>NC_049243.1:31806337-36806337 GCF_011100685.1 Canis lupus familiaris
AATGTCACTGAGGGACTCATCAGGACATATGACTGGAATAGTTCCTCCTGGGGTCCCAGCTCTGAAAGTCAATTTCAGTTGTCAGCGCCAATGAAGGGTGTGTCTTGCTTTATAGACTGTGTTTTATGTGTTTTGAGCATAGACTTGCTTTAAAAGAATACGCAGAGATCAGATATGTATCCTTTACATACTTTGTTTTTAATTCATGAAGCAAAACATTTATTGGAAAGAGAAAAATATTATAGGCTTGAAACTACCTTTCAGGGTGTGTCTATAGTATCCATAGTTTGCTACCATCTGGCAGTTCACTGTGACTTTCTGTACAATTTCATTTGATAAGATTTGACTTTTTCAGTATTTGGGGGGTTTTGTTGTTTGTTTGTTTGTTTGTTTGTTTTGAATGCCTTCTCCTTGCTTCTTTATCCTGCTTCTCGTCCTGTTTTGAGAGGAATGATGTCAGCAGCATCCCTCTGAGAACTGATAAAAAAAATGTTTCCTAATGGGCCAAGAAGTGCTCACAGTATTTTAACTATCACCTTTTCTTAACTAAATATACAATAAACATACACAAATTCATTCTTTTAACTTCCCTTATAATTTGCACTTACTGAATCTTCCTATAAAATGCTGCAGGAGTTCCACACTTACAGAATCTCCAGAAAGAAATTGGAAACACACCTAATTTGGACCTCATTTAATTTGGGCCACCTCATGATAGCTGAGCAGTGAAAGGAAGGCAGTTGGCATGATTTTTCCACAAAACGTGTTTTTTTAATAAAACTGTGGCAGACACCTCATTTCACCTAGGGCAGTTATCTGCTGTGTTTGCTCTCTCAGGAAATCCTATACGACCACATCGAGTGTGCTGGCTGACACACTCACATAACGTTAGGACAGATTTGACAACATGCATATTTCTTTGTAAACGAACTGAGTACATAAATATAACAAGTGCTCAACTCAAATCAAAAGTTTCCAGACCTGAAAAACTCAAACATCAAATTCTGAATCTGGGTACAGTTTGTTTGTTTGTTTGTTTGTTTGTTTGTTTGTTTGTTTGTTTTAAGAGACAGAGAGCTGTGTTTTGTGATCTGTGACCTTCTTACTTCAACTCTGTTCAGTTTTTTTTATTTTTGTGGCCATTTTGAAGAACCAAAATCAATCTGACTCCCATCGTTAATGAAAATGAACAACATGCCAAGCCATCAAAAACACTCTAGAAATTTCAATAGCATCTTTTGGTTTTATTTTTAGTACAGAGTTATATATAGTATGTGGCAAAGGGTATTAGGACTGAATATAATTTTTTTGGTGCACATTTGATTTTCTTTGGTATTTATAAATTTTTTCTGTAGAAAAATAAATAGGTGAAAATAGTTCACCACCATATGATTTGTTTTATCCCTAGGCATTGCCTCAGGTTACTGGAACATCCCTGGTTTTCAGTATCGAAAAGTGAAATGCACAACAATGAAAATTTTATTAAAATGTATGTTAACCCATTACTGTATGCTCATTTTCAATTCTTTATAAGAAATCATGATGTATCATTTTGTGTGTGTCATTCTTTAAAAAAAAAGAGATGAGTCAAGTAAAGGAGCAAATTTAATGGGGGGATTTTATGGGAAACATTATACAAATGGCAGTGTGTGTGATTCCCATTATTAAAATAATTTGTCATTGTATGAAAAAAAGGTATAAATTTCAAGAAAGAGTCTTCTTTAGTAATCTGCCCTTTTTTAATGACAGTGGCTTTTGTGCAGTAAAGACAGACACGTTCTCAGGCAAAGCCCATTTCAGGCCAGAATTTCTGAAAGCCCTATTAATGTTTCATGCTAATCAAGGAGAGTGGGAAATAGAGCTGACAGGTGCTTTCTACTCTGCTTATTCCTGTCTTCCTGCATTAGACATTACTAGCTAAAAAAGGGCCAATGGGGTTCTTTTCCAATGCATATAGTAAGAAGGGCAAAAATAAAATGAGTCTAGGCTTAAGTTTCCTGTTGTTCTCCATCTTGGATGAGCTGATAACATTCTTGGTCATATGAGCACATTGATTATTAATAAATCTGTTTTACTCTAAACTGTAAACCTCAAAAGGGATCTGTAGTTTGGACTCAGCATTCCAGTACAGAGAGCCATGCTGTTTATAAACCTGTAAAAGTTCCATCTGGACTTCTCATGCTAATATCTTTAAACAACTTGAGCTTTTTGCCTATATCTGGTATCTTTAATGGAAATATCATAGATGGATGGTATAAATTTGGTCAACATTGTGTTATCTGAGGACAGGACAGAATTTAGATAGGAACAAACAGACTTTCTCCTTTCTTCACTAGAATGCTTACATATAACCATACTTGTGAAAGCTCAAAGCGAAAATGAATACATTCCATCATATCTGGTCCAAGAAAAGATAATATGTTTTGGTTGTGAGGTGTTTTTATTTTGTATGTTGTTTTGTATGCATTATATATGATTTTAACATGATTGGGTTAGCTAATTTATGTGTAAGATCTATTATTAAATAACAATCAAATTACCTTGCTTGCTCTTATAGGCAAACTTTCATTTATCCTAACGATTTTATGTTAAAAATGATATCTTAGCATGACTGACTTTTTCACATCTTTTATTCATAGAAAAACTTTTTTTTCTTAAAATGCATTTAGACATGCCAAGGACTATTACCTTCAACTTAAGCTACTGGGAGCCTGCCATTTTCTGACACCTGGTGTGTCTATCTTAGGAAGGAGGAAGGTGACATATGGTACCTTTGGGATGGAATAAAATATTACTGTGTGAAGTTTTCAAGTCGTGGGGGTGAGGTCACAAAAATATGCTGATAGAAGAACAAAGTATAGTTATCTATAATTGAGAGGTATAGAAATAGTTATTTTACCCCTACTTGCAGATGGAAACTCTTTCATGGTGAGTTGCCCAAGAAAAATTAGAAAGATGCTAAGTTTAGAAAGTCTTATAAAGGGCTATAATGAGGACATAAATAAAACCAGAGAATTATTTTGAGTTATGGAGCTTATCAGCATACCAAAACAGGATCCTTTTTAAAAAGATTTTATTTATTTATTTGACAGAAAGCAAGAGAGCACCAGCAGGGGAAACAGCAGAGGGAGAGGGAGAAACAGGATCCCTACTGAGCAGGGAGCCCAATGCAGGGCTCAATCCCTGGACGTTGGGATCGTGACCTGAGCTGAAGGCAGATGCTTAACTGACTGAGCCACCCAGGAGTCCCTGAAACAGGATTCCTTTTCAAACTTTCTTGTCCCTTAGTGGGAAATACTTTCTGGTCTTGTCTACATACCAAGGCTAGAGCAGAGAATAGAAATAAACTTGTGTAAAGCAGAGTCATGAAAGTCAGCTACGTTCAGCTTCATCAGATAATAGGAGGACTTGACTAGATTTTGCAGGTAGTCTTGACTTGAAGGAAACAATTTCAAACACAAAGCTTGAAATTCCATAATTAGAAGAATTTATCTATTATCTTGATGCAATAATATTATCAAATAATTTATTGAAGGCAATTGCTATTAATTGTGGAGAGATGGATCCTTTAATATCTAATGAAAACTATAGACTCTTTATTGAAAAACTCATAGGTACTAAAACATTATGTATAGTTAAAGGGCATCCATGGACCACTTAACACCTATCTATGTGGCTCCAAGAATTACAAGTTAAAAACGTCTCCATTTTCATCCACCTTGTTAGTACTGAGAATATAAGGCCCAAACTCACCTTAGAAAGCAGCCTTTTTTTTTTTTTCTCCCTTAGATTAAACAAGAGATTAGGCAGCATGGCTTTTCAGTCCTTTTTCTTTGATCATACCTGGTCATTCCATCATGATCTATCTACCTAAAGATGACAGTCAAGAGAGTTGTTTCTTCCCAAAGAAGATGGCCCTCACACAACACACACATAGTTTAGTTCTATGAACAGCACAAAAAATCTGGATATTTGAAATTTATTTGTTTCTAAAATGGAAACTTGCCTCTCCTGGAACTCAAGCCAATTGCTATGTTTGAACCACCTAGAACTTCATCTCCCTGAGGTTACTATAAGGGGATTTATTCTTGGCTAGCCTGAAGATGGTGGAGAAGGTTGCCACATAAATTGTTTTGGATGATGAGCTTGCCTATATCAAAGATAACTTTGATTAGTTCCCTCAAAGATTATTATAATAATAAAAGAAGAAAAATATAAAGAGACATTTAGCTACCGATAGATATTTTCTTACAAAACTGGTCTTTTGTTTTGCTACCAAATCATACCGACTTTGTCTAGAATGCTACAATATTGCCACTTCTCTTGAGACTGTTGATTTCATTTCCAGATTGATGTCCCTGTCCTTGCTCAGTTCAATGCCTGTCACATAGCAGATATCCAACAAAAGCAGTTGATGAGTGCATGAATGAAGGAAAAATGGTTCTACAACTAAGGAGGCCATCTCAATGGATAATAAAAATTTGTTCACTGAGGCAACAAAATAAAGATACCTAAATTGACCTCCAAAAGTGATCATAGACTAATATCGATTTGCTTTCGGCAAGTACAAAATTTGCAAAACACTTAAGCAGCCCTTGTTTTTACTTCTGTTCTTCTATTTCCTCCAAGATATTTCTTTGAGTTTCCAAATGTTTGATTCCTGCTCCATCAGAATTTGATAGTTAATGAGATGCATATATATATGCTTAAACACACACACACATATATATATGCATATATAAAATTTACTTCTGACAAAACTTTGCTGGCAATGGGTACTGGCCAGATGATTTTGAAATCCTAATTTCCAAAACCACTTGAATTATAAAGATAAATGTGACTCTTTCTGAACAGTTTCTAGAAATGTACAGCAAAACTGTTTTGTTTCATCACATATAACTAAGTATATAATTCTTACTCATTAATTTATATATAATAAAATATGCATTATTATATATAATATACAACATTTTGTAATTACAAACCTGTTATCCCTTGACCCAAATATGTATGAAGGATCAGCCTTTATAAATTGAAATTGCAATTAACAAGCAGCATTAGTCAGCAATATTCGACCTGATTTTCCTCTTCTATTTTGGACTATCTTCAGTTCTATCTTTATCACATTTCTGTGCATGAAGGACAGAAGCCATTTTACAATATACTGGCTTCTCCATTCAAATTTGGCATACATAAGTTTTGTCTCTTTTCTATCCCTGGAGATCTAGAAATGTCACATTATTTTATAGTAATGTAAAGTCACATGGACTTTATAGTAAATGATTTTTTTAAAAAGACAGTCATAAAATAAATAATTTTGAAAATGACATGGATTTTAATCAGAGTTAGATATTTAGCAGCTAATTGCAAAGTGGCTCCTGTTGTAGGAATGTAGTCAAGTCTCTATTGGATAAGGCTTATCAATATTTCTGATGTTAAGAATTTGATTTCTCTGTCTTTTCTCAGCAAATGTAAAACAAGTGCATTCCCTCTGACAGTCTATATTTTAAAGCCCTATTGTTTGAAAGGTGGAAAGGAAAGAGACTTAATTTTAGTGGTTTCACCCCATCACATACCTGTCAATTTTTAGAAAAGAAAAGCCATTTCCAGAGCATTACTGTCATTTCTAAACCAACTAAACACAGTCTCCTAGCAGCCACAGAGTCCCCTGATAAGGACAAATAGATACATAAAGACAAGCATTAAGATTGCAATGTCACACCCCAGAAGCTATTTCCATGTAGTTTCTCAAAATGGGAGAAAAATACCTCAATCTGGTTGTCAGGTACAAATCAGAGACTATAAATGCATTCTGGGCGACTCTAGGCAAATCCAGAAGCAATGACAAGCACATCTGTGATAAAGAATCAGTTCCTACCAAGTATAAGCTCCACTGCTATTATAGCTCGCAGTACGGGACATCTCCAAGTGAACTGCACAGTGAGAAGTCCCTCTCTTGCCAGCAGAAAGCTTGGCAATGCACAGACCACCTTGACCAGCGCCATGGGCCACATGACCAAGGGAAGGGCTTTATCATCCCATAACTGGCCACCATGACAGAAGGGCTCCAACACAAACAAATCTACTCAGCATGTTCTTCTCAGGCCAAGTTGCAACCAGTTTGAGGATAATTTAGGTACTGAGCCAGGATGCAGATCCTAAAATGGGTTGTCAGTTGGGTTAGTTGGATTTAATGTCCCACGGTCCCTTGTCCCTTCTCCCACTCACAGCCTAAGAACACATGTCCATGGAGAGGAGAGCAGAGCTGAACTGACACAAGAAGATCCATGCTTCTTTTCAGGTTCAGTTCTGGTGGTCAGAGTCACACAGCCAATTTATTAGCTCTTACATACCAGGTCATCGGGATACTCAATATTCACTGTTGATAGGAGATCAGAAGAATATAATAGAAAACACAGTAGCCAACACATCAGAAAAAAGGGAAACATGGAAAGTAATCTTAAGATGTCTCTTTAAAGCTCTCAAATCTGTGAAACTGTTTAAGTAACTGTAATAAATCATTAATGAGTGAGTAGTTAAACACTGTTTAATCATTAATTAACCATGTATTAATAGTAGAAAATATTAGTAATTCATTTTTAATGTACCTAATGATAACTACAATATTAAGTGCTTGTGGATTCATGTAATTAATTAACTATTTAACTTATTTCCAATTAAGTTTTAATATAGTTGTAATTAAGTTATTAGAATTTTGATTCTATTAGCCACCTAAATAGCATGGTGGTTTCCATGATTTTTCAACCTAACCTTATTATCTTCATGTTTTGTTTATTATTAAAGTGCTATTCTATACAAACGTAAGTTTATTTAAATGGTAAAATATTCCTAAGATGCAATCTGATACAGCTTTCATATAACCCGTTAATTTTTATACATACATAAAAAATTTTAGTTTTCATTTCCTAGTAACTAAAGAGATCTTTAATTTAGTATTGGCTTTCATTCGATTGAAGACAACTGTAGAATTTTTAGACGAGCAATTTTTCTAAAATAATTGTCATATACATGTTATTTCCCCTGGAATATAAAAGATACTTAAAGGAGATTTTGCATGTTTCAACTAAAGCTTTCAGTTAATACTTTGCTTTATCTATCTCTGAAAAGTGGCTAGCTCTACCATTCTTTTAATTATAATGGAACAATACATAAAAATGAAGATACAAAGTTTAATTTTTAGACATTTGACATTAGACATATTGATATAAAATTTCATCCTGAAAAATTAAATCTCATCCTATCTAGCACTGTGGTAAATTTCCTTCAAGGAGTTTATTTGAGTTCACTAGGAAGTGATCCAGGATAAATAACATATTATTACATAAACTAAGGGAGGAAAAATAAATTGTGGGCATAATATTATTTCCTTCTTGTTAATATTATAACAATGATTCTGAATTATTATATTTGTATAAAACAAACCATATCAAGTTGATTGTATGTCAGAAGTGTGAGACAATTGACTATTTTAAAGTCAAATACCCAAGTATACATTTCAGTAAAAATATATTAGCATCCTTAATCAAAAGTTTACACAAAGTAAATATTTTAGTTGACCATTTGAACGTTGAAAATGTTTGCAATCAGTACTCTTGTCTTTGGGGGCTCTAAGTCAGTTGTAAATGGAAAATAAATAAGAATAGAAGCAAATCTGAGCTACTTAAAGTTAATCATTGGGTATTTAAAGGTATTGAAGGTGAAGGACTATATTTACAGAGCCATCAATTCCCATCACAAAGAGATGGCCTTGTGGCCTCTGTCACACTTGTCAGTCAATCCCTACCATTGTCAATCAAGTGGTAAGCAGGGGAGCATAGATCAGAGGGTAAAACACTGAGCAAATGAACTTGTCTATACTAACAAGACTGCACTGGGCTTTAATGACTACCAAGTGTATGGCAACAAACTGTCATAAGGACAATGCCACTATTGGCATATCTAAATTTTATTTATCCCTCTTCAAAATTAAGTTTGTGTATGTACATGCATAAGTTAGTTGACTTTAATAAAAGGTATTTTGAGGAAAATGTAAAATAGTAAAGAAACACTTGTAATAATTGAACTGTTTCATTATGGGGACAAGGAGAGCATCTGACTATGGCAAAAATAAAGTTGTTTCTTAGGAAGCTAAATTAGCATTCATGATTCCAGAAAATAATTAATGCGATTCAGCAATGCTGTGATATGAGTCAGGTGTTTTTATTTTCATGGAGTAGAGTTCTTTATATGTGTTTTCTCCCAAAAACAGTATGCTATTTTATTAGTTATTTGAGCCAGGTCAATAATGGAGGAAGGGTAATGCTAATGAAGCCAAAGTTACAGCTACACTCTCTGTACAGGACAATTAGGCTTGCACAAAGGAAAACTCTATGCCCAGACCACTGACTGTACCTCTGCTCCTAAACAGCCTTGTCATCCATCCTAAGCAGAATGAGGATGTTAAATGCCAACTGCAAGAGCAACCATCACTAGGCAACTAGCTCTAGATTCATGCCCAAAAGTTTCAGCAGCAGGCTGAGCCTCTTCAAGAGTCTACTGTCCTTAACAGTGACTAATGTTTTCCTAAACTACGAGGTTGGCAGGCCAACTTGACTTAGCATTCAAACTCAGTGTTTGGGTCATATGACAAAACCAGGCAGTTTTGTAAAATACTATGAGTATGAAATGACTATTACATAATGAGAAATACTGATTCTACAGGAGGAAAAATAGAAAGGAATTTGCTTTGAATGTCAAGGCAAAGGAAAACAATACGGTTGGAATATTTACTGCAGACTTTTCATGGTAGCATTAAACTGAATTCTTTGAAGCCAGATCATTGTTGTTTTCATCTTAGAATCTCCAAAGCTTGCCACATTGCTTACCATCTTGTTGGTTAGCACATATGACAGGTATGTAACTGTAAATTTTCTGGTAGTCACACATAAAAAAGAAACAAGTAATTTTAAGAATAGATATGATTTAACACAATCAATCTCAATTATTATCATTTTGACTTATAGCCAATTGAAAATTAAATTTAGGGGATTCCTGGGTGGCTCAGTGGTTTGGTGCTTGCCCTCGGCCCAGGGCGTGATCCTGGAGACCTGAGATCAAGTCCCACATCGGCCTCTCTGCATGGAGCCTGCTTCTCCCTCTCCCTGTGTCTCTGCCTCTCTCTCTCTATGTCTATCATGAATAAATAAATAAATCTTAAAAAAAAAATAAATTAAATTTAAAATTAATGAGAAATCTGGTATTTATTTTCAGTTATAGCACATCTTAGTTTAGACAAGCACAATTCAGGTGCTCAGGAGATCTCTGGCTATAGGACAGCACAGCTTTAGTTTTTCAGTTCATGTCTATGATAAAGAATACATGAAAGAAGAAATGAATGAATGAATGAATGAATGAATATGGAGGTAGACATAAAAAGCAATCACTTTGACTTTATTGCATAAGTGGAAATTGTCAACCACGAAGGTTCTTTTAAAAAAGTGTATGTTGGATGAGTGGGATGTTGAGGACCAGTGTACATTAAATTTTGAATCACGTATTCAAAATTTCACGATACCTTTTATTTGGATTATCAGTTAATCAAATGACTTTCCCACCAACTGTTTGCACCTAGATTCTGAAATCTTTATTAATTATACATTTGAAAACATTGCTTTTATAGGGTTTCAGGAAAATATGGATTTACCTAGGTTTTTTATTATAATCTCAATTCTAGAAACATTTTTCATTGTAAGTTGGAAATACAGCTCAAGGTGATTTATTTTAGAGCAATTATGTAGCTTGTTGCTCTAAAGTGAATATAACTTCAGGTCTGGTAGTAAAAAAACGAGTATGTTCTATCCTCCCATTCAGTGGTGAAGACCTTATGGATAAAGTGGTTAATGTCAAATACCTATGGCCAAGCAACATCTATGTCAGGTTTCCACCCCTCTGCCCGCCGAATAACAACTGAAAGATTTATAAAGGGAGAAGGTATTATGAAGGAGACATTTAAAAACATCTTTAATAATATGCTATTTCACAAAGTAAAGTTTATATAACACAAAATTGCATATGAGGTAGAATTGGATGAATCATTTCAAGAGGCATTATATAAAAGCATGTCAGGGGTAGAGGGAAAGAAATGACTTTTTATGGAAACAATATTTAATTATTATTCAGAAAACACAAACTTTTTTAGTGATCCAGAACGTGTTTTTCTCTGAAAAGAAGCTGAATGTAATTCTCTCACAGTAAGATACATAGGAAAGAGTCTTATGTATTGTATCAACATAAAGGGTCTCCCTAGCGCTGGTCACTCGTTCTATTTACAACCCAAATGTATATGAGTTACCCAAACAGACTGCCGTCTTTCCCCCTTCTTGCTGAGTCACTATCCATCATCATAAATACTGAAATGTGAAACCCAGGGTCTAGAAAATCAGCAGTTATGCTTAAGCCATTATTTCCACATCATTTTGTTCATCCACTACTCTCTGCAGTAACTATCAGGACTTTAAAAAGATGCATGTTAAAATTGAGTTTTCACGAATTAAATAACTTAACATATTATTTTCTAATGAATGCATTTAAGACCTTTCTGCCTCAATCTAATAGTTGTACTGACAGTTTGCCGAATTAGGTAGGCAGCCACTGGTTTGGTTCCTTAATTATTGAAAAAAAAAGAAAAGAAGGTATTTTACTTATATTAATTTATATTTACTCCCCCTGAGCTTAAGACAGAATCAAGATGAATTGTATTTCCCCAAAGTAAATACAGTGGTTCTTTTATTTTCAGAGTTGGAGGAAGTATTTGTGAATTTTTTTCTCCTTTCCAAATACACAAGTCATCTTGTGCAGTAAAGCATGCTTGTCAACACACATGTCAGCCAACTTTAAAAAGAATAGTCTGAGAAAAAAATAAAAAGTAAATTATTTAAGTGGAGTTATAGAGGAACCTTGAAAGAGTTCTGTTTGGAAGGTTTCTTTGCTTCTCTCTGCCAATGGAAGGGAGACATTGGATCTCTCACTAGTGAGCTTCTGTCATAACTAGGGTTGACAGTTCACATTGAAAATTCTGTTTTCTTCCTTCCCAGGAAAGCAAGTCAAAGTTAAACCAACAAACTGTTGTTGGCAAGTACCGTACTTTTGTTTCCTCTTCTTTAAATTAGGCATTAGAGTTGTGTAGAGTACTCTTGAATGGGTTTCCAGGATTTGGGACCACAGATTGGAGTTGGTACTAAATACTTGGGAAAAAAAAAAAAAGGTACAGACCCTTTGTGATGAAAAGTGGAGTTGCCTGAGTGCAGCATTTGGGATGAAGAAAGAAAACAGCAATGATAGTGCGTGGAGGAAACATACAGGAAACGATCTCTCCAAAACCACCGTTAAAAGACCATTACAATTTTTTTTTGAGCTACAGTTGAATTTGGCAGTGAACTATCTTGGGGTAGTCTATGCCAGTTGAGTTGTCTGTCAAATTTATTACAGCAAACTGAATTCCGTTAACTTTGGCACAGGAATAATTACGAAGAATGCAAGAAGGGGTCAAAATTGTATTGTACAGCATTGTTCTCTTGTGTAGAAATTGTTAACAAAGGTGCTCTGTCTTTATTTTATTTTACTTTTCACATCTATCTCGTCAACGTGCAGTTTGGGATCACTAATAAACTTTTCCAAAGTAGTTATAGAGGATAGATTTATGCTTCATTTTAAGTTCCACAGGTGTGACATATTTATGAAAAAAGTAATTTACAGAACTCCAACTCTAACAACTCAGATGAACAAACACAGAGGAGAGATGATGTTCTTCAGAATAACAGAAAAAGTGATTATTTTACAGAAAAGGTTCACTTTACACTTAGGAAAGTTCTTTGCATATAACATATAACAATTTTATGTTCTGACAATCCGTTTTCCTCTAACTTTGGGGGAATATTTTATTGATACTTCTACTATGTTACAGGCAATTTTATAAAATATTAAATCACCACCAATTACTTTATAATCGGGGGAGTGACTAGTTGGATCTATATTCTATCTCAGATACAAGCAGACATGAGATGAGTAAACATATAAAACACTTCCATCTGGATTTCGTGTGTGTTTAATGTCCACATTTGTATACGTTTACCCCACATACACACATCAGTGTTGTTCCACTCGCTGGCTTATCTGTACATAGTATGGTATTTGCAAGACCAGTTCATTAAGGTTAATTTGTTCAAAAATATTAGAATCATTAATTTCTGGCTTATAGCTAATGGCTGTTCTCAGCCAGTGTCTTGCTTCATCATTAGTGTCACTGAGATGATAACTCACACCCAACTGTTTTTACACTATCTAATGGAATCAATTGATGCAATGGTTGACAAGACGCTGTTTTGCATTTTGTCATCACGCTAATGCACATGGCTTAAAGGCATTGGCATCCATAACGTGGGGCAGTTTTGTAGGAGACTAGAAGAGGCTGAAGCTGCAAGGGCCATTTTCATAAAATATTAATGAGATTGAAAAATACACTGGGGTTGAAGGCTTGTCTGCTAAATGTAAGGTAAAATCTATTCCGTTCTGCTTTCTGATGACTGTAATTAGCAGCCCTAATTAAAAATTCAAACCTTGTGTATATTTGAAAGCATGAATCTTAGCTCGCATCGTGTTTATTTCCTTTACACAGTCTTTTCTTCTACAACACTAATTGAACAGGAGCCTTCCTGGTCCGACAGCCACAGCTGGCTGGAGCCAGTTTATGTATCCAGTCTCTCAAGACTACTTCCTTTTGTAAGCAATAAAACATCTTTAAAAAACATGTATATGCTCTCCATGAGCCATTAACTCTGTGCCATCCAGCACCAGGCTGGTCTTCTCACACATTGTTGTGTTGTGTTTTTTTTTTTTTTTTCCTCTCTCTCTCTCTTCTCTTAAATGTGACCTCTTTGAAGAGGCTGCTTTTTTTCTGATCTTCAATATTTAATGTGGATTTACTTACATTAAATGACCACCCTCCTGAAGGGGCGAAGGCCCACTTCTGACATTATTTATGAACAGTATACGCTGTGCAAAAGTATGGAAGGAATTGCCCAGGAATACCTATTAGTTACAGTAGAAAAATCTACTTTTTGTCATTGTTTTCTGAAGTTATTTTGAAATTCGTGGTCAGAGTGTTGATGCCTCACAGGGGAACACGTGACAGCTACCGAAGGACCAATTGATTAGAATCATGTTACTTGGAGAGAAGAGAGAGCAGTCAGGGAGAGCAGGGCCAGGCTGGAAATGGTCCAAGCTGGGATCTGAATAGGTCAGATGTGTCAAAAAGGCTTGTTTTTAATGATGACAAAGGCAAACTTTGTTTTAATTGGTACCTATTAACCACTGACGAGGAGGAAAGGAGTGGAGGTGAGAAGAAGGAGAAAAGACATTTGAATTATGCTCAGAAGAATTTGGGAAAGGCCTGTCTTTTCTTTGGTCTGCCTCCCTTCTCATCCCTGGATCTCAGTTTGCTCAGCTGTAGAATGGGAATGATCGCAATTGCTTTGCTGAAATGTTCTATTTACCTAACAGGATTCTTCTGAAGACCCCAAAGATTAGATCTATGAAAGCACTTTGAGAACTCTAAAATGACAGACAAACACATGGAGGGGTGCATTTATCCTGTTGTTTTTTTTTTTTTCTACAAGTCACTCAAACCAGGAGCAGAAAACGACAGCAAACTTATGATTGGTACTATAAGAATTATAGTTTGTGCAACTGATTTACAGAACTCAGTCACTGAATATGCTTCAGTGATTTTTTTAAAGATTTTATTTATTTCTTCATGAGGGATACAGAGAGAGAGAGAGAGAAACAGAGACACAGGCAGAGGCAGAAGCAGGCTCCATGCAGGGAGCCTGATGTGGGACTCGATCTCGGGACTCCAGGATCACGCCCTGGGCCAAAGGCAGGCGCTAAACTGCTGAGCCATCCAGGGATCCCTTGCTTCAGTGATTTGAAGGAGATGTCCACAGAACCAAGAATTAAGTCCTTTCCCATTATACCTTTGTGAAGTTTTGATCTCATTTGACTGGATACTCCATTCCCAATATGTGGCTGGAATCCGCATGAGTGAAAACATCAGTCATTATATTGTACTGAAATATGATAGTTGCTCACCCACCAATCCAGTGATTCAAATTATTAAATAAATAAATAAGCAACTATGTTTGATGGTAAAAGCTTAACGGCACTATTAAAAACCAATATTTTTCGATATTGGGAATTAAACAAGCTATTTCATACAACTGCAAGCTGTCCAGCTTACAGAATCATCTAGCCCTTGCTGCTGGCCTGGGATCTATATTCCTGACATGTGGAGATTTCTCACCAAAGGAAATGAAAGTTTTTCTGGAGTAAGGAGTATTGAACACAAAGCTATTAAGAGGAGATGAGGCCTGCTAATATTTGGATTATTGATTTCTCAACTGAAAATGTTATGATCCACCACCCCCCTTTCCACAAATACACATTTACTTAATCTATTGAACAGCTAGCTGCTTTATTTTCTATCTGCGAATCTGATCCTGTGACTTTAGGGATGGCTAGGATACACAAAAAGAAGTAGGCTTTCGAAAAGTTGAAGGTGATGGATAGAGGAGCAGCTGGACTTCCAAGGCCAAGCTTCTTTCGGAGCTTACTCCGGCCCCAGAGGGACAGGCGAGGAGAATGCTGCTGTCCTGAAGGACATACAACAGATCCCAAAAGCACGTTGCCACACACCTGTGTGCTACCTGTCCCTGGGCACTCCAGAGGGCCACAGTCTCCTCACTGCTGAATGGACTTAGCCAGCAGCAGTCAACCTTCTTAGGAAACAGTGCCTCCCAGTGCTCAGGGACATGCAATACCACCTTCCCAGGCACACAGGGAAAGGGGTGCACTTCCTCTTCTTCCCACCTGGAATGCCCCCAAAGCATTCCAAAAGACTGGCCATAAAAACGTACCCTCAGAACTGTCCTCCATCAGAACTGTCTTCTGCTGCATCTCCAAGATTCTACCCAGCTGGCCCCCCTAGAAGGAGCATCCCTACACTACTCACCCCGTGGCATCTGAATCCTTAGAATTGCTCTTTGCTGCTGCCCTGAGCGGCCTGGTTAGCAGACAGCAAGAATAGAGTGACAGTTGGTTTGCTCCTCTGAGCACAGAAAGCTCAGGTTCCAGGGCGTTAGAGAATGGGTCCCTCCCCCTCTCCTTGGCCACTAGCCTCCACTGTTTTTCTGCGCAGCAAGATGCTGGAGGGACCATGCTAAGGTATGTGGCAAGAGTTGAAAAAAAAAAGGTTAGGAAAAGTTCAGTATAGAAGAAGTGGAGCAGCATTTATTTATTTGGAGGTAGAGAAATGAGGAGTTTTGAGTAAAGCCCTCCCATTTTGGGGCGCCTGGGCGGCTCGGTCATTCAAGCATTTGACTCTTGGTTTTGGCTCAGCATCCTGAGATTGAGCCCTGCATTGGGTTCGCCGCTCAGCAGGGATTCCGCTTGTCTCATTCTCCCTAGCACCCCTCTCCCATCCGACACCCTTGTCTTTCTCTCTCTCTCTCTCATAAATAAATAAATAAATAAATAAATAAATAAATAAATAAATAAATAAAAGTTTTGTTTTGGTTTTTTTGAAAAGCCCTCTCATTTGGTCTGGGTTACTGGTCAATGCTGAGCCTAGACACAATTTCAATGTTAGCACTATTTCTTTTGGGGGCTTTGCCCTGCCCTCTCTAGCACTTAAAATATAACTTCTTCCTTGCCTGGAGAAGGCCAATAATTAGGTTGCCTTTGGGTCAGACTCTAATTCTTTTTTGTGAAAATCTATATCAAAAGACATTCAAAAAAGTCAAACCTTCTACTCCCTTTCTTAAGTTGCCTCTGCTCCAAAAATTACCTTTCACTTTTCTCCCTCTTTCTTTCCTAAAAATCCCTACTTTCCCAGTGAGGATGAACTGAGATAGAATTAAGCAGCAAGCAAACTGATTGCACTAACTCCTGCATGAATATGAACAACGTTCCCTAACTATTGACGGCTTAACTGGCATCTCCACAAGAAGAGTGGTTGTAAGTGACTCTGGGTTCACGCCGGTTTCGCTGCCATATGAGTTGACCTAACCACAGCCTTTGTCTCTGAAGAATCTGGACACAATCACAAAGCTGGCTCTGAGTGGAGCAGACGCTTTCAAAGCCCCTCACTGAACTTCCTTCACATCTGCTTGGTCTTCATGGATGGCTTACCCATTCTGTATGCTTATATGCTCATGCCACAGGATTTCGTGCTCACAGTTGAAGAAAGATTGGAGGTACCAGGAGTCATGACTGTGTGATGGGGAAGAGATCAATTTGTTTTGTGTCACCTACACAGGTGGAGATTGTCTCTTTGGTGTATAGATCTGTATTTGGGCATCACCAATGTATATCCATTTGGGAAGAAGAGTGCTTACACGCTATCTTTTGGAAGGCATTCGATAGGTCATTTTCAAAGGTAAACTGAGGATGGAGGTTCAGAACCCATAAAAAAAGAAATAGAGCCTTGCAATATGCCTATGAAGTTTCTAGAAAGATCTTGAGCAATAAGAAAATGAAAAATTCATCTTTTGGATTATCTTGCTTTTCTGTTTATCTTCCCCTTTTCAGCTCGACTCTTATGAGCTCTTCTCCTGTTATCCATTGGACTTACTCTCTGAGCCAGGAATAATGTGTGTGTTTTCAGTCCAGTAATTCACCCTGCCCACCCATGGATGAATAACTAGTAGGGTCCAGGCAGGACTTGAGATGAGAGATGCACACTAACTACAATTCACCAGCTTGTTATTGTTGTATTATTTATTCTCTATATAAGATATTTCTTCTGAGATGCCCAAAGTACTTTCTACACACTAAATAAATGATTAACCCACAGAACCCTGCTATGAGGGAAGCAGATTTGCAAAGATGATGGGAGAAGAAGGAGAAAACTAAATCCCACATGTGGAAAATAACAATTCATCACACAAGGTGAAGATGGCAATTTCTGGCTGAAAAGGTATAGAGAGCAGGGAATGTCAACTGGTGGATTCATGACCTTGAATTATGCCTTCTTCTCTCCTCTCTACCCTTTCCCCCACACACCCATATCATCCAAAGCATTTTCACATATCAATTAGGCTACCTGTCATTGCACAGGTAGGAGAGTCCATGCTAATGTAAATGTAACCACATTTCTTGAACCTAACCATTGGCCTAATATTATTGAATTGACTGTACTGTACAGAGCTTTGTTTGAATTAATGGGCACGGTCTTAAGGCGGAAATAAAGCTAGAACTGACATCTAGATTATCTCAGAGTTTAAGCTCTTCCTCGTGGTTCATGTCTTGGCCATTTGTCTAAGTTACTCTTCTTATTCATTCTCTGAGTACTCTGCAATTTTCCTTCACAAACTTTTAGCAAATTATATCACTCTATTTTTTATATGTATTTGTTTTAATGCCTGATTTGTCCAATAAGATGCAAGTTCCATCTGGGCAAAGATCGATCTCTTCTCTGAGCTTTTAGCACAAAACTTGGCACATTATTATGCACTCAACAACTATTGTTTTAATAAACAAATAAATGAATGCATAGAAAACCTAGGTCTGGGATTAAAATAGATCTAAATTTGATTCCTGATTTTACTGTTGGCCAGAAGTCTTACTGATAAAGAGTTGACTAACATGTATTTTTTGTGTTATTTATATTATATACACTGTATTCCTATATTATATATACTGTATTCCTATATTCCTATATTATGTATACTGTATTCCTTAAAAGAACATGTCATTAAGAAGGTCATAAGGAAGAGAAAATACATTTATAGTTCTGTACTGTATCCAAAAAAATATGCATATTAGTGGACCTGTGCCATTCGAAACCGTGTTGTTCCAGCGTCAACTATAAATCTCTGAGCTTTGGTCCCTTCATCTATAAAATAGAGTTAATAATACCTCTCTCACACAGTACTTAAGATGATTTACTTATATGATATAGGACAGATTTTAAGAACTCAAAAAATGTTAGTACTCTATAAGTTAGAATTTGATGTCCAGAATTTGCAATTTTTAATAAAAAAATTAATTACAGATCAAATATCATATTTCATAACATTAAAAACAATTGATTTGAGTACATGACTCAACCACTACTTACAATACCAAGATTGTCTTTGGATATTTTTATTTTATTTTATTTATTTTCCATTTACATTTCAGTAAAAAGCTTTAGAGAAAAAATTACCTAGGCTCCAATCTCAATTGAGCCATTTACAAGCTGATACTGGAAAATTACTTAATCTTTGTGAGCCTCAGTTTCCCCTTATGTAATTATGGACATTGCAGATCATTGTATAATTTTTCTAATAATTACATGAAATAATATTTGTGAAGCATGAAACAGTTTCTAGCACATGGTAAGTATTCAATAGCAGAGGTGACGGTGAGGGTGTAGTGGTACTAGTAGCAATGATCAAAGGGCCTATTTTTGCTAAGCTTGTTTGTATTTATTTAGTAGTTCCTTCCTTCTCTTACTAACAAAAATGCTTTAAAACACATCTGTCATTTTCATTCTTACCACTTTCTCTTATCTTACAATATTGGAGTATCTTGGGTGTTTTTGTTGTATGCTTGATCCATTTCTGTTTTGTTCACAAAATTACAGCAATTGTACTTCCATGATTCTACTTCATTCTTCAAAAATATGCAATATAAATTGTTTGCATCCAGTAATGTGTAGAATGAAATTTACATCATTAGAGTTGCCCTCACAAGGCATAATGAGACCAGTTTGCCTGGGACTGTCCCATTTACTCCAGTTGCTGTGATATAATTGTTGATAGAATCCCCTTTGCCCTCAAATGTGACAGACAGTTTGAACCAATAATAGATCCTCCCAAACTTTTCACTTCTTAATATGAAGTGAGTTTTTGCTGAGCTTAAGAACATCTAACTATATAGCTTTGCCGACAATGGGTTTTTAGCCATTTGTTTTGTTTGTTTTATTATCTTATTTTTGTTCAGTAACCTTAAACTTACTGATTACTTGGTGCAAAGGAACACATTCATATAATAATAATTATCTCTTTCTTTGGTAAATTGCTGTGATACCATTAATATTTATGGTTGAAAACAACACAATTTAGGGGACTACATAAGGATCCTTCCAAATTCAAGTGAATTCACTGACAAGGAGATCCTAATCTTACAAAACATTAACTGTACACAATTTCTTAGACATAATTACTGGTGTACATTAGAAAGTACACCAGTAATAGTGTCCTGGAAAAGATTATGCCCATACAGACTCTTGGTTTGAATCCTTACTCTGCCCCTTATCAGTTCCCAGACTGGGGATAAGTTTTCTAAATTATCTAGCTTCAATTAAAATCTTTAAAAATTGATGCAGATTTAAGCTATCTTAAAGTAGCTTAAAGTGAGAAAGTAGTCAACTAATTATTTTAATGACTACAAAGGGTCAATTGACATTTTTAATATATCAAAATGCTTTTGTTTCTAATATGCCATTTCTGCTCAACTCCACAATTGACTCAATCTATGTAGACACAGATTAATTTAAAATCCATTTTATATACAAGTATTGTACTTACATTTGTTTATACATGTATATGTATACACATATATGTATATGTCCATATGAGTTCAAAGTTTCTATCAAGAGCTATCAAATGTTGCTAGTTAGCTATCTAGATGGTTCTTATTTTCCAACTATTTCCAAATTTTATTTAGACAAGATTGTACAAGGCACCTGGGAGTGATGCTTCAGAAACCCCAGCTGACATTTAGCTTTTGGACTTTTATCCCAAGTCATTTATATGTTCCTTTTTTGGCACATATTAGTTAAGTATTTGGTATCTAGGTATATCAATTAATGCTTTGCATTAAAACCTAGTTCAGTGATGTATTCAATTGTTGAAAGGTTTTAACATTTCTTTTCAAGATATTACAATATACTAACAAGTTCAACTTTTGCTTTTTGGTTTAAAAACTATTTTTTTCTTTAAATCTATATTATACATACCTTATAAAGATACTGGCAGTATCCAAATAAAATATCCTTTTTACATTAAAAAAATTAAATATCCTTAACCAGATGCTGTGTAATTCCACATTTATATATTTAGATTCAAAAAGTTCTCCCTAACTCTGGGAAACGAACTAGGGGTGGGGGAAGGGGAGGTGGGGGGGGGGTGACTGGTGACGGGCACTGAGGGGGGCACTTGATGGGATGAGCACTGGGTGTTATTCTATACGTTGGCAAATTGAACCAATAAAAAAATAAATTTACCAAAAAAAAAAAAAGTTCTCTCTTTCACCAGCTGTCATTGAAACTTACTACCATTTACTTCATCAGATAAAAGTACAGTTGTGTCATTTTGGGGGAAAAATCCATTTTAAATACAAATACGTTTTGGTCTATTTCAGAGCATAAGTCCCATAAACCATTTCAATTTTAACAAACAATCGAAATAACCTGCAAATGATGTAGAATAGAAATTTTAGTTACAGAGGTGTTTAGATCAGTCAACTTAAAAAGGAGAGAATATTCTGTTAGATGACAAAAAGTGTATTAGTGAACTTGGAGAGCACACTATCCATGTGTTGATGACACATCCTGTTTATGTTATTTTAATCATACTGAACTTACATGTTTCATTTTGATTCACTCTATTTCTCATTTTCTCCTTGGCTCTCCCAAAGATGGGCTTTGTAGCAATGTTCACCCGTACAGTGCCTTATGGTCCCATTCATCTAGTACTTTACTAGACTGCATTCCCTAACAGTGAACACAAAGTGTCACTGTGACTGCATGCTAATAGTATAAAATTCAAAAAAACTTGCCCAAATTTGAAATTCATTCACTTGCAGGTTGGTGTTTTATTTGAATCTTCAGTGTTTAACTATCCTTAAATAGAGCAAGATTTTAATTATCTGTGTTTATACCTCCTAGTCTTTCATATACTAAAGTGGTACTTTTTCCCCCCACTTTTGATGATACAAGAAAGAAAAGAACAGAGATCCTGAACACTTCAGTCTTCAGTTCTGATGATATGTGAATTCATGTACATTTAAGAAAGAAATTGGTCTGTGGAAACTGATAATGCCCTCAGTGCACACATTTGTGGTCCTCCAGGCACCATATGTTTTACCACTGTGCTAGATAATCATGTTCTGCTCAGAACTGAAAAGGAACATGCATTCCTGCATACGTACAGCAGCTAAGCACCTATATCAAATTATAACTGAGTCTTTCAAAGCCTAACATCTTTTTCCTAAAACCCTGGTCTGCATAGAATAGATGATGGCCAGCAGCAGCTGTTTCTGAATGTACTTTCCAGGAGTAAACAGAAAGAGTTGCCTTTGTTTTACTTTTTATATCTTAATATTATCAACTTTCTCCATGTTGGGGGTATAGACATTTCTGAAATGAGTATCTTTTCACTGTGGTATCATTTCAGACCCACAGCAAATATTTTCTTTCAAAATTGATTACAGGATTCCATCTTTTGGGACACATCAACTGTTTTACCATATTTGATTACTTACAGCCTCAAAAACATACAAATTAATTTTAAGTTCAATATTTATGTTGAAAAACTGCAAAGACATAATAGTAGGCTTCTATGCTAAGATACTCTGTGTGGGATGTACTGCTCACTGTTGTATTTCTATACAGCCTGGGTTACAGTATTTCTTCATGTATCTGGCTGTGGTAGCTTTTCTTTAAAACAGTCCCTATAGCTTGTTCTCCCAGCCTTGTTACCTCCACTTTCTACATTTATTATTTCCCATGATTGTGTTAATACAGAGCATCATGGATTCATATTGAGGTATTAAGCAACAAAGGTATGATATTGGGTTAGGTACATCTTCTCCTGCTAGTGCTTTTGTAGAAAAGATACTGATTAATAAACATTCCATGGCAATTTCTCCATCTCTACTTTTGTACTCCTGGGCAAACTGTTTGATTATGGTTCGTTTATTTTTTTAAAAGCTCATCTATAGAAAACAGTGTGAAAGTTCATTACAGACAATAAGTTAGTTTAAAAAATAATGGTTGTTATTATCTCCAAACCCTATTGTAAAGAAGTTAAAACAATCAGAGAACTTTTTTTTTTTTTTTTTTTTTTTTAGCATAGCATGTCAAAGTTGCTTGCTTTAGTCCCTGTCTGTAGTTTAAGAGTCTATACCTAGAGCTAGTTTGACTTTTTAGAAACCAATGTGGGGTGGTTTTGTTTTTGTTTTTTATTTTTTTAATGAGCTTAAACTACCAGAGGATTTATAGAGACCTAGTGGCTACTCTTCAGCTGTAAATTTCTATGTCTAGAATGTATAAGAATTTGATATCTTATTTGAGGGCTTAGCATTCTGATTTTTGAGGAGGAAGTATGTAACCTCATTCTTTTATTCTTGTATTATAAAAATTGTTATTAGCTATTTATATGTGCCAGGTGTTGTGCTAACTTCTACAAGTACAGAGAGTCAGGGTATGTGCTCTCATAAGCAAGAAGATCAAACACATAAGAAAACACTACATGTAGCATGGTAGAAACTACAGTGGGAGAATGGGGATATGAGTTGTATTTGCATACCCTAAATGCTTCCTCAGATTCCCTCAACCCCGTCTGTCACCTAGACCTTGGACAGCTGCCCATTTCAGCTTACATCAAGGACACAGACTTCCTCTGTGCTTACAGATTCTGGTGCCTAAGGCAATTCTTCTGCTTGCACAGAGCCTTTGGGTCCTCTAAGCAATTCTGGACTAGAGGAAGCACCATTTGCAGTGACTTCCAAAGGGATCTAGTGATGCAATCCAAACCATGGGAAGTTGATGCTTCATGAGGCAAACAGACCAAAGGGAGACAGCACCAGAATAATACAGTAGATTAATTCATTCCTTCCAGTGGACTGTTCTGAGTCATGGCTCTTCCATTCATCCTGTCTGGAAACTGAAGCAGTGTCGGGCCAGCACAGTAACGTATCACCACCATGCGTCAGCCTCTCACACTTGCATGACTCGTTCCCTTTCCCTCGCTCTTGCAGCCTTAGGATTTTACTCCCCTCAAAAGCATTGATAATTTTGCCTCACCTCAGTCTCTGCTATTTAGGGAAGCAAGGTTAAAATAGTAGTTAACTTGATTTACATGAGTGGGAGTGGGGTAGGGTAGGAGGAGTGGAAAGTATTGATCAATAAACATTGCAGAGGGAGATGAGGTCTACTTAAAATATGCAATGAGCCCCCCTTTTCTTAATACTTAGCTCTCAGAAGTCTTTTACCCATTATAAATGACTACTTTGATCAGGAGAGACAGAAAATCTAAAAGTGAGAAAATAATACAAGTCCATTAGTTCATCACTCTAGAGATACCATCACTCCGCACTGATCTTAATAACATTTAAAATTCTCACTCAAGCACAGTCAATGATCTCTAATCCCTTTGCCCATATTATTTATCACCTTTTGAGGATACTATCAATGTCCATTTTTCTCCAAATTCTGCAGTTTAGTTTTTAATGCAGTTTTCGCTTTAGCAATGCATTCAGAGATTAACAATTTAGTCAATTTAGCAGCACATAGACTCATAAAGATGTCCACATTTCTGACTATCTGGCCTTTCAGTTTCAACCATTGTCTGCCTTCAAATTTTCCTGTGAACTTCTTGTTCTTCCTATTAAATCCCAATTGTCCACATGAGGGTTCAAGTTTTGTCCCCCCTCCCTCTCCTATGTATTTCGAGGATGATGCTTGTTTTCCGTGCTTCAGTTCCCTTGCTCATCCTGAAGCAGGCTTTCTATTCTTTGCCATCACGGTACTTATTTCTTCACCTCAATCAACAATTCATCTTTCTTTAAGAAAGAAGACACAACCACACAAAGTACTTCAGCCCCCTTTAGTCATCAAAACCAGCATGGAGGAAACCTCCATTTCCCCCAAAGAGAACTTGACAATCACCTGCACTCCAACATTCTTTTAAGAATACACGCATTCCACATGATAGAAGTCTGTCTGGCTCCAAACCGTAACTCAGAATTAGACATTTGGCAGAATCCAAAAATGTTGCATTTCTAGAAACAGTAAGTTCAGTTATCCAAGCTGCAATTTACTCTTCTTTCTTCTAAATGCAATCTTTCTTCCAATTAAACCTAGCCATTAATTTATTGTGTGAATCAGTCCTCTTCTGAAACTGAAAAGGGCTTGAGACAGTAGGTATAACCAAGGACTTTTTCACAGAGTAGGTGTTTTGTTGCCCTACTCTTAGCAGTCTACGAGTAATGCTACCAACCTTCATTTTAAATCATAAAAGTTCAGGAATCACTCCTTGAGATCTTTCATTTGATTGTTTTTAGATACTCAATTCAAGGGCTAGTGGGCATTAGAAGAAAAAAAATGAGAACATACAAGTGAAACCTGAGCATAGTATTTAAGAGTGAACATGCTTTTTTTTTTTATAATATCTTGGCTCTGCTAGCTTATGAGCGAGCTCTGGCAAGCCACTTAGCCTAATTGTGCCTCAGTTTTCATATCTGTAAAATAGGAATAAGTATAGCACTGACCTCATACCATTGTGAAGGTTAAATAAGTAAAGGCATTGAAACAGTTCCTTGTACATAGCTCTATATCTATTAGCCATTAATCATAATAATAGTAGTAGTAGTAGCAGCAGCAGCAGCATTACCTAACTTTTAAGGTGCAGCATAGAAAAGGGACCCTTCCAATCGTTCTGGATAATAAAATTATGATAGGAGTAGCTTATGCAACAAATGTCAAATCTCCCATCACTTTCTATTTCTACATAAGACATAAAGAATATCAATTAACTTCTTATTTCCTTATAATATTTAGGACAAGAAAAAGAATGAGAAGCAGCGTGCCGTTCGGAGACACTTGTTTTCTCCTTCTCAGGGTGCACTCCCTCTCATTCTTTTAACTTTTGTCAGGAAAAAAGACAGAAGATGTCCAAGTGTTCCCATGCATCGTGTTTATCTGGAGTTCCAGAAAATAGTTTGAACAGAGAGAGAGAAACTGTGAACCCGAACAAAGAAAAATTGAAGCCCAAAGGAGAAAACGAGGTACAAAGGTTCACTAAGACCTGTGGAAAAAATCCACCTAGGAAAGCTACTCTCCCTGTGTTAAAATCAAGCAGGCGTTTCTGTGCTGCTATGAATGCTCTGATTTCTCTCTTGCTGGGCAGTTAAGTGGACTTGGATGTGGGGAGTTTCTTCTGATCTTAGCCTTTTTATGGCCACAATGAACTGTCGGCACTGCCAGGGAAACCATTCCCTTCAAATTTCACAAGGCCGACCTTGCGAGGTTACCACCGTCTGTCTAAGGGGCAGGTGACCCTCAGAGCTCCCAGGAGGGCTTCTGGCAGCCGGCAGTGGAAAAACAACTACAAAAGACACTCTCTGAAACCTCACACATCTCTCAAGCCAGCAAGAATCCCAAAGCCTCTCGCCTACGGGGGAGCAGGCTTTTTTTTATTATCGTATCTGACATCATTCCAGGAGAAACAGAAGACAACTGTGTAACTATCAAAAACAACGTACAGGCACGAATCCCTCTGATGAAGAGTGACTGCACTGGAGAAGAACCTGAACTTCTAACTTTCTCCATTGTTCATAAGGCACTTGCCATGATCCTGGGTTTATTAATTTTCACAGTTAAAATTATCATTGAATTTTTTCTTCACCCATATTTTGGGTTCCAGGGGAAGGGGAATTGAGGATTCTTTTGCTTCCTAAGTCATGATCCATTTTCCAAAAAGAGAGCATAAAATTCCCTAGTCTAGGCAGTTGGGGGGCTATGGACTCTAGGGGTCTCTGCCAGGTATAGACTTCTCTTTATTGGAGTGGGCCAATGATCCATTAATTGATGTTAGGTACCTATAAATGTTTACTGAATTTTTTTTTTGTTTACTGAATTTTTTAAAAGAAATTAGGGTAAGGATTTTTGGTGGTATTGTTTAAAGGATAGCAGATTTGAATTTAAAAATAATATTTTTGGAGGATCCCTGTGCCTCAGCAGTTTAGTGTTTGCCTTTGGCCCAGGGCGTGATCCTGGAGACCTGGGATGGAGTCCCACATCGGGCTCTCTGCATGGAGCCTACTTCTCCCTCTCCCTGTGTCTCTGCCTCTCTCTGTCTGTGTCTGTCATGAATAAATAAATAAAATCTTTAATGAAAAATAAAAATAATATTTTAAAGTATTTAGACTTAGTGCCAATTAATGAGTATGCTGATTGACACTATAAAGCATGGATCCTAAGAGCTGGACAGGATCTCCAGGTCTTTGGCCCATTTCTCCATTATCCCTAGGAGGCAACAGAAGGCCAAGGAACTCAGGTCTCATCTCTCTCAGACCCAGGAGAACAGCACAGATAAAGGTCTCCTGACTTCCAGATCAGTACTGTTTATACAACACCTAAATCTAATCTAATAATAAAAGATAATCTTACAAGTTTAACATGAAGTGTGAAAAAGCAAACACATTTATTCCCTTACTTATTGTATTAAAATCAGTAAATTCGCTTGTTACCAAATATACATCCAAGGCAAGGACTGAGTAGAAAGGAAAAACATGCGATTGGATAATAAATTTTATGACCATGCTGTGATCCCTCCACTTCTCCCTGGGCCCAGCCTGCTAATTGCTCCAGTCCTGGTCCCCATTCTGACCTGTGATGCCTGAGATATGACACATGTTCCAGAGTCATTTTTCCTTCTCCCCTTCCCCATTAGCCAAGCGACCATCCCTTCAGGGCTCTACTTCCATCTGTAGAAATGCATTCCAAGTCCCTTAAAGGTTGCCTCTAAAATGAAGGTTCCAGTATTTCTTTCCTTTTTTTTTTAAAGGTAAATTAATTTTAAAAAAGTAAATAAAATATTTAAAATATCCCCATATTTAGAAAAATTGATTGTTGATATTTTTGTTTTTAACAGTTGATATTTTTGAACATTTAAAACATCTGGACATTACAAGGGTATCACAGGTTCTCCATGTGCATTGAGCTTCTTTTGCACCTGAGGAAGACTCCTGTCTGAGCAGCATGCACTGTACCATCTCTCTAGCTTATTTTGTAACATAGAGCTGCTGATTGACATAACTAATAAACTTTGAAGTCTAAAACCTGAAATGTAAGCAAGAAAATAAACTTTGACTCCAGACATATTTTTCTCTCTACATTGTTGTGTGAAATTTGGAATGAACAATGCAAACACATAGGATTTTATATCGCTGTGAAGGATCTGACATCTAAAACTATCAAGATTAAGTCTTGGATACTCCCTATAACATAGGAAGTGTTCAGTGCCAAAAATGCAAAGAACTGTGTGGATGCAGATAATGGATGGGGATGGAATCAAGGAAAAAATTGCAGGACTGGCCATGATTGCATTGCAATCGCATTTTGCAACATGAAGAGCAGCATTCATCATGACTACTTCTCAGTGACAGAAATCTACATCATAGCTGCTTTCTTTTTGAAAAAGTGATAAAAATTTTAGATATGATCCAAGAGGTGTGGAAAGATTGCTAAGCAAATAACTCAACTTTGGTCACCAAAGGGACATGCTAATCTTAAAATGCCTTTCAAAAATACAATTTGCTATTTTGAAATGTGCAGAGATTGCCAATATCTGTTTGTCTGCTAAAGTCCACTGCATTCATAACGTACAATAAGTAGGAGCAATTGTCTCTTAATGTGTTAATAAAATGTTCATAACTTAAAAGTAAATACACTCCAAAATGAGCTGTTGTAGTCTTGCTCAGGAGCTATGCTTTTTATAGTGGATATCATAATGAAGAATTCCTTATTAAATTTATTGTGACTTTTAATAAACTAGTTCTCCAAATATGAAAAGTCTATGTTGATATGCCAGGATTGCGTGGCTAGGAAATAAAAGGAGTGCATATTTAACTCTGAAAGATAATAAGACAGATTAGGCCATTTTTAATTTTTAAATGTGCTTGTTCCAACATTTATAAAAGTAACCAGATAAACCTGCCAACATCTGCTCCTCTTACACAAAGAACTGGCTCTAATAAAATTTTGGTCATAGTGTTACAAGATGTTAGCATGAGTGAAGAAATCTCAGGCAGAATGATGACAAACTTGACATTAAATCTTCACTAATATTGATGTGCCTAAAATCTTATAGAACATTCAATGTGCCTATAATCCTGAACCATTTGACAGCTTTTATATAATATTCTAGGCAAAGGTGACCCGATCCTCCTCTGCTGTTGACAGTGCAGCTGAAATGGCCCTCCAATAAATGAAGCAGGATTATCTAGCCAAGATGGCAAACAACAGCTCATAATACGCACCAGAAAATTTCCATAGCACGCTGGATCTTTGCCGTCAATGGCACATGGATCATGCCTGAATATAAAGCTCACATTTCCCTAGATGCCTGATAAGTTTTAAAAGACAAAAATATGCAAAACTGATTTCAGGTTTAAAGACCAGTTCTGTGCTCCACACTTAGAAGTATAGGAAGTTCCACTGAAGGAAGCCCCAAGAGTCTTTCAGTGTTGTGTTCATGTGTGTCATCTCCCTTAATTGTATTCTAATGACTTGATGGAGAGTCTCCAGCTTAAAAATCATAGAAGAGATATTGTAATAGTGTTGTATGGTGACAGATGGTAACCACACTTGTGAGTACAACATAATGTTTAAACTTATTGAATCACTATCTTGTATACCTGAAACTGAGTAACATTTTGTGTCAACTAAACTCAAATTTTAAAAATTAGTAAAAAAAAAAGAAAAGAAAAATAAATAAAAATTAAAATTGTGGAAGAACACAAGCAGTACACTAAATATGAGTTGCAAGAAAATAATGAAAATAAATAAGCACCAAGAAGTTGTATGTGGGATAATGAAATTTGTGTAGGACTTGTGCAATATATTCAAAAAATCTGCATTGACATAACCAACAGAAAGTGCTATTTTTGCCTCTCAATTTATGGGAAAATAATCAAAGGAAAGCTTGGGTGCTTGTTGTCAATTCATAGCCTACAAGTTACCTGTTGTAAATTTAGTTTATAATAGTGTAATTAGCTGCCACATGGCCAGATTTTCTAAATGCTCTCCTCCTGTTGGGAGCTTGACAATTTGAATGCCACAGAATATCAATACCAATCTTTTACAGCCCTTTGCCAGAGCAGCCTCAGGATACGTTGAGCTGGCGTGGTAACTGCATTAGAGAATTGAGTTTGTTCTTTTTCAGAAGACAAATATACTATCTTTGAAACCACTTACAAGGAAAAAAATAGACATTAAATGCTAGTGTATAACACCAAACAAAACTTGTTAATGATAAGAGTAACCTGGCATTGTAAAAGATACAGGATCTTCAAACTCCAAGAGAAAATTGTACCTAAGAGAGGCAAACCCAGAATACATGACAGACAACATGCTTAGAGAAATAAAATGTGTGTGGAAGGGGAGGGATTGCAGCTTATAACAGTCAAATCTAATGCAGTGTTGTAATATGTAATAACAACAATGAAATAAGTGTGTTTGTAGCTTCTTAGATGACTAAGGATATGGGCAGAGTTTTCTGAAATATTGTAGAATCCAGCAGAAGCAGCTGAGCCTAGAAATAAAAGTTGCAATGTTAGTTGCCAGCAAAAGAGAAAACTGCTTTGTTTGAAAAACACTCAAAAGCTAACAGCAAGCTTATGTTGGGAAAGATTTTAGTTGATACGGAAAGGTTAGTTTGGTTTATTATGCTTCATGGAACACTCTAACTTTTGATGGATAGATACACACACTGCAAAATTTCTCAACCTGGTCATAATTACAACACTAGACATGTTAAATTAAGAAGAACTTTATAAATTGTGAGTCATCTTTAGGAAATCAGTGCAATCACTTTTATAAAATAGTATAGAAGCACATAATTTCTAAATGAAGCCTACTTTATGTCAAATTGAATAGATTTATCTTTATGAAAATCATACATAAATCTGAAGCTATTATCACTGTGAGCAGAATTTTTAAAAACTGTAGGAAGGTACTTGGTGGCTATTTGTAAATCACACATTTCTAATTCCCTTTCCAACTTTTACCTACCTCTTCTAATTTTCTCTGGCACTCTTGAGTCGGCAATTCTATGGCTACATGTAGGGCATGATTCATCAGGGACATACTCCAAATGGCATAGAGATACTCCTGCAGCAATTGTACCTACAGTTTAGCTGCCACATGTATCAAATGTGTGAGGACTGTGGCTTAGCTCTTTACTTGGACAATATTTATGCCTTTGTCAAAGTGACTAAAAGATAGTCTTTTAAAAACATCTACCTCTGTGATCTCACAAGATAGAGATTTTGCTGAAGAAGCTATTCATGGTCTAATTCTTGCAGAAGAGTGAAAAATAGATTGTTGATTTTATAGGGTGCAATGAAGTAAAGAAACCTGTCCATAGTATCAGAGATTGTAAACAGATGGAAAAGAGTTCTGATGGAATTTTTTAAATATCTCCTATCAAAAACTACATACAAAAAATATTTTTAAATATATGTCAATTTATCAAGATATTTATATAACTAAGAAACTTACATGATCATTTTAAATATATTCTTCTTTTAATCATGTACACTCTGGGTTGTATGAAAATATTGGGAAAAAGTAAATGTATTATTTTAGTCACAAAAATGAAATATCCGTGTGAATTTCACGGTACTGAGTAATTGTCATTGCCCTATTGAAAATTTTCTTTGCTTTTTTGTGCAGTTATTATGGAAAACAGACCCTCATTGCCAGTCTATTGATGTAGGCTGAACTGGCAATGCTGTAGACTTGGTCCAGGTCAATGAATGTATAGAAGGAGTAGAGAAATTCTAGATGTGAACTGTTAGGTGGGACCAATGGAACTTGCCTATTGGTTGAGTGTGGAGAGTTTGGGAATCTGGGAAAGAAAAAAAAAGTGATTCTCTTGTTTTTAGTTTAAACAAATCATTCCATTTACCGATGATGGGGAAGTCTAGGAGGGGAAAAAGAAAATGGCAAGAACATATTGATTTTTAAAATATTAAGTTAATATTAAGTTTGAGATTCCTTTTAGATATTCAGGTGGACAAGTAAAGTAGGCGGCTTGGACGTATGAGTCTGGAACTCAGTATTGCTTAGATTTGGGGCAGTGAACTTTTTTGTGTTGATTTCATTTTGGGCATCATCCCTTTCCCCATCATGTCATCTTAGTGAGGCTGTGAATAAAACTGGGGTCTATGATCTCAAAGTGCCTGATGCTTTGTCTTACCAACCTGCACAACCAATGTGTGTACCCAGTGAGCAAGTATTATAGCAACTAGCTCCCCAGGGTGGCGGGGGGGGGAGCCCTATTTTGCCAATACCCATGTTATAAATATTCCCACCACGGATTATTTCAATCTACCAATGTGGTATCACAAACCACAGAGTCGGGAAGAGATATAGTAGTAGTACAGTATTGTATAGTACTTGCAACCAAAAGATATGGTAGACATAAGTAACCTCAGGAACGTGGGTAGAAGTAATGATATATACTATTAAATATCAAATAGTGATTATCTTGTCAATTCATATGCAATACTGAAAATATGATAAGATTTATCCAAAATCTACTCCAGATAGAAACCCTGTCCTTGAGGAACTTACCTTCTGGAGGAGGATGACATGCACAACACGGATGTAATTTGCAAGACAGGGCAGAGCAGTGGGAGGAGCTGATGTGGCACTGCTGGCTATTCAGACAGCTGTACACTCACTGGGCTTTTGAGATACCATATGAAATGTTCTCTATAGTCTTTCAATCCTGTTTCAAAACTGCTTCTTCAACTCTGAATTAGTCTACAAATAATACACAACAGTTACCTAATAATTCCTCAATAATCTCCATATATGGTGAACTAACAGTGATTCTTTACCTTTTTAAGTGGTGCTGGATCTGTCACTTTTGCAATGATCAATAAGCTATATAATGTTTCTCATACACAAAGTGATAATTCACAAGTGAGGTCTTTGAAAACAGGCAATGCAGGCTTTTCCAATTTTTCTCCTCTAGCTCCTGATGTACAGAAGGTCCTCACAGATGTTTATCAAAGTGAATTGAGTAAATTCTTGTGGAAATCTAGTTGAATTGGTGAGTTGCAGTGAGTTACTGTAGGGATGTGTGTGAGGTTCTTTCTAATTCAATATTTTTATTAATGTGTTAAGGGAAGATGCAGATCTCAAAACATATTCATAAAATTTTAAGATGATCCTAGCTTGGGAGGAGAACCAAACACCAGGGACACCAGAAATATAATCCAAAGAAGTTAGAACTGTCTACATAAAAAGAAACTTGGCCTTCAAAAATGTAAATGACTGAATATGGAAGAAATGGTATGATTTTTTTCCAGGCAGGGGAATAAAAGAAATCTGGAGTGTAAGGGTGATAATAATTTGCAAATTAGATCTGTGTTTAATGCGATATGGTTGTAAATAGTGCCAGAGCTGTTTTGGCCTGAATTTAGGGAGCTTCATGTGATAAGTGGCCAGGAAATTAATCGTCTTTCTCTGTGCAATACTGAAAGTTCAAATTTTGAAGGGTCCTAATTTCATCTAATATCACTGGGAACAAGAGCTAAAATATAAATTCAAGATCCACAAATATAAGAATAATACCAGTTATTAATAACAGTTTTTATAGCTTGAATACCTACTATTAGCTTCCTTTACTCAAACAATTTCTTTAAGTACAACCTATTACGCAGTCTACATAATCTGATTAAATCTCAGAACCACCTATCAAGTGGATATTTTCCCTCATTTCACTTCTGAAGAAGAGAAGCTAAAGAGTTCAAGTAGTTTGTCAATCTTGTTTGTCAATGCAAAAGTCACCCTGCATCCAATTTCCATACTTAGTTGAGAACAAAAAGATAAGAATGTTACATTTCTTTAAGAACATTGCAAAATAGGGGTGCCTAGGTAGTTTAGTTGGTTAGCCTCCGACTCTTGATTTCCACTGGGGTCATAATCTCAGGCTCCTGAGATCAAGGCTTGCCTCTAGCTCTGTACTCAGCAGGGGATCTGCTTGAGATTCTCTCTCTCTCTCTCTCTCTCCTTCTCCATCTACTCCTCCCCCTCTTGCACAATCAATCAATCAAGTCTTTTATTTATTTTTTTTTCAATCAAGTCTTTTAAAAAAAAAAGGATTGTTACAAAATATTTCCTTTAACTAGTATGAGCTATGCAGGTTCATGAGAGAAAGTATATCATGAAACTGTGCTATGTTATCCCATCATGTCCACTTGCTCTAGACACAGGAACTCTCTTCCTAGGACAGCCTATTGCCTATCTCAAACGCAGAAAGCCTTTTTAGCTACTTGTCACTTCTGAGCAGGAGGGAAACAGCTCAAAACATGGGCTCCAGTCCTAAACTGACTGGTTTCATTCATGTCCTTCCATTTGCTGGCTGTATGATCATGCACAGGTGGATCTCTCTCTTTGGGCTCAGTTACCTCAAAAATATTATTAACACATGCATTTCTTAGAATGGCTAATGTGAGTGAAATAATACCTGGGACACTGTTAGTTCTTAGAAGATGTGAGCTAATATTATCAATCAGTGATGGAAATTACAAGTATCCCCATAGTCTGATGCCAGTGGTTCCATCTGGAAATCAGTTGAGTTTCATAGGCAGGATGTCACAGATGCCAGGTACTCCTCCACTGCACACTCCACATTGTCTTGTTCATCTTTGCCTCTTTTTCCTCCTTGTCCCCTTTCTCTCATCCATCCTGTCCTTGCCTTTCCCCTCACAATTTTAAATTATTTGCATATGAATTTACCCATTCACCCCTCTTGATCATGAGCACAAGGAAAAATACCAACTTTTTATCCCACAACAATAACAGAGCACTTTACTAGTAGTAAGAATTAATGACTTCATAAATAAAACTAACCTCTCTTAAACAATAACCAAAAAGCCCCCATACCCTTCAGTTTTACCAAAGAAAAATGAACAGATACAAAGGACAAATTTTACCCACTTGTTTCATATTTATGATTCACATTTAAGAATCAATGCACTGATTGATATATCAAAAATCCTGATTACTTTTAACCTAGGATGATATCTTCAATAATTTCATAAAAAATGCATACAATATAGGAAGTTTAACAGCTATTGAATTTTATTAATCCTTAGGCAGAGATCACTCTCAGATCAAAGGAGTTTTCTCTGAAGGAGCAAAAAGGTAAAAAATAAGGGGGGGGGGGGCGGACAGGAATATCTGAGAAGCACTGGTAAATTCAGAAGCTACCCAAAACAGTCTGCTTTCTTTTAAGAAATATCAAACTTTGTAACATTGCATATATACATGAAATCAATACATAACTAAAATGGACAGAACACTTATAATCTGCATTTGCTTCACAAATATTTCTGTTGAACTGATCTTTTGATATCCTTGGCGATATATGTCAGTATCTAGCAATGGAAGAGGAGAGCAATGCAGTTTATAGTATGACATAAACAATGTACAGGCATGTAAGCGTGCACATACATCAGCACCAATACACATGATTAAGCCTTAGTTTAAGGCAAATTGTTCACTTCAATTTAATATGGTTGATTGAACTTGACTTTCCATTATTATTTTAAAAAAACAATGCACTAACACTTTATTGGTTTTTGTTTTTTCTTTTTCTTTTTTTTTTTTTTTTTTTTGGTCTTCTTAGGAGAAATGTCTGTTCATGCCTTCTGCCCATTTCTTGTCTGGATTGTTTGTTTCTTGGGTGTTCAGTTTGATAAGTTCTTTATAGATCTTGGATACTAACCCTTTATCTGATATGTCATTTGCAAATATCTTCTCCCATTCTATAGGTTACCTTTTAGTTTTGCTGACTGTTTCCTTTGCTGTGCAGAAGTTTTTATCTTGACGAAGTCCCAATAGTTCAATATCGCTTATATTTTCCTTGCCTTCATAGACACATCTTGCAAGAAGTCGTGGTGGCCAAGTTCACAAAGGTTGTTGCCTGTGCTCTTCTCTACTATTTTGATGGATCTTGTCTCACATTTAGATCTTTCAACCATTTTTAGTTTATCTTTGTGTACAGTGTAAAAAATGGTCCAGTTTCATTCTTCTGCAGGTGGCTGTCCAGTTTTCCTAACACCATTTATTGAAGAGTGTCTTTTTTCCATTGGGTATTCTTTCCTGCTTTGTTGAAGATTAGTTGACCACAGGGTTGAGGGCCCATTTCTGGGATCTCTATTCTGTTCCATTGATCTATGTGGGATTTTTTTTTTTTTGTGCCAGTACCATACTATTTTGATGATCACAGGTTTGTAATACAGCTTGAAGTCAGGCATTATGATGTCCCCATCTTTGGTTTTCTTTTTCAACCTTCCTCTGGCTATTTGGGGTCTTTTCTGGTTCCATACAAATCTTAGGATTATTTGTTCCAACTCTGAAGAAAGTCCATGGTATATTGATAGGGATTTTATTGAATTTGTAAATTGCTCTGGGTAGCATAGGCATTTTCACAATATTTATTCTTCCAGTCCATTAGCATGGAATATTTTTCCATCCCTTTTTGTCTTCCTTAATTTCTTTCATAAGTGTTCTGTAGTTTTCAGAGTTAGACCCTTTACTTTTTTGGTTAGATTTTTTCCTATGGTTTTGGGTGCAATTACGAATAGGATTCATTCCTTAATTTCTCTTTCTTTAGTCTCATTGTTAGTATAGAGAAATGCAGCTGATTTCTGTGCATTCATTTTGTGTCCTGTCACATTGTTAAATTGATGTATGAGTTCCAGCAATTTTGGGGTGGAGTCTTTTGGGTTTTCTGTATACAGTATCATGCTATCTGTGGAAAGTGAGAATTTGACTTCTTTGCCAACTTGAATGCCTTTTATTTCTTTTTGTTGTCTGGTTGCGGAGACTAGGACTTCCAGTATTATACTGAACAACAGTGGAGAGTGGGCATCCCTGTCATGTTCCTGACCTCAGGGGAAAAACTCTCAGTTTTTTCTCATTGAGAATGATATTTGCTGTGGGTCTTTTATGGATGGCTTTTATGATATTGAGATATGTTTCCTCTATCCCTATACTTGGAAGAGGTTTAATCAGGAAAGGATGCTGTATTTTGTCAAATGCTTTCTCAGCATCTATTGAGAGGATCATATGATTCCTGTATTTTCTTTCATTAATGTAACACTCTAGTATTTTTTAAAAAGTTCTGAATATGGTAATTATCAGAATGTTCTGGACAAAGATTAGAAAACAAAGTGGCTGGGGATCCCTGGGTGGCTCAGCTGTTTAGCACCCACCTTTGGCCCAGGGCATGATCCTGGAGTCCTGGGACTGGGTCCCACATCAGGCTCCCTGCATGGAGTCTGCTTCTCCATCTACCTGTGTCTCTGCATTTCTCTCTCTCTCTCTCTCTCTCTCTCTCTCTCTCTCTCTTTTTCTCTCTCATTAATAAATAAATAAAATATAAAAAAAAGAAAATAAAGTGGCTCTAAGAGCCGGCTGTTAACATTAATACACACTGATAAGCATAGGTGATGAGGAATTTGAGTTTTTTATCTTTATTTTTTCTACAGTGCCTAGCATGATACCTTGGACATAGAAAGTTCACAGTGGTTTTTGAATGAAAAATGGCGGTATTATAATGAAGTGTGCAAATCCAAATTTATACCACTGTTCTAGATGTATCTCTAAACTTGCTGAGCTGTCCATTCTGAAATAGCTCTGATTTATTGAACTAGTTTAGTGTTAGTAGAGTGACATCTTAGTGCCAGAACTAAAGTTCTTGCTCCTTGCCTTGCTACTGACATATTGCTCATTACATAAATTAACCACAGAAAATTTATGTCAACCTTTCAAAAAGTGAATTCATTGTTCCAAAACTTTTGGTTGGGAAAATGTGAAGATAGTTTAATGTCTCATTAAGATTCAGAGCCAATGTTATTAGATAAAGAAAAAACATACTGTGGTTGGTGGGGGAGAGAGTCATAGACCAAACAGGTGAATGAAAATAGTTGAAGAAAGTATTCTATGGGCACCAAAGAAGTGTGAGAAAATTCTAGTAGCACTGCTCTTGATTCACTGCATCTGTAGGCCTCTGACTAGCCTCTGACCACTATCTAAATCTAAAGCTTTAGGACTGCTTTATAGGCTATATACAGAAAAGGAAGCTTTCTCCATAGTACATCACACATAGGTGTTGGGCACAGTAAGATTTACAGTGGTTTTTGAATGCAAGAGCAGTAAAGACCAAACCCTGGGCTAGCTGAGATCTATAGCATGATTTATCATTACTCTTGAGTTGTTTCTTCAGATCCTCATAATAACTGCCTGAGCAAAGAAAGGAGGGGATTATGTTCCATTTTTGTTGTGACTTGTCCAAGATCACAGACTTGTAAGTTTCCTTTGTTTTCTGCCTCCTGGTTGAGTTGCTTTTCCACTATCTTTCAGACTGCCTCTCTTAGACTAGAGGTCACCACTCTTCTAATGCTGTTTTTTGAAAAATATCCATCTTCCTGGACTCTACCTACTTAGGATGCAGCACACAGCTATCTCATTTTGTGCAAAGCTCTTGGAATATACCTTGGCCTGCTTAGTCTCCGAATGTCTTTCAGTCTTCTGCTTGCCTAGTGTGAATATCCTGAGGTATTGGCCTATGCAGTCTTGAAACTTGAACCTGATTCATTCAAAGGGACTTTGAAAAATTGTCTTTTCTGCAGGCTGAAGTATGCATCCAACCACCCTGCCATGAAAACCAGCTGGCCATTGCCCAGATGGTGTGTAAGAACCTCTGGGATGCTAGTCACCCATCTCAGTGTCATCCTACTCTTGATACAGAAGGCATTTGGAAAAAGACAAGGCCTCAGGACATAACATTCCCCAGAATAATCTAGGTGATGGGACTCATACTAAGGCTTTAGGGAACGTACCATCCTAAGAAAGTACATTCTCCCTTTTCCTTTAGCACCACATTCTAAAGCATTGCCTAAGCACCATTTTTAAATCAAAGAATATGTAAGGAGCATTATTTCTGCAGAAGAACTGAAAATTGGGGGTGCCTCGGTGGCTCAGTTGGTTAAGTCTGCCTTTGGGTCAGGTCGTGATCCCGGCGTCCTCAGATCGAGTCCCGCATGGGGCTCCCTGCTCATCAGGGAGCCTGCTTCTCCCTCTACCTCTACCTCTCTCTCTCTTTCTTTCTCTCTCATGAATAAATAATTAAAATCTTAAGAAAAAAAGAAGAAGAACTGAAAATTGTCCAGAGCCTGGGAACATAAAAAAAAAGAGAGAGAGAGAGAATAAGTTGGTTAGCCCTGATGAGCAAGCTTGCAAACTCTGACTTCAGGGTATGAGAATTGGTGTTGTGTTCTCTTTGTTGTTGATTACTAGCTGAGATGCTTTGGCTGGGCTCTAGACTCAGAGTGCAAACAGAGAAGTCAAAGTCCTGCATGGAAATCCTTTCTTGCCTTACACCCAGAGAATGTAAACTCACCACTGTTTGTCCTTTGCCAACATGGTCCATCCTCTCTCCTCAGACACCAGCTCACAGAAAGCATGACCAGTAGGAATACACTTCATCCTCAAAGATCCAGAAAATGCTGGCTGATTCTGCACATTATCAGAATGACAATAAGACAGTAAAATTGGACACTTAGTGAAGATTTGTATAGAATTTCCTGCAGCTTTGGAGGAAATGCATGTGATTATATCTAAAATATAATAAATAGCTGTCAACTGAATTAATACACCTGTTTCTACTAGGCTAAAACAAGTGGAAGAAAAAGAGTCCTTGTGATATTATGTAATACCCAGGGTCCACCCATGGGACAGAATTCCAAGAGCAAAGATGCCACTAAACTAGGAAAAAAGACAACAGTTTCATGGGCTGGAGCAAAGAAATGCTAATAAATCAAGAGGATAATTCTAGAAATACTATGGAAACAGAAAGAGGAGGGGAGACTGATGGATTGCAATAGAACTAGAGATAGAATTGTGTATGCTCTAAAGATGATCCCAGGATAAATCCTATATTCTAAAACAGGAAGCATTGGTGTAGTATTGGCTCTTCGGCTTTTTCTAAATCAGAAACGGAGTTGTAAATCAGCTTACTATTTCTCAACACCATTAGTTCCAACCAGAAAACTTTACTTTACTCATCAGATCATGGGATGCTCTGTGGATTTCCATGTTCTTCCAGGCTAAAAGTCTCTGAAAATAACAAATATTGAAATTTTCCTTTTAAAAATATTAAGCTCTTGTCTACTAACTTCAACTCTCAAATAACAGCAATTTATTTTAAAAAATAATTTCACAAATGTGAAAGGATCATTTCAAAGAAAAAGTGCTACATTTATTCTTACTTTCACTTTATTTGCATGCAAATACCAATGAGTTGAACTTAGCATATTTCATAAACAGAGAGAACATAGAAAAATTTATATCTCAGAAAAAGGAGGCAAAGTCTTTTGAAATTAATAATAACCTACAGTTACCTTTCCAGGCAAGTGGTTTAGTGTAATGCAAGCTGGTATTTCCTTAAATTAAAGGTCCAAAATTAAATTAAAGTCCAAAAGGACTAGGTACAGTGATTGGGGATAATTTATCAGTGTGGCGCTAGCTAATCTCACCTAAATCTATCTGCCTTCAAGTCTGCAAAGAACTTTATCATGAGTTGGGCACCATCAAAAACTTCACATAAGCTCTTAGAGATGGAAGGAATCTTGGTGGTGTCTTGGTCTGGCCTCACTCAAGTATCCCTGGCAGGGGCTCATCTTGCACTTGCAGTAACAAGTCCAGGGATAAGGAGTTCACTGAAGTGCTTTCATTATTACAAAGCTCTTCATATGTGAGCCTAAATAGGTCTTCCTATAATCATATACTGTGGGTCTTGCTTAAAACTTTTGAAACAACGTGAAATAAATTTGATCCTCTTCCAAATAAACTCTCTAATTTAGAGTACTGAAGCAATTACATGTTCATTATATCTCTTCTACAGATTAAATATTAATTCTTCTTAATATGGCTTGGCCACTCATTCCATACATATGTTGCAGTTGGTCCACATTTCTCTGAAGGTGAAGTACAGGTAAAACAGAAATGATGGGAAATAGCTTGATATGAGGATGGGATAAAGTGTGCTTCTTCCCTCTTTCAGTCTAATTCTACACTCTTATTAGTAGAGCTCAAGGTTGTATTCACTTTTCAGTGGCTACCTCTCCTGGTTACCTCATATCAAAATCCTTTCCCTTGCTTTTGATAATAGACATGTTATGTTAAGTCCTCCCTTAACTTACTCATACGCAATATCTTTTTGAACCCTGATAAAGAAGTTAAATTTGCTAACTATGTACTACATAATACCCTGTATCTAATTTCTCATAGCACTAACCCAGAATAATGTTTCTGCCCCTTCCACAAAACTGTAAGCTACTTGAGAGATTGTTAATTTGGCTTATCATTGTATTTGCAGGGTGTAATATAATGTCTAGTACAAACTAAATGTTCAAAAAGAAATTTGCTGGGAGACCTGGGTGGCTCAGTGGTTGACCATCTGCCTTTGGCTTAGCTCATGATCCCAGGGTCCTAGGATTGAGTCCTGCATCAGGCTTCCCACAGGGAGGCTGCTTCTCCCTCTGCCTATGTCTCTGCCTCTCTCTCTGTCTCTCTCATGAATAAATAAAATTTAAAAAAAAAGAAATTTGCTGACTGAATAAATGGAAGAGTCAGAGCTTAACTGGTCATGGGGGAATGTGATAAGAAGTCAGTCCTAACTGAGGGGCACCTGGGTGGCTCAGTCCATTGAGCATCCAACTCCTGGTTTGGGCTCAGATCATGATCTCAGGGTCCTGAGGTCCATCCTTGTATTATGCTTTGAGCTCAGTGGGGAGTCTGCTTCTCCCCTTCTCCTTCCCCATCTGCCCTTCCCCACTCCTATGTGAACACTCTCTCTCTCTCTCTCTCTCTCTCTCTCTCTCTCTTTCTCTCTCTCTCTCTAACTCCTCCACCCCTACATGACCTCTCTCTCTCTCTCTCTCTAACCCTCTCAACCCTGTGTGCTCTCTCTCTCAAATAAATAAATAAAATCTTTTTTAAAAAAAAGAAGTCAGTCAAGAGGCCTGGGTGGCTCAATGGTTAAACATCTGCCTTTGGCTCAGGGCATGATCTTGGAGTCCTAGGATTGAGTCCCACATTGAGCTCCCTGAATGGAGCCTGCTTCTCCCTCTGCCTATGTCTCTGCCTCTCTCTCTCTCTCTCTCTCTCTCTGTCTCTCATTCATTCATGAATGAATAAATAAATAAATAAATAATAAATAAATAAATAAATCTTAAAAACAAAAAAAGAAGTCAACTGAGGGGATCCCTGGGTGGCTCAGCGGTTTAGTGCCTGCTTTGGCCTGGGGCGCGATCCTGGGGTCCCGGGATCGAGTCCCATGTCTGGCTCCCTGCATGGAGCCTACTTCTCCCTCCTCCTGTGTCTCTGCCTCTCTCTCTCTCTCTCTGTGTCTATCATAAATAAATAAATAAATAAATAAATAAATAAATAAATAAATAAATCTTTAATAAAAAAAAGTCAACTGAAACAAGACCAACGTGGTTAGCCTAAACATTGCCTGTGCCTTCAGACCAAAACCCCATCTCCATGCTTAACCTACCACCTTATCTGCTTCATATCCGGATTTCATGTCTTTCATGACACTAAGGGGGTCCCCTGTTTTACATACACATTCCCCAACACCTTCCCCAAAAGCCAGCCTCCAGGATGCTCATTACAATGGCTTCTGCCACTGCTGTTCCTCCTCTCTTCCCCACTCCATAGTAATCTGATTTTACTTCTGTTTTCAGCAACTCCTTTACCTTATTTTTGACAAATCCAATTCAAATATGTGGATGTGATTTCCTGAAATATCTAAAGTAATTGTACTTAACGCCTTAAATAAGATGCATTAATTTTTTTTAAATTTATTTTTTTATTGGTGTTCAATTTACAAACATACAGAATAACCCCCAGTGCCCGTCACCCATTCACTCCCATCCCCCGCCCTCCTCCCCTTCTACCATCCCTAGTTCGTTTCCCAGAGTTAGCAGTCTTTACGTTCTGTCTCCCTTTCTGATATTTCCCACACATTTCTTCTCCCTTCCCTTATATTCCCTTTCACTATTATTTATATTCCCCAAATGAATGAGAACATATAATGTTTGTCCTTCTCCGACTGACTTACTTCACTCAGCATAATACCCTCCAGTTTCATCCACGTTGAAGCAAATGGTGGGTATTTGTCATTTCTAATAGCTGAGTAATATTCCATTGTATACATAAACCACATCTTCTTTATCCATTCATCTTTCGTTGGACACCGAGGCTCCTTCCACAGTTTGGCTATCGTGGCCATTGCTGCTAGAAACATCGGGGTGCAGGTGTCCCGGCGTTTCATTGCATTTGTATCTTTGGGGTAAATCCCCAACAGTGCAATTGCTGGGTCGTAGGGCAGGTATATTTTTAACTCTTTGAGGAACCTCCACACAGTTTTCCAGAGTGGCTGCACCAGTTCACATTCCCACCAACAGTGTAAGAGGGTTCCCTTTTCTCCGCATCCTCTCCAACATTTGTTGTTTCCTGCCTTGTTAATTTTCCCCATTCTCACTGGTGTGAGGTGGTATCTCATTGTGGTTTTGATTTGTATTTCCCTGATGGCAAGTGATTCAGAGCATTTTCTCATATGCATGTTGGCCATGTCTATGTCTTCCTCTGTGAGATTTCTGTTCATGTCTTTTGCCCATTTCATGATTGGATTGTTTGTTTCTTTGGTGTTGAGTTTAATAAGTTCTTTATAGATCTTGGAAACTAGCCCTTTATCTGATATGTCATTTGCAAATATCTTCTCCCATTCTGTAGGTTGTCTTTGAGTTTTGTTGACTGTATCCTTTGCTGTGCAAAAGCTTCTTATCTTGATGAAGTCCCAATAGTTCATTTTTGCTTTTGTTTCTTTTGCCTTCGTGGATGTATCTTGCAAGAAGTTACTATGGCCGAGTTCAAAAAGGGTGTTGCCTGTGTTCTTCTCTAGGATTTTGATGGAATCTTGTCTCACATTTAGATCTTTCATCCATTTTGAGTTTATCTTTGTGTATGGTGAAAGAGAGTGGTCTAGTTTCATTCTTCTGCACGTGGATGTCCAATTTTCCCAGCACCATTTATTGAAGAGACTGTCTTTCTTCCAATGGATAGTCTTTCCTCCTTTATCGAATATTAGTTGCCCATAAAGTTCAGGGTCCACTTCTGGATTCTCTATTCTGTTCACCGATGACATGATACTCTACATAGAAAACCCAAAAGTCTCCACCCCAAGATTGCTAGAACTCATACAGCAATTCGGTAGCGTGGCAGGATACAAAATCAATGCCCAGAAGTCAGTGGCATTTCTATACACTAGCAATGAGACTGAAGAAAGAGAAATTAAGGAGTCAATCCCATTTACAATAGCACCCAAAAGCATAAGATACCTAGGAATAAACCTAACCAAAGATGTAAAGGATCTATACCCTCAAAACTATAGAACACTTCTGAAAGAAATTGAGGAAGACACAAAGAGATGGAAAAATATTCCATGCTCATGGATTGGCAGAATTAATATTGTGAAAATGTCAATGTTACCCAGGGCAATATACACGTTTAATGCAATCCCTATCAAAATACCATGGACTTTCTTCAGAGAGTTAGAACAAATTATTTTAAGATTTGTGTGGAATCAGAAAAGACCCCGAATAGCCAGGGGAATTTTAAAAAAGAAAACCATATCTGGGGGCATCACAATGCCAGAATTCAGGTTGTACTACAAAGCTGTGGTCATCAAGACAGTGTGGTACTGGCACAAAAGATGCATTAATTTAAAGATACATCTATTGGGTTAAAAAAGCAGATCTGTATTAAGTCTCTTTTTAATTTCAATGAAAGCATTTAAAAATTTATTAACACTTAAATTTTACTTTTGTTAACTATAAAAAGCTATTCCTTAAAGTAATTGTTTGGGTTTTTTAAGCTAGAAAATTTATTTTAAACAATTTTTTTCTGTCTAGTTTTAAGGAGGGTTAGCACATATTTCTGAGAGTATGCTTGAAAACAAAACAAAAAACAAAAAACCCAACATGTTTTGCTGGCTTGAAAACATGTCTACAAATTCTTTACACTCCTTTCAGAAGGTAGAACCTTGAATGTGAGCTAGGTTTTGTGATTTCTCTTACATGTTGTTAAAAAACCCATGTAACATAAATTTTCCATCTTAAACACTTTTACGTGTACAATTCAGTGGTGTAAAGTATATCACATTCATACTGTGAAACAGATATCCAGAGTCTTTTCATCCTGCAAATTAGAAGTCTCTGCCCATTAAAAAACTTCCCTTTTCTTCCTTACCTAGACCCTGGTAACCACCATTCTACTTTCTATTTCTACATATTTGACTATTTTAGATACTGCATATAAGTGGATCTTAGACTTTTTGTGAGTGGCTTACTTCACTTAACATAATGTCCTCCATGTTGATCTCTGGTGTTTTTCCCTCCTATTTAAAGCCCAATAACATCTCATTGCCTGTATATACCACCTTTTGCTTAATCACTTACTAATTGATAGCATTTGGACATTCCACCTTTTGGCTAATGTGAACATGGGTGTGCAAATATCTCAAGACCTTGCCTTCAATTGTTTCGGATATATACCCAGTGATATATAGCCCTGGTTTGCTAAAGAACCCATGCTTGGAGGAATGTGAAAGGCTTCCTAGAGGAATTAGCAATTCAGTTCTGAGGGGAACCAAGGATATTTAAGCTTCTCCATTTTCATTCCAAACCACAGTCTTCTCTGGGAACCTTCTGAGTCTCTCTATCTTCAGCTTTTCAAAGTTGGAGTGCTGAGGGGTTTCATCTTCAGACCTCTTCTCTTTTTCATCTATACTCATTCTCTCGGTGATCTCATTTACTCATTCTCTTTAAATATCCTTCAAATATTAATATCTCTTAAATTAATATCTCTTTCCTGAACTCCAAACTTGTATATGAAGCTTCTTACTTGGCATCACCTCTGGGATAGCCAGTAACTCTCTCAAAATCTTAACATGTCCAAAAGTGAGATCCTCACACCCCCTGCCCTATTTTATCCACCTCAGTAAATGGAATTCCATTCTTCCAGTTGCTCAGGTCAAAAATATTAGAATCATCCTTGGCTTTTCTCTTTTTCTTTCTTTTCTCTTTTCTCATACCTGGTCTATTAGTAAAGACCCTTAATTTTCTCTTCATCAGAAGATTACCTTCTCAGCATTCCTTTTATCTTGGTCAGGGGAACAGAAAGCTGTCCTGTTTTGAGATGTACTTTCAGCCATTGCCTTGCAAACTTGGTTTGAAAGACAAGCTCTTGAGTCCAGAAAGTAAATATAGTGATTTCTCAATCATAACATGTAACTACTTATAAGGCAGGACTTCCAGTGACCTTTAATGGTTAGTGTTTGTAACTGTGATTCACAAGAACATGCCATTGGCTCTACCAACTCAGTATGGTCTCTTTAAACTGTCAAAGTCCCAAAGGTAATAACCTTAACACAGCTATCTGCTGATGTTTCTGTTATCAAAGTATGTGAGTTTGATATAAAACAAAAATCAGGGATCCCTGGGTGGCGCAGCGGTTTAGCGCCTGCCTTTGGCCCAGGGCGCGATCCTGGAGACCCGGGATCGAATCCCACATCGGGCTCCTGGTGCATGGAGCCTGCTTCTCCCTCTGCCTGTGTCTCTGCCTCTCTCTCTCTCTCTCTGTGTGACTATCATAAATAAAAAAACAAAACAAAACAAAAAAAACAAAAATCATATTAATCTCTGTCAACTTTCAGGCAGAGTTAGAACTCTGTGTGTATGGAAGGGAGGGACTGGAGGAGAAGAGTAGATAAGCAGAAAATTGGGAAAGAGGGGAAAAGGTTCATTACTTTAGGATTTCCAAAATACTCATCATTTGGGAAAAATTTCTATATCACATACTGATATACAAAGTCTTAGTCTCCCTGAAACATCTATTCTTTTTTTAAAAAAATATTATTTATTTATTCATGAGAAACACAGAGAGGCAGAGACTATAAATAAATAAAATCTTAAAAAAAAAAATGCATCCCGGGTGGCTCAGCGGTTTAGCGCCGCCTTCAGCCCAGGGCCTGATCCTGGAGACCCAGGATGGAGTCCCACGACAGGCTCCCTGCATGGAGCCTGCTTCTCCCTCTGCCTGTGTCTCTGCCTCTGTGTGTGTGTGTGTGTGTCTCTCATGAATAAATAAATAAAATCTTAAAAAAAAAAAGAGAGAGAGGCAGAGACGTAGGCAGAGGGAGAAGCAGGTTCCCTGTGGGAAGCCTGATACCAGATTTGATCTCAGGACTTCGGGATCACAACCTGAGCCAAAGGCAGATGCTCAACCACTGAGCCACCCAAGTGCCCTGAGACACCTATTCTAATAAAAAAAAAAAAAGAAGAAGAAGAAGAAGAAGGCGAGCAAAGATAGAAAATATAAATAGATATTTAAATCTCTTTATAACTTTGCCATGAGTGGATACACTGAAAGACAAGCGATGAGATTAGTGCATACCAATACTGCAGAGGGGCTGGAGGGTTCTCTTTAACAGTCTCCACTTCTCTGCCATAGCATACCACAGTCTTGTAATTATTTCAAGTTTATGAAATTTACCAACAAAATCTCTAATCAAAATTATTTATGGTTCACTTTCACTTTGGAAACAAAAATATGCCACAGAAGTCCATGAAGGGACTGCCACAAAATTACATGAATGCTTTGAGTTTGGGGATCACTGGCTTCTGTGATAAGAAGATAAAACCACTAAGCAAACACATATATGAAAGCTTGTGAGCAGTTTCAGTTCTCCTCTGTTAAAAAGAATATCTGAGTATTCTGAGTAGTTTGGCTGTCACTGGATTTACCTTCATGAAGTGAGAGAGCAAGAAGGAAAGGCTGGGAAGTTGGATCAGGAAACAGACCACTTCTTATCCACAGGCCTTGCATGATGGACTGTACAGCAGTGAGAAAATGGATGGTCTCAATATAGGAGGCTCTATAGCTCCTTTTACGTCTGAAGCTAGAAAAGCTGCTGCCTCCACATTTTCAACCCCTTTTCCTGAGCATAATGTGAGGTACAAGGTCAGGGGACACGCTTGCGGCCTCTAATGGCCAGATAATGGACCACAATAAAAGTTATGTGTCCCCAGCTGAAGGTGAAGACATATAATGGTTGACAAGATCCATTATCTAACTATTAGAACCTAGAGGAAAAAAAGACAATTATTAAATTAAAAAAATCTTTTCAGTTATTCAGAAAAAAATATTTTTGCCTATGTGTTCTGTATTTTTCTATCCCTTCTACCTTTACCTCTAAATAATCATACCAATAGTAACCATAGCTAATGTTTATTGAGCACTTACAATATGCTAATTGCCTTGGTAGAGATCTGTGGAATCAAACTCCCCAGTTTCAAACCCTTGCTCGCTGAATGAGTAGCCCTTCCTGAACTAATCCTTGATCACTTGGAGGAAGTTAATCCTTCCATGTCTCAGTTTTCTGATATTTAAAAAGATGGCAATATTACTACATGTATCATATGATCACCAGGCATATTAAGTATCTAATAAACACTGTTTTACTAGTGTTGTTGCTGTGATATTGTCACAGTTACTAGTGTTGTTGCTGTGATATTGTCACAGTTGGCATGACTCTATAGTGTTTTTATTATTTGTAAATCTTATCAGCCCTATTTGATAAATTCAGCAATATGAGGATAAAATGATCTATTAAATCTGGAGATTTGTAAACAGATTTTCAAGGGTTCATTGACCCCTTGAAAGAAACTGGAAAAGATTTTATGAACGTGCATTTTGGTGACTGGTTTTCAATAGGTGCTCAAAAGAGCTCTTGACCCTCAAAATTCTAGGAATCCCTGTAAAATGAAATTTCATGTTATCACTTCACCTATCAAGTGATGTAGAGTGATCATAAGGCAAACATATTTTAAAATCATTTCTTCTCTTGTGAATTCTCTTTTTTTTTAATTTTTATTTATTTATGATAGTCACAGAGAGAGAGAGAGAGGCAGAGACACAGGCAGAGGGAGAAGCAGGCTCCATGCACCGGGAGCCCCACGTGGGATTCGATCCAGGGTCTCCAGGATCGCGCCCTGGGCCAAAGGCAGGCGCCAAACCGCTGTGCCACCCAGGGATCCCGTGAATTCTCTTTTTAAAACTTATGGAAAACCAGATAAGAAAATCAATAACAGATATACATATTTTGTCTGCTGAGTGCAAAAATAGGTTCATGCATGGCACAACATGACTATTTTTCATCTCTCTCTTGAGACAAATCTTTTCAAGACATTTCTTTTTTTTAATAAATTTATTTTTTATTGGTGTTCAATTTACCAACATACAGAATAACACCTAGTGCTCATCCCGTCAAGTGCCCCCCTCAGTGCCCGTCACCCATTCACCCCCACCCCCCGCCCTCCTCCCCTTCCACCACCCCTAGTTCGTTTCCCAGAGATAGGAGTCTTTATGTTCTGTCTTCTTTTCTGATATTTTCCACACATTTCTTCTCCCTTCCCTTATATTCCCTTTCACTATTCCCCAAATGAATGAGAACATATAATGTTTGTCCTTCTCCGATTGACTCATTTCACTCAGCATAATACCCTCCAGTTCCATCCACGTTGAAGCAAATGGTGGGTATTTGTCGTTTCTAATGGCTGAGGAATATTCCATTGTCTACATAGACCACAGCTTCTTTATCCATTCATCTTTCGATGGACACCGAGGCTCCTTCCACAGTTTGGCTACTGTGGCCATTGCTGCTATAAACATTGGGGTGCAGGTGTCCCGGCGTTTCATTGCATCTGTATCTTTGGGGTAAATCCCCAACAGTGCAATTGCTGGGTCATAGGGCAGGTCTATTTTTAACTTTTTGAGGAACCTCCACACAGTTTTCCAGAGTGGCTGCACCAGTTCACATTCCCACCAACAGTGTAAGAGGGTTCCCCTTTCTCCACATCCTCTCCAACATTTGTGGTTTCCTGCCTTGTTAATTTTCCCCATTCTCACTGGTGTGAGGTGGTATCTCATTGTGGTTTTGATTTGTATTTCCCTGATGGCAAGTGATTCAGAGCATTTTCTCATGTGCATGTTGGCCATGTCTATGTCTTCCTCTGTGAGATTTCTGTTCATGTCTTTTGCCCATTTCATTATTGGATTGTTTGTTTCTTTGGTGTTGAGTTTAAGAAGTTCTTTATAGATCTTGGAAACTAGCCCTTTTTCTGATACGTCATTTGCAAATATCTTCTCCCATTCTGTAGGTTGTCTTTTAGTTTCGTTGACTGTATCCTTTGCTGTGCAAAAGCTTCTTATCTTGATGAAGTCCCAATAGTTCATTTTTGCTTTTGTTTCTTTTGCCTTCATGGATGTATCTTGCAAGAAGTTACTGTGGCTGAGTTCAAAAAGGTGTTGCCTGTGTTCTCCTCTAGGATTTTGATGGAATCTTGTCTCACATTTAGATCTTTCATCCATTTTGAGTTTATCTTTGTATATGGTGAAAGAGAGTGGTCTAGTTTCATTCTTCTGCATGTGGATGTCCAATTTTCCCAGCACCATTTATTGAAGAGACTGTCTTTCTTCCAATGGATAGTCTTTCCTCCTTTATCAAATATTAGTTGACCATAAAGTTCAGGGTCCACTTCTGGGTTCTCTATTCTGTTCCATTGATCTATGTGTCTGTTTTTGTGCCAGTACCACACTGTCTTGATGACCACAGCTTTGTAGTACAACCTGAATTCTGGCATTGTGATGCCCTCAGATATGGTTTTCTTTTTTAAAATTCCCCTGGCTATTTGAGGTCTTTTCTGATTCCACACAAATCTTAAAATAATTTGTTCTAACTCTCTGAAGAAAGTCCATGGTATTTTGATAGGGATTGCATTAAACGTGTATATTGCCCTGGGTAACATTGACATTTTCACAATATTAATTCTGCCGATCCATGAGCATGGAATATTTTTCCATCTCTTTGTGTCTTCCTCAATTTCTTTCAGAAGTGTTCTATAGTTTTTAGGGTATAGATCCTTTACCTCCTTGGTTAGGTTTATTCCTAGGTATCTTATGCTTTTGGGTGCTATTGTAAATGGGATTGTCTCCTTAATTTCTCTTTCTTCAGTCTCATTGTTAGTGTATAGAAATGCCACTGACTTCTGGGCATTGATTTTGTATCCTGCCACGCTACTGAATTGCTGTATGAGTTCTAGCAATCTTGGGGTGGAGGCTTTTGGGTTTTCTATGTAGAGTATCATGTCATCGGCAAAGAGGGAGAGTTTGACTTCTTCTTTACCAATTTGAATGCCTTTAATGTCTTTTTGTTGTCTGATTGCTGAGGCTAGGACTTCCAGTACTATGTAAAATAGCAGTGGTGAGCGTGGACATCCCTGTCTTGTTCCTGATCTTAGGGGAAAGGCTCCCAGTGCTTCCCTATTGAGAATGATATTTGCTGTGGGCTTTTTGTAGATGGCTTTTAAGATGTTGAGGAACGTTCCCTCTATCCCTACACTCTGAAGAGTTTTGATCAGGAATGGATGCTGTATTTTGTCAAATGCTTTCTCTGCATCTAATGAGAGGATCATATGGTTCTTGGTTTTTCTCTTGCTGATATGATGAATCACATTGATTATTTTACAAGTGTTTTTTCAAGACATTTCTAAGAGACAAAACCAATTCAGTTACAAAGGTGGGTAGCTATAGTGTTAGTGTCTTAGTAATTGTTCCTTTGCAATCAATAAATACATCTTTAGCTATTTCATTTGGTCTTTTGGGATCCCTGGAATTCAACTTGAGATTCGTATGAACATAACAGCATCATGATATCAATACCCTCCCCCTTTTCATTATGCTCTTGAAAAAGCATCTACTCCAACCCTCTTTTTTTCCCTTTGGATATATATAATTATTGTCTGTACAGGGTCAGTCCCTGTTCAACTAATGTGAAACTGTTGGAGCTACTAAAATGCATAAAGTAGATTTGTGGGCCCAGAAAAATTCTAAAATTATTGTCATTATAATTTTAAAATAAATATCATCCATTTTTGAGGAGAAAAATTATAGCACAACGGTTAAGAGCATATATTCTAAGATGAATTATAAGGGTTTAAATCCAAGTTCTATCATCACCAGCTGTGTAATCATGTGCAAATTAGTTTCTCTCTGTTTCAGCTTTATTATCTGTAAAATGGGGATATTTAAGGTAGTTACCTCATAGGATTATTGTATGAAGAGTTTGTTAGCATATACAGAAACAGTGTAGCAGTCCCTGGAACATAAGGGCTGTAAACATTGTATTATTATTAATATTATTATTATTATTATTCATTTCTTGGGGATTAAGAAGAAAATGTCTGAATGCTAATCCTATTTTTAACCTGTTAAATTACCTTCAAATTTACACAAATAATTAACTCTCCGAGTTCCATTTTTTTCTTTACCTGTATAAAAAGATAATACCCAAGGTCATGATGCTGTGTGAAATCAGGAGTGAGTGTTCTAAAGCTTTGTAGGTTGTTGGCGCCTGGACCTATGTCAAGTGTAAACATTGATTCCAATATGTCTGCAAAATTGGCTGTGCTACGACAAATACCCACCATTTGCTTCGATGTGGATGGAACTGGAGGGTATTATACTGAGTGAAATAAGTCAATCAGAGAAGGACAAACATTATATGGTCTCATTCATTTGGGGAATATAAAAAATAGTGAAAGGGAATAAAGGGGAAAGGAGAAAAAATGAGTGGGAAATATCAGTGAGGGTGACAGAACATGAGAGACTCCTAACTCTGGGAAACAAACTAGGGGTGGTGGAAGGGAAGGTGGGCGGGGGGTGGGGGTGACTGGGTGACGGGCACTGAGGTGGACACTTGGTGGGATGAGCACTGGGGGTTATTCTATATGTAGGCAAATTGAACACCAATAAAAAATAAATTTATAAAAAAATTGGCTGTGCTTTGTGAAAGCATTTTATGATTAATTCTAAGTAATTAGAGAAGCACAATGCTTAATACAGAACTAGAAGAGTTTTTAAACCTTATTTGTGCATGTGTTATATATGAGGAAAATGTGGCAAATAGATTTTTCTAAGAATTTTCCAGTTAATCATAGTTAAAATGCTCTTTAGCTTTAAGTTTTTTAGTCTTTTTTGTTTGTTTATTTCTTTTTGGCTTTTGAATGAACCAGAATTCTGGTTCAAGTAAAGAACTGACCCCATTACTGACTTCTCCACATTTGGAGAAGCTAAGGGGAGATCATTGAATATTAATGGATTTTTATCTCACAGCACTTCTTTTTCAAAATTCTAGGCTCTTTTTGCTAGCTTTAAAACATTTTTGAGCAAAGTTTCACTGTTTTAATATTGAAGCATTATAACAGGTAATTCTCACATTGGCTTAATTGCTCTTCTGTTTCATCCTTGTTTGCCAGGAATTGAAGATTTACCGAATCAATGTGTGTGAACATGTGCTTGTTCAAGTCTTTTCTATTTCTGTCATTTGTCATAATGAGCTGGAAATGCTTTCATAACCTTACTGCATAACCTTACTCTATTCAGGATCTCTGTAGCCACTAAAAAAGACACCGTGGTTGTTTATACCTCCACTTTACCTGTTAGGAAAAGGACTCCAGAAGCTGCCATTTGTTTTCATACCTCTACCAGTCATCTCTTGCTGCATAACAAACTGCCCTAACACTTAGTGGCTTAAAGCAACCCTGCTATATTATTCCTCGCTGTTCTGTAGGTTGACTAGGTGATTCCTCTCCTGGTGTCACGTAGGCTGATACATTTGGTTGCCATCAGCAGATGGGTCGGCTGGAGTTGAGCTCAGCTGGGATTGCTGTGTGGGTTGGGCCTCTCTCTCTCCATGTGACCATTTATTCCCTAATTCTCCATGTGGTGGTCCTGGGCAGTTTTTCAATGGGGCAAAATGCAAGCTATGGAAGCCTTGGTTCCTGAACTCACACCATACTCATGCCACCTCATTCCATTGCTCAAAGTGTGTCACTAATAAGACCAGTCCAGATGTTTAAGGGTTGGGATAACAGATTCTATCTCTTTATGGGAGAAATTGCAAGGAATATATGGTCGTATTTAATCTGATTAACTCAAACATCTAGGTGTTTACTTTTAGCCAAGTGTTTCTCTGTTAGACTGTCAACAGAAACTTTTATCTGTGAACTGTTGTCATTGGCACTGGAGAAAACCAGTAGTGAGAGCCAATGAAATTCCAAATCATAGAAAATACCCATTCATTATTATGTGGGATCATCCCATGGTGTTTAATGACTTCACAAATATTAATGAGATAGCTATTCTACTAGGTACTAGTACTATGCTAAGACTTTTGGTCACAAGACTGCTGATTCTCATCCTGAATTTATCTGTGCCTTTTGGGAAAATATGCATGTCATATTTTCCAGAGTTTATAGAAAATTAACATCATCAATGATAAACAATATTAAGCACATACTCTGTGCAAAAATAATGCTATGTCTGAGAATTCTCAAATAATATAAGGCATGATTCCTGACTGCAAGTTTCAATTTTAGCTCAACAAAATAGTCATAACATAGCAATAAATAATGCTAAACTTTTTCAATTATTTAATGCTTTTATTTAATATATCCAAATATTTAGGTACTGTATTAGGCACCGTGAATGCTGAGACATATCCGACTGGGAGCATGGCCACAGGAGTAGTAAGGGGAAGCAGAATGTAAACAAATTTTAGCAGTCCATCGCCTTAACCACTCGGCCACCTCGTCATCTTGTAAACAAATTTTAAAAATTATTATAAGCAAGTAAAACAAAGAAAAGTAAAGAATAAATTAATATTAAAAATGCTCCGATAGAAGATTAAACAAGAAATACAGGAGTGTATAGCTTCCTGGGGATTGAGGATGAGGATCTCCTTCAAAGAAGAAATGAAGTCTGAATTAAGCTTCAGTAAGTGCACAGTCTTTGGGTCATGAGGTCCAGGAAGATAAAGAGGAATAACCAAAGGGATGTAGAACATGGAAACCATTGGAAACACTGAACCTTTAATTCACTTCTGAGATCAGATGAGATTGATCGTGTTCAGGGTAGTGTGGCCATAGACTGGACCTTCAATTTGTTCAGGGTAGCTGAAACCCAAATTCATGAGATGGAAGAGGGGAGCAAGGAAAAAAGGGGGAAAAATGGTCATAAATGAACAGAAATGGCCCAGGACCTCGTCATGGGAGACCTTAAACTTTGGATTTTCTCCTACAGGTTATGGGATTCCATTGAAGAGATCATGTTAAGGATGAGAGGATCAAGCTAGTATTTGAAGAAGATCATTACTGGCCTTAATGTGGCCTCAATATGAAAGATGAATGGGCTACAGCAAGGCAGAGTAATTAGGTTATTGCACTGGTCTAAATAAGCTATAATAAGGACAGGCAGTGGCAGAAAGACTAGAGAGAAAAAGATCCTTCATACAGACAATAGATATGTATTGGGTGTTTACTGGGTGCTGAGGAGTAATGCCAAGTACTGGGAATATTGTGGCATATAACTTATCTTGAAACTATACTAAGAGACCGCTCAGAGACAGATGTAAAAAATCTTCAAGAGATTTAAGTAAAAAGACCTGATTCCTAATTGAATGTAAGAGTGAAGGAAAGGGAAAAGCCCAGAAATCCCAAGAGGTATAAAAGGTACTACCTTGACCTTTAGGCAGCTATTAGGCAATTTAAACAGTAGGTACTAGCAAATCAAGAAAGAAGTACATTCTTTTATAGATATGAAATGAAATGAAATGAAGTGAAATGAAATGAAATAGAAAACATGAAAATCCAAAGTAAATTTTAGTTTTCCAGAAGCAACAGTTTTAGTTATATTTGTGTATTGTCTTCAGTTTTCAAAGATGACACTATGAACAAGACTGTAGATGAGTGTATATACGTGTGGCATTGAGTCTGATAGAATATTCTACTGCTTTTCATCTAGTCTGTCCTTTGGAAAGCCAGCCATATCTTCCTGTGTGTGGTTTAATTGAACTTGACCCTAAGATCTGATGAGTCTAATTCCCTGTGGCTCAATAATTGGGCCCCAAGTGTGCCATGGGCAGGTTGCACAGGGCATCCCACAGCTGCTGCTTATGTGGGTGGATTAAATTAGAACTTCCAAGTACACAGCCTGCTCCTCATTTGCTCATGACCATAAAGATAGATTTTCAGCTAAATTTCTACCTATAAAGCCAACAATAGGAAAGCAATCAATAATGGTAGCTCTCTCCCTCTCTGTTTCCATGTTCATATCATCAACCAAAAACTATTACACCCTGATGAGGACCCATTCTTATGTTCTGGGTATCTATTTCATCTATTTTCAGTATACATATCTAATTCCTGACACAATGATAAACCCATTACATATGACTTATGCTCGATGTTTGACATCAATCTTACTCTCAGCTTTTTATTAGGTCAATCAGAAAACCTTTATAGAGTTTCTATTCTGTGCTCAGCAGTATAGGACTTGGAAAAAACAATTTTGAGGAGGATAAGACATCATCCTCCACCATAAAAAGAAGAGATAAAAAAAAAGAAGAGATATATAAGTGAGCAAATACTTGCCACATATCATCCATCATTCATTCATTCATTGAGTACCTGTTCTGTTTTGGGCTGTAAGAACACAGAAATAAATAATACCACTCTTTGCCTGTTTATAGTTTGGTACACCCTGAAGTGATTATGAGCACTGTGTTTGGCACTTTACTTAAGTGGTCTTATTTAGGTCTTCTAGGACTGTAGGGGAGGTATTATTACCCCTACTGCAGGAGGAACTACAGGCCGAACAGATTCACAAAAGGCCTCACAAATACTAGGACTGAGTCGGCATTAGGGATGCATCAGTTCAAACCCCAAGGACTTTCCAAACATAGGACCTTAAGATAATATATTAAGTTACAATAAAAATACACCATGACAAATAATAACTAAAACGTGATTTTCTCTTAATCTTGCCCCTCCTTTCTTTATTACCTCTCACATACTCTTTATGTATGTGAGCATACATAAAGCAGCTAAACTGCTTGAAAACACAGCTCATACTCAAATTATTTACCTCCCATTTGTGTTCCAGCCACATTAATGTTCAAATATTTGAAGCACCACCAACACACATATACATGCAAATATGTTGGCCCCAGGAAAATAAAATTACCATCTTTCTTCCTTAAAAAGTGATCTTACAGTTGTCAGTGAAATACACTGTTTTTAGTTCTTATTTGACTTAACATTAAGGAAGTAATACTGTATTTAAAAAAAAATATATGGGCTTCAGTATTAGACTTTTCTTTGGACGTGGACTTATGGCTGTCTCTAACCCATGCAAGTGACTTAGGGTCCCTGGGTCTTAGTTTATTCATATGTAGAAAACAGGAATGATAAATGCCTATCATTCAGGAATGTCATGAGATAATAATCTGCTTTTAATATGATAGCAAAATATCTTATACTTTTTGAGTACTCAATGAATTTGTTATAAATCATTATCATCATTATTATTATCAAAATCTCTACTACATTTGATAAAGTTCACAACCTCCTCTTTAAATTCCTTCCTCCCTAGGGTTTATCTGGGAGATTTTGTTCTGTTATATTTCTTTTCATTTATTGTTTCCCTTCTCCTACAGTTCCTAAGTTAAATTCTAAAGTCCTCCACTATTCTGCTCTAGGCCTACTTCTCTTCTTATTCTAAACATTTACAATGATATGTGTCCACCCTTCTTGTATTTATACTATTCCTCCAATCTGTAAATATCAGATTTTTTTTTTTTCTGAACCTAAAACCCATGCATCCAAGTATCTTCTAGGCATCTCCAAGGCAATGTGCTATAAGCAACTCAAACTCAGCAGGCCCAAAATGGAATTAGAAATAACTCCTCCTTTTCCTCCCCCAAAATTATTTCTCTCCTGTATTCTTTATCATCAGTGAAATGTTCTACCACCTACCCAGTTACAGAGATCAGAAATGTGGGCACTATCCTCCATTCCAGCCCCCATCCAAGTGGTAACTAAGTACCTTTCAACAGTTTCCTGCCTCCAGGGAAACATCACCTACAATTCATCCTACTTCCTAACGCCAGAATCACCTGTCTGAAATATCCATGGTATACTTTTATTTGTCTGGAATATAGGTAATACGATACAAAGTGAAGAACACACAGTACAGGCAACACAGGAGATGAGCCACATACATTCAAACATAGGTAGGCAATATAATGCCCAAATGTGCCAAAGGAGTCACAATTTTCTGTCTCCCACACTTTATTTCTGGGCCCATACCTTTTAGAATATTTGAATTTGATAAGTTTTACTCCTGGGCTTAGGCTATGTTCTATGACATAGTTGACTTTAAGAAAGAGATTATCCAGGTGGGCCTGACCTAATCATAGGAGCTCTTAAAAAGCAGAGTTTTCTTTCAATGGCAGCAGAAGAAGTCAGAGATTCAGAGCACAAGAAGTATTTTATGTATCATTGATGGCTTGAAGATGGAGGAGACCATATCAAGGAATAATAAAATTGTGAGATATTTAAAGTGTACAGTGTGATGATTTGATTTGCCTGTACATTGGGAAAGGATTCCCCCCATCAAGTGAATTGACACACTCAACACCCCACATATTTGTTTGCTTCTTTCTTTCTTTCCTCCTTCCTTTTTTTGGTGAGAACATTTAAGTTTTACTCTAAGCAAATTTCATTTTTTTAATAGTGCTATCAACTATAGTCATCATGTCTTACATCAGATTCTCATATCTTATTCATCTTTTAATTGAAAGTTTGTACACTTCTTATTCCTCCTTCCCACCCACCCTCAGTCCCTGGCAACCATTTGCCTACTCTATTTCTATATGTTCAACTTTTAATTTTTTAGATTCCACAGGTATATGATACTATATGCAGTATTTGTCTTTCTCTGTCTCTTATTTCACTTAGCCATCCAGGTTTATCCATGTTGTCACAAATGACTAGATTTTCTTCTTCTTTTTTTTTTTAGCTGAATAATATTCCATATGGGATATGTGTGTGTGTGTGTGTGTGTGTGTGTGTGTGTGTGTGTGTACATTTTCTTGATTCATTCATCTGTCAAGGGACACTTAGATTGTTTCCATACCTTAGCTATTGTGAATAATGCTGCAATGGACATGACAGAATAATATGTCTTCAAGATGGCGATTTCATTTCTTTTGGATAAATACTCAGAAGTCAGTTTGCTGGATCATAGGGTAGTTCTATTCTTTATTTTTTGAGGAACCTCCATACTGTTTTCCACGGAGGCTACATCAATTTACATTCCCACCAACAGTGCATAAGGTGGTCCTTTTCCCCACGTCCTCTTTAGCATTTGTCATCTCTTGTCTATTCTTCACCTTAATTCTTTTGATACTTAAATATTTAATCCAAGCATATTTTAATTCTTATATATTGCCTTTATTATGGTTAACTAAATAGGTTTTAAAAATTAATATACATAAAACTGTCTAGTTGTTTACTTTTGTAATTTAGCATTTCTCTTCTGATAGTTATATCTAGTTTTCTATAGTCTTGTGATGTGCAGTAGAACTCTTACCAGACACATTTAGGACTGGCGGTTGGTTTATGAATTAGAAAAGTTGGTTAAGGGATCCCTGGGTGGCGCAGCGATTTGGAGCCTGCCTTTGGCCCAGGGCGCGATCCTGGAGACCCGGGATCGAATCCCACGTCGGGCTCCCGGTGCATGGAGCCTGCTTCTCCCTCTGCCTGTGTCTCTGCCTCTCTCTCTCTCTTTCTCTGTGACTATCATAAATAAATAAAAAATAAAAATAAATAAAAAAAAGAAAAGTTGGTTAAAATAGGAAATCGTAAGATCACATATAAAGTACTGCATGTAGTTTAATTCATCCTTTTTGGACCTAGGGCCTTTTCCTGTGTTTAAAAATGGGTCTAGGATGAGAACTACTCTAGTCTTGCCAGTAACACTCCCACAGGACATATGTCTACTTCCCTGTTGGATTTTTTAAAGCAGCTGGAGATTCAAAGGTGGTCTGAGTATATACTCATTCCAGAGTTTGCTGACTTTTTTTCCCAAACATTTGTCTCATCCACCCATAATCCGAATATTTGTTAATAAAGAATTCAGTTTGGGGATGCCTGGGTGGCTCAGTTGGTTAAGCATTCATTCAACTCTTGATCTCAGCTCAGATCATGATCTGAGATCATGAGTTCAAGCCTCACAATGGGGCTCTATGGTGGATGTGAAACCTACTCCCCCTCCCCCCAAAAAAAGAATTCAATTTGGTTTTCATAGAAACAATTCTCTTTTTTCACACATATTTTTTTATTTGTGTAGTATTTAAGTAATGGATAATTTATGTATTAACCTGACAAGTACACCACATTAATAGATTTGGGAACAATCCATTTGACTGTTGGAAAGCTTGTCCCACAGCTGGTCAGTGCAGCAGGGTGCAGGCAGAGAGAGACTAGCTTGCCAGATTGAGCATTCAGCACGCAGTGGCTACCAGTCAGAACATTTCACAATGGAAGAGGGAGTGTGGATTAATCCACTGGGATGGCTAAGTAAAGACCAGTGAAGAGGGCTTCTATATTACAACCTCTGAGACCTTGGTCAGGCCACTTCATCCTCATGCCTCCCTCTCTTCATCTGTAAAATGAAAACTACATTAACATCTACTGTAATGGGTTATTTTAACATTAAATAAGCAATATGTGGAAAAATAGGCATGGCACATAGTAAGCATTGAAAACTTAAAAGGAAAAAATAAAATAAAAAATAAATGCTATTGTTTATGATGGTTTGAAATTATGTCACAGAGTGTTTTATTGTTATTATTTTCATTATTGTTGCTATTATTATTATTATGTGAGTAGAGCTAACATTTATTGAATACTTACTCTGTGCCTAGCACCGGGAGAAGGATTTTATGTGTATTATTTCACTTCCAACTTAACCAGGATCACCCAGCTATTAAGTAGCAGAGCTAGGAAAAAATTTTGATTCCAGAATTTTTGTTACTTGTTATTTACATAATTCCTTTTCAAAAAGGTAATTTTTTTCCAAGAGGAATTTCAAATTTGGCTTTCAAGGATGCATTGAACACAGTAAGATGACATGTTAGAAATAAATTCATGCTACCAATAAAAACTTGTCCTTTTAATACCTTTAAATATATTTGTGTATGAAGTTTCTTGCTTAATGAAAATCCCCAAATCTAGTGGACACAAAAGTGTCTACTTTATAATCAGAAATCATAATATTTAGCATTACACAAAAATGATTGAAATTCACAGGTGTTATATTTATACATCGGCCAAATTTACTACTCACTTTCATATGCCAGGAGCTGTGATAAATGTAAAAGATACTACTGATATAAGTGACTGTAATAATGAGGTATAAACACAAATCAAAAATTTGGTTTGTCAATGTGCTTATTTCTCCTACTATCGAGATTAATGAGAAGAAGTTCTATCTCTTACATGATCTACCTGACTCTTTAACCAATGATGTCTCTATGTTTTATGCCTTCCTATAGATACCACCAGTCTGGGCACTAAATCAATATGGAAATTAAACTGGCAATCCAGACCACATTGATTTATGAGGTTGCATTTCTTTTTTACATTTCATAATATTTTCAAGCAATCATAAATTAAACATAAAATCAATTTAAATTAAAAGTTAAGGGGCAGTAGCCCTCAGGTAGATGTTCAATGGTTTATTAGTTTTATGAAATACATAAAGAATACTAAACTTTATACTTGTGTTATTATTATTTAATATTTCTTACACACTAACAAGGTACCATCAATTCCTGTTGAGTCAAGCCCAATTACCCAGTTTTTGAATTATGTAGGCTGCCCAATTCTACAATTAAACCTTTGGTCATTTATTTCATTCTAAATTTTGGCTCTTCAAGGGAAAAAAATGTTGGAAGAAAAATCACATTATTGTATTTTGGAAGCTCTATTAAAACTCAGAAGCAACCCCCGCACTGGGAAATTATTCATTTGCAGTTAATCAGGCTTTAAAAGTCTTATCTTTGAGCAATTGAAGAGAGATGAGATAAGAGAATGATGAGAGAATGTTTACAAGATATTATAAGAAAGACCATGGGCAACATGTCTATACTTACTTTATTTGCATTACATACTCATTCATTTATTCAACATATATGCAGTGTATTTCCAATATATGAATAAGATTAAGAATAAAGAAAAGAAGAAGCAGACATGGAAGGGCCTGCCTTCATGAAGCCTGATTGCTGGTGAGAGAAAAAACTTGAAACAATGAATTATTTAAAATTAAACAGGAGCACTTCACAGTGCATACTGTGTTGTAACCACTGTTCTAAGTATCCTCTATGTATTAGTTCTTGTCACTCCCCTCCTGACCTAATAAGGTGAACATAGCCATGAAACTCCATTTGAAGATCTGGAAACTGAAGCACGGGGAAGGTAAGTAGCTTGTCCAAGTTCAACAGCCAGGATGTGATGATGCCAGGATGTGGACCCAGGCAATCTGGCATCAAGGTGTAGGTGCTGAGCCCCTTGGTTTTGTGCCTGCCTTGTGAGATGCATGTGAATAGGATGAACTTGCTTCACACGTGGTGCATAGGAGATCAAGGAAGATTTTCAGGAGAGAATTACAATCGGAGTGAGATCTAAAGGCTGAGTGAGAATGAAGTAGGCATTGATGCAGGCAGGAGAGGGTGTGCTGACTCAGGTAGAAGGACCAGACTATATAAACGAGTTGAAATGAGAAGAGCAAGAGGCATTAGAGGAACTGAAAAATCCAGAGTGGCTGAAGTGCAGGCAGTCAGAAGCATGGGTCAGCATAGCTGGAGGAAAGCCCAGAAAAATATCTCTGGGTCTGGCTGCCTTTGATTTCATTGTCTGTATATTTGGACTCTTTACATCAGTGGATCTCAAACTTGGCTGCAATCAGAATCATCTGGGGAGCTTTTACAATACCTCATCCCAGACAACTATATCAGAATCTTTGCAAGAGGCACCTAGGTGTCACTAGCTCCCAAAGTCCACCAGGTGTTTCTATTGTACAGCCAAGATTGAGAATTTCTGTGTGACATTGTCATCAGACTATGTCTAAATATTAGTTGGAGCCTCTAGAACCAAAAATACAAAAATGTTGTTATGATCATCAAGTGTAGCTTTGAATTTGAGTATGTGTTATTTGCTGAGGTATAGTGGAGGAATATCTGAGGGGCACAAACATGAGCTGCATACACCCTCAAGCAAAGGGAATATTCGCAACTTAACTTTACAGCAACTGGATGTAGAGCACACATCCTCTGACTGTACTGATCTTATGTCAGAAATGTTCTCACTCCCCAAACTAAGGGAGACAAAACAAGCCAAAATCTTAGGATGAAGTATGTCGTTGGTTTAGGGACCTTCCTTCACAACAGTGCCCACTCACACTTCCCCCTCAGGCTTTAGGGTATAGGTATGGAGGTTGGGGTGGAATCAGAGCAGATCCTTGAGTTTAACCTAAAAGTGTAGGCCCTAGGGAATCACTGAAAAGAGAAGAATGGGGAGAGATGGTGACCCATTGACAATCTGCCTTGAGGATAGTCTAGTGGCAGTGGCTGGGTCTGTGGAAGATATGAGTCTCCCAACCCAAATCTTCAGGAAATCTTTGAGACAACACCGAGTTGAAATATTCAACATCTGTAAGAACTGAAGTTTAGGATGTCCTCCCCAAAATAAATGAAATGTTTATTTTCCAACATAACACAAACTTTAAGGGTATGCTGGAAGTATTTGATTGCAAGATTCTGGATGTTTATTAAAGCTGAATTATTTCCTTTCTTCCTTTTCTTCTTCCCCATCTCCATCCTCCTGTCCCTCTCCCTGCCTCTCTCCCTCCCCCCTCCTCCTTCCTCCTTCTCTTCCTCCTCCTTTTCCTCTTCCTTCTCCTTTTCTCTCTCTGTCTTTCTCTCCCTCTCTGCCACTTTGTAATTCAATAGTAGAATAGAGGGTCTTAAGCTAAGGGCAGGATTACATATGTTCTGTGCTTTTGTCTGAAGAACAAATTAAAGAAAGGAAAAATGGATATTGAAATGTCGATATGGAGGCCAGCTTTCTGTAGGCCAGGTGAGAGGTGATAGCAGCTTGGAGTAGAGCCTAGCAACAGAAGAGAAAGAAGTGGAGAGTGAAGTTTAGCCATAAGCATTAGAGACAGTAAAGTAAAAGGGACGATAATAGGCACATGGTAATAGACATAGACATAGAGACAAAGGAAATATGCATGATTTACCAACTGCAACTATTGCTTTATTTTGTCTCTGAAAGTGGTCATGACTTGCTTATATTTTATTGTGGGTGACTAACCATGGAGTGATGGAATAAGCATACAATACACATCTCATTATGTATAGAAAATAGGCTGGAAAAAATACTTCCAATTGTCTATATGATTAACTCTGAATGGGTGGTATCACTGGGTAATTCTAAGAATAAAAATTCTGAGCACTCTTTGAGTTCTGTTCCCATCAAATTCTGTTCTTTTGCTTACATTATCCATTTAATCCTCAATTTTCAGGGTATGGGAATATTCCTTGGAGCTCGTAAAATTAAAAATAATACTGACTACTTAAACCATTTTTTAAATAGTGAAATTAATATATTATTGAGGTGAACTAGAATTACTACCAAATTGAATTCAGACATGAAGAGTACAATTCTTAACATTCCTGTGTGTAAAGCACCATTCTAGGTGTTTTACTTGTACTAGTTCATTAAATTCTCACAGCAATTTATTAAGGTGAACATTATAATTATCTATATGTTATAAGTGAAAAACAAGTATGTCTTACATTAAGGATGTTTTCCCTAGTCTGATTCCAGAGACTTCCAAATTTAGGAGAATAGAAAGAATTTCATGCTTCAGTGCTAGAGCCCTATTCTCCATCATAGAGGTATCCAAGAAGTCTGAACTTTTTTAAAAAAATGAAAGGACAAAGGCACCTGGGTGGCTTAGTCAGTTAAGCATCCAACTCTTGGTTTCAGCTTAGGTCATGATCTCAGAGTCCTGAGATTGAGCCCTGGGTCAGGATCTGTGCTCAGTGCAGAGTCTGCTTGAGTCTCTCCCTCTTCATCCCCTCCACCTCTCCCCACTCTAAAATAAATAAATAAATAAATAAATAAATAAATAAATAAATAAATAAATCATACATACATACATACATAAAATCTTCAAAAAGAAATGAAAGGACAGGGGTAACTGGGTGGATCAGTCGGTTAAGCATCTGCCTTCAGCTCAGGTCATGATCCCAGGGTCCTGAGATCATCCCGGTTTGGGTGCCCTGCTCAGTGGGGAGACCGCTTCTCCCTCTTCCACTCTCCCTGTTTGTTTTTTCTCTATCTCTCTCTTTCAAATAAATAAATAAAATCTTTTTTTAAAAAAGGACAGGACAGAAAGCACTGTAGTCTCTCAAGTAGTGACTTACTTATAGAAGAGCTTCAAATCCAGTGTTATGTAAGTATGGCTACATCTATATAACTAGGTTTCAAACATTTTACTAATTGCAATCAAAGAAGGAAAAGCCAAGGGGCACATGAGTGGCTCAGATGGTTAAACGTCTGCTTTTGGCTTAGGTCATAATCTCAGAGTCCTGGGATCAAGCCCCATGTCGAATTCCTGGCTCATTGGAGAGTCTGCTTCTCCTCCTTCTTCCTCTTCCCCTGCTTGTACTCTCTCTCTCTCTCTCTGTATCCCTCTGTCTCAAATGGATAAATAAAATCTTTTTTAAAAAGAGAAGGAAAATTGAACTCCAGTTAAAAAAAAAGAGAGAAAGAAAAGCCAATAAATACATTTGATTGTGTAGATTCCTAGAAAAACTTCACTGAAAGCAGAATATAGTAATTTTAAAGCAATAATTTCTCTTCTTATTAATTTTTATTTAATTCTAATATAGCTAACATACAGTGCTATATTTGTGTACATATAGTGATTCAAATTCTATCCATCACTCAGTGCTCATCATGACAAATGCACTCCTTAATCCCATCATCCATTTCACTCATGCTATCCCCAATATCTTTTGATAACCATCAGTTTATTCTCTATAGCTAAGAGTCTCTGTTCTTGGTTTATCTCTCTCTTTTTTCTCCTTTGTTTCTTTTTTCGTTTCTTAAATTCCACATATGAATGACATCATATGGTGTTTGTCTTTCTCTGATTGACTAATTTCACTTAGCATTATGCTCTCAAGTTCTATCCATGTCATTGCAAATGGCAAGATTTTATTCTTTTTTATGGCTGAGTAATATTCCAGTGTGTGTTTGTGTGTACACTACATCTTCTTTAATGGACATTTGGGATGCTTCTATAATTTGGTTATAAATAATGCTGTAATAAAGGATACATATATCCTTTTGGATTAGTGTTTTTGTATTCCTTGGGGTAAATACCTGATAGTGCAACTACTGGATCATATGGTAGTTCTATTTTTAATTGTTTTGAGGAATCTCTATACTACTTTACACAGTGGCTGCACCAGTTTGCATTCTCACCAACAGTTTCTGACAGGTGTTGAGTTATATCTCATTGTCATTTTGATTTGCATTTCCCTGATTATGAGTAATGTTGAGCAACTTTTCATGTGTCTCTTAGCTATCTCTCTATCTTCTTTGGAGAAAAGTGTGTTCATGTCATCTGTCTATTTATGAATTGATATATTTGTGTGGTTTTTGGCATTGAGTTGGAAAAGTTCTTTATATATTTTGGATACTAACATTTTATTGGATATGTCATTTGCAAATATCTTCTTCCATTCAGTAGGTTGCCTCTTAGTTTTGTTGATTATTTCCTTTGCTGTGCAGCTTTTTATTTTGATGTACTCCTAAGTTTACTTTTGCTTTTTATTACTCTTACCTCAGGAGACACATCTAGAAAAATGTCACTACAGCCTATATCAATTACTGCCTGTGCTCTCTTGTAGGATTTTTATGGTTTCAGGTCTCACATTTAGGTCTTTAATCCATTTTGAGTTTATTTTTGTGTATGGTGTAAGAACGTGGCCCAGTTTCATTCTTTTGCATGTAGCTTTCCAGTTTTCCCAAACACCATTTGTTGAAGAGATTGCCTTTTTCCCATTGCATATTCCTAGCTCCTTTGTTGAAGATTAATTGACCATAAAATCATGGGTTTGTTTCTGGGCTTCCTATCTTGTTCCATTGACTCTATATCTATTTTGGGGCCAGTGCCATATTGTTTGATTACTTTAACATAGTAATTTTTATTACTCATCCTCCGACTCTTCTAGTCTCCCATGCATAGTAATTGAATCTCAAGAGTCTAACTTTCAAATGGAACAAAAGACCACATGTTGAGAGAGACAAAAAGTGGACTGATTATAAAAAGAATGTTAATGTAAATATACCTAAACTTAAATACTCAGAGATTAAAGTTAAGGAACTCAAATGCTCACCTGGGCTTTCCATATTTTTAGAGCCCAATATATGTGATCAGGGATATGCATTCAGTACCTAATAATTTTATCATGAATATGAACCCACTTCAAATGTGTTTTCACTGCAGTTCTTTGCAAATGCATCTTTGGCCAAAGTGATTTTGTTCATTATTTCAGCTAGAAAAAAAAATTATATTCTCAAAACAAAAGTAAGATTATATGCTCCTACCTCTTTCTCTGTACACCCAAAATGCAGCACTTTTTTTTTCCTGAGGCATTATAAGTCTCAGAAGAATAAAGTTGAAATGCCCGACTCTTAAGTTAACACATTATTTCAAGTAATTCATCACCAAGCAAAGTACTTTTCAAATTTTTTAGTACTTCCATTTTTTTCTTGACTTAACCCCAGAGCCTAGAAAAAAATAAATCATGTTTTCTTCTTTGTTTTTGTCTTTGCTTTTCAAAATTATACATATCTGAATTCCAATCACACACCCTCATTTCACCCTGCTCTCTGACAACTGTGTTGAGCAATGCTGAAGCAATGAATACTGCTCCAAAGCAGAAAGAATAGCCTATACAAAATTTAATTTAAAAATGCCAAAGAATGCATGTGTCTCTCAAGTTTTAAAGTTGGACTACATGGCATTTGGAGGTCAGACTTGCTCTTTAAAAAGCCAACTATATTAAAATGTGACTGTTTTACTTAGTATTAAGCAAGTGTTGAGAAGTTCTCTTAACAGAATTTTTGAACAAGTGAATTTTTGTTGGGAAATTTAATAAATTTTGAAATATATCAGAAAAACACTGGGAACGAAGATCATCAAAAATCCATGGGCATTGATTGTCTTGTTGGAGCTCCATGGTACTGACAGAACAAGGTACTGACAATAAAAGGTTCAAGCAACATTTTCTTTACCACTAGCCACTAGTGAGCTTTCGTCTCTGAACAAAGATGTAATTCCTCTCATAATTGTTCTTCATATATAAGTTTTTGTCTCTAGGGCCATTGTGTTGTTTATTAAAATTAGAGACCATGTATCATTCTTTCTTATTTTACCTAGAAATTCTAGTAATGAAAGTGTCCTATCACCATTTAATTTAAGCAAACACCAACTGACCAATCACATAAAACAGTCCAGTTGAGAGTATAGCAATTAACTGGTGGTTTGTGTCTGTGAGTTACGTGTTTCTAATGATTTGATCCTAGACATGAAAGTTTGGCGAGGAAAAAGCTAGAGATTATCTAGCCCAACCTTGTCCTTTTACATTATGAAAGCAAGGCCAAAAAGACCAAGTTATTTGCAGTGATAGGCAAACTACCAAGATTTTTCACCTCACTAGGGTACAAATTTGCCTAAATCCCCAGGGCTCTGAACATTATGGATTTTACTTTCATGATAAGCTATATTATACACCTCCGTTGGCCTCAAATTAGAGAGATTGTCTGGGTGGGTACGACCTAATCACATAAACCCTTTAAAAGCAGAGAGTTTTCTTGCAAAAAAAGAAGTCAGAGATTTGAAGGAGAAGGATTCAGTGAACTATCACTGGCTAGAAGAGGGAAGGAATCACATGGCAAGGGATGTGGGCAGCCTCTAGGAGCAGGGTAGCAAGGAAACAGGAACCTCAATCTTACAGCTAAAGGGGAATGTGCTCTGCCTACAACCAGTGCGTTTGGAAGAGCACCCCAAGCCCTGGAGGAGCACCGTGGCCCTCTCTGCCCCCTTGACTTCAGCAGAAAGCTCAGCTATATGGTCCGCAGACCTCCAACAGCCACCCTCTAAAACTGTAAGCTCAGAAATTGGTGTCGCTTTAAACTGCTGGGTTTGTGGTATTTTGTTACCTAGCAATAGAGAAATAATAGGTTGTCTAAGATTCCATTTTTGATGAGTGACAGCCCAAGGCCTCCTGAGACTCAGGACAGTCTTTTGCCTCCCTGGGAGACAATGTTGATCACTAGAAACCATGATTCAAGAATGAATTTGATCAACCAGCAGTAAGGCATATATTACCAAGGTGTGTAGCCGCCCCTTGGGTTAGTTAGACAGACCCAAATTACTATTTCCTCATCACTGTTTAAGATTGGTCAAAAATTAACTTTGGATAAAAAACTATTTTGGAGGATAGGGATTCCCTCTTCCATCAAATTACACGACTAGAACCAAGAACGGCAGCTACTCTAACATTCCGGGTGTGGGGTATTGGCTAGACACTAACTAAGGAAGGGCACTTAAGGGTCAGAATGTAAACTCTAAACATAATCTTTTTTAATCATTTTTTAAAGATTTATTTATTTATTTGTTTATTTACTTATGATAGAGAGAGAGAGAGGCAGAGACACAGGTAGAGGGAGAAGCAGGTTCCATGCCGGAGCCTGACGTGGGACTCGATCCCGGGATTCCAGGATCACGCCCTGGGCCAAAGGCAGGCACCAAACCACTGAGCCACCCAGGGATCCCCTAAACATAATCTTTTAAAAGCATTATCACCCTATTAAGACTTAGCAAGGGATTTTGTCAATTGCAAAATTTCCCATTCTATCATATGAAATTACTCTGCAGAGCAAAAGTTAGGATTTCAAATTCAAAACAAACCCAAGGCCATTAGCCATTCATCCAGTTAAAGAAGTTCTCTCACTTTCTCTTCTTCCAGAAACCAAATTAGAAATCACTTGCTCCAAAGGGAAAAGGACTCACCAAGTACTTGTACCTTCCTCAGTGTATATGAGGCCTGGAGTCATGTATGCATTGATTTCCAGTATCAATTAGAAACAATTCCAGTCTGTCAGACAGTGAAAAATCTACCACAGGCACTGTAACTGTTGTCACTTTGCCGATGAGGGAAATGGTGGCTTCGTCTTTCCCGTGGTGTGCCATCTCTATTAGACTTTGTAAACTGCAGCAGTTGAAATCTTTAACCAGCCATTACTAATAAGCATATGTTAATTGTAGCAGAGATCATAAGCAGGTCAATTAGGAGGCAAAGACTGGAACCGAAGGAAACATTCAGCTGGAGGGAAAATCCAGGGCAGGTGGCGGCCAGCGTGGTCTGCCCTGGCGGGAGCTCTAAGCATCCTGGGTAGGAGCTCATTTAACGTTTTGATTTGCTGAATTTGCATTTCAAATTTTCATTCCTAATAGACAATATAGTCAGTCTTTGTTAATGAGGACTCTGATTACATGTGCCATTATAATTGGGAATTAGCAGACCAGCCTTGTTTTGGAGATTAAACCCAAAGCAAATTGGATTAAATACTGTGTGACTGAGACCTCCTTTCTCTCTCTTTTTATTTTTTTGTTTGAAGTCAAAGGTGAGAAAAAAATCCATTTGTTCCAGGCATATGGCTCATAACTTTATTATCATTTTTAGAGCTTTGATTGTACTTTAAAAAATACTCTTCTTTGGTAGGGCTAATCTGTAGTTTTTTAAAACATGTGTTTATTACATTTTCTTCCATAAACAGCAGACTTGTGAGTAGGTCATTAAATATTCAGAATTATAGAGTACGTACACATACACTGTTATATTTTAATGCAAGATGTTATATCTTTAAAAAAGCAGTGGAGGAGTGCTGTTTGGACGTCAACTTCAGGTAAAACTATACAACCTGTCTTCACAATATCATTTGAAATCCTTTCACTGTAATCTAACAAGTCTGTGAAATTTGTCCCATTCAATTTTGGCATATTTATTATCTTAAGTGCAAAGATGAAGTAAGAAATTTTGCAGTAATGTTAATGACTCACTAAAACACATTTTATCATGAAAATTGCGATGCGATTTTTATATTTTACATGATAGGTATCATAACCCTTCAGTGGCATATCGCTTAGGGTTATGTGGTCTTTCTTAATTCTCTTGGGTCATTTAAAATTGTAATCCAGTTACACTCCAACATTTTCATTATTAAGCTTAAGACCAATTCTTCAAAAACTACCACTAATCCCAAGTCATTGGAAAATCATGCTTATTAATTCCCATGAGATTCAGTTAGATGTTTGTTTGGCTATAGGCCGCCTTAATTACACAACAAAAGAATATCCTCACAAGATGAAGAGAAATTCAAATATTTTTTGAGAGAATATTGGTCTTTGAAGCCACACAAATGAGGGTGGACCTGAATATAACAACCACAGACACTTTTTCAGTCACAGAAGTTAAATATGAGGGGAAATGAAGAAAGGGGAAATTTTATACAAGGATATGAGTTGTTTTTTGGGTTTTTTGTTTGTTTGTTTTTGTGTCCACTGCATTGTGTTTCCAGAAGAAAGCAATCCTGGTGGAAAGTAGCTGTGCAAATCAAAGTATAAAGCTCCTCTAGCATGTCCTCATCCAATTGGAGATCTCTGACAATGGATCAGGAAAAAGTGGAGACACTTTTCAGGAATGTGAATGTGATCATAGGTGGATCAGGAGCTGCTTATTCAGGAAGGCTTGATAATTGTTTCATCACTCCATTTCATACATATGGCCTACGCCAGTGTATGACAGGGTGGGATGGGGAGAGCAGCACCAGTGGCAGAGATAACCAGTTTGCCCTGATAAGAGATGTGCTCCTTTGCTTGTGCCCAAGCTCTGTTCTGGATACAAAGTGACTTATTTCAGGTAAACGAATGGAAAATCACAATTTAGGCCACGTATGAATTTTAATCTTTTACAAAAGAAAATGCAATGCACTCAACACTGAGTTATCCCAAATAGGATGGTATTATCATTTGAAATTATATTCTTTGAGTTCCACAAGAGTGAACTGCATTTTTTAACACCAGTGCCTGACACATGAAGGGATTAAGACTCTGTCAGTGTTTGGGAGTTAGAGTGGTGATAAATGATCACTGCCAGAGTTTATTGTTCCTGACTAATAAAAAGTTCCCTTTGTCAGATAACAAAGAAAGAAGGTTGATTTAGTTATGTATCTTTTGAAAAAACTACTAGTTTTATTTATTTATTTATTTAATCATATACCAAATTATTTTATTTTATTTAGGTCTTAAATATCGTTAACACTATGCCAAGAATAATAACTCAATATTATTCTTATAGAACTCATATAAGTTCTAAGAGTAGAACTTTTTTAAAGATTTGATGATAAAAACAAGCAAAATTTTAAAAACCCACCCAACTTGCTTCTCACTTACCCTCAATGCATTTTCTGAAGTAATGATGTGAAGTATTTGGAAAATGATACTGATCTTAAATCTTGGTAATCCTGTCTGATTGATCCTGGTAGCATGCATGATGATTATCTCTTACGTTTTCTATCTTTGATAACTTGATACTTATTTTATTTTAAAGATTTATGTATTTATTTATTTGAGAGAGAGAGTGTGCATACAGGGGAAGTGGCAGAGGGAGTGAGACAGAGTCCTAAGCAGACTCCGAGCAAAGTGTGAAGCCCAGGATTCAGTGGGGCTCAGTCTCATGATCCTGAGATCATAACCCAAATGGAAACCAAGGGTCAAACACTTAACCGACTGTGCCACCCAGGCACCACAATATTTCTTTTAATTTAAAAAAAGAGTTTTCTAATTTTCATAAAGGAAAAAAATGCTTATGCCAAAAACCAAATTCAGAACTAGTAAAGCTCAGTAACAACTATGATACTCAAAATTCCACATCCTTGAGTTATTTCCAAATTAACTAAAGGTTACTTTCATGGTGTTAACATTTTGATGGACAACTTTTTAGACTCTTTTCTCATGTCTCTCTCTCTCTCTCCCTCTACACACACACACACACACACACTTGTTTATAATAATTCACATAAAATGAATCATAAAAGGGTATTTGTGTTACTTTCCAACTTGATTTTTTATCCATAATATTTTATGAAATCTTTCTATGTCAAAAATGTATGTCCACGATTTAGAATTAGATGGGCAATATTTCTCAAACTGAAGGCTATGACCTATTACTGAGCCATGAAATCAATTTGATAAAATTTATCTAGCATTTTTATAAATAATATAGGATAGAGTGGACTGGAATAGTATGGGAAACATCAGAGTGCACCACGTGTAGTAAAGACCATTTTTTTCCACAAAATTTGCTTCAATTGTTTGCATTTGCTTAGTGGGGGCATGCAGTATCACAGAGCAAAATACATCTCATACTTTGGATAGCAGTAAAAATAAAGTTTAAGGCACATCCAAATAGACGGTGGGCCAGTAAACTTTTACAAACCAAATATCTCTACATCCAATGATGCAGAGATAATTTCTGCAAGGTGAACCCACCTCATTTCAACACCCCCCACACCCCTAGCCATATACACAGCTCCCTTCATGACAATTATTGCTAATTTCTGTGATGGTAAATCACTGGTATTGATGAGAGTGTTTTGTGTCCTTTGGTATATTTTAGCAGACCAAAAAAGAAACAAACGTTGTGCAATATAAAATTAACTCAGCAGGTTTAGGAGTTGCCCCGTTTTAAGTCTTCAGGAACAACAACAACAACAAAAAGTCTTCAGAACTGGTCCTCAGTTGGCTCCTAGCATGGAATAACTTCTGAGCTTGGAATTTCCTGCCTGACAAGAATATCTTTGTATATCTGAGACCATGGGCCATGCTACAGAGTTTAGGCTAATGACATGATTTATGGTGAATGTCTGTATTTGCATTCCTAAGAATTGGGTGGCATCAGTTTGACCTCTGGGAAGCTGGAAACTGAGTAGCTAAGGTAGCCCTGGAGGTATTCCATGTGACTTACCCCCAGGAAAAAAAAAACCACAGGTGTCAATGGTTTGGGTGAGCTTCCTTGGGTTAGCAACACTTCATGATGATGTCACGTCATTGCTGGGAGATGAAGTGCTAGGTGACTCCACTGGGAAAGAAAAACTGATAACCTGTGCCTGGTTTCTCCAGACCCCACTCTGTGCTCTCTCTCTTTCTGTTGATTTTAATCTGAATCCTCTTGAGATAATAAACTGTAAGAATGAGTAGAAGAGCTGTTCTGAGTTTGGTGAGTCCTAGAAAGTCACTGAAACTAAGGGTGATCTTGAGGATTCACGACAAAATGAAAACACGAGTAACCTCACTACTTTTAGTGACCATTAAGTGTACCGTTGTATGACACACTATAATTTATTTTAAAACACTGTTATTGATAAGCATTTATTCTTTTTTTGGTAATATAAATAATACTGTATGTGGAACTTTCAACCTACTAAATTTATTATTCTTACCATATCTTTGCAAATGTGAAAGGCAAAAATATGTTTCATTTTTATTTGCCTTTCCTGAGTATATTATCATGTTTAATGGATCTTTGTATTTCTTCTTTTGAGATTCTATGTGTGTTATTACCCATCTTTCTATTAGAATGCATAACTTTTTTATATTGGGTAGTACCGTTTATTTTGGATAACTTGAGCAGATTAGTGAATAAGTTTGAATTATAAAATACTCTTTTTAAAAGATTTTGTTTATTTATTTGAAAGAGAACATGAATGGGATGAGGACAAGAGAGATAAGCAGGCTCCTTGCTGAGCAGGGAGCCCGACGTGGGGCTCCATCTCATGACATGAGCTGAAGGCAGACGCTTAACTGGCTGAGCCACCTGAATTACAGGTGGCTGTAATTCAGGTGCCCTGAATTATAAAATACTTTAAAACAAATATAGTTATATTCCACCTAGTGCTTAACAAAAGTTTTCCTAAACACTACAGAAGTATTGCAAGTAAGACTCTTGCTGAAACTATACTAGAGATATAAGTTCATATGCTTACTTGTATATAATTACTAGCTTTGGAGGTGGCTAAAACTGCATAGTCATTTGTTTAAACTATTCATTTTGCTTAGAAAAACTTTATTTCATATTCTAAGATATTTCCAAAGAAAATTCAGCCCAAATTTGGTCATGGCAGCTTTAAGGATAATGGATTTTAACCCCAAAGTAGCAACAAAAAAAAGTTTATACAATTGCTAAATTGTTATACAATCGCTAAATTGTTATACAATCATTAAGTATAATTTTATTGAAAATAAAATGACAGGTTGCATATATCAGTGTCTTATACTTACCAGTGAAACACCAATCCTTCTTCATCCCCAATTAAAAGCAGCCCTATCTTCGCCAGATGCATTACTATCAGGTTCACTGAGAGAAACTCAGTTAAACTTAGTTACCCATTAAATGTGTCAAACACCTTATCTATTCAATTTAGGTCTTTATAAAACATTCCCATAGCAAATGGCTGGCCATCAAAAATGAGAAAAGAGGGAGGAGAGAGGGAAGAGAAGTCTAGTAAGTGAGTTGGGTACTTGGGGAGGTACAGAAATCTTTAAGAACCCTAGGTCACCATTAATGCTAGAGAAACAGCAATAAATGAAGCGTGTTCAGCACTTTTTTTGAGAGTTTTTCCTATTTAACTAAGTGGTACATTACTCTTCGGGGAGTCATCTATGCCTCAGATTCCTTCTGAAGCTGGGAGATTATTTTATAGGATGGAATATACTACTACTATTAAATATTATTGTTTTATTAGTAGTAGTAGTAGTATTAGTAAGAAATTATTTTTGTGTTTAAAATGCTTTCACATATATTTTCTCATGGTCAATGACTTAAGCTCTATATCTCTTCTACAATCATCACCCAGTAAAAGAAATTATCCAGTAAAAATATTGGAATATTTTTGTAGCAATTTTCAGTTTACAAAGAATCTTCATCTATCTGGTTTTGTTTCTTTCTTGTGAGTCCTTTCTGGTAGGCTCTGTAAACCTGCATTTCTAGGAAGAAGTAAATGATGATTTGAAGAGATTTGTTGCCCTACCTAGAGTTTCAATTGATACAATATGTGATAAAATTGGTGCTCTTGATTCATTCATTTATTCTTTGAAGACTTTTTTGAGGTCCTATGATAGATTGGTTACTATGCTAAATGGTGATGACCATATGAAAACAAAAAAATGTGGCTGGTTGTCCTAACGGAATTCAGAGGTTAGGGAGGCACGCAGCATAGACATATACTACATTCCATTGTCTTGGTTGATAACAGGGAAATGTAAATGCTGTAGCAGCACAGAGAAAGAATGATTGCAATTGCATATCTGGGGTACAATAGAGATGACCAGTAGGATTACAATGCTCAGAGTATTCCTTATTCTCGCCAAACAAGGCCCCAAACAAGGCACAGAATACTCCAGAACAAATCCAGGAAGAAAGCCTACAACTGTTCTGATAAAGCAAGCTGAAACCAATTGGTTCCATATTCCCTGCCACCATCTTGAAATACATGAAAAAAGATACTATCATTGTGAGGAAAAACTCACTGACTAAACACTATACCTAAAATATATTCTGGCACTAGATGAGATAAACACATTTATAACTTTTTAATTGATATTTCAAATAGATTTTTTTCTGGTCACATAACAATTAGGATTCATAGAACAAAGTTTAGATTTACAGAAGTTTTAAAAGGAAATTAAAAGCACACAATCCTGCTATAGGATATGCTATTTTTCTTCCTATGTGTATTATTTCATAAATAAGACTATTCTGTATATGTAATTTGTATCCTGTTTTTTATATTGGCATTGTAAAGTAGAGATTTTCGTAACATTTAATCTAATTTGCCATGACTCAACTATTGTTGAACGCTTCTTTTATTAATAGATTTTCCTGATCATATATGATAGTGTTTATAAGATACTTCTGTATTACTTTTTCTCATTATTTTGTCTTATTATTTAGAATATTATTTTCCTAAAATACATTATCAGAAACAGAATTGCTAGGTCAGAAGTATAGTCATTTTCAGGGGCAGCCCGGGTGGCTCAGTGGTTTAGTGCCACTTTCAGCTCAGGGCCTGATACTGGAGACCTGGGATCAAGTCCCATGTTGGGCTCCCTGCATGGAGCCTGCTTCTCCCTCTGCCTGTGTCTCTGCCTCTCTCTCTCTCTCTCTGTGTGTGTGTGTGTGTCTCTCATGAATAAATAAATAAAATCTTAAAAAAAGTATAGTCATTTTTAACATTTTATACATGTTATCAGATTTGTCCTTTAGAAAGATTGTATCAGTTCATATTCCCACCAAGAATGTTCTCATTAAATAGTTGCTAATAGGGGAGGTAAAAATTACATCTATGAGTATTTTTTTTTTACAGACTTTAAAATATAATTATATTCTTCTTTTGTGAATTTAACCATCATGTTTTTTTTTCCAGTGACTTGTTGGAATCTTTGCATTTTTTAATCAACTGATATATCATTATATATTAGGAATATTAATACTTTATGGTATTTGGCATCAATATTTTTCCATTTATTTTCTTTGATTATAGTCAAAGTAGAGATTTTTTTTTAATTTATTCGGAGGCAGAGAGAGAGAGAGATAGAGGCAGGCAGAGAGGCAGAGACACAGGCAGAGGGAGAAGAAGGCTCCATGCAGGGAGCCCGATGTGGGACTTGATCCCAGGTCTCCAGGATCACACCCCAGGCTGCAGGCTGCGCTACACCGCTGCGCCACCGGGGCTGCCCCAAAGTAGAGATTTTAATAGAGTTTTAATTTAATAAACATATTTCGTTTATTGTGCTTTCTTCCATTAGTTTTTTTTTTTCTTTTTGATTTGAGCTTAGAGAGTCATGCTTCATGACTTCAAGCCATAGACCTAAATATCTCTAAATGTCCCCAGTGCTGATAATATGAGCTATAGAGGGGGCTACTACAGCAATATATTGCTCCTAAACATGAGAATATACTGGCCGGCAGTCAAAATTATATGACATGGATTAGAGTGCATGTGTCTTCAAGGAGGGCAGGTATTTTAAATTATTTTAAAGAAATTAACATACCTGGTTTTTCCCATTTCTTTTGTAAAATAAGGAAACATTCTGGGTTTGTTTGTTTCTTTGTTTGTTTGTTTGTTGTTTGTACTATGTCCCTGAGTAAGATGAGAGTCTTCATAAACTCCTTGTAAAGTCTTCATAAACTCCTTGTAAGAGATGCTACTTTTAGATTGACTAGACTTATCACATGAATTGAAATCTGAGCAGTATACACTGTAGGTATGACAGTCTCTCTTCTTTTCTTTGAACTAATAACATGTAATGTTCATTGAAACAGTATTAAAAGAATTATCTTAATAAAAGCTTATCTTTCTTGACTAGGAACCACATGAATTGCCTACATTATAAATTATACACCCACTTCATCTCACTCCTTTGATTTGTGGAAAGAAGTTATGACAGAAAATACCTTGTTGGCTTGTCAGTGTCTATGCTTTCTCTGGATGCCATTTGGAGTGACATGTTGGCAGTTTTTCAGTGATCAGTCCTAAGTCAGAGCAGAAATGAAGCCAGACTTTCGACAGATTTCAATTGACCTGTGTGATACTAGATAACATGAGAGGCCCCTTTCTCAGCCAAACAACAAATGTAGGACACTGATTCATAGAACTGTGGAGAGAAGGGTCTAAACTTCAAAATTTGTTTGACAATTTGCCTCTTGTACCATAGTAAGCAAAATGGAACACAACTAACTGAATACATAGATATTTCGCGTGAATTGGGTGAGTAATAATTTGTACAAGGAGAAGGTATTCTGCTTAAATAATTGATATGAATCTAGAGGGAACTCAATTTGGTTCAATATTTTCATCTGTAACTTGGATAAAGGTATAGATGGCTTACTCAACAAATTTATAGATGACACAATGGCTTACATATTTGATGACAGCTTCAGAATCTAAAAAGATCTCAACAAACTAGAGCAATGGTCTAAAACCTAGCAAGATAAAATTTAATGGGAATGAATATGATTCTTCACTGAAGGTCCATAATACCGCAACTGTGGATGTGAGATACAAGAACAGTGGGGCACCTAAGGATACAACAGTGGCTTGACAGTCAGCACACTGCCTTAGTTAAGGACATCACCTCAATCTGCAATAACACTGTCATATAAATCCTTCAGAATTTTATAAAATGTGGTCTCTACTTATAGGAGTCAATCATTAGAAACAAAGGAGATGACAATTTCACCTTAGACTTTTAAGAGAACACTTAGACTAAAGCTTTAGATCCTAGATGAGAAATTTGACAAACTGGAGCTCATTAGGAAGAGCATAAACAGAAAGTGAGTACACTTAAAGTCCAGCCAATAAAGAAATGACTAAGGATGTAGCTATCCAGTTTTTCCAGCACCATTAAGAGACTATCATTTTCACATCGTATATTACACAATAGAACTTAAATGTTCTCTCTCACACATACACACAAGGTAAATATGTGAGGTAAAAGATGTGCTAATTAACTCAACGGGGAATATCTTTTCACAATGTATGCATATATCAAATCATCACATTGCACATTTTAAATATGATTTTGTCAGTTATATCTCAATAAAACTAAAAGAGAAACATATGAATAATACTGGCCAGATATTTTTTAGATTGTCCCTCAATTTGGACTCGTCTGAAGTTTCCTTCTGATTAACTTTAGTTTATACATTTAGCACGAATTCTACAGTTTATACATTTTAGCACAAATTCTACAGAAATGTGCCCTTCATATTGGGAGATACCTGTCATTAATATGCCTTATAGCTGGTGGGTTAAGTTAAGTCACCTGTTAAAGGTGGTGTTGAGGGGATCCATGGGTGGCTCAGCGGTTTAGCGCCTGCCTTTGGCCCAGGGTATGATCCTGGAGTCCCAGGATCCAGTCCTGCATCAGGCTCACTGCATGGAGCCTGCTTCTCACTCTGCCTGTGTCTCTGCTTCTCTCTCTCTGTCTCTCATGAATAAATAAATTAAAATCTAAAAAAAAAAAAAAAAGAGGTGGTGTTGACCAGGTCTCTCTATGGTAAAGTTACTACTTTTTTCTTTGCAGCTAATAAGTATCTTATGTAGAGATGTTGAAATTATGTAAATATCTAGTGTGTCATTGTATTTTCATCCAGTAATTTAGCATCTATTAGTGCTTTTTGCTTGCAACAATTATTATTATACATCCGTCAAATGCCTATGCTGATTCTAGTTGCATCATTCCTTCTGCCTTAATTAATTAAAATCCTACTATAAGGAAGAGTTTCTCCTTCTCTCCTACTTAATTCTTGGTTTGATTATTTTTATATCAATAGAGAACTCATGAATATTTATTTTATTCTATTCTCACTTATAACCCATCATTGCCTGAATTGGACCATAAGAATTACTTCAGACTAGCCTCAGAATCCTTTCAATATTTATTCAACATATGTTGAATCAATTTTTCAAGCATTTGCTTAATTTCTGCCACCACAAGACATTCCAGCTTTGTTTTTGTTTTTGTTGTGTTGTCTTAGTCATGGAATCAGCCATTTCCCCAAGTAATCCTAGTTCCTTTCACTGGTTAATGGCATTTAAACCCCAAGATCTGGGTTCTAGATGTATTCCTTGCTACTGATGTGTCACTTTCTCTAGGCTCTCTCAGAAGTAAGGAATGAGGAGAAACAAATTTTATATCCACACACACATGCACGCACACACACACATATACATATCCATTTCTGAATCTATCTGCAAATATTTTCAAAACCATGAATTCACACTGATACCTCTGTTTCCTATCCAACCCACAGGGCTGATTCTAACCTTGTCCTTTCCCTTTATTTGTAACTCCTTCTTTGACAATGAGACACCTAGCTCTCATTAGCAATAATATACTGACACATTTATTTAATCCCAGATTACACATAACATAGTTTTAGAATCACTGCTTATACTCATGTAAAAAACAAATTTAATAATTAGTGTATAATATCTTTGTGCAGTTTTTTTTTTGGTCTTTTACCTTAGTGTATATAATCAAATTACTATTTTCTAAACTGATTTAGGTCAGTTTTTATTTTAATTCCCTACCCCCTTTACTGTGGTTTTGTTCATTATAATGCAGTTTGGATAATTTATTACTGTGTAGATTACATTTGGGGTCCTTCCTTCCGCCCAGTGATTCTATTTTTTCTTAATGCATGTGAAACATTAACTTGGTTCTAAAACTCAGAATTACACCCAAAGCTACAATATTCTCAAAGAAGTGTCATTCTCCCCAATCCTTGTTACTCCATTCCAATTGTTCCATTCTTTCCTCCTCCTAACAGACTCTGTAGGTACCCATCTCACTCGTTTCTGGTTTGTTTTGTTTTTTACACAAATGAGCAGGTGTATATATATTTACTTACTTCCCTTCATGTTTATCAAAAAAACGGGTAGCTACTATAAACTTTCTTCTATATTTTTTGCTTTTTCACTTTTTAATATATTCTGGAAAGCATTCCACATTAGTTTATAGAGCTCTTCTTCATGATTTTCTACAGCTTATCCATCTTATATTCCATCTTCCAGATATGGCATAGTTTATTTGAGCACTCTCCTATGTGTACGCATTTAGGTGGCTTTGTAAATTTTACAACTCCAAGCAATGATGCAATTAATAACCTCATGCAAAGAATCTTGGTATTGTCAGAGGTGTAACTACAGGTAAATTCCTTTAAATGCTCTTTCTGGGTCCCAAAGTAGATTTTTTAAATATCACCAAATTCCCTTTTAGGCAGATTGTATCAGTTTGCATCTCAGGCATGCTTTCCCACAGCCTTACCAACAGAATAGTCATACTTTGTAATTTCACAAAGTCTGATAAACGAGAAATAACATCCCATTGTTGTAATTTGCACTTACCTAATTATGCGTGAGTTTGAATATCTTTCCACATTTTAAAGGCCAGTTTATATTATGTTGGTGGATTATCTGTTTATGTCTTCTTCCCTTTTTTTTCTGTTGAGTTTTTGATCCTTCGTCCCTCAATTTATAAGAGTTCTTAATATATTTGAGATATCAGCCCCTTGTGTTATATGCTGCAAATATTTTCTTCCAGTGCGTGTTAGTTGTCTTCTGATTTTGCCTATGGTGTTTTCACCATAGAAAAAAAAGTATACGTAGCCAAACTTATTAATCTTTTCTTTTTGGCCTCTAGATTTTGAGTCATAGTTCAAAAACATTTTCCTGGGCAGCCTGTGTGGCTCAGCAATTTAGTGTTGCCTTCAGCCCAGGGCCTGATCCTGGAGACCCGGGATCGAGTCCCGCATCGGGCTCCCTGCATGGAGTCTGCTTCTCCCTCTGCCTGTCTCTGCCTCTCTCTCTCTCTCTCTCTCTCTCCCTCTCTCTCTGTCTCTCATGAATAAATAAATAAAATCTTTTAAAAAATAAAATTTAAAAAAAATTCCTGCATCTCAGTTAAAGAGAAATACAACCATGGATTTGTTTAATACTTATATGGCTTTATTTTTCACTTTTTGTTAGATTTGGAGTTTATTCTTATGTGTGGTATGAGGAATGCATCTACTCTTACTTATTTATAAATGGCTACTTGGTGTCATTCTTTAAAAAACTTATCTTTTCCCAAGTCACTGTCACTACTATTTGTATTATATGCTACATTTACTTATACTTGAATCTACTTCTGGGATTTCTCTGTCTTCTCATGTGCCAGTATGATCATTAATTACAGGGGCTTTATAGTATGTGTTAATGTGTGACAGTTGTTCTTTCTCAGTGCTTTACTGAGCACTATGCCATGTTTGCTATTCCATATGATCTTTAGTATCAACTTGTCTAAGTCCATTTTAAAAAGTTCCAATGTAGAATTTAAATCTAAGTATGAAGACTATTGGCAGACAAAGTTGAGCTTAAACTTTTAAGTCAGATCTGTCCAAAGACAGAACACCTGACATTTATTTCTATAGGTAGAGATGTTCAAGTATCGACAGATGGGGCTAGTGCTTCTCAAACTTTAACATGTGTACAAGCCTCTGGAAGATTTAGTTTTATTTTGTCACCTAAGGATATCATTTAATATCATCACCATGACACAGACGGAAGAATTCACCAATCACTGGATCTCATGGGCACAGTCCATCCAAAACCCCATGGTTAATACTGGAAATAAAGTCAATAGAGCGAGAATCTTAACAGATACACGTTATTTTTAAGCTTTGTTTTGTGCGATAGTGGTTTTTGTTGTTGTTCCACCAGATAACAGGGTTACATGAATTTCCTATGAATAATTTCTCCCTTTATTTGAAACCTATCAGACCTTAAATCCCATAGGAAACACAGGACTTAAAGAATAGCATTTGGCCTGAAGGATGATGATAAAACACATGAGCTTTGGAACCCAGAAACTGATTTTAAATTCAAGTTTTACCCCTTCCTGGGCAAACTTGGGCAATTTTCTCAACCCACCTAAACTCCAGCATCATCTATCAAATGTGGATAATCACAGAGTCTACCTTCTAAGGCTATTGTGAGGATTAAATGAGATAATGTCTGGAAAGCACTTAGAAGAGTACTCCATAAGTGGTTGCTATTATTGCTGAAAATTCGTGTTCCTTTGGGGATAGACCAATTACCCAGAGCTTTCCTCTGTAGATCTCTCCTCATGCCTATTTGACAAGGTCTTATTGTCTATGAAGGATTAAGCTTTATTGCTCTCCCAGGAAGTCCTGATTGACCAGCCATGGGCTCTATCAAAATCAGAGTTGCTGGTGGTTTACACTAGAGATCCCCAGACACAGATAGGTGATACAGCAGACATTTGAAAAGCAAAAGCTTTGTATTTAGTGCATTTAGATCTTTATCATTCTTAGTTTAACATATGGCCTGTGAAGTATATCATTTTCTTTCCTAAACGTTTAATAAGAGGATTATTTAACTGGAAGAAATTCTCATCTTTTTGGAATTTTCAGCCACTGGTTACGCCAAAATATCCATGAGTTAGTTAAGAACACTAACCAGTACCCCCCTTCCTTTTGCATATTATAATTTCATATTACTTTATTTAATCATTCTAGTTTCCGCTCCCTGTTCTATTAAATTTGATACATGGTACAAAATAGCCTCAAAAAAGGCACCTAAAATATATCTCCCCAACAAAAGATCTAGCTTCTTATGGAAGGCACTTAGGGGGATGCCCAGGTGGCTCAATAGTTAAGTGTCTGTCTTTGGCTCTGGGAGTGATCCTGGAGTCCTGGGATCAAGTCTCATATCAGGCTTCCTGCATGGAGCCTGCTTCTCCTTCTGCCTATGTCTCTGCCTCTCTCTGTCTCTGTGTCTCTTATAAATAAATAAAATCTTTAAAAAATAAAATAATAAAATAAAATAAGAGAAGGCACTTAGGGAGTAAGAAGTGTGCACACATGCATGCACACACAGACACGCACACCGCACAGAGACTATTGAGTCTTACACAACATAGTCACTTAGGTTTATATCCACAGTAGCAAGTATTAGGGGTATAGTAAGTAAGGTTCAATGAAGATGCATTAAAAGAATGAATAGAAGAATTGGTTAATTACTTAATTAGGTGCATAAATAAGTAAGAATATTTAAAACTCATACACATGTGAGTATACAACCATATGCTGTGCATTTTCTAAGATCTCTTTAATCATCAGAATGACACATTATTTTGAGATCACTCAGCCTGTTCTTTTACATAAATACCATTGCTGTTTTAAGCAGAGAGAGGCTAATAATAAATGCTTCTACCGGATATTTCTTCTTCCTACAGGGGTAGCAGATGTATGCAAGGAATCAGTTACTTAATTCCCCTAATCACCCATTTCTTCCCTCCCTCTTCATTCTGTGCTTGGAAACTTCCACATTCCCCAGTGTGCTAATAGCTGACCCTGGAAACTGGCAGAAACCAAAACCTTCTCTTGAAAGCAGCAGGCTCCATATGGTTGCTTCAAGCATGGAGGGTGACCCTGCCAACTCCCCTGCAAAGGGATTTTACAGAGCAGAGAGACAAACGTGTCCCTTTAAATGCTAGTCATTGAGCCAGAGAGAAGAAACTGCCTTCCTGATGAAAGGCAGTTAAAGTACTTTTCAGCCTCTGATCTGCAACCTATAGGAAGTTTTGTACAATGGCGGCTCAATGCCAAGCATTAAAAATAAATGTAATCATCAGATGATTAGCTCTAAAAGTCTTCCCTCAAAAAATGATAGAGCTGTCAGTTACAATCGAACATACATATGCATACTTGAAAACAGGGAAACCAAGAATATCTTTGAGTGGATGAAACCAGCACTATTCTACATGTGTGTGAGGGTAACAGAGGCTATGACATAGCATATGAAGTCAATGGTGGAGTTGTTATTATTTATACATGAGTAAAGATTACAAATGCAAGCCCCAGCTCAGATCTCTCACCCCCTGGATCTGTGAAACCTGTCACTCAGTCTCCCGTGGTGTGTCTTCCTGTCTCCAAGCCATTGGACCACCTGCTGCCAAGACTCTCATCTACTGCATCGCCCGAAGGCCTCGATGATAACAGCATTGATTCCAATGTACATCTAATTACTTCTCATAATCTATTCATTTCACAATAGTGTAGTGAAACATCTGTCACATCATAAACTCTTTAGTAGCCTTATCAAACCACCAAAACACACTCTGCTGCCAGTTGGCAGCTTCCTCGGTTTCCCGTTTATTAATATGATGCAAACATTTCTAGTCCTTTTTGCAGCTTTAGATGAATTTCCCCAATGACCAGTGAAGCAGAACTAGGCAAACTGCAGTTTAAATGTCTGTATATTACCTATTGAGGGACAAATCCGGATGTCACACAGAAATCAGTTAAAATAGCATTATATCCTTAGAGGAACCATCTCTGAATAAAGTTCTTTCACTCATAACAGTGAAAGGGTTCCTTTTTTGGCTTCAAAGCATCTGATTAATTTACTAAAATAAGCCACAGAGACAGAATTGCCTTTGAATAGGATATTACACAGGAAAGCTTGTAACTTCATGTATCTAACTTTACCTATGGGAAAATTATGCTATTTCCTTTTCCTCTTCTTTTGAATTCTCTCTCTTCAACCTTTCTCTTTTCTCATCGAATTCCCTTTTTTCTCCACCTTTTTATAAAACATCTAGGAAAGAAACCCATCATGTCACGGCTGATTAGCAAATCCTGCTGCCATTCACTGATAAAGTCTGCATAATGTTCTAGCATAATCCTGAATCCACATCTTCCACAAAAAAGATCCATCACCAGGTGCTAATTGTTGGTGGACTTAACTTCCGCTCATCCTTCAAAACCCAGCTGAATATCACCTACTTAAGCAGCTCTCCCAGGGAGGTACTCAGTCCTCTCTATGCTCCTAACTGCTCGACACCTCTACTCATGCACTTAACATAATGATAAAGAATCATTTGTATGTATATATGCCTTTTAGGATAAAGACTATAACTTTTTCACGATTGTATTTCTGGCAACTCACTGGGTGCCTGGCACTCCAGACAATGTCAAATAGATGTAGAAGATTATCCAGTTCACTCAAGAAAATTAAAAAAACTGCAGAGATTCAAGAGCTACTTTACATTTGTCATGAACAATATTGGTATTATTCTCTATTTTTTCTCTGATAATAAAAGCCAGTGCTTGTACATGCCAGGTACTATCTGAAGAACTTGACCTGCATCAGCTCATTTAATCCTCATGGCAACTCTGTGAGGTAGGTACTATTATGACCAATATTTTGGGGTTTTTTTAAGATTTTATTTATTTATTCATGAGAGACAGAGAGAGAGGCAGAGACATAGGCAGAGGGAGAATCAGGCTCCATGCAAGGAGCCTGATGTGGGACTCGATCCCGGGACTCCAAGATCACGCCCTAAGCCAAAGGCAGACGCTCAACTGCTGAGCCACCCAGGCGTCCCCTTTGACCATATTTTAAAGGCAAGAAATTGAAATGCAAGACTGAGTACCTTGCCGAAAGTCACACAGCCAGTACACAGTGGGCTCAGCAATCTGGCTCCAGAGTCCCTGCTCTTGTTACACCATAGAGTAGTCCCCCATTTATCTGCAGTTTTGCTTTCTGTAGTTTCAATCACCCATGGTCAATCCTTGTCTGAAAGCAGATGGTTCTCCTTCTGACATATGGCAGAGGGATGATAGCTAGGTCACAACACCTACATCATTCATCTCACTTCATCTCATCACATAGGCATTTTATCATCTCACATCACAAAAAGAAGAAAGATAAGTACATACAATAAGATATTTAGAGACAGAGAGACCACATCCATATAACTTTTGTACAGTATATTGTTAAATTGTTCTAGTTTATAATTACTTATGCTTGTTAATCTCTTACTGTGCCTAATTTATAACTTTATCCTAAGTATGGATGTACATATAGGACAAAACAGTGTATAGAAGATTCAGTACTCTCTGCAGTTTCAAGCATCCACTGGGGGTCTTGGACTATATCCCTCACAGATAAAAGGAACTGCTGTATCATCTCTCTGGTAGCTAAACTGTCCTCTGGTTGAATTCAGATGCTTCTCACGTCACTTGATCAGTTACTCTCTCTTGAGCAATTCTAGAAGGTCCATAAAGACAGAAGGTCGATTTCCAAAGCTGTCCATGTGGGGTACAGGACATTTTGTGATGTCATTCATACAGTGTTTCTCCAAGTGAATTCAGCACTACCTTGTGATATTACAATTAAAGGGGCCATTTTTCCATGTCTGCAGAAAGAACTGAAGCCTTCTTCATATTTCCTGTACAGACTTGAAGAAATAATTTCCGACATAATTATCAATTCTTATTACTCTACTTTTTAAAAAATCCTTCTAAGTAATCAGAGATGCCACAGTGTTCTGTAGATGTATTCCTGGAATTCACCAAAATATAAGTTTATTTCCTATAAAGCATTAGATAGCCACAGAATAACAGTGGCCATAATTATCCTGGATTGGATTTAGTGCTAATGACCCAGAGATGAAAGACTCTGTATCATATTACTGATCCCCTCAGATAGCAATTCCCTGAGTCCCCAAGGGCCAAAGCTAAAGGGAAATCAACTGTTTGTCTCTATGGCCTCTCCACATAATGTATAGCTTATGCCTGCATGTATCCAAATTTTTTTGAAAATATGCAGTTACCAGGCCAGGTCTTAGCACATTTCAGCATAATATATAGCCCTGTGAACAACTTGGCCTATTCCAAAAATCACAAATCCTGGAAGGACCAGACTTGAGTATGGCAGCAGAACTGAATGAAAGTTTGTCTTCACAGTGCATTGCAGGGTGATAGATCCATGGTGAATGACACTGTCCTAGGACTTAGCACCCATTCATAGTGCAGGAAAGACTTTAACTTGTTTTTAAAAGAAAAACATGTAAGAGTTTAGCTAGTGCAGGAGAAAGGTTGTACAGATCAATGATTAAGAGTTGGAATCTGATCGCAGATAAACCTGGTTCGAAACTTGGTTCTTCCTCCTAATAAGTAGATGAGTGACCTTTAGCCTGTCATCTCCCCAAATCCCAATTTCTTCATCACCCTAATGGGCATGATGACAGTACTCATCCCAAAGAACTGATAAGAAGAAAACACATGTATAACATTTGGTGTAGTTGTACCAGCTGTAGATGAAGGTTATCTAGTGCAGAGCCGTACTGTTCCACTCTTCATCCCCCTGTTGAAAAGAAAGGCAAATGAGGGTCAAAGTGCTCAAAGTCAATACTATAATTTATCTCATTCCTTTACTTTGAAAACTAAGATTAAGTCTTCAGAAACTTTTAATTTTTACTGGGATCTTTAAAAGTATATTTAATCAAAAAGCTCTATACTTTAAAATACTAGCTGAAAAACCTCCATGAGAGATCCATCACATTACAGAATTTTATTTAACTGATTATATGTAAACTGATTTGCAACTATGAGTTCCTCAAGGTGGACACATAAAATAAGGAGTCACAGGTGTTGCTTTCAAGAAACAGTCCAGTTAAGGACAAGGAATTTCCCCTTAGGAAGCATCTAGAAAGTGAAACAGTGGGGCCAAATAATGAGGTGTAATCAGGATTATTAGGAGTATTAATGAGTAAATCACTAAATTGTCTACCTGAACCTAATATTATACTGTGTGTTAACTAACTGGAATTGACATAAAAAATGTTTTAAAAAGTATTAATGAGAGCAACACAAGTGAGCAGTGCAGGCTCAGAAAAGGGAGCAGCCACCATGAGTACCACCACTAAGAGGGGCCCTTGGAACAAGTGAGAGGGAGCTGAACTTGAGGGATGGGTAAGACATACATAAAGAACTGGGTATTGCGAAGTCTTTCCTATCCAACTGAACAACTCCTGACTCCTACAGCTCTCCAGTCAGTATAGTTGGCTTCTTCAAAGCAGAAAATGCCAGGACACACGCAGCTGTCCATTTTTGCCTATTAATTCTCACCAGTTCTTCATGTACAGTTCCAGATCCATGTGGATCTGCATGGAGGAACAGGAGGGAATAATATATACAGAAGACTTACTGCAGCCAGTAATTCTCAATCCTTAGATATCCTGTGGCCCAGACAGTTAAAATTTCATTGCTCAAGCCTTCAGCAATTGTCCAGGGAAGGACCGCTGACCGAAAGCTCAGCTTGACAATGAAGCCTTTCTGCTTATGTAAAATTTGGGGGAAATGTGCTTTTCCTTTCAAATGGCCCTTGACTTGTAGGTATTTAGGGAACTGACAATAATATGGTTCTCTTATTTCTACAAAATAAACTTTTTTTGGAAGTAGAGAATAGCTTAACATCTAAGATCTCATACCCTTTTGATATCTGCAGACATATTTGTATAAATTGACATGACTCCTTTCACCCACTCGCAAACAGCCCGCATTCCCAGACCTTAGTACAATATGGTTTACCGGGCACATCCTACATGAAGACACAAAGATCGATTGATTACTAAGCTAAAAAGAATGAAGGATTAGGGACTCTGACAGATTTTTCTAAGCTGCTAACTGGCCTACTCACATGCCTACCTCTGAAAAATATTCTTCTATTGGCTCAATTTATAGGAGGACTATTGAAAGAAGTATTATGGTGAATTAATGTGGCATCAAAAAAACTTCACATTTGTGCTCTTTGCTTCTCATAGGAGGGCTTCCTCTCCATCCTGTACTCAACTTTAAGACTACAAACATGCCACTGTCCTTGATTCCTTTTCTGTGGCTGATTTCTCTTCTTCTATCTCTACTGTTGTCCCTTACAGTTGTGGGTAGTTTCTGACAGGTCCCTAGTCTGCTTTGTCCAGGACTGGGGACTGAACACTAGGAAATGCCATTCCTGGTGGATGTCTTCCTTTAGATAGTGCTGGAAAGTAGAATAAGATCCCAGGAAGGGTCCTAGGACCTTAACTTGCAGCTAAGGGTATAAATCCTATTCAGACAGATATATGATTCAGATAGACTTAGACCAAAAGAAGTTGAGAAACCCAGGTCCTGAGAGAATAACATCCAGAAAGGTGACCAAATTATGATAAAAAAGAAGAAGAATATACAGACAAGAGTTTAAGAAAGGAGAGGATGAGTGGTATGGTGAAGAGATGGGGAAATTGAACTGGTCAGGATAGAAAAATATGAATCTAAATGAACTTCGACCATCTTCAACATTTCTTCTTTACAATCTCACCATGGAAAGAAGACTAGGGAACATCTCAGGCCCTCCCTTGCCTGCCTTTTATATCCTGCCTGCCTCACAATCTCCTTTTGCCTAAACTAAGCATCAACTCTGTCCTGTTCTCCACACCTGTCTTCACATCACTCTTGCCTTGGCCACTTTTTAGGCATCGCCTGCCTGACCAACTATTTCTTCTCATTTTGTCATATAGAGATACTTAAGAACTTCAGGGCAAAGCTAGTGAGAGAGAAGGCTTAGGAGGACCTCTTCCAAAAAAAGTCTGCTTGACAGTGTCAGCAGAAGCCAACTAGAGACAGTCCTCCTTGGAGAGACACAGTCTTTCTTCATATATATATATTTCTTTTGTGCAACATTCCAAGGGCCACAGGGCCATTAACTTTGTATCTATGAATCAGCCTTTCTTATGACTCCAAAACAGTCACTTTAGCTGTTCATAATCCTGGTAAGAGGAGGAAGTGCAGAGAAATTACAACCCAAAAAGACTGAGGAAGGCACAAGCCAAGGCTTAACATGGGTTAAAAGCTTTGCTGAGGAGGCAGGAGAGAAACGTGGGACCTGAGTAGGGGATATTATCCAAAACAAGATAGCAAGGTGTGAATTCAGGAAAATGGAGAATTGAGGTGAGAAGTTGGGGGAACACAGAAGGTTAATGCAGGAAGCAAGAGTTCTACCTAAATAAAATTTATTTAGATCCTATAATGCTCAAAGTAATATGAATGATGCAAAGTCACCCTTTATCTCCCAGGATTCACATTCTGTGGGGCAGAAGTAGATATGTACAGCAGATACTAAAATCTAGGGTAGAATGAAGAAGTGCTATAAACACAATACCCATAAGGAGGATTCAGAAAACAGGAGAAAGATGAAATCTAACATGTAGGGAAGTCTCATTGGGAGGAGCCATTTGACCTGGACCATGGGCAGATAGGACTATAGTGGATGAAAATGAAACTAGAAATGATAGGTAAAGATTTTCTGAATGGAGAGAGCTGTATAAGCAATGCAAGCGAGGTATCAGGGAAAGACATGGCCATATAACTGGCCTGTACTTCTTATTTATCCGTTCATTCAGTGAGCACACAAAGAACACCTACCTTGCATCAACAGCCTGCACTAGGCACAGCAGGAATCAAGAGAATCCAGCTTAGTTTCTGTACCAAGTCTTTCCAATATTACTAAACTTGAGGTGCATGGAAGGGATTCGATCCAGATTCCAAAAGACCATAAATGTCAAGCAAGAAACCTGAGTCCTGTTCTACGTTTTTTGTAGTTATGTCCCACTCCCTGACTTGGGAAGTGGCATTATCAGATGTGTGTTTTGAGAAAGTCACTCCAGCCAGACCACCGAATGCAAGTATTTCTGAGCTCCCAGGATTCAGACCTAGTTTATAGCGACATAGCAGAACACAGCAAGGTCAGAATTGTCAGCAAATACAGGACCCCTTATGATGCCTTCCTCAGGAAAATGCTGAAGAAGATTGAAGTAAGCCAGCATGTCAAGTACACTTGCTCCTCCTGTGACAAAACCAAAATGAAAAGACAAGCTGTGGGGGTCTGGTACTGTGGTTCCTGTGTGAAAACTGTAGCCAGTGGGGCCCGGAACTACGAACATAACTTCTGCTGTCACAGTAAAGTCTGCCATCAGAAGATGAAGGACTTGAAAGAGCATTAGAAGCTCCACCACATGAAACATTGCTAGCTTATGATAAACAGGTTAATTTATGTAACAAAATTACTTGGGCTTGTTGTTAAATTTATTAATTAGATATTTCAATTTGCATTGCATTAATTTTGCTTTCTTAAAAGACTTGAAAATTAAAAATTCTTCTAATTTTTTTAAAAGATTTTATTTATTTACTTTAGAGAGACAATGTGAGCAGGATGTGGAAGGGGCGGGGGGTAGCTGAGAAGCAGAGGGAGAAGCAGACTTCCCACTGACCGAGGATTCTGATTCTGGGCTCTGTCCCGGACCAGATCATGACTTGAGCTGAAGGCAGACACTTAACCACCTAAGCCACCAGATGCCCCCAAAGTCCTAATTTTTATCAGGTTAATAAAAAAAAGAAAGTGTTTTTGAAAATTTTGGTGTGATAGTGTAGGGAGCAGGAGAGAGCTTAACCCTATTAAATATATAGAATCCAAATGGCCAGGAGGTCATGTAGACAAACGAATCTTCACTGAATGCCAGGATATTTCAGCATAAGTATTCATCTTATCAGGCACACAGGCAGATGACTTGTCCCTTCTGATTTCGTGTCATCATAATTTGTAACTTTAATGCCCAGCAATAAACACCTAGGGAGACAAAAAGCAATTTCCAGGTTAATACACTGTCAAATCTGCGATAAGTCTGGACTTCATGGTGGCTAAACCTTGACTAGTGAGTAAAGAAACTAACTAGGCAGTGTTTCTGCTGGATCTGGGCCATAAGAAGGATGGATTGAGGGGCTTTCAGGGGAGCTCAAGCCAGTGCCAGCAACACCATGTTAGCTCCCAAGGTGGCCTTGTAATCTTCCCTTGGACATATTCTCCTCCTACCTATAGCTCTGGCCAGAATTACTTATTTAAATATCTGTAACCTTCAACTAGAGTTGTTCCTTCTAACTCTGTACCCAGCAAAGATGGGAGCATCTTCCTTTTTCTTTATGACCCATCACACTGTTATAATAATCACAGATCGTCCTTTTATATCACCATTAACCATTTGCCTCAGCCTTCACTTCTCTGAAGATAATTCCAGAATTTATTGCTGCTCTTCATCACTATTTAAAAATCCTAGCACTAGCTTTTTTTATTTTTCTCCAAAAATCTTGACTTCCACAGCCTATTTGTCCTCTCTTTGAAACGTATATGCTACCCTTAGGTGGCCCACTTGATTAGAGTCAGGAAATCACAGCTTTAATCTTGAGTCTGCCACAAATTGGTGGAGGGAGGAGGCAAGTTATTTAAATGCATTGTATTGTAATTTTTTTAGCAGTGGGAAAGAGAGGAACTTTTGCCTCACAAGAGGGCTGTGAAGATTACATATATAGTATATAAAAGTAGAATATGCTAAGGAAATGCAGAGTATTTAAAGAAGAAATAATAGTAATAATAGTGCCCTAATGGTGCAGAAATGGATTTCAGGCGTTCTTTTGCTCTTCCTTCCAGAGGTGATCACTCCAACTTTGTCTCCACCAGCAAGATTATGCCAAGGAGAAAGAGGAAGCTCTTTGTCCTTTTATGCCTGCCACAAAATATTCGATTAGTACCTATTATGTGCCGAACATTGTTCTATTTACCAGCGATACTGCAGCTTTTATGGTTATTGTACATGTGGGAGGGTGATAGGCTGTCCATTATAATCATGATTGTTGTTTTATTATAAAATCAATTATTCTATGTCACAAAGTACATACAAAGTATTAACTTTGAACATGCTCAAATATATTCTATTTGAAAACTAGTGCAAAGGAAATTTCCATTTTGCCCATACCATTCAGAAGAAAATAATTTTTATTTTATCTATAAATGATAAAATATGTATCATGTTGAATGTCATCTTTCCTATACTCCATGCATCAATTAATTGAAAGGAAAAGGATAGAGGAGGAGATAGGAAGGCAAACACATAGTGAGTACCAAAATTGTTCTAAGTGCTTTCATACTCAGAATCTCATATATGCCCTTCACATTTTCTCTTAGAACGTGCTGAGTCTCCCAAGTACTTCCTCCGCCATGACAGTCTACAGTGGATCAATGGCAGCATGTGGTTCTTTCTTGTTCTGGAACATTAAAAAAAAAAAAAAAACCCACTTGACATGATTTTCCCATTGGATCCTGTAGAAAGATAATTCTGTCATATAAAGCTGACACCAGACATGTATTCCCCAGGGTACTTGAGTTACCCAGAGAGGCCAGGTCACAAGTAATGTACAAGAATTGACATTTTACTTCTTTTGCCACTAAGATGTTTTTCTGGGTTCTGTCTCATATTCTCTCTAACTTCTTTTAACCCCTGGGTCCAGCAGGTCTTCCATTCCATGCTACAAAGGCTTCATTATGTTATTGTTAATTCCAGAACAGAATGGATTCCCAATTTTTACTACTTTGAATGATACCAAAGAGGATTCCGTTTCTGAAGTGCCCAAAGGCATTAATGAGAATCTATTTTCTCTTCTAATGTAATCTCAAGGCATAAAAGGACCCAAACTAACACATTTTTCCTGACTGTAATTGTCATTTGTTGAACAGTATATAAATTATCATTTCAATATTCAGTGACTCCTGAATTGGGGGAAATTTAGGAAGTGGATTTCAGATATTGTTTTGCCCTTTGTTCTAGAAGTGGGCACCACCACTCTATTTTTTGTACCACTGTCTACAGAAGATCATGAAAATATTTTCTATTGTTCCATGTCTTCAGAAAATATTTCATTTGCACAGACTATATTGTAGACATTGTTTTAGGAACTGGGGATAATGTAATTCATAAGTTAGACAGTAAGTTCCCTGTCATAGTCAATGGATCATGCCTACTAGTAGAAGAAGACATGAAAGAAACAAGAAAACCAATAAGTATCTTCAGATGCTGGTGTTATGATGTCTATATCAAGGAGAAATGGAGGGGGTTGACTAGAGAGTACTGATTTCAATAAAACCTGTCCTTGGAGGTTATACCTGAGGAGGAATCAGCAGGACAAAGAACCTGGGAAAGATATTTCCAGGCAGAAAGAACTATAAATGCTAAAGCCCTGGGGCAAGAATAAGCTTGTTCAAGGCACAAAGATAAAAACAAATAACATACAAATAAGATAGGAGAGCTAGGTAGGAAACAGATCAGAGGTCCTTTGTGGACTTTAATAAGTATATGAATTTTATTCTAACTGTGACAGTAAACAAGTGGATAGTTTTTAAGCAAAGAAGTTACTGTGTGGAAAACGGTCTTCAGGGGGATGAGATGGGGTATATATACAAAAATTAGCAGTGGTCCAGGCAACTGGGCCTAGGGTGGTGGCAGTGGAGATGGAATGTAATAGGCTAATTTGGGATATTTGGGAGCCAGAAACAATAAGACTCACTGATAGGTTGGATGCTGGAAATGAGAGAAAGAAACTGAAGATTACAAAAGCCTCAATAAGGATACAACAAGAAGTTACTCTGGAGCTAAAAAAAATAGCTTAGGTAAGACACATTCCTAAGGCCTCTGTCCTCTGGGCTTGTGTAACATGAAGTTCATTTTTCCAAGATGTCTTCTAACATGTGCTGCGGTGGTAATACCCATCTCTCCCACCTGGTTGAGAGTTCCCAGGGAATAAGGATCACATCTTATTCATCTTCATATAATAATTGAGTACATGAGATAATGAGTACATGAATTAATGAGAAAGATTTACTCCTATCTCCGAGAGATGTGCATCGTTTTTTTCTTTAGGCAATTATGCAGTAAATGATACAGAAGCCAAATTTTTCTATCCTATGGGGTACAGCATGGTGTGTACCTCTTGCTCGCCTGGGAAGTCTCAAATATAGATAGGAAAAGAAAATTATTCTTTCTCACCACCCATTTCTTCAAAATTCCCCACACAAGACCTCTCAGCTCAGCTTGTGTTTTCACTAGTGTTTGTGCTTTTGTTTGGAAATGAAGGCAACAGAGAACCAATAGAAGTCATTATTACATAGAAATAGTGTGTGCAAAGCATTTATCACAGACTTGGCTCATAGTATAATAAATGGGAGCTACTATCATTGAAACATGATCATTGCCAGCTCCAACTGATGCTCAGTACTGCTTAGTGATTTTAAAGGATGTGGCCCTCTTTTCTAGAACATTTCATAGAGAAGAAAGTTTTATTGTATGAGCTTAATATGATTGAAGATATAGGCCACATAATATGGTCAGGGAATACAGCCTCAAAGGATTGGTCACAAACTAGGACATGGTATATTGTTCTACTCTTCACTGAGCACTCACCATGTGTCAGACGCTCTGCTCTGTGGCACACTCTGCTCTGTGGCAAAGATAGAAGATGGGTGTGACACACTTCTTGTCCTTGAGAGTCCCCCAGTCTAGGAGGAGAAATAAAAATGTGACCAAATAAATACAATTCAAAATGACACTAATTACACATACCAGAATACAATCCAGAAAAGAGTGTGATCAAGTATATCCTATGGTGGATAGTGGAAGGTAAACAGATTAGGAAAGGCTGCAAAAGAAGGTGAAACTTGAGAAGGGTTTTGAAATATGACCAAGGGGGGACAAGTATGGTAGGACAGTCTGGCCAAAGGAAAACAGCATATGTCATCAATTTATTCCAGAGACACTTAGGCCCACGTTCTCATGGGCTAATAATATTGTTGGTACTTTATTACCAAACTAAAATTTTTAAATTTGTCATTAATTATTATTTTCTTTCTTTTTTTACATTGGAATGTAATTGACTTATAACATTGCATTCATTTTAGGTGTACAACATAATTATTTAATTTATGTATGTATTGTGAAATGATTATGACAATAAGTCAGGTTAATATCCATCACCTCACATAGTTATATTTTTTTTCTTATAATGTGAACTTTCAAGGTCTGCTCTCTCAGCAACTTTCAAATATATACCACAGTGTTGTTTACTGTCATCACAACTCTATTCTTTACATCCTCAGGACTTATTTATCTTATAACTGGAAGTTTGTGCCTTTTGACAACCTTAGAATATGATTTCCATTCAGTAATGCAACTTGGAGTACCAATGCTAATAGATGAGTTTTTCCTGAAACATTTTTAACAGAATACTTATTGTACTGGATTTTAAGAGACTTTGTAGGAAAATAAATTCCCCGGTCAAGAATATTTGGTAAATATTAGATTTAACAAAATTAAAGTGTTCTTTTTTCTTAGTTTTTTTTTAATTTACTGAAAACCAATTTTTTACTTAAATTCAATTAAAATATAATGTATTATTAATTTCAGACATAGAGTTCAGTGATTCATCAGTTTTAAATAAAACCTAGTGCTCATTACATCATGTGCCTTCCTTAATGTCCATCATCCAATTACACCATCCCCCTTCCCTCCAGTAACCTTCAGTTTGTTTCCTATGGTTAAGAGTCTCTTATAGTTTGTCTCCCTCTCTGATTTTTATCTTGCTTTATTTTTCCTTTCCTTCCCCTATGATCCCCTGTTTTGTTTATTAAATTCCATATTTGAATGAGATCATATGATAATTGCCTTTAAAAAACATTTTTAAATATAATATCACTTAGATATTTATTTTTTTAAAGATTTAATTTATTTATGCATGAGAGACACAGAGAGAGAGAGAGAGGCAAAGACACAGGCAGAGGGAGAAGCAGGCTCCATGCAGGGAGCCCGATGTGGGACTCCCAGGTCTCCAGGATCACGCCCTGGGCCGAAGGCTGGCACTAAACTGCTGAGCCACCCAGGGATCTCCTCACTTAGATACTTAAATTTTAAATTTAAACTTCATAATTACCTTTTTAAAGACCTTATCTCCAAATCCAGTCACATTCTGAGGTAGGGTGTTAGGACTTCAACATATGATTTGGGGGAGGATACAATTCAGCCCATAGCACCCTGGTCCACAGTACTCCAGACTCAAGATCTCTAATTACTCAAAACTGAACCAAACATAAAAGCAAAGAGCCATAAGATGAAAAGAAGGCTATATGAAGCTTATAGTTTAAGTATGACAACTGTCAATTTCTCACGAAGGACGTTCATGGAAAGTCAAATCAGAGCAAAGTTGTTGGTAGTTGGTAAATGCTGTCCACTAGGAATGTCAATTAACTGAACAATGCTCTCTCTCCACTGAGGATTCCAGAGACATAATGAAATGTTAGCATTCATCTTTCTGAGTTTCATGCCCATACCAGACTCTTAGTTAACCTATTACGTTTCAGCAATCCTACACTTCAGACCTGAATATACTTTCTAATCATTTTGATAGAGCTTGCATATTTCCCAAATCTCACATGTTAATATGAATCTTTTAGGACAAGACACTTCTACAAATATCCATCAGCACTTTTTGTTGTTTTTTTTTTACTACTTTAATTCTTAGAAGATCTCCATTTTCTATACTCCCAAATTATAGATGTGTTTTATTGTAGCAACATACATACTCTCTATAATACTTATTTTATCATAATATTATTATAATTATAATTTATGTATTAATATAATTATTTAATAGATACTTAGGTCCCTAAGGTACTTAGGAACTAAGTGATAAGGGTCACATTTGGCTAGTGCTATTAGACTAACTATCCTAAGATCAATCAGAGTTTTGTTTTACTTTTTTTTTGTTTATCGGGACCAACTGAATATTTGGAAATCATCTAGAGTTTAGCTTTTATGACAACAAAGAAAAAATTAAACTGAAATGTTTTTTTTAAGCAGTAATAAACATACTTTTGTCATGTCTTGACCCTAATGCTAACAAAGCTTGCGGAGCCCTTCATCTGCTTTGTAACTCTGTTGTGTCCCATTTTAACTCTGTAAAAGTAGGATGATCAACCACCCTGATTTCACTGGGATTGAGAAGTTCCATGGAATTCGGGACTTTCATTACTATAACCTCACAAGTCCTGGGCAAACTAGAAGGTGTTGCTCACCTTACAGGGTCACAAGTAAATACACTGAATACGAATCTCAAGGATTTTCAAGGAATTCTGCACCAAATGCCTCCCAGCGCCCACACTCCCTTCTTTTCCTCTTCCTCTTCTAGCCTCCCTGACATAACTCAACTGTAATTTTCTCTGTAAGCACTTCCTATCCACCTCCCCTCCCAATCACAGACTTAGTTGCCATTTTGAGTCCTTGCAGCACTCTTTCATGGCTCCCATGATTAATTCTAATTATCTACTTCTTTGGTTCACCTTCACTGGGCAGGCTTCTTAACGTAACTGACCATACCTTACTTGTAATACTAACCTCAGTACCAGCCCAGATTTTGACACTTAGTAATAAGTGTTTGCCTGAATAAAATGGTGAATAAGAAGGGCATTTTCTATTGTACACATAAACCACATCTTCTTTATCCATTCATCTTTCAATGGACACTGAGGCTCCTTCCACAGTTTGGCTGTTGTGGACATTGCTGCTATAAACATCAGGGTGCAGGTGTCCCGGCATTTCCTTGCATCTGTATCTTTGGGGTAAATCCTCAGCAGTGCATTTGCTGGGTCATAGGGCAGGTCTATTTTTAACTCTTTGAGGAACCCCCACACAGTTTTCCAGAGTGGCTGCACCAGTTCACATTCCCACCAGCAGTGCAAGTCAATCGGAGAAGGACAAACATTATATGGTCTCATTCATTTGGGGAATATAAATAATAGTGAAAGGGAATAGAAGGGAAGGGAGAAGAAATGGGTAGGAAATATCAGAAAGGGAGACAGAACATGAAGACTCCTAACTCTGGGAAATGAACTAGGGGTGGTGGAAGAGGAGGAGGGTGGGGGGTGGGGGTGAATGGGTGACGGGCACTGAAGGGGGCACTTGACGGGATGAGCACTGGGTGTTATTCTGTATGTTGGCAAATTGAACACCAATAAAAAATAAATTTATTATTAAAAAAAGAAGAGCATTTTCCTAAGCTTCTAAGTTTATTAAAAATCATAAAAGCTGAGGATTAAAAAGAATCTTACAGATAAGCTGGTCTAGCTGCCCATGGTGATCTAGAATCAGTAGAACTGGCATTCTGAAACTTTCCCTTTATCTGTGCCCTGATGAGCAAGTGACTTAGCTACTTTGAGTTCATTTACTCATCTGTGAAATACAGATCATAATAATTTCCCCTCAAGGTGTTGGGTGGACCAAATAAGATGACATTTATAAGAAGTTTGTAAACTTGTGGGTGTAACTAAGTGTGAAATATTACAATTATGATTATTATTACCACTATTAACTATTATTATTCAGTGAAGAAGGAAATATGCTACTCTAAAGCCTCTACAAAATCATCAAGTGACCATGCATCTTCTGCTAGAATTTAATCTCTCCAGATGAGGCATTTCTCCTGCTCCCTCAACTGTTTCTCATTAAGTATAATTTCATATTTTATTACCACCCCTTTTACTCTTCTCTAAATAGTAGCCTGTTTGCTTGGGTCTCTCAGGCTCAGAACTGAGCACAATAGTCCAGATGTGGTCTGAACAGTAATATCCTCTCCTAGATTCTAGACTCCATACATCTGTTAATTGAACCTATGCACCCTTTAGCTGTTTTGGCAGCAGTCTAATACTGCTGGCCTACACCAAGCCTCAATCCAAAAAAAAAAAATTATTCTTTCTGTTTTTCCTCTTTTTTTTTTTTTTTTTTTTTTTTGCTACTTTGACACTCTCTGGCATCCAAAGGAAGATGCCCTTGAGCTGCCTTTTCCCTTCTTGAGTGATTATGGAACTAATGAATGGAAAAGTGTGCAGAAAATAAAACAACAGTTTTTGCCTCTTCCCAGCCAAGAGTAGAGACTGAATAAATATGTGTTCTTTGCATTTTCCACTTATGATTGGCAACACTAAGATTCACTTTCTCACATGCTTGTTTTGAATGTACAAGTTTATCTGGCTTTAGGTTTGGAACACTCACTAATGCTTTGATGCACTAAGACACAGTTTTCACTGGAAGGGCTTTTATTAAGTGGACAGCTAGGGTGTCACAGGCAAGATATTTGCACAGTACATTAATTTAGAGAGGAAAAGGTTTCTGTGTAACTTAACCAGGCTGAACAGCTATTTCCACTTTACCTGAATAAAGTATTTTCATGTTTTATCACACTAGTTTGCAACTGCAAAAGCTTCACCCAGTTTTTAAGAGTAGCTATGAACTGTCAGGATACATTATTTGGAATGAAGGCTGACAGCTCAAGGCTTGAAAGTAAAATACATTTTATTGTTTAAAAGCATCTCTCCACCACCTCACTTCCATCCCCCTCCCGAACCCCACCTACCCCATGGCCCCTCACAAACACCCCTCTCCTGCCTTACCATGAGATTCACTACAAACATTCCGAAATGGTCTGATCCTCATTAAATAACACTACATGAAGAAAAATCCTAAAGGGAAGGGGTTTCTTTTCTTATCTGAAAATGAATAATGAGAACGAGTGGATTTGTGTCTGTATGAGGAACAGATCGCAGGGGAGACAGTGTACACGCTGCAGTGCTGAAAGCAAAAAAAGAAAAGAAAAATGCTTGCCCAGTTAATATCCGAGAAGGGTTATTATCCACATAAATGCATGCACCCTTGGTGTCTAGAATTTTCCTGAAGTTTCTAACCTACGGCCCACCAGAAGAAAGGCAGCATTGTGAAATTGTTTTTTACAGCACCTGCTCATGGGACCCTCCAGTCCTTGAAGCAATCTCGGACAGGTCTCAAGTCTGGTGTTTCTGATCCTTGATAGAATCTGTTTTCCCAGAGAAGAGTTTTTCCAGGATGTCTCAAATCACCCTAACTTTGTATATACCCATCAGTTATCCCTCATGTATTCTGAAGAGTGATAGTCTAGAAAACCCCAGAAGAGGAGTCTTATTTTGGCCAATGGGCACTGTCCTCCTCCATGGCTACCTTCCTTGCACCACAGCGTCACCATGATGGAAGAGGCAGGCTTATTCAGAGCATACGCTGCTGGAAGGGATGGGCTGGGAAAAAATTAACTCGCAAATGGAAATCTTTTGTTGTTAATGATATTCTACAATAGAAGCCTAATCTCCTACGTATATTATCATCTGGCAAACTAGTTACACATTTAATAAGATTTTGCTGTATAAATTATAAATGAAATAAACAATTCTGTCACCATGGTGTGCAATGAATACACCACATGTTATATGTAAATATATTAGTCATTTGCCTTTTGTTTATGTGTCACCGAAATCCATTTTCTTTATGGTGTATTTTCTATTCCCTATGGGTTCCAACCAAAGTCATTTCAACCATACACATATCGGCCTTTAAAGTGGAATTATGTTGTTATTGTCCTTTTCCTGCCCAGTTTTAATAACACCTGCTTTTGTGCCAGTTTCATTTACTGCTGCAAATTGTAATTCAACAGAGAACAACAACAAAAACAGCAAAAATCCCAACCACCCTAACAGCAAATGTGACTCCAGAAAGGAGCTGTGTGATATATTGACACAATACAGAAAACATATTGAAACAATTTTTATTCTCATTATTTTTCCCCCAAATTAAATACACCCCATAAAGCAAGTTTCCATATTCTGCATGTCTGCCCCCACCCCCAACCAAAGCCAAACCTTTGGCTTTTAATGAGATAATTTTTTAAAAACCGGAATCAACGGTTCAGCCTTTCTTTCAAGTGGTGGCATTTTTATTTTAAGCCGAGAAGCATAAACGCATGAAGGATGCAAATGTGGGCTCTTTCAATGGCTCACCACAGCGTGACAGCTGTGGACGGGATCAAGACAAAAGCCATGACTGCTCCAAGAAAATGATGGCTTAGGCATCTCCGGCCCAATCAATAATCTGGCATGTTGAGGTCAATCACTGCATGGCCGTATTCAGTTCGAGCCAGTCAAAGATTATTAGTTTGACACCCAGAGGCTATTTCTTTCTGCTGTGGATGGCAGAGAGAGAGCCTGTATGCGTCTCTTCAGAACCAAATGGAGAAAGCCTAACTATTTATAACAACAGTGCTTCCACTGGCACTGGATTTTCAGAGAAATTCCATATTTGTTAGGAGCAATATCCTACTATATTCTCCGAGCTGAGAAATACTTCTGCCAAAATTGTCACTAAGCTAATTTTGTGTTTCATCCATTCCAAAGATAAAGTGGTAAGCTCCTGCTATGTTCCAGGCCCCAATCTAGGACCTGGGGATGCAAGAAGACTAAGATTCATTTTGTATCCTCATAGAGGGGTAAATCTGGAAGATTCTCTCCAAGGTTCTAAAAGTCCCCCCAACCTTTGCATTCCCATCCTTCTAAATTTCCTCCTCCCCAAATTTCCCATAACCGGCCTTGACAGATAGATATCGGGACAAAGAGAAGAGTGGTGGGGCAGCCCGGGTGGCTCAGTGGCTTAGTGCGACCTTCAGCCCAGGGCCTGATCCTGGAGACCTGGGATCGAGTCCCACATCGGGCTTCCTGCATGGAGCCTGCTTCTCCCTCTGCCTGTGTCTCTGCCTCTCTTTCTCTCTGTGTCTCTCATGAATAAATAAATAAAATCTTAAAAAAAAAAAGAGAGAGAGAGAGAAGAGTGGCAAAGGATCAGCATTGTTGCAGATCATTTATCTCTAGTGGTGTCTGGATCCAGCCAAAGAGAATGGTGGCAAGTGGGTTCCAGGGAGCATCTTAATGCTTCATGAACTACTAAGAGGACCCATAGAGAAGCAATTTCTAATTGACCTTCTAGCTCCTTCCATGCAGTCCACTGCCTGTCTTGGGGCCTCACATAGGCAGTTTGTGGTGAGAACTCCACGGAGTATGTAGACTAGGGCTCTTGCTGTCTGATATTTCACTGGCCATGTTTTACTGTTTCTCCTGGATGGCATGCTATAGAGTGTAATAAATCTCAGTTTGTTTATATTCTGTGTCTGTATTTGCACTTTGGTGATTATATTTGAATTCATGCAAGATTCTTTTTTTTTTTTAAGAACTCAAGCATAATCTTCTCATTAATCCTGTCCTGTTTGTCTGTTATTAATAGGCCACTGTACAATGTATTCTGCTGCAAAACTCCACCAGGCATGACTAATTCAGATAATTAATTTGCTAGAACATTAACACCATCAAATGAGCCTGCTAAACCGGTAAATTTAAAGTAAATTAAACTTAATTTGCAGGTTATTGCAATTAAGTCTGCCTTGTCTTTCTGAGGGATTTCAACATCCTCAGTATTTAAGAGGCAATCATAATGCATGCAAGTGGGCGGGCTTTTTGGCTAATTAACACAAGAGTCTAATCTGCTTTTCAATTAGGGTGGATGTTTATAATGTGCTGGTGACAGTGTTGCGATTCACTGCAGCATAACAGGAGTGCATGGCATAATTATAGCTGAAAAGAAAAGCTCATGCCGGGCCTTTTTAGGGGTTAATGAGACATTGGCAGCTTCCAGCTGAGGAGATCGAGCCAGTTTAGTGTGGCTTCAAGAGGAAACCACCCATAGGGGTTTCCTTTGAAGTGTCAAAAGGTCCCCTTGTTCTGGGTGGCTTATGTTTCATTTGTCTGAGTGGCATATCAAAAATTGATGAGCTGCCAGCAGCAGTCCCTATGACATTAATTCACCAATTGTGTTTCTAATAGTTTCATCCTTAAATAAATTTGGATGATGAGAATGGTAAGGAGAGCCAAGGTTCTGAAAACAATGAGGGCCAGGCCGTCATAAGGAGTTGATACAGCACGGACAAATGTAGCGGCAGCAAATGTTAAAGGCACGCCTGACCTACTCCTCCCTGGGTTATTAGCTGGAGGGAGACAAAGATGTATTGTGCCGATGCCTTCTGCTGAACAACAGCCCCTGGAAACAGTGATAAAGATGTGACATTCTCTGGTGCTTGGTTGAAACTCTAACTGTCCTGGACAGGAACTCAGGCTGGAACTTCAGGAGAAAAATCTCCTCTGGAGATGACACTGCCAGTACCTCGGAAACACTCTTAGTCAAGCCACCTGTATCCCGGGGCAGAGGGGGACAGGAAAGAGCCCACAAGTAACATAATCAGATAGTGCCTACATTTGGGATAAGAACATAAATACTATCACCTCATGTCTACCAGTAAACACAAAACCAAGGTGGTTTGAGTCTCAGTTTAAAACTGAGTTGCAGCAGAATACTGTGGAGAAGCTCTCTTCCAGTACCTTTATGGGTACAAAAAGCCACATGAACAAATCACAGTTTGTGGTTTTGGATGTTCTGTGGTTATACAGTGGGAAAAAAAAATTTGGAAAGACATGGCTGTTTCTAGGATGAAGACCATATGTGACAGACCCAAAAGTTATCTGGGTTGGAATGACCACATTCTCAAATGTTTAGGTGAGAAAATGGAAAGTAAAGACAGTCAAATCCACACAAAAATAAGGATTCTCACCACCACAGAGCTACATGTTTGTTTGATTTATTTATTTATTTATTTATTTATTTATTTATTTAGAAAGAGAGAGAAAGCATGAGCAGGGGAGAAGAGAACCTCAAGCAGACACCAAGACCCTGAGATCACAACCTGATATGAAATCAAGAGTTGGATGCTTAATCAACTAAGCCACCTAGGCACCCCACTACATGCTCTCTTTTAAGAATACCAATTTGTGGGGTGCCTTGGTGGCTCAGTCAGTTGAGCATCTGCTTTTGGCTCAGGTCATGATCCCGGGGTCCTGGGATGGAACCCCGTCAGGCGCCCTGCTCAGTGGGGAATCTGCTTCTCCCTCTCCCTCTGCTGTTCCCCCTGCTTGTACTCTCTTACTGTCTCTCTCTCTCTCTCCCAAAAAAATAAAATATTTAAGAAAAAAAACACCAATTGATAAAGAACATTCCAAAGTTGGTCCTTTTTTTGGCTTCCATATAACTTTCATAAAGTAAGTTACTTTCAGGTAAAACAGCATCATTTCAGAGATAAAATATTATTCCAGTTACTAGACAAAAGATTAATCTGATTATCCAAGTGAATTGGAAAATCTCCTAAACTAGTTGTTATGTAGATATATCCAAAGAATGTCATGACATATTCCAATAGATGTTGCTGAATAAATTCATTTATTCATTTATTCAGTTACTCTTTGAGCACCTATTATGTGCCAAGAACTATGTAGTGAGGCTAAGGTAAGAAATAAAGCAGACAATGTCCTTATATTCATGGAGATTCCACATAAGCAGGTAACCATCCGTTATTGATAAATATAATGACAATAAAACAGAATAACATGGCAAAGAGATGAAAGTGCTACTTTGAACTGTGCAATAGGGAAAGACATTCCAAGAAGGTCATATTTAAACTAAGACCAAAATGATACTGAAAAGTTTTAAGTAGGGAATGATCCAATTTACATTTTCAAAAGATCACTTTGGCTGCTGTCTACAAAGGAAAAGGCTGTGATACTGTAAGAATGGAAGCAGTGAGACCATTTATAAGACTATTAATTTCTAGAAGCTACCACCCAGTCCAAACCTTTGGATTGGAAATATGATTTAGAGGGAGATTCAACAAGTCTTACTGTATAGGGTATTGAAATTTTGAATAAATTAGTCAACATAGAAGTGGCAATGTCAAGTTGGAAGTTGGATATGTGAGTCTGGAAATTGAGAGACACCATAGCCAAAGATATAATATAGGGAGGCATGAACCTGCAATTGGTATTCCAAAACATGGGCTGGCTGATTACCCCTGGGAGAGTGTCTAGAGCAGAAGGGGAGTCCCAGGATCAAGTTACACAGGGAAGGAGAAGCCAGAAAAAGGAGCTGGAAGCTGAATGGCCACGAAGGCAGGAAGTAAACAAACAAACATGATTATGAAAGGGAATAACACTGGAAACAAAAGAAAATATCTCAAGAAAAAGGAGCAGTCAGCTGTATTGAATTCTAACAAGAAGTTGAATAAGATGAAACATAAATGTTCATTGGGTTTCGCATCATCATGGATGTCAATCGTGACCTTGACTGGAGCCATTCCAGCCATATATGTGATCTGAAGGAAGCCTGGTTGGAGTGCGTGTAGGAGATAATGGGAAGTGAGGTGGTGTAGACAAGTGTCTGCAGATAATTACTAGAAGGTTTGGCTGTGAAGGTAAAAAAAGAAAAAAAAGTGGAATTGTGCACAAGAAGGAAGGTGAGATCACACAAGATAGTTTCAAATATCAAAGAAAGCATATGCACGTTGATAGCAATGATCCAGGAAAGAGAAATATTAACTAGAGAAATAAAAAGGGATCCAGCACACATGAGGAAGGCTTGGCCTTTGGTGAGAGTAGCAGCTCCTCAGCTGTGTGTGACAATTAAAGGAGAATCTGCAATGGCTTCACTCCACTTACTACAATGTCCTCAGGTTTCATCCATGCTTTCACGTATTACAGAATTCCCTTCTTTTTTAAGGATGAATAATATTCCATTGTATGTACAGGCCATGTTTTTTTTACTCATTCATCTGCTGATGGACAGGTTGTTTCAACATCTTGGCTATTGTAAATAGTGCTGTAATGAACCTAAAAGTGCTAATATATCTTTGAGATCCTGATTTCAATTATTTTGGACAAACACCTAGAAGTAGGATTCCTGGATCATTTGATGGTTCTATTTTTAATATTTAATTTTAATTTAAATTAATTTAATTTTTAATATTTAATATAAATAAAGTATTTTAATGACAAAAAGAAAAAAGAAATTAAAATAAAGTAAAAAGATAAAATAGAGTAAAATAAAATAAACAATAAACTGAAGGAGAGAACCCAGGTGTGTGGAGAGATGCAGGCAAGGGTACCCATATGAAATAGTCATTTGAGGGTCAGAAGAAAGAGGGTCCAATTCACTGGTTAATTCTGAATGTGTTTACTGTGAGTAATGTGCACTTACTTACTAAAGAAAAAAAAGGGAAATACAGAAAAGTGAGAAAAACAATTGACCATAACCTGCAGAATAATACAGTGGCTTAACAGTGAAGGAATGAGAAACAGAAGTGTGAGTATATTTCTCCAAGGAAATTGCATGATGAGACTCTAAAAGAAGGATCTGACTGGCCCACAGGGACCTATATCCAGGAAGCATTCAGAGAAAGTTCATCTGTACTGGATCTTTGATGAAACTTTACCTCTGGGCTTGTGACTCGTGCCAGTCTCTGTCATTCTCAGCATTTCTTAGTGAGTCCTACTTTGGTGGTCTATCATAGAACCTGAAACATTCTTAATTCCCTTAAGTTCCAAGCCCTCTCACCATTTTACTAAATATTGTGGGAAACATAGAGAAGTTTTAATCTTTTCCTTTTTTAAAGATTTTATTTATTTATTTATAAGAGACACACAGAGAAAGGCAGAGACACAGGCAGAGGGAGAAGCAGGCTCCCTGTAGGGAGCCTGATGCAGGACTCAACCCCAGAACTCCGGGGTCACGCCCTGAGCCAAAGGCAGATGCTCAACCACTGAGCTACCCAGACATCTCTTTAATCCTTTTTCTTTTTCTTTTTTTTTTTTTTAAGATTTTTATTTATTTATTCATGAGAGACACAGAGAGAGAGAGAGGCAGAGATATAGCCAGAAGGAGAGGCAGGCTCCATGCAGGGAGCCTGATGTGGGACTTGATCCCCAGACTCCAGGATCACACCCTGGGCCAAAGACAGGCACTAAACTGCTGAGCCAAACAGGGATCCTCTTTAATCCTTTTTCAAAAAAGAAATTGTCATGTATAGAATAAGATGTTTTAGGAGATTTTTCCTGGAAATTTTTTGACAAGGCTGTAATCAGGTGAGGGGTAACATGACACGAACTAGGGGAAGGCAAGATGGTTGCCCAGAGAGCAACACTTAAAGAGGTGCTCACTTTCAAGGGGTGAAGGTGAGAGGGAGCTCTTCGTTAAATGTTGCTCCTGGGGCACAGCAGCCATCTTGCCTTATCCTAGCCCTGCCCTGGCAAACAGTCTTGTTCATCCATAAGTTATGTCTTAGAGTTATTGTAGAGATATGTAGAGATGCACCAGGAATGGGTGCTAACACATTCCTTTTTAGTACCATTTTAAAGATGTACTCACTGTGGATAGGTAGATTTATGGGGAAAGTAAAAAATAAAAGAAAAAAAAAAACATGCACAAGTACCATCAGCTCTTCTTTACTTTCCTAAATTAAAGGTCTATTTTGTTCTTATATAAAGGTGAGTGACTGTGAGTCAATAGAAGTCGCTGTTACACTGAAATGAAAGTAGGCGAAGCATGTAGCACAGACTAGGCCCATAGCTGGTGCTCAATTCATGGCAATCATTCTTTTCAAAAAAAACCCATCATCACTAGCTCTAATTTTTGCTTAATATGGCATTGTTCTGACTTTAATATTTTTAAAGATAGACACCTTAATTTTAAAGACACAATTTGCTTTTCAGTAGATATTTGCATTGACAGCTACCCTTTTATCCTTTGTTCTGTTCTTATACTAAGGATAACTATGTCTTATATAACATTAAAATTTACAAACTGTTTTCATCCATAGTAGCTCATTGGCTCTTCACAACCATATAAACTACATAGTATCATCTATCTAGTTGGCAGATTAGTAAATTGAGTTCAGACAACTTGCCCTAGTTCATAGCCCTAGAAACATAGAGGTAGTGTTTCTGTAACTCAGGACTTCTAAATGGAGATCCCAGATCTTCCTACTTGGTGCCATCAACAATTAAGATGAAAAGTCTTCTTGACCTGGATGAATGTGAAACCAGCAATATTGCAAGCTGCTATTTTTATTTTATTTTATTTTTTTCAAGCTGCCATTTTTATAAATCTGACTCACAAGGTACTTATTCACCACAATGGAAAGAAGAAAGAAAGAAATGAGACTAGAGTGTAAAAATCAAGAACCTAAATTTTTTTAGGCTTTTTTACTCAATCAACCATCTGTAGAAAGTTCTCCTTAGATGTCTGGAGTTGAGGCAGCCCAGAATAGAGACTATAATATAGTTACTAACAACCCCAAATTCTCAGTGGCTTACAATAACCAAATTTAATTCTTACTCATGTGACAGGGCATATGATCAATATAATCATCCAGAGACCCAGCTCAATCTTAACATAGGTAACCACACCACAGAAGCTGGAGAAAGAGGACCTAGTGAGCCATGACCTCTCTTCTCCCTTGAGTTGTCAAGTTGTTGTGTCCCCCAGGAGTTATCTCTTGACTCAATGGCACCATCACATTCTCAGGCATCACAGCTCCAAATCTGGGCTTCCTTTTCAACTCTATTTTTCCTTTATCCTCTCTAGTATCTTGTTAACCAGCTACCCAATCCTATAGATTTTTCTTTTCTTCTTTCTCTGATTTCAGTGTCTTCATTTGAAGAAAGATGTCTGAAGGTCAATGTATATAGTATGTGAGGGCTTCTATAAACACCACTTGAGAAAACAGTTCTTGACTTCATATGTGTTTTTGCTTCAGAAAGAGTACAAGCTTTGGAATCAGAAGGCTTTAAGTTTTTGTATCGTGGTGTTTCCTATAATATTTTTCAGGCCACTTAATTTCTGTAAGCATGAAAATCTCTGTATCTATAAGATGAGGATAAGGGAATAATTATGACACAACATTGTAGTGAGGATTAAATTTTGTCATAGGTGTTAAAGTACTTTGTAAGTTATAAAATCCTATACACATGGTAAGAATTATCATTATTTATATTAATGTGAGCCAGGCAGTAATAACCTTAAAGCAATTAGCAGCTGTTAATATGCTAAACTGGATCTACTTGTCCTAATGAACTATAGAATGGCTTTATTTAAAGGGCAAAGGCAATGGTTAATTTATTCAAGCATTCATTAAGCACATACTCTATGGCGGTTGCTGTGCCAGGTACAATGGACAATGCAAGTCAAAAAAGATAGTTTCTATCCTCATGGATATTAGCAGTAATCATCTAAGACAAGACCATGTTAATATGGCAAAATCAAAATAAATCAAAGTTCTGTGAGATATTGCAACAAGAAAGGGTTACAAGCAACAGGAACCACCGGGAAAGACCTTGAGGTGATAGAAGCTGAGCTGGACAATTAAGAAGGCCTAAGGTTTCAACAAGTGAAGGGTGTAACTATACATGGAAACATGACCAAATCTGAGTGAAGAAGACTTCACCTCTTATTAATTTTGTGACCCTGCACATTGACTTAATTTTTCAGAACTTGCAGGGCTGTGGTGAGGTATTAGAAATGCAAGGTGAAAGCAGTGCTTCTCTGACTATAATGCACATGGAGAGCTGGTGCTGAGATTCTGATCATCAGAGATTCTGATGCTATGAGTCTGGGGTGAGGGCCCCAGAGATGTTGCCTTTCTAAAGATCTCCTAGGTGATGCTGATGCACTTGATCACGGACCACAGTTGAGAAGCAGGATGCAACTCGCTTTGTACAGTATTGCCTGTTCCATCAGTGTTCCTATTCATACAATTATTTCCAAATCACCCAACAGTCTAAGGCAAATTCAAGATGTCAAAGTTTGGTGTCTTTTTACCAAAACTTGCCTGAAATCCCCACAGATTTCTCATGCCAAATATATCTCCTAAACACGAACAAATCATGATTTTTGATAGCTGCCTAAGTAAAGGAAACCAGTCTTTAATATGGAGTGTATTTTCTATATAGAAATCAACACTCTTGCTTAAAATGTCTATTTAAACAAATGAATAGATCTGTATTAATAGCCATAATAACCATTTGAAACTCTGGTCCATCAGGGTTTTTAAACAATTTGAGAACAAAAGTGTCAACAACAGCAAAACATATTATTATGTCAGCACCTAATTAACAGCAATTTTAATAAGGCCATAAAAATAGTTTCATTCTCATATGTAACATTTCTCATTATAACAACTCTCATATATCAAACATTAGGATGATTTCTCTGTATTACATTGATATACACTTAGTACTTGAGGTACCTGGAGCATAGAGCCACTTAACTGATGAGATTTCACTTTCCAAGGCAAGTGGTGTCCCAGACAAACTTGGACAATTTGGCTGGCTTCATTGGTGCACTTCAAGCTGAGGTTTAATCACTTGCCTAAAAAGATCGAGGTATGTTTTGTGTGTTCAATGTTTTAAGAAAAATAAAGCAATCTAGAAAAAGGCTTAAAAAGATGAAATTCTATGCCTGAAGCTTGGGCGACAGAAAGACTCCTGAAATCCTCAACAAGATACTATTTGGTCACATCAGTCAGCATGATGAGCGCTTGCACATGGCCTTACCATCCACTGCAATCCAGAATTATCAGTCAGGGCCACAACCTCGTCTACACACAGACTTTGCTAGTCCCTTTGGTCCAGTGCGACAACTGGAGCAAAGCCGTGCTTTGCAGACTCGGGCCCACATCACACGCAATTCACTTGGCTGAACGACTTGTTACCTTCCTCAGGTTTTACTTTCCAAACATATGCAGTATCTTTCCTGATGCAAGCCCTACGTGAATCTTTAAAACACTGAAAATTACTTGCGAAGGATAAACTGTGTGCAAACGATAATGATGATATAGATGAAGGTAATGATAAGAATAATGTGCCATGTGCATGAAAGATAGAAAAGTGTTCTACCTTCCCAGAGTTTAGAAACTAGATGATCAAGAAAGTCAATCCCCAAGTATACATGGCATCAATGCTCATGACGATCATGATAGCAAAAGGAAAAAAGAATCTGTTTGGGGGTCGAGAATATATATATTGCAGCGTCTATATCTTTCTTTGTTTTATGAAATAAGTCTTTTAGGAATAAGAGCATCTCTTTGGTGCACGCTTTAGTGGTTTTCTTTATTTCCTTTCTGAAAAGCACAGTACAAGGATTCTTCTGGAATACCAATCACCATAAATTCTGGCCTACAAGTGCATGACTAATCTAATTGCAGGCAGAGAGGATCGTTTGCTAATGCTCTCACTAGAGTTCTGTACTAAATGATTTGCTCAGAGAGCAATTGATGCCCCTAGAAAACTTTGAAAAATGTTCTAGTTAGAAACAACTTTGTCCATGTCATATATTTTCTGTTTTTATCTCCATCATTTTTATTCTTTAGGACATTCGGATGAAAATTTCATCTCTTTTGCTTGAGGGTTCATGTGCTCCTGCTTATTCCTCACCTGAAATCATGAGCTCATTGTGACAGTATAAGATGCCAAATTGGGTGTCATGGAAATCACTGCGCAGAACCCCAACCCCCAGCCACTACTTACACAAGAAAAAAGAAAGAAAGAAAAGAAAGGGCAGTAATTTGTCTTCAGAACATGAAACCCATTACTTATAAATTATTGTTAATTATATATTGAGATAAATATAGAATCATCATTTCTATAAGCCCTGGATATAGACAAGCTCTTAAAAATTTATTGGTGTCCTTAAGATTTGGATGATATAAAACAATAAATCATTCTGCATGTGTTCAGCTTTTTGAGATCCTCAAAAAAATTACTTGGAGAATTACAGATACTAAACTGCTAGCCATAAGTATAGCAGCAGCTTTATTCAGCTCTCCATTACATATTCCAATTGAGGGAAACATTTACTGTTGATAATATGGAAAAGCCAATGACCCATCGCAGTGCATTCCCCATTGCTGCTTACTGCTTTACCTCACCCACCACTTGCCAGGGGACTCAGCCTGCCCAGAAGCTCCATGTTCAGTCCCCAATACTATTAGATCTCAAAACATTATTACTCAACTCCAGTCTAGAAGAGCCAAAAATAACAAGTAGAGTTGAGGTCGGGGAGAAATTTATATACAGGGTAAACCAGAGGGAATCAATAGATCAGAATGGCGGTATAATCTGAGTTAATTTCACATTCAGAATACCTTATCATGGACACCATGAAGATTATCATTGACCAGTATATAAAATACTTTCTGGGAGCCTAAATAATATCAATTTAATACATTTTGCCCCTTCTTTATAGTTTTATTTCATATTGGCTGAATTTTCTTGGGATCTTAACATATCGTGAGATTTAAGCTATTTCGGTTTATAGGTGACATCAGTTTCTAGACTTTTTATTTTAAATAGGAAGTGGCAAAATATCTGTAGCCTGAGTAAATATAATTGAGGCAAAACAGGAGTTTCAAAGACAAAGAGAATCTTTTTTTTTTTTTTTAGAATCTTTATTACAGTTCAGTTTAAAGACCGCCACAAGTCATGAAGTCTATGAGTGCTTACCGAAGGCTCTCTATATGAAAAGCAATACACAGATAAGCACACACAAAGCACTAAGCAGTCTTGCCCACGAAAGCTGACAATATACTTAGATAGATGGTAGCAGGACAATTTAAATAGTTGAAAAATAATGAATTATGATGTGAAATATGTAAAAATTGTGCTTGGGGATGGATGAAAATTGCTGTCACCAATAAATGTGTAACATATGTTAAGTATATTGGAAAAACCTGGAGCTTTGGAGATTGACAGGACCATACCTGAATACAACTCAATTACTTACTACTTGTGTGATATTGGATACACTACCTCAACTCTCTGAGCCTTGGTTTCCTCATCTTTAAAATGGAGTTACTACATAGCTCATAGGGTTATGAGAATTAAACCAGGTAACATATATGAAGAATCTGGAATAACACCTGACATACAGCAGGAACACAGTAAATATGTGTTTCCTTCCCTTTCCTGTGGAGGATTCTGGGATATCAAAAAATTCAGGTCCTAAAGTCCACAAACTTCTAACCTAATTAAGAAGATGAGGCAATTCTCTAGAGATGAAAAGTATATAAGAAAACAATGAAAAGTGGCAAATACATATGCACTAGGGTTCATAGGGCTTAAGAAGCAGAGAGGATGCTTTTCCAAGAAGGAGATAGACTCTGATTAGTAATGGATGAGTAGGACAGAGAGTCAGCAAAAAGGCAGAGAAGCCCACACTGAGTCTGGCATTTGGTGATTAGGTGGGTTGACAGGAACAGTCCTGAAAGACAGAGCTGAAGACAATGAGATGGGGGGGGGGGGGGGCAACGAAACTAGATCAAGGGGTTCAGGGCTACAGGCAACAGAAGACACTAGAATTTTTTGAATGGGAGAATGACATATCAAAGACATGATTTGGAAAATAATCCAATAATACAGACTTCAGGTAGGTTCATTTCCTTCCAAGTCAACCAACTCTAAGTTCCCAAATCAAAGAAACTATACCCTCATTCATCTGGGCTAGCAGAAGTAATGTTCTATTAAGTAGTAGCAATAGATTTTTAAAATTCCTGTTACACTGGATGGCAGAAAGCTTTCCAATTGTTTGTCTTTGATTATCACAAAGTATTTTTTATTCACAACATAAACATTCTACACAATTGATGTAGTTTAGGCTCAGGCAATATTTGGAAATGAAAGACCTGGCTTGCGAGTGAATGTTGTCAGAAGCTGTATCCTATGTGTTTTAGTGATCTTCAACTTTTGCTGGATATCCTAGAATTCCTTATCTTTGAAATTCTACTCTGAATTGTGGGTTCAAGAAGATTTCTAGTATCTTCAAAACACCCCAGAGCAATGCACTTGACTTTTGTGAGTGTTCTTAAAATGCATCATGGTTGTTCAAAAATTTACCATGCACCTCATATTCTCCACAGATATCAGGGGAATCTCATAAATATCTAGAGAAAACAAAAACTTTGTCTTAAAATAATTTTGCATGGAATTTTCCAGAGTTTATGTTATCATATATATATTCATAAGCATAAAGCTTGGGAGTTGAGAAAGACCTCAGGAAATTCTCAAATAGTTTGTTACCTAGAGGGCGGAATCAATTGTACCTTCCTCAGTAGCTCCTACAGGGGTCTACTTTTCCCACAGCTATTCTTTGTTCTTAACTGTACACCAACTTAAGCTAATATGATATTAATACAATACTCTAAAATGGAACAGTCATATCCACTTCAAAGAGTCACTGCAAAGATTAAGCGAGATGAAGTACATAAAATTTAGCACAGTGCCTAGCACATAACAATCATTCATTAAATGTCAATAATCATCATTATTATTGAAACAGATTGGTCTTTATTATCAAAGCTATTGCAAGAGGGGAAAGAGTTACCCATTCTTGTTGAGCCAGTGCCGCAGTGGAAAATAAGGCCAGGTTTTTCTTTGATAATGAATTATATGGTAGTTAAAAAGTTATTCAAGAAAGCTTTTTTGAGAACTTTCCTTATTGCCACGTATCAAAATAGGCACAAAGTACCCAAATAAAGTCAATTTCTCATTCTCTGTAGTCTCACAATCAACTGGGAGGCACAGACAGAGATATAATTGAAATCGAAAGGAATAAACACTATGAGAGAGTTATCTTCAAAGTGCCATGAGAATACAAAGGAGAGAGTAATTAACTCAGTATGGGAGGTTAGAAAAGAGAGAAAAGGATTATTTAATTGGGCCTTATTAAGGGAATTAAATTGTTTCAAACAGAAAATGGAATCAAAGGGCAGTATAGGCTGGGTAAATATCATATGCTGAGAATCAAAAGTATGAAAAATATACTCTGTGATAGGAAAAGTATACCTCTGAGTTTTTTTGGTTGTTATTTGTTGTTTTTGTTTTTATTTTGTTGTTGTTGTTTTTTATTTTTTATTTTGGCTTATTTATTTTTTAGAGTCTGATTTGACATTAGAAATGTAGAAGAAAGATGGTTAGGGAATGAATGGCTGATGGCATGGTTTAAATGGATAACATGATAAAGAAAATTTAATGAGTCTTGAATTTTAGAACTTTATATGAAAGAGTTATAGGATCAAATCTGTATTTTCAAAAGAAAAATGGTGGCTAGCATGGATAGATTGAAGGTAGGCAGGAGAGAAAGCAGAAAGTCTGGGATGCTACTGTAATAGACCCATCAAAAAAAAGGATGGCAACATGAACTAAAACAATTAGACTAGGAATAAAAAGCAGGGCATGTTGGCTGATGAGGAATAAGAAAGAGGGAAAATATTTGGGTGGGAGTAGGGGTGGGGAGAGAACTCACAGCATCCTAACAAAGCAAGGGTGAAATGGCACTATCAGAGATCAGGGATGCCAGAGGAGATAGGATTTAAGGGAAAATATGTATTAGATTTGACCAATTGCTGTCACAAACAACCTTAAAACTTCAATAGCTTAACAAATAGAACTATGTCTTGCTTGTTTAAACCCAAATAATAGAGATAGTATATTTCTGCTCCATACAATCACTTAAGGATTTAGGCTCCTTCCACCAAGGGTCCAGCCATGCCTGAGGGTCACACAGATCTCTGCTGGATCTTCAACAGAGAGCAGGCAGACAGAAAGTGGAGAATAGAAAGTTTTATGAGTTAGGCCCAGAAAAGTGCATATAACTTTCATCCACACCTTACTAGCCAAACTTCATCACATGGCTACACCGAACTGCAAAAAAGTCCGGGAAATGTGGTCTGAAGATATAACCAGGAAAAAGAAGAAAATGAAATGATTTGGTGAAAAAGTAATCACTCTGTGCCACAGGACATCTAAGTGAAAATGTCGAGAAAGCAGGTAGATCTCTGGAATTTAAGAGAAGTCCTAATGGGAGATATAGATGCAGAAATAATAAGTATACAAAAGGGATAACATGGTCAAGAGACCGTGTGTGGTAGAAAAGAAGGGAAAGTTAGGTACAATTATTATATGGCAATTCTCTATCTTTGTTCTTTTGGAGAGCAGAACAGTATGACCACATAAGAACCTAGATGTGTGAGTATGTGTCTCTGATTGATGATCCATCTCTCTCTTTTTCTCTCTTCCTTTCTCATCTATCTCTATACCAACATACCAACATATTGATAGCCTGCCCAAGAGACTTGGGATCTGGCTGTGAAGCGTAAGCCTTTGTGGAGCATGCATTCTTTCAAGAAAGATGGCATTAAAAACAAATTATTATACTATTTATATAATTTTAATTGTGATAAAATAAACAAATCAGAAGCACAGGAAAGGATGAGAATGTAGAGGAACTACTAACTGGTCTACACAGACAGGGGAGGCTTATGAAAGAGTTTCACGTGAGCCACAAAGATGAATAAGTTATGAACACCAGCCCTTAAAGAAATAGCTGATGAGGGAAAAGTGTTACACCTTCATATAGACAAGTGTATTACAAATCAGAAAGCTAGCAGTGCCTCTAAGAAAGATACACGTAAAGTGCTTGTGAGCATCTAGGAGGGAGAGATGCCTCTTTTAGGGAGGAAAGATGTCCAAACGAAAAACACAGTGTGCCTCCAAAGACACAATGTGGAAATGTGGTGGGGCTAATCTTATAGTAGCAACAAACAAGTTGGGGTGATTACAACTGTGGGAGGTAGGACAGCATGGAAAATGTTTAGGAAATAATTTCACTGAAACCTACAGAGGGCAAGGAAGGTAGGTACTCTGTCGAAAAGATCATTTGGGAACAGATACAAGATTGGACTGGGGAGTCAAAAGACGAAAAGAAAGCAATTGGGTGCCTATTTTAATTACCCTGACAAAGGCATTGAATGAACTGGGTTATTGGCAGTGGCCACAAAGGAAAGGAGTGGGATGGGTTTGAGTCAGAGGAATTCGAAGTCGTAGGACTTGTCACTTGTTAACAAATATTTACTGAGCACCTACTATGAACCAAATATTATTAGAACCTGGGGCCAAGCTTCTCTTCCTTTTCTCATTTATGCTTCAGGGGACTGAATGATGTCCAGTTATACAGACATCATACAGTTCTTTCTTCACTTCATGGCCTTCTGGAGAGTCATTATTATTGTCACCTAATTCCTTTTACCCTACAAATGCTATAGTTCTTGTCCTTTTACTAATCTATCTGCAAATAGCTAGCTGCTTTAGTGAGAAGTGAAATAATGTCAAGCACTAGATATACTGAGGTCCGCACGTACACAGCGGAGCACTGCCATGTCACACTATATACATGTTATTTTGGCCTAACAGACTTTATATTTGCACAAACTGTGAACTGGCAGTTGGTATTTATATACAGCCTGTCCCCCAGGGATGACCCATGGGCATGCAAGTCTTCCAGAGCTGGCAGTCCTCTATGAATGCTGATTGTGTAATGTGTTTTTATAGAAACATATCCTAATGTGTGTATCAAACTTGGAGCTATCTGTCTATGCCTTTATTTAAAATAAAACACTACAGTGTTTAGCTGTGCAAACAGGAGAGGTGCTTCCAAATAGGTTTCAATTTGGGCTACTCTCCATAAATCTCTTTGCTTTCTGTTCTCAAAAGAAAAAAAGCCATTGGTGTGCTAGCATATTAGAGTTTTTGTTGGCTATTCACAGTGTGAAATGAGCATCACTAAATAAAGCAACTGCCAAATAAATATATTCCGGTTACAAAGAGAAACCACTGTATGACTAAAATCTTAAATCTAATTAAGGAATTTCCAAATGCCATATCTTTGAAACCTTCCAACAACAACAAAAAATACATTTCAGCTGGGACCTGTGAATTGCTAGCTTTGTACATAAAAGAAACAGCTTGTTCTAAAGCTGAACTTCAGTAAATTACTGAGGCGGTGTCTTTCATAACCCCATTATGAAGGAACATTTCTCCGCTAAAACCTTTGGGTACTAATGTCTGGGAGCACTTCTCACTGCCAATGGATTCTTCCGTAAGGGGTTAAATAAATACAATGCACATTCTGAAGTCATTGTGTTGCTTTCAATAATCAAAATCAAGAATTAAAATGGATACGGGGGATCCCTGGGTGGCGCAGCGGTTTGGCGCCTGCCTTTGGCCCAGGGCGCGATCCTGGAGACTCGGTATCGAATCCCACGTCGGGCTTCCGGTGCATGGAGCCTGCTTCTCCCTCTGCCTGTGTCTCTGCCTCTCTCTCTCTCTCTCTCTCTCTCTGGGTCTCAAATGAATAAATAAATTTAAAAAAAAATAAAATAAAATAAAATAAAATGGATACGGAAATGGTTTGTACATGTAAAACTGGAAAATATGGGTTCAAAGAGTGTATTTTAGCAATTGGTACTCTCCCATAACCATGCAAATAGCTGCTTGCTGGGTATACACATTTTCTAAATTTAAGATGAAAATTGAGCCGAAACCAGAACAACAAAGAAAGCTGCTCTATGCTATTGTAGAAAAGAAGAATCGTAATGTTTCTGCATACCCAAAGAACAGATGTTTCTTTTCTCACTCTTCCCTTTATCTATTTAAAAAGATATTTTTAAAAATATTTAAACAAGACTGAAAATGAGAAAAGAAAATTTTGGAACATTTCCAAAAAGTACAACAGGGCGGCCCAAGTGGCTTCAGCCCAGGGCGTGATCCTGGAGTCCCGGATCAAGTCCCTCATCGGGCTTCCTTTTTTTTTTTTTTTGATTTAAATTTATTTTTTTATTGGTGTCCAATTTGCCAACATACAGAATAACACCCAGTGCTCATCCCGTCAAGTGCCCACCTCAGTGCCCATCACCCAGTCACCCTCACCCCCTGCCCTCCTCCCCATCCACCACCCCTAGTTCGTTTCCCAGAGTTAGGAGTCTCTCATGTTCTGTCTCCCTCCCTGATATTTCCCACTCATTTTTTCCCTTTCCCCTTTATTCCTTTTCACTATTTTTTATATTCCCCAAATGAATGAGGCCATATAATGTTTGTTCTTCTCTGATTGACTTACTTCACTCAGCATAATACCCTCCAGTTCCATCCACGTTGAAGCAAATGGTGGGTATTTGTCATTTCTAATGGCTGAGGAATATTCCATTGTCTACATAAACCACAGCTTCTTTATCCATTCATCTTTCGATAGACACCGAGGCTCCTTCCACAGTTTGGCTATTGTGGCCATTGCTGCTATAAACATTGGGATGCAGGTGTCCCGGCGTTTCATTGCATCTGTATCTTTGGGGTAAATCCCCAACAGTGCAATTGCTGGGTCGTAGGGCAGGTCTATTTTTAACTCTTTGAGGAACCTCCACACACTTCCAGAGTGGCTGCACCAGTTCACAATCTCACCAACAGAGTAGGAGGATTCCCCTTTCTCCACATCCTCTTCAACATTTGTGGTTTCCTGCTTTGATAATTTTCCTCATCCGGCTTCTTGCATGGAGCCTGCTTCTCCCTCTGCCTGTGTCTCTGCCTCTCTCTCTCTCTGTCTCTCATAAATAAATAAATAAATAAATAAATAAATAAATAAATAAATAAAATGTTCTTTTAAAAAAGTACAAAACATTCATGAATTTTAAAAAATGAAGAAAATAAATATATTTCTAATCACACTCTTTAGACTATGTATCCCTATAGTTGGACAACAAACACTGAAATATCTGGATGCAAAAAAGTATTCATCCAATTACTCAATATTTGATCCACAAAATGATGTGACTATTTGACATTCATAAAGCCAAATATGCAAATACCACTATTTCTCTTTTCAAGTGTATATTTTACCACAGAACTAGAATTTTCTTAAAACATAAAATAATCTAGGACTTGGTGCGTTAAGAGTGAGTTTTGCAACAATACTTTCCATGTTTCGTGGGGAAAAGAGGATTAGGTAGGCTTCTATGATACAGATGATAATTCAGTTCTGCATTTTATTATGTGCGGATGTGCATAAAATAAGGCTTAATGCTATTCAGGTTCATGGAGAATTGTGCTCTGGAGGCTTAAAATATTTTAGAATGATTTTCCTTGTCATATACATAACTTACAACTTATTTAAAGAACTACCACAGCAAATAATTTTAAAATAACAAGTATTGTTATTAATACAAGTATGTTATATTTTGCTTTTCCAACCTGCTATACCATGTGCTATTCTTGCCAAGTGGAGAATTAGAAAGTCTTTGTTGATTGTATTTAATGGAACAGTTGCCATAGACAAATGTTTGTATGCATGCATTTTATATGTTTATGTGCATATGCACATATATACGCATTTGCGGGTATAATCTGCATGCGCATATATATCCCTACAAATACAGATAGGTTACATATGGGTGCTTTGTTGAGTTCATGTGATCAGCAACCAATATGTTGCTTGGCCTTTTTCTCTTTTTAAACAAAGAGCCAGATTTGCCTCTGGCCACACCGTGCACTCTGTAGAACATACACCCAACTTCAAAAGGACCATGTAAGCGATGAGCTTTTGAAGCCAGGCAGAAGGCATATGTCTGCATGCCTTAGGGCACAAGAAGGTCAACCAATGCCCTTATGGTCACACAGAAGGTTGTCTCTGTGATCCAACTAGCCTGGAAGAGTCCCAAACTACACAGACCTGTGTTATTCCTATCCATACACATGAATGCTAATTTTCATTAAAAGCATCACGAATGCCCTACAAGACATCACTTCCTTAATTATCAGTTCGTGGACCAAACAAGTGATTTATGGAGGGAATTTCTAACAATAGTTCCTAGTAGTTACCCCTATCCTATTGGGTATTTACAGTATGCCAGGCCCTCGTGTATTTCATATCTCTTTAATCCTTACAATCCTATTATGTGATATGTACCATTATTACTCTCATTTAATGACTTTATATCTACTTAATCCTTGTCATATCTCTGTGAGACATGGACTAATATTGTCTTCATGTTATGGATTCTGAAACCAATGCTTTGAGAAGTAACCTGCAGTGATCCCACCATCAGTGAATGGAGAACTGGGATTGGAGCTATTTTGGTGTCTCCAGAAAGTATACCTACAATTTTCAAAATGTTAAATGCTTATCATTTATCGAACACTTAAAATGTACCAAGCATAATCTCTCTGATACTCATAATACCTTTTGAAATAGAGATTTTTATTGTCCTCATTTCACAGATGAAGAAACTGACCCTGGGAGTGCTTTTAAATCCTACCTACCCCGCCTCTCCCATGGAATTTGCATCCATCTCTGTCATCCAAGCTGGAGAGGAGAGCAGAAAGCACATTATAGGGCAGAATTGGAACCCAATCCATAAATTCCTGTTGAATCACTCTTCCTCCTGGTCACTTTATTTTCCATGAGAGCCATTGGCAATCCACATCTAAATAATCTTAAGCGAGAGACAAGCTCCTCGATGAGAATTGATGGGGAGATCCCAGCTGCAGGTCATCTTTCATGATCAACACAGGAGTGCACCTGGCAATATAAACCTGTGCGGGTCACAGCACCGCTCACATCAAGCCTGTGCTTCCTGCTGTGTGTGAAGACTGTGGGTACCTTATCTATGGCTGCCGCTGGAGCCACACAGGCTGTGTGTGCCCTTCCCATGCTGGCCCTTCAGGGCTCCTCTGCTCGGGTGGGAACAAGGTACTTAGTGCAATGCCTTCCACGACCATTTGCATCTTTCACTATCTTTAAAAACAGGGCTTCCGCCTTGAATATAAGCCCTCTCTTAAGAGAATCTATTGAGTACTGTGCTGCTAATGAAGGAGGCGCCTGCCATGTTCTTGGGATCATGCTGTCATCCCTCCGAAGTAGGAGGACCCCCTGGCCAAAGCTGCTCAGCCCATCCCCCATGCAGTCTGTGGCACCAGTGGCATCGTCAGCAAATTCTGCTCTGTGGTGTTCCAGTCACATGCCGGCTTTTCACCAGGGGAGCTGCACAGCCAGGGTGTTGGAGGTGGTGCCCAGATTGCAGCAGGCTGGGTCTGTCCCCTTGGCCGTGGCTGAGGCCGGAGGCTTTGCCAGAGTGGAGTCCCCCAGTTGGGCACCACTGGCGCATCTGCTCAGGGCTCTGGAGACGCAGCTGGAGCCTTGCGTTGCACGTTGCTTCCCTTCGGAGGCCGGAAGTCCTTACTCTTTGCAAGAGGGGTGTCCACACCAGTACAGTCTGGCTTGGCTTCACCTGTTCATTCGTGAAATCAGGGTATATCAGTTAGCCACCTGATGTAACAAAGATAAAGTGCAGAAAAAATGCCATGTTCAGCCATTGCATTTGCCCAGAGGAAGCAGCTTGTTGGGATTCTTAAGTTCTCCATCATCTTGCTGATTAGCTTCCCCAATCTAGTCAGCTATCAGTAAGGGCCAGGTCATAAGCACATCCCCCCATACACACCCCACTTGCATTCACACAAATATTCCCACCACATAAAATAAAACTAATTATACTTGGCTTTTCCCCCAGTACAATGGTAACATGATGACTCTTCCTGGGATCATTTGTCTAACTTCAAAAAAGTGAGAGAGAACTGCTGCTGTCCATGTATGTCACGCATGAGTGCATATGCGTGTCCACGTGTGTTTTGCTTTCCCTGCGTATCCAGATAGACCCAGCCTCAGCGTCTATAGTGGCATACTAGACTCCTATCTCCTGCAGCCCAGCTTCAGCCCTCTGGGTTTGCCAGAAGATGATGCAAACACGGAGGATTTTCTCCCATTACATCTACTTCCAAAACCTCCAAGAAGTAGCCTCCAAACAGCCCATTCTTTCCTTGATAAGTATTTGTATGTTAAAAACAAAACAAGGCAAACCTTAAAACTCCATTCTGTGACACACACGTCGTGTTGTTTTTGGGCTTTCAGTGTCTGTGAAAAGTAATATGGCTTCCTTCTCATTGTGTGACTCAACAGAGAGCAACAACAGTCTAAAAACACCTTATGAGTGTGTGCTTGCTCTTTCTCTAAAATCCCACAAACAAACAAACAAACAAACAAACAGAAAAGGCTACCATAAGATAAGCATCAAAAGCTTGGCATCTTGTATATTCCTAAGCCAATGACCTCTTAGCTGCTGGGTTTTCTGGGTAACTAACTTCATCTATTGAATAAACATTTACTGGGAACCAATTCTGTTCCTGACTTGATAGACTTACTGCAGGGTGGGGGCGGACAAGAGGGAGGCATGCCATACATGGTCCCTGGGTTTATGGAAATCAAAATCTAAGGAGATAAGCAACATAGCAAAATAATGGCTCCCATTTACTGAGCCTTCACAGTGTAACAGACATTGAAACTAACATAGTTTATCTAGTTTAATTTTCACAAGTACCTGCAAAACAGATAGTTCTAGCCTCATTTAGAGATAAGGAAACTGAGGCTCAGAAAGTTTATATAATTATTGGCCAAGGTCACTCAGCTAGAAAATAGCAGTACCTAGACTCACTCTCAGATTAGCTGCAGGCTTACACCTGTTCTGCTGTACCAGACGGGCAGTGATGGAGGTGAATGCAAATTTCTTTGTGAATATAGCCTTGTGGATATGATGGTCTCTTCTCAGAATTATTCTGCTCACCTCACCTCCTATGACCCCCAAGGACCCTGAGTGGACCAAGTCTTCCCTCCAGCTCTTCCCAAGGGAAAACTCAAGTGAAAGTTCTTTGATGAATAAATTCAAGTGAATGATCAACAGCTCTGCCAGCTTTTCATCCCACTAAAAGAAGAATAGGTTGAGAAAGCTAACCATAAAGAAGTTAAGGGACTATCCACTTAGCACTCTCTGCCTGGCATGTAGAGAGTAAATAATGAACAGTTGTTACTGAAAACCAACATGGTGGGGTGGGCTGGGGCATGATGGGAAGAGCTTGGTGAAGGCATATACGGAGAACTTGAAGTACCCTCCCATTTCTCTAATGGGCAGGGCAGAGCCAGGCTATCCACTGTATCAAATACCTCTGACTCCTAGAGCAAGACCAGTACTTGAATTTCAAAGATAGAAAGTGGAAAAAGAAAATGGGAAATGACATAGGTGTCTTAATGTCCTAGTTCATGCATACATACAAGGCCAACCTGCCTATTGCAGAGAAGGAGCCCTCTCATCCAGACTCTGATAATAGTCAGGAAATTGTAGTCCTTTGTCCCATTCCGTATATTCATAGAAAAATATCTAGATTCTTTTAGCCTGCCCAGTTATACTTACTTTCTGTGTAAATCTTTCCTATTCTCAAGACATGCAAATTAAGTTTATAAAACACAGAAGTCAACCTTTTTTTTTTAAAGGCAAATTTGTGATTGTATTGTCATTAGGACAACCAATCCATTCCCTTTGCATAGGGCCAAACCATGTTTATTAACTTATGAAATGGCATCCAGGGAATGATAGTTTTAGCCTCTCTTTCTTAACACCTGAATGACTAGGGAGTACAGGATCTCATCTGCAAATGCATAAAAGTAATTTCAGAAAAAACTAATATGATCATATTTTTAAGATGTATCTAGATAGTTATTTAAAATGCAAAGGATAACATATGGACTATGGTACCCCACAATTGTGTTTAACTTAAATAATATGAAGAATAATACAAAGAAGATTTCATGGGGGGTATTTAAATTTGATGTAATTAACATATAGTATACTATTAGTTTCAGAGGTAGAATTTAGGGATTCATCAGTTGCATGTAACACCCAGTGCTCATTACATCAAGTGGCCTCCTTAATGCTCATCACCCAGTTACCCTATCCCCCCACCAACCTTCCCATCAACAACCCTTAGTTTGTCTCTTATAGTTAAGAGTCTTATCACTTATCTCCCTCTCTGTTTTTGTCTTATTTTTCCCTCCCTTCCCCTATGTTCATCTGTTTTGTTTCTTAAATTCCACATATGAGTGAAATCATATCTGTCTTTCTCTGAATGACTCATTTCACTTAGCATAACACCCTCTAGCTTCATCCACATCATTGCAAACAATATTTAATTCTTTTTGATGGCTGAGTAATATTCTGTTGTATACATATACCACCTCTTATTCATTCATTCATCTATCGATGGACTTCTGGGTTCTTTCCAGAGTTTGGCTACTGTGGACATTGCTGCTATAAACATTGGGGTGCATGTGCCCCTGGAAATCACTGTGTTTGTATTCTTTGGCTAAATACCTAATAGTACAATTGCTGGATCATGCAGAAGCTTTATTTTTAACTATCTGAGGAACCTCCATACTGTGTTCCAGAATAACTGTACCAGCTTGCATTCCCATCAATAGTGTAAGAGGGTTCCCCTTTCTCCACATTCTTGCCAACACCTGTTGTTTCCTGAGTTGTTAATTTTAGCCATTCTGACCAGTGTGAAGTGATATCTCATTGTGGTTTGATTTGTCGTTCCCTGATCCTGAGTGATGTTGAGCATTTTTTCATGTGTTTGTTGGCCATTCATATGTCTTCTTTGGAGTAATGTCTGTTCACATCTTCTGCCCATTTCTTGATTGGATTTTTTGTGTTTTGGGTGTTGAGTTTTATAAGTTCTTTACAGATTTTGGATACTAGCCCTTTATCTGATAAGACATTTGCAAATATCTTCTCCCATTCCATAGGTTGCCTTTTAGTTTTCTTGACTTTTTCCTTTGTTGTGCAAAACCTTTTTATCCTGATGATGTACAAAGGGGGTTTGGGTTTAATTTGCAGCCTGGAAGGAAAAACTGGACCATGATCAAATTATCAATTTAAATTTTTTTAAATTATCAATAGGCAGCATTCTGTCTTCCTGTTCAGATCCTGAACTTTTTTGAAATGGTCATAAAATAAACTACTGTTATTTTGAAGATGGAGCATTTTTTGGCCCACATAAGTATTAAAGAACTCGATGCAATTTCTGTTTCATATGCAATCTCTTCAGTAATGATTATTTGGCAAGCAGAGTGACTCTAGTTAAGAAGCCTTTGTATCATTATTTAATTAAATAATTATCAATAGATGATAGTAAAACACATTGCAGATACCAAGAGCTGTATAAAATCTTAATAAAATGAAATTTCGGCACCCCACAAAATGCATTCTTGAAAACTAGCACTTTCTGCCCCCTACAGAAATGGAATAAGAGGGAGAAGCTGACAATGAAAGGGAATGTTCTACTTAGTCTTGTCCAAGTCTGAATGTCATTTTCCCTAAAATGTAAAGTTCAAACATCAGCTCTCACTAGGACCCAGTATTGGGCAAACTAATCCAAGTCATTTCTGTATCTCTTAGTCACAGATGATATTTATGCACATCAGTGAAAGATCATGATTTTGTGTGCAGCTGATCTAAAAATGTCAAAGGTTCTCAACTGAGGTTAACTTGACAAAAAAATTGTCATCTAGGGGCTGTGCCTACTGAGGTTAATATGAAACCTGTAGGAACTTCATATTACTGTAGGAACTGAATTCATATTACTTCATATTACTGAAGTAGGAACTTCTACTTACTGTAGAAGTAAGAAGGTCCTTACTTCTACAGAGACAACATTCTGATTTTATCAATAAGTCCTCCCTAAGTTACTTATACCTACTGCTATAAAGAAGGGAAAATATATATTTTTTTTCGGTGGTGATAGTACGGGGGAAGTTGTCTTTTCTTGGTTTGTATTTTGGCAAGTCAGGGCTAGAATCAAATGCAAAAGCAATTCAGTTAAGACTATTCAGCTTTACTCTGGTGAGTACTGACTACAATGCAGGTGGTTTTTACCATTAATATGTGTGATGTATATAGATTTGCTTTCCAACAGCTCCAAAGAATAATGAACACTTCGTAGTGTCTTGTAGACTTCCCTGTTTTTATTTCTTTTACATAGGCCTTCAAATATTCTACTGGGTCTGGCAACATGTGTTGATGAGTTGATTTAGTCATCTTGTTTTCCAATTTGTAATGACAGCTCTTAAATTAAGATGCAGTTTTAAAAGGTGTAAATAAATGAGTAAGGAAGCCCCAGTGGACAGAAATGATGTTACTCAAGTTCTTTGCATGAAAAAGCCCCCCCTGAGTTCTGCAAAGCCAATGTGGATAAGCTTTAAAGTATCCTCACATCCTATTTCACCTGGGCTGAATCTTATTTCTCCCATAAATGGGGGGATCTGAATATCCTTGACTGGCATCCATGAAAAGTAAAAATCTCCATAGAGTTTCAACTAAAATGTCATCAGATAATTAGATTGAAAAGTCACTAGCAAAAAAAAAAAAAAAAGGTTAAAAAAAAAAGAAAAAGAAAAGTCACTGGCTAAAAATCCAGTCACCACTTGCTAGAAGAAATTTGTTTTTGCCTAACTTTTCTTATATTTTATTTTATAATGAGATCTTAATAATTCATTTTTAGGAAAAGGCCAAAAATAATAAGGTCTTAATTAATTAATTGATAAAGCAAAAAGTACTTCAAAATCAAGGCAGAAACCTCTAGCTATATTTTTGTGTTATTTGGTGGGGTCCTGGCTTAGAGATTCAAAGGGGATGAACTGAAAGCAGTGTGATGCTTCTGCTTGTCCTTGCCTACTGCATTTTGCCTTTTTTGCACCCCGCCTCCTCAATATTTCTAATGTCTCTCTTATGGCTGACTCCAGTGTTTTTACCATTTTGGCTCAGCAGTCCTACACCTTTCCTCTTTTTTTATATGCATGTTCTTTATAATCCAAACCTGTTCTGTTGTTTATATTTTGCATTAGGGGTTCTCCCAGTTTAGCAATATCCACAAGATTCTCCTTGCCCCTACTCCCCCCCCTTTATTTTTTTTTGTCATTTCTGTTTCTTGGAGTGCTTTTTTCATACCCCAGAGCATAATCTACTACTTGTACTTCTTCTGACATATGAGGATTTTAAATCTCCTCTTAATGTTTGTCTTCTTTTTACTTGTAGTTGGTCCCCACAGCCTGGGACCAATCTCTTGTGTTTTCAGTTATGCAGATGTCTGTAATGAAAGGGAGCACTTGGGAGCATCACGGAGAAAACACAGCTACTCTACCATAACCAGAGCTAGAGTGTTAAATGATTCTGAGCAAAAAATAGTAATAATAAATGCTAGAAAGTAAATTGGAAGAAGTCAAAGCCTTGTGTTGTAATTCAAAAGAATTAAACAGACGAGATACTCGCAAAGCCATATGTACAAGCATAAATACTGCAAGTTCCACCCAGAACGCTCAGCCTGGAGAGATTTGCACATTGTTCCTCTTGGTGAATATACTTCAGCGTACAATCTCTTAATGCAAAGGGAACGAAAGTTCTAACAACCTTTTTATCTTCACAGGTTGGTGAGTGTTGCATTAACTAAGAAAAGTGTCAGTTCTTAGATGAATGGAAAAGAATAACACTACGGTGAAAAGTTACACAAAATCTATGCCATATTCCAGAGCCCAACCAAAGGGAAATGGTTCGTGGAATTATTTTTACAAATGCTTTTAAACCCATTGGCTTTTCTTCTTTTGTACGTCAGACAGAAACAGCATTGATGTCTTGGGTCATTTTCTCACCCGAGTTCTAGTGCTTTCACCATGCAATGGCTCTAGTATAAACTGGCCACAAAATTTCTCATCTAACACACTATTTCCTTTTTATAGATATCTTCAAATGTTAATAAATATACAATTCTGTTATTTCAAGGCCAGACATTTGGACAATTTAGATAAAGTTACTCTTCCACATATATGCCTCTGAAACTATTCTTCAAGGGGGCCTTTGCTCACAATTAGTTTTCTTGAAGTTTCTGAGTCACAAACATATTCGGTGTTTCTTTCAGGTTCCCTATGTTCATTATCATGATAGCAATGCAAATTCTTTGAGAATCAAACAAGTGGTTAGATAGAATGAATGTGTGTGGGTAAAACCAGCTACCGCTCTCAGTAGATGTACTGATCTATCACGTAACAATCACATCTATTAAGTGATGATAATGCTTAGACCATTAATAAGGCGTGAATTGTTTTCAGATATTTTGAAACCCATAAACAAATGTCTAAAACAAAAGCTGGGGAAAATTGGAATTTTAAAGGCTTACTTCAAAATCAAAATGAAAATGAAAAATGGCACTTTAAAATAAACACTCTGCAATGGCAATTGAAATCATTTGAACCAATTAGTCTCAAAATTTTATGCTCAGAAATATTTGAGGGGTGTTATTCTAAGTGGTGATCTTGCTAATAATACATTAACATTATTGCCCTGCATTAAATATGTGTATCAAAATCAAATAAATCAACACCAATGTTGCCTTGAGCCATATGAATACACTTCTAGGCATACTTACATAATACAGCCTAAGGAAAAACTTTCCTAATCAACTAAAAATCAGCTAAGGCCCTAACCCATGAAGCAGGTGTATAAATCTTACCTGCAAAAGGAAGAATATTTGCCAGTCTAACAGAGAAATCAGTTTCCTTTTTGAGCTGCGTGGATGTGAGCCATTGACGATGATGCAATGAATGAATGACTTTCTCCATTATTAGTGGTTTGTTTTGTAAAGAGACAAAAATAACCATTGGTTAAAAGGATACCTCAGTGAAATGTGTGGAACTGACGTCATTCACCAGAAGCCCAGTTTAAAGTTTAAGGAACTGTATGAGTAAATCCACATTTCCATTTGCCAATGGTGATTCTTCAAAGATTTATAAATAAGTGATTTTCTCTCACTAACAGATTAGGAACAAGTGAAGCATGAAGGAAATATTTGTCTCCACTGGAAAAACAGCCTTCTCACTAGGCTTATTTTTTATCTCATCTAATTGAATAGAACTTCACTTTGATGAAGAGAATTAATCCCCCCTCCTTTATTGAGATATTATTGACAAAGTTGTATATACTTAAGGTATATAACTTGATGTTTTGATGTGTATATACATCATAAGATAATTGTCACAAACAAGTTAATCAATAAATCCATCACTTCACATTTATCTTGTGTGTGTGTATGTGTGTGTGTGTGTGTGTGTAGTGAGCACACTCTAGCAAATTTCAAGTATACAATCCAGTACTGTTAACTACAGTCACCATACTGTATATTCAATCCCCAGAACTTACTCATCTTGCATAACTGAAACTTTGTACTCTCGGAGCAACATCTCTCCATTTCCCTCTCCCCCAACCCCTGGTAATTACCATTCTACTCTCTGCTCCTATGGGTTTGGTTATCAGAAAGAACTCTCAATTCTACACGACCCAATTTTGTAAGAAATATATGAGATACCTTCTATGTGTCTGGTACATAGTAGATGTTTAATTCATGCTGCTAAATTTGATAAAGGAATTGCATAATCAACTTGGTTATATGAAGTAGAGTTTGGTTCATGTTCTGTAATGATAAATGAAAAAAGTGGATAATAAAGCAAGCTCTCTATGTTAAGGAAATTCATTTCATCTTGAACAACAAATAGAAACTTGTAAAATATGGATAAATATGTGCAGCAGTTACACATTTAAGAAATTGCAGAATGTGACTATTTAGACATGCAAAGTCATTTAGTTGTATTATGAAACAAAGCATGTGATTTAATTTGTTAAACTTTGAGTTATGAATATATTTCCAGAAGCTGGCATGATCTATTAGAAAGAGCGTATTACCTGAGGTTTGTAATTGTGGCAATAATTATGGCAGCACTTCTGCCAACCTCTCAGGCTTGTATCTGGCATCCAGCCCACTTGTAAATCAGACCCTTTGTTTGCTGGCTGTTGGATGCACGACAAGTCAATTAACAAAGTTCCCCACTCTGTGGGTACAGTGGTAGAGCCTTGACCTACATTAGCTCCATTTTCATAACTCTGAAAATAGAGATTATTATCACCATTTCACAAATTAAAAACCTGAGCTTCAGAGAGGTCCCACAGTCATATATAAAGTGCATAGATCAACCTCTGGCATATAGAAAGTTCTTTTTAAAATACTGTCACCCCACAATCAAATACTATGAGGGAGGCCTGCTCTAGTCTGAATTATGATCAAGGGGGCCTGCTCTAGTCTGAAAATCACTGGGCTAGTCATGTTCCAGCTTTGTCACTTGTTATTTGTGACCTTGAGCAAGATACGGCCTCTCCATGACTTGGTTTCCTCACTGGTAAGTGGGGGTTATAACTTGATCTCTTTCATTAAGCTGTCTGAAGATTAAATGAAATAACACATGGAAAGCACTTAACGTATTACCAGACACATAAGAAGCATTCATGGTGATATGTGTGGAAGTACTTTGTAAAGCATTTAAATGTTCTACATTGTTTGTCTTCATCTAAATTTATAATCACAGACATGAAGCCAAAATAAGATTTTCTGAAAGCAATCATTTTGTAATGACACACAATTCAATATAATAATAGCTCTTTTTCAAAAAGAATAATACCACAGCTCAAACTAAGGAAACCAGAGATGTGATAGGACGCTATTTTGTAGTGGGTACACAAAGGGCTTGTATTTGAATTAAAAAATATCTTCACATTTTTTTTCACATTTAAAGAAAATGTGTCAAAGACCACATATGAAAAGTCAATTTTTAAATATGTGCTCTAGTAAATATCTAGGCAAACTAAAATTGTTATGATTGATTGAAATAATTGATTGCAGCCTGCCAACTTTCCCTTTCTTAATTATAAAATACAATTTCCGTTTTGCACTTTCCAACCCAAGGTTTACAAAAGCTGAGAGAACTCTTCTGCTCAGCCTCTGATTATATCAGCAGTGCCACTTTTTCAGGTCCTATCAGATTGGTCTTGGATGATAATTACTTGGGAAGTGTTTGATCTCAATGACGAATACATGATTAGTTTTTCATGAAATCAGTCAACCACACCGCACAGCACTACTCATGTGAAACCTTGTTGATTTAGCTGTTAGAAAGCACACATCTCCCTCAGTTCAGATATGGGACATCAGTCTTTGGGGAAAAGAGGGTGGAAAAAGGGCAAGTTTATGGGTAATGATATTGCAGAGGCAGATATTTAAGGTTTGCTAATTTTCTTCTCAATTATACTCCTCTCTTACCTACTACATGACCACAGATTCCATCTCAGTTGTGAAATATATCTTTTCTCTAAAAAAAAAAAAAGATTTCATGACACCTTTGCTATCTCTCAACCCCTTAGAGGGTTTTGCCCTGATGAATAATATTTTATATGTGAAATGTTTATGTGATTTTTCACGGAGTGATAACCTCGCTACCGCTTAACTTTGATGCATTGCGATCACTGGTTCTCTTCACTAAAGTGCTTTTACACACCCCTCCCATAAATATATGGCTACTTTTCCTAAAAGGCCTGGGTTGAGGGTGTTTTGTTTCTTTGTTGATTTGTATCTCTGTGTGTGCGTTTTTCTATGATATAGGCTGTTTTTTCTAAGAGTCAGTGTTACTTGCATTTTCTTAAATTTCGAGTGATCTAATACTCAGAGATCAGATAAAAGGATTCAATTGTCAGTCTTTACAGAGCATGCATTTGTTTAAAGAGGTAGAAGCATTGAACTTTGAAAGAAAAAGGAAATAGATTTTATTTTCTGTATTTGCCTGGCCTCGCTGACTTTAAGAAAAGCCCTAAAATAAAGAATTCTGTAGATTATTTTTTAATGAAAAGAAGCTTTATAAAAATAAGGTTTCAAGTCTTCAGCTGCATTCTCATAATTAAAAACTCACTTTAAAGGAAGAGCATACAGACATTTCTCTTTCATTTGGATCATCCTCTTTTAAAAAAACCCTCAACACATCAATATATTTGAGCAAGATGCCTTAAAAAGTATGTCCAGTTCTTTGTGGATAAAAGAAGGTGGAGAGTTAGTAAGTGTGATTGAATATTTCAAAATCTAAGCCCTGGCTTTGATGCAATAACTGAGACACTGGGATATTTTAGACCAGTTAGACTCGATCCAGGATCCCAGGATCATGCCTTGAGCCAAAGGCAGAGGCTCAACCACTGAGCCACCCAGGAGTCCCTAGCCACAAATTATAATGCAATCCTAATTTCAACAAGATTCCTAGGAAGTAACTCCAAGACTTAATACATTGCCATTATTTCACTGATATCACAAAAAGATAAAAAGCCTACAAAGTCTTATAACATCGGTATGGGCTGGGAATGATACTAGCAAAATTGGCAATTGGAGAGCCCCCCCCCCCCCACATACACACACAAACACTTTGTCACAAGGAGTCACTGCTAAACTAATGCTCCTTCACATCACACATGTTGAAAAAACTTATAGGCAGAACTGTTACTCCTTTAGTTGGGCTCACATTTACAATCAGGTGCTTTGGAATGATGGATGGATCCATCGCTGAGGGTAAGGAGGCAGCAGCTTGGAGCACCATGACTGGAGGGCTGGGACTGCAGATGCTTTTGCCACAAGATGCTTTCCCTCAGGCATTGTAGATCTTTTCTGCAAGAGGAGTTGCCTTGGGTGGTAGGTTAATAGGACTAACACCAGGGTTGCTATGACAGTGTGCATGTAAGTAAGTGACGAGAGATGGCTTTATTAATAGAAACAATGAGGGCCAAGTCAGCCACATGAGGTCAGGAGGAAGAAGAAAAATTATGTTTGCAACAATTTGGGGGTCCCCACCTGAGCCCAGGTAAAGGAAGTCTTGTATTTGAAAGAGTGAAAATCTAGCCTTCTTTATCTATAGGGCCATCCAGAGTAAAGTCAAATTTCTACAGAAATTTAAAATGTTTGTAGCCCTAGGGAATGAACACAGACTTCTGAGTCAAGGACAGGCAGGAGATATAAGAATTGCCTAAGTATCTGAAAAAATAAGGAATTTACATTAAGCCTCCTTCTGAGCAAAGGATGATTGAGCTAAATGCCATTTCTGGCTGTTAAGAAAATAATGGAGGCTAAAATTACAGTCTATAAATATTAAATTTTCACAAAATGAAGAAAGGCTAGGGAGTTGTGCAAGTTGTCTGAGGATGGTACAGATAGGATCAGTGGATCAAATGAAAATCGGAATCAGAGAATCAGCTTTCCTAGAACTATGAAAGCCAGAGACTAAGAGCAATGTATGACATTTGCACTAAAATCTCCTTAATTTGAAACTCAAGAAACCAAAACAATACATTTTGAATTAACTAAGTTTGTTTATCCTTCTTTTTTTAAAGAACAGCATAGAAATAGCCTTGAATTACATTTTGTTTTAAATAAAGCAACATTGAAGTAATGAAATCTTTACATATTATTTTAACTGGTGGTCCAAACTCTCCCGGATAATGTATCTAGCTCCATTTATTCATCCATTCGTGAGCTACTGCCTAGTATATGCTCAGGTCTCTGGTTGAGGTCACCTCATATGGTTAGCAGTTTTCATGGGACTAACTCACTTTCTGGGCGAAAGTCCTCTCTTATGTAGGCAGTTGAGAAGATGGTGACTCAGTAAAGAACTTGATGAAGCTATAAAACATTTTCTTTCTTTTTTGGACCTGACTAGTCACTGATCATAGCCATTGGAAAATAGTTTATTCACAGGAATTAGGAACACATTTGTGAAAAAGAGTTCTGTGCTTCAGAAAGAAATTCCGTGCTATGAAATTGGTTATTGTCACCTCCTCTACAAAGACTCAGTGTGGTCTGCTGATGATAGAAGAGTCTTATCCGGGCATCCCTGGTGGCTCAGTGGTTTAGCACCGCCTTTGGCCCGGGGTCAGGTTCCCTGCATGGAGCCTGCTTCTCCCTCTGCCTGTGTCTCTGCCCCTCTCTCTCTCTCTCTCTCTCTCTCTCTGTGTGTGTGTGTGAGTGTGTCTCTTATGAATAAATAAATAAAATCTTAAAAAAAAAAAGACGAGTCTTATCCAAAATCCAGCCCTTGGACAAACACCTGAACAGTGGTTTTGACAGATGAACTACTCTGAGGGAATCATAGAGCCCCCTAAGAGACCCACTACTAAAATTGTCAATGCTGGTTCACATACATAATGTTATATGCAACATACGCATATACTTTAATCATTATTCTAGCTCAGAAATAAAGCAACAGAAAAGTTCTAAGTGGGTTAATTAGAAGATAGGCACTATAAACCCAGGTGTCTCCAAGATCTTTGAGTCCAATGTGATAGCCACTAACCACATGTGGCATTGAACACTTGAAATAAAATACACATCAATTTTAAAGATTTAGCATAAAAAAGGAATTTATAATATCTCAATAATATTTATGTTGTTTACATGTCAAAATGATGACATTTTGGATATACTGGGTTAAGTGAACTATTTTATTAAAATTAACTTTACTTGTTACTTTTTAACATATTTTTAATGTGGCTACTAAAAAAGTTAAAATTACACATGTAGTTCACATATGTAGCATGTGTCCTAATTCTCATTGACATGGAAAATCTGTGAAATATAGTTCCCCATTTTTTACTATTTGAAAGGATTCATTTTCTTGTTAAAATCATTCTACAACCCAGTGGCTTGGCCATTGCCACTCTTCACTTTATAGGAGAGAAAACTCAGAGGTTATGAAGTATGCCCTAGGCCATACAAGTAGTAATTGGTGAAACCAGGTCTACCTCACATTTAATCCATGTTTTGTGTCAGCCCTGTTCAAGCATCTCTCTTTCCTATTCTGCTGAGGTGATCTTTTAACTTAGATATGTGTGAGATGTGCTTAGAACAACTGAGTGTGAGATGTGCTTAGAACAACTGAATATTCTATAAGAACCAAAACACACAATTTGTTAAACACACTCAAAACAACTACAAACAGCACAGAGGCTAGTCAGAGTGGTATGGTTGGCCGGTATTCTCTGCAACCTACTCCTCACAGGCATTTAGGATGGACAAGAGTGGATAGACACTCAGAGTCCAACTCGGCATCTAGGCATTCCAGACATTCCAGGAATTTCCCCAGATCGTTTCATTTATTCCTCAGACCAACTCTTACAGGTGAGATAGTCTCAGAATGGTTAAAGGATTTGCTTAGTATCTTAGGGGTAGCTGGTCAGTAACAAAGCCAAGACAGAACTTAAGTCTGATTTGTTTTCCCATACCATACTGCTTTTGGTCCTCCTTTTAATTCAAGCTCAACTTCCTGGCAGCTGGTCTAGACTCTCTGATACCAGCTGCTCTGTTTCCAAAACACATTCTAGTCCATAGCCCCAGACTGATTGAGAACAGGGCCTACCTGAGAGAGAGCGGACACAGCCATAGCTTTCCTATGTGCGGGCAAGATAAAGGAATCAGATTTCCCTTGCCAACATCTATGGTGTTTAGAGTTGGAAGAAAATAATAAATCTAGTGTCCTGGAGTACAAAAGTGAAAAATAATGGAAATAGTTCACAATGGAATTCAAATTCCAGAGACTCGATTAAAAAATGAGATCTAAGATTTAAAGCCAAAATAGAAGAAACTGGAGGACCCAATGATATCTAGAAGTGAAGGTTTGAGGAATTCTGCAGACAGTGGGCAGAAATCTGGTATCAAATTTAACAAGGTTCTCTGACTGACCTGAATGGACATTCAGGGTATACCTAATGACAGATGGGTCTCAAATGAAACGGACCTTGGCTCATGCTGGTCAATACCATCCATGGTGGACTGATCAGTTCCTGTAGCAGAGGTAAGACACCAGAAAGAAAGAATTTTCTACCTACATATGTAATTGTGTAATTCTACATTGACTATTTAGTTTTTGCTATTTCATAAGGTTCCTTAACTCTGGCCATTTCAGTTCCCAGATTTCAGAAAGTGCTAGAAAGTTAATTGTGCTCTCATTGCTGCTCATGTTCCAAGTGCCAGTGGCAATGCTCCACAGTTGACGAGACTTGGAGAAGTTTCCATCCAGCCTTCTGAATCTCTGCCTGACTTCTGAGGCCACACTGTTAATCACTCTGCTGTCACATGGGGTCTGTAAATAGAAGGAAATAAGGCTTGGTAGATTGGTCGGGATCAGAGTGAGGAAAGATACATTTTCCAGGATAAGGAGTTTGCCATTTATCCTCAAGGCAATGGGGGAACATCGAAATTGTATGGATAGTGAAGTGGCATATCAACGTGTATTTTACAGTGATTCATTTCAGTTTTGGTGGATTCGTTTTGAGTGCTTTTAACAATAGTGTGTTCCTTTATTAAAATTTAATTCACTCTGTTATTATCTCTCACATATTACCAAACATGTGGTAATTTCATTGAAAGGACAAAATCAAGGAATTTTCAGATTATTCATTTATACTCTTCTTTAGAGAAAGTTCTAAATACATGAAAGCTTTAAATCGCTACTAGAAGATACTAAACTAGAACTATTCAAATGCCCCGCATTTTCTTTTGTTTAAAAAAAAAAGACTTTATTTTTTAGAACTGTTTTAGGATCATACCAAAATTGAGAGGAAGTTACAGACATTCCCGATACTTCCCCTACCCTTACACATGCACAACCCCTCCTCTATCAAGAGGGGATATTTGTCCCATCAGAGTGGGACATTTGCTATAATTACTGAACCTACATTAATATGTCCTCTATCTTCTACCAGTTGATCAAAGTTCTTGTTATTTGCTTCCAAAAGTCAAAAAGATAATTGAAATAAGCCAATTCTAGTATTTAAAACTGTAGCATATTCCATGTAGATAACTTTGTCTAAGTTTGTGTTACTTTATACCAGGTTGAAACAATAATAGGGTGATAAGTGAGATAAAAAGTTCTAAGATTTTATGGCAGACTTTCCCCTATAAAATTTTAAAGAAATGTCAAGCACATTAAACCAAATAACCACTGAAATGTGTACATGCACGTCTTCCAGACTTCAAAAATATAATGTTTTTAGACAGGCTTTGTTGTGTGATTGTTCTGAATCTTCTGGCATTTATAACAAATATCAGGCTCAAAAAAATGTCAGTTTCATTATAATAAGAGCCAACATTGACTGAGCCTGTATTATGATCCAGGCTTTGTTTATTCATTCATTCATTCATTCATTCATTTCACAAATATTTGCTGAAGACCTAGTAGATGCTAGACCACTATTAGCGATATTCTAAATGCTAGATATGCAGCACCGAACAAGACAGACAAATATCTTGACATCATGAAACTTTTACTTAGTAGGCAAGGCATATCTGTTTATCTTGTTTGGGGCATTTTTAATATATAAGGTAGTACTATATGTTTTCTGCTGATAGAATGATAGAACTAATGATGATGAAGGGGAGAGGATAATAGTAGATGTGGGTCCCTTGATTAAGTGAGAAGGGAAGGAAATAGAATACACATACATTTATCTGGCTCATAAGCCCTTTCCTTTTTACCATGTGGAAAGGAAACACACACACACACATATACACACACAATGTATCTGCGTTCCTTTTGGCATGATATAGATAGATAGAGATATAATATAGATATAGATTCATGTATATATATGAGTAAAATGCCATAGAGGATAAAACCAGAACTGTTTAGCATCTTGTTCAGAGGGATGGTGAGTTAATTAAGCATAACTGTTTTAAATGCAAGTAAAGTCATTTTAAGCAGAGTTGCAGAATGTATAAATATGTAATATATACATTAGACATTTATATATGACAGATACACAGACACACATATTGTATATAATATATACTCATTTGAATTTATACATAACCATATGAATATATAATGCTTTTTTAAAAGTCATCAAAATTTTATAGTTATGTTTATACTACCTAGAAGTGAAGATTTAAGAACATTTCTCATTTTCCAGGTAATAAATGGCAGTACTGATCTGGATCCCTTGATACTAGGAAAGCTTTTTTGCAAGATTAAATGGGATTACCATCAATAGGCCCACAGGATGTTTGGTTTTGAATTAAAATATAGAAACCTTATTAACAAAATTTACATTCCTGCCTTAACCTTAATCTAATTTTACTGATATCATGGCTTCTAATAGTTATACTATAGAATGTAGAATGGCACAAACCTCGTAGCCCTTCTTTGTCATCCTAATCAGAAGCCCCTGATCACTCCAGAGGAAAAATAGTTGCATGAATTTTAAACTGGTCATCATATTCACATTTTTTAAAAAATGTATTACAAATCAATATTTTATTCATGAAAACATTAAATGTTATATTACTACCAAAACATCTTGTAGTACCTTGAAACTTATTCTAAAACAGAGAGTTTCCTTTTGCTTTTTTGCCTAAGTACTGTTCTGTAGCTGTTGTATTTCCCAAGACCAGTGACAGCATCTTCATTCTCTAATAGAAACAGTTTACCTGGGCCCTCTGCAAACAAGGCCTTAACCCCAAGGAATTGCTTTAATTGGCAACAGGCTTTGTGAGGAGACAGAGGGGCCTCGGTTTTTCACATTCTCCCGCAGGGAATTACTTTCACTGTCATTTACCAGGAGCTTGGACAGAAAAGGTGGGACTTCAAAGTGAAATGTGGAAATAAATTATTTTGAGACCTTCTCAATGATCCATTCTTAAATAGTCCCTGTAAATTCTTCACTTATATAGAAATGATTAAACAAATAAAATAATTTAAAACAGGGAGGGAGGTGTGCTATTGAGTCCAACATGCTCACTGACTTGTTTAAGTACTGCAGAAGGATATGATGATGGTCATGGCCTCAAAGTTAAGGGCAATATATTCAATTTGCAATCAAATCAAATTGCTGTATATTCCAATGCAGAAAACATTCTTGTGCAGGATATTCTTTAAGTTTCACAAATTTATCCATCTGAAAATTTCTACAGTAGCATCCTAACTTAGCTTTCAGATCCAGAAAAAAAACAAGATGGAAGACCATATCTTTGACTTGTTTTTTTTTTTTTTCTTTTTTTCTTTTTTTTTTTTTAATTTATTTTTTTATTGGTGTTCAATTTACTAACATACAGAATAACACCCAGTGCCCGTCACCCATTCACTCCCACCCCCCGCCCTCCTCCCCTTCTACCACCCTTAGTTCGTTTCCCAGAGTTAGCAGTCTTTATGTTCTGTCTCCCTTTCTGATATTTCCCACACGTTTCTTCTCCCTTGTTTATTCTCTAGGAAAGAGGATAGTTTTATATACTTTACTCTCAATTCATGGCAGACAGACAATTCAACATGTTTATTTTTTTCAAGTATAAAAAACTGGAAGTATATGTGCACTAAGAAAGAAGCAATTCTTCCTAAAGCATGAGCACCACAGGACCAAATCCTTCAGAGGTAATATTGTAATGCCTGGACCGCAATGGAAGGTAATTATTAAGATTAAAAAAATCTAAAACTTGGGAGGTGAAGGACTCTGCCAACTTTAGTTCTGTCACAAATCAGCTTTGCATATAGCTGACACACAGAGAGAGAGAGTGAGAACTTACAGAAAAATTTGCTCTGAAAAGTTGTTAAGGCAACTCCAACTTACCCTGACATTACAGAATATTCTGTCCAAGTGAAATAGAATGTTAAATCATAAATGTAAGTCACACATATCATTTTTTTTTAATTTATGATAGTCACACAGAGAGAGAGAGAGAGAGGCAGAGACAAAGGCAGAGGGAGAAGCAGGCTCCATGCACCGGGAGCCCGACGTGGGACTCGATCCCGAGTCTCCAGGATCGCGCCCTGGGCCAAAGGCAGGCGCTAAACCGCTGCGCCACCCAGGGATCCCTCACACATATCATTTTAAAAGTTCAATAGCCATTTCTAAAAAGAAAGATAAAATTAATTTTAATCAAATCTTTTTTTAAAAGATTTTATGTCTTTATTCACAAGAGACACACAGAGAGGGATCCCTGGGTGGCGCAGCGGTTTGGCGCGGGCCTTTAGCCCAGGGCGCGATCCTGGAGACCCGGGATCGAATCCCACGTCGGGCTCCCGGTGCATGGAGCCTGCTTCTCCCTCTGCCTATGTCTCTGCCTCTCTCTCTCTCTCTGTGACTATCATAAATAAATAAAAATTTAAAAAAAAAAAAAAAGAGACACACAGAGAGAGAGAGAGAGGCAGAGACACAGGCAGAGGGAGAAGCAGGCTCCATACAGGGAGCCCGATGCAGGACTTAATCCCAGGACTCTGGGATCACGCCCTGAGTCAAAGGCAGATGTTCAACTGCTGAGCCACCCACGCGTCCCAATCAAATCTTTTATTTAACCCAATATATTCAAAATATTATCATTTGAACATATAAACAATAAAAGATTATTGAGATATTTGCATACATTTTTTCACATTAAGCCTTCAAAATACATTCTGTATTTACACTTACATCTCAATTTGGACTAATCACCTTTCAAAGGCTCAGTAGCCACACATGGCCAGTGGCTACTATTACTCCTACTATTACGGATAGCTGTTTTAGAGCATGGACCACACACAAAGACTTTCTCATTTTGTTCTTAGTTTTCTCTCTTCTTTCCTTTCCTCCCTTTCCTTCTTCTCTTCCCCTCTGTTTCTCTTCTTTTCCCTCTCTCTCTCCTTCTGAGTCTGTGCATGCTAGGTACTGAAGATACAATACTTTGCAAGATAGGCCTAAACCCTAAATCATGAAAACACTGCCTTCTTTCAAAAAAAAAAAAAATTAAAAGCACTATTGAAAGATAAAACAGCATACACTAGTTAGAATTCACCCACAAATATGGCTACAAGCTTTCTGGCAGGTGAGAGAAAGTGACAGGCATTATCAGTTACCACAATTCACAGTATACATGGTCCAGAGTCATTAAGATAAACTCAAACCAGTTTCTTCAAAGGAGAATGATTCTCCTCTGACTTGATAAATCTAAATATGAATACAAAACGGTGGACTGCTCTATAAATGGTGCATGTGGTGCTTTTTCAGAATAACTTAAACAAATAAGACTGCAGATCTTCAGCTCTATAACACACAAGAAGCCAGAAGTCTACTGTTCAGTATTCCCTGATAACCTCACACAATACCCACGGAAAAAGCTGATCTTTGTAAAATGACTTGGACTCTGGGGAAAAAATTGTTTAATAAAACTGTTAGTACTGTTTTATTATTACATACATTTTATTCAATTCAAATTCCTGAACAGCTGGGTGGCCTTCTTTGTTATAGATATAAAAGTAATGGGCCTTTAACCTAGAATAGTAATAGGAGGATCACAGAGCTGAAACCAAGACTCATGAACATAAGATCATGAAAAATCCATTAAAAACTTAATATAAAAGAAATATTGTATTTTTATCATCAATAAACAAATATAGAGAATAAATTTCATTTAAACATCACCAAGCCCACAAAGTATGAAGAACTCACAAAAAGATAAGTGCCTTGGATTACAGTTCTTTAAGAACTGAAATTCGTTTTTTTATGTGACACAAAGGGAGAGATTCAGGTGGGCTTGACTAAAAAGAACTGAAAGTGTTTTTTGCCACATCATTTTTTTGCTAGAGGAATATCATTTTATTTATTTTTTTTAAAGAATTCATTTATTTATTCATAAGAGACAGAGAGAGAGAGAGAGAGAGAGAGGCAGAGACACAAGTAGAGGGAGAAGCAGGCTCCATGCAGGGAGCCTGACGTGGGACTCGATCCCGGGTCTCCAGGATCATGCCCTGGGCCGAAGGCGGCGCCAAACCGCTGAGCCACCCAGGCTGCTCATATCATTTTAAATAGAATATTTAAATTTCCAAACAAATTGTATTAACATTTACATCTCTCACCAGCTAACTGAGGTTAAATATGAACCTGCCTCAAAATGCAGAGCTACCTTGGGAGTGAGATTGTGCTTCCCTTTAATACAGGAGTTTCAAATAGGTAATGCTCTCAATCTCTCAAGAGGGAAGCTTTAAGATTTTAATAGATAATAAGATCCACAAAATGCGGCCAGTGACATCAAGCTCCCCTGCATCTTCCTGTCATTCAAACGCACACAGCAGATAATAGTTTACTGTACATTGACCGTGGTTTCATCTAAAGGTGAGAGGGACGAGAGAAAATAATTTGGTGCACTATATAGCTTTTAAAAAGGATATTGATACCATGCCACCATTATGTTCACTAGAAGACACAACTAAAATATCAAGGGTCCTTCAAGGCTAAATGAAATGGCTAAAGATGTATTTGTTGATTTCTAAAGAAATAATACCAAGACACTGGAATGATAACTCACCTCTCTCATAATTGAAAGGGTCCTGGCTCTCTCTAAAGCAAGCAGGACTCCAGATTACACAATGATGTTAAAGCTATCGCATGATGTGTTGTGGAACATGCTTGATTTGGGGAGATAGGAGAAAAACCATTCCGACATTTAACTGGAACCAAGTCTATTCTTTATCTTTTCTCTTATTGTTGATCTTTTATTTCTCTTAAAACAAAAATTGTAATAATTACTCTGAAATCCAGTGTAGAGCTGTAATCACCATCCATCATCTTAGGTTGACAAACAATCCATTTATGCACTGAAAGCTTTCTAAATATACATGCAGGATGGGGATATAGAAACTCGTATACATAGGAAAATCACCACCCACCCTTCAGGGAATTAGAATTTTTTTCTCAAATAGGAGGAACATGTGCAATGACATATCCTTTTTTCTTTTTAGTTGACAATTGTCTCCCTTTTCTGTGGATCCTAATGGTGAAATAATGGATCCTGCCAACCATTATGAGCTTCGACCCATCTGGGGACCCATAACTTTTATTGTGGTCCATTATCTGGCCATTAGAGGCCACAAGTGTCCTCAGCACAATTGTGCAACATTGTGCTGAGGGAAAGGTGTGGAAACTGTGGAGGCAGCAGGTTTTTCTAGTATCTGAAGCCATGGAAACTCCAAAACCTCCTATATTGCGACCATTCATTTTCCTTATGCTGAAAATTTTATAGTGTATGCCTCTTGGATAAAGTTTCCTTATCCAGCCCTGCCAGAAAACCAAATATTGCACCCAGTACTGGCATGAAACCTCCTCGTTTTCTTTTTCTAGGAAAGAGCAGTCCTGATGCTAAGAGGGCTGGTTATATCTATTTAGCTCAGAAAACAATATGCTCTAATTGTAGAGAATATTTACTCCCACTAATCATACTGTAGGTGGAGAAGTGACAAAGGGGATGCCTGAGGCTTCTCGAGAGCAGCACCAACTGTATGTGGTATGCCTTAAAGAGGAAGACTGCTGCAAAGATAGGAGACACACAAGCAACAGGAAGTGAAGCTTCCTGTCTGTGTGAGTCTCCTTACCAAAAGAAAACAAGTACATCATTTTCCATCCTTCTCCCTTTGTTAGCTACCGGCAAGCTTTTTGATGTGCCACTGATCACCATCATCATCATTAATTTCTATTTGTGATACCTCTTTGATCACAACCACACACTTTCTTTAACTTACAAAAAAGTGTAGTTCAAGATGGTGCATGTGTTTGCTGCCAACTGTGGCCCATCTTGCATCCAGAAGGTAGGAAGGGAAGATGTTGCATTTTCTGGGCCCAGTGTAGAGTATGTGGAGCCCAGAAGAGGGCAAGTGCTTCATAAGTAATATAGTAAATGTTTCCCACTTCCCTTGTCAGCCACCTCCCAATCCTCTCATCATTTTGAAAAGATTCATGGCTGATTGTCCCCACCTTAATTCTTACATCAGACTCCACATCTTCCATTAGCGAGAGCATAGGTGAGAAGTCTTTAGGTTAAGCTCATCTCTGCAGCACCCTGACCAAAGAGGGCAAAGAGGCCATTACTGAGAAGCCTCTAATGGTTTTCCCCTGAAGTCTGTGAGTCTACAAGTCAGGAACCTTAATTAGGAAAGGCCAACAGATCACTCCATAGAATTCCCCAAAGTGGGTAATTTGTGTGTTTACTGCCAAACACTATCCAGCAGTGATTATTAAACAATATTTAATCAACTATGTTTACTAGGCACTTACTATGTGTTACGCCTTGTTGTAGATGACAGAGGACTGTGATAAATAAGACAGATGAAAACTCCTACTCTACAAGTAGTTTCTTCTAGTGAAGAAAAGGAGAAAAAATATAAATAATCAGATAAGAAAATATCAAACAATTGCTGTGAAGACAATAGAAACATCCTGTTGGTGGAGGACCAACATATATTATTAGGTGGTTAGGAAAGGCCTAGCTCTGATATGCTGACATTTATTCTAAGAAGCAAGTTGTCATGAAAGATCATGAAAAAACATTTCATTAAAGAAGCTGGAGCAAAGACTCCAGAATTTCACAAAAGAAATGTCCTTGAGGAATGGAGAGAAGTGCAGAGTGACCAGAAAGGAGTGACCAGATGTGGAGGCTGAGGAGGAACAATTAGTGAAGTGGGAAGAGAAGGAAGTGGGTTGGTGCCAGAAGAGGTTAGCCAGGAGTCAAAGGGCTGAAATGATTTGTGTTTTTATTATACCTGAGTACAACAAAAAGCCTTAAAAGTTTTCAAGCAAGGTTGAGATTTTCTTGGTAATTATTTTCTAAAAAGAGCATTCAAGTCACCTCATTGAAGATTACTTATGTGGAGGGGGGATGGATTTAAGAGTGGCATAGGAAGGATAAAAAAGATGTGGTATACACACACACACACACAATGGAATATTACTCAGCTGTAAAAAAAAAAGAATGAAATCCTGCCATTTGCAAACACATGGATGGATCTAGAAGGTATTGTACTACGTGAAATAGGTCCATCAGAGAAAAGAATTCCATATGATTTCACTCATATGTGGAATTTGAGAACAATGAACAAAGGAAAAAAGAGACAAAAAAAAGCAGACTCTTAAATACAGAGAACAAACTGGTAGTTACCAGACAGGAGGCGGGGTGGGAGGGATGGATGAAATAGGTGAAGGGGAATAATAATACACTTATTATGATGAGCACTGAGTAATGTACAGAATTGTGGAATCACCATGTTGTACACCTGAAACTAATATAGTGCTGTATGTTCATTATACTTGAATAAAAATAACAATAATCTAAAAAACACAAAGAGTGGCATAAGGAGCCAGTTAGAAGGAGAGCATTACAATACTCTGAGCACTATTAAACTCATCCTGGCTTGAACTGGGGTGGAAGTGATAAAGTGGGAAAGAAATGTAGAAGTTCAGGATATACTTTAGCTGAAGAATTGAAAGAACTTGCCAAGGTTTTAGTAGTGAATATGGTAAAAGAAATAATGAATCAGGTATGATTCATCCCTAACAACTGGTCAATAGCTCATTGAGACAAGGAGAAGCTTGAGGATGTGAACCATACTCTTAAGGACCATGTGAAATCTTAGTTTCCTCTTAGACACCCTCTCAAAGACATCAAGTAATAATATGGATAGATGATACTGGAGAGAGAATATGGCTTAAAACAGATTTGGGATTTAAAGGTATAAAAAGGGGCAGCCCAGGTGGCTCAGCCGTTTGGGGCCGCCTTCAGCCCAGGGCCTGATCCTGGAGACCCGGGTCGGGCTCCCTGCATGCAGCCTGCTTCTCCCTCTGCCTGTGTCTCTGCCTCTCTCTCTGTGTGTGTCTCTCATGAATAAATAAAATAAAATATTAAAAATAATAATAAAGGTATAAAAAGGAGAGATTCTGGGGCCAAATCTTTGATCTCTCAAACTTTGGAGGTAGAAGAAACCAGAGATGGAGGCTAAGAAGGAACAATTGATGGAATAGGAAGAAAATTAGGGGTGTGTGGTATCACAGTAGAAAATAAACAGGACTCCCACAGATGTTTCAAGCATAGATGCTTGCAACTAAGGCAGACTATTTATGTGCCCCACTGACCTATCCACAGAATTGTCTGGTTTTGTATATTATTCTTAGATGTGGCGGTAAGCACATTGACAAATCCATTCATTTTTAAATTTTTTTTATTTAAATTCAGTTAACTAACATTTAGTATACTATTAGTTTCAGAGGTAGAGTTCAGTGATTCATCAGTTGTATATAATACCCAGTGCTTATTACATCTCATGCCCTCCTTACCGTACAACGTTCAGTTACCACATCTCCCCACCCTTCTCCCCTCCAACAACCCTCAGTTTGTTTCCTATACCTAAGAGTGTCTTATGGTTTGTCTCCTTCTCTGATTTTGTCTTATTTTTCCCTCCCTTCCCCTATGACCCTCTGTTTTGCTTCCTAAATTCCACATATGAGTGAAATAATGATATTTGTCTTTCTCTATTTTGATTAGTATAATATCCTCTAATTCCATCCATATTGTTGCAAATGGTTTCATTTTTGATGGCTGAGTAATATTCCACTATATAATATATGCCTCCTCCTATTCATTCATTCATCTGTCGATGGATATCTGGGTTCTTTCCATAGTTTAGCTGTTGTGGACATTGCTGCTATGAACTTTGGGGTACAGGTGCCCCCTTGGATCGCTACATTTGTATCTTTGGGGTAAATCCCTAGTAGTGCAATTACTGGGTCATAGAGTAGCTCTACTTTTAACTTTTTGAGGAATCTCCATACTGTTTTCCAGAATGACTGTGTTTTAAGTATCATACACCTGGCCTGGCTACTTTTTCTGCTTCAGAAAACATTAATTTTAAAAAAATTTTGAGGGGCACCTGGGTGGCTCAGTTTAATGTCCACTTTCAGCTCAGGTCATTATCTTGGGATCTTGGGATCAAATCCCACATTGGACTCCCTGCTCAGTGGGGAGTCTGCTTCTCCCTCTCCCTCTGCCACTCCTCCTACTTGTGCTTTTTCTCTCTCGCTTTCTCTATCAAATAAATAAATAAAATCTTTTAAAAGTACTTTTAAAATAAAAAATAAAAAGGTTTTTGAGTAAGGGCTTTCCCAAATGACATGTTTCCTCAACACAATCTACTGAAGTTGGAGGATGAAGGCCCACTTACCATGGCTGTCAGGCCTTTCTTCATTCCAGATTCAGTTGTCCTAACACCATGCATAGCATCAGTCGTGTGTACAAATGTGTTAGGCAAATGTACGTGCTGCCTAATAAAACACCAACATCATTACAGGAATTACATTTAGTGAGAGCATTATAAAAGGAATGCCCTGATGCCTTGGGTTCTATGCAACTACACACATAAGGTTTTACTTAGACATTTCGTGAACGCTTTCTGTGGTTTTGTGCAATTCTTGCCTGTGTTGTTTATGACTAATTTATTACCGCTTGGTGCTAAAGATGTTTGCTAGAGAATATTCCCACCTTTCTTTAAGAAGGTACACTGGAATATGTGGTCATCTCATATTTTAATGTCATATTTATTAAACCTGGATTATTCACAACCATCAGGTGACTTTCCTAAAACTCCTACTTGATCATGATCATGTTCTCATGGTTAAAGCTCTTCACTGTCTATTCATTGCCTGTGAGACCAAGTCCCAACCCTACTATAAAGTCCTTTCCGGCTTGCCCTTCGGCTACTTTTATAGCCTTTTCTATGGCCAGACAGCCTAACACCCTATATTTCAGTTCTGACTGTTGCTATTTGTGACTACCTAAAGATGCAGACACTTCCCTCTGTTTCATACCATAACCCCTTTGCTCAACAGTACTCCTTCTGCTTGAAATGTCTTTCCCTTTCCCTCAGGATCTCCTACTCCATATGATCCCCAATTTAATACTTTTTACTCTGTGATCTATGAAAATTATACTTTATTTATCTGTGTCTTTCAGCACCTTGAACAACTCCTGGCCCATAATATACATTTTAATCTACACAAAGCATTAAAATGAACTCATGCTCAGTGTCCTGTCATCCATGAAGCTTTTGCTAAACCTATTTTCTCCTAAAATGAATCAACCCCTCCATCCCTGTCCCCACTATACCCTATTTATAAGCCAGTCAGACTATCTCTAATACTTAATCACCTTGCTGTCTTCTTTGTTAGTCTATAAACTCCTTTAAGGATTCTATTTTATGCATTATCTCCTGTGTCTAGATTAGTACTAGGAATAAAATATGGAAGACACAAAATAAAAAAGTTATCATTTGGCAAGGATATCTGTTTCAGATATGAGGCATTGTAAAAGAGAATTTTCAACTGCCTCTAACAATATGACTTAAAATATAACCTCAAGGACTATTCTTACATTACCTTTTCTATTTGGCATAGCAGCATAAAAAAAGAGGCTGCAACAATGCTATATTCATTCAGCCAAGTTTATTGATCACTTTTCCTGTATAAGACATGACCTCTGAACCCAAAGAGATTACAGCTCACACAGTGGGATGTATAAATGAATATCACTATACAAGGAGTTATGTTATAAATACTCTTTAAGGGCTAGAGATGTTTAGAAGAAGTAAACCAAAGGGTTTCATCCTGGTTGGACCATGGAAGGTTCAGAACAAAGGTGGCTTCTGAGCATATTTAGGAAGAACAGTGAAAGTTTTAAAGACAATAACAAAATGCGGAAAGCATTTCATAAGGAAAAACACAATCACTAGCGATGACATTGAAGGAAACTGGAACATAAAAAGAGAAAATGGTCACCAATAGCATTGGTATGGTTTTAAACCAGGGATTGAGCATAAATCACTTATGTATAAACATAAATTCAAACTCCATACGTGGAGCTTTTAGGTCAGTAAGTCCAGATAGAACTAATAATAGATCTCTTTGAAAGGTTCCCCTGGTGATTCTGAGGCCAGTCACTGGCAGAGGGCATGAAAGGCAAATTACGGCTATAATTTGGAAGAGTGGCCAGTGAGGCTAGGAGTAGACTCTAACATAAAAATTTGAGACCTTAAATCGGGAACCGTCATTCCTCCAGAAATCTGACTAGATTTAGAGAGATGGAACACTATAAAACGAACACCAAAAAAAAAAAAAAAAAAAAACAAAAACAAAAAAAAAAACAAAAAACAAAAACGAACACCACCACACTAAGGATGAAGTGCCAATGAGAGATACAGACTAGGAACACTAAAGAAATTCAGACAAAAACTGATTTCGTTAGGGAAGATTTGATAAAGCTGTGACTGAGCCCTGAAACATTAAGGCTGGTATGCCACATGCCTGATCACAAATGACAACTCCTCAGCCTATACTAGACATCCTTAGACATGGCAGCCTTTCTCACTGAGCCCAGACTAAGCCTCAGAATCTTTCTCAACACAGCACTAACCCACTCCAACTGATCAGAGTCAACCTGCAGGCTAAAATTCTTTGCCATTCCTAATATAAATAATCAGAAAAGAAAGTCAGATGCATTTCAGGCGATAGTAAGAAATGTAAGCCAGAGTGGAGGCAATCAAGTTCACAGCATGTTTTTCAGGCTAAAAACTAGAAATCACATAGAAGAAAAATAGGAGGGGAAAATTTAGAATGGTAGGCACAGGTCAGATTCTTAAGGGCTCAAATATTTTTTATGCTGATTTCTGATGACTTGAGTGCCATTATCCAATAGGATTATAGTATAATGCTCTATTTGCATGCTTATCTCTATTCTTTATTTCCTAGGCTAGAAATGAAGCTGTGTGTAAAGAAAAAATAGACTCTTCTTTAGCCTTCAGACCCTTATTTCTGTATTATATCTATTCCTACAAAGATGCCACTCACTTATGCAGTGCCCCTAGATATCTTTTCCCTTTCCTGAAGCCCTATGCCCACACAGTTAAAAATTTCCCTGGCCGGGGGTAAGAGCAAATTCACACTAAAATGTAAATGACTGATGCGATTGAAAGCATCAGCATGGTCTGTTTGCAGCATGGACTTTTTAAATAGAGGACCAGAGGCTTTAAACTAAGCAGAATTTCTCCACTGTGGCACTGTTACATTTTGAACCAGATAAGTCTTTGCAGTGGGGGACTGTCTCATATACTGAAGGACATTTATCTGTATCCTTGGCCCTCTACACATCAGATGTCAGTAGCAACCTTGAGTCATGACAATCAAAAATGGCTCTAGACATTATCAGAAATCCCCAGTGGGGCTAAAATCATCCTTAGTTGAGAATCACTGAGCTAAATAAATAGGTCTCATAATATGAAATTTCTTCTATTTGAATACTCCTGCAATCTCTTTACTATGCAACTAATGAAGCTGACCCTGACTATTATAGATCAACAAGTCTGATTGGCTGTCAAACTAGCAGTAGCCAAGGAAGCTTTAAAAACTCAGCAGTTTCTTTTTGAAAGGGTTTCTTGGTATCGATTCAAATAGAAACAAACGTAAATTGACATTTGTACTGACATTCCATGCATTATCATTGGGTTAACGTCTGGGAAGACAAGTTTTGCAAAACATTTTGGTAAAAGATACTTTGTGTAAATAAAGACAAATAGTGGGTTTGGGGCAAAACATGAGGATTTTGTCAGTATCTCCCAGGAGTCATAAGTGGTCTGACATTCTGGTTTGACAAAGGTAAGGCTAATATCAAATATATTACAACATGTGTTGGGAAGTACTTCCCATGCTTTTGAACATCAGACAACCAACACTGGCTGCTTTTCAAGAAGCACAAACATATATATTTTAAAAAGAACTCTTTTTCTACTTCCTACTATTCTCTTATATTTTTAACATCATAACACACATTTTCAATGGTTAATTAGTAAAATGAGACATATGTCAGAGGAAATAATTTCACTTGTGGCACTAGAATTTCGTGTTGGTGAATTCCAAAGTTTCTTTAGAAAGTAACAACCCCAACATATCTAAATAATTTTTGCCTCTTAGCTACGCTTAGCAGTATCTTAATTCTATCTCAGATTCTCTGAGTATTATAACAGAAATATTCAACAGCCTTTGATGAACACATATATAAGTCATTTTTATATTAGTCTATATTATGAGTGTACCATAACACCTCTTAATTGGTAGATATAATGTACCTTAAACTCATGGTTTCCTAATCATACCAAACTAGTAAATAAGAATTATAGCAGATTTCAACTCCTAAGCTAAGGATTTGGGATTTTTAATGTGGCAGCCATTGTTCCTCCAGAGCTTAAAATCTAGTTAGAGAGAGTAGATACTACCAGAAAACATTACCACACTTTGGGGTAGGAGCCAAATGAAAGATTTAGACTCTGTATGCTAAGGAAATTCTAATCATTCCTTAGAAAGGGCTGACAATTATGGATTAAAATGTTATGAATTAATTATTCTTTAGTATGAGCTAAGGTTACAGATTAAAAAACAAACAAACAAACTTGACTACTATCCAAACTTCATCAATAAACAGTACTCCATGCTGATTAAAAGCCTGACTCTAAGGCCAGAGAATCTGGGTTCAAATCCTACTTCCACCCTTCCATCACCCTGTGTGATTTGAGGCACATTGTTTAAACTCTCTGGGCCTCCATTTGCTTATCGCCACACTAAGTATAAATACGGTCTCCCTCAGAAGGCTTATGTCAGGGGATAGAAGGGTTACATGAATCAATCCACATGAAGTGCTTAGGACAATGGCTGGCACATAGCAAGTACTACAGAAGGGTTTGCTGCTATTATTCATTTAAAAGAAAACAGTGTCTGCGAGGCAGACTAGTAGATTGGCTAAGAATGCTCACCTTGAATCTGATCTGAATTTGAACACTTACTAGCTGTGAGACTTGGACAAGTCCTATGACCTTTCCGAACCTCCTTTTTCTCATCTATATGAAGAAAATAATGACTGCACTTACTTTTTTGGGTTATTTGAGAAATAAACATAGCAATGCACATTAAGTGCATGGCAATCTGCCTGTCACAGCATGTGACTCATTATTGTTTACATGTATATTAGAAATAGAAGGGGGAAAAGGGTACAAAGGATTAATCTTCCACCATCATTTTGACAAATGGTTATATAGTGCCTCCTTTGTACTAAGCAGTTGCAGACACAAAAATGAATAAGACATGTTTAGTGGCCTAAGGGAGCCTAGGTTCTGGTGGGAGTTACCAAAGTTCTAACCAAGTTCTCTGAAATTTGAAAAAGACAGTAATTTTTACAAGTGTACTCTGTTAATTTCTCAAAAGTTCTGTAAATTCTACCCTAACAGTAATACCTAATCTGTTTATGGTTGTCCTTTGGCTTTTGATGCTCATCTTTACTCATCTATCTCATCTATTCTACAGTCATCCATTAACGGTAATGTATTAAGAAAAGAGAGAATTCAGAATACACTATTCCTGATAACTTCAAAAACAATACGGTAATTGTTGAGATGGTTCCTAAAGTATGGCAATTCTAGAATGAAACTCCTTAAACAGCATTCAGTCATGACTCTGTAAACGTAAGATGTGGGGGTCTGAATAGTTCAATTCTAGTTCTATGATAAGAAAACCAGACTACAAGTTGTGAACCTGACTTCTGATCCCGACTCCAGCATTAATTATTGGTGTGACCTTGGACAAGTTCATGGCCTCTGTATGTATCTTTGTTTCCATATTTTTCACATGGGGACAGTAACACTTGTACTTTCTATTTCACCTGGCTGTGATAAAGGCTCAAGGTGGGTGATATGCAGAACTGTCTTTAAAACATAGTATGAATGAAAAGCACCAAGACATTTTAATTGAAAAAAAAATCATCATAAGGGATCCACTAACAGAGGGCAGAGGTATTACTTTAAAGGCAAATAATTTTTTTTAAAAATTCCGTTAGGAGTGTTGGTTGCTCACAATCTAATTAATACTTTAATTGGTGATGGTTCCGGGCACTGTGGCCAGGTCAGCCCCGGGGGAGCCTTCCCAGCCAGGTATGGTTTGCACGGTCTCTACTATGGAAGGCAGCAGGGGCGTCCTGGTGGAAATGCAAGGCCGGCTTTCATGGTGCCCAGCTCTATGAGCGATCTCCTTTTCCTCTCTTCTCTGAGTGTTGAACGATCTGGGATGAAAAACTAACAAGCGCCTGTCAAATCTGAAGCCTCAGCTTTTCTGACAGAAGGTCCGCTTGGACTTTCTTATCAAGAGAGCCTTTATAAGGAAACTGGAACTCTCTGTCTCACAGAAAGGAAACACAGCTCATCAGAATCTCTGGACCCTTGACGTAGAGGGCATGCTGTCTCCGATGAAGGTCTTTTGATCATGGAGCTTTTTTATTCAGATTTGACTTCACATTATGGCTAATCAATACCTTGCAACTGTCCAAGCCCCCAGTCAGATGCACGTCTCTCCATCAGGCAGGGAGGCCTCCTAATTGAGGAAAAGTCAGAGACCTAGGTACCAAGCCCTCGGGCCATCGTCCGGCGCCCACTCTCTCCTTTCATAGCATTCTAGGGATGGCGGAAATAAAACTTAGAGACATGACAGGCACAGCCAAGGAGGATCAATTCCTGTCACTTGCCACCAGTGTTTACTGCTTCCCCAGGTCTTCAGAGAGTGTTTTTCTTTCATAGCTTAGGGGGACTTAACCTTTTAAAAATGGGAATATGGTTGCTTCATGAATTTTAAATTATTTTTATCTCATATGTCTACTAGTGTTGATTAGATTAAAATGATTATTTGCTTTCTTCCCCCAAATACCAAATTTTGTTGAGTCATAGCTGGGGGAAATGTAAATTGTAGTAGCGGTATTTGCGGGGACGCGTTGAAGGGGACACAGCTTGTGTAATAATGCATCTATGAAAATTAGCACATTCTCAGGACCCTGGGGCTGAACAGGAAGGAGAGACAAATTTCTGTTCTCAAATTTGTCACTGATATTAGCAAGCTATCTACTTACCTAAAATTTATTAAAGGATAGGTAAAAGATCTTGGTAAAAATTTAAAATATATGGCCATTAATTATTCCCACTTATTTTTTCCTATCTAAAATGCCCTATATACAAACATCTGCAGAAGTAAGGACCTTTTTTTCATTTCTTATTGATTAAGTATCTTTCAAACATGACTAATCTCTCTACAATAAGCCTAGAAGACAACACAATCTTGAGAACATTTTGAGATATTTACATAAAAATTCCTGGATCATCAATAAAAGTCTATGATTTTATTGCACTTGTTCATGATCAGTAACATATTTTTTAATACTAGTACTCCTGGCTTATGATAGCCTTAGAAATTCGTAAAAGCCTTTTCAACCCCAAAACTACGGCTACCAAAGAGCAAAACATTTTAGCTATTCAGCCAACCAATATGTGCTAAAGCTTCAACTGAACTGGGTTAGCTATTTCCCATTCTCTCCGCCATAAGCTTGCATACATATGTAATTGACTAAATTTGGAGAGTGTTGGTTAACTACAGGTTCATTCCTTAATATTACCCTGAAAAGAAATTTTTACTCACACTAACAACTTACCTTTTAAAAGACAAAATTTGAGGCTCTATGTAATTAACTTGAATGTTTAAGGAACTAAATATCTATATTTTGAGGTTCAGTGATTAAATAAAGTTATGCTTTCCCCTTAAGTTTTTAGCTATGAAATCTTTCTAAACCATACCACATATTCTTGCCTTAGTTAGGACAGTGTGCTGAATGGGGTCTATTTTTCTTTGATGAATCATGAAAGACTTCAAAGTCCTTTGGGCTTGGGAATCATTATTTCTAACATCAGTTCTCTCTGAACAAAAATGTGGGTATAAAGTTCTAGAAAATTTAGTAGTATGAATATCAAATCCCCAGGACATATTCTGGAAGTTGTTTTGTTTTTATTAAACCTCTATTATCCATTTAATTTCTTTCCATGGGCCTCTTTCTCCTAGGCTGAATGCAAAAAAAAAAAAAAAAAATGTGAGTCAAGTGAAGTCTCTGGGTAACTAGGTACTCATCAATCTAGACTTTTTTCCTGTGCTATGTGTCTACATTTTAACCAACATTTGTATGAGCTGAGCAATTTTTAGAAGTTGAAAAAATATATAGAACCAAACTAACTTCAAAGAAACCTGACTGTATGTTGAACAAAACACCTTCTGGGGAACGAAATGCTCACCAGAGTAAGAGAGCTGACCTGTGTGCCCTCCCTGTTCCAATGATTCATAGAATATACCCATACTTAATAAAAACTCTTCTTCTTAAAGTCCTGGAATAGGTCATTGCTTTCTCTTGGTTTAGAAAATAATCTGTATATCTTAACTCAGGTACCTATCATTACTCTGTTACAGGAACTTCTACCATGTTCCTTAATTTTAGAAATTGTTGTATTGCTAAAAAGAGTTCAAGGCTTTTGGTAATGAAGTATTATCTCAATATTGGTAACACACACCCCTCACTATAGTGTGATTTTGATATCTAGTCTCCTAGCTCTAGAATTTGGAAGACTGCATTGTATTTGGGGGCTCTAATTATACATGTCTATCTTTTCAATAAGATTCCATTAATTACATTCCATTCTTTCTGCTTTGATATCTCATTAAAATCTTATAAATGATCATGCAGTGACCTTGAAGGCTATGCATAATACATGAAAGTAAACCTGCAGTAAAATGTATTCTTTCACTCCTGACTGCCTACATCCCACGCTTCTTTTCTTCTCCCAAGTGACTCCAATTGGGAGAGTTTTGCTAACTGAGCCAAGGTATGCAGGGATGCGCACATCTCCCAGCTTCAGTATCTTTCTTAGTCATGACAGCTGCAATATGTTAATGGCTTCTGTTTGGATGTGATGGCCTGGTTACTACTTAGGGCACTATGCTAATTAACATAGGATGGCAACAACAGGTGCAAATGTCATTTTACATCAACATCATGCACATGCAAAGCTAGCTAGCAGCCCAGAAGCAAGCCAAGAAAATGTTAACTTGAGTCAGCAGCCTTGCAATCTCCGAACAGATCTTCTTTAATGCCCATGATTAAAGGATTCACTGTTGCTTTTTTTACCCTGCAAGAATGATATTTCTGAATATATGAGGATGTCTTCATAAGCTTTTAAAAGTTATGATTCAACAAAATGCACTTCTATGACAGATCAAGTAAAATGCACAAGGTCTGTATTTATGAAGGTTCCCTTATTGAATAAAAGTTCTACTGAGCCACATTTATTGCACTGAAATGGACATGGTTTTGCAGAGTAAAATCCTATCAGTTGGCATGGGGTGATTTTCTCAGTGGATTTAATGTATTTTATTTTATTTTATTTTATTTTATTTTATTTTATTTACTTGCATGTTTATTTGAAGATTAGTTCTTTGAGTCATGTTTTCCTTACATTTTAATATAATTAAATTGAATAAAAATAGAAACAAATTTCTTAGGTAAGGCACTACAATTTAATAATAAAGTAGAATCTTTCTTTACCCCCACAAAAGGGGAAACTGATACACTGACATCTTAAATTAGTAATAATCATTCATTCTCTAAAACATACTTTATCATAATTTAGACAATGATTTAGCTTAATTTTAATAAGGATAATTAAGGATCACTAATATACTGTACAAATTGTCCCCAAAAAGGAGATTTGCTTGTTTAATTTCCTTTAACAAATTGAGTTCTATGAAATTTATATTTATGACACAATCCAAGAACACTGGAGATAAAAAGAAAAAAGATGAAGAAAATTCTGATGCCAATACAAGCCCACCCTATGGGTTGAATTGCCTACTTTGGTCTGCTACTCACAAGCTGTGGAACCCTGGCCACATCACTTTCTCTCTGAGCCTCAGTTTCCTTCTGTAAATTGGGGATGTTGAAAATGCATTGCTCTGGGATGGCAATTGGGATCTGAATTGAATTCAGTTCAGAAAAGTTTACATTTTGCTTGTACCCCTGCAATAGCAGTACTGAGTATCCTATAATTCTCTTTACATGTCAATGGCACATAAACTTTGGAGTTATCCAAGGCTAGGCTTATGTCAGATTTACCTTTTTATTTCCAGTACCTAGCACAGTGCTGAGGCATAATAGGTCTCAAAAAATACACTGTGCAGGGATTTGTAAATAATAGGTCAGTGGTTCTCAAGACTTTTCATCTCAGAACTCAAGGACTTTTTGTTATGTTGACATCTATAGTATTGGAAATTAAAACTGAGAAATTTTAAAAATATTAATTTATTAAGTCATTTAGAACAACAATAGTAAACCCATTATATGGTAACATAAATAAATATTTTTATTTATTTTTATTTTTAAAAAAACTACTTTTCAAAGCAAAAAATATTGTGAAAAAATAGTATATTTTTAATTTTCAAATCTCCTTAACATCTGTTTTAATGGAAGAAAACTAGATTCTCATGTCTGCTTTCTTAGACATATTATTTGGGGACATCACAAATGTTTCAGGACATTTTTAAAGCAGAACACAGAAAATTTAGCCATGTACTGGGAATTTATATAAATGTGTCCTTCAGTATCTCAGATAGATTTTTGAGGAGCCCAGAAGGATAAACAAAAGTATGTGATATAAATCATGAGCCATACCATAAAGCAGAGAGCATTAAATCCCAGTACTTTCTTATTCCAGAAATTTATCATAAAAAATTATCAATTAAAATCTTTGGAAGCAGTATTACACATAGTACTTAAGAACATGGATTTTGTCTTTGAATGCAACTGTGTTCAAATCCTATCATTTGTCACTGTGTGATTCAATAAGCAACATAGCATCTCTCAGCTTTGTCTCTCTCTTTGGGAGAACAGATGACAATTTCTGCCTCAAAGCATTACCATGAAAATTAAACAAGATCATGCAAGTGAAGAATTTAACACAATGCCTGGCATAGAGTAGACCTCAATGTTAGTGATTAGTATGAGGAGAAAAAGGAGGAATCTTCTTATAAGGATATTCATTCATTCTTAAGCCTTCAGAACACACTATAATCCTGTGAAGCCATGCTCACTCCTCTAAAGAATTTCAGTCCAAACACACAGAAAATATAAACACACAGGTGCCTGGGTGGATCTGTCAATTAAGTGGCTGCCTTTGGCTCAGGTCATGATCCCAGGCTCCTGAGATTGAGTCCCAAGTCGAGCTCCCTGCTCTACAGGGAGTCTTCTTCTCCCTCTGAATCATTCTTTCTCTCTCTCAAATAAATAAATAAAAACCTTAAGAAACAAAAGAAAATATAAACACACATGGAGTCCCATTGTCCGCTTGCGTCTTTCAAAAGTCATTAAAGACACTTCCATCCATAATCACCCAACTAAACTTCTCACAGCTCTTATTCTTGCTAGCCAGTTTCTTGCACTTCAAACCCTTCGTAAACCTGTAGTATTGTAATATCCAACCACCACATTAACACAACTCTGTTACCCCCCAGCCTCTGACTCTCTCACCACTATTTCTGATCCACTGACTTTCCTCTTCCCCTAGGTTCTTTCTCCCAACCTCCAACCTTTTATATCTGCTCCTTTCCTGCCCATGTACTGACTGCTTTGGATTTCAAACTCCAGGAGCCACTCTAGCCAAGACAGAGTTCTGTGAAAGGGAATGTGAGGACAGGGTGAAGAGGAGAGGCAAACAGGGAGGGTGATTAGACTGGAGTGGGGAGAAACAATGGGTCCGTGAACATTTCCTGTGTTCATCATTTTACGATGTCACAACTTCATTCCACAGCTACCTGTTGCATAGGCCCTATCTGCCCCCTGCTCTGTTGGATGCTGAAACAAAACAGGCACAGTCCCTTGACTCAAGGAACTGAGAGTAGTAGGAGATAAACTGAAAATGTGAGAACGCAGTGAACCCTCTCTGCCATGTATATAAATGCTGTTTTGAGCTTTTTGTTTATTTGCTTTATTTAAGTTTCCTGAATTAAAGACAACTTTATAGACACTAATATTTTCAATTATCCTTTTATTGGGCATCCCAAAGATTTTTAGACCTTAAGATGATGCACTACATAAGATTTCGAGTGATAGAGAGGTATGCCTTCCTTTCGTAAAGCAGGAGAGGCTGATTATGAACAGGGAAGTGGAAGAGAACTGGTGTGATCCTGAAACACAGGGCTAATTCTAACAGAAATGTGTGAGTTAAAGACCCTGGCATCAGGTGAGTCTTACTTTTTATATCAAATGGGGGAATAGCCGAAGAGACTGATGTTGCATACCAGAGTGTTTTAAGTAATAATAACAATAATAATAGCCTTAAAAGTCAGATTTTGTTGGGGAAAAAGAGTGGGTTTTCCAAATTCCAACAGCTTTAGCCATACAGATCTAAAACAAAGTGAGGGCGGGGGCTCCCAGGTGGCATAGTCTGTTGAGCGTCTGCCTTAGGCTTAGGTCAGGATCCTAGGGTCCTGGGATCCACCCAGGTATGGGCTCCCTGCTCAGTGGGAAGTCTGCTTCTCCTCCTCCCTCTGCTGCTCCTCGGTGCTTGGGCTTCCTCTCGCTATCTCTGTCTCTCAAATAAATAAAAAATAAAGAAGGAAAGGAAAGGAAAATGAAAATAAAATAACAAATCTGGAGGCTGGAGCACTGAGCAATGCAGTGAGGCAGCAAGGTCTGATGTCAGATCTGAAACCCAGATTCCCCACTGGAGGGGCCTCAGTGGGCACAGTTGGGAGGAGCACCTGCAGGTGGTCACTCCATGTGGCCTGTGCTCCTTTCCCATGACAGTGAAAGGAAAAAAAGTTTGACCAAACTAGAAAGTAAAGGAGAGGGCCAAACGCTCTTAGACACTGCCTGCATCCTGAAGAAGAAACCGTATCCTAGTGCTACACGGCACCCCGGTTCCTCCAGGACAGCCCCATCACTTCATGGACAGGTCACAGGAAGCTGGGCTCCCTCGGAGCTTCAGTTTCTTCACCTCGAATACCCTAAGACTGTCACCTAAGTCATAGCGTTGTCGTGAGGACTACATCAGGTGACTCGGGGGAAGGGCTTAAAGCAGCGCCTGGCACGTGGTTCAACATTCAACACTTTAGCCATCATTATAGACAGCATCACTGTCACCACTTTTCTCCTGGTGTGCACTTGTGGTGTGGAATCAGCCTCCCTTAGAAAGAAGAGACACTGCGCGGGCAGTTGGGAGGGAAACTAGCATCCTGTAGAGGACACTTTTGATTTCTTCATTCAATTGAATATTAATTGAGCATCTCTTAGTACAGGCCCCTGACCAGGGTGTAAATAAACTTGGTGACCACAAAGAACCAGCTGAATCCTGACAAAACCCTCTGCCCCTCACAGAAGGATACTGCTGTGTCTACAGGTGGCAGGATGCCCCTGCTTCAGTGCTGCCCTGCTTCAGTGCTGCCCTGCTTCAGCGCTCAGTTCCTACTTGAGTGTGATCTACCCTGAGTGCTCAGAAGCCTTACCTTTCCCCCACCAACACTCCCACCCAGGGATGCTTAGTGAGGCAGAAGTAAAAAAAATCCTTTCTATGAACATTTTGTTGCTGGAGAGGTATATTCACAGAAAATCATGAGTTGGGTTCAGCATTGCAGGATATTGAAGAAAGAAGTAAAACAAATTTTAAGCCTTTTTTTAAATTAGAGTTTCCTTTATAAGCAAAGAGACTTTAACACATAAATCATCCAAGATTGATTCTAAAAGCTATTATTTGGAGCAGAAATTTTAACATATATAACCGGAGGAGTGCCTTGGTACACCTTCTACTGGTTCCTATCCCTTGTACAATTCTAAGTCCATGAGGTTGAACAGTTGCAGTAACTGTAATTTATTGTTGCAATTTTATTGGTTCACATAATTTTACCCAATCCATTCCTCACTTGAGCATCATACAAATAATGCATATAGGATCTCAGAACCCTGCACTCATCCCTGTTTTCCTTCCTTCTACCCCTCAGAGGACCCTGCATGGTGCTGGCCACCCACCAGGGATACTACAGTAAATGAGAGACTCTACCCCACCTCTGCTGGAGATTCTGATCTTACAGTGGGGGTGGGGGTGAGGGAGGGCATGGGTCCAAGGTTATACACTGGAGCAGAGGGCAATGAGGAGCTAGGTCAGGAAGACTTAGCAGGAGTGACATTTAAGCTGAGACCTTAAAATGGAAAAAATCATCAAGTGTTATCTCTCCTCATTTTAAAAAGAAGAAATCAGGGTTGTGTTTTACCCAAAATTCCTTGGCTAGCATATCTGGCTAAAATCTTTATGTTCAATTTATTCTGCATTTGAATTTAATTTTTTTATGGGAACATGAATCCTGCCAAGTGACAGAAACATGATCTGAATTCATTCAGATTGTATACCCTTTGCACTCCCCAACACTGTTCCTCCTGCACCCATCCCTACTCCCCACACCCACACTACTTATCACCTCTTGCTTTCCCAACTGCATAAGTTCCAGTTGTGTTCGTGTCCATACACCTATTTACCTAGATAGACCTAGGCAGTTAGACCTTCCTTCTGTATTCCTGCTGTGCTGTGCTGTGCATGAAAGATTCTGGGATCCAACAGTCTCTTTGCAATCCACAAAAAGAAGCTGAAGTCTCCTCTGATCTCAGATTCTGCAGACTTATTCTGGGATTTCTAAGATCTCCTCCTTCCCTCAGTGAGCCTGATGGGGCGCTACCTTAGCCTCTGAGCCTCCTGCAGTTCTCCTCTCACTAGCTTACCTGCCCAAGTCCCAGGGGATTCTTTTCCTCTTCTCTGGGACCAAAAACTTAGCACCTAACACATTTTTCTTGCCTTTTTGTTTTCTGTTTCCTGCCCTTTGGTTGTGGACTACCTAGTTGTCTAAATGGGATTAAGGATAGGACTAATTTTCAGGAGGCGAAGTTTATGAATATTTCAAACTATAATCAGCCCCTCTGCTGATTATCAAATTGAAAAATATATTTCAGGATCTTGTTTCTGTATCATGAAGGTGAGATGTTAATCACAGGAGCAATACCAGAGCCCAGAGTATTGAAGTTTATGCACTCCTTTCACTGTAGGTATTACCTTCTTGAACTGTACAAACTGAGGACCAAACACTCGGTGACACATGCAGGAGGATGTGTAATTAAATCACCAAGTCAGGGACGCTTTTGTAAATAGCTCTGTGGCAATCATGGTGGAAGTGATGCTTTAGATGCAGAATGCAAGATGCGGCTGTAGCCAACTGCCACATGTGCTCTTGTGCTCTGGGATCTCTCCCACACCTGCCCGACTTAAAAAAGGGGGGTGGAGATTGGAACTGACATAATAAGAAGCAACAATACTCTGCACATACATTATAAATACATCATGGGCTTTTTATTTTTAGTAACTATAAAAGTAACTATAGAAATGGTTGTGCAAATTTATTTTTTAACTCTCATTTAGATTGTGAACAATCAAGAGACAGACTCCTCTTGAACCACATTATATTAGTAACCAGGGATCAACACTTCCCAGTGCTATCTACTCACTTCCACAGCTCTCCTCTGAGAAGTGAAATTCAATGTGTCATATAAAAACTCACAGAGTATTGAAACAGCACAGAATCTACCTGAGATCTGCTGCAAATATTTCAGTACAGAAGAACGGGCTACATGAGTCTAGAACCTACTATAACTGTCCAGTGTTCAGTCTTCAGGTGAAGCAATCTCGTGTCTACCTATGAACACTTGGGAATTGCCAGGAGTGGGCGAGCTGATGCTGAGAAATGTTTTCTGGGTGTACTTTCTTTTTTTTGAAAACACTTTTGTTTTTCACTCCAAACTATTTGTTCCTCTAAGAATTTATTTTTTCCCTACTAAATATATGCACTATATACTGGACTGTTTTTACTACATTTTGTTCTGTTGAGTTTCTCTAGCCATGGATCACTGTTATCATCATCATCACTGGGAACTGTAATTTCCAAAATAATTTGCAAAGAGATTTTATTGGCTATTTCTCACTGTGACTTGTGGGGCAAAATAGAAAGTTGGTGTTTGTCATACATAAAGGTAACTTTTCCCATCATCACGTATGTGCACAATAAGGGGCTAAACATAAATTGCTTTTACTTCCCACTGTCATGGACCTCCCAACATCCCACAAGCACACCAGCCCACCTTGTGAGAGGCCGGGACTAAGATGAGGGAAAAGAAGGGAGAGAGGCAGAGAGTGAAAACAGAATGGAGGTAGCACCACACTTACCCACATGGACTGACAAGAAAGTCTGCTGCCCAACTTGGTTCTCTGTGAAACGTATCCCCAGGATGACCGATTTACTACTGCTAGTGTTTCAAGACTTTTGCATATACTGTTTCTAGATACGACTGATTTTTAAATTGAAAATATTGTTCTTAAAATAATTAACCAGTAACTTTCTCTCTGGAAAAGTATTTAGTATCACTGGCTTTTCGAACTAGATATCCCATCATCTCATCCCAAATGGACTTTGCATTATCTCAAGTACCTTGTTAACACTTCTGGGTACTGTTTATGTTTAATTAAACCCAAGTTCTAGGGCCCCTGGGTGGTTCAGTCAACTAACTATTTGCCTTTGGCTCAGGTCATGATCCTAGGGTCTTGGGATGAGGCCCCGTGTCAGGCTCCTTGCTCAGCTAGGAACCTGCTTCTCCCTCTCCCTCTGCTCCTCCTCCCACTCATGCTTGCTCTCTCCCTCTCTCTCAAAGAAATAAATAAAATCTTTTTAAAAAACATTTTTTTTAAAAAATAACCCCAAGTTCAGGAGCTTAAAACAAACATTTTATTATGCTACTAGACTCTCTGGGTCAGTAATTTAGACAAAGCACCATGGGAATGGCTTTTCTCTGCTCTTTGAAGGCTTGGTTCCCAGCTAGACAATTCAAAGGCCAGGGGTGAATCCATAGGTGGGGCTGTCAGCTGGAGGCACGTCTGTTCACATGTCTGATGGTCGATGCTGGTTGTCAGCTCAGGCCTCAGCAGGGGTTGTTAGTAGGAACACCTATACCTGGCCTCTGCCTGTGGCCTGGGCTTCCTCATCGTATGGAGCCTCAGGGTGTTCACTGCTGCATGGTGGGCCAGGGTTCCAACAGTGAGTGGCCCAGCCAGCAAGGCAGAGCTGTGCTATCTTTCATTACTGAGTGTCAAATATCAGAGTGTCACTTGAACCACATTCTACAGGTTATAAGCAAATCACAAGCTTGCCCAGAGCCAGGAAAGGGAGAATTTGATTCATGTCTTGAGGAGGTAAGATAAAGGTTCTAGAAGAGCTTACAGGACTGGAAGTCATGTTATAGCTGTGCAGCTACATCACCCCTGCCAAGCCCCAGACACGTGCTTCCACTGCAGTGTCCACAGCCATAGGGAAACCACAGAGCCATAGGAGTGCCTGCTGAGAGCTAGGGCCCCTCCCACTGCTTGTGGGCCCAGATCTCAGGAGAATGCAGTTTGTTCCACAGATTCAAAAACTAACTAACAATGGGGATGGGGGGATGGGGGGGTTATTTGAATTACTATTCATCATGATACATAACAGTTCCAGTTGATCGATTCAGTTTTTCACTTTTCGGTTGGTTGGTTGGTTGGTTGGTTGGCATCCTGAAGGTCCAGTAAAACATCCTTTTATCCCTTTGTAAAATATATTCTTTTTTTTTCTTTTTCTCATGCAAATTTTTAAAAAATATTTTAGTTAAATTCAATTTGCCAACATATAGTATAACACCCAGCGCTCATCCATAAATATTCTTTTTCATTAAAAAGCAATCATAAGCTGAGCATTGATGAAAAACGATGTAACAAGAAGTAGAAATTCCTAAATGATGCTTCAGAACAGCTTGACTAAGAAACTAATGTTGTGGAAATACAAACAAAACTCATGTTTTAGGATTCTGTGTCTTTTTTAGTGAAAGAGAGATTTAGGCTTGAGAGTCTGTAAACAGGGCAGCTTTCAGGGTACTAGGATAGTCAGGGGCATCCGGAGTCAATACTTAAGCCAAGGCTGGAAGATTTCTGACTAGAAGAAACATTAGATTTCTCAAGGTATAGATATGTGGGCAACCATAGCTATGAGACATACACATTAGAATACTACATTAGTAAAATGATAGATTCCCCAAAATATTAAAATAGTATACGTCTTCTGAGAGGAAACAGGGCCATGTGTGATTACCAACTTTGCTAACTTTTGTAATCTTTGGCTTTTCAGATGTTATTTGGCAACATAACCCTGAACTTTAAAGCTCCCACTTTTGTTTTCCATAATTATATAACCTTTAAAGCAGTAGTTTAAAAGGAAATTGAAAGATTTGTTCTATACTTCAAACCCTAGCATATTACTAAATACTTCGGGGCCAAAAGTTAGCTTATATCATCCTAGTAAAATGTCTTTGAAAGTGTTTTACAACTCCAAATCCTAAATATGTGTTTCTCACAAAGAGATATTTAGCTAATGGAATTATAACTCCTTGCCTACGCTTATGTATTGTGCTTGCTAAGTGAGCTTTCTCAGAAATCCATGCATTTACAGGGCTTTTAACTCCAAAAAGTCAAACCCCGGCTGGACCCACTAATACCAAGCACATATTATTTTCATGCACTTCCATTTGCGTGTGCAAATACCCATATTTGCTCATGGAAATTGCACAGGCAAGCAGATGATAATTTAGAAAAAGGACAGGCCTATTCAGCATGCACCAATGCATGAAGAAACACATGCTTTCGATGTATGAAGATTGCCCAATCCTCGGGCAGTTCAAGCAGAAAAAAATTAATATTCTTGAATGCATGGCAAGTGAATTGACAAATAATGAGGATGCACTTGAAGGAGACTGCTAGAAGTTAGCATTATCTCACAGTAATTTTATTCTTTGCTTATATTATCCACTATCATTTTTCAGATTGAGAAAAAAACTAGGCTGACAACAAGAATTAACTGGCCTATTTCCTCCTCTTTAATTTCCAGTGTCTGTTTTCATGGTTATCTTTGCTGTTTCTGCCTCCTATAAATACATGTATGTGAATAACTCTCTGTTTTTGCCCACTTGAAATATATTTAGTAATGTGAAAATCAGCTTCTTTTGCTTTTGCTACCTTAATTACCTTTGTTAATTCTACTGGCTTTTTCCTCCCCTCATTCTTTATAATCATCTTCTTTATCAAAATGGCCACTCATTTTTTTCATTGTAGCCCTCATTATCCTATCTTCATAAAGAGCAGAGTGAATGGGAAGTGGTTTGGGGACTAAAATATTGAGGCATGGCAATGTTATTGTCTGCTGCCTTTGTGAGCATGAGTTTCTTCAGGAGCCACACTTATAGCGGGTAGAGACAATTTGGAGTCATGATCCAAGTATCAGTGCTTTTTCCCTCCAATGGTTCAGATGTCTGCGAAGTCTCTCTCCTCATATTTCAGGATGTCAATAATTGACTCACCAGTAAGTCTGGTCCCTCACCATGTGGTACCTGCTGGCTTGACCACCATCCCGCTGCTGCCTTGACACTCTGCACATCTTCATTTGCCAGGCACTGTGCCCACCACTCTCTGGGCACTGCTGTCCCCACAACCCCCTCCTATCACTGTTAACACACCTGATCCCATGAGGATCCAAAGTTGCTGACTGTTAGCTTTTGAAGTGGTTAAGAAAGTTTCTCTCTCCTTGTGTAACACCTTATGTCAGGTGGCTGCACCCCAGGAGTCTTCACGTGGCCAAACAGCTCTTTCAGTTTAAACTTACAGGTCCTGCTCACAGGTCACTAGAAGCCTCAGACATGAGTCCAACTGAGGGAGGAGGAAGAATGTGGGCTGATAGACACTGCCACTTGAGAAATCATGAGAATCAGCCTTCCCCTGGGAAGTCTGAGGTGTTATTGAGTCTAGTGTCTCCTGCCTGGCTCCCTCTCTGCCTTGGAGATCCATTAGTACCTCCCACAAAGAGACTTCGGGTGGGCCACTCCACCAATTCATCTGACAGGCTCACACATCCTTGGATCTCAGCAGTCAACACAACTTGGGCTAAGACCTCTGTCACATTTCACATTCATTTCTATCGGTTCCTCTGTCTGAGATGATTATTTAGCTCATTGTTTCACAGAAAGGTGGGGTCATTATTAGCATCAAAATTCCTAGGAGAGGTTTGTTGCTTAACAAGTCATTAAGGATCATTCTGGTTTTTTGTTTGGTTGGTTGGTTGGTTGGTTTTGTCAAAAGGAAAAGCGTAAGGAAAAAAGAAAAGGGAAGAGGCAGAGAAAGAGAAAGAAACTGGGGGTCAGAGTAAGTGACCCTACAACAGGACTGGTAGAGCCAGTGTGTGTCCCACATCTCCCGTGTGGGAGTGGTTATGGGACCAGATCCATGAGTCACTTCAGAGGAAGGGGAGAAAAGATAACCCATCTAAACATCAAACTTTTAGGTTGGAAGTGACTTTAGATTACTCTGTTGTTAAAAGGCCATTTAATAATCTGAGTAATTGTTTTTAATTTGATTAGATAAGGCTAAAGGGACATCACTTATTTAGAAGGAAATGGACACAAAGGGAGTAAACCATTCAAAAAGTTGGAGAAAGGAAGAAAGAAAGAAAAGGAGGGAAGGAGAAAGAGCAGCATTCCCCCAAATAAATTTGTCGATCAAAGAATATAAGTTAAAAAATGTCATAGTTTTGATTTGTCATCGAAGTACAAAAACTGTACCATGAATCCAGCAACCATTACACGGGCTAAACTATCCCAGATCAATAAGGAAGAATGGAAATAAAAGATGAAGTCATACAATGTATTTCTGAAACCAACCTAAGTTGCATCATGCAAATTTTTAGTTTCTTCATAAAAGTAACCCACATGTGTGAAAAAAAATCAGTAATTTTTATGAGAACAACTATAAATTCTAACTTACTAATATGTTAATGAACCATTTTTAAGTTCTTTTTATCTACCTTTCAAAATTAAGATTTCTAAAAATTTCTGAAATTACCTCTTTATTTTTTGCTATTTTTAATCTAAAGAATAATTTCATTTAATAGTAACTATTTTAAATTATTATATGAATACATATCTGGATATCAACCATTTCAAATTTCTGCTAATGGAAACTGTGGTTATTGTCACAGTTGAGAGTAATTTGTTATAACTTTGATGAACTGTGTGTGTGGTGTGCGTGTGAATGTTTTAATAAAGTCTATATCTTATCTCTAATATTAAGACTTGAGCTAAAACAAGAAATACAGACAAGTGAATATCCATGGGCAATTGGAAAGCTTATTTCATATATTAGAAATGTTTTCTAACTAGACATTCTTTTCCTTTAAAAGTTGCCCATAGGAGAGCTCTATCATTCCTTAGTTGTTCATCCATCAAATCCATAATATAACATTTTAAGTATTTACTATAAATTTTACATCTGAACATACAGTATACCTGGGCAATCATCAATGTGAGTTTTTCACTCCTGATAAGAAAATATTAAAAACTGAAACATATTTAACCACGCTGAATCATTTTTATATCTTGAAAGGATAAACCGTGAATTGCTATTTCCAAATTTCTCACTATTCACAACTCCGAGTGGTTCTTCACTTTTCAGATTTATCTTGCTCATGCTTTGTTAATTAAAAATGTTAAAAATCAATCTCTTGTCAAGTCTGTTCTGTAGTTAATAGGCTACCACATAGCCACTTAATGTCTAATTACTATGTGTGAGTAACCCTGGCCTATGTCCTACTAGTAAACATTTAAAAATTTAACAGGGTAATTTGTTCATATTATAATCTTTATTTCAATTCACCTGAAGCGCATTCAGCATGGGTCAGAGGTTAATGAGAGTGTAGAGGAGCATCAGTGATGAGGCTCACATGAGTTAAGCTGTGGGATCTGAGGTTAGAACGAGGTGTCCTTCTGAATCTTATCTTTCCTACCTGTGTAGTGGGGTTGCAGAGAAGCACAGTCTTAATTCATTATAGAATTGGTTATTATAAGGACCTGTCCCATTTCTAGTTTGCCTTCTAAAAACCCACAAACCACTAAATTTTCTGTGCTTTAACCAGGCCACTGGCCTTGCATTCCTGAGTTGCCAATAGGCTGTCTTCCTTAACAAAGCACCAAGGGATAGCAGCTGCTAACTTAATGTTGAAGGCATGAAAGAATGAAAGTGTTCTGCTTCAAGGCTAAACCATAGGCTATTCATGAAATCTAGTCTAGTCTCATTCGGTCAAAATGCCCCATTTCTTTTTTCTTCCTGAATGACTTTTTTTTGGAAGGGATCTGGGTCATGTGCTAATACTGACTCTGAAAATAACATACTATTACCTTTATTATTTTTTTCCAGACAGCTTTCTAAAGCAATTTCTTCTCATTATATTTTTTATCCAAAAGCCTCCTTTCCAGGCCCATTGATTGAGCTGCCACTTCTCTTATCCCATCTTTAAACTGAGTATTAATTACTGTGCTATTTTTCTCTCACATGCTAAAGAGATCCTTTTCAAAAAGAACATGCCCTACTTTCCCATGTACCCCCATAGTTTCATGTGTGTAACAATTTGGTGTTCAAAATATCAGTTGCTGGAGGATCCCTGGGTGGCTCAGTGGTTTAGTGTCTGCCTTTGGCCACGGGGCGTGATCCTGGAGTCCCGGGACAGAGTCCCACACCGGACTCTCTGAGTGGATCCTGCTTCTCCCTCTGCCTGTGTCTCTGCCTCTCTCTCTCTCTCTATGTCTCTCATTGATAAATAAATAAAATCTTTAAAAAAACAAAACAAAAAAAATATCAGTTACTTAGATTCTCTTCGAACAGGGAAATATTTAAAAATATAATTAAACCATTTTATTAATCCACTTAGCACTCTCTAATCCTTTTCTTGTAATATCAGAAAAATCACACAGAAAACATTTTAAAATTATAAAACATCACACTTAATCTTATTTAATCATCTATAAGTGTCATCAATCAATATTCAATTTTTAATTATTTTTAAATATTTTATCATGTAAGTTAGATTATCTCTCTTTTAAAGTGAATATGAAAATAACACACCTTTATTGCTCCCCAAGAATTCTCCAGCAATTATCACAAATCCAAAAGAAAAATCATGGTTCTGACTAGTAAGGGTTCCTTTGCTCCCTATAATCATAATATCACCTACATTACAGTTTACTCAACACTTTGCTTAACCAGCCTAATATCCATTTAGAGTCAAAGACATCACACCTACTTTGCCAGTCACATTAAAAGAATCATTCTTACCACATCTGTTTTAGCATAATTTATGCTAAATTATTTTTGAAAGTAAGAAAATAAAAAGATGAAAAAATTCTGTGTCCACAAACACCAGGAAACTTCTCCTTTTCCCCATTCACCTCTCAAAAGGCACATTCATACATGTATCCCAGACTTGGCCTGGAAGCTCATCACACACCCTCTGAAGCTCATCCTTGAACCATAAATTTAAAACTCCTTCTTTAATTCAGAGGGTGAAAAACACAAGACAATAGTACAAAACTTGTGACAAGTGAACTATTATACTGGGATTTCTAGAAACTTCTGTTGCTTGACAGAATTGACTCATTCTTTCAACAAAAACTTATTGAGCTACTACAGTAGCTTTACAGTATGTCCTTAGAACTTAAATATGGCTCCTTTAGGTAAAGGGTTTTTGTAAATAAAAGAGGGAGAGAGGAAGGGACTGTCCTTTTTCCCCCTTATAATAATATCAATGTATTCCTTAATAGGGGACAGTTTGGGCATATGTATTCAAAGCCTTAAAATTCTACTTGTAAGAATTTGTCAACACTCACATATGTGCAAAAATCCAGATGTATGAAAGTGTTGTTGCTGTATTTGTCCTAACAAATGAAAAAAAAATAGCCTAAATACATTAATAAAACACTGACTTTATCAAATTTGATACTTTTTGATACATTCATACATTCATACCATCATTCATTCATCCATGTGATACATTCATACCATCATTACTATGTGGCCAGGAAAGAATCATGAGTTAGATCTATGTGTTCTAAACTGAAAGAGGCTCCAAATGTATTTTAATTTTATAAAATATAGGTAGAGAATAAAGCATATACATCCATTTGTAAAAAAAAAAAAAATACATACTACATGTACTTGCTTACACAGACTATTTCCTGAAGGTACCAAAAGAAATGCTTAACAGTGGTTGCCTAGGGGAGAAGTAAGAGTCTTGGGTAAAAGAAGAATCTACTTTTCATTGTATAATATTTGAAATTTTACAATGGGTATACATTGCTTTTTCTTTAATAATAAAGATAAACTAGCTGAAAAAGTGATTAGGAGTCTTTTATGCATATGTTTGGCCTGGAGATCCTAGGTCTAAGAAGTTTCCTAAGAAAATCATTAATAGGTACATATGTTTGCAGGATTGGTTCAGTAGAAAAAAAAAGCATAGGAATTATATATCCACTGGTTAGAGACTATTAAATAAATAGTGTTTTCTTTTAAAAATAAAAATTTCCTAGCCACAAATAATAATGTTTTGGAAATATGTTTATGGAGATGGAAATATTTTTAATCAAGTATTATTTAAATTAAAAAGACAAAAATGTTATGTATATGTGTATATGTGTGTGCACACATATATGTATGTTAATGGTAGTTACTAGGTAAAAAGATTATGAATGCTTTCATTCTCTCAAGCATGACTACTTACTGTGTTTTCTCAATTTTTTATATCAAAGCATTTTAATGCACATTTGAGTAATGAAATAATTTTCATTATTTGAGTAATAAAAGGAGGCATTGCAGTATAATAACATCTCCCACTAGCAAAATTGTATCAATAAACACAATTTGAAAAATAAATAAATAAATAAATAACACAATTTGGTTCTGGAATTAACAAGTAATCTTTGGGTGACAGAGGTCAGAAGCCCAAGATAAAAGGACTAAAGATGGACATAGTGAGACCAAGCGTTGCTGTAGGATGTGGCACAGCCTAAGGTGAGGATCCATATGAGGGATCTTGGACCACAGAGCCATTGTGAGGTGACTGTTAGCCCTTGTGGGAAGAAAAGAGAATTGGGAACAGAGGTCACAAGAGGAGGGCAAGCCCTAGATGGTGGTAATGGTGGTGGTGGTTTGACTTGATTTGTTCTTTATTCGGTGTTGTATATGACATACAATACTATGTATGTTTAAGATGTCCCACATATTGAGTTAATATTTTTGTCTTGCAATATGATTGCCACAGTAGTGTTAGCTAGCACCTCTATCACTTTACATAATTATCATTTCTTCTAGTGTTGGAAACACTTAAAATCTAGTCTCTTAGCAAGTTTAATGTTTATAATACAGTTTTGTTGAAGGGTTGTTAAAGTATTCAATGAAGTTTGCACTAGCAAGCATCAAATATTACCCTGTCTGAGTAACATGAAAAGAATCCAGGCTTAGCTGGCATTACCCTCACATGGAGCTTCATCTGACCCAAGAGTTGCTTTACCTGAGATTAGGTCTCTCACAGAAGGTGTTCTACAATCACTAAATAAATGGCATATTTTCTTTTCTTTTTCACCTGATATTTTCCAAGAGCTAAGCTACAAACTTGATTTCTGACCTGAGAGAAAATGCAAAGAACTCTTTTCTTTAAAAAGTTATTTTGCTTGGCAGACACGTATCTCTAAGCTCTGGCAAATCTACTTAAACCTGCTATTTGGAGATTCATAAAACTTGAATAAGTCAAATTTGTTCTGTGGGCATTTTATCCCTCAATCAACCTTCAGGATTGTTTTATTTCTTCTCCTCTTTTAGTCCGTGTAAAGGATTGGGAAGAAATACACTTTAAGTTTAGGTCCTTCTCTCTTCTCAAAACTCATAAATCAAAATAGAAACAAATATTTTCTGGATTTCTCCACACTCCTCCCCTCTTGGCAATATTTATTGAATATGTAGACTGTGCACACAGCTTACTCTCCCAGACACAATAAGAGATATAGTAGAAGTATCCCCTTCTAAAATGCACCCAAAGAGAAAAAGCACATGCTCCACAGTTATATACCAAGGAAGCCTCTAAAGCACTATTAAAAGAATTGTACCCTGTGTATGGGTCCAGGTATGTTCAGTCTAAGACTGTTGGAGATTCCCTATCAGAGGACAAGTAGGAGCCCAGGACAAAATCAAATTTTGAATGGCATTTGTAATCTGGTTTCTGAAAAGATTCTCATACAGAAAATAAGCAGAGAATTTAAAAAATCGATAACAACAAAAAACTCCAGCATAGGGCAGCCTGGGCGGCTCAGCAGTTCAACGCCGCCTTCAGCCCAGGGACTGATCCTGGAGACCCAGGATCCGGTCCTCCGTTGGGTTCCCTGCATGGAGCCTGCTTCTCCCTCTGCCTCTCTCTCTCTCTCTCTGTCTCTCATGAATAAATATTTTTTTAAAAACTCCAGAATATATTTGGTGCCAAGTGCTAAATAGTATCATATGAAAAGTAGTATCATAGGAATGACAAGATTATTCAGGCTGGGGGCTTTTTTCCTTGCTTCACTGAAGCCTAGCATGCATTTAGTAAAATGCACAGCTCTATTTATTTTTTTTTTAATTTTTTTTTTATTTATGATAGTCACAGAGAGAGAGAGAGAGAGGCAGAGACATAGGCAGAGGGAGAAGCAGGCTCCCTGCACCGGGAGCCCGATGTGGGATTCGATCCCGGGTCTCCAGGATCGCGCCCTGGGCCAAAGGCAGGCGCCAAACCGCTGCGCCACCCAAGGATCCCTGCACAGCTCTATTTAGAGTATAGCTCAAAAGAATCTTGCATGTGTATACAGTCCTGCAACCAACAACCAGATCAAGACCCAGAACATTCCAGCACCCCAGAAGTCTCCCTCTTACTTCTTCCCGTCAGTGCACATCTTCACCAGTCAGTGATCACTTCCCAAAGTTGATCACTGTTCTGCCTTCTGCCAGGCAAGGGAGCTTGGTGAAGAAAATAACCCTCCAGTATGTCAAAAAAGAAGCTAATTCCAGAAAGGTCTGAAGGAGACTGTAACAAGATGCCAGCACCAGTGTTGTGTTAGGGAACATGTTTGTACATTCTCCTCCCCAACCTGGATGCCACTCCCTCCATCAACAATGCCAGCTATTTCCGATTCCTTCCAGAACCAGCTGGGAGGTCCTCTCTAGAAGCCTCTCTATCCCACCTGGGGCAGGGAACTGAATTTACTTTGTGCTCCAGAGCTCCCTGTATTAAGCTCTATTAGAACCACGACTGTGCCATTTGTTTGTAATTGTTTATCTGGTTGGCTTCAAATCTGTTCCTTAAGACCAGAAATCCCACTTTATTTTTGTATCCTCAAGTCCTAGCAGTCACATGTAAAATAACACATTTGTTCAGTATATTTTGCTTCAAAACTGAATTAGTTGAACACATTTGTTCAGTATATTTTGCTTCAAAACTGAATTAGTTGCTTCAAAACTGAATTAGTGATTAAAAGACTTGGTCCTAGTTCTTATTCTTCTACCACTATTGGGAGACGAGAAAGAAAGTACATGCACATTTTCTGTTTCCTTGTACTACCCTAGGTTCCTACAAATTGAATTTTATGATAATGCTCACTGATATGCTTCCGAGGGCTCAGACTACTTCCTGGCACTTAATAAGCCCTTAATAGATATTTGCTGAAAGAGTGAGTGAATGAATAAATGAATGAATGAATGAATGAACGAATGAATGAATGAAAAGAGTAAAAGAATGAATGAATAGAAAGCTCTCCTTCAAAGAGTGCTATAAGATCATGCCTCCTTGGTCTCTCATTTCTGGTTTACTTAAGTTGTAATAGGATATAAATATCCAAATAGTTACATAATACACTAAACATAAAATCAAACCTGATGGAGCAAGAAGTCTATGTGTTATTTATTTCGAAAAGAGTATCATTGTCATTGTATTCCTGCAATTTCTACACTCCCAGATATTATGAATGAACAACACTGGATAAATTGGGTAATTTCCACAGGGCCAAGTCAGGCATCTATAACTCCTTTCAATTTGGGGAAGAATTTGGACTAACAGAAATATTCACTTATTTTTTTAACTCCTTGATTTTGCTCTCTCTCTCTCTCTCTTTCTCTCTCTTTCTTTCCTCCACCCCATCATATTTCTCCTTTCTTATAAAGGCTTATTGCCATTTCCCAAATCATTCCTGCAAACCTTCGAAGTATACAGAGCTAGTTTCTCCCCATGAGGGTAGCCAGCTCAGCACGTGTCTTATTGTGACCCTGTATCTCCTCTCATCCTGTCCCCATCTTGCCACACCATACCTAGGTTCCCATCCAAGCACCTCAGGAATTTCTATTACATTGGGGAAAATATCCCTAAATCTTTAATTGTAAAATCCATCAGCATCTTTGGTTGAATCAGTATCTGCCCTCCTGATTGTCAGTGTAGCTTTACACACACAGTCCTCAGATTTCTGAGTCAGGAAACAGATCCAGAGGTCTCTAGTTCAGCCTGCTGATTTAGAAGACTGTGGTTCCCTTCTCCACTTCATGGCACTGGCTCCATTCCCAAGATTTATATAGTGGCTCTGTCTCCATTCTTGTTTGCCTCCAGTTTGTTCTTCTCCATCTTGCTGCTAAAGTGACCCCCAAATCTAATTTCTGACAAGAAACTATTGAATTTTCTAGGGCAATGAAACAGACTTTCACAAGAACATAACAGACAGAGAGAAAAAATTCTACGGAGGTATGAAGGGCTGTGATGCCATGTATGTCGAGTTGATGTCTTCTGACAGTCATAAATCTATTGTAAAAAAAAAAAAAAAAAAGACTATATCCCAACATCAGGAACAATAAGAGCCATGTTGAGTGACCCAGTTAGTTGTGGAAAACGGAGCCATCAAAGTTCATTTTAGAACAATCCCTTCACATGCGCTATTAAATGTACTTATTTCACCTACGAAATTTGCCAGACTAACAGCTCCACTGAGAATGCCAAATTCCCAATTGTACTTAAAATTACACTGGAACTGCAAATGGCTGTGAACTTCCTAGGTTGTTAAATAAAATATCATCTAATAAACTGTTAATTTTTTTTACCATTCAATTCTCATAGTTAAAAATTCTTTTGTATTTGCTATTGCCTGTTGCAGATGAGAACTATAAAGTGCACTGAAAAGGAGGTTCCTGTCAGAGTAGAAATTTGTTCCCTGCATAAACCAATTAGAGGCATTTCACAAACTATAAAATAAATAAATATATAAATTTCTGGATGACTACATCTTATCTTTTTGATTAGACTTTTTAAACTACTTTAGTAACCATAAAGTAAATGCCATAAATTAAGTTTAAATGTGCAACTACATGTAAATATGGGAACTACATAATGATGTGACTTTAGTGTTTTTTTCCAGTTGTGAATTTGTACAGTTATGACTAGCTCTTCTCAAGTTATGTAAATATTTAAGAATAAATATGTCTTAACTTAGTTAAAACATTGGTCCCTATGACACTCAGATATACAAGAAGCTCTTTCCTATGCATCATTTGATGAAAATAAAAAAGCATATGCTCTCTCGTACTCTCTCTCTCTCTCTCTCTCACTTTCTCTCTCAAATAAAAATAAAATCTTAAAAAGAAAAAAAGCATGGTCAGGTTCATAAACATGGTAAGAAGCTATCATGATTTCTTGTCAGCATTTTTCTCATGGGTCTTAAGGAGCCAGGAAGTAAGCAAATAAATAAACTTGGGAAAGAAGAAATAAAGTTGTCATTATTTGCCAGTTGTATGATGATGTACATAGAAAGTCCAAAAGAATCTGTAGAAAATTGTTAGAATTAAATATGAGGTTAGGAGATTTAAAAAATGATCACAATTGTTAAAGCTGAGTAATGGACACATGGAGGTTTATTACACAATTCTAGTTTTTGTATGTTTGAAAATTTTGAGAAAAAAATAAATTTCCTGGGTAAAGGTTAATTTACAATAATCAATTGAATCTGTATACACTAGAGACACAAAAAATAATTTTTAAAAAATATCATTTACATTAATACTAAAATATATCAAATACCTAGAAATAAATATAACAATAAAAAATCTCTAAACAGAAAATTATAAAATAATATTGGAAGAAATTTCAAAAATCTAAATGCCTATAGGATAGATAATTCTTGATCAACTGAAGAGTCAATATCATAAAGATGTCAATTCTCCCTAAAATGATCTATAGACCCAACCTAATTTCAATATCCCAACAGCTTTGTGTGTGTGTGTTTGTTTAATTTGACAAGCTGATTTTTAAAATTATTATTAAATTTATAATTGGAAATGCAAAAGTCCAAGAACAACCAAGGTAAAAAGAAAAAAGAAAAAAGGTTTGCTCTATTGGTTATCAATAATTATTCTAAAGGTGTAAAATTAAGATGGTATATCAGTGACACATGTGGTGAACAAATAGACCAACTGTAGAAAATAGCCCAGAAACAGATTTCTATATGTATAAACAATGATCTATAATAAAGGTGCCACTGCAGAGCAATAGAAAAAGAATAGTTAAAAAAAAAAAAATAAAAAAATAAAAAAATAAAAAAAAAAAAAAGAAAAAGAATAGTTGTTTAATAAATGTTGCTGGCATAACTGAATGTTCACAGAGAGAAAATTATCTCTACATGATACGATAGGCAAGATCCCAAATGGTTTATAGATATTTATGTGAATGACTGATAATAATAATAATTAATAATAATAATAATAATAAGTGTAGGATTTTTTGTATATTTTTTATTGGAGTTCAATTTGCCAACATATAGCATAACACCCAGTGCTCACCCCGTCTAGTGCCCCCCTCAGTGCCCGTCACCCAGTCACCCCAACCCCTTGCTTACCTCCCCTTCCACTACCCCTTGTTCATTTCCCAGAGTTAGGAGTTTCTCATGTTCTGTCACCCTCACTGATATTTCCCACTCATTTTCTCTCTCTTCCCCTCCAATCCCTTTAACCATCTTTTATATTCCCCAAATGAATGAAAGCATATAATGTTTGTCCTTCTTGGATTGACTTACTTCACTCAGCATAATACCCTCCAGTTCCATCCACGTTGAAGCAATGGTGGGTATTCATCATTTCTAATGGCTGAGTAATATTCCATTAAGTGTAGGATCTTTTTGTGATGTAGGAAAGGCAAAGATTTCTTAAGTCTATAAAGAAATGGATGATGAATATTATTATATTAAAGTTAAGAATTCCTGTTAATTGAAGGAAGAAAAAGCACTGTCAAGAATGCTAAAAGCAGCACATGGGTGGTTCAGTCAGTTAAGCAACTGGTTCTTGATTTTGGCTCAGATCATAATCTTAGGTTTACAAGATCTTGTCCCACACCAGGCTCTACACTCATTATGGAGTCTGCTTGTCCCTGTCCCTCTGTTCCTCCATCAGCTCATGTGCTCACACATTCTTTCTCTCTTTAAAATAAATAAAATATTTTTTTTAAAGTGTTAATAGGTAAGCCACATCATGGAAGAAAATATTTTCAACAACTTAACCATAAAAAGAGCTTATATCCAAAATATATAAAAACTCTTAAAAGTCAATTAGGGAACATACAGATAATCCAATAAAAAAGAGGCAGGACACTGAAACAAGTATTCTTTAAAAAGGGTATCCAAAGAATCAATAGATTTATATAAAGATGCCAACCTCACAATGAGGTACCACAGTACAGTTACCAAATGGTTAAAACTAAAAACAACTAATACCAAGTGTTAGCAAGGATATGGAGCAATAAGAACTCTCATATATTGCTAGTAGAATTGTAAATTCATAAAATAACTTTGGTAAACAATTTCGTATTGTCTACTAAAGCTGAAGATAATGCATATAATTTAAGCTAGCAATTCCATTTCTGCATATTTATATAACAGAAATGTATGCCACGTGCACCAAGAAGGTATATGCAAGAATGATTATAGTAATATTATTCATTATAAATCCTGACTGGAAGAAAACAAAATGTCCCTTAACATCAGAATGCATAATACCAATACAATTAAATACTAAATAGCAATGAAAATACATAAATAAGATAGAATAATTATACAAAAATGATATTGAGGGAAAGAAACAAGGTCCAAAAAAATATATACTTTATGATTTCAATTATATAAACTTCAAAAACAGGTAATATACATGACAGTGTCAGAATTCAAGATACTGGTTATCTTTGTAGAGAAGCGAGAGGATAATGATTAGGAAGTGACCTAAAAGGGGATGCTGGCATGTTTTATTTCTCAATCTTCTTTTTTTTAAGATTTTATTTATTTATTCATGAGAGACACAGAGAGATAGAGAGGCAGAGACACAGGCAGAGGGAGAAGCAGGCTCCATGCAGGGAGCCCGATGTGCGACTCGATCTCGGGACTCCAGGATCAGGCCCTGAGCTGAAGGCAGGCACTAAACCGCTGAGCCACCCAGGCATCCCATATTTCTCAATCTTCATAGGAGTTATAAAGGTATTTGATTTGGGACAACTGAGTTATACATATGTGCGTTATTAGCTTTTCAAACAGTTTAGAAATGAAAATGTATATATATATAAAATAAAATCAGAAATAAAAAGAAATCGATGTAGAAATAATGTTAAAAATCTTAGGATTTTTAAAAATTTAGCATGAAAATTTATTTTAAAGCCCAAAATATGAGATAATATCTAAACAAGACATAATTCACTGAAAAAAAATAATATTGGGGAAATTGCTTTTAATAAATCATGGACAAAAAAAAACAATTTCAAAAAGGATAGAATGAGAGTCTTAAACACATATAGGCATTAAAAAAAAAGATGTCAGAAGAACAATATTTAAAGGAATATAGTTAAGAATTTTCCAAAATTGAAGAAATACCTGAGTCCTAAGATAAATAAAAATAACCCCATGTCTAGTGACATGATAGGAAAGCTGCAGAATATCAGAGATAACAGTAAAATCTTAAAAGCTACCAGAGGAAAAAAACAAACTATCAGTGAAAGAATGATAATTAGACAGTAGATTTTCCCTTAGCAAGAATATATGCCAGACTAAAGTGGCTTTCCTAAATTTTAAGGAAAAAATAAGTAAATCGGCAGTTTTACACCCAGCTACACTGTCATAACCAGCACACTAAAGACATCTTCAGACATCAGAGACTAAGAGTTTAACACTCACAAGCCTCACAGAAAAATTACTGTAAAAGGATATACATATTCTCTACAAGAGACAGTCTCCTTTGGACCTTCATTCCTCGTTTCCCTTGCCATTATTTCTGAAACACATCATCTATCAAGCAAATAATCCTATCTCCAAAACTCTCAATATGTTTACCCTTTTCTCCTTTCCCTGAATTCCTCTAGATAATTAACAGTCTCATATGAACAATTATGGGCTAAATAAACAAACATATTGTCTCTCTGCTCCTGTGTCCAGAGTACTAGATACTGTTATCCAGCAATAATAGTGAAACAATAGTAGTAGTAATAGTGAAAATAGTAGTAATAGTGAAACAAAAGAAATCAACTAAGCCAAATAAGTTATACATAACAGGGTTTTCAGTCTATTTAACATTCCGTTCATGTATACCAATCATCTCCATTTACATTTCTTATGTTACTTATTCCAAACTTTTTTTCTCTCCTCAAGCCCTTCGTCTTCATTCTCATTCTTGTCAGCAAAATTGCTCTCACTTTTCAGAGGAAAGCATAAACAAAAAGGACACAAACCACCTCAGCTTATCTATTTGTGTGAGGCCAAAATCAAAATGAATAGAATTGAAAGTGTGTCTCTCTATTATTGAAGTCATTGAAAATGTTAAATTCTATAGCAGTGTTTTAATTTCATGTGTGCTCTATGCCATTATCATTGTATATAAAAATAACTATAATGATAATACTGTAGTTTTATCTAGAAACAAAGGACTTCCACAAATATTCTCACTCTTGGTAGTTTAGGTTTACAATGTCCAATCATCATACAAGCAGTGGTTTGCCTATAATCACATGGTTATTTACATGCAAAACTGAGAGTAGAACTTGTATCCGCCATTTCCAAATCCAGTCCTATGTTCTGTGCTGCTACTATATGCCAAGATACTGTTTTACCCAAATCTTTCAGGACAAAAAAAAAATCATTGTAAATAGTGTATATGAAGTTTCCTATTTAAAAAATCTTATTAGGGAAAATATTCTATTACTATACTCCCCACTTTCCTTAGTAAAAATATCAGTTTAATGAAAGGATACAGGCAAAGAGGTAGTTATCAGCTGAACTTCATGTTTGGCTACCCCTTTTGCCCCAGTGAAACCCTTCCTCCTATTCAATATTGCTTATTACCTTTGACACCTACAGCTACGCTTGCTCATTTACAAGACAGCATCTCCAGGTCTACTAGTGAAATGCAGAAACTCCTTGCTTCTAAGTTGTTGGTCTGCTTCTATTGTGATAAACAACTGGAAAATTAGAGTTAGAGCAAACAATACACTGAATTCTTTCAGAAACAGGATTGCTTTAAAGGAAAAGAATGCGGCTTTGCCACTATGAAGACTGGTTACAAATCCTAGCTATGAAATTACTAGCTATGTGTCCTTAAGCCATAATCATTAAAGTACATAATTATTTAATGATTATGTTCTATATGACAGGCATGGGCTAAATAAACACTTCAGCAAAACCCATCAAGAAGTCAAAATATAATTGAATTCAACATTTTTGTTGTCACAGGATGTCTGACACTGGCATTTAAGTGTCCTGGACTTGTTAGTTATAAATCAATACTACCATGGGCCTCATGTGATGGAAGCTGAGTCTTAGAGAGGTTCCAATGCTCAAAGTAACACAGAATGTGCTAGAATCATGATTCAGAAACAATCAATTCACCCCTACCCCTGTGGTCTTAACCAAGCATCTGAAGACACGTGGTGCAGGTGCCAGACCTGGCCCACAGTCCATTTCATTATGCCCAAACAGTGTTTTTGAAATGAAGACATCTCACTGAAAGTCTGGATTTCTGGTTTCTGAAAAATTGGGAAGTCATGCAACAGTGAGCTGATATTGCAGCATGGCAGCAGCTAGCTGAGGCTGAGCAGCAGCTGCCCCTTCAGACAAAGCACATGCTCACTGGTGCCCACCATTCCACACTCTGCAGTTACACCCACCTGCTTCTTACACTCACATCACCTGCCAAAATCCTGCAAGCAACTGTGGCCAGAACCCCATACATTCCCTCCAAGCAAGGTATGTTGTATCTGAATCATTTCACACTTATTAAGTGGGACTATAGAGGCCTAGCACACATTACTATGAGAAATAAGTTCAACAATGTACACTGATGCATCAGATAATACTAGACATTAATAAATAGTAAAATTATTGTCATTATTTTTATTAATACAAGCATGAAAACTAAGTAAATGTCTCAACCAAGGAATCAACATTAGCATCTTGCAGAGACTATTATTTATACCAACAGGAGCTAATTAATTAAAGTTGAAGATATGCTGATCTCTGAAACATTTCCTCAAACTAGCTTGCTACCAAAGAAAACAAAAACAAGCAACAAAAACTTCTATGCATTTATTGGGTCTGTTCCATGTGCAAAGCACTTGTGACACAGTCAGTAACCCCCAGAGTTTTTGATCTAGGAAGTAGAAGCTAACATATAAGCAGCTAATGCTAGACAGCAGACTATGGAAGTGCAAAGAGTACGTATTACTTATGTATTCATTTATACTTAATCTTTTGCCATAAATTATATAAGTAGAAGGCCATAAGACAAAAATTAATAGGAAATCATAGCAAAGAGCATTTAAGAGAGGTAAAGCTGAAAGTGAGTAAAGGTAAGAACGTCCTACAGAGAAGGGCTGTAATTTTGCTTCAGGAAGTCCTGGTAATAAAAACTAAAAGAGAAGTACAGTCCATCCTAGGATTGGAGTAGAGTGTCCAGGAGATTCCAAACTCACGCACCAGTAGCTCAGGAGCAAGCATAACTTTCTCCATATGAAGATCTGAGACAAAAATATTCTCACGATCAGGTTTTGATAAGAACTAGTTATTGGAGAATTTGCATGTATGATTTCTGGCCGAGTCTTGGATTGCTATGTCAGGGGTCAACAAACGTTTTCTGCAAAAGACCAAGTAGTAAATATTTTAGTCTCTGTGGGCTATACAACTTCTCTGGAGTGTTATATAACTCTGTTGTTATAATATGAAAGCCATCACAAGCAATATGGAAAAAAATAGCCTGGCTGTGTTCCAATAAAACTTTATATTTGAAAACCAGCAACAGAATGAATTTGGCTCATAGGCTGTAGTTTACCAATGTGTGGTCTATGTTTTCAACTAAAAGCAGAATTGTCAACTTCAAAAGGAATGTTTTTTACAGTGATACTAATGCAAAAGAAAAGCTATTTCTCAGACTGTTAATCATTTCATGGAGCTGATTGCCTACCCCTCATGGCTTGGAGCAGAATGTAATTTGTATGTTAAAAATCCTATGCACATTAAATAGTGATACTTCTTGTATTATGTAGATATGTTGGGTGTTACTTAAAGCTTACAGGAAGGAGTGACTAAGATTGGGTTGCTCCTGGCTCAAGTGGCCATGCAGAATGGAACCAGGCAGGGCCCACCTTGCTAACACCCAGGGAGTCTGGAGGCCCCCAGAGCTCCCAAGTGTGATAACATAATGCAGCTTCCAAAGAGATCTACAGAGATAATTAATATGTACCCTGATGTGGAAGATGTCACTGGAAGGGGAGTTCACAATTTTATAGAACACTTTCCCAAAAGTTCTGGGGAAATTGTAGACCTCAAATAACAAAGATTTTGTTTTGTTTTGTTTTGTTTTGTTTTGTTTTAATCAAACTAAAAGTGACCAAAATTGCTCCTCATATGTATACTCATCCTTCTTCTGAAGAGTCAGTAGTAATTTCAGAGTACCATGCTAGCCCATCTCAATCCGTACTACCCATAATCTCTGGACTTTTCATCAAATAGAAATTCAAAAAATGCTACATATGAAAGTGATCATTCCAGTGCTAGGCACTTCATCATCACTCAGAGAAAATTTATTGAATTTGAATCTGTATCTTCACAGAGAAGGAAAATTAATCTCAGCTAAACAAAATTTCTGACATAGGCAGAGAATAAAGTAATTAATCGAGTTTGGAGAGGTCATGGAAGGCTTCACTGAGATTTCATTTGAACCCCATCTTAGTGGAATTAGACATGCACCAAATGGGCAGAGTGTAGGAGTTAGCAAGGGGCACAGGACACTGCTGGCAGAAAAAACACCATGGGCAAAGGCATGTGGCACAGGGAGCATGGAAGTTTCTAGGAGGGAAAGCACTTTTGTTTTGATGGAAAGAAGCCATGAGAGATGAATGGAGAGTCAAGCAGAACACTACCCAGTGAAAAGGAATGTTGAGGCAGGAGACCAATATGGCAGCGGGGGGGGGGGTATGTGAAGGGGGGCTCCATCTATGAGCTTAGATTCTGTGGTAGACTCATGTGGGGAAATGAATCAGGCAACAGTCAGGGACCTGCCCTTGTTTGGGGCCTTGACCAGAGAGACAGAGAATGGATAGGTGGCAGGCATCTATACCCCCGTGTGTAACAGCCACACCAGTGGCACAGCTCTGAGAAGAATGCATTTTCTAAATCACATTTGAAAGGTGCAGTGCAAAGCAACGAGGGAAATGAGTCAGTGTTCTCCCGGCACCAAAGACCTGCACACAGCACCTTTCAAAAAGCCATTCAGGTGAAGGTCCTTGGGCTCCCTGTCTTCTTGAACTTTTCACCAGGTCTGGGAATGAATTGCAATACATTATACTTGTCTTTCCCAGATTGAAAAAGTGGTGGGCAGGGGGGTGAAAAAAAGTAAAAGTCTCCTTTTGTTTTCCTCACCTCCCCACTGGGTCCTCCATTCATTAGGAACCCGTTAGACTTGCCGGAGCTTCCCTGAAGCAGCTACCTCGGCTTCTGCTTCTGGCCTCCACCGCAATGCAAGCAGCCCGCAGCCCCACTCTGTACTAGCTTTTATTGAAAGGCCTTCTTGCCTTCAGAAAACACACGGCTGCCTGATCCAAATGAGAAGAGATGTCTTTTAAATAATGCTAAGACTTCCAGACAATAATCACTCTAGCACTTTGGCAACATAATGCTTGTGTTTCGTTGTGATCTCTTCATAGGTTCCTAGACCTCCAACTCCACAGGGAATGTCACAAATTCACATGTTATCTGTGAAAAATAGATACAGCACTTGCAGCTCTGATTTACCTAAAACGAGGTGTAAGGAGGAAAAAAAAAAAAAAGAAAGAAAAACAACAGATTCATGTAGCCAGACAGCTCCCTGTCAGTGACACATACAGGGAAGCTTATACTGTAAGTTATTCTAGGAAAAGGGCGAACGTTTTATATTAACAACTTGCCTTCCAGATCTTTTTCTTTTCTTTTAGCAGAGAGCTTTAGGCTAATTTTTATCTAGTCCCTTTTTTACAATAGAACTTATCAACAGGCAAAGTAGCACATAAAGTAGTGACGGGTACAGCCAGATGTCCTAGACAGTGTGGTACCATAAGAAGAGTCAAGAGACCAGGGGAGGATCCAGAGATGGGTTTGAAGCTTGCCACCCCTAGCAGGTCACCCTAAATAAGTACTTCAAAATCCCTGAGGCTCAAATTCTTATTGTCCTCAATAGCTCATATGATTGGGATGAATGAATTAGACAATGTGATGATGCAGATCCTCCAAGAAGCAGGCATCAGAGAAGTTCATTAGGGGAAAGATATCTGAGGTAAAGTGAGGTTAGAACAGGTGGAGGCTGAGAGAGGCATCAGATCCAAACGCAGTACAGACCCTGTGAAGAAGAGAGGGAAAGAAGAAAAGGTGAGTGGAAAGAGTTTTGGTGGTAGTTCTAAGCAAGTTCAGCAACACCGATGGGGAGAACTCTCCATCTCATCTCCCATAAACAGAGCTGCCTTGGCAGCCCTTCCATGCTCAGTTGTTGGTGAGGAGCAGCCCATGGGAAGAGTGGCCTTGTGATATTGTGATTTATAAAAAGAAATACATATTTGGTCTTTGTCCCTGGTACCAACCCCTAAAATCCTTGGAATTTACTAAGTGATGCAAATCATAAAGGTGTCTTTCGTTATGTAAATAAGATGACTTTTGGACCGTCCCTGGGTCACCTAAGGTTGGTGGCAGGGTCCCAACCAACCAACTTTCAGTCCCACACCTCCAGGGAAGAGAAGGGGGCTGGAGATTGAGATCGGTTGCCAATGGCCAATGATCTCATCAATTATGCTTATTAAACGAAGCCTCCATTAGAAACCGAAAAGGACAGGGTTTAGCGCTTCTGGGTTGATAAACAAGTGGAGACTCAGGGAAAGTGGCCTGCCTGGAGAGGGCATGGAAGCTCTGTGTCCTTCACTTTGCCCTGCATCTCCCCCATCTGTCTGTTCCTGAATTCTAGCTTTTTATAATAAACCAATGACCTAGTAAGTAAAATGTTTCTCTGAGTTCTATGGGCCACTCTAACAAATTAATCAAACATAAGAAGGCAGTCGTTGGAACCTCTAATTTATCACCAGTTGGTCAGAAGTACAGGTAAGAGCCTGGACTTACGACTAGTGTCTAAAGTTGGAGTGGGTGGTAGGGGAACACGCTTGGAGGACCTAGTCCTTAGCCTGTGGGATCTGATGCTATCTCCAGGTAGGGAGTGTCAGAATTGAGTTGAGTTGTAGGACACCCAGCTGGTGTCTGAGAATTGCTTGGTGGTGTGGGGAAACCTTCCCCCACACACACTGGAATTGGTGACCAGACCCTTTCAGCCTCTATACAAACCTAGTGACAGATTTCAGAGCACAGCAGCTGGAGCCAGATGGTTGCACTCCCTGGGAAAGGAGATCAGAGAGATGTACCCTCACAGCCACCACCAACTGCATATGAAAGCGCTTTGCAGGGATCCCTGGGTGGCGCAGCGGTTTGGCGCCTGCCTTTGGCCCAGGGCGCGATCCTGGAGACCCGGGATCGAATCCCACGTCGGGCTCCCGGTGCACGGAGCCTGCTTCTCCCTCTGCCTGTGTCTCTGAGCCTCTCTCTCTCTCTCTGTAACTATATTGAATAAATAAATAAAATCTTTAAAAAAAAAAAAAAAAGAAAGCGCTTTGCAAAGTAACCAACATAAAGAAAACAATCAATAAATGTATTTTTCCTCTTAGATGTCAGACATTTTGTTCATAGGCTGAACGAAGGGTATAGTCTTTCCAGTTTCAATCAAATTTGAGATGTAAGTTGGCCTTCGCCTGATGGAATGCAGTAATACAAACTGGTAAACATCTCATCCAAATTTGGAAAGGGTCGTTTTCATCATAAACGAGGAGAGAAGAGGACAAAAGGTTAGTTAGCACCCTTTCAGCAAACACAAGTGGTCATCCCCACCTGCCACTAAGAGTAGAGTTCCTAGAACAGCAACGTCATGCCCAGGTTTATAGGTCAAGGTACAAAATGTCTCCATCCAGTTTACATAAACTTACACCATGACCAACAAGCTTTCAAACAGTAAATTCCTGCTCTTCTAGTTTCCACATGTTGCTAAAATATTTCATTCCCTGACATCCAGCAAAATCATCTGGGCTTCAGATCTTCAACCGCTCAGCTGCTGTAGCTTCCAACACCAGAGTCCTCAAACTTCAGTCTCTCCTTCCTACTGATCAAAGTTTTCCTGTGAAAAGAGGAGTCTATACTTTGTGTCCATATAGCATTCTAATAAAACCCCCTTGGGGAAAAAAAAAAAAAAAACCTTGGGAGGAAGGTACAGGTAATGCATATTTGTACGCAGACTTGGTTTCAGGCATCCAGGAGTCCCACACCAGGCTCTCCCTAGCTTTTTGACCTTGGGGACATAATTAACCTCTGCAAGTCTCAATTTCTTCATACACAAATTTGAAATAATAGTATCTGACCTTGAAAAACTGTCATGAGGTTTGGAAATAATATACGCAAATCACACAGTACAGCATCAAAAACATAATAGGTGCTCAATAAATAATAACTAATAACTTTCCTAGCCTCTTAATCTCAGTAAAATATATAGGACAAGTATTCTTAAATGCACTACATAATTCCATACAAGTTATCAAAAAAAATGCAACAATAAACTCCTGTAATAATGAATGCCATTCTTGGGGTGCCAAGGTGGCCCAGCAGTTGGCTAAGTGTCTGCCTTCGGCTCAGGTCGTGATCCCCAGGGTCCTGGGATCAAGCTTCGTGTTAGGCTCCTTGCTCAGTGGGGAGTCTTCTTCTACCTCTCTCTCTGCCCCTACTCCCTGCTTGTGCTCGCACTCTCTCTTTCCCAGAGATAAATAAAATCTTTAAAAAATTATAATTAATGCCATTCTGGTTGCTTAGCAAGTGTATGATTATGGGTTGATATACAGCTTAAAATAGGGAACATACAATCTTAAAATAACGATAAATAAACCTCATATAACTGGAAGCAGGGTTTTTCTGTTTTGATTCAACCCCATGGCGCACACTTAGCAATTTGTACATGTAAAATTAGAAGGTAAATGCTACCAAATATTTGCCACCATTCGTTTTATAGTATCTTCCATATCAAAGCACTGCTAATCCTTACAAACCAGGAGCAGCGTATCAGCATTAGATATTTTTCCTACATCTTCTTTAATATTTTCTTAGTTTATTTCATACTTTGATTTTGCATGCCTCAGTCCAAGTATCCACTCCTTTTCAACCAAATTGACTTCTTCTTTCCCCTAGGAAATGGGGCCTTCTCTGAAATGTATGGATCCTCTCCTGCCAAGAAGTGAAAAGTCTTCCTATCTTAATCAGGTCAAGGCCCCTCTTGCTAGGCCCAGAGGTTACTCAGCAGTAGCTGGTACAGAGAATGATTCCCCGCTCTGCAACTGTCTGTTACCATGGAGACATGCTAATTAGTGAATGATGAGAAAGCAGAGGGGTCCAGGGTCTATAAAACCATGAGAAAGAAAGGGAAATGAATGGAAAAATATGGACGAAGAGAAATTAGGGTATTTTATGGGGCAAACTCTAAGTAAAGGAGTCCTGGAATGATAGATAGGATCCTAACCAAGAAGAGGGTTATGAAGAGAGAATGTCAATGACAAAGATTCATAGATTTTCAGTTTGAAGAAATGAAGGGTAGAGACTGTAGCTCAAGAAAAGGAACAGAAAACTCCAACAGTGCCAAGTACAAGTCATAAGATCACAGAATGTTAATGACCGGAATTTTACAGGTGTTGAATGATGGAAATTTTTTTTTCTAAAAGGGAGGAAATGTGACATTCGGGGCCATCAAAGTAAATTGCAAATCTTTGCAGAAATTTCTCTGTTATAACTTGAATTCACATTTGCCAATTCGACATAATTTGCAGGGTGGCATGTCAATGTGCCAATGCGTGGGATTTCCGTCCAATTCTCTGAGCCAATGTGCCCTTGGATTTCTACATCCAGACCTCCAAGGAATAACAGCACAGAAAAGGAATTTATTTATTTTTTTTTTTCAGAAAAGGAATTTAGCTGAAAATTTCGAGAACTGTGTTTTAAAAAGATAATACAGAGATAAAACTATTATACTGAAGGGCATATGAGTGCTTACATATGTTGCAGGTTTTGAGCATTTGTGTAGGTAATAACATCTGTCTTCTAAAGAGATAATTTCATGTTATATTATTATACATATTTTCTATCTTGTTTATTTTATTATACATTATTTAATACACATTATTACTGTACTACATTTGATCTGTCAACACATTTTAAAAGATCTTATGCAATGTAAAGATATTGTTGATGTTCCAGTAAGTGAAATAAACAAGCTACCTATGAAGGTCAAGGTATTATCATCAGAATTAGCCCAAATATGAAAAGAAGAAGCCTATTGTGTTAACTGGAGGAAAGTTATGTAGCTAGGTGAGTCTCATGTGCAAAGTTAATCTAATCTGCCCTTGTATATGAACAAATTTACAGCATTTCAGACCCTGGAAATTTCCCCCTTGATATTGTGAATTATAATAAGAAATACATATTTGTCTCTGTCGCCATTTCTGGCACAGAGCTCCTAACATCCTTAGAATTTCCAAGTGATGAGAACCACAAAAGCGTCTTTTGTTATGTTAAAGAGGTAACTTTTGGACTGTACCTAAAATTGGGGGTTGCCAATAGAAACAACATTTGATAAGAGGGTTAGAACTTTCAGTTCCACTCCCCTGACCCCCGAGGAGGAGAAAGAGACTGGAGATTGAGAACAATCACCAGTGGCCAATGGAGGTGCTGGAAGAGTCTCGAGAGGAAACTCCATGTTCTTTCCCCAAACCTTGCCCTTGGATCTCTTCCCTCTCCCTGCCTGAGTTATATCATTTTATAGTAAACTAGAAATCCAATGAGAAAATGGAGTTTCTGAGTTCTGCGAGCCACTCTAGCACGTTAATCAAAGCCAAGGAGGGAATGGTGGGAACCTCCAATCTATAGCCTGTTGGTAGGTCAAAAGCACAAGTGACAAGGTGAACTTGCAACCTGCATCTGAAGTGGTGGTGGGGAGGAGGATGCAGTATAGGACTAAACTCTTAACCTATGGGATCTGCCACTGTCTCTTGATAGGTAGGGTCAGGAGTTGAGTTGTAGGATACCTAGCTAATGTTCAAGAATTGCTTATTGTTGGTGGTGGGGTTACCCCCAATACCACCACCAACAACCCCCCCAACCAACACACACACACACACATCAGAATTGGTAACTAGAACCTATTACCCTCTACCTTGAATTTCCCTGCCTTACATTTTCTGCAAGTACTGTCTACCCAGACTATCTTCCATTTTACAGAATTCCTCTCACCGCATTCAAATCCAAATCAAATCCACCTTCTCAGTAGGCCTATGCCTCACAGGAAGTTACCACTATGTGCCTTTCTTAAGGGAACTGAAGTATTTTGTAACTGCCTCTCTTATATGGAGTTTGATTTTTGACAGTATGTAATTCCTGACATTTTGGCTATTTGTTTAAATAGCTATAAATTCCTCAAGGATAGAGGATAGAGACTACGTTTCATGCACCTTATATTCTCCATTATTCCCAGCACCAAGCGTACTGCTTAAAATATAGCAGATATTTGTTAAATACTTATTGAATAAATATACTAAATTACAAGCAATAACTAATTTGTATAGTTATTTAAATTCTACAAAAGGCTTTAGAACACCAGAGGATGAGCTCCTTAAATGTCCATGCCTTTTGTGCTAACCTCTATCTTTAGGACATTAACTCAACAGGTCTTCAATTACGATTTTATTTATTTATTTATTTGAGAGACAGAGTGCACAAGCAGAATGAGGGGCAGAGGGAGAAGCATGCTCTTCGTTGAGCAGGGAACCTTATGTGGGGCTAGATCCCAGGACTCCAAGACCATGACCTGAGCAGAAGGCAGACACTTAACCAACTGAGCCATCCTGGTGCCCCAATAGGTCCTTAATTAAAATGTGTTAAATTAGTATCCAAATCCAGAATTATCCAAAGACCCTGACATCCTTTCAAAATTAGTAGTTCCTCAGTAACATGGTGCCTAAAAATGTTTCTCTTTTGTCAACCAAGATCAAATTCAGCAAATACGTGTGTATTAAAAGTTAACCTCTCCTAGCCAATGAATTTTCCCCTAGAGTTGACAAATGCCAGAAGTGAACATTCTAGAATCTAAAAGGGTTTCCCAAAACAACTGAGACTAATCAGGGGGACATGGTCCCAAATCAATTCCAGGTTCTAACAAGAGGGGGAGCCAGCAACAAGGTGAGGCCAAGTAGGGTGAAGCTCACCTGACTGGTAAAGAAGCAAGAAAGTTGGCCCTCTACAACCTAATTACTCTATTGTGTAATATTCTACTTTCTCTAAAGTGTTTTAATCACAGTATTAAAAATCAGTGTCAATGAATATTGCATTTAAAATGTTTTCGAAAAGCACCGTTTGAGGGAGGGAGCATCATGGGCTTCAGGATATCAACTGTCCTTCCTGCTTTGCTCCCAGCCATACTTCTGATTAGCCAGATGTGTTAAGGAAGTATTTGGATTTACAAGCATGACATACATAAATCCAAATCACTCTTTAGCCCCCAAATATCTTCCCCTTCAATCCTGCAAGAGTATTTAAAGTCTCACAATAGGGCAACCCGGGTGGCTCAGCGGTTTTGCGCCACCTTCAGCCCAAGGTGTGATCCTGGACACCGGGGATCGAGTCCCATGTCGAGTCCCACATCGGGCTCCCATGTCCTCCCTGCATGGAGCCTGCTTCTCCCTCTGCCTGTGTCTCTGCCTCTCTCTCTCTCTCTCCTGTGTTTCTCATGAATAAATAAATAAAATCTTTTAAAAAAAAATTTAATAAAGTCCCACAATAGTAATCACTGCAGGTAAAGAATTTGATCACTCACACTTTTAAAAAAAAATCATATTAGCTCTCCCCATCTAACAATACTGAAAATGAGACACACAGGGCAGATCCATTGGGATGGGGCAGAGGAAAAGAGTTGCACATAGTGTACTGGGAAGGAAGGAAGGCCAAGTGGCAATACTTTACTAATAAGATTCTAAGCAACCAGAGAACAGCTTGAGAATACTAAGAACTGAGAACCACAAGTTCAAGCCAATGAAGAGAAGGGAGTCAGGAAACGAAGATGGAAAGAGCTAAATTCAAATTTGCTATCAAATTTGTAAATTTGTAAAGCCACAGTCTTGACTCTGGATAACCGTGCTGAAAATCAAAACTAAGTCATCTAGCTCTGGGCCATTACATACAAATGCGTGGCATGACCTTTTGAACATTTGCTACTGTGCCATACATCAGACCATCTCCTGTTACCAAAATATATGACAATTATGTATTTATAATTTGGTGTATATATGTGTGTATATTTTTTTTTCAACATGCCCAATCAGGTAATAAACCCAGGGATCGTCACAAATGAATTGTAAATCAGCTTTACAGGTCTCCCAATAGAAGTTTAAATGAAAAAGACTCTACAAACTTTTTTTTTTTTAAGATTTATTTATTTATTTATGATAGAGAGAGAGAGAGAAGCAGAGACACAGGCAGAGGGAGAAGCAGGCTCCATCCCGGGAGCCCAACGTGGGATTCGATCCCGGGTCTCCAGGATCGCGCCCTGGGCCAAAGGCAGGTGCTAAACTGCTGCGCTACCCAGGGATCCCCAAGACTCTACAAACTTATACGTTTATCCCCATGTGTTAGTTTTTTTTATCACAAATGCACTCTCTCAAGAGAACAGAGCATATCAGGATAAACCCATCACCTGAAAGCCTTAACCCTAGATTATCATTATCCCAAGTGTATCATCTCCACAGATGTCGGGCAGCACACTCAATATCTGGTTATGAAGGGACCAGTTTATGAGAACACCTCGGTATTACATAATTATTACTTTAACCTCCCACAAAATATTTTTGCAAATTTCCAAAAAATTCTACTTCTCAGATTAACAGAGCATTTATATTTAAGAGGTAACATACGGTTTTTCCAGATAAATTAAAGATATATCATTAATATCCTTTAGCCTTAATGTTCCAAGTAGTCTTTCTTAGTGAATATATTTTACACAGAACTTCATCTGGATCTTAAGTTATGATTGACTTTGTAACCACAGCAATGATCATTTAGAAGTTTCTGAGAACATAAGAGGCAATTGAACCAGTGAACCACCCAGTCAGCTGATCTGCCTTAAATCTGTCTGTCATAAGCATTCAGAGTCCCAAGTTCTCCCATGATGAAGAGAAGCTCCACTGCTACTTAGGCTTGCAGATGGCCTGGGGACAGGCCGGATGACTGACGTAACGCTGCCATTGTGGTGCGGCTTCCTTCTCACCGCTTTCAGTGTCCAAAGTGGTTTCTGGGACTCTTCCAGCCTTTTTAGTTTTCCAATTCCCAAACTGTGTTTGTGAATAACAGATTACACAGCAAAAAATGAAAATTATGCCAACCCAATTCATTCTGTCTCAGTCCATTTGGACTGGTGTAACAAAATACCACAGATTGGATCACTTATAAACAACAAAAATTTATTTCTCACAATTCTGGTGGCTGGAAGCTCAAGGTCAAAGTGTCAGTATCATCCAGTGAAAGCTTTCTTCTGAGTTGCAGACTTTTTTGCTGTGTCCTCACTCGACAGAAGGGGCTAGAAAGTTCTGTTAGGGGTCTCCTTTACAAGGGTACTAATCCCATTCATGAGGCATCCTCCATGCTCTCTCTAATCACCTCCAAAAGGGCCCACCTCCCAACACCATCACATTGGGCATTAGGATTCCAACATGTGAATTTGGGAGGAGACACAAATATTCAGATCATAGCACGTTCCAACATACCAAAGGATAGGACCTCACTTCTGAGTGACTAGATTGAGTGAAGAACAGGAGAGAAACTAACAAGGAGTTTCAAAATGCAAAAATACAAGCTAGAAAATAAATGACTAAGTAGGAGCAGGAATCAAATAATCAGAGGCTCAGCGTGAGTCATAAACTAGCGGTAATTTAATAACGGGATACTGTAATGTTTACAAAACAATTCAAATATTAGGATGCACAAAAGCAATCACTTTCTCCATATTAATCAGTTCTAGTCAGGCTTTATCAAGATGCACTGCCCTACCTTAGGGCCTGAGATGGAAAATTCAGGGCAGATTCCAAACACTGCCAGCAATATGATTAAAGGAAGGGCTGGAGATGGCCCAGGAGAGGGTTAATTACTGTCTTCAGGTGTGTGAGAGGCTCTCACCCAGAGTACAGGGGTCATGGAAGTTTGGGATTGAAGCCATATGTAAGGAAGGCATAGAGCACTGGATTCATAAGGCACAGCAGAAGGCACAGGATTCAGACATTTCCTAGCTTTGAGAGTTATTGAATAATTGATTCAAACAATGAACTGGATTAAGGAGTCATTTCCAAAGATCTTTCAAAATCAGATTGTTTTTCATCTCTTTGTACCTAAGAAAGGAATGGGTGAGATGGTGTCCCTAGTTCTCTGGTTCAGCCAATTCTTGATTATCTGTGATTCTATACTGATTTATCAATTATTCAAACAATGTAGAGAAAAGCAATTTTTCTCCTGTAAAGCTGATATTTAAATATTGGATACTTGATACCATATCTTACCTTTGGGAGCTCTCAATTGAAAGGCACCACAATATTGAAATTTTATTATCCACAATTTTAAGATGAATTTTTAATTTGTTAGGCTCAATAACAACTTAAGTTCTATCCTGAACTAGGAAAGCATGAGTTTGTTTAAAGAAAGTCAGACTTTCTGTGTTCTGATTCCCATGACTTGTTTCTCTCTCCCAGCTCTGCTGAGTCAGTTTAAATCAGTGAAATGGAGTAATTTCATAATGGCACCAACAGGGAACAACTAAAAAAAAAAAGTGACAATATGTCACTTAGAGCTTTTCCCATAGAATTTTAAAAATCTTTTTCTATTGTCAAAAACAGAGGCCTCAAGAAGGTAAATTCCTATTACCTTCTTATTCCCTCCCCAACATCTAACTAGCATTCCTACTATGGGACTTTTTTTTTCCTCAAAAGAGGAAACAAGAGAATATATGTAGTTTATCAAGATATCTGTAAAAGAGACTACATATTTTTTTTATTTTCAATATAGACAACCAACTAATATTTGATCTTTCCAAATTTCTCCATACTTAGACTTTTTAACAAAATTATGACACAAAGGTAGTTTTAAAAGAAAAAGGACAAAGAGAATCTGATTCTATAAAGATAAACTCTTGTTCCTGGAGGATGGAAACTGGATTACCTTTAGAACCTCTGAGAAAAATATTTCAGGGAAGACCAAAGGGATACAAGAGAACTTAGGAATAGTAAAAGAGAGAGAGAGAGAAAGAGAGACTTTTCAACATTGTTGCAAACAGTAGGCTTGATAATTTTCCCCATTTGATTACCTAATCAGTAAATGAGGAAGTACATGACATATTTTACAAGAAAATCTGAGGCTTTTGAGTGCAAATCTGAAAAGTGCTATAGTAATTCCTTATAAATGTTACTCTTACAAAATGTTTTTTTAAAAATCTAGCTGTTCAGCATTCTCTGGAGTTAACTGTCCTTTATTCTTCTAATGCTTTAGCTGTATTTCACCAATGTCAAATAAAAGTTTACTTTTCTTAGTGCTAATGCACTAAACATACCAAATAACCGGTAACGTTTTCTCTCTTTATAAACCTCAAGGGTATCAAGGTTACAAGTGGTAGAATTCAAATAAATTTGTAATATTTTATCAAAGGGAACCTCACTTTCATGGTGATACACATGCCCTGAGATGTTTTTCCCAGGTAAAAATATTTATCTACAGCTGTATGTGTAAAGACAAAATAACAGTGTGAGACGGCATTTAACTAAATTATACAAGCTACTGATTTTTTTCTTAATTGAGTGTTTACATGTTTTTATTGTTAGCCTAAACACTTATATGCAGTTTGTGCGCAGTAAATATCAGTGATTTATTTGGGAAGGTGTCTGAATCTGCACGATCTTGCCAGTCTGCTTGCTTACTAAATCCAGACAGGATCAAGAAATTAGAAACTTTTCCTCTTTGAAAGGCACTATTTACAAAATGATGACATAAGCCCCAGACTGGGAAAAAGTATTTGCAAAACATATATTGGATGAAGGACTGACATCCAAAACAAATAAAAACTCTCAAGGCTTAATAAGAAAAAGACATACAGCTAAACTATTTTCGATGGAAAAAAATTTGGACAAACAGCTTGCCAGAGATTCACAGATGGTAACTAAACACTTGAAAAAGAGACTCAACATCATTAAGTCATTAGAGAAATACAAATTAAAATGACAGTTAGATATCACTACAAGCCAACCAGAATGGCAAAAATCTTTTAACCGACAATACCAGACACTGGTGAGGATGCAGAGCAATGGAACCCGTGTCTATGGTCGCTGGAACATAAAACATTCCAACCACTTTTGAAAATAGTCTGGTGATCATTACGTTAAAAATGCATTTGCCATTTGGCCTATCCATCCTATATCTAGGTATCTGCCCACAAGAAATGTAAAGATACCTCTGCACAAAGACGTGTGAGGCTTTTACAGTAGCCTCATTCCTAATCGTTAAAAACTGGAAACAACCCCAATGTCCACAAATTAATGAGTGGATGTGTAGATTGTGATACCACCACACAATGGAGTATTACTCAGAAAATGAGAAAGAACAAGCTCATCATACATGCAACATGTGGATGGATCTTAAAAGCGATAGGCCAAGTAAAAGAAGTCAGGCAGAAGAAAGCTACGTGAGTCAGTCTGTCTGATGTTCTGAAAAAGGCAAAATTCTGAGGACAGAAGCCAGATCAGGTAGCCGTTGCAGGCTGGGAGGGAGAGAGAGGAAAGGCCGTCATGGCACACGGAAGAGGCTGTGAGATGATGGGAAGATTCTCTAAATCGTGACAGAGGTTATCTGACTGTTCACTTTTCTCTTTTACTTAAGAAATGGTGCATTTTAAAGGGGTAATCTCCACCTCATGAGAATTATACCTCAATAGACCTTTCACTAAAAGGACACGTGTGTGCATGTGTGTACATCTTTACGCACACATGCATAAAATGATGGCTAAGAAGCTTTTGAATGCTTTGGATGATGAGCACCGAGAGGACGGGTGGGGTAAACGTGCCATTCTTGCATTCCTTTTCACCAGTTGACTAGATGCTCTTAGAGCATTTTAAAAAGAACCATCACTACCCCCAAAGACCACGGACCAGCACTGCCCCACCTCCACTCCCAGTCAAATAACCAACCTTTTCACATTTTATTCGGCTCGGCTTTGGGGGGCTTTTTAAATCCCCCTTTCAGTGTTAAAATTGTCAAGCTGGTGGCCCAACTACCCCATCTATCCTAAGATGTTTCACATGCCCTTTTATAGGATCTTAAACTTAACCTGAGTCATTTTCTAAAGAACGATAATGGAAGCGTTATGGGCAGATTGCAATGCACAAGTGCATAGTAAAGCTTTTACTTAAATGGAACCTACCCACGAAAGTAAGAACCCCGATATCACTGCAGCAGGGCCATGGTAGTGATGGCAGTGGAAAAAAATACTATCAGGAGGATTCATTTCCACCTACTTTAGACCTTTTGCTGTAATTCCTCATATAAAAATCTCTTTCTTTCCTTGACCATTAATACTGATAATTATATCTGTATTTCTTAAGAATATTATGAGTTGCCATTTCTGCATAGTAGCAGATTGAATTTATTCACCTTACGGATATATTATTATCACAGATAATAACTGCGGCATGATAATTATCATTAATTATTCATTTGGATTAAGAGGCAAATAGGCTTGTATTCAAGGGTCTTCCAGAGCACCGTTCATTGTTCGCGTGCCCTGTGTGCCCGTGTGACTAATTCCTACTCTTTTCTGAGCCACTGTTGACATCTGACGGGTCCCATATGTATTTATTTGAAAATATAATAAAAGGAATAAGTGCACCATTTCAGGATGGAGTCACTAAAATAGACATATGGTTTCTTCTTTGCCCTTTAAGCGAGGGTGTGCAATTGCCTGTTAAAACCAGGCTGCCGTGAGCATCGCTTAGGTAGATGTGTATGTATTTCCTTTCTTTGCATCCTTGCTTCGGACAATTTCAGCTCATATAAGCCTGTGTATTTACATAATAGCTTTTTGCAAAAATAATAATGTGGTGAATCATATAGTTTATCCTTCATTGAACAAAATGTTTTAGCAGGGCTGTTTGGGCTTGCATTTGAAGCTGACTGAAGTTTAATATGCAAAAAGAGCCTCTGCAGAGTCTAGGAAACCTGTAGAGAAATCAGAAGGAGAGGGAAGATGGAGAAAGAAGGGATGATACAGCTCATAAATGTGACTGCTTTTTGGTGGTTAGCTAACATGCACCAAAATTGAGACATGTATATATCCACAGAGTTTCTTTTGTTTCTTCTCTTGGTCTTCGTCCTGATTTTTTCTGTGACCTGTCATTCATATTTATACGTTTAAAGTACGTATCAAATGCTGGTTTGAAGACTATGCCAGTAGAGCTAATATTAACATAGGATGCGGTTCTTGAGTGTCCTTGACATAGTTAGAACTGCCTTTTGAAATGACAGTGGAGTTTTTTTCTTTGTCTCCACTGGTGATGCAAGAAAGGGGCTAATCTACTGTGCTGAATGCTGCTTTTGAAAGAGACTTGTGCTTCTGTTTGTCAAAGTACTTGCATGCCGCCATTCATTTTCTCTTTGTGACATTCCTCGGGGGTGCTGTAGGGCAGCTAGCATGATTCCTAGTTACAGATTAGGAAACTGAGGAACCAATTAAGATTAAGTGGTGTCTAATCAGGGGCACACTATAAAGAGATGACATCAGGAATCCACGTTTCCAGACTCTTAACTCCTCTTTCTATGCTCCTCTGAGCACTACTCTGAGTCATCTTACATGGATGATGATGAAACAGGGAAGAACTTTGAAAACTCTGCCGGCTGAAACAGCTGCAAATTTCAGAGCAGGAAGAGACTCCCAGAGTGGCAACTGTGAGGCTCCGCAGCTTCTGCCAGTGTAGACAACGGGGCCCCTCCTATTTTTCAACCAATCAATTCAAGTGTGGCCACTCAAGTCTGACAAAGGGACGATGGTCAGAGACATCCTCATGAGCAAAATACTCATGCTGTTGTAATGCAGGCTGTATTCTTCAATAGAAATCTTGTTTTTTAATCTCACACTTTAAGTACTCAAAAACATTTGCTATGTGCCAATAACTGCATTAAGGGAATTTCGTACGCTATCTGCCCAAGCAACTTTCCATCACTAAAGAGTTGTTTGGGGGAAGAAGTCTCCATCTACGAGAGTTTTTTTTTTTTTTTTTTGACAATTAACAAAATAGGAGAAAGCCTGTGAAACACCTCTTCTTAGGGGTTTGGACTTTAAATTCCCTCTCCATCTACTCATCCTATAAGTATCTATTGACTACCCACTATGATATCAAGCTCTCTTCTAGGTGCCAGTGACAGAACTCTGAATAACACAAAGCCACTATGCCTCATCCATTCAGGCTACTATAACAGAATGCCACAGGCCAGGGCCTTATAAATAATGGAAATTTATTGCTTATAGTTCTATAAGCCGGAAAGTCCAAGATCAAGGCACTGGCAGGTTTGGTGTCTGGTAAGAATCCATGTTCTGGTTCACTGCCAGCTGTCATCTCACTGTGTCCTCACATACTACAAGAGATGAGGGGGCTTTCTAGAGTCCCTTTTATAAGGGCACTAATCTCATTCTTGGCAGCTCCACCCTCATGACCTAATCATCTCCCAAAGGTCTCACCCCAAATACCATCCTACTGGGGTTTGGGTTTCAACATGTGAATTCTGAGGAACACAAGCATTCATCTATAATAAATACCCTGCCCTTGGACATTTTAATGGGGGAGACAGATGATACACAAATATTTCATATTTCATAGTAGTGACAAGTGGCACACAGAAGAAGAATGTAGAGTGAGGCAGTAAAATGGACAGGTGTTAATTGGGGGCAATGCAAGATGGGGCAGAGAGAAGGCACAACCGAGGGATGTGAAATGTGAAATGAGCAAAGATGTTATCACGAGTAGACTCTGGGGTCATCCCAGGTAGAAGGCCAGCAAATGCAAAGAGACTCATATGAGCGAGGGTTTTCAAAAGAAGATTCAGAACCCACAAAGCATCCTGCACCAGATAAAAATGTTCTTGCCGGCGATATTTAATTTGTTGTCAGCCTCTTTAATTTCCCTCTGAACATTTTTCTCTCTTGCTCTGAATATGATTCTCTTCTGGCTGAGTCTCTTTGATCTGATTGTTTATGTATTTCTTTTTGGCCATGTTATGTTGACATTTCTGTCAACTCCCTGAAATCAGATTCTAAAAATGGAATATTCTTCTAATAGTCATGATCACTTGAATATAAAATAACCTGGCACATGAGAAAACAGAGCAGTGAATTACAGCTGCTTTACAATTGAATTCCGATAAGTTATGATGGATTGGAGGAAGAGGCCAAATTACATGAATTGTCTCTCCTGATGCTTTCCCTTTTTCTGAAAGGAATACTGACTTTAAATCAATCATATCTATTTTAAAAAGAATAGCTAAGAGCTAGCATGTCTTGAAAGCTCACATTGTGCAAGACGCTCCACTGAGCACTGCACGTGTTACTTCTAATCCGCACATAATCCTATACAGTAGGACTCATTACCCCCAATTTCAGATGAGGTAGTTGAAGCTCAAGCAGAATCACTTTTCCAAGGTTGTCCAGCCAAATTTCCATTGTCCCAAAGCTGTGCTCTTAAGCACCATCTCCTCTTTACCGTTGAGAGATAACATGTGTTTTTAAGCATGGGGGTGACATCAATTTCTGTTTCAAATAGAGAATTCTGACAGCAATGCAAAGGGTGTATTGGAAAGGGATGAGCCTGAGTTATGACAAGGGGAAGATCATTTCAGCTCAGGAGGGAGAGAGAGAATGAGCTTAACCTATCAGCCTCATCAATAGTGATTACAGTAACAATCCACCAGCCTCTGCAGGACACCTATGGACTCTCTTATCCAAACTCAGGTGAATATGGGTAGAAATGCCTCTTCAAATAAGCTACAGAATAATAACTTCACTGTGTTTTATGTAATCCTCCTATAGCAGAAGAACACTGCCCTCTATTGCTTTGTGTCTCTTGGTTCTCACTGGCCCAAATTGTACCAGGAAAGGAGGTGTTATCAGTCAATGGGCACATCAGTTTAAGAAGCTGAAATGTCCCCCCGAGATGACCAATAGAAGGTCCCCATCTAAACTGTCAGCTCACCACAGGCACTCAGGAATCTCACCCGGTTCTCCTGAAGCAAATACAGGCTTTTACTCCCTGCCCTGACAGGAGTGATAAAGAGTCTCTGATATGTTTGCACAATTGCACAATTTTCAAACTTTATTGAAAATGTTAGTAACTGTAATTCAGTTCCCTAATCTAAATCGCCATACAGCATACATTGAATATACTTGTTTTGCCTAGCTCTTGAAAAAATGGAATAATTATGAATATAAATGGCTTCTGCTTCCTTCATGTAAAAAAGACATTATATACATATAAGTCAAATAGAATATAAGAGAGAAATAGATGCAGGGTAATAATGATAAGAAACCATAATATCCGCGTGGAGGTGGATGCAAAATTGCCACTCATTACTCGAATGGGGAGAAAGTTAGTAGGCAATTAGCAACAGCAAATGCCAAGTGGAAGGATAATTTGTAAGACAACAATAAACATAGTCTATACCAATGAGACAGAAAGAAAGAGGAAGCAGAAGTGCCAATAAAACAAGCAGAGCAGCCATGGGAAGGACTGCATTAGCACCGTGAGAAAATAAAACAAATCTTCTCCATTCCCCATCATAACTCCCAGCATTTTCAGTTTTCGGCTTGTTCCGGACTAGCAGTGGCAATAGCCAAGCTTAGAAAATTATAGTAATAATAAGCCACGTTGTGTGAAAAAGCTTGCTTTCTCCCAACTAAACATCACCAGGACCTATTCACAGAGCAAGGCAAGCTCTTCTGGAAAAGAGGGAGCTATAGAAACAGAAAACAATGATCGGTCCTTGAAAATCAAAGAACAAATAATTATATAATCAGTGAAGAAGGACCTGGGGGGTGCATAAATCAGTTGGCTCAGCTACATACTCAGGAAATAATTACAGTGAAGAATTTTTAAAATTAAGGAACAGTGATTGGAAGGATAATCTTTGAACATCTAATATATCAACTGAATCTCAGTGTTTACCTGACCCAAAGCATTCCAGACCAAATAAAATATGTCTTAGTTTCAATGAACTTTATCATTTTCCTCCTTAATCTATTCATTATGGAGAGAAGCCTTTTATGCACGTGTAGATATAATTATGTCTGTGTATCAAATATATGATGAAGGAAGTCTGTAAGTAATAATACGTATAAACATTCCTTGAGCAATTTAAGTAATTTAAGAAATGCTTAAGTGTGTACTTTGCTACTCACTTCATATACATTATCTCATTTAATCCTTAAGCCCTATAAGGTAGGTCCTATTATTTCATATCTTACATAAGAGGAAACTGCACCTAAAATTTTACTTTATTGCTCAAAGTGAAGCTAGATTTTAAACTCAGATCTATCAGGTTGCTAAATGTGAATGCATAACAGTAGAGAGGGACAATATAAATGACAGCTAGAAGAGCATTCTGGAACCCAGTGTCAGATGGACAAACTAGAATCCTGGCTCTGTTTAGGGCCTGATCCTATTTAAAGTCATTCAACAGCTTAGTTCACTTACTCCTTACAATAGCCCTGTAAGGGAAGAATGATGGTGATGAATATGATGAAGATGATGATGGTGATGGTGATGGTGATGGTGGTGGTAGTGATGGTGGTGCTGATGGTGGTGCTGATGGGTGGTGATGATGATAGTGATGATGATTAGGAGGATGGTGATGGTGAAGATAATAATGATATCAATTTTATAGACTAGGAAAAATGAGAGGTTAAGTAACCTGCTCAGAGTCAGCTGGCTAAATAAGAAGCTAAGTTAATCTTGACCAGAAAGCCTGTGATTTTACCCATTCTACTAAAACCCTGGAACCTTCTTTCCCCATCAGCAGTCACATCTCCACTGTATTAGCTTTCTAACGCTGTGTAACAAAATTAGCTGTCTAAAATGCACGTGGTTCCCCCTCACACTTGCCCTGTGTTGGGAGTTTGAGTGCAGCCAAACACTTAGGGTCCTCCACTCAGGATGTCAGCAGGCTGCCATCTGGGTTTCAGCTGAGCCACATTCCTTTCTGGAGCACAGGGTCCTCTTCCAAGCCCATGTGATTGCTGGCAGAACACAGTTCCTTGTGGTTGCAGGACTAAGGATCCTACTTTCTTGCTGGTTGTCAGCCAAGCACCTCTCTCAGCTTCCAGAGATCCCCACAATTTTTCCCCAGATGGCCCACTCACCAACCCTCTTAAAACATAGCAGCTACTGCTTTAAAGCCAGAAGGCAAATCTCCTTGATGCCTGGTCTTTTTAATAGTGTTTGGCTGATAAGGCCAGCCCACCCAGGAGGGTTTCCTTTTGAGTTAACTTAAACTCAGTTGGCTAGGAGACCTTACTTACATATGCAAATTCCCTCCATCTTTACCATACAATGTGGTATAATCATGGGACTAATATCCTATCACCTTTGCCATATTTTATAGATAGAAGTAAATGTAAATTCATTGAAGGGGGAACATTACACAAAGCACAAAAGGGATCTTCTTGGGGTTACGCCTACCACAGTAGCTTTTACATTACTTTCTTTAGGAGTTATTTGCTGTTCCCTGCAGCTGAATTACTCTCTAACTCCCAAGGGCTTCCTGGTACTTTCCTATCATAGAATTCCTCCCACAGAGCTGTGATGGTTTATTCCCCACTAATGTCAAGCCCTTCCAGCCAGAAGTGTGTATCTTACTCACCATGGTATTTGCAGCATCCTTCTCAATGCCTGACCCCTGTCAGCATGTGATAAACAGGAACCATTGTTATTCAAGCAGCACTTCTTCAGATATATTAGTGCCTACCAAAAAATAAGATTTAAAGTTCATATTATCTTTTGGATTTTTATTCAGTTCTCATATTCAGCCAGTATTTTCACAGACATATATAATAATTCAAAAGTGTACATTACACTAATAAGTGTAACCAACATATGATATTCTTCACATCATCACTAACGGCAGATTTCTGAGCCATTTATTTTCTGACTATTTTCTAGTAGAAATATTCTCATATTAACAATATGAATGATGCATTGTTAAAAAAAGAAATCTTCCAAGTAAATGCTTTAGCGTTATATAAATGGATAAAAAAAAATAGATTTACCTAATTGAAGGCTGGAAAAAGTCCTCAAATTCAGGGTTAAAATGAGAAAAGTGCAAACCATGGAAAGATTATATTACCACAGTGTTGTAAAATACCTACAGGCAAGGAAGTCTATGAGGAAAACAAAATAGAATATTTTGTAACAAAGTAGAGGACAGAGTTGTGGTGGTAGAAAATAGATCCCTAAGAGAAGAATGTTTTAAAGTCTCAAGCCATGATTCCACCACGGCTTCCTCTAGACAAGCAATTCAACCCTACAGGGGAAACTATGAACTGACATTTAGCATTCACTTAAAAACCCACAGTGCTATGTCTTTGCATTCATGTTTACTTAAATCCCACAATATTGCCCTTAAAAATATATCTGAAATTCATCTTAGCTTTTTCACAAGCAGAGACACAGAATCATTTGACTATTTTTTCGGTTTCTAGCTAAAACTCCCTAAAGTTTGACTATTTTATTTTAGTCTTCATGCATGTAAGGAACCACCATGTGGACAATATTGTAAGAGTCATTCCCTCTGTTTCTGCATGGGTCTGTCACTGGGATAATCACAAAAACGTGCCCACTCTATAATTATTTAAGACTGAAAAAGACATGTTCAGGATTTGGAAGACATTCAAACTATTGCCTACAGCAATCTTTTTTAAAAAGTTCTAAGGAGACTCCATAGCCAGTTTATTGCCCCATTAAATAAAAGCATATCTTTTCCCCGACATGACTTCAGGATTCCCTCTTAGTGACCTAGCTACAAAATTCCCAAAGAGAAAGCTTGTAAATCATGCATGAAAATAAATGTAAGTCCAAACACTCTGGGCTACTCAGAGGGGAGACAGGAGTAAAGGATGCAGAAGAAGTCTGTTGGGTCCTTTAAAAAGTCAGACAATAAATAAATGAAAATAAGAAACGGGGCCTATAATATCGGAGTTTATTTCTTATTTTGCATCCTAGCTTTGTTTGCAGGCAGAGCCAGAGTAAGCTCTCTACCCAGCCATTTGTGTTCTGTTGAGTGAGAGAAAGGAAGACGCTCAAGGGCCAACAAAGCTTTTGCGGGCAGAAGAGAAATTGGCAGTATAATGATATCTCAGATCTATATTTGTCAGCCTATTACAGTAAACGCTGCTTTCTACTGTCTATTAATAGTTGGCACTTCTGCAAATATCTAGTTCAAAGATAGCCAATGTCCATAATGATGACCTGAGGGCTGCAAGAGCCCGGACAGCTTCCAGCCCCGTCAAAAGAGGTCACAGGCCCTTTGTGCCCTGAGCTCCAACCTTTCCAGACCGGTTCCTGCTCTTCCGCCTACCTATCCTGGGAGCAAGCTCTCTGTCTTTCTTACTATCCATTCTAGCCACCCAGAAGTCCTTCCCCTGTTAGCATAGCACTAGTGGGGGGCTCCATCAACACTTGTTGAATTAATGAATGGAAACCAATTCTATAGAAATCTTCATCCACTTAAGCTTATTGTACTTCTCAGGCTATAATGGAAGACACTTTTCTATCACATGTATTAATGGCAAATTTCTTCTGAACGCTCGAGGGCTTCACCCTTTCCTGCCTAACCTGTAGTAGTATGTCATTGTACTCAGTCCAAAGGCCTCTCATTATTTATTTCATACATCTCTCCTTTATACTTTCATTGTCTCCAGCTGCACCTGGTATGTAGGAGGTGTTCAATAAACAGATGCTGGACAAATGAATCAATTAAGGGAGTGAATAAACTTCCTCTACCACAATGTCTTTCCTGGATTGTTATGAAAGATCCTTCACTAGATCTACTACCTTTACATACTTTATTCTAAATTGTATTAGTCATTATTTCCCAGACATGCCAGATTTTTCCCCCTTCCTAAGTATCCTCTTTTTTGAGTCCATTCTTTTTATTCTCTAAGGTCTAGTTCAAATCTCCCTTTCTCCAGGAAGCCTTCCCGATTCCCTCAAGCTATAGTCTCTTCCCTACTCCAAACTCTGCTACTGTTGAGACTGATCCTCTACTCCATTAATTCTCCTTACAAAGAAATCTTAACATTATTTGTAAGGAGTAAAATTTCATTTTAGGAATTCCTAAAACATAAAAACTTGTTTTATGTTTCAGATGAAAATGAATTTAGATTTAATTAGAGAAATCTGGGATATTTGGGATAATGCTGCTTATTTTCTAATAAAAGCAGATAATAAGAAAATTAATATATTAGCTTTACCCAAAAGTCTGATATTTACTCTCAGCATTATATAATCAACTTCATTTGATCTTTTTAAAGTAAGAAAACAGTTACAGTTGTAAAAATTTGGGGGCATGTAATAATTGGCTAGATTCTAATTTTTTAAAATAGATAGCTTTCCCAAAATGCTAAATAGGTAAAAAGCTTAAGCTTTGGATTTTTAAACAAATATCACAGTATCTCATTTTTAAAAAGTGCACAATCGATTCAATTAGTGAATGTTTCTTTCTTACAAGGTTTGTAAATGGCATGCGCAACAAGAGTTGTTTTTTCCCCCCAAGATAACCCAGTTAGGCTTGACAGCTTGTTTACAATAGTACCCTGAAGACACATTTTACGGTGCTCAACTATATAAATATACATTTGAGATACACACTGTGGCTCATAACATTTGTTAAACATCTGAAACACGAAGTCAATCCAGTTAGTGTGTTCTTCGTACCTCTTTAAATAGTATGAAGGAAATGAGTCTCTAGACCTTACAAGTGCATCCACATACTCCTACTTCAACTGACATATACCACTGTGAAAGTCAGAAAATAATTCAAAGACTTCAGTAAAGAGAAACAGATGGGGGAACCAAAGACACATTATGAAAATACATGGCAAGCAGAGACAGGACACCAGTTATAAGAAGTAGGAGGGGCACAGGGAAGAAGTCTTCTGCTAAGTCATACTCGTAGACCTTGAAAGCCAAAATTGCCACCATTAAGAATTCATTCCTTTGGATCAAAACATTCCAGAGGAATGCTCTGTTAAAATATGAACATTACCTGGACTATTAGTACAGATTGCCTATTAGTATCATAGGCTCACAATCAAGAGTATCTCTGAAAATGAAGAATGGGTTTGACGGAAGACTTATAACAGTAGTGAAAGAATAGAATGTTCATGGCTCTGCTCCCATCAATTTCTTAAGAACCCCAGCTCTCCCCAGATTCCTTTGAAGCAGACCTGGGAATTCCCAAAAGGGATTTCAACTACATTCCAGGAACCCTTCCTCCTGGTTACCAAGGTCCACCCATCACTTTGGTCATCTTGTAACTGCAGGTAACCAAAGGAACAACTATGCCAGAAAGCCCCCAAGGGCTCTGTGATGAAGATCTCTGTCATCTAAAGATGCCTGTTTTGCTTCCAGAGCCTTCAATGCTGTGACTGCTGATGCCTAATGTTGCAGGATTTCATGTCTTTCCTAGAAAGCCATCTTTCCTCTCAGCAAAACTCTAGCCAACCAATTCTTCTTATATCTTGAGCCTTAATATGTCAGCATTTTACAATTTTGCTCACTATTTTATTAGAACTCCTGCATCCCAGTACTCTGGTGGAATCATTTGATTTTCATAGATGACACTGTGGTCAAAATACAAGAAATTTCGATAAGCTCACATGGGTTTGGGGAATTAAACCTATTGAAATTTTTATTAATTCTCCAAGCATTAACTTGCTATCTCTTCTCATGTTTGGTCTTCAACCAATTCTCAGCAATATTTATTTTCTTTTTTTTTCCCATTTTAAAACCATTCTCCTTGATGAAGAAAATAGCAACAAATTGAATAAAGAATAGGTTGACTCTGGAGTGCCTGGGCCTGGGTGGCTCAGTTGGTTAAGCATCTGACTCTTGGTTTCAGCTCAGGTCACGATCTCAGGTTTAAAGCAGTAGCATGGAGCCCAGCCTACACATTGGGCTCTATCCTCAGCAGGGAGTCAGTATACTTCTCTTCCTTTCCTTCTGCCCCTCCTCCCATTTGCAAGCTCTCTCTCTTTCTCATAAATAAATAAATCTTTGAAAAAAAAAAAAAGAATAGTTTGGCTCTTTCTTTGATACCTGTTAACACCATTATATTTTTGAACTGCAGACACATCCACAATTTTCCTAGCCATTTTTGGTGATCTTGAACATGAAAAAAAACTTGTATTGATCCACAACCATTCTGATTTAAATCTTAAAGGTTTGTGGCTATCTTCCAAACTTTTTCTTGATCATGAGCTCTTTCTGGCTTATTTGGTATATTAAAAAATCTGAGCTCAAGAAGGAGTGAATTTTGTAGCTATTTTAGGTGCTTTAACTTTCCATCTCATTTCCTTCACACTTGGGTTAGTCTCATTTGCATAGTCCAAATTATATGTTTGTTCAAACTTCTCATTCCCTTTGAAATCACATTCTCTTAAAGAGTCTGTCCATAGGGTTTCTCCAGTTTGGGGGACTTTTTTCCATGGGAGACAAAATGGTATAAGTAAAAGAACACAGACTATAGAATCTGAAAATCTGTGCCTATATTCTAGTCTGATTAGTTCAGAAGACATAATCCATAAATATTCATTAAGTGAATGAATGAATGAATGAATGGTGATCTCCAACAAGTTAAACTCATTGAGCCTTAGTTTTCTCACTGTAAAATGATGACACAAATGTCTATTTCAGAGTACCATTATCAGAAGTAAATAAGCTATAACATGTGTGGAAGAATTTCTAATGATAGCATCCTCCTTTTAACTTTGCACAAGTTCTGGTTCACTCTGGGATTTAGGCATGCTCATGGGGCTGACTGTCCTGATGTCCATGTAGAGCTGGTTGGCTCTCTTAAATTTTTTAACCTTTTATTTTTATTAGATTTCCATAAGCATATACTTTAAAGATTCACCCAAGTCTGCAAATTTGCTTAATAATCAGCTCTTGTTAGCCCCTTCCCCCACAACCCCACCCCTTCTTCAGAGGTAACCACTTCTAATATCTACCTATAGCTGATTCTGTTGGTATTTACCTCCATATTCTAAATAACATGCTTATGTTGCTTCTACTTGACTTTTCCAGCTCTGGACATTATTTATTGCCTCCAAACATAGAAAATTAGGACCTTACACTCTTTCCTTCCTAGTCTCCACCATAAGCAGATGTCACTTCTCATGCCCCACTCTTTCAGTATAAGTTATTTTAAATATTTAATTATATTGACATTCAGCATAGACATTATTTTGACTCTGAGCCATTTAAGGCTAAGCCACGGGATAAATGGTAATTACCTTTACATTCCTGAACAGTTTTAATTGTTTCTGGCAATTAAAACTATCTTGTATTCTTAGTTTTCTATGTTCTTGGAACAGATTTCAAACTTCACATGTCCCAAATGAACACTCTTGACATCTACTCTCCCTGCCAAAATGATCCGTCTCCCAATCTTAACATCTCCATCAAAGGCCCTCACTCTAATTGCTGAAGTTACTCTTACTCTTCCTTTTCCTTCACCCTTCACATTTAATCTGTAAGCAGGATACATACAAAATATATCTGGAATCTATCCTCCCATCTCCACTGCCACTGACCTGTTGAAGCCCTTTCTTGCTTCCCTTAGACTTTGTCATAGAGCTCTATCACTGGTATTCCCCCTTTGACTTTTGTCCCCACCCAGGGTGATCATCATACAGCAAAGGGTCCTTCAAAAAATGCAAATTGGACCCTACCGAGTTCACTAGGTGAAGTCCTCAGTGACTTCCTGTTGTATTCTAAGTGAAACCCATAGAAGGCTCACTCTGCTTCAGTCACACTGGACTTTTGTCAGTTCCCTGGAACACACAAATCCCCATTCTAGGTGCTGGGTTGTTAGCCGTTCCTTCTGCTTAAGATGCTCGGCCCAAATTCTCTTTCACCCTACAGTCACTCCTCAAGGTCCTGCCTACTCTATATAAAGCAGGTTCCATCCAAAACTATCTCATCAATCTGCTTATTTCCTTCATGACACCAGTCACAGCTTACTTAATTAAATTAATAATTGCAATTATTTTATTTGTTTATTTTAGTTCCTCACAACGAAAACTCTATGGAAAACAGGGGCCTTGTCCCTTTTGATCATCATTGTGTTCCCAGCACCCAGTATAATGCATGATATTTGAAAGAGGCCCATTGATTCTTTTTTTTTAAGACTTATTTATTTATTTACTTGAGAGAGAGAGAGTGGCCACAAAGGGTGGAGAGAGAGGGAGAGGGAGAGAGAAACTCAAGCAAAGGCCACACTGAGCTTAGAACCTGAGGTGGGCTCGATCTCATCATCCTGAGATCACAACCTGAGCTGAAATCAAGAGTTGGATGCTTGATCAACTGAGCCACGCAGGTGCCCCAGGAGGGGCCCAACTGATTCTTAACAACTAAATGTTGGAATGTAAGGAATGACTACATATCAGGTGTTTTTATTTTAGAAGGACAAGGAACAAACTGCTTATGGTTCCCATGTGGATGTGATGACAACTGCGGTGCTACAATTAGCCAGAGTCAGAACTGGGGCTGAGGAAGAGACTGATGGACTGATGAGTGTGATGTGAGGATTGATAGTAGTCAGTACCTTTGACAGTGACCTGCAGGAAGAGCAGATGACACTGCTCTTCAGGGCTGCATGTGATGTGGCACAGGACCAGGTGGCATCACTGGAGTTCTGGAAGACAAAGAGAACTTGGGATAATCTCAGGCAGCTGGAGTAGCACTGGGGTGGGAGCTGGAAAGATGCTGTTTGAACTGAAAAGGGCAGACAGACCTTTTCAGGGCTAGAGTCCAGGGAGCCATGTAACTGCAAACAGGAAGGGGAAATGCTCACTTACCTACCAGTGGTTTTCTGAAGTGTGGCCATTGTTGTTCAGAGCAGTTGTACAACCCTATTCACTTACTATTCTGCCTCCTGTGACCAAGGCCAGTTCCTGCCCCTAAGAAATCCACAGCCTTACTTTTAGCTGCAGGGGTTGGGGCACAGGCTCCAGGCACAGGTGGTTGGCAGTAGCACACTACCCTGTGTACCCTGTGGCCCCGTGCACCCAGGATGGCCTGCGGTGTCCCCTCCTGGGTGCCATATTTCAGGGAATGTATTGTCCGCCTGTAGGAATTTTAGAGGGGAGACAACTTGAATGTCAAGAATTTTCAAAGTTAGAACTACAAATAAAGAATGGTGAAGGGACCTAGAGCTGTTTAACCCAGGGAGATAAATTAGTTGAAGGTGCCAAGAGGCTCGTCACGCACCTGGAAAGTGCTATGTAACCGCTATGAGTCAGCCCAGGGCTGTGCGCAGCGCTAGCACTCGCACGAGTGGAAGCTGCGGAAGGGAGAGGCCACCCCAAGGCGAGGTGCACTCTGACAAAGATCCACTACTTCCCGACTGCTGGAGAGTAGCATGAGTACCCTAGCAAGGTGGTGAACCCCTATTACTGGACTCTGCAAGCATATCCAGCCTGGCCATCCGTAGTTCACAGAAAGGTCATGTGCACAGTGGGAGGTTGGTGTTTCTAAGGTGTCCTCTGACCCTAAACATGGTGATGCTAAGCCAGGGGAAAGCCCACAGAGGCCTAGCGGGGCGGGATAAGCCTCTATTCAAAGACAGTTAGAGAGAGCATAAGTGAAACCACTTTTCTGTTTGTTCTAAGATTTACTTCTGTGCATTTATTCTCTATGGAAACCGTGGAGTTGGCGCGTACAACGTTCTTCATAAAGCTTTCCTATTATCATTGATCAGGCTACCTGGCTGGTGGTCATAAATGAGTAAACAGATATAAATTCCCAAATAAGCAGACGCTCAGTTCTGTTTTTATATACACTAAATGCTTTGGGTTGTTTTGTTTTGTTTTGTTTTGTTTTTTTTGGTTGCATCCTGTGATAGCAGAGGAAGTTTTAGATGATTAGATAATACAAACAATTAAATTGGGACCCTTTTCCTAATGAAAGGAAATTATGGATGTGTATTTTTCTGGTAGCCTTCAGTACTTCTCACTACCAACTTCCTCCACTCTCTACTCAACACACACACACACACACATACACACACATGCTAGGACATACACACACACATCCACGCTCACACATGACTTCTCTTGTAGGAGTCAATGGAGTCTGGCAGAAGTGCATTCACTGATATCTTCATCCTAGCACTCACACTAAACTTGCCCTGATAAAAATGTTTTTATTAATAACCTAAAAATTTAATGAGAGCCCTGTCTTTAAAAAAATATCCACTGCTCTTAAAAAGAGCCTAAATTTATAATGAGCCTTTGGGAAATTTCTGAAGTTCTTACACACGTATTAATTCCCATTAATTAACTTAAAGGCTGAAATGCAAATAAAAACAGTTTCCGTCTTTAGAAAGGGCAGGGCTCAGAGTGGGAGAAGAATCCCTGACTCAGGATAATTTCGATGCTCCAGTGAGCTACTGCCTTCTCCTTCATTCTGGCTTCCTGCTAAGACCAACACTGAGCTACAGTCAGACTTGGTGGAAGCTCCCCAAGAAGCTGGGGCTCTCTCTCCATAGTAGCATGTCAGGAGCCACATGCGGTAATGGAAAGACCATACACAGGCTAAGTTCAAATCCCAGCTATATCTTATGTGGCCTTATACCAGTTATTTACTACAACACAAAAGTAAAGAGGTATGCCACCAAAGCAAAATAAATCAGCAGTTAACGATGGTGGTGCAGGCATTTTCCTGATTTCATATCCTGTTAACATTAGAAATTTCTAAGGGATTCCCCCAGCTTCACTTAGGAATTGGCAAAAATGATATTATCCCCATTTGCAACAGAAGAAAAATGCAGGTGGAAAGTTAAAGGATTTCTCCCAAAATGTCAAGTTCTGAGATGCATGGAATAATATTTCACAGAAAAAAAAAGACCCAGCTATTATGCCTATGATGCAAAGATAATATGAATGGCTCCCTAGACCTAGGATAATTTGAAACAGAGCTGCAGTGGTGATCTTGCTTAGCAACACCCCCCTCCCCAAACGCATAGCCACACGAGCATTACTCCAACACTACATGAGGACAAATGGCCAAGCCAGAGTTTGAACCTGGCATTTGAGAACTGATGCTTGAGCTGCTAAACCTTTTCTCCAGCATAATGGCCTCATAGAAGGAGGATGCTGGCATCAGCTGGCCGCTGAACATTGCAGCTCTCTGATTGTCCTACAGGAAGCTCTGCCACACGAGGGGAAGTAATTATGCACCCAAGGAAGGCAGAGAATGTACTCTGTACGCTTTCAGCATGGGAAGGGATTACAAGCAATAGCACTGTGTTAGAACAAGTCTCTGGGAAGCCACTCTCTCACGATGGGAGGGCCCCGACACAGCCCGGCAGGTTGCAGCCGAGAGGCAGAGGGCTTTTGCTGCTCCGCATTAGAGTCCAGGGAAAAGCAGACAGGAAAGAGGGAAGAGGAAGAAGAGGCGACTGCATATTGGTTTTTTTAAAATGGAAAGTAGCTACAAGTTAAAAGGTTGCTTCAGAAACACCAGGGAGAAGAGAAACATATACCAGCTTAATTAATAGAATTCAGATGAAAGAAGGGTAAAGCAATTAAATATTCATTATAGATCCCATATAACCATGATGGAAAACAAACTCAATTGAAAGATGCATCAGAGAAACAAAAACCTTAAAAATTAAAAATTTGGAGGAAACAAGAAAAAATCCAGCAAGTTGTTCAAAATGAAATGTCAGTGTGCATAGGTGACAAGTGTTCCAGGGGCTGTCCACATATTTGAATGATGTGCAAGTGGCAGAGCAGAAATTTGTGAAGTAGACAATATGGGTCCTGGCAGTACATGAAAACTGGACAAGAGGCTATTTCTGTGTTCAATTCAATTCGACTTACTCCTTGATGAACTGAATGCAGAAAATTCTAGAATAGAGAAGAAAACAAAACAGGGCTGGGGAATAAAATAATGATGACAGTAGCAATTATAAAAATAGCTAACATTTTGTAAAATGTTCTCAGGTGCCTGACAGCATGCCAGGCATTTTAAAAGTTATTATCTTATTTATCCCTCATAACACAATATAAGAAATAGGTTCCATTAATATCCCATTTTACGGGTGAGGATAGGGAAGATTCAGGTGGATGAACTTGTTCAAGGTCACAAAATAATTAAGTGGCAGGAACAGTATTGTAATCTCATATCTATCAGACTTTAGTGTTTGAGCTAATAAAATTTATATAAAATTTCAGTTGTTGTATATACCCCATGGGTCTTAAGCTTCTCCTCAAGAGCTCTTGAGTATATGTATATTTAAAATCATGACTTCCTTTTTCTTTTTCTTTCCAAAAGCCATCATCTAAAAATAATAGGTAAACTCCAAACTGTAAACTTATCATCATGCTTACAGAGGACAAGGAGGTGGGGGCACCTAAAAGATGGGCCGGGAAACTGAGTTATGAATTTATATATTAAAAGATCGAGAAAGTTTTTCTTTGATTTGCATTTTTATATGAGCTAATTGATGCTTTGGAAAACTCTGAGTATTTCAAAGAGCCAGGCTTTTTAAGTCCAGGCAAAGCCTCTCATGTTTCTTTCCAGATTGCACAGCCCCATCTCTCCAGCTCTCTCAAGACATTAATATGTAATCTCTCCACCAAGCGAAGGATCAGGTCATATAGTGAGTCACGGCACCTAGTAACACAAGTACTTATTGGATGAAAAAGATTGATCACCCTCCTCCCACCTTCCCCATAGCTGCACTTTGGGACTTGCTATTTCAACAAATCAAAGAAAAGTATTTGCAAATCTTGTGGTGCTCTCTGTGTGCATTCGATTCAGAGAAGAAACACTCTCCCCTCCCATGATAATCATCAATAATCTCAAACCGCAAAAAACAGAATCCAAAGCAGATGGACACCCACAAAGAAAAGAAGAATGCTTCAGCCCTCACAGTTTCGACCACTCTGTCAAAGAGACCTAGTGGGAATCTAGAGCTACCATTTCAGTGTGGTCCCGGATACACTCTAGCCATCTCTCTTCCCCTGGAGTGGGGAGAAGGGGAGGAGGGTGGGCAGAGAGAAGAGTTACCCTACCCTGTCCAGGAAAGACCTGGGAGCCTTAATACTGTTGTCCAACCATGGGGTGTTCACGACATTAAAAATGAGTCAGGAGCGTGGAATCTAATTTGTATATTCAAATATTCCAATAGCTATTTAATCATCTCACATTATGACCTCTGTGCTAATCATTATGCACAAGCACCTCTCACACCCTTTCCAACAGAGGTCCTAAGTCACCATCAGCCTTCATGGATCCAGTACCTTCACCCCAACTTGGCCACTTCTGCAGAGAATCCTGCTTATTGAGCAAAATTCTCCCAGGGCAAGTGTATTAACTATGTGCAGGAATTAGCACTTCCACAGATTGAAAGAAATAAGCTCATGATTGGATGATGACAGTGTGTTCAACTTCGATCGACCAAGGAAGTCCATGCTTCTAGTCAGAGCATTTGACCCTGGGAGCAGAGGTCACGCCTTTTCTGGGAATCCCTTCCATCATACACCCCTTGGGAGCCCCCTGTTCCCTGGAGAGCCCCACCTCTCACCCTTCTGGGGCCCCCAGAGGTAGTTTTCCATAAATACCCGTGGAGAAAAGAACTATCCAATTTCACCATCAGTTGCTCCCCAAAAGACTCCACTTTTATCTGTCTACACTTTCTCCAGGAGCCAAAAATAAATGGTTTATTTAAAAAAAATTAAGCACTGAAATATATTCAAGCCTTCTTCCTTCTAGTTCGGCACATGACTTTCCTTTGCAATTGCTTACCATTTGCTTCACTATCTTCAGAAGCATCCATAAAACAACCACCACAAGAATCCTACAAAATGAAATAGCTATCATAGGGGAAATTTTTTTCCCTGAGAGTTCAGAAATTCTAAGTCCAGCCTCTTGATGTTCCACCCACTGTGTTGAGCAGTTCATCATGACCCCTTTTTTTCTTATTATATATAGTTTTAATACCCCAAGAAATAAAAGTGCTGAACTCTATCTGATATTTTACTGAACTCCTGAACTATTCTGAGCTAAGTATGACAGATGCCCTAATGCTTGAGCTAGGGAAGTTGTTCTTTTAGTTCACGCACGGAACATTCCCATTAAAAACCAGAGACCTCGCTTCTAACCCTGGCAGTGCCTTCTCCACATGATTAATTATTTTTATGTGCACCATCGTCCATTAGGGAAGTGTCACCGTGCCTCAGGACTAAGATGCCTTTACATGGATTATTTTGCCCACTATGTTTTCCTCTCTGTCTTCATGCAGCAAAATAAAGAATTATACTTCCTACACTTTTATTTCAGACATTCTATAAAGTTATTAGGAGTTTTACATTTTAAACGGTGATTCTATTCAGTACTATTCTCTTGAAGGATTCTGTTAGTGTCACTGAGCTTTAAAAATAGAAAATTAAAATAGAAAAATGCAATCAGTAAAATCTGGGACAGCCATTTGGAAACAATTTAGAAAGGAAATAAGTCACATCAAGTCTTTTTGTCATTTGAGGATTACTATGACTTTTCTGTTTATATAAATAGCATCATCTGCTTTATCATAGGCCGTTAAACTCTACTTTTTAGAACTTTTGCCTCTTCATTCCAAAGCTTTTATTGTCACTTCAGAAATACATTGTTCAGTTGAATCCCAGGAGGAGAAGACAATTGGTGATCTCTTTATATGAAAGTAAAAATTTTCTGTATCTTTAGTAGGATATTTACAAAGAGCTGAGCATTTTTAGTAGGGGAATATTAATAAGTTTGTAACTGAGCTAGTAAACAAACTCACTTCAATGTCTAATATAGTTCTCATTGTGGAAGTCAAAAACTGCATCTCTATCCAGCAAGTAAATATACAAAAATACCTCTTTTTTTTTTAACTTTTATCTTGCTCCTTGAAATTCCATTATGGTGATGACTCTCGCTCAATAATTTGATTTTCCAGCCACAACTGTATACAAGGCATAAAGTGTACAAACATTTGTATCATCTTCTGTCTATTTTGGTCACTATCTCTAGTTTCTTTTAAAGGTACTTAAAACTCTTGATTTGGGTTTTTTGTTTGTTTTGTTTTTTGTTTTGTTTTGTTTTGTTTTTTTTGATTCTTAAAGATTTTGAAGTTCTTAGATTAATTGTGGCTTCTACTTGCTTATGATTATCTTGAAGAAAGAGGAAAATAAGGAAGAGAAAATGGAGAAGACCAGCACATTACTATGATTATTGTTATTGCTATTTATTAAGAAGTGATTATGTGTTAGGCATAGGCTAGGTGCTTACATAAATCACGGCTAATGCTCCCATCAACACTGGCACTTCTCTCACTTTGCATTTAAGGACATAAGGACTCAGGAAAGGTGACTGGCATATCTGAAGCCACACAGCTGCCAAGTGGCAGAAATGAAATGGCCCCTCCTCTCCACTTTCTGGCTCAAGCCCACAGGGTTTGAGTGGCTCTCACACCAGCCATCAGTCAGTCATTCCCAGCTTTATGGTTAGCCTCTCAATCCCACATCCAGAAAAGGCATCAGCCACCCAACTCTGCAAAAAGTTAATATTAGAGTTTAATTAGTCTGACTTATAGCTTTAATAGGGATCAAATTTCAAATATCCTGAGTACAGAGCTAAGGGGAGGCAGGAGAACTTATCCCAAAGGCCTATAGAGCAGCAGGTGCAGGACACATGGTCATTGAATTCTTGCACATTCTTACCTGGGGAGGGGGGGGCACTCCCACCTCCACAACGCTGGTGGTGGCAAAGAGCCCCCAGGGGCTGGTTTGGTAAAAGGTGGGTGGACAAGATTAAGGATAACAAAAATTAACATCTGCACAATTCTTGTTAATAATTAGCATGGCTTGGGGTACCTGACGGCTTGGTCTGTTAAGTGTCTGATTCTTGGTTTCAGCTCAGGTCATGGTCTCTGGGTCTTGAGATCTGCTTCCTACTTCCATGTTAGGCGGGCAGGATTCTCTCCCTCTCCTTCCTTCTGCTCACATGTGTGCTCTCTCTAGCTCTCTCTCTCCCCCTCTCAGATAAATAATAAATAAAATCTTTTAAAAAATAAACTCTCCACCTTATATATTTCCTCTCTAATTCTGTGCCCATGATCACATGTAAAAACATATTTATTGTACACATTAAGAAATATAATTAAAATTTAAATGCTTTATCCCTAATCCAGTAACTCTTCCCAGTCCCAAATGAATATTTTTATTATCTTTCCATTCAGCTCAAACAATTTGTGTGTTCTGAAGGTTAACACTGCATTAAGTTTTATGGAAAATGAAGAGAAATGAAAGACACACTCGACATACAGTAAGGATACAAGGAATACCCAGCTTATTTGACCTAAAATGTGATGAAGAATAAATAAGACAGAAAAAACTTAGACCAAGATTAAAACACATCCAACATAAGGAAGCTCTAGCTCACAAATGCTTGACAGTAGTGTTCACAAACTTCTCGTCAATGTAACTCAGAAATCTTCACGATTTCATCCATTTGGTCCCTACCACACCCATCAAAATGTAGACTTCAGCTTCTAAAAAAATAAGATAAGTTATTGTCTGGAGCTTGGAACAAATGAGAAAAATGAAAGGAGTTGGAGATATTTCAAGTGTCTAATATGATTGAATTTATTTGTACAGCACTTTATACCTCAACCTGACCCTGAAAACACATGTCAATTACTGTTATCCACATGCCCAAATGCGAACATGAAGATTAAGAAAACAGCAATTTGCCCAGAGTCAGAATCCAGGGACAGAGGAAGGAAGATTTCTAACTCAGGCCATCTGACTCAAAATCTCATATACATAATGCCCAACCTTCAGAAAGTATTGTTTTGCTATCTTAAGAGCATCAAGGGTAAAGGGAATTAATTTGGATGTTACTGTATATTTGAAATTGCCATCTAAGCCTATCACCTTATTATACTACTTCCATCATATCCTGAAAATATGCTTTTTACAAAGCACTTTTATTTTTAAGACCCCAAGCTTAAACTATCTCTCATTGATGAATATAATCTTTCAAAATAAAGTGTTTTTAGATCCACTTGACTCTGACAGTTTGTGGAAGTTAATGGAGAATTTTAAGCAGGAATATTTCATGATTCCTGAAAGTAAAAGACCATGTTAAAAACAAAAAGAGCAGCTCAAAAGGACTGGGGGTTCAAGTTGTGCATTCAGGATGACTATTGATGGAGTTGGAGAAGTACGCTGTAGTGATGCTGTGGAAAGCCTTATTAGCAGTCCTTTTTTGTTTTTAAGATTTATTTATTTATTTAATTGAGCGAGAGAGTGGGGGGAGGGGCAGAGGGCGAGAAAGGAACAGACTCCCCACTGAGCGGGGAGCCTGACAAGGGGCTTAATCCCAGGACCTTGAGATCATGACCTGAGCCAAAATCAAGAATTGCTGCTTAACCAACTGAGCCACCAAGGTGCCCCAACCTTATTTGCAGTTTTAAGGAGTTCCACATTTATCCTAGAGGCTAAGGAAAAAAGGAAAGAAAAGAAAGAAGAAAGAAGAAAAAGAAGGAAAGAAAGAAAGAAAGAAAGAAAGAAAGAAAGAAAGAAAGAAAGAAAGAAAGAAAGAAAGAAAGGAAAAGAAAAAAGGAAAGGAAAAAGATTTTAAATCCTAAATAAGGGAGAGGTATGCTTAGATTTAATTTTTGAAAGGAAAACTCTGATGGTATAGAGGATAGATTGATGGGGACAATCTTTGCAAACAGAGAAACTGATCAGAAAGCTGGGGACCAGTCGTAAAATGATTCAAATGTAGGCCGCTGGCTGCATAATGGAAAGGAGAGAATGGTTTGAGAAAATATTTAAGAGAGGAATTTTTTTTTTAATGGTTTGGAGTTGTGAGCTGAGAGGGCAGAAGCAATAAAAAATAATTACTGTGTTACAGAAAGGACCAGGTCTGAGAGGGAAGGCGTTGCATTCAGTATGTGATGCTTGAGTTGCTTGCAGAATGTACAGCTGTACAGGTGGGTGTCTCGGAGGCCTTTGAATCCAGAGCTCACAGTGAATGTATGTTCAATAACTGGTGTGGTACACTTTGCTCTGAAAAAAATCCCAGATGCTCGTAGGCCTTTGAAAAAAAGGAGCTGATTCTTTCTCTTTCATTACCCTGTGTTCACATCACACATTCTATTCCAAATAGTTTCTCTCTCCACATATTAGAAGACTACTGGTATAATCACAACCTCCTCATGAACACTATATACTAGCAGTGGCCAGAAAACTATAACCATCTTTGTAATTTAAATACTCTGTTTATAAGAGGAATATTTCAATCCTTTATGTGTAAATAATTCTATTTATTTAAAAAATCTGTTTCTGAGCATTTATAATGGCCAGGCACTATGTTTGGTGCTAGGACTATAAGAGTAAATAAAAATTAACACAAATCAAGCTCAAAGAACTTTCCAGTTAGTGGGAAGAGACAGACTTCACTCAAATAACCCAACAGATGACATCAGGTACCCTAAGAAGAGAAATATAGTTCACAGTTCTAGGAGTACATAGAAGAGAAGCTGTCCTGGACAAGCCTCTCCCAGGAAAGTGACATTTGAATCAAATTTGGAAGGATGAACAGAAGATGGTTGAAGAACAGCACAGAAGCAAGCCCTGCAAGCAAGAGAGAATACGATGCATTTGCGGAGCCCAGTGAGGTTGTGGCAGGGCACAGGGAGGCAGAGGAGGGGAATGTTGCAAGAAGGTGCTGGAGATGTGAACAGGGCTTATAGGCCCAATGAAAAAGTTTAGTCTTCAGGGCGCATGGGTGGCTCAGTTGGTTAAGCATCTGCCTTTGACTCAGGTCATAATCCCAGGGTCCTAGGATGAAGCCCCACATCAGGCTCCCTGCTCAGTGGGGAGACTGCTTCTGCCCCTCTCCACTGTTCATGTGTTCTCTTTCTTTCTCTCTCTGTGCTCTCTCTCTCTAGTGAATAATACAAAAAAAAGTTTAGTCTTCAAACCAAGAACAATAGGAAGCCACTGGGCCTTGAGCAGCCAGTTGACATGACCTGATTTTCATTTTCAGAAATCCATTTTGCATACCATGTAAAGGACAGATTGGCTCCCTTCTTGCCATGGTTAAAATGTGATCCTATGCTGCTCTTTGCCCAAATTGATTTTCTCATCTCTTCATTTTAGCAGAATGCTTATAACCAGGCTCAGGCCAAGCTAGGGCAGACTTGGAAACAATTCATGTTTGTCCATATAAGATGCATGCTGCCATTCCCCTGGTACTGGGGACAACAGAGTGAGAGTTCTTCAAGTGACAATGATGGAAGAGTTTACCATTTACAAATCCATGCCTAGTGGAGAGTGTGCAATGAGAAAAATGAGTTCACTTGGGGTATGCTTCTCTGACTGCCACTTTCTAGGTATAAAACCATGGGAAAATGATTTAAAATCTTCCCACTGCAGGCACCTCATTTTTTGAATGCAGAACAATGGGCAGGCCCCCTTCTGTGCTCCTGATTCTATTTAACAAATAATGAAGAAAGAGCACTTCTTTTTTTTTTAATTTTATTTATTTATTCATGAGAAACACAGAGAGAGGCAGAGACATAGGCAGAGGAAGAAGCAGCCTCCCTGTGGGGAGCCAGATGCAGGACTCGATCCCAGGATCACGCCCTGAGTCAGAGGCAGACACTCAACCACTGAGCTACCCAGGTGCCCCCAAGAAAGAGCACTGCTTAAGTCAAACCACGATCTGCATCCATGGGCAAAGAGAAGTATGTTGATACGATTGAAATTTTCATGTCTCTGGATCCTGCATTTGAACATGTGAACATAGGGATTCTAAAATTTAATCTACCTGCCTTTTTCAGATCTGTCCTATAAAACTGCACTCTATATGCAGAAATAAGCATATGCCCATACTTGCTTCTTCTATTTATGATCTAGCATTAAATATCCTGAAATTTGTCTTTGGCTTCTTACAAAGCCTGAAATAGATGCACTGTCTCCTTTCCATGTAAACCAGGTTTGCCGATGATTAACAGACAGAATTGGGGTTGGAACTTTTTTTCATGATCTCAAGTCCATAAGGAATATGTAGCTAATTTAAGCTTCATTGTATTAAATTGTGGAACACACTATAAAATACTGATACTACAACTTGCATCAAACAAGTAAACATTTGTTATGGGGACAGTAAAATTTACTTTTCACAAAAGGAGCCTACAGTAATAATGCATTCAATTCTATTTCCCAGAATGCTTCTTAAGTATGTTAATAAAGTCTTTATTGTGTCTGCTTATAAAAGTCGCCACCATTTCCCATTAGAAAGTCTCTGTTTATTCATCAAACATTTACTGACAGTGACTGCTGGGAGCAGCCTCAGATTTCCACTCCATTACACGTTTGTGGCATAAAGCACATTAATTATAGATATATTACAATATTCAACTCATTGAGGAAAAATTAGATGATCAAGGCTCATTTTCCTTGACAATAAGCAAGTTAATGAAAATACTAATTACCTGATGATGGAGTGGAGCCTCCAGGATTGAATGCTTAGCATCTGTAAAAGAGTTCTGTGAGTCTAGCACAGAATATTAAAGCCAGAAGCATTTGAAGTCTATGAGGTGGTCCTTGCAACTGTCCAGTGTTCTTTAATCAGAGGATAAAGGACTGTCAGATAATAAGGCAGAATTTTTAAAAACATTTGGCAGAAGTCATTGAAATGGCGTGGTCTTTACATAAAAATTTTTAAATAATATTATCTGGAACACAAAGCAGCTTCATTTTAAATAATTATGCAAAGAATAGGCTCTTTGTCAGCAAAGATATTGCCATCTCCCAGTTATCCATCTTGTAAAAATGTCAGGACTATTTTCAGCCATTTTGAAATTTTAAAGAAGAAAACTTCCATTTAAAAATTCTCTTCTCTCAACTGCTAGACATTTAGACTGGACAGTAAAACTTCCCAGCACAGGAAAGCCAGTCTACATCAGGTAAGGGGCTTGGAGATCCTTAAGAAGAGGCCTTTTCTTAATAGGCATGTGGAAAGATGCTCAACGTGAGGTGTCATCAGGGAAATGCAACTTTACACAACAATTAGATACCACTACAGGTTGTATAGAATGGCTAAAATCCAAAAAAACTGACATCAATTGCTGGTGAGAATACTGTCAGCAGGAATTCTCATTCACTGCTGGTGGCAATATAGCTTCTTTGGAAGACAGTCTGGTAGTTTCTTACAAGGTTAAGCATAGTCTTAACATACGATGTAGCATGTAAACAGCCCTAGGTATTTACTGAACTGATTTGAAAATTTGTGTCCACATAAAAACCTGCACACAAATGTTTATATTAGCTACATAATCACACAAAATGAGAAGCAACCAAGATGTCTTTCAATAGATAACTAGGTAAACAAATTATACATCCACACAATGGAATACTATTCAGCACTAAGGAATGTAATGAACTATCAAGCCACAGAAAGACATCAGTGAATGCTAACTACATATTATGAAGTGAAATAAACAGTCTTTCAGGCTACATGTTGTATGATTCCAATTATATGACATTCTGGAAAAGGCAAAACTATAGATATGTTTGTATGAAGATTAATGGTTGCCAAGTGCTTGGGGCTAAAGGAGTGTGAGGACTGAACTGGTGAAGTTATCCAGCTATTAGGGCAGTGAAACTATTCGGTATGATACTATAAGGATGAATGCATGACACAATGCATTTTTAGAACTTGGCAACACTAAGAATGGACTTTAATGATACAACTTAAAAAAAATCATTTAGGAGGTTGAAAGATGTCAGAATGAGATGCAACTGTGACAAAAGAATCTAAGTGTATAAACCAATGCATGAAATAACTTCAGTGAAGGTGGTTGGTGGAGAAACTGCTAAACTAAGTAACTTTCAAAGTGAGTAAAGTCTGTAAGACTAAATGCAAAAACACTATACATAAGCACTGTACCGTGGGTGATAAAGTGGTTTCCCATAAAGGCATAGGTTAACAGTTCGAGACTCACTATGCATGTAGACAGAAGTTGAATAGTTAGGCAAATGATGGATAGTGAGAGCCAAATTCTCATTGTTGGAATGGAAGATGACAGGTAAGGAAAGATAGACTACGATGATCCACGTGGGAATAAATTAGACATATCAGTATAAACATAGAGTTAGCTTAAATATAGATACAGGCAGCATGTATTATATACACAAACACACACACACACACACACACAGGTTACTATGCATATATGTATTTCCTTGCTCTGTCTGTGGAATGAACTACACCCCAGTAGCAATGAGCATACCTAAAACTCAGATCTTGGTTTCTTTACTCTTTTCAGATTTTAGTTTCAAATATCATGTTCCAGTAAAAGAAATCAGAAATAACACAGGAAATATATAAGTTGAGCTTAAAGCCTCCTGTAGTCCCAGAAAGTCAGGAAATGGTTAATATATATAACTTACATGTATATAAAAAATAAAAATATGTATGTGTATAATATGTTATACATTTCTTGAGCCAAAAAATCTTATTTTATTTAATATTTTGTTTAATATTTTATTTATAAAATATGTAGCTATGAGTCCACACTGAATGAATAAATATAAATAAATAAATAAATAAATAAATAAATAAATAAATAAAGGAGAAAAGACAAATCTCCCATGCAGAAGAATTCCAAATAATTTATGCAAATACTCAACTTTCGAGGAGGTAGCATATAACTTCCCATTCTTTAAGTGGAGACTACACTAAAATCTTCCTTGTATGGAAAGAAGTAAAAAGAGACATCTTACTGTAGAGAAATCTGATAGATAAGTACTCCCTCAGCTGGGTGATCAAGATTAATATCAACAGTGATAAGTTACATTGACAGTATGCCCCCTTGATATAAAATGTGAATGGCACATTACCTCTATGGTCTTCTTCCCCAAAACACATTATTCCAGTCTAATCATGAAAAATCCCACTTGAGGGATATTCTATAAAACACTTGACTAGTACTCCTCAAAACTGTCAAGGTCATCAAAAACAAGGAAAACCTGAGACTCTGTCACAGCCAGGAGGAGGCTAATGAGATATGATAACTAAATGTAATGTGGGATCCTGGAAGAAAAAGGGGGCATTATGATAAAACTAAGGAAACTGAATAAAATATGGACTAAGGTAAGTAAGAATGTATCAATCAATGTTGTAACAAATGTACCATACTAATGTAGGATACAACCAATGGATGAGATTGGTGAGGGCTGTAAGACAACCCTCTGTAGGATCTCTGAATTTTTTCTGTTGATCTAAAAGTATTCTACAATAAAAGATTTGTTTTTTAAAATAAGCTTTTTCTATATATGCCTGAATTATTTCTTCCATTTCTCAAACTGGCAGTATAAATCAGAATAAGCAAACTGCTGAGTATATCTCCTGATTTCATTCCAGCATCAGAATAATTTCCATGCTCTTTTGAATTCAGCTAATAGCTCTGCATAGCCTCTCTCTTTTCCTGTGCATTATCCATTGAACAAGTTCCAAATCACTCTGCTGTTGAGTGGCCAAGGATCCCATTTGATGGATGGTCATTTCACACACCTGTTTCGGGGTCTTTGATTGATGTGCCAGCACACATCTAATGTAACTTCTCCTAATAGGGAAGTGACGAAAACATACATTTGTGCAAGCTACAGTCTAGTTTGCTGCTCATCCAAAAGGCTTAATTTAGAAATAGTTGCTCAATAATTCAACATGGACAATTCCTTGATTCCCATTGACTTTCAATTCAATCAGCAAAGCTGCCTCTTGGATTTTCCATTATTATGAAGACTGATGTATTTTATAAGAGCAAACAGCTGCTTTGGCAGATTAATGCTCCTTCTTGTCACCCTGCAGTGAAGCTTACTTGGAATTCTTGTCTTGTAAAAAGAAGTTTGGATCCAATGAATTTAACTAGCTGACCACCAGTGACTTTAGTGCACTCTTCTGGCCTTGGTTCTGTTCTTATAACCCTTGCCTGCCAAAGTTCAGCAAGATCTCAGACGGCCTATCCTGAAATCTAGTAGTGAAATGCCCAAGCATGTGGAGGTCAGAGAACTGGACTGTCATTTCAGACTTCTTTTACTCTGGATAAGGTTTTTAACTCCTCAATGCTTTAATCTCCCCTGATTAAAAGGGAACAGTAGTATTTGCCTGGCCTGTCTCACAGAGATATGAAACGATCATGCATTCATTCAACAAATATTCCTTGAGGGCCTATCTACCATACTGCAGGCAATGTATAAGAATTAGGAATGTAGGGGCCACCTAGGTGGGTCAGTGGTTGAACATCTGCCTTTGGCTCAGGTCCTGACACACTGGTCCTGGGATCAAGTCCCGCATCAGGCTCCCTGTGAGGGCCCTACTTCTTCCTCTACCTATGTTTCTTCCTCTCTCTGTGTCTCTCATGAATAAATAAATTTAAAATAAAAAAAAAAAGAATTAGGAATTAACAAAAGTCAAGGAAAAAAAAGCAACATTTGCTGCTCTTGTGAAACTTGCATTCTAGTAGGAAAAGACACCAAAAAGATAAAATAAATAAAATAAAATAAAATAAAATAAAATATACTTTGATGGTTATAAGTATAATTTAAAAACATAAACAGGAAGGAGGACAAGGACTCCTGGAAGGGAGAAGCAATTTTAAATATCGTGACCAAAACAGGCCTTATTGAGAAGGGACATTTGAGTGAAGGTGATCCATTCATGAGGATATCAGAAGAAGGGGCATTTTAGGACAAGGAAATAGCACACATAAAGGCCCTGAGTCAGGAACAGTATAGAATGTTCAAAATACAGCATAAAGGCCAGTGTGCTGGGACAGAGGGACGCAGCAGGAAGTAGAAAGAGATGACGTCAGATAGGTTATGGGGAAGATGATCAGGTCACATAGAGCCTCATCTGCCATCATCAGGACTTTGGTTTCCACTCTAGAGAGCCATAGAAGAGGGAAAGATTAAGTTGCCAGTTACTGATACCAGAAATGATCAGGAGGGAGGGGTATGGGGCACAAGGACAGAAACTAGGCGTTGGAAATGTCATGTTTGATGTACCCATTAAGCACCCAAATGAATGTTAAGACAACTGGACATAAGAATCTACCATGTAAGGAGGAAGTTAAAACAGAAGACAGAAAAAGTGTTAAGTCATCAGTGTGTATGTGGTATTTAAATCAATGAGAGTTGATTAGTCACTGCGTTTGAACAGTAGGAAAAGAGAAGAGGTTCTCCAAGGAGTCAGCTGCATGCTCCATTGTTAAGAGGTCAAAAAGAGAAGACAAACCAGCAAAGAGCTCCAGAAGAGGTGAGTGTTGACAATTAAGCAAATGGAGGAGAATATGGTGGTAGTGACTTGAAAGGAAAGAAAGTGTATTAAAGGAGGAGAGAATTATCAGAAATGAAAGCTGTTGATAGGTCAAAAAAGATCAAATCTGAGGATTGACCTCTGGATTTAGCAAAGGATGTCATTGTGACTTTATTTGAAGTAGCCCACAACTGCAGTGGGTTTAAGAGTAAATGGGAGTTCCTGCTTTTGATATTATACTATGATTATGTAAGGCGTTAACATTAAGGGAAGCTAAGTGGAGGGTGTATGAGAATTTCCTGTGCTATTTTTGCAGCTTCCCTGTACAGTTAAAACTGTTTCCGAATAGTAAGTCGGAAAAGTACATAGAAAAAGTATTTGGAGGCAGTAGTATAGGTAACTCTTTCACGGAATTCTGGGAAAAAAAAAAAAAACGGATTGTAGCTTGAGGAGGAAACGGGGTCAAAAAAGCTTTTTTATTTGTTTGGTTGGTTTGGTTTCTGTTTCTTTTAAGATAGAAGAAGAAGAAGAAAAAAAAAAAAAAACCATGCCTGTAGCTAGCAGAAATCATCTGGTAGAAAGATAAAAACTGACCACACTGGCCAGAGTTCTCTCTGAAGCATTGTCCTTGAGGAGGAAAAATAGGATGCAACCTTGTTTGCCTGTCCCGGACACCAGAGGGCAGGTGGAAGAGTGCAGACACTGCATTCAGGTAGACGGGCAATGCTGATTGCCTCAGATTTCTCCCCGAGGAAAGAAGCAAGGTCATAGGGGAGAGCCAGAGTGGCAGCAGAAGTACAGGATTGTTGGAGTTTGGGGAGAGAGAAAAGGAGATGACCTTAGAGAGAAGGGGGGAGAATAGGTGAGAGCGTCTGAGATGCTGGAGAGCAAGGACACACACATAAGGAAGAAAACCTGGGACTGGGGGTGCAGGGATGAACTGGCCGATGTTCTATTCATCTCTCTTCCGATCAGTAGCAATAGCAGTAATTCCAGTTGACAGGCTGTGCCAAGGAAAGTTTCTGAGGCGATGCCACAGCCCATGTTTACAGTTTTAGCATCGCCATAAACATTACCAAAATCTTCACAAACCTAATGTTGAACAACCTTCCTTGAGAATTATCTTAGCTGCTGGGAAGCAGAAGTCAGATGGTGCTGCTCATTCCCCTGCTGGAGCCGACTGTGCTACATGTCACAGATATACTCTTTTAATTCTGTACTTTTAAAATACGTAAGTTGTTTAAGTAGTGACTTTATTTAAGGATAGAAAATCCAAGAGGAGAGCTGAAAAAACTGGAAAAAGTTCTATCTTGGGTTGAGAAAGTGATATTAAGTACCCCAGCTAACTTCATAGGAAGGGCAAGTTTCCCCACTTCGCAGGCCTCACCGCAGAAGTAGGGTTGGAAAAGACAAGTATCCCAGGAGAATCATCTGTCTCCACTCAGCAGTCCAGGGGAAGACTCCTGATTGGGTGACATTTCAACCAACACTCAAGAAGGATTGTTACTGCCAACCTAATAAAGCTTCTTGATCTTCGAGCTGGTTTTTGGGGTGTGGGGGATGTGGGGGTCCTCAAGTTCCCCAGGTGGCTGGCCAAATGTCTCCCACAGAGATTAGACAATAGCTAAGACCTAAACTTCACAGATGGATGAGACGGCAAAGCTACACAATTATTTTTAATAATTTGGATTAAACACATCTGTTAATGAAGTAGAAGGGGTAAAGGAGGCTAGATCTATGGAGCTCGCCAAAGGAAATAGATCTCCAGGTAACTGCAAGTTGTCCACTTCAACATCGCTGAAATAGCTCTGAATCAAGTCATCTCCCCTCAGAAATCCAGGTTAAGCAAAGTTTCTACCCCAGAGATCTCATCCTCCACCCCCACCTGCTTGTTGCCTCCTGAACCTGGTTTTCTGTGGGAGATACAGGGTAGGTGTGTTTCTCACAACTGTGATAGTGAGAAGGGCATTTTTTTCTACCTCATTTAATTTCTGTCTAATTCTATCCAGACTTAGCACCAGGCCTTCATTCTTCATTATATCCTGGTTTTGACCTTAAACTCTTCTTCCCCATAATTTGACCCTTCCAGCACAGCATGTTATGCAGTTAAAATGTCTGTGGTTTATATTAGGAAGAAATTTCAGAGCTGACATCCAAGCACAATTCCAGCAGTTATAAGGAACTATCTGGCCAGGAAGTCCTAATGCCTCCATTAATAAAGCTATTAATTTTGAAAAGCTTTGACAGCTATAACATCTTTTTTAAGAAATCAAAAACACTCTTCCTTTATCTCCAAAATGCCTTCTTCTTTGTATGTAGTGGCTGCCTCAAGCCTCGTTCTACTGCCTGTTTTAATTTGTCTTTAATATCAGATGTGCCTTATCGATTTCTTCTGTGTATATTTTCATTCTGAATAATTCAGAGGCATGATTTTTTTTCCCATTATGGTCAATAGCAGGAGCAAATTTTGAGGATAATCAATTGAGCCCTGACGGACGATTCCCGCTGTTGGTATCTGCAGAAGTGAGGGAGGGGGAACAGCAGGGGATAATATGACCCAACAGTCAATCACAGCTATCAGCAATCGAGCCAACACGGGTTTATGTGAAGAATGGAGATCCATACCACTGGCCCAAAAGGTCTGCTAATAGTCTCTCTTCCTAATTCTCATCACATGGCACTCCAGCTGTGCCAGGGGGACTTATGGCCCATTCTCATACATTTCCTTTTCTCCTAATGTCTAAAAATCATGTTCTAAAGGTATCATTTTTATATGAATACGTACATCATATGCGCATCAATTCTTAATGATTAGTTCACATTTTAGCCAACCTGATTCCAAAATAGGGTAGGAAAATTGGAAAGGTTCCAGGAAACCAGTCCAGGGAATAAATGTCACTTTTTAATTCAGATAATATGGTTGAAATTAATTATCATGGAGCTGACAGAAACAATGCAAGTTTGTCTAGGCTGCCTCTCACCTGCAGTAAGAACACATTTTCTGTGAATGTTTTGATGCTGGACCCTGTCCAAGTCTTTGACACACTCAATTTACTACAAAATTGGCAACCTTCTATCTCATAAAGGAATCCGAGTGTAACAATAAATATTGGTCCCTCTGCACAATATGACTACCATAAGTCAGAGGAGACCTCCTAAGTATCAGATCATTGGAGTTCATTATTAATAATTACAATATTTTGATTTTTTATCTCTTTCTTAAGACATTTTCATAAAATCCTGACTTGACAGGCTATGCTGGAGGCAAGCAGGCTCTCAGGGATGTTGAGATCAGAACAAGTGAGGAAGAGAGAGAGGCCCAGGTTAATGCAAGCAGTTCAATTTCAATTATGTGAAGTAAATGGTCTTTTTCGGGTTTGATGGTTTTCCAAAACTGTTTGAAGGTCTGGTGTGATTTATATGCAATTTGCCTTGATTTTATAAAAATAAGGGCTTTCACACTACTCAGTTCAAATATTTGAGTGTAATTATGATATGCCTGCTTGTTGTAAACAGATATTCCTAAAGTAATTTTTAACAAACAGCCAAGCAATCCCTAAAGAATTTTTGGTTATAAAATAAAAGCTACGGAGTTAATATTTTTCCAGAGGAGGTCCACAAAATTACAAAAACATCCGTGGTTAATTGCTAAACAGCTTATAGTTAAATAATACCTCAGTGTATGCAAAGTAAAAGAGGAAATTAGAACTCCTGGCTTGGTTTACCATAGATAACTTATTTATAAATCTCTGTAATTTATTATTAATATCCTTATACAATAATCGCTCATGCATATAAACACAGTTAACCTTAAAATGTTATTCTGATTCCTGTTTCTTTACAAAAGAGGTATTTTGGCTTTAGGAGTCATTAGTCTCAAAGATTTTTTTGAAGACATTAAAGTATGTTACCATTATATTTTATGGGGAAAAAATAATCATTCTTTGTTCATGATCTTATTTTACTCATCAATAAACTTCATAGAGAAAAAAATGATTCTCATTAAAAACTATAATTTCTTTGGATTAATTTTAAGGCTAAGGCTGATCATCTCAAAAAGAAAAGTAAACTATCTTCCGGGATAAATTATTTGTAAAGTTAGGATTTATTTTATATGTATCAGCAAGGCTTTCCCACCGCAAAGTACAACATCAGTACCCATATGTTCCCGTTTGCTTTCCTCAGAACAGACCATTATCTACATTGTGTTTGTTCTCAGAGGGAAAAATTCAATCTGGTGGTGACGAACTCTGAGAGAATTATGTGGTGGATCAAGCTGACATGTTGCCTGAAAATGGAGACGAGAAGGAAGAACAGACTATTTCGGTTACTGGTTGGTGATATGTACGGCAGCAGACATTCACTGGAGTTGATTAAATGCTGAGATAATCAATGGTAAACTAGCAAACACAGCCTATTCTAATGCAACAAAGTTAGTGATATAATGCAGTTAGCCTATTTTGATATCAATGTTGGTATCAAAAGTCTAGATCTATCTTGGGTTGAAATAGAGAAGGAAAAGAGATGGTCTGAGGAAGAAGGCCTGGATTCTAGGACAAGTGCCAGAGTGTTATAGCAAGCTACGTGATCTAATTTGGACATCATCTTCATCATCACTGGAGCTACCATTTACTGGAAGTTTTTACGAACCAGAAATCATTTCATTCAATCTTCATAAGAACCTTATAAGGCAGGTGCCATTATTATTCCCATTGTGTGGATGAGAAACTGAGGGCACAGAGATAAATAAATTGCCTGAAGTCACACATCTAGCAAGTGGCAGAGTCGAGGAGGCTGAAACTCAGGTCTGGCTGACTCTTAATCATAATAAACATGTGTCCTCTGTACAAATATTGAGGGTGGAGCAAATGGCCACCTTCCACTTCTAAAATCCTTCATTCCTCTTTTGTTTAAAAGCTCTTCCACATCTCCACTAGCTGCTGATTTTTTTTAACTGAAGTATAGTTGACACACAATGTTATATTAGTTTTAGGTGCAGGACAACAGTGATTCAACAAGTGTGTATGTTATGCTATGCTATGCTCACCATCTGTCACCATACAACACTGCTGCTATACCATTGACTACATACCCTATCCTCACATTTTTATATGCACTCCCGAGCAGAGGATTCCCCAAAGTTTTGTTTTGTTTTGTTTTGTTTAATGGAGGAGCTACTTTTTGTTGACCAAATGCTTCCAGTCACTATGAAGGAAGGCATGTAGGAAAGTCACTGAGAGAAAGGCCATCACAGCCAGCTCACTGCCCTCCCCTCAAGAATCTTGGCAAATAGAACAAGGGAGTGATGGCAACAGTTAATGATAATGATGCCTGCTGCAGCCAGAACATTCAACCCACTTTAAATGGCCTTGCTAAAGAGATGTAGCTATGACAAGGAATAACAGTATATGGCATATCCATAGCTAGAGGACGTGCTTCACTGTTAACTTCTTTACTGGCATGGTCCTTGGCCAAAACTTTCTAACTCAGAGGCCACCAGGCTGTCTCCTGGCAAGATTAGACCAAATTAATGATAATATACTCTATAAAGAATACCTCTGTTAAAGTCATTCCACATCTTCAGAAAGTTAATAGGGAGGATTCAAGAGCCCTGGTACTTTGATCTCAGGGATGTATAGGGTGAGACAAGCATAGGTTTGGATCAAACCCTTTCTGCCATGTTCTGCGTAGTCCTGGGAAGTTTATGTCACCTCTTTAAGCTCTGGTTTTCTCATCTTGGAAAAAGTATAACAAAACATACTCATAAGTATATCATCATAGGGTGGTTATGAGGAGATAATGGGTATACAGTGCCTGTCACAAAGCAGGAGCTCAATAATGATCCATTCTCAGTTTCCCATTCCCAGCACAGATATGCCTCCCTCACTAGGTCACCAGGGAAAATACTACCTTATTTGCTCCAAAGTTGAAGTATTTTAGAATTATTTGGATTTCACCTTTAACTTGGAAAACCTCAGAGTACTATTCTCAGTACATCAATCATAACACTTGGAACCCAATTATTATTCATCCACTAGATTACTTAATTGTGTTCTTACCATATAAAGCACACTTGAAAATTATGAGTTGCTATAACCTTTTTTTTTTTTTTTTACTAATAATCTGCTTTAATCAAATTTGTTTAAGGGGAAGTTACCACCATCATAGTATCCAGCAGAGTGAGGGGAATATAAAACTTATAGCTAATTATCTTTCGATTTACCCTTTCCATCAGAAGCTGAACTAATGGAGGATCCCTAGGTGGCTCAGTGATTTAGCACTGCCTTCAGCCCAGGGTGTGATCCTGGAGACCTGGGATCAAGTTCCACATCAGGCTCCTGCAGGGAGCCTGCTTCTCCCTCTGCCTGTGTCTCTGCCTCTCTCTCTCTCTCTCTGTCTCTCATTAATAAATAACTAAAATCTTTTTTTTAAAAAAAGAGAAGCTGACCTAAGTAATTTACTCCAAAGTTGGGGCATCCATACAAAAAAAGGGAAGCTGGTACCCCAAATCCTGGATTAAGAGTGGCCAGGAAAAAGGAAAAGAAGAAAAAAGATCCCCATCAGGGGTTTTAATTTTCTAGTCAATTGTCCAGGCTAGCCCCGGAAGTCTGAGCTCATTCTAAACTGGACCGCTCAAGGGGTACTCAAAGTCATGTGCCCTGGGTCCAGATGAGGGACATTCTTAAGGGCCTTATGGATCTCTATATAACCAGAGCATACATCCAGGTCTATATATGTAGGTTTACAGTCATTTAATAGCATAAAAATTTACTGAAGCATTATAGATAAAATTTCAACAAAGTAAATGACATCTTTTTATATGTGCATTCAAGAAAGAAAAATGTATCTCTTCTGCAGGCCATAATTGTGGAACTTATGCTAATGGAAATCATTGTAACACTTTATTCATAAGGGTCATTTATAAATGATGTATGAATGTCCATAAAAGTCTCTCTTATTTGCTATTAATAGTTAGGAATGCTATTATTTTTACATGAACCAAGTGAGATGCCTTTCAAATGGAAGCAACAATAGGTATAATCTGTTGGAATGAGTCTACAGACAAAATAAGCATATTTTTGCTTGGTTATTAACTACAATAAAGTATTTCCACATGGGTTATTTAAGGTTTTATTTAGATTTCATCTTTAATTTGGAAAAACCTCAGGGTGCTATTTTCAATGAAATGTATCAATCCTAACACTTGGAACCCAATTATTACACTTCAGCTAAATTACTTACTGTGATCTTACCATTTAAAGCACACTTCAAAACCACAAGTGAGTTACCATAAAAAGATGTTCTTTTCTCAGACTTTTTTCTTTTACTCATAATCTGCTTTAATCAAATTTGTTCAAGAGGAAGTCACCATCACACATTGACATTACCCAGCACAGTGAGGGGAACATAAAACCTACAGCTAGTGGTCTTTTGGCTTGTTCCTTCCATCAGAAGTAGAGAGTCAAATACATTCTTGCCCATCTTCCCAATGTAAAGGATGGTTGGTTTGAGAGTAGAAGAGTAAGTTTTTGAATGATCTCATTGGAATTTGGTATATCTTGTTAAATGTTCTTTTAATAGAATTTCATGAAATGATTTGTTTCAGATGTGAAAGAGAAGAAGATAAACATTCCCCAGAGTGACTTAGTTAAAGATGGTTCCATTGGTATTTTGCAGAGAGAGTCATTCAAGAGGTAGCAAAGGAGTAGTCACTCTGATCTTCTGTTTCTGTGCTCTCCAAAAAAGTAGAGGTGCAGGATCAGGAGGGGCTACAGTAGCTGCCACTCCTTGGAAATTGGTGAACAAGTCCCAAAGGAAAGGAACAGCCACAGAAACTCTGGCTCAGGATTAAAACTGTGCCATGCCACGAGTGCTGGGAGAGTAGAGGGCAGAGGAAACATGAGCCTGCCATCCTCCTTAATCTACTTTTCTTTTCCTAGCCTTCTTGACAACTTAGCCTTCCTCTCTGTATCGGAAGGTTGGACTTCAGGCAAATCCAGAGCAGAGGCTGCCCTGCGCTGTCAACCATTTCCAAGCTGAAATTTCCTCTAACTTACCGTTTTAATGCCTATTTTAAAATGCATGGCACCTAGGAGGGGGAGCATTTTTACTTTCTTCTGGGCTCCACAAAGGATGACAGGCAGCACTTTGTGAAAGCTGATGGGAAGAGTGGACACTACTGGAGGAGGCAAGATCCCAGGCTCAGAGGCCAGCAGGTAGAAGACAATCTCAGTCAAATTCACATTTTTGCCCCAGGCCAGATTTGCCTAAAAGCTTCACGCTTCTGCACAGCCCCTCCCCCAGGATTATCAACACACCCAGGGTTCGCTCGCTTATTTCCCCAGTCTCTTCGCTCTGGGTAAACATCAGAAAATGTGCTGATGTCCCATTCAGTTATGTTTCCATCTTCTGGTCTCATGTGGATGATGGTTTGCAGGGAGGGGAGATTTCTGATAACACAGGAAATTTTCAATTCCTGTGACTAAGACTTGGAAAACTGTCAACACTGCCCAGGGCTGTCAAGAGGAATAGGGCAGATGGGCAGTGATTCTGGTTAAAATGTTGTTCCTTATTCCAGGGTCAAAAACATCATTTCTTTGGCTAAAACTTTGTATTTTAATTACAGAATTGCAAGGGCAGGTGAAAGAAAACTGTCAGAAGTATTGACTGAATAAACAGAAGGACAGATGGAGGGAGAGAGGGAGGGAAGAATGGAAAAATGAAAGGAAGGAGGGATGGACAGAGATGGAGGAGGGCAGAATGAACGGAGAAAGGAATGGACTGACTCGATTGGTCTAGGCATTGCTTTATTTAATTCTCACAATCCTAGGAGGCAAGTGCTATTGTTAACCATGTTTCACAGATAAGAAAATGGAAACTAATAACTAATATTAGTTAATATTCACACCTCAGTCTTCATACTAAAATCCATTTTTTGTGAATATCATGCTTACTCTACTCCCATTCCTCACATATATAAGAAAACTGGAATAAGTAAAACCCTAATGGGCCAGAATCTGATCCCAGTAGCACTCTATAATAGAGTGAGATGGGAAGTAAGAAAAAGGTGTTGCCTCTCTGATCACCAAAAAGTCAGAAAGTACTCCCAGGCCTCTGTGTCTAGCTTTGATGTGGTGGAAAAGAATCAAGGAAATATGGCACCTGGAATGTTGGTTATATGTTCAACTTCTTTGATTTCTGTTTTCCTTACTCTTGATTTAGTCTATTTTAGACTTAACCTTATCTAGAGTACTGGGTTTCCATACAGTCCAAGAGATCCTCTCTTACCATAGAAGTGATTCGGATATTTAAGATTCCAGTATCTTTAGCTGGAGAGCAAAATAAGAATGTGGAATTAAGTTATAGAGGAGGAATGCAAGTAACCTCAGGTATATACCCCTTTGCCTCCTGGAATCTGGAAAACTGCAGATGTGTCAAGTTCCTGAGCTATGAGAACAGTTTTAACCAAGCTGGTCTCTCCAACCAACACCCACTTCCCAAAGAAAGCTGCGGATGCAGCTGCCCTGGGTCCAGCCCAGCAGGAAGGAGTGCCAGCCAGCTGGCAGCCTTTAGTGGGGTCCCTGGCAGTGCTCGACAAAGAAGGAAACGAAACAGGGACAAGCTAAACCTGCCAAATTCTATTGTAAATATCATCGTGCGAGATAATGATTGCTGCCATATATGGACAGCATTGGCTTAAGACTCTAACTACTTTCCGTCACTTAATCTTTACAAAAACCTTATGGACGGGTACCATTTTCATGCCCATTTCAATAGAAAGTTAAAAAAAAAATCAGAGAGGTTGAGTAATTTACCCAGGATTATCCATTATGCAGCAAAGCTATCATTCAGACCATATTAAGTCAAATCTCTTATCTCAGTTACTAACATCCAAATCCAAATAACTGACTACTCAACCGAATTTCTCTTCCCTGATATCTACTTAGGAAGAGCAAACCAAAACCAAAGACAACAGAGATTTAACCTCAAAAACAAATAAAAATGCATCTAAGCTGTGTTCCCTCAGTGTCTCACCCCTTCATTCATTCATCCATTCAGTCAGGCCATAGGAATTTAAGAATTTATGGTTAGGCTATTTGAACAAAGATCTTGAATAGACAAGTCTGTTATATTTCTTACATGCTATGTGTGTGTACCATATATATACATACACACTATAGATTTATTGATGAGAACTAGGAAAGTTATACAAAATATTTAAAACGCAAAGCCTAAACCAGATTTTTTTCAAGAGGGCAAGGATTTCAAAAAAAAAAAGAGGGCAAGGATTTCTGTTTTATTCACAAATTAAATCAATTAACTATTCACTAATCATTATAGCTTATTGAAGTTTTACTATAGTGTTTTGGTATACTTAGATGATTTGCTAATAGCAACAAAGACAATGTCTAGCTAGTTATCAGGGAAGTGCAACTATCTCTAAGCCTCTAATTATTAACATCCAGTAAAATACAAATCAATATCAAGATAGGAAGAGGGAAGAGAGGAAAATCTAAAGTGTTCCTTGAGAAGACAGGTTCTCTTAGGATGATGGACAACTAGCATCTATTTACTATGTAGATCACTGGAGAAATGCTTTTGAGTAGTGGAGGACGCGTAAGGAAATACAACTGGCCACTAGCCAACTACAACACTGCTTTAGGTCCACCCATCAGACTAGAATAACTGAAGGCAGAGGAGCCCAGGGAGGAATTCCTGGAAATGGCAAAGCATATTAGATTTCACATTATCCAACAACATAAAATGATGTATTAACATTCTCTCTGAATTGAAAATACTTATTGATTATTTTAAATCTGAGATAATTTAACTAGGTTATATTCGCCTTATGTAGTATAAAATAAATATTTCAAATTATTTCTGCTCACATCAGGCGTTGAGTATTTTGTCTAAAATACTTCTTCACTGTCTGAATTTATGAGCATTAACTGAGGTAGGACAAGTCAGCCAACATTAGTTATCAAATATTTAGTTGTGTTATATACTACAGTTATTCATAAAGTAAGTCCAAAAAAACTTTTAAATGGGAGCATGTCTGATAGTAATATCAAATTGAGAGAAATGCAGGGATGATTCTGTGCCAGCTATGAACTAAGATGAGGCCACCGTTATGGAAAAGAAACAAGAAAAATGTTCTGCATCAATGTTGAGGTGACAAAGGACAGGAGATGAGAAGAGAGAGACAGTTTCTGATGGTCTTAGCTATCTGCCAAGGACTGGGTTTCCTGTAGTCACAGTTTACATTTTGGACAGGCTGCTATGCTGCACTGGTGCCCAGTGGCTGCAGTGTGGTGGGTTGGCTGGCTAAAGGGCGGACAAGACTGGAGAAAATCACATTCATATTGACTACTACAATGCAGACTGAGGTTCTAGACGATTTCACAAATACATCACATAAAAAATAGCACGATCATAGAGCTGCTAAATAAACTGGAAATTCTGCTTAACATGATCATAATTCATTCCACAAACATTTATTGATCCTTTTCATACTTTGCTTCTCCTGGACCACAGGGATGTGGATAAAAATACGAATTGTAAAGGATTGTTTCAATCCTCATTGCAACAACAACAGCAACAAAAACTAAAGCCAGATGGCCAATTAACTAAGCAATCCTTTGTGCAGGAAATAAGCAAATCTACAGCTGTCATTGCCTATAAAAGTTCATATACCTTGTTGGGCACATGGTACACGCACACAATAATTGCTGGTTGAAAAAAAAAGAAAAAATATTCTGCAAGAAATTTTTTTTAAAAAAGTGAGAATGATAACATGAGTGTGTACTAATATCCTACTAGTCTGCCTCATACCGCTTAGGAAGGATACATATCCCAGAAGCTCAGTTATCCAGAAAGGCAAGAACCGGGATTAGAAAAGACTTCCACACCGTAAAATAAACATCAAAGAATGCCAGGTCACATTGGAAGGGCTCAAATCCAGGCGCTGCCACATATGAACCGCACTGCACAGAAGTTACTTAGTTGTTTTGAGCAGGTCTTCAAATGTACCCTAAATTATAGGGCTGTTGTTAGGGTTAGTGTTAATACAGGTACCTAGAAATTGCTGACATATAATATGCTGTCCATGGAAAGTGATTTTAACAGTGTTATGAACTGAAAATTCATATGCCAAAGCCCTAACCCTTGGTACCTCAGAATATGACTGTATTTAGAAATAGGGCCTTTTAAAGAAGTAATTAAGATACTATGAGGTCAAACAGGTGGGACCTAATCCAATATGACTGGTGTCCTTATAAAAGAGGAAATTTAGACACAGAGCAACACCAGGGGCATGCACACAGAGGGCAACCATGTGAAGAGACTGCAAGAAGGTAGCCATCTTCAAGCCAAGGAAAGAGGCCTCTGAAAGACTCCAACCTGCCCACGCCTTGCTATTGGACTTCCAGCCTCTAGAACTGTGAGAAAATATGTTTCTGTTGTCTGAACCACCCAACCTGGTGTTATTTTGTTATGGAAGCTCCAGCAAACTAATACATATTCTCACTGCCATCTTCTTCAAAGTAACTTTGTTTGAGGGGGACAAGAAGTCTCACATTTGAGTGACAATGGGTTGATGTAAGCTTCTAAATTTTAAGATTTCTTATGGGTTCAGTAGCCAGTCTGGTGCCCTGGCACATACATATTCTTAATAAGTATATGTTGAATGTATGTATGAATGAATGAAGGCACACATGCATGACTGACTGAATGAATATTAATAAGATGATAAGCCTCTAGTGCCAGGTATACTACAAAAGACAGCTGACAGATTCATAGGAACAATGGCTAAATGCTTATTATATGCCAGGCAGTGTGCAGCAAAAACTATAAAAAGCAAATGCAAGAACATAAAACCTTAGGAGTCTGAGGGTTTTTAAAGTAAGAAAAAATGGTCCATGTTACCACTTCATTATCTTTGCAAACACTGCTGTGTAATCACTGGTCCAGAGAGGCAGTGCTGTTTATGGGAAAGAATACTAGGCTTGAAGCCAGAAGACCTCTGTTTGCTTTCTTGTTCTGTCACTTATGAGAGATCCTTCAGAAAGTCACGTAGCCACCCTGAGCCTCAGTTTCCTCTTCTATAAAACAGGAATTCTGATACCCACTCCACCTCTAGCATAAAGCTGGGGTAAAGATCAAATGAGAAAGTATGTATATGAAGAAAACCATCTACACACCATAAAATGTTATGCAGATTAAAGGCATACTGTTAATAATGATAACCTTGAATCTTTTGACTCTTTTGGTAAACATTATCTTGTATTCTGCATATTAAATCTTATATGAAAGGATATACACACATTCCATTCAAAGTGATAATCTCCTTTAAAGTTCATTACACTTAAAAGTTTATTTGGAAAAGTCACCTATGTGGTAGCAACTCATGTCTGATGATTCCAGATTAATGTGCTCACCCTTCATTTTTTAAGAGAATATTTCTGATGATAATTATTTGAAAGCTTTTTGCTATGGGCAATTCTGACCCTTAGATTTCTGATTTTCTTGAAGTGTCATAATAGTACCAATTAGCAAGTTCCAGGGAAAAACAGAATTTATTATTTTGACCGATAGACACAGAAAAAAAATCTGTGCAAATACTGATGCATTTCAGGTTGGTTTAGTTGTTCGTTGTTAATATATTTATATTTCACTTCACTTTTTAAAATTTTCACTTCACTTTTTAAAATTAAATAAAAAAACTTGATTTCATAGACATATCCACAGCACATTTTTTCCCAAATCACACAAAACTAATGGAAAACAGAAAAAAGAGAAGAGAGGATCATAAGAAAGAGATACAGATAATTAAAATCAATGTTTAGCAAAACACTGAAGTATATCTATGTAATTCATTTTTTGAAATATTGGCAACCCTTTAATTTTTCAATAAATGATAGCATAAAATTAATAAATGTTTGGATTTCCACCTAAATATTTGCAACACAAAATCTTTTCAACTTCTTCTCTTCCTTATTTTCCTCAGAGAAAATATCTAGCTTCGTGTTACAAGTGTATGCCCTATTGCATTTGTTCTTATAGAGGCAATATGGCAGCTTCGATGGAGGGATGTCATAATAACATGCTCTACTAGGACACCATAGCTAATAACTTTTAAAACCAAGCTGCTAAAAAAAATAATAAAAATAAATAAATAAATAAATAAATAAATAAATAAATAAACCCAAGCTGGTTTTTCACAACTTTGGCATAAGCAATTTCAAAATATCTTATAATAATATAGAAGATTGGATTACTAATCTAGGGTATTTTTGGCAAGTAAATCTGATACAAAATTTTCTCCATTTCCCATAATTAAGCAGAGAGTAATACTTTGTTCTAGTTCTACATTTGTAACCCCCATACCATCAAAGACCAAGTTTCTTCACTGATTTATTGAGGCAGAAATTCTTGGCTTATTTACCTTCCAAAATAGTGTGAATATAGTCAGATGATCAGATGTATTTGGTGTGGATATCTATACAACTGTGGGTGCATTCAGATTAAGAAAATAAGGAACGCTTTACTAACACATTGTACTGTTAATATAAGTTTTTGTGTTTTTCATCATTATCTAGGGGCACCTGAGTAGATCAATTGGTTGAGTGTCTGACACTTTGATTTCGGCTCAGGTCATGATCTGGGGGTCATGAGATAGAGCCCTGGTAGGGCTCTGCACTCAACAGGGAATCTGCTTGAGATTCCCTCCCTCTCCTTTTGCCTCTCCCTCTCCCCTCTTTCCTTCTCTCCCTCATTCTCTCTAAAATAAATAAATGAATCTTTTTTAAAAATCATTATCTAGATTTGCCTTCAGACCAACAGGATGACAGACCAATTTGTAAATCTAATAAAATTTATGCTCAGAAAGAAAATAGTTTTATATATTTCCTTTGATAAGTCTTTGAACTGTTGAGGTTTTTTTTTTTCTATGTGATTTCTGTTTCCTGTGGGATAAGCTTTTCCTGTCTTTCTCAACAAATTAGTCAACAATTTCCATTATAGTACATTAGAAATATATTGATACATTAAATACAGCTTATATTCTTCATTGATTTATAATTTGAGTGTCTTACATATATTTCCTTTTCCTTTTTTCTTTTTCTTTTTCTTTTTTTTTTTTTTTTTTTGGCTTTCCTAGCTCATGAGAAAATCCAAACTCACCTTGAAAATAATAGCATTATGAACATTCATATACCTTCCATTTAGATTCAACAATAATTCATATATTTCCACATTTGCTTTCTCTTTCTCTGTGTATATGTATGCATAAGAACATTCTCAAATATAACACAATGTTATTTTATGACCAAAATTTTTTCATTGTTATTGAATTTTTATAGAACAAAAATTCCATAAATATCACCTAGATCCAATTATATTCACATTTTCCTAATAGCCCTTACCAAAAGAAAAAAAAAAAAAAAGGTCATCCGATGGCTCATTTGCCACTGACATTGTTGCTATTTTTATATACTTCATGGAGTTGTTATAGCTCCTTATTCTCTTTTAATTCAGAACGATCCCCCTCCCGGCTTTTTTTCCCCATAATATTGAACTTCTTTAAAGCATTGAAGTCGGGATCCCTGGGTGGCGCACGGTTTGGCGCCTGCCTTTGGCCCAGGGCGCGATCCTGGAGACCCGGGATCAAATCCCACGTCGGGCTCCCGGTGCATGGAGCCTGCTTCTCCCTCTGCTTGTGTCTCTGCCTCTCTCTCTCTCTCTCTCTCTCTCTCTCTCTCTCTCTGTGTGTGTGACTATCATAAATAAATTTAAAAAAATTAAAAAAAATAAAGCATTCAAGTCTAGTTGTCTTGCACAGACTATCCCATATTCTAGATGTAACTAGTTGTATCAGCAAGGCTCAGTTTAATTTGTACCCCCCACAACCTTGTATTTCCTTAAACTGGCAATTAGGTGAGAGGTTCCGTTACAGTTAGATCAAACATGTTTGGCCAGAATAGTGCACTGGTGGTACTGGATACCCCATGATTGATCATATAGTAACATATAAGGTCACTCTGTCCCTCTGGAAGTCACAAACCTGCCCATTTGGTAAAGGTAGAGACCGTTTGACCTCTCCATTGTAAACTTACATCTTCTCTGTTTCAGTTTGAACCATAAAAATACCCTCTTCCTCAACACCCTTTCACCCAATGACTTTAGCAACCACAAATCATACTCACATGAATCGATTATGACGTTAAGGACCCTAAAATGGGGCTTTTCTAATTTTATCCTTTTTTCCACGTTTATTCGTTGGCACTTTTTTCTGAAGGATTTTCCTCTGCTTTGTTTTGTTTCCCTCCCTTGTCAATTTGATGGTTATTTTTAATATTTTATTTTTCAGTCCTCATAACTTCTCTAATATAAATATCACCCCTATTTTGCAAGTGAAAAAAACTGAAGAACAAGAAGTAACTTGCTCAGCATAGCTAGTAAATGGCAGATACAAACATGGAATTCAGATCTCACTCCTCTTCCAATATAGTGGCTAATTATATCACAGTTACTTCATAATATGCGGGCTCACCTCATATGAAGCACCTGCTCAACCTCTTAATTACCAAAGGTCTTTCTCTTCAAATACTTCTGCTGTGGAACCGTGACTAAGCCTCCCATTAGAAAAGTTCAAGAATTAATACCTAAATGTTCCCAGTATTGGTTTTAGGGGCTAGGCTAAGATAAATGAAAAATAAAAATAGATGATGGGCTGGCCAGTAATGGGGACAACACTCCTCACCCCACACTCTAAAACTAAAGACCACATCAAAAAATCTAGAATGCTCTTGGAAGGGAGGCAAATGGGATATTGACCCAGCCACAGTTTGTAGACCAAGTCCCTTGAAACCAGCAATTGCAGAATTTCCAGGTAATTCTCTTATTGGCATTGGGGCCATCTCAGAATTTGGCTGGGGAAAGATGTGTTGTTTGACATGAAGCTAACTTTGTTCTATTATAATTAATTAAAACTACAAATGTTGGATATATTTGCACCTTGTCAGCCAATACTATCTCCATCTGCCCATTTCCTTTCCCTCTGCCTCTTCTTTGCTTCATCTACAAAGTAGGGTTATTAATAAGAGCATCTGACCATGAGAGACTCCTAACTCTGGGAAACAAAGAGTTGTGGAAGGAGAGGTGGGCAGGGGGATGGGGTAATGGGGTGACGTGCACTGAGGAGGAGAACACTTGATGGGATGAGCATTGGGTGTTATACTATACGTTGGAAAATTGAATTTAAATTTAAAAACGTTTTTAAAATTAAATTTAAATTTAAAAAAATATATGAGCATCTGAAGTTACGGAAGATAATGTATAAAGCTACCACACAGGGAAGCCTGGGTGGCTCAGCGGTTGAGCATCTGCCTTTGGCCCAGGGTGGGATCCTGGAGTCCCCGGGATAGAGTCCCACATCAGGCTCCCTGCATGGAGCCTGCTTCTCCCTCTGCCTGTGTCTCTGCCTGTCTCTCTGTGTGTATTTCTCATTGATAAATAAATAAAATCTTTAAAAAAAAAAAAAAAGCTTCCAGATAGTATCTGGTACTACCCCCATTTACTTCAATTCCACTTTTTCCTTTCTCCTCTTTTCCCCTTTATCACTCTCCTATTATTCCTTCCTGGAAAGAAGCAGTTTGGCCATTTGTATAAAAACTAAACAAACACCACATAAAAGCAGGGGAGGGGACCTAAATTTATTTTTCTAGGAACAAGCACTTAATACTAAATGCCTATGGTATGGTACAAGATCTTAGACACAAAAAGTAGTGAAAATTTCCCCAGAAAGTGCAGAGAAAGTAGCCATTATAATGTAAATGCAAAAATAAAGGTCTGCACATGGTTTGGGGAGCTCAGAGGAAGAAATATCCTCAGCACCATGACTCCAAAAGCTCTCTGTCTCTCATAAGCACTGATTAGGGAGGAACAGTTGCTTCATTTCCTTGAAACAACAAAAACAGGTTATGGCATTATGTTTATTTTAATTGAAGGAGAATCTAAAAGGAAAGTTAATAGGAACCTGACTTGCAGGAAAAGGTTTCCTGGGAGATTTGCTGAAAAGTGAGAGCAAAGGCCCTGGAACTCTAGAAATTATCTTCATGAACAGAATTGCATAATCACAGCTCAGGACAGGCCAGACTGTGTGTTCCCAGAATTATTCTTCTAGCCGTCAGTGCCATTTTGACATCCTTCAGGCGTGGGGATGTTTGCACTCATTTCATCAGAAGATCTCAGACCTGCATCAACTCACATTTAGAGAACAGAGTCCCAGGAAGAGTGAACTCCCCTTGGGAATCTCACCCCCTCCTTAATATCCTAAGCCCAGCTGTAGACAGCCAGTTCCTAAAGTTCAAACAAGCCTCCTCCTCAGTGAACTTCTCATGTGACCTTGAATGAGTCAGTTAACATCTTGAGTCTGTTTCCTCACTTGTACAATGGAGACAGAGATGCTGACCTTCCTCTCAGGCCCACTCTGAGGAACAGTTCATTAGCAATCACAAAGGACTTTGAAAAAGTAAATGCTGAATTATAATTTTGGTCAATCTTGGTGCTTCCCACTCAATCACTCCCTCTTGGGTAAATGATCAAAAGTGTTGGCTGAGGGACACCTGGGTGGCTCAGCAGTTGAGCGTCTGCCTTTGGCTCAGGGTCTGATCCTGGAGTTCTGGGATCGAGTCCCATATCAGGCTCCCTGCATGGAGCCTGCTTCTCCCTCTGCCTATGTCTCTGCCTCTCTCTGTCTCTCATGAATAAATAAAAATCTTAAAAAAAAAATGTTGGCTGAACCAGACACTTCTGAGCCAAAAATTCACCCCATACCAAAACCTGGCTCCTCCAGAGACCCACAGAAATCCTTTCCTGCCTGTCACCACAGGGCAGGTGTTTTCCTACCACTAATCAGGACACAGGAATCCCAAATGTGAAGGGTATTCAAACTCGTACTTACCAGACACTTCAATTCCAAGGGAATTCTGATAAAGTAACAAGTACAGCCGCAGGGATGTGTAAACCACATTTCCTCTGGGTCTGTGGCGGTTTTCAATTATGAAAGTATGTATTTATTTATTTTTAACAAATAGTTGCCAAACACTTAAAATGTGCACATTAGAATGAAATCCTTTTCAGCTCAGCCAGTAGGAATCCTGTCATAGCCAGGGAAGTCATGTTACAGACACATCCAACCTCGCACCAGGGCCAGGTGGTAGGGAGGGTAGGCTGCATAAACATTATGTCTCCCCTGGGTGCTTGACTTGTCCTGGTCCTCACAACTCTCAAAGCACTTAGTGTCGAGCACATCTTTGCAAAAACTGACTCCTTGCTACCAATAAAGCAATCAATCAAGTCCTGGATTGAATTTTAACTGGACACTCCCTGGTTTAGGAAAATAAACATGCCAATTCCTCTAATACTAAATACACTTTGAACTGAAACTGGAAGTGAGTAAATGGAGTCACAAACCCAACGAGAATTAAATACATGTATTTACTAAGTCTCATTAATAGTTGCAGGTGGAGTAAAACTTGGGTCTTAGTTTAAATGATTGTATTCTCATTGACACTCCATCTGAGCCATTCAAAAGCTAGAGCACTTCTGTGAATCATTCTGTAGTTGGGCACCTATTATTAACCGCAAATGTGGTAGGACTGTTCCTGTCAGGGATTTATATAAGAAAACTGCTCTGTGGAATGATGGCTAGGCTAGTAGTTAGTAGATGGATTTGGAACCCAAGCATAACACATTCAAACGCTGTGATTTGAGGAATCACCTAAACTCTCTTAGCTTAAATTTTATCCTCCATGAAATGAGAATAATAACAAATGCCCTTCCTAAGTCCAGGGCCATTGGGAGGCACTAATGGAATGATGGATGTAAAAATATTTTGTAAACTATAAAGCACTCTACGAGTTTAAAGGATGACAATGATTATTACTTCTATTAAATCTTCATGGACTAGTTGAATTTGGAAACCCCTCATTGAATGAATAAAAAGGGCATTAGAGATATTCAGACAGTGCCTATAGATTGTAACAAATAAGTGTGGATTGTCATGAGTAGAATAAGAAGAAAAAAATGTTTTCTTCAGATTCTGTCTTTGATTAGAAAGATACCATCGGTTTCAGTGTGCTTTTCACAGCTATTGAATTTATGATCTTTGCAATTAACTTCTAGAATATTCATATTGAAATGGCATGCCATAAAAATAACTGTTTCAGAGAAAATTATGTGGCAAGAACAAAGGAAAAAAACAAAATATTTCTGTCTACTCCAAAAAGTTTCAGAGTTAATAAAATTCAGTATGCCCTCAGATAGTAAAGGCCCAAAAACAGTATCATTTTGAGGAGAATTTAACTCCCTAGTATCACCAAAGCCTGTGGAATACTGTTAATTTACTACGAGGAGATACAGGACAAATATTTTAAAAAATCGGGATGCCTGGGTGGCTCAGTGGTTGAGCATCTGCCTTTGGCCCAAGGTGTGATCCTGGGTCCCGGGATTGAGTCCCACATCGGGCCCCTTGCAGGGAGCCTGCTTCTCCCCCTGCCTGTGTCTCTGCCTCTCTCTCTCACTCTTTGTGTCTCCCATGAATAAAGAAATAAAATCTTTCAAAATGTATTTTTAAAAATTTTAAATAAATAAAAATAAAATGTATTTTAAAAATTGGTATATATAGGCAGGTGAAATGCAATATGGATTTCTAAAATAGTCACAACCAAGTTTACCTATGTTAGCAGATATTTGCATTTATTAGTGTAAACAGATCGTTATAAAATAGTAAAATGACATAAAATGAAATGATATACAATAAACTTTACAAAAATGTAAATTTAGTCCTTGGTTCATAGTCTTTTCTCATATTTTTCCAAATTCTTTTGAAAATATTCATGTGCCACCTGTTATTGATTTAGGATACTACAATTTTTGTTTTATAAGCCTATATTCTCTTATCCTGTACACTAAGAATATACAGACTAATTTGTTATATTATTCTACATAACTAGCCTTCATATACTGGAAGACATGTTTGGAAGCAACCATGCACTCAATTTAGCTTTCCCAAACTGCTATCTTAGGAGATAGGGGAGATACAGCATTATGTCCTTGATGGAGTGGGAGGAAACAGAATCAATCCTTCTCTCTCTTCCCTCCTCTCTTTCCTTCTCTGTCTTTAGAGCCCTCTGGGACAAAAATTAAAAATGTTAGAGGAAAGCAACTCTATTTTTTTAAACATTTTACCCAAGCAATTTTTTTTTTTTTACTTAAGAGTGTATTTATTATCTCTTGATGTATAACAAATCACTCCCATATTTGGCTCCTTAATATAACAAACATTTATTCTTTCATTGTTCCTGTGGGTCAGGCATCCAGGTATAGTTTAGCTGGGTCCCTCAGACTCGGGGCCTCTCATGAGCTTGCAGTCAAGCTGTCAGCTGGAATATGGTAAGCCCCAACCCCAAGTGGGGATGAAGGCTTTAAGTTCACTTACAATTATTATAGCCAGGCTGAAGATCCGCCTGTACTGTTGGCCTCAGCTCCTCAGTATGCCCAATGGGTCTCTCCATAGGACTGCTCACAACATGGCAGTTTGCTTTCCCTAGGGCAAGTGATCCCAGGGAGTGTGCAAGAGAACACCACAATGGAGGTCACAGTCTCTTAGTAACATAATTTCAGAAATGATATCTCTGTACTCTTGCCATAGTCTAGTCATTAGAAGCAAGGCGCTAGGCCCAGTCCCAGGCAAGGGGCTTAGATAGCATTACATATCATTCTTAGATCACTCTAGAAAATACAAAGCAATGACAGATGAGTTTATTCCTGATGAAACAAAATCACCATGCTCAACATGACTAACTCCACTCACAAAATGCCTCTGACGAAGTGAAATTTTATTCCAAAAGAAACTAATTTAGTCATTTTCAAAACTGTTTCTGATCAAACTCCTAAACAGCAGAGTGCCTAAAATGTGCCAGACACTGGGCTTGGTACTGACTGCACAAAGAGAGAAACAGCCTCTGTTTTCAAGTTTAATTTTGAACTTCGTTGTTTATTTCCAGATCTTTGAAAATCTTTTTAAATGTTTTAGTTATTTGGATTTTGTTTTGTTTTGTTGAAACAAGGAATGATTACCCTACTAAATAAATATGCAATTAATTGTGTTCTTCCGAAGAGCTTCAAAGCACTGAAGTGTCAATATCTCCCTGGATCGTAGATTCCCTAAATAAATAGATTCAGTTTACAATGATACAGACTAACACATAAAAGAATTAGGTTGCCTGTTCTCTGCCACAAATGTAAGAACAGATAATGGAATAAAAGAAGCTGTCGTACCTGAATGGCTATCCGTTTCCCTATTCACCAAGGATTATTACTTTTCTCTGAGCTCAACAAGCCAGTTAGAATCATTAATTTCACAAACCTACTCATGTACTTATTTTTACTCTCTCGCTTCTTTATCCCTTGACTTACTATAATCTACCCCTTTCAGCTTTTCCCTGCCCTTATCTTTGCCTCATAGCATTTAACTTTTGAATCACACAGTTGTTCCGTAGCTCTCTTTCATTCCAAACACACTGTGCTTTACACTAAATCTTTGAACCACTTCCAAAAATCCATGTCAGAGGTGCTTTTGCTGTTTGGAATTCTCATTCTTAGTGGTACTGTCATCAGCGTGGTTCCAATTAAGTCTCTCTTAGTTGACAACAATGTCTTTCCAAAGTAAACGACTTCAAGCTTTTATCTCCATGCACCAAACCAAAATCATGGCCATTCCAAACATTCACATTAGAATGTCCACTATCTCCAGAGCTTGTTTCCCTGTCTGAAACCAGATAATGGGAGAGTCTTCAGACAAAATGACATTCAGTGAAGCAAGATACTTGGGTTCTAAGTCAGAGTTGGCCCTTAAAGTCATTTAAGAAAAAAAAAAAAAAAAAAGATAAGAAAAAAAAAAATAAAAAAAAATAAAAAAAAATAAAGTCATTTAAGGAGAATTATAATAATATGCCATGCTAATAGTCCACCCACATAAATTAATTCAATTATATTTCTATCATGTCTTATATGATAGTATGATAAGGTAAAGGTTACAAAGCAAATAGTTAAAGAGGCCACTCTATTTATATAGCTATGTAGTCAATATTTTCGTGATAATATAAAATGCCATACAAGATGCTTTTCTGGTGTTTGACGCCACATCTGCCTCAGCTTGTAACATTGCTGGGTCTAATTCATATGAATAAGCATTATGACTTTCAGGGGTCTGGAGCTCTGAAAAATGTAAAGAGAAAAACATTTTTGAAAATGTTTTAAACAAAGACAGTTGTCCACTCAGTTGAATTACACAAACATCACTGGATCCATGAGTTAATGACATAAAATCTAAATGCATTATAGCAGTGAGTGGTCATAAGAGCATAAATCGCTGTCACTGACAATCAGGGAGTCTGGGACCTGTAGGGAAACTAGATGTGTTCATGGCTTCTACTGTGGTTAGCAATATACAATAAGTTGCAAAAATGGGCCTCCAGAGGGAATCTGCAAAAGTTGTAGACAGATGTTCTGAATCTTAGAGTCCAACAGAAGTGTATTTAGGTCAAAGAAGAAGGTTGGACAAGGAGAGAAAGAGCAGAAACAGAATTTGTTGAGTGACCTCTAGAAGCTGTTCCAATAGAAAATTGTCTTGATACTTGCTTTCTAAAAGAGAAATGAGATTAGCTCTGAACTGCCGTTAAACTAACATTAAAAATCTGGATCTAAATGGAATTACATTGAAAATGTTGTAGTATGTGAGGGTTCTAGGATAGGGTCCATAGAAAACAATTATTTTTAAAACAGGATTTATTGAGCCAAAGAACAGTGTGACTTTCTTACATGAGGCTTATTTTTTATATCAGTTGTTCAGTTAAATTAAACTATCTTAGAAAAGTCATTATAATTCTTGTACATATCCTTCTAATATCTATGTGAAGCTACAGAAATTGTTGTAGACAATAAAACCATGATTTACATTGGTGTGACTGGGTTTCTTTTTTCCATTATATATATAATTTTATTTATAGATATAATTGTATTTATCTTATTTGTAGATTTATGATATATACAAATATTTATTTGTATTTATATTTATTATCCATTTGTATATGTAATATTTTTCTATTATATATGTGTGTATATATAAAATCAAAATTATATTTAATTTTCCAGTGAGAATAGGAAATACTGCAGTAGAATCCTGTGTAAACTCATAGGATCCTAGGTGTCATCTTGCTACTGCTATGTAGAAAGAAACTGTTATAATAGCTAATAATATTAATAGCTCAGATAACACATTTTAAGCACTTATGATAATAGCTATGTTACCAAATTTCCATCTTTTTCCTTTACCCTAACTTATCCACTCCCTTGTCCCAACTACTTGCTCTTCCAGCGTCTGTCTTAGCCAAACATGACTCACTCCAGGCCAGATCAGCTCCCAGATTAGCTTGGTTTCTAAAACTCCTTCAAGGACTAAAATATTATTGTATTTCTGGAATTTAGATGACTTCTACCTTCTAAACCTCTCCACCTGTATCGTGAGGATAATGAAAAAATGACATAAGTTGTCCGACATAAAAGAAGGTCCATGCAACTTCTTAGTAATAGACAAGGCTCATCATTTTTCACTCATTCTCCCATTTTTGGGTGGTCCTGATGAAGGATGGTTTGCTGATGGTTAGGTACTAACTCTACAAGATTCGGCCTCCTACAAAAAGGGACCCATGTAGTGGTCTCAGCCTAGATTATTTCTTCCTGTTTCTGGAAAGTACATCAAAGGGCAGCACTGGAATATCAAAATATCACTACCATTGACAAAGAGATCTGTTGTGAGAATAATAAAAATACGTTTACACATATGTACTACATTTCTACTCCTGTGTTTGGAGCCATGGAAATTCAGGAAGATGAGGAATCATTTAACATACCAGTAAAACATTAAAAAGTGGCTTAAAAATAAGGGCTGTTTACACCTCTTTGTTATAATGGTGGATAACAACTTAGTTTTCATTTGAAATTTTTGGAAAAGAGTGACAACCAAGAATACATCATACCATGTCAAACTAATTTAAAGTATGAAATCTTTGTAATTCAGATATGAAGCTAAGGGCCACAAAATCCTTGAATATTCAAGGAAAAGTAAAAAAAAAGAGACAGAGAAAAATGACTCCTATCAAACATGAAAGCTGAGTTTTTTTCTATTTAGTGCAACTCCCTTTCTTTTCTTTTTTTAAGATTATATTCATTTATTTATGAGAGACACAGAGAGAGAGAGAGAGGCAGAGATGGAGGCAGAGGGAGAAGCAGGCTCCATGCAGGGAGCCCAATGTAGGACTCGATCCCAGGACTTCAGGATCACGACTTGAGCCAAAGGCAGACACTCAACTGCTGAGCTACCCAGGCATTCCCCCTTTTTTTCTTTAAGTAAGCTCTCATGGGACTTGAACTCATGACCATAAGATCAAGAGCTGCATGCTCCACCCAAATGAGCCAGCCAGGCACCCCTATGCAATTCCCTTTTGCGGTCCTAGTTTACACATTCCATTGACCTAGTTTACCTTTATTTTTTTCTTTGCTAGTAAGAAGAGAGGCCAAAGACAAAATCAGAGATAAGTGGGTGCTGTATCACCTATCTAGTGGCAGCAGTGTGGACTATGGACAAGAGTTCTAAGTCTCGGAAACAATGAGTTGTGCAGACACCCATTTTTCTGTTGACTTCTGCTTAGATATTAAAGATGTTCATTAGATTCAACAACATCCTTCTAACCTACTAACTCTGGAACTGACCTTCATGGAAATTTTTCTTGCCGTTTAGCAGATTAGAAGAGACATTTTAGTTTTGTGACACAACCAATCCGTAAGCAGTAGTTAAATGCCTCTTTATTCTTAGTTCTCTCTTGGCATGTTGGGGATGGCTAAAAAGAAGAAAGACTGTCCTCTACTTTCTATTGTTTAACATATGACTGAACAAAAATACAAAATACAAATTAAGACAAACATATAAGACAGTACTTATTCTAAATATGCACTGCACTGTTTTGATTGTACTAATCCATTAAATTCTCCTACCACCCGATGGAGTAAAAAACAGTTAACTCTTGAACCATGTAGGGGCTAGGGGTGCTGTACAATTTTTCACTCTCGAAAAATTAACCAATGGTCTACTGTTGACCGGAAGCCTTCCCAATAAGATAAAAAGTCAATCAGCACATATTTTGTATGTTATATGTACTATATACAGTATTCTAACAATAAAATAAACTAGAGAAAAGAAAATGTTTTTAGGAAAACCATAAGGAAAATATATTTACGGTATCGTACTGTATTTACCAAAAAAAATATACATGTAAGTGGACCTATGCAGTTCAAACCTGTGTTGATATATTTTTATCTCCACTGTACTGATGGAAAAAGTGAAGCATGGAGAATTTATATAACTTGCCCAAGGTTATATAACTAATAAATCGCAGATCTAGGATTCAAACCCAGGCATTCAGATGCCCCAATCCATGCTCGTATTCTGCATGTTCTACTGAACCTTGAAACAGTCAAGTATTACAGAAAAAGAAGGTAAATGACGCTAAAGAGCTTCATGGATAAAATAGAATGGACTTGGAACTTGGCAAACAAGGAGAACATGGCTAGGAAAGGAGCAAGGAATTCTGGCAAGAAGATGAACGATGAGCATGGAGTGTCCGCAGGGGAGTAGAGAAGCCAATCTGACCAGAACGAGTGAGTATGAGGAGAAATTAGATGAGACCATTAGGATGGGGAATATTATGGAAATCCAGAACATTTCCAGTGACAACTGAATTCCTAAGAAGGTAAAGTTATAATTGGGTTAAAAGACATTATCTCAGAAACATATTTTGTTTCATTCCAACACAAATCAAACTGCTCTCCTCTCCAGGTGTAGAGATCTCTTAATGACCATTTCACTCTTGGCAAAATTGAACAGGGGAAGATACTGAGTGCAAGGTAAAGTCAAATCCATGCTCGTTCATGTTTAGGTAGCATGGGAAGAATGGCATCCAAGGAGCGAGAATTTTCCATACTGACCCACATGGCACATTTTGATTTGGACTCCATCTTTGTGACCTCTGACCACAAGAGATATACAGACTTGTATTTAAGCTGGTACGGGGTTAAAGCCACGAGGTCCACCTGAAGGACAGCACACAGCATGAAATTTTCGCAATGCCACCTTCTGGTTTTGGAAGATAGCTCCAAAAGGAAAATCAGCTGAGAGGCAAAGAGAAATTGTGGCCTCCCTGCAAAAGGCAGAAAGGGAGGTGAGAGAGGAGAAACAAACACATCTGAACCATCCCTAGGGGAGAAAGGATACTATGGACAAGTTTGCCAAAAACCAAGTGAAGCTGAAGACAGCAGGGGGTCTGAATGTGCCACCAGAAAAGTTAAGCAAGAAGGTAAGTAAAGTAAGCTGGCTCAGGAACATGGCAGACTATTGGAAGGAGAAGAGGGGACAGTTTCATAACCTCCCAATCCTTCCAACTTCTTACGGTGTTCCAGAAAACAGAAAGCGTGCTTGATAAGAATGATTTATTGAGCAATTACCTCTTTCCGCCCTCAGCTCTCTGGAACTGGACAGCAGACAGGTCTGGTGAATTATATTTGTGAGTTCTCCGAAAGAGCTTCCTCTCAAGGATGCACATGTTTCCAGCTAGTCATGAGGCAGCTCTGCTTGCTGTACAGTTTCTGCTATTTTCACTTACCCTTCTCTGTCCCTTTCTCAGTCCTTGCTCATTTCCCCCTGGTTTAGGAGGGTTTACTGCACCTGCCACTGTTATCATTCACCCCCTGCATGTGTGTCCAAAGTGATGGCTCCCTTCCAGCTTCCCTCATTGTTCCTTCCTGCTGGTCCTGCTCTAGACTGTCTGCTCTGCAAGCAAATGTGCTGCTCCGGCTTCCCTTCCTCTTCCTCCAGCCATGCTCTCTGGGTTTCCCCTTCTGCCTCGTGGCAAATACCCTGCAAAGGGAAGCTTTCTGGGCCCCTCTCTCCTAATAGGGCTCTTCACACCCCAGAATCTCTAGTCTCCACTTACTCTTGTCCATTGTGATTACTGCTGACAAGCTTGGGAGGCAGTATCTTAGGAAAAATTGTGCTTTTGGTTCAGTAATTACTCAGGTTGATTTGGGTAGCCTGAGAGTGCTGAAGAGTCTGTTTCAACTGAATATCCTACAGTCCCAAATGTGGTGAGCTGGTCTCGTTTTTCATCTGCTGTCATGGTTAACTGGCAACTTCCAGGCATGGGGTGCCTGTCTGGTATCCCAAGCACACACACGCAGACAATTACATGAAGAATGCCAACGGATTACAACCCATTGGGTCATGTTTTAGCGGAGTTCTTCTAGCAGGGAATGTGTACCAGCATCTTAGATCAATTGTGGCACATTGTTTGTTTTAGAATCTTTGTTCTAGAACTGTTGGGTACCTGATCATCCCAGCATTTTCTGCATTACAAAGTTGAAGGAAAAACAAGTTTGGGGCTGAGTATTCTCAGTCCCCGGTGACTCAATGACAGGTACCAAAATCATTCCAACTTAAGATTGTAGGGTGAACTCAAATTGGGGTCTCTGAAGAGAAAGATGGGATCCTTTATCCAGTACATTAAAGGAAACATTTCTTATTTCTATTAAACAATCAGGAAAGGAAAGATGGTGCAACAATGGGAAGGGTGCTGCAAATACCAGGGTTACCAAGAGTCACCCAGAAACCTTTAAAATAATTTAAAGTGATGATAAAACAAGTAACACAGTGTGTTTCTATTGATGCAGTTATCTTTAACCCCTTGAACTTAACTTGTACTTGCACCAAGAAGTTGATAGAAGTGTGTCTAGTTGCTCTACCAAGGCAATTTCCCATAGTTTAATTGATTGGGGATGGTGCTGATTTTCTCATTTAAATTATCCACAAAGCACTGAAAAAAAAAAGTGACTCTTGGCTGGAATTACTTTCCTATGGGGGAAAAAAAAGAGAGAGAGAGAGAGGGAGGGAGGAAAGTAGTAAATGGATCAAGATAATACTGCACTGCAAGATCTAAATACATCGAAGATGGATGGAAATACCAGAGCTCTGATTTCCTCAATTCTTTGCAAGGTATAACCAAAGCAATTCCAAGAAGTCTCGTTTTATTAGAAATTGGGTTTCTTAAGTATTATCTCCCAAAGCTCCTCCTGGTGATAGCTACCTTGGAAGGGGAGTCAAGAAAAGATAAAATGCAAAGGTTTGAAAAATAAGTGATGGAGAAGCAAGGCGCTTTGACTCATTACCGGCACTATGCGTGCACATCGAGATACAAAAACAGCTGAAAAGACGAGGACAAAATTAAACAGCAATGATGATTTATAGGAAGATACTCTGAGACATGACAGAAGTCTCAGTACACCAAAAGGAAAATCTTGTTTGCTCAAATTATTTGTTTCTTCTGTCTAATGAATGTAATTCTAATATACAAGTGATAACACTGGCATTTCTTTGAAATGTTGATTCAGTTTAATTATGAAAATCACCAAGGTATTTTCTAGCTGCTGCATCACTCCCTGTACTAAGATTAATCACATCAACATCATTCATTTAATCTTCAAAGAGGAAGCAGTTGTCCACAAAAGCCTTCAAATAGCTTCATTAGTGCAATTTTTCAGCCTCAAACACTTAGCTGGCAGCATATGATTGAGAGTAAGGTCATTATATTCATCTATTTCCTAATCTAATTTTTTTAATGTTTCTACATTTAATGTAGAAATGTGTAAGTGTGGAGTTTTGGCCTTCTCTTTGTTTGGAAAACAGCTCGAAACGTGCAGAAAAGATGGATTGTGATTGACAAAATATTTGGCTGCTGTGGCTTCAATTCATAAAATGTAATGTGCAGGTCCCTGAATGGATACATTGTCCCTTTTGGGGTCTGTTCAATGTGAGAAGGATTGTACCTAGACATGTTGTGTTTTCTTGTCTCTTGCAGACAAAGAAAAACCTGAACATGAGAGACATTCCTTCCATTCAGGAACTAGAGTTAAAACAGTCATTGCAAATAAAATTTCCCTAGTGCTTTAAAATGCACTATGGATTTTATATTTAAAAACAGAAATGGTCACTTAGGTTTTATTACTAAAACCCACTTTTCGCATCCTCCTCTTTAATAATTTCTTCCCTGTTGGAAACCAATAAGCATCAGAGTCCCATAAAATAACACAGTAATAATTGATGCATTGATCAACTTGCAATATCAATCATTAAAAATTGCCATTGTAATCAAAAGCTTCCTCAGAGACTTAGAGCAGAGCCCGGCACCAAGAGGGATGGTTGAGTTATTTGTAATTTCTGTACCTGCTCTGAAGTGTTATGAAATGTGTCAGAAAGTAAAATTTGCTGAGCCCTCTTGCCAAGAGTCAAAACTTACTAACTGCTGCTTTAAACTTTGCATCAAGAAATGATTTATTTGACTTTGGACTGGTCCACTTGCAAAAATCATTGCATGGCAATATTCAGTGAATGTGCAAAGGAAAAGGAAAGGATAAACCAAGTTAATATCTGGGGACCATCTAATGCCAGATTTTTAAGGCAAGATCTGCCAGATGATAGGACCAATAATAAGAGTATGTTGGGGGTTAAGGCAAGAGGGTTAGGGCTTTTTGTCATGAGGATAGCTCATAACCATGCAATGACCTGAGGCAATTGCACAAATTTTGTTTCCACAAATTATATGAAGAAAATTACAATATTTAAAGTAGTAAGTTCTTTTAAATGCTTTAAAACAAAACTACAGTGAGTTTTTGCGGAACTAAATTCTAACCAATACAACATAATTTTAAGGTAAAATATAAAGATGAGAAAAACTCCAGCTTGAAAATTGAAAAGGTCAGTGTTGCCATTTGTTCATCCACATGTGAAGTCACCAGCTTAAAATGTAACCTCATTTGACTCTTGAACAACACAAGATCCACTTATATGCAGATTTTTTTCAGTAAATTCAGTACAGGCCTATAAATGTATTTTCTCTTCCTTATGATTTTCTTAATAACATTTTCTTTTCTCTAGCTTACTTTATTGTAATAATACAGTATATGATATGTATAACACAAAAAACAATGTGTTAATAAACTGTTTATGTTATCAGTAAGGCTTCTTCTTTTTTTTTAAGATTTTATTTATTTATTCATGAGAGACACACAGAGAGAGAAGCAGGCTCCATCCATGCAGGAAGCCCGATGTGGGACTCGATCCTGGAATCCAGGGATCATGCCCTGAGCCAAAGGCAGATGCTCAACTGATGAGCCACCCAGGCGTCCCTCAGTAAGGCTTCTGGTCAACAGTTGGCTATTAGTAGTTCAGTTTCATGTGTCAAAAGATAAGCAGATTTTTGACTGAGCAGGGGGCCGGTATCTCTAAACCCTGCGCTGTTTACAGATTAACTGCATATGAAAGAAGCACAAGAGACTGCATTATTTACACATGCATAGATTATTCACATTTTCACATGTATTTCATGATGATCAGGAGAAAGAACTTTGTGCATTCCTTAATTTATGTATTCATGAGGTTTTTATTATCCACTACTGTAATACTGTTTTAAACACTCGGGGAAAATACAAAGATAAGAAAGATAAGACTCTCTTCTCTTGAGAGGCCTTTACTCTGGTAGAAAAGCAGAAGCACAAACATGTTCATAACAATAGGAGATAAGTTCCTTTTCTAAAAAAAGATTTTATTTATTTATTCGTGAGAGACACATAGGCAGAGGTGGAGACATAGACAGAGGGAGAAGCAATGTGGGACTTGATCCCCCATCACACCCTGAGCCAAAGGCAGATGCTCAACTACTGAGCCACCCAGGCGTCCCGTGAGGTAAGTTCATAAAGAGAGTAGAAACATGCCTAAGAACTCACAAGCCAATTTCCTCGCTGGAAGATTATGGAAGGTTTCATGAAATGACAACATCTGGGCTTCTAACTAGGGGTAAGATGTTGGAAGGTCAAAATAGGGAGAGAGAAGATTAAATTTTAGAGTTTAAAATATTCTATCTGCCCATCCCAACATTTAATGCATTTTGTATCCTCTGCAGAGAATGAGAAAAGTTTTTATCTTCACAAGTGTGTTTTTTTTTTAAGATGTTATTTACTTATTTGACAGAGAGAGAGAGAGAGAGAGCGCGCACAAGCAGGCAGAGCAGCAGAGGGAGAGGGAGAAGCAGGCTCCTGCCAAGCAGAGAGCCCGATGCAGGGTGATCCCAAGACCCAGGGATAATGACCTGAGCCAAACACAGACACTTAACCAACTGAGCCACCCAGGTGCCCCTCAAAATGTTTTTTGTAAAGTAAACAAATAAATTTAGAAAGACTCAGTGCTCATTCTAGTTGATGCGTCTAAAAATGAGCCTAAAATACCAATTTTAATGGTTAATAACAGGCATTTAATCCTGTTAAATTTAATTATTTAATTAATACTGAGATAAAAACAAAAACCAATAAACCCGAGCAAGTGTACTTAAATATGTTCTGGAAAAAATGTGTCTACTTTTTCAAATAACAAAATAGATTTATTCATGTGAAATCTGGCTGGAAATAAAAATGATCACAATGTAGAGAAAATGTTTGAAACTATAAATTGTGCAGTTTCATGGATTGTTTCTTCCCTCCCACCCTCGCTCTTTCTCAGTATACACACACACACACAGAGACACACACACAGACACACACGCACGTTCCCCCCATTCAAAAGCAGGGCATTCCTATGATAGCTTTCATGAGCCAAAATGGTGTAAGGCAAAGATGCAATTGCCATTAATCCAAATGGAAAATTTTTTGAGAGTCCCCAGACCCAAAAAACTACCTCTTTAGACTTTTCTGATACCTTAGGACACATCTTGCTAATGGACACACACAATAAATTGAGATAAAGCACAGCTGCTCACAGACACAGCTCAAAGCCTATGGCAGCTTGATGCTGAGATGCTAGGTATGGTTTCTGGGGAAGGAGCTTGGGGGTGCAATTCTCACTGCTTGGGGAGGGTATGCTGCCTATATAAGGGCACACTGCAAAACACCGAATGCTATTTTTGCTTCTCACCTTTTCAAAAATCGAAAATCTTCAAGATTCTTCTGGTTAGCAAAATAAGTACTAATACAGGTCTTTCGTAAAAGCAAAGTAGCATAATATGAAGTTTTGAAACTCAGGGGACAACCAGTATGTTTCAATGCATGCCTGAGGTTGGAGGTGGAAATTTGATAGTGGATAAAAGTGAATCTCATCAAGACACCTGTAGTATTATGGGATCCAAATATTATTTAATAAAGAGTAGAAAATAAAACAAATAATTAATAGAGCTTACTGAATCATCTAATTCATAAGCACTTCTAGCTTGCATCTGGTAATTTCAATTAATCATGTTAAAATTAAGAAATCTACCTTACAGTACTAGATGATATTGGGAAATCAACAAACCAAAATACTCTCAGGAATAAGAATTGTGTATTCCTGCTTGCCAGCATATAAAGTATAAATACAGGTGGCCTGACAAAATATGAAGAGTTTGGGAAACAAAAGTTACCACGTACAAACTAATACCTACTCTGGGTCCTATTCTGAGTATCTGGAACGTGTCTCACTGATATAAGGATATGCAGTGGCTCTTTTAACGACAAGTAACTGAGAAGCTTCTTTCACAGAACTCTAAGGAGCTTAGAATCACCTTTCTGACCATCTTTCCTGTCTTCTATATATCCTCATAAAATATTTACTGTTCTTCTGAATGACCACTCTGATTATCCTTAGACTCCTTTCAGATTCCCTGATGATGTCATGGAAATGTTAAACCCATTATGCTAAGTTAGGACCTCCATCTGCAGTGACCTCTTGGCACAAGCTTCGAGGACAGCATGATATTTTTACATAAAAGTTAGTCTTCATTCAAATCCTCGAGGTCTGATCCTGAAAAAACACTGACAGCTCAATCAACCCTAATAAATACTTAAGTAGGTCCATGGAAAAAAAAAATAATACAATTCCCCAAAAAAATCCATTATATATTCACAACTGAGTCGTAAAAATGTCTATTAAATGTACAATTATTTTACCACATTTTTATTGGAAAACAAGCATTTATCCTAATTTACAGGTTTAACCCAAAGGTTGTACATGACATTCCTTTTCATTAAGCTATTAGGGGAGTGACGAGTGATGGCGCCCAGCTCTAATTATCTTTAATGTAGTGTTTCAAATTGATCATGCATAATGCAATTACAAATCATAATTAAATTAATTTGTATTGATTTAAGATTTTATAAGTTGTTAATAACTGCAGTGCAGTACATCTATTTCCGCAAGTTAACATTAATACTTTCAAATGCCAGGGCATTTCCTCCTTTTTTACTCCAGTTTTGTTATGAAAAGTTCGCAAACTTGTCAGTACTTTATGAAAGCTAACTTCAAAACTCTCTAAGTAGAAGTTCTGAGTATTTACATAGTGTTTCTCCAAGAAATGATGTCTAATGCATTTGTAACTTTAGGGTCATCTAGATTTTAAAAACATACCTCTCTCTGAAACACCTTTCCTCCTCCATCCTCTAACTATCCAGCCCACCACCAGCCTTCCTAGCTAGCTAGTACAGTCTTTGCATATCATACCAGCTTCTGATTGAGTGACTGACTCCAGGAAATCAATGGAAATGCATAAGTTCTTTCCTCAATATTATGCAGCAGGGGCGGGGTGGGGGGTGGCGGGAGAGGGAGGTGTAGAAGAATCTGGAAGCCAAGAGGAGGCCCAAGCAAACTTGACTCCGTAACCAAACACAGGGTTCCCTTGTCTCCTCATATTAACCACTCAAGTAATAGAATTTATTCTATTCTAGTAAGAGAACATTCTTTATTCTAGTAAGAGAATATTATTACTCAAGTAATAGAATTCCCTCCAAAATCTCCACATCTGAAGGCAAAGCCCCAGTAGACAGATGTCCTAGTAGACAGACAGTAACACCTCCTCCTCCTGTTCCTCTCAAGAACTGAAGGGGAAGATGGAACAAGAAGAGTAACAAAAGAGCAGGATGGACTAAGGACTCCAAAAACCCCAGCAATATGTTTTTGTAACAGGAACAAATACTGGGCAAATTTGCCAATTCATCGGATCTGTTTTTGTCATGTACTAATAATGTATTCCTTCACCTCCTAAAACTTAAGCTGTAAATCCAGCCAGACCTGGATTTGGCATAGAGCAAAGAGAGACATAATCTGGTCCTTTCACGTTCTAGAAGCCTTGAACTGGGAGCAGGGTCTTGTGGATGGTTGCTTTCACGCGGCAGGGTGGACCTAGAGTTAAAGGGGCTGTTTTAGTGTCCTCCTCTGAGTGTATTAAATGCCTTAAGATCCTATGAGAGGGGAACGAACTAACCAGATGGGAGGGGGCGGTGAGGGGGGCTTGGAAATGGAAGTGAAATGTTTATGAGAAAGGCTCAGAAATAAATATCACGGGCCGAGTTCCCCGGACGCCAGCAGGTGCCTACTAAGCTCCGAGAGCGCACGCTCACGGCAGGCAACCTGAGGCCAGCAGTCGCTGCAGCCCGGCCCTCGGAGCCGAGCTCGGAGCTTGCCTGCTCACTAGCGACCCCTCCAGCTCCCGGGGCGAACCGGACAGGTGCAGGAGCACACCCCGGACTGTCGTCCCCGCGCCGAGCTCAAGCTCCTCTCCGACGGGGGTCTGAGCAGGACCATTGCATCCCCGGAGCGCAGCAAGCCGCCCGCCAGCCCGGCCCCGCGTGCAGGCGGCTCCAGAGCCCCGCGTTGGGATCGAGTTTGAGGGACATTCGAGAAGAGCACCCCTCTTATCATCGCGATGGCTTCAGAGGAAAACAAGCCTGAGCAAGACTTTCTCTACAGCACCCCCTCCACACATACACACACGCCCTCCCGCAAGACAGTAAAAGCAAAGGGGGTCTGAAACTTGACTGGGTTGCCAGGCCCGGCTCCTCCCTCCGCCAAGGTGCAGTTAGTCTACACCGCAGCCTCCCTGTCAAGAAGGCGGGACTGCGGCCAAAGGACACGCCACGTGGACAAATGCAAGCGCTCAGTTGTTCCAGATTTCTAAGGCCTCAGCCTAGATGCATCACCAACTGGCAAAGTCATTTCTCCAGCCTGACTTCTGAAGAAGCCTCTTTCTAGTCAAGTACGACAGATGGGATCCTGGTGGTGTCTCTTTCTCCCCCAACACTGCACAGAGAAACTCTTCCGTTGTGCTTTAGTCAAATATTTTGTTAAGATTCTTCAGTTGTGAAGAGGTCTTTGCACTAAAAGGTGCTGGAAGGAGAAGGGGTGGGAGAGAGGTGGAGGAAATATTTTCAAGCATCTCCAAACACATTACTATACAGGAGAATAAAATTAACTCAATCAAACGTAACACATTATTTTCCTTAACAAGGAATACTCAGGGATAGGGATTTCCTTGGACTTGAGTTTGACAATACACTCAACACTCAGATTGAACCCTGAGACTGAAATGCCAGCTATTAATTCTCCTGTGTGTGTTGTCCCTGGGACTGGGATGATGAAGCCTTATCCTCCAGGAATTAGAACATTTTGGGGGGGAAAGGGAGGCCCCATCCATAAAGTAACCATCCATAAAATAACTATTTTAAGATTAAAAAAATAAGACTCTGGCCTTAATAAAGTCTTACAATTGAGGCTGAATGTTAGGTGTTCGTTTGGAAAAGGTGGGCTTCATATTTTGTGGGGTTTGGGGTGGGTTTTGGTCTTTGGTTTTTGGTTTTTTGACATCGGTATGTGTGACTAGCAGTGCAGGTTGTTAAGTTTCCAAGCAGGAATCAGCTTAAAATGCATGGATTCTATTATACGTACAATTTAATCACAAGGTATTTAAAATAGACATTTCCATCTAAAATCCAATCAGAAATCAACACAGTTCCTCCAGGCATTAGATGATCATCTCGATTTTGCATTTGTAAACTGGGAGAAATAAATGTGACTTGTGGATACCAAGAGGTCAAGTACGGCTGCTCAAATATTTTTCTTACAAAATGACGGATTTATTAGACAAATAAGTAGCCCGGCTGATGCAAAACCCCCAGTGATTGAATTTTGACGTTAAGTCAACAACAACTCGAACTACATCAGTGCTTCAAGATTTAGTTATGATGGTAGAGATTACTGAACAAATAAGAGCCAGAAATGAATACAGATTTCTGAGGATCTGCCCCTGGCACCCTCTTCTTGACATTCTCCTCCATATGCTCCCCCTATCCAGACTGTATTCTAATTAAAGGACTTGCCTATGCCTTGCTATTGGAAAATAACTTTAAAATAATTAGCCATATTTTTCTGCTAAAAACAACAACAACAAAGAAAAGGCTCAGAGAGAAAGCCAATTGAGTTTCATTATAAATTCCTTCGTGGCCTGAAAGTCACCCACAATTAAAAGGGAGAGAGCATGTAGTGGGTACTGAGTTTTGTTTTCTAAAGATCTTATTTTCATTAAGAATTTTGATAACCTACTGCCCAGCGTTTGCACCCTTTCTCTTAAAATACCGCTTTCTAAAAGATTTGAAGACTTGGGCTGTGTTAGTATCCCACTCGCAGATCTGAATCCACTGTTAAATAATTAAACCCACCGTAGACTTTCAGGAGTATTTAGACTTCACCTTTGGGGGGTGGGGGATCAACGCTCCTCCCCACTGCGGCAGCCCCCGCTGCCCCCCATCCCTGCGCTGGTGGGGTGCTGTCCAAGGTGCTGAAAATCTTCCGTGAATCTTGTGGGGAGGGCAACCACTCATGGAAGGCTTGTGCTCCTCATAAAAGGGACTTAAATTATTGAGATCACATTTAAGTATAAAACAGTTCATTGCTCATCTTTTCATGGAGAGAGGGGCTAATCTGCTCCTAGTGTGAACATGTCTTTTATTTATTCTATGTGGGACTTCCTTATTCCAGTGGAATTGGTGACTTAACTTCCATTTAAGCCTTCTTGAGCCAGCCAAGAACTCGTTCCTTCCACCTTCTCTTTCACATATTCATCAATTTTCAGCTATACTTGGTTCCCCCTGGTCTGTGGAACTGCTTATTTTGCAAGGATAAATCCACATTTAATTCCAAGGCTTTCATTTGATCAAGGGCTTGACACAATTTCTCTTTGTAACTAGAAATTTGCTTTCTGAATATCCAGGCACAGACTGCTAGAGGCAATAAACTGGTACCAGATCTTTATCTCAGATTTAATTTAAATGCAGTAATAATTGTACTCTGTTAAATAAGTTGCCATCCCAGTTTGTCATATTCTCCTCCCACATATGCATATACCCATAATTTCTACAGATGTTTTCATCATGCTGGTTTTTAAAATCATCTGTTGTATTAGTTGTTTTCCCAAATAAATAAACCCGAAAATACAAAATTGCTAATCCTAAAATAGCAATAGAATTCATAAGTAGAAAGAAATGTTTCATAATTATTTGCCATTTCCCCAGCATTAAGTAGTAAGTTGTGCAACTGAAGCCCTTCTACTACTTCTCTATGCTTCTTTCTTTTTTAATATTGAGGAGTATCTTCAGTTCAATAACGCATCTGTTTACAGTTTGTCTGAACTTGTTTCTGGATTTATATTTCAATATGCTCCTTAGGATGCAAAATTCCTGTCAAATTAAAGAGTGCTCATGTCTTGCCCGCTTCCAGCAAATCACTTGCAGCACCTAATAAATCCAGCTGGGGTTCCTTCCATAGCCTGATGCTGCCGAAATCATTATTGTCCTGCCTTGTTTCATGTCAGAGGCCTCTTCGCCTCATCTGTCATGAAACCAATTTCACTTTATTTACATCCATTTGCTAGTTTAATTACTGTGCTGATGAATAGCCTGAAGGAATTAAGTTACGAGTCTTTGGAAACCCAAAGCGACAGATATATGGGCTACCTTTTAACTACAGGGAAAGAAATGAAGGCTAGTGTGGCATGCACCAAAATTTAAAGATAATAAGTGTTTCTCTCTATCCAGCTACTCTTGAAATTCAAGATGATCTTGTTTTTATGTATTCATCATCTTCTAGATGAAATACAGTGCTTCAGAACCTCTCATATTTACACATTCACTGTAGTTCTCCATAATACAATTCTCCAGTTTTTAAATTTTTTTTCTAAAAGAGTTACAGATGATTTTCCAACTAAACCAAATAATGTAATGTGCTTGGCACCTGCCAATGTTAACCTTTCCTTGTAACTGAGAACCTTACTTCTATATAAACACAAATAAGTGCCTCTGTAAAAATAAAGAATATTTAATATATTCAACCTAACATATAGCATAAAATACTCCACTTATAGTCTATAAATAATGTAAAGGATGTCATTTATATACTTGTTGTTTATCACTAAGCACAATTTCACAATTATCTTCTTCAATGTATTTTCATCCTGCTCCCTCTCTCTTTTGTAAGTCCAATATAATAGAGTACTGTGAATCTATGTTAATGACAGAGGTTTTGTGATACAATTGTATAATTTGTGCTCTCAAATATATATAAGTGGTCAATCATTTGCATATATATTTAAAAACTAAGATCAATAAACTTTTCAGTCATTCCATTATCCTATAAATTAATACTGTAAATCATGCCTACTAATCATGACATTAAAACTCATTTTCAAGGATATTATTTCCTAAATTTTATCATTAATTATAGATTTTGAAACTTAAAGTTAATAATCCAGAAATTAAGTACTCATAAGGTTCATCAACATTGGTTACCAATTAAAACAATAACAGTATCTTAATTGACATTTGATTTTATATTTTCTGTATCCCCAGGTAGAATCACACATGAAAAGAATAAAACTTTTAATTTTAAGTGCCTATATGTTTTCATTTCATTGCTCTGTTTCTGATATTTTAAAATCAGTACTTTGATGTTAAGTCTATGGCACATAATAAAATATATACACCATTTCAAGAAAGAATGTAAAATTTTTTCTTATAGACTTAATGCCTTATTCATTTATACCATTTTATTCATTTATACCAGACTTACTCATTTATACCCTCTCCATGTTGAGTACATAATTACTTCTAAGGTTGTGCAAACTTTCTAAACTATTTATCTAACCAAAATTTTTTTTTCGACATTCAAGGGCAAGAGATACTTTTAAACAAAGCAGAAATGAGAAAGATGGGAGATTTAAATGCTTTCTCATTTCCTCTTCTCTTAAAACAATACTTTTTTTTGTACCCTGTAGACTTTGCAGTTTATCATAAAGCTAGCCTAAAGGAAGGGATAAAAATGTAAACACTTTATATTTACTATCAGAAAAACTAAAGGTGGTGAAGACGCTACTGTACATGTAGATATATATTAATAAATTATATATTCATTACAAATCCTCCAGGTGCCTCCCTCCATGCCCTCCTTACATCCCCTAAATGCACATTTGCCCCATTGCCCCTCCCCCTCTACTTTTAATAAAGCTCATCCACAAAACAACCTACCTAACAAAACAACATTTCTTGTATCCAGTCGTACCTATAAAAGTTTTGCAATAAAGGAACCCTAAACAAGACCCTTCAGGTAAAATTTCCTTCTATTTTGATAGAACCAGATACTCCCCCAATTCTTCTAGTAGAGATTTATGAACAGTCTTTAACTTGACAGAAAGGAAATCTGCATTGGTTGACTCTTCTTTAGCTATTTTTATTCATTTGTTATAAAAGAAATGAGAAATGATGGGGGTTTAAAATGCTTTCTCTTCCCCTCTTCCCCTCCCCCATTGCTCTCATTCTCCCCCTTCCGAAGACCCTCTCCTCCCTCTCCAGCTCTTTTTGATTAATAGATCCATGTGGCTAACGGCCTGACATATGGTGTGCGAAGCAGCTTGAGATAGTACCTTAGGCATCCCCTACGGCCATTAACATATTAGGGGCTTATGTGCAGTCAGACAGTCAGACCTCATCCAGAGCCGGCGTTTTCAGAAAGCCTGCACCCCAGAGCTGTTTGATAAAGAGTTTCAATAATGCACCACTCTTCAATTTTAAGCGTTATGTCTAGTGCTGAAACACTGGGACAGAACCTGAATAAAGTTTAGAAATGAAACTCAGTTACAGTCAACAACCGTAAAAATAGTGCCTACATCTGTTTGTATATGGATATACACGTGGAGGCACAGCTTCAAGCTCACAAACACACACCAGCTCCTGAGTATTAACAGTAAACAGGCAGTGTCACCTGCCTGGATTTATTTTGTTTAAACATTTATTTTGTTTAAAGTCCTCTTTATACCGAAAATACTAACAATGCAATAACAGTAGTTACTGATAGAGAGGATTCAAAAGCAAAAATAAAACGAAGCATAACGTTTAAGAAATAAACTTCTTTGACTCATGTAGCTTCATGTTTTTTCCTGGTAGAAGAAATGAACTGTATTTTTACATCTACAGCTTTGAAATAAGAAAAAGAGGAAGAAAATTATGAAAATGCTAACTGTAAAAGATGTGATATTTTAGACACATTTGCAGATCAAATCCCTAGAAAGGTAACTATTCTTGCTCTACAAAATCTGTAAGTTCACAAACAAAAGTCTTGACAATAACTCTATATAACTGAAGGTGGGGAACGCCTCCAGGAGACAGAAATATATATATATATATATATATATATATATATGGAGATGATATTCAAAATCAAAGAAGACATCCCACTTGAAGCTTATTTCATTCACTTTAACGGTCTAACGGCATAACTGAAGCTTGAAATTCGCTTTACCCAACGTTCTTATTCCAGCCTCCTGCTGATAAACCACTGTACCCCTTTTGAACTGTACTCTGGCTGTTTGCTTGGCAAATAAATGCTGTTCCGCCCTATTAAACCTTTTAGGTAGTTTCATCTTCGGATTTCTCAAATACAGAGCTAATAAGGAGGTGCTTTGATGCTGTTTTACTTTCAAACTATAGCCTTGAGGCGTTGAAACGCGCAAAAGGTAACCGAAAAAGTAAATTGCCACGAGCAAGACGCACCCTCCCTTTCAAAATCGCTCCGACCCTCTGCAGTGCACTGCGTGGCAGCCGAAAATCGCCTGTTCCTGGGCAGAACTACGTCCCGTTGGCAGCCCCTGGGGTTCTGAACCCGCGCCACGCTACCAGGGGGGATGAGGAGAGGGGGAAGCACTTTTAAGTTTAAAAGCCCTGGGATCCCTTGGGGGAGGAGAAAGACTGGAGGTAGAGACTGCAAAGCTTCTCAAAAGTTGATTCTAGGCAAACAAATATCAGATGGGAAGTGAAGATTAAGATACAGCAACTTGTTTAAGCAGCCAGTAATAAAACTTTTGCATAAGGCGTGGCGGCAGTGTGCAACTGCTTGCTCACCCGCGCGCGCTAAGGCTGATCTCAAGCAACGGGCTCAGCTTACACTTGGAGGGAAGACCCCGGCGCGCACTCATTACTCGCACACACTTGATTCCACTACACACACACACACACACACACACACACACGCAAGCAAGCAAGCGCGCAAAGGACCCTTTAGTTGAATATAAGCAAATGAAACAATCGAAACATATCTGTTTTCTTTAAAACTGGGATGAAAGAGCCTTTCGCTCAAAGGCGTCTCAATTCCTCTCATTTAGCTATATTTTCAGAAGAAATGCAAACCCCAGGGAGATGACTCTCTGCCCAAGTTAAATAGATCCTACCTGCTTTTTAAAATGCCTGAATTTCCATTGCTATCTCAAAACATATTTTAACCAGGATAGTTGAGAGCTCCAATCTCAGCCTCAGAGCCCCTTCTCACATGCTGCTTTTTCTTTCTTTCTTTCTTTCTTTTCTTTCTTCCTTTCTCTTTCATGACAATGCTTTCGTAAAGTCGCATAAATGATCAAAATTAACATAAATCATTATTAGTTATTAGGATTTGGTCTAAATTACACTGCGAATATCGCACCAGCCCCATCTGCCGCCCCTGCTCTCGCAGCAATAGATTGCAGATAAAATAAATGTCCTTACCCCATTAGAAGGTTCCTGTCTCTGTAGCCAAAAGCCAAACAAAAGCAATAAATACCGGGCTTTTTCTCTCCACTATTCAGCTGTGACTCTTTTCATCAGCTCTTCCTCTAGAAAAGCTCGATAGCTGTCTGAAAATATTGCATTTTATATCACCAAAGGGCGATTAATATTGCATTAACTGTATTTAACATTTTTTAAGCGCGAGTAATCTACAATGAGTTACTTTCTGTTAATAAACACAGGGGGTATCAGAACTACTGCAGACCGCTTCAGATATCCATATAAACATATTATTCGTCTCACACTTTGTTCTGTTTTGTTTTGTTTTTTTTAAATATAATGTTAAGAGTGTAGAGCGCGACGTTTGAAGTGGAAGAAGCCATGCTAATGGTCTGCTTAAAGTATTCTGACACTGACTGGAGACAGCCAGGTCCCTGCCTTCATTAAATGTTTATTGTCAACACTTGGCGGGGGCGGAGGGGGGAGAGGGTGGGGACAGACTGGTGTAAGTGTATTTCCTCGGCTGGAAACTGTCAACACTTTCAGTCTGATCCATGCCTACAAAAGTTCGTGTACATTATGCTGCACTGAAGCCACGAGTCAGAGTTACCAAACTTTCGTCTGTAATTCATTTCTGCCTCAGCGAGGCGGGCAGTCTGTCTCTTTTCCTCCTCCATCCCTCCTTTTGCCACTTCGCCGTCTGAGCTCTCTTTCAGCATCCTGTTCCCCATCTCCTTTTCCCATCCTCCCGCCGTCCTAAATCAGAGGGCAGCTACCCCCGGGGCTTTGGGGGCTGGGGCTGCGGGATGGAACGGGGCGCTTTTGTTGCTCCACTCCCGCGTCTGCAGGAGCGGGGCTCCGGACTCACTACCTGTGCTTGGCCGGCTTCTCTGGACTGAGATTTTCTTTCTTTTTTTTTTTTTTTTTTATTTATGATAGTCACAGAGAGAGAGAGAGAGAGAGAGAGAGAGAGAGAGAGAGAGAGGCAGAGACATAGGCAGAGGGAGAAGCAGGCTCCATGCACTGGGAGCCCGATGTGGGATTCGATCCTGGGTCTCCAGGATCGCGCCCTGGGCCAAAGGCAGGCGCCAAACCGCTGCGCCACCCAGGGATCCCTGGACTGAGATTTTCAAGCCCCGTTTTGCGATCCAGGATTCTACTGAATTCTCCCGGACAGAAGCAGGGTGGCCCGCCTTCCTCCCACCCGGATACAAACCCTGGCCTATTAAGTTCAAATCCAGGACAGGGCTTTGGTGGTGCGCACCTTAACTACAACAACAACAAAACAAAAACCGAGATCTTACTTCCCCTTATTATTATTATTAATTATTATTTTTAACGTAAACCAGTGTTGAAAGTTTCGTGGTGCTTAAGGCGTCCGCATGACCTAGGCAAACTGCAGCGAGGGGAGCCTTTTGAACCTCGCTGAGCTGCTAGTCGCTCCCCTCTCGGGACGTCCCCGAGGCGCTCACACGGTGGGAGTGGCCCTGCGCGAGCTCCTAATTACCCGCTGCGGAACTCCGGCTCCGTCTCGCAGGGGACGAGGAGCACGCAGCGCGCATGTGCGGGCCCCGCGCGCTCCCCGCGCGCTCCGTGCGCGCCCCGTCCGCCGGGCGCTCCCAGCCCGCGGCGCCCCGCCTGCCGCCCCCGACACCGCTGCGCAAGCGCGCGGGGGGTCCGGGCCTCGGACCGCTGACCGGTCGCGGGGCGGTTAGCGGCGGGGCCGGGTGGCAGCCGGGGCCCGCCGGCTGGTGGCTGTCCCGCCGTCCGAGAGGAACTGAGGTCGGTCTCGGGCGGCTGGACGCCTTCAGGCCGCGAGTCTCCCGGCAGGAGGCGCTTGGCCGAGGCTCGCGCGCTCGGGGCGCTGGGATGCCCCGCGCGGACGGCCCCGGGTGGGCGGGTGTCTCCGAGGCTGGGGGAGAATCCGAGTCGGGTCGGGGGAGGGCGGGTCCCTCCTGGCTGCAAATTATGACCCAATCAGCTCAGCCTGTGGTTGGAAACGGCACCCGCCCTTCCACCCGCTCGGGACTCCGAGTCCAGCCCGGGGACAGGTGAGCTGCCGCGGGCGGCGGCTGCAGGGGAGGCAGCAGCCCCGCGAGGCGGCCCCCGAAGCAACTCCCGGAGTCCGAGGAGCGCTCGTCCGCTCCGCTCCCGAGGCCCTGCCCCGCCCCGCCCCGCCCCGCCCGCGCCCAGCCCCGCGAGCCGGGCTCTCCCGTTTCGGGCAGAGCGACTGGGAGGGCTGCCTGTCTCCCATCAAGTTGACAACAATTAGGAAAGTTTTTAATTAGCTTCTTGTTATCATTCATTTTATTAATTTCCAGGACTCTCAGGCCATGAATTATTCAAAGGGCAAGGCAACCGGAGCGGGGCGGTCGCGCGCCCCCGCCGCACGTTCCCGGCCCGGCTCCGGGAGCGCCGCTTGCCCGCCGCCCCGGAGGGCGTGAGCCGGCCCCGCGCCGCCAGCCGCGGCGGCGCGAAGGTTTGATCAAATATTAAATAACGTAATTATTGCGACAAGGCTTATCTCGCAGGTGGAAAAGAGGCTCCCCGCGAGAATTAGAATTCGGCTGCTATTTAAAAAAAAAAAAATCAATTAAGCTTGCGGTCTCCTTTGAAACCGCCCGCGAGCTGTGTGTGGCTCCCGTCGTGGGGCTACGACCGCGGCGCCAGGAACACCGATAAGCAGCACCGCACCAGGTAATAACTGTGGTCCTCACCTTTATCATCCCGCTGGCCACCAAGGCAATTCAAGTGGAGTGCGGAACACTTGCTTTTTTAGCCAAAGTCAGAAGTCACAATTCCAACTTCATGGACTAGACACTTATGAAAGCTCATCCCCGCCCCCGCCCCCCCCCCCCAGACAGGTGCAGCGGGGATGCTTCACGCAAGGTCGACGGGAGAGGCCCAGGCGACACCGCCCAGAGGGCCGCGGGCGGGGGCTGGCCAGGTGAGTCGTAGGGGCTCGGGCGCCCTGCCTTGTGCTGCGCGTGGTAACAGGGCCGAAGAAGGCTTCATATCACGAGCAACGTAAAAATTGATACGATCATGGCAGCGAGTGCCTACGATTTATTTACGAGAGTGTAATCGAAGTTGAGAGCAATTTCAGAACATGCGTCACACAAAAATCTATTCAGAAGTTAGTTGCTGTGTCTTGAGGACATCATTTCCTAGACCTATGGAAGGAGCAGGACCCTGAGCTAGGACTGGGACAAAGAGAAGTTTAAAATGAATGGATGGCATAAACGTCGCAGGTGCATTTCATGCTTATTTTTCCTCTGCCCTTCCTACTCCACGACCGCCTGGATTTCCTGAGAAGCTGAAATACAAACGGAGCACAATTTTCCCACTCTCTCCAACTGGAGAGTATTCTTTTAAAGTACCGGAGCCACGCGTTTTACTATTTCCACTCACCGACTGGTTTCAGAAACTGCTTAGAGTGTAGTTCCTCTTCAGAACCAGAAAACTTTGAAAGGCCAACTACCGCTGAGTGAAAAGCCTTTGCACTCGCTTCAGGAGGACGTTTGCTTGTTTGTTTCTTCCTAAATTGACAAAGGTGTCTTAGAATAGTCTTATTATTCCTTCCCAGGTACACAGATTCACTCACCAGAGAGCAAAGCATTTCTGTTTTGCACAGTTTCCTACTACATAAAATAGGAAACTCTGCAAAGCATGTGTTTTCATGGTGTTTTATTAACATAATATCGTCTTCTTTTTATTTGGTAAGGATTTTAATACAAAACAAATGCTTAAGTTCTTATTACATACATAGGTCATCATTATATAATACAAATGTATTTGCCTGCAACATTTCTGTTTGGAGCAGATTGAAAAAAAAAAAAAGACAGTCTTTGTAAATCTTTTCATTTGTTCATTCCTGATTCTCCAACAATGAAATCTGGTCGTACTTTTCCTATAAAATAACAGTTTGGGTTTTTTTTTTTTTTACAAATGCATTTTATTAAAAACTTTGATGACATTTCAAGTCAATAACAACAGAAACAAATCAATTTTGATGGAAGAGATCTATTTTTAAAAATACCTCTAGTGCTTTTTTTTTAAAACATTAACAACTGTTTAAAATCACAGCTTTTTAAATGTATTATCCTTTTTTGAACATCAAGTGTTTTGTTTCACAGATTTGCCGGTGAAATTAAAAAGATTTGGCTAAAATAGGATGATGTCAGAAGATATAATCCCAGCTATTAAGAAACTTTGTACATTTGGCATCTAATCTAGTCCGAAGGTCACCAAGAAATAAACCATCTCTGGCCTTTCTGGAGCAGTAGGTGGCACACTAAATGTTCCAAATGAACACAGGCATTTGACATGGTGGCTGGACAGATCAGTGGATGATTTTTTTTTAAAATATATTTCTTAACCTCCAAAGAAAAGTCATTTAGTTACAACATGTTTAAAGAAATGTTTATAGGCTAGAAAACCACATATATACCTCCAAATGCCTCTTTCCCTGAACCTCAATTTAATTTGGGGTGTGGGGGGGAACCTGGTTATTTACAACCTTCCACCACTCTGAAGTGAAGGCTGTGGTTTAAGAGTTTTTGTAGTTTTAAAAAAAACTGATAAACACAGGCAACTAATATAGAATTTATTTTATTCAGAGCACCGCTTTTCACATGAGTTATCTGAAAGTGAATTCTGATTCAGCAGAAAAATACATCATTCTCACCCCTTCCTCACTTTTTATCCCCCTTTGAATATCCTCCCCTGTATTTGTGGTTGAATTGAGTTTCATTTTTTGACCGGCTCTACCAGGACTTGGCCCAGTATAAACAAAAATGCACCCAAATCATAAAATTGCTCTTCTTTCAGTTATGTTTTATTTGTAAGCGTACCGGGACACATCCCCCTGTTGTATTTTGGCGCACAAAAATGGTTCTAATAGAAGTGGGGAGGGGAAAAGGTAATAGAGCAAAGACATAACCAAGGAGAAAGCTCAGCAGACATACATGGACAGGTAGATCAATCCGTGAGACATTTCAGGATTAACACTGGCAGTTTGTAACCACTGTGTGAGTGTGTGCATTAAAGAAAATATTTACAGTAATCTTCCTTTTTTTTTTTCTCTTCCTCTAAATACAAGAATATGACAAGAATGTTGTGTTTTCGGTGAAAACAGGCAGTAGACTGTGAAATCACACTATCCACAAAACGGTCTATCAGAAAGCTAGCCCAGTTTAGTGCTCAGTTTCAAATGCATAGTATGTTTGCGCTGCAAACAATGATATACAACATAATTAAATAAATAATGCCTAACCAGAGTGAGACCTAATTGTGTTTCTTTCTGCACCTTTCAGATCATGCATGATTTCAGTCTTGTTAAATGGCAGAGTTTTTTTCTCATTTGTTCTGTTTTCAATTTTTTAGTTCTTATTAAAGGATGGTAATAAACCATCTCCACACGAGATCAAAAGAGTATCTTGTGCACCAAGCAGGCATTTTACCTAACCACCTTCAACTGTCTCATTTTTTAAATCCAGCAGCAGTTCATAGAGTACCTTGATTATTACTATGAAATACTATACATGATTTTCTATTTGGGAGACTGATAGTGCAAATTAAAGTTCTTCCTACCCAACATTTATCCCCAGCAATAAATTACTTTTGAATAATAATAACAATAATAATAATAACAATAATGAAACAGTTGTTTTGCTCTCCCCCCCCCAACATGCAGACCCCTTTGAAACAAACGGAAGGGCTTTAAACCTCTCTTCCTCTCTTCTGGGATTTAGTTGATTTTTCTCCCAGCCAAGTCCTGCTCCAACTGAAAGCAGAAACTTTCCAGTATTTCAAAGATTTCATGTTTTTCAAAGAGAGAAAGAAAGGGTACCTAGAAGAGCAAGGTGGGTCTTGTTTTGGAGAGAAAATAGGGCACAGTATTTCTCCTACCGTCTTCCACCCCATCAGTGTATTTGAATCAATAGGGGGAAAAGTCAGTAGAGAGTTTAAAATAAACCACACTGGGAAAAATAAATGAAAGGGCAAGCAAGTTCCATGGGGGGGGGGGGGGGGGAGCTTATTTGGAAGTAATCTGTTTTCCAGATCTTAGATATAAGAGCAGAAATGCAAAGAGAAAAACTTTGTCAAATTGTTTTATTCTCCTGGAATAAAATATTTATTTCAGAGCTCCTAAATTCTGCCTTTTAGTCAGCTCAAAAGCCCTGTGTGTCTCTCTAAACGTCCCCACCAGACAGTGTCGAGGCCAGGAGTATAGGCCAGGTCACAGGAAAACTTGGGACTCCCGAATAGCCTCCCTCTCATTCAGCTGTGCCCACCCCCCTCACTTTCTGGCAATGGAGAACAGGTATGGGGTCTCATTGGAACGGAGAAAATAAATCAAAGAGGACACGGATGGGGTGGAGGTGAGACTTGGGAGGGAAAAAGTAAACACAGAGACAGAACAGCTAGCTTCGCTACCCAGAATTTCACCTTCTGGTGTGTTTGGTTTTCGGTTTTTAACTCAGTTCAGGTATGTAGGGTTGGGGTTGGTGGTAGTAATAGGGGTGCTCTTTTTTCTCTTCCTTAGGGGGTAATGAAGCTGCAGAATACGGCTCCCCAGAGTTAAGTTTCTAAAGCATTTTTTTTTCTTTGCTTTTGTTCTGTTTTAGTTTGTCTTTATTTGTCTGGTTTTTGGTGGTTGGTAGGTTTGTTTTTGTACATAGTCCCTTGGTCCCCAGGAGATTTTGACAAGTGTCTCTGGTCAAAAACAGTTCATTTCCCTACTCTTCCCGAGTCTCCCCCCCCCCCCACCCTAACCCCCAGAACCAATCTGCTCCTCTGAACCCCTCCTCCAGCCTCTGTCTTCCTTCCCCCAAACTCCCCTCTCACCCAAATATCCCCCCTTTCCCCCCGCGCCTGGCTCTCGGGTGTCCACACCCAGCACCCCAGTCCGCTTCTCTGGGGAGGGTAAAGGGCAGGGAGAGCGGAGAGGGGGTGGAGGAGAGTGCGCTCGGAGGGACTCCCCAGATGCAAGCAAGGTAACGGACACTCCAGATCTAGGAGGAAACGGGCTCAGGGAAAGGCCCCCCAAAGCCCCTTGGGCTCCCGCTCTGCCCCGCCCTGCACCTCCCACTCCCCCCTCAGTAAGTGGCGGAGAACTTCATCCGCTTCTGCTTCTGTCTCTGGTTGCAAAACCACACCCGCACCACGTTCTTTTTGAGGTCCAGTTTCTCGGCGATGGCGGCGATCTTCTCGGAGGAGGGCCGGGGCTGTACGGCGAAGTAGGCCTCGAGGGAGCGCTTCTCCGGCGCCGCGATGGAAGTCCGCTTGCGCTTCTTCTCGCCGCCGTTGAAGAGCTCGGGCTTGTTCATTTTCTCGCGCTGCGCGCCCTCGGCCTCCTCGAGCCACGCCTGCAGGATGGGCTTGAGCGCGATCATGTTGTTGTGCGAGAGCGTGAGCGACTCGAACCTGCAGATGGTGCTCTGGCTGAGCGAGCCCACGCCCGGGATCTTGAGGTTGGCCAGCGCCGAGCCCACGTCGGCCTGCGTCACGCCCAGCTTGATGCGCCTCTGCTTGAAGCGCTCGGCGAACGCCTCGAGCTCGCGCGGGTCCGTGTCCGAGTCGCAGATGGACGCCAGGCCCGCCGCGCCCACCACGGCCGCCGCCGCCGACGCCGCCGCCACCTGCCCGGCCGCCGCCGCCGCCGCCGCCGCCGCCGCGCCGTGGTGCGCCGCCGCCGCCACCAGCCCGGGGTGCGGCAGCCCCGACGGCATGTTCATGGCGGCCGCCGCCGCCGGGTGCGACAGGTGGCCCAGGCCGTGCATGTGCGGGTGCGGGTGCGCCGAGCCGCCGAGCAGCCCGCCGCCCGGGCCGCCGCCGCCGCCGCCCGGGCCGCCGCCGCCGCCGCCGCCGCCGGGGCCGCCGCCGCCGGGGCCGCCGCCGCCCCCCGGGCCGCCGCCGCCCCCCGGGCCGTCGTGGGCGCCGCCGCCGCCGCCCGCCGCGCCCGCGCCCCCCGCGCCGGCCATGAGCGCGAGCGAGGGCGACGAAATGTGGTCCAGCAGGTCGCCGGGCTCGAGCGCCTGGTGGTGGTGGTGGTGGTGGTGGTGGTGCGCCAGCGGCACGGTGGACGTGGACGTGCATGGCACGCTGTTCATCGTGTGGTACGTGGCGTCTGGCTTGAAAGGGTGGCTCTTGCCCTGGGACACGGCGATGTCCACGGCCGCCAGCGCCTCTGCCCGCGCCAGCAGCGTTTCGTCTAGGCTGGCGAAGAGGTTGCTCTGCAGCTGCAGGCGACACAAACCAAACCAAAACAACAAACAAACAAACACACACACAAAGCCACAAAACGGAAGGGGGAAAAAAAAAAAAAAGAAAAGCAAAAGCGCAAAACAAAACCACACACAAGCCGGAGAGCACGAGCAGAGGGCAAACCAAACACAAAGCAACCGAAATAACAACAAGGGAGGTGGGGACAGTGGAGACCGGGAAAGACGCAATAGGAAGCACATTGGGGACAAGACAGGGGGGAGAGAGGAGAAGGGACGTGAGTGTGGGAGAGAGGCAGGTGCAGGGGAGAGGGGGACACGAGAACACATTCCGGGAACCGGCGTGGGAGACCAAAAAGGAGGGGGGGGAGAAGAAGAAGAAGAAGAAGAAGAAGAAGAAGAAGAAGAAATGGAGATGTAACTCGCAGCTGGGGACCCGTGTCACGCACCCGAGCACGCACAGAGGCCGCCTTTCCGAGGCGTGAAATTAACGGAGAAAGTGGAGGGAAGTCGAGAGTCATGGCCCCAGCGCTCCGCTCTCTGATCGCAGGCGCCCGACACAGAGGCAGAGGCGACGGGTACACGACAGTAAGCGCCACCGGACAAGACATGCCTCGCGGCGGGATTCCTCTAAAAATCCCTGCCCGCAAATGCAAATCCCCGCACCTGGACCTGTGCGCACACCGGCACCCGACATGCAGTGTCTCGGAGACGGGGAGGGGGCAGGCGCGCGGGCCGGGGCCGCGGGCGTGGGGCGCTTACCGGCGGCGTGGGCAGGCAGGCCCGCCGGATGGCCTCAGAGCTGGAGTGCAGCGACGGGTACTTGTGCTCAGGGAGGGTGGGATGCATGGCAAAGTGAGGCTGCTTGCTGTTCATAGACATCATCTTGATGGCTTGGCATGTAAATCCACAAACACTCCGAAAGTCTGCGGGAAAGTGCGCACGCCGGCTCCCCCAGCCTCCCTTCGGAGGCTGCAGCCGCGGCGGCTGGCGGCGCGGAGGCGGCGGCCGCGCCGGGGGCTGCTGCTGCTGCTGCTGCTCCTCTGCTGCTGCCGCCGCTGCCGCCCGGCGCTCCCTTTGACCGTGCAGAGCGCCGCGCACCGGCCTCGCGATCCCACTTCTCCTAGAGCTCTAGCCCCGCGCGCCGACGGGATGCACTCCTCTTACACCTGAGCCCCACTTCTCGCGGCCGGTTCGGGGAGCTCTCGCGAGAGCTCCCGGCCCCGCCGCGCTGACAGGCATCAGCTGTCTCTGTCTGTCTGACGCGCGCTCGCTCGCTCGCTCGCTCTCCGCGGCGCCGTGCGTCTGCGCGCGCGCGCGCTCGCCCGGCCGCGGCAGGCGCTTGGGAGCCGCTCTTATAGTGACCACCGGCAAGGACAGCGCAGGTGATGCACCTGTAGCTAGCCGGGCATGCGCACTGCACGCCTCACCTTTCCCACCGCGGCTCTGGCAAGATCGAGAGGGCTGGCTATTGTCTCAGGGTACGCACCTTTCAGGGGGAGGAAGACGAGATGCTCGAGATGCTCGCAAGCCCCTTGGTGCTCTCCCTCTCTCAAACTCTTCCCCCGTCTCCTTCGCGGGCCCTGAATATATGCGCAGTACTCAGGCACACCTCCACCCCGGGATGTCTAACAAGCTGTTATATAATGTATACAGCTGGATATTTGTATGTTAAATTATGCCCGCGCATTCCTCTGTATACGGTATAAATAACAACACAGAAATGCAGAAGATGCTGTCTTTTGCTGCAAGAACCTGTTTCTTTCAAGGTTTATAAATAGGTTCCTGGAGAATAATCGCGGTGACAGACATTTGTTTGAAGCAGTCAGACGCTATTGATTTCCATATAATTTAATTTCCTCTGCATACTTTGTTGTTGTTGTTGTTGTTGTGAATATAACTGTGTCAGGCACCGACAGTGACAGCCACTTAGGAGCCACAAGGAGCGTGTGCTTTCTACTAGGGAACCGCTGTTGAAATGAAACTGTGCATTTCTCTTATTGTTTGTCTCCTTTAACCGTGTACAAACCCACATTTCAAACGAGCTCCGGGTGATCTGAGGCTTCTAGTAATCAAAAGGAAAAATAGTGAACAGGGTGTTGTTGGGATCCTTTCCTCTCCTCAGCAAGTACACACACACACACACACACACACACACACACACTTTATGCTGGATACTCCGGGAAAAGGAACTCACTTCAGAGAAAAAATAATAAGATGTTGAAAAGAGAACTTTATTTTCTCTCCCATTGTTTTTGCTTTCTTTGCCTCTTATCTCTATATACACATATATTCTTCTCCAATAGGGGACAGGATCAAGCCAGTTTATAGGGAAGTGTGATTAAAATATTAATTCAAACCAATTTGAAAGAAAGAAACCTAAGCTCTGGTCCGGACTTTATTTTTTATGTATTCTCTTATTGTGAAATCAAAACCTAAGAAGAATGAATCAATTAGCCAACCTGTTTTATGGCCCTTGTGTGGCAGGCAGATCAAGGGCCTCCCAGGAGAACCACAGTTCAGGTGCCAAGTCCCCAGGGACACAGAGCTTGCCCCGGGTGATAATAACAGCCCAGATGTTATCACATCTGTGGCAAGAGAGCTGGAGAGCGGCGAGAGGCTACTTATGGGAGGCAGAGATCAGATAAATAATCTTTCTGGTCTCTTCCACACCAAAGAGGACTGTATTTTCACCAAAGAACAGATCTCATTTCAATAAACCTCAGTTGCGAATGTGTGGATCTTTTCTTAGGATAAACGTGTCCATATTTAGCATACCCACTCAATGCTCAAATTCCAAGAAGAGCCCACAGGCGTCACCATGGCTTTTTCTTTCTTTTCTTTTCTCTCTACACTCCTCCCCCGTTGCAGCCAGAGACGGGAGTAAGAAAAATGTTCACTTGCTGGTGTGAGAGGAGCTGCGTTTCCATCCATTACGTGGTCCCCTGGGAGTGCTAAATGCAATTTTATCTCTATGGGGGATAGACGAGAGAAGCAGGACATCGCTGGAGGGAGCGAGTAAGTCCTAAGGTAGTTCTCACACCGGGTGCCCAGGCTTAGCCTAATCCTTCCTGATACCGACGGCAGCGGTTCCCTGAGCTGTCTCTCTAGGGGAAGGAAGGGTCCCGCAGAGGGTGAGAGTCTAGATCCTGCCCGCTCCCCAGGGAAAGGGTGGCTTTTAGGGGCCCGGAAGGGTCCATGGGAGACAGAATTGCAAACAGCACAGGTTCCTCCAGGGTGGGCCCCCAAAGTACTGGAAGCTCATCTCAGTTTACACTATGATGCTGGGAGGGCACCAGGAAACCCAGAAGTCAGGCACCCTGCCAGAGATCAGGAGTGCACTCACCTGCCAAGGTTCCTTCTATAGTTCAAGTTTCTTTGGACACCTTTCTTTGAGCAACACCTTGGGATGGGGCCAGACCTTTGCCGAGAGTATTTCAGCTTTTCCTGGGGTTAAAATATGAGGGCTGTGGGTTCAATTCCCAACCCACCCCTAACCCAATGGACTGCAAGCCCATTTGGGGCTCATCTGTGTCCACCATGGTACTTAAGAAGGTGCTTGTCACAGAGCAAAAATGTACCACCAAACAACACATGTATGTAGGAAGGAAGAGAAGGCAGATGTGGAGGGCCCAGAAGAAAAAGCCAGAGAGTTCAGCAAACCAGAGGTTAATGGGGAGCAAGCAGGAAGATCACTGAAGAGTCTCCTGTCTTCCTAAAAAGGAGATGGACACTGGACCAGAGGGGTACGTTGTCCCCACGCAGAGCTGTAAAACTTGATAGTAGCTTGTTCTTTTTCGGAGTTCAATTATTTCATCCTTCCCTCATTTACTTTCTACTTTGCTTTCCCTCCTCAAATGCTTAGTAATCACCAGGTTGAGCCAGGGCAAGACATTGGAGAGAAAATGAGGTATAAAATATGGGTATCCGCCCTCCAGGAGGTAGCAGTCTTTAAGAGTGGGGCAGCCCCAGGTGAAAGGGGTATTTATGGTACAGGCTTGAGAGGTGCGAAGAGAGGGAGGTGTAGAGAAATATGGGATGGGGTGGGAGATGATGCTGGGACAGTTATCCTGCCACATCCCTGCTGGGCCTCAGCCCCAGGCTAGAGAGTGAGGCACAGTGGCAGATCTGCTGGCAGTTCCTGGGACCTCATGAAGTCTTTCTTCTCTACTCACCCCACTGCCGGTGAAAGAAAAGGGTGGTGGACTGAGGCTCGCCAATAAGTCACTGCTTTGTTTTTCTGGTTTGGCAAGTGCAGTAACTAGTTGGCCCCTGACTGTGCTAATGATGCCCACATGGGGTCTGAGCCCTGGCATAGATTCCTGGAAAACATCCCCCCCCCCCCCCCCCCGCCCCCACTCCTTCTTCTTGTTTAATGACCAACAGAGATTCTCCCCTCCCCCCATCTCATAGCTTTGCATTTTATCAAGAGGGGGATAATGAATGCACAACTATCGATTTCCAAGGAATTTCCGCCCCCAGGGATAGGGAGTCTATCATCTGGATCAGAGACACATTTCTTTCCCTCATTAATTAATTTTCTCCTCCTCCTTTGGCAGGCCCCACTTCACATCTCCTTTGGCAGCTGCCTTTTCCCGAGCTCGGAGAGCAGAGAGATTCCTTGGTTGGAGTGAACGGCAGGAGAGGGGCCGTTCAAGGGCCGGCGGTGCTGGGAGTCAAGTCTCCTAACCTTAGACACCCACCCACCTCTACAGATCCCGAGAGCGCGCCCGACAGCTGCTGCCCGCTCCGGGCTGCCTTTCTCCTTCCAAAGGGGCGCGGGGAAAATCAGCGCTGGACTTAACAGCCCCAGGCACGCACACACACACACACACACACACACACACACACGCCTTAGGGACTGAACCCGAGTTATTTGTTCGGATTCAGGGTCAGGGGGTTGGCCCTGAAAAATGTCTACTTGAGTGCGTGGAGTTGGCGTGTGTGCACAGGAGGAGGCATCGGCCCCAGTTCGGGCCTGAGCCCAGGGATCCGGCCCTCCCTGCAGGCCGGCCCCTTCGGGTTCTGGCGGCCCGAGCCGCAGCTCTGCACCTCCCAGGCTCGGGACGTCACGTTGCCGGCGGGCAGGTGCCCAGTTTGAAAGGAGGCACAGTCCACAGCGCAGCAGCCGGGGCTCCGCGAGCAGGGGGGGGCCCCGGGCTCAGAGCTGGCCCGCGCCAGAACCAAGGGGCCGACGGGGGGAGGAGCAGGCCCTGAGGGCGGGGCGGGGGTCGGTTCTCGGGAATTGGAGCTGCCCCTGGGTGGGCCCGGCGGCGCCCTCTCGCTCCCACACTGGCCGTCCGCGGGGTGGGATGGGGGAGCTGCTGGCGCGGCCCCTTGGCTGCTCGGCCAGGCGCCTTCCCAGGGCCGGGCCCGGGCTGCCCGGATCCTAGGCGTCTCGGCGCTACCCCTCGCGCAGGCCGATCCCGTCCCCCCTGCTCCGGTTCGGGGCCGGGGCTCCCCGCGGCTCGTTCCCGGGTCCTCGGAGGTCGCTCGCGCGGGGCCGCAGCGCCCATCCCGTCGCACTGCGGGCGGTGGCCCTGCCCTCCGCCAGCCGCGGGGCCCAGCCCTGCCCCGGCCGCCGGTTCCGAGCCGCGTTCCGGCCGGCGGGAGCTCGGGGACTTCCCTGTGCCGCGGCCCGGCCCGCCCCGGGGGCTGCTCGCCGCCCTCCCCAGAGCTGAGGTCGAGTGAGGTTTGGGCCCCACGGTGATCTCCGTAGGGCTCCGGCCCCGCGTTCAGCCAGGATTCCAGCTGGCACCTGCGGAGGAGGTTCCCGGGTGAGCCGGTAGATGCCCCGCTGCCGTCTCCCTGCCGGCCGCTCCATTGAAGTGCATCTTCTTCGGGAACGTTCTCCGGGATGTGGACCAGCCCACCCCACAGGCCGCGCCCCAGTCAAGGTCACTGCCGGTCCTTACCACTCTCGGCGTTACTATGTGGGTGTCTCTCTGTCTCTCTCCCTGTCTCTGTCTCTCTCTCCACCTGCATCTCTGTGTGGACTTAAAGCCAACCTACCTTGTGGCACATCTACGGGGGGAGCCGGGCCATTACGTCTCGGCCCTAACTGGGGCACGGCCTTCCCCGCCCGCTAGTTGCCAGTCCCAGTTTCGCCGTCCGAGTGAACCCCGGGGCCCTGGGGAGGAGATCCTAAGAGGAGCAAAGGCCCCCCACGCCCCCCACCCCACCCCGCTCCACCAGGCTCCTTCAAAACCGGAAGGGCGCGCTGTTCAGAAAGCGGTGTTGGAGGTGCCCGGTTTAAAGCAAGGCACAGAGCGAGTCTACAGCAGGCATTCCCGCCAGTGGCTGTGCGACGACACAGGAATTCAGTCGCCTTCCTCTTCTCAGACAGTCGCCGCCCGCACGCAGGCCCGGGTCGAGGGAGCCCCGCGGGCGCCAACGGGCAGCGGAGGAGCCCGGCCCCGGCCGCGTGCAGGCCGCGCCCTCCGCAGGCTCAGCTCCGCCCGCCCGAGCGGGATCCCCGGGAGCGCCCAGAAGCCGCCGAGCCGAGCGCGAAGCCGCCAGTCCCACCGCAGACGTGCGGAGTGGGGTCCCGCCGCCGGGCCCGGGCGCTCCCCGCCGCCGCCGCCGCCGCCGCCCCTCCTCCTCGCCGCCCGCACAAATCAAAGCCCCTTGCGAGGGACTGGGAAATAGTTGCCTTGTCATGTAACACATTGCCCTGATTTATTATAAAATTTTAACGAAATCATGCATATTTTAACAGCCTTTAATCACTGCATGAAAATTTAATTCATGGACTGTAGCGCGTTTAAATAAATGAAGTGTTAATTCATTAGGATTAATTAATTTGTTAAAGGATTGTGTGCAAGGTTAAGGTGGAAAGAAAACTCTTTGTTGGTTTCGCGTCTTAATCGCCAGGTTTCGCGAGTGGTGATAAAATGAAAGGAAACCGCAGAGCAAGTCCGGGGTGGGGCCTGGGCGAGACGCGCTGAGGGCGCCCTCGAGAGAGCGCGGGAAATCCCGGCCCGCGGGGCTCGGGCGCGTCGGTGCTCCCGGGGGCCGGCGGGCCGGGGTTGGGGAAGAGCCGCGCTGCGCTGGCCGCGGAAATCCCGAAGTCCCGAAGGCCGGGCCGGCCGGGGTGCGAGGGAGGGAGGGGGCTCGGAGCCGAGCCGAGCGGGCTGGACCTCAGCTCCCCGCCCCCCGCGCGGAGATGACCCCGTGAGTGAAGGAGGTCGCGCCTTCCGGCCTCGCCGCGCCAAGCCCGGGCTTAATGGACAGATGATGGGCCCGCGCGGCCGCCTCCCGCGCCTCCCCGCGCCCAGGGAGCCGCTGTCTCGCCAGCAGGCCGCCGGCCCCGGCGGCGAGGGCGAGCTTCCTTCCAGTCTCGGGGGACGCCGAGAAAGAGGAGGCGGAGCAAAGCCAAACTTGCAAGGTCAGGCTGGAGCAATCCAGAGCCCTTTCTCAACCGGATGCCCTGACGTTAGGCAGTGGCGCCTTGGGCACCTCTTCTGAGACGCCCGTGAAACAGGCGCCCCTACAAGGACAACCGACAGGCCCCTCGAGGACGCGTCCTTTCCCACACCGAGCTCTTACTCATCCTGAGAGACCCAACGCGAACGGCACTTCCGTGGAGGTGCCTGGTTTCCTCTCTGCTCCATGCTATCCCCAGCACCGACGTTTTCTACTCACCGTGCTTTAAGGATCAAAATGGGCCAGAACTAGCTTCTCTGTCAGAACAGAAAGTCTCGGTAAATGCCTAAATCCTTGCCTTTGGTAACCAGATCTTTACACCACGAAATTACGAGCGTTGCACAAGGCACACACGTCTCCACATTGGGGTCATCCAACTAACATTTATTACAGGGAGTTGGCTTGCTCCCTCTAAAGACACAGCAGATCTAAGAATCTGCCATTTCAAGAAGTGGAGTTCCAATTCAAAGTATTCTGGGTCGCTTCCGTCCTATACAACTGAAGATCACCGTAGCTTGAGCTCCAGATGGGTTCTTAAAAGAAATCTGCATCTTACTAGATGTTTCCTCGCTCAGAGCGGGGTTCCGAGAATTAGGCAATAAATGTTCACTATGCACTCTGAGATCATTGCTTAAAAGGTTTTCTCCCTGCCAAGTATTATTAAAAGGATTGGGTTACATCATCACAGCAAAGACTGTGTTGTAGGACTCCCACAAATAGGAATGAAAGACCTTATGAAGCTTTGGGAAACACTTTTAATCTAATAGGGCCACACTCCATAAATGTTAAACTGTTCATCTCAGTTTGATGTTCTACAAGTATCACTCACAGGTACAAAATCTGGTATATGTATTATACAGAATAATTGAAAACAATTCAAGTAGACAGAATCAAGTTCCTGAAACATCTTAGGGTTTAAGACCAAAGTTCTTCCTCTATTCAGTGGTAACTTTAGTTCTAAACCAATGTAAATAGAAAAGAAATTATAAGAATACAAAGCAAATTTGAAATTAAGGAGCTATACATCTTAAAACCTACTATTTTCACTTTTAGTCACAGCTGATCAATTAAAACAGGAAAAAGTCATGTCATTGTGGATGGAATTAAGATTTTGAAAATTAAAAGATGAACACTAAAGGGCATGTAAAACAAAACAAAAAGCCCAGCATCATGTTACATTCCCTTACCTATTACATTTTAGAAAGAGGAGCAATCGAAAGATGCTGTTTTTAGAGACATGACAGATTAGTGTCTGCTTCTCTTATCACGAGTGCGTATTGTTCTAACACAGCCTTAGTGCTAACCCTCCCAATGAGGAAGGGTTAAATTCATCAAAATGTCAGAGCAAATACAAACTTTCTAAATGTCTAAGTGGCACACAACTCTCATCACTGAGCTTCCACTTAGTAGTGGAGTTAGACCCTGGAACATTGGCAGGAATTAAATGCTACTTGGAAAGAAACATGTTAAAAACATGTTTAGAAATATTTCTAAAGTAATTTAAAAAAATCCTTGGAAATTTCAAATCCATTCATCCTTTGGCCTCCAAATGTGAACTCTCAGCATAGGAGAGCAAGGGTACAAACTCTAGTCAGAGGCCCAGCTCTAAGACCTGGCTCTATCCCATTCCAGCCATGTGACCTCTAGTCCTCAAATCATTTATTTTTTTTGTATGTATTTTTAAAGATTTTATTTTAGAGAGAGATTGAGAGAGAGTACAAGCATGTGGAAGGGCAAGCAGAGGGAGAGGGAGAAGCAGAGTTCTTGTGGAGCATGGAGCCCCATGCAGGGCTCAATGCCAGGATCCTGGGATCATGACCTGAGCTGAAAGTAGATGCTCAACCAACTGACTGAGCCACCCAGGCACCCCTCAAATCTCTTATTTTAAACTGAGGATAACAGTTCTTGGCTTACAGAGTTTGGGAAGATGATTAAAGGAAATAGAAGTTAGCAAAGTACTTGGTTTATTTTATTTTTAGATTTTATTTATTTATTCATGAGAGATACACAGAGAGAGGCAGAGACACAGGCAGAGGGAGAAGCAGGCTCCATGCAGGGAGCCCGACATGGGACTCGATCCCAGGACCCTGGGATCAGGCCCTGAGCCAAAGGCAGACGCTCAACCACTGAGCCGCCCAGGCGTCCCAAAGTACTTGGTTTAAATAAAAGTTTTTGTTTTGTTTTTAAAGTGTGCATATAATAAATATACTTAAAAGATATATGAAACCACCACATTTATCATGATAGATCAGATTATCGTAAAAGAGGTAAAGAGTACACGTGAAAATATGTGATTAAAATAAAATCCTGCAGGTTATTCCCTTCAACTGAGAAATGTCACAGGTTTGATTAATATATGAAATATTGTTTTGGGAAGAATAGAGCAATGTTTCTGAAGCAGCTGGGAAAGACTCCGGTCCAACAGAGGCACTCTAACCCTGATTAGACATTAGTAAATAAGGTTACACGTTCTGGAATGCAAGGGCACATTGTCAGTATATATTTGGATTAATGGATTAAAAACTGACACATTCATAGTAAAGATGAGTTACAGATAGAATCAGAGTGAGGCTTACCCCCAACTTGCTCTATGATTACTCAGAAAAATTGTGGATTTCTACATTTAATAGAATTTCAAATATATTACATTGTCAAAGATATCTAAACCTCTGATATCTCATAAACTATCAGTTAACTTTAACACATCAAAAAAAATACAAATACTTATTGGAAACTATTTATGATAAAACAAAAATTACGCTTTGTTAGCTTTTATTTTTGGCCCTTATTATTTCTAAAAGTGGAGGGCATTATTCTTTAAATCATAAAAATGATCTGTTATACTTTTATGGTTCATTGAATCCTAGAGTCTATTATTAACAGGGGTCAGCGAATTTTTCTGTAAAAGGCCAAACAGTAAATATTTTAAGCTTTGTGGGCCATATGGTCTCAATGGCAACTATTCAATTCTGCCACCGCAATGTAAAAGTAGTCATAGATGATACGTAAACAAATGAGTGTAGCTGTGTTCTAATGCGACTTTATTTAGAAATACTGAAATTTGAATTTTATGTCATTTTCTTGTAATATGGAATATTTTTTGGATTCTTAAAAATCATTAAAGAATGTAAAAATCATTCAACCCTTATAAGATCAATTAGAAATGGTAAGTTTTAATGGTCTTTAAAGGCTAATTCAATATCTGAGACAACATCAAGGATTACAGTGCTTATGACATCCTTTATTCAATTCACATAGAAAAAAGCATGCAGTATTAATGTAAAACAGTACAGTATTAATGTAAAATGTTCAGTGCACATTAGATAAACAAGTCATTAGCATACAAACCATTTTTAAAGGCCTATATTGGCATACCAAACATGTTTAGAATATACTTTTTCAGAGCCTAAATTAAAAATTGTGCTTAGCTCACCTATTCTCAACACTCTTCATGAAAAAAAATTCTGTCCTACATAAAAGATATGCTATTAGCCAACTAAAACTTCTTTTTCTTAAGTAAGGAAAACAGTGCAAGCAAGAACACTACCATGCATACAGAGTTTCCACAAAGAACAGTAACATGCAAACAAGAACTTCACTCCAAAAAAAAAACCTCCCCTGGGATGAAAGTGGATCAAGAATTTGGCAAAGAGCACTTCTGCACCTGTGTATCTGGAATAATGAAGTTCCCACGTTTAGGCTCCTCCAAACCCAACCAACCGTTCTACGCCTTCTTTCCAAAGTAAGAGTAGAAGGCTCAATTTCTGATTTTCAACACACATACAAAAAGATGAGGAAACGAAAGCTACCTGACATAAAACAAATATTTTCATATAGAAAATGTATTCTTTCATTTTAGCAAAAGGTTTTCACAAAAATTGTACAAAACACAATGTTAAAAATGCAAACATACGTACAAAAAAGTCTTTAAAAAAAAAAGTAAATGAGTATTGGACTAAGGTTAGAGTGCTATTTCTCCACCATGGCCCTGCCTAAAAGTTGGGCCACCACTAAACATAAATAAAAAAGGGCAAGCAAAATTATTTTTACCCTAGGAAAGCTTTAAAGAACTCAAGTGTCTTATGAGCAGTGTGTAGACAACACAAAAAGTCTTATTTAAGAAATCCAAGTTCTGAGGACAACCAAGGCTCATTAATAGGCCACTGTATCTAACAGCTAAATTAAGATTCAAGAAAACAAAATACACCCAAACCAGATACATATAATATTCATGAAACTATCTTTTCTAGTTAAAAAGATGCCCAAATGAAACTGAAAAAGGACAAATTCTTTAAAATGAACAGAAGTATTTGGGCTACAGGCTAAACCACCATTCTGACTTGACACTTGACTACAGATTATCAATTCAAAATCATACAGAACTTTTACGAGGGGAAAAAAGTAACTTTAAAAACTTATATTCCTCTCAGGACAAAAACATAAATGACACCTTTCTAATGAGTCAACTTTTAGTTGCTTTTGATGGGCTAGCATTGGAAAGACTGCTCTGGATTTTTCTTTTCGCTGATTGATTCATATTTTTATTCCTCTTCTCAGGCACAAAGGAGGCAGACCATGGAGACTGAAGGTGGTTATGAAGACCATGCATCTCTGAAGTCATCTTAAACAAAGATGACCCAAACCGCTGATCTTCAAATAGCCGGTGTGAACTGCTTAACAAAACACCCTGGGAAAACTCAGTCTGAAACAAACAGCTCGGGGGTTTGATTTCATTAGTTCCTGGGTTAGAACTAGTATGAAGAGAAAAATCTTCATTCATTTCTTGGTCAGATGGAGAGAGGAGAAAAAAAGAAGTGGGTTTCCATTCATTCCCATTTTCTAACTGATCAGTAGTTAGAGAACCTTTGGAAAGGTTTGGCTTAGTTCTTTCCTCCAACTTATCTGGTTCCTCAAGAAATTCACTGCCTTGAGATGACTTGGATAATCCATCCAGATCCACGGACTTAAAACCATTATTACAAGGGCTCTTGCTGTTGTCAGATTCCGACATCATTGAATCCAGTTCAGAGATTTTGTCAAGGTAAGCTGCGTCCATTGATGCCTCACTGGATGTTCTTGTCCGATTCATTTCAAAAGAGCGAATAGAATTCAACCTTTTGGATAAGCATGAGCCTGATTTTTCACTTAATTTTAAAGAAATTTCTCCAACAGAATTTGCTATCGTGTTCCCCTCTGAGCTTTCAAAATCCAAGTTTTGGGCATAGCTTGTGGAACAACAGTCCCAAAACCCTGTCTTTGAGGAAGTAAAACATTCTGATTTCTTTTCATTTTCACTTCTATCATCTTCTGATGAATCTTTATTACAAACATTCGGAGAATCACAAAAATCATCAAACACCAATTTTCTGAGATGATTTGAGTGCTTTTTGGAACCTACTGCTTTGACCACAGAGCTCTCTCTGTTTTCTGGAGTACTGAGCTGAAGGCAACTAAGGGACAAAGGAGTACAAGGAGCTGGAAGATCATAAAGTTCTTCATCTTTGTAGGGTATACAATCACTTGGTTTATTACCCCATTCTCTTTCCAAGTAAGTATCCATACTTGTATCTGTGACATCTAACATTATTTCCACCTGTTTCTGATATAGGTCTTTGTTCTTCGAACAATTTGGTTCTGTTTTGCTGGTGCATTCCTGCCTCGCAGAACTGCTAGAAGGTTTTGCCAGGTGAGAACTTGAGGTGGATGAGCCAACCTGCTTTCTGGCACCATCACCTTGACTCTTTGAGGCCATATCCTCCTCGTTACCTATGCTCCCCTTGCCATCAGTAGAAAGTGCTCTCTGGCAAATGGAATTCATAGCTTCCTTCTCTTCACTTGAATTTTTTAGCTGTGCAATTTGAGATTCTAGTTCCTCTATATATTTATCACTTCGTTCCAGGGCTTTCTTGAGGCGATTGGTTTCACGTTCATGCTGTTCTACTTTGGACTGAAGAGCAGCTACTGTAAACCTTCCAAACCTGCAAGGAATGGAAAGATAGTTAAAACTTTAGAGTTCGAGCTTTTTTCTTTACTTTTCAAAGTTTAAGAATACAAACTGTCCCAACCCATTCCAATTTCACCTACCAGTGACATCTCAGACCATTCAAAGAACAGGTCAAAGCAATGCCAGATGTATTAGTTTCACAAAAGAGTTTTTCCACTTTATGTAATAATACGCATGTGATAACAATGGCAAAGATCTAATAGGATAGATAGATAGATCTGATTTTGTGGTCAAATCAGATTAGTAGTAGCAGAGATGCAGAAACTCATGGCTGATTTCCCTTCCAAGAGCTAGCTCTATCAATTCAGCTCATATATGTATGCAGGGTTATCCCCTAAAACAATGGCAAAGATTTATGATAACATTTGAACAGTGGTCCACATCTTGAAATATTTACATTCAATCATTTTCCTATCGTACAGCAGTGTTTTACAATACATTTCTTATACAATGTCACCTTGTCAAACATAAAATGCCAATTTGAAATTCAGAAATCTTAGCAGTCCCAGCAGGAGTGGTTTTAAATACTTATTTGGACCCTTTCAATTATAGCCACCCTTGATCTGAAGCTTTTACTTGGCCTTTTTGAACACTGGGCTTTAATTCATTCTAGCTCTACTTATTTTTGGCATTTTACAACTGTGTGGAACATCAATCTCATTTCTTCCAACTTTGAAATACAAAGTCAGTGCTTGTGGTTCCAATATATTACACATAAAAACATTTTCACATTTCCTGAAAAGGAACATTTTGGAGAGTAACTGAAAAAAGAACATATCAAAAATTCACTTCTTTTACTCAGGATTATCTTGTTTTCGTTATTCCCTTAAAATGGGTACTGGGGGTGGGATGCCCCAAGTGGCTCAATTGGTTAGGCAGCTGACTGTTGATTTCTACTTGGGTTGTGATCTCAGAGTCATAAATTGAGCCCCACGTGGTGCTCTGCCCTCAGTGTGGAGTCTGCTTGAGATACTCTCCCTCTGCCCTTCCCCTTTTGCACTCACTCTCACATGCATGCTCTCTAAAATAAATAAATAAAAATAAATCTTAAAAAAAAAAAAAGAATTGGGTATTAGGTTCAACTCAGAAAACAGTTTTGAGCACCTAGTATGGGCTGACATTATATCTGGAGCTGGGGATACAAAGATCAATAAGACTGTCCCAGCTCCAATGGATATAAAAGGTCTACCTTTAAATTCCATCTGAACATCAAAGAAAATTCCATCTTTTAAGAAATTGCTTCTTATGAGCCAATAAACATAAGCACTGCATTCTAACCCCATGGAAAATACTTTTCTCTACAAAAATTCTTTTAAAAAGCTTCTTTCTATCATCTTGAAGAATTCACAGATTGTCTATTTGGAGGAAAGTACTTGAGAAGGTTACTTCTAAATTTTCTTTTATCTATGGGTTTATCTTTTTCTTCCTTTCCCCTTTAATTATAAGAGTAATTACAATTAAGGGACATCTGGGTGGTTTCTTAGTTTTGGCTCAGGTCCTGATCTCAGGGTTTGTGGTATCCTCAGGTCTCATTCAGCAGGGAATCTGCTTTCCCTCTCCCTCTGTTTCTCCTACCCCCAAATCACACGCTTTCTCTGAAACAAATAAATAAATCTTTAAAAAAAGTAATTACAATGAAGAGAATATACTAGGTATTTAAAAAAAACTATAAAGAAGAAACCCAACAGTAATAATCTTTTAGAGACAACCACTGTATAGTTTTATTACTCTCACTCAATGCCCAACACCTCCTCCTACACTCCAGCCCAATTCTCGCTTTAGCTCATTCCGACACAATCCCAGCTCTGGTCATTAGGGGGAAAAAAAGCAGGGCAGAGGTAAACATAGATTCTTAAAATCTCAGAGTTAGAAAGGGCCTTAAAAGACACTGTACTGAATACTGATCTACTCACTACAATTAACTGAACTCCCAGAAAGAGCACACTCCCTTCAGCCTCTAAAAAACAAAGCAAAAACCACAGGTATAACAAAAACAAAATCAACTACAGTAACAAGCCTCCCTATATTAAAACCAAGTTTACTACTATGAGTATCAAGTTAAGTCAATGATGGTAGTTGTTCCTTCTTTGTTAAGAGAAAAATGTTTTGGTTTGTAAATGTATTTGTAGTTTCTTCAAGGGAATTTTAAAGAGCAGATAAAGATCGTAAGGACATCAGCAAAGATGTTTGTGAGTTCTTGATTGTAACTACTCTATAATCGAGTAACCCACATATTTCTAAATGGAAAAAAAATGTGTAGCATGTTTATTTCATGCAAACAGCAAAAGTGACAGCCTTAAATTTGCTTACCAAGATAAAACTTATTTTTTCCTTAAGTGCAATTTTTACAATAAAGGTAAACTCAGAAAAAAAAAATCAAACAATTTGGAATCAAATACTGTTACTAGATAGTAAGTCAGCTATTACCAAGGTATGTCCTTGGGAACTCAGAGACTTATATAAGAAAAGACTAATGACAAATAGTCTTTCCCAAAAGTTTCCCAAAATCTTATTATGTTTTTAAAAGAAGTTAACAAATGGTTCCGCATTGGAAGTCAAAATAACAGTCCCAATTGTGTAATTTTTCTGTTATTTCAGAGAGAAAGCTGAAGTGCTATGAGAACTAACAACAAAGGTCAGCAACGGAGCACATATGACAGGGACAGCAAGCAGAAGTCACTGATGGAGCCAGCTGTTTTCTAAAAGGTCACTGCCCTCAATTCCCCAAAGTTCCATTTCAATACTTTACAAGTCTATAATACTTTGAGTGATCAGACCTTTTTACCATGCTAATCAGAGGCCTGTGCTGGTGAGCAAACTAACAGAAATGTAGGGTGAAACCATGGAACTGATCAATTAATTAATCAATCCATGTAATTTTTTTGTCTCTCTCTCCCCCATTAGAGTATAAGCTCCAGGAAAGCAGGGAGTCTATCTTATATTTCACTGCTAGCTCCCTAGAACAATTCCTGGCATATAGGAGTCCTATTAAATACTTCTTGAATAAATGTTATTTTCTTACTTTAAGATCCATCAATGGCTTACATCAAGAGAGAACCACCACCATAGCACCAGATAAGCCAAAGGTCCTTGGGTCTCTTCTATATGTAAGTATTCTGATTTACTATGTTACTAAACTGAATGTTTCATACATTTGACTCTCTTTCTTTTTTGTCTTTATTTCTTCCTTTTTTTTTTTCATTGACACCAAAGAATGCAACAGAGAACAACATATACAGAGTATAGTTCTGTGGCTTTTTGTTTGTTTGTTTGTTTGACTACAGGCTTGCCATCCTATACTGCTCCTTCTAAATAAAACCTTCCATTTTAACTTTAGCAAAAGAATGGAAACATATGAGACTTTTGACATAGCTATTAGGGATTTTAAGCTAACCCTCAATTACTATATTATATTTGGCAAAGGAAATTAATCAAGTCATATAGAAGTAACAATTAGGGCTGCCTATCTGATGCTATATTTCCATAAAAGAAGACAATGAAGATAAGAGCTTATTTAACTTTGGGTTTTAATACTCTTATTCACACTAATTCCAGATATTTCCAGAGTACATAACATTAAACGAATCAATGCCAAGGCAAGCCGGAGGGAATTCTAACATCATTTACCATACTTCCTTTTCCTGAGCAAATTTCAAAATGGAGTATTTTTATAAACATTCCATTAGAGACCAAAAGGCTTTGATTTTGAAAGTAGCAGTGATGGCCAAAGGCTTCATTATGTCAGAGAAAACATCGTAAAGCAGTTTGGGAGCTGCAACTGATATATCGGAAGTGTGCTAGAATCTGGGAGAAGCTTAAAGAATTTTTCAGTGTACAATGTTAACCTATATGTACACTCTGGATTAAGGTTCCCCTTGTTCAAAAAGCTACAGAGGTAGAAGACTGTTCCTGTCCCCACTAGCAGTAAGAGAAATGAAAGCCCTACTAGTTTGACCTCTGAGGTATTACCTAGAGCAGATTTTCCCTAACAATGAAAAGCTCCTCAGTCCACATTTTCTCACAGCCCATCACACAGGGGTAACAAGAAGTGCTTGGAGGTGATCAAAAGAAAGCAACTGCGGTAAAAAAAATAAATCCCAGAACCAAGTACCAGAAGACCTAACCTTCTAGTGCTATGCTGCCATTAACAAGCTGTGAGAACTTTAGCGATTAGCTTGCCTCTCTAGTTCTCAATGGATCCCCAACAAGACAGAAAAAGGCAGCCAGCCCAGGGGGTGGCTGAGACTACTAAACTTCAGAAACATCTTCAGGACATAGAGGGACATCAGGAAAGTGAACTCACCTGCCCCCCCACTTATCTTTGATTTCATATCTTTTCCTTACTTACTAGGTAAGGAAGTAATTATGAAACAAAATGAAAGTAATCTTTGGATCTGGACCAGCTTTTCTGATCTGGTCTATGTGACAGTTTTCTAGCGTTGATATCCTTGCTGTACATGCTTCTAATATGCATAAATTTCAGTTGCTACAGTTTAGTTAAATAATACCAATTACTTAACAATGTGGCTCAAATTTACCACATTATATTAACTATTATTATATTAACATAACTATTTTATGCATGAAACTGCATAAAATAAAAACTTCAACACTCGCTTTTCAGTTCACAGAACACTACATAAATAACAGATGTACATCAGTGACCAATCAGGTCACTTCTTTCAAAGTCTGAAAGTAACTGGTCACTCTGCATCAGTCATTCAGTTCACACACAGACAGTAAAACATGTAGTCCCATCACATACATTTTACAAGAATGGATAATCAAAAGACAGAACTGGCCAACAAAAATGAAGGTGCAGCAAATAATTGAATAGTGATCAATGCTACAAGTAAAACTGGAACCAGGGATCCCTGGGTGGCGCAGCGGTTTGGCGCCTGCCTTCGGCCCAGGGCGCGATCCTGGAGACCCGGGATCGAATCCCACGTCAGGCTCCCGGTGCATGGAGCCTGCTTCTCCCTCTGCCTGTGTCTCTGCCTCTCTCTCTCTCTCTCTGTGACTATCATAAATAAATAAAAAAAAAAAAAAAAAAAAAAAAAAAAACTGGAACCAAGTGTAAATGTAATTATTGAAGAACTGACCATGGAAATTTTGAAACTGTCACTATTCCAGAGACTCTAGCAACACCTGAGAACTTGGAAGCAGTAAACTTACTGATAAAGAAAAGTAGTTGTGATAAAAAGAATAAAGTTGTCTAGAAATGACAGGCTAGCAAAAACCTTCACATTTGAGCAATATGGAGATGTTTCACAACATAGTAAGCATTAAGGATAAAATGTTGGAAGCTGATGCAAACTTAGAAGTATGACAATTCGTCAAGGCATTATAGGACAGGAAGACAGGCACTATTCAGATTATTTTCCACAAGGTTTTTACAAAGAAATTAAATACTTCTCAATGTTTCTAATGTTTTAAATTATACTACATAAATATTAATGTACTAAATATTAGTTTTACTCTTTTTTCATTTCCATATACATTTATAACTGATAGTAAAAGACTTCATGTTTTGACAAAAATTATTAAAGTTTATAAAGCAACTTGATTTTTCCTATTGATTATTAAGACTACTTTTCATGGTTTTTACTTGAATGGCCTTTTTTATGGTCCTATACAACTCTGCAAAGTGAGAATTACCTCACTAAACGAATAGCTGATATGTAAGAAAAACAAGTAAACCTAAGTGAGTCTTGAAATTTTTTTAAAGAGCTGTCACTTTACCTACCCTAAGAAAGAATAACCTATTCACAGAGGGAATTTTATTGTATGGTTTACACAACTGCGGTTGCATATCTTCTCATTCCCAGACTTTCAGAGATAACAGAAAAGTATCTTATTTTAAACATAGAGGAGAGGTAAGGTTTCACAAAGGAAGAACATTCCATTATTCCTTTCTCTTTCCTAAATACATTCTCCTAAAGCAAAATTCACCAGTTGGAGATTCCTTAAATTTGCAAACTCCTCTTTTTAATTACATATAACTGAAGTGAGTAGCTTATAATATCAACTCTTCAGAAACATGAATTTTGATAAGAGTAGGAAGAAAAGGGAGAGGCCCAAGTGCTATGTCCTGCCTCATGCTTATGTGTGCAGGGTGCGTAGAGGGGCATATTTCAGGGAAAGGCAGAGAGGATCAGGACTGTAGGAAGCTGTACTTGGTGATGGGGGCCTTTCTCTTTCCCTGCTTCCAAGAAGTTGTCTGTGTATTTACCCTTATCTATCTCATCCTTGTGTATGTGTCAGGAGGATAGTGGGGGGCATTCTGTCTTTAAACGTCTAGAGAAGCTTTGGAAGTGGCCTACATATTTTTATCTCCTGCAGAACTGTATGACTTGTCAGTGTTTCTTCAAGAGTTTTCTCTTTTTAAAATTAAACACTCAGTTATGAAAATGCTACATTCTTAATTAATTAATTCTTAATTTATTAATCATAAGAGTACTGTCTATGACCGATCCTAGCCATACAAGTCGGTTCCACAAAAATATGTGAAGTAATCTGAGCCATACTAAGAGAACAGGAAGAAATTCTTCCCCCCTGACGATTCAAGACACTTCTTTTTCTGGACCATCATCAAATAAACAAAAGAAAGAAACAGCCCCTCAATAAATGAATGAATGAATGAATGAATGAATGAATGAAGTGAACTTTTGTGTTGGAATTTACCAAGAGTAAATGTAACAAGTAAGTCTTTAACAGTAGCCTGATGACTACTGATAATGATTCTGACAAAAATAATAGCAGCAACCACAATTTATTCAATGCTTACTTGCATCAAGCACATTGCTATATATGTGTATTACATATTATCTTTTTAATTTAATTGTCGTGTCAACCCAATGACGGAAAATCTGTTGTTTTTATTTTAAAGATGATAAATGAAAAAGACTGTCTCTTGCTTAAGGATTTGCAGAAAGTGGCAGGAATGGGATTTGAATTCAAGCATGTCTGAGTCCAAACACCATGTCTGACATTATATGAAGTGCCTGAATGTAAGATCCCTTCTTCAATAAACATAAGCACCTTTTTATACTATAAAGTAATGTAAAATGCAAGCTAGGTTTGCTGGGTATACAGTCTGTACACATTGTTAAGTAACTAGGACTGTTGCAATATTTATTAATACCTACATTTGCTAATAAAACATGGAGAGGAAACAAGGAAACAAGATGTATGTATGTATGTACACATATGTATTCACAAAATTGATATTTATCAAACACCTACTATGGTTTTAGACACAGTTTCTATTAAAGTGGCCTTGCAGGAAATTATAGCATAGACACATCACCCTGACAAATGCCAACCCAAAGAGGTTAGCTCTGGGTTGAGATATGAAGACTAAATCTGAACCTGAACCATAAATTTGAAAGCTCCATCTTTAATTGTGCTCACAACAGAAAGTATACATGATCATCTTGTCTACCTTATGCATAATCAGCAGGCATCTTCAACTTTAAGGAAACAATATTTACTTGAAATGAGCAAAATGTTAAATGCAATATTTAAGGGCCTAAGCATTACATATGTATTTGTCCCTGGGTCTAATACTGAGGAATTAAAAAAAAAATACAAGCTATATTATGCTGCATCTTAGTTTTAGCATAAAATAGAAAGTGCTTCAACCTTTGTAAGAATAAATAAAACTCACAATTTCCTCCTTAAAGACAAAGGTCTCACATAGACAGTGGAACTAGGTAAAGAATTAAGGCCCAGGCAGCAATTCTTCCTCCCTCTACCTCCCAAAGGTACTGTTTAAAGATTAAGGTATAGTCTGTTTTGCAAGCTTTTGAATGCAGAGCAGAGTTTTAAAATAACAGCTCACATTAATACAATTTTGTTTTATTATTATTTTAAAGATTTTACTTATTTATTCATGAAAGACACAGAGAGGGAGAAGACAGAGACATAGGCAGAGAGAGAAGCAGGCTTCTCGCAGGGAGCTCAACATGGGACTCGATCCCAGATTCTGGGATCATGCCCTAAGCTGAAGGCAGATGCTCAACCCCTGAGCCACCCAGGTGTCCCTTATTAATATTTTTTAAAGGTTTTATTTATTTATTCATGAGAGACACAGAGAGAGAGAGAGAGAGAGAAAGAGAGAGAGAGGCACAGACATAGGCAAAGGGAGAAGGCGGCTTCCCTGTGGGGAGCCTGCTGTGGGACTTGATCCCGGGATCCCGACCTGACCCAAAGGCTCAATCAATCATTGAGCCACCCAGGCATCAATAAAATTTTAAAGAAAGTTTTGTGCATGTGTTTATTTCATTAAACTAACCATGTATTTGTAGTTAAAAACTGTGATGTTGAAAATTGTTGCTGAGATACCTAGAAACTCCTAACACAAACGACCTTAGTGTTGGGCTGCATATGGAAATTGAACATGAACAGATTCCCTTTCGTGGTCTCTAAAAAGGGCTGACATATGTATATATTAACTGCCTGTGAAGGTGGACTACTCTTTTTACTGTGGAATAAATTCCATTTTATTTGATAAATATATTTCAATTCCACATAGAAATGCCCTATTTTTCTGCCCCAATAGAAAAGATCAGCCTTGAAATTTACAGGACATCAGTGGGGATTCTAATCTTTTGTAGAAAGATAGAACATATGACATGCTATTTCATATCTTTTTACAGTTCTAAAAGGAATAAAGGATTTAGATCTTTCTCCAAAATATAATAATCTTAACAACAACAAAAATCTCAATAGTGTAAGAAGACAACTATTGTTATATGAAAAAAGCATACTTAAAAATCTCTGGACTACTATCTACACATTTTTCACTATAGTTAAATCAACCTCTCTCTCACCATGAGGAATAATCTATTTTCTTATTCTTCCAACTCCAAAGGGAATGTTTATTAACATGAGAAACAACCTAAAACAAAACAAAATAAAACAAAAAAACTGTGATCCAGCCACCCTGTAATTATTACTCTGATGACAGTTACTGAGGACTTAAAGTATGCGGAGGAAATATGAGAAAAGAAAACAAAAGGAGGAGAAGACGTCTTTGTTCTCAAGCAGTTCCTAATCTTTCTGACAACCTTGTTGCTTAGTCATTAGCATGCATTGCAGGCTCCTAAAATCTCTTATCAATACAATAAAGACAACTTGACAGAAACTGCAGTAACTGTCCATCCCCAATTAGCTGAATGCCCAGAGAAGGGCCCCTCAGGCAGCTGAGGGGCCTAAGCACACCTGGCTGTCACAGTCTGGCCCCAGGGTATCATCAGGCTCCCCTGACAGTCTACAAGTTCCCCTTCCGGGAAAACCAAAGGGCATAGCAGAATCAGTCATCAGATCAGGCTGGGGTCAAATACCAGGAATCATGGCATTTGTCAGAGAAGAATCATGAGAAGCAAAAAAAGGCCAGAATAGGTCAAGAAGGGACAATAGCCAAGGCCAGCAGACCAGAGGTGTTGCTGAAGAAGCCAAAAGACAGCAGTAATCTGAGTGGTACTGGCATGTTTTAAGATACGGGTTAGGAAGAGCGTGAGCCACGAAGGAGCCACAGCATGGAGGTAGATAAAGGCAGGAAAAACCCAGTTCAAATAAGGAGATTCAGATAAGAAATCCTGTCCAGTAGCCCAGCAACATCACCTCCTCCTCTCCCCTTTCTAACTCGCAATCTCTAAGACGACTCAGGAAAACTTCAGGAAATCCCTCTGCTCTCCTCATATGGAGAAAATGCCAAGAATTTTGGGATTTCCTGTCCTTGTAAACTCTTTGTACTTTAAGCTTCAAGGAAGCTCAAAATCTTAATTCCCTGGTTAGTTCCTTCCATATTGTGGCATGAATATAAGGACTCCTTGCTTCTGCCAGACTCTAGAGAAGGAACTCCCTCTCTCACACACATGTATTTTATACAGATACCCATATGGCATGCATTTTTAAAAATATGTCTTAGCTCCAAGAAGCTAGTTGGTAGATTAACTGGGCATGACAGTCATGGAACTTGAGAGTATAACACGTGATCCTTAATAACATAAAAACAATGGGAATAACAAGAGAAGTGTTTCCTCTGTCTTAGGAAATCATGGAATGCTTCACAGATAGAGTGACAACTGCAGGTAATTTACAAAGCAGAATAAAAACGAAGAGGCTAATGGTGAGGACCAGGGAAAGCAAAGGAAAAGGCATGAGTAAAGGTGCAAAGGCATGTCATAATATGCTAAATCTGGGTTCAGTGAGAAATTCAGCATGGCCAAAGCAGGGTGTAAGAAAGGGAAGATTGGAGAGGACACAAAAAGGCCAAAGCTTGTCATATGGTAAAGAGCTTCACATACTTACAAAGAAATTTGGGCTTTGAGGACAACAGGGAAGCATCAAAGGTTATTAAGCAAGGGAGTGAGATGATTAAATTTATATTCTACAATCCTGGCAACAATAAGGCAGATGCTTTAGGGCTGAGAGTGGAAAAGAAGAGCAAGCAGTCAGAAGGTTGTTTAAAATAGGCTAAGCAAGAAATCATGTGGATCTAAACTAGTGGGAATGAGAAGATGGATTACAGAGACATTTAAGAGGTAGGATAGATAGAATATACTAAACAATTAGGTGTGGGATGAGGAGAAGACGTGGAGAAACAGAAGACTGAGGTTTTTATCTGAAGCAACCAGATGAGTAGTAAAGCCATTAAGGAGGATAGGAACAAAGCAAGAGGATAAACAATCTTTTGAGTAGAATGGATAATGGATACAATTATTTAGACACACAACTCTATCAGTTCTTTGTGCTACACACTGTTCCAAGGACATAAAATTATTTCCGTTAATCCTCGCAATACCACATCATCCACATTTTATATAAAGAAAATGATGGCTCCAAGGGATTAAGTAATTTATGGAGTGTTATTTATCTATTCATTTAATTATTCAACAAATATTTATCAGATGCCTTTAAGGTGCTGGGGTTTTGCAAGTGAAGGGAATAGGCAGTAAGATCCTTACTCTTGTGGAGCTTAGAGTTTAGAATGGAAAAGACGGACAACAAACAAGCAATTAAACAAAGAGATAATTCCTGATTAGGGGTAGGAATACAATAATACTATAACCTCAGTTCAGCACTAGCTGTGGGCTCTGTTATAAGCACATTTCAAGTTTTAATTCACTTAACCCTTACTACAACCTATAAGATTGGTACTACTGTTGGTCTCATTTCACAGAAGACAAGTACAAGACATACAAAAAGGTTATCTTCCCCCAAATCACAGAGCTAGTAAGTAGACAAAACCAGAGTTCAGTCCTAGGGAGTCTGGCTCTGGAGTCTGTGCTCATAATCACACACTATACTGCTTTGTCATACTATGATTTTATTACTACGGTATTACAATAAGACAGAGTAAGGACTTAGAAGGTACTGGAGCAGAGGGCTGCTTTAGAATGAATGATCAGGGAAGGCCTCTCTGAATCTGATGACAAACAGAAGGAAGCAACCACATAAAGATCTGCAAGCAGAATATTCCTTTTTTTATTTTTTTTTTAAGATTTTATTTATTCATGAGAGACAGACAGAGACGGTCAGAGACATGGGCAGAGGGAGGAGCAGGATCCGTGGGGAGCCCAATGTGGGACTTGATCCCAGGACCTGAGGATCATAACCTGAGCTAAAGGCAGACGCTCAACCACTAAGCAACCCAGGTGCCCCTGGAAACAGAACATTCTAAGCAGACAGAAAAAGTCCAGCATATTTTAGAAACAGAAGGCCAGTATGGCTGGAGCAGGATGAGCTGGGGGAATGAGATGAAGTGGAACAGGCAAACATAGACTAGTCTGTAAAGAATCTAGATTTTATTTTAGGAAAAAACAGGACACTTTTAGGTAGAAGACTTATATAACTTGATTTATATTTTATGAAAAAGGTAATTTCAAGTATGGTGAAAATGAATTGGGTAGAAGAAGAAGGGACAGAGTGGAAGCAGGGAAATTTGAGTCCAGGTAGCCTGTCTCCAGAGTTAAGCATTTATTTAAGCACTATGCTTTATGGTGAATTTAAGGTATAGGATCTTGGGTGAAGGTATAAAACAGACGGAAATATGAATCTACAGCTGAGGAAAAAAGGGGAGGCCAAAAATTTATTAGATTGTATTTTTATCTCTGACATATATGTAGATGATTACTAAAGCCATAGGAGTAAATGAAATGGTTCATCAAGGAACACGAATATAGCCCAGGTCATAATTTATGAAATCTATTCTTTCCTCTTCAGAATACTTTTTTTCTTATACTAATAATAGGAAATACTGTTCACTATCCAGAGAGAATCTGGAACCTTTATCTTCCCCTAGAAGGAGCAGGGGCATGGGGGAAGATTGGTCCATAATGACAAGCCTTGGGGTTGCTGTGCAGTAAAAGAGCTGCATGCAGGGAGACATTATCAAATCCATAGATCTCACTAAAGACACAATGACAAGAACACATAACATTCCTGAATACATATTTATAGAAAGGAAAGCCATTAATCCAACTATAACCAAGTTTGATATTAATGACCTACAGAGTTTTGTACATGGAGTTTAACACCCTCTGCTGTTAAGGTAAGTTAGTAGCCAAAGGCAAGAACTGTTGCTCCACTAAAGGCTCATAATAGCTGGCACAATCCCTGCCCACAGGGGGGAAAAAAGGGCACAACTGAATAGAAAGATCTCAGACAGAGGACATGAAACTTTCAAATGCTTTATTTACAAGTCAATTCTTCATATCTCTTCAAGCTAAAAATAAATAAAAAAAAAATGACCAAAGAACTCCTAATTCTATCAAGGACAAGTTTATCTACATTCCTGGGCACAGTTTAGGAACAGTAATTGAAGCCAAGGGAATTCAGCAAAATGAGAAATGTTAACACTAAAGTCTTCCCTCAGCTTCTTCTCATTCTTGTTTTTCTACCATGTGGAGGTGTGACTCTTAGCATTGCTCACTAAACAGGAGACTAAGAATAGGACTTTCTGTTTAAAGCACAGAGTAATGGAGGTAGTAGTCATGCTAACCAGCTATTTAAGTGGGGATAATGATGGCCACTATGGAGAGATGTGCAAATTACATAGAGGACTTCTGATGAGTTTGAGAAGGAAGTCACCATGTTTCCTGAGCATAACTGGAGCTAAAGGGACTACTTAGTATCTCTAACAGCTCAAGCTGTTTCCCTGCAGCTCAGAATGCTTTCCTCCTAATAGAAACCTCTATCCTTCAAAGCCAGGCTCCAGTCCTGCCTCTTGATGAAGACTCTTTCCACTGAAGCACACTAGTCATTCTCAACTCCTATGGCTGTCTCTGCTATTTTACTTAGTATCTGTTTAGTGTCTGTTTTATGTCTTTTTGTCTCTTGCCTTCGGTAGATTATGAGTTTCCTAGAGGCAGAGACCATGTTTTATGGATTTTATTTTTTTATTACAAAAATGTTCAAGCACTCACAGAAGTAGAATAGTGTAGGTGATATATATGTGTAGTGTAGGTGAATATATTCATATTCATCACCCCCATATATTCATCACCTACATTCAATAATTATCAAGATTTTGTCTCATTTTCCTTATATATACATCCCTTTTCTTCTATTAAAATATTCTGTAGTCTATATTTAAGTATTCATTTCTAAAAGAAAATACGGACATTTTCTTAGGCAACCACAATACCTAAACAAAATTAACAGTAATCCCTTGGTATTACCTAATATCTAGTTTATAATCAAATTTATGCAATTGCCTCAAAAATGTCTTGACATGTTTTGTTATGAATCAATTTTCAAAGACGATCCATATACTGCATCTGATTATTATATCTCTTAATTCTTTTATTGTAAAGCATACCTCCCCTTCCCATTTTGCCAATGATTTTTTATTCATTTTTTAAGTTTAAAATCAATTAATTAACATATAATGTATTACTGTTTCATCAGAGGTAGGGTTTAGTGACTTATCAGTTGCACATAATAACCATCTACCGATTTTTCCTATTAAGTGTACCACATTCTGGATTTGTCTGTTTCCTCCTAGTCTTAAAAGCTATGTTTATCATGCATTTACTCAACAAGTATATATTAGGAGCAGAATATGAGCCAGAACTCTATAAAATGCAGTGCTACAACAGTGAATACAACTATAGTCCTGGCTCAGACAGAAGAAAGCCATACAAAATATTAAGTATTAGCAATTATAATATGTGCTATGAAGGGAAAGCACAAAGTAGTAAGAGAAATTATAGCAAGGGAACCTAACCTACTTTAGGGGTCAGCAGGAGTATTTATTTTATATAGTTCAATGCATCTTGTACAATATTATGTAAATAAACATTCAGTACTCCCAGGCTGGCTGGGAGAGTAAATTTTCTTCAAATTATCAGCCTTGTAAGTTAAAGGACACATCACCATCTCTGAAGTTATGAACATCAAAACTGATTCTCTTAGGAGTCCATGTTAAAGAAAGCTGAAAGGGCAAACAAATTGTTTTCCCTAGGTGAAATAAACTATTTTAGAAGAGAAGAAAAATTCAAGAAATGCATATCAAGTCAAAGAAAAAGACCACATTTTCTGGACCACTAGTTTAAATATTAGGACATTTTTGACAAGGAACAGAATGGATATTATTGAAACCTAGAAGAACAAGCTTAGTAGAACTCCTGCCATATTGCTCAAAAGGGCTTTCAGGTTAAAGTTGAGGGAGGAAAACTATCCAGGCACACTTTAAGACTGGCTAGAATGGATGGAAACCAACAGAACAGAAAAACAGTAACAGAGGAGATTAATGATAATCCAGATTTTCATTTTAAAAGGTTACAGCACTATTTTTAAAGTATTACAAAATATATAACTTTCATACAGCACTATCTGCTTGAGACCAGTGTAAATGCTTAAGTCACCCTTGTCCACACCATATGTTAGTCTCGTTGGGAGCAAATACCTTCTGCTATGGCTTATACTGTATTCTCCACCCACTGCCAAATTCACATGTTGAAGCCCTAACCCTGAGTGTGACTATATATATTGATAGAGCCTTTAGGAGATAATTAAGGTTAAATGTGATCATATGGATGAGGCCTTAGTCTGACAGAACTGGTGCCTTATAAGAAGAGGAAAAAAAAAAGGAGTGCCTGGGTGACTCAATTGGCTAAGCATATGACTTGATTTCGGCTCAGGTTATGATCTCAGGATCATGAGATCAAGCCTTGTGCTGGGTGTGGCATGTAGCCTTGCTTAAGATTTTCTCTCCCCCTCTGCCCTCCCTCAACCTCCCACCAATCCCACCAAAAAAAAAAAAGAAAGAAAGAAAATCAAAAATTTTCAAAAAAAAATAAGAGGAAGAGACACCAAAACTCTCTTGCCGACATGTGAAGAAACAGTGTGAATGTGGCTGTCTGCAAGTCAAGAAGAGAGTGCGTGCCAAAAACTAAAACTGCTAAACCTTGATCTGGGACTTCTAGCCTCTAGATTGTTGAGCAAATAAATATTCCATGTTTAAGCCACTTTATCTTTAGTATTTTGCTATGACATCCTAAGCTGACAATTACACTTTCTTAATTCTTTTCTAGTATCAGAGATTTAAAGCTCTCTATTCTGCATGACTTGTAGAATATGCGTAATTTGAAGGATACATCAGAAACTAAAGCTATGTGTATAAAAAACATACCTTGATACCTCATCAAGAAGACAGAATAAAAATAATCAGTTAAGGCTCTTCCCAATGAAGGGAACAAAATGGAACAGATGGTTTTATTTGCTTGCATTTTTTAAATTCTTGAAATTTCATATTTTTTCAACACAAATAGGAGTTCTTCTCAGGTGAACCAGATCTGGGTATTTTCAGCTGTGGTCAGCTTCTCTCTGAATCCCACTAGAGTTTGGTGATGCAGAGTAAACAAGGCTATAAATCAAATGCAATGCATTTAATACCTCAATGCATTGCAAATTGATCTGGAATAGGGGTCAGTTCAAATCGTTTTTTAAGTGAAACTATTCCCCTCCCCTGAAGGAAAGAAATGGAAGTTAAAGATAGCAAGTCCTAAAGTTATAAGAGATTCAGAAGCATGGCTGCTTATTAGAAAAGACAGAGGCCAAGTTTGTTTAGGTAAGATTCTTCCTGTTATTTATCAGGTTGGAGCCATGGATATTTAAAAACACATCCTAGTGGCTGGCATTAAATCTGAAATCTGGTGGGCAACTTTTCAAGAAATAAAAGCTACAAACAAAATAGCTTTAGTTCCATTGAGCATACTGTGGGAAATGCAGCTAATGGACAAGCATTACTGTGACTGGCAAGGCGAGGTGCCAATAAATGAGAAGAGCAGAAATTCAAACCACCACATAACAGCAACATTTCCTAAGCTTATTTCACTAATTTGTCAAAGTAGAACATTATCTGAAGTGAAAGAAAAATGAGGTTGGAAAGCACAGGGGAAGGAACTATTTAAAAGTAAAAGCTATGCTTCTTTCTCTATTGGTTAGTTATCTCTGCTTTGAGTAATTATGGTATACTTCTACCATTTCCTGATACCACACTTGGTTTTACTAAAGGCAATGTTTTCTCTTTTTCACATGATAAGCAGAGAGCTACTTCTGGTAGGATAAATTTCCACTGGTTGCTTTTTCCATTGCCTTGCCTTTTCCAGTAGGAAGAAATAAAGTCTAGTGGTTACAGAAGGAAAATGTGGAGTTCTGATATGCCACTCCTCAGAGAGGGAGTGAAGGGCCATACTCTGCTTACTGGTCTTTTTTTCCCCTAAAGAAGAAAAATTTCAAGTGCTATCTCCCATCTTTTCTCCATCTTTAACTCTCAACTTCCAACTGTTTCTTATAATTTTAAACAAACTCTTACAGGTCAACACTTGTACTCTCTTATTTGGAATGGAATGAAAAATATTCCATCATAAAGGAAGAATAGATTTCCCTAATTGTATAATTAAAACCAGTCTAAAATTCAACAAATAATGCCTTAAATTCTATTTCAGGTAGGTGTTTTAGTATAATGGTTAATGTAATAGTGTAATGATTCTCAGTGAAGCAATACAGCATGACTCTGGGCCTGGACTTCTTGGGTTCAAATCCTATTTCCACCACTTACTAGCTGTGCAGATTACATAAATTAACTTAATCTCTCTATGCCTCTTTCTCCTCATCTATAAATGGAGAACACTAATAGTACATAACAGGTTGTTGTACCTAGCAAAGAGAAAGCACTATACACATGTTAGCTACTATTAAGGTTATTTCAGAGACTATCTAAAGGGCATTATGTTAATCGCCCTCTTTGTTAGTACTATTAAACAGTTTTTAAATTAATTATTTATTTATTTTTAAAGATTTTATTTACTTATTCATGAGAGACACAGAGAGAGGCAGAGACAGGAGAAGCAGGCTCCATGCAAGAAGCCTGATGTAGAACTGGATCCCAGAACTCCAGGATCATGCCCTAGGCTGAAGGCAGGACACTCAACCACTGAGCCACCCAGGCATTCCCTATTAAACAGTTCTATGTAAAATCAAGTGAAAGTTCTGTCTTAGGTCACATAAAGCAATCCTCTTGCTAATCGGATAAGGAAAAAGGATAAGAATGAAATCCTTTCCTGAAAAATCAGTCTTAACTGACACAAAGATTTCACCCAATAACATAAGTATATACTTGACTTTTAGAGCCAAGACACTCTATTTAAATCTACGTTTCAATGAAAAGAGTCAAATGAAAAACACAATGATAGCAGCTTTTTCTAAAACACTGACATAATCTGAAACATTGCTTTGTGAGCAAAATACATACTTCTGGGGTGATCTGTTATCAACTTCAGCCTTCAGTCGTAAATTCTCTCTCACCAGGCCACCATTTTCCAATTTCAATTTTTTATTTGCCTTTAAAAAAGAGTTGAAAATAATTAAGCATTAGCTAAAACAAGTACTTTGTAAAAACTATGTCATGAGCCATCTGTATTTTTGAGAGTGCTACCAGAAAATAGAATACTAGAACATGGCCTTCAGAAACTTAAAATCACCACTGGGAATGACTTGTGAAACTGTGAACACAACCAAGCATTTTTAATCCATATTGCCCAAGCACTTTGCAATTCTCCTATCCAGGGAAATAAACAGAGCTATGTTAGTTAGCTTAGTGTCATTAAGGGACTATAGTAATGGCAAATAAGTTTTTTCCTTTTTTCACAAATGAATATTCTAAGTATAGTAACATTATACTATACGCAGTTATTTGCAAAACTAATGCTAAGAGTTAATTCTTATGAATTATGAGCTATGAGATTGATTTCTGGTTGCTACTTATTTTTTTTTTTTTAAAGATTTTATTTATTTATTTATTTATGAGAGACACAGAAAGAGGCAGGCAGAGAAATAGGCAGAGGGAGAAGCAGGCTCCATGCAGGGAGCCTGATGTGGGATTCGATCCTGGGTCTCCAGGATCACGCCCTGGGCTGAAGGCAGATGCTCAACCGCTGAGCCACCCAGGCATCCTTAAAAATAGCTACTTAAAAATAGCTTTTTAGTGATAACAAATCTAATATAATTAAACTACTTGTTTTCTTTCTTCAAAAGGCTTTCCCAAATGCCTTGGCTCACAACTTCTGGGACTCTCAAAATTGGGTCAATATTTTCTAATAAATTCTAAGGATTCTCTTTTGATAAAAAAAAAAAAAAATCCAACTATGACTTTCTTTTTGAATTGTCCGATACCTACACATTGTCTAACAGAATATTAATTGCTAGAAAATTTAGAAGTTGAATATTGATTCTGGACAAAAAGTAGTGTACCTCAATTTTAGAGTCTTCTTAAAAGCTATTTAAATTCCTCAGTCATTGCATTTTTTAATTCCAATGACTAACACTCCCTAGCCTACAAACCAATCTCACTAACTTGATCAGAGAAACATATTTGACTAGAACACTGACATTTAAAACATTTTAAAGTGAATGGGTCACAAAAACTACTGTCAACAAAAAAGCTTAAACCAAAAGACTTAAAGATTTCAAAAACCTCGGGATCCCTGGGTGGCGCAGTGGTTTGGCGCCTGCCTTTGGCCCAGGGCGCGATCCTGGAGACCCGGGATCGAATCCCACATCGGGCTCCTGGTGCATGGAGCCTGCTTCTCCCTCTGCCTGTGTCTCTGCCTCTCTCTCTCTCTGTGACTATCATAAATAAATACAAATTAAAAAAAAAAAAAGATTTCAAAAACCTGACCAATGTTTTTGACTAATTCCCAGAACTTCTGACTATATTACTTGTCCACCCACACATAAATACCCCAAGAGGATGACAAGAGAGGAAGGACAAAAAGCATTCTTCTGGGTACAACTAGCTCTTGTACTCAGACTCATCAGGGTTCTTTATTGGGCTCCTGAGTAGGTGCTCACCCTCATGGTTGCAAACAAACCAGTACTGTAGAGGGTTAATTCTTTAAGTGACTGATAAACACTATTACTGCCCCTCTGCAGATATAAAGAAAGTCATTTACTTCCTCATACACATAGACAATGAATAAAGCTCTCAAGCATAGCACCATAAGAGGAAGCACTTAGTGTATGCTTTTTGATGATGATGACAAGCTTAAATTAGAAACTCATTTGATTTCTTTTCCTCATCCCTTCCATACTGTATCGCTACATTTCAAGGTCTTTCACCAGTCCTGTGGCTCTCTAATATCCTCTTTATTGACTGGCTGGTTCCTCAACTATCAAAGGTCTTTTCTTTTTTCTTTTTTTCAACAATCAGAGGTATTTTTAGTTTAGGTGGGTAAAGATTACAAAGAGCAAAGTTCTGCCCATTTATTGCACCTAAGAGTAATGAAGACTTGAGCTAACTATTTTGCATTTGCAACACTGATTAGGTATTGATACAGGCCTCATGATGGTTTCAAAACTCACCTAGTCCTGGAAACATCAGAAAACAAGTCTATTTCACTCATTCTATGTAGTCTGAATGTTTTGTGCTCCTGTATTTGATTTATTGTATGTTATTTTGTACTTCACATTCAAATTTTGCTTCTACATTTTTAATTCATTTGTGCCCCAGTATATTGCCTAGTACTACCTAATACCACCACTAGACATCCAAAATGGGCTTATCAAATATCCCAAATAATTCTGAGGTCTCAGTGTAGCTTTGGGTATTGAATTTACCACCTGATCTTTAAAAGAGCAAAGAAAAACTTTTTTATGTATTTTTCTTTCACATATACCCCTTATACCACTTTTATAAGCTCTAGAGTAATGTTTTGATACAGATCCTGGTCTTCAAAGTAACATTTATTGCCAAAAATTTAAATCAAGTTTAATAACTATAAAAAGGAAACCACATAGAACTTAATGATGGGTCAAGAAGTTAAAGGGGACATTACTGTAACTTTCCAGCTTTCTTTCCTTTTCATATCCTCTTTTCGGACAAATCAACAGGCTAATGTTGGCCTTCAATACCCAAAGAAAGTACATTCCTCTAAACTTGGAACAAACTCAGTGCAATTATATCTGTTTTTTTTTTTTTTTTTTTCTCTCTGAAAGCACTATGTTCCCTTCTTTCTCTCATTTTGGCCTTTCCTGAGCTTAAACAACATTTATTTTATAGGTGGGTATACAAAGATGGCTTAGTATTTACACTAAAGTTTCAGACTTCTATGCTACTTAGCTTTACTGAGGATCTGAGGGTCAGTGGTGGTACTTCTTTAAGGAGCTCATTAATGATTCCAAGGAGGCAGGATTCAATAATTCAGCACACTAACAATATCTGAAGGGAATGCAGACAGGTTAATGGGTGGTTGTGGACATGGATACCACAAAACCATCTCCATTCAGCACAGCAGGACTCCACTGCAGATAAACCTGAAATGAAAGCCAAAGGCTAGTCCCTTTGGCCAATAGAATTCTACAGCACTTGATTATAACAACTTCTCATACTGCTGGCATGGATCTCATCTCCTTTCCTAGATTGAAAAATCCTAGAGATTTGCCTTTTTCTCCTATGCTTTATCTTGCTGGATGAAAGAAAGAAAAATTTAAAAATACTCTTTTGCATAGAGTATTCTAAAATAGCTACTCAAAGGCTTCTTTGGAATTAGTCATTAAGTCCTTAACTATTTACAATCTTAAAAATCAGAGCATGGTAGTACTAGAAAAAATATGTTCCAAACCTTTCATTTTATAGGCAGGGAATTGGATACATGTTTTTTCTTATGCATATAGGGCAGTCACTGACATAAGCTTAAGAAAAAATCATGGCAAACCACAAAGCAGAGAAATAGAAACACATCCTTTAAATTGATGTCACTCTTCTACAAGAAGATGCAAACTCATACAGAAGCACTACAGTCTCCAATTATGGTCACAAATGGAACCACCTGATATTTCTTGGCAATTAATGATATTTAAGGAGAAAAAAGTTTAGCCACTGCTTATAAATGCTCATCCAGAGATTTTTGTACTTTTCAAAAATCTTCTAATGAGTCAAGATAATATGGCTATTTATATTTTTGAAGGTACTTAAAATACAGAATTTTAAAAACAACCACAACTTACTTCCTTTAACTTATCCACATCATCTTTTACTTTTTCATAGATTTCATTAGCTGTTCTAAGTTTTTTCTTCCACTCTGCCTCAGTTTCTGGGCCAATTTTACTTGGATTATCTGCAACTGGATGTTTATCTTCATTTTGGTTGCCTTGCATCACAGCTAAAGGATCCAGAATAGTTTTGATTTGTGACTCCAAGCTGAGATTTTTACTCTTAAGATCTTCTACTTCTTTCTGCAGACAATCTATTTCATCCTGAAAAAGAATTGCATGGCCATTATTAGACAGACACAGATTAAACACATATGTATGCTAACTTGAAGTCAATGTGTTTTTAAATTTTATACTCCCAAATTCTATAGGTATACAGATTCATTATGCATCAGAATGGGTTGTGTGGGCAGAAAGTCACATACAGTTGAAATTCTCAAATGTATTTGACTCTGATAAAAACTGGCATTTCCATTGCTTTCATTTTAATTCAGTGACAGTTTGTGGTTAAAAAAAATATAGAAACATTGGGGCGCCTGGGTGGCTCATTAGGCTGAGCATCTGACTTTCGGTCTCAGCTCAGAACTTAATCTCAAGGATGTGAGTTCAAGCCATGTTGGGCTCCATGCTGGGTGTGGAGCCTACTAAAAAAATAATAAGTAAGTAAGTAAGTAAGTAAGTAAGTCAAATCTTTGATTTTATTGAAGATATCCAGAAAACAAGTCACATGAATTCAGCAAGGAAGCAGATTCTGCAGAAGAAAATTCTGAAGAAGAGGATGTTTAATTGTTTTAGTGAAGCAAATTGAAAAAAACAGTGTTGATCAAGATCACAATAGTTTTGATGTTTACATTTTTGTTTCTGCATTTGAAGTAGGAGTTTACATTCCTATATCATATCCATCCCTATACCATATAGGTTTACTGTAATACCATATCCATCCACTTTCCATTCAGAATAATATATGTAGTTAATTTGGATATGAATATTAAAACATCATGTTGTGCTCCTTAAACACATACAATTTTTAGATTTTATTCATTTATTTATTTATTTGAGAGAGAGAGAGAGAGAGAGTGCGAGTGTGGACATGTGTGTGCACACAAGCCAGAGGAGGGACAAAAGGAGAAGGACAAGCAGACTCCCCGCTGAATGGAGAGCCCTAAATGGGGCTCCATCCCAGGACTCTGAAATCATGACCTGAGCCAAAGTCAGATGCTTAACTGACTGAGCCACCCAGGTGCCCCAAATATATACAATTTTTATTAAAAAACAAAAACAGGGGCAGCCCTGGTGGCTCAGCTGTTTAGCACCACCTTCGGCCCGGGGCCTGATCTTGGAGACCCGGGATCGAGTCCCGCGTCGGGCTCCCTGCATGGAGCCTGCTTCTCCCTCTGCCTGTGTCTCTGCCTTTCTCTCTCTCTCCCTGTGTCTCTCATGAATAAATAAATAAAAATCTTAAAAAACAAACAAACAAACAAAGACACCAAAAAAACCCACAAAAAACCCAAAAAACCCCGCACTGGTTAACATAAAAAAAACAAATTAGAAAGTAGCATATTTCACACCAAAATCATTTTGCTGGCAGTTGACATAGGTATATTTATCTTACAAAAACTAATCAGACACAGAATTCTGAGGCAATTTATAGACAAACAAAATGGAATGAAAGTTATAGTCACTATTTACCAGAGCATTCACAATGCCCTGTGGGGGCTGAAGACTGACTTTCACAAGAGGGTTTATCTCCCAACTTGAGGGAGCAAATACCTACACAATGATGTGTCCGTTGAGGACAAATCTAAAACTAAAAAAAAAAAAAGGAAAAAAAATGCTTACATTTGTTCCTATCTTCTATCTGAAATAGAAAAGGGAAAAAGAAGATATATTTTTAAGTACGCTCCACACCTAACATAGGCCTTGAACTCAGGACCCTGAGATCAAGAAGCACATGCTCTACTGACTGAGCCAGCCAAGTACCCCTCAAATAAGATATTTTTTAAATGGCATTTAAAGTAAGTTTTCACTGGATGTGTACTGTAAAAAGTCCAGAGACTGAGATAGCTGTTTTACCTTGAATTCAATGTTGTCCTCATTTAAATTATAATTCTTATTTACCTCATACTCTTTGTGGAGTAACTCAAGTCTAGTTTTCCGAAGGTGCTTCCTGACTGTATGGCTTAGCATAGGTTCACTTTCACTTGTTCCTCCTACAGGGGGGAAAAAAAAATCTAACTTTCATTCCAATTTAGGCAGTATGAAAACAAAGATAAATGGTTTTCTTATTGTCTTGTATAGTTCTTCAGCTTAATTTCTACCTTTTCCCTTATATACACACTTGGGGCTATCACCTAGTCCTTTTCTTGATCTCAACCTTGAGAAAAGATAAATATCAAATAACACCATAAAAAATATCTTCAGTAAAATATCTGGGTGATTACTTACCTGTGTATCTTATTATAATAAACGCAATGAAGGCAAAGGCTGTATGTTGTTAATTATCACATTTGGACTACTCCAAATTTGAATACAAGACAACTGTTAAATGATAATAAAACCAATGATTTTATTTATATTTAACCAATAATTATATATATATTATCCATATTATCAATTTAAATTTCAGTTGTCAAATATTTATATATATCTTAATATGATCTCATATATTATAATATATATTATTATAACCAATGTATTCAAACATATCTAGTTACTGGTAACACAAGTGAAAAGATTAATGCATCTTTTTACTGAATCTAACAACCCAGTTGCAATGGATTATGAATCACAGCATTGACTGTATGTCTGTAATTCAATACAAATATACTTAAAATGAATTCTTCCTGAGAGCTCTTCATTTATGCTGTGGTTACTTTCTTGTACTTCTTAGTATCACCATAGCAAAGGCATTTTACAGATGCTCATTTTCAGGACGTTCTATCCAAATCGAAGGGTGAAAGAACTATTTTACTTAAGAGAATTTATGAAATATCACTTAGATACGAATGAAGGCAGGAGAAAGGATGTGAAGAAAAGCCGAGGAAAACACATTCAAATTATTTTAATCATCAAAGTTCACTGCAGAAAAATACTCCTCCAGCAGATTTCACCCAGGTACCGAGAAGGAAACCTTGACACAATTTCTGATTTCCCCTTCAGATTTCTTAGTCCCAAAGTCCTACTAGTTCTTCGTTTATCCTAGTATCTATCTTCCTTTCCATTTCCACTGTAAAAATCTTAAGTCCATTTTCCCTAAATTGGGACTATTAAAATGTCTTCTTATGTTTTCTGAAAAGTGTTTTCTATACATAGCAAATGAGAGATTCACTTTAAATTTTTCCTAAAACAGAAACAAATAATTTTAATTTCTGCAATCTAAGTAAGATAACTTATATGAACAGAATAAAATCCAAACACTAAAAGAGCTCTTTAAATGTTTAATTTTTCAAGGATCTTCTAGTTCAACTTTTATTGTCCCTTTTATCCACACTGGTATGGCACTGAATGTTCTTTTTTATCCTTAAACCAGACTCACATTCTCCCTTAACTGGCTAGAGCCTCCTACATGACCTACTCACACAATGTCTTTCCGCTTCAGCCCAACCCGCATATCATCACCCCAGTAATATTCCTCAAGCACATTTTGGATCTTGCCACTTCCCTGTTCAAAACCATCAGCTCACTTCACCCTTATTCTCACCCATAGAGCCAGTCCATGAATGAGTTTATTACTCAAGATTCCATGCACTAAAGTCTCAAATTTATCTTTTCATCATTATTTCAGTAGTCAGACCCAAACTAAACTACTGATCATTTATTTCTAAAAACATGCTTTGTATTTTCCTACTTCTGATCTTTAGGTCATGCTATTCCCTCTGTATGAAATGCCCTCCCCAATCTTTACCAGTTGAAATTTTATCCATCTTTCAATCTCTTAAGGCTACCTGCTTTATGAAGCCTTTCTTGATGTTCCCAGCTGAACTTCTTTGCCTGAACTCTACGGGCCTCTTTTGACCTTTAGCATCTGCTGCTTTAAACCATTAATATTTTGGTTCACATGCACAGCCTCTACCAGAATGTTAGTTCCAGGAGGCTCTAAGAGTTCTCATAGTGGCTAGTGCCCCTCATGTGCTTCACTTACAGATTATACAAAATGACCAATCCATCCAGAATATTGGCAAAATGACATCAGTGAAAATTGTCTATTTTAGTCTTCCTCCAAGTATACATTATTTAGAAATAGTTTCAAATTTGTTTTCATGTGTTTATAAAATAGGCCCTTACCAATAATCTCTTTGCAAGGATTTTCAGGTGTGATGGGAACTCTGCAAGCTGGACACTGGCTATTATTCTTCAACCACAAATCGATACAAATTGAACAAAACACATGGTTGTTGATGCATATAACAGGCTGGCGTACCTTTGAAAAAAGAAACATTACTTTTAGTACAGGGCAATAGTCAGAGTTAGTATCTCAATTGGTTTAGTTTATAATTTTTTTTTTTTTTTTTTTTTTATTCATGATAGGCACATAGTGAGAGAGAGAGAGGCAGAGACACAGGCAGAGGGAGAAGCAGGCTCCATGCACCGGGAGCCCGACGTGGGATCCGATCCCGGGTCTCCAGGATTGTGCCCTGGGCCAAAGGCAGGCGCCAAACCGCTGCGCCACCCAGGGATCCCTCAATTGGTTTAGTTTAGAGCAAACAAATAGTTTCTCTAGAGTATAGCAGAGTAAGTGCTTTAAGAGGAAATTATCCAGGATTTATAAAAATGCTGGTTTATAATTTAAACATCAAACAATGCTGACAGAAATACTGACATACGCTAAATAGAAAAATCTTTGACTCCATTTTAACAAGCACAAATATTAATACTTTAGATTTATACTGTCTTCTATTTTACAAAGGGCTTTCACATGCACTTTCTCTCTCTCTTTGCTTTTGTTTTAAATAGTCCTCCTGTGAGGTAAACACAGTAAATATACCTCACAAATAAGGAAACCAAAATGTGAAGAAATTAGGTGGCTCAGTCAGGATTAACTAGGTGTTCTGACTGTGTGTGGTTGTCTTATAAGACAGAAAATAGAAGAAACAAGTTACTTTAGTTTTCTGATATTGTGTTTGTTTACACATTTAATGTCTATCTTTCCTATTAAAAAGGAAGCGGCATGAGAGCAAGAACTTCCTTCATCTCATTCATTCCTAAGAAGACAGCCTAGTACACAGTAGGTACTCAATAAAAATTAGTTGAAGTAACTGCTATTAATTCAGTATTTAACACGAATTAGGGAATATAGCCAGAAGGAACAATAATTTAATATTCTTCAAGTAGCAAAAATTTTAAAATAAAACCCAAAATGACACAAAAATGCTTAGGCTCTCACTTGATTCACAAGGTAATGTTACTGTGGGACTCAGAACACTTTATAGCATTGTCAGTATTTTCCTGTCCTAATGATAATAAAAATGCCATTTTATAGTCTTTCTGCACTAGAGTCAGAAGATCAAGAGGAAGCAAAGAAAGTGGAGGGAGAAGGGAAGAGACAGAACTACCACAAACCACTTTCTGCAGAGAAAATGCTTGTGCTGTTGTACCTCTTGCCTCAGAAAGATAGTATTCATTAATTTGAAAGAAATCACAGATGTATGGTAATCCACGACAGGCAAGTAATTATTTTAAGTCTCACTGTAAAGAACTTCCTGGTCTTAGTCTGGCTTTCCAAACACTGAGATGGCTCCTTGATTATGAACATTAACATATGAAAACTAAACAGAGAAGATAATTTACCATGCATTTAGACTTCCTCTTGGAGAAAAATCAATTCTAATTCATTCAGTTCAGCTGATTTGACAGAGCTGATATGAATGAATGAATGAATGAATGAATGAGACCATGAAGGACAGCTTCTCAAACTCTTCCAAAGTATTCCTACCTACAACAAGGAGTGAATGCTTATCTAGAAGGTATTCCTGGTCAGTCTCAAAAGGCAGATAAGTCTAAATTTCCTTTACAGGAATTTAATTCCTTTAAAAGGAATTAAAAAAAGTTTTTTCCTAAAACTGTTTTTTCCTAAAAAGTCATGTGATTTGTCCAAGTCTAAACCATCATATATTTATGGGTGTTTTCATTTCATCTTTAAAGTCATGAAATAGGGGTGCCTGGGTGGCTCAGTCTGTTGAGCATCTGCCTTCGGCTGGGGTTATGCTCCCAGAGTCCTGGAATCTGACCCATATCCTGCTCCTGCTCAGCGGGGGAACCTGCTTTTCCCTCTCCCTCTGCCTGCCACGCCTCTTGCTTGGGCTCTCTCTCTGTTTGCCTCTCTCCCCCTGTCAAATATGTAAATAAAATCTAAAAAAAAAAGAATAATAAATTTTTAAAAATAAAGTCATTTAATGTTTTTAAAAATAAAAAAATTCTCAAACTAAGTACCAGAAAGATACTGCCATATCTGTCCTAGAGCTTCATTCAACATACACACACAAACAAACACACACACACACACACACACACACACCCTAATTCCTACAATACTCCCAGAGGTAGATATACCCCCTAAAATTAAGAAACTCAACTAAAAAAAGAGAAGTTATCCCCTTGGACTTTTAGAAGCAGTGATTTATTTTATTTTTTTAGTCATGAGTTCATCTAAAATGGATGAAAACCAATGGTCAAAACATAAAACTGCACATCTAAAAAGATTCAAGATGTTCTCCTACCCTTATAGGCTTCCTTCATTAGAAGCACATTTAAAGGAAGCAGTATTTTCAGGCAGCCCAAGTGGCTCAGCGGTTTAGCACCGCCTTCGGCCTGGAGCATGGTCCTGGGGACCTAGGATCTAGTCCTGTCGGGCTCCCTGCTTGGAGCCTGCTTCTCCCTCTGCCTGTGTCTCTGCCTCTCTCTGTCTCTCTCTCATGAATGAATAAATAAATAAAATCTTTTAAAAAATAATAAATAAATAAAGGAATCAGTATTTTCCATGTAATTCCTTCCACAACAAAGATTATCTCCCCAATCTAAAAGTGGTTTTGGATAACTTAGTGATTGGTACTATCATTAACTAAGGTGAGGAAGAGGAGGTCTCACATGTGGTAGAAATCAAGAATTCTGTTTTGGCCATGTTAAAACTGTGATGCCAGGTAGACTTGTAAATAGATAAGGCAGAGTCTGAGAATCACCAGCATACAAAATGATGGCATTTAAATCCACAGGACTAAGAAGATCCCTCCATGGGCAGAGTGGCTGGAGACAAGGCACTCCAGCAAGCAGAGGAAGGAAAAGGAAAAGCAATCAGCAAAGGGGGACTAGGAAGGAGGGGCCTATGCTAGAGGACAGGAGAGTATGGTCTTAAACAGAAGCCAAGAAAAGAAGTTTTCGAAGAGGAAGTCAGTGGCCAAGCATGTCAAATAATAAGAGAATGAGCTTGGGGCGCCTGGGTGGCTCAGCTGGCAAAGTGTCAGACTCTTGATTTCAGCTCAGGTCATGATCTCAGGGTTGTGAAATGGGGCCCTGCATCAGGCTCCTGGCTAGGCATGGAGCCTGCTTCCCTCTTTCCTTATCTCTCTGCCCCACCCCTCTCCATCTCTAAAAGAAAGAGAGAGAGAGAGAGAGAGAGAGAATGAGAATGAGCTTGATATGAACAGAGAAAATAACTATGGGATTTAATTGCACGGAAGTCATTGTGATCTGTTACTGACAAACACTGACAGTTTCAGGAAATGGTAGGAATAGAAACTTGATTGAAGGCTGAGAGAGAGGGAATGGTTAAGTGATGACACAGAATATAGACAATTCCTTCATGTTTTGCTATAAAGGAATGAGCATAAAAATAAAGACCATGGTAAGAAATGACAATGAGAACGATACAGTAAAGAGGGCATATTAATGATGGAGGAAGAAGAGGAGGATTAGAGCCATAGGCAGCAAAGTCCCTAAGAAGTCAAGATGGAATGAAATCCAAAGCACAAAGCAGAGGTTTTGGCTTGTATGGGACTGAGGATCTATCTTTCAGTGTAACAAAAGGGAAAGCCAGGGAAGTGAGAAAAAATGCAAAGGAGCTGAAGATCTGTTGATGGAAAAATGAGAGAACTCATGTTCTAAAATTCCAATTGCTTATATTTTATTGTTAAATATGAGGTGAGGTTACCAGCTGAAAGTGAGAAGTGGGTAGGGCTATCAACTTGAGAAAACAGAAAAAGCAGCTATTTTGAAAAGACGGTAAATTTACTAGAAATTTATATGTAGCAGGACTACCAAACATTGTTGAGTTCCTATTTGAGATCTAAGATTTTGACTATAAACCAAAACCAAATTAACACTAGTGTGTATTTTTATTTTTTTAAGTCATTCTTTTTTTTTTTTTAAGATTTTATTTATTTATTCATGAGAGACACAGAGGGGGAGAGAGAGAGAGAGAGAGAGAGAGAGAGGCAGAGACACAGGCAGAGGGAGAAGCAGGCTCCATTCAGGGAGTCCAACGTGGGACTCGATCCCGGGTCTCCAGGGTCAGGCCCTGGGCTGAAGGCAGCGTTGAGCCACCCAGGCTGCCCTAGTGTGTATTTTTCTTACCAATTTTTACCTGTGCAGTTTTACGTGGGAAGCAAATGAATAGTTGGGTTTACCCAGAGTTGGATTTTTGCCAAGGAGAAAGAGAGAGACAAGAGACTGATGATAATAAATGACCATGGCTAACAAGGGACATGAGTATATGAATGGTAATGATGACAGTGAAAAAGTGATATTCATAAGTCAACAAATTGGTCTGGATAAGACTAAAGTAATGCTGGAGAGTAGGTATGATGAAAAGAGGATCAGAGTGAGATGCTTACAGTCAAAATACTGGAGGTGGTACAGCTCCTTTCTCTAATGTTTTTTTCCTGGGCCATCTTATCTGGCATAGTTCTATTTTCTCTCTTAATATCATGTATCGCATGTTAACATATTTTCTATGACAACTCCTGAGAATCCTCTGTAACTGGACCTCAGTAAATGGCAAAGCTTAGGCTTTGAGAGACAAACTCCAGCTCTGCCACTTGAGCTGTTTGACCTTGGGTAAGCCCTTTAGTTACAATGAGCATAGGTTTCGGTCTCTAAAGATAGTGATTTAACTTAGTACACTCTTTTCATTCAGACATTAAGATTTAATAATGTAAATATATAAACATAGAGGGTTCCACATAGCAATCTCTCAAAAAAAGAAAAAAAGAAAAGATAATATTACCATTATCTCTGTGCCTCAGAGCCAACTCCTGTAAGGATCCTGGAGCTGCCTCAATCATAACATATCCAGACCCAAACTTGGCCTACTCCACACATTTGCTCCTCTTCTGGCACTCCTTATCTAAGTTAATGGCACTACCACCTCATTACTTGGGCTAAAATACAACCGTCTCTGACTCACCCTTTTTACTTAGCCTCACCATCCAATCAATTGGTCACCAAATCCTGGTATCATATATCAAGTCTAAGTAGCCAGAGATTTTAAGATGCACCATTATTTTATGTACCACTAAGAAAAAAGAATGAAAAATGCTGCCAATTACTATAAGATGCCATCATTTGTAAGGTACAGCCAGGTTTCAAAAAAGCTATAATGTGAAAAAATTACATCCTAGGATTGTCAAAATATGTCAAATCTACCTCTAAATGTTTTTGTTTTGTTTTATTTTACCTATCATCTATCCCTTCTTTTCCATCTTCACCTCAATAATGAGTTCAGGCTCTCATTCCTTCAGCTATGGATCTATTGTAGTGACCTCCTCCCAAGCTTCCTGGGAGGAAGTGAATTTGAAAAATATTCACTTCTGTCCACCCTTCAAACTGATGCAGAACTATCTTTCTACAATATGGATCAGCAGTGTTCACTGCTCTCCTGCAAAACGCAATGATTTTTCCCTGTTCACAGTTTTAAGAATAGCATTCAAAGAACAACATAATCTGGTTCTTAAACAGCCCTTTTATCTGCTATTTCAATACTGATCTTCTATTTCAATACTTGATATAACCTACACTTCAACCACACAGATCTACTGGATGTTCACCAAATTAACAAGAACAGTGGAGGCTTCTTGTTTACCATGCTCTCATTTCTTAGCTTAATAAATCTTCTTGGCCTCCAGCTTCCCCAATCAGAATTCTTTCCACCTTTTAAGATGAAAATCAAATGTTACCTCTTCTGCAAGGCCTTCATGAATCCTTTTTAGAATCCTTTGCAGAATAAGGTCTTTGTCTGATTTTCATAAGGGTACTCCTTAAGCATTGATTTCCCTGTTAGATTTCAGGCTCCTTGGGGGTAGGGGATGAGCATGCTCATCTTTGTACCCAACTACAGCACCTGATTTAATGCTCTGCACACTCTTAAGATTTTAAAAAGTGAATTTTGATGTAGTAAGATGAAAGATTAAGATAATGTTCCTAAAAGTGTCTCAAGAAGCAAAAAGTCAATGGCTACTGCCAAACTGTGAAAAAGCAAAAGTTTAACCTTCCCATTTAATGGCCAAATTCTATAGAGTAACCACCACAGGGAGATAACTTAGTTCTCTCTGCTAAGACCATTGGCAATGCCACCCACAGGAGAATCAGTGTCACTGTTTGATACCTGATATTGTCACTGTCATTGTGTTGGAGTTTTGAAACAGTTGACTAATTCAGTTCTTTGGACCAAGTACTTACCAGATGACAATTTCTAAACAATGGTTCAAATTTAGCTTAGGAGAATAGAAATCTATAAAGAAGAAATAACTACTAAAACAAATTACCTGTTATTTGTTTGACTGTAACGTTCAGGAGCAAAATGCAAAGAATCTAGCTTTCCCTCAATTCCTGTCTAGCTATCTTCCTCTACCCAGATCCTGGTATATACAGTACCTAAACACACACATAATTTTCCTTAATATAATCTTCTTGAGATAGAGAAATAGTCATAAGTTGCCTGTTATTAGACTGTATATCTATTTACTCTCAAATGAGATCTGTGGCATTAAAACAGTATTCTTATAAAATAAAAATGCTAGATGACAATGGCAAGTGACATGTACAATTCCAAACTCATCTGGAGTAAACATGTCGGAATGATACTCTAGGGCAATGCACCCTGAGGTTGGTGAGGAGGAGGGAGAGAAGAGAAAAGCAAGGTATGAAAAGTAGGCTCTGCTCATTGGAATGGGCCTGAGGGGGCAGTCCTAAGTGCAGAAAGATTAACTCTAAATCTGTAATTCTACTATGTTCTGTTCATTTCTTTTATTTGAAGATGTTTCAGTTTTAAGAGACCACTCTACCAACAAAGCTCCTTTCTTAAAAAATAGATGTACCTGAGAGAAGTCAAGAGGATTATTCATTATTAACCGTATTATCCTAGAATCACTTACTAGACGTTATTATACATTGGCTTAGGACAAGGTTTTTCAACTTCAGCACTACTGACATTTTGGACTGAGGATCTTTTTGTTGTAGGGAGTTCTCCTGTATACTGTAGAATGTTTAGCTAGCAGCATCCCTGAGTTCTACCCACTAACCATAACCAGCACACCCCTGGAGACAATCAGAAACATCTCTAGGCATTGCCAAATATGGGAGATGAAATCCACTCCCACCCCTTTGAGAATGAACCACTGATCTAGGGTAGTCACATGAATTTCCCTAACAACTTAATGACCCTGGTAGTATCAAATTCATTTTCAGCTGTGGAAATTGAGACTCAAGGAAATAATAATACAGGTTATATGTGGCAGACCAGTATTCAACCAACATTCAATATGACTCAAATGCAAATTGAGTGCTCTTTTAACTAAGAAATAGATTTTTCTTCCTTAGGACAGAGTTAGTAAATAACAGTCTGAGAGGAAGAAATAGAGGGCACATGCTCAAAGAACCAAGAGATTAGGATCAAGACTCTAGGATCAGTAGGGGCTATTGAAAAGGAGCACTGATGGAGGTGATGCGACAGAAAGGCAACTAAACCAACTGGCCTGGCAATTACACTTAAACTCAACTCCTCAGTCTTTTATCATCTTTACTAAAGACTAGTGCTAATCTTTCTTCAAAAAATATTATTTCTTGCACCTATGTCAAAATTTTATGGGTTTCATGAGGCAAGACCTAGAAACACCATGAAAAAGAAGACTGAGGTATAGAAATCATGGTAATAGCTCACCCCACCCCAAACTGGGAATTTGGAAACTTCAAAGTAAAACTTTTGGATTATTCTGCTTTGTTTCAAGAAATCTTTGGCTCTGGGCTAAAATTTAGGCTCTAGACTTTAAAACTGTGCTCCTGAACTAAGTTGCTTAAGGCCTATTCGCTTGGGTCATATTCATTTATGTCTAGGTAAAAGGAAAGATTTTGCCTCTCCTACCTAGAACGCTTTTAGGAATCTTATTTGTTTAGTAAACATGCCAGCTATTACATATCAACCTTAAGATTATTAGGATATATCAATATAAAAAATTTATTACACTCTAAGTATGTTAAAAAACTCACAATATTGATATACAGTTTTTCAAGTATCTTCATTCTTCAAACTTAATTTGGAAAAGAGAAAAAAATGTAGTCCATATGGCTTTCTTCAAAGCAAATTACTTGTGACAGTTATGTATAAGACTGGTTCTTAAATCCACTCTTAGGAACTGAGAGGCAATCAGGACTCAAACCTGGACTCAGTGTACCGAGGTTGATGACATGCTGGCCAATCAACAAACAGCCTCTGATGAACACTGATGAATGAATTTAGTCAACCTAGAATGAGGATTCTAAGTTGTATAAGGCTTTGTACCTAGACTGACCTTGTCAACATTTTTAATCAACTATATGGGTATAAAGCAGGGCAAGTAGTCCTCTCTGAAGGAAAAAAAAAAAAAAAAAAGGATTCTTCCTATAGTACTCTTAGCTGGAAACAATCCACTCTATTACTGGACTCTATAAGAGAGAGACACCCCACATCTACAGAAGCTGATTTCATCTCAGATTATATCAGCTAGAGAGCTTGTCCTTACAAAAGTACAAATCTTAATATTATGCAGCTACATAAAGCTTGATTCCCTTCCAAACGAAAGACAGTTTATATTTAAAGATTCACTATCATGTCTATTCATTCCAACACAATTCCATTCCACTTACATTCAAACCTCAAATTCAACTCCTTTTCAAATGACTTCAAAATACTCTAGTTCATTTATATTTATCTTAAAGTGTGGTATCCTAAACTGGACTCATTCCCAAGTGAGGAATAACTGAACACGATATACTAATACCAAACAGCATCAGAAATCTAGTTGCTTGGCACTCCACTTCAGAATCTCCTTCATCCTTTTATAAAACTATGGGCCACATTGGGAGATACATCACTCATGGAAAAATGCAGACATAGTCAATAAATGTATTACATGCAGACAATCTTTTGATTTCACAGCTTGAATCCTAATTGAAGAGATAAATGACTAGAATTATCTAGAGATAAACTGGTCTAGCAATCTGGTGTCAGGACCAAAATGCCATTTAACATATCCTGAGTTAGATCATTTAACCGATATCCTGAACTAGTTCATTCCTGTATTTCTGCTTGCTGGCCCACGAGACCAGGGCAAAGCGAAAAATTAAGGAGGAACAAGCAAGAACACACATTACACATAACTCATCCCACAAGATGTGTACCTACCTTCTTCAAGCCACACAGAGCTCTTGTGATATTGGCAAGGTTGCTAAACATTATTGAACAGAGAATTCATCTTTAAGACTGAGGTACAGACAAGCAGAAAATGCAAAATGTCTGAACGTCCAATTTTAAGGATATGTGTAACCAAAAGACAAAATACTGACAATGTGCATACTTAGGCTATCTCCACTAATTTCTTACCTCTCCATTCTTCCCCATTCCAATCAGCATCTATATACATACATCTATTCAGATTTGAGATCTCTCCCATCCCCACCTTCTCCTTTAAAGTAATATGCACTGCTTTTTTGTTTGTTTGTTTGTTTGTTTACAGTAACCTTTCAGGAATAATGGCCCTTAATTCTGTTGAACAATCAAAAGGAAAGGATCTTGCTAATGGTGGTATTTAGGAACTATAATGAGGGTGGCAAAACAATGTTATCTGGGAGAGGGCTAAGCAGAATGGACCTTAGGTATATCCCAGAGTTGGCCAGAGATACTGTCAGGGAGGGGGAAGTGACATTGAGAACATGGTACTTAACTACCATAGGTCATGCTATCTCAAATACCCCTCAAATACTGGTATGTAGGGAGGGTAAATGGCCCAAGTATATCAGATTTGCTTTAACTATACAAAAGGCAACAGTTACAGGAACTAGTTAAGACCTCTGGACATACTGTGGCAATCTCTAGAACAAATAGGGTCCCACTCCATTGGGAAAGCAAATCTTCAAGTGAGTGCCCTGCCTCAGAAAGCAACTGGGAAGAACAGTTACTTGAAAGGCTGATTGCCTCAGATGAGGTCTGTCTCAGTGCCCGCACCAAAGGTAAACATTTATTGAATATTATTCTGTCCCAGACCTTATGCTAAGCACTATTATATGAATCACTTGATTTAATCATCCCAAAATGTGAGGAAGGGTGTTGCTACCATTACCAGTCCCATCTTTCAGATAAGGAGACTGCTATGAAAGAGGTTAAATAACTTGTGTCAGGTCACATAGCTAGTAAATCGAAGAAGCTAGAACTCATGCAGTCTGAACATACAACACAGGCCTTCAACCACCACACCTTTATGCCTCCATAGGAGACTGAAAAGGACACAAATAGTTCATCTTTTATTAGCATATTTCATTTCAGAACATAGCTAACCAACACAGGGGAAAAAAGAGAGAAAGGGAGGAAGGGAGGGAGGGAAGGAGACCCCAAGAGTGTCTGTCATGGAAGAGCTCATGCGAGTTTTTAGGAAGTAATCTACCAAAGACACAAATGGTAACAACAGAGGTTCAAACCAGAGACTGTAAGCCTTAGCTTTCTTAAGTTTAAAAATTTCTTTTTACAAAATGGGGCAAACAGCCTATCTCAGGCACTGGTGGGAGGAGTAAATGAAGTCCTTAAATACATACTAAAGCATTCTGCAATCTGCAAAGCACTATGCTCTACTAGGTATCATCTTTGTTACATACAAAAAAGCACAGGAATGGAAAATCAACCAGGCAGAGCACATTTTCAACACAGCTGCAAGAGCCTGTTAACTAAGTGAAACTAGGTAAAATGCATGCAACTAAACAAATGAAAATTATTTCCCAAAGATACCTTTATCAGGTTTTAAGTGCTGGGAGCAAGTTCACTCAGAATTTAACACATACATGTGGGAGCTTCATGTCAGGAGCCAAACGCAGCCCAGCAAACACAAACATCATCTCCTCCTCCTCCCAACTCTGTATGTAGGCAGTGGTAGCAAACTGCCAGCTCAAATACCCCCCTCCACGCAGCCATCCTTGATCTCCCCAGTCAGAATTGATCAAGCCATCCCCCTGTACGCTCTCACAGCACATCTGCTATTTCCCTGGCATTTCATTCTGAGGATTTCAAGTTATCCGTTGCTTCCAAGCCTGACTCGCTACCTTTTTTTTTTTTTTTTTTTTTTAAACTCAAGTGAATTCACACAGAATCCCAAACACCTAAGTAAGGCAGATAGATAGATGATCGTGTTGGCTGGCACTCAAATGTTTGCTCTAGGAAGTTTTTAGGTCTCAATTCTAAATCTGTGGCTGTCCTTTCAGTCTGCATTTTAAGATAAACACAGACACACCACAAATGTAAAAAAAAAAAAAAAAAAAAAAACAATTCAGGGTGGTGGGGAAAAAAAATCTGATTGTTCATGCATAGGATCTTCCTTTCTTGATCGATGTGTTATAAACATAAATACTCTTCTAAAAACCGAACAGAGGGGTACAAACGGAAAATGAGAGAGGGGACGAATGCCTCAGAGCCTTCAAAATTCCGTTTCTGATTCAGAACTACTCTTCCCTAACCTAGTTTCACAGACACGTTAGGCACCTCTTGCAACACAAAGGGAGGGTATTATTCTGTCTCATCACTGATCCGTCCCGGGAATCCAACGCCGGGCCTCTCTCGTTCTAAACACCACTGGGGGCGGGTTACGACTTACTTTTCAAATTTCGAAGCCAGGGAGAAGGCCACTCTCCAAAGGCTGGGCTAAGAAAAGGAGGGGCGGTTGGAAATGGAAAAGACCCCCCAACCAGCGCTGCAGGCGGGCCCAAGGGCACGAGCGCTCCGCCTGTGTAGGGGGCGAGGGGATCCTAGCAAGGCTCCCAGGAAACGTGCTTCAGGGGGCTGCACTACACACTAAACCGGGGGCGACGCGGCGTAAAACACTGTAGCGATTTCTTTTTGACGAGGCCTCCTCCGACGCCGGAGTCGACCCGGAGAGGCCGCCGGCGGAGGCACAACCGCCTGGCCGCCCTCCCTTCAGACCCCAGGCCGCTGTCATCCTCCTCCGAAAGGGCACACGGGTGAGCCCGGGAACCGCGCCGCGTTCCCTCCGTCCCCCAGGACGCGGCCTCCCGCCGCTTGAGGAGAACGCGAGCCGGCGCCTGCACCCATCTCGGCGCCCTCTCGCCCTGTCTCCGCCACACACGGGGACCGCCCTCGGCCCCGGAGGGCGACTTCATACCCGACCCTGTTTCCTAGAAGTGCCCAGAATCACCCATTACCTTCCCCAAGCAAATGTGGCACGTGATGGGCAGCGTGAGCGACAATGTAACGTTCTGCACGGTCTGAGCCATGGCAGCGTTCAGAAGCCCGCCAACACGGAAGTCCCGCCGACGGCGGCCTCTCGCCGCGTCTGGGGCCGCGCGAGGCCGGCTACGGCAGCCCGGCAGGGCCACAACCCGCCGGGGGAAGGAAACGAAAACGCGCTTTCGAAACGCGCGGCCCCACCGCGGCTTTTCCTTTCCTTCCTTCCTTCCTTCCATTAAAAAAAAAAAAAAAAGAAAAAAGAAAAAAGAAAAAAAATCCCGGGTTGGGGAGCTGCAAGATTCTTGAGAATGAGAAGGAAGGCAGGATACTACAGTACTACAGGCATCAATGGAAAATCTTGAAAGTTTAAAGGAAAGAGTAAAAGTGCAGAGCCCGGAGGAAGATGGGGAAGGAGATTTTCGAATGCCTTACTCTCTCTACCGGAGGGTGGGAGAGTTTTAGTTTTTTGTTTTTAAGGTTTTTTATTTATTTATTCATGATAGACAGAGAGAGACAGAGAGAGAGAGAGAGGGGAGGAGGGAGAAGCAGGCTCCACGCAGGGAGCCCGACGCGGGACCCGATCCCGGGACCCCAGGACCGCGCCCCGGGCCAAAGGCGGGCGCCGAACCGCCGAGCCACCCAGGGATGCCCGGGAGAGGTTTTTCGCCTAAAAATCAAACCCTACACAGTCTGCAAACACACGGCGCAGTCTAAACAGGAAAAGATGTTATCTACACATTTCAAGGTTTCGAAACAACTTTCTGCCGCTCTCGGATCTTTTTTTTTTTTTTTTTTTTTTCCATTTTCAAATGATGTAATGTCACTTAAAAAGCAGCAAACAGGGATGGTCTCTCGGCCTTTTGACGACGGCGTTTGGGTACATTGAAACGCAGCCTTCCCTGAAGACGTGCTTATGGTCGGCCCTCGCGTGCTTTCTGTCTAACCGAGGCTTGGGGGTCCCGCGCCGCGGACCCCGACTCACACCCCCCAGCGAGCAAGCTGCAGAGGGCCAGCCCGCCGCGCTCCCCGGAAGGCGCTTGCACACTTGCACGGGCGCTGAGAGCCTTCGTGTCAGGGGCACGTTGGATCGGATGGGTGTCGTTGTGCTGTAGAACTCGGAAGCACAGTGTGTGAGGTTCCTAAGTCAGCCTTTCCTACCAGTGAGACAGGAAAACCCGGGAAGTTCCTACACAAATCCTGACTGTAACAGATTTGGAAGTTAACGGCAACTCACTCTAAGTGACAAAGGGCCAGGGTAATTATGCCAACAGATACAATTGGGGAGTAGGGAGACTTAGAAACAAAGCCAATGGAAGGACTTGTAGTAATCTTTTGGGAAAAGAGACGGTATAGAAACGGGAAACAAGCGGTCAAAGGGAGGGGTTCTGGACCTGCGCCAGGAGAGTGGAATTCCCTGCGCCAACAACTTCGGGCTCTACTGGCTTCAGGCCATCTATTTAACCTCTCTGCTTCTTAGCTTCCTTCTTGCTAAAGTGTGTGTGTGTGTGTGTGTGTGTGTGTGTGTGTGTTCAATGAGGTCAATGTATGCTAACTATCATATTTCAAAGAAACAGATAATAGGGGCCCCGTGGGTGGCTCAGTCCGTTAAGCATCTGCCTTCAGCTTAGGTCGTGATCCCAGGGTTCTGGGGTGGAGCCCCACATCGGGCTCCCCGCTCAGCACGGAGTCTGCTCTCCCTCTCCCTCTGCTGTTCCCTCTGCTTGTGCTCACTCTCTCTGTGTCAAATAAATCAATAAATAAAATCTTTAAAAACAAAACAAAGATGGTGGGAACGTGAACTGGTGCAGCCACTCTGGAAAACTGTGTGGAGGTTCCTCAAAGAGTTAAAAATAGAACTGCCCTACCTACCACCCAGCAATTGCACTGCTGGGGATTTACCCCAAAGATCCAGATGCAATGAAACGCCGGGACACCTGCACCCCGATGTTTCTAGCAGCAAAGTCCACAATAGCCAAACTGTGGAAGGAGCCTCGGTGTCCATCAAAAGATGAATGGATAAAGAAGATGTGGTTTATGTATACAATGGAATATTACTCAGCCATCAGAAACGACAAATACCCACCATTTGCGTCAAGGTGGATGGAACTGGAGGGTATTATGCTGAGTGAAATAAGTCGATCGGAGAAGGACAAACATTATATGGTCTCATTCACTTGGGGAATATAAAAAGTAGTGAAAGGGAATAAAGGGGAAAGGAGAGAAAATGAGTGGGAAATATCAGGGTGACAACATGAGAGTCTCCCAACTCTGGGAAATGAAAAAGGGGTAGTGGAAAGGGAGATGGGTGGGGGGTTGGGGTGACTGGGTGACAGGCACTGAGGGGGGCACTTGAGGGATGAGCACTGGGTGATATGCTGTATGTTGGCAAATTGAAGTCCAATAAAAAATATACAAAATATAAATAAATAAAAAATAAAAGGTAAAAAAACAAAAACAAAGAAACAGACAATAATGAGACAGGACCAGACAGTAATTCACCTAAAGAAGCCCAAGTCCAGTTCTATATCAGCTGACAGATGACAGTGAGAATTCTTTCCAACAGCTTAAAACTTCATTTTCTAGGAATTGGAGGCCTCATGGGTTTGGAATTGGAGAACTAGGCAAAATAGTCATATCACTTGTCTGGTTAATGGCCACTTTTTTTTAATAAATTTATTTTTATTGGTGTTCAATTTGCCAACATATAGAATAAAATCCAGTGCTCATCCCATCAAGTGCCCCCGTCAGTGCCCGTCACCCAATCACCCCCACCCCCCGCCCACCTCCCTTTCCACTACCCCTAGTTTCGTTTCCCAGAGTTAGGAGTCTCTCATGTTCTGTCTCCCTCCCTGATATTTCCCACTCATTTTTTCTCCTTTCCCCTTTATTCCCTTTCACTATTTTTTATATTCCCCAAATGAATGAGACCATATAATGTTTGTCCTTCTCCAATTGACTTACTTCACTCAGCATAATAATGACCACTTTTTAAAAATGCCTGGCATAAAGTCACCTGGTTTGGTCATTTTCTGGCTGTTTGAAGTCATATGTTTCTTGGGGACTGGAGTTCACGTTTGCTTCCTGTCCCTGGCTGGAGCTCTCAGACTTCAGAATGAGATAGCTCCAGGTCATTCAAGTTTCACTTTTTCCTCATCTTGCTGTTGTTCTTCCCTACTCTCAACTTGCCCATTCCCTCTTCTCACCTCTCTAATACCTAAGATGGTATTTGAGGACCTGTCATGCCCACCCTTTGAGTGGGATGTAGAACTGAGAAAGTTCTGCCTCTCACATCCATCCCTGGAAACAGTGCAGCAGGGAGACATGTTGAAGACATTTTTAAAAAAATTCTTTTCCATCATTAATGGAGCAAATTCATTTCTGGTTAGTCACCTTGGTGATTGGTTTTAATATTCAGTCACAAGTTGAGTTTAAAAAAATCGAAACCTACATTTTAAGTAGAATGTCAAAATCTAGAGTATTCCCAGCATATCTTTCCGTACTCACTATCATTGTCACAGCTTCTCAGTGCTGGTATAGTGCTTTGTCTATTTGGTTATTTCTGTACTCATCACATCGTATTATAGTTGGTTGTTTATGTGTTTGCCTCCACAACAGACTGTTTCTTGAGGTCAGATTGTATCTGATTTATAGTACTAGGTGACTATTCCACAGAAGGTAATATTTTCTTTAGCTACAGACTCAGGTTGCATTGTCTTTACTTGTTTTCCATTTCAAAATGGAAGCTGTGTTGCTTTTTGCTAACTATAAAAATAATAATGCTTATCTTAAGAAAATTAAGCCATTTATAAATATATAAAAAGTAAGCAAAAGTTCCTCTGTGCTTATGCCTTCCTTACCTTTCTATCCTATGTGGTTATCACTATTAAATTCTAAAGCATATCTTTACAAACAGTTTAATCCATATATTTGCACATAAGCACAAATAGGATCATACCATAACATACCTGTTTTGTTTACTTATGCTTGTGGATAGACATGCACACACACGCACACACACACACACATCTAAATACCATTGTTAGCAATACAAACTGTTTATGAATCTCTAGGTCCAAACAAATTACAGGCCAATTCTCAGGCTTCATTTTTAATAATTCAAATAGTGTAAGTCCAGGAACTATCCTTTCCCTCTGCTCTATGAACAGCATTTCCTTTTGTTGATAAATCATATTCTAAACAGATGTCATTTGGCCAAAACTGTTAAGTAATGTTGCCATTACTCTAATAGGAAAACGTTTGTTTTCCTAATTTGTTTCTTGACTTCTTAGCAGCCTTATGAAGAGTCCTGTAACCTGAGGGGTCCCACAGAATATAGCACCTGGAATGGGCTAAACTTCCCTAAATTCTTAAAATTTTAAACTTTTAGAACTAGAAGGAATCTTAGGGGGTTTTATGCAGGTCTCTCCTTTCACATATGAAGACATTAAGACCTAGAGAAGATAAACCACCAGAAAATGGTAGAGTTGGAGCCAAATACTAGATCTCACTTGGATTCCTTGAGATTGTTGGCCCAATGCCTTTGTGTAAGTGAAAGATGTATTATTATTAATAAAGTAGTTCTGTAATAAAAAGTCAGTCATAATTGAATTTCTTTGCTAAGAAAACCATCAAATAGCTATGGAACACCTTTTACCCCTTGTTTAAATCAGATTCATTTTTATGATAAATTATTTAAAAGCAAGTTTAAAAAAATATAAAATCTTAAGTGCTATTAAAAATTGATTAGGCATGCATTATTCTTTCATTGACCCAGTTCAGATTGTTTTTTAATTTTTTGGTCAAAGCTAATAAATTTGAGTAGATGTTTCAGAGAGACATTTTGTAATCATTTGGCCATCAGTCAATTAGTCACAACTTCATAAATATTGATTTCAGATTACATTTATCTTTCATTCTGAAACACAATCTTTTTTGTTGTTGTTTGTTTTAAATTTATGCTCCCTTGCTTGGACTGTGGTTGTCACTGAGGAAACTCATTAAAGTTAGATTAAAAAAAAATTAATCCTAGGTACTGACCCAGCTGCATGGACATCAAGCATGGGTCAGTCTTCTCATAGGCTGGGAATTCTGAGCTAAAATATCTCAGGATGGTGGCATGAAATATCCTTGTTACTATAGCAGAAGAGTTTGCATTTTTCCTGCAAGTCTTTTTTTTTTTTTAAAAGGATAGACAACAAGAAGTTAGCATGAATTCATTTAATGTATTTCTATTAAAAACATTATAAAACTACTAACTCAGACAACATTCTATCTCATGGAGCTTTCCTTACAGTGGGAAAGTTATTACTGCATTAACTCAGAACCAAGTTACTCCACACCTCTGGAGTTACAGTTGAGGTTTTAATACTGAATCTGCATTTCAAATTTGTATGTAAATCACAGTATAGGTGATTGCAAAATGAATGAATGAATGAATGAATGAATGAATACAATTAGTTATTTGTTATTTCACCAATATTTATTTAATTTTTAAATATACCACACACTGGTCTAAGAGCTGGGTATACAGCTGTGAATCCCTGCCTGCTTTTATTCATTCAACAACCACTTTGCTGACTATCATTGAGATCCCAGCCACTGTACTACTTTTTTTTGTGAGTTTTTTTTTTTTTTTTTTAAGTAGGCTTCCACACCAATAGTGGGCTTGAACTCACAATCCTGCAATCAAGGGTCACATGCTCCACAGACTGAGCCAGTCAGCACTCCACCACTGTATTAGTAATAAGCCACTTTATAAATGGAACTATGGAGTACAACTCTTCTATTTCACTGTGAGGTGCCTATTTCTATAGTAATTTCTCTTTCAGATGTTCTTATTGTAGGTTAGCCTCTGGCATTGTGACACAACAAGTTATAGTTTTAAATATTTTAAAAAGTTGCAAATTGGGTGATTGTTTTAAATTAGGTAATTTTTAAAAGAATATTTTAGTTCCACCTAAGGGTAAGTGGTACTTCACAAATGTTTGTTGAATGCTAGAGAATAAATAAAGGAAATATTATCTCCAGGAATATTGTAACAGGAACCACAAAGACAGAGAAGTTGTGGGATTTGCCGCAGAACAGACTACAGAACCCCATCCGGAGATCCTGACTGCTTCTGTCTTTGCCTGACAGACCACATTCTTCTCTTTGCCCTTAGCTTAGGTGTTAGCAGAACTTCCAAGATGAGATCCTCCATTAAGAACTGAAAACCAGACCCATATTATTTACTCAAGCCCTATAAATAATTGCATTCTGAGGACGCCTCTCTCACAAAGTATCCTGCACTTGGCCATAAAGTTATCAGCAGCTGGCTGCAGTCTTGCCAAATTGCTTTACCTTTCTTAGGTAAAGCATCATCAACATCTCCTTTACACCCTCAACACTCTCAGTCATTGTTTTAGCAGCTGATCATTTATTACAAATGTTGCTTAAGATATGGCTTCATTTCCTCATACCTCACCATCCTCAACTCTTTGATCTGTGATTTTAAATTTTTTAGTTATTTTTGAATATTTTATTTACTTATTCATGAGAGACACATAGAGAAAGAGATATAAGCAGAGGGAGAAGCAGGCTCCCTGAAGGGAACCCAGTATGGGACTTGATCCCAGGACCCCGGGATCACGACCTGACCCAAAGGCAGATGCTCAACCCTTGAGCCACCCACGTGTCCTGGTCTGTGATTTTTTACCTCTTTTCCCCCTCACGGCCTTCATTATGACCAAGTTTCAATTTTCACCTCTTTCATGATGCTTTTCTTGTCATCCCAGCCTCCTCATAACCCCCTTGACTTTCAATTCTGAATCACTTCTGATCTATATCAACTAATTTTGTACCTCATTAATTTATTCTACAAGCCTTGATTTAACACCTACTGTGGCTCAAGCACAAAGACGAAAGCTAAAGCTAAAAAGTTGAAAGACTGGCTAGAAGTCTGAGATCAAGGTGTCACAGGGTTGGTCCTTTCTGAGGTCTGTGAGGAAGAATCTCTTCCATGCTTGGCTCTTAGCTGGTGTTTTTCTGGCACTCTTTGGTGTTCCCTGCTTGTAGAAGCATCACTCAGATCCCTGTCTTCAGTTTTGCACGGCATTCTCCGTACATCCATGTTTGTGTTCTAATTGCCCCTTTCTGTAACGATGGCAGTCATGGATTAAGTGCCCATCCTACTTCTTATCTTGCTTAATTAATTATATCTGTGATGATCTTAATTCTAAAGAGGGTCATGTTTGACATACTGGGGTTAGGACTTCAACATATGAATGGGGGAGGGGGCACAATTCAACCCATAATACTATCCATGAACCCTGTATGATGTGATGTCCAATTCCCTCCCTCCTGACCACATGGTTGGTCTGCTCTGCCCTGCCCTCCTGTCTGTGGTGGGACTTTGAGTCTAGTTTAGCAAATAAGATGCAAATAGAAGTAATGTGGCTACTTCTTGGCTGGGAGCCTCTCATTGTCTGTTTGAGGTGGCTGAGAATTCTCTTTCCCTCTGCTGTGGTGATCAGTAATGTGTAAGAAGGAACCCATAAGTGAAGCAGCATGGAGCAGAGCTTTGACTCTTGATAAGGCAAATAACCAGAAAGAAAACTAAACCCTTTTTATTATGAGTGACTAATATGTGTTGCTACAGCATGACCTAGTCTTTCTGGATACCATTACTTTGGAGGATACGATTTATTTTTATTTTTCTTGTGGACTGAATTGTGTCTTCCCAAAATTCGTATGTTGAGGCCTGAACCTTCAATCTGACTATATCTAGAAATATTGTCTTTAGGAGGTAATTGAGGTTAAATGAGGTCATAAAGGTGGGACCATAATCCCATTGGACTGTGGCCTTGTAAGAAGAGGAAGATCTATGTGTCTCTCTGTATCTCTGTCTCTTTCCCTAATTTATTTCTTTCTCTATCTTCATTTCTCTCTTTCTCTCCCCTCCCTTCCCCCACGTAGGGACACATAAAGACAAAGGCTATTTGTAGGGTGCCTGGGTGGCCCAGTGAGTGTTTGCCTTTGGCTCGCATCATCACTGGGATCAAGCCCTGAGCTGGGCTCCCCGCTCCATGGGGAGTCTGCTTCTCTGTTTCTATCTGCCCCTCCCCCAGCTTGTGCTCTCTCTCTCCAGGTCTCTCTCAAATAAATAAATATGACCTTAAAAAAAAAAAAAAGACAAAAGCTATCTGCAAGCCAGGAAGAGAACTCTCATAACCTCATAACTCTCATCAGAACCCAACCACATCTGGCATTCAGATCTGGAACTTCCAGTCTCAGAACTGTGAGAAAATAAATATTTGCCACTAAGCTACCCCATCCATGGTATTTTGTTATGGCATCCTGAGCTGACTAAGACACTTTCTCTTCTTAGTTATACTGATATATATGTTTTCCTACTTGTACTTATTTAGACTCTAATTATGATTTTTTCCTTGTGCTATAAAAAATAATTAATTTAATTTTATTAACCATAAAAAATTTAACATGAAAAAAACCCTTCAAAGCATGCATCATTATGCTGTATATTTTAGTAGATGCACTACTTCAGGTTATCTTTACAATGAACTAAATTCAAAGGAAAACCTCAATTCAATTCAATTTCATAGAAATGTACTGAGAGCCACAGCTCTCATGGCCTCTTTAAGAGCCTCACACAAATCTCCTACCTCTCTTTCTGCAGATACAGACTTTTAATGATAACACACACCATTTCTGTACTTCACAAACTTAAATGGCGATTTGTGGTATTGTTCTTAGTCTCACAGAGTGTTCCTTGAGATGAATGTAACTGTGGTAAATTGTAGAACTGTTCACCAAAATCGGCTTCCCCTCTGGTGTCTGGGTGAGATTATATTTTAGAGTTCCACTGAAGCTGGGCTTGACCGGGCCAGATTTTTCCTGGCCAATGAAATGTAAGTAGAAGTGATAGAGATCTCTCCCCCCACTGAAGCTATATGAGCAACAAGCTGTGCTTTCTTCCTCACACCTTTTCCCCCTGCCCTGGTACTGGAAGGGCAGCTGTGCCCTATGCCTAGGTCACAGTGAAGACAACATAGAGCAGAACCTCAGGCCATGTCCAATAGGTTTGAAACATGAGCTGGAGAGTCCTTGCTGTTATAAGCCACTGAGATTTTGCAGTTTGTTGTTGTTGTTGTTGCTATTGTTAACAGCTGCAAATCCCAGCCCAACCTCACTGACACGTTATGTTAAACTCCGTGTATTGTCTATGTCTGTACATCCAGCACAGGCTGGCTTTTTCTCGGGACAACATGTGTCGTGGACACAGAGATAAACCACTCCATTCTCCTTTTAGGGAATTTTTTAAAAAGATTGTATTTATTTATTTGAGAGAAAGAGAGAGAGCATGAGCAGGGGGGAGAGGCAGAGGGAGAAGCAGACTCTCCCTGCTGAGCAAGGAGCCTGATGTGGGGCTCATTCCCAGGCTCCAGGGATCATGACTTTAGCCAAAGGCAGACACTTAACCAACTGAGCCTCCCAGGTGCCCCTAGGGAAATCTTGATTCAGTTGAGAGTATTGTCCGCAAATTCCTTCAGTTCTCAGTCCCTTTAGGGTTTGCCTCTGCTGCAGAAAACCATCTCAACCAATATCCTGTCCCTCCTAGGCTGGCCCACATCTGGTAGCTGATGGAGGTAGGGATATAAAGGCCTGGCCAATGAAGGACACATCTGTTGGGTAATTCAACTCTAGAGCTTCTTGTGAAATGGGTGAGATGTGGATGGGCCTGAACCCCAGCTTGTCTTTTTCCTTTGCTTAATGCTACTTCTTTCCCTTCCTGTCCAGAGGTGTCAACCACAAAGGCATTTCCTGACAAAACTTTTGCACATTCAGCACTGTTTCAGAGTCTTCTTCCCAAAGAACCCAGTCTGCAACCAACATGTCTACCTTTAAAGAATAAGAGAAGTGAGAGTGTGTTGGGGGGATGTGTGTGCGTGTGTACACACATATGCTTCCAGGGATCTCTGTATTGGTAGTTTCCCCACTTTCCTCCTTTGGTGACCCATTTGTTCATAAATATGCCATTATGACTAATTAGTTGCAGCCAACCTCTGCTCCTGTGGGCCTTGGAGACTGACTACCTTCTTCTAACAGGTATGTCAAATGTGCAAGCATAACTTTCTGAGTGTGACCTAGTTTCTTTGCTTAAAGTCACCGGGAATAGGAAGGACCATTCAGAGGTCAAGAGGCTGGGCAACTTTAATTTTTGCTCTTTATTTATTTTTAAGATTCTTCAGTATATTAAAAAGTGAAAAAATGCCAATAGAGTATCACAAATTTTGTGGTGGATTTTGAATATTTACCTTTGGCAGATTAATTCTTTTAGCCCAAAATACAGTGCAATGTAATTAGTTCCATATTGCCCAAAATAATGATAGGATTTATCATAGAATATGAATTCCTGGCACTACAGGCAGTACTGTCCTGTAAAATTTTTGTTTTTGTCCTTTTCAATCCATGGGTCACATCCCCATAGTGGGTCATGGAATCAATTAGTCTATGAAGAACAGGGCAACCAAAGTGTAAAAAACACTGCTTCACTCTCTCTCCCTCCAGCCAGGGTAAACCTACTGAATCTTTTGTGTGAGATTTGTGATTGCCCCTTCTAGCTGCCATAGCCTCAATCCTTTATCCTGACTTTCTCCCCTTTTCCCATCTCTTTCCCTTCACTTCTATCTGTCCTGGTTGTAACCAACACTTTAAGAAACTTTCAGTTGCACACAATGGAACAACAACAACAACAACAACAACAACAAAACACTATATTGCATGTGGTAATGGTAAAAGTATTTCTATTTTTAGTAGGCTCCATGCTCAGTGTGAACACAGGACTTGAACTCATGACCCTGAGATGAAGAGCTAAGCTGATCTCAAGAGTCAGATGCTTAACCAACTGATCATGTGATAAAGGTAAATTTGGGGGAAATGAATATTCTAGTCCTCTTCCAGAAGAGGCCTTCTTTGCCTCCATTGTCTCCTCTTCTTACCCCTTCATCAAAGCATAAAGTTAGACATTATATGTTTTCAGGAAATAGTCTCAACCTCATTGCTGTGGCTTTACAAAAATTGAGGAGAAGCAAAAGGAAAGGGTCTTTTATCTTTTATTTATTTATTTATTTAGAGAAAGAGAGAGAGAGAGAGAGAACACACAAGTGGCAGGGCACTTGGTGGGGGGCAAAAGGAGAAGCAGACTCCCCACTGAGTAGGGAGCCCCACACAGGCCTCAAACCAAGGACCTCAGGATCATGACCCAAACTGAAGGCAGATGCTTAACCCACTAAGCCACCCAGATGCCCCAGGAAAGTTCTTTTATTGCAATTTCTTCCTCAGATACATAACTAGCAGGGTTACAAAAAGTAACTCAATGAGAATGGTGCTTCAGTCCAGCAGACATTTCTGATCTATATACTATATGTTTCTTACAACAACCCTGGTAGAGAGCCTGCCATTCTTCCTGTTTTATAGTCATAAAATTGAGGTTCAGAGAGGTAGCAAAACCACATAGATATTAAATGCCATAAATAGATTTTCTAATTTTTTATTCCAGTGGCTGTTTATTCAACAATAGTTTGTCAAGGATGCACCATGTTCTAGAAAGTATGTGTTATACCTGGGGGATATTAAACTGAGAGATACATGGTATCTGCTTCAAGGAGCTTAAATCATTCTGATGCTAGAAATACATTTAAAACTTGATCAAAATATAATGAGATAATACAGCCGTAACAGCTACCAGTTATAGAACACTTATTCTGGGGCAGGTGTGAGATCTACATAGTGCTGTGGGGACCTTGAGGAGGAAGGTTTTGTCAAGGTAGGGATCAGGTAAGCTTTTGCATGCCTGGGAAAGAATAGTTGGATTACCCAGTAGTCGGAGGGGACAGAAAGATTCCTCAGAACAGTGGGGACAGTGTGTGCAGAGGAACTGGTGGATGAGAGAGAGCCTTCTGTTATTAGGATGCATGTAAAACTTTGGCTGTGTGGTAGGGGAAGGGGATGAGGACTATTCCAGGATTTCTAATTGGACAGCAAGGTGAGAAGTGGGATAGAGGCAATTACTGAATTTTAGAAGTTTACTCAAGATTCAGTATTGTGATCTTAACATGGATATTCAATGTCTAGCAGAATTAGCCCTTCTGAAACTGTTAGGTTTATCTCTGTCATAATTAACTAAGTTGTGGGAAAAGCTGGTTAAAATCAGGGGGGTTTGTTCTTAGTGTTGTGGAATTTATTTGGAAAAGAAGAATATATCTTGGTACACTTGAATATGCAAACTTTTCAATGAATGGCTTTTGTCTCTTGATTTAAAATCTATACCTAAAAGATTAATGAGCTAAGAGAACTCAGTTGTAGAATGTTTATAGAGACCTGAGAAACCAATGCAGTAGGTGGATAATGGACAGGGAATTACCAGAAGACACAATCTTGTTGAATGAAAACAATGTACAGTTAAAAATAAAATTTGAATTCAATGATGTTTGTTTAAAGATTGTATTTATTTATGAGAGATGCAGAAAGAGAGGCAGAGACAGGAGCTCTGAAGGAAGCTCCCTGAAGGAAGCCCAATGCAGGACTCCATCTGAGGACCCCAGGATCATGACCTGAGCCAAAGGAAGCCACTGAGCCACCTAGGTGCCCCGGATTCAATGATGTTTGAATAGCCCTGTCATGACTTTGTTATTTTAATCATTATTTGGATGGATCTCCAAGGGCCCAAAGTCATTATTTAAAAATAAACTTTTATTATATTTTTTGAACATATTTTATCTTTAAGCAATCTCTACACCCAACATGAGTTTTGAACTTATAACCCTGAGATCAAGAGTCACAAGCTCCAGCAACTGAGCCAGCCCAGCCAGGTGCCCCTAAAAGTAAACTTTTAAAAGTATGAGAGTATGAGTCTGTAGGAGTCAATGCATGTCTAGATGGAAAAAATTTTTTTTTGAAAAGATTTTATTTATTTATTTTAGAGAGAGAGGGGGAGAGAGAGAGCTTGTGAGGGGAGGAGCTGAGGAGGAGGGAGAGGGAAAAGCAGACTCCCCACTGAGTGCAGAGCCCCAGCAGTGGGGGGAAAGGGAGGCTCCACCTCAGGGTTCAGAAATCCTGACCCCAGGTGAAATCATCAGCTTGATGCTTTACCAGCTGTGCCACCCTGGTGCCCCAGAAAACGTTTTTAATTACTGACTAAAGCCCTTTTTTAAACTGGTGGAAAATAGGGTATGCTGTGCTTTTTAGAGGAAAAAATGGAGGCAATGTTTTAGAAAAGGAAAGCAAGGCAGGAAGGAAATGTCAGTGTTCTGTATACACACTATTTTCATGCTGTATGTGTACACATGTACACCCCCTCCACATACCTGCTTTTGTATGTACCTATATAACAAATGTCTGTTATGCAGAATTCAAACAGCTGGAGATCTCAGAAAACCAGTATCAATACCACACAATTATAATTGGAATTCTTAATGATGATTCTGTGACTCTGAAGGATCTTGAGATGCCTCTGGGATCCTCAAGGCTGTATTAAATTATGTCAAGGTCAATATTAGTGTTAATTATATTTTATTATATTATTTGAATATTGGTTATCCCTCCGTGCTATACATTGTTACTCTCATTTGACCTAATGGCTAATTAACTATGTTTTAATTTGCTGTGTGTGAATATTTGTGAAAAGTGCATTAACATGCACTTTTGATTTCATAACTGATCTTTATCTGAGTCTAAATGTGTCATTTAACAAAACATCACATTAATACAAAAAGAATATAACCCAGATGCCCTGTTACCAGCTTATTAATATGTTTGCCTTTACATTAAATTTTTTAGGCATTTGGTAGGAAAAAGGTAGCTTTTTGTTTTGTTTTGTTTGAGAAGAAGATCAAGAAAATATGTTAGTATATGGCATCAGCAAGCCCTTGTCATTCTCTGGTTTACTGTTTTGATCTCTAGCTTTTGTTCTGTAGCTCTGTTTGTATTTAGTAGTTCCAAGTTCTGATCTTCGGTGATAAGGCTTGGCTTGTTAGAGACATCTCAGGGTAACCAGCATTTGTCAGAATGTGCTTTCTAATTTTTGCTGGATTTGCAAACTATAGTAACCAAGATTGAGTGTTCAGGTTATACAACCCATTCTTTTGGAGTCCTCTCCTCTAAGCCAGCTCCAATATGAAGGAATGCTAAGACGTTTGTTTTCATGATAGTAATAATGGCCAGCTTACTGGATTTTAGTCAGGGTCAAGAGCTTTAGTAGTTCTGTTCCTTTAATTTATGGTACAGACCTGAGATTGTTACTGTTTTACTTTTGAGAAAGCTGAAGTGCATTCATTCATTTAACAAGTTAAACACATACTATGTGCCAGGCACAGATCTAGGTTTGGGTCTGCAGGAAAGAGTAATATAGACACAAAGTTTCCCCCCTCTTAGAGTTTACATTTGCTCTAACTTCCCAAGAGGTTTTGAGGACTTGGGAACCTCAATTTATGTGCCTTTTGAACCTTAAGCCAAGTGTCACAGAATCTATATGGTTCAGCAAGTATTTCTGAGTGTCTGTTGCACGTGGCTTAATGGAAATAGCACAACATTGAGAATTAGACCTCCTCAAGGTTGTGTCTTTGACATTAGTTAGGGGCAAGTGCTGGAATTTCTCTGACCTAGTGGTATTAAATAAGATGTCACTGAGTTGCTCTAATTTTATAATGGTTCTTTGTGTCTAAAACTTTTTCGATACAGTGTATAAAAATGTATGTACTCCAAAAGCATATGCCCGATGCTGATTTGGGAAAATGTAAGCCTTCTGTAGGATTATGTAGTTTTTCTGAGCGAGGAAGCGTATGATCAGAGTTATGCTTTGGGAAATCCAACATATCAACGGTGTATAAAGCGGATTAAAATGGAATAAAAAGGCCGAATATTATGCAAGCTGCAGGTTGTCAGGAATAAGAGAGATGGCTCTATATAGGCTAGAATATTGAAGGATTTCCTGGAGCAGGGATTACTTGGTCTGGGTTTTGAAAAATGGTCAGATTTGCTAAAGAGAGGTCTTGGTGAATTAGGATGAGGATGAATGAGATTATAGCATTCATTCTCAGTAGGACCCTGGTCATTTTAGGAATAAAAAGATATATGCCCTTTGAAAGAAAAATGGATAAACGAACTGCCCCCAGAGTGAATCTGAGGGTTCAGAAGGCTCTGGAATCAACCTAAGATGCAGAGTTAGGAGCCAGATTTGCCTCCTGGGCCACATGACCTAACCCTAAAGCAAGGTTAGGCCAAGAGAAATGCCTACCACCACTCTGGAGGCCCCCAAACTGTAATGCAACTCTCAAGGAGACTATCAGGCTTTATCAGGTATTCCCAATAGCATCACAACTTTAACAATCATGATTAGATTTGTAGAGGATAGATGGACAAAATTAGACCAGGTGGCTGGATAGAAGCTCAGCCTGAAGCAATGTAGCTTGCTATAAACAGCTGGGAAACAGCTGCAACGGACAGCCCCTGCCGGCAAGCTGCTGCTAGCGACAGGCAGGCACAGTACCAGGAGAAGTGACGTGAAATCTGCAAGGCTAAGCACTGGCCATCAGGCTTTTCAGGCCAATCCTGAGACACACATTAGGAGGCAAGGCTCTTTGTGCTGGTTAACTTACTGTATTTCACTTGCCCAGGGAGGAAATATGCCAGCAGATTATCCTTTTGCTTCAAAAGGAGATCAGGAATCTCCATTTTGAGTTTCTTCAGTCTTACATGCTACTATTGTGTACGCAGCCAGCCTTCTGCAATAGACAGATTTCAGTTTATTAATATGTTTGTGTTTAAGAAATTGTCAAAGTGTTGTCTGAGGTGATTCATTCCCTTCACCAGATGGAAATTCCAGTTGCTCCACAATCTTTCCAACAGTTGGTATGGTTAGGCTTTATTTTTATTTTTTTATTTTTATTTTTTATGGTTAGGCTTTAAATGTTTAGTCATTCTAATAGGTGTGTAGTGGTATCTGCTGTCATGTTAATTCATATTTCCCTGAAGGATCTTTTCATGTGCTTATTTACTATCTGTTTATCTTCTTTAGTGAGGTATCTGCTCAAATCTTTTGCCCATTTAAAAAAGTTAGATGCTTGTCTTCTTTTTGGTTGTAAAGGTAGGTTCCTAACATATTTTATTTTTATTTATTTTTTTTCTTTTTTAATTTTATTTATTTATGATAGTCACACAGAGAGAGAGAGAGGCAGAGACATAGGCAGAGGGAGAAGCAGGCTCCATGCAGGGAGCCCGACGTGGGATTCGATCCCGGGTCTCCAGGATCGCGCCCTGGGCTGAAGGTAGGCGCTAAACCGCTGAGCCACCCAGGGTCCCCTAACATATTTTAGATACAAGTTGTGATCCATCTATAGTTTGCAAAGTTTTTCCCAGTTTGTGCTTCTATTTTTATTTTCTTAACAGTATCTTTTAAGAGCAAAAGCTTTTAATTTTGATGAAGTTTTTGCTTTCTCCTTCTCCCCATCTGCCTGATTCTTTCCAATGCAGGAGTAAGGCAGATTCTTCTGGCTCACTATGGCTGATGTTTGAGGGACATATTGGGTGAAATTGCTCCTGAGTTTAGTTCAGGCATCCCCTTCCTTTTTGTGATTCCATGGTTTTTGTGGCAAAGAGTAGAGGAATAGAGTGAAGGAGGACTGGGTAAGGTGGAGATTTTATGGGAACTATCTATCATGAGATCTTCAGTTCACCCAAGAATGGCACTCAACCCATTCCAAAGGATTTTGAGGGAGTTTCTCTTCTACTCATTAAAAGCAGAGTCCTTGACAACTGTCTTCTTGAAATCCCTTGCATCCCTTGTAAAATGTGACTTAGGTAGAAAAGGAAGATTTTAATCTGAACCTTGTGGCTTTTGGTGGTAGATTTCCTCAAAGGCCACCTCAAATGACTTCCAAGTATTGACTACGCCTGATATATTTGAGTCATCATCCAAACACTTCAGAGACAACAAGGTTACTTTTTGCCTAATAAATTTATTTATTTACTTGGAGAAGGTTGAAAGTCAAGGCCAAGAATAACTGATCTTAATTTCCAGAAAGTTACCTGGAATATACTTTAAAAACTATACTTCATGATCCTCTAAGAACTGTTTCTAAAAATGTGTTCTTATAGCAGAACCATCTAAGTAAAAGCAGATAATTCCAACCTCATACTTAATGAATCTGAATGTTTAGTCTGTGGGTCTCCGTGCGATTCTTATGCACACTGAAATTTTGGAAACTGGGGAGAAATATCTTTACTTGCTTGCTTGGTCAGTTATATAATATGAAAGCTGGCCTTTGTGCTGGGATGAAAGGGTCGTAGGAGGGAAGAATTTATAACCAGTTTCATACCTTTTATAATTGAGATTATGTGCTTCTAGAGAAAGTATAGGAAAGCAAGATGAGATTCCCACACCCACCCCAGGAAGAGAAGGAGTTAACTTGCAGGATGCTAACTAGCAGGGCTGGATTATTACCTGCTCTAGGCAGGAATGCACCTAAGTCTATTGGCTGCAGGCAACAGAGTCCCTAAGGGGTGTGGGGCAGAGGCATCTGTGGTTGGAAGGCATTATTTACTGCCTATTTTGTGGGGCTGATAAAAATGGATGTCATTTTATTGAAGTCAGAAGGAGTGGCGGAGAATGGCAGAAGTCATTTCCTAGAGGTTTGGCATTTGGTTGCAGAGGTATAATACATGTCAAAGAATGGCTTTTTATTTTATTTTTTCCTAATGAAATACAAACCTTCTTGTAATGCTAAGAAAGAAATGGCATTTATCATGAAATACAAAAAACTGTAGACAAGTGGGACATCCCATTTATCCACCAAGTGAGACCATCCAGAGCCAAAACTAGAGCATTGAAAGTCACTGTACTTTCCCACCTCTCATGACTGTCTATGTATCATCTTCTAACATTTATCAACATTCTATCCAACTTCCAAGGATACACTTAAATGCCAAGCACCCCCTAACTGTATTACCATCCCCCACCCCTGTCCTCTGGGTTTTGGGGCTGTACACTCTCAACTCTTCCTTCCTATGGGAATTCATTGCCTTGTCCGGATTAAGTTTCCTCACTGTCCTCACAGTGCCAGGCACAGGATCTTTTCCTGGCACAGGATTGTACTTGCTATATTTTTCCCATTGTCTACAATGTTTTTCCTTTTTTTGCTCTTTTAACACAATCCATATTTTGAGGTCAGAATAAATCCCACATCTTCCTCAAGTTCTTGCCTGACCTTGGAAAACTACCATTATTTCTGCCTCCTCTGCTACTTTAAGAATCTGTACCTCTTCTTTGGCATTTTTTCATGAATTTGTATGATTTATTATCTTTTCATGAATTTTATCTTTCCAACCAAATTGTAAGTTTCCTGTAGGCTGTACATCTTCAGCTTCTTCACATTCCTCTATAAGGTTGTCATAGAAATCTGGCAATTTTACTGTTTCCTGGTGAAATTCAATATACAAGGAGAAGATTCTAGGCACTAGAGTAACACACAGAGAGCTATGTTCTAATCTGGGGTTTAGAACATATTTGAGTCATGCCTGTACTTCTCATATCTCACCAGATGCTGAGTATCTATATGGCAGGGAATCTCATGTCTATCTCTGAATTCCTAGTTGACAGGAAATTCATGTTTGTTGAATTGATGCTTCAGAAGAACTTTCTTGTAACACCAAAACACATAATACACTTTACTCTTACTTCTCAGCATCATTTCTTTTCTTTCTTTCCTTTCCCTTTCTTTCCTCTTTTCTGTCTCTCTCTTTTTGATGTATGTTTAAAACTGTAATATCAATGAATAGAACTACCGAGAACTGGATATAGTACTTTGCATATACCTAATGCTTCATGCCTCTGCGTCTTTACTCATACAGAGTGCCCTCTGGAATGCTCTTTCTTTATTTAGCCCACTTTAAATTGTTCTTCAAGCCCTAGTTCAGAAGCTCTTCTAGGAAATCTCATCAGAACCCTCAGGAGTTATGTTGCCTTTCCTCTGCCTTTCAAGGCACTGTGTACTTCTATTTTTACCCTATCATATATTGTGGAAATGTTCTGTTCATGTGGCTGTCTCCCTGGTTAAACTAGACTCCTCCAGGTCACAGCTGTGTCATGTTTTGACTCAGGTTATTTCTTGACCTGTTACCCATCCCCCTCCACCCCCTGTGCAGAGGCTGGTATAATAGCAAAGACATTCCATAAATGTTTGTTGAACCATTGGCCAGTAAATCTCCACGGGGCGGGGGGAAAGTGATTTTACCCTCCAGAGTTTATTTGGCAGTGCCTGAAGATATTTTTGATTGTCACAACTTGGGGGGAGGAGCGGGGGTATTGCTACTGACATCTAGTAGGTAGAGGTTAGGGACGCTGACAAACATCTTACAGCACACAGCACAGACTATGTTGTCCCCCCTACCCCACCCATCCCCAACCCCAGGAATTAACCAGTTCAGAATGTCAACAGTGCCGAAGCGGAGAAATCCTGGCTTTCGCATTGTGATAGGAAAAAGTGTAGTTTGCTAAAAAACAATGCTTTGGAAATTTTAGAGACTGTGATGTCATCTCTATATTATTTTTGGGGGGAGGAAGATTTTTAGATTTACATTCACAGATGGGAATGAATTTACGATAACAGCAACTTGTGATATGCTAGTGAAATGGCTCGGTTTCTAAGTGTGATCAATGTTGGAAATTAGAAGTTAAAAGCTTTTGTTCATGCAGGGTTCTGTGGGTTTACTAAAAAAACTGCAACTACGAATTCGTTTCAGGTGAATTTTAAAAGATCAAACCCTTGTGTATGAAATATCAATCCCACAGGGATTCAGAATAGCTTCTCCTGGTCATTTATGAACTGAACTGGGGAACTTTTTGAATTTTATGTACTAAATGTAGCCATACTCCCACATAAAACTGCAGGGGGAACTGTACTTACGCAGGAGAGACTCTGGTATGTAACTGCGTGCAAACACGGCTTTCAAATGACTTCAACTCACCTACTTAGACCAAAGAGACTGTCAGTTAATTTAACAAACTATCCCTGTTCCCTGATCTTTGGGCCATAAAAATTGTTCATCTGCTCAGTCACAGGCCATTTAATTTTGGATGCATCGTTGCCAGTTGGTTACAGTAATTAGCATTCCCTATATTGTGGCAGCTTCCCTGAAGCTATGCTAAGTAGGGTTGCACTTTTGTGTGGAAACATAAGCTGGGTTGTGCAAATGAGCCTGGCCACCCATCTTAGAGACAGAAGCCCTAACTACCATCTTCTTGGCTCGGGGTGCCTTCCAGGCCCACCTGCAGATCTTATTTACTGATTATTAATGACAAGAACTGTAGGCAGCTGTGAAAGGCACAGCATGGCAACTCAAAGCTGCAACTCAAAACTATCCTCCGTGGGACTGTAATTTTCTTGAATGACACCTGACTTCATTTTAATTTCTTTCTTTGCTCCAAATGCACTTGTGCTGGAGAAATGCAATAGAAATTCAATGAGCTCCATGTTTAATAGGCAGACTTGCAACATTTGTTGGTGCATCTGTTAGTTTTCTGGCAGAAGTGGGGCATTTGGAAAGGAAATATACATTTGTGTTTGTTCCAGAGTTGGCACACGACCTGTAAGGCGATGATTCAGCAGGGCCCCTGGTGAGATACCAAAGAACAGGGTTACCTAGTGGTTCACTAGTTGCCAGTCTGTGGAGATCAGATATTATATGGGTTTAAAAATCAAATTTGATTGAATAAATGTTAACTTTCAAATAGCCTCAATGTTCATGATTAGAAGATCAGATTTTTATTCCAATTTAGGGGGATATTGTATTATATGTATAACTGAAAATGAATTGGCTTCATTAGGAGTGAAAATGGGATATAGTTTTTTCAAACGCACACATCTGCATTTTAGTTTGTACATCTGCAGAGTTTTGGTTTCCCGGGAAACCACCATGCAAGAGTTTGTATAGGTTCACCCACTGCACACTGCTTTATATCCAGAGTGATTTTTATTTCTTTTTCTAATATGCTAGAAAGTAGTAGTTCATCAATGGAATTCATTTTAGCATGTTTAATTTTCAGATTAATAGGATGAACACCTTGAATGTAATTAAAAATAGGTTATGTTGTTTTCCTCCATTGACTGATGCTAATGCAAATATGGGGCTTTAGCTAACATTAGTTACCTTTTTGTCTTTTACTGCAAGGCTGGATTACTCAAATGAATAAAGGCATCTGAAGTTGAAATTTTGGGGGTAAGGAACTTATAAATTTTATGATAGATTAGCCATTTTGCTGTCCTCTTTAATCACCATATTCTCTAAGCACAGCGAACTCTGCTAATTAAAAAATGATCTACGTAGTCTGTGTACAATTAATCTCTATTTGCATAAGTTCTGAGGAAAAATCAAGTAAATATTACAGGTATAGAAAAGAGCTACTTTCAGTATTTGGTGACTGTGCATGTGGGGGAAACAGTGATAAGGACTGACAAGATGAAAACAAAGAATGTGCTTGTTAGTGTAGCTGTTTCATGCTACTTTTTAAAACAGGAGTCCACAAAGGATCGTTTTCATAAATGCCAACACAAGCTTAGGAACCCAGTAAGAACAACAGATGTTCGGGAGGGAAACAAAACTGAGCCTAAGTCCAGTAATTTCTTATTTTGTCACCAAACAAACAACCAACCATGGAACGCTCAACAGAATAGCCACAGCAGGGGAAGCAAGGAGCAAAAGGACGTCAGGACCCCCGTTTCAGAAACTCCTTTAGACCACATCACAAGAGCTACAGTAGGAGGAAAAAGTGGGACAAGTTCTCATTGTCCACGATGTATTTCTGTTAGAGTAGGTAGCTTTTAAAACCGTTGCAGGGTAGAAAAGCTAAAGTCTGCTTCTACTCCTATTCATTTCTTGAGGTAACAAAAGTAGCCTTGCTTTTGATAGGGGAGGAGGAAAGAATGTAAATACTTGTCTAAGAGTATTGTGGTGAATGGCCTTTGGAAAGCTTTATTGACAAGAGCAACCTCAATTATAAATGAAGGGGAAGGCAAAGTGTTTGTAAAGGCATTCCTTTTATTGGGGTCTCCTGGCAGGTTATTCTGGTCTATGTCCAGGATGAATCAAGAAAGGAAAGGATTCTGTGCTCCATTTTACCATCCTCAATGGCTGCGAGAGGGTGGGGAGACTCTCCGGAGGGTGAGCAATTTCTTAGGTGGTTACAAGGAACTTTTACTTCGGCCAAGAAGACTTTTTCTAGGGGAATCACTGATACAGGAAGAAACAAAGCCCTAAGTTTTTGGACTTCCCAAGGTTATTTCTGATATGGAATGGATACACACCTTTTGCCCAGCCCCATTTGTCAGTTCATACCTCTTAATGGTATTTCAGCAAACTATAAAAAGTGGTGAGAACATAAAATGATGGTAGTAGGCATCAAATCATATAACTTAAAAACTGAAAGGAATCTTGTTTATCATCAAAGCATAGAAAAAAAGAAAGAAAGAAAAGAAAGAAAAGAAAGAAAAAAAGAAAGAAAGAAAGAAAAGAAAGAAAAGAAAAGAAAGAAAGAAAGAAAGAAAGAAAGAAAGAAAGAAAGAAAGAAAGAAAGAAAGAAACTGGATTTCCTCCCAGAAAAGCCGTGATTTTTGCTTCATCGTGGCCTGTATTTAAACCAGTGACCAGACTTCTTAACTCTGTGTGCTGTTTGTTCTGCATTGTTACTGACTGACTGCAGGAAAATAAAGGGACAATTGTAAGATCATTGAGGCCTGGGGTTCAAAACTCTCTGAAGTGAATACCCTCTCATTGCAGTTCAGAGGTGGTATTAGAAGTGAGTTGGACAGTTAGACAGTCAAGGGCAGGGTCCCCAACAAGAAAATATGAAGTCAGGACAGCTAAACCAGAACAGCACTGACATCCCGTTTTGCAGCTGAGACAGGACCTCACTAGCATTTTGCTTTGGAGCCTTTGCAGAAATAACATCTGCAAAATGTTCTAAAATAAAACAATTAACCACAAAGCATTTTTCACCATCCTGGGCAAGGGGCACTTAAAGCACGTAGACATTCACCTAGTAGGTAGACAGATATGTGGCCAAAGCACTAACTGGCACAGCTCAGCACACCCTGATTGCTTAGGATATTTCTGTAAAAGAGTTAATAAAATCCCCTACATTTAGAAACTCCAAGGGCCACCCTCTCAGGCACCCTCCTTCTCCTGTGAGCTTTGTACTCTTGCTCAAGATATTTTACTTTGATGTCCACAATAGCCAAACATCGTGGAAGGAGCCATGATGCCCTTTGACAGAAGAATGGAAAAGAAGATGTGGTATATATATATACAATGGAATATTACTCAACCATTAGAAAAGACAGATACCCAGCATTCGCTTCGATGTGGATGGAACTGGAGGGTACTATGCTGAGTGAAGTAAGTCAATCGGAGAAGGACAATCATCATATGGCTTCACTCATACATAGAATGTAAGAAATAGTGAAAGGGATTATAAGGGAAAGGAGGGGAACTGGAGTAGGAAAAATTAGAGAGGAAGACAAACCATGAGAGACTCCTAACTCTGGGAAACAAACAAAAGGGTTGCAGAAGGGGAGGTGAGTGGGGAGATGGTTGGTAACTGGGTGATGAGCACTGAGGAGGGACTTGATGGGATGAGCATTGGGTGTTGGCAAGTTGAATTTAAATTTAAAAATGTAAATGAAAAAAATAAATAAAGTCAGTCTACTTAAAAAAAAAAACAAAAAACTTTGCTTTGCTGCCCATCACTCTTTGTCTGGCCTATCTCTTTATTCTTCGAAGCACTTTGACCAAGAACCATGGCCACTCAATGTAGAGAAATCCTGCAATAGTGGGTGTGAACCTGACCCAACTTTCTGTGTAGATGATCAATCCTGGAAATTATCTTTGGGAAGCCAAATCAGTTCTCTAGTAATTGTGGAGACTCATGTCTAGTACCAAGTAGATTTGGAGTGGAGGTGGGGAGATGTTTATCATAAGGAATACATTTGTACTCTGATGGTGACATTTTGGTTTATGAAGGTTTAAGGTTTATGGTTTAAGGAGGGTATTAGGCAAAAAAAAAATCATCTGGGATAGTTTTGATTTGCTGATCGCATTAAAATATATCCTAGATATGTTTTAATCAGGTGTGGCGGGGCCAACAGATCAAGAGACAGCTGCCATCAAGGAAGAAGCATCTACACACAGTTCCCTAGAAATGGAGCCATAGCACGTAGGGCCATAGAGGGAAGTACCCCATGCCCAGTAGGTTGGGAGGCAGAGGAGGCAAGGGCAAAGCACTGCCACCAGACTTTACTGGCTTTCTGCAGGAAAGGCAAAGTGGAACATGGTAAACAGTTTAGGATCGAATAGTTTCAATAATTTCAGTGAGCTCTGGTTTATAAGGATGGTTTCTAGTTCCTAATATCTGGCCCTAACGTGATTTCAGGCAGGAGAAGTACTGCCTTGGTGTTTGAAAGTTCATTTAAAGAGGTGATTAGGGTTATGGGTTTTGTATCATTTGGTTTGCGTATCAAAAGCAAGTTCCTAGGCAATTCATATGCTATCTCTAGGAATTAGCTAACCCCCAGAGGAGCAGTCCCTCCTCTGGTCCACCGGGCTCCCAAGATGCCAAAGAATCATAAAATATAGAAAATAAAAAACATGATTAATGCACTGGACCTACTTCAATCCCAAAGCCCTGTCCTATAGGACTGACCTTCAAACATGAAATCTTGCAAGTTGACCAGATGCTAGTCTTCCTCTCCTGAAATGAAAGTGGGGCCTTGACAACAGATGGCAGCTTGTCTTAAATGTTTGGCCAAATAACTCTCAAGGAAGTATAATAATAATTGTAATTACTGTTTATTGATTCATTACTCTGTGCCAGGTATTATGCTATGCACTTGGCATATATTATCTTACTTATTTCTTGTTTGACTGTCATCTCCACTATAACATGAATATGAAAGGTTAAAAGAGGTTTAACCACTTGCCTCTTGTTACTTCCTCAGTAGATAGCAGAGCAGGGATTCTTACCCAGCTCTGACCACAGAGGTCAAGGTGTGTGTTCTTACCCTCTACCTTCAGGACTTTGAGGTTTCACAGAGAAGTGAAAAGGAAAGAGTAACAAAGATGAAGAAACTGAGCTTTGTGAGCATTTTAGTTTTGCAAAGTACGACCAGGTAATAAAGGGGGGAGGGGAGAGAGGATGTTATTATATTTCTTCTAACAAAGAAGAAATATTTGAAACAACGGAAATAAGAAAGATAAAATCTCAGAAAACAAAGCAACTGTTTCATGGAAATTAATGAAGTTTTATGAAAACTCACTATAGTGCCCTCACTTTTCTTCTGTCACTGTGGACGGTGCAGCTAGGCACCATGTGGGATTGGTGTGGAGCAGTGCAGTATACTGAACAGTGACGAAGGGCCCTGGCACCTGTTGGGATTGCGAGGGATCTGGTATTAGACCCTAAGGGGGCCATCCCCCAATGTTGTGAAGAGAGGCACAAGGTTAGAGCAGCAGGTGAGAGCTAGACAGCTCCTTCTAGAAACAACATTTTCAGAAAACCAGAGCAGAGTCTTGACAAAGGATGGAAGGGACTTAAGGTGAATACAAAGAGAAGGGCATACATTTAGTATCTTATATGAATGAAAGGCAACAGGAAAAATGGCTTATTCATGAGACAAAATTTAGCGAAGCTGATGAAGAGAAAGGTGAGGGATTATGGAGTAAGGACATGAGAACTTTATGCAAAGATGACTGGTGACCAAATGTCCTATATCCTCATTAGGGACATTGGCTAAAATAGCAGCAGGAAGGTAATAAATCAGATATAAAGAGCACATGATGACTGTAAGTTTCCTGAAATATTGGAATTAAGAGTAAGAAGTCCTGTTCCAACTCCTTAACCTCATTAATTCTTAGCTGTTGATCAATATGAACAATGAAATTCATTCTTTTGATCCTCTCATTTCTATTTACAGCTGAAATGAGTTCTAGGACAGGTCTCTGCCCACTTGCCACTTTGCATTTTTCGTTCTGATAAAATATTTTTGCATTTCTTTTCAGAGCTATCATTGGAGGAGGTCATGAAGAGGATGTGACCACAGGTTGACCCTGAGCTGGATAAGGTAATCAGAGTCTTCTCCTCATCCTTGGAGCGTATGCCCCGCCCACTGTTTCCACACTGGGAGCTGTTTTGAGGACAGCCTTGAGAGAGTAAGGTACTGTTGAGACTTTCAGGACTGTTTACATGACTGACCCCATTCAGGCCTCTATGTGAACTTTTAAGATCTGGCAGGGGGTTGTGGAGATCTACTCATCTTGCAGCCACCATAAACAAGCCTTGGAAGTAAGTCCCCTTTCTTATGGAAACTGGCACCCACCAGTCTAGAATGGTCTGCTTTTCAGTCTCTTCTTGCCCCCTATGTAGGGGGGCCAGTTTGCAAACCAATAGCTATCTACCCAATGGAAATGAGGAATTTCTTTTGTAAAGTTTGGAAAGATAAATAAGGTAGATTGAAGAGAGAGCTGTCCTACTTAGGTCTCACTTTGACCTTTAGAAAGGACAATAGTACCATGTCTATGTATGCATAGGCTAATATGTTCTATGGCTGTGATATTATGGCGAGGAATATGCAATTTAGTAATTTGGTAAATGGTTTGGGATTGGGAAGGAGTGTGAGCTTTGTGATGAGGGCCCAGCAAAGTCAAATATGGTATGTGATAGTCTGGCATTCAGGAGAACTGAGTTCTTGTTTTTGCTTTTTCTCCATCTGTTTTGGGAACGTTAGCTTTCTCTCTGTACATTTACACCTTTGTGCTCATTACCCACTAGCAAACTATGGTTATTACAATGAAAATGGCAGATATGTCTTGGGCTTCTTGGAAGAATAGTTTTAATGCTAGCATATTTGGGAACATTATTTTACCAGGTCCTTTGTCTTTATCTTCATGACCACATGGCAAGGGAGGTATCATTTTCTATATTTTGCAGATGAGGAATCGGAGACCCTGAAAGTCTAGGTGACTTGCCCACAGCCACATAGTAGGGGAGATGAGACAAAACTCAAGTCTGTCTGGTTCCAAAGTACACCTGGTATAGTACTCAAGGGTTTTTCGACCTGTAGTGGGCATACAGACTGCCTGAGACCTTGTGACACTGTAAGCTCTGGCACAGTAGGCCTGGGACATGGCCTGAGACTCTACACTCCTAACATACTCCTACGCATTGCCCATGGCTATTCGTCCCTGGACCACACTTAGAGCAGCAAGGCATTGTACTACCTCTTGTTAACAAATCGGGTAGGTATCTCAGCTGCCTTCTTCTTTCCAGGAAAGTACTCAGTCTTTCACCATGAATGTGGTGTTTGCTGGAGTTTTTTTGTAAATGTCTCCTATCAAGTTGAGGAAGTTCCCTTCTATTCATAGTTTGCTGAGGGTTTTTATCATGAAGAGCTACTGAATTTGGGCAAGTACATTTTCTGTATGAATTGATATAAGCACGTGGTTATTTTTTTTAAGACTGTTTGCATTGGTTTTTGAATACTGAGCTAGCCTTGAGTAATAATTTTAAGTATTTGTCTTGTGTTTAAATTCTATATGTAAGATATGCTTATTGAAGAACATTCAACAGATAGAAAAGAAAAAAAGTATATTAAAATCATTTCAGGGATCCCTGGGTGGCGCAGCGGTTTAGCGCCTGCCTTTGGCCCAGGGCGCGATCCTGGAGACCCGGGATCGAATCCCACGTCAGGCTCCCGGTGTATGGAGCCTGCTTCTCCCTCTGCCTATGTCTCTGCCTCTCTCGCTCTCTCTGTGTGTGACTATCATAAATAAATAAAAATTAAAAAAAAAATCATTTCAAATGTCACCACCCAGAGATAATATGTTAATATATTAGTGAACTTCCATATCGTTTTGAAGAGATATTTATGTATTTATGTTTTTACAGAGTAAAGAGCAAAACCACATACATATACTATGTACATCTTCCTTTGTTTATGTGACATTTTATCTGGAGCATTAAAAAAATTTTTTTTAAGATTTATTTATTTGAGAGAGAAAGAGAGAAAGCCTGTGTGTGAGCAGAGAGAGGGACAAAGAGAGAGGGAGAGAGAATCCCAAGCAGACACCCTACTGAGCACAGAGCCTGACACGGGGCTCCATCTCATGACACTGAGAGCATGGCCTGCAGAGACACAGGCAGAGGGAGAAGGAGGCTCCACACAGGGAGCCTGATGTGGGACTTGATCCTGGGACTCCAGGATCACACCCTGGGTTGAAGGCAGGCGCTAAACCACTGAGCCACCCAGGTGTCCCCAAGAGTTGGATTCTTAAATGACCCACCCTAGTGCCCTTATCTTGAGCATTTAAAATTTTAAATATTCCAGGCATGCTTTTGCCTCAGTGACTATGCACTTCCTTTAATCTGGAATCCTTATTGAAAATTAAGTTTGTTCTGTTTATTTGTTGCTTGTTTTTATCATTATACATTTTTTGTTTTATCATCATAGAAGTATCTATATATGGAAATCTTTGCTAATTCTTAACAAATTAAATTCATTTCTGGAAGCAAGATAATAGGCTCCAATATCTTTAACATTCTTAATGCCAAATTACTTTTGAATAGCAGTGTACAAAAGTGCTTTGGTCATTATATATTTTAAAAATTAATAAACTGTTTTTAGAGTCACAGCAAAACTGAACAGAAAGCACAGAATTTCCAGAAAGTACCTCTTGTCCCCACACACCATAATCTCCTCCCCATCAACATATTGCAACACAATGGCACAGTTGTTAAAATGGATGACCATATATTGACACATCATTATCACCCAAATTCATTACATTAGGGTTTACTGTCAATGTTGTATGTTCTATAGATTTTGACAAATGTTATTGTCTCTTAAAATATTTTTATTAGGGGTGTCTGGGTGGCTCACATGGTTAAGCATCTACCTTTGGCTCAAGTCATAATACTGGGGTTCTGGGATCAAGCGCCCTTGTGGGGCTCCCCACCTCTGCAGGGAGGAGGCTGCTTCTCCCTCTCTCTCTGTGCCTCCCCACCCCTTACCCTCTCCTCCCTCCTGTTCTCTCTCTCAAATAAACAAACAAATAAATAAAATCTTTCAAAGTCTTTTTATTAAATTAGTATTGCTGTTGTGTATTTTGAATCTTGGATTTCTAGGGATGCCTGGATGGCTCAGCACCTGCCTTTAAGCCCAGGGCGTGTTCCTGGAGCCCTGGGATCGAGTCCCACATGAGGCTCCCTGTATGGAGCCTGCTTCTCCCTCTGCGCCTCTCTCTCTCTGTGTCTCTCATGAATAAATAAATAAAATCTTTTTAAAAATTTAGGTATTTATTTCTATTTAGGAGATTCTTATATATGCAAGTGCATTGTTTATACTTGCTTACTTTGCCTGTGCTATTAACATGATCTGGTTTGTTCTTCATTTGTAAAAGCTTTTCATGTATAAAGGCTTGTAATACTTGTTTCCCCCTTATTTGCCTTTTTATTTCATAGTTTGCAGCATACACAGATTTGAAAATTTTATTTAAATATATTAATTTACTGAACTATCTTAATAGTTTCAATAGTTTTTCTATTGATTTATGAAGATTCCCTCTAATCACCTTATCTTCAAATAAGGACAGTTTTCTCTTTCCTATTCCTTACCTTTGCAATATGTATGCACATGTTGTTTCTTATTCTTCTCTTTTTGCGTTGGCTAAGATTTCCAGAACACTGTTAAAAATAGCAATGATAGTGAGCATCTCTTGTTTCTGTCTCTAATGATCAGGGGCCTAGTGTTTTACCACTTAGAATGATCTTTATCGAGAGCTCCTAAAATAACCTTTTAACACAGTGAGAATGCTTTCTATATCTAGATTACAATGAGTTATTATCAGCAATGGCTAGCTCCTGATTTCAATGGGAATACTGTAGATCTTTGACTCTGATACTCTCAGCACCAACACTCCAGGATGGGGCCTTGAACCACAGTTTAGCTTCCTAAGCATGTCTTAGAATTCTTTCTGGCAGCAGCCACTAAGTTTGCATTTCTCTGTGGTAATTTTGTACTCTTCCACAGTATCTCCAGACCACAAAAATCAATGCAGACTTCAGCTGCTAAAAGTTCCACATGCAGCAGATGCTGCAGAGAAAACTAAGCCCCTCAGTTATCAGACACTTCTATTTCCCTCATTTGGCAGAACTCCTGAGGAATAAGTCCTCCTCTTTTTATTGTCTTCTCTCCAATTAGGAGTCCTTCAGAACAACAGTTCCCACCTTCTGCTTCTCACGGCTGAGGGGCCACTCCTCTGCCCATACCCAGGCTATCTGAGAATTGCTGGCTCCAATATTTTTAGGCATTCTGTGGCCAACTGACTATTCTCTGACTCCTATCCACTTGGAATTGAAATTTTGTAAGGGAATTAGAAAAACTGGAGGTGGAGAAGCAGGTAAGCCATTTGATCATCTCAAAAAGCATCCCTTGTACCTAGATAGGGACAATTCCTTAAAATTCTGAAAATTAAAGAATCTGCTTTACTGAGTGAGGGTGGAGAGGTGGAAGAGTGATTGGGGTATCTTCCAATCTTCTTTCAAATGAAGGGGTTTGCTCTCTTTCTTGAAGGCATTATAACAGAGTGGGTAAAACAAAGATCTGGATCCTGAAAATCTAGACTTGAATCATGGCTCCAACACTCTTAACTCTTTGATCTGTGTCAGTTGCTTAATCTCCGTATCTCAGTATTTTCAGGTATAAAATGGTATCTCTCTTGTAGGATTTCTTTGAGAGTTCAGAGTATATATCTATCGGTATCTGTACCTATCAATATGTAGATATATAGACATATAGTATTTAAAGCAAATGCATTGGGGCACCATAGTAGCTCAGTCAGTTGGAAGTCCAACTCTTGGTTTCAGCTCACAATCTCAGGGTCATGAGATTGAGCCCCTTGTTGGGCTCCATGCTCAGTGGGGCGTCTGCTTGAGACTCTCTCTCCCTCTCTCTACGCCTCCCCCTGCTTTCTCTCTCTCTCAAATAATTAAATAAATAAACCTTTAAAACAAAAACAGATGTGTGGCACATAGTAAGCCATTATTATTGAGGGGAATCATGGTAGCCATCTACTTACTGTTGTAATTGAACTCCTTTGACCTTTTACTTAGGAGAAAAATCTCCCCAATTACTAGAATAAACTGCCACTTTTAGATCTTTGTAGTGGTGTGAGTTTTTATGTTTTAAAAAGTAGTTTATGTATTATAATAGAAATAAAATATTCTAGATATATTTTAGTGTTAAGGTAGGAGCTATTAGAGTCTGATAGGCAGATGCCATTTAAAAACCTGCTTGCAAAAAAACCCCCAAAAACCAAAAAAGCAAAAGCAAAACCAAAAACAAACAAACAAACAAAAACCTGCTTGCAATCTTGTAATGTGGGGGTAAAGTAACAGGAATCAAAAATAAAATGGGTTTGGTGATTCTGTTGGATTTGTTGTACACAGAAACACAGTATGAAGAATTTGAAAGGTACTATGATAGATATACTACCACCAAACTAATACCTTTGAATATGTGACTCCTGACAGTAGCACTTTCTTAGATTCAGCCTAAAGTTTTGGTGTGGCAGACCTATCGTGTAAAGCATCTGCTTGATATAAAAATAAATATTGTTGTATTTAAGTTGCATGTAGGATAGAATCATATTTGGCATCAGATGATACTCCAGTGCTAGATTTAGGTGCTGACACTTATAATCCAGTACCTTTTTCAACTACATGCAAATGTAAATACATAGCATTTATATACACCATGATACACTTGCCAGAAGTGGTTTGCCACTGTGATTAAGGTAAGGATTCTGGTTATTGATAAAAAAAAAAGATTTGTTATTTCATTGCCTGCATTACCAGTTTGATGTAAAGCCTTGCTACTTAAAGATTGGTCTGCAGACTAGCAGCACTGGGAGCATTTGGGAATTTGTCAGAAAAGTGGAATCCTAGATTCCACTTAGAATCCTAGATTCAAGACCTGATAAATCAAATCTGAATTTTAACAGGACCCCCAGGTGATTCACATGCACATGACGTTTTGAGAATCACGGGTCTCCAGCAGTAGTGCTTGAACTTTTTTTCTGTCCAGGCGAATCACCTGGTGAGCCCTTGTCCTGGCACTCCATACCAACCAAAGCAGAATCTCTGAAGGTAGAACCCAAGGCCTCAGCATTTTTGAGAACTCCCCATGTCATTCAGGGGTGGAGTCAACTTTGAGAACCAGGAGTCAAGAGCCAGCTGAGAAGTCTTCAGAAAGGACCCTCCTTTTCTTAACTCTCCAATTTCAAGTTAGAGTTTGGGAGCAAGAGCTGTCTAGTTAGCTGGAAGCCACTGAGACTAGAAAGAGGAGGTTCTATTCTGCATGGATCTTAAGACCCAGGTTTCCCAGAGACTTAAGCATTCGACTTTATATTCTCCATGGCTTTAAAGTTTAAGCTCAGAAGATAGGGTAAGTTAGTGGGAGTGATTTTTTTTGACAGTTTCTAGTAGCTGTTTCTCCAGGTAGAAGAGAGGCTAGTGATGTAATTTCCATATTGTACAGTGTAGCCCGGGCCTCTCACTGAGAAACCTTGTTACTTTCATTTACAATGATGGCAGCCCAGAGTCCGTGAAAGGCACCATGTGGGCAATCTAGTGGGAGAGCCTCCATTCTCAGTAATCAACCTGGAGGCCTTGGCTCAGCACCTGGGTGAAGGGCACCACTGGCGTTGCTGTGAGAAAGACCTGTGCCCACAAAGTTGCCTAAGTTAATTTTTCCGCTGCTGGGGAGCTGCCTTCATTTGCATGGACTCTCAATGACCTACCTTCCTTCAGGCAAACACCGGGCCTGCAGTCAGAAGTGTGGTCTAAAATAGAACTGTGTGTTTAATGAATAACAATTTCCACATGTGGGTTGTGGTGATCTCTCATGATAGTAGCGTCTACAGGCTTGTGGTCCTAGATCAAGCAGGCTGCAGGTAAGAGACTGGCACAGGTGAGGAGCAGAAGAGGTGGTGCAAATGGTAGCGGGCGACTACTCAAAGCCTTGTAGACTTTCTACCTAAAACCTTCCTTGTTCATTTCATTAAAGTGATTATTGCCTTTTCATTTTTTCTTTTATATACTCACTTGTGACTTGGATCATTAGCACATGCCCTTTGCAACAGGGGAGGCTGACTTGAGGTGAGAGGGAAACAGCAGGAGAATATGAACTCATAAGGATTCAGCTTTCACGGCAGCCTTGCTGCTTGAAAATAGACATAGAAAAATAGAGACAATATTACAAATAGGCAAAAGTATTGTTGATTTGAGTTTTTGCAAATAATTGCCTGGATGCAGGCAATTTTTAATGTAGAAAAATGCCCGTAGGGGCTTGGGGAATAAAGGAGAGGCACCTGAGATATTTAAGTTTTGGAAAAACAACTATTTAGCATGCACGGTGGCTACTTTTCCTGCTGTATTTTAATGTATGCAAATGTAGTTCGTACTGTAACGATAATCTCATGGCAGGTCCGAATGAAGCCAGTGTAGGTGGCACTCTGATGCAATTTTGATTTGAAATTACTCTTAGAAAATTATGAGTGTGTCATGTGGTGGCAGCATGCAGATAGTGCAGGGAGAGCATATTGATTTTTTTTACACTCATTTTAAAATAGAGAAAGTGTTGTATTCCAAATGATGTGATTAGGCAAACTATTAACATCATAAAGCTCTCCCTAAGATTTGCTTTTTATGTGTTTTGGACAAACAAATCAATACTGAATTCTATTGTTAGTCTACTTGTATGCTTGGGTATTTGGGTATTATTTAACTTAAATATAATGGGGAGGAGAAGCTCTTGATCATATAGAACCACTTCAAAGATTTTTTTTCTACAACCATTAAGATTTATTTTAATATAAGCCGTAAATATCTACTGCTCTTTAATTCAATCATTAATCCTTTCCGGGGATCTATAGTTATAATCATGCTGTAGAAATCCAGTTTACACAGAGGTAGTGGTGATTAAAACCTGCATATTCACAGTCTTGCTGAGAGATTTTGATGTCATCATTCAGCAATTATCTACAGAATTCTTGACTTTGCAGAGGAATCGTAAAAGTTAGAGAAACCTTGATCCCTAGCCTGCGGGGAAAACAAGAGGGAGCTATCAGTTATGGAATATTTACTTTCCACCAACCACTAGGTTATTTTCATGTTCTCCCAAATAAACCATATATGAGCCTCTGAGACAGGTATCATTATCCTTTTGACAGATGGGAAAACTCACTCAGCAAAGTCACTCATTCAATCTCACACAGCTTTTAGAGGCAAACCAGGATTCAAGCTCTGATGTCTTTTACATCAAAATCTTGCCTTTTCTATCAGAAAGAAATAAAGCATAGATTTAAACATTTTGCTATAATCATAGCTTTTATAGACAAATATATAAATGTTGAGGGAATACTAGAAAAATTAACCTCAGTTAGAGTTAATCCAAGAAGACTTCTCAGAGACGGTTTTGTGGTTGTTTTTCTTTTAAAAAGCATCTGGTATGTGAGTGTTACCATCACTCTCCTCTGCCTGGCTAAGCTATTTTTCTACAGTAGTAGAACTTCTACCTTGCAGAATCTTAATGCTTATTTACTAACAAAGCTGAAGTATAACCATTTTCTTGAAATTATAGATGTGAAAAACTACTTTCTGGCTGTGCCTGTGTACCCATATTTTATTTTATTTTATTTTATTTTTAATTTTTATTTATTTATGATAGTCACAGAGAGAGAGAGAGAGAGGCAGAGACACAGGCAGAGGGAGAAGCAGGCTCCATGCACCGGGAGCCTGATGTGGGATTCGATCCCGGGTCTCCAGGATCGCGCCCTGGGCCAAAGGCAGGCGCTAAACCACTGCGCCACCCAGGGATCCCTGTACCCATATTTTAAAATTCACATTACAAATTTACAAAATGTGGACTTTCAAAGTAGAATATCACTAAGAAATAGATTATTTTCTAAAAGTCGTAAGGAATTGATAATTCCCTCTTAAGGTGAAATGGGCTAGCGTTGCCTTGATTCACATCTATACTAGTGATACCCTGATATTATAGCTCCCACGTTTTTTCCTAAATTACCCAAATCAGCAGCTTTGATGAAAAAATATATAATTACTTTATTGATAATATGTGGATTTCTCAATAATCCTAGTAAAATCAACTTCTGGATGAAAACTCTTAATACTTACTGCATTTACAGATAAGAGAGAAAGGTAAGAATCTATAGGGACAGATGAAATTGCCCTGGGTAAGACATCTCATGAAGTGGCATCTTCCATGGTATGCCAGTTTCAAAATTATGCCACCATCATTTCAGGCTGGCAGTGTTTGACATGGACTAGAATTCTGTTTAGTAATATGAGTGGTAGTACACTGAATATCACAGGTTGTGCTACTTTCCTATATTCTTGTAATGCTTGTTTCCTGCTAAATTAAATAATCTCATCTTTGGCTTATATGAAATATTGAGTTTATTAAGGCAAGCTTTCTGTCCCTATTTAGGGCATGGTCTCCTGCTGGGCGTGAACGAGTGGATTCTAAAGAAACCGACAGTTTGCCTTCTACAGAATGATTTGGGGGTCTCTGAGCTCTTTGGATGATTATCTACAACAACTAATCCATAAATCAATACTGATATTATGATCTGAGAATGGCTTTATTGTATTTTACATATTAAAACATAAGCTTCTGACTTTTTCTTTAAAAAATAATATGCTGATTTATTCTTTTTGAATTCATGGCATGGATCCTAACAACACAAAATTATTTTAAAAACTCGTTATTAAATGATCTCCTTGGAGTCAAATGAAAAATAAGTAACAAAAATAAAACATATATTGCTTAGAAGAGCTGCTAGTTTGATACAATGGGAAATGATATTTAAGTTGCTGTTAGCTAGAGGTGATTCATGAAATAATTTAGAGAACTCTAAATGTAGGGATATCTTTTATAGCACAAGATATATTTCTTTGGTTTGGAGCTATGCTATTACACCAAGAGCTGGAAAAACTAGGTCCTATTCATGATTCAGTTACTGTGTAATCATCAGAGCAAGTCATTGAGACCCTATACCACATTCTATAGGAATGCTTACCTTTCAAATATGTGAATAAGCCAAGTATTAAGACACTACTGCTTATAATAATGTCTTGGCATGTTTCATTTCTTGAAACATTAATTATATCTGATTCCACATCTACCCTTTGAAATTACTGATAATATTAGGCTCATATTTTCCATTGGCATTTTTTGTTGTTGTTAAATATAACCTTTGCTTTTATCTTTTTAAGTAGGCTCCATGCCCAGTGTGGAGCCCCAACCCATGACCTGAGATCAAGACCTGAGCTGAGATTGACAGTTGGATGCTTAACCAACTGAGCCAACTAGGCACTCTTTACTTTAAAAATTTAGAAATATTCCATGCTGTATGAATGTATCCTTGCTGCAGCTTCAGTTCATGACTTATTGTTCTTAATGATATTAACAGGTTTTTTTTTTTTTTATATTAACAGTTTTACCCTTTTTAGCTTCTCATGTTAAACTTTAACAGGAGGTCTCCATTTCTTCTTTCCTTGATTTGTCTTTTTTTTTTTTTTTTTTTAAGATTTCATTTATTTATTTGAGAGAGTGAGCAAGAGCATGAGCAGGGAGGAGGGGCAGAGGGAGAGAGAGAAGCAGACATCCTGCTGAGCAGGAAGCCCAACGCAGGACTGGATCCCAGGACCCTGGGAGTCATGACCTGAACCGAAGGCAGACTCTTAACCGATAGCCACCTAGACACGTCAGATTTGTCTTATTTTTAAAAATGTGCATTTATACTATCTTTTCATGTTAGGAGTTTACCTTTATGGTTTTATCTTTTAGGAAAATGTGTTGATATATCAGTGCTTCCTTTTAGAGGAAAGAACATTTACAACTTTAAATATGATGTTATTTTATGATATTTAAAATATTTTAAATGCAAATCAGAAAATGAGAGGCTGGAGCAAACTGGTTTTGGAAAGGAAGAAAAATCAAAAGAGAACAATGAAAGGGAAACAAAAGGAGGAGAAAGAGGAAGAGGCAAAGGAACTTTTGAAAGCTTCTTCCTGTCTTTCTACCTCAGGACTGGGCATGTTTGACATCCTCCAACCCTGGTGCAGAATCTCTGTTGTGTTTGTAAGCAGTCCACATGGCTAGTGAAGGTGCTCAGCCATTGCAAATGCTCTGGAGGGTAGGAGCACACTTAATGGTATATGTCTAGTTAGTCCTTAGTCACGATGAAAAGTAGATGAGGCAACCTGGGTCTGCTCTGCCCCAATTTCTGCTTTTTTTGACATTTGCAGTCTTTTCTTTCCAGGCCTGGGAGGATGACGTTGATCAGGACAGCCAGGACACTGGTCCTGAGCAAGTTCTCTCTCCAGATTCCACCAATCTTACCAGAGAGAGATTCAAGAAATATTTAGTGAGTGAATAAATAAGTCAAGGGATGTAAGACAAACCTGGGTTTATCTGAAACCAGTTGGAGGCTGGGGAAGGCCACAACTCTGGACCAAGGAAATGCCAGGGGGATATCATATAGAGATCACTCTTGATCAAACCTTATCATCACTTACATTTTTAAAACAGACTTATAGGAGGGCGTGGGTGGCTCGACTAATTAAGCGTCCAACTCAAATTCGGCTTAGGTCATGATCTCAGGGTGGTGAGATGGAAGCCCATATCTCCCCGAACTGGGTGTGGAGCCTGCTTAAGATTCTCTTTCCTCTCCTGCCCCTCCTTCCCACTTGTGCACTCTAAATAAATAAATAAATGTAAACAAAATGAATTCATAATTAATGTGATATAACAAGGACAGACTCTGTATACAATTTGATGAGTTTTGATAATTGTATACGCCTAGGTAAACAACTGTCCCCAAAAGATGCAGATAATTCCAATCATTCTGGAAAGGTCCCACATTTCCCTTTTTCCTTCATCTCCCTCATCCCACACTCACTCTGGGCTCTTCTGTAGATTTCTTATGCCTCTACTTGGATTTCCTACAAATGGAATCTGTTTTCCATTTCATATAAATAAATATGTAACTTCTTTCACTGAATGTTTTTGAGGCCCACCTGTATTGTATCAGTCAGTAATTTTTTTTTATTGTGGAGTCATATTCTATTCATATGGACTCACCTCAATTTATTTATCTATTATTCTGTTGATAGACATTTGAGATTTTTTCAAGTTTTGAGTATTATAAAGTTGTCATAAACATTAACAACACTATCTCTAACCATTGGCAACCACTAATCTATTCTTCATTTCTATTTTAGTCATTTTAAGAATGTTATGTAAGTGAAATCCTACAGTATGTGACCCTTTGGGGTGGTCTTCCTTCACTCAGCATAATGCTCTGGAGATTCAGTCAAGTTGTTGCAAGTTATGTATAAATGATCTGTTCCTTTTTGTTGCTGAGTAGCATTACAGGTGTGGACGTACCATAGCTTATTTAACCATTTACCAGTTGTAGGACATCTGAGCTGATTCCAGTTTTCAGCTACTATAAATAAAGCTGCTGTAAATATTTGTGCATAGGTTTTTTTTTTGTTTGTTTGTTTTGTGTGTGTGTGTGTGTGTGTGTGTGTGTGAATGTTTGAATTTCTCTGGAATCACTGCCCATGAGTGTAATTGCCAGATTGTATGGGAAGTTGCATTTCAGGTTTAATGTTATGGAAAACTGCTAAACCATTTTTCAAACCGTTTGTATCATTTTACATACCCACTAGCAATATAGGAATAATCTAGCTTCTCTACATCCTCTTCAGCATTTGATTTTGTCATTATTTTTTATTTCAGGCATCCTGATAGGTGTGCAGTGATACCTCATTGTTGTTTTAATTGGTAGTTCCCTAATGGCTAATGATGTTGAACTTCTTTTCATGTATTTATTTTCCATATATATTCTCTTCAGTGAAATGTTTGTTTATGTCTTGTGCCCATTTTTTCATTGGATTGTTTGGGTTTTTACTGTTAAGTTTTGAGAGTTTCTTATATATTCTAGATACAAGTTCTTTGCAGGATCTATGTTTTGTAGATATTTTCTCCCAATGTCCTGTGAGCTTCTCTTTTCATCCTCTAAACAGGGCTTTTCACAGAGCAAAAGTTTAATTTTGAAGAGATGTAACATCAGTTTTTTTTTTTTTTTATAGGGTTCATGGCTTGGTGTTAAATTTAAATTTTTGCCTAGCCCTAAATCCTAATGACTTCATTGTATTTTTTTTTTGTAAAGTTTTATAGTTTTACTAAAGTTCTATGTTTTATAATATATATTATACATTTAAATTGGTGATTTATTTAGAGTTAATTTTTGCATACTATAAGAGATTTATGTTGAGTTTCATTCATTCTTTCTTTCTTGTCAATGGATGTTCAATTGCTCTAGACTGTTAAAAGACTATTCTTCTTTCATTGAGTTACTTTCATGTCTTTGTCAAAAATCAATTGGGGATATTTGCATGGATCCATTTCTAAGTTCTTATTCTGTTCTTTTGATCTCTATGTCTATTCTTCTGCCAATATATACTGTCTTGATTATATGGCTGTATCATAAACCATAATATTGGGTAGAATGATTCCTCCCATTGCCTTATTATATTTCAAGGATGTATTAGTTATTTGAGGACCTGTTCCTTTCCTGTAAATTTTAGAATAGATTTGTTGATGTCCACAAAAACATCGACAAAAACTCCTTACTGGGATTTTGATAGGAGCATAAAACTTATAGATCAATTTGGGGAGAATTGACATCTTTCTTATATTGAGTCTTTCAATCCATGAACATGGTCTGTCCCTTTAAGTCTTTTTTTTTTTAAGTTTTTTATTTATTTATTCATGAGAGACACACAGAGAGAGAGAGAGAGAGCAGGGAGCCTGATGTGGGACTCCATCCCAGGACTCCAGGATCACACCCTGGGCTGAAGACAGGCACTAAACCACTGAGCCACCCAGGGATCCCCTTAAGTCTCCTTTGATTTATGTCATGAGCATTTTAATTTACAGCATCTGGATTGTGTACATGTTTTGTTAAGTTTATACCTAAGTATTTTATTTTCTTTGGAGCAAATGCATGAATGGGAATTTTTAATGCAATTGTCCTATATCTATCCAACTGGTATATATTATGTGTATTGGGTGGATGGGGCAAATATCTTGTCTTTTATTCTATAGAATGTCGGACCAAGAGGAACCACATCTTGATCTGATAGAGGGGACTGGGCATCTCCCAGAATTCCTAGACTTTAAGCTCATTTAGTAACTAGATGAAATTTTGGGCTTGTCTTTTTTGAGAAGTGGGTGAACATATTCTATGTATGTGAAGGAAATAGCACATGGGTCTTTGTGTGGCCAAAGAGGTGAATTGTGGCAGAAATTATCTCCTAATATTCTGTTATTCTTGTTTACACAGTAATATAATTTTTGGAATTTTTCACAAAATCACCCAATTTATGACTTCATTTTTCAGCCTCATGTACACTGAAGGGTAGCCATGTGATTAAGCTCTGGCTAATGAGGTATAAATGAACATGACATATGGAATTTTGGAGCCATATCTTTAAAGAGGAGGGATGTAGCCATCATGATTCCTCTTCTTTCCTTTTTACTATCTGAAATGTGAATGCAGGGCTGAATCCTTCTGGATGTGAATGAAGGTAACACTCTCCCTTCACATCAAGATGTTAACAGTAGTAGGGATATTAAACCAATAAGATGGAAAGAGCTGGGGTCCCTGAAGTGTGAAACCACAATATCAGCCAAATACTTAATGCTAAATTTTGGCCCCTTATACTGGAATTGAACCTGCATCCTAACTTATAATTTAACAATCAAGAGATAAGGATTATTAAGATTGGGGGGTAGTGCTTAGCAGTCACTTTTTGTATGTGAATATATGATTGAGATTATACTCTTATTTCTCTATACTTACTATTATTAAACAATATATTATGACTGCCTTCTTTGTCAAAAGATGTACAACTATGATTATACATTTAAACAGTGGTTAGCATAACAGTATATGTCTACCATAATTTAGCCATTTTCTCATTGTTGGGCAGTTTTTGCTATGATAGATACTACTATAATGAACATAATCCTTGACCACATTTCTCATCATTTTTCAGATGGATTATTAGAATTAGTTATTATTTGAGCAAGAGAATAAAATTCTTTAAAACTGACAAATTGCTTCCAGAAAGGTGTACTAGTTTATTTGCCCAAAAACACTGTTGGAGAATGTATGTTTTCCTGTCTCCTTACCTAGATAATTAACATTTGAAAGATGCTCTTCCTACCCGGATATGTGAAAACAATATCTTCTTGTTATTTCAATTAGCATTTTAAAAATGACCAATAAGGTTGAATTATTTTTCTAATTTTTATCAGACTCATGAAATTCTTCTTCCATAAATTAACCATTTATATTGTTAAAAGATAAGCTGAGGCACATTAAATTTTTGAAATTTATTTGAATAAATATCAGTTTGAATCAGGAAGTGCCAAACTGAAAGTGGTTAGCACAGCTCCACCAGCAGGAACCAAGGAAAAGGCTTTTTAAAAAGCAGACACAGAGAAAAAAAAAAAAAAAGCAGACACAGAAACAAGCAAGGGAATAATATAATTGGCTGTAGCTTCAGCAGTTACTTTATTTGGGGAAGTTTACCTGGCTGTTTGTGCTTGGTTTTTCTTAAACTTGATTTCTTAAACTTGAGCCATCTGAAGGCCTTCTTGTTTAATTACCTTCACAATATTGATTTTTCATATTACTGTTGATCCTTAGATGGTGATTTCATCATCCGATTTCCATGAATCCCTTCTGTATTCAGAATACTAATTCTTTACAATGTAGTATATGTTTTCCTCATTTGTTCTACATCATTTAACTTTATGATTTTTTTGATTAGCAAAAGTTCTGAATGTGAAATGATTTAAGATATACTGATATTTTTCTTAATTCTTCCATTGGTTTTATGATTAGAAAGTATTTCTTTCTTCAAAAATAGGATAATTTGCAAATTTTCTTATATGTTAAAATATTTTTATTTCTACATGGATTTCTGAAAGCAACTTAAAATGTACTTTAGCATCTGGTTTGAAGAATCTAAATAATTGCTTCTTCATACATAGTTTTCTCAGTGACATAATATGAACATTTCATTCCTTTTCCATTGTTTGTGGTTCTTGCATGATCACATATTACATTTTTAAAATATGATGACTAGGGACACCTGGGTGGCTCAGCAGTTGGGTGTCTGCCTTTGGCTCAGGGTATGAATCTGGAGTCCCAGGATCCAGTCCCACATTGAGCTCTCTGTACGGAGCCTGCTTCTCCCTCTGCCTATGTCTCTGCCTCTCTCTCTCTCTCTCTCTCTGTGTCTCTCATGAATAAATAAATATAATCTTTAAAAAGATTTTAAAAAATTAAAAAAAATATGATGCCCATAGTTAACACTGATGTTTGATGTATAGAAAGTTGTTAAGAGGATCTTAAGGGTTCTCATCACAAGGAGAAGTTTTCTTTTCTTTTTATTATATCTAGATGAGATGATGGATGTTAATTATACTTGTTGAAGTAATCCATTTCACAATATGTATAAATCAAACCATCATGTTGTACACTTTAAACCTACATAGTCATGTATTTTAATTACTTCTCAGTAAAACTGGGAACAGTTTTATTTTACATATACTAAAGTTTACATGGCTATCTATATTAAATCTTCCATTATCTTCAAATAGTAACTAAATTTTTATTGGCTCTTTTAAATTATATTTGAAAAAAATTAATATAAAAAACCAAAGAATAATATAATAATCATTCCAACTACCCAGAATTAATATTGATTAACATTTTTCATATTTATATTGGTATCCAATTATTTTAGTGATTTTGGCTATGTAATATTTCAGTAATATTTCATTATAACTGTATGGCAACTTCCACCTCTTTTTTCCAGAAGTTTCTTTTCTATTTTTACTTATTTATTTTTAAATGAACTTTCAAACAATTTTGTTAAGTTCTCCTAAACATTCATTGAGAGTTTTATTTTTTTTACAATTTTGATGATCCATAAAATAATTTGCAAAGAATTGATATTCCCTACCAGAAAAATCACATTCTCTTATTTTCTTGTGTTACATTTCTCAATAGATTCTCATAGTTTCTGTTAACAGGAATATCACATATTTTGAGTTAAATTATTTCTTAGTATCCAATGATTTTTAAAGTTTTGTTATCTTTTTTCCTTACTGTATCTTCAAACTGGTTATGTGCTCTTGTGTGGTTCTTCTTTGAAGAACCTAGTTTGGAATTGTTAAACACTCCTAAATTTTACTGTAGAATGGAAGAATGAGATTTGTATCTATGATTTTTAAAAAATTTACATATGTATAATTGAAGTATAGTTAACAGAATGTTATATTGATTTCAGGCATACAACATAGTGATTGCATAATTATATACATTACAAAATGCTCACCACGAAAAATCTAGTCACCAGCTGTCACCATACAGTGTTATTATGATAGTTTTTTCACTAAGGGTAGGAGTACTCCTTCCATTGTGTTCCATTTTATCACATTCTAATATTTGGCAAAGAGCCTAAAAACTGCTGATAAGAACCAAAATACAAAATGCCATGTCAGTCCGTCAAGTGCCAAAGTGGAGAAACAATATTGTGAGAACTGGCCCTTGCATTCAAGACACATTTTTTATTTTACTTTTTATTTTTTTTATTATTATTTTTTAAAGATCTTCTTTATATTTATGAGAGCCACAGAGAGATAGAAAGATACAGGGAGAGGGAGAAGCAGGCTCCATGCAGGGAGCCCGGTGTGGGACTCGATCCCCTGACTCCAGGATCACTCTCTGAGGCGAAGGTAGACGCTCAACCACTAAGCTACCCTGGTGTCCCCAAGACACATTTTTTTAGAAGACAAAAACCAAGTTGAAGACACAACACAATTAATTAAAAAACAATGAAAGAGATCAGCACAATTGTTTTGCAACCATGATTGCTCCTGGACCTCTGTGAATTGAATGAATGCAAGATGAGCTTTCCCTAGATTTCCTGTTTTTGTTGTTGCCCACTCAGCCCCTTTTTTGGCTGCTGCACTTTTTACTGCTCATGCTTATTTTTGTTCTGGCTTCTAGATGCCTGTGGCTGTGTATTCACCAATGTTAAATAAACAGTCTGCATCCTCCAGCTGGATGCCCTGCTTTTTGAGAAATGTCTGTGGTTTTATTGCAACAAGTCCTAATGAAACTTGGTCCAATTACATAAACTTATTAAATATTATATGAATAACATTGCCACCACCACTGATGTATGTTGTGATTCACTCCCAACTCCACTCACAATAAATAGCCATTCCCCCAGACAGATAAGCTTTTGCAGATGGCTACCTCTGTTCCTCAGCTGGCTGCTGTTCCCCTCAGAAAGCTGACTTGGCTCCACAGCCCAGAAACTACAGTATAACCAGGATGCTGTTGAAGAGCAAGCCTGGAGCAGGGCAGAGAGGGGGTCATTTATCATGGGATAAAATTCTTCTCATTTACAGGTGTAGAAAGGAGACATGGAATACTCTCAGCATCAGAATTCGTCTGGCTGTTTTATTTCTTTTTTAAACAAATATTTTAGAATTTTTCAATCAGAGGGATGCCTGGGTGGCTCAGTAGTTGAACGTCTGCCTTTGGCTCAGGTCATGATCCCCGGGTCCTGGAATTGAGTTCCGCATCGGGCTTCTTGTGGACAGCCTGTGTCTCCCTCTGTCTGTGTCTCTGTCTCTCTCTGTGTGCCTCTCATAAATAAATAAATAAATAAATAAATAAATAAATAAATAAATAACTTTAAAAAAAAAAGAATTGTGCCCTTGAAGATAGTCAATCATCTCAGGAGAATTTACATGGATTTTTGGCTTTTCTTGAGAGATTTCTTTGAGAATATGCCTTCATGGTATTATTTTGCAGGTCTTCTGCAGAGCCTTGGCTTCTTTCTTTGAGGATGGCTTTTACTTCTGGAGATAGCCAAAATTTTGGAAATTAAGTCTCCTAGGTAAAGCTGGAGAATAAACTAAATATCTGGATGTTTGATGATGACTGACACGTAATTGTGCTGTGATAAAGTTGATTTGGATTTGGATTTGAACTGGTTTTAATGACTGGGGAGTTAAACATAATGGCAGCCTTATTGGTTTATGTAAATTTATAGGTTTATAATTCCTGAGGTTTTTTTTTTTTTTTTTAGGGGCAAACTCGTTTGTAAAATACATTCTAGGTTGCCTAATTAAGTGCCAATCATATGATCTCAATACCTCTTTTCGTGTCTTGTCAGGAAATTGTGAGATTAACCAGAGCTTCACTATATACTTCTGCTGCCAAATTCAGATTGCTTCTCATTTAGTTTGTTCCCCGTCCAAGGACCTGATAAAATCCATTTATAACACAGTCTTACCCAGTCCCTAATCGAAGAGATAATTTCCTAGTGTTAAAACAATGGATTGATCGATTAATTGTTGGGCCACTTGGCTATTTCTTTTTCTGGAAAATTACAGCCATTTTATATCTTACTTTGTTATAGTTTGACAAAATCCAAACTTAAGTTTATTCTCTTCGGTGATATCTCTTAACTCGATTCATAAGGAAATGGACCTTCTGAAGTGACTTTGGTAAAATGTGAATGGGCTGACTCAATCTTTTAAAAAAACAAACTGTATGCTTAGATTATGAGATTCAATTTACTGGTGATAATCACGGGACAAGCAAGAGCAGTCTGACAAAGAGGAAGAAGAGATGGATCAAAGAGTAATAAAAAAAAAAGAATTCTGGAAGCACCAACAGTATAAAACTGCTACCACATAGTAAGCATGTGCCACCTACCATGCACTGTGTTTGGGACATTACCTGTAATATCTCGTTCAATTCTTGCTTATACTGTATTCAATAGCTATTTTCCTCCCATTTTATGAATTAGTGCTCAAGATCACACAGTAATACATAATAGAACTTGGCTTTAAATCCACATTTTCCTAATGACAAAGCTCATTTCTTTGTTCTATGCCTTACTTGATTTGTACTTTGACTAGGGCTATAAAAGGTGTGTTGGCCATTATGGTAGAAGAAAGAAATGAGGTCCTTATTTTCTTTATTTAAACTCCTATGGCTAGTTTAGAACTTGGCTGAAAATGTAGAAGATGTAAAATGGGATCATATACAAAACAATGAATGCAAGGTTTGGGCCCCTGGAAAAGTCATTTAATGAGAAAAGTTAGAATTGGCCTACACATATAATAACAGTGAGTTTCCTTATTAAAGAATAAAGGCATTTGTAGTTACCATTTTGCATAATCTAAAATGTGTAAGGGAGGTTATCTTTACACAACATTATGCACTTTGATGTTTCCATTTGTTATGCCATTTTGGCTTTCTGATACAACACTCACTGTATAGTCGGTCTCCCTCTGAGAGCTTTCTTCCAGATCAAAAAAAAGATGGAGTAGCATGGATTATTTTGGTATGTGCATTGCTCCTTCTCTGAGGCAGAAATGTTTGCATTTCTGCTATAAGGTCACTGGGAGAGTAGCTCTGCACATAGAATTTCAAATATAGCCTTTGTACTCCATTTCACTCGGTTAATTTACATACTGGTGCTGTATCACCTGTTAGCTTTGCAGAGAACATACATTCAGGAAGAGTAAAAAGTTTGCTGTTGCCCAATGATGAGGTTGAGATATTTACAGTAGATGGAAAACTAGATCCAGGTGAGAAGGATTTCTTGTAAGTTTCTTGTCCCCTCTCTACCCTGGAACAGATTTTGAAAACACCAAGAGAGATTCTCTGTTTTGTTTCACTTGATTCTTTGTTTTGCATCATCTTTCATAATATTGTTCATCCCTTTCTACTCCTTTCCACTTTTTAAGCTTATTTTGTCATTTTTGGGCCACAGTTTATTGTTAAATTGATTGTTTAATTGTTGATCTACCCCATTAGACCATAAACTCTCTCTGTCTTGTTCAAAATTGTACACTCAGCACAGAGCCAAGCACTTGGCACTCATGGGTTATTTGTAGAATGAATGAGTGTTAATTGAGTGATTGGCTTCAATAATTTTTTATAGGATCCTTAAGATGCTTCTCTCAATATTCAACTAGATTGTTTTGTTATGAATATATGGTATCTTATTTAAGCAATATAGGAATCTGATCCCATAAATATATTTTGCATAGAGTATACAAAAAAACTAAGATAAGCTGAGAAATTGGGCAGAAAAGGAGCTCTCATGCATGCAGAGTTATCAGCTCCTTTTTTTTTTTTTTCTTCCAGGTTGCAGAGAGCTTGAATCTTCTCCAGCTTACACTTCCCTCTGCAGCTGCTTGCCCATGGGGACTCTGTAAGCTTCCAAAGCTGAGCAGCCACAAAGGCTGCTGAGAGATTGTTGCCCATGGGGAAACTGAGAGGTAGTGTGACTTTGGCTGCCAGTGCCACTAGAATTTATTTAGATTTTAGCATGATAATCTAGACACTGCCCACATTCTCAAAAAGACACAAGTTTAAGACAAGTTTATTTACAAATATATACATTTTTCCTTTTTGAGTTAAAGAAGATGGGCCATACTGGAGACAAGGTAGATTCCTAGGTGTTCATCTTTATGAGCTTTTAATTTAGTTTTCTTTTCACATATTTGTGTCCTCCTTTATTTTCAGTCTTTTTTTTTTTTTGTGGAAGAGGAAGGAATACAGAAAACATAGAAAAAATTATTTATTACATTTTTTTATTCTTACTCAAAAGTAATAGGAGGCATCCACCTACTTCTAATAAAAGACTGATCTACATGAGTTAGCCTAACTTAGGTCAAGTTTATTCTTCAATACCAACATTATAAAGCCCATTTAATTCAATTCCACAAATACTTATTGGGTATTTTCTCTCTCGGTAATGAATGCATGTGAGCTACAATATATAATAAATATATAAATGAAGTTGAAAATAGGCCGATTGTTCATGCCCCACACACAAAAATGAACACAACAAAAATGTAGATAATATTTCTAAAAGAAACACCCATCTAAGTAGGAAACCAAGATGATTTTATGAGAATTTTCCTTTTTTAATTTAAATTTTTCTCTGATTCAGTTCCTGTAATTACTGTTCATCTTCCAAAGTCTGTAGGCTGAGTCGGTGAGCTGCCAACCCTGTGGGCCTGAGATACTTGGAAAATAACTAGGATGTTAAAATTTCAAATAGAGTTTGGACTTTCCATTTCCTTAGGCAAATAATTGTTCTTGTGTTTCCAACTGTATGACGATCTTTTGCTTCTAGAAAAATTTGAGTAAGAAATCCTCAGAGTTTTTTGTTTTTTAAAAATCAGCTTAACAAAACCCAAACATGCTTGCCTGGTGTACTATGATAGTATCTTCCTGAGGATTTCTCAGAACGAAGTGATCAGAAAGAAAAATGATAGGAAATATTTGCCTTTCTTCCCTTAAAAGACAAAAATGAAACAAAATAGTAACAAACACTTGCTATTCTGAGGAAGTGGAAGAAAGATACAAATCATAAAACTTTATTAATATCATAAAGCTTGTTAATATCATGTGACATTTGTAATTTTCTGTTATTTGATGTTCTTGCAGGACAAAAAAAAAAAATCCAAAGACTATAACTTTGGAAAGCAATAATTTTGTGTAGATGTAGATTGTTGTTGTGGAAATTTGGGGACACATGGTTAGGTGCACCCATTAGGAAGTCTGATTCATTAATAGGCCTGTGCTTTATGAGTTTATGAGAATATGAGTGTCATATTCTTCTGCTTCTGTCTACTGCTGTTGGCTTCACTTAGGTGTGATCCTGTGAGTACATGGCTAGCCCACTTTAGGTAGAGTGCCTTAGAGCACAGTGGACAAAGGAGTAAGGTGACAAAGGACTAATGGCGCCAGCATGGCTGAGTTGAGAATGCGTTTAGTTAGAAGAGAATGCCTGTACAATGCAAAAAATGAAAGAGCAGAGCTAGCTTAATCTAGGAGAAATTGAACAAAGTAAAGGAGCTGCTTCTTACATATTGCTGTTTGAAGTCCACTGAATTTTTGCTAGGAACTGTTAGTCTAAACTTCTTTTACTGGCCAGTTTTGATGGTGTGATGGATCTGGATCAGACGGTGCTATACGAGAAGGCAAGCCTGAATGAAATGGGCAGCATGGAAGCTTATGAGAGTCCATTGAGGAGGCTTCCAAAAGGGCGGAAGGGTCTACAAAAGATTCTGAGGGGAGGAAGCAAATTTGGACTCGAACAGGCAAGTTGAGTTTTACTTTATAGACTTAGTCCATCCTTTATTTTTTTTTAATTTTTAAAAAGATTTTATTTATTTATTTATTCATGAGAGACAGAGAGAGAGAGACAGAGAGAGGCAGAGACACAGGCAGAGGGAAAAGCAGGCTCCATGCAGGAAGCCCAATGTGGGACTTGATCCTGGGATTCAGGGATCTCACACCCTAAGCCAAAGGCGGGCGCTCAACCACTGAGCCACACAGGTGTCCCTCACTCCATCCTTTAAAACCAATCCTGGTTTTAACAGGCATGTGCTAACCTCCTTTACTAAACAAGTAACATTTTAGTTTGGCTTCTGTTTTCCTTTAAAAAATTGGTATGGCTGAATATTTTATCATAGGTTGAGACTGAATTATTCTGTTTAAATAACACTTTAAAAATAAAGCACATAAAACCAAGATAGAGCCAGATAGTTTTAGCAAATGTATGTTGGCTTTTAGAGAACTTGTTTTGATAACTGGTCTACTTTCTTTTTTGAGTCGCATATTTCTACTCCACTAGAAGATCTACCGATTTTAGAGTTCTATGCAACACTAGCCCTATGAAATTTTCATCCACCAGGTCTGTTCTTAACCACCTTGTCTTGTGTGAGAGACTTCTGCAACATGTAAATCAATGATGAGAGTACAGATAGAGTTCTTGCTTTTTTTTTCTCTCTCTCTCTCTCCCACCTTAGTTCCTAGTTAATAGATCCAGTTCTAGATTAAGTAGTTACACAGGAAATATTAATTTTTTTTACATTTTCTAACAAATTATTTTTTAAGTGTTTTATTTAAATTCCAGTGGGTTAATGTACATGTACTATTCGTTTCAAGGGTACAATATAGTGATTTGACACTTCCATACATCACTTGGTGCTCATGATAAGTGCTGCCCTTAATCCTTGTTACCTATTTCACCCATTCCCCCACCCACCTCCCCTCTGGTAACCATGTTTGTTCTCTAGAGTTAAAAGTCTGATTCTTGGTGTGCCTCTCTCTTTTTTCCCCTATGCTCATCTGTTATGTTTCTTAAATTCCAGATATGAGTGAAACCATATGATATTTGTCTTTGTCTGGCTGACTTATTTCACTTAGCATAGTACTCTATAGCTCCATCCTTGTCTCTGCAAATGGGAAGATTTCATTCTTTTTATGGTTGAGTAATTTTCCATTGTGTATATACACCATCCCTTCTTGATCCATTCATCAGTCAATGGACACTTGGGCTGTTTCCATAATTTGGCTTGTAGATAATGTTGCTGTAATCATCAGGGTGCATGTATCCCTTTGAATTAGTATTCTTGTATTATTTGGGTAAAGACCATAGTATAATTGCTGGATCCTAAGGTAGTTTTCTTTTTAACTTTTTGAGGGCCTCTAACAAATTATTTTAATGTAGAAGTAGGTGGTGTGTTTTCCTTCCACTAATCTAAATCCTATCCTCGAAACTCATTCTCTTATTCACATACCAAACAAGCACTGATCGAACACCTATAATGCAACAAGTAGTGTGCTAGACTTAGGGGGTATAGACATGAAAAATCCTCTCTGTGCTCATGGAACTCATAAGCAAGTGGTAAATATGAACAAGAAACTAGACATGCCAATTCAGTATGGCAAATGCTATGCCAGGGTGCCCTATGAACACAGGGAAGAGTCTTAGAACCTAGCTGAGGGAGGAAGTGGATTAAAAAAGAAAGAACATAATTAAGCTGAGTTCTTAAAGGATAAGGGAGATTTAGTTAGGGTGGAGAAGTCTAGACATGATATTGTGGGTCAGTAGTAGAGCAACAGCAAAGGAATAGAGACAAGTGACAGGAGGAAAGGTCATTAGGTGTGGTTGAAGGTTTGGCAGAACGAGGGGTCAGGGAAAATGAGATAGAAAGGAGCCACAGTCTTGGCCTTGCATGTCAAGAGCATGGACTTTATTTATTTATTTTTTTAATTTTTTATTTATGATAGTCACAGAGAGAGAGAGAGAGAGAGAGAGAGGCAGAGACATAGGCAGAGGGAGAAGCAGGCTCCATGCACCGGGAGCCGGACGTGGGATTCGATCCCGGGTCTCCAGGATCGCGCCCTGGGCCAAAGGCAGGCGCTAAACCGCTGCGCCACCCAGGGTTCCCGAGCATGGACTTTAACACAAAGCAAGGAGGCTTTAACCTAAACTTGTGGGCTCAGAAGCATTTTAAGCAGGTGAGTGAGGAGATTTTGCATTTTCAAAAGGCCACTCAGATAAGGTTGAGGAGAATATGTTAGTTGAGGCAAGAGGAAGCTCTTCCTTTGAGAAGATTGGTCAGGAGATATATACCAATTCATCTGAGACAAGAAGAATTTTTGAGCCAAGTTACTACTCAGTTGCAGGTAAAGGGATGGGCATAAGAATTACTTATAGGAAGATTCTTTAGGACACGGGATGATATTGTGGGGAGAGAAATTGAGAGACGGTACAACTGGGTCAATTGCAGGCTTCTGACTTGGGTAGCCAGAGGTTCCATTTATTAAGATAAGAGTATAAGAAAAGAGGACTTGGGGACAAAATTATGCATAGATGGAATTTGAAGGTCTATGGAACATAACTGGAGGTGTCCAGAAGGCAATCTATGTGAGCCACACAATCTATGTGTCCAGAAGAGTCATGTGAGCCGGAGGGGTGTGGCAACCTCAGTAGAGAGGAGCTATTTACAGCCACGGATGTGGTAGAGACATCCAGAAAGGGTAGAGGAAGATCAGTTACGACACTAATATGGACATTTAGATTATCATAATTCACTGGGATTGGAGCATTCGTATCATGTGTGAATATTTTAGCCCCTGTAGAATAACAAACACATTTCTACCTGATATTTAAATTAATTCACTTCTTGTTCACTATGCCTCTGTGTTCCTACACTCTTTTGTATTATTCTCTGCAATGATGTGATCAGCAGATCTGTACTTTCCTGTTAATAACAAGGCACATATTACTAAATTGGCTTAATGGATTCTCTTTACTGCTACATACATTTGCTTTCAAAGTTTACTTATCAGCTATATGTTTTTTCTACCCCTAATAAATGTGAGCACTGTGATCATGAAGACCCAGGTCAATGCCCAATGTAATCGAAGACTTTCTTCCCAGGAACAAATATTTGTTGAGTGCCTATATTTTCCAGACACTTTCCAGGATCTAGGGACTCAACGGTCAACATCTTCAGCATTTACACAGAGGTCATGGTGGAAAGTCTCAGCCTTCAGTACTAGACAACAGAATAAGAGACAGTGGGAGCTTATGCAGTGGGCTGGAGGTGAGGAAAAACCTGTGCATTTAGCAGAGGTCAGGGAAGAGCATGACATTACGACTTTCTTCTATCGTATTGTATTGGTTGTAACTTCTTTTGCTTTGCCATCCGAACATTCTCCCACAACTTTGGGCTGTACTTGTGTCATCCCTTCTTTACACCTCTGTGTCTTGCATTTCTCTGTCACTGTTACTTGATGATTTTCTCTAGGGTTCTCTCCCCCACATCCTGTCTCCAGTCATCTATTTTCCTAAATCTGTGGAAAGTGCGATGTTCTTTTAATTCATTCTCTATGACATTGCAGAATTTGACCTCTCTGGGCAGCATCTGCCCAAGTGCCTCACGTCATTTGCTACCTATGTGTATCCAGCTCTACAAACTGAACATACAGATACAAAAGAGTGAGGTCAATTTTGTAAGAGTGACATAGGTGTGTTTTCTTTCCTAAGTGAAAGTGATCTCACCGTGAGCCCCATTAGTAAGGCAAGGGCTTTGATTAATTTCCCTAGTTGTAATACACAGTTCTCTGTAAGCCTGCCTTGTTTTCTCCTGGGACCAATGGTGCTCATCTCTGGGCTGGACAGCTGTGTGTAGTGAGCTTCTGGCAGCGTCAGGCTAAATGTGGTGCAAGGGTGTATGCCTTTGCCTTGCCTCAGTCTGCTGCTCTCTGGCCATATGAAGTGTGCTGGGTGGTTTTCCTCCATCCTTGGCTATTTTATCACTCCCTGGGGGCATAGAAGATCGTCCTACTGTTGTTCGTTTATCCTAATGGCAATCCAAGTCAATTCATAATACACAGTAGAACATTTACTGTGTATATAAGACACAGTGCCACGTGCCAGAGATAATATCTAAAAAAGTCACCATCTCTTTTTTAGAGGGGGTTATAACTTCTTGGGGGTGGGGTGGGGATACAGATATTTACTGAAATAATGAAAGGCTCAGCATTTTGAATCTTTGCTTTCTTTGCCTTTTTATTGGATTCTTACTGGAAACTCATTCAATTGTACCTAGTGGAAAGAACCAGTCTGTTTTACACTTTTATTCCAGGGGAGGTGTCTTCTCACTATGCTTTCTAAGATAGCAACTTCCCCACCAGATGCACTCTCTGTCCCCTGTTTCCGTGCTAAACTTTCTTTTTCATATTTATTATCATCTAACATGATATACATTTTACTTATTTTTCTTATCTGTTATCTCTTTTCTATGCCATGAAGACAGGGATTTTCATCAGCTTTATTCATCCCTAGTGCCTCAGTAAATATTTGTTGAATGAATGAATAAATAATTCAATGCATGCACTTTTTCTTTCCACAAATACCTACCATGTGCCATGCACTTGGGAAGAAACGGTGAATAAAACTTCTATGAACCCGCCCTCATGTAGTTTACATTTGGTGGGAGAGACTGACATTAATTAAATAGGCACATAAATATGTAATCACAAACCAAATTTGTATATCCTGTCCTCATAAGTGATCAACAACTACTAAAAACCTGCTTTACACTCTAAACTTTCAACTGTCTAATCCTATTAGTCTGCAGAGAGATTTTACATCACCATATTGGTAGAGACAGTAAAATCGAACATTTCCTGGCAAACAGACTTGTTTAAGAGCTAATATAACACTATACTGCCCTCTTCCAGTCTGTCTAGTATTTGGAAAATTAATTTGACAAAGAAAGCTAATACAATGTATAAAGAATGTCTGTTCAGAATACTTATCCAGGAGGATGCAGGTAGACATGTGTGGCTGCAGATGTATTCTGGATTAATTTGTTTTCAGAGGAGTGTCTTATTTCAACAAATGAAGTTGGGGAACTTTAGTGTTGTTACAAAGATATCAGATTTTTTTTTTAACATTAATTGTAGAATATTCTAAGCCCATTGAGTTTCATTGGCTTTTAAAATGAACAACAACCCAATCTGAACTTTCAGTTTCAAAACATAAATGTTTTGTTCAAGAAGTGCTTTTGAAATATTACCTTATTACTTTAAAGGTTGATGTAATTTCTTTGACTCGAGACTGAATCTTTAGGGGCAGATGCAACATTAGTTTTTGTGGGATTATTTAAAAAGAATGTTAATCAGCAACTGCTCTAGTTTTTCTTATATTCAGTTCCCAAGGAGTAAAAATAATATTTATTTGGAAGTTTCATCCATGATTAACCTCAATACTGTAATACTGCTTTTTCTTGTTCAATTCCTATAATGAGCAATCTTCCGAGTAATAGTTGGTAAATAAAGTTGTCATACGTATTGACAGTAATAACTAAACTACCACTGCCCATAGGCCCTCCCTCCCCTTCCCAAATTTTAGGATTGCAGAATTAACATAGCATTTTTTTAGATCTAAATACATACCAGCTGCAGTCTTTTAAAGTCTCATATCATTTTGTTAGCACAATGCCTGCCTACGTGAGCGAAAACATGGGAACTGCATCCTAATGCAGTTGACAAGATTTTTTATTTTCATGATTACTTCTCTGCCTTTTTTTATTTTGCCTGCAGGCAAAGGTTGGCATACATGTCAAGAGAATGTTCTCCAGCTGGGGCCTGCAGTACAGAGAATTGTATATACCAGAGGGCTCATGGGACTCTAGGCAGATTATTATGGTAATATTGGAGGCTGCTGTCCTCTCCCTCCCACAGCTGGGCCGCCTCTCTCATTGTAAGTATTGAAGCAATATGTTTTGCAAATTATACGTTGGGAACAACAGGGACCCAGTAAAGTGAAGAAAAAGAGAAACATTGCAAAATGTTGCCTTTAATATTATATTTTTCTTGTTCATCAAGCAAAATAAATTAAAGCTTTAATTTTTTTTAATTAAATGAGGATCGTATATTGAAAAAAAAGAGCTATAAGAGTAAAAACTTAATATTGATTTTATTGAGTGAGAGTTTCAAGAAAATATCGTTACAGAGAAATTAGACAGTAGCCTGATTCAAGAGAATCATGGTAAGATTACATAATAGCCTTTATTATGGATTTCAAAAATCCTTTTGAGTCCAATGAAGCTGGGTTAGCAAAAACTGCACAAAAAATATCATTTTAATTAGTGCTAATGTGATCTCGTCATGGTCCAGCTGTTTCACGCAGGATGAAAATGCGTGTTACTTTATTAGTAATGCATCTTAGAAAAAAAACGTCACTTCTGATTTCAAACATTTGTTATTAAAGTACATTTTAATACAATAGTAGAGCAACATGATTGATTTGGTGAAATGAGGCATTAGTGAAATTCAGGCAAAAAGGCTTAAAAGCCTTCTTAATTGAGGAAGAAATGTTTTCCTTCTGTCTGGCCTTCCTTTCTGGAAACATTAATAACAAAACAAGAGTCATATTTCTATTGCAAATTTTGAAGACATATCATCTGAGAGAGAGTAAAAATGCCACTAATCCAGAAATTAGCATTTTTTCCCTTATAGAGGTGCAAAGTTTCCCCCCAAATTTAAAGTTGTAGGCTAATTTTAACAAATGCTCTGCTGTTTCGGTTTTCGGTAATGAATTTAAATTTATTCATCAGCAAACATTTCCATGTCTGTCTCGATAGAGAATCTACGACTCATTCTTTGGGATTCAGCTTTCATTATTTCAGCCAGTCTTAACTCAACTTCTTCATTTAGAAATGAAATCCTGCATCCTTAGGATAAGACCCTCCGATTTAAAAAAGTTAGGAGTGTGCTTCAAATCTTCCTCTTCAATGCTTTTAGCAAGACTGAGCCTCCTCACGTGAGACAATCGTATTAAGTACAGTACATTTATTTGTCATGTGTCTTCTCTTCCTTTGCCACAAACCCATAAAACAGCTCACCGTGTGCCATCATGCGCCTCATATATTTATCCAGTCTATTTATTTGATATCATGCCAATATATCTTAGCTTGCTATTGATGGGGTGTCCACATTACAATTTATTCCCCTCAGTTAGATATTCATTTAGGAGGAATTGAGTAAATAAAAGGCTGGTAGGAAGTGATGTTCAACATACTTGCTAGCCTCTGTGATCTTTGCTGAATTATAGTTATCATTTGGAGGTGGTAGTGGTAGGGAGAAAAGCCAGCAATTCTCTATTGTTTTGTTTTTCAGCATTGTTTCTCATCAGTCCCATCACTGTCTCAGTGTTTAGTCAAAGAGAACATAAATACTCGACTTGATTGATGCTAGCAGGGAATTTATTTATTTCAAGTCTTCACCGCTTGATGCAGGGCAGTGCTATTTCACCATCCTTTTAATTCTTCTTGTCAGATGGGGGGGGGGGAAGCCTGGGTGGCTCAGTCGGTTAAGCATCGGACTGGCAATTTGGCTCACATCATGATCTCAGGGTTGTGAGATCAAGCCCTGCGTGGAGCCCAATGTCAGGCTCTGTGGGGAGCCTGCTTAAGATTGTCTCCCTCCCTCTTCCCATCCCCCTCCTCCCTCTCTAAAATAATAATAGTAATAATAATGATAGTTCTTGTGTTGACTCAAGCAAGTTTATTCCTTTGAAAGTCTTAGAGACTGAACAAAAAGTAACTTTTGCTTTTATAAAATAGGCACTTTTCTCAGTGATTCCTTCCTGTGCTTTCTTGGTGTGGAAGAGCCTTTGTAGGAAAACCAATTTTATAATAAGCCCCCATTTAATGTTAAGCAACTAATCCTTTGGAACACACACACACACACACACACACACACAATTTTTCTACGCCTAATGACCATCATGCTATAGTGGATGGTGGTAACATAACGTTCTCTTGTGATTCTTCTGGTGAGAGAATACAGGCACCATGAAGCCCTGGGAAAGGAGGAGAGGCTTGCTTTTCTATTTCTTTGGTCATACTGATTCTCATTCTATGGACCTCACATGTGCTTCACTAATGATGAGTGAATGAAATAATAATGAAATAATATTCCACATTAGATCTATTTTCCTTATTTTTACTTGAATTTTTATTAACATAGAAATATGCTTTTCTGGTGATGTTTTCATGTATTGAAAATACAGGTGTCACTTGGCTTGGCAGCCCTGCTAGCCTATTACCTGGTGAGAACAAAGCCAAAGAAAATACAGACACAGTAGTGGCTATAAGATCTTTTTCTCTTTCTCCAAATCTTTAGATATATGCATGGAGAGAATTGGAGTCCAGATCAAGATTTGGATTTCTATTATACAAAAGATAGGATTCTAATAATGCCAAGCCATTAGCAGGAGAGGAGGTCATGGTGGCTCTCAATACTAACTAGTAAATGGAGCTGGTGGCTTTCAGGAACAGAATGGCACTTTTGGGTATACTCATCATATTCAGTATGTTTTCAAGTCCCATCAATTAATCTTTATTGAGTGCCTACTATGTGCAAAGGTGTGGGCTTGGCTTTGTGGCAGATTCAGAAGAAAATGGAGACACAGTTTCTGCCTTCAGAGGAACTTACAATTTTGTTAGGGAGACAAATAAGGATAAAGCCTAGGCTAAAAATGGCCAGGTTCTGAATGAACAGCACAGTCATCATGGGTTGCAGTATACCAGAATGGTCAACATGGGTTAGAATAGCAGGACAGATTGCAAATGACATAGCTGGATAGGAATGTCAACTTCTGGGGAAGAGTGAATGAAATAAATCAAGGGACTGAAGGGTGGAAGCATTTCAGTGGAGAGTTTCTGAGCACCACATTCTCTATCCACTCTGTATTTTGGGGACAACATTGTGATCAGGTTTAGTGGGGACATTCTCTCAGAATGTCATGACTATAGGAATCTTGAAACAGGTCCAGATGGGATGAAGGCTGACTTTTCAGGTCTAGGAAATTAGCAGCTCACTTACAGTGACTCAATTTAAATTTCAAATTATTTTACAGTCTTGGGACACTTCCTATCCATGACCAAATTCTTCTGGAATTGTTGCTCATGCACCTAGCTGCATGTGGACAGATTCAATTAGCAGGACTTGACACTTTACCCATCGTTTATTGAATATGAATTCCTTTGACCAAAATAAAGTCTTTTCTTAATGAACGTTGGTGACTTTCACATAGATCTATCTTTTCATAGTTCAAGGAAAATTGGAAACTGCTAAAGGAGTCCAGAGAAACACTAAAGGAAATGCTAACAAATTTTGCCAACACTCCTTACAAGTGAAGGAATATATATATATATATATATATAGCTCAAAATGTGTTTTTCTGGGAATACTGGCTAAAAGTTTAAATGCCTGGACCCTGCCGTAAACATTCTGAATTTGAATCTCTGTGATCAAAGTTTAGAGAATCTGCACTTTTAACAGTATTCCTAGTTGACACTAATGTATACAGTAAACTATGAGATCTACCAGTACAGAATTTGCAAAATGCAGTCTTTGTATTTAATTTACAAGGAAACTGGACTGGCCAACTGGCAGTAAAGTATCAGATTAGCATCTATGAAATCCAACCTAACATGCTCATAGCATCACTAAGATGTGAGGTGTGGCTCTAGGCTCTTTTATAGATCTTGTCCATTTAGTTCTCACAATACTGTTATGGGGGTAGTTGTCTTATTTTTCCACTGCACAGATGGATAAATAAGCTTAAAAGAGGTTTGTGATTACCTGAAGATCACCCAGGAATTAAGTGACAGAACTGGGATTCTAACCACAACATCCCAGTTGCCTCCATAGTACCCTACGTTGGTTTCTCTATGCTGCCCAGTGGGGTCCTCAGGTAGCTTCCTCACTAATCAGCTACTGTTGTATTAGGAAAATCAATTTCTTTTTACCAATAACATAAGTAATACCTGACTAGGAGGAAAACTCTACTAATGACACATTGCATAATAAACTCACATCTCTTCTCTTGAACTGCCTTTGCCATCATTAGCATAGATGCATGTGGGTGTGTACCAACGGATGGATACATATAGAGAAAACTTAATACTGCATTAAAAACATTGAATTTAGCCCACAATCAGTCTATGAAGGAAAACAAGAAGGGCAGTATAAGTATACCACAGTGAGGTATATGCATGAGTGATGATGTCTGTGCTATTCATCCAAATTTTCAAAACGTCATCAAAGTCTACAATAAAGCACTAGTTTGCAATAAAGCATGGTGAATAAAGACAGGGCTCTGGAGTCAGATTATCTGGGTATAAATCTGCTTTCTGTCCCTAAAAGCTGTGTGACATCAGGCAAGTTCAGTTTTGTCAAACAGGAATAATGGCAGAGTCATCCTCATAGGGCTGCCAGCAAGAGTAGATGAGATGGTTCATGAAAAGCTTGTAGGACAGTGACCAACATATGCTAGCATGTTTTATCCGTGTTAGTTGTGTTAAAAAAAAAAACACGTCAGGCTCAGGGGGTGGACACAGGAAACCCTCAAAGATGTTCATTGAATATAAAGCTAGATCATTCTTGTTTCCTCACCTTCAGGGGCACAGTATCCTTTTATAATACCCCCTTTCTTCTTCTCCTTTGTTTAAAGACTGCCCTCATATTAGTCATTTTACAAAATAGAGATTCTTGTGTAGAACCTGGATAGATTCCACCCTATTCTTGGAAATGCTGGTATTTTGAAGATAAGAGAAGAGGTTGGGTGAAGGAAAACAGGGAGGTGGAAGATTCCTGCAGTTGTAGTTTGGATACCCGAGCACGGGCTGTCCCACCTGCTGGTCTCTTTCCCCTTCTTGTTCTGTCCTTGGCATTCTCCTTCTGCTTCAAGACACCCAGACACTGGGGATCACTGCGTTTTTTTTCTTACACTGGAGTTGAGTTGTGCTAGCGCAGGATTGCAGCACACCCTCTGTCAGCCACCCGCAGTCATGTCCTCCAGCCCAGAAACACTGCTTTTCCTTGGAAGTGGTGTGTGTGTGTGTGTGTGTGTGTGTGTGTGTGTCCTTTTTAAACCAAGAACCTTTCAAAGCCAAGGTGTAAATAATTAATTTGACTAAAGCAATTAAATTAGCAGTAACTGAGATAGAGCCAAAAACTATGTAGATGGGAATGAGGACCTTTTGAATAAGTTTGGGTTTTTTTTTTTCCCCTTTGAAAAGTAGAAACTTGAGCAAAGCTGCTCAGTGTTTGGGTGCTCACTACAATCCACTTGAGAATTGTTCAAACCAATTCGCATGGCTTTTGACTACCCTGTTTTCCCCAAAATTCTGATACTTCTCCTCTTTGCCCCCCCTAAAGAGAACCAGCCTAAAGAATAAGAAGTAGAAATGGTGGTGTGTGTATGTGTATATGTGCATATGTGTGTATTTTTAACAAAAATCCTTTAAGAAGTAGAAATGATGGTGTGTGTATGTGTATATGTGCATATGTGTGTATTTTTAACAAAAATCCTTTAATTCTCTCTGTAAATTATTGGAGAATGATCAAGAGTTTTTTTTTTCTTTAAAACCTCTGAATGAATATAGCTTTGTATAATTATGTTTTGTTATGTCAGAGGCTTTTCTTTCTTGCAAGAATTAGTAGCAGACTCTTAACACCTTAAAATTATATTTTGAAACTGCTATCTGTACTATTCAGTACATATGGATTACTTTATCCTGTGACTGCTATTGTAAAAGAAAAAAACTGTTCTTTCACATTCATGACGATTCAGAGTATAGTCAGCATGGGATTAAATAAAAGATTTCTAACTGCTCTAGAATTCCTGTTTATATGTATGCTATGAAAAGGTTTCTTGAGGGACTTTTATTTTCTGATTCTTTATCAATTTTATTTCTCTATGTATTATGTGGTGCATTGCTGCTATTACTATTGTTTATCTTTACATCACTACCAAAGACAGTATTGCATTTTCCTCCCCTAGATTTTTTTTTGTCTACCATGAACAACATCAAAGTTTAAATATTTATGGTAGAGATCATTTTAATAGATATTTTTCTTTCTGTCCTAACAACTTCTAATATGAAATGTTGTAAGAGAACAATATGAGAAAGTTAAGATAATATTTGTCTTTATTGGTATTTTCATGCTGTTTTCTAGTTGATTTATATCATTATTTAATGCCAAAATGTGAGACCTGATGAAATAATAATGCAAAATGCTGTATGCTTGCTTGGTTTTTATTGTATCAATTTGTATTGAAAATACATAAAATATTAAAAAAATAATAATGCAAAAATTAATTAGGTCTGATGAACACTGGGGTGTTCATCTTGACAGTCCTTGAGTAACTGTGTTTGGTTCTGGGGAGAATGCACTGTTGCTTTGGAGGAAATGAAGACTTGGTTGGAGGGAGGCTATAACATCAACTGTCACCTCTCACCCCCAAGTGTTTTCATTTTGTTCAAGAATCCCACAGAGGTTTTATGGATTGTCACAGTGCTTGTTACTAGGCAGGGATTAATCAACAAGTATTTATTACAGACGAATAGACAATTTACCAAGTGCTTTTCACCTGCATTATTCAATATCATCCTCACACCAGTTCTGTGAAGTAGGGACAAAACCTCATGTTGAAATGACTAACCATTAACCCCGGAGCTGATCAACAGCAGAGCCTGATTCCAATTTTTGAAATGTATTCTCCTACTAGGTGGCAGGGCCTGTGCTCAGCGTTTTATGAATAATCTCTATGATTCTTACACCAGTTCTACAATGTGGTATTGTATGCTTAGGGATGATCAAGTTAAGGCCTAGTGAGATCAAGAGGCTTGCTCAATACCATGTGGTTTGTGGCACCAGGATTGGAACAGAGGCACACCTGATCCCAAGGCTGCATTAAAACTCCATGCTGCCTCAGTGTTTTTTCCACTGGCTTTCAAAAGAAAACTCACCACATATTATCCACTCATATATTATCCATTAGTAAGTCTTCCAATCAGCCATTATATACCAACATTTCTCAGCTCAACCGTAAGAGTTATTAAAAGCATGTGAGGTAGTTCCTGTCCTTTCATTTGGGTTAAAAGGGAACCAGACTTGGGACCTTTTATTACAATTTATTTTTACCTATTAAAAATGCTAAAGAAGTTCTTTCAGGATCTATGCAGTAAGGCATATTAGTGAGCATTTGTGCTGGCATATTGTCTCAGCCAAGGGAAAAGAAACAGACTTAAGCTGTGAAAGGAGAATGCAGATTAGTAATTACCACCATTTATCCTACTTCTGCAGGGTGCAGGCAAGGGACATGGATGGATCCATGAAGAATGATAAAATCCTTATCATTGTGGTACTTACAATCCAGCTGAGTAGACCAAATCTACACGTGTGTTCACTGCATGTGTTATATGTACCAAAAGAAGAATCCCACTCTCATTTAGCACTTTGTATTTGCCATCTTCTTGGTGCTGTTTGAGTGCCATGACTGTACTGAACATCTATAATTAGGGAATTTTATTTTAATAAGATTTTATTTATTTATTAATGAAATACAGAGAGAGAGCGTGCACGAGAGAGAGGCAGAGATAGAGGCAGAGGGAGAAACAGGCTCCCTGTGGGGATCCCAATGCAGGACTCGATCCCAAGACCCTGGGATCACACCCTGAGCCAAAGGCAGATGCTCAACCATTGAGCCACCCAGGTGTCTTGGGAATTTTAAATAACCAGAAAATATTTCTGCTTCCAGCCAATATAGAGGAACAGGGATCAGATTTATCCCCCCACCTGAAACCAAATAGATCAGACAAAATAATTAAAACAGCAAAGGACAGGGATTCCCTAAGACATAGGAAACAAATGAAGTCAGGTCTGTGACTGCTCCAATTAACCACATGGAGAGAGTGTCGAGACTACAGCTCAGAAAAGAGGAACCCAAGCTATAACCGGCAGACTCCCTGAATTGGGGAGACAGAGATGTGAGTTTGGGGAGAGTGACACAGGACAGACTGTTTGAAACAGAACCCCAAAGATCTGCTGAGGCCCTCCTTGAGTATCAAGCTGCCCTTGCACACCTATGAGGAAACTACTCAGAATTGGGGAAAGGACCAACTGAAAGGACTATAGGAAAAAATGCCTCTCACACCCACAGGGATAGGCATAGGGCTGTTCCCAACAACCAGACTGGAAAGCATTATCACTGATGGGGTATCAGTAGATTTTTCAGAAGGGATTTACCTCAGTGGTGGGGAAGAATTAGCCTTATGTTAAACAGAGATCTGATCTCAATTAACAAAAGCAAGACCTGAAAGGAGCATACTGTTTTAGTGTGACTTAACTTTATCCCAGAATAATGCTCAAGAATATTTAATATTTATAGAGATATCAAGTATCCAGCAGCCAAAAAGGGAAAATTTACAATGCCTGGCATCTAATCAAAGATTACCAGGTAGGTAAAGAAACAGGGAAAAACAACCATGAATAAGGAAAAAAAAAATCAGTGAATCAAAACCAACCCAGAGTTCACATAAATGTTAGAATAGTAGACAAGGACATTAAAATAAACTTTTAAGGGTTTTCATCTGTTAAGAAAGTCACATTAATTGGCCATATCAATCAGTGGCGCAGATGTGGAAAAACAGAAACTTTCATACACTGCTGGTGAGAATGTAAAATAGTATGTCCATTTTGAAAGAGTTTGTCAGTTTTTGAAAAAGCTGAACACACACTTCCTGTATCATCTAGCCATTCACATCTTCTATTAAAAGAAAGCATATGTCTCTACAAAGACTTGTATACAAATACGCTATATTCATAGCAACTTTATCTATACTTGCAAAAACCTCAAAACAATCCTAGATATTCAACAATAGATGAAAGGATAAATAAGTTGTGGTATGTCCATATAATCGGCTACTACTCAGCAAAGAAGAGGAATAAACTATTATATGTATATATAATATTATATATAATAATAAACTATTATATATATAACAAAATGGATGAATCTCAGAATAGTTCTACTGATTGAAAGAAGTAAAATCAAGAAGAAAAGAGTACCTACTTGATGATTCCATGTAGTACATCATACTGTGTGATTTCATTTATTTAAAATTCTGGAAATTACAAACTAATCTATAATGACAGAAATCACATCAGTGGTAGTCTGGGGCAGGGAAAGGATTTTAATAGGGCCCAAGGAAACTTCTAGAGGTAACAAACTTGACTGTTGCTATGGTTTCATGGTTGTATAGATATATCAAAACATGAAGTTATGAATTTTAACTATGTGCATTTTATTATATGTCACGTATGCCTCTATAAAGCCATTAAAAAACTCTAAAACAAAAGTAACAAGGCTTGCTTTGTTACTAAGCAAGACTAAAAGGCTAAAACAAAATAAAGAAGGTGAAAAAATAGTAAGAAAATAATCATTCGGAAAAAAAATCAGTATTTTCAACTGTTTAGCTCTTTATAAATTCGTTCTTATTTTTCTACTTGCGAGTCTTGTCTGGCTCTTAGAAATTCCTTTTTGTTATGTTTTCCATTTATCAGAGTGCCTTAAATGACTGCCAGTGTGCCTGGCCCTCTAGAAAGGCCTCCAGATATGTGGCATTTGCCTTTTATTTATTTTTCTGTTTTTAGATTTCTCATTGATGCTAGGTCATACCTCCTCTCATTTTAGAAATTATCTAGACTTAGCCTAGATCTTTTTTTTTTTTAAACACAGACCTGTATTATTGCCAAAAAAGAAAAACCCCATCAGCAAAATATTTATATTATGAGCTTCTAGATTTTGAGGCACTTTCTAATGTTTGAGTATATCTATTATATTGGGTGTATTCAATATATACTCATTATTAAAGTCGTTGATCATATTAATTAGCAGATGGAGGTCAAGAACTCTAAATACATTCCCTTAGGGCAAGAAAGACCAATGGGAAAGCATGTAGAAATATAGATTGGTTTAAGAACGCCTTCAAGGTATGGAGGAAAATAAATATAACAAGTTTTTTTTAAATATTAAGCCAATAAGAATAATATGAAGCAATGGTTCTCAAACCTGGCCACATATTAAAATAGCAAGGGAAGATTTTTAAAAATATCCATAGCTGAGCTCCAATTTATACTAATAAACTCAGAATCTTTGGGAGTAGGGTCTGTGCTGTAATCTTATAAATTTCCCCAGATAATTCTTGTACTACTAGGGTTTCAAGAACCTTGAGTATAGTTGTATAGATTATAGGCATTGGGCTGGAAAGACTGTTCTCTGCCATTTTCAACCTGAAGCACCATAGGTAAGGAATTATGAAAGTGGTGTCAACTTCGTACATTGGAGTCACTTACAGAGTTTTACAAACTACTGATAGCTAGGTCCCTCCCCCAGCGATTTTGCTTTCAGTGGTCTGAGTACAGGCTGGGCGTGGAGCTAGTAGAAGAAGCTACTCTGTTGATTGTAACGTGTAGCCCAAATGATGAGCCACTTCATGTGGGGCTGTGGGGATGTGGGGAAAGTAGCTTCTGTGCGTCTATGTAATGCTTTAGTGAAATAACGTATGTTAAGCACTTAGTGTTGCTGTTTGGTTTATAGTATGGTAGTTATTGTTTTTGTGTTTTCTGAAATACCTAAACTCTGGAAAAGTGAGATCCATACAAGAGAATGCTGCATGCATGAAAGTTTTGCCAAACTCTGGAAAAGTGGGATCTATCTTTTTAAAAAAGATTTTATTCATTTATTTGAGAGAGAGAAAGAGAGCATGAGCAGGGGGAGGGGCAGAGAGAGAGGGAGTAGCCGACTCCCTGCTGAGCAGGAAGCCTGATACTGGCTCCATCCCAGGATCCTGAAATCATGACCTGAGCTGGAGGCAGATGCTTAACCGACTGAGCTACCCAGGTGCCCCAGATCTATTTATCTATATACATTAAAAAAAAACTCTAAACCCATGAAGACTATACGAAGGGATGTTATTTTATATAGAATAGGGCTGAGGCATAATGAGGCTTTGCCAGTTTCAAAAGTAAATTTTATGCCCTTTGAAGAAGAAATTTATCTTATGAGAAATGTATTGGCTTGACATGGTATGAATGCAAGGGTTGAGGAAGATGGTGCTCTTGCTCAGCTTCAGGTGCTAGTCGAAATGGGTTAGTTAATGAAAAAAATCTGATTTTTTTTTAAGTTGGGCTTCCTGTTGGTCAGTGATTTTATTTTGGCTGTTAAATACAATGTTTTCCTATTATGAGAGTAAAGTCACTAAGAACTAAAAGACAACCAAAACAGTGCCTCGTAAGTGCCCAAACTTGAACACATAAAGAAAAGGTATTCCCGAGACTCCTTGGGACTTCCTTGGGTTGGCTGCACTACAACACTGTCACAAAATAGCCATGTGTCATTAGTCACGGGCTATTGCTGCCTGTCATCATTTATGTACCTAGACCTTCACTACCACCGTGACAGTCCTGTTCCCTCAACGCCTCCTCCTCAGCCTCTCCAGTGGCCAAGGGGCTATCTTCTCAAGGTATTACTATAATATTGCAACTCTCCTAAGATCCTATGTTACCTTTCAGTCCCATCAAATACATTTTCCATGTTGGAGTGTCAAACTAGAGCTTCCCACTCACTCATTATTTGGTTGCCCTACTTCCCAGGACGGTTGAATCCAGCCTGATACACCTGCTTGTTGCCCTGTGTGTGAGCTCCCTCCTCTCATGCCTGTGAAGGCTCTTCATGTCTTTTGAGCCTCCAGTCTGTTCAGTCATGATGACAAGCATAGTGTTATCATCCCCACATGATGAATGAGAAACTGGAGGACTGAAAATACTAAATAGTTTGCCCAAGGGTACCTAGCCAGTAAGTGGTACCACTTTGGTTTATACCTGGATTTGATTCCAAAGCCCACAGTTTTCTGCTGTTGGTATATCATACACCGTGACTTAATTTTTTTCTACTCCTATAAAGAATTTATTCTGTGTTACCCTAGTAAATCTCCCTGATTCTGGCCACCATAACAGGTATAGTTGAGATACCCTCCTTTATTCTAGCTTTCTATTTGCCCAAATATATTAGTTAGAACTTGTGGAAATGTCTTTATTTTTCAGGGGGTTGGAGGGTGACTTTTGTGTTATTATCATTCCTTTTTAAGTTTCATTTACTAGACTTCGTCCCAAGGAGAAGGATTGTGCTGTTGCTCTTCTTAGAGTTCCCTAAAGATTTCCTAACAAAAATATGTCTACTACCTTCAGAGCAGTGTGTTCTCAGTAAATATCAGACTCCTTCCAGAATCCAGTCAAATCAGTATAAGTGATCTATTATGGTTTCCATGAATGCGTGGTGTCAGAGTGATGAATGGTCTCTGCCTTCAGGGGGTTTATAATCTGTTGGTAACAAAAAACATGTTGAAAGTAACAGCAATGATAATTTCCCTTAAATTAATTCTTTATTAATTGAATTGTTAAAACTCAATAGGTGTGTGATTTACCTATTATACAAAATATACAGAAAACAGGGGCAGGTGCTTTATTTTCAATTTCTCCAGTGTGAAACCTGAGCTACAAAGTATATCAGTGACTTGCTTCCAGACTTCTGGTGGGAACAGGCTGACTCACTGCTTCTGGCAATCTGTACGGCGAGGCTGATACCTGTGTCCTCAGCCATGTCCCCGTTGTGAGTGAGATCCAGGGGGAAATCACGGAATTTTTATTTTTAGGAAATGTTAATTGAGGATTGATGGACTTCTTGAGAATTTTCCCAAGTTTGATAATTAGGAAAAAAAGAACACATTAATTAGGTAAAATTTATTTATTTATTTATTTATTTATTTATTTATTTATTTATTTATTTATTTTTAAGATTTTATTTTTAAGTAATCTTTACATCCAGTATGGGGCTCAAATTCACAGTTAAGAGTCACGTGCTCTGGGATCCCTGGGTGGCTCAGCAGTTTAGCACCTGCCTTGGGCCCAGGGTGTGATCCTAGAGTCCCAGGATCGAGTCCTACATCGGGCTTCCTGCGTGGAGCTTGCTTCTCCCTCTGCCTGTGTCTCTGCCTCTCTCTCTCTCTCTCTCTCTCTCTGTGTGTCTCTCATGAATAAATAAATAAAATATTAAAAAAAGAGTCACATGCTCTACTAACAGAGCCAGCCAACAGAGCCAGCCAGGTGCCCCAAATTAGGTAAAATTTTCAAGGAACTGTAATACCCTGGGCTTATAGTTAGGCAAATGGGTTTTTCTTTGTTAATACCCCAGACCAGCCAGATGGACAAGTGTTTCAGGTTAGTTGTATAATAAGGCATCATAGAGCAGTTCAACAGGTACTTACTGGGGGCCTATGATGTGCTGGATACAGTGATGAACAAGACAGGCAAGATCTCTGATCTCATGAAGCTTGTATTCTAGTGGAGGGGAACAGGGAGAAGGTGGCAATAACCAAGTAAGCCATTAAGTAAAGATGTGATATAAATAAAATAAAATAAAATGATGTGCTAAAGGATGAATAGGGGCAAATGTAGATAGAGAGTCAGGGAAGTTCTCACTTAGAGATGATTTTTTAGCTAAATCTAAGGGGAGAAAGGGACCAGCCATATGAAGATTTCTAGGAAGACTATCCTAGTTATTCAGAACAGTGAGTGAGTGCAAAGGCCTTGTGATAGGAACAAACCTAGTGTGTAAAGAACAGAAAACCAGGGTGGCTGGAGCAGGGTGGGAGAGAGTATCTGAATAAAAGGGAAAGGACCCATCCATGGAGGGAGTGTGAGAATTTTGGCTTTTGCTCTGAGAGAAATAAAGAACAGGGTTTTGAGTAGAGGAGTGTTTTGTTTTGAAAGTAGCTACATCTTGGGAGGATCACTCTGTTTCCTCTGCTGAGGATAGAGTGTGGAGAGGGAAGAGTAGTAACAAGGGGAACATTTCTGTTCCCCTTCTGAATAACCTGAGCAAGAGAGGTAGATGTGACTATGTGGTAGCTCTGCTAAGAAGTGGTCAGACTCTGGATATGTTCAAGTGATAACTGGATGTGGGAGAAAGAAGTAAAAAAGGGTTCCAGGGTTTCTGGTCTGAACAATTAGAAGTTTGGGATTTGCCATTAACAGAGATAGGGAAGGAAGGTTGCAAGTGGAACAGTTTTTGGGGGAAGAGTGTGGGTTCAGTTTGGGATATGTGAAGGATGAAGTGTGCCAGTGGAGATGGCAAGTAAGCCATTAGATACACAAGTCTGGAGTAGGGGGAGAGGGCTGTCCTGGGAATATACGTTTGAGCATTGATAGCATATTGGTGATATTTCAAGCTATGGGACTGAGTGAATTCTCCAAGGGAGTGTTAGGTCCAGGAGAAGGGATAGGACAGATAAGGAGTGGAATCTTCAGGGAGCTTGCTTTTCAGAATATGTTGAAAAAGATTCGAACAAGACTTAAGAGTTTCTTTTTTAAAATTGTTTTTAAATTTTTATTTATTTATTTAATTTTATTTTATTTTTTGTATATTTTTATTGGAGTTCGATTTGCCAACATGTAGTAAAACACCCAGTGCTCATCCCGTCAAGTGCCCCCTCAGTGCCTGTCACCCAGTCACCCGATCCCCCCCGCCCATCTCCCCTTCCACTACCCCTTGTCCATTTCCCAGAGTTAGGAGTCTCTCATGTTCTGTCTTGTGGGTCCCTCCTTTCCTCTCGGCTGGTTTGATTTGCTTTCATCCATTTCCTCTTGAATCAATCTCTGGCTTATCATCAGCTGAATGATCATCATCATTCACTGATTCCTGCGACTCCATGAGTATTTAACACCAGGATAAAAATTGATCTTAAGTGACTGGGACCCATCTATGAACTTGGAAAAATCACCTAAACTGAATAAGGTATACATACCACATCTAATGGAGGCAGCACGTCTCTTCTCCTGTGTTTGCTCATGTAACATTTTTTTTTTCATGTAACATTTTGAATTAGCAAAATTTAGGAGTAAAGAAGATTCTATCCTAACATGTCTTCTTTGGCTTCAAAGTTGTTTTCTTGGTCTTTTAAGGCATAGAGTCCCTAAAGCCAATTTTTGTTTAGGATTGGAAGATGATAGCCACACCCATGGGGAATTTTTAAATTAAGAGTTTGAATATTTCTATGCATTAACAATTGTGCTTTTGGGGAGCCAATGAAAACATGAGTTATTTCTGTCTTAACTCTCAAATGATAGTGTAAGAACAAATACAAATTAAATTAAGAAGCTTACTTTCTCCTGCTGAAAAATGAGGGAAGAGGTACCCCTCCTCTTTTTCTTTGAGCATTTACTTTAGAAAATGTGTCATTGTACTTACTTTCGCCTCTCTTTCAAGTGTCTATAACACCTTTGGAAGACTAGATTGGCATTTTGTCAGCATTAGGACTTGGAAATGTCTTTCTCCAGGACCTGAGAACCCTCTTTAAAATGTAACCAGTAAGAGAGGTAGTGTCTTACTCTCCCAGTTTCTGTGGGAGGGAAGGAGCTGGACTTCTGGTGGGTGTATCCCTCCACCTTGAAAAATTACCTCCTGCTCTCCAGGTATGAGAAGTTTATTTTTCCTCTTGGTGAAGCCAGTTAGCCAACATGGATGATCATCCCAATTACCAGGTAAAGTCAGAATCGTTTATGTGTGACAAATGGTACTATCAAGTACCACTGACTTGAGGACTAGCTATTGTTTATCTTGAGAGTATGTGTGCAATGGGTTGTATCTTCCCAGCTATAGGAAAGGATGAGATTTCTTTCTTTGCAATCTCTTAGCAGACTGCCTGTGATGCCCATCGCATTCTAGTTGAATGCTTATTTAACAAGGAAATTGTTTTCTTTGTCTACTCCCTTTGTGGAGAGGATTTCTGGGTTGGGAGAATATTTTGTTTTTAATTATAATTCCCCAATATTAATTTCTAATGGGTAAACCAAATTACTGACCTGCTTTGGTTCTCTAAAATCTCCTTTCAAACATTCATGGCGGTTTGTTTCTGTTGGGTATGTTAAATGACCTCTTGGTCTTAAAAGTAGAGTTGACATTTGAAGATTAGACTCTTTCACTCTTAGAGAGAATTCTAATCGCTGTATTCTTGATATAATTAATTTGGGGGTTTTAAAAAAACGGTGTGCCCACATCTAAAGATAATCACTAAGATTTAGAGCCCTATGAAAGTCTGGTTGGTGTAGGTATTAGTTTGCTAGGGCTGCCATAACAAAGTAGTAGGTGGTCTAGATAACAGAAATTCATTTTCTTAGAATTCTGGAGGCTAGAAGTTCAAGATCAAGGTGTTGTTGGGGTCAGTTTCTTCTAAGGTCTCTCTCCTTGGCTTACAGATGGCCACCTTCTCCTTGTGATCTCATGTGGCCTTCCCTCTGTGCGTGTCTGTGTCCTAATCTCCTCTTCTTATAAGGACACCAGTCAAATTGGATTAGGGCTCATCCTAATTACCTGATTTTAACTCAGTTACTTCTTTAAAGACTTAATCTCCAAATATAGTCCCATTCTGAGGTACTAGGGTTAGAACTTCAACATATGAGCTTTAGGCAGACACAATTCAAACCATAACAGTATACATATTCAAGTTCCTACTCAAGTACGTGCACAGGTAGTTTGATCAAAGTGCCTGAGAGACCAGAGTGTGACTATTATTTAAAATAATTTTCATAGGATTATCATTCATCATTCTACTTGTCTTAGTTACTAGAACCAATATCTCCACATTTATAGTACATATATAATATTTACATAATTATATATATATAATATATATATATGGAATTAGAATTATATATATATTTCTCAGGGGAGAAAAATCTTTGTCTATATATTCTCTCCCTGAGAAAACAGGAACATTTTTAAATAGCCATTAGTTGTTTCAAAGGAGGGACAAAATGTTTTATGGAAAATGTACCCCAGGCCTGTTATGCAGCTTCAAGTTGGTGCAGCACATTACCTCCTTAACATGGCAGAAAAAAACATCTTTATTGTCGGCCCCATCCTAAATCACATGCATGTCAAGTGAGCCCCCAATGGCACTTACGCCCGCTAATTAAAACAGTCCTCTCAATGTTCACTATTGTATGTATGGGGGAAGAGATAGCACATTTTTTGACCTCTTATACTTGCATTCATTAGGAAATCAGTGCTTCCCCCAAGTACATTCTGGCGACCCACAAATTGACTTGCCATCTAGCCCGACCCTTCAAGGAAGGAGGAGAAGGATGAAAAAATGCAAAAAGGTGGCCATATTTTCTCCTCAGACATTATATTTGTCTCCTTCTATTAGATTTATTTTTGGCACACAGAAGAGCACATCCATATGGGGAACATTTTAAAATTGCTTGTGAAGAGCAGGCATATTTCCAAGAGGAAATGTAACCTTGCCTTCATCTGGCGTATCAGATCAATGCGCTGTAAAAGATCATGTTCAGTTACCTCATTTTTTTGAATTAGAATTAATGGCTCATTAGTCTTGATCATATCAATATTATAACACCACTTACATTTGATAGAAAAGGGAAGAAAGCTGATGGAGTGCACTTACTCCCTTTCCCTCTTAGCGAATAGAATACACCGTGTGCCAGCCTCAGGGAAAAACCGGCAAGATGACTGCGGTGGCCCTTTTCAAACAGGCCCCATTTAGGGCAATCATGGAGGCTGTTGTAAGAGGCTCTTGAAAGAAGAGTTAAAAGGTTCTAAAGGTTTTGGTCACTTGGGACATAGAGTAGTGTTTTCTCTCACTTCAGGCAGCAGGCCAGAGTGCGGGAACCAGACACCCTCAGCATTTCTTTGGCCACATGTTGGACCATATGTTGGGAACTGAAAGAGCAGACATTAAGAATCTTCTCTTGAACATCCCTCCTTGTGAGGCATTCCATCTACAGAGGACCATATATTTCTTTCTTTTTTAAAATATATTTTCATTTTTAAAACATTTATTTCAATTCCATTAACATATAGTGTATTATTAGTTTCAGAAGTAGAGGTCAGTCATTTGTCAGTTGTATATACCTAGTGCTCATTGCTTCACCTGCCCTCGTTAATGCCCATCACCCAGTTACCCCATCTCCCAACCCACCTGCCCTCCAGCAATCCTCAATTTGTTTCCTGTGATCAAGAGTCTCTTACGGTTTGTCTGCCTCTCTCATTTTGTCTTGTTTTATTTTTTCCTCTCTTCCCCCTCTGAACCTCTGTTTTATTTCTTAAATTCTACATATATGTGAGATCATATGATAATTGTCTTTCTCTGATGGACTTATCTCACTTAGCATAATATTATCTAGTTCCATCCACGTCATTGCAAATGGCAAGATTTCTTCTTCTTCTTCTTCTTTTTTTTTTTTTTTGATGGCTGGGTAGTAATCCATTTTATATATATTTGCCACATCTACATCTTCTTTATCCATTCATATATTGATAGACATCTGGTCTCTTTCCATAGTTTGGCTGTTGTGGACATTGCTGCTATAAACATTGGGATGCAGGTGCCCCTTTGGATCACTACATTTGTATCTTTGGGTAAATATTTCTGCAGGACTTAGAGAGAGAGGCAGGTTGACTCTTTTTTTTTCTTTAAGATTTTATTTATTCATTCATGAGAAACACAGAGAGAAAGGCAGAGACATAGGCAGAGGGAGAAGCAGGCTTCCGTGGGGAGCCTGATGCACGACTCGATCCCAGGACCCTGGGATCATGACCTGAGCCATAGGCAGATGCTCAGCCACTGAGCCACCCAGGAGCCCTGAGGTTGATTCTTTTGAAATAAAAATAAGAAATATTACAAGGCACAAGATGATACTATTGAAGATATGCATCTTTCCCAATCCCTGCATTTGCCAAAATAAACAGTAACTAAATGGGCTTTAAAATTAAAGCAAAGAAAAACAAAGCAAAATAAAACAAAAACTAGCATTATGAGAGGAAATGCCAGACCAGGAGTCAAGGACTCTGGCTGTATTATTGACTGTCCCTAGCTAACTGTGTGGCTGTAAGTAGTGGGTGGTTTGTTTGTTTGTTTGTTTGCCTGCATGGCATCTATCTCCTTTGGAAATTGTGCTCCATCCCCATCCTTACATGGCTGGGCTATAAACCTTTGGTACATGAGACCTCCCAGGCCATAGTGATTGTCTCAAGAATGAATACGTGACCAATTCAGGGCAGTTAGGTTCTTCTCTGGGATTTTACTTCCCACTGTTGCTATAAATTGAAAGGATAATCCAAACTAATAGTTGCCAGTCTCTACCTTTGCCATATAAAGGACACTCGAGATAGGCAAGATGTGAGAAATGCTCAGAGAGAAGCAGAGCTGGGTGACACATATTTCAATTCCTCAACCTCGTTAGACCTGGAATTGGTCTTTCTTGAAATTTGTTTACATGGCTAGGAAATTAATCCCCCTCGTTTCGGTTGGGACTTGGCTACTTGGAACCTGGTTATTAAACTTTGTGTATTTAGATTCACCTCTCTGAGCTTCCTTTTCCCATCTGTGAAAGACTCTAATCAATATAGTGGAGTCCTAGTTTTCATTCCATCTCTGAGCTGTGTATGACTCTATCTCTAAATCTCTCGATACAGGGACCCCTGGCTGGCTCAGACAGTAGAACATGCAACTCTTGATTATAGGATCATGAGTTGAAGCCCCGCATTGAGTGTGGAGCCTACTTAAAATAAAAAGAAAAGAAAATATTTTTAAAAAGTCAATCAATCAATCTCTTGACACATCTTACCTAATAATTTGTTGTGATATTTATCCTTCTAGACAGTTAAGTCTCTTAGAAATCTCCAAAATTTCTTTCCAAAATTTCTTCCAATTACTTGGAAGTTACGATGATCACATCTGGGGTTAAATTTATATTAACAACAAATGCAGTGTTTGATAAGAAAATTGGTAGTATAAATAGGATCACAGAGTTCAATTTAAAACCCTTTTAAGAATACAGACAGCTTTTAGAAGGGAAGGAGACATGATGAAAACCTATTCATTAAAGTCCATCTAAGTGTTAAATATAGCTATTGCATCTACTTGAAAGCAATAGAACAATATTTTTCCTAAAAACTTAATAATGAAGACTGGGCAATCCCACCAATGATTTCAATTCTCCACACCAATCAAAAAAATAGACAAAGTTCCATTATGCAGATATCCTTAACAAAATCTCCTGCCCCCACCTCCGTCGGTGGCAGGACTGCATGCTGGTAAAGAAACAGAGTTTAAGTGGAGAGAGGTTTGCCTTGAGAAAATGAATTCAAGAAATTGGGGGTGTTGATAAAGATTCACCAATATGATTTTTAAAAATGAAAGGGCAGTGCGCTGTGTTCATATTTCTTTCACTGTTCCCTGTTTCCAGATTTATTAACCTTCTATTAATAAATAGATCCAGAGGATTGAATTAAGAAGGGACTAATAAATGTTCTTTCCTCTCTTACCCCTTGAAGAAGCTCACCAAATGTTACTAAGCTAGTAGTAACCTTTCTTTCTTTCTTTCTTTCTTTCTTTCTTTCTTTCTTTCTTTCTTTCTTTCTTTCTTTCTTTTTCTTTCTTTTCTTTCTTTCTTTTTCTTTCTTTTTTTTTGAATCTAGTGTAATGGAAACATCCTTTCGACAGTTCTGAAAATATGACTTCTCTGCAGAACAGGCACCAAAGTACTGTAAGTAGCACTTAGCATTCATGGCACTGGAAAACGATTAATTACCTCACTTAGCATTCTTTTATGATATTCAAGGTTTGATTATATAACAAGGCTACAAATCGCCAAAGTTGGGGAAATGAGGGCTTTGATGAACAGTAGAGTTTTAGAACTCACAGCTTTTGACTAAAACCCTTGTGGAGTTGCCTGGTGCTTCTCCTGGACTACCAGCTCTCTCTGGGGAGGGGCCTCTCCCTCCCCCCCTCTCTCCTCCCGGGTGCCCGCCTTCCTGCACAGCACGGGGACTCAGTGTTGTGTGCTGCCCTCAGAGTGGTTTCACTGAGGTTTTTGGGAAGAATGGGCCGCACTTCAGTTGCAGAGTCTCTAATGTATCATCAGAGCCAGAGGGAAAGAGATCATCTATTTTCTAAATGAGAAGTGACTTGGGAAATCCCTGGTGGGGGAGTTCATCTCTGACTATTTTGGAAAGTGTTTTCCAGAGCTCATTTCTAAGAGTAGATTGTGCGGTTTGAGAGCTGCTGCTGGAGGAATGGCAGACGCAGCCTCTGAGCAGCGAGTGGATGCTCAGGTGTCAGCCACTTGTGTGGCTCTGAGCAAGAGGACACTAAGTAAAGCAACGTGTTCCACTCCCACCCTCATATCTGGCAGACTTCCTCTGTATAGGCAGAGGATGACTTCAGCCAGCAAAGGCTTGCAAATTCCCTGTGGGGTATGTAGCCTGGTGTGGGCCAGTGGTTATCCAACTTCGGTGTGAATCACCTGGGAGCTTATTTAATTGCCAATTTCTAGCACACCCCCCTCCCTCCCCATCCCCAGAAATACTGATTCAGCAAATCCGGAGCAGAGTTAAAAATCTGATTCCCATTTTGAGGGGTTCACAAGTACCCTTGTATCGCTAACACCACTATTCCAAGTGCTATGGAAATAGTACAGATTCTTCACTGCTGGTCACCCCATCACAACAGGGGGATGAGAGTCCCCATGGCCCGAACGTGTAACACAGATAGATGATGGCAAAACCCCACAGAAGCCCAGACAGAATGATACGGCCCAGGGATTCACAGCCACAGGAGCTTTAGAGTATTTGGGCTAGACTGAGACATGAAGGGGTTTTACAAAGGATTTTAAGAGTGACTTGGGTTTTAAAGAAATTCAAATCTGATCCAGCTATTTCTTTCTTCTCTTTCTTTTCTTTCTTTCTTTCTTTCTTTCTTTCTTTCTTTCTTTCTTTCTTTCTTTCTCTCTTTCTTTATTTCATCTTTCTTTCTTTTTTTTTCCAGATGTGGTGAGTGGATCTAGAAAAGTTAAATGACTGGCCTGTATTCACTCAGCTAAGACTTTGGAGAGTCCACTCTGGATGGAATGGAAGTGGGTAGCAGACCAGGATCCTATAAAAATGCCATGAGGGGAACATGACTAAATATTAATGCTATGTTTAGATTTAAGTTGACAGAGCAGGGGATGAGACGTCAATAATTTTTGGTGATATGCAGAGAACATTCCATATGGACAGAGGTCTCTGCCAGGATTCTGACCTATACATCTTCATCACTGGCTTAGATGTATGTAGACAGTATTGTATTAGCTGAGAATTATTGAGGATGAATTATGTGCTTTGCTGTTTACATGAATTAACTCACTTAATCTCCTTTTTAAAAGTCTTACAAGGCAGGTAATATTATCCTTAATTTATAGATGGGACCTGAGACACAGAAGGATTAAGAAACTTGCCTGACTTTGCAGAACTAGTCATTAGTGAATGACTAGTGGATGCAAACCATGGCTGGCTCTTCCCTCACCCCCTTTATATCACTGCCATGTAGAGAAGCTCATAAATCTGCCCATGATGGTTCCACACTTGGCAGGGTGACAAATTTTTTATTTTTTTTAAAGATTTTGTTTATTTATTCATGAGAGACACAGAGAGATAGAGAGAGGCAGAGACACGGGCAGAGGGAGAAGCAGGCCCCATGCAGGGAGCCTGATAGGGGACTTGATCGCGGGCCTCCAGGATCATGCCCCGGGCTGAAGGCGGCGCTAAACCGCTGAGCCACCTGGGCTTCCCAAGGGTGACAAATTATTAGATGACAGGATTAGGATTTTGAAAAAGTCCTGCTGGAATGACTGTAACTAATGATGTAACTTAATAGGGATCAATGCAAAATTTCACATTTAGGTTAGAAATCAATTGCACACATATAAGGATGCTAGCAAGACCTGGCTTAACTACAGGTCACTTGAAAAAGACTTAGGGGCTTCAGTGGACTTTGCACTCATGTAAACAAATAATGTGAGTGGCTGCCAAAAAGCTAAGGCAATTTTAACTATAAGTCAAAACAAGGTATGTGAGTCCTACTGTGCCATATATATATTTAAGTGGGCTCCACATCTGGCATGGAGCCCAATATGGGACTTGAACTCACGACCCTGAGATCAAGACCTGAGCTGAGGTCAAGAGTCGAAAGCTTAACCAGCTGAGCCACCGAGGTGTCCCTAGATATATTTGATTATAATTAGAGTGACGTGGAAAATACATTAATTGTTTTTAAGTTTTTTTTTAAAAAGATTTTATTTATTCATGAGAGACATGGAGAGAGAGGCAGAGACGCAGGCAGAGGGAGAAGCAGGCTCCATGCATGGGACCCGAAGTGGGACTTGATCCCGGGACTCCAGGATCATGCCCTGAGCCGAAGGCAGATGCTCAACTGCTGAGCCACCTAGGTGTCCCAATTAATTGGTATTTTTTAAGGAAACAGAGACCATCAAATTGAGTCCCAAAGTGGAAGTCTTTTGTGTGGCAAAGTGGAAATTTGTGGGTTTGGGGAGCCCAGAATCTGTTTCCCCAAATATGCTCTCTTTTCTTTCTTCCCCTCTCTTGGTAATAGCAAGTGGTTTTCCTTTATGGTACTACCCACCCTCACCCCATTCTTTGTGGTCCTGGTGGAAATGTAAATCATTGAGTCTTTATGTTGCACACGTCTAAGTCCCAACCGGACCCTCTCTATCCTTTAGGGATTTTTATCTCGGATTGAGTGATACATTAGAGAAGGTGGTCGGAGCAGAATCATTCTGACATCAGCATCCACAGGAGACTGTGTGCTTCTCGCCAGGGTGTCCACACGCTGCCCTGGCTCCTGTGTTTTTTGAGGCTGACAGCTCAGTCTCCCTTTGTCCATTTGCATAGATCATTTCATGATCGGTCAGCTCATTCATCAAATAACATTAACGTCCAGGGCACCAGGCCACAAACACTGATTTCTCCTTAGCTTTCCTTCTCTTCTCATCTTTCTTTTCCTCTTTCATATTTAAGGAAACATTAAGCTCCAAACTTGTGTGCAGGAGTGAATATGAACACAGTAAACAACTCAGCAGGTCTGGTAAAATGGAATTGTGTGTTCGAGCTGTTTCAGAATCAAGAGGTCCCATGTCTGGCACAGACGGGTGATGGATTCAAGGAGAAAAGTGTAACTCAGGTGCCAGCTAAGGAAAGAAATAAACAGTTATCAAGGCAGGCATAGGACTTTGGATGGAAAACAAAAACAAAACCAACAACCTTAACTGAGAAGAAAAAACCAAGAAAAAAAATAAGGGATCCCTGGGTGGAGAAAAAAAAAAATAAAACTACAAGAAGAGGAAGGGGAAAAGGATGATGCTTATGACAATTCACTGGTGTGTATGTGTATGGGATGGTTTTTTTGTTTGTTTGTTTACCAAACAGGTTCATGGATTTTCCTTCTTGTTCCTTGTGACCTCTTTACGGAAAGTGTCATTACCCCTGGTTTCTGTGCAAGCCGCCAGAGGTCTGGAAATTGCGACTCACTCAAGGCCCAGAGCTACGTGAGTGACATGGCTAAATCCCAGTCATGTCCACTGACCTCCCGCCATCTCTTCCTCTTACGCCTTCCCTTCCCCATCTTCTTCTTCCCCATCAGTCCTTCTGGCTATAAATCTCTATTACAATTTAAAAAAAACAAACAAAAACAAAAACTCCCAGTTTCCTTTTTTGTCTTTGAGCCTGCACTGTGCCTCCCACTTTCGCATGGATTGCAAAGCTCACCTTTGACTCATGAGACAAACACCCTAAGCCAGGTTAGACTGTGCACATTGTTTTCCTCTCCTGCTCTTCCTTTTCAATCAATGTCTCTTGTACCTGGTTTGCTTATTTGTGTAGATTTACTGGATGAAAAACCTAGAGCATTCGTAAACTACAACCCTTCTCAGTTGCTAAGGGCTCTCTCAACCAACCCAAATGCAGGCGGCTATGTTCTGGCCAGGTCTAGGGTAGCTGGACAAGAAATCAAAATATGATATCATGTTCCCGTGAAGGCTGGAAGAGAGCAAATGTTCTTCAGTATCCATGAGAGATTATTCTGAAAGCAAAAGGCCCAAGAAAAGATACTGTGTTTTGAGTGGAGTTTGTTTTAAGTACCTGATTCCTGCTGTGAACAGTGATATGTGGTTGTTTTATAAATTAGCCACATTTGAATTCTAAATCACTATAGATGCAGCAGGGCCTTTGATATAAGACTAAGCTTATTTTTCAACAAACAAAATAATTGCTCAACATTGGTGAGTTGGTGGGGGGAGGGGAGGGGAGAGTCTGCTTTTTGAGGAACTATACCTGCTTCCCAAATAATATTCTAAATACTGACAGTACAAAATAATGGTATTGATAAGATGAATAAATCTGATCCTGGCTATTTTATGTCAAATTGGTAGAAGAAAAATTTTCATGCAAGTATGCAGAAAAGTAATAAACCTGTTTAAGGAACAAATTTAATGGTTCCTAAGCCTATATATTTCTAATAATTGTTTATACTTTTAATTTAATACTATTATTCCTAGCAGGAAGCTTGTTTTAAGTTGTATAGAGATAGGAATAAAACGAAGAATCAGAATTTTCCAAAAGGCAGTTTCTAAGGGATTTCCACGATGGTCAGCTACAATTCTGTCACATTCACTTGTCTCACAGATTTTTTTTTTTTTGTAAATTAATTTTGAGTAGACCTTGATCACCCTTCTCTATTGTCCCTCAGGGATGTGGAAGGTGAAAAGGGAGGAGGGATAGGTCTTAGAGAATCTTTCTATAAATTGTGGGGGTTTTTTTGTTTGTTTGTTTGCTTGTTTATTTTTACTAAAGGCATCTCCACCAAAATAATTTATGTGCATAAAATTTACATCTAACTTAAAGAGTTAAAATGTCAAGCCTTAACCTGATGGTATTTTCAAAAACCAAATGAGTGTTTGAAAGCAGTCCGTGGAGCATCTGTAGGAATGGTTACAAGGAAAGCGTTAAGAAGTCAAGGTGATCATTTCTGGCTGTTCTGTGGGTGCTGAGAAATTACCATGGGCTTGGTGAGCTGCACCATCACACCTTCCAGTTCCAATTCACTTTTCCCGGCTCTCAGACTAAAAGTCCAGAATTAAGCTTTACCAAGCAAGTTTGAAATCTGTTGGCAAGCCAATGTGGAAAGCTTCTGCTACCCTTGTTTAGGTACTGCCCTTTCTGGGGATATATAAAACCCTCGGTCTCTAGCGTTGCCAAGTCAGCACTTTCCAGGAGCACTTAGAAGCCAGGACATGCCCACCTCTCCATCAATGACAACCGAAGCCCTAACCTGGTAATGGCATAATGGGTAACAAGGTGGGGGCGTGAGAAAGGGTCTCGGGAAATACTTTTCCAGAGCAAGTCGATATGAATGTGAGGTTGTCTTCCAGAGTGAGCGGTAAAGCCCTGTCCCTGGGATTCTGCTATTAATCCTGCGGCCGCCCTCGCGTTCTGCACAGTGATCAAGCACCACCAGTGCATTAGGCTCCTGCAGGAGCCGACTTAGACAGAGTGTCTGCAGGACCAAGCACTCCAAAATGTTCCGCAGGAAACAGCCCTGCGCTGACAGAGAGAGCGGAATGGATGGTCTCCTCCTCAAGTCTCTGTTTCTATTATAAATTAGATGCCTACTTTAAAAATGAGCGAGGTATAAATAATTTAAAACAAATCAAAGGCCTTTATTATCACCGTCATACCCAGGCCTTTGTAGATAGCTCGGCTACCCAGTGCATTTACAGATGCCTGCTCTGCGTTGCTCTCCTCTGTTTCTCCCACAATGACGTGGATACTAAGAAAAATAAAAGCAAAACAGACCAAAAAAAAGCAAACATCAGTATGGTATCCAGGCTACTGTCACTTGCAAGTCCTGGTCCCAAGGGAGGCAGAGTTGTTCCTCAGAGTCCACATCTGTGGTCCGATAACATGAGTCCATCTCCCTCTTCTCCCCAAAGGAACTATTGCTTGAAGACCAGAGTGAAAGATCCCAGGACAAAACTACCAGGGATCTGCTGGGAAGCATTTAAAAGCAAATATTAATGGTCCATGCTGGTTACTGCTTCCAGCTCAGGGCGACTTCATCTTCCTCCCTCCCTCCCTCCCTCCCTCCCTCCCTCCCTCCATCCCTCCCTCTATCCCTCCCTCCTCCTTCCTTCCTTCCTTCCTTCCTTCCTTCCTTCCTTCCTTCCTTCCTTCCTTCCTTCCTTCCTTCTTTCCTTCCTTCCTCTCCTTCTCTCTCTCTCTCCCTCCCTCCCTCCCTTTTTCTCTCTTTCAGTTGTTACCAAGGACTGATGACCATAACCTTGACTATCCCATTGTAGATCATATTTTGTTACTTACCCACTTAGCCATGTTTAACTTGTGTTTCTATGTGGCCAAGTTATCGAACCCCTTTGTAAATAGAATGCAAAGATAATCTTTCACAGAGAGAGGTGGAATCCAATGAAAAACTGGCAATGACTGGGGCAAAACGACTGTTTCTAATGTATTGAAATATGTTAGTTGTTTAAGTCAGAAAGTAAGAATGGAAAACTGGAAGTGAGAGTGTATGTGAGCCATGAGACCTTTGTAAAAGCTACTGCCCTGCAAGAAAAGAAAGAAATGAATTAAGGTGGCTAAATTTGAGAGCAGTGGCTCAGGAAAAATACCTTTAGTTCCCAAACCTGGCTGCACATGTCACTTGGTGCCCAGATTAAAAATGTAGGTTTCCTGTATTAGCACTGGGGGATTCTGCACTGGGAAATCTGGGGTGGGGTTCAAGAATAAGGTACCCTGGATACCATTGCTCAAAATGGAATAAAATGTTCCATTTGTAGTTCCCACTTATAGTTTAGCTACTTACCCAGAAATAATGTGAATCGGCCAAGACTGAGGCCTGTAGCTAGCAGGGTATCCGACTGTAATTCCACTAGTGGTTAAAAGTTGAGATTCATGGCAGGTGTTGTGAATTGTGGTTATATTTTTATTTCTCAAAAAAAATTTTTAAAGAGTATGGAAAAAATGGCATTGTATTTTTTTTTTTGTTAAAAGACAGTTGACTTGGTAGCTGTATTACCAGAATAAGGATCTCCCCACAATCCCCTGACAGCCGCTTTCTCTAACATATGTGTCTGAAGAATCTTACCCTCTTAGACAAGATGAAATCTCAGCCAGAGTGGAAAACAGAATAGATAACATCCATTTAGCATAGTAGATGTCAAACTTTTAAGGATCTTTTTACATTCTCAATAATTAGTGAGGACCCCAAAGAGTTTCTTTTCCTTTTGGGTGGGTTATAGCTATTGATAATAACAATGTTACCAATTAAAGCCAAGAACTTTTATTTATTTTTTTAAAGATTTTATTTATTTATTCATGAGAGACAGAGAGAGACAGAGAGAGAGAGAGAGGCAAATACATAGGCAGAGGGAGAAGCAGGCTCCATGCAGGGAGTCCAATGTGGGACTTGATCCTGGGTCTCCAGGATCACGCCCGGGGCCAAAGGCAGGCGCTAAACCGCTGAGCCACCCAGGTGTCCCCAAAGCCAAGAACTTTTAAAATATTTTTAATTCATTTAAAAATAGCATGATCAACCCATAACATGTTAGTATAAATAATATTTTTGGGGGAGAAAAACAATTATACTTTCCAAAACAAAAATTTGTGAAGAGTAGTATTTTACATTTTTACAAATCTTTTAAAATATCTGGCTTTGTAAATGACAGTTGGATTTTCTTATCTGCCTCTGCATTCAGTGTGTTGCTGTATGTCCTTTTGGTTGTAGCATATAAAGAAAATACAGCTTGATAGGGATACATATTGGAAAAGAGAGGTCTTTTGTGAGCCCCAGGAATGTGTGTGTCTCAGGGACTTGGTCTCCCTGGGATGTACTTTGAGAACTTCTGTAGAATGATCTCAGCCTCCTTGCCCTGGTGGTGAGCTAGAGCTGTCAGCTGAAGGCATTCAGCTGTGAGGTCTGTGGTGGCCGGTTCAAATCACAAGAGTCAGATCCAAGAACAAGGCATGAGTCCAGGATGGACTCATGCCAAGAGGAAATCATCAAGAATAAAGTGGTGTGGGTCCTGGAATGAGGTGTGATAGGGGATATTTATGGGGAGTCCTCTGTGGAGAAGTCTGGGAGAGCTACTGCATATCCTCTCTGATGCTCTATAATCTGAGGGCAGCTCAGGCCCACTGGTTTAGGCACTAAAAAATCTGGTTAGTTTCTCTGAGGCATTCAGATTCCTCAATAAGCCTAACTTGATGTTTCTGAGGTATCTTTCTGAGGTATTCTGAGGCTGGAGCCTTTTATTCAGTTAAGTAGAGGATTGCCCATAAGATTTATCCAGCTTTCTCTCTAAGCGAATTTCCTCCCTCTTTTGCCTTTTTCAGAAAATTTGTAATCTCTTCTATCTTTGAGCAACTATTTCCCTGCTTCACTCCTCTCTGTAGATTAGCTAATTCTGTAATCCATGGAATAGGTCATAGGTTCAATTCTTTTTTTTTTTTTTTAAAGATTTTATTTATTTATTCACGAGAGAGAGAGAGAGAGACAGAGAGAGGCAGAGACACAGGCAGAGAGAGAAGCAGGCTCCATGCAGGGAGCTCGATATGGGACTCGATCCCGGGACTCCAGGATCACGGCCTGGGCCGAAGGCAGGCGCTAAACCGCTGAGCCACCCAGGGATCCCAGGTTCAATTCTTTTATAGGTTGTCTCTTTGTCAGGGACTCTGACTGTGGAATTGATCTAATCTCATCAATTCTGTGACCCTACTCCCTGGTTCCTGCTTCAGCTTCTTGAACCCAGTAATTAACATGGCCAACTGGTTCAGCTGTGAAGTCTATTAAGGATGGACTTCTGTATGGCGTGAGGCTCCCAGAGCTTTTCTCAACTGAGTTTAAAATCCATTGGCCCATTTCAATATTTTAAGTTTATATTCCACATTAGTTACAAGGTTACAATTGTGGGTGTGCGGGTAAAGACACCTCCCCCAAGTGCCGGCTGGTTGTAAAGGAAATTTGCACATGGGGATCACCCTCTTATTTTGCCGTGAGCCCTGATATCAGAATGTCAGCCACATGGTAGAGCCACAGAAGTGGCCCTTTCACTCCACCTTTCCCTTTCTCTCTCCCTCTCTCTCCACTGATCCCATGCAGAAGGAGATCCTGGGGCCAACTCCAACCTCAGTGTCTGTTTCTAAATCCTTGCCTTCCCCAGCAAAGTCCCCTGTGGATTTTCAAAGACAGAGCAGATCTGGCCAAAGGAGGAGAGATTAAACCTCTGATAGCATTTTCCTCCTCCATCCTGTCCTCTCATCCATGTTCACTGATCATTTCAGCAGGAAAGGAAATGACTGTTTATTGAATGCTCCCTATGTACCAGCCACTTCTAGAAACATTATATATCTCAATAAATCCTTACAAAGCTTTACTTTTGTAGATGGGTATACGAAGATTGTACAAGGTCACCCCGCATTCATGCTTTCCTATCACTTTGTGCCATGCTACCTTCGTCCAGGAATGCCCTGAGTTGGCATTGGCTACATCTGAATCCTCTTCCTCATTTTCTCACTCCATGAAATGAAACTCATTCCTGAGTCCTATCAATTTTACCCTTTTTTAAAATATTTTTTAAAAGATTTTATTTATTCATTCATGAGACACACACACACACACAGAGAGAGAGAGAGAGAGAGAAAGGCAGAGACAGGCAGAGGGAGAAGCAGGCTCCATGCAGGGAGCCCGATGTGGGACTCGATCCCGGGTCTCCAGGATCACACCCTGGGCTGAAGGCAGTGCTAAACCACTAAGCCACAGGGGCTGCCCTCAATTTTATCCTTGTGAAAGTCCTCAGAGCTGTCTCTCTGTCCCATGATTCTGCTCCCAGGCTCTTCTGTGTCAGCTACCTTCTGGTGATGGCCTCCTCACTGGGTCCCCTCTCCTGGAACAGCAGACTCTGGGGTTAGTACCCAAGGGCATAGATGCTGCAGCCTGATTACTTGCATTCAAATCCTGCCACTATGATCTTAGGTTCCTGACTCTATAATCTTAGGCAGTCGATTTAACGTCTCTACGTCTTGGATTCTTTGCATGTAAAATAGCAGCAACAATAATACTCACCTCATAGGATTTTAGGGAGACTAAATGGGTTGATGCATGTAAAGCGTTTCAGACAGTGCCAGGCATGTGCTGAACGAATGTTTGCTGCCAGCTTGCTTTTCCTGCTGCAGAGCTCAGATCAACTTATTCCTCAGCAGCGCAATTCAAAGACTCCCCATTTCCCACCAAATACAGACCAAACTCTTGAGCTTGGCCTTCAGTGCTCTGTTGGATTCCTCCAATCTATTTTCTAAACCCCATTTCCATCAGATTGCCGCATACACCTCTAGCCAACCAGAACTGCTAGACATCTCTGTGTCTCATTCTTGCTTCCATATCTTTATTCTTCTTCACATTGGACTTTCTGTGTACTAGAATTCCATTCAGTTTTCCATACTCAAAACCCAGTGGCCTTGACGGGATGAGCACTGGGTGTTATTCTGTATGTTGGCAAATTGAACACCAATAAAAAATAAATTTATTATTAAAAAAACCAAAACCCAATGGCATCTCAAGAGGGCTTCCCTGATCTTCCCAACAAGAAGTAATCTACTTACCTTGTAAATCCCATAACAATACCTCTCTTTGGGCATTTGACCATGTTTCATTGTCAATCATAGTTATTTATGTCATCATCTACCCAATTAGAAGGTAAGCCTTTCCAGGGTAGGATTATCTTTGCATTTCCCAAAGTGTCTATATGGTGTCTTGCTCATAATGAGAAATCAATCAAAATTCTTCTTTGAATGACTGAGTTTTATCTAATAATAATAGCTGCCATTTATTGAGCTCTTCCTTGGTGCCAAGTACTGTGGGGAGGGTTTTATGTATATCATCTCATTAAATCTTCAGGCCTCTATGTGGTACTAATGATTATTCCTCCCCTTTTTCAGAGGAGGACATCGAGCCACAGATTGATTAAATAATTTGCCTCAGATCCCCATCTGATAAATGATGTAATGTGGACTTAATCCTAGTGCCGGTCGTGTCTCTGTCCATGTTCTCATCTACTGCATTAGAGCGCCTCTCTCGTGGTTGAAGGAAGGCTTTATGGAGCTTGGTCAATGCGCACGCGCACACATACTTTCTGGTACCTAATTGGCCATTGGGCCTGCTGCCATCTCAGCAGTGGCCTCCTGCACACCCATAGCTCTATCTTAGCTGAAGTGCACTTTCTCCTTTCCGGGGAGGGTGAGTTCTAAGAGCACTCACAGGGAGACCTCTCCTGCTGGCTCTGCTCCTAGGGAAAGGCACCGAGCTTCACGAGGTGGACTGGCTACAGTGAAGTCTCCAAAGGATGTGTCAGCATTTATGCTGGGCTGATTAAAACGCAGCCAACAAATCATTCCCTGCCTAATGTGCAATGCACTGTAGCTTATTTGATAGTATATTTATGCACACATCTTCAGAAACAATATTCTTGTAAATCTTGTATCAAACCCTTGGGGAGATATTGGTAGTAAGCAGGAAATCAGCAAACACATTGATCCTACATGCTCTGTGATGTTAGCAGTCATCATGAAATTGAATTTCATCTTAACATATTAAAATCAATATACAGTGTTCAGTTTAATTTAGAATGTAAATACCACCAAGGGTTTTCAAGACAGAGAAAATAATAGTTTCTAACTTGGATATGTATCATTACACAGGCCACTTTCCATTATTTAGAGTAAGTATGACCCCAGAAGAAAAAAATATCTAGCTCCGCCTGTTAGAGTAAATGGGGACTCAGGTTCTTAATTAATCAGAATCTGTAGCTAAGAAGGGGTTCTCATTTTAAACCGACATGGCAAATTTAGCTATTTTTCTCCATAGTTTTATTTTGAAAGAAAATTTTGCCTAAAATTACATTGTTTTTAATTCTCCAAACCACATGACAAAGAGCACTATTTTGTGCAAAACTGCAGTGGGAAACTACCGGCTTTTTGCAACATGTTACAAAACCAAACAAAACCCCACAAAATTCTCTTTGACATCATTAAGGGTGTGGGCCCAAGTGATACTCCTTATTTTGAGATATGGGGTAGGAATTTCAGAGGGTAAGGGCTTCCAAATGCCCTCAGAATCCTGTTTTGCTCTTTCTTTTTCTTTCTTTCTTTCTTTCTTTCTTTCTTTCTTTCTTTCTTTCTTTCTTTCTTTCTTTCTTTCTTTCTTTCTTCTCTCTCTTCTTCTTTCTTCTTTCTTTCTTTCTTTCTTTCTTTCTTTCTTTCCTTCTTTCTTTCCTTCTTCTTTCTTTCTTTCTCTTTCTTTTTCTTTCTTTCTTTTAAGGATTTTATTTATTTACTTGAGAGAAAGAGTGTGCACATATGCAGAGGGAGCAGCAGGAGAGGGAGAAGCAGATTCCCTACTGAGCAGGGAACCCCATGCAGGGCTCCATCCCAGGACCCTGGGATTATGACCCTGAGCTGAAGGCAGATGCTTAACCAACTAAGCTACCTAGGCATCCTGTGCTTTCTCCTCCAATCCTTTCTATTTTCAGGGATAAAATAGAAAATAGTAATTCCTGTGGTTACTATTGTGCATGCTTATTGCATGTATATTGAAGAATGAGGATCTGCTGGGGCCGATGACATTCCCTTCTTGACATGTGTGGTCTTAGTATCTTCCTGGCCCTCTGATGGAGGCATCACATCGTTATTTCTATTTCACAGGTAGGAGTTGGCCATGTAGAGGAGTGAAATTGCTTGTCCAAAGTCACCCAACTTGTAAGTAAAAATCCAAATCTGAACTTGGGTTTGTGGGATGCCAGAACTGGGCCTCTTTTCCGGAATTGGCCTGGAGGAGCCCTGGCCTCTGGAGAGATTACACAGTCTTCAAGTCACCTTCAAGCCTCTCTGCCAGAGAGACTTGGAAAGGAAGCAGGAGAGAAGGCTGTCCTCTGACCTCAGGGTGAGCCTGTGTGTGTGTTTGTGTGTGTGTGTGTGTTTCCCAGAGCACAGGGGGAAGGGAGAGAGGAAACACAGGGCCATTGGCAGCAGCAATTTCATGGCCTAACACAGCCTTTCATTTCCGTTGTTGCTGCGGATGCTCATGGACATGGTAGCTCCTGTAGCGCTCTTGTAAATATACCTGAGAGGCTGAATAGGAAGTCTGCAGTCAGTTGGGTCAGCCTCCAAAGTGCACGGGCCCCATGAGCACATTCATCTTTTCTTTCCTGGGGACTGGCACATGCAATGCCCAAAGGGTAGGGAATCGTCCAGTCCCAGATGCTTATTGCCCAGGCTACCTAAGCACTCTGATTGATTGACAAATAAGTAAATAAATAAATAAATAAATAAATAAATAAATAAATAAAGCAAGGAAGCCAGCCCCTTAGTGGTATTTAAGTAGTCCCACTTTTACCCTTAAAAGAATATGTATTACCCACTGGTTTCTAGATTTCTTGTGGTGATTGAGTAGGGCCGTACTTGTAGGAGCCACTTCTCAGGTTAGGATCACAGGGATGTTGTGAGGTAATGTCTGGAAAGCACTTTGAGCTCCTTTGAGAAAGGTGCTACGTCAATACCGTGTATTATTATTTATTGTCAGCCTGAGAGAAAAGCACAGGCAGGAGATGCCTTTTGTCTCCTTCCCTGGATACAGCAGTGCTGTGGCTGAGGTGGTTTTCAGTTGGCGGAATGTTCCAGCACCTGCAGCCTTTGACTGAAAAGATGCAGGCTGCATCCAGGATACCTCTAGGGACAGGGGATCGGTTTAGTGCCACAGATGAAGAGGGACCGACGCTGCCCTTGTGCAAACCAATCGCACTCTCACTTAACGAGCAGAAGCTGCGCTCTCCTTACACCGGGAATTGAATTTTGTGGGGGAGGACTGAGAGGGGATGGATTTTGTGTATCTGCCAATAATGAGGCGCTCTTTAAAAAAAAAAAATCAAAGTGCTCAATGAAGTCGTGTGTGAGCTGGGGTCCTGTCACTTCCTGGCCAATGCTGTTTGTAAACTGTAGGCACATCCCAGATTGACCATGCAGAGCTCCAGTCGTCCCTCAGTGCCCTAAAATAAGACTCATCCATCTTGGCTGCTACAAAATTCAAGTCATCTTCTAAGTCCCAGTTCAGATGCCATGATTTCCTCTTTAAGCTTTTCCAAACAGCTGTTATTGTTGAACTCTGAGGCCTCTCCTACCCCCAAAATTCGTATGTCGAAGTTCTAAGCCCCAGGATCTCAGAATGTGACTGTAGTTGGAGATAAGGTCTTTAATGAGATAATTAAAGTTAAATCAGGTCATTAGGGTGAGCCCTAATTCAATTTGACTGGTATTCTTATAAGAAGAGGAGATTAGGACACAGACGTGCACAGAGGGAAGGCCATGTGAGGCCAAAGGGAGAAGGTGCCCATCTACAAGCCAAGGAGAGAGATCTTAGCAGAAACTAACCCTACCAACACCTTGAGCTTGGACTTCTGGCCTCCAGAAGTTTGTGGTACTTTGTTATAGCAGCCCTTGCAAACTAATACAATACCCCAAAAGTAGTAAAGAAAAAGATTATACTTTTATACAATATTGCTACTCAAAATGGAATCCACAGGCTAAGGGCATTGGTATTATCTTTCCAGGTAAGTATCACAGAATCTTAAGCCATATCCAGACCTTTGGAATCAAAATTTGCCTTTTAATAAAATATCCAAATGGTCTGTATGCATGTTAAAGTGTAAGAAGAGCTATCATTGAATGATTCAGTTTGGCTTTGAAACTGCCCCAAAGCTTGGTGTTTAAATGAGCAACAATTTATTATTTCTCATGAGTCTTATGGGTTGTCTAGGTCATTGCTCTACTGCTTCCACCTGCTACATTTGTACAGCCTTTGCTAAGCAACCTTATCTCCTGACAGTTTATAATATTATTTTTGGTTTACATTGTTTATGCTATATGGTTGGTTACCTTATATTTATGACCAGCACTACTATTTTTCCACTTATGGTGGGAATATAAAATTTCATTTTTAGGTTAATGAATTTTTTAAAAGAAGTTAACACAAAGAAAATTAAGTAAATGTTATAGGCTGTATGAGGTTCTAGCAAAAATCATGAAGTTAGATGTGTTCAAGTTTGAGAAAACACTCTCTTATTTCAAACTTTGCAAATTTTCCAAGGAGTCAAAGGGTTACCTACTCTTCTCCATATATGTAGGAGTGTTCGAGAGGGTGGTAGGGATGTGGAAAAACATCGGGTCATTAAGATAATTAAGATATTTCTTCTTTCTTAGACCCAGGATTGGGAGCTTAGAGTGAAGGTGAGAAGTACCTCCCTACTTCCCTTCTTACTATGTTTCTTTTCACCCAGGATTATTATGGTAATATCAGCACCTGACATTTATGTGGAATGTTATGGTTTGAAAAGCTCTCACGCGTGCTTGATGTCATTTGATCTGTAAAGCATTTGATCTGTATGGCATTTTATCCTATATAGAAAGTGAGCAGAGTGATCGCTTATCTTTGAAGGAGAGGAAAGCCTGGTTATTGTTGAGATTGCTCTCCCAGTAGGCACAGGCTTCTCCTATATGCATAGTTTTCTATAAAGCTGACCCTGTTTGTTGGAAGCCAACTGTGCTTTTGGTCTTCTGGGAATCACTGAATGAAATAGAGTCAACATTAACTGCACGTTTTTCAGGGAAGGGCAGGACCATTGGATTGAACCGTGTGGTGGAAAGTGGTTGGCCTCAAATCCAGGGCCACATCTTGGCCACATCAGAGTTCTTTGCTGTCCTGCCTCAAGGTCTCCATACAGGCATTTAATACTTGGCAATGTTGGCATGAAGTTGTGCGCCCCCTACAGTCATCCCATCCTTCCAGCCGTAATTTAAATCCTAATTTCTTTCTCAGGTCACTGGAGATGGAATTCCTCTGTCCTTTTCTACAGTTTCACAGAAACTTTCAGGTTTTTCCATTGTATCTTTTGTCGTATGCAACTTAGTCTTGGAGTTGTTTGTGTTTGTGTCCATTTCAGTGCTAAAAGGGCAGACAGGAAGTTTTACCCATGCGTCTATCTACCACGGTCCCTGGTACCTACTCTGCATGTGGCAGGTACTGATGGAGGCTTTGTGTACTTGAGAATAAAACATACAGGACAAAATATTAACAAAAGGGAAAAAAATTTAAGCCTGTTTTTTTTTTGCTTCAATATCCTCTTGAAACTTATATTTTGTATATAAAATTGTGTGGCCAGTTCACCTTTCTCCCCCACTCCCATTTTCTATCATCCTTTGTAGATGTGAAAGTTCAGGGCCATTAGAGGAGCTGTTGCTGAATCATGTACTGCTATATTATGGGACTTTGAGAAGATTTTTATTCTTACTTTTAAAAAATGCGTGATCCCCATTCCTCTACTAAATGTTGAAAATTACAGGCATACGATTGTGAAATAGTCTTACTTTTATTAAGGAGTTATGTGTATACTAATTAATAGTTATTCAGACACTATTGTGTGTTAAACATAATCCAGATAATATCACTTGAGTGAGATTTTAACAAGTGGAACTAATACCATACATAGCAATTTAATAATTTACATGAAAAGTATAATTGGTTTAGCATTCAAAATAAAGGCTATTTAAGCAGGCATATATTGTGCCAGTTGCTTTTAAAGTTTTTATGTAACCTATAATTAAAAAGATTAATGTGAGATATCTTTCAGTGACTCTACAGAATCAGAGCTTGACCTCCCATGGACCCTTGATTATCATCTCAAACACTGAGTGTTGCACTGGCTCTTCGCATCCAGGTACTGAATTTTACTAAGAGAAAGTGTAAGCATTATTTAAAAGCTAAGCAGTGTTTCTGACCATGTGCTAAACCCTAGAAATATCTTGTTTATTTGTGTGATTACTCCTCTTAGCTGTGAAAATTTGGAAGTGCAGGTATAGAAACAACGTCTGCATGACTTACTGTCTTTGTTCCATATGTTGACTTTTAAAAACCCACCCATGTTCATGAGCATGTTGGTAATGAGCAGAAAGCAGTCCCTAATATGACCTTTCTCTGCTTCCCATGAATATGCCCACAGAGAGCACAGTATCTTTTAGAAAAACACAGGCTCTTGGAAGCTTCCAAAATGTATCCTGGGGGCCTAAAATGCACAGACATGAAGAGCAACAGAAGAAAATACCTGTTGATTGACTTCAAACAACAAGGGAAAGATGGGTCAAGGTGCATATATTTTAGTCAAAATTTAAAATGTATTAAAAGAATGAAGACGAAAAATTTGAAGGGCTTGAATGCTCTGAAAATGAAAGCTAACGCTCAACCATATGGCAGAGTCCAGGAGGGAGGGGGTCTTGCCATCTGGGGTCTGAGGACACTGGTCTGAAGAACCCAACTATAGCTCGCATGTACACTTGGGACCTGAACAGCATGACTGGCTGGTCTGCAGGATGAAGGACAATGTTGACTCTTTTTCTCAACCCGGCTCTCAGGTGAAGAAGTAAGAGCAGATAACTGGGCAGCTATCATCTACTGGTTAGGACATGTCTTCCCTGTTGGCCAACATAGAAGCAGCTTCTCTTTTGGCATATACTATTCCTTCTAGTGTCCAGTACATCTGGAGTCGAATTATGGATTAATGTATCCTAGAATCCTGAAGATCAAGTATATCTATACACATGGTATGTATGTATGTATGCCCTTCGTAAAAGTTTAGAGAATTTGGAAACTATGATTTATAAGGCTTTCAGCCCAAATTCTTTCACTGTAATATAATAAGCAATAAATTTTATTAAAAAAATTTAAACAGATGTTCGGGCCCTCAAAAGCTAAGAAAATTGCTTTCCTAATAATTTGGTTAATATAGAAATCAAGAATGAAGTTGTAGAGTACTTCAAGCATGCAAACATGAGAATATTATTATTATATATCAATGTGTGGTGTATTTAAAGGAAAATATTAGTTATTAGAAGTGAGACAATGTGAATCATTTTAATCACTGAACTCAACAGTTAAAAGAAGAAAAAGAAAAGCTGACAGGAAAGTAAAAAAGATGAAAATAATAAAGCTGAAGTCAGGAATTAGTAGATTAGAAGACAAAAATGCATGATTAGAAAGTGAATCTAAGAACTGGTTTATTTTTTTTTAATTCAAAAAACTGGATAACAGTAAAGCTAATTAATAATTAAAGAGATAAAATACAAATATATGAAATTAGAGCTAAAAAAGTGATAATAACTGCTTGCATGAGCATACTATGTACAATTTTATAGTAACAATTTGAGTCTAAATGAGATGTATGATTATTTGGGGAAAAATCATACATGGTCAAACCTGACTCCATAGAAAACCTGCATGAATGATGAAAATATTAAAAATGGGGATCCCTGGATGGCTCAGCGGTTAAGCATCTGCCTTTGGCCTAGGGCGTGATCCTGGAGACCCAGGATCGAGTCCCACATCGGGCTCCCTGCATGGAGCCTGCTTCTCCCTCTGCCTGTGTCTCTTCCTCTCTCTCTCTCTCTCTCTCTCTCTCTCTCTGTCTCTCATGAATAAATAAAATCTTTAAAAAAATTAACACTTTTTTGTCATGGAAAAATTTTCCCAAGATGATTGAATGGCCCATAGTAAAAAAGATCTACGAAATTTATTGAGGGAGAAAAAAGTACAGAGCGAAAGTAATATGCATTTGGGCAGACATCAGCATGACTTCTGTGATGCTGGAAGCACATGTGGAGATAGGTCCTTGGACAGCTGGGATTCCTGAGTGATGGTGATAAACAGAGCCCCCTACTGACCCATTGGACATACAACTTGAGTGAGAAATAGAAATAGAATTTAGGGTTTGCTAAACCGTTGTTATTTTGAGGTTGTTCTTTACTACCAGTCTATCTTTACAGATACTACGCTAATATAAAAACCTACTCAATAATATAGAATGAATAACTTGAAAACAGACCCATTATTTAAAAGAGTATCGTATACGATAAAAAGGCATTGCAGGTAAGTGGGGGAAAGCATGAAGATTAGTTAAATGAAAAAACAGAAATTTCAGTTTTCGCTTTATATCATAGAACAAAATCAATTTCACATGGATTAGAGAGTTATGTGTAAACACTCAAGCCATAAAAATAAAGAAAAAATAATAATGGTGATGACTGAAACTCCTAACAGGGCTGTATACTTTTGAGGGGCTTAAAACAACTTTGGAGCTGGAAGAAAAGTTATCTCCAAAGAAAGCCCCATACAATTTAAATTCATAAATGTTGAATTAAATAGTAAGAAATCATAACCTAGTCAATTGTCATTCAACTCATCTCATATGTAATTATATGAGTTTAAATCACAAGAATAAAGTCACATAAATAATTTAATCCTAGCAAAACTCATATTTTAGCTTATAAGATCTTATAATCAATATTGAATTTGACTTCTAGAATTCTAAGGCATTATTGGCCAGAGTTGGAAGCATGGGTTCTTAACTTGGCTCTTCTGCTTATTGCAATGCGAGCTTGTAAAGCCATATAACCTCTAGGGGCTAGTTTCTTTTTTCTGTAAATAAAGGTATTGGACCAGAAGGTCTTTACAATTGTTAAATGCTGTGATAGTATAGGTATCCCTGTGAATTGTGTAACTATTCACAGTAATCAAAATGCTAACATAATATTGTTATAAGGGGATATTAAATAGTACACAAACAGACTGGTTTAAGGCAAAGTAAATATTTATAAAAGCATAAATTAAACAAGTTAGTATTATTTTTCTCTTGAGATTTGAAAATATGATGCCTATACATATTTAGATAAGGTCCAAAAGAAGTATATAAGTTTTTTATGAAGTATAATTCCAGAATTCCATGGTCATAAATTCACCCAAATGAAGTAGTGACCTATTTTTGATGAGTGAAGTTTTGCAAATCCTCCTGTAATCAAGCCAACCCACTAAGTAAAAGAATAATATATCATGAAAAATATTTAGGTCATTTATTTTGATGTGTGAGGTTTGATTTTAATTATTTATACAATTTCATAGTGCAGTAGTGTCTTGTGGTATTTTTCTAAAAAATAATGAAGATGTCTAAATACGGGCTCTCACTAGAGCTTTTTGCTGTTAAATTTTTACAGTAACATTTATTTAGTGAAACATCGAACATAAGGATAAATTACATTCAAATCAGTGAGGTTCTGAAAAACCAAATGTGCTTTTAACTTGCAAAACAGAAGAAAGGGATGTATTTAAGGGCAGAATCAAGTAACCAAGTACCATGATTTATACCTTTGCTTATCTGAGCACTGCTTCTTCTCAAGGCCATTAGTGAATCTTTGGACTCCGGATGAAATCCTAAGGTTTTTCTACCACATTCAAGGGTGAGAATAGTTGTGTCAAAGACAATGAACTATCAGATGAGGTAAAAGTCTGTTCACTAATGGGGGCATGAGTGTCAGCAAGCATGTATGAGCAGCTCTCCTGTGTCTGTCGCTGTACTAGGCTTCAGAAATGTAAAAGTGAACAAAACACACAGTTCCTGCTCTTAAGGAGCCCAGAGTCTAGTGTAGAGACGAGTATATGCATTAGCTAAGCAAATAACACTATGTTCTCTGATATATAAACATCCAACGCTCGGTGACTTAACACTATATAAATTTACTTCTTAATGGGGAGCGGGCTTCTCACTGTCACTCCATTACAGGCTTCTCCAACGTGTGCTTGCTTTCTCCGAAGGCTGTGAGGTCCTCTGCTGGACCCTTGCATCAGATCACCAGAGAAGTTTACAGATCAAGACAAGGAGTGACATATATCACCTCTGCCCCATATTCCATTCCCCAAAATTTAGTCACAAAGTCATATTGAACTGCCAGGGAAGCTGGGGAATGTGGGGCGGCGTTGTGCCTAGGAGATGACTGAAATACATTCTAGTGTCATAGCATAAAAAGAAAAAGGACTTTAATCAGTGCAGAGTTACTAGAATAAAGGTAGAACACAGTGTGTGGTTGAGGCCAAAGGAAGGAGGGTTGACCTGAGCTGGGGTAAGCTGACATGGGATAAGATATTCCATTTATGAAAAAAAAAAGAAATTCCATTTATGGCAAATATTAAGCTCTGATTGCAATTATGAGTTCAAATCCTTATAGGATAAAAAGAACTAAAATCTTTCCTAAATTATGTTAAATGAAGCCTCAGCTACTTTATAATACAGAACTGTAGTGGCTTTTTAAAAAAGATTTTTTTATTTACTTGAGAGGGAGACAGAAAGAGAGAGAGAGAGAGAGAGCACACCCACAAGCAGTGGCAGGGAGGAGGGAAGCAGAATCCCTGCTAAGCGTGGAGCCTGACGCAGGCAGGGTTCAATCCTAGGGCCCTGAGATCATGACCTGAACCGAAGTCAGATGCCTAACCAACTGAGCCACCAGGCGCCCCACTATAGTGACTTTTTTAATTGACATTTTTATTGAGATAATTGTTGATTCACATGCTGTCATAAGAAATGATATAAAGCGAGACACCTGGGTGGCTCAGCAGTTGAGCGTCTGCCTTTGACTCAGGTCATGCTTCCGGGGTCCTGGGATAGAGTCCCTCATCAGGTTCCCTGCAGGGAGCCTGCTTCTCCCTCTGCCTATGTCTCTGCCTCTCTTTCTACGTCTCTCATGAATAAATAGATAAAATCTCTGAAAAAGAAAGAATACAGAGCGATCCTAGTACACAGTAGCCAGCTTCACTTAATGGCGCTATTTTGAAATAACTATAGTGACTAGTTATAGTTATAGTCACTATAGTTATAGTGACGAATAGACCATTGACAATAATATAATCTACACAACCTACCGACTATATTCAGATTTTCCCAATTTTATTTGTACTCACTTATGTGTATGGGTGCTATTTATTGCTAACCATTTTCATGCCATGTGTAGGTTAATGTATCCTCCACCACCACCAAGTACAGAACAAACCTATCACCATAAGGACTCCCTTCATCTCCCTTTTGTCCCCTCCTCTATTACTAACCTCTGGTAACCACTACTCCTAACTCCATTTCTAAAATTTTGTCATTTCAAACATCTTATACAAATAGAATCAAACAGTGTAGAGCCTTTGGGGATTGGCTTTTTTCCCCATTTGGCATAATTTCCTGCAGAGTCACCTAAGTTGTTATTAATAGCTCCTTCCTTTGGGTCTCCTGGGTGGCTCAGCGGTTGAGCACCTGCCTTCTGCTCAGGGCGTGATCCTGGAGTCCTGGGATCGAGTCTCCCACATTGGGCTCCCTGCATGGAGCCTGCTTCTCCCTCTGCCTGTGTCTCTGCCTCTCTCTCTGTGTCTCTCATGAATGAATAAATAAAATATTTTAAAAAAGTAATAGTTCCTTCCTTTTATTGCTGAGTCCTATTCCACTATTTGGATATACCATAGTTTGTTTAACCACTGGCCAAGTGAAGGACATGGACTAATTCTCATTTTGGGCTATTGCAAGTAAAGTTGCTACAAACATATATATGCATATATTATATTATATACATATTTACATTTTGTGCAAAAGCATTGGTTTCCATTTCTCTGGGATAAATGGCCAACAGTGCAATTTCCTAGGTTGTATGGAAGTGGTATGTTTAATTTTATAAGAAATTACTAAATTGTTTTCTAGCGTGGCTGTAGTATTTTACATTCTCACCAGCAGTGTAGGAAAGATCCAATTTCTCCACATCCTAACTAGCATTTAGTGTTGTCATTATTTTTCATTTTAGTTATTTTGACAGTTGTGGTTTTAATTTGTGTTTCCTTGATGGCTAATCATGTTGGATATCTCCACCTGTGCTTATTTATAAACTCTATATCAGAACCATAGTGTTTTCATTTGAAACAGACTTTGGAAATTTTCTATTTCTTACAAAAACTTCTTTGTACATTTATTTTTTTTAATTCAGGAAAATTCCTATTGATTCTTCTTACACTCCATCTAAATGCCCTATTTCTTTAAAACCCTCTTTAACTCTGAAGCCTGAGCTAATTAAACCCTTTCTGATTTGCAAAGGCAAAGTGAATCACTTTCTTCCCTGGGTTTTAGTTTGTTTCTCCTTCTGTTTTACCGTAATCAAGGGGTGTTTTCATTAAGGTACTTACTTGCCAGTGCTTTCTACTAAACTGTTCCCTGAGGGAAGGGACTGCCTTACATTTTTTGCCTCCCCAGAACTTTGTAGGGTATCTGATGCATTTAGATACTTAAACCTTTTCAGTAAGTTTGGGTACTTCGCTTTGTTCTGCCTCTTTCCCAAAAGGACTTAAATGTCTAGTTTTTGGTAGACACTGCTGGGCACATTTACAAATGTTATCTCATTTAGACATCCCCATCAGTCTGAAAAATGATCTTTAACTGTATTTTGCAGAGAACGAAGCAGAAACTCAGCGAATGAAGGAATTTGAAAATTATGATCCTGGTAAGCCCCCCATTGAGGCCTGCTTGTGGATCTTCTTGTTGCTGCATCATACTTGCCCAGAGGGGGCGCAGCTGAGTTGTATTCCTTCCCCGGCACCATGTTGGTGGTGCAACTGCTCCCATCCCACTCATTGAAGACTAGAATTTGTTTGTGCATCTTTTTGACTGTCTGTGCTTCCCTGACCCATGCCCAATTCAGAATGGCAATAATCATTGCTACACTTCCTTTCCTGCCTCACTCTTTTCTGAATATAGCCTTCTGCACCAGCTCTGAAGCTTAAAATTTCTATTAACCTCACCTAACAATTGCCCATTCCCCAGGAGTCTTCATTCTTTATAGCGACCCCTGTGCCTTGGCCTTTAGGTGCACCCTTCCATACTTCACCTCTGTTTTTCCTGCATCCCTCCATTTTGAGGTAACCCATTTCTCAAAAGAATTAGATTCCATCTAGCTGAACATTTTTGAGGTCCTATAATCTCAAAAGTGATGTAATAGGATGTATGAAGAATACAAAAATGGAGAAATCAAGATTTGTGCCTGTGGTTTGGTAAATGACAGAAATCTATTCATATAGACTTAAGCAAAAAAGAAAAAAAATTATGTAATGGAAAATCTAGAAGTTGAACTTGCTACAGGACTAGCTGCATCCAGGTTCTCAGCCAGTGTTGTCAGGAACTTGCCTATCTCTGTCTTGTTCTTTGCATCTTTTGGTTCTGCTTCCTTCTGGGTTGGCTTTATGTTTAGCCAGCTCCTTGGTTCTATGAATTTTCTATTATTGGGAAATCATCCCAGAGAAAAGAGAACATCTATTTCCCAATAGCTCCAGCAAAATCCTTGCTGGCCTGACTTGGTTCTCATCCCCAAACTAGTTACTGTGGCCAGGGAGGTGGAACATTCTAATTAGATCAAGCCTAGTACACACCTGGACCCAGGGGAAAGACTTGCTTAATGACTTAGATTGAGAAAGGGAGTGGTTCCCCCAGAGGGAAGAGATACAGATTTGCAGAGCAGCCCAAACTAGTAGCTAATGTCCAATGCAGAAAATATGACATGAGTAGTTCATGAGTAGTTTTGCATGAGTAGTTCATGCAACCCCCCCCCCCCTGAGATCTAGACAAGGGCCATGAACAGTAGTAAGAATAGAGAAAAGACTCTGACCTTCACTTGGGAGCTAAGTACTATTATGGTGTCCATTTTACAGATGTGCAAACTGAAGCTTAAATAAAATAAATAATTTATCTATAATCCTATAGCCAATCTAGGACCAAACCATGCCTATGTGACTCTAAAACCCATGCTCTTAACCACTAGGCTACCAGGAAACCTGAGGAAGGGGAATGTGAGGGGAAACTGACTTACTCCAGCTCACTCCAGCTGCCTGAATGAGAAGAGAATGAAGAGGAAATTTATGTGCTCTCTCTGTTACCCAACTCGATCCTCAACAAGACTGAGGGAAGATGGAGAAGAAAGGAGTTCAGAAAGAAAGGAATTCAAAAAGGACCTAAACCGGGCTCCTCAGTCTTGGCCTCATTGACTTATGAGGCCAGATACTTCTTTATTTTGGGTGGGCTGTCCTTCACATTGCAAGATTTTTAGCAACATCCCTGACCTTTGCCCACTAGATGTACGTAGCACCTCCATCCTGTTGTGACAACCAAAACAGGATCGAAATGGACATCTTTAGAAGCTTTTTCTTAGACAATTCTAAATGCTCCCTTAATCTGAAGCAGAATTGCCATATATCACACGCTAATTCCTTGCCTGGGCACATGCTAACCCCTTGCCTCTCTTATCCCTACCTCAGTAGGAGCCTACCTGGTTATCTTGGAATGCTGCCCTCCTCTGTCCTAATGGAGCCCTATCCCCTCTGTGAGGCTCCAGTATTTTAGACATGCTTACTCTCTCCCAGAGGTGATTCCAACAGCACACCCCTTCTCTCCACTCTGAACAGTGTAGATTGAATCTCTTCACTTATTGCAAATCTGGAAATTCTGTGATCTCTGGGAAGATTTTTGGGAAAGAAATCCATGGCAACTGGAATCTTGAAATTTCTTATTTCTAAATGACAGCTGTATGGAGAAGGAAGACCACAGAGATGGTAGGTCAAAGATAAAGCAGGGTAATTCACAATTGGTTATTTCAATTGATCTTTGTCATTTAGATCACCTACATTGCATTAGAGGCCATACCCAGTAAGAGGGGAAATGCTACTTCCATCGTTTACAAGTATTGTGACCCACAGACACTCAGCTTCCCTCAGCCTTGGTTTATCTACAACATGGAGCAGGTACGATGAACATATCTCTAAGGCTGTGGTTTTACACAGCAGTAGTGCTGAGCTGTCACAAATCTGGCTCACATCATCAAGAAAAGCTAAATATTTAATATACACCATTTCAGATTAAGGGAGCATTTAGAATTGTCTAAGAAACAGCTTCTAAAGATGTCCATCAAAAAAAAAAGAGAGAAAAAGATTAAAGTAAAACATCTCAGTATGCTTCTAAAAAAATTTATTCCAGTAGAATATTATCTTACTTATGTGGGTTCTAGGTAGTTCACTGACCTTTCCAAATTCTAAAATATTCTAAACTTGTAAGTTCAGGTATTATCTCTTACCTAAGGAATTATTGCGGAAAAGCCATCTCTCTCTCTCTCTCTTTTTTTTTTTTTCGTTTATATTTGGAGGATGTTGTTTTAACTCTTACCTGGGCTTCTGAATCTCCACCTAGAAAAAGGACTCTTAAACTCAGATGTAAAGCAGAAGAAAGTGACTTTCTGAAATAGAAAAGGGGACAAGAAAATGGTAAAATATATGCACTTTTCTCCTTATGTCTAATTGATAACATAAATATCACATTCTTCTAAGTTATTCCCTAAGTGTTATTCTCTGTTGCTCTGCTAAAATAAAATTTAAATTTTGAAATTATTTCCAGTATCAAGAAATAGACTAAGACAGTAGAGTGAAATTTACTAACCTGTTTTTGTCGAGTGGCAAAGCAGCTCAACCCATGTAGACCACGTGGTTCCAGCCTTCTAGTGCCCCTTGGCTATTTCTCACCTGGGACTGTTACAACTTCACCCCTCAAGTGTCCTTTCTTAATTCCTTATAAACAAAAGGTCATGCCTTTGCTCTCTCCCCTTTCTCTTTATTCTGGTAAGACACTATTTTCCAATTAGACTACATTTATTTGGCATCATCAGAAAGCAAGTTCTGACTGATCAGGGAATTTCTAGAACACCATAAGTGTTCAAACTTCTAAGAAATTAACTATTGATGAAAATCTTTGCAAAAATATGTCACACATTTCTATACCCTAGTTAACAACGAATTGACCAAATTTGAATTTTCCTTACAAAGCAATCAGGTGGAAATGCAGAGTAATGTCCCAGATGTTGGGTTTTATAGGCTCAATTTACTTTTATTTATTATTTCAACAATGATTTATTGAGCACCCATTATTTTCCATACACCCTTTGGTGTCTTTAGATTGAATTCCTCCTGACTGCCACAATACTGAAGGGACACAAAATGTCTCGTATATAAAAAGCAACGAATACATGTTTTCCCCTTCATTAAACATTTTTTTAAAAAATTCATTTTCAGGAAGTGAGAGAGAAAAATTTAAAAATGCAGCCAAAATGTACAAAAATTTTGATGTATTTATATGATCTATATCTGAGCCATTTTATCTGGTTTTCTCAGATCTAATAACTTTCACCTTCCCATGCCGACTCCAACACAGATGTACAACAGAGGACATGAAAATGTATTGGAGACTGGTAGAATAATCTTGGCAAAGAGCAAGAATGTCACTCTAATGAGACATCAGGAGCAATACCCTGCTTTTTCAAGAATAGACTACATTTGATTAAGTTTAGACATAGACAAAACTTTTAGCTCATGTTTGACACTTGAGTTCTGTGGGGAAGCAACTAGCAGAGGTTACAGAAAATGATAGCAAGGTGAGTGGCTAGTATGACTGGCAAAGAGGTGGTGCAGCACTAGAGCCCACCGGTACACTATAGCAAGAATCGACTGAAGTAGAACCACCAATTCCAGTGATAATGTCTTGATTTCAATGGGAACTTTGAGAAATTACAAAGAGCAACTGAAAAAAATCTTCAGGCGTCTTATAAAATCAAATTAGAAAATAATTGGCCCTTGAACACTTGATATGGCAAAGGCGCTGTGTGTACCAAAGACCAAATGAAAACAGCAATCCAACAGACAAAATAACTCAGGTGATTGGGATAAAGTGTGGTTAAAAGGTAAGGCTGGGAGAGGTAAAGAGGAGAAAGGAGCCAGAATAAAAGGATCTGCAAATGTTTTTACAGAAGAATGGTCTAAGCAGAGGAATGACACGGTAAGATTTACATTTTGAAAAGATGATGGGCAGGGGTGTGAAAACAGAGAGAGTGAGCCTAGAAGCAGCAAGAAGGATATTTAAAAACAACAAAACTAAGGCAATGGGATCTGATGGCTTGAAGGAAGTAGTGACTTTGAGAATGGAAAGAGAAATGGACAGGTTGTGGAAACATTTGGGAGGTCAAAGCATTACAACCTGGAGGTTGGTTGTCAGGGGAGAATTTGAGAGATGTGTCAAGAACTCTAGCTTGATGTTTCTCTTTAGGCAAGTAGTAAATATCGATAGGCTTTGAAATACTTTAATGCAAGCCACACAGCATCATATATATTTGTCTTTCAGATTTTACTGCTCTTTTGAAACTGTACAGAAAGTACTTATAGTCCCAGCTTCTGTCTCTGAAATTCAGGTGGATCTGTATTTACTTGGTCTATTGGACTTGCAATGTCTACTTCCTACCCGGAACTTTAAAAGCAGACCTGAAATGTCTATAAATCTGTGGAGCATATGAAAATTGACATCTCAGCTTAAATTTAAATGCCATCCAGTAGTGTTTTAAGTAGCAGTTGGTCTTTATGGTGCTGCTATATTGAAGAGTTGTTTTAGGGACTTAAAATTCCTAAAATCTGTTGTCTTTAGTTGAGAAATAGGTCGCTGGTGGCTAGAACCTATATAATTGAATTCACAGAGAAATTATTTGATGAAATTAATAAAGAAACTTAATGTTCTCTAGGCAATTGTATGCTGCCAATGTGCTAAATCTTTGTCCGTTAACTTATTAAATTATTGTTTTATGAATCTTCTGGAGGACTATATCCAAATTGAATGTTTTGCCAATATTAATCCCCTACTGGTGGTTCTAACAAAGAGTTCTCTTTCAGGGACAGGTCTTTTTCCTTGGGGAAGTAAATAGAGTCAGTGATTTACTGATAAAGCCACCCAGTATATACATCATCTCTGTCCCATATATCAATGTCACGGGCAACAGCTTGCCTTACTAAGTGATTCTGCAGTGTCTTCTCAAAGACTGTTTTGTTTAGTAATCAGATCGAAGTGCCAACATGCATACTTTTTAGCATCGTATGAGTTGTTTTCATCTTTAATAGCACAATTAGTTCAGAGACATTTTTGTGGAATGGTTTCCACTGCTGAAATATTATCCTACCATATTGGTCTACTTAAAAAAAAATGTTAGTCCATTTATCACTTGTGTGCACTTGAGGATGAATTATTTGCAACACACTTTGTGTTTAAAACTGCAGTGCTATTCTTATCAATTAGGAGAATTTTCATATTTGTAGCTCTTCCTAACTGACCAGGTTTTAATTCAATGTTAATTATCTAAATGGTTTGACAGACGAGGCTGCCTTTCTGTTTCATGCTATTAAGTGGCATTAAACATTCCCTCCAACCCTTGAACATGGATTGTGAAACTAATGAGTGATGTCTTTGTGAAAATTTACATGGGGGTGAATAGAAACCCATAAAGGAAAAGGGACCCTTTGATGATGACTGACAGATAATGACAGAGCTCTCTCTCCGTCTTGGTCTAAAAAAGGAGGTTTTTCCTGAGTGGGGAGTTCAGTTTAACATCTTTGTAGGTTGATCCTGGAAAGGACTTTAGGAAGACAATTGGAAGGACACAGAATTTTTTTTAATAAAACATTAAGACGAAGAAAAGTTTTTTTAAATGATATTTAAAAAACAAGTTATTGATTTTCTTATTGTACTTGTGATGCAGGCATTTTAGTGAGTTCCATTTCAAACTGTTTCTCTGTAGAAGCGTGTTATGCTATGTACATAATCTTTGGTAAGGAATTCTACTTGCAGCGTATTTTTCTTCAAAGGCTTTGCATTTCTGCATAAAAAGCTTATTAATTATTTGTAGCTGCTTGTCATCGTGTTCTGATAATAGAAGGCTGGTCAAGGATAATAATTACCACTTCACCTTTTTGGATCATATATATCCACTATTCCTAGTGCAATATTACCCAAAGCATCTCTCCTCTCCCTGTACACAGGACCAAAAGTGCAGGCACATCATTTATTGATAAGACAAAAAGAATGTAATGAAATTATCAATGTTCTTGAATTAATTATGAACATGATTAAGAAAGCTAAAATCTCAGGAGCCAGGATCTCATTACCCATTCAGTCTTAGGGATTGCTTTCATTCAGCTAGGCAAAAAGGCTTTGAGCAGCCCTACAATTGCCTTTCTCTCATTTATTTGTGCTAGAATTAAGGTTTATTTGTTTTCTGTTTTCTTCTTCTTCAGATTGTTTCTCTGTCTTTACCCGTTTAACAAACTGTCTCCTCCTGTATCTCAGAAGGATGCACCTATAGGGCCTACATCTTTGTCTGCGGTCTGCACATCTCCTTCTTTTGAGTGCATTTCTCTCAACTCATGTTGTTGGAGCTCCTAAATATCTCTCAAGGTAAGTCGGAGAATGTAGCCAAAAAGTTCTTTCAGATTTATGTCTGCAGCTATACAACAGTCCTGTCTGAATCCCATTCAGCGAGGAGTCTTAATGACATCATTATTACGCTGTCTGTCCTGGGCTAGATTTGACTTGGAGCCTGCACTATATTATTACTTATCTTCCTTTCTCTGTGAACATACTACGAATAATACTTATTGAAGGTGGGGGAGAGGATTCAAAACTAAGAGGGAGATACATTTTTTTTTAATTCAAATCAAATTTCCAAGAGGAGCATACCCAAGAAGCAAAAAAAGTAAAATCCAGTTCCAATCTGTATTTGGTGTACAGATAACCGAATTGCTCTGGAATTCCTGCCCTCTCACCCTTGCTATTATAACGGAGTTGAGAAGGACAACTGAAGTATAATACTTGATTTAGATTTCTATAAAATTTTCCAAGTGTTCCCTTTTTAAAGGCCTTCTAAATTTCCAGGATTGTCATTTCCAATGTAGAGGAATATTGAATGGTGTCTGATAAAAATGTCTTGAAATTGTCCTAATGGCAACTGTTTTTTTTGTTTGTTTGTTTGTTTTTTATTGTAAAATTGACCAAAGGTGATTTGGCAGCAAACTTTTCTGAAATGTGTTAATACATCATTTATAAACAAGGTCATTGGTAAAGGTAAAGTGCTGCCAGCTTGCATTCTAAAGGCACAGAGTGCTTACAAAGATCACACAGTTGCATGTTTCTCTGGTTTCAATATATTAATATAGGGCTCCTATTCCTGCATAAGAAAATGAAGTATTACAAAGATAAGACATGGAGAACTATAGCTTTAGGCCACTGAATAAATATGGTATATGTAATACTAAATCCATTGATCCTGGTTTTCTTTAAAGGGATGGTTTGATAAGATTGCTAAAACATCCCGGAATCTGAATTCATAAAATCATGGAAAAGCCGAAGCATGTTGAAGGGATGAGTTTGATTCTAGCACACAAATGATTAAAAAGCCCATCCCTTAAATCTTCGGAACAACCTTGACATTTGAAAATTTGTTAGAAAATGTGGTTAAATAACACAAAGGAGGAAGGCCACTTGCCTGTTTCTATAAACCTGCAGCGTGTGGTTATGATATTTAGATAATTATGAATGTTACATAGAAAATGTTTGGTTCATATTAACTAAATATCGAAGGTATTGAAAGTATATTGCTGGAGTATTAGATGGTTCGTAAACATTGTATCTTTTACTCTGAGGGTGCATTAAAGATTTTGCTCCTTGTATGTTTTGTGTTGCTTTTTTGAGTTGTTAGTTTGATAAGAAAATGATTATTGGTACTTACTAAAATCACGGTTGCTAGGCATCATTCTGCTTAGTTCTTGTGTGAAGTACATTCATTGATATAGGTGATTTAATTTGAAAGGGTAAAAATGCAAAAAGACACAAAATCTTGTCTTCAAACATCAAACAAAAATAGCAGTAAAGATAATTTTCTCACTTTATGAACCCAGAGTGCCAGGGAAAAATAGCATGTTTCTTAAGTAGAAGCTCCTCGTACTTCATCTCATTCTGAGAAAATAGAAATATCTCTGAATTTCTTTTGATATTTCTTTCATATCTTATCAAAAAGGAAAAAATGAATCATAAAATATCCTGCATGCCGTTTCTACATGAAAGGATGGAACAGAAGTCCCATGTGGCTCTCTCAAGGGGAAGCCTATTATTGTGGTTCTCTAGGTGGTGGTCTGCACTTCAGCAATTGGACACGATCAGGTGAACGAGTCTGGAAGCTGAAATAGACACAAATAGCAGAGGAGAAGGAAATGCATCTCTAGCAGCAAAGTTGGTAAAGGGCATTTTGCTTTTCAGCTTGCTGGTATCTGAGTAGTATACATTTTTAAACAATAAAATAGCAGAAAAATGAAATCAGTTCCGTAGCCGGCCAGATGCCGTTAATTAAGGGAAACTTTAATCAACTTTAAAAAAGTTACACTACTGAAAAATGTCTAAATGTTGATCTGAGAAAAATCAAAAACCATGCTTTTGCTTTACAAAGTAACTGTCAGAAGCATTGTGGTCTACTTGTTTTCATTAACTTCTATTGCAATAAAATGAAATGCCAAATCCGTGTGTTATTACTAACTTCACCAAGTTCAGAGAGTTTGGAAACTAATGATTGAATAATAGTGAAGAAGTTCAAGTATTTATCTAATTTTTTTGACGGCAACATTGTGTAGGGGAGAAAAGAAAGGTGATATACAAAACTGTGCGTAGCTGCATAGTACCAAATTTTGTTTCTCTGTATGTATCTGACTTTGACACTTTACACCCCTGATACTGAATGAAAAGGTGAATGTATTCAAATCTAATTGATATGGAAATAAAACATCAACCAAAAGTCAACATAACTAATCTTAAATATTTAATACATGACTACTGTTTTTGTTCATAGCTGGAATTAGCTCTGAAATCCAGAAAGTGCTAAAATCTCATATGTATGTGGAATTATATGTATTCACAAAGATGTCTGTTTAAAAGCAGCAAGGTATACTAGAAAAAGCATTAGCAGGTGTTAGGAGATTTCAATTCTGTCAATATCTAGTTGTGACCTTGGTAAGTCATTGAATCTCTCAAAGCCTCCATTTTCTCTCTGTAAAATTAGTGGGATAAATTGACAAATTTAAGGCCCCTCTCACACACTGAAATCTATTATTTTACATCTGTGTGTGTGTGTGTGTATATATATATGAATATATATATATTCATATATATATTCATTCAGTGTACACGGAAACCTGAAGTCTATTCTTAGCATTTATTTTTCCCAGTGTTAGGATAGTCAAGAGCACTTTTCATTTAAAACATGAAAATCTGATATCGTGTGTCCATCTGACATCCCTGCTAACTTAATTCCTGAAATGCAGGGCTTAATTTGCTCTTAAACATTCTTCTATTCACATTTATGCTGATCTGTGCCTATAAACAGTGGGACTTGCTTCCCAGCAAATACGTCTTTCACAAAATTCCCCAAGTGTAGAAGGAGAGTTGTTTTATCTTCACATTGCTCACAGCAAGTTGTTGGGTCTTAGCAAATTGCTAATAGGCTCATTAAGCTCCTGCTATGTATATCTACCAAGTGAACACAGAATTGATCATTGCAACTAAAATTGGATTTCAATTTCTGGTCAGGAGGCTCAATTCTATAATCTTTCAGGGCAGCCAGATTTTTAAAAGCTGCTTAGTTTCAGGGGCAAAAAAAGTGGCGTTTTGCCGTCTCTGCCTTCCCGGGGAGTTTGAAGACAGTCAGTATCTGGAGGAGTTTGAGGGTCGTCTGCGGAGGGGGTCAGGTCTGCTCTGAATGGGTTAAGAACTACCTGCTTGAGATTGATTTAAATCAGTAATGGATCATCTCATAAAGCTGCTGTTACTAGATATTACCCTGCTATCTCGGTCCTCTGATGGCACTGATAAGAAGTGCTTACCGCAGAGGAGGCTCCTGGAGGACAGATACAGTTTCCTGTACCTCAGGGAGTAAAAAGCCATACTGCTGGATCAGTGACTTTTCCTAACAGCAAGTAAATTCAGGCCTTATCAAGTTACAGCACAAACTGCACTCATGTTTTATTATTCTCATTAGAGATTTAAGGACTAATTCCAGTTCTTAGCGCTTAGCAGTTTAATGTTTTCCATAGATAAGAATTAAGATTCTTCTGGGGGATTTTTTTATTTGCTAAAGCTTGCAAAATATAATGCGGTGATGCACTTACTGTGATGTAATGCGGTAGATTTTCTAAATGTCCTGAATGTTTTTAAGGCATACATTTTAAAAATTTAAATCTAATGACCGAATTTTTCCAAGTTGGACACGTACCCATTCCACTGAAACGTGCCTATCTTTGGGAACCCAAACCTGCTGTCCTTGTGGAAATAAGACAAAGGAGGACTGGACTTAATGCCTCCAGAGCTTGTCTTTAATGGCTGTTTATTTTCTCAAAGTAAATTCACATAATCAAGATTAGGTGTGGTATCTGATTCAAAAGAAAACCTTGAACAAGACCTGTTTTGTTAAGTAAACTTGGCTTAAAAGTGATTCCTTGAAGGGAAGCTAACTTTCCTTCTCAAACAGGTGGAGAAAAGCCGTGATGGTCATGTTCACTGCGTATCTGTTTTCAAAGAGATTACGAAGCTGACTTTAAAAATAAAAATCCAATCTTCCTTTCTGCTCGGGTACTAACATCAGATCAATATTATAGTGACTTTTCGGTGATGAGAATCTGTTGTTGCCCAAAGTTAGTCTCCCTGACATTCTTGAAGGGGAAAAAAAATCATTTCTGAATAAGAAAGTTTAATCTAAGTTACAATGTGATAATATTATTACTGCAATTGAAGCCCAATGATTAACGTCCTACTTTTTGATCATGTTTACTGAAATTAGTTTTTTCGTACGACAACTCTAGTATGAAAAACTTTCTTTTACCCCTTGTTTTTCCTTGGTTTCTCCTCAGATTTTTCATTACATGGGGCTTGTGGCTGTATGGTACTTTCAGGGGCAGCCGAATTTCAATAGTGTCAGTCACGGAGACTACGGCTGTCAAGTTTCAGGGGTTGTTTAGAAGAAAATGTGTTACATACAAATGAAAGTTGTTGTTGGTAAAAAGCACATTTGTTGGCTGACAGTTTGATATCCATTCTTGCAAAAATGTTTTCCTGAGGTGAAATAGTTCTAGCAGAGTGGTCTACTTTGCGGCTGTTGGGGAATCCTGAGTGTGTCTAACTAGGTAGGATTCATAGTATAATAATAAAAATAACAGCTCTCATTTCTCGTGTGCTAGACACTGTGATAGATGTTTAAATAAATTACCTTCTCTAGCAGTTGTTTTCAGGGAAATTCTCCCTGTGTGAAGTTTACCTTTATCATTCTTTAAGACAGAGGAACCTGTTCTAGTTAATGTTTTGCTTATTCCTGGCTTTGCAGGCTTTGTGCCTGTGTATGCCCCAGATTGTTTTTCCCTTTTAGCCAGTGATACTCGATCTGCCAGAAAAATTTAACATGCTTGTTCCAGTTACATTACTGGGTGCAATCCTCCCTTATACAGGAAATAAATTTATTATGAAGAACTCCCAGTAGAAGCCTTAGAAAACTTACACAGAGCTGTGCTGTGTCCAAAATGCTGTTCAGTAGGTTTTCCAAAGCGCCCAGGTAACAGCTGGCGCAGGCCATGTGCCAGCTCTGACAGCCCATATGCTCTCTTTAGTGCAGTAATTATCTCAACACAAAACTCTGATAGCCTAGTCTACTGGGTCCAGTTTCCCTAGGTTAAATTGACTCAGTGGCTTTGTTAGTAAGTTCCTTTGGCACAGTAAGAACTTCATCAAGAGTTTAAGTATTGGGATAGGCCTCAAAGACCAATATGACTGCTACTTTCAAGACAGGTGGCTTATTAACCCTGAGAGATTCTAGGTGGCAGTTCGTTAGGCTGTCACCCTGCAGCAGCAGTCTGGTTAAAGGGCTGTCATTGTTTGTACCAGATACCCCGCTTGGGGACGATGGTTAACTCATCTGTTTTGGTGATAGGCTAAGGGTTTCATTTTTGTATTTCAGTTCTGAAACAGGCACAAGGATTTCTCCTGTATTTCAGTGGTCGGGTTGGGAACAGAAGGGTTGGAATGCAGAATCATGGGATAGGAGAAGAGATGAAGTGTGCTGGATCAAAATGGGTATAGATTTTCTTAGAGCATCACAGAGTAGACTTTCCTCTCTTTTTATCTTCCTGTGTCCTCAGAGATGTTAACAGTTCCTCTGTGTGTGTAAAATTCACATGTTGGAGGCTTGGAATCCATATTTGTAAGTGATTGATTTCCTTCCTCTCCTTCCTTCCTTCCTTCCTTCCTTCCTTCCTTCCTTCCTTCCTTCCTTCCCTCTCTCCCTCCCTCCTCTGTCTCCTTACCTACCTTCCTTTCCTTCCTTTCTTCCTTCCTTCTCTCCTTCCATGTCTCCTTCCTTCCTTTCCTCTTTCTTTACTTCTGAGAAACATGAACAACCAAGGGACCAGTTGTGATAAAACTATAGATTCAGCTCTGCAGTTATAGTATGGACAAAACTTCCCATAAATTGAGCAACTATGATCTTGGAAAATGTTTCCTGGTATGGATTCATATGGATTCAGCCACCAGTGTTTGAAACTAAATGAAGGTGACATTGTATTAGCATTTCAGCTTCTTTCCTGTCTTCTGTTCTTAGCACAGACCTTAAATGATGACTCTGCTTGTCATGACATGCTTTATGTGAGGCACAAATTTAAACTTCACTTCTGGTCTACTCAAATGATACCATATGCTCATAATGTTAGCAAGAAGGTTGAGCTACTAGATCTGTTGGCCAAGATCAACCTTACCTACGCTGTGCTGAGTTTGCGGGAACAACACAAATGTCTACTTTCCCAATGGACCCTTTATGGGGGATGGCCTCTGATGCCGCTCAGAAGAGGGATTGCTTTATGCCCATTTGAATCACTAAGTGACAGAAAGTAATTAGATTATCTCAATTATTCCTGAATCTAAAGAAGGGTTCAAACAAGAGGGGTTGTCTCCTTTGTCAGCACACATTTAATTTCTTGTGTTGAAATGGAAATGTGAGGTAGAGAAGAATGCACCGAAGTGAATGAAATGTAAGGTCTAAGAGCAACTGGGTCACACCTTATAATTCTAGGTAATCCCATAATGCCCATAAATTTCTGATCATCTGGTTTCTTTCATTCTTTATCCAGTATAGGCTGCTCTGGTTCTGGCCAGACCTTGCCTGTCTTACTCATTTCTGTAACTTCAGAGGGCAGAGCAGTGTCTGGCAAGTAAATATTTGCTAAACGAATAAATAAGTGGATTGAAGTAGGCTCTTTTATTTATGGAAATGATTCCAGCTGTAAGTGGCAGTATACAGTCTGGGGTGGGTAGTGGCCCTACCCAACTCAGGGACAATGTGGTCCCAAGTGTGGAGCCATCCAGTTGGGTGGGAAGGTCAAACTCTCTTGGAGACAATTTCTGGTTTAAAGGATTCTAGGGAAGCTCTGAGTGCTCAAAGCCCTTTCCAAGTGACCAAGGTCCAGGGGCAGGAACACGACCAGGGTTGATTTATTTCAAGCTGGACTCTAGTTGAAATTGGTTCACTACTAATGTAATGTCATTACATTACTGTATTTTCAATTTAGTAAAGCAAATTATAACCCCAAAGAGCTTCTATAGAAAGCTAGATCAGCTAGTTTATAAAAACCCAAACACGAACCTTTGTTATTTAGTTTTCAACTACAGGTAGTTATACTTCTAAAGTCATTATTTATATGTTGTCAGGAGTACTCACCAAATTTATTGACTTGTACATTATTCTTTGCAAATAAGTTCTGGCTGCTCTCTGCATATTATAATTAAAACGACAGGGACTTTAATCATTTATGAAATTTTAAACTACATACTGAATATAAATGTATCATTCAATGTGATAGAATGAATTAAATTCATCACTGTCAAATAACTGTATAAAAGATGAAATATCTCTCATCCCACATCATTAGCTTATAAAAAAAAGAACCAGATTTGCAAGCATTGTAATAATACTTTTATGGTCTTTTAAGGACGCTTTGAAAACTAAGACATATGGCATATACAAGGAAATTACTTGTGACCAAAAAGTTGGTTCCTAATTTTATCTGGACAAGTTCTATTTGAATTTGGTGGTGAAGGGTAACTTTTGCCAAGATAGAATCAAATAGTTAGAAACTCTTCTATAAAGACAAAAAGCATATTTTATTACCATGGTGTAAATATGTGGATGTAGATAAAATAGAACTTTGGTAAACCTTTTCATTTATTCAAAAATCCTTGAGGTAGGTTGAAAGGGTGAATTGGGATAGGAATTGTAATTGAAATATTTATCTGGAGCAGGTAAGTAGCTGGCATTTTGTCAGTTCTCAACCAACCTTTCATGTGTATCCAGAAACAATGTCAGCACCTGTATCTCTAAGGAAAATAAAACAGATTTGTCAGGCAATGATTCTGATAATTATTTTCATTTTCTAGTTTGCAGTAATCTTTACTATTTTTTTGCTAATAGACACTTGTTTAATACTATAGGATTCAACTCAAAATAGACTTTACTGGATAATCTTATATCAGAGCTCTTTCTAAAATGTGGAAGTCTCTGTTATTTACTGATTTATTTTGGAACAATATGGGCTGTGGACTTTTTAATCCGTCTCCAATCTAACTGAGTCTTCTCAAGTTTTAAGTATTTTGCCCATGTTTCTTGATTTCCATTATTTCTTGGGCAAGACATTTGTTAATTCATTGGTTGATTTATTCATTCATTTAATAAACCTTCATTAAGTTTGGTAAGGGGTGGAGGGCAGGATAAAAAGGGGCTTGAAAAAAATGGGGGCTTGGTGTGGGGACAAGATTAAGAATCTGCGCCCTTCCTCTTGAGGAATATCTATCTGTCTAATGGAAGGTACATGAGTCTTGATAAAACCTGAAATGGACAATGCTTTCATAAACTTATGGAATTAATTCATTAATTAATTTTGGGAAACAAAGTATAAACTAAGTAAGACACTTAAACCTATCTTTCTACTTCTCCATTGTTTAATCCAGCTCCCAATTAGACAACTTCATGCAATATTTCCAACCAAATGTAAAGAAACATGACATGGTTAGAAGGATAAATAAACTTTTTGTGGTGTGCCCAGGATATGCAATGTATTTTTATATAAGTTAAAATAGGAAAAAAATCTCAAGCCCAGGCAAGAAATGGTACTGTGGAAACCAAATCTATAAGTTTTCCCAATGATCAGTGTTATCTTCAGTGATATTTTATCTTGTCAAGAATTTTAGATGGGATATTTTGAGAGTCTAGTTAAATGGTGTTCAGCTCCTTCTATTTCCTGAACTATTTGAGTTCTTGTCCCCTAACACTCAAAACTCGGAACATCAATGTAATTTAGAATTTCACATATTGTGATATTAATGACAAGATACCCTATTGACCTGTGGTCACTTAAAAACTATTCTTGATAAGTAAGACTTTTGAGGGGAGGGGGGCAAAGGGAGGAAATGCGTATAAGACTTGGGAATGTATAGTAAAAACATACTGCTGTGGATTAACATGCCCTACCCTGACAGAGCCTCTTAAGAGCGGACTAGAAACCAATGCAGCCTGGCTTTTATTTTATGACATTAACTTCAGCTCTATTTTAATCAGCTAGTTTGAATAACAACAAGACTATGAAAATGTGGTAATTGAAAATAGACACACAAACCAGAGAGCAGAACCAATAATGCAAAGAAATATTTTGGATGAAAAAATGTATTATGAAAAAAAAAAAAAAAAAAAAAAAAAAAAAAAAGAAAAAATGTATTATGAAAGGTATTTTTGTTGTTAGTGCGCACTATTTTCCCAACACATGGGTTCCTATCTGTGAAATGCATTCCACGCGCATCTTGCCTGCCTTTAAAAATGGCATTACTACCTCCTTTGTACTCTTTCTTGCTCATACATTTTTGCCTGTGTTTGTTTTCACGAATCGGTGTTTCCTCGCCAGCCTGCTTTAGAAACTTCTACTAGACAAGTTTTAATACTTAGTCTGATCATTAAGAACCTGATATGAAAATTATCAGCCTGTTTAAAAGCAAGGAGCCTTGCTGAAATGCTTTGCCAAGGTTTCTAGCAGCCTCGAGCCGTGTTATAGACCTGTAACTGTGTACGGTAGTAGTTGGGAAGAAGTAACAAAGCCTGGCTCAAGATAGAAAGATGCTGGCAATTTAAGCATCTCTTTCTAATGGCTTTATGATAGGACCCTTTATACTGAGAAATTTTTATTAGGTTTGAAATATAATTTTTACAAAGTTGCCACAGAGTCCGACTAAAGTGCATTTGCTAAACCCTTTATATTCTTTCCCCCCCAGCTTCTCAGTATTGTTTCAGAATAGAAGGTGAAACTGTATTCCTTGGTGTGCAGTTTAAAGTCAAGAGCAGCAATATTTAGCACATGCTTGGGCAACCTTGTTTGAAATCCATGCCGCCCCTCTCTGGTGCTCTGATGTGCCTTTAGGGGATGCTTGCCTGTTTGTAGTTTGTTTTCTTTTGTTTAAGGTTTCAGCTACTGCATTGACTAATGATTATATAGCAGTAAACTCTCGTCCCTGCTAAATTCAGTAGTGATGCCTCAAAAGCATTTTTCCCTTGTGTGACATAAAACAATAAAAGAACTAGACAAACCCCTTTTGAGAAAGAATAATCCTTTGTTTAAAGAAAAGAAAAGGCATCTCCTTGACGCCAGAGGGTGGAGAATTTAAATCAAAGGCTGAGCTAATTGATAGAAAATAAAACAAGTGCTAATTCTGAAAAATTTTTGAAGTTAGTTATTATTTGTCAAAACGGTTGCTAACGTACCATTTTTATTTGTGCATACCTTCTTTCTAATACTGATTACGCAATATTTATTTATCACGTTATTACTTAATAGACACCTCTGCTCTTCAGTCTAAACTCTAAATAATAAATCTCTTTCTTCAGAATGCTGTTACCAGCATAATTTATCAATAGAATTTTGGTCAGACAGTTGTATTTTCACTATCTCTTTGAAGATAGTGAAATGTAACCATTTTCCCTCGCATTTGCTCTTTAAAAGCAAAGTAAAGTAAAGCAGTTCGTTAAAAAATATAATTTATCAGCTACAAATATGACTAAAAATTAAAGCAACCAGTAGATTTGCATAATGCATATTATTAGCCTTTAGATTTACCAAGGCCAAGTCCAAAGAATTTGAACATGCCATTTAATTGTTCTCCCTGCAATTTTTTTAATGAGACTTTGTGGCCATGATTCTGAGTGATAAATTCTTGATTTGCCTCCAGTTGTCACTGGCCAAACCTTAGGGAATGGAAGATTGGTTACGGTTGCAAAAGACTTATTATTTTTAACTAGAGAATTTTTAATGTTCTTAACCCAATTAAGCAGAGAGTGAAGAATCTATCAATATTGTTGTCAGTTGATTAGAGAAAAAAAATCTTCCAAATTTTAATGCAGCCGGAGACACTGTTCAGTTTCTGCCTTTAACTTAGAGGAGGTTAAGATTCTATTAAATTAGTAGTTGACCCGGTGCCTAAATGTCACAGCGCTAACATAAGAAAATTACCCTTTTAATTGAAATAAAGATTTCGATCAATGAATAGGGTTTCAGCCCTCAATTTTTAATAGCATTTGTTTTTAATCACCCAGATCCTTGGAGCACAAGAAGCAAACTGTAGAATGATTTGCAGATGCTGGGTTCTGTGGTGAAATTAATATGTGTATGCATAATTTTAACCTCGAATTTCAAAGCTCCAAGGAAAAAAAAGTTTTCTTGTTAAGTTTAAGTAATGAATCTAAGAGACTACATTCAGGCCACAACATAGTCCAAGTTGGCCCCAAACACAGGTGCTCCCAGTTTGAACATCATGCCTGGCTTTTCTGCAGAGAAACGAAATGAAAGAGCAACTTCAAACACAGGTGCAAAAGCCTGCATCTGTGAGGGACAGCCCGAAACCATGGCTTTCTCCTGACTTGTTTTCGGCTTGTAAACCTCATCCTCTATGGAGCACCTGTGTCAGAACCAATCAGAGATGTGTATAAATGTTATCAACACCTACACATCATTACTTATTCATCAACATCAGCACCAAATATTGATGCAAACATGCAAGAGTGGTTTTTTTCCTTTCCTATGGAGCTGCTCTTTCCTGAAGCTTGTGTCCATTTGCCCTATGGCTGATAGGAAGAAGTAAAATACAGAGATGAAAATCTGGAATATTTCGGGCTTTGCACTCTGAATTTGGGTTGGTATCACTTTTTATACTTTCATTCTTTCGGTGGGAAAAACGGAGTGCACACAAAAGGTTCAAACACATCGATTGTCTAACGGCCTGATCGCAATAATTTTCATACTTTGTGGACTACTTTTATGCAGGCACTTCCTCCCTGGTCGTCTGGGGCCTTCTCACTGTTTGATTAGCACTCAAAGAACCTACATTTGAAGCTGTAGAAGATTTTGTTTTTCAATAGCAGTAGCAAGCAGCAGAAGCAGCAGGATCTGGCTTCCTGGCAAACTCCACAGGCATTTGGGTTAGTGGCTTTGTATTTGCCTCTGGGTCTTTCCTGCACAGGGCCGGGGAGGGGCTATTGAGCTGTTAGAGGCTTTGGAAACCATTTCTTCTTTGACAATTTAAATTTATGTGGTTTTTAATTGTCTGTAAACAAAGACTTTTAAATCTAGCACTAAATCTCCATCGAGGTCAGCTGGCATCCAGAGGGATGGTTGCTGATTTAGTTGGGAGTCTGCTTTTCTTTTCCTAAAAAACCCCTCTCAATCAGTTTATTGTCCTCCAATAGAGATACACAAAACACACAAATCACTTAGCCCCTCCCCCCCACTTTGAATGAATAGATAAAAATCCATCTGTTTTTTATCTGCCTGTTTTGAGGGGCCAAATTTGTGTCCTTTGTAAAAAATGGCCTCAGCCAGGCAATTTCCTAGCAAGCAGCTAGGAAGATTGACCAACACTTTGGTTTTTAGTCAGTGATGGTTATAGCTGAGAAACTTGCAGCCTAGTTTCGGTTCTAAACGGTTATTAGATAGAGATCATTAATGTTGTGAATAATTAGGAGCTGCAGATGTAGTACAATAAATATGTATTGGTTATCATGGTTCACAGAGTATTGATTATGTAGACATTATAGAATAAAAGAACCATAAAAAAGTGGGGAAAACGGTGGAGTGCAAATGTTTGGTTTTCTCTACGTGGATGGTCATACAAGTGACAATAGTTTTTCAAAAATATAATGTACAGTCCATGCAGACAAATGTCTGACTGTAGGTCCCTGGCTTCTGGGAGCTGCAGAAAAACTGGGCCAGGTTTCCTGTGTGCGGCCCACTAGGCCCTGGCCTGGGCGGCTCCCCTGCCTGCCTCAACCCTGCACACTCCCTGTCACAGTGCTCCCATTTCTCTGAACAGCTAGTTCTGTCTCAGCGGCAAGTGAGAAAAAAATCAACCATTACAAATGAGAGACATAGAGCACTTAGGAAAAAAGAAACGTGAAACCCACCGAGCAACTGTGTTCAAATAAAAGCTGTCACTGCTGAGCGAACCGAAGATTCAAACTCTGGCACAGGATTCCTGTTTTTTAAGTGGCTCTGGCTCAGCGCTTGCAAGGAATAGAGAAGAGCTTTCAAATAGTCCTTTCTTTGTCTCCTGTGAGTCCTCAGTGCCTGCTCTGAGAAAGAACCATAAAACCAAAAAGAACACTTCTGCTTGCTTTCTATAAATGTATCTGGATATGTGAGTTGTTATCTCATATGGAGAGGTGATTTTTTTTTCCTTCCGACTCTATTTCTAATTTTCAGTAATGCCAGATAGTAAAAAGGAAACTGCCTGTACAGAAGAGACTGGTTTGATTCCTGACTTCGCTGGTTCAGTGTCCTTGAACAAATTACTTAATTCTTCTGGTCACGTCTTGGCTCACCTGTAAAATGGGAATAATAATAGCTACCATGCAGGGTTGAAGTATGAGCTAAAATAAGATAATTTAGAACATAATCTCTTACAGTACGTGGCACCTATTAACATCAAAAACATTCCAGACCAAGAAATAACATGAGCACAAAACAATACATGACAAGCAAAACGACAACAGAAACAAACAAAAGAGAGAGAGAAAGTGAAAGAAAAGCCCTAGTTAATAGGAGGAATATTCAGAGTGAATCTCCGAAATATAAAACAATGAGAATTAAGTTAGAACTTTAAAAAGTAATGGATGAAGATAGAAACTGCTTGCTATGCGGCCACTGGTTTAAGTGCAGTGAACAGTTTGGTGCTTGAAAAAGAGTTCATTCTGGAGAGTGGATGTTTGAAGTGGAACAGAGATTGTCCTCTGGATGCCAGGAAGAAAAAGTTGGAAGCGTGAAAATTGTGATCAACAGAAGCTGAGAAGCCGAGCAGTGCCAGGTTACCACCACCGGGCAGTGGGCAGTGGCCCCTACCAGCAGGGCTCCAGCACGCTTTGGGAAGGAGACTGTAGTGGGAGAAGAGCCACAGCCCCCTCATACATTCTTCTTACCCATGTTAGTCTGGCCCACATGGTGCTTCTGTAGCTCCATCCGTGGGCGCACATTCAAGCCAGGTAAGCCACCCATGCAGTTGGCCTTGAAGATACATGGGCTTTATTTAGTTGAACTGTTTTGGAATGAAGTCACTCTTGTTGGAAGTTCAAGGCAATTCAGGATGAAAATGTTGGGGAAGCCAGATTCCAACTTCCTTACCCTAGGGTCTCAATGCAAATTTATTTATTCATTCATTCATTTGTTCACTCATTCAGCTTCTGTTGAGCATCTACTGAGTGCCAGACACTGTGCTAAGATTTGAGAATGAAACCAAACTACAGAGATATGTTGTCTGGCCTCCAAGGGATACAATTTCTTGCAATAGTGTTCCCTAACCCTACCAGCATCCCTTCACCATTGTCTCGGGATCCTATGGCTCTTCAAAGGTCCTATGGCTTCCCTATTGATCAGTATGTATCCAGCATACAATGGTGAAGGGATGCTGGTAGTGATCCTGGAGTCCCTGGATCGAGTCCCACATCAGGCTCCCTGCATGAAGCCTGCTTCTCCCTCTGCCTTTGTCTCTGCCTTTCTCTCTCTGTGTCTCTCATGAATAAATAAATAAAATCTTTTAAAAAATGGTATCAAAAAAAATGGTATCAAACAGTAAATAACAAAAATGAAATAAATTAGCAGATGGATTAATGGACAAATGGAACATGAAGCATATTTAGACTCTTGATCACTCTCTGATTGCAATCTTCCTTTCTGGTTTCATCTTATTCTAATCTGCTGGACTAGAATATTAATTCATGATTACTGATAAATAATAGCTGTTATTTAGCTAATTATATATTATGTACATAATTGTTATAAAATCTGCTATTAGTTATTATTAATAAATATCTAGTCACCTCAGAGAGGTGTTTCTATTTTTCGACCAAAATCTCTCCATTTCTCTCACCTGCAGCCCCTGGAAACCACCATTCTACTTTGTGCTTCTATGAATTTAATTTTTTATAGCCTATATTTAAGTGAAAACGTATAGTATTTGTATTTCTCTGTCTGATTTATTTCACTGAACACAATGCCCTCAAGGTCCATCTATTTTGCTTTAAATGGTGGGCGTTGTTTCATTTTTATGGTTGAATAATATTCCTCTTTGTGTATGTATGTGTGCATTTCATTCTCTTGCATGAGAATTTTTCATTTTCTGTGCATCACTTATTGAAGAGACTATCCCTTCCACATTGAATATTCTTGACTCCCTTGTCAAATATTATTTGATGGTATATGTGAGGGCTCTTGATTTCATTTTATTACTGTCTGTTTTTATGCCAATATCATACCGTTTTTTTAAAAAAGATTTTATTTATTTATTTGACAGAGAAAGAACATGAGAGAGAGGGAGAACATGAGCAGAGGGGAGGGGCAGAGGTAGAGGGAGAAGCAGAATCCTCACTGAGCAGGAGGCCCAATGCAGGACTTGATTCCAGAACACCTGATTTGAAGGCAGATGCTTAACCTATTGAGCTACCTAAGCACCTAGTATCAGACTGTTTTAATTGCTATAGTTTTGTAATATAGTTTGAGATCAGGAAGTGTGATGCCTCTAACTTTGTTCTTTTCTCTCACGATTGCTTTGGTTATTCAAGGACTTTTGTGATTCCCTTATGGTTGTTTTTACTATTTCTGTGAAAAATGCCATTGGAATTTTGATAGGGATTACATAGAATCTATAGTATGAACATTCTAACAATATTAATTCTTCTGATCTATTGAACATAGATATCTTTCCATTTCCTTGTATCTTCTTTAATCAATTTCATCAATGTCTTTTAATTTTCAGGGCACAAAACTTTCACCTCTTTATTAAACTCCTATCTATTTTATTATTTTGATGCTATTGTAAATGGGATTATTTTCTTTATTTTTTTCTTTATTTTTTCTTCTTTTTTTTTTACAGATAGTTTGTTGCTAGGTAGAGAAATGCAACTGATTTTTGTATGCTGTTACTGATTCTATTTATTAGTTCTAATAGTTTTTTGGTGGAATCTTTAGGATTTTCTCTTTTTGTAAGCTTTTATTTAAATTCCAATTAGTTAACATATAGTGTAACATTAGTTTCAGGTGTACAATATACTGATTCAACACTTCCATACATCACCCAGTGCTCATCGCAGCTAATGTCCTCTTTAATCTTATACCTATTTAACCCATCCTTCTACCTACTTTCCCTTTGGTAACCATCAGTTTGTTCTCTACAGTTAAAGAGTCTATTTCCTGGTTTGCCCCTCTGTCTTTTTTCCCCTTTGCTTGTTTGTTTCTTAAATCCCACATATGCGTAAAATTCTATGCTATTTGTCTTTCTCAGACTGACTTATTTTGCTTAACATTATGCTCTCTAGCTCTATCCACAGCACTGCAAATGGCAAGATTTCATTCTTTTTTATGGTTGAGTAATATTCCATTTTATATATATCCATATCACCTCTTCTTTACACATTCCTCTGGCCAGGGACACTTGGGCTGCTTCTATAATTTAGCTATTGTAGATAATGCTGATATAAACACCAGGGTACATTTGTCTCTTTGAATTAGTATTTTTATATTCTTTGGGTAAATACCTAGTAGTACAATTGATTGGTCAGAGGACAGTTTAAACGTCTTGAGGAACCTCCATACTGTTTTCCCGAGTGGCTGCACCAGTTTACATCCTCACCAGCAGTGCAAGAGGTATTCCCTTTCTCCACATCTTCCCATTCTCTTGTCTTGTTGATTTTAGCCATTCTGACAAGTGTGAGATGATATCTCATTATAGTTTTGATTTGCATTTTTCTGATGATCAGTGATATTGAATATGTTTTCATGTGTCTGTTGGCCATCTATATGTCTTCTTTGGAAAAATGTCCATTTGTGTCTTCTGCCCATTTTTTAATTGGATTAATAGTTTTTTGGGTATTGAGTTTCATAAGTTTTTTTTATACATGTTGTATACTAACCTTTTTATTGGATACATCATTTGTAAATATCTTCTCCCTTTCCATAGGTTGTCTTTTAGTTTTGTGGGTTGTTTCCTTTGCTGCGCAGAAGCTTTTAATTTTGATGTAGTCTCAATAGTTTATTTTTGCTTTTGTTTCCTTGCCTCAGGAGATATATCTAGAAAGAGGTTGCTATGGCTGATGTCCAAGAGGTTACTGCTTGTGTTCTCTTCTATGATTTTTATGGTTTCAAGTCTCACATTTAGGTCTTTAATCCATCTTGACATTTTTTTTTTTTTTGGTGTAAAAAAGTAGTCAATTTTCATTCTTTTGCATGCTGCTATCCAGTTTTCCCAACATAATAAAGGCCATATATGAAAAACCCAGTTAATATCATTCCAAATGGGAGAGAACTGAGAGCTTTTCCTCTATGGTCAGGAGAAAGACAAGGATGTCCACTCTCACCACTTTTATTTAGCATAATACTGGAAGTCTTTTTTTTAAGATTTTATTTATTTATTCATGAGACACACGCACACACAGAGCGAGAGAGAGAGAGAGAGAGAGAGAGAGAGAGCGGCAGAGACACAGGCAGAGGGAGAAGCAGGCTCCATGCAGGGAGCCCAATGGGAGACCCAATCCCAGGTCTCCAGGATCACGCCCTGGGCTGAAGGTGGCGCTAAACTGCTGGGCCACCGGGGCTGCCCTAATACTGGAAGTCTTCACCACAGAAATCAGACAACAAAAAGAAATAAAGACATCCAGATCGGTAAGGAAAAAGTAAAACTTTCACTTTTTGCTGATGATGTGATACTATATTTAGAAAACCTAAAAGATTCTACCAAAAAAACCCTGCTAGAACTGATAAATGAATTCAGTAAAGCTGCAGGATACAAAATCAATGCACAGAAATCTTTTGTATTTCTACACTCCAATAATGAAATAGCAGAAAGAGAAGATATGGAATCAATCCATTTACAATTACACCAAAAACAATAAGATACCTAGGAATAAACCTAACCAAAGAGGTGAAAAAGTTGTATTCTGAAAACTATAGAAAACTTATGAAAGAAATTGAAGGTGATACAAAGAAATGGAAAGACATTCCATGCTCATGGATTAGAAGAACAAATATGATAAAATGTCTATATGACCCAAAACAATCTACACATGTAATGCATTCCCTATCAAAATACCACCAGTATTTTTCACAGTTAGAACAAACAATCTTAAAATTTGTATGGGACCACAAAACACCCTGAATAGCCTAAGCAACCTTGAAAAAGAAAAACAAAGCTGGAGGCATTTTGTCCTTTAAGTTATGTTACAAAGCTGTGGTAATCAAAACATAATGGCGCTGGCACAAAAATAGACACATAGATCAGTGGAACAGAATAGAAAACCCAGAAATGAACCCACAACTATATGGTCAACTAATTTTTGACAAAGCAGGAAAGAATATCCAATGGGAAAAAGAATGTCTCTTCAGTACTTAATGTTAAGATTTTCTGTATTAAGAATATATGATGTATTAACAGAGATCATTTTCCTTCTCATTTCTGATATGGATACTTGTCACTTCTTCTTCTTGCCTGACTATTCTGGCTAGGATTTCCAGCACTATGTTGTGGCCCAGGAATTTTCTATGATTCTTTAACCACTTCCAAGCTCTGAATTATCAATCATGTGATACTAGGGCTTAAAGTAAACAAATGATCAAATGATCAGTTATCAGGGCTTCCTACCTGCTTAACTCTATGGTGCCACATACAGACAAATCAATATGTTAATTGCACAAGGTAGACTCTTAATGAATTAAACAAGATGCAGTATTTAAAAAATTGTGACTTGGGGAAAAATTGTGACATGGGTGGGGGAAAGCATGGACATATTTTTATTTTTTTGATACAATTTTTATTTCTTGTGCCAAGGGATTTTCTAAATAATTTTTCATGTCTTAGGGAGAGATAAAGTTGTTCATAACTTGTTCCAACAGAGCTAAGACTTCCAGGAAGAGAATTTTTCACAATAGCACCTGCTAAAATGTTGGTCAAGAAGGGTTAGGAAAGTTCTACTAGACTTAGATTTGGGGGAGATATAATGCCGGCAGAGGCCGATATGGGTAAAATATCACAGCAGGCATACAGATACATTTCCTTTGAAGTAGCAGCTTCTTCCATATTGTGGTTGGATACTGTATGAAACTTGGTGTTTCCTGAGGTTTCTTCCAACTCTGAGTTCTCTTCAGACTCAACAAGTTGGCCTTGAACGTCTTACCCTCTACCTTGGACTAAATTAACACATATATGGAATTGGAGTGGACTTCTTGTTTTAAAGATTACTTATTTATTCATGAGAGACACAAAGAGAGGCAACAACATAGACAGAAGGAAAAGAAGGTTTCCTGTGGGGAGCCTGATGTGGAACTCAATCCTGGGACCCTGGGATCATGACCTGAGCCAAGGGCAGACGCTCAACTACTGAGCCACCCAGGTGCCCCTGGAGTTGACTTTTAATGCTTCATTCTAGCTCTACCTTTATTTCAACTCCAGACACATTAATCCAACTGCCTACTGGAAATTACCATTTAGATGTCTCACATTTTCCTAAAACCTAAGATGTCTGAAATAGAATTCATCATCTTCCCATTAACTGCAACTTCTTCCATTTTTCCTATAACAAAAATGACATGCCCCAATTGCCTAACCTGAAACCCTGACTCCTCATTGTCTCTTCTTCTCTACTTGCCATTAATCACCATGTCTGCTTAAATCAGCTACCTAAATATATCTCCTCTCTGTCACCTCTTTTCCCCTTCCCTACCTCGTGCCCTGCCTTTGTCATCTCTGGACTAGGATACTGGAAGATTCTCCTAATTACATCTCCTCTTCTAGTCTTGTTTCCCTCTAATTCATCTTCTTCCTTCCCAACAAAGTGGTTTTTCTGAAATGCAAATATACCAGCACATGGACAGCTTAAAACTCCTCAAAGGTCCACATTGCCTCATGTTCAAAATTCTTAGCTTAGCAAATCTCTCTGACTACCCTCTTTCTGCATCTCCTGTTGTACCCAGACAGAATGATTTGTTTGTGGTTCCCAGGATACATTGATAGTTCTCAGTTTTGTGCTTTTGTTCCCAATCTTCTTTTCTAGAAGGGAGGCTTCTTATCCCTTTCTTTTTATCCATACCCCCACCAAAGAAAATCTACTTATCCTTCAAGATTTTCCAGACTCAGCTCAAGGCTTCTCATCCCTATTAAACCTTTTTTGAACCACTTAACTGTCAGGGTAGAATTGACTATAGGCTCATTTGGGTTTCTACTGTACTTAATAGAATATGAAGTACTTTTAATTTTTTATTTCACTCACTTTTTAATCTATCTATACCTCTTTATGAACAGTTTTTTTTTCTTTCCTCAACACTTAGTGCCAATTTCTGGCGTATAGCATGCTAAATATATTTGGATTGTTTGCTTGATGTGTACCCTTGAAGAGTTTTTTCTTATTACCAAGAGTAAGAAAACTGATATAAGGTTCTTATATTTTGTTTCCTTTTCCTTATCATAAAACTTCCCTCTGCCTGTATTACTAAATGTTAGTGATGGAATTAACACTTTAGATGGAATAATTATCTTGCTTTATGTTGTTTCCTATCTTCAACATTTCTAAGCCACCGTAAGTTTTATTAACATTTTGTTATAGAGCTAACACCTTAAGAATGTTAGAATTGAAATAGATTTCTACAAACACGTTTAAAGAGCCATTTACCGGGTTTTGCTATCATCATTGTTAAAATATCTTCTTTCTTCTATTAAGGCACCATTGCCTCTTGCTAATTACAGCAAGTATGTAGAGAGAGTCAGCCTCTTATCACTTCTGATTTGGTGGTTTGGTATGGTTCCTATGGACATTATTGTCAGAAACTGATCTGGGATGTAGATTTGGTAGATTTGATCAGTTGTTTCAAGGGAAACTTATTTACTCCTTACTTTGGAAGTTTCATTCAGAATGTATTGAGAGCTTAGCCTCTTCCAGTCACTGGATAGAGAGTAAGCATGACGGCTTACCTGAAGGAATTTATACTAGAGATGGAAGATGGGCTGGTTGCCTAGAGAGCTGTAACATGAAGATAGGATAAAGGCCAAGAGAAATGTACAAAGTGTTGTTGGGTCATAGAAGGGAGAAGTAGTTCTAGTAAGGTGACCCAGGGAAAGCGTCATGAAAGAAGAGACTTTTAAGCTTGGTTTTGAAAATTGAGCAAGATTTCAACAGGTGAAGTTTGGGAATGACATTGAACACTAAATGACATGGGTGATGGGTTGAGGTGGAAAAAGCATGTGGTGTGTGAAAAAAAAGAAGTGGAGGGATGGGTACTTCCAGAGGATGTTGAAAACTGGAAAGATAAATTACAGTCCTAGGAAAAGAAGCCCTTCTTTCCTTCCTAGGCCTTACCAACAATCAAGACTCACACGAGACTTTTGAACAGAGATGAACTTTTTTTTTTTTTTTTTTGGCTATTATCTACCCACAGTAACATATTATATTCCCCTTATCTTTTATATTCTGCATTTGCAAAGAAACTGCCATGATATCACTTGTTTGGAGACGAGACGTTCTTCTCTAACCACTTTGAAATCACGTTTTTGTTTTTTTTTTCCCTTACTCAGTCTTTTGGCACAGTGTTTTGCTATTTGAACTTCAGCCACACTTTTTTTTTTTTTTTTTTTTTTTTTTGTTCTTTTGGGGGCACTGCTGTTAGAAACTAACTGATGTGGAGTATAAGATATTACTTAATTACATCCACTGCCATAAAAGGTTCTTATCAAAACCTTCTAGCTCACTACCTGTTATTTGATTTGAATATTATAATCTACTCCTAATATCTGTTGTGTTATATTAATGATGCATACTGAGAAATATTCTCTTGGGAATGTCATACTACTCCTTTTGTTCATTACTCTTTTTAAGATAAAAAAATTTCAGATTTCACCCACTCTTTTGAGGGTGGGGTACATGCCCTGTTGGACATATGTTGTGACTCTTCTCCCAGTTATGGCTTGCTGTTTCATTCATCTTAAAGGAATATTTAGAAACAGTTTTATTCAAATATAGTTTATATACTATAAGTCCACCTATGTTAAGTATCCTATTCAATACATTTTAGCATGTTTACAGATCTTGCAACCATCACTGCAATATAATTTTAGAATATCACTACTGTACTAAAAAGAAAATTTGTACTTAATTACAGTCATTCCCCATTCCCACCCTCAGCCCTAGACTGAGTTTGTCTTTTTATATTTGCCTTTTTTGGGATATTTTATATAAATGCAGTTACACAACTTGTATCTTTTTGTGTCTGGCTTCTTTCACTTAGCATGTTTTTGAGGTTCATCCATGTTGTAGGATGCATCGGTGCTTTCCTTTTATTGCCAATAGGATTCCGTTGCATGGATATACCACATTCTGTTTATCCATTCACCAGTTGATGGATGTTTGAGTCATTTCCACTTTTTGCCTGGTGTGAATAATACTGCTATAAACAAGACCGTATAAGTTTTTGTGTGGACATGTTTTCATTTCTTTTTGATAGATGACTAGGCTCTAGTTTCTCTGCATCCGTATCCACAATTATTATTGTCTACTCTTTTTGATTATACCCATTTTAGTAAGTGAGATGGTATCTCATTACAGTTTTGATTTGCATTTTCCTGAGGACTAATGATGTGGAGCATCTTTTTATGTGCCATTGGCCATTTTATTTGTTCTATGGGTAAATGTCTATTTACATCTATTGCCCATTTTTTAATTGAGTTCTTCTTATTATTGAGTTGTAACAGTTTTAATTTAAATACAAGTCTATCAAATATATGACTTACAAACATTTTCTCCCATTCGGTGAAAAATTTTTTTGTCTTTTCATTTTCTTGATGGTGTCTTGTGAAGCACAAAATTTTTAAATTTTGACAACATCTATTTTATCATTTTTACTTTTATCTCAGTGCTTTTAGTGTTCACTCACTTTTTTTGAGATATGAATCAGGTTAACTTATGGAAACTCTAGAATATTTATGATTACATAATAACTCGAGGCCTTTATCACTTTACTTGCACGAGAGTTGAGTCTGCTCCCTCTGGAAGCATTGATTTGCTGCTGCAGATTTCCTTAAATTACAGCGGTGAATTAAAATTACTTTCAGCTCTGAGGATGCTCTGCCTCCACAAACTTTTCCTTTTCCTTTTCACTATTCTGAAGTAATAACAAATCTGTTCTGAGAGTTTCAGAGTGCGTCATCTGCCCAGCTGACAGGGGGTCCTAGCACCATAATAATCACTCACAGTACATTTAAAGATAGCCCATGTGCCTGCTGTTGTTGGAAATGGACGATCCAAGCCTGGTCTCCCAGACTTTGTCCAGGCAACAGAATTAAGCTGTGAAAGGGCCTGGACTAGCAGCCGGAAGACCTGGGTTGTAGTCCTGAACCTGCATCTTACTTGTTTTCTGACTTTGATAAAATTAATCTTACTGACATGTAATTTTTTCGTTTAGATATTGAAGTTTTGGATATCTAATGTCTCTTTTTTACAGCAGTGGCTCTCAGTGGTGGTGGTGGTGGTGAGGATGGTGGTTCCTGCAAATACCCCACTGCCCTGGGCTAATTGCAAAACATTTTTGCTAATAATAACTGAGGGAGCACCGCTGTATGCATTGAGTAGAGGCAAGGATGCAGCTAAACACCCTACAATGCCAACTCCTACAACAAAGAATTATCTAGCCCCAAATAGCAACAGTGCTTGAGAAGTCCCACTTTAGACCATAGTTTTTATGAGTATTTTGAAAGAAAATTCCCGGGATCCCTGGGTGGCTCAGCAGTTTAGCGCCTGCCCAGGGCGCGATCCTGGAGTCCCGTGATCGAGTCCCGCGTTGGGCTCCAGGCATGGAGCCTGCTTCTCCCTCTGCCTGTGTCTCTGCCTCTCTCTCCTCTCTCTATGACTATCATGAATTAAAGAAAAAAAAAATCTTTAAAGGAAAATTCCCCAGTCTTGTTTTATCCAAGTATTTCTTTTTTTCCACAGTGCGGCTCCAAAGTGGAGCCTCTCTGTCCACTCTGATTCATAATTATTGTCTTTTCATTTTCAGAATTGCTGTGCTACTTATTACATCACAAATAAGCATAGCATAATAAAACTGTACATATAAATAATTTCTTTTTAAGGAGTCGAAAAAATATATTTATAAGCCAATCAATTAAAATATTTTATTTATAAGATTTTCACTTTTTGTCATTAAAGTAATTCTGGGCATTATGAACATTTTTAATCACAGCTGTTCTCTTCCAGGTACCTGCAGCCTCCACTAACTCACAGTTCACAGTAATGTGAAGACTACAAATGTGGCCAGTGTATATATCAGGGGCATTTAAGAATCTTTCCCAGGCCCAGTCCATTTTACACTTTTCACGGGGGCTCAATCCAGCAAGGAAAGATGTGGTTTCACTCAGGGGAGTAGAGACCCCACTCATGCTCATTTAGGGACAATCTGCCAGCCAAGGAAATGAAGGCAGGGCCTGTGTGGAGATTTTGTAGCAAGACACTCAGGGGATTTGTTTTAGAAACTAAATTTCCTTGCACTTTCCCTCTGCAAGTTGCTCTATTTTTAATATCTCCCTATTTCTCCACTATATCATGTAGATTATGAGTTATTATCTTTGCCAAAAAGAAACACAATAGAGAGCATGTCTTTGGAATCATTCATGGAAACATGAAACAGCACCAGATGCAGGACTGACCCCTTGAGGATGACTCCTCATTATGCCCCCAAGGCTGACATTTAACCATTGATGACTTCTGAGTAGGGCCCTCTGACCAATAGCACATCAATCAATAGTGTGCTCCTAAGCCCACATTCCCAGAATCACTTCTTCTCTTTAGAGCTCACCCCATTTATTCTCATTAGTTGTTTCACTCAGATAGTATAGCTAAAATGCAAAGGCAACTGCAAGAAACTTATAGAGAAGAGACTGGATTGCATGGTAGACATCAGTTGTTTCACAAACATGAAAATACAGCAATTTCTCATTTTAGTTTCCCGTTAACAGGTTAGTATAAGAATCTCTGTCCTCCTTTTGTGGAATGTGTTTTCCTAATTGTCTTCACTGAGCCTTAATTTGACCATATGGACTCTGTGTGCATGTATGTGTGTGTGTGTATGCATGTGCACGCTGAGGGGTTAATCTGCTCAATTAGCATTGGATTTTACATGATATTCTCTCTGTGGAATATCCACTACTCCATTGCATAATTTTACCAAATAAATCCAACTTGTAGACTTTTATTTTATTCATTTATTCAATTGTTATTTGATAAAAGATTTTTAGGAATCAAATAGATATTTTTATTAATAAATTTTAATTTTTAGAAGAGTTTAAAGATTTACAGAAGAATCGAACAGAAAGTACAGAGTTGCTGTATACCTCATGCCCCTCCTATTCCCCCAGCTTTCCTATTATTAACAACTGGCATGAGTGTGGCACATTTTTTATAATTGTTGATGAGGTATTGATATAGTATTATTAACTAAAGTCCATAGTTTAGGTCAGTTTTCATTCTTTGTATTGTACAGTTCTGTGAATTTTGCCAAATGCACAATATTATGCATCCACCATTATAGTATCAGAATATTTTCACTGCCCTAAAAATTCTCTATGTTCTGTTTTTCAATACCTTCCCTCACTGATCTCTTCACTGTCTCCATAAATTTGCCTTTTCTAGGTTGTCATATAATTAGATTCATACAGTATGTAGCCTTTTCAGATTGGCTTATTCCACTTAACGATATGCATTTAAGGTTCCTCTTTATCTTTTGACCTCATAGCTCATTATTCCTCCTCTTCCTCTTCCTTCTTTCTCTCCTCCTTTCCTATCTTCTTCTTCTTCTTCTCTCTCTCTCTCTCTCTCTCTTTTTGTATAATATTTCATTATGTAGATGTACCACAGTGAGTTGGTCTATTCACCTATTTAAGAACATGTGAATTGGGATGCCTGGGTGTCTCAGTGGTTGAGTGTCTGCTTTTGGCTCAGGGCATGATCCCGGAGTTCTGGGATCAAGTCCCTCATTGGGCTCCCCACAGCAAGCCTGCTTCTCCCTCTGGCTATGTCTCTCTCTGCCTCTCTCTGTGTGTGTCTCTCATGAATAAATAAATAAAATCTTTTAAAAAAACCATGTGAATTGCTCCCAATATTTGCAAATATAAATGAAGCTACTATAAACATTCTTTCATGGATTTTGTGTGGTCACAAGTTTTCAACTAACTTGGGCAAGTATCTAGTAATACAAGTGCTGTATCATAAGATAAGAATGTGTTGGGATCCCTGGGTGGCACAGCGGGTTAGCGCCTGCCTTTGGCCCAGGGCGCGATCCTGGAGACCCGGGATCGAATCCCACATCGGGCTCTCAGTGCATGGAGCCTGCTTCTCTCTCTCTGCCCCTCTCTCTCTCTCTCTCTGTGACTATCATAAATAAATTAAAAAAAGAAAAAAAAGATAAGAATGTGTTAAGCTTTGTAAAAAAAAAAAAAAAATGCCAAACTGTCTTTCAAAGTGGTTCTACACTTTGGCCTTCCCACCAGCAATGAATAAGACTTTCTCATGTTCCACATCCTCCCCAACATTAGGTAATGTAAGTGTTTTGGATTTTAGCCATTCTAATAGGTATATACAGATATCCCATTGTTATTTTAATTTGCAATTCTCTAATGACATTGAACATCTTTTCATATGTCTATTTGTCATCTGTCTGCTTTGGTGAGGTATCTGTTCACATCTTCACCCACTTTTTAATTGGGTTGTTTTCTTCTTAGAAATTCTTTGTATATTTTGGATTCAAGTTGTCTATCTGGCTTTTTTTTTCAAATATTTTTCTCCCTCTGGCTTGTCTTTTCATTCTGACAGTGTCTTTTACAGAGCAGGAGTTTTTAATTTTAATGAAGTACAACTTATCCATATTTTTCTTTCATGGATTGTGCTTTGATGTATCTAAAAACTTGCTGACCCAAGGTCACCTAGAGTTTATCCTATGTTCTCTTCTAGAAGTTTTATAGTTTGCATTTTTGTAGTTAGGTCTATGAACAACTTTGAGTTAATTTTGTGAAAGGTTTATGTAAGGTCATTATTTTGATCCTTCCTTCCTCCCTCCCTCTCTTTCTTTCTTTCTTTCTTTCTTTCTTTCTTTCTTTCTTTCTTTCTTTCTTTCTTTCTTTCTTTCTTTCTTCTTTCCTTTCTTTCTTTTTTCTTTCTTTCTTTCTTTCTTTCTTTCTTTCTTTCTTTCTTTCTTTCTTTCTTTCTTTCTTTCTTCCTTCCTTCCTTCCTTCCTTCCTTCCTTCCTTCCTTCCTTCCTTCCTTTCTTCTTCTTCTTTCTTTCTTTCTTTCTTTCTTTCTTTCTTTCTTTCTTTCTTCTTTCTTTCTTTCTCTCTTTCTTCTTTCTCTTTCTTTCACATGTGGGCATCCAATTGTTCCAGCACCATTTGTTGAAAATACTATCATTTCTTCATTGGTTTGTCTTTGCTTCTTAGTCAAAAATTAGGTGATTATATTTGTGTGGGTCTATTTTTGGGCTCTTTATTTGGATCCATTGATCTATATTGGTCTATTCTTTTACCAATGCTACACTTTCTTGATTTCTACAGCTTTATGGTAAGCCTCAAAGTAGGGTAGTCTCAGTCCTTTGATTTTGTTCTTCTGCTTCACTACAATGTTGAGTGTTCTGGGTCTTTTGCTTCTCCAAGTAAACTTTAGAATCAGTTTGTCAATACTCATAAAATAACTTGCTACAATTTTGATTTGGATTGCTTTTAACCTATAGGTCAAGTTGAGAAGAACTGACATCTTAACAATGTTGAGTCTTCCTGTCGATGAACATGGAATATCTTTCTATTTATTTAAATTGTCTTTGATTTCATTTACTTGACTAGTAATTTTTCTCATATAGTTCTGGTACATATTTTGTTAGCGTTATATCCAAGTATTTCATTTATCTGGTGCTAATGTAAAGAGTGTTGTGTTTTTAATTTCAAAATTCAATTTTTTATTATTAGCATATAGGAAAGCAATTAAATTTGTATATTAACAAATATAAAACTTGCAACTTTGCAGCCTTGCACTTAGTTTCAGGAACTTTTGTTGATTCTTTGGGATTTTCTCCATAAACAAAGCATGTCATTTGTGAACAAAGACAGTTTTATTTCTTCCTTCTCAATTGGTATACTTTATATTTCCTTTACTTATGTTTTCAAGGAAAAATTTTCTTTTATTTTTAGCATTTTCTAAGACTTCCAGTATAATATTGAAAGGCAGTGATGAGAAGGGACATACTTGCTTGCTCTCAGTGTTAGTAGGAAAGCATCTAGTTTCTTACCATTAAGTATGATATTGCCTGTTAGCTTTTTGTAAATATTCTTTGTCAAGCTGAGGAAGATTCAGTTTATTTATAACTTGCTGAGATTTTTTAAGAATCATGAATAGGTGTTGGATTGTGTTAAATGCTTTTTCTGCACCCATTGATATCATATACTTTTTATTTTTTAGCCTGTTGATGTAATGGATTATATTAACTGATTTTCGAACGTTGAACCAGCCTTGCATGGCTGGAATAAATCTCACTTACTCCTGGTGTATAATTTTTTTCATAGGTTGTTGGATTTGATTTGCTAATATTTTCTGGAGGATTTTACATTTATGTTCATGACAGATATTAGTCTATAGTTCCTTCCTTGGAAGGTTTTTATCAAATGCTTTTCTATTTCAATTCTGCCTAATATGACATCCAAATGGATTACCATTTACCAATAGTTATTAATAGAATTATTTTTATCTTACAATTTTTAAAGTATCCAGGTTGAATTAGATAAAGAAAACTAGTTCTCAAAACCAGGACTAAAAAAAAAAAAAAAAAAAAAAAAAAACCAGGACTAATAGAGAGCCCCCCCCCTCAATATTATTAAGAGTTGGCTTAATCAAGAGTTGGCTTTTATCTTAGACATGGTTAACCAATTATATAAAAGCAATTTACCATGTTTAAGGCCATGGATCTGATACAGATTTCCTTTCATACTCATCAAAAGCTTAAACAAATGTGGTTGAGAAAAAAAGTGACTCACAAACAAACTTATGATTTCTATCTCAATACCAAGAATAGGGGTTTGAGTGGGATAATATTTTCAGTTACTTATTATTTTTGAAAAATAACTTACACAGTGGAGAAGAGACCCAGTAAGTTTAAAGTTTCAGATCTGTTAAGAAGAACTATAAATGCTTGATAGGGCATGATTAGGACTTACATTATTGTATTTACATTTATTTATTTATTTATTTTAAAGATTTTATTTTATTTATTCATAGAGACAGAGAGAGAGAGAGAGAGAGGCAGAGACACAGGCAGAGGAAGAAGCAGGCACCACACAGAGAGCCCGACGTGGGACTCAATCCCGGGTCTCCAGGATCACGCCCCGGGCTGCAGGCGGCGCTAAACCGCTGCGCCACCGGGGCTGCCCTGTATTTACATTTATATTTGATTTATCTTGAGGGATATGTACACTGTCACATTTGCAAATGACATAACAAGGCATTATGAAACTGAATGCTGTTCAGACAAATTACTTATTTTTATGTTTATGACTTATTCTGTTATTTATATCCATGTTCTACCCAGTATTTCTGGAGGCCAACATTAATATCATTTAACAGTTGCATGATTAAGAGCTTGATACAGTGATTACCACTCCCAGGCTTATTCTGTTGTCATCTCTGAAATGCCTATACACAGAACAAAAATTGCACAATCTGATTACATTCTACTCTGTTAGCCCTTAATAATAATAAGTAAGATTTATAGGGTGTTGCAGTGTACCAAGTGCTAATATGTTACAGGCATTAATTCATTAAATTATTACAACAACCCTATGAGGCAGGTATCAATAGTATCCTTTATTTTATACATGAGGTACCTGAAGCACAAAGAGGCTACAATATGTACAAGACCACCCAGCTAGCAGTTGATACAACCAAGACTTAAACTCGAATATTAGGAATTTAGAACTTTCTCTCATCTACTATGCTATACCAACTTCCAATTAAAGAAGAGACAATAGAAGCAAATACTTTCAACTCTCTTTAAACAATCTCTCTATTTCATCTTTTGGAATCTTATAGACACTTTGGACAAAATATAGAAAGAAAATAATTTTATTTAATCCCTTTGAAGTAATCTTCATATTTTATTATAAATTTAACATGATTTAAATTAAATTTATGGTTAAAATACCCAAAGGGGATTTATTAACTCCCCTAATTGGGGAATCTTGAATACCTCTGACTTCAGGAACAGCTGGATCCAGAGGCTCAAATCCTGTTCTTAATGTTGGTCTCTCTACATATCTTGAATACATTTTTTTTATGGGATAGGCCAAATGGCCTTCAGTGGGTACATCTTAGTAGCTTAACAACTCCAAGGGAATAATTACATTTCTATTAATAATGTTTTTATCGGAGTTCAAGAATCAACTCCATGATTTTACTGAAACCTACTCAATTGACAAACCTCGTAAAATTGAGATGGTACTCTATGATGCTATAAATTGTAGAGACTTTTAGAGTTTTAGCCTCTTTTTTATTTACTTTTAGTTGGGAGTATAAATTATCTTATTAACATTGTCTACAGCTCACATTAATCCATTTTTAATGAAGAATTAACTTAAAACACTTTTATAGAGATGCTCATTCCAATTTTGTTTTTAATACACTGCTCCCATGTGTTCTGATTATTCATGTTCCTGTTCCAACTGGGATGTCAGAGGAATGAAAACCCCTCCCTGAAGAGTGAGAAAGGTGAACTAATTCTGAGTAAAGTCACTAGCCTGGGTAAGGACTTGACAAGGGCAGATTAACTGATAATCTTCTGACAAGTTTCTCTGCCTTCCAGACAATCCCTCACTGACAATGTCATGAAGGCCATGGCCAGCTCCACATGTAATAGGATGTTACCACTCTCTGAAGCTATATAGTATCCTGTTTGGTCTCTAAGAATACACATGGAAGCTTGTTTTCCTCCATCATCCAGGTGTTCTAGGTCTTCCCTAGAGCTTATGAGTGTCCCAGGAAAGGGCAGACAGCTGTCCACAAAGAATAGGTAAATGATATGTACAAAACTCAAGGCATAGCCAGGTTCATGATTCTCCCCCATGCCATAGTAATTTTTCACTCATATGGATGATTGGAAGGTGAGATCTTGCAGTGCAGCTGGTCTTTGCAAACTGTCCTCATTCAGTAAGGCTGGAGCTGGCCCTCTGGTCCAGCATAGCACCTGTACACTGGAACAACATTTTTGATAGTGATCCTTTTCTTGGACTACATCTTGGTACTTTTCTGAAATATGTGCATTCTGAGACCTTCCTCTGGTATGGAGACTTAATTAGACATTTCAAACACAAACCAAGTCCAGTGCCGTCTTACTTGGCCCTTTCTCCCTTCTCTCATTCTCTTCTGGATCTGAAGCCACTCCTGATTCCTCTCGCACAACCCCCCCCCCCCCCCCCAATGTTTCTTTTCTTCCACTGTAGGGCTTGATGGCCACTAGTTCAGGGCCCAAGGTAAGACCTTAGCAACATGAAAGTGTATTGACTCTTTGAACGCCCCCCCCCCCCCCACCTTTTACCAATATAAGTACTCTTAGGAGTACAGAGGTTTTCTTTTACCTTGGGAAGTTACTCTCTTTATAAGAGTGAGACAAATGGCTTCACAATTAGTAAAAGTAAAAACAATTGAATTAAACATATGAACTGAACTTTTTATATCTTGCCTCTTTTCTGCTACATAGCTATCCAATCTGCTTAGCTTGAGGAGGTTGCCAGTTCCTTATCTACACCTTTTTTCAGGACCAAGCAGAAATGCAAATGTGCCACTGTTCCTTCTTCCTTCCAGATCATTCTTGCCCTATCACTATCCAATAGAACTTTCTGGAATGATGTTGATGTTCTGTATCTGTTGCTATTGAGCACTCAATACGTGGTTAGCATAATTGAAAAGCTTAGTTTATGAAACTCAAGTGTTTTTTTTTCTAATACATTTAAATTTAAATAGCTATATGTGACTAGTCGCTATCACACTGACAGATTCCAGGTTTCTACAAAGCACCTTAACAACATATATGAGTAATTTAAAAATGTTCATATATATATGAAATATATTTCTAGAGATTTTATTTACCTAGAGCAGTTTTTAGGTTCATAATAAAATTGAGTGGGTGGTACAGAGATTTCCCACGTACTCACTGCCTCCAGCTTAATATCTGTTATATATATAGATGTGTATCTTCCTTCCTTCCTTCCTTCCCTCCCATCCTTCTTCTCTCCCTTCATCCTCCCCTTCCTTCCTTCTAATGAAGATCCATCTAAGGACAGAGAAAAGAATCATAGAACACTGTTTTCCTACATATTTAGTTTCCTTGTCCATAGAGTAGAGCAGCCAACTTACGAATTTGGATTCAGGCCAGCCTGGATGCAGATCTCTGCCCCACCTTATACTCCCTGCTCAACTCCAGGCACACTCTTCTGCCCCTCCAGCCTCACTTTTCTTATTTATCCAGTGGAGGTAACAACATCTAACCTCAGAGAGTTGTTTTGAAGATTAGGAAGATAACATATGTGAAAGCATCTAGCACAATGCCCAGCACTGAAATTGCCTCAGGACATGGTTGATGTAGTTATTGATAGGGTTTTATTATAATATGATTGATTTGTCCTTGATTTTTTTTTAAATTTTTATTTATTTATGATAGTCACACACAGAGAGAGAGAGAGGCAGAGACACAGGCAGAGGGAGAAGCAGGCTCCATGCACCGGGAGCCTGACGTGGGACTCGATCCCGGGTCTCCAGGATCGCGCCCTGGGCCAAAGGCAGGTGCCAAACCGCTGCGCCACCCAGGGATCCCTGTCCTTGATTTCTTTGAGGTGATAGAGGGCAGGTCTAGATCTTGTTATATATTTAGAAACATTCCATATTTTACTATGCAAAGATGAATAAAACTGTTGTCACTGACTGATTCATTCCCTTAATAAACTCTCATTAATGCCAACCATGTGCCCAATGTGGCCCTAGGAAGTGGGGACGGAAGAGTGAATTAAACAATGAGCTGGCTCAGGGACACTTCTATAGAGTGATTATCATAGAGCAATTAGTAACTGCTCTATTAGGGACAGAGCTGAGTGCTGGGGAAGCCTGAGGGAGGCAGCACTCTGCCTGGGGCAGGTCGCAAAAGTCCTCAGAGAGAAGGTGACTTTTGATAGTGATAGTAACAAATACTATCTTATGATAGTCAAGAACTATGTTAAAAGTTTTGCATATTTTATTGGATTTGCTTTTCAGTATGTTATCCTGCCTCCCACCTCATGACCCTCAATGAGAAGTTGCAATATGAGCACAATCTCTAATATGCCATCCAGAAAAAGTGAAGGTACAGGGTTCTCCAAGTGTTTTCTGTGGAAAGCTACCTGAAAAGGACTCCACACTCGAATATATTTGAGAAATAAGTAATGCTTTTGCCTCTTGGAGTATTGCAGTGCATGATGATTTTTATAGGTTCTGAGAAGACTTCTTGAGATTTTTTTTAACTCAGACTTTTCCATAAGGCACCTACAACTAAAAAAATAACTAGGGATGCCTGGGTGGATCAGAGGTTAAAGCGTCTGCCTTTAACTCAGGGCATGATCCTGGAGTCCCAGTATCGAGTCCTACATCGGGCTCCCTGCATGGAGCCTGCTTCTCCCCCTGCCTGTGTCTCTGCCTCTCTCTCTCTGTGTGTCTTTCATGAATCAATAACAGCTTTAAAAAGTAATAAATTTTAAAAAATTTAAAAATAACTAAATGCTGTCATTTACCTTCTAAGCAAGTATCTGTATGCTTTCTGAAATGCTCTTTTTTATGGGTAGAGTCATGAGAGTGATAGTGACTTCTGTTACATATTTTAAGGTATTTCTAATGAAAGTGGCATAGGCTTGAATGGGTGGAAGTGGCAGTAGTAGAAACTGAAAAATCGCGAACTGGTAGAAAGTGTAGAACCAGAAAACAGCAGATCTGTATTGTCTAGAAGACCATGTTGTTTAGAAGAGGGTAACTTGCTAAAAATTTCAGTTAAACTTCTGCAGAATTTCAGGAAGTTGATGTCAGGACAAAATGTTTAGAAATGATGTACGTAACTATCATTACACTAATATAAACTAATATTCTCGGTTTATATTATTTTGCTTGCTTTCACTCTTTTTAAAACTGTTCCTAATTAAAATAACCCTTAGTAATTTTTTTCATATTTCCCCAGTATTTTAAAATTTGGTTCTGTAGTATTACCTGTCAATGACTAAAGCTTCTAAAATCACTGAAAAAAAACACTTTATGCAGTTTATAGTATTTAATTGCATGACTGGTTTTCAATGATATTGTGGTCATGACCTGAATTTTCTTACCAAGTGCAATGAATCTTGTGTCTGTTTAATTATTACCATTGGATGAATATCTGTTTAATGTAATGAAACTGAAGTGAGCCTTCTGCTGTTTCACTTCCATATTGTGATGTAAACGGTCCTTTAGAAGATGATTAAACGATCAAGAGTCATATTCCAGGGATTTCTTTCCCCATCCACATCGGATCGGATCACACCTCTTTTGCACTTGGGCTCTTTATTTAAGTTTCTAATTGTCACCAGGTCAGCATTTCCCGGAAGTGGCAGGTGCTCCGTTCAGTGACCTACACATGACAACGTTAAAGCGAGAAGCTCAAACACATCACTCCTCAAAGGGAAGCCAGAAATGGCCAGAACGGAAGAGATGGGGCTTGACAGCACAGCTGCAAAAACATTGTCGCCGACGTGAGCGCCAGGTGCGCCCCTGGTCCGACGTGAGCACCAGGTGCGCCCGGCAGGTCCGACGTGAGCACCAGGTGTGCCCGATGGTCCCACGTGAGCACCAGGTGCACCCAGCAAGTCCCACGTGAGCACCAGGTGTGCCCGCTGGTCCGACGTGAGCGCCAGGTGCGCCCGGCAGGTCCGACGTGAGCACCAGGTGTGCCCGGCAGGTCCGGGCCGGGCCGGGGGCGGTGCTGGAGAGGACACCCCGGCACCCCTGAGAGATCGCCTCTGCTGGGAGGGCTGAGGCACAAGCGGTCAGGACGGGGCCTTTCTTTCCCCCGATTTTACAACGCCCATCTCCTCTTTTCCCTACACTACAGTAAGGGGGGAAAATTAACTAAGGGCTTACTTTTTAATTAAATGCAGTACCACTTAGGAAGATGTATGCTAATCTGAGGCCAGATCTGCCGCCCTCAGCTGCACAAGACGCTGGCCCCAGCAGAGGCTGTAAAGCTCTCGATAAGAGAGGCCGGGAGCAAGGTGCAGGTCCCCCAGCGATAACCTCCTGACTCCGATATTATAGGTCTCTCGGCTGGAATTGAGTTCTACATCTTACTCGATGGGCTGTTGTCACAGATGAGTAATGAACGCACCCTGCCCGCGTCCCAGGGTGCAGGACGCGGCCGGCCAGGCCACCGGGAGGCCCAGCTGCGGGCGGCGGGGCGGGCGGCGCGGCCAAGGCGGTTAAAGGCGCAGCCACCGCGGCGAGAGCGCGCGCCCTGCGGGGGGCGGGGGTGTCCTGGGGGCTCGGCCCGGAGCCGGTGCATTAATCACGCGGCTCCCCCGGCTAAGGGGCAGAGCCCGGGGAGCAGCCCCGACCCCGGAACAAAGGCAGAACGTGATGAAGGGCGCACCTCTGCCAATGCGGGCTTTGCAGAGGGGCTGGGAAATGAATGGCCCTTACCTCCGCGGCCAGGTGAGGGCGCGAGGCCCGCTAGGTAGCGCGCTTAGGGCAGGGAGTCCGTTTCCATCCCTGCGGGGCTCCTTTGTGACCCCGGACTTGTTCACTGGACGCCTGGGTTCCTTGCAGCCTCCTCGGGAGTGGTAAAGGGACCGCTCTCTGAGGAACAGATAGAAGTTCTTTTTTTTTTTTTTTTAAGATTTTTAAAATTTATTCATTCATGAGAGACAGAGACACAGGCAGAGGGAGAAGCAGGCCCCATGCAGGGAGCTCGATGTGGACCTCGATCCCGGGTCTCCAGGATCACTCCCGGAGCCAAAGGCAGGTGCTAAGCCGCTGAGCCACCCAGGGATCCCCCTTGATAGGGGTTCTGAATTAGTTTCTGGTTAGGATTTTAAGAATCACGTTCGGGTAACTTCTAGGACGTAACAGATGACACCATTAAGTAGGGTTTTAAAATCCGCACGTGCAACGCATTTATCTATTATTCTTAAGATTACCATTGCATCGAGAACCTGACCAGCTGTCTGCACTGAACTCTGATGTTCCATTTGACCATTTCCTCTCTTGAAATTGGAAGTGGGGGTTGGGTGAACAGAGAGAGAGAGAAAGAGAGAACATGCTTCTAGCCAAGGATAGCAAACCTTTAAGAGCGGAAATTGAAAACATGTGACCTTTATCTGCACGGTTTTTAGGAATGATGATTTAGAGGGAAGTAAACCAATTGACATTTTCTTTATATTTTTATAGTGATCATATTGCACTGAATTATGTGATGAAGTGATTTATTTATAACAATCTTATTTGGAAAGATTTATATAATCTTCACATTTGGCAAAATAGTTCTAGTGCTGATTTTAAGAAAGGTATTAAGTCAGAAATTCTTGGAAGAAGGATGGAGAATGTGGAATTAAGTAATAATGAGTAAGTGGAGCACTAGTTCAGATCAGGGGAAAAATAGGAGAGACAAACTTACCCCAGCTTCAAACCACCAGCCCCTGAGGGTGGGTGTCTGGCCTGGGTGACAGAGTGCAGCAGGAAACTTGCTGTCTAGCCAGTCACTTGCAGGAGAGGACAGATAGTCCTCTGCGTTCCTTTTTCTTTGCAATGATGCAATTGTGTTGGAGGTACCTAGCAATCTGGGAGAAGTATGTTTCTTTCTTGCGATTCAGTTTCTTTTTAATCTGGGAGAAGTATGTTTCTTTCTTGCGATTCAGTTTCTTGCGATTCACTAATTTTTCATTTTTCATCACTGTGATATGGCAATGTCCCACCTCTGCACTCCCCCTATTCTATGCTGATTAGAGATGAAGCAAGTTAGAAACTTTGAACTAGTTGTCAACTGACCTAGAATCTAGTTCTGCACTGATGCTAATTGTTTGGCCTTTGGCAAGTGGTTTCATCTTGGGGAGTACAAGGGGCCTCCTTTTTCCCATCTGTAAAATCCACACTTGACCATGGAGTTTCGTTGGCTCTTTGCTCATCCTCTGTAAATGCAATTAAACTATAAAGTCTTCACCTGTCTCTACTTGCCTTTGAACAAAGGATTCAGAAATTGAAATGAAAGGTCTATGATGAATTAGGATACACTGCCTATGCCAACAGTATGTTTTGCTAAACTCATGTGCATAGTATATGAGATAAAGTACCCTAGTGCCTTAAATATGGGGAAACCTTATATTTTTAGATGATAACATAGAACGGCCCAGTAGCTCCAAAATTAACACATCAGTTACCGTAACTTTTGATGCCCAATCTGTAAGACTGTCCCCCTCTGATTTTTTCTCTCAGCTTATCTGTGTGGTTTGGGCTCACTTCCTGACTGCAGTCAGACCCTCACCTATCATTATAATACAGTGCTCTGAATCTAAAGCAGATCCATTTCCGTCGGAATTGTGGTACATTAGTTAGCATGTATCCCATGCAAAAACTACCCAGGCCTTTGTGGGGTTGCAGAATTCTCCTATCAGCAAGATAATCCCTCCCCCCCCGCCAGAAATAAAAGAGTTGAACCCAGAACTCATAGCCAGTCTTATTTCAGAAGAACAGTTGACTGTCCCATCACTTAAAGTAAATCAGAGAGTCCTATTTTGAGCCAGGGAAGAAAGAGATTGAACAAGTACATCATGATTTGGAAAATCAATTCTGTTAGTTAACCTTCCACCCACAGCAGTACCCCAATAGGCTCAGGTCAAATGAGTATTAATGAATGTTTTTCTGAATATGTGATTCTAATGAACAGGGTCATCATATTGTTATTTTTTACACTAGTTTTTTCAATTTTACAAATGGCTGAATTAGCTTTAAAAATATACAAAATGCATGATTTCCAAAAGAGCAGGGGAAAAAATTCTCACAACTACAAGACTCTGAGCATAAGACTTAAAAGTCTAATTTAGTTTAAGATATTGATTGTAGGTAAGAATCTAAAAATGTTATTTAGCTACAAAACACATTAAAAAATATATATACACACATATGTATATATATATTTTTTCTCCATATTAACATTTCTCAGGTGGTGTTCGTTTTGATTCTTGTGGAAGTATCAAGAAACCAACTTTGTAGTGTACTAAAGACGGATAGAGCAGATAAGATCATGGAAAGCACGAGTAAGTGTTTTTTCCTTGCTATATAGAGATTATAATTGGTGAGAAAAATCTTCTGGAATGGAAATAATTCCAATGCTTGCTCTTCTGAAATGAGTGCTCTCTTTTTAGAGTTTGCTGTGGCTCTTGCTCTTACATGTTCTAATGCATTTGAATTTCTGCTAAAAAGAAACCAAGTTCTTGTTAGAATTTAAAGCACAAATCCATTTCTGCCTAGCAGTCTTGTAGCTGCACATTCCCTGAAGTGTATCCCATCTGCTTTTGGGAGCTCTCATTGCAATATGCAGTGATTGCAGGATAAGCACACCATTTTCCTGTCAATACTTTCCTATTAGCCTCCTGGATCCATACATCATCATCTTGCTGGCCTGCAGTTTGCTTATCTTTGTCTCCGAGGCTGCCTTTGATTTATCTAACACCCAAGCTAATGAGGCATGGAGCCCAGGGTGGCTCCAAGGATAATGCACTCCTGTATAAAAATGCTTAAGGAAGGATCAAGTGCTAATCCATTCTAGACTAAAAGGCCTAGCCCTTCAACAAATGTTGTATTTCTTAATCGCTAAACTAAGACTATAATAGCTCCCCCTTAAGCTACTACCATCAGTAAAACTATACACACTAACTACATGCAATTTACCAAAAGAACTAAAAATTGGATTTTAATTTGTGCTTCCCAAAAAAGAAAAAGCCAAAAAATAGTTTCTATCTTAGCAATAGTTATCACCATTATTTGACAGCATTCTTATGCAAAAATAAGTTAGCTTTAATATTTAATTTACAGTAATAGTTTTATATTCCCTCGCTGGGACCTATGTTTTTCCAAAGACAAAAATAACAGAAGCTACAGTGTTACTGTGGCAAGGATAAATCAAGCCAGCTATTTCAATAATGGAGGTAATTACAAAGTGTACATATCTGAAATGTACCGAGTGGTTAGGGTTGTTTAATTAACATAAAAATTTCAATATCTTCAGCAAGTGTATTGGTATCACAAAAGCATTGTTAAAAATGTATTTTAAAATAGTAATGATTTTCACTATTTCAGTTATACACATTTTTAGCCATACAAACACTGATTTTTACCGATACATGGTGGATTGTACATCATTGCAAACATACAGCACAGGCTGAAGAAGCTAGTGACTATTTAACTTGGTCAATATAAATAACTAACCTAGAAATGTAGTCCCAAAATATTTCTCTTAGAAATAATGTCCAAATAGGACACCTATATTAAACGATCTGCATAGATAACTCCCAAATATCTACTCCTCCTTACTTATTTTTTCAGGATAAAGAGCCCAGTGTATGGAGGTTTTCTTAAGATGTTTTGCTCTTTCTATTGATCATATGCAATGAGCAGGAGGATGCAGTAGATTCTTCCCCTTGTGAATTTTTCACCAATAGTGGGCTCAAAAGTATTCTATTTAAAAGCAAATATGGAAGGAAGGAAAAGGAGAGAAGAAAGAAAATGAGAGAGGAGAGAGAAGTAAGGGAAGGAGTGGGGAGAGTGAAAGACACATAGAGAAAATGAAAAGAAAAATACCAGTCTGCAACTAGATCGTGCCAAAAATCCCGGGAGAAGAAAGGTTCACTCAGTACCATGGTGCAACAAGAAAATCCTTCACCCCGTTGGTTCACTTTATGCCCCTGAGGACTTGACCAAGGTAATAAGTCCCTTTATTGGTCACTAACTGACATTATTGAGAACCAGGGTGAAATTTAATGATGTGACATTATTAGGAATTGTTCTTGAGATGTAAATGATCTTTGGTTGGTTTATTTAAGTCACATAGAGAACCTAGTTTAGAATGAAAATTACTTATTGATTATTAGAGCAATTAACAGAATAAATTTTAGTGCTGGTATTAACATTTTCCTAAAGTCCAAAACTGTTTTGGCTTAAACTGAGCAGAACACTTACTTGGTCTGGGGCTCAGAGATTATCTTCTATGCAGAGATTTATCTTTAAAGGATTAATTTTTTTTAAATTTTTCTTTGAATTTTAGTTAGCATACAGTGCAATATTGGTTTCAGGAGTAGAATTCAGTGATTCATCATTTACATAGAACACCCAGTGCTCATCACAAGTGCCCTCCTTATTTAAAGGATTTTTAAAAAACAATAAAGCAACTGCCAAAATCTATTCTAAAATATTTGAGGTTCTTCCATTTTTGGCTTTAGCCAGGGGCAAAATAAACAAACAAAATGTCAGAATAAGATGGAGCTTCATAAACTTAACTGCACAGGGAATGTAATATTCCATTTTTGCTCTACAGACAAAACCAAACAAAAACCTTTGAGACGAATGAAAGTAGAATCTGTATTGTAGATTTCTTTTTCCCTTTCCTTTTGTTAACATCTATCAGTCCATCAGCATCGTTCATCATTACGGGCTTGATTTCCTTTAGTTGTAGTTTTTTCTTTCTTTTATTAGTCTTTATTTTAAAGATAGAATCAGTTTTTATAACATAGCTTTTGTCAGAACTTATCATCTTTCCTATGACTTCCAAGAAATGAGACTGGTGTGTACAGATCCATACACAAAGATGTAGAATAAAGTTAATTGGGTGCATAATTCAACACTCAATCTTTGAAATTTGCTTTAATTATTTTGATGTCATGAGCAAAAGTTTTTTGTTTTGTTCGTTCTGCTTGTAACTGTATCATTGCCATTAAACCTCACCTCAGGGTGCCTGCCTATCCCTGGTACTGTGCTGGATACTCTTCAAAAGGAATTCTAATGGACCCAATCGGTTAACTGATAGCCATTGTTATGCGAGGTCTTAAAAGATACCAAAAGCCTGAGTAAGAATTTGGGCTAAATTATTGTAGTGGTTTCTTGGGGTTGCCGCAACAAAGTGATTTAAGACAACAGAAATTTATTCCCTCACAATTCTGGAGGTCAGAAGTCCAAAATCAAGATGTCAGCAGGACAGGACTGTGCTCCCTCTGAATGCTCTAGGGAAGAATCCTTGCCCCTTATCTAGCTTCTAGTGGCTTCTGGAAATCCTTGGCATTCCTTAGTTTATAGCTGCATCACCTTCACATGGCTTTCTCTGTGTGTGTCTCTGTCTTTCTCTGTGTCCTGTCCTCTTCTTGAGAGGACACTTGTCATTAGATTTAGAGTCCCCCCTATTCCAATACATCCTCATCTTCTTTTGATTACATCTACAAAGACTCTAGTTCCAAATAAATTCACAGGTTTTGGAAATGAGAACTTGGTCATATCTTTTGGGGGGTCACAATTCAAGCCATTATACTCATATGTATAAAACCACCGTTTCTCACCTGCTTCATCAACAACAGCTACTGTTTAGTGAGTACCTAGCACTTGGCCAAACACATTGCAAGCTTGCTTTCTTTTCTTTTTTTTCTTTTCTTTTCTTTTCTTTTCTTTTCTTTTCTTTTCTTTTCTTTTCTTTTCTTTTCTTTTCTTTCTTTTCTTCTTTTCTTCTCCTTCCTTCCTTCCTTCCTTCCTTCCTTCCTTCCTTTCTTTCTTTCTTTCTTTCTTTCTTTCTTTCTTTCTTTCTTTCTTTCTTCTTTCTTTCTTTCTGATTTTGTTTATTTATTCATGAGAGGCAGAGAAAGAGAGGCAGAGACATAAGCAGAGGGAAAAGCAAGCCCCCTGCAGGGAGCGTGATGTAGGACTGGATCCCAGGAGCCCAGGATCACATCCTGGGCTGAAGGCAGATGCTCAAGCACTGAGCCAACCAGGTGTCCCCACTGCAAGCTTTATAAACCTATGCAAGAAAGTACTCTAATTCCAACTTGCACATAAAAAAAAAAAAAAAAAAATTCCGGGTTTAGAGGCCTTACCCAACACACAGAGTTTGTGAGTGGCACAGCCAGTATTTAAATCCAGGTCCTTTCTATTCCAAAGCCCATGCACTTTTCCCTCTGTGGTCTCTGGATTAAAGAGAACATAAAGTGCTTATACTTGGTTTGGTAAAAGATTCATTCTTTACATAAAAATAACTTAAATAAAAAAAAAATAACTTAAATATATGTGTAAATATTCAGATTTAAGAGAAGAAACAAATGGTTAGTCAAAGTCCCAAATGAATAACACATCCTGTGAGTTCAGACCCCAAACTTGAGGTATCCTGAAAAACAATGGATATCCCCCATATGACATGAAATATGATGGCCTCTCCCAATGTTCATTTTTTGTAGTTCCAAAGGCACCGCATATTTTAGGAGAAATGTCTGTTAAAAGACATTATAAAGCAGACCAATGAAATTTTTTAAGAAGTTGAAAGAACTGAACAGATTTCTCTTTGGAGAGGTCTTGAGGGGATGATCTTAGATGTGGGCACTCTGCTTATATTAATATAGGTATTTTATTTTCAAATTGCTTTACTGTAAAGTTTATAATTCAACATTATGCTTACTGAAGCTTAAAGTACTTTATAAAAACAGCTTAATTCTATTCCAAGTGAAAAGAGGAGAATGAGTTTTAAATATGCTTTTATTATTTCTTTATTATACAACTGATAGAGACAATAAGATATTCTAACGAGAGCTTGCATTTATTTGGCTTTATTGGTGAAGGTGAGCATTTAAAAATTATATTTCTTGGCCATTTACAATGACTCTTTTGCCTGCTTATGTCTTTAGCTCTTTGTGTGATGTATGTGTTTGGCAGGAAATTGGGCAGTTTTTCCTCCTAATGGTTTGCAAGAACTCTTTCTATAGTTAGGATATTAATGATTTGTTGGTCATATATGTTCCTTAATATTTTTCCCTGCCTACCTATTTTTCCTTAACTTTGCTAATAGCGCTTTCCTTTGAACTCTCTTTCCCTTTTCTAATTCTTATGTCACCAAAGTTATTTCTGTTTCTTTATCAGTCTCTCTTTAAGGCTATATTTTTATTTTTTATTTAAGATTTTATTTATTTATTCATGAGAGATTCAGAGAGAGAAAGAGAGAGAGAGGCAGAGACACAGACAGAGGGAGTAGCAGACTTCCTGCAGGGAGTCTGATGTCAGACTGGATCCCAAGACCCCAGGATCAAGACCTGATTCAAGGGCAGACATTCAAGCACTGAGCCAACCGAGGAGTCCCAAGGCTTCGTTTAAAAAAAAAATTCATATTTTAAGACTATTTTAGAGTTTTCCTAGCATTTTTACAATTTCTACCCTCATCCTCATAATTATGATTTTTTATTTTAATCTGTAATCGATAGGATGATTTTTGGCCCACATTTCAGGTTTTCATTTTCAGAAAGACCAGGAAGGAATACTGTTCTCCTCAAATAAAGTAGCAGTTATGCTATGCCAGAGTGGAGAACGTTGCTTCTTGCCCGGGGAACCTGCTGCAGAGTCTCACTGAAGTTCAAGTTATTTAGCTCCTGCTAAGTAAGTAATATGAGCCAAAATCCATGTGCTGTCACACTGTTTTCCTCATCCTGGTCTCAGTTTCTCCACTTTTGAACTACTGAGTATTGCACTTGCCTGTAATTCTTCAGTTCTTGCCCATTACATAGCTGCTCTTTGATTGTGCCATTTATTAATTAAGATGCCAGACCATGCTTAATGCAAAAGATGAGGGGAAATCACAAGTGAACAGTATAGCCTGTCTGAGCCTGTTTGCTAATCTATAAAGAAGAGATAGCAATACTTCTTCATATGATTGATATGAGAAAATAAGTGAAATGATTCATGTAATGCAAGTCAGAGGTATTAGGATGATTGTTAGTGTTATTAGTGTTATTAATATTGCTTCAAGTCTGATCAAAGATTTTGTTTGGGGGAGTTTTAAATATCCACTGAGTTGAGGTTTATTTTTGGATTTCAATTATTTGCACTATGCTCCTATTGGAGCATAAATATAGACTATGTGGGCCATTATTTAACCCACAGAAATGTGGATGGCTTCAGGGTAACCTAATAAAGTATCATGAAAAAAATTAAACTTTAAAAATATACATTTAGGGCCCAGCTACTAAATATCATCTTCTGAAAATTATGGAATGATAATTAGGAAATGACCTAGAAATTCAAAAATACCATTTAAGGATACTTAGGGAATTATTGAAAATGTTTTGTTTTGTAGTACTTAGTGTTTTGCAACAACATTCTTTGTATTACACATGGTGAAAGATATGTGATAACGCAGATGACATTACAATTTCTATCTTATTCATTTTTATTTTTTTTAGAATTGAATTACAAGATTGAACCAGACTACTTAATCAGCTTCTTAAAGATTAATAACCAAGTAGACAAATGAGGTGGAGAATATAAACTACTTCATTCACTGGAGCATATACAAATTCCTAATTTTAATGGAAATTTCCTTTGAGTCAGCAAATACATACATGAGCTTTTTTCTCTGAATCAATCCAAGCACATTAGGTCAATAGCAGACAATTGAGCAACTGTCACTCTCCTGTAACAATATCCATCAGAAAAAAAAAGTGTAATTACAAACTTGTATTTCACTTATTTAGTGTTCTAAAGCTACAGTTATTATAAAAGGACATAGTCAGAGGTGGGCAGGCTTATTTACCTTATCTACCAACTGGCTCCACTGCATTTTACAATACTTCAGACTAAAATTGTCTTCAATCATGCTGAAATCCTTCAAAATTTACTCTCCTTACCAAAGGAAATCTTATTTTTGTGACTGTGTGTGTGTGTGTGTTTTAACCATTGAAGATATGCTTGCTTTTTCTATACTCTCCACACATATGTTCTTAGATTTTTTTGGAGATAATTTTTCAGGCTAGTAATACCCATGTTAGATAAAAATTGCTCCATGCTAATCATAGGCATTATTAATTGAAAACCACATGCTTAGTAATTAGCCTGTAGGGTTTGTCTTCCTGCCAGGATAGGGAAGACTCCCTGGATAGAAGATGTCACACCGACTCAACTGATGCTGTGCTTGCTCTGAGCCAAAAGGCCACGGAGTGAGGAAGCCAATTGGCTGGAATTTAGCAGCCAGTCAAATGGTTTGGTCCCTGCTGGTTGTAAAGTAATGGACAGGGTACAGTGGGGGCTCTATGATGAAGCAGAAGACACAACAAGGGGTTCAAAGTTTAATGAGGAGAAAAAGAACTGTTGAAGGTGGAACAAAACAATAATACAACTAAGAGAAATGATGAATAAAGGATTAGTTTTAGTGATTAAATATTCCAAATTAAGTAATTGGTGAATATTTTAAACACAATGAAATTTGTGTTATAAAATTTTTCTTTTCCTCAGGATAGGTTTTTGCTTTAGGATTAAAAGCTAGATTATTTCCGGAGGTCTTTAATGGATTCTGTTGATAGCCTGCTCAGAGGGGGCTCCTCTGTTCTTTCTTCTGGAACAGAATTTTCTGGTCTAGCCTCCACTTCCTGCAGCCCACATGTCACTGAGGGATGCCCTGAGAAGATAATGGGTATTTGACATTCTACTAGTAACTCTTGTTGGTGGACTGGGGTGGATGTGTGACCAACTTGAACCAATCAGATGAAGGGAAAAGTTTTTTATTCCGTGTTGAGGGCAAGTCACCTCTTTTTAACTGGACACACTCAGGAAAGCTGGAATCCCAGTTGTTGCTGGCCACCATCCTGTGACCAAGAAGGAAGCCAAACTGAGAACAAAATAGATATATACAGAGGGTGTAGGTCTAAGAGAAATGCTAAAAGGTGGAGAAGCAGCCTTGACTGTAATGCCTTGAGATTGCCCTACTGATGCTTCTTGTTCCATGGGATAACACATTTTTAGCTTTTAAAAGCCAGTTGGAATTTCCAAAATGATCCTAAAGTCTAGACCATCCTATAAGGATGGGATCATCATTGAAAGAAATTGTGTACTACATTTTATATAAAGCATTTTCATTTATTGTGTGTATCATTCTTGTATCATACCATGTCTTTGAAAGCTGCCCATTTTACCAAGCCTGTTGTCTATTGAAGAAAGCTGAGCATCTAGACTTTGTGGTATTTGATTTTACAGATTAGTTTTAAACTTATTTTAAAAGTTTCATTTCTCTCAGCCATAAACTTGAGTTAATTATATTTCTTTCACAAGCATGCACGGATAGTTAGTAGGCAATCTCTATTAAGTATTTATTTTTTTTTAAGTCAAAGTTACAATGCAACATGATGTCATATAATTATATATTATGTTTAGCTGTTAGGAAGCCACATTCTTCCAAAATTCAACACTTAATAGGAATATGTCTCTTTAATCATGCGCTTGGTTTAAACAGAGTATCTGTACTTCAGTTTATGGCTGATATGATCCAGAAAATCCACAAGGAAAATCCTTCACCCGTCTGACTAGCTTTTTTTTTTTTTTTTTTTTTTTAATCAAAGTCTAACATAGATCATGTTGATTCAGGAAAAAAGCAAGATCTATAGCTGTGCACCAGGCTAGACAAATTGCTTTAGCCCAAAGATTGAAAAGGCCTTGCCTGGTTGATAGCCCATTTGCATGAACTTAGCTCCCCAGGCAGTGATTCCAGTCACAAGGAGAGTGGGCTCCTTACTTCCTGGGTTCTGTGACTTCCTCTACAGGCTGACCTTTTCTTATAGTTAATCTACAATCCATATTCCATAATTTGTGTAGCATCGTAAATTGGTGGTCATTCACTGTGCAAAGTCATGGTATAACCTGACCCTCTGGGCACTTCCTTGCACTCTTTCTCCTTGCTTTGAGACTCATCAGACACACTGTTCATGTCTGAAGTTCTGTTTACATGACTTGCTTGTTATAAAGGGACATTTCTCTGAAATAGGCAAAAGGTAACAGAAGTTAAATTTGGAATATGCCATTTAGAAGGGAGGTGAACTATTATTTTCTTTATCATTGTGAGGGTACTTCTGGCAGTATGTAGTAATTTCTTTGAGTAACCCAAGGGAATGTGAATGTTATTGGCCTACATCTTTAGAAATAAAACTTCAGATTACCTTCATTTGTTAATTCTACCTTTAAAGACTTATTGAACATCTACTTCATGTCATGTGTTGTGCCAGGGTCTGGGAATATGTAAAGCAGTGATCAAGGTCTTTGCTGTCATCATGCTTATGGTCTGGTGGAAGCAGAGAAAAATCGGATGATCATGCAGCAAAGCTTATATTAGCTCTGTGTAAGTGCTAGGACAGGAAGTTATATGGTACTGGGGAGAGCAGAGGAAGGGCTAGGGAGAATTTGACTGAATTCTAGAAGGTTTCTGAGGGAATTACCAAGAAAAAAAAAAATGAAGGGAAAGACTGTAGTAGGACGTGGAACATTTCATGCAAAAGCCCAGGAAGAACTACTCTTTGAAGAATTGAAAGAAAATAGTGTGTTTGGAGAACAGCGGGTGGGGGGTTGTGAATGAGCCTGCAGAGGGTGGCCGCCAGGCCATGCAGGACCTTGTAGACCAGTTTAAGAGCATCCTATCCTAAGAGCATTAGTTATTGAGAGGTTTTTGGGAGAGGATATGGGAAATCTGATTTTGTTTAGAAAAGATCACTCAAAATGGAGAATGAAATGGAGGAGAACAAAAACAGAATCCTAGACATTTTTAAAGCCATAGTCCATGAAAGTCTCCTTTGCAGCTGGTTTCCAGGCATGAAAATGCCCCAAACTGTTTTTACAGTCACTTTCAGGGACCTCACCCAAGTACATGGCCTCAAATGCTATTTATATACTGATGACAAGCACATTCTCATCTTAAGCACTGACCTTCCCATGTACTGCCAAATACCCAGTGGCCTCCTTGACATCACCTCTTGATGTCTGGTAGACATCTCACACATAACAGATGCAGAGATGGATCTCCTGATCTTCCCCAGATTTGCTTCTCCTGTCCTTTGTTAATATCCTAAGCTACTGGCAACTTTGGACTTCTGGTCTTAAAAACTTGGAGTCGTCCTTAATACCTTTCTTTTCCCTCACCCCCCCACATGTCCAATCCATCAGCAAATGTTTGATTCTATGTCAAAATCATATCAGAAGCAGACCACTTCTCACGTATGCTGCAATGCTCCTGGTGTAGTTCTAACTTAAATTGTTCTAACACCTCTCACTACTTTTAACATTTCTTTTAGACCTTCACCCAGGCTCTTCACAACTCTGCACCCAGAAATCGCGTTGAAAGCATTCCTAAATGGAAGTCTAACCACACACTTCCATGCTTGAAATATGTCAATGACTCCCAATGTCAGAGTAAAATCCTACAAAACCCCGCTATTTATCAGTTTTTGTATCTTCTATTGCTCTCCCTCTTGCTTCCACCTAGCTAGTCCTCAAACATTCTAGGCATTTTTCTGCTCTCAGTCTTTGCACCTGCTGTTCCCTCAGCCTGGAATGCTTTTTCCCAGGGTGCCTGCATAACTTACTTCCTCTCCACTCTTCAGATTTTTACCTAAGGGTCATCTCAGTGAAACCTTCACTAGCCTCCTCTAATTGCAAGTATCCTCCACCCCTGACATTCTCATGCCTTTTCTCGTTTGATTTTTCTCCATGGCTCTTATCACTAACAAAATTCTATACGTATTTTACTTACTTTGTAAACCCTTTGTTCTTGCTGTGCATCCTGAATTTACACCCTAGAATGTGGGCCCCATAACAACAAGGATCTTTGTTAAGGTTGTTCACTGCTCTATCTTTGGTGCCTCAAAAAGTGGTTGGCTCATGGTAGGCATCTTTTAAGTGTCTGTGGCTGACTGAATTTATCTTTGCATTTTTAGCACTTGGCTATTTGATATGTGGTAAGTGCTCAATAAATGTTTCACAAATGAATAAGTAGAATGACTTAATAAATGTTTTATTGTTAGTCAATTGCCCTTTGAAACAAAATGCTCAACAATTTTTTATTAATTCATTCACATGGTAGGCATTCAATAAATATTTGTCAAATGACTAAATAGTTTTTGAAGCCTTTGTAACCTGCCCATCCACAATAATTTATTACTTATTTGGATTCCTATACAGAAATATTTACTATTTGTGCTGCTCAGTAGTTATCAAGGAACCTTACATGGCATTTGTCAGAACCCCTCCCTACCCTGAGATCTGGGGTATTGACCTTGAAACCCAAAAGCTGTGAATGGAAGTTGAACATGTGGAAGAACGAATAAGTGAATACACAAGAAAGTGTAAATATGGTGAGGTGGCTGCGTGGAGAAGATTCCTCTAAGCTTTTCACTTTCTGTGGTTAATCTTCAGAGCTTTCCTTGTCTGTACTTTCTGAATTCAGATCACATCCTGCTTCTGGCCAATCTAGAAGAAATGGATAATGGTAGCTAGAGGAAACATCTTCTTAAATATAATATCCAGAATATGTGTCTCAGAGTCACTGGAGCAAGGGTGTTAGTGCTGTGGAGAGAACTTGTTGCTTAGTGTGGGGGGGGGGGTGGTGTCTGCTTGAGATTCTCTCTCCCCATCTCCCTCTTTTCACATACTTATGCAATCTCTCTCTTGCAAATAAATAAATAAATCTTAAAAAAAAAAACCCTACAGATTCTGGGTTCCGGCTCAGATATACCATTTTAAGATTTGGGGCAGTGAAGAATGTCACGATAAATTGAATCTACACTGTTCATAAGCTTCCCTAGTCATTCTTACACTAAAATCTGAAATCCAATACATTCTTTGACTAAAAGTGAGACTTGACCTTGCCTTTAAGGAGTCCATCAAGACTAGGACACTGTCAGAAATCATTCTATAGATCACATGCAGAAAAATCCCAAAATCACCATAGGGGAATCCATCTTCATGGGGATTTCTGCTTCTGAACTAAATTTTACACATCTTAATTCTTAATATTCTAGGCAATTAGAAGTGGGATTTCTGGGTTATACAAGTTGAAGAGATGAAAACATTACCACTGTGACTCCAGAGAGGTTTATGGTGGGTAAGGGTTTTCAGACAAGAAAATAGGATATGACATTAATAGAACTAGAACATTTGCAGTGAAAAAAAAGAGGAACCTGGCCATAGTCTGATTGTAGGATTTACATGGGAGGTGATAGTTGCCATTCTCTGTCCACAGGAATGACAGACAGAGGAAATGGATAAAAAAAATTAAAGCAACCTGCATTTGAGTTCAAAGTAAGTGTATTTTCCAAGTCATGAAATTGTTAAATGCTGAACTGAGTTTCCCAGAGAGAGAAGTTAGAATCTTCTTCAGTGAATGTCTTTAAATTGGGATAAATATAAAGTTGTCTAAGTGTTGTTTGAGGAGAGACATTGTTACAGGCAAGGGGGCATAGGCTCAATAATATTTCAGGTCTTCTTTGGTCCTTCATTTTTTAATTCAAAATATTTCCAAAGTAATATTTTATAGGTTATATAACAAAAAAGGTCTGTACAGTCAAATGGGTAAAAATTCAAAGAAGAAAGTAAGATTCTAGTAGGAGCCATTTGGCGATTTGCATTCCCTAAATTGTAGGGAAACAAAATGTATTTTAGGTTTTGTATGGTTCTGCTTCATTAACTTGATCATGGGCAAAATGAGCCTCCTGATTTCCACCTACAAAGTGGCATATGAGGTAGCAGTTAATTATTTATATCTCCTATTATTATCAGATTAACACAGCAGGCATATGCAATAAGCAAATGGATTTGACTTTTTTCCTGTTTTCTCTGATAGTCTGGAAGCAGATTCATTTTTGTGGATTTCTTTTCTAAGATTTCTATGTGAGACAGTCTTTTTTAAAAGTGTCATACTATAAATCTAAAGTGTTAGTAACAGAGAACTTGATCTGCAAAAATAGAAGTAACAAGAGTGGACACGTTGATTTAAACTTTATCTTCTAAAAAAATAAAATAAAATAAACTTTATCTTCTTAGACAAATATGTATTAATTTTTCATCTGAAAAATGAATTTTTCCAGGTCACTGTGAAATCTTTATTTTTATTTTAATAATTATGATTTAACGTCTTCAGCTCTAAATTTGAGGATCCATTTAAAATACACTTGTTATTTAATTTTCAAAACCATGCATTTGCAGTATGAAAGTGGCATATAACTCTCCATCAAATTTTATCTTTTCTGGAAAAGATCTGTATCCCTCATTTGGAAACCCTTCAGATATTTGTTCAGGTGAGAAGTGCAATTCTCTAGCCTTGGAAATCATCTCTACTTCCAAGTTGTTTGTGGCAGAAGCACACTCTTGGCTTCATGGTCCGTGGACAATCCTTGTGGAATGAGGCACTGTACCTGCCCATCCAAGGGGAGAATTCCAGGGATTTCCAACTGAACTCTGAAGGCATGTGGTTTTTATGCCGCCACCAGCATCTTTAGAACTTGGCTTCCAGCTGGGTTCCTGGGTAGGATAAAAATCCTGGTGCAACATCTCTCCTCTCGAGTTTCTGGCAGGTGTATGGTAGATCCTGACCACTAAATACTTTGTAATTAGAGTGCCTCGGGCAATCCCTGTCATGCTACATCTGTAAGAGAGGGAAGGCAATGTTAGTATGACTGCGCTCATTTCTTTAACATCTCATGCCTATGGACCCAAGCACAGCTGCCTGAAGGGCCTGTGTTTGATGCGTGAACTATAGGAAGACCTCAGAAATGAGTCTAATTAGATCAGTATCTGAACGCTTTGTGGAAGCAAGATGTATTATTCATAACCAGGACTGAACCATTATATAAAGAAGAATAGTCCAATATAGGTACTGCCACTTTTAAAAATAGAACTTGTCTATTTTTGTGTTTATTGTGTTTATTATCTGTCTTCCTGGCACTGAAATGTAACTTGCCAGAAGGCAAGGAATTTTTTGTTTTGGTTGTAGCCATGACTCCTCTAACAATTCCAAAGTTAGAGATCGATAAACAAATTAATGAACATTAGCTTTTAATATTAAGAAATTAGGATAGTATAGGTAAACAATATTTATTTTATCCAATGTAATCAAATGAGAAATGTTATTCCTAAACTGTATACAAATATATTATTACCAGATAATCAAATGTGGTCAAGAAAGTGGAATGAGAAAGGCAATATGCTCTCTATCAGGCTGTTGATCTAAATGACTACAAATTCCTGAAAGGGAATTGAATTTTAAGATGCCTGCTCTGAAGTATGTGTAGATTCTTAGTGTTTATTGTATTGGAAGAATAATTAATGAGGAAATAAAATTACACCAATACAGTACATTTCATCTTGATTTCATTGTTAACCTCAGCCTGTGATTATTTTCAGAGTCAAATTGCCGTATCATATTTATAACTTTAATGTATCTCAACAATAGATAGAAAGCCCTTGGATTAATTCCAATTACTACCCCTCAAGAATTGGTTAGATTGTTCAATTTGGGGGTTGTCTGTCATTCCTTATAAACATATCGAATAGAACTTATGAATAGAATCGAATAGGTTTATGACTTTGTTTTATCCTATTTAGAGAGAGGTTTTCTTATTGCAACTAAGAATAAAAACCTAAGATGTCCTAAAATTTCGAAAAGAATAGCCCTTACATTATCAATGTTCTACCACAATTTTGGAGAAACTCTATTGTTGTCAGGGTTTTAGACTACTTGTGTGTGTAAATAGCCATGTTTCTGAAGAAAATGGTTATAGAAGTGAATATTTCCCCTTTCTTAAAAATGCTGTACTTACAGCATTGTAACTGTAAATAATATATATTGTTCATTGTTTGACTTCAAATTTCCCTTTTGTGGTCCAACAATGAACAGATGTATATTGTTTATCATTTTATCTCTTAGTTTTATCCTTTACTTCCTTCTGTCCCTACCTCATACACCTACACACTTAGAGTATAATAAAAACCACAGCATCTTAAAGGCTCAGAAGACACAGCAATCATTTGAAACACTGGAGAGATCTTACCGTTCACAGAGGCTAGTTGTTTTAATTTAAAAAACTGAGGACCAGAGAGATGGTGGGTCAAAGGTTACACAGTGACTCCGTAACAGAGATGGGACTGAGATTTCCTTATTCCTTAGCAAAGGCTCATTTTCTTTGGCTTTTCCTTTGGTGATTTGCCTTAGCATTTAGCTGAGGATATGAAGACTGCCTAATTAATACTGGCTGCCTTACACTGAACAGAGTCACAAGGAATTCCTTTGTATTTTATAAGACATTAAGATAGTCAACCTGATTTTTATTAGCAGTATTAAGCACATCCTTAGAAAACGTGTAGATGCAGTATTAAGTACAGGTAGAGCATGACTCAGTAATGTGAATATTTATCCCTAGATAATTATTGAAGGATAGATATCAATACATTTTCCCAATCAATCAGTGATGGTCAGGAGCAGTTATAGGAGATAGAAGATGGGAATCTGAGGGGGCAGTGGAACAATGGATGATAAGAATAAAAAGTGGTCATCCTGAAATTCCCAAGCAAACCACCACAGCTTAATAAAAGAAGAGAATAGCAATATGCATGAAACTGACAGGAATAGTTTCAGCATTTACTACCCACATGTCATATCAGTGACTTGACATGTTTGCTCCTTAAAAATCTATTCCCTTGGACTTTCTTCTGGCATCTTCCAACAATGCTCTAGTTTTGCAATTTTATTTCCTTGGACTTTTAAGTTATAAGCCTGTATTTTAAATTAGATTTCGACTGGGTGATTATTCACATTAGATATGGATAAATCAAGTATTGTAAAGCAATGAGAGATTTGAAGGTTTGATGACATTTATCACTCCTTTTTGTCGAATGGGAACAAAACCTTTATTTTTTTTTTAGCTTCACACACAGGCCAATGAAAATTAGGAATGCTTTGTATAAGGAGATTTTTCCTAACTTTGGTTGCATTTGCCTGATTGACTGAGGGAAAGAGAATAGCTCCCTCAGCTCATCCACGTCCCACGGGAATCTCAGCTTGCATGTAGGAGGTCAGAAACTGAACTTGATGGTCCGATTATGACTTGGCACAGGAGACTGATAAAGAAAGAGCAAGGTGATCCACTGTAGGTCTGGGACACAGCTCAGGGCATTTCTCCTAACTTATAAAGAAACAAGAAAAACGACATTTCATTTGCCTCAAATCTGTGTTCAACTTTGCCAAGAAATGACGGTGAACTTTGGCAGATTTTTTAATGTGCAAACAGCTGCTCAAAATTATTTTCTAGTGTGTTTTCTAATTTGAATGCAAGTTCTATAAGGATATTTGATAGCAGTTGCTTTGAAATAGAGTTTTACAGTTTGTGAAGTAGAAAATTTGATAGAGTTTTTTCCTTTACGAGTAGTTTTGCATCTGTTTACTGTGAAGAGTAATCAAAGAGATATCACAATGAAGGAGGTAAAATTTTTACAAAGACTCCACCGTAGTGCTGTATGCAGTGTCTCAGAGCACAGTTGCTGTTGTAAAGGAATGGAACTGATGATACCGATGCTAACGTGTTGTTAGTGACAGTGAGCTACATTTCCACGTAACGTTTGAAACTAACCCGCGAAAGAGCCCACAGTACTTGAATATTGCTCACATTCATTCTCCTTCTCATCTCTTCCTTCCCTTGTCTTTCTTTCCTGCTTGCTTGTAGTCCTAGCTTTTAAACCATCTTTAATTCCTTCTACTTTGTGCTCCTGGGAGGCCCTGCACTTTGAAAATACTTGACATTCAGGAAAATACACTTTATATGTTAAAAATCAATGGTGACACAATATTTACAGCCCAAAGGCCAAACATTTGGAGTGTCTTTATAGAGAGTAAGTGCTCAGAGACCAGCTTTGTGCTACTGAGCTGTAGACATCAAAGAATAATAATACAGCGGTTTTCAACTCGATGGCCCGAATGGGCTTCAGCCCAGTGAAGTGCAGTATCGAGCTGTTTCACAGATCTGTAATAGAGAGTCGGGATGGGAATCCTTATTTTATCTTAATTACTAAGGAGCTCTTCATGTCTCAGAAGTCCCCATGTTTTGTTTCAAAACTTCTATCTGGAGAATGAGTTTATAGACTTGTGTCTACAAAAGAATGACAATACTTTGAATTAGGTTTTAAGAAGATTCAAAGAGCAGCCGGAAGGGGAATTCTTTAGCTGGTTCTTGCGATATTGCAGGGTTTCAAAGAAAGCTTATGGTAGTCTGTGATTTAGCAGAAAGAAAAGAAAATGTAGTTGGTGAGTCCCTGGCCACCTAGCAAGTTTAATTTTCTTGGGTTAAGCACACACCTGCAAACACACACACACACACACACACACACACACACACACACACACACATACACAGCATTTATTAGCTCATTAGAAACTGCATTATGTGTCTGGGCAAGGAGTATCATTTGGTTTGTACATTTGACCCCTCATTGTTATTAGTTGCTCTTTACTAAATCAGCAGAAAGAGAGAGGATGGCAATAACTATTACTAAGCTAATAATAATTATCAGGACCAAACGTAGTTATTGATGGCTCCTGCTTCCTTTCATATGTGTGCGCTCCTGGTAATACTGATGTGCAACTTCTGTTATTGGGCATGAACTTTCTGTGACCTATCATTTATCATCAGATGAAGCTCTGCCTAGCCTAATAGTTACATTACGTAACAGAGCTTTCTGGTGGTGAAAGCAATCGGCTTAAACCACTGATGTGCTTGGGTTTCATATGGGGTATAGAGTGTTCGTTCTCTTTACTTGTAAAAGAGACTCAGAGGGGGCTATGTGAGCACTTACTATAAAGCGTTCACCTTGGAGAAAACTGTTGATGAAGCTAGACAGGACTGATACAGGATCACTTTGGGGATGATTCTGAGCCAGGAAAACATGGAGGATTTAGGAAAGAGGAACCCGCACAAACTACCAGTCATATAATTATCAGAGAAGGGATTAGAGATTTTTTTAGCAGGCCCTCCTGTTCTAGATGATGAGATTGACTGTCTCAAGGTCATATATCTTATTTATGCCTTTTTCTGCCAAACTTCAATGCTTCTCAGGGACAAAAGACAGGAAAGGCATGTCTTATGATCAGAGTCTTCAGGACATCTCAGGTACAGTCACCTCATTGACAATTGCCAGGATGACCACTGTCAAGCATAGAAACATGTCTTTTAGGTCCTTCTCTGAAGTCATAGTAGAGATGTATTAGCAAAGGGACGGCTGGTGTTGGGGTGCGATGGGGAGAATGCTTTTCAGGGACTCAGAGCATGGAGTGATAGCATTTGAACATCCTGGCTTGGCTCCACCAAGATGAGAATCCATCAGCTAGTGTGTTCCACTTCCTGTGGGACAATGGCACAGATGGTTTCCCTATTCTGTGGGTGTGTTTGAAGAGAACACAATGTCACCAGAAGGCCTATCAAAACACTGAGGCACATACATTCATGGAGTTAGCCCCCCAGTTGGTGACTGTAGCCTTGGTGGGCAAGGGCTTGCATCGTGTCACTGGATGCTGCCCATAGGTTATGCGTTCTTGTGTCATGGTAAGCTTTGAACATTGTAGGTCTCTGAAGACAGCGAGCCCGAAGTATTTGCCAATGGGTAATATGCTTGCTTGATGTAGATGAGCAAGAAAGTAGCAGAGACTTCACAGGCTGCTGTGCAGAAGGCAGAGCATCTGCAGCTCTGTGGTTCATCTTCGGGAATCTCTTGCAGGCACACCTGGGTCTGGAAGGTTGGGAGAAGGAGGCTGATGTACCTATTGACTGAGGGGCCCTCTAGCTATGGAACTGTACCCGTTTACTAGGGCTACCATAACAAACTGGGTGGTTTGAACACAGAAACTTACTATCTCACAGTTCTGGAGGCTAGAAGTCCAAAATCAAGGTGTCGGCCAGGTTGGTTTCTTCTGAGGGATTTCAGGCTTTTTTCTTTTTGGCATATGATGGCCATCTCTTCCCCATGTGTTTTTACATCATCCTTCCTGTATGTACATCTGTCTCTGTGTCCAAATGATTCTTTTTGTAAGGACAATAGTCATTTGATATTAGGGTCCACATTAATGACCTCTTTAAACTTGACGATCTCTGTGAAGACCTATCTCCAAATACAGTCACATTCTAAGGTTACTGAAGGATTAGGATTCCAACATTTCTTTTTCCAGGATGCAATTTGACCCATACAGGGATCTTGTGCTGGTCTGAGCTTCATTTCCATGGCTGATGGCCAGGAGCTGTTTTAGAAGTCAGAGAAATTCTTAAGTTTGTGTGCGCTCACGTGCGTGTGTGTGTGTGTGCATGTATGCGTGTGTGCACATATGCCTGTGTGTGTGTACTACTTGACTTCTTCCTTAGTATCAGGCTCAATCAAGCTCAGGTCACATTTTCCCACAGTTTCTTACCTGTCCAAAAGCAAATCAGTGTCCTTTTTGGAAGTGGAAAGTATCTCTTCTTTCTCCAAGCCCTCTCCCCACTTTACCTTCTTACCACCTCTTTCTTCTCGCTTCTCTCACTTTTGTACATATCTACATTGCGGTTTTTGATTACAGACCCTCTCATTGTGCTTCACATTCTGCCTCAGTTCACTTTTTACTATTCTGTTTCTTAACTTTCTAACATTACATTCTTTTTGGCTCATATAATTTTCTTCTCATTTCAGCCTCTTTTAAATACCTTCTTCCCTCCATGACTCTTTAAAAGGCTAAAGCAAAAACTTGAAAAATGTTTATTCACTGTGGCATCCAATTGTGAAATGTTTATTATTCCTTCAACTGGAGTATTGTCTGTCCCAGGCTTTTACCTACCCAGAGAGTAAACTTGCACCATGAGTAGCTTCTCCTTTAGTAAATTTTGCTATCAATGGTTTGAAGACTTACCTGGTGATTTTGAGAAGAAGTGAGGGAGCATAGGAAGAGGGTGTTTTTTCCTGAGACCTCACCTGAGCTCACCCAGCAGTAAGGTTGAAAGCAAGGACAACAAGCCTTTTTGGCCTCCACCATCATATCATGATATTATTAACAGCACAACTAATTGTTGGACTTTTCACCCATTAATTACCTTCCTGTCTCCCGTTTTTAGCTCCTAAACCCAGTGTTCCATGATACAGTGCTGGTAAATATTTAATTGCCGTTCTCAGCGATGCGTCTTGCATTTACACATTGCCTATCCTCCTCATGGTGGTGAAAGACAAGATGGGTAATGTCTGTGTGCATGTGTCCAAGACTATATACTCTGGGTATTTTCTATATAATAAAAGATAATATATACATTAGATTTCCTGTAATGGAGAATTTTGTCGCCTGCTTCTTAATGAGAGGTGCTGATGTGAAATGACCCCTGCTTTCCTAAACACACAGCAATCTAATTTGAACCTGTACGCCAATTACAGGCCTCTGTGGAGCAGTTTATGGTGAAACAATCACGTCACAATAGGATTAGAGCACTACGCCCCAGGACCACAAGGGAAGCCAGCCCGGGCATAACTGCAGGTTTATTCCTCTAAATTGTCTGTAAACAGCATTGATAGCCACCTTGGTGCCACCTTGGTATTGTTTCTATAAATCCTCCATAGAAACAATCTAAAATGAATAGACAATGAGTCAGTAATGGCCTGTTAGTTCCCAACACAGGGTTATGCCACCGATCTGCCTCATGAATACCACTCACAGGGCCTGATCCTAGACAAACATTCACAAACGGCAGAGCAGACGGGCTTTATGGCCATAATCGGGTTTGCTATTCTGAGATATCATTGTGAATTGTGCCTTTTCCCCAATCTTTCCTTGCAAAAATTAGCTTCAAAAGCTGGGCCATTATGAGATACTTGAGTGGCTCAGTTGGTTGAGCTTCCAATTCTTGGTTTTGGCTCAGGTCATGATCTCCGGGTCAAAAGATCAAGCCCCAGGTCAGGCTCAGCATTCAACACAGGGTCTGCTTGTCCCTCTCTCTCCCCCTCTGTGCTCCTCTCCTTGCTTCTCTCTCTCAAATAAATAAATGAAATCTTTAAAAATAAATAAATAAATAAAAAATAAAAAGCTGGGCCATTTTAGTCCTCTTAATAAGTTTCTCCAGTCACATATTTTCCACATTGTCTTCAAAAGATATTTTTTGCAGTTTCCTGACAATGCTATCTCTGACTAAAATGAAGAAAACTAAAATTGACATGTTTTGATCATTAGGGAAGGTCTAAAGAGGAAGATGAGATGTGTAGAAGTCAAGCTGCTGGAGAGGAGAATAACCACTGGGTCATGTCATTGGAGTTGAAGTCATTATGTGATGTCCAGTAGATTATGGTTGTAACATGGCATCATTACAGGGTCAATACTATCCTCTTATAAACTAAAATGTGATAAAGTAAAGTTGTGCCATTAAACTCTAAACAAGTGTTACTTTTATTTCCCAATGTCATATAAAATCCTTTTACCATACCTTGCTTCTTTGATGCATAGAAATAAAGTAAAATATTTTCATTTGCTCTGCTGAATGCTTAAATTTTTCATTTGAGTGATTTACACATACTCAATTTTTTTTTTGGTCTGAATAGACCAAAGTAGTTCTGTAAGTGAAACTACTATTCCATATTTGTTAGTGAGCTACACAAAACCGTTTCTGTATTGCTTATTTGGTGGTGTTGCTTAACTGCAAGAGGTGTTTTTAATGAAAATATAATATGTCTGAAAAAAGTCACACATTACATGTTCCCTATGTTGGTATCATTTGGGTCTCTGAGGAAGGTGAACCTCTGCTCAGGTTAAGATTTAGTGGTGTCTTACCACTCAGACAGGGAAATGACCAATACTTGTTCACCCAGAAAAAAATGTTTGAGTGCTTCCAGTGCATCTGCCACCATGGTGGGCAAAATGGAGGCTCTACCCCAAGGATCATACAGGGTGTTGACTAATAAGAGAGTTGAGGGCAGTTAGTTTATTCAGATAAAAATAAAAGCTCTCATGAATATCACACTTGCTATTTAAGAGAAAAAACAGAGTTTGGGTTGGATGATAATTCAGCTTGAAGGTTGTTAAACTCTTTGCTACCCTATTTAGAAACATGTATGTCTTATCCTTCTCAGGCTGCCATAACAAAATACCATAGACTGAGTAGATTGAAAAGCAGAAATTTTTTTCTCACAGTTCTGGAAACTGGAAGTCTGAAGTCAAGGTCCCATCATGCTCACATTCTGGTGAGGGCTCTCTTCCTGGCTTGCAGATGGCTACCTTCTCTCTGTGTCCTCAGATAGCTTTTCCTCAACTCATGCACATGAAGAGAAGGGGCAGAGAGGGTGGGATCTTTTCCTTTTCTTATAAGGTCACCAATCCATGGATTAGGACTCCAAGTTTTTTTTTTTAAAGATTTTTATTTATTTATTTATTCATGAGAGAGAGAGAGGCAGAGACATAGGCAGAGGGAGAAGTGGGCTCCCTGCAGGGAGCCTGATGCAGGACTCCATCCCAGGACCCTGGGATCATGTCCTGAGCCAAAGGCAGATGCTCAACCACTGAGCCACTGAGATGCCCCTAGGAGTCCACAGTTATGACCTTGTTTAAACTTAATCACTTCCTATAAGAAATACCATCTTCAAATATGGTCACATTGAGGGTCAGGGCTTCAAAATGTGGATGAATGAGCAGTTCAGTCCATATCAATGTACTACTTATTTTAAAGTGCAGATGAAATTTATTTTAATAGTAGATTTTTAAACCAGAGCCAGTCATTCCTATGTTTCAAAATAAGAATACAATTATGTCTTGGAAATAGCACCCAGTTGCAAGTGGAACATCTGAACTTGAGCACTGGTTAAGCCACTTGCTGGCTGCATAAAGTTTGCATTCTACACCCAGCACAGTTAAATAAATGCCTCTGTCCTCTCACACGTCTGTTTTTTCCACTTAATAATGTTTTTCATCACTGCTGGATAAGCTGCCCCCACCCCTCCCCAAAGCTTCCATGATTTACTATTGTACTTTTCTTCATTCTAGTCATTCAGCATTCAACAACTATGTATTAATGCTATTTCCGGTCACTGTCTTGGGAACCGAGGATATACAAAGGCGGCAAGACATGGTTCTGGCTTTCAGAGTTCACCGTCTAGTGAAATACAGATAGTCACATAAACCAATAGTTACAATTTAATATGACAGATAAGAGCTCAAAGCTGTAATGCTTGTCATACCCATTTCTGCATATGTGTATCTTATTCAACTTTAGCTCACATGACATTTAATCTCTTATTCCCTGCTCTTACTTCCATGGCACTTCATCTGTGCTTTTCTTGTCTTTATTACTTTCTGTCATATTTTAAGTGTGTGTGTTTTCATGTCTTGTTTTTCTCAATTAGACTTTAAGCTTCTTGCAAGCAGTATCTATTCTATGTTAAGCTTTGCATTGCCTACAGTGCCTAATATTATAACCTTTTATCTAGTGCTCATGAATGTGCTGATAAAAATAATTCCTAAATTTGTGGAACTACAGATTTAGACAGTGGATCCTTTAAATAAAACCACTTCCCATAGATAGTATTGAAAACCTTTGTGATTTGATCAGGTTTAAGCTTACCGTTTTAGTGAAATACAAGCTGGGTTAGAGGTTTAAGAGGATACATTTCAAAATTAATTCTAGAGATTGAACATTACATACAAAGAGTGTACATGAAATGCTAATTATTACTAATATGTTCTAAGCATTTAAAAATAGATTTGCTTATGATACTCCATGAAGTGCTTCTGGAGAGTATATAAAAAAAAAAGTAGAGACTCTGGAGGCAAAGTCATATTCATTAAATATAAAAAAACAGGAAATATAACTTTTAACAAATATTTCCAACATTAAAGAAATATAAGCCCCAGGAGTTTTTGTGGTTTTACTTGCAAATGTTATTCATTTTTTATTTTAAATTAGAATTTCCTTTTATAAAATCCTTTGCAACAGGGGAAAAGGTTAATCTATACTCTAGGAAAGAAGTATAAAATTATTGTTTATTACTAGTTTCACTGCTATTATAATAATTGTAAATATAAACATAGTGAATTGGCACTATTTTTTGCAAAGAGGCTGAGCATTTATTCATTTATTCCATTTCATTTAGATTACTGACATGACTGACTTCTTATTACAACTCAACCAAATTAACTTATGTCATTGCCATACTTTCCATAAATTTGCCTTGAATTTCTTTTGTAGCCTGAAAGAAAAAGGGACATATATATAGCTGATCGTTGAACAACATGGGTTTAAACTGTGAGGGTCCACTTATATGTGGACTTTTTTCTATAAATACAGTGCAGTACTGTAAGTGCATTCCTTTACCTTATGATATTCTTAACAATATTTTCTTTTCTCCGGCTTCCTATATTGTAAGAATACTATATATAATACATATAATATACAAAAGATGTGTTAATTGACTGTATTATCATTAAGGCCTCTAGTCAACAATAGGCTATTAGTAATTATGTTTTGGGGGAGATGAAAGTGAAATGCAGATTTTTACTGCACGAGGGTCAGTGCCTCCAACCCCTGCATTGTTCATTGATTGTGGTCAATTTCACAACTCACAAAGTTATTATAAAACTAAGACATGAAAAAAAAATTAAAATTAAAAATTTTTTTAAAAACTAAGATGCTACATTAAGAAATTTAGAAATTATAGAAAAGTATTTAAACATATGAAAGACATCATCATAATCTTACCATATAAAAAGATTTAAATTATTGGCACAATTCTTTCCAGTCCTTTAAAAAATTAAATAATGACTTTTATCTGACATTAAGCTTTAGTCTTTTCTTCCTTCAGTATAATTGGCAGGTTAACTATTGTATAGAATAGTAAGAGACATGGATGTCTAAAACACGGTATAAGGAAGCCATACACAGTGTTTCATGGATTTTTCCTCTCTTGTCTCCTTAAATCTGTTGACGTTCTTCAGGCTTCTGAGTTCAACAAACCCGTTAGGAGCAATGTATGTGCTAGACTCTATGCTGATCTTTAGAACAAGAATGATAAAACAATGTCCCTGAATTCAAGAATCTTGAAGAACTGTCAAAAATCAAATGCAAAAAATCAAGTTCTGAGACCAAATGCTTGGTCTCAGAATATGGTAGAGCATGGACACAGAGGAAGAAGTGGTCAAGTATTTTGATTCCAGATCATCTTCTGGCCTCAAATGATCTGAGCAATCTCATCTATCTTCCTAACTTCAAAGCTATTTTGTCAACATTTACTTCCCACTTGAGCCAACATTAATGTCCCCAAGAGGGAAACAAATTACAGACAATAATCTTTGTTAAAATATGCCGAGCCTAGTATTTTAGACCACTTTTTTCCTTTTATCTTTGTCACATGACACTGTTTTACTGCAGTGATATTTCTCTGCCCCTAATAATTATGAGACAAAGTCAATGAGCAGAGCAATTTGAGTTATTGGGTAGCAATGATGTTCAAATAAAATGTATTCAAAAAGCCAAAAAAATCTAGGGAGTTATTTCTGAAGGTGACATGATCATAGAATATGACTCTTAGCTTTCCCATGCTCAAGGCCATAGGACTTCAGTGAATTCAAGCCCCAAACCCAGGTGCTGAAAAGACATTGATGTTTCTTATTGGTGAAACGCAGTTCTCTCTCAGACAATACTTGATTCACCATGGTCTCCTAGCACATCCCTTATCCCATACTAAGTGCCCAAAAATCAGTATGTGTTTGTGGACTTGTGTTCAACCAACCTACATTATATCTGAATTTATTTAATGTGATCCAAGCTAAATTATGGCACTGTGAGTCTAAGCATGCAGCTGAAACCATTTCATTTTGAATCATCACAATATGACTTTTTCTATCACTTGAAGATGGAGCTGTGCCCTCCTCATTTTTGCATTCCCACTGACTAAAAATATTGTCAAGCATACTGGGCACTTACTTAATGGTCATTGAACTGAATTAAACAGAATAACATTTCCTTTGCTGGCTTATAAAAACATTACTCTTATCCATGCAACCATCTACAACTCTACACTATTTAAGCTCCTGTTTTTAATAGAAGGCAAATCAAGTCACTATGAAATCATTTCCTCACTTTCTCCATTCAAACTATTGGGTGATTTCTTCACATGCCTTGTTCTCACCCTCAGCATAACTCTTATCTTGCTACCATTCTTGATGTTGGTAGGATTATTTCTGGTTAGGAAGAAGACTTTCACAGAAGAGAGAGTTAACCCTCCAAATGCAAACATAAACATCTCTCAAACTGAACTTAGCTGAAAGCTTCATTGATGAGCTTTAAGGGAATTTTAAAACTTGGCATAATGAAATCACACCCCTGAGTTTTGCAGGAATGATCGCTGCACTGTAATATGTATTGTACTTAGATACTTAGATTAAAGATCTATTTTTATTTTTATTTTGTTATCAATTATGCATCCAGAAGAGAAATTCAATTACTAATGGAACCATTGAAATAGATACCTAGAGGAGGGAATGGATCACTTTATTTCTTGTCAGTTTCTATATTAGGCTTCCCAAAGCCCATTTGAGTATTTATCTACTATTGTTATTGTTGTGGAGTAGTGTACCTGGGGGAAATCTATAAGGGGAATGAATAGGCTTGAATTTTATATCAGACTCTGCCTTTTCTTGCTGTATATTTTTAGACAAGTAGCTTTATACCAGTAACTAGTCAGTTCCACAATAGGGAAAGGCCTCACTTTGATTTTTATATCACTAACTTTTAAAGCAAAAACTATCAGGTTCTTTTAAATACAGGTATTATTTTATCTTTGTGTAAACTACTGGGATGTACATATCACTCTCTTTTGTAGACAAGAAAATTGAGATTACTTATTTGCTCAAAGGTTAAAAGCTACGTAATGACAGAACTGGTATTAGTGATTGGCTGTGGAACATTTAGAGTCAAGGTACTTTTCTCCACTTTGTAATTGAGCAATTGGAGATGTATGAGTAGAGGTAATATCTAACTTCTGGCAGGAGTGAAGGTATCATTTCTAAAGTAATATTTCAACTCTTGCAAAAGCAAGAGGAAGGAAGAGAATTTGCTGGGCAGGGAAAGAGGGACTCTAGGGCAGTGGTTCTCAAAGTGTGATCCCTCAACCAATAGCATCACCATTACCTGACAATTGATGCCAGTTATCTTTCTTTATCCCAGATCCACTGAATCAGAAGCTCTGGAGAGAGTTACCCAGCAAACTGAGATTTAATAAACCCTCTAGGTGATTCTGATGTATGCCTATGTTTGAGAAGCACTGCTAGACTTAGGGAAACATCTTAGACCCTGAGAAAGCGTGAAAGTTCTTTAGAATTTCTTGTTCCCAAGCCTGTGGAAGCATGATTGAAGTTGGGTATGGTGGAAATTACTACCCACAGGCACAGACCTAGGCCAAAAGCAAGCTGGGACCTCAGGGTGCAAGAGCACCACATGGGTGCTCTGACCATTACAGAACAACAAGCCTTTCTGAGAAATCTGGAGCAAGTGGAGCTGTTCTGGTTGCACATCTGACCATCCCAGCTTTAATATTGAGGCAATACTACAGTCACAGTGTCAGGTTTGGGTTGGGATCTATCTGGAATCCTATTTTTCTCATCTGTGTATTCTAAGACCTAGAAAAGGGTCTGCTTTAACTAGGGTTTTTAGTAAATGTGGTGGTAAATGCTTTCAACTCATTCTAGTCCAACATCAGCAGTGTGACCTTGAGCAATTTTGCTGCACATCTTTGAGCTGTGATTTCCCAAACTGTAAAGTGGGTATAATGATAATATGTGCTCTCAGAGTACTTAAGGGTTCAGCTCTTGGTTTCAGCTCAGGTTGTGATCTCAGGGTCATGATATCAAGACCCCCCATTGAGCTCTGCACTCAGTGCAGAGTCTGCTTAAGATTCTCTTTCTCTGCTCTTCCCCTGACTCTCTCAGATAAATAAATCTTTAAAAAAATGCAGCTTAATATTTTTCTATTTCTTAAACTGACACCATGCTGAAAGGCTCATTCAACATTTATTAGACCATTTGAATTGAAAATGAAGGATTCTTTTAGCTGCTGTGTGGGAGTATTTAAGACAGAGTGGTTGACATTTTGCTCATTACCACCATGGATAGCTGACAGGTAAAAGGGGCAAATCTTCAGGAGTAATAGAGTCCAGAGGAAAGGAATGGCAGGGAAAAGACATCCAAGAAAGATGGACATCAAGAAAATACTTGAAGGGAGGGGGTCTATATTTGTATTCATAACAGAGATGGACAAACCTTGAGTGTTCTGTGATATAATCTGAGTATACTGCTAAAAAATTGGGTAATATGAATGACAGCCTTCTTCCTGCTCTTACTTATTAGGAACCAAGAAGATGTGTCAGATAGGAAAAAAAGAAAAAGAAACCAGTAAAGAAGCCAGAAAGTTCAAGTCTGAAGGGCAGGTTAAAATCAGCAACTAGATGACAAATATAAGAGAGAAAAAAGCTTGATTGTTAATTGAAGTTCTGAAAGAAATAGTTCTATTATTAAGTATGTTTGGGAAATACTAGTTTAAACAAACTTATAGGACTGTTTCTGATAGGATTATTCATAGTCTTTATAAGCCTAATGGCTCTTTGAGATAGAACTCTAGAATGTAGAGCTTTTTAGACTCACTTGACCACAAAGGTTCCCTTTGTAATGGAACACTTTGGCAGTATAGTGTCACAAAGAACACAATGTAAATACTACACAACCCCAGTGAACAGGATATAAGACCGAGCTTTTGTCCTGTGAGGGTGGCTCTAATGTTTCTGAGGTTAACTTCCAAGTTCTTTTTCAGTTCTAAAATTCTGCATATCTAAACAGGCTCCCCTCATCGCCCAGCCCAGAAAACTGGTAAGTGATCAGTGAAATACTGAGACCCTTGCTTACAAAAATGTAGAAATCCATAGTATACTTACCTTTTCCCATTATTTCCTTGTAATAACGCTAAAGAAGAAGATGTTAAAACTCTAGCATTTGCTTGCAAAACACTTTCATATTAAAGGAGGATATACATATAAATACACGCCATGAATACAAATCACCTATAGAAAAAGACCACAATCCTTAGATGTCTAAGGAACCTCAGGATTTGTTCCCAACCTTCTTTCCTAGTTTTACCTTCTCCCATTTCCTTGTATACATAGCAGACATCACCAACATGTCTCTGTATTTCAACAAAATGCCTCTGCTTGAAACACACTTCTCCACCTTCTCACATCAAATGAACTCAGTTCCAAAATCCAAGTCTGAAGTCATTTTCTCTGGAAAACATGCTCCAACCTTCCCAAAGTCGGAGTCAGCTCACTTCTCCCCAATTCCACCATGGTATTACAGATACATTTCTATTAAAGTGCTTTAATACCTTTCACTATATGTATTAATGTGTCTCTCTTTCATTGTGAGTATGTATTAATGTGTCTCTCTCTCAACCCCATATTAGAGGGTTGAAAGGGAGACACACTATCACTCTATCTTTGATGTCTGGGAAATAGTAGGTATGGATGAATAAATAAAATAGAGTTGTCCCTTATGGAAATTTTGAGAGAGGATGTTTACACTCCCAGTTGCTTAATATCGAAAAAATAAAACATATAGATTCTGGATTGAATTTTGTTTGTTTGATTCAATTTTGATTGAATAAACAAACAAATAAATATTTATATTTACATATTTATACTCATACTCACTTAATATGTTTATTTTTGTATACATACTTATATATATTTATATACATACTCAGGTGACTGGTTGACTTAGTTTCTTCACCTATGAAATGGGATGATTATGAGTTTATGCCCTTTTCATGAAAATATTAAGATTAATGAGTTTAAATCAATAAAATGCACTGAGATCTTCAAATAAAAGACCTTGGATAATTACAATGCATATACAATAGTTATTGTTATTATAAATTATGGCATACCTGCAATAGTAGGCAAGAGTGATTTATGGGGCTATAATAATTCTTACAAGGTATCCTGAGAAGTCATAAAAACCACAAGAGTAAAGCTTGAGTGGTTGTGATCATATGCACCTAAGATAGAATTATTACCTCATAATTCAAAATCCCTATGCCTTTTATTCTCTCTAGTTATAAACCACCCAAGGGATTAAGTTGGCTCTTCAAGCCCTAGCCAATCCAATTTAATTGGCGGACTCTAAGTCTGTGTGACTGATTGTATTATTGCTTCACAAAATCATAGTCTTAGAATATTCGAGTTGAGAAGGACCTGTAGGGATCCTCAAATCCCATGATTTTCAACTCTGGCTGTGCATCAGAATCACCAGGGCAGCGTTAAAAATTACCAACGCCTAAGGTGCTATTAGCCAGCCTAAAAGGGGACTCAATAGTTGGGGCACAGACATCAGCATTTTTTAACGGCTATCTGAACTCTAATGTGAGAAACTCTGATTTAGTCCAGCCCCCTCTGTTATAGACAACATATAGATCTAGCGAGATGATGAGAGTGGACCAGATTCAAATGGCTGGTTGTGAGAACCAGATTTGGATTGAATTCTCATGATACCCATGGTTTTCTCATTATATGAGAGGTGGCAAAGAGTGTTCAGCTCATGTGCCCACTTTGATTGATTAGTAGTGGCTTCCTGGCCTGCTGTGATGAGAAGATTCCTGCAGCTGCATTTGGCTTGGCAGGAGGAATGTGTTGAGTGGTAGAAATTACTGTCATGGAGGTAGGACCCCATGATGGTGTTGAGGATTTGTCATCCCTATACACTGTGCTATAAATTTTCAATTCTCCATGCACTTATTATAAACTCATTCTTAGAGCTTTTCTATTTAATGAAGTAGAGGATAGAAGTACCTGACTTTAGCATATTGTGCTTAAATATTAAACTAAATATTGACAGGAGAGGGCATCTAAAAGGGAGAAGCAGACATCCTAACTTTTTTTGGATTGGCATATCATATGATTGTATATATACATATAGTGTCACAAAGAACGCAATGTAAATACTACACAACACCAGTGAACAGGATATAAGACCAAGCTTTTGTCCAGTAAGGGTGGTACATACATATGTATATGTATGATATATACACTGTGGGCTTTAGCTCATTGTTATGGTGGACCAAAGTGTTTCTAGTACTGATAGAAATAGATCTTGTCATAAAAACTTAAAACTTAAACTCCTGGATGTTGGAAGCTTTTTAATGACTTTTTAAAGCATCCTCAACCTCCTTGTGACAAAGAACATTAAAAAAAAACTCTCCAATCTCTTGTGGATTGATATTTCAGTAAAACATGACAGAAATGATTACAAGAAAAATTAAATAAAAAATCTGAAGACATCCAAATTCAAAAGGCAAGCTTTACCTTTTAAAATGATTATCAACAACAGATGATTGGTTTTTCAATTGCTATGCTAGTTTCCAAATGCTTTCTCTCAGTTTTAGTTCTTATCCTAACACAGACAGGTTAGAAACAATTCATAGACCAGCACTAGTCTATGGACCACACTCAGAGTAGCACTTGTCCAGAGCTTGCTTTGCTTCTACTGTAGCCATGGACAGGGTAACTATCTTTATGTCATAGGTGCTGGGGAATTACTGGTAAAGAACACAGAATTGATATTTGTCAATTACTGAGGTTCTATGATACATACAGTCTACCCCCAAATCCTAGACTGTTAAGAACATTAATTTAAATATATACTTGAAAAAAATAAAAATAAATAAATGTATACTTGAAAATAAAATTCAACATATTGCATAGTCATGTAAGATGGTTGATAATTATTTTACCCTTGTGCAGAGGAATACATACACTTGGCATACTTGGCACAGACTAAAAAAGACAACTCATTTAAGAGTCAATCACCTGGAGTGCTGAGCAACTGTTTTTTGTATTCTTCAATTCTTTCAAATAACTTTGAGAGGTTGCTTGTCCTCTGGGAAATGCAATGGTTTATCTCAAGGGACAGTAAACTTTTCTATAAAAGTCTATAGTCTGTCTCTTTATGTAAATGTGTAGTGGATTTGGCTCACAAACCACAGAAAACTCCAATTTGTCTTCTGCTTAAACTGGAAACTTGCCTGTTTTGATTCAATAGTGTTGGCAGTATTTATCTATTGCTGTGTAACGAATTATCCCCAAACTTAGCAGTTAAAGCAAAATTCACTATCTTACAAGTTTATGGGAGAGAAATCCTAGTACCATTAGCTGGGTGCCTCTGGTTCTAGTCTTTTATGAGATTCAGTCAAGCTGATAGCTGGGGCTGCTGTTCCATCTAAAGGTTTGACTGGTTGGGAGGATCTGCTTCTAAGCTCGCTCATATAGTTTTTGGCAGGCTTTGGTCTCTTACCACATGGACCTTCCATTAGGCTGCCTCATGACATGGCAGCTGATTTCATTCCGAGTGAGTGATCTGAGACAGTGACAGAAATTGAGCAAGACCAGAAGCCGGAGTCCTTATTACCTAATCTCAGAAACAAGGTCCCATCATTTGTATTATAGAAGCTAGTCAATCAATCCAGCCCATATCAAAGGGAAGAGATTACATAGGGGCTTGAGAACCATAAGACAGTGATCACTGGAGGTCATCTTAGAGTCCATCTACCATAGCCAAGTTGTTTTCATTAGTTCCTATAGGATACACATCTCTCAGTTATGATTTTAAAATATCCTCTGGTTTCTTCCATAGACTTAACTTATTGTGTAGTTATTGAAATGAACTCTATGATGTCATGCAAAGATCAATTTGAAAAGCACATTAGGAGCTTCATTTTAGCCGATTGTTTAAAAATTTTTTTAAAATTTTTATTTATTTATGATAGTCACAGAGAGAGAGAGAGAGAGGCAGAGACACAGGCAGAGGGAGAAGCAGGCTCCATGCACCGGGAGCCCGACGTGGGATTCGATTCCGGGTCTCCAGGATCGTGCCCCGGGCCAAAGGCAGGCGCCAAACCGCTGCGCCACCCAGGGATCCCTAGCCGATTGTTTTAAAAAAATTTCCAAATAAAAAAAAATTCCAAATAAAAATAAAACATGAGAAATTGTTTCTGTGTTCAGAAGGACCTGTAGGGATCTTACAGGGTTAAGAGATGTTGCTGGAAGAGGCAATAAAACTCACTGACAAATCAGACTTTGAGATACTTTTAAAACCACCATTTAGCTCTAGGTCTTAGAATGGTTTCATATGTTTTTCTTATATAGTCTAATTTAATCCTACAGCAACTATCTGAGGTAGTTCATTTTGATCCCCATTTTATAGATGGGTAAATTGAGGCAGGCAGAGGTTAAGTAACTTACCCTAAATTATTGAGCTAATGGGTGGTGGGATCAGGATTCAGACGGTATTCTGACCCCAGAATCCTTACTATCTTTGACACATGAACATAGTCACATAATCTTAGTATAAACTGAAGATCTGGAATAGTGTTTGTAGTGAGTCAATGTACTCAACAGTTAGAATATCCTGATAGGAACTTTTATGAAACTATTTTAAGGTGGACATTGATCCCAGTGACAGATGAAAAAAAAAAAAAAACGAAATACAACTTTAATATTGGTTTCCTACTATATATCATGTAAGAAAAGAAAGTCAGTGTGAATTTATGTCTTCCTCTTCAAAGGTGCCTTCCCTGGAAGGTGCCTATTTGCCTATTGTCCATGATTCTGAATCTATAACCTTTCTATAGATCTGACTCATTGATTGTTATAGTCCCAAGAGAATTCTGTCTGTATAAAGCAAGGAGGATTTCACTATGCTCTAAAAATAGTCTTATTTCTAATGTTGATAAACAACTTATGAAACCATGTTATATATGTTCTTAAACAATCACTGGGTGGTAATACTGATGATGAACACTGGAAAAGAGTTATTCTAGGATAAGCACAGATTTTAAGCTTATTAAAAAAGATTCTGAAGGTATACTCTTATTTTTTACTATAATTTCTAGGGAATTTTTTTGGCTATAAAATTCTTAATCTTGGGATACCTGGGTAGCTGAATTGGTTGTGTCTGACTTTTGATTTCAGCTCAGGTCATGATCTCAGGGTTGCAAGAATAAGCCTCAAGTTGATCTCAGTTGCTGGGTATGGAGTCTGTTTAAGATTCTCTCTCTCCCTCTGCCCTGCCCCCACTTACTTACCCATGGGCACACACAGGCTTACTCTCTCTCTCCCTCTCTCTCCCTCTCTCTCTTAAAAAAAATTCTTGTTCTTTGCATCAAATGGATTTTCATTTAGGAAAATAATTCCAGGAACACCAGAGTGGCTCAGTCAGTTGAGTGGTTGAGCATCTGACTTTGGATTTTGGCTGTTCAGGTCATGATCTCAGGGTTCATGAGATTGAGTTCCAAATGGGATTTGTGCTGGCCATGAAGCCTGCTTAAGATTCTCTCTTTCTTTCTTTCTTTCTTTCTTTCTTTCTTTCTTTCTTTCTTTCTTTCTTTCTTTCTTTCTCTCTCTCTCTCTCTCTCTCTCTCTCTCTCTCTCTCTCTCTCTTTCTTTCTTTCTTTCTTTCTTTCTTTCTTTCTTTCTTTCTTTCTTTCTTTCTTTCTTTCTTTCTTTCTTTCTTGTCTTTCAGGTGCCTGAGTGGCTCAATTGGTAAGGTGTCTGACATCAGCTCTGGTCATGATCCTGGGATCCGGGGATTGGGTCCTGAGTCGGATCCCTATTCCGGCAGGAGTCTTCTTCTCCCTCTTTTCTGTCCCTCCTTCCCCTCACTCATGCTCTCTGTCTCTCAAATAAATAAATGAAATACTAAATAATAATAATAATAATAATAATAATAATAATCCAGGTAAATTTCCTAAATAACAAGGATCTTGTAGTTATACTGTGTGATACGATTAGCAGTGGCTATTGTTTATTTTTTTACTCGAAGATAAGTAAAGTAATCATAGATTATGGTTTTTAAAAAATGTAAGCTAACTCTTAACTATAGAGAACAAACTGATAGTTACCAGAGGGGAGGTGGTGGAGGGATGAATGAAATGGTTCAAGAGAATTAAGTGTGCACTTATCATGATGAGCACCGAGTAATATATAGAATGTTGAGTTCACAATATTGTACACCTGAAACTATAGAGCACTGTATATTAACTACACCAGAATTAATTTTAAAAACTTTAAAGAAAACCCTGTAACACAAAATGAAACAAATGCTTCAGCCAAATAATACATGATGTAGCAAGATAAAAAACAGGTAGAGGGCCCCGTTGCTCATCAATGGCAGCCAAATACAATGGTTCTGCCCATCATGGGAGAAGCAAGACTGCGCACCCACCCATCAGCTTCCCGAGTCCCACTGCACTTCTGGGAGCCAGTCACAACAGCATCTTTGCATATAAATTAAATGGGGTCATCACATAGAGACATCTGACTTACAGATGATACTTCATTAATGCTTTTTTAAATGAATGACTAAATGAACAAATAACAAGGCAGGAGTAAAGATGGAGAGTGACTCCAATAATAGTGTATTTTAAACCATGACTTTAAGGTTAAATCCCAAACTGAATACCAATCTTTTCTTTGGGGCTTTTTGCTCCATGGTACAAGAAAAGATGATTACTAAAAGATTCAGAAGGTTGGGCGCCTGGGTGACTCAGTTGGTTAAGCATCTGCCTTTGGCACAGGGCATGATCCCAGGGTCTTGGGATTGAGCCCTGAGTTGGGCTCCCTGCTCGGCAGGAGTCTGCTTCTCCCTTTTCCTCTCCCTCTGCCCCTCCCCCCCTCTTGTGCTTTCTCTCTGTCAAGTAAATAAATGAAATCTTAAAAAGAAAAATTCAGAAGGTCTAGATTAGAACCTCCTATCTAGGAAAAGCTTAAGCTTTTTAAGCTCTAACTTTCTTATCTGCAGATAAGTTGAGGAGAGAGCAGATGGCATACAGTAGTCACTGAAGTTCTTTTTGTCCTCTGAATTCCATTTTAGCAAAGAACTTTATTATCCCCCCCCCCCCCCAAATCAGGAAGATCCTCTGTTAGCTCAGCTTGGTACCTTCTGTGATACACCTGTAACCACCAGAGGGCTTTCTTCTGCTTTTGACATTACTCAAGGATTCAGCCAATGAATTGCCTAAAATTCCTGAACAAGCAGGAGTAAAATGAGACCACATGGAGGACTTCAGTCAGAGCACTTAAGAGATGGGACCTCCACCTTCCAGGGAGGTGGTTAACTCCATGGGTTGATGCTCAAATGTGGAGGAAATACAGCTGCCACCAGGGGAAGAAGGAAACGGGAAGCTCAGGGTGACAAACGTGACATTCAGTTTAGCTGGAATCTTCCTTGCCTGATGGAATCAGGTTGACTGATGCTCAGACATTCTGATTCTTTTTGCCCTGCATGCCTAGAATCAAAGCCACAGAAAGGGCATTAACCCACAGTCCAGTTCTCAGTTAAAGCAGCTAAGGTGCATGAAAATATTCAGAATCATAAACGGTCAAGACGAGAACTCAGCCCGCCCACCTCCCCAAAATGGCCTCTTCCTCAAATTAGTGTCTGATTTCCTGTACTCATTGAATTAGTTGTTTGATAAATTCAGCAATTGGCTCTTAATGCCATATAATCAAAGTTCCACAGTATCTATTTTCTAGGTGTCAAAAGAGGCATGCAGTAACCATGGAGGTGCCTGGAAGAAAAGGCAAATGAAATAGTCTGGGCAAGATGATTATGGGCCCTCTGTAGCTGCTAAATGAAAACACTATCTACCAGGCCCTCTCTGTGCATCCACTTCTTGCCACAGACCTTTCATTTCTTTCCTAATGGCTTTTGCACAGTAAGAAGTACACTCATCAATAATGCACATTTTTCAGGCATAGTAAAAATGTTTGTGAAAGGCTATTAACGCAAAACCAAAATGCCCACATTGCAAACACTAATCCCCCATTTATTTTAACATTTTTTTCCTTGAAAGTACTTAAACCTGAGTCTGCATTAAAAAAGAAAAAATCCAATAGAAGAAAGGTCAATTGAAGGACTAGCGAAAGTGCACCCATTTGAAAGCTTTAGACGTTCAGAAGTTTGGCCAATAGATAATGTTGGTTTCTTTGATTTTAAAAATCACACAGCTTATTTCATTTAGAATTGATATGAGGGGGGATAAAAATACTCACGAGCTGAGATCCAACATGAAAAGTTCTCAAAGAAAAGTACATTTTTACTGTGGAATTATAAAGCCCAGGAAAAGTAGGGTGTATAATGGGAAAAGTGACAGACCCTTGACACTATAGTCAGGATGGTACCATTATAATGAGAGAAACTATTGCTTGGAACCAGAACAGCTATATTCTTCTCTCAGCTTCCACAGTCCCCACACCCCTGGAGTACCATTCGAGACAGTGATGAACTGTGGTCTCAATTCCCTTATTAGCTGTAAGACCTAAAAATTATATGTGCAATTAAAAGGCAAAATGCTGATATTACTCATAGGAAGCCCTTTGTACATTAGCAAGGTACAAAAGTCTGCTGACACTTTGCAACAGGGATAGTCAGCAGGGCAGAAGATTAATAGAGCCTCATAAATTTGCAGGGTGAATACAGTAGATGGGGCAAAATAAGCATGTTGTGTTAGAGATAAATAAAGGGCATGGTCAGCTTGACAAAACATTTAGCAAGGAACACAATCAGTCCTTCTACACGATTTGCTTGGCTGGCATTAGTCCGTTTTATATAACTACGCACAATTACCCCACGGCAGTCGCTGTACATGTCACAAAGGCCTCCAGCATGACCACGATGAGGGGCACTGGGAAAGCCACCAATTCTAATGGGTTGCACATTATGTCACGCTGCCCTGACCAGTTACTTTTCTCATTCAAAGGCCTTGACAGCAACTGTGGCATCGCACTCCTCAGGCCGCTGTTCTCCTGGGGTGAATGGGCTGCAATCTCATTTCTTTGTGCTTGGATCACTTGAATGAAAACAAGGGAGAGAACTAAAATTCCAAAGCTGAACAGTACAGGAGAGACCCTGTCAAACTACTGGTCATGATTATTTCTGGAATTTCTGGGATGGGAACTGGTTTCATTTTTAAAAAGAGACATGTCTAATGAGTTAATTAAATTGAGCTCTCTCCACTCTTTTCTTGTGATTGCCAGCTTATGAAATGCAATTTGTTTTTGTATGATATGTTCATTAGATATAGGGGGACCTCAAAGGACTTCAAATTTACTTTCTCTTTGAAATGATTCCCAAGGGAAGAAGCTTATTTTAATGCCAATATTTGAAAAGCGATGTGAAAATTCCTCTTGGGAGTAACCTGCTTTGCAAGGATTTTGCTGTTTCCTGGTTTCAGTAGAGTTTATCTCCTCCAAACTGCAGATGGAGTATTCATTGAATAAAGGCCTCTACCCCACTATGTGCCATGCTCCTTAAACACCCAGCAGGGTCCAGTGCTATGTGGAACAAGAGGTAGCCACAAAGGGAAATTTAGCTTCTAAGTAGCTAGCTGGGTCTGAGAACAAGGGTCATGTGAAGTTACAGCTGTCAAAATCAACCTAAGATTTTCCCATGTGAGAAGACGGCCCCGAGGACTAGGAGATCACCAGGGATCTGTGCAGAGGCCGGTGAGAATAGTCGGTCTAAAGCAGAATACTAGCCAAGTTTTAAGGAAATCGTTTTAGGGAACTTGGTTGCCTATGCAACCTCTCATTCATTTGTGTTCTGGGCCCTGTGTTGGAAGAGGAATCTGGCTGAAGAGGGGCCACCATGGTAGGGCTTTCCCAAATGTTCTAGTATAAGGACTATCCAAGGAGCTTATTAATTATGCAGATTTTTGGCCCTTCCACCTAGAGATTCTGACTCAGCATGATTGGGATGGGTCAAGAAATCTGTATTTCAGTAACATCCCGGATAATGATATTGGTGGCAGTCATGGGCATCCTTTTAGCAATCCGGCAATAGGATGTTAGGGGAGCTAGCAGGCATTGGGGGAATTCCGAGGGGCTCTAAATTTTTTTGTTTCCTCCGGTGGAGTTGGAAGACTTAAATGAATGGTGGTCCTCCCTGGGGGGTTGCTTGTCCTTTGGATTTAATAAGCCCCAACTTATCATAAGCCTTGTGTATGAGAAATAGCAGGTTCACTCTGAAGGATATTATGGGACTTCACTCTGGGGAAGAGAGCACTGTCCCTTCCCAGAAAAACCCTCTGTACATGCCTTAGGGCTGTGATTTATATGAATTAGTCCTCTGTCTAAATTTAGGAGCCATATTAAAGTCCTAGCATTAGAGAGGTTAGTCACTTAAGAATAAAAATGAAGAGCCTAAAAGGCCAAGGAAGAAATAGACTATGATTTGAAAACACACTCACCTGTTGATAAGATAATATTGTTTATGCTATGGTCCCTCATGTTGAGGGACCTTTTAAAAAGGGGAATCTGGATATGGAAATCCAGTGAAACACTTCTTTAGCCCCGATGGAATTTTATAGTCCAGCAAACTTTCTAGAACCTTCTTTTGTAGTGACAGAGAATTATAGCCACACAAGGCTCCCTGCTTAGAGATCCCTCCTCATATATACTCATAAGCATTCCTACCAGCTACCTGAGGGATTGCTTTCCATAATATAATTTTCTTGACCATGGTGGTCTAATGAAGTAGCAAACATTTGGTTTTGTTTCTACCTCAAATTCTGTTTGTCCTTTTTTTCCCCAAGCTATGTTGGCACCAGGGGTAATTTGCTGTCCTTGCTGGTCTTTGGGCTAGACTTCTGGATGGGCAGATCTGGATTTAGGAACTGCTGCAACATAAATGTCAATGAGAACCCTTTAAGAGATCTTGGGTTGAAAATACCTTGGTGCCCTACTTAACAAGAACTATACTCTCCTCTCAAACTTCCATGTTCTGTTATTAGTAAACAAGACTGCATTATTCGAAAGCCTTTTTTTTCCCCCTCTCTTTTAAATTTATGAACTAAATAATGCACCCTCACTAAGGGAATAGACTTGCCACAGACTTATTGCAAGCAACGTTAAGGAACCGCAGCCATTCACATGTTTAAATAAGGTCGCTAATCAGACTGAATGTTGCTCACTGTGTCCTGGATCCTCTTGGCAAAAGCCTCATCTAAAAATAACATGACATTCCATTTATAGGAGACTGGGCACTTGCTACTTCAAGATGAATGGCATTTCAAGATTCAAGTCCCTTGTTAACCTTCGTAATCTGTTGCAAATATAACCCTTTTGACCAAGTATTTGGAAGGAATAAAAATAAATCTCTCTTGACATTCAACCCCACAGAGATTAGGAACGTTTCTCTCACTCTCTCTCTTTCTGTCTCTCTTGCACATGCACATACATGTATATATTGTAAACAGATTAAAACTACTTTTAATCAATAAATAGGGTTAAAGGTGGTGGGAAAAGGTCAATAAAAATTGAGAAATTTAATGAACAAATAAAAGGAAGTTGTATATCCTGTAACATATGACATGAAGCCTGGGCAATTTAGGCTTTAAAGAATAAAATGATTATTATGTCAAAGCTTTTTTTTCTGTCATTGAAATCTGAAAGAGGTGAGTTTCATCGTTAACAATTAGAAGTAACTAATACATATAATACACATGATATAATAACACATATAAATGATGGAATTTCATGTTTGGAATTAACCATATATAAGATTAGTTGTCTTTCCATCCACTACTGTGAAGACACCTGCTAAGACATTCCCCCAAAATATGTAATCCGACTTCTGTTTGGCCATCTCCAGTGACAGGGAATTCACAAAACAGCCCTCACATCGTTAACGAGCTCTGCCGCAAATTCTTTCTTAGATTGGATGGGTTTTGCACCAAATCCTTAGACTTGGAAAGATTATTGTCTGGAATTTAAAAAGCTGCATCTTTTGATTGAGAACAAAGGCTCAAGTGGTTGAGCACATGAAGGAATCATTCTTTGAAAGGGATGGTCTTGGGAACTATCATTTTGACCACGTTAGGATACTGAACAGTTCTCTTCAGTTTTTCAGCTCCCTCAAGATATCTCTCGCCCCATCTGGGCCCCTTGCACTTTATGAGTAGCAGATATCTAACTTGACATTATAATTATTTATGAAATGTCTATTTCCTTCAATATGATTCTTTAATGCTAAGGATTGCAACTTGTTCACTATAGAATCTAACATATACATACACTCACTTAACAAAAAATTATTGAACACATCATTAGGACTCCAATGTCACAAAGGAAAGTAAATCCTGCCCTCAAGGAATTTCTCTTCTAATGGAGGAAACAATCAAGCAGATTGATTATTATAGTGTAATATAATAAAGTCTATGATGGCGTGATCTACAGGTATGAGTGGGGATGTGGGTAAGTACTCATATAAATAGAAATTAAATTCCATAGTAGGTCTTTTGAAGACGGACAAGACCAGATCACGTTTGATCACAGAATCCTTTTAATTTGGTCTACTTATGAATGTCTTGCAGGGAATATCCCTCAGCATGCAGTCAGGAGATGAAGGGCTGGAAAAGTAGACAGAGTCCTGGAAATTAGGTATTTTTCTGTGCTTCAAATTTAACCCAAATCTGTCAGGTATTATTAAATGATTTTTTGCAGGGAAATAATGAGATAACTTTTGTACTTTCTGAAATAACATTCTGAGAGCTGCACTGAGAGTTGGTATCATCTAGAAGAGAAGCGAGCCACCCTGAATTAAGGTGCCAAGTGGGAATAGCTGGGAGGGAAAAGGTAGGGGAGATATTTAGGGGTGAGCTTTGGGCCTCAGTAACTGAATGAATGTGTCAGGGTGACTGGTGAGAGGGACGCTCTCATTGAGGACGGCTGGGAGGATACAGATGGTGTGAGCTGAAGGAGAGGCATGTTTGTAGGAGGTGAGTCAGCAAATTCAGGTTTGGGTTGCTAAGTCTAAGGTATGTGTGTGTTTTCTAGGTAGTGAAGCCAAGCAAGCAGTTGAATAAATGTGCTTTACAGAATGGAGCAATGGATTTGGAAATCCAACGTGGCAGTTGAAGCCATGGGTTTGGATGAAGTCACTGAGAGCAAAGTGTTCCGGGTGAAAGGGTGTGTGTGTGTGTGTGTGTGAGAGAGAGAGAGAGAGAGAGAGAGAGAGAGAAATAGGGCTAAGAACACAGATCTAGGAAAATAATATTTAAACAGAGAGTGGAGAAAGAATTGCTCAGTGTTGAGCACCAGCAAGGTGGGAGTGAAATTGGAAAACAATAATGTCATAGAAGTTTTAATGGATGCACAAACTTAGTGATTCACCTGTTTGTCCCATTGCTCCTTTCAAAGCGATTATCTCTCAGAACTCCCTGCTGAGGGAAACAGCCCTGGGTGGTTCATCATCTAGATACACAGATGAGTATGTTCTGGGCCACATGTTTTATCACCTAAGGCCAACCAATTAGAGGTCATCCTAAGTTCTGAAAGGACTGTAAGGACTGTTTGTAAGAACTTTACTCAAATGGGTCAGTAATGACCAAGAGGGAGGTACGATTCTCTTTCCAGAAACCTGGGGTTATATAGAAAGAAGTAGTAGCAGATGTCGTTATGGGTTGAATTGTGTCTCTCTAACCACCTCTCCCACTCATATGTTGAAATTCTAAACCCCAGTACCTTAGAATGTGACTTTAGCTGGAAATAGAATCATTGCAATGTAACTATTAAGATGATGTCATACTGGAGCAGGGCCCCTAATCCAATATGGCTGGGGGCTTTATAAGAAGGGGAAATTTGGATACAGGTATCATGTTAAGATAAAGGCGGACATTGCTTCTACAAGCTAAGGAATACCAAAAATTGGCAGCAAACCACCAGAAACTATGAAGGAGGCATGGAACAGATTCTCCCTCATAGTGTTCAGAGGGAACCAACCATATTGACACCTTGATCTTAGACTTTGAACCTCCAGAACTATGAGATAATAAATTTCTGAATTTCTGTTGTGGTACTTTGTTATGGCAGCCCTAGCAAACTAGTAATAGATATAGGAGCTGACAAACACACAGACAGAAGGCAGGCTGCAGGATCCATGAGGCAACCAAATCCATGTATGAGCAGAAGTCATGGACTAGAAGAGTGGTGAGATGGTTGATTAGAGAGAGAAGGAAGGCAGCCCAGTGGCTCAGCAGTTTAGCGCCGCCTTCAGCTCAGGGCCTGGTCCTGGAGACCGGGATCAAATCCCACATCGGGCTCCCCGCATGGAGCCTGCTTCTTCCTCTGCCTGTGTCTCTGCATCTCTCTCTCTCTCTCCCTCACTCCTTCCCTCTCTCTCTCTCTCTCTGTCTATCTCTCATGAATAAATAAATAAAATCTTTTAAAAAAATTAAAAATAAAAAGGAAGGAGCTATAAAAGCAGAATGGAATTTCTACTTTCTACCGGCCAAGCACGAGAGTTAAGTGTCCATAGAGTTCAGCTATTGAATAGGAAAATGAGATGCTTAGTAAATCAGGGGTGAGTTAAGTCTTGAATCACAGTCCCTGAAATGTGTTGCAATCTGAGATTCTATGATGTACTGCTTTTCCTATTCTTGTTAGGGGCCTCATGTTTTTGTTTGTAACTCTGAGGTCTGATTATACAACTAGGAGTCTTACCCTCCTCATGACTAAGTATATTCTTTTTATGACCCACATGTATTAGGTATCTATTGTTGTGTAACAAATTACCACAAAATATAATGGCTTAAAACAACATACATTTATTAGATGACAATTTGTCTGGGGTAAGAATCTAGTTGCAGCTTAACTGGGTGCGTCTGTCTCAAGTTCTCTCACAAGAGTATAATTCAGATTTTGTATTCTGGACCATGGTCTCATTTCAAGGCTCAGTTGTGGGGAGAATATGATTCTAAGGCCACTCATGTTGGTAGAAATATGTCCTTCTAAGGCATTGCCCTGAGAACCCCAGTTATTCTCTGGCTGTTGGCCAGAGGGACGTGTCAAATTATGTGCCAAATGGGCCTCTTGATAAAGTGACTCATGTGACAACTGGCTTCATGAAAGCGAGCAGGGGAGAGAATGAGAGAGTATAACAACATGGAAGTCACTGTCTCTTGTATCCTAATTTCAGAAATAACATACCATCCCTTTTTACATATTATATTCGTTAGAAACAAGTCACAAGGTCCAGCTTGCACTCAAGGAGAGGGCATTTCATGAAGATGTGAATACCAAGAATTGGGTTCACTGGGAGCCATGTCAGAAGTTCCCTAAAGCACATCCCATTGCTGGAAGGAAAATGAGGGAGGTAATCTTATTGCAAACCAAAGAGCCCAACTAATAGATAACCCAGATTAGAAGAAGTTTCCTGCCAAATACTTCAAAAAGGACAAGGAAGGAAATGTCCAAAAAGTGATTGCTGGATTTGGTGACTTTGACATTATAGATGAGCAGTAAAAGCAATTCAGAGAAGAGAGGAGTAGGGAAACCATATGGTGGTGGGAGTAGAGTGACCAGGAGTGGTAAGGTAGATACAGTAAGGGTCAGTTATATTCAAGATGGTTGATGTTTTTGTTCTTTATGGATGCTGTAGGAAACTACCATGAACTTATTGGCTAAAAATAACGCAAATTTAGAGATCAGAAATCCTAAAAGTGAGGTGTTGGCAGAGCTGCATTCCTTTTGGAGGCCCTAGGGCACAGTCTCTTTCCTTGCCTTTTCCAAATTCTAAAGACTGCCTGCATTCCTTCTCTCATAGCACCCCCTCCATCTTCAAGGCCAGCAAGGTAGCACCTTCTAGTGTCTCTCGCCTCTGATTCCATTATCACATCTCCTTCTCTAACTCTAACTTTCCTGCCTCTTATAAGGATGTCATGATAGGTTGGGTTCACCTAGATAAACCAGGAAAGTCTCTCCATCTCAAATTCCTTAACTTAATCACATTGCAAAGTCTGTTTTGCCATGGAAGGTCACATATTCTCAGTTTCTGGAAATGAGGACATAGACAACTTGAGAGGTCACTGTTCTATCTATCACAAGTTGAGTAGGTGCAAAAAGAAAGAGGGTAGTATCTGAGAACTATAGTCCAGGAAAAATGTTTTTAAGCTGGATATACTTGTCCATTTAATCATACAATGGGCTCTATGGATACAGAGTTGTATCATTCAGTTTCTCCTATTGATTGACTCACACAGTCTTCATAAGAGTTCTATAAATGTGAATGGAACTGAAATGATGTCCAAGTCTCTTCACCTATTTCAAATATTCTGAGTTATAAGTGTAAAAATGTGTACTTCCATTTGATGGTTGATCGTGAAATCAGACTTCTCAGATGAATATTTGTTTTCCTTTCTGTCCAACTGAATAACTGACTTTGAATATTTTGTTTAGGTAATTGTATTTTACTTCTATGTATTTTAAATCAATGCATGAAATTGTCGAATGTAGTTCATAAGACTATAGATACTAGGCCATTGACAGAAAATGGATATTTTATTTATAAACCTTAAATCTGGAGGTTGTTGGGCAATAAAACTGTCTTTGGATATTATTACCTATTTATGAAATATGCCATTTTCATTTCAGGCTTACTGTACCTATTCTTCTGCTGAAGTAAAATTAATACTTTCTACCCTAAAAATAAAACTCACGTTCATGGAATAAATTGAAATATTTAATAGACACATGTAAACACAGGGGACTGCTATTACCATATAGTAAATAATATACATGAATAAAAAATAGTGAAAAATGCACTCCATAGGAGTTAAAATATCATCTTAATTATAATCAAGTGTGTTGATTAGTAAGGAAAATTTTTAAAATGCAAGTATTTGATGATTAGCAACAAATTCTTTGTGTGTAGCAGCAATTGAATAATTTGGTCTCACAAGACATTAAAGAGAAAGTAGAGAGTATGTTTTGACCATTCAAAGAGTAAATATAAGTCAATATCACCCTCATTCTTATTAAAGAAATTATATGTTCATTATGGAGGCAAGAGAGACCCACACAAATATGTACACATATATTCAGTAATTATAAGGGGATTCACCATAAGGCTGAAGAATGGCCAAGGGAAGGAGGGAACACATTTAAAATGCATTAAGAAGGAGATCAGAGAAAGAATTTCCCAACTGATATTCTTCCAAGGAAGGAAATAAAATATTCTCCTCCTGTGAGGGTTTTTTACCCACATTTTATTATGAAAATTTTCAAACATAAAGTTGAAAAAATTGTTATCATTTTACTATACTTGCTTTACCTATCCATTTGCCCATCCATCAGTCCTTCAAATCTTCTTAAGGACAGCGTGACAGTTATATTTTGGAGATGATTGAATTGGTTGTACAAGACGATGCCTTAGATCCATGATTCTCAGTGTGAAAAGGGAGCGCAGAGTGGTGTAGTGAGGTCTGAACATCTCCCACTTGCCACCCCACCCCTGAATCATAGCTACCATTATTGTGTGTTGGGGCCACAAAAACAGTCCTTGAAAAGAACTGCTGACCTACATGATGTTGTGGTCTTTCTGTTACTCCTCTAATTCTATGCGAATATTCAATTACCTTTTCCTCCCAGTCCTAATTCATATTCTTCTTTCTAATATGAACAGCTATCTCTTTGACTCAAGAAAAAGCCAGTTTCATTTCTACCTTCGCTTCCTTTTTCTGCTTTTACCTGGAATATCTAATATTTTCTCCTCCTCCTTTATTAATCTGACGTACTTCTTTACACTGTGCTCAGAAACCCATTGCTAGGTGGTCTTTTCCGACTATGTGTTCTTGTTCTGGTTGTTCTCCTGTCTTTTTTTCAAATTTCCTTTTCCATTTTTTTTTTAAGTCCATATTCTAGGGGCACCTGGGTGGCTCAGTGGTTGAGCATCTGCCTTTGGCTCAGGTCGTGATCCCAGGGTCCTGGGACTGAGTCCTTCATTGAGCTCTCTGCAGGGAGCTTGCTCCTCCCTCTGCCTCTGTGTGTCTCTCATAAATAAATAAATAAAATCTTTTAAAAAAATTAATAAAGTCCATAGTAAAAAAAAAATCCATAGTCTATACTGTGAAATGGAGCACTTCATTTGGTAAAGTCTTACATAATTTGACATTTTGAGATACGTTGGTTAGATTATTGCTTCCTGCCCATGGATGCTGCTGAGTTAGCATCGTTAGTCTCTCCTCCCCTCCCCCTCCCCATTGTCTCTCCCCCTCCCCTCCCATCATGTCTAAGTCAGAGCTTCCCAAAGAGCCTGAGCAGCTGCAGAAGCTCTTCATCGGAGGTTTGAGCTTTTAAACAACTGATGAAAGTCTGAGGAGCCATTTTGAACAATGGGGAATGTTTACAGACTGCATGGTAATGAGAGATCCAAACACCAAGTGCTCCAGAGGCTTTGGTTTTGTCACGTATGCCACCATGGAGGAGGTGGATGCAGCCATGAGTGCAAGGCCACACAAGGTGGATGGAAGTGTTGTGGAACCAAAGAGGGCTGTCTCAAGAGAAGATTCTCAAAGACCTGGTGCCCACTTAACTGTGAAAAAGATTTTTGTTGGTGGCATTAAAGAAGACACTGAAGAACATCATCTAAGAGATTATTTTGAACAGTATAGGAAAATTGAAGTGCTTGAGATCATGACTGACTGAGGCAGTGGCAAAAAGAGAGGTTTTGCTTTTGTGACATTTGATGACCATGACTCTGTAGACAAGATTGTCATTCGAAAATCCTATACTGTGAATGGCCACAACTGTGAAGTAAGGAAAGCCCTATTGAAGCAAGAGATGGCTAGTACTTCATCCAGCCAAAGAGGTCGAAGTGGTTCTGGAAACTTTGGTGGTGGTCATGCAGGTGGTTTTGGTGGGAATGACAATTTTGGTCATAGAACTTCAGTGGCTGACATGGCTTCAGTGGCAGTCAAGGTGGTGGTGGATACAGTGGCAGTGGGGATGGCTGTAATGGATTTGGTAAGGATGGAAGCAACTTTGGAGGTGGCGGAAGCTATAACAACTTTGGCAATCACAACAATCAATCCTCAAATTTCGGACCCATGAAAGGAGGAAATTTTGGAGGCAGAAGCTCTGGCCCCTATGGTGGTGGAGGCCAATATTTTGCCAAACCATGAAACCAAGGTGGCTATGGTGGTTCCAGCAACACCAGAAATTATGGTAATGGCAGAAGGTTTTACTTACTGCCAGGAAACAAAGCTTAGCAGGAGAGAGAAGCCAAAGAAGTGACAGGGAAGCTACAGGTTACAACAGATTTGTGAACTCAGCCAAGCAGAGTGGTGGCAGGGCCTAGCTGCTGCAAAGAAGACATCTTTTAGACAATATTCATGCATATGGGCAAAAAACTCAAGGAATGTTTTTGTGACTAATTGTATAACAGGCTATTTTAGTTTCTGTTCAGTCGAAAGTATAAAACATTCCAACAAAGGGTTTTAATGTAGTTTTTTTTTTTTTGCACCCATACTGTTGATTGCTAAATGTAATAGTCTGATAATGATGCTAAATAAATGCTTTTTTAAAAAAATTGACATTTCATTTGTGAACTTTTATTTAAGTTATATTCCTCACACCACACACCCCTCCCCCCTAAACACTGTAAGCCTTTAGTCAAAATTTGCCTAGTAGACTAATTTACATTTACATGAGTCTGGGAACTCATGATGGGCAAAAGATCATTGTTGAGAGGTAAATCAACTCTGTATTGTTAACTCTGTGTCATATCTTTTACCATTAGGTTTCATTTTCTATACTGAAGGCAGTTTTAGGGAAAGAAAATTGCAAATCAAATTACTGCTATCCTACTCATTTATTCTGATTGAGTATGTAATTTGGTCAGTGACTTTTAGGGGATGGAGCCCTGAAAACTACATTTCCCAGGATCCCTTGTCCCTGGTTTCCCATCAGGTTTGACCAGTGAGAGGCACTGGTGGGAGATTGGAGGGTGGGAGGAAAGAAAATTGTTCCCCTGCACCTCACCACTCCCTACCAACTCCTGGGTATCATCTTTGACAGAGAGACTTTCTCAGGACATGGCTTCATGTCCTGTGAAAATGCATATCCTTTCACAGTTCCTTCAGGGTAGGCTTAATATTGTTTTCAATTCCCACCACAATGGCTGGCTTCTATGAACATTGTGGTGTAGGTGCCACTTTGGATCACTACATTTGTATCTTTGGGGTAAATACCTGGTAGTGCAATTGCTGGGTCATAGGGTAGCTTTATTTTGAACTTCTTGAGGAATCTCCATACTCTAGCAGCAATGTTCACAGTAGCAAAACTGTGGAAAAAGCCAAGATGCTCATCCGTAAATAAACAGATAAAAAAGAGGTGGTATATATACAATGGAATATTACTCAGCCATCAGGAAGGTTGAATACTTACCATTTACCTTGATGTGGATGAAAACTGGAGGGTATTATGCTGAGCAAAATAAGTCAATCAGAGAAAAAACAATTATCATATGATTTCATTCATATGTGGAATATAAGAAATAGCACAGAGGATCATAGGGGAGGGGAGGGAAAACTGAATGGGAAGTCATCAGAGAGGGAGAAAAACCATGAGAGATTCTTAACTATAGGAAACAAACTGAGGGCTGCTTGAGGGGAAGTGAGTGGCGGGATGGGGTAATGGATGATGGACATTATGAGGGCATGTGATGTGATGAGCACTGGGTGTTACACGCATCTGATAAATTATTGAACAGTTCATCTGAAACTAACAATGTACTGTATGTTGGCTAATTGAATTTAAATAATGATAATAAAAACAATGGCTGAATTCGGTGACCTGCTTATACTTTTTCATCACTTTATCATTTAAGCCTTTGGGTTTGTGGCTGCTTTTTGCTGTTGTTAATCTTTGAGTTGTCTCACAGTCCCCTGTTTGGCTTTTTGTCTCTTCCAACACTTCTATCTCTAATTCCACATATAAAATCTGCTCTATTGAATTACCTAGCACTGGCGGTGTTTTCCTGCCTGAACTGTGACTGAAACAGTATCGGGTCTTCTCTCCCCCTACTTCCCCAGGAAGGCATATGATCTGTGGACACATGATCAGTGTTTCTGATATACGAAGATGCTCTAAAAAAAAAAAAGGAACTGAAAATTTTATACTAGATGGAAAATTTATATACACTGATATCCATATATTTAATTTAGAATGTGTCTGATATTTCCACCTGAATTTATATTTTTATTCACGTAATTAGTTTAAGGTTCTCCCAATTCTGAAACAGACATAGTTTTTACACTTTTGTTTTGAATGTGTTTCTGAATCTCCTATAATGATGCAATATTTAACAGAAGTTGACACTAAAACCAAGTCCCCACTTCCATCTAAAAGGTAATCTCATTTTTCTGTTCTTTCTGGGGGCCAAGGAGTAAAGAATAAATTCACTCAGGAAACAGGAACCAGATCCAGGCTACAGGACCCATGGACAGGGAAGGAAAAAGAGTGGGAAAAGGACTGAGCCCAGAGCTGGGATGAGACACACTCTCCTCAGTATCCCCTCCTTGGCTTTGCTTGGAAATTCTATATTTTCTCAGTCACAGCTCCTGTATGTGAGCTTTCAGCAGTTGGCAGCTCTCCAGTTGAGCACTTCATTTCACACAACAGCTCTAATTTTCAAATATTGACTTGAAGACTTAGTCTCCCTGGTGCCAGCTCAATTCCTAAACATTATTGCATTTAAAGCTTTGATTATTATGATGTACTATTGGGGGTTCCAGTTATCAAACTAAATTCATCTTTGTGGAATTTCTTTTATTGTAGTTCAGCAAGGGTACTCTACCTGTATGTAGTCATATATAAAGGATGCCAAATCCATTGTTAAATATGCATTATGCAAAGATTTATATTTAAAATGAACTTGAAATCTACAAATTATATATCAAGGATGATGAATGTTATGTACCAGGACACATTATAAATAAGTGTGTGCTGCTCATTTTGGATATGCGAAATAGTCTGCTTTTAGTATATTAGAAGCAGAGGCATTTTCACCAGCCTGACATTAGAAAGTGTGCTCTGCATTTGATCAGGGTTATTGGAAGTATAGGACATGGTAAAAAGAAAATAAGAAAATTATTTATGAGTTGCCAATAGTATTTCATAATAAAGAATAGTATATTACCACATTTCTTAAATGTGAAAAAATTTAATAATTACCATGGAAAACAGTACATTTTAATAAAATGTTCAAAACACAGTTATAAAAATAGATAGTAGACTTTTTTCCCATGAATTAAGGAAATCAAGTAGAACTTCTTGAGAAATAGGTTATGTAGAACACTATTCAACAAGTGACTGCCTTCTTTTTCCTCTTCCATTTTGGTTTGGTAGCTCTGAACATAAATGGTTGAGGAGATAATCAGTTGAGACTAATTATACAATGGACTGTTTAATAAAACCATCTATTTGATGATTAAAAACTAAAGTTGGGCAAAATGGACTAAGATTAAGGAGAGCAGTTGGAACATAATGCATCAAGTCTTAAAAGTGTGGAACAGCATTTCCTCTTTAGAGATTACAGAAGATCCAGTACTACTGGAAGGAAGATCTCCAAAGGAAGGACAGAAGCAGATAGGCAGGTGTGAGAGGCTGGTCCATGAGCTGGGAATCTCCAGTGCTGTGCTCAGAAGCATGGCCTTTATTCATGGGTAGGTAGGGGCCATCAGCATGTTTTAACTGAGTGTCTCCAGGGGCAACCGTCATACAGGTAGCACTGGAGAAAATGGGTTAGAAGGTAGGAATGTGGAGAAAACAATTCAGAAGCTATTGCGGTAATCCAGAGGAGAATTCATGAGGGCTGAATTAAGAAAGAGACAGTGGAGATATAAGGTGTGAATGAGGTGAGATTTAATAAATATTTAAGAATATAAATTGATCAAGATGATTTATGTCTCTCAACAATTAAATATCTTTCAATCATTCATTCGGGTTCAATTGAAAAACAGATGAATAAAGATGATGCAAGATAAATATATATAGTGGAATATTAGTCATCAAAAGAATGAAATTTTGCTATTTGCCACGATGTGGTTGGAACTAGAGGGTATTATGCTAAGTGAAATAAGTCAGTCAGAGAAAGACAAATATCATATTATTTCACTCATATGTGAATTTAGGAAACAGATGAACATAGGGGAAGGGAAGGAAAAATAAAATAAGATGAAACCAGAGAGGGAGATGAGCCATAGAGACTCTTAACTCCAGGAAACAAAGGACTGCTGGAGGGGGTGTGGGTGGGGCAATTGAGTGATGGTCATTAAGGAGGGCACTTGATGTAATGAGCACTGGGTGTTATATACAACGGATGGTCACTAAATTCTACCCCTGAAACTAGTAATAAGTATATTTTAACTTTAATTCTAAATTGAGTTTAAATAAAAGATTTTTAAAAACTAGATGTGTTCAAAAAACAAACAAAAAAACTAGATGTGTTCAACAAATTAAAGAATAATACCACCAACACCTGAAACTCATGTGTTAACCAAACTTTTAAAAGAATAGAAGAAAAGAATTATCTGGAAAAAACCAATAATGTATAGTATCAGAAAAGAACAATATATCAGCTCCATCCCTTCTACCTATGTATGCATGAATGTCATCTATAAATCTAGCAGATAATCATTCAGTCTTGGTTTGATCTTTCAAGTGACTATTACCTCTTTCTCTCTACAGCACTTCCATTATGGTTCAGCTCATCATTTGTCATTTTTCCCTTATGTTGATCAGAGATTTATCTTGCTGAAACTCCTACCCATTTGGTTTTACTCTGGCCATACTTCAGACATTTAAAGATGGCTATAATATCCCCATTAAATTTCCTTTGGCTAATCATCCATATTTCCTTTATTTGCATCTTCAAACTCTTTTCACTCTTTCTTTAATGTCAATAGTTCCCTTATAATATGGAGATCAAGATTTTACAGTATTTTAGATGTGGTAAGATCAGTGCAGGGACAGGGATCCCCAGCCAGTAGGGCAGAATTAATTTCCAAAGCTTTCTGTATTTGTTCTCCAAGTTAGTTATTAGCACCATATCTCTTCTTTACCACCTTCTTCATATTTCTATTCTTGGTCCCCAACCCTTTCAAGATTTCATAGAATTCTTATTAAGAATGGGAGAACTGGAATTCTTCTTAGGAATATTTTATTTTTATTAGTTTTAGAGTGATGACAAATCCTTGGAAAATAGAAAAGAAATGTAACAAAATCTTGTTTAATGCCTTAACTCCTACCAACTGCAGCAAATGACTCCTTGTGGATCAATTAAATTAGAACTGGGCAAGGGAATTCTATTCAATTCAAGGGAATCAGGGAGGGTAATGGTAAACCCAGTTAATCCCAAAATATATGGCTCCAGAGGTGATAGCTGTCTTACTCGACAGCCTATCAACAACGAAGCAATTTGCTCTTTGATACATGCACTGTTCATTTATCATAGGTTTTTCCTTCTTTCATTCTTGTTTAGCCAGCACATAACTGATTCCCTCTTCCCTCTAACCATTCATTCATTTTTATTGTTTCATTCTGAACTCCCTCCAAGTTGTCATCATATTTCTTTTATCTAAATGCCCCAAACTGTTATAAAAATCATCAGAAAGGAATATCTGATCATTTTTGTTGGAAATACCATTAATATTAAATACTCCCTAAGCTTCATCATGTTTAACTCTCCACATGACCTTCAAAAAACTTTAGTTCCTACTCTCAAGGAGTTTCCATTCCAGTAGGTGAAGTACAGAAAGATGTAGGCTGACTTTGATCACATCCTCACATTTTTTCTAAGCCATAGTGAGATAATTTTCCAAGCTGTCAATAATAATTTGTTTTGTCTTTGAACAGCTCTATCGGGAGAGTGTAACGGGGGGAGTAGTTGGTTAACCACGGCATATAAGGCCAGTCTGCTGAAAAGTGGCACAGAAAGATTTAACAGTGTTGTCCAGGGATGTTGTTATCTGAAGGGTGTTTAGTGATATTATTTAGTGAGTAAGATGGCATTGCCAAAATTCAAGATGGGTAAAATAACTCTTCCAAAAACATCATAGCTACCTATCACCCATTGCAATCTAATGACACAGAAGGTAGCCACTAGGGAGACCAGAGGCATGATGCACCCAGGTTAGAGACCTCTACAGCATCTGCAGGGCCTATTAGAAGAAAGCCAAGCTTGTCATAGGAAACTTGTGATAAAAGACTTTATTTTAAAGCTTGTACTTTGAGCAACTGCTTGAGAGAAACCAAGATCCAGTAATATGCACCCAGAAGCAAGAAATAGACCCCATAGAACACTTTGAAGCAGTCCTAAGAAAACATGGGTCTTCCTGAATTGAAATTCCCCTCTTTCTGGTTATGACTAAAACTGGTAGTAAAATTGCTATTCTCACAATTCCCCATCTTTCCCAGGGTACTAAAATTAGGTGTCTAGAAGACGGTCTTTCAGCCTCAGCATAACTGACAATTTAGAATGAATAATTCTTTATTGTGGGGGAGGTCTTAAGCACTATACAGTGTTTAGCAGCATCCCTGACCTCTATGCACTAGATGCCACTAGCACCACCCTGATAACTTTGGGTAAGTTACCTATGTCCCCTAAGGCTCAATGTTCTTATCTGTAAGATGGGAATAATAGTAGTACTTACCTTATAGGGCTGTTGGAAGTATTAAAGATGTTAAATTAAAATCCAGTAGTAAGATGCTTACCATGTAGCAAGCCAGATATATCTCAGCTATTTTTCATTTGTTTTCAATGTGGTTTACATTACAGAATAAAGGTTCAATACTTATTGATATCCTTGGTCAATTTCTCAAGTTAGAGCCTCCTTTTAGATATTGTTAAATTTGAAACACAAACCATAAGGGACCCATAAAACTTTTTTTACTCAATATTTTTGGGCCAAAAGACAACAAATCAGGAAGGATGACTTAGGTAAGACTGCTGTCATACTGAGGCTTTTTCCATTTCAATGTGCAGCATTTTACTCAACATCAAAAGAAAGAGAGAAATCTGGTTTGAAGAAAGAGAAGGAATGACAACTGTTCTAAAAAGAATCTTTAGACTATCCATCCTAGACTATAAATCCTAGAGGACAAACATAAGAGTCTGCAAGGAATTCTGCATCTATTTTGACTTGCTTATCTATAGTAACAAGAACACTAAAATGTTGTGGGGTGAAGAAAATAGTACAACTTTGTGTTCTTTAAAATTCATTCCAGAAACTTTTGTTGAACAAATTACTTGGCCAACATATTCCCTTTGTTCCCAGAACAAATCACTTCTGTTAAAGTGTAAGCTCAGATGGATTTGTGTTTTTACTTTGTAATCTACCATGAGATTGTATTTCTTCTTTCTCTTTCACCATTTCCCATTCCCACACACAAACACCTGGAGTTCCTGAAGCTGCCAGTAATTCTTTTTCTCTGAGTTCATCAACATATAGAGGAAAGTACCTAATTAGAGCAAATAATTTGATAAAGTGTATTGGCTAGAAAATTAACTCAGAATAGCTGAGAAATGAATAATTGCCGTGATATGATATGTGACTGGAACCTTGCTCAGAAAAAGAAAAAAAAGTGCTGAGGAAAATCTGTGATCATGATAAATAGTGGTTTATCCATTCAGAAGGAGTCATTCAGGGACACTAGAAAAATCAGTATTAAGTCACTTCTTAGGATCTTAACTGCAGATATTAGAAGCATCATAAACAAAGCACTAATTTAATTGCAAGAGGTATTAATTAGAAAGATGATATGAACACAAGAGAAGATAAAGAAATGGGGCAAAAGGACTTGTGAAAAATAGCAAGTATCAAGAAATAAGAAATGTCAAAATTGGAAGATGAAGTCTAATATATTTGGAAGCTCTAGTTCATTTTAAAACCCCTATATCTAATTCTATTCCATTAATAATGCAGCACATCTGGGAAGAAGCATTTGGATGAGAGTAGTACTTAAAGAGATTTAAATATGAGCATGATTAAACCCAAGAAGTCGATATGATTTTGCAATGTGAATCTGGAGATAGTGTTGGTGTGATCTGGGCTGCAGAACCAGCCAGTCATTGTCATACAGATAAGGTATGAATTTTTTTAATTTTTTTTTTTTTTTTTTTTACTGTTTTAGAGTGATAGTTCTCCTAATGGGGACCTTGGTTAAAAACTGAAATGAACTAGAATAGTGTCCAGGCAAACCACGTGATAGACACACTGAAGAGTAAGTAGAACAAATAAAATAAAACATGACTAATGAGTCAGATGACCTTTTAAAGCTTAACAATTCAGTTTAAAGTGTGTCAGGCATTGCAGTTATAAAGGTCAATCATAGTGAAGGTGAGATAAGTAAGTTGTAGTTCTTGCCCATAAGGAAATTGTAATCTAATGAGTAAAAGAGACAATTATTGACACAAACCAATGTAGGTGAGGAATGGGCCTGATGTTCTTTGAAGGTACAGAGGAGAAAGGTATCCAATAATTTTAGGGAAATTAATTAGGAAGAGAAATAGAGTTAATCGAATAGGACATTGGCAGATAACTTCCATTTGGAAAGATGAATGAGGACTGTAGAAAGACTAAGGGAATAAGAATAGGAATGAGGGTAGAGAACAGCCCCAACCAAGGGAACAGATGGGGAAAGGACAGAGAGCATGCCATACAAGGGAAGTGGGGGAAGGAAAGGTGGAGAGCAGACCAGGCAGGGAACAGATCAGATTGGGGGTGGAAGGCAGGCAAGACCAAGGGAACAGAATAGGTGAAGGACACAGAGCAAGCCAATGTAATGGAACAGAGTGAATTAAGGGCAGAAGGCCAGCCAGAACATGAGAATAGGATGACGATGGACAAACACAATGACTGAAAGAGTGGATTCTCCTGAAAAAATATCTGAATAGTTCTTTTAAACAAGTGCATCACTACTCTCAAAGACAAAAAGAGTGATTTCAGCTTGGAGATAAATGGGTTTAGAATGACCAATTAAGTAGAAATAATAGCGTTTTCTAAATTCTATAATTTCAAATTATATAACTCAAGTGATAGCAGATGACAAAGCTTCTTAACATAAAGGTACAGTGGATCTATGTAGGAGAGAAGGATCACAGGTTTGGAGCAAGAGATGGGTGAATCTTGACTGTAAACTTTCTACCTCTTGCCAAGGGAATGTTAGTTAGACTTGTGAGCTTAAGTATTGTTGCTTGTAAAAATAAATAGTTCCTACTTCTTAGGTCATGTTGTATTAGGTATCAGTGAAATCATATTTGTAAAGTTTTTTTTTTAATTTTTATTTATTTATGATAGTCACAGAGAGAGAGAGAGAGGCAGAGACACAGGCAGAGGGAGAAGCAGGCTCCATGCACCGGGAGCCCGATGTGGGATTCGATCCCCGGTCTTCAGGATCGCGCCCTGGGCCAAAGGCAGGCGCTAAACCGCTACGCCACCCAGGGATCCCCATATTTGTAAAGTTTTATCACAGTGCTATTCACATAGTAATGCTCAATCAGTAGTAGCTATATTACTGCTACCACTCCTGCTACTATTATCTTCTAACTACATGATACTGAGTCTCAATAGATGTCAGCTATGAAAAGTGAAGAATCTTAATAATATATCTTTTTAAAGTATGGCTTTCCGTATTCTTTTTAATTTACTCCCTGGTCACAAATCAAAAACCTAGGAAAAGAGTCATTTATGCTTTGAAGCTACTATGGCTGTAATCCCATCAGGAATGTAATCAGGGATGCCTGGGTGGCTTACTGGTTGAATCTCTGCTTTCTGCTCAGGGTGTGATTCCTGGGGTCCTGAGATCAAGTTCCATATCAGGCTCTCCATGGGGAGCCTGCTTCTCCTTCTGCCTATGTCTCTGCCTCTTTGCATGTCTCTCATGAATAAATAAAATCTTAAAAAAAAAAAAAGGAATGTAATTATAGCAGCCCCTTGTCTCCTCCTACCTATTCCTACTTAGGGCCATCAAATGACCTAGACCCTAGGAAGAGTACACTTGTTAGTTATATCATAAATGTAACATCACATAGATTATTGTGAATTAGCTTTATCTTCCAAATATCAGAATTTAATTCCTTTATAGAAGAAATTGTTACTTATTGACATTCATTGACCATGTTGGTGTGAGCAGCATAGAATTAAATACTAAGCTACATTAAAATTACTCAAAACTATCAGATGTATCTGGAAAAAATTAGTATTTTTTTCTCCAGTAGAGAATTTTACAGAACAAAGTAATTTATTTAGTTTATCTAATTGTCCAGGTTTAATTTCTCTTTACTACCAGCCATGGTGGAGGGTGGGGAATGGGGAGAGTACCTCTCTGCCCTTTCCATCACTTAATTCCCATTCAATATTCTCCCTAAATCCATTTCCATCTTCTGCCACCCCATAGTCTTGCTCCTTTTTACTGCACCCATGAGCTCTTCAACAACATCCTGACTCCTTCCTCATCTAATCATTCCCTTCTTCCATCCCTCTTGTGATAGCACTATGGAATAAGGCCCCATGCAACCTCACTATATCAGACACATCCACTGAATTCCTATTGCCTCTAGGGAATAGTTCACCTCCTCAGCCTTACATCCAAGACCATATATAATCCAACCTGTCCAATTCTATCCTCCTCGCTCAACTCTAATCAGGGTGGTTTCTTCAGTTACCTTCAAATATTTCACGACTATCTTTTCTTTATAGTATAATTCCTTTTCCAAACAATAGGCCCTTCCTATCAACTAAATCCTTTCTATCCTTTAGGCCCAGTGAGTTTCCGTAATCAACATGAGTTTAGTGGTTTATAAAAGGGGGCCCTGGAAAGCTCCAGACATGAGTTTGAGGTCTGGCTCTGTTATGTACTTAAATATTAACCTAGGGTAATTACTTAACTTCATGAAATTTCAGTTACTCTTGTCTACAAAATAACTAAGATAATGATATTCACTTCCTCATAATGCCGCTTTGAGGGTTAAATGAGATAATTTGGTAAAGAGATTAACATAGATCCTGTCAAAATTAGTAGGTAATGTTTGCTATTATATGTATTTTTTCTTTGATCATATTAATCCCTTCCATAAATTCATATTTTTTGAAAGATTTTAGCTACTTATTTCATTCATCATTCATTCATTTATTCAGAGAGCTCATGAGTGGGAAGCTAGGGCAGAGGAGAGTGGGAGAGAGGATATTAGGGAGGCTCTACACTCAGCACGGAGCCCACCTTGGGGCTTGATCTAACCCTGGTATCATGACCTAAGCCAAAATCAAGAGTCAGATGCTTAATTGACTGAGTCACCCAAGTGCCTCCCTAAATTCATATTTGATCAAAGTCGGATATTCCATAACATCACAATGAGATAAAAAAAGTGTTGTTTAAGAAAAAATGACAAAGATATGCCCCAAAACATTAACAGCTAATATACTTGGTGAAATTATGAGTTACTTTGCTTTTTATCCAATTCTTTATATTTTCAATTTATGAAATTGAAATACTTTAATATTGAAATAATCCTTCTTTAGAAAAGTGTTTAAATTAAAAAAAAAACTATCAATACCAATTACTGGCTTAAGTGTGCAGAAACTAGGACCTTCATGCACTGCTGGTGGACATGTGAAATGCTCCAGACATTTGAAAAATAGTTGGGAAGTTTCTCAAAATGTTTAACTGGAGTTCTCTTACAACCCATCAACTTTATTCCTATGTATCTATTCAAGGAAAAAATATATATCCACACAGGACTGATACACAGATGTTGACAGCTTATAGTTAAAAAGTGTGGACAACCCAAATGTCCATCAACATATGGATAAATAGATCAAAATACTTCAATACAGCTGTTAAAAGAATACTTAGACTTAATTTTATAAGCAATGGGGGGGGGGCCACTTAGGATTTGCAAATAAGGAGAAACTGTTGAAAAATTTTGCCAATAGTTAATAAACACTCAAATAAAATATTAAAACTGTATTTAAAAAATTCACATATCACTTTGAAGGTATATCACTGATTTTTGGACTGGAATAGCAATGACTAAACTTTTGAGTATTAACGGTGTTCCAGGGTCTGCACCAGCCACAATAGCCATAATCATGCCACCAACACAGTGGACATTATCATTAGCCCCTTTTTACAAATGAGCAAAATAGTGAAAATAAAAGGCTTGGCCAGGGTCCCAAAGCTAGTGAGTGTAAGTAAGGATGGAAACCCGGGTCTATCTGATTTTAAAGCCCATATTCTTTCCAAGCCTCCATACCACCTTGCTAGAATTACCTTATTCCTTCTCTATCCCTTCTCACCTCCTTGCCCCTTGGCATAACTGGGATCTCAGGCCTCCACTTGAATCTCTCTGCAGTCATACCCGAAACTGAGTTATAAAGGGGCGGGCAGTCCCCTTACTTAATATTGTCTCTAGTTTTTGCAGAGTATTTTTTTCTGTGCTTTGTTCTCCAGAGCTCCTAGGAGGTAAAGACTGTGTCTTTTTGCCATGGCAATTTTAGCAACTAATACTATATTTTGCAGATAGTAGGTATTCAGTAAATATTGTTAAATGAGGGAGTGAATGACTTGAATGCATGCAAGAAGCAATAAATGCTATTTATTGAGGCAGGGGACAGATGTGCTCAATGAACATAATTAAGTGATTCTTGTTATCACTTCTCAGATATATACTGAGCATTATATTCAAATTTTTAGCCAAGTGCTAGGGATCCAAAGATGAATATGACCCAGTTGCCTTAGAACTCACAATATAGTCATTTACAACAGGTGTGAATTCAAGTAACATATATAATATTTTAAGTTCCACATTTTTTCCACTAGTCATAACAACCAGGGATTGGGTAGCTACAGGGAAGAGGATTAATAGTTTCAGGTATGAAATGTTTTATTTCTCTGAAGGAAACTTATAGAATGTTGAATTTTGTTATGTTCCTGGACTGTCACACATTTTATTTCAGACTACATCAAAAATTTGTATATGCTTGGAGTCCTTACAAAGAATCAAGGACTTCCTGAAGCCACCAGTGTTTCCTAGGATGCTGCTAGAAACATCCCCACTCAAATTTAAGCTGTTTGAAAAGAAGATTCCCTTGTTTCCATAAATATTTGAAGTATCATCAAAATAACCTGAGGCAGACAAGCTCTAATACTCAAGTATAATCATTCATTTCTTTCATGTCACTCTGATTTTCTTCACTTGACATAAATGTGGTCTGACATATTGATTATCCATTCCTTGGCCATGGGGGGACTTTTACTCATATATTGATCTAACTATTTGGTTTAGGGGAGTTTGTTTATGTGGATGCCATGAGATGCTTCTGAAATACAGTGTTTCAAAAATAACATAACCGTATCAATGAAGCACTACTCAGCTGAGGCAACTGTACTTTCAACAGGAATAGATCTGGCACTCCAGGTCTCCCCCAGAAAGGTGCCACCTCCTGTTCTGTCTGTTGTGGGCCATAAGAGCTAGAGAGTAAGTGCCAGGTGTCTCCAATTGAGGTGCCTTTCCTCAACAACAGTTGTTGGAATCTTTGAATAACTTTATTGAATCGTATAATTTACATATCATAAAATTTGCCTGCTCCAAGTTTACAATTCAAAGTAAAAAAAGTTTACTTTTTTTTAGTAAGCTTAATGAATTATGTAACCATCACTATCACCCATTTTTGGCACATGTTTTCACCCCAATAAGATCACCTGTCCTTATTTATGTTTCATCCCATTGCCACCCCCAACCCTGGGCAAGCACTAGTTCACTTTCTATCTCCATAGATTTGCCTCTTCTATACATTTCATAAAAAGGGGATCATATAGCCTTTTGTGTCTGGCTCTATTCAATTAAAACGTTTTTGAGGTACATCCATGTTATAGTGTATATCAAAAGTTCATTCTACTTTATTGCTAAATAGTATTCAGTGGATGGATGTGTTATATTTTGTTTTTCCATTTATTGCATGGACATTGGGTTGGCTCCACTTTTTGGCTATTACTAATAACGCTATTATAAACATTTGTGTATAAGTCCTTTTGTGGGCATATCTTTGGACTTCTCTGGGGTGGATATCCAGGAATGGAAGTTTGGGATCATATGGTAACTCTAGGCTTAATATTTTGAGAAACTACCCAATTATTTTCAAAGTGGCTGAACTATTTTATACTCCCATGAGTAAATTAGGAGGGTTCTCATTTTTTTCCACATCTTTGCCAGCAGTTGTTACTGTCTTTCTTTTTGGTTATAGCCTTCCTAATGGGTATTAAAGGACATATCATTGTGGTTTTGGTTTGCATTTCCCTAAAGACTAATGATGTTGAGCACCCTTTCATGCACTTATTAGCCATTCTTAAAACTTATTTGGTACTCAAATCTTTTGTTCCTTTTTTAGTTGGATTATTTGTCTTCATATTGAGTTGTAAAACTTCTTTATATATTTTTATACAAGTCCTTTAGCAGATATGTAATTTGTAAATATTGTATACTATTTTGTGGATTGTTTTTAACTTTCTTAATGCTGTCTTTTGAGTACAAGTTCTTAATTTTTATGAAGTCTGATCTATCAAGTTTTTCTTCATGTTTTTTGTGTCATATTTAAGATATCTTTGCCTGATCCAAAGTCTCAAAATTTTTTTCTTATGTTTTATTACTAAAAATCTGTATAATTTTAGCTCTTGCATTTGGGTTCTGATCCATTTGTTATTTTTTCTATATAGTAGATATGAAGACTTTTCTATATGGAGGTAGGGGCTAAGTTCATCTTTTTACATTTGGAGTTTCCATAGTCTCAATATCATTTGTTAAAAAGACTATTCTTTCCCCCTTTGAATTACCTTGGCACCTCTGTTGAATACCAATTGGATGTAGGTATAAAAGTTTATTTCTGGACTCTCAATCTGTCTCATTCATTCTGAAATCAAGCACTGACTCTGACTCTGTGCTGCACATGGAGCCTGCTTGGGATTCTCTCTCTCCCTCTCCCTCTATCCCTCCCCATGATCTCACTCTTTCTTTTTTTTTTCTCAAAAAAAAAAAAACCCAAAATAAAACAAACCCAACTTAGTATACATGCAATTAGAGTCTCTGAAAAAGATAAAAAACATACAAATTTTATGAAAACTATAACCTTACATACCCACAAGCTAAACAAATCTAAAGTACAACAGCATGAAAATAACACAGTAGCATATTATACTTACACTGCTCACCATTGACAATAAAGAGGAAAAATAAAAAGCAACCAGTATAAAAAGGTACATTACATAGGGCATGAAAAAGATAAGGATATTAACATATTTCTGATTTGAATCAATGCGAGTGAAAAGACAGTGGAACATCTTTAAAGTACTGACAGCAAAATATTTTCAACCTAGAATTATATATCCAGCAAAAATATATTTCAAAAAGAAAGGTGAAATAAAGATTTTTTCAAGTGTAAAAAAGCTGTAATAATTAATCAACAACAATATCACTATAAGAAATATTAAAGTAACTCCTTCAGACAGATAAAAATTGGTAAGAAAAATATGTACATATATGTAGCAATGAAGAATACTGGAAAGGATAACTACACTGGTAGATATGTATAATTTTTTCTTATTATTTAAAACAACTTAAAAGGTAACTATTTAAAGATTTATTTATTTGAGAGAGAGAGAGAGAGAGCTCACACACAAGCAGGGGGAGGGGCAGAAGGAGAAGGAGAGAGAGAGAATCCCAAGCAGACTCCTTGCTGAGCACGAAACCTGATGCGGGACTTGACCCTACAATCCTGAGATCATGATCTAAGCCAAATCAAGAGTTGGACACTTAACCAACTGAGCTGCCCAAGTCACCCCAGTGACTGCCTATTTAAACAAAACAAACAAGCAAACAAAAAACAGTGTTGTATGGAGTTCATAACATTTGTATAAATAATTGTGTGACAATAGTACTAAGGACAAAAGAGGAAAAATTAAAGCATATCATTGTAAGGTTTTTATATCATGCATGAAGTGGTATAAGAACACCTAAAGATAGACGGTCATAAATCAAAGATGCATACTCTAAACCATAATGCATACCATAATGCGACCATAGCTAGCAAGCTTAAAAAGCAAATAAGAGGGCAGCCTGGGTGGCTCAGCAGTTTAGCACCACCTTCAGCCCAGGGCGGGATCCTGGAGTCCCGTGATCAAGTCCCACATAGGGCTCCCTGCATGGAGCCTGCTTCTCCCTCTGCCTGTGTCTCTGCTTCGCTCTCTGTGTGTCTCTCATGAATAAATAAATAAAATCTTTTTAAAAAAAGCAAATAATATGGCATCAAAGAAACTTACATAATCCAAAAGAAAAGAACAGATGGACAAATAGAAAACAAATAGCAAGATGATCATTTTAAACCCAACCATAGCAATAATTACGTTAAATGTAATTACACTCCAATTAAAAGGCTGAATGTCAGAATACACTAAAAATCATATCCAAATATATGCTGCCTACAAGAAACGCACTTTACCCCTTTTGCCCACTACCCACAAATGGATGAAGAATCAAAAGGTAAACACTTTCTACTCTAAGATAAACAAGTCCTGGAGGTGTAATGTGCAGCATAGTGACTGTAGCCAACAGTACTATTTTGATTATTTTAAAGTTGTTAAGAGAGTATATTTTCAAATTTCTCATTATAAGAAAAAAATGTAGCTATATTTGGTGGTAGGTGTTAACTAAACCTATTGTAATCATTTCACAACACATACATATATCAAATAATTATGTGTACACTTTTAAGAAAATATTTTATTTCTTTATTAGAGAGAACATGAGCAGCAGGGCAAAGGGACGAGAGAGAGGGAGAAGCAGACTTCCTAGTGAGAAGGGCCTTGATCCCAGGACCCAGAGATCATCACCCAAAGGCAGATGGGCCTTTAACTGACTGAGCCACCTAGGAGCCCCATTATCTTGTACACTTAAAATGAATATGAGGTTATATGTTAATATATCAAGTAACATTTGTAAAAGAAATACACCTTAGAAAAAGACAAAATAGTTTAAAATAAGTGTACTAATGATTACAGGAAGTTTAAAATTAGTATGTGTTTAGCACTTCGTGTGTTCGACATTCAGTGATTACTTAGTAAAAATAATTCTTAATACATTTCCTGATGTTGAATGGATGTCTAAGTCAGTTTGAGCTGATATAACAAAAACCATAGTTTGGAGACTTTTAAAAAATATATTTTATTTATTTATTCATGAGAGACACAGAGAAAGGCAGAGACATAGGTAGAAGGAGAAGGAGGCTCCCTTCAGGGAGCCTGATGCGGGACTTGATCCCAGGACTCTGGGATCATGATCTGAGCCATAGGCAGATTTGAACATCACTGAGCCACCCAGGCACCCTGAGTAGGGGGCTTAAACAATAAAAATTTGTTTCTAACAGTTCTAGAGGCTTGAAAATCCAAGATCATGGTGCTGGCATATTTGATGTCTGGTGACAGTCCTGTTTCTCAAGATGTCCACCTTCTTCTTGTCATCACATGGTGGAGATGTCATTACATGGTGGAGAGAAAGAGCTCAGATATTTTCTTCTTATAAGGTGAAATCGTTTTGGGGAGGCTGTACTTGCATGACCTCATCTATACCTAATGATATCCTAAAGCCCACCTCCAAATATTATCACATTGGGAATTAGGGCTTCAACACATGAATCACAGCAGTGGGACCTCACATATTTAGTTCATAGCAATTGGGTAAGCTTCATATGCCTTAGGAGATAATTGGGTGTCTCTTATGATGTCTAGCAACTTCAGTATCTTTGTTTCACTTAAAAGCATCAGTTCTTCCTCTATAATGATTACAGAATAAACTAGGTTTATAAGCTGTAAGGGATACTTATTGGATTTGAGCCCCTTCAAAACTACTGGTAGCTATAAGGTGTGGATGAGAACATTTGGCAGGATTACCTGAGGGTCCATCTCCAAAAGGTGACCCAGGTGATCAGAACAGCTGACTACAATTTGGTTTGAAAGCTGATGTGCTGGTCTGGAATACTAAGGACAGTTCTTTAGCATTTAGCAAGTCAAAAATAGGCATTTTTAATTCATTCCTCCAGCTTCACTGAAAACTCTGCAGTCCTGTCAGGCTGAGTTCTCACAGGAGTATGAAGGAAGTAGGAGAAAGAAGATTCAAAACACATTCCCACTGGCTTTTAAAAAGTGGTTATAAAGATAATGAATGTAAATGAGTTTTCAAAGAGATTTGAATAGTATTATTAGCTCTACAAATTTTGACATCCCTAGAATATATCTAGAAACTAATATAGGATTTTGGATAGCTATTCTCATACTCTCTTGGAGACTCTAAAATCACTGTACATCTAATGGTTGAGCTACTTTTGCATCTTCAAATTTTCAATTTTTCTACCCACCACAAAAAATACAAAAGAGCAAATAACCACAACAAATCTATACTCAAATCCATTTTTGATGTCAGGGATCTCTCTTTTTCTCTTTGCTGCTTTTTATTGGACATCTAATGGGAGTCTCTAGAGGAAATCTAATAATTTCTTTATAGTTTTATTTTTTGTGTGACCATATACTTATGTTTATTGACTGCTACATTACTACACTTGACTTTCTATCTTCTCTCTTACATGGTTCTCCCTTTGTTTTAGCTAAGATTTTAGTGAGATTTCTTTTCATCTAGCAAACCGATTGTGTTATTTCACCGAGGTTTGAGTGAATGTGCAGTCCCTTGCATTCATTTCTCAAGAAGGAAGATGCGTTTAGTTTGCCTTTTTAACTTTATGAGATTGCACTGATCCATTTACACATTTTCCCCCCTAGGACTGACTGAGGTGGTGGCCTCCTAAAAGCTCAGATTATGGCTCTAGTAGAGAACAAAACTGACCTACCATGACTGGACATGTAAACTTCCATTGTACCAGTCTCCATGCCTACAGTAATTACTGTTATTGAAGTCAGAGTTAGAGATTGGTACACCTTGACATGAAGAGATAAAAGGCTCATATTATAGAAAATTTCCTCAGACCAGAATTTAAGAGGTAAGAGGTATGAGGTTCTATGTAAGAGGTAAGAGGTTCTGCTCTCTTACCATAGTCCAACTTTCCCTCATCCCTTTCTATCACTGCTACAACTAGTGGCTCCAGATGAACTTGGAATACATACCCACACCTGTTATTAAAGAGGAGATTGGGGAATCCCTGGGTGGCTCAGTGGTTTAGCGCCTGCCTTCTGCCCAGGACGTGATCCTGGAGTCGCGGGATCGAGTCCCACATCAGGCTCTCTGTATGGAGCCTGCTTCTCCCTCTGCTTGTGTCTGCCTCTCTTTCTCTCTGTATCTCTCATGAATAAATAAAACCTTTAAAAAAATAAATAAAGAGGAGATTTATAGGTGTTGAAGTGAGCTTTATTGAAGAATAAAAGATTATTTTAAGAGAGGGTACCTCATAGGGAAAAGGGGCAATTATTTACAGACAGCTTATATTTTCCTTGAGAAAACCTATACAGTTTCCCAGATAGTCAAAATATCTTCCTTATAATGAACACCTCAAACAGAAGTGCCTGTTCTTGGGTACATGGATGAACGTTAGGGGTAGAAGAACTACCTGAGTGTGTACAATCTGTGTAGGTGTGTGCATGCATGCACATGTCAGCATTTTCCTGAACAGTTTTCGCTATAGTTTTCATTATATTTTAAAAGCTTAATATATCAGATGCCTATTATATGCACCTCCAAATCTCCTCAGCCTCATGTTGTACCTCCATCCTTTCGGGCCACCAGTCCTGCACAAGCTTGGACCAGCTTTTTGCTAGTGCTTCACCTTTGTGCTCAGGCCACACCCTTTCTCCTTTCCTTCTACTTCTCTGACACCATAGGTATCCATTTGGCATTCAGAGCCATGGGCCATAGCTGACTCACAGGTGCCAAGAACCAATAGAATAACACTTCTTGGCTCATCCGCAAGGGAAAAATTCTGATTGCCATTTCAGAAGGTCCCTCAGAAGGTCCCTTATGCCTCAAGCAGTGACCAACTCAAAACCCACTTTTACATCACTTTTCCCTCCTCCCCTACTTCACTCTCTCTTGTCCCTCTCTCCCACTTCCAGGAATCACATTCTCAAATAAGCTATTTGCACATAAGACTTTGCCTCCAGGGGAACCCAACCTAAGGCAGCCAATGACTTAAAATGTATTACAATCTACTATCTAAGAATCTATACAGTTTCCCACTCAAGTACCATATTGTTTAAATCCTTCCTTTACTAGGGCCCAGTGACCATTGCATCTGAAATTAAATGCATTCCGTGTTCTATTTGTACTTCCTCCTTAATATAGCTTCGGGACTCTTTGTTTAATGAAGTCTGGAGTGAATTTTCTCTCCAGCTGGCACAAAATAATAATCATGACATCAAGGAGCTTAACTTAACATAGCTAACCAATGCTCATGAGCTTTTCTTTTTCTTTTCTTTTTTTGTATATTTTTTTTTTTATTGGAGTTCGATTTGCCAACATATAGTATAACACCCAGTGCCATGAGCTTTTCTTTATCCTATTTTTCCCTACTAGACTAGTCATTTGTCACTTCCTTAAATGTCTGTTTTGGCATGTGGTAAACCAAATTGTAAGATGAAGCCCAATGACTCACACTCTCATATAATCTCCTCCCTTTGATATAGGCAGAACCTGAGTATCATGGGATATGCTCCTCTAATTATGTTCTATGGTGAACGTGAAGTGGCTTTGTAGAGGAAACTAAAGACCCCTAATCAGCTGACTGAGTTCATCAAAGGCATATTACTCTGGGGAGCCTGATTTAATCAGGTAAACTCTTTAAAACAGGGCTCAGGGCTTTCTTGGGTTCACAGACTCATCTACCAATCTTGAGAAAGCAAGTTACCATGAGTTCTGCAGCTGCAGGAAAATGAATTCTGCCAACAACCACTTGAGTTTGGAAGAGGATCTTGAGCCTCAGATGACACCATGGCCCTGGCTGACACTATCATTGCAGCCTTGTGAGTCTCTGAGTAGAGAATTCAGCTAAACCATGCCCAGGCTCCATATCCACAGAAACTATGAGATAATAAAAGTATGTTGTTTGATTAATTAATTAATTAATTAATTAGAGAGAGAGTGTGCCCACATGCGAATGGATGGAGGGGCAGAGGAGGAGGGAGAGGGACAAGCAGACTCTGTGCTGAGCATGAGCCAACATGTGGCTGGATCTCATGACCCTGAGATCCCAACCTGAGCTGAAACTGAGTCAGTGGACATTTAACCACTTAACCAACTGAGTCACCCAGACGCACTGTATGTTGTTTTATATCATTAAGTTTGAGACAATTTGTTACATGCAATAAAAAACTGATACATGGCACTTGTCGCATAATTTTTGTTTCCATTAATGCTTCCTTGCTAGACAAAGCATCCCTGAAGGGCAGTGACTGTGTTCATTCCATCTTGGGTTCACTGATATCTGGCAAAATGCCCTTGTATGGTAAATATTAATAAACTTTCATTTAATAAATAACAAATGTTTAATATTCTAAAAATGAAAAGTATAAAAATATTCATTTTGACCTTTGTACTACCTTTTTATGTGAACTATTTAAAATTTCTAATTTCAGTGTGTTGTGGCAAAATTTATAAAGTGCTTTTAGTTTTTCAGATCTTTTTATGTGCATGTCTTTGAGCTCTGCTCATATTACCCATGGCAAATGAAGGTGCCAGATCCCTGGGAACCTTGACAATTCTAAGAAATATTCCCATGCCATATTTTACTTCTACATTTCTCACCAAAATTAATGGAGCAGATCTTCACTCAATGCCAAGATTCTAGTCTGAGCTTGCCGAATTGGTATTAGGTGCTCAAGATGGAAAACTAAGGGACATTTAAATCTATAACATAAATTATCTTACTTATAAAAAGGGATAAAACAACATATGTATAACTTCACCATGCTGACTTTTCTAGCTATTAATGTTTAATGCTTAATCTCTCTGTATAGCTCAGGAATCACCAAATGCATTGATATTTCAAACGTATCTAAACGTACTTTGGTTAAAGATATTAGAAAAAGGCAAAAATCTGAGCCTCTAGTAAGATGATGACTGAATTGTCTAAAAGAACAGGGAGTATTAAAGAAGTAAGAAAACCCATGAAGTGAGACTACAGAAATTTTAAATAGATAGTACAAATGTGATTTTACATGGAAAGACTTTTTTATTTTTGAAGTTCTTTACCAAAATCTATTTCTAGAGATGAGTTAGTTTTTTGTATCTGTTATTTTTACCCTCTTGCTTGAAGAGGAGAGAACTGGAGGTCAATCTAATTGTACAGTTGATAGAGAAAAGAATAAATAAGGCATGCCTTTAATAAATGCAATGAGATCACACCCAGAAACTACTCCCTTGGATAAAACAAGTTCCATATTTGATCCTTACTTAATTTCAATGAATATGTTTTAAATTACACTTTGACAAATTAATGTGGCTATGATTAAAGAATTAACTACTGAAAAATAATTACTGTAACTGTTTTAAAGGCTTGTCATTATAGTTCTGTTGAGACCTCAAACCCCTGGGCATGAGTGTAATACTGAGATCAGAAGTAAAATTCTCAAAAGAAAAAAAAATAGCTATTTTGTAAATGAGAGATAAAAAGTTATTACAGGCTAACCCTTTCTCATGTCAATTTCTTAAATGTGAAAAATATCCAATGAACCCATTAAATACATTTTGACAGACTAACAGCAGGAGGCTTGTTGACCTTTCACCTCACATTGATTTCCCCTTCACTCGTTTTCCTTGGTGATTTCCACTTTTCCTGCATATATTTTGCCTCCCAGTCCACTCTCCACATGCCACTTCTGTAATCACTTGCAGTGGAAACCCTCACAGAGCCGTGAGCCGCACCAACACTTCAGGAGAACCTTGAAAATAAAGCAGTCACATAATTCACATCTATCAATAAGTTCCTCAATCAGCAAATATTTCTATAATACGTAGATACCCCTGGCATCTCAATAACACAGTTGAGCAGATAAACACCTGGGTGAGTCAAAATGGTCATTAATTATTATTTATTCATAGGCTCATCAATTCCACCAGCATTGATTAATGGACCACTCTGGGCATGACACCAAAATGGAGATTCAAAGAATAGAAAGGAAATGCATGGCAGCCTTCTCTCTCTCTCTCTCTCTCTCTCTCAATCTTTAATTGTAGAAAAAACCCACATATAAGGAACACTTAGGGGGTAAAAAATCACATAGTGAGAAATAAGCAATCAGGACAGTATTTATAGGTACTGGGAATTGAAATGAAGTGAAGAATCTGGATTTGTTCTGATTTTGATTTTTGAGAAGTATTATTAGATGTCATGTCTATTTGCAATAGAAGGAGTTGGGATATTGGCAGGAAATGCCACTAGGCAGAGTCAGACACAGTAATGCTGGCACCCAAGCTACAGTGAAAGGTGGCACGGCGGGGCGGGGGGGTGCATATGAGGTATCAAAGTACTTTAAAATCATCTGTACCTGTTACCTGCAAATTCCAGAGAATCTTCTAGCAGAGCACAGGTCAAAAAGAAATATGCGGGGCCCTGTAAAAATAATCTTAAAATCATGCACTCTTGTTAGTTTTTGTGTTATCTTCTGCTGGGGCTCTTTGCCTTTGAATATCTCTAACATGTAGCCTTCTTGCTTGGATTTCCTCCAGGCACTGATTTTAGAGCAGGGCTCGGCTCTCCCCAGCTCCAAAAAAAGGCCAAATTGTTCTGCATAGCCTTCATGGACATCATAGATTTGGTTGAAAATTTCCTTTGGAGAAGAGAGCACATCATGTTTCCATCAGAAGAAACCAGTACAAATCCTGAGGCACTTTTGTTCTTCCCCTGGCCCTTCCTTGGCCACCCATCACAAGCGTTTTCCTCTCTCCTGTCCTTTCACTTGGCCAGTGTCCCCCAGCACCCTTATGCCAGCTTCCTGGATGGTAGGGCTTCTCCCAGCTTCTCCCTCTTATTTCTGTCATCTTTTTATACAGCCTGCTTTAGCTCTGACTCAGCCCCAGGTTGTCCTGCCAACCTGCCTTATCTGCTGACAAATAAAGTAATTTCCAATTAATAGAATCCACCTATTTCCTAAGTCAATGGGAGATTGTACATGAAGGCTAATGAATTCATTACCCAAATATTTTCTAATTATCTAAAGTTTGGAATTATGGAAAGACTGAAATAATTTCTCCTAAATATAGAAAAAAGTTAGGATGGAAGATAATTTTTATATTCCCGATTTTCCATATATTCTCAATTTTCCATTTCTTCAATACCCCAAAGTTTTCCTTTTCTCCACAAATCCCCATTATGGACCAAATGTTTGTGTCTCCCCACCAAAACTCAAATGTTGCAGCCCTAACCCCCAATATGACTATTTGGAGATGAGACCTGGGAAGAAGTAATAAGGTTAAATGAGGTTATAAAGGTGAGGCCTTAATCCTATAGGACTGGTGTCATTATAAGAAGAGAGACACCAGAGCTCTCTCTCCTCCCACTCCCTGCTTCCCCCAATCTTATAAGAATACAGCAAAAGTTGCTGCCATCTGCAAGTTAAGAAGAGAGATCTCAACAGAAATTGGATTGGCTGAAACCTTGATCATGGATTTCCAGCCTCTGGAACTGGGAGGAAATAGATTTCTGCTGTTTAAGCCACCTAGTCAATGGTATTTTACTATGGCAGCCAGCACAGAATAATACAATTTGTTCTCCACAATCTCCCCATTCACTCGTAGCAGATGATCTTGCCTCTAACTTCACTGAGCAAACTGAGGTCCTTAAGTATTAACTCCTCCACCTTCCTCCTACACTACCAACAGCTCTCTTTACTTCCTCCTATTCTTTTCCGCTTTTCTCATTTTGGTGAAAGAGTTGACAACATGTCTGTTCACGGCTTATTCTTCTAATTTGTGCTGGGATCCATCCCCTCTCACCTGCTTGAAGCTGATAGCACTCCCCTGCTTAAAGCTCTCCCATGGTCACAGCTTACTGTGACCAGCCTACTGAAAGCTCCAAAGCTCCAAGCTCCACCATTTGACAGACAGCCCCCCACCCCACCCCATGCCCATCTCTCTGACTTCATCTCCTACTGTGATGTAGTTCCTGAATCACTGGCTTCTGTCGTTTCCCAATCACACCAAGCTGACACCAACCCTAGATACACACATTGGCTAGTTGTTCAATCTAGAATGCTCTCCCCACAGAGCATCCATGGCTAGTGCCTGTTTTCATTCAAGTCTCAGCTCAAATGTCGGGCCTCAGAATGGGCTTCTCTGAATGCCCAATATAAAGCCATCTTACAAAAAACAAAAATAAAAAGGGAAGACTTCCATTCTCTATCATATCATTCCTTTATTTTATCTATCCTCGTCTATTGGCTGTCTTCCAGAAAGTAGTCTCCATGAGAATAAGGACCTTGTCTCTTTCTTCACTTCTCTGTCCCCAGGGTCTTAAGACAGTGGTGCACAGTATCACTTGTAAACGTTACTGTTGAACTCACCCTCTCCTCTCTCCTGGTTCCCAAGTGATCATCCCTATGGCTATTATTCCTCAGCATAAAAACAAGCCCATATATATTTCCCATTCTGAGAGCAAAAGTTCCCATGTAACCACACATCTCCCATTAGTCATTTCTCTGTTGTTTTCCTTCCCTTCAGAACCATGCACACTTCCTTAAAGAGGACCCTACACCATCTATCTCTACCTTCTCCATACCATTCACTCTTCACCTTCCTGGAATCTGATGCTATTCCCCTTCCACTCACCTCATTGTCTTGTTTCCAAGATTACAAGTAACCACCAGATTGCCTCCTTCAATACACATCATTTTCTCCTCATCTTACTTGACCATCTGTGACATAATATGGTTGACTGTCCATTTTTTTCTGAGACCTTTTCCTTCTTCAACTTGTCTGAGGCCACATTCTTTTAATATTTTTTTACCTTCTCCTTATTGATTTTTCCTTTCCTAAATGAGTTTTTCTTCTTCCACACTCTTTAGAGATTGCAACTCTCATGTATCCTGGGGCTCTGTAGGAAATGTACAGGTGTGAGGGCACTGGTAGGTGTAAGTGGTAAGTAACAGGGGGTGGTGGGGACTGTGAGGGGATGCAGAATGCTCCCTATCCCCTCCAGAAGACTTTTCAGTTCAAGTTTTTTTTTTAATGCTGTGCTAGCCAAACAAACTATATCTGTGGGCAAATAGGGGCCACTAATTTCTAGTCTGTGTGTTAAATGTTGTTGTTCTTTGAGGATTTTCCTTGGGTTCTGCTTTCTTTTATGTATACTCTAACTGGCAGCCCTACTCACAACTACAACTTCAGCTACCACTGATGTTTCACTGAGTGTCTCTTCACTGGTCCTGTATAGCACAGGGCTTAAGTACAGGGGCTGGGTCAGACAGGCTTGGCAGGGAGTCCATACTCAGCCACTTACCAGCTCTGTGATCTTGGGCAAATTAGTTCACTCTCTTAGCTTCTGTTTCTTACATGAAAAATGAGGATAATAACAGTTGTTCTTACAAGAGTCTTTAGAAGATGAAGTTATGCATGTGAAATGCTTAGTATGATATCTAGCATGTAGTGAGTGCTCACTGAAAGTTAGCTCTTCGGAGAACATGTCTATGGAGAATGGCAATAAACATCCCAATTCAACCTTGGTAAGCTGAACTTCTCATCTTCCTTGCACAGTTTGATTCTTGTGTTACAAACACCACATTTTATACAGATGTCCAGACTAGAAGCCAGGCATCATTCTAGATTTCTCCCCCTATGCCTCTGCCCCACCCTAAACACTATCCACCAATACACCTTGACAGTCTCCAAAAGGCCCAGCCACGTGGCCTCTATCATGTCTTACTCAGACCATGTCCTTTCCTTCAATTCTACCAATGCCTTAACCCAGCTGTTATCATTTCTTGTTTAGATTGTTGCCATGACCTCATAACTGAACTCTCAGCCTCATATCTCAACCTCCTTCATTCCATTCTCTACATTTCTGTCAAGGTGAACTTTCTAAACTGGAAGTTTAATCATGTCACTCCTCTGCTTGGAAACATTCCAAGTCTCTCTTCCACCTATGTAATAAATAACAAATTTCTGATCTGGCCCTTGCCTTCACTTGGAGAATTACTTTCCATTGTTCTTCAGCCAAAACTATTTACTTCAACTATTCCTGATGACTTTGACCCCCTTGTAGCAAGTTTCACTCTCTTAGAGATGCCCTTCCTTGCCTCTATCTCAGGCAACCTCTTCCCTATCTCAGTTCAAGCATTATCGCTTCTGGACATCTTTCCTGGTGAACCAGCCTGATCTCCCCTCGAGCATGCCTAGCGAACAGGGCTCTTTCAATTATGGTATATTTGAAAACAGAGAAAAAGCTAACATTATTTGGAGAGGGAAAAAAGGACTAACAACCTACCCTAGGAGATTTGACATTCTTTTATGGTGACAGAGAATGAGAAAAAGGAAGTCAGTGAATAGTATGCAGGTAAGAAGGGAGATCTTATTTTGGAATCATTGCCATTTGAAAAAATACAAGAATAATAAAATTTTCAAGCTAATAATCATGTTTTGTCTAAGTCATATCTGAATAAAATGATGTGCTAGGTTGATATGCAGATACTTATAAATGACTCACTCATATGCTTGACAGCACAGACTGCCTGGGAATGGAGAAAAGCTTATCAGAGAAGTTATAGGAAGAACATAGGTAATAAGAATTCAAGAGTCAGCTAGCTTAATTATATAGATTAGTTAAAACATCTTTGTGTTAAAAACAAGATAAAATCTATGAGATGAGTAAAAATACATACCATCATTTTAACATTTAATATGGGTTTAACTCCACTATATGATTAAAGGGTATGTTCATATCTATTTCAATATTTCTCATGAGTTTAAGCAAGTTATTACCACAATTGTAAAATTTTACATAGGTATTTTGATATGATGTACATGTTTGTGGATACATACAGACTTCAATATATATTTACATATATTTATATGAATACAAAACACATTACATTTTACCATTTTTCTGTATTTTAAGAAAATTATATGCTTACTACTGTGGTTTTCTCAAACTGTGGGTCTCCATCCATTTATTTGTGACTCAAAAAGTCAACTTAGTGGGCTTTGACCAAAGCTTTTAAAAAATCCATGGCTATAGAATAGAATAGAAAACATAAGAGTAACACCTAGTAAGTGAAGTATTGTTTTTACAAATGTGGGTCAAGGTCGACATGTTTGAAGAGTGAGCCTTCGAGAGATTCAGGGAGAGACGAGATTGAGAGCACCTGGCCTCTGGAGGCCCTCCCTTCCCATCCAGTGCTGAAAGCTGCTTGGAAATAACCAGGCTTCTGTCAAGTCCAGACACAAGGACACACTTAACGACATCACAGCTTTTTCCCACTTTCGTCTGGGGGGTTGGGCCAAAGGCCAACTGTGGGTCTCTTGGGAAACTGGAATACTTTACCCCTTGGCAATGAGAATTCTATAATGTGCTTGCTTTCTTCTCTTTTGTAGTTGCTAACAGGGGAGAGTTAAACTCAGCACCCTATTTAGTTTTCCACAGCCATTGGCCTCTTATTTCCCTGATTGCCCTTACTCTTTTCTTTCCCCCAAACACACTACCTTCCTTAATCCCTAGATTTTGTGTCTTCACTTCATTAGTTTGTTTTTATGCCTGATTGTATTATTATAAATGATCATATTGTAATTGTATTATAAGTTCCTCAAAACCTTCCTGGAGTTTTGTGCTTCTGAAAACACTCCATAAAATGGAGTCATCCTCTCTACCTTCAATGTACTTATCTTTTATTTCTATAGATGTATAATATTTATAAGATTTCTGAGGAATCATGAAAATCACCATGTGGAAAATAATTAGAATATCCTCACTTATTATTAAGGATGATTTGCAGTAACATAGACAGGTGCGACTTTATAGTTTGGGAAAGAATATACTTTTAATCTACACAAATTTCAATTGATCTAAAAGTTGGACATTTTCAGCTGAAATGTCCATGGGGGACAGTTTGCATTTTATTCCAGTGCTCTATCAATTCATCCATTTGGGGTAGTGGTTTAATAAAAGCTGAATCAATTATTTTTATTTGCTTTTTATTTAAAAAAAAACCTTATAATGCATCTCCCATGAAAATTCTCAGATGTGATGGCTGTGAGAATTGCAAATTACCTTGTGATCCTTCAGGATGCTAGAACTTACATACATGGTGAAGAGCCTGGGGATCCCCCTCAGAGTTCTAACAGTAATTTTGAATTTCTGGATTATTATTCGGAACCATAAATCATGGGGCATATTTACCAAACTCTTGTATCCCCCTCCTTCTCACCAGACCTTCATGAAAATGATTACCAGGTCTGAATGGATGATCAGGCCTGAAAGCATCACAATGTAATGGAGGAAATGGAGGTGGATATTTCCAGACTTGTGTTCTAATCAGAAGGCAGTAGAATCTGAGCTAGCACTAAGGGGCTTGTCATGGCACCCCTACAGCTGATATCTTAGGTCCAGTTTTTAATTAACGCCGCTAATTATGCAGAATAGTACCCTTTCCCTATTTTTTTAAATAATGTAAACGACAAGAGGCTGATCTGCAACCACTATCTCATGACCTGTGTGAGACAGAGGCTTGAGAACACTTATGTATGTGGAAATAATTAGATTCTAATTAGCTCTGCAGAAGTGGCATCGTCTTTAAAAAATAATCAAAGAAATGTCAAAATGAGACAATGTAAATAGTTATCATTAATTGCATTTACTCATCTGGGTAGAATTAGAATCTGGAGCTTCTAGGAGTTTCTTTGTACTCTCTAACAGAAAAAAAAAAAAAAGTTGTGTTGTATTTGTTCCAAAGCTCCTATATACTTATTTCCAGACTTCTCCAAAGGAGATGGGAATGTAGTGGGTGAATTCTAAGTGATTTCAGGCAGGGTTGTGATTTAATATCTATTACAGCAGGCACAGTCTGGGTACAGGATATGTGATCTCCCCTTCACAGTGTCAGGGAGGACGAGGAGAAATAGCAGATCCCACAGGGGCTGAAGGGACAGAGCTGTTTGCCTCGTGAAATTAATTAAATATGGTGAGATCATTGAGATACAGGGTCATGAAGCAGCTTGCCACTTCAGGTAGGGCTGCAGGCTTTAGCAAATAAAAATAAGGGATGCTGGTAAATTCGAACTTCAGAAAAGTAACAAATAATACTTTGGCATAAGAATGGTCCAAATATGCATTTTATGGCAATTATTTGTTGTTTATCTGAAATTCTCATTTAACTTGGCTCCTGGCAACTTATTTTTACCTGGCAACCCTATTTCAAGAGGTGAATATAGTAGCTACCAAGTTAAGCTTCTTTCAGTCTCATATAAGTTAGTATGCAAGCTATTTCCAGTTTCCAGAATAGTCTCTATTGACCACCAAAACAGCATAATTTGGAAGCACAGACAGAGCCTTGCCATCAGCAGAGTGATTTGATAGAAGAATGAGGCATTACTTTGACTTCCATCTCTAATTATTCATGTATTCAAAATATTTATACTCCCTTGATAACATAGTCCAAAGGAATAGTATTTTATGGATCTCTAATTCTGAGAAACATTAAAAAGCTTTCTTTCAAGATCATTTTTTCTGAGAAAAATTATTGAGTCAATTCATGCTCCATACTGGACTTATAAACACATGTATCACTTCAAAATATTTGTGTTATGGTACTTAAACATGTATATATATGGACATGCAGTCATGTGGTCCAGCATCTGTTGTTCAGACTACTAACATATTAAAGTTTCACATTGCTTGATCTTAGCATAGCTAGCACAGGATTATATTCCTACACAGAAAACTATGGGATTGAGTTCTGAAGGTGAATTTCTCTCATTATTGTTTTTCTCATCATATAATACTTCACAATTTACAGTGTACAAAAACTTTGCATCCATTCTCTTAGCTCATGCTCCCAGGACCCTGTGAGTTTGATAGTGTTACCTTCCTTTTAGAGAAGAGGAAACTCAAGCTTGGGCTAAGCATCTTGCCTAAGGTCATTGGACAAGGAGGTGACAGAGGCAAGAAAACCCCTCAGGTCTTCTGACCCCAGTGCACTGATCTTTCTCTTAGGTCAAGTTATGGTCTCAGTAATGAGCCTAAAATGTAAACCTTGGTTGTTCTCTCAGAAGGTATCACTGAAAAAGATATGGGCATCCATTCCAAGTGTCTGGAAATAATAATGCTTTATTAATTGGCATCCTCTACTCAGACTTTATGTCACTGAAAATTTCAGTTAATATACAAGGTGCCCCGATTCCTGTGCATAATCAGAGACGGCTGATGGAATGGTGACTTCCCAGCTGCCCATTGTCTTTCTGCCATGTGCCCTTCTTTCCCTGTTCACCTTCCTCCCCAGTCTACTGTGCTTTGGTACCAACTCTATCTTCATGGGTAGACCTTATGAAAATGCAGTGGCAGGGATGAAGAAAGGGGACCGTCAGGAGGAGGAAGATGGGATAGTCTGTATTGCTTGAGGGAGGCAGAGGTGTAAGCCAGCTGTCTTCAGCCCTCATTTTACCTCCTCAGTACTCTTCTTCTTTCCTGTATGGTTCTTTACTCCAGAGTCCCCACTTGTCCCAGTTCCTCTAGGGAAAGGTCCAAGATAGCTTGATCCTTGTATATTTTTACATGTAGATTAATATTACTTCATTTCTCTACATCCCCAAAGATCCTTCATTAAGTAGAGATTTGTCTAGTACATTTTTAAAAACCAACACAAAAGAGATTCTATATCATAGGTAAAGTCTTACTAGACCATCCTTTTGTTAACATGGCAAATCCCTTTAATTATTCCCACTCTGCAAATGGTTGTGTTTTCCTTTTGGAGGTAGGTGAGTTGAGGAAAAGCTATTAGATTGAGCACAGATTTTATCATCAGTGTACAATTTTAAGGCATCCTAGTGCAAACACTACTGGTATTAATGGTGGCTAAGAAAGAAGACAAGTAAGAGGATATAGAAGGGATGAACCAGCAACGTTCCAAGACTAACCCCCCTAATGCTTTTGTCAGTCCCAACCCTCAAGTGTCTATCTTGTCTTCAGGATTTTTCAGCTCCCAGTGATGGAATCTCCTTCTTAAAACTAATGTTTACTTAATGTTTACTATGTGCCAGCTGTTGAGTATAGGATTTGATTTTATCCTACTTCAAAGCTAATCATTTAGCCTGTAACAATTTCATGGATACTGGCAGAAGATAAGCAATTTCTGGGTTAGAGAAAATGGTCTTTATTACTTATAGTAGAGCAAGAAACACAAGCACCATTTTTGTGTCATCTTCACTTGTCCCCTATATACCATGGGATGATGCAGTATGAACCCAGGTGGATGGCTTGGACCTGCTATTGGTCATATTACCAGAGAAGAACATTAGGCTTGAGATACTTGCTGTTTTATAACAAGCAGTAATCAGATATGTTCTCTGTCTCAGAAGACATTATCTCATTTCTCAAACTTGTTTGCCATAAACACAACCCCGAAAGGTGTCCCCAGTAAAGAGTAATCAGAGTTTTGCATTCTTGACATCTCCTACAAGAAGGTACAAGGATGCTCGTGGAAAGTGGTGAATTCCTTCTTTCAACACCAAGCACTATTTCAAGAACCTTCCATTTATTAACTCATGTACTTCAGAGCATCCCTAGGAGCACTTTTGTGATCCCATTTTACACGTGGGGAAACTGCAACATGGTGAGGTTTAAGTAATTTAGACAGGATCGGGCAGCCCTGGTGGCTCAGCGGTTTGGCGCCGCCTTAAGTCCAGGGCGTGATCCTGGAGACCCGGAATCGAGTCCCACCTCGGGCTCCCTGCATGGAGCCTGCTTCTCCCTCTGCCTGTGTCTCTGCCTCTCTCTCTCTCTCTCTCTCTCTCTGAAGATCATGAATACATAAATAAATAACCTTTAAAAAATAATTTAGATAGGATCCCACTGCTAGTAAGATGTAAAGCCAGGCCATCTGGCTCCAGAATATGCCTTCTTTTTAAGTAGACTATCATTTTTATTGCCAGGTTGGTAGAGATAAAGCACATACTGACCAACGTGGAGATACATTCCTTGTTATTATCCCCCACACTTTGACCTGTAGATCCATGCCACACCCTTTCCCAAATTCATGTTTTGCTCATGCTTTTCCATTACCCATCATTCTTCCCAAGCCCCATTGTCCTCCTCTGCTTCTTTGCTAAATTCTTCATCCACATTTTCAAAGCATACTGACTCACCGTTCATTTTCAACCAAGCATTTTTATTTTTCTAGGACTTATCAGTATGACTTTGAGTTCTATTTTTCAAAGGGGGAAAATCATAATTCTGAGATAATCCTTATGTATGGTCCTTAACCTACCTTATATTTTTTCTTTTTTCAGTTTTTTAAAAATTTTAATTCCCGTATTGTTAACATACAGTGTTGTATCAGTTTCAAGTGTACAATGAAGTGATTCAACAATTTATACATCATTACTCAGTGTTCATTGTGATAAGTGTACTCCTAATCCCCTTCACCTGTTTCACCCATCCCTCAACCCATCTCCTCTCTGATAGGCTTTATTTTAAATTAATGCCCTCAGGTTAAAGTTTTTAGTTTTTTAAACAAGAACATTTTTTACATGAAGCATACTTCAGAATACATGGTTCTAATATATATATATATATAAAACATTCCATCCAAGAAAAACGGTGAACATTTTCTTCAAGCACACACAGAAGAATCCCCTGGTTAGATCATATAAAAAGAGACATTACAAAATATTACAAATTCATATGAAAATGAGTCAGTATGAAATTGTAACTGAACATAAGGAAATACCTTCTACAAATGCAGATCTGCCATTGAACAGTGCATTTACTCAGCACTACTAATAAACATCCCCCTTGTTTGCAATGTAATGGGGGTATTCTTGTTTCACCCTTTTATGTCCCTATTGTGATACCTACACTCTCATAACTAGGCACTTCCTTCATTTATGGCATATCATATCATTCCATATAACATAGTATACTTATGAATATTTCTGTATCTCCAACTTGAACTGTGAACACTTTATGAACATGAACTTATTGTATTAAATTTTTTCATTCTCTCCAGAAGCTATCCCAATGATGGGTTTATAGCAAACACCAATAAATGTTTATGGGATAGCAACAACATGTACAAGTGATTACATTGCTATGAATCTAGCATTATAGTCCTATATCCTAATACGTCCTGGTTTAAATGGAGTTTGTGGGGAGATGACTTAGAAACTTAGCCCAGAATAGCATTGTAACTATGGAAAATGCTTCATAAATTTTCAACAAATTTCAACATGTTTTTTTAGGATACTACTCATTTTTGTGGATTGATTTACTTATGGGAGTAAATGACACTTGGATGAAAAATAAGCCTAGTTGTTTGGTTGAAAATGAAAACTTTCAGTGAGTAAACCATAGGTTGATTTTCTTTTATGGTTTACCTAGAACACATCACCAGCATATTGTGCACGTGACCCTTGCTTGACTTGTCTTACTAAGTACAACCAACTGACAAACAAAGCCCTAAGAACACCCATAAGATTGAACTGCCATTGTTTACCTATAACCTGTTTTTATTTTTTAAAGATTTTTATTTATTCATGAGAGACACTGAGAGAGGCAGAGACCGAGGCAGACGGAAAAGCAGACTCCCAGTGGGGGAGCCCAATGCAGGACTTCATCCCAGGATCCCAGGATCATGACCCGAGCCAAAGGCAGACGCTTAACTACTGAGCCACCCAGGCACCCCATCACCTATTTTTAAAGCATTTAAAATGTGATTTATTTGCTACTCTTCAGAGCTATTTTGGTCTAAGGCATTTCACAGGGAAATTACTCCTTACAACTTGCCTATGAAATAAATAGAGAGGATTATCACACATTTGATAAACATTTACTGTCACTTCCTAAGCTGGTTCAAAGGTAGGGTATACTCAAGACCCAGTCTCCTGGGCAACCCCCTTTCTCTCTTTGTCCTGCCTCTTACCATTACCTCGCATTCTACCTTCTTATACTGCTGTCTCCTTTCAACTCAGAACCTCTGCCTGCTTTCAACTGACCTTGCTCCATTTCTCCTGCATCCCATCTGCTTTTTTGCATCCTGGACCCAGGACTTCACCTCCATCTGTCTGCTGGTGACCATAATTAGAATTTGGATGATGGTTTCTTTTACACTGGCAGTAACTGAAAGTTTCACCTCTCCATTGGCATGATCCTTACCCATGGTGGCATCAGAAATAAGAAGTCAAAGTGCACCTCTCCATGAGAATCTCCATAATAGCATCTATACTGGCTTTGACTAAACTTGCTCTGAAAATGAGATGCTATCTGTTATTAACTTTCTGAAAAATCAGTGAAAAGATAAGCCCAGCTGTATTACCAGTGCAGCAGGGAAACATTTAGAGTGAAATAGCAACCCAGTACACAAGCCCCCCCATTCCCTGAAACAGGGCAGAAAATAACATGTAATAGGCTGGGAATTTCATGTTTATAGTTATTAGTTAAGATGACTTTATATGGCCTCATTAAGTAATTCTATAGAAATAGGGAAGAAATTTTTAAAAGTCATCGCTATGATCACTAATCCATTCAACTACTATTTGAATGATTGCTATTTAGAAGACACAGGATGGCAAAAACATTTAATAAAACCTGGATCCCACTCTCAATGAACTTACTAGAAGTAAGACTTATACATACATAAATAAGCTTTAACTCCAGGCAGAAAGGAATGAGGCACTACATGTTGTGGAGAGACCTACTTAATATACTTAAGACCTACTTAAATATATACAGTTAAATACATATCTGTATTTCTCTCTATATGATCAAGTATACATATATATAGTCAAATATATATTTAGTAAATATATGTGTTAAATATATATGATTTATCATATATTTAATAGTATATACTATATATCTGAATATATATTTCAATTTCAAGTCAAGATTTTAGGTTTAAATTCTAACAATTCAACTGCCATATTTGTTCCTCGATTTTCTCTTCTGTAAAAATATGCTAATAGTAGTCTGCATTTCACTGAACATTGAAAATGTAGATGAAATAATGCGTATTAAAAGACATTAGTAATGAACTATTTTGTTTAATCAGTGATTATTAAGAAGGCAGATGCTATGTTAGGTACTGGGAAGATCAAACTGCATACGACTCACTCTTCTCTCAAGGAGTTGAGAGTGACGTGGAAGAAATGTTTGGGTAAGCAAGTGATTCCAGTAACACATGGCACATGTTAAGAGGGTACAGTAAATACATACAAGGCAGTTTGAGAACACACAGGGCAGGATCAGACTGCCTGGAGCTTTTGAAAGCTCCAAAGCCCATGTTTGGGCTGGGTACCATTAAGGAGTCCACCAGGCATGTGGCAGAGGAAGGGGATCAGTTTGGGGGAAGCTGCACATGCAACCACAGTGGGACACAGCCATGCCCCTGTAAGCCCAGGTATGGAGGAGCAGTAAGAGGTGAGACTGCTGAGAAGGGCCATGCAAGGTCCTGGCAGGAGGTTAAGTGTGGAGAGATAGCGGGGTGGGGGGGGCAGATCATGAGGTGCTTCTTGGTAACAGAACATTTGAATTCTATCATGCAGATAGCAAGTGGCTTAAAACAACAGAAATTTATTCCCTCACACTTCTGGAGTCCAGAAGTCCAAAATCCAGGTGTTGGCTGGGTCCTATTCCCTCCAAAGGCTCTAGGGGAGAATCCTAGAATCCAAACTTCTGGCAGCTTCTGGTGACTCTTGACATTCTTTGTCTTATGGCCTTGCAAGTCTTCTGTCTGCATCTCTGCTTCCCTCTTTACATGGCCTCCTCCTCTATGACTGTGGCTTCTTCTCTATGTGTCTCTTATAAAGACACTTGTCACTGGATATAGGGACCACTAGGATAATCCAGGATCATCTCCTCATCTTGAGATCTTTTACATAATTACATCTGCAAAGATTTCTTTTCCAAATAATCTCTGAGTGTGTGTATCTTTGGGGTGGATGGGGGTGGGGATACCATTCACCCAACTTAAGTGAAGAAGCATTGAAGATAGGAACTTTAGAAATTTGGAACCACATGTGATAGGTCACTTTGGGGACTGAAGGGGAGACAGTTTTATGTTTTGCAAACTCTAAAAAACTATACAAGTTTTACCACAGTCACTATTACCATCCTCAGTGAATTACCATTGACGACCCTCTAAACCATTGAAAAGAAAATCAAGCACTGATTGGTACATAATTTTTGATGTGGTTCAGAATCACCCAATAAATGTTTATGGGATAGCAACATATCCCTGCTCTGAAAGCAGGCAGAGGTTCTGAGTTGAAATTACCATTTGTCATGTAAAGGATGTACAGACTTCCAGGACACCCGACTCCACCTTCACCCTCCCTCACCATTCACAGCTGTGCTTCTCAGCCGAGGCTGCCCCTGGAATCTTCTCCTGCCACTGAGAACTCACCCTGGAGTCCCACCTACAGAGATTCTGAGATGATTTCTCTGAGGTGCAGCCTGGGCACTGAGATTTTATAAATCTTCCCAGGTGATTCAAATTGCGATCTAATTCCATACCTGAAGATTTCCTTTTTTATTAGCATTCTATTTGCCTCTGATCACCCAATCTCTAAAACACAATTCAACTGAAAACTAGCTTAATGACAGACACTTCTTAGTGAGAAGCTCTATCTAGAAAATGGTGTCTCACCTCATCTGGTTTTTGTAAATTATAATAATGAGAGGGCACTTTTTCAATATCAAAAACAAATCTTTTACCAACTAGCAATTTGAGTGTTTTTGTCACCGTGGTGGGTTTTTTTTTACATTGATTTTGATTTTTTTTTGAATGTTGCCTTAAAATACTATTTCTTTTGATTACTTGTTTCTGGGGGACCACTTTTTTTTTAAAAGATTTTATTTATTTATTCATGAAAGACACAGAGAGAGCGAGGCAGAGACACAGGGAGAGGGAGAAGCAGGCTCCATGCAGGGAGCCTGATGTGGGACTTCGATCCCTGGTCTCCAGGATCAGGCGCTGGGTTGAAGGCGGCGCTAAACTGCTGAGCCACGCAGGCTGCCCATGGGGGACCACTTTAAATTTTGTGCCAGAGGTGAGAGAATTCTTACTCTTCTAGTTCCCACTCTGCATAATTATTTTCTCATGGCTGCTATGGCACGGAGTTCAAATCAGAGTGTTGGCAAGGCCAGTCTTTCCCTGATGCTCTAGGGGAGAATGGCCCCCTGCTTCTTCCAGCTTCTGGTGGCAGATGGCTTCTTTGTCTTGTGGCTGCATCCCACCGATCTCTGGCTCCTCTTCACATGGCCCTCTCTTCTGTCTCCTCTTTATGTCTCTTCAAACACTTCAACGACCAGTCCTATAGTCCAGGATGGTCTTCTCCTCTCAAACCCTCAATTTAATTACATCATTGAAGAATGTACTTTTTTTTTTTCAAATTAAGGTTATATTCACTTGTGTCAGGCACTAAGAAATGAATGTATCTTTTGGGGGGCCACCACTCAACATACTCTGATAGCCTTCTTCCCTTGTATTATGTCGCTTTGTCCTTATAACGAAATGATGCCCAGGGAGGATTTTATTTTCCCCATTTTGAGGATGAAGAAACCGGCACTCACAGAGGTTAAGTGAATGCCCCCAAGTCATCCAGGCTTTTACATCACTGAACCAGGGCTCCTGATTCCCAGCCCTGTGCTTTCTGAGCTATGGAGATCTTATTATCTATTGCTTCCTAAAGCTCTATGAAACCGCTTGGGACACAAACCAATGCTATCCAATCCTAAAGAAAGCTGATTCTAGAACCCACAAGATTTTATTTTCTGCTCTTCCCACTTTGCAGTGCTTATTATGTTTCCAACTTTTGTTCCAACTGTTGTGCTAGCATCTTCTATTCTGCTTATAAATTGGTGAACAGATAGCTTAACCCACTTCCTGTTCTAAGCCCACAAATAAAAGCTGTGATCTCTTCTGACAAAATAGTTCTCCCGTATTAAGCAGTGAGGAGACTGTAATATCTTTTCATCTTAAAGGACAAAGAAGATACAGTGAAATGTATAGTTATCTGACCTGGGACATCTGAGGTCCATATCTCACTAATTGCCTGTTTGATGGGGAAGCGGAATAGCCTTCCTGAAATATTAACAGAGAGTTTGCTCTCCCTTGTGGCTTTAATTCTTAAAATGTAAAAGATGCTGTAACCTTTCTGGCCATCTGTGTGGCACGGCAGAGAAGTCCACCTGCCTGCATTGATCACTGAGAAGAAATGGAAATGTCCATGGCTCAAACCGTCCAGGGCAGAAGGGGACATCCATGCTCGGCATTGCAATAGGGGGCCACGCTTAATTTAAATTTAAACTGAGGGCTTCGCTGGATAGCCAGCTCTTTCCAGCCTCAGAAACATGGCATTAGTGAAATGTCAGCTTGCGTTAGGATCACCAGTGGCCTTTTCTGTGCACATTCTTCCGTGTTGCTGCACAAAGATAGCGGAGCATGGCCATGCCTCTGCTGCGGAGATCGATCCGCCTTCATGTCTGATATTACCTTACATGGCCAGGGCCAGGCGGCTGTGAGAGCGGGGGCAGAGGGACCGTGTTTACTCCCTGAACCTTGAGGTAGAGCTTTAGCAAGGGGCCGGGCGGCCGAGGGTGGCTGCACTGACTGCAGTTGGGGCCCCTTTTAGGGTTTGCAGTGATAAGAGCAGATCTCCCAGGAGTTGAATGTCTGCGTGATCTAAAACCAGGGCAGTCAAGCTGAAGAGGATGTGTGCACTAACCTGTTTGCACTGAATACTCTCCATAAATAATTTACAGCCATGACTGCTAGCTATTATTACAAAAATACCGGATTGCATTTTGACACATGCATCCAGCTTGTAAGTCAATAGATGCGTTTCACCTAGTGTGTGCAGACCCCGTAGAAGTCACCCATCCAAGTGTGTTTTCCGACGATGTAATTTAGCACTCCCCAACCAGAGGGAGGAGAGCGTTGGGGGAAGCCTGCACCCTCCACCAGACAATAGACTGTCCTTCTGCGTCCTTATTTTACCATTCCTTAATAGGCTGTTGATGCCTTCCTTCTGCCCTGCAAAACGTGCTTGTAAATTTCAAGTCGTTGGCATCTAATGTTAAAGGGAAATTGCTCGGATGAGAAATATTCTTCTGCTTTACTTATTCAAAAGGTGTCTTGTAGGGTACTGCATGGTATTTCCTTTGAGATCTACTTGAATCACCAAAAAAACATTTTACTACTGGTCCATTTTCACACACACACCCCCACCCTCACCCGAAGTAGCCTGGCCTCCTTCAGACTGGCACTTCCCTGGAAGACAAGAGTGTTGTCCCGTGAAGACAAAACCCATGATCTGGTAAATTCTTTTCGAGAAGTAAGAAAGCAGTTTTTGTTTTCTGTGGTCTCAAAAATAGGTGATAAAATGCAGTCTGATAAATATGTAAAAAAGGAACCACATTAGAGCTCCTTATGATGGTTGCTAAAGTTACAGGACTCTTTCAGGTATTTTCTTTTCTTTTCTTTTTCTTTCTTTCCTTTTTTTTTTTTTTTTAAGAGAAAGCCCAAGAACACCATTCAGATATTACTCTATCTTTATGACCAATCGATGGCAGAGTTGCAGGGTCTCCCTTATTCTTTGATGAGGTACATTTATATGCAACGAGGGATTGCATGTATATTTAATAAGAAACTCCATTATGTGTACACATGGCGGGAGAAAGGAAAAAGAGGATGTTTGTGCTGGCTGTGCTAATGCTATAATAAGAAATGAGTCTAAAAATTATTTGCTACAGATTTAAAAGGATAATCTTGGGTGGAGGAAAAGGCAGGTAGGAAATGGTGGTTCTAGGCAGAGATGGCTTTTAAATATTCACATGCCAGAAGGACAAAACATCTGACAGTGAGCTGTTGATAACATATAGTATTGTCTGAATAGAAATATACCCAGAAATATTAACAGTAGCTATTTTTTCAGCAGCAGTAGTCCTGGGTCAGAGATGAGGAATACATACCTGAAGTTCATCTGAAAGAAGTAATTTTTGATTATATAAGATTTTAATTATTTTAAATTAGCTAGAATAGCTGAGTAGTTAATCTATAAACACTTAAAAAATTGTCAACAGATACCTTACAATAACATTAATACAATTGTAAGAAATATTTTTTAAAGATTTTATTTATTTATTCATGAGAGAGCAAGAGAGAGAGAGAGAGAGAGCGGCAGGGGGAGAAGCAGACTTCTCACCGAGCAGAGAGCTCAATGTGGGGCTTGATCCCAGGACCCCAGAAACATAACCTGAGACAAAGGCAGATGCTTAATTGACTGAGCCACCTTGGTGCCCCTTGTAAGAAATATTTTAAAGTGAAATATATATTTACTAAGGTTTGCTTGGCCTGATATGCGACTTAAAAGAAAATTATGGCATATAGATCATAGAAGAGAATGTCTTCAAATTGTTTTAAAAATAAAGTAATACTAACTCTGGGATTGCTACGTTTGTTGATCTACATCCAGTTCTTCTGTTTCTTCCTGGTTTCTTACATTTATCCTGACACTCAATTTCTGTCTAGCAGAAAGGGCCTGATATACCACAGTGATTGCACAGCTTTTTGGGTGCTGCCTTGACTCAGATCACCCTGGTGCCTGTGTAGGAAAAGTTTTCACACAAAATTATACGTGATCAGTTAAAAGGATAGTTTTTTATTCCAAGAGTATATATTTCTTCTCTTTGAGGAGTAACCTTTGATGAAATGAAGGTGATAGCAGAATACTTTTTTTTTTAAGTTCCAATTTGAGATAGTAAAAAAATTGAACACTCCTATCACTCGGTATTTTTTGGTACATTTTTGGTCCATGAAACCATGAATCTGAAAACCACTTCCCTGATGCTGGCATCCTTAGAACATGTTAGAATAGCACTTATCATGCTGTAGCATTATTATCGGCTCACTGGGTGGTAAGTACGTGCATGGTATTCATCATAGCATTCTCAGCATCCGGCATGATAAATATTTGAGTGAAGGAGATAGCTGGGAAGTATTTAGCTCTTTCTTGTACGAGGCCATTAGTCTACTTCCTTTCAAGAGTGGCTCTTGATCTGAGTTCTGTGGACCCATAGGCAGGTCCGTGGAAGGGCTTCACAGGACCCAAGAACAAAATTTTATGCAAAATTTTGCCCAAAGAGTATATATGCACTTATTTTTTTTCTGAGGAGAGAGTCTACAGCATTTTCAAAGAAGTCATATCTCTCAAAGGTTAATGATCACACTGCAGGAATTATGTCATTCACCATGGACTCACTTACCATTTCTTGAATATCCAAGTCGTGCAAGATTCCACACTGACACAGGAGCTACGGAAATGCTTTTAGTGCAGCCCTTGTCTTTAAATAACTCATTCATGGTCAGGCTGACCCAATACAGACCGGCCAATACAAATTACTAGTGGTAAAGCCTGCAGTAAATATAGGTAGTTATATGGGGACATGTGGAATACCGCCTGGTGGTGGGGAGGGCTACCCAGAGGAGGTGACATGTAAGCTGGGCCTTGAAGAATAAATAATTTATGACACAGCAAATGAAAGAGATGCAAAAGATATTCTAACTATCCAAATAAGAATCCAAACTGAGCAAAAGCAAGAACAAAAACTGCTAAATGTGCACTCGTGCATTTATACAATCACATTCCCACAATTCCTTTCTTCATTCCCTTGAGCATCTAACCTACTGCTAATCATACTGCACTTATTTCACAAGACTTGGAATGTAACAGAATAGGGAAAAGGTGTACTATGCCATAATAACAAATGTAGGTCATCAAAAGTATTTTAAGTGTAAGGGCCACCCAAGTACTTCTTATACTTTTCCAAGCTGGTTGAGATTAAGAGGTGACATGGAGGGCAGCCCGGGTGGCTCAGCGGTTTAGCGCCTGCCTTCAGCCCAGGGCCTGATCCTGGGGACCCGGGATCGAGTCCCATGTTGGGCTTCTTGCATGGAGCCTGCTTCTCCCTCTGCCTCTCTCTCTCTCTCTTTCTCTCTCTCTCCGTCTCTCATGAAAAAATAAATAAAATATTTAAAAAAAGAGGTGACATGGATTTATTTGAGGCCCATTACCAGAAATGGTGAGGAAGACCTATGGTTGAAAGCTGAACTGGGCCCCTGTGCCTGGTATGTATGGATGCTGCTTGCACAGGGTGGCCAGCAGCCAATCTGGCTTTGTGCAAAACAGAAAGGGTGTCTCTTCCTCTGAGTGGATTCAGCATCACACCAGGGCACACACTCACCCAGGAAAATAAGGGCTAGATTCCAACTCCCACCCACCTCTCTGCTGGGTGCCTTTAATCCTCGATCCTATAGATCGAACAGAGATGAAGCAATGATCTATCTGACCTAACCTTATCATGTGTTTAGCTGACCAGTGTTGAGCTCATGTTGGAACAGTAAGAGCTAGAAGAGATCCCCAAATCTTCTCCTGTGCAAAGCATAGAACAGCAGCAGCAATATAAACTCTAAGAAGTGCTGCCATATCTAGAAAGATATTGTCAAGCCTGCATCTTTAAATCTTGCACATTTTTGCAGGCACATTACATTGTGATGAGGATGAAGAGCTAAACTATGCCCACTTTTAGGATATGAGTCTCCAGAGGATAGTAGTTCTAAAAGAAAAAAAAAAATCATTTGGTTTTTCCACTGTTTGGAAGGAAGATTTCAGGGTTAATAGCAGACTATGGATTTCCAATCAGCACAGCATTATATTGAATGAAACATGGTACTAGCTGTGCTCCTAGTGTAATACTGTTGGTTTTCTTCTTAGCGTTTCAACCATCTGCTCCAACGAGGCTCAGTAAATACAGAAAACTCTAAAGCAGACATGACTGATGAGTTAAATATAGAAGATGTTTTAATGTATAAAATGTAATATATATATAGAATCAGATTAAATAGTTACTTTGTGATTCAGCACAACTGCATAAGAAGAGTATGAGTCTCCCCAAATTATCTCCCTGACTTATTTTATGTAGGTCCTTCCATTTCTTTGTGGAAGAAATTCAAAATCTCTGGGAAGAAAATACGCTAACATGGGCCATGCTACCATCTCCAGAAGTCATCCCAAACTGCTCCTGTGACACCAAAGGATGTAGGTTTTTTATATTGGCAGGTTCTTCACATTGTTAATCCAATGATAACATAGATCAGTTTAGTGTGTGTTCATTTGCCATTTTAGAAGACCCAAAGTTCCCAGCTTAGAGAATGTGGAGAAGGCATAAATCAGTATATTTCAAAAGGAAAAGAAAATGAGGATTAGGAGTCTGTACATCCTTGAATGCACTGTCTTCTACTTGTACCCAAATAGTAAGTGCTCAATTACTATTTGCTGAACAACTGTCTTGGAAGAAAGGGAAGAAAGGGAAGGCCCTGGAGAGCATGATGACTTATGTACGTCCTAATAATTTTCCTGGCCCATCTAGAAGACAATCACATTTTTCATATGTTAAGCTTAATATCTGTTTCTTTTTCTTCTCCTTCTTCTTCTTCTCCTTCTTCTTCTTCTTCTTCTTCTCTTCTTCTTTCTTCTTTCTCCTTCTTCTTCTTTTCTTTTCTTTTCTCTTCTTCTTCTTCTTCTTCTTCTTCTTCTTCTTCTTCTTCTTCTTCTTCTTCTTCTTCTTCTTCCTTCTTCTTACCACTAATCCTTTTTCTATTTTTAATGGGTTGTAAATGACTTGAACTAGAAATTAGAAGGCTTGTCCTCAAATAGCTCTTAACCTAGGGTTGCACATTGCATTCACGGCGTCTCTGAAGTTCACTGGTGAATCGGTGACCATGCTTGCCTAATTAATGCTGAATGAATGACAAAAAAAGAAACAACAACTCTAGAAATGCTAGAATATGAACAAAATTTTCCTGTGATGTTTATTAAGCTATCAGTACATCTTGGTTTTCAGTTTTGGAAGGTCATCAAGTAACCCATTTTTCCTTATCTGTGAGCAGCCATCCACGTCTTATGCCTAGATAATGCACCTAATTCAGCACATCTAGCTGCTCTGACCCACAAAGTCACTACAGTTTGTATGCTAAGCCTTAGCACACACAGCAAACTGCTTTCAAAATCAGCAAAATCAGTGGGCTCGAAGACGCACTAGGTTGACCATGTGAGTTCCTGAGTATTTGTATTCAGTTTTTCCTCTCCCTTTTGTTTTTCATCTCATTTTCACTTCCACTTTTCAATCTCAGTAGCTAAGCAGTTAGCAGCTCTCTTGCAATAAGCAGAAAATCTTTCAGGTTCCCGGGTTCTCTGTGGGTGGCACAAGAGGACTGTATTGCTGGATGCAACCCACATTTAATTGCTGCCAAATGTGGAGCCACAGACATGGCCTTGAACATCCATAGGCAGATGTGATGGATAGCTACTGCAGGAGCCCGCTCACTCATCCATCTCTGTAGGAAAACGACAGTGATCGCTGTAGAGTGAAGCTGACATCAGCAGAAATGACCACAGGACTCAGATGAAAAGGCAGCAGAATAGGGGAATTGGTCTTTAATTTGCTCTCTGAGGCCTTTTGTGAATGAGGGCAATTCTAGTCACTTTGGTCCAGACACTTTGCAGATCTTTCAGTGCAAAGAAAATGACACGTCTCTAGGGGTAGGCAGCCATAAAAGTTTAGCAGAGGTGATAAATCAAGAATACTGATTATTTAAGTTTCCTCACATCCTGAAAGATGGAAATTTAAACTTAGGCAAACTACATCCACACCAGTCCATCGGATGCTTGGGTCTATTTTATGGATTGGAACATTATCATTGAAAAAGCTTCCACTGTGCCTGCAGCAGCAGCAAAGCCAATGAAAGTGACACAGCTGTTAACCTCTGGAACATACAACCTTGACATAATTTTGTTCTGAACATAAAGTACAAATGTGGGTAATAGTCTCTGGTAATTTATACGATTTCTTTTTTTTTTTTTTTAAGATTTTATTTATTTATTTGACAGAGAGCATGAGCAAGAGAGCACAAGCAGGGGGAGTGGCAGAGTGACAGGGAGAAGCAGGCTCTCCTCTGAGCAGGGAGTCTGAGCAGGAAGCCCAACATGGGCCTTGATCCCAGGGTCCTCTGAGCCAAATGAAAATACTTAACCGACTGAGCCACCCAAGGACCCCAATTTCTAAGAGTAACTTTGTAGATAATGGTTTATCTCAAAACCATTGAATGAATGAGTTGAAAGTGATTCTATGATGAGTGTAATTCTACATGAGGGTGATAGAATTAAGCAAACAGGATCTTGTAGTGCCACATATCATCTATTAATGGTAGAAGTAATATCAACATTACATATTATTACATATCATTGCGCATTATTGCAATGAGTTGAATAATGTACCCCATAATATATGTTCACCCAGAATCTCAGGACATGACTTTATGTGGAATATGGATCTTTGCAGATGTAATTAATATACAGATCTTGAGATAAGGTCATCCTGGATTTAGAGGGGTCCTAAATATCTCATACATTTGAAAATGTATATATTTTAAAGGAATTGGTTCATGAGATCATGGGGGCTGACAAGTCCTAAACCTATAGGCCATGCCATCAGGCTGAAGATCCAGTTAAGTATTGATACTGCAGTCTTGACTCCAAGGCTGGAAACTCAGGAGAATTTCTATGCTACACTCTGAGGTCAAATTCCTTCTTCAGGAAATCTCAGTCTTTGCTCCTTCAATTGATTGGATGAGGCCCACCCTTATTATGGAGGATCACCTGCTTTATTTAAAGTCAACTGATTGTAGGGACACCTGGGTGGCTTGGCGGTTGAGCATCTGCCTTTGGCTCAGGGTGTGATCCCTGAGGCCTGGGATCGAGTCCTGCATCGGGGTTCCTGCATGGAGCCTGCTTCTCCCTCTGCCTTGCCTCTGCCTCTCTCTCTGTGTCTCTCATGAATAAATAAATAAAATCTTTAATAAAAAAGTCAACTTATTGTAAATGTTAATCACATCTAAAAGAAAAAAAGAAGAACCCTTCATAATGACATCTGCTCTAGTGTTTGACCAATCAGGTGTTCCCCATAGTCTAGCTAAGTTGATGCCTAAAATTCACCATTCCAGATGTCTAACAGACATCTCGAATGTAATGGAACCTCTGTCAGTCCTCTAAAACAATCTTTCCTTCAACACTTCCTAGTATCTGTTGCTCAGGCTGAAAAAAAAATATCCAAGTCATCGTAGATTTCATTCTTCCTTCAATAATAAATATTCAACCTATCAGCAAGTCTACTACCTATAAGATACTACAGATCTAACTTCTGCTCACTACCTTCTTCCTACCATGTTAGACAAATCTTCTCCCACCTGGATTTCTATAGTAGCCTCCTAACTAATCCCTTAATGATCCATTATTGTCACAGAGGCTAGAAATATATATTGATTATGAATGCTATATGTACATAGTAGATAGGTGGATAGACAATAGATAGATAGATAGATAGATAGATAGATAGATAGATAGATAGATGTTAGATCAGATCCCCTCCAAATATAAGATCCTCCATTGGTGTCCACTGCCATCAAAATAATATTCATTTTCTTCACCCTTGCCTACCAGGCCCTTATATGATCTAACTTCTGCCTATTTTTCAAACTCAGTTTATACAATGCTCTCTTCCAATCAAGTTACCCATGCTTTTGGTCTCCCATTCTTTTGTTTCCAGAACATGTTCTCTAGACTTCATGCTTTTTCCTATTCCCAGAATGATTTTTCTTCAAATATTCTTATGCTTCCTTCTGAAATTGTTTGCTTATTCCTTTGATAGAATTGTTATCAGTCAAACTTCCTACCAGAACAAGTACATAAAACCCAAGGGGGGTAAAACAATTGAAGAAATAAGAAAGCAACCAAGGCAGCCAGGATTTTAGGAGCCAAGACCTCAGAGAGCAGAAAAATGCATGGAAAGAGTTTGTCTTAGTCTGCTTTGGCTGCTATAACAAAATACAATAGACTAAAACTATCACCATAGACTATGACTTAGAGTCTTAAACAACAGGAATTTGTTTCTTACAGTTCTGGAGGCTAGAAGTCTGAGATCAAAGTACTGGCTTATTTGGCTCCTGGTAGGACTCTCTTCCTGGCTTGTAGATGACCACCTCCTCCCTGCGTCCTCACATGGTGGAGAGAGAGGGTCGGGGAGGGAAAGAAAGGTATCTTCCCATAAGGCGACAAATCCTATCAGATCCAGGCCCATCCTGACATCATTGAATGTTGATGACATCCTGAAAATCCTTCAGATACAGTCAGTTTGGGGGTTAGAGCTCCAACATATGAATTTGGAGAGGACTCAGTTCAGACTGTAGTAGAGGGCAGTATTTTCTGATGCTTTCCCCTTGAGACATTGGCTCATGAGTTCAACAAACTGGGTAAAAAAGCAGTGGCTTGGAGCACACAGCAGCACTCATGGAACTGGGAGACAAAAACTGTAAATTGGAGCTGCTAAAGCTGGCAGAAACAAGAGGTACGGGTGTTGGGAATGAGGGGACTGCAGAGATGTGAGCTCAACCTACTTGGTATTCTCCATTTTAGTGTATTTATTTGCCAGTTCTTAAATTACAGAGGTTCAAAGGCTTCGAAGCCAAGAATAAAATACAAGTAAGACAATGAAAAGCTGAGCAGTCCCTTAGTTTCACAGCACTGGGAAGATAGAAATTTGTTTTTAGGACCTGCCACGGTGGAATATCCCAAGGTGGAATATCCCATTCTTTCAACAGAAACCCCTAAAAGCCTATGCTGCAGAAGTAAAGGCAACCTGGAAAATGACCAGCCCTGTAAAGTCTGAAACTCAGGCTTGAAGTATCTCAATCCCTAACCATCTCAAGGTGGCCTGCTCCTACTAACACCTACCAGGCTTGTTTGTTTTAATTGTAGGATACCAGAGGATTCATAATGAAAAATATTCCTTGCTATATTTTTTGTTATGCACAGGACATCATCCCAGAGGCCACCACTGTTAGCTCTTTTAGGTGTTCATTATTTACCATTATATTTGCAAGCAACATCCTCATATTGCTAATTCTTTATCAAACCTTATCTACTTAACTTCCTGTAGTGGTAGACGAAGAGTGTTGGGACTTCCCTTTCTGACAGATTTATAACTTTTGTGTTAAAATCCATAGGTAATGTTCACATTATTATGAAATGTGAAAACTGTTCCTTCCCAAGTCAAGGAGTATACCTGGATAATGTTTCTTTTTCCTAGTTCAACTTTGGTTTTTCCTTGAGTAACAAGTCCATCATTTTTCACTAGCTGAGTTTTCTGTTAATACAACACAAATTATTTTGACCAGATCCCCCAATATATCTTTCTAATGTATATTAATATATTCTCAAAGGAGCCAAAAAGGTAATGCATTGTTTCCATTCTTGCCCTCGGAGACCTCACTCCCACAACCCTGTGGTTTCCTCTGGTTGCTCTCTGGCACTACTGCAAGGATTATCTTATTCCATGAAATTCTGATGATCATCTTGATGTTCAATCCTGATGTATTTCCTCACTTTACTGGAGTGCACGATTCAGTATTTTACTAAGAAAATCCTGTTATATCTAAAATCATCTTTAGATTACTCTCAGGGATGATTGGTTTGAAGATTCTAATTTGAGGATCATTTTCCATCAGAATCTTGAAAACATCATTCTTTGGTCTATTAGCTTTTTGTGTTGTTATTGAGAAGTCTGACACAGCATTGTTCTTGATCCTCCCTCTCTTTCTCCCTCCCCATGTGAAATATCACTCTTTATTCCAGGGTTCTATAGTTCCACAGTGTTGGGCCTAGGTTAGGTTTGTGGTGGTCAATTTTCTTTTTCACTTTTTGTGTTGGAGAATTGCTAGGCTCAATTTGGAAATTCATGTTTAACAGTTTGGGGAAAATGTTTTCTTTATTATTTATTTGATAGTTTCTTTTCCTCCATGTTTTTGGTTTTGCTTATTCTGGACTTCCTATATATAATCCATTACTACTTTTCTAAATTTTTTAGCTATTTTCTCATAGTTTTGATATATTTGCCTTTTTTATCCACTGAATGATCACCTTGCATTTATCTTCTAACTCTTGTGATCCATTTGCCACTTGGGCTATTTGATTTTTAATTTCTGTGAGCTCTTCGTTGTTATCTTGGAGTTTTATTTCATGAGGGCAATATGTTCTTATCTCCGTGAGGACATTAACAAGTTTCTTCTTATCTATAGTGCATTGTCCACATTTCTTTGTTCTGTTTATTTGTTATTATGTTGTCTTTGTTCATTTTTTGCCTTTTCATTTTGGGGGAGTTTCTTAGTAGCCATCCATTCATAATCCATAGGCAGAACTACAGAGCTGACTGGAAGCTCTGCCTGCATGAGTCTGGACAAGGTCACCCTATGGTGACAAGGTAGCAACTTGACTTTCTCAGGTAGAATGTTCCCACATGCCAGTATCTGGAAGCACTCTCTTTGTGGAATTTCAAGCGATCCAGGAAAAATCTAATAATGAGGGGTGGGGAACAGAAAACAGTGTACATTTGACTGCAGGGATCCTGGAACAGGCCTGGGGAACAGGGTGGAGAGGCAGGGAATTCCATCCTCTGTTGCACCGAATTCTACTTTTCTTCTCCAGCCCCCAGCTTCACTCTACTCATGTATCTGTGCCCCAAATCTGAAGTCTTTTACTGGCTGGATTTGTTCGGTGACTGAGCTTTCAGTTTGTCTCTTGGGATGGTGAAGAGAAGTAATAACTCTGTTCCAGGGGGCAGGGGTGGTGATCCAGAGCAGCAATTCCTGTCTATAGGCATTCAATCAACCTTGATTCCTTTCACGTATCTCACCCCTGCACTTCCCTAAGACTTGGTATCCCCAGGGCCTGTTCCGTGGGGCACATTGGTTTGTTTCTTTTCTATTCTTCTTTCTATTCTATCCTAGTCTACTCTATTCTATTCTATATTTTAAAAATCTCTCCTAGCCACTAATCATGGATTTTTCCATGAAGTTTTCTTGTAAGCCCTGCATGCACTTTGGATATTTGCCTCTTTTTATCTTTCAAACATCTCTTGAAATCTGTCCTCTACCACCTCTTTTCCCATTCTCTTTGTCTTTGTGGCTCTGTGCCTTCTTAAAATACTATTACTGTCATGTTAGGTCTGTGCTACAAAGAAGAGAAAATAGGACTGTCACTTCTCCCATTCACCATTGCCTTATAATATCTGTGAAACGTCGAGAGGCAGTTAGTTTCAAAGGAAAGATCTTGAGTTTAGGGGTAAACCTACCTGTTTCAAACTCCAGCTTTGTCACTTGGTGAGTGTGTGACTTTTGCTCCTCACTCAACTGTCCTGCCAAGTCCAGCAGAGATGCTTAGGAAAACATTGACTAAAAAGCATCCATGAACTTGGTAACTCGAAGGTCACTGGTGACCTTTACCAGAATAGTTTCCATAGAGTGGTAAGTGCAGAAGCCAGGCTGCACTGGGATTTATTCATTAATTATGCTTCTGTCTGCCATGCAAGGCTTCTCCAGCACAGTTTCTAGCAAAGCCGTGAGTTACCTGCACCGTTTGGTCTCTACTTACTTTGCCAGCTGCTTTAGCACTTTAATTGTGCTGCCACGTGTATGCATGCTTTTCCTTCAAGGCTCATATAAGCCAGCTGTTGTAACAAGCTTCAAATGCTCCCTGCAAACTGGCAGGAGTCTGAATGCCCTTGGAGCTCCAAAGGGACCAGGTACAAGCAGTGTAGCAGGAAAACTGCTTTGAGAAGGCAATGTAGAAGAGAAGGTCTGAGGATGGAGCATCTCAACATAGAAAAAAAAAAGGCCCCTTCCCTTGCTAATAATATACTTAGAGAAAAAATATGGCAGCAAGAGAAAAGAGGAAGAAGCCTCTCTTATTTTTTTTCCTTTTTTCTTTTTTTGCTGGGCTGTCAAGCCTCCTGTAGTTAGCGTGGATCTTCCATCAGAACTCTAACCCTAGTGGAGAAGCTCACAGTGAAAGATGTGTGGCCAATAGCAGACAGAAATAAGTAAAGTGGATCGCTCTGGATCACTTTGCAACACTTCTGCAGCAGGCAATCTCTTCCTAGGCAGAAGTGTAATCTGACCTTCAGAGAAAGAAATTCTGTAAGGGACCATTTCTGGAAGGCTTAGATTGCAAAGTTTTACAAACAATCCCAGAGCTCCTTTCTGGGGCCCTAAGTTCTAGGCAGTGTTTTGTTACCTCAATTGCAGTGTTGTTTGTTTGTTTGGTGGTTTTACTACACAACCCATTTTCATAAACTGCTGCCCAGCTGCACACACTGGTGGAAAAATAGCTGAAACAAAAATGCCATTACTTATTCTGTACAGAGAAGAATTTAAAATTCGGGAGACTGGGGAATAGTAAAATGAGAAGCTAAAAAAAATACTTTTTAAGCATAGACATTCAATGCCGGTTTTGGGATCTTTGTACCTGAGGAACACTTCTTATAAATCTTTTCTTCATACAGAGCAAGGACTCGTAGATAATGTGATCTAATTGAAGTTTATACTACTGACTTTTAAAAATAATTCTTAATATTGCTTATACAATCCTCCTAGAATGGGCTCATTTTAATCATCAGTCAGCATTTTATTATATTATAATCCTTAATTGATTGACGTTTAATCACAGTCTTTGTATTTTACTATCCCTTGTCTCATAAGAGGCAATTTTCTCTTTACTGTAGTTTAACAGCTGATGAAAAAGATTTAAGGAAACCTATAAACTTAAGATTGGTTAATGGTCCCTTATAAAAGAATATTACACTTCTAGGATCCATTGCACAGATGTGATACTCAATTGTAGAAATGTGCATGGGGTTTATTAAATTACAGCACAAATCTTCAGTCTTCTGAGTTATTGTCCATGTTGGCATTGTTAGGCAAATGGGGAGACACATTATTGCTTCCAGTTGTTCGCATTACCGCGGTGTCATGCGGGCCGAGACAGCTGGCCCCGCGCCCTGGGCAGACGCCGAGCGGCAGCAGCTGCCCGACCTGGGCCGAGTCAGGGCCCGCGGCCCCCGGGCTCAGCCACGCGTCGGCCGGACCCCCGGGACCCCCGGGACCGGGAAGCAAATGCGCGCCCCAGCGGGGGCTGTGGGGGGGGGGGGCGGAGGGAGAAGGGGGGGATGCTACTTGAGATGGAAACACTCTGTCCGGATTCTTTCTGGGTTTCAAGACTTCGTGGACGCCCCGCGTGCCTTGGAGAATTAATTGCTTAAAAACAGCCTCTGGACTTTTTTTTAATGGGCAGGTGCTTAGCTGTGCTCGGTGCTGAGCTTTTCTTTCTTTTTTTTTTTTTATTGTTTTTTTTTTTTGGTTTTATCCCAGTTTAGGTGGTGTTGGGTTTTGCTTCTTTTTTGTTTGCTTTGGGCACTTGGGGCCGAGCTGGAGTTGAGGGTAAGGGAAGATACCATGGCCTGTGGGAGCGCCCTGGACTCTGGGGTGGGAAATCCTCTCCTCACCACTGATGATCTCTGTGACCCTAGGCAGCATCCCATAACTGCCCAGAGCCTCATTTTTCTACTCTGAGATGCAGATAATATCTATCCTTCAGGGATTTGAAGGAATAGCCGTAAGTGCCTAGCACAGTGCGTTGGATTCAGTAAGTTCACAGTGACCGAGAGCTATTTTATTAGTGTTGGAATTGGGATTTTTTTTTTTTAGATAAAACTGAAGTTCATTACAGTTTGCGTAAAGATTTGAGTGATGATGCCTTCCACCCGCATCATTAAAAATCCTATCTCAGAGTTCTGCCTAAGAGCAGAAGAAGTTGGTGGCAAAAGATCCAGTTCTTTTTTTTTGTTAAGATTTATTTATTTATTTATGATAGACACACGGGGGCGGGGGGCAGAGACACAGGAGGGAGAAGCAGGCTCCATGCAGGGAGCCTGATGTGGGACTCGATCCCAGGACTCCAGGATCATGCCCCAGACCAAAGGCAGGTGCTAAACTGCTGAGCCATCCGGGGATCCCCAAAAGATCCAGTTCTTGAGTCACACAATGGTTTATATGATCTCTGGCAAGTTTTAATTTTCTTCAAGCCTTTGTTTTCTCATCTCTAGGATGGGAATATAACATTACTTGCCTATTAAGATGGCTCTGAAAATGAAACAAAATGAAACATGTAAGTATATATATATTATTTAGCACAGGAAGCACCAAACAATATGCATTAGTAAACATTAGCTCCTATTCTGATGATAAGAATGGCAGTTTATAAATTTGATTCCTAAAAGGAAGATGTCTAAATTTTGCTCCTTTATGTCTGTTGTTAACTGTATCATCTAAGAGCTATTTCTATTGAAATAGACGCCCTCTGCTTAGTCTATTCTTCGAATGGCCTGAAAATTTTAGCTGGTTTTAGAAAAAAAAATGAAGCAATGATTGTTGTTATCTAATAAATACTCATTCATCCAATATTTATTAACTGAATGACTGCTATATTCTAGAAACAGGGCTGGGTTCTCAGCATGCAAAGATGAATATGACAAAACCCCCCTTCCTTCAAGGAATATATGGTCCAGTAGGGGGAGATGTAAATAATTAAAGGTACAAAATGTCATTGCTATGAAAGATGCTTATATAGAATACAAAAGGGTCTAGAAATGAAATTCAAATCCGCATGGGCTGGGCTAGGCAAACAGGAAATTCATATATTCAGTCACTGTTTATTAAGTGCCTACTATGTGCTAGACAACAAAGGTAAGAAAGACCCCCTTCCGGGAGCGTCTTGGTTCCTACCACTCCACTGAAATATTCTGAGTAAGATCCTTCTTGATATCTCCTTGCCCAAGGTAAACTGGGAAGCATGCAGCTGGTAAAATTGAGCATTCTGTCCTTTGTCCTGCAGGGAACTTTGTTTCCTAGAATGTTCTTACCTGGTGGGTAGTACTTTTCAGTTTCCTCTGAAGCCTCTTCGACCCCTGCTCCACCTCTTTTTTTTTTTTAATTTCTATTTATTTATGATAGTCATCACAAAGAGAGAGAGAGAGAGGCAGAGACACAGGCAGAGAGAGAAGCAGGCTCCATGCACCGGGAGCCGACGTGGGATTCGATCCCGGGTCTCCAGGACCGCACCCTGGGCCAAAGGCAGGCGCCAAACCGCTGCGCCACCCATGGATTCCCTGCTCCACCTCTAAATGACCAACAACTGTAGCCCACCGCTTGTCGATATTTGAAATGATCAGTGCCTGCATTTGTTGGCTTGTTTAGTACTTCATTTACCCATGCTTTCCTTGTACTTATATTGCTTGGCACATAACAGCTTAATAAATACTGGTTGAATTTATTAAAAAGAGAGAGAGAGACAGAGAGCGAGAGCTCACTGTTTGAGGAGTCAGTTACATATATAGATAATCATAATACAATAATTGCAGTAAATTGCAGTTACTTGGGGAAACTTTTCCTGAGCTGAGATTTGCACATAAATGGCAAAATAGAGGCCTAAGTGTGAAGCTATGTAAGGATTTCCAGTCCCAGGGAGCACAAGGAAGCATGAACCAGCACGGCCCAGGAGGGCAAGTGCAGGAAGGTAGGGGTGACAGTCACATGGGCTACATCACTTCTTACGTAAAATGTTTATTTTATTCTTATGTTCTTCTCAAATCTATTCTAGTGATCGCCATTGACATAAACTGTAGATGCCATCAAGAGAAGCTAAGGGGCGCATCTCGTGAACCACTTTGAGCCGAGTATGCATAAATCTCGTAGGCCAGTGTGTGTTCAGACGTGTGCATGTCACACGTGCTGCCTTGTGCTCTCCCTTCTCTCGCAGCCGGTAGCTGCTCTCTCCGCAGAAGACAAGGTGATGGCAGAGACCTCTGGGCATTCCCTCTACGCCTTTCCGTTGCCAGCAAACATTTCACCTCTACACTGCCATCTGTCTTTGCGATTTAAGGATGAGGAACTAAAAAGAAGGAGGTAGAAACAACTTGGCCTCTCCAGTCATTTTGTTTGAAAGATCAATCAGTTCCCTATGAGAAATTTTCTGGGATAGGAACCAAAGTAGCTGACATCCAAAAGCAGCATCTCCACTACGGGCTCTAACGGCGATGCTCCATTAGCTGTCAGCAGTAATCACACTTACATCCTCTTTCCAGGCCTCCAGCTATGAGGGGACGCCGTTACACTCTCCCTGTCTAGTTGCAAAGCGCTCGACGACAAACACACAAACAGACCAGGCTGAGTGGTGCTGTGAGCTTGTCCCTGGCACGGGGGCGTCTCCAGCAGGTGTACACTGGCTCACCTGCGCAGCACTTGGCACAGGCCATCTGGACCCACAATCGGGCACCCCCATGAGGAATTTGTGTCCATCTAGATCTGAACTACATCCCCCCACCCCCACCCCAGGCCAGCAAGCACTGCTGCAGCTGCAGGACCTCCCAATTACATAATGGCAGGGGGACCTGCTACCTCTGTCTCTGTTTAGGAGGCCAGCCAGGATTCTGCAGGAAGGCTGCTCTGCCCTCGCCTTTTTAAGGAATGCACTGGTTTAAAAAAAGAAAATACACATACATAAGCACACAAGGTTAGAGTCTGATGCTTTTTGCTTCTCGCCTTTAAATATTTCAGTGACCTAGCAAAGTATTCATTCATAATGAACCCCCTCAAGGAAGCACAGAAAAGCTCAGAACATATTGGGTTAACTATTTTTCCTCAGGCTTTTGATTTATGGAATGTATCTCCACTCGTCATTTTCAAATGAGAGTGGCTATGGCTTTGCACTGAGCCTTGAGCATTAACTCCTTATTAAAAAGGACTTCCAGGTACCCCTGGGCTCAAGGAGGGCCTCAGGCCAGGGTAATTAAAACGTAGCCTTGAACAACATGGCCATATAATATGTGGCCCCATGATGAGAGATTATCAATTTATTTTAATTACAGAAAAAAGGTGCACACATCTAAAATAATAAATTGCCTCAGACCCCACGTTTTATGGAAAGGATGACTGTCAGAGAGGTTAATTTTCATCTTGAAAACTCCTCTTCACTCTTCAACGCCCTTTTCTGTTTGCAAAGAAACAGGTCTGATTTGTGAAGCCTTGCCAAGACAGAGTTTGTCACTTTCATTTTTACTCCTATTAAATTCTGTTTATAAGTTTCTTTGCAATTATGACCAACCATGTAGAAATAGTCCCCCTCTCCCTCCAAATAAGCCCTTTCCCATTTATTTGGAAAGAGTCAACACTTCTGGTCCTCCTTGCATGTGTCATCTTTGAAACATGGAAGCAGAGAACAAGTTCGGTCCTAGGGTGATGATTCCCAGAGATAGGAAAGGAGGTGGAGGGGCTGTAAAGAAATGGGGAAAGCACCACCCAACACAAAGTTGCAGCTGTTCCTAGCAACAACAAATTGTTGCCACGTTGACATGGGCAAAAAAGCGATAGTGCATTTCTTTAATAAAAGCCAAAAAATAAAGATTTTTTTATGTTTCTTTCTTTTTTTTTAAGATTTTATTTATTTATTCATGAGACACACACACACACACACATACACAGAGAGAGAGAGTGAGAGAGAGGCAGAGACACAGGCAGAGGGAGAAGCAGGCTCCATGCAGGGAGCCCAATGTGGGACTCGATCCTGGGACTCCAGGATCACGCCCTGGGTTGAAGGCAGTGCTAAACTGCTGAGCCACCTGGGCTGCCCCAAGATTTTTTTTTTTTTTTTTTTGTAATGTTGAAACTACTAATCATTAAACGTCGGCTCAAGATTATTTTTGTAACGCTGTGCCAACCTCACATAGCCCATGTACAAGCACAGTTTGGCCCACAGGCTGCCAGTTTAAAGGCCCTAGCTTTCATTGTTCCAGCTGCATCCTCACTTGATCCCTTCATCACTGCAACATGTGTTGGCACCACGGAGCAGAGAATGGAAGGGTACCCAGGAAAGAGTGTGCCCTGCTACCTCCAGCCCACACAGCCACTGTAAGTCTTGGGACCTGTCAGGTCTTCCCTACCTCTCTGACCTTTTTCTCTGCCTGGAAATACCTTCCCAACCTTGTCCAAACTCCTGTTTATGAGACAAGGTTCAGAAGTCCTGGAAAGCTCTTTGTCCATTGTATTCTTTTTGTACCTTCTTTAAGATTCACTTACTTCAATATCTTCAAATAGCGGTGTGCATCCAAATCACCTGGCGAGTGTGTGAAAACAGGCTGCTGGGCTCCATCCCTTCAGTTTCCAATTCATTTGGTCTGGGGTGGGGCCCAAGAATTTGCATTCTAACAAGCTGGCGGTGCTGCTGGTCTGGGGACCACACTCGGAGAACCGCATGTTCATACCTGGCACTGTGTAGAGCTTATCTGTGGATCTCCAGAATAGGCGCAGTCAATAACCCTTTTTTTTTTTTTAAGATTTTTATTTATTTGAGAGAGACAGAGACAGAGCATGAGCGGGGGGGAGGAGGCAGAGGTTAGAAGAAGAAGCAGACACTCCACTGAGTGGGGAGCCTGACATGGGGCTCGATCTCAGAACCCTGAGATCATGCCCTGAGCTGAAGGCAGATGCTTCACTGATTGAGCCACCCAGACATCCCAATAACCCTTTTATTAATGATAATAATGACAGTCACTTGGCTTCCTTACCAGCGTGATTAAGTGAACATCTGCCTGATGTCAATTTGAAGTAGTGGCTGATCCACACAACCCTTACCATGGACTTTCAAACACTTAGAACCAAAGAGCTTGAAAAGTCCTTCAAGAATGTCTAGTGTAAAAAAAAAAAAAAAAAAAAAAAAAAATGTCTAGTGTAATCTGAATATTTTATAAATGAAGACATTGAGGCTGTCTGTCTTAGCTTGGCTTCTTCATTTTCTAATTACACTCCAGTTTCCAAGCTCTGCCTTCCTATACCAGCTAACTCCCTATTTTTTCCTCTAAAACACAGAAAAACCATGATAAATTTTGAAGATTTCCTGTTGGGATATGTGGAGTGGATTAAAATGATAAACATTGCACAGAGTAAAATATTTGTGTGACATTTGTTGCATTAGCTATATATTTACATTTTTTCCCTTGTCACTAATTTCACATGCCTAGGAACTATTCCAAATCTGGACCACAGAAAGTGAAAAATACACCTAATTACTTCTGCTTAAGCTACTTACATTTATCTTTCAACAGTGCAACCTTCTCCTTGTAGAACTGAGGATGACACAAAAGATACTTGCAAACCTTATTAACAGGTCCTGTTGACCTCCAACTCTAAAATCAAATATATGGCATATTTTAATACAGATTTCTTATAAAACATTTTAAGTGCAATAACAACTTATACTTCAATCTTTTTTCTCGAAATGATAAAGTTATTTTCTACTCCACTCATAGTGTGATATTGACGTTCATCCCCACCTTGACTCTCACCATTAACTTTCATGCTGCTAATTCAACAGATCTAACAAGTATTTATCTGGTTTCTGTTGTATGCTGGGTACTGTTTTACCTATTACAGATCTAGTAGCTAAACAAGATAGTTTTAAGGTCTTGCCTTTCAGAAGCTCTGGTCTGGTGTGGGCTGGTCTAGTGTGATAAGCACAATGAAAAAACTGAGCAGGGTAAAGGCAGAGATGGTAATAAAGGGGCAGGTTATTTTACATAAAGGGTCACATTTGAGCCTGACCTGTATGAAATGGGAGAAGTTGTGTGAAATCCTTGGCAGAGGGAATGGAAAGTATAATAGTCCTGAGGTAGGAAGAATTAGCCTGTCATTTTCAAGAAATGGCAAGAAGCCTAGTGTGGAAGAAGAAGAGGGAAGGAGGAAAAAGGAGGAGCCACCACAGAAGAGCTAAGAAGGGTCAGGTCATAGGGTAAAATAAAGGAGGCCAGAGCCCTAATGAAAATGGCAAGCCTTTGAAGAGTTATAGCAGGAAAATCATGTAAATGAGCTTTTTTAGAAAATTCCCTCCAGGGGGCGCCTAGGTGGCTCAGAGGTTGAGTATCTGACTTCACTCAGGTCATGGTCCCAGAGTCCTGGGATGAGTCTGGCGTCAGGCTTCCCACAGGGAGCCTGCTTCTCCCTCTACCTACGTCTCTGTCTATCTGTCTCTCATGAATTTAAAAAAATATATATTAAAAAAAAAAACCACAGAAAGTTTTCTCTGACTGCTGTGTGGATAACCAAGTATTTGAGATACTAGTCACGGTCAAGGGTATAAAGAGGGAGGTTAGGCAGGAGGCTGCTGTGGTGGCCCTGGAGAGAGAAGGAGTTGGTATGAACCAAGGATCAGGGTAGGTGACATGACTAACGGTGACCAGTTGGTGATATATTTTGAAGGTGTTTCAGCTGGAAAGAAAGGTCGGAGTACTGGGTTGATCTACAGTGAAGGGGAACTGGTTTCAGGATGGTGTAAAGAAGGAAATGGAGTGAGACCTTTGTGGGTACCAAGGAAGAGAGGTTGAAATGGAAGGCCAGTGTGTCAAGCTGGAAGCAAACCATGAGCTGCCATGACAGGCTGATAGATTGAGAACACTGTGGGGTTAAACTGTGGGATTAAAATCATTGAGGAAGACAAATGGCAAACATAATAACAGTAAAGGATAACACATTACAGCCAGAGTGTAGAACGTTATAGTTTGATTATAGAGGTGCGGTAGTTCTGAGTTGCTTATTTGTAAGTATCCATCCCCACTCTGTATGGCAGTTGATGTGGAAAGAAAGGCTCACTAGATCCCCAGTGGTGTAGGGTTGAGCCTCCTGACTTGTGCTTCTCTTCTCACTCCTCAGTTATAAACTCTTGACCTGATTTATTAGTAGTCTGACTCATCACCCCTTTATGTCTCTGTCTAAGCAACATCAGTTTGGTGGCTGGTGAATTTCCTTCTAGTCTGGGAGCCTCAGTCTCCTTGTTAACTACTGTGTTCCTTCTTCTATGGTGCTATGATACACTGAATAACCTTGAGAGTGACCTCTCCCTGGCGGGACCCAATCCCTAGTACCACTCATCCTCAGGTTGTTTCCCACAGGCCTGCCTCTGCTGGGACTCCAGCCTGGATAACCCCAGGGTAGAGTGTGCCACCACAGCTGTGGACTGTAGATATGGATTGCAGGTGGAAGCCACTAGAGAACAGAAAGGTAAGAAATTATAGAGCTAGGTGATAGATGAATTTGAGTTTCAGGTTAGCACCACAAACTATGGTGGGCCCTCCCCCACTGCCTCTCAATCCTACAGTCTTTCTCTGGAAAGTTCCTTTTTCTTAGCAAGATCATTATTGAACATTTCTCTTCTTGAATCTTCAAGAACTCCTCCTTCTCCTGATTCTCAGCTGATAACTTCACTTACTATGTCATGAGAGGAAGTAGAAAATCAGCAAGAATAACCTCATCTTACCACCAGCAAATCTGTCAGTGGACCTTAACCGTTGGGTACATACTGTCTCCTCCCTCCTTTAATGATGTTCCTAAATGTTCATCCACCACTCATACTGCTCTTGTTCCCACCCTCCCCCACAGCCAAACTAGATAACTCACACCCATTCCCCCTTCACTTCACTGCAGTCCTGTGTCTGACCCCACATGCCAGTGAATGTATATAAGCCTTCAATACTAGAGCCAGATCAAATAAATAATTTTTAGACTCTTAATTTTACTTAGAATTTCTCTTAGTATTTAATTCACTCCTTCTTGGAACTTCCGGTACAGCTAAGATGGAGTAAGGCAACTATAGTCTACCTTCCCTACTGACTATGACTAAAGTCTCCATTCCAAATACAAAAAAAAAAAAAAAAAAAAAAAAAACAACTTCCCAGGCCTCTGAAAAAATAGACAAAAGCAGGCAGACTGGGGAGAGGAGTCAAAACACAGAAAACTGATCCATATGGGTAGTCAATGAGTTTCTGTTTTATTCTTATTTCTTCTTTCATTAACTCGAGCCAAAGACAGTCCTCCAGTGGACCTGACCCAGCAGTACCATGGATATCTAACATTCTGAGATAAATTTTGTCTTTTCAGCCAGAACACTGGCTTATAGCCCTTTATGAGTTACAAAATTTGGGGGGGGGGGGCTACCATTTTTTTTCTCTCATGGTTTTGCAAGGCTGGGCTCCCAATGGAGCCCATGTGGTGGGCAGCAGATCTATATGATTAAACTCTGCTAAAAAATGGTATCCTCCTGAGTTTGGGAATTGGGTAAAGGGAGAGTAGAGAAGAGCATTCCATTTTCTTTTTCTTTTCCTTTTCCTTTTCCTTTTTCTTTTTCTCTTTTTCTTTTTCTTTTGCTTTTGCTTTTTCTCCCTAATTTGTCTGGGGTGGCGATAGTCATGGGAATTATGCAGTAACAAAATGGCAGCTGAAAACCAAGATAAACTCCATCTTTTTGGCCAGAGAATCAGCGAAATGGGTACTTTCCAAAAAAAGAGAATGTGGAAAATTCTGGAGATGAGAGGTTTGGAGAAGTGTTTCCCCTAATTCTGTGAATGAATAAGGATGACTTCCAGGCTTGCTCTTGAGCTGTAGTTAGGATAGACCCAAGAGAGCACAGCAAAGGCTCTGAGAACTGAGCTTTGATTTAAATCATCACCTGGGTCCCAGACTAATCCCTGAGTGGCATGTGCTCACAACAGACCCAAAGTAGGGTTTTAACAACTTAGCTGATATTGGAACCATCACCCTGGAAGGTGTGACAGAAATTGTAATCTGAAAATAAGTTGGTTGAAACCCTGCTAATACAGATAATCAGTGTTCTTCCAAGGGTTTTAATGGGGTTTAGGATCTAAACAACACAATGTTAAAAATGTCTAGGATATATATACAATGGAATATTACTCAGCCATCAAAAAATGAAATCTTACCATTTGCAATGATGTAAATGGAACTGGAGAGTATTATGCTAAGAGAAATAAGTCAATTAGAGAAAGACAGTTATATGATTTCGCTCATATGTGGAATTTAAGAAACAAAACAGAGGATCATAGGGGAAGGGAGGGAAAAATGAAATAAGATGAAATCAGAGAGGGAGACAAACCAAAGAGACTCTTAACTATAGGAAACAAACTGCGGGTTGCTAAAGGGAAGGGGGCAGGGAGATGGGGTAACTGGGTGATGGTCATCAAAGAAGGCACCTGATGTAATGAGCACTGGGTGTTATATAAGACGGATGAATCACTGACCTCTACCTCTGAAACTAATAACACACTATATGTCAATTAATTAAATTAAAGTAAATTTTTTAAAAAGGTCTAGGATATAATAAAAATATATATTTTTAAAAAATATATATTTAATTTACAAAGAACTAGGAAAATGTGACTAATTCCAAAGGGTATCAACAGGTACCAATGAAGATAACCTGGATATTAGAATTATCAGGCAAAGATTTTAAAGCAGCTATTACATGTATATTCCATGAGGCCAAGACAAAAACACTTGAAATAAATGGAAAAGTAAGCATTCCCAGAAGAGAAATAGAAATTGCAAATTAAAAATTTAGGAATGAAAATTATATCTGAAATAAATTTTTATTAGTTTTAAAGATCCTCTCTGTCCAAAGTGCTTGGATCCAACTTCCTACAGCCAGCTCAGGCTCACCTACAAGAAGACTTTCTTGAATAGTGAACACCATCACCCGTCTAGCCTTATGTAGAAGCCTCCTTGCTGGTCTCCCAGAGCACTCTACACAACTTATAATAGTACCATCGTCCAGGGCTATCATCTGTTGATGTGTCTCTTGCTCCTACTGGAAGTAACTCCTTGGTAGCAGAGCTTGTGTTTTATCTTGGTATCCATATTGCAAAGTACTCTGTATACTAGGCCCTCAATATGTAGTTGCTCAACTAAATGTGAAGAGTTGCCATTAGCCCAGCCCTCTATGTTTAAGCATTGACTGGACCTCTCTGCTTAAATCTCCTCAGTACTCAAGGACAACTTGGATCAAATGGAATTTATACATTCTCCCTACTATTGCCCAAGATTTTTCTTAACACTGTTATCTTTTTCTTGTTTGTTTTTTTGATTACTGTACCAATATCTATCCAACTAACCAAATCAGAAACCTGGCAAGCATCCAAGATTTGTTTGTTTCTCTTTTCGTGCCCACTATCAATCATGACTGCTCTCATTGATATCTTCTACACATCTATCTCTTTCTCTTTTTTTAAGATTTTATTCATTTATTCATGAGAGACACACAGAGAGAGGCAGAGACATAGGCAGAAGGAGAGGCAGGCTCTCAGCAAAGAGTCTGAGGTGGGACTCGATACCAGGACCCCGGGATCATGACCCGATCTAAAGGCAGATGCTCAACCACTAAGCCACCCAGGTGCCCCAATACATCTCTTAATCCTTCCCCCTTCCCTTGATCCCCTTGGTCCCGTGCTTCTCTCCATTCTGGCAATTACAAACTATTGGGATTACTTATGTGCATATCATCATCTCCCTCCCTGCCCCTGGTCTGTAGACTTGTTGAGGAAAAGGAAAAGTTTTTCATTTTTGTATCTCTAAGTTCTGTCTCCTTTTTGAGTGATAAGTTGGGACATGGATCAAATGACCTAGTGGCTGTTAGCTTATACTTTGTAGTAACCTGAAGAGGGAATTTCTCTCATCAGGGATTATGTTTACGATAGCCATGAAAGTTGTTCTTAAATATTCCAGTTCCCCTTTTAGGTATATTGTAGGGTTGCACATCCCTGCCCATGCTGAGGTTAGATTAGCCTGATTTGGGATGCCTGGGTGGCTCAGCGGTTTAGAGCCTGCCTTCAGCCCAGGGCGTGATCCTAGAGTCCTGGGATCAAGTCCCACATTAGGCTCCCTGCATGGAGCCTGCTTCTCCCTCTGCCTATGTCTCTGCCTCTCTCTCTCTCTCTCTCTCTCTCTCTCTCTCTTCCTCCCCCCCCCCGTATCTCTCATGAATAAATAAATAAATAATATTTTTTAAAAATTAGCATGATTTGCTTTAGCCAATGAAAGAGGTGATTGGATGATCTCTGGACAGAAGCTTTAGGAGACAGTACACGATTCCCCACAAACTCTTCCCTTCTCTGCAGTGAGCAGAGAATGTGAACGCAAACTTTGTCCCATGAAATGTGAGTAAGAAATACATTTGTGTTATATTAAGCCACTGAGGTTTAAGGATTATTTGTTATTGCAACATAACTTAGCCCATCCTGACCAACATGATATCCTTGGGTACTAGCATTTTTCTCTTCTAGAAGGGAGGTGTTCAGGGAATATCATGCTGCTGTCCCTTTCTTGTCTCACAGATGTTTTTATCCAGATGAATTCAGGTTAAAATTAGCATCAAGGGAAACCTTGAAATGGAACACAAGTCCCAACTTGGCAATATTCAACCTAAGAATTATGTGCGGAGTGAAAAGGGTAATCGTATTTGCTTTTGAAGGATAATTATGAGCTAATTGTATGTAAGAATGGAGTAACCACTTCTATTCATATAAGTCTTCTTTTCCCTCTACTGAGTGTGCAGCACACAGGCTGATCCAGCCAGGGATAATATGCCTCCTGGAGCACTGCTGGGACCAAAGGATTAATGCCACAAATATTTGATTGGGATTACTTAATTAGGACATTAAGTGAAAAGTTTGTCCCCAAAATAGCTCAATGTGGAAAACATTATAACCACACTTACTAAGCATTTAGAGTTTGCAGTGCAGCATTAGTTATGAAGAGTCTACATCCTAGGAGAAAACTCCATAGGTATTAATATTTTTGATCACAGTTCCTCCTTGCTAGAGGGAGATAACTGAGTCTGAGAGACCATTCACTTCCCATATTGTCCACCTTTCCTCTGAAAGGAATCAAGTGTCCAGAAAGTCCCAGAGTTTTAAGGCATTTTTGGAAGTCAGTATGAACTCACTTCTCATTTTACTGAATGTCTTCCGAAGTACCTATTCTGTTTCCTACAGCTTCTCATCTGTTCATATTTTTTTAAAACTCTCTTTCATTTTTGTTTTCAGTCCTTTAAACATGGTCCACTTCTGTTCTTTGTCCACTGTTTCCTTCGTTTTGCTTTTATTATTTTTTAGGTTGGAGTTGTTTTTCACTCTTAAGAAAACTGTTGTGGATCATAAAAGGCTTGACTTTGTGGTTCAGTTCAAATGAACACTTGCCTTAAGACAGCAAACTAAACTCTATGGTATTTCCTGTTTGGGAATCCCAGAGCTCACTCAAATCTAGTGCCATCTCTTCCATTAAGCCTTCCTTGATTCTCTTCAGACAGAACTACCTCTTGTGTTATTAAGTAGTGCTTCAATTTGTTGTCTATAATGCCACATCATTGTATTTTGGCTTACCTACTCTGTCTCCTGCACCACATATGAAACTCCCTAGAGGCAGAGAACTTGTCCTATTCTTCCTCACAACTCTGGTCCCTCCCAAAGCCTGGCACCTGATTGTTAGGATAGAGACCATTTAGTCACATCTGATGCTCTTAAAGTCTCAAACTGTAGCCCTTGGGCTGGGCAAGACCTGCAGCCATGTTCTGTTTGGTTCACAAAGAGTTGCCCAGCACAAGTCTTAAATATGTTTAATTAATTGTCAATTTTAGGAATGGTGAAATTTATCACTTTAAAAATCCAGATTGTTAGCTTAATCTTTAAAACAAACAAACAATTAGGAGATTGGGCAACACTGAGCTCAGATTCCAAGGTAGGAGCAAGTGCTGTGGCTGAGCAGCAGCTCCTCTCTTTGGAGGACACCATGGCACTGGTCTCCAGGTGACCACAGTTTCCCAAGAATGTCATAAGCAGCCCATAAGCCGTCAGAATAACACCTGAATGACAGGTTCCACAGGGACAATTTTCAGGTCAGTGGTTTCAGGACAGAGCACTCTCCTGATTGTCAGACCAGAGATGAGGAATTAATGTTGACACAGGTGGAGACCTCTGGCCCAGGAAGCCCCGGACTCACTCCCTGTCGCCCTCAGGGTGATACTGCTTTGGTAATGAATGCTTCAAACCAGAGCATACTTTCTGTTCTGAAGCTACTCAGAGTTTAGCTTCCAGTTTTAAGATGTGAGGATTTACATAATGAGAAGGCAAAATGGTAACCTAGACACTTTTTAATTCAGATGCCTAGGGCCTCAGTGAATTTTGGGGTGTGACCCTGGATTACCACTCATGTCTAAGCATTTAGGGTCTGTCTATGCTTTTAAATTCTCTTTCTGGCTCTCTCTCTTCCCTGCCACACTTCATAATTAAATGCATTTCTATCCTTCTCATGCTGATGATCTCAAGTAATTTCCAGATCATCCTAATATTTTAACTTGTCTTTATTTTTTGTCTCTATTTTTTGTTTCTATTTCTAAAAGCTAAGACCACAAAAAAACTAATACCTTCTTAGATTATAAAAGTAAGATTATTTTTTTGTAGTCTTTTTAGAAAATAAATCAAAGTATGTGAAATTCAAAATGATCCAGTCTTCTATCTTTTCACGATGACTATATGCTTCATAATTGAAAGTGTGTTGCACATATAACAGAGTCGTACTGTATTTGCTTAACTTCATCTTACAATCTTTTTTCCAAAATTATTTGAAAACATTATTTTTAGTAGAAATGTGATATTCCATCTACAGATGTATAAAGGCTATTGAGCCCTTCCTCTATAGGCATTGACATTACTTCTGGTTTACTTTTCATTTTATAAAAAAAAAATCTCTTTTTTTTTTTTTAGATTTTATTTATTTATTCATGAGAGACACAGAGCAGGGAGGGAGAGAGAGAGAGAGAGAGAGAGAGAGAGGCAGAGATACAGGCAGAGGGAGAAGCAGGCTCCATGCAGGGAGCCTGACCTGGGACTTGATCCCGGGTCTCCAGGATCACACCCTGGTCTGGAGGCCGTGCTAAACTGCTGAGCTGCCTATATACATAAAAAAATCTTAACCTATATTTAGCTAGTTCCTCAGAGAAGATTTCTCAAAGTGAAATTTCTGCCTTAAAAATTAAGAAGGTTAAAAAAAATCTGATGAAATATATTATCAAATTGCTTTTAGATAGTTCATCCTTTTATACTTTTGCCTGCTGTGCATCAGAAAACATGGCTATCTTACCTACATTATGAAATTTAAAAAATTTTGATAACCAGATAGTTGAAAAAAGTTTTAATGTATATTTGATTTTGTTGAGTCTGATTATTTTCAAATATCTATTGTCCACCATATTAATTCTTTTGCTTTTGAATATTGTTAATGTTCATTGACTACTTTTCCTTTGGCTCCTTTGGAGAATTTTTCTGATCTCAAATACCTCTTATACATTTAGAATAGTGGTCCTGTGTCTGTTATATTTTCTTGCAAATATTTCTCCCAATGTTCCAATGGCCTTTTTATTTTTTAATGACATTTTTGTATAATAAGTTAATTTTTTAAACTTAGTATATCCCATCAATTTTCCTTTTCCTTCCTTTTATACTTTTTCCTTCCTTTTATACTTAAAAGCCCTTTACAAAGTGGTAATTACATGAGAGGATAGAGGTGTTATTGTGGTAATCATTTCTCAATATATATGGGTACCAAATTATCACGATGTATTCCTTAAACTTACATGTGTTATGGGCTGCTTGGGTGACTCAGTTGATTAAGCATCCGACTCTTGATTTCAGCTCAGATCATGATCTCAGGATTGTGAGATGAGCCTCATATTCATCTCCGGGCTGAGTGTGGAGCCTGCTTCAGATTCTCTCTGCCCCTTGTCCCTCTTACCCTTATTCTACTTGCACTCATGCTCTCTCTAAAACAAAACAAAACAAAACAAAACAAAACAAAAACAAAAAAAAACAAACTTACATATGTTATATATGTCAATAATATCTCAGTAAGGCTGGGAAAAAAGAAAGTAATTTTTAAAAAGCCCTTTACTCCTGAGATCAACTAAATAGCCACCTATTTTTTCTAGTTTTTTTGGTTTTAATTTTACATTTAATTTGACCAACCTGTTTCATAGTTAATACCCGTTACACTGCCAGTTGAGTATTAACTAAAATGACCACTTACCAGAGGCAAATGTGAGAGCAAAGTCAGGTGTGTGCTCTGCTTGGGAGGGTGTATCACAGCAGGAAGCTCTGGTCCCTCCCCTGAGAAGTGAGATCTTTCCTTTCTACCTGACAACGCTGTTCATAATCCTTGGGATATAGTAAGTAGTGACTGAAAATGACAACCAAGATACTTCCAGTTTTTTTAAAGATTTAAAAAAAATTTTTTTTGAGAGAGACAGGGAGAGAGAGAGAGAGAGAGAGAGAGAGCAGGTGGGGGGAGGTGGAGAAGCAGACTCCCTGCTGAACAGGGAGCTAGATGTGGGGCTCCAATCTAGATCATGATCTGAACTTCACCTACTGAGCCACCCAGGCGCACACCCGCCCCTACTCCTGCATAATTATTTTTAACTAGCATTTGGTATGTGATACTTCCTTATTGTGAAAGGAGCTATGCTGGGTCTGCTGAAAGACTGGCTATGCAATTTGCTGATTTCTCTATAATTCCTCCTCTACTGCTGCTGCCTTATTAGTCTTGCTTTATAACAAGTAAAAAAAAGTCCTCTTTCTGAATCATTTTTTTTGTAAATGTTCTTAATTAGTTTTTTTCTTTCAGATTAACTCAATAATTTTATTAATTTCTCTCTACCCCAAATCCCACTAGGGTCTTTGTTGTAATTTTGCTAAATCTAAAAATTAATTTGTTATTAAAAATTAATTTGTAAAGATATGACATCTTTATAATCTTGATTTGCCCATAGGGAAAAAAAATAACAACTAACCTTCATGAGGGCTTACCATACCACTGGCCAATCCAGGGCATTTTCACCTGCCAACCCATATAATCAGCACAATGGTTTTCAGAAGAAGGGGCACATGTTTAAGTGAGGGGGCTCAGGCCCAGACTGGAAAGCAATCCTTTAAAAAAAAACACTGGTGGCAATGGGTGTTAACTAAATTTATCCTGGTAATCCTTTCACAATATAGACATATATCAAATTGTTATGTTGCACACTAAAAATACTACAATGTTATATGTCAACTATATGCCATTAACACTGGGAGAAAAATAAAGCAGTAGAATTTTTTTAAATGTTTAAAATTTTTAAAAATCACTAGCCAGGGGATGCCTGGGTGGCTCAGCAGTTGAGTCTGCCTTCGGCTCAGGGAGTGATCGGGGAGTCCCAGGATAGAGTCCCACATCAGGCTTCCCTTGAGGAGCCTGCTTCTCCCTCTGCCTGTGTCTCTGAATATCTCTCTCTCTCTCTGTGTCTCTCATGAATAAATAAATAAAATCTTAAAAAAATATCACTAGCCAGGTTTTTCTCCAGTACAGTGCTCACTCCACTCTCTCCACCTTTTTCCTACTTTCTTACCCTCACATTGTTTCCATTTCCCATTTTATTCTGAGTGCTTTCCCTACCTGCTTGGTCCCTCATTTTACTCCTAAAGAATTGGTATATGATACTGTTCTGAAATCTTAATATAGTTGATTTGGATTGATATGCTTCTCTAAGGAAACAATATAAGACCTCAACTGACCTCTGTTGTGAGCTGGGGGTCTCGTACCCCACCCCACCCCCCAAAGGAGGCAGGTGACTTTGGATATAGACACTGGAGATAAATAGAAAGCCAGAATCTCTAAGATATGGGGAAGAGAAAAGAGGGAGCAGAAGGGAAGTTTCAGGATGAAATTTCACCTCCATGTTTAACTTCAAGAATCTGAGAATATGTTTACTTTGAAATTACTGAGTGCCTACTGTATGCCAGGAAAGGAATCCTGAAATCTTATCCTTCATCTGTTATGGGTGATGTATCTATTGGTGTTGTGCAGGTGGGAGGAGGCAAACTTCTTGGGTCCTCTCTTAAAAACCCCCAGGCTGTGCCAAGGGGGAGTGGGGAATTGTCTCCCCTTTACCCCTACAGAAGAAAATAGGATTCACTTTGCTGCTTATCCTAGAGGAGAAAGAGGCTTTAATTTGTGATTGATCTGACAGGATGACAATTCAGTTCAATTAATGTAGACTCTTGAACCATTTCCAGGCTGATGTAACTATTCACAGCCCTCCATGGACTGTGACCATGGAGGGCTTTCACCCCCAAAGGGCTTCTAACAATCCAGTTTGGGCCCTGGAGACCAAGAGTAGATCTAAGCCTCGCTGGGGGTACCTGAGGCTCCAGCATGGCACCGTGTAACATGCAGGCTCCTGGCCATATGGCATCCCCTGAGCCTGCCGTTCTCTGATCTATGCCAGGATTGGCATATGCTAGGATATTCCAAGACTTGAAGGGAGACTCAAAATGTCATAGAGCCAGTATGAGGTTAAACTTTCATTACTCTTCTTTATGGCATGAGTAGAAATGGCATGAGAGGAAGCAGAAAATACCATTATTGATTCTAATGCAGGGCAGGTTGAGGTTAGGATGGATAATATAAAACTTTTGGGCTCTCTGAGGGATTCTCTCTTTATACATATAAAATAGGTTTTTAAAATGTCCAAAAATGAGAGAGCTGCTGTAGTTATAGATTTCACCCACTTGGCTTCACAGAAGCCTATTTTCTCTATACTATAAGGAGAGAAATATCTAGAATCTGTCTGATTAGTGATTTTATTTTATATTTTTGAGAGAGTGCTTGGTTGGATGGTCGGATGGGATGCCCATAGGAATGAGCCATATTGCTTCAGAACTTAGGCTATTTTCAAACATATACATATTCCTCCCTGTGTTGCTATTTGGACTCCTCAAGACTGAATGGCAGTTCGGCTCAATTAATTTTAGATGCTGCTTATTATGTAAGGGCTAAGTAAGCTTCCCAGAGAGAGCTGCACCTCCCAATAAGCATCCTGACAGACATATTGGGAAGAAGAGGGGGGACGTGGTATAGAAGCAGGGAGGTTGCCAGATGGTGGGGGCAGAAGGTGGCAATGTCTCCAAGGCCAAGTTAAAGGAAGAACTTATAGAGAAATTCCCATCTGTGGGGGAGAGGGTGGAGTGGAAGCACAGAAGGGTAAGAAGAAAAGAGTTTACAGAAGAATATCAGAAAACAGGAGGTCATTTTCTATCTGGATCTCCCGCCTAAAGGACTCAGAAAGAAATCATAAAAATGAGAATGTACATCAAGAAAATGTGTATTTGTTTCATTTGCAAGTTAAGGGTGACTCTCCTCACAGAGTTCACTTAGTGGCTCTGAAAAGGGTACTTTTCAAGTATCAAAATCATGCTTATTTGCCAGCATTCACAAATTGCTGTGAAATATTGACAACTTAAAAAAAAAAAAAGAAATATTGACAACTTGTTTAAACATTGTTCCTTTTTACTATTAAAGCCTCTGATGCATTTTAATGAAACCCATTTCATAAAACACAAAGGGTTGTCACTTTTCTCTTAATGAAAGGAGAATACTAGTGAATTTCTTGGCAATGTTCTTTCTTTATAATGGAATCTGAGATATAAATGCAATATTAAGTACACCTGAAGTTTAGAATGCCCTATTTAATAACGGCATGTATATCACTCCATGTGTGTTATTCATTTTGCTAATTTTGACCGAAGAATTAATTATCATTTGAACTAAGCTCTTAATGAACGAATATAAAATTAAGATCTTCAGAGGATGAAAATTGGTTACAAATAAGACGTAATCATGAGGCTTCATTTAGATTTCATTAGCCAAATGCTTCTAACAGGAAGATAAGCAAAGAGCAATATTCAAGACTTCTAATGCATAAGGCAAAGCAGTATTAATTTCAAAGAGGAGAGGATGAAAAGGAAATGGAAACAAGCAAAGAGTTCTCATTCTAGGCAGAGGAAGGGGTTGGTGTGTATGTAGCAGGAACAGACACAAATGCATAAATGTAAGTACACAGTGCAAGAAGCACTTCTCTGCACAAATAAATTTGCTTGAACAGTGGAGCTGAGAACTCTTGGTCAATGTTGAGAGACCGCGCCACCTTCTGGTTGCCGTGTGCATGACAGGCACTCATATTGTTTACAGACTAGCATTTCTGTTTTATGCAAAACTTATATTGAAGGGAGGCAGCAGATACCTTACTTGTGCTGTGCACTGTGTCCCCTGGGAACTGTATTGGAATAAGAACACGATCCATAAATGTACTCCAGTGACTGCTCTACTTGAAAATCTGAGTTTGCTTTTTAAGCTTGATCAACTGTAATGGTATATGATAGGCCAGACAGGAGCACAGACACTACTACAATTGTGCGAGCAGGAGGCTTCGGTTGCCTGTCTTTTCCCTGGATGCCACTTTCTGAACTTCTTAGAGTCGCAGAAATGAAGCCCCAGCAAACGAGGCAAGGCCTCTGCTGGTCAGGGAAAGCAGATGGGGGTTATTCCATCATGCCTGCAAAGCTGCAAAACAGCAAGTAAACGTGTAAGCTAATTTCTGGACAACTGCTAACACACAACTGTGGCTGAATGATGATTTGGGGAATTACATCCTGCTGAAGTTACGTTACAGTTTCAGCTGGATCCACTATGGTGTCATGGTCTTGGGAGTCTGGGCTAAAGAGGTGAGCTCAGCAATGACATACCTTTGTCACCACACCAAGGCATTCTGGCAGGAAGACTTGTGGAGGACCATGACTACCCATTTTTATGTGTGTATCTGCTATAGTTGCATTTAAAGCTCTAGTGTTGGAAAAGATAGTCACAAAAGAAAGGTATTGTTTTTCCATGTGCTTTAAGGGGTTTATATGTCTCCGTCAAAATTAGCCCTAAAAACCTTAAACACTAGAGGTTAAATGCTAAAATGCTAGGAACCTTGCGAACGCTTCTCTAGAGGCAAATATATTTATATAGACAAAGGAAGCCTCGTTGAATAATTGTTCTTTACATTTTATCAATGTAGACTTCTAAGATTTCTTAGGCAGGCAATCCTATGCCACACCACCTTCCAGCCCTCTTCCATTTGCTGCTCCCCACTTCACACACACACACACACACACACACACACACACACACTTAGTACCAAGAATAGAGCAGAAAGGTAGTAATACTTTTATCAAACATAAAGTAGAGTTTTACTGTAATGATTTGGATGACTTGTTCAACTTTCTATTTCACGTTACCTATGTTGACAGAAACTGTAATCGTTTCGCAAATTGAACTACTTCTGAATCTACAAATAAAATGATCATGAAAGTAGTAGATAGAAAAAAGAAAAAGCAGGTTTAATTTTTTAAAAAAGTATATTTAACTGTTGTGGTAACTCATGGTCCTAAATTAATATTGGAATTCACTGTTTAAAATTTGATTATAAAGAATAAAATCTTCTAAGATAGGTTTTTCAAGAGTACTCCAACAAAAAGAACAGTGAGGTTAAAGTGTGAGATTGAATAGTTGATGCAAACAGAGCCACCTGAAAGCAGATTAAAAACCCGTGAAACTCAGAAGCCAGCTTGAGGGGCTCCCACCAGCTAAATATGGGACCATGTGAGAATCAAAATAAATGAGTGTAAAAGTTTGCAACCCACTGAATAGAATAAAAACGCCATGAGTTCACGCTAGACATAAAACATAAACAGATAGCTGAGAAGGAAAACTTCTTCCTTATAGCAGAAAGGCAACTAATAAAGGTGAAAGAAGTCATGAAATTAGAAGCTCACCATTTGGCAACCAGCATCATAATAACTGAGTCAGAGAAGTGCCACGCGAAAAGTGGCGGGTGAAAGTGATCATTTATATGATCTCATAGTATCTCTCTACAGAATTCATTAGAAAGGATGAAATAGGAACTTGAAAGTGGAGGAACATGGTAAATCTCCCTTTAGCCGAGGGATCAAAGTTAACATCACCTACAAATGCACAAATCTAGTCTGTGCTTCCTGATACCAAGCACCGAGGAGAATTTAGCACCCCTCCCAGGATATTGCCACCGAGCTCAAAGCCCAAATCTAAAGTCATGATGAAACATATAAAATCAACCCAAAATGGGGGACATTCTGTATGATAACTGGCTTGCACTCTTAACAAAATGTCAGTGCCATGAAGTTCAAGGAAAGTCTCAAACGCTGTCCCAGGTTAAAGAAGACTGCAGGCACGATGGCTTGAATGAAGCACGTGGCTTTGGATTTTCTTTCTTATAAAAGGCGTTGAGTCAATTGGCAAATCTGACTAAACATCTATAGACCAGCTAATAGTATCGTCTCAGTATTAGTCTCCTGATGTTGTTAATTGTACTGTGGTTCCCTAAGATAATTTCTTGTCTTTAGGAAGCATAAATTGAAATATTTAGAGGTGAAGGGGCTTCATCTCTGCAAAATTTCTCTTAAATTATTCAGTTTTTAAAAAGTGACAAATGCCAATATCTAGGGAATTATGTATAATTCTAGATCTTTCTACAAGTCTGACATTTTCAACAGAAAACAATGTTTTAAATTAGTAAAATATTGATGAAACTGTCATTTCTTTTAGCTCACTTGTGCCAAATAACAAGTAACTCTAATTTTGTTTAACCAAAAAGCAAGTTGTTTTAGTGCCAAGACACTCAGCTTCAGGTGCTGAAGGTGAAATTTGGAAAGCGGATCTTCTCAGAGTACCCTCTTTACACACCCCATTTCAGCTTCATACTTTTTCTTCTCACCAGCACTTTGTTCCTGCGTTCACCCAAAGAACTTTTGTAGAGCAGCCTGACCCTGTGAACTGCTGGGTGTTCAGAGATAAGCCAGGCTCAGCTTCCAGTCTAAGGCACACACACAGAGCTCTAGTGGAGTATGTGTTCTGGTGCCACCATAGTGGAAAAACAAGGGGAGAAAATGGTACCATGGACAGCATCAAGGAGGAGTCTTGACGAGGGAACAGGAGCACACCTGCAGGCCTGAGTCAGAAAATTAAGGACATTAAGGGCCCCCAAGGGGTGTTTGTCTAGGGGTCCTTCCAGGACCCATTATGATGGGACACCAGCTCAGTGGTGAGGGCTGTGACTGCCCAACCGGGCAGGGGCTGGCACAGACCCCGGTATAGCCTCACTATAGCATTTGAATTCTGTCTTGGTGATGGGAGGCCATGGAAAGATTATGCTTAGATTTATATATCAGAAGGACCCTTGCTGCTCAGCCTCTCTTTGTAATTCTTTTATTGGTTGGTTGACTGTTTCCTCACTGAATAACTGTTTTCAATCAGACACTGTGCTGGTTTGAAGCACGCATGACCAAAAAAAGTGTGGTTTCTGCTCTGACAGAGTGTCTCCATTCTGCGCCCTCTGTGGAGTTTTCCTTTTTGTTTTCTAATGTTTAAATCTGAGCCATGTTTAAAGACCACTGTAAATTGTAGTTGGTCTGCCTTGTATTTATTTGCCCTTCTTACCCTCTCCTTGGAACTCCTAAGCGTGCTGTCCCTATTAGGCTAGCAGAAGAAGAAAGTACTGGAACTATGCTGCAGTGCAGTGGAAGGCAAACTTTGCTTTTCCTGAGCCAAAGTAGCCGGTTTAAACTATACTCAAAGCTTTATGCCCAATTCTAGCAGGTAATATTAAAATTATAGGATTCCCTGAAACTCATCTTTTTAATCCATTTACTTAACAATATTCCTGTCATCTTAACATTTATAAGATAAAATAATTGTATCATTTGTATAATTCTGAAATGTAGTTAGCTATTATTTTCAATTATTTTTTTCGCAATATAGTATGATCATTTATATTTCATGCTTAGTACACTAATTAGGTTAATAGCCTCTAGTTCTAAGTACTGTAGTATTTTATTTCATGGTGTTTGAAAGCTATCTTGTATGGAATACAATTTTCACTGTATAAATTCACATATTATCATTATTTTTGAAGTATATTTTTATTGTAAGAGTCAAAGAGGGTAAAATATTCAAGGTAGTTTAGATTCTCTCAAAGAACATAATATGTCATTCAACCAAAGCACCTACTGTGTATATAACATCTGGTTAGGAGTTCTCAGAGGACATTGAGGAAAGAGAAGTAAGTGGACAGGGAGGGTGAGAAGAGAGTAAGTTTCTCTAGAAAAATTTATTCGGTAATTAAAGAAATAAGAGGTTTCTCTGATATGTACTTCCATAAGCTTTACAGGCAAAATTTGAATTTAAATCCTCAAGCTGCTACTTTCTAGCTATACAAATTCAGACAATGCAACCATGCTAAGGCTCAGCATCCTTGCTATAAAATGCAGATAATAACAACACATCAGTGCCTCTTTCTCTCCCTCCATTCACAATTATTTTTTTAAAGATTTTATTTATTTATTTATTTATGAGAGACACACGGGGAGGCGGGGGGAGGGAGATGGGCAGAGACACACAGGCAGAGGGAGAAGCAGGTTCCCTGCAAGGAGGCCAATGTGGGACTCCATGTCAGATCCCGAATCATGCCCTGAGCCAAGGGCAGACACTCAACCACTGAGCCACCCAGGTATCCCCCTCCGTTCACAATTAGACTTGAAAACATGCCCTTCATCAAGGGGGTAAGTGGTCCTCCTCCATCCGTGTTGCACAGCCTGCTGCTCCCACCCCACCCCCCCCACACCACTTGCTCACATTGCAGTTCTTGGAGACAATAGCTCCGATTCATGCCAAACCCATTCCACAGTTCTCGGAATCTCAGATACTTCAGGGGAGAGAGACCAAGGAGTGGAAAAGCAAGTGCATGGATTAATTTGAAGTTTAGGCGTATCCGTGGATCTTGTAATGAACTAAATAAAGTAAATAATGACTTGGGCGTTTTATTTTATTTTTTTAAGATTTTAAGTGATCTGTATACTCAACATGGGGCTCCAACTTACAACCACAAAACCAAGAGTTGCACACTGTACCAACTGAGATACCCAGGCACCCTTAATTTGCGGGTTTTTAATACCTAGAACATCTGAGCTACAATAATATTCTTCCCTTCTCTTTTTTTTAATAATAAATTTATTTTTTATTGGTGTTCAATTTGCCAACATACAGAATAACACCCAGTGCTCATCCCGTCAAGTGCCCACCTCAGTGCCTGCCACCCAGTCACCCCCACCCCCCCCCCGCCCTCCTCCCCTTCCACCACCCCTAGTTCATTTCCCAGAGTTAAGAGTCTTCCATGTTCTGTCTCCCTTTCTGTTATTTCCCACTTATTTTTTCTCCTTTCCCCTTTATTCCCTGTCACTATTATTTATATTCCCCAAATGAATGAGACCATATAATGTTTGTCCTTCTCCAATTGACTTATTCCACTCAGCATAATACCCTCCAGTTCCATCCACGTCGAAGCAAATGGTGGGTATTTGTCATTTCTAATCGCTGAGTAATATTCCATTGTATACATAGACCACAGCTTCTTTATCCATTCATCTTTCGATGGACACCGAGGCTCCTTCCAGTTTGGCTATTGTGGACATTGCTGCTAGAAACATCGGGGTGCAGGTGTCCTGCCATTTCACTGCATCTGCATCTTTGGGGTAAATCCCCAGCAGTGCAATTGCTGGGTATTCTTCCCTTTTCTTGTCCTATTTCCCATATATTCCATCCAATTAGTTACTTTTTTAAACTGACATCCATACCTTTTGTTCTTTTATTCTTTGCATTTCCACTGCTACTACTTTTCCCCAGGCCCCACTGCCTTTCTTGCTTACCAGTGGCAAAAGTGTTCTCATCTATCTGTCCTCTCTGGTCCATCCTACGCATGGCAACCCAAACTATTCTGCTTAAGATTCTGTTTTGTGTTCCAAAGCACCTATCATTTCAAGTGCTCTTTTTTTTTTAATTTATTTTTTATTGGTGTTCAATTTACTAACATACAGAATAACCCCCAGTGCCCATCACCCATTCACTCCCACCCCCCGCCCTCCTCCCCTTCTACCACCCCTAGTTCGTTTCCCAGAGTTAGCAGTCTTTACGTTCTGTCTCCCTTTCTGATATTTCCCACACATTTCTTCTCCCTTCCCTTATATTCCCTTTCACTATTATTTATATTCCCCAAATGAATGAGAACATATAATGTTTGTCCTTCTCCGACTGACTTACTTCACTCAGCATAATACCCTCCAGTTCCATCCACGTTGAAGCAAATGGTGGGTATTTGTCATTTCTAATAGCTGAGTAATTTCAAGTGCTCTTTAATCTGAAACTAATTTACCCTTCATATTCCTTACACTTTGGCAAAACAAACAGCTTGCTCGGTGATCCTTATATCAGGTATGATTTCATCCATGCTTTGTCCTCTACCTGTTAAAATCTTCTTTCCCACTCTCCCACCCACCCCAACTCACCATGGAGAAATCCAGCTTCCCTCAAGACTCAACTCAAATACTACCTCCTCCCTGAGGTCTTTATAATTGTCCTTAAATGATAATACTCTTAGCCCTTTAATGCTGAATCACCACTGTATGAATGCTCCCTGTAGGTCTTAATCAGCTCTGTATCTTTAAGGTATTTAGCATAATGTCTTCATACATTCATTCAATGAGCAAATGACTTTTATTTTATTTTTTTAAGATTTTATTTATTTATTCATGAGACACACACACACAGAGAGAGAGAGAGAGAGAGAGAGAGAGGTAGAGACACAGGTAGAGAGAGAAGCAGGCTCCATGCAAGGAGCCCAATGTGGGACTCAATCCCGGGACTCCAGGATCATGCCCTGGGCTGAAAGGAGGCACTCCACCACTAAGCCACCCAGGTGTCCCGAGTAAATGACTTTTAATCAGAGCATTTATTCGTTTAATTATTCAACAAATGTTTATTGAACACCTGCTAGGTGTGAAGCATTGTCCTAAGTACAGGATACACCAATAAGCCAAACAGACCCAAATCCCTGTTCACAAGGAGCTTGAACTTTAGTGTATGAGAAGGATGAGAGAGCAGACAGACGATAATAAAATAAGTGAGAAAAAATATGTAGCATTTTAGAAAGTAACAAGTGATACAAAAAGAAAGTTAGAGGTGTTTAAGGAGCTCTGGAAGTGCCAGGTGGGTGGTGGTGAGGATTGTAATTTAAATAGCTCTGCCAGGGATGCCTGGGTGGCTCAGTTGGTTAAGCATCTGCCTTCAGCTCAGGTCATGGTCCTGGGGTCCTGGGATGGAGCCCCAAGTCGGGGTCCTTGCTCAGGGGGAGCCTTCATCTCCATCTGCCCCTTCCCCCTGCTTGCGTTCTGTCTCTCCCTTTCTCTCAAATAAATAAAATCTTTAAAAAAATAAATAAATAGGCTTGCCACAGTAAGCTCAGTGAGAAAACTGAGCCAAAGTTAGAAGAAGAGAAGTCAGTGAGTTTTCCAGACTGTTGGTGGGAAGAGCGTTCCAGTGGAAAGAACAGCTAGTGGAAAATCCTAAGGGGGAGCATATCTGGTATGTTTCTCGCCCAACAACAGGATGGTGTCCCTGGAAGACAAGCGAGAAGAGGACAAGAGTAGGGATGGAGGTCAGAGAGGGCAGGGTAGGTGGATCCTGTAAGGACTTTGGCTTTTCCCCGGAAGGAAATCTGAAGCCACTAAAGGGCTTTTATCCAGAGTGGTGGGATCTAGTCCTGTCTTCATCATATTTTATTCTCATTTCTTTTTCACCTTTTGTGCATAAAGATGTTGACCTAAAAGAGACACACTGAATAGAGTCCCACTACAAGCATGGGCAGTTGGTGGACCCCAGAGAGTGGGAAAGAGCACTTCATGTTCCAGCTGCTGGCTCAGAGTCAACAGACCTGAAAAGGTGGCAGAAATAGGTCATACCGCCCTACCTATAGCTCTGGGTTCTTGTGACCATCCACCGATGGACTGTTCCTTTCCTTTTAGTCCACATGCACTAACCAGAAGTCTCTAGTCTTTCTGAAATTTTACTGAAAATTTCACGTATTCTAGCAATAGCTTTCAGATAGCTTTGTCAATGTGTAAAGTAACAGTAATGGTTACATTCCTAAGTATTCCATAAAATTGGCAAATTAGCCATTGGTTTTAAGTCCAGTTTTGGAAACATCGTTTTCAATTTGCTTTACTGGCAAATATGGAAAATTTAAATTTAAACTGGGCCTACTGTCTTGTTCTTCCACAACATCCTCTGGTGTGAGTACTAATGAGCTGTGGATTGGCCAAAAATTTGTCATCAGCAGGAAAGAGTTGGAAAAGGATGACAGTGCCTTGTACATGGATCCAAGGTGGCAGATGTGGGGGCAAGACTCACTGTGTTCCTTGCCTTGGGTCACAAACTGCTCCCACAGTGCTGAGGAAAGAGTCCTCCTTGGGAGAAACCAAAGTGCCCTGGCATCTTGCTCATCTCAATTCTGTGCTTATGTGACCTTGCTAGAGTGTGTTATGGGTACCCTACTATATTGTGGCTGAGATGGAGGGAGCTGATTTGGGACTGGTGCCACCTCTGCCAGTCTAGTTAACATGCTCATGGTCACTAACCACTTGTGGATTAGGGCCTCTAAATTAGGGAAGAAAAGTCCAACCTTAATACAGAGTTTACTCGATCACAGGGAAGAAATTGGTTGCAGTGGTCCAGGCCTCAAGTCAGACCACAGGATCTGAGTACCCTAGGCCCTCCACCCTTTTCCTTCCTTGCTATGTGACCTTGGGAAAGTCATGCAGCCTCCCTGAGCTTTGGTTTCTATATTTGCCTGTTGGGGTCACAAAATTTATTCTGTAACATTGTTGTTAGCATTTTAGTAATAATTTCCTATTGAGGGTTTCGCAAATGGTAGCTCTTCAATAAATGCCAAATCATATTATCAAATGATTCCACTGTTCCATCAAATATAACTCTTCCGAGTCATGTATTTTAGCAATTTACCTTTAACCCATGTAACAGATTAATGACTTTTCCCCGATTTTAAATGTGAGTGGCACTATTGAGTCCACATACATTTTAAAAAACTTGATTTTCAAGGTAATTCTTCTACCGGACTGATAACAATGAAGTAGAAATTGCTGTTTGTTTAGCTATGAAGAATATTCCCAGAGGGAGTATTGTGAAATATCAAAATGGGAAAAAAGAATTGGTGAGTGAATTTTAAAGTTCCTTTTGTCTCCCCAAAGATTTTCTAAGAGAGATACATTTTGCACACTGTGGGTTTTAGTCCTTTCATATATAGAAATTTGGGGAGATCTGTTATATGCCAGGCTCTGAGAATAACAAATGAGTGGGCTTCATGAAGCTCCTAGCTTAGAAAAGTTTTTAGTCTGGTAGATAAAACACTTTATATTGTATTATATTACAATGTGATGAGTTCCAGCAGAGTGTAGCAGTACCTGAGGGCAAAAAGATGATTTTGATGATCTCTTGCTTGTCTCTTCCTGCTGATTGGTTTGGTGGTGAGAAATAAAGGACCAGGATATTGTGATTTTTGGAAGCCATTCCCTGCTAAGATAGGACTGGGTGTTGTGTGCTAATGGGAGAAGGGTATTTAGGATAAAATAATTGTTAGGCACTTCCATTTTTACCAATCACCGTAAGTGATTAGTGGTACTAGCATTTCCATTTTTCAATGGATTGTTAACTCCTTAATGATTATGAAAAATGTCCCTTCTCCGTAGGCTACTTTTTTCCCCCCTACTATTGACATTATGACCATCGATTCCCATCCGCATCCACAAAAGTTACACAGACAGCTAACCTAGACAAACAACTCTCTGGTATTTGCATATCCTCCCTGTTGGACTTAGGGGTTCAGGCTGCCATGTGGACTGAGTCTAAGGGACTTAAAATGAAAGAGGGTCTGGTAAGCTCCTGCCAAAGGCGACTCTGATACAGAGATGGGCCTTTTGCATCCTGCCAAAACCAGAGTGGTTCTCAAGCTGTTTAACTTGTGATTATTTTCTCCTGTTGCCTTTTCTTTGAAAACTAATTGTAGATGTGAAATGGCCATGTTTAAATAATTCATAAAAAAAATAATAAATCCAGAGGAAAGTGGCAAAGGTGCAGAGAAACCTGGCGAAGTACAAAGACAGGGTCGAGCCCGTTGCAGTTTTCCAAGAGGCTCTCCTTACTCTGGAGTGCTTAATTAGGCCTGCCTGCCTGTTTGGCCCTGGGTTGGTTTTGTTCTTTCAAGAGAGCTGTTGACCTAATCCTACATTAGAACGCACTGAGCAGTAGCTTCTCACAGTTCATGAAAACATTTGTAAATGCTGTTATTTGGGCATGGGGGAAAAATCGGTACCCTCTGACTGAGGGAAACTCATACATTTATAATCGTATTTTTTAATGTTGAGGAACAGCCTTTTAGCTCTACCAATTATGCAAACCAGTTAGACAACATTGTTTAATGTAAGCAACTAAATGCCCAGAAGATTCTTAACTAGAAAAACAAGAGCTTCTGCAAGTTTTGGAGATTATTCCAACCAGACAATTAATTGAACTAACTCTACAGTGCCTTTGTAAGGTTTATAGCTCCTGGAACTGTTGCTGTACTTACAGAAGTGTTTTAAATGTTACATCCTTGAAACTTCTAGATCAATTAGTTTGTGATAGAAGGCAATCTCTAGGTCTAAAATTACTTTTTTAATGCTGATATAACATTTTTAGTAATAAGCTTTTTCTTTTCATTTTTTTTCTTTTTTTCTTTTTCTTTTTTTTTTTTCTTTTTTTTTTTTTTTTGTACAAGTAATTAGTAACTCCTGCCCTGGAGAAACTGCTGCATATTGGTTAGACTTTCACCCCCAAACTTTGAGAGAACTTCCATCATGTTTTTAACAGCCCCTCCTCAAATGTGGGTGGGTAGCTAGAACAGTAGGCAGGAAAGTGGCTCAACAGTGCTAGGAGGAGTGGAGTTGTGTCTCTCTATTCTACCACACCTGCTAAATACGGCCAGGTTTGAGGATCAGTGCTGTTCAACTACGCACTGCTTCAACTATTCTGTATGGCCATTTTAGTATCTCTTTTAAAAGTACCATGGTGTTTCCTCTGCCACATAATACAAAACATGCTTCTGTCTGATGCTTTGTGATCGAAAGAGTGGTCTTCAAAGTTGACATTCAAAAATATCCTTCTGGCTACTTAAATACTACGTGACTCTTGTTATCCCAAGTCTCAGCCAAGAAGATGTTTGTCACTTAATTGCTGCTGAGGATCACAGATGACGGTTTATAGGTTTAGGCAAATCGTGGGCAGCACTTTGTTAACCAACGGAAGAGTGCACTGATACCTGATAATTATCCTATGGAGCTCAATTGGCCCTTAACGGCACCAGCCCGACCAGCATCAGGGAGCCTGTTTCAACACAAAAGCTCCTTCTTGTTAATTAACCCGTGTGCACTTGTTACAAATGAAACCTATTTGTTTCCAGTTAATACATTTGCTGCTACTTTAAATATTCATTTATTTTTATGCTTGTTAAGTGAAAGGTGGAGAAGACTGGTTTGGATGACTGCCATCAGTATGCACTGAGCCTTAAGAGAGCAGCAAAGAGACTAATATGTCAATTATGTCGCTATGTGTTCAGTGGGCCCCCAAATCTGCTTGAGAAAGATAAGTTTCTCTCAACCATGAAAACAAGATAGGGGCGATCGAGAAGCAAGGCACCCGTGACAGTAATTAGTGAGTTTTTATGTGGCGAGAATTTTTCCTAAATGTTAAATGCAATTCCTTGGAAGCTTGGTTCCATTTTCCCATCTACGTCTTGACTTGTATCTGGGTGGATAAAAAACTGGACACATGCAAACAGATATGTCTAGATTCTCCCTTCAGCTGGCTTCAACCAAATAAAACAATGAACCAAACTTAAGAGGAATTTGCTTACTTTTAAGCAAAAGTAATTTGAGAATCATAAGGAAATTAAGGTGTACACCATAATATGTCAGAAGTATGGTAATTGAAAAAGCAATAGAAACAATGAACATGCGCTAATTTAGCATGTTTTACATAAAAAATCTAGAATAAAATCATGATTCTTGGAAAGGCTGCCAAAATTATCACTTAAAATTTTGGCGATCTAGAATTGATTTTAAGTATTTGTTATATTATTCTCCAAAATTCATGTTGGAAAATTTCCTAAAACACACATTTCTCAAAGTAAGAATAACTTACCTTACAAATTATTTAAAGAGATGAAAAAGTAATACTTTATGCCAGTGTGAAGAAGGACTTTTAGTTTTTATTTGGATGAAATATTGGAGTGTCGTGGCTTTAAAATTTGCTCTTCAGAATATTTTCTTTCTGTTTTTGTTGCACCAAAAATTATGCATATGTGACTTCAATTAGTTTCTCTTAGCTGCATACAGAGTTCAAAATATACTTAAATATTGGTGGAAGCAACATTCCCACAGCCACCAATCAATTACTTTGATTCTTCTGTTTTAAAATTGGTCCAATAATGCACTTTAGAATGGGTCAATATGGCCTCCTATATAGAGTAATATGTCTAATTTGCTTCTATTCATCATGATCATGTAGTTAAGAACAATATACGGAAGAATGATATGTAAAATTGACAAAAGAATTTATAAAATTGCTATGTGGGTATAATGTTTTGAAGAGGTGGAACACATCCCTACTTCCTCTTTTTCCCATGGACTGTAGTACTCTGGGTATATTGTTCATTTGCATTAACTTGATGGGCCAGCACACCCACATTCTCTGTTTACCAACTCAAAAGAGACCATTTCTCTGTGCCCAGAAGGAATGCTTTCTTGCTGCCCCCTGCAGCATCATTCAGAAATACTAGAGAAAAAATGCTTTTCACTCTCGCCTTCCCAAATCACTTTTCTTCTCAATGCGAATTCTTCATTAATAGCACCAACAAAACTTATGAGTATTACACGTGGCAAATGCTGTGGAGATGGTACCAGAAGGACTATAATAACATCCACCTACCATCATACTATCTTTTAAGTTCTACTATCACCAATTCAGGATGGTGATCAGGGAACAAGAAGGGAAAACATGGAAGTTCATCCTCTGGCTAATGTCCTCTGTGTAACTCACCCATTAAAAGAATGTAAATTCATTATGTAACATAGGAAACTGAAAGCACTGACTTGGGACTCAGGAAACCTCTCTGTGTTGCCTTGGTGAAGTAAGAAACATCCTCATGCCTAAGTTTATTCATCTATTCCTTCTTACTTAGCACAACTGGAGAACCAAAGAAAAAAACCAACAGGCTGTTTTCATTTGCATCCTGGTGTATGTTGGACTCACATGAGGGATGCTTAACTCTTAGAACACTACAGCTGTGTTTAGTATGTCATAATCAACATAAGGTACCTCATCCTTCTGTCATTAAGTGGGTATTTGGAAAAAGTCGTTACATCCTTAGGCATTGCTTTAGTGCTAGGAAAGATCTGAAAAATTCATAGTGATCACTTACCTGAAGTCTTATCTCACCTATTGCCTATATCATTCTGATTAACCACACATATGCTGCCTTGAACTGCTATGCACAACTGCATTCATCTACTTACATAATAAATGTTGCAAATATATGTTACTTATGCACATTTCTGGTTAGTCATTAACAGAAATAATCCAGTGCTCATTATAAACCAAGCAATCATTGTCTACTATTTATAAGACAATTATAACACTTAAGTTCTCACACCTTTGATTAATATTCTCGTTACTGATCTAAGCCTATCTGAGCATTCTTTTATTTATTTTTTTTTAATTTTTTTTTTCAATTTTTATTTATTTATGATAGTCACAGAGAGAGAGAGAGAGAGAGAGAGAGAGAGAGAGGCAGAGACATAGGCCGAGGGCGAAGCAGGCTCCATGCACCGGGAGCCTGATGTGGGATTCGATCCCGTGTCTCCAGGATCGCGCCCTGGGCCAAAGGCAGGCGCCAAACCGCTGCACCACCCAGGGATCCCTATCTGAGCATTCTTTAGGTTCTTTTGAGTAGATACACATAGCTTTTAATCGTTAGAAGTAGTTGAGGTCTAAAATTCTTCCCCCCTCCCCAGAACTTGGCTACCTAAAGGTTATGTTATAATAAAAGCAATTGTGAGAATTAATTCTGCAACACATATATCTATCAGTAATCAGGACAAGGAAAAGACACACAGTCTTCTCTGTAAAAACATTCTTATGTAACTTATTATGTAGATTGGTGTGCCTACCCACTTAAACCATACACATTGTGCCTCTTACTCAATGGGGCAAACAGATTGATTGTGTTACAGGATTCAGGTGGAAGATGGAAGAGAGTTCACCATGAATGATGGTGGAGAAATGCAACACAAAGAAGACAGACTCGATCAGACTCCCAGGAAAAGGCAGGTCTTAGATGAATGAAGTGGGGCCAAGGACGACCTAAGTGGGAAAGAAGTACCAAAAGTTCAAAGATGGAAATCCTGCAGTCAGGCTTATATATTTATGGGATCGCACTTTTCCTAAATCCAGCTGTCAAAGTTGGAACAACATTTTGAACATGAGGAACATTATCATCAAATTATAGGTGTCTTAGCAGCCATACCACCAGAATTAATCTATTCTAATAGGCCACTCAGGCATAAAGATTGTGGATTTCTATTTTTTATAGGCAACTTGACTTTCAGTTGGAATATTTTATAACCTATTCCCTAAAACATGAAGGGCCATGAAAACACTACCTGTATTCCCATTGGCAGTGCAGTGTGTTATTGCTGCTAACAGTGCCAAGAGGGCAACAGTCCTTCCCCATGTTCATTCATTTGTTCATTCATTCATTCATTCATTCATTCATTCATTTTCATCCAGCAATCTGGATTAAGCACCCACCATGTATCCAGCATTGTGCTATGTTGTAAGCAGTTTCAGTGAGTTGAGAAAAAGGCTGCTTACTATTCCTTACCACCTAGTGACAATGATGACGTTAATGGACTAAAGCAACTGTCCAAGGCTATGACCAGGGAGTGGTGGGTGGTGATGGTGGGCAGGAGGAGATAGCAGGGAGCTTTAACTGACTGAGGCACCAACCCCTGAGACCCTCACCAGCAAAAATTCGCAGCTGTTTGCCTACTGGCAATCTGGAAGGCTAGGATTGCTTTTAAGGATGCCTAGAGTCTAGGCTCGATTTAACAATTTCTAAAAGTAGGCTTTAAGACTCTCAAATTGATTTTTAAATGGGGTTCCGGGGTGCCTGGGTGGCTCAGCTGGTTGGGCATCTGACTTCGGCTCAGGTCATGTCCTCAGAGTCCTGGGATTGAGCCCCACATTGAGCCCTGCATCGGGCTCCATGATCAGTGGGGAGTCTGTTCCCTTCTCCCTCTCTCTCTCTCTGTCCCTCCACCTGGCACATGCTGTCTCTGTCTCTGTCTCAAATAAACAAATAAAATCTTTTTAAAATAAAGTAAAATGGGGTTCCAATTTACAAAGTAGGAGGCCAATGTGGTGATTCCAACTGTACCCATTATTTGCTTTCATTTTCCAAGGGCATCCAGAGAATTGGCAAGAATTTCCAGCTGTTTTCCTTTCTACATTCTAAGAAAGTTGAGCTTCCAGGCTTCAAGGTACTTTGCCAGGCAACTATATGCCCAGATTTGCCTGGGACAGCCCAGATTATGTCAGTTTTCTAAGTGTGTAATTATTAATAGCACCCAATTTCCTTCTTCAAAATGTCCCATCGACACGATAATAAATTATGTGGCCAACTAATACTAGCTGACTTCAGCCTTGAATAATAGGTCTCTAAATCCACCAACAATTTGGAAAAGACTTCTGACAGGTTAAAATACTTCCAACCAAGGAAAATCGCTAGGGGGTTTTCATGATCTAGTTACATGATACTACACAAGTTTGGTCAATACAGCTAGATGGTTGATAATTCAGGGATACAATTCACTGTAGCCTGCTGGTCAAGGACACAGACTTGAGCCAGCCAGCCAAATTCCAGCTCAGTTCTGCCACTTTCTGCCAATGTGACCTTATCCTCACTATCTCACAGGATTGCATGAGGATTATATTCACTAATATATGTACAGTTCCTAGAACAGTGCCTGGCACACTGTTAGTCATATAGTAAGGGCTTCCTCTCACTGCTACCTCATCCAGAAAGATAGGCAAGGGAGTGCAGATACCTCTTCAAGACCCTGATTTCGTTTCTTTTGGATATGCCCAGAATATGGCATTGCTGGATCATAAGGTAGTTCCATTTTCAATTGTTTGAGGAACCTCCCACACTGTGTGGTATAATGGCTGCATCAATTGACCTTCCCACCACCAACACACACGGGTTCCCTTTCTCCCCCCATCCTCACCATCCTCACCTGTTATCATTTCTTTTGTTTTCCATGCCATATTATCTTTAATTAAGTATAAAGACTTCCAATCATGTCACCTAAAAACCAATTTACCCACTGCTCTATTTGGCCACCAGTCTCTTGTCTTTCTTCTCATCAATGGTGAAAAAGATACCACTTCCACAGCAAAGAGCAACACATGGTTTGTTGTCTCTGCTAATAACAAAAACACTGGAGAGCCAGGTGGCAAACCTGTTGCCATTGGCATCTGCCATGTGAAGTACATCAAAAGAACCGAGGTGTCTCTCTGTTGGTGATCAGACCAATTCTTCCCAGGTTAGCACATCTGTCACCATACACAGATTACCGATGTCAAGCTTTATGAAATCAGTGATCTTTCCAGTCTCCAAATCAATCTGAGTGGTGTCATTCACCTTGATGGGAGGTTCAGAATAGCAGATGGTGTGAGCATCATGGGTCACCAGATTTGGGATTCCTTTTGTCCCCACAAAGGTCTTTCTCAATTTGCACAACTTATACTTGACCTCCTCAGCAAAGTAGACAGTAAAGTGACCCTTCGTGCCATAGATCAGACCAAAATTCTCCCCAGTCTTGCCAATGCTGATGACATCCATCAAACCACCAGAGTACGTTTTATCAGTTCAGACCTTGCCATCAAATCTTAATAAAACGCTGCATACAGGTCTTCTTTACTTCATCTCCATTTAGTGCATATTTAAGTCTATTCTTTAGAAAAGTGATGAAAAGGAGATATCCTCTCAGTTCATGGGGACCAATAGATGGACAAGGGGCAAATACACCAGTTTATCCAGCAGCTGCTGGAGCTGCTACACACTTCAGATGCTTCTTGGGACCAGGAGCTATAGCTGCACAATGCATGAAAAGAACTGTTATCATATGTCTTTTTTGCTAATAGTCATTCTAACAGGTGTGAGGTGTATTTCCCTGAATATCAATGTTGAGCACCTTTTCATATATCTGCTGGCCATTTATATCTTCTTTCCAGAAATATCTATTCAGGTCTTTTGCTCATTTTCCAATCAAATTATTTGGTTTGTTGCTATTGAGGTTGTACATTCATTGCAGCATTATTCAAAATAGCTGAGATATGGGGCAGCCCAGGTGGCTCAGTGGTTTAGTGCCACCTTCAGCCCAGGGCTTGATCCTGGAGACCTGAGATCGAGTCTCACATTGGGCTCCCTACGTGGAGCCTGCTTCTCCCTCTGCCTGTATCTCTGCCTCTCTCTCTCTCTATCTCTCATGAATAAATAAATAAAATCTTTTTTTAAAAAAAGGAAACAAAATAGCCAAGATATGGAAACAACTTAAATGCCCATTGACAGATGAACAGATAAAGAAAATGTGGCCCACAAATACAATGAAATATTATTTAGCCTTTAAAAATCAGGAAATCCTGTCATTTGCCACAACATGGCCAAAACCGGAGGACATCATGCTAAGTGAAATAAGTCAGATGCAGAAAAACAAATGGTATATGATCTTACATGTGGAATATGAAGTAGTCAAAATCATAAAGCAGAGAGTAGAATGGTGGTTGCCAGGAGCTGAGGGGAGGGAGAAATGGGGAGATTTTGATCAAAGAATATAAAGCTTCAGTTATGCAAAATGAGTAAATTCTGGAGATTTGCTGTACAGCATGATCACTACAGTTAAAAAAACTGTATTGCATACTTGAACTTTACTAAAGAGGATAGATCTTAAGAGTTCTCAACATACACACACATTAAAAGAAAGCAAGAGAAGAAAATAGCAGCTCTGTGAGGTGATGGATATGTTAAATAAGCCTGATAGTGGCAATCATTTCACAATAGAAATGTTTGTCAAGACACCAAGTTGTATACCCTAAATGTATACAACTTTAATTTGTCAATTGTACCTAAGTAAAGCTTTAAGAAAAGGTAAGCATAGATGAGTTAACAGATCTCGTATAGATGGGGCTTTAATTGAGTAATGTCATCCTCTAATTCAATACAGCATAAAGCAAATTTAATCATCTTTGAAACCAATGGCAAGTTGCTATAAAACTTCAATTAAGATAGGATATATGTTAAAACAAAACAAAATTTTTTATTTATAGTAACACATTGAGCTTATTTGAAGTGAACCTATCTTCTGACTGACCCTACAAAAATGTTACTAGATTCCATTTTATTGCTCTCAAGACATAAAGCATCTGGTATTATTATAGTATCTTAACATTTTTTATCTTTTAATATTGTAATATTCTAAGCCCCCATCGAATATAAACTCTATTTATGTCTCCCCAGCTCTATGTAAAAGATATCATGTATATTTTTGATTTGAATATGCCTCTAAACCATATAAATTTCATTGTAGACATTTGAGGCAATATATGTTTAACTTGAAAAAGAATCACTGGTAATACTTGATTGTTGCCTATTGAACTGGGACTAGATTATCAGACAGTTCCCAAAAGCAAATACCTTGATAAAATGTTCACAATGGAATTTAGAAATTGAATCCAAAAGACTATGTTGATGTAGTATAAATGGGAACATGAGAAAATATCAAAGTTGAAGTTTTTGTTGGAAGATGAATTTGAAATGATCTCTTATGAATATGCAACTTTTAATACATACTCTCTGAGGTACATTTACACTCACATTTAGAAGTCTAATTAGTAATAAAAAGGAAAGAGTTGGTAATGATAGCACCCCGCTCTTAGGGTCCCTATTATAGATTCTGAAAACAAATTCATTAATATCTTAATATATAATGATGTCATTTTCTGCACCTAAATACTTCAGCCCAAAAGATGTAAGCTTCAACCCCTCCCTTCCTTTTTTCTTTACATTTAATCTGTAAATTTGAAGCCTGGGAATCTTGTTACTTTCAAAGTCAGACTTTTGACATTTTTCTCCTGCAAAACAAAAGATTTTGAGGAAAAAAAGTAGCCATCATGCTTTGAAATATGTGCTTTTTCTAATGTGTGCTGTTTCTTGAAAAGGCTAACAGGCATTTGGATAGTAAACCATCAAAAACACCACTTCTAAGGCCTCTCTTTCAGGCTATTATGGGTAGAATGCCTCTTAACCCTTGAGGCAACTCAACAATTGAGTTAAGGAGATTTTCATGTATCGGTTTTGCCTGTCACATGGTTGACTTAACTTCAGGATATACTTTGCAGCTGAAGGTTCATTTCCCTCCATTTGTTAAGTGGCTAATTATAAAGGTTCACAAAAGAATTGACACAAGGGAAAGAGAGGGGCCTGGCTTCTCTCAGCAGCCCCAAGAGGCCAGTACAAGTGTCATTTGTAAAAACAGAGCGCAAATTAAGCAATGGCCAAATAAGCTGCCAGTAGCTGGGGTATAATGAAAGGGGAATTCTTATGCAGATGCAAAGCAGGCACTAAACTGTTGGGATTTTTGTTTATTTTTTTTCATTGACAACTTACTCCTAATATAAGTCATCCTGTTTAAGCTTCTCCTGCAAAAAAGTAAAATTTTAAAGCTGAGTTGACCGTAACAAGCTAAACAAAAAGACAATTTTATGCCTGCAGCTGGGATTTGCAGGTTTATTTTCTATGGTATACTGAAAATACTTCTGAATCCCAATAAAAATTGGTTTTATTTCCTGAATAAGCACGTATTTTAAACAAAGTTATTAGAAATAATGACCAGAAGCAGGAGTGTGACATGACCTATCCATATTAAGAGACAAACATTTTCCATCAAATAACAGCTTTCCTCTTTATACCCAGACCATGAATTCTAAATAGTAGCCTTTTTAACGTTTGAAAAAGCATAAACAACAAAGAAAACTCCCTTTACTTAGGAGTATTATGGCTAATGAAACAGACTGGAAATTGCTGCATTGTTTCTACCTTTCATCAAAACATCCCTATGCATAGTATTCGCATCATTATGTAAGACATTTGCAAATATGTATAATGCTTTTGCCTATGGGAAAACTCTCCTGCTCTAATGTATTCCTGAAAGATGAATGAACAATTCTTTAGGTATGATAAAAAGATTCAGAGGCTTGGATAGAGCAATGATATTAAAGCCACAAGCTCATCATTTAAATTTTTTTTTAAATGTCAACTGCTAACACTGCAGGTCTCTGTTTCACTTATGTTTTTTTCTCTGCCAACTCACCACTTCTTTTCCAATTCCTTCTCTAATTCAAGATCAGCAACCCCCAATTTGCTGGAGGCTGCCTACTTTGATACTTCAGCAGGGATCTTGTGAAGCTAGAAGTGTTCTCTGGCTTCAGATCTCTGATCTGGATTTTTGCCTAATTTGAGATTTTCAGTAGCATCTGAGACAATTGTGGAAACTGGGGCATCACCAGATAGCCATCTCATTAACCAGCTGAATGTAGTAAGGAGCTGATGCTTAGAGCATATGTGGGTTCCACGGAGACTGAAAGTATAAAAATGTGAAAAGTTTTCATCAGATTTTTGAAAGCAAATGGGGGGGGGGTGATAATGGGAATTACAGACTGGAGTAAGTTAGAACACAAATGCCAATAGAGGGGGAGCCACATCACAGGTGAGCCCCTGAGAGGTTCGGCACTTGGAGACATCAGGTATCTGATGGGTGCAAGCCAAGGAGATATGATTGGGTCAAAAGTCTGTGTATACAGTTGTTGAATTTCCTAAGGAGACTAGAGTTTTATTTTCTGGGAGAAACTGAGTGGCAAGTCTCCAGCATTCAGATATAATAGGCGCAGAAGGGGTCAGGCTCAAGGAGTGGGGTTAAAAGCAGTGATTTGATGAAGAGAAGCAGGTTAGGAGACTTTTTACCACAAATCAGAAAAAAGAAAAATGGAAGGACTCATCTTTGGGGAAACTTAATTGACTTTAAAGACAGCTTTTGATTTAAAAAAAAAAAAAAAGGTCATCTTGCTGATGAGTCCACAGTGAAATCCTTCAGTAGGAAAAGTTCCATCCACACATATGGAGCTTCTGATTTGCTTTTAATGCTTCGTTCATAGACATTGGCAGGCAATAGGGGATCATCAGGCACTTAAGTAAAGCCTCCAAAATGAAAAAGAGGATAAAAATAATCATACAAACAAAGGAATCCAGAGCAAACAGACAATGCAGAGTACAGAAGAAACTTTAAAAAATAATATCCTTAGAGAGGCAAGAAAAGATATTGTGTTCCTAAAACAAGAACCAAATGCTTTGAAAAAGAACAGAAAACAAGAAAGTACTCTTATAAATGAAGACTAGGAAAGCCAAGATAACAGTGTAATTGAAAGGCTGATAAAGACAGAAAATTTCCCAGAACAAATGTCAAAAAGGCAAAGAAATGGAAAATGGTAGAATAAAAAAGAAAGTAGTCAATTGGAAAGATGTAATGTCTTATTAACAAAAGGTCTAGAGAGCATAGAAGGAATGGAGGAGAGGAAATTATCTAAAAAATAACAGAAGAAAAGCATTCAGAACTGAGGACATTTGTCCTCAGGTTATAATATTGTTAATTACTCGGCACAATAAATGAAAGAAACAAAACAAAATGACAACAATAAAGTAAACCAAGGCACATCATTAAGAATTTTCATTATATAAAATGATAAACACAAAATCTTATATCTTAAATTCAGGAAAGAAAGAAGTAAAGGAAAAAAACAAGGAGAAATAGATTAAGAAAAATACAAAAGCAAAGCAACATATCACATATAAAGAACATACAACCAGAATGGCATCAGATTTCTCAAAAATAACACTGGAAACTAGAAGAAATGGAAAAAATTGCTTTCAAAACTCTATGGCAAATGACTTTCCACTCCAAATTTTATATTATGAACATTCTTAATTGAGTCTGAGAATAGAACAGATATATATTTAGACACACCGGGACTCCCATAGTTTTACCTACTATCAGCCATTTTTAGGAACCTACTGCAAGTTATCATCCAGAAGAAGTAAGAATTGAATCCAGAGAAGAGATCCAGAATATAAACACTCAACTGCTAGGGTGAAAAAAATGTACTAGTTTGTTAGGAACAATCTTGGTTTAGCCCAGTTGTTTAGCCATAATTATTAATAACACTCCTTTTTTCTCCAAGGTGTCCTAGCTATTTCTAAAAGGTGGCTATCTAATCTCCCATCTTACGACTTCAAGACTTAACAAATTGTCTCCATTTTGGTTTAATGTCAAAAACCATGATGCAATCAGTAGATTAATTTATATACAATCTGAAAAATAGATCAGAAAATACACATGATTATCTTGAAGTTATGAAATAATTATGAGTAACAACCTCTCATTAGCAGATGCAGCTCTCGTCCAAGTAAAGTTAGTAATTAAACAAAAGAAGAATATATAAAAATAAGGTTCCAACACTCATAAATTCATTAGGATGTTTTACCCATTTTTGCTACTCATATAGGTCAATAGAAAATGCTTACCAAAGATTGCTTTCATAATAAAAGGGTGATTGTGAAATGTTAGCACATAAACCCCAATGATGTAATCTTCAAGTTCCTGAATTTACTGTCAGTTAGTTGTCTTTACAGTTAAAATAGGCTTCTTTATTTGAAGCCTAAAAATGAAATGTCTAAAGTGTATACATCTTTCTGAAGATGGGCCAAACCTAAAAATTAACCAGGTTAGAGATTTTCCTACCCTGGGCATGGTGCTAAGTGCTATCCATGCACGCCAGGGGATAGTTATATTCATGGACTCCAATGCTCTGACTAGCTGTGTGCCTTTGGGTATATTTACACAATCCCTCTATGCCTTAGTTTCCTCATCCATAAAGTGCACAACACCTCACAATTTGGTATGCTTTGGATCAAAATATTTTTCTGTTTTTTTTTTTTTATATGGATATATTCCAAATATGGTTGCCTTACTAAGCCTCTGTCAAAGTTGTCTTAACAACGTTTGCAAGTTAGGTCTTCTTTCCCTCAAACACTGGAGGAAGCTATACTGCATAGTTTAAAATATGAGTGCATAGTGAGCCATTCCCCTACCCAACACAAGTGAATATAGAAGGGAAGATACTCACCTATGTGACTGTCGACCACAAATCTCTTTCCTTTTTTCTTGTAAGTATGAATGAGCAAGCATAAAAAACTGGTTGAAGACTTTACTAGACTGCTTGGAGAAGCTATGGAATCCAGGTCTTTCACTATAGATAGACCTAAGCATAGTAACCAAGAGACCAAGAAGGTAGAAAATATAAGAAGGAGAAATATTGCACCTGTCCTGAGTACGGCTGGTACCTATTGTTTTCTGGAGTCGTGACGAGAGGCTATGTGGTCAATAGCAGCTCTGAGTCCTGTAACCAGATAATAGTTGGATGTTGACAAGTTTCTTTACAAAGATGAAAGGATAACTCACTTTCTACTTACCAACATGTTAAAAATGTGTAAGCTATGTGATAATTTAAGTATAATTGTGTTGACACCACTTATTTTAAGATTTAAGGATAAAAATATATAGTTTGTTGTTTTCTTTTTTCTTTCTTTTTATATACATGAAGCAAGTGATGATTAAAGAATTGAAGTTTTCTGGTGAATGAAACAGCCAGACCACTTTTCATGACAAAGTTGGTAATTAGAAGGCCAATTTAATGGTGAATCAGGCAGAAATATTCAAACCATGACAAATGACTTTAATAATGCAGCTTGCAATGCTTGAACAGAAATAAATTTCACTTCCTCAAACTCTCGCCTTTTCTGCCTGCCTGGAAGATAGAACTGTCCAGGAGGTATTTTGTACCCTTTATTCAGTAAAGCTTTTACTAGATTTTAAGCGACCAAATAGCTTGCAAATGCAAAACATCATTCAACTTCTTATGATTTTTTTTCCTGAAGGTAGACCGTGTTCAGAATTCTGAGTAAGCCAAGATTTATTTGTCTTCTGTTCTGCTTAGCCCTGCAATAGTGTTTTATTGTTGCCACTCTGACTTGAGGTATTAAAGGGAGCTACATCGGCCTCAAAATTGAAAGCTAATTTTGGTGTTTGTCATAAGTTTGTTAAGACCACATGCATTCCACAGTTTGAAAAATTTCATTATTCTGTCCATGCTGGGGCTTCGTAATTGGATAGTAAGGATGTTCAAAGACTAATTTAGTGAATTGCACAATATTTTAAATGGAATTATGCAGGTTTATGGGTCCTTAGGGGATTCAGCTAGGAGCCTCCCGAGAAAATCTGTTTATCAGTAAATGATATTAGCAGCTTTCACCTAGCTTTTGTCTTCATTAAATTGCTGCTCTCCCAATTGAGGGTCACATCTGAGGCCTGCTTTGATAATTTGTCATTATTGTCTTGTTTATTGGAGCATAAAGTTGATACAGGCCAGGCTATGCTGTTTATACACAATGTGCAAAGAAGTTTCTATTAACAATTCCACCAGTGCTAAATCAAAGTGGGATTTTTCAGGGTTCAAGAAAGGGGATCATTTGTCGAATTCTAATTTCCTCTAAAACTCTCTGAGTACATGCCATGCCCCCTTCTCTCATATGTACAGCACATAATGGCCTTGCTTGAGCCAATCCTCTGCAGACTTTTTATTAAAAGATCCATTCTTATCTTTAAAAATAAGGTTTAAAGTTGAAATTCTTTCTATAGAATTGAGCCATCATGCAAAACCCAATCCACGTCACAGACATCCCTGAAAATATGGCATTTACACATAGTGACCACTAACTATTTATCTTAAGAGACCTGGGGTTGTAGGTAAGCTATTAAAATTGTTAAGGAACGTACTATTTATTGTAGCACAACCCCACACACTTTTCATGGCACTTTTGAGTTCTAAGTACAGCAAAAGAAGGAGCATTCCTGGAAAGCTTGTTCATGGCATATTTAAATGGAGCACTGAGTATGTTTAAAATCAGTTGGCTTCAGACTATGCTTTGTTGTGGATTGCCATGAGGTGTTCTTTACTAGTAATCATGTGGGATCTGGAACTGGGGAACAGGGCAAGTAGACACCATTTTCAATCAGGTCTATAATTCAAAGCATTTTTTTCCTGGATGATTTGCACATCTTGTGATTGCCTCTACTTCTTCTTAGCAGAATCACTTGGTAGGCCCTGGTCTTCCCCCTGTGTATGATCTGGGGTCTGTTGTGCCCACTAGTGCATTCAGACATATCTTCCTCTCCCCTTCCATCTTCCATTCCTTTATTTGCAGTCCCTATAGTATTAATGTCTCTAAAATAGACTGGACCCAGCAGGAAGGAAAACAAATGTTTATCAGCCAAGGAACACCATATTTTTGTGGCACAGCCCTGTAGAAAGGAACTTCCTGTCCCCCACAACACAATGGGCACATTCTCTGTTGGAGTTCACCCAGGTTAGTAGCAGCTCGCACAGGTTTTATCATACACACCCATCATTCCCACTGCCTGAACTACCTTTAGCTCTTCCCTCCCTGGGAAGGAGATTGAGAGGGCCAGTGCTCATTTGGGGACCTAACTATATCCTACAGAATGTGCACAGGGGTTTTGGAGATGGGAGGAAGGAAAAGACCAACCCTTCAAGGGTAAGGACAAGAAGAAATAGTAAGTTCCACCCTCTTAAGGGTTCAGAATGATTGCTCAGGCCTTCCTTATGGATGTTCTCAGACCAGGAGCCTAGCCAAATTCATTTTTATATACTATTACCTAGCACATCCACGGCTTTCAAAGATTTATGGTTATTATCGCCATCCACTCACCCACATAATCACCAGCCTTTCACTTTAAAATGGTTAAAAATTGTTTCATGGATTGCAGATCATTAATGTAAATTAGACTATTTCTATATTTGATTTCTTAATTTTTAACAGGAAAAGAACAGCTCTCACACATACACTCCTTTTTTTTTAACTTGAAAATTTTAAATGACTCTCCAGACACCTCTTTCAATAACTCTTACCCTCCAAAGCTAGGCTGCCTTTTAATTTCACTTTAAAATAGCTACATTGGGACCATAATATGATTAGAACTAATGAATATTGTGGAGAGAAGCAAGAAAAATTTTATTTAAAATCTTTAAAATGTATAAATACTTCATGTGAGTAAGGACCTGTGGTTTATCCCGGCCCGGCCAAGGACTCAATTTTGATTCTGAGGATCAATCATCTGAGCTCATCAGGCCTCACCTTGCTTGTCTGCTCCACAGCATCATGACTCCAAAACCTTCCTCACTGGATGGTAGGAAGCAGTTGTGTTAAAATAAGTTACCATCTAATAATTATAATGATAATAGTAAAGTCGTCCAAGTTCAAAGAAATTAGAAACTATTTATATATTGGATCTAATAAACTCTTGCTTGTTTTCCTGTTAAGGGAGCTCTGGACAAGAAAGCATTAGCAGGATCCCACCAAATAGACATTGTATAAGATCGCCAATTTATTAGTAAATATTCTGATTTTACCTAAAATGTTCATTCTTTAGAAAGAGTTCTTTAGTCTTGACTAGTTTCTTTCTTTTAAACTGATTTCTCAAGCTTAATGCAGTCATTTGGAATTTCCTTGGTAGTCTCTGAAATTTAAGATGATTGTATCAGAAAGACTTGGATGTCAAAGTCCAACTGCTTAAGGAAGTTGAAACGAACTGTTAGGGCCAAAACATAGTTTCACCTTCCTAAGACCTTTGCGACCCTGGAGCAACTCTTTTATCCATTGTAACTTTCCCATCATGCAGGTTCTTCTCTTAAGGATACTGTGGCCATTGCTATGAGACAAGAAGCACTTTTTCACCACCTAAGCAGGTGGAGTCTAATTTCTCTGTAAGACACTTTCAGAACAGTTGGTGAGTTATTTTGAATAGAGGCAGCTAGAGCTGTCTTCATAAAATCATCATGGTTAGTCCTACTTGGCAGAGCTCTGAGAGACAACATCATGGAAGAGCCCCGAACGCAGCCCTTAGTAAGGGACCTCAGGCTAATTTTGATTTGGCAACCTTGGGCAAGTGTCCTCACAACTTGGCTTTATTGCCCTCTACTGTAGAAGAATGGTGTGGACAAGGGGCTTTGGCTTACTGAGCACTTGTCATGACAGCCTGTGGCCCACCCCAGGAGTTCAGAAGGGAGGAAGAGAGCGGGTCCTTCCCCCATTGATCAGACTGGGCAGACGTGCTCAGCCCCACCACAGTCCAGAGATCAAAGCTGGGATTCCAGTGCAATGGCTGGAAGCAGCGAGCTTTGTAGGAATGCCCTAGCCTAAAGGGAAGACTAGAAATAGGCTCATCAGCAGAAACAAACTAAGCTTTGTTCATTTTTCTTCTTCTAGCTTCAGTATTCTTATTTTCTGCTTAGGCTTGAGCTTATTTAATTCTGCTATGGAATTTTAAAAGCTAGGCATTTCTTTGGCAGTTCTCATATTTGGTGAGAAATGATGAATATACAAAATGCTTTTGGCTTTAAAAGCATTAGATCTTTGGAAGTGATAATATATAGTGATAGATAGAATCCCCAATTTGGGCCAAAGAAGATATAAAAGTTCTATTCCTTGACCTGTAATACAGAAAACTAGTTCCTACCCCATTCTCTCAAGGCTCACTGCAACTGAAGGACTTATCCATCACTGTACTGAGTAGCAAACAAAAAAGTTTTGGAGAAAAGAGGATTATATTCAACTACTAAGCAAAAATAAAACAACACTACAATTTGATCTAGCTATGAAATCCAGAAAGACAGACATTTCTGCTTAAACATCAATAAACACAACTTTAAAGAATTACTTCCCCATTGATATGTTTTGAAATGGAATTTTATTTAATTTAGGAAAGAAATGTATATTTGCAGACATGATTTTATCTATGTTTTTTTGTTGTGAATGTGTATCAGCTTGATTTTAGAAAACTGACCTTTGAAAATTTCTCCTTCATAAATGCATCTGAGCCCTGGAATATAGGGTCTTCATCCCATAAAGAAGCAAAAAAAAAAAAAAAAAAAATGCCTAATGAATTTCTCTCTTTCAATTTGAATCAGTTAGCACTTTAAAATTTTGTACTTTTTTTTAGTTGGGAATTTATTTGTATTCTTGTTAATGTGAAGATATTAGGGACTTTTACTACAAATCCACCAATGCGGTGTGTTGAAAGCTGAAGCAGGGGCAGGGAAATAAAAAGAAGGTGAAAAACAGAGAACACGGACAAAAAACAGGCCAAGGATTGTAAAATGGCTGATAATGTTAAAAGAAGTTCAAGAAAATAAGTAAAATAATAGATGGATAAGTAAAAAATAAAGCAGGTTTTATTGTTTTATTGAACATTTTCATTATGTAGCTTTTGAAGTTACTAATGTAAGCCTGAAAATCATAAGGAACTGCAGTTCATATGCATTTTTTTCTCTACTCAGATATACCATATTCATGAGCATTCTGATTGGTCATGGGTATATCAGGTCCTAGAGCAAGAGGAAGTCTTGTTAAGCATTACCCAGGGAGAAGAGGTCTTTCCAGGGCTATGAATGCTCTCTCCTGCAGGGTGAAGTGCCATCTCAACAGGATGCTGCCCCCCGCCCCCCACAGCCACATAGCCACATTGTTTCCCTGGTGAGTTTCCCCTCCATGCCTGCTCACAATTCCCCTGGAGTTGCTTTGTTACAAAAAGAATGGAAATTCCAAAACTGTCAGGCCTTCCCCCAACTTTCACAGTTGTGGGGGTATCTCTTAAAAATCATGTCATCCAGGATCCCTGGGTGGTGCAGCGGTTTAGCGCCTGCCTTTGGCCCAGGGCACGATCCTGGAGACCCGGGATCGAATCCCACGTTGGGCTCCCTGCATGGACCCTGCTTCTCCCTCTGCCTGTGTCTCTGCCTCTCTCTCTCTCTCTGTGTGACTATCATGAATAAATAAATAAAATCTTTAAAAAAAAAAAATCGTGTCATCCCTGAAAGCTGACCAGTCAATCTGCGGGAGGGAAGGGCAGGGGACGGTAGCAATGCCTTTTCCCTCCCTTTGAATTTCTATACACTTGTTTGGGATTTTTCCAAAACTACTCCATGGTGGCAGTTCCCTCTGAAGTTTTACTTCTGCGTATTGCTGCCATACCAATTATAGTCATATTTTTATAGTAAGTTCACTGTACTAGGCATTGCAGATATTTTTCAAGACAGCATGTATTTGAAACTGGGCAAATTAAATGTTTGGCAAAGTGTGCTCCATGGAAATACCTCTCCCACAAAGTCCTCCTGGATCAAAAGAAATATTTGGACAAGTAACTTTGATAAATGCTGCATACTATCTCTCCCTCTTGGTTATCTGCAATGCACACCGGTAGATTGAAGCTCTGAGAAGTCCTGTAGAGAGGACCCATTTCACTGTAACCTGGTTTCCTGAGCAACTTAAATCCCTTTTTGGAGTAGCACCTGTGTAGGTGCTCTATAACTGGTTTGGGAAGGCACACCTTTTGGCAGAGACTGGCTAAGGTACTCCAGAAATGAAAGGAGCTCACCTCTCATGGAATAGTGCAGCAGACAAGGGCCAGGAGCAAACAGGAATGCTAAGAGAGACGATCATCCCATTTTTTAAAAAAATTTTATTTATTTATGATAGGCACACAGTGAGAGAGAGAGAGGCAGAGACACAGGCAGAGGGAGAAACAGGCTCCATGCACCGGGAGCCCGACGTGGGATTCGATCCCGGGTCTCCAGGATCGCACCCTGGGACAAAGGCAGGCGCTAAACCGCTGCACCACCCAGGGATCCCCAGATCATCCCATTTTCTAATCCCACTTAGAACCTACTCACCATCTATTCAGTACTGGTCAACAGAAAAAGTTGATATCCCTAGCATTATTGCCTAGAAACACTGAGCAAAATTAGCAACCAAAATTAAACTTAAATATGTTTTTGAACTGTCAGCCTATGTAAGCTGAAATGCCACTAGAATTTGCCTCCACTGCTTAATCTTTAGAGCAGGCAGCAGAATTTATTATATCATCATTTCTAATATCCAAATTACTACTCATATTTTTAAAGCCAGCAATGAAAGATGTTTCTGAAATTGCCAGGTTGACTAGTCATATAGTGTATTCCAAATTGACCTTAGTCTTAGGGTTCATCCACCGTGCTTCAGTTTCTTCAAAGAACAAAATTATAAAAGTGCAACCCCCAAATCAATGAGATGACATATCAATTTTAAAAAATTCAAGTCCTCCTGGCTAGAGAGACTCATCTGGCAGCTGTTTTCTAAATAGTATAGAGAAATTAATATCACACCTTTCACGCACCACACCCCCAGCAGGTTGGAGAGGTTGCCAGGAAATGTAGATATGCTTCATCCTGCATTACGGCTGAAGACCTGACCATGCAATGACTTTATACAGCATGGGACCGAATTTTCTTTCTTTTTACAAGCTACCTTGCTTAGTGAAATTGGACAATTTATCACACAATGGCCTGCAGCAAATTTAGTATATGCAAGTGATTAGTTTGTCTCTTCCCCAAGCAGCTTTGATGCAGTTGGGTAAGAGTGGCAGCAGAAACAGAAGGTCACTTATAACACAAATTCTCTAGGGAACCACTAATGGGCTATTGACCCTTTCCCACTTTAGGTCGATGTGTCATATTTGATTCTGGTTTCTTGAGATGTAATTTCCAAGTGGTGATGGTTCAAAGTCTACACAAGATGGGTTGTCCTTTAAAGTTTTAAGCATGGCATTGTTCACACCGTGAATGGCAGGTGCCAGTTGATTGGATTGGAGATAATTTTACCATTTCTATCTAGCCCCAAGGCAAAGCAAAAAATACACTATTGACAACATTGGTTAAGTTAATAACCACGTGTAAATTATATCTTCATTCTCATTCTGAACATTCTTCTCTCTCTCTCTCTCCCCCTTAGCCTATTTCCATGAGCTTTGGGAAACCAAGTCAACATTTTTAGTATAGTGTGTCGTTGGGTCCATTATTTAATGAAAATTCATGAGTTCCTTTTCTTTGTCAACTATTGACTTTTATTGCATTGTCATAAAAGAAAAAAATCTATGAAGGATGTAAAACTATTTCAGAGAAAATATTAGGTTCGGTCAACAATCCTTAATGGAAGGGAATCAGTGCAGATAATCAGAAATGTCAAATGGGCCAGCAGGCCTTATTTTTTTAATTTAAACTGTGCCTTTGGGGGTGCCTGGGTGGTTCAATGGGTTAAGCATCTGCCTTCAGCTCACATCATGACCTCAGGGTCCTGGGATCGGGCCTCATGTCAAGCTTCCTGCTCAGTGAAGGAATTGTTTCTCCTTCTTTCTCTGCCTCTCCCCCTACTCATGCTCTCTCTTGCACACATTCTATCTGAAATAAATTAATAAAATCTTTTAAAAAAGAAAATAAAATGTGACTTTTTTTTTATCCCTAGTAGAATTCCCTTTATGCATTCCATTAAAGTTGATAAGTGTTTGAGAAGCATAGTCATACCAACACATTATCCATGTATATCATTTTCTCTAATGGTCGGGGAGAGACCAAAGAACTCTCCGAGAGGTGGGAGGAAGCCAGCGTGGTGATGAAATGCTCTTCTTGGCTCAACTATACACTGGCAATTCAGGAACTGTTGTTGGGGAAGGGTGGGGGTTTTATGAGGTGGGATAGTGGCAGTGGGGGGAAAGTAAGAGTTGGATGGAAGGAAGGCCTCTTAGTCCAACAGGGGTGCAGTAGTTCCTCATTCCTTCCTGTGCTTCTTGTAGCAGAGGCATCAAAGAAGCAGATTTCTATCAAGACTCACCACGTGTATCCCATAGCTGTAGAAGCATGATGCACAGACACAAGGGCGTGGATGTGCTAAAACAGCAACGGGAGATGGAAATCAAAAGTTTCCTTGAATTTTCAAGACCTTTGGTATTAGGTTTAGAAAGCAAGTCTATAACAAGCTCTCAATTTCTTGTGGCAGTAAACTTAGTTTGAAATCATTGATGTAGAAAGAGGGAGGTTTTAGCTCTCCAGGATCTACTAAATTACTGAGCCAGGCCAATTTATGATCTTCCATGTGTTGCTGCAAAGAAAATTCTCCCTGCAGGTAAACTGTCTATCTAGAGCCAGAGTTATTAGAAGCAATTTTATGAGTGGGATCATTAATTATGACCCATGAAATTTTAATAGGTACCTTCTTCGGGTCTTCTGTAGAAGCTGAGATCAAAGTGCCTCCATACCATTGACACAAACTTGGTCATCAAGAAGTCCCGCAAGATTGCGAGAATTTGGGATCTCTATGTATTCTTTTGTTTTTCTTCCCTGATGTTTTCTGAAAGGCATATACATACGTACAAATGTACATGCATACACACACATATATGCACACACCTATGTACACAAGCATATATTGTAGCTTCCACAAATTATCATTTACTTAATACTGGTGGTCATAACAGATCTCATTTTTTAAATGTATTTCTTAAGGATATTATTTTTCTTTTTTAATTATAACTAAGAGAAAGTACGGAATAGTTGAAAAATAAACGAACCTGAAATAACATACATTTATGCCAGGTCTGTCATATAACAGAAATATGCCCTTGGGCAAGTGACTTAACTGAGCTGGGCTTTCATTTCTTACTTATCTGAGCTGCTGATGTGGCATAAGAGTTAGTCGGAAAATAGAGCTACATGCTTATTAACATGTTTGTCTTTCAAATTTAAATCAAATCTCAAATCTAATTCTGTGGAAACATGTGTCTCCAGATTCCAGGAAAATAACAGTGTCCACCTTATGGGCATGCTGTGAAGACAGAATAAGATAACCCTTGTAAAGCACCTCAAAGGGTACCTAGCATGCAGTACACATCCCACAGGTATTCATTCTTCTCTCATCATCTTTATTATTTCTGCTACATGGGAGGGAACGAAGGCATTTACAAAGAAAAGTTGGTTCAGAATTCTCTAAAAAGTGGAATCAGTAAAATTACAGATCCATTGTCTGGTGCATTGGGTGTCCCTAAAGCTGTATAGTGACTAATAGACTAATACTTAAACATGTGTGAGAACCTGCTCCCAGTCCCCCTTAATTAATACATTTTTTTTTCTCTGCACACATGGAGAGTAAAAGCTCTCCAAATAAAGAGAAAGCGAAAGGAAAGGAAAGGAAAGGAAAGGAAAGGAAAGGAAAGGAAAGGAAAGGAAAGGAAAGGAAAGGAAAGGAAAGGAAAGGAAAGGAAAGGAAAGGAAAGGAAAGGAAAGGAGAAAACCAGATGCTCTTAGATGCCCCTCTTAATGCCCTGTTAAAACTGATTATGGGATCTAAAGGTCTTAGGGGAGAAATCAAAATCACAGGACTCACTTCTCTGTGAGACCAGGTTGGTCAGATGAACAGACCAGCAGATCACTTTCTTCTATGTATGATAGAAATCAGCAGAAATGATTTTACTATTTATGTGACGAGTCTCGCTTAGAAAATGGTACATTTCCTGTTTATCTAGAAGTTTTCTAGGCTTAACTTTTGTTAAAATTACAAATTACTATCAAAACACATTAGTTGTCTGGTTAAAATTAATTTTGTTTTTTTAATGAATAGCTTACGGGCCAAAGCGTTGCTTTGTAATTAGCTCTCTTGCCTCAGCAGCGTGTCAGATGGATGACTAGTATATCCTGGTAGACTGGGCTTTCCTCGGTAGTCTAGTTCAAATTAGAGCTGTGCCAGAGTCATCATGTTCAATCTTCGTCTTCTCCAGACCCTTCCACTGGCATTGCCAATGGCCTCCATCTGCAGGATAGGGTCCCTTGAGTTCCACAGTCATCCTGACCTGGTCAGAAGGTCAGCTCCAGTCTCAGCCCACAGTGACAGGGCAGGGGTCCTGCTGCCCTAAACCTCATCTCTGTTAGTCCTTCCCTGCTTGCCTAGACCACAGACTGGATTTCTGCCTTAATTTCTCTCCAGTTGCAGCTAGAACTGGAACTCTTGTTCTATTGCCCGAGCTACATGAACAAATCTCTCATCCCAGCCAAGAGCTGAGCTGATGGATCCAGCAGCCACCTGGCAGGCTTTCATACCACCTGTTCCCAGACAACAAGTGCCTTGTTCAGGTATTTGCATCTGAATTTATCCAGCTACAGACCAGGCTCAGGAATGCCACCTTGTTTGCAAGGATCGGTCTCTGAAACTGGTTTCATTTCTCTAAACTCTTTTGTTACTTTGCCCAGGCTCTTCCTCACCACTAGTCAGGGCCACTGTCACCTCTGTAGCCTTTTGAGTCAGATAAGTAAGGCTGTTACATCTGTCAACCTTTGTGCCTTCTCCACACCATCTTAATTACTACCAGCAGGATTAAGACACCACTAACTTGAGCTCTTTCCTTTTTTGCAATGCTAACATAAAAGCTTTCAAGAATTCACTGTTCCCCCTCCATATCTCCTTCTGTTTATGATCCCAGTCACTTCTCTGTCATACCAAGGGTCATCCTTACTCTTGATGATGCTTTTATGATCCTGTTCCATATCCTTCACAGCCTCTTGGAAAGGTACTCCAGGGGAGATGGGATGTCAAGTAGGTGACAAGTAGTGGCAGTTTGCTGATTTCTTGGATGAATTGAATCAGTGATTATTCAGAGCTGATATTTTACAGCTGTCTCTATTTTCATGTAGAGGAAGGGTTTTTGGCTTGCTTATCTTGCAGGCTATTGAGTGGACCAAATGAGATTAAGTACATAAAACCACTTGTCAACTCTCAAGTGCCATACAGATAGATGCAGTTACTCAATATAGTTGAGCGATATCCATTCATTACTAATTTTAGTTTCCAATATGGTATTGGATTTATTTATTCTGCTTATGTTGTAGACACAAATTTCTCAGAAATCAAATGTGCATAAAAAGAGACTGTAACTTTCTTTTTCTAAAACTCAATCTAATCTCTGCTTTGAGCCTTATTTACCAGGTAACACCAGTGCTTAATTTTCATCAAACTCTCTTAAATTGGTGTTTTTCTGACATTTCAGGATTTCCCCTACTCCATTCTTGCCAGGCTCCATTTACGTTCTGGGGAACTTATACCATAGCTAGGCTGCAGGGAAAGAAGATAGGAGAGTGATTCTTTTTTTTTTTTTTTTTTTGGCTGATATCACCCTTGTTTTGGCCCCCACTGCTTGATGCTTGTGTTCCCCTCAGCCTCCAACAGACCTTGCCTCTTCTACTGCCAGCCCATAGGCTGTCTCTCCAGCGCGTGCCTCCTCTTTTGGAGTCATGAGAAGCATTTGGATTCCCTCACTCAGCACTGCTAGAGATTTGTGAAATTGATCCAGTGTGGTAAAAAGACCACCTCACTATTTGTGCCACCCTAGTGCTCCATAAGACTGAAGCAATCAGCTAAATCTTTGCTTTTCTGACTCACCTCCATCTCCACAGCCCAGGAAAATTTTTAGCAAGAGTAAGAGATGCTTACAGAAAGCTCATTCAGATTCTTCCCATGTCTATTGTTTGGCTAATTGAGTCTCTGGCTCTCATATTCCAATGCTCAAGCTTTTGCACCTAAAATTCCTTCTTCAACCGATAGCTTCTCTTAAAACTGTTACAAAACTCTATCCGAGGAGTTAATGCTTTCTTGCTCCGTTTCTCAAATCAGTTTCCTCCAGATGCTGCCTGCAATGAGGGTAAAAGTCCTCAGGTAAAAAGAAACGTTCAGTATTGACATTTTGTGAGAATGACGTAAGGGAATATAGTTTCAAAACTCATTGAACCCTGTACTTAGCATATGCACATTTTCTCGTATATAAATTATACCTCAATCAATTTGATGAAAAATATTTAGATAAATGTGTGCACATGCACACACACACTCACACACAGGACACTATTGAAATACTACTCCCATTATACCCATCAGTTTTGCCTTCTTTCTGAGTAAGTACATCCTAACTGCATTATAGAGATTAAAATATACCTTTTCCAGTTTGAAGATATTTTTTATGACATTCCTTTAATTCTTGATCTTTTGTACTTTAGCTCTACATCAGATTTACTCTCTTCATTCCCCATTTTTCCTTTCCATAATTTTGATTTTATAGGCTTATGCCAGCTACTTTATTTTTGCTCTATATATGAAATACATGTTGTTGTAGTTTGTCCCATAGACATTTGCGTTGAGCTGGATGAATGATGGCATACTCCAGGGATATTCCAAAAATAATGATTAAGATCATTGGACTGAAATTCCCTAATCCTGTGCAGGCATCAGATCTTTGTTATGGCATGACTGTTTCTCCATCTTGATGACTTTTTTAAAAAAATAAATTTATTTAATAAATAAAAATTTATTAGTAACTCACATTTTTGCAAGAGTCATTAACAAAATGTTAAAAAATAATTTTTGTCTCCCAAATGACTTGACTGCTAAGAACATGAAACATAAAAAAGGTCTATATTTCTGGTTTGTTATAGAAGTACTGAATATCTATATGTGGTCACGATTGAAATGAGGGATTTTTAGGGTCTACTTTTTTTTAACACTCCTGAGACATTTTTATTTGAATATTTACAAAATGACACAAATGTCACAGTCTCATAAACCATCTGCTTACCACCTATGGGACCCCAAATCTAAGACACATCTCCTCTTTCCAGCACTTTTTTCCAATAAATAATTTGTCATGATGATCTTGTTCTGCCTAGGAAGCACTTCGTTTAAGTCAACTCAATGCTCTTATGTTACTCTACATAACATAGTAAAAGGAATCAAGTTGGGTGACTATCAGCAAAGATCAAGACTATAAGATTTCTTGTGATTATTTCTGTGCATTCAGTCATCAAGCATGTTGATTTCAAAGTCCATAGTAAAGTATCAATCCCAGACTCAATACAAAACTGTGGCTATGTGTTGCTTTAGGCTTAGGGGCAATCTTTTTATGATACAAAAAGAAGACTGCCTCTAGGAGAATACACACACATTTCAAAGAACCTATGTCCTTTTGCAAATATGATGCTACTGTTTGCATTCCTGTATGGCCAGAGGCCTTTCCAACACTATGCATTAATGGAGTTAGTTCTTTTGTTGATTGGTTCGGTTGGTTTTTACAACCCGAAGTCTGAGACGCCTTTACGAAAGTAGCGTCCGTTATTTAGACAGCATCTGCCGTCAGGGCTGCTCTTTACACTGCTCTGATCGTCCAGCCATCTCTTGCACTGCTACAATAATTACAATAAGCAGCTTTTCAGCTTTTCCCCATTCATCATCTGAGCTTTAGATTCCCTTTAAGTACTCCTTTTCCAGAAAACATGCTCCTTCTGTTAGACACTCAAAAGATATATGAGATTATTATTGATTTCTAAAGTGATCAGAAGGAATTTTAAAAGAAGAAGAAATTATTTCCCCAATTTTATTGAGAAATAATTGACATAGATCACTATATATGTTTAAGGCTTACAGCATGATGGTTTAATTTACGTATATTTTGAAATAATTATTGCAGTAGGATCAGCTAATATCCATCATCTCCCACAAATACAATATAAAGAAAAGAAAGTAGAAAAGAAAAGAATTTTCTCCATCTACTCTATCTCTTAATTCCACAATTTTAAGTTGGGTAAAATTGTACCAATGTGAAAAATATCAAGAAATATCACTGAAAAATATATTTCTTTTTCACATATAATGTTGTGAGTTCTCAATACATCCATATGTAAATTACAGCATAGATTTTTTTTTTAAATACTCAATCACTGAAAGGTCATTGTATATCTTTTTCTTTGTTGCTAGTTCTCTTGCAAAGACACTGGTTGCCAGTGAGGGCCAATCATGCTCCTTGGAGTTTGAGAGGATTCAGGGATCTGGAACTAACTGATAACATCAGAAAGATGTGAGTAGACAAATTGCATGCCAAAGCTGACTTTAAAAATTGTGACAACATGTAAAACTGATATCATTATCACCAAAATCATTTATTAAACAGCCAATTGAGCATGATGTCTGGCTTCTATCCTGCAAGAGAAATTTTTGCCAATAAACAACTGCTCACTTGATAGCTCTCAACAATTACAATTCCCCGGTGATTACAGAGGGGTATCTAAATTTGGTGAAGTGCATTTAGACTTCTGGCACTATATGTCATTGGCATGTGTAATATTAGTGGCTTTCTTTTGTCACTTTCAAGTCTAAATTATTTCTGATGAAGAATCAAATGATTCCTATTGACCTTGATCTATCACTTGGAAAAGTTGCTCTCAAAATACAAGTATATTTGCTGTTTTATATTGTTATGGATAGTGATGTATATCATTGCTACTATCACTAGTCATATTATATTGAGTCCTGTAAGTCAATCAGAATTAACTAATTCAACAACATCATACTGTCAGTATTTAGTTTCTTTATTACATATTATTTTGTAAAAATGAGGCACAGCACAAAACCTAGCTAGCATTGAGACGTAGGGGTGGGAAGGGTGATGGTAAAAGAGCCACAGCCAAATTCCAGTTCTTCACGTAGAATAAAAATTTATCTCTATGATAACCACATTATGATTTTGAACAATCTTGAATTATTTTCTATGAAGCTTTGAAATATTCTCAAGTCAAGGTTGAAATAATAGGCTTAATTAGTAGGTTCATGTTATAATTGACCTAAATATTCCACATTCCAGAGAACCAAATATTATTATTGGTATTAATATTCATATTAATACTACTAATATTCATATTAATACATACTAATTCATATTAGTAAAGGTACAGGTTAAAGCAAAAAGGGTCATCATATCACAGAACATAATTCTCCCTCCTCTATAATATTTTAGATGCCCATATCCTTAGAAAAACTTAAGTAATCATATTTGTTGTCAGGATGGACCCTAAAGATTGCTCCTACTCTTAAATTCTCAAGATTATTATTTTTTTTTTTTTAATTTTTTATTTATTTATGATAGTCACAGAGAGAGAGAGAGAGAGAGAGAGAGAGAGGCAGAGACTCAGGCAGAGGGAGAAGCAGGCTCCATGCACTGGGAGCCCGATGTGGGATTCGATCCGGGGTCTCCAGGATCGCGCCCTGGGCCAAAGGCAGGCGCCAAACTGCTGCGCCACCCAGGGATCCCAAATTCTCAAGATTATTGATGGAGAATTACAAAAAAAAAAATTAAACTATTCCAATTCATTTCAATAGATTTCAAATCATAGGCTATAAACAAAAAGACAGTTTTGCTAGATTCAAATATTTGCAGAATTATTTGGTTTGGTTTCCATCACAGAATCCATTATCCTGGTTGATTATGAAAATGTATCTCCTCTACATGGGATTTCTAGTCATTATGATTTCCTTCATTCTTTGAAGATTGATAGAAATCTCCTGAGGCTTTTTTTAAGGTAGATATACTTAAGATTAAAAAAAAAAAAAGGAAAAAGACTTCGAATATAATTTTGGCTTGAAATAAAAACCTTAGTTTTCATAGTCAAACAAACTTTAAAAATAGAAGTCTTGAAAAAAAGAATTGAAACTTGGCCAGTTGGTTTAACTTGAGATCGATCTCAAGATTACTTTTAAGGCTCACCAAAACATTCTGTGGTATTCCCAAAGAAAAAAAAAAAAGAGAACTTGATTGGTTTATGCACGGCCAGTGCACTCCCAAGTAGTTCATTGCAAAGTAATGCATATTGAAAAAGACTGTTTAAAGTTCCCACATACTAATGGGTCTGATGGGCTCTGAATTAGCTGGCATCTTTTGCGAAAAAGATCTAGGCATCATTATGAACGGCTCAATTAAGATGTCTGCTCAATGGGCTACATTGGGCCAAAAAAGCAAATAGACTGCTGGATGAATTAATAAAGGGAGAGATAATGTGGAAAGATTATAATGGCCTTGCATAAACCTTGATGAGTAGGGGTAGTTTCATTGCCTCCTGCCTAAATTTAGATAAGTAAATCAGCTTCTCCCATCATGGATCACTTGACTCATTTCCAGAGGAACTCTCTGGGTACAGTTTTCCTGAATCTGGAAGGCGGTAGCCAGGTGCCTGTAACATCAGAAACATCATTCTTACCACATCTGTTTGGCTGCTGATGCCTTTGGATGGGGTCTGCTCACCTTTTTTCTTCTGACTCAGCAAAGGCAAACTTCCTGCCTGTTTTTAGGGTGCCATGAACATTGGGAAGAGGAAATGTGATGTACACAGAAGTCTAACACCCAAAGAGCAGTGTATTTAGAAACACTTCACAGATTTATAACCTTGTCTTAGAAGTGGGCTCAAGAAATTTTTGGATGCTTGTGAGTTTTCCCCAATTTTAATGAACATTTCCCACTGCAAGCTCTAAAAAATTCATTCCATCTAAGCCATACCTATCTTTTCCAATGGTCCTTGCCTTCCCTTTCTCTTTTTTTTTTAAGATTTTATTTATTCGTTCATGAGAGACACACAGAGAGAGGCAGAGACACAGGCAGAGGGAGAAGTAGGCTTCACACAGGGAGCCTAACATGGGACTCAATCCTGGGTCTCCAGGATCATACCCCGGGCTGAAAGCAAGCACTAAACTGCTGAGCCACCCAGGGATCCCCCTGGTCCTTGCCTTCCAAACAAATAGTTATGCATAATTGGGATCCTCAAACCTTCTACCCTGTGAGAAAATTCACCTTCCTTTGAGAAAGAGAAAACCTATAAGAATTTAAAAGAAGACAAAGTCTATCTCACGTCCATTCAGGTTTCTTAGTCCAATCGTCTCCAAGGTCATACACATTTATGATGGCTGAATTACTTGCACATGTCTTTATTTGTGCGTTGTGTGTATGTGTGTATTCTTAGCTTTATGTTACCTATTATTAATGATTCTTCTTAGCAGCTCAGTTAAGAAATGAATTTCCACAGGAAATGTTGAAAACAAACATACTGCAGTTGTCCCCAGTTATCAAATGAGCTGGTTACAAATTCTTCCACCAGGTTGTATACAGAACTTGAAAGATACTTAATCAACAGCAGTAACATCTCATATCATCCTAAAACAACCCTGAAAAGTTTAAATCCTGAAAAAAAACAAAGTCTTAGAACAGTTAGGTAATTTAACTGGGTCATTTTAACGTTTTGGCCTCCAAGGAGAATTTAGTACTAAATCTTTAAACTTTCACACTAATGTTTAGTCCACTTGACCAGGTCAACTCTGTTTGTTATAGATACAGAAATTAAGAATAAGGGTATAAAAACTTTTTTTTAAAGGATTTATTTATTTATGTATTTGTTTGTTTGTTTGTTTTATTTAATTTATTTGAGAGCTAGAGAGTGCACTTGAGCACAGGTGCAGGACAGAGGCAGAGTGAGAGAATCTTGAGGCAGACTCCTAATGGATTGGGGAGCCCGACATGGGGCTCGATCCCACAACCCAAGAGATTATGGTTATGACCTGAGCCCAAACCAAGAGCCTGATAATCAACCTAGCCACCCAGGTGCCCCTGGGTATAAAATCTTGTATAACAATCTGGCACATGTCATGACAACCGAGAATGTGATTTTGTGTTTTACTAAAATATCAGTCTGTGATAGTTTGAGAACTAAAAACAAACAGATAAAAAAAGAAACTGTCCTCCACCATGGATACTTTAAAGGCTGCAGTACTAGACTCTGTTAAATCCTAGCCGCTGAAGGAGTAATTTAGCATTTCAGTCAGGATCTGCTCTACACTTTCAGGTTTAGCCTCTGAAGCTCCAGGTAAGAGAGAAAATAAGCAAATCGACATGAAATCAAAACACATCCACATGGGAATGCTGAGACTCAACCTTCCACACTTTGACATATTAATATGTTTCAACTTCCTATTTCCCTCTAGTGGCTCTTGCTTCAGAAAATTGAGGAGGGCCTGAGAGACCGAACACAAGCAAAAAGCAAGATCAACTAAGTGCCGTCGCCTTCCTCTTAAGTTGGTGAATAAAAATCTTGAATTCTTTTTTGATTTGGGGTTAGTTTCTGTGAGTTCTCTTTCGTTTTTGTTTTACCTGTAAATTTTTTGTCTTATTTGAGTACCATCGGCAATGCAATTTAAAAGACTGTAGTGTAATATATTTGCATATTGATTTCTTAGGATTAACAATCATAACCATCAGGTTCACAAAGAGGAGGAAGAGTGTAGAATATCATAGAGATTGAAGAAATAAAATAAGAAATTTTTTTTTGCTGATAGTTTAAAATTCTCTCATTTTGAAGGAGGCACGTGCTGCTGGTTACTTCTATCAGTTATCGAAGAGTTAATATCCACTTTTTGGAGAAATGTTTACCAACATGAATGCAGAGTCGGGTCTAAATGTGATCCTTCAGAGCATATTGATAAAGGAAATGCAGAACAGCATTGATTTCACTGCTGCCAAAGTGCCCAGGCTTCGATCTACGACCATATTGACCCCATTCCCAGAACAAAACGTAACAAAATTTACACAACAGCATCTTCAAATGGCTTCAGTTATGTTGCCTAAGATGATCAAGGAGAAGTTGATTTTCAAGTTGTGTCAATATTTTTGTTGAAAATATTATGGTTCCTGTCAAAATAGGGGAAGAATAGTACAGATGCATTTGATAAACAACTTTTATTTTCCCTTGGGTTAACAACATCACACATACCCTCCCAGTACAGTTAGAGTGAACAAGATTTTAAGAGTGCCTGTGGAGGGAGAGAGGGATATAATGTTGAAACCAACTATAGTTCTTAAATTAAGACCGTATATTTTACATATTGATATTTAGTGACATAGAAAGATGTTCATAAAATGTTAAGAAGAGACTGGTTGTATAATGTGATTCTATTTTGTTACTATATATGTATTGGGGAAAACAATCTAAACGATATATATTCCAGAAACTTAATAATAATGGTGTTATCTGAGTGATAGTACTATTATTGCTTCATTTTCTTTATACTTGTCCATGTTTCCAAATACAGGTTTCCCCCACTATCTGAATGTAGGGTGTGCCTATGAAACCTTAGGTGAGTCAAAATGTCGTAAAGCAAAGAAGCAATTGCCATTATATGGAAAAGTTTTTGAGCATCCCCAGGCCCCAAAAATAAATAACCTCTCTTAGGCTTTCCTGATACTTTATGACATATCTTGCTAGTGGAGGCACACAATAAATTGAGATAAAGCACATATGCTCACAGACACAGTTCAAAGACCTGGTGGCTTGATGCTGAGATGCTGAATGTAGTTCCAGGAAAAGAGCCTGTCGGGGCTGCTTCTTTGTTGCTTGGGGTGTGCACTGCCTCTATAACAGCTCCCTGAAAAACAAACACTGAATGCTCTTTTCTTTTTTTTTTTTTTCTTTTTGCCCTTTTTTGGTAAAAGTGTAAAAACCTCTTTGGATATCTCATGATTAGCAAAAACAGGTCCTGATGAAGATTTTTCAAAAAGCAAGACTGAAATGGAAAGTTTTGAAAAGCAAGTGATACCTGGATTTCTTTCATAAGCATAAACTTTCCAATTTCCTTTATTTTTTTCCCATTTTCCTTTTTTTAAAAAAGGAAGAAAAGGCAATACTTTTAGCAATTTTAGACATGGTAAAATGACCTACCTAATCTGCTTTTAACATTTCTGCAAGTAAGAGCTCATCTAAGATATTCAAAATTGTGCTAACATGTTATAATGAGAGTCCTCCCCCCATCAACAAAAAAAAAAAAAAAAGGAAAATTTGTTTCCTTTCCTTTACCAGGTCACAGAAATTTTGCAAATATCAGCAGAAGCAAGGATAGGATTCAGTAATTGAGTTACTGAAAAAATATAAATAAATAAATATATTTATAAATATAAATAAATAAAAATGTATGTGTAAAATGGAATAGAAATCTCTATTCTTGAATGCATATAAAAAAGAAACGTCTGGAGAGCTTGAAGGAATGTTCCTGGTCAGCTAAGTAGCAGAGCTATGAGTTTTAGAATGTGACAGACCTGGGTGTGATTTCTGTTGCCCTCAGACTTATGAGGCAGGTTGCTTAACATCTTACTGTTTTCTCTTCTGTGAAATTGAGAATGATGGTAACAACTACCTCATAGAGATTTTAAATAACTATTTCAGAACCCGTGCTGAAAGTTTATCACATTATCTTACATATGTTAAGGCCCCAGTAAATCATCTCTATTTAAAAAATAATTATTATCAGAGAAAAGTTTACATCCTATCTCCTCCAGATTCTCCACGACCAACACTATGCTCATTTCTCTGGCCCTTCCTTGGCCCTCCTCCCATTTCCGGCCATGAAACAGGTTCCATCTCTGCACCATAGCATTTGTACATGGAAGGGAAGCCATTTCTTCTCCTCTATCAACATTGCCTTTGGGGAAAATTGAAGAGAATATATTCTACATTATAAATAAGTGTCACTGGGCCCAGTACACTCAAAGGTAAGTAAAAAATTAAATATAATAGTAATGATAATTGGGGATAGCAGAATCTTCTATATAATCTGCTCTAAACATTCCTGAAAAGTAAAATCTCCTCTCAAATCCAGAGAAAGTAACAGAAGACCACTGTACAGAGCAAGGAAGGACACCGTGACTTTATTTAACTAATTTGGTCATGCGTGGCTCTTAGATGCATTTGGTAGGCAACAGTAGCCCCCAAAGAAATCTAAGATGGGTGAGGATTCCATTGCTACTCCTGCATGCACAGCTTTATTGAGGAAAATACTGCAGTTCTGCACACGCAGACATTTGTGATTTTTTTTTAAGATTTTATTTATTTATTCATGAGAGACACAGAGAGAGAGAGGCAGAGACACAGGCAGAGGGAGAAGCAGGCTCCAAGCAGAGAACCCGATGTGGGACCCGATCCTGGGTCTCCAGGATCACGCCCTGGGCCAAAGGCAGACGCCCAACCGCTGAGCCACCCAGGCGTCCCTGACATTTGTTAAATAAGCATTCATTAGCAAGGAAGCTTCACTGTACTTCAAACAATCTGTTCTGTGACCTCAGTGTGCCTTCAGGCAATCACAAGGCATGACCATGTTCTTGTAGCACGTGTCTATTTTCCTTATAGGTGGCATCAGTTGAGTGAGCAGCAGTCCTAAACCCACGCTTGAGCTCAGGGCCATTTGGGGAATCACATTCTGGGCAGAAAGATCTTGGCCACAGACGTTGCTGGATTCTTAATTCCATGTTCATGCAAGGGGAACAAAGCAGGGGAGGGATTTCCTTTAAATGTTTTAGCCATTTCCAATGTTTTGCATACTTCACAGTGAAAACCCATTTCTGATATTAAACATAGTCAACAACAAGCCATTAATTTCATCAATAGCAACCCATTCTTAACATTCACTATATTAATTAACATCACCTCAAGTGTCGGTTGAAATATGGGTAGTTTTTCTACACACTTTAGGGTAGCCATCTCCAGAGCGTGGCCCATCTGATAGAATGTTAGCTCATCCTCTTTGGAGAATGGATTCTTGATGAAAGCAACTGCCTGTTCCTGGAATTAAACATTAAACTGGTTGGTACATATATAATACTCTATTCTTTCTATACAGAAGTATTAGCATATTGCATTAAAGGCATAGTAATAAAATGAAATCTAATGCATTTGAATTAATTAGAAATGAGTAGCTCTCGAGCACCTATACATATGAAGTCTGCCAGACACTGGGGGAGAATAAAAAGGATAAACAAGACATCCTGGTGTCCAGTCATTCATTTATAACACCATTTTCAATAACCTTGATTCATTAATCTAGAGATAAATATCATTGAATTGCTCATCAGTTGTCTCCAGTCTCCTGTTAAAGAGTCCTTTTGTCTGGTATCATATTCTAGGATCTGATTTGTCATTTGGCCAGAATTCTCACTTTCTCAAGATACCAATAGATAAAGCCTATTTGTCAATTTATTGTTTGGTTGGTATCACTTTACCTGTTCTCTGGAAAAAGAATTCAGCTATCTTTCATCTCAATCCAAGGAGCCTATAGGAACTGAGACCTGTCCCTTAAAAAAATATATATATTATTATATTATAATAATATAATATTATATTATATTAATATATATTAATATATTATATTATTGATACATTATATAAATATTATATAATGTAATATAATATTTATATAATATATAATTAATATATTATGTGTTATATAATGCTATATAATATAATATTTATATAATATACAATATAATAATATATTACTATTAATATAATATATATTTTTATATATATTGCTTGTTTGTTCTGCCCCGCTCAAGATCAATTTTCTGGTTGCAATGAGCTAAAAAAAAAAATCTGTTAATGGAGCAGGACAATGGAGCAGGTCATCTGTTAATGACTTACATTAAGATCTTTTTCTCAATGTGAGGACTTAACAGTTTTGTGTGCATCTATTTCCCTGTTTTTATTGTTTGTGGACATTTTTAAACGATAAAGGAAGAGTTAATAGAACATAGCCTCTTCATTTCACACAACGTTAACACGTGTGTTAGAGCATCAGCTTCTCAGTTGGGTTACAATTATCCACTACTCATGGACCCTTTATCATGATGTAAATGTTTGCCAAGTACTATACGGGCATGGGCATGTCATTTGAGCCCTACACCCTTGGCAGAGGCTTTCATTACTCCTTTTTTTTTTTTTTTTTTTTTGGTATTCTTATCTGATTTTTTTTTCATTTTTTTTAATTTATTTTTTATTGGTGTTCAATTTACTAACATACAGAATAACCCCCAGTGCCCGTCACCCATTCACTCCCACCCCCGCCCTTCTCCCCTTCTACCACCCCTAGTTCGTTTCCCAGAGTTAGCAGTCTTTACGTTCTGTGTCCCTTTCTGATATTTCCCACACATTTCTTCTCCCTTCCCTTATATTCCCTTTCACTATTATTTATATTCCCCAAATGAATGAGAACATATAATGTTTGTCATTACTCCTATTTTATAGATAAGACACTGAGATATAGGAAGACCAAGCCAGTTGCCAAAGTTACAAAGCTAGTGGACGATGGAAGTGGATTTTCACTCAGGTCTCTATCTCCGACCAGCCCTCTAACTACCTTATATTACCGTGTAACCAGTCCTTTCCTCATACTGCACTAGGTCATACACAGTCCTTTTAACCACACTGAAGCCACTATTTACATCTTAGGGCAACCTCAAGGCAGGGACCCTTTCCTTATACTCAACTCTAGGTTTATGATTCAGTAAACTATGAGTGAGTAAGGTGCCACTTCCTGAAAGCATTGTTTTTTTTTTTTTAAAGTACTCTTTTGTTGGTTTTATTTTCATGGTCATGTCAACAATCTACCTCATGAAAATTCCAGTTTCTTTGTGTCATCAGATAAATACAAAATTAACGTCTCAAACTCCAAAAGACAATCCTCCCTGCAGAGAGGGCATCTCTGTGGCCCCATTCACAGTGGCCTTTGCAGGGGGTGTGGAGAGCCTTTGCAGAGATGCCAAAGCCTGAGCACTGGTACTTGCCTTTAACTGCTTCACACCCAGAGCAACCAGCAACTGTGAGGTGAAAGAAAGGGTATATTTGCAGAGAAATAGAGCAATGGAGAAAGTTTCCAAAGTTTTGGGGGTTTCATTTTGTTTTGTTTTTTGAGAACTCTAAATAAGTATACCCTGATCTCTTGGGTTAAATGCAGAACACACATCTTGCAACTCAGGGCTAACTGCAGGCAAAAGCTCAAACTAGGCAAGATGCACCCTTGAATGCTTAAAACCCTTCTCTCTTCACACCCATTCTCCCAGTTCTCCCTTTTCTAAAGCTCAAGCGATCCCCATTTTTAAACTCTTAACTTTTTAAAATTTTTTATTAAGTTTTACATTTTTATTCCAGTATAGTTAACATACAGTGTGATATTAGTTTCAGGTGTGTAATATAGTGATTCAACAATTGTGTACATTACTCAATGCTCATTATGGTAAATGTACTCTTAATCTCCTTCAGCTGTTTCACCCTACATCAAGTAATCCCTCCCTGTTATACCTTATTCTTTAAAAAAAAAAAAAAAAAGATGTCAAATAAATACTAGTATTTGGTGTTAGCAAAAACATAGTGACATAGATAATCTCATAAAATTTTATATTGCTACATCCTTTGTGGTTAGCAATTTGTAATACTTATCAACTGCTTTTAAAATGTATAAACCTGTAAATGGAAATATTCTACCTCTAGAACTCTATCTTTAAAAAAGTATTAACTTACCCAAAACTCAAAACTCTAAGAATACACCACAGAATTTTTTTAAAAGCTAAATGAACAAGAATATGAAATTGGTTAGACCAAATGATAGCTCAACTTTACATACTAAGTAACGATCACAATTAGATTGGAGAAACACCTTATTTCTGATAAAACCTGATAAAAACAGATTAAAGGCAACATGGAAAAGTAAAATATTATTTGCATAAAAGAAAGATTAAAGAGTGTTCTATCTCCTAGAATTTAAACATTAACCATCTTTAGGTAATAGGAATGCAGATGGCTTATTTTGTTCTCCTTTGTTTATCTGTAGTTTGTAATTTTTAAAGTGAAATGCTCTTCCATTATAATTTTTAAAAAAGAGGAAGGATTCTATTTTGTTTTATTTTAAGAAGAATCTGATACCCTGAGTGTTAGTGTAAGGGACTCTATTATTTTGGTCCTTATCTGTGAAATAAAGGATTTTTTTTTTTAATCTGGAAAAGGAACCTTCAGCATTTGGGACTGTATGCGAGAGGATTTTCCTTAAGGAGACATCCTTTCAAGGACTTTGATCGGCAGCTGCTCAGAGGCTCAGTCGGGACTCACAGGAGGCTGAGACTTTTTTTTTTATAATAAATTTATTTTTTATTGGTGTTCAATTTACCAACATACAGAATAACACCCAGTGCTCATCCTGTCAAGTGCCCGTCACCCATTCACCCCCACCCCCTGCCCTCCTCCCCTTCCACCACCCCTAGTTCGTTTCCCAGAGTTAGGAGTCTTTATGTTCTGTCTCCCTTTCTGATATTTCCCACACATTTCTTCTCCCTTCCCTTATGTTCCCTTTCACTATTATTTATATTCCCCAAATGAATGAGAACATACACTGTTTGTCCTTCTCCGATTGACTTACTTCACTCAGCATAATACCCTCCAGTTCCATCCACGTTGAAACAAATGGTGGGTATTTGTCGTTTCTAATGACTGAGTAATATTCCATTGTATACATAAACCATATCTCCTTTATCCATTCATCTTTTGATGGATACTGAGGCTCCTCCCACAGTTTGGCTATTGTGGACATTGCTGCTAGAAACATCGGGGTGCAGGTGTCCCGGTGTTTCATTGCATCTGAATCTTTGGGGTAAATCCCCAACAGTGCAATTGCTGGGTCGTAGGGCAGATCTATTTTTAACTCTTTGAGGAACCTCCACACAGTTTTCCAGAGTGGCTGCACCTTCACATTCCCACCAACAGTGTAAGAGGGTTCCCTTTTCTCCGCATCCTCTCCAACATTTGTGGTTTCCTGCCTTGTTAATTTTCCCCATTCTCACTGGTGTGAGGTGGTATCTCATTGTGGTTCTGATTTGTATTTCCCTGATGGCCAGTGATGCGGAGCATTTTCTCATGTGCATGTTGGCCAGGTCTGTGTCTTCCTCTGTGAGATTTTTCTTCATGTCTTTTGCCCATTTCATGATTGGATTGTTTGTTTCTTTGGTGTTGAGTTTAACAAGTTCTTTATAGATCTTGGAAACTAGCCCTTTATCTGATATGTCATTTGCATGCAGGAGAATGAAACTGGACCACTCTCTTACACCAGACACAAAGATAAACTCAAAATGGATGAAAGATCTAAATGTGCGACAAGATTCCATCAAAATCCTAGAGGAGAACACAGGCAACACCCTTTTTGAACTCAGCCACAGTAACTTCTTGCAAGATACATCCACGAAGGCAAAAGAAACAAAAGCAAAAATGAACTATTGGGACTTCATCAAGATAAGAAGCTTTTGCACAGCAAAGGATACAGTCAACAAAACTAAAAGACAACCTACAGAATGGGAGAAGATATTTGCAAAGGAGGCTGAGACTTGCTTCAAGTGCCTCCTTGCATCTGGAAGTCCCTGTGAAGCCATTTATATCTGCAACTCCAAAACCCAGGGTGCTGTGGACTTCTCAGTTTGTATTCAGTGATATACAGTGTAGGTTTTCCCTCCCTGTCGATGATATACTATGAAGATGAGAAGATGAAATGATAGGGGATCTTTTGAAGGAAAAGAGCAAGCAACCTCCAAGTGTGTGCCAATTCCTTAGATGCCTGAGGTCCTGTCACGCCAGATCCCCTGCCTGCACCGGGCTGGGTTGCGCCCTCCTGTCTTTGCTTAGGCTGGAAGGTTTTTCCCATCTTCTCACCCTAGGGTAATTCTACTCCATCCAAAACCTAATCCAAATTTCTCCTCTCTGCTGGACACCACGTACTTCACAGCCCTCTCTCCTGTCCCTCACTATTTCCAGGGAGCAGAAACAGAATTATTGCTCTCTTCCATGAGCATCCATAGCACTTTTTTCATATTGCTAATATGGAATGAGTCAGAGAGCATTATGATAGTGTCTTGCTATTTTATTTCTCTATGCCCCATTTTTTAATCTACTCCTACAATTGGGAGCTTTTAGCAGGCCAGGAGCAGAGAGGAAAGAGAAATGATGCTGATATTTATGCAGGCCCTACTGTCCATCAGGTACCATCTGTAATATATCTGTAATAGGGGCTTTTACTTATACTACCTTATGTTATTCTCAATAATCTAAAATGCATACAGTGTTGTCTTTACCATATAAGTAGACCCTAAGAAAGGTTGTGGAATTTATCAAAGTAGCATAGCTGCTGCTGTTCTGGACTGAATTTTCTCCCCCCACATCTAAATCCATATTTTGAAGCCCTAACCCTTAGTGTGAGGGTATTTGAAGATGGAGACTTTGGGAGGTAATTCAGTTTAGATGAGGTCATGAGGGTGCAGTCCTCATGATGGGATTAGTGCCCTTGTAACAAGAAACACTAGAGAGCTTGCTCTCTCCCATCTATGTACAGTCATAGTAGAAAGACAGCTGTCTGGAAGGCAGAAAGAGAGCTCTCACCAAAACCTGACCACACCAGCCCTCCAAACTCTGATCCCAGACGTCCAGCCTCCAGAACTGTAAGAAAGTAAATTTCTGTTGTTTAAGGCACTCTGTCTATGGCTTTTGTTATGGCAGCCCAAGCAGACAAATATGCTGTTGAATATCAGAGCCAGCATTTAAATCATGACTTATTCTTTTCTATAATGCTATATTGCCTCTCAATGTGAACCCTTCATGGTATGTTTTTATAATTCCAATACTCAGCAGAGTGACTGGAATATAGTAGACAGAAATCCAACAGATGGATGTTGGATGTTGAATGAGTGACTGAATAATTGAATGATTATAGGTAGAAAGATATGCACTTATTGCTGAAATGTCACAAATCCAGATATATATCCATTCACAGAGTTCTAGTTTGGGGCAAACCATTTCTGATTGCCATGCAGCAAATCTGTACCACTTTCTTGGCTGCTTAGAATTTACCTAAGTATTCTGGATCAGGTATGAGATACCATGGGAATTCATCAGGCTATTTTGCTGAAAAAGATGAGTTTCTCTTTGGGAATTAGTGAGTAATGCTGGGAAGTCACATTTACCTCTTGAGGTTCCTGTTTTTATTAAAGAAACCAAGCCTCGAGAGTCTGAATGCATGAGGGATGGAGAATTAGAACTTGAATTGTACTGATGCAACTTTCGGAAAGTAAATGCTCCTACATACTAAATTCAGGAATTTTATGAGAGAATAATGACAAATGCAAGTTTATTTTCTGCTTCATCATTTTACAGTTTTTTAAAATATCATTTTACAGTTTTTTAAAATATCATCCTCATCATTTTATGTTTTTTATTTTGTATATAAAATGCAAATTGGGAATATTAGAAAGTTTAATATTGGGAATATTAGAAAGTTTCTTATTCTTTGCATTAATGATATATTTACAAGTCTACTGACCTATCCCTTATCTCACAAACAGGGAGAAGTAGTACTTCCCATCAACTGTAAATTGGGGCTGGGAGGTGAAGGAGAGAGAATGGGTCATTAAAGTCCTTTCCAACTTGGACATTCAGCGATTCTACTGCTATTATTATAATAGTCACAGGGAGAAGAAAGGTCTCTCTTTTCCCCACCATTTTTAGTCTAATAAAATTCTACTCCACCTTCAAAACTCAATTCAAATATTTCCGTTTCCCTTGACATTACCCCATACTCTCTCAGTCATGTCCCTCAACTCTATTCCCACAGGGAAGAGTCAGAATTAATCTCCCCTTCTGTGAGCATCCACAGTACTTTGTTCATATTGCTAATAAAGAGTGGATTGGAGTGTATTATGAGAAGTGGCATGCTAGTTTATTTCTCCTTGCCCCACCCTTTCATCGCTTCCCTCCATGCTGGGAAGTGCTAGGAAACTACCAGGAGGCTACTCATCATGAGTTTAATCACCCTGAGGCAGCAAATGAGTAGTTCTCAGTCTGCATTCTTAAACTGGAAAAGTACACTGTAGAATTTATTTCATGTTTTAAAAATAAAAATTGCCATAGCTTATTGTTTTTAAAGAATATTATTTTTAATTTTAGCCCATTATTTATTATAAAATGGATAACTTTCTCTTCTGGTTTACTTCGTAATCATATCAAACCTTATTTTATTTTAATAGTGATTTTGAGTCTGACACATTTCTTATCATTCCAGTTATGTAACCATCAAAGAAACAAAATTTCTAATATTATTCATGCCATTTGTTCAATGGTTAGAATACTTAAAATATCATCCTCAAAGAACAATCCAGAAAAGAATTTCAGAGAGTCACATGAGCTTTCCTGTCAGCTACATAACCTGCAAGCTGAGAGTTAGCAATGCTCAGTTCACACGTGGTAACCGGTGTTGTTAACAAACCATTGAATGTCTGTAACTGTGGCAAAAACACAGATCTCACACATCTTTTGTTCTCTCCATTAAAACTTCACTGCCTTTCATGATTATTTACATAATTCTATTTTGCCAAAGAGTAATATTTATGCTTTCCTCCTAAAATACAAATTGCTTACATGTCTCAATCCTGTTCTGAGTTCCATCAATGTATCAATGTGTGTGTGTGTGTGTGTGTACTGAAGTCCTGCTCCATTAGCCAATATTTTTAACAAGATATGAATGTGGAAAAAAGATATAAAAAGTAAAGTAGATATGAATCTCATAAAAGAGCCATTAAGGGACATAGCTAAAAGATTAAGGTAAATATATATTATGAGACATGGTAATAAGGTGGTCAGGCACTCTTGAAATTAAGTTGAAATGTAATATACAGAGATGAAAGGAAATTAAATATGAAACCCTGAGATACTTATTAAGCCGTCAGTGGGAATCTGGTTGATGATGTCACAGCCAGGAGAGAAAAGACGACGCGTGCAAAGTTGGACGAGATCCAGTTTGCGCTGTAGATTTATGCAGTTAATTTTGTCCCCTGACTGCATTCAGATGAGCATTTCTCCTCGACATACACCAAGAAAATTGCTGCATTATAGCTGTGTTAATGGTAATCAGCATGCTAATGAGCACCAGAAGGTCGTTACGGCAAAGAGAGGTTCAAAGATGTATAACCTAGAGGAAACAAGAACGTAATTCTTCGGGGAATGCAAGTGTCTTGTTTGTAGGTCATAGATTATTTGTTTTGGTCACTGCATTGCACAGGGAGTTTAATTTAAGCAGGAAAAAAAAATGAAGCTTTTTGAATTGTGAGAGCAGCCCAGCTTAATTAAGAAAAGTAACACTGGATAGCTTTGAATTTGTGGTAAAAATAGAATCTTCAGTAGACCTAAGATAGCACTAAATAGCGCTGTCCAGGGTGGAATTCTATCTGTGCTTATGCAAAATGTGAGACTTTATTTGTATTTATGTGTAAGCCAGAAGTTACTCCACGGCTTTCTGGCAAGGGCAGGGTCAAAATATCTGGGGTGACTAAGGTAGCATTCAGAAATTAAGTCACGGTATTGTGCAAACAGTTTCAGAGTCTAAACCTTCTGAGAGAATTAGAGATATTTCATTGTTTACTTCAGTTGCACATTTTGGCTTCAAAAGGTTAAGTATTTATTGATACTGACAAGGGATAGTATTCAGTCAGGAATACTGCTGCTATAGCTTATTAAAAAGTCCAGGGACATAAATGATGCACAGATTTTTAGGCTAAGCCAAGTAGTTCCTCCCGGGAACCTCCCCACACCAAAGATTTAGGGAATCACATTAGTTCATCAATTCCTATCTGGTATCAGTACAAATAGAATCATAATATCACTTGCTTAAATCATTATAGAGGTTCTGTGTTTTTTGCTTAATGTGTACTTTTGAATAGACTGTTTTGCTTATATGCTCTTTGGGTAGATTTATAACCAAAGAACGGTATCTTGGAAATGAACAATGGTAATAATTTGCATTTCCCCTCTTTGCTACAATAGGGAGTTTGTCACAGCACTCAAATGAATGTTTTTTCTATCCCTAAAAGGACAAATAAAATGGCTTCTGATAGACAGATGATAGATGAGAGATGGACAGGACCAATAGATCGATAGACAGATGCATGGATACACACACATGTATAGGACTGATTATAATATAATGTAATCTACTATACTAGAATACAATAACATACCATTATACTGTACTATACCTTAAGGGCATTTTACAATTTCCAACCTATCACCTCTCTGAGTTAGAAGTTCCTATTTTTTATATTTACCAGTTTTCTCAAATAGACACCTTCTTTTATGATGTCAGGAAACATCCCTTGTTCTGAATTCTCAAGGTTAAACATCAGGAGGCCCCATCCTAAAACTTCCTCCCTGTTAAAAAAATAAAAAAACAAAACAAACGAAAAAGCATACATTGGATTAAGCCAATGTTTTCAGTGTTTGGTGTCATCTTGTCACTTTTTGAAAAAACAACTGTGACTCATTTCCTCTCACTTTAAAGGTACTAATCCCATCTATACAGAACAATTAAACTGGAGAAGAATAGGCTTACATACCAATTGGAAAAAAGAAAAAATCAGATAAGAAAAGATGAATAACAGGGGAAGGAGAGGGAAGGAAGTAAGGAGGGAGAAGAGAAGGAAGGAAGGGGGGAAAGAAGAGAAGAAGTGAGGGCTTATAGAAATATAGGATGAATAGGTAAGATACTTAATTATTTATCAATATAACAATATGGTGTTGGGAAATATAATTAAAAGACAAATTCTTCCAACGCAGAAAACCTCTTCACAAAGCTAGTAAAAAAAGAAAACACTTCTATTACTGAATGAACATTAAGCCGGAATGTGATGCACATTGCAGTCAATCCTCAGAGAGACTGCAAAAACACAAAAGAAACTGCCCCCCCTTATATAGCCACACAGACACAACCCAGTACATACATGTTCTTGATATAAATAGTAACTAGTCCTTAAGTCAGAGGACTTGACAGCAGCATGCATTCATCCTAACTTCATCTGATAGTTGGGGTCACCATCTGTGTTGGCTAATTGGCTTTATCCAGAGGAAAAAGAAACTTCTCAGATCTCTATGACAGGAAGTAGTTTGGGAAGTTGGAACATGTGTGTGGAAGTTATGCTCCCTCCTTCGCACTGACCCTGGGGTGGGTAGGGGTGCTATCTTCCTTGGCATTTACATTTTAAAGAGATGACTCCTCCGTTCTTGAGAATATTTTCAGGTCAGAAAGCTGATAAGAGTGCTATGTAGCTTTCAAAAGGTTTCAACTATATTTCAAGCAGATGAGAAAGTATGTTCAATGACAAGTTTTCTAAAGTAAATGTTCTGAAAAAAGGAAGGGGAGGGGAAACTCTTCCCATATTTTCAAGAGGAAGAATTAAGCCTCTTTAAGTTCTATTTGTCCTTACAAGAGGCACCACTGATTTTAACCCCAAATCACCCCCTGAGTTCTCTCTGAGGTTTGGGTTACTTGTCCTGCTAGAAGTCTGAACTGAGTTGATTATCTGATTTTATCAACATAACACTTTATATATTTATAGCCAGCAGGGGTTTGTGTGTGTGTGTGTGTGTGTGTGTGTGTGTGTGTGTGTGTGTGTTTTACTACTGCCTTATCTTCTATGGTGAAAGTCCCCAGGGTTTCCAGATCTTTCACCGCTTAGATTTCCTTCATTTATACTCACTGTAGTTTTTAGACCTTGTTTTAATTGGGTACAAATTAATGGCAATTAAAGAATTAGGTCTTATCTCAGTAAATCCTTCGTAGTAAAGATTTCCTTAGCACAAACGTCCAACGTTTCCTTTTGTTAAGTTAATGTGTTTCATTTGTAATAAGTATTCCTTCTTATGAATAGGAATAAACCGAATATTTTTATAGAAAAGAGCAGGAATCATATGAATTTGTTAAACATTTTTCTCCTTCTTTCCCTAAGCAGATTTATTGTAACCATGTTTGTATCTCATATGTCATCCTGTATGAGAAGAACCAAGACTCTAGGGAAGAAGAAATCATGCTTATGAAAGCCCTAACTGCTCCAGAGACCTGCTGCATGCCATAGACCACGTAGAAGGGTTGTGGTGTTAACTCACACTTTATCTTGGTTCAGACTCTCACATACTATTCTCTACCAAATACAGCTTCTGCAATAATAAAAGGAAGGGTTACATGGCTTCCTGACATTAGAGGAGGGTGGAGGCTGGCATTAGCAGACATGCTAGTCCCTGGCTGGCACCTGCACACCTCCGCTATGTCCTGAATCCACCTGTCAGCTGGGAGTCCTGCAGATCTTGAACTTGTGGTTTTTTTCGGCTCCTGGAAACTCTGAGTCTCCACCATGTCTAATATCCAGTCCCTTGGCTCATGCAGAGACAGACCAGTGGAATGCTGTTCCCCAAGAAGGTTTTGTGTCGGCTTCTACACATGGAAACTGAAGAAAACCTAAAGAGAGCCAGCTAGATCTCCGTTCTGTCTGACCAAACTCCTACCCCTCCCTAAGGCTGTCTGCTGAGCAGTCTCCTCCCCAAATTCCAAACGGGCAGTGCAACATGGGATCGTTCCATCACTGCTTAACCCCAGTGCACAACCCTACACTCCAAAGCAGCACTGTTGCTTCCCCAAATCAGCCCGTGAAGGGAAAACAGGGCCTTTTCAGTCTCACTGTCTTTTCTCTCCTTCTACCACTATCTCCTGAGGCAAAAAAAGACTATTTTCCCTGAGTTCCTTTCCAGTCTGAACCCCATTTACATGAAACCATGGTCAGACGTGCTAAGCCTGTCTAATGGAACACTTAAAGAGCTGATGAAGAAATTCCGGTAATTTGTTCAGATAATCTGGCATACGAGACTTGATTCTTGCTGTGCAATCCTATTCTTTTAATGCAAGAAGATGAGTATGTTCTTTCTCATTGTATTCTGGGTAAGCACCTGTTAGTTATCTCTTCAAATACTTCCTTCCTTCTTACTTACCACAAGAACCCAGGGTCTGTATTATGCAGCTATGTGTGTCAGGGGAGGTTGAGTTCCTCCCTAATCTGTCTGCTGATTTTGATTCCCGGGACTGTGACAGCCATCTTGAGACCATGAGGACACCCAGCCAGAGGGGAGACAGATGATACTGAGAAAGGTAGCACAGATAAATGGCATAAAAAGATTCCCTGGTATTGTCATTGAACTCCTGAATTAACTAAACCTGGAAGTGCCCCAGCTCAAGGCTCCCTATGTGAGATAACAACTTTTCCTCATTATTTAAGTCCTTTCCAGTTGGATTTTTGTTATTTGAAACAGAATGTATCCAAACTGATGTCCTGCCTTTCTGTAACATTCTTCTCCAAGGCAGATAAATAATCTGGGCAAAATACAAAAGGAAAGGAAACAGTAAAAGAAACTAATGACATTAGTAAGAGTAAGCCTGAAAACAGCAAGTATTTAAGTGCAGAGTTCTGTCTCTCTCTTTCTCACTTAGATTCTCACTGCCATTGCCCTAGGTTAAGATCTCCCATCATTTCTCATAGCAAGTTGCAATAATTAGTTTGACTGCTGCTCATCTCTACCATCACCTTGAATCCATCCCTTCTACTGATTCTAGGATCTCTTACTAAAACAGAAATATCATATGACTCACCTACTTAAAATCCTTCTGTGGTCCCCCATGGTCTCTGTGATGAAGTTCAAACTATGGTTCACATTCTACAAAGCTTTTATGACCTGTCCCCCTGCCTCTTCCCTCAGCTTCAGTTTCTGCTCATCACTGCCTACCATACTGTGCCATGATCACCCCAATCTGAGAGTCTGGGAACACACTATGTCATTTCTTGTCTCTATGCTTCTTAGGTGCTATTCCTAGTACTTAGAGATCAGCTTCCTCAGGTTCTAAAGATTGGCAACCCTCAGTCATCCTTCTTGACTCAGTGAAGCCTCATTGTTCCCAGAATCAACCCCCTGAGAGTACTCAGACATGTTGCATTAGATTCTGGGTATCAGTTGAACCTTGCCTGGACCTCTCCTGTGGCAACTCTGAAATGAAAAGCACTCATGTCTGTCTCTCCCATATAGATTTTGTATTCATTGGAAAACAAAACCTTGTTCATTTTTGTATCGGCATCACTCAGGGTTGCTTCTAATATCCAGTGAGGCAGCACAGCATAGACCAAGTTCTGGCTGGGTTCAGATCTTGGATCCATTGCCTCCTGGTTGTGTGACTTTGGGCAAATAATTAACCCCTTTGTGCTTTGATTTCCTTATCTATTAAGAGGGGGAGATAAGAATAGCTATGTCAATTATATTAATAATAACCAATAGTATTTCTGTATGTATTGAGTTTATCCACATACACATATTTACAATAGTGTCCAACTTATAGTATGCCTCAAATAAATACTATTTTTTATAATTAGCATTGGTACACAATAAATGTTTGTGGATGGTACCAAAGGCTTGTAGGTGCTCTTGGGCCCACCCTTTTCTCTAGGGAGTCAAATGGAGCTTATAAAGGCAGTGAGTTTTGTTTCCACATATATATATGCTATAGCCTGTGATGCCATTTGTCCCACACAGAGTGCCCAATGTTCAGAAGGACTGTGGAGGCTGTGCCCACTACTGCTTCTTATACATATCCTACAACAAACAATAAATGCATACATTTAATATGAGCCCATTTCATCTCCTGCTTGATGCTTAGGGCTGAGGTGATATGAGGGCCCCTGGAGAGCCCAGGAGGATTAAAAGGTGAGTTGACAGAAACACGGTAGTAGTGGAATCCTGAACTTTGCATCCAAAAACAGAACTATAAGTGGTGTAATCTTGGGAAGTCACTTGACCTAATTAAGCCTCAGTTTCCATATGGAAAATGCAAGTGATAAAGAGCGCTCCACCTACCTCATTGGGCAGATATAAGAAATAGATGAAGCAAAACATGTGCATATTCATTTGCTAAGCACCTGATAATTTATAAAAGCAAGAAATTTGCTAATTACCCCATCAGAAACCTTCCCTGAACTGTGCAGTTTGTCTGATCCATGGAACCTCCTGTAATATCCCCAGGAGACTCCCCCAAGTATGAGACTGTGCATAGGACCTGACATCAATGTATTGTGTGTGCATGAATATGTGTGTGTGGCGGGGGGGTAGGTTAATGCCTGACATGTCCATCTACTCTCCATATTATACCTCACATCCTAAGAAATCAAATTACTTATTATATTCCTACCAGGAATAAAATAGAAGAATTTATTCTAATGACTACCAGACAGTAGAGTAAAATTAGCTTCAGATGACTATGAAAGAGCATAATGTTCTAGTTTACCAGAAAACAAGGAAACCTAGTATATCCAGCAGCAATTTTTCTTCTTTCTTATTCTTTCTTTGTGGTGAAGCTGAGAATAATGCCCTTAGGTTTTTCTCACTATATATGTAGATGGAGAGCAGAAAGGAGCTGCAATGGTACAGACTCAGAGGTGGTGCAATTAAAAAGGCTGAGATAATTTGTTGGTCTTTTAACACAGTGTTTCTTTACTATTGAAGTCACCTCAAATCAACAATTTTAACATAATGTAATTCAACAAAAATATTATTTGAGGCATAAGAAAATTTTATAGGAGGAAACATATTGGATGAAGTATCGCTTGTGGTATAATTTTAATTCTGAAAGATCTTGCTAAGAGGGCTTATTTAAATAGGTTCTCCCTGAGATGAATATTTAGGGGGAAAAATTCCTACAGGATGATTTATAGCAAAATTATATGAACAGAATGAAGGACAGAAGAATTTTATTAGAAAAAGGGTCTCATTTCCACAAAATATAAATTATACCTTTTAGAAAATATATTGAATTTTATTAATATTCTGTAGACAGCCTGAAGTGTTAATCTCCACCCCTACCTATAAGACTTTCATTATGATGTACAAGGTGTATTTACCCTTTAACCAAATAATTTTTGAGCAACTTGGTGAAGCGTCCAGTTTACATATCCTACAAAATATTTTCATTGCAGTTACAAAGTCTTATACTTTGTTGGCAACGTTTAATGATATATATATGTGAGGGTGTATATTTTATATACATGTATGCCTGCTTTTGGTGCTACCACACAAGAACACAATAATGATAAACTCATTGTACTTGGTATCTGAAAGACTGTTTCTCCAATATCCACTGTTACTGTAGTTATTGTTTTAAACATTATTTTTAAGGAGAGATGCAGTAAGTTTAATTTTTTTCAATGCTATGATTAAAATTCTGCCTCGCATCATCTTGAAATTTATAGTTAAGAATTACTTCTGGTAGGCCACTGAGTATTTCTGCCTGGCATTTGAAAGTGACCTCATTTAGACCTTGGTAACTAATATTTTTGATGAGGAAATTGTCTTATTATTATTCAAAGTACTTGGCTATAAATCCTTGTCCAGTCTCTCCCAGTATCAAAAATTGAGCCTTTCTTGGGATGTGACTTTACTGTAGCAAACAAGAGTGACTTTTTTTTTTTTTTTTTTTAAGAGTGACTTTGATCACTGGTGCAGCTTAAGTTTCAGCAAGACCAGCTGAAAAAGTGAAAGTGAAGACTGAGATCAAGAATGAGGACAAAGCCAGGAGACTAAAAGACTACACTCATTTTGAGTTTTAAATAAATATTATCAAATATTTTTCTCTTACACACAAAATGAAGCAATCAATATATTTCCTCCTCCTAGGGTATGTAAAAGAGAGCACAGTCTCCCCATCCTATTAAAAATACCTGTGAAATATATTATTGCAAAAATATTGTTCTCTATTTGTAAAATGGGAAGAATTTTGCTTAAAAAGCTGGGCCTAAGTTAAAACCAGAAGCCAAGCCTTTCTTTACATAGTAAAAATTTTTTTACTGATTCTCCACTGAGTATTAATTAAGGCGAGCTTTTATTCACATATCCACGAATAGGAAAATATAAAGGCAAATCTCTTCAAAGTACCTGATTATTTGAAATGATAACACCTGGGCGCTTCACCCAAGGTCATATATAAATGTGAAGCCCCAGGGAACTGCACTGGAGGGAAATCTCTGGTATTTATTATTGGTCAAAATGGCAAACATTTCCAGGTAATGGAATGGAAGTACAAAGATACATTTTAGCACAAATATTTCTGGCTACCCTCAAAATAAATGCTCCAATTCAAAAATCCATAGTCTCCTCATATAGACGAAAATAATTAAAACAAAACATTAGACCTATCAAGATACGTGTCTTTAAAAATTAATGGAATGGCAAAAGGGAAGAAGTATTTTAGAATTGTCGTTATTAATCTGCATGGAAACACCAGCATCATTCTCTAACTATGGAATTTTAGAGCTGTAAGACTTTTGAAGACTATCTACTCATGACATACATCATCACATTTGAGGATACAAACTAAGAGTTATGAAGTGTTTAATGTCACACAGCCAACCAATGGCAAAATCAGGACTTGAACCAGGGTCTGCTTGTATCTATGTACATCCTAAGTTCTGCTATTTTTCAGGACAAAATAGCTGGCTTAGGCAAAGTTCAAGATGCTGTCAAAGATATAAAATGCAGCCTTTGCTTTTAAGAGGAAACAAACCAAATTCAATCTATCTCCAATCAACAAAATTTGATTCTTCATATCCTCCTTGGTAGTCCAATATGGTTTTCATAACTGACCATTACAGATGAGCAACTGAAGTGTGAAGATGTTAGAACCGGTGACTACAGATAAATCTTAAATAAATCTAAATCATTAGTTTGTATTATGGCCTCTTATTTTTTATTGTAAATTTATTTTAGTTTTATCCTTTTGTGTATTTTCTTAATCTTCATCGTATTCCACAAATAAATTAAAATGGCATAGAAGTTACCTGTGTATGGATTCTATACTCCTTTTGTCAAGCCTCAACACACATCAGTCAAAAATTAATAGAATAAGGCAACTGGGCAGTTTTCCTTCTTCATCATATCTGATGACTTGTCCTGGTAATCCATCACTGCTATGAATATTCCAATATCTACCCAAGACAACACGGAAAGGTGAAGTCACAGTTACCCCATAATACAATTATGCAATAAATCAAACACAAACTGCTTGTTTCAGTTATGCTGCTTATATCTCTACAGAACGGATCCAATTAGGAAAATATGGATTACTCATTTCTAAGGTTTATTTCTAGGTATTACATAAAAATTAGAAGCCTTTAGTTTTCCCAAAGTCTCTGTAAGCAATTCTAGGCCCTAAGGTAACCAGTCCTAGAGAAGCTTCTTAATCCTGCTTGTTTATCATTCAGTTGCAATGTTTTGGTCACTCAAGCTATTGTCAATGAGAATTTGGAATATCAGAGAGAAAAAAGAGAAGAAATGAAATATTCTCTTTGGCAGCATTTGGTGACTTTAAAATAAAAAGTCAGCATCCCCTCTGCTATATAAGCTCAAAGCGTCATATTCAATGGCATTTTTTCAAATGGCCTGAATTGTATTCCTCGCTTTCCTTGATTTATCCCCCTGTTGGCCCCTGCAGGAGAGCATCATTTTTTTTCTCCTGCCTTCTGTCTTCTATATTTCATTTCAGGTGTCTATCGAGGCAACGAAAGATAAAGCTCTCTGCTTTCTCTTGTACTAAAGTTCTATATGGAATCAGTTCACCTGTCTGTCACTCCTCATTAAATTCTTACCCTCTTCATTCACATCCTGATCTTTGCAAATGAACATTTGCTTAATAAATGTTCCCAAGACTAACAGTGCAGAGTGAAAATCCCACACAGCAGTAAATTATTAACTCAGTCACAGAGGGAGTGCCATATATGACTTTTCAGAATGAGTTATTATGTGGATCATCATGTAATTATGAATTTTTCAAGCCATGATAGAGGAAAATTGAATATTTAATATTTTATGGACATATTCTACACTGAGGACATCTTTCAAAATTTTATGATAATTTTTTGAGTGAGCGAAGAGCAGAACAAAAGTTACAAAATAATTGCAAACTTGAATATTTAATCACTAGGGACATTGTTGGTTATTTCTCAAATTATATAATGTAACCAAAGCTGTGAACTTTTAATCATAGTGTATTCAAATGGGGGAAAAAAGTGCATTAAAATCAATCTATAAATATGTTTTGGTTGTTTAAGAAATAAGAATACAGAGCTTAATGTTGTCAAATTGAGACCTTAAGGTATAAATATTCATATGGGAGGTAATCTTGAGTGACTTGTTCTAGATGAGCTATTATTGAACAAAAACTTCTTTAAATGAGCCATTTCAAAATGCTCAAAATCAAAACCAAGGCATAAACACTAAATATTTTTAAAATCTTAGCTGAACATAAAATAGAAACATTAAATCGGTGTTTGTCAAAAAAATTTTTTAAACTGTGATAAATATATTAGAGCTCTGGTGAAAAAATAAAGGAAAAATTAAAACAACAAAATTTTGATATGAATTGCCCTATTTATTTACAAAATTCATGCATTCATAATATAGCACTTCAATTATCACTAATGTTTTAACTTTGAAAATTAGAATATTTAGTGATTCCAAATTATTTCTTAATAGGATCCCCTTGTTGCAGAAGAGGCCATTTCGCAATGCCAGAATAGTAATAAACTTTAAGCACATTTGAACTAAAGAGGTTCTCACCCTTGCTGCACATTAGCATTGCCTAGTTTTATCCACCCAAGGTTGTGAATTGGCCTGAAGTAAGGCTGGATGGACTCTGATGGTTTCAAAGCTTTTCAAATTATTTTAATTTTCAGCCATGGTTCAAAATCACTGATACCAATAGGGCTGTCATCCAGTTTCCAGAGGCCAAACAAAACTTCATATATCCTTTTAAAATCCAAAAGAATCACTTTTCAAATACCTTGTGTATATGAGCATTAATGATATAGGGAATGACTAGTAAACAGCCCTGGCCCTAAATAACCAATTTGGTGCAATTGCTGCTCTTAGAAAGATGTATGCCAAGTGACTGAGCAGTGGAGAGTAAATCAGCATTAAAGGGAACAAAGTGGAGTTTTTTAAACCTGAATTTTGACTAAGAAAAAAAAGCACAACTACACTGTTTCTTGTATTCATTCATTCATTGATTTATTTAAATTCTTATCCCCACCAAAATGTATTAAATGACTATTATTTTTTAAATATTATCTTCCATGGACTGTGGAAGGTTTTTGAAAATAAGGAGTGTGTATCAGCTAGCTATTGCTGCATAACAGACTACAACAAACTTCAAATGACTTTAAACTAGAATTATTTATTTCCTCATGTTTCTGCAGATTAGCAATCTAGGTGAGGCTCAGCAGTTTAATCAGAAAAGCATGTCTGAGTTACCTCTTATGATCTTTAAAGAAAGTGAGGTTTAACAACAATGCCTACACTTGCTGGAGAAATTAAATCTGTTTAGTAGAGTGAATTGATTCTTAAAAAAAAAAAAAAATCCAATCTATATACTGCAGAAAGCTTTGGGTGGGGGGGACATACAAGTAAACTACCAAAGTTGGGATACCAATTTTCTGCTCAGTCTTTATCCATTATTGTTTCCCAGCCCTGTAAGTAAGAGGCAGGGATCAGTTATCCCTTTTTGCCTAAGACCCTCCCAATTGCAGACCCCTTCTTGCTTTCAACAACAAGCAAGGACCAGGGTTAAAGAGTCTTACAAACTAATATTGGTCTCCAACTTCTACTAAACAGAGTCCCGAAGAAGGAACAGGAGCCCTATGAGGTGTGGATTCTCACAGCTTTCCCACTCTCCTCTGGAGTCCTAACACTTCCACAGGTAGACTGAAGATTGGGGAGGAGATGGAAAAGCACTGTACTTCAACACAGGATTACTGAGGACAGCGCGCTGAAATTTGAGGCCATGGGTTTTTGTTTTGTTTCATTAGTATTTAGCCTTACTATCCTTTTTATTTGTTTGCTCATTTGTTTCTTTTACAGATAAGAAAACTGAACTTAGAAAAATTTTGCTATACCATAGACTCATTTGTATGTTAGGAAGTTATTCAAAATAAGACAAGTACTAAGTACATTCAAGTAATTCTCCTCATCTTGGCTTTCTCTTCATTTGTTCATTTGTTTGGTTGGTTAGTTGGTTGGTTGTGGTAAGAACGAGTAGCATGAGATCTATATTCTTAAATTTTTAAGTGTACAATAAAGTATTATTAACCAGGGATGCTTGGTGGCTGAGGTGGTTAAGCATCTGTCTTCGGCTCAGGTCATGATCTTGAGGTCCTGGGATGGAGCCCCACATTGGGCTCCCTGCTCAGCAGGGAGTCTCCTTCTCCCTCCTCCTCTGCCCCTCCCTCTCTGCCTCTCCCCACCCTTGCTCATGCTCACTCTCTCTCAAATAAATAAAATATTTTTTATAAAAGTATTATTCATCATAGCTACAATGTTGTAAAGCAGATCTCTAGAATTTGTTCATCTTGCATGAATGAAATTGCATACTCATTGAATAGCAACTCCCCATTTCCCCCTTCTCCAGTCCCTGGCAACCACTATTCTGCATTTTGCTTCTATGAGTTGGACTATTTAAATACCTCATATATGTGAAATCACCCAGTATTTGTCCTGTTATCAGCTTATTTCACTTAACATAATGTCCTCGAGGTTCATCCATGTTGTCACATATGGCAGGATTTCCTTCTTTTTTAATGCTGAATAATACAGCTCATTGCACCTGTATACTACATTTTCTTTATCCATTCATCCGTCAATGGATGTTTGTTTATGTTGTTTCCATATCTTGCCTACTGTGAATAATGCTACAGTGAATATGAGAATGCAGGTATCTCTTCAAGGGCCCAATTTCAATTGTTTTGAGTAAATATCCAGAAGTAAAATTGATAGATTAAATGGCAGTTCTACTTTTAATTTTTTTGAGGAACTTTCATACTATTTTCCATAGTGGCTGCACCAATTTACATTTCCACCAATAAAGTACAAGGGTTACATTTTCTCCACATCCTAACCAACATTATGATATTTTTAATCTGAACTCAAAACTATGGAAAACAATATACCTTGAAATAATCTCAGTGAAGAAAATTCCCAAACAGCTTAAAAGAAAAAAGAAGGCTTGCATAATTGACATGAGCAATCATGTGTTTAATGGAAGACTAAAAAAAAAGCCACTAAACACTACAATTCTCCCCAAATCTATTCTACATTAATGCATTTCCAGTCCCAGTAGGAACTGTTAGGAAAATAATTTCATAAAAAACAAATTTGACAAACTATTCTGAAATTCTTCTGGGCAAGTGTTTCAAATACTGCTAAAAGAAAAAGAAAACTGGGAATAAGAATTTTTTTCTCTATTTTTTGAAAGCTTTTGTGCTTTAAAAAAAATTTTATGATAAAATTGTATTTTAATTTGTGAATATTTGATCATTATATGTTCAAAATAATATCAAAGACTTAATACATGCAAATCTACTGTTGAACTAAAAATAATATTTCCTATTCATTAGTTTTTTTAAATGGATTCACTGAGTGTCAATCTTGAAACAGGAATTGTGCTAGTTTCTGAGGATTCAGAGATAAATGAGATACAGCCCCTGCTCTCAAGGGAGTTCACAGTCCTGTGAAAAGAGAGGACAGTAAATATACAATTACCATGTAGTGTCCTCTATGCCGAGATGGAGACACTCACAGGGTCCTGTGGGAGGATACAGGAGGGACCCTTGGGGACAGGACATTGAGAGGGATTTAGCAGCTAAGGAGGCAAGTTGCAGGAGGGAACACTGACCCATAAGGCTGCAGAAGTAGACGACAGCAACATCATACCAAGCACTCAGCATCTCTTCTCCATTTAAGCATCAGAACTTGACACAGGACACTGGCAGCCCAACAAGGTCCCTAACCCTCAACAGCTCTAGTTCCAGGATGACTGTCTACCTCTAATAGAGATCTACACAGGTGAACATTCCTCAGGGGCATTTTCATCTAGGACAGATAGAGTTTGATCCAAAATACCATTTAAAACTTAGGGCATCAAAAAATAAAAAAATAAAAAAATAAAACTTAGGGCATCAATCTTAAAAAAAAAAAAAAATCAATATTGAGGCAGCTGGGTGGCTCAGTGGTTGAGAGTCTGCCTTTGGCTCAGGTCCTGATCCCAGGGTCCTGGGATTGAGTCCTGCATCAGGCTCCCTGCAGGGAGCTTGCTTCTCCCTCTGTCTATTTCTCTGCCTCTTTCTCTCTCTCTCTCTTTCTGTCTCTCTCTCTGTGTCTCCCATGAATAAATAAATAAAATCTTTTGAAAAATCAGTATTCACTGCTGAAATCTTATTTCATAAAAGTGCTGACTCATTCACCTTTCTTTTAACCACCCAGTCATCACATTGAAGACACCTAACTACCGCGGGCCTGAAATGAGGAAGTGCATACCAAGGTGAACTGATGCAAGTGCCAGTTCAAACATCACTTTGGAGCTGTCACAAAGAACCCCCTTGCTCACCTTGCCCAGAGCCATGAAGCATTACAAGCAGACACACAGAACTGCAAGTAAGCTGCCTGAACAGAACAAGAGAGAACTAACCACGGCACCTGAAGTTGGGGTGTTATTTCTTACAAAGATGGCAAACCTGCCTTATACAGAGCAGCTATTCCTCCATATAATGACTGGAGATCACCAGGGAAAGGAAGAAAAGAATGGAAGAAAAGAATGGAAGACAGGGGTAAGTGTTATAGAGTGGGGGTGCTGGTTATGATAGGAAGGGAAACCGAAGAGCAAAGCAAAGTGTGCAGCAGGCAGCAGAACTAGGACCTGGGCCAGCAGGCATGACCTGTCTGGGTGTGATAATCCAGATCAGCTCAGAGAGTAAGTGCATCAAACACCAATGGCTGAAGGGAGATCTCTTTGTTCTGGTAAACGGGTCTCTTTATCATGTACATGTCACACTGATCCCAAACTAGGTCCTCTAATTCATTTTCTAGGTGCTCTCAGAATCCCTTATAGTCAATAAAAAAACCTGTCTGTCCTCCCCCCCGCCCCTCACTTGGATCTAGAAAAATTCATAGCTAGTACTTTTCTGATTTATTGGAGTAAGAGGAGGCTTCCTAAGGCCTAGCTAAAGTCAAGAAGCCCTGTGGAGGAACGCCTGGGTGGTTCAGCTGTTGAATGTATGCCTTTGGCTCACGGTGCGATCCCAGGTCCTGGGATCGAGTCCCGCATCAGGCTCCCCATGGGGCCCTCCCTCTGCCTATGTCTCTGCCTCTCTTTCTGTGTCTCTCATGAATAAATAAAATCTTAAAAAAAAAAGCCCTGTGGAGATTGTTACTCTTATTGTTACTGCTGCTAGCATTTGATATTAATTTTGTATATTATGTGCTAGCACTAGATGCAGACCCATCTTTCTCTTCAGTTTGTAAACTCAGCCTGAGTTCTTTTTTTTTTTTTTTTTCTCAGCCTGAGTTCTTGACAATGACTTTAGAAAATATTATCTATATTTCTCCTGGGTCAGACAATTCTGCTGGGGACACAGAGAATATACAAGGCAGAGTCCTTGCCCCAGTAGGGCATACAGATGAATAAAATGGCAATAATGATATATTTCATAAGTCTCATGCCATGGAGATATAAACAGGATAGTTTGAGGGCACTAGAAGGGGACCCTAACCCTGTTCTATAAGGAGGGGAGGCTTTCTAGAGGATGAGCTAGGTTAGCCAGGTGAAGAACAATGAAAGAGCCTTTGAGAGAGGGCTAAAAGCAAATGCAGTCATGTGGGAAGAGCACATGGGCTGTCCAGAGAATTTGAAACAGGTCAAAACGGTTGAATCACAAGGCATGAGAAGGGGAGCAGCAGGACATAAAAATGGAGAGATAGAGACAAGACTATGAAGCCATTTTAAGAAGGCTGCATGATATCCTTAAGTCAAAGGGAAATTATCAGAAATTCTAGGGAAACTTAAGTTATATCAGAGAACAGATGGTGGTTGCCAGAGATGGGGGGTAAGGGGTGGCTGAAATAGGTGAAGGTGGCCAAAGGTACAAATTTCCATTATAAGATAGATAAATCCTGGGGATATAATGTATAATATGGTGACTATAGTTAACTATACTGTATTGTATATTTGAAAGTTGCTAAGAGTAGATCTAAAAGTTCTAATCATAAGAAAAACATTACAACTATGTGAGGTGGTGGATGTTTACTGACTTTAACAAGGTGATCATTTCTCAGTTTGTACATGTACAAAATCATTATGTTGTGCTTCTAAAACTAATATTGTACATTAATTATAACTCAATAAAAGGAACTTATTATTTCAGCCAGAAATTGGATCTGAAAAAATGATAAAAACAAATTGGTAAAATCAATTATCTAACTAATTTCCAGAATTCTCTGAGCCCAACATGGTAAAAATACCAAAATGTCCTGCCTTCAGTTCCACCTCAGAATTTCTGAGTCTCAATTATTTAACTCTCTTAGAGTAGAATGCTTTTAGAAAATATCAGTCAAGCTTTCACTTGAGGAAGTTAAGGAGTATTAATTCTATATTGGCTACCTGCATGGTGCTGGGGCTTCATCCTGAGACCTGTCACCACCATCTTCAGTGCACATTAAAGCCAAGCAATCCACACCCTATTCATAATTGATCAAGAACTTCAGCATTAGCTTTGGGCATTATGAGACCTGTCTAATTTTAATAGGTACAATGCCCACTTCAATGATAGCCAGTAAATTCACAGAGTGAGTCTTCACCTCCCCCTTTTTAATTCATATAACTGTAAAAGAAAAATTGTACCAGACATTTGTAATAAATGGTGAGGATGACTTTATTCAAGACTATTGCAATAGGGAAGAGAGATTGAACTCAACTCTACTGAAATGAAAGATGGGAAGATTTTTTAACCCTGAGATGGGCTAATGGAAAAGTACTGGAGAGCTTTTAGTGGGGAGCTTGGTCAATGTGGTTAGGCTACCTGCATTTGCTAACTGGCCAGTAGTGAAGTGAGGCTCTGTCCCATAAAGCCTGGGACACAGGGGTGTCTCCTCCAGTGACTACATTCCAAAGAGATGGATCTCAGTCCTTAAGAATTTTCTGGGTTGTGGAAGATTTACATCTCAAAGGGGTAGAGAAAGAATTTACAACTATAATTTTTTGTAATACATTTTTTAATTTGAGTATAGTTGACACACAATGTTACATTAGTTTCAGGTGTACAACACAGTGATTGGACAAGTCTATACATTATGTTATAGTCACCATCAGTGTGGCTACCATCTGTCACCATGCAAGACTAGTACAATACCACCCAGTGGATTTCATATGCTGTACCTTTTATTCCCCTGACATATTCATTCCATAACTGGAAGCCTATTCTCTCCCACTGTTCTTCATTCGTTTGATCATCCCCTCACCCCATCCCCCATCCCCTCTGGCAACTATCAGTTTGTTCTCTGTATTCTTAGGTTCTACTTTTCGTTTGCTTGTTTATTCATTTGTTCTTTTTTTTTTTTTTTTTTTTTTTAGATTCCACATATAAACAACCGCAAGGTTTCTAAAGTACATGCTGTAAGAAAAGAGAGATCAAGGGCCAAAAGTCAGGAAGGAGCCTGTCTAAAGGTTAGTCAAGCTAAACAGAATATTAGGCCATCTCAGTTAAAAATCACTTCAAATTTTATGTCCAATGTTATTCTTAAGGCAGCATATTTAGAGGGAATTATTGCATTTCTTAGATGAGTAAAATAACTCAGCCTCTCAGACTGTGGGATTGTAACACAGCATGAGCTATGTTATAATTGCCAAGTCCTGTATTGCCCCACGTCCTTTTTACTTATGAGGAGCCCCACCTCTGTCCTGGTTTCACCCAAGATATCGCTGGAAATGAAAAAAACAAAGGTGATATTGGCTGATGTGCATGTTAACAAACTACCACCCTTTAAAAGGACAATAGCCATTTATTTTTGCCTTATTTTGATATTTACAAGATATCTTGCCTATAAAGCTTATTAAAGCTTATAGGACAAAATGTCATCAAATTGCCCTAGATCAGCTCACCTCTTCTTCCAAGACTTATTCATCTGTCCATTTATTCATCAAATGTTTGTGTGGCAGGACCTGTGCTAAGCAATAGATAAACATTCTCCCAAAGCAGACACAAACTTTCAGTGGTCATAGCTAGCATGATATTAGTATGATAATAATAAATATTTACTAAATATTTCTGACAAGCCCTATGCAAAGTACTCTGCATCATTTGTATTATCTCATGGTCATAAGAGGCTCGTGAGTTCAGTGCTTTTATTTGCAGATCTCTACTTTACAGATGAGGACCTGAGTCTCAGAGTGGTTACATGAATTATCCAAGATTAAGTGGCTATTAACAGGTAGAGTAGGGACTCTAAACCTGTGCTCTTGATCATTTATTATAATTCCCTGCTGAATACTATTCAGAGCATTATGCACCTTCTTCATGAATTCAATGTAAATTCAGCAAGTACATATTAAGAATTTAGAATTCACATTGTTAGTGGAAATGCCTCTGTTTCAGGGCAGGGAGAGCAAGAAATGATCTCTAAGATGCCAGTAGCACACAGGGCTTGATGCTAAAACTCAATCAAAGTGCTCCCAGAGCACCAGCAGGACACTTGGTTTGGTGAAACAAATAGGTCCCTGCCCTGGAGAAAGCCACATTCATTAGTGCCACATGCCCCCAACGTTAAACCATACTCACAATTTTTGCTAGATTCATGTGCCACTTGCACTGTTATTTATGTAATATTTATCTTTAAATAGACCCACTTGATACCATCACAAGTGAATGGAAGTGAAAGAGGTGGATTTAATTATTGTTGTTAAAATAAATACAGCATTATTAAAAGGTAAAGATTCACCTGTGTCCCAAGACCTCCTCAAATGCCACTTTGGGAAGGACTACTTGCCCTCAATCAACCTTTGGTTTCCTCTTTCTCATCCCACTCTGGGCATCATTCTACAGAATTCAGACCCAACTTTCACTCTGGGAAAATGCTTTAGACTTTTCTTGTTTTTCTCTACCCTCCATCCACCTGCCACCCCACTGCACACGTCAGTGAGTGTCCAAACCCCATTTACTCAGCGCCTTCCCAGGTATCTCATGAGATAGTCTGATAAAGTAACTCTCTAGAGGGTGTTCACAGGGTAATAGCCATCAATAATTAGGAATTTGCAATGACAAGCATGGGACAAATGCATTGCATGGACTATGTTATCCAGTCTTCGCAAGAATGTGATGAACATATTATTAACCTCTTTTTGTGTATGAAGAAACTGAATGCAGGCTATGCATTTGGACTATGTGAAGGGTGACCAAATGGTTTGCCCGAGGTCCCACAGCTAGTATGTCACAGGCCTGTGTACCTCCCAAATCTAAATACCCTTCCATACTAAGGATTAACATTTCTATACTGCTGCTAATGGAAGGCCTCTGCTTAGGCCAATGTTATATCTCATGGAAGGATCGCCTCCCCCCCTCCCCATCCCACACAACGGCCACCCACTGCCCTCTGTTCATCCAGCACATGGTCACTGCGCGCACACACACGCACACACACATACACACACACACACACACACACACACGATTCAAACTTCCATGGCTGGTTTCCCATTGTTTAGGGGATACATGGTGAAGTTCAGACTTCTTAGAGCATTCACGGCTCAGCACACTCTGGCCACAACTTGGCTTGCCTGAGCCCTTTCCCTCCCACCTCACAGCCGTATTGGATCTCAGCCTACTTCAGCAGTCCATGTCCCCTTACAGCTGTGCAAAAGGACAGCCATGAATGCTGCAAGAACAAAGCAAGGGCATGAGCTTAGGAATATATAGACCTGTTTGAATCCCCAAATTGGGCAAGCTATTTAACCTCCTCTGTTTTTTCACATAAAAACAGTGATACTATGTTTCCCGTGTTAGAATTGGGCTAGATGATATATCTAAAGCATGCCACACAGTGCCTGGTACTTTATACAGCAACTGGCACCTGGAAGGCCTTCCAATACAAATTGCTATTATACCTGAGCCCATGTTGGTTCCTTGAAAACTACCTGGAAAAAAAAAAAAAGAAAACTACCTGCAAATATTTTTTCTTCTCATTTTGGTAAGCATGTATCCATTATTTAAGCTCGAATATCACTTCCTTTATGAACGCTCTCCTGATTTCTTCAGGCAATGTTAATTCCTCTTTCCTTTACATTTCCCTAGTACTCAGAACCCACCTCAACTATAGTACTTTCATTTGGCTTATAATTGTCTATCACTTGTTTATCTCCTCCATTAAATCATGAATTCTTCAGGAGCCTATATATCTACCAAGTGAAATACTCAGCACATGGTAAGCTGACCAATGTTTGTTGAATGACTTAATGTGTTTTCCCTTCCCAGATATCATTTGTATATGAATAATGCTATAAAATTAGACTGAAATTTTAGGCACTGAAGCAGAAGCAGTGAGGTAGGTGGGTGAAAAGTGAGATATTTCTCCAAAATCCCTAAACAAATCTATTCTCTATGCATAAAGGCATTTCAGCTCCAGAATCATTGCCTGTAAATTATATTGGTCTTCCCTTAGAAGCATGAGGGAATTTTTGTGACAGGAAAAGATAATGCTTACAAAACCTTTTCATTGTAAACGTTGATTATTTATGAACTCTTATAGGAAAGGGACCCTCTGGATGCTGGCACATGGGAGAAGCCATACCCCCCCCAAATTTATAATAAATGAATGTTGGAGTAAATCTCTTCATTAACCAGATAGAGAAAGGAATTTATGCTCCAAAGTAATCACTCGTCTCTTCAGCCACAAAAGCCCCAAAGACTTCGCTTCCTGAACGTTCTGTCTAATGGGACAGACCTTTGGTGACCTGCTTAACACAAAGATGACTTCAGCAGGTAGATTCTACAGAGCTAGCAGCCCAAAGCAAACACACAACAACACTGCCTGGAAACCAGTGGGTGGCCTTGGCTGGTGAAAGCCCGTCCTTCAAGCAACTGAGGCAGGAGCCCATTAAAGGTGTTAATTTTACATGATGTGGCACGGCAAGTTTATAAATAAATAACAAATGAACATTCCCCACGGTTCCTCTCCTCTGAATTTCTGTGTACCTGCTACAGGCCTGGCAACAGCAGGAGCTGCTCAGATGCCAGATCCGGAATTGCTCTTCAAAAAGTGAGGGGGGGAGGCATTTCTGTCACCAAGACTTGATAAGTTTTGACTCTTACATCACTGGATCCAGACACCTTTAAAAAAATAACCAACTAATCCGTCCTCTGTGGTTGGATGTGCTCAATTTAAGATTATTATCATGAGCTACAAGAACAAAACACAGATGTTAGAGTTTCAGAAAAATGTACTGTGGGGGACTATTAGTAAAAAATACTGTTTAAAATATATAACATATGTAACTATTAAATACATAAAAATCCCATGTACCAAGAGGCAAAACATGATGAAAGTTGTTGAATATTTTAAGTACCTATATTGCTGCATAAAATGGTTCTGTGCGGTAGAATTTTCTATTGCAGGAGATTTATGAAATTTTGTCAAAGTGGTAGATCATGCTGAAGTCAGGGGAAATACTAGCACACTTTAGGTTGCTTTCTATTTTTAATTAAGTTTGAAACTGCATCTTTGCACTTGTGAGTGTGCATATAAATATATGTAAGTGCAGATGTGATTAACAATAATGCTGATCTATGCAGACATTCAAATTCACTCACAAAATGACCCCCTCCCATTACAGAGCAAATTACTTAATTGAGGCTGGGTCTGTGTAATCAGAACAAACTGGAAAGAGAATGGTCAAATTTGACCAGCGTGGTTCACTCTCACTTATTTTAGCAGCCAAAGGAGGCAGGAATTAAACAAGCCCTATAGGGTGTTGACCTGGATTTCCAATCAGAGATGAGCCATGAAGACTAAATATTATGGTGCTTGTCCTGTTTACCCATGTCCATAAAGATGGAGACCACTGAGCTTGGGTGGTTGACTAAAGGCCATCTAATGCTTATTTGGAGGGAAAAGTTTCAAAGGGACCCTTAAGAATTAACTGGGGTCTAATTTATTCAGGATCCAAACTATCAAGCTAGTATTATCAACAATGGAGTCAAAGGCAAATAACCAGATCAAATGCACAGCAGTGAAAGTCTACAATGGAGAAAGCAAAGAAATAAAGAGAAATAAACACAACACAAGCAGTAAACTCTAGACAAAACCCGGTTCACCTTAAGCTCTCCTCTATCTCTGCCCCACCTCCATTTCTCTGGACCAACCTCTTCCAATTTCCACTGCACCTGCAGCCTATAACCTAGCACATATAACCTAGCATGTCATTATATACTTTTCTGTCCTGTTCATGTTGTTTTATATGTAACTGTTCTCATCCTAACTAGATTTAAATTCTATTTGGAGGTGGTAATTATATCTCATATCTGTATTTCCCTCAGGGCCTAGCACAGCTTTATGCACATTAAAAGTTTCAGCAATTGCTCATTGGTTTAGTCAATATGAAGTCGTTCTTGCTCTCCAGCAAGGATTGATAGCAAATGCCTTCAATTCTTCCTCCATCATATTGCATTGACACCTGTTGCAGTGTTCCTACAAAATCCATAAATGTATATACTAAAATATATGAGGATATTTTTCTATTTATTATGCACTTTGTTCTATAACCTTTTTTACACACCATACCTATAGATTCAACTCATGCTTTCTAATAGCTGGTAAAATTCCATCGTGTGGTTGTATCACAATTAATTTAGTCATTTCCCTTGTTGCCATTTATTCCAGCATGATAACCAATATTACAATAAATAAATTTATTCATGTCATTTTGCATTTATGTTTTTATTTCTGTAGATTCCCAGAGTAGGACTGTGGAGTTAAAGGTTATTTTGCAAAATTGAATTACTAAAGGTAGCTCCGGTTTACTTTTCCAAAATATTTAGTAAGTCATGCTCCTACTATTTGCATATTTCAATGTCTACTTCCCCTACACTCTTAGCAACACTGGATATTATCAACCTTTTTAATATTTACCAAGACAAAGGGGTTAGGATCAGGATTAGAGTAAAAAAATGGCATCTCACACTTTTGTTTTGCATTTACCTGACTCCTAGTGAAGGTTGATCTCTTCATTGCCACCTTGTAAGGATTGCCTTTCATAGTCTCTACCCATTAGTATATTTAATATACAAGAATTGTTTGTATATTAGGGATATTTTTCATTAGCAAATGACACACATATTGTTCTCCCAGGTAAATCCTATATGATTATATTTTGTGAACTCCTTATGGATAATGACCATGTCTTAGACCTATCTCCCAATCCCTTCTTGCTAACAACGAGACATAGTATATAATATGTCCATTGAGAGGATTCAATAAATATAATCAACAACTTCAACCAACATCAGTCAAAAGCAATTGGGTCATATGCTTAGACTGACCAGACAAATACTCACTGCAGAAGGGAGCATTCAGTTCCCTAAATGTCTACTGGATCAAGAGAGGCATTTCCATTTTAGTCCAAACTTGACCTCCAGGTTAAATGCCTATCCTTGGCTCCAGCCAACCTCACCCCTGCTTAGTTCCAACACAGAGAAGACTTCATATAATGTTTTTGAGACCAAAAAAATTTGTGAAAACTGTAAAGGATATGAGGGGGAAAAATTGAGGAAAGGAATTAAAAGAGAGCTTTTGGTATGCAAACAAGTATATACACACATAGCAGTGCAGACCAGTGTTTTAATGCTAGCACAAATTGACTCACTTTATGGTATGTAGGCCCTGTCTTTGCTTATGCAACAAAGGCAGTACATTAAGATGCACACAAATGAAGACACATTAGATCATATGTAAATATAGCAAATGTTTACACTGTGAATATCAAGAGGAAACCGATTTTTTGTGGTGACAAGAAAAGTCACAATATCCTCATTCTTAGAAAAATTCATTACTATTTCAGGATTTGGGGAACCATCTAGATTAAGGTAGTATGTGAGGAACTTGTGTGAATGAGGTAAAAAAGTAAACCAGGAAACTTAGAGTGTGGGTGTAAGGGATATTTCATCATGTTTTGAAAAGGAAAAGAACTGGTAGATCAATAACCCAGAGTGATCTTAAAAAGATTCTGAAGTTTGAGATGGGACAGATAAGGCTTATGCATCCATTCAGAGAGAATTAAAGTTTGAATCACCATTCTGGAGGCTTGGTTATTTTCATCCCTAGCTGATGGAGCCACCTGCATCTCTACCACCAACTCCCCTTCTGAGTGGATTTATAGGGACCTTGTGAACCCTGCTACAGAAAACCAATCCTTCAGTGAAGTAATTTTGTTAATTGGATGCCACTGAGGAATCAAGGTACTCTAAATGGAAAATTCCCTTTAACTGATAAGTTATATGTGCAGAAAAGTGTTGAGTTATAGAAGTCCATAAAACAATAATATATAGAAAATAAAAATCATTTTCAAAAAATGTTTGATGACACAGGGAAAATGCTCATGATAGGTGTACTGAAAAAAAACAAGATATAAAACTGTATACAGACACTGGCTTCATTTCAGTAAAGGATGCACACATATATTTTGTATATAAAAATGTAGCTAAAAGATGGAAAGAAAATACCAAAAAATGTCAATAGTGCTTATCTCAATGGGACTTGCCAGTGATTTTTATTTTCTTCTCTATGCTTCTTTGTACTTTAAAAATAATTTTAGGATATGCATTGTTATTTTTTAATCATCAAAATCTATTTTAATATAAATATTCTTTTACAATATTACATTTTTAACTGATTTTTGGCTCCTATGATTCTCCATAATACTTTGCCCTTTATTTTCTCTGAGCTAATTAATCTGAAGTCAAACTTCTCCTCATCCCACTTCCCACTGCTATAGTTTCCAATCCTTCACAATCCTTTTAACCACTTCGGGAGGTCTAAGCGATGGGGGCCCAGAAATGGAGTGCCCACCAGTCCTTGCTCCCAAAGCTCCTGCACTGCCTCACATGTGGTAAAGATATAAGGAAAGAGGAGGGAAAGATTATGAAAGTTGCTTTTTGGATTCAAGTTTAACTACTATACATCTGTCTTTTCCCACAAGAAAGTTTCATATGAGAAAGGTCATTTATGAGATTTCTAAGCAATAACACACAAACTTGGTTTTGACAGTTTTGAGTTTATTTTTTTTTTGAAAAAGAGAGACAGTGCTACAAACTCAAGCATATTTCAAAATGCCCTTCTATGTCTTAATACTGTATTGAATAAAAAAGTGAGCAAAAGCTTTATGAAGAAATATATGAAGGGATTTCATCACATGTAAAATTTGTGCTGTGTGGATATTCTCCATGTGATTTTGTGACAATTTATTATTATTGTTATTATTTAGGTATGGGCAACATAGTAAAATTCATCTCCTTATAAAATTGAATTCACTTACAGGTGTTTCTGCTTATTTTTCATTCTTACATGACACGGGGAAAATGGACGGATTATTGACTATAGCTCCACCAACAAGAATATTAAATTTTTACATATACAGTTATGACAAAGTCACTAGTGGGAAGGAAAGGAAGATGGGATGAAATCGTGGTTCCTTATTCATCCACAACAACAACAACAACAAAGGGTCTTGCCATCATACATTTTGCTTATGTGGGAGAATTTTCAAACACACAAGAGCAAATCTGGGTCTTCTTGGCTCTTTCTCAGTCATCAGCATGTGTGTGTTTTGAAATACTGGAATATCTAGTAAACAGTGGTACCAGAATGTGAGCCAGGCATTCTGATTATGCAATGATGAGCTAACTCCAAATAATCTGTGATGCTTTCTACCAGTATTTGCATATAACAGGATCCTGTCTTAACTACAAGAGCTGATTTTCTGATGGTGAAATTTCTCATCATTGGAGGTGTTGATCTCAAGGTAGAGAAAGTTAGAAATAAATTCTTGCTTTTCTTTGCCTTCAACTTTTACCTCTGGTGTGAACTGGGTTTGAATGATAAGAGACAGAGATAAATAAAACTCAACTGGGAGTCAGGATCCCTGGGTCTTGTCTTAGTTCTGCCCCTGGGTAACTGACTACTTTTACACAATTCTGACTTCACACTTCAGATTTCCATGAACAAAATGACAGAACAAATTATTTCTGGTTTGATGTCTACAACTAGCCCCGATCTTCCCTTATCCCTGCATCTCCACAGCCAGTGGTGAGAACAAGTAAGTGTGTGTGAGTGTGGGTACTTGATCACACAGGTGTATCATCCATTATTCATTCACTTGGTGTAGGATCTGCTCCAAAGGATGGGAAAAGTTGAAAATAATTCAGTAAGTATTTATAAAACTGTGTCCAAATTTCTTGGGAAGGTAAAAGAGCTTCTTTTTTTCTCCTTCTATTGCTAAAATTATAGATATTCACTTCACATCTGTTTTTTCCAATATTATTTTTTCTTTTTTCTTTTAACCTCTAATACCTAGGACCTTAAATTGTATGTGATAGCACTAATTTGAGCAACAAAGGCAAGGAGAAGGGTTTCCTGAATTATCTTATGTCATAGAAGTCATATTACTTGTGATTCTCTATAGCTGCAGGTATAAACACACCAGTTGCTGGTCTGATCCAACCCTGTGAAAACTGAATTGATAAAAGTGGTCCAATTTGCCTCTAATTATTCAAATCTGGGACGTGTCTTTCTTTTCCCAAGCCTCGGAAAGTGCAGAATGAGACTTTGACTTAGAAAAACAAGACAGGGGATCCCTGGGTGGCGCAGCGGTTTGGCGCTTGCCTTTGGCCCGGGGCGTGATCCTGGAGACCCGGGATCGAATCCCACATCGGGCTCCCGGTGCATGGAGCCTGCTTCTCCCTCTGCCTGTGTCTCTGCCTCTCTCTCTCTCTGTAACTATCATAAATAAATAAAAATTAAAAAAAAAAAAAGAAAGAAAAACAAGACAACAAAACACATAGTTGCCTTGACCATAGTTTGTGCTCAATAAGTATTTACTAATAAGTTATTTGATGGCAGTAGATCCTTTGGCCTGACTAGTGATATTGCTTTAAATCTCCACTTTGTGCTGTTAGAACACAAGAGCTACCATGAATCAAAGAGAAACACTTCAAAAAGGCAGGGTTGGCCAATGATTAGGAGTTCAGCCATTGGTGGAAAACACAGAATAAAACCCTTGAAATCCAGCTCTCCCAAGAAGGCATGTTTGCTTTTTAGCTGACATAATATACCTCCAACCCAATGACATTTCCCCCCCATCGTGATAGCTAACATTTTTTAATCCTTTTTTTCACTATAAATTGCCTATATGTGTTTGTTTAAGGCCACTTGACTTCATACTCCATTCAAAATGCAGTTTAAAGACACTCACCTAATCCATTTCTTCTAAACAATGAGCCTAGTTTGATTGTAGAAAAAGAAATATTGAAGAATCTTCTCGGGAAGCTTTGAACACTCCCAGGGAAAGGGCACTTACAGGGAATGGTTAAATACTTTGAAAACCCTAAGGAGCTTTGTAGCTAGGAATGACTTTATAACCTCTCAACAGCTTTTTGCAAACAAAATCTTTCAAGCTGCATCTAAAAGACTGGTGAGTAACAATTTGAAGAATGAGGTTTTCTTTTGTGTCTGATTACAGAGCTCAGCAGTTCTAACCTTTTTGTTCCATTATATTTCTGATCTAAATAAGGAATTATTTATTACCAGAAAATGGTGGTATTCAGATCATAAGCTTCCTCAGAGCCCTGACTTTGATCCTCAACTATATGTAGGGATTTAGGGAGAAGTCTACTTATTTGAAGAAAATCCTAAAATCCACTCTGAGAACCTGCCTCTCGGACAGGAGATACTCAGGGCTCCGGTCATTGAAAATGAACGTGTTGTACAACTTCCTAATTTCAAGTTGTAGAACTTCTTAATTTCAATTTGTTATTGTAATGCACTTTTCCCAGTACCTCGAAGTTTTAATTTCCCATGTATATGAAATTTCTTCTCCATGCCAACAAGCAAATGGATTTATTAAACACTTAATTCATTGTGAAGTTTTGACAAAATCACCAAAGGATTAGTTCATATTCCTCCATTAATGTTTCCTGGTAATAGTGGAGGGAATATTCATGATACAACAGAAGACAGGCCCCTGAGAATATACATGCTATACAATGTTTTGCTCTGCCCCATGTGGAATTCGGATGCCATTGCTAAAACTGAACTCTAAAGATGTTTAAAGGGATCCCTGGGTGGCGCAGAGGTTTAGCGCCTGCCTTTGGCCCAGGGCACGATCCTGGAGACCCGGGATCAAATCCCACGTCGGGCTCCTGGTGCATGGAGCCTGCTTCTCCCTCTGCCTATGACTCTGCCTCTCTCTCTCTCTCTGTCTCTCTCTCTCTGTGTGACTATCATAAATAAATAAAAATTAAAAAAAGAAATTATAAAAAAAATAAATAAAGATGTTTAAAATCTTAAATACAGTAGTTGGGAAAATTATCATTTATTTTTTTTATTTTTTTTTTATTTATTTATGATAGTCACAGAGAGAGAGAGAGAGAGAGAGAGGCAGAGACACAGGCAGAGGGAGAAGCAGGCTCCATGCACCGGGAGCCTGACGTGGGATTCGATCCCGGGTCTCCAGGATCACGCCCTGGGCCAAAGGCAGGCGCCAAACTGCTGCGCCACCCAGGGATCCCCGAAAATTATCATTTAAAAGCCATGTTTAATACTCTTTGATACAGTTTGGGGGGCAAACTATTCCTTGAGTTCTAGGAAAATCATTCAATTTTCAGTTTTTCAAACATAAAGTATAGGTGCTCTTCTGAAATGGAGATATTTGAGACTAGCATCTACAAAGAGCTAAACTGCTCTGGGTGGCAATATATAGTTGCCTTTAGTAGAGACAGTGTTGGATCTTTGCAAGTTATATTCTCTTCAGAGAAATGTTCATTTTCCTAGTATGGGTTGAGTTTCCCTATGCCTGTTCTGGGAGTCTGGGAGGGATAGAAGTAAGATGGGAGAAGTGGGGAGGGAAGGGAAGCAGGCAAGAAGGTTCGGAGATAGGTAGCTATTGAGCAACCTGTACCTACAGGCGCAGGCTGAAGAAGAAAACTGTTTTCAGAGGAAACTGTGAGGCATGGAAAATGTGGAAATGTTTTGAGTATCTGTATTGGGAAGCTGGGATCCAAAGTCATTACAATTTCCAGACTAATGGAAATATGATCTCATTTAAATATGCCCACATTTTATTCTCACAAGTTGAGAAAATTTAGACATACACATTACATACTAAAAAGAATGAAAGATTTTTAAGTGCAAAATACCTTTTAAAAATTGCTTGAGGGGCACATGGGTGGTTCAGTCAGTTAAGCATCTGACTTTTGATTTCATTTCAGGTCATGATCTCAAGGTTGTGAGATGGAGCCCCACGTCCCACTCTGTGCTGGGCATGGAGCCTGCTTAAGATGCTCTCTCTCTCCCTCTCCCCCTCCCTCTCTAAAACAAACAAACAAAAACAAAAAAACAAACAAAAAATTGCTCGAGTGAAGGTTCTTAATACCTAATGATAAGTCTATAATTTGTGATTTGTTTATAAATCACAATTGTTGATAAAAACAATATACTTTTATTGTAATGACTCAAGCAGTTCAATAAGTATTTGTTGATTCTCTACTGTGTGTCAGGAAATACACCAAGTAAGTCCTGCCTTCTAGGGGCCCATACTTTCTTTGACAAATAGAAATGTGTACAGATAATGCAGGACAGAATGAAAAATATTATAGTTGAGATAATCACATATGTTCTGAAAGTCCTGAGGAGAGTGACTTCCGATGGCCCTGGTGTTGCTGGAGCTTGGGTAGGGGTGGGAGGTGGGGGGTGAGAGGTCTTCCAGAGGTAAGAGTGGTGGAGTAGCATTAACAATGACAAGAAGCAGTAGTAAGGTATTCCATGGTTGATATAGGAAGTTGTAAATATGCAAGGCACATGTAGAAACTAGAAGTACTTGGCTCAATGAGAACATACTACTATTTGAAGTAGGAGCCAGTGGATAGGGAGGTAAGTAGGCTAAGCAGAGGCCAATATGTCTGAAAACTTGGAAATAAAGATAAAATTCTGCATAGCCAAGTAGATGCTGCAAAACCCAAAAATGAATCTAAAATGGTTAATTTGCTTCTAATATAAAAAATGTCTAACATAAAAAATGTCTAACATATTTCGTTACTCTTTTTTAAATCCATAGGGGTTTAAGTCAATGAGTAAGTTATTATATGTAGGAACTCTGATAACAATGAAGAGACACTTCTTGCTAACAAGGGGAGTAAGGAGAAGGATAAAAAGTAGACATAAGAATGTAAACACTCTGCAGTTTGGGTCACAGAGTATAACCTACTCTGTAAATTGACAAACTTTTTCTGTAAAGGCCAAATAGAAAATATTCTAGGCTTTGTAGGTGTAGGATATCTGTCACAACTACTCAATTTCTACCACTGTAGCATAAGGCAAGCACACACTATACACAAATGAATGGGCATGACTATGTTCCAATGTGGCTTTATTTACAGAGCAGATAAAGGGCCACACTGGCTCCAGCTGTAGGTGACCAACTCTTGGTCTAATACCCCCTGAAGGGAGTGCTATATCAAGACACAATACCATGATTGACATTTATAATTATGACCTTAGCTCAGCAAGAAGCATTTTGATTATGTTCAGTGTTATTCATTTAGTAAGTCAGGAAATATGTAAAGTGTATTATAAAAAGCCTATAGAATAAGAAAGAATTTTGATACTTAAGGGATAAATACTAAACAAATGAGAAAAAATAATCTAAAAAGAATAGCATATTTCCTATATGTTTGCATAGTTGAAGTTTTTAACTCCTATGGATTTCTGTGCCAGCATGTATGTAAGATTTACACATTTGGGCTAGACCTATACTGTCTAATACAGCAGCCACTATGCACATGTGACTGATGAGCACTTGAAATGTGGTTAGTATGACTACGGAAATGAATCTTTAGTTCTATTTATTTTGTGGTGAAATTTAAATCTAAAAGCAGATAGTTCAGTGATTGGAACACTTTAAAATATGTTTGATACAACTTGGATAAACTGTTTCAGCATACCTTTTGGAAACCTAACTACAGATCAACTATTTTTCATGAATACTTAGCATCTGACTTGAGCTGTATATTGCATTATATTTTTCTTGGACAAAATGACCAGTGTTTCTATTTCTATTGTCATCATATGTATCATATGAAGGAAGCCAACATTTTCCATCTGTATTTGAAGAGTCAAGCAAGATTAGACCACAGAGAGTTTGTGTCCCAGTGAGTTAATGGGAGAGAGGCAATTAAATCCATAGTCCTGTTATTTCAGCTCTTGGCTCATCCTGTTGAACTGTGATACCTTACAAAGTTTTAATGGAATCAAATCCCCCCTGAGATATCTTTAAATCCACATTATTTGGCTAATGTGAATTTTGATGTTTGTGAATGGACCAGCAGCTGAAGTGATCAATTGTAAACCCCAAGAGATAGGACCCCTTGTCCTCAGGGTTCGAAACTGAAGGGATGGCCCACCACCTGCAGTTCCATCAAACACACACATCCTGATGACCCTTTAAGAAAGAGCTAATAAGAGCCAAATTTGCTCTTTGTCTGCCACATAAGCTAAATATGGCAGAAGTAAAGTAAAACCAGACCCAGGTACCTTAACCAGACTCACGGTTAAGTTTTCTTTCTTTCTTTCTTTCTTTCTTTCTTTCTTTCTTTCTTTCTTTCTTTCTTTCTTTCTTTCTTTCTTTCTTCTTTCTTTCTTTCTTTCTTTCTTTCTTTCTTTTCTTTCTTTCTTTCTTTTTTTTTTTCACTTGTCATTTAAACTCAATAACACCAAAGGTAAAAATCAAAGGCAAAGGAAAAGCAATGATTTATTTCTACTGTTCTTCAATTTGAAATCTCAACAAGAACATTTTGGATAAGTTTAGAACAATAGTTATAATTGTTACCTGTACTTCGCCCAAAGCCAAAAGAATGATAATCAAAACATTAACAGGGTGTACACACTGAGGACCTACCAATCAGAATGAATGCTGGAAGGAGCTGGGAAGGAAGTTTAGGCAGCCCCGTCATTCCAGGGTCCCCGTTATTCCTTAACTCCCAACACGTTTGCTTTGTATTCCCTGCGTGAAGTTCCAGATGCCCTCTAGAGGGCTGCACTGAGCTTGCAGCCACCTTGACAAAGACTCTGGAATCCTTTCTAGCTTTCCCCAGATCTCCCTGTTTATGGTATTGGAGCTGGTAGTCAATGCCCAGATCTGCAATTTCTGCCATGGGTCTTACACTAAACTGCTCATCACCCAGAACTAGCAGTACCTAACAGCAGTACCACCCATCCTGAGGCCTCTGCTGAAGACCTGCCCCATCTCTTCCATTGAATTCCATCTTCCACCTTCACAGTAGCTGCAAATCTACCTTTGGATGCAGGACTTGACTACTCCATTTCCCTCTTGGAGGCCTGCCCCATTTCCCCCCATATATACTCTCTATCCTCCCCAGCCCTGTAAGCCGGTCAGGCCAAATCTCAGCCTTCCTCCAAGATCTAAAGTCCTCTTGATGTGTGAAGACTCCCTCTGTGCTCATGTAACTTTATTCTCATTTGCCTCTGGGACATAAACTGTTGGAGGTTTTATTTTATTTGGTGGTTATTTCTCACATGTTATGTTCCTTCTATATGTGTAACTTGACAAAGAGCTTTAAAAAAACAATATTAACTAACTGGAATTTGAGTAAAAATTTAAAAAAGAAAAAAACTAATGTGTTGTGTTGTGTTTTTTTTTTTTTCCTAACCTAAGTATCTAGTAGACTGGATAAACAAAGACTGGATCATGATATATTCATTCCATGTGTATTTCATGGAATAGACACTAAGAAAAGTTATTTACCTTCGCCAACATGGGTCAATTTCACAAACATTGTGATGAAGTATGGCTGCATCTACAAGAAGTTCAAAAGTAGCCTACACTACTTTATGACTTCAGAAATCAGGGTAGTGGCTACCTCTGAGGAAGAGGAAAAGAATTTTAAGGTGGCTCAAGGGAAGATTCTAGAGGCTAGCAATATTCTAGATCCTGCCTTGGATAGTCATTACATGGGGGAGTTCACTTTATGACAGTTTATAAACCGTACACTTATGTTTTGTGCATTATTCTGTATGTGTGTTGCACTCCACCAAAAACGTTGAGAACTTATTTTCCAAAAGACAGCAAATAAAAATAAAATAAATTATGTTCAGTATTCAGTGATGAAGGCTGTTTCTCAAGTGTGCAATGAGTAATGAGTAGTTTGATTTGATTTGAGGAACCTCACTGACATTTCTAATGGTGCCAGAAATTTCACCATTAAAAATCAGCCTTTGGGGTTAAGACAGGTTCCTGTTATATGCAAATACTGATAGAAAGTGTATCACATGTTACTGGGGGTTAGTTCATCCTTATAGCTTAGAGCTTAAGTGTGAAAACTCTGGAGTCAGAAGGGGCAGCTCACATACCGTGTCTACCATTTATTAGCTATTCCAAATACTTTTGTTATATTAAAAGTACTTCAAAAAATAAAAATAAAAAAAAAAGTACTTCAAAACTTGGACTGAAAACACCAACCATTTTATTTTCTCACAGATTGTGTGGGTCAGGAATTTTGGGAAGTGCTCATCTCAGTGATCCTTTTGCTCCCTGTAGCATTGACTAAGATCACTCAGTAGATCACTCAGTGATTCTCAGCTGGCAGATGAGCTGGTCTGGAGGGTTCGAAACAGTTTCATTCACAAGTCTGTTACTGGACATGAAATGACTCAAAAGCTCCAATTCCCAACCAGAGCATCCACACACAACCTCTCTGTGTAGCTTAGTTTCTTCACATTATGGAAGCCTCAGGGTTATCAGGCCTCTCACATGGCAGCTCAGGGCTCCAAGCACAAGCATTCCAGTGATCAAGGCAGAAGTCACATTTCCTTTTTTGTCCCAGATGCTGAAGCCAAGTAGTGAAACATCAACCATACTCTGTCAGGTGAAGTAGTCATAAGTAGCCCAGATTCAAAGAGAAGAGATATAGGTCTGATTTTTTAACAGGAGAAGTCACAAAGCCCTATTTATTTTTTCTTTCTTTCTCTTTCTTTCTTTCTTTCTTTCTTTCTTTCTTTCTTTCTTTCTTTCTTTCTTTCTTCTTTCTTCTTTCTTTCTTTCTTTTCTTTCTTTCTTCTTTCTTTCTTTCTTTCTTTCTTTCTTTCTTTCTTTCTTTCTTTCTTTCTTTCTTTCTTCTTTCTTCTTTCTTTCTTTCTTTCTTTCTGATTTTATTTATTTATTCATGAGAGACACACACAGAGAGAGGCAGAGATAGGCAGAGGGAGAAACAGGCTCCCTGAAGGAAGCCTGATGTGGGACTCAATTCCAGGACCCCAGGATCACAACCTGAGCCAAAGGCAGATGCTTAACCACTGACCTACCCAGGTGCCCTACAAGGCCACATCTTCAAAGAACATGCAGAATGGGAGATATTGGTGCAGACAGCTGTGGAAATAACCATCTATCATACTTGCTATGTGAGCTTTGATAAATCTTTTAAACTCACAAAGATTGTTACTTTGTGATTTGTTACTTTGTGATTGTTACCATGTGATTACTTTGGGGACAAATAAGAAAATACACATTAGGTGCTTAGCACAGTGCCATGGTAAGAGATCAGAATACATTATTTATTTACCTCCATAGTAAGGTAGCTGGAACTGAGAAAAGTCAAGGACTGAGAGATGGCTCCAGAAAAAGAGCCAGAGGGTAGGCCTGGGCAGATGGCCAGAGAGGGAAGGAACAAGTTAAGTTCCACAATAAGAGATGTTTTCCAAGAAGGCTCAGAAAATAATGCTGGGCAAGAACAAAAACCGAACTTTCTCAGCTTCCCAATTTTTCTTAGGATTGCCTTGGTATTTTGTCAGGCAAGCAGGGGGAGACGACTTGTTTATAGAAGTCACTTTCATTAGAAACACCAGATTGTCTTCATTCTTGGGGTTGCCAAGGAAAAATAAAAGAGGGACCCTGCTTTTGACACATTCTGACACTGATAGCAAAGACTAATCTTTCTTAAGTCTCTAAACAAATGAACACCAACCTTTCCAGGCCATGGTGGTGCCCTGGGACTTGCCACGGAAATGGAAGAAGGTAACAAACTTTAAGTGAAATAAATGGATCTCTTCCAAACAACTCCCAGATGAGCCAGAATGAAGGGAATCTGTATTACAGGATGTTTTATTAATACTTAATGGAAAGTATTAATACTTTTGCCACTTGGCAGTTGTGAAATAAGCCTTTTTAGCCAATGATAAGAACAGGATGCTATGTAAATTAACACTTTGCACAGAATTAATGTAAGATTTTCAATCATAGAACTGGCTCAGTAAGCACAATGCATCGGTTGGCACTAGTTAAATGGTGTTTTATGCCATTTTTTAAATTAAAAAAAAAAACAGAATTACAGGAAAGACAGAGTAGATAATAAATGTTATTGCAAGTTCTCTACACAGATGTAAGGCCACTCTTACAGTTTGTCCATCAAGAATACTTATCAAACACCCACTGGATACTAAATTTGAGCTGTGTGGAAGCCATAGTTTCTACAGTTTCATAATGAACATACAAATTTGGGAATGGCAAAGTCATGTTGATTGTGATTCTATACTGAAGGATATGATGGTATTATTGGCCTTTGAGCTTTCTATCAGACAAACAAAATTTTTTAAAAACTACAAATATTCACTCAGTTCCTACCATGGGCACAGGCCTTACTATGTACAGTGAGACATACAAAGTTGAATAAGATCCAACTGCTATTGTCATAAGTGTCATAATATAGTGCAGGAGACAGGGACATACATCAATAACCCTTTTATGAAGCTCATAAAAATCAAATATCATAATAGAAATAAAAAACATCATTCTTTGGGGATATTTGAAACAGAGTGATTCATTCCAACAGGGATATAGTGAACAGAGAAGGCTCATTAAAGAAAGTGGAATCTGTATGAGAGCCTTAAAGAGTAGGTAGTGCTTTGGAACAATGTCTCCGGTCTAAGAATATCCAAACAGAATGAGCAAATTAAGCAGGCTCTAGGAATGGGAAACTATGGGAATATTCCAGGAAGAAGGAACTGAATGAGCTGTGAGATCCTTTTGTTTATTTTCAACACCTTGCTGGCACATTGTAAAAGCTCAAGAAATGGTAAGTAAATGAATAAGGCATTGGGGGATATATATAGAATTAAAAGGGTAGATTGAGGCAGGGGAAAAAAAAAAACAGGAAAAGAAAAAAAAAAAAAGAAAAGGAAAAAAAAAAAAGAAATACCTCAAGGTCCAGTCCAAAAGCTCAGACTTTGTATAGGGGATAGTGACAGAGATGAACTTGTCTTCTGTTTATTTCCCACCGACTGGGTTTATTCTCATGAGTATACAGAAGGGGTCCCTGCCTAATTTATTAAATTATAAGAATAGTGTGGCAGACAGAGAGCTAAGTTATCATGATTTTATTTCCAACTCTATAGTTAGTCTTTCTTCATAACATTTTCAAAATTCTCAGGACTTGATCTAATCCATCTCTAAAATGAGATAACTGTGGGAATAAAAGGCACAGCATAAGGAATATAGTCCATGTTCTTGTAACAGTGTTGCATGATGACAGATGGTAGTACACTTGTGGTGAGCATAATATAACATATACATTTGTCAAATCATTATGTTTCCACTTGAAACTAATGTAACATTGTGTGTCAACTATACTCAAATTAAAAAAAATTAAAGGAAAATGGGATATTTATAATAATGTGCTAAGCCTTGAAGATGCAAGGAAAAAAAAAAACACTAGAACAAGATCAACTCATTTGACTACTAAAAAATGAAAACTTTTATACAAGTAAAAAAAAAGGCTAAAAGACAAATGCAAACTATATACACTAAAAAAAAGTCACAGTAAATGAGACAGATCAAATATGATACATTTGTTATATAAAAAGATTACTCAGTTTGGTAAGAAAAATACCAAGAACTCAATAGGTAAATGGTAAAAAGATTAATTTTTTAAATGATTTTTTATTTATCTATTCATGAGAGCCACACAGAGAGAGAAGACAGAGGCATAGGCCGAGAGAGAAGCAGGCTCCATGCAGGGAGCCTGATGTGGTACTCGATCCTGGGACTCCAGGATCACACCCTGGGCTGAAGGCAGAAGCTCAACCGCTGAGCCATCCAGGTGCCCAAAAAGACTAAATTAACTGAGAAGTTACTCAATTAATTCAATTACTAAACTAACTGAGAAATATAAAGCAAAACAGGAAGTACTCAACTTGGACAGTAAGAAAAATAATGCATGTTAAAATAGCGAGATACCATTTTCTAAACAAAGAAAAACCATGCTTTAATGCTAAAAGCCAATTCTGCCAGGATTGCAATAAAACTTATATTTTTACATTGTTGTGGTAGTATTATTAATTCGTGCAACTCTTAGAAATCTACTTGACAGGGCAGCCCGGGTGGCTCAGCGGTTTAGCGCCGCCTTCAGCCCAGAGCGTGATCCTGGAGACTCAGGATCGAGTCCCGCGTGGGGCTCCCTGCATGGAGCCTGCTTCTCCCTCTGCCTGTGTCTCTGCCTCTCTCTGTCTGTGTCTCTCATGAATAAATAAATAAAATCTTTGAAAAAAAAAGAAATCTACTTGACAAGATGTACCAAGACCCCTGTGAATCCCACTCATAGGACTTGGCCTAGAGAAAAATCCCGAAGATGGGAAATTTATAGATTGAAGAAATTAATTTCTGTGTAATTATAACAGTGAAAATGTGGGAAGGTCAGAGTAAACTTCCTAGGCGTGTATTGAATGACTCTCTACATTGTGCCCTGTGATAACAGTGAAGGAAGCCAGGAAGTTCTAGCTGCTGCCATCAGAAGCTCAACCAAGGCAAAACCCACTGTGCATATTCAAAAACCAGTTTCAAGGGATCCCTGGGTGGCGCAGCGGTTTGGCGCCTGCCTTTGGCCCAGGGCGCGATCCTGGAGCCACGGGATCGAGTCCCACGTTGGGCTCCCGGTGCATGGAGCCTGCTTCTCCCTCTGCCTATGTCTCTGCCTCTCTCTTTCTCTCTCTTTGACTGTGACTATCATAATATAAATAAAAATTAAAAAAAAAAACAGTTTCAAAACATTTACAAAAAGTAGGCTATGAGCCTGCCATGAGCCACACACAACCTCTGACCTCTTAAGGCTGAGGCTCTGATGATGGGAAGCCCCTCAGAATTATTTGCAGAGCTCTTAAAATATATACCTGTCGCCTAAGCTCCACCATCAGGAGATTTTGCCTCAGGATCTACAGATTTTAGTTGTGGTTTTTTTTTTTTTGGTCCAGTTTCCCACACTGAGAAAATGTAAAGAAATACCCTCGCATACAGATATGTTTGACATTGCTGATCAGATCATTCTGTTTGTCAGATGCTCCATAAAGGCATCATAATGCAAAAAAAAAAAAAAAGCATCATAATGCACAAACATGAACAATTAAAAATTGTTATAAAATATGGCTTCCATTCACAGGGTGCTGGGGACTCTAAATGGATGTTTTGTTTGTATGAATGTTAAACCTTTAAGTGACTGAGAAAGTGTTATCATAAATATAAGTGATAAATTTTGTACTAGCCACCGTAGAAATAACTGACTAAAGTCTAAATGGATTTTTATGGTCCATCTTTGCTCATACCACTTTAAAAAACTTAGTGTCCATTGTTAAAGGTATTCATAAAAGTAGATAATTCATCTGGAACTCACTAGCATCCCTTCCTTCTCTCTCTCTCTCTGCCCATGACATACTGTCCCCAAATGGAAATTCCACTCTGTCTATATTGTGTAAGAGTACGGTCTTAACTGTTCCGTTTTTCCATGCTATAATTCTCAAGTTGTTTCCGATGCGTGCGATATTAACAAATCCTAATTGGTTCCATAATAGGAGCAGACAGCCTATATAGTATGAAGCCACTTCTACACCACCTATTTTCTGTATGCAAATCAGACAGAAACAAATGTTTGGCCCCAGCTGGGCAAAATGCCCCATTTAGAATTCTTTTCCTCTTCTTTGTTCTTTGATGTTCTGCAAATGAGCTTTAGAACTCCACTCTTCACACAATTCAATTTTACAGACCCATTATCTGAGATATAATGTGGAGGTTAAATATATCAGGGCAGCCATTATGTGAAAATAATTAACAGTAATGAATAATGCACTAATTCCACTGATGAGAGATGGTTATATGTGTAATGAAGTGTTGGGGCAGCCCTGACAAATGAAATTAAAATATTTAAACACTGTTTTATGATATTACTTTGCTCATATAATTTCCTTTACCTACAATGAGCCACTTGGATTATCGTCATTATCTTGACAGCTCTGAAGGATGAAATAGTGCGGGTTAATGTGACAGCGATTAGTCAGCGGGAAAATCCATCACCCAGGGCAGAACAGGCTGAGGCAGAAAAGGCCTCTACGCTGTCCTGTTTCCAACACGAGAAGAATGATACTATCAACATCACTTCAATATTAAATGGATAGAATTATCTTGTCATTCAGTTACAGCCTCTGAAGAACTACCTATTTGTACCTGCAAAGGAAAGGTCAGCCTTTCTTAATCACCCATAAAAATATGTTGATGGATTCTTTATATCAATAATAGTGACGGGAACAGAGACAAGAAAGAAGCATGACAATTTAAAAGCAAGAAGTTTCTCCCTCAAATCCTTACGGGTCTTGTCCCATAATTTCTACTTACATTAAAATCGAATTTCAAAGTCCAATTTGTTGAGAAGGACACTGGTGCTGGCTTCCTCTCCTTCCTCAGATTATTACACCCGACTCTGGTTTTGAAAGTAAATTCTACCTTTGCCAAACTCTTCAATGAATACTCCTCGGAGTAATTATTCCTAAGCCTGTTTGTAAACTGCCTTTCCAGATGCAGCAAGTTTGAATTTTTTTTAAAACCTGGTGATGTGCTAATAATCTATCTGCTCTTCATTAAAGCTGTTAGTAGAGTTCACTTTAAAGTATGTGAGGGGAGAGGAAGTCATTGGTGACATGGGCGGGTGCAACTATTACATCACCGATATCCATTCACATAGTCATCATTCTAGTTTCTCAACTGACAGGAGGGATATAGAGAAATCTTTTCTCTATGTAAAATACGTAAAAAACATAAAATCCTACTTTTTACTCTTTTTAAAATTTTGCTTCAAAACAATTGTGAATGAGTGGAGAAATTGTTGTAATTAGAACAGATTTCCAGAGACTTGTGGTCTAGTTTTCTCTTTGCCTTTGGTTACAAAATGACTTGCTTTGATTCTGCTCCCATGAGAGTAAAAAAAGGACATGCTCATTAAAGAATAAGGCCCAAGTTCTGCTCCACTTTCCTTTAACTAGTTCCGATATATTGGAAATCCTCCTGTGCAACAATGCATCATTATTCAGAGTGTGAAAAACAGCATGTTTCATATGTTAATATTTAAAGTTAAGTTTGAAAGTTCATTTCCTTTATTTCAAACCAAAATCTATTTCCAGAATAATAAGGGCTTTGGCTCTGCTAGCAAACCTTTGCTGGCCTGGCCCTGTTAACATCAGGACACAAAAACACAACTAGGAAAGACTGGTATGTTCATAACCACTTTTCAAAACATAAAATATATAGCTCAGTATCTCCTCTAATGCACAGGTATAACAATAGTATAGCTGTCCCTACATCAATGGGATAAGTATACAAATACCAAGAAAGCCTCATTTAGGGTTGAAATGCTCATTATTATCTGAATGGACAAAGTTTTCGGAGAACCAAAAACACAATATGATAAAACACTTGTCAACACCAATACTAGGGGAATAAGATAATACTTATGTAAAGGTTAAGATTAACTATATAACATCAGCCTATTCATAATAGAACCTGCAGTTAAATCAAAATATCAAGAACTATTATGTAAGGGGTGGTATTGTAGTTACTTGATAATTTATGTGGATATCTAATTTGCCACGTCATACTTGAATGCTAATTCATTACCAGCTCCTATTGCTAGCTCAGCTATACTTAAGAAAAAAATTTTAAAAAAAAGAGAAAATGTATGAACCATTCAAAGAAGATCTATGTATGCAAATTTGAAAAGTGTATAATACCATGTATAACATACATCTCTATGGCAATAGGAAATAACCCTTGAAAAAAAATATTATCCCTTTCCCGTACTTCTTGCATTGGGTTTGGAAAAAAAAAAAATCACAATTTGCTTCAATTATCTGACAATGAAGTGCCCCAGTAATAAATCTAACATTAAAAAATCATTTCCAGCAAATTACTCCCATAAAATCAATGAAGGTCAGGCTCAGCTGTAGCAACAAATAAATGACATGCTATTGACAGACTAGATGGACTTAATTGTCATTTATAAAGGTTAAGAGGATAAAACAATCTAACAGAAAGCAGATGTTTACTAAACAAAAACAAAAGGAGACAAAATAAAAAAGGAGACGTGAGAGATAAAGTGAATTAGGCATGGACAGCCTCAACGTTCTTCTGGCCTCGTCCCAGGGCAAAAACCCCAGTCATTTCAAGTCTCGGCAGCATGTCTGTTTGATTAGGTCAATATTTATCTGCTTCAGGGCTGCTTTGTGATCTTTCTACCTTTTATACATTGAAGTCATGAAACAGATTTTCTGCTAATAGAAAATGAGGAATTGATAAAATTGAGTAACAGTAGCCAGGTTAAAAGCGGTTTGACCCACTTCAAAATTCCAGTGGCTGGATCTTTGAGAATAGCAAACACTGAGAGAAGACAGCTTGCCGTTTCTCTGATAGAAAAGAAAGCAGCTTGCTGATTGTGACAGTGGTCTTCACCAGACAGAAATCTAGATTTTAAACATTAGGGTTTTGTTCAAAAAATAATTTTAAAAAATATCCTGTTTGTAAACAGTGTGGAACATAACCAAATAAATCTGGAAGGATCTTTCTAACTAATAATTTCTCCTTCTCGTAAATTTTAGCCATGTTTACCATGGGATAGATGGGTCAAACTGCTTTGCCTGTGCAGATTTCTCAGAATTGACTCCAAACCTTATCTTACCTGGAAATGTCCAGGGTCTTTCCTCTGAATCATACGTAGGCTCCCAGCTACTGCTTTAATGGAAAAGGAAGCATACTAAAAAGATCCAGGTCTCTGGAAACATATCTTCATAGAATTTCTAAAAGTGAAAAGGACCATAGATCATTGAACTCAACAGCTTGGCTTCAAATTTCCGAGGAAGAAACCCAGAAACAGAGTAAGAGAATCTTCCTCTAAGGGCCTGGGTCAGATCTAGCTTCCCTGTCACCTGACTCTCAGGGCAATGTTCTTACCACACTCAGCCTTGACCTAAAATGTTAAAAGAGCAGAAGTATTGTCTGCTTTCTACAGAAAACTGTTTATCAAAATATATCATCTGGTGCTCTTAAGCGTGCCCACAATTACGTTCTCATTGCTTGAAAGAGCAAGGACCAAGTTTCTCGAATGAAAAACTTTCCACTCCTCCCCAAAGTGAGCAACTCCCTAAAAATCTGGTCCTTCCTCACATGGACACCCCAATCACTCCCAAGCCTTAAAATAAAAAAGAAAGAAGACAAGGAAGGAAGAAAAGAACAAGGTAGGGAGGAAGAAGAGGGGAGCGAGGGAGGAAGAAAACTTCAGTTAACTTTATTCCCTGAAATTGACCTAGCTATCTCAAATCCTTTGTAGAAAGTTAAAAAGCAAATAAAAATCTTCACATTATTAAAGGAAATAAATGTGAATTTTATGTGTATTTTAGTAATACGAGAAAACTATTAATTCTTATCTCTCAGGACATTTCCCAGAGAAAAATATAAGAAGGAAATTTTTGAACTTTATTTGAAGCAACAAATAAAAACAGGAAGATTATTATGTTATAAGTTAATTGGTATAATATGGATCAATATTTGATTTTCTTTCTTTTTTTTTATTTTAAAGAGAGAGAATGGGGGAGGGGCAAGCATATGTGTGTGAGTGGGGGAGGGAGAGAGAATCCCAAGCAGGCTCCATAGTCAGCATTGAACCTGATGGGGGGCTCAATCCCACGACCCTGAGATCATGACCTGAGCTGAAATCAAGAGTCAGTTGCTCAACGAACTGTGCCACCCAGGTGCTCCAATATCTCATTTTCTTCTTAATGAGTTCTTCAATGTTGAGAAGCTGAAATCACTAAGCCTTCCCTGAATTGCTCATAAAAGAACATGTGTTCAAACTTCAAGCATTAATTCTCAATCCACATTCTTTTGCTAGTACATTTCATATATTATTTCATTTATTTTTTTATTTTTTTGCTTAAGATTTTAAATTTTTTTTTAATTTTTTTTTATTTATGATAGTTACAGAGAGAGAGAGAGGCAGAGACACAGGCAGAGGGAGAAGCAGGCTCCATGCACCGGGAGCCCGACGTGGGACTCGATCCCGGGTCTCCAAGACCGCGCCCTGGGCCAAAGACAGGCGCCAAACCGCTGCGCCACCCAGGGATCCCAAGATTTTATTTATTTATTCATGAGAGACAGACAGAGAGAGAGGCAGAGACATAGGCAGAGGGAGAAACTGGCTCCGTGCAGGGAGCCTGATGTGGGACTTGATCCCAGGACTCCAGGATCACCCTGAGCCGAAGGCAGATGCTCAACAGCTAAGCCACCCAGGCATCTCTACTATTTCATTTATAATCACAATATTTTTTTTAAAAAGTACATCAAAAATAGCTGTATGCACCAAAGGCACAACTTACAACAGTCCCAAAATTTCTGCTGAAACAATTGTTTAAGAGAACTATACCTTATATAAATGCCTGAAGAATATTTTCCTGGAGACCCCCAAAGTGGCAAAAGAGAATTTGTTCTTAAAAGGTGAGCTTTATAATAATATAATTTCAAAGTAATACAACTTCCTCATTTGTGGAAAACTTGAATCGGGAGGCTATGGCTCAAGGAAATGTTAGTAGCCTTGTTAATCCCATCTCTAAAGTGGAAATAAAAATTATTTTTTAAATCTCTTTATTCTTGTTGGACTTTATAAAGATGGATAAGTCCAAGTTTGGCACCCCAGCATATAAAGGGGGTAAAGACATGCGGAGAAGCTTGGACAAAGTCCAGGAGCAATCACAAATGACATCGTTGCTCCCACTTTACACCTCCAATTCACATTCCATTCTCAGGCACACCCACCCTGAGAACCCACTGTATGCACAGAGAGCATTTAGCTGTGTGCAATTCAATTGTGATATCAGGATAAAAGATTTTCAAAACTACAATTCAAATATAGATTTCTCTCTCAAGATCATCACCACTTTTCTTGATTTCCACAAAGATGGCTTCAAAATCAACCCTGGAACAGAAATTATCATCTTCCACTGAACATGTATCTGTTGGCAAATTTGCTATTTGTCCTAATAGCACTAATCACCCTTACTTCAGCTTCTCCATCCTCTTCTCCTTGCCTAAGCAATCACATACTACCAATTCCTATTCGGGCTTCATGATCATTGCCACATTTCCCTTTCCTTTTACTTCCAACAAACCAAAATGGCTCAGTCCTCATTACTTCATAAAGAAGCAATATCCCAAGAGACAGGTCTTCCATCTTTTCCCCACCTCCAAGGATCAAGTTTCTCAAATGAAAAAACTGCAAGATTTGATCCTGACTACAAAATCCAAACACTTCAGTCTCCACTCCAAACCCTTGCAATCTGACACCCATCTTTCCCAACGAATATAGAACACTTTCCTTCCAGTTTTATCCATGGGATTCTGAGTCTCATCACGTACCATTTCCTTAGATGCACTTTACAAATTCCCTCCCAAGTACTTGACCCACATGAAAGATGGAGATTCCTGCACTTTGCACCTCCATCAGTTCTGAAATGTCCCATCTCCATCTCTCCCACCCAAATCCCACCGATTCCTCAAGGCTGATTAACTAGTCTCCCTGCTTTCTGCTCAGAGATGATTATTTATTCTTGCATTTATTCATATTTACTTAGTAAGTGTCCACTAAGGCAATACTACTACGTTAGGGACCAAGAAGAGATGAAATGGGAGAACTGGGAAAAGTCTCTTAAGGGAACCAAGCTATGAAGTAAACAAGGCTTGTTCTTAAAGATCTCTCTAGCATAAGGTGGAGAGTAAGAGGCACCCCCAGGAAAGAGCTGCTAAGTGCCACAGAGGCTGAGGAAGGAGAGAGCTCTTTTGCTGAATAAAGTGGTAATGACAGGTGCCTTGGAAATGAGGGATGGGCATGGTTGGGCAGATGGATGGAGGGGAATAGATGTTTTCTGTGGAGAAAATTAGACACAAGAGGGCTCCAGTGAATGAAGGAAAGTGGTTTTCTGTAATCACCTTGGCACTGGGCCTCTGATGTTGATTCCTTTGTAAAGGCAACAACTGCCAGAAAGCTTCCTTTAGGAAGTCCTTTCATGCCTAATATTGGTAGGCTATGCAGTCACAACTTAAAAAAGAAAGATCTGACAATCAATTTTTTAAACCCTCAAATATAAGCATCTGCAAAACTGTATAATTTTAAAACCTAATTGGTTGGAGAAATTAATATAAATGCTGTGTTCAAAATTCAAGATCCTTCAGATATGCAAGATGCAGGAAATGTGACAAAATCTTCAAAGAAGATGCTATACCCTGTACTTGATGCTTCTTGATTGATGCAGAAGCAGTTTATGGTAGGGTAAGCATGATTATGATAACTTGCCTGGAGAAAGAAACTGATAACTGTCATAAAATACAACATGCTAGGAAACATGTGGCACAGGATGATACAGATAATCTTAGACATGACCCTGAATCCCACTGAAGCCAGGGTTTTTTAAATACTAATTACATAGGCCGAGGGATCCTGGTAGCTAGAAGTATAGTTCAGTGCAGATTACAAAAAAGTCATTCTAGTTCTCATTGTTTTCAAGTCTAGTCTTCTTCAGCAAAACCTAACCTGGTGATGGGCAATTTGAGCCAATTGAAAGAGATAGTTGGCAGAGAAACGCAATGGCTCAACCCTATGATCAAGTTTCTTGGAGGGAGGTATTTGGTCCACATAGACCTCACTGACCAGACATACTACCTCAAAGGCAAACTGGTATGGACTATATCCTCCCCACACCATAAGTTGATTGGAATCCTGGCTCTGGAGCATTTTCTGTGCATTTCAACACATTTTTATACTTAAAATATTTTTTTAATAATAGAAAGATTTGAGAAAAAATTAATCTCTGAGATTTAAATCTTTTTTCAATTTATTCAGAGCCAAATAATTTCATTCAAGGTCCTCAATGCATTCCAGAAACTCAATATGATTATGCTATTTGATTAAAAAAGGCTCTGGTACAATGATGGCACATTTCACTCTACCAAGTACCAAATTGAGAAGTCAGACATGCTCATCAATTTTTCTCAATGCCCAGATTTATACGCAAACAAATTAGAAAGTTTTTAAACAAAGAGTCTAAAAATGCATTCAGAAGGCCAAAAAAAAAGTGCACATAAACTTCAATGATAAAATTAGGATTTGCCACATACATTGTGTTAAAGATGCATTTGGCCACAAATATCAGAAAGCCCAACTAATGGAGGCTAAAATAATGAAAGCTGTTTAATTGTCTCACATAGCAGTCAGTCTAGAGTGGTACCAAAACTGGCTCAAAAGCTCAATGAGGTGAGGGAGCTGCATCAGTGTCAACATCACTAATGGCTTCGCACTTGTAGTAGAAGGAGAACTATTTGAGTTCCAAGAATCTTATACACAAAGAGCAGTGATCTGAACAAGACAACAGCCTGGGATTATCAATATGGCTGCACAAGTAAAACTAGAATTCTGCTAGCAAGAAAGAAGGGAGGATGGCTATTGTACTGTAGGACTCACAGAAGTTAGGGATATTTCATCTTCTTCGAGTGTTCTCACAAACTTACACTTGAAATCAATAAACTCTTCATGTCTGACACTACAACTCTCCAGTTCACACAGCTCTTTGAAAAAGCACAGTAGAATATTGCCCCATCAGTCTAGTTCCTTCTTTCTAGAAGAAAAAGAAAAGATAAACTATCAATGTGATTTTTTTTTTTTGTCAGATGTAATGTTAGGAGGAAGTAGCAAGTCCAAAATAAGCAACAGGTAGTCTGGTTATGGGAGAAGCTGAGAATTGAGGGTTCACTGTGCGGGAGGGGATAACATGGTTTTACTAAGATTATAGAGATAATTACAGGCAAAGCTGGTAGCCACGCCAAAATAGCTAAATGTCTGCTCTATACTCACACTGCCATCAGTCACCAACTCATGTATTTCTACTCACACTTCATCATCAATTCAAGCATCAGCAATTAACTTGTTAAAGTTTCTACAATTTTGAAGATGTAAATAGTAATATGTGTGTGCATGTGTGTATCAGACCCAGTGATAAATCGGCAATTCTGCATTTATTTTTGCTGGAGTTGTAAAACTGTCAGATGACATTTGCTTACCGAGGGTATTTCCAACAAGGTACACACTGAGAACACAGAGAATATGTTATAATTTAGTGCTCAGAAAATTACTTAAAATTTTTTTAAATATATTTTTGGCATCTGAAAACATTTGAAGCTCTAAGGTTCCAGGACATCCTGAACTAAAAATAGATTACATTTGAAAACTGTTAAGCTAGGTTTTTAGGAGAACATATAAACAGAAGTACAAATATTCAATAAGATGACAATATTGCTAAAATAATATAAAGGTGATAGTGGCAATAAACTGATATTACTTTGAAAATGCTATAGGAAAGGTAAGTAGTTAATTCAATTCTAACCAATTTATCTCATTTATCAAACAGAGATTCTGTACCTTTTTAATCCCTCTCTTGTTAAAGAAAACACAGCCCTCTAAAAAACAAATTGTCTTCATATCAGGTGTTTTTTGTTTTGTTTTGTTTTGTTTTGTTTTTCCAATCAGAGCTCAAAACTCTTCCCTGAGAAGCAGCTTTAGAATTGTATTGGTGAAAAGATAGCATGGATTATTTCAAGGGTGGATCAGCCAGGCTGTTAGGTTGCATAGAGAATTCATAAGGCATGAACTTTGGATTCAGAAAGAATTGAATTTGGAGACATACCCTACCACTTACTAGCCATTTGACTTACAGCCAGGTACTTAGTCTGAGTCACTATTTTAATTGGAAAGTAAAGATGAATAAAATAGTTATTTTGTTGGGCTGTTGTAATAATTGACTTTAATACTGTATATCAATCACGTACACAAGGATAGGCACTCAAAAAAGAGTAACCATTCATAATAATAAGAGAAGACTATAGTTTTGTGTTTGTTTGTTTGCAGTTTTATACCTTTATTTGACAATCAGCGATTAGTTCTCATCCACATTAACAGTCTGTAGATTTTTGAAAGTGGTGACAGGTGCATAGGTAACCAGTGTGTAGAGCTTGTTTGGTGAAACTTCATCCTTGTTACGTTTTCTGGACAACCGCACAGGGATATGGTATGGAACACTGCTTATTCCTTTGGCCCAGACAGCCTGGTGTCAATGCGCACATCTGAAGTTCCCATCTTCTTCATGGCAGATTTCCAGATCTCTTTGAGTGCCGGAGGGGCACACTTCTTGAAACCCACTCCATGGATACGTTTGTGAATGTTGATGGTGTATTCTCTGGTCACTACCTTGTTAATGGCGGAACAGCCCTTCTTCTTCTCCCCACCCTTCTTTGTGGGAGCCATTCTGCCGGGCCCTAGTTGGAAAGGGACTATAGATTTTTAAAAGGAGAGTTTCATACTTCCTATAATAGTGGATAAATGCCTCCAAAAGTAGGAACCCTTTAAATAGGAAATTACTTTGGAGAAGCAGACATTAGTATGCTTTGAATCTCTACCACATGAAATAGATTGGATTGCTGTTCAGAAAAATTCCCTTCCCCTTACTTCCATAGGAGACATATCCTTCTCATTTCATTAGTCCTGAGCCTGACCTTGTTTCTTGTTTTGGCCAATGTGATATTAAAGGGTATGAGGCAAATAGAGGCTTGAAATACTCTTGAGCAGTTGGTCTGCTCTCCCTGCCTCTGCCACTTATCTCAAAAGAACATGTCTAGATTAGCCCACTGATCCCTAATAGATCCAAGAGACACACTTGGAGCACAGACAAGCTGTGACAAGTGAACCCAGACTAGATTTTCAATGTTCTACACATAGACATGAATTAGCCCAGCTGAACCTAGCCTATAGAAGCCGAACAACATTGTAAGAATTTAAACCACTGAGTTGTAGGGACAGTTATTCAGTAGTACTTCTCTGGTACTAACTAGTTTATATATCCATATTTGCTATTGCACCTGGAGAGCTACTGTGGGCACATTGATCTGGTCCTACCATGGAATTTATTTAAGATATATGACTTGAGTATTTACCATGTGGCAGGACTGCGCTAGGCATGGAATTACAGTGGCATAAAAACCAACACAAACCTGAGTTGAGGCATGTATTTAGGATCCCTGGCCTAAGTTAAAAAATAGATTCTTTGAATGATCTTGTAGGTAAATGTTGCCAAGGATTTTAAACACCAATTAAAAAGCAAAACCAAAAAAAAAAAAAAAAAGCAAAAATAAAACAAAATAAAAAGCATTGCATATTCTTCTGTTTTCCCTGGATGGAATATAGAGTAACAGCAAATTCCTCTCAATTAGGCCCTTTGTACCTGCAAAGACAGCAAATATTTTTTGTCTTCCAGGTTAATTTGAGGGAAGTAATTGTATAAATGGACAAAAGCAAACAATTTGAGCAAGTACTCAAAGCAAGACAAATTGCTGATAAAAAAAAAACAAAAAAGTGGAATCAAAAAATAAATCTTTGGAGTCTCACTTCTTAACATATTTTTTTAAGATTTTATTTATTTATTCATAAGCCACAGAGAGACAGAGAGAGGGGCAGAGACACAGGCAGAGGGAGAAGCAGGCTCCACGCAGGGAGCCCCACACGGGACTCGATTCTGGGTCTCCAGGATCACACCCTGGGCCGAAGACGGCGCTAAACCGCTGAGCCACCCCGGCTGCCCTCTTAACATATTTTTAATAAAATATTTTTACATAATAAGTTTTATTTTCTTTAAAGAATATTTTAATTCCAGTGTTGGTGTTGGCATTATAACAAATTGAGTTAACAGGCATTCATCTCTAATGGTAACCCATGAATGCAATAATATTTAACATGTTAGATTAAAGATTCTAAAATTATGTTTGAATACATAGTCAAACTAGAAAAGAAAAGCTAACTCCTCCAGATTTAAGAACGAAGGGAGAACTAAAAGTTAGGGCAGCAATCTCACCAAAACACAGCCACTTCCATACATTTTAAAGCCAGATATGATCCTAGGATTTGTGGGACTATTTTTAATGCCAATGTAGGAACAAGCCAGGTAGTATCAGGAGAGAAGCTTAGATGAAGACCTTTCATAAAGTCAAGATCTTTAAAGTCCCACCTAGTTAGTGAAGTGGACTGGAAAAACTCTTACTTGCTACTTGACATAGTGTAGAGGATTGCTTCTAGGATTATGTCTCTTGGAAGGAAAAAAAAAAGTTGTTTATAAAAATTAAAATTATTACCTTGTATCTGTGCAAATGTTGAGGGCTAGATTTACATTATCCCTATGTTGTGAGAGTCTGAAGCTGAGAAATTAAAGCCCTTAGGATCCTGGCAAAAAAAAAAAAAAAAGTACCATTGCGGCATAGAAAAAATATATTCAACCCAAGATACATGGAATCTTCCAAGAAAACAAAACAAACAAAATCCCATGTCAAAAAATCAAGGGAACAAACCACTACAAGGGAACATCAGAAGATGTAAATAAGTGAGAAATGGTACTGCAAGTAAAAAAATAACTTGAAAGAAAAATAATAATAAAGGTCTGTCTAAAATAAGCATAAGACAAAAAGAAATCATGATGATGAATTAGGGTAAAAAATGATTTAAAAATAGGTAGACCTAAATAACAGGAAAGTAGAACTTCTAGAAGCAAACTGCACAAGCTAACACAGGAAGGAAAAAGATAACCCATTAAAAAAGTCAAGAAAAAAATTGAGTCATAGAAGCTAAAAGACATTGAAATACATTCAAATAGTTGGTGAAAATAACCAACTATTTTTTTGAGGGGCACAGACACTGTTTATTGAGTGGCAGGTGTAGGAGAGATAGCTGGCTCCAGTGTAGAAGCAGAGGCGGTAGGTCATGCCAAGGTTCTGTGGGCATCTGGGAGCCAGGCCATGCCCCGCAGCCTAGGGACAGCACAAGCTCACTACTACAGGAGAAGCAAAGACTCCATTGGGGGAGAGGCGGCTACCGACTCCCATGATCCTGGGCAAGAAGCTGCGGATGAACTTGGCAGAGGGGCCCGGGACAGGAGAACTAGGGTATAGGTGTTCTAGGGGGAGAATAGAAGAGGATTGTGTCTGAGGGGTGGAGCAGAGACTGTGATGGTGGCCACCTGGTCCCAGCACCTGGGAGAAGAGCAGAAGAGTGGTCCATGTCTGGTCCATGTCTATTAGAATTCAATGGAAAGCAAAAATCACAGTTTTCAAATGAATAAAATTATAATATTAATCAAGTACATTGAAAGTATAAGCAAAGTGAAAGTAAAATATTGAATGACAATAACATATGCAGTTGATTAGAATCAAAATATTCTAAGAACCGGGCAGCCCGGGTGGCTCAGCGGTTTAGTGCCACCTTCAGCCCAGGGTGTGATCCTGGAGACCCAGGATTGAGTCCCATGTCAGGCTCCCTGCATGGAGCCTGCTTCTCCCTCTGCCTGTGTCTGTGCCTCTCTCTCTCTCTCTCTCTCTCTGTGTCCCTCATGAATAAATAAATACGATCTTTAAAAAAAATATTCTAAGAATCTTTTGTTCAATTGGAAAATAGAAATATTCATTGTTTCTCAATATTATTTTTTAAAAATTTAATTTATTTATTCATGAGAGACACAGAGATAGGGAGAGACATAAGCAGATGGAAAGGCAGACTCCCTGCAGGAAGCCTGATGCAGGACTTGATCCTGGAACCCTGGAACCCCCAGGATCACAGCATCATGGGATTACACCCTGGGCTGAAGGCAGACACTCAACCAGTGAGCCACAAAGGCATCCCTGCTTCTTGATATTATTAAATCAACTATGCTTGGTAAAAATTTAAGGTTAATTGCAAGAATAGGCATTAAATGCATACATTCCATATTATAAGATAAATAGAAATAAAAGCAACAATAAAAATTCAATGAATTAAAAGGAGAAAAGAGAAGAAGGAAGTAATGAAAAGCATGGTAAAAATAAACCACAAATGGATGTCTGGATGGCCCCGTGGTTGAGTGTCTGACTTCAGCTCAGGGCATGATCCCAGTGTCCTAGCCTTGAGTCCCTAATGGGGCTCTCCCCAGGGAGCTTTCTTCTTCCCTGCCTATGTCTTTGCCTCTTTCTATGTCTCTCATGAATAAATAAATAAATCTTAAAAAAAAACATAAAAGAATACTTTATAAATTAGTCCCCCTAAATTAGTAATCACACTTAATATAAATGAACTAAACTTCTTTGTTGAAAGATAGAGATGTTCAGATTAATATTAAATAAGACAAAAATCAAAATCCAGGTCCATTTACAAAAGAAATATCAAAATGCAATGAAACAAAAATAATATTTAAAGTAATAAAAAGTAAAACTAACCAAAACAAAGCTGTCCAGGCAATATTAATACAAAACAGAATAAACATTAAAATAAAACCAATTCTTTTTCTTTTTCTTTTTCTTTTTCCTTTGGAGAGATCGAGCAGCAAGCATGAAAGGGCTATGGGCAGGAGGGGCAGGGAGAGAGGGAGAGAGAGAATCTTAAGCAGGCTCCACACCCAGTGCAGAGCCCAATGCGCTCTATCATATGACTCTGAGATCATGACCTGAGTGAAAATCAAGAGCGAGATGCTTAACTGACAGCCTCCCAGGCACCTCAAGGTAAAACCAAATCTTATGGTTAAAGCAGTACATTTCCTAAAAATAAAAGAAAAATTCACCTGATAGAACTCAATCCTAGATATTTATACATTAAACAATGGAGCCTCAAAATACATAAAGCATAAATTTCCTGACTGTATGTAGCAATAGTCAAATCTACCATCAGATTAAGTTTTTAAAAAGATCTCCCAGGTATATCTAGATAAGTCATTCAAGAAACAGTTGGAGAAGATTTGAACACCAAATTAAAAATCTGAAACTGACAGAAATATATACAACCTTATATCCAACAATTAGTGGACACATATTTTTTAAGGCATATCTGGAGCATTTTTAAAGATTGCCTGTGTTAAAGATCAAAAAGAAAATATCAACAAACAAAAAAGAATTCATTTCCCTGATGCCATATGATGTGGACCATCTTTTAACCCTAAAATCCGTTTGTCAATATCCACAAAATATTTTGTTGGGCATTTGACTGGAATTGCACTGAATCTATAGATCAACTATTGTTTTAATTTGAATTTCCCCTATGATATATTTCTTTGATTCTAAAGTTTACATGAGGGATGCCTAGGTGGCTCAGTCCATTAAGCATCTGTCTTTGGTTCAGGTCATGATCCCAGGGTCCTGGGATTGAGCCCCACATCAGGAAGAGCTTGCTCAGTGGAGAGCCTGCTTCTCCTTCTCCCTTTCCCTCCTGCTCCCCCTGCTTGTACACTCTCATCAAATAAATAAATAAAATCTTTTAAAAAATAGATAAAATTTACATGAGAGATAAAAGACCAAGAAGAGCCAATACAATATTGAAGGAGAAGAATGAAGTTGGAAAACTAACACTACCTGACTTCAAAACTTACTACATACAGTAATCAAGATAGTTTGGTATTTGCAAAACAATAGACAAATAGGTGATGGAACAGAACAGAGAGCCCAGAAATAGCCTCACATGAATATAGTCAACTGGTCTTTGATAAAGGAGCAAAGACAATAGAGAAAAGATAGTCTTTTCTACAAATGGTTCTAAAACATTTGAACATCCACATGCCAAAAAAAAAAAAAAAAGTATTCAGACACAAATCTTATACCATTCACAAAAATTAAGCCTAATTAGATCATAAATTGACATGTAAAGTGCAAAACTATAAAACTCCTAGAAGATAGCATAGGAGAAAATATAAATGGCCTTAGATCTGGTGATAACTTTTTAGATTCAATATCAAAGTCATGATCCATGAAAGAAATAATTGATAAGCTGGACTTCATTAAAATTAAAAACTTTTGCTCTACAAAAGACCATGTCAAGAGAATGAGAAGACAAGCCACAGACTTGGAGAAAATATTTGCAAAAGACATATCTAAGAAAGGACTGCTATCCAAAATATACAAACAAGTCTTAGAATTCAACAATGATAAAACAAACATCCTGACTGAAAAATGAGCTCAAAGCCTGAACACTCAGCAAAGAAGATATACAGATGGCAAATAAGCATATGAAAAAAAAAGTTCGACATGGTAAGTCATTAGGGAACTGCAAATGAAAACAACAATGAGGTATGACTGATAGATATCACATCCAACAGAATGATCAAAATCCTAAACACTGACAACAATCCCAATGCTGGCAAAGATATGCAGCAACAGGAACTCTTATTCATCACTGATAGGACAGCCACTTTGGAAGACAGTTTTACAGTTTCTTACAGAGCTAGATGCTCTCTTACCATACATTCCAGCAATCAAATTCCTTGGTATTTACCCAAAGGAGTTGAAAACTTATGTCTATGTGAAAAACATGCACACAGATGTTTACAGTAGCTTTAGTTATAATTGCTAAAACTTAGAGGCAACCAATATGTTCTTCAGTGGGTGAATGGGTAAACAAACTGTGGTACATTCAGAAAATGGAATATTATTCAGGAGTTAAAAATAAATGGGCTGTCAAGCCATAAAAAGACATGGAGGAAACTTAAATTCACATTACTAAGTGAAAGAAGCTAGCCAGGACAGACTGCAATCATGTGATTCCAATTATATGACATTCCAAAAAAAGTAAAATTATGGAGACAGTAAGAAGATTAGTGGTCGACAGGGATCAGCAGCGAGAAAAGGATGAATAGGTGGAGAACAGAGGATTTTTAGGACAGTAAACCTATCTGGTGTGATTCTATAATGGTGGATATATGTCATTTCACATTTGTCCAAGCCTATGGAAGGTACAACATCAAGTGTGAACTCTAAAGTAAACTATGGACTTTGGGTGATAATGATGTGTTAATGTAGGTTCATCAGCTGTAAGGAATGGGCCTCTGTGTTGGGGGATGTTGATGACGGGGAGGTTATGTATGTGGGGGCAGGGGTATATTGGAAATCTCTGTACCTGCTATTCAATTTTGCTATGAACCTAAAAGTGCTCTTAAGAAAAAGTTTTATTTTTAAAGTTTTCTATCATAAAAACCTACTAATTTAGTTCTATTTAAAAAAGAATCCAAAAAATAAAAAATAAAAAAATAAAAAAAGAATCCATATCACATGGATGATATTCTCTGACAGCAATAGCAACAGTGATACCAATAACAAAAGATAGTTTAAACAAAAAATCATTGATAGAATTTTCAAAATTCTGACTAGTTCATCAGTCATTACAAAAAAATAATAGAAATTGGAAAATATCTAAAACTGAATATAAATAAGCATACTTGGCTTCCAAAGATGGTAGCAACCACCAAAGGACCACAGTAGAGGTGCTTCTAAGTAAAATCCTTTGCAAATTTATATAGCAAGTTCTAGAATTTCATTTTCATGACTAAAAATTATTGTAAAACAAATTGTCTCACCAGAGAAATTTTTTTGATCAACAAATTCAGCATATAAACCAAGGAGAGGAGAATGAGCAAATCTAAGACAAACAGTCTCGCAAAAACCTCAGTATTTGTAGTCAAAATGCAATTTTACCTTTTAAGTAAAACCTACTTCAAAACAAATGGAGGGAAATGTAGTTATACCTCTACCCTCTGCCTCCATTTCCTTTCTGTTAAACATTTTTTAAGGGCCTATGATGTACAAGACACCAAAAAAGGGGGTACACTGATGAATCAGACCCATTCATCACACGCATGAATCTCCCCCTCAAAGAGCTTTCAGACTATCAAGAGAGATCAGCTCAGAAAGGTATCCATTGTATAAAATGCAGCAAGTGCACAGAGGCTTTTTCCGGTGTGTTATGTGACCACAGAGAATGGATACTCACCCCATTTGTGGTTCAAGCATGGCATTTGAAAGAAAAGGCCATGCAGGTTTCCCAAGGCATCAAAATGGTTTTTTGTATGCACAATGTAGCCCTCACAATTTAAGCAAAATGTACTAGAGAATTTAAATGTCTCTGAATTTTCCTGAGATACCTAAAACAGGCTCACAAGTAATTCATCAGCTTCTCAATTGTATTGCCTGAGGTAACTCAAAAGAAGGACAGAAAAAAACAACTGTTAACTTATTAGTAGCCCTGAGCAGATAATAGGGACTGAACTGGGACCTCTCTTGCAAGATCCTTGCAAAAACTGAGCTGAGCTTTTGGAAAAAGTTCCTTAGGGTAAGTAAGCACCAGCATATGACAGCACAATATTACCTCTTTGTAGTCCAATGTAAAAATTAACATTCCAACGATCAGACTGGAAAGAAGACAAGGACCTGAGCTACCATTACAATGTCTGTCTCTAGGTACTTGGGAAGGACAAACAGAAAGTAATAGGAGAGAACATGGCTCAACCTAATAGGACTGACTGTTACAGGGCGAAAGAAAAAGTGACTAAATCATTTGAATTTTTTATTTAATTGTATATATTTTTTAAAGCAAAACTGATTAAACTCACTCAAGTTAAAGTTCAGTGTCCTATGTTATTCACATCTGCCCATACATGAGCCTTCTTGAACTTTCCCCTGGCTCCAAGACCAGGATGAAAAATTATAAATAAGGGAAGGAGCAGACAGTACTTTGTTCAACAGATTCCAATCACCTTGCTGCCATGTGGTTGTCCTGGGACATCCCAGTTCTGAAAATGATTGTAGCACGTCAGGAAAAATATCACCTAACCCACAATATTTTCAGTGGCCAAGCCTCACTCAATCCAACCACCTGGTACACTGGGAGTTTCCATAGCTGCCACTCCACAAAGGGCTTCTCCATTACCCATTCCTGCCAAAGTTACTGGCTCTGTTTACTTTACTTCCTCTCAGGCTTTTCTTCCTTGAAGACTGGTATTTGTGCCAATCTAATACCCAGTTCATTGTATTTATTTTATGTATTTTCCACTTCAAATGTGTCAGGCTAGCTTGAGGCAGATCAAGCTGCATTGGGGGCCTAGCTACAAGATAGGTTATCACACTTTGAAATGTTTGTGTGTATGCATGAGAGCATGTGTGCACTCACAAGTGTGATTTGGAATTTGAGTGTTGCAAATAGTAAGTCCTTCAGAGTGTGTTTTGTTTCTTTGCCAGAGCACACTCAGGGCCTTTCGAGTTTGACTAATTTCCATGGCAAGAGCTCTGAGGAGTCAAGAGGCAGCATGTCCTCTGGGAAGCCAGTGGAGTTCTCTTCAAGGATGCTCAGTGAAAGACGAAATAAAAATATGTGCAGTGCATTGAAACTCACCAGGACCTTGCCAAACCAGATCCAGCAACTTGCCACTTGATTCTTGGAACTTAGATTATATTGGGCTTTGGGGGCTTTCTGTTTCTTTGCCTAGATTTCTTTTGCAATTATTGAAAATTAAATCTGATTTTGCTTGGTTTCCCTTGGTTTTCAAGCATGGTCACAGTTATTATTTTAAACAAAGGTCAAGGGCAGCCCCGGTGGTACAGCGGTTTAGCGCCGCCTACAGCTCGCAGTGTGCTCCTGGGCACCTGGGTTCGTGTCCCACGTCGGCCTCCCTGCATGGAGCCTGCTTCTCCCTCTGCCTGTGTTTCTGCCTCTCTCTCTCTCTCTCTGTATGTCTCTATGAATGAATAAATAAAATTAAAAAAATTGTTTAAAAAAAATAAGCAAAGGTCAATTCTCCCACTGATTAGGGAAAAGAGAGAAGCATTTGTTTTTCTGGTCACCACCAATATGATGCTCAGTTCAATTTCTATAGTTAGTGTGGAGGAACGGGAAAATGGAAGGCAAAAAGCCACATCTAAGTATTTCTGTAATGTGAACTTAATGTTAGAAGAGGTTTCTTTAACCATAGTAGAGACATTTGAGTGAGGATTTTTATTTTATGGCTTAATTTATTCTATGGCTCAGCTTTTAATTCTTCTTAAAGGAGAACTTTCCAATCCAGTGTCACCTTAGTAGATGTCATGGAGTCAGAACTGTATCATACACACACAAACACACACACACAGACACACACATGAGGGGTGTGTGTGTGTGTGTGTGTGTGTGTATCCCAAGGAAAGAAAATATAAAATGCCTCTTCTTTTTAGCTTGGCTAATAACTTCCAATCAAAACAGTTTTAAAGTAAAGGAGATGACCTCACTAATCTTGATTCTATAATTACAGACTCCTCTAGAGTCACAAATAAATTACTTTTAAAAATCAAATTCTAGTAGTTAAGCCACTTAGAAAATTACTATACTGGAATTTAATTCCAGTATGAAATTTACTACTATAGTGGAATTTAATTAAAATGGTAAATAACATGATGCATGTAAAATTCTATACTAAAGAGTATGTCAAAATAGAAAGTTCATCATCAGTCCACCCAGGTGTAACTGAGCATTTCCATGTGTGGAGAGAGAAGCAGCGAGGGAAGGGAAGGATTAAGAAAGAACTAGAGGAGTAAAGCAAAAAGAAAAGAGGTTAGGTTGATTGTTTGGAGACTTTGTAGGGATATTGGGTAATGGAATATTTATATAATTACTTAGGGCTAGACACAACAAATGCATGTGTTTGTAGCAGCCCCAATATTCAAGAAAATATATAGTGGTCTCACTTGAGCTTTGGAGTGAAAAAGCCAAAGGTCTGAACTCACACTCAGTCATTTACCAGCTATGAAGCCGGGCCAGTCCCATAACTTCTAGGAGCCTGCATTTCTTCATGTGAAACACATGAGATGAGCATTTCTTCCTTGAAGCTTTGTCATAAAAATTAAATAACCGAACTAGCAAACAAGTGAGCACAGTGCCTGGCACATAGTAACTGGTAGTCATTGCATATTTTTCCTTTCAGCTTTCTCTGCCCCATTCACCACCATCACCACTTGGGTCAAATGTAAGAGTTTGGAAATGTGATCATCTGAAATTAACATTCCATAAAGACGGGTACATTTTTACAGTAAGTTATGCGGCCACCCAGCTGTTCCTGTCATCACCAGCTTAATGAAACAATTTTGAATCGAACTCTTGCTAAGAACGATGTAAGTGAGCTAGAGTATGTCTAATCAGTGCTCCTGCTTAGACAAGGTTTCTGGAATGCACAGGGAACTGTAAAAGCTGGAGTTGGTTCCATTCAGTGGAAGAACAACTGTGACATCTAAAGGCAGACGGCTAGCTGAAACAGCGTTGGCTCAGAAACATGGAAAAAGCTGTCATGCAAATGGCAAATGCCATTGCTGTGTACTGAAATAGAGATGAAATATTCTTTCCTGCTATTTTTTAATGCACTTCCCTATTCGATACAGATCCCTTTTGCAATAAAACCATGAAGTCTTTCTGAAAAGTAAATATGTCCTTTCATTAATCACCATTTTCCACTTGCTTTTTTCAACTTCACGGCTGAAAGTCTGCAGGACCACAAACCTTCAACTAGTGTGCTACCTTGATTAAGGCACAAAACGTTAAAAGCAAATTACTATGAAAGTATGAAACAATTTGCACTTAATGTTTCAGTCATATCTGTAAAAAATATGACTTAAATATAGTTTTATTAATAATACATATTTTAATTAAACGGCTGGAGGTGCATCTAGCAGGAAAAATTGAATCTTCTCTGGATTTCACATACTGATATGATTCATGGGCAGTAAATATGCAAAGCTTTATGCCCATAAGGCAATCAAACTCCAAAGCTGATATGCATGTTTTTATCTAAAAGAATGAAATCTAGTAAGGGCTAGAAATAATAATAATAATAACAGACTGCCAGAGCAGTGTAATGAATTGGCTCCGGCCAATAGTATCCTTTACCGTATCATAAAAATCATCCTTTCAGTCACAATTACACCCACTCCAACATTTATTATTACTTCCATTATCTCATTACACAAGGAAATCTTGTATATGTATTTATGCATATTGAAAAACTTCACAAATATTAACAATAAAATCCTGTGATAGGAGTGACTGCCTTCATGAAGCAGGAATACTTTCCTCTGCAGGCTCTTTAAGTGTTGCTTAGTTCCAGAAGGACAACACTTTACTTTGCTACTTCCCTAACATTTGCCTAAATTGTTAGTTTGCTAGTACCAAATAATAAAGTACCAAAGACTGGGCCTTAAAAGTCATTTAACAACAGAAATTGATTTGCTCACAGCTCTGGAGCCTAGAAGTCTGAGATCAAGTGTTAGTTTTTTTCTGAGGCCTCTCGCCTTGGCTGGTAGATAGATGGTTGTCTTCTCCATGTGTATCCCTGTGGTTTTCTTTGTATGTGTGTGTCTGTGTCCCAATTTCCTCTTACAAAAGATAGCAGTCGTATTGGATTAGGCCCTACTCTAGTGATGTCATTTTAAACTTAATTAACTCTTTAAATATTACCTCTATCTTAAAATACCCACTTTTTGAGATACTGTGGGTTAGGACATCAACATGTGAATCTCAGGGATGAAGGGAACACAATTCAGTCCATAACACCTGGAAGTTATTTTTGAGCTGCAAATGTTATATTACCCACTCCTATGCCACTAGGCACTATATTTTGCTAAAAAGAAGAGCTTGGTAAATTTATAAGACAACACAGAGGAGACTCAAATAAAAACTAAGGTTTTCATTTATTTATTTAGCTTTACTTTGGATTTCTCTGAAAAAAAATCTTCATTCTATTTGTAGTCATGACTGTAAAACACTTGCAAAATTAAAAATAAAAAGTTGGCTACCTCTTACAAGCTTTCCATTTGTTCTCCCACTGAGAAGAAAAGATGAACTTCTGGAAGTGACTGTCTAGAAGCTAATGAGCTTTGCATGGATAAAATGTTTTAGCTGTCCTCAGTTGATGGAATTGACCATAGTATGTTTACATGACCACAGTGAAACAAAAATTCACTTACTTATGTGGAAGTCCCCTTTGGGACATGGCAAGGGAGACAAGTTGTGAGGTCTCTTCCTGTGTAGCTACCTTCACTCTACCTGTGTCACAAGAAGCCCAGGACTTACCTACAATTAGGTATGAATATGGAGCAAGGTTACCCGATAGCCTGGCATTCACCTAAAGACTGAGGCCATCACTTAGGTTTGGGAGTAGTTGATTCCCAGTGGCTTATTTTAATGGCCAAATGTATGTATTCAAGTAACTTTTTTTAATATTGTAGATTTAAATTGTCTACTCTTGGGACGCCTGGGTGGCTCAGCAGTTTACCACCGCCTTCAGCTCAGGGCATGATCCTGGAGTCCCCGGGGTCGAGTCCCACGTCAAGCTCCCTGCATGGAGCCTGCTTCTCCCTCTGCCCATGTCTCTGCCTCTCTCTCCCTCTCTGTGTTTCTCATGAATAAATAAATAAATAAAGTCTTTGAAAAAAATAATAAATTGTCTACTCTGATAATCAGGCTAATTTTAAACAAATCTACCAAACAAAAAGAAAAGCAAATAAAGACACAAAAACCAAGCATCCTGAGGAATAAACTTATTCCCCAAGATCAAGCCACGCAGCCCAAAACCAGGCTCAAAAATGAGGGGTCAGGGCATCTGGGTGGCTCAATGAGGGGTCTTCTTGAGAATCTTTCCCCTTCCTTCTCCCTCCTTTGCTCCTTCCTCCCCCCAATCCCTGCACACAGGTGCACTCTCTCTTTGTCTCTCAAATAAATAAATCAAATCTATAAAAACAAATGAGGAGTTCATTTTCATGAGTCTGTTATTACTCCAAAGAAGTAATTATAATTATTAATTTGTATAAAGTCATGGAATGAGTATTGACAGGGCCTGAAAATTCATTCATTCATTCAGCAAATATTTATTGAGCAGTTAAGTATCCCAGGCCCTGTTCTAGGCATCACAATTTTCTTGAGAGCAAAGCAAGTTTAAGACTCCAAAGTTTGTTGTAAACTTCTGAATAAGCAACGGTCTCTCCCTCTTTCTCATACAGTTACATGATTACTTATGCAGTTCATCTTTTGATTTACGGCAATGCAGTTTTCTGATTTGATTAATGCACTTTTAGATGAGGTAGCAGGGCAGTTATGAATATTCCAAAGAGTACAGAAAGTCACTGATTTGATGTTAGGATGATGTCTCGGTACATGTATGACTCTTAACTGAATGCTGTTCCTATGTGACAGCTATTAGTAATTAAAAATACAGTGAACATGTGCAGAAGACTTAAGGAAACCAATGAAGCCAAGTCACCATTCCTTCTACCAAAACCAAAAAAGGAACCGATATGTTCAACCCATCTTTCTCAGCAGTCCTCCCCTCTTTCCCACTACCTGGAGTGCAGGAAAAGTTGGGTATTGGTGTGTCTCCTGGGCAGCAGCCCATGGGAGCCTCTTTGCAAGATCAGTAATTTGCCAGCAGCCATGCTGACTCATCAGCCTGCTCCCCCCACTCAAGTGGTCAAGCTGGGTTTTCTAGATCTCCAGAAACTACCATGCATACACACTGCTGAGAAAGGATAGGGACCCACCCATTCACCTGAGCATTAAGCCAAACATGCATTTGACAGTGTACAGCTTGCCAGGAAGCTGAGGGCCAATTTGGATGCTCAGTGATTTATAACCACTGTACTGGCCCTCCTGTTTGGCAATTTTGGTCTTTCTCTATTCTTTCCAAGGTCCTCATTGTCTATTGATATGAGTTCTTGGTTTTAAGCCATTCAAAGATAGTCTCAGGTGCCAACACTCATTCAGTAAACACATTTTGCAAACTAGTTTTGTGCCATGCACTGTACCAGGCCTAGAGATAAATAACAGAGAGAGACATGAAGATCCCAGGACCCAAAGAGATTTAGCCTTAGGTCACCAACAGTCATGCTTGAGACCCTGGGTCTTCTGCACTCTGTCTTCTCCACAGACCTGCCATCCCCTGAGGATGTCGTGGGGGAATTATTGGCTGCCTGACTCAATCCTCCTGTCCTTCCTGCCACCCTTCTCTGCCTCAGGAAGGAGAGACTGCTGCTGAGTCCTGCCAAAATCTCTTCTTGTCACTACGTTCATTAAAAAGATATTAAGTCCAAGACTCAATTCCCACTCCTTCAAAGCCTAGAGCATAACAAAGAGCTTATTCCACAGAAATTAAAATCGCAGAAGTTACAAAAGTACCAAGTTCAGATTTTTCATGTTTCTTAGATCAATGAAAGCAAGATGCTCTCCCCATGGAAATTAATTCAATTTTAATTCTATTTGTATTAATAGTCTATTTTTCTTAAGGAAGGAAGATAACACTTTTGGAGGAGAAGTCTCTAAAAACCATCTCCCTTTCCCCCCTTCCTTGACCCCACTAGAAGGTACTGAGTTAATCTCTGCTGATAAAATGTAAATTCCTTTAGCTTGCCCTGACTCTGATAACCAGGGGACAAGCTCCTGTACTGGGAATAACACCATGTACCTCCCCTTCTTAATATATCACAGTTGATATTTAGATTTTATTGTGTGAATCTTTCATTAATATGTTTCCCCCTCCAAATCTGTAAGTCACATGAGGCCAGGGGATATATTGTTTTTTTCTTTTTCTTTCCTCTTTTTTCTTCTTTTTTTTCTTTCCCCTAATCATTATATCTCTGATACCATGCACAAGGATGGTACATTGTAGATGCTTAGTAAAGTATCCAGCAATTATCCACAAATGAACTAACCAATTAATGTCCATGTCTCTGCCTTGGGGATACATTAGATGGCCAATAGCTGCACAGATACAGACAGCAAGGAAATCCACATGTGCCTTTTAGACCATGACAGAATGCTGGATATTCTAGGTGTTCAATAAATGTTTAATAAGCAATTGTATGATTCATTGACTAATTCGTTGGTTAACCTTGGCTTGTTAGGAGAAAATCACAACCTCAAAAAAACCTTCTGTGATATTTAGTTCCGGAATATAAAGGCCTGGACTTGTCGGTCTCAGCAGTTTTCTCTGAATCTGAAGCAACTTTCAATCCCCGAGATTCCAGGGGGAAGATGAAGCCCTGGGACCCGGAGAGGTGAGGCTCCAGGGCTAGGGCGAGCCCAGGGCTTCTGCTTTATGCAGAAGGTCCTTTTAGTTCATCCTCAGAGTTTCTCTAAACCTCCAAAACCGGACTGGATTTAGGAGATAATATGTAACCTTAGAAAGCCAGGTCATTCCTAGATATGATAAAGTCCTTCAGGTACCTTAAACCACAAACCAAATGTCAATTCACTAGTTAAAATTGCCTGGTCCCATGTAGTACTCAGGACTGTGATCTTAAGTTCGAATAGAAAATTTTCTTCCCTGCTGCACATGGGCTCTTGGTCTTCCTGTTGTCTCTCCTAACTGAAGTTGATTGCACATAGGCTCCCTGCCCCTTTCAGATGGGGTTGGTAGCTCTATCTCCCGTCCTCACCCCCTCCTCTTCTTCTCCCTCTCTCTTACTTAACCTCCTACCCAGTTTCTTCTCTCACTTATCTCCTCCACTTGCCAGACTTGTTTTTGAAAGAAAGAAGAAATGAATGGGGATAGGGGCAGTAATTACCTGACTGGCACCATCAGCGATGGCTTCTCAATCTAGCCTGGAGAAGTGTTTAAATGGGACTTTTCCTGATGGCAGTACTTCCACACATTCTACAGAATTCCCAAGCATCAGATACCTCTATGGAAGTTCTTTTGACAAGAACAATGTGTTCTACTCCTCCAACCACTGTGCTTTCTCAGTCCGTAGTATGCTGGGAGGTATGTGCCAAACACACTTCCTCTCTTGGAATCCTATTGCCTTTCCATAGAGGTCCTTGAGCAGAATATTCTAAACTTTATGGTATGGACATTTGCAAGCATTTTCAAAGTAGAGAGAATGATATGATGAACCTCCATATACCAATATTCCAGCTTCAACAATAATCAGCACGTTTCAACCCACTCCTGGAGGATATTATATTTAATTTTTTAAAAAGATTTATTTATTTATGTGACAGAGAGAGAGAGCACGCGCAGAAACAGGGGAAATAACAGAGGGAGAAGGAGAAGCAGGATTCTCGCTGAGCAGGGAGCCCAATGTAGGACTTGATCCCAGGACCCCAGGATGCCGACACGAGCAGAAGGCAGACACTTAACAGACAGAGCCACACCCTGGAGGATATTTTAAAGCAATTCCCAGATTATCTGTATTTCACTGAGTAGCATTTAAAATGGTTCTAGGGGGATCCCTGGGTGGCGCAGCGGTTTGGCGCCTGCCTTTGGCCCAGGGCGCGATCCTGGAGACCCGGGATCGAATCCCACGTCGGGCTCCCGGTGCATGGAGCCTACTTCTCCCTCTGCCTGTGTCTCTGCCTCTCTCTCTCTCTCTCTCTCATTCTCTCTGTGTGTGACTATCATAAATAAAAATAAATAAATAAATAAATAAATAAATAAATAAATAATAAATAAATAAAATGGTTCTAGGCCATTTTTTTTTTTCTCCAGGTGACACTCATCTTGCTCAAAGGAAACATTCATTTACCCCATGTCCTGACCAACTCTGGGGGTCAGATTAGCTCTGCCCAGCAGCTATGTTCCTTCACTCTGCTGCAATAACAGTGCAGTGATCCATCTCTGCTGCCATCTGAACTTCCAAAGCAGTATGTCAGAGTGCACAGCCAACTCTAAAGACCTACGCAGTAAGCATTATGGGTAGACCTAAGGAAGCCCCTTTCCTTAGGCCCTGGTATAACCATCATCTATGCCCCCTCCTCTGTAGTGTACAAGATACACTCTCTCAAAAAAGAAAAAGAATTCTCACAAATAGCTCTATCTCTACTCTCTCAACAATTTTATATCTTCAACGGATAAGATAGTTCAAAAGACTTCTAATCAATTTTATGATGTCTCCTTGGTAAAATCTGCATATGGTCCAATATATCCATCAGGATGCAGCAATTACTCTAACTCAGTATCCTCCCCAAAACTTAAATTTAATAGTCTGATTTAACTCACTTCCAAAAGAGTCTCACACAGTACATGCCTAGTTGTATTTGTTCCAATGATGTTAAAGTTACGATAATATAATCTTCCAGTATTTTTATTTTCCTAAATTGTAGGTATTTGTAATTTTTTTCCTCTTACAGCTACCAACTCACTGTATTCTGACACTAATCTGTTGGCTATAAACTATTACTGGTTTCCCTTTTTTTTTTTTTTTTTTTTTTAAAGATTTTATTTATTTACTCATGATAGTCACAGAGAGAGAGAGAGAGGCTCAGAGACACAGGCAGAGGGAGAAGCAGGCTCCATGCACCGGGAGCCCGACGTGGGATATCTGATCCCGGGTCTCCAGGATAGCGCCCTGGGCTCCAAGTGCATGTGCGCCAAAACCGCTGCGCCACCGCAGTGATCCCTGTTTCCCCTTTTTTTTAAGATTTTTTTTTATTCATTCATGAGAACCGCTGAGCCACCCGGGCTGCCCTGGTTTCCCATTTAATTCTGTTAGCATTCTCACTTTTGAAATTAAACTATGATTATCTGCAGAAAGGACTATGCTTATTGATATTAAATATGATTAGTTTCTGAGAAAGTGATTAGTTACGATTATGTTCTTTTTTTAAAAAAAGATTTTCTGTATTTATCCATGAGAGACACAGAGAAGGAGAGGCAGACACATAGGCAGAGGGAGAAATAGGCTCCCTATGGGGAGCCCAATGTGGACTCAATCCCAAGACCGCAGGATCACAACCTGAGCCAAAGGCAGACGCTCAACCACTGTGCCTACCAGGTGTCCCAGTTATAATGATGTTCTATTGCCACCATTCCACTGAGATTTTCAACTTATCAACTCATGATACAGGAAAAATTAACTGCGTCATTGTATAACAATGAATAAATTCACATGTCATTGATTAATTTCCTTCAAGTATAGAGAAGCATAATCTGCAGATGTGAGAGGTATAAAAGACCACCTTAGCCTGCCTACATTTCACTCCCATACAAATTTAGACTAAGGTGGCTAGTCATTGAAACCATTTCTTTCCCACAAGCAATATTGCCAAAGTCCTGCCAGGGACTTGAGAGATTTCACCAGTTACTTTTTCCTTGCCAAAGGTTTTCGAATCTATATAAGGTGACAGGCTCCCCAGACCAGAAGCAGTGCTTACTTACCCTTCTATGTAATCGGCCTAGCTTAGTACCCAATACTTGATAGGTCCTCACTAAATATGTGTTGGATGAATGTGTATATTGAACAATCAGGACATTGTTCTGATTATTCAGGACAATCAGGAATTTAATCATAATGAAAGTTAATTTTGTCTCCTATCAGCCCTTTAAAATATATGCTGCAAGTAAAGATTTTCCCCTCTTCTGGATAAAAAATGTGAGCAGTCCCATAACTATGCTAGTTACATTAGATAATTCAAACTCCTTTACTGAATTTGAGTCACCAAAAGTGCTCTCAGAATGTGTAGTCTCATGTAACTGTCAAATTTCCATCTTTATCTCATATTATATTTTCATTCTCCCCACTGCAGTGGGAAGAAAGTTGGGACAGGTAAGGAGTTAGGTCATCTTTTTAAACTCTCTTTGCTTGTCCTTTCCCACTTTGTTACCCAAGACTTCTAACCAGTAGAAAGAAAGGAGAGACTTGGAGCAACAATAAAGTTCTTATTTTGCAAGCCAAAAACTGGGAGACAACACATACAATTGACAAAGGATTCATATCCAGGTACATTTTATTTTAATTCTGGGAAAAAATAAATAATAATTAAATAAAGACTAACAACTACTAGAAAAATGAGGAACAGAAAAGAATAGTTATTTTAGCAGAATCTAAACATAGATGGCCAAAAATCATATAAAAAAGAGAATGAAAACTAGTATAACCACTTTAGAAAATAATTCAGTATGGTCTGCTAAATTAAAAGTCTTACATCTAATATAACTTACCAATTGCATTCCTAGACAAATACTCTGAATAAATTCTTGTATATGTGCATCAGAAGAACATGTACAAAATATTCATTGCAACCAAATATGGAATAGCAAAAGCATTTGAAAAATCCAGATGCCTATTGATAATAGATTTGTTGTCATATATTAATATCAAACATAGTATAAATAAAATACTATGCAGTAAAAATGAAAAACTACAATTAAAAGCATTATAATGGATGGATCTCAGAAGCCTAATGTTGAGCTCTAAATTAAAACAACACAATAAATATCTAAGAACACCTACATATAGAGTTAAATCATGAAGAAAAGCAAGGGAGTGTTAAGTGTACAATTTAGGATAATGGTTCACTGAGGGAAGGGGTAAGAGAAACATTCCAGAGAGAGCAAACAGGAGATTCAAGCTATTGGTATTGTCCTATTTGGTAACCTGGGTTAGGGAGTATATGGATGTTTCTCTTCTTAATTCTTTTAAATCACATGTACATATTATTCATAATGTTTTACATATATATTTATCAATTTTTTGAAGCTTTAAAAAAGTATAACAAGGAAAGGAGATAACCTAAATAATCCAAGTTGATCAAGTTTATTAAATCAATAATGACTTAATTCTCCACTTTTATGAGTGTAGGCACAAATTCTCAAGTAAGGTCAAGGGAAATGATAAAGTAAAAGAACAAAGGTTGTTGCATTTTGTCCAAGATTTAGATATTTATGAAGTACATAATGACCTTCTGGGTCATATAATACAAAAACACATAAAATACATCATATAACATAGAAAGAAACTATGCAGAGTCCTCATCAGGATTTTTGGTGAACACTCCAGTGGAAAAAAGCTACCATCTTACTATGAGGTAAATGGAGTCACTCTCTACCTCTGTTCATACTCAGTGTTCTTTTATGACTAATGTCCTGTGGTCAACGGAAGAGCATAGCTTTTGGCAACAGGCAGAAGCTTTACTCCTAGTTCTGCTGCACGCTTGTATGACCTTGGGCAAGTACCTCTCTCTCTGTGCCTCCTTTCCTTCATCTGTAAAGTAGGAGTAATGCCTAAATTGCAGGGCTGGGAAGGTTAAATGACACAGAGCATATATGGCAGAAAGTGCCAAAGTGCTTGCTAGGTACACAGAACTGACAGCTGTTATCATCATCACCACCAGTATCATCACACACTACATGTGATTGGCAGAGAGAAAGAAGTGGATGTATCTATTAAGTAATTTTCATAAACATGATTTAACATGAACTCAAAAGGCTTCCCAGGGCATCTTCATAGTTCTGTAAATCTTAAAAACCTCATATATATACACACACACACATGCATATATATGCATGTGTGTGTGTGTGTGTATACTGAATTACTAATTACTAATGCAGACTCCATAAATCCTGCTATATTTATACGTTCATACCTTGAATACCTGAACTAATAAAATGGTATTAATGGCTATTTATATAAATTCACAATTCTAAATTAGACCTTAACTTTTGTAATAAAAAAGAAAGTGGCTTGTACAATTTCCCATTTTTATTTTACTACATGGAATTCAGTAGCTCTAACATAATGTATGACTCTGTGAATATTTCCAGGATTGCTAATATTTTATCTAATATTATATCTTATGTTTTCTGATCTCTGACCCTTGTTGATACTCCCAGAACCTTTATGAGCATTGCTTACTATGATAACCCTTGGTAGAAGCAGGATTAAATCGAAGTTAAATCATCTATGGCTAGAATCTTTCAAAGAGGACTCTCGGTCAGTAGTGATTTTTTCCAGGTATATTTCTCCACTTAAATAATGTTTCTTAAATATTTGATTCATCAGGACTGAAATATGGGTCTTATTTTGAAATAGATCACTAGTAAACACTATATAATATGAATACAACCCTAAATTCTTTTTTTTTTATTTCTACATTGTTCATTATATCAATATATATTCTTACATCCTCTGGGGAACAACAAAACGGAACAACAAGAGCACAGGAAAAAAATATGAGACAATACAGCTTTAAAAGATGACAAAAGTAATTTATTGACAGAAGAAAAAGAAAAACATTATTTTTTAAATTAAATTGAATCGTTCCCTTAATATTTACAAAAGGTGATGAGCATTTGAAACCAAAAATGGATATACTTTCCTCAAGGGAGGAAAAAGAAATATTAGAGAGAGTCAGAATCAGGTGAAGACCAGATGATGAAGAATTATAACACATTAGGAGCAAACACAGGACAGTTATAATAGAAATGGTAAATGAGAGAAAGAATTTAATAGTCAATGGAAGCAAATAAGGAAAAGGCATTACTTAGCAAAAAGTAACTTCACTATCTTAGCACAAAGAAGGCCATAAAATCACTTAGGTAAGCTTTAGTTTAGAAAAAAGAGCAACTAGAATTGCAACTCAGTGATGACTTTAAAATACTAAATGTACCAACTTTCCTGTGTTCACTATCCAAATAAAATGATTGAGTAAGTCTAATAATGTAGGATCTTCCACTTATCTGCCAATGGAAAAGTGGCCTCAGCTTCCAACTCATAGTAAGAGTTATGTCTCCATTCTTTCTCCCACCCCTACTACCTATCCGTGATCCATTTTCCTCTTCAATACACATACACTGTTTCTAAAATTCAATTTCAATCCTAAGGGTCTCTTGTTTAAAATTCTTTGTCGGTTCTCTATTGTCTACAGGTAAAGCCAAATTTCCCAACTCAAGATTCTCCTTGATTCTGTATCTATCTGTCTTTCTACTCTTGTGCTTTCGCTTCTGTGATGGCCCTTGGCCCTCCAGCTAGACTGAAACACTGGCAACCCTTAAATGCACAGACCTACCTACTGGCTGTGTATGGACCTGCTTTTCAGTCTACCTGAAATGCCTTCCCTTGTCCACCTGAGCATCTTCTCACTCTTTATGACCCAGAATCCCCTGAACGACAGAGAGCTTGTTTCTCTCTTCTTTTTATGCCCCTGGGACACAGCACAGTGCCCTGCACAGAAAAAAAGGTTCTGTAAATGCACATTAGATGCATAGCTATAGGTAATGTTCAAAGGTTTTATGAACAGGTTTCTCATTGTCAGCTGACACTTTAGAGTAATTTTGTTTTCCTTTTCCTAAGGAACTGGGATGTCATAGCTTTAGGCATTCTACCACAAACATTTCAAAACTGAGAAAGTGACAATGAATAATGGGTTAATGAGGAGGGCGGGATGGGAAGGGAGAAAACACTAAACCAGAAATGGCCACCTTTTACTAGTTACATGATTTGGCTCAAATTACTTAAAATTTTTCAACCTCAATGTCCTTATCAGCAAAATGGTGATACTCTCAGAGGGAAGTGTTATGATTACAAAATGTGATTGTGAAACTGCTTGTTTGCTTCTTTGCTTGCTTGTTTGTTTCTAAAGATCTCACCTCTCCTCTACTACTGATTAATTCTGGCCAATGAGTTCCCTCATTTGTGGCCTATTTTTATCCCTTCAAATAGGTCAGGGTTATTATATTATCCTCCCCAGGATTTTGGTATTGCAGTAGCCCTTGAGATCAGAGTCATAGGTAACTGGTAGCATTAAAAGGTTAAGAATTTGTTCTTAATCAAACAGTGAGACAGTAATGGCACTACAAATAGAACCACATTTTTTATATTCTCATTTCCTTCCATGGAAATGAGGATACTTTTCATTTGCTAATGAACTACACGAAGGTCATAGCCATCGTCATGTTGAAATAGACACTCATCAGGTAATGTACTACAGAAGTGTTTATAGGTGGAATAATTATTCAATCAATCAACTCACTATTAAGTGAGTGCCTACTCTGCACAAGACATTTTGCTAAATCATGTGGCAGGCATGAAGAGTATAGGACACATTCCCCCATCTCAGAGCCCACAATAATAACATATACTTTGAAAAAACAAACAATTTTCTCTTGTAACACAGTACCTGAAGGATAGCTAAATAGAATTTACCCATGAAAATATGTTTTTACTAGATGTGGTATATCATTATATTCAATCATCCAGCCTCCAAGAAAGTTTTGTGAGATGGCTTAAAATTATAGAACATAGGTCTAAGTTCAAATTTTCAACCTAAATTTATTCACTCATTTACACATTCATTCATTCATTCATTCATTCAACTGTAATGGGACGACAAAATATTTATTGATAGGATTCCAGGAAGTCATATGAAGTCATACCTACCTGGATGTTGAACATGGCAGGGAGAGTCATGGGTTAGGGATTCAAGACAGCAAGCATTAAGAGGGAAACCAGAAAGAAGGAGGATGGGAGGCTGTGAGGGATAAGCATTATCCCTCCCTAAAGTCCTCAAGAATTCAGTGAAATTAACAAACTTGTAACATCATAAGTGAGCTAGAAGTTTTTGAGAGAAAAAAGCTAAAGATAGGACTTAGGGTTAACCAAGATGGCAAGCTGTAATGCAGAAGGAGAGAGAAGGGACCATGAGTAAATAGTGCTAGAATTAGAATTGGAGGAGAAATGCTAGACTTCCAAAGACTATGGATGGCTAAAGGACAGTGAAGCCCTAAGATATCTGGGTTATATGTCAAATAGTTATTAAGCACCTGCTATGTGCAGGTCACTGTGCTCAGAACTGAGTTATACAAGGACAAACAGTCTCTTGTTTGATTTTACAGTGGTTACAAACTAGTTGGAGGCACATAGAATGGAGCAAATGATAACACTATAGTATGGTAAGTGTGTTAGATGATCTCTATGTCCCTGCAAAATTCATATGTTGAAATTCTAACTCCAAAGGTAACAGTATCAGGAGGTGGGACCTTAGGAAGTGTTTAGGAAGTCATGGAAGCCCTGGAGAATGGGATTAGTACCCTTATAAAAGAGATCTCACAGAGGTTCCCAGCCCCTTCAGCTACATGAAGACACTAAAAGATAGCCATCTATGAACCAGGAATCCCTCATCAGACACCAAATCTGCCAACACCATGATCTTAGATATCTGAGCCTCCAGAACCTTAAGAAATAAATGTGGTTTTCATGCCACCCAGTCCAGGGTATTTTGTTATTGCAGCCCAGGTGGACTAAGACAAATGGAGACAGTGTGATGAGTACATGTACATAAAGGAGAAATGACCTAGTCCTTACTAGATGCTATCTAAAGAGAATAGGCTCTGGAGGCAGTGAGAGAGAACTAGGTTGAAATTTTAACTCCTCCATGTACAGGCTCCATTGCTTTGGAGAAAATTATTTAAACTCTTTAGGTGTGAGAATTATGAAGCCTCCACCGACTTGTGAAGATGAAGAGGGATGATGTGTTTAAAGCATTTATCATGTGCCTGGCACATAGCAAGTATACATTAACTGTTTGCTATCATTATCATTGCCTTCATTGATATTATTGTTGGTATTGCTTTTGTTAAGCAGATACCTGAAAGATAAAGAACAGTAGGTTAGTCAACAAACAATAATAAACTATTCCAGTTAAGGAATTCCAGTATGTAAAGACATAAAACCAAGAGAGAGTATGATGTGTTCAAGTAACTAAAAGAAATTCATTACAGCTGGAGTAAAAAGTGGGAGGGTTGAGGCAAAATGATTCTAAAATAGCAAGATTGAACCATCAGATTTGCATTTTCAAAAATCTGTCTCATTACTAAAAGGGGGGTCCTATTAAAACTTTCCAAAGCTAGAGAGGTGTCACTAAAGGTGGAGAGTGATATACTCCTTTAAAGAATATTTTAAAACTTGGGAACTAGAGGCGGGGTGGGGAGAGAGGGTGAAGTGGTCAAGGAGAACTCAGATTTCTGGTCTGAACAAGGATAGTGCCATCATTGCTTGAGAGAGGTAACATTGGAGGAAAAGAATCTCAGGGGAACATCTTAGGAAATATGGTGGGTTAGTTCTGATTGTATTTCAGTGGCAGAGCCTGTGGGATCTCCAGATGGGAACAACTAGTAGGCAGGTTAGATATATAGGCCTGAAGCTCAGGAAAAAGAGATGTTTGAGAGTCATCAGCAAATAGATGATAATTAAAGCCAAGAGAGCGTTTGAAACCACCCAGAGAATATGTGCAGAGGAGGAAAAGCATCCAAAGTAGACAATGAAAAATAACACCATTTAAGAAACAGGTAGATTTTTTTTAGAAAAAGACTAAGGATTATATGAAGGAAGACACTGTCTAGAATACCATAAGATCAAAAGAGTAATTTTCTTTCGTATACAAACCACATCTTAAAAGTAAATGAAGAAAAAAAGAAGTAAATCAAGAGTACTCTTTCTGACAACTTGGTGGAAAGGTTCCACCCCCTTGAAAGTACTTGGTAATTATTTACAGAGTGTATATTGTGCACCAAACACTGCACCAAATACCTTATGTAGACTTTTTCATTTGATTCTTACTGTTGGAAAAATGAAGAAACTTAGGCTTAGTATAGATACTTAAATTGCCACAACTAGTAAGTCTTAGAGCTCAAATCCAAACCCAGGAATCTGACTCTAGAGGCCACACTCTTAACACCTATGTAATTCAGTAATTGTCAATGTTAGGGTTGAATGGGACCTCACAAGTCATCTGGCTCAAATCTCCAAATCAGAGGAATGTTCTCTCTGCAATAAATTCAGATAATTAAATTTATGATAACAAACACAATACCTCAAAAGACATCTTATTTGCTGTTAAAGAAATCTGGTTCCTATCAAGGAATAATAATTTTAGATCATTTGCCAAAATAGCAATCAATGTGTTTCCTACAATTTGACATCTAGGGTGGTAAAAAAAATTGGATCCCAAAGATTACAGGTGGGGAACTGAAGTATGTCCATATTCAAGTGTAAAGCAAAGAAGCCCAGCTGAAAGAACTCTGGACTGACAGTGACAAATGTAGATTGAACAAAAATTCTTTTTAAAAGGGCTATTCTGAAGATTATGATCCTTACTTTGGAGGAATTGCAATGATGGGCAGTGGAAGGAATCACATGTAAAATTCCTTAAATAAAAATATATTGATTTAAAAAAAAACTCAGGTTTCCTTTTCTAGAAACAAAATTGCCCTCTATCTACTCTTCGGAACTGGAGAACAAAGGAAATTCAGTATGACAAATGAGGAAAACAATCATAAAGTCACTAACAGGATATCAATGCTTGATAAAATAGTACAAAATAGAAAATATAGATAAAACTTTGACTTGTGATACAAATAAAAATTCTAAATAAAATACTAATTAACTGAATCTATAAGACCTATGACAAGAAGTAGGGGTTAAGTTCAGGAATACATAAATGATTCAACAACATAATCACATCAAAAATTAAGTAAGAAAACCCATATGATTATATTGATAGATGTTGAATAAATACTTGAAAAAATCAATTATTTCATTAATTTTAAATATAAAGGAAATAGAAGGAAGTTACTTAAATGTGGTAGAGACTATTATAAAAGCCACTACAAAAATCATAAGTTATACGTTTAAATCATTTTTTACCAAAATTAACAATAAGACAGATAACCCCAATGTCTACCAAATTTTACATTGCTTAGAAGATTTTTCACTCACTCAACAAAATAAAAAATATCAAATAATTAGCATAAATATTAGAAAAGAAACAACAAAAATTCCTTTACTGGACCCATGAAACTGTACTATCAAGCCATGACAATAAGAGAAGTTGGGAAGCTGTCTTTATGCAGGATAAATAGACTGAAATCTGTAGCTTTTGTCTATGTTACTAGTCACTAATTACTATTTGAAATAGTAGAGTATTCCTTTCACAATAGGAATAAAAACTACAACTTACCTAAGTAAGAATTAATCAAGAAAGATACATGACTATATGAAGAGAGCTACAAAATCTTATTAAAAGATGTAAGAAAATAACTAAATAGAAAGACCATGCTCTTGGGTGGGAAGATTTGGTCTTCCCATTGACTATAATGTGGTCAATTCTTACCAAATTTTTTTAAAAGATTTATTTATTTATTTATGAAAGACACACACAAAGAGGTAGAGATATAGGCAGAGGGAGAAGAACTTATAGGAGTTCGATCCCAGATGCAGGACTCGATCCCAGAACCCTGAGATCACACCCTGAGATGAAGGCAGAAACTCAACCACCGAGCCACCAGATGGCCCGATCCTTACCAAATTTAATGAAAATTTAATCAGAGTACCAATTTTTTTTCTAAGAACTGAGCAAAATTATTTTGTATAAAAATAAATGTTTGATATAGCAATAAAATCTCTACTATAAAACCGTCATTAAAATAAAGCATATAGTATCTATCAAAACTATGAAAAAACTATTATAATCAAATATATGAATGCACTGTAATACAAAATTGGCATTACTATTCAATGGAGGAAAGGGGAAGAGTTTCTTGGTGCTCATGTTAATCTGAAAAAGAAACTAATTTAGAGTCCAATTCGCATACAATAATAAATTTCATATGAATTGAGATTAAAATGTAAAAAGTAAAATTGCACTACATTTTAAAATTTTTGTATAACTTTGGAATGGTAGAGAACTTCTTTAGCAAGACAAAACCTAGAAGCCATAAAGGAAGAGAAACCTAATTTGCTTATATCTTTTTTTTTGTAATTATATGACAAGAGATATCATAAACAAAAAGCCAAAATAAAGGCTAGAGAAAAAGATTTGCAATTTGTATAACAGATATGGGGTGCAGTGGGCATCTATCATTTGTGGTGCCCAAGTCCTTTTGAATACTTACCTACATTTGATAGCTTACCAGGTTCTGAACCCATTATATTGGTAAAAATCACAAAGAATAATAGGATCCTGTGTTGATGAAGTCATCCTTATACATTGATGATCAATAGTTCCGTAACCTTGAAATAATCTAGCCATTGCTATAAAGGTTTCTTAGTCTTAGACATATTTATCCAGGGGAATTTATTCTCCAGAAATAAAAGCTGTAGCACATAGGACATATGTAGAAAGACGTTTGTTGCAAGGTTTTCTTGTAATGTTACATGTTAGAAGCGCAAACTCTTCTCTCTGTAGCATTCCAGCTGTTCTCTCTTTAAATCTCAGGCCGAATTCTTAGGTTTTCAGGATGATTTGAAAGTTATCTAGGTAAGTTGGTGGGGACAGGTGACTTGGGGACGCTACTTTTTTTGCCACCCCCTCTTGTAATGTTACAAAGCAACTGGATTGCCCACCCACAGAGAAATAGTTGAATGAATTTGACTTTTCCATTACAGAGTTTTATGTTACTTCTATGATCAAATTTTCATAAAATTTACAACAACAAAAATGTAATGCATTTAAATACATATATTAGGATGCATAACAAGTTGACTAGTATGTGCACAGAGAGAAGTGTGGGTGGATGGGTAAGATGAGGAAGGGCAGGAAAAGTACTTACCATTCAATGGAATTCATGTGGTATAATGCTAACTGATAATATAAGAAATGGACAGAAACAAGAAAAGGAAAACATTAGTAATTTTTATTGGGGTCTTCTAATATTTTAATGAGCTCTCACAAAGTTTTCAAAGAAAAAGCAAGTTATAGAGTACTGTATAGTACTATGTATTTCCCATTTTTGGAAAAAAGTATATAGATATAATATCACCTTTTCTAGTTAACCTCAGAAAATTATCATTATCTGGAATAATAAGGAGCTTATTTTATTTTTTTATTATTTGAGTATAGTTGACACACAATGTTACATTAGTTTCAGGTGTAAACATAGTGAAACAACAACTCTATATGTTATACCATGCTCACCACAAGGGTAGCTACCATCTGTTACCATACAACACTATCACAATTATCATTGACTGTAGTCCTTATGCTGTACCTTTTATTCTCATGGCTTATTCATTCCATAAGTGGAAGCTTATATCCTCCACTCCCCTTTACCTATTTTGTTTATTCTCCAACCCTCCCTCCCCTCTGGAAACCATCAGTTTGTTCTCTGTAGATCTGAATCTAGGGTGGAGTTTTTTTGTCTGTTCATTTTGTCTTTTAGATTCCATATGCAAGTGAAATCATATGGTATTTTTCTTTCTCTAACTTAATAGAGTATCCTCTAGGTCTATTCATGTTATCCAAATGGCAAAATCCCATCCTTATCCTTTGTTATGGCTAAGTAATAGTCCCATATATATGTGTGTGTGTATGTATATATATCTTCTTTATCTATTCAAAAATGGACACTTGGGTTGCTTCCATATCTTGGCTATTGTAAATAATGCTGCAATATGGAAATGGGGTGCATATATCTTTTCAAATTAGTGTTTTAGTTTTCTCTGGGTAAATACCCAGTAATGGTATATTGGATCATATGGTATTTCTGTTTTTAATTTTGAGGGGGAACCCCCATACTATTTTCCATAGTGGCCATTCCCATTTTCATTCCTCCTGACAGTACATGAAGGTGGAAATGAGATTATTAACCTTTGCTTTCTATATGTCTCTGCATTGTTAGATATGTTACAAGAATCAGATAATGCTTTTGTAGCTTTTTAAAATCTATAAAAGTGAAAAAGGAAGGAGGCAGGGAAGAATGGAAAGAGGGATAGAGGATAGAAAGTGAAGGGAAGGTTTCTAAACAGAAGGCAGACCTCCACACTTTGTATGGCCTTTCCTAATCCAGGTGGACCAGATAAGTCCCCTATGTGTTTCTATAACACTCTGTACTCACCACTTCTGTATCAAGTAGATCTTTATATAAGAAGAGGTTGCTCATTTCTCTGTATTCCCTTGAATGCATGGAACATTACCTTATGCACCCTTATATCCTCTGTAGTAAGCACAGTTCCCTTCACAGATTAAATGCTTAATTAATATCTTTAGAAGAGTGGGTAACATATTTAAAGTACTAGAGTCAAACAATAGGCAGCCAATAAATCTTCATCATTCTTTTTTCATTTTTATAAAGACTTCTTTTTTATAAAATACAGTATCTTTATTGCCCAAAATAACTTTTATTTATCCTCCAATTTTACCTGAATGAAATAATATAATTATTTTTTAAAACAAAATGCTATGAGGCTAATCAAAGCATGAGTCAAATTATATTCAAATAGACAAAAACTTATTTATTCTACTTTCCAGGTGATTAGAAAGAATGCAATGAGTAGAATAGAATTTGGCTTCTAATAGCACTCAGTGAGTCTTTAGTCTGAATCTAAAACATAGCAGATTGCATAGGTAGTTTAGCTTGAGCATTGTACATGGTGGACACACTTGGGGGTTTCCTGATTAGGGCTGGCAATGTTAATGCAGCATAAATAGCACTCAAACTCTAAAGGGATGTCAGTGAAGTTGAGAATTTTTAAAAACTAAAAGAATTTCTATGACTTTTGAATGTAATTAAAACAAAAAAAATTCCAATATGGATTCTAAAGTTCTGCAGAAAACTCTAGAGAAAACTGCAGTAAGTAGGCAAATCCAGAAGTTCCCTTACCAAAGGAATTTTATCCTTTGCACTGAAATGAGCTGCTGGTGAACAAGAGAAATTAAAACAAATCTCCTTTCGAAAGAACATAAGCCTAACAATTATTAATAATGTAAAATAATAATAGTAATAATAATGAGCTATAATTTCAAGACACTAAGATTTTAAGGAGACACCAAATGCTTTGCAAGCCTTCAAAGCAATGTTATCCTAATACAAGCTGCCTTTGAAACCCACACCTTATGAGTGAGGAATGAATACAGGGATTCGGTTCCATGGGAAATAGGTAGGTGAGTGGACAGATAAGACTTCTTAACTTCTGCGTCATCTGTGAAGAAACAGAAGAGGGAAGTCCAGTTCCAGGTGGAAGGTGTACGGTAGATAAAACGCAGCCCATTATTTAAAATTGAACATCTTGATCTTTATCACTCTTACTTCTACTGGAGCAGGTCACTAACATCGTTAATAGCCAGGTCATGCAAAACTTCCTTATCAATAGTACATTAAAACCAGATTTGCTTTTGCAAAACTCCAATATGGCAATACCTTTAGTTATTTAATATACACTGAGTTTTGTCACAGCTTGTTCACCATCCTCAACAAACACAAGACTTAAATAATGTATAATAAAATGAAGGTAGCAAATGAATAAATACTGTTGATTGTCTTCATCCCAAAATTGGACCTATGAACTTAATGCTTTCCCTATCAAACTGTACCATGTTGAAAGTCAAAGTGAGATGCTATCAGTACCCATATGGCTTTTAAGTGCGTTGATAAGGCTTTATTGATGTCATTTATTTTTCTTAGAAGGAAGCTGTTACTTTAGCAATGCAGAAAGCACCACTTCATTCCTGTATTATACACACACAAATGGAAATACAACTTGGTTCCTCTTCTTCCAGAATTTGCAAACATGATGCTGTCAAATCAAAGAAGGCAGCTACCCTCCTTCAGGAGTTGCAACTATTCTGTGCTAAGGCAGGTCATGTGACATATCCCACTTATTTATGTTTTTACCTAATGAAAGAATGCCACTTTCTGCTGCAATAGATAGTTTAGATTTTTTAATATTGTTAGTGTTGAGAGATAAACACTTTGGTACATATTGGAGAGTAATAAATTGTGTTGAACATTGATAAACTAACGCAATTACCAGCAAGGTCAGAGAGTCAGCTAATTTAGAAATATCAGTCCTAGGATTTTGAGTTGTCCCCTGGAGAGCTGCAGCCACTTTATTACAGCAGGAGGGTGAGGAGAAAATGGTACATTAGGATTGATCTTTTGATCTAATTGTGGAACTCTGCCATTCCTTGTTTGACCAAAAATGCTTACCAAGCAAGAGAAAACATAGCACAACTAATTGAGGACTATCCCTTATACACCAGACAAAGTAACAGAATTCTGGGAAAGAAGGGACAAATCCTGCAATATTATTGGCATGAGCTTGTTGTCACTGATGTGCATATTTGCGTTTCTTTTCTACAATGTCTTTAAATAATAATTCCAGATCAAATTCAGCAGTTTAAGAAAAAAATTTATTTTCATATTCACATTTGAGCTGGTAAAAGTATAACAAAATATGAATAGATGAAATGTTCGGTGCCCCTCTTTTGATATGGCACTTAAAATCAGCCATAGATATACTTAGTTTTCAAAAGATTTTCAGTCCCAGGAAAAGTTTAATTAGCTTCATACATTTATCAATATTTCTTGTTTTGCCTACCAATAACACAAATAATGTGCATTGCCTAACACATCTGAAGATAATTTATTCTAGAATATCTAAATTCATTCTAGAACTGTAAGTCTAATTTCCTGTTTTCATTAATACGTTACTCTTAACATGATTTGGTTTAGCTCACCCAGCATCTATCAGGTCCTGGGCCTTTAGGAATAGGGCAATTTGACTTATTGTGTTAAAGTCAAAGTGAACGTTCTGATTTGAGAGCCTAAATAGAGTTCAATTGAAATAAGATTCCTGTTTCGCTGCCAGGCACATCATAGGCACCATCAAATTGTATTATTTGGGAAAGCTATTTCAAATATAATCCCTTTTAATATGTAATCCCATTTGACATTTCATTTTCAGGAAGCACTAATACTGAAAAATGATTAAAGGGTTTATATGCAGCACATTGGAAAGGCACGGAATTGACAGCATTTCGGAAGTTCACATTTTCCAACAGGGCAATAGCCAAAGTATCTTAAATGCTACTTTCAAAGTTGCACACAAGCATGTAAATGAGTTTCAGCTAGTGAATTCTAATAATATAATAAGGTTTGATTATATCTGAAAACTTTCCCCTGGGTATTATATTTTCCACACAGAAATTCTTTAATACATGACTTTTGTTCAAATAGTTATCAGACAACCAGGAAATACAAGAATAAGTAGTGACATTGTTTACTGTAATTCCAATTTCAAATGGAATCAAGTTTTCCAAAGTGTAAGATAATTCACAGAAGGAAAAAGTTCTTAAGAAGCTAAGCAGTGGGAAACAGCATCACTAAGAGCTCATGAATGACACTTTCAGGTCTTACCAAGGTTCATCTCAGTGCCTGTGATTTTCAAGGCTCTCAAACATACCTTGCAAAATCCAGAGCCTTTCCCGCTTCATTAAGTTTTCCTTCTATATCTTCAGTTGCTGTAAATTTAACTCTATTATTGAGTATTTAAAGCCCACTGAAGGATGTTAATATTTTAAACACAGGGTCTTGAGAATACAGCTAGAATGTTTACAATTCTGTGGTAGCAGATTGTACTAATGTACATAGCAAATAACCGATGTCAAATTGATGCCGGCAGACCAGCTGTCTGCCCTTTGTCTGTAGATTTAATTCCCAGAAAGGGACTGGGGTAATTCCTTTGTGATACAATCAGCTCTAGGGGTTTAGCAACTTATATTACATTATTGAAAGGATGAGGAGCTGATGATGGGCTGATAACATGAAGATTGCATTAGGCAGAATATTAGCCCAAACACCACTGAGCTGCCGAGGAACCTCCTTGCTGGGACATTACACATGGTGTTTGTATTTGTTCCTGTTTTTAAAAACAAGTTGAAATTCTCTTTGGACAAGTCTTATGTAGCTTAGCTGGAAAGGGAGCCCATATTTAAACACCATAAAGATGAATTATCTCCCATAAAGAAGTTATCCTGCACTATAAATGGATAACAGAGAAAACATTTGGAGTAGAGAGTACATTTACATAGTGTATTACGTATTACATAAATTATAAGGCCCGTACATACATATATATATATTCTATACACATAATGCAATAACAATATTGTTTTGTAAAGTGGTCACATAACCAATAGATTTGCCATAAATTATGATTTAAAATACTCATATATTGTGAAAGGATTTCCAAGTTACAGTTTTATTTGTCCACTATATCTTAGTAAAGCTAGAATAATAAAATAAAATAAAATAAAATAAAATAAAATAAAATAAAATAAATAAATAAAATAAAATAAAATAAAATAAATAAAAAAATAAAATACTGGCTGCCTTTAATTTCATACATTTGAAATAAATTTCACTTCTTCTGAAACTGGAATCATGAGATAATGTGTCTTTCCTCTAACAAACTTCTCATCTGCAAAGGCATTTATGCCTTGATTTTCCAAAGGAAGGTATAGCATGTTGTTTGAGTTAGTTTAGCAGTGCCATGTGTGCCCTTTGATCTTACAAAGAGTGAGCACTCCAGAATTTCTGGAAGCAATCTCTTTCCGAACAAGCCAATACTACTTTTCTGCAAAGCAGAAATCCCTGAAATAAATTAATTGGCTTTAAAAATCATTTAGGACATATTTTTCATTAAAAATTACTTTAAATTGGTTTTTGAAAAATTGATGAGTTTATAATATGATGATTATCAATGTGTTCATCACATTGATAATCATCAGAGATATCTCCACTTGAGTTACTCAGAATGAAAATAGCCCAGAGATAGTATCAGTCACTTCTAGGAGTGAGGTAATATTTATTTTGGGCATTTGTTCTAGAGAAAGTAGGAAGAAAAAAAAAGTGAACTGGAACTCTGGCCTCATTAAACTCCGCTTAATGGTCCATCCAGCACTGCAATGGGTAGAAATACAAAGTGGATTTATTTTGCTGTTCTCATCTTTTTGCATTTGTTATTCTCTTCTTTCTTGAAGATGAGACATTGTCTCTTTGCAGCAAAATCATACTAATTCAGAAGGTAGTCATTGTGTTTTCTACCTTCTTCTCTGTAAGAATTAACCACAAGTTTGGGTAAATATCCATGATGTCTTTCAAGCTCTCTTAAAGGGAAATGTCATAAACTAAAGTCAAAGAGACTTCCAGCTTCAGGCTAGGATCTTAAAAAAAAAAGTAGAGAAGAGTTTCCTCCCATTCTAATAACAAGATAAATCAGATAATCTAAAAAATCATAACTTCTTAACTTCATCAGGGAGCAGAAGTTGCAGAGTAAACACTCTAAAAATCTAAGGAAAGATAGATGTCTCCAAGGAGAGATGGGACAGTAGTCCTGGCTCACTTGTAGCAGACCGTGACAAAAAGATCAACTGCCACACAAGCAGAAGAAAAAGAGGAGATAATGGGTCAGAATAAATGTTTGAAGAAATAATGGCTCAGAATTTTCCAAAAATAAACACATGAAATCACAGATCATAGAGTCTCCCAGAAACAAGAATACTTACAAAAACAAACAACAACAACAAAAACTCCATAGGTATGTACTATTAAAATTGCTGAAAAGAAAAAAAATAATAATAAAATAAAATAAAATAGCTGAAAAGAGAAAGAGAATATCTTAAAATCAGTAAGATAGAAGACAAGTTATATACCAAAGAACAAAGGAGAGGATTACACCACACTTCTCGTGGGAAATTATGCAACCCAACAACAAAGGAAACAGTCAACCAAACTAAAAGGCAATCTACAGAATGGGAGAAGATATTTGCAAATGACATACCAGATAAAGGGCTTGTATCTAAGATCTATAAGGAACTTATCAAACTCAACACCCAAGAAACAAACAATCCAGTCAAGAAATGGGCAGAAGACATGGACAGACATTTCTCCAAAGAAGAGCTACACATGGCCAACAAGCACATGAAAAAATGCTCCACATCACTTGTCATCAGGGAAATACAAATCAAAACTATATTGAGATACTATTTTACACCAGTGAGAATGGCTAAAATTAACATGATAGGAAACAAAAGTGTTGGTGAGAATATGGAGAAAGGGGAAACTTCTTGCACTGTTGGTGGGAATGCAAGCTGGGGCAACCTACCTGGAAAACAGTGTGGAGGTTCCTCAAGAAGTTAAAAATAGAGCTACCATATGACCCAGTAATTGCACTACGGAGTATTTATCCCAAAGATACAGATGTAGTGAAATGATGGGACACCTGCAGCTCACTGTTCATAATAGCAATGCCCACAATAGCCAAACTGTGGAAGGAGCCAAGATGTCCTTCAACAGATGAATGGATAAAGAAGATGTGGTGTATATTGTGATGAGCACTGGGTGTTATACTATATGTTGGCAAATTGAATTTAAATTTAAAAAACAAAAGACGACAGGGGAAAAAAAGGTAATTATGCAATCCAAAAGAAAATAAAGTGACATCTTTAAAAAGCTGAAAGAAAATAATGCAAATACCTTACTTCATTATGAAAACTCTGGCAAAGCTTTTCAAGTTATTTATAATATATGGCTTTTCAGAGACCATCATTTTGGGGGCTGGTTTGTATTACATGTGTTGTTGGACCCAAGAATTAATAGATTGAAATCTTCCAATTAAAAAAATATGTGAAGAGTATATTAAGATCATTGGACTAATTTAAAACAATGCAGACCACTTAGATCATTGTTTGATGCCTCAAATCAGACAGCAGAACTGGCTGGGTTTCTCATCACTCCACTCACAACTAAAGGGGTCAGTCCTACTGAATACCATAAAGTTATCAATGCATTGGTCTTAGTGATTAACAGTCCAGACTTTGGAGTCAAAAAGATGTGCATTCAAACTCTGGCTCCTCCATTTTATAGCTCTGTGAGTTTGAACAGAACATTAAACTCTGACTCTGTAAAAGAGGATTAACAAAACCCACCTTATGTGGTTGTTGTAAGAATTAAATGAGGCGTATATAAAGTCCTGAATGACAAAAGCCCTCAATAAATGGTAGTTCTTATAGCCAATATGCTGTTATTTTAAGACCTGATCAACAATTAATGTATACTTGATTCAAGATATTGCATGTAATTGAAATCGGGGAGGCTGCCTGAGTTTTACAAGGTTTCAAGTACAGGTGGCTTAAGGGTACTACCATATGGGTCATTTGTCACTGGTATATAACAGTTAATGTTTGCTAAGTGTTTTAAATTCCTTCATATAAAACATATACAGATCTCAAGTATTATGATTTAATAAAACAATCCCAAAGATAACGATAAATTTCATCAGAGAAGCCAATATTTATCATTTATATTTATAATTCTATTGTTAAATTGTTTTGTTGGCATGCAAGGCAATATTAATATAAATAACTTCTAATATTATACAATACTTTTAATTTATAAGTTATAGGGATCTGTAGAATGTATAGGAAAATACAAATATTTTAGGGTCCCTTGTATTTATTTCAGTAAGTGTAAAATATCAGTATAATATTATAAATATTTGTATTTTATCCTTGACTATAACTTCATAAGTATAATTTTCAGAGATCAAGTTCCTTCAGTATCTTGTAAACACCATATAAATAGCTACCATATTACTTTCCATATTTCTCTGTTTTATAGTCATTCAACAAACATCCAAGAGTATTGAGCATCCACTCTGTGTAAGACATTGTAGGGGATCCCTGGGTGGCTCAGTGGTGTAGCGCCTGCCTTCAGCCCAGGGCGTGATCCTGGAGTCTCAGGATCAAGTCCCACATTGGGCTCCCTGCAGGGAGACTGCTTCTCCCTCTGCCTGTGTCTCTGCCTCTCTCTCTCTCTTGTCTCTCATGAATAAATAAATAAAATCTTAAAAAAAAAGACATTGTACACAGTGCCAAATAAAACTAGCAGCATATTATTTTTTTCTAGCAGCACATTATTAAAATGATCTACGTATATAGGCTACTTTTTGAACTGCATTAAGAGAATCAAGACCAAATGTTATCACATTAAATAAGAACTTCATTTAATAGAGAGTTAAAAAGAAAACTCATTTCCAAGTCATTTTTTTTTGCTCTTATTTACTTCTTTAATGAAGCAGATGCTCTCCTTTATGAGTGAAATGGTGATTTGCTGCAAATGATAACTCAAATGACTAAATAATAAAGGAGATGTCATGCATTATGTTATACTGAAGTGATGATATAAAATGATTTGCTAGAGGTCATGTTTTATAGATTCTAAGGGCTTAAGAATAATATATTTGTGATTTCATTGTGATACTACTTTTCTGACTATTAAACTGATTGGTGGGGTACCTTGGTGCCTCTGGCTTCAGATGCTAAAGCATCTGCCTTCAGCTCAGGTTGTGGTCCCAGGGTCCTGGGATCAGGCCTCACATCCAACTCTCTGTTCAGTGGGGAGTCTGCTTCTTCCTCTGCTCCCACCCCTCCCCCATCCCCATCCCCATCCCTGCTCATACTTCCTCTTTCTCATAAATACATACATACATACATACCTGAATGGTGCCCATACAACAAAGGAATGTGAAAGCTCTTTTACTGAAATTACAGTCACTTATTAAGGAAAAACCTACACATATACTTAATTAGGTCACTGTCTATCTGCTTATCTCGGGGATATTAATCACTAATCATTGACTTTAGTTATCATTGGGCCCAAGCCCTTTATTTTGTAGATAAAGTTGTTGAACAGTAGAGAGGCTGTGACTCATATGGCACTCTGGTCAAATAGACATTTACGGAGACCCACAGAATCGAAATCTTCAGGGCCAGGGCCTCAGAACACATATTTATGCAGCCTTACAAGGAGAGATGAAAACTATGAGTCTGGTAGAAAATGCTGTACCTACAAGAGTTTGCATTTGGACAGACCTGAGTTCCATACTCATCCATCACTTACTGTTGTGTGACCTTCGCCAGTCCTTTGTCTCTCAAAATCCTTCCATACAAAACACATACAGATCTCAAGTGTTATGATTTAATAAAACAATACCAAAAATAATGATAAATTTCATCAAAAAGTACTGGTATTCATTCATATATAAGATGAGAACAATACCTAGTGTATGGTGTTTATGTAAGATTAAGAGACAGATATGTTAGCATCGCCGTTACTCTGAGGAGAGAACAGTCGGTAGCGGGGTGCAAAAATGCAGAGCAATAAAACCTTTAACTTGGAGAAGCGAAACCATACTCCAAGGAAGCATCATCAGCATCACCACCAGCAGCACCACCAGCAGCACCACCAGCAGCAGCCACCACCGCCACCAATACCTGCAAATGGGCAACAAGCCAGCAGCCAAAATGAAGGCTTGACTATTGACCTGAAGAATTTTAGGAAACCAGGAGAGAAGACCTTCACCCAACATAGCCGGCTCTTTGTGGGCAATCTTCCTCCTGATATCACTGAAGAGGGGATGAGGAAACTATTTGAGAAATATGGGAAAGCAGGCGAAGTCTTCATTCATAAGGATAAGGGCTTTGGCTTTGTCCGCTTGGAAACACGAACCTTAGCGGAGATTACCAAAGTAGAATTGGACAACATGCCACTTCGTGGAAAGCAGCTGCGTGTGCACTTTGCCTGCCCTAGTGCATCCCTTACAGTCCGAAACCTTCCTCAGTATGTTTCCAATGAACTGCTGGAGGAAGCCTTTTCCGTGTTTGGCCAGGTGGAGAAGGCTGTAGTCATCGTGGATGATCGAGGAAGGCCCTCAGGAAAAGGCATTGTTGAATTCTCAGGGAAGCCAGCTGCTCGGAAAGCTCTGGACAGGTGCAGGGAAGGCTCCTGCCTGCTAACCACATTTCCTCGGCCTGTGACTGTGGAGCCCATGGACCAGTTGGATGATGAAGAGGGACTTCCAGAGAAACTGGTTATAAAGAATCAGCAATTTCACAAGAGCGAGAGCAGCCACCCAGATTTGCACAGCCTGGCTCCCTTGAGTATGAGTATGCCATGCGCTGGGAGGCACTGATTGAGATGGAGAAGCAGCAGCAGGACCAAGTGGACCGCAACATCACGGAAGCTCGTGAGAAGCTGGAGATGGAGATGGAGGCTGCTCGCCATGAGCACCAGGTCATGCTAATGAGACAGCATTTGATGAGGCGTCAAGAAAAACTTAGGAGGATGGAAGAGCTGCACAACCAAGAAGTGCAAAAACGAAAGCAACTGGAGCTCAGGCAAGAGGAGCGCAGGCGTCAAGAGGAAGAGATGCGGCGGCAACAGGAAGAAATGATGCAGCGACAGCAGGAAGGATTCAAGGGAACATTCCCTGATGCGAGAGAACAGGAGATACGGATGGGCTATGGGAGGTGCTATGGGCATAAACAATAGAGGTGCCATGCCCCCTGCTCCAGTGCCAGCTGGTACCCCAGCTCCTCCAGGACCTGCCACTATGATGCCAGATGGAACCTTGGGATTGACCCCACCAACAACTGAACGCTTTGGCCAGGCTGCTACAATGGAAGGAATTGGGGCAATTGGTGGAACCCCTCCTGCATTCAACCGTGCAGCTCCTGGAGCTGAATTTGCTCCAAACAAACGTCGCCGATACTAATAAAAATTTCAATTTCTAGTTTCCCAAAAACCCTTAAAAGCAGGATACTTTTTGGACTAGCCAGAATTCTGCCCTGGAAAAGTGTTAGGGATTCCTCCCAATAGTTAGGTCTTCCTTGGCTGTACTACTTTGAGGGAGTTTACTGGAGGCTGAAGGCAAGGGAGGGGCGATATTTAACAAATCAGTTCTGTGTGGTATATCATTTAACTAATTGATTCTGTGTGGTGCATTCCTGAAGTCTCATGTGATTGTTGAGGGTCTGGGCAGGGGGCGGGGGGGAGGGGGTGGAACCATGGCAAAATGGATCCAGTTAGAGCCCCCATTAATCTTGATCATTCCATTCTTGTCCATCCTGTTCTTTTGCTTTCTCATTCTTATATCCTCCAACCCCACAGACACTGCCACATACACCACAAAAACAAACATCCCCCTATGACCTTAGCTCCATTCCATTCACTCACAGGTGGGAATTCAGGCAAATGTCCACAGAGGTCACAGACAACATACATATGATTCTGTTATATCCAGTATATTACCCCTTCATGTCCTAAGAAAGACCTTTCTCTTAGAGATTTTCATTTTAGTGTATATTTAAAAAACCTTGTGTTAAGTTGCCTCCATCTTTTTTCTGGGTAAGGACAACCCAGGAATGGCCCTTTTATGTCTATGATGCTGTTCACAGCTTTTGATAGGCCTAGTACAATCTTGGAAACAGGGTTGCTGTATGCTGAAGGTCAGACAGTAGCTCTTAGCCTTGCCTCTCTTGGGTAGTTATGCTGTGCTTTTTTTTTTTTTTTTTTTTTTTTTGGTGTACCATGTTTGATTTGTCCCTGATACCTTTGGAGTTTTTCTGAGAAATGGAGCAGTAATGCAGCATCAACTTATTAAAATACGTTTTAAGCCTTTTAAAAAAAGAGAGACAAATATGTTAAATGTATTGCACAGTGTTTAGTATATGACAAATGTTTACAGATGATAGGTTTTGACTGCTTAATTTTTTGCACCTTCACTGAGCCGTTACTTTCTTCTACTCCTCTTAATCATGAGAATGTCTCCTCTCCTGGTATTGAGGACAGAATTTTTTCCTGGTTATCCTGTCTGACTTCTCATTCTCTTCCACTGGCTTCTCTTCTTTGACCTCCCATGAATGTGAGCATTCTCCAGGATTCAGTTTTCCATTTTCTTGGAATTTTTCTAGTTCACTATTTTCCCCATGGTGTCAAATAACATCTATTCGACAAACATCTTTAAATTCCTACCTTTAATTCTGCCATACCTTGAGTTCCAGAAGAACATTCCAAACTGTAATCAAGAGTGTTCAGCTTTGGATATCCTGTAGACACATCAGATTCATCCTCAAACACACACATGTGTACACATACCCCTCCTCAATTCTGTGCTCATATTGTTTCTTATTATCTTTTATCATCATCTTGTCTCTATTTAAAATTTTGATTTTCTATTATGAATTATAGCTATGATTCATTGATTTTGATTTTTTAAAAATATTTTATGAAAATATTTTGTGTCTTGATTACTAAGTTTTGGGGGTCTTCTTAAATTTTGAACCCAAGGCAGGTGCCTGCTTTATCCTAGTCCTGGTCATGGGCCATGGTTCTGGCTGCAAAACACCTCTTTTTTTTTTTTTTTTCCCTGAGCCTGGTTCTCCATCTTCCTAGCAAATCCATGAGCTCTCAATAACTTATCAATAAATTCCTGTTCTATTTAAGTCAGCCAGAGTCCCTTTCTATACTTTGAATCCATGAAGAATGAATAAATGGGAAAAGGAGGAAGAATCCTCAAAATTATACTACCAAGAAGTCATCTGTGGCCTGAAAACCTTGTTCTGACACTGACGGACAGACTTTTTTGGGTTTATCAGGAAGTTCCTAAGTTTGATCTTTTTAAATATAGAGTCAACATTTTGTTGTGTTTTCTTTTTAATGATGAACATCAAATAAGTATTTTGATTTTCAGAATGTGCAGGAATACTTGTTAATAAAACATTGGGTTTCTTTTTTCTTCAGATTGAGCAGGACTTGCAATCAGTTGTATGACTATCCAGAGTGGATATTAAATTTATGGGTAAGTGATTGAGCACCTAATTTTTTAGAAACTCATGAATTATATATCAGGCTTATCATTAAGAGAAAAACCACAACCTACATGCCATGTTAAAAATACAAGATAGAAATGCATCTTAATTCAAAAACAACAACAAAATAATACTGTAGTTTTCCCTAAGAAATTTTCACGTGTTATAAAGAAAATGATGTTCAATTTTGGGAACATATGTTGGAAATCAGTTTCTTCATTCTCAGAGGATTTCTAGCTGAATGATGCATCTCTTCAAAGGAATATGAAACTCTGGTATAACATGTGATGTGATAATCAAAATATGTAATTATGTAACAGATTCTTTTTATGTCTGTAAGCAAAGGATTTAATATGCAATATAATTCCTCATTTAACAATTTTTAACATAGTCTCGCCTAAGCAGTCTTTATTATTTTATCATCATTATCATTATTATACACTTCTAACAGAATTGAAGTTTGGTGAGTCAATGATTGTAGTTCAGAAAATAGGTGTCTGTTTCAATCTGTATTTGTGCCAGATTTAATGGGTGACTAAAAGCAGAGAGGAAAAAAGTGAGGGAAATATCCAGATATTATGCTCTAAAAAGGCATTATCCTTGTTCATATGAGCAAAAATATGAAAAGCAGTAGATAATTTGAGTCAATTTATCCCTAAGAATCAAAATCAGAATCTTCTGCAAGAACTTAGTATCCTGCCTACATTTGTCTTTTTGCCTTGTCTTTCTTACTTTGCAATACTTTTATAACCACCTAGGGGCAAGCCAAATAAGCCAGAAGCTCTTTTTTCACCACGAAGATATTTCTAAATTATATGCTATCTGAATCAAAAAGACATTTATGATTTCAAATGATTGCTTGGCTTTTTTCTTCCAATAAAAGTCAATCTTTATTATGTATTTCTTCTTTGTCTCAAGTATGATTTTAAAATATAAACTGATTTTTGTAATACATGAATATCATCTTTTAGTTTTATTGTTGTGTCTCTTCTTATATATCAACTTATCAAAAACTTTTCCACTTATTCAGAACAAATTTCAACTTAAAAAAATAAGTCTACTTTTATAAATATTCAGCTCTTAGTCTTTTTAATCAATGCCTACAGAAGACCTTTGCACATTGTAAACGGCAATAACTTTGGATTATAAATAATATCAAAGCATACTAAAAAACTCTTTTGCTAAAATTATTTAAGAGTAATCTAATTTCAAGGACAACATGGAGTCAAATAACATTCACATTATGGGGGGGGGGGGGGCAGAAAATTTATTTGAAGAAATAATGGCTGAAAACTTCCCTAACCTAAGGAAGGAAACAGACATCCAGGACAAGGAAGACCAGAGAGTTCTGAATACAATAAACCCAAAGATTTCCAAATCAAGAGACATTATAATTAAAATATCAAAAGTTAAAAAAGAAAGAATTTTAAAAGCAGCAAGAGAAAAACAGATTATTACATACAAGGGAAACTCCACAAGGCTATCAGCAGATTTCTCAGCAGAAACTCTGCAAGCCAGAAGAGAATGGCAAGATATATTCAAAGTGCTGAAAGCAAAAAAAACTTCAAGAATATTTGACCTAGCAAGGTTATCATTCAAAATTGAAGGAGAGAGAGAATTTTCCAGACAAACAAAAGCTAAAAGAGCTCATCACCAATCAATCAGCCTTACAAGAAATGTTAATGGGTCTTTAAGCTGAAAAGAAATGGCACTAATTAATATATATGAAAGTAAAAATTTCACTTGAAAAAGTAAATCTAGGGATGCCTAGGTGGCTCAGCAGTTGAGTGCCTGCCTTTGGCCCAGGGCATGATCATGGAGCCCTGAGATCGAGTCCTACATCAGGCTCCTTGTATGGAGCTTGCTTCTCCCTATGCCTGTGTCTCTGCCTCTCTCTCTCTCTCTCTCTCTGTGTCTCTCATGAACAAATAAATAAAATCTTAAAAAAAAAAGAAAAGGTAAATCTATAGGGAAGGTGGCAATCACTTATGAAGCTACTCTGAAGGATAAAAGACAAAAGTAGTAAAATTAACTAAAATTATAATAATTAATTAAGAAATACATAAAATAAGATTAAAATGTGACATCAAAAACAAAACAGGATATGAGAATAAAAATTTAGAATTTGGGAATGTGTTCAAATTTAACTTGCTATCAACTTTAAATAGACTGTAATGTACATAGGATGATACACATGAACCACACAGTAAACAAAAGCAAAAATATAGTAAATGCACAAAAGAAAATGAGAAAGAAAGCTAAACATAATGCTAAAGAAATCCATCAAACCACAAGAGAAGGGAAATAGAAAAGAAAGCAACAGAGAGGAACTACAAAAACAGACAGAAAACAATTAAGAATATAGCAGTAATAACTACCTATCAATGCTTACTTTAAATATAAATAGAATAAATTCACCCATCAAAAGACTTAGAGTGGCTTTAATAGATAAAAAAATAATACACATATTTTATATTGCCTATAGTATATTCACTCCTGAAGTAAGTACACACAGGATGAAGGTGAAGGAATAGAAAAAGAGATTCCAAGCAAATGGAATTAGAAAAAAATAGCTGGTATAGCTATACTCATATCAGACAAAATCACCTTTAAAACAAATACTACAAAAAAATAAAATAAAACAAACACTATAATAAAAAAGAGGACATTACATAATGATAAAGGCGTCAAGAAGATATGACATTTATAAATAAATATGCACCCAACATTAGGAGTGCAAACATATATAAAATAAATAGTAACAAAACTAAAGGGAGAAATTGTCAGCAAAACAATAACAGCTTGGGACTTTAATACTCTGCTTACATCAATGGACATATCATCCAGACAGAAAAATCAGTAAAACATCAGCCTTAAATGACATTATACCTTTTTTATTTAGGTGGACTTTTATTTTTAAAAATGGACTTCTATTAGTTTTATTAAGATAAGTTTAATATATAAAAACAAAACATTCCATCCAAAACCAGCAGAATACACATTCTTCTTAAATGCACATGAACATTCCCTAGGATAGATCATGTTAGGCTACAAAAAAAAAAAAAAAAAAAAAAAAGGTCTCAATACATTTAAGAAAATTAAAATCAGATCAAGCATTTTTTCTGACCACAATGGTATGAAACTAGAAATAAATCACAAGAAGAAAACTGGACAAGCTACAAATACATGAAAATTAAACAACATGTTACTGAATTACTACTGGTTCACTGAAGCAATAAGAGGAGAAATAAAAAAATTCCTAGAGACAAATGAAAACAGAAATAGATATAGCAAAATCTGTGGTATTCTGCAAAAATAGTTTTAAGAAAAAATATTAAATGCAATACAGGTTTACCTCAAGAAACAACACAAATCTCAAATAAACAATTTAATTTTACACCTAAAGGGACTAGAAAATAAAACAAAGGAAGCCCAAAGTTAATAGGGGGAGGAAATAATAAAGATCAGAAAGGAAACAAATGAAATAGAGACTACAAACACAATAGAAAAGATCAGTGAAACTAAGAGTTGGTTCAACAAAAAGAAACAAAATGAACAAGTTTTTAGCTATACTTACCCAGAAGAAAAAGAGAGTTCAAATAAATAAAATCAGTAATGAAAAAGAACACACTGTTGATACCACAGAAATACAAAGGATCAGGGATGCCTGGGTGGGTCAGTAGTTGAGTATCTTCTGCCTTTGGCTCAGGACATGATCCCAGGGTCCTGGAATTGAGAACCTTCTTCTTCTCCCTATTTTTTGCCTCTCTCTCTCTGTGTGTCTCTCATGAATAAATAAATTTTTTTTTAAAAAAGAAATACAAAGGATCATAAAAGACTACTATGAACAATTATTTACACCAACATATTTGAACACCTAGAAGAAATGGAGACATTGCTAGAAACATACAATATTATAACACCAAATCATGAGGAAATAGAAAATCTGAATAGACAGATTACTAATAAGAAGATTCAATCTATAATCAAAAACCTCCCAACAACAACAACAAAAAACCCAGGACCAGATGGCTTCACTAGTTAATTACGCCAAACATTCAAAGATTAATAACAATCTCCTCAAACTCTTCCAAAAAATTGAAGAGGAGGAAATGCTTCCAAACTCATTCTATGAGGCTAACATTACTCTGATACCAAAATCACTAAGGACACCACCAAAAGAAAAGAAAAGAAAAGAAAAGAAAAGAAAAGAAAAGAAAATTACAGGCCAATATCCCTGATGAACATAGATGCAAAAATCCTCAGCAAAATATTAGCAAATTGAATTCAACAGTATTTTAAAAGGATCATATACCATGATCAAGTGGGATTTTTCCAGGGATGCAAGAATCGTAAAGCATCTGCAAATCAACCAACATGATACACTACATTAACAAATCAAAAGATAAAAATAATATAGTCATCTCAATAAATACAGAAAAGGAATTTGACAAAATTCAACATCCATTTATGATAAAAATTCTCAACAAAGTGGGTATAGAGGGAACGTAACTCAACATTATAAAGACCATATATGACAAACTCACAGCTAATATCATATGAGCTGTGAAAAGCTGCAAGATTTTCCTCTAAGATCAGGAACAAGACAAGTATGCCTACTTGTTCCACTTTTATTCAACATAATATTGGAAGTCCTAGCCACAGCAATTAGACAAGAAAAAGAAGCGAAAAGCATCCTAATTGGTAAGGAAGATGTAAAAGTGTCACCATCTTCAGATGACATGATATTATATATAGAAAATCCTAAAAAATCCATTTAAAAACTGTTAGAACTAATAAATGAATTCAATAAAGTTGCAGGACACAAAAATGATAAACAGAAGTCTGTTGCTTTCAATACACTAATAAAATATCAGAAAGATAAGTCAGGAAAACAATCACATTTACAATTATATTAAAAAGAATAAAATATGTAGGAATAAGTTCAACCCAGAAGGTGAAAGACATGTACCCTGAAAACCAAAAGACACAGATTAACGAAATTGAAGAAGATGCAAATAAATAGAAAGATATTCTGTGCTCATATATTAAAAGAATTAACACTGTTAAAATGTCCAATACTACCCAAAGCAATCCACAATACTACCCAATAATGCAATCCCTGTCAAAATTACAAAGACATTTTTCACAGAACTAGAACAAATACTTGTAAGATTTGTATAGAACCACTAAAGACTCCAGATAGCCAGAACAATCTTGAGAAAGAACAAAGTCAGAGGTATCATTATAGTACACTATACTATAAAGCTATAGTAATCAAGTAGTATGGTATTGCTATGAAAACATACACATACATCAGTGAAACAAAACAGAGATCCCAGAAGTAAATCCACATATACATGGTCAATTGATTTACAACACAGGAGGCAAGAATATGGGGAAATGACAGCCTCTTCAATAAACAGTGTTGAGAAAATTGGACAGCTACATGAAAGACAATGAAACTGGACACATCATATACAAAAATTAACTCAAAATACATTAAACACTTGAATGTAAGGCCTGAAATCATTAAATTCCTGGAAGAAAACATAGTAAGTTCCTTGACATTAGATATAGCAATGGGTTTTTGTGGGGGGGGTTGTTCGTTTGTATCTGTCTCCAAAGCAAGGGAAACAAACACAAAAATAAACAAATGGGAGACTACATCAATTCAAAAGTTTCTGAACAGCAAAGAAAACCATTGACAAAATAAAAAGGCAACCTACTGAATGGGATAAGATATTTGCAAATCATATGTCCAATATGAGATTGATACTCAAAATATATAAAGAACCTATACAACTCAATAACAACAACAAAAGGAACAAATAATCCAAATCAAAAATAGAGAATCTCAACAGACATTTTTCCAAAGGAGACATATGGATGGCCAACAGACACATGAAAACATGTTCAACATCACTAGTCATCAAGGAAATGCAAATCAAAACCATAATAGGGAATCACCTTATACCTTTCAGAATGGCTGTTCTCAAAAACACAAGAAATAATAAATGTTGATGAGGATGTGAAGAAAAGAAAACCCTTGTGCAGTGTTGGTGAGAATGTAAATTGGTGCAGTCACTATAGGCAGCAGTGAGAAGGTACCTTAACAAATTAAAATAGAACTACCAAATGATCTAGCAATTCCACTACTGGGTATCTTTCTGAAAACACTTATTTGAAAAAATATGCATACCTTTTATTTCTTTGTAGCATTACTTACAACAGCCAATGTATGAGGCAATCAAAGTGTCCATCAATAGGCAATCTAAGTGTCCATCAATGAATGAATAAAGAAGATATGGTATACACACACACACACACACTGGAATACTACTCAGCCATAAGAAAGAATGAAATCTTGCCATTTGTAATGACATGGATGGTCCTTGAGGGTATCATGCTAACTAAAATAAGTCAAACATTGCATGGTTTCACTTATATATATGGAATCTAAAAAACCAAAGAAGCAAACAAAATAAAACCCAGACTCACAGATACAGAAAAAATAGACTAGTGGTTTTCAGAGGGAAAGGGGTTAGAAGTGTGTGAAATGGGTGGAGAGGATCCAGAAATACAAACTTCCAGTTATCTAAATAAGTCATGGATGAAACAGTCAACAAAACCAAAAGACAGCCTACAGAATGGGAGAAGATATTTGCAAATGTCTTATCAGATAAAGAGCTAGTATCCAAAATATATAAAGAACTTACCAAACGCAACACCCAAAGACCAAAAAAAGCCAGTCAAGAAATAGGCATAAGACATGAATTGACATTTCTCCAAAGAAGACATACAAATGGCCAACAGACACATGAAAAAATGTTCAACATCACTTGGCATCAGGGAAATACAAATCAAAACCACAATGAGATACCACCTCACACCAGTCAGGATGACTAAAATTAACAAGTCAGGAAACAACAAATGTTAGCAAGGATGCAGAGAATGCAAGCTAATATAGCCACTCTGGAGGTTCCTCATGAAGTTAAAAATAGAGCTACTCTATGATCCAGCAATTGTACTAATAGGTATTTACCTAAAGGATATAAACACAGTGATCCAAAGGGGCACCTGCACCCCAATGCTTATAGCAGCAATGTCCACAAAAGCCAAACTATGGAAAGAGCCCAGATGGCTATCAACAGATGAATGGATAAAGAAGATGTGGTATATATATACAATGGAATATTACTCAGCCATCAAAAATGAAATCTTACTATTTGCAACAATGTGGATAGAACTAGAAGGCATTATGCCAAGTGAAATACGTCAATCAGAGAAAGAAAATTATCATATAAAAAAAAGAAAATTATCATATGATTTCACTCAAATGTAGAATTTAAGAAAAACAGATGATCATAGGTGTAGGGAGGGAAAAATAAAATAAGACTATCGGGAACAAACCATAAGAGAGTCAACTAAAGGAAACAAACAGAGGGTTGCTGGAGGGGGATATGGTAATAAGTGATGAGCATCACATAAGTGATGTGATGAGCACTGGGTGCTATATACAACTGATGAATCACTGAACTCTATCTCTGAAACTCATAATGCACTATATGTTAACTAATTGAATTTAAATTAAATTAAATTAAAAAATAAATAAGTCATGGAGTCATACAGCATAGGGAATACAGTCAATAATATGGTATTAATGTTGTATGGTAACTAGACTTACTGTGGTGATCACTTTGCAATATGATATACAAACATCAAATCACTATGTTATACTCCTAAAACTAATATAATATTGTATGTAAGTATAATTTACTTCAGTAAAAAAGACTTTCCCTGTCAATTCATTAAATGAAGAATGCCTTTGAGTTTTCTAAAGAGGAATGCTGTTTTCTTTTTTGCTTATGGAAGTGGAGCCACACTACTTCAAGAACTATGCCACAGAAGAACCATGCTTCTTTAAAGATTTCTTAATTGCTAAATTACCAACTCTTGTTGGGTTTGAATAACATCCTTTTAATTCTGAAACATTCAACCCTAAACCTCAATTTGAAATAATGTTTGAATATATACTGTGTTTCAGTCTTCATACAGAAATCTCCATGTGAAATTTCTCCAAAACATCAAATCCCTGTGATTCTCTCAATGAGATTATATGTTATTTTTCAGGGGCAGATCTGATCAATCCTGCTGTCACCAGAGTTTTTGATTGTCCTACACAGAAAAGGTATAACATCTCCATTCTTTTCCAGCCTAGAACCAAGGAAAACCTATATATAACCACACTGCTAAATTCTAGAGTAAGAAAAATGTCAAGTAAATATTTAAAATAAACCCTTAAAATACTTCATTCTACACCTTCAGCAAAGCTGTGCTCTGCTCATAGTAGCCTAAGAAATGGCCATAGGTTAATTCTACTTCTTCAAATCATATAGGAGAAAATAATGAACATGTTCTTTCAAATTTTTCAGTGGAAATATCATCAGCAGCTACTTATTAAAATCCAACTTTTAATTTTAGCAATATTTAGGTTACTTTGGACATTATCAATCTTCGTTATCAGTTAAGAATTCATAATTCAAGGTAACTTGAATTACATTGAAATTACTTGTGCTGTCTCTGAAAAAACAATTTATTTAACAATATGAATACAAACAAGATAAAACCACATGAGTCTTCAATGAAAAGACTTAGAGGAAATATCTTCTCCAATAACTTTATAATCTCCATTTTAAACATTTTCTATGCTCACTTATTTGCTAAAGTAAATCAATTTCAGCAGTTTATTCTATAGTAATGCATGTTTTTGAAAACAATAAAAGGCATTTATTTTTAAAAATTAAAGAAAAAAGAAAAGTGATCTAATTCAGATGATATCAAAAATAAAATTATTGTTTTCAGGTAATTAAAATTTCTCAAAGTATTTTTACTTGATGATACAAGCTCATAATAACAAATCAACATGAATTGAAAATAAGTTTGTGATTTATGACAGTTGTTAATGCAGTTTCAAATCATTTGTCAACTGAACTATTATAAAATACAAACAATAACCAGAAAACAAGCCAGTAACATTCTATTTATTTAGGAAAACTACCACAATTTTGGTAGTTAATTAGGAAATTCCATTTCTGCAGAGTGGTAAGACATTTTCATAATACATGAAATGAATAAAATATTTTCTTCAGATATCAATTTTCAAATGAACACAGTTTCAAAAATTCCAAACTAAGCAACCCTCCCCTAGGTCTTTTATTGGCTAACATATAAATAGTTTCTTACATAGTTAGAGAGGTTACATTTTAAGATTTTTGATGGCACTGTGCTCAATATTTATTAATACTTTATCAACAGATCACAAAATAAACAAGAGGCTAAACAAAGTATTGTGAACACACCTGTCATATTGCAACAAGCCACTGTTTTCAATACATTTGAATATGCACAAGAGTCTAAAATATCCAATTTTTGTTGAATTCCCAACAATTTTTTGTTTTTTCAACAGTACTTTTAAAATCATTAAAGAGCAGATTTCCCCACAAGCATGATTTTTCTTTTCCCAATGAATTAAAAAATAAACCTGAGTACTCAAAGAAAAAAAAAAAAGAAGAAGAAGAAATGAAGTCACAACCCAACGTAAGACACACATCTAAAATTTAGCATGCCTAGGCTTTGATATGTTGCTTTGTTGATATATGTATATTTTCAATATGGACATTTATAATAAAAAATTTCCAGGTGCCAATTCCCTACAACATTGATGTCTTTTCTTTCTTTAAAGATTTTATTTGAGGGATCCCTGGGTGGCTCAGCGGTTTAGCGTCTGCCTTTGGTCCAGGGCGCGATCCTGGAGTCCCGGGATCGAGTCCCACGTCAGGCTCCCGGCATGGGTCTGCTTCTCCCTCCTCCTGTGTCTCTGCCTCTCTCTCTCTATGTCTATCATAAATAAATAAATCTTTAAAAAAAAGATTTTATTTATTTGAGAAAGAGAGAGGGAGTGAGAAAGAGAGCACAAGCTAGGGGGAGAGGCAGGGGAAGAGGGAGAAGTAGGCTACCTACTGAGTAGGAAGCCCATCACAGGGCTTGATCCCAGGACCCAGAGATCATGCACAATCTGAGCCTAAGGAAGACACCCAACCAACTGAGCCACCCAGGTGCTCCAATGTTGCTGTCTTATAGAGCTCCAGTTGACAGAATTCCCTGGCTCAGCTCTTAAGCCAATATTTTACATTTTGAGGTTATTTTTCAACTTTACTTCCTCAAGCCCCATTGTACATACTGAAAAGGTCAACTTACTACCTTAGAGTTGACCCCTGAAAGTGAGACTTTCTTTGGTGAGAAAGAAGAATAGAAGTCTTGCTAGAAAATAAGCAAATACTTCAAGTGGGGAAATTTGTTTTGTTTCTTAAAGGAAACTGAAAAAAGACAAGAATAAAACTAAATGACACAAGGAGATTGTTGTTAGGTTTAATTATTACAGGTAAGCTCTGAGTTAAAGACCCTTTCTCAGCTTTACATGAACATGTGGTCTATTTGTTATGAGGCCGCAGCAAGTACAATTGCTGTGAATTTGAAACTAAGGATTTAAAAACTATTAAAACAATTTGACAGTAACTTTATATCCCTGGATTTAATAACAAAAAAGCCAAGCTAATAGTTTGTCTTTTTAGTTTAATTTTTCCACTAATTTATTTTAAAGATTTTACTTATTTATTCATGAGAGGCACACAGAGAAAGGTAAAGACACAGGCAGAGGGAGAAGCAGACTCCTCGCACGGAGTCTGATGTGGGACTTGATCTCCGGACTCCAGGATCACACCCTGAGCTAAAGGCAGATGCTCAACCACTGAGCCACCCAGGCATCCCTCCGCTAATTAACTTTTTATTGTATTTTACAAAAATGTTGGTCCACGAAAGCATAAAGATTTTTTAATGTTTTTTTTTATAACAACAATACAACAAGCCTTGGTTTACATGCATTCTGTCATTTAACATCATATGTAACTTACAATATAGATGCCATTATTTTCTCCATTTTCCAGAGAGAAAACCAAGCTCAAAGATGTGAAGTAATTTAGCAGCTATCAGAGTCTAGATTCAAACTCAGGCTCTTGGTTTTAGAGCCCATTCTATACAAGATGTGGTTTCTCCATTCTGGATAATATTGCCATACTGGACACCTGATCCCAGTATTTTCTTCCAGTGGCATTTTTTATCTTTGAATGTTGTCAAGGAAATTATAAGTCATAGTCCAAAGAGTATTTTTGCCTTTATATGTAAATTATGAGTTAATCACCTGTGAATTTATCTGTCTTTCTTAGGCCTATTTATATTTTCAACCCATACTATCTCCTAGTTTTAAAGAGTTTTGTAAACATACAATTCACGTTAAGTACTCTTTCCTCTTTTCATAAATTTAAAGCATATTGCCACCCGATTTCACTATTCTGCAAATCTTTTATTTTTATTTTAGTTATGAAGGCTTGACTTTTTTAAACTTATTTTGGAATAATTAAAGACTCTTACAAAGTTGTAAAAATAGCAAAGAGAAGTTCCATGTACCCATTACCTAGCTTCCCCCAATGGTAACAATTTACATAACCATAGTACATTATCAAATCCAGGAAACTGATATTGACAAAATACAATCAACAGACCTTACCTGAATCTTACTGATTTTTGAATGCACTCATTTTTTATCTATTGAAGTTTATATGTTTCACATGGTTTAATTGGACTGTCTTCTTTTTTTACATAAGCAACATAAATAATATGCTCTGTTAACTCTGTTCCCTTTTTGAGCAGCTGTTAGGATCTACAATAACTCAAGGATCCCTATCATCATTGAACTTATGACTATAAGTTCTTAGTTACATAAAGAATCCCACCCTAGCTGCATGGCTATAAGCACATTGATATCACTGGTCTAATACCTCTGGTCTCATTGACTCTTTTGGTCACAATGACAAGACATCATACTGATTAGAGTGGCCTCATGGTTCAGCCAGACCTTGGCCTATTATAGCTCTCCAATATGCTTTGGCAATTTCACAAAATTTTATTGAGATCCAGTTGCTATCTTACTTGCTAAGATGCAGAGATGAATAACTAACTCACTATCCCTGCTGTCAAGAAGTTCACAGTCTAAAAGAGAAGAAATAAACTTTTGGTTTCTGTTAAGATGGTGAATCAGTACTGGCTGCAAACATTTATTTCTGAAAACTATCATGGAACAATTATAGAAGAGAAAGGTAGGCAGCATGGATCTGGGAAACTAAGATAAAAATAGCAAGAAACTCCTGAGGAGAGGAAGGTTGTCAGAAACTTGTGTCAGGCATACCTATAGTCTGTAGCAATAAAAGAGAGAGGACAATGACATAAGGCTGATTAGTAGGGGAGTGGGATTGGAAAAGCTTTCAGATCTGCTTTTCCCTCTTGCATTTGTTTTAGGAAGATAATGGATTGCCCTACTGCCACTTTGGGGAATAAATTAGTAGCCAAATCCCAGCTCTCCCAAGGTATTGAGATAATATTAAGGTAGCACCAAAGGCCTAAAGGAGTGAGAAGTGATGAAAACAGGTGCAAGCTGGTAAGCTATCCTCATCAGTACTATAGTTATTTCCAAGCAAGAAGAGCTTTGGAGCTTTGCCCTTTGTTATCACCCAGAGCCCATGTACTCCTTCTAGACCATATTACTGGTACCAATATAGATATGAACCCATTAACAAAACATCAATAGTAAGTTCTCACCTATCAATAGTGACTTTAAACATAAATGGATTGATTTTTCCAATCAAAAAACACAGAGTGGCTGGACAGGATAAATAACAATATCTAACAATATGCTGCCTAAAAGAGAACTAGCTCTGAAGGCACATATAGGCTGAACCTGAAGAGATGAAAATAATGAAAAAGCAAGAATGCTATACTAGCATTGGATAACACAGATTTTCAGTCAAGAGTGGTCATAAGGAACAAAGTATAGTCTACAATGATAAAGTGATAACTTCAAGAGGATATAACAATCGTAAATATATATGCATCAAATATTGGGGCACTTAAATATTTAAAGTAAATATTAACAGAACTGCAGAGAGACACTAACATAATAATAGTAGAGGCTCTAAATGCCCCATTTTTAACATTAGATAGATCATCCAGATAGGTTATTCAGTAAGCAGCAAACCTGAATAATACTGTAGACCTAATGACCCTAAAAGACTTGCACAGAACATTCCACCCAATAGCACGAGAATACACATTCTTCTTAAGCACACACAGAACATTCTCCAGGATAAATCATATGTTGATCACAAATCAAGTCTCAATAATTGTAAGAAGACTGAAATTATACCAAGTATCTTTTCCAGCTACAATAGCATGAAACTAGAAGTTAACGACAGCAGGAAAATGAAAAAAAATCATAAATACATAGAAATTAAACAACACACTGCAGAACAATCAATGGATCAAAGATGAAATAAAAAAGGGAAATAAGAAAGTATCTTGAGACAAAAGAAAATGAATATACAACATATAAAAACTTATGAAATGCAGCAAAAGTAGTTCTAAGAGGGATATTTATAGCTATAAATGATTCCATTAAGAAAAATATTTCAAACAACCTAATTTTACATCTCAAAAAAATACAAAAAGAGGAAAAATAGAAGCCCGAAATTATTAGAAGGAAGGAAATAACAAAGATTAGGCAGAAATAAATGAAATAAAGACTAGAAATAATTTTAAAAATCAATGAAACAAAGAGTTGGTTGTTTGAAAAGACTACAGATTGACAAACCTTTAGCATATTGACCAAGAAAAAAAAAGTATACTCAAATAAAGTTATAAATGAAAGAAAAGTCACAACTTATATGCAAATACAAAGAATCATAAGAGGCTACTATAAACAATTATATATCAAATTCTCTTGGTAATAAGGATGAATCACTCTGGCAAGAACACAGGTCCTAATTTCTCTATCTGAGGATTTAGTGCCATAAGAAATAAGTCTCAGCTTCTATGTTATTGAAGTCACCGCTATTTGCTGGTAAAATAGTTTCTTCCATGACAAAAAAAAAAAATTTTTTTAGATTTTATTTATTTATTCATTAGAGACACAGAGAGAGAGGCAGAGACACAGGCCGAGGTAGAAGCAGGCCCCGTGCAGGGAGCCCGACGTGGGACTCGATCCCACGTCTCCAGGATCAGATCCTGGGCTGAAGGCAGCGCTAAACCACTGAGCGAACCGGGCCGCCCCCCGCCCCCCGCCCCATGACAAATCTAAACTGTTGAGCACCAAGTTGCAGAAACAAAAAGCAAAACTTATCTAAGTGAGCAACTAGGTATGAAATAAGACTACCCCATTCCTGGTACCAACTACATTATCAGACAGGATTCCAGCAGGGGGTAAAAACAAGGGTTCACATCAAAGGTTTAAGAGAAGATTTTTACAGAGATAGGAACAAACAAGGGATGTTGAGGCACTGAGGAATTAGCTAAATCAGGAAACTATTACCAGAGGAGGAAATACCCTTATTGGAACCCAGTGAGAGTTGAAATCTTGGGGGAGAAGCTTCCGTTGGAGCTGAAGTTGAATAGGAATATAGCTGCTGTGAGAGAATTAAAGCCAGCAGAGAAGTGGGGAAGAAATTACCTGACCTTTTCTCCTCCTGCTTTCCCATCTCCTGCAAGTTCCTCTCACTGTCCATTGTCCAATCTAATTGAGAAGAGAGTCCAGATGATGCCTCCCAGGGAACAGAAAACAACAAAGAAAGGCAGATAAGATGCTAGGAGATTTCATAAAGATAATAATAATAAAAAAAAACATGAATCTGTTTCTGAGATTTCTATTTTTTTCATTGATCTTTTTATATATTTGTGTGTCAATATTACAATGTTCCATGTATACATTTTCCCAATGACTTGAGATGTCACTTTTTATTAAACTTTAACCTGTGATTGTTTATGAAGGCTCTATTCTATATTTTACATATGTGCACCAATACCACACCTTTCTCATTACTGTATCTCAGCAGTATATTTGATACCTGACAGGGTATGTCCTTCTCTTCAGGGTTTATTTTTCATTAATTTTTTATTTTATTTTATTTCCAATCTGGCTTTGATTCTATTTTTCTCTTCAACATAAATCAGTGGATCAGCTTTCATAAAAAAATACCATTGGCATTTTTATTGGAATTTACATTGATAAATAGATAAATTACAAGGCAATTTTATGTCTTCACACCAGTAAATCATTTCATCCAAGTACGCTTTACGTTTTTAACGTCTTTTTATATTCTTCAATAAGGTATTATAAGTTTCTCAATAAAAGTCTTACATATTTATTCTTTTTTTACCCCTTGGTATATTAAGGGCCTTGTTATAGTGAATGGGCTCTAATATTATTGCATTTTCTAATTGGCTACTCCTGCTATAGAGAAAATTTTTTAATATTTGTGTTTTTGGTCTTATATGTGGCCAAAATAATAAATTTTCTTATTAGTTATGATAGCTTATCAGTTAATTCTCTTGGGTTTTTAAGTTTAGCCTTTTCTTCTATAAATGGACACTCTTCGTCTTCAACTTTCCTATTTGTATGTGTCTTGTCTATTTTCTTGCACTGATCAGACATCAAATGCAATTCTGAATATTAAAAGTGAGAACTGGTGTCCTTTCCTAGTTTCTGATTTAAAGGGAACATTGCTAATATTTCCCACATTTCCTTGATAATGTTCAAATAATCATGCCTGTCTTTACACTGAGTCTCTTCTTCCCTTGCTAAAATCTTTTATCAGAAATGAACACTGAACTGAATCACATATTTAAGGTATATTTGGGGTGTTTATCAAGATAATTATATGGATTTTTAAATAATCATCTTATGCAGTTCCATGAGATCTTTTTTTTTTTTTTTTAAGCTGTATTTATTTCTTAGAGAGAGAGCACAAGCAGGGGAGGCAGGGAGAATCTCAAGCAGACTCTATGTTGACCCCAACATCAGAATTAAATCTTGGGGAAAAGCTTCCTGTTGGAGCTGAAGTTGGAGCTGAAGTTGACCTCAAGACCCTAAGATTACCACCTGAGCCAACACCAAGAGTCAGATGCCCAACAAACTTTGCCACCCAGGCATCCTGAGATCTTGTCTGTTTTGTTCACACTTTCACCTCAACACCTAGAACAGTGTCTTCCTCTCGTATGAACTTTAGAAATATTTCTTGAAGTATTAATAAATAAAAGTATTATTGCCATTAATTACATTGATAGAGCTCTGATGGTGACTCATGCTTGTATTTCTGGAATAAATTTTAATTGGCTATGTTATTCTTTTAATACATTGCTGGATTTAATTTGGCACCTTTTCATTTAAAGTTTTGATATCTCTGTTCATTAGTTTAATTGTTGTACAGTTTTCTTTAGGAGCTGTGTTTTCTCTAATTTTGACACCAAGGTTATGCTATCCTTGTTGGTCCATTTATGTTTTCTTATCTCTCCCTGAGTCATTCTTAATATATAGGCCATGCAAACTATTAATTTTATAAGATTTCCATATTTCTCTGTGTAACACTGAACAATGAATTCTTTCAAAACTTTAAAATCTTCACATATATTTTATGTCAAACTTTCTAATTTGTCATATTTCCTAATCTCTGATGTTGTGTCTTCTCTCCTTTTCTTTCTTTTTTTTTTAAAGATTTATTTATTTATTTTAGAGAGGGAGAGAGAGAGAGAGTGCATACCTGACTGGGTGGGGAGCGGGGGAAGTTGAGAGAATCTCAAGCTGACTCCATACTGAGCATGGAGGCCTACATGGAGCCCATCACAGGGCTTGATTTCAAGATCCTGAGATTATGACCCTGAGATGATGACCTGAGCCAAAACCAAGAGTCAGATACTTAACTGACTGTGCTATCCAAGCTCCTCTCCCTTTTATATCTTAATAAAACTCATCAAATACTTTTAAATAGTTTACTGATTATTTCAAAGAAAAAGAATTTATATTTGTTATTTATCATTTGTATTACATTTGATTTAATTTTTTATAGCAAATGTATGATTTTTATTCTTTCTCTTCTCTTTCATAGACTTTGTTTTCCGTTTTCCAGCATCTTGAGTTGAATGCCTCGTTTATTTATTTTCAAATTTTTATCTCCTAATCAATGCATTATGTCTATAAATTTTCCTAAGTACAGTTTTGGCTGTATCCCACAGTTTTGATATATGATCCACTTGCTGTTATTTGTTTCTAAGTGGTTTATAACTACAGTTTTGCTTCCCTCTTTGGACATTTTTAGGAGTTTTAAAAAATATCTTTTTCTTGCTTATTTCTAGTATTATTTGCATTATAGACAAATAATGTGACTAGTGTCATTTTAGCTTTAGGGAATTTTTGTGTTTTTCTATGTTGCTTAATATATGATCAATTTTTGTAATGTTTATGTATTTTGAAAAAATGCATATGCACTTACAACTTGGATATATAACACATCAAGCATGATGATTGTAATTAAAATATTCTATTTTCTTATTATTTTTTGTTTTCTTGATCTATTTATTTTTTAGACATATCTATTTTTTCCTATCCTAATTTTTCTTTTTTTTTTTTAAAGATTTTATTTATTTATTCATGAGAATACACAGAGAGTAGAGAGAGAGATGCAGAGACACAGGCAGAGGGAGAAGCAGGCTCCACGCAGGGAGCCTGATGTGGGACTCGATCCCAGGTCTCCAGGATCAGACCCTGGGCTGAAGGCGGCGCTAAACCGCTGAGCCACCCGGGCTGCCCAATTTTTCAATTTCTTCCATAAAATATAAAGTGAGAGACAAAATAGCTTGTTCAATATTGAATCCCTGGCACCTAGAACAATGCCCTCAGTATGCAAAATATGTGACTTACATTTCAAAGCTCTTTTCAACACTTTCAAATCCTTAAGTTCTTTCTTATTCCACCATGTATGTGTTATGACTGCACAGGCAAATAGACTGAATAAGATCCATACAATATCATGTCTATTAAATTAACTAAACAAGGAGGCCTTTGGACTGAGGTGGTTCCAGTGCCCTAGCAGCCTCCATAAGCAAATCAAAAACCAAGTTTGTAAATGCCTGAAGGTTGAGAAATCAAATCCCAAGGACAACCAGTCACCAGAAGCCAACCAGGTTCTACCAAATAAGGCAGCCACTTAAGCTATAACCAATCAAATATTTTCCTTGCTGTGCTTCTGCATCTTCTCTATAAAAAGTCTTGCCCCTAGCTTCTTCAGTGAATCATTCCTATCTACTTTTTTTGGTGCTGCCTGATTGAAATAGATTTTTGTTCGAATAAACTCTTAAAAATATTAATACACCTCAGTTTCTCTTTTAACATGTCTTAAGAGGCTTCTGAAGTCAGCAATATTGTCTTATTTATCAATGTATCCTCCAGAAGTTAGAGTACCTCCTGGCACATAGTATGTGCTGAATGAATGTTCATGGAATGACTGAATGAATATTTAGCCCACCAGTATTTTCATGAGTCATTGTCAAATGTCACAGTGTAAAACTTGATTTCATTTTCATCCCAAGGGCCCTTTATATATCCAGGATCTTGAAACAGTTTTTGATATCCAGAGAAAGAATGCTAACCTTATCAAATTGGAAATAAATGTTCTGTGGATAAATCACTTCAACATGTAGATGGGGCTACAGAAAGGCCAACTAAGCTACCTCATTCTTTAGAATGTTTAAGCCTAAAATGCTCCTGATATAGATTTTTTTTTTTTCTACATCAGGTACTGAGAAAAGAAAGATCAGGGACATCCGTTCACTTTAGACAATACTAACAATTGATCCAGATCACCACTCACTTGACTTAGCTTTGGCTGTCAACATATATTACGTGTGAAGATGGGCTGAATAGATCTGGATTCTCCCCACACTCAAATAGCTTGTGGACTCTCTTCCCTCTTCATCTCTTGCCTCCTCATTACACACCTAAAGTTTGGAAGATAAGTTATCCTAAGAGCAGAGAAGTGGAAGGAGCAAGTTTTTTCACCTATGCTTCCCAGAAGCCAATGCCTGTTTTCCTTTATACACATTCCTGAACCAGCCCTAGAGAACACAGAACTAGCCTGCCCCAGGCCTAATGGATAGCATTCTAGGAGCATTCCAGACTAATAGCATTCCAGGCTACATAAAGCCCTTCATAGGCCAATGAATTTGTGTGGCTTGTTGATAAGGAATTTGGGACACCTATGTAAGCTCGACTTACTCAATGCTATCAGAGAATTGACTTTTAACCTAACATCAAGCTCCCAAACTATTGTAGGGTGTACTTCTTGGGAAGCAGGCTCTGAGACAGAGTTTGTGCAGGCTATGCATTAAGAAAGGACATCAGAATTAACATTTAAGGAAGGGAGGGAAAGGAAATAACAGTGGTTAAAGGAAGAAGTCAAGCACTGATGTAGATCAAGTGACACCTGAATGCTCTGAAGCTAGAATGTACCTTCAAAATTGTCTGAGTTGGACAAAGGGGGCCATGCCCTTATATACTTACATCTACCAATCATTAGGTGTGGGCCAACTTGGGAGGGGATATGATGTTGGATGAGGAGTTGAGCCAGTCTATGAAGGTGTTGATAACTGAAGGGCATTGGTGGGAGTTGCACTCCCAGCAACTGAGGCAGTAAGTCTTCCCTTGAATGGGGGATCTGGGCAGCACATCACATTGTTCTCACACATGAGTGATCTAGGCTTGAGATTAGGATCTCTCCATTCAGCAAGTAGAACTGCAATACTCCTACTTATTGATCTCAAGATCCCTCTCCACTCTTAGAAACTATTACAGACCAAAAAATATTTATTTGGATTTTTACCTTAACAGAAATTAAAACAGAAAATGTTAAAATATTTATTAACCTATTTTAAAATAGCAACATAAATGTACTACCTACTGAAAATAAAACCCTGTATCTAAAAATAATTAGTGATAATCATGACATTGTTTTCCATATTTTACTCATGTAAACGATCTTTGACATGTGAATTCCTGAGAGGATCTAGGTAAATCCATTAATGGTTCACAGACAGACATGCACTGACAAGAACTTAGAAAAAAATATCCAAGACCCAATACAACAAGGCTCAAAAAGTCACTATAATAAACTAGATACCTAAATTAAGTCCTCTAAATTTCTATGGTCTTGATTCTGGATTTTTTTCCCTACCCCATAATATATCTGAAAAAATATGTTTAAATTATGTGAATAAGTGTCCAGGATAAAACATTTTTTAACCTCTCTCAAGTAGGAGATGCTTTCAGGAGTTTTTCCCTAGAAAACTCTAAGGTGGCTTTGAGACTCTCTTCTAAAATGCATAAGACAATGTCCAGGGCCGCGTGGTCTCAGCAAAAAATTATGAAAATGTTGTCATTTGTGCTAAGTTATCAGACCTACAAAAATTCTTAGAACCTGAGATCCAGCATAGTTAATTATTTTTCAGGGATAGGAGGAGAAGGTAGAGCTTTACCAGGTATTTGGTCTTTGGCAAAGCAGTACTAAGTCTTTGTTCTCTAAATCTAAGTGTGGTAGTTTGTGGTCTTACTTCAGAAAAAAAAAAATCTGTTAATATGCATAAAAATAAATTTATAGCTCTTATAATGAAACAGAAAGCAACCAGAAATAAATTTGTTTAATAAAGGAAATTGAGAATGCTGTATATATCCCTAGATATTCCAGTTATACTGCCCGACCAACTTAATCTAGTTACCTAGTAGTAAGGCAATTACACAATGAAGATTTAGGGTTGATATAAATTTAGGGTTCAGTTGTGATGTTGGAGGCTTATAACAAAATATTTCTTGTGGGAAAGCAAGCCCCTTGGCAATCTTTACATTGTTGTGTGCAATTAAGTGACAATTTATTCTGTTTTTGTTTTTAATGGGACCCGTCATTTACTGTCATTACTGGTCCACAAGAGAGAACACTCCAGTGTTCTCTTTATTTTTCTCTTCAGAACAGAATCTGTACTAAACCATCAGAATTTGTTTTTCTAGCAATGAAAAAGCTTGTGACTTATGGAAAGCCAGCTCCATCTAGCTGTCCATACAATATCATTCTTCTTTCCACGTTCCATAAATTTATAAAGTACTGTGTATGAGATCATCAAAATGTAGTTTCTACTAAAATAGGTCCTTGCCAAATGGACAGATCAGTGACCTCATGTATAAATACTTTTAAACATATTGGGCAGCCCAGTGGCTCAGTGGTTTAGTGCCACCTTCGGCCAAGGGTGTGATCCTGGAGACCCTGGATGGAGTCCCACATCAGACTCCCTGCATGGGGCCTGCTTCTCCCTCTGCCTGTGTCTCTGCCTTCCTCTCTCTCTCTCTCTCGTGTTTCTCATGAATGAATAAATAAAATCTTTATAAATAAATAAATACATACATACTTTTAAATATATCAATACATATCCATTTACTTCTATCATATTTTTCTCCTTTTTGCCTTCATTGAGAATATATGGAGTTGGTTATTCTAAGGAAAGGCTCTAAGATCAGCATTATATTAAAACACACACACACACACACACAAATGCACACACCCTGCTTCCTTTATTAAGTTTGAAATCTAGGTCTAACATCTCATGAAGGTTAAAGGATAACTAGATTAAATGTTCAAATGATATTACATTTGAGGTTGTTTATTGTGTGCATATGAATCTATATAAAAAATATGCTAAAGCTTTTCTCCTGAGACTTTTAAAGGAATGTTCTCCAATCTCTCTTGTTGAAATCAATCTAAAAATATTTAGCATTGTGTAAATCTTGTGGTAGCAACATGCATCTTTATTAGGTCATGCCAATATTAAAGAGATTTACCAAAAAAAATCAGTCTTTGTAGCATACATTTCCTATATTGTTATTATTAAATTATTCCTAAATTGGAAAATTAATAAATCCCATAGGTAATCTATGTTCTTGGACGAGAGTAGGAATTTCCCATTGTCACTGCAATTTTATCACTAAAAAGATGCACTAACATCTTTATGAATTCACTTAAAACCATTATTTCACTTCAAAGAGCTCTACATACATTTCAAAATATGTTGCTTTAACACATTTTCAGTGCATTTTCATCAATATTTCATTTCACTATCACCCAGCCTTACCTCTAGTCACAAACAATAAAGCAGGGCAGTCAGGCAGTTTAACACAGCTTGAGTTCAGCAACCACCTAACACTATGAGCTTCATTCAAATATCAAAATGCACTTTCAGGGACAAAAGAATTTATTTGCAATTGGAAAATATGACTTTATAAATTGTACAAAGTTTAAAAATCTCTGAACCTACTCATCTTATTGGATTTCTTAGACACCACCATGTTCTATTTGGCTCAATGCCTACATTTGTACAGATAGCATTGCTATTCATAAAGAGTAAAAAGAAGGATGTCACAAGTGGAAATCCACTTAAACTGCCTTTCTGTTGAGACTGAATGCTGTCCATCAACTCATTCATTCATCCACATAAAACAACTTTACAAGTCTGCTATATACACAAAGCTCTGTGGTGTGCTATATCCTTAGACTCTTAAAATATAGCCTGAGTTTTCCCACCTTCAGGCATTGTACAAGCAATATAAAGAGTGATGACAAGAACCACTAGCTCTCTTTAGGGTTTAGGGTTAAGATATTCCTTTGTTAAAAGACATGGATGGCGATTAATACTATAGCATGATTTTGATTATCAGAAGAACCAACAGAAGAGAGGCACTGAGGAATGGGAAGACTCATAACTTAATCAGAAACATGACTGGACAAAATCTAAGCTAATGATGAATGGCATGGTGAATGGTGTGGAATGGTAGAGAGAACATGCATCTAGAGTCTAGTGTCAAGCACATGTGTTGACTCCCAGCATCACCAACACTGACTGTATGGCAATGAGTAATGCATTTCATTTCACTGAATTTCTGTTTCTTCACAGTCATAATGTAAATAGTAAAATATTGCTCAAAGGACTAATGTGATAATATGTGTGGAAGTAGAGGCATAGACAATATACTCAAAATAATGTAATTACTTTTCCCTTCTTTTTTTGTGACGGACACAAGTGTGAAACAGAGGGCTACCAGAAGACTCTAAGTACCATGAACATGGGGAGGAATAAATTTGGGTGATTTAAATTCTAGCAACTTAAGGACCTAAAAACCAACTTCAAACTTGTCTACAAAAAAGACACACCCAATCTTAGATCCAAAAGTCAAAAGTTGTTTTGGTTAAAGCACACAAAAAGAGGACTTTATAGGTCATTCTGAGCAAGGGCTCTAAACACCTATAATACATACCCCAGATATTCCCCAAATCAATTTAAACCTCTAAAATGTGCCCTTACTAGGTCAAATTTGTCCTTAGTAGCAGGACACTCTCAAACTCATGTTTTCTGCTTCTTTCTTTTTTCATCTTTTCTATCATCAGATCATCTTCTAAATGTATCTTTAATGTATCTAAATGTACCCTAAACTGGTTCCTAGTATTACAGAACTACCACTTTTTGTTTATGGAAGACAAAAATATTCCCCTTTCCTTAAATTTCAGGATGCTCAAGATGAGATTAAAAAGAGTTAAGTAGACGTGCTAATTGAAAATTTCTCAAAAGGAAATTTTAATCAGTATACAAATCAATTAAATTTAAAAACTTCATGAAACACAATGATTAGAAACCATCTCCTCTCTCATATTTTTTTCATGAGATTACTAATATGGAACCTCATACAGATTAGAAACTATATATATATATATATATAATTATATATGTATACACACATATATAATATATATTATATATTATAAATATATAATTATATAATGTATACTTAATGTATATATAATTATATATATGTATACACACACACACACATATATATGGCATAATTATAGACAAATTAGCCAAATCTCAAGGTTCTAGGGCCTTTGGATAGTCTAAGCACCTAATGTGGTGGGATAAATCTCCATAGAGATTTACATTATAGGGTGCGAATGCCCAATCTTTTCTTTTTCCTCCATTCCTGAACTGACAAATATCTTGAGCATTATTATGGCTGAGTCTACTTCATATTAGCAATATCATCTCTTGTCCATAGTTAAATTACTTTGCATTCAGTTAATTTACCATAAGCTTTCATTAATCAATATATTAAACTCTTATTAGTCTTCTCTACAACTTCTTTACATTTATAATGATTTCTAAGTTTGGATAACTCTAAGAAGGTTGTTTGTGGATAGTGTTCAACTGATGTTGCAGAGGAACCCTTAAGCTAGCAGTATCAGAAGTGATTCTGACGATCCTAAATGATGTGAAACACAGAAGATTACCTGAACTATAAAGATCAACAATGCCAAGAGTTTTCATCTTCATCTGTGAATTTTGGCAAATGTGGCTTGATTTACTTATAATACTTTATTTATTTAACAAAATCCTACTCAGGGCTCACTGTGTGCCTGGCATTGCTCTGTGTAATTCACAAATATGTACCCTCTATGCCAAAGTTACTCTTTTAAAACATGACATTAAAACTACAAATATACTTTCATTTGAAAGATGAGTGACAATAACAGCAAAAGCTCTCTTCAGCAACTTTGTTGCATCATGAACAAAAGAAAGCAAATTAGCATTGATGGCACTGGCTCTCATTTATATAAGAATCCCCTCTCTTGGTATGCTTACATATTCATAGCATTGTAACAATTGATGATTTTTAAATTTCTCTAGAAATCAATCCAGATTAGGAAAGTTGATTATCACAATACCTAGTTGTCACCAATCTGACTTTACCCACAGAAACTGTGTTGCTTCATTAAATTCCTATCTTACATTGATCTTGTTTCATGATGAGAATCAAACACTAAGCATTCACAAACTCCAAGTGGTTCACACCTCCTAGAAAGATTTCCCTGGAGAGACATTTGCTCCACATTTAAGATCTAGGAGCTCCCATAAGCCTCACAGAGGCAATGCTGTACAGAGGGGATCGAAAGGCAATGGAGGTAGCTCCCTAAAATAAATACAAAGGTAATTTAAATGTTTCATAATAACTTTCACACTGCAGTAGGGAGATCAGGTAAATAGGCCATCGCTTTCACACTCACTATGTTAAGATGCAAGCATATCAACTTTGCACCTATTAGAATCTACCTACCCTGAAAACCAAAGAGAGTAGAAAGGTGTCAGTGTGGAGATAGCAATAGCATCAACGACACAGACCCATCTAGTTCCTACACTTCTGCATTCTGCTTCAAGAAATGAGGTACATCTATAAGGGAAAAAAAGCAGAAACTTAAAACTGAGAAGGTGAAAATGAGACATCTACAAGCAAAGAGGGATAGAGGCTGGTCACATGTAAACTCCCTACTAAAAAGCTGAGAAAGTTCAATGTCAGAAACAAAGGACAAAAGAAACGTTGAAAATAAAAAGAACTGAAAAATCAACATCATACTGATATTTAGAGTTCCATTTGAAAAAAAAGAAATAAAAATTAAGTGAAAGTAACTTCTTAGAGGGGAATGCTTGTCATTCTTTATTAGGCTTCTTTCCTATGAAGCAAGATATTAGTATATTCCAAGCCTCTTGCTTTACCTTCCTCACCAGGGTCTGTGGGAGGAGTGGTGTATGTGCTTCATAAATGCAGACAAAAGTTTGGGGACTTATCATTGTAGAATGGCCTGCTTCAGGGTAGCACTGCCAAAAGAGGTGTGGGGAGAGTCTGCCAGTTCTGGGTTCAAGATCAAATCACTCACTAGAATAAGAGATCTAAAACTCCTTCATTCATCCTTAAGTCTACCAGATGCAAAGGGAGCATTTTGTATCTGATATTTATTCTGTTATCTGATATTTATTCACTGCTTTTTCACCAGTAAATCTCCAGCCATCTCTTTTTTGTTTTTTGTTTTTGTTTTTGTTTTATAATAAACTTATTTTTATTGGTGTTCAATTTGCCAACATACAGAATAACACCCAGTGCTCATCCTGTCAAGTGCCCCCCTCAGTGCCCGCCACCCAGTCACCCCTACCTCCCGCCCTCCTCCCCTTCCACCACCCCTAGTTCATTTCCCAGAGTTAAGAGTCTTCCATGTTCTGTCTCCCTTTCTGATATTTCCCACCCATTTCTTCTCCCTTCCCTCTATTCCCTTTCACTATTATTTATATTCCCCAAATGAATGAGAACATATAATGTTTGTCCTTCTCCGATTGACTCATTTCACTCAGCATAATACCCTCCAGTTCCATCCATGTGGAAGCAAATGGTGGGTATTTGTCATTTCTAATGGCTGAGTAATATTCCATTGTATACATAAACCACATCTTCTTTATCCATTCAACTTTTTATGGACACCGAGGCTCCTTCCACAGTTTGGCTATTGTGGACATTGCTGCTATAAACATCGGGGTGCAGGTGTCCCGGCGTTTCACTGCATCTGTATCTTTGGGGTAAATCCCCAATAGTGCAATTGTCCAGCCATCTCTTTCCCAAGCTCCTCCTACACTCTTGCCTCTGTCTTCTTGCCCCTATCAAAAACTACTTCATAAAATCTTAAAAAAAAAAAAAAAAAAAGTTAAGGATGCCTGGGTGGCTCAGCGGTTGAGCATCTGCCTTTGGCTCAGGGCGTGGTCCTGGAGTCCTAGGACAGGAAGTCCTTGTCTGGGCTTCCTGCATGGAGCCTGCTTCTCCCTCTGCCTATGTCTCTGCCTCTCTGTGTCTCTCATAAATAAATAAATAAAATCTTAAAAAAAAAAAAAACTACTTCCATTTGCTTCATTCACACCTACATGTAAATTGCTGATAATAGTTTATAGTGAGTTGGCTCATCAGAATTCATCCTTTAAGATCACTCAAGATTCTTTAACATACCAGACCCAGAAGACCTCAAAATAAACCTAATGTCCTTGTAGGAAATGCATAGCAATGGGGCAACCAGAAATAACAAATTTACTTGAGAAAAGTTACTGATTTCACTCAGTGGTCTTTGTGGTGGGAAGAAATCTGGGACTATGAATTTCAAAGTGTATTTTTACCAAAGAAGAAAATAATTGAGATGGACAAAGACTATGTCAAAAATATCATTTTCTAAGCTAACTTAGTCATTCTTTAGGACTGATTTTAAATGCTGCTCCATTGTTATGATCTGAATCTGTTAAGATTTTCCCACATGTGGCAAGGTTCTTCCTCATCCATGCCTCTCACAAAGGTCACAGAGCTCTTCTCCTCCCATTTTCTGCCTTGTTTTGGTTTGTCTGCATATCTATCTGCCCCATTAACTTATGATCTCCTCGAGGATGCAGGTAGTATCTTGTTTGTACATTTTCAGCCTGATACCCAGAAGTTTGCCATAAATATTTGTGTTGTTCTGAGTGGGAAAAATTAGAGAGGGAGATAAACCATGAGACTCCTAACTCTGGAGTCTCCTAACTCTGGGAAACAAAGGGTTGTGGAAGGGGAGGTGGGCAGGGGGTTGGGGTAACTGGGTTATGGGCACTGAAGAGGGCACTTGATGGGATGATCCCTGGGTGTTATACTATATGTTGGCAAATAGAGCTTAAATAAAAACATATTTTAAAAAAATAAATGTTTGAGTTGTTGAATGGAATTTTAGCAAATGGTCAGAGCTCAATGAGAAAGAAAAGGAGGCTCAAATGTCTTGAAAAAATTAATCTCTTCTTGGGAAAACAATAAGTATCAAAGAAACTCTAGCACTCAGAAAACAAACAAACAAACAGAAGAATGGAAAGAGAAGAAAAACTTAAGACAACAGAAGGGTATATGGCTGAGCCAGCCTTGGCTTCTGGCTCAGCCAGTAGAGCACATGACTCTTAACCTCTGGCTCATAAGTTTGAGGCCCACATTGGATATAGAGATTTCTTAACTAAATAAATAAACCTAAAAAAAAAATAAAAACTAGAATCTGCTTTTAAAAAAAAAAGAACACAATGAAAATAAATTGAGAAGCAGAAAAGATCATGGTTGACACATTTGCAAGTGTCAGAGGGGTTGAAATACTCAGAACTTAACAGCAGAAAAGACAGCTCCCCATAGGGACAGAATGGAGAATGGTATAAAAATCTTTTTAAAAAGGTGGGGGAGGCACCTGGGTGGCTCAGTCAGTTAAGTATCTGCCTTTGGCTCAGGTCATGATCCTAGGCTCCTGGGATGGAGCCCCACATTAGGCTCCCTGCTCAGCGAGGAGTCTGTTTCTTGCTCCCCCTCTGCTTCTTTCCTCAAAGAGAGAGCTCATGCTCTCTCTCAAATAAATAAATAAATAATAAATAAATAAATAAATAATCTTTAAAAAAATTAAAAAGAATAGAGAGTGGCAGGCACCAGAACAACAGGCAGATGATTAAGACTACTCTGACCTGAGAGCAAACAGCTGTAGCCAGGGACCTTAAGAGGTCTATCTTCTATCTACGGAACTTGGCTGTAAAAACTGTTAACTCTTTTAAGCGGCATAGCCAAGGTCAAAGACCCGTTGCTTTAAGCTAAAGAGCTAAAACCCCAAAGAAGAATTTTAATAAGTATGAAAGAATTTGAAGACATTAAGGGTCTTCCATTTAAGGAACTGGATCTTTTGATTGATAAAGAACAAAATCAAAATTGAATAAACACCCAAAAAGTCAAATGTTAATAACTTTTATATTATTATTCAGCCTTAAAAAGGAAAGAAATTCTGACACATACTACAATATGCATGAACCTTGAGATCACTATGCTAAGTGAAATAAGCCAGTCACAAGAAGACAAATACAGTATGATTCCACTCACATATCTAAAGTAGTCAAATTTCATAGAAACAAAAAAATAAAATAGTGGTGGCAAGAGGCTGAGGTAAGGGGGAATTATTGTTTAATGGGTACAGAGTTTTGTTTTGTTTAAAGATTTTATTTATTTATTTATTTATTTATTTATTTATTTATTTATTTATTTATAAGAGACAGAAAGAGAGAGAGGCAGAGGGAGAAGCAGGCTCCATGTAGGAATCCTGATATGGGACTCCAGGATCACATCCTGAGCCAAAGGCAGGCACTAAACCACTGAGCCACCCAGGCGTCCCATGGGTACAGAGTTTTATAAGATAAAAAGCATTCTGAAAAATAAATAAATAAATAAATAAATAAATAAATAAATAAATAAATAAAAATAAATAAAACATTCTGGAGATTGGTTGCACAATAATGTGAATATACTTAATACCACTGAACACTTAGCAATGGTTAAGATGATAAATCTTATGCTATGCATTCTTTACCACAATCAAAAAGTAATTTTCACATTAATAACTTTGTTATAAATCAATGATATCACAAATGATTGTTATTCAATTGGCTTTAAGAAACATTTCAATTATAATCCAAATCAGATTAATGTATTGGAATCAACTGACTTTTAAGTTTTCACAGGTGTAACAAACATTTCTCTTTAAAAAGAAATGTCAAAAGTCCAAGCCAATAATCAATATGCTTTCAGTTTATTCTACAGCTAAATCTTGAATTTGGTTTAAAAAACACAAGGTAAAAACTCTCTGATAACGGAAGTATTCACTATTTTCCCACCCACCCCCAAACTAGATAAGTCTTGCATTCTTCTACATTTCTCAGATTTTGTGCTTGGATTACTTTTTTTCTTTGGGCCATTCAGAAGTGCCTCAAACCTAATTTTTTATACCTATGCTGGGAGGGGGGGAAATACATCTGTTTGATTAGAAATATTTAGGGGTGAGCAGAAAAATTTGCATTCCTGCTGACAATTTCTATACTAAGTTTGGCCCAGTGGGATTAGAAGTCTCTGAGATATTAAACCTTGGAAAGAAGAATTTGTAATGGAAAGGCTGAAAGAACTTAATTATAGCCAGTAGCTCCACTTGAATTACTTTAAGCATACTCAAATGTGCTGTGTTATCATAAGATCTTCAAAAAAAAAAAAAAAAGAACTAAGGCAATTTATGGATGAGACATTATAGACATGACCAAAAAAGCAGTTTCACCTCTGGGTCATTTGAGTTGGTCAGCCTAACGACAGAGGAACATCTGCAGTGCTGTTCAGGGAGCTAAGAAAGATGCCACACTTGCTTAGACTCCTAGGATCACTAAAGTCATTTTCAAGTGACTTTATTTGACTCCTCACAGGTATTTTCTCAGGACACCTGTCCTGTGTGTCTTTGGTGTCTAGATTAGAAGAATTAATTTTGTTTGTCTTCTTTTAGAGTAGAGGGTTTTTGTGTTTATTTGCAAGAATCCTCCAGGGCACCTGAATGGCTCAGTGGTTGAGCATCTGCCTTTGGTTCAGGTCATGATCCCAGGGTCCTAGGATTGAGTCCCATATCAGGCTCCCCACAGGAAGCCTGCTCTCCCTTCTGCCTATGTCTCTCATGAATAAATAAATAAAATCTTTTTTAAACAAAAGAGTATTCCTACAATATATCTCAGACTTGCCCCTAGAATAGATCATTCCATGACATGTTTCTCATTTCTTGCTTTTCTTCCCTTTCAACAGTAAAGCCTTGCCCAGTACCCCTGATTCAGTGCCACTTCTGGGCTGAGAAACATGATGATCTCTGTTCACAGGAAAACACACAAGAACATTCCTGGACTTCTGCTTTAGTCCTACCCACAACCCAGCTGAATACAGGCCTCTACAGGAAGAACTCCTCCCCACCATACATGCACACACATAGTGCTGGGGAATCAGCTTCTGTCCCTCGCAAGAAGAAAATAGCCTTCAAATCCAATAATCCCTATATAAGAATATTCAGATAGTACTATTTACTGAGAGGTGCTGTCATTCCCTTGACCTATCTAACTCCTGGAATCCAGTCCCTCACCTAGCTTAATCACCTTTTTTGAAAGTTCTTTCTCACCTTGATTGACTTCATGACTATTGTTTTTTAGCTTTTTTTGTACACTAGATCACAGACTTCCAGAGTTAGCTTGATTTCCTGGCCTCCAAATACCTGGTATGATTCTACTCCTTGATTGGCATCTTATGACCCCTGATATGCCTTATTATTTTCCAAACCTTAGTCTAAACTCTTGAAAGCTATTAAAACTTAATTTTTTTGAGGATGGGATGAGCACTGGGTGTTATTCTATATGTTGGCAAATTGAACACCAATAAAAAATAAATTAAAAAAATAAATAAAATAAAACTTAATTTTTTGAAACTTGAACCCCCCCTCCCAACACACACTAAAAACTCTCCTATTCCTGCATCTCTGCCTAACTCAGCCTTTTCCCTCTCTCATCCATTCTATGTTGCAAAACATGTTCTCTTGAATTTACTGGAATTAGGAGTGGGGAGAGAAGTTGCAGATAAGTCTTCCATGATCTTAATTTCAAGTCAGAACTCCAAATTTGCAAAAGTAACATGATAAAGTCCAGATTAAAGTATTTTCTTCATCATTCAGATGAATTTCTGCAGTCAGCTGGTGTGAAATGATTAAAGTTGTAACCAGGAGCAGACTCCAGGCCATTTCTTGCTTGCCTGGGAAGACTTTTAATGTAACAACTTCAGATCACTCTGTCCCCTGAGGCATCTTTCCTGTACCTATTAGCCTATAAAGAACACCTTCAATAGAAATATCTACCTAAAAGACGACTGGAAAATAGAGGAAATTTTATAAAAAAATTTTTCAGCCTTTCTCATGAGGGTCAAATAATCTAGAGTCTACCTTAAAAAAAAAGAAAGAAAAAAGTTCTTAATATATATTATTTATTCATATATATTCATTTTTTTGACTGTCAAATAGTGAGAACCCTCTATGTGCCTACCACATTCTAGGCACTGGGGATGCATCACAAGCAACTAGACAGGAGCCCTGCCCTCAAGGTGCAGATCTTCTTAAGGGTGACTGATTTGACTAGTTCTTTTTATTCTTTATCTTCTTTATTGACCCTATCAGGAGCAGCTATGAAACTAGTTTGTGCTTTTAGTTACTCATCTCTTTATTCATTTATATATATGGTATTTATTTATTTAGTCTTTATTCATTTATATATATGGTCTCTCATCATATCAAAACTTCTAGACTAAGCTTTTTTGTTTTATTTTTAATATGCTTTTCCAAAATAAATTGTTCACTTTGAGGCAGTTTTAGCATCATAAAATATACTTTAGTGGCCCTTCTTAAATTTGTCAATAAGTACTCACCTAGCCAAAGATAGTGTGTTGATACTGAACCACATCTACAACTCTGATGTAAAACGATGTAATGGGGTTTCAGATAGATTTGTAAGGTCATCTTCCATTGGAGGGCGTTAGTTTTGGCCTTGAAGCCAAATCAAACCAAACCAAATAAATCACCACCACCACAACAAAAACATTTTGTGAATAGAAAATATAGTAACTCTTGTGCCACTCTTCAGATTATCTGATCAAATCCCTCATATAAGCAACCTTTCCTTAGCATTTGAGCCTGTTTAACCTTCTATACTCTTACCTACCCCCAAGCTCAGTCAGTGTGAGCTACAGAAATATACTCATTTTAGTACTAACCTAGAGAGCCTATCAAAGGTACAGATTCTGAAAAATGCAGACAATGCATTTTTAAATCAAATATGAGATTGTTTTTAATTGCCTGCTCTAAGGATTCTCTGTGATGTAGTTCTGTCTCTAACACAAAATATTTTACAAAAATTAGAATTTCTAAAGAATAACTTTAAAAAGAGCTGAGAACCTTCTCAGCTGTTTTGGGTTTGATGCCAATAGCACATTCAGGCTAATGGAGATGGGATTCATGTTTATTGAGAGCTTTATAGGTTCACTGCAGCATGCACTTCCAAAGTTTACCTTGGTTGTCTTATTTATCTTCACACAAACCCTAGTGAGTACATATATAGATGAGGAGACTGAAGGCTAAAACAAAATCAGAGTAAAATAAAATTAGTCTTAAGTTAGATCTTAATTAGTAATATTTTCCTCTCCTCCTTTTCTTCTCTATATGCCACTACTCCCTCCTCCAACACATACACAAACACATTCACCCCAACATACAGTGTTATTCACAGAGCTTATATTATTCACATGCCAACTAAAAAGTCAAAATAATGTATAAGGAAATCACTCTGTTGTGTCAAAACCAGCTGAGCCAAAGACAAGCTCGGAAAGCATAGAAATCAGCATAGTCTGAACTAATTTGAAAATCTTTCTCTCCAAATCAGATTTCAAGCTGATCTTTAGTGATGAACTTCACATATGCACTGCTTAGGTGGAATACAGGGAATAAAATACCAATACCTAGTTCCCTTCCATTTCATATAGATCAAAGCAAAACTTCCCCTGTCTCATAATTCCCTTAAATTGGAATTCACCTCTCTCAGACTTAATATCTTTCTTTTTCGCACAATGAAGACATGCTACCCATCAGACCCATGCAGAGGCTCAAGTCCTTGATACTTTGTGCCTCAGGCTTTCACTAAGAAAACGGAGTATAAGAACTTTATCTCCAATAGTTTCTGCCTATTGTGACATCTCTCCTGGGTCTCTTCACCCCTAAATTCTTCATTTCTTTTCAGAATTTAGCAAAAAAGCACTTTTCCCTGCCTGTTTATCTCAATGTCTGTCTCTCACTGCTAGTATTTATTGCTTATCACCGTAAGTCTTTATTGAATGTAATCTGTTTGGGGATATAGTTGGCATGAAAGATGCTCCACCAAATGAAGTTGTAAAGTATTATACATAAATACTTAATTCCTAGATTTATTTATTATCATCATTACTTATTTACCACTATAGGCACACAGGACACCTTTGAAAGAAATAAATCTGGTTGGTTGCTTTCCCAAATTTTATCAGAATATTCCTAGATCAGAATATTTCCCAAATTGTATCAAAGTATTTTACAAGATATAAATTAATGTCAATATATATTTATTAATCTTCACATGACTAGTACACATGATAGTTTACAAAAATGTGTACATTTAGAATATCTCATTTAATCTTTTTAATTATTTAATCTTCCCATCTATCCAATGCTAAAACAGTTTTGGCTGCTACATGACAGTCTAGGAAAGTGAGACTGAAAGTTTGGGAAATATAGCAAAAGTTACATAAGTAATGAGTTTCAGAACTGGACCCGAACCTAGGTCTCTCACTCCAGGGATTTCTCTCTCCCATGGCTGCCTACAGGATCAGCAGGATGAAAGGAAATCAAGCAAGGGTCAGAGAGAAACAAAATGGGCCTCATCATCTCCTTTGTGAAGCTTTCGTAAGGGTGTATGGTTTGATGTGGATTTATGTTTCATATTCAGCTAAATTAACTCAATTTTGTATTTAATTCAAGGTCATTGGACCCTAAATGTAAATTTGGGATTCCCCACACTGAGTTTTTATTTGCCACAGTAGGCATGCTATAAAGAGTACAATTAGCCCTAATTAGTACACTAATTAGTATAACTAGTGAGTTCTTTTCTCTGTGTGCCCAAGAAATGCTGGAGATACTTAGGATACAATTATATCATTGAATAGAATGAGCCATGTCATTAAGTGGAAATAGGACTGGGACCCTTATCAAAGAGGGGTGTGCCAAGCAAAGAGAGATACAAGGCCATTCCGAATACAGAAATGGTTGTATTGGTTCATATAAGTGAATATGCATACTAATTGTAACTCCAAGGTCCAGCCAACTCTTGGTTTTGACTTGGGTCATGATCTCATGGGTCATGAGATGGAGTATTGGGCTCTACATTCAGAAGGGAGTCTACTTGAAGATTTTCTCCCTCTGCTCCTCCCCCCACTCTCTCTCTTTCATATAAATAAGTAAATCATAAAAAAAAAAGTCATCCCATATTACCTCTTCTTAAAGGAATGTTTCAGTGCAAACCCCAAAGGCTTTGAACATGCTACTCCACAAAAGAAAGAAATTAACCATTGAATCTTACACTGGCAGTCAATGGAGCACCTTAAATCCCCGAAAAATACAATTCCTGGGAAATATGATTCAGTTCATAATAAAATAAATTGTCACCTTGAACTGAAAAATACTTACACTTGAACTAAGTATAACAGACCAGATACATGCATTTTGGACAAGAAAAACAAAGTAAAAGTGGAAAGGAGAAAGTGTAACTTCTCAGTTCACATAGAAACCATCAAAAGAAAAATAAAGAAGTGGTGAATATGAATATAATAAATCATGTATATGGACAATGTAAATGCTTTTCATGTTTTCTATTCATGCCAATGATTTTAATTCTGCAATAAAAAAAGACTAGGAAATATGCAGGTTCAAAATTGGACACCAAAATAATTAACTCATTCTTGATGTTAAGTGAGTAAAAATTAAGCTATTATGTGAGAACATGTGATATATTAATCCACAAGCCATTAATAAAGTTAGTAGTAGTTTAATTTACCAAATTTACTTATATCCCAAAAATAATAACTTTATGATTGTATATCTTAAAATTTTTAGTAATTTCCTAGTTGAAAAAATAGTGAGAAATCATTTCCCTCTATTTTAAGATCATAAATCAATAACTTTTTAAAGAAAAATATGGACTCGATCCTGGGACTCCAGGATCATGCCCTAGGCCAAAAGCAGATGCTCAACCGCTGAGCAACCCAGGTCTCCCAAAGAAAAATATTTATTTAAAAATATTTTAAATTTTAACAATCAAAAGAAAATCTTCACTTAGCCATGACATTTCTCTACAGTTTCTGCTTTGAGCTTTTTTATTGTCAATAGTAACTAGATTTTTCAAAATTTTAATTTTACATGGCCAAAATGGTTTGGCCATTCTACCCCTATTAACTGGCTAAATCTAATGTCTCCTGTGTGTGTTCATTAATTTAACTTGGCCTAATAACTAATCTGATTTGGGTTTATTCAAAGAAACTGAACTGAAAATAACTGTATGAATTCAACTAATTTGGACATATTTTAGGTTTAATCAAATAGCGTACAGTCAATAGTCTAATCTGGCTTGAACTATACCTTGAAAGAAAGGCCAGTAGGTCTCTGTGGTGGAATCAATTTTGGTGCACTACCTAGATCCCCTTTACCAGAATCTTAATGGCAAATTGCTTGCATCAGACTTCTTCAACTTGGAAAGGGAAGAGATGCTTTCTGACCAGGATTAACAGACAGTATATACCTCTCTTGCCACAGGTTCTCAGCACTACTATGCAAGTGTTCACAGAGTGTATGATCTAAAGTCATAGAATTCTGCATAATACCATTACTGATTGAGAAACACACTTTATGGCCAAGAAGGTATGGCATGAGCATGTTTGTATGGAGTACACAGTCCTACCACTTTCTGTACCATCAAGAAGCTATCGTCTAAATAGAGTGATGAAACAGCCTCTTAATGATGCAACTGGGACACCAGGTCAAAGATGATACTTTAAGGATAGATGCTATCTTGAAAGATTTGGTAAATTCTTTAAAGCCAGGGCATCACACGATGTTGTGTCCCCACTAAATAAAATACATAAGTGGGGAATCCCTGGGTGGCTCAGTGGCTTAGCGCCTGCCTTCAGCCCAGGGCATGATCCTGGAGTCCTGGGATCGAGTCCCACATTGGGCTTCCTGCATGGAGCCTGCTTCTCCCTCTACCTGTGTCTCTCATTAATAAATAAAATCTTTAAAAATAAAATAAAATAAAATACATAAGTCCACGTATCAAGTAGTAGAAAGGTAGGAGTAGCCCCACTCACCATCACTTCTAGTGACTCACTGGAAGAATTTGTGCTTCCCATCCCTATGGGATATGGTCTCTGAGTCTAGAGGTCTTGAATGCAAGATGGAGAGCATTCCTATCCATAGTAGGAAGAACCAAAGGACACAAGAACACAGTAAAACTTCAACTAGTCTTAAATCAAAGGCTGCCACTAATCACATTGGGGTCCTTATGTCAGTAGTCTAGAAGTACAAAAAAGAGCTACCAGGAAAATCAACCCTGATCATCATGAGAAAGAAATACTACCAAATAATGAGGACATATATAATTATGTTTGACATATCTGCCGGGGCATCTTGGCATATCCACGCCCATTTGTGACTGTAAATGAGCAAGTAGAGTAACAAAAAGGCATGGTAACCAGAGACCTAGGCTCCTCAGAGATGAAGTATGCATCAACCCAGAAGGCAAGTCACCTAGACCAGCCAGTAGTGCTAGCTAAGGGTGAAGAGAATCATAAAAGTATGGTAGAGGAGGGAGAGGATGAGTACCAATTAGGACATTGATACCAATTGCAGTAGCAAGGGCTGTAGTTTATCTCACCAACCCTCCTCTCTTGTTTCTCCAGGAATAGTGACTGCAAGATCTGTAGGGTTGGAATAAATTTAATGTGAGAAACAAAGTGGACCCAAGCAGTGCAAGGGGTAGACTATGATTAATGTTGTTTTGATGCCCTACTCAGATCCTCTAAACCAGAGCAAGGCACTCCTCTTGAGCTGCTGTGAGTGTTGGTTGCCAAGCAGTTCATAGCTATGCAAAAAGTACCTTCTGCTAAAAGGAACCGCTTCATCAGGGAAGGTGTGCACTCTACATATCTTCCACCCATATACGGCCAACAACCTATGACTGGCTGAAGGCAGGGTACTAAATACTGCCACCCTTGCTTCAGAGGGAAACAGCTCACTAGCCCACCCTATGTGGATCAAACTAAGGCTGGACTTTGACTTGAGACCACACCATTGCTCAGGTCATTATTCCCTTATCTCACTTTACTCTTCACTGCATGGATTTTTTTTTTTTTGAAAAACACTTCCTCAATAAATCATGTGCCATGATTATAAAAAGCTTTGCTCCTAAGGAACCAGACCTAAAAAAAATCTCAAACTTTATCATTTATAAGAATCAATAAGAGAGAGGCACCTGGGTGTTTCAGTCAGTTAAGTGTCTGCCTTTGGCTCAGTTCATGATCCTGGGGTCCTGGGATCAAGCCCTGCATCAGGCTCCCCACTTAAAGGGAAGTCTGCTTCTCCCTCTCTCCTTCTGCCTTTCCCTGTCCCACTCATGCTCATTCTTTCTCTCTTTCTCAAATAAATAAATAAAATCTTAAAAAAAAAAAAGAAGCCATGGGAGAGTTTGTTTTGAATGCATGTTCTTTGGTACTATCTCTGAAAAATAAATTTAATAGGTGTATGGTGAGCCTACCGACCACTCTGAGATGCACTAGACTAGTCCATTAGCATGTACTATCCACAAAGGAGGCCAGAACCACCAATGGCACAGCAATATTCTCAATCAATGCACCTGAGAACAAGTTTCTTTATAGTTACTCTTAAGGCTTTGATATTTCAATATAACAAACCTTTAACCTCAACTTTGTGATATGGTTTTTCACTCCACTCATGTTTACAACTTCAAAATGTTAATAAAACATGATAAGTGCAAAAGTCAAAATAAAGTAGAAGAGGTGGCATGTAAGTAATGGACTGCATATTCTTAATTTAAATCATATATATTTATTCCCTCACTCAGTAACTGAATACTAACCAAATGAATTTGTAATATATTCCAGTCTAGTTTTATTAGGATTTGTGCTGTATGTGTAATGTAAAAACAAAGAAAATATATTGCTACATCAACTTATATTATTCATGCATATAAAGTTCTGTGTATCTGCCCATGCCATGAGGTTGAGAAGATGCATTAGGAAGTCGATTACAATAACAAGAAAAGGTTATTTGAGTCAAATCAAAACGATAAATGGGGTAGAGAAAAATTATATATTTGTTTTACTCTTTCCTCCAGTGACACATAAAACATTATCTCCTTCACTAAGCGATTATGAACATTTCTATTCTGTCATATGGCATAAAGTGGAGATTTGTTTAAAATCATTTATGTCATGTAAGTTACACACGCCTCCTTGTACTTCAGAGAAAGTATATTTTTGATCACCTCAATTGTTAAAAACTCATAGTTATTTGTAAGAATACTCAGACAGATGGAAATAATAACTGCTTTAACCAACCTCTAATTAACTAATCTGTCACATTTCCACAATTTCAATTTTCTCTGTAAAATATACCGGCAGTTGCCAACAGAATGCAGAATAGTCTCAAATGTTAGGCTACTCTCCACTGTACCCACCCATTTCCTCTACTCCAGGTGGACAGTACAGTCCAAGAGTCAGTTGTGCTTATCCACAAACTTGTCCTTGATTCCTCTTATTATATTATTTAATTGTGCTAAAGATTTCATATATCTATGAAATACAAGTTCTAAAACAACTAAACATTTCTTCAAAAAATAAGATGAACACTTTGCAGATATTTGATAATATAAACTTGTTTTAAAAATTGCTCTCAAATTACAGAAAACTATAAAACAAATAGAAAAGTAGTAAAATTAAGAGATTTTGTATTCTCTCTAATTATTTACAGGAATCTTGATCTTTTTTTGCTCCACTTTAAAGAATCCTGAACCGGAAATCATCAAGGATCCAAAATGAAGATGGTATACACAAAAAATTCCAGGACTTCCCATCAGATCCATACACCAAACACAGACCCTGGTCTTTGTTGCAATGGCCAATAAATTCACATGTATACAGATACATGTATGGAGATTTAGTCAATTTTTAATAATTTTTTTACTTTAAGTGATTTTAATTAACTGACAGATGATCAGTCCCAATCACATCCCCATCAAAAATTTCTACCATATCAAGTGCTCCTGCTGATAGGAACAGACAAAATGGGAAGTCACAGGACTTTTTAAATACTTGTATAAAAAAAAGAAAACAAGTCAAAATAAAGAAGTGTATTCATAGCATTTTTTTAAGATTTTATTTATTTATTTGAGAGAGAGAGAGAGAAAGTGCATACATGCACAAGTGGGAGGCAGGAGGAACAGAGGGAACAGAAGTAGACTCTCAGCTAAGCAGGGAGCCTGCTGAGGGCTGAATCTCAGAACCCTGAGATCATGACCTGAGCTAAAGGCAGACACTTAACTGACTGAGCCACCTGAGGACCCCATGGAATTTATTTTAAGGTAAGGCTATTGAACTACATAGAGGATAAAGGAAAAACTGAACCTTGGTAGAAAATAATCCAGTCAAAAAGTTAACCTTCCTTGTAAGATGCATTAAGGCACATGACTGAAAGATCGCTTCCTTTAAAATGCAAAAATTTGTTTAGGAACCAAAGTTTATGAGGAAAAACACACCTCATTACTACAGAGACAAGTATATCTTTTAGACCTGTAGTCTAGGTCTATAGGTCCAAACCAGGTCTACAATTTTCTTGTATTTACCTCAGATCTTTTTAATTCAGTAAATAAACATTACAGAGTTGAAGAAGTCCTCATCTCTCTCTAAAGGTAACCACTTTCTTGAAGTTGAAATGTACCACCTCCATTATTTTATATTTTATATATAATGTTATTTTATATAATCTAACAGCACTATAGATAGTACTATTTTGTGTTTTAAACTTTGCATACATGATATCGTGATGTTTTTATCACTTTGTGATGTTCTTATTCAATATGATTTTTTTAAAGATTTTATTTATTTATTCATGAAAGAGAGAGAGAGAGGCAGAGACACAGGCAGAGGGAGAATTAGGCTCCATGCTGGAAGCCCAATGCGGGACTCAATCCCAGAATTCTGGGATCACGCACTAAGCCAAAGGCAGACGCTCAACCACTGAGCCACCCAGTCCCTTATATAAGCCATCCCTTAAATATGATATTTTCAAGATTTATTCATGTTAATATATACTATATATTAATGTATATCACTTATTTCAAGAACACTCTATTGCATCACAGTTTGTCCATACATCTGTTAACAGATATTCAAGTAATTTTCAAATTTTAGCTATTAAAAACAATGCTGAAATGAACAGCCTTGCACATACATTCAAATATTTGTTTAATACAGAATCCCAAGCTTCATCTTAGTCTTTCTCAATCACAATCTCTAGGGAGAAGACTGGGAAGATGTATGTTTAATAAATTCCCTCACTCACCCACTCTGATTCTTATCCTTTAGGGAAGTTTGGAAGAAAACACTCTAGACATGTTGAAGTAAAAATACTGAGTCATAGTAATGCTCATTTTCCACTTTACAAGATATTGTAAAATTACACTCGAAAGTAGAAGTTGTAATTTACATGCCCACAAACTGGATATGATTCTAATTTCCCCACAGCCTTGTCAATATTTGGCATTGTTGCAGTTTAGGTCTTTGCCACTCTGGTGGATGTAAAATAGTATTATACTGTTGTTTTAATTTGCAGTTTACTTTCTGGTTACCTTGTAAATGGAGAAGCCTTATACCCAGAAATAACTGGGCTTTTGAATTTCCTTCTTGTGAATTGTTTGTTTTAGTGAGTTGTTTTTATTTTATTGATTTGTAAGAATGCATACATTCTGGATACAAAGTTGATTACAAAGCTTAATGAAATAAAATTTAAAATCTTTGCCCACTCAACCAACGGATGAATTTTTCTCCTGAGAATAAATCATTTTATATGCTTTTAGTAGTTTTTCCAAATATATCCATTTTTCTGAATAACATTATATATTTTTGATGTATTAGTTATAGATACTATTTTTATTGACTTCCTATATGGAAGGTAAAGGTTAAGCATTCTTTCTACATCATCCTCCCAATAAATCATAACTCAGTTTTTTGTTAAAATACTATAACTTAGAATGTAATGACTATATAAATATTGGTTATTGTTGAGATCATTACTACTATTATTATATTTCCTTTCTTTGTATTACTATTGTTTTTTCTGGAGTAATTAATTGCCTTACTTCTTCATATGCTTTTCCTTTCATTAATTCTCTTCATATGCTTTCCTTTCATTAATTCTCCAACCTCTCTCAGTACTATTTTCTAAATAAATATGTCAAATTCTCTTCCTTTTTCTTCTAAAGTCCTCTGTCTACCTGCTCCAATTTGGACTGGTTATTCCCTGAACTGGATGCTTAACTTTTAGTCTGACACATTTTACCTTTACCTTTACCTCTTGCCTTCACCTCTCCCCTGTGTGAGATCCCATTTCTAGATTTCATCTTCTTTTTTGGTTTATTCCATTATTTCAGATTTATTCATAACTCCCATAACTTCCTGAGACAGTTTTTTACACCTTACAAGTCTTAAAATATGTTTGTTCCGTTACTAAAATTAGTATATACTATATACCAAACCATAAGCTAGTATACAATTCCAAAGTAAAAATTATTTTCCTTCATAATTTTGAGAGTTTGTCTTGTCACCTAGCTTCCAATGTTGTCAGAGTGTAATATAATTCTCATTCACAGGCCTCCATATTTGACCAATTTTATTCTCCTCTATGAGCTTAGAGATTATTTTCTTTACCCCAGTGTTCTGAAATTTCATAGTAATATTTGTGCTCTTGTTTGATCTTTTGTTTGTTCATGATGCTGATCACTAAGCCTGGAAATTCAAATTTTTTTAATTTTGGAAAATAATTTTGCATTGTTCAATAATTTCCTTCTCCATTTTTTCAGTGTTGCTCACTCTGTGAAATTTCAGTGCATTTTATATTGGAACTTTTGTAATTACCTCCTAATTTTTTAATTCTTTTTATTTCTATTTTTATTTCTATGTTTTAGTTTTACTTCCTGGGATATTTTTTAAATAATATTTTATAAACATTTAAATATTTATCTATAGCTACATCTTTATTCATTTATTATTTCCTGGGAAGATGGCAAAGTAGGAGGATCCTAAATTTAACTTGCCCCATGGATATACCTGGATAATACCTTCATCAATGTAAATAACACAGAAAATGACCCAACGACTGGCATAACAGACTCTCCATAGCTAAATGTAGAGAAGAGGCCACATTGAAGAGGGGAGTAAAGGCAGAGACATGGTTAGCAGTGAGAGGGACCTGTGGACTGTTCATTGAAAGGAAGGATGGACACCATGGGTATAGATAGGGGAGAGAATCAGATCCCTACACATGGCAACCCAGGCATGGGGAAGACAAATCCCCATAACATGTGGCTTTGAAAATTAGAGAGGCCTAACAATCAGTGGGGCTTAACACACTGGGAACTTTAAAAAGCAGTGGGCTGGCTCTGGGAGAGCCAGAAGAGCCCTTAAAAAGACAGCACAACAAAGAGACCCCCTGAGATACAGCATAGAAGCAGCAGTTTGAAAAATTTCTGGGGTATACGGGAAGGAGATTTATTTGCTAATCTCAGAGCAAGTGCTGGAGGGGCAAGGATCATTGAGAGACTTCTCTAAAAACAAAGAACTGGTAGGTACTATTTCCCTTTCCTGCCCTCTATCCTGGATACATGGACACCTGGGGAGTGAGTGTAGTGCAAACATTCTCCATCTAGCTTGCTAGGAGATGCATTCCACATTCTCCTGTGGATACACTCCCTCCACCTAGCTGGCCTGGCAGAAATTTGCCTGGGCAGCTATAGGTCCCTTCCCACAGGGGACCAGTGCAAACTTTGCAGGCATCTTGCAGTCTGCCCTTGCATTCTCCTGTGGATCTGCCCCCTCAAATACAGCTTGGCTGGAGCCCATCCAAAACTATACCATAAACCTCACATGGGGCAAATAGCCCTGATAGGGGTCAGCACCACTCCAAAGTGACTCCTGCCCCAGAGACAGGGAAAGATAACCACATACACCTATCCAATTGTGGCCCCAGCAATGGATGGGGGTGAACATCTGGTCTGACCATAGGCCCCACTCACCAAAAAAAGCTTCTCAGGGGACAACACAGGGAAAGCACCCTACAGTTCAGTGCTATTGCAGCTATGGTAAACACTTGGTTTGACTCAACCATAGGTAGCCTCAGACTAGCCCACTCACATCACAGGGACCAAACCCTACCCAAAACAGGAAAACCCAAAAAAGTGACAGCCATCACTGACAGGACTGAAGGCAAATGTGGCTCAGCCATGAGAGTGGAAAGCACACAACACACATAGGAAACATCCCTAAATAGTCAGGTTCTGGTAAATAAAGGACATTGCACTTCAGGGTCCTACAGGACCCTTTTTCATGAGTCCACTAATTTCAAAAACAGAATATGTTGCTAACTTTCCAAATTCATGGGAAAGACACAAAGAGTTAAATAAAATGAGGAGACAAATGAAAGAACAGGACAAAATCACAGCAACAGAACTAAAAGAAACAGAGATAAATAATATACCTGATAGAGAATTTAAAATAATGGTCAGAAACATGAGCACTAGATTTGAGAAAAGAATGAAACCCTCAACAAAGAGATAGAAAACATAAAAAAAGAACCAATCAGAGATAAAGAACTCAATAACTGAAATTAAAAACACACTAGATGGAATAAATAATAGACTAGAGGAAGCAGAAGAACAGATCAGGGACCTGGAGGACAGAGTAACAGAAATCTGAGCAGGAGTGAGAATAACTAAGAAAAGATGAAAAAAGAATGAGGCAACACAACACCAACACTACGCACAATAACATTTACATTATAGGGATCCCAGAAGAAGAAAAAGAGAAAAGGGGCAGAAAATTTATTTGAAGAAATAATAGCTGAAAACTTCCTAAATCTGGGATAAAAACAGAAATCCAGATCAAGGAGACATAGAGAACTCTCAACAAAACCAACTCAAGGAAGTCCCCACCAAGATACGATAATTAAAATGGCAAAAAAGTAGTGATAAAGAGAGATCTGAAAAGCGCAAGAGAAAAAGATTGCAAATAAAGGAAACTCCATAAGACTATCAACTGATTTTTGATGGCAAAGCAGCAAAACTATGTATATCTACAAAAATCAGCCAAGGAATTCATAAAATAAAAGGATGCAAAATATGATACCATATACATAAACTATGCAGGTGAGAGGAATGAAGAATGAGTACAAACTTAAGCAACCATCAACTTACTATAAATTGCTATATGCAGAAAATGTTATATACAAACCTAATGGTAACCACAAATCAAAAACCAGCAATAGATACACAAAAAATAAAGAGAAAGGAACTCAAGTATATGATTAAAGAAAGGCAGCAAACCATGACAGAAGAGAGCAAGAGAAGAAGGGAACAGAGAAGGATATAAAAAGCATAAAACAAGTAACAATGTCAGGAAGTACATACCTATTAGTAATTTATTTGGGGGATGCCTGGGTGGCTCAGTTGGTTAAGCATCCAACTCTTGATCTCAGCTCAGTCCTTAATCTCAGGGTTGTGAATTTGGGCTCTGCATTGGCACCACATCAACCTACATTAAAAATAATATCATCATCATCATCATCATCGTCATCATCATCATCACCTTGAATGTAAATGGACTAAATGCTCCAATCAAAAGACATAGGGTGATGGAATGGATATAAGAGCAAGACCTATCTATACACTGCCTACAAGAGATATATTTCAGATCTAAAGACATATGCAGATCGAAAGTGAAGGGATGGAAAAGTATGTTTATCATGTAAATAGAAATGAAAGGAAAGCTCAGGTAGCAATACTTATATCAGAAAAATAGATTTGATTTTATTTTTTAAAGATTTTATTTTCTTATTTATTTGAGAGAGGGGAGCGAGAGAAAGAGAGAGAGAGAAAGCATAAGCAGTGGTAGTGGCAGAGAGAAAGAAAGAGCCAGGGAGCCTGATGCAGGGCTCAATCCCAGGACCCTGGGATCATGATCTGAGCCAAAGGCAGACACCTAACTGACTGAGTGACCCATGTGCCCCAGGAAAAAAAAAAAAATTTTTTTAAATAAAGACTGTGGCAAGAGACAAAGAAAACATTATCATAAGGAGAACAATCCAACAAGAAGATACAATATCTGTAAGTATATCCAATATGGGAGCACCCAAATACACAAGGGAGCTAATAAGAACAAACATAAGGGAAGTAACTACTAGTGATATAATAATAGTAGGAGACCTTAACACTCCACTTACATCAATAGATAGATAAGAAAGAGGGACTTTTGATAATACATTGGACCAAATAGATCTAATAGAAATATCCAGAACATTTGATCTTACAACTACAAAATTCAAATTCTTTTCAAGTGCACATGGAACATTTTCCAGAAGAGATCACATATTAGGCCACAAAACAAGTCTCAACAAATTCAAAAAATTGAAATCATACCATGCATCTCTATGATAACAACATTATAAAACTAGAAATCAGTGACAAAAAAAAACTGGAAAGAACACAAATACATGGAGGTCAAATAACATGCTACTAAATAATGAATGGGTCAAACAAGAAATCAAAGAGGTAATTTAAAAATACATGAGACAAATGAAAATGAAAACACAACAAAATCAGGATGCAGCAAAAGCTATTCTAAGAAGGAAGTTTGTAGCAATACAGGCCTACCTCAAGCAGCAAGAAAAATTTCAAATAAACAACCTAACCTACACTTAAAAGAGCTAGAAAAAGAGCAAAAGACTCCAAAACTGTCAGAAGGAAGGAAATAATAAAGATTAGAGCAGAAATAAATGAAACAGAAACTTTAAAAAACCAAACAAACAATGGAACAAAACAATGAAACCAGGAGCTGATTTTTTTTTTGAAAATACTAACACATTGAGAAACCTTTAGCCAGAATCATATTTTTTAAAAAAAGAACTCAAATAAACAAAATCAGAAGTGAATGAGGAGAAATAACAACCAATTCCAGAGACATATAGAAGATTATAAGAGAATATTATGAAAAATTAAATGCCAAAAAACTGGACAACCTAGAAGAAATGAATGAATTCCTAGAGAGATATAACCTCCCAAAACTAAACCAGGAATTAGAAAATTTTAATAAATTGATTACCAGTAATGAAATTGAATCAGCAATAAACAAAACTCCTTACAAACAAATGTCCAGGACCAGATACCTTCACAGACAAATTCTACCAAATATTTTTTTTTAAGATTTATTTATTTATTTATTCATGATAGTCACACAGAGAGACACAGAGAGGCAGAGACACAGGCAGAGGGAGAAGCAGGCTCCACGCAGGGAGCCCGATGTGGGATTCGATCCCAGGTCTCCAGGATCGCGCCCCGGGCCAAAGGCAGGCGCCAAACCGCTGCGCCACCCAGGGATCCCTCTACCAAATATTTAAAGAAGAATCAATACCTATTCTTCTCAAACAATTTCAAAAAAGGGAATAGGAAGGAAAGCTTCAAAATTAATTTTATGAGGCCAGCATTACTCTGGTGTTTTAACAGCAAAACCAGATAAAGACACTACAAAAAAAGAGAACTACAAGTCAATATCTCTGAAGAACATAGAAACAAAATTCCTCAATGAAATGCTAATAAAACTAATCAAGCAATACATTGAAAAAACCACAATCAAGCGAGATTTATTCCTGGGATGCAAAGGTGGCTCAATATTTTCAAATCAGTCAATTTAATGTAACACATCAACAAGAGAAAGAATAAAAGCCATATGATTATTGTAATAGATGCAGAAAAAGCATTTGACAAAATACAACATCCATTCATGAAAAAAACAACAACAAAGTAGGTTTAGGGGAACATACCTCAACTTAATACAAACCATACATAAAAACCCCACATCTAACATCATATCCAATGGTGAAAGACAGAGCTTTTCTCCTAAGGTCAGGAATAAGACGTGGATGTCCACTCTCACCACTTTTATTAAACATAGTATTAGAAGTCCGAGTCACAGCAATCAGAAAAAAAAAAAAAAGGCATTCAAATTGGTAAGTAAGAAGTAAAATTTTCACTATTTGCAGGTAACAGGATACAATGTTTGAAAACCTTAAAGACCCCACCAAAAAAACTACTGAACTGATAAATTAATTCATTAGGGTTGAAGGATACAAAATCAATATATTAACTCTATTGCATTTCTATACACCAATATGAAGTAGCAGAAAGAGAATTAAGAAAACAATCCCATTTACAATTTCACCAAAAATAATAAAATACATAGGAATAAACTAAACCAAAGAGGTGAAAGACTTGCATCTTGAAAACTGTAATACATTGATTAAAGAAATTGGAGATGACACAAACAAATGGAAAGATATTCCATGGTCATGGATTAGAAAAACAAATATTGCTAAAATGTCCATACTACCCAAATAAATCTATAGATTTAATGCAATCCCTATCAAAATGCCAACAATATTTTTCACAGAACAAAAACAAATCGTCCTCAAATTTGTACGGAACCACAAAAGACCTCAGATAGCAAAAGCAATCTTGAAAACGAAGAACAAAGCTGTTATACCACAAAGCTGCAGTAATCAAAACAGTACAGTACTGGCACAAACATAGACACATATATAAGCAGAACAGAATAGAGAGCTCAGAAATAAAACCATGATTATATGGTCAATTAATCTTTGACAAAGGACACACAAGTATACAATGGGAAAAAAATCTCTTCAACGAATGGTGTTGGAAAACTGGACAGCTACATGCAAAAGAATAAAATGGACCACTTTCTCACACCAAATATAAAATAAATTTAAAATGGATTAAAGACCTAATTGTGGGACCTGAAACCATAAAAATCCTGGAAGAGAGCACAGGCAGTAATTTCTCTGACATTGGCCATAGGAACATTTTTTGAGATATATCTCCTGAGGCAAGGGAAACAAAAGCAAAAGTAAACTACTGAAACTATGCCAAAATAAAAAGCTTCTGCATAGCAAAAGAAACAGTCAACTAAACTAAAAGATAATATAATGGAAGAAGATATTTGCAAATGACATAACCAGAATACATAAAGAACTTATATCATTCAACACCAAAAAAACAAATAATTCATTTTAAAAATGGGTAGAAGATAGACATTTCTCCAAATATATAAATGGCCAACAGATGCATGAAAACATGATCAACATCACTAATAATCAGGGAAATGCAAATCAAAATTATAATTTGGTATCATCCCACACCTGTCAAAATGGCTGAAATAAAAAAAAAAAAAAAAAAAAACAAGAAGTAACAAGTGTTGGCAAGGGTGTGAGAAAAAGAAATCTTTGTGTACTGGTGGGAAGGCAAGCTGGTGCAGCCACTGTGCAAAACAGCATGGAGGTTCATCAATAAATTAAAAACAGTAATTCCACTACTGGATATTTAGGCAAAGAATATGAAAACATTGATCTGAAAAGATATATGCACCTCCATGTTTATTGCAGCATTATTTATAATAGCCAAATTATAGAAGCAACCCAAGTATCCATCAATAGAGAAAGGATAAAGAAGAAGGGTGTATGTGTGTGTGTGTGTTTTTAATACTATGCAGCTATAAAAAAGAATGAAATCTTCCCATTTTCAACAACATGGTTGATGGATCTAGAGGGTATAACGCTAAGTGAAATAATTTAGTTAGAGAAAAACAAATACCACGTGATTTCATCATATGTGGAATTTAAGAAAGAAAACAGAGGAACAAAGAAATAAATGAGTCAAACAAAAACAAACAAAATAAAATAGACTCTTAACTACAGAGAATAAACTAATGTTTACCAGAGGGGAAGTGGAGAGATGAGTGAAATAGGTGAAGGGGATTAAGAGTACACTTATTGCGACGAGCACTGAGTAATGCATAGAGTTGCTGAATCACTATATCGTTCATTTGAAACAAATATAACACTGTACAATACTCGTGGTGGAATTAAAATTAAAAATAAAGTGCAATAAAATTCCTAAGATCTCTTTCTTGTTCCTTATTCCCTTTGTAGCTTTCTGTTCATGCTTCATGAATTCAACATCTTCTCCTCTTTCTGAGGATAGACTGCTTTCTGATGATAGACTTTATTATGCACCCTGCACTATTATATCTGCAAATTATTGTGTTTTCATCGTTTCATTGTTTATGTCTATCTCCTTAATGGTAGAGGTTTTTCTCAATTTTGTGATGAAGGTTGATTGTATAGTCATATTTAAGAGTGAATTACTTTCTAATAATTTAGTCAATTTAGAATTAATTTTTAGCTCATTGTAAGCTTTGTGTAAGAGGACAGGAGTCATTGACTATAAGTTTACAGTGTAGAGTAATTTTATTTAGGAGGACAACACACATTATTGTCTGTAAGTGTTGCCTTCGTTATTGTTTAGTTTGTCAGGAGGTATAGAAGCCTGGCTTCCAATTGGCTAGATACAAACCAGGAAGGTTGGGATGGGATGTCTCTCAATTCAACTAGCAGAATTTAATTTAACTGCCCTGCTTTCAAAAAAAGCCTCAACATGACCCTTTGTTGTGCCAAAGACTGAATCCCGTCTGGAACAATTTCTCTGGAGAATAAATTTCATGTCTCTTCCAGGTATCGGGAATGGACATCAGGCAATGTGGGATGAGACTGGGGACCAGAGGTATACAGATTCCTTGTATAGGCTCTGAACCAAGTTTTGTGTTCTTAGCGCCATTCCCTCACCCCTCCCAGACTCAAGTGCCTCTCCTTCCTGAGCCTTTCTGGGGTTCTATCCTCTTACTTTGTGTCAGCCTCCTCTCCAGGCACTTGGGATTCAGTTTTCTCTACTCTCCTAAATCAACTCCCTCTCATTCACCTGGTTTTCCATTTTCAAAATTGTGAAAATACCTCTTGTCTTCAGCCATTACCTTGCCTTGTCCCTATGAAACTTGTAGGAGGGAGTATAGGTAAACACCTAGGTTATATTTGTCACCTTTAAGTGGAGTTCCATTGCAAATACCTTCTCCCTGTCTGTAATTTGTCTTTGGATCTGATCTTCTCCTACAAAGTGATCATAAAACTAACAATAGCAACAATAACAATAATAATACTCATTCTTCTATAGAGTGTTCTTGTGAGCTTTCAAAAATTGTAATATATGAGAGAGCACTTTATAAATTGTGATGTGCCATATGAATTCTATTTAACTAAAAATGTTAATGTTTTTATTCCTCACAGCAGGAAAGAGACTACATGAACATTTGCAAAAATGTTTTAGGCTTATTTATAACAACTAGAGAACACCCTCTTTTTGGTGAAGATATTCCACAGAACTGTTCCTAAATAAACTTTTATAGTAATCATTGACCTTAATGATCTAAGAGTAATATCAAATACCACATTAGAGGCAGAACATTAGTGATTATATATTCACAAAAATATTCTCAAGATTTTTAGTGCTAGGTGTTATAGTTCTGACTTACAAATAGAGGTGATCTATCTGGTTTTAGGTTACATCAATTCAAATTTATCCTTGAATCTAAATATACTAATTTAATATCACTTCTTATTAAATATAAAGAAATAGACAACGGGAGGGGAACCATCCCGGGAGGGGTGGTTCAAGCAGTTAACCATCTGCCTTCTGCTCAGGTCATGATCCCGGAGTCCTATTATCGAGCCCTGCATCAGGTTCCATGCTCATGCTCAGCAGGAAGCCTGCTTCTCCCTCTCCCTCTGCCCCTACTTCTCCCTCTACCCTTTTCACCCACTCATGCTCTCTCAAATAAATAAATAAATAAATAAATAAATAAATAAATAAGCAAACAAACTAAAAAATAGAAAACAGGAAAATCTTAATAATCTGATAGTGATCTCTGTATTTGAGATCTTTCTCTCTTCCTTATTATACATCAAACATTTATTTACACCTGGCTCATATAGTAGGTACTGTTATGAACATAACAGTAATCCAAAGACTAAAACATTGTAAGCCAAAAAACTAAAACATTCCAAAAATTTCAAGTGAAAAGTGACAAAGAAGATCACTAAGCCATTCCACTCTCTAAATCACCTGTCCACTCAGCCAGGTCACAAAGGTACTTGTCTCAAGGGATTTAGATTGAAGAATGCATTTATGTAACATAAAGAACAAGCTAATTAATAGAAAGAAAAAGATTGGTTGTCCAGATAAACATTAAGTTGATAATATGGGATTCAATCTTCCCTACAAAGAGTTAAGAGAATTGCCTTTCCTTCAGAAACGCTTCTGCTGTTTTCTGGTTATTTTCACATAGAGAATATTACCTAATCCTTACCCTATTTCTTTAAAGTACCTGGATTCAATCCCATTTTGCAAATAAGGAACTGAGAAGTCGAAAAGCTAAGCTTTTTAACAAACTTAGAGTCAGCATTTGAACCCAAGTCTCCAAATTCCGAGGAAAGTACCTGAAGTACCACTTCACTCCAGCAATAAATCACCCATTCTCTCTCATGACCTGCTGCAAATGCATTGAGCCACACACAGGATGAAGGATAAAAGTGGGGACCACTCACAGCCCACAGGATTGTCAGCAGATGTCCCGTGGCATATGCCGGCACATTCTGTCAGCCCCTTCGGGGCACCAGAGCATCAGACGACCAAAATGACAGGTTGTACAAAGATCCAGACTCATTACAAATGGCCCTCCTTTTCCTTTTGTTTCGTTTGTTCTGAGCAGCTGGCATCTTTCAGTGAACTGTCGGTATTATATTTAAGACATAGTACATCATTAAAATAAAGCTCGAGGCTAATAATTATGTCTTGTTCAGGTGTTTTATGACTAAAGATTCTGACTTTCCCCCAAGGTTTCCAACTCACTCTTTTCCAAATTGCTTCTCTAAGGGCATTTGTTACATTGTGGACGTGTCCCCAACAATTAAATAGCAGTTTAATCCTCCCTCTCTAGATCTTTCTTTTTGAGGTAGTGTCCTGGAGCCTAAGCTACTTCCACTTTCAAGGCAGTATTTATGGAGTCCTCAACTGGCTGTGTGAGTGTTACTGCACACAGAGGTTAATCAAAGTGGAAAGCCCGGTTCCCAGCCTTCATGTTGCTCACATGAAACAATACTCCTATCCTTTCCTTGCTCTGCATCCATCCCTATCTTTGTTCAACAGTTATTAAACACTCAAAGCACCAAATATGACTATCAGGTGGGGAAAAGAGCACAGGACCTGGATTAGATAAGTATTTAAACTCTAAGCCTTATTTTATCTATAAAATGGGATTAATGGTGGTTCCCACCATTGAGAACTATTGTGAAGACTAAGGAGGTCAAATATGTGAAATCACTTTAGAATTGGCAGAAACATTCTCATTGAGGTTGCCTCCTCCGGGCCTGGTAAATCCTGGTACTTTGTGGAGGAAGGGAGCAATTCTTTGCTGGTTTACATTTAAAGTGGAGAAGTCTGTTGGACCTTTTCCTGCCTTTGGGTTGGTATCTAATTTGTCTGTGCAAGGTGGCAAAGCAAATAGAACAAGGGGACATCTCCTCTATGCAAGGCAGCAAGAGCAAAAGATTTACTGCCCTTCTCACCTCCTTGAAAAAGAGAAACTTCAAATGGGCCATTCTACACATATTCTTTAAAAGCTGGGTCTATTTAACTATTCCTTCCCAAATGATTAACTTACATATTAAAGCATGTTAAAGCTGAAGCTTCTTAGTTTTCTTACTGTATGGGATTCAAAAAAGGCAAATTGAATAAATATTAATAATTATAATATAAACTATTAAAAAAAACATTTTGACCCAAATATTTAGGTTATACCACTTAAACTAGATTCTCTTAGGTTATTTCTACTTAGCTCAATCCAGTTGGAAATCCAGTAGCAAATAGCTGAACTACAGATTTTACAACTTTTAATAAAAAATATCCTTGATATGGATATCCAAATCTCGGACATTCACATAATTTTTTCTATCTAATGTAAGATATATATTTGATATATTTTAATAAAATTTAGAACTATCAATGAACTTTAACTCTAGGTTATTCATCATTTCTTTTAATAAATATTCTCAGCCTCTTATTAGGGCAGGTACTTTTCTATAGGCTGAGGACTCAGAAACGAATAAAAACTGAGTTAAGCCAGCTTTCGTACGATTTGCAATCTAGTAGAATCACATGTATTTTCTGCCCAAAGACATTCCTCTCCGCTAACCTGACTTGCTTGATCTTCAGGTTATATTGAGGTCTGCCAAACTTAGGATAAGTTCAACTAGCTATAAACTAATTGTTAGAAAATATTTTAATATAAGCAGAATAGATTGAAAAAGCCATTTATTCATGTAAATTCACAGTCTGTTCTGTTCAAACTGACAAAATAAACAAACTCCCAAAGTTTTACAGGCATTTTGACCTCATTCTCAGATTTGCAAAACAGCAATAATTGAATTTGCATAAATCATATTATCTAACATTTATTAATGCACTGACAATGTGGCATATTCTCATGGATTATTTTTCTTAAGCCTCATGATAACTATTAACATGATGAAAGATTATTTCCAATTTACAAGTGGCAAATGTAGTAGGAATTAGAACCAAGAATCTCTAGCCAGGTCTAGCCCTTGACACACTAGTGAAATAAATGAAATATTTCCTCACTTTATATATGTTATATTTATTTTTTTAAAGATTTCATTTATTTATGAGAGAGAGAGAGTGCACAAGCACAGGAGTAGGCACAGGGAGAGGAGCCCAATACAGGGCTTGATCACAGGACCCTGAGACCGTGACCTAAGCTGAAACCAAGAGACGCTCAACTGACTGAGCCACTCAGGTGCCCCTTATATATGTTTTAATGTAACACATTTTGAGTACCTACTATGTGTAAATTACAGTACTAAATTCTGGAGAAGTAAAAATAAGATACAGCTCCTACGCTCAAAAGCAATTTAAAATTTAATAGAGCACACAGACATATACAGAAATACTATAAAGTACTAAATTAAGTTGGTACCTGGCACCTGGTTGGCTCAGTTGGTTAAGCATCTGCCTTCAGCTCAGGTCATGATCCCAGGGTCCTGGGATTTAGCCCCGCATCGGGCTACCTGCTCAGCAGAGAGCCTGCTTCTCCCTCTCCCTCTGCCGCTCCACCTGCTTGTGCTCATGCTCTCTGTTAGGAAAAAAATAAAATCTTTTAAAAAAACCAAAAGAATAAAATAATTAATTAACTTGAAAGAGGTCGTGGTGAAAGGAGTCCTGGATATGTACCAAGAAAGGAGGTAGCACATGAGAACATCACTATTATGATAGATTGAGTGCACCCTTCAGCCTTTCCCAGTAACAGAATTAACAGTGTACACTGCACCATTCAGAGTCTTGGACAAAACAATGGATGGCTAATAGAGGTGTATCCTTCTTCTGAAGATATCCTGGGTCAGCCTTCAATTCACTCCCCTACATCCCTCATCCACCCTCAGGATCCCCCTGTTGCAGCCCCACTTACTCAGACCACCTACACTGAGTTTCTCTCTCTCACTGACCACTCACAGGAACAGGCTCTTTCCTGTGGAAGCTGAGGAATGCCTCCTCTTAACCTCTTTCATCTATTTAGGCTCCTTTAGCAGAATACTGTGGTCTGGGTGGCTTATGAGCAATGGACATTTATTTCTCACAGTCCTGGTCACTGGGAAGTCCAAGATGAAGGTGTAGCACATTTAGTGTCTGGTGAGACCCACTTACTGGCTCATAGACCACCATCTTTTTGCTGTGTCATTACATGGTGGAAGAGATGAAGTAGCTCTCTGATAAAGGGGCTACTTCTATTTGCCAGGGCTCTACCTTCATGACCTAATCACTTCCCAAAGACCTTACCTCCAAATTTCATCATATAAGGGGGTTAGGTTTCAACATATGAATTTGGGAACAATACAAACATTCAGTCTTTTTTTCTAACAGCTCTTTCCCTTATTAATACTAACCCTAACCCTAACCCCTAACCCTACCCCTAGCCCTAACCCTAATCTAACCTAGTAAGATGTGCTTATTTTTAAAATTCAAACCATTCAAAAGGATAGGAAGAAAAATACAGACCACATTGGTTTCCATCATCCATGTGCCTAGGACTAACTAACAGGCCCCTGGGCATCTGTCCCTTGAGCTTGTTCTCTTATACACAAGGACACCCACACACATCCTCACACATACACTTGCACACACCATATACATCTACATACCACGTTCACTTCAGACAACACCTGGGAGACCCAGAATCCTGTACCACCCAGAGATGGAGCAAGGATTGTCATGGAGGCCTCAATAAATGATATCTAAGTCCTAAGCATGGGGACAGTTAGAAAAAGATTAACCCTCTCCTCACTCAGAGCATAGCATTCACAGTATTGGCACCAAAACTTGTGGTAACAAAAGAGTCCTCTGTTGAGAACTTTTCTTGAGTGGACACCAGCATTATGAGGACACAGGTGGCATTATTTGCCCAGGCCTCCTTCAGTGGCACGAGTCTCAGAGATGGCATTGCTGGGAGCAATAGGGGCAGGGTAGCCATGTATAGTTTCCCAGGAAGTAGGCACATTATTGAAGCAAATCAGATCAAGAGAGGAGGAAAATGCTGGACACATTTGTAAGTAAAACTACATGGCACAAAGCACTCCCTAAGGACTCCTAGAATTGCTGGAAAGAAATTTGCCATGAGTGTTAGGTCCTTAGAATGCACAAGACAGATTTTGAAAAAATGACTGCTTTGTAGCTGTTATTCTGACTCTTAGGATTCTGATGTGGGAAATGTGGGAGACATAGCAGGACAAATAAGTACTCCTGACAGGGCAGATAAGACCTGGAATCTGAGCTTGCCAAGACCCTGACATCAGCGAGCTGCAGAGCAGATACCTCTCCGCTGCCCACTGTAGCCGACACCAGATAGCATAAAGAGACAGCCAGCTATAAAGAGTCAAAAACAAGAGCTGCAATCAAACAATCTGGGGGATACAGACATTTTCCTTAAGGCAAGTCACAAGATACTCTGTAATAGAATACAGCCCCTTAAATAAAGCATCCTTACTGCAAAATCTCCACTGGCAGAGTTCTAGTATGTGAACCATGCAAGTTTTAAAATAAATCCATGCAAAAAAAGTTAAAATGAATATTTTTTCTGTCTTGTTTTTTAAAATAACAAAGGATAGGAATTCAAATTGTACTAAATACTGGAGATGACCAAGAGTGATGCAAGCTAGGGAAAATGTGTGCAATTAGGAGACAGGGGAGAGACCAGAACTTCTCAGGATATAGAATCACAAATGAGGCATCATCCCTACTCTACAAAATATGAGTTTGCCAGGAGATAAAACATAATTTGCTGAAACATGTTTGTAAATGTTTACGTTTTTTATAACCCAATTGACATTTGTTTTAAAATTATATCCATTTTCTATTATTGCTTCTGGTAGATTTTTATATTTAGTTCTATAAAACAATGGCATGCTTCCTTTTTTAAATAATTCAGTTCAAGGTTTCTATCTTGATGTTTGCTGAGAGGTTCAAGATACCAATATCATCTAAATAAAAAAAAGAAAACTGACTTTCAGTTTGAAAAAAATCTTAGAATTAACCAGAGGTTCAAAGTAATAAGGGCATATTTGGGCAGGAAAAAAAGAAAAACCCTTTAGCTAGAGAAATTCAGCATGAGTAAAAAATTAACAGGTATCTCCTCTGGGCTTCTGTTCTTTAATGTCCTCTAGAGTGTTAGACTCACCTTGCTATGCCTTGACCTCACACAGCCTCTTCTGACATGGACTGATGCCCTTTGGTTTCAAATAAATGCTGTTTTCTGGAGACTTTTACTCCTTTTCTGGCCATCATCCCAGAAATATTGATCAGCTTATTGCCACTGCCCTGTTTTTCCTCAGAATGGCGCCAGAGTGATCTCTTAAAACACAAATTTCATCAATGCCTCTACTGCTTAAACCTCTGTGGTTATTCCCTATCTTCTCCCCCATAAAAATACTCAATGTCCATAAAAGGACTGAGAGGACCTTCATAATCTAGATGCTGCCCAGCTTCCAGCTTCAATTGAACCCACTGAAAACCAGTCTGGTAAAAGAGCTCACATAAGGTCCCCACTAACTGCTAATGGATCCATTTCCATAAGAACCCCTGTCACATAGAACTGGGCTAGGTTTTGTAATTTGAATTTCTACTTCCAGAACTTCTGCATTACCCCAGTGAAAACTGAAAGTTAGCATTTTCAGTTTCAGTTTTATTTAGAAAAATAGGAATCACACACTATTTCTAGCATATTACAGTAGTCTTTCCTTATCCATGGGGGTATATGATCTAAGACCCCCCAGTCTTACAACATACTATAATAATAGTAACATGAGTGTGGTCTCTCTCTCTCTCTCTCTCTCTCTCTCCTTCATACACACATACCCTCTCTCTCTCTCAAAATATTATTGTACCGTATTCACCCTTCTTCTTATGACAAAATGAGATAATAAAATGCCTACATGGTAAGAGAAAGTGAAGAAAATGATGTACACTCTGTGACAAAGCATTGGTAGAAAACGGTAGAAGGCTACCGTTGACCTTCTGATGATCCATCAGAAGAAGGATCGTCAGCTATCAGACCATGCTTGATGCCACTGGCCACAAAACTGCCAAAAGCAAAACTGCAGATGAGTGGGGACCACTATAATTACTTGAAAACTTTGGTCAGAGTTGAAGCTAGACCTCTAATGACGGTACTCAGAAAGTTATTCCAACTCATTTGAAAAAACTTAAGATTTTTAATTTAGTTATTCATGAGACACACACAGAGAGAGGGGCAGAGATGCAGGCAGAGGGACAAGCAGGCTCCATGCAGGAAGCCTGATGTGGGACTTGATCCTGGGACTCCGGGATCATACCCTGAGCCAAAGGCAGATGCTCAATCACTGAGCCACCTACTTTCTCTGTTTCACTTCTTTAATCTGACATACTTTAATATCATATTGTTTGCTTAATTCCAACATTGCTAGTCTCTTTTCTTTCTTTTTTTTTTTCAGTCTGTTTTCTATGAGGCAGCATTTCCTAGGTCACGATTATCATGCTAACTCTGGTATTTCACTACTTTTAAGGGGGTCCACCCCTTGGAAGAGTCTAGGGTGTGCTTTTCATCATCTGAGGGCATCAGACCTCAGGAGTAAAAGAACTCTGTGAGATCTGTCCTCCTTTCTACCTTGATCTCTATTGTTCTAGGAGTTTCCTCTCTAATGTGTGCCTTCTAGCTCTCTCCGAATGTTCCTACAAAGATGTCAAAAGACCCAAAGCCCAATCATCTCTGGACTGTGCTCAGTGAAACATGCAGTCTAGAGCTGATCATATAATAATACGGGATTAATTGGCTCTTTGCCTTTACAGTGATGTAACCTTGTGTGGCAGGTGGCGATTGGCCCCTGGCAATCAAAGCTGCCAAGTGCGTGACCTGGTGTCTCTTGATGTGATCAAGACCTGGAAACCCACAGCAAATGAGTCAGCCCTGACACGGAGACCCTTTAGCTCTGTAGCCCTCACCTCTGAATGCCTGATCCTGCACTGGAGACTTTCTTAGGTATGTGGATCTAACATTCTTCCAGATTCAGCTCACCAGTAGGGGGACTATTTCTTCCCATTTTCATGGGATATATATGTTATAGATATATATTATTTTAATTTTATGGATATATATTATATTAATATGTAGCCAAAGAATTTTATTTTGAAATAATTTTAATAGAACTATTTGATAATGACATCAAAAATAATAAAACCAATGTGTCATTCAGTAAAGCATATTTCAAAATATTGTATATTTAAGTTATTTTAGCACTCCCTTTCAGTCTCAAAAGTATCCCAGTTTGTGATAGTTACTAGAAAGGAGGTGGATGGGGGGATGGTTTAAAAAGGTGATGAGGATTAAGGAGTACACTTGCTATGATGAGCAACAGGTGATATATGAAAGTGTTGAGTCAGTGTATACACCCCAAACTAATATTATATTGTATGTTAACTACTTCGAACTTAAATGAAACCTTTTTAAAAATTTAATTTTCTAAAAAAAAAAAAAAAAAAAAAAGGTGTCCCAGCTTGGACATGGAATTACATAGTTGCCCTACTAGATAATGTATGATGAGAAGACAGAGGCCCAAATACATATCAAGAGTGGTGTCCATCTTTCTCCCACTGTCACCAGGATATTGCACAGTGAACTGATAGGCCTTAAAGGCAACACATTTGAACAACACTCAGCCACAGCAAACAACCTGCAGGGTGCACAGGCAGAAGGTAGTGCTTTCTTGGCTGATCTTGAGTTCCAGAGGTATGAACAGGGCCCAGGATGCTCCAAATACCTCCAACCAGCTGTGTGTTTGGTTGGGAGCTCCCTGAGATCTACGATGGGGCCAGCCCAGGCATAGAGGGGTTTCAGGTCCCAGCCATGGAAGAGAGATCAGATCATACAGACAGCAGCCTGGATGGCCAGTGGGGCAGCAGCTACCTGCAAAACAGAGGACCCTGCCACAGGACAGAGCAGCAAAGGGACAGGCCAAGCCCTTTGCAGGAAATTTCAAGAACTCCTCACTCTCCTGTCAGAAGACATTCTAATAAGTTCCCAGAACAGAGAGATATCATCTTGGGGTAGAGGAGGAGGGAGCGCAAACACAAAGAAATGAGCTATTTAAATTATATCAAACAGGATGTAAACTAGTTTAGAACTTTAGTTACCTTCTAGATCAGACTGCTTATTTTTCTGGGCATTTCTGGGTGTAATGCATGTAAATTTTCAACACTACTAGGCAAGCAGCCTTTTGCAAATCTATATAACTTCTGAAGTTGCTGCTTCCAAATGAGATTAATCAGCTAGCTCTTCTGGGTGATACTGTCTTTAGATTGGAGAATTTCTTCCAGTTGTTGCTCAGGAAAGTTATATTTCTCAGTCTGTGAGTAGTTAGATAGAGGGTGAAAGAGAGAGAGGAGGGACTCCCACGAGATTAAATATGGGAAAAAGTGTTAAAAGGAGAGGTAAGAGAAACTGCATCTATGTTTCCTAGTGTTAGTCCTGTTGAATATTAACAAAGGCTTTCTTTTCAATTACAACATGTTACAAATGGGAAACTGGGCATTGAGGAAACAATATATGTTTCCAAATGCTGAACAATAAGAGCTTTCAGAGGCAGAGTGTAGGGGCCCAGATACCTTTAGGGATTACTCCATGGGCTGTGTTAGTTTTGTGCTAGAACACAAAAGATACCTTGCACCCAAGAGTCTTGAGGAGTTTAGAAACTTCAGATCCTACATATCACAGTCTCAAGTGTAAAATTATCATGCCCTCTGTTTGATCTCTCCCTGGCGCTCTCACTCTGATGACACTGGGGGAAATATGAGAGACACGTGGTAATCTGTTTGGGGAATAAGGGAAAGGTGTTGGAAAAACAGAGAACGTATTCCCTGGGAAACTATTTGAGTTCCACTAAGCAGAAAAATGTACAAACTCACTCCTAATTCACTCTGAAGTGGTGTGTTTCAATTCCCTTGTAAAATACAGAAACACAAAATTGGAATGTGTGTCCCAGCAAGAGCCCTCTTTGAGAGCTTAGGCCAAAGAGAGCAAAATTTACCCAACCACTGTGCGCCATAAATCATAGTCTACAAAACACATAGTTCCTGCCTACCCATTATTTTTCCCCAAAAGAAACAGTATTATTGTGCTTTCTTCACAAAACTAAAATACTATGAAATTTTTAAAAGAAACCAGAAACATAAAAACATTCTTTTTACCCATATGCTGTTGGTTCCACACTCCCTTAATTCATCTCTATCTTCACCATCCTCACTCTCATCTAAGCTGGAAATCTCAACACCGTCTTTTGCTCCTACCTCTCCCGGACTCTCACCACCTTATTATTCTCCCTGACAGTCTTTCTTTTGTTCCTATTGTCACTTCCTGAGTGGACCTCATTGGCATCTCACCTGGCTGTCTGCCTCTTGTGAGCTACCTTCCTCTTCACAACTTAGCCTACACTCAGGTCAGTCTTCCCATTCTCATCCTTTCTGTAAACCACCCCTGGGACCACCTTCCTCACACACAGCTCTGTTACGTCTCTCTTCAGCCCCAATTCTTGATGTCTTCCTGAGTTTGAACAACAAACACTGCAGAAGCACTTACTGGCCTCCATGACCTGCCCCCAATACCCTGTGCTATTGTTTCTTGCCCTATACCTTTTTCAATCATGTTCTGCCACAGTGACATCAGATTATAAGTATTTATTCAAATATCTTCCTACTTTGTAGTGTTTGCACTGCATTCTTCTTTCTAGAATGTTTTTTGCCCCACCTCTCTCCAGCCCCAAACAAATGAAGACTTCTTGAAATCTTACCCATATGGCTAAACAGCTCTAAGAAACCTTCATGATCTTTTCCTGATTTCTGTGACTAAAATTAATGTATCCCTCTCCCATGCTTTCATATGTCTGGACCTTCCCATCAATACTTACACTTTCTACCCTGTACTGCAGACACTTGGGTTTACTTGTCTTTCCCATTACACTGTAACCTGCTTAAGTTCAGATAAATATCCCAGCAAAGTTTGTGGAGTGGAATCTATTACACCTTGTGCTGGTCATAGCCAAGTTCACCATCACTATCAAGTAAATAAGTCAAATAAACTGTTCTTTATCAACAGGCTAATGTCTACCTCAGAAATGTACAAATTACATTTTTTAAAGGTCATATCCTTAGTAAAGTTATTGGTATCTATAATTATCATGTGCTTAAATGCCCTAACTTTTAAAATTATATCTATCAGCATTGACAATAAAGATTTAAAGTTAAGTCAGAATTACCAGGAATTATCCTTTTTTTAAATTATCCTTTATTATAGGAAATTGCAGGAAGAAGCTAATGCGCCCTAGCAAGACACAATGCTTGAAGTCAAAAGATTTAAGTTCAGATCTTCTCTCCTCCACTTATGAACTGCTTGGGCTTAGACAAAGCCCTATACTTGAACCTCAGTTTTCTAGTCTGTAAAATAGGGAAGAAAATGCCTACCTAACTCTTATAGAAAAGGAGTCAAATAATAGATGCAGCAGTACTTTCAGAACTGCAAGTTTATCTACAAAGAATATATACTAGTATTAATCTGAATAAAAGACTTATCCAAAGAACATACTTCAAATAACAGTCTTCATGCTTTGGATAAAGCTAATGAAGTAGAATATTACTACTGTTTTAAGAAGCTGGTGGGTAACTCAAAGATGGCGGTCTTATCTGGATGACTTTGCATTCTACATTCTTATTCCATGCTGGTTGGTAACTCTTAACGCAGGGATTTATGAAAGTCAAGGGCATTTCCTGTCACAATTTGCAGATACAAATTGATTGATCTGCCTCTCCCAATTTTTCCAAAGTTACCTAGGCTATCCCAAGAATACCCAACACGCGACTTCATTCTGCCTGTACCAATCTAGTTTGCTAACATTTGAAAACACATGGGGATACATAAGCCTCTTGTAAAAATTCTACAAGTGTTATAGTGGTCACAGCACTGTAATGAAGGAAAGAAAGAAATTAGGAATAGACAATGGTAGTAAATAACACTAAGAAACACTTGAGCTTGGGTAGTGTGGGTAGTGTAAGGCGCTGTGATGTGAGCCAACAAGCTTCCAAGATAACTGGAAGTTTAACCCTTTGGGTACCAAAGATTTCAAATACATTTTAATAGTTTAAATGATTTTCCAACTTTCTCACCTTGGTGATCAGACTACATGAGCCTTTTTGTTGGTCTTCCAATCCACATTTCCTTTTTCTTTTAAAATTTTATTTATTTATTTGAGAGATGGAGGGAGCAAAACCAGGGGAAGGGACAGAAGGAGAGGAAGAAGCAGACTTCTCACTAAGCACAGAACTTGACACAGGGCTCAATCCCAGGACCCTGAGATGAAGTCAACACTTCACCGACTGAGCCACCCAGGTGTCCCTCCACCACACTTTCAAAAGCCTCCTTATCTTTGCCACTACCTGGAATGGAATGACCCACCTTCTCCAATTGCCCAACTTCTATTCCTACTGATAACCTCAAGTCCAGTGAAATCATCTCTGATACTCTCAGGAAAAGTTATTCACCCCTCCTCTGTGTTTCAAGTACGTTTCTCCTAACACCATTTTAGTACCTATCTTGGGATGTTACAAGTCTTTCTGTACACATCTGTCACTAAATTTCATGATGGCAGGGTTTGAGGGTCTTTTAAAATTTCCTTGCACAAAATGGTGTCAGAGGTGAGTACATTTTGTGTACACAGTAAATACTTAGAAATGTTTATTAAATGAATGAATGTGTTATCAATAATGAAAACCAATTATTATACTATTATATTTAAGTGGTGTCATGGAGATTTATGTCCTACCTGATTCTCTGTTAGTTTATACAGAATGGTATGTATTCTATAAAGTGTCTTTTTTTTTTAATTCCTCCTCTGTGAATATCTCCCCACCCCCATGTAATTTAGGTTCTTTCTCATTGGGTATGATCATTGTCCCTGTTCTCATTTTTTATTTCTACTGTTTCTATTCTCTGTTACTTCCTTCCTGCTCCCCACTTTGATTAATAGGTCCCATGTTCTGTCTCTCTTGTTCTTATGAATCCTTGAAATGTCTTGGCTTAATATATTTCTTGACATGGCATAATTCTTTATTTTGTTTTCATACCTATCATGTGCCAAGGGAAACACATCTTTATACTAGGCAAGATTCTGACATGTCCAATCATAATCAAAATATCCTAGAAGTTTCCCTTCGCTTTCTATCTGCATTGCATCCACTTTGTTCTGGTTCCACCTCCTCACACCTAAATTATAACTGCAATAGCCTCCTAACATCTCCATCTGCATCTGTACTCCCTTTTCTTTCTTTTTTTTTTAATTTTTATTTATTTATGATAGTCACACAGAGAGAGAGAGAGAGAGAGGCAGAGACACAGGCAGAGGGAGAAGCAGGCTCCATGCACCGGGAGCCCGACGTGGGATTCGATCCCAGGTCTCCAGGATCGCGCCCTGGGCCAAAGGCAGGCGCCAAACTGCTGTGCCACCCAGGGATCCCTGTACTCCCTTTTCTAATCAGAACACATATCACCACCAGGCTATTCTTCCTAAAACACTGGTTTCACTTTATTAATCCTAGGCACAGGGCCTTTAATTTCCCTTTGATGATACCCAGCATTCAAGATTCTCACAATCTGGCCACATTCTTTCTCATTTTATTTTATTTATTTTTAAAGATTTATTTATTTGAGGAAAAGGGGAAAAAGAGAAAGAGAGAGACCAAGTGCACAAGTGGGGTGGAGAGGCAGGGGGAGGGGAAGAAGCAGGCTCCCTGCTCAATATTTATTCAAATATCTTCCTACTTTGTAGTGTTTGCACTGCATTCTTCTTTCTAGAATGTTTTTTGCCCCACCTCTCTCCAGCCCCAAACAAATGAAGACTTCTTGAAATCTTACCCATACGGCTAAACAGCTCTAAGAAACCTTCATGATCTTTTCCTGATTTCTGTGACTAAAATTAATGTATCCCTCTCCCATGCTTTCATATGTCTGGACCTTCCCATCAATACTTACACTTTCTACCCTGTACTGCAGACACTTAGGTTCACTTGTCTTTCCCATTACACTGTAACCTGCTTAAGTTCAGACAAATATCCCAGCAAAGTTTGTGAAGTGGAATCTATTACACCTTGTGCTGGTCATAGCCAAGTTCACCATCACTATCAAGTAAATAAGTCAAATAAACTGTTCTTTATCAACAGGCTAATATCTACCTCAGAGATGTACAAATTACATTTTTTAAAGGTCATATCAGCAATGTGGGGCTTGATCCCAGGACTCTGGGCTGAAGGCAGACACTCAACTGACGGAGCCACTCAGGTGCCCCTGTCCTTCTCATTTTCTTTTTCATTTCTCTACACTGATATTCATTCCTCTGTGTCCCCTCTTTTGGCTCTGGGTTGGCCCTGTGATGCTTTTTACCACTGGACTGTGGTGGAAGTGAGGCTGTGGGACTTTAGAGAGGGAGTCTTAGGAAACCTCAAACTAATTTAGGCCTCCTTTCTCAGAAAGTCTGCTTCTTTGCCTAGAACCACTCTGAGTCTATCCTAGCTGAAACCACAGCCTTCCTCCTAGGTCCTAAGAACACTCAGAGGAGAAAAAAAAGATCCTTTTAATCTTGTCTTTCCAAATGTAATGCCAGAGTTCTGGGAGAATGCAATCCAACCTATCATCTGATTTCCTGGACAGTGATAACTGTTTGGTACACAGATAATGGTGACAAAATCACTTCGCCAGCCCTCCATTTCCTGAGCTACTTGTATGAATTTTTGTGGGCCTCCTTTCAGATTGTTAATCGATAAAATTATCTCTTCCAGACTGATCTGCTCCAGTTTCACATCCTAAGTAGTTCAATTCTCATTCCTCACTTCAGACTTCTGCTTCTGGGCAAGATGGAATAACAGAGACCAGATTTACCCTTCAGTCTGAAACAACCAAAAAAAAAAAGGACAAAATATATGAAACAAAGGTGTTCAGGAGACTGAATATCAGACAACTGAAAACAATAATCTCTGAGAAATGTAAAACAAATGAGGGGAGACCGAAGATTGCCCAGCTTACTGCATTCAGAGCATTTCCAGCACACAGAGAAGGAACTCAGGCATAGCCCAGTGAACAACTTGAGTTAAGGAGATGGAGAGTTGACAATTCAGAGACACCAAGGAGGTTACAGTTAAGTGGGACAAAATAAGAGAGGAGAAAACAGTGCAAAGAAAGAAACTTCAGAGGTTTGCAGAAGGCCCTCTCTTAGGTATTCACATATACTAATCAGCATATGCATGAGAGGGAACTAAAATAAAGAGAGATGTTTATTTTATACCACACACAAAAATCAATTTCAAGTAAATTAAGCAAAATAAATTCAAGAAGCAAAAATTCAAAACTCTGAAAAAAATAAAGAGTGTCTCTATCACATCAAGGTAGGAAGTTTTTCTTACATAAGGCACCAAAAAAGCACTGGCCATAAATAAAGATTAATTAATTAACTAAAATTAAACTTTCTGGAGCACAAAGGCAATATATTAAAGTGATACACAAACCATACACAAAGATATTTATAATCCATAAAACCAGTAGGAAATTTTTGCTCAGAATATACAATAAAATTATATATACCCATGTTTTTAAAGACAACCTAGTAACAACAGCAAAAAGTAAAAAGTAAAAAAAATAAACTATTTATATGATATAAAAGGCAATTTTTTAGAAAAGGAGCAATAAATGAGATATATAAAAAATTTCCTAGGAAAATAAAACTACAAAAAAATATCATTTCACACCCAGCTCATGGGTATGCAGCCATTTATTCATTCATCACAGATTCACTGGAACCCTATGAGGTGCAATGCTCTATTCAGAATATAGAAACATTAAAAGGTGAATAAATTATCATTATTTTGTTTACTTTCTCTACTAAAATGAGACCCCAAAGAGGGCAGGCACTGCTTCTTATTCTTCATTGTATCTTCAGCATATAGTACAGTCCCTGGCATGAGGCAGAAAAGTATTCAATGGCAGTAAGCTGATGCAAATCCTACTCTGAGGATTTCACAGTGTGAGGAGAGGGAGACAAGAAAGCAGCAAATCCTAATATTTCACAGGGATACCTGAGAGTGTCCACAGAGGAGCTACATTTTGGAGGATGTCCAGTTCTCCAGCACTTTGGTCAGACTCTACAGGAAGTCAAGATTTGAAATGAGCCTTGGGAAAAAGTTGTTTTGGTTTTTTTCCCCCAAAAAAAGCCTGGCATAGCTTTCTTTTTAACTCGGCACAGAACATATACCATATTATCACACACACACATACCTCAAATAACTAAATCCCTAATAGTAAATAACTTCATCTTCAAAACTCCAGAATGAGGAGGAAGATGAGGAAGAAGAAGAATCTAAGCAATCTATACCCATACAATTTACCATGATGTTAGCATGCTTTACTAGTGGCCATCTTCACTAACATAACTTTATTATTTCACTGCCTTCCTTGATGTTACTTTACTACTTCAGAAAACTTGCCCAGGAAGAAAAAAGTTGTAGGGTCATGTGGGTAGCTCAGTGGTTGAGCATCTGTCTTCAGCTCAAGTCGTGATTCCAGGGTCCTGGGATCAAGTCCCGCAACAGGCTCCTCAAAAGGAGCCTGCTTCTTCCTCTGCCTGTGCCTCTGCCTCTCTCTGTGTGTCTCTCATGAATAAATAAATAATATCTATATTTTTAAAAGAGAAAAATGTTGCAAATAACTTTATTGTTAGTTTCAGGAACTTCCTGAAAATCCTGCTTAAGTGAACATCAAAATATTCAACTTTTCAATGTTCAATCCAATGACTGTTTACTTTTCAAGACCCTTCAAAACTCTTAACTCCACCCATCCTAAACTATCACATCATGATCTCCTCTTAATCCCAGTGAACATCCTCCTCCCACATCCCCATATTGCTGTCTGCCAGCTACTCCAACCTCCACTACCTTCTAAACTTGAAAGACCTTGCCTTAAATCAGACTTCCATTCATTATTAGAGTTCTTGTGAGGTGGTTCCCTGCCCCCTACCATCACCCCTCCCACCTTATCACAGTATAAGTAAACTCAGCTTTGTCTTACCAACCAGTTGTTTGGTGATACTTTCAAACATCTAGCATTCTATACTCCTTTTCCTCCTCTTCATCCTTATACTTATCATCATCATCATCATCATCACCATCACTAACATGGATTGAGTCCTTAACGACATGCCAGGCACTTGCTGATTAGTTTATATACCTAATAATCTCATCCCTTACACAAAGAGTATTTTTAAGCAAGTAAGTAATTAAATTATAGGAGGTATATTCAAGTGAACTGCCAAAATTCTTCCAAAAGAGAGGTTTATGATTTTTACTGTCCTTCTTCATAAAAATTATGGGGTCCAAGTCTCAAAGATATTCTGAAGCAAGTTTCCTTGTTAAGCACCACTGGAAGCCATTTGTGAGTGTGGCCTTCATGGCTCAGCTAAGTTGAGTTCTATTAAAAGAATTCCAACAAGGGAAATAAATGTGCCTCTCCTCTCAATAGTAAAAGGAGGTGACCTTCTCACTGAAAATATTAGCTGATGAAATGAATAATGAAGTTGCCAGAAAAATGAACAAAATAAAGGTAGGGAGACTTTATGGAGGAGAAATGTCTGTTTTGCCTTTCACCTCCAAATAAAGAATAATAGATGTTCCCTTGGCAAACTGTGAGGCAGAAATGGGGTGACTGAGCTTTGCAACTAAAATAATATCAACTGTATATTGTAATTTCACTTTTGCAACACCACAGTTTTGCCTTTGTGGCACTGCCAGTAAAAATTCATTTTCAAGCAGCACAGCTGAACAGCCTGGGCCTTTGCCTTAATTCACTTTTCCTGCTAAGAGCCAAGAAGAGAGGTAGACTTGTATAAGGAGGATGGACGGCAGAGCACTCCATCGGAAGAGGCCACATGCTAAATTAATCATGTTCCAGCCAGAATTTGCAATTCTTTGAGAGATGCTCGAGACAGTATGAAAAATTTAGAGGTAACAGGGAAAGAGGGAGAGTTTGTGAAGCAGAAAGCTTCAGAGGGCACTTTAAATGTGCAGGATGCATTAGAGTTTCTCACACGTGAACAAGATAGCTCCCTTACCCAGAACACAATAAATAAGGACTGTATTCTCATATGTGTGCCCTGCAAAGAGAGCTGGAATGCAGAAATTTCTGATTTGATGGATATTTTCAGGGATTAGTATAATCATGAAAATCATCCATTTTAAAATTTAGCATCAATTCGTCAAAGCCAGCATGGAAGGATTAAAGTCACTCCAAGATGACAAGTCCTGTTGAAGAAGATCCAAGCATGAGTGCTTAGATAAGTTTGGGGTTTCTTTAATTATCATTATTTTCATGTATATTTTCCCTCTCTTCCTGCTTTTATCTAACTAGTTTTATTTCCAAGTTCCTAGCATCTCCACTTCATGTTAGGGACTTCACCACAGCTTTACTACATGAATGTAGTAAATATGATCTGTTCTGTAGTTTCCTTATCATGAAAATTTTTGAATAATTCTTGATCCATCGTAAGTGAAAACTATGAAAGTTTTTTTTTAAGAACAGTTTGTCTAGAGGGACTCTTGATTTTTAGTGTATTTTTTAAAGGAATTTAAAAAATGCTCTAACTACAATAACTTACCATGAATGCAATGCAGTTTAGTTATATCCTATGACAGTTGCAAGAAAAATGTTGTCCTTCCTGAGGACCCTCAGGTAATACCCTTGCAGAACTACTCCATCACACCTCACTCCTGATCTCGACCACATTTCTTCCTACTAATACTGCAATTTCCTTTCTTGTGGTAGGAAGTGGCTTCTGCATGGGCAGAGGAAACTATGGTAAACTTCGGTCTTAGGAAATTAAGAGGCCTCTGCTCTCAGTTGCAATCAGATATGTAAATTGTTGTGTTAAATGATCTCAGGTAGTCACAAGATGAATGAGTGCTGGAGCTAAAGCCCCCTGTCCTCCAGAGCCTCTGGCGGCCAGGGTCTTCTAACACATTCTCCCTCTCTGACTCAGTAATTTAGTCCACATTCTCTACCCCATTCTCTAAAGAGACTTCCCTGCCCCAAATCCCATGTTCTTAATTCTCAGCCTTCAACCAGCAATAAAAATTCATTCCTAGCTGGCTGTTAATAATGACTGACAAGAAGTCTGAAATACAATCCATGTCCACTCTCAGGAGCTCAATTAGTCCTTGGTTGTGGAGAGACATTTTCCTCTTATCATCAATTAATATTTTATGGGTTGCTGTTTCTTTATATTAACTCCATCCCAAACAATTTAGTTTCTGAATTGTCTTTCCCCTCCTCCATCCTCTGCTTCCAGGAGCCTCCCCTCCTCACAGTGAGATGTGAATTACATGTGGCAAGTTGCCCCTAATGCAGATCACCTCTTCCAGTCACTTAAGGAAGCCACTCATGGCCACTAAAGAGCAGTCCTCAAAACTCACTACTGGAATGAGAAAAAGAAACTGAGTTTTACCTAGTACTGAGCTTTTCTTTAGTTCCTCCAATGCCACCATTCAACTCAGCCTGTGTCCCATCTTCCTAGGACACTATTAAGGGATACCACCCCAAGCTCTAACTTGGTCTCATGCTTCTGAGCTCAAGGTACATTTTATTACTTCAGGTAGACCTTTGCTAGCCCTTGCACACTAAGCTGGTATCCTGAATTGTACACTCCCATAGCACGTGGCACTTCTACTTGTATGGCAGCCAATACAACTTACCCTGCTTCTGAAACATCCATCACTACCTTTTTAGGTTGTCTTCCACACCAGATTGAAAAGATCAGTGGGGCTGGTTCATTGTTGTTTTGCCAATGAATAACCAGTGTTTATCAACTAAATGAATAAAGGCAAAAATCATCTTTGATTTTCTTATATCCCCCATAACATCTATCAGGATAACTGAGACATAATAATTAGCATTCAATAAAATGCTATGGATTAAATGCAGGAATAAGAACCCTGAGGATGTCAGCTGAATTCAGCATCCCCCAAATCAACTGGGAAAATCCTTCCTACAATGGTTGTTCCTGATTTCTCAGTGGGCCTCTTGCCTTGCGACTTGGCTTAGATAAAAGCTAGAAAGAACAGCACTACAGGAAAAAAAAAAGAAGAAGAAGAAGAAGAAGAGGTAATATTCAATGGAAACTAAACTGCCACACTCAGAAGTGATATTCTCTTTTTCTTTCAACTCCTACTGTTGAACATTTTTCCCCAACTCCCCAAGAGGGAAAGATCTCCGGAAGCACACCCATTAAAAAAAAAAAAAAAAGTCGCCCTGGTATTTTTTTTATAAGATGTGTGCTATTTAAATTCTTACCCATGAATATGTAGCTAATATTGACTAATGGGAAATGTTAAAGGAAGAAAGCTAAGTTTTTTCAAAGCACATCCATTGAAATTAGGGTCATATGTAAAAAATTTTGTTTAAAAAATTTTTTTCTGAGCTACATCCAAAACTCCAGAGGGCACATTAAATAATGGAAGTATAAACTACTGGGATTTGGTGCTGGTTAGGATGTTGGCACAATACATGGATTCCTGTGTGGTTTTAAAAATTATGGAATTTTTCCCTCTTCCTTTATCTAGTAGCCTCCAAAATTAAAACAGTTTTCTTTTCTTTGTGGAATAATACAAGCTAACCAAATTATACTCTAATATTTTCATTCAATGACTTGGAAAGTCATGAAAATGTTTGTTTGGGGAGTTGCCTATACAGAAAAAGGAAAAAAGGACCATACCAGAAGTATTTTTTTAAAAGAAGATAAAACAAAGAATTCCAAGGATTGTCACAATCTGATCTGCATAAATAAAAGATAATAGCTTCCGTGAGCTAGCCAACCTTTGTGTGGAGTGATCGGTCTGTGGAGAGTCATGTCTGAGAGGCTGCAGGTCATTATGGCAGGATAAAGCCTATTTCTCATTTATATTAAAGAATCTTGCCTGTTAAGGGCTTGATTTGGATCTCAGACATAAATGTGCCCAGGGCTGCTCACCTAGTTAAGTCAATTGCTACATATGCCTTCTCTCCCTAATACACACAGAGTTTATCATTCACAACTCAACCATTACGCCTAATGCTCTTTTCTTGATTTAGAAAGAATAAGTTACATAGATCAGAAGGACTCAAATTGAGGGGATTGGATCATAAAATTTATACCTAATATAGAACTTTTTTTTTCTAATTTTGTATAGAAGATGTGAATTTTCTCCCCATTATATAGAACCTGCTACATCAAGAGAAGACAATAAAACTGTTTCTGTTTTTGTGTTACATATTTGATTTACATTATTATCTGGTTCCAGGCAAGATGGATTGTTCCAAAACAGTATCGGAAGATCTAGGCAATGGAAACTTTTATATGTTAAAAAAAAAGAAGAAAGAAAAGTCAGACAATGCAGTAAACAAAGCCTAACTACAAGAATGGATAAATATGTATTAAGAAACCAAGGAAGGCCATGGATCATGGTGTCTGAAGAACTATGGGTATATTTGAAAGGCTTCCTTGGGCTGGGCATCATAAGGTGACTGTAACTTAAGTGGGGTCTCCCCTCCTCATAGGTCTGCGAGTTTAGAAATTCAGTATATAACTTCAGCAAGACACAATCACAATCAGGCCCTACTGAATTGATTTGCATCAACACTTAATTTTTTAAAAAGATTATCTGTACACAGACTTCCAGTTAAAAAAACAATGGGGTAATTTATGAGGTAATAATAATATAACATAATAGTAAAGTTCTGGTCAGAAGATTCGGGCTCTGGTCTTAGATCTATCTATGTAGTTCCACCTCTGAGATCCTTCATGAGACATGGCCTCTCTGGTTCTCAATTTTCCTAATCATAACTGAGACGTATTAATAGTTAATTCAAATCCATGAGAAAATAGTTCAATAGACAAATGAACAAAAGACAGGAATAAAAGGGCAGTAGTATAGTATGGTGATGTGGTTATCAAACAAAATGTGGGCTACCTAGGAGTCCCCAGATAAATCAATAATGGAGACACTTGTATCAAGATGTTCCACAGTGTAGACAGGATGATTTGAAAAGTAAATGAACAAAGGGCTCATTGTGCAGAGTATTGCTGAATCTGTGAGTTGCAGACCTAAGAAAGATCATAAACTAATTTTATCGGAAGGTATTGCCTAAAACAATTTCTACCTAAATTTGAAGGTAAAAAGTAGAAGGAAATGTATGACTGGACCCAGAAGACGTAGTGACTATGCAGCCATCCTAGAAAGACAGAAGGTAAGCTAAAGACAGGGCCCTTCTAGGCCTAATTCCCACTTGGAACCCTGAGAAGATGCCACTTTGCACCATACTCCCACCCAGAATATGGTAATTACAGCAGAATAAAAGGGCAGTGGAGCACATATAGCCAGCAGGCCTGAAATGGTGGCCCTGAGATTGCAGTGGCTCCATGTGGAGGATGTGGAAGGAATCCTGTCATTCACAGGTGCTCTCAGTGAGGAAGTCAGATGGCAGTGAGAGTAGCAAGCAAGAAGGTTAGCACAGGTTGCCCTCCTGCGGATAAGATATCCCTGAAGGAGGGTCTGTGCTATGGGGTGGGTGGTCAACAGCATCTGAAGAATTGGAAAAGGAACTCCAACTGTGCACAGGGGCTAGATCAAAGGAGAGTCATCAGGACCAAGCAACCAGATGAACAGGGAACATCCAAAACATCCAAACACAAGACCCTTCCTCTTCCAAAAACTCCTATCCTCACTAGACCTGACACTAACCAGTTAAGTAAAAAATAAGAAGTGGCAATTTTCTGGACACATCTCAGTTTTCCAAGGACTGCATTTTTACCTTTATCTTAAGTGTGTGCCTCTCCTTTCTATGTTCATCATAAGTTGTTCCTCCTGAATTTGGACTGTGGGTACCACAACTAAATTGAAGTCCAGCCCACAGCTTTACATTTATCACAGATGTAAGACGATTAAAAACAAGAATAAGAATGCCATCTACTGGCATGGAAAGCAGCAAGGACTCTGGCAAATCTGCATTTAGTTTAAATGGGAAAAAGTCTTATAAAGAAGGAAAACAGGTTTTTTATTATTTTGTTATGAAATGGCGATCGCCAGAGAATGGACAGTCACATATAAATAGTATTAAGAGGACTGATCACAAATAAATAAATTCTTCCTTAGAATTTAAGAAATTCTTTCTCCTGCCTTCATATCTCAATTTTGTACTTACTACTACAGGCTCCTCTGGACACACAAAAAAAATGGTATATATATATATATATATATATATATATATATATACACACATATATAAATGACATGAAAAAGTTCTGTTTGATTGACTTAGCAAACTGTTTCAAAACAACCTAATATTTTTTCAACCATTTAAAATATGTATTCATAAATTTGTTTGCCTATGTAGACAGAACGACAGAGCATGTGACTCTCTTGGCTGTTTCCATTTTCTGTATATTGGAGTTACATTGGATTTTTTTTTGCACAATTTTACAGAAGGCAAGCCAGAGACTGATGAATTGTATTTGCCAATATAGATTACCAATTATATAATTGTGTTAGCTAGTGATAAGTCAAACTTTTAAACTTTTTTCGTAACAAAACATTCAAATCATTTATTTGTTATTTTAAAACATTCAAGCCGGTGTTTTATTAGGTTCTTGATAATGACTTGGTAAAATGTCTACAAAGTGAAGGTTCATTTCATTGCCTACAAATATACAATTGTTCCAGCACCATTTGTGAAAATTATCCTTTCTTCCATTAAAATGTCTTGGCACACATGTTGAAAATCAACTGACCATACATATGCGGGTTTATTTCTGGATTCTATATGCTGTTTCATTAATCTCTGTTCATTTATACACCAATTCCATATTCCCTTAGTTACCATAGTTTTATAGTATGTCTTAATATCAGGTAATATAAGTCATCCAAATTTGTTCTTTAAAAAAAAAAAAAAAGATTTTATTTATTCAAGAGAGATAGAGAGAGAGAGAGAGAGAGGCAGAGGGAGAAGCAGGCTCCATGCAGGGAACCTGATGTGGGACTCGACCCCAGGTCTCCAGGATCACACCTCGGGCTGAAGGTGGCGCTAAAACACTAAGCCACCAGGGCTGCCCCCAAATTTGTTCTTTTTTAAGGTTATTTTGGCTACTTTAGGTCCTTTCAATATAAACTTTACCACCAGCCTATCAATTTTTACAAAAAAAAAGCTGCTTAGATTCTCATTAGGATTGGGTTGAACTTATAGATCAAATTGAGAACTAACAATATGCTCCATGAATATATCTTTGCATTATTTAGGTCTTTTAAAAATTTTGCTAAGCAATGATTTGTAGTATAAAGTTAATTCAAATTTAATCACATACCTACATTTAATGGTTAAAATTATAGAAATTTTAGAAGAAACCAGAAAATTTCCTAATCACCTTATATTTAGCAAAGATTTAATAGTAAAAATCACAAAATATAAGATAAACGATGCCATCAAAATTAAAATTTTGCTCTTTTAAAGACACCACTACAAAAATGAAGGGTAAACCTCAGACTAGGGGAAGCCATTTGCAAAGCACATGTATGAAAAAAAAACGTGTCTAGAATGTTTGAAGAATTCTTACAGTTCAATTAGAAGACAAATCACTTTTTTAAATGGGTAAAAGATTTGAATAGGTATATGATCAAAGGAGATATATAGATGACAAGCACATCAAAAGATGCCCAATATTAGTCCTTAGGGAAGTGCAAATTAAAACTATGATGAGATCTCAGTACATTGCCAGTACACTGGCTAAAATTAAAAAGACTTCTTATAGCAAATGTTGGTGAGGATGTGGAGCTCCAAGGATTTTCATATACTGATGGAAGGAATAATAAATTGTACAATCACTTTTGAAAACAGCATGACAGTTTTAAGTTAAACATACATCTACCAAAAAAAACTCAGTGATTCCATTCCTAGGCATTTAGCTAAGAGAAATAAAAGCAGGGGGGCCTGGGTGGTGCAGTGGTTGAGCATCTGACCTTTGGTTTTGGCTTCAGTTGTAAACTCAGGGTCACAAGAGACAGCCCTGCATGGGGTTCTGCACTCAGCACAAAGTCTATTTGTGATATTCCCTCTTTCTTCCTCTGGCCCTCCTGCTCATGTTCTCTCTCGCTTTCCCTTTCTTTCTCTCTCAAGTAAATAAATCTTTTCTTTTTTAATAAAGAGAGAAATAAAAGCATATGTCTTTACAAATATTGGTAAAGGAACATTCACAGTAGCTTCATCTGTATTAGCCAAAACTGGAAACAACCCAAATGCCCATCAACCAATGAATGGATAAATGAATAGTTATATCCATACAGTGGATTATTACTCAGCAATAAAAAGAAATTAATTTACTCATAAATAAAAAAGAGCACACTCCTGCTATATACATGCAACAACACAGATTAACTCAAAATAATTAAACTGAAAGAAGCCAAACAAACAAAAGTATGCATCTTATTCCATTTATGTAACATTCTATAAAATGGAAAATAAATTTTAGTGACCCAAAACAGATCAGTAGTTTCCCAGGACTAGAAGGAGGGTGGGATGAAAATAAAGGAGAGATTACAAAGAGGCACAAAGAAACTTTTAGGAATATATATTCATTGATCTTGACTGTGGTGATGGTTTTACTAGTGTATACATATGCCAAAACGTATCAAAGTCTACATTTAAATATATGATGTTTATGTCAAGTATACTTTAATAAAGCTTTAAAAATAACGTAACTCGGGATCCCTGGGTGGCGCAGCGGTTTAGTGCCTGCCTTTGGCCCAGGGCGTGATCCTGGAGACCCGGGATCGAATCCCACGTCAGGCTCCTGGTGCATGGAGCCTGCTTCTCTCTCTGCCTGTGTCTCTGCCTCTCTCTCTCTCTCTCTCTGTGACTATCATAAATAAATAAAAAATTAAAAAAAAAATAATGTAACTCAATTGTGGCAAAAAGCTAATAAATAAAATAATATTTTTTAAATGTTTTATTCTTTACTTTGACAAATATACTTTTGTTTTAGTGTTTCTGGTGTTTTAATTGCCAGTGACGTATTGGCACAATATTAATATAATAGGCCTCTTACTCTGGTACTTGTGCACAGGGCAGAGGTACAGAATAATGCGATTGCATCTACAAGCTGGACTCACCACTCCCCCCCCAAAAAAATTTATCACATGGCTGTACCTATAATTTCTATAAACTAATTAAGAGTTCACAGATTATCTCCACAATTGAGTTTGACCATTCAATTATTAAACCCATCTATGCTGATAGATGTGAAAATGTAACATTCAGCATCTCCCATGCTTCTGAATGATCAAGCTGATTGTGTACATTAAAATACAACCAACCACAAAACTGCAGCTCAACCTCAAATGATTGCCAATTAAGTTAGTGTAAAAATAAAGCCACTTTCCCTTTACCTAGAATTAGCCATGTTAACAGAGTCAAAGAAAAGCTTTCAAATCTTCCTCCAGTTTGCTTCCTTTCTATTAGCATTTCTTGCTTCACTTCATTGACAATGAAGTTAGTGACGGTAAGGCATTTTTCCTTTAGTCATGTAGACATGAGAGGTGAAGAGAGAAGTTTCCTCTCTTGCAGCTAAAGAGTTTAAAAGTGGTCTAGAACAACAGTGCAAATAGCATTATAGCTAGTTAAATGCCTAATAAGACAGAGCTCATTTGGTCCATTTCCCTTTATACCAACAAGAATGCTTTAAACAGTCCCAAAAGATTGTAATCATTTACAAGAGTCTTCAAATCTTCAGAAGAAATATCCTTAAGTTCTTTCATAAACTTCCTTTCAGCTGAGGGTCCCGTGGCTGAAGTTTCAACTAACTCTGAGGGACACTCTTTAAGAGTCAATGAACTCATTTTCCAGAGTTGCTATACCAGTTTTCATTCCCAACAACAGTGCAAGAGGGTTCCCCTTTCTCTACGTCCTTGCTAACATCTGTTGTTTCCTGTGCTGTTAAATTTAGCCATTCTATTTATAGCAGCCTTATCAAAAATACCCAAGTGATGGAAGAGCCTAAATGTCCATCAACTGATGAATGGGTAAAGAAGATGTGGTGTACCTGTATGCATGCAAAATGGAATATATATATGATGGAATATTACTCAGCCATAAAGAAGAATAAAATCTTCCATTTGCAATGACATGGATCGAGCTAGAGAGTATTATGCTAAACAAAGTATGTCAGTCAAAAAAGACAATACAATATTATTTCACTCATATGTACAATTTAAGAAACAAAACAATGAATGTGGCAGAAAAAAGAGAGAGGCAAACCAGAAAACACTCTTTTTTAAAAAAAAATTTTTATTGGAGTTCAATTTGCCAACATATAGCATAACACCCAGTGCTCATCCCACCAAGTGCCCCCCTCATTGCCCCTCACCCAATCACCCCAACCCCCTGCCCATTTCTCCTTCCACTACCCCTGTTCATTTCCCAGAGTTAGGGGCCTCTCATGTTTTGTCACCCTCACTGATATTTTCACTCAGTTTCTCTCCTTTCCCTTTATTCCCTTTCACTAATTTTCATAATCCCCAAATGAATGAGACCATATAATAGAAAACAGACTCTTAACCATAGAGAACAAACTGAGGATTGCTGAAGGGGAGGTGGGGGGGATAGGCCACATGGGTGATGGATATTAAGGAGGGCACTTGTGATGAGCATTGAATATTGTATGTAAGTGATGAATCACTAAATTCTATATCTGAAACTAATATTACATTGTATGTTAACAAGGTGGAATTTAAATAAAAACTTGAAGAAAAAAAAAGAATCAATGAGCTCATTACTTTCAGTCCTTCCTCACAGTTTTCTCTTGTTTCAGAGTCCATTGTCAGGATTTTCCAAGTCCTGCCCGTGAGCACTGTCCCAGTCTTCACAGTCTGGCTGCATGGATGATTCTTCATTGGAAGTCCCAATTGGATGAGTATGATTTTGAGGGCATTCCTAAAGGTCCACGTCACTGCTTACCCCAGAGCCTAAGTGTTCAATAAACTTCTATTAAACCAATGTATAAATAAGTACATCTCAGATGTAAACAAACTATGCTGAAAATCTTATATTTAGAATCCAAAATGGTTTGGACCAAACAGGTGAAAATATTGTCTCCTACATCAGAGCATATCTACTTCACAGGGTCACTGTAAGCATTAAATGAAACTGCTGCAGGTATGCACCTCTAATAGGCAATATCTAGAGGCAAGAACCTTAGAGAATATCAAGACAATAAAATAGAATAGCAAAAAAAAAAACAAAAAACACTGAAGCAGCTTGTGAAAGTCACCTGGCTCACGACGAAAAGCAGCAGGGTTAGAACTCAGGTAGCCTCCTAGGCCAGTGCTCCACACTTGAGAACGTCACCACAGAACTCCAGAAATTCCATGGGACTTTCCAATAAATCAAAGACCTTCAGGGTAGCGAGCAACAACATGGACACATTTCAGTGGGGGATACAATGTGACGAAAATAAAGCAAGAGCGAGCAAACCTGCACTGTATGAGACTTCCATGCTCAATGTTTTCTTACTCATTTTCTTAATTCCCCAACATTCTTGATGTGTGCATTTTTATTCTCATAAGGTAACTGAAGTTCAGAAAAGTTAAGTGATGTGCTAAGGAGAGAATTATGGTCTTCTGACTTCAATCAGTGCTATTTCTTCTGTTCAGTACCAACACTGAACTTGGGAATGGCAGCAGGCAGTGAGCAGCAGGAGTGGGTCAGGCTGGAAGAGGCCATATAGGGTGATTGGGCCTGGGAAGGAAGGTCCTTGGGAAAGGATGACACGAAGATAAGTTCACCTGTGTCACAGTGGGAAAGGCCCTTCTGAAACTAAGGCATTGGAATTTAGCAGCCCAGCAGGTGTTCAGTATAGGTAACCACATCAGTTCAGTTGCTCAGGACAGAGAACTTGGTGTCATCCTTCATTTCTCTCTTTCTCACCCTCTGCAGCCAATCTGTTACTAAATTCTCATGTCTCTCCCACCAAATTATATCCAGACTCAAAACCCTATTCTCAACTCTGGAACTACCCCTCCTCTCCAAGCCACTACCTGTGCCCTACTTTAGGGTCCTGGACTCTACCTGGGCTCCCTGCTCTGTCTTTGACTCCTTCAACAACTTCTCAGACCATCACTCAGAATGAATCTTTTCCCCCCAACATTTCATTATGAACATTTTCAAACAGCAAAGAGAAATTTTTTTACAGTGAACCCATATATCCACAGCTTTGGTTCTACCATGATTATACTTGCTTTACTGTGTTGTCTATCCCTCTTGAAAGGTTCTTTTAAAATGTAACTCAGATTATATTGTTTTTCCCCCATAAAAACCTCCAATAGCTTCCTGTCTCCTTCAAAGGAAAAGCCAAACCCTTGTCATAACCAATAAGGGCCCAAATGATATATACCATCTCACCTTCTCTGCCTTCATATCCTACTGCTTCTTGCTTGCTTCCCCTCTGAGTCACACCCCCAGGTCATTCCTCTCCAGCAGAGCTGATGTCTTTGTTTATTGTAAGACACACCAATCTTGGAACTGGCTGTTCCCTTTCCCTGGATTTCCCTTCCTACAGATTTGTTTTTTAATATTTTACTTATGTTTTTGAGAGAGAGAGACAGAACAAGCAGGGGGAGTGGCAGAGAGACATGGAGATGGAGAAGCAGGCTTCTCCGCTGAGCTGAGAGCCTGACAAGGGGCTCAGTCCCAGACGCTTAAGCAGCTGAGCCACCCAGGTACCCTCCTCCTACAGATTTCTGGGTGATTCATTCCTTCACTGCTTTCATGGCTTTCTACACACATCATATTCTGGTAAAGAATTCCCTGCCTGCTCTATCTAAAATTGCGGAGCAGCCCTTCCTTTACCTTCCTTCTTTCCATGTTTTTATTTCCTCAGTAGCCTTTACTTCCACTCTGTAGTTAGTCTTGTCTGTCTCTCCCCATTATAATTTATTGTATGCGACATAAGAACATCACATTACACATTTTGCATATGTTGACCTCATTTGATTTGCACAGTGTCTCTCTGAAATAGAGTTGGTTTTTTTTTTAAGATTTCATTTATTTATTCACGAGAGACAGACAGAGAGAGAAGCAGGGAGCCTGACGTGGGATTTGATCCTGGATCTCCAGGATCACACCCCCGGCTGAAGGCAGAGCTAAACCATTAAGCCACCAGGGCTGCCCATGAAATAGAGATCCTTAACCTCTTCTAAATAATAAGGAAACACACTCAAGGAGCCTGAATAACTTGCCCAAGAGCGCTCAGATATGCTGGAGCAAGAATTACAACCCACGTCTGTCATATCTGAGATCCACTCTTTTTCGCCATACGACACAGACCCTTTTGGTGAGACACCTGGGAACCCCAGGCAGGCACCGTAGCCAGAGGCCACTGTCACATTCATTCCTTATTTTGTATTTAAATGATTGTTTCTCCAAGATGTACCTATTGAAATTCTAACCCTGCAAGAGGAAAATCTCACATCAGGAGTAATTAATACTTCTTTGGGGGTAGATTACATGACAAATAAAAGGAGAACCTGTACCATGGACGTGGTACTTAAGGCAGAAGCCTGGTGTGTATACAATAGAAAAATCAAGGGTTTCAGAAATGCCCAGGACATTAAGGGGCACAAATACATGTATTACAAACTTTTTTTTTTCTCCAGAGACAAACTAGAACTAAGTCAAGGAAAACTATGCATACCCCCTTGCTTCATTCCTCAGATATAGAATTTATCACATGAAGGGTACCTAAGTGGCTCAGTGGTTGAGCATCTGCTTTTGGCTCAGGTCGTGATCCCAGGGGTCCTGGGATCGAGTCTCACAGCAGGTTCCCCAAGGGGAGCCTGCCTCTCTCCTTCTGCCTATGTCTCTGCCTCTCTGTGTCTCTCCTGAATAAATAAAACCTTAAAAAAAAGAATTTATCACATGATATAGTAATATATCTGTTGATACATTGTTTCTTTCCCTAGATTGTGAGCCTCTTAAGTCCCAGGAATGAAGTTTATTCATCTTTGAACCCCCAGTGCCTAGCACAGTTTTGGCACATGAATGAATGAATGATGATAAAAGACCTAAGAGCAAATGAAAAAGAAAACTCTACTATGTAGCAATGCAAACTTTTTTTTTAAGTTTTTTTATTTATTTATGATAGTCACACAGAGAGAGAGAGAAAGGGAGGCAGAGACATAGGCAGAGGGAGAAGCAGGCTCCATGCACCAGGAGCCCGATGTGGGATTCGATCCCGGGTCTCCAGGATCGTGCTCTGGGCCAAAGGCAGGCGCTAAACCGCTGCGCCACCCAGGGATCCCGCAATGCAAACTTTTTAAAGAAACTTTTATCTTTTCACTTGGCTTCAAACACAAAAAGCACAACCTTAAGTAATGCTATTGCAATTATAATAGGATTTGAAATAGATTATTACACATCACAATAACTAATGTTCTAATTTAGAGCCATGGGTGATCAGTTCAATACTGAAACAAGTGTGTGAAATCCAGTAGCTTATTGGTTAAATATTGGTTTAATCTAAATCTGAACCTTGTCCATGCACAACAGTTCCCCTCCCCTATGCAACCTTTTTCTAGCTCTGTTGTCTGATAGAATTTGTATCTGTGTCTGGGTACTATGTTATAGCATAAATTCTTCAAATCAGGCATCATAGCTTATTCTTTTTTTTTTTAAAGATTTATTTATGATAGACGTAGAGAGAGAGAGAGAGAGAGAGAGAGAGAGAGAGAGAGAGAGGCAGAGACACAGGGAGAGGGAGAAGCAGGATCCATGCTGGGAGCCTGACGTGGGACTCTATCCCGGGACTCCAGGATCGCGCCCTGGGCCAGAGGCAGGCACTAAACCACTGAGCCACCCAGGGATCCCCCCATCATAGCTTATTCTTACAACTAAAAGAGCAATGCTCTGAAGACAGTGGGCATTCACACAATATTATTAAAAACTAATAGTTAGATTTACTGTCTTTCCACCCTCTCCTAACTAAAGTGAGTGAGAGTAGGCTTTTACTACAAGTCAATTGTAATTACTAGGTCAAGCACATATCAGGGTAGGGAGAAAACAGACAAGCTACCAGTCATACAGCTTCATAAAGATCACATCAAACATGCCACAGGACAGTCTAATTGGTCATGGATAAGAAAACATAATAATGTATAATAATGATATTAATTAGTATTGGCATTTGCTATATGTCAGAACTGGCACTAATGTTTTTATGTACTTCACACCTCAGTCTCCACAAGTCATTATGTAGAACTATTATCCTTCATTTACTGAATGAGCAAATTAAGCTATGGAGACATTGAGCAAATTTCCTAGGGTCATCCTAAGAGTTAAAGAAGGGAATGAGCAGATTTGTATGGGCTCAAGGGTTCTACAGATCTATGATTTTAGCATCATTTTGATTGCTTTACTTTATTTGGAGTTTAGCCTTTCTTTGGTCTCCTTTCATGATTTGTTTATTTTTTATTTCATTGGGGTGTTCTTTAGACTTATATAGATTGTCTTCAAATATAGGATCTGTATCATTTTAAGGGAGCCTGTGAAATTTTGTAGGAGTGGAGAGGGTTGATTTCTTGATTACCCTGCACTGTTCTATCACAGTAATAATTACAGAAGTAAAAGTGTAATAAAATGGGAGGTTTTAACCCATATTTTATGAGTCACAAATGAGCTCTTAAAAGCTGCCATTTTATTATTTCCTTTAGAGATACTTAATAGGTAATGTCAGTAGTAAAGTTTAGTGCCCAACCAGCCCTTAACATTCCATGCCTCCAGAATTATCAACCCTCCTTAAAGGAAGAATAATCAAGAGGTTTGCTCTGTGTGTGTGTGTGTGTGTGTACACACATGTGTAGGTAGTTTCATATCATCTAGGTTAATAACTAAAATGTAAAGGAGCAGGAATCAAAGGGCTACCACCAACTATATAGATTAGGCAATGAAAAAAAAAAGCAGGAAAAGAACCAAAATTAGAATATTATCCAGAAAATTAAAATTGTATGTGGCTATACATATAGCATATACCACCTGGAAGAAATAGCCTTAAATTGTAGACACAGCATGAAATAGCCATTGCAGAGTAGGTTAGTTTCACATTAACTCATATAATCTGACCTCCTCTGACATAGTTCAACACCTAAGAATTTTTCATTCCTCTCTAATAAACTAAACATCTCTTCATCTTGGTTCAGCTAGATTTTCAATAACTGCCCTTGCTAGAAGCTGCTGATTAACTGACTTTTTCAGGTCTTGCCTAACTGCTGGCTTCTTCGCATTTTCTGGAAAACCAAGTGCATATCTTTGTATCTAGACATCACTGGAAGTAGTTTGTCACCTCATAATTCAACTTGCAACAAAGCCTATTGAGCCCCTTTCTCAACACCAGCAAACCAAAGTAGTAGATATATCTGGCCACTATCAGTCTCTCCACGTAGACCTAACCCATGCAGTTATTGCTCACAAGTTTACCAGAAGGCTCCAGCATTTCTGAAGATGTGGGAGATGTAGGTTATATGTCAGTGTTTATAATACTGATTCTTTGAGGGCATCTGGGTGGCTCAGTGGTTGAGCATCTGCCTTTGGCTCAGGTTGTGATCCCAGGGTCCTGGAATCAAGTTCCACATCAGGCTCCCTGTAGGGAGCCTGCCTCTCTCTGTGTGTCTCTCATGAATAAATACAATCTTTATTAATAATACAATACAATCTTTAAAAAATAATAATAATACTGATCCTTTGAAATTTTTTGGAGACTTGCTTTTTAATCCATTTCATGATCATTTCCTGTTAAGTGTTCCATGTGTACTTAAAAAATATTTTTAAGTACTTGGTACAGATTTCTATTATATCAAACTGTTTACTGTGTTGTTCAAATTTCTGTATCTTTATTAAATATTTTTTGTTGAATATGACAATTATGACAGTATAATAAATTTTTTACTATTAGAACTCTGGTTCTATCAATTTTTGCTTTATAGGTTTAAGATATTTTGTTAGAAGCATATGAGTTTAGAGTTGCTAATATTCCTGGTAATTTCACTATTTTATCATTATTATCATTCCTGACCTAGAGCCTATTCTGATAACATATCTGTGTCACTTTTGTTTAGGTTAACATTCACTTGGTATATCTTTTTCCATACATTAAGCCATTCTATCCTTTTATACTTTAGTTGTAAGTTAGAATATTTTTAATTTAATCTGATCTTCCTGGCCTTTAATGAGTATGCTTAATCTATTTTTCTTTATTATATTATTGATATACTTGAACTTTGTCTTTTAAATTTCTATCTGTCCCATTTTTAATGTTTCTTGACTTTGGGGTAGATTTAATTTGTTCATTTTTGTTTGTTACTTTGTACTGGAACCTATCTTCTGTATTGCTTCTGAGGCTCTTTACCCACCTCTTATTTCAGCTCCTACTGCAGTGACCATTTCTATGTGCTATCCAAGAGCTTCACATAGGTGCAACCCATGTGGCCTTGATGGCATATCTTTCACATTTCCTGCCCTTTAGCTTCTGGGGGTGCCACATATGCAGGCATAATCTAGATATTTTAGGGAGAACAGGGTAGAAGCACCAATAGATAAATGCTTTCCTGTTTGTTTTGAAGGACACCAATAGATAAATGCTTTTTTGTTTGTTTTGAAGGACAGCCATAAAATGCACTTCTTCTAACCTCCCAGTTGTATACCTAATGTGAAATTAAGCAACCAGTTGACTGTACCAGTGGGAAAAAAGAGGAGAGGAGAAAGAAATTTAATTAGAAGATCCTGACTTCTTAAAATTTAAAAACTACTGATAGTGGACAGATGTTGGCAAGTTATGAGCCTCCATAGCTTTATAAAATAGGGACAATAATGTTTATCTCTCAAGATTCTTGTAAGAATTCAATGTGTAATATAAAAAACCCTCTATTTTTTAAGTGTTTACCCCTAATTTTAAAGTGCTATTTTATTATGAAAGAGTATTATTTAGCATCGGCAAAATGCTTGGGGGTGATAATCTTTCTGATTTCTGAGATGATTCTAATGCTGGGCAAAAGCAAACTATTTTTTATGTGCTAACAACAGTGGACTTGCCATTGGAATTATTCCATGTACTTATCAATTTATTTCTACCTGTACTATGCATCATGGACAGACTATTCAACATCTCTCAGCCTCAGTTTTCTTTTCTCTTCTCTCAAATGGTAACGACAACCCCTACCTTATATAATTATTGGAGAGATGATGATTAGTTGTTTTTACTACTACTACTACTACTACATACAATGTGCTATATGAACATAAAGACTCTTATTGAATCGAGGCATGTTCAGATCAGCCTTGAGTGCTTCCTTAAAGGTTTTAGAAAACACTTAAATAATAGCTAGGAAGGGTTTGGGGTTTGGATTGGCCTGTACTCCTTTCTACTTCTTTTACCCCATTTTGGCAAAAAGGCTGTAAACAAGAGTAAGGGCCGCCGGAAGAAATTCACTATTGGATTCCTCCTGAATGATCTCCCAGCAATAAGAGACTCTGAAATCCCCATAGTTGGGCTACAAGGGACAACACACATGTGAGTAATTGCCAAACTTAAGTACTGAACCACTCTGGGAGAGTATTATTTATAATTAGTGTCAGTAGGACTAGACACCTGTCTGCTCCAAAGGTATGAAATACACACGGTTTGCCTCCCATCCCAGCATTTCATTGAGAAAGAGCAGCAGACACCTCTGTGCTTGAAAAGCAACGCAGAACAACTCCCTGTTGACCCCTGTCCAAGTTTTGAGTTGATGTGAAATTTCCATTTCTCTAGTTTTATCTGTTTTTTTTTTATAGCTGGGATATGTTATCTAGATCTTTGTACTGCTCATATTAATGTAGTCTCTAAACACAAGTCAAAATTCATTCTCTGATCCCAAAAGAGTCTATAACTACTTTAAAGAATTTCTCTCCACCAATTCTTTTTTCAAGGGAATCAAGCTGACAGGCCTGAGTTATTTCAGACAGTTTAGATACAAAATTTTATGCACACATTTGTTTTTATATATACTCACAGGTGTTCACACATATCTTTCATTTCCTTCAAAATTTAGAAGGAATAAAAACACGAGCCTTGAGTAAATCATACAAGTTCTACTGTCTGTCTGGCACATCCTTTGTTTAGACATGTCTCCTTCCCATGTTTCCTTCCTTGCCTAGTCTATTTTATTCCATTTGAAGAGGCCAGTGTAGTCTCTTTAGGGTCTGCTCACTAAGGATCTTGTACTTTGTATAACCTGGGAAAATGATCTGAAAACCAGCATTTTTTCAGGACCTCAGAAGCCCCGAACCATAATAAACTCCACAGAGGTAAGCAACTCGAATGAGGAAACAGACCAATATTTTACTCCCATTTCTATGAGGAAGACTGCCAAGGAAACTTGTTTACACATAAGTCAGTATATCCAGATATTCTTTATGCTTTCTAGGTAGGCTTAATATGGGACTACAAAATGAAAGAATGCACTGCAGCAAATTATTTACCAATAAAACAGCACTCAACCTAAAAGTGAATGTACAATTCCAATGGTGCTGTATAGTCTCTTTGGCAACTACATTACACAGTATCAATCACATTCCTTTATAAATTTAATTTTTAAATGGGGCAATAAATTTACATGGTATAAAAATATCACCATGTTTAACGTTTCCTATTTGTCCTGACACTTTTATTATTCCAAACGTAAAGCAGTTTATATGTAAATTGCCATATGCTCTTAAGTTAAACTGATAGAATCTTGTCTGTGGAGGACTCGTCATTTTGTTGTAAATATGTCCAAAACCCATTGCACAAACAGTTCCAAGAAAAAGAAAAAAAGTGTCACATAAAAGTAGCAAACGAACTTTGGGCCCAGCTCAACTGGGTCATGAGTAATATTTTGTCTTGGTCTTTGATTATGTTCTTCCTTTTTTTTTTTTTTTAAAGTATTTTTTTTTAATTTTTTTATTTATTTATGATAGGCACACAGTGAGAGAGACAGGCAGAGCACAGGCAGAGGAAGAAGCAGGCTCCATGCACCAGGAGCCTGACGTGGGATTCGATCCCGGGTCTCCAGGATCACGCCCTGGGCCAAAGGCAGGCGCTAAACCGCTGCGCCACCCAGGGATCCCTGATTATGTTCTTCCAATGACCATGTCCTCTGTTTTAAAAGAAAGCCATAAGTTAAATAATGTTATAATTCATTCTTTATCATAATATTTAGAGATTAAACATGCTCAATGGATTGGGCAGAGACTTTATCTTCCACTGTGCAACTGGCCCAATTTCTAAAACATACACTCACATACACACTCACATACACATATACTCACAGTTAAGGCACAAAACAGACAGCTGAGATTTAAAGAAAATTTTCTGTATGATGACATAATAAACTCAAATGATTCCCCCCAAAGCCATCATAATAGTTTTTTTTCATAAAGACTGTTTTATAGGAAAATCCATGACAGCCATATTTTAAGTCATTTAATCATCTATTTATCATATACTTTATTCCCTTACCCAACACTCTAAACTAATATTTAAATAAATTGCATAGGGTAATAGAACAAATTACATAACATTAAATTTTTATATATTTAAAGGATCCATGGAAGAGTGGCCATTTAGGATGAGGCAGAAGGATGAAGTATGCAACACTATTTGAAGAAACAATCAAAATATCTCAGGAGTGGCTGCTTCCAAGATTATTCATTCATTCATTCATTGAATGGTTTACTAGCACCTCCTAACTACCTAGCACTCTTCTAAACCTATGGAGGTTGCTACAGATTGAGTGTTTGTGTACCCTCAAAATTCATATAATAAAACCTTATCACCCGTATGATGGCATTAGGAGGTGGAGCCTTTGAGGAGTGATTAGATTATTGGGGCAGAAGCCTCATGAGTGGGATTAGTGCCCTTATAAAAAAGACCTCAGAACTCTCCCTCACCGTTCCCCCCATGTGAGGACATAGCAAGAAAATGGCCATCTGTGAACCAGGAAACAAAACCTCACCGGATATTCAATCTGCTAGCAGTTTGGTCTTGGACTTCCCAGCCTCCATAACTGTGAGAAGTAAATTTTTCTTGTTTAAGGCCACCCAGTCTATGGTATTTTTGTTTTAGCAGCTCAAATGGACAAAGACAGAGGTGAACAAGGCCAACAATCCTTACATTCTAGCATTAAAGTTTCCTTTTGACAGTAAAGAAAGCAAATAATCAAATCACCAAATAGTTATATAATGTGCTGTAGTGCCGAGTGCTGTGAAGAAAACAGAAGGACAGGATACTTTTAAGCAGAGTACATCATTATCTCATTTATACTCCTTAAGTATCATCACAGCCACCACATAAAGAACTAGCTGCACTAAGACAACTATGGAAGCAGGGTGACTAGTTAGGATGCTATCATATTAGACAAGGCAAGAAATAAGGACAACCTGTACTAGAGTCTAGTGATAAACACAGTAAGGGGTCATATGTGGAATCTATTTTGAAGGTAGAGGCAACAGGATTTACTAATGGATTGGATGTGGAATGTGAGAAAAAAAGATACATCAAGGATGATTTCAAAATTTAAGAAAGAAAAAGAAGATCATTAGTTGAGCACATGCAAGGAAAAGAGAGTCAAAGCTGGAGGAGAGCAGAGTGAGTAAAACATCATCATCTGGGAAAGTAAGAGCCAGGAACCAGAGTAACACCTAGTACAGAGTTGATTGAGATTGAGAGTGACACAAAGACTGTGATTCACAAAAGGGAGAGCCCCACAGAAGAGATGGGCGGGGCACAGAAAAGCTACCTGAACACCAGAAAAGAGACTGAGAAATACTGGGTGCAAGAGGAATCATTTATAGTAATGAGGAACACAAAATTAAAAAATTAAATTTTAAGAAAAATTTTAAAATGATGGACACTGATGGAAGAATGGGTGTGAAGGGAAAAAATCAAGAGTTTTACTGGCCATGTTAAATTTCACAATTCTGTTAAACAACAGTCAAGCTGTTGAGCATGTAGTTGAAAATGCAAGTCTGAAGTTGAAAGTTCAAGATGGAGAAACAAATGTTAGCATCATCGGTATATAGATGATATTAAAGCCTCAGAAATGGATGTATCATCTAGGAAATAAAAATTAAAAGGAGGAAAAGAAGGCCAGGGTCTAAGCTCTGGAGCAGTCCAGTTTGTGGAGGTCAGGAAGAAGAAAAATGAAAAAAAATCTACGAGGGTGCAACCAAATGCAAACAGTATTTTCAGGAGAAGGCAGAAACCAATAGAGTGAAATTCTGATGAGCTAGTAAACAAGCACTGCGAATCATCCCGAGGACTTGGCAGAGGGCCAGTCCTTGGTGTTCTTGATGAAAGCAGTTTCAATGGAGTGCTAAGTGCAAAAGCCTCATTTGAAAAGATCCAGGAAATAATGTAAAACAACAAGTGAAGAAAGCAAATACAGGCACCTCAAGGAACTTCCTGTAAGAGGCAAGAGAGAGATGGAAGGGTAGCTAAATGAGGGATCAGAAGTCAAGACAGAATTTTTTTTTTTAATGAAGAATATTATACTATGATGTAGGTTTATGGAAGTGATCCAATGAAAAAAATTATGATGCAAGAGTCCTCAGGTAGGCTAAAAGGGCAGGGATCCAGTGCCTCAAGGCAGAGTTGGCCTAAATCAGGAGAAAGGACAGTTCAGTCAGTGCAAAAAAGAGGATGCAAAAAAATATAGGATGTTTGATTTGGATACAGATTAGTAGATTTGATAGAAGGAAGGATGAAAGTTCTTTTCTAATAGCTTCCATTTTCTCAGTGATAAGAAAGAAAAAGAAGGTCATTAGTTGAGCATATGCAAGGAAAAGAGAGTCAAAGCTGGAGGAGAGCAGAGGAAAAAATCATCTGGGAAAGTAAGAGCCAGGAACCAGAGTAACACCTAGTACAGAGTTGATTGAAATTGAGAGTGACACAAAGACTGTGATTCACAAAAGAGAGAGCCCCACAGAAGAGATGGGTGAGGCACAGAAAAGCTACATGAACACCAGAAAAAGAAGAGGGGATGTCCTCTGACTTATGCTATTCCTAACCCCCTCCCAACTGGAAAGTATACAATGTGCACTCCTCATAACCCTGGTGCAGCTTTCTCTGCCCATGTTCCCTGTCCCCATGCTTTAGTAAGACCACCTTTTGCACCAAAGACATTTCAAGAATTCTTTCTTGGCAATCAGCTTCGAACACTAACATCTTTCATATATCACATATGATCACTTTAAAGGGTGAACTAGGAAGAATTCATGAAAATAACAAAAATTAGCATGAGAAAAATTGACAATTATTAATACCAGGAAAACAACTTTAATTAGAAATTTAACCATAGTACACTATTTTGCCCAGCAGTGAAAAAAATATTTACATGGTCAGAACAATGTAACACTAAAGTTTTTAAATGAAAATTTATGACTTAACTATACTGAAGGAGGGTAATATAACTATATTGGTACGGAGAGAGAGGGCAGTAGAAATATATCTTCATCTACCACAAGAGAAAGTCAATAGATGTTTCCAAAATTGATAAATCAATTCAAAGTTGATTAAACCAATTTGAATAAATAGCAATATAAGCATATTATCTAGAAATAAAGAGATAAAAACAATAAAAAACAATTAAAAGACTTCAAAAGCAAGCTGTCTCTGGGGAGCAGGACTTAGGGTTAGGAAAGAACACAGTAGAAGGAAAGAATACAGTAAAGGACTGTCATATTTGTTGTGAGCCTTCATTAAAAGCCTTGACATTTTAAATTCTGTGTGTTATTTTGATAAAAACAGAAAATAATTTTTTGAGATTAATTTTCCTTTCTAACCATTCCATTCCTTTCTCTTTTTTTCTTGAGTTCTAAATGCCCATAATCACCTACCTTTATAATGAACAACACAGGATAGGGGACCAGTCATCATATTGGTTATCTCAGTAGGCATACTCCAAAATTTTTGTTGAGCTAGAATGGGAGTTATCTGCTCTTTTTAGATATGTCATATGTGAGATTCTTAAATTCATATCTGTATTTTCAAAAGGTAAGAATTAGGTAGACATGAAAGTTTCTACATTGCAAGTTAGTTTTTCACATAATCAGGATCTGAAATATAATTACAACCTTAATTCTAAAACTGATCTGTATGATTTTTAATCACTTAGTTAAAAAACAAACAAAAACTAAAAGACAAAAAATGCTGAACATTTTCACAAAAACAATAGTGTCATAAGCACAAAACTCACCAACTCTTATTTGCAGAATAACACAGAAGGTTATTCTTATGAATCAATACAATAAATAAAAGAGGCCTTTGTTTTCTTCAAAGGGGACAGAGCCAGGAGAGTTTACTAACATCATGAAATAAAGAATAAAGCAATAGGTCTACTGTCTGGAATTTCAGTTCCTTAAATTTGAAATTATAAAATGCCTTTTGTATCTTAATCAAAATAACCTATATTCAGATGCTAGAAAATACCTGCCCATCCTTCCCACAAAGAAAAAAAAAATCCATCTTTACACTTCATCCCCCCACCCCTAGATCTTTTGGGATTTTAATTTAGTTTAGTGTTTTGTTGGGGGTTTTTTTTGTTGTTGTTGTTTGGGATGCTAAATAGCATTGAAAATTGATAATAAATCAAGTCAGTCTAATATACAGTCTCAAAGTTAACTGACATTACATTAAACAGATGATCAACCATCAAAATTACTACAGCAGTGTTTATTTTCTAGATCATATTTTGTAGTCTTTGTAATGTCAAATATGCATTCCTACTGAGAGGCAAATGTGGATATACATATGTAAGGATGTCATCAATGCGGAGAAGATGGAAAGCAAATTTACAAGGATTCATTACAGAACTAATCCTTCCTAAAATTCTGATTAAACAAGGGACTGGCAGGTTGCTTGATTCTGGAGGATTCAAATTATTGATTACTGACACAAGAACTAGAGCTCCTTATTGTCTGACTGAATGGAATTTCAGTTGTGAAAGTCTGTGGCCTCCAAATAAAGAACATTAATTTACTTTGTTCTTTATGGAAATTATATAACCTCTTATGACATATTAACAGATTGAGAGCTGTCACTTGAAGAGCTATATTCCTTTTTATCACATTAAAGAGCAAAAGGCCACAAACATGCTCATTAAGGAGTCTAAAAGTTTCTTGAAAATATAGAAGCCTTTCAGAGTAATGATGGGAAATGTCATACCGGACTTCCGTGTCAATCGCTCATCTGAAGCATTTAAATTTGCCTTTGCTTTCTGGCTTAGCCAACCTCCCACCCAACCTACCCCAAACACACATACTTTAAAAAGTATCTGTACATGTGTTTAGCCATGAGGCTCAAATGACTGATGACTTCTGGGAGTGGCCATTTTGTCTTGATCCTAGTCCCAAACCACCAAGGCACTAATTGGGAACAATGTCTCTCCTTTAGACTCCCTGTGTCTGGGGGCAACAGTACAGGTCACAGTTTATGCACAGAAACAATAGCCAAAGGGACAATTGAGATAATGGTTGAGTGATAAAAGAGAAGAAAGCATGGGGGAGGAGCACCGAGGGAAGGAAGGTGCTCACTGGCTCCATTTAAGGCAATATTTAAGCTTGGCCTTGAAGGTTAGGGGAGGGACAACAGCAGCAGAAGCTAAGACCTACGTCCCCAGTCCAAGGCATAGCATCTGAATACAAAGGCATTGCCTGCAAGTACAGTGTTTTCAGGAACTATAAATGGGTTCGCTGCAATTGAGACCAGAATGCACTGGTAGCAAATATAAGAGATGAGGCTGAAAAGACAAGTTTTAGGAGTAAATTACAGAGGGTCTATTATGCTGATCTAAGAGGCTTGGATTTTTGTAGGCAATAATGAACCATTCAGAATTTTTAAGTAAGAGATTATAGTCCTATAAGTTTCAAAATTAATCTGCTTCATGCTTCATTTGAATTTTACAAATTCACCTAAGAAGACCCTGAAACAGCTCTTCTCTCCATTTTAGAGTTGAAAGGAGGATTCACTCACTAGCACAGATTCTCATAGTACCTTAGATCAAGTGCCTGTAAAAGGAGAGAATACATCTACTCTGTATTTTACACCCCTAATTCTGCCCTAAGCAATGGTCCTTAAGTGCATGCTAAATTTATTCCTAGAATTTCCTAAAGTAATCTGCAGCTTCAAGTCTTCTACAAATAATATTCACCAAGGAAAACTTTCAGAAGCCCTTCATCTTCATTCTATATATTGCTTCATTTTTTAGGACTGATGTCTCCCCTTTAAAAATTTCAGCATACATGGGTTTTTTGCCCTTTCACTAAATCTAGTGTGTGGTTATATGTCCTGATAATGCCTCCGTTCCTTTATACTCCACCTCAGAAGCCAAACACCTGACTCTGGGTCACCTCTTCAACTTAACTGAAGACCATTTTCTTGCACTTCTGTGAAAAGAGATCCTTTTCAAAAGCATAGTAAGTACTCAATAAACCCTGACTTCTGGACTTGTAAACACTGCCTGCTAATTTCTAAGCAGATTAGAAAAGCAGGAGATCTCCAAACAAGGCCACATTCCCAGGGCTGATCTAACCGGAGAACACAAAACCAATCAGCACTAGAATTAGCCTTAGCTGAACTGCCAGTTAGAGATGGTTCTTTGAAGAATCAAGCTGCACAGTGCCAGATGGACAGATATAGTTTATTCAGAAATTTCTCCTGAGAGCTGCAGGCTTAAAAGTGCTACTGGGGCTCAGGAGAAGCCAGTCCTGGCCTGGAGACCACTGGCCTGAGGCCAGTGCACACCACAGCTATAGCCTGGGCTTCTTCCATTGCAGAGAAGCAGTGGGAACAGAGGCCTACTTACTGCTCCACACTGGAATCCCCCATGCAGCCCTTCTGAGTCAGAAACACCTGTTAACAATAACCCCAGCTTGGGGATCCCTGGGTGGCTCAGTGGTTTAGCGCCTGCCTTCGGCTCAGGGCATGATCCTGGAGTCCCGGGATTGAGTCCTGCATCAGGCTCCCTGCAAGCAGCCTGCTGCTCCCTCTGCCTGTGTCTCTGCCTCTCTCTATCTTTAATGAATAAATAAAATCTTTATAAAAACAAAACAAAACCAATATCCCCAGCATCATGTCAATGGAGGGGCTGGCTCTATGGGTACCTTCAATACATACAGAAATGGCCACATACTCAATCAAAACATTGTTTTTAAATTTTTTTCCTTTATAATTTTTAAGATTTTTCTAATTATTATAAAGAATTAAACTATTTTTAAAAGCACTATATTATATGCTTATCCCATACACACAATGTACATGGTTCTTAGAATGAATATTGTCCCCATTCTAGAGATGAAGAAAATGTGTAAAATGTGTAAAATGTGAAAAGCTAAGTGACTAGCCCATTAAATAGTTTTTAAGCAGTGCAGCCAGAGCCACCTACCAGATTTTTCTGTTCCCTTGGCCAAAGCTCTTTCATCTGTGCCACACTTAACTCTTAGGGCTTCCTGAGATAAGTAGAATCAGTGAGAAATTCAGGGAATATTGGAGATTCTCTTCTGGAGATTCAAGTGTGTAATAAAGTCCTGGTAGAGAGGAGTGGTAGAGAGGGCAAGAGACAGAGAAAAAAAGGAGGGAGGGAAAGAGAAGAGAAATGGAGAGAAGGGGCACAGATTTGCTGATTTCCACCCTTTCAAGTAAAGCTTTTGATAGACTGGCACAAAATTTAGAACATGTTGCACCAATAGAAATATGTCCAGCTTTAGTCCAAGGAGCTGAATTTACAAATGTGTTGTGCATTTATCTTTTGATTTTATTTTTTTAAAGATTTTATTTATTCATGAGAGAGACAGAGAGAGAGAGAGACAGAGAGGCAGAGACACAGTTGAGGGAGAAGCAGGCTCCATGCAGGGAGCCCGACATGGGACCAGATCCCGGGACTCCAGGATCACACCCTGTGTCAAAAGGAGGCGCTAAACCGCTGAGCCACCCAGGGATCCCCTATCTTTTGATTTTAGAGAGATTTTTGTCAAATCAAATGTCCTGGGAATAGAATTCCTCTCTCTGCCACTGAGCATTGCTGTCCTATGTGCACCAATGGTCATCACTGACTCAGAAGTAGGAAATTCCTGAGACATTAGGACACTCTATGCCAGGAAGCAGCTGAAAGCCTTGAGGTTGTGCCCTGGTGGGAGGGCTTAAGATGGCAAAGAGAGACATGAAATTTTTGCTTTCTTAAATCCTTGACTATGAAAAAGCGACTATTTTCCTGCTTTTCCTCAGAACCTATGTCTTCTGATGTTGTACCCAGACTTTTTTTTTTTTAGGGACAGTCTGAGGAAATATTTTATTGAAATATAATAAGAAAGATAATCTCTAACTGCCCCTTACATAACAGAGCTTCTGGGACCTAATCTTAAAAGCATTAAATTATAAATTGCAGACCTTTTGATTACTAAATTATAATAATTAAATTATAGAAATTTCCTTAACTGGAGGGTTGAAAGAAACAAAAAAACTGGCAACTGGTTTCACCAGAGTAAATAATGTCCTTCTTTTTATTTACATTTGGCTTTCCTATAAACTGCCTACTGGGTTGTGTGGAACCAAGAGGCCAGCAAAAAACTGAATCCCCATCCATCAGTATTAATCTCACACTTTACTGTGACTCCATCCATTTATCTTTCCGACACAAATTAGAAATTCAAGAGTTTTAACAAATGAGCCTGCAAATGTAAACTTATTAGGCCATATATTTTTACTACACACTGTGCAGTGCCCTCCACAAAGCTGTCCCTTCAGAGAGCATTTTCCTATTTTGTGTTATTGATGGCAGCTAACTAATCACATTTTTAATGTTGTCTTTGGGGAGGGCTGTTTGAGTGAATGTGCAAGCTAAACTACCCAGAATAAATCTACCTTATTAAATGCTTGAAATTATGTGTCTTTTACGATAAAGAAACTCCCGAGCATTGTTACATTTGCTAACCTTCTTTCTGCAGGAATCAAAAGACTGGGATTAATTAAAATAATACATCAAAACTGGGGTGTTGTACAGAATGTGTCTATGTGTGAGGAAAGGCCAAGAAAAATTGGTTAATTGGTCTCTTCATCCCTATTCACTCCCCTCCATCTAAATAGCTTTAAGTGTTGCTTTCTGAACTGGAACTACAATCACATGAGCTGAGAGGCTCAGACAATGGCTGGTCCCCATCCCTATCTCCATCCTAGGAAATTCCTTCTGTTTTACATAGCCCCTTTCTGATTAACAAAGAACTCCAAAAAATTGGTCCCTAGACCTAAATGCTCTAAAACAGAGAGAAAGTATACAAAGTATAAATTTTGGCCCCAATGTTGCAGTTCACCTAAACAAAGATATGCTGACTTAAATGCCTCTGAACAATATCATTTATCAGAAGTATTAAAAGAAAACATCTGCTGGTCAATGCTTTTCTCAAAGCTCAGGTCCTCCTTTCCTTTGGCTATGGTGGGCAATCTAATGATGGGGCTCCCATCATTATGCTGTGTATAATCATTTCATTATTCTGAGGTTTAATTACTGGCAGGTCTCTTATTACTGAGCTCAAGTGCTAATCTGAGCCCTGAGTGCATCTGCTTTCCACCTCTCTGATTTGAAAGTTTCATACACTCAGAAACAAATGCATACATAGCCACAAATCTGGCTTGTCACATAAATTTCAGGGATAACAAATGATGCTTAAGCTTGAATAGAGGGAATGAGGATCATCTGGGAACCAGAGCTCTCAAAGGCATGAGTTGTAGAGACTTTGGAAGCTGCATCAATGCATGCACTTCAGAACATAAAGAGATGGAATAGAAATTTACCTACAAGGGAAAAAAAGGCATGTAAAGTGGGAGGTGATCAAGCAAGCACTGAATTTTTTGCAAATTATTTTCCAATTACTTGATTGTCCCACTTGAGATGTATGGCTTTTGTGAAACTGACATTTAAACACAATAAGCATATGTTCTTTGTAGAAATTAAAGTCAGAAGCATTTCAAAGCTGTGTAATAGATGGCTTTAGTGTTCCCCTGCAATCAGAGTTCTTCTCTATTACTTAGCTTGGAGGGGAAACATAAACTTGATTAGTACTTAACTAGAGTGTAATGGCTGATAAATTGGCCTTAATGTTTCAAAACTAGACAACTATGCTAAGGCTGCCTAGAATTTATTTCTTGACTACACAGATAGCCTCATTTTTCTCACTCAGTCACAGGAATCAACAATTTAAGGATGCACTAACTCTCTTGAAGTGTATTTCTTATTTATCTTGGATTACTTAAAGAGTTAGCTGTTCTCTCTAGCAAAGGTGCAATCTCAAGAGAGGTAAGAACTGATTTTAAAAGTCATGGTTGGTAAAGGTTAAATGTACTGGGAAAGCGTTTCACACTGGAACTTGGCTTGAAAAATGCAAGGTGTTTATTTAGTTACTCAGAAATCTTATTGAGCACCTACTAAGAGCTAGGATCTGTGTCAGGTACTGGAAAAACAAAGTTAATGACTCCTGTCATCAAGGACCTTATGAAGCAGACAACCATGTGAGCAGGTAATAAAACATGGTAAGGGCTATTATAGAAGTATAAACCAAGAGTTTGGCAGTTCAAATAATCACCAAAGAAATGTCCCTACCTACCAAATTTGTATTTGTTACAATGTTTAGAATATAAATTATACTTGCTTTTATTGCATTCATGTGGGGAAAAGAAAATCCATTTTGCTGTTAATGTTAATGGGAACAACATTCACATTTTAAAGCTACACTGTTACTTCATTGTGAAACAAGTGAAACTTCCCAAGACAGAAGAGCTTCTAAAAAGTTGACTTTACACAGAAGTAAATATTCATTTCAATATTTCAAACAGTACATACTAAGGGATAGTTACACTTAAAGAACACCCTGCAATTAATCCTTTATTTGCAATGTGAACCCTTTTGCAATTTGAACAATCCCCATGTTTATTTGCAATATAAGCCTGGATTTTCATATATTAGGTTTGAATTACAAAAGTCTTAGTGATGGGTCCCCAGGCAACATATTGTACTACCTTCTTAGGCCATGACACTGTCTTGCTTGCAATGAACAGAACAAAAGGCATTAAAAGCACTAATCCCTCTTGCCCTCAGGATAATGTCCAAACTCTTTAACCTTTCATGGATCTGGTTCCCCTTAATCCTCCAGCCTCCAGTTGAGTGACATAAAAAGGTAGGACCTCCGTCAGTCTAGTTTCCTGAGTGACTGCATGGAACAGAAACACCTCCAGCCCCACCACTGTCGCTTCCAGTCATGTAAGGTACATAATGTGAGCCATGAATAAATGAACTATTTCTCTTAAACTGTTGGATTTAGGAGTTGTTTGTTACAACGGCATGGCCTAGTTCTCAGCCTTTTGGCAGCCATGGTACCGTGTGGGCTAGAGCACTGCTTTCCACCAGTAAGCACTTGACTGCCATGTTCACAATTTTTACATACATGAATACTATTTTTATTTAAATCAACTTAATTTTTCTACCTAAACAGTATGTATTTTAAAAATAAAACTACATATTACTACTCTAAGTGGAAAATCAGCATCACTTTCAGTAAGTAGAAACTATACAAATCATAACTCTTAAAATAAGACACTTATGTACTATGTTAAAATTGGTAATGTACCCACACAATAGATCTGACAATACAATAGATTAGACAATAGTCTAATAGATCTGACACACTTTTAGAAATACTAGTAAAGGGATCCCTGGGTGGCGCAGCGGTTTAGCGCCTGCCTTTGGCCCAGGGCGCAATCCTGGAGACCCGGGATCAAATCCCACGTCGGGCTCCTGGTGCATGGAGCCTGCATCTCCCTCTGCCTATGTCTCTTGCCTCTCTCTCTCTCTCACTGTGTGCCTATCATAAATAAAAAAAAAAAAAAAAGAAATACTAGTAAAGAAAGGCATAGGCCTCGATGTCTATAAAATTGGGCATTGTCTCTATTATCTTCAGTGTGATCTCAGATAATTTAACTGACCTCTATGAAGCTCAGATATTTTACCTATTTTATAATGTGGAAAACAATTACATAAAATTAGTTTGAACATTAAGTGGTAAATATATGTGAAATTCCAAGTACATATTTTAAGTACACAATTTGATGGTTTTTAATACACTGACTCATTTTTAATTGTCAAAAATATTAGATGTTATTGCTATTATTATTGATGTCACATAATCATTAGATCGTGAGTTCCTTAAGGTATTATGCTTATTCATCTCTGAATCCTCAGACCTAGCATTGTTCGTTTTGGAGGGACAATATACCTAGTATCTGTCTTCTGTTTTCCATCCCTGTATGTGTAGCATCAATTAATCAGTTAAATGACTTCTTATGGTTCAAACCTGAGTGACTTCATGGAACAGAAACACTTCCAGCCCCACCACTGTCACTTCTAGTCATGTTAGGTATATAATGTGAGCCATGAATAAATGAACCATTTCTCTTAAGCTGCTGGATTTAGGAGCTTTGGCTGATTCCCATCTACAGGCTAATCAAGTGTTCTCATCTTCACAAACTGCTGTTATTCTTCAAAATAATCTGGGCCTTGTCTTTCAGTTCAATGCTTTCTTAATTAGTATAATTAGTAGCAGAAAGGACCTCAGGTTTGAAAGTTTGATGCATATAATTTTAATAGAAGAAAAAGCCAGGTTTTACTGAGGAATGACAAGATTCACAACATTTAGAAATTCAGTGTAAATTACATACAGCTCACCTTTCCTGGAGATGGCCAGAGGCTGTTTGCAGCAGCTAAGCACAGATAATCTAAAATCAGACAGACTTAGATTTGAACCTTTAACCCACCTTGATCAAGTTAAGAATCCTATATTTAGTTTCCTCATCTATAAATGGCCTTATGAATAGGAGTCTCTTCTTGGAATTGTCAAATGGGCTAAACAGAGATACACAGAGCTTATATGGGTTTAGAATAGGCAGTGGCACACAGTAAAGGCTTATTATTATTATTAAAGATTTTACTTATTTGAGAGAAAAAGCAAGAGACAGAGCGTAAGTGGTGGGAAGAGGCAGAGGGAAAGGGAGAAGCAGACTCCCTGCTGAGCAGGAAGCCCAACAGACAAGACTCAATCCCACCAGGACCCTGGGATCATGACCAAAGGAAGACACTTAACTGACTGAACCACCTTGGCACCCCAGCAAAAGCTTATTAAATGTCAGCTGCTATTACTATCCTTTGTACACATAACTATTGTGATTATAAAACTATACATCTGATAAAGTATAAGGATTCATACTTTGAATCATTATAAAAAATTCAGGGAACTGGAGAGAGATCTTTTAGGCATCCTACAACTTTTTTGTTAATATTTTTTTCAACTCAGTCATTTTATTAACAATGATAAACTACGGGTACCTGGGTGGCTCAAGTTATTATCCCAGGGTCCTGGGATTGAGTCCCATGTCAGGTTCCCTGCTCAGCTAAGGATTGAGTCTCATGCTCAGCTCCCTGCTCCCCTTCCCCCTGCTCATGTGTGCTCTCTCTCATAAATAAAATCTTTTTAAAAAACATGATAAAACTAGATTATGCTATGGTTTTAAAAAGAAAAGTCCAACAAAATTTTTTTTCTCTCTCTCCCAGACAACAGATGATAGAAAACACTCCAAGACAGCTCATCTTCATGTGCTGCCTTTGTTCTCAACCACTTTAGCCATAAGGCGTCTTCACACCAACATGCATGTCCTGGTTGATGGCAATGGGAGGGATGAGCAGGCTGAATAGCCAAGCCACAACTGACACAGTACTTCCATTTATAGGCCCTGGTCAAAGCAAACTGCATAGCTACCTAGCCTCAGGGCACCAGGTGGAGAAAAGCCACCCATCCGTCTGCTAGAAGGTAAAGGAGAACCAGACAATGAAGAGGATTGCTAATGCACACCACAGCTGTGAATGAGTGTAATAATCACGTGTGCAGTGACTGGGTCTTGACAGTTATAATTCTCAAAACTCTTAATGAAAAGCTATCATTACATTTAAAAATCTAATGAAACACTTAACACAACTCCAAAGCAGAGGTCACAAAAAGGAATCCTGCTAAAACATTTTTAATTCACAATTTCATGATTTATGGTAGCTTCTTTTCCCACTCTAATCTTTGAACTTTCCTCGTGCAAGAAAAAAGGGGGTTCTCTCCCTCTTTAGTGTCCACAAAGCAGCACAAATGGAATCTAATTCTCAGATCCAAGGAAATGTGGGATTTATAGTCTAGTCAATATGGGCATGTAATCTGCTCTGGGCAAGGGAGAAACCAACAATAATGACCTTCCCATAGGAAAGAGATGCCCCTATTTTACTGGCTAATTCCAGTTTCCCTTCCTTTTCTTGAAAAATAATAACTTTCTTCTAATTCTCTTGCTTGCTCAAGCTAGCTCCCTATTCTTTCACTGTCAAACTACTAAAATGAGTTATATATCCTCATTATTTTCTATTTCCTCCTTCCATGTAACTTCTGAATTTGATCTCCAAACCTGCACGTCCAATCTCAATCATCCAGCTACATGGATGTCACATCACTTGAATATCTTACTTCACAAATCTAGAATCGCACTCAGCATTTCTGCCAAAGCCAGCTGTTTTATTATTTAATATTCTGCCCAAGTTTGAATTGTCAATGAACTTCAATTTCTTTGTCTTTCCAGGCTCTAAATTTATCTGGTCCCAAGGCCTATTTTTTTTTAATGAAATGTTTGATTTGCATGCTCCTCCCTTTCCATTCTTGACCACCATTATACTTAGTACTTCACACCCAGACCACTGAAACCATCTTCTAACTGGTCTTCTTTTCTTTTCTTTCTTTTTTTTTTTTAATTTTTTTTAAATTTATTTATGATAGTCACACAGAGAGAGAGAGAGAGAGAGAGGCAGAGACACAGGCAGAGGGAGAAGCAGGCTCCATGCACCGGGAGCTCGATGTGGGATTCGATCCCGGGTCTCCAGGATCGCGCCCTGGGCCAAAGACAGGCGCTAAACCGCTGCGCCACCCAGGGATCCCCTGGTCTTCTTTTCTCTAGGCATTTCTCTCTTTCTGGATTTCAGTATGCCACCTACACAACCATCCCAAAACATTTCTTTTGTTAGGTTAATCTCCAGGAGAGGGAAAGAAGACCCTTCTATAAGCTACCTCTGCACACAGTATAAACACTACCTCCTTTTCATCAGTGGAGCCTTAGTCATGGGCATGATGATTCCCTTCCAAATAAGATCAAAGCACTCACCAATTTTAAGAAAAATCATGCAATTTCTCTTTCTCTGCCATTTCCCATCCATTGCCCCTACCTAGCTCGATATAACTACCCATTTTTCAAATCCCACTTGTTATTTAAAACCTAGAACCAACGCCTCCATAAGCTCTTCTTGAACCATGGTTGGCTCTGTAAATATAATTTGTGTACAAGGAGTCACAAAGCAGCATTCCACAGAATGACACTCAGATGTATTTTGTTCAGTTGACATGGTGTCGGTGTTATCATTTAAGTTAAATTTTAATTCTCTTAGGGACTACATATACTCTTCAGTTTCCTTACCACTTGAGTTTGAGAACCTTGGTCTATGCCGTGTCATGCCGGTAGCATTATTTCATAATCTTTGGTGATTTGTTAAAATGTTTTATTTTTCCAACTTATAATTTCCTAAGGGCAGAGAGGTGTCTTTATACATTTAAATTCTTAAATAGGGCAAGATGGGAGAGCACTTTGTAAACATGATTAGCCACAGAGTTACTGGTTGCTATGTCTCTTTTACACCAACTTCTACCAGCATCAACACCAGGAGGACATCTTTGAGCCATTTAGGAACCATTACTGGGGAAGAAAAATGGTTTATTACCAGGGAAGAAAAATCGTTCCATAAACATCTTTCCTCTCTCCTCTTTCCCCCTCCCCCCACCCAACTGATAAATTTTATTTTCATATCAATTCACAGATTTCCTCAGCATTTCATCCCAATTCAAGTTTAATATTCAAACAAAAACTTCTATATGCAAAAGCATTCATCCAGGAGCTCTTCAAATCCCAAATAAGGGTAGTTGTTGGAGCAAATAGATCCAATATAGAGAAATGAGCGAAAATGATTTCAAAAGAAAAAAATACGGAAATTTGGCAGAGAGAGAAAAAGAATCTCAGTGTTTACAATGGCTTGGAAATAAAAGAGGAAAAATGTTTACAGAAAATATTTTGAAAAAAAGAGCAAAAGTAGGCATAGAGTAGTGATCGAAAGAGCAAATTAATATTTATTCAGTATCTAATGCCAGCCAAGATTTTACACTCCTTATGTCACAGTGACCACCGGAGGTTGGTGTAGTTGTTCTTATCCTCAATGAGGACTTGAAGTTCAGAGAATTTACCTGAGGATATACAACTCCGGTAAATAATAGCAACATGATTCAAACTGGATCTGACTCGGATGCCTGCATTCTTGGAACTAGGCTGAACAGCCTCCTAATAAAATAAGACAGAAATCATAGGCTTAGTAGATGACAATTGGTCGAACAGTTTATTTTAATTAATAAAAACTTTTAACTGTATTCAAAAAGTAGAAGCCACAGAGGAAAAATTCTAACAGTGTTGTAAGAAAAACAATGATTAAGAATAATTATTCTAATGTGAAATGAATAAGAACTGGGTGTCAGGCATCGAACTGCAAGAGAAGACCACAGCAGCAGATTGGGAAGTCTTCTACCTCAGACAGGACTTGGAGATGATAAGCACACAAAGGCAGGAAATACTAGCAAGACCAATACAAGTGAGGGCCGACTTAAGTTAACACTGTAAAATGGTTTAGACTTTTTGGATGAGGATTTTGCAATATAATTCATATCCATTAAAATTTTCATGCCTTATGAAACAGAAATCTCAACTTCTGGAAACGTAACTCAGAGGAATAATACGAAATGTGGGGTGCTGGGAGGAGAGGAGCCTGAATGAAAGTGATACACTTTAAAAATTCATATATTTTTTAAAAACTAGTAATAATATGAATATCCAATAGTTGAGGAAATACTGAGCAAACCATGGTATAGTATATAAGCCATTAAAATGTTAAATGTGTTTGCTTGGAAACCTTAGAAAAAGTATTTAAAATAGGTCAAAGGCAAAAAGCATTAATCTTGTATGCACTAAAATAATAGTTACTATTTTTGAGCACTATGTGCCAAATTCTGATCTAAAAGCAATACATATATTACCTCATTTAAACCTAATAACTTCTCTATGAGGAAGGTGTTATCATCTCCATCACGCAGAAGAGAAATCTGGAGGTAACCAGGGCAGTTACGCCCCAGGTCACACAGCTATTGAGAGAATGAGACAGGTTTCCAACCCACATAGTCTGGCTCTAAGACCCAAACAATTAACAACCACAGTGTTGATGCTGCCTCCATAATTATAAGACCTGTAATTAAACAAATGAAAGAATGAAATATATGTGGATAAAGATTAAGAAATATTATCAAAGAGGAATTAGTACAACTTGGAAGTAGAATGAAAGTAAGCAATGGAGTAGATTTATTAATTTATTTTGTTCCTAATCCACATAAGGGCCTATACTAACTAAGAGATCTCCCTGGTAATGGTTTCATTCAATCCTTTCTAGAGGGTTAAATGAACTCTGTGGTCCTTTTCAGATTTTCGGTTAACATTAAAATCTCATAATTAATATTGTTCATATGTAACTAGTCACATCTAGTTGAAATTTATACCTACAGTTTCAGAGAAACTTTTACCAACAAGAAATTAAAATGACATAAAAATAGGGAAGTACAAAATGGAGGAATAAAATTATTCTTCCAGCTCTGTCAAAAAAAAAAAAAAGCTAAACTCTTAAATTTATCATGTATGTTTTAAAGTAGTGAGCATACCATACCACAATCAAATTTCTTTGAACTAAAATGTGATTAAACATTGTAAAGAGATTAGTGTACATGCAAATTAGTGTACATTCAAAATTTCAAGTTAGATTTAATCCCTTAGCATCTTAAGGGGGTTATGGCAGAGAATGATACCGTTTTCTTTAGGATAAGACTGTGTAAAAATTATATATATTCAAATATTTCTTCAATTAATCCTTGCCTTATGACCTACTAAAAAGAAATCTCAAAGGAATACTGCAATACATGATGTTACATCCAACTTCTGCAAACCACAACTGTCACTGTAATGTCACATTTCATTTCAACCCAATTTCAAGACTATAACCCTCCAATTCTCAAAGGTAATTTAAGCTGTATTCAACTTTAAAAGGATTCAACTTTAGTTAATGCCATCTTCATTGTCGCTTGAAGATTATATACCTAAAATATTAGGGACAAGTTAACACAATAAAGCAATCAGAGGTATTGTTCTAAACAAGAGACATTTTCTTGTGTGACTCCTGGAAAACAAGTTTTTTCACTTTGTAGACACACCATATGTATTGGTTTCATGGGCACCAGGAAATCATCAACTTAACTCCTATAAAAAGAGAATAGTTAACGCCTCTGCATAATGAACACTGAGCCAGACTATACATAATACACATATATATTTTCAAAACACCGTATCACATACCATTTAAACAGAGCTCCTGTGATTGAGTGTTGTAAGCAAAGAAATTTTATCCATTGTTTCTAATACTATTTCAAATGGAATCATTTGAAACCTTGATTAAAAATGTATACTGGGATGTCAGGTAAAGTATTAGGTAATAGAAATGTGCTTTTTAAGACCCATTATACAATTTCTATTATTTGAGAAACAAAATAACACATAGATTTCAAAATAACAAAGCTTGCTACAGCACCCATCCTCAATTTTCTCCTACCAGAGGTTATATAAAGAAATAAAATTATCAAATGGAAGAGCATAGAGAGGCATACACCAGCATTGTAAAAATCAATTTAAGAAATGCAACTGCAGTTGTCTTTCCTGGGTTTTTAATTATGTGTTTGTTTGCCATGGTGGCCTAATTTAGTCAAGAAGATGAGCCAACATTAAAAGCTGGTAGGAGAGGTAAGTAATCCCCAGGGTGGGCTGCTTGTGCTCAAGAGTTTAAAAGCTACATATACAGAGGCAGAAGCCAAGGCACATTTGAGAAGGGGGTCCACATGACAAACAGTGAAAGGCGAGCAAATCAAATTTTTCACAATTAGTTGAACAACAACTGTGACAGGTTTAGCGCTTAGCATTTTCATTTGTGTGCTCAAATTTGGTTATCTGTCCTCTTTTATGCAAATGCGATGTGACAGGAGAAGCTGGGAGCACTGGAGCAGGCCAATCACTCACAACAGGGGCTAGGGCTGCTCAGCTGAGAGGCCGGGATTAAGTGGACTGAATGCTGATGGATAAATGACAGGAGCAGAGCTGAAAGCCTCATGAACTGATTTAAAACTTCTAAGGGAGGATGCCAAGAATATAATTATGCTTTATGCCCCAGCCTAAACTGTCAAAAATAAAAAGATAAAAGAAGAATATAAATTATACCAAATGAATATTATCAGCATTCATAATTTAACTAAACCCAACATGTTTATCCTACACTGGAAAATAGATAAGATTGGAAAGCTGTGTTCTTATACCACAGCCCTTAGGACTCAAGCAAAGTTTAAAAATTTAAAAGTGGAGAAGAGAAGAAAACCCAAGACACTGCAGCTCTCTCCAGCAAGGCAAGGGCCCTCTCAGCAAAGGTGGCACAGGCAGTTCACCTTCTACTGTCTCTCTGCCAGAGAGGTGCAGGTTCAGGGTGGCATTTCCATCACCAGCACCTAGGAGAATGAGTGACATTTCCATGAAGCTGTAGGCTGTCTGCATTCTGCACAACCAAATACTAACAGTCAATGATTCTATCAAGCCAAAGGGTTGAGAAACATCAGAGCTTGTTACCTCATTTGTTCCACATAGGTCTTGTAATTGTATCGTCTCTGTAAATTCTTAATAGAATGTTTTACAACACTAAATTTCTCAGAAAGTAGAGTCTACTATCTGAAAACTGAAAATTGTCCTCGGTTCCTTTCAACCTCTGATTATAATTTCTCTATTATCACTACATACACACCCAGCTTTCTGGAAAGATATCAATGATATAAGACAAAAAGACAGGAAAAGCCTATATATATGTACTTTATGGATAAATACATACATAAAGGGAAGATATAATCTGAAATTCTCTTCATAAAAAAGGAGGATACCAAGCAATGCCATACAATAGGAAGAAACACAGAAAGTAAAGACGGTAACAAAGGCAAACCATGTATAAATGGCTACATGATACTCATACTCAAGAAAATACGTAAATTGAAAACATAATTTGTCCCAATCAACGGCATTAGCTAAGAGAAATTTCTCCACTCTGTAAGAAACTTTGACCTAATTTGTTAACTTAGTCCACCTCTTAAAATTCATCATTTGCCACAAGGTTAACAACTGTAGAGAATGTCATAAAATTCAGAAAATATTAATTGCTACACATATTTAGCAAAAACAACAGAATAAAAATACCAATTTTTGTGCAAAAGACTTGACATTAATATGCTAATTAAGAAAATTAAACCTATCTTTATAAGACTAAAATAATATAAATAAAATATTATTAAACAAACCTCTTAAATTTTTTTATGGATATAAAAATGTGGGCAGCCCAAGTGGCTCAGAGGTTTAGCGCCACCTTTGGCCCAGGGCGTGATCCTGGAGACCTGGGATCAAGTCCCACATCGAGCTCCCTGCATGGAGCCCGCTTTTCCCTCTGCCTGTGTCTCTGCCTCTCTCTCTCTCTGTGTCTCTCATGAAAAAATAAATAAAATTTTTAAAAAAAATGTAAATGTTCTAAAAAATAAAAATGTATATGCAGAAAAGTGCACACATCCTAAGTGTATATATCGACATTTCTCAAAGTGAACACACCTGTGTAACCACCATCAAGATCAAGAAATGGAGTAGTTACCAGAACTGCAGAAGCCCTTGATATGCCCTTCTCAGTCATTAACCCTTCAAATGCAAACACTCTTTTGAATTCTGTCAGGACAAATTTCTTTTGCCTGTTTTTGAAATTCATACAGATTAAATCATACAAAATCTACTCTTCTTGTCTGACTTTCTGGAGAAGATTGGAAGGTCTGATTTCTTTATACAATATTACGTTTAGGGCATTTATCCATATTGTCGTGTAAGTGTAGTTTATACTTTTTTTTTTTTAAGATTTTATTTATTTATTCATGAGAGACTCAGAGAGAGGGGCAGAGACTCAGGCAGAGGGAGAAGCAGGCTCCCTGCAGAGAGCCTGATGTGGGACTCTATCCCAGGACCCCAGGATCACAGCCTGAGCCAAAGACAGACGCTCAATCTCTGAGATACCCAGGTGCCCTAGTTTATACTTTTTCATTGTGTAATATTCCATTGTATGTACAGAATATTCTACTATTGATAAAAACTTGGTTTGTTGCTATGAACATTCCTGTACATTTAGTTTGGTGCATATATATTTTCATTTTCATGGAATAAATACTTAAGGAGTGGGATTGCTGGGTCATTGCCTCTACATGTATATTTTAATATGAATATATAGCTTTGGTAGATCCTGTGTAATAGCTTTCTAAAGAAGAACAAGCACTTTTTACATAGAAAGGAAATCTTACTATACTCTGGAATTTTCTTTTAGGTTACAAAATTAGCAAGAAAAAATTAACCAGAATTAAATATGCATGCCACAGATACAATTCTCAGTCAGAAAATAACATGCCTAAATTGAAACCTGAATTGATTTCCCCTAGCCCTGTTGATAGTATTTATTATGTCTCACTGTGAGAAGAAAGAAGTGGTAGTCATGGCTGCCAACTGTGATGCAAGCTGCGTAATGAATGAGTTCATTGAATGTACTAGAAAATGATCAGTTCATTGAGTGGGTTCCCCAAAAGTGTACCAGTGACTAGAGCTATATATATATTTCCACAAATCCCAGTTGTACCTAGCAGACACAGGAGCCACTCTATGTCATTCACAACATGAGCCACATTTTTATTCATCTAACATATCTGGTTTCACTCCTTTTAGAACAAAAAAGGCCTGCTGTTTGATCTATAAAGGTTCTTTTTTAGTGGGTAAATGGACAGAGCCCTTGCTGCTCAGCCTCATAGCCAGTCTCATACAGGTGAAGGCATGGACAGCACTGTAAGTCAATCATGATACTAGTGAGGCTCATCTGCTGCTGCAATGGGAACACAGCTTAAGAAGCAAATCCAACTTCTAACTCTATCTCCCAGGCATACCAACACAATCACAATTCAAAACAAGAGCAACCTCCAAACAACATTCAAGTTTATGTCAGGGAAGCTTATAGTCTGGTCCACACTCACTTCTTTCCAAGTTTTCAATAGCTCATATGGAGAAGGAATTGAGATCTGGATCTCTTCCCTTAAAGAAGGTCCCTCAGAAACAATCATGGTCTATGGAGTACTTTTTTCTATTTTGGGGTGGGGATTAGTTTACACATATTAAAAATGAAATCGTCACCCATTAGTACACAATCAGCTTATCTTTCCCTGGGCTCCATATAACCTTTCTTCTGGCAACTGGCTCCTCTTGTTCACCCTTGATGGTCATTCTCATAACTTCATACTTTACCTAGCTGCCATTCTCCATCATGAGGTAGCATTTTCATCTCTATTTTCCTAGAGAAGCTAGGTCCTTTCTTGGGAGGTGTTTGATTTCAGGCCTTTTCCAAATCCTTACACAAATTCCCTCATGAACGCCTCCAATCCCCAACCCCCTTTTCCAGCCAGTATGTTCTCTTCCATTCTCTTTGAATCTCCAGTTTTGATTGGCAGAGTTCTTTCCTCTCTGCTTTCAAGCTGTTTCCTGGTGTTATCATCCAGAGATATTTAAACTTCCATCTGAATGTCTCATCCCTCCTCTCTCAGGCAGTTCAAATCACATTTCCAGGTCTGCATCATTGGACTACAGTTTCTTAAACATCAGAATTTTCATTAACAATTATATTTAAATTTTCTAGACTCCACCTTAACCAAAACAACTTGAAAAATAGAAATAATTTGCGGGGAGAAACTCTCTTTCAAAAGTGCCAATATACTTAAACTATCCATCTCCACCAAATTTTTATTCATCTGTTAACACTCAGCTGTCATCTCTATAGAACCTGTAGCAACTCCTTGAGACAAAGTTAGTCATTTTATTTTGTGAGCTTCATAAGACCATTATAGCATTTAACATGTTGTGTTGGAATTACCTGCTAGGATGTTTGCCTTCTCCACTGGGCCCTGAACTCCACAAGAGCAAAGGCTGTGTTCATCTTTCTATCCCCCATTTCAATTCAGCAAATATTCAACACACAGCACTGTGTCAATTTCAAAGTTGGTACTTAATAAATATTTCATGAGAGAATGGAAGAGTGAAGGGAGATAAATTTATATTATTTTAGAACTCTTTAAAAAATAGTTCTGGCAGAAACTTCTGTTTTCATTCTTATTTCCAAAAGGAAAAAATGTTTTTCCAAAATCCATATTTATATCAGGGATACTTGAGGTTTGTTTCTCCAGTTTATGTTTATAAACCTAAATTTACGTGATGAATAACTTGAATTATATGGCATAGTACATGTGGCCTTAGAGGTAATCTAGTCCAGGGAGACAGCTAATATATAGCATTCTCAGTGCTGCTCTCCACCTCTTGCACCCATAGCAGACAGCACTAATCGATCATGGCACTCCTTCTCATTAAGTCAAGACTCAGCCTTGGAATCCTCAAGTCAGCACTTACCAGGCTGTTCTCTAGAGTTAGTGGTCAAGATGAATCCTGCTTTTCACTCATAGTCTATTCTCTCTTATTTAAACAACATGAGTCCCAGAGAGGTTAAATGACTTTGCCTAGGTCACAGAGATCATTAGCAGTAGATGCTAAACCAAACCCTATCACCTAAGACTTTCTTCCACTAGAATACACTTTTTATTTCTATAGGTGATCAATAGGAATGAATACTTCATAGAAAGTATTAGTTTTGTTTTATATGTACATGTGTATTATATATTAGATTATATATTTTATATAATGGTTTATTTAGAACCTTCACTTAGTATTTCTCAACCAGTGGTGTCAGCAGTATCATAAAGACCTCATTGTATATCATACCAGTCCAATCTTCCCTTGAAGCCAAAGAGGCACAGTTTTTCAAAACTAAGAACAAGATCAGTCCAACTCTCTGGAATATAAAAACACTGAATTTTTTTTTAACCCAAAGTGAAATGCCTCTAAAAGTTTGCCATAAAAAGTAGTAAACACAAAAGAATGCATTAAAAGAAACATCGGTCAGGACACCTGGGTGGCTCAGTGGTTGAGCATCTACCTTTGGCTCAGGTCGTGATCCCAGGGTCCTGGGATCGAGTCCCACATCAGGATCTCCACAGGGAGCCTGCTTCTCCATCTGCCTGTGTCTCTGCCTCTCTCTCTGTCTCTCATGAATAAATAAATAAAATCTTTAAAAAAAAAAAAAGCAGCACTGGTCAGTTTAACTGGTATCTTTCTTATAGTTTCTTAGCAGATTAAAGACCTATTTGAAAAAATAGCTATGAAAATCAGAATACAAGCAAGACTTATCTATATTAGTTTTTTCAATGGGTTGTCCAATTAGTAATTTTTAAACTTTCTCTGTATATTCACATTATGCTTTTCCATCCAGGTGTCACTGCCACCAGTACAAGTGGGTGTCAGGTAGGACCCCAGAACTTCGTAATAGTACTTTTTTTAAACAGCTCAAATGCTATAATTGCCTATCTTTATCATACATAAATGCTTACTATGTATAAAAGAGTATACTGAAAAGAAAACAAGAAGTATATTAAGAAGTAAGTACAAGTCATTGTTTTCTTTTCTAGAGCATAAGCTTCAAATTCCCCAAAGGGCTAGACTTGTTTCTTCCCGATGGGCCAGCAGGCGTATAAGAAAGAAACCAAAAAAGTTGAAATAAATTAAAATCTCAGATTCCTTTCCCTCTTTGTGTGTGTGTGTGTGTGTGTGTGTGTGTATGTGTGTGTGTGTGTGTAGCAAACTGAAAAATACTCTCAAAGAATCAACACCCAGGATACCTCATTACCAGAAGTAGAGAGGCAAATAAGAAAGAGAGTAAAGAAAGAGCAACCCCACAGCCTGAGAATAGATGACAAGCTAAGTTCTTAGACATGAAATCACACAAAGGTTAGCCATTTGAGGAGAAATGAAATAAACTATTAGCAAATAACAATGAAAGCTTTTGGGGGGTAAATGCCTGATGTTTATGGACCAAGAAAAAGTGGTTGTAACTCTTCTCTCTCTCTGGTTGATATTTGGGCAACATGTGTCCACTTATTTCAATGCATGACTTACAAGTGTAACAAACTTATGACAATAGCCCTGTAGACATGCCTCTTCAGAGATCTGAGGTATTAAAGCAAAGCATTAACAAACTTATTTTTACAATTCCTAGAAGAAATGGTGATGGCAGCTATTGAGTTATTTACCTAGTGCTTCTCAGACCCAGCCCAACCCTTCTACATCTGGCTTCGACTGTGTATCTGCAAACTACATTTCCCAGACTAACTTGCCAATGGGAGAAAGTGTTGGGAGACTATCAGAGGAAGTAAGGGAAAAGAGATGCCCCCACTTCAGGTCTTGTATGCGTCCTTCCAGAATCTTTTTATCACTTTCAAAACCAGCAATATGATCTCCTTGGAAGTCCAAGCCCCAGCTGTCAGTCCCTCTTCCATGGCAGCTACCTATTCCCTTCTATTCTTTACTCTTGAAAGAACCACCACCACCTCCATCACATTTTTTTTCTCACCTCCATCACTTTTAAGTGGCTGTAACTAATACTCCATTACCCAATTTTATAAACTGTTATATGAATTTTTCACTGGAGACAAGAAGGCAACACAATGACATACTTATCTATATGTGTGTGAACTGAATAAAAAATGCACAGTGACCAATTACAGACTCTGAAAGAAACAATGTGATTTTTCACTGATCATGATGCACATCTCTTATTTACACAGTGATGTGTGGACTTAAGAGCTAGTGCTGAAGTTTCTATTTTAAGCACTCACAGTTAATATACTGTGGTGACTGATTTTGAATCATAGTGTTGTGAGACTGGTGTTACTTAAGTAAACTGTGGTAAGTGAAATTCGTGTACATTACGGTAGTCTAGAGCAAAGACTGCCTGTAGTTATTTGTATTAAACTCAACTATTTGAGGGTTCATTTTCATTTCTTTTGAATCATAACTCATCCATTTCAACAAATGTACCTCCAAACAGACTTGACTAACATTTACTTTTGAAATAAATCCATGGTGAATGAGGGCTATCCATTCCCTTTTATGCTCTATTCTCTCATGCTGTTGACACCTTTCCTAGCATTCACGCACTAGATACAAGTCATGGTGGGTCATGCTCATTGATCTGTTTTCACTGTGGGCTGCTGTACTCAGCCGACTTTTGTTAAGTATAGCCAAAGATGAGATGCGAGTGGGTACCTGATACACACATAGATTACGGTTGTCTGGGACAAAATTTGAGTCATTATTTGCAATTCTTCATAACTTCCTGTTTTAGAATTCTACACCCATGCTCTTTCCCATGTGGCATTGCCTTATTCTAATAAGAGTTAGAAGAGTATATTTACTACCATATTTACTACCATATTTACTACCATTTGGCTATGTGCCTTGCTTGAGCTGATGAAATATGGGTAGATGTGGCAATATGCCAGACTGCGGTCTCAAGAGGCATGACTTGATCAATTATCATCCACAAGAAGAGAATGCCCAGAGGGCTACCGTTCCTTCAGCCTGGGCCCCAGAATGAACATACCATGAAACAGAGCTAATGTCAACCCATCGCCTCAAGCAAAGCTTCCTAGTTGACCCCAGTTCTAGATCAGCTGAATCACCATCAACCTGTGGACATACAGAAGAATAAAGGCTTACTGGAAGCCACTGGTTTTTTTGTTTGTTTGTTTGTTTGTTTGTTTTAATGTTTCCTTACACATCTGTCAGTTTGTTTGTTGTTGTTGTTTTTGCAATAGCTGATTAACATAGGACAGAAGAGCGCATTTATTTAGCTCAAATAGAAAATCTCCCCCAAAGCTTATACTGGGAAGTATAGAAAAATTTCTAGCTAGCAGAGAGAGTAGAATGGAGGAGAGACACAGAGAGGCTGAGATACTATGAGAAAATAGGCAAGGAGTGATTGTTTTAAACCTTGAATAATTTTGGAATTCTAGGCCATATATACACCTCTGAAGCCAGTTTTCCCCAAGACATCGAGCTCATAGGCAGTAGTTAGAGCAACTTGAGTTCTCCACAACACAAAGAGCTCAACTCTGTCTATTCTACAGCTGCCATACCTCTTTATATTAGAAGCAGGTGGAGTGCAGAAGGGGAAATGACATTTTCCATAGGATTCCTTATATCTAAAGCAGACCAGGTCTGAGAGTAAATCCAATTCATATTTCTGAATGAAGTACTAGGAGTGGATGGAAGATTAGATCACATCCAGTTTCCTTATAACTACCTGGGCCTTTCTTTTCCAAGATATAGAGCCCATAGGAATTATTTTCCATTCTCTGAGGCTTTCAAATAATTATGAATCCACTGAGCCATTACCATATCCCAAGAAAATCCTTAATCCATATAATTTCATCAGATTTTCTTAGTGAGAAAAATACTTATAGTGAGAAGGTACTATTTTTACCTCCATTTTACATATGAGGAGACTGATTGACCCTGTAAATTATTTGCTTGAGGTCACAGTTTCTAAACCCATGCGCTCCATCTCCCTACTCCAGCCATCTTATGCTGACTGTCTTTAGGAAGTAGTGGCAGGAACCAAAGTACCAACTCTTGCCTGGAAATATTTTCATTACCCTAGGCATCAGGATATAGTCATTGAAAGAAACAAATAGTTCAAAGGAAAAATAGAACATTTTCCTTTAACTTGAAGCAAGTATAAGCAAACATATTTTTCCTTATACTGGGTGTTTTTATTCTGGTACTAGGCTTTGTTAGTATGCCTTTCTTCCCTGGGATTCTCTCTCTCCTCAATACCTTTTCCTACACCTTTTTCATTTTATGATTCTCCTTCTCCCTTTCCCCAGAAAAACTCAGGGCAACCAAATTCATTTATTTTACAAATATCTGCGTGCTTATTATAACCAAGTTACTTACATTTTGTAGTAGAGAATTACTATATTCTCTATTATATAGAGAATATATATTACTATATCCTCTATCTTAACACAACTATTCTCAGTTGTGTTAAGATTTCTAGGGATTGGGTGAAAACAGCAATCCTCATACCCCAGCACATCACAGCTGCCCTGAGTTCTGAGCAAAAGAAATTTCTATTAAAATTGATTTAAAATTCCATTAGTTCCATGCATTTCTGTCGCTCATATCACACTTGGGCAGTCCTCAAATGATCAGGCCGTGGTGGCCATGTTCTAGCACACCGTTCTTACAACTCCTCCTGTCATTCCTTTCCACAGTGCACCCTGAAATGTGTACCAGTTATAAGCAACTTCTCTTACATTCTTAATCTCCTCCTTCCCACTGACTCTATTCCTTCAGTCTATAAAATTTAGACCTTCCCTTTCCTTTCCCCAGCAAAAGCTTCAAGTCCTCCACTTTGAGTTTCCTACTTTGTCTCCACCAAACATCGATCTGATTTCTCCTTCCATGAAACTCCCTATGGCCTTTCAAATTGGCCAGTCCACAGGTCCTTTCCGTCTTGATCTTACTGACCTCTTTATCAAGCCTCTATTTGTGATGTTCTCTCCTTCATTGGCTTTTGTGATGTCCTTTCAGTTAGGTCTTTTTTTCTAGCAACTCTTTTTTCATCTACTTCAGGGGAACCCCTCCTCTAGCCCTTGAAAATATTGGGGTTTACCACCCCTTAGTTTTACCACTTTGCATGCTAAATGTCCTCCCTGAGGAATCTCACTCATGCAGTGAATACAGTTCCTTAGACCTGTATCTGCATCCCAGACTCCTCTCCTATACTTCAGATAGCAGACACCTGCTTACAGGATATTTCCATTTTGATATCCCACAAGGCCCTGAAACTCAACATGACAGGAATTCAACTCCCTTTCTTGTCCTACAAACTTGCTCTGAATCCCACTGCTCCAACTCAGGGCATGGCACAACCATCAATGTTGTCGCTCAGCCTAGAAACCTGGAGTCTCTATCTAACCTTGTTATGCCCGTCCTCCCTGGCTCCAGTGCATTCTCCTCACCACTGCAAAAATGATCACTTCACATTTCCCTGCACACATCTTTTGTCTTCCTTCTATTCTATCCCCTTCTTTTTTTTAAACTTTCAAACCACTCAATAGCCGCTGCTTCAACACAAGGTTCAAACAAGCTCTGAACCTTGTTTCTCTCCAGACTCTATCCTAGCTTCTGTTTCTTTTAAATTCCTTTACATTTCAATTGCTTCATGCTCCTGGCCACTCTGCTCAGTACTTACCTTCATAAATTGATGTTTATGGGAACTTCCCCCCCACCACATATCAGGCAAGAGAGTAGATAGAACAGGATTATAAAAGGGATGGCAAGGTATTTGTTTGCTCAATGGCTGGAGAGATTTAGGGCAAGAAATAAAAGGAGCTGTGTTAAAATAAGGCAGACTGAACAGATGCACTGGGTCCCAGGAACAAAGATTGATAGTGTTGGAGAAGGATCACTGACTTCCTCAGACTACAGTGCAGCGTTGCCACCCTGAAAGTGTGGTATGGGTAGGGGAGAGGGGCACTGTGAGGTTTGGGTGTACCCAGTAGTGTTTTGACAGAGGCCACTATGATTTGCAGTAGAGGCTGTGGTAAAGGGTCCAGTTGAATCTGGTGTGGAAGAATGAGAGGGGACTAGTTAAGGCTAGGTATTTAGGAAATGCTCAAGTATAAATGGGAAAGATAATAAAGGTGTGTGTGTGGGGGTGCTATTCACCAGTTATAGGGTGGAGGCCATGAGGCAAATGATACTCCTAAGTAGCTGCAAAGAAAATGAAGTCATCTAATGGGAACTGAAGTCATCTACTACCAAACTTTTAAAAACATGAAATTTTCTTCCTCTCTTTGTCTCTATTACTATCTAAGGGTAGTCCTTATAAGCGTGCTTTGGATTTTTTTTTTTTTTTTAATTCCATGTTTCTGGGCAGCTTAGACTATCATTACTGTTCATTCTACCTTCTTAGTAGAATCCTTTCTTTAAAGATTTAAACAGGATTCTCAAAATAAATAAATAAATAAATAGGATTCTCTGGCCTCTTTTTGTCCCTTTCGCCTTGCAAACTACTTATCTACCTCTCTTCTACCTTAAAAATCTCAAAAAACCTGCCTAAACTCTGTTTCTATATCTTTACTTTCCTTTTACTCTTTAGCCTATCCATCCTGGCTCCCATATCCATCATGAAAAAATCAGATTTTTCTGAGTTCCAGAAAAATATTCCAGAGTTATCAATGACTTCCTTATCCTAAAATCCAATGGACATTTTCCACATTTCACCTTACTTTGCTTTGTAATATTTGACACATTTCATCCTCTCCTTCCTAAGAAATTTTTTTTTTTGGGCGGGGGGGGTCCTCTATTTGTAAATACCATTCCTGGTTTTGTTTCTACCACTTTGGCTGTCCTTTTTAATTCTCCTTTGCAGAATCTGCCTACATTATCCAGATTAAAATGTGGACTTCCTCATTCTATATGTTATCTTAGGAATCTCATTCTCACCTATAAATAAAGATTTCTGTACTACATAATTCTCAAAATTGTTTATCACTGCAATGGAGTCACACTGGACTTCTTTCTGTTCCTCAAATATACCATACTTGGTCCTTGTGTAGTATTTTTGCACAAAACTGTTCATTCCTCAAGAATATGCTCTCCCTCTAGTTAAGCTGCTTCTCAACTTTCAGATCTCAACTAAAAGATCACTTTTTTGGGAAGACTTTCCTGACCTATAGGTCAGATTCATTTGCTTTATACCTCCATAAAATTGTTTCTTTCCTTCAGAGCATTTAATCATTTTGCTTTTGTTTTGTTTCCCTTCTCTTTTGGATGATTTCAACTCCCCTGAACTATGATAAAGGGCAGGGAAAGGAACATAAGCATCAGTTGTTTTAATCTCCACCCACCTTTTCATGGGTGAGCACTGCCATTTCTCAATATGAAGTCTCTTTCAGGCAGCAAAGCTGATGGGAAAAATAAAAGAGTCAACATGTATGTAGAACCACTTCACTTACTGGCACTGGTTGTGTAACCAGTTGAATTAAGTCTGCAGCACTTCCAGAAATTCCCAAGTTTGCAAACTCAATTGATTCCTTCATATACCTCAAATACTTGCTCTCAGGACTTCATTCTTTATCAGAAGTACACAACTTTCCATGACATTTCCCCAGATTGTTCCCTGAGATGGAACTAGATGTTACTCTGCCTTTAGTTTTTTTCTCGAATTTTTTGAGGATTTAAATTCACATTCAGTTGTAAGAAATAAAGATCTCGTGTATCCTTTACCAAGATTCCTCCAATGGTAATAATATCTTGCAAAAACTATAGTACAATACAACAACCAGCTTACTGATAGTCAAGACACAGAATATTTCCATTAAAGGTCCCCTCAATGTTGTCCTTTTACAGTCACACCCACCACCTCCATAACACCTTGCTACTAATCCATTCCCCATTTTTATAACTTTGTCATTTCAAAAATTTTATATAAATGGAATCACACAGTAAGTAGCCTTTTGGGATTGGCTATTTCTTTTTTACACTCAGCATAGTCTCTGGAAATTCATCCAAGTTGTTGGCATGTATCAATGTGTTGTTTTTAATGCTGTGTAGTATTTCATTGACTAAACATATCAGATGAATCATTCACCCAGTGGAAGACCTGTAGATTATTTCCAGTTGCTTATTATTATGCATACTTATATTCAAGTATTTGTGTGAAAATAAGTTAAATGCCCAGGAGTATAATTGCTGGTTGATATGATAGTTGCATATCTAGCTATTTAAGAAATTGTCAGTTTCCTAGACTGGCTATACAATTTAACATTTCCACCAATCTGGGAGTGATCTTATTTCTTCCTCTCTCCCTTCTTTCTTTTAGAGAGGGAGGAGGGCAAAGGCTGAGGGAAGAATCTTAAGCAGGCTCCATGTCCAGCACTCAGGACCTTGAGATCATGACCTGACCTGAAATCAAGAGTGGGACATTTAATCAACTGAGCCACCCTGGTGCCCCAATGAATGATCCAATTTCTTTTTTTATGATCCAATTTCTATGCATCCTTGCCAGCATTTGGTTTTGTCCATTTTCACCTTTTTCTTTGGTTATTCACATCCTATTGAGGTTTTAATTTCTACTTTCCTTATAGTAGAGGATTTTGAGTATCTTTTCATGTGCTTATCTGCCACCTGAATATCTTTGTTGTAATGTCTTTTTTGCCCATGTACTAGTTGGTTTGCTTTTTATTGTTTAGCTTTGAAGAATTATATATTCTGGATACCAGTGCTGACACATACTAGGTGTGGTTTCCAAATTTCTCCCACTCTGTAGCTTGTTATTATCGTTAACAGATTTCACAGAGCAAGTTTTAAATTTTGATGAAGTCCAACTTATCATACAGTATGGATCATACTTTTGGTGTCAAGTCTAAGAACTTTTGCCTAGCCTTAGATCTCAAAAATTTTTCATTTTCCTACAAGTTTTATACTTAAATCCTTGATCCATTTTAATTATTGAATAAGATGTGAATTTTTTCAGGGAGAGGGGTGTTTTGATTTTGCCAATGGATGTCAAGTGTTCCAGATCGTTTGAAAAAGATTTTACTTCCTCCATCCAATTGTTTTTGTACCTTGTCAAAAACCAATTGTACACATTTCTGTGCATCTTTATGAGATCTCTATTCTGTTCCATTGATCGATAGGTTTATCCTTCCCATGAAGATTCTTTCTTCATAAAGTCCCAATTACTATAAGTCTTGAAGCTGGTTAAACTGATCCTTCCACTTCATCTTTTTCAAAATTGATTTATTCTGGTTCTCTTGCCTTTCCATATAATTCCAAGATAATTTTGTTATCTATATTTGATAAGTATTATATTAACCTATGTATGAATTTGTAGAATGAACACATTTATTAATGTTGGGTTTTCTAATCCATATATTCTGTCTCTCCATTTATTTAGTTCTTTAGTCATTGGCATTTTGTAGTTTTTAGCATACAAGTTCTGTACATGGTTTGTTAGATTTACATTTAGGTATATAATTTTTATAATTTTTCTCATGCATGGTTGTAACTAGCATTGTATTTTTAATTTGTCTCCCAGGTGTTCAATGTTGGTATAGAGAAAAAGAATTTATGTTTATGATTCATAGTAAGCCATAACTAGACCTGCACACAGGAAGGCCCTAAGTGTTCACATTTTGGAAAATGCCCAGGTCCAACTGGGCAAAAGCAGTCACAGGAGGTTACAGAAATATCTAGCAGTGAAAATCCTACAATTGAACTTGGCTGGACATTAGGTCTGAATGGTGTGGCTTATGTTTATGTGGTAATATAAATTGTACTCAGGTGTTCTTGTGGCAGATATAAAAGGGTGGATCTTTTTTGGGGGGAGGATACCTTGGAACTTATTCAGGTTACTGTCACCCCTATATTCAGTGATTCCCCATACAGGAACCCTGTATAAATGCATTCTTGGATGGATGTTTTAAACTTTTTTTTTTTAGAGTAGGATCCATGCCCAGTGTAGAGCCAATGCAGGGCTTGAACTCAGAACCCTGAAATCAAGACCTGAGCTAAGATCAAGAGTCCAACACTTACCGGACAGCCACTCAGATGCCCTGGATGTGAGTTTTATATATATATATATGGCTCAATAAAGCTTACCAGCTGGGGGAAAAAAAAAACAAAAATACAAATGCATTACTTGCTTTGTAGGCTGCTTTCAATTAGAACTTTAAATCGCAGGGCTAAATCCAGTCTTCCCATCTTCGGCACCTTGTTATAAGGCTCTATTCTATATGAGTACTCCCAATTTGAGGATTCTCTCTTTTTCACTGGGTATCTTGATAAACCAAAATTTAAAAACTTACTCTAGTTTAACCAAAGAATGGTTGGTTAGGCTTCTACTTCATTTTCAATACATGTAATTTTCATCCATTTAGTATTACAAACATGACATATGTGAGCGCTATCATGACTAACAATCAGATCAGTACTGAAAGAATATTTCAAGAATTACCTGTTTGATGTTTAAATCCTTACCTCATTCAGACATGACAATTGCTAAGTGCCAAAGATCTTCTTTTCTACCATTCTTTAATTTCTCTTAATTCTGAACATTAACTTGACAAAAAAAAATAAAATGTGAAATGGACATATTACCTACTATACTTAAAACACAAAAACTAAATACTGCATTAAACTTAATACAAATCTGACTGCTATCCATTTCTAACTCTAAAATTGCAGGCATTTCTAAGTATTACTTCCCAAAATCAACTTCTAATAAAAAGTGATGACCATGAAGTCTTAAGTCATAGGTTATTACTTAAAAAAAAAAAAAAAAAAAGATGGTAATGTCCCTGAAATTTATTTAAATGAGATCTTTGGAATAAATAACATTTTAACATTAAACAATGTTTCAAAACCGTAGAAGATTTTAAAAGCTTACTTTGTGTGTAACTTGTACTCTATCCTCCTTGAAGCCAGAAGTCTTTTCATTAACTCCATTTCCTAATTTCAAAATCCTCAAAACCAATACACTACATACTGTAATTTAGATAATCAGAATCATGATTCTCATAGCACTGAATACAAAGTGCATTTTTGCATGTCAATACATTCTGGGTTTAAAAAAGGCGAATCAAAAACCGTCAAGAAAACTCTGCTACAACACTGCAACACTCAAATATGGGAATTAATGTCATACAACAGTATATTAGATAAAACCTTACCATTACATAAATAGCTCAGGAAAATGTTCATGGTTTGCAAGGGATTTTATTCTTCCCAAGAAAATGGATTATCTTTTCAAAAAAAAATTTTTTTTTTTGCTTAGGATATAGAAGGTAAATATATGGAACCCACCACCTTCCCATTTCTATATAATTTCCTTCAGTCCATTTCATGCTTTATGTTTCAAAAACAAATGTTCAAGAATCTCCTGGGGAAAACAAATTATGTTTTCCTGGAGAAAAGCAGTTTTGGAGTTGAAACAAAAAATATGGGAAGTTTGTTATTGCTATAAATTATGTGGTCTTTGTGTATTCTTCTAGTGCAGACTGTATAGAGAAATGTAAATTCCAGTCCAGTTTCTGCCATTTATTTTAACTAATAAAGGTTAAAAATTGTATGTCCTACCTTTCAATACAGACTAGTTATGAGACTACAAAACTTTTGCATGGCATACAAAATGCTGGCAACAACATATTGTGGAAAATACTAATAGTATCAGTATTGCATCAGAGCTGAACTACGCTATCAAGCATAATTTGGTTCCTGTTAAAATATGAATGCAGTAAATTCAATGTTTTAACACATGTGCAAAAACCTGAATTTATGTTCTCCAAAGCTAAATTATGAAAGTACCTACATGTTTATACATCTCTGCTTTGTAAAAGATCAAACTGAAAATGTATCACAAGTTTTAAAAACAAGTATACTCTGACCCAGTTTTGAGAATATATCTTGAAGGAATAATCAAAGATGTTCGAGGGTACAGCATGAGTTATATTAAAATTAAAAAATGGGAATAGCCCTACATGCCCCAAATGAGGATCAATACATTATGATTCATCTACAACTGGAGGGGCTTTAAAAATGGCATGAACCTATTATCATAAATGAAAAAAAACTACAAAACAGTATACATTATCTAATTCCTTTTTTAAATGCTGTGATATTTATAGATAACAGGCTTTCTATCATTCTTTTTAACTTCTAGCTTTTCTAACAACAGATATTACATGGGATTTTTAAAACCTTTTTAAAAGACCAAATCATTCATACTTTATGCAGAAATATTTTTTCAGGTTAAGTGAAGGTTCACATTATGTTCAATCTGCAAATATTCCACAGGGGCTGGATATGTAAAGTATATATTATATAAAGTACTTAAATAATTTTACCAAATACATCGTTATTCATTAACCAAAGTCCTCTATTTCATAATCAGTTTTCTTTAACTAGAGTTTTATCAAGACTTATGCACTTTGAGATGATAATGTATTTTCTTGTAGAAGCAGTGTCACAAGTGGAAGACAGGTTATTACCAAGCTTATCTAACCCATGTTATAGATGATAGAAGGTATATCTGCAATAAAAACAAAAGAATATTGCAATATTTATCATTCAGTGAAATTAAATATGAAATGAGCATGTTCAATGCTGGAAAAGCAGGTCAAATCAGATCAGGAGAACAAACATTGAGATGAAAGCTGAAAATTCTAGAGGGAAGTTCTGGAAACTTTCATTGGCTTTGGAGGTTGACAGTATAAGCACATTACACCAAATTTCACTTCAGGATATATGGCAGTCTTTAACATCACAATAGTATTTTATCCTTATTACTTATGATAAGGAGAAACTTGCTGGCCCCCAAATAGAATAAAGAGATAAATCCTAGCAGTAGAGGCAGGAATTAGGAAGAGAAAGGGTATGGAAGATTTGTATATGTGTAAGAAAAGGAGTCATTAGGTTAACAACACATTGGTACTAAAGGTGACTTAGAACAATTTAAAGTGAGAATGGAGGGTGGGGGGGGAAGAGGCAATCTGGAGCCATCTGTGTGTGTGTGTGTATATATGTGTGTGTATATATATGTATATATATATATGTGTGTGTGTGTGTATAAACATTTTCAGAATTCTCAACTGTGCAACACCTGAGGGCTCCAAGTTTTTCTCTCTATTGCAGATTAATATAATTGATGCAAGATACAGGACAATTTTAAAAAGTTAACAACTGTTTTTAGTAAGACTATTTTATTTAAAAATTTTTCAAAATATAAAAATAATAAACATTATGGGTATTTAACAAACAAAACAACATAATTCAACTATAAATAATAAAAATGTTGACAACCCCACATAAACATGTAATACTATAAACATTCTAAGCATACAAGAGTAGTTTTCTAGTTCAAGTTTTACCTTTTTTTTTCAGTTCAAGTTTTATTATCACTTTGAAAAATAAACAAACAAACAAAAAAAAAGCTGCTACAGCTTAACCAATTACTTTCGCTCCACTCAAAGAGCAGGGAATTTTTTTCCCCATGCCGACACACATTCGTGAAATGGGATACTTATGGGCACAGGTATTAAAAACTGGAACAAATCCAGTCTCCAGACAAGAAATGACTCCTTTGGTGTTTTTTAGGTTCAACAATCCATAGAAATTGAGTAAAACTAAACCACTTATTAAAGGAAATCTTGTGCCAGATAACATGTTCTGAAATAATATCACACCCAAAACAGGTTCGGGATTCTGAGAATCAAAAGTAAACATCTATGAATGCTTTGCTGATACTTAAAAACTGTATCTTAAGAACATTCACTAAGGTGCTGGAATGAAGTCTTCTAGATGTAGAAAACAATCTACACATCAACGCAAACCTTGTACAACTTAATACATCCCTTTACAACTCATCAAATATTCTATAAATATAGAAGAATTACCCTGCCTCCTGTTCAGTAAAAGACAGATGGGAATTTGAAGCAGAGCAGGATTACACCGTATTTTGGGACTAGAAAAGTTTTCCACTTGAAATTTGGGTAAACTGAGCCATGCTGAACATATCTTTTTTTTTTTTTAATTCTAGCCAGATTAAAGTTCGTTTTATCAAAAGGGCTAATGACAAACTGAAGAACCCCCCCCCCCTTTTTTTTTGGAAGCTGGGCACAAATAAGTATACTGTAATTCTGTATCCTATCTTTACATTATGGGGTGTTTCTAAGAGGCTGGGCTCTTTACCTGACTCACCACAGACCACTTTTATAATTATGCTGCTAGATTACAGTAAGTCACAAGTGATCATACATTAAAGCCTAGTGAAGTCTAGATAACAGGTTCAAAAATGATATTGAAAGGTTTTTTTTTTTTTTTTTAGCACCAATAACTTTTTCCTAAGACACTTGAGGGGCTGCATCACTTTAAAGTATTATTTATCTTGTAAACAAGACCAAAAATATTCAGTTGATCTGTATTTTGAGCATAAATATTTATAAACTCTATTTAAAAAAAAACAAATATAGCATGACTAGAGCCGCTAATAGTGTAAAATCTAAGTATATTGAAAAATATAAAGATATATAAAAGGCTTCCATAATGCAATCATGCAGAGGTAAACCACTTCATTCAATTACACAAAAGTGATTCTGTACAGTTATCTACACACAGCTCCATGAAAATCCTATTCAGGAAAATGAAAAAATGAAAATCCTCATCTTTAATTAATCAACATATAGGAATTTAAATATGTAACTGACCTACTGGCTCTCACAGAAATTTTCAAAAAGCACAATGATCTTAATGAGAATCAAATCATCTTGACTTCTGATTCTCAATGGCATGTTCAATTTTGTTTTGCTTTATCTTTTTAATTTAAAAGCAAGGGAAAGAAAAAGAAAGATGACAAAGTAAAGCTGAGGGTGCTGGTATGTGGTCCATATCCAAGAACCAATTAAATTATTAACAAGTATGGTCTCTTCAGACTATGTTCTTTGAATTTCTAACCTAGCAAGTAAATTACTAATGGGGGTTGGGGAAGAGAATCTTCTTGAAAAGAAAAATTACTGAACTAATCTGGGAAAGTATCTCTGAACTCCTTGCGGCTATATGCTAGTCTGCAAATGTGAACTAAAACAAGTCTAATTTTAAAAATGCCCTGTAGGCTACTAGGTCATAATTATATTAGAAGACCTTCTAAAATATATACTTTTCCCTTAAACCAAGCCTAATATTAACCAAGCTATTGTCAACTAATGTGGATCAAAATAATTTACCTTATGATCGATGTATTCATTTTTTTTATTTTCCATAAAGACAAATGCACTGCATACTCAAGAAAAAGAAGTGTTTGCAGAATAGTCAACTTTGCACAAAAATATATGAAAATATGAATATATTAGCATGGCTGAATGAAACTAAAAAAACAAGGGTGAGTAGAATCATGTATAATTTGGACTTTTCTAATCAAGTATAACTTCCAAACTTCTCAAATGCTGCATGAGAATCTTTGAAGGAATACTCAGAAATTAATTTTCTGAAAGCTTCTTTATATGGTGCCATTACAAAAAGGGTATTGGGGGGGTGAATATTTAGGATAAGATTTAATCATACTCTTTATAAATAATTCTAAGCCATACTGCTTATAAATAAATAATATGAACATACACTTTTTAAGACAGGAAAACTATAGTCTTTAACAATGCTAGACACACAACACAATTTCCCCTTGCTTTTAAGATTGTCATTGATGTCTTGATTGCAAGTGAGGAAAATATGGAAAAACTGTGTAAATTAGACATTTAATAGATATTTCTCAATATTTATAATCCACAGATCATCCTGTATTACTCGAAAAGAAAGAAAATTATTCTCCTTGTTGGTTTTGAAGAGCTAAGAAACTAAAAAAAAAAAAATCATTTGGGTATGTGGCCTTGGCAACAACTTCAGTTAAGTATATTTAGAAGAAACAGGCAAGTTACTATAGTGTATAAAAAAAGTATTTTAGCATCAGTTCAAAATTATTTAAGTGACTAACCTAACCCCAGAATGTATCCTAAAACCAAACCCATGCTTTTTAATCATTTTCTTCATTCTAAATTGTTCGTGGTAATGAACACAGTATCATGGCTTTTATAGATTTCCTAGACACAATTTTCAACTTGGCTGAAAGTGAACTTATATTAGGAAGCCAAGAGGTCTTTTTCTTTCTTAGTGTTTAAAAAATAAATGGCTATAAAGTAAGGGGAGAAGACATTTAAGAGCAAGGTCAGACAAAGCACACACTCAGACATACTTCTGGACTCAGATGTACCAATTAGAGAACTGCGAAAAGACAAAATGCAAATTATAGTACATGTAAACATCTATTCAAATTGATAAAGAGCAAACATAAAATGATAGGATGATATTATAACAGTCGTCTCCAGACAGGAACAGGTCTTGCTGTTGTAGTCACAAAGCTAAATTCAGGCAATGATGATCTCTCTCTGCTGGAAAAAGAGAAGACTATTAAAAAAAAACTTTGAAAATAGTAAATAAATCTAAAAACTGAATCACACCATAAAATGATCTCCAACTTTTCTAAACATTAAAAAAAATCTATTTGAGAAAGGAATCAAAATCAAAGTTGCAGACACGTTTCACAAAGAATCAGCTTTGGGTTAAATGATTTTAACAAAACCTCTCTGTTTCACGCTTCCTTAAAACATTAAGCCACAAAGATCACAGCGCTACAACATGGCTGTGATCTACAATTTCTGCCCAGGAAATGTAGTAACTGATGAGATAGTCAACTGTTTTATAGACGTGTGAGTAGGCAAAATAACTTTAAGAAATCATGAACATATTCCAAGATACTGTATATAAAAATAAAAGAACAATTTTCTTAAATTTCCCAATGATTTCAAAGTAATTGTGAGGTGTATCTGATTTCCTTAAAAACTCCATATGATAACCATTTCATTTTTAAATTGTACTATAGGACATAAAATTCTGTACTAAGCACAATGATTAAACAACCAAAAATAAAAAGAAACACATCAGAATGAGACAGTGCTTGGTATACAAAGGAAGACTAACTTTGGATGATGGGAAGATAAATGGATGGATGAAATAAAGTAATAAGGGAGGCAGGAAAAAGGAACAATAATATTGATATAAAAAAAAGTAAAATAAAAAATGCTTTCAATTATACTACAAAATGAATATATATTACTGATAAGCTGCAAGAAAGTTATTTACCAAATTCAGAATTTTTCTAACCAAGTATGATGTTTTCATTAGAAAATAGTGAGATGGCAGTTATTTCACCAAGATTTCTTTCTTTCTTAGAACTTTTAGGTAGCTAATTTGAAAGGTAATCTCTTGTTATCTTATAGGTATATAATGATGGGGGCGGGGGGGAGCTACTCTTCTCTAAAAGCCTGTATACATACCTTAGAGCAACTAGCCAGTTCAAAAAGTTAAGAACAAGGTAGTACCTGAGATCTAGGAAAAGGAAATTTTCTCTCTGCCTTATAAACATTATTCACTGATTTAAATTTTCATTTTATAGGGGTTTAGAAGAATAAAAGCCCTGAAAAGATCAGTGAACTAATTTAATTAACTAAAATTTCACGCAGGGTATTTTTGATTTAAAAGATTAAAAGAGTTTTGTGTAAGGGAAGGAAAAAAGCTTACAAATATTTCTACAAATTCTAGAAGGACTAAAACTAATTTTCTACAACTAGTTCACATTATGTAAGGGGAAGAAAAAAAAGAAAATATAGATTGATAAAGTTTGTATAACACTCTAAAACAACCATTGATATTTCAACATACCAAACAAGCAACTGTTACGCTTTCTTATGCAACCCGTAGAGCCAATGATTAGTGTTCCAAATAAGACTGGAAATACAGTCCCCATAAAACAGTTCTAGTCACAGGAAATTTCCTACAGTTAAGCTCAGCCATACTTTCTATAGGTAATCACCTAAAACACTGAAGTTTTGTCTTTATGGTAAACTACTGGTTGATATACTTGATCGTATTACAATAAAACAAGAGCTATGGAATACTCTCCCATTTCTGCAACATGATTTCATTAAATGGCTGGGCATCAATTAAATCCTAAAATTAATTTTTAAAATCTTACAATTATCCAATAACATTTAAACAACACTGCTTAAGTAGACATAAAATATTGAGTGAAAAATGTAAAATGACAACTCAACCATCCCTTGAGGTAATCCTAATCAATCTTTTAGCCAATAATATATAATTTCTCTCAATTTTTTCCTGTAAGTAGCAGCTACCTACATTGTTCTGGATCCTTTCTTCACTTTAAACTCAGCCAGACCTGTACTAAAGCAAAACACTTGTTGGGACAACTGTAGAATTAAAACTGTGTTTCAAGTTTTAGGCAGCGTATTGTAACAAGAAAGAGTTTTAGACTTTGAGTTTAGAAGCAAAAGGACAAGTTATAAGTAGAAAGGGAGTCTATTGAATAGGGAGTTTAGCTATACTTTAGAGGTTAAATGAATTTTGTGCCAGCAAATGCAAGCATTTGGAAACACTATATACAAAACTGTACCAAGACATATTAATACAGATTATCATAACCAAATCTTAGTTGTTTCCATGATGACAGAAACAACAATGGCATCAACAGGTATGGAGAACTGGTACAGTTATATTGTTTTAGATCAAATACTAATATACCACCAAGGAAACTACAGGTGTGAATGGGAACTTGAAATCATCTAGTCCAACCCCTTTCATTTTACAGACAAGGAAACACCCCTAGATAAGTTAAGAGACTTGTCTAAGGCTAGAAAGTTAGTTGCAGAGCCGGGACCAAAAGCTAAATCTCTTAACTCTTATCTGGCAAGCTCTAAGTTAGGTCATCTTTGGATATAAAAAAAATTAGTGGGATGGACTAGATTGGTGGCTCTTGGCATTTCTATTCTTGCACACTGACAAGAAACCAAAGGCTAGTTTACTCCTGAAACTGACTACAACATTTAATACTCCAAATTATTAATGTCTTAATTGCTGTGGAAATTCCACTAAGGCTACATGCATATGCCTCCATCAGTATTTGTAACCCCACTGTTGCAATACTTAACTGTTCAACTGTTTAGCAAAATGGTCTCAATAACTGAGAAGACCTTCAGGAGAGATTTTGAAAAATTGATAAGAATTAACAAGGGAGGTAATTGTCACTCCATTATTGGAGATTTAAATATGCATTCACCCATTAATTCATCCAACAAACATCTGAGTGCCCACTATGAGCCAGGCTTTGTGATAATCACTAGAGATAAAAAGATGAATAAGACATGGTCCCCTTCCTAGAGGAGCTTGTAATTTAGTGGGGAAGACAGACATATAAACCAGATAAATTATATTACAACATAAGTACTGTAACAGAGATATGAACAAAGTGCTGTATTAGAAGGGAGGGTAAAGATATGAACTGGCTAATGACCAAGAAGTCTACTAATTTTGTGCAAGAACTACCACATTTACTGCAAACACAATCTCATGCTCAATCAATAATTAGGAAGGAGTAGCAATGTAGAGTAAAAAAAAAAAAAAAATTGGCACTGAAATCAGAATGCCTGCATTCAAATCTAGTCCTTTTACTCACTAACTGTGACTTTGGGCAAGTCACTCCATCTCTATTAGCCTAAGTTTCCTTATCTGTAAAATGGTAATTAGCACTACTTCAAAGGGATACCTTAAGTTTTAACTCAGAACACATGAAAGTACATGCAGAGTACTAGTATTTATAAGCATATTCATTAATTTCAAAAATCCAATAGCAATTAAATACTAAGTAATATTTATAGTTAAAATAATCTTAATGACAACAAAAATGTAATTGTGAACCTAATGAATGTCTGTAATATTTAATCCTCATTCTTTGGGACAAAATTGAAACACACTTGTTTTCTGATTCATTCAAAGTAACCTGGCTTAAAACATTTTAATTTTAGGATATTAGAGAATTTGAGACGAGGGAAACTGATAAGCTACTTATGGAGGTAATTTCAGTTACATTATAAGGGAATTTTACAATAATTTTTTAAAAACCAGGCTAAAATTTACTAATCAAATTAAAAGCCAAAAATCAGCATGGAGAGTTAACTGGCCTTTGAAAGATTTTCTTTCTTTATAATACCTGTTTGGTGTAAAGAGAAGAAACGTGAGCCTCTGCCAATTTGGCACCTTTCACGACTACTAAAAAGAAAAGAAAACAAACTTACCTAATGAATCAGAATAGCACATAGTCAACATACAAAAGACTACATAAAAATATATCATAGATCTAAGTAAAGAAGTTTTTGAATAACTATTTTGACAAAAGAAATCAATTTTGAAATTTTAAATATTAACACATGTACCAATTGCAAGCCAAAACATTCCTATGAAATAGTATTACCATCAAGAACATATATACAATTTTAACCCTAAATGTGGGAGGGGGAAAAAAAAAAAGAGGAACAGCAGCCATTAGTTACACCACTGACAGAGGATTATGGTGTTGGAATTACAGTTTGTGACTGTGAGGACCCCAGTATGGGAAGAAAGTTATTTTTTCAATGTGACATTTAATAAAATCACTATGATCTTAGGAAGGGCAGAAACACTTGCAACTGAAATGATGAATTTTAAAAGATAAATATGTAATCTCCCACCCCCTCATTCTACAAAGAATGCATTTATTTCCTGAAATTGCTGTATCAACTTTCAATGATCATGTTCATTTGCCAGAGAAATTCACTTAAAATCACAATACTGTTGCAAATGTCAAAGATTTTTATACAAGTATAGGAAATGCACACTTAAAATATCAGACTGGAACACTTACCAAACAGTGTTTTCCTAAAGTAGTATCTATAGTACATTTCTTTATTCATACATCTTCAAATGGTCATGTTTTCTTTCATACATCCAAAATGTAATGTGATGTTTTCTTATTCACCAAATGTTAGCTCTACTTGAAGTCTGGTTCCAAACTAATAGCCTGCTTTTAAATTTTAAGACATCTGTTGAAAATTTATAGGATCAAACCAAACTGAAGTGGTATAAATTTTTCACATTGGATTGTACATTATTGTAAAGGTACCAGTAACCATTATTAATAAGTTAGTGATTATAGCTCCTTTTGTGATAATTGGGGGGAAGGGTAGATCACCATCTGGAATGGTCTATTTATTTTAATTTTTTTCTTTTTTTTTTTTTCTTTTTTTCTTTTTTAAAATCAAGGAACATTGTCTTGGCCTTTGTGGGTTGTTTTTTTTTTTTTTTTTTTTTTTTGTCATTGCTTTTTTTTTTTCTTTTCTGTTCAAGAGACCATTCCACTTTATTTTTAACATCTGAATGCATAAGGACTCATATGCAAAGCAGTCATACACCATTATCATTAAAACCCATATAGTAAAATACATACACAAGTCCAACAAAAGGCTAATACATAGTAAAGCCTAAGCATACTACTATGTAATATTATGAATACATAACTTGGAGACTTTAGTTAGAGTACTATGTTATCTATTCATTTTTGAAAACATTCATTAAGATTTTAAATGCAAATTCATTCCTTATTTGGAGTAAAACAAAATCCTCTAAGTTATAACAAGTATTGGTCATAAGTTTTTAGACCTATTCATTAAATTACAAAGAACCCAAAGAATTCCGTAATGTTCAGTAGAAGTATGTAATAAAAACATTGCATATGTTTCTAGTGTGATGTCTTTAGCAATTGTTTACTGAAATAAAATGCAAACATCAATCTTTCAAAATACAGGATCAGAAGGTAGTTTTCTTCTCTTTTGTCTATTTGTGAAATCCATCTTCATCACATTTTACCAAAAAATTGTTTTTACAAATATGTAAAAGTACATTAGATAATACTAATGAAACACAGGTAGAGTTCTAGCATATGCAGATCAATGATCAGTCAAATCATCTTCTCCAAGAACGAGATTCATTGTCCTCTTCTTCTTCATCATCATCTTGAAGTAATGAGTCATCCACCAAAGACTCTTCCTGAAACTTTAGGTTAAAATGCATTTAGGAATTTACCCAAAAAAAAAAAAGAAAAGAAAAAAGGTGACACTTTTAAATACTGATTTCTCTCAACAGAGTTGAAAACAAAAGGTATTTTCTACAGCTACAATATTCAAGAACAAAGAAAAGCAACCTTTATCCACTCAATGGTTTCTCTATAGTATCTATTCTATTGCTTATATCAAATAGGCACTAAAAAAAATATCAAAGAAAGCCTTTGTACATGCCATTTCTCCTGCCTCACTTGATCAAATTATGCCATCTTCTACACCTGCAAAACATTGCTCAATACCTTTAGTTTTTTTTTTTTAAAAAGGAAAACATCAATAAGTCTTCTCTGACTTACCCTAACCCTGGACACTAAATCAATCAATACTTGTAGAAACGTCTACCAAGATTTATATATTTTTTCTGCTATATGTAACAAACATTTCTTTCATAGCATTCCTTGCTTTTCCCCATTTCCCTTCATAAAAGCTTCTCAGACTACTTTTCAAACTTTTCAAAATACCTAATACCAGGAGCTCTCCTGCTTTTCTCCCCATTCAATTCAAACTCATGGAAGGACAAAGGTATAATCTAAAATATAAAATGACAAATCATGTATATGAGTTTCAAAATACACATTTTATTCTTGCATTTGACTATGGATATGTATAACAGCCTCGAATGCTCTTCAAACAAATGAAGTGCCATTACGAAAATCTAACAAAGGTAAAACATGGAATCATTGTTTCCCCACCTTACCTTTATTTATTAACTTCCTCAATTTTTTCCTATAGCTTATTTCATGATCAAACAAAATAGAGTTGCTTATTTTTAGGTTTATGATTTCAAAGGGCTCTCCCACTTCACTGTTTTTTATGTTCACACCTATTGGCCATCATACTAACTGCTGTACCCAAGTAAAATGGACTGTTCCATATCTAATTCCTCTTCCACATCTAAAATGCCTCTCTCAACTCTATTCTCAGTCCAGCTCTTGGTTATGGAAAGCTTTTTGATCACTTAGGCTTCAGCTATGCTTGTCACCACCTTCTTCAAGATTCTTCTGAACAGAAATAATCACTCCTTCCCCTAGGTTCCCACAGCATATTGTTCAAATCTTTATTGAGCCTTTCATTATAATTAGTTTCTTATGTGTCTGTCACCACCCCCCTTTCCAGATTATAAGCTCCTTGATGATAGGGACCGTGTCTTATTCATTTTTGTGCCTATCACAGTATCTACCATATAGCAGGCATTCACTCTAATGAACTAAAACAATATGAATTAAAATAAAGGAAACCTGAAATGTTAATAAAGCAATTGAGTAGGATATATACTCTAAAACTTAAAATATTACAAGATTTCCTGTGGATAAAAATCTAAACAATAATTATTGATTTCTAAGAGTAAATGAAAACTGAGCGTGTATATATATTTGTGTATATATATATGATTTTCTTTCTTTCCTTTTTGGATTAGCAATCCATGTTCTCATTAATCCAGAAAATTTAAAGTTGTCTGCATTTATCTGACATTCCCTTCCTGGAATATGGCTCAGGAATAAAAGTTTTATGTTAAAATCACAGCCATAAAATCACATCTCATATAAGAACATGAGCACTTAGGGCCAAAACAAATTAAAAAAAAAAAAAACATACTTCCTCTTCATCAGGTTCAACTTCTTCTGTTTCAACAGCTGAAATATTAGTTATTGGTTTATTCCATGCCAGTTTTAGATCCTGCCCTTTGAAACGAGCTCCATGAACTGCAGCCTAAAACAATTAAGAACATTAGAATGTTGAACATTAATAATAATTTCTGAAGAAAACAGTGAAACGTTATAGCACCTAATATTTAAATTAAAACAAAAGCAAAGATACCTATCCATTTACTTTGTAGTTATTTATTTCTTCACTTACTATTTATTATAATTTATTATTTACTTTTTATGGTTATTTACTTCTAAACCCAGCTTTGTGGTTGGAAATACCTTTAAAAAGAAAACAAGTACACTTTCTCATGCTTGAGCAGAGATCTTTTACTACTGGCCAGTATCTGACTAGAACTATCTTTACATGTTTAAAACACAATAAAACGGCTATTCAAGGCAACAATCTCAAGGCATTTCAAGATCCTGGCTGCAGATTCTGAATTGAAGTCTAAATTAGGATCAACAGGCTAACTGTATTTCATTGCATTTAAATTGTTAATTTACAAGTGACATGCAAAGTAACTACAAACTGGAAAACTTTAACAAATAAAAAATAATTTTGCATGTGTAGAGTATAACATTATTTTTAAATATATGATGTTTGTCATATCACTCTTACAAATATGTTACTTCCATGAAGAAAAAAACTCAACGTTTCTACTGAAACTAAAGTACTTCTTACAAAGCTTTCAGAACTGCATTAAGATTGAAGTCAAACTTAGTATTTGCTACATTAAGTGACTGGTTAAGAAATCGTGCATTCAAATTAAAGTACCATGAACTGAAATAAATCAATGTTAGCAATATATCTAAATAACTCATAGTCACAAAAGATTTATAGCACAACCTCAAAGTATAGCATAATGTGAAATCTAGAAACAATTACATGTTCAGTGACACCTGACCATGAGTTGTGTGATACTAAAATCTCCAGATATAAATTTTAAATCTGCACATATAAATCTATGATAAATTTAAAGATTTCATGCCCATTAAAACGCAGCTCAGGAGTTTTTAGTCCATGGCCTCATCACAGGGTTATATAATTAAAAAATTTTTAAGTAGTTATATATGGTATTTAAGATTAGAAACAACTTGTAATTTTTTCAAACTAAAACTATTACATAAAAATATATTACTGTAGGAATTCTAAGAGTGTCATGCAAAATGTCTACTCATAAAGCTCATCTTTTCATCCAGTTAAAAAAAGGTCAAAGCTTTTACTGATATTTTCTAGAAGTTCTTGACATTTCTGATGACCTAATACTGTAAATCTCTATATTTAGCACACACACTTTCAAATTTATAAGGTGAGTCTACAACCCTCTCAAGTTTTAACTTTTTTAAAGTTTTAATTTTAACATCTTACAGGATGATTTTCAAAGCTAGGTATACTTAACATTTTATCAACCTTCTCCATTAGAAACTTCTGACTACATAAACTATATAAACTTCTGGCTATATACATTTTTGAGATAACTTAGTTCTTGCTTTTTAAGTTCTTGCAAATTTATTTCAGGTAATTTACAACATAAAAATCTTTAAAGTTTAAAAAAATTCTACAACCCAATCATTTTATTTTTTTAAAAAATTCATAAAGTTCAGGTTATATAATGTAAAAAAAAAATCATAATCCATGATGTCCCATTCTGAAGAGAGAACCATTATCTTTGGAAGAGTTTGGGGAAAAAAATCCTGCAACACACTAAATTAAGTTCTATGCACATACTAAAAGGGTTCGTGTATATACATATGTAGGATATGTACATGGGAACATACTTTACTGATCTTACACTTTTTTTTTCTATTATTAATCCAATTATTTTACAGATCCTTTCCATAGCCATACCAACAGACTTTTCACTTTTCTTGAATGGCTCTATGTATATATACACACACACACACACACATTTAAATTAATTTCTTAAATGAACTTTGTCCTGTTTGGCAAAATATTCTTTTTTCAACTGGATCATGGTTTTGTTTATAATGCATGATTTTACTGAAGGGAAAGGTGTTTCTGTTCTTTTTGTCATAACTAAATTTTTGTCATAAGTAAGTTTAAATTTTCATGTACTATAATTTATCAGTGTTTATCTTTATGGTTTCCAGGTTGTGCCAAACCTTTAAAAAGCCTTCTTTACACTAAGATTATTTTCAGGAATTCCATATATATCTTTGATACCAAAAATAAACACACAATGTATTATTTTTTCCTGAAAGTCAGTTGTCCTAATATTATTTACAGATTACTCAGTAAATTTAAATTCCCTGATTTAAATAAAACATCTTCCTATAATCCTCTATAATTCTTTTAGATACTTAAGTCTTTTTCTGGACTCTAGTTCTATTAGCTGTTTATCCATACCATTACTGTATTACTTCTTTATTTCATAATGAATTTGATATCACTCTTCATCCTTTTCAGAATATTCTTAGTTATTATTTTGTCCTTATAACCTCTGGAATTTTTGGCCAAGTCTAGTACCATACTGTCTTACTATTGCTTAATAAGATAGTATCAACTAGATCAGTGCTTTTCAATACTGTAGCAGTTGCTTCAAGAATTCTGCAATCATTTTATTAAATGTACATTTAAAAATGAACTTTGTAACTAATAAAATATTAGTAAAAAACATCATATTTAAATGTATTCTACAAGATGCCTATTTCAGTGAGGTGGTAGTGGTCATAAAGGTAGAAGTGAGGTAAATATAAAAGTATACTAAATAAGAAAGGAAAGTGGAGGAAATAACTTCAGAGGAAGGTAAAATTAAATTTGCTCACCTCAGTGAAAATAGTTGATAATCTAAATGAAAAACCACCAAATACCAAAGCCATAAAAGAAAAAAAAAATAAACAAATCCTTTCTATTGAAAAGAAAAATATTTTAAAAGATTAAAAGATTTAAAACCATTTCTTCGAAATTTACTTCCCAGAACACCCACCTGCAAAAGCTCCCTTTACCTGTGTCTCTGCCTCTCTCTCTGTCTCTGTGTCTCTCATGAATAAATAAATAAAATCTTAGGAGTACAAACTTCCAGTTAAAAAAAATAAGTCACAGGGATGATAAGTATAACATAGGAAATATAATCAATAATATTGTAGTAATGTTGTATGGTGACTACACTTATCACGGTGAGCACTGAGTAACATAGAGAAGTGTCAAATCATTATGCTGTATACCTGAAGCTAATATAACATAAATAAAAAATAAAAAGAACAGGAAAAAAAGGAATAGACTTTAGATTTCAGGGATTTATCAAAGAGAAATACAATATAATGGGAATCTGTACCAGAAGCAAAAGGTTTAAATTCAATTTTAGGAAACACTATAAATAGATTAAAGGGAACAAAACCTCTCATATTTCTATAAATACACAAAAGTTATGATAAAATCCATTTCAGATCAAAAAAACAAAAATCTCTACAGCTTTCAAAAAACAGGAATCATTTGTATTCTACCTTAATCTAAAAAGCCAGCATCATATATACTAAAAATATAAGAAATGTTTTCATTCATTTATCATTTTCATTCATTTCATGAACAAGACAACGAATGACATTTCATGAGTAAAGACACAATTACTACTAATTATTTAACATTTTTCTAAAGGTATTAACAACAGAAAGTAAGAAGTTATAAACATTAAAGATGGAAATAAAACTACCAATTTTTTAGTGATATGATTACCTGAAGAACCCAGGACTATCATCTTGGTAAGATGGCAGCTACATATTTAATAAAAACTGACATAGTTTTTCTACAAACAATATAAACAATCAAGAGAAAATATAATGGAAAGAAAGACCTCATTTAAATAACTAGAAGTTAAATGGCTGGGGGGGGGGAAATAATATATGTATCTATATAAAGAAATTATACATGTTATATATATTTTACATTATATTACATAATGCAACATATGTATATTTTATATATATATACATATATATATACACACACACACACTCTCATAATCTATATAAAGAAAACCTTTAAATGGTCTTAGAGGATAAAAAAGGATTGGAATACAATGATGTTCTAGAGGAATATTTGTATCATAAAGATGTTGATTTATCCATAAGAATTCTATCTCTTTAGAACCTGGTAAGTTTATTCTAAAGCCTATATAAAAAATAAACATAAAATATATCAGGAAAATGCAGAAAATTAATAATAATAGCTGGGCATAAGAAATCCAAACAACAGCCCTGACAAATAATATATTAAATATATTATTATGAAGTTTACCTTAATTAAAGCAGTGAGGAAAAGGTACATGAAAAGAAAACTGATCAATGGAAGAGGAGTCCTGAAGATGCCCCAATAAACATGGAAAATTTTTACATACTAAAGGTATTTCACCTAAGTTTGGAAAACTAACTTTTACTAAATGCAAGTAAGCTCTCTATTCACTCCTTATACCAAATAAAATTCATATGAATTTTCATAAAAATGTTTAAAACTAATGAGCCAATTTTCTAGTATTATAAAAATCCCCCATAATTCATTCAGAAAGAAAAAAAATCAATAGATTAGAATTCAGCAAGATAATAGGCAAAAGACATTAACAGCTGACAGAAACAAAGAGCATTTAAACAAATATGAAAATATTCAATTTCAACTGTAAGAGAAAAGTGTATTATAACTGAAATGAGTTGCTATTTTTACCAAAATAAAACTGCTATCTTACTGTGGCTTATGTGCTCATGTACTTTATATAAATAACCACTGTGCAGAGTACACAAGTGTGTGGGGAAAAGGCACTCTCATACATCTTTGGTGGGCAAGGAGATGTGGAGATGTGGTACAATCTATATGAGAAGAATGAAGGGGGCAATTTTAAGACTATACATCAAAAATTTAAATGCACATATCTGTTCATCCAGCAATAATGTATCAAGAATAGATCTTTTAGTTATATTCACATATATACAGAGAAATATGTACCAATAATATTTACTGCTACACTGTAAAAGAATAAAAACAATTTAAAGTTCATCAACATGGCTGATTAAATTTGGTACATCCATACAGGGAAAATTTCTCACTTTTCAGTTATATATGAATGTCTCAAGTACCTTATCTGGTACTTTCACTTTGAAAAACTGTGCATCTATTGATTACAGAAAATAAACAGATATTCATTCATTCATTTAGGACATCAGTTCAGAAAATAACAAAGAAATATTTGGAAATAAACATTAGAAAAGGTTGATAATTATCTGTTCTTGGGAAGGCCTATCATTTACTGAGTTTATAATCTATTACATCTTTGGTGTTAAAATTTTCTTTATTTATGGTGATGGTACAAAACATCTGTTTTGTATTTTTTAAACATTCTTTTTTGACAAAATAAAAAATTGGCACCTCTATGTCAAACACATTAATTGTTAAATTCCTAAATTTTAATATTCTCTGAAATCCAGAAGTTTGAAAACCACTGCTTTAGCTTACATCCTACTTGGAGAAGATAGGCTTCAACTTACTTTCCTATTCCTTTCTATAGTAGAAGGTTACAAAATTTAAAGAACTTTTTTTGGCTTAAGGAAATGTTTATGGGTTAACAACTTCTGTAATTTAATTTCAAATGTTTATCATAGTAATGAGTAATTTTTCCTTTTAGCCTACTAACTCCAACTAAAATGGTATTTACTCTGAAAAGGTAATTCTTACCAGATCTGACTTAGTCACTTCTTCAACCTCCACATAATTCAGTGTTAAAGTGTTTGTCATACATTAATTCCTAATCTTTTGAAGTGACTGCTATTCAACTGGAAAACATATGTACTATATAAATATATACATCTGAGGTGGAAAAGCAACACCCAAAAAAGAGGGCATATATCAATAAATCTTCCAAGAGCAAAACTTCCAAAAATTACTTAAGAGGTAAAGGTTTTTTTTTTCCCCTCAGCCACATAAACAAGAAGTTTTAACAAACTTTTAACCATTGGTACAATGACAACTATCTTTGTTTTAGCACTATTGCCTAGAAAACAGAACATTAAGAGACATACTCAAGCAACTGAAAATTGTCACTGAAGTCATCAATTAAAGGAAGCTTATTCTTAATTTATAGTCAACAATACCTTTGAGAGAAAACTTGATTAAAGATCTATTTTTAATATATCATATAGCAGATATACATACAAGTTTATAAGAAAGTTTTAAACTCTCATCAATAATTCCTTTTACTCTCAAAAAAGATCTTTAAATGAAAGATTATCCAAAACTAGATTTAAGAAAACAAAACTCTAGGATCAGGAACTCCTATTCCATAAAACTATCCACCTCCTACCTCACGAATCTTGACACTAGTTATTACAAGGCACCAGCTGAACACTTTACTGAGACTTTTCAGACCCACAGTCTTATACTGGTTACAATGCCCCAAGAGCAACTCCTACCAGATTAGGTAGGTCCCCAGTAAGGTATCATTGTGTTGTCAGGAAGTATTCACTACAAAGAGGATCAAACAACTTAGAAAGTTTTTAAAATTTTTAGACCACAATCAGCTTAAAACTTCTAAAAAGCATACCACTCTTCCATTCACACTACATTAACTATTTGGAACTCTTAACTGCATTTTTCCAAGGACATGATGGTACAGCTATTTTTCTACAAGCCTGAAGAACACACAGGGCTAAAAACATTCCTATGAACCTCCCACAAGTCATACTCATTTTCCTTTTTTTTAATCTTTTAAGTCCAGATGAAAGACAATTCAAAATACAGAGTTTAAGACAACTATACCAAAAAAACCCTAAAAGCTACAGCAATATATCATGCCTTGGGCAGAAAGTTGTAGAGGCTTAGCTGGGGATTTGCTGAGCTAGGAATATGCTAGAGTTCAGCGGACTGGGACTAGGAAGGAGCAGATGAGGAATGGTTTAGAAGACCTGCCATCAGGATTATATCTCAGCTTCCACCTTATCTCTCATCACTTATTCTGCCAAAAGAGAATTTGTTCTGGGACAGCTGAGAAAAAGGATAATGGAAAGTGGGGTGGCTCTATCCCCTGTGAAAGAGAAAAGAAGGAGAACTGCTGGTGTCTCAAGACAATATAACTTAATATTCAACTTGGTGACTATTCTAATTATATCATGTTATAAATAGAATTGCCTAATTGCTTTAGGACATCTTTGTGGTCATGAATTACTTCATACGATCTGTCTACTGTCAAAGTGTAGTTAGTTGTTTAGTAATTTAAAAAAAATTTCCTTAAGACTTAAAAGCAATATTGATAAAACATTTAAATCTGAATTTTCAATAAATTAGATTATTTCTAATACTTACTGCTTCAGCTTCTGCTCTTGTCTTGAATGTAATTACTGCATGAAGTGAAGAGTCATCAATCTGACAATCTTCAATTTCACCATATTGCTTTAAATTAAAAAGAAGTATTTCCTCCAAATAAATATTTTGAAACATCCAAAATCCTAATGGCTTTTAAAATACCAATAAATGTAACCCAGAATATATAACAATTCATGGTGGTTAACAGAAAAAAAAAATGAGTAATTCATTTTAGCACTTGATATTATAAGAGAAAGAGTGGTCCTATTTACAATTCTACACTTTTTAGAATTAGGGAAACTTATATTTGAATGAACTGTTCTTTAAATAAATGAAACAATGGTCAAGACCAGGCTTCCTTATTGCCCTTCCTTCATTATTCCAATCCCAGAGTATGCTAAATTCTTTTTAAAACAGAATATTTAACCCTCAGAATATTCTAGGAGTTTCTGTGTCATTCCCAATTTAAAAATGGTGCAAAAAAAGATTTCAGAGGATTTAAATAATTTTCCCAAAGTAATTAAGATAAATAGCAGGAGAATCTAGATCTTTTAAGTTTAATATCTGAACTCTCTCTGGCTTTCACTTACTACATACTCCTCTATACCACACACCCTTTACAAAACCTAAAAACATTAAATTATGCTTGCTTTTGGTTTCTTGGATTTTATTTTTTCTGTAGAAGCATTTTTCTACAAACCACAACCTTTATCATATAAAATTCTAATCCTTTACATATCATTGATAATACTTCTTTCTTACCCCAAACCAAAATAACTATAATCTCATTAAATACACACACACACACACACACACACACACACACGCACACCAAAAATTTCTGTAAAGACAACGGACTCTAGCATCAATCAGATCCCTTCAGCTCTGTCACTTACTAGGTGCATGAACTTAAACAAGTTACTTAATCTCTTCTGCTGCTGCTTCTTCACCTCTAAAGTGGGCATAATAAAGGTACCCTACCTCAGAGTTGTTGAAATAATTCATAATATAATGAATTACATAAGGCACTCGGAATAATACCTGCCACAAAATAAACGCTCTATAACTTTTAGCTATAATTGTATTATCAACACTACTACTGGTCCCAGGGGATAAATTAAAGAAAGCATTTCTGTTCATCACAATTTGTAACAGTCAATGGTCCTGTAATAATATAGTTTTTTTCCTCTTGTCACATGTTCAAATCTCAGTTTGAGACAGAGAACTAAAGTTTAAGCCTGCATTATTCTTAAATGTGCATTGCCACTACTAATTTTGAAAGGAGTTCAAATCTCTAGATGCATGAAAGAATCTCCACTTAGAGGCTCTGGCTATTTATAAAACCAAAACCATCCTAGTCTCACTAAGATACATTCATAACAAACTCACCTTGTTTATTTGGATTATTTTGGCATATTCTTTGCTAGTTTCCTTAGCTGTACAACTACACGCAAAACGATTATCTGAATCTCCTTTCCTCTGTGAAAGGGGTAGGGGGAGCTGGGGTGGAGAACAGGCAAGAACTGGGCTAGATTATCTCTAAGATCCCTTCTAGTTCTGATTCCTTTCTTTCTCCCTTTGAAACCATCAGGCATAGGACTTTCCAGATTCCTCATCCTTAAATATTAACCATTTTAGTTATTTCTTAAATCTCTATATATAAACCATATCTTTCAATAATTCCCTATATCCTGACAAAACACAGTTTTACCTTTGTGACTTGTTAACAGCCTAGAATGACTGTCATTTAAATATGAATTTCCAAAAGAATCAATCATTTGTGTACTATCTATAAGCTTACTGATCCTTCAAGATCTAAGCTACAGTTTTTCTACTTCATGAAATTCTCCTCCACTATTCTTTTTCCATCATATGCTTGTGTGAAAGATACTTTTCTACTACTGAAGTACTTACAGTTCTTAATAAATTTAGCTTGATTATGTTATAACTTATGTTTGTAGTTTACTTTAACTACTTTGTGTTAAAACAATATATATAAAATCCTTGAAGGTAAAGAAGTAGTTATTTCCTTCATATCTCCAGAGCAATTACTATATAGTCTTGGCAAGACTGATGCTTAGTAACTAATCTTTGGGATACCACTAAGAATCACAACGTTTAAGCTGAAAAGGTCTTCGGACAAGTATAATTTCCACTCTGCATATGAGCCCAATGGATCCCAGGAGTCCAAGTTAAATAACAGGTTAGCCAGGACTAGAACCTCATTCTCCTTTCTTATAGGTCAGTCTATATTAGTCTGACTCCCTTTAATTGTAGCTTGCCATTGAGTAAAGGCAACTTCAAGATCATATTTCAAAATTTTGTCTTGTTTCATTCCTAAGGTCTGCTAGATCAAGAATACATTAACAAATAAAATTCCATCTTAATTTAAACAATGTGGATGACCTAAGCAATGTGCTAAATTTTCTCTTAAAAGTATGTATCAAATGAAACTAAACTATAGGACATACCCCTCTGAAATAGCAAAATTTAAATCATTCATTTACAATATTGAAGGCCTACTAAGTGTTAAGAATAGTAACATTTATTAAACAAAAATTTTTTTTAAATAACTAGCCAAAGATAATTATAGATTAATCAAACCCTTTTATCAGATTAATGGGTTTAAATTACTCATATTTTCATAACTACTCCTTTAATTTCCATTATCCCCAACAATGATTATCAGAACTTGTTTTGTTGGACACTAAGGAAGTACCGCAAAATGAGGAAGAAGATCTTCTCTATCACTCTCTGTAAATGCAGAAATCTCCAATGCCCTGGGACGATGATCCACCACAGCATGACCAGGCACACCTCGACCTCGACCTCGACCCCTGCCTCGGCCATGAGCTGCACCTCGACCTCTTGAGTGAATTCCTCTACCCCGACCAGATGAAAGAATCCCTCGCTTTGCAGCCTTGAAGAGATCAGACACACAAGTTAAATGTTACAATTTCTAATACAAGCCACATGTTATAATATGTTGTCAGATTAGTCAAACTTTTATACAACTTGACATCATATTCAAATACTGGCCTAACAAAGGATCTTATAATTTAAGTTAGGGTTTTAGTTTTTAAAGTAAAAGCAAATTTAGGTAGCTAATGAAATGAGAAAACAAAATAACAGTAATTTTTTAAAAGATTTATTTATTTATTTATTCATGACAGACAGAGAGAGAGAGAGAGAGGCAGAGACACAGGAGGAGGGAGAAGCAGGCTCCACGCTGGGAGCCCAACACGGGACTCGATCCCGGGACTCCAGGATCACGCCCTGGGCCAAAGGCAGGCACCAAACTGCTGAGCCACCCAGGGATCCCCAATAACAGTAATTTAAACAATGTTATGAAATTATTAAATGTGCCTTTTTCTAAGTTCCTACTTTCCAAGATATCAGATTGACTGTATCATAAAAAGACCATCAATTCTAGTGTTAAAATGTCACTTCGGCAGTTTAATACTAATAAATATACAATAAATTAATTTTTCCACTTACGACTTGCAAATAGTCTCTGTTTGTTTGCCTGTTGACTTCAGTAGATATAATCTCAAATTCATTATTTTAGTCATGTATACAATCATTTTACAACCAATGTAGCATAATAACTTATATTCCACAGCACTGTTTTATATGAATAGTACATCATTCCTTCATTGCAGTTATTTACTAACAAGCACTTCCTATTTGCAACTCCTTACCTTCCCGACACTGAAATCCTAGATGGTAAGAGACATTTAGCAACCAAGTTATTTAATTGTATCAATGAGAAGTAACTCAAAAAGTAAGGAAATGCTTTAAAGACCTGAACAGAACATTAAGGATTGGAAATGAATAAGATACTAGAAAGTTCCATGAGGATATTTTTCACTTAATTCTCTACTTAATTCCCAGCACTTACAATAGCAGCTGACAAACTAAATATTTAAGTATTTAGTATGTATTCAATGAATCAAAGAAACAAAGAACAAGCAAAGTAAGAGTGAGGGGTAGGGGCTGCAGCATGAATAAGGAATCTAGGCTAATAGAAACACAATACTTCCAAGAGTAGAGGAAATCTAGGGCAGCTGGACCAGATGGGATAAAGAAATGAAGCTAGAGAGATAGAAAGAACCAGATCATGAAAAATTTTAAGGAACCCAATTAAGGATTTTAATTTTTATCCCAAGAGCCATGAATATCAGTTAAAACATTTCAAACACAGAAGTAGAGTAATGCAATCAAATCAGTATTTAAAATGTTATTCTGGCTAGTTTTAAGAACAGAGTAGAAGATGAGAATGAGATGGGAAACCAGTTAGGATACTAAAATAGCTCCAACTAAAGACGGAAGCTTTGTCTACAGTGGTGGTAACATAGAGAAGTAAAGATATTTAAGATCCATGTGGAAGTAATATGTATAAAACTAACTGGATATGAATGTTGAAGGAAAGGGAGGAATCAATGAAGATTCACAGATTTCTGCTTTGAGTAACTGTGTAGATGGAATTTAGGGGCAAAGCAAATTTCAATTTCAAACAGGTTGAGTCTGAGAATGTGAGATATCCAAGTAGAAATGTCAAGCAGGCACCACTGACAAAAGCTCTTCAAACATAAGTATTTGTTTTATCTCAAGACAGTTCATCTTAACATTAGTTAAAATAATAACCTAAAACCCAAATAATAAACTTCATAGGTTAAGGATTAGCATATACAGAGCAGCATATACAGCAGTATGCTCTGAGTTAACACTGTCCTAAAATGTTCCCTGCAAAAGGGCATCGGTCCATGGACAAATAAATTTTAGCAATACCGAATATGTCTATTTAGGGATTCACAAAACACAAACCCCTAAAGAAACCCTATGGCAAAATGTATGTTTAATACAACCTTTCCCATATTTATTTGGCCTCACAAGCTTTTTGCACTAATATCTGTTAACAAAAAATGGAACTGGTGTGGCCAATGACACACACTGGGAAATACTGCATTACTACATATACCAACAGTACTACAAAATCATGATAGAGAAACAAAACATGGGCTAATAAAGAATATTGGTAGAACTATTTATTTACTAAAGTCTGAGCCAAAATTTTTAAAATGATAACTTGTTTTTTAAAGTGCCAACACAGGCAAGTAATCTCCAGAGTAAAGAAAACACAAATTCTATATTAATATAAAAGAAATTGGTCTTTTTCAGAACCTATTATCTTGGCCAGGACACACAGGCATCCCTATCAAGTTTCCAGAGAATGCAAAATATATGCAGGTTTAGACACCATCCTATGATTTTCTATGACAAACAAGATAGAGCCTTACGACAAGCATAGTGGCTGCTAAATGTTAATTAAGTCTTTAATGGTTAGATGCCAAGACCAAATTCAGATTTGTCATACATTAGAAAAAAAAATTATTAGGGTGCTAACAAATCTGGGGAAAAAGTGTAATTCTTAGATGAAGGCAAAAGTAATAATCTAAAATGTAAAAACTTTTAATCGTGGCATCACTGATAAATGTAGACAAGTACCAACTACATTAATGACATTAAAGTCTCTGTATTTCAAAATGCAATCCTGATTTTTAAATATCTTTTTGCTAAATGTTACAAATGCTTATTGCAATAATTCACCAGATTTTTCTTATATGATCATATAGCTAAATTAGAAGTGCTTTATTTTCTTTTATAAACGTCCACAGCACCATCTATAGGCAAAACTTAGGTAGGCATGTTTTTAATACAGTTCTCCACTATAGTCTGATCCTTATAGCAACTCTAATATATGTAATATGCCTATTTATGCACAGAATATCTCTGTAAGAATACCTGAAAAGGCCTTAATAGATTTTGGTCCCAGAGAGAAGGAGAGACTAAAATTAGAAAAGGAACTAAACTCATGAGAAGTAAAAGGACTTGGGCGTATAGACAGAAATGCTGCCACCTTTCATTAAATAAAAGATTTACTCTACCAGTTCTAAAAAATTTGCTAACTTCTATACTTCCACTATGTCAGACACTATCAACAATTATGGACTAGAATGAGGGGGATATACTTTCAAATTGACCACCATGACTACATCTGCTCGTCTTTAGAATACTGCATTGTTGTAGTGAAACATACTTCCAGCTGTAATTCTGTATACTTTCTCCTAAGTTCAGTGACTTCTTCTCCAGCCTGCATCTTCTTATATAAATCCAGTTCCGTGTCAAGCAATTCTTTCTGCATCTAGAAAATGGTAATTAATAATTTAAGTGACAATAATATCACGCATTTATAAACTTTTTTTTTTTTTTTTAAACAAAGAACTTTTACATATTCCCATTTAATCCATACGTTCCTTCTCTATCTCCAGTCCTACCACCCTACTTCAAGCCATCAATCACTTCTGGTCTACACTACTCCCATAGCTTCCTAACTTGTTCCTACTTCCACTCATTTCCCTATAATTCGTTGTCCACACAGAAGCCAGAGTGGGATTTCTATGGACTGATATGAAGCAATTTTCAGGAAATAACTGTGAAAAGAAAAAAAGAGAAAAAAAAAACAACCCCAAGGTGTTAATGAGCAATATAAAAGAACAGTTTTTTGTAGGAAAGAATACATACACACACACCAAGAGGGAAGGACAATTGGGGATGGTGTGACAGGGATCAAAGAGAAAAGGTCTTCTATATACACACCTTTTTAATGTAATTTACTTTTGAATCATGTTAATGTTTTATTTATTCAAAAAATAAAATTAAGTCAGCAAGAATGAAAGGGAGTGGAATCCGAAACTGACTACAAATCCATCTAACAATTGGTGACATAACCACAAAAAGGGAAAAAAAAGTAGTTCCCAGGCCATAGTTCTGACTCTATACCCTTAGTTGAATATGTTGTAACCTTAGAAAGAATAGAAATAAATTCTGAATCTTTTACTTAGTTGTCAGAAGTGGTATTATTGAAGCAATTCTAGAACTATGTGGAATGTATTAAATAACTGTGCAAATGAGTATTGTATTGATGTTAGTGGGAAACAAGTTGTCATTATCGGAACAGGAGATAAGATATGGAGTAAGAGAAGGAAAAGAAGCATCCTGTGGTACTGGAGAGAATCAGAAATATCAATATAAACTCATGATTTTATACATATACATACATACAATACCAAGTATAAATATTGTATAACTGTAGATTTTTAAAAATCACTTACTACTACATGAAATTATTTTCCTCACTTATTCATATCCAATGGATTGATCTATCTGAATTTCTCCCCTTTCAATCAATTCTATAGAATGCTGTCAGAATGTTACTTCTGTTTATTAACCTTTTATAATATGAACTCTTTTTTTTATAATATGAACTCTTTATAAAATAAAGCTCAATCTCTTCATTCAAGTATTCATCAAGCATTCAAGTACCTGTATCACTTTGTCTTCAAGCTAGCTTTTCAAGATTATCCATAACTATTCTCCTAATTACTAACTTTCCAATTATAATCTAAAGGATTTAAGAGATTAGTAGAGTTTGTTGTGTGTGTGTGTATATATATATATATACTATTAATAAAAGAAGGAAAAAATGTTAGCATATATTAGTCCAATATTAAGCAAAGAATATTACCTAAAAGGAAAACAATCTTAAACAGTATAGCATTTTAATGTTTTTTAGTAAATAGTATAATGAGTAACAACACAAAGTGAAATACCTGAGTCTTGGTTTTTATACTTTTCGGAAGACAACGTCCAGGAGAAGCAGCTTTGACCTCATCTTTTAATTTGGTAATATTTTTTGTCAAAACCTCTAAAGTTTTCATTATTTCTGCTTTATCTTCAGACTTCATTGCTTTGTTTTTCTCCAGTTTTGAAATTAACATCTGCCAAATTTTTAAAAAGAGAAAACTTAAGATACTTTTTCCTTATATTATTCACAAAGCAAACACAGCAAAATAAGTATAAAGATAAATAACAGTTTTAGTTTACATATTCACTGCAAGGCTTACAACTACTTAAGATAACAAAGTAACAGATTTGGTGGTGCTATCTCAAGTCTTAATCTTAGCATATTGAGAAGAATTACACAATGCCACTGGTCTCTCAGAACATAAGTCAAAGCACACAACCATAAGAAATTCAATCTGACCACCAAAAAAGTTGTCAATTTGAAGTAATATCAATAATTTTACTTTTCAATCCATTTGTGGGTATTCCTGCCTCTAAGTTTTGCCACTTCAAACACAGTCTACAAACCAGAAAGAGACAGAGGAAGTTTTATGGTTCCCTTCACATAATGACATCTTAAAAAATTAATTACTTTCTTTGTAATATGGAATACTACAGGGAATACCAACTGGCTTGCCTAAGAATGATATCCCCAAAATGGACAGGAAACAAAAGATAAACAAGGTAATATGGTGTGAAAGATAGCACGTATTATAGGTATGCTGATTCAAGGTGGTTTCAGTTTTTGGTGTAAAATACTGTAATTTCTCCTATAAAGGATATCCAAATTTAAATTAAAAACTTTAAGCGAAAATGTAGAAGTTTCTGTATTTTTCATTATTTTGAAATGTCATAATCTTTATTACTAGACATAATCAAAAACTGATACTATATGTCACAGAGTAACAGTGTACAAAAGAAATACTGCAAACTATGTAAATAATTTTAAATTTTCTAGCAGTCACATTAAAAAGATTTAAAAAAAAAAAAAAACCCAAACCAGTAAACTAATACTGTATTTTTTTTTTTAAAGATTTTATTTATTTATTCATGAGAGACACAGAGAGAGAGGCAGAGACATAGGCAGAGGGAGAAGCAGGATCCTCCACAAGGAGCCTGATGTAGGACTTGATTTCAGATCCCAGGATCAGGACGGGACTCAAGCCAAAGGCAGATGCCCAACTGCTGAGTCACCCAGGCATCCCACTAATACTGTATTGAACTCAGTATATCCAAAATTCTGTACTTTAACAAAAATTGAGATGTTTTACTTTTTCCCTTCATATTATGTCTGAAATCTGGTATGCATTTTATGGTATCCATAGAGCACATGACAATTTGGACTAAACATATTTCAAGTATTCAAAAGTTGGATGAAGCCATTAGCTACCATACTGGATAACACAAAACTAGAGGATCCCAAGCCAATTAAAGAAAGATACATATTTCAACATTGAGGAAAAGGTTCCAACTATCTGTTGACAAACTACTGTGCAGCAACATATCTGGATAAAGCTTATTTTCACTTCAAGTTGACCACTCTAGTTCCTTTAAACCACTCCAATCTTCAGTTCACCATTTAATGTATGTTCTTCATCTCAATACATTAATCAACTGATAGATATCTTATGACTGATAAATATTTCAGTTTACCCTTCTCAATTACATAAAATATATTTCTTAGGACTAGCTAGTGTGAAATTAAATTTACTCAAAATTATAACACCCATAAATATATTTTGCCAAATCCAACTTTAACATTGTACCTTCTGTGTTTCAATGTGCTTTTCTAAAATTTCTTGTTTCCTTTTCCTTACATCTTGCTGAAGTTTCAGTGCCTCCTACAGAAAGATATCAAAAATATCATTAGAATATTTACTGTTTATTTTTCTAATAAACATACATTCCAGAGGAAAGAAATGGTAGTAGATGCAGAAGCCTGGCAACAATTAAATGTAAAGTTTTGCTTTGTAAAAAATATGTATTAAGTTTCAAAGATCAATAAAGAGATGCTTTCATCCCCCTCAAAATTAATATTTACTGCTATACTATGAAAAATAAAAGTTTAGTGGCAGCCAACATACACTTTTTAGTTCTATTTTGTGACAAGTCTTGAAAAACCACATACATACAGAAAAGCTTTCCTACATGCACATTTTGTAAACTACTAGCTGTATTTACCTGTTTTTTTTTCTGTGCTTCATTATTGTCAACTGCAGAGGTGGAAACAAGTAAGGTTTTCTGTGCAGCCTTCAAAGCAGCTGGATTATACACTGTTTTAGTTAGGCCAGTAGATGTAGACAACACCTACCAATACAAATTCAATTTCTTAAAAAAATGTATAAAGCATTAATGATTGCCTTTCTTTTCTATAATATTCAATTTTAAAACACCTTTGTCAAAATTCAGTACATTTAAATAAATGTGTTATATATATATACATATATATAAAACTAAATCATACTTAGTGATTTGAAAGGAAGAGTATGACTGAAGCATAAACTATAAAATAAAAAAATTTAAATTAACAGCACATACTTATAGAAAAAACATAAAAACTTGAAATCAGGAAAAAATATTGATATTACTATATCACTGAGAAAATATTAATTGCTAAAAACATTTCCTTTATATTCCTAGGGACTAAAGCAAAAATTGTACACAAGAGCATGCCAAAGGAAGAAATGGGATACTATCCCTCAAACAATTTAACATGATCATTTACAATTTATAGTTCCAAAAGTAACCTTAAGAACTTAAGAAACTGTTTTCTATCTCCATTTCTTTGCTTGCATTGATCCCTGTTTTAAGTGACCTTCTTCCCTTAAACCCAGCTCACATTCAGCACCAAACAGTCAAGACCTTCACAAAGCCCTCATCATCTATTTCTTCTACTCCGATTCTATGAAATTTTATTCCTACAGCTATTCAAACATTTAATAAAAATGACCTAATGATATATTATTTATGCATCTCTCTCCCTATCTACACAGTAAAGCCAACAAAACCACGTCTTTCTTCTCTTTGTGCTTCTTCTAATAACTAAACCTTGTTACAAACTAATTATGAGACCCTGTGTAACTTCAACTACCTTTTTGGGCCTCAGTTTGTTCATCTATAAAATGAGAATGTTTTAAGTTAATGGCATCTACTGTCCTTACAAACTCAAAAATTCATTCCATGAAGGTAAGGACTCTTTGCTTGGTTCACCACTCTATCTTCAGTGTGTAGAACAGTGCCAGGGCATGTAGTAAATACTCAATGAACACTTTTCCACTAAATCAAACTGAAGTGATGATAGATTGTGGAGTGTCCAATCTACACAAGGTCAATTTAAGAAAATAAAGATGTATAGGCTACCTTTTTTATTCTTCAAAAGTAAAAAGTTGTAGGTTCCATGGTGTGGTTAGTTACTGGTTCTTAAGAAAGAAGTCTAGAGATCCCTTAAGGGAAATCTATGAATGTTTTAATAACTAAACATGGAACCATATGTTGTGAACATGTAACTTTCTGGAGGAAAAAACAGTTTCCAAAGGTTAAGGGAGTTCATGACCTAAAAGAGGTTAAAAGAACTACATAAGCAGAAGATCATCAATGAGAAAAAGAGCCCTACTTTTTAGCTACTAAAATATAAACATCTGGGTCTATGAGAGAACTAATAATCAGACCATATTTTCTAATCCTCTATCGCGAAGTTAGATTAGGGAACATCACAAAGATTAGACAACTCATCACTATTCTAAGTATTCAAAAATGTTTTAGCCTCCACGTAAAATAAAAACCTAGAATAGTATTAATTATACTGGCTCTATACAATGCAATTGAGGTTTAAAAATAAAGGTTCTTTATAATACTTATTATGTATCAAATCTGACTGATAATTTTCTTCAATAACAAAAAGTAATACTCAGATATCACTTACAAATAATGAAATGGTTGCAGCATTCAGTAAAATATGGAGTAAAAGTAAATATAGATTTACCCTGCAGTCTAACTTCAGTCACCATTCTCTGTAATACTAGAATAAAATTTCTTCCATGTTACCTTACCATACCACACAATGCTACACTGCATGATCACACAAGGAAGAAGAGTAACTTTATAAAGAAACACAAGATAATGTGCTAAAGACAGTTTGAGTGTGTCATTAACTGTTGTTTTCATGAGGGTTCTATAAAAAGTTGTGACCAAAAAGACTACTATTATCAAAAAAGTTGGAAATAATATAAACCTATTTTCTAGTTTCAAAATGCTTATTACCATAAAAGCTGTGAGAAGGGCTGAAATAAAGAAACTCATGTAATTTGCTTAATCCAGTGTTTTTCCAATTTCAAAGTATACTTATTAACATCTGATATCAGACTAAGAAGTGCTGATTCAAAGTGAATAAAACTATATGACTCCTAAAACCATCCCACTTCTTTGTTTTATCCAGGAATCGACTCCTATGCAAACAGAACATCAACTAACATATTTCACTGAGCTCAAGACATCACTAGGAAACACATTATCATAATGTACCAGTACTAAAGACAAAAAATTGCCAATTATAAGGATGAACACCAATAAGATATAGCCTAATTTCAGAGGTGTCGAAAGGTGAAAATAAAATGTCTTAGAAACAATAAACTGTATGAACCGAAATACTGCCCACTATTTGAATATATTTGGTTCCAGAGTTTAGATACTGAAAGTATGAATAGAAAGGGATATCTGTATTTTCAAAAGACAAGGATAGAATTGTGATAATAGAGAAGAAAATCTGTTAAAAATGAAACCAGAGGGAGGAAATGACAAGTCAACACAGAAGATGCTACGACTCTTAAGAACAAAATCAAAGCATGGGTGGTGGTCTTTCAAACAAGCACATTTTCTCTATTTTCCAAATGGATTTCTATATGTGCTGTATTTTTACATATTGACCTTACTGCATTCACCTATTAATCACAAAGGCTGGTGAATTCTTTGATTTTTCACATATAGTATCATGTCATCTGTGAGTAAATAAAAGTTTTGTTTCCTTTTTTGTCATCTTTTTACCATTTATTTCACTTTCTTGCCTTACTATACTGGTTAGGCCCTATGCTTAAAATAGTAATGAGGGTGGACATTCTTTCTCGTTCCTGATCTCAAGAGGGAAAGCATTCAATATTTCACCATCCAGTATGTTAGCTATGGAGATTTTATGCAGATTAACTTTATCAAATTAAGGAATTTTCTATTCCTATTTTGTACATTTCTTACGGTGACTAAGTGATACATTTTATCATATGTTTTTTATACTGAAATAATCATAAGAGGTTCTTCCCACTCTTCTCCCCCTTATTCTGTTAATGTGGTGAATTAAGCTGATTTTCAAATGTTAACTCAATCTCGAATTTCTAGAATAAATTCTACCTGGCCAACATGTATTATCTTTCTTCATATCACTGAAATTTGCTAATATTTAGCTTAGGATTTTTATGTGTACATTCATGAGCTATTGGCTTGTAATTTTCCTTTTCTGTAATATACATGTCAGGTGTGGTGTCAAAGGTCTGCTAAATTCAAAAGGTGAGCTATAAAGTATCAAATATGCTGTTATTAAAATGTGCATCACTACCACCTCTCACTTTCCAAGACAAAAAAGCCAGTTTCCTAACAAGACAGAAGTTATAATCCATTAACATCTCTTTATCTTATTTCCTATGTAAAATATTACCAGCCATAACTACTATTAGTTCTTGTAAAGAAAGAGAACAGATTTTTCTCATGGATAAGAATGGAAGGCAAAAAATAAGTATTTTGTAAAACTTATTTAAAAAAAAACTTAGTTCCCATAAAATTTAGCATAGCAAGTAATTTTTAGAAATCATATTTCTCCATAAGAAAAACAATCATGGGTATCCCTGGGTGGCGCAGCGGTTTGGCGCCTGCCTTTGGCCCAGAGCGCGATCCTGGAGACCCGGGATCGAATCCCACGTCGGGCTCCAGGTGCATGGAGCCTGCTTCTCCCTCTGCCTGTGTGTCTGCCTCTCCCTCTCTCTCTCTCTCTCTGTGTGACTATCATAAATAAAAAAAAAAAAAAAAAGAAAAACAATCATGGTAATAATTCTGACTAAATAATCCAGGTAATAATCCTGAGGGAGAGCAATGCATTAAAAAAAAAAAATCAAGAGTAATCAATAACAGTTATGAAAGGAAACTCATAAATTTCCTTAACTGTCATATTTAAAGTAGAAAAGGTATACAACAAATGAAATTTCAAAGTCAAAAATATAAAATATAAACATCTATTCACTTAATTGATTGCATTTTATTGTTAAGGAAAGAGAGTAAGATTTGTTTAGGATTATACATGTCAGCTGCTAAAACAACAGCTGACGTCTCCAAATGACATGCAACATTACCTCAGTACACCACACAATTTCTCTTCTGAAAGTTCCACAGTACATATGCTAACATATCATATTGCAAAGTGGCCAAGATATATATTTTTAGATTAAAAAAAGAGAGAGAGAGAGAGAGAAACTATTAAGTCACAATAACATCCTGTATAACAAAAGTCTAATACACCTGAAACTGATATGACAATCAAACATTAAATATTCAAGTGATTAATCACTTCGCCTTCTTATCCTTTAAGAAGGATCTTAGGAAAGTAAGTCTTTCTGTCGATTAACCAGGATGGTACCAACAGTTGCCACCATTATTCTTGATAAATCACTCTATCTTGAGAGGTACTCAGGTATCATTTTGCTGATCACTCTTTCCAATGAATTATCAGCAATACCTTAAGTATCAATTTAGCAGTACCAATTAGGTTTTAGGTTTCCTCTCAACCCTCTCACAAAAATGGACTTAGGATAAAGAAGAATCACTAAAGGATTTACTCAGTGTTGTTCATAGGAAGGGGAAAATTTTTACATTTGTAAACTTACTTGCTTTAATGACAATAAAAAATACTGTATATATACTACTTTTGAGTATTTCCCAGCCTTCAATTTGATGATGGGAAATATTCTGCTATCCTTCCTAAGACTTCTCTGAATCACTAACCTCTAAGGATTCTTCAGCAAAAACCCCTATAGACTTGGGGAACGGAAACAATCAAGAATAAGCAAAAATAAAATGCTATTCTATAAACAGGTTCACTGAAGATGAAAGTTACACACTTAAAAATAACTACTTTCCTTCAAAGATTCTTTTCATTATTTACAGAATTTTTTTTTTCATAAACAGCTCACTACCATCAGTGATTTTTCAGTTAGTGGTAACTGTATTAGTCAATGTATACTATCAATTCCATATCTGTATCCCTTTTATCCTAAAGCTATATAAAACATACTAAAATCAATAAAAACAGAAGCAAACAGACCATAAAGATTCTGTAAAAGCTGTAATTAATACATGTCATTTTCAGATTCTAAATCTTGACATTAACAGAGGTTAAGCATAAAGTTTTTAGACCTCTGCAGAATTGGTCAGTACTACTACACAAAGTCTAACAGACTTTTTTATTTACTTTATTACTCATTATCAAGAACAAACCTAATAAATATTTAGACACTGCTAAATTCAGTAGCGTATACTAAGACATAGACAAATTCAGAGAAAAAAAGGGAGGCATCATATGGAAAATATTTGAAGATTTTATAGAATAGGGTAAAGAGATTTTTTAACCTTTAAAAGAATGACTAGAATTCACTTGGAAGAAAATGTACTCCAGGGAAATCACCACCAAAATAAGGGGGGGAGGGAGGGGAGGGGGGGAGGGGAGGGCAGGAAAGAGAAAGGAGCAATGAGCAAAAAAGGGCTTGCAAAGGAAGAAAGCACTAAAGTGGAGGTATATGCCCCATATAACCGAAGTATGATGAGCTATGAATCAAATAGTTATTCAACTGGTGAAATGAAAGTTTCTGCAAGAAGTTAACATTAATATAACTCTGAGGGTAGGATGGTGGTAGTATAAACTATAAGAGGGGCATACAGCTAGGACACTGTATCCAGAGGCCAGGAAACTGAAGGTGGTAGAGACAGAGAAGTAAATGACAAACACAAGTAAATGACTCTCAGGCATTCAGACTGAACAACTTGGAATATGTGGTAGTATAACTTCCAGGAGTGGTGAAGAGGAGAATTTATACGGGAAATCATTTTTTAAGCACATTTGCCCTGAAGTAATGCTGAGGTGCCTAAGATAAAAATTCGAAATGCAGAATGAGATTCAGACTCAAATTTCTAGAATTGCCTTAGTTTAACATGGTAAATAAGGAAAAGAAAATACTGAAGAACCAGTGGAAAGAAGTTAGCCATCTCATGGGATGCTCTATGTAATATATGGAGTCGACTTCTTACATAATCTTAATAATGGAAAGAGCCATGGATGTGAAACAGAAGACACATTCAGTCCTGACTCAGTAATTCCTAGTTCATCTACTTGGGCCTTACACCTTCCTTTTAAGGTGAGGACATAGAAATGAGAAAAATTACCCAATTCTATTTTGTGATTCTACATACCTCAAGTAAGACTAAAGCCCAAAGCATACACTCATACCTAAATAGAAAAAAATAAATAACACATCTATACAGAACTATAAGATCCATGAATGGTCTTAATTTTCCCAGTTGTTTAAAAGAAGAAATGACAAATGACAATTGTCAGATTATGTACAATAGCTGTTAGTAATAAAAAACTTACATTATCCTTTCTAATTAAAAAATACTTTTAAATGAATCATTTTATTTAATCCTCACAAAATCCTCGGAGCAACACAAATTTACAATCATTTTACCAAGGAGGAAAAAGAATCAGAAAGGTTAAGTTAAGAGCACTGGCCAGTATCATGCAGTTAGTAAGTAAGAAGCCAGAATTCAAACTCAGGGAAAATTCCTAATTTGTGGCCTTTTCCATTAGGCTGTCACAGAATTTTCAAATTAAAATGCACAGTATCTCCAAAGAAAATATAGTAAATGAAAGAGAAAACAAAAGAAGGAAGCACATGGACATATAGTGAGAGGCAAATATTAAAATGCTGATGCAAAAAGTAAAAAAAGGTAGGCAAATATTTTTTTCAGCAAATGGAAAGCAAAAAGGTAGGAATAAGAGATACAGATACTATTAAGAAGCAAGAGTTTGGAACTATGAAAAAAATTAAAAAATTAAGATGCCACCTGAAAACATTTATGAAGCCAAGACAAACACATCATGCTATTCTTCTTACCTTTTCAGTTGCTGAAACAGATGGCTTTGATACAAAACCCAACCTGTCCTTCACAGATAACTTAGTTACATTCTAAAAAAATTAAAATGGACATATTCAGTGTTTCCCCAAACATACAGGTCTGTTGGGATTTTGAACATTCTGATTCTACTAATACATACTGACTCATTAAGTATACTGATGTTAATCACACAAACTTAAGGCCTTTTTCAAAGAGACAGAAAGAAAATGTGTGTGGAAAACAAACAATATGCAGTATTAATCATAAAAAATTATGATGTTAAAGTAAGGTTTGAACTAGGTATTACTAAAATCCCCTCCACTGATATAGAATCATTAATTCTCAGAATCCTATGTTGACAAGTACTAAACATTATAAATATTAGGTTTGAGTAATTAAAATATGCCTGATTCTTGAGCTTAAAAATAAAAGCCATTCTTTCCTAAAGTACATTTGTTTTTAAAGCCAAATACAACTATCTGGTCATAATCTAAGATCATAGGACTAGGAATTATTATTATGGGGTTTTTTCTTTTAGTAACTAAGAATTTATCAATTTCCATTCTGCATGTTTTCATAGACTCTGATTATCTTACTCTTCAGGAATTATCTAAGAAGACTATTTTAATAAAGTAGCTTTCTAACTACATCCTAACGCTACTTTAGGCAGCAAATGCTGAAACATCTAGACACAAAAGAAAGCTGTTTCAGAGACTGAGGGTGGAGAAACAAGAAACTGCCACTCAAGTGTGGAAGGCAGTGGGAACGATATGTGGAAAAGAGAATCTGAAAGTCAGGAATAAGTGATGCAAAGTTCTAAGAGCTGCATAAGTAACTTGAAACAGTATATCAAGCACACTAAAACCTGATGGCTTAAGCCTTTCCTTCCCAAAAGCTTTCAGTGCAGTCTACTCTATCATTTTTTCTGGAATAGAATTTCTAGTTAAGTAAAAGATGATGGGGAAAAAATAAGACTTAGTGTACTGAACTTCATTTTTCATGCAGTTTTACTTGAAAATACCTCCTCCACAAAAAGAAAGGGAACTCAAGTATTAACTAAAAAGAAGAATTTAAAATTCGAATCCTATAGGAAAAGCAGAATGTGAAAATGTTATGGTAACGGTAAAAAGAAAATTTACAGGTGGAGTTCATCTATGTGTAGACTACGATACTTCTGTATGAAATATATACAATTAACTATAATTCAAATCACATGAGAAACTAATTTACTGAGAACCTGTTACATGACAGACACAATGATAAGACTTTTCATTTACCTGAGGAAGGTCTGAACTGGCACTCTGGGCTTCCGCCGGTTCAATAGTATTTGAAGGTACTGGACCCAACCGCTCTTTGACTGACTGCTTCACCACAGGCAAAATGGGCTGCTGGACTAAGGGCTGCATTACCTCAGAACAAGAAAAAAATGTTAAACGAGAGGATTAGTTCATGGACATGTCTTTCAAATTCCTTCACACACATACGTATAGCTGTTTTTCTTTGCATAAATTAACTTATTTATAAAGTAAATAATGAACAGGAGAAAATTCAATCAAGAAACAAACTGCCATGAAACTCTCCTATAGGCAACTGATCTAACATTACATAGTGATGGACTCAGTGATCGAAGGGGAGAAAGAGAGAAGGAGGGAGGGAGAGAGGAAGGGAAGGATTTCCAAGATGAACACACGGTCTGAGTTTCTAGAATGTGTTGAGCTACCACATACTGAGTGTCTTCTATCTACCAGGGACTTTTCTATGTGCTTTACATCTTATCAGCCTATAACTGCCTAGGGATTAACTTCACAATAAAATGAGAGAACAGGTTAGAGACATTAAATAACTTCCCTTCAGTCTTTACAGTTAACAGAAGTAGAACCAGAATCTCAACTCAAGTCTACCTGACTGCAGTACTTTTGCTCTTAAACACTATGCTAACAGCTTCTAAGAAAAGCATTTAATTTCACCCAAATCTCCCTCTTACCTTTGGAGAAGTAGTTTGTAACTGCTGGGTACTTCCTTCTCTATGCCAATAAACCTTAATAAAGCGATTGTTTAGTACTGCTTCTGTACTTGATATTGCTTTCTTTGCTTCTTCATATGTTGCAAATTGGATAAGGGCACCTTCAGGATCACCATTATAAGCAACCTAACATTTAAAATATCATGAACAATAAATTCCAAAAGAATCTACTGTTTCATCCAGTAAAATTCCTCAAGAGATAAAACTCTGTTCCTTCCAGTAATATTCTCCTTACCTTTTTGTATATCTAGATTATTTACCGTAGTTTCCTTTCACTCCAGAAGAAATGTTAACTAAGGACTGTTCAGAGTAGAACAAAGAGCCTCCTCTATATAACACTTTGTAAAGAATGCTCATTGCACAAATGTTATATGCAAGCATCTAAAATGTTTCACCTTTTACCCCAATATTAATACTGAGAAATAATCCCTGTATTAGTGAGAGATGTGGCCAATACCCAGCTTCAAGAGAAAGCAGTGAACTACTTTAAAAGGGGACTTTCAAACTAAAAATTACAGAATAATCCATTTGTAAAAATTCCCAAATTTGTAATTCTCAAAAAAAATATTTCCAAGAGTATGAGAAAGTTAAACTTTCTCTTAAAGGGGGGAAGAAAGGATCTACATAAAGCAATCACATTTTACACATAAGGAAAATGAGATTCAGAGCATTTGAGTTTGCAGACCCATTCAAAATAATACATAGCAGATCCACTTCAAATTTCCTCTCTCAATAATAACAGTGTTTTCTAAAGTGTGGTATGAGCCATTGGTAGTGAAGCAATACAAAATAGGATTAAGAGCAGAGACTCTAAATCAAACTGCATGGCTCAAACCTTAACTGCTACTCTCATGGGAGACCAGGAGCAAGTTACTTAACCTTTCTGTGACTTTTGCCTCTTCAAAAATGGGACAATACCCAGTCTGTAGTGTTAGCGAAATAATAATTCATACAGAGTATAAAGTATTCAATATTCACTTAAAAGGATGATGATTTTAGGTAGCATTTCAATAATCATATATTTACGGGAATTTAAAACATCAATTTCACCCATATATTTAATTAGGATAAAGTTAAAGAATTATTTTAAAAGATTTTATTTATTTATTCATGAGTGACAGAGAGGCAGAGACATAGGCAGAGGGAGAAACAGGCTTCCTGTAAGGAAGCCTGATACGGAACTCGATCCCAGGACCCCAAGATCACACCCTGAGTCAAAGGCAGACACTCAACCACTGAGTCACCCAGGCACCCCAAGGTAACGATTTTTTTTAACTGATTTTTTAAAACACGTATTTTATAAATAATAATATACGTAGCATGCAAATATAGCAAATGGCCCAGTAAAAGGAAGAGAAGGTATTAACCTCGCTAGTAATTGAGAAATGCAAACTGAAACAATAGTAAAATACCATGTTTTGCTCCTCAGTTTTGAAATTTTTTCTAAATTTAATTTTACCAGGGCAATTAAACTGAATGAAGAAAAGAATACTCTGAAAGCTTTTCTCTGTCTACATCTAAATGGTAGATAAAATTGAATTGCAATAAAAAGATATTCAGAGATATTCAAGATTTTGTAACTATGGGGTAATATGTATACCATAGACCCATATATTTTTTAATATATATATGTGTATATATATATATATATATGTACTTTGTGTGTACTAATGGATTGATAAGTAGACACAGAAATACAAGAAATCTGTAATAATACATGATATATTGTTAACAATAATAAAACTATGGGGATATATGGAGAGAGGAACAAAGAGGACACAAAAAGTTGGAAGAGGAAATATTTCCTTTAAATTCTGTTTAAATTTCTATTGCTCCACATCAAGCAAGCATGCATTTTTTCATGTTCCTTTTATAATATTATTTTTTAAATGTCAAGGAAGCAAAAATATCCAAATAATAATTATTCTTATTTAATCATCAGGTTATCGGAAATAATTATTTTAGGTGAAAAGAACATATGAACTGGTTAAAAAAATTTCAAAATTATTTCAACATTTTCGACATATCATATAATATAAACTCAATACTAAATAACCTCAGAAGTTACATATGTCCAAGACAAAATCTAATTTTAGGTGAAGTTATATACAATTATACTGATATTTAATCTTTAAGGATGTTCAAAAGTGATAGAGGAAAAAGTACATGTTTAAATTAATTAAGGATTACATAGTTTTTGGGCCCCAAAAGTATCTGTTAAGTGCTTCCCAATATATGGGCAGCAAAAACAACCTGACTGAAGCATTGTGCTGTAATGCTTCAGAGAAACTGAGGAAATGAACACTACTATAAGATTAGATTTTTTTTAGTCTGATTATGTAAAGTTTGCTATAATTTTATAACTTCTACTAGGTAGAAAGTATGTAATAATCTGATCAATCAAAACTGCCTTTTGAAAGCAAAAAAACTAAGAAATCACACATCGTTTCAAAAATATAGTTTCATTTCATTTCCAATTTTCCTAATTTAGAATGTCACCAAATTTTCCATATTCTTCTATAAAAGTTTTTTCTCAGGATCCCTGGGTGGCTCAGCGGTTTGGTGCCTGCCTTTGGCCCAAGGCGTGATCCTGGAGTCCCAGGATCAATTCCCACATCAGGCTCCCTGCATGGAGCCTGCTCCTCCCTCTGCCTGTGTCTCTCTCATGAATGAATAAATAAAATCTTTAAAAAAAAAAAAAAAAATTTTTCTCACTACATTAAATTCCCTCCCTAAATAATTAAGCAAAGATGAGATAATTATTTCATAGCTCTTACCTGTAAGTTAACCAAGGTTCCAAATCGACTAAAGTGTTCATTAAGTTTGCTGATATTATTTAATTCTGGAGGAACTTTTCTAAGTTCAAGTTTGGTATTTTCATTTCCAAACTGAACCTTTTTCTGGAAGCCTGGGCTGTTTGTTCTATTAAAATTTGGCCTGTAACAAAGATCAAGCTGATTAATACACTCATTTATAAATCCTGACCCCTATAAAGTACAAATTAATAAAGTTTTACAATTTAAGTTCATTTTTTTTTTCAAAACTAAAACTACTGGTTGATAAAGAAAATTTAAATTTTCTTCCAAAATCTGAAATTTCCAAATTAGTACTATACATATCTTTCATAGAAAGTAACTGAGAAGGGTTCTACGTCATTTAAAGTAACTGAGAAGGGTTCTACGTCATTTATTACACTGCACTTCAAATCCAGGCCTACTTTAGCAGGAAAGGTTCAGTGTCCTCTTTCAGGAAATCTGCGTATATAATTTTTAACGTACCTCTATACAATTTTTGTTGCACTTCTACAAAAGCTAGCTTACTGAAACGTATCCTCTTCTAAAACACCGATTAAAAACAAAGTAGAACCGTCTCAAACACTTTCCAACTTAAAAAAAAAAAAAGTCAGAACTATAAACCATACTTTTGGCACTTGAAAAAAGGACAAAACAGACAGGTTACACTGCTTGCCTTAGATCACAGAATTACAGGTAGAGCCAGAACTAGATATTATCAATTATTAAATGTTAAAGCTCTGACCCTCTCTCTTAACTTGCAAATTTATAAGAGAATCATCACATACACCCCAACATTCCGATTCCTTACCCCTTTCTCTGAAGCCCTTCCCTGACAACTTTAGTGTGTCTATCCAGCCTCCCCTGCTCCCCAAAAGATCACTTTCTAGTTCTTAATAGGACTTGCCACATGCTAAAGCCTCCTCCTAAGCCTGACCCAACTTCCTTCCCTAATAAAGGGCTCATGACCATCCTTTATACAGGTAATTTTCAGTGACATCTCTAAGTGTTTTCTTAGAGGAGGGGTAAGGTAGAAAGAGGAAAAATTGTGTCCTTCACTACCACACCATTTCTATATGAAAATGCCTTCCAAGTACCAACTAACTTAAAAATATTTTAGCAATCAATGTACACAATGAGACTGCCTACAGAACAGAATTATATAAGGCTCATTTTGAAAGAGAATATTCTGCCATAACAATATCCCAATATCCTAAAAATCACTGCACAATAAAATTCCTCAATTTTCCCTGCCAGCTTACTTATCAAACCAGGTCTTCTTTGTAGGAGCTCCAGGCTCCCCGGAACCAATGGTTCTTTTCCTTGATTCTGAATCCACTACTATCCTCATACTGCTTTTATTAGGTGGCTTTTCTATTTGAAAAGAAAAGAAAAGAGAGCACAAATTAATATTTTCTGTTTATCACAGCTACTTCCTTAAATGCATACTGAAAACAAAGTTCTAGCTTTTTTGTCCAAATGTGCATCTTTAGAAGAAATAGAAATAGATGTAGATTCAAATATAATAATCTAAGGGATTTTAACTATTCTGAATTCATTTCATATCTAAAATGTCTAAAGACTTAATAATTCTTACATGTCAAATTAAAATATGACTCTGCAGATTGCTTCTTTTGGGGGCGGGGTGAGGGGTGGTGGCGGCAGTGATAAAATCCGTATCACTGTTTCCATTTGCCATCACCCTCTCCTCACCATAAATAAATAAATGTACAAACAAATAACAAACCATCTTGAGGCTCTGAATTCATAGTTTTGAAATCAAATGAGCAATCTAAATTTAACATTTATTCAAGTTTTAATTTATTCAAAATTTAACATTAATCCAGTGACCTTTAAGAATTGAAAACTTAAAAAAAAAAAAAGAATTGATAAGAGTTGTGATTGAAGTTGCCTATTTAAATACCAACACAATAACACAAAGCATACCTGATTTAAAAAGGTATTTAAGACTGAAAAGCAGTGCAAAAGAGCTATATATATTTGCTACATTCAACATTTTACATTTGCTTAATTGGAATGTGACAAACATAGGTATATTTCACCTGTTTTTCCAAAACGACACTAAAGCTTAAAACACGAAAACCTTAATCCACAACTTTAAAATCCTTTTTTTAAAGATAGATAAATAGATTACATATCAAAATAACTTAGGGTGTTTCAGCACAAGCTCTCTCATGGATGGCTACGACTCTGATCTCCACGCAGGAAATCGCATCAATCTCTACCGCAAATGAACTCTGTTCTATGAATCAGTCCTCAATTTCTAACTTGTTGGTTTTCTCTGGCCATCTGGGTCTGGTAATCCTACAAGTTTCTGAAAACTAACTACAGTACATACAAGGTACAAATTATCTTCATATCAAATGTACTTTTTAAATCTTTCTTAAGCATTTCTGTTAACAAAACTACTGTGTGATTTCTGACATTGCCCACATCCTTTCAATTCAGCTTGCATTTATTTCCTCTTATTCTCGCTGAGACAACCTTGGTACAAACTTGCATTACTGTTCACCTAGTCTACTGTATTAACTGGATTTCTGCTTCTGGTCTCCTTCCAGCAACTTTCCCTATATAAAGAACTAGCAAAATCCGTGCCCCAGAGCTCTACTGCTTTCCTTCATCTTCAACCTCTTCCTCTAAACTAGCACTTCCTATCTACATTGAAGCAAGCTCAAATTACCCCGTTTCTAATAGAAACCTCATAAAACTACTTCCCCTCCAGCTACAGCTCTCTCTCCGCCTCACAGCTATTTCCTAAGAGATGTCTACACTTGCTAACTTGCTTCCCCAACACTCATTCAACTTCTCTTCCAAAAATTGGCAGCTGCTGTCATTACTGCACTTAACTTGCTCTTCCTAAATTTGCTGATGCCCTAACTTGTTGCTTAACCTTATAAATACATCTCAGTCCTTCTCTTACTTGACCTCTTGAGGATTAAATGCTTTCTCTCCTATCTCCTCTTGATTTTCAGGACTCCCCACTCCCGGCTTTTGTTTCTGCCTCTTTTATTTCGTTTTCTCAGTGCCCTATGTAAGCTCCCCCTTCTCTGCCCACTGCTTCAAATACTGTCATTCTCCAAGTTACTTACTTGGACTTTCCAGTCTTGCTCTACACAATTACCCTAAGACATCTATCACTGTGGCTTCATTCAACATTTTTGGTGATTCTCAAAGGGAAGGAGAGTGGATCAGAAACACATTAAAAGGGCTTTCAAAACCTGTCAGGCTTGCAGATTTGGACATGCCTCTTTCCATCTCCCTGTACCTCCCACAAATACAAATGACACAGAAGATTAAGAACCACTGTTCTACATGCTTATGATTAGAAATCTGTATTTTCTAAGCCAACTGTCTCTTAAAGACCTGACTTCCAGATCCTATTTCTGAATGGACATTTCTCTTCAAATGCCCCAGGACACAACAAATTAAACACTTCTCAAACTAAATTCATTTTCTTACCAAACCTGTTCTTCCTCTCAAATGATGATATTATCAGCTGCCCAGTCATCCAGAACAGAAACCTGGTATCTTTAATTTCATTCTCTCCATTTCACCCATTCTAAGTCCCACAATCCAATAATGTCGTCAATTCTTTCTATTCATTTTAAATCTTTCAATTCCCATTGTTAGTACACATGATCATCTCTTTTTCTAGAATTCTTCAAATGCCCTTAAATGGTCTCTCACCTCCCTCCACTTATCTTCTCCCTCTGTTTCAGTCATAAAAGTTCTTTCAGTTACTCAAAAGTATTATGGAATGTAAGTGCTTCATCTACCTCCTTTTTCTGGCTAACTCTGACTTATCCTATATTTCCATAGCAAAACAAGTAGAAATATCCAGTCTCTAACACCGGTGATGTTCAGAGTGCAAGTTGGCAGTTTCTTTGCCCAATTGGTATCCTCACAGGATCAATTCTGCAATAGAATTTGTGGCCTTACTCCTGCCTCCCATGGCTGGTTCACTGGTTTTCTTGAAGCTTTTGAGCTATCAAATATCCTTTTTAACTTTACAAGTTCTTTATCTGAAGGTTCACTAAGAAAGGCAGTGATATGTTTTTCCTCCAGTCATTGTAATGTGTTTTTTCCAACTCATCTATATCCTCTCACTCAGATTCTTTGTTATTTATTTAAAGAATGTTAAAAACAGAAGCAAATTCCCCTTGGTATATAATTAGCGAATGTGTCTATTAACAATATATACTGAGTCCTCCCTCCCCCCAGTGTCCTTTATTTTTTATTTATTTTTTTTTCCCCAGTGTCCTTTTAATGAATTGTTTTTAATGCTTAAAATTTTCAGCACTGGTTTTGTTGACAATAAATGGAAAACCACTTAGTCCTTATTCCTACCTATATCCAATCAAGGAACATCTATCAAATTCCCTACCTCTTTAGAAATCTGGAAAGAACAACTCTCATTTGGTTGCTCTTATTAATTCTAAGGTATCAATGGGCCTAAATTTTTTCATTTGTTTAATAATGATAATTCCCCATCAAGTTTAAATTACAAAACATAATAATATAATTATCACATAAGTCTATGACAAATTTAAATTAAGGCCATCATCTACAGACTATAAGAAATGTATACTAATTATAAAATAAATAATATTAAAAGCTTTTAATTATGTATCTATCACCATTCAGGACAAATAAGTTTCAAAACAAATGGGCAAAAAGATGAAAACATTTTGGGGGGAGGAAGAATGAAAAAAGAGAAGAAAATAGAAGTATAGGTATTACTCAATTTAAATAGGTTGCTAAATCAGTTCTGTGGTAATAAAAACAATGTCAGTAGTGGAGAATATATTCCTAGGCAGGCCACAAAAATACTATATAATGTATATGAAGTACTAAAATAATCATTATATACAATGATTCTATTGGAAAAGGCATTCAAATTTCTAACCATACATACTAGACATTTCTCGCTCAATAGGCCCACTTCCTCTAACTTGTAACTACACATATATGGAGGTGAAATTACCATAACCGCAACTTCTATATGGTAAGATTTATATGCAAGGAGTATAATCCCTCTTCCTTTTCATGATCATCAACAAAAAAGTTTGCCAGGCATTGGAATGAGCTAATAAATACTAATCTGTAGCAGCATTTATTTTTCCACTCCTAAGCAGCAAGGTAAGAAAGAGATGACTTCATATGGGAAGTTCCAGTAAAAGCAAATAGTATTGGTATGATGAAAAGAAAGGTGCTAAGTAGTGACCCAAAGAAGGGGTTTTCTCTGAACTAGTCAGGAGAGACTTGGGAGATAAAGAGCCACAATCTTAAGGGGCTTACAATTTTCATTTATAAGCAATCTTATATCCCGTACATAAAACCGTTAAAAAAATCTTTTTCTTCTGCTGTCATTAATGATAGCTATTAGAATTCCTCAATGAGAATTTAAGGTGAAGGAAAGGTAGCATCCACATGAAATGCTTTCCTTTGATCTCAGACGATATAAATTAAGTTGGGTATAAATTACAATGTTCCTCACATCCCTATTACAAAAAGTTCTCTGAACACTCAAGTTAGATGCAGAATTTAATAATTTCAATGAACAAATTAAAAAAAAATGAAAAGTGTAAGTAATCACAAATTCACTAAACCATATTAGGTACTGACTTATTTAACAAGTTAGGACTCTTATTAATGACTGATGAGGCGTAACTTTTTTTTTGACTAGGAAAAAAAGACAACAAGGCAAGACTATGAAGAAAATGGGATTTATTTATTTATTATTATTACTTTTGAAAATGGGATTTAAAAGTTAGCTGAAGTAGTTAGGGAAAAAAATATATTTTATTGGCCTACATAATATTTTCCATTATGGCTGATAATCCCTCACCTCCTGATACATGTAGCAAATGTTCCCTCTTTCAAATTAATCTGAACTCTCCCTCCTCTGAACCTTCATATCAGTTTGCACCTCCAGTACAGCAGTTTTGTTGCCCCAGCTTTTAAGTTTATCGTCTAAACTCTTATTTAGAAATTTTATTAAAAAGCTTGTCTCCTCTAAGAAAATTTTAAAAACTAAGAAGTCACTTCCTAAAAACAGAATTCCTTTTCCTTAAAATATTATAAGCAAACCAGTATCAAATTCTTACATGTAAAATACATATCAAGCACAAGTTTGTAAGACTAATTTCATTATCCAATGTAAAAAAAAAAAATCTATCTTTGGGAATTAAAGCCAGTTTCAATTAAGACTGCAAATGATAGGGGTACCTGGGTGGCACTCTTGAGTTTGGCTCAGGTTATGATCTCAGGGTCCTGAGATCAAGCCCTGTGTCATGCTCCTCACTGGGTGTGGAGCCTGCTTAAGATTCTCTCCTCCCCTCTGCCATTCTCCCTCCCAATAAATAAATAAATCTTAAAAAAAAAAAAAAAAAAAAGACTGCAAACAACAGAAAATTCCCCCCAAAAAAGCTAACTTAGAAAATATATACTTTCAGGAAATTTCTTTCCCCCTAGATAATAGGATAAAGTGTCACCAGTGACACAAATAGAGAACCACATATTACCTTTTCTCTTAAGAATCAAAGGATCAGAGGATTACACTTAATCACCATCCCTTACTCAACCCCAATAAGTGCAAGACCATATTATGTTTTGCCACTCTTGATATGAAAATAAGAAAAGATTAATCATAGTACCTCTGGGTGGCAAATCCATATCCCCTGACGTTAGTCCTATCAAGTTAGGCCTCTGTGCGTGCACTCTGTGTCTATACATAGGTCTGGAAGTGTTTGTTATGCTTGGGGCTTCAGGATTGTAGCCATCTGTGTCATATGTATCTGGTAATACAAAAACTGTAATTAAAAAACAATTATAAAACACCACTTGGTAATTTTTTTATATTGATGATAAAAAAATAAATTATATAACATTACTAATACATAGCTAACATACTATATATATTACAAGGAAAATTTAGTTTTATAAAAACAAAAAGGTTAAATAGAAATATAACTTAGTCTTTTAAAAAACATAACTGAGAACTTACATTTAATATACATTCATCATGTCTATATTTTATTCTGTATGATTTAAGTAAGAAAAATAAATGTAATAGAGCTAGTCACTGTCCAAATGTTTTTAAATTCCTATCTAAAACTCTGCTCTAGGCATGTCTGGGTGGCTCGGTGGTTGAGTGTCTGCCTTTGGCTCAGGGAGTAATCCCGGGGTCCCGGGATCAAGTCCTGCATTGGGCTTCCTGCAGGGAGCCTGCTTCTCCCTCTGCCTGTCTCTGTCTCTCTCTCTCTTTGTGTCTCTCATTAATACATAAAATCTTTAAAGAAAGTAAGTATAACTCTGCTCTAAAACTTCACTGCATTATGAATAAAAAGAGGGGCAAAACTGCACCTGCAGTAAAAAGAGAGGGTGGAGCAGGAGGAGGCTGGTGATGAATGCCAGTTGTTACTACAGTAGGAACAGAACTGGTTGCAGAGTTTGGGGGAGCATCCATGCCAGATGGCTGCAAAGGAGGAAGTGGAGGTGGTGGTCCTGTCAAAACCAAAGAATAAGAAATATCATCTGAAAGCAAACAAATAAAATAAGTTACTGTATATCCAAACATGATATTCTCATTAATCAGCAAAATTATAGTATCTATCAACTCTAAGCCCTTACAACTTATTAGTTTTCTAGGGTAAAATATCCTTTTAATGGATTCCAAAACAGGTTTATCTTAAGCTATAAAGGAATACTGAGAGCTGGGATTCATAAGGGATATGCTAAGTCAGGGCCACTCCAAACCACAGTAAACCAGAGGTTTGGCAAAGCCTGCAAGCAAGGGTATATTTTAAATAAGAGTATCTTGCCTTTAGTATCTATGCCTTTAGTATCAATGCCTTTTTTAGCAGGCATATTTAGGATTAGGTATTTTTAACAAAAGCAAATATCAAACTATTAACTTTTAAAAAAGACTATGAATGGACAGATAACAGGTACTGGTGAGCAAATATATTTACTTACCTGTGACAGGTGGTAGGCTGGGTGGCAATGGGCCTGGTGGTGGCACTGGGGGTCTCAGATTCACAGGTGGGGGTGTAAGAATTGGGGGAGGTGGGGGAAGTCCAGGAGGAGGTGGTCCTTCAACAACTGGAGGCTGTGCTGGGAAAGGCAGCATGCCAGGAAGATTCACATCTTCTACAACTACAGGGTCACTTCCGTGGTCAAAAGGGCACATGTCTCCTCTCATACAGAAACCTTTTTCTGTAAGGGAGAATAATTAGAAGTATGGAAAGTGTTGGATATATACATTTTCTGTAAGTTAACAAAGGCAAGAAATTTAAAAATAAGAATATTTTTAAATGTTGGGCGAGTGTAACTAACCATAACACAAGAGTTAATTTCCAGCAATATAAAATCCTTGTGAAGTAGATAATACACCCAACATACGCATTAAAAAATATATCAACAAGGGCACCTGGGTGGCTCAGTCGGTTAAGCGTCTGCCTTTGGCTCAGATCATGACCCCAGAGTACTGGGGCTGAGTCCCACATCTGGCTCCCTGCTCAGCGGGGCAGTCTGCTTCTTCTTCTCCCTCTGCCCTTTCCCCCTACTTGTGCTCACTCTCCCTCTCAAATAAATAAATAAATAAATAAATAAATAAATAAATAAATAAATAAATAAAGTATTTTTTTTAAATAAAGTCTTTAAAAAATAAAAATTTAAAAATGAAAAGTGTATCAAATTAAAATTAGTATACCTAGCTAGCAAGATGATATAAAACTTCTACATTCTTTGTCATTAGAAGCATTTCCTTTAGCATTCCCTTTATTCAAATCTTACTTAAAATTTTCAGAATATTGCAACTACAGCTTTAATACAATTTACAAAACCTTTACAGTAAAACTTTGAGAGGCTTCATTTATAAAATTCTTACAGGTAATATTCACATTTCTAGGTTCTAATTCCATGCCAATAACCATTTTTTTAAACCATTTATTTCTAAAGAAGTGAGTTTTGTCAAGAATGTTTTAGTAGGTGATTACCAGATAACTCAGTAGATACTATTCTTGTTTGGTCAACTCCAAAAATATATTAAGACTTGTGTGTAAATAAGCACTATATTTCAATTGATGTACAATATTCAGTAGTGACTAATGAAGGTTTAAATAATACTGAAGAATTCAAGAGTGCTTAAGACTAATTTACCACCATTTCCAATAGGTTAATTATCTTTCAGTAACTCTGCAACCCAACCTTTACAACTAGATTCTGTAAATTTAGTCAACTGGAAATACTAATTCAGTACTTTATGAAACAATAAAAGACTTACCATCATAGTCTCTACACCGTTTCTTTGGCATTGGTGGTCTTACATAGGAGTTATGGTCCACTTGGTCTTCATGAAATTCAGACCAACTTTCGGTAGTGTTATTACCATGATGAGTAGGAGCAATTACTGTAATAGTGCTGCTCAAAGTAGGTACAGGGTAGTGACCAGATGAAATATTAGGTACTGAAGAGACTGGAGTATAATTGTTTTCCAGTGGATCTGTTCTATCCAGGTCGTACTTAGGTTTTACGAGATCCCTTTCTGCAACAAAATATAAAAAATTTAGAAAACTATATAAAAAAAAAAAAGTCCCAGACCTACATTTTCTCTGTGTTTTGGTTAACATAGAGAAAATGCTCAAATTGTACTCAATCCCTTTCTTTTAAAAACTACTAAATGAATACACAATATTCCAAAATAAACTATTTCTTTGCAATATGACCTAAACTATAAAATCACACAAAATTTGCTATATTTAATGAGCTTTTTTTCCTTGGAGTTGTTTACACAAAAAAGACATTATTTTCTTCAGTGCAATCTTAGTATGTTAAACTTCAGCCCACAAAACAAATATACAATAAAAGTATGTTTTTTTTTCCTGTGATGAACATTTAGTTGTAATCCACCTAAAGATCCCAGCATGACTTTATAAATCAACAGTATATGCTATTAATAGCATTAATAGTGAAAGCTATTTATTAAAGATGGAAATCAGTGAGCCAAGAGGAAAAAGAGCTCATATTAAACACGAACTAAGCCATTAACTGGACTGTGGTCCCAAGGAGAAAGAAAAGGTATTAAGATTAGTTAAGTGAAGCAATATTGCACAAAGGCCTAAAATACCAAGATCACAGAGAGGGGAAACTCAGAGTAACAAAGAAGTATAAAGCTTATACAACAAAGGCCATAAATATTATTTCCCAAAGACTAAAGATGGCTGTAGAATAAAGGCTAAAAGAGTAGCAAAAATCTAAGCTTGGGTAAAGATGTTCCACTTCCAAGTGTTTTAGTTGTTTTATTGCCTACAGCATCTTTCTTTCAATAACGTACACTAGAAGAAAAATTATACACGTTGGAAATGATATGTTCTTGCAAATATACGCATCTGTAATGAGAATTTTAACTGTTTTCTTAATTTTAAAATGTAATGCTTATATAATACATTGAACATATTTATAGTTTAATGAATTTTATCTATGTGCACAGGTAAAATCAATCATAACTAAAAGAATATATATACATAGATACATGATTATCACCCCCCAAAAATATCCTTGCACCCCTGATAATTTTCCCGTAATTCCATCCCAAATGACCACTGATTTGTTTTCTGTCACCACAAATTAGTTTGCATTTTCTAAAATTGTATACACATGTATACTCTTATTGTCTGGCTTATTTCACTCAGTATTAGTATTTTGAAATTCACCCTTTTGTGACATAGATATAAAGTTCTATCCTTTTCTTCCACTGTATGGATGCATCAGTTTAGCCATTCACATGACATTTGGGTTGTTTCTAGTTTTTGGCTATTTCAAAGGAAGGTATGATCATTTGTGTACAGTCTTTGTGTGGAAATACACTTTTGTTTCTCTTCATAAATACTCTGGAGTTGATATGGCTGGGTCATTTGGTATGTCTAAATTTAAATTTAAGTTACTGTGTTTTCCAAAGAGTTCTAGTTTATCTCTATCCTTACCAATACTAGATAAAGTCAGCCTTTTCACTTTCAGTCATTGTAATGAGCGTGCAGTGGTGATTCACTGTCGTTTTAATTTGCATGAAATAAAATTTTTAAAAGAAATTTTTAAAAAAGCATTCACTTGGACCACAAAATACATCAAATGAGAAAAAATGAAAACACCAACAAAAACTAAAACCATCTTTAAAACACTCAAATACAGTTTATTCACAATAGAAGAATACTAATCAGAACATAATATACATATATACAATGTAGATTATTTACCTCGGCTTCGTGTTCTGCTTCTACTTCGCGTCCTGCTTCTATCCCTATCCCTGTCACGAAGCCTCTCTTTACTCCAACTTCGACTCCGACTCCTGCTGTAACTGCGACTTCGGCCTCGTCTTCTATTGTACCGATCTCTATATGAATCTCTTCGAGGAGGGTTTCGGTCATAATCTCTTTTGCGAGAACGATCATCTTTTTTCCTCTCATCACGACTTCTAAAGAAATAAATGATCACTTTTAGGAAAATAATTACATAGATACAGAAAAAAAACCATTAAATGTACAAGTCACTCACATTTGATTCCTGTAACATGATTCTTTATCCCTCCACAAATATAAGAAACTCAAATTGAAAAACTGAACATCTGCTCAAGAATTCTAAAACCCTTTTTAAAGGGAAAAAACTCTGAAAGTCTCAATCCCTAGTCTTATATACCAAGACACCTATACACTTAGCATCCATACATCATGTTTTATAGTACATGTTGTCCCGTACTTCACACTTAAGGCATATATCAATCTACTGTACTCTGCTTTTCAAGCCTTAGTGGGAAAAATAATTTATTCACACTGAAAGGAAACTTCATGCAAAAAGGTTCTCACATTGAGATTTCACTGGAATTTGAAGTTAGAAATAAATACAATAATAATTGTTTGCCAAGCACTATACTAAACCTCCTTTCCAGGACCTAGAAATCTGACACAGATATTCTCGGTAAGAAAATTATTGAGTTATATGTTCCTAGACCAAGAGAAGAGTAGACATATCTTGCCCCTAGATGAATCATAATCAAGTCTAAGCATTCATATAAAAGATACATCCAATATCTGAACACTGAACATGGTTCAATCAATCACCTATTTTCTCTGTATCGGGAACTTGACTGGGGTGGACTATGATTTAGCCTTCTGGAAAACTTCTTCTCTCGCTCTTCCTCCTTTGTTATCTGATATACAAAAAAAATTTTGCATAAGTTTAGTGAATTATTCTTTGCCATGTTACTATTTCCGTGATTTAAATAATATTAAAACACAGATGTGAAATTGCTCTCTTCTAAAGCATTAAAAAAACAAATTTCTCTTCTAATACAATCATTTAATTTAACCACAGAATAAAGGCTTGCTGAAAGTTAAAAGTGAATGCTAAATAGAAACTCAGAAATGTTTATCTTAGATAACAGTGTTGAGAAAACACTTAGGCAAATGTCCTCATTTTAACACTATTAGTAGAAAGTCAATTTTATTTCTTCTTTCAAAATTCCAACATGGATTTGGTCTAGCACCAAACACATTAGGAAATATAGAAGAATGCATTAGAACTAACCAAGTCAGAAAAAGAAACATAAGAGAGAATGATACATAAGGTCAAATAGTTCTCCAGTTTCTCATAGCAGTATGGCAGCTATATATTTCTCTTTTCTAAAAAGGACCTTCATTTGTATTGTATTAATAGAAAGCAGGCCTGGAAAACATTCCCTTTATCAATGCTACTTTACTGAGGCCAGAATTTTTCATGCTATACTGTCTAGAACACTGATTACATAGGATAGTAACAGGTGTTACTAGAAAAAAGATTTAGAGGATAAACCAATACAGGAAGTATTGAACATGTAGCTTCTGTAAATACGGCAAGTCTCCAGATTTTGCATTTTTAATAAGAACTCTAAGACATTTTGACTCAGTGTAAAGGATAACATAACAGTGTCCCAGTTTATTCCAGTTGTTCCAATACCTCTCTGGGATAAGACCCTCTCCTGTCAGAAGTGTCCAATATTGGATGAGAAATTAAATGGAAATCCTATCAACAGGCCAAACTCTGAGGAACACTGCTTTAAAAACCCTTTTTCCCATCTTTTTTTCCTTATAAATACTTTCATTCTCCTCTTGCCACCCATTTCGAACCTCCCCCATTCATAAAAACAGGGTTCAATGCACCTTTTTTCCCTTCTACTTGCTTCAACACACACTCGCAAGTAATTTATGTTGATACATCATCATCTTCCACAGTACATGCTCAACTGGGAACTTTTACTATACCCATGGTATTTTAAATCCAGGTTGTCATCTGACATTTTGACAGTTCTGAAAGATCAGGGATAAATATCCTTCACAATTGGTCAAGAAAACTGTGGAGAAATATTATTATGTCAATAGACGTAAGACTAAGGTTTTACCACTAACTCGTTTTGGGGAAGACTCCTTACTGCTTCTCAAATCAAGGACTACTTAAGATTTTTAAGAATCAAAATATAATTTGCATAGCAGATATCTAGAACCAACCCACCAAACTTCCATTGGCAGGCAAAACTTAAATTATTGGGCAACTCTATGTGGCATTAGCAGTTGCAGCACAATAGCCACTATCTTTTTCTTCCTTATTAACAGAACCCCTCTACTGTTAGATATGAAATATACACAAAATAATTTCTGGTCTTCCCTTGCACCAAGTAGTGAAGGGGTGTTTTATGTGTGTGTCTGTGTAACTATCTACATGCATGTATGTGTAAATATGTTCAAATACAGAAATAGAAATATATTTGAGAATTACTACATAATATTATACATATATTTATATTAATACATATTAAACAAGTATTACTTCCATAATCTGGAAAGAAAGATTATGAGGGGAAAAAAACTCAACCACATCTTCCACCATGCAACAATCTCTCAGTAGTGATAGGAACTGCCATTTATTGAAAATATATTATACGCTATACACTATGCCAAGTGCTTTACAGGTATTATTTTATTATTACTCACAACAACCATATAGTATTTCCATTTCACAGCTGAGTAAACTAAGACTTGGAAAAGTAATGTTTTTTAAGGTCATAAAGTAATGACTGATGAAGCCAAAATTTTAACCAAGATTTATTCGACCTACAGCTAGGCTAACTGCAGAAATCTAACAGCTTAATACCAATTATTTTTGTTTGAATTACAATCTTTAAACATCAAATTGATGATATCTGGATTTTTATGATTATTAAGAATGGTAAATAAAAAGTAATAAAGTTATAAAAGGTAAATTCTTCAAATCTCCTAAAATGGGGTACCTGGGTGGCTAAGTTGATTAAGCATCTGCCTTCAGCTCAGGTCATGATCCCAGGGTCCTAGGATCAAGCCCCATAGGGGGCTCTCTGCTCCTCGGGGAGCCTGCTTCTCCCTTTCCCTCTGCCTGCTGCTCCTCCTGCTTGTGTTCTCTCTCTCTCTTCCTACCCCACCCCTGCCCCAACAAATAAATAAATAAAATCCTAAAATTAAAAAAAAAATCTCTTAAAGGATGAAGTCATGCCCGCTGCTCTGTGAAGGTCCTTTTACATGACCACCTTACAAATAGTCCCCTACAAAATGTATACAGGACAGAAGCAGATAGATCTAATGTCAATCTAATTATTTTCAGAAAACATAGATAATCCAAGTCCATATTTGTAAGATACTATGCAGAAAAGAGTTGAAAAGCAAGCTTGACACTGTTATCCTTAGAAAGGCATTATAAGGTAGTCCCTTGACTGGTGTCTGCGAACTTTGATTTCTGGAGGGTTCCCATCATTCCCAGATAATAATAGCTCACTTTATACCTGACTGTGTCAACGATATGGTTTTATGTCAACCACATGCTTTCCTCTGGGAGTCTGGAATTTTGGTACAGAGTAGACAGCAGATGCATCTGTGACCAGCCCAAAATAAAAACCTCACACACTGAGTTTCTAATGAGTTTCCCTAGTTCAAATGCGTTAAACCTACTTGTTAAGTGCATCCTGTATGACTCCACTGGGAGAAGGCTCTGGAAGCTCACATCTGTTTTCCCCCAGACTTCAAAATACCTACTTTTTCTCTTTGCTGATTTTGCTGTAAGAAGTCATAGCCATGAGTATGACTCTGTGCTAACTCCTATGATTGCTCCCAGGGATGGTCCTGAGGATTCTTGACACAAATCAGAAAGTTGAACTAGGTTTAATTATTCCTTATATGTTTTTAAAGAACAGCTAAGGTTTAACACACAAACCCTTACCTCCTCTTTTTTTATATCTTTTTCTTGGTGCTGAAAAAATTCTACCTTTAAGCTTCCCGATGATGGCTGCTCTGGAGGAGGTAGATAACTCTTTGTATTCACAGCATCAAAAAGTTTTTCCACAAATATCTGGGTCTCTAAAAAGAAAACCAAAAAACCACAGATTAAAGATATTTGCTAAGAAGTGAATTCTCCCCCTCTACACATCAGAATTCAAGATGATGAAATATACACTGACTTTCATAACTAGGAATTATACTAAGATCAACAGCTTCCTAACTAGTGTGCCATGACACAGATCTATGGTAATACTAATCCACTCAATTTTAGCATAGCGGAACTAGGGTGGTCAGAGTTTCTCAGCCAGTCGCCTCCAGCCAGGACTAGTCTCCACGTACCCTGTGCCCTGAGTGCCAAACATAATTATCATTATCCAGATGGTGGCAAAGTGAAAAAATTTTAAAGCACTATCTAGGCATCATTACAAATAGTTTCTTAAGCAGTACTATCTTTAAAGAAACAAGTATTCATTTACTTAATCTTTTAAGGAAAAAATATCAGCATGCTTTAAGAAAGAGAATAAAGATACTAATTTAAAAAAGGTGTCCATTATAAATAAGCTATAGCTATAATGAGTAATAATACTGTTTGTTCAACTTTGTTACAATTAGAGTCTGTTCTCTTATTGAGTTCCTTTATTATGGAAAATCTTGCTTTAAAGGATTTATTAAAATGTGTGGGAAATATCAGAAAGGGAGACAGAATGTAAAGACTGCTAACTCTGGGAAACAAACTAGGGGTGGTAGAAGGGGAGGAGGGCGGGGGGTGGGAGTGAATGGGTGACGGGCACTGGGGGTTATTCTGTATGTTAGTAAATTGAACACCAATAAAATATAAATTAAAAAAAAAATAAAGGATTTATTAAAATCAGCTATTATTTTTAAACCAAAGATTTTACCTTTTTGAAGAAATACATCCAGCTGATCAATACATAATGCCTTTAACTCTTTCTCACTTTTGTCTTTCTTTACCAAAGCAAGAACATATTTTGCTAGGGCTGATGGATCTGCATCACAACTGAAGAAAAAAAAGCAACGTTGAAGGAAATTTAGTCATAAACAATTACACATTTTAAAAATTCTAGTTACAAACTGAATTAGTTTGTATGATAAATCGTTGAGTTAATATATGTAAAAAGCACCAACCCCAATGGAAGGGAATGAAGAAATATAAGTTCTCCCTTATAGTAATATATTTTACACGATATACATAGCCATTATTCTGTATCCCTCCACATACGTACTAATACATGTATTAAAAACTCAGTAGGATTTATTATTAAAAAGAGAAGTTATAATGAAGTAAAAACAGTACCAATGTATCAAAAACTACTATTAGTATGGAACCAATAAAAATACAAAAAGTGCCCTCCCCTTCCCAGTATCCCAAGAACTAAATAGCTAGAAAATCAGACAGAGAAGGCAATAAAGGAAAACCTGAAAACATACTAAAGACATATTACTTTAACAACAGAAAAGAAAGTTTAGAAATAAACCCAAATATATGAATTTTTATTTTGTAAAGGTGGCATCCAAGTCAATGAGTGAGATGAACTACACAATAGTATTGAGACAAGCTGGTAGTTACCTATTTAAAAACTAAGTTGGTTCCATACTGATTCCATACACAACAAATCAAAAACCGAAAAACATGAAAACACTAAATATTAGGAAAAAACAAGAAAGTTATTTTATAACTCTAGAGTATTGAAAACTTTCTCAGTTATGACAGAAATCTATATTACAAGAGTAATTTGATTATACAAAAAAAAAAAAAGCCAAAACTTTAGAATGTAGAGTCAAAAGACAAATGAAAAAAAGCTCAGAGTTCAACTCATTCAAGAAGGTGAATTCTCCTAATATGTAGTTTCTATCAATCAGTAAGATCAAACCATAAGAGAAAAAAGACTAAGAATATGAATAGATGCTAAAAAAAAAAAAAAAAGTAAGTCTAACTATGAGTAAAAATATACCCTCATCCATAAGAATAATTCAAATAAGCTGGACTGAAATACCACTTTTTGGCTATAACGCTGGCAAAATCTAAAGATATGAAAATATGTTTTGAAGAGAAGACTATAGGGATACAAGCAGTTTTTAAACACTGTGGATGCTGTGAGAAGACTGGTAGCCCCTCCAGTATGGTAGCATAAAATCACAACTGCAACTGACGTAGCAATTCTACTCTGAAGTTACTTTACAGACATATTGACATATTCAAAGTGACACGTACACAAGTCACTCACTGTCACACTGATTGCAAAATAAAAAATGCGCACATGCCCATTTACAGAGGACTGGAAAAAAATTATCCTAACCTACACACAAGGGAATGAGATACAGCAAAAAGATGCAAAAAAGAACAAGGAAGTTTTCCTATCACAGATAAATTTTCCTTATCAATTTGTTATATTTAAAAAGCAAGGTAGAGAAAACTGAGTATTCATGTTATCATTTATGTGGGGTATATTTGGATTGGCTTATGTTTGAATAATAAATATGTGGAAGATAAATTAACTATGAGAACTGAGGTTTTTGGATAGGAGGAGGTAGTGGGGACTAAGTAAAGGAGGAACAGAGCAAGGGAAGAAAGTTTTTGATGCTTGAGCCATACCTATCCTAACAAAAAGCCAAGTAACTATTTTTCAACTAAGCTAAAATTATTACCCATTTAATTAATGATCACTTTACAAGTTAGGTTAAATAAGAGCAAAATAGCAATAGCCAAGCACTAACATCTACTAAACATCCAGTTTGTGCCATGAACTGTACATACTATATTTAGCTCTATTCTGTAACAATTCTAGAAAAGTACAGCAGTAACCTATGTCACTGAATCAAAAAATACATCTTGAAAAAGACAATGAACAGCTTTGACTGCACAGTAGAAACATTTACAGAAAAACCTGACTCAAGTGAATCAACAAGCCTAATTCAACCATTTATGTTTTTGCTTTGTTGTTTTATAAAGGCTAATACAGTGTCAGAATTGACAATTACTCTATTAAGAAACTAGTATAGCATTTATTTTATGCTCTGAGACTTCCTAGTCTATATCACTGTGGTAATTAAGCATGGCTTCCAACTCTTCACTCCTCCCTTTAGAAAGTAGAGCCGGATTGCTCACCTTTGAGAGTAGGTTCAATTTAGGGACTTGCTTCTAAACACACAGAATGGCAGAAGTGATGGTATCTACCTTCTGAGACTAGGACATACAAAGTATTGTCGCATCATTCTTACTCTTTCTGGGATCACTTCTTCTAGAGAAAACAGCTACTATATTTATTCCAAGAATGCTCAAGCAGCCAATGGAGAGCAACATGTGGCAATGAAATGAGGGCTCCAGTCAACAATCAAAGAATTGAAGTATCTTGCCAAAAGCCACATGTGAGTGAGTTTAGAAGCAGATTCTACAGTCCCCATAGAACACTGAGAAGACTGCAGAACTGATCTACAGCTTAACTGCAAACTCATGATTCTGAGCCAGAAATACTCAGTTAACCTGCTTCCAGAATCCTGATACAGGAATGATAAATTGTAATGAGGTGATAAATGTCTGCTGTGTTACTAAGTTGCAGGCTAATTTGTTAGTAATCATAAATCAACTTTTCTCACAGATTTCCATTTATTCACAAAGACTTGAAATAGGCTACTACTTAAAAAGAAGCAAGAAAGAATTCATTTCAATGGTACATGAAAGATTCTTTAAGACTTTTTCAATATTCAATATAGAAATTTACTTCAATATTCAATATAGAAATGTACTTCAATATACTTAAACCAACACTTAAGGGTAGCCCTGGTGGCTCAGCGGTTTAGTGCCTGCCTCTGGCCCAGGGCGTGATCCTGGAGTCCCGGGATCGATTCCCACGTCGGGCTCCCGGCATGGAGCCCGCTTCTCCCTCCACCTGTGTCTCTGCCTCTCTCTCTCTCTCTCTCTCTCTCTGTGTCTCTCATGAATAAATAAATAAAATCTTTAAATACACACACACACACACACTTCAAAAATAAGACAGGGACGCCTGGGTGGCTCAGTGGTTGAGCGTCTGCGTTCTGCTCAGGGCATGCTTCCAGGGGATCAGGGATCAAGTCCCGCATAAGGCTCCCTGGGAGAAGCCTGTTTCTCCCTCTGCTTATGTCTCTGCTTCTGTCTTTCGTGAATAAATAAATAAAATCTTAAAAAAAGGCAATTTAAAAATACAGACAAGACAGTTTATAATTTTTTCATGTTTTATCATAATGAGCATAGAAATACTTAGATCTGTGATGAAATAAGCCCAAAGAAATGGGACAAATATAATCTCATGATGTATCTATGGATACATAGTTAGCCAGCAATTCAGTAATACTGCACAAGAGACCATGAAACAATGTCTATTCATGTTAGATAACCTGAATAAGCACTAAACAACTAGACATCAAGCTAAACATAATTTATTGAAAATCACTGTGATACATAATACTACCACTGTGTTGTACTGTTTTATTGCAACTGCTGTTAATAAATCCAGTCCCCACACGGAGTCCAAATGCTGTAATTCAACATTGGTCTTATTGTTGTGGTGAATTTTCAACTTAATATCGGCCTTTCTAATGACTTAACTGTGACTTTACATTTCTCTTAACACCAAATCTATCCCACTACTCAGCCACTCCATTACTTTTCTAAATAGGACACTTTAAATCAATTAAAATTTTCTCAGTGAAAAATGTAGAAAAAGACCTTTGTGATTGCTGTAATTATTATAGTTTATAGACTACAGGTTTATTTTATCTTATTTATTTACGAGAGTGAGCAAGAGAGAGAGAAAGGGAGAGAGAGAGAGTATGAGCAGGGGGAGAGGGAGAAGGAGGTTCCCCATTGAGCAGGGAGCCCAATAAGGGACTCCACCCCAGGACAGTGGGATCATGACCTGAGCCAAAGGCAGATGCTTAACCAACTGAGCCACCCAGGAGCCCTAGACTACAGTTTTATAAAATAGCAATCATTCCTGAACAATCACTGCTCAACATCTTCCATAGGAAGCTACTGAACTGAATAAAAAACCAATAAAATCACAACCACAGCAAATCAACTACCATACACAAAAATTCTAAATGCTGAAATAGTCTGAAAAAGCAAATTACTTTTTGGTATATGTTAAATTGCAGATTATCTAGTAGAAGCAAGGTTTAGAATTTCACATTTAATGGCAAAAATGGGTAAATTTACATTTGAGAAGCAATTTTTCATAGATCCTATAAGAAGTCATTTCATATTTAATATTTTTGAAAAAATGTACTTGTAAATTACAACTGAGTAAAAGAATATCTGAACTACAGAGGTGCAATAATATGCTTCAATGTTATGAATCAAGGAGAAAGGACAAAATATTTGTTCTCTTTTCTATGTTTTAACCAAAAGTGCCAATGCTACTTCTTCTGAACACCCAGCAACAACCTGCTATGCAAGATTAATGCAGTAAAAATGTTTAAGTTACCTAATCAAAAGAAAACCATATTAAGATAGTAAGGATTATTTTTCTAAAGTCTCCATGACAAGCAAAACTGTTCCTGCAGTAGTTTACAGCACCCGTTGCCACTGCTGATGATAGGTTTGCAAGTCTGAATGAATAGATCTTGTCAGAGCTAGACTCTACCCTATGCAACGTTACTAGCATTCTAGAAACAGTGAAAGAAAAGTGGGACTGCAATCTTTCAGGTCAGACAGAGAGAGAAAAAAAGAACAGATTTTGAAAATGTTTAAGTATAAAGAACACTGAGTGACAGACTTCATCTCTATTTTAGCAAACAGGCTGAACTCCCACTGATTCTATATTCCTTAAGTACTTCTCAATCCAGCAAGTACAAAAATCTGCCAAAAAGCATCAAACTAACCACAGAGTGCTCCAACTCCAATTACCTTTGTGTCTGTGTGTGTGTGTGTGTGTGTGTGTGTGTGTGTGTGTGTTGGGGGGCTTAAGAGGGTTGGGTGGGCAAAGCACAATGAAAACAAACTACAAAATAAGGCAGGCATGAAACAACTTGCCAATATCATTTGTGAAAGGTGGGGTGGAGAAGGAGCAACTAAGTATTTTAGTTTATAAGTCAAATGAGATAAAGTGTGAAATGGTTGGGGGAAAACTTAAATCATAAAGATGCAATAAAATAAAAAATATTAAGTACTAGAGAGAAAATAGTAATTCCTATGCAGTAAGGAGAGCCACTGCTTTCACTTTTAGGTGTCACTATTTACAAATACATTAGGCAAACTCAGATTCCTGGAAAATGACCAGAGTAGTAAATGCGTATCATTATCAGACAGCTTACTAGGAATTATCAGCCTGGAAAGCTAAAATGTCAGAGAGAAAACTGGTAGGCTTTCAAATAATTGAAAAGCTATCACAAGAAATATTACATTTATTCAATACATCCTCCATGGGATATAATTAGTACCAGTAAGTGGAAGCAACAGATTTTGGCTTAAAATAAGACATGAACTCTTTTAATAAACAAAGGCCTCCCAAAGGCAGAATAAACTGCCTGAAAGAAAGTTTTCCACCATTAGAATGTTTTCAAGCATAGGCTGAACAGCCCCTGGCAGATTAAACACTGGATTGTAGAGTAAATCCTTCACAAACCTGAATGAATATAATACTTCGGTTTAATTCTGTTCATGGCACACTGTGCAGATACATGAAACACAAGATAATACGGTATTCTTTTCAATTAACTTATAAATATTAGTAATAAATTTAAGTTAGCTGGCACTACAGATAAAATATATACTATATAAGAGAGTTTTATCAAAAACATACCAAAATCCAAAAAGAGAACTTCTTTTTTTTTTTTTCCAAAAAGAGAACTTCTTAAACACATGTATAACCTCTGGGCCTAACACAGTACCTAAGAGAGAACACTAAGACAGAGACAAGATACGCAAATCTCAACGGGTCAACAGCTAACTTTTACAGGAACCCTTTAGTTTTCATCTTCATGAAGTACTGAGAATAAAATAGTTGATTATTTTCCAAGTATCACAATCATCTTTCAAAAATATTTAATGAGCACCTATTATGTAAGGCCCTCTTCTAGATCCTGAGTATGCAACTTTGAAAAAAGTAAGTTCTCACAGAATTTGCACGGCGGCTATAGGAAGGAGACACAATACATACATAGATACACACAACATATTGTCATGTAGACAAGTGCTCTGAAGAAAAATAATGTAAAGTATGGAGATACAATATAGAGTAAAAGGAATGAAGGGAAGGAAGGAGGAAAAAACAGGAAAGGAATAAATGAATATATATAAGATCATCAGAGAAGAACTCTGATAAAGTGACATTTAAACAGGGACCAGAATTGAAACAGGGATCAAAATGGAATACAAGCAAGCTTTGGGCTATCTGTAAAAAGGACAGCCCAGGCCGATGGAACCAGAGAAAAGGCCAAAAGTGGAGGTCTACTTGACACATAAGGCACAGGAGTCCAGTGGGATGGAGAAAAGAGAGCATTCATAAACAGTTGGGATTTCTAATCTGTCACTTCATTAAATATTTTAAATTAAATGCTTCAATGAACTTTAACAAATTAAATGTCCAGATCACCATGAAGTCATTCAAATTTTGATTTTAAAGGTGTAAAAGTAAAATTTTAACAATCTCTGAATTTGTCTTAAAGATACAGTAATAATGAAAAGCACTAAAAGGGATAAACATCTAAGAAGGTCATTCTTTTCCAAAAGTACCTGAAGAGGGAAGTATATATGCTAAGTAAGTTGGAGAAGCTAAAGCAATGCAGAAAATCAAATGTTGTAATAAAAATAAAACCTCCCAAAAGAACCTCCCAAAAGACTTTTCCTAAATAATATTTTCAATAACATGAATCAAATCACCCCTGGATATAAAGACTATAATTAATCCTCCTAAGACACTCTTTATATTAGTTTTTACTTTTTAATTTACAGCTTGAAAACGGTAATGACACAGGAAAATAAAAAAAGCTAGCTTTCCAGTACATTTTTTTCAAAAAGAAGTTTGTTTTGTTTTGCTCAAGTTTCTTGGAGACTTAGAAATTCAGTGGAAGATAACTGAAGGAATTTAACCCAAGCTTCCATTTTTGGTAATCTTGAGAAGGTGTAGCTGGAGGTGGCAGTGGAAATTAAAAATTAAATTTAAATATGTTAACTCAGTAACTTTAGAACACGGATATACACCCACATCTGTTCCTACCAAATTTTCGCTTTATATTCAAAAAAAATATCTAGTTTGCATCCAAGTCATAGTTCTTTATTCTGTACTTAGGATTACTCTTTTAAAAACCCAAATCCCATTGCAACAAATATAATATATACACTGAAAAATTCAATTGCCGTAGTTTACTATAGAACTTCATTCAATTCAAATTAGCAGGCAAAAAATAGATTATTTGTATGTAGTAATTAGCTACAGCAAAAATTATTCATGAAGCGTTATCACACCCACTTCATCCTACTAAATAAAATCACAATCACAAAATAAGCATATCTAAACGTGATCTATCCATGAGCATTATACAATCACTTATCACTGCAACCACAATCCATGTGATTACAACACTGAAAACTATTCTGTCAGTTCTTTCATTACCTGTATTACCCCCAAGAAATAGCAGCAATGCCTTCACTCCTTGAGAACAACAGTCTTCAAACATTTTGGTCTCAGGATTGATTTACAAGTTAAGGACTATAGAGAACTCCAAAGAGCTTTTATTTAAAAGGGCTATATCAAAAAAAAAAAAAAAAAAGGCTATATCTAGCAATATTTACTACACTTGGAGTTAAAACTGAAAAAAAATTAAATTTAGTTTAAAATAACAAATCAAATAAATAACAAATCCACAGTTTAACAAAAGAAGGAATTTAATGGAAAGTCTGGGACTCCTGGGTGGCTCAGCGACTGTGTGTCTGCCTTCCCTTAGGCCATGATCCCGGAGTTCCTGGATCGAATCCCACATCCGGCTCTCTGCATGGAGCCTGCTTCTCCTTCTACCTATGTCTCCGCTTTCTCTCTGTGTCTCGAATGAATGAATGAATGAATGAATGAATGAATGAATAAATAAATAAATAAATAAAATATTTTTTAAAAAATAAATGAAAGTCTAATGTAAGGATAACCAGGCATAGCTGGATCCAGGAGTTAAATGATACCACCAGGACCCTCTTTCTATTCTGTTTTCCCTTGAATTCATTTCATTGTAAGGTAGGCCCTCCTCCTGTGGCAACAAAAAGCAGTCCTAAATAGTTCCAGGCTTACATCATTCTGATTAAGTAGTGAATCCAGGGAAAGGGAACTGCCTTCCTCTCCTCTGGCATGATACTGGTCCTTGAAAATGACTCCTATTCCTCACTTTGGTTATATCCCTACTCAAGGCAGGGATGGGCAGAGTTCCATTACTAACAGCCTCCTGTAAAACTAAATACTCTTTTTTTTTAACATAAAAAAATAATTATATTTCCACAATAAAATTTGGTGAGAAAACTAGCAATGTTTCACAATTTTGCAAATACCATTAAATGTCTGGCTTAAAAGAAGACAGAACAATTCTAACATCTACTTTTGTATTCAATCTGTTAAATTCAATGCTATTATGGTTGAAATATATAAAGAAATCTGACCTCATAAAGATATTTAGTTGGAAAAGTAAGGATTTCACAAATATTATGAAAGGTTTCAGGAAAGTCCAGGAGTCCCCCCAACAAACTTGAGGATCACTTTTAAAATTCACTTTAAAAGTATGTTAAATATATGATTCAAAGACAAGATCAATCTTCATCTTCTCAAAGACCCATTAATTTAGATTGTAAAACTCTATAATGTTTAGTGCAAAGAGCAGTCGCCCAAACTGCAAGCTGAGCACAGACCGGTGTGGTCATAGAATCATGGTCACAGAACTTACAAGAAAAGTGGGACTGAAGAAGAAATAATGATATGGCAGCCCACAACAAAACTGCATATTTAGTATACATTTTACACTCCAATTCATAGAAGACTTGAGTTCCCTGGGAAAGGAGAAGACCTCCAAAGGCCACCCCTTGAATTATTCATATTCACATTCTACCTACTTACAAACCTTTCAGTCACTAGGAAAGAGAGGAAGCCAGGAAATACTTCCCTTCATGACCAAGAAGAGACAGAAGTATCCAAAAGAAATAGCACTAAGACTAGAAGTCTGGAAAAAAAACTAACCAACCGAACTTTAAAATAATTCAATATGTAATCTGAAAATGAAAAAAAAAATCGCCCTGTTTTTCAAGAGCCACAGAATCCCCCTCTCTGAACACTCATGAACAAACTTTAACCTTTTGGGAGAGATAAATAAGAACGAAATTCAATAAAAACATTTAAAAATTTTTCCTAAACTGCCAGACCGAAGATCTATAGGTATTGTTACTATTGGTATGCTATGCTAGTTTGTTTCCCCTACAGGAATTCTAGGTAACTATGTTTACCTTTTCCCCAGACCCAATTACAAGGTGTTAAGATGTATCAACCAAGCATCACATTATGTAAGCACACTAATCAAGAGCATTATCAACAAAAACTCACAAAACACAGCTCTCAGTTTAGGTCAAAACCGATTCTGACATACATAAAGGTATACTAACAAGTTCAAAGACCTGTCACAGATTAAAAAAAAAAAAAAAAGTCAATAAACGTCTCTAGCATATTGACAAGTCCTTCCTTGTTGCCTTTTCCTCCTTATATATATTCAGTACGCAAGTTCCATGAATACTGCCATTTCTTAACCTCCTGCCAAAGCCCAAATTCAGGCATTTCACAACTCCTAAAACTACAAGAAAAAGCTAATCTTTGTCTCCAAAATATAATCTAATTAAACCTCTACACGCCCCTGTATCATTCTTAAGAAAAGCATCTGATCAAGTTAATTTACCTTCCCCAGTTTACCACAACATAGTCCCCAAAATGTCCCAATGTTTCAGCCTGGCAATAAAATCTATTCTTAGTCTGAACCAACAAAGGTTGCTGGATTCAAAAGCCTCTTCATAACCAAAATGAAGAGTCATAATTCCTCATAGAACTGTTGTCCAATTTTGGCTATTTAGTGTTATCAGATACTTCAAACTTTAACAGAATCCAGTTTGAGAGAGTGAGTGCACGAAAAACTTCAGAGATTGGTCACTGCAAGCATATGAACAGTTTTCAAAAGGGTGTCTACCTCATTCACTGTCTATTATAAAGAATTAAACTTCTTTATACTGGAGATATCATTAAAGAAAATAATATAAACATATAACTACAGTCACATTGGCAGTTTCTTATAAAATGTCCCCAAAAGATCCTAAATTAAATATCTTGAACTACTTATTCCATTTAAAACTATATTACAGACATCAGCATCATGGCAGCATGAGTCAGTCATTCCCTTCTTCTCTCCTCTCTGATTTATAACCAATTAGATATTCATAACTGAAGGGGGAGAAAAGCGCCTCTGCACAGGATACCAGGACACCTAAGAGACCTATCCATTTGTGCATCTGTGAGTGGACTGGACCACAGAGGCTGTAGCAAAAGCAGAGAAGATGGTGGCTGGTCCAGCAGCAAGCCAGCACAACCCTTCCAGCAGAGGAAGTGCAGGGTAAAGGCAGGAGAACATATGTCTGCCTGACCATGCGTGCTGACACTACAAAAACCAGTTGCTCTCTCTGAAAAGAGACCGCAGTGACTGGGAATAAGCAAAGGGAACTAAAGAAGACAGTCTCTTGCTATTTTCCCTTGGGGGGCAAGAGGACCACCCACGAACCTCTTGTACTCCTCCCCCAAATTGAGGATCCCCCAGCAAGCCACTGGCAGACCTAGAGACTAACGTGCCAAATATACACCTCTCCCCAAGCTCTCCAGCCACCCTTTGGTCCTTTTTTTTTTTTTTCTTTCTTTCTTTCCAATGTACTTGCTCACAACCTTAATGCAGTCAGCTCTGATACAGGAAAGGAAAAGGCTTGCACTACAGTGCCACCTACTGGAAACCAAAATGAAGACTCCTAATTACAAACCCGCTGACTTGTTAAGAATCAAAGTAAACAGAACCTTGCCTAAATAAGAAAAGGGTTTACTACTTCAAATGTAGAAGCCAAGGCACTTTCCATCAAACACCATGAAAAAATCACAGTAATATGGTGTCACACACAAAAAAAATGACAATTTTCCAGCAACTAAACCCAAAGCCATGAAGTATTGTGATCTGATAAAGAATACAAAACAGCTATTATGAAGAAATTCAATACGCTACTAGAAAACTCAGGAAAACAATACAATGATTTGAGGAATAAAATTAACAAACAAAAGGAGAATTTAATCCAATAGATTAAAATTGTAAAAAAAAAATTCTTGGCTGAAGAACTCAATATATGAAGAATGAATCAGAATGCACTGGAAACAGAGCTGATCCTATAGAAGAGAGAATTAGCACACTTAACAACAGAAATAATTCAGGTGGAAGAGAAGAAAGAACTAAGATTTTTAAAAAGTAAAAAAGAAAAACAAAAAAAACCTGGAGTACATCATATGTACATTACATACATTCATACATTATATGAAAACTGTCAAAAGTCAACAATAAGGAATTTTAAAAGCAGCCCAGGGAAAAAAAAAGACAGTAACCTATAAAGGTATTCCGATAAGGCTACAAGCAGACTTCACAGCAGAAACTCTACAGTCCAAAAGAGAATGAATGGAATGACATATTCAAAACACTGAAAGATAAAAACGACCAGCCAAGAATACTCCACTAGCAAAGTTACTGAGATATGAAGGAGAAATAGAAGTTCTCCCAGACAGAAGTTGAGGGAGTTCACTATAACTACGCATGTATCAGATACACCTGGGTGGCACAGTCGGTTAAGTGTCCAACTCTTGGTTTCCCCTCAGGTGGTGATCTCAAGGTTGTGAAATGGAGCCTCAAGTCAGGCTCTGTGCTCAACGTTAAGTCTGCTTAAAACTCTCTCTCCCTTTCCTTCTGCTCCTCCCTCCCACACTTGCTTGCTCCTTTTCCTTCTCTCTAAAATAAATAATCTTTAAAAAAAATGTTAAAAAGAGCTCTTCAAGCTGAAATGACAAAGTACATAAAACTTTAATTAAGTTAATAAATACTGAGAATACTCAGAATACCATAACTCTTCTTTAGAATAGTATGTTAAACTCTGAACTATGGCACAAAGGTTAAAAAAAGAAAGCATATTAAAGGGGCACCTGGCTGGCTAAAGTGGTGGAGTAGGAGACTAAATCTCAGGGTTGTGAGTTCGATCCTCACCTTGGGTGCGGAACCTACTTAATGTAAAAAATATAAATTTTTAAAAAGCACATATTGGGATGCCTCGGTGGCTCAGCAGTTGAGCGTCTGCCTTTGGCTCAGGGCATGATCCCAGAGTACCAGGATTGAGTCCCCCATTAGGCTCCCTGTAGAGAGCCTGCTTCTCCCTCTGTGCCTCTGCCTCTCTGTCTCTCATGAATAAATAGGTAGAATCTTAAAAATAAAAAAAGGACATATTAAAAGAACATATTAAAAATAACTATAGCTATAGTTATTTTAGTTATTAAGCTATATAACTTATGAATCAAAAATATAAAAGAAAATTAAAATTATGGAATCTTTATAGGCAAATGAATATATGTTTTCATCAGCAGAAAAAGGACTGCTTTGTCTAGATTTTTTTGTGTTACCTCATGGTAACCACAAAGCAAAAATCTACAGCATAGACATGAAACTAAAAAAAGTAGAAGACTGAGCAAATCACCATGGAAAACCAACTTACAGACAGAAACCAAACAAAAAACAATCAAAGAACAAAATAACCAGAAAGAAAAAGATGAAGTGGCAGTAGTAAATCCTTACATATCAATAATCATCCTAAACTAAATGATTAGTTCACCAATCAAAATATAGAGTGGCTGGATGGATTAAAAAACAAGACCCAAGTATATGCTACTTATATGAGACTAATTTCCATTCTAATGATACACAGAGGCTCAAAAGTGAAAGGACAGAAGATATTCCAAGCAAACAAAAACAGAAAGAAGGTGGACAGAGCCATAATTATATTAGACAAAATAGACTTCAGGCCAAAAAGGGTAACAAGAGTCAAAGAAGGTCATTATACAATGATAAAAGTCAACACATCAAGAAAATATAACAATAGTAAATACATACATTTCCAAATCGTGAACACTAAAATATATTAAGCAACTGAAACAGATCTTAAAGGAAACACAGACAATAATACATTAAGTAAATGTATGGGACTTCAATACCCCACTCTCTTTGGTGGATAGATTATCAAGGCAGAAAATCAACAAGGCAACACTGGAACTGAACCACATTTCAGAACAAATAGGCTTAACAGATATGTAGAACATTCTAGCCAAGAGCAGTAAAATAAATATTCTTCTTAAGGGCACATGGAACATTCTCCAACATAGAGCATGTGATAGGCCACAAAACAAATCTTGGCAAATTTAAGAAGACTGAAATCATACCAACTATATTCTCTGACCACAATGATAGGAAACTAGAAATCAACAAAAGGAAAGTAAGAAGATCTACAAATATGTGGAAACTATATGTGGAAACTATGGAAGCAATGCACTTCCAAACTACTGGGCCAAAGAAGAAACCAAATGGAGAATAAAAAATTATCTTGAAACAAATAAAATAAAAACAACATAGCAAATATTGTGGGATGCAGCAAAAGCAGTCCTGAAAGGAAACTTATAGCAGTAAATGCATATACTAAAAAAATAGAAGTATCTCATATAAACAACCTGACTTTACACCTCAAAGAATTAGGAAAAAAATAAATTAAGCCCAAAGTTATCACAAAGAAGAAAATAATAATGATCAGAGTGGAAAGTCATGAGAGACCAGAAAAACATCAGAAAGGATTAATAAAACTAAGAGCTGGTTCTTTGAAAAGATAAAACTCATAAACCTTTAGCTAGACTAAGAGGAAAATAAGTGAATGCTGAAAAAAACATTAGAAATAAAAAAGGCATTATGATAAATACTACAGAAATACATAAAAGCTTAAGGTACTGTGAATAATTATACGCCAACAAATTATATAATGTAGAAGAAATGTATACATTCCTAGAAACATACAGCCCACCAAGACCAAATCAGGAAGAAACAGAAAATCTGGACTGAATCAGCAATAAAAAATTCCCAACATGAGAAATGACGAGGACTAGACAGCTTCACTGGATAATTCTATAGAGCATTTAAAGAATTAACACCAATCAATTCTCATATGCTTCCAAAATGAGAGAACACTTCCTAACTCATTTTATGAGACTAACATTACCCTGATACCAAAACCAGATAGGAATACCACAAAAAGGGATCCTTGGGTGGCGCAGCGGTTTAACGCCTGCCTTTGGCCCAGGGCGCGATCCTGGAGACCCAGGATCGAATCCCACGTCGGGCTCCCAGTGCATGGAGCCTGCTTCTCCCTCTGCCTATGTCTCTGCCTCTCTCTCTCTCTCTCTCACTGTGTGCCTATCATAAATAAATAAAATAATAAAATAAAATAAATAAAATAAAATAAAAAAATAAAATAAAATAAAATAAAATAAAATAAAATAAAGGAATACCACAAAAAAAAAAAAACTACAGACCAATATTTCTAATGAATATATGTGCAAAAATTCTCAAGAAAATATTAGCAAACCAAATTCAGTAAGACGCTGAAGGGATTATACATCACAACCAACTGGGATTTATCCCTGGGAAGGAAGAATGGTTCAACATACGTAAATCAACAAATATAAGATATCCCATCGATAAAATGAAAATTGAAAATCACATGATCATCTGAATAGACATAGAAAGAATATTTGACAATATACAATATCCCTTCATATAAAAAAAAACCTTAACAGACTGAGTAGAAAAGAGCCAAACCTCAACACAATAAAGGCTATCATACAAACTCACAGCTCACATTACATTCAATGGAGAAAAACTGAAAGCTTTTCTTCTCACATCAGGAATAAAACAATATTGCCCACTCTCACCTCTCTTACTCACAATATAGTACTGGAAGTCCTTGCTAGAGCAATTAGGCTAAACAAAAGAATAAAAGGCATCCAAATTGTAACATTAAAAAGTAACACTGCGGCTATTTTCCAATGACATGATTTTTATCTTAAAAAAAAAAAAACCACCCACAGACTCAATCAAAAAACTTTTGGAACTAATCAATGATTTCAGTAAAGTTGCAGAATACAAAATCAACATACACAAGTGAGTTGCATTCCTTTATACTAATGATGAAATATCTGAAAAATAAAGAAAACTATCCCTTTCACAACAGCACCAAAAATAATAAAATACTTAGGAATAAATTTAAGCAAGGAAATAAAAAACCTGTACAACAAAAACTACACGACTGTGAAAGAAATTAAAGAAACAAACAGATGGAAAGACATCTCATGTTCATGGAGCAGAGGAATTAATATTGTGAAAATGTCCATCATTGCTCAAAGCAGTCTATAGATTCACTGCAATTCTTTCCAAAATTCCAATAGTATTTTTCACATAAATAGAACAAACAACTCCTAAAATTTGTATGGAACCACAAAAGACCCTGAATAGTCAAAGCAGTTTTACAAAAGAAGAACAAAGCTGGAGGCACCATAGTCTCTGATTTCAAACTAAATTACAAGGGAGAGTAATTAAAAGTGTGGTATTGGCATAAAAACAGACACTTATACCAAGAGAACAGAACAGAGCCCAAAAATAAACCCATGTAAATATGGCCAATTTATAATAAAGAAGACAAGAATTTACAACAGGGAGAGGGTAGTCTATATAGTCTCTTCAATAAATGGTGTTGGGCAAATTGGTCATATGCAAAAAAATAAAAAACCAAAATCTTACAACATATACAAAAACTAACTCAAAATAGATCAAAGACTTAAACTTAAGACCTGAAGCAAAAGTCCTAAAGAAAAGAGGAGGTAAACTCCTTGACATAGGTATTAGCAATGAGTTTTTGAAGTTTACACCAAAAGCAAAAGCAATAAAAGCAAAAAGAAACAAGTGGGACTACATCAAACTAAAAAGCTTCTGCAAACGAAACCGTGAACAAAATGAAAGATAACTTGCAGAAAAGGAGATTTTTGTAAACCATAAATTGGAAGGGTTCATACCCCAAAGATATAAGAACTCCATCAACTCAAAAACAAACAAAACCAGACATTCCAATTAAAAAAATAAGAACTAAATTATCCATTTCCCCAGAGGACATCAAAATGGTCAAAAGACACATGAAAAAGATGCTAAATATCACGAAACATCAGGGAAATGCAAATCAAAACAAGGGGATACTGCCTCACACCTGTTAGAATACCTACCATCAAGAAGGCAAAAAACAACAGATGCTGGTTAGGATGTTGTGAAAAGAGAACTCTTATTATACATTGTTGCTTGGAAATATAAAGTGGCCCAGCCACTATAAAAAATAACTTGGAGGGTCCTCAAAAGTTTTTAAAAGATCTATCATTCAATCCAACAATTCCACTTCTGCGTATATACCCAAAGAAAATTAAAACAAGATTTTGATGAGATATATGAATTTCTTTTTTAATTTTTTTTTTTTTAATTTATGATAGTCACAGAGAGAGAGAGAGAGAGAGAGAGGCAGAGACATAGGCAGAGGGAGAAGCAGGCTCCATGCACTGGGAGCCCGCCGTGGGATTCGATCCCGGGTCTCCAGGATCGCGCCCTGGGCCAAAGGCAGGCGCTAAACCACTGCGCCACCCAGGGATCCCGATATATGAATTTCCATTTTTATCACAGCATTATCCACAATAGTCAAGATCTGAAAACAACCCAAACGCCCTTCAACATATAAATGGGTAAAGAAGATGTGATACATAAAGACAATGGAAAATTATTCAGCACAAGAAAGGAAGATACCTTTCCTTTTGTGAAGAAAATGATGGACTATTAGCACATTCTGCTATGCAAGGTAATGTATATGTGAAATCTAAAAAAGTTAAACTTAAAAACAGAGTTAATAGGTGGCTACCAGGGACTGGCCACTGGTGGGGTGGGGGGAGGAGATGGGAACGATGGTATTTTAAGGGTATAGATGGTAATGAGTAGTAAATAGGCCATGGAGACCTAATTCACAGTATTACAGACACTGACAATAATATTGTACTATAATTATGTGATAAATATCACTACACTGGCAATTTTATCAAGATATATAAATGTATCAAAGTGACATACTTTACACCTTAAGATTACAAAATGTTGGGGCAGCCCGGGTGGCTCAGTGGTTTAGTGCTGCCTTCAGCCCAGAGCCTGATCCTGGAGACCCAGGATCAAGTCCCAAGTCAGGCTCCCAGCATGGAGCCTGTTTCTCCCTCTGCCCCCCCTCTCTCTCTCTCTCTCCCTCTCTCTCTCTCTTTCTCTCCCTCCGTCCCTGTGTGTCTCTCATGAATAAATAAATAAAATCTTAAAAAAAAATGTTCTTCAGGAGATTTATTCAATTTAAAAAACTGTATTACTGGGACGCCTGGGTGGCTCAGCGGTTGAGTGTCTGCCTTCGGCCCAGGCCATGATCCTGGAGTCCCAGGACCAAGATCCACATCAGGCTCTCTGCATGGAGCATGCCTCTCTCTGTGTGTGTCTCTCTCATGAATAAATAAATAAAATCTTAAAAAAAAAAAAAAAAAAAAACACACAACTGTATTACAAAGAGCAATAAATGATCTGCTGAAGGGCATATTTTTATGCTTTTAGGTAGACTTTGTAATCATTTAAGTATTTTTCACTTATAGTAGCTTTTTAAGATTTGTATAAATCTTAAATTTGTATTTTTTATAACAACTTTTAAATTGCCAGTAAGCAATGAAAAATAATTGGAGAATGTGGGCATAAAACCAGGGAGTGTAGGACCAGCAGGAAGCAGAAAGTCATAAAGTCAAAAACCAGAATTTATACTGACATACTTCTCTCCTATCACTCTTTAAATGGCTGAGACAAATAAACTAGAGAAATTACTTGCCACAACACAGTATGACTTCAAAAAACAAGTGTATCTGAACTACTGGATTTAAATACACCATCACCAAAAGCACACTTTAATGTTAAGAAGGCCTCCAACAGCAGCATTAGGTGACATCTGGAAAAAAATTCCTCTGTAATGAGGACCAGGACCGGGTGGGAAGAGGAGAAAGAAACAGAATAAAGAGAAGGGAGGGGCAGAGAGGAAGAAAGAGATGGAGAGAGAATGAGAGGGAGGGAAAGGAAAGAAAGAAGGAAGAGTAAGAAAAAAGGAAACTACATATGGCAAGATGTTCACTGCAGTTATTTATAAAGTTAAAAAAAAAAAAAAACCTAGGAAATGAACTAAATCACAAGTAAAAATACGGTTAAGTAAACTATGGTACAGTTATTCAAAATTGGAATCAGCCATTTTAAAAGCATAAAGACTACATATTATGCATATTAGTATTAATATTAAAAATGCTAGGGTAAGAACTGTGAAGAGGACTTTGACTTTTCATTTCAAAGCCTTCTGGCAGGTTTTCTTTCTTGTAACTATATGCAGGAATTTAATAGTTTAAGAAAATAAGCTATTTTTTAAAGCAATTACCTTGTCTTAAAGCACTATTAAAAGAAATTATACAGTACACTCACATAATGAGTATGTGAGCCATACTATGGTGCCATTAGGAAGACAAGAAGCTAAAGAATATAATCATATGGGAAGATACGCATACTGTCTATTACAATATCTGTATAGTAACATATGAACAACATGATCTGGTCTATGTTAAAAAATTAGTTGACCCTGGAACAATGCAAGGATTAAGGGGGACAACCCCCACACAAAAATCTGTAACTTCTGACTCCCCCAAATCTTAAACACTACTAGCCTACTACTGACCAGAAACCTTACCAAAAATATAAAGTCAATTAATACACCTTTTGTACATTATATATAATTACATACTGTATTTTTACAATAAAGTAAGCTAGGTAAAAGAAAACCTTGAGAGTTATTAGAAAAATACATTCACAGTACTACAAAACATTCATGTATAAGTGGACCCGTGCAATTTAAACATGTTATTCAAGGGTCAATTGTATGTACCTACATAAACATAATACATGTATGTTTATTTTTATAAATATACAATTATGTATTTACAAACGAGGATCAAGAAGGAAGACTCACTTTCACTTTCTATTTCTATACTCTTCGAATTTTTATTAAAACAAGTATATATTATTTTCAATTGAAAAGAAAAAGAAAAATTCTGTTAAAAAATAGCACAAGCATTATTATAACCATATAGCATGCATTTGACAATGGAATACTATTCAGCAGTAAAAAAAAAAAAGGAACAAGATACAGATATATGCAACAATATGGATAAAGCTCAAGAACATTCTGAAAAATAAAAAGAAGTCCTGCTCTAAGGGGTACCAATTCTAAAACTCCACTTATACGAAGTTCCAGTAACAAGCAAAACTAATATACAGTGAGGAAAAAAAATCAGAACAGTACTTATTTCTATGGGTAAGTGGTAGCATGGGAAGGGGAAAGAGGAAACATTCTAGAATGGTAGTAATGTTCTTTATTTTGATAGGGAACGGAGTTACATAGATATGCACATCTGTCAAAACTCATCAAAGGATACACTTTAAATGTGTGTACACTACTGTATACAGATTATGTCAAGCTTTTTAAAAAAACTATAAATACTGAACTCTAATGATATGCAATGGTAAGTATTTAGGGTTAAGTTCATTAACATCTGCAATTTACTTTAAAATACATCGAAGAAAGAGTGGCAAGTACACTAAAATGTTAACAGTAGAATCTAAGTGATGGGTACACATGGTGTGTCATGTGGTAAATATACACTGTAGTACTATTTGTCCAGTTCATCAATATAGATGGTTAAATTATGGTATATCCATTAAAACACTATGTAACCTTTAAAAAAGGCAACACTTTTACATATTTCATAGAATGACATCCAAGTATGATACCAACTATGCAAAAAAGAGAATTATAAATAATATATGTATCTGCTTGTATGTTGGCAAAATATCTCAGGAAGAATCACTGAGTAAGAGATCTCAAGTGAATTCCATTATTTCATACACACGCAATATTTAATATGATGCCAAGTTAAAAATAAACTTTTACCTGTTTGAGAAGTTACTATTTGTAGACTGAAAAAGGATGCTTCCACAGAAATGAGGTAGTGGAAGTAAGTGACTAAGTTTGGTAGGAAAGACTTATACTATCCACTCATTTCTCATTCTCTATTTCCTGGGACTAAGGAAGCAGGAGGAAAAAAAAAAAACAATATTCCTTGAAGCTGTTTAGCTCAAGCCTGAATTAGTCACTCCTGATGTGTAGACACCAAACAGTAGAGTAGCTTATTTTCTGCTTTGTTCATAATACTATCTCTGTCTTCATTTATGCATATAATTTTATCTGAAAACTATTGCAAGCCAAAGATAAGAAAGTGCTAAAACGTATAAAAACTGCTAAGTCCATTTTAACTGCTCAGCACTCGGATGGAAAAGCCAAGTAAGGCTGTAGCAGTGAAAAGTGGTAAGGAGAGTCAACTCAACAAAAGTTAAAGGGATGAAGAGAGTGATGAAAACTATTTTAAACAATAATTAGCTATTAAAAAAAACTTCTACCAGCTGTAAAATTCATTAGACTAGAATTACCAACCACATAGCATTCTTCTCAGGGCAGCTCTGCGGAGGCCAGTAGGTTGCATATAATAGCATTCAAAAATACTTTGAGGGACGCCTGGATGGCTCAGTGGTTGAGCGCCTGCCTTCAGCCCAGGGCGTGACCCTGGAGTCCCAGGATCGAGTCCCACATCCGGCTCCCTGCATGGAGCCTGCTTCTCCTTCTGCCTGTGTTGCTGCCTCTCTGTGTCTCTCATGAATAAATAAATAAAATCTTTAAAAAAAAATACTTTGAATAAATGTTATTAATATTTATTTTTCAATGTCCTTTCACCCTAAAAAATCACTTAAACTTTACATAATCTGAAGGTGCTATCAAGTAAAAATAAAGAAAAACAGACCCAGAGATTAGTAATTTTTCAAATTGCTCACATATCTACTGCTCTGAAATAAAATTCTCATTAAAGTATGGTAGATTTTATAGTCTACACTCTTCTGCCTAGGTTGTTATACAAACTAGAAATTTCAACCAGTGCATTTAATATACCACACATGAGGCACTGTGCTGGGCACCATATACAACAGGGAGACAGTTAAATCTTAAGCTTTGGCATCTACTTTCAAGACGTGAGATTCTAATAATGAAATTAAAATAAATAAGAATCAATTACTAAACAAGTAATTGTTGAAAGCAAATGATGAAAGTCATAATCAATGCAAACTGTCCTAGGAGAAGAGTCATGTCATTCCTTCCAGATGAATGTATCACAAATCACTTTCCGGAAGACCTGGAATCTTTGCTGAGCTTTGATTTCAACATACATATAGCTTATCATGTTACCCTCTAAAAGTTGGGAAGGGGGACAGTATCAACTCTATGGTCAACTAATATTTGATAAAGCAGGAAAGAATATCCACTGGAAAAAGAACAGTCTCTTCAATAAATGGTGCTGGGAAAATTGGACAGCCACATGCAGAAGAATTAAACTGGACCATTTTCTTACACCAGACACAAAGATAAACTCAAAATGGTTATAAGATCTAAATGTGAGACAAGAATCCACCAAAATCCTAGAGAACACAGGCAACCACCTTTCTGAACTTGACTACAGCAACTTCTTGCAAGATACATCTATGAAGGCAAGGGAACAAAAGCAAAAATGAACTACTGGAATTTAATCAAGGTAAAAGGTTTCTGCATAGCCAATGAAAGAGTCAACAAAACTAAAAGACAACCTACAGAATGGGAGAAGATATTTGCAAACGAATTATCAGATAGGGCAGCCCCGGTGGCGCAGCGGTTTGGCGCCGCCTGCAGCCTGGGGTGTGATCCTGGAGGCCCAGGATCGAGTCCCACATCAGGCTCCCTGTGGAGCCTGCTTCTCCCTCTGCCTCTCTCTCTCTGTGTCTATGACTAAATAAATAAAATCTTTAAAAAAAAAAAAAAAAAAAAAGAACTAGTATCCAAGATCTAAAGAGCTTATCAAACTCAACACCCAAGAAACAAAATATCTAATCATGAAATGGGCAGAAGACATGAACAGAAATTTCTCCGAAGAAGACATACACATGGCTAACAAGCACATGAAAAAATGCTCCACATCACTTGCCATCAGAAAAAATAAAAACCACAATGAGATACTACCTCACACCAGTGAGAATGGTGAAAATTAACAAGACAGGAAGCAACAAATGTTGGGAGAGGATGTAGAGACAGGGGAACCCTCTTGCACTGTTGGTGGGAATGCAAACTGGTACAGCCACTCTGGAAAACAGTGTGGAGGTTACTCAAGAAGTTAAAAATAGAGCTACCCTACAACCCAGCAATTACACTACTGGGTATTTACTCCAAATATAATGCTGTAGTAAAACGTTGGGACACCTGCACCCCAATGTTCATAGCAGCAATGTCCACAATAGCCAAACTGTGGAAGGAGCCACAATGTCATTCGAGAGATGAAAGGATAAAGAAAATATGTGGTGTGTGTGTGTGTGTGTGTATACAAACACACACCCACAATGGAATATTACTCAGTCTTCAGAAGAGATGAATACCCACCATTTGCTTCAACATAGATGGAAATGGAGGGTATTATGCTGAGTGAAGTAAGTCAATCAGAGAAGGACAATCATCATATGGTTTCACTCATACATGGAATATAAGAAATAGTGAAAGGGATAAGGGGAAGGAAGGGAACTAAGTGGGAAAAATTAAAGAGGGAGACAAACCACGAAAGATTCCTAACTCTGGGAAACTAACAAAGAGTTGTGGAAGGGAAGGTGGGGGGGGGGGGGGGGATTGGGGTAACTGGGTGACAGGAAATGAGGAGGGCACTTGATGGGATGAGCACTGGGTGTTATACTATATGCTGGCAAATTGAATTTAAATTTAAAAAATGAGAAAAAAAATGTGATACAGAAAAAAGTTCACCTCTGCTGAAGTTAAGACTCACAAAAAAATGAGAAGATACAAACTGGAAAGATAAGTAATCATACATTTTGAAAGCCAAGTCAAAATGCATCCAATTTATTCAGGAGTGCTAAGGATTTTGATCAAACAAAAGGATATAATCAAGGTTGGGCATCCAGGATGGACACAGAAGGGAGAAAAAACTCCCAACGGTTTAGATAAGGAGTGTAAGGCCCCCAACTGAGCAACGTTATTAAAAGAAAGAGATAGAACCCAATGATTAACTGAAGGGGGAAAAGAATAAAGGGAGGAAAAGCCAAAAAATAAAATTTCAAGCCTGGAAAATTTAAGGAAATGAAATGGAAATTAGTAAATTCAGAGAACATTTATTTTCAGAAATGTAGTTTGAAGTTCACATGGGAGAACCAGGTGAATATACAGCTAGCAACTGGAATAAGAGTTTAAGGCTTTAAAGAGTGGTTACGTCAAAACATACATATGTGAAAAATAATGTGGAGACTAGAGGTTCTCTGGGAAAAACTGAAATTCAATGCAAATTTATACATAGCATATGCAATATCCTAAGGAAGGAAGTCTTTAATCAAACGTTCAAAGATTCCACAATACATACACACACAGTTGTTGTTGTTGTTGTTGTTGTTTTTAAAGGACTACTGGCACAGATTATAATAAAAACCATCCATGGGAATGAATTTAAATGAGATGACAGGAGTAGAAATAGTTGAGGGGAAAAAAAAGGCATTGAAACAAAACTTGAAAAAATATAATTAAAAGGCAAGAAAAATAACTAAAAAGGATAGGACTGATTTGAAAAGAGAAATGAGATGTTAAAAAAGGCAGTATTAACATTGTTTAATGTTATACATCAGGACAAAATACAAAATTTATGTAAAATCTCTATATTTAATAAACACGAAATCATTGGTAACACTGAGGTAAAAAATCTTGTTTGTGGGATCCCTGGGTGGCGCAGCGGTTCGGTGCCTGCCTTTGGCCCAGGGCGCGATCCTGGAGATCCGGGATCGAATCCCACGTCAGGCTCCCGGTGCGTGGAGCCTGCTTCTCCCTCTGCCTATGTCTCTGCCTCTCTCTGTGTGTGTGACTATCATAAATAAATAAAAATTTAAAAAAAAATTTTTTTAAATCTTGTTTGCATATAAGGAGGAAGAAACTATATGACAAGGGATTAAGAAGTAAATGGGGACAAAGGAGGGAAAAATTAAAAACTACTATTTCTAGATTTACTACTGAAAGGAAAAGCTAACATGAAAGTGACTGATTTTATTTCTTGTTTTGTTTTTGCTCCTATTGCTGCTGAGTTTTTCTTCCTTAAGGACTAAGAAATTGACTTTCTATGCCAAAAGGGGTCTGTAAAAAGAGAAAGACTAACGGAGGGAAATAGGAATAAAGTTCAGTAGTGAAAAGATCACCTTTCAATTCTTCTGGTAAAATGGGAACAAAAATAATTTTATGTGGTGAGAAAGGTATAGTTAACAAGTGTGGGTGAAGGGAGAAAGACTAGAAAAACTCCGAAGGTTTTCTTCAACTGTAAAGTACTGATAACCATGATGGTTTAGAACTTTATTCCTTTATAACTGCAGCTAGTTACTATGAAAATTTCATAGCAAAAAAAGTACGTACAGTAATAGGACAGAATACACTATACTGTATGATAATAAATTAAGAACATGGCTCTAGAGGCAAAAAGCATGAGTTTAAATGACTGTTTAGTCATATGCCATAGGTAGCTGTGTGACTCTGGACAAGTACCTTAACTCTGCCATTCAGTGTCATCACTTGAAAAATGCTTACCTCTCAGAACTTGGAAGTAATTAAAAACTCTCAGCAATGCATACAAATGCAGTAGTAGAAGCTGCAGTAGTGATAACAGTAACAAGTAATGTAACTTATTTATGTTAAATCAAGCAGGATATAAGGAAGAAGGGAAGAGGCAGGCTCTTAAAAATGTGTCTCAGGGGCCCCTGGGTGGCTCATTCTGTCAAGCATTCAACTCCTAATTTTGGCTCGGGTCATGATCCCAGGGTCATGAGACCGAGTCAGCAGGGCTCCTAGCTCAGCGGGGAGTCTGCTTAAGATTCTCTTTCTCTCCCTCCCTCCCCATAGTGTGCCCTCTCTTGGGGCACACTCTCTAAAATAATTAATTTAAAAATCTTTTAAAAAATGTGTCTCCAACCTAACTACAGAAGGAAATAAGTATAATTCCCCTTATTATACCAATAAGGAAAGGGGAGGTTCATTTGCCTAGATTACTCAGTTAATAAGTGGCAGAACTTGGATGTGAACACTAGTTTATATGGTTACAAAACTTGGCTTCTTTCCACCACACAACATTACTCCCACAGCACTACACAGAACACAAAACCATGCATTCTGTTTTTTAGTACTAAACTCACAAAATCTAGGCACATAATTAAGTCTGACTCTCCATTTTCTGAAAAATTAAGGATTTTCTAATTTGATTTTGAGGTTTCCCACCAGCTAAAAAAAATTCCACGATTTTACCGTTACCCTATTTAGTGATGTGTAAACTCATAAAGTTTCAAAATACAGCAGGAAACCTTTTCTGTGTAGAAAACAAAACCAGAAAAATTGAATATCAAAAAAAAGCTTAAATTCTTTTTCCAAGACATCCCATTAGCAAAATGAAATGAATGTTAAAGACCAACATCTAATTTCATTTTATTGTTAACAAGTATGACTAAGCAATTGTTTGAGAGAACAAAATGTCAACCTTAAGTATTTCAAGATGCCAATTTTAACACCTGCATTTTCAATAATTTAGGGGTAAAAAAAAACCCCACAAAACTCAGAGCCCTGACACATCTACAGACTTTACAATCAAATAACATGCAGATTTACCGACCCTTATTTCACGCCAAAACACTGCCCAGGCTGGGTTTTTGTTTTTATGTTGATGCGAAAACTCTCCTGCCCTAAAACACTTCACTGGCTTCCCACTATCCTTCAATTAACATCCAAAATCCTTAACATGACTCAACAAAGTCTTGAATGATGCGGATCCTCTCTCTGGAGCTATCCACTGCTATTCTTTCCTTTGCTTTTTTTTTCAATTTCTTTCATTCCCAAAACACTTCTTTTCTTTCATTTTAGGGCTTTTATACATCTGTCCTTCAAAATCTAGAATGCTTTCCCAGCTCTCCATTTCCATCCTTCTGCCCTAGCAAACTGCTCTTCACTCCTGCAGGCTGAGATCAAATGTTATACCAGCAAAGCCTTTCCTGACCTTCCACACATGTATTTTGACCGCATTCTGGACTTCCTAACACTCAAAGGTCTTGTAATTACTTGTTTAACATCTGTCTTAAAAGATAAATGGTTAACAATATGAAGATAGTTATTTCAGCTCGTTTCCCAATATCTGCAATATCTAGCACACTGCTCAGTACTGTTAAGTACTCAATGTCTGCCGAATTAACATATTCAAAATACAGGGGAAGTCCCAAACCATGAGATACTTAACTAGCACAAGTAGCTAGAAAGTTCTATATAAGTTTTGAGTTACATCTTAACCTTGCTCTTTCAAATGTTCCTCCTTCAAAGAGACGCTATTTGGCACTTATATTTTTATTTATTTATTTAGCAATTATATTTTTAAAGTAAAGCAAAAAAAAAAAAAACCTTAACAAACACATCTTAAAGTTTTACAAAACCAAGTTTAGAAATCACAAGTCTTAGATAATTTAAATCAGATTTATTTATTTATTTAGAAATCAGCTTTAAAAGTCATCAAAAACTCACCTGAAATGCAATGAGGAACAAGAATTGGATAAGGGCTCAATTTTACCACAGTAATGTACATTATGAAAGAACCAATCCCAATTCTTACTACTGTCTAGGTTGTATTTATTATAAGTTATGACTGCAATGCTACAATCATCTAAGTAGGCTGTATCATACCTGAAACAAACTTTATCAAAAGTGAATAAAAATCACAAGCATACACTATTAATAATCTTTTTGGTTATATAGCATAGCATATAGAGATGTTAAATCACTATGCTGTATACCTGAAGCTAATGTAACATTGTGTGTCAACCATACTAAAAAAAAATTTTTTTTTAAGAATTTCTATTTAAACTTAAAACTTCTGGGATCCCTGGGTGGCTCAATGGTTTAGCGCCTGCCTTCAGCCCAAGGCCTGATCCTGGAGACCTGGGATGAAATCCCACGTCGGGCTCCCTGCATGAAGCCTGCTTCTCCCTCTGCCTGTGTCTGCCTCTCTCTCTCTCTCTCTCTCTCTCTCTCTGTGTGTGTCTCTCATGAATAAATAAATAAAATCCTCAAAAAAAAAAATTTTTTTTTAAGTTTTCTGTTCACTTAACACTTATTGAGTGCTAATTACAAACCAGGCAATGTCCAAAGATTCTTAATAAATATTATTTCTCCATACAGATGAGGAAATGGGAGGCATTGAGTTAAGTAATTTACCCAATATTATACAGCTGGTAAGTGGAGAGGCACTATTCAAAGTCAGCCACCATTCGACTCCAGAGTTGGTCCTCTAAACATTACACTGTTGCACCTCTTTCTCCATCCACTGAAATATGGCTTCTATCTTGACCACCTCACTTCAATTAAACTATTTTGCTAAGATCACCAATGACTTCTACCTTTCCAAACCTAAGGGCCACTTACTTGCCTCCACCTTTTTCATACATTCTGCAGCATCCCATGAAGTTGACAACCTGCCTCTCTTGCCATACATTTGTTTCTCTAGTAACAAATATCTTCTACCTCAGACCTGGGGCCTCTTTCTTCCGTATCAACACATTCTTACAAGGAAATTTCCTAACAATTCCACAGTTTCAAATACTTTCCGCATGACTCCAAATTTCTCTAGTCCCGGCCTGAGTTCTCATATAACCCAACCACCTATTTGATATCTAACTTAGATTTGTAACAAACACCAATTACCTTTTCTCCTCCCCTCAACCTGTTCTCTCCTATCCTTCTCTACCATCACCCATCCAGCTGCTTAGGTTAACTTCTTAACCATTATCCTTAATTTCCCTTTCCCTGATCTCCCACATCTAACCCATCAGCAAGTTCTATAAGATCTACTTATAAGACATATTTCATTCTGTCTCCACTATCACTCTAATATAAATGACCTACATTTCTGCCTACAATGCCCTTCAAAGTAGTCTTTCATTCTTGCCCCCTTAATCCCCACAAAGCAAGTAGAGTTAAACAAAATCAAATCAGTCCCTGCCTGCTTTAAATTATCTAATGTTGTCTCTGTAATTCAAATAAAATCCTAGGTCTTTACCATGGCCTCGAAGACCCTTTTGGCTCCAAATTAGGGGGGCCCTAATTTGTAATTTGGCCCCTGCCTACTTTTCCAACCTCACGTTATTCCATTCTCTCCTCCATCACAATGTTCCTTGCAGCAGTGGCTGCCTTCCTTCTCTTCCTGGAACACACTGTGATCGTATCTGCTACAGGGCCTTTGCACTTGCTATTCCTTCTGCAAGGAACAGTCTTTCTCCAGACTTTGACACAGATGGTTCCTTCTCCTCCTCTAAGTGTTGCTCAAATGCTATCTCCTGTGAGAGGTCTTCTAATCAGTCTTTTATATGACCCTCTATTATTACAATTGCCACTTCTATTTTAATCTTATTTAATACTCATTTATTTATTACCATCCTTCCAACTTTGGAATTTAAATGCTCCATCACCGAAGCCTCCCACAGTACATAGCAGGCACCTAATAAACTAATTTAATGAGTGGGTTTTCCCTATTTCATTTAGTTTATTGTAAACCAACCAATTTTGATAAAGCACCTAGCCCAAGATGTATTTTCTACGTATTAAAAGATAAATCCTGAAAACACTCGTTTTTTCCAACCTAAAACATTCCAACACTTTGCACACCCCCACCCCCCACAGTCCATCTACAGTATCCACTTAAAAACTGCTAAATATCCCATATGGATAAATAACACTTTCTTCCTCCTCTCCAAACTAACAAACATGTAGGCGGGAAGGTGGGAAAAGGGAATCTTCCTGGGCACCTGAGCACCTGTTACATCTTCAATCAGTTAAGAGAGGTGCTGGTGAGCCAGATAGCACATGGGAAACGTGGCCTTTCTTTCAGGGACTGTATTTAGGTAAAACGTGAGAGGCTTACACTAGAACTGCCCTCATCCCTAGTAAGGACCATGCACTTCATTTAAAGAAACATGATAAAATGGTCTTTGGGCAAGAGGTTATGCTTGGATTCACTAAAAGAAAAGAAACCGATTTGGGGGCCTTCATCAAATGTGTGTAGGCTGGGGCCGTTCTACATATAACGGGAAAACAAGAGAACTGGAGGTTATCAGTTCAAGGACCAACTCCACGATAAGATAAAGGGTCAGCTAAGGCTCTCTGGGGGTATCCCGAACCTGGGAGCGACGGTGGGAAAAGGAGAAAACACAAAACCCCGGGACCTCTGTTCACCGCTTCGGCCTCCATCACAGGCACTTCGGCAAACTGCACAGATCTCCGTGTCCGCCTATCTCCCGCTTCCACCCCTGCAAGGAGAAAGCCCCTGGATACTCACATGGGCTCGAGAGTCTTGCTGAGCCAGGACTTGAGCGCCTCGAAGTTTTCAATGATCATTTTAGAAACCATCCACAGCGGCCCCGAGGCCCGTCACACTCCTCCGCCCGCCCAGGTCGCGGCCGCTACAGCCGCCGCTGCCCCCGCCCCCTCCTCCGCGCGCCGCCCGCGTGGGCCGCGGTAGGAGGCGCCGGTGGCAGGCTCCCGCGAGCCCCGATCGGCGAACAGCTCCGCGGGGACCGTCGCAGGCCGCGAATCCACGGGGTGCCAGGAGCTCCCGGTCCCCGGACCCCGGCGGAGGCAGCAACGGTTAGCCCGGGCCCTCCCCCTTCCCTCCACCCGAGCAAATCTTCCTTAGAGCGGGAACGCGACACGCGCCTAGATCCGGGCTTTCACTCAGCCTCGGGACCAGGTGGTGTTGGCAACGCAGCGCAGGCAAAAGTGAAGAAAGGAAAGACGAAGGGCAGCTCAATGGGAAAACGATTCGGGGGGTCTTCCCGGCTCCCAGCACCCCCAAGAAGATGGCTGCCGATAAATCTCGCGAGAATTGACGAAGTCTCGCGGTGAGTCCCAGAGCCTGCTGGGAGGAGACGTAAGATCGGCGGAGAGCGCGCTGCTCGGGAGCGGTACTTCGATTTTTTTTTTTTTTTTTAATGCGTGTTTCGACGTCTTTGTGCCTTTTTTTTTTTTTTTTTTTAACGCCCCGGTCCACGTTTGGGAGAAAGATTTTATTCTTTACAAACAGAGAACGGCCGCTGACTCTAGACGCAGCGGGAGCCCCGCTTCGTCCTCTGTGATTAGACGGCCGTGGCGCATCCTGTTGGAAGGAGCCGCCGCACTGGAGCGCTCGTTGAGAGCGTCTGCGCGCTGTGCCGGGACGCACGGCCGCCCCCGGGCTCCAGGTGCGCGGCACCGCCGCCTCCGTCTCTCGGGGGCCTGCAGGTCCCTGTTGTGCGCTCCACGGTGTGGACGACACTGGGAAGCACGGGCTCCTGGAATCCAACCCTCCGGCTTCCAGAGGATTAGTATCTCGTCCAGAATCACTCGACTTGCTGGCAGAGCAGTAATGATCTAGGGATGCCCCCCAAAAAGAAAGGTGAGATAGCCTTGACGGTTCACACACAGTTTCCAGCCATCCGAAACTTAACGACTTCCCTCGCCCCCCCCCCCCCAGCCACATGAGAACAGTGTGTTTTTTAATTCTTTTCATTTAGAGCCGACTCAGCTCCAGATAGGAAATTAAATAGTATCAAAAGACAGAGCCTTCACACCAGCGTCCTAAGTAAATTAACTCCCCCCCCCCCCCTTCTAGGGAAGCTTGAATCTCGCCTGTGTTCTTTTAGTTGCCGTTATTTACTATGTTTTAAGGTACAAGGTGGGATTTTGCAGAAGGTCTAGCGCCTGTAAACTAGAATGAAATGAAAATAATTGGCAATATAAAGACACTTAGAGTCTTAAGTACACCGATAGAAAGCTCTTAACGGCGGACAATGGTAAACGAAATTGCCCTCAAGAACTCCTAAGTTTATAACTGCTAGATTGAAGTGTCCTCGAGCCATAAGTAGGAAAGGTTATCAAGTAGGAAAAGCTAGACATTTGTTTTAAAATACAGCATGTAGAGTAGAATGACGTTAGAATCCAGTCCCTGAAAAAAAAAAAAAAAAAAAAAAAAAAAAAAAAAAGAATCCAGTCCCTGAATAACCAGTGATTTAACTACGTGAACTAAGCCAGAAACAAAAGGGCAGGTAAACGTATGATTCCACTTATGAGGTTCCTAGAGTAGCCAAACTCCCAGTGACAGGAAGTGGAATGGTAGGTGCCAGGGGTGGGAGAATAGGGGAAGATTCATTTGGGATGTTGAAAAGGTTCTGGAGATGACCAGTGTTGACGGTTGCACAAGGATGTGAATGTTCTTAATGCGACTGAACTGTACACTTAAAATGGTTAAAATAGTAAATTTTTATGTGTATCTTACCACAATAAAGGTGATATTTTAATGTTGCTATGGGAAAAGTAAAATCCTAATTGTGTAGCCTGTTTATTTAATAGACTTGGCTCAGGCTGACTTGAGAATTTTCAACTTCCATCACCAATGATTCCGTAACTGGCCCTCTGCTCCAGCCTTCCAAAGCTAATCATTTTGGGGGATCCCTGGGTGGCGCAGCGGTTTGGCGCCTGCCTTTGGCCCAGGGCGCGATCCTGGAGACCCGGGATCGAATCCCACATCGGGCTCCCGGTGTATGGAGCCTGCTTCTCCCTCTGCCTGTGTCTCTGCCTCTCTCTCTCTCACTGTGTGCCTATCATAAATAAATAAAAAAATAAAAAAAAAATAAAAAAAAAAACAAAGCTAATCATTTTTCAACCAAATACTGTATGCTCCAGGTAAACTGATTTGCTCACCATCCACTTCTTCAAATGTTTACATCATTTCCACAAGGAACACCTACCTCCACTTTCTCTGGCTGCTCAAACCTCATCCATTCTCTCCTAATACCACTGCTACTGTATGTTTGAAGTCTTCTTTTATTTTTCCTAAACAATAGCAACAGCCTTTTAATCTTTCTGCCTCTTAGTCTGCACCCATTATTAATCTTCAGTTGCCTTTATCATCATTGCCTTTAATAGCAATCATTGTAAAACTTGCATGTAATCATGTCACTTCCCTGCTTACAATCTTTATCAGTTTCCACATTTTCAGGATAAAAATCCAAGTTCTTGAACATTCCATAAAAGGCCTTTCATAATCAAACCCCTACCTATTTGCCTTAGAAATTTCTTTCACTGCCCTTTAGCCTTTGCTTCAGCCATCTTGAGCTATTCCATCTTCCTTGAGAGAGATGTGTTTTTACACTAAATGGAGCTATTGCAGAATGTATTTTCTCCCCTTTCACTTGTTGAAATCCTACTCATCCATCATAATTCATTGCATGCAGCGTCACCTTTGGAAAGCTATTCCAGACCTCCCTGCTCTATAGCGAGACTTTCTCTGTGGTTTTCTCACTTCAGCCAGTGCTTACCTCTGATATAGCACTCTTGCTTTACTTTTGCAAGTAACTGATCATTTGTTCCTTAGTAACTACAGTTTTTAAGTTCTTGCTCCAAGCACAGCCCCTGAATTTTACAGTCAGTTCTCAATTTTTTGAATGGTTTGGTGAAGCTCTGCTCCTTTCCATGAAATCTTCCCTGACTAATGAAGCTGACAGTGACCTTTTCCTCCTCTGAATGCATTGTACAGTGCTTATTATTACTCCACATTTAGTCATCAGTGCTTCGTAGCATTCTTCTCTTTCTTATACATTAACATTTATTCCTTATCACTTCAGTACTTCATCTTTGGCTTTGCCTTCAAAGGTAATAATTACCTAGTGTGATTATCAATGCTGCTAAGAAAAGACTAAAACAACCTTCATAGAATACTTCCTGCACTCAATAACAAACATTTCAGAACGTCCAGTATTAGGTTACTTACTTAACATTTTCCAGTACACCATCCTCTTTTCAAAGCACACAGCCTGTGACTTTGTTAGTAATGTTTCTTTAGCCGGGAAGGTTTTGTTGCTCAAAAAAACAGCTTCCCACTGATGCCCTAGGCAAAGAAGTTGTCTCTTCTATCTATATTTAGTTTTCTCCTCTGTCTCCCTAACTAGATTATGAAGTCTTAAGGACTAGGAATCAAGCTCATTCATCCTTGTACCTCCTACACTTAGCAGTGTCTGGAACTCAAAAATATTTATTGAAGAATATGTGCTTAATTTTAAATGGGAAGGAAGTAATGGCAGTGGAAAATTTGGATAGGCAAGTCTTAATGATACCTCCTAATAGACATCTCCTATGGTTTACTTAGCTGCCCTGATCCTAGGAATATTCTCTATAGTCTACTTAACTCCTCTTTTGGTTTTTCCAGTTCTCTCCCCTAGCTGATGGATATAATCTTATTACTCTCAGAGGTGCCTTTGGGCTCTTGTTTAAAAACTCAGCCTGCATTTTGAAATCACAAAGCTATTCTATATGTTCCATTTCCTTTATAGTTCATTACTCTCCAGAGAATTACATTTAGATCTTTATTCCCTCTGGAATACATTCCTTTATTTAGTGTAAGGTAAGGGGCTAGCCTATTTTTAATCCTGATGGCAAGCCAATTTTTCTTTGTACTTCTACACAACACTCTATCTCTTCCTCATTAGTTTTTTTTTTTTTTTTTTTTAAGATTTTATTTACCTATTCATGAGAGACACAGAGACAGGCAGAGAGAGAGGCAGAGACAGGAGAAGCAAGCTCCATGCAAGGAGCCCGATTCAGGACTCAATCCCAGGACTCCAGGATCATGCCCTGAGCTGAAGGCAGACACCCAACCACTGAGCCACCCGGGTGTCCCCCTCATTAGTATTTGATGCCACTTACAGTGTATATCATATTTCCATTTATATATGGCTCTGGTTTCTGAACTCTTCAATTGGTCTCTGTTTATGACTACACCTGGACCATGTTGTTTTTATTTACCAATGTCCTATAGACTGTCTTAATACCTAACAAGGCAAATCCCTCCTTTTTGCTTTGTTTTAATATCAAATTTTGCTTAACTAAATGTAAACCGTTGTTTTTCCAAATACTTCCTAGAATGAGATTGTTGAGCTTGTTAAAAAAAACGAAAGATCCTTTATCAAACTTATAGATTAATTTGGGTTGAATTGGCATCCTATAATGTGTGACAGTCACTGGTGTGCTTTTCAGATCTCCCTTCAAGAAAGAACTCACTGCCCAACTGAAGGCATGTAGTTAGTTTACATCCTCTAACTGTTAACTCCTAAGTTTACCTAAGCTTTCAAACTGAAGTTATACTATTGTTAGGGCAACCCTTTTCCCCATGCCCATCCATAGCCAAAGACAGAATCAGTCATAGTATAAGGACATACTCAGTATCGATGACAGAGGCTTTGTGAGACCTGTATGGCAGTCTGATGGCTCCCCCTGCCCAGTCCACTTCCTCTCTTTCCCTTTCACAAGTGCAACTATGCAGTAAACCTTTAGCACTTCTAGCTCTAACTCAGCATCTCCCCAGAGAATCCAGCTTCTGCTACAAGTTAAGTCATTGATTCATTCTATTTTTATAAATTAAAAAAATCATGGCTAATAATGAAATCTAGCCATACTTTCTGGCCCAATTACTTCTTTGAAACCATCCTACCCAACTCAATTTAATATGATCTCTCCCAAGACATACATTCTGACAAGCCTTCGACTTTCTCTGACCATCATTGATTTAGCACCTATGATTTTATTTTTTAGTGTACATATACTTTATTCTCCATCAAATCTCTGAATTTTATCCCCTGTGGCCTCCTTGAGTACCTGGCTTCATCAGTTGCTTCCTTATCTCCTATTTGCAATCCTTGTGCTCTACTGGGCCTTTCCGATGCATTGTTCAACAAATGTTTCCTGAAGTTCTGCCCTTTTAAACATACCACTACTTGATGATAATATAGTAGTGGAGAAAAAAAATGCATGATATATCCCCTAAGGAGATTATAGGCTCATAAAGAAGGCAGACTTCTAACAATCGTACAGAAAAAAACTTATAATTACAAATTATAGTACATATTATAAAGAGGGAAATATGAACCATTGTAACAGTTTGGACTGGAAATGCTCAAGCATGGCTTCTCTAAGAATTTGATATTTAAATGGTTAAGAAAAGTGAGGGGCACCTGGGTGGCTCAGATGGTTAAGGGTCTGCCTTTAACTCAGATCATGATCTCAGGGTCTTGGGATTGAGCCTCTGCATCAGGCTCCCAGCTCAGCGGGGAGTTTGCTTCTCCCTCTCCCTTTGCCTCTCCCCCCAGTCATGCTCTTTCTCTCTGTCTCAGATGAAGAAATAAAATCTTTTAAGAGAAGAAAAAAGAAAAGTGAATAATGAGTACAAGTTAGCCAGGTGAAACAAGATAGAGACAAGAACATTTCTGGCCTACATAATAGCTTGTGGGACTTTCCTGAGGTAAAGAAGGGCCAGGATCTTGAAGACCAGAAATGTAAGAGCGTGTAAGTTAGGAGGAAACATACCTATCAGCCAAATTAGGTAAATAAGGGACATGTTAAGATTTTTAAACAAGACTTGTTTATAATATGATGTGCAGGGGTGCCTGGGTGGCTCAGTTAGTTAAGTATCTGCTTTTGGCTTAGGTCATGATCCTGGGGTCCTGGGATCAAGGCCCACATTGGGCTCCCTCTCCCTCTGTCACCTCTGCTTGTGCATGTACACACTCTTGCTCTCTGTCAAATAAATAAAATCTTTAAAAAATAAAATAAAATGTGAGGTGCAGCCATTGAGAGGTTTTCAGTGTGGTGGGATGAATTAAAAACATGAACATACTTCTTATATAAAGAAAGCTTAATTGAATTTGGGAGTTTTTAAGTGAAAACAAAAAGGTGGTACCTGGGTGGCTCAGCTGCTTTAGTGTCTGCCTTCAGCTTGGGTCATGATCTCAGGGTCCTGGGATAGAGCCCTGCCTGCATCAGGCTCCCTGCTCAGTGGGGGAATCTGATTTTCCCTCTCCCTATGCTTACCCCTTCCCCTTCCCTCTTCCCCCCACTCATGCTTTCTCTTTCTCAAATAAATAAATAAATTCTTTTAAAAAAATGAAATAAAAAGGAGGCAAATCACCTTCAACATAAAAAATGCTAGGATTTTTATTTCTCTAGAAGTAGAATAAAGATCATGTTAATAAAGGGAATATGGTTTTCTCATCTGAGACTAGAAGCCAATAACTTGGGAAGAGAAATAATGCTCCACTGTGGTGAGGTATGTCTTTAGGTAATTCAAGAGGAAACCCTTTAGCGATTGCTAATAATGTAAAGTAGGATCAGAGGACATACTATGATTTCCCCCCTAATAAGATCAGAGTACTTCTGGTTACAATAAAAGAATTTGAAGGACAATCACCAGTTCTTTAGTGGGTACTCCATTTATACTTATAATTGATTATAATGAGTCCCTATAGCAATACTTTTTTTAAAAAAGATTATTTATTTATTTATTTATTCATTCATGATAGATACAGAGAGAGAGAGGCAGAGACACAGACAGAGAAGCAGGCTTCATGCAGGGAACCAGACGTGGGACTCGATCCGGGACTCCAGGACCACGCCCTGGGCCTAAGGTAGGCACCAAACCGCTGAGTCATCCAGGGATTCCCCACCATAGCAATACTTTAATGGAAAAGATCTAAAACCTAGCAGAACAATACAGAGTAAGAGGACTAGGAGCTGTGCTATTGAAACACAGAGCTCTTTATTTTATTCCACATAAGGAGAGGAAAAGTTCTTCCATTTTGGGAAAGCACTGTCCAATAAAAATCTACTAGGAGCCACATATGTAATTTTACATTTTCTAGTGACCATATTTTTTTAAAAGTTTCAAGAAAGGTGAAATTACTTTTAATATATTTTATTTTGCCCATAATATCTAAAATAGTCATTTCAGTATATAATTTATATAAAATTTATTGAGATATTTTACTTTTTTCTGGTTGCTAAGTCTTTGATATCTACTGTGTATTTTACCCTTATAGCACATCTCAATTTAAGCATGCCATATCACAAATGCTCAATAGCCACACATTGCTAGTGGCTGTGGTATTGAACAGCACAGCTTTAAAGCTTTAGAGAGTGTCTGATGTGGCTATTTAATTGTGGCTGATGTCAGTTGTTTCATTGTCATTGGTCATTTTCCTCTGCTCAGGTACTAGCCTTCAGTAAAATTGGGCTTGAATTTCAAAAGCCCTAATTAAGGTTCTACATCATTACTTTTGTAATAGATAATTTTGTCCTAAGGCTACTAAGGAAATAAGAACAAAATGTAGAGGTGAACTTTCTTAAAAGGACTTTATTCCTCCCCTCACTTATTAGTCAGAGAATGAGAGGGGAAGAGACGATAGAGTATACCCAGTTTTCTTCCGATTCTTGGCTTGACGGACAGAGATAGCTCCGCAATAAATACTTTGTTGGAGGGTCACCTGGGTGGCTCCGTCCATTAAGCATCTGCCTGCAGTTCAGGTCATGATCTCAGGGTCCCCGAATCAGGCCCCGCCTCAAGCTCTGCTCAGCACAGTCTGCTTTGCTGCTCCCTCTCCCTTTGCTGCTCCCCCTTTTGCTGATCTCTCTCACCACCTCTCTCTCTCTCTCTCTCTCTCAAATAAATAAGTAAAATCTTTAAAAAATATGTATTTGTTGGGGGGAAAAAAAGCAATGAAATGAAATAATATGGCAGAGTGTCCACAGAAGCTCTCTAGGGATCATATGCATATAAGCTTGTAAATACTCGCTTCTCATGGAATTCCAAAGTGAAGTTTGTCAATCTGCTCTGCTTTCTCTTTGGGTGTGTGTGTGTTTTTTTTTGTTTTTTTTTTTTTTTTGTCATTCATCTTTACAATAGCTCATAGAATGTTATATGTGACATGAAAAATGAAGGGAACCCCAGGAGTCTTGACTCTGAGCCTAAGCTGTGAGATTATTACCTAGGTTATAAGTTTTGTTCTTCAGTGTTCATTCATTCAACAAGTAATATATTGAGAGCCTACTATGTGCTATGAACCTCTCTAGACCCTGGAAATACAGAGGTCAAGACAGGGAAGGTCCCTGGGCCTTAATAAACTTTTTAGATGTTTTTTAAATTTTATTTTGGAAAAATTTAAACATGTACAAAAGTAGAAAAGAGTATAATCTTCCCAATCATCCAGTTTCAAAAATTATCAACTCATGATCAATCTTACTTCATTGATACTCCATACTCTCCTCTTACTACATTTCAAATTATTTTGACAGCATAAACATCACATCATTTCCCTGACAGATGATTTGAATATTGCACATTTTTTTTTCTTCCAGATACTGAGATTTATACTCTCTCTCATCATCTATAGCAGTTTATACAGGGGACAAATGTGTGTGTGTATGAATATGTAATGTATATATGCATATATGCATATAGCTCCTCAACTACCATCCAATTAACCATTAATATTTATAGAGTCTTCCTCATAAGTACAACTAGAATCTACTCATTGTCATTCAGCCCAGGCTATACACAGCCAAAGAAATCCATAAAAGCCCATGCTAATCATGTCACTATTTAAAATCCTTTGTTGACTGCCCATTTACTAGGCTGAAGTACAAATTTATTCATAATAATACCTAATTGAAATATAGTGTGTTTTATGGTATTAAGCACTGTGCTAAGTGATATATATATGTCATTATATGTCATATTTATGTATATATATAATGACAATCCTTACAATTGAGCATTCCCATTTTATAGCTGAGGAAATTAAAGCCTCAAGTTGCCTAAGTACATTCAAGGAGTGCTCAAGCATAGGAGAGCTTGAACTCAGATCACTAAACAATAAAAACCACATCTTTAACCACATTTTACTAAATCCTTAATTAATTGGTGTCTGTCTAGCTCTCAGCTTCATCTCACTTCTTCACCTTTCATACTCTGTAGTGCTGCCATACTGTATTTGTGTAGTTCCCCCAGATAAACAATACTGTATTGAGCAATAAGCAAACAGGCATATGCTGAAGAAAACATCAAAACAGGAACATGAATAGATTTTTTTAGAGAATTCGGGTTTTCTTTTTTTTTTTTTTTTTTTTTTTTTTTTAAAGATTTTATTTATTTATTCATGATAGTCACAGAGAGAGAGAGAGAGAAAGAGAAAGAGAGGCAGAGACACAGGCCGAGGCAGAAGCAGGCTCCATGCACCGGGAGCCCGACGTGGGATTCGATCCCGGGTCTCCAGGATCGCGCCCTGGGCCAAAGGCAGGCGCCAAACCGCTGCGCCACCCAGGGATCCCGGGTTTTCTTTCAAAGTATCCAACTGAACATGATAAGAAAAACCAATCAGACAGAAGGAATTTCCTACTAGTATTTTATAATTAGCATTATTTTTATCTTGAATTTCAAATGGAAAAGCACGATACTATTTTTGATGCATTAGGCCTGTAAAATCTTCAATCTATTCCTTGCTGTCCTTTATTCTATTCCAAAATACACTGTCCTTTATTCTCTTTCTTGCACAAGGAGCCCCTGCTATTTAGAACATTTACCATGCCCAACCCTATTTTGTACTTAACTCTTATACACACTTCAGGATTTATCTTAAAAATTACTCCCTCTAGGAAATCTTTTCTGGCAGGACTGAGTGATCATAGTGTGTATCCCTATTATAATTATATCACCATGCATTGTTAACAGTTGTCTATCTACCACATTAATATGTTCCTTGAAAGCAAAAGCTTTCTTCTATTCACTGCTTTATTCCCAGTATCTAACATATAATAGTTCTTTGCTTTTCTCTTTTATTTTTTTCAAATGTAGATTTATTAGCTGGCTGCTACAAGGGAGAACTTACACTATGGGGAGTTCAACATTTCAACAGGTGGCAGTTACAAAAGAATACCTATAGAGTTTATAGAACCTGAATTAATCATAGGATGGCCTTGGCAGAGATTGCTCAGAATTTGTACACTAGGAAGGTGCTAGAAAGATCAGTGGTTGGTTTATCTTTAGGACACATGACTTTGTGGAGTTATTGTTAGGTTGGTCTGTCTGTGGCCTTATTCAGAATACCATGGGTCTGATGAATTGGTATTCAGAGTCTGAAGATAATTTGTCTTGCATGTCACGGTTTTGTACAGTTTTTCTATTTTGTGAGTGATAATATGGTTTTGCAAGTTGTGGTTTCTGTTTCAACTTTAAGTTTCCATTTCACATCCTAGTTGCCAGCTGAACCGGTTTTCCCTTTGTCCAAAGAATAGTGACAAAGCTCTTGTCCTCTCAAGAAGTTCCCAGTCAGGCTATTTTAATATAATTTGATATAATAGAGATATAAATAAAGCATTATGAGTTCAGAAGAAACAACTTTTTTTTTAACTATCATTTTGTTGAAATCCTGCTATATGCAAGGCTCTACATACGATAATGTACTAAGCAAGTTAAATACATTATTTTATTTAATCTTCAAAAACTCTATAAAATTAATACTGTTTTTCTTATCCTCATTTTAAAATCAAGAAATTGTGCTGCAAAATGGTTAAATAATACACTCAGGTCACCTAGCTAAGAAATGATAGATCTAGAACTTTATTTATTTTTTTTAAAGATTTATTTATTTATTTATTCAGAGAGAGTGAGAGAGAGGCAGAGACACAGGCAGAGGGAGAAGCAGGCTCCATGCAGGAAGCCTGACATGGGACTCGATCCCGGGACTCCAGGATCACACCCCGGGCTTCAGGCGGCGCTAAACCGCTGCGCCACTGGGGCTGCCCGATCTAGAACTTTATTAAACAAATATTTGCTGGGTACTATTCCAGATACTTTATTTAATCTCCAAAACAGACCTTTGAAGTAGCTACCACTTTTTATCTTATTTCACTGTTGAGGAAACTGATTCATGGGGAAATAAAGTAACTCATCTAAGATCACAGAGCTTGTGACCACATTGTACAGATGGATTCAGACCCAAGCAACTTGGCTCCATGGTCCACCACCTTACCTACCGCCTCTCTCTTGGGCTCTCACATCTTTTTACTTAACCACTGTGCTGATGTGCCTCATTGGCAGAGGAGAAGCTGTACAAAGGGGTTGAGTGTGGCTGGGGCATAGCAGTTAAGTAGGATATTTCTGGTTGGATCAGAGAAAGAAAGCTATATACCATTCTACTCAGGAGGAGTAGTCTCTGTTCAGAGCCCTGGGATTAGGGAAGTCTCTGCTTGTTCAGGAAATGGTGAGGTTTGAGGAATTCTGAGTGCCTTGGACAGGGAATTGTGGCAGCTGATAGAGCTGATAGATCTGGACACGAGTGCTGGGACCAGGTTAGAACTTCACAATTGCCCCTCACTTTTAACTGAAAGGATGCCGCTCTTAATACTGCACTTGTCTTTGATTGGCTATTCTGGTTTTAATGCATCCCCAAGGGAAAGAAATTTGTCACCACTAAAGATATTCATGCTGGAGGCATCTTCAAAAGAGAAGTTCCAGGAACTGTGTTAAGCAAAGAGATCTTTAGGGGGAAAATGCTGCTTCGAGATAGTCTTAAGGCAATTGCTTTGTAGAGCATAAGATGCATTTGAATGTCTATGTCCTTGTAAATTAAAGAAAAAATATGTCATCATTTTCCATCAATCCAGGGTCCTGAATAGCATATTTTGTTTATGGAGTTCTGGGAGCTGACATGCATTTACTCATCATGGATTCCCATATATAGATACTATTCATGTCTCCAATGTAGAAATGAGGAGACTGAGGCTGAGAGGACTCAGGGATTTGAGCATATTGCACAGCAGGAGGTGAGAGAGCTGACATTTCAAGCCAATTTGCCGTATTTCAGAGCCTCTTCTGCCAATGGCCTCATGTAGTCTGAGACCTTTTAGCCTGTGAAAGTGCAGAACCTCCCAAACAGAGCAGAGAACAGGCAGTCAAATGTCTGGAGAGTGAGTAGTCAGGAAATAAAGAGCAGTGCTGGGGCCAAGAGGAGGGAACTTGTTGCAGCTTCATGCATCCTTGCCCCTTTCGTATCAGACCCACCCACTTGCACGCATCACTGGGAAATCTAACACCATTACTTCCACCACATTCTATTCTTGAGTACAGCCCACATTTTGGGGGTGGGGTGGGAGGGGATTAGGCCTCATCTTTAGAAAGAAAATGCATCAGTGAATTTGTGGACATATTTTAAAATCACAGTACTACCATTAAGGCTGTGTAAGTACAACAGTGATTCCTCCAGGAGCCTCAGGAGAGAATTGCCTGCTTGCCAGCCTTTGGGGATAGAGACTGGTAGTGTGCTGGTTAATGTTTAGCAACTGGCTTTCTAGAAAATAAAATATATAGATGCATACGTATGTGCGCGTAAGTTTTACTGGTATAAAGGACATGTAGTATACAACTTAACAAATAATAAAATACATAATACCCTCAATTATAAATTCCCTATAACAAATTGGTTCTGACACAATGTTTTAGCTGATTTTTACTGAATGCTTTTATTGGTAACATTTTCTGCATCACGCTTTTACATCTAGATAGTCAACAAAACAATAAATCAAGTCCAGCTCTCTGTAGCAATTGCTGATTTCCATGGTTTAAATGCTCCCCAAATAGCCAATTTCAGTTTATCAACATAATATCACTGAATGCATAGTTGGAAAGAAATTCACAATAAAACATCTTAATATGCTGTTTCCACCACGCAGATTCAATAGATGTAAATATCCTGAGGGGCACAAATAATAATAAAATATAGTGTAATAATTAGGAAGTGATAAGCTTTTAGAATTTATTGCCTTTTAAAAATATAATTGATGTAATTTTAAGGTTAGATAGTGTTTAAATAAAAGTTCTCTAAACAACTGTCTTGCAAAATTCTTAAAGGCTAGCAGGCAGCTCCAGCACACCATTGACTAGAAACACCTTTACCTTTCACCATGTAGGGAATTCCCAACATTTCAACAACCAGAATTGAACACAGGAAACATAAAGCACCAGTATTTTGAGAGAGTAAAAGCAGTCAGAAGGAACAAGAGGAAAATGGAACTGATAAAAAAAAAAAAAAAAAAAAAAAAGAGGGATAAAAACCTGAACTGTTTTTTTTTTTTTTAAGGTATCCTTGAAGAGATTTAAGTTCAACATAAAAAAATTAAGCAATTTAATGGATTAAGAGAAGAATACGTTTGTCACCACTGAGACACCAATCAATGACCTGGAAAATAAAAATACAAATCATAAAAAGAAGAGGCAACTTGTAAATTTGAAAAGCTCATCATAATTTAGCACATCGTAGATTGTGCTATCTTGACAAAAAACTGTAGAAACTCATAATTATCATGTAAATTATTGCTTAACTATGCAAATATTTTCTATTCTTCCTAGCTTCAAAATATACATATATTTTAATTCAATTTGAATATACTAATACAACAGTAACATTTCTGATTACTGCAATTTGAAAGCCATAGTTAAAAAGCTAAAATATCCCTGTATATATAGTGCTTGCAAAAATTTTTTGTTATATGATCCACTTATGTGGCACCATATTTAGGGATGTATTAAATGGAACAGGCACATACTGAATAAAACTTCAACATTTCTATACTTGTTCATCTTACTTGCTAATATCAGTGATATATTAGCAGAATTTAACATGTATAAGATTATTGAAAATACACAGTTTAAAACTTCTCTCTTAGGGTGGCTCAGCAGTTGAGCATGTGCCTTTGGCTCAGGGCATGATCCCATAGTAGTCCCAGGATCTAGTCTCATATGGGCTCCCTGCATGGAGCCTAGTTCTCCGTCTCCCTGCGTCTCTGCCTCTCTCTTTCTCTGTGTCTTTCATGAATAAATAAATAAAATCCTTAAAAGGTTTTTCAAAAAATAAAACTTCTTTATTTAATATTGGCAAATGAATTAATGATATTAACCATGGGCCAGTTTGTTTCTAAATAAAACCAAAATACACTCTGATATGCTACTACAGAACCAGCAGAGGGAGCTCAAAGATTTTTTGCTTTTTTTTTTTTTTTTAACTTACTACGGACAATTATTTTCTTTCTTAAAAGGTGTTGGATTCTGAAAAATATATAGTTATTATTTAAATAACAAAATATATTAACAAAAATCCTTTGGTTAAAAATATATTCACAAAGAAGATATCAGTATTACCTATTTAGAAATAGCAGGCAATTGAAATTACACTTTTTTTTTTTCCAATAGCCTGTGCTTCCAAAAATATTTTTTTAACCAATATTTCTAGTTTTGGTAAAGTGGACTAAACTATAGTGAAAACTCTCTGGCTGTAAACATTAAACTTTGATAGGTAAAGTGTGACACATTTTAAGTTTAATTCTTGTATATGTAATAAAACCTAAATATATTCCCATTCACTCAGTTCTCAGCCCCTCCACGTACATAAACAGCACTCATTATTCTTCTCTTAAGTATCCTTCCAGAATTTATTTATGAATACACAGACATATGAATATAAAGTCTCATTCTAATCCATTTTTTCCTATGCAATAAGTAGTATCTCATATACCCTATTCTGTGTCTTAGTTTTATCACTAATATATCTTGGATATCTTTTTATTAGTCTAGTATAGAGAACTTACTCATTTTTTAAAAAAAAACATTTATATGGTGGATAGCAAGTGTATTTTAAGAACATGTCATAATTTATTTATATTTTCCTATGTAATGAACTTTTGAGTTCTTTTTCTATTGCAAATAATTCTTTAACAATAACCTTACATACATGAGCCATGTTGTATATATAAAGAGTAAAGGATAAAGTCCCAAAAGTAGGATTGCTACATAAAAAGACATATGAGTTTATATTAATGGATATTGCCAAATTACCACATATGAAGGTTTTACCAAATTGTTTTACCAATTTGTATTCCCTCAGGAATAGTGTGGCTATTTCATGACAATATTGCCAACTGAATATTAGCAGACTTATGAATTTTAGCAGTCTGATAGATGACATGTATCTAAGTATAATGTACATTTCTCTTACTATGAGGGAATTAGCTGAACATTAGTGTCAGAGCCATTTGTATTTCTTTATCATGAACTTACTGTTCATAATCCTTTGCTCATTTTTCTATTGGGTTTTTGTTCCTTATTATTTTGTTGTTGTTGTTCCTTATTAAATTGCAGTCTCTCCTTGTTAGGATGATTAACCCTTTGTGATATGTGTTACCATTTTATTGTCTTTGACACACAGAAATTTTCATATCTACATAGTCAAATTTATCAATCTTGTTTACAGCCCTTTAGATTTTGAGTCACAGAAAAATTCACTCTCCACTCCCAGGTTATAAAGAATTCTCCCATGTTTTCTTCTAGTATTTTTATGGTTTTTTTCATTGATTTTTAGATTTGAACTTTATTCTGAAGTACAATGTGAATTATGAACCCAATTTCATTTTTCCAAATGGGCACCAAAACATTCCAAGACTACCAATATAGTATAACATTCTAATGACTTCACCAAAAAACTATGGTAACTAATAAATGAACTCAGTAAAGTTGCAGGATATAAAATCAACATACAAAAATTCATTGCATTTCTATATACTAACAAACTATCTGAAAAAAAATAAAGAAAAAAATCCCATTTACAAAGCACCAAAAATAATAAAGTACTTATGAATAAATGTAACCAGGGAAGGAAAAGAGCTATACACTGAAAACTATCAGACGTTGATTTAAAAAAAGGAAGAAGACTCAAATAAATGAAAGGATATTCTAGTTATATGAGTTGGAAAAGTTAATACTGTTAAAATGTCCATACTAATGTAAGCCATTTATAGATCCAGTACAGTCCTTATCAAAATTCCAATGGTTTTCCACAGAAATAGAAAACACAAGCTTAAAATTTGTATGGAATCACAAAAGACCCTTAATAGCCAAAACAATCTTGAGAAGGAACAAAGATGAAGGCATCACACTTCTGATTTCAAACTATCTTATAAAGTTATAGTAATCAAAATAGTATGATACTGACATAAATCAGATATATAGACCAAAGGAACAGAATTAAGAAACCAGAAATAAACTCATACATCTATGGTCAACTAATATTTGACAAAGGAGCCAAGAATCAATGAGAAAAAGATAATCTCTTCAATAAATGATGTTGGGAAAACTGGATGTTCCCATGTAAAATGAATGAAATTGGACCCCTATCTTTTTTTTTTTTTTTTTTTTTGAGGCTTAAGTGAACTGTTTTTGGACAGTTTTTTGTTGTTGTTGTTTTGTTTTTTGTTTTTTGTTTTTTTTTTCAGTTTGGAAGCCAGTTGAATTTCTGATGGAGTTTCCTTGACAGCGGGGCCGGGCAGGGGTGGCCAGACCTTCCCCATGCCTTGGGGGCTCTGGGGTAGGAGCAGAAACAAAGTTTAAGGCTGTTGCCACTATATCCTGGATACAACAACCTGGAAAATCATATTAATCAAGGAGACAAAAATCCCTCTAAACTCTGATACTGCACTCAAAATCAAATGAACAAAAATAAAATGCCCAAGCCACAGCTCTAAGGATGACAGACCCCTGTCCCTTCCACAATGTTGTTGCTGTCATCAGGAGTCCTCAGTCAACCCTGGACTCAGTCATCACTTGGAGTCATGAGGGTGTAGGACTCTTGCTTTGTCCCTCCATCCTTGCTTGGTGTGGGTTCCAGTGATCTCCCAGGGGAGTGGTGAGGGGCTGAAGCACTCAGTAGGAACAGGGGGAGTCTGCTTCCTGATTGGGGCAGGATGAAAACCCATTCACCTTCCCCGAGGTAAGGGAAGAGCACGGTTCTCTAGAAAAATCATTCACCGATAGAGGGGGATGCTGGTGCTGATTTGTATGTCGATTGGGGGTAGGGAGGTGGGACAAGTGAGTGGGGAGGAAGACGAAGGAACTGAGGGAGATGGGTCCGAGGGTGGTGGGGCCTGGGGGCTGGCCGGCCCTCCCAGCTCTCCTGGGAGCCACTTAAAGTGATCCCTGGTTTGTCTTACACAGGACTTTCAGTGAGCTTGGTCTGACCGTGAGTCCTAGTTGCCAGAGAGGAGTTAGGATGATGAAAAGAGACGGCATATTTAGAGTGAGGTCGCCACACTTTGCAGATCATAAGAGAATGGAAATAGGAGGTGCCAGGCTAAGCAGGAGATGGCACGAGGGAAGCCACTGCTTTTACCAGGTGGATCAAAGCCCTCAGGTGCTGCAGTGTAGACTGATGCCCAGCCTGACAGTGTGGCCAGCTGACGTGGCCCCAGGTAAGGGTGGATCTGGGAGCAGTGCTGGCTGAGCCCCACTGGCCCCCAGGCACTTTTGTCACTTGTGTACTGTGCTCTAGAACTGCTGAGGAGCTCCCATGAGGGGACCACATGTATAAAGCAGGGTCCTGGCCCCCTGAGTTGACCATCTGAAGAAAGGTGCTGCAGTGAGAAATGGCTGCTGTGAGTTCCCAGGCCACGGTGGCCCTAGAAGCAGTGTCAGGAGCTCCTCTACAAACCCTGCATGTTCTTAAACCACTCACAAAAACTAATCTGAAATAGATTAAAGACTTAAACATAAGACCTGAAGCTGTAATATCCCTAAAAGAAAACATAGGTAAAAAGAACCTTGACATTGGTCTTATTATAGATTTTTTGGATATAACACCAAAACCAAAATTAACAAAAGCAAAAATCAACAAATGAGACTACATCAAACTAAGAAGCTCTTGCTAGTAAATGAAATGATCAACAAAATGAAAAGGCAACCTATAGAATGGAGAAAATATTTACAAATCATTATCTGACAAGGGGTTAATAACTAAGATATATAAGAAACTCAGATAGTTCAATAGTGAAAAATACCAAAAATCTCATTGAAAAATGGGCAGAGGATCTGAAAAGACATTTATCCAAAGAAGCCATATAGATAGCCAACAGACACATAAGATGTTTAACATCACAAATCATTAGAGAAATGTAAATCAAAATCACAATGAGATATTACTTTACGCCTGTTAGAATGTCTATTATCAAAAAGACAAGAAATAACAAGGGTTGGTGAGGATGTGGTTAAAAGGGAAACTTTGTGCACAGTTGGTGGGAATTTCAATTGGTCCTGCCACTATGGAAAACAGAATGGAGGGTTCTCAAAAGAGTAAAATTAGAACTGCCATATGATGCAACAATTCTACTTCTAGATATTTACTCAAAGAAAATGAAAACACTAATATGAATAGATATGTATCCCCATGTTTATGGTAGCATTATATGCAATAGCCAAATACATGGACACAGCCTAAGTGTCCACTGATGAATAAATTTTTAAAATGCACACACACACACACACACACACACACACACACTGGAATATGATTCAGCTGTAAAAAAAAACACAGTGAAATATTGCCATTTGCAACAACATGGATGGACCTTGAGGGTGTTATGCTAAGTAAAATTGGTCAGACAGAGAAAGATAAATGCCATATATTCTCACTTATATGTGGACTCTTAGAAAAAAAGAAAAGACAAGCTCATAGATACAGAGAACATATTGGTGGTTGCCAGAGACATGGGAGGGGGGGCCACCATGGCTGAATTGGGTCAAAAGTATAAACTTCCAGTTACAATTAGTCATGGGGACATAATGTACAGCATAGTGAATATAGTTAATAATAGTGTATTGCATTTTTTGAGTTTCTAAGAAAGTGGATCTTTAAACTCTCATCAAAAGGAAAGCAAGTTTGGGACACCTGAGTGGCTCAGCAGATGAGCATCTGCCTTCAGTTCACTCTGGGATGAGTCCTGCATTCGGCTCCCTGCGGGGAGCCTGCTTCTCCCTCTGCATGTGTCACTGCCTCTCTCTATGTTTCTCATAAATAAAAATATCAATCAATCAATCTTAAAAAAAAAGAAAAAAGCAAGTTTTATAACTATGCATGGTGACAGATTTGGGTAAACTTATTGTGGTAATCATTTCACATTATGTAAATATATTGAATTATTGTGTCATACACCTAAAACTGTTATATGTCAGTCATAGTTCAATTAAAAGAAAATGATCAAAAAAATAAATAAATAAATAAAAAATAAAAGGAAATGATCAGTTGACTATATTTATGTAAGTCTATTTCTGGGCTTTCTGTTCTGTTCTATTGGTCTATTTGTCTATTCTTCGACTAGTCCCACATTGTGTTGATTATGTTAGCTTTATAGTAAATCTTGAAGTCAGGTAGTGTCAGTTCTTCAACTTTGTTCTTTTCCTTCAATGTTGAGTTGGTTGTTCTGGGGCTTTTTCCCGTGTAAACTTTAGATTCCATAAAATAACTTGCTGGAATTTTGTTTGGGGTTGTACTATATCTATAGATCAAATTGGGAAGGACTGACATCTTGATTATATTGAACATTGAATATCTCTCCATTTAGTTTGTCTTTATATCTTTTCTCAGAGTTTGGAGTTTTCCTCATATAGCTCTTGTACATATTTCATTAGATTTATAAATAAGTATTTCACTGGGGGTACTGCTAATTTAATGTGGTAAATGTGTTTTTAATTTCAAATTCAGCTTGTTCATTACTGGTATGTAGGAAAGCATTGATTTTTATATCAACTTTATATCCTCAACCTTTCTAATAATTACTTATTAGTTCCAGGAGGTTTTTTTTTGTCAATTTATGAGGGGGTTTCTACATAGATAATCATATCATCAATGAACAAAGACAGTTTTATTTCTTCCTTCCCAATCTGTATAACTTTGATTTCCTTCTCTTGTCTTACTGCATTTGCTAGGACGTACCAGTATGATATCGAAAAGCAGTGGTGCAGAATACATCCTTGCCCGATACCTGATCTTAACAGGAAAACTTCAAGTTTCTCCTATTAAATATGACATTAGCTATAGGGTTTTTGTAGACGTTCTTTATTAAATTGAAGAAGTTCTCTTTCTATTCCTATTGACTAAGAGTGGTGTTTTATTTTGTTCACGTTGTTGTTTAAAGGCAGTTAACACACTGGACTCACTGTCTTACCTATGGAAGGTAGCAGCTGAAATCTCTGTTCAGATCTTTTAGCCTTCTCTGGGTTACTTTAAATCTGCCCTCAACAATTAGAGTTCAGACTTTAGCTAAAATTCGAGCAGAGGGATCCCTGGGTGGCGCAGTGGTTTGGCGCCTGCCTTTGGCCCAGAGCACGATCCTGGAGACCCGGGATCGAATCCCATGTCGGGCTCCCTGCGTGGAGCCTGCTTCTCCCTCTGCCTGTGTCTCTGCCTCTCTCTCTCTCTGTGTGACTATCATAAATAAATAAAAATTAAAAAAAAATTTGAGCAGAGTATTTGGAACTCTCCTCTCTGGACCTCTCTTGTATATTTTCCCTTTTTCTTTCCAGCTATAGTGGTCACCCCAAACTCTATGCTTAGTTTCTTATTTCTTGAAGCCAGAATGACCGGGGGTTTCTCTTCAAATTTTAGCTCCTTTGTTGGAGCCTGCCCTGAGGATAGAAATTACATATACATATCTTTACCTGTTGCCACTTCCTTCACGTGTTGACTTGCCTCCAGCTTCTGCCTGATTTTGGTCACTCTCCAGTTCATTTAGTCGTTTTCTAAGGAATTTATAAAATCATGATATATATTTGAATGATTATTCTAATGCCAGTGTAGAGAATTGGGTTTAATGAACAAAGGTTGGGTGCAAGAAATCCAAGTAACAGATGATGACTTCAAATGAAATACTGAGTATAAAAATAGAGAAGGCAGGGGTGTGTGGGTGGCTCAGTTGGCTAAGCATCTGCCTTCGGCTCGGGTCATGATCTCAGAGTCCTGGGATGGAGCTCCCTGCTCAAGGGGGAGTCTGTTTCTCCCTCTCCCATTCTCCCTGCTTATGCTCTCTGTCTCTATCAAATAAATGAATAAAATCTTAAAAAAAAAAAAGGATAGAGAAGGCAAAATAATTAGGAACATCTACAAGCTCAGATTAAGAGCTTTGTGACTCTGAACTGCCACATTTGACCCACCCAGAATTTTCCTTATTGTGTAGAGAGCATCAGAAAAGGGAGTGAGGTATTAGCAAACAGAATTATTAATTGCTTGTCATCTAAAATTCATAAATGAAGTGAATTAGTGTTAGCTTAAAGCAAAATGAAGTGAATTAGTGTTAGCTTAAAGCATCCATTTCTCCTCAGTTCCATTCACAGAAAATAAATCCAAGAATTTCATAAAGTACCACTAGTATTTGAAGATATATCCTATTACACAGGAATTTTGTCAGCTACTAGCAATAGAAATCTGACTGCTATGGCTTAAACACCTGAGAGTTTATTGTTTTACATCAAAGAAGTTCAAATGTGGGTTCTCCACGCTGGCATTGAATTCCACAAAGATAACAGGAACCCAGGCCTTTCTATATTTCGACAGTGCTTATCTTGACACATAGCTTCCACCCTCAAGGTCCCAAGATGGCAACAGGAATTGCAATCCTCATAAGTCCGTTTTAGGCGGAATAAGTAGAAGAGCAAGGAACAAAAGGACTCATCCAAGCTTTCTGTTAATAAAAGCCTTCTAAAAAATCTCAACCTATAACTTTCACCTATACATCTTTGACTGGTCCTTCGTTACATGGTCATACCTGCCTACAAAGGAGGTTGGAAAATACTTTTTTTTTTTTTTTTAATACTTTTTTTTAAAGCTGAGACATTTGGTACCTGAAATAAAATTGAAATTATGTTACTGAGGATAAAGGAGAAAATGGATGTCGAATAAGCAACCAGCTGTCTCTGCCACATATACCAAATGATTTTGTTGGAGCTCTCCCAACCAACTTAAGTCAAACAAAAACAACAAAAACCAGGGAATATATTGACCCACATCAGTGAACTTCATGTTATCTTTATGCAGACAAACTCAATCTAAGCCCTCAAATAAGCCTTAGGAAATTATTTCCTTTATCTCTCACCTGTGCTTTTATCTGGATTGGAAACAGGCTTAGACACATTCTGCCCTTCTGGTGGCAAGATAGCTACTAGAAATAATGGGTTTACATTCTCCCAGTTTAGCAATCTCAGTGGAAAGAGATCGCTTGTTTCTTCATTTTAGAAAGAGTCATAAGAGGGACTCATGGTCCTTGGTATCATGGGCCTATGCCTACAATCATTGTAGACAGGGTATGTGCCACTCTAAATGGTCAGATCGTTCCATGGAATTCATCCTCCTGGGTCAGTCCGAGCTAAACCATATGAATTGAGTTGGGGGAGGTTTGTATCCTTATTAAACTCAATGCTACAAAAAAAAAAAAAAAAAAAAAAAAAAAGTAAATGGGTGGCAGGCAAACAAAACAACAGGCCTGGTTCAGAGAGTAAAAACTTTGAGGAAAAGAAAATTAATTTAGGTATTTTCAGTCTAGAAATGAAAGGACAGAAAAGGCAAAATACTGATGATCTATGAATCCCTTGCATGATTCCTATTCTCATCAATCTTATTCAATAATACAATGTCCACAGGGAGAAAGTATACTTCAAGCAAGTGCTGGTAATACTGTGAGCATTATGAAAAGCTTTTATAGTTCTAAAACAACCTTCAAAATACCAAGAAGATTTTCTTAAGTATACTATTTATTGGTGTATTTATTTGTGGTAACTATTTTAATCGCTAAATCAAGGAGATTCAAAATGATGCACAATCATAAATTAATCCTTTCAACACTCTGTATTGAAAAACATTATGAAGAGAATAGGATTCAAAGCAATGATGTAGTTTTTTCCCCCAAGGTCATGAATTGAATTAGTAGCTAACCAAAGCTGCAGACTCCCAAAATATATGACTCATCCTGCTCCACATTTCTATAGCCTATTTTGATTTATCACCATGGTTGGTCCTTTTTGGCATAATTTTGTGGGTGAATGGCAGAAAATGAAAATGACCATATGTTTGGAACTCAGCAACATCTGCCGTAGGGAAATAATAAACAAAAAAAGAGAGCACAAATACTCAAATGAAAGAACCAAATGAGGCACAGCCAAAAAATCTATGGAGAAAATTTGCCAGCAGCTAAATGTAACCAAGAGCGGTACATAAATTGAGGTATCAGAACTTTCAGTATTTGGTATAGTAGTGAGTATACTTAGAGCTGTTTTTTTATTTTGTTTCTTCTAACAGAATGTCATCCTTACAGAAAATTTTCAAAAATAGTACAAAGAATTCCAGAATAACCTCTACCCAGATTCTCCAAATGTTAACTATTATTGTCTCATAGTCTTCTCCTTCGTTCTCTCTCTACACGGGAGTGTGCATGCACACACATGTGTTCTTGCACACACACACACTGAACAATTTAAGAGTAAGTTCAGATACAATACTTCTTTCCTCTATACACTTCAATGTGTATTTTCTAAAACTCGGAATATTTTATGTAACAACAGCACAATTTTCAAAATTGGAAAACTGCTGCTGATATACCACTGTTATTTATTATACAGTCTGTACTCCGATTTTACTAATAGGCCAGTAAGGGCAATTACAGAAAAAGAAATTTAGGATCATGCATTACATTCAGTTGTCATATCTCTTTACTTCCCTTAATATGAAGTCCTGAGACTCTTTGTATTTCACGAAGCTAACATCTTTGAAAGTATAGGACAATTATTTTGTAGACAGTCCTTCAAACTAGGTTTTGTCTGATGTTTTCTCATTATTAGATTCAAGTTATTCAGGAATATCACAGAAAGGATCCTGTGTTCTTTTCAGTACACCACATTAGGAGGCATATGCTGTTGATTTGTCTCACTATTTGTGCTTAACCTTGATCATTTGGCTAAGGTGGTGTCTGTCATGTTTCTCCACTGTAGCATTATTATGTTACCTCTTATAATTAATAAATGACTTTTGGAAAGATATTTTGAGGTTGTGTAACTATCCTATTACTCCCCAAACTTTTACACACTATTTTTAGCATCCATTGATGACTGCCACCTGAATTAATTAGAATGAATATTTTTAAATTAAATTTGTTTCTAAAATGTATACCACTCATGCCATGCTAAGTGTTCACATAATCATAGGACTTTTATTATAGATGAATTTCTATAATCTAAGAAAACATGATAATCAATGATAGGGAGATAGGATACAATTTAATATGCCTAATAATAACTAAGGACTGTGATTTTATTAGGAGGATGCAAGTACTCTAAAATTGACTTATGGTGATGGTTGCTCCACTCAATAATGTCACTAATTGAGGGGCACCTTGGCAGCACAGTCAGTTATGTGTCTGACTTTTGGTTTTCACTTGGGTTGTGACCTCAGGATTATGTGATCAAGCCCTGTGTGGGGTTCCTCACTCAGGGTATCGTCTGCTTGAGATTCTCTCTCCTTCTCCCTCTGCCCCTCCTGCTCTGTTCTCTCTCTCTCAAATAAATAAATAAATATTTTAAAAAAATAATGTTACCAGTTGAATCACTAAATTGTACAACTGAAATGGGTGGATTTTATAATATGTAAAGTACATTTCACTGTACATTTCACTAAAGGTGTAAAAATAGGAAAAAATAAGAGTTAAGGAGATAGTTAACTGATTTAAGTCAGAACACAGAAGCAAAGGCCAGTGAAAGTGACCATTCAGTGTCATGACTTATATAAATAAGCCATCCTGGGGCACCTGGGTGGCTCAGTCAGTTAATCATATACCAGGGTCCTGGGATCAAACCCAAATCGGGCTCCCTGCTCAGTGGGAGTCTGCTTCTCCCTCTCCCTCTGCCTCTCCTTCCTGCTGCTCCCTCTCTCTCTTGCTGACTCTTTCTCAAATAAATAAATAAAATCTTGAAACAAATATATAAATAAATAAATAACTACTAACCACAGGGTTCTTAACCTTCTTTTATATCATGGGCCCTTTGGGTAGTCTGAGAAAGCCTATGGGTTCCTAAGAATGTTTTGAATACATAAAATATATAGGACTACCAAAAAAAAAGCAGTTTAAATTTTAAATTATTTTTGTAATGTATCAACATATAAGCTTTCTAAAATGTACTAAATAACAATAGATTTCAAATATTGGCAAGTCAGAGTTAAATTTTATTTTTTGAACACTTATCCATGTGAGGGCTGTTGTTACTGAATATGAATAAGAATGATCAACTTTGACAGGGAGATGTGTATATCATGGAAGCTAACCTGTCAATGTCCAGTTTGGGGTAGGTTTTTTTTTTTTTTTCATTTACAAGTGCTGACAATACAGATTACTAAAAAATATATTATTATAAGTTTAATTAAAGTTTCCATAGGTTGCTTAACAAGAAATGGATAGGTTCTCTCAATGAATACCAAAATTCTGTGAAGATGTTGGAGTTAAATTTCTATTATGAGGTTATATAGCTTTGCCAATTAAAGGCATAGAGTTGCATTGCAGTTGGCCAGCTCCAGTGCAGTAATGTCTGTGGACAGGGAGGCTGAGAGACAGCACTGCAGTACTTTTAAGCATGATTAGCATAAATGATATTTTAAGATACCTATAACAACTTCACTGTGATTTAAACGTATCCATGGGGCAGAGCCAGTGGCCCAGCGGTTTGGTGCCACCTTCAGCCTGGGTGTGATCCTGGAGACCCGGGATCAAGTCACATGTCAGGCTCCCTGCATGGAGCCTGCTTCTCTCCCTATCCCTCTGCCTGTGTCTGCCTCTCTCTTTCTGTGTCTGTCATGAATAAATAAATAAAATCTTTAAAAAATAAAATAAAAAAAAATAAAAGTATCCATGAATTCTAGTAGTGACAAGGTCACAGGGACCAGGATTTTTGCCAACATTCATACTTAAAGAACTTTCTAAATTTCAGCTAAATGTTACTGAAAATACAGGTGTAAATTTTTTTACCCATCAAGTTCAAGCACCTACTGAATTCTATCCATGGACCTTTTAGGCACACAAGAAGTTTGAGTTAAGAACTCCTGATATAAACAGATGGGTAAATTAAACAGAGTTAATAACCCTCACATTTTGGTTTTTGGTATAGGTACAGGATTCCTAAAGACAATGTAAATATAGGACGCCTGGGTGGCTCAGCGGTTGAGCGCCTGCCTCTGGCCCAGGGCATGGTCCCGCAGTCTCAGATCCAGTCCCACATCCGGCTCCCTGCATGGAGCCTGCTTCTCCCCCTGCCTATGTCTCTGTCTCTCTCTCTGTGTCTCTCATGAATAAATAAATTTTTAAAAAGACAATGTAAATACATCTTTAAGCAAGGATGTTTTAAGAGAAACATTCCTGGGTTTTGTCTATGTCAAGTCTAAAGATTTGAAAATAGAGTCCTAACTCTCAGTTTCTTCCAAGTTCTTTCTCATAAAATGTGGTCAAAATACTTGGTGCCGTTAATAAAAAATCCAATGATGAGAAGTCTCTTTCTGCTCTTTCATTACTAGGCATAATTGCAGCTTGGGATTTTTCTGCCTCATCACTTGTGACAGGAGAAATTGATCTCTTATTTCTTATCTTAGTTTGGGGTTGCCTTTTTAGTTTTTTCATTCTCATCTAAATTTAGATGTTGAATTCTTAAATTCATTGCAAGAGGGAGAAGTCCAGTTACTTGTTCTAGAGCAATTATTTCCTATTACAGAACCCATTTAGTCCCCAAATATATTATCAGGTCCTTTAGTTCTCTGAAAGAAAAATATTAGAGATAAGGTTTCTGCAGCCTATATACTAATCAAAGGAAAAATTTCTGAAATTAGGTATTCAGATATAATAAAATTATAGTGCTGGAAGTCATGTATGTGTTATAATCCACACTGTGCCAAATTAGGCATTCGTAAGACTATATCTCTGAGCCTTAGGGCTGCTTATGTAGAAAATGAGTGGGTTTTTTTTTAATAATTTATTTTTTGAGAGAGAGAGTGTGTGTGTGCATGAGCAGGGGGGAGGGTCAGAGGGTCAGAGGGTCAGAGGGAGAGGGAAAGAATCTTTAGTCTCCATGCCCAGAGCAGAACCCAATGTGGGGCTTACTCTCACGAGCCTGAGATCCTGACCTGAGCTAATATCAAGAGTGAGACGTTTAACTGATTGAGCCGTCCATTCTACCTCTAAAAATTTAATAAGTCATGACCATATCTAACACAGTCATCTACTGAACTGTATTGGTGGCCACCTTCCCTTGATCTGGCTGGTTTGTCTACCCCCAGTTGCCTGGCTATTAAGAGTTTCTGTTGTTGGGACGCGTGGGTGGCTTAACCGTTTGGTGTCTGCCTTTGGCTCAAGGCATGATCTTTGGGTCCAGGATTGAGTGCTGCATCAGGCTCCTTGCAGGGACCCTACTTCTCCCTCTGCCTGTGTCGCTGCTTCTCTCTCTGTGACTTTCATGAATAAATAAATAAAATCTTTTTAAAAAAAGTTTCTGTTGTTGGCAATTCACAGCTCTCCATCTCAGTAGAAATATTCGCTTCCTTTTAACAGAACAGGAAACTGGAGCAGTCACACTCTGAGGGCTACAGCCCCCATCCAATAGCTAACATTGGGCGTGAAACTTGGCCCTGTTCACTCAAGATGAGAATTTGCTGGGGAACTAGACTGAAGCTAATGTCTTGATGAGATTACATCTTTGCTAACCTTTTCCCCTGTACCATCTTGCCTCTCTCACCCACCTTCTCTTGAGATCACTTCCTCAACTACTCATTTCAAAAGAACCCTCATCTCAGGCTCTGCTTCTAGGACTTGATATAAGATAGCATCTTAGAGTAGACATTCAGCAAATCTTTGTGGACTAAGTGAATGAATGAGTGAATGAATGGAGCTAATTTGTCCAGTGTTCATCATCAAAGTTATAGAGAAAGCCTAAGAATGTTTCATATTGTTTTCAGCAAGTACTGTGTGTTGGGAATATTTCCTAATGAATACTGTGAACATGTCTGTAAACTTGCTTCTTTCTGTATTTTCTAATAAAACTAATTCGTTCATTTGCAGAAGCTTCCCACAGATGCTTATTCAATCAGCAGAGGATGGGCTAGCCTTAACCACTGGTCCAAGTGATCCAAGTAATAAACGCAATATTTAGGGAGGAAAGGAAAGCTGTTAGCTCATATTCCCAGAGTTCAGCACCTTTAATTAATTATTTACTTCTAATATAAAGGGGTACATTATCAACTTATCAGCAATACAATATTAAGAATGTATGAGAAGACAATGCAGTAAGTGCCCAAATGTGAAGCTAACTTTCAATTATTCAGTGATAGAGATGAGTAATGTAGATGAGTAGGTTGGAACAGATTATACAGCTTGTACCAAGCCACAGAGAACAGATGAAACTCATTTATCAACGTATCTTCTTTTAACTAATAACCAAAGTTTTTTTTCAAAGTTTTTTTTTAAGTGGAAAAAACAGTTGTATAATTTTTTTCTTTTTACTAGAGAGAAATTCTCTGTAATTACTCCCCAGAACAACCACAAATAAAAGAGCTGCTCCTATTTTGTAGGAATAGTAAAGTTCTGGATACCATGATTTGGATTCTAGGTCTTCCGGTGCATGAACTTTGTTCTCCACTCAGCTCTAGGTATCAGTCTCCTGGCCTCAAATTATTATCTTTCAGTGGGTGTTTAGTTGTTAATGAGCACCTGTTTGGAGATCATTAGGACATTCTCCATTAAGTGTAGTACAAGTTTTCCATTTTTGCTTCTTGCAGTAGTGTGGTTAAACCGGAAAAAAAAAAAAAAGTTTTTCATTAATTTTCCATGATTAAGCTACATTTACTTATTCTTGTGGGGGTTTATGTATTACAGTCCAAAAACACTGTAAGGTTTTGGTGATCATGAACAGAAAACTCAGTTTTCTCTTCTGTTTATTAAAGAATGTGAGAGAATATATACATATATTATTCTGCTTATTAGAGAATATAGGATCTACCACAGTGGTCTTCAGCCTAGTTAGATCTGAATATTTTAAATTTCTTGAGTGGCTCAGTTGGCTAAGCATCTGCCTTTGGTTCAGATCATGATCCCAGGGCCCCAGGATTGAGCCCCAGCTCAGGGGGAAGTCTGTTGCTTCCTCTGCCTCTACCCCCTGCTCATGCTCTCTCTCTCTCTCTCTTAAATAAATAAAATCTTATAAAATAAAATAAAATGAGGGAAATTGGGGCACCTGGGTGGCTCAGTCAGTTAAGTCTGCCTTTAGCTCAGGTCATGATCCCAGGGTCTGGGAATCATGCCTGCATTGGGCTCCCTGCTCAGCGGGGAGCCTGCTTATCTCTCTCCCTCTGTTGCTCTCCCTGCTTGTGGGATCATTCCACCAGGTAAAGAGCCCCAGTAGCTGTTATCTCCCTGAGAGGGAGCAAAATATGGAAAGGATAGTAGAAGAAAGAAGTCACAATATCAACTACAACTTCATGGCCAGTTATAAAAGCAAGGAATGTAGCAGCTTTGCATATTTTATATTTGCATAAATGCATATATTAGTGTTTTTCTTCTCTCATTTATGATTTTATATACATGTTTTTGAAGGTTAAGTTTATAATTTAGCCTTCAGATAACAGAATATTCAGTTGGACTGTGATTGAATTACAATACAGTAATTACAATAACCCTTGGAATGTTGCATCTCTCCATTTTGAGAAGAGGGTGAGGACTTTTTCATGTGTATGAAGGACAGCTGCATCTTATTGGGTGGAAAACTTGAGTTGTTTTGTTGTTGAATAGAGGGCTAAATGTGTGGAGAAAAGTGCAGATGGAAACTGAAGAGCCAGAGGATAGGCAGTGCAGTTATCAATTTATTGTCTCTCAGCTACAAATGCATCATTTGCCCTACTTCGTGATATTGCCGCTGGACTGTAAACACTGGTGTGACCCTCCAGACAATAGAAACAGGAACACACTTCCCTTCCAGATTCCTGTCTTTGGATGTAATTCAGAGCAGATTAGCATCTGGCTGTTCAGAAGGTCTCCAACCATATACCCTAAGGCCGTGCTCTACCAAAAGCCTGACAGCTCTGGCCTGCCTACACTTTCTGGCAATGGTGTATCACTTCTAGAAACCATCTCCAGCCCACTCACAACTTCCAGCAATGGTGCACCCTTTCTACAGATCAGTGCCTATACCTGAGTGGCAATTTCTTCACCTACCAGCAGGCTATGTGTCACTATGGTAGCCACTTCCTTCCTGAGATGTCAGACACTCAGCCTGGGATAGAGGACAGTTTGCTCCTGGTAATTAATTCTTTAACTAGCTATGTTTTCACAGGCTGCAGATAGTAGCTACTTTTTTTCCTCTGAAATTTCTGGATAAATTTTATTTATTTTGGTAGATGAACACCTTCTACTTATTGTCTAACAAAAGAATCTAAACAATTCTTTATACTGAACTTTTCTTGTTCAAATAACTGGTGGTTTTGGTTTGGTTTGGTTTTGTTTTGTTTTGTTTTGTTTTGTTTTAAATCAAGTAAATTGCCTTTTGCTCATTAGTTTACTAGGTTAGGAACAAATGTCCTACATTGGATTGCATTTTGTTTTATAGTGTACTTTCTGTTCTCTAAGCTCCTGTCCCCAAAAAAGAAGAAGATGTGCTGTGGAACCTGATTTTATCTATTGTGAAATACACCATAGGAATCTTTGTACCTGAGTAAGTATAAACGTTTTGTGAAGCATTGCTGTAAATAATTGCCTAAAGTCAAGATATAATAGCTAGAGTGAAAATTGATGATGGTTCATAAATTTAATCAGTTGGTACAAATGAATCAGCAGCAAGTTCACTGTTTTCTCTTTTTAAGTCTTTTATTTTCAGAACTATAAAATGTTCATTATAATTCTCAGTGGTTAGAAAAAAAATGACATTCTTTTCTGTAGCAGATCTTTTCAACAAAAGAATTTGTGACTGATTCCTGAAATCAAAACACAATGCAAAAATTTTGGGTGGCTTTTTCTTTTTAAAATAAAAACCTTTAATATACGACAGTCAGGACAGAAACTGGCCGTTGGAGTAGACAGAGTTTCCTACTCCCAGTTCTAAGGAAGTGGTTCTCAAATTTTAGCTTGTGCTAGAATCCCCTGCTGTGCTTGTTAAAACTCAGGTTGTTGGATCCCACCTAAGGCTTCCCTGATTCAGTAGGCGTGGAGCAGGGCCTGGGAATCAGCATTTCTAGCAAATTCTCATATGATACTGATCTGAGGTCCACACTTTAAGAATCAATGTTTTGGGACGCCTGGGTGGCTCACGGTTGGGTGTCTGCCTTTGGCTCAGGACATGACCCTGGAGACCCGGGATCGAGTCCCATGTCGGGCTCCCTGCATGGAGCCTGCTTCTTCCTCTGCCTGTGTCTCTGTCTCTCTGTCATAAATAAATAAAATCTTTAAAAAAAAAAAAAAGAACCAATGTTTTGAGGCAACCACTCAGGACCTACTTCCTCTATTATGTTCCATTCCCCTCCCTTTCCTTCTATTTAATCCCAAAGTGTTTGCACTTGCTGTTATTACCCGGGGCTCTGTATTCTTGGCACCATATTCTGTCTTCAATTCCTGAACTCTTTTTCTAACATTTTTGAAAGTTGGCACATTCTTTTTCTCTCTTTCCTCAGTCACCTTGGCACCTCCCACTGCCATAGCCTTTTCATTGCCTGTTTTACTGCCCAGTGTTATGTTATACTAACTTCCATTGCATCCCTGTAGCAACTGTCCCCTTCTTTTCTCTTTCTCCTGTCCTTGAAGCTCATAAGTGCACACTCTTTTATTGCTAGTAGTGAACAGTAGGTGTAGAAATTAGAGAGGTGAGGTTAGGGTGTGTTGCTCTTCTCAAGTCAATCCATGCTGGGAACTAGGAGGATGGGAAACATTCCTTAATAACCCAATTAGAATTGTCCTTGAGATCTACCATTTTATTTTATTCTTATTTTTTTGTATTTTTTATTAGAGTTCAATTTGCCAACATATAGCATAACACCCAATGCTCATCTCATCTAGTGCCCCCTCAGTGCCCATCACCCACTCACCCCATCCCCCCGCCCACCTCCTTTTCCACTACCCCTTGTTCGTTTCCTAGAGTTAGGTGTCTCTCATGTTCTGTCACCTTCACTGATATTTCCCACTCATTTTCTCTCCTTTCCCCTTTATTCCCTTTCACTATTTTTTATATTCCTCAAATGAATGAGACCATATAATGTTTGTCCTTCTCCTACTGACTGACTTCACTCAACATAATACCCTCCAGTTCCACCCACGTTGAAGCAAATGGTGGGTATTTGTCGTTTCTAATGGCTGAGGAATATTCCATTGTATACATAGACCACAGCTTCTTTATCCATTCATCTTTCGATGGACACCGAGGCTCCTTCCACAGTGTGGCTATTGTGGACGTTGCTGCTATAAACATTGGGGTGAAGGTGGCATGCTGTTTCACTGCATCTGTATCTTTGGGGTAAATCCCCAGCAGTACAATTGCTGGGTCTTAGGGTGGCTCTATTTTTAACTCTTTGAGGAACCCCCACACAGTTTTCCAGAGTGGCTGTACCAGTTCACATTCTCACTAACAGTGCAAGAGGGTTCCCTTTTCTCCACATCCTCTCCAACATTTGTTGTTTCCGGTCTTGTTGATTTTCACCATTCTCACTGATATGAGGTAGTATCTCATTGTGGTTTTGATTTGTATTTCCCTGATGGCAAGTGATGCGAAGCATTTTCTCATTTGCTTGTTGGCTATGTCTATGTCTTCTTTGGTGGAATTTCTGTCCATGTCTTTTGCCCATTTCATGATTGGATTGTTTGTTTCTTTGCTGTTGAGTTTAATAGTTCTTTATAGATCTTCGATACTAGCCCTTTATCTGATATGTCATTTGCAAATACCTTCTCCCATTCTGTAGGTTGTAGGTTGTCTTTTAGTTTTGTTGACTCTTTCTCTTGCTGTGCAGAAGCTTTTTATCTTGGGCAGCCTGGATGGCTGGTGGTTTAGCGCCACCTTCAGCCCAGGCTTTAGCGCCACCTTCAGCCCAGGCGTGATCCTGGAGACCTGGGATCGAGTCCCACTGGCTCCCTGCATGGAGCCTGCTTCTCCCTCTGCCTGTGTCTCTGCCTCTCTCTCTCTCTCTGTGTGTGTCTCTCGTGAATAAATAAGTAAAATATTTTTAAAAAGAAGCTCTTTATCTTGCTTAAGTTCCAATAATGCATTTCTGCTTTTGTTTCCCTTGCCTTTATAGATGTATCTTGCAAGAAGTTGCTGTGGCCAAGTTAAAAAAGGGTGTTGCCTATGTTCTCCTCTAGGATTTTGATGGAATCTTGTCTCACATTTAGGTCTTTCATCCATTTTGAGTTTATCTTTGTGTATGGTATAATAGAATGGTCTAGTTTCATTCTTCTGCACCTCGCTGTTCAATTTTCCCAGCGCCATTTATTGAAGAGACTGTCCTTTTTCCAGTGGATAGTCTTTCCTGCTTTGTCAAATATTAGTTGACCATAGAGCTGAGGGCCCATTTCTGGGTTCACTGTTCCATTCCACTGATCTATGTGGCTGTTTTCGTGCCAGTCCCATACTGTCTTGATGATCACAGCTTTGTAATACAACTTGAAATTCGGCATTGTGATGCCCCCAGCTCTGGTTTTCTTTTTCAATATACCCCTGGCCATTCGGGGTCTTTTATGATTCCACACAAATATTAAGATTATTTGTTCCAACTCTGTGAAGAAAGTCCATGGTATTTTGATAGAGATTGCATTAAATGTGTAAATTGCCCTGGGTAGCATTGACATTTTCACAATATTAATTCTTCCAATCCATGAGCATGGACTATTTTTCCATCTCTTTGTGTCTTCCTCAGTTTCTTTCAGAAGTGTTCTGTAGTTTTTAGGGTATAGATCCTTTACCTCTTTGATTATATTTATTCCTAGTTATCTTATGCTTTTGGGTGCAATTGTAAATGGGATTGACTCCTTAATTTCTCTTTCTTCAGTTTCATTGTTAGTGTATAGAAATGCTGGGATCTACATTTTAGAAATTTGTGGAATGCTCTTATTTCTTCTGAATATTATATAATTTTTATTTTACTCTTGTCCTGCATCTGACTTTCATGTGCCATGTGGGTAGCACTGTTAAGAACAGGATTGCAACATTTCCTCTATGTTTGAACTTGATATCTCTTCTTGACTACCATGGCTCCTGATGGTTTTTTTCACTTCCTATTTATGATCTGAGCTTTGCCTCTTAGTCCTAATGATTGATATTACTCTTCTGCTCCTAACCAGAGGATCATATCTGCTTATATGTGTCCTCTTTGAGTAAGCCCTATTTCTGGGACCATAGTGTAGAGCAATGACTTAGTTCTATAGAAATTGGCTTTAAAGAGTAGCAAAAGCAAGTACTATGACATATATAATACATTTTATTGTCTAACTTACAGTGATACATTTGCTGCAAAAAATAGCAGAAAATATGAAGCTAAAAAAGTCTTTCTCAACTAATTCCAAGTGAGAATCAGGACATATTACAAATAAGGCATCTGTTGCATGCAATGGATTAACTTCTATGCATCTAGAGTGGTACTAGTTATATAACCAACTTGGAAGAATTGAGAAAGTTGTCACTTGAATCATTTTTCCATGTTCTTTGGCTGAGGTGGGTAGAGAATATGACTTCCCGTGTCCTGCAGAGCACATGTATTTAAGTGGTGCCAATGGTCATGTGATTGTCCAGGGTAATTTCCTGCCACACTAAAGAAAGTCCCCAATTGCGCAAAGACAGATTTAAGCTTAAGACTCAGGGTCCCTTGCTTGCATAAGCCTGTCCCCAGGCCTTGGGAAAGACCATATAAATGTTGAATTTGTCAGTTTTTATTTCTTAAGTAGGGGCCTCCTCCCAAATTGAATACATTTCAGACTCCAGAAAACCTAGATCTGCTGCTAATCTTACTCAAACTACGTTCACCTGAAACTCCAGGATAGTTACCTTTTACGGTTTCTAAAACTGTCATAAGCAAAGTACATTACATGCATCTTATCTAGGGTCTCGGTGCAATTTTTTACTGTCATAGATACCATATTGCTACATGGTACATGGGTTGTATAAAAATGACTAGGGCTTATCCAGGCATAGTGGCACTGTAATCATGTATCATTGGCACTATGCAATAATGACCAGTCTGCAGACATGCATAAGGTGTGGAAGGCCTGGCTGGGACCCACCACATGTGAATCCTCTTTCCTCTCCTCTCCTCTCCTCTCCTCTCCTCTCCTCTCCTCTCCTCTCCTCTCCTCTCCTCTCCTCTCCTCTCCTTTCTTCTTTTCCTTCCCCTTTCTTCCTTTTTTTCTTCCTCTCTCAATTTCTTTTTTTCTTCTGTCCTTTTTTTTGTGAAATAATAACAGAAAAGGAAGAAGGGAAGAGAAGGGAGAGGGAGGAAAGCAAACAGGAAGGAAAGAAACAAGTTGCGATGTATGGTATTTAAAAAATCATCTCACTTTATTCTTTAGGCATATTTTCGCCCTCTGATATTCCCCATAGCTATATGCTTTTTATTTCCACTACATATACATACATGCATGTGTGCATGTGTAGGTATAGGTAAGATCGCATTCAAAACTATAATTTAAATGCAAGATTACAGGCAGCCCTGGTGGCGCAGCAGTTTAGTGCCGCCTGCAGCCCAGGGTGTGATCCTGGAGACCCAGGATTGAGTCCCACATCAGGCTCCTTGCATGGAGCCTGCTTTTCCCTCTGCCTGTGTCTCTGCCTCTGTGTGTGTGTGTGTGTGTATGTCTCTCATGAATAAATAAATAAAATCTTTAAAAAAAATAAACGTGAGATTACCAAAAATTTAACTGTGAATCATATGGGTTTTTTTTTTTATATTTCCCCATTCACTCACTTACATACAGACTAAACCAATATCTATGTAGTATAGAATGTCCACTCAGTATGGTGTGATTACTGATATCATTTGAATTATATAATCAGAAAATGATTTCTGGTGTTTTAAAACCTCTTGAGCTGTATGGAAGCCTTATAATCTGTTCCTCTGAGTTTTTTTTTTTTTTTTAAATATAGTCTCTTAAATTTAGGAAAATTGATCTAATTTAGATTTTAGGTTTCCTAAAATTAGATTATGCCTAGTCTTTCTCTCCAGACCTATGACAAACTCTAAAGTTACAAAATTTAAGCTCTTAACACTGTCTCTCCTACATCATCTCCTGCCATTCCCACCTTCACACCGTATGTTCAAACAAAATTGGGCTGCTTAAAATTCTCTAATCCAGTTGGCTCCAGGCTAGCAATAGGAGTTAAGTACATACAGAAAGGCATATCTTCCATAGCCCCTCCATGTGCATGTCTCCACCTCATGGGAGGTTAAGTTGCTAATAAGCATGCCAAGATCTCTAACATAAAATATCAATTCTAAAAGGTGGAGGATATTTAATTATAACAGTTTTGAACTATAGTAAAGTAAAACAAGGAAACAAATATAGTAGAATCATTATTTTTCTTTTTTTAAAAAAGATTTTATCTATTTATTCATGAGAGACACAGAGAGAGAGAGGCAGAGACACGGGCAGAGGAAGAAGCAGGTCCCCACAAGGAGCCTGATATGGGGCTAGATCCTAGGACCCCAGGATCACAGCTGAGCCAAAGACAGATGCTCTACCGCCGAGCCACCCAGGCACCCCAGAATCATGATTTTTCTTTGAGTCACTTGACAGTGCAGAATAGTGCAAAGATCACGTGCAGCAACTTTGGTTGCATTGGCAATCCTTGTCATTCCAGGAGAGGTATTGTTTGTAAAGCTATGAATAAACAAATCCTAAATAGAATGCCTAGGATTGCAGTTCTGTATCTTACTTTGGACAATTACCAGCAGCATTTAATGGGAAATACAGTAGACTGTACCCTAGGAAATAAGATCTTCCTCCTACACTGCTTTTTCCCACCATGGAAAGAAAATATTTTAATGGGAAAGTAGAATAGAAAGCCAATTTTAAATAAATGACATGCAAAACAAAGTTACTGATTTTAGACTTCATTTAGCTTGCCTTTAAATAAATAAGGAGAAGCCTATAAGAGAAATGACCAAAAATAAATAAATAAGTAAATAAAAATAGGGTTTATTCTTGTCCCTTTAAAATGACAATAACTAAAAAAAGGATTAGTCACAAACCACCACAGCAGAGTTAAAAATTGGGGCAATCCCCCACAACTCCATGTGGGGAGTGGAGTGGAATGTGTTACTACTGAGCAAACAAGCACCTGGCAACAGCAGGGCAGTGACTCAGGGCAGGGAGTCTCTTCTGAGAGAGGAAGTGGCTCAGCTCCTGCTAGAGCCAGGCTGAGATCTGTGTTTATATAATCAGTACAGGATGACTTCCACTGTCTTCAAAAGAAAGAGATGGACTGCATCTCCCTTATTCTTCTTCAGCTATACTTCACTGCCCCTGATGTTCACATTAAATGCAATTCCACCCGAATAAAATTGTTGGCTAACCAGGTGGAGGGAAGGATGAAGCTGTCAGGTTCATCCTTGCCCAAACTTTCAAGAACTCCGTAAAGAGAAGTCAATACTGTTAGATCATTTTGAGGAAGAAAAAGAAAAAGAGGAAGAGAACACATCTAAGGCTAATTCTACAGCTAGATAAGGTATAAGAATTTTTGACTACTTGGTCGGTCTTTTAGAAAAGACTAACAAACCAGAGAAAACTAATGTGTAAGTTTAGCCCAGTTAGGAGAAGGGTCATAAACAAGAACAAAACTGAGGGAAATCATTCCCCAAACTGATGGAATCCTGTAGCCAAAAACTTAGGAGACAAAACGAGATCTAAACTGATCTTTTGGCCTTGGTGAGGACTCAGTAATAAGAAAATAGACTTCTTTTGTTAGAAATCATTCTCCATCTATTCGATTGTCAAATGCCTTCTGTAACCTAATCCACACAATTTGAGTTATATCTGAATTCAAAAATTGTTCCATAGATTTAACCAATGCAGGCTTGAAGCCACTTTGAAAAGTAAAAAGTCTGATTGTAAATCACTCCTGGTGATCCTAGAAAATAGGTTGATACATTATTTCCTCATATTTCTCTGAAGGTTTCCAACCATCTTTTCCTGAACTGAACCCCAAATACTAATATCCTGGTGCATACCTAACCTCCCCCAAGATACTGCATCCCTAAAAAACAAACAAACGAAAAACAGGATGAAGTGAAAAATGTCAAAGAAGAGCTCTTAGAAATTAATAATATAATAAGCAAAATCTCTGATAAAAGAGATAAAAGATCAAGTTAAAAAATATCCCAGAAAAATAGGACTAAACGACAAAGAAAAAGACCTTCGTAAAGAAAATGTAATAGATCCTAAGGATCGATCTAGGAGAACATCTGCACAAAGAGGAGTTCCAGGGGCAGCCTGGGTGGCTCAGTGGTGTAGTGCCGCCTTCAGCTCAGGGCCTGATCCTGGAGACCAGGGATCAAGTCCCACGTCAGGCTCCCTGCATGAAGCCTGCTACTCCCTCTGCCTGTGTCTCTGCCTCTCTTTCCCTCTCTTGAATAAATAAATAAAATCTTAAAAAAAAAAAAAAGGAGTTCCAGAAAAAGAGAACAAGAAACTTCCCTGGAAATGAGGCCATGAGTCTTCAGATTGAAAGAACCCCAATGATTATCAGCAGAATAAACGAGAAAAGATCCATACCAGGGCATACATATTAGTCATGAGATTTCAGAACATCAGGAATGAAAGTATCAGACTTGTTAGCAGGAATTTAGCATCCTAAAGGACAGTGAAACTATTCTTCAAATGTTGTGAGGCAATGATTTTCACCTAGACAAATTAACAGTCAGGTATGAGGGTGAATAAAAACATTTGTAGACACATGGGAATTCAAACATATGACTTTTGTAGCAAACTACTGGAGAATGTACTCCAACAGATAAAGGAGTATATATGACAGCAAGAAAGGTATCCAACACAGGGAGGAGGCAAAGCAAAGTCCCGGAGTAATATTAGTGAAAGGACACCTGAAGTGACAGCTGGGCAATAAACCCAATAATAAGTCAATCAAGACCAGAGCAGGAGGATGAGGGGAGGCTCCCTCTGGGGACAAATAGAATCCATAGATTATTTGATATGTTTGCACGCCCCAAAAATAATGATATTTGATGTATAAAAATTTATCATGAGAAATTGAGAAATGAAGCAGATGCTAATGTTAAGAAATAACAAAATATGGCAAATAATGCTAGGAAAAACAACGTTTTATAGGCAACATTATGACTCTGAAGTGTCAACATTTACATAGCCATAAAAATGTAAACACTGAATATTGATTTGATCCAAACTTGTGGCGTAACTATCTTGGGAGAGTGGCAATTTTTTTTATATTAAAAAAAAGATTTATTTACTTATTTGAGAGAGAGAGAGAGAGAGAGAGAGCAGGAGGAGGAGGAGCAGGAGAGGGACAAGCAGACTCCTGCTGAGTGTGGACCCTGATGTGGGGCTGGATCCCATGACCCTGAGAATGACCTGAACTAAAATCCAGAGTTAGCCTCTCAACTGACTGAGCCACCCAGGAATCCGAGGGGAAGAGTGGCAGATATAAGGAAAGTGAGATTGGTGGTATAAGAGATATAAATCCTCATTTACCATAATAGGATATTAGTAATTTGAAATTGATTGAATAAGACATACCAGTATCAACAGATTGTTTAGAAATATGGAGGTAAATATCAGAAAAAAGGTGTGTTACAAAGAGTTTTACCTGGGAATGAGATGGAGATGAGCAAGGGATTATAGTAAGTGTACTGTATTTTTTGGCTATTACTCTACTAAACTCTCTCTCCCCTTTCCTTTCCCTCCTCACTCACAAACACACCCACCTGCACACACACACGCACACACACACACACTCACACTTCTATGAATTAAGACTTTTGAATGTTTAAATGTATCTTAAGAGACAAAGCTAAGAAAAAAGACTAATTTCCATTTTTATTATAACTTAGATTATGGACTTCATTGCTTTGACCACTGAATGATACCAAGATCTTTCTTTTAAAAAAGATTTTATTTATTTATACAGAGAGAGAGGCAGAGACACAGGCAGAGGGAGAAGCAGGCTCCATGAAGCCCCAACGTAGGACTCGATCCCAGGTCTCCAGTATCACACCCTGGGCTGAAGACAGCGCTAAACAGCTGAGCCACCCGGGCTGCCCTGATATCAAGGTATTGAATGGAGATGAGAGGTTTAATTCTAGGATGTTGGAATCTGTCAGAGACATAGCCTGTTGGGTTAAGTTTAGGATATGATGGCACCTAGGGCTGTGGAGGTGCTGTTAGGGTGCCCAGAATAGAGGAGCACATAACCACCCTTGCCGCTAGCCCAAATAGTACCCATGTGCAAGTTAGGAAGAAAGACACTTTCTCAAGACATTTTACAGACACCTGTCAGAAAATAATGAAAATAAATACACAAATCAGTGATGACTGTGGTTGGGAACAGAATCCTTTAGAATCCTGTATTGCATAATCAGGCAACAGCACTGCCTGTAGCTAGAAGTGAAGAGAGGACTGATAAGGATTGTGAGGATTCTGATGAAAGATCTCCCCTGTTTCATAATTTCCTTAGGATTATTAAGCAGATTCATAGGAATATTTGGTAGATTCTTGCCTCCTAAACCAGGAGCTATAAAGATAGGATGTGAGTCTTATTTCTACATATCAGCTTCTATTAAAGAGGTAAGTTCATAGTAAATACTTATAATTTCACAAATTAATGATTGATCTATTAAAATTATAAAATCTTCTTTACTTCCTGTCACAGAGATTGTATTTTTTTCACCTTCGAGAAGTACAGAACCAGGCCTGTCATAGCAGCCTTTCTGCATCTGAGTTCCGATACCACCACTTTCTAGTTTGTGACCCTGAGCAAGTTCCATAATATTTCTGAGCTCAATTTCATTATATGAAGAATATATACAATACCTACTTCATAAATCTTTATGAGGATTAAATAAGATAATGTTTAGAAAGTATTTCAGAAATTGGAATACAGTAAACAATATGTTTTACTGTTATGAACTAATTCAAGCACACCTCACCTTTATTTATTCACAATTAATGGTTGTATCTGTTTGGATTTACATTTAGCGGGTAGTAGCAAATAACAAAATGGAATCTTTAACTATTTGTCTCTCAGTTAAAAGAAGTTTGGGGATGGGTGGCCTACATTTCATAGGGTACAGCCAGAATCATCAGAGACTCAGCCTATTTCTGTATTCCTGTGGTGCCTTTTGTAGCCATGGCTTCTATCTACAATATTTCCTCATGGTCTAAGATCACTGCTGAAGCTCCAGCCACCGTGTTTGAGTTCCAGGCAAGAAGCAAGACAAAGAAGAGAAAATAAAAAGGGTACATGCAAGCCGGCTGTCCCTCTCTTAAAGGGCTTTTCTGAATTTCATATCTAGCTGCAGTTGAGGCTGCGAAAAAGTCTTTTAGCTATTCATATTGCTACCCGAGATAAAATCAAAGTTTTGTTATTAAGTAGAAAGAGAATCAATATTGGTCTGGCAGCTAGCCTCTCTCATAACTATAAATCAAGACCCAAACGTTGCCATCATTACGAAGGTTTTGATTGATCTAAACCCAATTCCCAAATTATGTTGTCTGTTGTTGCCCTGTGATATGATATGTCTGAACCACTAGGATGTGTGTTTTCTTAAAGTTTGTATGAAGGTAATTCACTTCAAGGTACAAGACTAAGATTTTTTTTTTTTAATTTTTATTTATTTATGATAGTCACAGAGAGAGAGAGAGAGAGAGAGAGAGAGGCAGAGACATAGGCAGAGGGAGAAACAGGCTCCATGCACCGGGAGCCCGACGTGGGATTCGATCCCGCGTGTCCGGGATCGCGCCCTGGGCCAAAGGCAGGCGCCAAACCGCTGCGCCACCCAGGGATCCCAAGACTAAGATTTTTGAGTTCTAAGAGTAAGACAGGTTCCCAGTTGTTTATATTTCGCTTTCAGTATACAAATACTGAAATATATATATATATATATATATATATATATATATATATATATATGCTTGCAAATAAAAGAAATATTAATGAAGAGGGTTTTTATAGTAAACTTCAACCTTAACTTTAAGTGTTAGATATTAATCCTCACATCTGATTTTTTTAGTTCTCATATACGGTTGCCAGTAATATACAGATTGCCAAGTTAAATTTGTATTTCCAATAACTAATGAATAAGTTTTTAGTTTGTTTGTCCCAAATATTGCATAAGACATACTTATCCTTAAAAATTATTTATTGTTTATTTGACATTCAAATTTAGATGGTGATTATGTATTTTTATTTTTTGCTAAATGTGGCAACTCTACGGGAAGAAAGTCACAATGTGCTCATTGGTACCAGGACAGTTTCTTTCCTTGCTAGTGCTCTCTGATAGGCAACAGCACATTTCTGTTTCTCCCATGAGCCTCTTCTCATCCTCTCCCTAATTCTTACCATTCTCCTCATGCATCTTAGCCTTTTCAGAAAAGGTCCTGGCTGCTTCACTGGGAAAAAGCACCAGGGGATTAGAGGAGGATATAAAATAGAATTCCTTCAATCCTGTCCCTGTCCTTCTTTCCCCTTTAGTCTATGTTCCTATCCTTTATTCTTTAGTTAGGAATTGAGATCCTCTTTCTGTTGAAAGTCTTTCCACTGAAAGATGAATTCCAAGATCTTGGCTCCTCCAGTTGTCCCCTCCCTGATGCTTCTCTTTCTTTGAAATGTGCACAATCATGGCTCTTTGATCTTTCACCAAAGGCTCCCCATGGCCGTCTAATTGCCATCCTGTATCTTCTGTTTTCTTTAACACTCAAGTTCTTCGAGAAGCAGTCTGTGCTGGTTATGTCCCACGCCTGATGAATCAGCAGCATACCTGGAAATTTTTATTAAATGATTGGTTTCAAGATATTTCCACAGACTTACTAAATCCTGGGGTGAGACCCTCACAATGTCTAGCCAGTGCTGCCTCCTGAATATCTCTGAGATATTCAGGTTTTATTCCTGCCTCCAAGAGCCTACTGTCTGGGCATTGGTCCAGATGACCAGAACTCCTGCCAGGATTACTGTAGCTCTAATCTTTCAGTTTCCTGTGTGCCTCTAATCTGTATACACTTGCACCTCATCCTCAGATTAATCGTAAATTCATATTTTATTTCATCACATTTCTAATTTGAGTCCTTAACTTATTTCCCCTTGCCTTCAGGAAAAAATCCAAATAGGCCACTCCTAACCATGCAGCCGAATAACTCACCACCCTTCTCTGCAAGAACACTTAACTACTGCAGTTTCTCCAGGCATTGTACATTCTTGTTGCTCAGGTTTTTCTTGTGCACCCTCAAAACTCCTCTTACCTGGAACACCTTCAGCCACTTCTTAACCTCACTCCTCGTTATCCTTTAAGATGAAGGAATTATCTATATACCTCTCTACCCTTGGTATATTGATAGTGAGCTCCTTGAGGGCAAACACGATATCTGATTCATTTTTGTGACCTCATTATACCAAACATCACTCCATCAAAGAAAGTATGCCTGAATGATTGAATTAAAAAATATTCAAAAGCTAATAAGTTATTTCTTAGAGGAAGAAGTGTTAGAATGCAAGTTAAATTTTAAAAGACACTGAAACTTAAAATATTAAACTTAGAAAGGAACAGGATCTGGGGCACTTGGGTGGCTCAGTTGGTTGAGTGTCCAACTCTTGATTTTGGCTCAGGTCACACTCTCGGGGTGTGGAATGGGCCTGGTGTTGGCCTCCACACTTAGCATGGAGTCAGCTTGAAGATTCTCTTTCCCTGTCTCTCCCTCCCCACCCCCCACCCTGTCCACACATGCACATGCCCTCTCTCTTTCTCTCAAATAAATAAATAAATAAAATCTTTTTTAAAAAAAGAGAGGAAGGAATAGGATCTAAGAGTTCACAGAGTCTAGTTTATAATTACTGTAGATTAACAAAATTTTAAAAATTAAATGTAACTGAGATGTACACATACACTTCATCAGAACCAACTGAGTCCATATTCAGCTATGTTTGCTGTTTTGTTTTCCTGTGCCTTTGATTCTTTGGTCTTTTCTTTGTTTTTCTTTCTTTTTACCATAAAACCCCACACTGGCTACCAAATTTCTTAATGCATCTGGCAAACTTAGTAAGCTCAATTCTAATGACTAGTATGTTTTTTCTAGTCATCCTTGTATTCAAATCTGTGCTAAATAAGTCCAACATTTAAGTCCATCTCTCTTACATCTGCTTGTGAATAGGATGTGTTAGCTGAGTGAAACAACTTATTTCCTTCCACCAGTGCAGACATTTATCATCACCATTTTATATTTTCTTCATATTTTTCTAATTGATCATTTCCTCCACACGAACTAGAAATTATAAAATCTCCAAGCAAAACTGAGTTCCTATATGAATAATACTGTTCTTCTTCAGGATATACAGGGATCATTCATGTATTGTTTATGTTAGATTTGCAAACACATGTGAAAAATATTAATCTTTTTTGTTTTGCCTTTTATATACAGTTTGTCTTCTGTTGCAAGTAGTGTAGTGTAATGTATTAACTTGTTTTTCCCCCAAAGTTTTTTAGTGTGGGAAAAAATTTTATAACATAAAATTTACCATCTTACCATTTTTAAATGCACAGCTCAATGGTATTAAGTCCATTCATATTGTGCAATCATCACCACCATCCATCTCCAGAAGTCTTTTCATCTTGCAAAACTGAAACTTTGTTCCATCAAACAGTAAGTCCCTACTACATCCTTCCCTCAGCCCCTGGCAACCACCATTCTACTTTCTGTCTCTATGATTTTGACTACTTTAAGTACTTTGTATAAATGGAATCATATGGTATGTGTCTTTTTGTACCTGGCTTATTTCACTTAGCACAATGTGCTCAATCTTCATCCATGCTATAGCATTTGTCAGAATTTCCTTTCTTTTTAAGTCTGAATAATATGCTATTGTGTGTATATGCGGCATTTTGCTTGTCCGTCCATCTGTCCATGGACATTTGAGTTGCTTCCATATTTTAAGTATTTTGAATAATGCTACTATGAGCATGGGTGTCTAAATATCTCTTTAAGATTCTGTTTTCAGTTCTTTTGAGTGAATATCTGAAGTGGAATTGCTGGATCATATGTTAATTCTATTTTTAAAGAATTGTCACACTGCTTGCCATAGTGGCTGTACCATTTTACAGTCCCACCAACAGCGCAGAAATGTTCTAAGTTCTCTACCAACATTCATTTCTTGTTTTGTTGTTGTTGTTTTGTTTTTGATAATAGCCATTCTAATGCGTGTGAGGCAGTAACTTGTTTTTATTAGTAGTACTATTTGGCCTGTTTTAAATAATTGGTTAGCCTGAAGTTATTTTTAAGTATATTTATGAAGCTTTTTAAGTTGCTAGCAAATAATAGGTAAAACAGTTGATAGCAATAATAAGTAAAACAGGCTCTAATTTCCTGAATATTGATCTCTAATATTTCTGACACCAAATAATCGGTTACCTTGAATTGATGACAATATCAAATATGCTTCCCAACCTTGAAATTTGGCGTTAAAGTCTGAAAAGGCAGGCAGCCTCGGTGGCTTAGCGATTTAGTTCCGCCTTCAGCCCAGGGTCTGATCCTGGAGACCCGGGATCAAGTCCCATGTCAGGCTCCCTGCATGTCTCTGTCTCTCTCTCTCTCAATCTCTCTCCCTGTGTGTCTCTAATAAATAAATAAAACCAAAAAAAGAAAAAGAAAAAGAAAAAAAAGTCTGAAAAAAGGCAGACCTTTCTTTGGGGAGGGATTAATTACTATATTTTATAATATTAAAAATTATTGTTAGGGGTTTTGTTTGTTTTAGCTATGACAATGGATGTTTTGATTATGTATAAAAAGAGTTCTTACCTATTGTGGCAATCATTTCACAATATGTGTAAATCAAGGCATTGTGCTGTACCCCTTAAACTTATACAGTGCTGGATGTTAATTACATCTCATTAAAGCTTAAAAAATAAAAACAAAACAAACAAAAAGAGTTCTTTTAGAGATATGTACTAAAATGTTTATAGACAAAATGAAATAATGTCTGATATTTGTTTCAAAATAATCCAATGGAGACTGGGGGCCAGAGAAGGTAGGTTATAGGTAAAGATTGGTTATTAATTGATAATTGATAACTAGGTGATGAATCAAGAGAGATTTATTACATTAGTCTCTCTGCTTCTGAGCAAATAGTAATTTTTCATTAAAAAGTTTGTTTTAAGCAGAATTTAATCTATTAAGTATTTTCAAAGGTAGTATTTATTAAGTATGGTGAGAGTAGGTTTTCACTTAATGTGGAAAAGAAAAATGTGAAATAATACATTTATATCATACTCACATAATGCTTTTCTTGCCTTTAATCCTTATCATAGATAATTGATTCAGTTCTGAAATTACATTAAACTTGTATTATATTAGAAAAAATTTCTAATTACTAAAAAATGAATAATTTCTTTAAATAAAATGGAGGCAAAAGCACATTACTCATGAATTGACATGTAATCCAAGCATGCCACTTTCTGCCTAAAGCCATAGTACAGCTCTGTCCAATAGAACTTTCTGCAATGATGGAAACGTTTTTTTATCAGCTCTGTCCAATATTGTAGCCACCAGCCACATATGGCTATTGAGTTGGCTGATATAACCAAGTGGCTAGTGGGACTGGGAAATGAAAATTTAGATTTTATTGATTTTCACTTGTATTTTTAAGCGCTTTTCATTAGGTCTGAGAAATTATGTTTTTTAGTGAAGATGTATATCCTTTTGACAAGTGAAAAATAAAATCACAAACTTAGTCCTCCATATGTTAAAAATTGGGGATTAGAAGTTCTACTACTTGACCTGAACAACTTTATAAATGTTAAAATTTAAACAGAAAGTATTATATATAAGTTATCTTTAAATAATATTGCAAATTTTAAATGTAGTTAATTATTATACCTATCTTGTTTTGATATTTCAGTATTTAGCATACCAAATATGTCCTTAATAATTTCATGTGTATGTAATGTGTTACAGATGAACACATTTAATATCATACCAACCCTTTCATGTAGGGACACTATTAATATTCCCGTTTTTTCAAGAAACAGAGACATAGAGAGGAAATAACTTACACAAGTTAATGCTAGCATCTGGTGGGCATGGGATTTGATCCCACAAATTTGGCTTCGGTCCATATTCTTAATTGCTTTGTATATTTCTTCTCTTGAAATAATTTGCTTGGAAAAGGATTAAGAAAGAATGATTAATTCGTTGTTAAAAATGTATTTATAAATTTAGAGTTTCTCATCACCTTGGAAAAATACTATGTAACATTATATTATAAGGTTTAGTGAAAAAATAATATAAAATTGAACATAGAGAATCACTCACTATGTTTACCCACCCCTATCCCCCTAAAAAAACTGTTCAGGAAAGAAGACTAGAAATAAATCTTTTCTCTTTTTTGTATATTCAAAATTTCTAAAATAAGAAAAATGTTTATTATAAAACTTCAGCTATTATACTTGCAAAGCATATTTAAAACCTCTTTATGGCTTAAATTAATATTTTATATTAGATTTGATCTAAAACTACATTGTTATAAAAGTTCATAAAAAATCTGTCTGAATAGTTAGACTGTTTATTTTCCCAGATGCTCACTCTGACAATTAGTCTAAGTTGAGTCTGAAGATGCTTTTTATTACTAATAAGTTATTAATTCCATATTCCTTGACGATACAATTTTTGTCAGAAAAGCAAAGTGAAATATGAAGAGACAAATCATTGATATCTCCTTAAAACTACTCTTTGAAGTAACATTGTAACCTCTTTGTGGTTGGCAAATAAATAGTGGGTAAAATAAAAAAAATTGTGAAAAATCAATGTTTCACAAGTGATTCTTGTTTTCCTTTGGTGATTTGAATATTTTAGAAGCCAAAAATACCTTTTGGATATGCCATATGTATATGATCTAAGATGACTTTTTCATAAAGTAGGGGATGCAGAGGATACATTGAGTACATTAGTTTGTACTTCTGAGTTGTATCGAACAGACTCTTAAATTGTTAAGTATCAATATGAATCAGTATGTTACTAGCTGCCCCTTATTTAATATCAATTATATGACAGGCACTACACTAGATATCTTATTATCCTATTAAATCTTCACTCCAGTGAAGTGGGTAAGTTCGTTTCCATTTTACAAGTAAGGAAATTAATACACAAAGAGAAAATGCAACTTGGCCAGAGTCAGTTGCTATGTAAGTGACGGTCAGTTTTCCAGTGTAGGCATACCAGCTCCAGTAATTGTGAAGATTAAATAAAATAAGCCAGGTGGAAACAACTCAAATGTCCACTGATAGATGAATGGATAAATAATATGTGATGTACTCATTCAATGAATATTACTTAGTCTTAAAAAGGGAATGAACTTCTGATACATTCTACAGCATAAATAAACCTGAGGACATTAGGCTAAGTGAAATAAACCAGACATAGAAGGATAAATATTATATGATTCTACTTACATGAAGTACTTCCAATAGTCACATCCATAGAGACAGCAAGTAGAATAGTGGTTACTAGGAGCTAGGAGGAGGGGGGAATCGGGAGGTAGAATTTCATGGGTACAGACTTTCAGTTTGGGATGATGGAAAAGTTCTGGAGACAAATAAGAGTGATAGTTGCACAACAATGTGAAAGTATTAGTGCCACTAAACTGTACCCTTAAAACTAATTAAAATGATAAAATTTAGGGGTGCCTGGGTGGCTCAGTCAGTTAAGCATCTGCCTTCAGCTCAGGTCATGATTGTGGAGTCTTGGGATTGAGCCCTGCATCTGGCTCCCTGCTCAGTGGGGAGTCTGCTTCTCCCTCTCCCTCTGCTCCTCCCCCTGCTCATTCTCTCTCTCTCTCTCTCTCTTTCATTCCCTCTCAAATAAATAAAAAATTTAAAACATGGTAAATTTTAAAAAAACATGGTAAATTTTATGTTGTGTATATTTATCATAATAAAAAGCAACTTATGAAAATTTTTTAGTAGAGCTATAGCCCATTATAGTACCAAATCAAGGTGGAGAATCATTATACTTTATCTGTAATAATAAAAATAAATAAAAGTGAGAAGGAGATAACTAGTGAGATGCCTTTGAAGTGGTCAGACCTTACCTTATTTCTGGAAAAATTATGAAGTATTGCGAATCTAAGACAAATGCAGGTAACTCAACTGAACAATAGGCAAATGACCAGATCAACAAAATGACCTCCAAATGATCAATAAAGTTATCAAAAAGGTGAGGAACCCCTGGGTGGCTCGGCGGTTTAGCACCTGACTTTGGCCCATCCTGGAGTCCCAGGATCAAGTCCCACATCAGGCTCCCTGCAGGGAGCCTGCTTCTCCCTTTGCCTGTGTCTCTGCCTCTCTCTCTCTCTCTCTCTCTCTCTCTCTGTGTGTGTGTGTGTGTCTCTCATGAACAAATAAATAAAATCTTAAAAAAAAGATATCAAAAAGGAGTTCAACTTTATTAATCATCAGAGAAATCCAAATTGAAATCAAAGTGAGATACAGCTATATTCTCATCATGATGGCTTAAATAAAAAAGACACAATACTAAATGTTTGTGAGGCTGTGGCTCAGCTGGAATTCTCATATGAGAGGTTGAGAGGAGAGAAAACTAGTAACATCATTTTGGAAGACTATTTGGCAGTATCTGCTCAAGCTGAACATATATATACTCTAATATCTAGCAGATCTACTTGTAAGAGCATACTCTCCAGAAATAAGTACATATATTCACTGAAACATGTATAAGAATATTCTTAGTAGTATTGGTCATAATAGCCTTGTTATGGGTTGAATTGTGCCTCCTCCACCCTTCAATTCATATGTTGAAGTCCTAATCCCTGGTATCTTAGACTGTGGCCTTATTTCGAAATAGAGTCATTGCAAATGTTATTAAAGTGAGGTCATAGTAGGGTGTAGCTCTAATCAGACCAATGACCTTTAGGAGGGGAAACTTTGAACATAGACACACACACACACAAGATGAAGGTGGAGAGTGGGGTAATATCCTATAAGGCAAGGAATACCAAAGACTGCCAGAAAACCACCAGAAGCTAGGGGAAAGGCATGGAACAGATGCTTCCCTACATCCCTCCAAAGGAACTGACCCTGCTGACACCTGGTCTCGGACTTCTATCCTCCAGAACATTAGATGATGAATTTCTGTTGCTTCAGCCACTCAGCTTGTGATACTTTGTTATGGCAACTCTAGAAAACTAATACAGGCTTCAAATTAGAAAGAACCCAAATGTCAATTGGCTGTATTTATTCAGTAAAGCAAGTAAATAAAGTAAGGTATATTCATGCAATGGAGTACTATACAGCAACAAAAATGAACCAGCTACAGCTACACAAATTATATGAATTGGCCTTAATATAAGGTTAAGAAAAAAAATCAGACCCAAAAGAGTACATGTAGTATGACTTCATGTATATGAAGTAAAAATTATAAATTAGCCAAAACTAATTTGTGGTGTTCAAAGTCAGGAATAGAGTTACTCTTTGTATGGGAGAAGAGACAGGAATTGGGCCAAGGATTTTTCTGAGGTCCTAGAAATATTCTATTTCTTAATATAGGTGCTGGTTGCATGGGCTGTGCAGTTTATGAAAAATCTTTGCGCTGTACACTTACCAAAGTCTGTGTATTTTAATAAAAAGTTGTTAGAGTGGAAAAAAAATCCAGAAAATCCCTTTTCCCTAAATTGTTTGTGACCTTTGGTAAATTTCTTAATACTCTAGGTGTCAGTTTTCTGATATATAAAGTGATAGTAACAACAGTACTTATTCCATATGTTTGCTGGGAAATATAGGGAGATAATATATATGGTAACACCTACCAAAATGACTGGCAGCATTCAATAAGTGTTAGCTATTATTACCATAATTATAATGATTGACAAATATACTATGGAATAGTTTTACTTCTAGATAAACAACTGATGTATTTTTTATGGTTACACACATTGGAGTCTTTTATTTATTTTATGATGACTCATTTGGAGTATAAGCCCAGACACTTAGCCTAGAAAAAATATGATGTGACCAAGTTAGAAGGCCTAACCACCTTCTGGGTTTCTTTGAGCTAATCTTCATTGTTTCTAAGTTATATTTATTCCACGTTTGACTGTGTTAAATGTCACTTTTTTTTTTTTTTCTGACAGTATTAGGAAATGAAAGGAAAAGAACCTCCAGGATTAATATTACTTTATATATGTATGGTTACATTTCCTTTGAGCTTCACAACAAGTGAGACAGGTAGGGAAGGAATTAGTATTCTAATATTTAGGATGAGCAAACCAGTTCAGCAGGTTAAATGACTTACAGAAGAGCCGGATTGCTAAGATATGAAGAGTTGGGATGAAAGCTATTAGAAAATTATACGGATAATTCAGGAAATAAAAGAAGGTAATTTAAGTGAAGAGTAAGATAATCTTTGCTTGAGCAATGATGGCCAGTGGAACTTTAGGTGATGATGTAAATGTTCTTTATTTGCTCTGTCCAACAGAGTAGCCAGTGCACACTTTTGGCTAGTATCATTGAGGAACTGAATTTTTAATATTAATTTAAATGTAAATGGTCATATGTAACTATCATATGTATGTGTAACTATCATTTCCAGGAATCATGGTAAAGTCCATGGTCAAGGGGTTGGGGCTGTGCTGAGAGCTGGCATCTTGTTCACTTTGTGTGTTTAGGTCATCTTATATCCCAACCTTATCTGGATGGACATGCATATATAGGGTTGGGATTGTTTGGTTTTTAAGCTTGCAAATATACATCTAGTATTAGGTATCTATTGTATTTTCAAAGATTATCTTTTTGCATTTAAAAAAGTAGAAATTCTTAAGGAATCTGGTGCTAAACCATTTTTAGACAACCAGCTTCTGGGTCAAGGTTTCATACTTAGTAAAGCAGCAACTTCACTGTGATCTATTGAAAGTCAGCCCTCAACATTAAGGTTTGAAAGAAAAAATAAGAAGAAAAAGAAGACAAAAGATAAAACAATATTTAATATGTTTGTAAAATAAAAAATTTAAAATACAGAAAAAGAAAAAAAGTAAATATTTTACTTGTGCCAAAGCAGAAATGCCTGAAAGAATTAGCAATGATCATAGAATTTATCCTGTTTTGTGGAAATACCTTTGACTATACTATCTCTTCCAAGAGAAATGTTGACATTTTGAGTTCATGATGTGTTGGAGTTCTGTATTTATTAGTACTGTTTTGGAAAGTGTTTCTTTTTGGATGTGGTAGGAACAGTCAATGGAATATTTTTTATTGTTTTATGAATTTTCAACCACATTTGAACCAAACTGGAAGTGGAGTGATAGTCTCATAGATAATCACGTCAAGGATACATTTACCTCTCTGAGCCTCAGTTTCCATCTATCCAAAATAAAGTTTTTGGAATAGGTGACTAGGAAGTTCCCCTGAAATGCTAAAGTTTTATGAATCCATGAAAAAAACACACATTTCTCTCTTTCCCAGACATTTGGGTTCCAAGGAAATTTCAGTGGCCTGTAAGCGAGCCAAATTACCTGTTCTGTTCAAACGAAAAAAAAGTTAAATTTGACTTTATACTCTATGTACTATATTTGTATGTACACATGTGCTTTGGTAACATTCATGTTTTTTTTTTTAAAGATTTTATTTACATGAGTGACAGAGAGAGAGAGAGAGAGAGGCAGAGACACAGGCAGAGGGAGAAGCAGGTTCCACGTAGGGAGCCCAATGTGGGACTCCAGGATCAGGCCCTGGGCTGAAGGCAGGCGCTAAACTGCTGAACCACCTGGGCTGCCCATGGTTTTGTTTTTTAAAGTCAGTATCAGAATGCTATGATCTGAGTGTTTGTTCTTCCCTCCACACAAATTCAAATATTGAAAATCTAATGGCCAATTTGATGGTGTTGTTAGGTGGTGCATCTTTGGGAGGTGATTAAGTCCACAGGCATGGGATTAATGCCCTTATAAAAGAGTCCCTAGATAGATGCCTCTTGGCCCCTTCTGCCACATGAGGATACAAAGAGAAGTTGGCAGTCTGAAACCTACCAGGGGGCCCTCACTAGAACCCAACCATGCTGGCATCCTGATTTTGGCCTTCTAACCTTGAGAGGTGATGAGAAATAAACTTTGTAAAAGATTTTATTTATTTATTCATGAGAAACACACACACAGAGGTAGACACACAGGCAGAGGAAGAAGCAGGCTCTCTACAGGGAGCCCGATGTGGGACTTGATCCTTGGACTCCAGGATGACATCCTGTGCCAAAGGCAGATGCTCAACCACTAAGCCACCCAAGTGTCCCGAGAAATATTTTTTTTTATATGCCACCCAGTCTATGGTATTTTGTTATAGCAGTCCAAACAGATAAAAAAGATTTGAGCTTGATGTCTTTACCTTTATTGGAGAAATCATGCCAGATTTCTCAGTGATCATCTTTCATAAGCAGAATTTATAGACATTTCATGGGAATGTTACATACTATTGACAGGTGAAGTGGGATAGTATAAATATTTTATTTTTTCTATGAGGTCTACTAGATATAAAAGGAACTCCCTTTTTTCATTATCTTGGCTTACTTTGGCTCTGTCAGGCCACTAGCTTTTTTTTTCTCTCCTATTTGAATCTTAAGGTCAGGAAATGGGTATGAATTTTTTCTTAGTTCTGGAAAGGCAGCATCTTATGAGTCACTCCATCTGAATACTTTTATCATTTTTCCCCTTCAGATAGTGAATGCCCTTTATCCTCATTACTGAAACCAGGCAACTTTATCATATGGAAACCTTATTGCTAATGTTATACTATGTTAATTGTAAAGGAGAATTCTGACTTCAGATGATTTAACAAATGAGGCCCGGTTCCTGTTATGGAAGAAAGAGAGCAGACAATGTTTAACATGTTAACATCTTTAACATGTTGATATATAGAAGACATTTTCCACTCCTAATATTTTATATACACACCCACACTCACATGCACAAATAGTATTTGTCTTCTTATACAATGATCTTGCATTAGTTAGTCAAGAGAAAACTGTCATAATAGGAAATATACTCAGTGCCAGCCCTGCTCTTCTATGATGAAAGTGATTATCAGGATTGCAGAGAAAACAGGAGACAAAAAACACATAAACCTGCTTTAATATGGTCAAAGAACAGCCTTCTGTATTCAAGGTAAAGCAAAGAACATTTTAATAACTTATGACTCAGCCCAATTTAAAATAAGTAATCCCTAAGGCAAAATGGCTATTGATTTGCTCACATTTGTTGCTCATGACAACAAAAAATTAAAATGCTAAATAAAACTAGCATTAGGACAGTTTATCAGAGTTCAGATATTTTCAAATCGCTTCCTAGTGATGCCTCCATGGATAATAGTACAAATATAAAATAAAGCTCATAGGAAATACTTAATATGGAAATTTTAATCCCTAAGCTACCTCTCTCATACTTTTTTTTTTTTTTTTTTTTTTTTTGTCTCTTTGGTTTCCTTCTCTCTCTCTTTTTATCCTTTACTGTATGGAGACAATTTCAGCTTGCAATATTTAAATAAATATGTGATAGTCAGTTTTCTGTGTCAACTTGGTTAGGCTATAGCTCCAATTATTCACTCAAACACTAAACTAGGTGTTGCTGTGAAGGTATCTTCTAGATATTATGATTAAAGTCCAATTCCGAAGTCCAGTGATTTTTTTTTAAGATTTTATTTATTTGTTTATTTGAGAGAGTGACGAGAGAAGGGATGAAGGGGAGAAACAGACTCCCCTCTGAGCAGGGAGCCCAACATGACTGGGATTGATCCCAGGACCCTGGGTTGACCTGAGCCAAAGGCAGATGCTTAACTGACTGAGCCACCCAGGTGCCCCCAAATCCAGTTGACTTTCAGTAAAGGAGATTATCTTGTATAATCTTGATTTATCCATTGAAAGGTCAAGAGAAAAGGCTTCCTTGAAGAAGAGGAAACTCTGCCTGAAGACAGTAGTTCTAGAACTCTTTTAGAGTCTGTAGTCTGGATTTTGTACATTTAGCCAGCCTGTAGTCTGTAGTCTGGATTTTGTACACTTAGCCAGCCTTCGCAACAGTGTAAGCCAATTCCTTGCAATCAATCTCTTAATATATATCTTCTATTGGTTCTTTTTCTTAGACCTTGACTGATAAAAAACATTAGCTATATTTTAGATTCTTCCCACACAGTGTATGAGAATAAAGAGAGGAAAAGGGAGTAGATACCTGATTGTCAAATTGCTCAGATTTTTTCTCTAAAATTACAGAGCTAAACAGATGACAGGAATTTCAGAAACCGTTAAATAAGGAACACTATGTGAAGCTAAATTAAGGTCCAAGCCTCGAAACTGCTTAAAAGATCCATAGACATGGTAACAGAAATAAAACTTTAGAGTAATAAATGATGCTTATTTTCAGTTACCAAAATGATAATTTCTTATATTTTCTAAAACCTAGTTTAGAATTTAGTGTACAGAAAATATGACTAGTGAATTTTTATTAGGTAGAGATAGAAATCTTCAGACAGAGGATGTAATTTTATCTCTTTTAATCATTCTCTAGATAAATATGCAAAATCATGCATATTCCAGATACAATTAACTATTGAGATATATGGTCACACTAACCATCAGCAGCTACCTGAGTAGTAGTTCTATGTTCTAAGTTCTGTGTTGTATGTTCTGTGTTGTAGAGGTAGTGATAAAACTAAAAATCATGAAGAAGTAAGGAAAATTTGGAGTATTTGCCTACCTGTGATTTTAGGCCAGAAAGCCATCTGTAGGCAATGACCTGTCTCTCCACTGCTCCTTAATTGGTGAGAATATCAATTAAGACTCCTGGCACATATATATGATAGTTTAGTATACCTGTTTTGAACTAAGAGGAGACTATGGGAGGATGATAAGAAATCAGTTTACCTGTGGAGGGGATGACTCTGCCTCTGGGAAGGTAGGAGGGATTTTGGGGGGAAGTATGTCCTAGGAAAAGGGGTCCCTGTGACCCGATAGCGTTATTCTACAGAGCATTAAAGTCATTCTTTGTGGGAAGATTATCTCCACATGAGAAGATGATAACAATGGAGGGTACTCGGGGGTTGTTCTGGAGGTGAAACATCAATTATGTGACAGGACTGTTGTAGTCACTTCACACAATTTTGATATTAACAATGTTTTATTACTTTACATCTTGGCACTTGTCTAGTTTGGGTTCTGCAGGAAGCAGATGCTGGTATGAAGTTATGAGTGCAAGAGGTTTATTAGGGGGTTAACAACTGTGAAGGGAAAAATGTTTGGGCAGGGAGATTCATTACAACATACTGCCAAGCTAAAAAGTCTCTGGTAGTTTAGCAGGGAGTTCTGAAGCAAAGATTGCCCCTTAAAAGGGTCAATGTCAAGCAAAAGTGGCTCAACCTGTACCACCACCAGTCAATGGCCAGATGCCACCCTGAAAGGAACACAACCTCAGGGTGAAAACTAAGGAAAACCCTGACAAAGCTAAGAGCTGGAAGCTGTTGATTAATCACGCTCCTTGCAACTGGTCAGAGAGTGTTTTCTGAATGGGGAATCCAGGCAGTTTATCTCCATGTCTGCCCCAATACTGCAGTGTGGCATTAGTGAAATTATGGGTGGCTGTGTGTTTGGAGATGAAAATCAATTAGGCCAGAACAAGAGATGTTAGTGCATTACCATTTTTAAATTCCACTTCTTAGTAGTTTATAGTGGTACACTGCCACCATTCCTTAGTTAACTAGAGTTGTCACCACCAAAAGGTTAGGGATTGAATATATCAGATGTTGTTTAAAGCCTCCAAAATAATAAGAATATTGTAAGAATATTGTTACTCCCATTTCATCCCAAATAAGTTGCTCATAGTGGGTCAACTCAGGGCCTCCATTTGTGTTGGACTATTACAGTTATGAAATGGGCAAAGGAGTTCAGAACAGCTCTTTAGGGGATGATGAGAAAGATTCATTTCCTTCATCTAGATCAAGAAGGTGGGATTTAAAGAAGTCATATTGGCTCTTTGTGATGTATCACTATTTTTTTAAGGGCATATTATAGCATAGTGCTTAATATAAAGGAGACTCTGGAGTCTGTGACCACTTGCTAGTGATGTGGCTTTTGGCAAATCCCTGAACCTCTTGGTGCCTTACTTTCCCCATTTGTTAAAGATTATAGTAGTGCCTACATCATGGGGATGTTGTGAGGATAAAATGATATAACACATGCAGTCCCTGGCTGGGGAAGGATTCAATATCTGTTAGCTGTTATTCTACTTCTTCCCCCACTTTTTCTTCCCTTCTTCACTGAATAAGTGCTTTCCCTTTGAATTTTGTCATCTCTCTAGATGAGCAAAATGTTCACAGAACTTGGGAGGAAGGTAAAATGGAAAGAATCTGTTACTCTAACAGGATTCAGGATGTCTCCTTTTGATCAGGTCTTTTAGTGTTATGTTCTCAGTCTTGTTCTGGGAGTGTTGAGTGTAAAAAAAATGGCCTCTGCCCTGAGCAGTAGCATATTTGAAAAACAACAAATGGACATATAAATGATTAATGAAAACACAAGCATATATAAAATTAAGTTCTAAAAAAATAAAAATAAAATAAAATTAAGTTCTAAAGGAACAGTCTAGGAATCTAATTTCATTTTGCTGACACACTGTTGTTTTGAGCATGAAAGATGATACCATTTGGGGTAAAATTGTGAGGGTGACCTCTTGTATGATAATACAATAAAAGGTCCCATGTTTATTGTCTTCGAATCTAAAATATATGAACTCAGATCAAAAGAAAACAAGTTTAAGGACATTTAAGCAGGATTGTATTGCCTCTTTTTATTGTTAGCCTATTCATGCTCTCTACCGCTGGATGTGTCAGGATGGCAAAAAATAGGAAGAATTGCTCAATACTTTGAATAAAGCTATCAAGAAGGCTTAATTTGTGTGTGTGTGTGTGTGCGTGTGTGTGTGTGATGATTTCTCAATGAGTTTGTCTTTATTGTTTTTTTTTTTTTTTTTTTTGCTACTTTAACTAGCTGATTCAGCTCACTCAGTGGCCTTTTTCATTCCAGGAATCTCCTTTGGAAATTCAGGAAGGAAGTAAAGTAAAAGACACAGGGCCAGATTATGGGATCATAGTTTTCAGGGCATAGAAAGCAGGTCTTTGGGTTAAAAGGTGCTTTACTTTGTCCCATCATACTCTCCTGGCTCCCTAGAAAAACATGCTTTGTGGCTTTGGGAGATGCACATAGTAGGTCACGTGTGGCTAACCAGACACTGAAATCCTCTTACCATACTGCACACAAGGGGATTCCTTACTGTTAAACCCTTCATAATTACTGAAGCGAGCATGAGGACAACACAGTCCCATCTTACTTTCATGTATCCTTTCAGTGACCTCGGGCTCTCTAGAGGCCTCCTTCCTTGGCGAGAGAGGAGTCAGGTTGAAGAGTCCCTGTGAGACTCTTAAATCTCCTACTACCAAGAGAGGGACAAAACAGCATTTAAAAAGATGCCCCTTCCCTCACTAATGATTTTGAATGCGCGTTTTAGGAACGTCCCAGGGGTCCCAGGGACGGCTCTCCCTACATCGTCCTGTGCTGTCGTGTAGGGTAAGCGGGTGACCCGTCCCCAGGTGTTCTAAGACACGCGTGCCCTTTCTCCTGGACTCTGGTCTCTGCCTGGTGCCACCGTGTCCCCGCCTATGCTTGCGCGAGACCCGTCCAATAGGAAAGCCCTATCAAGAACAGTGATACTTATATTTTTTCCGTTCCTTTTGCCGCCGCCCACTCCCGACAACCTAGACAGCTCCCCCGACCGGTCTTACTTTTCCATCTACCCAGCCCCACCCCCCGCTCGCGACGCGAAGGGGACGCCAGAGGACTCACGGAGCATGCGCGCCCTTCCCGCGCATGCTCAGTGGTGCGCGCGGCGCTCTGGGGCTTCGCCGCGCGGTGGGCGACGCGGAGGTGTCCGCGGCTGCTGCGGGAGCGACAGGAAGTGAAGCGGCCCGGCCGGGCGACAGCGGCGGCAGAAACAGAGGCGGAAGGCGCGCTGCGGCGGCGACGACGTCGTCGACGGGGGTGGACGAGGGGGCCGAGCGCCGGGAGGACTCGCCCGCTCGGAAGCCGGATCCCGAGCCGGGCAGGATGGATCACCACCAGCCGGGGACTGGCCGCTACCAGGTGGTGAGTTCCCGCGGCCCCGGCCCGGCCTCCCGCGCGGCCCGGGACCTCGGGGCTGCCTTCCCGTCGTCGACCCGGGAGTCCCCTTCTTCGGGCTAAAACCTGCCTCATTTTCTTTTCTTTTTCTTTTTTTCTTTTTTTTTCCCTTTACACTTCTCGTGGAGCTTGCCTCCGACTCCTTTGAGACCCTTTCCTCTGGATCCAAGGCTTTCCCCACCTCTCTACCCCGCACCCTCCCCCTACCCCCCGAAGGACGCCCTGCGCCCCCCTTCCAACTTGTATTGCTTTTACTTGTGACTTCCTTGATCATTTCTTTATTCCCTGACTGAGTCACTTCCAGTGTGGATTGTCTGCTGGAAATGGTGCTGAGTTCGCGTACCTGCTGGGAAGATGATCGCCGTCACAAATGGAGCGGGTGGGGGGTGGGGGGAGGAGGAGATGTAAGCACGGCGAAGGGTAGGATGTGGATTCGGTGAAAAATGTGGGTTGAACAACTGCGCGACTGGAGAGAACAGAGCTGCTGATCTTGTGTCTCCGCTCTAGTTAACCTTGTCATTTTGTCCTTTAACATTTTCTTAGTATTAGAAATGACTATTCCTTTTTTCCCCTATCCACACCTTTTTATTTTATTTATTTTATTTTATTTTATTTTATTTTATTTTATTTTATTTTATTTTATTTTTAGGGAGGGGGGAGGTAGGAGAGGGAACAGAAGTTTTCCTAGAAAAAAAAATGCAAATCTTGTTCGAAGAATTATTTTTCATTAAATACAGGGTTTCCAGTTCACCCACGAAAGCCCTTGTATGTGAAAATGAGTGAAAAGTGTCCCTCTCTGTTTTCAGGGTCAATGTCTCTAACGTCGTTTTTCCTGGAGTATTAAATTATGGTCCTGCCATTGAGGTTTCTACCGTAAACCCTCTTTAAAAAAGTGGACTCAGCAGTAGTTGACTATTTTGCTGTACGTAGGTAGCATGTTACAGTATAAACTTTCGGGTAGTGATTAGGTTAAGGAAAAGGAGGAAGACGTTAATAGGTAGCGTTGATGGTGCAATTATTAGTACTGTTTGTGAAATTTTACAAATGTAGATACAATAGTGCAGATTTCACCTCTCAAATATACATTTGCACATGTGAGCCTTAGTTATGAACTAAGAATCTATTTTAGTTAGCTCATTTTGACAAATATGAAGGCTCCTGAAAGATGAAATCCCAATGTGTGCAATTTCGCATTTTTCCAAGAATAAAAGCTCATGGTGTTTTCATTTTATCCAGTTTATATCCTGTAAATCTTCAAATGATCTATATTGGATTTGTGAAAATTTGTCCGTATTTTCAGAATGGTTTAAACAATAGCGCTGCCAGTAGGGAAGGCATTTTTCAAGTTGTCAGCGTATACACTTTTGGTAGTTTTTTTTTTTTTTTTTTTTTTTTAAGCCCATTCTTATTTTTGCGTATATTAGCTATAATACTATAGCTAATACTGTATAGCTAATACAGTGTAATACTGAATACTATTTCCAGTGTCTTTTCTAATCTCTTTTCTTTCTTGTTCCTATTTGTTCCCTTAATGGCATTAGGTGATTTGAATCCTTTCTCTTTGGGGATTTTGCTTATTAGATTCAACCATGTTCTCATATACAAGTCACTACTCAAAACATTTTTAGCTGGTAAGGCTGTACCTTAAAATAATTTATTATATTGTCACATTTGCTTTCAGTAGTTATGACTAGTTAAAATTGGACTTAATTACTAAAAAAAAAAATTCTTAACACCAACATATTGAAATTTACTCACTCAGTTTTAAGATATTTTCCCCTTTTCTCTACATCTTTTTTTCATAAGTGGACAGTATCATATTTTATTGCAATTTTTTTCCTCAACTGGAGATGTGTCCTACATAGACTTTGAAATGGACTTTGAGTGGACACATTCCTTCAGAGCAGAGGGCAAAAATTTTAAAGTTGGTATTCACTTTAAGTAAGTATGGTATCAGTGTGTTTTCCTTGTAAGGCAAAGTGTTTGAGAATCTTAGAATAGTTTAAATTTGGATTTTAATTCCTGTTGCTTTGTAATCACAATAATTATTTCATTTGTCTAGTATAACTCTTGCATTCGCTGAGAATGGCCTGAGTTATTCCAAAGAAGCAGCTGAATTGGTGTGTAGTAGACTATTTGGCTAGGGAAAAATCTGCAGCTCTGGTTTATATTGATGATCACAACTGCTGTGTGGCTTTCTTAGTTCAGTTTTTTGAAAATTCTGGAATGATAAATCATTGAACAGTCAACAATTCCAGTTGTTGACTGTTAAGAGATGACTAAGTAGGAGACAGGCAGATATGCTTAGGGATGAAATAGTATATGACATTAATTTATCACTCATAGATAGAGTTAAAATTTAGCTTTCCATATTGGAAAATTAGTGATGCACAAGACCATCAGAACGACTCGCTACCATTAACCAGTGCACAGGGTTTTATATGGAAACTGGTTTTTCTGTGGCCTTTTCTTCCATTGTTAGAAGGGATCTGAATTTTGTTAAGTAAAGCAGTGGAAGACGATGTAGAGTTACAAAAAGCCTTCATTATAACCCTTCTAATTTCAGAAGAAGCTAGATGTGCTAGTTTCCTAGTGTTATGGGTAATTAAGTAGTCTTTGGTAGAAAATGAGCAGTGTTGCCAAACTATGTAGTTGTTGATTTGGCTTGAAGCTGTTAGGCCACATTCTACCTTTGATGTTCTCTATTTTAAAGGATTATGTACCCGAACCAAGCCGACTACTAAGGTGTCAAAGATCATCCTGTAGACAAGTAAAGTTGGCACTGTTGATTGTAACAGTGGTTTCCCAAACTGTTTTCCAGAATGATTGTAATAGATGGTCTTAGAAGATTTATGACCTATGTTAGCATCTAAAACCATATATTTGCACATTAAAACGATGAGAAATTCTGCAGTAAAGACAATAGTTTGGATTTGTTTGACCTAGCTTTTCCTAAATTTTGATCACAGATTTTTGAAGAAAATTTTAAGATTATGCTAATATTTCCAAAATGTTAATATTCTGTGAACATAATAAAGTATTCATACTACAGAGGTCTAGGTACTTTGGTCTTATATCTGGAGAATTAGAGTTGTCCTTGATAAATCAGCTGGGAAGGAGATAGACTATTGATGGTTAAAAAACCCCCAAACACCTTTTAAGGGCATCTGGGGCTTATATTTAGGTCGTGCTGTTTACAGTATGTGAGGCCTTAGCTTTTTTACTTAACATTTTAAAGCCTCGGTTTTTGTCATATTAGTACCTACCTCATAAGGATTATTATGAGAATTATATGTTGTAATATATGTAAAACCTATAATACAGAGGTTGTTACATGGTAGGTATTATGAATAATTTAAGGTATTCAAACTATAAAGTGTTACATATTTTAAAAATTTCAATTTTTGTTTGTGACTACTTTTGTGTCTCTTTTATATAGCAACACGAATATCAACTAGTTCTTTGTTCATGGCAAATACTGTGAAAAGTCTTGATTTGATTTTACCATATTTATAGGCTAAGTTAGTTTAATTTTAATGATTGCTAGCAGAAAACAGGAGACTCCCAGATCAGAAACAAATAGAATTAATTACTTACAGCACAGCAAGCTGTATGAACGTCAGCATATTTGTGTAGGTTTTCCTTACACCCAGGTTCCATGTAGGTGATGGGTCTAGATGGATGCATCTAGTGGTCACAGTGGAGGAACTCAGGACCAAGGCTCCAACACTTTTATAGCAAGCAGCAAACATTGTAGCGAGCAACAAACAAGGTAGTTCACCTCTCCCAGGGAGTATAGTTATGTGCTGTGGTAACTTTGACCTTCTTGGTTGCCTAGGTGACTTATTACAAGAATCCACTCAATATCAGGAAATAGGTAAGTTTTGCAGACTTTCACACTCAGCAAGAATATGCAGGAACAGCCAGGCCCATGGCAGGCTGCGTTACTCAATAGTACATGTTCTGGATGAGGTAGATAATAGATGGGGATTTTTAGGTGTAGTCATTTACTTTTGCTTTCCATGTTAGAGAAATATTGTAGTTTTTTTACCTTATGTTGCTCTCTAGTTTTTGCCTTCTTTTCTTGGCCCACCTCTATTTCTTTGATCCTCACTTCTTTATTTCCTTTGAATTTATCAGTATTCTTTATCTGGTTTACATTCTTACCACGTCACTTTTACATCTTCAGAGTTGCTTATTGCTTAATCTAATAGATGTTTTTCTGTGTTCATCTTGCTTGATTTATATTACATTGACACTAGGAACTTCCTTTCTCCTTGAAACTCCTTTTTTATTCCTAATAGAAACTTTCTACTCTTTACTTCTCTGACTTTGTGAACTCATTTTGTACTTACTCCTTAAGTGTTAGTACTTTCTATGACATTGACTATTGTTATAGCCTACTTACTACTTTCTTCCTTCATGTGATCATCCTTCAGTGTGTCTTTTGCACTGCATGACTCATATTTGTAGACCATAAATTTGATTTTCATTTCTTTGCTCAAAAATCTTCGGTGGCCTGTTACTGAATTCCCCCTCCTCCACATTTAATATTAAAACTTTCAAGTACCTATATAGAAATGTTGAAAAAATTATACAGCTAACCCCCATATACCAATTGTAGGGTCTGCAGTGGCCAACAGTTTGTTATATTTGTGTTGTATATTGTACACGTATCAATCCATCTTTTTTTTTTTTTTTTGATACTTTCAAAGTTGCAGATATCAGTGTACCTCATTGCAAATCACATGCTTATCATTAGCCTAGAGTTCAGTATTTCTTTGTGGTTCTCTTTTTTTGGGGGTAAAATTGACATATAGTGAAATGCACAAATCTTAATGTGGCTTATAAATGAGTCTTGACAAAAACAAAAACCTTTGTAACTCAAATCACTTTCAAAATATAGAGCAGGGATCAGCAAACCATGTTCCAACTACTGTTTTTGTAAATGAAGTTTTATTGTAACACAGCCATGCCCATTCATTTACAATGCCAGAATTGAATTTTTAAAAAATATTTTATTATTTATTTATTCATGAGAGACACATAGAGAGAGGCAGAGACATAGGCAGAGAGTAGCAGGCTCCCTGCCAGGAGCCTAATGTGGGACTTGATTCCAGGACTCTGGGATCATACCCTGGTCTAAAGGCAGACGCTCGACCACTGAGCCACTCAGGCATCCCCAGAATTTAATATTTGATGCGGGGTTCACAAATAACAAAATATTAACTATTCTGCCCTTACCAGATAACATTTATTGACTCCCTCATATAAAATATTGCCCTTACCAGATAACATTTATTGATTCCCTCATATAAAACATTGCTATCACCCTATAAAGTTCCTTTGTGACTCTTTACTGGTGATTCTTCTTCTCTAGTTAATCACTGTTCTGATTTTTTTCACTTCAAATTAGTTTTGCTTATTCTAAAATTATATAGCATATGGTCAGCAAAATTTCTTTCATTCGGCATGAAGTTTTGGAGACAGGTCCATGTTATTGTATATATCAATATATCCTTTTTATTGCTGAATAATATTTCATTGTATAAATTGAATGGATACAGTTTGTTGATGGACATTTGGGTTGCTTCTGGGTTTTGGCTATTACGGATAAAGCTGGTAGGAATATTTTTGTACAAATCTTTTTTATCAACATATATTTTCATTTCTCTTGGGTGGGATTACTGGGTGATAGGGTTGGTGTATGTTTACTTTTATAAGAAACCAGCAGCCTTTTTTTTTTTTTTTTCCATGTAGTTGTACCATTTTATGCCTATACCAACGATGTATGAAATTTTGGTTGTTCTACCGACTTGCCAGATTTTGGTGTTATCAGTCTTTTTAATTTTAGCCATTCTGGTGGGCTTATTGGAATTTTGAAATATAAATGTCTGGTTTTAATATACAAGTTCCTTGAATGGACCTTTCCATAGCTATACTGTGCAATATGTTAGCAGTTTCCCCTCGTAATGTTTATGCACTAACTGCTGTTGTCCAGCAGGATATACTTATTATTAGTTCTTCAGCCATGATGTCTGTCTGTCTTTCTTTCTTTCTTTCTTTCTTCTTTCATTTTACATGTTTATTTCTCAACTGCAGTTCAGTTTGTCTGTTCTTAAATGTAAAAACTCCTACATAACTATAATTGGAAGAGGGAAGGAGGGCAAATTACTTGCATTTCATCTGTGTCAAGGCATAGAAAAGTTGAAAATCACAGTATTAGACACTTTGTTATAATTATGTTTTTATGTGGCTTTCTACCCTCTAGACTGGTGTATTTCAGAGATGCTTCAGGGTTCCTGTGAATGTCTGATTTTTATTTCATCTTTAAAATAGGTTTTAAACTTATAAAAACTGTAATTGAGGAAATTCACACTCAACTGTATATTATACCAATTTTCCTCAGCTTGAAGACTAGTATTATGTTATTGTGTGTTGCCAGGTTAATTTGGTTTTGAACAGTGCCCATAGTAAAGTTTCTCTGGCTATTTCTGTGCTTATGGTGATATTAACTGTAAGTGTATCACTAATTGGATGGATTGAATGCAGCTCTCTTTTTTTTTAAGTTATGCAAATGAACAAGACACAAAACGTCTTGGTAAGGATGTGGAGAAATAGGAACCCTTGTGCACAGTTGGGAATGCAAACTGGTGTAGCCACTGTGGAAATAGTATGGAGGTTCCTCAGAAAGTTAAAAATAGAACTACCTTAGGATTCAGTAATTGCACTACTGGGTATTTATCCCCAAAATACAAAAACACTAACTTAGAGTGATACATACACCCGTATGCTTATTGCAGCATTATTTATGATAGCCAAATTATGGAAGCAGCTCAAGTGTCCATCCATAGATAAATGGATACAGAAGATGTGTGTGTGTGTGTGTGTGTGTAAAATGGAATATTAATCATAAAAAGAATGAAACATTACTATTTGTAACAGTATGGATGGAACTAGAGAATATAATGTTAAGCCAAATAAGTCAGAGAAAGGCAAATACCACGTGATTTCACACTCGTGTGGAATTTAAGAAACAAACAGAAGAAAAAAAGAGACAAATCAAGAAGCCGATTCTTAACTATAGAGAACAAAGTGATGGTTACCAGATGGGAGGTGAGTGGGAGGTGAAGGGGACTAAGAGTATGCTTATGATAAGCACTGAGTAATGTATAGAACTGTTGAATCAGTATATTGTACACCACCTGAAACTAATGTAATAGTATATTCTTAACTACTGGAATTAAAATAAAAAGCTTAAAAACCTTAATTAAAAAGATAAAGTTTGGATCCCTGGGTGGCGCAGGGGTTTAGCGCCTGCCTTTGGCCCAGGGCTCGATCCTGGAGACCCAAGATCGAATCCCACGTCGGGCTCCCGGTGCATGGAGCCTGCTTCTCCCTCTGCCTATGTCTCTGCCCCTCTCTCTCTCTCTCTCTGTGTGACTATCATAAATAAATAAAAATTAAAAAAAAAAAGTTTATAGGAGTATACTATATTAGCATTTCTAACTGATGCTGAATCAAATGCTAGCCATTGCTTAGGCATATTTGAACAGTACATGACCTAGTAATGGTAAAAGATTTGTGCAGTAGCAAGTATATATGTTGGAATTATGTCATGAAAATACCACCTTATAGTTTATATGCTTATTTTATGTTTTGAGTACATAAGATTTATGCTTAAGATAAGGTATGGGAACAGTTTTTTGATATCATTACTAATTGTGAAACAGAGGTCCTGTAATTTTTTATTCAGTTTATAATATTTATGATGTATTTCTGTCTTCCAAATTCTGTTTTAGGTGCTGGTGAACAAGACAATAGCCAATTGTCGTATGGCTCATACTTTGGTGGAGGGGGTGCAGATAAGTAAGCAATTTCAGATAGTACCAGGTAGTTTAAAGAAAATGAAGGTTGTGGAATGACTAATACAGTTTATCAATACTAAAATAGCAATAATAGAACAGTAATGATTTTGTATTTTGTCAGAAATATGCTGAGAACTCTGTCAAGTGCTTTACACATATGAGCACATTTAACCCTAAGACCACTTCTCTGAAACAGATAATGTCCTGATCCTCACTTTGCACATGAGGAAAAAAATGAGACATGAAGAGGTTAAATAATAGGCTTAGCTGTAATGGATCTAGTATTCAGATTTTGTTGTAGTTTTAGTTTTATATTGCTTTGTAACAAACTACTCCATATGCAAGCATTTTATTATGTTTCAAGATTCCATGGGTTAGTTCTGATCAACAAAGGGGTTCTTCTGCTTCATGTATTGATTGCAGTGTGATGATTGCTGGGGCTGCAGCCATTTTGGGGCTAGATTGGGTTGAAACATCCAAGGTAGCTCGCTCACTTGGCTAGCGCTTATGCTATTGATGGGGAGCTCAGCTGGCACTGATGACTGGATAATTTCAGTTGTGTTCTGTGTTAAAGTTTAAAACAGTCATTGGTTCAGTCCTATTCAAAAGGAGAAGAAATAAACTCCATCTCTTAGTGAAAGAGAGGCGTGTATATATATGGAGGTAAGAAATTGGTGGTGACCATCTTTGGAGATGTCACACCAGTTGGTTTGACCCCTCAGTTGACTGGAGTCAGGATAATCAGAGGGCTTCATTGACTCTAAAGGTATGACAATCAAGCTGAGACTTGATTGAACTGTTCTAGGTGATGAGTATTTCAAGTGTGATAGTGGCCTATGGTGGAAATTAGTTTGTTGGTTTAAGAATATGAAGAAAACTTTGTGGCTAGAATGAGATGAAAGGAGTTGGCTTAGTGAAATGGGACAAGCCATAGAAATTTCATGAATGTGATAGGTACTGGAACTTTCATTTACAACTTTGTTTTATAATTTTTGTTTTGTGAAAGCAATGAAGTCTAGCTACATAATCTCTAGGACCTACTGCCAGATGAAAATAAGGGGTCCTCGCCTAGGGCAGGGAGGCAATCTCCCTTTTCTACAGGTATGCTGTCTCAACCCATAGCAGATGGACAACTCCCAAAGCATTGCATCTTCCGTGCCAGGACTTGTTCCATATCTGAATCAGCAATAGGAGGAGACCTTTCTGGTTTGCCTATGAGTGTGTCATGATGATGGCAGCCTGGGATGCCTAGTTATGGGACGAAGGTCGGGAGGTTAAGCAGAGCCAGAGAGTTCAGGTGACTGAGAAGACTTCCTGGGGAGGAAGATTGCTTTTAAGCTAAGGTTCTTTTTTTTTTTTTTTTTTTTTTAAGCTAAGGTTCTAAGCCCCTGGCACATGCTCTGATGTCCCATTGGGGTTCACTTACAAAATTCAGAGTCAAAGATAAAATTATAAAGAATTTTAAGATGGTGACCATAGAGCATTAAACCCCAAGCATGGGGCCTTCTGGAGGCAGAGTTCTGTGTGACTACACTGGTCATGTGCTCATGAAGATGGCTCTGAAAGTAGTCTTACTGTGGGATGGTAGTGGTGGTGATGGTGATGGTGGTGATGATGATCATCTACACCAAGTGTCATCAAACAACTTCTGTAAAGGGCTGGATAGTAAATATTTTAGGCTTCCAAGGCCATGTTGTCTCTGTCATAACTTCTCAAATCCACTGTTGTAGTGCAAAAGTATCTGTACCAAGTATTTAAAATATATAAACAGATTAATGTGGCTCAAAAACAGTGGGCTAGATTTAGCTTGCTAGCTGTGATTTGCTCACCCCTGATGTAGGTGTTATGGGAGTGTACCTCAAACAGTCATAAAGTTTGGGCCTGTTGCCAGATGCCTCTGACAAATTTTTTATTTCACCCAGTCTAGAAACAAAACCTTAGGAGTGTGGTAAGGTTGTTTTGCATCACTTACTTGTACCTGGTAATCAGGCAACCACCTAGTCTGTCACTAGAATTGGAGTAGAGATGAATGGGTAGTGGAATAGAGTATAAATTTTTTTTTTTGTGAGAATGGCTAAGTTTCTTGTGTCTAGTAAATCTTCATTTTGTTGGAGTGGTCGCCTCATTGAGGGCATTCTGGCCCATCTTAATTAAAATACCTATACCCTCTTCACTGTACACCCTAACCCCACTCTGTTTCAGTTTTTCTAGAATACTGATCACCAACGGATACTGTCAATATTTCACATATTTAATTCCTACTTCCTCCCTTCACCCCAATGTAAACTTCATGAGAACAGAGATTTTGTTGAGTTCACTGCTATATCTTTCTATCCTTCAGTACCTGGCATATGGTAGGCATTTAGGAAGTATTTGGTAAGAAAGAAGAAAGGAAGGAAGGAATATTGCTAGCTCAAGACCAAATTTATACACTCAAAATCTTGCTTATTTTATTATGCTTTTATGTATTTTTTTTCCATTGCTGAGAATTGGGCTTTCTGTGGTGGTGGTGGTGGTTTGTGTATTTGCATTATGTTCCAGTTTAATGTGTATTGTTCAGTTAATCTTTCTGTATATGTGTGCATGCATGAGCATGCACATGCGCATGCACACACCCCCCCCCCCCCCACACACACAATCTATGATTGGCAGCATCTAGAGTTGTTCAGTAAGTAATCTGTGAAGCCATATGCAGTGGCCTTGCTTAGTATCTTCATTAATTGTGGAGTTATGGGAACTCCTTTGATTTTCTCATCTGTTTTATATTGATCAGTTAGTGATTATTTTCTTAATGTTAGACTTACATTCTAAAATGTCTGATTTTTATGTCTATTATTAATGGTTTAGAATTTTAAATCATTTTTGTGTATTTTTTGCCTGACTTAAGTTTAAATAATTATGGAGGGATGCCTGGGTGGCTCAGTGGTTGAGCAACTGCCTTTGACCCAGGGTGTGATCCTGGGGTCCCAGGTTCGAGTCCCACATTGCACTCCCTGCATGGAGCCTGCTTCTCCCTCTACCTGTGTCTCTGCCTCTCTGTCTCTCATGAATAAACAAATAAAATATTTTTTTTAAAAAGTTTAAATAATTATGGGATACATTCTGCTGTTTATTAAATTTAAATTTATTGACAAGATCCTTGTAATAATACTAACCTACCTAGTGTGTGATTATAAATCATCCTGTATCTGTATTTTAGCAACCATATTGTTATGTTTTCTTCCAGAGTTTGGTTACTTAGCTGGAATTAAGGTGTGGATAAAATTCTTGTTAAAGACATGTCAAATGCAAGTTGGGAAATGCTGCAGTGGTCTAAGATTTACTGTGAGATTATTTCAAGCGTTTGACTTGCTTGCTTTTAAGATTTGTTTGAACATGAACAATTTAATATTTTAGAAGTTTAGGAATGTGCTGTGGTTGAGTTGTCTATGATGTTTCTCCAGAATTACCCATTATATTATGTAAAGAAATTGTGCTGTTTGGCATAGGCTTTGAGAATCAGGAAATAAACTAGATGGTTTTACCTCTTTACTAACTATGAAGTACTTACAACTCATAGACTTTAGATAATGGTCTGAAGAAATCCAGTAGTGACAGTTTTTATATAGAACATTTGTGCACACTCAGAGCTTGCATTTATCAGTGTGATTTCCTCCAAAGAGGAAGGGTTTTGAAATAAATCTTGACCCTTTTTAAATTTTTGTTTGTAACCTTTAGAGAACTACATGAGGCTCTGCTTACCACCCCCCACCCCGACCCCCGCTTGGTTTGTTATTGTACTGCACAGGAGCCAAATTTTGAACTATATTACTTTTGTCTCTTTCTCTGCCCTTTTCTAACCACCACTCCAAACCATGCTTTCTTGCCTTTGGGCTTTGGAACATATTATTCCCCTTTTTTCTTTTTTCCCATCTTCCTCCAAGATTAATTTCTGTTTATTCAGAAAATCTTCCTTCACCCTCTGCTTTGTGCCCTTTATTTCCCACCCCTTACTACCAAGTTCTTTGTGTTCTTTAACATTGTGCACTTATCCCTATCATTTTTGAAAATATTTTATTTATGTGAGAAAGAGAGAGAGAAAGAGAGTGCATGCACATGAGCTGGGGGAGGGGTAGAGGGAGGAGCAGACTCCCCGCTGAGTGGGGAGCCTGATGCTGCTGGATGCTGGGACTTGATTTTGGAACTCCAGGATCATGATCTGAGCCGAAAGCAGATCACCAGGTGCCCTGGTGACTGAGCCACCCAGGTGCCCTGCACTTATCTCTATCATAGTTCTTATTTCATGGCATCTACCAGGTGCCCTGGCGACTGAGCCACCCAGGTGCCCTGCACTTACCTCTATCATAGTTCTTATTTCATGGCATCTATTTTGTAAACTCAATGGGAAGTAGAATTTAGATTTTTCTTGTTTTAATAGTAGATAGCATAGTTCTGGGCCAATATGCATAGTACATACTTCTTGAAGAAATAGATGAAAGTCCGAATGACTTCAAGTGTATGCATGAGTTTATTGGTGTATTATCTTTTATTTATAAAGTGAATGGTTTTGCAGAGTTATAGTAAAACAACAACAATGTATTGCCTGGCCTATACTGTGATATTCTTGATGTCCATAGTTATGGTAGATATTTTCTTTTTAGAATAGTGCTAAGGGATCATTTAGATGAATTCTGGTTGTTTTTGTTTGTTTGTTTGTTTATTTTTTATTTATTTATGATAGGCACACAGTGAGAGAGAGAGAGAGGCAGAGACACAGGCAGAGGGAAAAGCAGGCTCCATGCATCGGGAGCCCGACGTGGGCTTTGATCCCGGGTCTCCAGGATCGAGCCCTGGGCCAAAGGCAGGCGCTAAACTGCTGCGCCACCCAGGGATCCCTTTTTGTTTGTTTTTTACATAATTCCTCATCTGACTGGTGACTTTCATTTGCAAGATAATTAACTATGATTAGGTTATTTGGTCTACTTATGGAAAAAAGGAAAATAAATGAAACTGTTCTAGGTGTGGAAGTTAGCATTCATTTTCTTCAACCTTCTTATTTTACAGAAGATTGAAGGGGAGGGTCTGGTGGACAAATTTTACTTTATTACTTGAAAACATATCAGTTCAGTTAAAATGTTACATAATATATAAAATGTATATTATTCTCTATAGTTTGTTAATATTAATATCAAGTAACGAGAAACACTAGTCTCCTTTTGTTCTCCAAGGTTACTCAAAAAACAATTTCTTTTAGCTGCTTTAACTTTGTATTTTTAACACATATGTATATTCATTTATTTGTTGATTTATTAATTTTACATTGACTCTTGGACAATGTGAAGGTTAGGGATGCTGCCTGCTTCCACCACCCCCTCATCAGTCAAAAATCCCAGTATAACTTTTGACTCCCCCAAAATAGCCTGCTGTTAACTAGAAGCCTTACTGATTACAGTTAACACATATTTTGTGTATTATATACTGTATTCTTTTTTTTAAAGATTTTTTATTTCTTTATTCATAAGACAGAGAGAGAGAGGCAGAGACATAGGCAGAGGGAGAAGCAGGCTCCCTGCAAGGAGCCCAATGTGGAACTCGATCCCAGGACCCCGGGATCACAACTTGAGCTGAAGGCAGACACTCAACCACTGAGCTACCCAGGTGCCCCTGTATACTGTATTCTTACAATGAAGTAAGCTAGAGAAAATAAAATCTTACTAAGAAAATTATACTAAGAAAATACAGTACCGTACAATATATATATACTTTTTATATATATATAAATATATACTTTTTATATATATATTGTACGGTACTGTATTTTCTTAGTACTGTATTTTCTCATGTGTAAGTGGACCACACAGTTCAAACCTATGTTGTTAAAAGGTCAACTCCGCTTGTTTTCTTATATATCCTGCCTTACCTGCCCAGATCATGATCTTTGTAGTCTAACCTTTAGGGTTCAAATCTTGGCTACTCAAAGCACTATAACCTTGGGCCAATTACTTAACCTCTCTAAGCCATTGCTTTCTCATTGTAAAGTAAGGATAGTACGATACAGGACTTAACAGAATTATCGTGAGGATGAAATGTATGGAAGGCACCTAATTCTAGCTAAATCAGTAATTAGTATTTACATTTTATGACATGAATATATTGCTCACTACTGAGTCAGGTGGTGTAATTTCTATAACTTTTAAAATTTTTAATGGTGTTGCCTAATTTTTATTTTTTTATTTTTCTTTGTATCTTTGTTAAGTCTTTGCCTATCCTGTGGTGATTTTTTAAAATATACTTTTCAGCTATATTCTTTGTATGGTCAGACACATCAGTAATTATTTGTTCTTTTATTTTGTTTCTTGAAGATGTTCTTCTTAGAGCCCTTCTCCTGTTTCCATCTGTAGTGTTTGTTCTCTAGGCCTGATACAGAGCTGCCATACAGAGACTTTTCTTCAACACTTTGCAATGTTAGATCCTTTATTTCTTGAGTTTTAAATCTTACTCTGGTTTTTGGTTTACTCTCTTATTTTAGTGGGATGTGTTCTCTTGTAAATTCATAAGAAAAGATGCTTAGTGGTAAAATTCACTCAAATTTTGTTGTTTTTTCTGTATACCTGCTAAGATTCTTTCTCTGTCATTTTCATTGAGTTCAAGGTAATTTTGATTTACTTCCTGGAACATAGTTATAATAGCTGCTTTAAAATCCTTGCATGATAACTATAATCTGAGTCATCTTGGAATTGGCATCTCTTGATTGCCTTTTCCCCAGATAATGTTTTCTATTTTCTATTTTTTATTTCCAGTAATTTTGGATTTTATCTTGGATCTTCAGAGTTTTGCTGTGGTCCTCCGGAGAATATAGATGTTTTGTTATAGCGACAGTCAGCTCAACTTTAGGTTTTTTAAGTGTTGTTTCACACTCTGTGTGCAGTAGTTTAAATAAAATTTTAATTCCTTAGTCCTTTACTAATCTATTTTGGGTCAGTCTTACACATGCGTGGTTTCAGAGTTAGTGATTTCTCCTAACTTTCTGGCTGGTTGGGCTCCATTTCATGTTTCCCTTGGCTAGAAGTAGGAGGATTTCAATTGGGGTTTTTGTAGCTCAAGCTGTGGTGTTTTTCACAACTATGATTTTGCCTCAGAATCAAGTTGCAAAAAGAAAGGTGGGGAGTGGGGGAAATTTCTGTAGGTTGCTTCCTCAAGTTTTAACTTACCTCTACATCCCTAATTTTTTTTTTTTTTTAATAAATGTTCAGATTGCTCAGACATTGGGTTGTTTTGTATGTTTTCTCAAGTTTATAGTTGCTGTCAGTGGGAGGCTTGGCCGAGGGGGCCTGTACAGCCATGCTGGAACTAGATCCCACTGGAGATTTTTGAGATTTTTTGTTTTTATTTCCTACATGAACTTTCTTCCTAATATTTTTGTTTTGTTTTTCTTTCATGTTGGAGGTTTTCTCTAAATTTGGGTGTTCCTTCTTTGCCTGTTTGAATTTTATAAGCTGTGTTTATGTGTTTTTGACTTATTAATTGGTGGGCTTCAGTGTTGTGTTATTTTTTGGTGAACCAGCCAAGAAATAAGAAAGGCAGTGTCTGCAATTTAGTAGGAAGTTGTGGCACTAGTTGAGGTAAGAGATAGTGATGGCTTGGATTACAGCAGTGGCATTGAAGGGAAGTAGATGGGTGGATTGAAAGATGTGTGTACTGTATGTTCGTGTGTGTGTATGTTTGTGTGTGTGTACTCGAATCAGCATTAAAAGTACTATAAAGGACATTTTGTGGCAGAGTAGGTTACTACCTGTGATTTGTTTTGTTTTGTTTTGTGGTTTTTTTTGGAGGCATTTTGAAATAGGAAGAGCATGAATTGGGATCCCTGGGTGGCGCAGCGGTTTAGCGCCTGCCTTTGGCCCAGGACGCGATCCTGGAGACCCGGGATCGAATCCCATGTCGGGCTCCCGGTGCATGGAGCCTGCTTCTCCCTCTGCCTATGTCTCTGCCTCTCTCTCTCTCTGTGTGACTATCATAAATAAATAAAAAAAAATTAAAAAAAAAAAAAAGGAAGAGCATGAATTTGGAAACAGTACAACCTGTATTTGAATCTTGACTTTGCTTCTGTGTCCCGTACTCAACATACTCAACCATACTCAGAGGGTTATGCTAGAGACTGAAGTTGATGATCTATGTAAAGTGCCTTTGTTTTGTTTTGTTTTTTAAAATATTTTATTTATTTATTCATGAGAGACACAGAGAGAGGCAGAGACACAGGCAAAGAGGCAGAGGGAGAAGCAGGCTCTATGCAGGGAGCCCGATGTGGGACTCGATCTGGGGACTCCAGGATCACACCCTGGGCTGAAGACAGATGCTCAATCACTGAGCCACCCAGGAATCCTGTTTTGTTTTATAAACAAACATTTATTGGGTTTTTACTATGTCTGGCATTATTCTAAGTATTTACAAAGGTTAATTTTTGTAATCTTTACAAAAACTCTCTGAGTAAGTATTTCCTGTTTTAAATGATGGAACTGAAGCTCAGGCTGGTCACAGGTTGTTGGTAAGTGCTGGAGCCTAGACTTGAATCTAGAAAAATTGGTTCAAACCCTCATTATTTAAACCCAGTATGCTTCTTATTCTTAGTCCAATACAGGTAATTGAGGATAGGCTTAGAACTATTTGTGCTAGTATTTTATTTCATTTATCTGTACTTTATTGTCTACACAGTGCTTTTTGTTGACCTTGTTTAGAGCAAAATTAACGTATAATGAAATACTTTCAAGTCTTAATCAGTGTTTTAGTTATGCTAACTAAAGATTTCTCTTTGGGGCACCATGGGTGGCTCAGTTGGTTAAGTTGGACTTTTGATTTCCTCTTCAGTAGTGATCTCAAGGTCATGAGATCAAGCCCCATATCAAACTCGGTGCTCAGCAGGGAGGTCTGCTTAAGATTCTTTCCCTCTTCTCTGCCCCTCCCCCTGTGGTCTCATGTACTCTCTCTTTCAAAAAGAAAGATTTCTCTTTAAAACAAAATGCCCTTTTTCAGAAAGTAAAGCATTTAGATTACCAGCATTTCCCCCCCTCAAAAACTATTTGATGAATTTGTTTTATAATGTGTGCTGAGGTTTGCTGACAATTGGAATTTGAGTATCATAGAGAACCACCTACTCAGTTTCTCTCTGGAAAGTAATTTTGCTCTGTTTTTTTTTCTTTCTGGAAAGTCATTTTTGCTCAAGTTATAACATGTTTTTCTTATGCATCTTTGCTCCTAGTGCAAATCAATAAAGCAGTGGAATTCAAGTGTGTAAATTTTTATTCAAAAATGCCAGTAATGTCAAGTTGCATGGAAAACCTCAATGTAATAGTGTTTCTCTATTGACCAGTATTTAGAAGTGTGACATTATAGTGATCCCTATAATGTGAAGATATTATTTACATAGAAATAAATAGGGTGAATCAGCACAGAGGCACACGATAACTAACTTTTTTTTGAAAGGAACAGAGAGAGATCATGTGTGTGTTTGGCTTCTGATATTATGAAGTTACTGAGATTATGTATTTAGATTTATCAGCCAGTTTTTGAGGGTTTGCTTTGGCATATGACACTGATGGATGAGCCCTTCAACTTTTGTCTGCAATGGCATCTTGTCATTTGCTGTGCTTCCTGGATGAATCATTAACAGTTTATCTCAGTAACTGGTATTACTGTATTTAGTTTTGCTTGAGGATTCTGTTCATAGCTTCTCTGTGTTTACTGAGGGAAAATTGATGTCTCAGTCCTAGATCATTGCTGGTCTTGGCTCTCTGATTTACCTGTGATAAAATATGCAGACCTTTATTTCCTTTATTCCCTGTTGCAGCCCTAGTTTTACTGTATCGTGGCCTTGCTTCAGAACTCCTACTTGTTGAAAGCTAGAAGTTCTAGGGATTGATGGGTTGGCATTTATATCCATTACTTACACCTAGTATAGTACCTAGAACCTACGAGGCACTTAGTAAAATATTGGCTGAGCAATTGAATAGAAATGAATGATTCACAGAAAAAAGATGAGGCTTGAAGACCAGTCAGGATTATGCAGCTAGGAGGTGGTAGATATCTTGAATTTAGATCTTCTGGCATCAGATTATCTTCTTTTCTAATTTATTCACTTAGCAGCTACCCAATCATCTAAGGAAATGTAAAATCAGAAAGTACACCATGCTAATTTTGTAATGACAAATGAATGCTTGTAATAGTAACTTTAACACTATTACATGAGGATAGTTGCCTCATGTCCTTGCAAATGAAACTAAATCATACCAATTACACACTATCCAGCTTCAATCCAGTCTCTCTGTTAGAGGCAGTCTCCACAGTTCTTGATTCAGTTTCAGCTAAGACTCTTTCAAGTTGGCAGAGTAAAATAAGGACCCCTACAAGAGAAACAAAATGAATAGTCAGAGGTAGGAGGAAAGCCAGAAGGAAATAGTTCTCCAGAGACTAAAGATAAACCAATTAGAAATACACTCAATAAAAAAAAAAAAAAAAAAAAAAAAAAAAAAAAAAAAAAAAAGAAATACACTCAATTGTGTTGAATGTATTAAAGGTTTTCTTATAATGAGGACTAAGAAAAAAGACTTTTGGGTTCAACAATTAGGAGGTAGGTGTTCTTAGCAAGAACTCTTTGAGTGAAAGCCAGTTGGTAATGGATTGGGAGGAAATGAGAATTAAAAGTGCACAGAATAAGAATAGATCTCTCTCGCGCGCTCTCTCTCTTTTAGGATGTTTGGCACTGAAGGCAAGAAAGGAGAGATGGAAGTAGTTCAAAAAGCACAAGGGGAAGAAAACCCTTTATTTTTAGCTGATGGCAGTTTTTCTCTTTTTTAAGTATGGCATAAATAGAATATACATGTGGGTAGAGAGAAGGAAATTAGTGGAAAAAGGAAAGAGAGACAATTTAAGTAAAACGATCCATTGGGAGGCAGGATCTTCTTTGTACAGTTGTCTGGCATTTAGGAGCAAGGAGTTTAAGTTCGGATAGATGCCATAATGCTAAATTTAGAGATGCAGGGGAGAAAAGTTGAAGGAATTTTTGCTTGAAAACCTGTTTTCCTCTGTGAAGTAGGAAGCAGAGACTTTTGAGAACTCCAAGGTTGGAAGTGGGGAATAGGAGATTGGCAAGTTGAAACACCTGCCCTGGTGAGGACTAGTTCTGATAGCCCAGCAGGAATTAGAATAAATCTGTAGTGGCATAATCTTGTGATTTCTTTTCCTCTCTCTACCAAGAGAATAGCAGTTAGACTCATTCCAAAAGGGTAGATGTAGCAGAGGATATAAGAACTAAGAAATGGAGTGTGAATATTATGCAGATTTTTCACTTTATAATCCTGGCTACGTACAATAGAAAGTGGTTAGTGAATGGAGGACCCAAAGAATACATTTAGTGGAAATTAAGGGAGTGAGAAAGATAAAGGCTAGGAGCTTGTGACCAAGTACTAAGATGTAGAAATCTTTTTTTTTTTTTTTTTTAAGGTTTATTTATTCAGGAGAGACACAGAGACAGAGAGAGGCAGAGACATAGGCAGAGGGAGTAGCAGGTTCCTTACAGGGAGCTTGATGTGGAACTCGATCCCAGATCCCAGGATCACGCCCTGCGCCGAAGGCAGACGCTCAACCGCTGAGCCACCCGGGCGTCCCTGGAGAAATCGTTTTGTAAAGTGACTGAAGGTCTAGAGGTTTTTCATGGTCTGTAGGATTTTGATACTTTATTGGAAATTGTTAGAAGCTGGATTTGTTGTAGAGTTTAAGTTAATCTGTTGGTTTTTACATAATCATTTTCTTATGTAGCATTTTGTTTTTTAACTTTTATTTTAAAATATGTTAAGCTTACAGAAATGAGTGGAAAAATATTGCAAAGAATTCATGTATATCGTTTATCCAGTTTCCTCAAATATTGAACTTTTTAAATATTTGCTTTGTGATATTTTCTTTAAATGTGTATACGCATACAAATGTATACTATGTTTTTTTTCTGAAACATTTTAAATAGCAACCATGCTGTCCCTTTACATCTAAACGTCTCTGTGTATATTTTCTGAAAACAAAGGCATTCTATTATAAACTACAGTGCAAATTATTGAAATCGATAATACTTATATAATAATGTAACCTGTAAACAAATTTCACCAATTTCCCTAAGATCTTTTATAGCAAAAGAAAATACATTTTTACAATGTCAGGATTCAATCCTTGATTAAATCTTGTGCTTAGTATTGTGTCTGTTAGTCTCTTTTAATCTGGAACTGTTCTCTAATCCTTTTAGTCTTTCATGATAGTGTTTTGGAAAGATTTGCATCTGTAATTTTGTGCTATTCCCCACAGATATATTTATACTTTTCACCCATTGGCTCTAGAATTCATTGATTATGATAGCCTGAAAAATAGTTCTGGTGGTTGTGTTGTCAAATGGTGATTTCCTAATTCTGTCATTTCTTCTACATTTATTTAGGATTCTATAAGGAAACATTTTCCTTTTCTCCAATTTATTCATTTATATCGGTATGAATTAATGGAATTCTTATTTTATTCTACTAGGTTTAATCTGATGCTGTTATCATTTATCATGAGGCTCAGCTCATCCCAGATTTGATCATTGGGCGCATCTTCCATCAGCTTCTATGTCCTTTGATCATGTCTGTACTTTCCTACCATATAGCATCTAGATAATGTGAAGTATCTGATTTCTAGAGTTTGGTTTGGATTGAAGAAGGTTCTGTTTACACTTACACATAGGGCTGTCATGAAAGCAAACTGACCAACACAAGAGTTATTGCCACTGTAGCTTACTACTGCTGTATTGGGTGCTTAATGAACATTTTCTCATGGAGTTGTTTGTGGAAAAATTTTAATAAAACAGTTGGAACATTGGTGGCACTAACATTGGTTAGTGTGCTGTGCCATCCTTACAATTAGAGTATAAGGAGTAGATAGTATTACTGTGAAAACTGAATGCCTTTGTAATTTATTTAGAAGAATCATATAATGTGATTAACAAAGGCAAAAAAGGACACCATGAAGATAACTCTTATAGATGGAGAGGAGACAAAGAAAAAGCTCGTAAGAGTTATTCCGACCTCTAAGATAGGTTTCATTAGAAAATCATCACACTAAAATGGATACGTGTTCATATCTATTTAGCACTATTAATTGGACTGATTGAAAATAACAAACATGATCATGTTGGTTTATGTACCTTTGTTTTCTTATAAAGATAATGGTTATAAAAGATGATTGAATGGATGTACCATCTGTGGTGATTTTTTTCTTTCAGTATAATTGAGAAATTTTACATTGTCAGTTTTATAACTTACAGAAAATTATTCCTTTAGTCAAAGTGGAAATCTCTTTAATGTACCACTTTGTGTCTTACTTTAAGAACATAAAAGAATGTTTCTTACTTTCATCTTCCAGTTCTAAGGAACTTGGGAAAAATAGAAAAGTAAAAAAGAAAAAAAGAAAAGTAAAAATCAAAGAAATAAAAAATTTGGACAACTTGGCAAGCACTCATGCTGCCCATTTTGTCAGCTGTCATTTTGTAACATTTTTTCTTATTTAAAAATAGAATAATTTATGAGTTAGTACACTATTTTGTTACTTCTTTAATACAATGTCATGATCATTTCTTTATGTTATTTTCATGTTAGAAACACCATCCTAAATGGCTGCATAGTGTTTTGTTATATTGATATTATGTGTTTATACATTGTTTCCAGTTTTCCGTTATAAAACTGTGATGACATGGGCAGCCTGGGTCGCTCAGCGGTTTAGTGCCGCTTTCAGCCCAGAGCATGATCCTGGAGACCCGGGATCGAGTCCCTCATTCGGCTCCCTGCATGAAGCTTGCTTCTCCCTCTGCCTGTGTCTCTGCCGCGCGCGCTCTCTCTCTCTCTCTCTCTCTGTGTATCTCATGAATAAATAAATAAAATCCTTAAAAAAACTGTGATGAACAGTTTTATAAAGAAATCCTGTTTTAAGTTTCTGATTAGATTCTTTGGGTGTAGTCAAAGTAAATGTGTTCTTAAAAATACGGCAGTATAAGTACAGAGAAAGAAGCAATCTAGGCATCCATACCTTACCAACCAGAAATAACTTAAGTTAGCATTTGGTGAGCATAATTTCATTTGTACGTATAGAAGGGAACAATGTTACAAAAACAATAATGTTATTTATGTTGTTTTAAAAAATGAAAATGTGAAATATGATTTTGTTTGAATTTAACACCCAGGGAAAAAAATTTAAAGAACTGCTGGATTCTAGATAAAGGTTTCTTTAACACAGAGCTATTAGATTATGTAAGATTTAAAACACTAAAATTAAGAAAAAAATGAAAACCAGTAAGAACTTGGTTGGGGTAATTTAAAAAATGGTATGTTTTAATTTTAGATCTTAGAGAGTAAATCCCTGCGGTGATAGGTGAGTGATAACTAATACTTTCTCTCATCTCATCTTTTCCCCATTTCCTGATTTTAATGTTGCGTATATTTTTACTTTTTCAGAGTGTATGTTTCTTTTCTGTTTGCCAGCAGCTATTTAGTCTCTAGCTCTGTATTCACTGTTAGTTGCATTTTTAAGAGAATTCAGTGCTAACCACCATATCTTTTCTTTTTCTTTGATTCATTTTCTGATTGCCTGGTTTTCATTATGGAGTAATTTTTTTTCAAGAAGTCATGGGTGTTGTAAATACTTTATACATGGAAGACAACTTAGCTCAACTTTTTAAAAGTGTAAACATTAAAATTATAAAACATTTCAAATATAATGAAAAGTACAGAAAATAATGTAAAAGATGGTTTTATATCCACTATGGAGATAATGGCAAATGGGGATAATAGCATTTTTACCATATGTGTTTCAGGCTTTGAGCAGTTTTTTCCTTTTATTTTTTTAAAGAAAGATAATCTTAAAGCCTTATATTTATGCCCTTCCCTTCTTCCTCATACGCTATCTTGAATTTGACTTATGTAATTTCTGTGAATGTTTTTACTACATAAAATAGACACTTTAGTTTTAGATTATGTGAAAATGTATTTATTACAATATTTTGCTGTTTTATACTTTCCCAGCTTGCTTTATTCACCTCGCATGTTTTAAAGATTGGTCTATGATGATCCATGTATATCTATCAATATAAAATATTGAATTGTGTTATAAATCATGGAATAGTATTCATTTTCAACTGGCAGACAGTTTTCAGTAATCTCACTATTACAAATAGTGCTGCCGTAAGCATTCTTTTACTTGTACCTTAATGTCCAAGTGTGAGAGTTTTTTAGTGTTGACATCTGGAAGTAGATTTATTGCACTCTACACACCTTCAGCCCTACTCGAAATTGCCAAATTGGTTTTCAAGGTAGTTGAGTGAATTTATACTCTTTATTAGCTGCTCCAACTCCATCCTTTCTAAGAGACATCTTTGCTCTTTTAATTGTTAGGGATATTTTCTTTTTTTCATTAATTTATATTCTTTATGTGATACTGTTTAATTTCTTTTGTCCAATAAAATGTGTTTTCCTAGAGTTTTCATTTCTACTAACTTTTGTCAAAAGATCACCCCCTTTATGGCCTGTTTTTGGTTTTGTACCTATATTTTTTCACAGTAAACTATTTTTTGAGTAAAAATTATGTTTATGAGCATTTGTTACTGCTCTGTGCTGTAAGTCACTTATGTTTCCTTTGTCAGTGTATACAGTCTCAGGCAGTTTATCTCTGATCCTGTGATCTCAGTGATTTTAACCTTGCCAACTCATTGATTTTGTTGTGGGAGAGGATAGCTACTTGTGACTTTTGTGACTTTCTTTGTTGTTGGCTGTCTTGTCTGCTGTGGTAAGAAGGGCTGTCTCTAGGATTGTTCTAAAGACTTGAATGATGTGGGGATTTGGAATTTATTTTCTTGTTTAGGATGTATAAATCAGTGAATTTTTGTTTTGAAAACATGTTTTAATTTAGTAAGCTTTTGGACCCAACATTTGCTTATTAAGTTATGGTGAGTGCCCATAAAGTTGGATAATTAAATAAATATTTCAGGTTTCCACTATGTATAAAGCACTGAGGAAATCATAGGAATATATGAGGATGTTTCTTGCTCTTGCAGCGTTCAGTGCATCCATTCTTGACTAAGCTCTCTTTCCCCACTTTGGTAAAATAAAAACTCTGGGAGGCTTAGACAACAGTGTATTTTCTGTGAAGCCTACTGGAAGCTCTAAACTGAACTATTTTAGGGGATACTAGGATGAATAAAGCATACTTCTAAATTCAGAAGGTTATGAACTGATTGGGAAGGTAGAAACATTCCTAAATAATTAGAAGTTGCCAGGGTCCCTAAGTACCCAGGGCATCATGAAACGGTACAAACTTGCAAGAGGTAGTTTCCTGAAAGGAAATGGTTACAATTAGAATTTACTAGATCTTGTTTTTCATTCTTGTGCCTAAATAGGTTTGCTTTTAAAACCTCTAGTTGTTCAGATTCTGATTGCTGAAAGGGGCTTATTTCATGTCTGAGGACATCTATTTTGATGTTTTTACTCTATTTTAATGTCTGAGATCTCAGTTCTTTATTATGAAGCAAATTCCTTAGACAATTTTGCTTTTTAAACTTTACCAGATACCACATTTGCTGACTTATTTTGGTGCATGCAAATCAGAAAATCTATCAGCGTGTTCTTATTTAATTTGATTAAGGAAATAGGAATGAAACATTTCATTACAAGTTGCTATTATATTGTCAATGGCAATATGTTACATATTACTAATGCCTATGTTAGATAGAATAACACACTCATATATTTCTCTCCTGTCACTCCCCCTTCCTTTTTTTTTTTTTTTGAGGACCATGAGATCAAGCAAGTTGTTAGTAAGTCTGTCTTAAGATCATTTTGACCTGTTGGTAAGGAGACAGAATTGTAGGGCACATTTATAATAAATACATATTAGGTAAGATCTATATAAGTTAAACAGAATTTTGAAAAAAATCTTACTATTTGTAACAACTAAAGAATTAGGTTACACGTTTGACATTAATTAGCTATGAATACAACTAATGAGATGCCCTGTAGAACCCTTTGTACTTAAGGAGGGAATCTTAGGGTCTAGTATATTTACATTGGAACTTTAGCATATAAAAAGGAATTTAACCAGAGGTTGAGTGCTTTTGAAAATAGAAATTTATAAAATCTGTTTATAAACATCTGTTTAGTTTCTTTGTTCATTGCTGGTCTTCGGTATGTAAATATTGCTCCCTCTTTTTATCCTTTCGCTTGCTTAGGTAGTAAGTAGCTCTTACACAGACGTCAGAGTACATAGGTTATTCACTTTCAAGACTTCCATTTTACACTATTTGACTGGTGACCCATTTTGCATTTCTTTTTAATTTTAACCAATGTTGACTCCAAATACTTTGGAGCTTTTATTTTTGTAGTGTTCAAGAAGACAGATACAACCTTTTATAAAGCTCTTACTTCAGCTGGGAAAACAGATTGCAAATGAACAATTACATAAATAATTGTTATGATAGGTACTCTGAAGAATAGTGTGCTTTAAGAGTACAACAGAGAGTCCTCATCTACTTTTGGGAGATGTGAAAGGCTTCTGTGAGAACTTGATTTTGATCTGAGATATGAATGATGTGTAGAAGTTAGCTAGGCACAGAATGTGTGATATGGAAATAATTGAACATATATAGCTCAGAGTTCTTTTCTTTTATGTGATTATGTTTAATGTTTCAAAGAAATGAATTAATAGTAATAAATGATACAGGCCTAAAGCTCAGATAAACAGTCTAGTCTGGCATTATAGATTTTGTCTTCTGTTCTTTAATCATTCTGTTGTCTCATTAAATATCTCTCTTATTTTTTCTTAAAACAGATACATATTGTGTATTACATTCTTCTAATGTATATTATTTTGGCTGCAATTACAGGTTGTGTTATTTTTATTAGAAAATTGCATATACATAAACCTAGGGGGACTGCTGTAATGATATTATGTAATAGTTATGTTGGAGAAAGCTTTTTATCGTAGAATATGGTGCTTACCCGTATTACCTCATTGCTTCTGAGATATACCAAACCAGAAACTAGAGGTTTCATTTTATTGCATTTTGAGTTTATTAAAAATTTCAAAATAACTTATATTTAGGGTGAAAAATTCAAGTAGTAGAAAACAATGAAGTCTCTCTCCTCACCTGCAGTTCTTTCCTGTTTCTTGCTTATCTTTCCAAAAATTTTGATTGCACATGTGTATTACACAAATAATATCTCTCATTATTTTAAACATTCAGTTACATATATACTCTTTGCATGTTTTTTTTTCAACTGACATGTGAACAGACAATAGCAATTTTACAATGAAACAATCCTTATTTATTTAAAAGATAGTTTAGTTGTGCCCTCATAAAATATCTGATGATACTTAGTTTTGTTTTATTTTATTTTTTTCTTTTTTTTTTTGATACTTAGTTTTAAACAGTTGTTTTGCAGACTTGTTCAGGTAATAGAGCATCTGGAGCTCATGGTGCTTTTTGTGGAGCACCATGAATAATGAAATAATGATATCTTTCATACTAAGAAGAAAGTATTAAATATAAAACTACAACCAGGATTCTGTACTTTGAAGAGAAGAGGCTGAAAACTAGGCATAATTTGCCAACTCACAGTTTTTTTATTAATACTCATTTCTTATATATTCTTTCCTAATTGTTTATATTTTTACTTTTAACATAAACATTCATTTAATACATTAAAACATTTAGTTTTTATTAATGGAAAAATGTCCAGAGACAATGAAGTTTTAGTGGAAGTAACCCTAAAATTAAGATAATCCTGTTAATTTGCTAAATAAATAGTGTGTTTATATCATTAGGAAGACCTAGAAGTTTTATTGGTAGAAAATCTACCTTCATTTGCCAAGCAGCAGTGCTTTGTGGGAATCTACCTTCTGAGCTATTGGTTTAGATCACTTGGGCTATCTGCAGGGATTGTTTAGCCCCTGCTATATTACCTTATCCCTAGCAGCATAGATAAGATAGCTCACTTTCTTTGTGAATGATTAAAATGGGTAGCTTGATTCTACCAGTTGATTTTATTGCAGCTCTAATCTGTTTTTTCCTCTGATTCAGGTGTTAAAGAAGGCAACATAGAATGATAGAGATGACCATAGATTTTTGCTGGAGTCACATTATATAAGAGTTCAAAGAAGCCTTTGTCATCTATTAATATCATACAAAGGGCAAAAATCCCATTATATGTAGGATGATCATTCAATTTTCTTGAGAATGAAAGGGGTGGAGAAAATGCTAAATTGAGTGGAACCCTGAAATAATAGGTATAAACTAGGACTGTCCTGAGAAAAACAGCTGTATGGCCATCCTAGTTATAGCAGCCCTGCCAGAGATTCATCCAAAATCTGCCTGAAGCTATTTGTTGCCCTACAGAAAAGCTAGTGTTCTCATAATTTAAAAGATCTAATTAAAATTTTAACAGTCTTTTATAGAGTTAAAAGTTATCTCCTTACAACTACAAACTCTTCTTCCCAGTTTTGTCTTCTGGTATTAAATGTAGTCAGAATATGGTAGTATTCAAAATACATTATCTCTTTGCATACCTTTTTTTTCTTTTTGACAACTTTTTTTTTCAGATATTCACTGAACAACACTCTAGTTCATCCATACATTCTCATTTTGATATGTTTAGAAAACATAGCTTCTCAAAAAGCAATGCTCACAGTTATTAATCTTTTATCTTAAGATAGAATGAAGTGCTACAGCAAAGGAGAGCTGCCAATTAAAGGAAAAGAAACAATAGTTTACACATGGGAAGGCTGGACTTTCAGCTAGTGTTAATCATAATGCTTATGGTTGTCTTATTTCAAAAATAATACATATACATCAAATAAGGACTAACTACAAATATGCTTAAGACGGCCCTCTTGTCATTCTTTTATCCTTCAGGCTAAACAACTGGCTTTATATGCAACCTTTCATCATCCTGGTCACTATATTCAAGACATATTTTAGTTTTCATTTGCTGTTGCCCGTGTTTTTTCCAGGAGGCTCAAAAATAGGACAAGCTAGGAGTATCACTTTTGAGGTGATATGTAGACAGTAGACAGAGCCTAGTTCATTATTGTTTTTTTTTTTTTTCCTAGTTCATTATTGTATATATGGAGTTCTCATCCCACTAATCTCTGACCCCCCCCCCCTTTTTTTTGGCTGCTTATTATAATCCTTAAAGAATATAAAATAGAACCACTGGACAACATGATTAAGGAAAATTTCCATAAATGGCATTAATTTGATGAGCATGTAATTTGATTTGAACTCTTGAATGAATTTAGTTAAAAGGCAAAGTAGGCTAATTTATAGAGGCACCAAACATATCAAAAATAACAAGTTGAATTTTGGAAGTTCTCTGCCACAGTGGGTAGAGATTACTGATTGAGTTATTGGATTTTACTGTTGATACATGGGACATGTTCACCGTATATTATAATTTTGTAAAAATAAAACAAAGTGTGAGATAGGGCAGTTGAAATAATTTAGGGTATGTTTTACAAGTAAGCTTTACTTCTGAGATCATATGTAAAAGTATCTGTAGTTACTTTTTTTTGGTCTGTTTTTAAAGATTTTATTTATTTATTTGAGAGAAAGCATGAGCGGAGGGAGGGGCAGAGGGATAAGTTGACTCCCCGCTGAGCAGGGAGCCCAACTTGGGGTTCAATCCTGGGACTCAGATCGTAAGCTGAAGGCAGATGCTTAACTGACTGAGCCACCCAGGCACCCATGAATACATTTGGATAGGTTTTAAGTTAAGTTGGTCATTCTGGGAAGCACATTTATGTATTTGATATGGTAAGGAGTGTTTCTTGTGAGGAACCAGAGGAGAGCTATTTTGTCATATAGGATCTTTTTCTTTAGTACACTTCATCCACATTTGCAGCATTAAGAATAGAGATAGGACAGTGGTTTTCCTTTTTTTGACACCATCACTGTTAATTGTTTAGTTGATAATGGTAAGTTTATACTATATACTTAATATAAGTATATTTACTTTATTTGCTTTAACTTGCTCATCTAATATTTTTGCTCTTCAAAGTATGATCAAAGATGGAACTCTCCTGGGTACCTTGTAATAGGAAACATAGAAGATGCTTGGTGACGCAAGACAGAGTGTTGCTAGTCAGGAGGATGGTCATGTGATGCCTGCTTAGAAAACTGCTGCAAGTAAATACAAAACTCATAGAAAATTCACTTTATGATTATTTGACCTTAAATTCAGTATCTGTGAGTAAATGTTATTACCTAAACCTTGGTGTTAGGGGAAAAGAAAAAAACAAACTTATTAACTTGAGGAATGATTTTAAGTATGTTTATGGCAGTTCTGTTACAATAGAATTTATGAACTCACAGAAGTATCATGCTAGTGTGATCACTAACCAAGACACATACAAACAGTAGTGAAGTAAATTTTACTTTGCATATATATATATATATTTTGAGGCAAGGGAATAACTACTTATTGGACTGATAGCACCAAATTATTTCAGGCCACAAAATAAAGTATATTAAATTAGAGGGGAAGGAGGAAACTAGTATTTATTAAATGCCTTCTGTGTGTTAGGTGTTAATGTTAGATGCTTTTCAAATGTTATTTTACAATTCTATGAGGATTTTGGCTGCATTTTGAACTTAGACTTGGAGACACCGAGGAACTGAAAAGAGGTTTATCAAAGCTCCTAAAAGGGGGAACAGAAATTTGCATGCTCTTTTTTTTTTTTTTTTCCTCACTACATCACAGAACTCAGATTTGTGTGTGTACAGATTTGCTCTGCGACAAAATTTATTTTGGGGATTATTTTTAACATTGAATTTCTTTAAAGTGCAAGAATAAATTAAGGTATGAAAATTGAATAATGTTGAAGACCTGTAGTTTCTCTTCAAACCAAGATTCTAGCGAATTTAAAAGTATCTTAAAAAATCTAGTAAGAATCTTTTCCGAATATATTTTAGGTGAATTATAGTACCTCTTAAAATTTTTTAGAAAAGATTTTATTTATTTAGTAGAGAGAGAAAAATCCCAAGGGGTGGGGGAGCGGAGGGAGAGGGAGAAGCAGATTTCCCACTGAGCAGGGAGCCCTATGTGATGCAGGGCTGGGCTCATTCCCAAGACCCTGAGATTATGACCTGAGCCAAAGGCAGTTGTCTATTTAACAGACTGTGTACCAAGGCATGCCTTTTCGATGAGTCACTTTTTTAGAGTATTGATGCTTTTGGTTGACCTATAGTTAGTTTGCCTACATGTTATTATCATCTCCTAACAAATGAGCATTTAAAAGAATACTTATAAATGAAGTAATAAGTCCATAGCCCTACTGCTTAGGTTTGATTCCTGGCCTTACCCTTCCTAGCTGCTGTGATGTCTGGCAAGTTACTTTAGATATCTACATTTTCAAGGTTGTATTCACCCCCACCCTTTTAATCTGTCAAATGGGATAACATTCTCTATTTCATAGATTTGTTGTGAGGATTAAATGAGTTAAACGATTGCAGATCCAAAATATTATCTTGCACTTACTGAGCTTTCAATAAATATGTTGTGTTGAAGAACATCTTCCAGGATTTTACATTGGATTGATTGATCTTGCTTTATAAGTAATTCTTTGGGTACTTGAGAAAAACATCAGAGTATTCTACATTTTTGGAATGTTTATTATTTCCTTTTATTAATTCAGGTTACATTTTCAATTATGCTAGATACTAGTGTAATAGAAATGGTATTGTGGTTTTATTATTAGGTGCTTTACTTTTCACCGTAGTACACAGTGATTAACACATGGTAGACAATATTTATGGTAGGATTGAATGAATTTGAATCTATTTGTAGTCATGATTTTTTTCTTTATGCTTTCTTAATTTGAACTTCATTTTTACTGTAAAGAAACAACCAAAATTTAAATTCTTCATGACTACTTAAGTCTCTTACAAATTTTGTTCATCTTTTTAAATGGTTTTACTTTGTTTTTAGCTAAAAAATGATCCTTTCCCTGAAATAATCTTTAAAAATTCTCTTAAAATTAAAAAAAATAGAGACGCCTGGGTGGCTCAGCAGTTGGGCATCTACCTTCAGCTCAAGGTGTGATCCTGGAGTCCCAGGATCGAGTCCTGCATCGGACTCCCTGCATGTAGCCTGCTTCTCCTCCCTCTGCCTATGTCTGCCTCTCTCTCTATCTGTCTCTCATGAATAAGTAAAAATCTTTAAAAAATTTTTTAAAATAATAATCAGAATGACATTAATACTTCTTTTTCTTTGTTCTCTTAGCTTCACAATGAAGAGGATAATTCAGAGTCATCGGCTCTAGAACAATCATCAACTTCAAACCCAACACCACAGATCATTCAGACCACTCCTTCAGCATCGGTACTTGAAACGGAGTCTTCTCCTCCACCTTATAGTAGTATTACTGTGGAAGTACCTACAACTTCAGGTATTGTTTTTAGTACCAAACATTTAGTAATACTTTTAGTAGTTCAGGCTTTTTTTTTTTTTTTTAAACTAGTGTGGTTTTGTTTAATTATAGAGTTTGTTAAAGAGGCTTCCTGGTTTTATATATTTTTTTTTAAGAAAGGTTTTCTCGAAGGACAGTTTGTAAAATACTTATTCATAAATTACTTGTCTCTTATTTTTGCTTTCAAAAAAATTACAAGTGTAAACTTTATTATGCTTACTAGAATCTATTTCTAATGGAGTAGCATATTCCTTTTGGAAGAAATAAATTGTATATGCACAAAATTCATTTATGTATATATATATATAGACACATGCACATATAGATACATACATGTATATATACACACATACATATTTGTGTTTGTCTATGTCTACTTATATAGTTATAAAACAAGGTGTTATTGATGCTGAATGTGAGCAGGAATGTGGTATGTATGAACAGAGGTGAAGGGTGCACATAATTTAATCATATACACGGTAATAATTCCTGGACATGAAGCAGTGGTTCCTGTGTCCTACTATTCATTGTATCTCTTCAGGTCATTCTGGAGAACTACCCTCATCTATTTCTCTGGCCACAATTTATATTTTCCCAGTAATGCTAAATTAATTATTTTATATATATATATATTTTTTTTTTCTTTTCTTTTTTTTTTTTTTTTTTACTTTTATTCCAGTAGAATTAACATACAGTGGTATACTAGTTTCAGGTTTACAATATAGTGATTTAACAATTCTGTATTTTACTTAGTGCTCATGATAAGTGTACTCTTCATCCCACTCATATTTCGCTTATCCCTCTACTCACGTCCCCTCTGCTAACCATCTATTCTCTGTGGTTAGTAGTCTTTTTTTTTTGTTATGTCTCTGTGTTTTCTTTCCTTTGTTTTGCTTCTTAAATTCCACATATGAGTGAAATTCTGTGGTATTTGTCTTTCTTTGACAGACTTATATCACTTAGCATTATATAGTCTAGCTCCATCCATGTTGTTGCAAATGGCAAGATTTCATTCTTCTTTAAAAGGCTGAATAATAATCCATTGTGTGCATGTGTATATATCATTATCCATTCATCTATCAGGGGGCACTAGGTCGGCTTCCATAATTTGGCTATTATAAATAGTGCTATAGTAAATACAGGGGTGTATATATGCTTTTGAATTAGTGTTTTCTGTTCTTTGGGTAAATACCCAGTAGTGTGATTACTGGATCATAGGGTAGTTCTATTTTTAATTTTTTAAACCTCTATAATGTTTTCCACCGTTGGCTGCACCATTTTGCATTCCCACCAGCAGTACATGACTGTTCCTTTTTCTCCACATCCTCACCAACACGTTTCTTAATATGTTTTTATGTACTATTATAAATAACCTCTAAATATTTTATACATTCATTATGAAACATTCTTTAAATCTGTTATAAAAATTTTAATACTAAAAATCCCTTCACTAGAATATTTCATCTTTCTTATCTGTTATTCTATAATTAGTATCATCATTTGTCTTAAACTCTTGCCAGCTTTCTCTGATTACCATTTCTGCTTCTATAGATTTTATCTAGACCACATGGATTGTGTAGAACGACCAAACCATTTACTTTTTTCATTTACAATTTTATGCAGTTACTGAAAATCATCTTTATGAAGGTTTTCTCACTGATAAATTAATAAATGATTACTCCTTTTATTTGTATATAATGTTTATTTAGATCAATATGCTTGTTTAGTGCCAAGTTTGATGGACAGTTTTTATATTGATGTATAGCAGTTTTATTTATTTTATAATTTAATTGTTGGATTGGTGCTTGCTAAAATTTATTATGGGCTGAATTTTCTTCTTCTTATTCTTTAAGTTTCCAGAATATAGTTCAGTGAATTTGCTATCCTAAATTAAAAAAACAAAAAAACAAAACCTATTTGATGGTAGTCTTAAAGAAAGAAAATCAGTTGTTTTGCTGATGTTTGTGTATGTTTTTGAATGATGGAGGATGGTAAGATTAAAATTGTAATATTTTTGGTTGTTGGCCACCATTGCCACTGCTGTTTAACAAGCTAAATGGAGTAGAGCCATTTATTGTTATTAGTTCTTGTGGATTTTGGGGTGGGGGAGGCCCAATTATGCAGTATTCTCCCAAGATCTCATGTGATTATTGTCTTGTGGTGACCTGGAGCTCAAGTCACCTTGATTCCTTCCTTATTAACATATTTGGCAGCTGATGTAGGCTTCAGCCAGGGCCTCAGCTGGGCCTATTGGCCAGAACACCTGTATGTGGCCTCTCATTTTGGCCTGTGCTTCCTCCCTGAATGGAGGCTGGGTTTCAAGAACAAGCATTCTGAAAGCCAGATAGAAATTCTATCACTGGAATGCCTGGGTGGCTCAACAATTGAGCATTTGCCTTCGACTCAGGGCTGATCCCCAGGGTTCTGGAATCGAATCCTGCTTTGGGCTCCCTGCGAGGACCCTGCTTCTTCTTCTGCCTGTGTCTCTGCCTCTCTGTCTCTCTCATGAATAAATACAATCTTAAAAGAAAAAAAAACAAAAGAAGCTCTGTCACCTGTTATGGCATTGTCTCAAAAGTTACACAGTGTCATATCTGCCACATTTGGTTTGTTAGAAGTGAGTCGCCAGGTTTAGTCTTTATTCAAGAATTAGTCTCTACCTCTTGATGAGAAGAGTTTCAAAGACTAGAGTGAGTTTCAGCACTGTCACAACTGTCTCCTGCCTCTTCCCCTATCACCAGACCTTTTCCTTTGTCACTCTTCTTCATTTCAGTAAATGGCTCCAGTAGGCCAAAAGCCTTGAAGTCATCTTTTTTGGGACCTTATCACAAAATTAAATGTTTTTTCTCCTGTACTTTTCAATGTAATGAAATATGTTATTAATAGATTTATTTTTTAAGCCAATTTCTGTACTCTTAGAATAAATTATCACCATGTTCGCATCTCTTCTGGATATAGATTTGTTAATATTTTTTTAGAAATTTTACAGTTTCATTAGTGGGATCTTTATGTACTATCCTTATGGTTTTAGTATTAATATTATGGAAGCAACATAGAATGAACTGAGAAACTTCTCATTTTTCTATGCTCTAGAATAGTTTTGATAATAGAGCATGGCATTTTTAAAGGTAGGTAATTTTCAGTTGTAAGACAAGTGGAGCCTGCTACCTGGCTGTTCAATTATTCTTATAATGTGTGTGACTACTAGTCTCAAAATTTTATTTTTACAACTGTACTAAAAGACCATTCATGATTGTTACTGAGCACAAGAGTTAAGTTCTAGAAGTTTGCATCTCTTTAATGAAAACAATTGATACTATTTTTCTTCAGCCTTTTAGTGTTGTATTTTAAGCATTGACAGTACCGATTTTCTGTGGAGGTTATGTTCTTCAGTCAGTTACTTTCCAACTGGGCTTACAGATCTGAGCGACATCAGTAATAATAGTTGACATTTGTATAATGCTTTTACAGCTTACAGAGTCCTCTTGAATACTTTTAAATTCTGTCATACAGCAAGTAATAGCCTTTCTGGGTCAGTTTTATGGATGAAAATGTAGAGCTTCATAAAGTGCTTAAGTGACTTGCTTGAGGTCACACAACTTAAGGAGCTGGGACTGGAGCTCCTCAAACATTAAATTTTCTGGTTGAGAACTGCTACCTTAAAGGATAGACAGAAAATAAGTAAAATTAACCAGTGAAAATTAAAGCAGTAGCAAAATTGTGCTCTTTCCCAACTTTCATCTGTTACTGGTTAGGATATTTTTGTCTATCGTGGGAGTTTAAACTTTGAAAGCTTACATATCTGTTGTTAATATAAAAGATCTCTCTTCTTGGATAATGTATGTCATTGTTCCAGTTTTTAAATTTCTACTTTTAATGTTAGTGCCTTAAAATTCATTGCTTTCACTTAAATTTTCCTTCTAGTCTTCAGAACTGAAGAAATCTATTTACTTGGCCACGTGTGGTGTTTTTACATCTGAATAAGTATTTTCTTTTCTTTTTTTTGAATAAGTATTTTCTAAGAATTTATGACTCTTGTGCCTTTTTGGTGTTTAACATTCAGTAGTACACTGCCGTTAGCACTTCCTGTCATTGGATTAAAAATTGCCCAGCTTTAGATCTTTAGCTCTTATTGATAGCATTAGCAAAACTTATTTTAAAGTCAATATACATTAAAATATAATAGGAAAAGTATTGCTAGAAAGAAATGTGTTCTCATGTTGGAAATGCAAAAAGTTCTGATGGAGAAAATGTACAAATACTGTAGTTACAATGAGGAAATCACAGAAATTATAGCGTGGACTACTATGAGAACCTACTTGTTTTTCATGGCAGTGATTCTAGCATAAATCTAATCAGTTTATTGACCTATATGTATCATTTTACTTGTACTGCTTTAGATGGTGATAGGTATGCAGGTGTTTTGTTTCTTTTTAATTAGCACTCTGGACTTTTGTGTTATGTTTCTAGAGGTCATATTTTAAAGAGAGTTTAAAAATTGGGGAGGGAGAAATTACTCATTAAAAAAAGTCTAAAAAAACTAGGTTGATGGGGGGGGAAGAGTAAAAAAAAGAGCTAAGAATTGTCAGGTTTTTGTTTGTTTGTTTGTTTTTGTTTTTTTAAGCAATGAGAGATGCTGAGTTTGCCGAAGAGATTCAGGCAGTTGCTAAAACTGCCTGTAGAAAAATGAACCTCACATATTATCAGAGCAGATAGGGGGAATCAGGAAATCCCTGGGTTCTGCTACTTACTGATTGTGCAATACTGTGCAAATTACTTTTCTGAAACTCAGAGTTGCTAGGATTAATGTATATGAAAGTGACGTATTAAATGGTTAAGTGTTATTCCTGATATTTCTATTTCTTTGGCTGTGAGAGTATGAGCATGTAAATTCAATTCTTTGAGCATAGCAATAGGCACAGAAGATTCTTGTTATGCAGTGAATTTCTCACCTCCATTGTGCATAGACTTTAAGAATTTCATCTTGATATTTTTATTTTGTATATCAGTCTTTAGGTAATATTTGTCAGTACTTTCCCTTTATAATAAATATGAGGCTAAACTAATAAATATAGTTGTAGTGATTTATATGTTGCATAGACTTATTAGGACTACAAAAAGCAGTAATAGTCTTTAGTTGTCTTTTGTAAATTATTAAATTATGTTTTTGGCTATAAAAAATTAATTAGTTTGTTTTAATGGTTATCCTTTTTTAATCCCTGTCTTCAGATTCAGAAGTTTACAGTGAGTTTTATCCTGTGCCACCTCCCTACAGTGTTGCTACCTCCCTTCCTACGTACGATGAAGCTGAGAAGGCCAAAGCTGCTGCCATGGCAGCTGCAGCAGCAGAGACAGCTCAGAGGGTAAGGCAGTCTGATTCGTCCCTTTTCAGAATATCACTTTTGGTAATTCTCAGTACATTCAGTAATGTCAAAAATAGTTCTCTGAGTTTGAGTGTGTTTGCGTGAATAGATTGTTTTTTAGTATCTTCTCTATCACTAATTATGTGTGTCGTTTTTGATGAAGTGGCACTCTCCTATCTATTCCTTGACCTCTTCATTTCTGTTTTTGTTTCTTTTTATTTCTATTTTTACTGATCTTCCTGTGCCCCCATCTTAATTTCTGGGCATCCTAGTCCTTACCTTTACCAGTATGTTTCTTGTGCTCACTTTTGCCACCCATCCTCTGACTTTTTCATTTTAGGTACCCCACCCACATCGACCTCTTCTCTGTTGATGTTCTTATATTCTTCCTCATATAATTTAGATTCTGTGATCCATAACTATAATCATAAATTATTATTTTTTTTCGGGATGCCTGGGTGGCTCAGCAGTTGAGTGCCTGCCTTCAGCCCAAGGTGTGATCCTTGAGTCCTGGGATCGAGTTCCACATCGGGCTCCCTGCATGGAGCCTGTCTCCCTCTGCATGTGTCTCTGCCTCTCTCTCTCCATGTGTCTCTCATGAGTAAATAAATAAAATCTTTAAAAAAATTATTTTTTCCCTATTCACTCGTATATATTAGCAGAGCAAGTCTAGTGACTCCATGATTGAACTCAGAATAGGTTAAAAAGCACAGAGAAATAAGTTGGAAGGCCTTCAAATTATGTTTGTCAGTTCACTTTTTGTGTGTATATGCTCTTTTAACACATCCCACTGTAGAATTTTAGAATGATAGTTCAAGGGTTCCACCTGTCCTTTCTGTCTTCTCTTTCTGTCTCAGAGTCAGTGATACACATGTATAATACTTCTTGTTCTGGTAAAAGGAGTGACTGTCTCAGGAGTGAAGAATCAACGAGATGCATGTATGCTATTCTGCAATTAGATAAAAGGTGGAAGTTATTTTATTTTGTTTATTTTAGAAGATTTTATATATTTACTTGAGAGAGAGTGAGAGTAAGAGAGCACAGAGGGGGAGAGGGAGAAGCCGACTCCTCACTGAGCAAAGAACCTGATGCGGGGCTTGATCCCGGGACTCTGAGATCATGACCTGAGCTGAAGGCAGATGCTTAACGGATGGAGCCACCGAGGCACCCATTATTTACATTTTAGTGTGGCTGCAAGCAGGGCTAGAGTTTGTTGCCTTTTTTTCTTGCTTCAGACTTTAGAGATATCATTTTAGATTCCTAGGTTCACCCCATTTTGTTCCGGAAAAGACATTAAAATCACTTTACACAGAAAGCTAAAATTGGGTGAGGGACAAAGGGAGAGAAAGGTGATTCTATATGCAGCATTCTTCTGCTGCCATCAGGCCAGAGCTCGCTGAGTAGATTATCTGATAGGTGAGTATTTTTTTCCTGGTTGATTTTCTTTCATCAGTACCTCCCTTTCCATGCCTTGCTCCCACTACCATACTCCAACATACACAGAGTTAAGTGTCAACATAAATAGCTTTGGGCACAGAAGTAAAGACAGCCTCAAATGTATTATTTATGCTTTTCCCCTCTAAGGGTGAAAGCAAGTCTTTGTTAAAACAGTGGCATAAAATATAGCTCAGTCATAAGGATTTTTGGTGCTTGGAGGAGAGAATCATACAGAAAAGAAGGAGCATAGGTCTGTAGTGTGGAGTTTCTATCAAAATCGATTCTAGGTTGCTTAGCATGTTATATGGTTATATATGCATTATATACATGCATGCGCTCTCCGTGAACCAGAAGGACAGTAGCTCCTTTTAACAGGGAGTGTCTTCCTAGAGATCTTGGAAATGGCAGAGGTCCTTAAAGGAAGTTACTCAACCTTGGGACCTCCACTGTCCTAACTTCCACGCTATAGAACTCTGAAGAGATAGAAGTAGGCATTGTCTTGCTCTCTGTGCTTTGCGGGAAAGCATAAAGGTAATTTTACCTTTTGGAGAGAAAACTCTGTAGTGTTCCTTTTCCAACATTTCACTGTCATCACTTCCAGTGTCTTGTTTTAGAAAGTAATGTGATCCCAGTCTGAATTGGAACATGTCCATAAGGAAAGGTTTTTTTGCTTTCAACTGCTTCTAATATCTTTGTAACTCCAGCTTGTGAAGATTGTGGAAAATTTCATGGAAAGCAAAAATATAATTGAACAGAAGAGACTTAGGTTCCTATAAAAACTCTTTTAATTCATCAGTTTCTAACCCAGTACTCCAACACCGTTTTCTGCAGAAGAGTATGGGTTTCTATACCTGATTCAGATAGAAAACTGGCCTCATTAGCATTTGAGTATGCATTCAGTTGTAAGTGAATCTTACTTGGGTGAGATAAAAGTTTATTTCTTAAATCCACACTCATTGGGAGAATAATAGGTAGTAGCCAGAAGACTTGGAAACAGTGCTGTTTTCTGGTATTTCCTGTTTCTAATGCATAGGATTACATGTAAATTATGGGTTGATTAAATAGATTTATAGAAATGAACTATTCATTTTTTTAAGATTTATTTATTTGAGAGAGAGAGAGACACTGTGTGCATGCTAGCTAGCACAAGCTTGTGTTAGAGTGGGGAGAGGAGCAGAGGGAGAGAATCTTCAAGCAGACTCCTCACTGAGCACAGAGCCCACCACCTGGGGCTCTGTCCCATGACCCTGAGATCATGTCCCAAGCTGAAACCAAGATGCTTAACCTACTGACCCACCCTGGCGCCCCTGAATGATTCATTTTTAATATTTTTTATGAAAAGTATTTGAATTAAAATAATTTATTTCAACTTTTAGAACATACTTGTACACTAGTCTTATAATCTAACACTGGGTAATATTCTTTATCGTGTACCTTGTTTTGTTTATTTATTTTTTAAAGATTTTAAAATTTATTTTAGATAGAGAGGAAGCTTGACCGGGAGGTGGGGAGGAAGAGAGAGAATCCTTAAGCAGACTCCCTGCTGAGTGCAGAGGTGGTTGCAGGGCTCAGTCCAGGACCCTGAGATAATGACCCAACTAATTGAGCAACCCAGGTGCCCCTGTACCTTGGTTTAAAGTTTGTCAGTAATTTGTCTTTTGACATAAAAACTAGCACTTTATAAATTGTGAGCAACTCCAGGTTAAGGACTTTGTTTGCATTTCTAGCACCTTTCTATTAACCTGGTACATATTTGGTATGTATGAATTTATTTTATCTTTTAAATTTAAATTCAATTAAATTACATATAATGTATTACTATTTTCAGAGGTAGAGGTCAGTGATTCGTCAGTCTTATATAATACTAAGTGCTCATCACATCACATGCCCTCCTTAAAGTCCCGTTACTCAGTTACCCTGGGATTCCCCTACCTCTCCATATTTGGTATTTAATAAATTACAGTTTATTAAGTTGATGAAAACTTTTTAAAACTTAGCAATGTGAAATTAGAGAAAAGAAATACCACACTTGTTTTCTTAATAGCTTTTCATTTTAAAATATTTGATGTCCTTGATGTCTTTTACCACTTTTAGAACTTATAAATCAATGTTTAATGTAGTTGAAATTATTACAGAGTACTATGTTTTATCTTTAAGCATTTTATATAAACGTTGCTCTGTTATTTTAATGTTTTAGTGAAATTCCATGGAATCAATATACTATAATTAGGTGGCCATTCCTCTCCAGTGAACAGAGGAATTATTTTCAACTGTGATTATGTGTTTGTTTTCCATTCTTAATGTTGTAAAGGACATCTTTGTGCTAATGTTTTCTATCTTATTAAAAATGATGTCATATTATAAAATCTCTGTACTGATTTTTTAAAAAGAGTATGAATTATTTATATTTTTGCCATCATATTGACAGTGGTTTGGAGGGGCTCACATTGGGCTTTAATATTTATTTCTTGAGTGAACTTGAAATTATACGAGATTTTATTAATGCGTATTTAGTCATTGCCAATCACTGAATTTTCTCTACAAGTGTTGCCTACGATATATGATTGCAGAGTTTTAGGGATGTTTTTGCTCAAATGAGCAATATGGTTTTGAAAGTCATTTAAAAAAAAAAAAGTTATTTATTTATGAGAGACACAGAAAGAGAGGCAGAGACATAGGCAGAGGGAGGAACAGGCTCCCTGCGGGGAGCCCGATGCGGAACTTGTTCCCAGGACCCTTGGATCATGACCTGAGCCAAAGGCGGATGCTCAACCACTGAGCCACCCAGGCGTTCCTGAAAGTCATTTTCTTTTGGCAGCATAGTGAGATTACCGTGAATGTATTAGCATTTTCTTGACCAGTTTCCTGAGCCTCAGTTCCCACTGGGAAACACAAAGAGGGCCAAGTAGTGTTGCCACACATAGTGTGGAATCCTGGTTAGTAAACCCAGTACTTTCTAATGGTCACTAAACATGCACCCATCTCTGATCTAGGGAGAGACACTATCTCTCTCTTCCGAAGCTATCTGCAATATAAACATCCTTGTAAAGACAGTACAAAGGAAAGGCAGCTAGTGCCTCTACCTGGAAGACGTAGAAACATGAAGGACTGATGGAAGAATTATCTCCTGACAAGAGTCCACTATTTATGGGCATTTATTTAGATTGTGTCTAAATTATTAACATTGCTGCAGAGGCGCATGGGTGTCCCAGTTAAGCCTCTGATTCTTGATTTCAGCTCAGGCAATGGTGTTAGGGTCATGATATCAAGCCCTGTGTTGGGCCCTATGCTAGGCGTGGAACCTGCTTAAGATTCTCTCTTTTCCTCTCCCTCCCTCTCTCTGAAAAAGCAAACAAATAATCAAAAAGCCAAAAAAGCACTGCAGCAATGAATTATCTTTAATACATCATTTCTTATAAGTTGGAATAGATTGTATATTTGTACAGTATATTTCAAGAGCTAGAATTGCTGGATCAAGGGGTGTGTATTTTTTTTTTTTTAAGTTTTAAATTCCAGTTAACATACTGTGTAATATTAGTTCCAGGTGTACTGTTTAGTGATTCAGCATTTATTTACAAAACCTGGTGCTTCTTAATCCCCATCACCTTTTTAACCCATCCCCTTGCTCTGGTTATAAGAGTTTGTTTTTTGTTTGCCCCCATTCTCTTTTTTCCCCTATGATCGTTTTGTTTCATAAATTTCACATAAGAATGAAATGATGCAAGTATTTGACTTTGACTTAGTCACTTAGCATAATTCTCTCTAGCTCCATCCATGTCATTGTAAATGGCAAGATTTCATTCTTTTCTATGGCTGGGTAATATTTCACCATATATGTAACCACATCTTCTTTATCCATTCATTGATTGTTGGACACTTGGGCTGTTTCTGTAATTTGGCTATTGTATGTAATGCAGCTATAAACATTGAAGTGTGTGTGTATCCCTTTTGAATTAGTATTGTTGTATTCTTTGGGTAAATATCCAGTAGTGCAGTTGCTGGGTTTTAGGGTAGCTTTATTTTTAACATAATGTAAAAAATTAACATTTTTAACATTTTGGGGAACCTTCCTCCATACTGTTTTCCAGAGTAGCTGCACCAGTTTCCAGTCCCGCCAATGGTGCAAGAGGTTTCCTTTTTCTGCACATCCTTGCCAGCACCTGTTGTTTCTTGTGTTGTTGATTTTAGCCATTCTGACAGGTGTGAGGTGGTATCTTATTATAGTTTTCATTTGCATTTCCCTGATGATGAGTGATGCTGGGCATCTTTTCATGTGTCTGTTGGCCATCTGGATGTCTTGTTTGGAAAAAATGTCTATTCATGTCCTCTGCCCATTTTTTAATTGGATTATTCATTTTGGGGATGTTGAGCTTTGTAAGTTCTTTATATATTTTGGATAATAACCCTTTATCAGATATGTCATTTGCAAATGTCTCATTCCATAGACTACTTTTCATTTTGTTGATCATTTCCTTCACTGTGCAGAAGGTTTTTATTTTGATGAAATCCCAGTAGCCCTAGCCTCGAAGACACATCTAGTAATAATTTGCTACGACTGATGTTTAAAAGAGGTTACTTCCTGTGTTCTCCTCTAGGATTTTAGTGGTTTCCTGTCTCACATTTAAGTCTTTAATCCATTTTATTTTGTATATGATGTAAGAAAGTGATCTAGTTTCATTCTTTTGCATGTTGCTGTCCAGTTTTCCATCACCTTGGTTAAAGAGACTTTTTCCCCACTGGATATTCTTTCCTGCTTTGTTGAAGATTAATTGACCATATAGTTGTGAGTTGTACATTTTTATTTTTGGTAAATACTGCCAAATTGCCAGCCATAGAGGTCATACCAATTTAGATTCCACCACTGATTATGAAAATTCCTCTTTCCCATTCAGTGCAAATGTGTCAGTCACATCTTTCTTGATACATTTTCACTGATCCAGTGTTCAGTTTTTATCTTTTTTGTGTGTTTTCTTTTTAAGTTACTCTTTTCAAGAAAAATGAAAAATTAATACTTATGTTTTTGAATACTTATATGCCATTGTATTCATTGTATCATTTTGTCTGAACAACAAATTGAGAATATTTGATTTTATTTAAATTCTTATCTTTATACTTAATAAAGTTGGAATTAGTTTTTTAATGAGCTGTTCTAATGTTATGTGTTTTACAGATTCAGGAGGAAGAGTGCCAACCAAGAGATGACTTTAGTGATGCAGACCAACTCAGAGTGGGTAATGATGGGATTTTCATGCTGGCATTTTTCAGTAAGTGATTTTTCATTTCCAAGTTGTTTTTTGCGTATATTGGCTGTGTGTGTATTTAAATAACGTAGTTAGTGAAGAAAGGCAAATATTGTTAGTGTGTGTCTACTTTATTTAAAATGTAAATTGTTCTTGATATTGAACTCTATGTGATCATATGATACAATAACAATCCTGATATTTATTACTTACTACTGTGTATTGCAGTCATGATGCTAGATGCTGAAATTACACTAGATGCTGGAGTTATATAAACATATTTAAGATAAATACGTTTTTGCATGAGAAATGTTGTATGACCAAGCAACAATGTAGGAGCATGCAGAATGAAACTATAAATTCTGCTTTGGGGGCAAAAGACTTCCATTTCAGTGTATTTAAGCAAGAAGAATTGTTGGAAAAGGAAGTACTTTAGGCAACTGGAACAATGTGATTTGAGATACAGAAGAATGCAAATATGTCTTGTTTGGAGGAAATGGTAAGTAATTAGAAGACCAAAAACCTAAGTAAGATTTTTTAACATGTTGCAGAATTCTTAGTTAAATATCTGAATTTATAAAGTAGACTTTATACTTTGAGGCAAGACTATGTTACAGTCTATTATTTCAATTCCTAACACAGAGATTGGCATTTGGTGTACTCAGTACATAATATTTTGACACTTGAACTGTTTAATTGCTAAAATTAAGTTTTCAAAACTCAATATTCATGTAAGTAAATTTATTAGACTAGATACGGTAAATTTCTGCCCTCAACCTGTTTAAATGATCACCACTCTCATAGAATGCTGATTTAATTCATTTTAAGTATAAAATTTATTTTGATAATAAAACTGAGGAAAGTTTACTTGTTTAAAGTACCATATTCAACTTTTAAACAGAAAATACATGCCTTCAGTTGAGTTACTTTTGAGTCTGGGAAATCACTAATCCTCCATTTTGAAAATTTTGAGAAGGTTTCTTGCTTCTTTTCCTTCCTTCGTTTCATCTGTTGAAGAAAAGAAGTAGATAACCACTCAGAAATGGGTTGGTGAGTGGGAAAGCAGTTACATTTTTCTCTTCAAATTTATAAATTATAAATTATAATTTATAAATAACAATTTATAAATTATGGTCTGCTTGGCAACCAGCTAATAGATATGCAATATTTAAATCTTGTGGCTTTAGTTACAATTCATATTTAGATACGATGGTAGGTACCATGGAAAGAAATGAACACTTTGACTAGAAATAGCTACTGTTTTGTACTCTTAGTCTAGTAAATGTTAGTTTTTTTTCCTTAGTTTTAGCTCAACTGGTAACCCTTTATTATTAATAACAATCTTCCCACATATTTTGTTTATAAAAAGAGTACCATCAGTATATTATATCTTTCAAAAATCTTAATTGGAAAAGAAAATTTAAATTGATTGTACTATATGTAAGTATAAATACCTGTTTCTTAGGCATAAAAATGTGATTTGATACCATCTATTTGACTCAGAGTTTAATGATTATTTCTCCATTTCTGTATTTCACTTAACCTTACTATCTTCTTTTTAACCTTTTTTTTTTAGGTTTGAAAACATTTTGCTGATAAAACAGTTGTTGTAAATGTTTGGTAATCTAGATACTTAGTTGCCTTATTTTTGCCCTGTGGTGGTATATTAATATGAATAAATATATTTCATATATTTAGTGTAAATTACCTGCTTTTGCTACATTTTTACTAAATGATGTCTCTACAACTTATTTTTTATTCTCTATTCTATAAATACTGAACCAATATTGTGAGAATAAAATTATAAATTATTTTCAGGCTTCATTTCCTGATATATATGTATATTTTTTTGGTAGGAGGTAGACCAGTGTTTGAACTTACTGGCTTTGATAAGCATAGATTTATTTGTAATCACTACCATCTAGTGGCTGTTCTTCAGATTGCAACTTAATATATTTTTCATGCCTATTGAGCTACCTAGTAGCTGTTGTCTAGATTTTATTCTAATTTCTGTTTCTATGGTTCAGAAATAGATTTTATTTTTTAAATTTGATTATGTTTTTAAGTTTAATTTCAGTATATTTACTATATGGTGTTATGTTAGTTTCAGGTGTACAACATAGTATAGTGATTCAGCAGTTGTATACATTACTGAATGTTCATCATGATAAGTATACTCTTAATCTCCATTGCCATTTCACCCATTCCCCTCCTACACACACACACCTCCCCTCTGGTAACCATCCGTTTGTTTTCTATAGTCTATTTCTTGGTTTGTCTCTCTCTTTTTTACTTTTGTTTGGTTTCTTAAATTCTACATATAAGTGTGAAATCACATGGTATTTGTCTTTCTCTGACTTACTTGGCTTAGCATTGTATTCTCTAGTTCCATCCATGTTGTTACAAATAGAAATATTTCATTTTTTTTATGGCTGAGTAATAGTACTTTGTGTGTGTATCAATCACATCTTTTTTATCCATTCACCTATGGGTGGACACCAGGGCTGGTTCCATAATTTGGTTATTGTAAATAATGCAGTAAACCATAAATGCATATATTCTTTGAACTAGTGTTTTCTTATTCTTTGGAGAAATACCTAGTAGTAGTGTGATTACTGGATTGTAGGGTAGTTCTATTTCTGACTTTTTGAGGAATCTCCATACTGTTTTCCACAGTGGCTGCACCAGTTTGCATTACCACCAACAGTATGTGACGACAGTTCTTTTTTCTTCACATCCTCACCAACATTTGCTGTTTCTTGTCAGAAATAGATTATTCTTTTTTTTTTTTTTCAAAGACTTTATTTATTTATTCATGAGAGAGACAGAGAGAGAGGCAGAGACACAGGCAGAGGGAGAAGCAGGCTCCATGCAGGAAGCTCGACGCGGTTCTTGATCCCGGGACTCCAGGATCACGCCCTGGGCTGAAGGCAGCGCTAAACCACTGAGCCACCGGGGCTGCCCAGAAATAGATTATTCTTTAACGTGGCTTATAATTTAAACATTTCAGATGATATAAGTTGTGTGAATAAAACTACAGTGAATATCAATAAGAATATTTCAATTAAAACTTTTTGATACGGGATCCCTGGGTGGCGCAGCGGTTTGGCGCCTGCCTTTGGCCCAGGGCGCGATCCTGGAGACCGGGGATCGAATCCCACGTCAGGCTCCCGGTGCATGGAGCCTGCTTCTCCCTCTGCCTGTGTCTCTGCCTCTCTCTCTCTCTCTCTCTCTCTCTCTCTCTGTGTGACTATCATAAATAAATAAAATTTAAAAAAAAAAACAAAAAAACAAAAAAAAAACTTTTTGATAGTTTGATTCTTGCCTTCTCTCTTATAGCATCCACATTTCAGTCTCTTACCACATGTAATCCTAAAAAAAGTTTACACATAAATTTGGTAAAATAATTGCATGTATATGTTCAGAAAACAAAGAAAGAAATATATGCATCCCTTGATAAATTTTACTTTTCATTATCCCTTGCAGTGTCATAGCAAAATGCATCACATGTGCCTAACCTGCTTGTATCTGATCTTACTTTTATATAACAGAGTTTTTAAGAGAATGGATTGAAAGTCAATTATTTGTTAATTAAAAGCTGGAAATTAAGATTTAGTCCACTGGATAATTGATAGACTGTGGAAATAACCTTGAACTATTATAATCCTTAAAAATGTAATGGACTCTGTTTAGAAAACTTTTCTTTGAAGGTTTAGCTTTTTGTATCCGCTTGAATCTTCACATTTGCCAGCTATAGTAAAAATTAATCACCTGCATTATTCCTATTTTATTTTTATTTTTAAGGTTTATTTATTTGTTTGAGAGAGAGAGCATAAGTGGGGGAAGGACCAGAGGAAGAGGTACAGAGGGAATCTCAGGCAGACGCCCTGCTGAGGCAGAGCCCCATATGGGCCTCCATCCCATAACCCACAAGTCATGACCTGAGCCAAAATCACAAGTCAGATATTTGACTGAGTCCCTCAGGTGCCCCCATTATTCCCATTTTAGACTTGAGGGCAACACAATTAACAACATAACAAATTGTTGTGATTTTAAAAGGAATCAGAATATTGTTTTGAAATATAAATTCTGAATTGTAAGAAATTGCTATACTGTCTTACCAAAATGGCTGCTGCTCTGCTTTCCCGCTAGCAGTGAATGCTTTTCTGTTGCTCTGATCCTTATCAGCATGTGGAATTGACAATTTAAAAAATTTTAGATGTTCAATAGATGTGTGGTAGTATCTCATTGTGCTTTAATTCCATTTCCCCAAGGATTGATGATATTGAGCATTTGTATTCACTAATAAGTGATTTTGAGCAGCTACCATGGACAAGTCATAAAAGTTAACAGTTCTTAAAGAGGTTGCCTGGGCATCACACATGTTGAAAAATAATACGTTGATGATTTGTTCTGTCCAGATAAAGCTGTGTTTATAATTATATAGCTTTTAGGTGAAGTTGTATATGGTAAGTGAATCCAGAAAGAGAACACTTAAGAATGGTTAACTATACCTTAAGAAACTCATGTGATATTTGTGAAGTATTAAACATTTTTGTTTTCAAGAAAAACATTTGTTTTGGTCATCTCATTGCTTATAATTTAGCTGAAATGTATTAAAACTAATGAATTGTTAGCATCTCAGGTCTTAATGGCTAATTTTTTAAATGAGGAGAATTGCCTGAGGATGAGAGAAATTTACCTATATGTGTGTAGTTCAGAACTAAGTTTAGTAAAATTGATTATTCCTTGTCTAGGAACTTAGTGTCTTTGAAACCTAATACATTTATATATATTTTTATGTGATTGAAGAAATTAATAAGTGCTCATTGTTAGTATTGTATGTATTATATTCATTCACTTACGATTTTCATTTGTTGTCAAAAAAGTATCAGATTTTTAAAAATTTAAAACTTAAAACTTTTCATCTTTAAATAATTTAAAACTTAGGAAAAAGTTACAAAAATAATACAGTTGCCATGTAACTTTGATCTAGCTTTCTCAGGTGTTAACTTTTTATGTAACATCAGTGCAGTGATCAACATTAGGAAATTAACATTATGAAATAGTACTAACTAGTTAACAGACTTTATTCAAATTTTACCAGTTGTCCCACTGATGTCCTATTTATGGTCCATGATTTTATATATATTATTTTGTTGCCATTTTGCCTTAGTCTGGCCTTAATCTGTTCTTAATGGGGGGACAGTTTGTCGGTCTTTGTTTCTTATGACTTTGATTCTTTTGAAAAGTATGGTCCAGTTGTTTTGTAGAATATCTCTCAATTTGGATTTATGTAATGTTTCCTTACGATTAGATTTAGGTTATGCATTTCCTCTTTTCCTCCCCCCCCCTTTCTTTAAGAATACCATAGAAATGATGTGCCTTTCTCAGTGCATCCTATCAGGAGACAGTGATCTAGTTATGTGTTCTTCCTGGTGATGTCAACTCTTATCTTGGTGGTGTCTGCTAGCTTTCTTCACTATAAAGTTTTTCCTTTGTAATTAATAGGTATCTTGTGGCTTTTGGAAGTTTAAAAACTAAGCATTATTAGTTAACAGATGAGCTGTAGTATACAGTATTGCTTTCTAGGTTATCCTGTTGCCATCTTTATATAGATGCAAGATATATAATAAAAATCACTAATTCTAAGAGGTGAAAGACTAGGATGCTCCTGTCTTACCTATAGCTCTTATTTTGTGAGCTTATATAACACTTTACTGTTCCTTTTTCTTTTTTTTGCACTTTACTGTTCTAAGTCTCAGTATACCATTCTGTAAAATGGAATTAATTCTGATCTTGCCCCTACTTAAAAGGCCAATGTGAGTGTCAATTAAGTTAAAATATGTGAAATACCGTAAGTTATAGAGTACTCTTAGGTGAGGATAGTAGTAAGGTTCTCCTTTCCCATCATCCTCATTGGAACATTCACCTTTTACATTATTTAAAGTGATTGGCAGCCTTCTTTCAAATGTCATTAACCTGTCTGACTCCCTTTCTTATAAAGAAGGGGACTGGGAAGATGAATGTGGAGAGTGTAATTGGAGCAACACTGAGCATTCTTTTTACCAACTTTCCTGAGTTAATTGCCCTGCTTCCTGCTGCCTGCTACTCCGTATCTTACTTTTCTAAGGAATATAGGCTATTTAAGCCTTTTTTTGCTTATTTGGATTCCATGTTGGGCCTTGCTGTGCGGGGAATAGGTCTCCTACACCTTTTAAGCTTCCTGTTTTGTCTTTGGTTTCCAGAGAAACATGGCATGAATGAAGTAGAGCTGAGAGAAAAGTGTTCCTGTCTTTTTTTCTCGGCGTGTACCTGTTCATTTGCCTCTGTCATGTGTTGATGTGTTGTTTCTTTTATGCACCTAAGGTTTATTTATTTATTTTAATATTTTATTTATTTATTCATGAGAGACACAGAGAGAGATAGGCAGAGAGAGAAGCAGGTTCCATGCAGGGAGCCCGATGTGGGACTCTATCCTGGCACTCTAGGATCATGCCCTGGGCCGAAGGCAGGTGATCAATCGCTGAGCCACCCAGGTGTCCCCTGCACTTAAGGTTTATTAGCATACATTTATTAAATTTTCTTTTTTTTTTTTAAAGATTTTATTTATTTATTTATTAATGAGAAATGCAGAGAGAGAAACGTAAAGACAGGCAGAGGGAGAAGCAGGCTCCCTGAGGGAGGCCCAGTACAGGACTCGATCCAGGACCCTATGATCACACCCTGAGTGGAAGGCAGATGCTCAACTGCTGAGCTCTCCCCAGGCATCCCTATTAAATTTTCTTTTTTGCCAACTCAGACATGTCATAGAGGATTTAGAATTGAATGCTTCTGCCCTTTCTGTATTTTAAAGACCTGTTCAGCTTTATTTCCTATCTTACAGGCCAGTGGGAATAAAAAGTGAATCTATCTATGCTTAAGTAGTCACTAGCTTCACTGTTTTCCTAGTGCTTAAACCGATTACAGATGGATAAAGTTATATATTAGTCCCTCAGAGCTGCCATGAAAAAAAGCACCAACTGGATGGCTTAAACAGTGGAAATTTATTTTCTCACAGTTCTGGAGGCTAGAAGTCCAAGATCAAAGTGCTGGAAAATTCAGCTTCTGGTGAGGGTTCTCTTCCTGGCTTGTGGATAGCTGTCTTCTTGCTGCGTCCTCATCACATGGTCTCTTTTCTACATAATGGAGGATAGAGAGCTCTCTGGTGCCTCTTCTCTTCTTATAAAGACACCAATCCTAGTGGATTAGGGCTCTACCTTTATAACCTTAATTACCTCCCTGTAAAGGCCCTGTCTCTATATACAGTCACACTGGAGGTTAGCGCTTCATTCCGTGAGTTTTGAGGAAACACAGTTCAGTCCATAACATATTATATCTTGCATGAGCACAACTTTGAGATTATATCACCTATTAGTTTTAAGGCCTAGTAATGCATACTGCTGGCAGAGAGCACAAAGAAAACATGATGAGTCATTAAATACTTTTTTGTTATTTTGTATCCCATTTCTAATGTAAGTATAATTATATGTATAGTAGATATCTGTAAATCTGTTTTGAAAGAAACCGTGTTTGAATTAATTTTCCCAAAGCTAAACATACACACACTCATAGGTAAAAATGCACTTCTGAATATTTTGCTGTCTTGTATTTTCTCCATCAGTGTTTCCTATGTTTTAGTTAACTACATGACAGGCTTACAAAATGATAGAAGTTTTTATAGCACACAGGGATAAAGGAGTAAGGTGCTCAGGACTGGTGGCAATCTGTCCTCTGCGCCAGATCTCACCTGCCGACCGAGAGGGAACAGAGTAACTCTCTCAGTCTGTCACTAGCTCATATATGGCATACCTTATATGGGAAGCTCTACTACTATTTGGGAAGCTCTACTACTGTTTGGGAAGCTCTACTACTGTTTATTGATGTAGATTATTTACCTTAAATAGATATAAAATAATTTCTGATCAGCCATTACATGTTTTTCTCCACAGATAATACAAATATTAACCAATTAGATGTAGAACAGCTATATCTAATAGTATATTCTATGATGATGGAAATATTCTCTATCTCCGCTGTCCAGTGTGATAGCTATAAGCTAAATGTGACTATTGAGTGCTTGAAATGTGGCTAGTGTGACTGACGGACTAAATTTTAAATTTCACTTAGTTTTAATTAATGGAAATTAAAATAGCCCTCTTTGTAGAGTAGGGTAGGTTTCTGGAACTAGTGGAGAAAGCAGTGTGGCTGGTGGCATCAGATAGCACAGAGGTAGAAGATAGCAAAATCAGCATCTAGTATAAGAAAAAAGAAAATTGAGTGTAAGCAAGTTTTATTTCCAGTAGCATCTCCTGATTTTTTTTGTGTTTTTTTTTTTTTTTTCCGGAAAAGATATAACCTACTGTATAAAAAATATGGGTACTAATAATGGTTAACATTTCTTAGCAATCACTGTGCCAGGTTCTTTACTGTGCTAAGCCCTTTAAATTCATTATCTCACTTAATCCTCTTATCAGCCTTGTGAAGTAGATCGTACAGATCAGAGAACTGGCTCACAGAAGTAAGCAGTGAGTCCCAGGTCATGTATCTAGTGAGTGATACATGTCACATTGTGATTCAAACACAAGTCTCTTAATTTCAAAATGCATTCTCCTATTGTATCATATAATATAGCTTACTATAAATGATCAAGAAAGCTGTGCCTAGAAGGCATTAGGAAGGAAGAAATTATAGGAGTAGGAAAATTGCTTTGAATAAATAGCTATTTTATTTAAATTTATTCTAAAATGTTTCCTCTTTGTCTTCAGAATCCTGAAAAATCAGCATTTCTCTATGTTTTCCCTGAGGGTTAGTTAGAGATATTGAGGATAAGAGGATGGGCACTGAACAGGACCAAAGTCCTGCTCAAATTGATTTTCACTTTTATTATCATTTCTATTATTATCTTAGACACACACAGATAGCGCATTCTGATGATATCTCAAGGACCTGTGTCGGAATGGTTTCTGCTACAAGTTATAGAAAACCCTTACTCAGCTGTTTTAAATAGGTGGTTATCTCACAAAACAGAAAATCCATAGACAAGGGGATAGACAAGCAGACTCAGCCACAGCAAGTATTAGTTCTGTGGCTCTGCTTTTCTTTCTCTTCACACTCTCTAGCCCATGTGGAGTTATACTTTAATCCTCTGGCTGAGGGCAAAATCCCTGCAGCATTTCCAGGTGTTATATTCAAATTAGAAATCCAGTGGATAAGGGGGATTTTTTTTTTCTTTTTAACATTTATTGTAGAAATTCTCAAACTAGGCAGGAGTATAACCTGTATGTATTTATCACTCAACTTCAACAATGATCAATTTAGAGCCACTGTTATTTAACCTATATTCCATCCTCTGTCTCCTTGATGTGTTTTTAAGAACCAAAGAATGCATTTCAAAGTCCTATTAAAAAAAAAAAAAAAAGTGGCAGGGGCTCCTGTGATTTTCCCAGACTACTCAGGACCCCTCTCTTTTGGGGTTAAGTATATGATCTAGCCTTCCTTAAAATAAAGACTCTGTTGGTGGGTGGGTTCCAGAAAAGGGGTAAAAGTAGGTTTTGTTAGATAGGAAGAGGCAATGAACAGTACCTCCTCTGGAAACATTTTATAATTTGTTTGGCTTATCTTTAATATTGCTTTTTAAAAAATCCAGTTTAGTTAGTTGATTGCTTAGGCTGGAATTCTTGGGTGGGATCACATGGGAGCTGAGCTACATTATGACTTGATTTTTAGCTGGTTTAAAAATGCAGTTTTACCTATTGATAAGTTTTAAGGAATTGATTCCTGTTGACCAGACTAACAAGAAACCAAGCTTATCTGTTTGTTAATGTGTAATTAATAACCAATATATTTGCAAAAGGTAAACTACGGCCTATAAAGAAGATTTAATTGGTACAAAGTCAAAAGAAAGGGAATTCTTACTTCCATTGTGCAATGAAGTATTGTTAATATTATGTCTCTGTTAATTTGTTTCCAAAGTGTGGTCCTTAAAAGAACTATTTCTCTTGCTTTTAGTGGCATTTATTTTCAACTGGCTTGGATTTTGTTTATCCTTCTGTATCACCAATACCATAGCTGGAAGGTATGGTGCCATCTGTGGATTTGGACTTTCATTGATCAAATGGATCCTTATTGTTAGGGTGAGTGTCTTAATAGCCTCTATCACTTTGATCTCTAAAATTAAAATCTATGAAATTTCTTGTGTGGTTCATAAATATTCCTTTTACATATATGAATCAATTATTTTGAGGCTTATCTTTTATACTTATTGTAGTGATCTCTGTGTTAACATTTTGATGCTTTATTATATGAGAGCTTACTATGGAAAGAGCTTTGAAATCAGAAAAAAATTTGAGTTTGAATCTTACTTATATCAGTGTCCTAACTTTAAATTTTTAAATTGTTCTGAGAATTTCTTCCCAATAAGCTGGTATTAGCTGCCTTTCAGGATTTCTGTGAGGCCTAGCAGTAATATAATTAAAGCACTTGCCTAGTTGCTGCACAAATACAGGTGCTTGGTAAGCTGTGGCTGCATCTGCTGTGATACAGTGCACACATGCCTAAAATCAGGTAAAACATAACATTTTCTGTTGGTTAGTAAAATTCTCAAGGACTTAATTTCATCTTCTCACTCTTTCTTTTTTGAGAGCTCAAAAAACTAAGACCTGTGAGGTGTCTATCTGAACTCACCCATTTTCTGTTATGTTCCCTTTCCACCTTTCTTATTTCCCTGTTGTTCCTGGAATTCACCCTTTATCTACTTCTTAGCACTTACCACATGGTGTGTAGGGAGATAATGCTAAGTCTTTATCCCATATCAACAGTTTGTCCCAAAATAATTTTCTGTAACCATTCCAGTGGCAGTAGCCCTGTTTGCATAGTCTTCCCCCACTCTTTACCTTTGCCTCTTGGAGGCCCCTTTTAGATCCTTTGGTTCCTGTTACAAAGCCTTTTCCCTAATTTCTTTATGTTAGACCTAGGAGAATGATCAAGAATGGTTTGGGGGCACTGAATGGCTCAGTAAGTTAAGCATCCAACTCTTGATCTCAGTTCAATTCACATCTTGATCCTCAGGGTCATGAGTTCAAGCCCTGCATTGGGCTTACCTTAAAGAAAAAAAAGAGTGATTTTATTTATTTTTTTAATGAATTTTCTTAAAAGTAACCCACATATTTACATGCTACTATACAATTGATAAAATGCTTAATTTCTACAAACATATTTATTTAAACATTGATTTCTAAATGAGTGAGTCACATCCTCCTAAAATATTCAGTAGAATCACATACTTAATGTCAGCTTCTCTTAAGTGCTTCAGACACTTCAGTTATGTACCTACATCAGCAAATTGATTTAAAAAATTAATATTGGACTTAATGTGTTTCTTCATTATTTTTGAAGTTATGGCTTCCCAGAGTTTCAGTAATTTTATCAGACCTCATTCATCTCTGTTCAGACCAAATTATAGATTTTGGTTATTAATCAGTTGATTCTTGGGTGCGACATGACTTGGCTTCTTCTGAGATGATTAAAACCTGAGCCAGTGTAAGAACAGCCCCCTGGCGGATTCTTTTTCTAATTTCATTTAAAAAAATGTGAAGTGGATTCCCACCATGAGCATAAATGTGTTAAGATGTTAGCATACAAAGATAAAGCACAATCCCTGCCCTGAAAAAAGTTATTACTAGAAAAACCTCAAAATAGTTGAAGTTAATTGTGTCCAATGGTTATTATTATGTTAGTAATATAATTAATTACTATTATGCAAATGGATTTCTTATTTTAGTCACAGAACACTGAAAACGGTTTAAGGACTGTTTTCTCAACTCTCCTAAACTTAGTAAGTTTGTGTATTCTAGATTCATAAAAAAAGTCCAGTCCATTATATGCAACCTGTGCCTTCAGGGTATCAGGGCCTAATTGTCTCATAGTTCCCTAGTTGGGAGGGGGTTGATTATCTAGTAATTAAGTCCAGCTAATGTGGTAAGATGGAGAACTTAAATTCAAAAACTGGAGATCCTCAAAGTTTTCTAAGGTATATATATATATATATTATCATCAAGTTTGATCACTGGGACTGTTTCATTTCCCATTAAGATACCACTACCGAGGGGCACCTGGCTGACTCAGTCAGAAGAGCATGGGGTCCTGAGTTTGAGCCTCACATTTGGTGTAGAGATTACTAAAAATAAATAAATAAACTTAAAAAAAAAAACTTATAAAATATACCTTAAAAAAAATACTGCTACTGGGTTAAGGTTACTATTATGCTGTTAGTGTATGTTGAGATTTAATATAAGAAAATAATTTTAAAAAATCATTTATATCAAATAATAATGGCTGCTTTTCTTTGAGTACTTACTATGTTTCAAGCATAATTTGCTACAAACACCGAATTCTTGACCGCTACTCTTATCAGCAGTGCTCATGGTAATCCATCTTTATTGATGACAAAGCTAAGAATAAAAAAAAAGAGTCTAATAATTTGCTCAGTGCCCCACAGTTTATATGTGATTAGAATCTAGCTTGGTCTCAATTCAGTGCTTGTTCTCCAAATTCTGTATGGCTTCTGTGACACTGTACTTTGACTTTGATTATAATGCTACAAGCAATAAATGCCCTGTGGAGCTCAGTGCTGAAAGGTTTTCTCCTAAAAGCCCGATGTTTTATTTTATTAGACAATAACTAATTTATAAATCGTACTTCAGATTTTCTTTTTGTTTCTGAGTTTCCATGACACTCAGATTTAATGTAAATATCTGTAGCTGATCCTGGTATTATTTCTGTCTAAGGCTTTTGATGTTTTTATTGTTTAAGAATGAATATGTGTTTTGTTAAAAACTATTTTCAAAGGTAGACAGGATGTAAACAATAAAACACTGGTGTTATATTAATAAAATAAAATTAGATAAATTCTTAGTGTAGATTAATTTATTTTCCAAAATTTGATTTTTGCATCCTATGATTGGCCAATCAACATGATTGGTTTACTCATTAAAAAACCCCAACTTGGCTTAGCCTTGTGACTATTAGTATTTTAAAACCTTTTTTCTAACTCAGTAATGATCCCAAAAGCTTATTAGTTTCTCCTTTTTACATAGTGAGTCTCCTTTAATTGCAAGGTGAAAGTAGTATTTTGCATTTGGGAATAAAGACTAGCTTTGGTAAATATTTTTGGTGAAGAATGATGTTTTTTTCTGGTTGCCTTTTGCCAGGTTATATTATTTTTTTAAATATAGCCTACAATATATTCAAAAATTAGAAAGTTAAAAATGTATTGCTTTGGTTCTTCCTTTTCGTTCTTTTATAGACTGTAAAACCTGTAGAAGCTTTTATTTCTAATTAATAATCACTTGATTAAAAAGTGTAATGCAGTCCTACTTTACAAATTATATTTCCCCAGTTGTTTAGGTCTCCCTTGTACATATATTAAAGATGTAGGAGTGTGTGGGATCTGCATCTTTAATGGTATTTTAAAAATCATAATCTTTGACATTTTTAAACTCTAAACTGAAAGTTTAGATTATGGCTCATTTATTAATTCTAAATACTTCCTGTGGAAATACTTAAAAGTTTTAAAAAAACAAATTTAGGTAGTCTTTAATACATATGCTTCCTTAATTGTGACTTTTTTTTTAAATAGTGACAGTGTTCACAAGTATTTTAATTATTACCAAACCTATAGGATTTTTAAGCTTTTGTGGAAATTACCAATGAATGGTTGGAAATAATTACCAAAATAAAGTTACTTTTAATTTCAGATTTGAGGGCAAATCTCCATTTGACAAAATGATTTTTAGTTAAATCAGAATCTGTTTGAAGACCAGTGAATTAAAAGAGAGTAGTAATTTTTAGTAGTTTTAGACTAGATTATATTAAACACTTTAAAAAAATAACTACTTGGAACATGGTTTAGGTGCTAAAAGACGTTAGGGAAGAATTATCTGAAGTAACTGAAGAATATTAGGTTTTCTTAGAGAAATTTTAAAATAACAAATCATGACATCCAGAGGCTCATCAAGGAAAAGATACCTATGTTCAGTATCATCAAGCTCTGCCTTCCATCTGCCTGTTTGTATTCTCATTTCACAGAGAATATAAAACCATCTACCATGGTCACTGATAGGAGCTGTTGAAATGCCACTTCAAGGTTCAGTTAGCTGTTCTCAACTCACTGCTGGGAACTGAATACGGGAGCATCTAGTTTGAAAATAAAAAGACTCTAATGAGTTGGGGGTCTTTATGTGCCTAGTATTCTTGGCAGTGATTAACAGTAGGGGGTGTACAGAAGGTCAAAAGCTCCTCTTTTTAGAGGTCAGCTGAACATCCCCATCTGATAAGATTAAACTAATGTGGCTTTTGGTGTTAATATCTAAAGCAGCAGGTTGCCGTAGTGTGTTTGGGATGGTAGTTGTGGCTTTGAGAGATTATGAAAAAAGAACAGACATGTGAACTCTTTAATGAGAAAATTTGATTCAGATATATAGAATTTACCTTTCTTAAAATTTGGAAATTGATTCTTGTTTGTAAAATATTTTGTATAAGTTTGCTAAGTTTGTATAAGTTTGTATAAGTTATCATGTAAAAGATTTTGAAGGGTTTGTTTCCTCAAATAATTATGTGTGTCATTAAGCATTTTTTTCTCTTTGTGTTGTTTTAAGTGCAGGAAATTATTTGAGGTAAATCATTCTGAAATTCAGAGTAATCTATGATTTTCATATTTAGGTACATAAATATGGTTAATATATTTATGTTCACTCCATAGTTTTCTGATTATTTTACTGGATATTTCAACGGACAATATTGGCTTTGGTGGATATTTCTTGTACTTGGTAAGTTTATTCCTAATGCATTTCAGTTTAATTTGCGTTTAGTTTAACTTTGCTATTTCCCTCAAATTGCAACATGTAAATACATTGTATTGAAACATACATGGCAATAATTTTTCTACTGTAAAATTCTCATATCCACGTACTTAATTTCATCTTAGTTACTTGGATAATTATACACTGATTTCTAGATTTCTGATTGAAAATCCAGAGCTGGTCAATTTAAAAAATCAGTGACTGGATGATAATGGAATATTGCAAAACTTGAAAATCCTAAAATGATTTAAAATATTATCTTTAGCATTTAATTTGGAAAGTATACATGCATAATTTCTTTTAACTATCCTAGGATATGTTGAGAATAGGATAGTTGGAAGTTCTGTGCATTTTCTTATTTTTGGAACATTGAAACATTCTTTATACTTTTGAAATGTACCCTGCATTAATCATTAATCAGCCAGGAATAAGGAAAGGCTTCATGCCTAATGATCACAGTACTTCTGTTGAGTTTTCTTTTTACAAGGCATGTCTTTTTTTTTTTAATATTGATGGATTTCCAATTTTTGTTCCCTGGTGATTTTCACTTTAGATGTATGATAAATTAATCTCAAAATCACAGATGCCTTTAATCCACATTCCAGATTTATTTACTGACATGAAGAATATCCTCTCTACTTTGATTTAAAGCCTACATTTCTCTAATAACATAATTGTACCAGAAAATAATAGCATTTCAGTAGGTGGCAGTGTTCTCTTTGAGTTTTTGTTCAGTCCTAGTTTTGGATCTTTAGGATCTTTAGGGAAACAAATTCTTAGTGGTCAGTTAAGGTAACTAAAGATCCTGTATTCTTTATCTTAACAATTAAAGTGAAATTATTCTAATGTGATTTTGTTAGGGAGCCAGACCCCAACAACGGTTTAGGCAATTTTTTGTATTGTTAATTGTGTTCTCACTACCTGAATTCTGTGCTCATAGTTGAATTTCTTACTTAAAAGTGAAAAAATATAGAAAGTCTTAGGTATTTAAGCATATTAAATAAGTAGATATGCTTCTAAATATATTAAGGATTGAATGTTAGGAAGACAACTCTAGGGCCTAGTGGAATGCAGAGGACAACCCCGTTTCCACATCAGAACCACAATCTAGCATTTAGGGAATTGTGAAAATTTAATCCATGATGAAAATGTTGCTCTCACATATACTCAGAAGAATGTTGAGTACATTGTAGAACACTGAGGAGCATAGCTGCTAAATGATTGGTTTCTAGTTATGAACTGGCTTATTTTAGAAAATGCCTGAGCATTTTCTAAGACAAAAGTAGGGATTTCACAAATAATTTTTGTTTACATTTTTTTTTTAATACTTTTACATTTGGATCACAATACCATTACCTTTGAATAGCATCTGGAAGGGCAGGAGAGTGGAATTCACAATGGGAGTCACAAATGGAAGTAGTTAGGATATGGGAAACAGATCGGCTCAGATTTAGCTGAAATTTGTATCACTTGCTTAAGTCATTATTTGTATATTTTCTATATTTTCTCTTTATTATAACCATACTTTTTTTTAGTGCTTTGGTTACTGTCTTGGATTTGAGGTACAAGTTTAGTTTGGGACTTTGTATTTTAAATTGACAGTCTTCCTCTCAATGAGGAAAGTTACATGCATGTATTATCTTCTGTTTTTCTGTTTTTGTTTTGCACTGCCTGTAACCTAGTTAAAAATTTACTGAAGTTAATAAATGTTTCCCTTAGAATTCTATGCTTAATAAGTATATCAAAGAACTTACTAATAATGCTAATGCTTTTTATACTTACCTGCCATCTGAAACTTTGAAGCATTTCACAGGCATTGTTTTATTAATTACTAAGGATACCTGTTATATAAATGGTTGTTATTTAAAAATCCTGTTACAGAGAATACCGAGAGAGATGTAAGATTTATCCCAAATCATTTAAGAAATCACTAGTGGTTGCTTCCCAATTCTTTCTTGCTTCTCGTTATGTAAATTTGTATTATAGTCTTCTATTATTACTTGAAAATAGGAACTAATAATTAAAATTATTTACATAACACATATCTTCAAATACAGATTTCACAGGATACAGCCACTTGATATTGCTAGACAGGCTTATTGGTTTTAATCCCACAATTGTTAGCAAATTACTTACATATATTCTCTCTTGAATACTTTACATCAGTAAATATGTCTTAGTTTTCTTAGTAGTTGTGTTAATTGAAAAGTTTCATATAAAGATAGGATTTCTCTGAGTTGAGTCAGCTTAAATGCATTAGATAACTACTATGTAAAGAAATCAGGGAATAAATATATTTTTGTGTAATTCTGGATTTTCATGGCTGGATTTACTTTAATTTTTACTTTAATTTCGATACATCTAGACCTTGAAAGAATTTTGGGAGGCAGTAAACTTTTATTATATTTTTTCATGATGGTATTATTATAATATAAAATATATTATGGAATGAATAGAGTCTTACAGATTAAATTCCTTAAGCCAAGAGGATCTTGTTTATAATTGCGTGTTTTAAATTTATGATGCTCCTTCCATATAAGAATACAATGTATCTGTATTATTTTAATCTTCCCAGGCCTGCTTCTTTTCTTCAGAGGATTTGTTAATTATCTAAAAGTCAGAAACATGTCTGAAAGTATGGCAGCTGCACATAGAACACGGTATTTCTTCTTATTATAGAGGTAAGAAATATTAATACATTAACTCTATTCCCTTCATGTATTCATTTTGACAAGATGCATATTATGTGTACTCATGTTGTTTACTTTTAAACCTAGCATATTTAATGTATGGCTATACTGTTAGCATTCAAGACTTAATAAGTTGTGAACTTTTTAAGATTTTTAAAAATTGGATTTCATAAATTTTAATTTTTAAAATATATGATGAATAAAAAATTTTGAAGTCAGAATTTAACTTTTTTAAAGATTAACCACAGGATGTAAGTAACCATTAGCACACGATTTAAAGGCTTGAAAAACAAAATATGACAAAGCACTTTAGAAGGATGGGCATTTTGTACAAAACTATGTGAAATCCACAGACATGTGTTGAAATAAACAAAACACAAATTTGTGGTTGAAAAGAAATTTTCCATGCACTAATCTTAACAAACTATATCAAAGAATAAAAGTTGTGTGAAGAAAATAGGAGCTCTGATGTTGTTTCCTAAATGACTTAGTTTGTATCAATAATGAAGCCTTCAACTTGAATAAATGGGAATGAAGAAATGAGTAGAGGTCGTCTCACTAGTTATCCAGTGAGTTTCTGGAGGCTGCATGCAGCTAGCTAGCTAGTAGTTTCTTCACATGAGGAGACCTCATGTCTCTATTTTCTATAACAGACTCTTTTTGTTATTGAAATACAGTTACATACAGTATTAGTTTCTTGTGTACAGCATAGTGATTTGACATTTGTATATTTTGTGAATTGGTCACCACCATAAGTCTAGTTACCATCTGTCACCATAAAGTTAATATAATATTGATGGTATTCCCTGTGCTGTAAATTACATCCCTATGGCTTACATGTTTTGTAACTAGAAATTTGTACATCTCGATCCCCTTCACCCATTTTGTGGCCTCCCATCCCCAGACTCCTTCCCCTTTGATAACTACCTTTCTGTTCTTAGTATCTGTGAATCGGGGTATTGTTTTGTATTGTTATTGGGTTTTTTTGTTGTTGTTGCACTTGTAAATGAAATCATGTAATATTTGTCTTTCTATCTGACTTATTTCACTTAGCATAATACCCTCAAGGCCCATCCATATTACCACAGATAGCAAGATCTTTTTTATGGCTGAATAGTATTCTATTATATATACACATATATACACACACACACACAGACACACACAGACACACACACACACATACCCCACATCTTTATCCATTCATCTACTGATGGGCACTAAGATTATTTCCATATCTTGACTATTGTAAATAATGCTGCAGTTAACAGAGGAGGGCATTTATCTTTTTGAATTCATATTTTCGTTTTCTTCAGATAGCTAGCTAGAAGTGGAATTGCCAGATCATAGGGTAATTCTATTTTTAGTTTTTTGAGTAACCTCCATACTGTTTTCCAGAGTGTTGCCTCAGTTTACTTTTCCAGCAACAGTTCCACAAGGTTTCCCTTTTCTCCATCTCCTTACTAATACTTATTTCTTATCTTTTGGATTATAGCCATTCTCACAGGTGTGAAGTGATAATCTCACTGTGTTTTTCATAAGCATGTCCCTGATGTTTAGGGATGTCGAGCATCTTTTCATGTGCTTGATGGCCATCTGTATGTCTTTGGAAAAATGTTCAGATCCTCTGTTCATTTTTTAATTGGATTGTTTAGTTTTTTTAGTTTCTGAATTGTATGAGTTCTTAAACTATTTTAGATATTGACTCCTTACTGGATATATGACTTAAAAATATTTTCTCCCTCTATACTCTTTTTAAAGCAAGTACCATATATTTCATGTCTATAAATGATTTGAACTTTTAAAGTATTTGAACTACATAAGCAAAGTGCTAAAACACTTAACTTCTGGATGTATCTACAAGTACAAAATCTTTCAAAGTTACTATAACTATTCTTTTTACAAATAGTATGGTTTGTGATTTGATTGTTTAAACCTTATAACAGGAGTTTTTGTAATCTAATATAATATACTTATTTCTACTGAGGAGTACAATGAATACAGTTGTATTTCTGGAAAATATTAAAGTATCCTTTTAAATGTTCTTTTACCTCTATCTAGAAGGTGTCACATTTTCTCTTTAACCACTAAAATGCTTTGCAAGCAGTAACAGTAAGAGTGTATCAGTATGTAAGATAAAAGGCAAAGTAATTTTATTAATTTAAATGATATTCTGTGAATATTCAGCGTAATTACCTTGTTTGCATTTTCAAGAGTCCAAAATACAATGTAAATATTTTCTAGATGGTTTCCTATATAGAAGCTTAAACTTTGGAATAAATTCTGATACATGCTATTTTATGTTATCTTTACCAAAAGAACATTGTATGCTTGATGTAATACTACTATAAAATGGTTTTTTATTGTACTATCATTTAAATTTTTGCAACTTAATATACTTCAAGACTAATTCTTTCTTTGTCCCTAGACTGCATCGACCAGACATTGTTTTCTTATACCAATGTGACATTTCCAGATCATCTGTAAACCTACAACTTTAATAGGATAGAAGACTACTAAAAGCAGAAGACAAATTAGTGAAGAAAAGATAGATCTTCAGTATTGAATGGCAGGATGGTTTATGCTTAAAAGCCATTTCTGTTAATTTTCTTCAATATTTATATTTCATTTGTTTTGCACATTTGCATATGTGCCCATGTAAAGGATTTGCATATACTTGAAAGAAACCATAAAGTTGTAGCAGTAAAGTCCAGTCATATTTGGTTAATCAGTGTTTGATATAATTGAAAGAGGTGAGTGAGAAACAGTCTTCCAGCATGTAAATGCCATTGACTTCTGACCTGACATTTAGTATAATAAAAATGAAATTATTAACCATGTCAAATGCTTTAGTTTCTGGCTCCTAGATTCATCTAGTAACTCTACACATGAAATATCCTTTATTATATATAGTTTTTTGAAACCTTCAGTGCTGATTATAGAAAAGCTTTGTCAGATTTTTGAACATGATATTTACATTATTCTTTAGCAAACTCTTTCTGTAAATAACCATGCATAAATTACTTTCTGCATTGTTTTCTTAGAAACTGTGTCTGGATATCTTTTCATTAATTTAAAATTAAGTGAACTTAATATATAGAGAAAATTTGAGTGTTAAAGATAGCTTGTTTTAGGACAGATTTTTAAAAAATGAGTATTCCACATGTCCTTTATAAGAAAATTTTTTTATTTTCTTTTTAAGGGACATGCCAGTTCTAGGGATTCTCAGTTGAGAAGCTTGGTTTTTATAGCATTGCCATCTTAGAGATTCTTGCAGGAAGAGATTGTATTAGATACTATATTTATTTCATTTAAGACACTTTTGAAAATTAATTTTCTGAGTAAGATATTCTCATTTGCATTTGTCTTTTAAAAGCCAATAAAAATATCTTTCAATTATCATTGTAATAATTTTTTCTTTAGATGTTTAGTTAAATGAAGAAAATAAAAAACGTTTACTAATAATAGCTTCTTGCTTTATGATTATAGGATTAACCTATAAAAATCATATCTTGAATTGAGATATGCAAAATAATCTGTTTTCAAGTTAATGGAAATGTGTCTGTGGAATATGGGGGTGTGGTGTGTGTATGTGTGTTGCAGGAGTTTGTGTGTATGTGGCCATTATTGTAACTGGAATCTACATTCATAAGCTACTACATTTTACAAATCATTCTATGTCTCATCTGTTTTCAGTTATATTTTTGCTTTTGAATACCAACATTAAAAATGATGGGAATTATGTCATCTTTTAAACTTAAAAATCATTTAATCTATACAGGACATATAAAATTGGTTGCTTGTTTTATTAGACACTGACTACTTCTCAAAGATACATCTAAAACTATTCAGGGACATTTTTCCATTTCTGAAAAAATAAATTATGCTTTATAACTTCTTTTGTATTTCTCTGTATTTTCTGATTTATTTCATTGTCTTTGATAAATAAAACATGCAGTTTTGTTTTGCTAATTGAGCCTCCTATTTTTTGTTTTCTCTCATTCATTCTCCTTTCCCACATAAAATTTTTATTGTTGATTAAAGTACCTGTGTTACACCCCTTGACATCAAACTAGCATGGGGTAAAGAAAATATTTAATATAGTTGCCTGATTTGGAAATTAAAATTAGAATGTATCTATTAGAAATGTAATCTCCTGCTAGATCTCTTCTTTATCTCATATGAAGTTTCAGTTTACCTGTACTTTGTTCTTTGTGATAATTTTTAAATGAAATTAAGCTATCATACATAGTAATTTTAGATTACTCGGTGAGCTATTTAATATCAGTTTATTAAAATGTAATATTTTAGTTTTTGTGGTATTTATCCTTGGTTTCTGAATATGGTTGTGTCACTTTTGATCGAACATCAAAAACTTCACTTTTTGCTTTGATTCCCCCTCCCCCTCAAATCTATAAGGTTCAGGTGTGCATGTTACCTGATCCTCTATAATTGGTACAATTCAGTGGTAGCTTTAAATCTCATCATTCAGTCGGACATAGAATATTATTTTTAAAAACTTAACATTCTCTTCTAGATCTATCAAATTCTGCATACTTCCTTTCATTTCCTGTGAGCTTGGGTAGAACAGCTGCTGTTGTGTTTTGGGGGTGCTTAACTGCCTTTGCACTCTGTCTTAAAGTTTGAAATCAGAATCTTTGTTAGGGTGTCTAAATTTTTGAATGAATGTGAACTGAGGCTTGAAAGTTAATGCAAATATTTATTAAATTATTTCTGTTATATTTGAATAACTAGTTATGGCTAGGATAATTCATTTTCATGTATCTGTGTAATCAACTAAATTTAAGGTAAAAATACATTTTTCTGTATAGTTTGTTCAGGATTGAAATTAGAAATTTAAAATTAAAAGACAAATCCCATTATACTCAGTTAGAATAAAAATCTCTTTTTAATAGAAAAAATACTAATCTCTAGCTTTTATTTTGAGTCTCTGAGATAATCTCCCATGCCTTTGAGGTGGTTCATAAATTTTAACCTGTTAAGACCGTAATCACTAACATTTACAGCAAAACAGTCCACAACAAGAAAAGTGAAATCCAAAAAGTCCAACTGGAGAAAAAAAAAATCAGGTTTTTTTAATTTAACATTTTTTTCAATTCTTCTGTAGCCTGCCAAAGCACAAAAGTAACAATCGTGCTTCTGATACCGTTATTTAACTGGAGTGACATATGTTCTGAGTTTGCTCAGAAACAGTTGTGATTATTTCTGTTTTCTCAGCTTAAATAGTGCCTCCTCTTTCAAAAGTGTCCGAATTTGGAGAATAAATTACATGATCACCCTACATATAACTGTAACTTTACTGAGAATTGACTGCCTAAACCCCCTGCTCTTTGAGAGAAGGAACTGGAGTATTAGGTCAGGAGCTAATTATTGTCACAGCCTTTCCTAGCCAACCCATTTGTCAGGCCTGTAGAATATGCACAGTATCTTTTTATTTTTCTTTTATTTTTTTTAATAGAAGTTGTATTGGAATGATTCCAGCTTATGGTAAATAGTAAACAATGAGCTTTTATATTTTAAAACTGCTGTTAAATGTTATTTTAATTGTTTATTATTCTTCAGATAATCATATGAAATGTTAGTGTATTTTTTTTAAATCTCATTCTTGATAAAGTTCAACTGTTAGATGATAATGTGCCAATTATTATTATAGGAATGTCCTTGCCCATATATAAAAACATGCTGACATGTGTTTTGCTTATTAATAAAGTTCTATAGATATGGAAATGTGAACCTGTGCATCCTTTTGAAAATCAGTTTAAGATTCACAACATATTATTACCATCTTAGCCTCACAAAACATACGGTAGACCTTATTTGAGATGAAAACAAGCTGGCATGGAATTAAGTTAGAGTGTGGAGCAATATTAAACTTGTCACAGTAATTTGAATGTTAGATGATAATGCAATTTAATTTTAATACATGCAAAAAATCAGCTTTATGAAAATTTATGTTCATTGCTACTTTGCAGAATATCAGTGGCTAACCACAGTCCTCTCTTTGGGCTTATATTTGCATTTGGGACATAGGCCTAGAATGCAAAAACTTCCTTCAAGTTATTTAGAAGAAAATCAAAAAGCTCATTCCATACTTGATAAAGGTTTTTAAAATATTTATTTTGACCTCAACATGCATGGTGGTTTTTTCTTTTTTGATGTTTTCAGCTTAGGTTTTCATTCTTTTGAGAGGTTGAGCTACCAGCTTTTAAAAACCCAGTTGATTTTCATGAGAACCATTTTTAAAAATCCAGCAATAAATGGAGTATCACCTTTTTAAAAAAGATTTATTTATTTGAGAGAGAGTGGGGGGAGGGGCAGAAGAGAGGGAGAGAGAATTTCAAGCAGATTCCAACTAAGCACAGAGCCCAGTGCAGGGCTCAGGGTCGTGACCCTGAGATCATGACCTGAGCTGAAACCAAAAGTCAGATTCTCAGCTGACTGAGCCACCCAGGCACCCCTAGAGTATTACTTTTTTTTTTTTTTTTTTTTTTTTTAGCAGTTGAGGTTATGGAAAGCCAAAATCACACACTTCTGGTTCCCAGAAACTTAGAGGTAGCTTCTCTCTCACACTTGCAAGAAGAGTCACCTCATTACTTTCCTACTCCTTTTGTGTTTTACTTAGTTCAGCATTTTACCTTCAGTGACACAAGAAGGGATATAGGCTATCCTTACAGCATAATGTCTTCTTTTAGCTTTACCAGAAGCATAGTAAAATGAGCAGGTAAAACCAAAGTTTACCCAAATCTCAGAAGAAATCTGGAGGAGCCACTGTACTCAGAATATGAAAACTAGCAGATAACCTTATTGTAAAGTATGAACTCTTCAGAGATTCAAGAACAGTACTTGTACTACCTAAACCCCTAGTATGGAAATACATTTATCATTCCTTTCCCATCGAACTTAGTTTCTCAAGCACCTGAATTCCTGTGTGGTGATTTGGTTTGGCTGTGCAATCTATGGGATTTGGGCTCTTTTTTTTTTTTTTTTTTTTTAATTTTTATTTATTTACGATAGTCACACACAGAGAGAGAGGCAGAGAAACAGGCAGAGGGAGAAGCAGGCTCCACGCACCGGGAGCCCGATGTGGGATTCGATCCCGGGTCTCCAGGATCGTGCCCTGGGCCAAAGGCAGGCGCTAAACCGCTGCGCCACCCAGGGATCCCAGGGGATTTGGGCTCTTAAATTTTAATTTTCATCTTGTTCAGAGATAAGACCTAAAGACTTTTTTTTTTTTTTTTTTTTTTAATCAAGTAGGCTCCACACCCAATGTAGGGCTTGAAATTGTGACCCTGAGATCAAGAGTTGCATGCTCTACCAACAGCCAGCCCGGCACCCCAAGACCTAAAGAATCTTAATTGTTAGTAAGCATTGGTGATAAGTAAGTGTAAGGTATCACTTCCTAAATCCAGTTTTTAAAATGACGGGCAGACTATGGAAAACAGCGTCAGTTCATTGAGTGTTAGGAACTTTTAAAAGATAATTGAGTCTTAACATTTCCCTAATCCAATGGGATCTCTAGGGATGAATTCTTCCTTTTAAACTTATTTTTATCATTTTAATTTTTTTTAGGGAGATGGAGGGGAGGGGCAAAGAGAGAAGGTGGGGAGGGCAAGAGAGAATCCCAAGCAGGCTCCAGACCCAGCATGGAGCCCAATGTGGGTCTTGATCCTACAATCCTGAGATCATAACCTAAGCCAGAATCAAGAGTTGGATGCTTAACTGACTGAGCCACCCAGGGGCCCCAACAGGGATGAATTCTTAGTTGAATGATTCTGGGGGCCTCTCAAGAGCTGGGATTGTTATTCAAAATGGTGCATTAGAATCACTGGAAGTTTGGGGGAAATTAACATTTTAGCCTCAAATACCAGAGGATCCAATGCAGTACACTTGTCCTGTGACAGCATGTTTCTTTCTGTAGTTTGAAGTTACGGGATTTTGGTGTAGTAGGAATCTGCTGATTCCTTTTTCGTCCTTATGTACTCTATAGCTAGCTCCTTGTACAAAGGTGATGGATAGTTACAATGTTAGGATCAGTGTATCAGCCTTCTTGCAGGAAAAGGGAAAGGCACACAAAACATCTTAGAGTTAATGAGCATTTCTTGAGCTCTTTATGACCTCTCTGAATGAGAGCCTTTCTGGTCTTCATGCCTTTATACACACAACGTGGCTCCGCAGGGCAGTATCGCAGGGCTGTATCACAGGGCAGTGTGGGAGCGTTATATAGAATAGAAGTGTTTGTGCTGAGAAGGTGGTTGTTTTCTCCAAAGTCCTGTAAAGTGGGCAGAATTGGATTAATTTTCACATAGCTGATTTTTCCTGCCTCAAGAAATGTAACTTCTTTCCACTAGCACGCACCTTTGTCATTGAGGAGCTTCTGGATTATTAAGAGAAGCAGCTTTATGTAGCAGAAAGACTGGCTTTTGGAGCCCAATTGACTAACCCTGAACTCAAATATCAACTTTCATGTAAGCAGAGGCAATTTGCTTAGCCACAGCCTCAGATTCCTCAACTGTTTGGGAAGCATGCTATGTACCTGAAGATTAGGTGAGATTTATATGAAAGAAAAACATTGTACCTTGCTCAATGTGTTCCCAGACCAGGCTGCCTGTTACTGTCAACAGATACCTCATGCATTTGAAATAAGCCCTTGCCTGATGTGGGCCTTGCACCTGCCAAAAAGGGTGATTTTAAAAGCATTGTGCTGACCTAGTGTTAGTTCCTTATATCTTCTGTGAAGCAAGTGGAATCAAGGCCGAAGATTCTAAGGGACACAACCATGCAAAGGAAGGGAGTTGCCCATTGGACAAGCAATAAAGCACTGCAGCTGGTGGGGAGTGTGGCCAAAGTGTGGAGGCCCCAAAACCAATCCCACAGAGCTTCACTGTTGAATGGGGATGAGTAGGTATTCCCACTTCCTGAAAGTTCACAGTATGCCACTTGCTTTTATGAAAAACCTGCATTAGTTGTTTTCGCTGACTGAAAGAAATCTAAAGAGGATTTTTGCTTTAATGACAAAAGATGAAAAGCAAAAATAGCATCCAACATTTGTTTTGCAGCAAGTTATTACAAGGGTAGTGTGCACCCCAAGCAGCCAGAGTGGCCCTACCAAGCTTCTTTCTCTGACCTGCCCTTAAGTATCTCAGCATCAAGCCACCAGAGCTCTAAACTGGGTCTGTGAGCATCTGCCTCTTAACCTGATTTGTTTTGTGCATTTGTTAGCAAGATGTGTCATAAGGTATCAGAAAAGCCTAATGATTTTTGGGGTCTAGGAATGTTCAGAAATTAATGGTAATAAATTTAATGGTAATTGCTTTCATATAGATCAATGGTAATTGCTTCTTCACTTTATACATTTCGGCTTACAAAAGGTTTCATAGGAATGCTTTCGGGTAGCAGGAGAAACCTGTCATTGATGCTGCATAGCTGTTGCTCAGGGAGCCAGTGCTCTAAAATCCTGGGTGATCAGAAAATAGTGGCAGATTGTTGTTACCTTCATGCTGTTACCTTCACATGAAATCCAACTACCCTATCCATTTTTCCACCTTCTTCAAAAAGAGCTTAAATACCATCTCCGTTGGGAAGGTCCCTTCTCTCATCCTCTCACACTGACCTGGTCCTCCTGGTTTTCATAGCCCTGTGTATTATTTCTGTCAAGGCACATAAGGCACTGCATTATCATTACTCACTTTTGTGTTACTATCCTCAGTTGTAGATATTATTCTTCTTCAACTTTACATGCCTCCCCAAAACTCAGTACAGCTCGGTAAATTGGAAGGGTGGATGAGATGGCTGCTAGTGCCAGGCCGTGTGTACACCAGGATATGTAAAATGCTTTCTGCCCTTTAACTCTAAGCCAAAAGGAGGAAGATTTATAAACAGAAAATGCGAGATAGGGACAAAAATCACAGGCCTGAACAATTGATCTCCAAGAGAACCAGGGCACCCTTCACTAGAGAGGTGACACTAGAACTAGATCTTCTAGAGAAAATAGAAGTGTGTAGATATCTTGAAATGTATCATAAACATTTCTTGTTTTTCCTTCTCTTGCATGATGCTCTTTCTTGATCCTCCTCTGAAGGAAGTAATCATTTTTCCAATTCTCATGGCACTCCATCTGAGCCTCTTTATTATCCAACCACGTTGGTGCCACGTGTGACACCGCTATTGGCATCCATGTCTCCTCACTGCTGCTTGAGGCAGGATCCATGCCTCCTGTAACTCTCTAGCCTTCAGTGTGCCTGGCACTTGAAAAATCAAGCCTGAAGTTTTCCACATGTCATTGTGAATTACTCACTTTGCTATTGCAGATACTACTAACCTCAGTAGTTAACAATGTACAGGCACCCTCTCTAAATACACAGTACAAGAATATAGAATAAATTATGATACCTCTTTTTCAGATATCTTCCCATTTTTTCTCCCTTTTCAGAAGTAACCACTGTTAACTATTTATTGTATATTCTTACAGATTTTTTTCCACATAAGTTTTTTTACTAGTATGACCCTGTCTTCTGTGATGTCAGCAGAACTTCTGATTTCTTATAAAGGTGAGCTGCTGATCCCAGGTATAATGTCTGAGGCAATGTTCCTGTTTCTCTGCATTCCAGGAGGCAGTTCTCAGCTTCTTCCTGAAATTCACTTTGTTTTCCCTGAGAAACCAAGGTTTATTATCTTGGTTCTTTAGTCTTTAGATGAGGGATGACTTGAGGCTTCAAGGCCTTTGGGAGCTGGGTTGTTCCAGGATCTGATATTTGCAGCATTTAGATGTCCTGCTTTCTGATCTTCTGATAGGTCTATTTTGGCGAAAAGTTGTCTGGAACTAGATTATTAGAAGGAAAGGGGTTGGGGCTGACAAAAATACCCAGGCTGGGTAGGTTTAGGGAAGCCCAAAATGATTCTGGGTTTAAAATTTCCCTTGTTTCAAGACCAAGATTGTGTTCCAGGATGTGAGAGTCACTGTTCTCTGGCTAAACCTACAGACATTTATAACCCCTCCTTTCTTCTCTAATTCTTCCTTCCTTTTTTTTTTTTTTTTTTTTTAAAGATTTTATTTATTTATTTGACAGAGAGAGAGCACATGGAGGGGGAGCTGAAGGCAGAGGGAGAAGGAGAAGCACACTCCCTGGGGAGTAGGGAGCTCAATGCAGGGCTCGATCTCAAGACCTCGGGATCATGACGTGAGCCGAAGGCAGACACTTAACTGACTGAGCCACCCAGGTGCTCCCAATTCTTCCTTTTTTGGACTCAACTGTGACATGTGGAGCTGAAGCAACTGTCTTGTGCCATTGAAGCCACAGCTGGTAGACTAACTATAAGAGCAGTAAGGAAGGAGAAGCCTTGATTTTGCTGACATCACAGAGCAGTGCCTGAGACTTGGACCTCCCTTACCTTCTAACATTCTGCACAATGAGAAAAATAATTGTTTAGTTATCGTTAGTCAGGTTTTCATTACTGATATTTAAGAAAAATTCAAACTGATACACAGATATAACAATCCATTTCCCCAGAAGAGCTGCTCAGGTCATCAGAAGACAGTAACATGAAAAAGGAGTCACAAGACTTACTGCCCACAGTGGCCATTGACCATCCAGGCTCTTTGTACTTGGCTTGTTGATTGTCAGTCAATTCAATACAGTGGCAGTGTCTAAGCAGTAGGTTTACATCTGCTTTACTCATGCCTTCATTCTCTTTTTTTCTCCAATTGGGAATCCCATAGAATGACTAACTTCCCAACAACTGCTTCCAGAAATGGCCTTTGTGAAAATGTCAGCGGCCACAATTCAACCATTATCTCCAAGATCATTTGATGCTACCCATACTGCCCATCAACAAAACTTTGCCAGGGGAAGCAGGTGCCATTTTTAAATTATAGCTTGGCAAAACAACAAATAAGAATGGTCCAGGCGCAAAAGGGCACTCCCTTTTGCAATGATCTAGCTCCCAAATGTACGGTATTGATTTGCATTTTCAGAAATTAAACTAAGTCTGATTCTTTGGAGTTAAGGAGGTTTCTAGGTAAAGATCCTGCTGCCTAATAGACTCAAAAAATACTCACTGTCTCCACTCTCACCTGCCCTGAGTTCTGCTTCTGGTCTGGTACAGGATAAATGACTCTGAGTTTCATTGGCTATCCACACCAGGAAAGTTTGCACAAACACTTCCCTAATAATGTGTTTGCAATGATTGCTTACAGCTTTGAGCATTGCTGTGCCATCCCCCTTAATGTTAGTTGGAAATACATATTTTCTCACTCCAAATTACTCCCCCCCCCAAAATTATTTTCTTAGAGAAGTTAAAGGAAGAATATGCAATGAAGTCTTATAGAAATAAGACTTAAGCTTCCAGATTCTGAAATTGATTTCTTTTTCAACCGTGCGTAGCAGAATGCAAAAGAGGTGTAGAAAAAAAGTCTGAGACTGTTTACACCTACTTATTAACAGTGATTACCTCTTCCCCTCTCTCCTTTTTTCTTATCTCTTTACTTCCTGCTTTTTCTCCCTTTTTCCCCTCCTCCCTCTTTTACTGTTTCTTTGCTAACATAAACCTAGTTTATCATTGTCTGAGGCTAAGAGTAAAGGCCAAATATAAAAAATTCTGAAAGTAATTACTTGTAATGTGAGCTCCATTCTGTGTATTAGCTTCAGCCATTTGTTTACATTTGGCAAATCTCTGGGTCCTCAAATTCTAGAAAAATGTTTTAAATAATGCTAATATTTTACAATTTGAGAACTAGAGGGTTTTTTTTTTTTTTACGATTTTAATGTACTATTGGAAGATGGACATTCCTCCACTGCTTTTGATGTTTCTTCCATGTGGATGAAATGTAATTAGTGTAACTCCTGACCACCCTCTTTATTAGCTTTTCCTCTGGGGAGTAATTTATTTGATGGGTAAATCTGAAATGTAAATACCTAGGTATGTTCTGCTCAGCTTCTCTTCTTCCTCTGGGGAGGTAGCAGCTCACAGGAGTTCCAGTTGTGCTCTGTTCTTCAGGGTTAGCTCTGCTCTGCCCCAGCCCATAGAAGAAAGTGTAACACGACCTGGGTAGGATACATCTGCCTAATTTTGGGGTTCATTTAACTTAACTATGCCCCCCAATCTAGTTTTATCAGCAATAAAGTCAATATTTTAATTCTCCATGTGCCACTTTTTCGTTTTATTGCTTACATCTATATAACCCAGGTGGGAAAGAGAAGTGCTTTACTGGGATCATCAGAAACTCACAATATATATTCCCTTAGACTAGCTGTTGACTAGATGTTCATTAGCCATCTTCAATATACAAGACTCAAATGCACAACTATCTGAATTCTTATATTTGAAGTCATTTATTTGCTGCTTATTTTATTTTTCAAATTTTTATTTAAATTCTAGTTAATATATAGTATAATATTGGTTTCTGGAGTAGAATTTAGTGATTTATCATAACAAGTTATATAACAAGTGCCTTGCTTATGAAGTCTTTTAGAGGAGGATTTTTGGATAGATTGAGGCACAATATTGAAGGAGAAGAATAAAGTTGGAGAACTGACATGACCTTTTTTTCATAACTTACTACACAGCTACCGGAATCAAGACAGTGTAGTCTTGGTGAAAGAAGAGACAAATAGATCAATGGAAGAGAATAGAGAGCCCAGAAATAGACAACACACACACATACATAATACATACATACATACATTTAACTAAATAAAAGAAGAGATAGTCTATATCCATGGTTACAAAGACTCAATATTGTCAAGACATCAGTTTTTCCCAATACGATCTATAGATTCAATGCAATTCCAATAAAAATCCCAGCAAGTTATTTTGTGGATGTCAACAATCTGACATTATAAAGATTATAAAGTTTATATGGAGAGGTACTGAATAAGCAAGCAGGAGCCAAATCAGAATCACATTCACACATGTCTTCTCTGGGACCAATGGCTTCTTGTCACCTCCCTATGTGTCAGCTTTATTATTTTTTTCTTTCTACAGTTGATTTCTTCAGTTTATCTTTCTTGTGCCTACCTCATAATAATCATCTCCAAATGCCTGCCTCAGTCCTTGACTTGACTTTGAACCTAACAGAAGCCTGCCTATGAAGTCTCTCTGTGTCCCACCCTCAAACTCCCAGGAGATGAAATTTCATGTGCCTCTCTCCCAGGCACTATGTACTCTGTCAGTCTGTGGTATGCACCCATGGCACCATCTGGCGTTGGGGAAAGGCAGGGTCATACCTGCCTTCATCTGAAGTGGTGGCAGGGGCAGACTACTGCATATTCTAGCATCTTTATTTAGTACACTGCACACCCCTAGAAATATGACCAAACTGGAGGATCCCTCAACCTAGGATGAACTTTCACATATTTGGTCAGAACTGACTGATTTGAAAGCTAAAGTTTTGGGCTTAAATGAAGTTTGAGTGAAAGTTGTGGTCCTGTCATACAGCATTTTCAGATTTTGTTCTAGGTAAAATAAGATTGATGAAAGGATTTTATCTGAGGACCCCTGCTTCTAGGAAGATGGCATAGACAGACTTTGTTCCTCCCATTGACTACAGCTAAAAAACCCCAAACATTATATAAAACAGACCTAAGGAAAAAGGTGGAGAGGCTTTTTTCCAGGGACCTCAGGATCTCAGAAACAACACTGGGGTGATTTCCCTGAGTTTTCTTCTGCCCTGTATATCCCAGACATGGAGCCAGCAACCTGGAAATCCCAAAAGGCACAGACACAAAAGGTCCCCAGCAAAATTCTGATCTCTCTACCCACAGGACCAGGAAAGGGGCAACCTAGTAAAATTCTTGGACAACAGAAAATTCCTAGACAACAGCTACTCTGCTGCCAGCCAACACTGCAGAAAAAACTGTATTCTCATCCAAACTCAATCAACAAAGTGAGAAGTCTAGACTTCAACACTCAGCAGGCTGTAACAAGGCTCTTACCTTCAACGGGGCTGAGGAGGCCATGTAAGGAGCTTGCACTTGGAAGTCAGAGGAAGCCTAGTGGGCGTCAGGACTTTTGTCATCCAGTGGTAACAAGGCCACCTCAGTGTTACTATATGGAGAGATGAACACCCTTCTTTCCTCAGCAGTAATGAGGAGGAGGCCCCCTCCTTGGGTGTCAATGTGGGTTGAGGAGGGAACTGGACTTCTATTCTGCATGGAAGTAACAAAGTCAGCTAAAACAGGTTTCAATGAGACCTAGTGTCTCATGACTTTATATGAACTGTCCAGGTTTCATGTGAAAGAAAATCAATCATAACAAGGATTTCAAATGTATACTTACTAAAATCTAAAGTAGGAATAAAATGTCAAGAAATGCTCATGTGACTATTTAATCTTAAGTATTTAATCTTATGAATAACTTTGGAGAGAAATCCAAGTGATTACAGTGCTCAATTGTTTATTTCCATGTATTTTCAAGAATGCTAATAGACAGAAACAGGTAAAGCCTTCTAACCATTACATCCTGAGCTTGATGCTGGTTGCACATATGAAGATAGAGCCCTTGGGGATGAGAGCTTGAAAAGAGAATGGAATTAAAGGAAGAAGATTATCCAGAGAAACATAAAGTGGTGGTCTTGAGTCATAAGACTAAAGCATCAAGATATACAATGGAATCCATATACTGGGGAGTTTTCTGGAAATGTCTGGAAAATAAAGCTAGTAAGATTCTTGGAGGTAGGTGTGTGGTTTTGCTTTAACTGGAGAAATGTTTTATGTTTTCCTAAGTAAGTAGATCATCTATTTAGTTGCCCAAGTGAGTAAAAATTAAAAATGCTTTAAAAATCTTAAAAATATCCATCTCTTGTGTATATTACTGCTGATCATTCCTCAGATTTCTGTAGTGAATTTTGAACATTTTTCAAAAAAATGGAAAAGATGACATTCTTAAGTGATGAGAAATATGGCTAATTCTTTAAATAATTGATCTGGCACCCCTCCCATCCCCTAGGTTTTACATATCTGTAAAAAGGGTATGAGGAATGATCTCTTTAATTGTATGACCAAGTTTGTCTTCTTTTAATACCTGAGAAAAAGGGGAAAAAAGATCAGAAGTGTTGACTTAAGGGTAAGTAATAACTGAATGCTTACTAAGTGGCTAGATGAGTATCAGAGAAATGGTTCATGTAAACTTTGGGTTCTGCCCACCCAGAATGTTTTCTCTATAAAACCTTCAATCTTGCTCTCCTTAGGTTCAGCCTTCCTGAATTTACCATATAAACTTTTAATGAGTGCTCTATTTGCAAAACTCCCTTCCGGATCAGATGGGCAAACGCAAGTTGATAGTGGACTCCCATGCTTTTTTTTTTTTTTTTTTTTTCCTTTTAACTTCCCTTTCCTTGTATTTGCCCCACTGAGCCTTAGCAAGGCAGGAATCACACACATTGCATAGAGTGCACTTATCGGCCAAAGGGAAAACAAAACAAAACAAAAAAAAACAAAAAAAACCACGGACATTTACAATGGTAGTCTAAAGCATTTTTTTTTTCTAAAGCATTTTTATACTGTGATTTCAGAGTGAAATGATGTCAAACCATCGTGTTGTACAGCTAAAGCTAATACGACATTATTTGTCGATTACATCTCACTAAAGCTGGAAAAGAGAAAAAAGGATTTCAAAAGGGGTGACTTGTGTTAGGCACTTTGATAAAAAAAAATAGTATCTGCTCTAGCCTATGTGGAAGTTTTTAGACATAAAATAAAAGCTGCTTATTAAATGCTAGAACCTACCTCACTGTTGAGGGGTAAAGTGACATATAATGATGTCTGGAAACAAAAGGAAGAAAGGTTCAGAATCTTCTATATTTTGACTTAAAGTAAGCAACTAGTGGGGTGCCTGGGTGGCTGACCCCTCTAGTGGCCCCTCAGTTGGGTGCCCGGTTGGTTAAGCGTCTGCCTTTGGCTCAGGTCATGATCCTGGGGTAGGGGTGAGGAGGTGGATGCAGTGGCTTCTGGGACTGAGCCCCACTTCAGACTCCTTGCTCAGCGGGGAGTCTGCTCTTCCTTCTTCCTCTGCCCCTCTCCCTGTTCATGCTGTCTCAAATAAATAAATAAAATCTTAAAAAAAAATAAAGTAAGCAACTAGAATGCATCGATGCTATTAGCCATCTTTTAAGAAATTTTACAAATAGAGAAAATATTTTATTTACTTGTCCAAACAAAATTTAACCCTCAGTATTATTTCCTTCTTATTGTTTATTCTGTCTTTCCTCTGGAATGGACATATAAAATGTGAATTAAATTTAAATATCAAAAAAAATTTAGATCTCAATGAAGACTAAAATATGAAAACATTTTTATTCAGTTATGTTTAATTAGTAGATCAGCCATTATTACAACCCCTCAAATGTGCATATTTGTAAGAGCAGCACAATAAAAACAGGGTACTTTGAGACTCTTTTTATAGTTGTTCTTATTTGTTAGATACTTTTTAAACATGGAGACAACAGCAAACAATGCAAAAAATACAAGTTTGATTATGTTATTAAAAAACTATAATGCTCTGATGAAAAGACATTCTTTTTTCATGTACTCTTTAAAGAGCAAAAATAGATACTTTTTCAGTGAAAAACTAATGTGTCCCTATAACCAGAAGACTTCAGTAGTCTTTTAAAAAGAAATTCCAGAGCAGCCCAGGTGGCTCAGCGGTTTAGCACTGCTTTGAACCCAGGGCCTGATCCTGGAGACCCGGGATAGAGTCTCAGGTCAGGCTCCCTGCATGGAGCCTACTTCTCTCTCTGCCTCTCTCTCTCTCTCTCTCTCTCTCTCTCATGAATAAATAAATAAAATCTTTAAAAAAAAAATTCCAGCAAAAGTTAACGTTGTGAATTTTTGAAAAAAAAAAAAAAAAGAAAAATCATTTCTAATATCATTATCTTGATACAATTTTCATTTTGGCTCATTGTTTTACAGGTCTTGACCCCATGCAGTTACTATTTTTTCAGGCAAATTGTGTTCTCTTTTTTCTTCACTGTATTTCACCCTACAGTCCATTTTTATACAGTTGTCATACTTAGTATTTGTGATAGTTTTAATAATTTCATTTGTGGGAATTTCTCACATAAAAAGACTTCAGCAAAGAAAAAATACCTTATGAAGATGTTTATGATCCCTTTAGATATAATAAAAATAATACATAAAATGATCATATAATAATATTATATTGGTGAATAATATAATAGTAAAATAATGAGTATAACCATTGTCCAGCAATGGTAAATCATGGCCTATATACAGTATAGAGTATGATATCAGTGCTTCTGATAGCAGCCAAGAGGATGAGCACTCTGATCATGGTCAGCTCCAGAGACTCAAATGGCCAAGTTGACTGTCACAGTAGGTTGGGTAATATCTCTGTTCTACCTTCTGTGTTATGTGTCCAACAAAAAGTTTTATTTAACAGACAGAATGTGAGGAGAAGACTAGTGAGTAAAAGAGGCCCGAGGATGGCTCAACCTTCAGTTGGGATTTAGCACAAAAGTGAAATACATCCCCAAACTTGGCAGTGCCATGAGCAGAGATGAGTTAACAAGTTATAGCTGCTCTTCTTTCCTCTCAGGTTTTTATATAAGAAGGAACTAAGGTGCTGAGCTGACTTAGGTCACCTGGTTCAGGAAACCAGCATAAAGGAAAGGAACCTAATAGGCAAAGAAATGGTGTGGAGGGATTGATTAGACTTCTGGGAAGCACTGGAGGCAGGCAGCCTGCATGGGGCTGGTCCCACACAAATCAGAATGTTTACCTCCCAGAACAAATGGCAACTGCTCCTTCAGGGCAAAGAGCCAAGGTCGTGGATGATGCCCATGATATCTTTGATATTCTGACCTACATCCCTACAGGCAGGGCAAATTGGCCAGGTCAAATTGGGACTTTGGGTTTTCCTTGGGTATAGTTATCCCACTGGAAATATATTTAAGAGATGTTTTAATTTAATGTCATTATTTTTAACAAAGGACCCCTCAATATATGTAAAAATTAAACTAAAAATATAAATGGGTCAGGGTTTTCATGAATAAGTTTGCTGCTTATTGATACATCATTCATAAATTTTCTATTTCATTTATTCATGCTAAGTTAAAAGAAAACGTCTTACTTCTCCTTCTTCTTCTTCTTTTTCTTCTTCTTCTTCTTCTTCTTCTTCTTTTTTTTTTTTTTTTTTTTTTAGGGGAGGAGGGGCAGAGGGAGAGAGAGAGAGAGAATTCCAAGCAGGCTCCTCACCAGCATGGAGCCCAATGTTGGGCTCAATCTCACAACCGTAAGATCATGACTTGAGCTGAAACCAAGAATCAGTTTCTTAACCAACTGAGTTACCCAGATGCCCCAAATGTCTTACATTTAGAATGTCATACTTATTTTGAATGAAATGTCAAAAAAATTGCAAAATGTTTTAAGCACAATGAGATAATAGCCTCAAGTATTAAGCTATGCTTCCTTTTTTTAATCTCTCCTGTGACCCCTACCATGTGTTTCTCATGCAGGCAGCAGGGAGGAAATACTAACACTTGTCAGAGTATAGCTATTAGAACAGCAATGTAAGGACGAACAGGTAAGGGGCTTGACTAAAAAAAAAAGTCAACGTTTAGTTTCATGTTCCCAAATACATTTGATGTTCATGGCAGGAATAGCAGTTGAAAAGAAGAAGTTTTTTGAGTTGTAAGAAAAGTAGTGTCAAAAATCAGAACTCTGAAAAACTAAAGTATAGTGCCATGCTCTAAACAAGAGGCATACGCGGCTATCCCACAGATCCAGGTAGCCCACCTACCCAGACCACACAAAATTATTGCAGTCTAGGGGAAGAAGAGAGTAGACAAGGAGAGCCATGATTAGGCAGTGATGTGACTGAATGGAGGACTCCAGGCACATGCTTGTGGGTTCCGGAGTGCATTGCAACTCTGCTTTGTTTTCTTGGTGGGGACTGGGAGAGGGTGAGGTTCCAGATTTCTCCCATATTGTGGTGTGGGTCATGACATTAAGGCAAAATGGCAAGGAGAGCGTCTAAAACCTTACCCTGTCCCTAAGATGGGCACAGAAGCTGATAGAGAGGGCTATGATATCTATGCAATCCCACAGTTAAGAGAAGAGAGATGCAGACGAAGTGCCAAGGACTGTAGGCTGTGAACCAGATGGAACTATGGCCATGGGACTGTGGGCTATAGACGTCCCACATGAGAGACCAGTGAGAATGAGGACCCGCACTGAATGCCAGCTTGGGCAGATGACAAGTCCCAGGGGCCTCTGACTCCTGCTGCCTATACCTGGACATTATAGATCTTTCTGTACCTTTGATGCAATCTTGAAGAGATAGAAAGGGGATGGAAAAGGCATTCTGAATTAACCAAGGAAATTCTGCTTGACTACCATTCCCTTTATATCATTTATGAAATGAGGGCTTGAGAAAGAAATAAGTTGATTTATAGAAAAATCAGTATTTTTTGCCGAATTGAACTTGCAGTCTATGAGATTTAATGCATAGTTATTAGTATAAAGACCTAGTCAAAACTTTATATCAGAACCTTACATATCCAAATAAAATGAAGTATCTTAAAATGCTTACATATAAAAGGTTAAATATCAACCCTTAGAGGGAGATTTTCATTTTATAAATTCATTCCATCAAGATTTAGTGCATTTGGAAGGGGATCCCACTCAGTTTCCACAGCCTTCTTATGACATAAATGTCAGTACTGTTACAGTAGTTTCCTTTGTGGAGAAAAAAAAATATTGTAACATAAAACTAAGTTTAACTGAGGACTTTGATTCAGAGGAGCCAATAGGTTAGAACTGTGCTTTTTCTCCCTTTGCGGAAAAATGTGTATCCCAAATACTGGGTCCTTATTAAGCTAATTCTGTATTTGGTTCTTCGAGAAGAGTTTTCCACTTTGATCATCTATCCTGTTTCTTCAGTCCCACGGACACAGCTAATTTGTCCAAAGGTGCACAACTGACCTAAGCTGGGCCAATCAGATTTTCTGTTCCAGAAAATTCAGAACTTAAAAGCAGGGTACATGAGTTTTTGGTAATTGAGAAACTGTAAACTCATGTGGTGAGTTCCCAGGGCAGCCCTGAGTGGGTTCTGAAAGCTTGGTTTTCAGCAAGTCTTGGATCTCAGCAGCTTTTCTAAAATCCATCAGTTTTGCCTAAGTTAACTAGATCGGTTTCTTCTGGTCTATAAAACCAGAAGAAAATTTCTGGGTGAAATCAGAAGGTCTTGCCTGGGATACTGGTCTTTCTTTCCCTTTCCTTCCTTTAAACATGTAAAAACACACATGCACACCATACAAAGTGTTCTTTCTGAAATCAGCTCACAAAGGTGGTTGAGTCACCCCTATAAAACTTAGCCCTGGTCCCTGATGGGCTTTTTAAGAGAAAAAAATAATTTTTAAAATCTAGTATGTTTGGGGATCCCTGGGTGGCTCAGCGGTTTAAGCGCCTGCCTTCGGCCTAGGTTGTGATCCTGGAGTCCTGGGATCGAGTCCCATGTTGGGCTCCCTGCGTGGAGACTGCTTCTCCCTCTGCCTGTGTCTCTGCCTCTCTCTCTGTGTGTGTGTCTCTCATGAATAAATGAATAAAATCTTTAAAAAAAATAAATAAAGAAAATCTAGTATGTTCTTAGATAACCACAATTACTTAACAAATGGCATGTGTGCACCTGTTGGGTACTACAGAACTTCTCGAACCTTGGAATCATATTAGACATCACCATCCTTGTTTCCTATTCCAAATTGATGTTTTCAAGTCATGCTTGCTTATTCTTTTTATCACAGCAATCACTGACAACTCAACTTCCCAAAATATGGTGTTATGGAAACAAACAGAGTGAGATCTCATGTTGAAGTTGTGAGACTGATTTGAATGAGTCACTTGTGCATTGTGTGATAAATGGTGCTGGATTTCTCTCAAAAATTTAAACTAGCCTGTGGCCCCTCTTGTGACTTGGTTGCAGTAATTCTGCCAATTTTTTGTTTGTATACATTTTGAAGCTAGGTCACTGGACATAGAGTATTATAATTGTTACGGCACTTATAGTAGATTGGACACTTTATCATTATGATAAATCTGTCTCTAAAAATGCTTCTTGCCTTAAAGTGTACACTATTTGATAAGAGGATTTCCCAAACCTGTCTTTGTGTTTTAGTGAAACTGTTCTTGACATCATGTTAAACCTGTTCTAGAGAATATTTATATCTGCTAATGTTCTTCCTTATAAGAAAACATTAGGGCTGCTTGAAAGTGAATTTAAGATTCCAAAGTAGTCCTTTATGGCTTATTTCTATCAATTCCATAAAATGCTATCTAAAAAATTAACAGCAGGTACTGAAGAGTACTTACAGCCCAGCAAGCACATCATTTTGCACAGGTCTGCTCTTTGGGTTCCCTGCTCTGTCTCATGGAGTAACCCCTCTGGGACCAGCCCATTGGAAGAAATGTCTCATCCCAGCCAGTCCCATTACCTTTGGAGACTGTAAGTGTACTATTTAGGTAGATGGGAAGAAACTGTAAATGTCTTACTTACAAAGTTTTATTTGTAAAATTTAAAAGGCTACAGAATGAATTGTGTGAGCTGCTCATTTCCTGTCAGACAAATGAAGAGTTTACATATCCCTCTTGTTCTTACAACAAGAAAAGGCTGAACAAATCAAGAACTGCACTTAGATCTCTCAGATGATAGAGGTCACCAGGCAAGATGTTGCCTCAAGTATTGAAAAGACAGGGAAAGACAGAAAATCATGGTTTAATGGGAGCAGAAGGCAGTACTAGGGTAGAAAAGCTTAAACTTATTGGGGAGTTGCTGGCGGCTCAGTGTAGATGAGCTAGGGACCCCAAATCTCCTGGGGGCTCAGTCTTACGGGTCTGCCATGCTTTTGTTAGTTTTATCTCCCATTGCCCCACCACATTCTCAGGGTGGAGGTCAGAGAAAAATCTCATGTTTCTGGCAACAGGGAGTGGTGGGGCCCTTTTGAAATCTGCCCAGAGCAGGCTAGAGAAATTATGTACCAGAGCCCACCTGACTTAGGGGCAGGGAAACACCCAACTGTACCTCCCTCTAGCCTTTCATGTGGGAGAAGAAAAGTACCCAACTACTGCCCCTCTAGTCTTCCTGTGTCATCTAGGCAGGAAAAAAGCTGAGAAGCATTTGTGAAGATTACATCCTAGTGGCACAGGCTCACTAAAAGATTGAGACCTAATCACAGGACAAAAAGAACACTCCCCCTCTCTTTACACCTTACTGCCACATAAAATGCGCTCCTGTATAATAACCAGGTATTACAACAGAGAAGACTGTAAGCCTCAGATGCTATGTAAGAAGGAGTATCTAGGGCAACCCAATGCCAACAGGGAGACGAGGATGGTAGAAGGAGTTCTAGCCTCTGACACCTGCAGCTACAAGAGTAAACATAGTCTGACTTCTATGCAGGCAAACTTTAAACCTCACACTAGAAGCCTATTCACATCACATGTCCAGATATGAACAAAAAAGCTGTGAGATGCCTGGACCCAGGATCTGATCACACAATCTCAGATTAAAGTAGGAGGCCTTGGGATCCCTGGGTGGCGCAGCAGTTTGGCGCCTGCCTTTGGCCCGGGGCGCGATCCTGGAGACCCGGGATCGAATCCCACATCGGGCTCCCGGTGCATGGAGCCTGCTTCTCCCTCTGCCTTTGTCTCTGCCTATCTCTCTCTCTCTCTGTGACTATCATAAATAAATTAAAAAAAAAATTTAAAGTAGGAGGCCTTACCCTTCTCATAGAGTCAAAGTAACTCTGTTCTCAAAATAAAAATATGCCAGTATTTGCAAGTGTCCTAACTGGTTACTTGACAATACTCTCTTTCTTTGTAAATAGCTTTTTTTTTTTTTTTTTAAATTACACGTTGAATACTTTGCAGGAATATCTATAACCTGCAATGCATAAAGAACAACAGTAACATGAACACATGAACACCCATCTCCCAACTCCCAGCTGGAGAATAGGATAATTCCAGTGCCCTTGGAGGCCTTGTGGACATGACTTGATCCTGTCTTTCTACCTGCGCCACAAGGGAACTTCCCCTAAACTTTGTATTTATCGTCCTCTTGCTTTTCTTTATAGCTTTTCCACATTTTTATAACCAAGAGATGTGTTTTTTAGTTTTGCATGGTTTTGAACATTATGTAAAGGCAACCATCCTAGGTGGATTCTCCTGCAGATAGCTTTACCAGTGCTGAGATTCATCCATAGTAATATATGTGGTTATAGTTCACCTCTTGATATTTTGTTTTTGGCATTCGTTTCTCTTTTGTTAAGATATATTATTGCTTTGTAGTTTTGGTTGAGTCATTAAGGATCTATTTTAGCCTGTTATTATTGTACACTTTTTTTGTATGTTTTATATATTTATTTTACATATACTGCCTGCTTGTCATAAGTATTTTTCCCTTCTGTTTACCCCCTCCTAATCACTCCTATTAATATCTGGGTCTTGGGCCCAACAGCCTCTCATGGGCTCACTTTCGTCCTCTGTGACTACAACATTCAGAGACAGGAAAAGAGAGAAGTTCCCCCCAGGTGTGTTTTAGAGCCTCTCCAGAGGCCCTTCAGAGACTTCCTTTACATCTCTTTAACATTCTTAAACTAATCACTGGCAAGAGCAATATCATTATCACAGTGGAGGCTAACAAGTTGAAGTGGAGGGGGGGCGGCTACCCAGCTTCCTATGAAGCATATGGCCTCCCAAATTGGAGGCTAAGGAAGACTCTCTCAGAAAGAAGTGGAACAAGGGGAAAGGGGCTCTTGTCACACCACCCTACTTACTTCATCAGATTGTGATGGAGATGAAATGTTGTAAGATAAGCAAAAGAGAAACAAAGAATGTGAGAAAAAACAAAAAAATAGAAGACATTAGATTGAGAATCTTAAAGCATAAACTATGTTATTTCCTAACAAACTACTAGTTAATAGTTTTCAAGAATCACTATGAACAACATTAAAATTAATATTTTTAGAGGCATGTTCTGAAAGAGCAGTATTTGAAATGTGCCTGATTTCAATAACTGCTGTCCAGGATACAGTGACATCTAGGGTCTATGAGAAGAAGACAGACCATATCATTTTGGGGGCTTTAATGTTGTGATAGGAAGTTGCTGGTGTTCTATTAGATTTGCTGAGGGGATAGACTAAATTTCTTATTCTTCTTTGTGACTTAAGAAAACTAATACATAAGAAAGAATTTCATAAGATACTTAAGATGCTTAGGTTTTTATAAAGGAGTATCTTTCTTATAAACATTGTCTAATTATTTTAAAAATCAGCTTTGAGTTTAGATTTTAGCTTTTTTATTTTTGGCAAATACTGTCTTGAACAAGAACTCTGATGACAGGATTCATCCACTTGAAGTCTTCTAAGACAGATTACACTGGCCAAATCATTTGAGCAAATGGAAAGCATTATATGAGATATAGTAATTCTATAATTATTTGTTGATAATCAAAAGATTATTATATTGAGTATAATCAGTCTTCTAAATATATTGTCTTCTATCTCTTGATGAAGTTACAACTTTAGTAGCAAGATATCATTTATTTTATTTTTTGTTTTATTTTAAAGATCTTATTTATTTATTCATGAGAGACACGGAGAGGGAGGCAGAGACATAGGCAGAGGGAGAAGCAGGTTCCCCTCAGGGAGCCTGATATGGGACTTGATCCCAGGACCCCAGGATCATGGCCCTGAGACGAAGGCAGATGTTCAACCACTGAGCCACCCAGCGTCCTGCAAGATATGATTTAAATATTTAACTTGTCTTACCTATAAGTATATAGGTTAGGTCTACTGAGAATGACTTTATATTGTGGTGAAAGACATTTTTTTTCCACATATTTCTTTTACCTTTTGTTCAGAACTGAGCTTTTGGAGTTAATAGCTTTTGGATTTATTGCCAGTTTTATAAATCCACAAGGCATTTTGGTTCAAGAATGGAAATAACATAAATAAATTTGTAATAGAGTTTTATAAAAGAGCAGTAGCTGCTCTTTTTTCCAGAGCTGGAAAAGAGGGATTGTGGTAAAATTGAGCAAAATTACATATGCTGTGTCCATTTAAAATTGGAGATCAAAAAGAGAAATATCTTTTCTCTGGGTCCATAGGTTCTTTTTCTTTCTTTCTTTCTTTCTTTCTTTCTTTCTTTCTTTCTTTCTTTCTTTCTTTCTTTCTTTCTTTCTTTCTTTCTTTCTTTCTTTCTTTCTTTTTCTTTTTTTAATGGAGAGAGGAGGTAGAGAAGAATTTGAGACAGAGAAAAGATCCTGGGCAATGGTAAGAAGATGAGAGAAAACAATACATGTCAAAGCTCAAGCAGGCTAGTGTTGCTGAGCACAAGTCAGAGGTAGTGTAATGGAAGAAGAGCCTTGAGACTCCAATGGGGCCAATGATGAAGTCCTAGTATAAGACAGAGGAGCCATAAGAGCCAGAAGAGGTCAAGATAGGGGAGAGAGGAGATTCCTGCTGGATCAAGTTTCCTAAGAGGACAATTGGTGATAGAGTTAGGATTCCAGGTGGTGCAATCTCCAGGGTATGGTTGCAGGGGAGATTGGTGAAGTAGAGCAGGTGCCTTTAATCTTCTCATTTACAGAGCACAGTTTTCCAGATTATAGTATGCTTCCATATGGTAATCATCTTAGTGGTGTGTGGATGAACATTTTTCATAGTTGTGTTGTAGAAAAAATATCTCATATATAGCACAACTGAGACCTTCTGGATGTTATTGCTCATACATAAATTAAACATTTTAAATGAAAGGGTTTAAAGAAAAACATAAGTGCTAGTTCCAGAGGAAATGATTAGGGTGGAAGTCATGAAGGTGCCACGTGAATGATGGAGATTGGGGAACCCGTATATAAGAGGTAAAGTGAGAGGGGAGAGCTCAGGAAGGTTTGGGGGCCTTAGGGGTGTGGTGAAGTCTTAAAATAGCCACTGAAATGGTGGGTCATGGAGTTCTAGGACAATGGAAAAATTAATAGGCAGTGTTATGAGCCCAGCTGAGGCTGAGATGAATGACATTTGTACACCAGCCAATCTTTGTGGTTGTGAGATTTGTCCCAACAGCCCAGCCACCTGTAGCCAAGACTGACTCTGCAGCATGCATCCCAGGATGGGGTTTTGCTGGGAGACCTTGAGAAAAGGTTGGAGATGTGGGGGAATTGAGGGAACCTCTGAAAACATATAGTGCAATTCCACTTCTGGATTTGCAGATATGTGATACTGATCCAGAACACCAGCCTGTGGCATCTGCTGTCCATAACACTGGACATGCGGGGATCCCTGGATGGCTCAGCAGTTTAGTGCTGCCTTTGGCCCAGGGTGTGATCCTGGAGTCCTGGGATCAAGTCCCACCTCAGGCTCCCTGCATGGAGCCTGCTTCTCCCTCCGCCTGTGTCTCTGCCTCTCTCTCTCTCTCTCTCTCTCTCTGTTGTCTCTCATGACTAAATAAACAAAATCTTAAAAAAAATAATACTGGGCATGGGTATCCTTTTTCTGTCAATCAAACTATACAGGCAGCCTACCAAATTGTTGATAGGAAGGGTCTGAAAAATATCACTGTCAGAGCCATGGATGGCTATGCTCAGATTTGGGTTTGTGGGGCTCAAGCCTGACATTTGAGCACCTGGGCACCCCTATGTTGGGAACAGAAAAATCACTCAAAACAGAAGCAACCCAACTGTAGCAGAAATTTGGGATGAATGCCGCTAGAACTGTGTAATCATTCGGCCACATTGGATGATATCGACTGGATCAGCACTGACTGCTTGTGCCGTCCAGGTGTTTATCAGGTAGCCCCAGAGGGGATCCAGTGATTGTAGTGCATACATGCTCCCACCTGGGTGATTGAGCTGCTGCATCCTGGGTTGTCCCTGGGCATAAGGGAGGATCTACTCCGTGATGACAAAAGTCACCAGCCTCCCTCTTCTTAAAGCCAGATGGGCACGGTCGGTTTTCCACTGGTCAGTTCATTTGTCCCTCTGTGGAGGACGTTCTACTACACATAGAAGCCCTTATCAAATCCACCTGGTAAGCCCTAAATGACAGTTGGCAAAACCAGTCTTTACTAAACACTAAAATGTCTCTAAATGAGAAAAACTGTCCTCCAAAATAAGATAGATTTGGACATTATTACATTCTGCTTCGCAAGGAGGAATTTATGCTATTATCCAAACAGAATATTGTGTGTTCATACATACTAATGTATCATCTTTATTAAATTATGTGAGGACACAAGTAAATGCCCTGAGAGGTCCAATCCCCAGCCCTGGGGACTTCTTAAATCAAAGTTCAGATCATGGGGCTCTTAATGGAAAATATTCTTACTTTGGGCCTCATGATCTTAGTCTCTGTTTTCTCTTGCATGTACTAAGTTGTTACTGAGGTATCTGCCACCAGTGCAACCAGATAGTGATCATGGGAGGGGCTGCTTCCATGCAAAGAAAACCCCCTGCAGACTGCTCAGGGCACACTTCCAGGGTGGGAGGAGAGTGGAAAGTTGGAATTGCTGGTGCAGAGGGCTGCAGGGCTGGAGGGTGGGGTTATGGAGAGGACGTGACCACTGGTTGACTCAGAGCTGGATTGGGCGATCAGGGATTCCCCACACCTCGCCTGTCCTTGGAGTGTACCCCTCGCCCACCAGCTCCACAGTGGAGGCGGTCTGGGAGGGCACAACCCTGAGAGCACAATGTGTTGTTTAGCCATCTAGATGGTGTACAAGGATGAACCTGGCTAAGGCCTCTATAAACTTTTCAGATTCTGGCAGGAGGGTGCAGAGCCGGGCTGGTCTTCACGCTGCTGGAGACAAGACTCCTACTTAAGTTCCGTTGCTTGTTTAAAACAGGGACCTAGCAGTCTGGAAGGGTCTGCTTCTTCCTCCCATCTCTCCTTCCCCTCCCTGTACCAGGCCAGTTTCACATTTTACTGGGAAGCTCTGAGTTTGAAAACCAGCACCTAGAACAGCCACATTTTGTAGAGGCAGAAAGTGCAATAGCAGTTACTGGGGGTGAGGGAGTGAGGATGGGCAGTTACTTACTGTTGAGTGGGTGTGCAGTTTTGGTTTGGAGTAATGAAAAAGTTCTGGAGATGAATGATGGTGACCTTAGCACATCATTGTGAATGTACCTTTTTTTTTTTTTCCAAGATTATATTTATTTACTCATGAGAGGCAGAGACACAGGCAGAGGGAGAGGCATGCTCCCTGTGGGGAGCCTGATGTGGGACTTGATCCCAGGACCTCGGGATCATGCCCTGAGCCGAAGGCAGAGGCTCAACCACTGAACCACCCAGGTGCCCCTATTCTGAATGTATTTAATGCCACTGAGCTATACACTTAAAAGGGGCTAAAACAGTAATTTTATTATTTTTTTAACATGGAGCTTGAACTTACGACCCTGAGATCAAGACCTGAGCTGAGATCAAGTCAGATGCTTAACCAACTGAGCCATCCAGGTGCCTCTAAAATGGCAAATTTTATGTTACGTCTATTTTATGACAATTAAAAAACAAAAAACAAAAAACCCCAGACTTTGAATTAATTCAACGACAAATCACCAACATGGAACATGATACTTGAAGTCTTGTAGACCGTGCCTTTACCATTGGGGCTCTGATACAGCTCTGCCTGTGCTGAGGGTCTCGAAAGATCTTTCAGTTGTTTAACTCTGTCCACTTCTCAATTTACTCCTCCCTCAGAGAGAGACTCGGAATCAGGCATGGGCTGTGTAACAGACACCAACCCTCATTCTGTGTCTCTCCCTTTCTCCTCGAGAGCCTCTGTGCAATGAAAATATAACCTTTGCCTTCTCCTTTTCCTGTATTTCCTGTCCCCCCCCCCCCACTACCTCATTAGAAAAGCCTGGACCAATCAGTTCAAGTAAGTAGGCACTCGTGGGCACAGGGGGATTGCTCTCTGATTTAGGATACCAATTTCAGCCAGGAAAGACCTACTAGTATAATAAGTAGATCATATTATTCTGAAATGAACTTTTTACCTTGTGTTTCATCCCCTTACAGGAAGCTACTGGAAGGGCGGGCCTATGTCTTAACTGTGTCTGTTCCTAGGGTCTAACACTGTGCCAGGTATATAGGAGTAGGTATTCAGGAAATTTGTGCAGCTGAACTGGGGAGATTCATACTAATTAAGCCAATTAAGCTAACATTTAGTAAGTACTTATATTAATTATCTATTGCTGTCTGGCAAATTATCTCACACTTAGTGGTTTAAAACAATACTAACATATATTACTGTTCACAATTTGCTGGAGCAGAAATCCAGGCTTAGCACAGGAAAGAGGGCTTCATGATGACTGGGACCACAGGCAGATGACTTGAAGGCTGGGGTTGGAAGCATCTGAAGACTCATTCACTCACATGTCTAATGCTTGATGTTGGTGTCACCACATCAGGATTCTCCATGTGGCCTGGGCTTCTTCCCAATATGGTGGCTGGGCTTCCAGGGTAGGCATCCTACAAGAGACAAAGAGAGAGAGGCTGGAGCTATATATTTCCTTGTATGACAGCCTCAGAAGTTGCACAGCATTATTTCTGTGACTTTTGGGACAGTTACAAGGTATGTCTAGATTCAAGAAAAGGAAACAGACCCTAGTGGAGGTGTGTCAATCTTATTTGGTAAGAAGAACATATGGGATGGATCATGTCAAATGTGGCCAAATTGGAAAATACATTTGCCACAGAGCCTCTAATGTGTCAGGCACTGCATTAATGCCTTTCTCTAGGCGTTTATTTAGAATACCTATTTAAATTCTTTCAGATGATTGACTAGAGTCAATGACAGTAATATTCATTTGTTCTTCTTCTTCTATTTCACATTCTCTTAAGTCTAAAAATGCAGAATATAACCAGTCATCTTTTTTTATGATTCAAGTTTGATTTACTTATTAACTTGCTTGGCAAGTATTTATTGAGCACTAGTTGCCAGGCACTAAAGTTAGGTGCTAAGAAGAGAGATAAACAAAACAGATGCGGTTTTTGCCCACATAAAGGTTGTGGTCTGGTTGGTGATAGAAGAAGCATTGTAGCCATCATTTCATTTACGTGCAGAATGAAGACTGAGTCAGTTACTAGCACCATAGATTGACAAGGATATAAAAGACTTTAACGAGGGGCGCCTGGATGGCTCAGTTGGTTGAGTGCCTTCGGCTCAGGTCATGATTCCAGGGCCCTGGGACTGAGCCCCACGTCTGGCTGACCCTCATCAGAGGCTGAGCAGTAGGGCTCCCTGCTCAATGAGGAGCCTGCTTCTCCCTCTCCCTCTGCCTGCCACTCTGTCTACTTGTGCACTCTTCCCCCTCCCCTGTCAAATAAATAAAATCTTTTTTAAAAAACCTTTAACGAGGGCCTTGTTTTTCTTTCTTATAGGCCATGTCGACCAGATGGTTGACCATTCAAATTTTAAAATTGGTGCAGGTTATGAGAGGAAATTTCTAGTGATAAAGCCTCATGGTAACTTAAGCTCATTTTTTTTCTTGTCTGGTTTTCTGTCAAGCCACAGAAGTGGTCAGTTCTCTCCTTACAAAACTTTGTTCCATACTAAGTAATTACTATCAAGTCCCTTATTAGTTTTTCCCTTTTCTGGCTAAACTTCCTCAACTTTTAAACTTTTCCTCATAGGGCTATTTTCTATTCTGTAATCATTTTATTGTTTTGTTTTGTTTCTGTAGGGGATCTCAAACTGTACACAGTATTTTGAATAAAGCCAAGAAACCACAGGAGTAAAAAGATAATGTGTAGGCTTCAAACATATTTCTGTGAGTACACACTGCTAACACTGACTTTAATGTGCTACCACATTGTTTATGTGTATCTTAGGATTTATTGACTCTTCTATTCCCCTTTGTAAGGTGAGTTCCAAGTCATACTTGTAACTTTGTTCTAGCTTGTGCTTTGTTCTTAAATGACTGTGCTTAACACCACCATCAGAATCAACACTTTACTAATTGAGATAGGCTCTGGGATCTTATTTTCTTATTTTGATACCTTAAATATTTAGAATCCTTTTTCACCTAGGATTGAATGTTTGAATCTATATATTTAGACAAACCAGTTCTAAACACCCTGGGACCTAGTTTAATTCATTCTGGAAATATTTATTGAAATATTTCAAAAAATATTCAAAAAATATCCATTCTGGAAATATTTATTGATTCTAAGAATTCTGAGCATTAGACCTTCTAGCACCTTACCTACTACCTGGCCCATAGTATGCTCAGCATTCTTAGAATCTAGTTTCTGGTAAAGGAACTAGATGTTAATTGAATTACAGACCAAGAAAATGCATGCAGGTGTGCGCTGTTACAGAAAGATGTGAGAGTTGGAACACAGAACCTGATATTTTACTTGTGAACTTTTCATTTTGAACAGTTTTAGACTGTTTAGACAGAAAAATCAAGAAGATGCTACAGAGCGTTCCCATATACCCAGTGCAGTTCCTCCTATTATTAACATCTGACATTAGTATGGTACATTTGTTACAATTGATGTACCAGTATTGGTATATTTTCAGTGAAGTCCATAATTTATTCAGGCTTCCTTGGTTTTCTCATAATGTCCTTTTTCTGTTTCAGCATTCCATTTAGAATACCACATTACATTTAGTCATCATGTCTCCTTTGGCTTCTCTAGGCTGTGATAATTTTTCAGATTTTCCTGGTGTTTGATGACCTGAAAAATTTTGAGGAGTACCGTTCAGATAGATGTTTGTAGAATATCCCTCAATTGGAATTTGTCTAATGTTTTTCTCGTGATTAGAATGGGGTTCTGGGTTCTGGGGGGGAAGACTATGGAGATAAAGTGCCATTATCATCACATCCAATACAGGGTACAGGCTATCAACATAATTTATCACTGTTGGTATTGACCTCGATCGCTTGCCGGAGGTTGTATTTTTAGGTTCTTCATCATGAAAGACACCATTCCATGCCATATTCTTTGGAAAAAGTTTCTATGCACAGCCCACACTCAATGAGCAAGGAGTTATGTTCCACCTTCTTGAAGGCAGAGCACCTCAGTAAATTATTTGGAATTTTTTTGCGTGAGAGATTTGTCTTTTGTCCCCCAGGAAGTTTATTTTATTTTATTTTATTTTATTTTATTTTATTTTATTTTATTTTATTTTATTTTATTTTATTTATTTTATTTTTTTAAAGATTTTATTTACTTATTCATGAGAGACACAGAGAGAGAGGCAGAGACATAGGCAGAGGGAGAAGCAGCTCCATGCAGGAAGCCTGATGTGGGACTTGATCCCAGGTCTCCAGGATCACACCCCGGGCTGAAAGTGGCGCAAAACTGCTGAGCCACTTGGGCTGCCCGGAAGTTTATTTTAATAGCTAGCTTTGCTGTTAGTTAGCCATGGGACCTCTGGCAGGTTGCTTTACCTCGATGAGCTTGTTTCCTTATCTTTAAAATCTGTCTTCTTCACATGAATGTTTGAGACATGGTAGGCCCAAATGCTTTGTGCTTTATGAACTGTGACCATATGAAGGTCTTGATAATTGTTTCTCTTGGTTCAGATTTCTTGTTCCCTGGGACAGCATTTTCTGAAGGTTATCTGTGTGGTGCTTTCCCCCTGGCCATCAGTGGAATGGCCACTGGTGGAGGGGGACCTGAGGCCTCAGGGGACAGTTGCTGGCTTGAGACAGACTCACAGGCCCGAGGAGGGAGTTCTGCATAGCTTTACATTCCTTCCTTCCCTGCCAGGAAAGCTTCTCATCTGGGGTGATTGCTGTGGTTAAGATTACCCAAGAGAGCTGTTTTAAGGCTGTTCACCAGGTCAGAGGTATGAGGAAGAGAGGGCTTTCTCTAATCAGGTAGCACAAAGAGAGTCCAGAGCGTTTTGGTCCAAGGATTTCAGTAGCCTACTTGGTACTCCTTGCCTACTCTTTGGGGCTTTCTCTCTTTCTTTGCTTCTCCCTCAGACTCTCTTAGGAGTATTTTTGGTTTCAGTTTTGTGCAAGTTCCTAACACAGTTGCAGGTTGTGATTAGGTTGATTGTCTTTATAAAAGACACTTGAAAGTCAGGTTCAAACACGGCACACGCACGTTCTTTGCAGAGGATGTCAAGCTTGTTGACTGGAAGCCTGCCTGCCAGAACAAGATCCTTCTGCGAACACCAGAAACAATCTGCTATTGTCTCCTGGGATAAAACGGTGCCAATAAAAAATGAAAACTCTGAGCCAAGAGGAGGAATACTGCATTAACTGCTTCACCACTAAAAGTAATTATGGGAAGGGAGAGAGAGGCAGTAATACCCTCTCCTTTGTGTTTGGCTTGCAAGGACACACAGAGCACATATGTGACCAGAGCACAGCCTGTCCTGTGTCCTGGTACCGTGGAGGGACTTGTGTGTGTGCACTTGTCAGGGTCAGAGCCCTACCTTCCTTCTGAGCATGCTTGATGCTGCCAGTGGAGAGAGCTGGGCGCCCCCTCACTTTCCTTTCCGCTTGATTGTGTTAGTTCCAAAAGCTGTTACCTCAGGTACAGGCCTGTGCCAGGGCTTAGAGGGAAGGTGGGGGGAGTGTGGGTAGCTTTCAGGGCACCTTAGGGGAAGGGGATAAAATGCAGTATGCCCGGAAGGGACTTGGGAAGGAGAAATGAGAAGGAAACACCAAAGAAAAGACACGGAATTAGGTAATGGGGAGGCTTGTCTTAGTTTAGTAATTCCTTAATTTGTGACTGAATGAGCATGAGGGCAGGAAAAGTTAGGAACCAGAGGCTCAAATTCTCCAAGCTCCCTCTTCCATGTTCTCCCCTAGACTCTGATGAATGAAGGTAAAGGGATATTGATTAAATCTCTATGGGAGACTCCATTTTCTTCCTCCCCACAGTCTGTGTCAGTCTCCATCACAACTCATGGGAAGCCCTCTGGTGATGTTCCGAGCCCCCTGTCCTTCAGCTGACCATGGGGCCAGCCTACCTAACTCCTGTCCTCACAGAGTTCAGCTTTACTTAAGAAATTCAGAGGCTGTGCAATAATTCGAGACTGCAGGAGTTTGGGGGGTGGGGGAATGGCTTCATGTGAGTAATCACCAAGGGGTAATGAAGGAGCACCTGGGGCAGCAGCCAGGGTTCGCTCCAATTAATCAAGGTCTTTCCACACAGACAACATCTTCGGGGAAAAGCCCAGTTCTGAGGGACTGAGCCTGCTGGCCAGGTCCCATTCTAGTTCAATGCACTACAAGTTTGTCTGTGATACTTTATGAACTATCTGTGGTAGAGCGGTGTTGGGCGGCGGAGTCATCTGCCCTGTTTTAAAATTGGGGTCTGATCATTTTGATACCTGAATCACAACTATGTCTGATTCCATTAGGCTTTTTATTTTTTTCCTTTTATTTATTTTTTTTTTTAAAGATTTTATTCATTCATGAGAGACACACAGAGAGAGGCAGAGACATAGACAGATGTAGAAGCAGGCTCCATGCAGGTAGCCTGATGTGGGACTCGATCCCGGGTCTCCAGGATCAGGCCCTGGGCTGAAGGCGGCACTAAACCACTGAGCCACCAGGGCTGCCCTCCATTAGGCTTTTTAAATCCTAGTTCTCTCTGTGGGTGTGTCTGATAATCTTCTAGGGAAGGTTTGTGAAAAATGGTAGAGGATCTAGATGATACTCTTTCTTCAGAGAGGATGTCATTTTGTTTCTGGAAGGCAGTTAGCAGAGGAGCAGATCATCTTAATCCAATGGGAGGGAATCTAATTGGAGCCTGAGTCTCCATCTTTCAGTCTTTGACTCTTCAGAGTTTGCCCTTACTTCTAAGGTGTAGGAAGTTTCCAGTGAAACCCTGTAGTGTTTGCCTGGGCACTTTCACTCTGGAGAACTTGAACTCTATTTTTCCCCCTAGCACAGTGAGGCTGTCAATAGCTCTGCATTAGTGTTCCAGTTTTTTACAAGCACTTTCTGGGTCAGCATCTTGGCCTGCACCACAGACAGATGGGGGACTGTCTCAAGAGGAAACGTGACTCAGACTATCAGGCTTATTTCCCTGCAGATCCCTTCTCTCCGGGATCTTAGCTTCTTGTATCTTGGGTTTCTTGTCCTGAACTCTCACTTTTGACTCTCTTGTTCCATAAGACTGCTAAAAGTTTTGTTCAGTTTCTCTGCATCTCACCAGCCACTTTCTGCCCACCCTCTTAGTTAATTTTTCTTCTTTCAAGGATCTTGACCCCCTCAAGTAGCTACTTTCATAGTTCTTCAATGCCATGAAATTGAGTGTGTGTGTGTGTGTGTGTGTGTGTGTGTGTGTGTGTGATGCTTGTCTGGTTTTTCTAAGTGGAATGATATATAAGCCATATAGAAAATCCTGTCCTTGTTTTAAATGTCACTGATGGAAAGTATTCTAAAGTTTCCTTTTTTTATGCCTTGTTTCGAGCCTTTAGTTTTAACTTAGAAAACCAAAAAGGTACTTGTTTGACTTGACTTCTAGTTTAAATATGATATGTCTCATATTTGGGATTGTGTATATGTTTCTCAAGGACAGGGGTTTATATTTCTTGCTTCTCCCATTGTGACTTACAGAGTAGGTACTCTAGAATAACCGGCAAGTACGCGGATTTTATAGTTACCACCTTACTGGCAAGAAATTCCCCCTCTACCCCTCTGGGAATCCAGCTGAATCATTCAGGGTGTCAGCCAGACAGAGATTTCCTGCCTGAGATAGGACAGACCATCTGTATCTCACTTGAGGCAGAGGATAAAGGAAGCCAAAAGACAGATCACATCAATTTCTTCAACTGTAAATTGGTAGGATGATTCTAGACAATATCGAGGTTTCTTCAGACCCAAATAGTTTGTGAACCTGGTAGCAAACTCACCCTCACTCTTTGGTCTCTTCATTGAAGAGGTTGCTAAAGACAGTGCCTATCTGCACCTTTGTTTCATTAGGCCCCTCACATGCTCGGTGACACTCTGTGATAAGAGAGACTAGTCTGCGTGCTGATTTTTTTCCCATAAACTTTGTCTACCATTGTATTAGTTCCCCAAGGCTGCCCTAACAAATGGCCATGGACCTGGTGGCTTAAAACAAATTTATTCTTAGTTTTAGGGCAGGAAGTCAGAAATCAAGGTTTCAGCAGGGTTGGTTCTTTCTGGGGGCTCTGAGGGATACTGTCCCAGGACTCTCTCTTGGCTTCTGGTGGCTGCTGGCAATTGGCATTCCCCGGCTTGTTGCTACATCACTCCAATCTCTGCCACCATCTTCCCATCACAGCCTTCTTTCTGTGTCTCCCTGTGTCTGCTCCGCTTATGAGGACATCAAACATTGGGTTTACGGCTCACCCTAAATCCAGGTTGACTTAATCTCAAAATCCTTAGTTCCATCTCCAAAGACCTTATTTCCACATTCTGAGGTTCTGAGTAGGCTTGAAGTTTTGAGTAACGCTAGTCAACCCACTGTAACCACCAACATCAATCAAACAAGAAACTTTATGAGGGCAGTAATTATGTATGTCTTGTTCACAACAGAATCCTCAATGGCTAATTCAAGGCATTTAATATTTGTTAAGTAAATGAATGAATAAGGTTGAAATAGGGTCTAAGTGGTAGAAATTTACTACATATGGCCAGCTACATTCAAATTAAGAGGACATTCATGGGCTAATCTTCTAGAGTGCTTGCTTTTTATGAGTTTCCAATGTATTTATATAAGTTCTATGCCACATTAGGGGGATGGAAATGCAATCCATCAGTGAAAATTCTAATTTTGCCTTTTCTCTTCTTTTTTCTTTTGTTTTCTTTCTATTCTGTTGGAATTGTTTACTATTATGAGTTACAAGTCCTCTGTTTTCCTCTCAATTCTTTTTTATTGTTTTTTTTTTCTCTTTTTTTCAAATCCTTATATTGCACTTCCAAATAGTATGGGTCTGGAATGTAATATATATATTCTTATATAAATACATATTTCAATATATTCAGTAAATATATATTTCAATAAAACTTAGATGAAAAATATCCCAAGTGTTCAGGTAGCTTAATCTGGAAAAAGAGAGTGATGCTTACTTAGTGATTTTTAAACTGTTTCCCTGAAGAAAGCAGCTTATTTTGTATTTTAAATTAGCCAGAAGAGGAAAAGAATTCCATGTTTTCCAGCATATAGTCTTTTAAGGTATTACCGTCTGCATCTCTTCTAATAAACGAGGACATAATGAGGGAGGCGACATTATACATAATAAGCTTCTAGCCATCCAACTAAGAAATCCTTTCTCACGCCATTTCCTGCAGAGTGAGATTGTACGGATGCCTGCAAATATCTAAACTTGCTGCACTGTTTGAACATCCCTATTACCTTGCTGAGCCTCAGATCTAGTTCTTTGATTTGTTCTCTCAAGCTCCTTAAAGCTTCTTCTATGCCAGTTTGGATAGTATTTAGGAATCTTGATGAATATGCTCATTATCTAATACAAAGTGACATAAAACACTCCTGCCACGAACTCTGCCACATAACCATACCCTGCTGAACTCCCTCGATTCATTCGGTACTAGATTAATAGCATTTATGTTATTCATAGATCTCAGTTGACCTTGATCTGCTAGAAACTCCCTCCTTTTTATCTCTGTTCCATACTGGGGAGGTTTTGTCCGGCACGAACAATGATTCTTTTGTACATCAAAGCACACGCTTCCCTTCCCCAACATCCAAGTTTTAATTTTCCTTGCATACATAATATGTATCTCTCTTCTGTTCAATGTCTGTTACTTCTTACCTATGTTTAATTGATGGATAATAGAATTTTCTATTTATTTTGCAAAAGAAAAGTACTTAAAAATTAACCTTTTAGTAGCTGAACAACAATAAAAAGACTACAGCTCTGTAAATGAAAAAATTCACAAAAATGATTTTTCTTCCGTTTTTCAAATTTATGAAATACAGATTAAGCAAAGATCTAGTCTCATACCTCCATTTGTTCAGCACCTTTCAAATAACAGTATTTGTCTTGGAAAACAAAAGAGGGTTTTTTTTTAAGATTTTATTTATTTTTTCATGAGAGACATACAGAGAGAGGCAGAGACATAGGCAGAGGGAGAAGCAGACTCCCTGCGGGGAACCCGATGTGGGACTCGATCCCCAGACCCTGGGATCAGGACCTGAGCCAAAGGCAGACATTCAACCCCTGAGCCACTCAGGCATCCAAATGAGTTTTAATCACACTGAAATATCCCTATTTGAGTTGAGTATTTAATATAAATCTCTATGTATTTGGTATATGTGTGTGTGTATATATACACACAATCTTTTAGTGACTAATGATACAGATGTCGGATAAAAGCTTGTCAGCAATAATTGAGAGTTTAATTCACTGAGTCACTTCTGACATTCCTTTTAGGAAACTTCTTTGAAAAGCACTTACCAAAAGCTAACAAACAAATGAACAAAACAGAAAACAAAATCTAATAACAAAAACCTCATAACTTAGAAATTACTCCGTACCATGAATCTTCCCTCCTTTCAATATAACACCTTAACTATAAAGTACTCCCTTCAATTAGCTTATTCTTTGGTAATCGATGAATACTTATCGGGTAGTTAGTAATTCTGTGTAAAATATTTATAACTCTGTTCTCCACCAATTACTCCAGGAGGTGGGTAAAATCTTTTGAAACCTTCTTTTGTGGAATCTGATTCAGAGTGTTCAAACGTCTCTTGTTTTTACTTCAGGGTTCAAATTTTAACTTATTTATTTGATGTATTTGTTGTTCTGGTGCATTGCTTCGCTCTGAGGAGACACTCCATAACTATTTGAAGTAGCAAAATGTATAATGAAAATTATATACCAAACTTAAAATGTTTTTCCACATTCTCAAACTTTAGTTTGAATAAATAGCACCTTGACAGCTTTTTTAAAAATGCAGAGTCCTAAAAAAATAAATAAATAAATAAAATGCAGAGTCCTGGGCCCCATTTTGAGAAATGCTGACTTAGTAGGTGGGGGTGGGGAAGGGGCCAAGCCTACATTTTAAGTAAGCAGCTCTGTTGATCCCAGTGTGCTTGGCTACAGATTGTACTTTGAGAGACATTTTTCTAAAGTATTATAAAGCAAAGAGCTTACTTAGTTCCATTGCTGGGGAACCTAGAGTTTGAAGGTTTGAATGGTGCAGTGGAAATAGATTCTGGAATGCTAACAGTATACCTGGACACACAACAAAGATGCACAAAATATATAAACTAGGTAGAAGGAATATATGATAGGTATGGCTCTTAATACCTTGCAACAAGTAGGAAGGGGAAGCCCTTACAGAAATTGATGTTGTAGGTAATATGGAATGAAGAGTGTCGTTGGAGGCGAAAGTGTAGGATGTTTTCTTCTTTCCCTCTGTTGGGCTTATTTAAAATGAACTGCCCCCCCCCACCCCCCGCTGTTACTCATGCAAAACACCAGGACAGGCTAAAACTACACCATGGGAATAAAATTACTCACCAGCCCATCTATACTTGTTATTGTTTTTTAAGTCTTCCCATAATTGTGCCATAGAGATACTTTGGAAATGAGTGATTCAATCATTAGACAGTTTTTAACTCCTTCAGGATAAAAATGCTCATTTCCCCAGACGAATAGGTGTAGGCTATTCAGAGTCCAGATTAACATAATTAGTGTAGAGCCTGCTTCAAAATTAGGTCATATAGTTAATTGTTTTTATCTACATTTGGCTTTGGTTAATTACACGAGCTAATACACGTGAAAGTGCCTGGCCCAGAATCTGGCATATGCTAAGTACTCAGCTCCAATTGCTTATTTAGCATCTCCTCTTGGATAGCTTGCAACCACCTCAAACTCAATAGAAGCCAGATTGAACCATCTACCGTGTCTCTTTTCCAAATGTTTCCCAAACCAACCAATCAGTCAAGTCAGAAAACTTGTTTTATCCTTGATGTCCTTCCCCTCCAAGTCTTATTGATTTGACTTCCTACCTATAAATCACCCACTTCATTCATTGCTCGGTGAACCAGTCATGGCCTGTAGAAAGTTTCTGGGCAGGTTGTGTGTGATGGCTCTCAGGTCCAAAGAGCTTGATACGCATAAGAAACACAGCAGTCAGCATGCAAGGGGAAGGAGGCCAAAACACGAAGTGCCCTTTTAAGCCACTGTAACAGTTTTTGAAATTTTTATTCCATAAGAACAATGGGAAAAGTTTGAAGGGTTTCACACTTGGGAGTGATGTGACCAGATCTGAGTTTTACAAAGATTGCTCTCTTCCATCTCTTGGACTCTGTTTGTCACCATGTAAGAGTAGGTCACGGAACTTCCCTCCTCAGGAGTATTACATCTGGTCCCCTTGACCTCTTCCTTCTCCCCTCAAGTGCATGCTCTGCATTGCAACTAAGCAAAACCCACAAACAAAACCCTGGGGATCTGATTATATCATTTTCCTGTTTCAAGTCTTTTAATGGTTTCCCAATGCCCTTAGGATAAAATCCAAATTCCTTGACGGGGCTTCCATGACTTATGAGTAATATTTACCTTCCCAGGCTCTTCTCTCAACCACTTTCCCTCCTACATTCCAGGTACACTGAACATCTTTTCAGTTATTCTAACGAACCATGCTCCCTCTCGCCCAGACCTTCCTGTTCTCCATGCCTGGGCACCAATCCTGCCCAGCTCTGTTTGGATTGGTGAATTCTTTAAGTTTTATTCTTACAGCCTTTGACTATGTGGAATATATCCTGCTAATGATCCCCATCTTTTCCAGTTGTAATGTTTATCACATGTTTCCCTGCTAGACTGAAGGTCCACCAGGTCTGTCCTGGTCATGACTTCAGCCACAGGTCCTCACATAGTGCCAGCCTCTGGCAGGCTCTCAAGACCCCTGGCAGGTTGTCAGTAACAGCTCCGGCAAGAATGAATGAGTGAGCAGTACCTCATTCACTTTCTTCACTTTGCCTTTTATATCATGTCTTCCTTCTAAGGAATGCATAGGAAAAAGGACTTCCTCAGTAATAACATACTTGTTTTGAGTTTAGATTACACGTTTTAGTCCTATTACACTGTTTGGAATTATTTTTATTCCTTAATTCCTTAAGGGTTTAAGGATTAATTCCTTAATTTATCAAGTTAAATTTTAGACAGGGATATGAACTCTGATAGTAGGCCAACAAAGAAAGACCTAAGGGAAATTTTTTTCTATTCTAAATGAGGGACACTAAATAATTGTTAAATATAATTAGTATAATCAGTTGCTTAGGGTTTTCACTTATTCCTTTCAAATCATAATATTTGAAAAATGCTTTATATTTTGTGAAGTGCTTTTCGCACACTTGATCTCTTTATTCTAACAATGCTGTGTTATCATTACCTGCCTTATAAAGTAGAAAACCCAGGTCTGCCTGTGGTGCACAGTGACTCCCCAGTGGTAAGTGGTAGAGCAGGACTTAAACCTATGTCTTGACTTCCAATCCAGTGATCTTCTGCTAATCTACTGAAAGTCAAACCGAAATGGTTACTTCTGGGCATGGTTTTGTGTGCATGATTATTTAATCCAGTAAAAGTTGAAAATAATTGGGAGGAAAAGAAAATAGGGAACAATAGGACTTTTGTCTGGGAATGGAATCCGTTTCTGAAATATATGCTTGTAGAAGGAGCAACAGCCATGTGGCAGGTATGCCACTCCTGATTGCCATTCTCCTTAAGCAAGTTTACCCCCGAGGAGGAAGACCCCGATGGATGGAGGCCTCCAGCTGCTATTAAGACTTTTCAATTTTTAAGAGCCAATCAATCACCAGAGAAGACTGAGAGTCAACTAGAAACTTAGCAAATCTAAAAGGGAAGATAGAAGGCAGAGGTAAAAAAAGAAAAAAGAAAGAAAGAAAGAGATAATTCTTGCCCAGATGAAAGTTCTAATCTGTGGCGGAAATGCATAAACCTTCAAAACCTCTACCAACATGATGAGAATTAATAGCAGGTGATTTAATGAAGAGCCTAGGTCAATGGTTCTCAACCTTGAGCACCTCAAAAATCCATCTAAAGTTCTGCTGCCCAGACTGCAGCCCAAACCAATTATACCAAAATCACTGAAGATGGAACCCAGGCAGCAGTACTTTACAAAACCTGCCAGGTGATTCTAATGTTCTGGCAAAGCTCAAGTATGAGAAACACTGCTAATTGTTCTTTTTCTGCTAGTTTAATAGGAGTTACTTCAATCTTAGTTTTATGACCACTGATGTGGCATTTTTTGATTACTTTGAGAAATGCTGAAAAATTTCTGAAATATAGAAGTTCACTGAAATCTCTAACTCAATGAGTACACATTACAATGAGCAACAACCACTAAAGCAGTCATGAAAGCTAGGCATAGGGCTCTGGGACTTATCTGGTTTATCTTATTTAAATGAGTTGAATTCTCACAATCCTGAGGTTTCAGTATTAGCCTGTTTGAAGATGAATCAGCTAAGGTTCAGATATTTGCCTAAAGTCGTATAGCTGGTAAGGAGTAATAGAGACAGAATTTGAACTTGCTTGCCTAATTTTGTAGTCACCAGCCTCTAAACCATTCTATATATTCATTGGGGAGTGCAGAGATGCTATTAAAACAAGTAACAGCAAACCTCACTTCCAGAAAGGTTGGGCCTTGCTGTGCTTTAATTTTTAGCTAGAATACAGTAGACTTAGGTTGTATTTCTAGTATTTTCAAAATCTGTGAAAATTTAATTTTTAGGCTCAAGTTTTTTAAATTAAAAAATGGAGGATAATGTTATTTACAAAGTTTATGTTTTTTTTTTTTTAAAACAAAGTTTATGTTTTTCTTTTTTTTTTTCATACATACATGTTTTTGTTGTAGATCCAGAGTTCGAAGGGGCATTTTTCAGAAGAGCAAATTTCCTTTCGGCTCCATCCCTCAGCCACAGGTTTTCTCCAGAGACAGTAGTCTGGAGATTTTATTGTATTCCAAGGAGAATGAAACGACCACAATTGATTTAGGCTCTTCAAGATTAATTTCCTGGGGATGGGGAGTGAAAAGATAGAAAAATATGGCCTAATAGCAAAATAGAAGTTGGGGAATGATCTTTGGATAGATAAGAGTGACTGCTATGGTTTAGGTGACTGGCCACTTAAGCAATGCAAGTTGGTGTCAATTTCTGAACTGCTAATATAAATGATGCTCCAGTGAAGAGCTTTATATGAACATCATTTTGCACATGCCTAAGTATTATTTTTTCTTCTTTTTCAAGGGTTTTATTTATTCATTTGAGAGAGAGAGAGAGAGAAAGAGAGCACAAGTGGGGAGAGGGGCAGAAGGAGAAGCAGACTCCCTGCTGAGCAGGGCATCCAACAAAGGGCTCCATCCAAGGACCCCAAGATCATGACCTAAGCCAAAGGCAGATGCTTAACTGACTGAGCCACCCAGGTGCCCCTCACATGCCTAAATATTTACATTGGATAAATGACCTAGAATTTCTGGGTCATAAGTATGTGCATTTAAATTTTGGTAGATACTGCCAATTGCTCTCCATGAAGGCCGAATTCATTTGCACACTCACAAGCAGCAAGAGACTTCCTGGTTCATAATATATTTGCCATCATTGTACTCCAAACTTTCTCAACTTTGCCAATCTGGTGGGTGAAAAATGGAATTTCAGTATAGTTTTTAAAATATTTCTCATTTGAAGATCTTTTCATATTTTTAAGAAACACTTGTATTTACTCTGTTTTTAGATTTTGCTTACTTTTTATTGGTCTTCTTATTGATATCTGGAAGTTCCAGTGTTAAAGAAATTATACATTTTTAAATATGAATTGCAGACATTATTCCCAGTTTGTTTTTGGCTTTTTTTGTGTGTAAATATTACCTCTGTGATTACTAGGCAGACTACAGATTCTTTACTCCTACTCCTTACAAATATATATAAGGCAATATTTTCAGAATAGCTGTAAATTTTCAGTGAACCACATATATGTTTAACCATCTACATCCATAAAATCTCTAGTTGTGTTTCTATAAGGTAAAGTTTAGTAGTGTTTTTTAAAATATTGTTTTAATTTTAGTAATTTGTATTTATTTTTATAGAACTTAACTTTACTATAATTCTTTTTTCTTTATTATATTTAAATGATGATTAAATCCAAAATGAGTTCTTTACCACCATAGATATGGTGTCTCAAAAAGCAATTTCCACAAACCATTTTATATTACATCACATAATAAATACATATATCTAGTGCTTTTTTAAAAAAATTTTTCCTACATGTTATGAGTATGTAGTCTATCCCAAGAATGTCACTTTTCTTTTATTTTTTAAAAATATTTAATATCCTATTTACCTATTTCTCACACCGCCCCTGGCAACCAACAATCTGTTCTCTGTATCTATGAGCTTGTTTGTATTTTTGTTTTGATTTGTTTGTTTTGGATTCTACTTATAGGAGAGATCATGCTGAAGGCAGACGGTCAACCACTGAGCCACCCAGGTGTCCTGGTGTAGTTCTTGTTTTTAAACTCAAGATGTTTGATTCTCTTTTTGGGGACAAATTTGTCTTTAGACAATAGGAAAGAGTATAATTTGGATTTTTTTCTCTTTTTGGTTTTTGGTCTTTAGATTTAGTCAAAATGATCCCTGAAGTTGCTCACCAATTTTGGGACTGCCAGTGTACAGGGGCAAAAAGGAAGTTTGCTCTCATACAGTCTCTTGAATACTTGATCCTGAAAGTTTGAGCAGGTAAACGAATCCTAGCAACACCAAGTCTTTTTTTTTGTTCTAAGAGTCTGGGCCAAGAAATGTAAACTGAGAGACTCCTGGGTTGCTCACCGGTTGAGCGCCTGCCTTTGGCTCAGGGCATGATCCCAGTGTCCTGGGATCGAGTCCCCCATCGGGCTTCCTGCATGGGGCCTGCTTCTCCCTCTGCCCATGTCTTCTGCCTCTCTCTCTGTGTCTCTAATGAATACATAAATAAAATTCTTAAAAAAAAAAAAAAAAAAAAAGGAAAGAAACGTAAATGCAAACGTAAAAGAAGTAGTCCCAGCCATTTCCCAGCACTGTTTTGAAAGTCCTGCTAATGAATCCTGGGGCTGTATTTCCAAGGGTTAGTCCGCTCTGTTGTGGCCTTGGGACTCCAGTAGCAATGCCAGGTCACTTAGTTCAGGTAACACTGTGGCAATCAGTATATTAATATTTCCTAACTAGTCTCACTCTCATGCCAACATTCAAAAAGGACAAGCTAAACAAATATTTATTTGCTGGTTTAAATCTTGTCTTAAATTCTGCAAATGAAACCTGAAGCTTTTTGAAGTCAAGTCCCTGAGTAATAAAAACATCATTATCAATGCTGGGCATGTGCTGAAATCACTTGTGTCATTGTTTTGGGAAGTACATAGATTATGGCCAAATAGTCCTTTCAGTTCATAAGGAGTCACAGTGCAGATCTTACAAAATTGTTCTGACTTTTCTGCCTGCTCTGACTTGCCGTGAAGAACTTCTCACAGTTAGGCAAAGTTTCTGGATTCCTCACTGCTTTAAGTTTTAAAAGTGCCTGTTTCTCAGAAATGTACTCGTGTTACTTGCAATTGTTCTCATTGGCAACACATATGCCAACACCTGTATTCTAGGGTTCAAACATCTTTTTCTTTCTTTCTAAAAAAATATATGTTTAATTGATTGTACATTGGGGATGAATGAAAAATTCGAGTATGGTGGTTGATTATTAATTTGTGCAGATATTTAGTTTGGGGAAAACATCCTGAAATGTATTTGCTACATTCTTATTTCTTGCTGTATGAGTCCAATCTATTCCCATGGTAGCATCAGAAGTCAACATGAATTTCATGACCAGATAAAAGGGGGGCTCTGGAGTGTTCTTAATTCATTTGATGCTTTATAATTTTGGGAACTTCCTCCACTATCTGCCCACTAATTTGGCCAGCTATAGTGTTTTTGTTGTTTTATTTGATTTGATTGGTGTTGTTTCTAGTCTTCTAGACAGAATCAAAAAGGAGTGCTTTTTGGTGACTTGGTTCCAAGCCCAAAATGAAACAAGATTATAGGATAGAGAGGGACTAGAGGCTAGTTATACATTTAGCTAGGCTTTTGGCCTCTAATGAGTAAAAAACTGAAGTCCTCAGACCAACAGGGGATGGTAAACGGAATCCTGCCAACAACCATGTGAATGAGCTTGGAAGAGGATCCTCTGTAATTGAGCATTGAGAGGACCTGCAGCCCTTTCTAGTACCTTGGATGCAGCTTGGAAGAGCCCTGAAACAGAGACTTAGCTGAGCTCTACTTGGATTCTTTCCCTACAGAAACCTGCGAGGTAGTAAATGTTTTTTCAAGCCATTGAGTTTTGGGGTAATAGATACATAATACAGGTGAGTAGGGCCAGATCACATAGGCCATGGTAAGGAGTTTGGATTCTCTTTCATTGCAGTGGAGGAAGGATATGATCCCTTTTAAAAAGACTACTCTGACTCCTATGTGGGGAATGGATGACACAGGGACAAGAGCATTAACAGGAAAATCAACTAGGAAGTTCTCAGGGAAGTATAGATGTGGAACATGTGTATTTATGGTACATTTTGTGCATATGTCTTGCTGGGGACTGTATATAGGAAATAAGAAAAACAGGAATTACAGATGACTGACACATCTTTGGCTTAATCAACTGGATAGATGAAGGTACCAGTTGCTGAGATGAGGAAGATTGGGGGAAGAGTAAGTTTGGGGTGGAGATGGAAATACTTATGAAGATAGTAAGTCCATGTGGAGATGTAAATGGAGAAATGTCAGGGGTTCAGCTGTGTCTATGTATGTTTGGAGGATAGGTGGGGAAGTTCTTTTTTTTTTTAATTTATTTATGATAGTCACAGAGAGAGAGAGAGAGAGGCAGAGACACAGGCAGAGGGAGAAGCAGGCTCCATACACTGGGAGCCCGATGTGGGATTCGATCCCGGGTCTCCAGGATCACGCCCTGGGCCAAAGGCAGGCGCCACACCGCTGCGCCACCCAGGGATCCCTAGGTGGGGAAGTTCTTTGGGGGAATCTATTTACATGAGTGCTCTGAATCCTCTTGTGCAAGAAATATCTTAAGAGAAGTCAAGATGCTCTCATTTGGTTGAAAGAAAACAGGCTAGAGTTAGAGAGGGCTGGTGATCCTGTATATAGTATCTTATCCTCTGCCTTAGTCCACATGTTCTAGGGTAAAGGGAATACAATAATGGCTTCAATAAACATTAAAATAAACACTTTCCATAAATCCCCATTGATCCATTCATCACCTCTGGAGCCAACAGTTCTGTAGAATGAGAGATGTTAGACTCAGCACAGACTTTGACACTGATAATATGAGGAAGCCTTAACTTGTCTTAGCAGTATAGCAGTGTCCTTGTCAACCATTGGTGATGGCCGCTTCCTGTGAACTATAATATGTAGCTGCCATTTTTGGCTTTAGCAGTGATAGGTGCTATCACTAAAGCATAGAAGAGAAAGAAAAATGGTAAATATCAAATTATAGCCAAGAAGACCCTCCTTGGGGGACTTTCCCTTGTTGAGAAATATGAAATGGATTGAATTCTCTCAAGTGGGTTGGATTTGGAGAATACTGTTCTCGTAACTGTGTTTTTTATCTCCAGGATATGTTCTCTGGAAAACAGGAGTTACAAGAGTGATTTAAAAAGGGCTTCTGTATTTGTTGGAAAACTGTTGTCAAGAACGTTAGCTAGTGAGCCATACAATGTACCTATATAAAATCCTAATGTTAATAATATTTACTATTTTAGTCAAGAAATTGATGTGCTTCCACTTTTATGTTCAGAAGACTGACATATGGGTGCCTGGGTGGCTCCGTCAGTTAAGCAACTGCCTTCAGCTCAGGTCATGATCCTGCATTGGGCTTCCTGCTCCACAGAGAGCCTGCTTCTCCCTCTCCCTCTGCCTGCCACTCCCCCTGCTTGTGCTCTCTTTTTCTCTCTGTCAATTAAATAAATAAAATCTTTAAAAAAAAGGGGGGGGCTGACATAATTGGTTGTGTTTCCTATGTCCCTATCTCTTAGGAAGATCACAGTTAAATTTTACTTTCAAATTGTTTTTGGAATATTTACTTTCTTCTCAACTAGAGTTTGTATTTTGTAAATTCATTTCTTAATCTTGTTAAGATATTATGAAGTCTTTTCCTGTGAGTTTTTTCCACTTTTTTGTCTTTTGAGAAAAATGAGGGACTTAAATAAAACATTTTAAGGTAGCACAATATTGGATTATAAATGTCTTAAGTGTTTTCTATATTGTGCAATATGGCTCAGGGATTTTTCCATATGGCACTAACCCTTTAATTTTAAATTTTTAAAATACTTCTCATTCTTAAATAGGAAAAATAAATTCAGATGGTTAGATTAAGCTCTTCTTTGTCTTTTGCTATTTTTTTCAAACATGAACATTTGGGACACTGGGCTTTTTGAGAGCTGAATGTTCTTAGACAAATTATACAGCCTAAGCAAGTTTACAGACTTTTTTGGAATGAGAAAGTTATTGACTGAGTAGAATGAGTTGAAAGGAAGTTCTGAACTAAAAATATTATCACGTGAATTCCAAATATTTGCTTTTAAGATATCTAGAATAAAAAAAATTAATGGGAAATTGAGATCTATTTTTTCCCAAACCATTCTTTTATAAAAAAATTTTTCTGGCATAGTATATGCCATTGTTTTCTCCAATACAGTATTTATTACTTCTGATATGATTCGGGAATTAATAGCCAGCAAACTTGTTGGCACAGAAAAAAATTACTATTTCTTGAAATTTCAGAGATAAGGTGAAATTGCTAAATAAGTAACAGGGAGGATACACACTATCTTATGTCATTATTTTAAAAAAAATTTCCACACACTTACCTATTATGTTGAAAATTAATTAATATTATATATAATTAAAAATATTATATATAATTTATTTAAGACAACTGTTGGGAATGAAAGAACTTAGAAAGAGCTACTCTTGTTAAAATTAAATGATGCGTAGGGATCTCTTCCTGCTTGGTACCCCAGACCCAACCCTATAGCTTACCCAGGGTGAGTCAGCTTAACCTAAAATGCTCCAGTGAGTTAGGTACTGCCTGAAAATCAAGAGTTGGTCATATATTCAAATGACCTTCGGAATCGTTCCAGCCTAAAAGATTTTTTTAAATCTCTTTCACACATGGGATAATCTATTCTTTGTTGATTTTGTATTTGTTGCACTTGTTGGTTTTGACTTTAGACTCAGAGGGCAATTTATTTTCCTTATTTAGAAAATCTCAGAGGACAACCTCACTACAGTTCCTAAATAATTGTTTCAATAATTTCTATAGTATGAATAATTAGCTGAGAATGTCTTTTTTCTCTAAGTCAGTTTTCAGAGTAAACTAATAATTTTTCTTTTTCCAGCTTAGTAAATATTAGACAGACAAGACTACATTATACTAACTTGTTAGCTTACTATCAGAAAGTTCCCAATCTAAGTTTCTAGTTTGTATTTGTAATGAATGTGCTTAATATAGGATTCTTGAATAAATGAATTAATGAGTAAAGAAAATAATCTCCCTTCAAACTGATCCTTTCAGATATGGTTCTATCTCTTAGTCTATTACAAATGAGAAGTTCACTGACTTGTTCACAAATATTTCCCCCACAGTCTGAAGCACAGATGACCGATGACATATGCTACCTAAATGTGACTTTCAGGTTTTATAACCAAACCACAATCCTACAGACTGAGTAGAAGATCTGTTGTGAGCCTTCTGTCTCTGGCCAGCTTCAGATGTATTCTAAAAATGTCCAGAGTGATCTGGGATATGTTTCATACTGAATCTTGCCTTGCACAAATTTAGTCTAAACTTGACAGGTTTCTTTGGAGTGTTGCTATATAAAATAGTGACATACTATAAGCCAAATAAGATCACAAACGTCTTCAACTAGACAGGCACTAAACACTTTTTTTCCTTGGTTGGACTTGAACTGATAGCCCTGATTTCAACACTTGAGCCAGACCAAGAGGTGAACACTTAACTGAACACCCAATAGACAGATATTAAGCATTTAAAGATAACTTTTAAAGACTAGTTATCATTTTGTGGTGTCTTTATTCCTGATGTTATAAAAACTGGCACTGAACTGAACCAATCTATGTATGTCTATAAAAAATGTTATATCAGCTTCACTTGAGACAGAATTCTCTTGAAAACCAATAACTAGTATTCTTTTTGAACACTACATTTGTTATGATTAGAAAGTTACATATTCTGCTTAGAGTCACTAACCAAATTTCAAAGCCTTGAATGTTTCCTGAAAGTAAACCAGAGCCACAAACCTACATCATGATACACTCTATTTTAGAATATGCTCCATCGTAGAGCAAAACCACAATAATCTATCAAGATTTTTCAACCTGATTTCTAGAATTCATCTTTGTTTTTCAAATGAGAGATTTTATAAACAATCAGGTAGGCCATTTCAGCAGATGGAAAGTTATGGTTGCCAACTGAGAGGTTGTTTTTTTATATATGTATTTTTTAATTTTTAAGTAACCTCTACACCCAACTTGGGGCTTGAACTTAACAACCCGAAATCAAGAGTTACATGCTCCACTGACTGAGCCAGCCAGGCGCCCCTGTCAACTGAGAGGTTTTTAAAGGTGAAATCTGCTCCTTATTTATTGACTCACTGGTGTGATGGACTCCAGGGATCAGTTTCAGTATTTTTGAAAGGCTTTAGTGATTTGGGAGATTGCTGTGCTCACCAAAGCAAAATTTGAAAAATTTACAGTAAAATATACATTTCAGAGTTCATTTGCCATCTGAATGAAATCCATTAATATATTCACATCAATAGCTCTAACTTCTCTTCTGTAAAATGAAAAAGTCGGACCAAATGAGTTTCTGAGCTTATGTGAGTTCTAAAATTCAATGATTTTAAATATCATGTGGCTGCCAGAGTAATCTTAAACAAAATTTATAAGATACAGTAGACTCCTGATATTCAAGAGGGTTGTTTTCTAAGATCTTTATGAATTCCTCAATTCGGATATGGAAATATGTCATATTTCCCAAGTATATCTTAATGATATGAGTTAACTATCTCTTCGATATTAGCTGAAGTTTTACTCAATTAAGTTTACTTAATTAAGTTTCACTTAATGGACATTTTAAAAAGTTGAGTGTGCATGACGAGAAAGAGAGTGAAAAAGAAAGATTCATTCAGATGGGAGTGCTGAGGTGTTTTCTGCAATCTGGCTTTGCATCGTGATGAACTTGGATACTGTAAAAAAGATAGTTGCTCAGGCTTTATCTCTGATCCACGGATTCAGAATCTGCCTGAAGAGTAGGTCAGTACCCAATATATGCTATATTTTTAAAAAAGCTATGATTCTAATGCATAGCTAGATTTAGGAACTACATATAGGTCTAACTAAGTGATTCACTTGAAACTACCAGCTGCATCGTTTGGTCCTTTCAGAAACGTTCATGTGACTGTTCTGGTATTCTACAAGAGTTTATACCTCAAGTATTTAATCCTTGAATGACAAAGTTCTACATTCAGCATTTACAGTGGGGGTGATAGTAACCCTGTATTCTGTTTGGGCTACCTCACATCTTTAGGGATACTAAGTTTGGGGGTGCATCTTTACAAGAGAAATATTGACCACATGAATTTGCAGTCTAGCACGTTGATTCCATGCTGATCTATCTTAGGGAAAACTTGTCTATGAGCTTGGGTGACAGAGTAGAAGAGAGCCTTAAAAAGCAATATAGTTCTTATATTATCACTCTTGGTTTATCAAAAATTAAATCAATCTCAAGTTTTATGGGTAAATGTATACAGTATACATTTTTATTTCTGACCTAATTTTATATAGTTTTATATACTGGTTAGCTGATTTCTACATTACTGATCCAATATCTATGTCATTCTTTTTTGGTATTTCTGCTTTCACATTAGGGTAGAAATTACCCCAATAACCAAGAATATAAATACAATAAAAGAGGATTGGGGGCACCTGGGTGGTTCAATTGGTTAAGCATCTGACTCTTGATTTATGCCCAGGTCATGATCTTAGGGTTGTGAGATCTAGACACGTGAGGCTCTGCTCTTAGCAGGGAGTCTGCTAGAGATTCTCTCCTCTCCCTTTGCACCCTCCACCTGTTCATGCATGCTCTTTCTCTAAAATAAATAAGTAATTATTTTTTTTAAAAAGAGGGTTGGGTTTATCACTCTAAAAAACAAATATTTTGGATCCTGGGTGGCTCAGTGGTTTAGCACCTGCCTTTGGGCCAGGGCGTGACCCTGGAGTCCCAGGATCGAGTCCTGTGTCAGGCTCCTGGCATGGAGCCTGCTTCTCCCTCTGCCTGTGTCTCTGCCCCACCCCTCTCTCTTTGCATCTATCATGAATATATAAATAAAAAATCTTTAAAAAAAAAGATAAAAAACAAATATTTAGTAAGATTCTAAGAGTTCATTTACTTTCTTTTGAGACAAGTACTAATTTCAAATAGCATTGTAAGATGGAATTATATTACGAAAAGAGTAAGGTGTTTGTGCCAGCCTAGCATCTAAAAGAATGCCCAGCACATAGAAGCTAAATAATAATTTATGGGGTAATTTAATATGTTTAAACTGAATTTTAATAATGAACTCTATTTTGAAAGTTTTTTTAAAAAAATTTCATTTGTGTTCATTCAATTTTTTTTTTGATGATTTACCTGAATGAGTAGGGGTATGTCTGGCCTCAGGGATTTCAGAGACTAAAATATTGTTAGGTCTGCTGTCCCCATTCTGCTTCTCTTTCCTGGTTGGCCACATTTTTCCTATTTCAGATGCATTTCCTCTATGTAGTGAGGAGAGGAGGTCACAGCCACAGCCTACTTTCAGCTAGTGATCCCAGAGGGAAGAAGGGTTTCCTCCCTTCACAGGGTCCATATATAATGTCCCCAGAGAAGGACTCATTGATCTAGCTTGAGTCACATGCCCATCCTTGGACTGAGCACAATGTCCAAAGAGATGCACTGCTAGCCAAAGCTCTGTGACTAAGGTATCTGTGACATCTGTGATTAATCAATTGTGATTACCAGTTGGAACCACATAGAGTGGGAGGGGGGAACAGTCATTCCCCAAAAGAAGTAGGGCTATTGCTATAAGAATCCTGAAAATGAGACTAGGTAGACAAAATCAATAGGTATCTGTGACACACCTTCCCATTTGCCAGGGGCTGAGATAGTCGGTGGTCTCTCTGCTCTGAATGCAGGTGCACTTAGTGAGGTAGAAAGACCTGTAAGCTGACAAACAGCAATCCAGAGGGGAGAGTTCTAGTGGTGGAGGTCCAGAGTGCCATAGCCCAGAGAACACCACTTAGCTTAGGGGAGACTAGAATGCCATCTCAGAGAGGATGGCATAAAGAATTGGCAGCGAGTGTGTGCGTAGCATGCGACAAATATTCATGGGGTGAATGAATAAAAGAATGTTGAGCTAGTATTTGAGGCAAAGTGATCAGCTTATACAAAGGCAGAGGCTGTGAAGGGCTGTTGTATTTGGCAGTGGTGAGAAAGCCACTGTATCTGTCCTTTTAAATGAGAGGCATTTGGAAGAGAAGACGGTGAGAAGAGTTGAGTCTTGAGAGCTTAGAAGACCACTCATTTATTCACTTTTTGAGTACCAGTATATGCCAGGAACACGTAATAAAAAAATAATAAATATGTAATAAATCAAAAACAATTGAGTTGAATTTTCTTTGGAATGTGATAATGAGGAATGACGTGGTCAGATTTGAGGTTTAGAAGGATGACTCTGGCAGCCATGTGTAAATGTATCAAGGAAAGATAAACTATTTGTTTATTTATTCACTTATTCTTATCATTTACTTATTCCACTCTAGCACGCTCACTTCCTAAGTCTTTTGATTCCTTTATTATTAACCATGATAGCTCTGGCATTTCTATTCACTTACTAAGAGTCATCCTAGGAATGTATTAGTGCTGTGTCCCTGGATCCTTGCTGGTGTGTTCGATTCTGTACTACAGAAGTGTGCTGCTGTAGCAGACACTTGCTGTAATCCAATGTGTGTTTTGCTCCTGTTGATGTAGTTATTTTCAGGATTCAGTCCCATATTCTTCTAGTTTCTTCTGGTATATCTTGGGATCCTGTAGCAATTTTAAGGTATAATCTCTTTGCTTTGTTAGAAGACCTGATAATTCTTCAGGGGGATTATCTTTTGACTTAGTGTTATGGGTCTGGTGGCCAGGAGGTGGGTGTAGATTTAGAGTGGTATGTGATTGTGTTAGGCACAAGTCCCTTAATTTTTAAGAGAGGTCTGTCAGGAGCCTTTAACAGGGAGGAGTGGGTGACTTCTGCAGGCCCAGAGGGCTTAGGAAAATATGAGGATTCAAGATTTTTTAGTGTATCAACTCAGCTATTCCTACCCCCTATCTTAGGTTCCCACTACTTCTGAATCAGGGCCCTGACCTCGGAGTAGTCAATGGGTCAGGGTAAAATATATCACCTCTCCTGGAGCTTTGTTACTCTAGAATTAAGTCCTGGGTCTAATCCTAAATTTTCTTACCTTCTGGTTTTAAAAAGTGAGAGGATTTGTTTGTTTGTTTGTTTTAAAGAGGGAGGGAGGGAGAGAGAGAGAGCACGACCCAGCAAGGGCAGAGGGAGAGGGAGAGAGAGAATCATTAGCAGGCTCTATGCCCAGCCTGAACTCAGGGCTTGATTTTAGGACCCTGAGATCAGATCTGAACCAAAATTAAGAGTCAGACCCTTAACTGACTGAGCCACCAAGGTGCCCAAGAGTCTTTTTATATACTACTTAAGGAGCCCTCTGGCTTGAACACTTATATTTTAATTGATGGTTAATCACTCTCAGATGCTTATTGTCTTTCCCCAAAGCATCAGTTGATCCTAGGAACATGTGTCCAGCTGTCTGATATATTGTATCAGTCAAATGTTCCCTTCCACAGGTACACAGGCCCAGATCCTCACCAGTAAGAGTTTTAATAAGGGTTTTAACAATCACACACGGCTACCCATGTAAGCAGCTTTCTGTGCTCTCCCCTGCTACCCGTGAGGGGGATCCTTATAGCCAGCAGACCAGCTGGTCATCCTTAATTAAAATTCCACTTAGAGTCGGCTTCCTTGGACCACCCTGGGCTCTTGGAAAGCAGAATCAGAGACTGATTAAGGTGCAGGCAGTTTATTGCAGAGTGCAACATCTAGGGGGAATGAAAGAAGCGGGAGTGGGCCCTGGGAGGAGCTGAACTACAGGGCACCTGCAACAAAGGCCTCAGACAGTTTCAAGGCCTTCAGGGTCTTTAACTGACCAGTCATTGAATAAGTGAGTGGGGTGGTGACCTTTGGGTAAGAGGGTAATCTTCAGGTCAAGGCAATTACTGCAGATAGACACAGGTGAGAACTGTTGGCCATCAACACCCCCAGTAAATGAGAAATGAAGGCTTCAGTTCCAGGTCACAGACTGGAATCTGGGTGAGTGCCCCTCACATCCAAGAGCTCCGTGGGAGTGGAGTGGTAAGTAGGTCCTTCTTTACTGTAAATTTGATCTTTATCTTGTGGAAGGCTATGCAGGAACTGCAAGTAGGAATTGCAAGTAGGTTGGTAATCCCAACAACGAGAGTTTTAAAGGTGGTGGAGAATGTGTCAGAAAAGATGTGGGAAAAACTGCTATTAGGTTTGAACAAAAACTAAGTGTTCAAAACTGGGTATGTTCTGTAAAATGGTTTGACTTTTTTTTATATGCTAGCTGTAGCAAACACCTTTATTTAAAAATCTGTAGAAAAAAAAGCCCCCCCCCCCCCTTTTGTTAAAGGAGTCTTATAATCTGTACATTTCTTTCCCTTTAGGTCCTGACTGAAAGGTGATTTTGGAATGTGGTTTTTGAAAACATGAGGTTTCATAGTACACAAAGCCTTCTTAGTAATGGAAGAGACAACACACAGAGTAAGGAATGTGTTGATTCCTCTTTCCTTCTAGAACTAGAACTGATTCAGTAAATATCTAAACAACCAATCCTTCATGATTTTGAAGACTTTTGAGGGAGGAAGCATGAAGTCTGGATGACCAGTAGCATTTCTTCATTATGCAATGTTTGCTTTTTACTAAGGCATTTGTTACCTAATTATTTTTTTTAACATACCCTGACTTATAACAAAAGAACAGTCTTGCTTTATGTAATTCCTTAGGTGCTAAAAACGTATACTTTTTCTTATATTTATATACATATTCTTATTGCTCACTTTTAAAGATGAAGACACTGAGATTTTAGAAATAAATTGCCAGATGCCATGCTTCTGCCTTCTAGAGCTTGTAAACTTTCCAAATACTACAAGACCTTGGATTTATTTACAGTCTCTTGCAGTCTGATAATTTAGCAGAACATCTATGATTCAGAAACAAAAGTGGGGGAAGGGTGGAGGAAAGCATGTAAACCTTTCTGAAATGAATTTAATTACGTGGTCTAGAAGGAAAGAAGTCTCCTTTTGCCTTGGGCAGGGAAATACCTTGGACCCACCCTGGATGTAGGAACAGGGGAAAAGACCAAAGGGATGTGAGGAATTCAAGAGATTTACCTCAGGGTAGGGAAGTGAATCTGATGAAATGGCACCTGAAAACCACATTTGTTCTGGGAGTCTGAGACCAGGAAAGATGTGGACATTTTCTTGGAAAATGATCAGAAAAGAAATCAGGAAGGTGACTGAGGAGGGTGGAGGGACAGGTTAAAGGAATTAAGTAGGTTCACCTGGGCTTAGAGACCGCAAGGGTAGGCCTTGTTAACTGTCGGCAATGATTTGGATATATAAATACCACGGAAGGTAAAGTGCTACCAGGAGTGAAACAAATAAGTATATATAATTATTAGAAAATTAAGGCAATGAAAATAAGCCTGCATATGAAATCATTCACAGTTATAAGAATATTCAGGGTAGCAAATGGTGGGTATTTGTCATTTCTAATAGCTGAGTAATATTCCATTGTATACATAAACCACATCTTCTTTATCCATTCATCTTTCGTTGGACACCGAGGCTCCTTCCACAGTTTGGCTATAGTGGCCATTGCTGCTAGAAACATCGGGGTGCAGGTGTCCCGGCGTTTCATTGCATTTGTATCTTTGGGGTAAATCCCCAACAGAAGTAAGTCAGTCGGAGAAGGACAAACATTATATGTTCTCATTCATTTGGGGAATATAAATAATAGTGAAAGGGAAAATAAGGGAAGGGAGAAGAAATGTGTGGGAAATATCAGAAAGGAAGACAGAACGTAAAGACTGCTAACTCTGGGAAACGAACTAGGGGTGGTAGAAGGGGAGGAGGGCGGGGGGTGGGAGTGAATGGGTGACGGGCACTGGGTGTTATTCTGTATGTTAGTAAATTGAACACCAATAAAAATAAAAAAATAAAAAAATAAAAAAATAAAAAAAAAAATTATAAAAAAAAAAAAATAAAAATAAATAAAAAAAAAAAAAAAAAAAAAAAAAAAAAATAAAAAAAAAAAAAAAAAAAAAAAAGAATATTCAGGGTAGTTCTTTTACAAAACTTCTTGGTGTTCAAGGACCACGTTACCTTAGATAAAAACTGTAGAATGTAGTTTAATACCTCAAAAAATAACCTTGTTTTAATGCTGTAAATTGTATCAAACCTGAATTCAAGTATTCTAGGCCCCTCCCGTGCCCCCTCCTCACCCACTCAACAAACAAAATGTCACAGGGATTGCACTACACAGATCACACTGTCCTTCATTTGGGTGTGAGGGACACCACAAATGCCATTATTTCTGACCCACGAAGTGCCCAAGATGACAGGGGCACTTGATATTCTCTCTAGGAGAGAGGTTTAGTGACCTAAGGGAGTGGCTGGTCACCAGAGGACACCTGGAGTAGTCCGCGCTGGAGCTGTGGTTTTGTCAGTGTGCCTAAAAGAAAGAACTATGCCTTTGTCAAACTCTTGCCTCCTTGATGGTCACATTTAACCTTGACTTTCAGGATCTGTCCTTGGCCCTTCAGCTATTTTAAAGTACAATCTTTGCCTCTTTGTGTATTATATGCCACTCTTAGGGGAAGGTTAGAAGATTCTCACAATTTTTGCTTTCCTTTAAGAACTTCGAGATGGTATATGGAATTCCTAGTATATACTTATTTTTGTCCATACCCACATAAGAGTTAATTTGATTTGGGGAGACATTTGAGAGTCCAACAGTGATTCTCATACTTCCTGTGGTGAAGGATAAGTTTCTTTTTCTTTTTCAAGATCTTGTGGAGCAATACTTTCTAGAATACAGTAAAATTACTCATGAGGAAAAGGAAATAAAAACGCTGAAGAACTACAAAACACAAACCCTAGTTTATTTTTAGATTTTTGTGGACAAGATTTACTCTGTCAATTGTTACAGAAGTCTCTAAATACTTACAGTCAGTTCTGTGCTCCACAGAAAATTCTAGGGTTCTACTCTTCTGCTGTTTCCTGATCATGTTGCCTCTGGCAGCACATCTACTCAGCCAGAGCATGAGTTTTCTTATTCCTGAAATGGGTATAATAATTCCTGTTCTTTCTTTCTGGGCATGGTGAAGATCCTGGCAGGAAGGCAGGAAGCTTGGTTTGTAACTAGTGAGGTGCTAATTACATATTTTAGACCATATGGGTTGAAATGGTTCCTATGTGATGTGCTTGAGAAAATTTTCATTTGTTCTAGCAAAGAAGTGAGTTTTTCATCTAGTTAAATGTTTTGCATTTAACAATTGTCTTAAATTCCAAACTACTTTAATTTTGAATGTTTTTCTTCTAGGAATATTTTGTACCTTTTCCTGGTCAGCAAAATCTAAGAGCCAGGGAGCCACTGGTATAGGTTTCAAGAAGTTATGTGTATCAAGAGAACTTTGGAGCTTTTTCAAGCTATGCACTTTGGTCCCTTGCCCCAAATTCCAACCTATCCCTGTTCTCCCAGGGTGTGATAAAATTTTTCAAAGTTCATATGTTCTGTCTCTTTCATAAGACTTTTCCAACTGTCTTATAGGGGCACATCAAAACAGGAAGAAAGGGGCAGCCTGGGTGGCTCAGTGGTTTAGCGCTGCCTTCGGCCCAGGGCATGATCCTGGAGACCTGGGATCAAGTCCCACATCAGGCTCCTTGGATAGAGCCTGCTTCTCCCTCTGCCTGTGTCTCTACCTCTCTCTCTCTCTCTCTCTATCCTGTGTCTCTCATGAATAAATAAATAAAATCTTAAAAAAAAAAAAAACAGGAAGAAAGATGTGGATGAGATTGCATAGGTTAAAAAAAAAAAATCTCACAGGACATTCTGATATTTCAACCATCCAACCCTAGTTTGAGAGCAATCACTTTCTACATAGTGTTAGGTTTTGAGTTTTACAAGTAGATTTCAGGGACTAGGAGATTAAGAATTTAAGAAACAGAGGTGCTAACAGTATAAGTACCTTAAGATTAACTGGATACAAGTCCCATAATCTGGAGACCAAATGCTTGGCCTGAAATATGGTAGATTATGATAATAGACATTTGCCATCATTAAGATTTAGGCAAGGGGAAAGGTATATTAGCTTTCAGTGGACAGGAACCTGCTAAACTAAACTTTTATGAAGATACAATCTGATTTTTGCTTGGCTGTTTCTTGGATTTTTCTATGCTTCAAATATCTAATGAATCTATATAGTATCTTCTGTTTTCTGGATCCTAGACACGTATTCTGAAATGGGACTCCCGACTTTTCTGAAATCCCCATAGCAGAGTGTGTGCTATTATATTATTTTTAAAGAATTTGTTTATATTTATGCATTCATTCAATTACTTATTCAACATATCCTTATTAGTCACTAAATGTAGATGATGGCAACACAATGAAATGATTAACACATCTTTGCATTCAACACTATTCATGATTCTATAAAACAAGTGGTACACATGCCAAAGAATCTCAAACTACATTCTGAATAGTTAATAACTTAGAATTATGAAGCTGCCCAGAAAAGAGTACATAGTTTAATCTCACATTTGTTCTTTAGCAGATAATTATGATTCTCCTGATTATATTGTTTCAAACTTTAAAGTATTTGGAAAAAAGATATTACTAAGAATATAGCTACTTGAAATGTAACCATCTACCACAGTAACATTAGAGGAAACATTTCTAAAACTTTAGAATCCTGTTAAGAGAGGAATGTGGGTTTGAGATTCAGATAGAAGTAAGGGCAGCTGAGTGGCTCAGTAGTTGAGCCTTTGGCTCAGGTCATGATCCTGGGGTTCTGGGATGAGTCTGGCATCAGGCTCCCCACAGGGAGACTGCTTTTGCCTCTGCCTATGTCTCTGCCTCTCTTTCTGTTTCTCATAAATGAATAAAATCTTTAAAAAAACTCAACACCAAAACCAAAAGACTAGTTCATAACAGCACTATTCATAACCAGAAGGTGGAAGCAACCCAAGTGTCCCTTTACAGATGAATGGAAAAACAAAATGTAGTGTGTGTGTGTGTGTGTGTGTGTGTGTGTGTGTATCAATCACAGAATATTCAGCTGTAGGAAGGAAATTGACACATGTTTAACATGGATGAACCCTGGGGACATCATGCTAGGTGAAATAAGTCACTCACAAAAAGACCTGTATGATTCTACTTATATGAAGTACCTAGAGTGGTCAAATTAATAGAGATAGCATGGTTGGTGTCAGGGGCTAGGGGAAAGGAGGGATGAGGAGTTGTTTAATGGGAATAGCAAAAGAATTTCAGTTTTGCAAGATGAAAAGAGTTCTGGATTGGTTATACATTGGTGTGAATGCACTAAATACTACAACATACATTTAAAGATGGTTAAAATGGCAAATCTTAAGCATATTTTACCACAATTATAGGATAGAGTGAAAAGCTCTAGAAAATAAAATAATTTTATTATAGTCTTTTTTTCTCTAACTTATGACCTTACATAGTCCGCCGTACAATTTTGAACTGTAATAACCTTGATATTAGGACATCGGGAATGTAATTTGTACAACTTGAAACATCTTTCCAGATGACCCTCGTTGCCCTTCATCAAGATTGTGTAAACAGTTCAGAGAGGTTAAAAACCTTGCTGGAACATAGCTGTTTGCGGAAATATGTAGATCAGTTTTCTCTGATCTTGGCCATGGTGGAGCACAGACCTTATTAACTTTTTCACTATGTTTTCAGTGTTTTCTTAGATTTCCATTGCTGCCAGTCAGGGGCCCAGGCACGTCCAGTTTTATCCCTGCCTGACAAGGTTAAGCCAGTTGATGATCTGCATTTCTGGTCAGCTTTATTTTCCATAGATTTCTCCTGATAACACATACTCTAGAGTTCACACTATGGTTAGCAGCTGAAAAGAAGTCCAAAGAATTTTAATATTCAATAATTTTCTAAGAGTAATTTTCTATGTGCCTGTGTCCTCTATGGAAAAAATATAGTTAGCATAAAAGACTTTTTTTTTTGGATTCTACATTAAGCAAAATTCAAAATCTAAACTTACTGATGATCCCTGCCTTTTATGCTGTCTCCAAATCAACCTATTTAGTGTTTCCTTCAGTTCTATTCTAAAAAGCGAACAAAGTATTCTGCTGTGTGCTCTGACATTCTGAACTAATATGGGGAATTATGATTAAGTTGATCATTAAGCTTCAGTAAATATTTTAGGAGTACTTGCATTCTGAAAACAGGTGTTAAAATGAAGATAAGGCTTGCTTTTACTCCTGTGTTGGATGGATACAAATATGACTAGTAGATATTTTGATTAAGTTCAGATTGTAACAAAAATAAATATAAATCCTCTGTACTAAACCTAGTTCTTTTCCTATTGCACTGACTGCTGGTTAATTGTTCTTTCTTTCAGAACACTGTTAACCAACTCATTTGTCTACCTCAGCTGATTCATTATTTTTTCAGTATTTGGTGATAGTAAATATACTTGTTTTTAATAACTAGAATAGATGATGAGTAATTTCCATAAATCAAAGCCCAAAGCTTTCTAATGGTTTGTAGGACTCCTCTCTCATCCTGAATTAAGAGATTTGGAAGTAAAGCAAAATTCCAGAGCTCATACTTGGAAAGAGGTCTTTATCTTGCTGACTATCACCTGCCTCTCATGAGCAGTCAGTTCTGGCGATGAAACAAGATGGTACCTCCTGCAAGGCTCTAGGGATGGGACAAGGAGAGTGAAATCCATGACATGGAGGGAATTGGGGGTAGGGGAGAAGAAAGTGAAAATTGAAGATGGGACCGTGTGAGGCAAAGTTCTTCCTCATAAGTTCACAGATCAAGGAAGATATTTAGGTCCAATCCCAGCAAGAAGCTCTTATCTGCCAAGGAGAGATAATAATGCTTCTTGATATCTCCTTTTCAGTGATGGAAATCCCTTGTATGAAAAGATACAAAACCCAAATTCATAACCTGATTCTCAACTAAAGGGGAACCAGAAACCAGCCCCTAGGAACACTGATTTGAGTTCCAGGTAGTCGACTGGATTTAAGAACTAGGGTCCTGCTTCTAAAGTGACCTGAGGGAGAACTAGGATCTGGGAACCTAAAGAAAAGAGTGTTTTCAGAGCCCATTTGTGAACATACCAGATGCCCAACACTCACTCATTTGGGACTGAAGTGGCAGGTAAAGTGTTACAGGCAGCTGGAATGGGGTTAGGACAGGTGGGCGCATTTATGAAGTAATGTAAGATAAAAACTGACAGAAGGTATTGGCATGAGGTTATCCACTCGCCCCCTCCCATCTTAGTTCTTTCTCCCTCGTAGTGAGGTCGACTGCCACCTGCAGGTCAAACCTTACCTAGAATTCCAAGGTCATTTTCAACCATCAATAAGAGATTCCCTTTAGGATAATATCAATGGACTCTGCAAGAAGTCCTTACAGTTAGGTGGAAGTGACCATTTAGTTCTGATAACTGAGTTTCACTATCTCAGGAACTTTCTAGAACTGTCTTCTTGGATTCCCACATTTATTCAGTAATTATTTGTTGAAGATCTACTGACAGGCCTAGGGAATGCAGAAGTGTGCAGAATGGATAAAACTGTTTCCTGCCCTGTGACTTCTGACCCAAGGCAGAGGTCCCACTATCTGCTGCTGGTTTCCTAATGTACATTTATCTGCTTTGGAAGCAGGCCTCCTCACCTCTGGGTCACTTATGGTTGACATTCCATCCAGATATTTTATTCTTTCCCTTTAGATTTCCTACATTTATCTGTCTGATTGCACTACTGACACCCACCTAGCTCTGGCTCCCGGATGATCCTCCCACACTGGCTTTTCTCTATTTGCTCCCCATTCAGTGAGCACATCTGCTTCCAGGTCTGGCTCTGAGTCTGCATGATTCAATTAACATAATCTGGGACATAATGCCAAAAGGTGATAGGTTTTGATCCCAGGACCCTGGGATCAGAACCTGAGCTGATGGCAGATGCTCAATCACTGAGCCACCCTGGCACCCCAAGATTGATAGTTTTCTAAGTACAATGTCACAAGAATGTGGACTGGAGGCACATCTAAATTCAAAACTAGCTTTACCATTTCTAGCAAGTAACCCAAGACAAGTTACGTATACTTTTTCAGTCTATTTCATTATATGTAAGCTACTCAAAATACCTCTCAGGGTTTTTGAGAGGTCCAAATGGGATAATGTATGTCAGGCAAGTGGGATACAGTAGGTACTCTAGGATGGTTCTCTACCTCTTTAAGCAGCTTCATTATCTCATTTGATAATGACAGTAATCATGAAGAAAGCCAGACAGGGAGATAATTCCTATCCTGCAGATACAGACACTGAGCCTTAGGAGAGTTAAGTTACATCAAGTAGGTCAGAGGAGGAGCTAGTATGAAAAGCCAAGAGCTAACTTCTGTTCGGTGTTGTTGTTTTTTCCCATTAAATTGTGCCTCTTCTAACAACAACAACAACAACAAAAAAAACAAATTAAATTCTACCACTACTTATTTTAGAAATGTTGGTCAAGGGGCTCCCTGGTAGCTCAGTTCATTAAGATTCCAACTCTTGATTTCCTCTCAAGTCTCAGTTCATGATATCTGTTCTCACTGGGTGTGGAGCCTACTTAGGACTCTAGTTCTCCAGGCACCTGGGTGGCTCAGTTGGTTAAGTGTCTGCCTTTGGCTCAGGTTGTGATCCCAGGGTCCTGGGACTGAGTCCTGCCTTGAGCTCCCTGCTTTTCCCTCTCCCTCTGCCTGTCACTCCCCCTGCTTGTGTTCTTTCTCTCTCTCTCTCTCGATTTGTCACATATATGTATTTTAAAGATTCTAGTTCTCCTTCTCCCTCTGCCCCCTCCTCCCTTCTCACAAGCATGTTTTTTTTTCTCTCTCTGTCTTAAAAAAAAAAAAAAAGTATTTGTCGATAGCTTATAGTTTTTTTTTCTCTGCTCATTTCTTCCTGTCAATCTTCTGTTAATTTGTCCATGCTGAATATAAATGCGATGTGGAAAAGGATAATAACTGTCTGACAATAGACAAAGTATATTTAGTTCTTACTGTGTAGCAGGTCCTGAAAATATTGTAAATGTTTATCATTTACAACCCTTGTCTACATTTTAGAATGATAGAACTGAGAATGTTCATGAGCCCACCTTAGCAAAGCCAGCAAGGGACAGATTATGCATTTCACGGAAATCTGACATCGGAGTCTAAAATTACTTCATTCTTAGTTACCTCTTTATGTAAGTGATGAATGTACTTGTTATTTATTGCTATCTGTCTTAGCATTTTATATTGGTGGCTAAATATCTGCTTATACCAGTGTAGACTGAAGGGGGCACAGCCAGCACAAAGTGAAGAGAAGACTTTTAATTTCCAATTTACTGCCAACAGGAACAAGCTTAGAAATCTGTGCTGTGACCTCAGGCTATTTTTATGGAAGAGGAAGGATGACTCAGAGGGCAGAACCAACAGCACAGAGCCAGGAGTTACAGAAAATTATTCGGGGAGAGTGAGACTGGCCTATCATCAAGAAAGTGGTGCTAGCTTGTGCTGGAACCAGAGTGGCAAATGGGCGGGTGGAAGAAAGGAAAGAAGGAAGATGTTGAAAAGGAAGCAAGAAAAATATCATTTATTTTAGATGATGTGATAAGTTATTTTAGGTTTTACATATAAATTGAATTCTTAGATTTCAAAGATTAATATAAATTTGTTAAGCCTTTCAGGTAAAACCTTCAACTTTCAAAGGCAAACTATTAGATTGACATCAGGCTTTTGAAAACTCTTATGCAAAGAGAACAAGAGAGCACATTAAAAAAAAAATGAATGGGGGATCCCTGGGTGGCTCAGCGGTTTGGTGCCTGCCATTGGCTCAGGGCAGGAGTTCCCGGATGGGATCGAGTTCCACATCGGGGTCCCTGCATGGAGCCTGCTTCTCCCTCTGCCTGTGTCTCTGCTTCTCTCTCTCTCTCTCTCTCTCTCTCTCTCTCTCTCTCATAAATAAATAAATAAAATCTTTTAAAAAAATTTAAAAAAATGAACGATAAGAACATGAGGGCATGATAATAGGATATAGGAATTAAAGTGAAAGAGACTTCAGTATCCAAAACTGGACCAATTTGAAGAACAAAACAGTCAATAGTGTTGAATTATAACTTATAGATTGGTATGAGTCCACACTGCTATAAATGGGATAAGGAATAGCTCTTTCCTATGGAAGAACTCAAATGAGTAAATGTAGAAGGAATGGCAGAAATATAAGCACAACATTATATAGGCAAAGACCTTAGTAATAATTATTGCAAGCCAATAATGCTAAAATCAGTGGGCAGAGGTTTGAAGAGAAATAGGATATTAACATAGATTGAAGTATCTCCCAAGATACCAGAGGGAAAACTTAAGTGGACACACTTGGAAAAGGCTTTTTGCCAAAGTGATCATGGTTAAGCTATTGACTTTATAAATCCCTAGACATGTAAAGCATGAGAAGGGTACAACATCACATCTATGATATTCCTTTTTTAAAGAGCCTTCTTTATTTCAGAGTACAAGCATGAGCAGGGGAGGGGCAGAGGGAGAAGCAGCCTCCCTCTTGAGCAGGGACTTCTCAGATATGGGGCTCCATCCCAGGACCCTGCGATCAAGACCTGAACTGAAGGCAGAGGCTTAATGGACTGAGCCACCCAGATGCCCTACATCTATGACATTCTTAACAAAAATTTATAATTTCATTATCATGAGAATACCAGAAAGGCCAAAATGGAGATGTATTTTACAAAACAACTAACCAGTACTCATCAAATTATCAAGGTGTGGGAAGACTGAGAAACCGTCACAGATTAGGGGAGAGTAAGGACACACAGTTAAATGAGATGTGTGACTGTGGATTGGATGCTTGAACATAAAAAGGATCCTAGTGTGGGAAAAGCTGATGTAATTTTAATAAGGTTTGTAGCTGATAGTATTGTTTCAATGTTTTCTGTTCTTGATAACTATACTGATTATGTAAAATATGAGGGGAAACTGGGTGTATTCATTCCAGTTGATTAAAACTTTCAATGTTAAAGGCAAAACTATAAAACTTCTGGAAGACAATTTTGAAGCAGTATGGCCTTTGAGTAAGAAAGCATTTTGTAAGACACCCAAAACTTAAACCGTAAATAGAATGACTAATGAATTATCACATTAAAATGAACAACTATTGATACTACAAAGTAAACAAAAAAGGAACAAAAACCTAGATGCTACAAACCTAAAGCTAAGAAAGAATTGGCATTATAAATATATAAAACCTATATAAAGAGTTCCTACTAATCAAGAAGTAAAACACAAATTTACTAAATAGTAAAGTAGGTAAAAGCATGAATATCCTTTCATTGAAACATACATGACTGGCTCATAAACATATGAAGATGTTTAATTTCATTAGTCATCAGTAAAATGAAATAAAATTCAAATGCCATTTAACATTTCTGAAACTTGCAAAAACAAAAAAGTTAGATACTAAAGTGTGGGAGAGGATATGGATCAATGGAAAGCTTGTTCACTGCTGGTGGGACTATTAATTGTTAGAACCTCTTTGCAAAAAGTGTAGCTCTATCCAGTAAAAGTAGAATTTGTGAATTTGTGTTTAGGAGTCCTTGATCTAAGTCCTGGAAGAATTTCTGCACAGAAACATCTTGAGATCTATATAAAAATGTTCATAGTCACAGGATTCTGAGGAGTCAAAAATCAGAAAAATTCCCAATGGTCATCAACTATAGAATATAAAAATAAGCGTATTTGTAATAAATGGCAGTATATACAAAGAAATGAAAGCTACAAAGTCAATCTAAGTGAATCTTAAGTATGTGAAAGAAGCAATGCATACTTTGTGATTTTATTCACACAGTGCTGTAAAAGATAGCAAAACTAAACTGTTTAGGAATTCACACATAAAAAAGCAAAACTATAAAAAGAAAGGAATGATAAATTCAGATGGAGATTGCCCTTGGAAGGAAGGGAGAGGTGATCAAAAGGAGACACACCCAGGAGTCCTGTAATATATTGGTAATGTCTATTTCTCTATATACATTCTATGTAAAATCTATATAAAAGAATGTTACGTCTCATATACCAAATAGTATTATAAAATGAAAACATTTTTCAAGAAAAGAAAAATATTGCCTGAAAAAATACCTATTTATCAAAAGCCTCTGCTCTTATAGAATGTTTTTTTGCAGCTTGAACATTGAACACATAGAAAATTCTCTCCCTAATTTGTTACTTCAAATGACCCCAGAATTCTTTTTTAAAAGAAGTTTCACTGTTTAAGAATGGGGTCATGAGTTTCCAGGCTGTTTTTCTGATCAAGAAAAAAAAAAGTGAAGATAAGTTAGCTTCAGTTCCATCCCACACTTAAGTCACTGAAGCACGTTAGTCCACACTCGGCCATCTGCCATGCGATGTGCAGCCAGGGCAGGGAAAGCAGCCCGTGTGAATTCAGAGACTTATCTCTCTGACATTCTGGTCCAGAAAAGAGAAACAGAAATCTAGTACTATCTATTGAGCTGACATTTTCCCACAGTCTGTCTCAAATTTCATAGTCCTTGTTAAGTAAGTTGATAATATCAGTCCTATCCCCAGTGGGCAGATGTTAATGTCATTTAAATAGAATATGAGGAGGGGATTCAATGAACCAAAAACCTCACTGAGAGTACTGAGACATCAAAGATGGAGAATGTAGGAGAAAAGCAAAAATTCTTTGCCTCACCATTTTTTTTTTTCAAATTATTTAACCCTCGATGGAGGAGAGGCAAAGAGAGTCCACCTTTATTTATTTATTTATTTTCTTTAAGCAGATGCAGTTGTCTCTGGAATACCTGTTTTACTTTCTTCCCCTTTTTCCTTCTCTGCCTTTGCTTTATTCCTTCCAACTTTTAAAATACCCTTAATATTCTTACAGATCGGTTGAGTAGGGACAAAGCCAAGGTTAAAGATTAAGTGGGGGTGATTATGGATTTGTTTTTTCCTTTTTCTTCAAATACCAATCAATGCAGGCTGAGTGGGAGAATAATTGGTTTTCACTGCCACTTGCATTAAGACTTAGTGTGAGCAAAATATGTAACCTAAATTGTTCTCCACTGATGGAAAACTTTTCTATCGATTATCTTTTCAAATTTTAAGAAAATGTTAAAATGAGTGGCAGACTTTGGGGAAACAGCAAGATGGGAATATAATATGGTCAGTTTTGATGTGTGAGGTCCTGGTCCCACAAACAGATGTGGCTGTCGTCTTCCTATTCACAACTGTGTGTATTTCTATGCAGCATTAAGCAAAGGGGATATGTAACAAGTATTTAGGATTATTTATGTACTGAATTAAATGACTGGGATCATGACTTTGTTTAGCCATATAAGGGGATTAAAAACATTCACCTTCTAAATTCTAGAACAACACTTTCTGATTCGAAAATAAGATTTTTTTGTTGTTGTTTTGGTTGTAGGTGGTAAAATGAAGAATTCTGTATGGCTACTAAAAGGAATAGCAAATGAATTGCATCAATTACATTTCGAAGGACGTCTACTTATGCTAAATAAAATCAGTAATTCCACTTGTAGAAAAAGATTGGTATAGATGAAAATTTCTTAGGAATTTTTGGCCTATAAAACAAGTTTCCATATAAAACCTCTTCGGTTCTCCAAAACCATATGCTAATCTGCAAAAGTGTAATTTGAGGGATTGAAAAAGAGTGATTATCAGAGTGGGAAGACCTATCTGCAAAATTTTCTATTGGCTTGAAAATTTACGAATCAGAATAAATTTCCAGATGACTACTGATAAAATACAAATTACCTTGGGTGAGTAAGACCTTACATACAAACACCTATATTAACATTCTAGCATGGAGTTGTTTTTTAAACGAAGGAGCAAAAGTAAAAACATGATTAAGTGAGCATTCTACAACCAGATAAGAGAGAATTAGTATAAGTTGCAGTAAAGTGATCCAGCTAGGTTCTTTGCTTTTAGAGCCTTTGTTCTTGCAGTGTTTCCCGTTTTAACACAGGATCAAATTTTTAAATTAAAGGGATTAAAGCTCTTATTGGGGGAATTTCATGCTTCACCCAGTGGGTGAGACCGAGTGTTGTCTGGGAGGATGTGGAGGCGTTTTCATACCCCTGAATTCACATGGAGGAAGCAGCTGCTCACTCCCGTTGTGAGGGGTGATTATAAGCTTGAGACTCATTATCTTTTTCAGCTTGTAAACAGGCTCTGAGGACAGTTTTCAAATACAATTGTATAGCAAAATATTTACTTTCCCAAAAAACTCTAAGTATTTTGAAATATACCTATTTTTGTAAATGCTCTGGTAGATCTGATAAGAGTCCTATTAGAATATTTTCCTCCTAAGGAAGATTGCCACATGAAAATAGTAGAAGAGTTTTGAAGGGAAAGACAAAAGTGCTCTCACATTTAATAGCTGGGTGACTTTGATTTAATCTCCATGCTCCTCTAAGCCTCAGTTTCCATATTGGTAAAATGGGAATAATATCCTCTGTTGTATGGGGTTGTTCTAACATATATTAGAAAACAGTACATGAGGTAACACAATGTTTGTAACAAGTGGATTTCTAAATTCTTAGGAAGAATGACAGTGCTTTGCTCGGAATAGGCAAACAGTGAATACAGTATTGATGTATGTGAATTCAACACAGAACAATTATGTGTCTCTTCAAATAATTTCTTTGTGATACATTACTTTTCATTGATGTTGTCTTCAACTAAAGTATATTAAGGAGGAGTAGACTCTTTCTCAAGAAAATCCTCAGTCCTGTCTGCATTATCTGTACATTTGATGCCTATTGGCACTTCTCATAAATGTCATATTGATGCCGTTTTTATCCTGAATTTGGATTTTTGTAACTTTTCCTACAATGAAGTATGTATCTGCTACTTTAATTAGGAGCCATGGTATGTCCAACAATACTGCATGTGAGGCTATCATTGATATTACAAATTCAAACCTAGTCCAATTTGCTAATTTTTTTTAGTGATAAACAACTCTTAATGACGTTTATATATATCCTAGGTGATGATGAATGTAAACTTGATAGAAGAGATGGTATTTCATAGGGGTTTTGTTCTACCAAAAATCCTGGTTGCTTTGCTGAATTAAATTCTCTGCACACTCTGCTGGCCCCTAGTTCAGCTCAGATCCATATTTAATTGCATTCCTTTTCTAGGCTTTCTTAGAACTTCTGAAATAAATTCTTACTCTGTATTTATCTGGCTAAGTCCTACAGCAAGTGGCTTCTACCCTCACAGCAGTCCCATACATTGTGCTAAAGTAACTGGGCTGCTTAGAAGCCCCTGTTCTTTTTTTTTTTTTTTAATTTTTATTTATTTATGATAGAGAGAGAGAGAGAAGCGCAGAGACAGAGGCAGAGGGAGAAGCAGGCTCCATGCACCGGGAGCCCGACGTGGGACTCGATCCCGGGTCTCCAGGATCACGCCCTGGGCCAAAGGCAGGCGCCAAACCGCTGCGCCACCCAGGGATCCCTAGAAGCCCCTGTTCTTAATGCTAAATGGTGCTGCTGCCAAGCATGGCCCTCCTCTCTTTGCATGAGATCCCACTGATCCTCACTGGGGGCAAGATCTCCAGAATCCTGAGAAACTGAAATATACAAATGGATAGTAGCTAAGACCATACAAAAAGTCGAACTCTGATCTACCATCTGTAGCAACCAGCCAGGAAACCCAAGTTCTCTCCACTAACCAGTTGAGAAGCCAGCCTACTATCTATAAGTCAGACTTATAGGAAGTCAGACTACTATCTCTAATAACCAGCCTCAACCCACACCCCGTAAAATAACCTCTGTAACAATCAACCCCATATGGCTAGGACTTGATTTGTAACTGACAGCTTTCTTAATTTTATTTCTGCTTCCAACTTAGAACCAACCAGAGGGTGCTAAGTATGAATCCCTAGACAATGGCATATGATGCCCTGCTTCTAGTTAGCCTACCTCCAGCTCCCCTATGCCAACAGCCCCCAATCAGGGCATATTTGGAGCCTTCCTTTTTTTCCACTATGAAGCTTTCCTACCCCTCAGCCTGCCTTTGAGTTTTGACTAAAGTGCAAGTGACAGAGGGTGACTCACTTGCTGTAGCAAGCAAGCTCTGGATATGTAGCCTTTGCCTGTTCTCATTTGGTTGGTCTTTGTATATTTCCCCACCTGGTTTTTGGCATGGTCACTATGGTTTGTTGAGGTTGGCCCTTATACCAGTGCTATGCCTGACCAAAGATTCCAGTTCTCCATGCCAAGTTTTACCTCCTCAGCCCAGAATTATGGTATATAGGTTGGCTGCTCCTTACCAGCTCTGTTCACCCACCCAGAGTTCAGGCTGAATTAGTCCTCTGGACACAAGGAGTGGTTCTTTCTTTCATTGTCATGCTCAATGGTTCATTGGGCAGGCTTATGTTTTAGACCGCCCATGTCTATTCCACTAGGTTTTCTTTGGGGGTGTACCTCTTCCTGCAACAAGATAGTCAAGATCCTTTTTTTTTCTTTTGCTAGGACAGTGAAAAATAAAAATCTGAGTGAAATATCTGGTTTATCTTACTACAGTTAACTGAATTTCATCTCACTAGAATTTAAACAGCTTTTCTGAAAGTAGGCTTCGGCTGAACATTTTAGTTAGATAGATGTTCAGTATCTGAATGGCTAGATTTGAAAATTCTATGCTGAAATCCTTAGGATTGAGCAATTTATACTGCCTTTATACTGTCTACCTGCTATGCGGCAGACGGATACATTTATATATATCTCAGTGACTGTTCTTCCAGCCACTTCTCCTATGTCCTTCATCCCAGTTTATCTTCTTGTGGCTCTTTAGATTTTAGGGCCTGGAAAGTGCTCTTTTGTTGTTTTATGTTAAAAACAATCAATTTTTCATGATCAAGCATGTGGTTTACTTATTTCTTCTGAAGATACAATATCTTACTGTTTCAAGACTGCTTTATGGGGTAATCTCTATGCATGCACTAGATAAAACATGTTAAAATGTACCATTTGTGGTACACTTGGTGCAAATAACCTAGATGACTTGGCATCTGATGAGCAGATGTCTTGTATACTAGGCTAAGGTCATATATTGACAAGGGATGACAATGTTGTTACAGTTTACTTCTCTGGAGCTCTCCTTTGACAGGGATGTTAAGATACATCCTGACTTCAGAAATATTAAAATATCTGAAAAATTCATCTTCGAATTCAGAAGCAGTCACTACAAAATGAGTCAAGTCCCATCCCTCCCCACTTCAAAAGCTTAGCCAGGTTGTGCCATCAAGTTAGGTGAGCACCTGAAAAAGACACCACCTTTAGAGGCTTGTTGCAGGAGTCAAAGGCCTAAAAAGAAACTGAATTCCTCCCTTTCTCTTCTCAAAGCAAATTCTATTTTTCTACCTTCAAAATACATTTCTGCTCTGTGCACTGGTGTGACATCTCTCTGCTGCAACCACATTTCAAGACCCTGCATTTTTGTTCCTGGACCACTGCAGGGGCTCTGCCTTCATCTGTTCCCTCCTCCTCTCTGTCCTCCACAGCACAGGGAAAATATCTTAACACATGTAATAACATCTCTTTCCTGTTCACAACACTTCAGTGGATGCCAGGTGCAAAGTGAGTGAAATCCCAACTCCTCCCTGATGGGGCTTGCCACCTTTTCCAACTCCATTTTGTGCCTTTCCCCCATCCCACTCCGGTTCTGCCCCCTCATTCCCATTCCTTGTATCTGTCAAGCTCTTCTGTGGCAGGGGAACACCCACCCACCCTAATACCACGATCACCTTCTCACTGCTAACTCACCATTTTTCAGGTCTTGACTTGAATGACAACTCCTCAGAGAGGCTTTCCTGCCAGCCCTATTGACATAAGGCTTCCTCCCACCATTTCCTCCCCTCTGCCATCTGCAGTTCTTCTACTACGCCATTTATTCCTTCTGTAGCCCTCCTCATCATGTGAAATTGCATATTGATTTGTTGGTAAATAGACTAATCTCTATGAGGGGAAGCAGACTGTTTGCTTGGTCACTTAAGTGCTCAGCACATAGTAGTGATACATAATTAATGGTTTGTGGGATAGGAGCTTCAAATGACAGGACTCCAGACATGGGCCTGGAGAACTGTGCCAGCAGCCAAGACCCCCTCCCCCAAGCCTAGAGGAAGAAGCATATCTAGTAGAGCAGTATTTCCTAGTGGAAAGAATATTGGATAGGAATGAGAGGCCTGGTTTTGCCACGTCATAGCTGTATTAACTGGAAGTGAGTACTTAACCTGACTATAATTCTGTTTATTTTTATAAAGGAGATAATCATGCCTACTCATTAATTATTGCGAGAGTATATGAGACTGATGTGCATGAAATTGCCAGGCAAAGTGAAGTCATTATTCAGATAGGGAGGCAAGGAGCAAGTTGTAGGAATTGTTTAAGGCAGAGACTTTGTCACAGCAGCTGATAAATGGCCAGGCACTGTCCCAGGTATAGGACCAGAGCCTGACTGGGAAAGGTGTGACAGATTGTAAGTTTCCAGAGCTACTGAGTTCAGGATCCGTAGTTTTCCACTGCCAGGGTCAGAATTTGTCCCATTGTTTTTTGGAGATGAAGGTGCCTGGGCAGGTACCAGGACTCTGGTGATAGGTTTGAGAAGGCCTCTGAGTAAGGGATGTGATAGCCTTGCTCCTGGTTTTTCTGTTTCCCTCCATACCTGTAGGCTCCCATTTTGTCCTATTTCTTTCACCCTATCAATTTCTTCTATAAAGAGCAGAAAGGCACTCACAACTGACACTCAGAAGAATGTTTGTCTTATAACAGGTAGTCACGGTCTTAACCTAAATAAATGAAACTTTGTAAAATCTTAGGCCTTACCTGACGAATTGGGCATTTGGGAATGATTTGCTTTGTATACCTCCTCTGTAAATGTCTGTGCTTGTGGCAGAGGTGGCTGTCTCTTAGAATTCACGCCCTTCTGTCCTGTGTATAGACTGTGGGAAGTGGCTGCCTAGCCAGGACTGCACATGTGAGTCCCCTTCCAAGTCGAGCACCGTGTGTGATGTGTGTCGCTTCTAGGCCAAGGCATCTGGTCAGTGCTGTGCCTTCTTCATGCTCCCTGTCCCCTCCCACCACTGAATGCAGATGACAGGGCTCTGAAGAATGGGAGAGCCAGAGCTTGGAGCCTGTGTCCTTACCCCCCATATGGTGGAAAGCACTCTGCCCTCCCACCTTACGCTGTTAGATGAGAGAGAAATAAACTTCTGTTGGGTCAAACCATTGAATTTTTGCTTGGTTCGTTACAACCACTAGTGTTGTTACAAACATGGGAGGTATTTTCTGGGATTAAAATTGAAGACTGGAAGTAATTCTGCTTGATATTCAAATCGGAAGATCCCAAAGTATAACTAAACATATTAGGACGTAAATGATCTAATGCCCAAGCAGAAGTTAGCACCAGTTATATAATCTAAATACCAGTGACCAGGGAAACAACCATCAAAGATCAAAATACTGAGCAGCATTAGCAGAGTACAATTTCCTAATCTGTAAATCAGTTTGGAGACTCTTCTTTTTGTGCATCTTCTAAGATGATCAAACTGCTGGAGTTGAATCATGAAAACCTGTAAAGCAAGTTAAAGGCTGTAATCTCTGTATCTATCAGATGATGATTTATTTTTATTTTTGACACTGCATCTTCCTATCTTTTTTTTTTTTTTTAAATCTTTGTCTGCCTTATTGTTTCTCACATTACTTTGAGAGTAAGCCAGAAGGTGGTAAAAGCTTGTGTTTCTCCAGCTCACGGAAACAGCTGACATCCTGTCTCTCTCTATTAATGAGTAATAGACAGGTGGATACTTACCAGTGGCTCCAGCTGAATTATGACAAGACCCATCATGAGCCAGGCTGGGAGGCTTGTCTACTGTGTGAGTCAGGGTGGTTCAATAGAACAGCTCCTGGGTTTCTCAGCAAGTGGGGACAAGTCTGCACATCACTGGCACTCTCTAAATAGTCCTAACAGTTGTTTTTGTAAAGGCCCTTACAATTATTCTCTCTGCTGATGTTTGTTTTGTAGAAAATCTGTTGGGTCTTTTATAGGTGAAGCTAAAGCATGCAGAGTTTCAAAACCTTGCTGCATGTTAACAACGGCACCAGAATTCAGTGTTCATGAGAATGGGACACGTGAAAGAGGCCCCTGGCAAGTTATGGCCCTTGTCGCTGGGAAGCTATGCTAATATAATGTCAGGGTGAAAGAGTCTTCTTGGTTGCCCACAGAAATAATGCAGCTTGTTGCTGTTACCTTGGTGAAGCCTGTATGTGGTAACCTTCCTTCAGAAAGCTTCCAGGGTTTACGGGTATTATTCTTTCATCAAGCCATTCATGGAGCAGGTGTGAAGTATTAGCATCCCTTCATAAGGGCGGTGGAGACAAAGTCGTTTGCTGAAGATGTTATTCACCTCCAATGTTTTGCTGAAGGTGTTATTCACCTCCAATGTTTTCTTTCACCTTCTTGGAGCTGTGTCTCCTCTACCCAAGTGAACTGTGTAAATCAGAGTCAGGCATTACACTTGTAAGTGAGTCCATTTCTAGTGTTATCAAGCCTGGAGTGAATCTCATCAAACTTTGCAAATAACTGACTGAATGTATGAATCAAAGAGGTGAGGTGAGGTTTGAAATGACTGGGTGAATATGAGAGCATGCGGTCTTATTGTCAAGACTTTTCTTTTGTTAGCATTAAGAAAGCAGAGTGTGCAACTCCTACATAATTCTTATTGCAGGCAGTTTCTTTTTCTTTTTCTTTTTTTTTCCTCTTTTGTCTGTCTTTCAGATTTTAGCTATTCATTTGACAGCACAAGCAAGGGGAGTGACAGGCAGAGGGAGAGGGAGAAACGGACTCCCCTCTGAGCAGGGAGCCTGATGAGGGGCTTGATCCCAGGACCCTGGGATCATGACCTGAAACGGAAGCAGATGCTTAACCAACTGAGCCCCCCAGTTACCCCTACTTGTCATAGGCAATTTCTTAAGTAGGGCCAACCTTGCTTTCAAATGTGGATATTTTGTACACCATCAGTCTAGCTTATCTGATACATGATGGCAAAACTCCCTTGTGTTGGAAGAAGGGAACTCAATAAGTAAAGCCCCACAACTATGCCAATGGCAAAAAAAGGTGAATGCAGTTGTTTGCCAGCTCAAATGATACGGCAAGAAGAATGATTGTGATTCCTGAGATAAATATAAGCAAAAACGAGTTTCACAGGGAAACTGAGAGACAAGAGCATAACCTAGGCTATATCCGTGTCTTCTAACTTGATGGCATAACTGTCAGAACACCAGGGTTGGCCCACTGGGCTGGATGCTGGAGAAGATAGGGAGCTGACTATAATTAAATGGTATGACTTAGATTTTTCAATTTGAGCCCTGTACAGGATATTTCAGAAGAAAGGCATCTGATAGAATTGAAAACCATGAGCTTTGACTTCGTTCAGACTTGTGTTTATGTATTTGGCTTCGTCACTCACCAGTTCTGTGAGTTTGGATTTGGATTTAACCTCTCATTGCTGCAGTTTTCCTATTTATGAAATGGATTACTTCTACCATTATTGTGAGGTACTCTTCTAATTATTTTATTGCATTTAATTAGGTAGTTTGACTAGTTTTTTGAGAGCAAAGTATCTTAGAAAATGAATGTGGGAATGGTTTTTGTTTTAGGATCCTTTCTAGATATTTTAACATATCAGGTACCATTATCTTGACATTGATCCGCCTTTAACAAGAAAATTCCCTATTATCCATTATGTAGTAAAATATGTGAAATATGAGTTGGGGATACTGTGGTGAATATTGAATTATAGATACCCACCAGCTTTTAGCACAGGCTTGATCCAAAGCCTAGTGGATGAAGTTAGCAAAGTATTATGAAACAGTGATCTTAAAGATAGAGAATAAATCTACTTGAGAATATTAATTAGAAGTCGATGCATATCCTCTGTAAATTTATATATAATATAAATATATTTCACTAAAGAGCAGAGCTGTTTGCTATCTGTAGTAGCTGTAAATATCACATGAGAGGACTTTATTTAGTAAACTATTTTTTATATTGATTTGTTATATATCAAACCAAAATTTAGAAATAAGTTTCTTAGTAATTGGTAATTTTGCTGATGTTTAATATAACAGTGTGTGTGTGGGGTGGGGAATGTAATCCCGGGCATTACTTTTTAACCTCATTTTCTTATTGAAAGTTATTTCTTTTTTAAACTTTTTCAATGGAAAAATGTAAACATATTTAGTAGACAGGACAGTGTAGTGAAACTCTACCCATAGTCCAAATTCAGTAATTACTAATTCTGAACCAAATCTTGTTCCATCTATTCCTTCATGAGTTCCCCTTCCTCGTATTTTTAAAAATATATTTTTTAGAACAGTGAAAAAACTTGCCTATGGTAGTTTTTTGGACTTTTATTGTTTTTGCTGGCCTTGACAGTTTTGAGTACTTCTTAGGATATCCTGTAGAATGGCCCTTATTTGGAATTTATCTCCTGTTTTTCTCATAGCAGACTGGAGTATGGGTTACTAGGAGGAAGACCACAGAGGTCAAGTGCCATTTTTATCACATTACACCCAGGATACATATTATCAACATGATTTCTGAATGATGTTGACCTTGGTCACTTGGCTGAGGTGACGTTTGTCAGGTCTCTCTGCTATAAAGCTAATTGACCCTCTGCTACCATCTCCATACTGGGGATGACACTATGTACAGCCCGTGCCTCAGGAGAGAGGGATTATACTCCTCCTCCTGAAGGAAATAATTACATAAATTATTTGGAATTTTTCTGCAGGGGACATGTCTCTTTCCCAATTAACACTCGATTCCATTATTATAATCATGTTATTCTGAGGCAAACTCCAGATATTTTTTCTCTTGTAAATATTTCAGTATTTACAAAAACATGATAAACCCCTTTATTTTATTTTAAAAAATCTTTTATTTGTCTATTCAACAGGTACCGGATATTTTTAATTTGGAATATGAATTTTCTAAAATAAAATTACATTCCAAAATTAAATACTTGAATACATGTGAACTCGATAAATACTTATTGAGCATCTGGTATATGCCAAGTGTTATGCCAAGTTCTGGGAATATAATGAATCAGAATAGAAGATGGATAGGAAGTCACATTTAAACCAATGTTACTTGTCTTGCTTCCTTTGCCTCAACATAGATAATGAAAAGGGCTTCGATTGTGCTGGACAGAAATAAAAACTATGTTCTCATTTTAAAGTTGAAATTGAATTATAACATAGTTAAGTGACTTCACCAAGGTCATTGGACTAGTGAGATGTTCTAATGTGACTTACTCTCAGACAGGGTGGTGTCAAAGTTTAACCAGGATCTGTGAACAGTTTCTGTAAATGGACAGATGTTTAATATTTTAGGCTTTATACCACTTATGATCTTTGTTGCTTTTTTAAAGTGTTGGAAGGAAGAAAATGTAAAATCCAGTCTTAGCTCAGAGATGGGGGTGCGGTAAAAACAAACTACAAGCTGGATTTTGCCCACAGGTCGTGTTTCTCCAATCCCTGCTAACCACTGCACTCTATTGCCTCCTATCATCATAATCATAGTCAGAATCCCTAAGAAACTCTGCCATCTCTGAGGGCTTAATTCTTCCTTTGACAGATTAGGTCCATTTCCTCTTGTCATCCTATAAAATTATGCTACACTAGGCTTGATTTCCCAGGTAATCTGTCCACCAGATATGTCCTTTTAGGGTCTAGGTAAAGGAATATAAAGAACTCAAAGACCCCCACATCTCAAGGAAATCTGAATTTGGTGGTGGATTTGAGTGATTTCCCACAGTACAAAAGGGTAAGTGGCTTACCTAAGCAGTGGAAATGCTATAAATAGTTCTTCACAAACAAAGAGGGCAACTTTGCCCTTTGTAGTCACAACTCCACCATTGAATCTTCCTCATTGCTTCTGTGGGAAACCCACTCACCCATTAGGCATGTATAGCCATCTGGAAGAAGGCTTTCTGATTGAGAAAGACACTCCAGCAACTCAATACCTTATTTTTAAAAAAAGACCTTCTCTCGTGAATTGTGAATGAGGACTAGACCCAGTCAAGGGTCAGGTCACGGTCCTGACTCTCACTGAAAGGCAGTCAGCTCCTGATTCTTCATGGTCTATACTTCTGAAAAATCATAAAGTGGGCTGAGATGTCATGGGTAAAAACTAAAGATGAATGTAAGCTCACTGGAATTTGGTATCGCTAGGTACATTTATTGGATCCTCAATGTGATATGGGCCTTGTTGAGCAATTCACGGAGATTATCTCCCTGATGCTCATAACTTGATGAGGTTAGCATCATGTGCCCATTTCACAGTTGAAGTGTAGATAAGTTAAACAACTCAAAAACAGATACGTCTGATTGTAAAGTTCCAATGGGTAATTGACTACCTACTAGCTAAGCACACAAGTTTTGCTGGAAGAGTACCTGCCATCTAATACCTTCTAAATACCAGGTAGGTTGCTGGGTGCTAAGGCTATTATGAGCAGGGTGATGGAGAGGGGAAGTTCCAGCTCTTAGGAGGTGTGTATCCTCTTCTCCCTTTGAGGTCAGCACCCCGCAACTTCCATGTGTCTTTCCACCTCCACATTCACCTTTGCCTGTGGTAACATTCATTATCTATGTCTTTCACACCCATGTAAGAGTTGCTATCTTTCCTTTACACCCTTTCTCCTATTGGTGGAAAATGTGGTGGGTCATGACAAACATGGATATTTTAGTGTGTCCACATGTCACCTGAAGAGGCCCTTGATGCACATTGACCTCCTGGACTCTTAGTTTCTCTAGCTATAGAGAGGACAAATTATATGTGACAACTATTGTCTAGGGAAATATAGGCACTTTCTACTTAGAAACATCCTCAGGGTGGATATTCCTTAAATATTTTTGTGGTCTGGATATTTGCTATGAGCTTTCTTGCCATTTTTAATTAACCAATTCATTTCCCTACATCTCAGCTCCATTGATCCTGGAGCATACCTTTCCAGTTTGATGAAGCAGGCCTGTGATTTTTTAGAGTCACAACAGTATAAGAATGCCACAATTGTGTGACAATGTGAGCTACTCATCTGCCAACTTTGAAGAGATCCAACCACATAATTTATTGTGAGCTTCCCTAGCTCCAGATCTCAGTAGTTGGTCCTGGAGAAACCCAGGGATCAGAAGCTTCATTAGACACTTTTGGCTAAGAATATTGTTTTTCACAATCAGGCAGCTTATATTATAGTTCTGAGACTTCCAAGCGGTTGAGTTGGACAATTTGTCTAATCTCTAATCTCCATTATAAAATGGGGTAAGACTACCTCCTAGAGCTGTAACAAAGGGTACTTCTTCACATTAGCCACAAATAATTCATAAATATTGGTCATTATTTAAAATAATACGAAGTTGTTAAAATGTCTAATTTATACTATAATTTTGGTATTGTATAGATTTATTCTGATCTTGGTCTAATTTTTTTTCCTTTTATAATCATTTTCAACTTATTTTATTCACTTACACTTTTATTCAACTCTTAGAATGTTCTTGGTATGCTTAATGTCCTAGGGGGAAAAGAAATAAGCTAGTTTCTGTCCTGAGGAATTGGTAATTTGCTAGAAGATTGGGTATATACAACCAGACATTTAAGCAAAAACAAAACAATATGTCAGCATTAATGTCACAGATCTGTGCTTCTCAAGCCTTACTGTACATGTGGATTTCTTAGGATCTTGTTAAAATACAGCTCCTGATTCAAGTCTGGAGTGAGGCCCATGCTGCTGGTCTGCAAATATACTTTGAATAGCATGATCAATGCTGCAGGATTGAAAGAGTGCAGAGACTAATATTGACCCTGCCTTGTCCATAATATTAACAAAAGCAAGAAAACTACATGAACTTTTTCGACACCATTTTGTAGGTAGAAGTTTAATATATTTTCATGATAATGAGGGCAGTTATTTTCTACCAGGAAGGCTAGAGCAGAGTTTGCAACTCCATTCACGGCAATCTTGCAAACCCTAAAACACAGAGTAGTCATATCTTCTGTTTTCTTCCTAGTTTTTCTAATTTTTTTTCTAAATTTCTATTTTATTCACTTTTTTTCCCTAAATTTCTATTTTATTCACACTTTTTTTCTATTTTATTCACACTTGTAAAGTCACCTCAAATATTTACCTAAGAGAGGTAAACTAGAAGCCATTGCATTTCATTTCATTGTTTTAGATACCACTGGTTGGAAAAAAAAATTCAAAGGTTTTAAGTTGAAAGTTAAATCCGAATGAAATAGACCATCTGTTAACTAATTCTAATGATGCAACATCTTCAGTCAGTTAAATCAGGAGCTCTGTTTTGTTGTTGTTTGCTTTTTGTCAGGGGAAAAGCTTTAAGTGTTAGAACCATATATTAAACATCATCTACATATATTTTCATTTAGGTATTATGAAGATCAGCTAAGCTATGATAATGCTCTTTAGGAATGACAAGTAGTAATACGGCCTAGAATCCTGGATGGAAGATTCTGCTCAGCTATTTCTTCAGACTCGAGTGTTGGAATGTCAGTGAGTGTTGTCAGGACATTGCTGGGTTCAAAGGAGAGTGGCTTTGGTGGATCTCTCTTATTTATTTCACAAATATCTCTGTCCTATTCACTTTTATCTAAAGACTTGCTATTATTTCTGCTTTTGTCCTGCTTCACTTTCATCTCATGTATCAGGGATTGAAACCCTGGTTCCTCTAATTGTGTCTGACATGAAGCTGTCAATCTTATCTCTGAGGCCTTCATTGAAATGTTCCAGATGTGTGACAGGCTCTAGGATCGCAGGCGCGACTGGCCTCTCATTCTTAAATGGTCAGTGCATCCTCTCTTTCCCCAGCCTCTAGGCCTGTCCACTAAAGTCATGCATGTAATGTTACTTCAAAGCACCTTTCTTATCCAGCCTTTTATTTTCCTCCTTCAGAAAATGACCAGCATAGTGTGTCATTTTCTCTTATTGGCAGTGTGTAAGTCTTCAGTTCCCAAAGGGAGCACAAAGATAAATCCCTTTCTAGAGTTTTACATCTTCAACTCACTAGTCCAAGCTCTTATAAATTGGATTTATGAATAAAATTGCAAATATAATTTCCACATTCGCGTAGGCCCCAGATCAAATGAAAATAATTGAAGGGGAGTGTTCTAAATCCTTGATCATCTGCCTGTCCATTTATTGTTTGTAAATGACCTTTTAAAATTGTAAGTCTCCAGAAAGCTCACGTTGGAGCTATTCACATTTCTTTACAAGTGTTTCTTCTCCAGTCTGGACTATAGGTAGATGTATAGACAAAATGACTCATCTTCAGGGCATTACACTTCGATTGAACTGTATTCATTTTAGACTTAAGTCAATGTGTCTTATTTAAAGTCTAGCTGTACCCATTGTTCTTTTGTTGTTGTTAATATCCTACGAATCAGTATGACAGCGCTACTTTCTTACCCTCAATTCCTTTTGGCTTTATATCACCAGCTTATTCTTCCTTGATGGTCACAATTAAGGGCAAATGTTGTTGCTCCAACATTTTTCTTCTACTTCTGAGTGGTTAAAAAGTCAGCAAGGTATGCGAAGACATTATTGGATATATATTTTTAAATTTTTCTTTTTTGTTTCAAAATTTTTAATTTTTTGTTTCAAATTTTTATTTAAATTCTAGTTAGTTAGTATATAATATTGGTTTCAAGAGTAGAATTTACTGATTCATCATCACTTACATATAACACCCAGGGCTCAACACAACAAATGCCCTCCTTAATACCCATCACCCACTTAGGCCATCCCTGCCCACCTTCCTCATAGCAACCCTCAGTTTGTTCTCTACAGGTAAGTATCTCTTATGGCTTGCTTCTCTTTCCCCCCACCTTTCCCTATGTTCATCTATTTTCCTTCTTGAACTCCACATGAGTGAAATCATATGGTATTTGTCTTTCTGACTGACTTGTTTCACTTAGCATAATACATTCTCACTCTATCCACATCGTTTCAAATGGCAAAATTTCATTCTTTTTGATGGCTGAGTAATATTCTGTGTGTGCGTGTACACCACTTCTTTATCCACTCATCAGTCGATGGACATTTGAGCTCTTTCCCTCACCGGCTACTGTTGATAATGCTGCTATAAACATTGGGGTGCATGTACCCCTTTGGATCAATATATTTGGCTAGAGAATATCCAGACTTCTGACCTTACGTTCCTACCAGTTTTGTGTATTATTCCATCTGACTGCTTATTTGTCTTTCACTTGACTACATCTCCTGGAATGTTTGGACTCCCCATCTCCATTAACAGAGCAGTACCCCTTTCCTCTCAGGGGCAGCCTAGTTCATTGCCACTGAATTACTGAAAATTAGTTTTTACAAAAACTTTTTCATCTTTAGTTCAGGTTATAAAATAAAGTAGCTGTAGATATTTTTATAAATTTTAAACATGTATTTTTATCATTTAAAAAGGAATTAAATGCATCAGATGAAGGAAGGAATACTTAATATGGGTAGTTGGCTCTTCTTCCACTTTAACACGAATATGAATATGGAAATAGAATGGGGCCTAAGATCCTGTATTTCCAAGAAACACCAAGGTAATGCTGCTGCTGGTGTTCTGGGTGCCACACTTTGAGTGTGAGGCCCTAGGAGCTTAGACTTTCTCTATTCTCAAATCACAACTAATGATTAGCTTTGCCTATTAATTGTATATCAATTTTTTCCCCAGCTACCAAGATCTGTTATAGAAATTTCAGACAATACAGAAATAAAAAACGTAGGAAGCCAAAGTTCTCAATAATCTTTCCTCCTAGAGACAGCTGCTGTCAACAATCTAATGCATATTCTTCCAAATTATTTTCTATGTATGACTATCTTTCAGGAAATGAACTCATTCAAAACCTTCTGTTCTTGCTTTTTTCACTTTCCAATATGTTTCAAGCTTTCTTCCCCCATGTAAGAACCTGTAGTCTTTCATTCTATTTTAAGGATGGTTCATGTATGCATTAGGTTTTTATGTTAGGAAATTTACATAAACAAATTTTTAAAAATAAAAATAGCATTTTTGGCAGGATCCAATGTTATATACATGAATAGTTTAAAATAGAAGTTAACTTGTCTCTAGATCATGCAGTGATGGCACTTTTTAAGGAAAGAGCAAGCAGAGTCAAATGAGACCCTCTGGTCTGGTTAGAGAGGAGACCTTTTCCTCTCTGAAATGACAGTCTCCTGGGGCTTACGTGGAGGCCTAGGTTTGGGTTACATAAGGATGAGGACTATAGAAGGATATAAGGATATCCTGGGGTTTGCCTAAGATCTACCACTCAGAGTCTGGAGATCTGTGAAAATATCTGGGGATGCTCACTGTCCTTCCTCCCATTGCCAGGGCTGGAGTCCCCAAAAGCCTTTAGCCTCAGGCATACAAGTGAGTTGCTCCACACAGCTGTAGGGCAATGGCTGGTGGCCTGAGCAGTTCCCCAGCCCAAGGCAGGGTAACTTTTAGAGGTAGTGGCTGCTTCAGAGGGATGAGAGTAGTACTACAGACCCAGCTTAGAGACCTACTCTCCCTGGAGGGTAAGAGTGGTGGTCTGTGCCACCTGCCAGAGACTGATATTCTCCATTTAGAAAGGGGGCCTGGGTGTCTGTGCAGAGAAGCTGTTTTATACAAACAGTAGGCAGATTAAACTAAAAATTGCTCTTATTGTACACCTAAAACCAATATTACACTGTATGTTAACTGGAATTTATCTTTTTTTATTTTTAAAAGATTTTATTTATTCATGAGAAACGCAGACAGAGGCAGAAACATAGGCAGAAGGAGAAGCAGGCTCCCCCACAAGGAGCCTGATGTGGGACTTGATCCCAGGACTCCGGGATCACAACCTCAGCTAAAGGCAGATGCTCAACCACTGAACCACACAAGCATCCCTGTTACCTGGACTTTAAATAAAAACTTAATGGGGCACCTGGCTCGCTCAGTCGGTGGAGAGCTTAGGACTCTTGATCTCCACGTCATGAATTCAAGCCCCATATTGGGCATATAGCTTACTTAAGACAAACAAACCCTTAAGCACACAGAATATAGTATATAATAAACAACATACAGGAAAAATTGCTCTTCAAGTGGCTGCTTAGGCTATAGGGACACCCATACTGGCTTGAGCTGTATACCTTTGATTCCATATCAGGAATCCGTGAAGCCAAATGTCTATGTCCTTTCTCTGTCTCTCACGTAAGAATAAGAATTTCTGGCCAGAATTTCTTCTTCCTTAAATTCCCATCAGAATAGGAATGACCGGCCTGAGATCTTTGCCATTAACTTCACTGAGAATCTTTCCACGATAAAAAGACACTCTTCACCTCCCACCCCCAGCCCCTACATAAGGCTAGAAATATGATAGATTCAGTTAATCTTCAACAGGCAATTTCAGACGTTTTAGATCCACTTCTACCGTGTGATTAATTGCTTCAATGTTTGGCAAGTATTAAACGGGAGAGTTTCTGGGGCGGAAGTCGGGTGCAGGCTGCAGCTGGCCCGCTGTTTGTTACTGCTCAGGCCCAGCCTCTGCTCTCCCTCAACAAAGCACAGCTGCTTCGTGTCTGTCACAATCAATGGGATGACATTTCCCAACTGGTAATTACCAAAAGGATTCCTGTTGATGCCTTTTGGAACTGCCAATCTGGAAGGTAGCTCTTGGCTCCTGCTGAGTACAGTATGTCTGCAGTTGGGCTTTTTATCTCCATTTTCATACTGGAACTGAAAGAAAGGTTTGTGTGGAGACTTGCAGCTTACTCCCTAGCACACCTCTTCCTTCCCCTCACCTGTCTACATGTTAAGAATATCACAGAAGGTTCTCAAATCCTCTGCATACGCAGGATAAGACTGGTCTAGGAGTCAACTAGGAAAAAAGGTGCTGAAGAAGCATGAACAAAAGCACTAATGTGAGTTGTAAATTAAAGTTTTTACCCCCTTTTCACCCCCCAAACAGAAAAGCATACAATTGGTTATTTTCTGGGTCCATAAATGAGAGTCTTCCTCATGGTTTGGTGTTCACTGAAGAGAAGAATTCAGAATTCACTGGATACAGGAATCTAGGAAAAACACTCTCTTCACATAATATGTACAGTCTTTCAGGCACCAGGATGCTGTTTAGTAGGTAATTTTTAAAGGAAAATAAATAAGGCTGTGGCCAGGTGGTTCTACAGGAGGGATCAATCTGTAAACATGTATCAGAGAGGATTACATTTACTCCTTCCTTCCGTTGATTCATGGCAGGGGTGCTATATGCCAGGCTTTCTGTTAGGTGCTGAGAACTGGAGCAGTGCCATGGAGGTGGGGATAGCACTGATGCTATTCAGATAGCATACCACATTGAAGTTGAGAGACTCTCTCCTTCTACCTGTACTATTCTTACCAATCCTGGGCTCATAAAGTCCTAGATTCTCAAACATATACTAGTTTCCTTACTTTTATCATATTTTGGTGAGGTAGTTATGGCCTCTGAGCCTTGGAGTTAAAAAAAAAAAATAAAGCACATTGAATGTAATTGGATTAGAGGACTCAGGCACATGAGTGTGGCTAAGATGGACAGGCAATGAGAAATTGAGGGCAGAGTAGAAATTTAAAATGGTAAAAAAAAAAATTCATGAAAAGGAAGAAAAACAAAGACTAACTTAGTACAGATTTATTGTTCAAAGATTGAGGTAGTTTGACAAGAGTGCCAAGACCAAAAGCAGATTGGTGGCTGCCAGGGGCTGGCGGTAGTGGAGAATGGGTACCACTGTTAATGGGTTAGAGTTTCTTTTTGAACTGAGAAAAATGTTCTAAAATTAGATAGTGATGGTTACACAACTCTGAATATACTAAAACTCACTGAATTGTATACTTGAAAGGGGTGAAATTTAAAGTATATCTATATCTATAGTATATCTATACATAAACTATATCTCAAACCTGTTATTAAAAAAAAAAGGCACTGATTCAAGCTTGACTAAGATCAAGTGCCATCTTTCTGTGAGGTAGGAACCTAAATAAGTGTTCCTGCAACAGACAGTCTTACTTCTGAATCCCTGGTAAACTTAGTTTCTCCACAGGAGGAATGTACCCAAGTAAATTTCACCCAAGTATATATTTTAAGGGGGAAACTTTATAGCTTAGGCAATGGTGGAAGGTGAGAGAATATCAATTATGAGAACTGTCAATATGGTAGAATTGATATTATAAATATTTATGTATCTAAAATGAATACAAGAAACAAGCCAAAAACTGATATGTGGGAAAGCTATTTACTTTTGCTGTTCAAGATAGTAGCGTCTAGTCACACAAGGCTACAAGTTTGAGCTAATTAAATTTAATCAAATAAATTTAAGTTCAGTTTTTTGGTCACACTAGTCATATTTCAAGTGCTCAGTAGACTCATGTAACTAGTGGCTACAAGGTAGATATAGATGTTCCACTGGAGAGCTCTGCTCTAGGTGTTAGGTGGTGTGGTGCTGTATCTGCACAACATGCCACAGTTTGCCTTCACAGGATAACCTAGAACAAAGTCTCTTTCTCAAGAATCTGCATTGACAGTCCATTGAAACCTAGGTTCGTCCCATTGAAAATGTGAAGCCTCATTGCATCATTCATGGCTTCAATCAGCAGCAAGCCGAGCTTCCTCAGAATCCTTAGGTTAGCACTCTTGAAGCTTAGATTTTATTCTGAAATCTACATGAAATTTCTTTGTAGTGTTTCAGATATTTATTTCACTTTTTATGCCTTTTTTTTAGGTACATAGTTTAAAAAGCTGATATAGATATTTGACAAACACTCATGGCTACATCCCAAATATTTACCTCCCAGAACCTTACTTACTCTTGGGCAAATAATGTCTTTGTTTTCTTTGTCCTAATTTCCTGGCCTATCAAATGGAATTTTTACTTTCCTTCATTGTGGCATTATAAAATTAAGATTTGGGGATTATCTTTATAAGGTGCCACAAAGAAGAGAACGGTGTAAGGTAAATAATTATTATAAGATTTCTTTTAAAAATTATCTTTATTGACAGTAATATTAGGTAATACCCGAAAAAATACATAAAGGAGAAATCAAAAAGCCACCTGTTAAGATACCTCTCAGAGGGAAATGTTCTGAACATTTGGTTATAGTTGTTCATCTTCGCTTTATACTATATATACAGTTTCACAGAATTGGAAGTGTATTGCCTATACCTTTGATTTCTAGTCCTAAGCTTAGCCAGCTTCACTGTAGAATTGTGGTTAACAACATCAACCCTGGTGCCCTCACTGCCTGTCTACAATGGCCAGCTGTGCACCTTACTAGCTATATAACCTTGGTCAAATCACTTAATTGCTCTTTGTTTCAGTGCCTTGAATTCTATGATGGGGATAATAATAGTGCCTAACTCTCAAGGTAGTTGTGAGGTTCAAATGAGTTAACGTGAGTAAAGCACATGTAATGATGCATGGCAGACAGCATTTGCTATGGTTACTACAAATAGGACTGGTTTTAGCCACTATTTGAGCTTTGCAGGACTGAAGTCTCTCTTGAAAATTTCCTCTGCACTCAAGGGTTCCTGAGGTCTCCCAGGGGAAACCATCCAGTCTGTCCATTCCAGTCTGTGAGTAGAATCTACCACAGTTTTTCTCACTCTGCCTGCCTTCAGTTCTCTGCTCTTAAAATGGCTCTAGGTCTCTTGACTGTTAGTAGTGATTAGGATACATAAGAATCCAGAGCCATGCTAAATATGCTGCTTACCAATTCTTCCAAAGCCAGTACTCTTAGAGGGTACCAGACTGTTGGAGTTTTCGTGTAAAAATGGGAAGGCCCCTTCCGATTCTGTGTTGTAGAACCCAACTGTACTCCAAAGGGGCTGGCTTTTGTTTTGTTTCTATTCTATAGAGTAGATGATCATAAATCCAAAATTTCTTTCTTGCTAATACTGGTATTCTTTCAGGATTCATGTAATAACTTATAGAAATTTAAGTCCCTCTCCTGTGAAAGGGCATGGAAGGAATGCAAAAAAGTGGGTGGAGAAGGGAGGGAGTAAAATCTTGTCTCATCTCTCACAACTCCTCACTTACGTAGAAGTTTAAGCTCCATGAAGATAGGTATTTGTCCACTGTCTCCTATAATATCATAAAATCTTAGGCCCATAAAAACTCATTAGAGATATTAAAATATATTATTTCCAATGTTAGAAGAAGAAGAAAAGAAAGTAATACTTACAAAGTAACTATATGCTAGAAACTCTGAATATGTGACCTCTTACAGCTTTATAGTGAACTCTCAGGGGGCACCTACTATTCTCATTTTCGTACAGATGAAGTAACTGAGTCTAAGAAAATTTAAGCAGTTCCCCAGGTCCCACCATGAGTAGGTGACAAAAATCTGGGTTCTCCTTCAGATCTGTGTAATAGACCCCAAGTAATTCTCAAAGGACAGAGCAATAATTTGACCATGGACAAAATTCAGTTTTACTTAATTGAATTTATTCTTAGGTTAGAATAAATTTAGGTTCATTTCTATCAGGAAGAACATCTATTACTTAGTAAAAAAAAAAAAAAGAAAAAAGTTTGGTAAAAACATTTCTCATCTGCCCTTGTTATCAAATAATTCTTAAACTGCATTTAGGCAAAGCACATAAATATACCTTGAAATATGAATTTTAAAATTCAACTAAACAATTCGAGTTATAGTCAACCTATACTTACATTTTATTTTAGAAGTTTTAAAGGGATTCCCAAATGTGTATTTCCACACTTTTGGTTCTCATCTAGCAGAGGAATAGAGGTGATGGTTGAGTTTCTCTAAGACCATTTTTCAAGCATTCTTTTGAGTTTCTCTCTTAGGCTCTTTATTAAAGCTAGTTTAACTTTAGCCAAGTCCTTATTTTCTAAGGGGCACCATTTTCTCTCCTGCTGCCACTGTGGATTACTTTGGAAAAATGTGTTTGAACAAGGAGCCATGCTATCTTTCTACTTGAGCATTTGAGCTCCCCGGTTGCTTAGGACCATTCACATCTTTCCAGGCTTCAGACTCAATGGAATCTTCATGAAAAAATGAAACACAGTGAAATAAATCATGAGAAGGTCTGTTTACTTTAGGTCAGATATTGAACTTCTGATATGTGGTCATTAAGGTGAGTGGAAGTAAACATCCTCTTTAACTATCCAGGATAAAGAAAGTTCACAATAATTTCTTTTGTTCCTTATCTCTGTTTCTCAATGAAGTGTCACCAAATGGCAGTTGCTGGAATGCAGCCATTTCCTCTGCAAGGTATTCATCGGCAGATCTATGTCAGTTGATTTTTAGATCTAGCTTTCCTGTTGTTTCACCGTGATGAAATAACAAGTGGTAACTTATTTAATCAATAGAGTCTGCTTTCTTAATATACTTCAGGTGTAATAGAAGCTAGCCTCATATAACTGACCTGGTGTATTTGCCTTCCATTTTTTCTCATACCAGTGACCCTTTAGTCAACAGAGTTCCACTTTCCTGTGAAAATCATGAGACTGAGTTGAGATGATCTCATCGGCTTGGTTTATGACATTGCTTATTTTGGTAGATTTTATTAGACTTTTTCCAAAAGCACATTGCTCCTGTCAGATCTAAATATCTTACAATATTGGTAAGGTACCTTTAATATTTCAAGATAAACTATTAACTAGTTTTAACAAATATTGACCTCGCCATAACAGGTTGACTGGTTTGCGAAACTGGTGGCAACTGCTAGAGATAAAAGGAACAGTACAAAGAATTAGAAGCCCACATACAGCAAGCCCTATATCTAGACTCAATATAATGACTAGGGAGAAAGTTTACATAAGCATTACTACGGCATGCTTGGAAGTTTCTTTGATATGACATTAATTAGACCAACCTCTGGTGATAACATGACTCTTTTTGGTTGCTGAAGGCATATTGTATGCTGCATATTAACAGAAACAACTGGCTTACAAAAATAAATATGTGGCTATTGAGTATACAATCCGATAAACTCCTCAAATAAGAACATTCTCTCTCTAGGTAAAATGTGTTGTTAATCAATGTAATTGTTCCCATAAATTCATTTCATGACATAATTACTTTTATTTATAATACTTCCATAATAGCTTTTAACAGTTTTATTAGATACATTAATTCTCTAGATCTCCACTGAACACATACCATGTGAAAGGCAGTATGCCAGGAACTATGGATAGAACAGTGTGTTAGATACAATTTTATCTTTGAGGCATTTAATCTAGTTTAGGAGAAAGACAGCAGTGCATTATGATAAACACCAAAATTGAGTTATAATCAAGGTGATATGGGAATATTAAGGAGAAAAATATTAACTCTTCTGGGCAGACTAATCTGGGTAGATTTTTCAAAGGACATTTGCTACCCTTCACCCCCAGCTGTAACCCACATGAGGTTTAAGTCAAAAATTTCCAAAGATAGCCTTCCTCTTCACTGATATATTCTTACATCCCTCCCTACTGCACTCATCAGAATCTTGAAGATAGTGATAGATTGCAGGTATACTTAAAATTTAAAAGAGGGGCACCCGAGTGGCTCAGTGATTGAGCATCTGCCTTTGGCTCAGGTTGTGATTCTGGGGTTCTGGGATCGAGTCTCATATCGGGCTCCCCAGAGGGGGCCCACATCTCTGCCTCTCTCTCGCTCTGTGTCTCTCATGGATAAATAAAATCTTTAACAAAAATAAATAAAATTTTTAAAAAAGATACCAAATCTCCTTTATTTGTAGAGAATGGAACTATTTTTTTTTCTTTTTAAAAATAGTACAGCTTTGGTATCTAGCCATGTGCACCTAGTGGGATGTCATGTCATGGAACAGGTAGTAGGGAGGGGAGAAGAGAGTTCCAAGGATTCCTGCAGAAATATTTCCAGGCACTTTTCCTTTTATCTGGTTTTTAAAAAACAGATATATTTGTCATTGTATCGGGTGAATTTAGGGCAAAAGTCTGGGAAACTCTGGTAAGAACCTCCTCAACTATTTTTGCCAAGACTTTCTGTAAGGCTTTCCAGGCCGCTGTATTGTTTTCACTAATGGTCTGTGGTTAATTCCTAAGAAAGCCAAATATAAATGTACTAAAATCCAGCAAAACAAGCCAAAGTCCTAAAATTCAACCTAATAGTGTAACAATGGTGGTTCTACTTAAGCAAATACTGAGGATAAAAAAAATATTTATGTTAAGCCAAACCACACCAACTATCTAAGGGGTAGTAGCACAATGGAATGATCCTCATGGAATAGCTGTTCAGGATATCAGCCCCACATAGTTCTATATTCCCTACTGACCACAGGAAGTTACTGTAATGATTTCTAGGATAGTTAATGAAAGATCGTTATTTGCCTAATCTTCAGAAATATAAAGGCAATTCATTGGGTCTATGTAGTAGGACTCCTTGAAAAGAGTTAATCTGTCCATAATTTGACACAGAAGGATTTTATAATGTAAATTTCAAATATCATGAAGCCATGTGTATCAAATATCAACACATTTTAAAATCCTGAAGTGTTTCTTTGCTTCCAGAGACATCTTTAAAAAAAAAAAAAAAAAAAAAAAAGCTTTATTGAGGTGTATCTTACAAACAAAATTTTCACCTGTCATAAGTATAAATTGAAAAAATTTTAGTAAATTTGTAGGATTTTGCACCCATCACCACCATCCAGTTTCAGAACCATTCTGTCATGTTCAGGAGTTCCCTGTGTCTAAGGAAGAACCCATTCCCACTTCCAGTTCTAGGCAATTACTAATCTGCATTCTCTCTAAATTTGCCTTTTCCAAACCTGTCCTATAAATGGAATCCTGCAATGTATAGTTTTCTGTGTCTACTTTCTTTAACACAGTGTAATTAATGTATTGTGGTGCCATTCATGTTCTAGGCAGTATGTATTGTAGTTCATCTTTGCTGTATAGTATTCCATTTAATGGAATTGTACATGTATGGAATCTCATGCAAGGGATGTATGTACATTTTGTTTATCGTAGTATAACTGACACTAACATTGTGTTACCTTTTCCAATTCTCAGTGTCTCTTCTCTCAGAGAAACACTAGAGTGTCTTCTTCATGGCAGGAAAACAAAACAAAACAAAAACCCTGAGGGTCTCATTTACTGTTTGCATTCTTGGAAAGGTTAGGATTTATAATAGTTAAATGTAAATTGGTTATTTGTGTCACTTTTCCCCTCTTCTTGGCTTTGAATCTTTGAATCATGGAGACAGTGAATCTCTTTAAATTCCATGCTTAAGGGCAGCTCCGGTAGTTCAGCGGTTTAGCGCCGCCTTCTGTCCAGGGTGTGATCCTGGAGACCTGGGATCGAGTCCCGTGTTGGGTTGCCTGCTTGGAGCCTGCTTCTCTCTCTGCCTGTGTCTCTGCGTCTCTCTGTGTGTGTGTGTGTCTCTCATGAATAAATAAATAAAATCTTAAAAAAAAATTCTATGCTTAAAATTTGTGTGAATATTTTTTTCTGGAGAGAGCGTCTAGAGCCATAATCAGATTCTTAAGTGGTCTGTTCCCTGAAACAATTTAAGAGCCAGTCTTACTCTTCCATTTGGTTTCATTCTTGACCCATTTTCCTTATTACTGTATATAAACTTTCTTTGGAAAACATTTGCTTTCACGGCTTTATGACTTCAACTACCAAAAGATAGAGCCTGGATAGTAATAAAATTTTCTCATCTAAATTATGGCAGTTTTAAGTGTATTTTGAATTATAAGGAAGCCTCCTTTTCTAAGCATAAACTGGGAGTTTGGAAGTTTGTGTTACTTATTTTGTGTCCCTTCTCAGTCTATCTTCAGCCTTAAATTTTCCCAATTCAAAAGGTTAGGCAAGCTGGAAACTCGTCTTGCCATTTTCTCTCTGGGACTCTATCACCTGTCATCATTTACATCTGTCCCACTGAGGCTGGAACCCACAGCACCTTCCCCAACACTTGCCCCCATGCGTTTACAGTAAATGATACCCTTTTTAATTTTTTTCTTTTTTTAAAAAAATTTAATTACAGTATAGTTAACATAGTGTTATATTAGTTTCAGGTGTACAGTATAGTGATTCAACAATTCATTACTTGGTGCTCATCATGATAAATATACTCTTTTTTTTTTTTAAGATTTATTTATTTATTCATGAGAGAGAGAGAGAGGCAGAGACACAGGCTGAGAGAGAGAGAAGGAGGCTCCACTCAGGGACCCTGATGTGAGACTGGATCCCAGGACTCTGGGATCACACCCGGAGCCAAAGGCAGATGCTCAACTGCTGAGCCACCTAGGTGTCCTGATAAGTGTACACTTAATCCCTTCACCTATTTCACCTCCCCGACCCCATCCACCTCTTCTGTAGTAACCAACAACTTGTTCTCTAGAGTTGATTCTGTTTTGTGGTTTTCTTTTAAATTCCACAGATGAATAGAATCATGGTTATTGTCTTTTTGTGGCTTATGTTGCTTAGCATTATATTCTCCAGTTCCATCCATGTTATTGCAAATGGCAAGATTTCGCTCTTTTTTATGGCTAAATAATATTCAGTGTCTGTTAGACATCTATGTTTTTTTTTTTTTTTGAGACATGTCTGTTCATGTCTTTTGTTCATTCTTGATTGTTTTGTGGTATCTTGTATAAGTTCTTTATTCTATTTAGGATAATAACCCTTTATTGGATAAGTCATTTGCAAATTATCTTCTCCTAGTTACTCAGTTGTCTTTTATTCTTGTTGACTATTTCATTTGCTGTGTAGAAGCTTTTTATTTTTGCCTTTGTTTCCTTGCTCCAGGAGACCTATCTAAAAAATACTGCTATGGCTGATGTCAAGAAATTACTACTTATGCTCTCTTCAACAATTTTTATAGTTTCAGGTCTCACATTTAGGTCTTTAATCCAGTTCAAGTTTATTTTTGTGACTATGTGAGAAAGTGGTCCAGTTTCATACTTTTACATGTAGCTGTCCAGTTTTCCTAACAGCAGTTGTTGAAAATACTTTTTCTATTGTATATTCTTGCCTCCTTTGTCAAAGATTAATTGACCATATAATTGTGGGTTTATTTCTGGACTCTATTCTATTGATCTATGTGTCTATTTTTGTGCTGGTACAATATTGTTTTGATTATCTCAGCTTTATAGTATATCTTGGAATCTGGGATTGTGATATCTCCAATTTTGTTCTAATAAGATTGCTTGGCTGTCTGGGATCTCCTGTGTTTCCATACACATTTTAGGATGACTTGTTCTATGGAAAAAATGCTGTTGATATTTTGATAGGGATTGCATTAAACCTGTAGATTGCTTTGGGTAGTATGGACATCATAACAAGATTTGTTCTAATCCATGAGCATGAAATATCTTTCAATTTCTCTGTGTCATTTTCAATTTCTTTCCTGAATGTTTTATAGTTTACAGAGTACAGATCTCTTCACTTCCTTGGTTAAGTTTATTCCTAGGTATTTTATGACTTTTGGCGTGATTGTAAATGGGATAGTTTTCTTAATTTCTCTTTCTGTTGCTTCATTTAGTATATAGTAATGAAACAGATGCCTGAATCCTGATTTTTGTGTCTTGTGGCATTATTGAATTCCTTTATCAGGTCTAGTAGTTTTTTTGGTGGAGTCTTTAGGGTTTTTTATATATATTATTATATCCTCTGCTAAGAGTGAAAGTTTTAATTCTTCCCTAGCAATTCGGATGCCTTTTATTTTTTCTGGTCTGATTGCCCTGGCTAGGACTTTCAGTATTATGTTGAATAAAAGTAAGGAGAGTGGACATCCTTGTTTTATACCTGATTTTAGTGGGGGGAAAGCTCTCAGTGTTTCCTCATTGAGTTTGATGTTCTCTGTGGGTTTTCCCTTGATGGCCATTATTATGTTGGGGGATGTTCCCTCTAAATCTACTTTGTTGAGGGTTCTTATTATGAATGGATGTTATACTTTGTCATGTGTTTTTTTTTTAAATCTATTGAAATGATTATACAGTTTTTCTTTACCTTATTAATGTGATATATTCATGTTTGATTTGCTAATATTGAAACACCCTTGTATTCTCTGACTAAACCCCACTTGATTGTGGTGAATGATTTTTTAAAATGTATTGTTGGATTCACTGCACTATTTTGTTGAGGATTTTTTCGATATTGTAAAGGATTTTTGGATCTATTTTCATCAGAGATATTGGCCTGTAGATCTCTTTTTGGAGTATCTCCATCTGGCTTTGGTATTAGGGTCATGCTGACCCCATAGAATGAATTTGGAAGTTTTTCATCCTCTATTTTTTTTGGGGGGGGGGGGAGGAGAATACTTTGAGAAGAATAGGTATTAACTCTTCTTTAAATATTTTTAGTAGAACTCACCTGTGAAGCCATCTGGTCCTGGACTTTTGTTTTTTGGGAGTTTTTTGCTTACTGATTCAATTTCATTGTTGGTAATTGGTCTATTTCAGTTTTCTATTTCTTCTTGATTAAATTTGGGGGGTTATGAGTTTCTATGAATTCTTTTTTGTTCAGTTTAAATGACACCATTTTTAAATGCATAGTTGGGTATTCGAGTGGAGAGATGAATCCCCACTTGCAGGTAATACATTCATTAGTATTTTTCTTGGGTCTACCAATAGCTCTAACTTTTCTCTATCTACTAGACTCTTACCTATAGATGTTTTTCTTTAAGGGTCCTAGGAAAATGGTCTTAGGGTGTGGCATTTGATAAGGATGCTTGTTTAGGAATCTTTAGTGGTGAACTTGGAAAAGAATTATTTCCCATTTTGAGCTTTGGTAACTTTCTCAGATTGCAAGAAAAAGCAGTCTTCAGTCCTATGAGTTTTCTGAGAAGTAGGAACATCATGACTACTGATTCAGTCAACCCAAAATCATTTTTAGAGGCCCTAATTTTAACAGTTCCATGCAGGGAATGTATGAAAACATTAAGGGGAGAAGAAACAAAGTCAACACACTTCTACCATCTGTATGTTATTACTGATGTCTGTATTAACACTCAAGTGTCAACCTATTTCCCAAACTCCAGACCTGACCCAGTGCCTAGCTCCATCTGCATGTTCTTTAAAAGCTTTATGCACTACATGTCTCTAGATGAACAACTTGCCTCTCCAAACTCCTCCTCCTTCTGTGTGTGCCATCTTAATGAGTGGATCTGACACCCAGATCAGCTCCCAGTTCCTTCTTCTTACTCTCTAACATTTAATCGTTAGTAAGGTCAGTTAATATCTGTCCTTTCTGGTTCCTCCTCTGCATCCCTACTGCCACTCCCTTATTTTGTGTTCTCCTTCTCTCTTGCTTAGATTTCTGTAGGAGTATTTCAGCTGATCTTGCCACTGCCAGACCCGCTGCCATCTATCCATCCCCATTCTGCTGCCAGTGTGATCCCCTGATTCAAAACCTTTGCTGCTTCCTATTGGCCAGGATAAAGCCTATATCCTGATTTATAGAGCATTCTTCACAGTGCTGACGTAGGTTCTCTTTTTGGCTTCTCTGTGCCATTTCTCACCATGCACTGAGTTCCAGCTAATCCAAATGTCTCTCCTGTTTCCCAAATGCCATTTCCTTTTCATCTATCCATACTTTTGGAAAGGCTAAGAAACTAACAGTAGATTGTCCTCTTGTCTCTTCTCTGGGTTTAGAATGCTCCCCATGCTCAGCCCTTCATCCTGCCCTTTTCTTTTGCCAGACTACTTCTTATCCCACAAGTCCCTGTCTAGCTGCTCTCCCTTTTATACCACCCTTGCTCCCATTCTGAGGAAAAGTCAGAATTTCTTCTAGCTACATACCTCCAGTTCCCTTTATCTTGTGGATATTGTGTATATTTTAATCTCAATCACTATGTGGGCTCTTGGAGCCATGGCATTTTATAGACCCAATGGTTAATACAGTGCCTGGCATACAGTAGATTTTCAATAAATGAATAAGGAAGTTTGCCAAGACTGTGGTAATCTTATAGCTTGCCTTGCTCATTCTTACTAATGAGGAAATTGAGACCCAGTGGAATTTGGAGAGTTGCATAATTTAAGGCAAATTCTGGAATAGAACCAAGGTGTTTGGCTTAGTTGAATGCTCCTTCAGCATCGGCAAAATTAATTCGACAGATCTAAGGAAAGAATCTTTAGTTTTAGTGATAAAATGTAACTCAGTAAGATAAGGAGATGTTTTGGTGGGAAAAGAAAGAAAAGTTTGTTTTATTTCAGAGGTTATCATGTTATTTGATTAACTTTTGTAGCCAATGCAGAAGAGTATGAAGATAGTTAAAAGGTAGCAAGAATTGCAAGCCCGGAGAATGATCCTAATGAAGAAATGACAGCACTTTGCCTAAACTCATCAGTTAATGCTGGTTAGCTTAGAAAGGTTTCTTCTCTTAAACTCTAAAATAAGTAAGATGTGGAAACTTCACAGACCCCTAGGGATCAGAGCTTGGCTAAGGGACTGGCAGTGAGAGGAACAGGAAAGCAGTATTTCTTTTGAAAGGGAGCCAAACACATGTTTCATTATTCTGGGTTCCCTGTTTGAGGCAAGTGATTTGATTGAAAATATTCAGTTGTAGAAAGGAGCTGTAGTTTTTGTTTATATTTTCATGAAATCTTTAAATACAATAAACTAAAAGTCTGGAAAGAAGAATCAAAATTCATGTTTTATTTTCAAAAGATGTCTAGAGTTGGGGTGCACATTGTGGAACAGAAGAGATAGAATTTAGGATGTTTCCTTTATTCATAGTAAAAACAACTACAAATGAGAGTAATTTGGTAGGGAAGTGATCACTATAATACATTTCTTTGTACAGAATGTTTTTACCTCACCGTGCTAAATTAAAAAAGATACAGATTATCTGGCTAAAATATAGACTATATTTGAGAGGTGGATTTTAGGAATTAAAAATGAAAGCACACATATTTGGGCGAATGATCAATTTCAGCACCATTAGCACATTTGCTGATAGAGAGGAGCAGGGAGATGGTGAATTTGTATTGGCAACCAGCTGCTGCTCTGAGGGCAAAAGGAAGAGAGCCACAGGGGATCCATACTGGGGCTGGAGGTGGTGGGAGGACAAAGCTGACACCACAGAAGAAGGTTGAGGCAGGTCTGTGTTACCTTGAGTGGAAAGAAGAGATGCTAATCTGCTTCCAACAAGAAGGATGACAAGATTGGAAACAGTGGAGAAATGCTTACAAAAACTATATGAAATAATTTCCAAGGTTATAGAAGAATAGACATGAAGAATAGAAACTTGCTATACTTTCTACTGTATATTTAGCAGATAGAGATAGAAGAATTAGGGTTAATTTTTTGGTCTCATATAGAGCTAAAATTCTTATTATTTATTTTCTAAGATTGTCACCTAAATTCTAGGGCAATTTCTGTCTCCATCACTTCTCAGACAGCTGCTCTTAGCAATGAAGTTGGTTCTACCGATACCTATGTCAAGTAAGCTCACTGGGTTTGGGGACCATCTCTTTCTCTTTGGTCAGTCCATTGCTTCCACTGACTTTGTTTAGCTATCTTATTGCTCATCAGTCTCATTTTTGCCCCTTTTCATGGTCTGGAACTTTCACCCTCTTTTTTTCCTGCTCTCCACCCACAATCTAAATTTATTCACTTTATTCCATTTCTTTAGGACCATATTTTTACTTTTTAAGAGACTAGCCTGGGTCTGACAAAATAATCAGTTTGTGATGTTACCCATCCCAGAAAATACATTGTTTGAAACATGGCCTTTTGGAAATAGGAGTGACTCTAGGATTGTAGGCTCAGGTATCATGGAGTTATGGAGGTGTGGGTGCTATGGGACCGGAATCTGGGGAAATGTTAGAGGAATGAGAGGCCTTACTGAACCATTTTTAAAATGCAAAATTCTAATTAAGAATTATAATATGTGTGAAGAGTTTCTGGGTACCCTGTATGGAAAGTCCTAGTCAAATCCTAAATATTAGCATTCCTGTCATTATAGAGTCCCAGAGCAGGGAGGTACTGAGGAATTTGCAACCAAATATCCTCCTCCAGGCCCTTTAGCACCTTCTAAAGATTTCATAAATCAGGGAATATGCAACGGTTTGCTGAAGGGATAAGTGTTTGAGAGGTGATGAAGTTTACTCAGAGAACTTAGAGTTCAGTTTTATTTGAACTAAAGCTGTGAATGGACCTACAGTGCTGAGGATCCTTCTGGGCCTGTTTAAATAGTAGCTCCAATTCCCTTCTTGAGCAGCTTTGCATGTTAGCCAGTGAGTGCTACAAATACTGATCTGTACTGCATGGGGCCCTGTCCTGGGTCAGGGCATGGTGCAAACGCCTTGCAACCTAATCCTTCAAGCACCAACTCAAGGCACAAGCCTGCCATGAAGTTTTTCTTGACAACTTCTGGTCCTTCCCTTCTTTGAACTCCTGTGTGTTTTTTAGTGTTGCACTATTAATTGAACCTTTCATGTCTGTATAGCAGGATGGGGAATTTTGTTCACCAGAAATTCTGGGCACTGCTACTGCTTGGGAGAATGACATTTCCAGCAGCTGCCTGGTGAGGTCAGGCATGAGGGGAGGGTGAGTGAAGGCAGGGTGTAAATTGGCTCCAGGAGGGGAGGGCAGGAAGATTGGGAATGCTGCATGGGGTGAAGGGAACTCCCTGGATGAGAAAGAGTGGGAGAGTGTGTAAGTGGGTTCTCTTACCATGGGCTTTTTGAGAAGAGAAACAAAAGGATATCTAAAATCATTCAGCAAGGTATTATTTTTTTGGCGAGGTCCTAAAAATCCATAGTTAATATCTAGCTTAGTCTTAAGAGTTGCTCTAGTCTTCTTGTTCATTTGTTGTTCATGTGCAACATTCAATACATATTTATTGAGTAACTTTTATGAGCCAGGTACTGTTCTAGGGCTAGAGATTTAGCGAATAAGACTAACATTCTGGTGAGGAGACAGACAATAAATAACAGATAAATAGAAATGGATGAGATAATATTATTAGATCTATGAGGAAAATAGAACAGGCGAATTTAGAAATTCCAGCTTTTATGTGGGTTTCATGTGTGTGGCTTATTCTTCCAAAGTAGATGTGAACTGCCCAGGACTATGCCTTCACACCTTGATATCCTCCATTATTCTCATGAACTACCTTATGCCTTTGTAGATAGTTAATATTTCAAATATATTAATCCAAGAATAGTATTCTATAATGAGATAACTGTGTTTTTATTGCAACATTGAATATATTCCCTATGCTGTACTTTTTCATCTTCATGACTTATTTATTTTACAACTGGAGGTTTGTACCTCTTAATCTCCTTTATCCATTTCATTTATCCCTTGCTTACCTCCCTCTGGAAACCACCATTTTGTTCTCTATATTTTACAGTCCTTTTTTTTGTTTCTTAGTTTGCCCATTTGTTTAGTTCAGATTCCACATATAAGTCAAATCATGTGGTATTTGTCTTTCTCTGACTTCTTTCATTTAGCATAACATTCTTTTTAGTTCCATCCATGGTGTTGCAAATGGCAAGATCTCATTTTTTCTTTTTTTTTTGGGGGGGGGACTGAATAATGTTCTGTTGTGTGTATACACATACATATGTGTACATATACATACACACACATATATATGCACACACATATAGTACATCTACTTTATCCATCTACTGATGGACACTTGGGTTGCTTCCATATCTTGGCTATTATAAATAATGCAATAAACATAGGGATGTGTATATTTTTGAATTGATGTTTTTGTTTTCTTCAGGTAAAAACTCAGTAGTGGAATTATTGAATCGTATGATTAACTTACTGTCAAACTCCCATTCAATTTTCCACAGTGACTGTGCCAATTCATAGTCCCACCAACAGTGCATAAAGGTTCCCTTTTTTCTACATCCTCACAAACACTTGTTATTTCTTGTCTTTTTGATTCTAGCCATTCTGACAAATGTAATCTCATTGTGGTTTTGATTTGTTTCCTTGATGATTAGTGATGTTGAGCCATCTGTGTCTATTGGCCATCTGTATGTCTTTGGAAAAACGTTTTAAGATCTTCTACACATTTTTCAGTCAGTTATTTTTTTTTGATAGCTACATGCAAGAAAATGAAACTGGACAACTTTATTACACCATACACAAAAAATAAGCTTAAAAATAAGCTTACGATTGAAGGCCTAAATGTAAAACCTGAAACCTTAAAACTCCTACAGGAAAACATAGGCAATAATTTATTTGACATCGCCCTGAGCAACGTTTTTCTAGGTATGTCTCCTTGAGCAAGGGAAAAAAGAGTGAGCATAAACTGAGAACACCAAAATGAAAAGCTTTGGCACAGTGAAGGCAACCATCAACAAAATGAAAAAGCAACTTACTAAATGGAGAAGATATTTGCAAATGATACATTTGATAAGGGGTTAATATTCCAAAACATATAAAGAACTTATACAACTCAACATCAAAAATACCCCCAAAATAATCCCAGACATTTGGTTTTGTTGGGTTACTTAAACTTACTTGGGTGATTTTCATACTTTGAAGTCTGTAGTTACCTCTGTAGAGTAAAAACTTAAAATATGCACAAAAAGTTGATAAGATTACAGTGGAAACTAAGTCAATGGTTCGTTGATTTCGGGCTGATAATTATTAAGAGACCCTCGTAAGTGTTCTTCATAACAAGTATTGTGAAAGGAACACTAAATTTTGTATATTATGGCTCTTTCTATTTCTACAATATTGACAAAATGAGCACAGTGATCAAAGCAAACTACCTCTGACATTTAGGGAAAAGGATTGACCATTAGTCTTTTGGATTTACCTATCAGGTAAAGTTGGACACAAAGTAACTAGTAAGACAATGGTTCAGAAAGGAAATGCAAATTCACTGGTTTGGTATTCTTCTAGTCAGGGCTATGGGATGCTAGGTTAGAGCATGAGTTTTACACCTGGGAAAGTAATCACCTTATTGGAAAATTACTATGACACAATTTGGGAAGGAAGTAAACCATGAGGCAGGATGGAGTTGCCTGGAGCTAGTCTATAGAGAGCCCACTCAAAGGGGCCAATGCTACATAAGGACACAGGTGAGCAGGAGGTACAGATAAAGGTCCAGAGTAGAGGAACAATGGTCACTGCAAGGTTCCATGGGCTGTGGTGAAGGATGCAAGGCTTTGGTCTCTAGGGTTTCCTGGAAGCCCAATTTTAGGGGGAATTCCCTGTGAGATTACAGATTATTCAGAAGCAAGTCTAATTTTTCCATAAAGGTAAGCTATTGAATAGGGTTTCCTCTTTGGATTTACTTTAGGTGACTCAACAATGTATAGGATAGCAACAAAGCCACAAACCCTGAGGCTTCTAATTCTCTGAAAGCAGTAAGAGCTTGTGGCAGATTGCCTGGCACCATCTACTCTGCTTTTTCCACCCTTTTCTGGTCTCATATGGCCTGTCTTCAACTGGATATGTCCCATAATGACCTCACACTCAACATCTCCAAGGCCGATCTTATCTTCTACCTTTCCTTTGTTGGTTTATGATAACATTCTTTTCTAAGCTACATTAATTAGAAAACAATGGAGCTTTTAAACCTTTTCTTCATGTTTTGCTACATGTGGTACACAGTGCAAACCCAACTGCTCATACATTTAAAACATCTCATATCTTCCTTATTTAAGAGCAGCAGCTGTTAAGCAGGATATTAGCTCGTTTCTACATTTCTACCTAAGCCTGATAACTAAAGTTCTTTTTTTTTTTTTTTTTAACATCTTCTAAGTTTCTTTCATTATATTTCTTTTACTTCCCATTTCTGAACCCGACACTTTCCCATTTGGGAAATAAATACACACTATCCCAATGATACTTAAGATTCTCTTTTCTCTTCTGGTTACAGATCATAGTCCTATTCTTTGCATGCTAGATACTTTTTGACTAAGTGCCAAATATTGTGAATTTTACAATGTTGGGTGCTAGATTTTTTTTTTTTTTTGTACTTTAACTATTTCTGGGTGTTGCTCTGGGGTGCAATTAAGTTGGTTGGCATCAGTTTGATCCTTTTGAGGCTTGTTTTTAAGCATTCTTAGGCAGGTCCAGAGTGGCCTGTAGTCTGTGTCTAATTTGGCACCACTACTAAGGCAATACCCTTCTGTATTCTCCTCAAGGCTCCTTGTATCATGAAGTCTTTCTACTCTGGCTGGTGGGAGTAGCAACTCCTTCTAGCCCTGTGTGAGCTCTGGGAATTATTACTCCTTCTTTAGGTGGTTCTGGCTTCAGTATTTTCCTCACATGCCATTCAATACTCAAGGAAGGAAGCCCTCCATAGACTTCTGAGCTTGCTTTCTGTATACCCCCCTCTGCATACTCTGCCCTGCTAATTCTAGTTGCCATGATTTTCAACTGTCTTCAACTCAGGGAGACTGTCAAACTCCATTTGGGTCTCTCTCTCTCTCTTTCTCTTTCTCGGTCACACTTGAAGACACTCAGCCACACTGGAAGACACTCTGTCAGTCACACTGGAAAACATTCTCTCAGCCACACTGGAAAACTCTCTCTATACCTGAAACAGAAGTGAATTGTGGGCCTTAGCCTGTTTACTTTCTCTCAAAGATCACTGTCCTATAGCCTGAAGTCAAAAAGTGTTTCATATATATTTGCCTGCTTTTCCTTTTTTTTTTTTTTTTTCCTTTTTACAAGTAGAGCAGGTGGGAAAATCTAAATCCTCTTATTGTCATGACTAGATGATGAGAGGTGGAAGTCAGTATCTCTATGATCAGGCCATACTTTACCTAGCTATCCTTATCTTCTACTGTTTTTGTTTTTTTTTTTTCCAGTTTGAATTATCTTTTAGTTGAATACTTACACCAGCATGATCAACCATCTATATCCATGGATGGTTAAAAAAGTGTCCGTTTTGTCTTGTTTATGTGCTATACTATAATATCTACAAGAGCTGTACAAATTCTAGACATAGTAGTATCCATACTTGAAAAAGCATATTTGTCCTTTAAAATGTAGAATGAAACCAATTTTCTCTTCACTTTGTAAGATGAATGATAGATGCTGAGTGAAAATGAGTCTCTATACACAGTTCTCTATTTAAAAAAAATTTTTTTTAAAGACTTTTAATTTGAGATAGAGCAAGAGAGAGTGCACATGCACGAGTGAGGGGAGGGGTAGAGGGAAGAGGGAAGGGGAGAAGCAGGCTCTTCACTAAGCAGGGAACCTGTTGCAGGGCTCAATCCCAGGACCGTGGGACCATGACCCAAGCCAAAGGTAGATGCTTAACCCAGGTGTTCCCACAGCTCTCTTTAGTATCTCTCTGTATCCTACCTATTCCTTCATTTAGCAGTAGATGCTTGCTAAACAGGGTCCAAAGGGAATGATCAGAAACCCTCTTGTGGACCTCAGAATGTTCAATATGTGTTCATTCTAGTCCTAATGGTGATTGAAGTTTCTTATAATTGGAATGTTAAACTTGCCATAATTCATATTAAGTTGTATTATAAGACTTAAGATCCATTCTCAGTTCTACAGTTAACTAAGGGCTTAGGGTGATAACAATCCAATCTCTGAGGTTTACATTTCCAGACTCAAGGAGAATTTTCTTAAAGTACAGATAAATTGAGCAGATTTTGTTCTTGCATGTTTAAACATACACTGGGGAGGGGGGGGAACCTAAGAACAATGAAAAATAACTTTTTGTAAAATTCTGAATCTTAAATTCTTTGCATGAATCATAATTGAGATCGCTTAAGATAAATTCTTTTTAGTTGACCAGAATTTTTTTTCTTGATTTTATGGTATATAAATCTTTGTGCTATAAAATATCTGTAATTATAACTTAACAAGAAACCATCAAATGTTCTTGATATAAGTAGGTCTTATTCAAACAAAAGAATAAGAAACTTTTGAAGTAGAGAAATTTGATTACATGACCTGAAAACTGTCCCACTACCAGTGTTTACCATTTTGAATGTTGACAATGAAGTTTCAAGACTGTTAGTCCTAATTTTGAGTGCAATTGAAATGTTATTTTCCTGCTTCCAAATGAATGTAGAGTTGACTCCTAACTTTTTGGTCACTTTCAATAATGCAAACTCTTCTAGACAATTTTAATTACCAAGAATCCAAGTTCAAAAATATGTATTTAATTGCACTGGGATTAGAAGGCATGGTTACCTCACTCTCTATTTTCATGCCTAGTGCCTTTACTCCATTCCCTTGGTCACTGGACTGACTTTTCTAGCATTAATTGTTGGGGGAGGGAGAGGGAAGAGGTAGAAGGGGCAGAAAGGATCTTTCTTGAATGTCTTTGACATGACAAAGGTTTACTTTGACCAAGGCAGATCTCATGATGCTTGGTTCTTTGAAGACCTCTCTTCATTCCCCATTGTCGCATTGGATCCTATTCATGAGTTTCACTGATGTGGATGAATGCATCTTCTGTCATGATCACCTAGGATTCCCCTGTCATTCCCTGAGAATTCTAGCAGTTTCTCCAGTAGCTTTCTGCTGCTGTCTTTGTTCTTGTTTTTGTTTTTTTCTCCCCTCCAGGGAGCTCTCTTATGCAAGATCTAAGATGACTTTGCCACTTGCTTGCTCATGACATTTAGTGTATGAAAAATGCACATCTGAGACTCTCTGTCCTTAGGAATGATACTATGTTTCAAATGATGGCTTGGACTCTGTTGCCCTAGTCAAACTCTTGTCCTTTAGATCACTCAGTTGAGTCAGACAACCAGTCTTCTCTGTCCCTTAAACTTCAGGGGACATAGTTCAAGCTCTCTGAATGGTCTTCTCAAAGTCCTTATAATTAGCCCTGAGGTTAGAAGACCATACCATTCTCCCATTCCATTCTCAAAGTGGGGGTGGATGAAGACTCAGCAAAACTACAATTGTCTCTAAAGAAATTCTCTTTCTAATTTCCAATTCCTTTCAGCTCTTCAATTTTACCCTTTTATAGTGGGTTTGAGGGGTCAATGTCACAATCAGTTTTTTTAAGCCACTTTCTTTGCCAATTCTGCATAAGTGATATTGAATTATATTTTTGAATGTCAGAGTAGTTGGCACTTCTATTAAGACCTCAGTTGAAACAGAGACCAAAATAGTTTTGTGTTAAAACTCTTCTATATTTATGTTTTAAGATGTGTCAGCTTGTCCAGACAAAAAGAAAAATATACTCCAAAGGAACTCTTAAGAAATGACATTAAATGTTCAGTTTTACATTTTTAATATGTATATAAGCAAATTTTGTGTTTTTTAAAAAGTTTATTTTCTGATTAATTTAGATATTTTTTAGGATTCATTCTAAGAATGGAATCTTAATTTATGGCATTGTGTTTGTAGGAAATATGGTCAGAGGACCAATTAAATTGTCATTTTTTCCCCCCAGAAAATTCCACTGTTGGTATGGTACTCAAAAGTAGAAACAATGGAGAATACACCTACCTCAAAATATGGAGTTCCAGAACTTCTAAAGGAGACATGCATGAGACTAGCATCTTCTTGGGAGGATAAGGTTATTCCTCTTGAGTGCTCTTTCCCATAAATATGGAACCAAAGACTTCTTCATACCTTCTTAAGTTCCTATATTTGGCCCTTTTTAGAATGTAAAACGGTTGTGTATCTTTCATGAAAAGCCTTTATTCTCTGTGGCCTAAGTCCTATCTGAATTCAGCACAGTGAGTCAGCAGGTGACCACCAGGGGGCAGCTATATACAGCCTTTGGGCTTAATTTTGCAGGCACTGGGGAATTATGGAAGGTTTCAGAGCAGAGGAGTGACCTAGTGAAAGTTTGTGTTGGGAAGTTTAATTTGGTAGCCAGGGTGAAGGGGAAAGGATTATCCCAGAAAGTCTGATCTGAGACCATCGCTGTAATTTGAAGTAAAGAGGGGCAGCAGTGGCATTAAGGTAGGACTAGGAATGGAAAAAAAATTCCAGAATGTTCATTCCTTTTATTATTTTTTTAAAGATTTTATTTACTTGAGAGAGAGAGAGAGAGAAAGCACGTGCACGTGCCTGACTGAGTATCCATGAAGGGGGTAGGGAAAAGGAAAGGGAGAAAACCTGAAGCTGATCCTTGGCCAATCTGGGAGCCAGAGGTAGGACTTGATCATGACTAGCAGAAAGCAAGAGTCAGGGGCTTAACCGCCACCCAGGCGCCCCCAGAATGTTCATTCTTAATTAAAGTCAGAACCACATGACTGACTGGATATGGAAGAAGAAAATAGAGAACAAGTCTGCTTAGAGGATGTTAATTTTGAAAATGGAAATAAAGCTGCTTAGCTATATTCCCTGCCCTCTCCCCACTATGTATAATCAATTTCATTTTCATATAGAATTATAAAAACTTTTCAATGAAAATTTTAAGAATAACCTCAAAAGAGGCTTTTTGGAATATTAGACATTTCAGTCCCTGGTGGTTTCTGGAGATTTTGGAGGCAATTGTCGGTTGGCCTCTTTTCTTGGAAGGGAAAAAAATTAGAGTAAGAAACCATGGTGTTACTCTTTATTGTTAGACTTTTTTTTTTTTCTTCATTAAAATGGTAGATGTTTGGAGAAATAATGCCTGACTCTATCTCTCTGAATGGAGGGCAAGCCAATGGAAAATTGTGTTGTGGGAGGATATTACCTCAGAAGAGCTTTGTATTAGTACACATGTCCACATTACTTCCCAAAGCATACAGTCTCACCTTATTAATGAGTATTAAGAGAAAAGATCTCCCCCAAATATAAATACCCCAAATGTATCTGAGGGGGAGATCCCAGTGTAGTGCATGTTATGTATATTATACACTGTATTCTTAAAGCACACTAGAGAAAAGAAAATATTATCAAAATCATAAGGAATAGAGGATACTATAATTACCAAAAAAAAAAAAAAAAAAAAAAAGAAAAAGAAAAATCCACATACACATGGACTCATGTAGTTCAAACCTGTGTTGTTCTAGAGTCAGCTATACTCCCACAGTTTTGGTTGTAGTGAAAGTGGAAAAGACAAAATGCTCCAATAAACACAATAAGTTTTGAGGTTTGCCACTGGGGAATCCGTATCAATAGTTTTGATATAGAATTCTATGTACCATGCCAGGCCTTCTAAATTATGTAGTTAATTTCAGCAAACAGGAACTCAGGATAAAGATTCTCAAAAGTGTGATCCTGGTTTCTCTGTTTCTGCTCTCTGGAGTTCTGGGTCACCTGGTCTGGATCTTTACTACATTAGGCGACTGCACATTTGGTATCCATTGGAGTCACTCATATGGTGGCACTTACCCTCCTTGGATTGTCTAGATGGCCCTTTGGTACCTTAAAGGTGTCCATCACTTATGACTCATCCCACACAGAGATGCCTTTTCCTTTTCATAGCTTCAAAATATACTCAGACTGATTATTTCTCACCTACCCAGTGCTACTACCATTGACAAGCCACCATAGTATATTACCTGGATTTCTAGAATTGCATTTTATGCAATTCTATGCATCTACCTGTTCAGTCTGTTTTTCAACATTGGAGCTAGCAATCCTGATGATCCATTCGTGTTACTTCTTAGCTGAAAATTCTGCAGTGGCTCCTAATTTCACCCTTAATCAAAGACTGAGTCCTTATAAAGAACTGGAGTTCTCTGCTACCTCATCTCCTGTGTTTCACACTTCACTCACTGCACTTCACTCACACTTAGAATATTCCAGACATGGCAAAATGCCTTCATTTCTTCAAGTCCTCTGGAGATTTAGGAGAAAATGAGGCCAACCCTGGCTGCCCTGTTTTAATTGCAAACTTTTCTTCCCACCAATTCTGATTACCTTTTCTTGTTTCACATCCCCACCCCCCCCACACACACAATTCTCTATATAATTCTAATGTACTATGTAATTATGTTTTCTTTTTTAGATCTCTTCCTCTCTCTCTCTCTCTGCTAGAATATGTGCTCTGCAAAGGTAGGGATCTTTATCTGTTTTATTCACAAATGTATTGCATTTGTTTAAAGTGGGGTCCAGAGCAGTACCTAGAAAAGAACAGTAGATAATAAAGGAACTGTGCATTTTTCATTATTTGTGAAACTTGAGTAGGGCCTAAGAATTAAATATAGGCATGTATCTCTTATTTTTATGATATTGAGATTACATAGAAGAATGTCCTTGTTTGTAGGAGAATAAACACTAATGTATTCAAGGGTCATGAAACCTCCATTAACAAATGACTTAAATTGACTTATACAGTTTTAGCAACATTTCAGTAAGTTGAGACTATTTCAAAATAAAAAGTGCTTTTAAAAGTGTTTTTCTGGGGATCCCTGGGTGGCTCAGCAGTTTAGTGCCTGCCTTCAGCCCAGGATGTGATCCTGGAGACCTGGGACGGAGGCCCACGTCAGGCTTCCTGCATGGAGCCTGCTTCTCTCACTGCCTGTGTCTCTGCCTCTTTCTGTCTCATGAATAAATAAAAATCTTAAAAAAAAAAAAAAAAAGTGTTTTTCTGAGGTGATGTGGAGGTAAAGATGAGTGGTATGCAGGAAGGGAAAGGAGATTCCACACAGAATTGCTTGGGTTCCTAGCAATAGGTCTTTAAAAAAAAAAAATCATTTATTTATTTATTTATTTATTCATTCATTCATTCATTCATTCATTCATTCATTCATTCATTCATGAGAGACAGAGATGTGGAGACACAGGCAGAGGGAGTAGCAGGCTCTATGCAAGGAGCCCGATGTAGGACTCCATCCCAGACCCTGGGATCAGGCCCTGAGCTGAAGGCAGATGCTCAACTGCTGAGCCACCCAGGTATCCTGCAATATGTCTTTATTTGGGATTTAGCACCTAGTTCTCTGGGTTGGGGAGTGTCTCCTCGAACTGCTTAGGTTAAGAGTTTTTAGTTCACCACAGAACTTTCACCTTTCTGTAGTGCATAGGACACAGGAGGCTGGGCCAGCATAGGTTCAAGTACAACCTGCCCTTGTGTCTGGAATCAGCACTTTTGTGCTTCTCATCCCCCTGGTATTGAGTCTGAGCCACTCTGATTATTTTAGGTCCCTGGTTACTCTCTGACTTTCACCAAGATTCTCCATGTACCTCTCCATCTATCATATATGCTGGAAAACACCATGCAAACTCCTTCCTTCTAGTCCTTGCACACTGGAATGCTTCCCTCTTCCTGCCAGATATCCAAAGAGCTCACCTCTTATCTTTCACATGTTTTGCCATCTTCTCATATTTAAAATTCCTCCTCCCTGGTTCTCCTATCTTCCTTTCTTTGATTATCACTAACACATGATCTTATTCACTTGTTTATTTTCTCTCTCCTGAAGAAAATGTCAGGTGTAGGAAAACAGGGTTTTTTTTTTTTTTTTTTTTTTTTAAATTGATGTTATTTTGTTACTGATGTAAGCTCAGGTTATGGAATAGTACTTAGCACACCCCCAGGTACTTGGTAAATTTTCTGCAGATGAATTAAACAAATATATCCCCCATTGTGGATAGGATTCAATGAGTTGTAGAGTGTATGGGGAATGGTTTGGGACTGACCTCACCCTGTGGCCACTTAGCCAGAACCCCCTGTTTATATTTAATAAATGGGAAGCATCTGTTTTCCAAAACAACAATATTCTTTTCAGTTCCGTCAAGGATAGTGAGATTGTCTGGAGTAGGTTATCCCCACAGAAAATTTTCATTTTTATTCAAGTGTGCAAATAGTTTCTGTAAACATAGGTTGTAACAGGGATATTTGTGTTTCTGGAAGGGGAGGAAGAAACATTTTCTTTTTGATAGGATCCAAAGTCAGTTATTTCTCAAAACGTAGTGACTCGAAACACAACATTTATTTTGTTTATGAATCTGCAATTCGGTAGAGCTCAATGGAGACAATTTGTGTCTCTCCTCTTGGTATCAGCTGGGGCAGGTTCATAGTTTTCTGAAATTTTATCTGTTTTATGCTTTATCAAAAAGGAAAGGGACCAAGTGGTACTTACCGGCTAATGGGTAACATCAGCATATGCTGCAGTTAAGAAGCAGAGCCCTCTGGAATTACCAGTTTAGATTTGGCAGCATGTTTTGAAAGAATAAAATAATAAGGAGTACTCATGTTTGTGGTAAACTGTTCTATAAGTGGGTATCTAATATGAAAGGAGAAATATATAAAAGGAGGTCTACAGTTAGAAAATTCTAGAAGTTTGTTATTCTATTGTAGCCTAAAAGTTTAAACCCCTTGGAAAGATTCTAAAATAGGAAGATTTCAAGTTGGGAGGAAACATGGCAGGGGAAAATAAGCAAGGAAAATGTTCTGGTCATCTATCCATGCATAGTAAACTCTCAAAACTTAGTGACTTAAAGGAACCATTTCCTACACCCTCCTCCAATAATGTAGATTGGTAATTTGGGAATGGATCCAGACAGTGTAATCAAGGCCAACTCAGGCTGCAAAATCCACTTCCAAGATGGCCTCTTTAGGCACATTTTTGGCACCTCTGTGATCCTTGTCCTTTCTCTCCCCACGGTGTCCCAACTGGTAGGGCCTCTGCTGATGACTTATGCTTCTCACAACTTTTCACAACTTCTCATAACAATTTCTTACAAATTTTAAGATGCTCAGATATTTTACTTGGTGGCTTAGGGCCCTCAGAGAACATGTTCCAATGGACCCTGACAGAAGCTTCAAGAAGAAGTCACAGTATGTCACCTATGCTGTATTCTATAGATCAGGCAAGTCACTAACACCAGTCAAGACTCAGTGGGAAAAGTAGCTAAGAATTTGTAGACTCCTCTAACCTTACAGTCTGCCTTTTGGCCACAAGTTACTTACATTTCCCTGAAACACACAAAGCATTCATGTGTCCCAAAGCCCCCCAATTTCATTTTTTTTTTCCTTTTTCAGCATTGAAGCATTTTCTTTTTCAGCATTTTCTTTTTCAGCTTGAAGTCTGGGATCTGATCAGTTAAATCAGGTCCAGATGTAAGTTTCTCAGATGAAGTTTGAGTACAATTCTGAAGACTTACGAGCCAGAGATGAATTTTTCCCTCTCCCCAACACACAACATAAAATGGTAGAACTAGGTGGGAGAACCCCAATAAACACTAGTTCAAAAAAGACGAAAGCAGAATCCTATAAACACTTACTGGTTTGTAGCAATGATGAAATCCATTGGGGCATGTGTTGTCACCTCCTTGATTAGGGCCCCTTGATTGGTCTTGCCCCTTGAGAATGATTCTCTCTGGCTACTTGCTCTGCCCTCTGGACTCTTGGTTCTGCCACTGAGTCATGCTTCCTTTTCTATGAGAAATGGTCCTTGCTTCCAGCTGACTAGTTTACTTAGCCGGCTCTTCCCCCAAAGAAATTCAAAGGTTCAAAGGCCTCTTTTCATTTTGTAATTTCAGTTCAAACTAATATGATTCCTTTAAAAAGTTTGTGGGTTTGTGTGTATCAAATTATAATCCACTCTATTGGTTCAAAGCCAGACCACACTTTCTGAAATAGGTGTTTTGTTTGTTTTTAAACCTCGGATGAGGAGTCTGGATGCTTGGAGAAAACATCCTTAATATTTTTAGAGTACATTTGTCTAGGAGAGAGGATCTGAGAAACAGGACCTTATGATTTTTAGAAGCCCGAGTATACACATCTTTCAGTAATTCTTAGCCATATTCTGATATGATTATCATTAAGGTGATGCTTTACTGGTAGTGTTTGAGATTTAGTATTTACCTGGAGACCATTTCTTATTTTGAGAGCATATTGCTAACGAGAAAAACTAAGATTGGGCAGCCCCCGTGGCCGAGTGGTTTAGCGCCACCTTCAGCCCAGGGTGTGATCCTGGAGACACTGGATCGAGTCCCACGTCAGGCTCCCTGCATGGAGCCTGCTTCTCTCTCTGCCTGTGCCTCTGCCTGTGTGTGTGTGTGTGTGTGTGTGTGTGTGTGTGTGTGTGTGTGTGTGTGAGAATAAGTGAATAAATAAACAAAATTAAAAAAAAAAAAACCTAGGACTTAAAAACTCTTATTTTTAAATCCAGTGAGTCCTGGTTTCTTTCTTCTCAGTTCTGTTTGAAAGCTGAACAATTTTTTTAAAAAATTCTCTTGAGTGTTATCCCCACAGCTATAATGAGCTGATTGTCACTTTTAGCATTTTATCTGGAAATCTCTTTAGATAAATCCTTCAGTTCATTAGGGTTTTTTTTTTTTTTTTTGCTTGTTGCAAATTAGAGGGGAGGAGACCCGTATTACCAAATCTTCAACCACTACACAATAGAGTGTACTCTTTTCTCCAGCCTCTGGTCACAATTTCCTCATAGTCCTTCAAGCCCAATAAACCCTTTCCAACTTTCTGCTCAACGCTGGGTCCACCAGCCAATGTTCCAGGTTTTAGGTTTTTGTTTATGACATCCCATTTCAGGTACCAAATTCTATTTTGTTTAATGCTACAAAACTACACTGACGCCTGATGACTTAGAACAACCGTTTCATTTTCCTAAGTATTTTCTGATCTAGGAATCCAAACATGGCTCAGTGGCCAGTTTGTTTCTGATCCATTTGCAGCATTAGCTGAGGCATTTAGAGCCAGTGAATCCACTTAAGTGGGTTCTTCACTCACATATTCAAGTGCTTCTTGGCCTCTTTCTCTTTCCATGTGCTGTCTCCAGGATTTCTCCATGTGGCTTGATCTTCTTATATCGTAATGATCTCAAGGTAGTCAGACTTTTTATATGGTGGCTCAGGGCTCCCACATAGTGTTCAAAGAGATCTGGGAAGAAGTTTCAAGTTTACATTTTCATCTAGTCTCTGAAGTGCCAGAATAACCTATCTACTATGTTCTACTGATCAATCAACACACCAAGCCCAGCCCAGACTCCAAGAGAGGGGAGTTAGACTGGAACTCTCAATGGGAAGAATAGTAGCGAATTTGCTGCCTCAAGAATTTAGGTGTTGAGAGGTGTTGGTGGTCAATTAGATTTTAGGATTTTATTCATGTTAAAAGTATTCAGGCATTATTTACCTTTTATCACCTGTCCTTGAATATGTTTTTATGTTGTGTTGAAAAACCTACTTTCAGGAATTTGAGGGGTCAATGAGGGACTAGAGTCTGCTATAGAGTTTTTAAAGCTATCAGAATTTATGTATGTATTCATTAGTTTTGCTCTAACACTAAATTTAAACGAAGGGAAATTGGGTCATCAAAATATCCAAATCAATTACCACATTTGTTGAATATTCCCAGGCACTGAGACACTGGATATTTGCTTAGCTGACTGATGAATCTTATGGAGTGTCTGGCTTTTCTTGAATTTCAGAGAAATAAAGGATTTATATCTTAACCCACAGATACTGTGTATGTAGGGAAATGAAGCCAAAAAGAGCAGAAATAACCACAATCTTATATGGCTCTGGTTTAATAGAGAAAAATGCATGGAGAGCTTACACTTTGGTCTTTGTTCCCACAGTCTGGCTAGTGTCATTTCTGCAACTCCCTGCTGATATAGGAGGAAATAGGATCTAGGACCCCTGATAATGAAGACCCTTTGGGAAAGCAAGAAAACTCCTATTCAAAATCCCCATTCTACATATTTCTGACATTGTTTTGATCTTAAAAATTTTCCTAAAATAAAAAGGAAATAAGATAAAGTTACTTTTCCAGAACTTCAAGACACACTTAAAATTATATATTTAAAGGGAACTTTCAAGACACATTTCTAATTATAATGAGAATTATGAGATACATTTCTAACTGTCATCAATAATTAGAATTACACAAAATTTTTTTTCTAGTGGGCTTGTGAGATGTCAGATCTTTCTGAAAAAAATTGATATACTTGTGTATGCATATTAAAACTTCTAAACATGTTAAAGAAGCATAAAAGCAACTTGTTCACCAGGCCAATTTTTTTTTTCTGCCTTAACATCTTGCATAGCCAGTTGGATCTTAATCTTACCACAGTCTAGCTTTTGCCATTTCCCCAGAAGCCTGATGACTATTGGCACTAAGGTTTGGTTCTCAGGCTTAGAGTAGACAGACACACCACTGCCCGCACACACACAACTGATGGGCTAATAAGACAATGACTTGATAACATGCATATGCTCCTTGCTCTCTGGATACGAGCTCGGGCAAGTATCAGTTATGACAGATTTGGCCCCTTATCCAAGTTAGGTTAAATCAAGCCAAATATCGCTGGCAATTTTCTCCTATGAGTAAGATATTTCTTATGAAGTAGCTAGCTTCTGATTTGGAAATAATGATTTTAAAAACCAATGAATTTCTGTATACATACTGAGTAGTAATGATCAGCGAATTGTCAAAGCCTTTGAAGGTGCTGTTAGTTTGGAAGCTGGACAGTAATCCAGACAAAAAAAAATATGGTCATAAAAATATAGTTTAGAGAAGGAAATCAAGAAGTTTATTTTACTAAGGAGAAAAGAGGATAGTTGATAAAATTCTGATTAATAACGTATTGCTACTAATGTGTGAGAAAGTAAGGTGGTCACAGACCATACCAAACTCTAAAGAAGTTCTGTGCAGGGTCCAGTGTTGTCCATGTTAAATTGTTTTATGTGTTCCATCTCCCACCACTTCTGGTATGGGAAGAATATATCTGGGTGATATCTAGAATTTGAAGTTGGAAAATCCTTACTGATCTAGTAAGTATAAAATGCCTTGTTGATTGCGCTTGGAAATAGCTACTGAGTTCTATCATTTCACCCAGCTTAGTTTTTGACTAATCCATGTTGCCAAGCTGAAACCTACTGTTTTTGTTCTTCAAGTACATTTTGGGTGTCAGTGATTTTATGGTTAATCAATAAACCCCTGCCTTATGCTAGGAGTCAGGGCTACATGAATAGAAAGGTCTTCCCTCAGGGATCTTACTCTCTAGAGGCGAACAGTAAACAAAATGTTAAAGTATAATGAAATTAGTAGTAAAATAAGGGTATTAAGGTGCTATGGGAGTATGGAAAAGAGAAGATAAAACTCCACTTTGAGGATCAAGGACAATTTCACAGAGGAGGTAATATTTGAATTGGAATTTAAACATTACTTGGAATCTCCAGGCAAAATAGAAGGTCATACTCTAAATAGAGTAAATATGGACATTGGAATGGAAGTTTAAAGAATCCTGTGTTCCAATCTTGTTTTCAATACCAGATAAGACCTCCATTGTGTGTGGGGGGGGTAGATGAGGGGGGCGAGGAGAAATGTTGTAGGTTTGATTTTCCTGGGAAGTAGCAGAGAGAATAGATGCTGGTCAGTGGAGAGAATTATCCCAAAAGACATCAGTGGGAATGTATAATTGAAGGATGAGGTCAAGTGGAGTCAGACTAGTGTGAGAGGAAAATAGGATTAGTCTCTATTCTAAATATAAGTGTAAAATTAGATATTAAGAGAAAATGGACCAAGGAAGAAGGCCAAAGATTCAGCAATGAACAGAGGGAAGTTGGGGTATTGGATGAAGAGTTAGAGGTAAGGAATAAGGAAACCAGTGGATAAAGCTTGAGTGTTTCAGAGTAACACAATGAGAGCAGGAATCTGCTTTCTGTTCACACCCTAAGCAGGCAGCCAGGCTCTAGGTAGTTACCTACAGGAGCTACATATTTGGAAGACCTAAAGGATACCTTTTTGTATGGATGAAATTTGAGAGCATGTAGTAGAGAAATGTGGCCAGAGAGGTAGACAGTAACAAAACTGTGAAGTCCTTCTAGTTCATAAGGAGTTTGAAATTTCTCTGAAGGTACTTAGAAGACACTGAAAGATTTTGAGCAGGGAGATTTGCATTTAAGAAAATTTTCTGGTAGCAGTGTCCAGGATGAATTAGGGTATAGGCAGTGAAGTGGAATGTAAGGGGATTAAATAGAAGACTATATCAATAATTCTGATGCAAGATTATAAGGACCTAAAAGGCAATGGCAATAGGGACAGTGAGAAAGAGGAGTATTTGAAAGATATTTAGGTACCAAAATAGACCTATTATATAAATGATCTTATGTAAGAAGGGAGAGAAAATGGAAGATTGACACTAATTTTCAGTATTCAGCCTGAGAGGCATTTTAGTCAAAGTGTATTAACTACTTATAACAACTTCAGAATTTCAGTGTGGGTAACCTAATAAGTGTTTATTTTTTACCATGCATTTTTATAAGGTGCGGGTGTCACTGTTCCATACAGTCACTCAGGGAACCAAACTACTTCCATTTCATGGCTACACACTCCCACAGGGCCTCAGAATCCTTCTCTAATACTTGGTCCAGCTTGTGGATACAGAAAAACAGTGTGGAAGATTGTAAGGAGATTGTTAGTATCTAGACAAGGAAATTATATGTATCATTTCTGTTCTATTCCTATTAGTCCAGACTGATTCATATGGCTACACTTAAGTGCAAAGGATCCTGGGAAATATAGCTTGGGTGTCCGGGAGAAGAAATTGAACTTTGCTGAAGATACCAGCACAGTCTGCCTTTCTAACCACCAACTGTATTTTTCACTATTCCTTTCTTGCATAGGAGACCTCTCTTTTGCAAGTGAGTCAACCTAAAGTTCCATCTAGTAATTCATTCTGATCAAAGCGCACTCTCCCAGGTGATTTACAGTGAGAGATGTAATGCCTCATTAGTTTGGTGACTTATGATCTAAAATAGCAAATTTTCTACCCTCCCTCTCCCATACACTGGTGCAACATAGGCACCATAAACATTTCCATTAAGAAATAGACAAATGGTTAATACATAGTCACTGGTGTATAGCAACTCAAATTCACTGGGTAGATATTATGAAATGTTTCCCATTCTGGAGATAGAGGCATTTCCTTAATAAGTCCCAGTTCTGTTCTCTTGGAGAAATTCCCTGGTTCTGTCCTCTGCGAGATGGTTGCCTGTCCATATCTTCCTTAACCACATCTGAAGTAGATGTTGGAGAGTATGTCTTGAAGGAGACATGGCTTTCACTGCTCATTCTTACTTGAGGGATGTCTTAGAACAGATTTGCAATTTCTTTTTTTTTTATTTTTATTATTTTTTTAATTTATTTTTTATTGGTGTTCAATTTACTAACATATAGAATAACCCCCAATGCCGTCACCCATTCACTCCCACCAGATTTGCAATTTCTTTGTCAGTATAGTTCCCTCAGAGTAGTAGGCTACTGATCTTAGTATTTCCAGTCAGTTTCATATGCCAATAACCATACCCTTTCTTAGTTCTTTTCTACACTAGTTCTCATATTTGCTTTTATTTTTCCTTTTAAAATGATTTTCTCTCACATTTCTCACTGAACATAACAGAGGCAACCTGAGGCTGAGACAGTAAACATGGGTTGGAGTTTAGGACCCTTAACCAATCTTTGCTATAAAGTTGAGTTATTTTGTTTGGGTAGTATTACTGGATTTTTTTTTTTCTTGAAGCGTTTCTCAATATTTTATTATTAAAGGTTTAGTAGCCATAAATTTTTCTAAACTTCTATGCTATCTTCTATTTTTGCTTGAAACAAGCCAATTCTTTTTAAAGTGCATCACTTTCTTATAATACCTTGCCTAACGAAGACAGTAGCAGGTAACACAGGATATTCTGATTCTTTCTAGCTACTTCTAGATCTTGAGATTTTGTTGTCATGTGGAAGATAGGCAACAGTTTTATTGTTTTGCAATTGTGTGATCCAATATGTCACTATCTTTTTTTTTTTTTTTTTGAACTTATGTCAGCTGTTTCTTTACTGCTTGGTTTCCAATCAGTAAGCCAATGCCATGCCTTTTTGGTGTTTATCAGAATTCCTCACTTAAGATAACATTTTAATTGGGCAGGCAACCCTGTGTAAAATCTCTCAACTCAATGCCTCAAAACAGAAGTTTAGTTCTTGCTCATGTGTCAGTTTAGTAAGAGCCTGCCATAGGGAAGGACTCTATTTAAAGCAGTCATTCAGGTATCCATGCTGCTTCCTTTTAGTGCTTCTGCCTTCCTAGAGCTTGAATCTTTCATGGGGTTCTATGCATCTGGCTGTCAGACTAAGGAAGAGCAAGAATATATAAGATTAAAATCTGGAAGTGACATAAATCATTTTAGTTCAGATACTATTGATAGTCAGTCATATGGCCATACCTAACTGGAAGGAGAAAAAGAAAACAGGATTTGCTGCATCAGACTAGAAGATGACTAGGGGATACTATATACTCTGATAAGAAATACTGGGTGCATCAGGTTTAGATATATATTTGGGGGAGAAGAGTGAGTTAGGGAGTGAGTTAGGTTTGATTAAGAGAGACCTCTGATTCTTCCAGTGGGACCATATAAAAAGTATTATAAACCTCAATATGGAGCTCACATTAAAGGTATAATTTTTAGAAGTAGATGTGGTAGTGATTTACATATAGATTACTAATCTATACACCTAACATAATTTAGCCATGTCTGTTGCTTCTAAACTTCCCACTTTTTCTTACTTTGATACTACTTCTCTGCCCACAATGCTTTTTTTTTTCCATTTTATGTTTTCTCTTCTTTTTCTTTCACATTTTTACTCTTTTTTTTTCTCACTTTCCCCTTTACTCTTTATATTCTGCTAATACTCTTTATTTGAAGTGCCTAAAGGTCTACATTTTAACAACTAGAATTTTAAACAACAGAAGTTTTAAATTAAGTACACCAATAAAAATAAATGCATTAATTTTAGAATGAGTATTTAATAGTAATCTAGAAAAGCCATAGGCATTGATTATTACCACATGTATTTATATTTGAATTGACAAAACATTTTCTCAAGGAAGCTGGGTAGCAACTCAGAATTTCATTTTTCTAAACATCTCATATTGATATTTTTCCAAGTTGGTATCTAATACAGTTAATCTCTAGAGGTTTTCAGTTTGCTCTGACTGTAGCAGATGTTTGTGTATTTTCCTTCTCTCTCATTGCAAGAGAGATACAAGAAGCTTGCATTTGATTTTGTCTACTTAGTAAGCAGTTACAGACATTAATTCCAACTAGAATACTTGGTTTTTAGAAGTGACTCATGGTAAGCTATAAGTAGTTATATGTATTGTACTCCTGTGCCTATGAAAGGAACAAAAAGGACAATTAGAATGGGGAAGAAAGATATTTAAGGGGGTCATTGGTAATGCCAAGAATTTGTATCTAAATGAGCTATGGCATGGATATTAAATCATCATGTGCAGTTTATAATAGCAGTGAGGAAAGAACAATTTGGCCGGCAAATGGAAAGAAATTCTATTAGAAATTTCACTCATGAAGTTGATGTGAGGAATTGGTGTGTATGTTGTTTCACCAGCTGAAGGACCTGAGATGGAAGCCCTAGAAATAGTCCATTTTGGAGTGTTTAGAATTATGAGAATCTTCAGATTATGAAAATCCTTTTTTGGTGTACTTTTTGTCCCCCCTTACTTTATGTTAGGGCCTTTATGGTATTACTTGGAAGAGTTGAAGCTGGATTCCTCTCATAGTGTTCTAAGTCTAACCTAAAAGACCAACAGATTTTTCTTACTCCATTGCATTTTCTGAAGCACCAGTAAAAAGAGATGAACCAAGTTAAAACTTTTGTCATGTGATGAAATTTTAAGAAAGTTACTTGATATATGTGACTCCTTTTAGCAGTATGGATGGATTACAGGTTCTAAAAAATCCTCACACTGAGAAATATGTAGATAAACAGCACTAACAGCAAAAATACTTTTACACCTATTGCTTACATCATAAAGAAGAGAAACCCCCAAGGTGCCCACATAAAAGGAAAGCAAATATAGTAAGCATAAATTAGCTGAAACAAGAATGGTAGGTAGAAGAAACAGCTTGAACTGCCTTGGAAGAAAAGTCAAAATCAAGGAATTAGAATTTGAATATTAATGGACATGAGAGAAAAGGGGAGAAACCATGTGGATCTGGAAGGGGATCAGCTGAATTTAAGACCTTAACATAATCCTGGGCCTCTTGAAGGGACTACATCCTCAGTGAAAAATGTGGCCATTTAAAAAATAAAAAAAAAAATTAAAATCTACTTGCTCAAAGCAAAAAATTTATGTCTCCAACTAGGCTCTCAAGAGAATTATGTTATATTTCCAGTGTAATTCACAAACTCTAAGCTCTAAAGATCATTTCAGATAGAAAGGGTAATCTTTCTATCCAGTAGACAAATACAAGCCTCTTTACTGAAAAGTATCCTAGACTCAGACTTCTATAGATTTCTACAAATTAAAATAAAAAAATAAATTACCAAAACAAGAGGAGGAAACAAGTGACAAGAGTTAGGAAAAATAGTATATTTATGCCTTCAAGGACTTTAGATACTGGAATGATCTGAAAGATAATATAAAACAATTATGTATGACATTAAGTAAATAAAAGATGAAATTGGAAAAAAATCTGATACTATTAAAATAAAATATGGAAATAAGATCATTGAAATTATGATTAATTTCTATTTTTTGGTAATGACTAAGATAATTTTACCAATAGTCACTGGGTGCAAAGGAGCAACAATAACACTTCAGTGTTCTTAGAACGTAAGTAATCGAAGGCAGAAATAGAAGGCAGAAAACAATAGAATGACATATTCTGAGTGCTGAAAGAAAATATAATGCCATCTAGAATTCTATATTTAATGGAAATATTCTGTAAAAAAAAAAAAAAAAAGGTGGATTAAAGAAATTTTCAGACAAAATCTGAGGGAATTCTTCACCATATCTTGAACGCCAAAGAAATAATAAAGGATATTCTTTGGGAAGAAAAAAAAATAGGGGTGTATAAAATTAAAAAAGGTTAAACATTTGATAAATGTAAACAAATGTTACTGTGAAAGAACAAATACTGTCTTAAGGGGTTAGGATGTATCTAGAATTATAAAATGAAAAAGTACAGAAGTCAGGAGAAGGTGAATGTAATGAAAGAATCTTAAGGTTCTTCCATCATAAAAATACTAATTTATAGACATTGACAAGGGAAGTTTGAATTTTGTAATCTCTAGGACAACTGGAAACTAAGATTCATAAAAGTGTGTAAAGTATAAAGCTGATGGAAGAAAAAATGGGATTAAAATATAAACTACCACCAGGGGCACATGGGGGGGTAGGGGGGTGTGTGTTCAAATATACCTCTTATCCACCAGGGGGCACCTGGCATCCTGGCTTATAGAATTCCTTTCTACTCCATGAGGCAGTACCACCAGATCCTGGTGAATGCTCCAGTAGTATCAGACAAACCAAGAAAACCAACTAACGCTGAAAAGGCCCTTAAAATCAAACTAGTGTTGGAATCACAGTACATAAAAATAGGCCAAGACTCATATGCTAAACCTGGATGGGGTGACTACTTTCTAAAATAAATGCTGTAAGCAATATTCAGTCTAGTGCATTAGACAAAATGTCCATTATACAATAAAAAAAATTACCTGTTCTTGCAAGAACCAAAAAACAAAAAAACCCACCCAACAACCACAACTTGAAAAAGTCAATCAATTAATGCTGACACTAAGATGAATTAGAGACCTTCCAGACAATGACAAAGACCCAATATTTGTATCCTTGCAATCTCAGAAAAGGACAGCATGTGGCTGAAAGACTATTTGAAAAAATAATAGCTAAAATTTTCAAAATTTGGTGAAAGATACAGACTTGTAGATCCAAGAAGCTGAGCAAATCTCAAACAGTAAAATCCCAAAGAAATTTATCCCAAGACACTTCATACTTAAACTTCTGAAAACTAAAAACAAATTTTAAAACCGCCAAAAGGAAATAGTGCATTACCTATAAGATAATACCAATTTGAACAATGGCCGATTTCTTTTTTGCAACCATAGAAGTTTTTTGTTTTTTTTTTTTTAAGATTTTATTTATTTATCCATAAGAGACACAGAGGCAGAGACATAGGCAGAGGGAGAAGCAGACTCCATGCAGGAAACCCAATGTGGGACTCGATCCCCGGACCCGGGATCACTCCCTGAGCCAAAGGCAGATGCTCAACTGTTGAGTCACCCAGGCAGCCCCATGGAGGTCTTAAGGGGCATGACATTTTTTTCTTTTTTATATTTTATATTTAAATTGTCACAAATAAGTTTCACTGAAGATTTAAAATAAGTTATTTCCTATCCTTCCAGACCAAGGTCTAAACCAGTATTTATTGAATACCTAAGTGCTGTGTCTTTAGACAAAAGCCAGGAGGGAAAGGAGGCTCTGGAAGAAGAGACTTGCAGGGGTCACCCAACTGGGAGTTGGGGACTGTCCCAGTCAGGGCTGACCCTGGGTCTTCTGGACTCCAGAGGTGGCTCTCTGTACCTGAGCACTTCCATGGGAGGAACTCAGGTATGAAGTCAGGGATCTAGACTCCCTCCCAGCTTCATACAGCATCAACTGTGACCCAGGTGAAGTCCCCTCTCCCTGAGCCTGTTTCCCCATGTGTGCAATGAGGATGGGGCTGGCCAGATCTTGAGGGTGTTGCAGTTCAATTCCTCTAGTCCCTATCTAGTCTAGTCCTCTGGCACACACCTACCTGAGTGGTCTGTTTCACCCACCTGCTGGACTTCAGAAATGACTCTGGCTTGGCTCTCAGACCCACAACAGTCCCTATCTAGTCTAGTCCTCTGGCACACACCTACCTGAGTGGTCTGTTTCACCCACCTGCTGGACTTCAGAAATGACTCTGGCTTGGCTCTCAGACCCACAACATTTTTCAATTGCTGAAAGAAAAGAACTGTCAATTATGAGTTCTATATCTAGTAAAATTATCTTTTAGGAAGAAAAAGAAATAAAAATACTTTCAGAAGGAAAGCTAAATGAATCTGTTGTTATAGACTTGCCCCTAAGGATTAGCTAAAGGAAGTTCTTCAAATAGAAAGGAAATGATAAAAGAAGAAATCTTGGAACACCATGAATGAAGACGGAATAACAAAAACAGAAATGTGTAATATAGACTGTCCTTTCTCTCATGAATTTTATGAATTCTACTTGGTTAAACCAAAAATTCTAATATCATCCAATACCAAGGATGATACTTAAAAGCAAGTAAAGTGGAGCCCTAAATAGAAGTTGCCACACTTCACACAAAGTAGTAAAATGTTGGTATCAGTATACTGTTACATGTGAATATTATAGTATCCAGAGCAACCACTTCAAAAGCTACACAATGTAATACGTTTATAAACACCAAAAATAGTCTTAACATGTAAACATGTCTACTACTTAACATGTAGTAAAGATGTCAATTCTTTCTATATTGATCTATAGGTTTGGTGTAGTTCCTATTGAAGCTCCATCAAATGTTTTGTGTAGATACAAACTAAAGTTCATATGGAAAGGGATAGAAGAATAAAGAGTGTGTGTGTGTGGGCGGGGGGGGGCAGGCCGGGGTGGGGAGAGGGGGGCGGGAAACTACCCAATATTAAAGCTTGTTATATGGTTACTGTGGTCAAAGACTGTGATATTGGTGGAAGGACCTGATCCACAGATCATTGGAACAGACTAGAAAAGCCAGAAATAAAGCAATACAAAGGTGCAAAATGAAGCATTAGAAGAAGGATAGCCATTTTATTTTTAAAGTGGCAAAAGTTTAGAAATGGAGAGCAGATTAATGGTGGCTAGGAATTAAGGATGGAGGTAGGGGCAATGTGGATGATCTTTGTAGTGCTGAACTGTTCATTATTTTGATTATAGTGAACATATAAGTTGATATGAGTGATAAAATTATATAGAACTTAATACACATACACACAAGCACAAATGTGGAAATTTGAATAAAATTGGATCATATCAATGTCAATATGCTGGTTGTGATATTTATACTATAGTTTTGCAATATAGTCTTTAGAGAATATATAGTCTTTAGAGAAAACTGGGAAAAGTGTAGGACCTTTTACATTTTTACATTTCTTACAACTGCAGGTGAATGTATGATTATCTCAATAAATACCTGAACTGAAAAAAATCAAAAAGAAGAATAGGAAAAGAAATAAAGAAGATATAGGTCAAATAAAAAGTCTAACAATGTAGGTTTAACCCCAAGACATGAGCGATTGTGTTAAATGTAAACAGACAAAATACTTCAGTAAGAAGACAAAGATTATTATGCTAGATTTTAAAAATCTGTGGCTAAATGGAGACATACTTCAGAATATGAAAAATTTGAAAGTAAAAAAAGAAAGTGACATGTCATTAGAAGACAACTTATTTTTTAAAACTAATATCTGTATTGTATAGTAGTATACATATGTTAGGTGTGAAACATTCTCAGAGCCAAAAAGGAATTTTATAAAGCTTATCAGGAAGATACAAAAATTTCAAATTTACTTAATCTTCATCATTTCTGGCTTTTTAAATATATCTTGAAGAACAAAGTGAGAGGATTTCCTTTGTCAAGACTATAATAATTAAGACAGTATGTCATTTTCTTAAATATACACAGACAGATGAATGGTACAGATAGATTTGAGACCCAAACATATAGATAACTCGATTTTATAAAGATGGCATCCTTATAGGGATATTTCCTGTAGGGAACAATGGACTTATTAATAAATTATATTGGGCTTGCTGATGTCTATATAAAAACATACTTGGCACTAACAGGATATACAAATATCAGTCCTGAATGGATTAATAAACCTAAGTATGGATAAGGCATAAAATTTCTATTAGCTGATTTGGAAAATCTCTTCAAGTCATTCAAGTTGTATTGCTGCAACTTAACAAATACCCTAAATAACAAATAACAAAAGTTGTCAAGTTTAGTGTGTGTGAAATTAACATAGAAAAATGAATTCCATTTCTGTGCACTAGCAACATATAGAAAGGTGTAACTTAAAATCATCTACACAAATTTATTTGTAGAATCAAAATTCAAGAACTAATAAGATTTTTCATAGAAGTTGACACAGTAATCTTAGATAAATATGAAATAAAACAAAAATAGCCAAGACTGAACAATAATGGGAGATGATTTAAAGATATCAAGGTTATTATGAAGCTATACCAACTTATAAATGTAATATTAAAACAGATATTAGAAAGTGACCCATTTATATCTAGAAATTTGTTATATAATGAGCAAAACACTAGAGCAGCAGAGAAAGATAAACTTTTCAATAAACTGTACTGGGATTTTTGGTTACCCATATGGAAAAAAATGAAATTAAATTGATATTTCACACTATACTAAAAACTTTATTCCAGATGTTTTAAATACATTAATGTAAAAAACAAAACTAAAAAATTTTAGAAGGAAATATAGGAGAATAGTTTTATGACCTCACGATAGGGAAATATTTCTTAAACATGACACAGAAAGGAAAAACCATAAAGGAAAAGATCTATAATTCACCTCTACTTAAATTAAAAACATCTGTTCATCAAAGGATATCATTAAAAAAGGACAAAAATACCACAATCTGGGGAAAGTATTTGCAAGCATAAAGCCAACAAAGGATTTGGGTCCAGAAAAGATAATCACCTGTAAGTTAACTCATTAGAAAATGTGGGTAAGACACAGATAAACTTTACTTACAAGAAGAAACACAAGTGACCGACAAATATATGAATATATACCTCATCGGTAATATGAAATGCAAAATTAAAACTACAATGAAGTATTTTCCATCCTCTAGATTGGCAAACATTAAGACATTGGACAATGTCATGTTTGTTAATCTCTTATATGCAACTGATGGATGTGTAAATTGGTACAATCACTTTGGACAACAATTTGGTATTATGAACTATTGGCTCATGGCCTGGGAATGAGCTTCTATGAAACATTCTCAAAACTCTTGCACATTTTCACTGTTATAGCAGCCTTAGTTGTATTCACAAACTGGAAGCAACACAAGTAATTCCTTTGCAGAGAATGGATAAAGTGCAATAGCATAGAATTATTTATGGCAGTAAATATTAACGAGTTATAGCTAGCTACTCATGTCAACATGAATTCAATTCAGGGACATAATGTTGGGTAAAAGACAGTAAATTATAGAAGATAGTACCAATTAAGTGCAGAAACATATTCACCAACATATGGTTTAAGATGCATACTATGTTGTGGATAGTTAACACACAATTCAGTATTTACTTTGGAATGATGAGTTAAATATCATAGGAAGGAGAACCCAGGAGCTTCACTAGTGAAATATCATTGGATTTCTTAAGCAGAGTAGTAGATAATGGGTGTTCATTTTTTTATTGTTCATAATACATGTATACATTTTATGTAGTATGTATTGTACATAAAATGAATAAAAGAAGTGATTGGTAATTTCAAATCTGAGGTAATACAGTGTCCCTTGCCCCATAACATTTCATCTTCCGTTTGCTCTACAAACGTAATGTGAAGAAAACTCAATGTGTGGTAATGCCTCCTATGTTGACTTGATGATATTTATATTGCAAGGCCATATAAAGGTCCCATTCTGTAGACCATGAATATGGTATTTGATGATATAAGAATTGAAGATGGTGAATGGGCTGGGCCACCATTCATCACTGTTCCCTGTTTGCCTGATAGTGTTAATAATTCAAAGCCATTAATCTCCAATTTCTCATAGGGATTGGACACAGACTCAGGTTCTTTCTGTAGGTAGCCATTGCCAACAGACCCAAATTAGCTCTCAAGTTGAAACTCACTTTCACATTACTAGACCACTGAGTCTAGTATATCATTGTGAATGAAGTTACAGGAAGGAAAAATCTGAAAGAAAGAAAAAAAAAACATTTTATGTAAAAGTAAACAAACTTGCATATGGTATAGTATATTTGTGCTTTTGACAAATACATAAATGGATGCATCGCCCATAACACGTACAGATTACAACCTTTCCATCACCCTGGAGAGCTCCTCTATGCCACTTTAGTCAATTTACTCACTTTTCTGGTGTTTTGTTGTTGTTGTTGTTATTTTCATAGAACAGCTTTATTTGTGGGAGAACTTCATATATATGGAATCTCATAAGACATATTCCTTTGTGACTGGCTTCTTCCACTTAGGGTGTTGGACATGAGATCCACCCATGCTGTTATTTATCACAAGCTCACTCTTTTTTCTTGCAGAGTAATATTCATAAAAATACCACACATGGTTTATTTTTTTGTTGATAGACATTTGAGTCAATTCCAGTTTGAGCTTTTTATAAATAAAGCTATTATGTTCATTCATACAAAGAAAACCAGTACTGAATGTTCATATGTTTTCACTCTAAGGTAATTATCTAGAATGGGGATGGGTGGGTAGAAGGTACATATGTGCTTAACGTTATGGGACACTGACAATTTTCTAAACTGGTTCCATTATATGTGCATCCCCTCACCCCCATCTCCCCAACACAAACTACGAAAATTCTCATGTTTCACAATCTCATTCACAGTTGATATTGTCAGAGTTTCTAATTTAACCATTTTAGTGTTGTGTAATGGTAGCTCCTCCCTCAATTTAATATTCAGTAGCTCATTTAATATGCATTTCCCTGATGAGAAATTATGTTGAGTACCTTTTTATGTGCCTGTTGGTCAATTGTATATCTTCTTTTGTGAAGAGTCTAAGTCCTTTGACAATTTTTATTGACAAGTCTTTTGTCAAGATATGTTTTGTGAATATTTTCTCTCAGTGGTTGGCTATCCATTTTCTTGATGACTTTTTTTTAAAATTTTTTATTTATTTATGATAATCACACAGAGAGAGAGAGAGAGAGAGAGAGGCAGAGACATAGGCAGAGCGAGAAGCAGGCCGGGAGCCCAAAGTGGGATTCGATCCTGGGTCTCCAGGATCGGGCCCTGGGCCAAAGGCAGGCACCAAACCGCTGCGCCACCCAGGGATCCCTTCTTGATGACTTTTGATAGAGTTTTTAACTTTGAGGTTTAATGTACTCATACTTTCTTTTATGATTATTTTATTCTATCTAGGAAAAGTAGTCTATGACAAAGTTATGAAAAATCAAATATTTTATTTTGGAAGATTTACAGTTTTGTCTTTGTCTATTGTCCATCTAAATTAATTTTTGCATTGTGAAGTGATGGTCAAGATTTATTTTTCCCATATGAGTAGTCAGAAAAGATTCTTTTCCCCCATTGAATCACCTTGACCTTTTGTTGAAAAGCACTTGACTGTATAATTGAGTCTACTTCTAAAGCCTCCATTCTGCTTCAGGGAGATCTGTGTGTCCTATCCCCAAACCCACATCTTTATTATCGTAGCTGTAGCATAAGCCCTTCTCCTCTGTTCTTCTACTTGAAAATTATTTTTGGTATTTTAGGGTCTTTGTATTCCCATTTAAGTTTTGAATTACCTTGTAACATTCTACTTAAAAAGGCTGTCAGAATTTTTATTTGAATAGGCATAAATGTATAGATAAACTTAGGGAAATTGGCACCATGCTAATATTGAATTTTGCAATCCATGAACATGGTTTATCTTTGCATTTATGTTCACTTTCTCCAATTTCTCTGAGAAATGCTTTTTATATTTTTAGTGTAGAGGTCTTGAAGTTTTTAGTAAATTTATTCCTAAGTATTGTTTTTAAAGTACACTTATGAATAGCATAGTTTTTAAAGTTTATATCTTCCAATTGTTTTTAGAATAGAGAAATGCAATTGATTTTTTTTAATGTCCTTGTATCTTGTGACCTTGCTAAATTTAATTTTGGGGTATGATATATGTTTTGTAGACCTCTTAGGATTTTCTACATAAGTAATTATTGTCAATAAATACAGGGTTTTTGTTCTTGTTTTTTATTTGACTTATTACATTTTAAACTTTAATGTTGAAAAGAAGTGGTGATGGCAGATATTTCTCCATATCTCAGGGGGGAAGGCATTTAATGTATACCTGCTAACTATGATGTTAACTATAGGTTTTCTGTGAGAGTTCTTTATCATATCGAGAAAGCTTCTATTGAAGGTTGCTGAGACTTTTTGTCAAGAATGGATTTTGAATTTTGTCAGATGCTTACTCTGTATATTTCTGATCATATTTTTTTTTCATGTTTAGTCTGTTGATACAGTAAAATACAGTGATTATATACTGAATGTTGAACCAACCTTACATTACTGTAATGAATCTCCACTTGCTCATGATGTATTATCCATTTTATATATTCATGGATTTCATTTACTAATATTTTGTGAATATTCAGACTGGCCTACACAAGTTGTGAAGTGTTTTCTTTCTTTTCTGAAGGATTTTGTGTGGGATTACTATTATTGTGTCCTCAGATGTTTGACAGCCTTCACCAGTAAATCCATGAAGATCTTTCTATTCCTTTTCTTTTGCTCAATTATTTATGAGGTTTTTTTCCTCCCTTCCTCTACTCCCTTTCTGACAATCAGACTTTGAAGTTCTCAAGATAATAAGATTACAGCTTTCTACTTGAGTTCTAGCCTCCCCAGGACAAATGGGCAAGAGACAACGTAAGTGAAAAGCCATATAAAGGTACATTTTACCTTGTGTACTTCTCTTTGAGTTTCCAATCCTCTCCCATCATTTTATTCTGCTTTCACTCTTCACTGTCTCCAAATAGTGTTTTTTATATTTATATATTATTGAGAGTTTACAATTATCTGGGAAAAGCTTAGTCCATTATAAACTACTCCCTTTTTGAAAGTTGAACCAATTTGTATCATAAAAATCCTCCTAAAGCTTACCTATCATCAGGAGTAGCTTGTTTCACGAAGTAGTGAGCTAACTGAATCTGAAATATCCAAACCTATCACATGGTTATTTAGACATAGAGTACACAGTACATAGTGCTAATAAAAATGAGTTTCAGATCAGATGAAACTGGACTGGAGGTACTTATCACTTCAAATTGTGTCTGAAGGTCTGAATATTTCATTCTTACAATCAGCAAAATACTTAAGTTCTCGTCAGAGAATGTAACCTTGACCTCACTGCCACTAAAAGTTATTTTAGAAGTTGTATTTATGTATTTTTTTTAAATGGTACACAGTCCACACATACCTTCATGGGTCATTTGAAAGTACACCAGGGACAGTATAGTGTTGAGTACAGGTTATGGGATTTCATTACCCAGGTTTGAACATGAACTCTACTGCTTTCTGCCTAGGTAATCTGGGGCAAAGTACTTAAACTCCCTGTACTTCAGTTCTCTAATTTATAAAGTAAGGATGAGAATAATAATCCTCAGAATTGTTATACTCAATGTGTAATACATGGTAAATGCTGGGAAAGTCTCTGGCACATAGAAATGATTAAAAATGTCGCCTATTATAACCAGAGACCTCAGCTCCTGAACCCAATTATGTTCTTGTTTCATAGATGTGGTTTCCATTATGGTATTGCTATGCAGTAAGGCTCACTAAAGAAAGTCTTATAAACTTCTTATGAGTGGGTAGTGATATTATCTCCATTTTATAGATGAAGAAACAGATGCTTAGAGAGGTTTGTCGTTTGTCCAGGGCTGTTTTATCAGTAATAAGCCCTCATACCCAAACCTGCATACCCAGACCTGTTAACCACTCGGCTCTGTTTTATTTGGCCTGATCAACCTCAAGCATGAGCGAGCATAGACTGGCTTGTTATGCAACTACAAGTAATAGTTATACTCCATTTTTGTGGTTCACATTTATGTCCTTATGACTTTGGGGGATGTGCTTAGCTCTTATGCTCAGCTTTTTTTAATGGGATTTAATGGGGTTTCAGTGAGCTAATGTTAGCATAAACTCACTTTGACAGGTAGAAAATAAAATTATTATTACTTTTATCACTATCATTACTGCTCCTGATAATTAATAACTGCGGTGATTGTGATACTAGTAGAATCATATGGCTGGAAAGCCTCATGAAAGGACATTTAATTTATCTCTTCCATTCAGATGGGATTTATCTAACTTCTCCCAGTCTTCCCCATCTCCTGTCTTAAGCATTCATGATGTCAGATGACCTACTGCTCCGGTTTTCCCAGGAGTTATGAGTTTCTCTAGTTGGGATTTTCATTGCTAAACCTTGGAACAAGTTGGTGACCCTATAAATGAACCCTAACCTATCCTGAAGAGTTTTTGCCTTCTTCCTTTGCTCTATCTACTGGGTGGTGACAACTGGTTACCATTTTTAAAAATAACAACCCTTGGGGTGACCTGGGTGGCTCAGTTGGTTAAGTGTCTGACTCTTGATTTTGGCTCAGGTCATGATCTCAGGGTTGTGAGATCAAGCCCTGCATTGGGCTCTGTGCTGGGCATGGAGATTGCTTAAGATTCTCTCCCCCTCTCCCTCTGCCCTTCCACTGCTTTTTCTATCTCAAAAAAGAAAAAAAAATAAATGAAAGGTGGTAGTTTTATTACTATTTTATTATCTGAACACTGTTGCCATATCATTTTCCTCCCTCTTTCCCCATTTGGCCAACCAACAGGTTTTTACAGAGGACTTATTTCACCTGGTATATTGTACTCATTTCTGAGTGATGTAAATGATACAGGGTGCTACTCTACTGCCCTGCAGGAGGCAAATAAGTTGGTTCCAGTTTCTTTTACCTTTGCCCATAGGCCTTGTTTCCTACCTCTTTAATTATATGTATTGATTTGCTTTGAATATTGTGCAAATTGACCATGCCTCTTGTAATTGGTGGAAACCAGAAATATGCACAATACTTAACTTTTAGGTGCTATTCCATTCTGGATAGAATAAGATCTCATAGGAGCCATGAGGACCCTACTTCTATTTTCATATTCATGTGTCATCTCTGCTTTGAAGTCATCTTAAATCATCACCACACCATAGCAGATTCTGGTTTGTCTAGAAGCTCTTGATGTCACTGCCAGTGGAGCTAATCTAATAATTTTTCATCACAAGGAGCAGGATTGCCCATCGACTACTCTGCTTTGTATTAATCTCAGTGGTTTGAAATACAAAAATTATACTTGACCTGGTGTTTACAAATCATTTTCACAATAAAAATGAACTGCATATTTTTCATAATTCTAACCATCAACTAACTTTCTCCAAATGCCATCTGCCTTTTATTAAATTGCATTTGGACTACTTTCTCTAGAAAAAAAAAATTCTTCCCTTGCCAATTACCCTACTACACATATTAGTGGAGGAATTCAAGCCCATGTCATAGTGACCTTATTTCTTGACTTGAATCTTTTCACATTTAAACAGAGAAAATATTTCCTTAAAACAGGTGTTTAGAAATATCTGGGGAACTCTAATAGCTTACAAAGAAATGAGTTCACTTTGTGCCTCTTTCTTAGGCCCTGGAAATACTTAACCATTTAGCATTTTGTTTTTGAAAAACAGTATCATTTATGGTCTAGACACCACAGACAGCTGTTCAAATTTAATTTAAATGGGCCCTGTTTCTGCCATATTTTTTTTAGCACATCTAGCTAAATCTCTGAATAATCTTGGCTTGAGTCATTAAACAGGAATTAGAAACTCCAATTGTTGATTTTCTTTTAAGGTACATACCAATGAGAAATTTTCTACAAATTTTGATTATTAGTTTTAAGCCAATAACTTTCAATTGTTCTTTCTATGGCAGCTAGTCAGCATGCCAGTATTTAGGGAAAATTACTAATAAATGTGTTAAATGAAGTTTATTTTTTAAAGGTATTAATTAATTAATTAATTTATGATAGTCACACAGAGAGAGAGAGAGAGAGGGGCAGAGACATAGGCAGAGGGAGAAGCAGGCTCCATGCACCGGGAGCCTGACGTGGGATTCGATCCCGGGTCTCTAGGATCGCGCCCGGGGCCAAAGGCAGGCGCCAAACCGCTGCGCCATCCAGGGATCCCTAAATGGAAGTATATCTTGAAATATAATCTCTTTTAAAAATAAAGATTTGGATTTCTCTCCTCTCTGTTGACCACATTGTATATTGCCACATCAGAAAGTATAGCTGCTTTCATGTTTGAGGAAACTAGATCATTTGAACTATGAACACATATAAACACATTGTTTTTTATTCTGTTCTCATTCATGCATATTTGTGTAAGTTTCATTAGGCTCGTCAATATTATTAAAGTCTAGAAGTTTTATGGGATCCCTGGGTGGCGCAGCGGTTTGGCGCCTGCCTTTGGCCCAGGGCGCGATCCTGGAGACCCGGGATCGAATCCCACATCGGGCTCCCGGTGCATGGAGCCTGCTTCTCCCTCTGCCTGTGTCTCTGCCTCTCTCTCTCTGTGTGTGTGTGTGTGTGTGTGACTATCATAAATAAATAAAAATTTAAAAAAAAAGTCTAGAAGTTTTTCCTAACTGTGGGTCACTAGTTAATTCATCAAAGGTATAGTAAAAATTTGGATGTATTGCTTTAGCATATAACCATGAATGTTTGAATGATATTACATTTCAGAACTATTTTTAGATTAATTTATATTTGCCTCCAAAGCATTGGGAACTGTAACATTATACATGTATTTTATATATTTGGGTCAAGGCTTAAAACTGCCACCTTTTTCCTTAGTATAAGAGATGAGAGGCAATGCATTGCTTTGCAATGCTAGCACATGTTTTGTTTTGAAATAGTTGTTTTTACCAGGAATGAGGTGTTTTGTATCTTCTATGCATTGACGGGGAAATTCTCTACCTCTGATGTCACTAGATTTTTCCCCCTCATGGTTTTTGCTCCTCATTGTGGGGAGCCAAGTAATTAATTCTAACCATTGTGATCAGTTTCATGCATTTGCAGTAATACTCCCCTTTTTATTTTGAAATGTCAAAACTTACAGTGAAATTTACCCTTTTCATTGTATAGTTCTGAGTTTTGATAGATGCATACAGTAATATAACCACCACCACAGTAAAAATATAGAACAGTTCTAATACCCTACCATTTATTTTAAAGGTGTAATCTGAAAGAAGTTTAGCACCTCATACATTCAGTTCAGGTATACTTGGGCTGACTGGGTCAGGTGAGTAAACAAGGAAAAACCCAAAGGATTAATCTATCCATTTTCTTACTATAATAATCATGTGGTTATAATGATGTTATGTAATGATGGTTACAAATCACTATGTTAAGCACTTATAAGCATACTGCATTCAACCTTTTTGATAATCCAAGAGCTATCACCTATTTTTCTGTGTGTGATACAGAATACAGGGAGATTGCATAACATTCCCTCTCCAATGTGGCCAGAAGGTGGTGGAGGTGGTGTTGCCACCTATCTGATTATTAAATGTATGTTCTCAAGCCAGGATGTTATCTTCCTGACTTTCACAGTATCAGTGGCATTTAAAGGACCTGATCTTTCTTTGTTGTTTCTGATCTATTGTCATGAACAATTGATAACATACTGAATTACACTGAAATTAATACTAATTCATTGATTCAAACTCTATTTATTGGATGCTTACAATATAGTAAGCACTGAGTATATAGCAATGAATAAAAGACAAAATCTCTGCCCATTTAGAACTTTATTCTAGACAATAAACATATGGTATGTATATGAAATATATACTGCTATGGAGAAAGAAGGATGGAGAAGAAATATTGAAGAGATGTGTCCATTTTTATCATGTTGGTCACCAAAAAGCTTACATCAGAGTAAATACTCAGAGGAAGAGGGGCATCTTAAACTATTTGGATATCTGGGGGCAAGAAAGTTTCATATAGTGGGATTGACGAGTGTAAAGGCCCTGAGTCATGTTTGTGTTTGACTTGCCTAGAGAACAGAATGTGGGAGAGAAGGAGTCTTATCACAATTGCTCTAGCTCTTCTGAAAATTGATTAAAAGGGGGCAGCATAGGAGCAGGCCTATGAAGGCTTTGCAATTGTTGAGAGATGATGGTGGCTCAGATAAGGTGTTGGTGGAGGGGGTGGTGAGAAGTGTCAGGATTTGGGATATATTTTGAAAGTAGAATCCTTCTGCTAATGGATTGGATATGCAACAAATCTAGAAATTAATGATGAATCCAAGGGTTTGCGTCTAAGTAAAAAATTCAACAATTGTGTTAGTTTGAATTCTAGGAAAAAAGCAGTTTGTATTTTAGAAGCAGCTAAAAGGAATGAAAATTTTGATATTCTATTTTATTGGCATGGTTTTAAAATATTTAAAATCTTAATATTCAGGGCAGCCTGGGTGGCTCAGCAATTTAGCACCGCCTTCAGTCCAGGGCGTGATCCTGGAGACCCAGGATCAAGTCCCATGTCAGGCTCCCTACATGGAGCCTGCTTCTCCCTCTGCCTATGTCTCTGCCTCTTTCTCTCTGTGTGTCTCTCATGAATAAATAAAATCTTAAAAAATAAAATCTTAATCTTCATAACTAGTGCTAATCTATAATAAATACGTCATTTGATATCACCTTTCTCTGTTATGGATAGACATATATAAAAAACTTCATGTAAGTAGATTGCAAGCTGAAAAACACTTTTTGGTGCTTGAAGATTTTACCTCCAGATTCTCTTAACACAATACATGTTTCTCCTGGTCAGGCCTGACTACTTATTCAGTGGTTTAATTTCTCAACTAAATGGAGTTTTTTTGTATCTGAAGCTATGAAAAGGTTTTTTGACCATAACCAAAGAAATGGACAATTTAGAGAGCTTCATTGTCCTAACAGATTAGGGCATATCTTACTTAATTTATAAGCACTTGGAAATGATAGTACATATGAATAACACTCTGGCTTTGAAATAAAATTTAATGGAATTGAGTTATTTAAAGTAATGAAATATTTTACATCTGGACTCTATCTCAACACATGCTTTAGAATTTCTGAAAGAGCATGCTCTTGACTTCGCTTATCACTGCAACTCCTTTACCAAGTTGCCCTGCGAATGCCAAAATCTTCCTAAAACATCATTCTCATTATTCCCTTCCCTTCCCTTAAGAACCAAGATTCAAGTCCAAACTTATTTTTTTGGCATTTATGGTCATGAATTATTTGTTTCCTTCAAATTTTTATTTAAATTCTAGTTGGCTCATTATTTTTATTAATCTATTTTCTCTATCCCACTCTTTCTACTTTCTAATACTTCATCCACTCTAGTCAAGACAAGCTCACTCTAGTTGGCCTCATACATACGTGCACCATGGCTTTTGCCTTGCTCAGTGTTCTCTCTCATGGCCTATGCACTCTAAGCTATTCAACTAATGTGTGCTTTTTTTTTTTTATTCAGTCAACAGTTATTTATCAAATACTCGTCAGGTGCAGGGAGCAACATGAGCTTCTATATGATGTGTGTGTCTTTTGGCAAGTTTTGTTTCTGGAACCATTCTCATTATGTGTCCTCCACCCCATAGCAATTCTCTCAGTAATGCCACCTCCCCTTCAGGCTGAATGATACTGTGCTCAGGGAACTGCAACTATGGTACCTATGAAATTTATTATGATCTTTTACAGCCACCTACACTTGTGAATGTAAAGCCAGGTCTTTTTAAGCTAGCTCTAATAACAATAACAACTTAGTAACAAGCACATTTCAAACACAAATTATGTACGAAGTTCTATTCTAATCACTTTACGTATATTAACCTGGTGAATGCTCATGACATAATATATTAGCCCAAATACAGTGATGAAGCATTGAAAAGCTATTATAAAGTTATAACCTCCAAACTTGGTTAGTATAGTTCACTGGGGGCAATCTACTTGCTTAACCCATTGTTGGATGCCATGGGGACTGACTGTTTATAAGCATTATTGCTATAGTGATCTTAGCTCTCTTCTGTGTGTCATCCAGAAGTTTCATCAGCAGGCCTTCAGTATCTCACCTCTATCAGATAAAACCCTTAAAAGACCAGCAATGGGGATCCTGGGTGGTTCAGTGGATTAGCCCCTGCCTTCAGCCCAGGGCGTGATCCTGGAGTCCCAGGATTGAGTCCCACGTCGGGCTCCCTGCATGGAGCCTGCTTCTCCCTCTGCCTGTGTCTCTGCCTCTCTCTCTCTGTCTCTCCCCGTGTCTCTCATGAATGAATAAATAAAATCTTAAAAAAAAAAAAAAAAAGACCAGCAATGGAATAAGCCTAGTGGTAAACTTCTAGAGACTTCTCTTCAGTTGCAATGAGGGAATCACTTAAGCCTCGTGGAATTAATATTTTAGCTTGTGAAGATTTTTCTAAGTGCTCTGTATTAGGCTTCTCTAGAGAAATATGTATCTATACACACACACATATATACTTGTGCATATACATGTACATACATATACATATATATGGAGATTTATTATAGGAGTTGGCTTATGAGGTTATTAATGCTGAGTAGGCTCTCAGTCTTGCTATCTGCAAGCTGGGAAACCAGGAAAGATCATCGTATAATTTAGTTCAAATCTGAAGGCCCTGGAACTAGAGGCTTGCCCAAGGTTGTGAGAAGTTGGATGTCCCAATTTAGGCAGAGTGCAAATTCTCCCTTCCTTTGCCCTTTTGTTTTATTCAGGCTCTCTGGGGCTGGGGTGGGGGCTGGGTAGGATCATGTGCACCTGCATTGGTGAAAGTGATCTTCTTCACTCAGGCTGGTGATTGAAATGCTACTCTCTTCCAGAAACACCTTCACAGACACACCCAGAAATGGTTTACTACCTATCTGACTACCCCCTATTCTGGTCAAGTTGACACATGGAATTCACCATCACTAGTCCATCCCTTGTCAGGTTGGCACTCATACCCACCTCCTTAAGCCGCACTTAATCTCTAAGAAAAGACATTAAGGTGGTCATAGTTCCACCTAACATAATACAACTATCCTGCGCACAACCCAAAACACACTAATTCCTTCCTTCGGAGAGGAAGTAAGGTCCCTGAGTGAAATTTACTCCTTTCCTAAACTTTTGCAGGGTCCAATTTTAATTTCTAGAGACCCCCTTTTCAGAGTCATTCACCAGACTCTGATCTTTCTGTACCCTTCCAACTCCCTGTGACTCCTGTTGTTCCTTTTCACAGTTCTATGATCACAATTGCACATTCTTATCACATAGAACCATATTTCTTCTGGACATAGATTAAGGCAGGATTCAGGATGGTGGGAGAGATACCAATAATATTAAGACACTGCAGGACACCAGTCAGGTTCTTAGTGGTAAGCAACGAGACACTTATTAAGGATCTTGGTTAGCTCATAAAGTCACTGGAAGGGCTGCAAAACCATCCATGAGGAGGTGGCTGCTCTCACTCCTCTGATCACCAGACGTGACAGTTTGCAGTACAGCTGCTTCGGCGTCAGGAATTTGCTACTATAGGCATTGCCAGGGAGAGAGAATGTGAACTCCCCAGACCTTTGCTCTCCTGTGTCCCAGTTCCGGAATCTAAGTCTGGTGCTTTGATTGGCAGAGTCAAGGTTACATACTTCACCCTGGGGGCAAAGGAGGAGGAGGCTGGGGAAATAAGTATCCAACATATTCAGCTCCTTGTGATCTTGGATCTCAGCCAAGACTGAAGAAACGGGGCATTCATTCCCCAAACATATAAAAGAGTTGGGATTCATCTATTTTACGTGACAGATGTCCACTACAGACAGTAAAAAGACAGAAAAAAAGAAATCCCAGCTACAACATCTCCTTTGTTTGGGATCATCTATGTAAGTGAAAGCAGTCAGCCCATAAACCTTGATACCCTCTGCAGTTATCACTGAGCTTGAGCACCACCCATGGTATTCAAATGTAGAATGTGAAATGTGGAAAATCTGTTACCTGTCTGAAGTTACACATTTGGGGGATTGCAGAATCAAGACTCTGCACTCAAGTCTCTGTTAAAAAAATCTGTGATTTTTCCAGTGTACTCTTCTGAGAGATGCTTTCATATATAGACAGATACATATGTGGATATTGGCACTGTTAACCTAACAGTTTTGAACATCTACAAAGCACTAATAATTTCATTTAAATCATTTAATTTTGCCAACCTTTACAGATTGGCTCATTTTATAGGATTTTTAAAAAATATATTTATTTATTCATGAGAGACACAGAGGCAGAGACATAGGCCGAGGGAGAAGCAGGCTCCATGCAGGAAGCCTGATGTGGGACTCGATCCCTGAACCAAAGGCAGATGCTCAACCACTGAGCTACCCAGGTGTCCCTCATTTTATAGGATTATGAGAAAACTGAGAGTCAGTGGTAAATCACTCATGGGCACACTAAGTAAGTGAAAGATGCAGCATATACTTTTATGCTTCTGTGCTTTTTAAAATTAATACTTTTACAACTTTTTCCATCTGATCAGTTATATCTTGAAGTGTTATTTCATCCTAAAAGGAATGTGTCAAAATTCTAAAATTTTAAATTTTTTTCCAAACATTTTAACATGTGGTTGTACATGAAATTTGAAAACTATTTTAGAAGATAATCTCTACTCTTATTTAAAAGTATAAGTTTATTATTTGATACATATATTTAATTGCAAAAAGAATAAATGCATGGAATAAAAAACCAAATATATAGAGTAGAGAGTGAAAATTCCTGCTCTCTGGAAAGATAATGACAAAATCATTCTGGGTTCAAATAATCTGGGGATTATTTGATTTATTTAATTATATGTTTATAAAGGCCCTATTTCTCTATATGTAAGCTTTAGGCATTACATCCCTTCATAAAATAGGGAGAATTTGGCTATTTTCTCCCACCTTTTCCTCTTCACTATGTTTTTGTTATATTTGCTCCAAATTAGATTTCCTTTATAACTTAGCATAATAACCTTTGAAACTTCTACTTCTCAGTCCTTTAACTTCAATTTGCTCATTCTCTTACATTTTACCCAGATTTTCCAGATCTTTATGTCTCATAGCTGTATCTTTTTACATTGCTAATGTTTACAAATGCTCCATTTTCCTCTTACTTATTTAATAGGTCTTAAGTAATCCTTACTCCCAAGGTGGAGCTTGAACTCATGGCCAAGATCAAAAGTCACACACTCCTCTGACTGAGCCAGCCAGGCACCCTGCTCTGTATTATTTAGTGTTCTGTGCCTGGATAGTAGGTTTATTTTTAAAATTGAAAAACAATAAATGTTTGCTATTGTTGTTCAGACTATAAAGAAAGGAACAAATTGTTACAGAACTTGTACCACTCAAAGGTCAATGTTAAATGGCTTCTCTCCTACTTCACTAAATGCTCTAAATCATTTCACAGTTAAGTTTGCCTTGGAGATAGAGCATGATTTTCTTGTTTTAGCTGGTTTCCTTTCTTTCCCCTCTTGTGGAGCCTCTGAATTTTTTTTTTCTGTGCTAAGAAACAACTCTTTCACCTCTTTACTACTTCTACATATTAATTATTTCAATGAATTGACTTTCCTTCTGAAGACCCACCTCTTGGTTGTAACTGACTTGCTGTGAGGGAGAAAGCAACAAGATGGAGCTTCTCCCCACCCTAAATATCAACCTGAGAGGAATTTTACCCCTGGGGATGACCTCCACACTAGCATTCCCCTGGGGATGATACAATTTCTGTAGTAAACTCACCTCTGTTTTAGTGCCAGCGCAAACACTCCTGCTCTCAGGTTCCTGCACGCATGGAGAGGAGGTGAGCACAGAGGTGAGCTGGCCCAGCTGTTTCTAGACTCCTCTGTTAGTAGCACATTGATTACGGCCTCCCATTCTTGCTTTCTAAATTGGCCCCACCTGCACTGACAAGAGGAAAGATTCTCACATCTGCTTGGTCTTTTTCTGGACTTTAGCTTCTACTCTGGCTAACTAGAAATAAGATTCCCATATGTTATCTCTTTTCTGGTAATTTGTGATTTCTCTGGTATGCCAATGAGATTTCCGCCCTCTTTCAGTACTGTGATGAATATATTCCCTTTTATACATCTTTACTAACATTTCCCTGGGATTTTGAGAAAATAGTTAACTTATCTAGCAGGTTTGTTATCTTGAACCAAAAAAATCCTCTACTTCTGTTTTTTTGTTTTGTTTTGTTTTGTTTTGTTTTTTTAATTAAGGCACACTCTTTGAGACTTAAAGAAAAAGTTATAGTAAGTATGCTTTGAATATGGATTCAGGAATGGGCATAAGTATTTTACAAAGGGTTTCAAATATTATTTAGCCAAAATGTAAACCTAAAGGGATAATTTCAATAACTTGAATGTTTGCTCAACTCAACTACCTCATTCTTCAAAGATTCCAGGTATATGTAGCATCGTTGAATTTTATGATGATTTATTTTGTCTTAGAATTTGGAAGGTATTTTGTCTTTCTGGATTTTAATTGTCATGTCTGCGTAATCATCTGTCTTTCTTGGATCCCTGGGGTGGATTTATTTATATGTATCCTGCTTGGGATTAAATATGATCTTGAAATCTTATGATTCATGTCTTTTCATAAATCCTGAAAGATTCTATTTCTGTCTCATTATTGCCTGACATTCTTTTTTCTTTTTTATTTATTTATTTATTCATTCATTCATGGGAGACACACACACAGAGGCAGAGACACAGGCAGAGGGAGAAGCAGGCTCCCTGCAGGGAGCTGGATGTGGGACTTGATCCTGGGTCTCCAGGATCAAGCCCTGGGCTGAAGGTGGCGCTAAACCGCTGAACCACCCGGGCTGCCCCTTTCTTGTTTTGAAAATAACATAAGACATATTTTGGATTTTCTCATTCTGTCTCTGGGTCTCCTACTTTTCATCTACTGTCTGTGCAAGAAGAGTAATTTCTTAAGCTATATCTATCACCACTAATGTTCTCTTAAGCTGGGTCACATCTATGTTAAACCCATTCATTTGGTTTTACCTTTCAACAGAGTTGGTGTTTTTTTTTTTTTTTTGTTTGTTTGTTTCTGCAACTTCCATTTGGTTCTTTTACACCATTATACACCATTACTCTGTCTAAGTCTGTCATTTTTAATGTTTTTGAGTCTCTCTATTATGTGTTTAATCAACTTCAACATACTCCTTTCCTAGTGTATATCAGAGTTCTATTTGGATTTTATGAGAGTGATATTCCTGGTAATGCTGCTGGGTTTGCTGTTTCTTGTTCACATGAATTGTTCTGCATTCTGTAATTGTGGATTGTGACTTCATAATAAGCAGGGCTTCATCTGTGAGAATCCCTGTCTGAAGGCCTGTCCTTCTAGAAGAGTTTTGAGTTTGCTTTCACCAGGCATCTCAAGTTTATTACTGACTTTGTGTTAATAATTTTTTATGTTAATTTCTCATTCTAGGATTCCCAAACACCATGAATATTATAATTTCAAATCCCACACCCATGGGAGTTATTACCCCATAATGAGGAATTCTCAAGGGAGATTATTTTTCTAATCCAGAGTCTGGATGGAGATAGCCATGGTTTCTTGTGGTCTTCTTGTGTTATTGGGTGGATTATTATTTTCTAGCTGCGAGAAGGATCATAGTCTTTTGGGTGTCCTGAGGTTATGAGGTTCTTACAAATTCTTGCTCCTTGTAAGCCCAGGCCGTACTTTCTGTCGGCAAAGTAGGCATTAGAATTCAGACTCTAAAAAATGGAGATGAACATGAGGGTAGTTTCAGTTTGAAAAGTTACCACTTTGGTTTTCAACTCTTTCTCCAGGCTTTTGGGTATGTCAAAGCTCCACCTGTTTCCTTACAAATTTGCCTTGTGTTTTTAAGGATGCAGGTAGTTTTTAGTCAGAATTTCTAGGTGTTTTGCAATTGGAGATTTTCTCTCTTTTTTGAAGATTGTCTTTTCTGGCATTTTTTAGGAAAAGGAAGTTAGTTACTTTTTTAAAAATTACATAAAAATCATAGTTTCAAAAGAATAGTTTTCCTTCTAAAGCTGTTTTAGTCTTGTCATTTTCATGTCCTCTCTTTTTTTGAATGAAAATTGTATTCTGAAGAAGAAATGAACAGCAAAATATCAAATTTGGAATCATGACTGTTTCAGTAGTTTTAATGGTGATGCATTCTTGGCAAAATGTCCTGTTATTTCAATTGTGAATTGCTTTAATAAATACCTTCCCTATAGAAGAAGACAACCACATTTTTTAAAAACAAGGCATATTTTCTTACAGTAATTTTTAAAGATTTTATTTATTTATTTATTTATTTATTTATTTATTTATTTATTTATTCATTCATTCATTCATGAGAGACACAGAGAGGCAGAGACATAGGCAGAGGGAGAAGCAGGCTCCTCACAAGCAGCCCGATGCAGGAGACTTGATCCCAGAACCCTGGGATCATGACCTGAGCCAAAATCAGACACTCCACCATTGAGCCATCCAGATGCCCCTACAATAACATTTTTAACAACTTTATTGAGCTATAACCAACACACAAGAAGCTACACATGCCTAAAATATATATAATTTAATATGTTTTTGACATATACATGCACTGCAACCATCATCTTAAGATAGTGAACATTTTCATCATCCCTAGAGTTTTCTTGCCTGCCTTTGTAATCTCTCCTTGCAACCCCTTCCTATGACACCCCTCTGTGTCCAGGCAACTCTTGATCTGCTTATTGGTACTATAGATTAGTATGGATTTTCTAAGGTTAAATAAGTGGATGCAGTTAATACTCTTTTATGTCTCTCTGTCTTTCATTCAGTACAGTTATTTTGAGATTTGTCTGTGTCCTTCTGTGTATCAATAGTTTATTCTTTATATTGACGAGTGCTATAATATACTAACGTATCACAATTTCTTACCCATGTACCTGTTGATGAGCATTGGAGGTGTTTGCAGTTTGGGGTTCCAAAAATAAGAGAGCTATAGACATTTATGTATAAATCTTTGTAAGAATATACAGAGATAACAAGCATGTCCATTGGTTGTAAAGTGTGGAAAAAAAGGAGTCAAGGATGGCTTGAAGATTTTTGGTCTGAGTAACAGCAATGATGTATTTCCCATGGACTGAAAAGAAAAAAGTTGCAGGAAGGACAAGTTTTACTGTGGATGGGTTTGATTTTTTTTTCTTTTCTTTTTTCTTTTTTTCTATAGAATCCAGTAGTTTGGATTTTGACATACTGAGTTCAAGAAGTAAATTACAAATCTAGATAGAGATAAGGAATAAGTTCTTGGATAATTGAATCTGATCAGTGTTAGCATGGTCTATTTTTCTTTACTTTTAATCCATCTGTGTCTTTATATTTAAGGGGAATTTCTTGTAGACAAAATATAGTTGTATCCTGTGTTCTTTTTATGATACACTTTGATAATCTGTATTGTAGTTGGTGCATTTTAGAGCATTGATGTTCAAAGTGCTTCTTAATATAGTTCGGTTAACACTACCATGTTCACTACTGTTTTCTATTTGTTGCTGTTGTTCTTTTTTTCTGTTCTTCCATTCTTTTTCTACTTTTTGTGGTTTTAATTGTGCATTTTATGATTCCATTTTCTCTCCTTCCTTCACATATCAATTATACTTTTTATAGTGGTTGCCCTTAGCATTTGCAATACATATTAGAGCTAATCTAAGTGAACTTTTAAATAACGTTGAGCAGTGTGAATACTTTATAATTATAAAAAAATCTTAATTCCTCTCTTATTCTTTGCATCATTGCTATTACTTATTTCACTTATATATAAGCACACATTAATGTATACACATGAGATATATACATAAGCATGTATAATCAAATACATTGTTGGTATTGTAGCAGACTTCTATCTGTTAGAACAATTAATAAGTTTTTATTTTATCTCACTTATTCCTTCTTTGATGCTTTTATTACTTTATGTAGATCTGAGTTTCTGGCCTAGATAACTTTCTTTCTCTCTAAAGAACTTTAACATTTCCTGTAAGTCGGGTCAGCTGGTAACAAATTCTCTCAATTTTTGTCTGAAAAAGTCTTTATTTCTCCTTTCCATTTGAAGAAAAATTTCACAGGGTACAGGATTCTAGGTTGGTGGGGTTTTTTTTTTTAATTTTCTCTCAATATTTTAACACTTTATCTCAATATTTTAACATTTAATATGTTAAACATATTTAACTTCCCACTCTCTTGCTTATATGGTTTATGAAGAGAAGTTGGATATACTTTTTTGATCCTCTCTACATGTGTTTTTTAAATCCTGGCTTCTTTTAGGATTTCTTTTTTTTTATCTTTGATTTTCTGTAGCTTGAAAACAAGATGGCTAGGAATAAGAGTTTTTTTGGTTGTTTTGTTTGGAGTTTTTTTTTTTTTTTTTCAAATATTATGTTTGGTATCCAGGTACTCATGTATTTATGGTTTGTTATCTGACATTGACTTGAGGGAATTTTCAGTCATTGTTTTAAATACTGCTTCTCTCCCTTTCTTGCCTCCCCTTCTGGTATTCCCTTTATATAACAGCTTTTGTAGTTGTCCCTTAGGGTTTGCATATACTTTTTCTTTTCTTTTTTTCCCCCAGTCTTTACTATTATTTCAGTTTTTGAAAATTCTATTGATGTATCCTCCAGCTCAGATTCCTTTCTTAGTGTGTCTGGTCTCCTAATAAGCCCACTAAAGGCACTCATTTCTTTTACAGTGTTTATTTCTAACATATCTTTTGGGTTCCTTCTTAGGATTTCCTTCTCTCTGCTTACATTGCCCATCTGTCCTCTCATGCTGTTTACCCATTAGAGACCTCAGTGTATTAATCAGAGTTGTTTTTAAATTCCTGGTCTTGATAATTCTAGCATCCCTACCATGTCTGGTTCTGATGTTTGCTCTGTCTGCAGATTGTGTGTGTGTGTGTGTGTGTGTGTTTCTCTTTTGGTATGCTTTGTAATTTCTTCTTGATAGCTAGACATGATGTAGTGGGTAAAACGAACTGTTGCAAATAGGCTTTAGAAATGTGGTGGTGGGGTGTAGCAGGCAGGGAAGCATTTCCAGAATCCCATGATTAGTTCTCAGTGTTCTGTAAGCCTGTGTCTCTGGACTGTAAGCTTCATGAGTGTTTCTCACTTTTTAAAAATCTCCTCTCAGGCAGGAAAGAATGGCTACAGTGGGTTAAAGTTTGGTATTACCCTTTCTCCAGCTCACTTAGATTCTGATAACACCCCAGCTGATTAGGCTCTGGTTAAATAGTTTCCCCTGAGGGTAGGCCTTGTTAAGAACAAAGTACTCTAGCAGTAGTTTAAAAATTGTTTCTCCCTCTCCCCTGCTGGATGCCTGAAGGGATTTTTGTCTGATATTTACTGTATCAGCCTGGTTGAGCTCCAGTTGGTAAATCTCACAATGCTGTAGGCTCCCTCATCCTCATGATTGGATCCTCTCCGAGGTTTTAACACTCAGTGTTCTCCATACTGAGCTCTAGCAGTTTGTCAATTATGGTTTAGGTGTCCATACCCTCTACCAGTTCCTGGAGATGAACCCTGGTCTAGTAAGAAGTAAGTCTCTGTATTTGCCTGTTTCTCCAATCTTCAGGGGAGTGGCTCTGCCTTTTATCCTGTCCTGTCACAGATTTGAGATAGTTGTTGATTTTTTAGTCTGCCCAACTTTTTACTTATTGTTAGGATGGAGTGGTGACTTCCAAGCTCCTTAGATGCAGAATCAGTAAATGGAAGTCTGATGACTGAGTCTGAAGCTCACGAGTGAGGTCTAATCTTGAAATATGAAGTTGAAATGTCAGAATGTTATTTAAATGGTGGTAGGTGGAATAATGTCCCTCAAAGATGTCCACATCCTAATCCCCTATGAATATATTAGCTTGTGTGGAAAAGGGAACTTTGCAGGTGTTATTAAGTTAGGGATCTTGAGATTGGGCTCACAAGGACAATTCAGGGCAATCTGCCATTGTAATCACATGTATCCTTATAAAAGGCCAGAGTCAGAGAGAGGAAGAGTTGGAAAGGGAAAAACTGGAAGATGCGATGCTGCCAGCTTTGCAGATGGAGGAAGGAACCATGAAGCAAGGAATGCTGACAGCCTCTAGAAGATAGAAAAGGCAAGGAAATAGATTTTTGCCTGGAACCTCCAGAGGGAATACAGCTCTGCTGACACCTTGATTTTTGGCCAGTGAGCCTTCTGATCTCCACAATGGTTAAGATAACTGTTAATTTATGCTAGTAAGTTTGTGGTACTTTGTTAGGATACTAATAGGAAACTGTTGGCTGGATGATATCACCTGGAGAGTGCGTGACAGCTGCTAAATATCATTAGAATGTTCCTGTTCTTACCTTTTATCTAGACTGCTTTGTTCCTTTTGATCTCACTGGATATAGAAACTACATAGGCCCAATTCAATTCTCACTTCAAATCACTTTCTGCCCTGTCAGGATGGAATGGATGCAGGATTTGCTCCCTATGACCTTCTGGCCTTAGATCCAAAGGCTTTTCTTTACTTAATCTCCAGGATTTTGAATTGTGTGTCTTGATCATCAAGTCTACCACTTGATCTCCAGCTGTGTGGGTACTTTTAAGACTTCTAGCAACTTCGACCTTGTTTTTGTCACTGTAGTTCCTCAACTTCTTGCTTGTTAGTTTTTGAGTTCTTTTGGAGACTGGATATGGTCCTCTTTGCTTCCCTTTCTGGTTTTGAGACTCTTGCCTATACTCAACTATATATGGCTTTCAGGGATTTGCTCTTTCATTTAGTCAACATAGCATGCCCACAGATAGTGTAAAATGCGGGAAATAAAATTAGTCCCCTAGGCACACCTAGGTTTGAAGGAAGAGTCTATGCTTTTTGTTAGGATATTACCCGGACTCTTGATTTCTCAGCCTCGTGAAAGTCGATTTGCCTCCCATGAAAGTTGACAACAACTCTCCCCAGCTAAACTGAGGAAGAGTTAATGCCTCACCTGCCAGTCCCAACCCAGATCTCCCACTGCCACTGTTCTGGCAAGTGAACCTGTTTTAGCTGCTACCCATGTCTGTCTACCTTTGTAAACCTTTCACCTATATTGAAACACTTTAGCTAAATGTGTTTTAGAACATTTACATTTATATTATCATTTTGATGATCAGCAGAAGAGTAAAACTTCAATTCTTTCTCTTGTCAATGGAATTGAAAAGTGTACATCAAGACATTAAAAAAAGAAAAACCCTTCAATCCTTTGCTGGGAAGCTCTAGCATCTTCCATCAAACCAAGCAGTCAATGAACAAAAAAGTATGCCAATAAGAATGCTATGGTTTCAAAATGTTGCCATTGTGCCTGAGAAAATTATTTCTGCAAACTGCTCCATTCATTAGTTCTGATTTCATTCCGGATCAAAGTCCTGGCTTTCCACTGAAGACAGAAACCCAAGAGGAGCCCAAGCCAGTGAATCAGCAATACAGCCCCCTCACATCCCCAGGAGTTTAGTGGCAGGAGGCTAAATGTGAAACTTCTATAATGAAAAGTAGCAGCAGAATTGTTATTTTTATTCAACCTTTACATAACTGGAGAATTCTCAGCCCCCAGATCCAGGCTGTTTCTGAGTATGGCAGGCCTCCAAGGAGAACTTTCACACGTCCGTGGTTCTGGTAAGGCTGGATAATGTCCCTCAAGGTTGTCTCTGATTTCCTCAATGGGCCACTGCTGACCTCACCATGAATCCTGGGGAGAAGTCCGGCCCAGTAGAAGGCAGGTAAATGCTCAGGGCTTTGGGGGACAGCCTGGCTTTACTGCGGTCTCCACAGCAGGTTGAAAGTGATCTCTGAGTTTGGTCCCATGTCAGTAGTTCCTCTAACACAGCTGGTGAGGTGCTGGAGACCACAGAGCCCCCAGAAGCGCAACCACTCATGTTTTAGGGGGGAGTATACTGCTCCTCAGACCACCTCTGCCATAAGGACACACAAAGATGAATGGCCAGCCCGAATGACAGGGCCACTTCTCTCTGCAAGCTGCATACAGAGCGCTTTGTGTTCCTGACGATTGCAATACTTCCCTTCTGGCAGAGGCAAGCTGGCTTCTCTGGGGCTGCGGAAAGTAACGCTTGTTTCTGAATTGGTTAGAGTTCAATCTCAATTATGTCTGGGAACAGCACACGTTCCTTTCCCCCTTCTCTATGACTGCAGTGTTAATTTTCAAGTAAACTTGTGCAAGTTACTTTCAAGTTGAGATCGCCACACAACATTGACATTCATTGGGCACTGCCTTCGGAGCCTTCCTGGCAGCGGAGCCACAGAGGTGTCACCCCTAGGCCGGGGGCTCGGGGGCTCGGAGGCTCACTCTTTCCAGACTTCACGTACCACCCTCGACTGAGGCTGGAAGACGTTATTTGAACAGGATCACATTCAAATCTGCCTCTCCTCCTCCCACACCAAGCCTGATTTCCCTTTTTCCCTACGTGGGATAAAACCGGAACCCCAGACCAAGTCCAAGAAGGAGAAGAAAGCTGATATAATTGCATTCGTTTGCCATTTAATATATGTGCTGCCGAAGCGAGCACCATTTGTTTGCCATTTCAAAGTGACTTTTATTAGGCGCACAGCCGGCTCCGGAGATTTCCACCAGGTAGCATGCCCACCAGCCGCAAAGCAAGAGTAATCTCTCTTGTACAATTTCAAGTTCTACTCTTGTGGCTTTTTTTTAAAGCCTCGGTATTTCAGCTGACCCTGTTTCTGAATTCCTTTACGTGGCTCCAATGTCTTATGTGGATCTTGATGAAGAAATGAATGCTGTGCACTTTTTTTTTTTCCTCCCTCCCCAGTGGCACACAACAGCTTCCGACGTGAGGTGCACCTGTTTCTACTATCTGCACATACTCAGCCGGGGCGTATTGCCGAGGCTGCCCATGCAGCTGTTGTTTTGTCATTAAAAAATACAACTGTATTCATGTAGGTTTAAGCCTCGTGAACTCTGTAACTTGGACTTGTTAAAGGGAGGCAATAAGACTCTGTCTGGACTGCTGATAATAGGTTAGATAAAGATCCCACACTGACCCTCAAGCAGCAGTGTTTATAATAATGGAAGGAAAAAAAAAATAATGGAAGGAAGTCTCCCCAGCAATATACAGTCCGGCAGACAGCAGATGCGGACCATGCGAAATTAATGATTAACTGCATGCCAGGGTGTTTGTCAGGGAACAGTACTGCTCTTTAAGGGGCTTACATAGTCTATGAAAGAAATTAGCTCATGAGAGGGACTCATAAGGATAAAAGAGAAAACTTAAGTAGAGGCTTGACATATCCTGCTTTTCTCACAGGGCAAAAAGTTAAACATAATGGTCTCCTTTTTACAGTGTGAAGTTCTGACTCTGAAGTTGGGGCAGATCATCCACTTGTTAAAACAAGACAAGAACATTCCTGTTGCTCCTTCAAGGGGGAGAGGGACGGTGTGCACTCGCATTGAACTCTAAGTGTAACCAGAAAGAAGGGGGGAAATTATCCAACAATTATCTCAGACACAGAAGACCGTGAAACCAAAAATATTAGGAAAGTGACAGCAAAGTAGTAAATATGACTAGACCTTCATAATTCATGATCCCTTGGGATTAAAGGGGCTTGAAAATGCCCAGAAATTCTCGTCAACATTTACAGGTAAAAGTAAAGGTAAATATTAGGTAAGTATTAGCAGCCTTGGAATTCACTGAAGACATGTTGCAAGGAATATAATCTCCCAAGATATCTAATTAAAATGAATTTCATAATGTCAGTTTCTTCACACTACTTGAATTTTCATATGGAATCCCAGTGATGGTTCAGCAGATTAAAGATAATAGGAACCCAAGAACTTCTGTGACCAATATCAATCTTGGAATGTTTGTTTGGCTGAAGGACCCTTGGCGTCCCTGTGCCTCAGCCAGCCCCGAGGTCCCTCCACAATGTCTCTTCTCTGCTCCAGCAGCACATCTTTGCAAAGACAAAATTTTATCCCAAAGTTTTGAATGACTCGCTTGTAGAATTTAGTGTCTGGTACCTTTTGTTTCCTTTTGAGTTAGGGCTAAGGCCAGTGGAATTCTGTATAGAGAAATTGGGAGTAGGAGTAGGAAAACATGTTAAAAGTAGCTCATAAAAGAGGAGGAGGAGGAAACTCCAGGTTTTGTCTTTGCAAAGTCCTCCTGTAGACTGACTTAGGTTTCCTTCTTGGACTTTGTTTCCTCCTGCCTGCACCCCTATCCTGCCTCTTCCATCCAGAAACCCTGGTTTATTTGCTGTTTCTTTATATGTTTTCTACTTCACGAAGTTCCTGACATTAATCATTCCAACACAGTTCTCTCTCTTTTCTGAGTTTGATTTTTCTTCTCTTTATTATGTCATTTAATTAGTTCATTCTCACATAGTGTCTTTTGTTTTTAAAACATTTTAAGGTCCTTGAGAACAGGGAATATATACACATAAATCACCACACACGGGATCCCTGGGTGGCGCAGCGGTTTAGCGCCTGCCTTTGGCCCAGGGCCTGATCCTGGAGACCTGGGATCGAATCCCACGTCAGGCTCCCGGTGCATGGAGCCTGCTTCTCCCTCTGCCTGTGTCTCTGCCTCTCTCTCTCTCTCTCTCTCTGTGTGACTCTCATAAATAAATAAAAATTAAAAAAAAATTAAAAAAAAAATCACCACACACACGCACATACATGTGTTTAATATATATACATATATACGTGTGCTTAATATATATTCTCAAATTGTTCCCTAATATGCCAATTGTATTTCAACAAATTTGTGTTATGTATGTTTATAACACAAATCCATTGCAAATTATTTTTTACACATACACACTGATATATCAGGCATAGACCTGGACGTGATGAAACAGATGATTGCTTAAACCTGAAGAACACGTTTATTATTTTTAATCCAGTTTACTTCCTCTTTGCATTTTAGATGGTATAGTTCTCTTCATATAAGAATGAAATAGCCACATTGTAGCTCCCGAGACCACTTCCTTTCCTACCAAGTGTCATTTGCCCTGGCTAAGCCACTTTGGTCCTCGAATTTTTTTTTTTTTTTTTCCTCCCAGGTCTGGTGCAATTCCTCACTATCTATGCTAGTGTGGAAGGACATGGGACTGGACACTTTTTAAATGTTATGTACATTGAATTTCCTTTCTTTGTGTCTACAACTGACAGCTGTCCTCATACTATTTGAATGTGAAAGTGGCAGATTAACTTTAGATATATATCTATATCTGTAGATATAGATATAGATATCTTATTTACTTATATTAGAGAGTGAGAGAGTGCAAGCAGGGGGAGGGACAGGGAAAAAAGGGAGAGAATCCCCAAGCAGCCTCCTTGCTAAGTGAAGCCCAGTGACTCTTGTGGCTCCATTCCAGGACCCAAGATCATGACCTGAACCAAAATCAAGAGTCAGACACTTAAGCAACTGAGCCACTTGGGTGCCCCAATGTAAAATTTTTATTCTGACAGATGCCTGGGTGGCTCAGTGGTTGAGTGTCTGCCTTGGGCTCAGGGAGTGATCCTGGGGTACTGGGATTAAGTCTTGCATTGAGCTCCCGCAGGAAGCCTGCTTCTCCCTCTGCCTATGTCTCTGCCTCTCTCTCTGTCTCTCATGAATAAATAAGCAAAATCTTTAAAAAAAAAAAAAAAAAAAGAAAAGTTTTTATCCTGAGCATTTCAATAAAGAGTCCAGGTTGTCTCTTCAGGGACAGTTATGGGGTCTGGGCTCTTGATAGTGTATCTGCCAAAATGCCACTATCAGGAAAATAGTAGCAGGCCAGCATGTCTACAGAGGAGTTGGCAAACCAGAAACGTATGTCTGAAGATAATAGGAACTGGATTATATAAAATTCCTAGATGTTCGAATTTTATATAATCCAGTAAACTTATTAGAAGTTGGGGCACAAACTTCAAACTGTAAGTAAGGATGTTAAAAAATAAAAAGTAATGACAATTTCACATAAAAATGTCCAAAATAAAGGATAATCCTTAAAATTCAACACATCTCAGTGTATGAAAAAAATATTCATGTTATTTTTAGTTTCCTTATTTTCCTAAAACCTCTACGAACTTCAATACTGGCCATCACTAGTTGATGGTTTGGTATTAGGAATCTCTAGCTTAGACCAAGTGGAAGAGGTTTAAAACCAAATTTCTTCTCGTTACCTCTCCGGTTGGGAGAGTGGGCTCTGTTTTCTTTTGGTATTTTTGTTCATGGCCTAGTAAACATTTGAGGAGAAAAGCCCTCAGGATAGATTTGGGAAGAGAAAGGGCTCAAACATGTGCAAGGAAAAGTAGGAGACTCTTTAAGAGTGGCCATGGTGGGCAGCCCGGGTGGCTCAGTGGTTTAGCATTGCCTTCAGCCCAGGACCTAATCCTGGAGTCCCACATCAGGCTCCCAGCATGGAGCCTGCTTCTCCCTCTGCTTCTCCTTCTGTTTCTCCCTCTGCTTATGTCTCTGCCTCTCTCTCTGTGTCTCTCATGAATAAATAAATAAAATCTTAAAAAAAAAAGAAGAGTGGCCATGGTATAGTTTGAATGTACTCAATTTTGCTAACTAAATCTATGCTTTCTCAGGAGTGTCTGTGCTATACAAACTCATGCATGTTCATAGAAAGTTATAATATCAGATTTGCATGGGTTTGGCTCATACACACAATGAACAGAGATAGTTGATAGATATTTAATGTATGTATTTTGTATATTCCTATGTTCAGATTGTTCAGATTTCTATATTTGCTATAATGTTTTTGCTGGACAAAATTATGTATGTGCAAACATGGGATTTCTGTTATACTCAAGGTATTCCCTAATTTATCAATAATGTGGCAAAAAAAATTGTGTTTTCACAACATAGTGTAGCAGAACTGTATATGTAGATTTCAGAACAATGACAAGTTCAACAAACATTGGATATAACTTTAAGTGAACTCTACCTCTATGCAAACTAGATATCAAACGGAGTGAGTGTCTCCAATTCTTCACTTCTATACACAATAGTCTTAAACCCCTAATTGTATAACTTGGAGAAAGGCTAAGCCTCCTTGATATTTCCACGTCCTTGGTCTGGTGGGCCTCTTAGGTTCTAGGGTTTTGAATTCTCAATTTCTGTGCTGTACTCATTCACTCAGGTGCAAGACTCAAAAAGCCCTCAGCAATATCACAAAAAGCATTGGCTTTATATCTAGTCAGTGCAGGGTACCAGCAGAAAGAGGGATGGGTGTATGGTCAGAGTACTGAACCAATTAGCTCCCTCTCTGCAGTAACCAGGGCTGGCTATGTCCTTGGGAGAAGTCATAGTTCCTAAAGGACAGTCCTCTCCAAACAATGTGCTGTTAAGACCCACCTCATCTGCGCTTTGAGCCAGAATTGTGATGGCTACACTAGAACTAGCCCTGAGTAATTTCTTGGTCTCCTACACCTTCCTTGTTCATTTGTTAAACTTCCCAGGTTCCAATTTGTGTAAGTGCCATCTATTTCTTACTGCAACCATGACTTGTATACCTGGGTACAAATTCTGCATGTTTAACTTTAAGCAATTTCCTTAATCTGCCTGGCTTCAGTTACCACTTACAGTTGCTGTGAGAATTAGATTGGAATAGAATGATGGAGAAATCAGTACAGTGAAAAGAACATAATAGTCCGTGATTGAAAACTATTATTGTGATTGTTACTTTTTTTAATCACTTCTTTCTCATTCCTTTGTATTAAATCTGAGCAACAAATAACCTTGTTTGGGCAACGATCTGAAGGTTGAATTCAAGATAACAGAAGTAGGGTTTTTCCTTTCAGATTAAATAGCTTCACAAAGTTTACTCCTTGCTACCATTTCATTAACGGAAGTTAAACACTGATTGTGAAGAATTACGTAGAATCCTCTCCCACTGAGAGATTCCTCAATGGGCCACCTGTCATGAATCTTAGGGCATCTCCCTCAGAGAGGCCTTTCTTATTCGGGAGGGCAAATAGTACTATAATTTTACAGGAGAGAAGTTGGAATTAATATTTACATTGAGCATTACATGTAGAACAACTTTTAAATTTGAATGCGACCTTTCTGTTTTTATGACCTTCTTTTAGGCCACTTCTTTGAATTTGATAGTTTTTTTTTTTTTTTCATTCAGAATTTTTCCTCTCGCAGTATCTAGCTTCTATCTTTCCTCTTTTTTTCTACTCAGATTCTCTTCATTTCCCTGACTTCCTAGTTTCAACTCTTTGCCTCTTTATATTTCTGGATCTTACTCCTAAACTTACAACCCAAAACACAGTCAACACAAGGCAGAGGACCCATCTCTGTTGAGCAGCCGGCAGAGTTTCAGGTGGCAAACTGTTTTGCTGACATACATTCCTCTCCCTACCTCCTGCGGACTTTAATCACTTTTCACAGCAACCCGTTCGCCTGTGAGGGATCATTGCACAGGGCAGGTAGTGGAGTCCGTATAGCTTTGGGCAGGCTCTCTCACTGGTTAGTATTTGAGATAATCTCAGGCAGCTACAGTGGCTGGGGAAGATCAAAGGTATTTTGACTGCCTGAGGTCAAGATCACTCTTGCTTTGGTTCTAAAGCTATGCCTGCAGATACTGCTTTCTCTCCCAGAAACTTTTAGCAAAAGATACGGTGTGGAAACAAAATGTTAAAGGCAGCTTCTAAGTCCCACAAATTCAGTTCCCTATACTCTTCTTCTGAGATAATTTGTATGTCATGGCTTGAGGTTTACAGTACCTCTTGACCAGTCCTTCCCTTCCACCTGTGAACCACTTTATTTGTACCTTTCTGGATAGAGGAAATGAGCAAGTCACCCTCTAATTAATCCTATACCTGACTCCTCACTTTAACCCACCCAAGCTTTACCCGCAGGTGGCATGGATTAGCTTGGACTATGTTTAAAAATTAAAAATTAAAAATTAATACCTCCTGCTCAGTAAGTTCTTGGACTTTTCACCACAGGTAAATACAGAAGAAACCCCCTTCATATTGTAGACAAAAACTAAGGGAGAAATAGCACTGTCCATGTAGTTCAGTGCTACAGTGTGCTGGAAAAGAAGATGGGGAGAACTAAAATGATTCAGGTTGTCTTAAGCATCTTTGAATTGTAAGTAAAACATTCTAAACAAAGTAGCTTAAGCGAGAAAGGAGAATTACAGGGATAACGGCACACATATTAATGGAGTTTCAAGGCAAGGAACAGTTGAGTCCTAATGGAGACAGAACAAGGACCTACGAAAGAGAGCCAATGAATTTTCTACCTTTAGTTTCTTGGTTCTACTTCTGTGTACAAATCTACTCCCTGCTCCTGTCTCTGCCCACGGGCTTTCTCTCCTCCTCCAAGACGTGGTAAATCAATGTTATTCAACAAATTACTGCGGTGATAAATATAGTCTATATCTGCATTGTTTAATATGGTAGCCACTAGCTAGAGGTGGCTGATGAGCACTTGAAATAAGTCTGGGGTGAAAAAGAATCTGAATTTTTAATTTCAATGAATTTAAACATTAAAGGTTTACATGTGGCTAGTCTCTACCATTTTAGGCAGCAACACAGTGAAAGATAACTCTCCAGTAGTGTCTGCATTTGCATATCCTCAATATGAGCCACTAGCAAAGACTAACAATCTTAAATCCCAATTCCAGCTTCCCAAGAGAGAAACATTGACTGGCCAAACTTGTATTAGCTACCATCCCTGGTTCAACCAGCTTTCCCAGAGGGATAGGCATATATACTACCAATATGTAGCCAGGGCCAACCGTGATATAGGGAGAAGAGGATATAATTCTTAGAGGAAGATGATCATGTTAACTTTCTACACTGATTAATTTTCAAATCCCCTTTACTGACCAATGCAAAATAGACTTAAGATTCTTGTTTCTGCAAAAACAAATTTGTGCTTTCAGTAACATCAGGGAGGTAGGTAAGTGGGAACAAATAAAAACTTGAGAATAATTCAGAAATCAGAAATCCATTTCTGGAGGCATTGCCCTCTCTTTAGTTTTCTCTTTTACAGGCAATTTAGTTTGAGAGAGTAATAGAATACTTGACTAGCACCTATCTAGGAGCACAGGAATATTATGGACTATTATTTTCCTTTTATTTTTTTCTGCTGTCAAAATTTATCTCTAGTCTTTAACCAGTGGAACAGATAGAAGAGGCCACATAGCTTTGCAACACTTGACCCTGAGATGGAGCCTTCTGCCCTGAGGTTAAGCAACCTTTCTAGTAGGGATAGATGAGGAGTGCCAAGTATAGTCTAAGGTCAAATCTCTAACATTTCTTCGGTGGTGCCCTTTGTTTAGTCTAAGTACTTTGGCCCTGTCTATCTGACCACCTCATCTGTCCTGATCTTTGAGAACTGTTGGTTCACTAAAGTCTTAGTTATTGACATCTGACTTATTATAGCCTCGAGCTTTGCTCTATCGCTTTCCAACCTTGCATGCTCCTTGATCCCAGTTTTTAAATCCCTTTCCCAAACTCTAGCATACTGTGGTCCATATCAGGCATGGTTCCTGATTACTCAGATTTTCTGTCTTCATGATCTTCCTTGAAGGTACCAGCCTGATGAGTTCCATTGTCTGGCATGACAGGTGTGCTCTTTAGCAAATGTTTTCAGTTGAGCGTGTTTCCTACCTTTTTGTTAAAAAGCACATGTATGTGGTGCACTGGTACTTCAACTAGTGAAAAAAAACCTATGTTCTAACAACCTTCCTTAAATATTGCCAGAAACTTTATACACTGGATTGGAATAATAATAAAGCAATAGGACTTGCATTCCTATTTTCAAGAAAAATTTTTCCAAAATAGGGCCCAGAGGATGGCTGCATTTTCTTTTAATGTCTATTTTAGACCCATTTTCTGATTATTTTTATTTCATAGGCCAATGTACTATTTGACCCTGAAATTATTATTGATTTGTGCCCAGACATGTGGCATTACATGTTTGTATGTAGTTTTTATCCTACAGAGATGCAACTGATTTGGGTCTGGTAAAAAGATATATAATGGTTTATTGCCTTGTAGGACATTAATCAGTTTTATGTCACACTAGTTTACACTGATACTCATTTTTGTATTTAAGGAAATAATAGTTCCTTAAAATGTTTTTGGAAACAACTTTACCACCTACTGGTGTCCTCATTAATTAATGAGTTGAATAAATTGTGCCCATGTTCATTGCATATTTGAGTCAATTCTCAAGTTATGAAAATTTTGCCAATGCACATGAGATAAAAAGTTTCAGAGTACTAAAATAGTATTAGAAGCAAAATCAAATGCGAATCTTGTAGGGGGAGGAAGAGGAGCTGCGCTGAAAATAGTGAGGTTGAAAGGAGAGAACGGATAGGCATTGAGTCAGGGAAGAACATACCAGAAAGAAAACTTTAGACAGAACCTGGAGCTCCAATAAGTACACAAGAGTTTCCTGGGCCAATTCTCCTCCTCACCCTGCCACCAAGAAGTCATGGAGGAATAGTCTTATGATTTGCAGAAATATATATATTGTATATACATATATATAATAAAAAATAGAAAACTATCTCTTATGTCTGAAGTTTTCTTTATAGGAAGCATAAACTTCAATACATTAAAAAACATGACATTTCCCCCCCATTGTTGCTTAGGGCAATACCCTGAAACTAGTTACACTAAGGTTTTCTTTGACTAGCTGATGTAAAGTGATAGTTTTAGAGGAAACTAGAGTGGGATGAGGAGGGGTGGGCATCAAAGAGAAGAAGAGGCAGAAGTTGGAGGAACAGAAGGCAGTCTGTGTAATGATTTATCTTCAAATATTTATTTTCAAAAGTATTTTCATTTCTTTTTAAAATAGAGACTTCATTATTGAAAGTTTATACCTAAATAATTCATTAAATGAGGTGTTGTTACAACTTTTTCCCTTCTCTCAAAGATAATAATGCTAGTGCCAGGGGATCCAACATCTAGTCACATCAACCATTTGCAAACTGTGTGGTTGGCCAGAGTCAGTATATTCTTTCTTTATCCAGCTATTTTTAAGAATGAGTATAACCATCTATTTTAACTTCTGAGTCAGATTCTATTTAAACATCACACTTTTAATTCTGGTTTTTATCTAACTTGTGAAGGAGAATGCCATATTAATAAAACAAGATAAGTGATCTCACTTTGAAAAAAGAGTTTTCACTTTGTAAATTCCTAATGTGAATTCTCTTAGTAGGGATTTTCCCCAAAATATTTAAAATATGAATTTATTAAGGGAGGAGAGGAGAGTTCTAGATACATACCTGCTATGTAATTTGAAGTACTACAGAAACCTTTCTACCTCTATCAGGATAATAAGATGAAGAGCCCCTATTTCATGTTAGCTGGCATCTTCAGTTTCTGGAATGGCACCAAGAAATAGCTATAATGAAAAGAGTAGACTTTTTGCTTTTTTTCCTCCCCTGCATTCCTCTCTCTTTTTTTTCTTTTCTTTTCAGGATGTGTTATTGCATAGACAGGTCCAGTGCTCTGTGTTGGGGCAAAAATGATTTATTCCTGTTTGGGAGAGGACTCTTCTGGGGATTGACTACTCACCCCCAGCCAAGGTAGAAATTGTAAAGTAGTATCTATCTTGCTTCAGTCCAGGTGCTGAGATAATGGCAGGAGTCTGTCACTTAAATTATTATTCAGATTTATGTTCCTAAGAGGCTCTGGGCAGATACCCTAGAAGGCTAGTCTGTGAAATTTGGATGGCAGCTACTTTGAGAGGGTTCTGAGGGACTCTGGAGCATGCATGGGAAGACCACTCTGCTTGGTCTTTTCCCTCAGAACTATGAAAAATGGGACTCACAGATGCCTGGAGAAACTGCTTAGAAACCACTAGAAACTGTTCACATGGAGTGTGGAGATTGTTGACTGTTGTTATATCCCTCAATGAGGAGAAGCAATAAATTTCTCGTCCAGAAATCTAGTTGCATGGGGTCTCCAAATTACAACAAAGATTTTTCCTTCTCCCAGTGTAACCGGAAACTTAGCCATCAGATTCTTGGCAGGAAAGAAGTCGAGTTAAGTGTGACGACAGACTGAGAAGCTTCAAGCTCCGTTGGTAAAGCAAGTAGGGGGAAAGGCAAGAAAAGCACTTCCTTAACCTCCACCCAGATTGTAAATGTATTTTTGTGACTTTGAAATAGGTTGTGTTCAAGCTTTTTGGCAAAATGACAAAAATGAGATTTTTCAAATCTTTCTTTACATTTCACAGATATGAATGGTACCAGACCTACCATTTAAAACAAAACAAAACCCCAAAACACAGTTGAGCTACTAGCCTGTAGTGTTTTTTTTTTTTTTTTTTTTTAATCATTAATAGGTTCTTTCCAAGACAGGAAATCAACAAGAGAGAAAATTTATAGCTAGTCTAAGTAAAAGAATGCTGTTCTGAGCCCTGGATTTTCTTTTCTGCTTTTAAATATCCCCATTTGTCTTCACATTTTCTTTTCCAAACCCCTCCCCATCCCATTCCATGCGGTAGATGCTTAATATGCTAACACTTAGGAGAACAGAAGGCTTTCTCCAGGGAGAGTCACAGAGCTGTTCTGTGTGACTGCCAGAACCACCGACCTGAACTCTCTCTGCACTGCCAGGATGCAGTCTGTCTCCAGTCCCTCAGCAGACGAGAGGCCCAGGGGCACCTAGGATTAGCTTTCTCCTTCCAGAATTGGAAGATGGCTTCAAAGATTGAGGGAATTCTCCAGAGAGATTTTTTTAATAAGGTTATCTATAGAGGTGACCATTTGAAAAAGACACTGTCTAGAGACATACATTTTTGTTAGCAGTTCCTCTATTCACTCTAGACCCTCATTCTGTTAAAGCATTTTTCTTCAAAAAAGTTGTTTCTTCTAATATGCCTTTTAGTAGTATGCACTGAGATGATTAAAATAGGGCTCTGGTCTTATAATTATATGAGTCATGATACATAATTATGTGAGAAACCTTTAAAAAGGAAAGATAAAATATTTGTCTATTCTGGTCACAGAGACAGAAGGGGATATTATGGACCTCAAGAACTTTTTTTATTCATTCTTTTTAATTTAAAAATAAAAGAATTGAGATTTTTCAAGCAATGAAATTGGCAAAGATTACTTTTATATCATATCTGCTAGTATGAGCAGGGGACAAGGCAATTGGCATTTTAAACATTACTCCTAGTATAAATTTTTGGAAGACAATTAAAATACACAATTTACAGATGAGATGACAGGATATCTGGGGTTTGGTTTAAAACTGACTAATAGGATGTGGTTGGAGGGAAGTCGAGTAGGAAGAATAAAACAAGGTCAACTTTATTAATAATCGTGGAAGTTCACTAATGAATAAATGTGAATACGTTACACTATTCCCTCTAATTTGTATATGTTTAAATTTTCATAATTTAAAAAGAAAAAAACACCCATGTCTTTTCATTTATCTGTTTATTCGTTAAATGCATTTCTCTGTACCAGGCATAGTTCTAAGTGCTGGGGATACAGTAAGGAACAAATTTATCTCTGCTCTCAATGAACTTAATTCTAGAGGCAAGGAAAAGGGCTATAAAGACATAAAAAATGAACATAAAATATAGCAAGTGGTGATCACTGCTATAAAAACAGGAGCAAGTTAAGGGAGTGTTGAGGTGAGACTAGTGTGCTTTTCAAGACAAGGTCCTTATGGGAAGCTTAAGCAAAGAAATAGAGAAACCCAGGAAGCAATCTCCATGAATATCTGGCAGAAAAGTATTTCAGCAACGTTCTGGGAAGAAGAAACAGTAAATGAAAAGGCTGTGAGGTGAGAGCATGCTCGGTGTGCTTAAGAACTACCAACGACAATCTGTGATGGTGAGAGGGGTGTGAGATTAGAGAGATAACCAGAGACAAGATGATTTAGGGCCTTGCAAATCATTGGAAAGCTATTGGCATCATTCTGAATGAGATGGAAAGCCATTAGAGTTTTGAGCTGTTGGGGGACAGCATCTAGCTGTTCTAGGAGTCTGTTGGAGATGGGGCAAGCAAGAGTGAAAATAGACCAGAGGCAATCTCTCATCAAGGTGAGAAATTATGCTGAAGAGAGCTGTTGAGAAGCCATTTAATTTCTGGACATTTTGATGGCAGAGTCAGTGGATTTCCTGATAGATTGAATATGTAGTATGGGAGAGAAAAAGATGACTCCAAAGTATTTTGGCCTGAGAAATCAGACCCCATCACTTCTGTTAGGGAGTCGAAAATCAGAGTATAGCTTTTGACTCCCTGAAACATTTAAGAGCCTACTGTTGAATGGAAGCCTTACCAATGATGGTTGATTAACACATATTTTATATGTTATATGTATTATATACTTACTATTATAATAATGTAAGTTAGAGAAAATGTTTGAAAAAAAGCCTAGGAGAAAATACCTTTACAGTATTGTACTGTATTTATTGCAATATATCTGCATGTAAGTGGACCACAATTAAAACTCCTGGTGTTCAAGAGTGAGCTGATTGAATGTGGAGGTAGTTGCTATAGAGAAGATACTTAAGGCCATGGAACTAAAGGAAATCACCAGAAGCAAGTGTCAACAGAAGAGAAAAGGTCCTTCAAAGACTGGGATACTTACAATTTCAGTGTTAAATGTTAAGGAAAGTGAGGAAGAAGCAGCACAGGAGGGTGGAGAACCACAAATAATGTCCCTAAGGTGAAGTGACCAGATTGCTTCAAGAAGTAAGGACAGATTCATTGGGCCAAGTGCTGCTCCTGAGGCAAGGAAAATGAGGACTGAAGTCTGCCTCGGCTTTGGCCCTGTGGGAGGCCACGTGAACATGGCTGTTCACAACAGTGGTGGAACAGAAGTGTGATTGGAGTTTTTTAAGATAGAAAAGGAGACAGCGGTGACAAGAAGTAATGACAACTCATGTAAGGAATTTTGCAGTAAAAGAGGTGGCCCAGCAGTGTGGCAGGGAACTCATGGCATGTCCGGTTCAGGAAACTTGGGCTTTTAATAAATGGACTGCTTACAACAGTTTGGATAGGGAGTAGGGAAACCACAAAGGCTAGTGCATTATTGTAGGGCTATTTCTTCCCTGTCACTTCTGATGAGGTAAGAGGAGGGAGCCATTACCAGAACCTGGAGAGAGAAAGGGAGAAGAGCTCTATGGGGTGGGCTGACCGACCAGAGTTGAGATACTCAGCTGAGAGATGCAGCTAGTCTGAGGCCAACCTTCCAGGTAAAGGAGAAGTCAAAGGAGTAAGTATGCCAACTTCTCCCTCCTCTCTTTCCCTCCATTCGTTCTCTTGCTCTATGCCTCAGTGCTGGAACCAAACCCAAAGCAATAAGCCCTAGGAATTTGTCAAGGAAGTCCATGCAGATCCCTTTGCTGAGATGAGAGAGTCAGGGAATGGGTCTGGAGAATTAAAAGGAAGATATCCAGCATAAAGATCAGAAATGAACCAGTAACTGGAGGGAAAACCTAGAGTTAAGAGAATTAGAATTGATAATACCAGAAATTCCACTCCCAGGAATTTCTCCTAAAGATATAATAAAGGACAGACAAAAGCTTTAACTATAAATTTAAAAGCTAGGATCACCAATAGCATAAAACGGAAATCCTGTAAAAATTAATCTACTCAATGGAATACTATGTGTAGTTAAAAGTAATCTTGTAGATTATAGATTAACATAAAAATAGTGATAATTGAAATAAATATAGTTATTTCCAAAATGCATTAGGTACATTATTATCCCAATTTTTTTTCAAAGAAAAATACATCTGTTTACCTGGAAACAAAACTAGAAGCATTAATTTATACTGAAAATTTTTTCTCATGTTCTTCACTGCATAGACTTCATTATGTCTGACTTTTCATCAATTTGAATGTACTTCCCTCCTTAAGAAACACTTAGTTCTCATCCCACATTGACCTACTCCTGCTTCTTGCTCCTACGAATTCTGCAGATGTGTTGTATTTTTTGAAGTTGATCTCCAAAGCATCTATGTGGGGCCCTGATAACACGTTCCGCTTTGGCTCCATTTCTTACACTAAACTTCATGTACTCAAATGTCTGGTTGCCACACATCCTTCCCACAAGAGTTGTGAAATTCCAGTTCTGTGCTGAGAAAGTAGAAACATGCTTTAGTCACATGCATTATTGCTGATGCTAGGATACTAGTAGATATTAATGATAGGTCAAAGGTTGAGCTTGAGAGAGCCTAGCACCCGAGCAGAATATTGTTGCAGTCGAACCCATTTGTGGACACTGGGTAGATGGTGGATGTATAGGTAGATGGTAATTGTGATGAAACTGCATCAATTATTAATAATTATCAGTTCACTAGACAGCATTTATTGAGCAGCTACTCTGAGCTGAAAGCTAGTTTGGCAATTGTGTGGAAAGAATACAGGAAGTGGTCTTTGTACTTAAAGAACTTATTTAGTTGGTGGTACAATGAATCCATGAGCCAATAAGAATAATAAGATAAAATTAAATGTAAAATTATTTCTTACAGTCCATAAATTCTATGCATTTTAGAGGAAATGGAGAGGGTGGTATTGATGAGGAGTGTGCTACAAAGATTTTGATCTAAACTTGGAGGGAGGAGTGGGGTTTGAAAAAGTGTTGGGAAGGATTCAGGGTGGGGGAGAACTAAACAACCAAGGACTTTGGGGACTGAACTAAAAGGTTCAAGGAGCAAATAAGGGCAGAGATGATGGCAGATAAAAATTTTTTTTCTTTTTTTTTTTTAATAAACTCAAACTTTCCCAAGTTAAGGAAAAAAAAAAAAACAACTTTACATTCTTGAGCCAATTGACTGTAACATGACATGAGGATTAACTTCTTTAAAAATCTTTGGAGAAAGGCAACCACTTGGTAGGGAGGTGATTTAGTTTAACAGGTCATTAAACAGGTTAGGAAACATGAATTTTAGTCTCTGTAATGACTCTCTTTTGATATCAAGACCTTCAGCCACTCTGACCTTACATAAGGGAAGGCGTACGTATCAACTGTTTCCTGTCTGCTGGGCCTCTTCTCTATCTTCTATCATTTTGTTCTCATACAAACCCTCAGAGTTATTTTGGCTTTTGTTTTGTTTTTTGATCTATGTTATGCAAATGAGGAAACTGAGACTCAGAGAAATCAAGAAACTTACTCAAGCTTATGTCACTAGAAGTGGTAGGGTTGTGATTCCAACTGAAGCTACCTGACTCGGTGACACCACAATGTCTCAGACTGCTCTGGTTTCAGAACGTCAAGGCATCCCATAGCCATGCAAGGAAAACATATCCAGGGAGGTTTACATAAATTCCACTCTTCTAACCTTGTCGATTTCTGTTTTTCCATCTTGTGATAAGGCAAGATTTAATCATAACATAACTGCATGTTTCACAAGAACACGCCTTGAAAACTGAAGTATCTGTTTTCAAATAGCACTGAAATTCTAGAGGCCAATATGTTTTCTAAGAGTGAAAAGTTCTTGGCCCAGTACCCAAGCACAAGAGTCTCCTGCTATGTGCCTCCATGGAAACAGGCCAGAGATGTCCACAGCTACGCAGCAGAGGAATGTAGCCCTTGGAGAGATAGTCGGGGATGGTGCTCAGCAACAGGAGGAAATGGCTACATTTCAGTAACCTGCAGGACTTGGAATTCACAGGAAATGATTTCTTCCCTTGTGGGAGCTAAGGAATCCAGTAAATCTGAGTGCCTGTCAGAGAAGCAGCCACCACTAGGCTTGCTGATTACATTTGCAGTTAAAACCAAAAAAACCCCACTCGTGATATTTCTGACTTTGAAAATTATATCTTACAGGGATCTTTGCTAATGCCTCCTCTACAGGGCAGATTTACTCTTCACTGAAAATCCCTGTAGCCCACAGAGATAAGCCTCTTGTGTAGATGCAAAGCAATGACTTTTCCCCCAAAACGTGGGTAGAATGGGACTTTGGTGTGTTAATCAATTTCTACAAAGTCCAATCTGCCTGGAAGCTTGGGTAATTCCTAACAATGCTACCCTTTACCTCTGATTCACAGAAAACCATTCACGTTACTTTTGAGGTTTTAAGCCTAGTGTCTGATTGGTTTCCCCGATGGGGCTATGGTTTGGTTAAGAGCACTGCATTCTTAAGTCAACTGAAAGGCTGACTATTTAGCGACCCAGGAGATGTGGGTGCAGATTCTTGAAAGTTCTTCATGAACCAATGCTGGTTCCTCAGGAGGCGCATTCAGCTGGGAAGTCACTGTGGCCCTTTCTTTTTCCTTTGCCGGACCTGGAATTTTAGAAGTCTCTGATGTGTGGAACAGGGGAAAAAGCACTTGGTAAAAGTCTTTAAAAAACATATGTCTGTTGTACACACACCCACCTCCAAAGAGGCCCTGCAAAAAAGTCAGACTAGAAATGATGATTTAATGCAGCTCCTTTAGTCTGCAGATCCATCCTCTTCTATTCCACAATGGGAATCTCCACCAAATAAGAACGGTAATATAATTGAATATTTGGCCAAATTTCAGATTTCAGAGTGAAACCCTCTACGTTATTCCCATGCTTCCTGTTAACGTTTAATAGGAAAAGTAAGCAGGTAAGCAGGCTGCACATTTGGACTCAGACGGAGCTTGCTCTATAGCTTCGGAACCACGCTAGGCTTCTCTTTTTATCTCCCCTTCAACCGACTCCATGTGAAGCACCTTTCTCTCCATCGTCCTCTCCATCTTTCTTTGCTCTGCTCTCACCTTCTACTTTATTCCTCCTTCCCTTCCTTCTTTCTTCCCTTGTATCTCTTTCTACTTCTTCTCTTTCCATCCCTCCTCCCTTCTCTCAAAAACAAATGACAAACACAGATAGACTCAAAACCCTAGAATATTCATTGTACTGAGGGACACAATGGCCTCCAACCAGTTTGACATCAAGTTTAGTTCAGCCTTCTTTGGTTATCTGCCTTCTGAGCAGGGCAGGGCCCAGCCCATTTCCAGTAGGTTCTTGCCTTTAGACTGCTTTTCTAAAATTACTTACATAGCAATGGAATTAGAAACAATTTAAACTACTGTCATGGACTATTATCTCCATGCACAGTTTTTTGTTTTGTATTTTTTATACCAAAGTATAGTTGACACACAATATTACATTAATTTCAGGTGTACAGTCTAGTGATTGGACGAGTCTGTACATTATGCTATGCTCACCACAAGTGTAGCTACCATCTGTCATTACACAATGCTCTTATGATACTATTGATTATATTCCCTACATTGTACTTTTTATACTTATGATTTATTCATTCTGTAACTAGAAGCCTGTATCTTCCACTCCCCTTCACCCATTTTGCTTATCTCCCTTTACCTTCTTCCCCTCTGGCAACTATCAGTTTGTTCTCCATATTTATGGGTCTATTTTTATTCATTTGTTTTAGATTTCACATATACGTGAAATGATATTTGTCTTTCTCAGTCTGACTTCTTTCACCTAGCATAAAACCCTCTAGGTCCATCCATGTTGTTGCAAATGATAAAATCTCATTCCTTTTTATGGTTGGGTAATATTCCATTGTGTGTTGCATCTGCAACATATATCTGTATATATGTGCACATATACACATGCCACATCTACCTTAACCATTCATCTCTTGATGGACACTTGGATTGCTTCCATATCTTGGCTATCGTCAATAATGTCACAATAAACATAGAAGTGTGCATATCTTTTTGAATTGGTGTTTTTGTTTTCTTTGATAAATAGCTGGTAGTAGAATTACTAGGCATATGATGTTTCTGATTGTAAGTTTTTGAGGAACTACATACTTTTTTTCTGTAGTAGCTGCTCCAATTTGTGTTCTTACCAACACTGCAAGAGGGTTCCTTTCTCTCCACATCTTGAGCAATTTATTTCTTTTTGATTCTAGCCATTCTGACAGGTATAAGGTGATAGCTCACTGTGGTTTGGGTTTGCAATTCCCTTTCATTTGCATCACATGATTAGTGATATTGAGCATCTTTTCAGTGTCTATTGGCTCTCTGTGTCCTCTTTGAGAAAATGTCTATTGAAGTATTCTGCCCATTTTTAGATCAGATTCTTTTCTGGCATTGAGTTCTGCAAGCTCTTTATATATTTTGGATATTAACCCCTTATTGGCTATATCATTTGTGAATATTTTCATTCATTCATCCATTGCTTTATTGTTTTATTGATGGTTTCCTTCACTGCACAAAATCTTTTTATTTTAGTGCAGTCCCAATAGCTTATTCTTACTCTTATTTCCCTTGCCCAAGGAGATCTAGAAAAATGTTTCCAGGCCTATCTAGAAGAAGGCCAATATCAAATAAATTATTGCCTATCTTTTTTTTTTTTCTAGGAGTTTTATGGTTTCAAATCTTACACTTAGGTCTTTAATCCATTTTGGGTTTATTTTTGTATATGGTGTAAGGAAGTGGTCCCATTTCATTCTTTTGCAAATAGCTGTCCAGTTTTCCTAACTCAATTTATTAAAGAGACAGCCTTTCCCCCCATGGTATATTATAGCCTCCTTTGACATAGATTAATTAACCATATAAGCATGATTTGTTCCTGGCTCTTTATTCTATCAATTTTGTTGATCTCTGTGTCTTTTTTTGTGCCACTACCATACCATTTTGATTACTAGAGCTAGGTGGTATATCTTGAAATCTGGGCTTGTGATACCTCTAGTTTTCTTCTCTTTCCAGATTACTTTGGGGTCTATTGTGATTCTCTACAAATTTTAGTATCATTTTATTCTTGTTTTGTAAAAAAAAGCTGTTGCATTTTGATAGAAATTGCATTGAATCTGTAGATTGCTTTGGGTAGTATGAACCTTTTATTAATTCTTCCTATCCACAAACATGAAATATATTTCCATTTGTGTCATCTTTAATTTCTCTCATCAATGTTTTATAGTTTTCAGAGTACAGGTCTTGTACTTCCTTGGCTAAATTTTCTCCTAGGTATTTTATTCTTTTTGCTACAATTATAAATGGGATTTATTCTTAATTTCTCTTTCTGCTACTTCATTATTATTGTTTAGAAACACAACCAATTTCTGGGCATTAATTTTATATCCTGTACAGAATTCTTCTTATAATTTTTTGGTAGGCTTCATACAGTTTTAAGAGTTGAATTAGCAGAATTCATATCTTCATATATAGAAAAACAACACATAGTAATGACTGAGAATCAGACACAAAGTAAGAACTATCAAGAAATCAACAAAACACTGTTGAATTCCTATTTTTAGACCATTAGAATGAGCGAGATAAACATACAGACATCATGCATCCTCAGTCTCACGGAGCTTATGATCATGTTTGGGATGACAGGGAACTTACACATTAAAAAATAGCTAGAAGCAGCACTAGCTGAAAGTCATTGAGCACGTATTGTTAGCCACCATGGTGCATTCTTTGTGTTCTGTCCTGAAATCCCTGAAACGACTCTACAGTGTATGCTGGACCCTCCACAATCAGCATTTTATGGGTGAGAAAACTGAAGCTTAGGGAGTAAGTAACTTGCTCAGATCCCTTGGCTAGCGTGTGGTAGAGCTTGGAGTTAAGCTGGCATAATCCATAAATGTTTTGTATGGGTGAACAGGACAGAAGAACATTCTTGAAGTTCAGAGCTGGCAAGTCTGTGTTCTGGGGAGGTTGCAAAGAGACAGCATTGGGGTGCCTGAGTGGCTCAGTTGTTCGGTGACTGCCTTCAGCTCAGGTCATGATCCCAGGGTCCCAGGATCGAGTCCCATGTCAGGCTCCCTGCTGGGTCTGGAGCCTGCTGCTCCCTCTCCCTCTGTCCCTTCCCGTGCTTGTGTCTGCGCGCTCTCTCTTTCTCTCTCTCTCTCTCTCTCTCTCCATCTGATGAATAAATAAAATCATTAAAACAAAAAAACAAAAAGCATTTCAGGACTTGCAGACACCTTTGGAAGTTGAATCTTTTCCATTAATGTCACAATTGGGGGAAATTGGGACACAGAGACCGAGATAACCTGCTTGAAAGCAGTGGCCTCTGAATGCCATTTGTAGGATGAATGAGTAGGGTTTTGACTACCTAGATGGAGGGAGGTAGATGGCATTCTGTGGGGGAGGAAATAGGAATGATGGTCTTGGGGTGCCTGTATGGCTCAGTCAGTTAAGTGTCTGCCTTTGCTTCAGGTCATGATCTCAGAGTCCTGGAACTGAGCCCCACATTGGGCTCCCTGCTCAATGAGGAGTCTGCTTCTCCCTCTGCCTCTGCCCCTTCGCCATTTGTACTCTCTCTCATGCCGTGTCTCTCTCAAATAAATAAAATCTTAAAAAAAATAGTCTCCCAAATCATATTCCAATTGTTTTTGGTGGTGTTTCTTTTTCACTAAGAACATTTCATCAATATCTGGTGTGTTTAAAATGGTTTCAGGGAGAGAAGTTTGGGAAAGGAGGGCTAAGGGGACCTTTTATAAGTGTTAGCACTTGCTGCAGTCTGAGGGTTCTTACCCCCATGGGACTTCCAGTCAAAGCTGCATATTGCTCCTGTCTGTTGAAGTCTCATGGATGTCAAAAGGTATAGCCCAGGACTTGTGAGCAAGACTGGAATAAGGCTACGGTAGTGACAGAAATGCAATAGAAAACACGTCAGCATACAGTCTAGAGCTCTGAAGATGAGAAAGTCAAGCTTGTAGGGAAGCATGCTGTAGTCTCTTTCCTCTGTGTTATCCTCGAACAGAGAACAGTTTTATATAGAATGTTTGCTGCAAAACTAGACACAAATAGTTCCGAGGATTAACTTTGAATTTCCTGGATTTGGTGGGCATAAATCAGGGCCTTCATGCTATTTTAACACTTTTTGAAAACAAGGTCCTTATGAATAAATGGCAAAACTGGGTCAAGAAATGCTTATTCATTAATAAGTAAAATCTAGAACTTGGAGTAATGCTCCCTAATTATGAAATGGGCAGCGCTCTGTACTGTTTTCTGATTGGCTGACATCAGTTTGAATGCAAAGCTTTATTTCACTGCAGAGTCCTGGCATACTTCACACATTAACATTCTAAGCTGTCTAAGTAGGTGTGAAACTAATTTTGTGTTTATTTTTTAAAACCCACCTATGATCATTTAGGACCATCCACTTCACTTTGGGAGGGCAGCACCCGGTTGTAGGTGGGCCCTGGGAGACAATAAAGGAGAGGATAATTTCTTAAATGGCTTAAACCAGAATATTTATAGTTTCCTGGAATAGTTGTAACTACTTATCCATTTTTCCAGCCACAACTTTTCCTAATAAGAAGGGCTTTGAAAAACCTGCTAAATCTGGGCATAAAAGGAAACAGAAGTTTTCCTAGAGCAGTGGAATTTTTTAAAGTCACATAGTAACCTTATTGATGAAATCAGGAAGAGAGCACTTTCAGATCAGACTTGAGGGAGGTTATTTACAAAACATGGGATTTTCTCAGCACACCAGGCACATTCTGCAAGGTTTCCTGCAATATGAAGACACATACTGTCACTGGTTTCTAATCGTGTCAGACCATCTTGGAGACTCGTCTTCAATGGGGAATGTTAAATGGCATTACTAGCCACTGATTCATTCAGAATTAGCAGGAAGACTTTGCAGAGGTCATGTGGCACTTAAAAAAAAAAAAAGCAAATAAAAAACTCAGATTCATTAGCGGTTAAAGTGGGAAAGAAAAGTGTATTTTCTACTTGGATAGAATGTATCTATCTTGGATTAGTCTCATAAGAGCACTTCTTATTTATGAATATCTAATAAAATTTCATTAAAAATTTAGTGCCCTTTGAACCATGGACAATCTGATCAAATATACATTTTGGAAAAGCCCAATTCACATTGACCATCATTATAAACAGTTGGTTTGGTACCTTCACCCCTGGAGATTTTAACTTGGTTGCAAAGGAAGCGTCACTAACTCAAAATAAGTTCCTTGGAAGATCTATGACCAAGAATTTTTCCCCCCTCCTCTTTCTTATTGATCCTCTTCCTCCTCTTCCTCTAAAAAAATAAGTACCAAGTAAAATAATTCTGACTGTGGTGAGATGTTGCTAAAATAACGTCTCCCTCTCAGACTGGTGGTCTTCTACTTCTGAAGTCACCATCCCCTCTCAGTTGGGTCCCTTGAACAGAAAACTGATGAGGGGAAGGTGGAGTGAGTCCCATGCCTTGCTGCCATGTTTTCCTTAGGCCACTCAGCCTGACCAGGGTTCTGCAGCTTTGTTTCATTAATCCTAAAGCATAGTGGTTAAGCTGGGAGACCATCACTGTGCTGCAGATTCTGTGGAACACAGTCTGTTATAGACAGGTCGGAGGCATCAACTTTGAATGTAAAGGGCACGTATCATAGCTAAATAATAAGATCAGTCTTATGGTGAAGACATGATATTAAATGCAAATCCCTTTTATCTTTCAACAAATTTTATGGGGTCTTTATGCAAATTGTAGAGTATTAAGAAAAGCGCAAATGTATATAAGATGAAAAGTCTTCCTTCAAGAAGTTTCAAGAGTAGTAGATAGCACATAAACATCAATAACTGAGATAAAGGGCTGGAAAATAATTACGCTTATGCTAAAAAATAATGCTACATTTTTTCTTCATTAAACACCTACTATCAGACTTGTGGAATCATTTTACACATTATCTCATTTAATCTCATAGCAATGAGAGGGAGAAGGCTTTTTGTTGTTGTTGGCTCATCAAGTAAAGCTGTAGGAGTAGAAAAAGGAACAAAGAAATCTGTAACTGGCTGTGATCAATTAATTGTAAACACCCCTGCATTTGGACCATCTTGAAGCAGGCACTATTTCCCCATGTTGACAAATGAGCAAGCTGATACTTGGCCAATTTAAGAGACATATGCAAATTATATGTGTGGCAGAGCTAGGACTTGAATATTTGAACATCCATATCTCTGTCCCAAAGGCTATATCCTTAATCACAAATTAATCCTGTTTCACATCCCAGTTATTAACCAATCCCTCATGTTTAGATAGTCTAGTTCCTCTTGTCTCCTACAGAATCTTCTCCTTATAGAATCCTGCCAAAAAGCAGCCTATAAGAGCTCCCAAGTAAAAGGCCAGACCAATCAGAGCCCAGGAGAATAGAGAAGAAAAGAGAGGGCTGAAACATGAGAGGAGAAAAGGAGGAGGAGGTTTGGATGAAGTGGCCTAGGAGAAAGAGATTGATAAAGACATGAGGATGCTTAATAACAAAGGAACCAAGTAGGAGTTTAGACAAATATGCATATAACAAAAAGCATATTAAAGGGTGGCTCCATTGTAGTGGCGCTTGATCTGCCAATTACAGACCTTTGGGACCTGTATCCTGCTTTTCATAACCAAAGAAACATTACTGATAGTTCAATGTTATTGGGTTAGTCAGGAATTAGTTAATTTAGTTTCTTTCTCTGATGCTCATCTGTGGGAATGAAGGCATCAGTACTTTACCCATTCTAATATCCACTTCTATATATTTTGGTGAGTTAAATCTCTACTTTGTGTTGCCAGTTAAGGTCACAGAAGTGATGGGGATGATATAAGGAAGGCAATGCTATTTATCTAAATATCAGGGGGAAAGGGGCCCCCTAAAGGGCAGCCACTTAAAACACTTTCCTGGAAAGATGTCAGGTTCTCATCAGACCTCATCTCTGAATGGACTACCAGGGCACATACCACACTCAGGGCACTGACCCTTGGCTTCATATTTGTTGGGCAAAGGAAATGTAAAAAACAAAAATGCATTTGGAGTCCAATGATCTACATGGAAACCTCAGCCTTGCCCTTTAGCATCTACCTACATCTGAACATATTTCAATCATAAGTAGCAATAATACTTTACCAAAATGTCAGGGCTATTGCAAAGAGTAAAGGAAATAATAGACGTGAAAATACTCTGCAAATTTCAAAAGCTACTCTAGAGTTTCCTACTGCAGTTCTGAATTCTCAGGTGTGTGCTCATCTACCCTTCCGGGTTCTGACTAGTAAAGAAGAAACACTGAAATTGAGGGTAGGGGGCGATAATCAACAATATTAATGGAGGTCCAATTTTTTAAGATGTGGTTCCCAAATTAAAGTTGAATTAAAGAATGTGGCAAGACCCTAAAGCCAAACCAGGGAGCCTTCTAATATGGGTCCTTAGAACATGACCTTGCAATCCTTGTGCAGGAAGAGTTGGATCTGTGAATCAGACTCCGGCCTATGGCATGAAGCATCATCTCTCCTCTCTCCAACCCCATGGAAGGCAGATTCAATGTTCTCTGGGCCCTGACTCAAATGTGTTTTTTTTCCAAGAAAGGAATAAAAGAAGAGGTCATGCTTACTCATTATTATTTGTTCTGTGTGGCTGACAGTCATGAGAGAGAGACAGGGTGGCATCTCTCCCTACTTTTGAGACAAAGAAGTGCCCCCCACTGGAGAAAGGAAGGCGATCTGATGGGAATGGCTAAGAGAGGGTCTCTAGTGTGGTCTATTCCAATATAGTAGAAGTTGCCTCCTCTGGGGACTGCTGCTAGATTTTTTTTTTTTTTAATGAAAATTTTGTTTTCTTTTTTTTTTTTAATTTTTTATTTATTTATGATAGTCACACACAGAGAGAGAGAGAGGCAGAGACACAGGCAGAGGGAGAAGCAGGCTCCATGCCCCGGGAGCCTGACGTGGGATTCGATCCTGGGTCTCCAGGATCGCGCCCTGGGCCAAAGGCAGGCGCCAAACCGCTGCGCCACCCAGGGATCCCTGCTGCTAGATTTTAATCGTTTTGGCAATACTGGATACCTTTGAGAATCAATAAACTGGTGAATATTCTCTCAGAAAAAGAATTTATTAAAATGCATTTAAGGGGCAGCCTGGGCGGCTCAGCGGTTTAGTACTGCCTTTGGCCCAGGGCGTGATCTTGGAGACCTGGGATCGAGTCCCACATCAGGCTCCCTGCATGGAGACTGCTTCTCCCTCTGCCTATGTTTCTGCCTCTCTCTCTCTGTGTCTCTCTTGAATAAGTAAAATCTTAAAAAAAAATAAAAAAGTAAAATGCATTTAAGGCTAATGTTTTTATATAAGTCCAGAAAGTTTAGAGACACCATCCATGGACTCTCACTGGAAGCTAGATTTAGAGTTCCAAGGCTGTACAAAAGTTACCTATTAAGAATTTTCCTTATCTTGAAGGAATACCAAAGCCTACTATTAAAAATACTGTTTCTCAGAAAGTGAAGGCAGAAAAAAAGGTTGTATGTATGTATTTGAGAGAGAGCAAGCCTATGTGCATACATGTGAAAATGGAGTGAGGGCTGGAGAGGGAGAGAGAGCGACAGAGAATTCTTAAGTAGACTCCCCACTGAGCGCAGAGCCTGTGGTGGGGCTCGATTCCAGAACCCCTAAATCATGACCTTAGCCAAAACCAAGAGTTGGCTGCTTAACCAACAACCACCCAGGTACCTCAAAAAGGTTGTTTTGAAAATGATTGCTGATGTATCAATTAATTTGCATTTTTATTTAATTAATCAAGGGTTTGTTTTGTATATCCTACCAAACCGGCCTACACAGCACAACACTATGCTTATTTATTTTAAAGTTATTATTATTTTATTTGAATTATGGAATATAATATCTTAGGAAATAAATTGCTGTCCACATTAGTCAATTGAACATTGAAACAGAAACTTATTTTGGTGACAAGTTTTAATCTGAGTCTTTATTTTCTTCAAACTGAGTGGTACACAGCAACTAACTTGATGGAACTTTGGAAGATGATGATTATGCTCTCCCCTTCAGCCCTGCTCCATTTTTCTCTCCTCTGCCCTGGGGCTGTCTGTATCCAGGATGCAGCCTCCAGCAATGGTGACATGTATGGACCTTAAAAAAAAAAAAAAATGATGAAACAAAGTTAGTCTTCCCTACCCCAGCCAACTCTCCATCTGTCGATTTCTCCCCAAATGTGCTTCTGCACCCTCACCTCCACCCAGCCTGTTCATGGCCTTGCTCACTTCCCTTGTAGAACCCCTTCACCTAGATTTCAGGCCCCCTAAGGCCACTTTCCAGTGACAAGAAGACAGTTGCCTTCATGGCTGAGTTCCTCCATCTTTTAAAATTTTGCAATTCCAGAAGAGATCTTGATTTTTGCATTGAATAATCCAAAGGTCTACATCTCAAAAAAAGAATGGGGCAGGGGAGCTTTTTAACACAGAATATAAGGCTCTACCTCTATAGAAACAGTCTGTTTGCCCTTTAAAATAAGAGCTTATTGGGGATGCCTGGGTGGCTCAGTGGTTGAGCCTCTGCCTTCAGCTCAGGGTGTGATCCTGGGGTGCTTCAGCTCTTCACATCAAGCTCCCGCAGGGAGCGTGTTTCTCCCTCTGCCTATGTCTCTGCCTCTCTCTGTCTCATGAATAAATAAATAAAATCTTTAAAAACAAATTAGAGCTTACTCAGTAATTCCAGAGAATAAAGTTTTATAAGGAAGCAAAACCTTGGGAGAACAATACTCCCCATTACAAAAAACATTTCTGGGGGCACCTGGATGGCTCAGTTGGTAAAGCATGCAATCTTGATCTTGGGATTATGAGTTCAGCCCCACATTGGGCATAGAGCTCACTAAAAAACCCCAACAACAAAATGCATTTCTGTGCACATCAATTTCTAAGTCTAATTTCTGTTCTAATTAAAGAACAGTAGGGTTCATAGATGAATCCTAAGATATAAATTAAATGTTAAAATATCAGTAATACATTGATGCTTTTTTCCCCTTTATTGTTGATTTAGATCAAAGACCATTTTCATGTTGGATTATTTTCTGTACAAAATTCTTGAAATCAAGATAGGCAAAATACTTTAGGGTCTAGTTCAGCTAGTGGCTGCCTCACAGTGGCTGGCTGCACCTCATTTAGACATCCATCCATCACATTTTTAATGACATCTGATAATCAATTTAAGCTGCATAGGCACCAAACTCATGAATTGTGAGGAATTTCCAAGGTAATGTATAATCATGTCCAACATTTTAAATAAATACAAAATTGACTTTATAAATTGTTAGCTTTAGAGTTGAAACCAATGACAAATCTTAAAATAATTTTCTTTGGCAACCATCTAAAACAAATTTATATTGCACTACAAAATGTTTAGTGAATATGATTTTTATATTCTGGCATTACTTTATTATATTTTAAACATATAATAGTGACATAGTCTTGATGGAATAAAGAATTGATATTAGTGAAAGTTACTTAAGACAGACTATTTCCTGCACTGGCTTAAACTTATTTGGAAGAGAAAATCTTCTGTCTATATCGGCAATTTTTATTTTCCTCACTTTCTCTTTCTGCTCATCAGACAACAACACATCTAGTAGAAAGATGAAATTTTGGACTAGTCCATTTTTTTTTTTGCATCTTTATATGATCCATGTTTGTTTGATTACTCCTCACACGGATTTCCTAAATATTAGATGACAATAAAATGATATTAATTGCTTCATTTTATGTTTCATTTTATAAAGATTTTCAAACCCTGGAGTAGATATTATTTTCATATTTATATAGATAAGGAAATAAATATTTGTCTTTTACCCTTTTTTAATATTACTTTGTCAATATTTCCCTCATGGGAGTACTTTATGTATTTTATATCTATACATATATATAAATTTAAAAATTAAGATTTTGTGTATATCTTGATATTAAATAAAAAATTAATATATCTAAGAAGATAATATATACTTTTCATTGAAAATCATTTGCCTATAAAACCTTAAATATATTGCTAAGTTATCTAAGAGCATCTTTTGATGATGACAGTCTGATGACAATTTCTTCATAGTTAAAAAAACTTTACTATCTGGAAGTTTTAGATCCATTCAATATTAGAATTCTGAAACTTATCTATAAAGTGCTAAGACATAGTATTTTTCCCATTCATTTTGACACTTGGAGTGGTTTCTTTCATTTTGGCACTTTTACTGTATTTCAGTTTAGGGGAAAATTAATTTCTCTCAATTTTTAAAAATTTTATCCTCTCATTCGTTTTACCTTTTCCCTCTGGAGATCTTATAAGGCCAGGTTTCATGCTCACTGGATTTATCTGCCATTTCTATGAACTGTTATATTTATATTTCTATTTTTTTGTTTTGTAATCAGAGAAAGTTATTTTACCTCTGTCCTCTCCTATTTTTAAAAATTTGCCAGTCTTATGTTGCAATCACAAGAATTCTTTCGAGTTATCTGGTTCTTCCCTTTTCACAGCAACTTGTTTTGTGGATGAATTTCTTTATGAATCTCTTTGAGGATATTGTATCAGTTATAAGTGCATTTGATCATGAGCAATAGAAAATCTATAGTATAGTATATAGTATACTATAGTATAGTAGCTTAATAAACCTATAGTAGCTTAATAAACAAGGAGCTTTATTTGTGCCTTGAGGCAAGAATCTGGGGCTAGGCAGACTGAATTTGGTCTAGTAAAGAGGATCTTTCTGGGAACCCTGGGTGGTGCAGCAGTTTGGCGCCTGCCTTTGGCCCAGGTCGTGATCCTGGGGACCCGGGATCGAGTTCCACGTCAGGCTCCTGGTGCATGGAGCCTGCTTCTCCCTCTGCCTGTGTCTCTGCCTCTCTCTCTCTCTCTCTCTCTCTGTGACTATCATAAGTAAATAAAAAAAAAAGAAAAAAAGAGGATCTTTCCATTTTGGGCTCTGCCATGTTTAACATGTAGACCTCTTTCCTCATGCTTATCTCTAAATGGTCATAAGAGAACTTCTCTTTTAGACATATTTTCAGGTTCTAAACAAGAAAAGATAAAGACAAAAGACTGAACCGAATCTATAGCTTTTCTTTATAGATAATTATTTTTTAAAATGCTCCTTAAGGCTAAATGGGCAGGAGAAGAACCAAGAGACAAAAACTCTACTAAAGTGATTTCTTTTTATAGGTCACTATCTAGAATTGCGCCACATGGCTACCATAGACCAATCATTGGAAGGTTTTTAAAAGAAGGAATTGCAAATGGGATTGAGTCAACTAACCAGTATTGTCTACGAAAGATACTAATAGGAATTTTAATAAATGTTCTATTCTTTGAATCGTCTCTTTTATACTACTGCTCTTTCTCAAATACTTGAGAAAAAGTCATAGTTCATGCTACTTGTAGCTAAAGACCCAGATGAAGTTTTGTCTCTTTATTTCAAGTTATTTTTCTTAGTTATGTATTTACCATTTATACTAAAGTTAAGATTTTTCAAATCTTGTTATGTTTATTCTAGCATTTGTTAATTTGAAAAGTTTACTATATTACTTTACTATTTTAGATGGTGTGGCTGGAATAGTCACAATTCCTTGAGGTCCTATATGAGGAAAGCTTCTGATTTTGCTTGATTACTAAAGCTAGCTCTCTAATTAAATGGAAATTGGTCAGCTCTCCACCAGGTACCCTCTTTACTCTTCACTGTGGATATGTGATCTTGGTTCTTATTTGATTCTGGATCTTTGCCAAAAAATTTGAAATGAACCAGAACAGCTCATTTTCCAAAGTTTGCAAAAAGTTTAACTTAACATTTGTTTTCATTATTTTTCTTTCTTCATGGACTTCTGGGAAGAATCTGCCTTGGGTTTTGAATTTTGAGGGAGAGGGAGGAAAGAGAAATAAAAACATTATGGAATTGACCCAAAAGAATCAAAAAGGTAAGGGTGTTCTTATTGAAAGCTTTGCCTCCTTGAATTAGTATAGTTTTACAAGTATGGGTATTGATTTTGTTTTGATTATCCTTAACCTTTACTAATTCACAAAATCTGGAGAAGTAAATTTTTTAAAAAGATTTATTTATTTATTCATGAGAAACACAGATTTATTAATTTATTTATTTATGAGAAACACAGAGAGAGGCAGAGACAGAGGCAGAGGGAGAAGCAGGCTTCATGCAGGGAGCCGGACGTGGGACTTGATCCCAGGTCTCCAGGTTCACGCCCTGGGCCGAAGGTGGCGCTAAACCGCCAAGCCACCAGGGCTGCCCTGGAGAAGTAAAAATTTAAAAACATATTAGGAAGATACTGAATTAACCCTACACTAACATAACAAAACAGGGCCTGGGATATAATTGAAGGTGGATTGTGGGAGGAGAGAAGATGGTAGATACGTGAGAAGCAAGCTCCAACATTTTTGAGCCTTTGCTAGAAGGTGAGAAAAAAAGACATCTTAAGATGATCTTGATCACATATTAGGCTTTTAGGAGCTCAGCAAACATGTATGCCCAAGGTAAGATTTGAACGAACATTTATTTAGACTTTGAAGTGTTTGTCTGGGTGGTGAAATCCATATGAAGAATTCACCCAGATATGCTATCTATACAGTCTGGATTGCTTAGAGTAGTTTTGATTTCATATATATTTCTTCCCACAAGATATACTGTTAAATATAACTAGTTACATTTAATATATATTCACAAATGATATTTTATCAATATTTATTTTAAAATATTTTATCAAGTTATGTACACATAGACCAAGTGACTACCGGAAGAACAAAAAACAAATGTGAAATTACATTCCAAAGATTATTCAAGTTCACTTGACAGTAGAGGGGGAATTCAGGAAGGGGAAAAATTAATGTTTGAGCAACTATTTGTGTTAGCAACATAGGAGGCCATTTATATACATCATCACTTTTAATCTTAAAACTTTCAAAATATTATCTGTATTTTAAGTATAAGAAATCTGAGAACATGAGTAATTTGCTCAAAGTCAGAGTTAGGTCAAGAGGTATATGGACTTGCTAGGGCCACCATACAAAATACCACAGACTGAAGGGCTTAAACAATGGAATTTTTTTTTTCTTGAGTTCTGGAGGTTGAGTCCAAGATCAAGGTGTTGGTAGGATTAGTTTGTTTGTTTGAGACCTCCTTTCTTGGCTTGCAAATGTTGCCTTTATCTGGGCCCTTCTCATCATATTCACATATGGTCTTTCCTCTATGGGTGCATTCCCCCATGTCTGTGTATGTGTCTGAATTTCCTCTTATATGGACATCAGTCAGAGTGGATTAGGGCCCACCCTAATGAATGGCTTCATTTTAACTTGATCAACTCTTCAAAAGCCCTATCTCCACAGTTACTTTTGAGATACTAGGGATCAGGACTTCAATATGTGAATTTTGGGGGCATGCAATTATCTCATAACAAGGAGACAATTGTATTAGGAATAGTGAAATGAACATCAGCCATGAAGGCTTTCCTCCTCTTCTGGTCTCTGAGTGTCCTGGAGGGCATTGATTCTCAACCATTTATCAAGCGTAAGTGTACCCCAAATACAGAAATGGGTCCAGCTGGTATGAGTAGAGAGGATGTCAGACTCAAAAGCCTTATGTTAGAACATTTAACCCAGGAGGAATCTGGAAAATACTTAAAGTATCACGTTACAAATAAAGAAGCAAAAGTCCAATTATGAAATGACTTGAAGATATCATAAAATTGGTGTAACAGAACTAACATTTTTATAAGCTGTTGTATGCTTGCTATTCATTGAGAATATATTCAGAGAATAAATATATACATTTATGTGTATGGATATATAAATATATATAAAAATGTCTTCTAATCTTTAAAATGATATTTGAAGGTAGTCTTTACTATCTCCAATTTACTGATGGAAAAAAAAAGTCCTGCAGCTGAGATTTAACTTTTTTTTTTTTTAATTTATTTATTTTAAAGAGAGAGAGCCGGAGGGGAGAGAGAATCTCAAGCAGACTCTCTGCTGAGTGCATAGCCCCAGGTGGGGCTTTATCTCACGAGCCTGAGATCATGACCTGAGCTGAAATCAAGAGTTGGTTAGTTAATCGACTAAGCCACCTAGGTGCCCTGAATTTGTTTTATGAATACAGTTTTTTCCTTCTCTCTTAGCCTTAGTATTTTTTAAAGATTTTTTTAAAGATTTATGTATTTACTTGAGAGAGAGCATGCATGAACAGGGGAAGGGGCAGAAGGAGAGAGAGACAATACCAAGCCAGCTCTGTGCTGAGTGTGGAGCCTGACATGGGGCTTAATCTAATGACCCTAGATCATGACCTGAGCTGAAATCAAGAGTTGGAGGCTTAACCAACTGAGTCACCCAAGTACCCTATCTTTAGGATTTTTTTAAATCAGTAAAATGGAGACAATAATGGCTACCTTCACATGTCATTTTAAAGATTAGAAGATAATTTTGAAATATAATAATATATATAATATAATCTATATAGTCATATACACACACATATCTATAGATATAGGTAGAGATATATAGATGTATAGTGTCATGGAGAAGAGTTCACAAAATCTCCAGAGGGGAGAGAATCTATCCAAAACAATTCAAACTCTCACATGTGATAACATGCTAACTGACATAAAGGAAAATCTCTCCTTGTCACTTATTTTCACATGACTGTATAGCCATGACAATTACAATTAGATGTGACTAAAGACCTGGGTAACTTGATTTCATTTTGTTTCATTTGTTTGTTTGTGAGCAGAGGGGCTGCTACTTTAAAGTTCTGCACCCCCTACCCTCAAGGTGGTTTAAAGAGATTGTGGTTGATGGAGCTAATAAAATTTGTCATACCTAAATCTATTCTTCTCAGGGCACTTGATCAACAGTCTATGGGTACCAACTGTGTCTTTCCATGAAAAGGAAAAAGAACTTGCTTTGTCGAACTATGTAAGCCTCTGCTCAAGTCCCAGCTCCTTCTCTTGAAATTGAGCCTATAGGTGGCAGCAACTGTTAGCTATTGAGCTTGGGTGACATGTGCCAAAAGTTCTCTTGAAATACTTTGAATACTTTAAATATTCTTAGATACTTGAAAATGCAATTTTCTCTAGATAAGAAAGTGAAAGGTCAAACTTGAGTTGTGATTGTTGAATGATTCATACAATATAGTCAACATTAAATAGATTAAAAAGTTGTAGAGGCTAAAACATTCTGTATTTTAGAAGTTTAAGATGTGATCATGGTTGGGTTCAGTCTCCACATTTGTGGCTGCTGTGGTCAGATTCCTTATCCTTTGCTCTCCATGGTTTTGTGTAAGATGGATTTTTTTTTTTAAGATGGATTTTTGAACCTTGATTATTCTTCCATCAATTCCTCTGTGCTTATCATTCCATAAAAGTTGAGATTTAAATTCATGTACTGTTTTACACAATAAATATATCACAGAAACATTGAATTCAATTCAAGTTTTTGCAAATCAAACAATGTTTACATGCATAAAGCAGCCTAAACCTTAAGGGTAACTCTCAAGGAAAATCCTACTGCAGTTTGAATTATTTCGTAGGAACTTTTTTTTGAGAGTTTGGAATTTTGTTAATTTGTTTTCCTGGATGAGAGACACCTGTATTCAATACACCTTCCAAGAATCCATTAGGCTCTGGGAGAGTGGAGGCAATATGGAGTTTAGTTGGAGGTCTGTAGGTGACTGCTACACCATATTTTGGCATGACTAATCTGAACACATTAATCATCCTTATGGTTTATATAGCTTGTGGCTCAGTCTACTGGGGAGACAGAGGGTTACATCAGCCACATTTCAATCAGCTGGACCTAGCCTTTGTGTTTCCTTATTCTCAAGAGCACTGAAAATGATGCTGCTCCACCCACTACGCCTCTCTAACCCCTGAGACATCACACAGAGAGACTAGCTACTTCTAACACAGATCTTTGACTATTCAGCAAAAACATATTTCTTCATAATTTCCAAAAGAAATTTTTTTGTGAATTATTAGTTATTAGGCTATTTCTAGTGTATAAAGAAAATGTCCAGTTTTCCTTTGCTATCCTGACCAATTTGAAGGAAAAAAGAAGTGGCATCACTTTGGGAACACAAGTTTTAATGCGTGCCATCAGTGAGACTCACTGAACCAGAGGCAGAAGGTAAAAAATAATTTAGAATAGATGTGTCTATATTATACATGTCAAATGATTTTAGAAATATAAGGGAGAGCCTTTTTATGTTACAACTTGTAATATTCATAAATTTTTATTTTAAAATAAGATGGCTGAAACTGAATATCGTACTGCAGATTCCCTGAGATAAAAATCAAAGTGTTAACGTCCTCCCTTGGGATTAGCCTGCAGTGACTTCACTAGAGTTTTTTGTTTTGTTTTGTGTTTTGAGGGAGATTGTTGGTTTTTGTTTTTGTTTTTGTTTTGAGTGCGCTGTATGGAGATAAAGAGGATATAGAACAGTTACATAGACAGTGACCTGTAAAAGCAATGTTTTATGTATCCAAATCAGCTATAACCTCTCTAGAATCCTGAGCAAAAGTTACTAGGTGCCCCAAGAGAATGTGCTGGAAAACAAAAGTATCATATACCTTTTAGGGCACTGCTGAAGGAAGAGTCTAATACAAGGCAAAGGTGGAGAAATGAAAGAAAGTGCTTCAAACAGATGGTCATTTTCTACAAAGAACTTCCTTGTTGTCCTTGCACTTGAAAATACAGTATACTGTGTTTAATCCTTTAATCCTTATCTTTAAAGATAAGAATTTGTCCCAATGATTATTTTATTATTGTTCCAACGCTTATATAAAATGTAACAAGGCAGGGTTTATATACACATATTTTTAAAGGATACTACCTTTCTACTTTTTGACTTCAAGTTTTATCATCACTAGATAATACCTGTCTCCCCAACAAACTTGGTCTGTTTCTATGCACAAAACAATACTTAGCAGAAGCAGTATTTAATAAACAGTTAAATTTCAGATCCTTTCTTTCCTTTGTAACACATAGGCTTCTCTTGTATCCTTAGGCTTGGTCCTCATTATAAATTCCCTACAATCAGTGAATATTCTTGATTCTGTTCTCCTTTGCCTTGAGTTGGGTAAACTGTAACCACTTGGTCCTGAAGGAAGTATCTTAGGGGATTCTAGAAAATAATTTCCCTTCAGCAATTATTTTGAAGGGAAAAAAATAGAGTGATTTTGTGGAAAAAAAATAGAGTGCCTCCAGGAAGGCCAACCCCCTTTACTCAAAATGACTCCCTTCTCTGTAACATTTTCTGAAGTCCACATTTTAAAATTCCATCTTCTCCCCCGCCCCACCACACTGTCAAATTAAACTGTGATTAATAGTATTATGTCTCATAAAAGGGATCTTTTCTCCATGGATTGGATTAATCAGAAGGCTTCAGCATTATGTATTAAATGTCAGTTTTTAGAGAAAAATGGCCAAGATGATTAAGGCCCATCTTTGCAGTCTCCACATGGCTGTAGTGATTGTGTAGCAAAATGCTAGTACAAAAGCTCTATGATGGCAAGATTCTCACCGATTTTGTTCTGTGCAATTTTGCCAGCACCTTAACAGAGTGTGGCAGCTAAAAGTTGCTCAATAAATATTTGTTGAATGAATGAATCATTAAGACAGTTACTGGAGTAAATTGAATGGTTTGCTGGGATACAATGTCTAACTTTTTCCAGCACTGAATTAAATTGTTTCATCCAAACACTCTATTATTGTAACTTCTAATTAAGTTCTTTAGTTTTCCAGGGACGACTTCTGTGCCTATTCACTCATCAGTACTTTGGCACCATGACTAGATTACCAGCCATTTTTCTCTTAAACATGCAACAAGCTTACCTCCAACCCAAGAAAGAATTCTTTCATAGTCGCCTCACTCTTGAGTGCTCTAAGGCATTGCGAGTTTTTGCTGTCTACTTGAACAATTGATAGTAGTCCTTTGAAGTAGAGCTTTGAACAAGAGATAAGAAATAGTAATCTAACCATAGCCTATGCTGATAGTCAACAGGACCATCTTGCTATTCAAGCCATTGAAGATTATTAATCTCAAAATTATGTTTGAAGTCATAGAATATACTTTCTAATTCTCAACTTCTTTTCCTCTCCTTCCCTTTGGTATCCTTTATTTGTGTTAAGTTGTGCTGGCAGGATATAAATATAAATGATAGTGGTATTCTATATCCACCCTCCTTCTCATGGGCAGAAACAAAGTAAGGTCTCAGTGTAAATGTATGTGTCTTTTATTCTGATTAAACAGTTTCAAACAAGAATCTCACAACAGATGTGTTCTTTTTAAGAAGTGTCAATAACAGATATTAGGAACTTTTTTTTGAGTGGGAGGGACATTGAACAAAATGCACTGCTGTCCATACTAGGACCGATATTATGCTTACCTACCAATTCAACCCAGATCCTGGAGGTGACAGATCCAGTGCTATTGAGTGTCTATTCTTGCATTCTTCTTCAAAGAGTCTTGAGACAAATTCTCAGAAATGGGCTAAATAGCCAGAGTAAAGTTTGTTACTCTTAAAAGGCTTATCCATCCCTCCAGCCTCCCCTCATTTGGTCTTTACATTGTCCAGGAGAAAACTAGTCATAGAGCTTATTTAGAAACATTTTCATGCTGTCGAGACTGGTTCAAACATTTTCCCAAAACTTCTTTCTGGACTGATCTGGTTTTTCTGCCAAGAAACTTATTCTCACTGCTACTCTGTTTCCTGGGATTTGGACATGAGCTATTGATGGCTTTCTGTGGTTTTCTCTCTTCGTGTCCCCATGTTGAGGTTACTCACCTTAATATATCTAAGTTATCTCACTCTATGAAACGTCTTTGTCCTCAAGTTGAAAAGCAGAGCCAGGGGGAAAAGAAGCTCATGTCCTCTTACTGTGTGGCAGAGACAGAGGCTTGGGACACCCCCAGTGGCTCCCTCCAACTCCCCCCACCCCTTCCCAGGGGGTATGGCAGCAGGTTCCTGGAGTCAGACAAGGTATTGTCATGAGGATTACACTGATTAGCTCTAAGTCAGTTAGGTAACAGGAGCCCTTTCAATGGTGTCCTAGGATTCTGTCAAATTGACTATTCAAGTGCTGGTTTTTGGGATCCCCTCCAGCATTCCTGAATGTAATCCAGGCACGTTATTGCAGGTTTTATTTGAGAAGGGGCTACTTACTTGTCACTTAGAATATTTTCAGTTTTAAGTCAAAACCTTCTTAGCCAAAGGGGGAAAAAAAGAAGAAGTAGAAAGTAAAAGAAATGAGGGAATATGGTGTAAATTGGAGCTGGTTGGGGGAGGCAGAAAGGCACAGAACAAAATGCAGTAGTGTATCAAATGCCAAACTTACATTAAGTGCACGTGTGCTCTGGGGAATGCAGTTTCTGCTTTGTTTTACATAGTAACTGTAGTGATTTTGTGCTGTTTAGTGTTTTGCTTCTTTAAGGAACTACTAACATCCATGAAGTCAAAAGCCAAGGAATATAGGCAAGAGTGCAAGTCTGAGCTGTTTACAGGACTTGTGTGTCTCTGTTCCACCCCTCGCCTGGAGGGAGTGCTATAGACTACCGGTGGATACATGGTTTACCATCTTAGGGGGTTGAACTGGATGCTATTAAGAAGATAGCTTGGGTGCCAGGGTAGAGGCAGTGGCTCCAAATGAGTCAGATCCTGGAGGTGACAGATCCAGTGCTATTGAAGGGAAAAAAATAGAGTAATTTTGTGGAAAAAAAATAGTTATTGTTGTTATTGTTGCCAGAAGGACAAGACTCAGCAGCCCTTTGGAGGTATTCAAAACTTAGGGTACAAGCAGAGGAGATGAGGTCTTAAAAAAACAGCCACTGGGATCCCTGGGTGGCACAGCGGTTTAGCACCTGCCATTGGCCCAGGGCGTAATCCTGGAGACCCGGGATCGAATCCCACGTTGGGATCCCAGTGCATGGAGCCTGCTTCTCCCTCTGCCTATGTCTCTGCTCTCTCTCTCTCTCTCTCTATCATAAATAAATTTAAAAAATTAAAAAAAAACAGCCACTGAAGAGTGTCTTTTAAGTAAATATGAATTGTTGAGTTTTCACAGAATTTTACTACGCTTCCCCTTTGTATGTGCATTTTTCTATACACAATTTTTTTAAAAGTGTCTACCTAGCTTGATGCTTGACACATTCTTATAAAGATCTAACAACTGGGATTTTCATTTCTCTTTTCCTATGGCTTAAAGGTCTTCTCAAAAGACTAGAAATCTAAAATAAGTCAATTTGTGAATATTCTAGAAACTGAAGTACTTTGAAGAATGCATCTCTCCCATCTGTTTTCCTGGATAGTCTTCTTTGCAGTTAAAAATGTCTTTAGGATAAAACATAGGTACTGCCTTTGCTTTGTAGTGCTTAGTTAGCCCTGGTGAATTATTAGGTAAATAAGATCGTTGAAAAAATGCAGACAGTGAGAGGCAAGAATATCTCTCTCAGTTGGTCCACATTACATAACCCTGCTTCTAAAATTGTCATTCATTCTGAATTCTCTCAAATGACCCCAAAATAGATAATCCATCTCTGATGCTATTTACTGTGGCTATTTTCATTCTCTGAGTGCAACTTTCTAGCACTTAAACATAATAATACTTCCCTCAACACTATCTTCAGGACTTCCTGCCAGTTAGAGACTTTTCTATATCCTCCCCCGCTCCTCCCTTCTGGCTTCTCCCAGCTGTTGGAGCCGGCTGGTGATGCTGCCAGCTTCCACACACTCCCTGGAGAAGTGGCCTCCTCTCCAGGTCGGGATGGGGCAGGGGGTTGCAGGTGCGCAGCTCTGTTCCCTCCAAGACAGAGACAATACCGGCCCCCGTCCACATCTCGGTATTTCCTTTCCTCACATGTGATTGTTAAGTTGTTAATTCTGTTTCTGAAAGTCAGGTTTTGAAAGACCAGGGAAGAAAAGAAGTGCTCTGGCCAAAAGACTCTGGAGAAGGGAGCAGGAGCGGTTGCTATGAGCTTTGAAACATGCACGCGTGCGTGTGTGTGTGCGCAAGCACACACACACACACACACGCATACACAAATACACGGACAAAAGGATAAATTGAAAAAGAATGCAGCAACCCCTGCTTGGTTTAGCAGTCTGGTCAGCCCCACAGATGAGGAAGTAGAGCTTTGTTCCAAGCTAAAGTCTTGTTTTCTCGTTCATTGTCTTTCAGGGTAAAATCGGGGGGGAAATTCACCTGTCTGAAGCAAAGTTAAACTGCCAGCTTGAATGTGACTGCATGGGAACTTGGGTTTATTAATGAATACAACATACCCTCTTTGATTTGAAAGCTTTCACCCTGCTGAAAAGATTCAAAAGGCATCGCTTCCTGCACCAGCGCAATTCCTTTATCCGACTCAGTGGTTTACCCCTACCCAGCTGCTATATCTCATTAACAAGCATTTGACCACTGCAGCCGGCCTGGGAGTGTTGACACTTGAAAGGCCCAGGCAGGCGTGGGCAGGCCATCAGCTATGGCAACAGGAAACTGCCCCGGAGACAACACTGAGAAAACAGCAGCTGCAAAAGCCAAAGTCAGAACAGACATAAAGGGTTGCCTATATCCACGTCAGGCTGGACTATCAGTGCGTGCCTGTGGGTCTGAAGTCACACATCCATTTACTATATTTATGGGACAGGCAGGTCGCTATCAACATTTATCAGAATCTGGACTTGTTGACAACCCAGAATAATTTTTTTGACTTACAGTGTTCTCAAACCTTAGGTTTCAAAAAATCTTAGTCTCCTTCTAATGCATGTTCTCGCCAATGTACATAAGAATGTTCACTAGAGGCTTAAACTTGATATACACATTCACTCTGGTGGAAGTCCAAAGTATAGATACCTGAATCCTCATCCATTTTCATGCCATCACACTTTTTTAAAAAACAAATCAACTAGTAAAGCTGTCATATAAATATGTAAGATTTCTTAGAGTTTGGCTCAGGGATCAAATTGTGATAATTTTGTGTAAGAATATCTAAGAATGAAACAGTTGTGTAAAGATAGCTCATAAAGTGGGATAATCCACATATATAATTGTAATAATTTTAAATACTCATTCTAATGAAATTTATGTACTAGTCATTGAATTGTTGGCAATAAAGTACCATACCCCTGAATCTGCTCCCAAGTGGTGTGTCCTTAGTCATCAGAGGAGCTCAAAGTACAGATACAAATTAGACGGTCTCATGCAATGTTTGAAGCAAGTATTTATCCAAATCTGTGTGTCCATGTTCAAGCCTATAAAAGCATTTTGAGAGGATAGGTAAGCAATAGTTCAAAATCTCAAAGTTTTTTATTCATAACGAAAATGACCCTTTTCAAAACAGGAAAATGAAAGCTAAATGAAAACAGATACTAATGCAACATGTAATAAGTGAAGTTCATTGTCGTTCAAACAGTGGTACATTGTTTTCCTTTTATCATTAGGTCAATAGACTATTAGTAATTATTACACTGATGTGTACTAATACTTTATTTTTAAAATAATTTAGATTTACTTATCCCATTATGTGTATATCACTCATAAAAACTACTCTAAATTATGTTGCTACTCTAAAATGATTAGAGAAAAAAATGTATGAATTTAACATTGCTGATTAACTTTTTTGTTGTTAGAAAGTGTTAGATTTAGACATGTCTTCCTCATGGTTATTAAGATATTTCCATTTGACTTCAGTTTTTCCATGGCAATCATATTGGGTTAAATTTATGTTCAATAGGCAGGGAGATAACAAGGCTCTGGAAACAGACATCTTGGGAGCAACTTCCAGTCCTGCCACCTACCAGCAAAGCAGACTTTAACTAACTTTGTTGTGTTACACTCAGACCCCTAGTTTGTTAAATAGGAATAAGATCAATAATACTTATTCATAGGGTATTGTAAGTGCCAGATAAGTATGGATCCACACATATAGTGCCTATCACCGACTAAGCACTCAATAAATGTTAACTATTAATATCAACCCTTTCCCCACTAAATCATGCTCTCTCTCTACACTATTTTATGTTTTCATAGAAATTATTGTATCTTATGTTGTCATATGTATGTTAACTTGCTTATTTTATAAGAAAACCTCTCCCCTATCTTTTCCTACTCTGTGATATATATACTCATAAATATAAGCTCTAAGAAATAAAGGACCTTATCTTTTTTGTTTACAATTGATTTGCTTGAGTCTACTATACTATTGGCATATACTCATTGAGCCATTGCTCAATAGATTTGTTGAATCTTAAATAGTGAATGGATGAATTTGCGTAGCTCTAGGCTCAGAGGTAATAAAAAAAATAACCAAGGATGAGTTTTGTAGATTAATCCCAAAATGGAAAAATGCCTGATGTATACAGTTCTAGGGATAGGGTGAATACTATTTCAAGGAATGTATATATTCTTCTATTATAAAATTGATGCCAGTGCCCTGGAAAATGCCTCAGTAATGTGACATTTTCAGCTCTATTAGACAGATTCAAAGTTTCTGTCCTATTTTAAAGATTTATTTATTTGTTTATTCAGGATAGACATAGAGAGAGAGGCACAGAGACACAGGCAGAGGGAGAAGAAGCAGGCTCCATGTCGGGAGCCTGACGCAGAACTCCATCCCGGAACTCCAGGATCGTGACCTGGGCCAAAGGCAAGTGCTAAACTGCTGAGCCACCAAGGGATCCCCAGTTTCTGTCCTATTTAACTTGCATTCTACTCTTATCCAAAGAATACGTTGTTTATATTTCAGGGCCCATGGTTAAATCCCCCATAATATATATACAACATTCTTATTATCCACTAACATGATTTCACAGTGTTGTTTGGAGTTTTTGTGAATTGAACTTTTTAGTTTTTGGTAAAATGTTTATTTTCTGGTAAAGAATTAGAGGATTTGAGGATAGGGGAAATGATGGCACCAAAAAGGAGAAGACTGACACCTGAAGGACCGTGGGGAGAAAGTAGGGGCTCTAGCAGTGAAGTAGAGGATGATCTCAAAGTCTTAACCACATGGAAACCTGACGGTAATAACCTCAACTCCGCAAATGTTGGGCTACAGTCTGCCAGCCCCCCAGGGTAGGGACAAACTATGGATTATTTGGGAGACGGGTGGGGAGATCAGATTTTTCAGAGTTGAAAAATGTCCAAAATCCAAAAAGCACTGTGATGAGCTCCCATCTGAAGCTTCCCATCAGTCCAGCTTAACTCTGACTCGGTGATCTACAACAGAATTGACTCCATCTTAGCATTAATTGACTTAAATTCTGTCTTTTTATAGCTTTGCTCACACCTAAAATCTTCTCCATCCCCAAGTCACCCTTTGTGATTTGGGACTAGCATGTATGCTGGACACTGTTCTGGGATGCCACACACTGTCTTATGTAATCCTTGCCACAATCAGTATTTATGTTCCCATCTTGAAGATGATGGTAAGGAGCTAGAGGCCAGTTTGGCCATTCTCCTAAGGTAAGTAGTAAGTATGCCATTTGAACTCAAGTAACATGCTGAACTTTAAATTTTCTTTCTATTACATCCCATTGCTTGTAGGATGTCTAACATTGCTTTAAATAATACAGAGAAATTGAGTCATTCTGATATCTTATATTTCAGAGATACTTTTCAAAAATGTTTCAAAGGTGCTGGTTCCTTTGAGAAACCAAGTGGCCATTAAGGCACTGACCCTGGGGTAGCAATTGAGAGTATGTGTCAGAAACAGGCACAAAGTTGCATGTCACCCCATGAAGAGGACAGAAAAGAGAGGAAGAAAACGGGCAAAGGGAGGAATGGAAAAGATGGAGTTGCTCTACATTTGCAGGCACATTTTGGATCTGATGAATGTGAGGTCTGTGGTGGGAGAGCAAAGTATTGTGGCAATAGCCTCCTGTATCATTTCTCCTGCAGAACCCTCTAAGTGCTTCCCCATGGAACTCATCCCCATGGTTTGTATTCTCATCCTTTCATGTCCCTTTCTGATTCCCTGCACTAGTCACCCTCTCTAAAATTTCCTTTATACTTCAACTCCCATCTCCTCCTTCCCTTTTCTGTATGAATTCACTCCTTGACCCTTATCACTATTAACAAGTGATATAGTTGACTTTCTTTTTTACTTATTACCTGCCCCTGCAATTTAAGCTCTTTAAGGAAAGAATTTTTGTTGGTATTGCTTACTATTATATCCCCGGCATGTGAAATAGGATATAGCATATTATAAATGCTTTTTTTAATGTGTTAATTATTAAAACTGTAGTTGCTGGGCAGCCCTGGTGGCTTAGCAACTGCTGCCTTCAGCCCAGGGCATGATCCTGGGGATCCGGGATTGAGTCCCACATCGGGTTCCCTGCATGGAGCCTGCTTTTCCCTCTGCCTCTCTCTCTCTCTCTCTCTCTCTCTCTCTCTCTCTCTCTCTCTCGATCTCTCTGTGTGTGTGTGTGTAATAAATAAAAATTTTAAAAAAAATCTTAAAAAAACAAAAAAAAAACTGTAGTTGCCCAGGATGTGGTAGATTGAAAAAGTGAGCCAGTTAGTGGCTTCCCTGTATCTATGCCCTTTACAATATGACTTTGCAGCAACTCCTGTTATATTTGGAGTCTATTTTCCCACTCTTAGAATTTGGGCTCTATTGGTTTTGGTTGGAACAAAAATGGTGTTGTGCTTATTCCCAGTCCAGGCCTCAAGAGGCCATGCATACCTCTTAATTCTTTTGAAACTCTGCTTCTACCATGAGGACATGTCCAAAGAAGCCTGCTGAAAGATAAGTTATTTCTGTTACCTTTTTCTTATCTCAGCTGAGGTCATCTCAGAGTTACCAGCTGTAGCCAACCCACCACTGATCACAGATGCATGAGCAATCCCAGCTAGGATCAGCCAAGCTGACCTAAACCAACAGAACTACTAGTAAACTCAGACCATAAACAAAAAAATATTGATGCATGCTACTGACAATTTGTGGTTGCTTGTTATGCAGCATTGTGTGTAGTAATAGCTGATATATAAAATCAGCTAGTGAGTAGCAGGAGGTAAAATTTGACCCCACATTCTGTTTCTAGTGTCTATGTTCTCAACCACTATGTAGGTTCCACCCTTAGGCGCATTCACAGTCTAGTAGAAAAAAACAATATCTAAGCAAATGAAGTACCTTGTAATAACCAAAATAATACAGGCACTATTCATTAATACCAAGAGAAGAAAGTACTTAATTTTGTCTGGAGAGGAGAAGGCAAAGAAAATTACATGACCAAATACAGTATCACAGGGGAATCATCATCAGAGCTGAATGTAGATAGAGCTATCCAGGTACATAGGAAAGAAAAGGACTTGGGGAGGAGACAGTAACAACCCAACAGCTTGTTTGGAAATAGTTATGAGGCTCAGTGTTGCTGAAGGGTAAAGTATGAAACAGAAATGCCAGACTTAAGTTTGGAGAGTTGGATGGTATATCCAGATTATTGTTTGTAATATTGAGGAGTTTGAGTTGAATCCTATGCAAAATAATATCATTGAAAGCTTTGTAGGTAGGAAATGCTGTGATGAGACTCATGTTTGGAAAAGTCAGCCTGGAAGCAACCTGGTAAGTGCATTTGGTGGTGGCTATGACTGAAAGGAGGAGGAGACTCCAGTGTCCATTATAATATAGAGTTCTGATGGTGGTAGTGGAAGATTGAGAGGAGGGAACAACACTACTTATTGGGAAGAGAAAGAAAGAAAGGCTTTCTGAAGAAGTGAATTTGAATAGGTCCTTGAAGAATAGACAGGCTAAAACAGTAGAAACAGGTAGGAGGCCAGCCATTCCAGTCTCAAGAAATAGTACAGATGAGGTCATAGAGGTAAGGAATTACAGATTATTCTCAGAAATGGAATATTCCCTGTCTTGTAGGCAAATTCACCTGAAGACTAGAATATGAGGTTGATTACTATTGAGAAGGAGGCGTATGTAGAATCATAAAGTCCCAGGGTATTGGAGCTGAAAAAGATCATCAAATTGGGTCAAAGCTATAGTATTTAAGATCTTGAAAGCCAGTCTAAAGGAGTTTTAATTAATTTAGTGGTCCTTTGGAATCACTACTAATTTTTGAGCAGCTGTAAGTATTTTGTAATATCGAGAGAGAGGAGATTAGGGCTGAAGGTGCTTCTATTGAGGGTGGGAAGTAAATGGGTTTGGAACATGTTCATCCAAATGAATTTATGGGGAGTGACATATGATCCTATTGGCAAGTTGACTTTACAATATTGGGTCTAATAGCTGAGTAATATTCCATTGTATACATAAACCACATCTTCTTTATCCATTCATCTTTCGATGGACACCGAGGCTCCTTCCACAGTTTGGCTATCGTGGCCATTGCTGCTATAAACATCGGGTTGCAGGTGTCCCGGCGTTTCATTGCATTTGTATCTTTGGGGTAAATCCCCAACAGTGCAATTGCTGGGTCGTAGGGCAGGTATATTTTTAACTGTTTGAGGAACCTCCACACAGTTTTCCAGAGTGGCTGCACCAGTTCACATTCCCACCAACAGTGTATGAGGGTTCCCTTTTAAGAGGGACAACTTTATTATTTGTTGAGTCTAAGTTCTAGAAGGACTCTCATATAGACATACGTAGAACAGAAATGGAACTGTCTGGAGTTTGGAAGGGAGAAAAGAGCTAGGAGAGTAATTTGGTACATAGTCATATTGACATGGTATTTTGATACAGAAATAGGTATTACCGATATAATAGAAGGAGGGAGGGAAAAAGGCAAGATATCAAGAGGGCAACTATATAATTTTTCCTCCAAGATGGAGCACTCTTGAGAGTGAAAGGCAGTGGTATTAATACTTATTGAAAGACAACAGACTCTACCAAGATGTTCCCAAGCAAGCCTGGATGTGTAGACACCTTAGAGGAGAGAGCAGGCTGTAGAGACTTTGGGGTTCGTGATCAGCAAGGAGGAAACCAGGGAATGGCTCGCGGAAAGCTTCTGCATTAGGGAAGGGTTGCCTACAGAGTTCATCCTGCATGGGGAGACCTGGTAACCAGGAAGGGGTCTGTTGAATTATATGAGGAACTGTGGGGCCTAAAGAAACCCACTATCACTACAGCTCTGGAATATTTAAAAATTTCTATCCACAAAATAGCAACTGCTTTTGAGGGGTTAAAACTGGCTATCCCTCAGCTCTGCCACCTACATTTTCCTCATGTTAGGGACTAACTCACATTGTCCTCTCAAACACCACTGGCCACCTCTTCAGCATGTCCCAGGACAGTTTTACAGTCCTGAACGGAGGGCAGATGAATGGCTGCCTGTTTCCATTTTATGCTTTGGATTTACAGGTGCAGGTTGTATAGCTTCCCATTGTTACTTAACTTGGAAAACATTTTAAAAGCTTCCAGCATGTCAAGCTCTGTGATTTTGGATAAAATTGGATTTTGAGTTTGTTGTGTGCCTTTAATATTTCCTGTGCTGAGAAAATTATAATGATAATGCCAAACAAAGCACCTGCTCTGCATGAAATGTCTTCTGACTCTTCATTTGGTGACGTTTGAATTGGGAAGGTGAAATTGCTATAAGCATAAATTATCATGAAAATATTAATTCTTAAGTTGATTTAGGGGTGTTGTGGTAGATCTATGTTCAGTTCCTCAGGAGGTGAATGTGACTCTTTTGTTTGGGTGGTAGCTTTTAAACCGGAGCTGCTGCTTGGGCAGGGGCAACTTGACCCTGGAGGGATCATTTTTGGCTGAGGTGGTAAATTATCTTGACCCAGGATGTTCTGAGAGGCTGCAGAAAATTTCCTTTGCAGCTCCTGTGTGCCTCTGCTTCTTGCCAGTTGTCCTAGTTGGGTAATGAATCGCACTCACTCCAACAAAGTGCTCCAAGCAGACAAAATAGTCATTTTCTACTTTTCTCCAGTTCTTTGTTACTATAAAATAAATTCCTCTGGTCTTTTTGTCCTAGCTTATATCTATTAAGAATCTGCTGAACCAAGTTTGCAAAATTGAGTATGCTTAAACGTAAAACCGTTGTGCTCTGGCTAATGGAGGGCTTATTTTTGTAAAAAGGTCCATTATACTTTATGATGTCCATAATATCTCACAGATTTGTTGGAGGGTGAATATAGGCTCGATTTCTTTTTTAAAGCAAACCTATACAAAATAATTTTCTACAAAGTGCTATCCTCTAAGGCATCTAATAACCATCAGCTCCAAAGAAGCTCTTAGAAGAGAGTGAAATAAGTTAGCATTGCCTTGTTGGGTTATAAAATCGTATAATCACAGGTGTCTTAAAGCTCGTGTAATCACGCGTCAAGTGAGGAAGTGGTGGCCTAGAGATGATGGAACTAACCCACACCCACACATTCCTGATGGCCAAGTCAGGCCCAGAACCCGGTGGTTGGCATCCCAGCTCCATGCTTTTCCCACAGCGTGACCAGCATGACAGGTGTCTCATGATCACAAAACCAGAGCACTTCAGAGAGCAGTTGCCTGACACCACGGGTGATATGTGAGCCAGCTGCATGGCATATGCTTTGTGTTCCTTAGAGAAAATTTCAGAAGTTCAACTGCTTGTAGACGTAGGGCACATTTTTGGATGCATAGGTCATTCCGAAGTGGCAAAGATGGTCTCCAGGGTCACCGACCTGGCTTCAACACCTGCAATTTGTGCAGGTGACAAGTGGATCTTTGATGAAAGGTAGACATTTATGGGAAAGGAAGAATGTAAATTGTTCGCCATGCAAATATTTACTTGATTGTGTTTCCTTAGCAAAGGAAGTATTTATATTAGCTTCTATGGTGTGAATTCCCTCGTAGTCTGATCAATCTCATCCTGCTTCCTCAAGAACACCGTGCAATACCATCACACAGTATTCCACTGATGCAGCTCACTCGTTCCGTACATGTCCTGTGGCCATGCTTTCAAATCTCAAACTGGGACACATAGTCTGATGTGCCTGAATATGTTGATGTGGCCTGTGAAGGATATTAAAAACCATGCTGTCCAGAAAACTCTGCAATGGATGATTACCTAGCCTTAGGTACTAAAGAAACATTATGAGAGAAAATCGGAATGGCTTTGAGGGAATTTGGTAAAAAAGACTTTAAAAAGCCATGGTCCCTGATTCTACTTCTATTCACAAGTACAGATGTTGCCTAAGATGTCCCAAGGAAGCCTCTATTGTGAGCCTGTGGTATTCCAATTATTAAGTGAGAGTCATTTTAGCTGTGACTGTAGAAATTTTAAGTGTGCAATTTGTGTTCAAATTATTTGGACAGTTAGTTGTAGTAACTGTGAAGGTTCAAGTTCCAGTTGATTACCAACATCAGAGGTGTTGGTAACCCTACTGTGTGAAAAAAAATACATGAGCTAATATGTAGCTCTAAAAGAATATTTGTACTAATCTTCCTTTCGGCTTTCACTGGGAAGAACAAGGTATACTGTCATGATACACAGAGAAATATATCCGTTCTTTTTCTCTTGGTGCTCTGGCCATGTGAGATTTGGGAAAGACATTTTTGATTCACAATCATTGGCTGATGTGCTCTTTTCAATGGCACAATGCTACACCCTCATACAAACATTAAAATACATTAGCATGCCTTGGGAAGTACTCTACAAAACAGGTCTTAAAAGCTTCTTCCCTAGGATAAATTCCTAGTGGAAAATTCCTAAATATTCTATAGAACTGAAGCAATGATACTCCATTGCAAAAGATTTGAAGAGGCCCCTAAGGTTGCTAATTAGGTACAATAATTTTTCTGAGGATTGCTCAGGCATTTGGAAATGGACATGGTATTTTCATTACTCTTGTCTCTGTTCTTGACTGCAATCCATTCTCCAGAATCAGAGGCCACCATCCCCACCTCTTCTATTTTATAGTCTATGTATATGGGATCATTAACAATTTGCTAGAGCAATTTAATATGATTGAATTAACTCCGAGTAGAGGAGGAAGCTATAAGTGAAATCATACTGCTCCAACAAAAATAGTGTTAAGCCTTCCAACAAAATCTCATGAAATGACAATGTACTCCCTGAGTTGAAATAGCTTGGTGGTTACAAGCAGATAATTTGGATTCTGTATTACTACCTATTTGTCCTTAGGCACATTATTTAACCTCCTCACATCCAATTCCCTAATCTATAATCTGGGGAATAACAAGTTCCCTCTCATAGCATCGTTGTCAGGATTAAAAAGATGGAGTATTTAGTTCAAAGCCCATTTTCATTAGTGTCTGGACTTTGTAAAAGTTCAACTAATGGTAGCTATATTATTTTTAGTAGTAATAGTATTACTAGTGCTACTGCCACTATAAAATTACTCACTGGATGGCTATTTATGTAAACCACATAAGTGCCTACTCATTCATTCATTCAACATTTATTAGAATTGTGTCAGACTGAGGGCTAGAGAGACAAAGGAAGACATATATAATATATAAAATATGTGCATTTGTACACACACACACACACACACACTTTATTAAATGTATATAAATATGTAAATGTCCTGTGCCTGCCTCAAGAGTATCTAGTATGCCCCTTATTTTTGTCACACGGCAAAATAAACTTTGGCATAGAGCATTGGCATTGCTGACACAAAGATTGATAGGGCCATGGCCAGATGTCACATTTTAAAAATTTGGTCCTGTGACCCCATGTTAAGGATTCAAACAAGCTCCAAATCAATCAGGTCATCATCAGCTAATGACAGGTATTTTGACTTTATTGTTAGAACCAACCCAGGGAGGACAATAAAGAGAGTGAACTCAATTTGGTTTTGGTTTTGTTGCAGCTGGATTACTATCATCTAGGAGCCATTTAGCAAACAGACGAGAGACACATGGCTTTATTTATAGCAGTCTGTAGGGAAGGAATGCAGTCGATTGCGCCATCCCTTCCGCAGTAGTTTAGCTACACAATTATCTCTATCAGGTGGAGGATGCATTAGGCAAACATAGGCTCATGCTGGAATGGAGGCAAATTGATCTCTAAATGGATGGTGCAGGTTAATTAGGCAACGCAGTTTCACCTGGAGAGTGACAGTTTTACAAGTGGGGAGATTTAGTACGAGCTGTGTTTTTAATTTCTTGAAATAAACATCACAATTGCTCCCAGTTTTCTTTAAAAATATATTTTTACATTGTTCTGCCAATTCAGAGACTTTGAGTTAAAATTATCCTAATGATTTATATCATTGATACTTCCGACCATGTGTGGGTACTATTTCAAGTGCACTGCTCTGATGGTATAGCACTTATACCCTTCACTCTGAAATAAACATTCCCCAAAGCTCTCAAACAGATAGTGCTCAGAGCTTTCCCCTGGGTCCTCTTTTGAATTAAATCAATTAGGAGAAGGCCATATGTTCACCATATGTATGTCAACTTGCCAGGGATTCTTGAAAGGAGAAAGACATTTGAAAAAATTACAGATCACTTGGAAGCACACAAACTGAAAAAGGATTAATCAACCAACCAGTTAAATCTCTATTTCTATCATTCAAAAGTTGATTAAAATTAGACAAGATAACGTACGTACCTTCTGATGATTATTATATATTGCACTTCCAATTTTTTTTTCCATTCTCATATGTAATTAATTTCTCAGGCAGTATAGAGAATCAATCACTCTTTATCAAGTTTTCTTCACCTGTTCACCTGGAAAAAGTAAAATGATTGCCAGGCCAGTGGTAGTAGATCTTAACAAAACTCTTCAGAGTTCAATAGTCTACAGACTGTATGCAACAACATTTGGTGAATATTTTGGCTGTCCTTCATTAACTGGGTTGGGAATCTAGTTGGCTGGAGCCTGATTGTCATATCAGATATATTAGAGTTGGGATGTGTAGAATAGGTCTTTCAGTCCAGCTTTTAATTGCATAGATGCTGTTGTTCCATTGTGAATCCTTTAGAGGCCTCACATGGTGTTTGGCACATTGCAGAAGTTCCATACATATTTTAAAAATTGAAACAATAAGGAGACTGAGGGCTAGAGAAGCTAAGGGGCATGAGCAAGGCTATCTAGTTAGTGAACAGGTCTTCTGACTCCTAAACCTTTTGCTTCTACACTATGAACACCATCAAGTATTTTCCACAGATCCCCACATCCTCTGGTATTGCCTCCCAGGTTAAATGACTCTCACCTTGGCATTCACCATGTCTGTCCAGTCCCATCTCCCTTGCTCCTTCACACTACATGGGTACTTGTGTGCTAGTTCACATGTTCTCTGGATTTACTCTCGTTTCCTTTTTGTTGTTGTTGTTCCTTTGCTTAGGCTCTCCTTATCACAGCGACAACATTTTCTATCCATTTCTACTTTTCAAAATCTTAGCTCCTTCTAGATTAGGGGAAACCTTAAGTAGAGGTTTGAGGGCTGGGACCTAATCTGGTTTTTTAAAAAAAGTTTTATTACAGATAGCAAATACCTTAGGTGGTTTCCAGGAGGGTGGCCGAAGCACATCCTTGAATGTGTGCAGTGACTTGAATATTTAGTCCCCATTACAGGGAGTTGAGGTGTTAAAAAATGTGGGGATAAAGGGTCTGGTTGGATGGAGCTCTGGAAAAAATTTAAACCATACAGAAATTATTTTTAATATATCCCCATGCTTCCCTTCTCCTTTTGGCTCTTCTCTCCTTTTCCATCCCACAAATGCAGTTAAAGTTGTCCAAAGTTTTATTGCTATCCCTAAGCCAGTGGATTTTACAAAGGTAAAAATAGTTATAGTGTTTTCTTGCTTCTTAGTTCTGTCCAATAGTAACACTGACTCAACAGCAAATTCTTGCATGGTACTTCCTGTGTGTCAGGAACACTTTCAGAATACACACATATTTAGTTCTCATAATCAATTTTTGGGGTAGATACTACTATTATCACCATTTTACAGATAAGGAAACTGAGCCATGGAGAAGGCCAGTAAGTTGTCCACATTGCTCAGCTAGTAAATGGCAGAGCCAGGATTTAAATTCATCAGTATGGCTTTAGTCTGCTTTTAATGGTAACTTCTCTCCATCCTCCTCTTCTCTGACACCAGATATAAGAGTATGGTCAGTGGGGAATAACTCCTTAATTACACTTTTATTTGTCTATACTGTCTGGAGTCTCTAGTTGGATTTCCAAGGGTATAAACTATTTTTCTCTCTTTATGTCCTTTCTGGCCTGAATGTAATTCCTTTTATGATGAACTCATGAGTTCCTTATATGATTTCCATTAAATCAACAAATATTTCAATTTCATTAACAATAGTCTTCTCACTTTCTTTTTGCATTTTTAGTTTTGTGGTTTATTCAGGTTATTATCTATGCCTTTGGTATTAAATGGCTGTTTTCCTGCTCCTTCAAAACTCTTTGTTTACTAAAAGTATCTGCAACTCTGCACAGCTCTACCTTTGGGCAACACTTAATCCATGAAGTCCAACTGAAGGGATCTTGGTCTTCTCCAGGCTGGCAATTATTTTCCTTTGCTATGTCACCTTTTGAAGATCCGTGATTACTTTTTTATCTAAAATTTAACTCACCAATTTTTAGATAGCATCTCCTAAATACCTTAGGTTTACCATTTACATCTTGAATAAGATATTTTGTCTCCTAAGTTCGGTACTCAGATATGGGGGAAAGGTACATGAGTTTATTTGCTTGCTGATATTGGGACAAAACTGTAAGTAGTGAACAATGATCCCGTATACTTATATTTTGGCAAAGATCCCTGAATTAGAGAGATGGGAAAAATACTCAGTCACCATGAAAGTTCTGGAATTGCTTATAGTAAACAAGAATGAGGATAATGACCAAAATCCTATGTAAGGAAAATATGACAGTTCAGACAAAAAACAAGGAACAGCTGTATGAAGAAAGATTTACAGTAAGAAATGTGAAACCATTTTGAGAAGAGTTACATATTTTAGGGAGAGAACCACTTAATATTTGAAGAGGACATAGATTCAAAGAAAAAGTAATAAATGGAATGGGAGTATTTCATTGCATCTTATCTCTTGCTATAATAGGAAGTAAACAGACAAAATGAAATTAACCCTTGGCACCCAATGCCCTGGTGGTTTTCTTGGAACCTTGCAAAAAGGATGGGCCATATGGTAAGGACTGCCTCTGTGACAACACAGGCTCAGATGAAATTTCAAGGATTATAAATCCTCTTGTTTCATCTCATAATTTGATCACCAGCTGGCATTGGGAAGTATAACATTGCACAATTAAGTGTCTATGGGTTTTTTATATCCTCCTCGGTAGCATCCGGATTTGGCCTCCACATTCTGGAAAACAGAATGTGGCACTACTCCAGAAGGATCATTAATCTGCCTCAGTAGGGCAGCCTTCCACACGGGAGCCCATCCATAATGGTCTGTTGTAGTGATCTGTCACACCATATGGGGGAAGACGAAACAAGAGATTGAGCAATAGAAGGACACACATAACTTGGAATCCTGGCAAAAACGGAAAAGAAGGAAGGAAGCATTGCATATCATCTGTCCACATAGCTGAGCAGAGGTCAAGTAGTTAATTACATGTGCATTGTTGGTCTTTGAGTCTGTCATATAGACATGGAAGGGAAAGAGAATCAGCAGAGATTGTAAATCAGTGTTTTTGGAGAAGTACCAAATTAAATATCCTTTCTGTGGTATCTTTCAGGGGCCACTTGGATGTGGGGGAATGGAGTCCCTGGAAGGCACTGCCATACTGTGTACACAATGACCGCCCATGTGGTATGGGTTATACAGAGAAGTTCTAAGGGAAATACAGGATATAAGCCACAGCGTGGATCCCACATTTCTTCAGGATGAACGGTGGATGAACACTACATCCTTTTTCCAGTCTAGTGTTCACCTACCCTTTGTTCCCCCTTATATGAGCCATACTGCACTATTATTCATGGTAGTTCACATTTGTTCACTTTCTGGAGTTTGGGACTGCCCAGAAGAGGAAGAAATGGATGGTCGAATGGATATATTGGGTAGATTACACAAATGTGTGAGCAAATGAATGTTCACACACAGCACCACTTCTTATAACCAGTAAGCTGTTTAACACAAATACCGGTGGCAGTTACAGTGTTGATCTGCCGGAAGCAATCTTGTAGGATGTGGGAGTAGTGCAATAGCAGGGGAGGGAAAGAGTGGGCATATAGGAAAATCCTATGAGGGAAATTGTGTGACTTTCTTATTTAAAATAGAACCTTCTGGACAAACATTATATGGTCTCATTCATTTGGGGAATATAAATAATAGTGAAAGGGAATAAAGGTAAAAGGAGAAAAAATAAGTGGGAAATATCAGAAAGGGAGACAGAACATGGAAGACTCCTAACTCTGGGAAACGAACTAGGGGTGGTGGAAGGGGAGGTGAGCGGGGGGTAGGGGTGACTGGGTGATGGGCACTGAGGGGGGCACTTGACGGGATGAGCACTGGGTGTTATTCTGTATGTTGGCAAATTGAACACCAATAAAAAATAAATTTATTATTAAGAAAATAATAAAATAAAATAGAACCTTCCCTATTTCGTCTGTTTCGGTGGTACTTTGGTTATTTATTTATTTATTTATTTATTTATAAGATTTTATTTATTTATTCATGAGAGACAGAAAGAGAGAGGCAGAAACACAGGCAGAGGGAGAAGCAGGCTCCATACAGGGAACCTGACGTGGGACTCGATCCTGGGTCTCTAGGATCACACCCTGGGCTGAAGGAGGCGCTAAACCGCTGAGCCACCTGGGTTGCCCAGCTTCAGTTATTTAATATGTGGTTTCCCATTAGTTTGAAACACTGAAAAATAGCAATCCAAAGTATTTTGCAATGCAACTTTCAGGGTTCATGGACCAATAGATGTTAGGAAATGCAAACTGGGGAACTGTTGAAACCAAAGAGAATAATCTCTGTCATAGTACCTATTTCTCCCACCTTCTTCAGGTAGGACTGGGCTGATGTCAGCTCAGCTACAGCAAAGACAAGAGGACTTGGTGATGGGAAGGAAGAAGGGAAACCTTAACCTTTTTTTTTTTTTTTTATTTCTTTTTTAACCTAACTTTCAGGGGAAGGAGCTCACTCAGCAGGTGGGATCCCAGGGCTCTGGGAGAGCAATTACATTGTGCAGGCACAGACAACAGGAAGTGAGTGCAAACAGGGCCTCTCCTCAACATAAACACACACAGACTTAACCTACGGCTGAACTTCTGCCCTTGAGTGACCAGTGCCATTAGGACACAGGTCAAAAGGTTGTAGGGTGACAGAAAGTGGAGCCTTATTGAATGAAAGAGAAAATGAAAAATTCTTTTGTTTGCTTAGAGCTGTGGTTTGTATAGCTACCGTGATGGCAGAATGGAGTCCGGAGTGGGAAAAAGAAGTTCTTGATTTATCACAGCCTGAGAAAGGCAGTTGGGGCCTTCAGTGCAGGCTTAAAAAAAATATGTGGGAGATCTGCATAAAATGAAAGCAAAGGGCATCTCACTATTTTTTTTTTTAAGATTTTATTTATTCACGATAGATGGCGGGGGGAGGGGCAGGCTCCATGCCAAGAGCCCCACGCAGGACTCGATCTGGGGACCCCAGGATCGCACCCTGGGCCAAAGGCAGGTGCCAAACTGCTGAACCACCAGGGATCCCGCATCTCACCATTCTTAAGGGGGAATGCAGACTTGATCCATCTCGGGATTGTAAGGAGGTACAGAGAGTATCTGGACATTTTGCTTTCCCTAGGAACTAGGAACGCAGGTGCACAGCTGGCTGGCCCATGCTCTTCTCTCCCCCATCCTCCATGGCAGGCAAAACCGCCACAGCCCATTAGGAGAAACTTCCTGGTGCTAACAGCTGTAGGCTCTGGGAGCACGTTCCATAGCAACACACGAATGACTATAGATATATATGTTCACCTACAAAAAGGCATGACAACATGAAGCTCACCCGGCAAGTTGTTTAACCTCACAGACAAGTATAGAAACGAAATTTCCTGTTGAGCTTGGCTATTTCCACCCATTCAAACTCTGACACATTTGCAAGTTCTGGATGGTTCTAGTCTTCCGCAACATTTCGTCAGGGTACAACATTAACCGCTTAAATGAAGATGCAAAAGATTATCCTGTGTTCCAGTTCAGGCTATTATTCTGTTGGTAAAAATTATATAAAGAAAGAAATATTACATTGCTTTGGGGAGGGGGCTGTTGAACTCCAAAATGTCTGGTATTCTAGAACCTCTTAGGTTGGACTTGAGCTATGTAACTTTGCTCCTAATAGCTGAACAAATAATGAACTACCGCTTTTCAAAATGACTTTTATATTTGCAATAATTGAGCAGGTTCAAACATGTTATCTTTTTAATGCCATTTTCAACAACTTGCCTCCGAGTATTCATGACTTTTGTCTCTTAGGGTATCCCCACGTTACAACCATGACAGGCCCTCAGAAATGAGGCTTTAGCTCCTTGCAAATGCTGAGCAGACGTGAACACCCTCCTGGGAGATTGATGAGTCCTATTAACCTTGTTGAATAGATAGAAACTCAGAAACAAAGTGACCGTGAGGATTAGGAGGAAGTCAGTGTCAGCACCGGGATTAGAATTCACACTTGCCTGCTTTCTCAGCCCACGACCAGCTCCCCCATGGATCCCAGCTTTGTCTCCCGCCCCGACTGAGGGGGCAGGGTGTTTCCAAACGTTGACAGAATCCTGTTATCCTCAGGCCTCCACATTGTAGGAAGGCCCTTCCTTTTAATAAACGGCAGAGCTGGAAAGTAACTTTGAGGTGAACCTTTTCCAATCTCCAAACTTTATAAGTGAGAAAAAGGTCATAAAAGTGCTAGAAACAGAGCAAGAAAACCCAGCTTGCAGTAATTCCATGGGGTGGGGGTGGTGGTGGTGGCAAATCAGTGTGGTGGAAAGTACCAGAAAGGATCTGGAATCCAGCATTTGAAGCCTGGCTTTGACTTTCAGTGAGCCTGCTCCTTGTCTGGAAAATGTAGAAAACAGCTCCAACTGTAATGTTTTACGCAGATTAAATATTCCAAGTACCTGAGACATTGTAGGCACTTCTTAAAATTTTTGTCCATCCCGATTTCCATCATTTCTCCCATCAGAGTAACACAGTTTCTCTATGTGAGAAAAACAGTACCCAAATGTGTTCTCCTAAAGGTTCAATCTCAAATCAGCAGGACTTTGTAGGACTCTAATCTTGGAGCTATATTGAGCCCCGTGTCAGGAGTTAGGACCCAAGGGCAGTATGTGGCAGTTTAATTTACTGAGGCCAGGGTTGCTGAGAGTCCTCAGCCCTCAGCAGTATTTTGCTCCAAAGGTAGGAATTGCCAGGGTCCAGGGGTCAAGTGGAGAGTCAAGTCTGGGGAATGAAGATCATTTGAACATCAGTGTTCTAGAAGGTGTTGCCTCGATGGACCAACACTGGTGCAGATTCACACTCCCATGCTTTCTCTCCAGACTGGTAGGCCTGCTCTTCCTTTATCTCATTTCTCCCTCCCCAATTCTCTCCACTCCTCCAAAAGAACATCTACCTTTTCCAATTTGACAAGCTGGGTCTTTATCCTTTAAGTAACATAATTTGCCTTTTTTCCCTCTGAGAAGAGATCTGTAATTCATCTTCATGAGTCTGAAAAGGAAGGGAAAGATACCTTTTACTCTTTCCTTCAAATCTGAACTGGGATTTCAGAACATAAGCCTTGAGTGGATGGTTGAAACAATCACAAGAAAGAGACCTCTGTCCAGTGAGAAGGACTCCCATCTCCCAGAGAAGACTTTATATACTTTTTATGTTAAAACTATTCAAAATCAGAATGTGCTACAGGAGGTGAGGCTTCAAACAGGAAAGATTGGGAGAATTGTTTTGAATAATGCCCCCCTTATCATGTAATAGGAACATTAGGGCAATAACAATTACTGAGAATCTATCAGAGTAATGCCCTGTGCTGTGCTCTTATGTACACTATCCTGTTTAGTCCTCAAAAAAGGACCTTTGAGGGGTATTTTCTATTATTTCCATCTGTACATGAGGGACTATGGTACAGAGAAGCTGAGTATGGGAGCTCTGGGCCCAGATTTTATGGAGTACCCAGCAGAGATTCAAACGGAGAAGGATCTATCTGGAACAAGAGTCATACTCTTGACTACCATGTTTTACTAGCTGTCCTGCTGAATCTTGGATTAAGTAAACTCAAACACTCTTCTTTACTCCCCTAATCTTGGCTTTAGGAAATGTAGGACTCTTCTCCTCTGATCCAACAGGGATCTACTTCTTGGTCTACTCTCCTTACTTGGTCATCAAAGGCCTGGGCCTGGGTCAGCAGTGTGCAAACACATCACAAAGTACACATTTGGTTTCCAGGTTTTGGTGGAAGGGGAGCCCACTTACCCTGGTTGATGGCCCAGTGTGACTGGTATTTCTGAGAGTTAGAAGCACCAGACTGTGGTACTGGGGAGCTTATGAATAAGCCTGCCACAATACTGTCTCCCACATTTGATCTTGGAATGAAGGGCAGCTTTCATGGGGCCAAAAGATGTCTATCATTTTCTACTTCTTAAAGACTGGAAGAGTAGGGTCTGAGACCACTCTCTTGGATGCTGTTTTTACTCCTTGTGATCCTTTCAAATTCTTTCCATATAGATTATTTTATGTTTTAAGGAAGCCTGAGATTGTTAGTGACTTGATAGTGTCTTATTTACAGGTGTTTCACATAGTCTCCTTGAGTTTTCTAAAACACTACCTGGCAGAGCCTTCAAAACCTCTAGCCTTTTCTGCAAAGCCTTTTCTGCAAAGCTTGCCTATTGCTTTGAGAGCATTTTTTTAAATGTGAAAGCTCTGGATTCACTTTTCTCCTTTCTCTGCTATGACTTCTGCCCGCCCCCCCCCCCCCCCCCCCCCCCCCCCCCCCGCAGAGAGTCCGTGCCCTGATCATCAGACTAGAATTGACCTCTCCATGGAGAATTGAGATAAAAAATGACATGGAAATCCTTTTTAACATTGTCCATTATCACTCACCCTATTTAATAAAAGGGCAGACCTTTCTTTGGTCTTCCCCCTGAACCTGATATATTTAAAATGTAAGGAATGTAAAGAATGCTTATAAGAGTGATGTTTAGGCACCTATGTCCTTCTCTTGGCTTCTGGGCAAAGACACACTTGCCCAGAGGAAGGTGGGCAGAAGTTTGGGGGGTGTGGGTGTGGTATGTTAATGAAGTTTGTTCTGTTTATCCTCAGACAGGCTGCTATCATTTTTTTTACCTTGGAAAATAACTAAGTAACATTTAGAATTAAACACTCCCTGGGAAAGTGGTATGAATATTGAGGGATTCAGGTGAAAATCACTTTCAGCCTCTGCGTTATTTAATTCTTTTTCTCCTTTTTCCTGAATATTGTGTGTTCAGAAAAACATTGGGTTTAACTACAGTGCTAAATAACTATGGTTAATCATAGAAAAAAGATAGCTTTTTCTGTGATTAAAACAAGTGACTTCTCATGCTGAGCCTCAGCTCAGGGGCTAAGACTGGTGAAGTGGCTGCTCTGCCCTCTGTTTCTAGAAAGACAAAGCTTTCCTGAGGCTACAGGAAGCCAAAGCCACAATTCTGAAAGGGAAAACATTTTCTTTTTTTTTTTTTTCTTTTTTAAAGATTTTATTTATTTATTCATGAGAGACACAGAGAGAGGCAGAGACACAGGCAGAGACATGAAGCAGGCTCCATGCAGGGAGCCTGACGTGGGACTCAATTCCGGGTCTCCAGGATCAGGCCCTGGGCCGAAGGCAGCGCTAAACCCCTGAACCACCTGGGCTGCCTGGGAAAAATGTTTTCTGATTGTTGATTAAGACTTCGTTAACTTTACCAGGGAAATAATGAGTTTGGTTCTTTCTTTTAGCCTCAGGAAGACTTAAGCTATACCCTCCCACCCCTTTCTTCTTCAAGGAGTTGCCTATACTGATGCTGAAGTGAGAAGAATTGGTTTCTTAACAACCCAGAAAGCCAGTTGGAAAGTATTATTCTTTGCCTCTGCAAAACCAAAAATAACTGGTATTTCTTCCTGGTGAGAAGGCATGAGTGCCACACAGAAATAGTGTCCCAACTAATCACAATGGGATGCTTGCCATCTTAGAATGTCTTGTTGGAATTCAAAATAGATGAAACTGAACCCAGAGCTGGTCACAACTATGAAATAATCTTACCGTTAGGGTTTTACCTGACTTATTTTATGCCATATAGTTCAGATTTGTTCTTTTCCTTTTTTTTGTTTTTTTTTTTTTTAACCTATTCTTGGCACCATACAGTTGGCCATAGGCACACAGATATATTTCTGGATTCTCAATTCTATTCCATTGATCTATGTTTGTCCTTATGCCAGCACCATACTTTCTTGATTATTGTCGCTTTGCACAGTGAGTTTTAACATTAAGAAGTGTGAGCCCCATTGGTTTAGCGCCACCTTTGGCCCAGGGCCTGATCCTGGAGACCTAGGATCGAGTCCCATGTCAGGTTCCCTGCATGGAGCCTGCTTCTCCCTCTGCCTCTGTCTCTGCCCTCCCCCTTCTCTCATGAATAAATAAAATCTTTAAAGAAGTGTGAGCCCTCCCACAATATTCTTCTGTGTCAAAATTGTTTTGGCTATTCTGCATTCATTACAAATGCATACAAATTTCAGAATCAGCTTGTCAATTTCTAAAAGTCAATCAATCAAGCCAGCCAGCCAGCCAGCATCCTGACAGGACTGCACTGAATCTACAACTTGGGGAATACTGCCACATTAACACTATTAAGGTTTCTGATCCATGAACAAGGGGTGTTTTCCATTTATTTAGATCTTTTAAAATTTCAACAATATTTTGTAATGCAGAGTATATGTTTTGAGCTTCTGTTGCTAAATTTATTATTTTATTCTACTTGGTATTATAAGTGGAATTGTTTTTTAGTTTCATTTTCAGATTGTTTCATTGCTAGTGTATGGAAATAGAATTGATTTTTGTTTACTGATCTTGTATTCTGAAAACTTCCCAACCTCTTTGGTTGGTTGTACTAGTTTTTAGTGTATTCTTTGGGATTTTCTATGTACAAGATCATGTCGTCTGCCAAATAGAGATAGTTATACTTCTTTCTTTTCAATCTGGGTACTTAGATTTTTTTTTTTTTTTTGTCCTTCCGAAATTGCCCTGCTAGAACCACTAGTACAAAGTTGAATAAAAATGGTGAAAGTAGATATCCTGTGTATTGTTCATAATCTTAGGAAAAAGCATACAATATTTCACTGTTAAGTATGGTGTCAGCTCTGGATTTTTTGTACATGCCCTTTATCAGATTGAGTATTTTGTTGAGTGTTTTCATCACAAAAGGGTATAGATTTTGTCAAATGCCTTTTCTTCATCTATAGAGAGAATTGTTTTTGGTTTTTCATTCTCATAATACAGTATATTATATTACTTGCTTTTGGGGTGTTAAACCAATCTTGCATTCCTGATATAAATCCAATTTGGTTGTGATGTATAATTTTTTTTACTGTTGTCAGGTTTGCCTTGCTAGTATTTTATTTCATATTTCTGTGATTTTCATAAAAGATATTGGTCTATAGTTTTCTTTTAGTGTCTTCACTTGTATCAGGTGTTAACCTTAAAAGTAAAACTTAAGGTTATTTAAAAATGATTAATAAAACAAAAACAAAACACACACAAAAAAACCCCACAAAAAAACAAAACCAATCAAAAACAAAAACAAAACCCTGCCACCTATTTTACCAGCAAAAGATGGCTTTATTCAGGAATAACAAGAGAATTACAATCTAGGATGAGCAAAGTCACAGACAAGTTGGGGAACATGGAGAAGTTCATTCTTCTTTAGAGAAAAGTAAGTTGGGAAGTCTATTCTAAACAAAGGTGGAGCCTTATGCATCCATATCCAGAAGAGGAAATGGCCTGTCATAAAACAAACAAAAAAGCCCAGGAGAATCTGGAAAAAAATATATAGATACAAGTAAAAGATCACCTGATAAATTCACAAATAATCAGAGAATAGTATGAGATAATTAGTTATCTTCTCTGCCATCCCTCCCAAAATCACTTTTGAAATTAGTTTTAATGAGAGACTTAATTGATGACCTTAATAAGAAAGGTGACCAAAATTAGCCATTACTTCACAAGGAAAGATTCAGCATGGAACCAGTGACTGGAGATCTTTCCCTACATTAGCCTTTTGATGCAAGTGTTGTAGGGACTTCCTTATAGTATAGGAGTAAGAGAGTTTAGTATCATGGAGAGCTACCCAGGGCAGCCATCTGAACCACAAGAGTGATCTTAAAAATGTTTTTTAAAAACCCAAAACAAATAAGTAAACTTATTGTTCTAAGCCAGTGAAATTTAGAATTTTTTTCTTTACATTTGTATTGCAACCTAACTTAGATAACCCTCAGTAATACAGGTCCTCAATGAATACTGAAACCTAAAGTAAAGAGAACAAAGCTTTTTTCTTTTTTTCTTTTCTTTTCTTTTTTTTTTTTTTTTGATAATTCCCAATCAGCTTAAACAACTGATTAAGTTTCTCCATTTTTATACAAGCATAAAAGTCTTGGCTTTGTATTCCTCACATATGTAATATATATTATTCTTAAAGACAGCTGTATATTACAGTAGGTGACAGGATTTGAAAGACGCCCTATTTTCATTTGTTTACTTTAAACATTGGTCCATTGCAAATTCATATGGAGGAAAGACCAAATTAAAAGCACAACAGAAAAAGCGGATGTCAAAGACTCAAAGAGTGTCACATTATGTTTCTTCATCTTCTGAGTTTATTTCTATGTTTCTGAACCTAGGGAAGTCTGAGCATATGCTCCAAAAAGGAGTAAAAAATAAAAAAATAAAAATAAAGAGCCAGACATCTCAGCAAAGTAAAAAGCCAAGAAATAAAGACAAGCCATTAGCCTTCTGATAAATGGGAAAAAGCTGATCCCCACTGGCTGTAAGAAACTCTGTGTAGCCTCTGACCTGAAGCCCCCTGGCAGCACAGGTGATGAGCATAGCACTAAGGCAAGATGTGGTAAGATGTGGCCTTTGAGGTGGGTACTTTACAGAGGCTAGGTTGTAAATTTATCCGTTTATGACCATCCTGCCTGAATTCTCACCAGTTTTGTAGACAAAGCGAAAGCTGGAAGGAACCAAAACTATCCCTAAAAGCCCATCTTATTACCACTGTTTATTAAAGATCAGCAACAAACACATTTGTTGTGTGCTGTTTCCTACTGAGTGCTCGTCTACTTTTTTGAGCAGAAATGTGCACACGTGTTGTACAGCAATGATGGTACAGCCTTTTTTTCTCCAGAGCTTCTTGATTTTTGTTTTGTCGTTGTTCTAGTGACACTCTGACCATTGGAGTCCAACAGGCCCCTGGATTCTCTCCCAGCTCTCACAGATCATTCTGTGATTAGAAGAGAGACCTCAAGACTTTTCCCCCAGGAACATATTCAAAGCAGATGTTGCTCGTTACTCTTTTTCCGCAATAAGGAGATGGAGCAGTGACATTTGGATTACCTTTCTACACCAGCAGGTATTAGCTGAACAGGAGAAATTATTTATTCCTCATTAAAATTGGCTACCCAGAAAACCTAAATGTCGTAACCATGACTTTGCACTACATTAGGGAGACTGATGGCAATATGTGGCACTAAATGACCTGAGTGACAAATTGTGGCTTCATTGGCCCGGAAAAAAAATCTCATGTTTCAGATTAGATGGCTTATTTTAGGTCAAAAAAAGGGGGCCAGTGAATTAACCAAGGCATCAAGGGATTTGAATGCCCCTAATTAAGTGGTCACTTTGCAGAGCTCTTCATTTTAAGAAGGGCTTGTTTGCTCATAACTTAACACTGTAATTGCTGGGAGGAAATATTGCCATGGCATGAAGTTCACTTACCCTGCCACCTGCTACCAACTGTGAAACACTATTCTAGGAATTCAAGAATGCTCTTTAAAAAGAGCTGGATTAAAATGCAGAGGGACTCTGGATGCAAAGGAATCCATTCCATCTAGGAGTTAGGGCTCTAACTTCCCTATCAATACTCCTGGAAATTACAGGGTGTGAGTTGACAACATTATAGAGAGGAGTAATAGCAAAAGGGACAATTCGTATTTCTCATTCAGGCGAATGCAGCTCATTCCCTTTTTATTTGGGAAAAGTATATCTTGCCAAAATGTGTCTTGTTGGTAAAAGCTTATCATCAAAAGACAAATAATTTGGGAAAAGAGGAAAGTTTCCTTTTCTGCCATCTCTCTAGCTGAGGATATATACACGTCCCACTCATTCAGTATTATTATGCCTATATCGCAGATGAAGACAATATTAAATGTTAAGTGAATCTTCTGTGTTTTGAGAAGGAGAAAAGGATGTGACTCTTTCAGTCTGCCAGACCTATATCTTTAGTTTCCTTTCCTTTGCATGTTCTGGTTTGTACAGTGATGTTGTGGTTCTTAGCCTTGGATCCAGGATTCTCATTTACTTAAGTCGATAGTTATGTTGCTCTGCATTTTATTCTCATTGGTCACAAAAATAGATGATGGGAGAGTCATATTATTTTATAGCTATTCAGAAATATAATTAATATTTTCAAAGTGCTTTAAAGACTTTGGGTGAAAGGAAATGCAATGGAAAGCAGAATATTGTTTGTTCTCTTGCATTTTTTATCAACTTTTAATAAAGCCTCCTCTTACAAAAGTATTAGCATCTGGAGTGACAAGAAATTTTCCTTAGGAATCTAGAGAATTCAAAATTGATTATGTGGTATTAAAATGCAGAAAAGAATGGATTTTTAAAGTACATTTCAGCAGCGTTTCAGATGACAGATTTTGCGAGCATACTTCCTACAAAACGGAAGAGACATTCCAGGTCTTAGAATTGAGTCTGTCTTCAGATGGAAAATCACCAACCCTAGGTTTAGTTCTATACACAATCTCTGATGTATCCTCCTCAAGTCTTCCCACGTACACCTTCTTCTTGCAACTTCCCCACCATGACATGCCCCCCAGCTTCATTCTGCGCACATAAACATCCCTCTACGGAGCTCAGATTCTTTTCTTGGTTGGCATCCCCCTCTGGAATTCTTGGATGCTCAGCAGGCTTTCCTCCCAGAAGCAATTATTTCCTGAGAGTCCTTTCTTAATCCTCATCAATTTTGTCCTTTCCTCTTTTTTTTCTGGTTTAATTCTATCTCCCTATGTCATCAGATGCTCACTGAGGCAAAGAGCATATTTTATTCTGCTTCTGGTTGCTTAATGAGATGATATTTTTCAGCATATAGAATAACACTGAAATTTAGCCACCGATAACATTCTCTATATCCAGTAGAATGGGACTAAAGACAAAGAGTAAAGAGGAGGAAAAAAGTCTTCTCATAACATAACATGAAAAACTCATCCCCATTTCAGTAAGAATAGATCATTGCAATTCAGGGGCTCAGGAGGACCTGCCCCTAGTTGGTTTCTAGCTGGTTTCCTTGAACTATGGCATGGGATCTCAATCACTTTACTAATGTCAAATTGGGTACTTGACTGTAGAAGTAGCCTAGTCAGCTGTGGGGATGGGATATATATATATGTATATATATATATATATATATATATATATATATGCTACAGGCCACTGTGGCCTTCTTCCTGGTGGCTCTATTGAGAAAGCACCAGGCTTTCTGGAGAAGGAAGATGGTTGATATCGATCAAATGGATCTTGTCACACTGAGAAACTAGGGACATGACTGCAGGGTGTGTCCAAGTCCCAGTACACCTACTATAAGGACTAAAGAAGTCAGAACATTAACATCTGGCTATTCTCTCATAGACACCTTCTGCAGGGAGTGGGCTCAGAAGAGACTTGCCATAACATATTTTCAAGACTCAATCCATTCTGTGAAGTCCATTCACATACTTCTTTCTTAGAGTTTCTTATCACCAACCCCCAACACTCCTTTTTCCAAGTTCTTGGCTATGGGACAAGATCAATAGCCACTTCCAAAGAATCAAAGGAGTTCATGACCTTGGACCTGTTTTCTTACACAAAGTAAAGAATACAATGTCCACTTAAGATTATTCCATAGCCTATAATATCATTTCTAATTTGCCTCCGAGAAAGACTTCCATTCCCTAGTGCTCTTTCACTTAGTGTCTGCCTGTATCACGTCTGAGCCAGGCCACAGTGGATAATCCAGGGACAACCTCAAAAGCAAATATCTGCCACTTGGAGAATTTTTAACTGTACCAGACTCTTCAGGTTCCCCCAGGAAGTGGCCTTGCTGCATTACTCTCTGGGTGGGAAAGAGTTGAACCAATGAATCCCACCAAGCTGTTACTTCAAGGGCAAAAGGCCAGTGTGAGGATTCTGGCGGTTACTGAGAATATCCATGACAACTGTTCACTGACAAATTGGGGACATGTCCACAGGATGTGTTTGAGTTTCATTATACCCACTGCAAAAACAAAGGAAGTCAAAGCATCCCTACCTGGCCAAAAAAAGTCTGGCAAGTGAACCGTGACAAGTTTCATTCTGAGACTCCAGATCTGAGTGTTCCCTCAGAGACCAAAAGAAATCACAGTTTTCACAGTTGCTTTTCACCTGGGTAATGTGCAGGAACAAGATTCACAGTATGGCTGTGTGGTAGTCATGGAGCATGGGTCCTCAGGACAACCCAGCCTTTCTTTTGGTCTCTGGCTGTTCTGGCCCTGAGAACTGAGTTGAGTCCAGGGTCTGAGGAGATGTCATGACCCTCTAGTGGAGGCTGGGGTCAGCCTCTGTTGGTCACAGCTGGAGGTTCTTCCTATCACATAAGGCCATCAGCTTAATACCTACATCCCTGAGATTAAATAGGACAAATCTGCTAGTCAGATCATTTTCTCAGATCTGATTTCCAAATTAGGCACTCCACCTATTATGATTATATCCACTTTTCTTCCTACTTCCTCTCTTCTCCATTTCAATTGAATCACCTATAACCAACAGTCCCAGCCTACTAAACCTAGTTGTTAAGCACATTTGAAACACTAGATTGCTTCTTTCCCCAATATTTCCCTTATGGTAAAGGAAAAGATGGCCTTTTAGACCCACTTGAGGGACCGGTGAAGAAGGAGGTTGACATTCCAATCTCGTTCACTGTTCCCAAAGTCTTAAGTATCTTCTACATAAAATAATGATTTTTTTTTTGGCTTTTTGGTATCACCTAGTGTGATTCTGTGTTTGGTTTTAGTTTCAGTTGGCTAGTGTAGCAACCGGCTTGAACTCTCTAGCCAGCTGCCTCGGCAAAGCACACTGAGTGCTGCCACTGCGGTGATTACACCTGCTTCAATCGTGGTTGCCACCCAGTCCAGAATGATGCTCTCTCCTCTTTGTTTTAATATATTCAGAATATATGACATGATTCAGATCATGATTCTCAAAAAATAGAAATCTCTGTCTGGGAATAGCTTTCTTCCTTATTCAGATGTTAAACTTTACCCTCGGATGACTTTGAGGTCCAGGGCTGGCCCTACAGTCAGCAGTAATGAGGAGATGGTATCGCAGGAAATGAACAAATAAGATTTAAATGAGGTTGGGGGTTCTGTAAATCTTCTGAACTTTTGCAGATAGCCAGTCCTATTCCAATAGTAAAGATGCCTCACTTTTCCTTTTTAAAAAAAATAATAATTTAATTAATTTATTTATTTTTAAGATGCCTCACTTTTCCAATCAATGGCTTAGCTTTTTCACAAGAGACCTGGTGGGCTTGTTATTTTTTATTGGAATTTTAATTTAGCAACTTAGAGGGTGAATTTCTAAGTTTGGCTTCTGGAGGTCCCAGCCCAGTGTCTAAAAGCAGAAAGGGGCAGCACCTGGCTGGCTCAGTGGTTGAACATCTGCCTTGATCCTCTCCCATGATCCTAGGGTCCTGGGATCGTGTCCCACATCAGGATCCCTGCTTGGTGGAAAGCCTGCTCCTGCTTGCTGCTCTCCTTGCTTGTGCTCTCAATCCTTCTTTCTGTTAAATGAGTAAATAAAATCTTAAAAAAAAAAAAATAAAAGCTATAAGGAATTCTTTTTGAATGGTCATATTTTCTCAGACTCATGCTAACCCTGACAGAAAATGTGAATTGAGGGTGGGAGTGGTAAAGGGTTAAGACAAAAGACAGAGAGAGCCGCTGAAGACTATGTCAGTGATCAGAACTGGGAGGTATCTCTATTTAAACCAGAGAGTGAGAATGGAAAGGAAAAGTATGGATAGTTCAAGAGGCATTTGAGAAATAGAGTTAATAGGACTTGGTGAGAACTGGGTACAATTTCTTCAGGAGGAAAGAGGTTTCCAGCTTGGATGAACTAAGTCAGTCTCTACAGAGTCAGAGAACATAAGAGCAACAAGATTGTCAGGAAAGGTGATAAAGTTAACTTTAGACACATTCTGTTTGAGATGCTAGCTTTTCTTAAGGAGGAGCTCCAGGCAAGTTCAGTATTGCATTTTTGTGTATACAAGCTCCTTATAGTGTCTGGAGAGGGCTGAGAAGGCATGGGTCCTCTGTGCCCAAGCAGGGTGGATCACTCAGCCCATTGACCCTGTTTTTCCTTCTGTTTAGACATGGAGGGGTTTCCTGCAGAAAATCAGGACTTTTCTACTGATTTTGGTCCAGCATTGTACATGACCTGGAATTTCCCCACAGGGGAACCTGTCTGTTACAGCTGGTCATTTTTATTGGCTTGATCACATGTCCCAGGCACCAGTAACTGGCAGAAACTTGATAAATTGAGGCATGTTGGATATTCATGCATACGACCCAATTCTTCACAGATTCTGTGTTTCTAACTTTCTGTTTTTGATTAGCAGACATGAAAACTCAGCTTTACCCTTTAGGGATCTCAAATGCATTTCTTTCCCTCTGCCTACTTGCATTGATTTTGAAGCTCACAAAACTTTCCCGAAGCACAATGTACTTCTAAATATTTTCTCCTAGATGCTGAAAAAAAAATCGTCTTGCTGTTCCCTCAGTAACTCTACAATGTTGTCAGTGAGAATGGCCTTGAATTCTGTTTTGGCTTCTGGTCCTCCATCACTAGTCTTTAGCATTCACAATCCTTCACAGAGGAAGCATGAGAAAAAATGTGGTGTATTGTGAAAACTTGTGTTTCATTCATCATATTCTACCTTGGTGCATAAAGAAGCTTGGCCTGTAAATGTCATGCAAAACAACTGTCAGGCTTTATGAATGTTTCACACAAAATATTTCTGGTCGTTGGACTCGTTTGGCTAATAAAAGAGGTTTGTAATTGATTTCTTTAAAAAGTCTATGCAGTACAATTCTTTTGGTGTCAATGCCTGGCAACAGTTTTGGGGAGAGAGACTGAATCTGGCTTGGCTGGAATTTATAGATTACAAGCACAATCTGAGAGGGGGCTGTTCACATGTTCTCCACCTCAAAAAGATTGTCACGTGATGCTCCCCCCACCAGGCCAGGATGCTGAGAGCCAGCCACAAGACAAGTGGCCAGGAAAAACATTCCCTCTCTTTATTTCTTTTGGATGCAACTTGTCCTGAAACCTCTAGAGACAAAAACGACTTCTGTTGTTTTAGTAGCAGTATGTGAACAACGCTCTTCTCAGTACTTTTCTTTAAACCATGAGCTATGCATTCTCTCCTTGCCTGATCTTCAAGAGGTCAAACCCAAGGCACAACTTGTATTGCTAGGTTCCCGCCAATTTAGCTATTTTTCAAAAGTGCTTGCTTTAAAAAGATAAAAATACATTTTTATGAATTTTTGTTGGAAATTTTCTTTGAAAATGTATGGGGGAACCATGGCAGCAGAAGGGGCTCCTTGAGTCCATAATTAACACTACATTCTGGATCAAATGTGTGTGTGTGTGGTTTCATAAAAAAAAAAAAAAAAGTTTGTAGACAGTGATTCATAGAGGAATATTATGGGGGTGCATATATTAAGCTTGAAATAAGTGTTGAGAGGCTTTAGCCAGACCATCTGAATCAGTTTTGTCCATGTGTTCATACCACTGCTCATGGTCATCCCAAGGTCAATCTTGGACTTTCACAGGCCAGCCATTTTCTGCAAGGCTCTTCAAGCAGGTTTGTATCTAAAACAAAAGTGAGATTTTCCTTCTGTAAAGTGTCACTGAATCACAGAGAAAATGATAATGAAGACCACACAACTACTCTGTTCTAGGCACAACACCAAACATTCTACTTGCTTACTTTTTAATTATGAACAAATGCAAAGGGTCATGATGTCATGACATGCTGCCCAGGATGCTTAGCTAGGGGTAACATTTCAGTATGAGTGTATACTGAGGTCATGGGAGGAAAGTGTTGGGAGTTGAAGCTGGAAAGGTAAGCTAGCTGACCGTTGAAAGATCCCCATGACCCATGCTAATTACCTTAGCCCATAGGGATCTCTTTCTCCCTATTTCTTCTCCTCTTTTCTTTGGTCCTTATCTTCTCATATTTCGTTCGTTCTTTGGCTCCTGTTGTTTCCTCTGCCAGTAACTGTGAACCCTCAGCTTCCCTGATTCCCTTGGGCTCTGTATCACTGTCCATTGATTTTGACTGCCTTGGCCATTCCCTCTCTGGTCCACCAGTTGGTGTAAACTGTGTCAGTGTGGCTGAACTACACACAGCATCATTTTCTCCTGCAAGGATTGTCCAAAGAGATATTTGGTTAGAACTATGTTCTGTCCATGAAACGTCTTTGCATGCTATATGCTTTGATAAAGAATCTTTCCTTGCACCACATTTTGAACAGGAAAGTAAATACCCTTCCACACTGGCATTCTTCATTGTAATCCCTAGGAAAACAGAAAAGCTTACCATGAGGAAAAGATGCTATAAGCTTTTCAGATGAAAACAAGATGCTAGAAATACTTCTGTTTCTCTCTCTTTCTCTTTCTCTCTCTAAAACCGGGGGATGTTAGTTAGCTGGGGATCACAGGTGTCAAGATTAAGAGAATTGAGGCTCAACAAAGATGGGTTGATTAAAAGAGTATTAGGTGAAATATTTAAATTTCTGAGGGTATTTAAATTGGTTTATTACTTCTGAGGGTAGCCAAGGAACTTGCAAAAATATGGTCTCTGAATCATTGCCAATAAGCTGTGAGGGTAGCAAATGTCATGTGGAACATATGGAGAAGGAGTAAGTGCACATCGTGAGGTCATACAGGTGAGAACTTGGCTTCTCCTGACTGAGAGCTATGGATTACTGAAGATGTAGTTTGTGAGGACCTAGAAAGAGGTTGTGATCGCTAAAGGCTCACTTTCACTTAGAATCAACATTAAGCTAGCTGCATTTCTTAGTTTGAAAAGCACTAGTTTGGTTAATCAGGAGAGTCAAAAATTTTTCTATTTCTGCATGTCATTTGACAGAATCTCAATATGGGACTAGGAGTACAAGCTCTGGACTCTTCAAGAACTAAGTTGAACTCCCTTGTGCCACCACTATCTGACCAAGCATCTTAATTGCTCTGTGTCCTAGTTTCTTTATGCGTGAAGTGGGAATAATAACATGGCCTATTTCATAGAGTTATTACAAAGACTAAATGAGCTAATGCATGCAAACCTCTTAGAAAAACACCTAACATAACAGACCCATAATACATGTTAGCTATAATCATAATCATGATGTGGATGCTATCTTTGAATACCACTTAAAGAAATGTGGGCAGTGCTGTGTGTTTCAGAGAGTGACAGCTCCTAGACATGGTGAACGTCAGGAGTGCTGATTATTTCATTGATATCAACTCTGAGTGTGGCTCCCTGGATTGTGTCCTTGGCCCTCACTCTGTCAAGATTTTTGCTAATGATTTGTATTATGATATAGGAGAAGTACATACCAAACCTACAGGTGAAGCAAAGTGGAGGCAGAATGACAATGTTAAATGCTAGAGTGGGAATTTAAAATAACTTGAGAAGTTGAAAAGATGCCTCAAGATTCACAAAATGCAGTTTAATAAGGTTGAGTGCAAAGCCTTATATTTGGATTCCAAACGTTAGTGGTGCTATTCTGGGGTAGAGGACATCTGATTTGAGAATAACTCATATAAAAATTAGGAACAAAACAATTTGAGTGACTAGAAAGTAAGGATGTCTGAAAGCTAATGGAGTTTTAGGCTACTTAATGTAACAAAATGGTCCTCCTTGCACCATACTCTGAGCTGGTCAGATCCTTGGGAAACATTGCACTTTGTGCCAGGTCAGAGGGGATCAGAAGGGATGTTGGCATGTTAAGAACTCTATAGGTGAGTGTAAGGGTGGTAGAGGCCAAGAAATTTGATTGGTAGTTGAAGGAAATTGGGATAATTGGCCTGGAAAAGAGTAGTAGCCAAGGATTTAGGATACCTATTGTGAAACATCTGAAATACTTAATGGGGAGTGGCAAGCCAATGTGTTGCATAGAACTCCCAAAGGCAGGAGTGGTATGTGTGTGTGAAAATTACAGTGAGGTGGACCTCATTTAATGATATGGTAGTGCTTTGTAGAACATGTGTCTAAAAGTGGAAAGTATTGCCTTGTGGGGCAGTGGGCTTGTTGTCACTTGAAGTACCTAAATGCAGGCAGGAAGACATCCATGGTAGAGAGGAGATTGGGCCAGAGAGTGCCTAGTGTTCTTTCCATCCTAAGAGTCTTTAGCTCTCAACCTAGTACCCACTTTCTCCACAGAACTGGTTGTAATTAAGGAGACACATTTAAACAGTATCAATTCTGAGTCAAGATATCAACTAAACTGAACACCCAGAAGTGAAGGCAGAAAAGCAGCCAAAGAAAACCCAGAGCCCTGGAAATGGAACCTTCCATGGTAACCACCCCTAGAGAAGTACAAGTAGGAGTTAAAAACAAAACAAGATAAAATAAAAGCACATAAAAACACATTTCAAACAAACAAAAGCCCAAGGAGCTTGTTTAAGAATTATATAAAGAAATCCAAGAGGTTGTGGGGGGTAGGTAGGGAGATGAATAGTTCGCAATGAGCCATGAAACTAGGTCCAGAATAAGGAGATAGAATCAGTGTTACGAGTAGAATTAAGAAGAAGAACAATCAACCTATACAGCATTAGGATATGGAAGGTGAGGAATGCCAGTGGGGCATAAAAATTGGAGAAGGTGGAATTAATCCTCCTGAAGGAAACCAGCCCATGTTTAGAAGCACCTACAGGGAGAGAACTGGGTGGGCTTTTACTTGATTCCTTTTGGAAGAGTGCCTGGGAGATGTAGCTATTCTCTCATTTATCTGCCAGAGGTATAGACAATGTGCAATTCTAGCTGGAAGACGCATGTTATGAGACATTCAAAGGGAGGAGAAAAGAAAGCCCACTCAAAAGAAAGAGCAGTTAAAAAAATTGTTTGGAGGAATAATTCCCTCCTGCACTTTGTAAGAAAGGGATGTTTTCAGAGACAAGAGTTGCTTAACAAAGGTGAATTAGCAAGGAGGGTGCCAAAAGCAATCACCTAAGCAGCAAAGAATTTGGAGACTGGTTTAAGAAACCTGGGTTGAAGGATAACTCTTCAACTGATGCCAGGGCTAGGAAGTTCATTAATAAGGGAAAGGGGACAAGCAGAATAGATACAATCTACTTACAAGAAAACAAAGTTAATAGACAAAATAAAGCAAGGCAGGTGTGTAATGGAAGTAGAAGCAATTAACTTTGAAATTCAGGCAGGATTTGTCGGGGGCGGGGGAGGGGGGGAGGTAAGCAGACTGAATAATTTTGTTTGGAACAGGAAAAGAGGAAGCTGATGGAAAGGCTGATAATTACAGGGTGAGAAGAATGTTCCCTTTCAGGATACAAAAGATGTTAGGAGACCTGGGGAGAAAGGATGGCCCCGAAACAAACATGCTGAAAGGAAATCCTCAAATTCGGGGGTGACGGATTAGGGTGCGAAGTCAACAGCATGGGTTTATTGAGTTCGTAATAGGTCCCAGGCCCTATCTTCTAATAGACTGCTTTTCCCTGAGAAGCTCGCCACCTAGGTGAGGTTAATAATCATGTTTATTAACATATCTAATCCTTATGATAATCCTCTGAGCTAAGCATTCATACTATTAATATTCCTATTTTACACAGGAAGAAATGGAGACAGGGCTGAGATAGCATCGTGCTTGAACACAATGAGTAGTTGGTTACCTGTGAGATGAATTTGGTCAATTTGACTCCAGAACCTTCTGATCTTAACCCCTATTCTGCTCTGCCTCTTGGATGAAGGAACCTCTAATGGGGTCGCATTGAAGAGGCTAAAAGTTGCCCTCACTCTCAAATACCTCCTCTGAGAAAGTGACACAGTACCCGAAATTCTCCCACTAGGCCTCTCTCACAGGAATATTCATATTGCAAGAGGAAACCTGGTAAACCATTACTGACCACTGACTTTATAGAATTGATCTCCATTTATTCAACAGCCATTTCCTGAGTATTTGTTGGGTGCCAGGATTTTGCCATACAGTCTGTATGCAGAAAGGAATTAAATATTTTCCCCTACCTGAAGCCCCGTATGCTTAGGATACTATACAGCCCCCTCGTCCAAGCTGTCACCACCTCTCCCCTGGATTCCTTCAGAAGCTTCTGGACTGGGCTTTCCATTCTAAACCCTTCCCATTAATTCCCACATGACAGTCACAGCTGTCGGTTTAAATACACATCTCAGCTGGTCTCTTCCTATTGGAATCCTTTGATGGCTTCCCACTGCTCTTGGGATTAAGACTCAAATCATTAAAATGGCCTACAAGGCCTGGTATGATCTGGCCTCTATCTAACTTTCTAGATTGACCTTGCTCTCCTCTGCCCCGTATTTTTCCAATGTCTCCATGATATCATGGTTCTTCTCAAATTACTTTTGCCCACTTAATTGCTATTTATTTTTTCAGATCTCCTTGCCAATGTCACCACCCCAGGAAGTCTGCCCTGAGTACCATCTTGTAGCTCCCTGTGGTTTAATCATCCAAGCTTTGACCAGTTAGTGTGATTATTTGATTAATGTCTGGCTCTTTCAGTAGACTCCATTAGGACATGGATTTTGTTTTGCTCTCATTTGTGTCTTTACACATGGAAAAATGTGCAATAAACCTTTATTAAATTGATGAATCTTTTTCTCTTGGAAAAGATGCTTATTTTTTAAAAAAGATTTTATTTATTTGAAAGAGAGAGAGAACACATGAGCAAGAAGGAGGGGCAAAGGGAGAGGGACATGCCCTGCTGAGCAGAGAGCTGGACACAGGGCTTTATCCCAGGACCCTGAGATCATGACCTGAGCCAAAGGCAGACGCTTAACCAACTGAGCCACCCAGGTGCTCCCAGAACTGATATCAGTGCTCCAGTTCCTCCACTGTGTTCAGTTGACACTTAGGCATAATGTCTGTCACCTCACAGCGTGTACACATATGGCTGTATCTCTCTTTTCCTTTATATTGTACTCTACTCCCCATTGCCTTCTTTTATATTTGACATTTAACACCCCGAGAGATTCTTTTAATGGTTCAGTGATTTATTATCCAGAGAAGCATTTTGGACATTTCTTATCAGCTATCTTATAAACTCCTGGAAGGCCAATAGATGGTAGTGTTTGGGTCAGCTGCCCATTCCCAATCCAAACAGATGTGGTCATGGTGGCAAGGTCATAGAGTACAAATCACTGAAATTACTATGCAAGAAACTGCCTGTATGCCTTCTTTGAAGGCCATCTTGAACATAGCAGGCTTTCAGAGCCGACATTGAGCTTAGCATTTGGAAAATATTATACATGTAATAAGTAATCGTTGAGTGGTCAGTGATGAAAGAAATAAGAAATGACCGGGCTGAGGATACCTAATAGTAATGGCAGAGCTTGGTGCTACAGTTAGAACTCAGATCTCCAGATCAACTTTCCAGGGTCCGTTTGATTCTACTGTTTCACATCTAATGAGAATGTGAAATAAGTAAAACAGTTACGAGAATGACATCTAGAAAAAATAGTCAGAGTATTGTGTTAGTGTACTGTAAACGACCATTGATTTTGGCTTTTGGGTTCGTTTGTCTTTCCTGCTTGCCTTGTTTAATACCATTCCCCTCTAACTCTGAAAGTCCCTTGCGACAAGTGCAGTGAGAGGCTTTCTCTGGATGGAGAAGGTCATCTCTCCACCATCTAGCATCCCCTGGAATGCTTACCTATCCGCATTACTTGGCCTTGGTTTTCTGTACACTGTATTCCCTGGCACAAATTATGGTGTTTTTCTGGATTATAAAACTTAGGAGTGTAAGAATACCATATTCTATGGGAATAAAACTTTAAAAATTTAACCGAGGGAAAGGAAAAGCTTGCTTGATATTGCATTTTTAAAGATATTTTGGAGTGGGCAAGTTAAAAAAAAATTAAGTTTCCCCACACTCATGGATAGTAAGAACCAGGGAGGGCATTAGGAAGTGACACACAAATCAGACTCACCTGCAATTGGAATGCTGAGACCATTCTTTCAGTAATTGATTATTTACAATGATTTTGTTGACATTTAAGAGAAATGAGGTTGTTGGGGTATTCTTCTGGGGACAGGTTACCCTGGATTATGCAACCACTTGTCTCTACCCTTTTTGTAACTGTAGAGCCACAGAAGCAATACACTTAGTTTATCTTTTCAAACTCTTCTCCCTTGAGCTTTGTTTGGTGGGAAATCTGAAGTTGCTCTTGACAGTTAGCCTAACTTTTTTTCTTTTTTTTTTCTTTGCATAAGGGAATAAACCCAAGCACAGCCTTTGGGATGATAGTGGACTTTTTGTTCTCCCATTGAAAGCCTCTGGGATTGGTAGCTGATGAATCACCCCTGGTCAGATTTACAGACAAAAGCTTTTCTGATTGGCTGTCACTGGGTCAGTTTCCCACCCTGTCTTATCTCTGTCTCATCCTTGTAGCTTGACAATAGGACTGGGTGTAGGGCCGTGTTAGTTTAGGGAGAGATAGGGTGGCTTCGTCTGAGCCTTTGCCTGGTACTAGTGATATTGAGGGAGACAAGAGATGGAAAAGCATTTTGTTAGGACCAAAGTGTTACAGTGAGGGATAGAGCAGACAAGACATAATGCTGCCAGTGGATAAGGCCAGTATGATCCTGAGAAGCTCATGTGTTGTAGGCTGAGGAATTCTGAGGAAATTCTTTGTCCGCCAACTTTAACTGAAGTGCCTTGCAAACACAAACTTTATATTTAGTGAGCATTTAAAAAAAGTGTGTTGCTATAGCTAAGAAGTAAGTTATAGTAAGGTAAAAGGCACAACTGGGTTAACAAATGACTGGGAAGGATGATTAGCTAATAAACATGTAATTCTTGTGTTTACGAAGAGACAGTGCAGGCTGCAAGAAGAGCATGCTCGAGAAGATGTGCCCCAGCCATTTCGTTTAAGAGGTTAAGGGACTTGGTCAGCGCCACCTACCAAGTAACGGCAGAGCAGAGCTCAGATCTTCTGACCCTTAGTGCTTGTTACGACAGGGATACCAACCTAGGTGTCTGACACCCGGATTCAAGTCCTGGGTGTCCTACTTACTGCGTTTCCTTCAGTTTCTAATCCTGTAGTATGGCAGGAAATACTCCTACTCTGCTTGCCTCCCAGGCTGGCTGTAAGAGTAATATATGCAGAAGTATTTTGCCAAGAGTTATGTAAGTGCAGGGTTATATTGCAGTTGTTTGCCTAATTCAAAGTATTACCACTTGATACTATCTGTTTGATAAATCCAACTTTGTAAGTAATAAAATAATGGAGACAAAAACCTGTTTTCATTTTCTTTTACCCTTTAGAGTCTGGCAATGGTGCCAAACACACACGATGTAGAATAGGACTCAATAATCATTGATTTACGGAAGAGCAAGATTTGTGAAATTCAAATGTACTTGTGACAACAGCGCTTACTTTAGAAGTATCTTGCGTTCAGGGAATGTGTGTAAATAGACCATAATCCAAACTTAATATTGCTCATTATTGTTTTCCATACCATGGATACTAATGAGTTTCCTTTTAAAATGATCAAGGAGGGAAGTTATTTCTTATTTGCCTGAGACATTCTCCCTTGCCAAGTCACAAAATTCTCCCTAAGTTCAGGCCCAGACTCTGATCAGTATAACTTTATCAGGATATCCTCACATTCATCACCGATATCCACTGCGGTTCTTCGTAGACTTACTATGTGTTTATTGAAAAACTATGATGGGACTATCGTCCTTTTCAAACATGTAGATAGACAACATTCACCACACATCTCTTTTCACAGACTTAGCAGAGACATGGTTTAGAACTATAAATATTATGACAGACATTTTTTATGGAGTTGAAATTCATACAACACAAAAGTATCCATTATAAAGCATACGATTCAGTGGCATTTAGTATGTTCACAGTGTTGTGCAAGCAGCACTTCTATCCAGTTCCAAAATATTTTCATCACCCCAAAAGGAACTCTGTACCCATTAAGACACTCCCTAATCCTCTCTCTTTCCCTCCCTCCCTGCCCCAGGCCCTGACAACCACCAATCTCCTTTGTGTTTCTAGGGATTTACCGAAGTGACCCAATTTTATTGGTTTAAGTTGTTCTGTCCAGCAGTGGTTTCTTTAGCTTCATACTGCTTTTTTAAGAAGATGGTCAGTTTATATTTTCAAGCCACAAAAATCAAAATATAATTAAAGAGAAGTTAATTGACTTGCCACTGGCCAGTCCAAGAGGCCCTAGCTGGCCGTGCCAGTAATATAATTGACAGATGACATGTGTACTCAGGAGGAAGAGAACAGATGACATGTGTACTCAGGAGGAAGAGAACCACAGGTTAGCATTTGCCAGTTACTCATACTAGCCAATCTCAGAGTTGTGCTGTTGAGTTCCTCCTATTACATAGGATGGTCAACAATGTTTGTTTGTTCATTCATTCATTTGTTCATTCATTCAACAAAGAATGTGTGCCTAGCACATGTAAGTTGCTGGGATACGCATTTATGAATGATTGCTGTGTGCATTGCAAGTCACAGCTCCTAATGCAGACAGTTTACCAAGCACTAGTGTCTTACAAATCACAACATGTGAAGTAAATGTTATATTTTTTAGAGAGGGATCCTTTAAATACACACATGCATACACACACATGTGTGCACACACATTGGTTTGTTAATGTTTGGAAACCAAAGCTCTTTTAGCTGGACTCGTGGTTTTGCCTAAAACAGCTTTGTAAATGTCTAGCATCATCTGGGTGTGCATGGCAAGCTCTTTCTGGCCGTCGTTTCTCAATGCCTGACTGAGTTGGCTGTTGGACTCTTCAGCTCATTCAGGAGCTCTGCAGATGTGTACTACTGTAACTTCGTTGTGGTCTCCTCCTGAAACAGGGCCCCTGATGCCATGATGTCTAGCTAGTTCTCTTCTGTACGTTACTCATGTGTGGGTGGAAGGTGTCCTGCAGAATGCTAAAGTTTTAAAGTGAGGGAAATGGGGGGACCTCTGAGGGTTATTGGGATTGCTGTATAAAATTATTTGGGGCATGAATTTGGGTTTGGTTTAGTCCATTCTTTATTTAAAAGAAATCGCATTATACATGGAACTAGGACCTGGGAACCCCCAGCCCCTCCCCAATATCATGGTCTGCCTGGGCCTTCGTGATAAGAAGTTTCAGGTTATTCTATTGAAATGCAGGGGACTAAAGAGGGCTTGTTATCTGTTGTCTTTCAAAGGCCTCTCAGTGGTGAAATACTATCTGAGAGCAAAAGAGACACAAGACCAGACTAGCAGGTGCTGATCCAAAATGAGGTGAAAACACTCACAGCACAAACTTACAGCCAGCGTGCATTTATTTTTGTGCCTTTGGGTAGGAAATGCCTCACAAACAAAACATTAGCTACATTCGGGCTTTTGGAATATGTTTTAAAATTTTATGGTATGTGTGCTAAAAGAAACAGTTAACGATTCATCACAGTGCTGAATTCTGGCACATAGCAGAGGAAGGATGACATAAAGGTGAATATAAAAATTAATAATTTGTAGTTTAGGTCGAGACATTTTTCAAGAAATTTGCTGCTATGTGGTTCACAATGTGGGCTTTTATTATTGAATCCATTGCCTGTCCTTTGGAGGAAAGAGTTTACATTTCTTGGATGTACCAGGGAAAGGACTCCTGTTTGACCTTGAAAAGGGATAAGGAAAACCGTTCTTTTGGCTGTACTTGTTTGCTGTATTTTCCACTGAGCTATGATGATCATATCAGGATTCTGTTTCCGAGGTGATTCGTTTTTCCCAAATGGTCCACAGTTTTGAAAACATTTATATTATGCAAAGAAAAAATGCTTCTCTATTCTACCTCAGCTCCAGATCCTTCTTCGCTTTCAAATCAAACTAAAAAACTTGAGTATTCTTCAGAAAGCCTCCGTTATTTCACACACGTACTGTGCACTCAGATGCAATCACACATAGAAATCACTTGCAAGAATTGAAATGTTGCTGGTAACTTCCTGTGAGGATACTGTCTTAGTTTCTCCAATGATGTGGATGCCTGCTCAGAATAGAGGGAGTCCTTCCCCAAAGTTGGGCTCTGGAAGAGTCCTGGTCATTCAGGGATATTCAGTGTTGACCAGGTCAACTTAAGGTCAATGTATTTTCCATTCTCAACTCTCTTCTTACCATGAACATGTGCACCAAAGATTTTTCAAAGACAAGTATGTTCTGCCTAGTCATGGTTTTGGGGGGTGGGGTGGAAGGAGAAAGAGAAGGAAGGAGAGGAGGACTAGGAAGGTGAGAGGACAGGAAGGAGGGAAACAGAAGGACAAGAAGAAAATGAGGAAGGGGGGAGATTTTTGTCTCTATACATTAGCCTCTGCTGCCGGGTGGGTATACAGGTCCAGCTTTCATACTGATACGAGAATAATAACTGGCCAATTCTCATAGGTAACGTTGACAGTGACATGGGAGGGTGGGTCTTACACGTAGGTTGTTTCTTTGGAAGTATTACAGTCCAGCTAAACCCTGGATTCTTGGCTGTGCCCATTAAAGACATAAATGAGGAAAAAGAGAAAAGGAAGTCCATGGATCCCACTCCTTTATCACTAAAGAGTTTTGAAGTTCCTCTAATAGCCCAGGCCTCCAAACCTGTAGTCCCTTTCCTGAGTTTTATGGCCTTTTTCATATTGTATGATTTATCCAACTAAAGAGTCTTTGCAAATGCCTGTCTGAATTGCTCTTCCTTTTCCTCTTTTAGTTTAATTCATTTTAGTTCATTCATTTAATTAATACTTACTGTTAAGTTTTGTGCCAGGCACAGTTTTTGGCCCTAAGAATGATGTGACCAACAAGACAGCTTGGTCTGCTCTTATAAGACTAAAATCCCATTAGGCAGAAACAGACGGAAAGTACACTATGGACGGCCATTGCTTGACTACTATGTTGTCCTCAAATTTCAGCTCAAGCCTCACTTTCTCTGCAAGGTCTTCCTTAAAAATTGTTTCTAAATGCTAAATGTCAAACTCTGCTATTAAAATTCTCTTAATTTTACATATGTCTTTGTGATTACTTGATTAAAACTGCACCAGGAGAAGCGATGAGGCCCTCACCCCCACTGCATTCCCAGCAACTAGCACAGTGCCTGGCACATAGTAAGCACTTGATAATTTTTGAATGGACAAGTGTGCATAAGTGCAAGTTAGACCGTATAGCAACATGATAAAGAGATGAAAATACCAGAAACTACAAGAACACTTGGACTTTGCCAAATCTGGGGGTTTCAGAAATATCAAATATATTTCTTCTGATATTACCAGTGAAGTCATCATTCCTCATGAATACCAGGAAGAAAATTGCAAACAAAACAAAATGAGCAAATAAACCAAGCTTTCCAATGAAGAACTGAGATTGTGATTCTGATGCCCCAAACCTCTCTGAAACTCGAACCCACAATTCTTTCCAGTTACCTCTCTTCAGATTTGGATGGGTTTTTTTGTAAAGAAAATATGTCTTTCTTTCTTTCTTTTGCTGACTTAAAAAAAAAAAAATTTCATACCTGGCAATGTCAGGCAATTGTTTGCTCTAGTATAGGTCACATAATCCAAGCTGGGACATTGACTGTAAAAAGATCTAAGAGTATTGGTAAATGAACTTATAAAAAAGTCAGATTTATTATTTTGGACAAGTAACCTACATTCCAAGCCCTGACGATTAAAATTGTATGCCATTTTGAGGTAATGAAACTTCAAGTTAAACAGAAGAGACTTTTCTTTTTTCAAAAGGAAATAATTTTTTTTTCACCTTGATTACTGGTAAGGTTATGTTTCTACCATGAAACTATTTCTATGATAGGCACCTCAGTCTTTGAGGAGAGATCCTGAAAAAAAAAAATCTTTTCTGATTCATTCTTCCCTGGCACCAAAGAGTTTTGTGGGTTTATTCTGCAGTTAGAATTTACTTCATGAAATGCTTTAGCTTCCTCTTTCCATGGGGAGTAGTTTGAAAATGGAAACAAGCGTGCGGCATGTTGATATGCTCCAAATACTGGTTCACAGGTACACACAGGTACTCAGGCTTGCTCTGTGACATTGTTAAAGTCACTGGCTGAGAGAATTTTAATCTCCAAGATCGACCTCTTTCAGAAACAAAGGGGGAGGAGGTAAAGAAAGAAAAAGTACACACCTGCAACCTATTTCTTTTTGAAGCAAAGCCTTTGAGCAGATGGAAGATGAGATAGAGAAAGAAAACAGGCCAATTGCCAAGAGAGTTTTGTTTACAATACAGGCAAGTTCCTTCAGAAGTTGATAGGGAGCCGTTGTCATGGAGATGAAGAGAAATATTGCTGCAGGGTTTCACAGAACAAATTCCTACTACAAATGTACCTGGATTTAAAGATGATGGAGATGGGAAAGGGGACAAAGAGTTTACAGTAATGCTTCTCTCCATAGCTTTTCAATACATTCTTCAGGCCCTGAGAATTCCTTGCCTTGGGGTATGCAAAATAAGTAATCTAAATAAAGGTTGCTTTTTCTTGTATTAAATGGAATTCCTAACTAGAATTGGACAGTGTTCAAGTGAAGCGTCAATAGTCCACAATATATTCTAGTTCTGGAACGTTGCCTATTGTTGGTAAAACTTCTGAAAAGTAAATTATCATTAAAAACCAAAAAGGACAGTTTTAGTCCTGATGACAGTAGCACAGGTAAAGCGCATACAACTGTACGCTGTTTTACAGTGTATGAATACGAATGAATATAAGCCTTTAAAAATGAAATAGAATCGATCCCTCTGCTCCCCTCCACAAGAGCAAAATGAAAAAAATTCCTCAACATTATAACTTGTTGGCTGCAATCAGCATCCAATATTTTATTTAATTTTAACCTCCAAGACTCTCTATTTGCATTTTTTGAAAAACATGGGAAATCTTTTCACCAATTGTCATTCTGACGTGTGAATTGTTTTGTGGAGGAAATGTAGTCCTGCGAATTCCCAGTTTTCCAGACTCCCTTTTAGGAAGTGCTTAGGAAGCTCTTTTCTCCCTGTTATCCTTACTCTGACAATTCCAGCCGAGGATGACGTCACTTCTTCCTTTTCCTTTCCCACCTCCCACCCTTTCATCCCACTAAGCCCCTTGTTAGGCTTTAATTGAACAAAGCAACACCTGTGTTTTTTACGTGACTTCAAACCCCTATTTCCAATCCATTTCTTCAGCTGCCTGCAAGGGTTGTTTTCATTGACAGCAGGTAATTAGCAACTTCACACAGATGGAGAAAAAGCAATCTAGAAGCTCCAGAAGAAGACTTTGCTGTCTACTGCTCATATTAAATTTAGATGCTGACAATCAAAACCTGACATTGTTTATTAGACATTGTAGTTAAGGAAAGAGCAATGAACTCTGAGTTAGAAAGCCTTGATTTCTCTTCTTGACCCCAACATTAACCAGCTGGATAACTTAAAAGTTGCCTAACCTAACCTTGCTTTACTTTTCTTAACTCTGGCAATTGGGGTGAATGATGTCTTTGGTCCTTGTAATGTTACTCTATAAGAATCACACGCAATTTATTTGATAGTGTACCTATTTGCGATATGGCTTATGACAGTCTAGAAGCTACTGTAAAATCATCATGACTATTTTTCCTTTCTCGCCCCTCATTCCCTCTCTCTCCTCTCACACTCACGTTGGCATCCTCAATTTCTCTCTCCATGTTGTCTCTCCACATGATACACAAGAGATAGGTCAATGCTATCTGAACACTCTTTGCCGTTTGGTAGGATTTCTGGCAGCTTCTGCAGCTCACTCCACTGCTGCTATAAGTCTTCATACCTACTCAGGAGGATTCCCAGACAGCATGCTCGAAGACTGCATAGGCACAACTATCCACCAGTGTGTACCTGGACTCCTCCCCACCGCATGCACTAAGGTCATCAGAAGATGTGAAGCCATAAGCAAAGAAACCAAAGCATGCCAGAGGATGGTTGCTTAGAGGTGGTTTCATGCTGGAACTCACATGCTTTGTTTTGTTTTGTTTTGTTTTTCCAGAACCTCTTTCTTTTTCTATTTTTTAATTGAAATAGTTGACCCATAATGTTACGTTAGCTTCGGGTGTATGGCACAGTGATTCCACATACACGCGCATTTTTAAAAATTTTTATTTATTTATTCATGAGAGATACAAAGAAAGAGGTAGAAAGACAGGCAGAGGGAGAAGCAGGCTCCAGGCAGGGAGCCCGACGTGGGATTCGATCCCAGGACCCCGGGATCATGCCCTGAGCCAAAGGCAGATGCTGAACACTGAACCACCCAGGTGCCTCAGGTACACATGCATTTTTAAATATTGTGTCTCTTCAAAACCCTGCCTCCTTGCATGAGCTATTTAAACCCTCTACACTTGTGTTTCCTCATCTAAAACTTGGTTGTTTAAATGAAATAATACGTGTACAAATGTTTCTAGCAGTGCCTGGAAAAGAACAATACTTGCCTAGTGTTAGCTTCATTACTGAGGAAGGTAAAGGTGGCGGAGATCCATGGACACATTTTCTAGTGATTTTCAACTCCTGCTATTTTCAGAGTTACTAGATCTTATCCCACTTTTTAAATTTTATTTTATGTCTCTTTTGCTCATTTTTCCTGTCTTCACTTCTTTCTTTGCTTTACCTCCAAGACATACATTTTACGCTCTTCCTAAAGCAATCTTGATAAAAGGAGAGGCAACTTCCGATTCTCGCATTACGATTTCTGAAAAGGGAAGGGAGGCAATTAGCTCATCTAACTTCACTGAAATACATTGCCCACTTAAAGGCAATTAGTAGTTCTGTGGTTCAGGAAAACAGGATATTGATTTTTTTTTCTTTGATCCAGTGGAGTAATCGACGTGTTTGTGTTGATTTTTGCATCACAAGAACTTGGAGCTGTTCACAAGACACCTTGTTTTACATCTAATGGAACATTACACACCCAGGAGGAACTCAAGCATGTTTATCAACAGTTTTTCTTGTTTTAAAATGGATTCTAAAACATGCTGCAAAAAAAGTTTATGATTTTCCAAAGCAGTTGCAAGAGAGATGCTGGAGGATGAGACACTACTCTCAGCCTCCTCTGCTGCAGCATCTCTCTGCCTCCCATTACTGGGCTTGTAGAAGGTAGAGATGGGCTTCCGTTTCTGCTGCTACTTTCAGCTGGCGGTGTTTGTGATTTACTGCTGGGACCACTGAATTTTTAAGGGAAAACACAAGAACTCGGGCTTCTGTGTTACAAATATATTTCAGGGGAAATAACTGTCCTGTGTTTTGGAAGAGTCCCATTTCTGCTGCTTAACATAGTCTAAGATAGTATTGAAAGAGCCTTGAGCCCTGTACTTCACGCTCTGTGCCTCAGTTTCCTTATCTGTAAGCAGTGATGAGGGCACTGCCACAGTATGATTATCTGTGTTTTAAGATAATGATAGCAATGCCTGGCTTAACACAAGTGCCCAGAAAATACAGCTCTTGCTTGCATTGTCTTCCAAATACTATTTTCAATGACTCTGGGTATATGGGTGCAAGAGGTAATTGTTCATCATTTCCTTGTAATCTTTCTGGAGGCTGTTCAGCATGACCCCATCATTCAGTGCTGTTTGAATGCCTGGTCTCTTGTTTACGGATGCTTACATATGATGGCTCTCTCCATGCCTCACAAGGGAAGTAAAACCGACAGTAAGACACCAGCTGGAATTAAGGCCTGTGGATTCTCTTGTTTTGTGAAGTAGGATTAACTTTTTTTCAACTTGTTCGTTTTCCAGGAAGGGAAACTTTTGGCCCCAGTTTCTTAGATGGGTTTGAATTTTGTTCTTTGTCGCCATAGAGAGATTAGTTTCTTTGGGATGGGCTTCAATTTGTGTTCTGAATTTCTTGAACTTCTTCATTTCAGGCTGAATGGTCATCATTTTACAGCAAGTGTATTGGGCAGTTATAAGGTAGCTGCTGTTGCCACCCCCAAATCTCAGTGGCTCAGGACACAGTGAAGTGCAGGATGGGGATAGGGATTCGGTTGCCCTGCAGTGCCTCTGCTGTCCACTTGGGGGGCAGAGGATTGCCTTCAACTCTGCCTCTGATTAGCAGATGCATGAAGAAAACTGTGTGGTGGGTGCATGGCAGGCTTTCTGGATCGGGCCTGGATGTAGTGTATATTGCTCTGCCCACATTGCTGATATCCAGAATTTATAACTGTGTGGCACCTAACTGCAAGGGAGGCTGGAAGATGGAGGCCAGCTATGTGCCCAGAAAGACAAAAGAAATGGTGGCACACAACTACCATTGGCACACAACTACCAGGTAGTTTCTGCCAAGGCAAACTAGCTGGTTCTACCAATTCTTTAAGTGATGAAATATTTCTCATATAACACACCTATGTGTAAGATACAAAGAATAACAACCTAAGTACCCAGGTTGAGATGTAATACATTTTATAGGTACACATTTCACCAGTGCAGTTGAAATCTCCTATATGCCTCTCCATCTCTGCAGCTCTTTCTGTATTACTCTGGAACAAGCACTGTTTTATTTATGTTCCTTTTGGTTATTTATATTTATACCCAAACTCTAATTTCTTGTTGTTTTTGGCCTTTGTGCACATAGTATCCTTTAGTATATATAGCATGTATTCTTTGGCAACTTAGGTTGTTTTCACCCAACTTTTGATTGGGTGATTCTGAGATTTGCCCATGTTGATGTGTGTAGCTGTAAATGGTTTGTTTTCACTGCTATATAGTATTCCATTTGTTGGATAAACCCCAGTAGATTCATCTAGTTTCATGATCATGGGCAATTTGGTTGTTTTCTGTTTTTTTTTTTTTTTTTTTCTTTTTGCAATCAATGGTGCTATGAATATTCCTGTATATACTTCTTCATACACATATAAATTACTATAAGGTATGAATCTTCCTGCTGTATGGGAACACTACTCTTAACATTTTATATGCTAGTGTGGATCCCTCAAGGAAAACTGAAGTTAATTTAGATTTCTATTCACTCTGGCCAGGTTGGTGTGAGTTTGTTGCCATTGAGAGCAGCTTCACAGAATGTGGACTAAAACAGACCAGCACATGGGACGCCTGGGTGGCTCAATGGTTGGGCGTCTGCCTTGGGCTCAGGGCCTGATCCAAATTTCAGGGATCGAGTCCCATGTCGGGCTCCCTGCAGGGGGCCTGCTTCTCCCTCTGCTTATGTCTCTGCCTCTCTCTGTGTCTCTCATGAATAAATAAAATATTAAAAAAAAAAAAAAAACAGACCAGCACATTCCAGCTCTAAAGATCCAGTATCCATTTTTACTTTTTGAAGAAAATCGACAAAATGAGTCACTAAAGGAATTAATTCTATTTCCATTAGATGTCTTTCTTTGTGCCCAGTGGCTACATTATTTTGTGGGATTTCATAGTATGTAATGGCATATCACTTTTTGAGGTACAGCATTTCATGTGACATTCCATGTTTATTTCAGAGATAAAAAGGAAGAGTCCCCAAATTTCCTTTCCTGCCCATTCAGTGAAGTTCCAACTGCCCAGCCTCATTTTTCCAACTTAAGGTTTTACTTTCCTTCAAAAAGCAAACACAATCCTCCTGACACTACATAAGAGAAAAGCAATCTGATAGTTCTTTAACTATTAGAAAAGCCTAAATATTCTTAATTTCAGGACTGGAAAGAATTGTATCCAGGTTTCCCAAAATGGGGATGATTTGATGAAAAAAAAAACATATACTCAGTGGCATCATCATAGCAATGACACGGTGACTGTCACAGGCCTGCTTGAGAGCACCTGTCCACAAAAGTAGGTGGAATCACTCTGGCATGATGTTGGGTCACAGCCAACCCTCAATGGGACAAGTCTATGAGTTTCACATTAAAATAACCTTCTGGCAGCCCAGAGGAAGGACAGTGTTTTCCATGATGAGACAAAAACCGAGAAAAACAATCTCCCAAGTAAAAGCCACAGAAGAAAGAAAGCTGTTCTTGTAGTATAGCCTTGATTAAGGTTTGGGTCATCCATCAGATAGCCAATCTTGCAATTCCACACAAATCTCAAGTTGCTGTCACATGATCAGAGGTTTGCATATACCTATAACTTTCCTATGTGAGGAAATCTTTTCAAAACTTATGAGCCTAAAGTATTAGAAAAATAACCACCACAAATGATTGACATTTTAGACTGCATGTGTTTTAAACTACGTTTAAAAAAGACTTGTATAAAAAAAAAAAAGAAAAAGAAAAAAAAAAAAGACTTGTATAATTTTAAGCCACATGATAGTGAAGGAATTTATTTTCCACATATAAAACTGTGTTGCTGTGATAAGTTTCTTTGAAAGAAAATGAGGCAGAAGGAATAGAGAATTTCTTACTTCTCTTTGTGGTCTAACTCCTAGTTGTTACTGGTTACTTAGTCCTTCGTTCAGAACCTTAATATCTTAACTGCCTAAAATGCAAAGTACCAGCATACACTGGTTAATAGCTAAGCTGTAGTGCCCAGATGCCTGGGTTTACATCCCAACTGTGTTGCTTCCAGAATCTTCTCAAATCTATTTATTTCTCAGTTTTTAATTTGTAAAATATGAGTGATCATACTAATATTTACCTTGTAGTGTTTGAGTGGGAGTTAAATAATTCAGTATAGCTTACAAAACTAATAGGCTTCTTTTTATTATTATCCCCCACAACAAATGTTAGTGAGCCTTTTTGCCAGGTCCTGTGCTAAGTGCTGGTGACATAAAGTTACTGCCTTAGAAAAGGAGCAGTATAGGGGGAGACAATAACTTTCTGTAGAGTAAAAAATACATTCATATTTTAGTAGGGACCATTCTTGTGTTTATATTTACTTTCTTCAAATAATCTTCAATCCTCCACAAATAATTTTAAAACATCAGTTTATACACACACACACACACATATATATATAAAGATTTATTTATCATATATATATGTGAGTTTGAGATTTCACTACATTATATATATATATATATATATATATATATATATTTATTTATTTATCCATTTGAGAAAGAAAGAGCGAGAAAGAGAGAGACAGAGAGAGTGCACGAATGGGCAGGGAGCAGAGGGAGAGAATCTTCAAGCAGACTCCCCACTGAGCATGGGGCCTGACAAGGGGCTTGATTCCAGGACCCTGAGATCATGACCTGAGCTGAAAATAAGAGGCTGATGCTTAGCCAAATGAGCCAACCAGGCACCCTGAAAAATATCAGTTTATATATTTCTTACTATAAATACTCATTCTGTAAAAAAAATTAAAAAAAATCCCTCCTTCATTGAGAGATTCCTTCAGTCTTTACAAGTTCTCTTATGTCCCATTTGGGCAGACTGAAAGCCTACTCTGGAGTGAAGTCAGATACCTAGGGCATCATTCCCGTCTTTGAGAAGCTCTGTACCTATACAAGAGGGACTTCAACACATCTGCTCTCTCAGTGATAAGTTGGGGAAGAAGCTACTTCTAGCTGGTATCTTCTTACTGGTTCAGATGTTTCCCATGTGGGTGGGTTTAATATGTTCAAGGTCACTGTCCAGGTGTGATCTTAACACATTTGCTTTCTTGGGAGCTCCTGCTTGCAGATTTTCTACCCTTACAGGTTCCCATTATAAATTAGATTTGGAGGTCTTACCCACAACTTTTCGCACACTCACTTCCTCACCAGTACAGCCTCTCTGATACCCAAATCTTATATCACCTTCTCACATCTTGGTTCATACATTAGCCCTCTTCATTCTTACAGAAACTCCTTAGTAACTACCCTTCCCTATAAGGGTAGTTGTGATTGATTTGATTCTCTATTCAAATCCATTGTTAGAAACAAGCCCAGTTTCCAATTTCTTCAAGTTTCTCATTGTTTAAATTATAAGTATTTAGCCCGATAACACTATTTGCAGTTTTAGTATTTTTCTTTGCTGATGTTTTATCTTACCAGTTCTTTGTAGTCACAAATGGGAAACATGACTTAGCTCTTAGCTCCCCTTCCTCGATATTTTAAGGGTAGTTTAATGTAGTGAAATTCAAGGATTATAAAATATAAATTTTATTTGAAATAATGAACTAGGTTTTAGGATCAGAAATATGAGGTAGCATGTACCCTGCCATGTCACCAAGTTCTTACAAGACAGTATAGCAGACTTTTACTGTTCTGAAGACATTTGCAGAGTGCTTCTGGAATTTGCTAATTAACAATAGTTCAGTTCCCTCTTGGTTTACCTCCTTGTGTTTCTTTCCATAAATTCAGCAAATAGAATTTCATAAACATCAACGTATGTTTCCTTTATTTGTTCTGACTCTTCTCATTGGAAGAGAACCTTATTTTTAGACAGCTGTACTCCTGACTTTGTCTTGGCTGACAGGATGTTCTTTTTTCACTGGGAGTGAAATAATGGATGGGAAGTGTTGGAAATAGTGGTATTTTATCAGGTCTTTACATGGACACTTATGAAGATGATGATTTCTTCCTTGTCCAAACATTTTCTCTCTCCCGTGGAATTGTCTAGTTGCTTCCGCTGATAATTAGATAATGAAGAGTCCCATCCTTGGAAAGATTTTTTTTTTTTTTTTTTAAATCGAGCAACTGTGGTGATGACTACATTTCTTCTAGTGGCACCTGGAAAATAAAGTATTTTCTCTCTACTTTGAAAGCACTATTTTCAGAGCTCTTCAATAGGGCTTGAGTTTCACTATAATTCTACAAAGAGCTGCTATTATTTGGGGGTACTTCTGGTAATTCCCATGAAAATGATAAACTGCAAAGGCCTGAAGGCTTGAAGCCTACAGTCACTAGCAGAGTGTTGGGAGGAGGGGCATCAGCTTTGATGTGTTAATTACATAGTCCCTCCTACTCCTTAGTCCTCTTCCTTAAAGCTTGTGTGAAATCAAGGTAAAAATCATGATAGCCATCCTCTCAGGAAGGTATTACATGGAAAGGAGGGAGGATCCTTCCAACTGTTTTTCCTCAAACAAGACCACCCCTAGGGTATGCAGGCAAATGTTTGTTTTTTGCAGCACCTTTGTCTGCAGAGACAACTTTTGTTTGTTTCAAGTTTTTATTTAAATTCTAGTTCTATAATAGCTACTTAAAAAAATGCATTGCAACAATGAGGTCATATACAGCACTTTTCATTGATGATTTAGAATAATTAGTAGAGAAGAGGTACTGTATTTGTTTCTGGTATTTGTTTCTTGTCCAATACCCCATGTCCTTCTTTGTTCAGACTAAGGCAACCTCTCTTCATGTTCTTAATTATTAAATGTAATAATTTTCACCATGAGAATAAGGTACCAATGACTGTTAATTCATAACACAATAGTTCTTTGGATCTTGTTTATAGTAAAGCAATGTTGATCTTTCTGCTTCTAAATTTTACCAGTACCATTAATCTATTTGATGCTGACTGCAGCATTACTCTTGACGTGTATCATACACATTGCAGTATCATACATTCTGCTCTTGACATGTATCATACATTCTGCTGCCCATCCCACAAACACCTGCTTTCAAAGATTCTCTCAAACGTTGTAATTGGGCTTTATTGATGATGCTCACAAATGCAAGTCTTATTCAGAGCACACAGAAAATGTGAACAATAGTTTGTTTTCTGGTCATATAGAATTTATTGTGTGGAACTTTGTAGCATAAACAGTAGAACAGATACATCTTCCAAACATATCACCTCTAGAATTCTTTAGGCCATAATCACTGCATTCCTAGATTGTGACATACTTTAATGTTGACCATCACCCTGCCTTCCCACATGGTCCATCATCAAGAAGAATATACAAGAGGCTGTGGACAGAGTAAGGAAAGTGACTCTTGCAAGGAAAGTGTGTTCCTCACCCAGTGTGGTTAATGATCAATGCAGAGAGTGCCTTGTCACTACATGGATGGCCTCCTTGGTATTGGAGAGCAGTTGGATGTCTGAGGAAGAGATAGGTGTGGCAACCTTGGAGGACTGCCTGCCACATGGTACAGAGCTGTGAAGGGGATGGGGTGACTATCCCAAGGGCCACATGGGCAGGGAGAGTGCATTGGGTAAAGGATGCCAGAATCATCTTATCATCCTTGGGTGCTATAGACCGAAGACTATATTGTGGTCAGCACATGCAGAGAGCCCACAGATACTGCTGAACCCTGAAAGGTTAACCCAAAGCCTGAACTTGTCCTTTACCTGTTGTGATTAAGAATTTATCTACATCATGTAGCCAGCAGCACTATTCTGGCAGCCCAATTACCATACTGGACAATGGGAATGACTCACTTACTTGCCAGGTCACCACTGGAAACGGTCCCAGTCAAGAAACCCAGGACCACTGCATAGGCACATGTCCTGGAGCTCCTGGAACATTGGTCAACCTAATGCTTGAGGGAGGTGGATTAGGAGGATCAGAGGGTTGGAGGGAAACTCAAAGGAGGCAGGGCACAGAAACGGATCCCTGTGGGTTTTGACCAAGACTTGGGACACCTAGTCCAGATGGTGCTGTGGTCCCTGTTGGTCTCAGGAACAAGAATGGTCTTGGAAGAAAATATTGAGGGTGACACTCCAAAAAACAGAGCCCCCCCAACACACAACAGAGGTCCCACTTCTTTGGGTCTAACGGCCTCAAGTGATAATAGGATGGACAGATGATTAGACTGATTATGTGAATTTGTACTCTTATGTATTTTATTATTAGCTGGCTGGTTGCTTTCTCTTTTTCTCTCCTGTCTGTCATCCATTTATCCAACAGTGACTGAGTGAGTGCCTTTGATATGACCAGAGGGCCAACTTACCTGTTAGACATTAAAGTCAACAATATTTTTAGGAGCTCAGAAAAATGCTCTAATGACTTTTATAATCACAAGAAAGAAATGAACTCTTAGGTCCAAGAAAATGTTTTAATATATAAATGTATTCATCTTTATACCAACAGTCATAAAATATCATATTTAATTTCTTTTTATGGAGGAAGGTGCTCATAAAGGTTATAGTGCTCAGAGCCCAAGGAAGTCAACATGCAGCACTGATGGCCAGCACTGTACTAGGAGCGAGGGATGCTGCAGTGAGCAAGAGACAGTTGTGTCTTTTGTGGTATATGAGCGTGGAGGTAGATGGCAAAGAATATGGTAAGTTACATTACAGTATAATTTATTCTTCCAACAGAGGTCTGCCCAAGGAACTGTAGAAGGCTAGGAAGCATGGTTGGGGGTACGTCTGGGCAAATCAGTGATGGGTGGGAGAGGATTGCCTCATTTCATTCTGGTACATAGCCAGTTCACCAGAGTTTTTACCTATTATTCTTGTAATTGATGCAGATGATGATCTGAATGTATTATAGGCAGCTATTAAAGTCAGCTACTGGTAGAGCTTTAACTTTGATACTGGTTGCTTTGAAATTTAAGCATCCCATCTGAAAGCATTTTTGAAATAATTGTGAAATGTGTAATAAATGTATGTATAATTTGCTACCTGGCTCTGTGTCCATGATTACTTCCAGGTTCTTCAAACTATCCAAATCAATGGTAATCCTAACATACCATACTGAAGCTTTGGAGAGTGGAATAGACATCTCCAAGTGATGCCTATTTAAATACCTCCCAGGGTCATGATCTCATTACCTTTCAGCCTAGTCCACAAAGGATAGCTTTGTACCTTAGTAAGTTTCCTTTGGTACTTCTTCCTATAAATAGCAATAATAAATAAAACTCTCTGTATCTTTGTTTTGCCATAACAGGTATGATGCAATATATATACCTCATTAGTTTAAGTTGTATTTGATGATACCAGAGTTTTCTTAAAGCCATAAAAGTATAATGTATTTACACTTTGTTTAATGGAAACAGGAATCCAACTAAACATACTTTTTTCAATAAGCCAACATTTAGTGAGGATCTACTCTTATGCCAGGCACTGTAACAGGCACTGAAGGTCCATAAATAAACAACACACAGTTCTTATCTTCAAAGAATTTATAACTTAGAGGAGAACATGGGCAAGAAAATCAGTGATTACAATACTGTTATGGTCACCTTTGCTGACAGATGGACTCTTCTACTCAAAGTTTGGATTGGATATTGAGACTTCTCATGACACACACACACACACACACACACAGGACTATGAGAAGTTTTACTGCTTACAAAATTGTAGTCTCTGAGGTCAACAGATCAGTCCTCTCCAGCAGATCTGAAATGGCTTGCGAGAACCAGGGAAGGAGAATTACTGGACTAACAAAGCACTTGGTTAGGTGAGGAGGCCAGAGTGAGAGTTCCTGCACACACAGGGTCTTGCATGGTTCAGATCTCCTGCTGGCGCCAAAGGAGGAGCACCTAGGCTTTCTTATCACCTTGTCCAAATGTGGAACACAAAAGAAAGTGGAAATAGGCTTAAATGCTATCCACAGTCAAACACAAACACACACACACACACACAAACTGGAGCCAGACTCCTCATTCCAGATACAGTGTGATAAGAAATGCTATACAGGAGGTTTCCAAGGGGGTGCTTATGTCACATAAGCATTTAATCCAGCCTTGGAGGGTGTGAAAGAGTTCCTGGAGAATGGTGCTCTTGAGTGAATGATGAAGAGTAAGAGGATGTTAATCATGAAGATCAACTCAAGGCAGAGAGTATCACACTTGAAGCACCAAGGGTGCATTTTAGAAGGTGACTATTCTAATCTGAAAGCTGCCTGAGGTTTAATAAGAAGGAGAGAAGTAAAAGCCATATTAATGAGAGGTATATTACTTGATTAGTTGACCTTCTTTTGTTAATCACAGTCTTGGTTTAAAACAGTAAGTCTCAACATAGTTTTAGGGGGTTTTCAGTAAGAGGTGTGCAGTGAAGAGAGGGGGAAGGCAGGGGAATAAGAACTTCTTGGTCAGTCTTCTTATACTTCAGAGATCACTGTGCTCTCCCAACCCATTTGATACCTCTCCCAGGGGAAGGAATTCTGTGTGGTTTAAAAATGAAAACAGGGGATTTGGATATATGCCCACTCCCACAGAGTAGAGAATTATTGGACTAACAAAGCAAAGTTCTAAGAGTGAATTTCAGGCTTGGCTCCAGTGGGGGCAAGGTGTTGGGTTGGATGGGAGAGAGGGGGCATGAATAGTGTAATGCTTTCCTAGAGCATTAAAATCACAGGGGAGGTGAGGTGCAGGTGGTGATTTCGTGGGTAGTGAGATTGAGCCCCAGTCGGGCTTCACACTTAGCATGGGGTCTGCTTGAGATTCTCTCTCCCTCTCCCTTTGCCCCTACCCCCTCAAATAAATCTTTAAAAATATAATAAAATTACAGAAAAGCCGGGTACATGTGATTATAAAAAGAAGACCAGGTTCTGACTCTTTAGTAATGTTCAATTAGTGGAGGACAACCAAGGAAAGATAAAAATAAGACTCAGAGCAGGGCAGTAGAAGGAATTGAAATTGCCAAGAGGAGCTGGACCCTGCAGGGAAGCTAAGCTCCTGCTGTGTCCCTCCCACTAGACTCCCTTCTTCCTATTTCTGACATGCGGCTAAGAAGTCCACCTTCAGAACATCTAAGAATGGAAGACAATACTAATCCGACATTGCTCAGCCATGAGCCTTTGTATTGCTGTCCACGTTTCAGGTAGCTCTCCTGGAAACTGGAATCTGCTGCCCTCAAACCTTGGGCTCTGCGCTGCTGGGGGCAAAAAAAAAAAAAAAAAAAGAGTAATAAAAGTTAGAACTGGTCTGCTGAGCAAAGGCTCCTTTTTTTAAAAGCTGGAGGCTAGGAGTTGGGGGAGGTGGGGAGTTCTATTAAAGGAAGAAAACCTTCTGTGACCAAAGCAACCAGAAGGACCCCCAAAGCCTATGGGGGCTTGAGGAGAGAGGGATGAAGAAGTCCTGTAGATTTGTTACATCAAGATGTTACTGTTTTTAATAAAGGTTCCTAGGTGACCCTTAGACAATTAACTCATGGTCCAATTGTCCCATTATATATCTTCAGCTGATTCTTTATACATTCTCTTCTCTTTTCCTAACACTACTAAATTTGAGGTGTGATTATGAGCGACTACATTCATCATTAATCATAGTGCTTAATTCATTTCTTTCTCTTGTAGTTAACTGAAAAAAAGGAGAAAGTTATTTCAATCAAGGTATTATCCTTTTAAGAGAAAAGGGGATAATTTAAATACAGGCAGAATGCTGTTTCTAAAACCAGCGCAAGTAGCCTAATAAAATAATTCTGCCCATATGAATGAATCTACATTTCATTTTCACTGCCAAGTGCATCCAACTGAAGCTGAAAAAGCTGTATAGATCAATGTTCATTCGGGTGATCATAGGAAAGTGGTTCTAAAGGTTACTGTTTAAGCAAATTAAAATTTCAAGAATATAATTACAAATATAGTACTTAATAGTAGGCATTTTTAAGATTGCATGACTTTAAGAAAAAGTTGAATTTATAGTTTCTAGTTAACTCAGGGGTCAATAGCAACAAACTTTGAACTGAAAATAAAAGCAGAGAGAAAAATAGGTAGAGGAATATTTATTTAATAATATGGTATTTACGCAGAAGAAAACATATTTCATAACTCAACTTACTGCTTCACATTAACTTGAAATATTCCATATTCTACTCACCTACTCCCTTCAATACTGTTTAAATTTTTACCCACCAATTTGTAAAAGATAGGTTCATTAGAAGACATATAGTTAATTGGATATTTTCTATGACTCATCAGGGCAAGCACGTTTCATTAATGACATAGGCTACTCTGAATACGGCCAGCACAGAAGATACTCAAAATGCATAGAAAATAATATTTATTGGATTGGACTGTCAAGAGTAAAGATTTTTCCCATTAGGCTGGATTTATAATGTCAGGAACTTTAGCTAAATGTTTCAGAGTTGCATTTTCAACAAGGTGAGGATACTCAGGCACAGCGAAAATGCTTAGAATTAGAAGAAATCTGTGGCCATCTACAACTGCTTTCTCTTGTATGTCTAGGAAACATGATGGTCAACCTATGGGTTTCCAGGTAAACTCCTGAAAATGATTCACATTAGAGCTCTTTGTTTTCTTTAACTACACAGCATAATGGAAAGGATGAAGAATGGGGCCTTGGTGAGAAGTGTTTTGTTTTTCATGACATTGCTCAATATGTTTTGAATACAGGATTTCCTAGGAATATTGATGGATTTGTACATGTGTGTCCATACTCCTTCAACTGCCTTCCTATTGCTAATTGGCACTTATGAGTTAGCTTTTCTAAGTCTTAGGAAGGTGTCTGGGGCCACATCTTTGAGTGAAATCCTGGTATCTGATATATGGTCAATAAAATGATAAAAACAATGAAGTCAGTTCTATTTAGTGAAAATATTATTAAATCTCAGTAATAAAAATTACCTTTAATCCTACTGAAATATGTTGCATTTTGGCTTGTAGCTTGAAAAGTGAAAAGTGTTTCAAGTTTGATATTTACATAAATAGAAACTCAATATTTATTCAATGGAATAAACTGCACACCTGGTATTAAAAATAATAAACTTTGGACTCAGAATGGTTAAATCAGCATTCTTTTGTGTGTATGTGGTTTTTTTTTTTTTTTTTTAAGCCTTGCTATGTGTTTTTCCTATTGTAACTTCTCTCTTCTCAATTTAAATACCATTCCTTCCAATATTTGGGGGAAAAAAAGTGAATATTCTAAGAATCTCTAGTTAAAGTGTCTTCAGGTGAAAAATGTTTTCCCCAACTGATATGCTAATATAGTAGTATTGCTGACCTTTTTGTTATTTCTTTTAATTTAATTTAATTTATTTATATGACAGAGAGAGAGAGAGAGAGAGTGCAAGCAGGGGGAGCAACAGGCAGAGGCAGAGGCAGAGGGAGAAGCAGACTCCCTGCTGAGCAAAGAGCTTGATGTGGGCGCTTAATCCCAGGGCCCTGGGATCATGGCCTGAGTCAAAGGCAGATGCTTAACTGATTGAGCCACCCAGGTGCCCCAAGCTTTTTGTTATTTCAATAATGAACACTTTGCTGCTTATTTCTATTAATCATTTGTTCAAGGGATGGGAGTGGGACACCTGATCTCTTGAGTATGACCCATCAGGCTGGAGTTGACACTTTATTTCTGTGTCAGGCCACCAGCTGTGAGTGAGGATGCAGATCTGTCTTCACGTTTCCCAAAGATAGAAGCTCTCCGTATTCCACTGTTCTGTTAAAGAAAAAACAAGTAGTATAAACTTGCCGACCAGAGACAGAATCTTTTTTGGTGGTTTTGGAAAATACAAGAACTATGGTTTCTAGCATGAGAAAATTGGATGTTCATTCTTCTGATGATGGATATACTTATTAACTATTTTCCACTGATTCATGAGAATGAGGTGATTTGATAGTCAATAAAATGACGTAGTTTTAGTGGCCCTGTCTTTTCAGACTCCCAACAGCAGAAAAAGAAGGGAGGCATCAAACAGTATTTTATTCTCATATATTTGGTGAGTCAGGAATTTGGACAGAGGACAGCAGAGATGGTCTGTTTCTGCTTCACCATATCTGAGGCCTCAGAAAGGGAAGATTTGAATAACTGGGCATGAATCAAAATACTGGAGGCTATGATCATCTTCACATGTATGTCTGGCATATGGCAGAGACTACTCAAAGGCTTCACTTAGGTGGTTCTATTGACCAGAACTCACACGGGACTTTCCATGTGGTCTGAGCTTACTCACAGTATGATGGCTGCTAGGCCATTGGACTTCTGGCACGGCAGCTCTGGGTTTGTGAGTGTGCACCTATAAAGAAGGTGGCAGCCATGCGGCCTTTTGTGACCTAACCTTGGAAATCACATATTGTCACTCTACTATACGCCTTTGGTCAAGCCTCTCATGAGCCCACCCAAATTCAAGGGAAGATTAAACCTCATCTCTTGATGAGGGAGACTTTTGGAGATTCTGGCCATGCTTTACTTTTTTATTTTTATTTTTTATTTTTTATTTTTTATTTTTATTTTTTTTATTATTTATTTATTTATTATTTTTTTTAAATTTTTTTTTTATTTTTATTTTTTAAAGATTTTATTTATTCATTCATGAGAGACACACGGAGGCAGAGACACAGGCAGAGGGAGAAGCAGGCTCCATGCAGGGAGACTGATATGGGACTCGATCCTGGGACCCCGGGACCACCTGGCCATGCTTTAAAACAGACCCAGGGAAATGGTTTTCTTCTGAAATAGCCTTACTCAGTATTGTGGATAAGGCTCAGATTAGTCCTTCCCTGTTTCCTCATGGACTCTATTTCTATGCGCATGCAGTTCTTCTAACTCACCCTGTGATAAATACTTCACCTACATAAGAGAAGAGGGTGAAATAAATGTTGCTGAGTGCTGATTCTATGTGTCATACTTACCCCTACTAAACTCACATCAGTATTAGCTCTGCCTAATCGCTTCTAAACTTTCTTAGAATCCTTTGGGAGTGTTTCTTTCCAGAGTCATTGAGATTTTAGAGAGGGTTTCACTTGGTTGAAAATTACGTATCTCCAACCTGCTAAATGTGCCACCATCCATGAAGAAAGTCTCAGATTCTCTCACAGACTTGTTGCCCTTTCTTTAAAACAGAGAAAATTGGGTTCCAGTTAATGGAAAAAGACTCAAACTTCTGCGTCTGTAATAAATATTAACATTATAATAAAAGATTTATGAATAGCTCAAAGTGTTAAATATTTTACAAGAAAGTGTGAAATCTTCTCAGGAAGAGGATAGAGTCTCTGCTCTTAAAGGAATATACTATCTTATGTGAAAAGGTAGACAAGGGGATGCAACCTTTCAAAAAATGTACGGTTGCTCCAGAAACAGGTAAAACTACACATGGTATGCAAACACATAACTAGCTTAGCCATTCTTCCTTGGTAGCTGAGCCAGGATGCATGAATAATCGGAGCTGGGTGATGCTCAGTGGTGAAGGTGAACCCTCAGGGAGAAGAATCAAGTTCCGTGGTGATGTAGTAGAGAGAGCACAGTGGAAAGAAGATCCAGAGATCTCTCTGGGTTTCAAAAAACATGAGATATTTTGAGGTCCATTTTCAGAGATGTGTGTTTTTTGACCAAATGGAAACTTTAGACCTACTTCTAACTCTTGGAAATATTTTCTATCTGGTTCGGTTCCTTGACACCAATTCTCACCTTCTAGCTACCAAGCCACGGATTTCATCAAAGCAAGACTGATGCTTCACTAGAGCTCTGGTGTCTTATGCAGAATCTAGAACAATACATGAATCCAGGATATGCTGGTTACATTTCAATGGAATTAGATTACCTCAGACAGACTTAGCCCTTAACATCCCATGACCAGCCTACACCTGCTTAGGCTTCTGTTTCTGGAGTTCCCAGAATTGCTCTAGGGATATTCTATATTCTTGGCTCTGCTTTATAATCTGAAGCCTTTGGATAAAACAATCCTGTTCCTTTGGAAGTCCACAAGGCTGTTTTTAATTGAGCAGTCATATCATGCTGGTTATGCTCAATGATTTTTTTTTAGCATACTAGCCCTTTTTTGAATGAGCACAGGGCCTAAACCAAGCTTTTTGGAAAAAGTAGAAAAAACAAGAAATCTCACATGTTGTTAGTTTTCCTCCTAGAAAAAAAAGAATCTGAAAGTCAGATATACATATGTGCTTTCAAAATACTTATAAGAGATTGTAAGAAAGTTTTATAATTATTTTATAAATTTTATAATTATTTCTCCCTCTTCCCACTTAATAATTTTTATTTTTAGCATTTTCTATACTCATTTTCTGTGGAAACAATTCTAGGTTTCAAGGCTTGCTGCTTCTCCTTGTACATTTTATACTTTTCTAATCTATGACTTCTGTCATTTTCAAGAAGGCAAAGCTAATGAAAACTCACATGTCAGGGCACCTGGGTGGCTCAGTGGTTGAACATCTGCCTTTGGCTCAGGTCGCGATCCTGGCATCCTGGGATTGAGTCTCACATCGGGTTCCCCTTGGGGAGCCTGCTTCTCCCTCCACATGTGTCTCTGCCTCTCTCAGGAATAAATAAATAAAATCTTAAAACAAAAAAACTCACATGTCATAGTATTTCAAGGGCAAAAGTAGCCCACAGAAGCCCCACTGATGGCCAATACTAGTTCAGAACTCGTTTTGCCATGACATTGCTGCTGCTACAATCTCCCGCTGACTCCTTGTAATAAAGTTTAGGACAATCTGGGCCCTGATAGGGTTGTCAGCAGAGCCCCAAAACTGACGACTAACTCTGACACTCACAATGCTCACAACAGAATCAAAACAAAGTGATTCTGTTCCATAATCTTAGCCATGCCCAGGTCACCATCTTGCCTGGCTGGTTTTGTTGGTGGCAGCATAACCTGACAGATTCCAAAGGTGGAACCCCTTCCAGGAACCAGGGAGTGGTGGATTATATAACCAACCTGGGATAGTATCAGGTTTACCAGAGGCTGATAACTGCAACATACAATTACTTGCCTTCGCCAGACACCCAGAGAGATCTTGTTTTTCTTCATAAGACAGTAAAATGGTTCAAAATTTTACACAAATGAACACATCGTTTTTTAAGATTTTCCATGTGAAATCTATAGTTCATTAAAAAATACATTCCTTAATCTCTTTTCCAGCTATGCATCTACTCTTTGTCAAGGGTGGTGGTAGGTAATATAACAGGCAAAAGAAGACAAAGTGCCAAATATATAAAGAGGATAAGGTGAAAATTACATTTTTGTACGTAATCTCATTTATTTGAGATGCAGAGAGACATAAACTCAGCAATCAACACTTCAGAGTCAGTGTGTTTAGTTCTATGACTCTCTGGAAAGGATCTTGGTTTCATGTTACATCAAAAAGAGAGCAGACGTTAAAAATGATTCCTATTCTTTAACCCTGCCTCAGTCTACTTGTCTGTGTTTTATGGCTTACAAATATTACAAGGTTAAAGCAGGAGAGGGAGAAAAAAATGGGCCCATCAAGGAGAATTTGTCCAGATCTACTCCCAAAGGGCCTGGAAGACCCTGAGTTTTCCCAGTTTTTGCATTAATTCAAAGGACTCTGGAGATTTAATCTACATCTAGGCATAAGTGAAAATCCAAAGTGACCTTGGGATTGAAGTCTAAGTCTGTGTCCTTAGCTTTACTCCTGTACACTCTCCTCCTAGCAGTGGGCCAGAGCCAACCCTATCTTTTTGAGAACATGCAGGTGGGGAATGATTGAGTTTTAAATTACAGGAATTATTTTGATCTTAAGTAAAACTTTGTATTATTATTAATAACAATGAAAAATGGAGCCTCATCATTTTTAAAGATACTGTCACTTCTAGTATCATTTGATCAAAGAACTTAGATAAAGAAAAGAGTATCTCCATTTCATAGAGCAATTCACTGAGGCTCTATGGGGATAAATACTTTGTACAAGATTATTCAGAAAAGTGAGTAGCCCAGTGCATTTTCCATTAAAGGGTTTTTGTGACTCTCCCCCAAATGCGTTCCTTGAACACTAGTTGTGTTAGGCAGCATAATGGCCTTTCAAAGATAGCCACATACTAATTTCCAGATCTTGTGAATATGTTACTTTACACCGCAAAGGGTATTTATGGTTATGTATGGAATTACGGTTGCTAATCAGCAGACTTGAAAATAGGGAGATTATCTTGGATTATCCAAGTGGGCTCAATATAATCACAAGGGTCCTTAAGAGTGGAAGAGAGAGTCAGAGAGGATGTCAGAATGACGCAGTATGAGAAGCACATCTGTTGTTGGTGGATTTCACCATGGAAGGGCCACAAGCCAAGGAATGTAGATAGCTCTAGAAGCTGGAAAAGACAGGAAAATGTACTCTTTCCTAAAGCCTCTGGAAAGGAGTGCTGACATTTGGATTTTAACTCAGTGAAACTGTCAGACTTCTACCTTACTGTGAGATAATATATTCGTGTTGTTTTAAGCCACTAACTTTGTGGTAATTTGTTATAGCAGCAATAGAATACTAATACCCCAATGCTATGGAATGTTTTATTAACAAGTGGTTTCTGAGACAATGATACGCTGATAAGTGTTTCAGAATCAGCTCTCCAGGGAAAGAAAAAAAGCCCTATTAGTGTTTGTCAGTTTTTATGGTGTAAATAAAAACCACCATTGCTGATTTCAGACTACCAGTGACGTGGCTTATCTCAGAGTTGGGAAGAGATGCCCACAATGTGTCATGACCTGGTGCCAGCCAGCTGCAGTAGGCTGTGCAGTAGGAATACATTTGGGGAACTATATAGCTAGCCCTTTCAGCACTGCAATGTGCCCATTAGGTTTATTAGTGGTAGCCCTTTAGAGAAAAAATCTGCTTAATGCTACACGATCCAGCACTCCAAACTTATTTGACAACATTCTTTTCCCAAAATGGTGGACATTAAGTGGAAAGTTGGTGACAAAATAATATCAGCTGAGTCATCTATTGTCCTCTCCCAAACTAGATTTTTTTACACTCTACTAAAACATCTACCCAATTCATGAATACCATTTACTTTTTTCTTATTATTCATCTCATAATAATCAGGGAATGTGAGGCTAGGGGTAATAATATAAGATGTACTAAACAGGGGGGTAGCTACTTGCGGCTAGCCATCATTACTGACCACCTAGTTTGCTAGACAAGGCAAGTAGCAGCAAGCAGCTGAGGAATAAGTGACCTATATTGACATCAAAGATCTAGCAACTGAGGCTCCCTTCTTTTCTATCATGATCAGTCCAAGTTGTCAACTGAGAGAGGGTCACCTTGCTTCAAAGAGACCGGCTTTTGAGTGCTGGGTATTAGTGTAATAGGATAAATGACATTTGCCCTATGACTACTACTTCATATAATTCCTCATAGGCTTTTCAGAAGCTTGGGGGAATCTTTTGATAATGATTTAATTTTTCACTGAGCTTGTTAATTCTGCTGATTGGAGCATAGGGGTGGGGGTGAGGTGCTTTAATCTCGCTAATTAACTGCATTTCTGTCTCTTCCTGTTTAGATAATTTCTTTTGGATGACTCAGTTTCTTTAGGGTAAATGTTCAAGTCTTTCAGATTTCTCAACCGTTTCCCTGCTCTTCCCCAAGATGGTGTCATATGTCTCAGGGTTGGGGGCTGAGGGAGATCATATAATCCTGTGGCAGTGGGCAAGTCGGGCTTCTATGAATGCAGGTCCTTGTTCTGTGTGCTGTTCTTGGGCTCTGCGGTGAGGAAGTTTGTCTGTTCTGGCCTGCTGGGGTCTGCTGACATTTGGCTGGCTCCATGTGGCCTTGAGAGAGATCATGCTGATATCCACACCTGATGTTTGTGGGTGGAGACATTTGCTTGCAGTCTCATGCTCTGCTGCCCTTGCTTCCAACCCAGACTTCCTCCAACCCTCCCAATACTCTGGGGGCTCTCTTTGGAGGTCACAGGATTCAAGTGTGTCCCTCACTGAAAATTGCTACTACAGACTCTCAAAGGACATCTCTCTCGTTGCTGCATTGTCCTGCTGGTGGCATGTTGGCTGAGACACAGAGACAGATATAGACCTTCCTTGTCCCTCAAATTGTACCAGAGAAAGGAGATTGGTAACTCCAGTGTTCATGGGTCTCCCAAGATGTCAGAGAGTGGTGGGGATTAGACACTTCAGAATCTGGTTCTGCCATTATTGACTACCACTTCTTTGCTGCTGCTGCTTCTTCTCCTTCTTCTTCTTTTTTTTTCTAAAATTCTATTTATTTATTCATTCATCAGAGGCATACGCAGAGGGAGAACCAGACTCCCTGCAGGGAGCCTAACGTGGAACTCAGTCTCAGGACCCCAGGATCATGACAGCCAAAAGCAGACACTCAACTACTGAGTCACCTAGGTGTCCCTTCTTTGCTTCTTTTTATACTCTGCCACGCTCAGAGAAGTAGCTTTCCATCAACTGCCTGTGATTGAAACATTTCTTAGGCCACATCTACTTCAATAAGCCTGTGGCTTAGCTTTCATTGGTGGCAGAAATAACCTTTCTGTATCAGGGGAAAGAATTCTAAAATATGAGGTGGTCAGGTGTGATTTCTCATATAAGGAATCATGGAAAAACTAGAAAGTAGAATTACCTAGTGTGAAAATACACTAAATATCCTGGCTATTCCCATTATACTTGCCAATAGAATTATGCAAATGAGGATGTAAATCTCCCCATCCCTACTCCCATTCCCAGTATAAAATCACTGGAGAATTTAAGCCCCCTGAGTTTTATCCTAAAGTGTGTGTATATATATTAATTTGATTCCTTCATGGGAGCTAAGGTGGTATAATCAACATTAATATTCATAATGTGCTTTTAATAGATTCAAAGAAAAGTCTTTATTTTCCAGAAAGGCCTTTCCCCCACCCTTTTTATTCTTCTAGTGATTTGTATTTTGTTCACTTAGCATATATTACACATATTGTAATTAGTTGTTTTCATATCTTCCTTCTGTCTCCCAGTATCTCCCTACATGTATACCAAGCATGCATGACCATAAGAGACAGAATTTTGTGGTATGTCTATATCTTCCATCCATGTATCCTGAGTAGTATGCCTAGCACACAGTAGCTGCTCACTCCATGAATGGATGAAGTGACTTATTAGGTAACCTTTCAGCAAATAAGCAATTGAGAAGAAAAAATCTCATTCCATCATCAATATCAGGTCTCTGGAAGAGGCATGATGACTCAGCTGTGAGACCAACCCAGAAGTAAATCACAGATGAGTGAAAACTTTGTTTTAAAAAGTGGGACATTTTCATCAAATTTGATAATGTGGATTGACTGTGTGAATATGAAATATCCAACCAATGGTAAATATCGAATAGGGGTTTAGAGCACTCTTTTATATGACAAAATAAGCAAAATTGGAGCAAACGGTATTCTTTCTAATATTTAGACATACAGTAAACACTGAGGTTTGCTCTCATTATGATGGTTTTGCTATTGTTGATACTACTACAGAGTACACTGCTGCTAGCTCCAGTCAATAGTTGTTTTTTTATTTAAATCTTTAAATTTAAGTGATTTATTTTATCTAGTTATTTAAATTATTTAAATTTTAAAATGAATGCTTATAGAAAATACTTATAGAAAAAGTGATAAAGCACAGATAGGTTTTAAAAAGAAAATATACCTTGTGAAGATAACCATCATTACAAGCTTGCTTTCTATATTTAGGCCTCTTAGAAAAAAATACATCATGCTGTATTTACTATTGTACAGAGTGCATTTTTTTTTACTTAATAACAATAATATTGACATCTTTATAATATTTTCCTTTTTTCAATTCTAAATGCTGTCGTACTAACCTATTAATATATTTTTCAATATTAGGAAGTATTAGAATTTTTTTTCTCATAGTGTAAAAATCCATTTGGCTTCATTAGTAGGATTTTCTGTCTGTTATACACAATCTTTTTTGCCTTTAGGAAATCCCTATTATTTAAACAGGAGAAGTAGTTTTTATTGGCCTGTGCAATTGATTAATGAATTATGTCCCAGGCCTGCTTTTGAATCTTAGGCTCAGCTGTGATAGTGAGACCCACATTTTGCCTTCAGATTGTTTCAATACTGTTGGAACACACTAACCAACTTGAATGTGTGTTGCCTTGAATATAACGAATGCTAATTGGTTTAAAATACAGGCAGATCTCACCCTGGGTGTTTGCAAGTGAAGAAAGGTTTTAGGCTGTGAACATGCTGTTTGAAGTGCGAGTGTCCCAGGAGTTTAGAACAAGTTCTGCTCAATACATGAACCTGAAATGGCCTTCTGCCCATCTGTCCAACAGGTTACATTGATGTAGGCATTTCTCAAGTATGGAATATCTGTATATCTCAGACCAAATTGAATTTCTTAGAAGTTACACTCAAAATTAAAACAAAAACAAAAATGTCTCTGCTACACTGTAACATTCTAAAAAAACAGTTGCCACTTATTCCTAATCTGAGAGAACTGTAATAAACTGAGCAAAGAGGACCTTTATATTTTCTGTGTGAGGGGGCTTCCAAGCACCTTAGTAAGGAAAACCAAAGTAGGTGGATGAGTGTAGGAAACTTTTAGAGGTTGGACAACTTCATAAGCTCTTCATCAGGATACTACCTATTAATTTATATACATTAAACTCAATTTTATACACATTATTCTCTTTACCATAAAGGGCTGTATAACCTCTACCTGATGATATATTCAGGTAACATCTTTTGGCTTAGTTTGGGTACTATATGAGTTTAGAAATAACAGCATTGCATTTATTTAAGCATGCTATAGAGTTCGTTCATCTGGCTATCAGAAATGTCTTGCTTTTTATTTTATTTTATTTTATTTTATTTTATTTATTTTATTTTATTTTATTTTATTTTATTTTATTTTATTTTATTTTTAATTTACTTATGATAGTCACAGAGAGAGAGAGAGAGGCAGAGACATAGGCAGAGGGAGAAGCAGGCTCCATGCACCAGGAGCCCGACGTGGGATTCGATTCGGGGTCTCCAGGATCGCGACCTGGGCCAAAGGCAGGCGCTAAACTGCTGCGCCACCCAGGGTTCCCTGTCTTGCTTTTTATAGCCTAATATTTACACTTAGAGCAAGAGGAATTGCCAGTTGACAGTGAATATGTTTTAGTATCATCACTATCTTGGAGGCCAGTTTGTATTCCCTTTGATATTAAAATTGGGAATTTGCAGAACAATGTAATCGTTGTGTAGCATTATAAGTCCCATAATGTGATGTAATTGGAAGTCAAAGATTATTCGGGAATGGAAAGCAAAGTACAAAATGACTAGCTACCTATGAATGTTTTCTAATTTTTCTACAAAGCGTATTTATAGGATAATACAAACTTCATAAAAAATATCTGCTGTGACTTATGTTGTACTATAAAATATTTAATTATATTTGACACGTGTGTGTGTGTGCATGCATGCACACTAAGTCATGTGATGCAATACTAAATGTCTTCTGAAAAATGGAAGCTAATAAGGAGTTGGGCCAAGCTCTGGGGTGAATTATTCATGGAAACTGACATCTGCAAAGCTCAATGTCTAATAAAAACACAAGGCAAATAAGTAAATGTTTCCTTTTCTTACAGAAATTGATTTTTTTGTATGAGACAGACGTTATTATGTTACCTTATTCTAAATGACTACTACAGAGTGAAGAATGAAAACAGCATTTTACTTTTTATGTTTATAAAGTGAAGTGATCTAATTTAATTTGCTCATTTTAAATAAAAGACATTTTAATAGGCCTGTAAGTCAGGGTTCTATTAATTAATGGGGAGTGCTGCAGAAATAGAATACATTTCTGGATATCATTGCTGTAGGAAAAGATTTACTAATAGCTTAATGAAAATAACTCTAAATTACAATGATTATATTTGTTAAATGTAGAGTGGGTGCACTGGGCTCGTTGATGTCTAAGGTCCATTTTGTTTTAAATTCTATTCAGATTTGAGGTGCCTGGGTGGCTTAGTCAGTTAAGCATCTGCTTTTGGCTCAGGTCATGATCTCAAGGTCCTGGGATTGAGCCCCACATCCAGCTCCCTGCTCAGTAGAGAGTCTGCTTCTCCTTCTTCCCCTCCTCCCCCTCAACCTCCATGCTCTCTTTAAAATAAATAAAATCTTAAAAAAATTCTATTCAGAGTTATTTCTCAATGAAGTGCAGCATTTTCCAAGTTGTTTGAGAGAAAGAATTTTCTAGTTTTTCTTCAACATTGCTGAAACAGAGTGTTTACATTATTTTAAATTCCTTAAATTGCAAACGAACTGTTGTCCCATCTGTGCAAGTGAATGAGCAAAAATAAACGAGGTTATTTGCTGCAAATTAAAGTATTTTATATTTTTTACCAGGAGTTAACCATGTTTCAGCTATGAGAAACTGAAATTTAGATTTTCACTGAACTTTAAATTGTATGGCAAAAATGACCCACAAGTGGTAGGACAATATCTCGAAGGTCTCAAAGTAGCCTCAGACGCCCAAGCTTTGGCACACTGGCCCTTGAGAATGGAGATGAGCCTGTGAAAAGAAGTAGTTGCCTTTCAAATGCTCTAACCCTGGCATGCTTGGTACTCACCTTTGAGTTCTTAGATGGCTGGAAGCAGATTATGTATTTGTGATTACTTAAATTCCATTCAGAGGCTGTTGCCACCAAGGTGTCATGGAAAGGGTTTGGGCAGTTATGAGTTAACTATAACTGTGGAAGAGATCATTAGAAACTAGAAATGAGCTCGAAAGAAGTTTTGAGGTTAAGCTGAGACATAAGGGAATCTCATCAATTCCTTCAGCAAATATTGAATAGAGGCAAAGTAGAAGATGCCACACTTCTATAGAGGATCTAGCTGCACTGGCCACTATATAGCTACTAGTCATCTATGCCTATTTCAACTTAAGTGTTCATGAACTGAACTAAATGAAGTTCAATTCCTCAGTCACATTGTCCCCATTCATGTGCTCAATAGCCATGTGTGGCTGGTAGCTATCACATTGGATAGTGTGTATAAAAAACATTAACATCATTGCAGAAAGTTCTACTAGAGAGTGCTGGTGGAATGATCAGAGACGTGGTCCTGGCACTTTTTATGCCAGTAATCCATTTAAGGAGGTTACATAAACAAATAGCTTCAACACCAAGCAGTGTACAGTATGAGTAATTTGAGAGGGTAAAGACAAGAGAGCAGAACGAGCTCAGAGGAAGGAACATCCAGTTGTAGTGAACAGAAGACAGTCACAGGAAAGATAGAATTTGAGGTCAGAACGAAAGAAAGAGAGTGTAGCAAAGGTAAATTGAAACATTTGCTACACAAAGGAAGATAGGCATAGGAGGGCAGAGAGGATGGTGAGTAGGCTGTGGTGATGAGATCGTGAGAGATGTGGGCACCTGAAGCCATTGGCATTCTGGCCGCGAGAGACCTTGAGGCGAAGGGTGTGGGCTTTTTCTGGAGGACTGAGAAACCACTAGAATTTTTGAGCAGGGAATGTGATCCAAGTGTTATTTCAGGAAGATATTTCTGGCAGCAGTGTGCAGACTGGATTGGGTGGAGAGAGAAGTTGATAGACCATGTTAACACGTGTTGGAAATGGGCCACATGTGCACTTGTAAGAACCTGGATACATACTATGGTGAACCTTGATTCAAATAAGCTTGTTTTGTAATGGCACTATTGGAAACCCAGGGATCCATAGCTCCCTCAATGGCTGACTTTTGTACACCTCTCTTTCATTACTTTTATTGTCGGAAGGATACAGATTGCTCATAATTTGTAGCAGAGCACCTAGAGGGACTCAAGGATGAGAAGGTAAGATCAGTGGGAGAAGTTAAGTGAATGGAAATAATTCAGGCTAAAGAGAGAAACAGAATCAGACAATTTAGAGTGGAAGGATCTGATTGGCTTAGAGAACCAAAATCTTTATCTAGGTAACATCCACAGTCGTCCTTCCCCCCCCCCCACGCCAATACTTGTCCCACTTACACAGTGGTGGCTTGGCACCGACTGGTACTGACTGCGCACATCTCTTCTCAATTTTGCTTTCAGTGAGGCTCATGATAGAGTATTTGCACCATGGAAATTGGCAAGTGCCAGAAATCAAGATTCTCTCAATCCCAGCTGTGCCACCGAGTTGTGTCACTGAGTTGTGTCACTGCTATGCCTACAAGAACTGTGACAGTGAGCTTGATCTTGTCTTTAAAAGACAAGACCAAAAATTAAAGATACCGTGACAGATCCTGAGCAGTGATACCAAGGGAAGGGAGATGAGTTCTTCTAACCTAGGGTATATAATTCTAGGTATATATATGGATCTATGGTGTTTTGTAATGTTACATACATCTTAAGCTACATATACAGATGCTTCAAAGGTACTCTTTTTAGATCTATTTATCCCTTCTTGCTTTGCCGTGGAGCTGTTCAGGAGTTACCCAGAAGAGTGGAGACTGTCTTCCTGGCTTCCTTGTACAAATTTTATGTAGCTTTACCTATGATTTATGGGCAGGAAAGCTGTCTGCATAGTTCCACTCTTACTAATTGATGTGTATAGCTTGTCTCCCTTTAAGTGTGGGAATAAGTTGTTTTTTTTTTTTTTTTTCTCTTTTAATGGGCTTAGACCTCTCCATAACTGTCGACTTTCCTGCAGCAGCAGCAGTGAGCAATGCCTGCCGTGGCTGCTGTTTTACTGTAACCACCAGTTGACATCAGTTGCGTGCTTATCATGTACCTGGTACTATCATATATACTCTCCAGGTACAATCTCACTTAATCCTCAACATCATCCTTTTAGTTAGGAACTATTATGCCCCTCTGCCAGATGAAGAAATTGGATGGGAGAGGTGAACAAACTTGCCCAAAGTCACAGAAGTGATTGAGCTGGGATGTCAGTTCAAATCTCTTGGACATTATAACGCTGACCCCTCACCCCTGAGCTATATTATGTGGAGAAAAACTCTTTGCTGGCAGTGATAGGCCTACAAGAAGCCATGATGAGTGAGGAATGAGGGCTTTGGCAATTGGGAATGAGGCTTTTTTAGTGTGTGCCCAGAGTGTGTTGCTGTTACCTTTATTGGCTTGTGGGGAGAATAAAGCCCAAGGTGCACTTGGACACACAAGGGGGACCTTGTTCTAGAGATCTGACTTCCTTTGAAACCTCACAGGTAATGAGCAGATTCAGTGGTTCTAATAAAACGCTCGTGAGAATTCCCAGATTGAGTCAGGGTCCCAGATTGAGAAAATCTATGACCCCATTTTTCCAAGTTTTGCCTCATTCCAAAGCTCTAATATTTTAAAAACAATAATAACAACAAACTGTGCAGACATTTCTGAGATTTAGAAGTAAAAAATAGTTTCTGAGATGCAACCTACACAATAGAGTTGTGGAAAAGGCACACCGTGTGGATACCCTAGAATGCTACCAAATGGGTAAATGACTCTCTAGCATCCATAATGCACAAAACATGCCTGCAAAAGGACCCAATTACAATAGCAAATAAGGCTTGTGGAACGGATGCCATTTCGTGAATTGCGTGCGTAATGTGGTAAAGCTATCTTCTTTTGTAATGTCATGTTTGTGTATATTCACACTTATGCGTGGACATGCATGTGTAATAGCAACTCGGCGAAATACCCAGAGGGTGTGGAAAATCCTGCCTAGACTTGGGTTTTTAGACATGCTTCCTTTATTCTCAACACCCGTGCACATGAGAAACTGTAGCTTGAGCACAGACTTGGCAGGCAGACCCTGTTCACTGTTTTTCTGAAACACTCTTCCTTTCTCTTCAGTGGTACCTATTTGGGGGATACTAAGCAGTCTCACACTGGCCTCTCAGGCTTCCGAAGGGTATTGAAGACTTGTTTGGAGCACATAATTTATGCTGTGCTGAAAAACAGTCGGGACTGTAATGGTGCCCAGAGAATCCAAGTTCTCTGAAGCCCTGGATCACATTAATATGCGGTATTTCATTTACAACCCCTTGCTAAGTAGGTTTGAGAGGATAATGCCTTGTTTGAATAATAATATAGCACATTTTGCTATTCAAAGTGCTTTCACATAAATCATCCTTTTCATTTTATTTTTGAAACAATGAGGGAGATAAGGCCAGGATTATTACCTACAAGGAATCAGAAGCTCAGAAGGGTCAAGTGATTTACTCAAAGTCACATTGCAAGTTCTCAGCAAAGCCGAGATTAGAAGCTGTGATTCTTCATTCTCGGTTCAGCTGGGTCTTTTTAAAAAGAATGTCAGTGCCCACAGCTTCATGGATAGAATACTGAAATTCTCAGGCACAGCCTCTTGTTTCTAAGTGTGCACTTCTATAGTTTGCTTTTAACATTGAGATGTTGTGGTCTTGTGAGATGGCAGGAAATTTTTGAATAAAAGTTTATACTTTAACCTTTTCTCTTAGTAGATGACTTTAAAATCAGACCTGGAAGTGTATGGATTTCTTAAACTAAATATACAAAATTGGGTTCAAGCTATGTATAATGATAGTGATTCTTATATTTGTTTTTAATCCTGATATCTAATCATGGGCAGGGTGGTGAGTTTTACATGAGAAAGCATTTGGTAATCCCTGAAGTACTATGATAGGAAGAGCTGACATAGGAACTCTCAATGTTAGAAATTATTTAATTGAGTTAATTTGTAGTTTAATAGTTTCAACTTGTTTGAAATGGTATTTTGACTTGTTCACAAGGTTTCTGTGCTTAGTCCCTTTTCATTACTTTCATTCAAACATTCCTTTAAACACATCTATATTATTTTACATAATACTACGCATGATGATATATATGTGTTTAGCTGTATAAATGCTAGAGGGTTTAGTCCAGTACTATTCTCTTATACTTCTTTATTTGGATCCATTCTTGCTCTTCTCACACTCCTCTTGCCCCCCAGTGACCCATAATGACCAAAATATTTATCTTTTAGGTATCTTACTAAATTTGTGTAATTGCAAGTAAAAATAGACACAGATAAACATACACGTATGTGTAAATATCTATATGTATGTATACATATATACACACACACCTGTGCACAGGTATAGTGGGGATTATTTATCTTTTTTTAAAAAAGATTTTATTTATTTATTCATGGAAGATACAGAGAAAAAGAGAGGCAGAGACACAGGCAGAGGGAGAAGCAGGCTCCATGCAGGAAGCCCGACTTGGTACTTGATCCCAGGACTCCAGCATCACTCCCTGAGAGGAAGGCAGCACTAAACCGCGGAGCCACCCAGACTGCCCTATCTTTTTTTATAAATACAAGATTGGGCAGTCTGGGTGGCTCCGCAGCTTAGCATCACCTTCAGTCCAGGGTGTGATCCTGGAGACCCGGGATCGAGTCCCATGTCCGGCTTCCTGCATGGAGCCTGCTTCTCCCTCTGCCTATGTCTCTGCCTCTCTCTCCCTTTCTCTGTCTGTCTCTCATGAATAAATAAAATCTTTAAAAAAATACAAGATTATATAATAAGACTTTTACATAACTTACTTGCTCACTTACTAGTAGCATATGAAAACATTTCTACTATATCAAATGCTTTAGTTCTCTTACCTCTAGTGTCTGCATTATGTATAGAGCATGGTAAGACTACACCACATGAATTCAATCATTCAGTTATTAGTAGGCTTTCATTTCTTTCTACTCAATTCTCTTTTTCCAACTAGAAACAATCATACATGAAATATAATCAGGCAATGCTTCATGAAATATATATTTGCTTATTTCTATATGATGACTGGAGTAGGAATTATAGATTGAAGAGTAGTTTTGACATAATAGTTATCTGTCACCTTGTTTTCTAAAAAAAACTTTCCAGGACTGTATGGATATTCTTTCTCATTTTCTTTTATCCCAATCATACTGTTTCTTTTTATCCAAATCTATAACAAGTGTTCCTATCTTTCTAATCTCTACTAGTTTGTGGGCAAATTGATAAAGGAACAAAGGAACACATATATTTTATTAATCACTCTGCATAATAATGGGAACTTTTTTTTTTTTTTTTTGAAGATTTTGTTTAAGAGAGAATCAGTAGGGGGAGGGGTAGAGGTGGAGGGAGACACAACTCCCAGCCGAGCAGGGAGCCCAAAGCGGGGCTCCACCCTAGAACCCTGGGATCAGGACCTGATGGGAAGGCAGACACTTAAGCAACTGAGCCACCCAGGTGCCCCAATAAGGGGACATATTATTGTGCTTCAAATTTTTCATCCTCCACTACCAGCGAAATTGAGCATCTTTTCATGCCATTATTGTAATTTGCTTTTGCTTTTCCATAAACTATCCCAAACCTGTAACTCAACAGTTTTTTGTTTTGTTTTATTTATATATAATGCCTGTTTATTGTGATAAGCATTATATATTAATCCTTTATTATTCAATTTACAGGGTTTTTTTTCCTATTCTAAGTTGGTCTTTTGACTCTGTGTATGACATCTTCTGCCAATTTAGTTTTTTATTTTTTTTTATTTTTTTTTTGTTTGTTTGTTTGTTTTTTTTTTTTATTGGTGTTCAATTTACTAACATACAGAATAACACCCAGTGCCCGTCACCCATTCACTCCCACCCCCCGCCCTCCTCCCCTTCTACCACCCCTAGTTCGTTTCCCAGAGTTAGCAGTCTTTACGTTCTGTCTCCCTTTCTGATATTTCCCACACATTTCTTCTCCCTTCCCTTATTTTCCCTTTCACTATTATTTATATTCCCCAAATGAATGAGAACATATAATGTTTGTCCTTCTCCGACTGACTTACTTCACTCAGCATAATACCCTCCAGTTCCATCCACGTTGAAGCAAATGGTGGGTATTTGTCATTTCTAATAGCTGAGTAATATTCCATTGTATACATAAACCACATCTTCTTTATCCATTCATCTTTCGTTGGACACCGAGGCTCCTTCCACAGTTTGGCTATAGTGGCCATTGCTGCTAGAAACATCGGGGTGCAGGTGTCCCGGCGTTTCATTGCATTTGTATCTTTGGGGTAAATCCCCAACAGTGCAATTGCTGGGTCGTAGGGCAGGTCTATTTTTAACTGTTTGAGGAACCTCCACACAGTTTTCCAGAGTGGCTGCACCAGTTCACATTCCCACCAACAGTGTAGGAGGGTTCCCTTTTCTCCGCATCCTTTCCAACATTTGTTGTTTCCTGCCTTGTTAATTTTCCCCATTCTCACTGGTGTGAGGTGGTATCTCATTGTAGTTTTGATTTGTATTTCCCTGATGGCAAGTGATGCAGAGCATTTTCTCATATGCATGTTGGCCATGTCTATGTCTTCCTCTGTGAGATTTCTGTTCATGTCTTTTGCCCATTTCATGATTGGATTGTTTGTTTCTTTGGTGTTGAGTTTAATAAGTTCTTTATAGATCTTGGAAACTAGCCCTTTATCTGATATGTCATTTGCAAATATCTTCTCCCATTCTGTAGGTTGTCTTTGAGTTTTGTTGACTGTATCCTTTGCTGTGCAAAAGCTTCTTATCTTGATGAAGTCCCAATAGTTCATTTTTGCTTTTGTTTCTTTTGCCTTTGTGGATGTATCTTGCAAGAAGTTACTATGGCCGAGTTCAAAAAGGGTGTTGCCTGTGTTCTACTCTAGGATTTTGATGGAATCTTGTCTCACATTTAGATCTTTCATCCATTTTGAGTTTATCTTTGTGTATGGTGAAAGAGAGTGGTCTAGTTTCATTCTTCTGCATGTGGATGTCCAATTTTCCCAGCACCATTTATTGAAGAGACTGTCTTTCTTCCAATGGATAGTCTTTCCTCCTTTATCGAATATTAGTTGCCCATAAAGTTCAGGGTCCACTTCTGGATTCTCTATTCTGTTCCACTGATCTATGTGTCTGTTTTTGTGCCAGTACCACACTGTCTTGATGACCACAGCTTTGTAGTACAACCTGAAATCTGGCATTGTGATGCCCCCAGATATGGTTTTCTTTTTTAAAATTCCCCTGGCTATTCGGGGTCTTTTCTGATTCCACACAAATCTTAAAATAATTTGTTCTAACTCTCTGAAGAAAGTCCATGGTATTTTGATAGGGATTGCATTAAACGTGTATATTGCCCTGGGTAACATTGACATTTTCACAATATTAATTCTGCCAATCCATGAGCATGGAATATTTTTCCATCTCTTTGTGTCTTCCTCAATTTCTTTCAGAAGTGTTCTATAGTTTTGAGGGTATAGATCCTTTACATCTTTGGTGAGGTTTATTCCTAGGTATCTTATGCTTTTGGGTGCAATTGTAAATGGGATTGACTCCTTAATTTCTCTTTCTTCAGTCTCATTGTTAGTGTATAGAAATGCCACTGACTTCTGGGCATTGATTTTGTATCCTGCCACGCTACCGAATTGCTGTATGAGTTCTAGCAATCTTGGGGTGGAGACTTTTGGGTTTTCTATGTAGAGTATCATGTCATCGGCGAAGAGAGAGAGTTTGACTTCTTCTTTGCCAATTTGAATGCCTTTAATGTCTTTTTGTTGTCTGATTGCTGAGGCTAGGACTTCCAGTACTATGTTGAATAGCAGTGGTGAGAGTGGACATCCCTGTCTTGTTCCTGATCTTAGGGGAAAGGCTCCCAGTGCTTCCCCATTGAGAATGATATTTGCTGTGGGCTTTTCATAGATGGCTTTTAAGATGTCGAGGAATGTTCCCTCTATCCCTACACTCTGAAGAGTTTTAATCAGGAATGGATGCTGTATTTTGTCAAATGCTTTCTCTGCATCCAATGAGAGGATCATATGGTTCTTGGTTTTTCTCTTGCTGATATGATGAATCACATTGATTGTTTTACGGGTGTTGAACCAGCCTTGTGTCCCAGGGATAAATCCTACTTGGTCATGGTGAATAATTTTCTTAATGTACTGTTGGATCCTATTGGCCAGTATCTTGTTGAGAATTTTTGCATCCATGTTCATCAGGGATATTGGTCTGTAATTCTCCTTTTTGGCGGGGTCTTTGTCTGGCTTTGGAATTAAGGTGATGCTGGCTTCATAGAACGAATTTGGAAGTACTCCATCTCTTTCTATCTTTCCAAACAGCTTTAGGAGAATAGGTATGATTTCTTCTTTAAACGTTTGATAAAATTCTCCTGGGAAGCCATCTGGCCCTGGACTCTTGTGTCTTGGGAGGTTTTTGATGACTGCTTCAATTTCCTCCCTGGTTATTGGCCTGTTCAGGTTTTCTATTTCTTCCTGTTCCAGTTTTGGTAGTTTGTGGCTTTCCAGGAATGCGTCCATTTCTTCTAGATTGCCTAATTTATTGGCGTATAGCTGTTCATAATATGTTTTTAAAATCGTTTGTATTTCCTTGGTGTTGGTAGTGATCTCTCCTTTCTCATTCATGATTTTATTAATTTGAGTCTTCTCTCTCTTCTTTTTAATAAGGCTGGCTAATGGTTTATCTATCTTATTAATTCTTTCAAAGAACCAACTCCTGGTTCTGTTGATCTGTTCCACAGTTCTTCTGGTCTCGATTTCATTAAGTTCTGCTCGAATCTTTATTAACTCCCTTCTTCTCTTGGGTGTAGGATCTATTTGCTGTTTTTTCTCTAGCTCCTTTATGTGTAAGGTTAGCTTTTGTATTTGAGTTCTTTCCAGTTTTTGAATGGATGCTTGTATTGCGATGTATTTCCCCCTTAGGACTGCTTTTGCTGCATCCCAAAGATTTTGAACGGTTGTATCTTCATTCTCATTAGTTTCCATGAATCTTTTTAATTCTTCCTTAATTTCCTGGTTGACCCTTTTATCTTTTAGCAGGATGGTCCTTAACCTCCATGTGTTTGAGGTCCTTCCAAACTTCTTGTTGTGATTTAGTTCTAATTTCAAGGCATTATGGTCCGAGAATATGCAGGGGACAATCCCAATCTTTTGGTATCGGTTCAGACCCGATTTGTGACCCAATATGTGGTCTATTCTGGAGAAAGTTCCATGTGCGCTTGAGAAGAATGTGTATTCAGTTGAGTTTGGATGTAAAGTTCTGTAGATATCTGTGAAATCCATCCGGTCCAGTGTATCATTTAAAGCTCTTGTTTCTTTGGAGATGTTTTGCTTAGAAGACCTATCGAGTATAGAAAGAGCTAGATTGAAGTCACCAAGTATAAGTGTATTATTATCTAAGTATTTCTTCACTTTGGTTAATAATTGATTTATATATTTGGCAGCTCCCACATTCGGAGCATATATATTGAGGATTGTTAAGTCCTCTTGTTGAATAGATCCTTTAAGTATGATATAGTGTCCCTCTTCATCTCTCACTACAGTCTTTGGGGTAAATTTTAGTTTATCTGATATAAGGATGGCTACCCCTGCTTTCTTTTGAGGACCATTCGAATGGTAAATGGTTCTCCAACCTTTTATTTTCAGGCTGTAGGTGTCCTTCTGTCTAAAATGAGTCTCTTGTAGACAGCAAATAGATGGGTCCTGCTTTTTTATCCAGTCTGAAACCCTGCGCCTTTTGATGGGGTCATTAAGCCCGTTCACATTCAGAGTTACTATTGAGAGATATGAGTTTAGTGTCATCATGATATCTATTCAGTCTTTGTTTTTGTGGACTGTTCCACTGAACTTCTTCTTAAAGGGGAATTTTAAGAGGCCCCCTTAAAATTTCTTGCAGAGCTGGTTTGGAGGTCACATATTCTTTTAGTTGCTGCCTGTCTTGGAAGCTCTTTATCTCTCCTTCCATTTTGAATGAGAGCCTTGCTGGATAAAGTATTCTTGGTTGCATGTTCTTCTCATTTAGGACCCTGAATATATCCTGCCAGCCCTTTCTGGCCTGCCAGGTCTCTGTGGAGAGGTCTGCTGTTACCCTAATACTCCTCCCCATAAAAGTCAGGGATTTCTTGTCTCTTGCTGCTTTAAGGATCTTCTCCTTATCTTTAGAATTTGCAAGCTTCACAATTAAATGTCGAGGTGTTGAACGGTTTTTATTGATTTTGGGGGGAGATCTCTCTATTTCCTGGATCTGAATGCCTGTTTCCCTTCCCAGATTAGGAAAGTTTTCAGCTAGAATTTGTTCAAATACATATTCTGGCCCTCTGTCCCTTTCGGCGCCCTCGGGAACCCCAATTAAACGTAGGTTTTTCTTCCTCAGGCTGTCGTTTATTTCCCTTAATCTATCTTCATGGTCTTTTAATTGTTTGTCTCTTTTTTCCTCAGTTTCCCTCTTTGCTATCAACTTGTCTTCTAGGTCACTCACTCGTTCTTCCACCTCGTTAACCCTCGTCGTTAGGACTTCTAGTTTGGATTGCATCTCATTCAATTGATTTTTAATTTCTGCCTGATTAGCTCTAAATTCTGCAGTCATGAAGTCTCTTGAGTCCTTTATACTTTTTTCTAGAGCCACCAGTAGCTGTATAATAGTGCTTCTGAATTGGCTTTCTGACATTGAATTGTAATCCAGATTTTGTAACTCTGTGGGAGAGAGGACTGTTTCTGATTCTTTCTTTTGAGGTGAGGTTTTCCTTCTAGTCATTTTGCTCAGTGCAGAGTGGCCAAAAGCAAGTTGTATTGGGAAAAAGAGAAAAAGAGAGGAGAGAAAGAAGGAAAGAAAAGAGAAAGAGAAAAAAAAAGGGAAGAAAAAGAAAAAAAAAAAAAGAAAAAAAAAAAAAAAAGAGAAAGAAAAAGAAAGGAGAAAAAAAAGGGGGTGGGGGAAGGAAACAAATCAAAAAGCAAAACAAAATAAAAACAAAAACAAAAACAAACAAACAAACAAAGAACCACGGGGCAGTATCTTCTGATTCTGTGTACTTTAAGTCCCTTGGCTTCCTCTGGAAGTTGTCCGTCCAGCTGGTCTTCTGGGGGAGGGGCCTGTTGTGCTGATTTTCAGGTGTTAGCAGTTGGGGGAGCTGCTGTGCCCCTGCCTGGTGCAGGGCTCAGTGGGGGTTGTTTACCCCGTGAGGCCGCAGGAGGAACAGCCCCAGTGGCGGGGCAGCTCTGGAAACCTGGATTCAGCTCCGGCAGGAACTCCGTCTGCAGGGCCTGGAGGCTCCGGGGCGGGGCCGCTGATCTGCTCAGCTCGGGGCAGGAGCGTCCTCGCTGTCCTGGGCCCTCCCGGCCTCTGCCTGTCCCGGGGGAGGCGGGATCCTGGGCTGTGTCCCGGCGCCCTGTGCTCCGGAGCCTGCGCTGTTGGATTCGCGCTCCGGGGCCGCGCGCGCTGTTGGATTCGCGCTCCCGGGCCGCGCAGCCCCCTCCGCGGAGCCGCCGCCCGAGCCCCTCCGAGCTGCTCCTGGAACCGCGCAGCCCCCTCCGCACGGAGCCTCCTCCTCTGCCCGAGCCCCTCCGAGCTGCTCCCGGGGCCGCGCAGCCCCCTCCGCGGAGCCGCCGCCCGAGCCCCTTCAGCTGCTCCGGGTCCCGCCGGGTCCCGCCGTGCGCGCTGCAGCCCTTAGGGAGCTCGGCCGCGGGGTGTGGGGCTCTCCCGGGGCGCAGGTGTCTGTTACTGTCCCGGGGAGCCCGAGGGCATCCCCGCCCTCCTGGGTCCTGCTCCAGCTCCCTGCGAGCCCCTTTCCCCCGGGAAGGTCGGTGCAGCTCCTGCTCCTCCGGGACGGGGCTCTCCTGTCCTGGGGACACTCGCCCCGGCCTCAGCCCGGCTCCTCGCGGGCCCCTCCCCCTTGGAGGCCTTTGTTTCTTTATTTCTTTTTCCCCGTCTTCCTACCTTGATAGAAGCGCGAACTCTTCTCACTGTAGCATTCCAGCTGGTCTCTCTTTAAATCTCAGGCCGAATTCATAGATTTTCAGGATAATTTGAAGGTTTTCTAGGTAGTTTGGTGGAGACAGGTGATTTGGAGACCCTACTCTTCCGCCATCTTGCTCCTCTGGCAACCAATTTAGTTTTTTAAAGTATGTTTCTTTGTTCTTATATAACCACTTAGTTTCCTGTATCAGTTAAATTACACAGAGGTCTTCTACATCTTCACATTTCTTCAGATCAATGGACTATTTACTCATGTAATGTATCTGAATGAAATGCTGAAAGATTGAGGCCCACGTTAATTTTTTTTCTTTGTGTCATTGCTAGTGATTAAATAATCTATTCTTTTTCCAATGGATTAAACTACTACTTTTGTCTTTATTAAACTCTCATACATGCTGGAATTCTCTCAATTAATTCTCTGATGTTATTTTTTTTTTAATTTCCTAAAACTGATGGAAAATATATCAGTTTATAGTCTGGTACCACTATTTGTCTGAAGGTAATTCCTGGAATTTCTGGTATCAATTGTAATGAATAGTACAATATCTCAAGAAGCCACTCTCAGGATCCAAGAGCCATAATCTAAAGGCATTTTGTGGCAATTACCTGGCATTTCAGAGGAAAAGGAAGACATTACAATATAAGAATAAAAAGTATAGAGTTAACATCACAAACAGCTTAAGGCAAAGAAGTTAGAGTTTCTGTCCATTTTTTATGAATTTTAGCATGATATTGGCAACGACAGAAACATGAAGGTATGCATTTGTGACACAATTTGGCCAGCATTGTTCTGTTTGTCCATGAGTCTTGACCATGACAAAGTTGGTTGTTTCAGTGCTATTATGCAATATGTAGGTGTCACCTGAGATTGATGTCATAGTAATAATTGGTTTACAATAGAATCAAAATCTGTCCTTGTTAGCTAAGTATTTGACAAAAATCCTGGTATATCTCTGTGTATGTTAAAGAAAGGAAGGCTGGATGGGAACATAACTGCAGATTTAAAACCCACATTCCAACACCAATGATTAATTGAAATTATTTTTGTCCCCACTGCATTTTTCCTTTGTCCGTGGACTTAAAAATTTTGTCACACTTTGGGTGTGACACAGAACACCAAGGAATAATTCTAGGACACAAGAATCAAGATTCAAAATCACTCTGATAGCTCATGACAAAATAGTGACATTTACCCAGGATATAAGTAAAATTCCTCATATTGATTAAGAAAAATAACTCATATAGGAAAACATTATATTTGAGCAAGTTTGCTATGACCCAGCATAAATATTTTGAGGCATTTATGCTTTTGTGTCATATCTTTAGGCCACAAATGAGTTGTATATTCTGGCCAGGGATACCTGTGTAAATATGGAATTTCTCTACTTCACTTTGAAAATATATTTTTTTATAAATATTCTTGTTCCAAGTCAGTTGATGTCAGGTCAATTCCATAAATGTGTGACAGGTAACTACTATGACGCAGGCATTAGGGAATATTCCAGGAACAGGTATTCGCATAGGACTTTGCCTCTGTACTTAAGGAACTTGGAGTTTAATGGGGAAGGCAGACCTAAGAAACACATGATATCAAAGTACTCATAGGAAGGGCACCATGGTTGCCTAGCTATCAGCTGTAAAAGTTGTTAATGGATTTTCATTAATACACTTTTACCTGAAAGATGTCCTGGCTCCTTTTTAACTGTGCCATGTAGTAGTGATAGTGAGTTGTTTTCATACTGCTGAGGAGTCCTGAGTCCTTTCCTTGACTTATGGCTAGAAAGCAGCAAGAGTTTCCTGACTAATTGATATTTCAAAGAAAAATGAGGGTCATTTAAACATAATGCATTTATTCATAAAACTATTATAAGCTACAGGTTTGATTTATTTGACCCCTAGTAATTGGCACAGATTTATAATAAAGCTAGGCTGCTCCAAATATTTTTATTATGATGATTCCTACAGGAAAGAATCAAAGCAAACAAACCAAACAAAGCAAAAGTAATAGCAACACATTCTTCCTTAATCTTTCTAAAGGCCAATGCTCATTCTCTATCTATCGCACTTGGATTTGTAAATAACCTCCCTATTGTTCAAGAGGCCCTGCTGACATTTCACCTTTCTCAAAAAGCAAAAGTACAACAAAACTTCCTAGATTAGTATTTCTCCAATTGTTTTCTTCAGAACAATAGACATGATGGAGTTCAATGGTAAAGGGGTACAAATAAGTTAGGACAGTATTTTATACTTTTCCCCCTTTTAGAATTTTACAGTGTACATTATCAGAATCACATTGGCTTAACTAAATATGATAGGACTAAAATGATATGACTGAAGAGCTTTTTTTAAAAAAAATTAAAGAAATAAATAAACTAAAAAAACCTCCTATCAACATCCCTGGGAACTTAGAACATGCTACTTCAAATAATATAGAATGTGGACATCTTGACAGTTGATAATGAACGTTCTAAGAAGTTTGCTTGCAGAACTAACTATTGATCTTTACTGCTTTTACAAGTTCGGCATTGCTACAATTGATTATACCCACTTTACCATGGAAGAAATTATATATATAGAAAAAGTCCCCAGAATTTATTTGGGAAGAGGAAAGTGTATGCATGTGTACGTGTCTGTCTATCTTGGAGGGCTGGGAGGTGGGATTGAGTGAGACAATGTGAGAAAACATTGTAATTGATTTTTTAAAATTAATCTCTAAGGACTTTACTGTTTATAGAAATTAAAATAACACCTGATATAATTAAAACCAACTTAAACTAAAGTATTCCTTTGGCAGAAAGTGTCATGTGGTTACGAACTTTCCAGATTCATGAAATGTACAATATGTAGTGCCACTTCAATAGATCAGTGCTCATTTTAGAAGGATGTAGCAAACTGAGAGTTTCTAGAGGAGACTGTGTGGAAGAGGTAATTGGGTGATGGGCAGTAAGGGGGCACTTGATATCATAAGCACTGGGTGTTGTATACAACTGATGAATCACTAAACTCTACCTCAAGAAAAAAAGAAAGAAGAAAAAAAAGGATGTTCAACGTCAGATTCCTATGCAGTGGGTAAAAGCCAATATCCCAATTTTATAGGTAAACAGGCACAGAGAGGTTAAGGGACATGCCCAAGGCCACAGAGGAAATCAGAGCCTGAATCTGGCACATTCTATTCTCTGTTCCCAGAAGAAGCCACTAAACCATGCTTCCTCTTGACATGGGAGCTTAGAACATTTAACATGGTCATCTTGCCTTTTTTCTTCCCAGTGACCATGGAAAGTCTTTTCTTGATTACATGGTCAAATTAGATCTTTTTTTTTTCAGCCTTCCCCATGCTTGCCTCTCTGGTTCTACAGCAGCAGCCTATCTTCTGTCTGCTTGGTTTAGGAAGCTCCTTCTTCAGGGTTTCTGAATTGCTGGCCTTTTGGTGACGTTTGGCGCAACAACCCTCTCTACCTATAACCCACATCGCTGACCTCAGAGCTCAATGAACGTTTCATTTACATGCACAGTCAAATTAAATTTGCCCAGCCTTTGAAAACTTACATCTGTTGAGTGTCTAATTTGTATTGCCATTTGTTTCACAGATGTGTAACAAGACAAATACCTGTCCAGGCTTACATGGGATTCAGAAATGCTTACGTTAATCATGCTGGTGGAAAGAGGTTAAGGGCTATACAATAAATCAGTCTCCAAATGGTTTTCACTTGGAAAGGCCTGGGAGAACAGGGTTATTTTTATCCTAGGATGCTTTTAATTTGAATCAAAAATGCTTTACCACATGTTCTGCCACAAGTTCAAAAGGATTGGTAACAAACATTTAATCTTTTTCTTCTCGGATTGGCGCTAAGCCCTCATCAAAAAGCGTATGCAGTCAAGCAGCTTATCTCCACTGAGCTGCTTCCCTTAATGTGTTCCTAATTATAATCGTATATATTGCTCACTGTGGCCGATTGAACAATATGGCAGTAATTTCTTTACAGGCCTCCCTGCTCTTTGAACTGTGAGTACAGAGGGCTAGAACAGAACCAGATCAATGGGATTTGAGTGCTGGCAAATCAAGCCAGATGCGATCTTTAGAGAATGAATCTCCAGCTGTTTCCCAGAAAGGAATTTCAACAGACAGCTGGGGACCTTATCATTATCATCATGATCATGATCTTCATCATCTTTCCCACAAAATACACCCACAACGCTATAGGAAATGTGCAACTATTCTCATCTCTTCCTAAATCACTACCCATCGTGGAGTCTCCTAAATGCTTTGAAATGGAGACCGTGTAACACAGATAAGTCTGTGACTGATGATGTGGGATGGAGACATAACAATATTATATTGACACTATGTATTTGTCAGTGCTGCATGATATGTGGCTGAAAGCAATATCTAAAAGTCCTCTTTAAAGTACAACATTTCCATGTTGTGTTAGAAGGAGCTAACATAATTCTCATTCTCTTGGTCAAAATGGTGTATTATTGCTTTGTGCATACATTCTATGCCCTCTACATCACTATCACCAGGACTTGTCTGAGGTAGTACCCAAAAAACATTTCTGGGAGAAGTGTTGCTTTGCATTGTGCCTTATACTGTAAGGGAAGAGGGCAAGCTTAATAAGTTAGAAGGAAGTTGTTGTGGCCCTCAAAGAGTCTCCCAATCTAAGAGTCCCAGTGCACAAAGTTAAGAATGATTATTATTTTTTTTTGAACAATTTAAGAATTGTTTTACTGAAAGGAAATATGCAAGAGTAGAAAGACCCACAGGATTTCCCACATGCAGAACCATCCAGAGTTGGCTGGTCTATATGAAATGATTTATGTCTCCTTCAAATGCCTACCTCATAAAAATCCTTCACTTCTGACATGTTCTGCTCTGGTGCTCCCAATTCCTGATCCTGGTGTCTGTTTTAGAAATCCAGGACTTGCTAAGGCCATCTCATTTCCATTGGGTTATAGCACTCTATCTCCAGGAAACAATTTGAGAAGAACCAGGATCATTGCAAACTGTTGTTACCAAATGAGGTTGGTCAGGTAAAATATGGAAGAGGTGGAGGTGGGAATTCAAGGTCAGGAGAACAATACTTAGGGACCCCCAAAATATGAGTGGATGAGAAACAAGAGCAGGGATCCCTTTTTTGAGTAGTGACCAGAGAAGAGGAAACCTGAGAGAAGGAGCAGAGGAGGCTGATTCTCAAAAAACAAAACAAAAACAAAAATAACCAAAAGCCTTTGGGACTTAAAGTGCATTATACAATTACTTCTTCCATGTGGTTCTTAGCACTGAGTATTAAGACCTAGAGCATGTAGGTGATGAATCCTGAATGTTTATTTACATTTGCTTACCTGAGCTAGAAGTTTGAGGAACTATACCACCATACATGGGTACAGAGTAAAATAATTATTTATATTAATCTGTCACCCAAATATGACCTGAATGTGACTAAAATTGTGCGGTATGTCTTGAAGTTATCTTTTCTGAGGTTACACAGATAGTAAATGTGAATTGTTTGGATCTATGGTCTTCAAACCTTTTTTGATGGAAAATTCTTATGAGTCAGAAAAAAATTGTGAAGATGTATCACCAATATATGTATATTAATTCATAAGTTGTACATATACTTCTATTGATATTGGTAGTAATATTTAATATATTTCTCCCTTGCTTTAGGGAAAAAATATATTGAAATATCAATTCACATGGCTTTTGTCCACAATTCAATGGCTCATCTTGCTCCTGTCCTAAGTATGAACATCCCACCTAGGAACAGACCATACCTCTAGAGAAGTAGCTGGACAGCTGTGGATCGCATCATTATGAAATTTGCTCTCCTTTTTAGGGTACCAGTACAGAATTGGAGAAGGGCAGAAAAATGCACTTGGTCGTGCATGGAGAATTCCGAAGATCTTCTTGTGCAAGGGAGGGGACAAAATTGCTTATCAAATAAGAAAAGCATAAGGTTTAAAGCCTCTACAATGTCTGTTTCTTTTAGCCAAAATTTTAGCAAGTATATATGCACAATAGGGCTAAGAGAACTGGTGTCTTCTAAAGAGTATATGAAATTATCATTGTGTTTTGCAAAAAATTAAAAGTGAAAGTAATTTCCACTATAAACCTATTACAGTGCTTCCCTGTTTCCCGGCCACAGGTCAGTGAGCAAATTTGAATTAAGATTTGGATAAATGGTTCCTTCTGATGGAGAAGGGCAGGTAATATGATCAGGGCTGGGTAAACAGAGGGCATCAACTCTGTATATTGGGTTTCTGTGGATGGGTACAGAGATGATTGCTGTATATTCTTTACTCTCAAATATTTTTTTAAGTGGGTAAAGAGAATAGCAGACATTATCCTACAAATATATATTTTTAAAGATTTTATTTATTCATGAGAGACACAGAGACAGAGGCAGAGGCAGAGGGAGAGGGAGAAGAAGGCTCCATGAAGGGAGCCTGATACAGGACTTGATCCCAGAACCCCAGAATCATGCCCTGAGCCAAAGGCAAATGCTCAACCACTAAGCCACCCAGGTGCCCCTATCCTAGACATATTTTGAGAAATTAATGAAAGTCCTAGAACTGGGTTTACATGAATAATTTAAGCAGGTATATGGGGCTCAGAGACACTTAAATAATCTGGAAAGACTTGTAATAAGGCCCAACTTGATGGAAGAAGTTGCTGGAGAACGTGGTGGTCTTCCTTTGAAGTCCAGCTTTGGAAGAATGAATACTGTGGTGTAAAAGAAAAAAGAGTTTAACTTTCTTTTAGGAGTGCATACCAGTTCTTAGAGCCTGTATAAATACTCTATTTTATGCCAGTTGAGTCGTCACAGGTTCTGTGAAATCCTCCATTACAATTTTTATACAAAACAAATCAATTCTAATTCGATTCAACAATTACACATTGATCTCCTAAAATGTGCCAAACATAATACAGAACATGCATTTTACAGGAAAATTGGACTGCGCTAAGATATGCAGCAAATCATCTGCAATTTTATGAAAGGGAAGCCAGGCATGCTAATGGAGTTTGTTTTCATAAACATGAAGTGTTTGGGCATGTTTGATTTTTCAGTTGGGCTGCTCAGCCAAGCTGAGTTAACACCTTGTAAAAAGTGAGTTGCTTCTCATTTTCTTAATAGGAAGCAGCGAGAGTCATCGTTAAGATCCCTCATATCAGCTGGAGGCCTTCTGTAGCATTCCTGAAGCCTCTGAGGTTGAACCTAGGATGCAGATCCATCTGGATACTTGAGACCAGACAGTGTGTTTCTCCAGAGAATTCAAACTATCTCCCCATCAATCTTAGACAAGAAAACTATCTAAAGGCAGATCTTTGTTTCAAATGGCTGAGTGGGAATAAAAGTTCTATTGATAAGCTTTTACATCATACTAATTTCTTGAAATATGTAGCTGGATCCTCATTTTTACAATCCACTTGGCCTTTAGTACATACCATATTTCTGCATCTGTGTGGATATCACTTTTCTCAGTAATATAATGTTAACTTAAGAATGTGATAAAACAGGAAGCATGCTGGAACTTTTCCTTGTCCTGTGGCCTTAACAAGCCACAGCTGTATCAGCAGCTGGTCATTGAAGGAACATGGTGCTAGCCTCTCCCAGCATCCTTTTTTAACTAGATCAAAAGGAAATAGACGAGGCAGAAGGTTTTATCATCAAAGCCAATAGAAATCTGTGGGAGCCAATATTTCCATTTAGATTGCTTTAGCCTCATCAGGCTGAAAAGATTTTTTCTCTAGTGGGAAGAGGTTGTTAAATCAGCCAATTTGAAAAGCTTTTTCATCCTCAGAACTTTATCCTTACTTAGTTTGTCAAAGAAAGGGAATATGGTGTCAAAAAGTTTGCTCACCTCCCAACATGCTTTGCTGAGTTGTCAGCTTATTTTCTTACCAATTATTTTAAAAGGTGTATTAACTACCACTAGTGATTGCTTAAGTGGCATTTTCACTGCAAATGGCTTGCCATAGACTTTATAAAGGAACCCAAAACTTCTATTTCATTTGCAGGTAAAGCTAAAGAATAACCACAATGAAGGAATTAATAGTATCAGTTTCTAGGAAGAAGTCAAATAAATAGTGTTTCATTTGAAAAATAAGTGTCTTAATTCTTTCAGATGACACTGTCTCAATGCAATTATTTGCCAGTCCCTATAGGCCAAGTGCAACTTGTCAATCAATGGACTCATGGAAGCCCTCGGAAAATGTTGAGAAATATTCTGCTTATCTTTAAATTTTATTTTAAAAGACTTTATTATCTTTAGAGCAGTTTTAAGTTAACAACAAAATTGAGAAGAAGGTACAGGGATATTTCATATATCACCACCCACCCACATAAGCATAGCTTTCCCCTTTATCAACATCCCCCCCTGAAATGGTGCCTCTGTTACAAATGATGAACCTACATTGACATGTCATTATCACCCAAAGTCTGTAGTTTACCTTAGGGTTCACTTTTGGTGTACATTCTGTGGGTTTGGAGTTTTTGGTAAGGATGTGGGGAAATGGGAACCGTTGGGCACTATTGATAGGAATGTAAAATGGTGCTTTTCACTTGCTGTGAAAAGTAGTATGGAGTGCCCTCAAAAAAATTAAACAGAATCACCATATTATCTAGTATGGTGATCCACTTCTAGGTATATGGTGCAAAGGATTGAAAGCAGGGACTCAAAGAGGTGTTCGTACACCTGTGTTTACAGCAGCATTATTCACAATAGCCAAGGGCTGGAAGCAACCCAGCTGTCCATGAACAGATGAATGGATACACAAAATGTAGGATATACATATAATGGAATATTATTCAGCCTTTAAAAGGAAGACAATCATGACATATGTTACAACATAGATGAACCTTGAGGACATTACGTCAAGTGAAAGAAGCCAGTCACAAAAGGACAAATAGTGTATGATTCCATTTATGTGAAGTACCTAGAGTAGTCAAATTCATAGGTATAGAAATTAGTGTGGTGATTGCCAGGGACTGGGTTAGGGGATAATGAGGAGTTATTGTCTGAGGGGTAAAAAGTTTCTTTTTTGCTAGATGAAAAGAGTTCTATGGATGGATGCTGGTGATGGTGGCACAACAGTGTGAGCGTACAGTGGTTAAGACAGTAAATATCATGTTATGTGTGTATTATCACAGTTTTTTTTCTAAAAAAAGTAAAACAAAACACCTCAAAAGCAAAAAGGAGGGGATCTCTGGGTGGCTCAGAGGTTTGGTGCCTGTCTTTGGCCCAGCACGTGATCCTGGGGACCCAAGATTGAGTCCCACATCGGGCTCCCTGCATGGAGCCTGCATCTTCCTCTGCCTCTCTCTGTGCCTTTCATGAATAAATAAATAAAATCTTTTTTAAAAAAAAAGCAAAAAGGAATACAATATGCAGTGCCCAGATCGTTGTTTCTAAATACCATTTTCTGATGAAAAGTACCAACACTCTTCTGAGAAATGGCTGTTTCTAGGGCTGGGGAAGAGAGAGTACAAGGTAAGCCTGGAGAATCTTTCCAGAAAGAAATGAAGTTATCAAAGAAATAAAAAGAGCAAAACACAACAGGACAACAAACAATAGGGCATGTTAAAGGGACATGAGCACCGACTAGAAGAGCCAACTGGCCATAACTGGCACGATTTGGGGAATAAAATAATATAGTATTGGATTATAGCCCAAAGTACAAAGTAAACATCTGTGGATCCATTCTAATATAAATCAGTGTTTCAGTAAATCAGTAAATTGAGGAGATGGGACCAGTCTGCCTTATAGAAGAATTCTAAATAATATATGTAGGTACTTGCTCTTGCAGGAAGTGAAGCTTAGCCTCTCTTCACCTCAATGGAGACCAGGCTTCCTGGCTGGCTGAGTGAATAGAGTATGGGATGGAAAAAAGAAGAGCAATTTTGCAGTGGGGAAATCTAGCAAGCACTAGCTTAATCAAGGTTAACATCACCAGATACTAAGTGAGTTTGATATCCTGCACCCACTTATACAGTGTGATAAGAAGGATACTTCTTTGGGGTATTTTCCCCTCAAACCTATAATACCAATCTAACCATGAGGACAGCATTAGACAACCTAAAATTGAGGGGCATTTTACAAGATACCCAACCAGGACTCTTTAAAGTTGTCCAGGTCATCAAAAATAAGGAAAGACTGAGAAACTGTCACAGCTATAGGAAATTAAGGAGACATGAGGACTCTCTATCATACGGTGCCCTGGATGGAGCTAAAAAAAAAAAAATTAGTGGGAAAACTGGAGACATTTGAAGTAAATCAAGTTTATTTAATAGTGTGTACCCGATGTGAATTTCTTAGTTTTGACAAATGTTCCAGGATGATATGTCGTCAAATTAGGGGAAACTTGGTGAAGCATGTATAGGAATTCTCAGGACTATCCTCAGAACTTTTCTATGAGCCTAAACATTATTTTAAAATTTTATTTTTAACTTTTCCAAGGAATGCAGATTGAGGGAGTCATCATCGATCTATTTTTAAAAAGGAATATGTTACTTGTCTTAGCATGATGAACTATATTTTGAAAAAACAACCTATAGATACTTAAGGACACTAAAGATGTTTCTTTCAAAATCAGTAAAAAGCCTAGCAAGTAATGGAATAATAAATAATATGTAAGTTTATTAAGCAATTATGGCAAGGCCCACTATATAATACATAGCAAGTGATAAGTGTTATCACTTAACATTGGAAGTAAAGTTGAAACAAGTAAAAATTATATTTTTAAGAAGGAAAGAAATAGATATTATTTCTACTACACATTATTTGTACATATTTGGCTCATTGCAAAAACAGCAAAGAATCAATTGAATAACTATTATTAGTAGAAACTATAATTATTGGAAAAATTTAGTGAAGTGACTTGGCACATGATAAATGTATTTAATAACTTTCTTATGCACCAGCAATAGCCATCTGTATAAATACACCAGAAAAAGAAATTATGCATAGAATCAAACAGTATAATATATATAGGAATAATATAAGTGCCCAATAACACAGAGAAGAAAAAGGTAATTTAGGTTTATGAACATGATGGAATATTATGTGGGTATTTATAACCGTGTTTTCAGGAGAATTTGTGACAATAAGTCAGGTATCTACAATAAAGTTAAGTAGAAATTTAAGATGCCAAATTACATAGTAAGCCAATTCAGAACGTGGAGGAAACTATGCAAATAAAAAACCATAAAATTAATCCATTGATACTTGGGTCAAAACAGCTGAAGAATAAAACCTCTCCGTTGTGGTAGGTCAAGGAACAAACCCCCACCATAAAAGATGGGAAATTTGGTTCTTTGTATACTCAATAAGGGGTTTTGATGTGAGCTAATATATACCAAGCTGGCCATTCTTAATTGTCAGAGGCTTTTCCGGGGATTTCAGGCAGTTTGACGAGAGGGAGGTGGGAAAGTTAAGTTTGAGATGCATGTTAAACAGACAAAAGGAGATTTCCAATATGATGTCCCACAAAGAATACACAAACATGAACAAAAGTCACTCTCCAAAGGAAAATGTTTGTGTCAGAGGGTGAAATTGAAAGTTTGTCTATCACATGCCCAATGTTGGCTCCTTGGCAATTTCCTGTAGGAGAGGTTGAGCAGAAGTGGAAATCTGCTGTGGGGTGCCTTCCATAATACAATTGTCCCTCACATGGACATGGCCCTTGAGGCTGTGCTGGAGAACCCTGCTAACAGGGCAACACTATTCAACAGCGCCCCCAAAGGCTGTGCCTTGAGTCCTCACATCAGCCCAAGTGAAAGGTTCTCAGGGTCCCCCCCAGCCTTCCTCCAGTTAAACTTCCATTGAAATATATGCTCTGTAAAGTTAAGAGCCACTGAATGCAAACGCTGCCAGAAGGAATGAAGAGTTCGAAAGCTCAGAATTACTAAACCATTAAGTTCAATTAACAAGTGAAAAATGAACTAAGTTGCTCCAGAGTGATTTTTAATTCTGTCAAATAAAGAGGAACCAGACTGCAGGGTAAACTCTTATTTATTAGTTTTGGTTAATGAGTTTTTCCATAAGCAGAATTTCTTAAATTTTATTGAATCAATAAAGTCACCATTTGGAAATCTGGTTTTTCCCACCAGAGTAGGATTTTAATTAAGCATACAGCAAACACCCAAGTGCTGTAATGCGACTCCACGGAGGTGTACTGGTCTACGGGTTATATGAGTGGCCTGGTCGACAGGGTTGCCAGGGTTGCTGAGGTCCTTCATTTGCATGTAATCTCTACCATGTACCTCTGGCACATTAATTTTTATCTTCAGGATGGTGGTATTTTCCTTGTATTCAAAGAAACCATTGTAAAAATAGTAATGTTAGGGCTTCTCCTTGAAGGAAGAGAACTACATCCTTTCCTCCAGCCTCTGAGCAGACAAGGCATTGATTATCACAGTTTGGGGTATCTTGAACTTCTAAGAAGGCCTGAGTTCTGGGATGTGGCCCCTCCTTTAAAATACAGATAGCTTTGCTGTGTTTCATGGTCACAGGATACATACTGCTCTGGTCACCTGCTCTGTGAACACCTGCCTTTATTTATGAGAGAGAACACGGACAAAAGGAAGTTGGAGGGGCATAAATCTGTCCCCAAAACTTGAAAGCATCACGAAGCATGTGTGCTTTGCAGATATCTGTCGGTCAGTGCTTCTTTATGTGGTCCCAAGTTCTCACATTTCTGTTTGCATTATGTGTTTTTAAAGATAAAAGAAGTAATGGGTACTTGGAGATTGCCGACATTCTTCCGAGAATGCCTCCATTACATAAAAGGCTTCTTCACTGGTTCTTCGTTAAAGTTGTGTGATATAATAGTCACGTACTGTGGATCTGAAGAAGTGGATTTCAGTCCCATTCTCCAGACTGTGTTTGGCTACAACATGGACAGCTTTGCCTGAACCAGAGGGTCAAGCCAGATACATCAAGGGAGCAAGTGTCTACTTGTTTCCCCTCTTCAAAAAATCTCTGTGGTTTCACCTCATAAGTGGCAATCCCAAGGACAGATTCAGGGTTTGTTTGGGTCTTTGGATCTTATAAATTGGGGGACTCTCTCAAGAGATTTATTTCTAATTGCTGTCTGCTATACCATGTTAACTATAGTATAGAGATGGTAGTGATGGTAGAGATATTAGATTCATTCCACTGCTCTAGAGAACTGTGCTTTTCTAGTGTTTTCTCTGGCCTGGTAACCCCGAGGGGCATATCCCTCAGAAGATACACCTGTGGGGCACCCGAGTGGCTCAGTGGTTGAGTGTCTGCCTTTGGCTCAGGTCATGATCCCAGGGTCCTAGGATAGAGTCCCGTATCAGGTTCCTTTCAGGGAGCCTGCTCTCCCTCTGCCTGTGTCTCTGCCTCTCTGTGTGTGTCTCTCATGAATAAATAAATAAAATCTAAAAAAGAAGAAGAAGAAGAAGAAGAAGAAGAAGAAGAAGAAGAAGAAGAAGAAGAAGAAGAAGAAGAAGAAGATATAACCATGTGTGAGTGGAAAGTCAGGCATGGCTGTGGCTACGTAGCATTGCCTAGAGGCAACAATAGCCTCATCTTACCCTGCTTTTGTCATGAACACTTCTGCATCCTGTGTTAGACTTGGTCACAGAGATTTGGCTGGCTGTTTCTAGCCTGCAAGCCCATTTTCCATCCTGTGGTAAGCCCTGGCAAGAAGCCAGGTGGCTTAGGTACCCTCATGGGCACATGAGAGGCTTCTCTGCTACTCACCCTCCTCTATTAATACCTCAGGGTCTAATCCAGAAAGTCACATTGAGAGCTCTGTGGTGGCCTCCACAGCACACTCAGACACCCACCTGGAGGTGCATTCCAGGTGAAGTAATAGTTTCTGGGAACCTAATCCTGTTACATGTATTTTTTTCTGAAAAGAATTATCTCCAATTTTACATTATAACAAGTAGTCATTTAAGTGTTATTGGAATAACCTCTGCCTGCAGATTCTCCCACAGATATTTCCCACAACTGTTTTTTTCTTTTTTATTCTAGAGAGAGAAGGAACTGGGAAAAAAATCCAAATTATTAGAAAGAAAATAGCAAATTACCCAAACCAGATATTAATTTCTTATGGGTCTGCCCTTCTTTCCATGAATAACAGTTTTATGTTTTTTTAGGGCACAAGCTTACACATTTTTCTGTAGTTCTTGCTTCCCCCCTCCCCTTCAACTCTTAATATTGATGCTTATACCATGGTTGTTTTAACAATTTGCTTTACAAACTGATTACTTAGTCCTGGGGTTCCTTTCCAAGACTCCAAAAACAAGAATAATAAAAGTTTTGGAGGGGGGAAGATCAGGGGAAACAGTAATATTTTTAAATTATAAATAGTACAGCTATTTGTTTTGAAATGGCCTTAAATTGGACAATAAGATGACATACGCATATGCATGTCACTATCACTCACTGAATCAACTTATTAAAGTAATAACAATGAAAACGCTTGGACTTTTGGAGATCTGCACCAAGCCTTCCTAGACGAGCAGTTTGAAGGGATCCCCGCTGTCTCTGGAGCTGCGGTGCGCCCATCAGCAAACTGAGCAGCTCTTCATACTTCACAGCGTGAGCACCCCAGTGACTGCGGACAACCACTGTCTGCAGCTTTGCCTGTGGGATATTCTGTTAAAGGTCAAGTCCATAAAGTGGAAACCCGGCTGGTAGGAAAATAAATTTCTGAAAATAATTTCTGTCACTCTAAAAAAGAAACCATTAATTCCGAGCTTTCCACTCTTTCTGATTCTGTTGGCCACTAGGACCTCAGGTCTCTTCCCCGGTGTGGCACTTTCTGTCCTCACATCCCATTGGTTTTGTTCCCTTATTAAAACACTTCCTCTGACCCATCTTATGATTACCTCACATTAAAACAATCTGACTTGTGTATACTTTGGGATTTCATGATTTCTCTCATCTAGATTTTTCACACCTAGAACACAAAATGGACAAATCCATTATGGTTATCGGGGCTTTGTTTTGGTTTTCTGCTTTTGTTTTTGTTTTAGTAATCTAGTTGTTTGGATTATTTTCTAATAGTCTGAAAAAGCTGCTTATCACTACATTTTCCTATGTTATAAAGACACGTAAAACTGAGGAAAGAATATCGAGTTTTTCTTTGTTGTTATCAGGCACTACAGGCTTCTGCAGAGTTTTCCGTGCTGAACTACTCTTTGATTTGCGAGCAAAAGTTTAAAAGGCTAAAAAGGGGGAAATTGGTTCAATATTTCAGGCACAATGAAACATTTCTTTTGTCACTTTATTTCCCTGCTCTATTAATTTGTGGTTACTCACCTTCTCCTCAGAGATCCCCAGGGAACCCCAAATCTGACTCTCTATGATCTGGCACATGAACCCAAACATTTCTCCCAGTAAATTACATCTCACGTGTAATAAAACAAAATTGGCTTTTTTGGAACATAGAAGAATGTTTCAGGCCCCGATTGGCTACATTTAGGTTTGTTGCTCACATGCGTCCTGACGATGAGGCTCCCCGTGGCCTGTGTTGGTCTGGGAAGAAGAACGTAGGGTTCACTCACTGGCCTGAACAATGCTGGAATGTTTTTTCCCTGTCCATTCACTCAAACAATGTGCCATTCTGCACCTCATAAGCACTTGATTTATCCCAACTCTTGGGCCTGACCTGTAATCCCCCTCTCCTTACCCATCTGACCCATCTGTGTTTCATTTCCCACTCATCAGCATCCAGAGAGCTAGGCCCAGACCCTGTTTGGAACCATTAGACAGAGATTGGCACTCTTCCCTCTGCCTGCACCACATCCTCCGCTGGAAAAAAAAATGACCATCAGATCAGAGAACAGAGCCTGCTTTGTCCCCTGCAACGGGGATCTGGAAGCATTTTCAATCATTTGCACTCTATACCCACTCAAACGCATTAATGTGATCAACATTGGGCCTGTTGTGGGCATTTTTTCCAGCAAATAGCTTGCTAACATTCCAGGCATGTACTCCCCCGAAAACAAGACTGAGACAGGGCCCTGAATATTCAATTGGAAAATCACCAACAGCAAAAGCTTAGCTTGGCACGGCTGGTGTTGATTCTTAATAAGTGACTTCCTAAAGCCGAGGCATGGGGCTTACAGCGTCAATGACTTGTTTGAAAAATATTTTGTAGGTGCCTCATACCACTCTATTTCCTGTGGTATGCGTCATATTGTGAGCTATTCCAAGCCAGCTTGGTTAAGCACGCTAACTTTTTTCCCCCCCAAGATTGTGGTGTTTAACTAAAAATGTCTTTATACAAGATGAGCTCATAGCTATTAGTGCTGATGTAGTTTTAACTGCTTGGATACCCACTGCAGTTGGTTGAAAATGTGCTGAAAAAAAAAGGCAAACCTGAGCAAAAACATATCTCACCCTGCCTAAACGGGCGGACGGCAGTCCCAGTGACAGCATTTCTTCAGGGGGAGAAAGTTCCAGATTTAAGTACAATGCGTACCTTTCACTTTCATTAAAAAGACTTACTGTTCTTAGTGTATTACTGAGGTGCTGAAGACATCTGGAACATGGGAATAAAATTAACCCTTTCTATTTCTTCAGGTACTTTGTAAAACTCACCAAAGAACAGAGGTAATGATTGGAGAAAACTAGTGTATCTTGTCGACAGAGTTTCCTAAAAGGAAATGACAAGAAATCCAGAGACCGAAAATCCTGCCTCTGAGATTAAAATATTTATGAGTAAGATTTGTGTAGGGATCAAATAAAGTAATATATGGAAGATACCTTAGAATTCTAGATCTGAGGAGGAAACTAATACTGACCCATGCCTACTCTGTGCCACATACAGCCTTTGGTATTTCTGCATCCTAGAAAAAGTGTTCTTTGCAGCACTTATGATGTAGATATTCTTTTCATTTTGCAAGCAAGGAAAGAGAATTCCAAAGAGATTTGGTGAGCTTCCCAAGGTCACACAGTGATTAACTGATTAATTACAGAGGCAGGATTCAAAACTAGGTTTTCCATGAATACCAAGCTTGTGTTCTATCCTTTACCTTGCTTGCTGCTCACAGATCCAAATGGTTGCACCACTATTATTATTGTGGTTTTCTACTTGCTCAAAGAGTGTGTGTTTGCCATGGAGTGAGGGGCTAGAACAGGAGATGAATGTAAATTTATGTCATATACTCCCTTGCCTTCCTCCAGTAAATAGGTTACAGACAGCGTCTAGTTTGCGGCCCTTACCCAGTGGGTGACCAGTAGCTATTAAGTGATTAGACATTGTACATGCCATCTCTGAGTGATTTGTGTTTCTACAATAGGGCCTTTTATAACATAGAAGAGAGGGATTGAGACTCTGGACACTGCCTGGGCTGTGTTTGCCTCTCGGGGCAAATAATTTTCCTTGGTGCCAGGAGCAGCTCTGACGTGGCTGCTCTGCCCTTGTGTGGCCTGGGGCTTTGAGCTCCCAAGTGAGAGCCTGGTTGCGTCTGCCATCAAGTAGGAGTACAACAAGGTGAAGCCAAGGAGGCCAAATTGTGTGTCAGGAGATAAGGCAACCACAGATGTTCCTATTTGTAGGCCATGCAGGGGGTCAGAGAATCTCTATAGGAAATGACCAAGACCTCTGGGGGCAAGAGCTATTGGACAAATGCACTGTACAGTATTATTAAGGCAAGGAAGACCCTCTAACCCCCTCCACATTTACGAAGGCACATACTGCAGCTCTTCCCATGAAGTGGAAAAAGGGGCTTTTGTGTTGGGTATTATCTGTAAGTGTTTTGGCTTTGCCAAGCTTTCAGGCTACAGAATTACGCACTGGGACTGTGAATGGTTAGTTGATCCTTTATGACCTGATACTTAGTGTGTTATCTAAAGGAAATAACTTGTTTCTTGGTGAAGATTTGCAAGCTGGGAAAGTTTCTTTTTCACAACATGGCTTTTAAAAATATATAAAATTTTAAAAAAATTCTGTAACTTCCCCCCAACTCCTTACAATTTAATGTTTGCAAAACTATCAGTTCAGAATGTCTAACTGAATGACAACTAAGATTGGTTCTGTTCTCCAGTTGTAAGTAGTTCACATTTGCTACCTGAGGCAGTAGAAGAAAATTTCTTTTGAGTAAAAAGCATTATTATTTTGAAACAATTCTGATTTCAGAAGTTTATCACCACTGGACAGTGACTTTTGTGGAAAAGCCATATAAATATGTTGCTAAACTGATGAAGCTTTCACAAGTTTTAGAAATATGTACATTCCTTTATTCTTTCAAGTTAAAGTCTACATTGGAACTACTTAATGGAAAGGCAGCATTAGGAAAGACATGCAGATTTTTCTAATAAAGTAGGTGATGCGGGTACCAGTCAGAAATCAGTTCAGTTTAGACCTTTTGTAATTTCATCGGAAGTCAAATCTTTTACACCAAATACTCTTGTGGTGTTATATTTCTTGCAAGTGGATTTGCTCTCTCTTGTTAGACTTTCATCCTTAGCAAAGTAATGGGAAGAAAACATGTAAGAAAATGTAAAAAAAAAAAAAAAAAACCAAACCCCTAAATTTGCATGATTCATCATGGTGTTAAAGAGAACATTTGGAAATGTTGGTTAGGAACAACTGAAGTCTTCAACTCATGACGTTTGAGCTGATTTGAGTTTTCCTTAAGCAAGTTCCATCGCAGGCTTTCATGTTTACCACGGACATAAATTCCCCATGGCTCTTAAGTAAGGGCTACGTCTGAGAGACGTGAATAGAATGCTGGGATTTTTCTCTTAAGATTACATGTACCCCTTCAAGTAAAGTTCCATGCAACTTTCCTTCCCAGAGCTATGCACACAAAATTTCAGGAAACAGCAGGTCTTAATTAGGCCTCCAGTTTATAGTTTCACCTGAAAAAATACATTTAAAAAAAATCATATATGTTTGGCTGTCGAGATTTTTCAAGTCAATAAATTCTTGCTAATTAATCACATTAACGGTGCTCCTTAAAAGTTGAAACAGAATCAGAAAACAAACCAAATTCCCCATAAATATCCAACATAAAGGCCTATTCACTGATGCATTTTCAGTTTCTAAGAATTTTACAAGTGCTTTTTTTCTCCCTGACAGGACACCACACACACACACACACACACACACACACACACAAACACACGTCACTATCTGTAGTCGGGTTACATTATCTGCACAGGAAAACAATTCTGGTGACACATTCTAATACTTCAGAATGATGTCACTGTGTGTGAGTACTTTGCTGCTTAGTACCCATGTGTGTGACTGTTTAAAAAATAGAGCCCCCAAACCATCAACATGTCACCTCATCTTTGAGTCCCCGCAAAGGGAGAAATGAATGACGGGGGGTGGGGTTGAAGAGAAAAAGGTGAACCAGGAATGCAGGAGCTAAAGGAGCAAGTGGACTGCTGTCTGTCCACCATCTCATTCTTCAGGAGGACCCTAATCCTTGGTATAAATGCCCAACTAATATCCTAGTTGATACTTTCGTGTGCCATGGTGAATAGTGTACAAAAGCAGATTGCTTAAATCCCCTTCAGAAACATAAACAAATAGATCTAAAATCCCACCTCTCTATGTGGTATGCTTCCTGAGAATAGTGCTACTGTTGTTCATGAAAAAAATAACCTTTCAAACTCATAAACTTTAAGCTCCCCAAATTTCTTTGGTGTGTATTTATCAGAATGCTGTATTTGGACACCAGTGCATGGCAATTTAAAATCTTGTTACTTCTCGGTGTGACGTACTGTTTTCAACAAGTAACCAATTTTAAATCAGCAAAATGAGAGAATTCCATATTCAGGGGAATGGATTTTCATATCTTTTAAATCTTTCGTATAGTAGGGAGACAATCCTAATTTTATACATATATAAAATGGGAAAATGAATAATGAGAATTTCTGTCACTGCCCCTCCCACAACCACAAAATGGTTGGTCCTGGCAGCAACACAACATTTTATAAGATCCCTATTCAGAGATTTTAGGATTACAGAGTTGAGCTGATTTTATGCTATATAGACAAAGAGAAAAGTAGCAATATAAAATGACAACAATAACAATTATCTAAGGGAGAATACATTCCAAGACCTCCACTGGATGTCTGAAATTGCAGATAGCACCAAACCCTATACGTACTATTTTTTCCTAGACATACATATCTAAGATAAAACTTAATTTATAAACTAGGCACAGTAAAAGATTAATAGCAATAGCTAATAATAAAATAGAACAATTACAGCAATGTACCATAATTAAAGTTACATGAATGTGGTCTCTCTCTCAAACGATCATATTGTACTGTACTTGCTCTTCTTCCTGTGATGATGTGGGATGATAAAATGCCTAGGTACTGAGATGAAGAGTGCTAAAATATGTGGACATATGTCAAAAAGAGGATTATCTGCTTCTGGACCACAGTTGACTGAGTGTAACTAAAAACACAAAAAGTGAAACTAGATGAGGAGGTGCTACTCTATTTTAATTTCAAATACTTGCGTTTGCATTTCTTTTTTGAATTCTTCTTTCATGGGGGAACTTCTGACCTATTATTCCTTCCTGTCTCCCTTCGTTACATTTAGGTCTTATATTCTGGGCTCTGTGTTGCCAGCCATGAAGGAAGACTAGGTAAAAAGCCAGATGTAATGTCGATGAGTAGTTGACCTGACCCCAGCCAAGCTTTTAACTCGTTTAAATTGGGCAAAATATTTTGCCTCAGTTCCTTTACCAGTAAATTAAGGAAATGGAATTACTGATTCACTCAACCAGCTTTTGATGAGTGTCCACTCTAGGCAAAAAAACTATATGCAGTGGATGTGAAGATGCATAACAGAGTCTGGCTCTTGAGGGTCTTATTGTGTGGGCAGATATGTAAAAGATTGGAATGGGGATAACATCGACACATACATTTCCCTTTTCGATCAGCATGCTATTTTTCACTATGTGGAAAAAAGTAGGACGGAAGGAAAATATCTTGTAAAGAAGCTTATGAAGCAGTAAGGGTTCTTTGTTCTCTCAGCTTTTCATTGAAACTCAAGGTGAGGAATGGCGGGAGAAAAAAAGAAAGAACAAGTTAGTCGTGAAATCAAAAGCAGAATGGATCTGTGTCCCACTTCCTTCCAGTTTGGGGCTCTGGATGCAGAGAGCCTGGCAAATTGTCTAAATTCACAGCAGGGAACAGCTACAGCAAGTGTAGAAATGATGGCATGGCATGAGAGGGAGAAAGAGTGCTCAAGTGCGCCTTTTGTTCCCTTGCACCTGTTAGTAGCACTGGAGAGATCTAAAATTTCCCACATGTCCCCATTGACACCGAAGGCTGAGAGCCAGCAGGACTACGGTGGGGCTGCAGCAGTGAGGCAAGAGGGGATCTCCTAGCAGAGGCCAAAGAGCTGACCGTCTGTCTCACTCAGGGTCAGAAGGAGTCCAAGGCTGAGACTCAGAAGATCTGAAGGGCAGAGAGAAAGGAGGTCAGCTGAGGAGCAGGATGTGAACTGCCACCACAGCTGGGCTGACAGAAGGAAATAGCATTCTCCCAGCTACCCAACTTCATGACCAGATTTAGTGAGGGCAGAAACCTATGTGGGGATAGGGAAAATTAATTTACCTCAGCCAAAGGCCAATGAAAGGCAGAAGAGAAGCATGGGACTGGGTTAATACCAGGGGCTTTGCCAGAACACCGTAAGGATGATAAGCTTCTCCCTGGACTCACAGGTTATCTGGGAGTGGAGCAAAGGGGTCTGTCTCAGGTGGGCTAAACTTGGTGAGGAGTTTCAACTTTACTTTGACTAACTCTTTGCCAAAAATGGATTGAATTAACTTAAAAGGGGAATGTCCTAAACTGAAAGAGATTGAGTCACTCTGAATTGGTGGGTTTAGGTATCTGCCCCCCCTCAAACCCCAAGTCCATTACCACGGGGCCTCAGAACAAAATGCAGACCCAACATGGATAATACATACATTTTTTTAAACATCTGTATTGAAATGTATACGATACAGATGTATCCTCTTTTATGGTAATATAACAATAGCTTTTAGATGTTTTCTAGTTTTTCAGGCACTCTCCTATCCATTATTTTATTTGCTCTTCTAGTTAAGTGTGAGAGGTTGGCAGGGTGAGTTATTGCCTCTGTTTTATAGGTGAGAAACCTGAAGCTCAGTGAGGTTGGCTTGCCCCTCTTTATCCATAAAGTGGAGACAATAATACTTGACCAAAGTCTTGGGATTTTGATGGGATCAAATAGGAATGGGGAGCTCATAGGCAGATACGACTTACTGTAACCCCAAGAACATGTAAAAGCAGATGAAGCAGGATGAGAGAGTAATCAAAATGACTAAGATTTGGATAATGCTGTTAGACTGCAGAGATTTTTTTACCTCATGAGATGATTCCTATAAAGGTTTCAATAAATCTGGGTAGCCCTGGTGGCTCAGTGGTTTAGCACTGCCTTCAACCTAGGGTGTGATCCTGGAGACCTGGGATCAAATCCCACGTTGGGCTCCCTGCATGGAGCCTGCATCTCCCTCTGCCTGTCTCTGCCTCTCTCTGTGTGTCTCTCATGAATAAATAAAATCTTAAAAAAAAAAAAGGTTTCAATAAATCCATTTATGCATGAAATGCTCTGGTGAACCTCATGTTAAATAAATGAACACTGGAGAACTGTAGTTGGGTTCAAGGAATAGATATCTTTTTGTGATTTCATAAAAGACCATGGGGCAGCCCGGGTGGCTCAGTGGCTTAGCACCACCTTCAGCCCAGGGCATGATCCTGGAGACCAGGGATCGAGTCCCACGTCAGGCTCCCTGCATGGAGCCTGCTTCTCCCTCTGCCTGTGGCTCTGCCTCCCTCTTTCTCTCTCTCTCTGTGTCTCTCATAAATAAATAAATAAAATCTTTAAAACAAAATAAAATAAAAAAATAAAAGCATGATTTAGCACACTCAAGTTTACACTTTAGCACTTAAAGGAGTTTAAGTGTGGTAGGGATTATCAAATATATGTTTTCTACAAGTTCATATTTTTCAGTATCTTAAAGCTGTGAAAGATGTGATAATTGTATGCTTTTTAAACAATGCAATTTAATTTACACTCAATTCCTGTAGAATACACAAGTGTGGTGCTCAGTTAACCTAAGGTCTTTAAAAAGATTTTACTTATTTATTTCAGAGAGAGAGAATATGAGGGAGGGGCAGAGGAAGAGGAAGAAGCAGACTCCTTACTGAGCAGGGAGCTCGGTGTGGGGCTCGACTTCAGGACTCTGGGATCATGACCAAGCTGAAGGCAGATGCTTAACCGACCAAGCCACCGAGGCGCCCCTTAACCTAAGATTTTGATCATAGGCAAAAGGCCACTCTGGGCACTTCTCTCCAGGAATGAAGTGGCTTCCTCTCTTGGCCCTTGTGGTCTTGTATGGTCTTGTTGCTCCTGATGTCTCCAACGTGATCTCACATCTTACCCTTTTTCACTTAACTGCCTGTTGGTCACATGGCCTTTCGTATAGCTTCTTATCACCTGGGTGAGGTTTGTGGATATGATCTTCCCTCAGCAAGGAAGCTTTTCCCTTCTCTGGACTTTTGGCTCCTTCTCATGCGTCAGAGCCCTTCATCAATACCTCCTCCCCAGTAAAGCCTTCGTGAGTTATCCCATTTAAATATAGCCCCATGCTAACCTCTATTTTAGCACACACTGTTTTTATTGCACTTCATATTTTATAGCTATATGTTCTATTGGCTACTTAGTATTCATCATCTCACCAAATTGTAAGAGGTTGGACACTTTGTGTCATTCATCACTGCACAACTAGACACTATCTGAAACATAATAAATAACTGTTAAATTAACAGGTAAATAGAGAATAAACTAGGTATATAAAGCCCTTAGCCAAGTGTATAGCATATGACAAAAGTTTAATAAAATCTGGCTGTTTTTATTATCATAGTATTAATGACCTCAAAATCATTGTTCTGGGGTGCTTGGATGGCTCAGTCCCTCTCCTCCCCACTTGTGCTATCTCGGTCACTATCTCTGTCATAAATAAATAAATAAATAAATAAATAAAATCTTTAAAAAAATCACTGTTCCTTAAGTTGTATATAAATATCAGGGTAAAATATTAAGAATATATTATGAAGAATGTAAGAGATTTTGACATTTTCTACATGATTGTTTTGTATATATTCTCAGACTGATTCAAATTATTCCTAATTTAAATTGCAAATCCCAAAATAGAATTATATGTGGTAGAACCACGTATAAGGCCTTTTCAGGATTTCCACAATTACAGATGGAAGTGTCTTCTACTCAATCCCTGGCCTGGCGGGGCTGCTGGTGGACTTGAGCTTTTGGGTTGGCATCCTTTTAGGATCTCTAGAGATACAGCTGGGAGTGTTTGTCTTGCTGGGTCCCTGTGCTAGCAGGACTGTTTACGGAATATAGTTGGGAGTGGCTGGAGCCAAATATAGGGCCTTTTCAGGTAAATCCACATATTAATATCATTATTCTATTTTTAAATGATTATTGATATTTCTTGATGACCTAGCCCATGGTGAATTTTCATAAATAGTCTACATGTTCTTGATAAGAATGTTCATTCTTTATTTTTTAGGCACAGAGTTCTACATATATTGATTTATATTAAATTTTTTATATTGCTCAAATATTTAAAATATGTGTTGCTTAGAAATTCATTTGGCTCTGAGTCAATCCTTTCATTCTCCCTGACAGAAAGGTTTTCTCTCTTTTAATTATTTCTCATCCTGTAACTGATCATTTCAGTACCTAATGCCCTAATTAGAGAGGGTCTAATTCTGTTTTGATGGCTTTTGCCAACTCTGTCTCCCAAATTGGCTTGATTGGGCCTGTGTTTTTATAATTGTGGATTGTAAGCTCATCTTTCTCTGGACTCTATACCTGGCAATTATGTGAAGCCTAGGTGGAAATCATATGTCTTCCTCTAAAGAGTTTCTTTTATTCTTTTTTAGGCAACCTCCAATTGGGTACAATTTTGAGTTTATTTCTCAGCTTGGGGTTTCTTGGACCATGTGAGGTGTATAAATTTGAATCCCAAGCCCATGTGAGAACAGACTTTGGTTACAAATTGTCAAGGGAGACTTTTTCCAACCCAGCTTTTAGCTGGAACCAAGATGTTGCCTTACAGTTCTCTTTGCTTTTAGGTGTATTTTTTCTAATCTACCTTTTCACTGACAGTGTAACTCTTCAGATGCTGAACTTATTCAGAGAGGATTTTTAGTTTAAACTGCAATATTTCTTCAGCCCAACATCATGTCCTTAGTACTTTGCTTTACCTTAAAAACCTAAACCTCCATACACCTGAACTCCTATAACACTGCGTGTTAAGTATACAGGAATTCAAATAAAATATGATTGAAAAAGAACAACCTAAACCTGCACAGTTCAGGGATTTACAAGAACTTTAATGTCCACTGCACCATTGCTCTTGGTTTGCTTCCCACTTCCTAGACTCTTCCTGGCTTTGAGTCAATAAGTGTTTTATATACTATTTTGCCAGCTTTGTCATGAATTTTAAGCATCTGTACTAACATGTTTGTTCATAGCATTGGTGTGAAATTCAGTGAGAATCTATGTAGAGCATTTAGCTCATTGCCTGAAATATATGCAGATCTTGGGCCTTGGGTTTGAAAAACACTTCACCGAAAGAAGAAAAAGCTTTTGACATTTGTGTTAGTGATAAGAAATTGTCTGAGTTTTCTATTTCCTAAATAACTATCTCTCACACTATACTGCTGAGTGCACAATAAACATTCAATTTTGCTAATTATTTAGATGAGAAGAATGTGTCCTTGATTTTTCTATATATGCAGGGCAGAAGTAGCTGTGAATAGGCACACAGAAATACTAGGTCAAGGATTTCATTTCTGTTAGCCCATGGACTAAGGCAACCTGGAGAAGAAGAGACTTTCACAAATAATAGGAATTTTTTTTGCCACTTTTCCTTTCTATCTAATTTTCTTTCCATTGAAAGCAGCTGTGCTTTTTCTCATTCTGACAACTCAGAAATCAGTGTAACCCATTCTTCATAAATGTTTTAGAATATGCTGGCAAAAGCTGCTTCTGACAGTAGGCTGCTGAGTGTTCAATGGTGCTTGATTATGTGGAAGGTTCAAAGACTACTGTGATTATTTCCTTCTTTGTAAAACTGTCCTTGTCTTATTACAAAACTGCTAATTCTTCCAGAAACCAGAGATTATCTAAATAAGCAAAGGCAGAAGCAGTACTGTGTAACGAGGAACAGTTTTTTTTTTCTTTTTCTTTTTTTTTTCCCTGGGGGAGTGGGTGACTTTTTTTTTTAAACAGCTTTATCAAGATATAATTCCCTGTACTATCCAAGGCACATATTAAAATGTACAATACTATGATTTGCAGTATATTAAATTCTGTATAATTTTAGCTTTAGAAACTATCATCACCACAGTTAATTTTTTAAAAATGTTTTCACCACCTCACAAAGAACTCCTGGGGACACCTAGGTGGCTCAGTCGGTTAAGCTTCCAGCTCTTGATTTCAGCTCAGGTCATGATCTCAGGGTCGTGAGTTTGAGCCCCATGTAGGGCTTCATGCTCAGTGCAGAGTCTGCTTAAGACACACACACACACACTCTCTCTCTCTCAAATAAATAAATACTTCTTTTAAAAAAAGAAAAAAGAAACCCCGTACATTTCAGCAATCACTTTCTACCTCCAACCCTGTTCCTCCCAGCCCCAAACAACCACTAGTCTACTTTTTATTTTGATAGCTTTCACTTATCTGGACTTACATATAAATAGAATTATATGTGGTCTTTTGTGAGTGGCTTCTTTCACTTAGCATAATGTTTTAAAGTTCATTCCTGTTTTAGTGTGTTTTAGTGTTTCATTTCTGTTTATGGTCAAATTATATCCCATTATATGGATATTTACCACATTTTGTTTATCCATTCATCATTTGACGGACTTTTGGGTTATTTCTTCATTTTGATTAATATGAATGGTACTGCTATAAACATCTGTGCATAGGTTTTTGTGTGGACATACTTTTTTATTTTTCTTGTGTATATATCTAGGAGCGGAATTGTGGGGTCTTACTGTAACTTCTTGTTTAATCATTTGAAGAACTGCCACAGTATTCTCCAAAGTAGCTGCACCATTTCACATTCTCATCAGCAGCACATGAGGATTCATATTTCTCCACATCCTTGCCAACTCTTGTTACTATCAGACTATTTGATTCCAACCATTCTACTGAAATGGTTTCTCATTGTAGATTTGATTTGAGTTTCTCTGATTATTAATGATGTCAAGTATGTTTTCATGTACTTATTGATAGTTTGTGTATCTTGCTTGAAGAAATGTCTATTCAGATCATTGGCTTTGTTTTACTTAGGGTAAGGGTAGATTTTTAAATGATTTCTAAATATATGATATTTTAAAAATAAAACCTAACAACTTAACATGTATTATCATATCAATAATATACATAAGAAACTTACTTGATTAAGAAAAATAAAAGTACCTGAAATTGGAACTCTTAAAGAAAAAAACCAAGTTTGTTATATAGATCATTGAACAAAAAGAACTTCAAATAATAATTATTCAATTTTACTGGTCACCTATGTCCTTCATTATAGTGTTCCCCAGGGTCTATTTCATTAGGACTTGGATCCATTGACCCAATGAAAATCATTTCCCAAAATATTATATTTGACTGCCATGTTCCTCCTTAGCAAATCACTGCTCCAATCAAGGGACATCTCAGATCTTCACCTGTCTATTCCCTTGGCAGCCCTTTAAGAATGCAGAGTTAATGAGAAAGATGTTTTGATTTTTTTTTTTCTCAAATAGTATCTCATCTCCTCTGGCAGGAAATTTTCTTACCTTACTATTGACAGAAGCCTATTGACCTACCATAACTTAGAAGTCATTGATGTTAAATACTGTCATCTTAACCCTGCCTGTGGAGGAAGTAGGGCAAGAGTTCTCATAACTCAGCACACCAAATGCTGTTGTTGATTTTACCCATTTCATATCTTTATGAATGATAGCCATAAACCATGGACTTTCCAGTGGAACTCCAATGTCAAGAAACTGATCATTTTTAAAATGTGTAAGTAAATAGGACTTAATTTCCCTAGTGTTTCAAAAATCTTCATATAAATAAATTCAGAAATCTTTTTTAAAAATCCTCTTTTTTTCCAACCTGGCATCTTGACTTGTACATGTGAAACATCTTAGAACACTAAAGTCCCCTAGACAAGGTTGGAGCATACAAGGGCCCTTAATAAGTAAACTGCTCACATCTCCCTTCAAATTGACATTTTATAAATATTACCTTAACATTTATTTGGAGTATAAAGAGAAATTGGTTTCCAATCAATAAAAATTATATGTAATAAGGTATTTTCCGTAAGTATTAAGGAGTATATGTGAAATCATATATGATCGAGATTATTTGGAGCATTAGTTATATATAATAGCCACAGTTTATAAAGAACTAAATGTCCCTCAGTAAGGGTTTTATGATAATTATGGGTCAACCTATTATATGGTTGATATAAATAGGCTTAAATAGGTAAGCCATTTTAAGAATGTGAAATTCTATAGTTATGATATGGAAAGGTCTCCAAATGTTTTAATTGAAAAAATACAAAGTGTACGGCAATATGTATACCATGAAGCCATATATAAAATATTTTTTGTGGATAAATTTACAAATGCATGAGATATTTGTAGTTAATGCAAGGAACTAGAAGCTGGTTGTTTTGGAGGAATAAGGTGGTAGATGGGGGGGGCAGGGGAAAAAAGAGGCTTCTTACTGTACATCATAGAGTGTCTTTCTGTTTTATGTGTATTAATCCTATTTGATAATTCACAAATCTTATAAATAAATCAACCAAGATAAAGAATTTGTCACATATTCTTATTGCATGTCATTTCTCATAACATATAAACGTCTTAGGACACATTGTAACTCCCAAAATTTAGGTAATCAAATATTCCACCTTTGTAAAACGGACTTGGTTTACATTATTAGCTTTCTGGAATTCTGCTGAGACAGCTAACTTCATATGACTATGTGCCAGCTGACTTCAGAGATTATGGTCCTCTTTACAGAGGGCATATAGGTGAGAACTTAAAAAAAAATCTATTTTTATTCCAGGTAATTTTATTTCTATGGTTATTTAAAAATTTGAATGAGAAAACTTGAATCATCTGGCACCATATTTCTGATTTATTCCAGTAAGTTTTATTGACCTTTCAGACTAGAACTCTGGGGACCTGCCCGTCTAAGTTGCTTCTTAATCCTACTGTGGTTTCACACCAATATAAGAGTTTTGCTAATGTTATATTAGTTAAAACTTAGTAGAAAATAAAATAACAGAGAGTCTAAAAGCTTATTTCAATTTTAACCCAGACAGAAGTTTTAACTTTTGGAACCCCTTAATAAAGGCACCAACTCTTTTCAAATCCATTGTAAGATGTCTCCACTTAAAATGTCTTATTACAGATGACATTTAAGGAAAGAAGAAATAAACAAACTCAAGGAATGTAAAAGATGTTAAGAGAATTTGTGAAAAGAATGATTTAGAGTTATTTCTTCAGACCTTCATAGTTTTGGTTTAATTTCATTTTATTAAATGATGCTTATTATAAGTATTATTTCTGAAAATGATGAAAAATCATCTTGCTATAGGAAAAATACCTTTATCTAGGTGCTATGACCAGAGATATTCCATTAAGCTTTAGACAGATTCTCCTCTTTGTGTGCACTCTATTTGTGTATATGTGTTTATATGTTAAATATAGTCCTTTTGCTTTGTTACAAATAAAATCTGATTTCTTCTAGTTATCAAATAGTTCATATATAAATTAACTGATAAACTTTACTGAAATGACTTGATCTTACTTGAGAATGACTTTGTATACTATTTTCCTGAGAAAATGGAGCCAAAGCAAACTCAAGTTTAATTGAGAAAAATTATGACAGTTCCCTGTTATTTAATATTTTATTTGGGGACTTTTTTCAGTAATATCAACTAATCTTATACTCTGAATCTTGCAATGTGATCTATGTTTGCACTCAAGAAAATCTAGTCGAAAAAGTTCACCTATAGATACTAAGGGAGGGAAAAGGAGCTTCATAGTGGAGAAATCTCCCAAGCCATAACTCAGCCAAGTGGTCAGCATCAACATGATAAGCAATGCCAATAGAATGTATTCTTGATAGGAAAGTGACGCTTTACCTCTTGGTGTTCCTTCTCCTCAAAACACCAAGAAAAACATTAGACAAATCCCAGCTGAAGGGAATTCTACAAAATACCTGAGCAATTCTTCTTGAAAGTGTCAAGAAAATAAAAAGCAAGGAAGTCTGAGAAGCTATCATAGCCAACAGGACACTAGGGAGACATAACAACTATAATAGTGAATTCATATGCTTTTTCCCTTGCTGTTCTGTCAGTTTTTGCCTCATGCACTTGGACGTTCTATTGTTAGACACATAGGAGTTAAGGTTCGTTATGTCTTCTGGGAGCAGTGACCCCTTTATCATTATATAATGCCCCTCACTATCTCTGATAACTTTCCTTACTCTGAAGTCTGCTCTGCCTGAATGAATAGTTACTCCCTCTCCCTTCTGATTAGTGTTAGCATGGTATGTCTCTCTCCATTTCTTTATTTTTAATCTGTACGTATATTTTATATTTAAAGTGATTTCTTACAGACAACATATAGTTGGGTCTTGTTTTTTTATTCAATCTAACATTTAATTTTTAATTGGCATATTTCAATCATTTATGTTTAAAGTAATTATTGATATAGTTCAATTAATATTTACCATAATGTTTATTACTGACTTCTTTTTGTTACCCTTGTTCTTTGTTCCTATTTTTGTCTTTTGCACTTTTTCTGCCTTTTGTGGTTTTCATTGATCATTACATATGGTTGATTTTCTTTCCTTTCTTACTCTATCAATTATACTCTTTTTTTTTTTTCTTTATTGTTCTGGTGGTTGCAGTCCTAGGGTTGCTTAAGGATAGCTTTTGTGTGCATGTCCCTTTATCCAGGATGCTGTTCTCTGAATTCCTACATCTGTGTTTTGGTATCTGACATTAATTTGGGATAATTCTCAATCATTATGGCTTCAACCATTGCTTCTGTTCCCTTCCCCATTTCTTCTTCTGGTCTTACCATTACCTGCATGTTACACGTTTTTGCAGGTGACCTTCAATTCTTGGATACTCTTTTCTATTTTTCAATCTTTTTTCTTTGTTCATTTTTGGCAGTTTCTACTATCACATCCTCAAACTCAGAGATTCTTTCCTCAGACCATTGTCTGGCCTACCAATGAGACTATCAAAGACATTCTTCATTTATGTTGTGGTATTTTTGAGCACTAGCCTTTCTTTTTGATTCTGAGAATTTCCATCTCTCTACTTGCATTAGCCATCTGTTCTTCCATGTCATCTATTTTTTCAATTAAAGCCCTTAGCATATTAATTATAGTTTTTAAAAAAATACCCTCCTGGTGTGATAATTCAAACATTCTTACCGTCTCTGACTCTGGTTCTGATGCTTGTTCAGTCTCTTCAAATTGTGTTCTTTCTCTTTAGTATAACTTGTAATTTTGTTGTGGTGATAGATGAAAGTTGGAAACAATATACTGAGTAAAAGAAACTTTAATAAATTGGACTTTAGTAGTGGTATTTCTTGTATAGGGGGAGAGAAATATTCTATAGTCCTAGGATTAGGTCTCAGTATTTTGGGGAGCTTGTGCTTCACAGACCATAGGCTTTGCCAGTGCTTTTCAATCCTGCCACCTTCCCCCACCAATCCTGCCACCTTCCCCTCAGGTGGAGCAGAATGGGTAGGAGGAACTTGATTGGGATGCTCCCCTTCTCTAGGTAAGTCAGCTCTGATAAAACCCCATCAGGTTAGGCTCTGGTAAAAATGCTTTCTTCTCAGGGTAGTCCTTGTTAGGAAGAGCAGAATGCTCTAGTATATTTAAAAATAGTTCCTTTTATCCTCCCCTTGGTGGCACTATGAGGGGATTTTTCTCCAGTATTTACTCTGAGGTATTTATAAAGCTCCTGGAGGTACAATTATCTTTGATTTTTTTTTTTTTTCATTTGAAAGCGATAGATGCCTAGGTGGAATCTTAGGTGGGAGGCACTTGTCCTGCTTGGTGTTTGCACAAAAGTGTGGGGGTTCCCTTATGAGTGGTTCCCATGGAGTATTTAGCCCCCAGGTTGGTTCCCTCTGAGCTACCAGCGTTTCATCTATTATAGTTCAGATTTTTTTGATCCTACACTGGTTCCCATGGAGGTCTCTGCTTATGGATTTCTGCTCTAATAAGTTGTGATTTTTCTGCATTTGTCTGTCACTCCACCAATATGGTGGGCAATGATTTGCTGTGACCTCAATTCTCTGACAGATCAAAGAAGAGTTGATTTTTCAGTTTGTTCAGCTCTTTACTTGTTACATGGAGTGGTGACATCTAACTCCTTACATACTCAAATTTACCTGAAACATCTGTGAAGTCCCATCAATTTCATTATTGGTGGCTCAATGAAAAACCGAGGCTTGGGTTTCCTGATTTTTGCAAAATTTGGGTCATTAGGGACTTTTTTTTAAAGTTCTGGTTCATCTGGTTCTCACTTTTTTGTTCGGTGAGCTAAAAAAGCAAAGTCTTGGTTGTCAGCTTCTGAGGCAGAGAGGTTTCACCACAGAGCATGACTGTGTCACCTGTCCCTCCCAATAAACAGTTGCTCACTGTGGGACTAGGGTCCCCACCCAAAGTAAATGACTCCATTACAATTTCAATAATTATCATCAGCAAGCACAGAATATTTGGGCAAGGAATCTGGACAATAAACAGAATTTGGGGGGAAAAAAAGAACTTTGACCAAGTTATGTGTAATTTAATAACTATGGTGTTGAATGGCATTGAATAGAAACCTAAGAGCAATAAAAATAGGTGTTGTAATAACCATTAGAAGCAGTGTTCAGTGTTGAACTTTTACTTTATCACTTCTTTTTATTCTCCTACAGATTTTGTCCCAGCACTGGTTAGCCTGGATGATTATTTATTCCACAGACATTCATTGATCTCTCTAGTCCCATTTTGTCCCCTTATGAACTGTGTAAGCTCTATAAGTACTTAAAAATTTTTTTTGGATTCCAGTGTTCACTGCTTAATTTCTGAATCATAGAATATCTGAAGTTTCTAGTTCCAGAAGTATTTAACAAGCTATGGATTATTGAGCAAAGGATTCATTTAGAGTGATGTTAATCAGAGAAAACAACTTTGGAGAAGGCTAAAAACTGGAGGGCTGGTCTCTCTCCTTCCCTCCAGTCTCCGTAGCAACTTTCTGTAATGCCTTCCAGACCTGGTTCCAATTTCATGTCCCCTGAGAGGATGTCCCTAACTTCCTGTGGGTGACTGCTCCTCTCTTTCCTATAAGTCTCTGTTACAACTTACAGAAGGATTCTATGGCTCATCTGTGTATGTACTGCTTCCCCCTATCCTTTACACTGTGAGCAATATAAGAACAGGAACCACATTTCATCCTTTGAGTGAACAAAGCTCATCCCTCCTATAACACACATCACTTATTTATATCAGATGATTTTGGTAGTTGATAGAATTTTTTGTTTTATGGATGTTCAATATATGTTATATATGTCCCAAACTAGCCTACAAGTATGCTTAGCAAAAAATGTATGTGAGCCTTCTTTTTGTGCTTTCTTCAGTTCTGGGTCCATGGCAGGAGGTCAGTAGGTGCTATAATTATCTGAACTGGGAGGAGACAGATGGTGATATTCTTTTTTTTTTTTTTTTTTTCAATTTTTATTTATTTATGATAGTCACAGAGAGAGAGAGAGAGGCAGAGACACAGGCAAAGTGAGAAGCAGGCTCCATGCACCGGGAGCCCGATGTGGGATTCGATCCCGGGTCTCCAGGATCGCGCCCTGGGCCAAAGGCAGGCGCCAAACCGCTGCGCCACCCAGGGATCCCGATGGTGATATTCTTGATGGGCCCTTTCTTAGGATTCCCCTTATTTAGGGGCACCTGGATGGTTCAGTTGGTTAAATATCTGACTCAACATTGGCTCAAGTCTTGATCTTGGAGTCATGAATTCAAGCCCCACATTGGGCTCCATGGAACGTACATTAAAAAATAAAAAAGAATCTTTGTCTATCATCATTTAAAAGTACTTATTAATTTACTTGCACATTGCTCATATCAAGTAGAAGTTTAAATTAAATGGTTTAATCTATTCTTTTAGGCAATTAAAACTATACACGCAAGTGTTCATTCCTAGAGGGCAAGAAAGGTGCCAGCTTATCTTGCCTTAGAGTACAATGGACAGTATAAGGTATTATAGCTGTTTCAAAAAATATTCTTTTATGACCAGGCTGAATCATGGCCAGGGAACTTATGTGAGCAAGGAATTTTTTGTAGTTCAGAGGGTGACCTGCAGAGGTAAGGCAGGGATACTTTTAACAGCATTGCATGTTCTCTAATTCAGACTTTCTCTTCTATGACCCTTTCTTTATAATGTGACTGAACTAACAGAAGAAAGTTGTCAGCATTCTCATGTATATTTTCTTGAATAGGTCCAGTGTTAATCCATCCTCAGGCCTGAAGGGACCTGAGATGCCCTGTGAGTTGCTGACTCTTCAGACAGAAGAAATGATTTAGTATAGTGCAGATTGTCAGGTGGGTTAATTTAGTCTAATGCAGGCAAAATCTCCTTTTCCTAAGAAGCCACAAGAATTTTTAATTGAATTATTTAGGTAATTACTAAAATGTGTTTTACTTTGTGGGTAGCTTTGGAATTTTCTCTTCTCTGTTTATTGATGATATGGTCAATAAATCTGTTGGAAGACCTCAACACCTAGTCAATAGTCATCTTCTCCACTCTCTGGACTGTCATCATTCTGAGTAACTCATGACAACCTCACTGCATGGTTCCATACTCACCTCACCTTCAAGGACCTTCCCTGACTCAGGCACCTCTTCATGGCCATACCCTAAACCTTGTCAGATTTGGACTGATCCACCTCTCAAATAAAGCGCTCACTCATTCTTAACCATGTATTCTCAACCATCTCTTTCTCTCTCTCTCTCTCTCTCTCCCTCCCCCCTCTCTCTCCCCCTCTACCTCCTCTCTTTCCCTACATCCTTTCTTCCTTCTCTCATGTTACTATTCCCAACACACCAGTTCTCCAACTTCTTCAATATCTGTATTTTAGAGTCCTTTGTCCCCCTCCTAAGTCCTTCTTGTCTTACTTAGCTCCCTACATAAGCCATCCCTTCATCCCTTTGTTTACCAGTATTCTAAAACCTCTTATTCTGTTGTTTTCCCACCACAATGGAACAGAAAGAAGGCCCACAAACCTTAATGAATGTAATTACTACCTTCTCTGCTTTTAAATTCATTGACATTTTAAGAGAAAAATTACACTGTATTGAAGATTGGTCCATGACAGATTTCTGTCCTTGATCTCAGTGAAGCACTCATAGCTCCCTGACAACACTATCATGTTTTTTCCTGGTCAACATGCTCTCATTCCACAGGGTATTTCAGATAGTACCTACACCTCTCAAAATACAACCCCACCCACTCCAGTTCCCTTTCACTATCAGCCTTTGATCTTGTCTTTTGGTTCACGGAGATAAGTAATTAGATAGTAATTTTTTATTTATTTATATACAATTCTACCCTTTTCTTCCCTCCTCTATTAAAAAGAGATTTTTTTTTTTCCTTTAGGAATTTAAATCTGGTTATTCCATCTCACTCTTTATGTTTAATATCTACCTCTCCTCTGACCCACTTAGATATGGAGATGGGGTGATCCCTTATTTCTAATTCCTGTCCCTGTCCACTGTTTTCTTCCTAGTTCGCTTTTTGCATTTAGAGCCCATCTTTTTTAAACAATTGTTTTTTCCTGATATCTCCACAGTGCCACGTCCTAGTCATGACATAACTTAGCTCTTCATTATTATTGCTCTAGTCAAACAGATCTTTAAAAGACCTGATAATGGTTTCCTTATAGCTAAGTTTAAGGAACATTTTAAGTCTTTATCTTACTGGATCACTCACTAATAAAAAACACAACTGATTGCTTCCTCCTTTAAAAAATATTTTCATTCATATTTTCTATGTCATAGTACTCCCTGGTTTTCCTCCATGTCTTTACATATTTATTTATGGTTACTTTGTCTCCTCTTCCTTGGCCTATACCTTTTAAATTCATGCCACTCAAAGAGTTGTCTTTTATGCTTTGACTCTACACCTTGTAGTAGAAGTGAAATAGTAGTCCCTTTCCAGAGATATCCACATCCTAATTCTCAGAACCGTGAATATTTTACCTTACATGGCAAATGGGGCTGTGTGGGCATGACTAAGTTAAGGATCTTGAGTGAAAAAATATCCTGGATTATCCAGGTGAGCTCAATGTAATCACATGAGTCCTTATAAAGGAAACGGGAAGGCAGGAGAGTTCTTGAAGAAAATATGGTAGTGGCAACAGAAGTTGGGGGCATTCAGGAAGCCTCCAGAAGCTGGAAAAGGTAAGGACATCAATTCTCCCCTAGAGCCTCCAGAAGGAATGACACCTTGACATTGTAAAAACTACTTCAAACTTATGACCTCCAAAATTATAATACGTGTGCATTGTTACAAGACACTAAATTTCTGATAATTTGTTATAGCAGCAACTAGAAACTAAGACAACTCTTTCCCTGGATAGGCTTATCTGACACTTCAGGTCTTTATCCTTTTATACATTAGAAGGCTCCTGAAGTGCTTATGGTAACCATGTTGCTGTCAAAAATTCACCACTTAAACATATAATTCCTGTCAGAATTCAGTTTAGATATAGCCCCCATAGTAAGATTGGGTAGGTGAAAAGTTACTCAGCTATTCAGTAACTCAGACTGACAGAGGTTCTGCCAACTTCAATATTTGCTAAAAAGAAAAAGAACATGGACCAGCACACCTGGGAGGTTTTTAAAGGTCTGGTCTATAAGTGGGATAGTTTTCTTCTCAATTCCACTGGTCAGATTTCAGTCATATTTCTGCACTAATTGCAAAGGATACAGGGAAATGTAGCTTACTTATGTGCCCAGGATGAAAGAGAAAACATGGGGATTTCATTTGGCAGCTTTTGGAAATATCTCCCAAATCTATATTTCTACATCCAGTCTATTTTCAGACAATTAGAGCTACATAGCCAACTTCTTATTGGATAGCTTTGTTCAGGGGCATCTAAGAACCTTGAACTCAACATTCAAACATGTAACCCATCATTTTCTCAATGTTGTGTCCTCTGGTATTTCTAAATCAGTGAACAGAGGCACTGCTACCCAAGTCAGAAACTCAGGGCCATCTATGACTTCTCTTATACTGCTTAATCAATCACCAGGTCAATAAATAGTGAATAAAAGAATTGTTTCATTTCTGTTCATCTTTCCATCATTACTGCCATCACTCTAATCTATGTCATCACCATCACTCACTTAGACCACTGAAAATGCCTCGTAATTTGCATTTTTCTTAATCCTCACAAATCCAATTTTCAAACTGTAGCCCAAGTGATTTTCTGTGAATGTCAGTTCCCCAATTTATACCATTCCCCAATTCAAACTAATTGTAAAATTTCCCAATATTCTTAAGACAAAGTCAAAACATAATATACCTTCCAAGATTCTCCATGACAGATCTTCTGCTTGTACCTCCTGCCTCTCCTCCAGCCCCACCCACACAGCTCCGTGCTACTGTCACACCACATGCTTCTTGGTTCTCTAAGGCTCTGTGTTGTCTCTTGCTTCTGAATCTTCATACGTCTGTGCTTCTTGCCTGACTCCTCTCCCTTGCCTTCACACTTGACCAGTCTAGTCTTACTCGTCTTTCAGACATCAGCTCAAAAATCATTCCCTGTGGGAAACTCCCTGATATCTCATAAGAACATAGAATCCATATCATACTCCATTGTGTATATCTGTCTTTTTTGAGAAAATGCCAGGTACAGGAGGACAGGAAAAGAGTCTGTGTTCTTCTCTTTATCCTCAGCACCTAGTATAGTGCCCATGATGTCATGGTGCCAAGTAAATATGTGTTTGTTTAAAGGATGAACAGATCTTATTTGTGTGTATGTAAAGCTTATGAAGCTAGGTAAAGACTAAGGTATTTATATTTTCATCACTGAAGTCCAATTCCTACTTTTACTCCTAATTTCTTTACAGGTTAAAATAATATTAATAACAATGATAACTATTGTCATGGCATGATCTTCAATCACACCAGTAGCTATGTTTTATGTATACATATATGATTATCACATTAACTCATAGTGGTTCAAAGGGACATAAAAATAGCAAAAGCTACTACTAAGTATAAGCCAAGAATGCTTTACAAATAAATACAAAAAACAGAGCAAAAAGGGACATAAAAGGGACATAAAAATAGCAAAAGCTACTACTAAGTATAAGCCAAGAATGCTTTACAAATAAATACAAAAAACAGAGCAAAAGTTGTTTTCTAATTCAAGAAAATGTGTATTTTATATATAGACAACATATATATTTACACAATATACACACAGATGTACATTATACACACATTTTATATACAATTTGCTTTTAATCAAAAATTTGTGCATTTTTAGCAAGAGAAAATAAATTTATATACATTTAATGATTATTAAACTAGATAAACTTAAGCCACTTTTTTCATTCAGAAAAGGCCTAATATAATTCTCAGAGTGACTTGGTCTAGCATTTTTTTTTTAAGATTTTATTTATTTATTCACAAGAGACAGAGAAAGGCAGAGACATAGGCACAGGAAGAAGCAGGCCCCCCATAGGAAGCCTGATGTGAGACTTGATCCCAGGACCCAGGGATCAAGACCTGAGCCAATGGCAGACACTCAAACACTGAGCCACCCAGGTGCCCCCATCTAACACTTTCTTGACAAAACAATTACTTGTGAAATAATTAAGGTTGATATGCTCTACATTTCTCTAAATTAAATGAGGACAATCTCTAATTATGAAAGATACAGTGCATTTATCTAACTTCAAGCTTGCAACTTTGGTGTGGAAATTTTTAAAAGAACGCATAACCAATAATAAAATGTATTTTAGTGCCCTAAACTATGTTACTATTACATTAAGAATTAGACTTCAATTACACCAAAATCTGAAAATTCAGAATTATTCCCAAAGAAATTATAATCCACCCCCAAGTGAACAATTCCGTTTTTGAAAGAAGTTCTTTTAACACAAGACAATACAATCTTTTATTTGGCACATCAAGCAATTCAATAAAATATTATGGGAAAGGATGAATCTATGTAAGATTTAAGGGCTTTGATTTGCATTTAAATGGCATCATTTCTTAAAAATCTATGCCTTTTTCAGTGGAGAGTTTAACAAAAGATGGAAAATATTACAGACTGTAAAAGTATGCATATAATTGGTCTTCAGTGAAAAACGTAGAGAATTTTTTATTCGAAGATGAATGGCAAAACTTTTCCTAATCAGTCAATGCCCCCAAGCCAATTCTTGCTCCAAGTAATTTGGTGAGTAGTTTGATGTTTTTGTCTATAATAACACTCTCACAATTTTCTTCCAGTTTGAGGAAGCAAATTGTCTGATAATAATAATAAGGTTTAAAAAAAAAGTTCTGATGCTTTGTGACTCTGCACTGTTCAGGGCAGCCACAGAAAAATCTACTCATAAAAAAGAGAGAGTTTAAGAAATGAAACTTAAAAAGTGAAAAAAACATGGCTGCCAGGAAATTAAAAAAGGAAGAATGAAAGATAGAAAAACCACACAAACACACAAAAGGAAACAGTACACAAAAGTGAGGTAAAGGTCTAACTCACTGCTTTTCATTTCTCCATGGCAATAGTTCCAGGGAGCATCTACTTTGTATCTGGAGTCTCAAATGCAGCTTTGCAAGATTCTTGCATCTGTTGGACTCACTGTGGAGCTTGAGGAATGACTACCTGCTCCATCAATGCAGGTCTAATCCAACTGTAGCTCTTGTCTAAACCAATTAGCTCTGTTCCATCATGAGGAGACACAACATTGATTATGCCTCATTGTAGTTGAACTTAAGCTGAAGAATTGCCCTGGAAGTTGTGGTTAAAATATTTACCAATGATTTTTGAGTTTCCAACATGTGTCAGGAGTGTACTAGATCTTTGGAATTCAAATAATAATAATTACTACATCTACAGTATCCACATATGCTAGGAATTCTCCTGAACACTTACTGCAACTCATTTAATCCTGGGCTGCCTGGGTGGCTCAGTCAATTGAATGTCTGCCTTTGTTGGCTCAGGTCATAATCTCAGGGTCCTGGGATGGAGCCCTGCATCAGGATCCCCACACAGCAGAAGGTCTGCTTCTCTCATTCTCTCTCTCTCTCTCTCTCTCTCTCTCTGCTCCTCCCCCCAATTTTTGCACATGTCCCCTCTTTTTGCTCACTTTCTCAAATAAATAAATAAAATCTTAAAAAAAGAATAATTCATTTAATCCTGACAACAACATAGCATAGCAGCTATTGATTGCTATTATCCCCATTTTACAGTAAAGAAATTAGGCTAGAATCATTTCATGACTTGCCCAAAGTCATATAGTTAAATGGCAGAGCCCTTGACAAGTGAGACTAATAGGAGAGACATGAACCCAACACTTGCATTGTAATGAGGCATATAATAGTAATGTGTATAGTGTATGACATACAGACAACAGTGGTGCCCTCAGCACAGACTGAGGGTGTCAGAAAAGACTTCTCGGGAAGATGGTGGTTGAACTAAGTCCTAAATAATGGATAGGCTTTAGACAAGAACAAAGATAATGCTTTTAAGGTAGAAGAGGATTGTGAGGAAAATCCCAGAAACCAAAGAACACAGGTGTTTGAGTAAAAACACAAAGATCAATAGGAGCCTAGGGGAGGACATGGAAGTAGAGATGAAAGATGGAGGTGGAAAGCTAGCTAAGTTTCAAGCCCTGAAAAGCCTGGATCACCATTCAGGCCATGGGGAGTCATTAAATGAGTTTAATTTGAGAAAAACCTATTTGGCTGAATATTAGAATAAACAGTCAAGAGAGTGTTACTTATTGGACAAGGTCACAGATTTTTTATTTGTTTGTTGGCTTTTTAGTCAAATATTTATTTTGAATACTGGCTTCAACTTATTCCACCTGTGGGTAAATCACTAGACCTCCACTGCCTTGTTTGTAAAATAGGGTAAGAACATTATGCTTAGAAATGGCTGAGTAAATGGAGGTATCCATCATGTGCATGCCAAATTGGAGAAGATAGGAAGAAAGGATACTAGTTAAGAGTTCATTTTAGTAACTTAGCAGTGAGATGATAGTTCTTAATGAGGTGGGAGTGAGGACTGATTTTTGTCTCTCCCCAGGAATATTTGGCAATGTCTAGAAGCACTTTTGTTTGCCACAACTGGGGGTGAGTAAAACCAGCATCCAGTGGGTAGAGTCCAGGGATTGGCTAAACATTCTACAATATGTAGGACAGACCCCCAGCCCCACAAAAAGAACTCTCCAGCCCAATATATCAACAATGCCTATGTTGATAAACTCTGTTCTAAGCTAAGGTGTGGCAGTGAAGATGGAATGAAGAAGACAGATTGAAGCAATGTTAGTGAAGCTAAATCAAAAGGTCTTGGTGACTGACTTGATGAGGAAAGTGCCATAGTTACAGGGCTGTGGTCTGAGTTGTTTATCCTGGCACTAATCAGAGTACTTTGGACATAACATGGTATTCGAAAATATTTGTTGAGTGAAAAAAGAAATACGTGAATGAATGAATAAATGAATGAATGAAAGGAGAAACAAGATTTGAGTCTAGTTTATTGGCTTGGGCCATTTTGGTAATAATGGTGACAGCCTCTGAAGGACAGGGAAGAGGAAGGGGAGGTGGTGTTGGGGGAAAGATGGAGATTTCAGTAATGGACTTGAGATATCTAAAGTGAATTTTTATAATGTAGATAGACCAAGCTGTTTAGTTGTTCAATGCCTTGATTGTTGATTACACCAAATGGGATACATTTTTTAAAAATGGGAACTCTCTTTGAATCTAAAAATCACATTGGAGATTTATAAATTATAACAAAAGATGAATTCAAGTTTTTATGATAGCTAGAGAAATCTACATTTTTGCATTAATTTTCTGAGGAAACCATATTTTAAAACTTCCAAAGATGTGGTTTTAGGATGCTATTTCCTTCCATGTCTTTCTTGCCCAACCTCACTACTTTGGCTCTGAAGTGAAGTAAAAAAAAAAAAAAAAAAAAAAAAAAAAATTCTACTCAAGCCATTTAAGCACCAGCAGCAGTGGGATTACTTCTACCTTCAGATGTGGTTACTTGTCCTCTACACTCATCCCTTCTCCAAAGCCATTCTGTCTCCAAGGGCCCATCTGTCATTGATCTATTATCCAATGGCCTATAGAACTACAGCGGAGACATTTTCCCCAGGGTTCTTTTTGCCTACACTCAGTGCCACTCAATGGCCTTGTTGAATGGTTTCTACACCACTGGCAAAGCACAGGAATGGCAGATGCAAGAACACTGAGGTCACTGCCACTGCTGTTTTTACCCTGTCACTCCACTCTGAGCTTATCATTTCTCTTCATACATTCTTTACCATGAAGAGAATATTGCTTTTTCTAAGCCTTTTCCTACTCGAAAAGCCACTCTGTTCTTAGCTTTTACAAATCATTCCCTAAAACCAGTTAGAGCAGATTGCCTAGTGTATTTGCAAAGTGCTACACCATCATGCCCAGGACAGAATCATGAAACTTAACTCTTCTTATCTTGGGGATGAGATCCATCCATGGATCATCTCTCTCCATGGATGAGATCCATCCCAGCCAGAGCATCTGTTGGTGAACAGACCTTACTTCAACCTTCTGCTCAAGGATATTCATCTTTAGTAACCTTCATCTTCTTAGAGATCACAGCAGCTGTCAGTTCCATGAATTCTCATTATATTTTCCAGAAACTTCTGGAGTCTTTATGCAAATAGCACATGTGAGGGCCTGACCTGATTATTTTAGTCTGATCAAGGTAGACACCCAGAATATGTTCCATACTTGTCCTTTCCTATGTAAATTTTTAATGAATTATATTTTATTTTCATATTGGTACTGAAGAGAATTTTGTTCTTGGTCTCTCTGCATTTACTGACACTTAAATAAGAAGGAGCACTAGTTATTCAACAGAATTAGCTATTCAAAACGTAGCCATATAGACATTATACATTCTGTTCTCTGAAGCTCTTGTTAGGCACCTTTAGGATACGATATACTGCCTAACTAGGATCTTAGCCAGGCCCTTTGAAAGGGAGTTGTGATTGGATTGAGTCCTTTCATCATGGCCTAAAATTATTTTTGGTCAGACTTTTAAATCTTAAGTCCATCCTGTGATTTCTGTGGTCAGAGGGTTTGGCAATCATGCTTTCCAAAAATATTGAGACATCAGGAAGGCCCTGAAACTAGTGCAGATGTCAGCACCTTCATTTATAAGAACTCACACTGCCGTCATGGAAAACATGCTAATGCCAGAAAGAGGGAGGAGAGATTAAAGGAGTTCTAGAAGCAACAAGTCAGAGCTGGATTTCCTGGTGGTGGTGCATGCATGCACACATAGAAGGATGTCAGAAAGAGTTTTAAAGCTTTTTTTTTTTTTTTTCAAATCTAGCAAAGGAACATTTTATCCATTTGTCAGACCTGTGAGCTCTGCTGCCTCAATTGCATTAGCTTTTTGTTCATTTTTAAGCGACTGAAATAATGAAAACAAATTCCTTGTGAAGTCTCGCCAAAAAGCATCAGGGGAAATGGTATCTGTTCATGTATTGGATCAGAGTTCACACTCTGACAGAGTATTTTCATGTCAAAACGAGTATCTCCATGGTTATGAAGTCCTCTTCTTGTCAGCTATTAAATTGCTACCAAGGCTACAGGTAGGGCTTTTTTTCCCTTCATTTTAAAATTTCCTCCATTGAAAAAAAGTAAAGAAAACAAAAGAAGACATTGAGTCATTGATTTATACAGAAATCCTAATGTGCTACTGAGAAAATGATGTTTTGTGTGGTCACATGATCAAAGTTTTCTCCCATGAAGGATTAATCTAGTTCTGGGAATAGTTCTGAGAGTTTTTATATCCATTTTTCTGAAGCTTGAAGAGGCTTCAGTGTAACACCGCACCCCAAGAGGTCTGTAAAGTTGTTAAAATATTAAGAAAGACATAATTGTTAAAAGACTAGCTCTTAAATAAAATCCCTGGTGGAATATGAAAAATCTCCTAAAGCTACAAGGCGACAGTGTTGCATTGAGGACTGATGTAACTCAGTTCATTTAGAAAATACCATAAACAGCTTTATTATGGGGATTTGGTAAAGAAATCTTTCATTAATAGGAAATATTTGGCTCTACACTGCAAATAAAGTGATGTTTACATAATTTGTTAAGATCTTTCAGAGATTCAATATCCTCTGCTCAGACTTAACATGAATACTGTATTAAATATATGATTTTGAAAAAAAAACATAAAATTCAGTTGTGGGTAATGTGATTTCTTATTTTGAGTTGTATGCTTTTGTTGTTCACCGGATTCATTTGATGTAGTTAGGAGAAATAGTTCAAATCCCTACTGCAGACTTACGTGATATAGATAGTCTTTGATAGTGGATCTTGTTGGGAAAAGATATGCTCAGATTGTGAATCTTCAGATTCATCAAGGGGAATCTGTACTAGATTCCCAATGGTATATGTAGAAGGAACATTTCAGTCAAATACACTGTTGACTAGTATGGGCTTTGACTATAAATCCAATGAAATCCTGAACCTGCTGATCTGGCCTAGATCGAGCCTTTGCACTTCTGTTATCCTTTGGATTATGCCTAGAATTTGAACTAGTCCAAGTAGTCTGTTTTATCTCCTTTCCCTGAGGACAACCCTGTTATTCATCAGTTAAAACTCCACCTGTGTCCTTGGCTCAGCTCAGAAGCACATTCCCTTGGAATAAAACAGAGGTGGTGGTGATCCAGGTATGACCCAGAAACACTAAGTAATCTCTAGAGGTTAGAGTATAGAGCCAAGAGCCTCTAAATCTGAGGCAAGACAATTCAATTTTGAGTATCAGTGAACACTGGGGTTAGCCTTTGGTGCGCCAGGTTGGGTGGGGAACTAAATAAATGTACATGGCTAAGACTTCCTTCTCCTCCTGTAGCCCCTTGGACTCTGCTGGCTTCCTTTTGAATCTATAGGAGAGCCAAGATTTTATCCTGTAAGCCAAGAGAGAGGCATGATGAAATAGGCATTTTGAAAAGAGAAGCTAGGAGTTATTCAAATAGCAGATCAGAAGTAAAGAAGGCTGGAGCCAAGACAGTCAAGTTCATTAAAACATTCCAGGTGAGAGACCAAGAAGATGGGCACAAGGAAAGAGAGTTGGTTGAAGAAATAGTAATGGAAAATGACTCTCAAGATGCGATGGAAGATCCCCAAATAGGTCAACATGAGCTTTTCTTTTCTGAGCTTATCAAATGGCATGGGAAAAAAAAAAAAGAAAAGGTATGTACAAGATAGGAATGCAATAAACCAAATATCCAGTATGTAAATGATTTCAATGATGGCAGTAAGTGATAGAATAACCCAAACTGTAAAGAGCTGGCTAATACCTCTGTATGTTCTCCTCTGTAACTAAGACAGGTATTAATTTTACATTACATAGCACTAAGTCTTCACTTTGTACACATTTGATAAAGTTCATCCTGTAACAAACTACCCCTAAATTATGCATTACGGTGCTCTGTTTCCGTGTGCAGCAGTCACTCTTCCTTAGTGGTTTCTACCCTATGAGATGGTGGTCCCCTAGCACATAAAAGCATGTGATCATTATCGTCCATCCCCTGGCTTCATTATTATTTCACAGGATGGACTGCAGAAGATAAAGTATAAATATCCCTTTCTTACTATTCATTACCAGTCGCATTTTCTCATATTCAATTTCATTCTTCCCTTCCAAGAAACCTAAATAGGAGTAGATATTGATTTTTGAAATGTGTTTCTTAATGGTTAAGAAATGGCAAACTATACCCTGAAATGTAACTTTAAATGTGTATTTTATGTCCTTTGGATAAAACAAAGATCTGTGCTTTGTTCTATCTTTAGTGCTCCTGCCACATATCAGGAGACAGATTATTTTGTGTTTAGCAGGAAAAAATATTTTTACCATTTTTTTCAGTGTGTAGAATGAATAAAACTAAAATTTCTTGCTTTGCAAGCCCTTTTACAGTTTAGCAGAATCAAGAGGGGAAAATTCACCTGCAATTTTGATAAACAACCTGACAGGACACAGACTACAACCCCCCAAAAAAATTCTGATTGAAAGATTTATCTCCTGGAAGAAATCCATGCAGATAAAGTGGCTGGATAAAGCAGGATGGAATAGCACGCAATTGAAACTAGTTCTTACATTTTTCATGTAATGGCATTCTTTTGTTCTTTGTATTAAATATTCTACATAGTCTCTATATTAATTGATGGAATTAAAGCAAGCTAGATATTATGTGCACACGCATCATTTCTGATTGGCCCGATTTGAAAGCTTACTGGGGCATGAAAAAAAAATTCATCACACACACAATGCTTTCTTTCTGAGCAGCCTAAGGAACACAAGACTGGAAACAGAAATGGGAATGTGTTCTGAAAATCACAGCCTTGAATCAGCAAGCTATCAGTTTCAGAATAAAAGCACATAAGACTCAATGTGAGGATATTATCCTCAGTTTAACCATGAAAAGTACATCAAATCCCAAACTTCACACCGTAGTTCTCTTTAGTCACTGACAACACTGCTGATGGTGGTTTTCCTTATAGGCAAATGCGAAAGAAAACCTAGATTTTTGTGTGCAGTCTTTGCTGGCTAACAGGGTCAGCTTCATGGGGCAGTCACTCGGGTCCCAGTGCCCAGAAGGGCCCTGCATTGGGTTAAATCTCTGCTGTTGCTGAGCATTGAAAATTTTAATAATTTTTGAACAAGGAACCCTGCCTTTTCATTTTGCACAGGGTACCTACCACAAGTTACAGAGCCAGTCCTGCTTGTCGTACTCAACATTTTGGAGCTCAGTCTTTTTGCCTTATAATGGCAGGACATGAAGCTTTTGGATGATTTTTTTTTTTTTTTTTGGTGTTTTGTTTGTTTGTTTTTCTTTTTTAGAATTAGTCTCACTTTTTGGAGCTGGTTTATTTATTCTTTTGGACTTGAATAACTCATGTCTCTGATGGCAGGGTATTATTCTATTCTTATTCGTGGAATTAGATCTCCCTTCCCTCCCCCATCTGCACACACAGTTTAATAACATGATCTATTAGTTACAGATCATGATATGAGATAGAGCTCTAAGTCAAACTTTTGTCATAAATGCAGAATACATTCCTCTGGCCTTTGTTCTCTGAGTGGAATCTCAGTGCCTCTTTCATACACTCCCTTGCTTTTTCCCTGATGGGTCTTTCAATGTTTTTACTTGATACCCCTTCTTATGCAGCTGTCAGAACTGTGCTTCAGAAAAGCCTAACCAAAAAGAAAGAAGCCAGATTTTCACAGACATTTTGATTAACTTTCCCCTTTTAAAACACTTTTGAATTTTAAAATGCTTTCTGTGGAACATACTTAGTTCTTTACCTACTACTGCATCATGTGAATCAGTACTAACTGAATTATAACCAAGTAATTATCTCTTGCATCTCTATTAAGGGAATTCATGTTGTTGATATGGTTAATGTTGTTTCGTTTTGTTTTAGATTACAAGATTTTTTTTATAATTAGATATGGTTTTTTTTAAGATTTTATTTATCTATTCATGAGAGACTCATGAGAGACTTTTCAGAGAGAGAGGCAGAGACACAGGCAGAGGGAGAAGCAGGCTCCATGCAGGGAGCGCGACGTGCGACTTAACCCCGGGTCTCCAGGATCTTCACCCTGGGCTGAAGGCGACGCTAAACCGCTGGGCCACCAGGGCTGCCCAGATATGGTTAATATATCCTTACGTTGGTTTTTTAAAATGTTAAATGTTATGATTTTTTAAAGATGGATATCCTAGCTTCTTCTAAAACATGAGAGGGACTAGCATCAGTGGTTCAGCTGTTCTTAAATTAATGAGGCCCAATTTATCTACCATTTTCTTATGGGTAGCATTTTTGTGTCATGTTTAAAAGATCTTTGCCTATTCTAAGCTCATGAATACTCTTAAATTATTTAAGAGAATACTCTAAATTATTATCCAGAAAATGTATTGTTTTACTTTTCACGTTGAAATCTGTTCCACCCGGAATTCATTTTTGTATATGATATAGGATAGTGAGATGGAATTCAAGGTTTATTTTTATTCTTTCTCTGATTCACACAGTATCACCTATTGGCGGAAAAAAAGGCAAAGGAAACTATCATTGCTACTGGTTGTGATAGCACCTTTCTCATCAATGAAGTATTTGTATATATGTGGGTTTGTCTCTTGAATATTTCTGGGATGTTTTCAATAAATTTACCATCTATCCTTTAATCAATAATGAATTTAATTAAAATTGCTTTAAATTAATTTTAATATCTGGTGTTGTAGGTTTTCTAACTTTGCTTTACCTCATCAAGGTAGTCATTGCTATTCCTGGTCTTCAACATTTCCACCTTGAGTTAAATCAACTTCTCAAACTCCACAAAAATATCTTTTGAGATTTTGACTGGGAATGCATGGAATTTACAGATCAAACTGAGAAATGACTTTTCTTATACTATTATCTAATTCATGGACATAGTATATGCAACATTGATTTAGATATTTTAAAATTTATTTCGATAATGTTTTCTAGTTTACCCTCTTATGCACTAGTGTTAGATATAGTCCTATATATTTAATTTTTGATATTATTGTAAATAACAATAATATATATATTGTAATTATATTGTTTTTAATTTTAATTTCTAAATTGTTAGCATTTTATTAATATAATTTATTTTTGTATATTGATTTTGTATGTACTGACTTTGATAAATTCACTTACTCTAATGGTTTGTCTTTTGGATATTCTATGTATATTCTCATCTCTACTCTTCAATACATATGTATTTTATTCCTTTTTCTTGCCTTATTGCATTGGCAGGGCTTCCAAGAAACTCTTAAATGGAAATGGTGATAAGCTATCCTTATCTTTTGAGATATCCTTATCTGAGAAATAAATTTTTCAGCATTTCATTAAGTATGATATTTTCCATGTTTTCTTTGAAGATACTGTATCAGCATATAAGGAAATTTTCTCCTACTTCTATTTTGCTAAGAAGCATTTGTTATTTTGTTTTGTCTCATCATGAATGGTTGTAAATGTTTTCATTTAATTTTTGACATTTATTAAAAGGGCTACATGCTTATTTTCTATTTCTTTTAATATAGTGGATGACAGTGATTGATTTTTGAGTGATAAATCAGTTTTGCTTTCTTTGTGGGGATATATTGTTTTCCCATATTGTTGAGTTTAGTTTGATATTATTTAGTATGTTTGTGCCTTTGTTCACAAATATCTGTAATTTTCCTTTTTTTTTTTTTTTTTTTTTTTTTTTTTTATGTCTTTGCCAGGTGTTCCTGTCAAGGTTACAATGGCCTCATAACATGAGTTGGGAAACATATACCCTCTATCTAGACTATAAAAAAGCTTGTGCAGGATTGAAATGATTTCTTCCTGAAATATGTAGAATGATTCTTCTTCGAAGCATCTGTGCCTAGAGTTTTCTTTGTGGGAAAGTTTCTAATCTTTTTAAAAGATTTATTTAGGAGTCAGAAACTTAACCAATGGTGCCTCCCAGGTACCCCAGGAAGGTTTATAATTTTGAAATCAATCTCCTTCATAGATAATAGCATAATTTAGGGGGCTTTTTATTTCTTTTTTGGTATCAACTTTGATAAGTTCTCTTTTTTTCGAGGAATTTAACTTATGAAATTAACATAAAATTGTTCATGATCTCCTTTTGCTATATTTTAATGTGTGTGATTTTTAGTTTTTTTCTCCCCCTTCTAGTGAATGTATTTAAGGCTTTAAAATTTCCCCTTTAAGCACTAATCTTCCTACATTGTACACATGTCACTCATTTCCAAATATTTTCCAATTTCCTCAATTAAAACTTTGATTTTTATCTTTACAGCACAGTGAGAACACTATAAACTCTATGCCACTGTTTTCTGTTTTGTTTCCACGCTCTGTGCCAAAACCAGCTTATTTCCCAAGGGCTTGTGGGGCTCACCTCAAAGTATTTCCCCTCTCTCTGCAATCAAGGTTTAATCTTCAAGGATTCTGGTTTTAGAATCTTCAAGTCCTGGCTGCATTGGTTTCCTTTTATAATGTTTAATGTTTTCCATCTCTTTTTTTAAATATTCAGATTTTGTAGTTGTTCTTTGTGAAGGATGAGTCTGATAGAAGCTACTTCCTCATAGCCAAAAGCAGTTTCCTCCTTTAAAATTTTACTAGTAAAATGCATTTCACTTCTACTTATGTTATACCACATTTTTGTTCAGATTATTATTATTATCTAGAGAATGGCAATCTAGAGATATTGAGATTATTTTTGAAAATATTTAGTTTAAAAATTAATCATAGTATTTCCCTTTACTTTATGTGTCTTAATACAATGGGCTGTATGTATGTGTGTGTGCTATTTCAATATCTGATTTTATTTTCTTGAAGGTTGCCATGGCAAAACTGGCTTTTAGGTCGGGGGAGAGGTGGAAAAAAGCACCAAACACTAGTAATTTTTGAGTTTGATCAAAATTTATTCCCTCCTATTCCTATTTATTCCTTCTTGTGTATAACAGTATGAGAATTGCTATGTGAGGGATGATGGTTGAAAACTCCTATTAGTGAAGCTGAAACTTACATGGGATGTTCTCTGATTTATAGATATAGGTCAGCACTTTCAAATAGTTCTCATTTGTTATGTTGCGAAGTGTTTCTTACTGCTGAAAACATTGAGTATTATTGGTGGCTCAGTAGCATTATCTTTCTCAAGAAAGATCAATCCCTAAAAATGTTCAGTACTTTAATGTCACTCTTTGGAATGTATCAATCACAAAACAGGTGATTTATTCATTATGCACAAATGAGTGAATTTTGATGTGGTCACTTGGATCTATGTCCCATTTGTGATTATTTCTTTAATTCATTAACCAGAAAACAAGACTTCTCCTGCCAATGTTTTATGCTTTCCCTAAGAAGCAATATGCTTGCATTTTTACTATCAGATTGCTGTGAATTCCTTATGTTAAATTATTTATATCATATGACTTTCCTTAGTAAGCTTTGCAGCCTGGACCCACCCTGGAGACTCTGGACTTAGGGCACTGATTCTCTGAGTGCCTTTTCTTAACCCATGATTTTATCCAGATAGGCTCAGGTTATGCTGAGCATCAAGGGCAACCTTAAACAAGAAAAGACACACAAAAATAATATCTTGCAGTTTGAAGAGTGGAAGAAGAGAGAGAGAATTAGGTTATCTCACAAGGTTGTCCTGGGGCTGAGAGAGGAATTATGTTCTGGCTATATATATATTAAGAATACAGAGTAATAATACTGGTTCAACAGGTAACTCAGGAAAATCATATTTCCCTAGCCACACTAAATAGCTTTAGGTCTTTCTTAAGTAGTGATATCAGAGCTACTTTCTTTTTCTTCACTCTGGAAAACTGACTCCCTGGATCAGTAGTGTCCCTTTCCCTCATCTTTCATCCAGTTGGATCTGTGAGTGGAAGACCACTGTGGAAACAGTGTACACGCAGGGTGATTAAGTACGGCTGCATGGAGAAGGCTTCTGAGCTGGAGATAGGCATGACCTACAGAACAGCCTCCACTATATAGCTTCAGTGATTGTATCATTTTGTTCTCTAGGATTGCTATCCTCTATTTGAAACAGATCTAATAGAGTGTACATTAAATTGCTTCAAAAGCCCTTGAATTCTTGCCATTATTTAAGTCAAAAGCAGCCTGATGACAGTGACACAGTGCAACTGATGTATTGTCAGGGTGGAGAGAGGGAAGAAAACATTATTAGAAAAACCTGGGTAGCACCTTAGTCTGCTCAGGTTCCTATAACAAATTCCACTGAGTGGGGGACTTACACAGCAAAATGTGTTTTTCATAGTACTGGAGGCTGATAAACCCAAAATCAAGGCACCAGCAGATTTGGTGTCTGTTGAGAGACCACTTTCTGGCTCATAGATGGCCATCTTCTATGTGGTCATAGGGCAGAAGAGGTGAGAGAGGTCTATGGGTTTTCTTCTGTTAGGACATTAATTCCATTCATGAGGGCTTCATTTTCACCTCACAAAAACCCCACCTCCTAATATCATTACATTGAGGGGTAGGATTTCAGCATGTGAATTTTATACAGTCTACAGCAAGTAGACTGTAGGCTATGAGTTAGTTGCCTTTTTGGACTGTTTTTGGAAGGGGAACGATGCCTCAGGAAGGTCATAGTCAATTACAACAGTGTGAAGATTGTATCAGAGAAGCACCTGATGAGGATATAGTTAGAGTGAGAAAGGAAAGGGTGGGGAGGGCAGCCCGGGTGGCTCAGCAGTTTGGCGCCGCCTTCAGTCCAGGGCCTGATCCTGGAGACCTGGAATCGAGTCCCATGTCGGGATCCCTCCATGGGGCCTGCTTCTCCCTCTGCCTGTGTCTCTGCCAATCTCTCTCTCTCTCTCTCCTCTCTGTCTCTCATGAATAAATAAAATCTTAAAAAAAAAAAAAAAGGAAAAGAGGGTTGGTGCATTTTACTACCTCTCTATCAGTTTCCAACATTTCTAAGTTTCTAAGTTGGGATACTTGCTTATGAAGCAATACCAAAATAGTTTGGATTTCTTGGAGTCTATGGAGGAACGTCAACATATTTAGAAAATGCAGGATATCTCTTGCATGGTTGGTGTCTGTCCAGCATCTGTTTAATTTCTCTAGTTCCCTAAAACAAACTAGCTAATGAAGACTCTAGCTCCAATCCCATTTTTTCTTGCCCAGACAAATGGTGAAAAATTTCTTTATTTATAAAATATAGTGGTTAAATTCAGTGATTACCAAGGTCCTGCCAGCTCTGATCATTGAACTTTTGTGAAAACTGAGGTTTTGTGACTTCTCACCCTGTTTAAATATTAACATTATAGAGTACTCACTGGTATTTCAGGTGATTTAAGGACCCTTCTGTTCATTCCAGCTACGATAGAAACTGCCAGGTGCTTAACATCAAACTTCATTTTCTTCCAATGGGTTGCCAATGCCTAGATGCCAGAGATCAAAATTGCCTTTTGGAATATCATGTGATAATTGATACCACAGCAGTGCAGCCAATTCGAGAGAAAGATGACACTTGTTATTTTTCAAGAGAGCAGTTCAGGTACAGGCAGAGGGGACTTTGGTGTTTCAAAGTGAGCTTGCGGATTAGGGGCAACTCACAAAGCTGGTGCCAACTGTCTCTTTTGGCAGGTCACCAATGTCACTCAGATCACCACTTAGCAATTATAGATGTTAATAACTTTGAAGTTTATCAATCTACCTAAAAGCAAAAGCAATCATCTGAGGAGTCAGGTTATTACTCATATCAAACATCATTATTGTTTCTTTGCCCATCAGAATAAATATGTAGCTCAATAGAGTAGAAAGGGACTTACATTAGGAGTCAAAAACCCAGTTCCTAGGATTTCATAAAGTATTTGTTGGACATTCTTAGGGGAAATCATTGATCTTCTCTGAGCCTTGCTCCACATCTAAATTTAGAAATAGTCCCTACACAACACCATTTTATAAGATTGCTAAAAGACCCAGAGAGAATATTAATTCACCTCTAGTTTTGTAAGTGAAAAAACTCAGACTCAGAGAATTTTATTCACTTAATGTCTCCAGAAAACTGGAAATTCAGTGTGCTTTCTATTAACTCTTATCATCTCTATTTTGAAACCAAATGAGATAATGTGTATGAAAGCTATAATATAAAAACTGTAATATATTGTACTATATTGCATGGTATATTGGCAAAGGAGAACAGTAATGATATCTCTCTTCCAAAGGAGAAAACTAAGGCACAGGAGGGTTGAAAGATTGTTTGAAATCAGCTATCAAGGTCTAGAAGTCAGGCTTTTTAATATACCAATTTCAGTAGTATCTCCATGAGAATATACTAGATGGAAATATTATTTTCAAGGGGGCTAAATGTACTTGTCACTAAGTGGCAGTATAGAATAATGGAACAGGCGTAAGCTCTGGAGGCTGGCAAAATGGTTCCAAATCAGAACCCATGTCTTACTAGCTATATCACTTTGGATAAATATGTAGCTCCCTGAGTATGAGATTCCTCAGGTAAAAAATGTAGATCTATATAATCAGTAATAATACTACTGGATACTTATGGAACATTTTTATGTCATAATTACTCCTTCAGTTTTACTATTATTGTTTCAATGGTTTTAAATTTATTAGCTCTGTGTATCCCCAGAATAGAATTATTGTGATAATTTTAAGATTAAATATGCTGAGCACCTGTTTCCTTCTTTCCTCTCAAACATGACAACTCTAGAGGTTTGATATCCATGCTGGTGACAAACCATATACCATGGCAAATTGTGACCCAAATTAGGAAGTACGAGGATGGGAAGGGGAAAGTAATGGGATTCATTGTTTTGTATCTATCACAACTTAGAGATGAATTATTGATGTTTAGTGTTTTTCCAAGCATTATGGACAGTAATGTTCTGACCTAACATTATGTCAATTCTAGCCAACCTGAAAGGAATAACAATTTCATTGGTTTTTCAATTGATGTTGTTGGTCCACAATATGATGTTGTCCACAACTGAGCAAAGATATTTTCCCTCCAAGAACTGTTTTCTTATTCAAGGATGGGCAAACTGCATCCATTACATAGCACATATCATTTGATTCTTGTAATTTTATCTGGTTAAAAAAACATAATGAGAAGGAACTAATTTCACAGGAGATGTTTCTAAAGAAATTATACCCTATAATCAAAATCAAAATTGACTTTCCAATTAGAAAAGGAATTCAGGTCAGGAATGTGAACTAGCAATTTCAAAATATAACCACATATATTGTTTAGAACAAATATTAAGAACAAACTCTTTTTGCTGCCCTATTTACCAGAAGATCTTTTCAGCAGTTTCTGTAAAATCTTACCTTGTTGCCAAAGAGTGATTTGAGGTTCAAAAGCAACTGGAGAATAGAGCTATTATTTCTGTGACTTTTCATTAATTCTGAGCCTTATGGTGACTGAACATCTTTCTTTCCAGAAGCTCAGAGACATTGTTTACTGAGCTACTATGCTAATTTGTACTTTGGAACAAAGCTTGAGCTAGTACCTCCTTCAGAGATGGTGCAAATGAATTGGGTAGAAGCAATGGTACCCAGATCTTGTAGTTTTGGAGATTGTCAGAACTTCAACAACAAAATATTTCACAATTACTCTTAAATCTTTATCTTTAAATATAATCTCTCTTCTGAATTCTAAATATATTAACCATGGATGATATAGTCACCAGAAGACCCAAAGGCACCTCAAATTCAACTCATCCCATATGTACTTAAAATATTCTCCTCCAAATCTGCTGCTTCTTTAGTATTCTACATCTTGATTAATGATTTACTATCCACTTAGATGTCCAAGCTAGAATTTGACCATCATTCTTGATTCTTCCTTTTGTTTCAGCATTTGTATCCAGAGAATCTCTCCTGACCATCAATTCTACTTCCAAAATGTCTTTGAATCTGCTCATTCCTCCTCCAACCATTATCCTCATTTTCTCTCTCCTGGATTATTGTCATAGCTTCCTAATGGGTCTGCCCGTCTCCAGGGTAACCACTTTCCATTCCACCCACTGAACTGCTGCCAGAGTGTGCTTTCTGAATAACAAATCTGATCTTGTCGCTCACACAATTAAAATCCTCCAGTGGATCCTAGCCACTTACAGCATGAAAATTCAAACCCTTGAGCATAGACTGCAAAGGCTATTTTTGACCTGGCTCCTATGTCTTTTATCTGTAACCCAAAATGATCCTCCCTGAACATCGCATGGTTTGGTTTCATGTAATCAATCTCTAGTGTTTCCATGGCTTTGCACATGCAGTTCCCATGCCTGGAACAGCTTTCCCCTTTCCCACCCCCTACACACCTACTCACAGTTCAGGTGGCATCTGTTCTGGGCAGCTCTTCCTATGCCTCTCTATGCATATTCTGAATAATGATCTCATGCACATCCTTACAGTGATTTTTACTTCATTATATTTTAATTCATTGTTTATGTATTAGTTTCCCCCTTCTTTCTGTGTATTCATTTGAGCATTCTTTGTATTCCCAGCATCTCTCAGAGCACTTGGCAGTAGAGTAGGAACTCAGTACATGTTTGCTGAATATGAATGAATACTGAGGCAGCTGGCTTCAGTCAAAGCGCAGCAACCCCGGGCATGCAACTTAATGTCCTTTGAGACTTTGTCCTCATTTGCAAAACCAGGGAGGACAGAACCTATCTTCCTGTTTTCCAATGGGAATTAAATAAGATGGACATTCTCCATAAACAGTAAATCGACACACTCCTGTAAGTACATATAAGATCTTATAATTATTATGACCTATTATTCACTGAACAATATATTTCTTAAAAATGATTTATCAATACACATGGCAAGTGAAAACACATCACAAAACAGCCAAGGCTTTCCTTTCACTCCCATTTCCTTCACTTTCCTTCTTCTCACTATTGATGTATTTATGCTTGATGTGATAACCACCACCACTGGTGTCCCAAAGATGCCATATCTACATGATTCTGTGTGCTGTCCCCTTGCTCAGAACGTCCCTTCTCTCTCCTCTCCTGGCGAATTTATCTTCTAAAGTCTGACTTGAGAGTTTCATGCTCTTGCAAGCCTTTCCTGTCTCCATGAGGCAGAACTGCTCGAGCTCTTCTCTCAAACACCTGCGATATGCTTCTCTTATGGTTTGCACCACCATAAATAGTTTTTGTTTGTGTGTTCATCTTTTCCACATTCTATTGTGAGCTCCTTCTGGTGTCATCTCATTTTCCTAGGACTGTCATTACTGTTTCCCTGTGATTGCTCCCTGTGAAGTGAGTCTTACTCAGATTCCCAAACCAAAGGGCACAATACAACCAAAATATTTAGTCATCCACAGTCCCTCAGATTGTCAATCTTGCTTGAAGGGTTTGTGCTCCAGGAGACACCCTAGGTTCATGAGTTACTCTCAGATTCCCCTTGATGCCTGTCTGATGTCTGGCTGAGGCTCCGGAACATGTTGGAGGTTTCTCCAGGTCACCTGGCATTGTGTGGCTTGATTTATTTTAGAGCTTTAACTGGATGCAGTGTCCTTGGTTTCCCTCTTCATATCAATTCAGGTCTCCATATGAGGGTGGCACTCTTTCCTCTCTGGTTTCCTTTCTCCTGATGCCTGAATTTTTGCTCAGGGACCACAGCCCTGTGGCTTACCCCAAGCTATCTCATCCAGGACAAATGCCCCTAAATATCCCATCCCTCCCTTCCTCCTTCCCTGTCCTCTGTTTTCCTTTTTTCTCTTTCTCTTCTCACTCTTCTTTTCTTTTTTCCCCTATATTGACAGACTTTTTTAAAGGCTGCCAATTGTACCAAAGATTTGCTCGGTGCTAGGCACTGTGTTAAACACTGTACATGCATTATATCATTTTCCCTTACAATAAATCCATGAAGAATTACTATTAATATTTCCATTTTAAAAGAAAAGGACACTGAGATGTACAGAGATATCATGACTTGGCATACATAGGATTTCAAACAACCTGGGTCTACTTAAGTATAAAGCTCATGCTCCTGACCCCAGTGACATTGTGCATCTGAGGCATCTCTGACCACCACCACCCTTTCTCCTGTCTGCCTCTCAACACTTCCCCTGAGCCTCTGCTTCGCCACCCGTGGAACATAGTTTGCCTGCGTTGTGACCTAGATGATCATTCCCAGCTGCACATCCATGATCAACCTTCATTACACCACCTGTCAACCTCCCTACTCTGCCTTTCTTTATGTACCACACCTGATTACCTTCACCTCCTGATATATAGATGAAAGAAAGAACTGTGTGACCTCTTTATCTTTCTGTTCCTATCTTCTACCACAAGTGGGCCCCAAACAAATCCACTAAACAAATAGATTTTATGAACAATAGTAGAAGAAAGATGAATAGAAGCATTATTCAAAATTCTTTTGACCACAGATTATTTTAAGTACCATTGATTTTATATAGAAATATTTGGCATGTTAATTAAATATTCTCAAAGGAGATTGCCCAAAGTTGACTACTAGGCAGTCTGGTTGGTTTGGGTTGAATTAAGACTACATATTTAAACCTAAATGTAGAAAACTGGGTTCTTTTAAAGCTGGAAAGGGAAATTTAACCCCATAAAACATTTAATTGTGCTTTCTTCTTAATTTTAACTTTAATATTTTATTATAGTTAGAAGCAACCATATTGGTGATAATTTGTCTTTTCAACAAATTATCTATCTTAGCAGATAGAGAAAGAATGGTAATTGTAAATTTAAGTGTAGATAGGTGGCTTGGTCAGGATCTTACAATGAACCCAAGGAACTGCCTCCCTTTTCCTGATTTTGATCACTGGCAAATGCTAATCAAGTTTTTCGTTCTCAAGGAACTACTTATAAAATTTGTTAGTAAAACAAAGCTAATTTGAAGTCAGTTATTTAACTTGTGGAATCATGAATCACTGTAGACTGTATGCTGTTGACTGACTGCATTTTGTTCTGTGTAAAGTCACCTAAATTAGGAGCTTTCCTCTTTGAACTCTGAGAGCACGATGGGAAAAGGCCCATCCATGCATCTCTGCTCTACACTGTAATTGCTCTTGCAATTTGGTCAGTACCATTTGGTGTTTAGTCATGTGTGATAGACAGGATAATAACTCTCTCCCTCCCCACGATGTCCATGATCTAATCCCCCAGAATCTATGAATATATTATGTTGCATGGTAAAAAGAAATTTAGGTTGCAGATGGAATTAAGCTTGCTAACCAAGTGACCTTAAAATAAAGAGATCATTCTGTATTATCCAGGTAGGCCTAATATAATCACAAGGGTCCTTGAAAGAGGGAGGCAAAAGAGAAGGTCAGATTGATGCAAGAAGGACTCAACCTATCATTGCTGGCTTTGGAAAGGGCAACTATCCAAGGCATGTTGATGGCCTCTAGAAGCTAGAAAAGGCAAAGTAACAGATAATCCATTAGAATCTTCAGCAGGAACACAGCCCTGCTGACATCTTAATTTTAGCATGGTAAGACTCAAGTCAGACTGCAGACTTCTGACCTGCAGAACTATAAGATCATAAATATTTAAGCCACCAAGTTTGTGGTAATTTATTATGGCAGCTGGAGAAATATAATGTAACATCCCTATGATGAAGATATCCTATCTGTCCACAACCTTAGGAAACGGTAATCCCACCCTTTCCTGGATCATTTATGTATCTGACTTTGAATTTTGATGACACTCTCTCTCCCCAAATGGAGGACATGTCTACCTTTCTCACATCACTGCCTTTTCCAAGGGAGGAGTGAGTCCCACAGAGAAATGCTAGGGCTCCTGGTGATATCCTAAATTTATTTTTTAAACACCTTTCTTCCATCTGGGGTGAGATATTCTCAACTGGTTTGGAGAATGTTGAGTGGGGAATTGGCCATGTGCCATCTCACTTGTACCTGGAATTACTATTCTCTTTCAAATGTAGGCCAAGATGAGGGGCCAGGTCCTGCCTGACAGAGTTGACATGGTGCTTTTTCCTTTAAGTGCCTAACAGTCTTTTAGTAAAGTCTGACTCCTCCCCACCTCTACCCCTTTACCACATATGTCTACATATATCAAACATGAATGGTGAAAAAGTTCCATGCTCTTGCCCATGCCATTTTCTGCACTCCAGGGAAATTGGGCATGTAACCAGACCAGAGTTTCTCTGAATCACCATATATTCTGTGACAGATAAGTAGTTTTCTGAGAATTTTAGATCAAAGAAAGAGGTAGATATGTTTAAGTTCCATTTGCTATCCTACCATGATACAAAATTAAAAATCAGATGGCCTCTGCCATCAAGGAGCTTGAATATCTATTAAAAAGATATATATAATATGATCTTTCTGGTGATAGATTTCTATCTGGTATGCACTGGTAACTCCTGCATAGCTGGATCTGTTTTGATTGGCCAAGACCATATTGCTTGGACATTTTATATGCCATATTGGCTCTTATGTATTTTGGATGTAAGAGAACCATGAAATTGACCTTAACTCATCTTTAGGGTGGAAATGGAAGCCTATTGGGAGAAAAGAGTCAGAACCTTGAAAAATTAACAAGAACTGCAAAGCAGTGGAAAGAGAATTCCAGAGCATGGGCAAGGTCAAGATCCAAATAATTGTTGGCTGTGTATGGAAAGTACCTGATCCAAAGTGACAAGGGTGCTAAGTCCGTGCCTGGGGGAGCCACAAGACTCTCAATCATTGTCTCTAAAGTAATTTGGTTATGAATTTCTTAAAAAGGTGATCAGCATAACAATTTGCTTCCAATTCTTCTGTTGTTGAAATGAGTGTTTCTGGTTCCTTTTCCTTTCTTTTTTTTTTTTTTTTTTTTTTTTTCCTCTCAAATGTTACTCATTTTGGCACAAGATGAAATAGTCCCTCACCTAGCTCAAAGGATTACTGATTTGTAAAATGGCTTTTTCATTTTAATCTTGATTTTTAAAATTTTTAATTAATTTATTAGCCATCTATTTCTCCCTTATGCTATTTGTAATAGTTGAAAGCACAATCTAAATATCCATCAGTAGCAAGAAATATAATGACTGCTTAAGAACATGATTGGTCTGTGTGCAAATCCTCTCTGGAAATAGCCACAATATAGCCTTGAACTTAAATTTAGCATTTTTGAGTTCCTATTTTTGCCATTTGTAAAATGGCATTCATAACATCTGCTTCACAGAATTATTAAGGATTAAAACAGACAATTGAAACTAAAATTTGCCACATTACCTAGAATACAATAAGCTCACACTCATTAAAAAGTAATTTGTTTCATCATTTTTTTCTTTTTTCTTATTAAAACAACGAATTATTACTGCAGAAAACAAAACAATAGAGCAAACACAAAAAATACAATGGACATTTATGCTATTCCAAATTTTTGTTGTATGGTAGTATAACACAAAATGAATTATAAATGTAAGAGCATTAATGGTTCTAAAAATTGACACAAATACTTTAATACACACAGAGAGTATCAAAACAATGGACAATTAGCCAATACCTAAGAATTCCATTTTGTCATCATTTTCATGTGGATATGCTTTCTTTCCACTAAAATGTTTTTAAAAGTAGTTTAATTAAATTGCTTCTAGCTAAGTCATATGCCATCCAGGCAAATGTTAACTTTGGTGGCAAGAAGAGGCGAGGGCACAAAAGGCTTCTGTACTCTGTTAAAGATCTTGAAGGTGGACCCTGGAGAATCTTTGAAGAATTTTAAAGCAGAGGCTGAGGAGGGCTTATCCCAGTTTTAGAGTTTGCAAAACTGAGACCTGGAAAAAGTTACTGAGGTATCCAAGTCACCCTAAGACAGAGGTGGGGGCTGTGAATTAAACCAAAAGTTTAAGTAAGTAGCCTTGAATCCTTTCTGGACAAGGTTAAGTAGGGCATGGATATGTATCAAGCAGTCCAAATGGATCATGTCTCTTTTCTGCCCTGTGGGAACTTCCAGGCATTCCTTTTTTTGTTGTCAAGTGTGTTACACTAATAAACCCTGGATACCTGTTGCCCACATTAGTATTCTAATGATGAAGGGGAAAAATAAATTAGTTGTTACTCTATTTATGAACCGGAGTGACTGCAAAAGGAAATAGTAGGTAATGCCTCATGGCTGCAGGGAAGCATTTTATCTTGAGTGGCATGCCTAAGGGTTACTGTCCAAAGCAGACACTTTTTCAGGCTGGTTCCTGCTTCCACTTATATTGCTTCTGAACCAGGAAATCTGCAGAATGTTTCAGAATTGCTTACTGGCCTTGTAAATTTTGCTTCAATTCCATCCGTGAAATATACATGCTCTTTGAAATGTCCAAGATCTTTTAAAAAATATGCTTCTCTGGTGACATGTCTGATTGACCGACGTTTGGACCACAATGGCACAAGAAAATTGTCAGTAATCAGTGCTGTGAATACACACGCCTACCTGATTCATCCACTGAGCTCAGCTTGGTACTAGTGCTTTTGTTTTACATTCATTAAAATTCCTAGCAGGACCAAAATGCTGAACATCACCCAAAACAAAACCAAACAAAACCAACCAACCAAAAAAGAAAAAAAAGGAAGAAAAAAAAAAAAAAAAAAAGCTTAGGCTCAGATACAGCAATGTTGGTTAATGAAGAAAGAAAACAAGCATTTATATATTGCTTATTCTTCTTTAGTTCATTGTAATTTTTTTTTAATTTGAAGTTCTGTGGCAGTTATAAAACCCCAAACATTGTTTTTCTTGCTTATTCAATCATCTCTTTGCCTCATGAAGATAAATTGAAGAGAAAAAGAAAACAAAAATTAATGGAAGATGTTTGGTCTTCATACTCACTCTGAATGTTCAAATATAGTATGCTATCCTTTCATTTTAACCAGATATTTTGGTCATTAAGCCTTCTAAAAATATAATTTTGCTGTTTGCAAGTTTAGGAAGTATATAGGGGCTAAAATAGGTGTTTTATTTCTATAAATAAAACCTCTACCAACCATATATTATACAAACATGCAATAAGTTTGATCCTTATCTTTGAAAAATACAAATGCAAGTTAATTCCAATTTTAGGAAATACAATTGTATCTTAAGGGAAAACCGTAAGCTATTCCAAGATGGAATTGTCTTTTGATATAAGCTATTGGGTTTTACTTTATTTCTTCTTGAATATGTGAGTACTCATTGCCATTACATTTACTTGTAGTAAGGAGTAAAGAGATAAGAATAGGTAACATGTTCTGCATTTTTTTAAAAGACACTGTGTGAAGCTGGAGGAACAACCATTTTCAGTAAATGTGGTAGAAGCTTCTGTTTGTCTCCACAGGGTTTGTTCACACTCTCTTCTGTGATAATACAAAGCTTGATTTGTATCAGTGACATATTGACACTAGAGGCAACACCACATATTCCAACTCCTTTGCTAGGTGTGGCCCTGGGACAAGTTCTGGATATGTGTATTCAACTTCTGGAACACATCTTCCATCTTCCTCCTTTTTCCTGCTTCATGTGGTCGTGATGGCTGGTTATTCATCTTGAACTATGAGGATAAGGAAGCATTCTAGCAATGGCAGCATGGGAAACTGGAAGCAACATGTTTTATAGATCTGACTATGGAATCACCAGGCCATCCCTAAACTACCACAATCCAGACTTCAATGTAAACAGAAAAGAAGGTTCAGAATGTTTATTCTTTAGGTATTTAAGATCTCTATTATAAGCAGACAAATATAAACCCTAATGAAGACAGAATTTGGTGCCTCAAAGTTGAATGGTGGCCATAACAAAACTAAAATGTAGATGCTAGTGGCTGAGAAAATGGAAGCCAAAAAAACCAAAAAGTTCCTGTTATGTTGAGGCAACACATTGGATGAAACAACTACTATTACCTCTTAGAAAGTAGAGTGCATACTGTGGTCATAACATGAGCAGAAATTTTAGGAAAGTTTGATATATTATCTTACATTTGTTACTGGCTGCTGCTTTAGCAGAGTCCACAAGAAGTAAACTGAGGTGTGAGCTAATCAATCTGGTAGCCAACTGCATCCTGCCATACAAATTGACCACGAGTCTAGCAATCCTAAATTAGTAAGTAATACTAACTACGCATACGTCGTGGTGCCTACAGTGTGCCAGGCACCATTCTAGTGCTTTATATATTTCACATAACTGAAGTCTCCCATAGTACAATAAAGTCCACAGTGTTTCTAGACTCCTTTTACAGATGAGAATCAAAGAAGTTAAGTAACTTTCCAGTTGCACGTCTTACTTACAAGTGAGGAACCTAATTTGAATTAGGCAATCTGAGTTCAAAGTTTGTATTCTTAACTGCTGCACTAAACAGTCAGTAGTTTGGACCTTGTGGAATTGAAAAAGCAAATTGCTTTTGTACCCTAGACAGAGGCAGTTCTAACTAAAGGCTGCAAATAGGGCAGAATTAGCAGAAGATAAGGTCGCGCCTCTGAGTCTTTCTCAAGCACCTGCAGTTAAGAGTTCTCTGCCAGACAATGGGAGCCAGCTCAGTGGCAAAGATCAGATGAAGAGTGTTGTCTCCTACCCCAGTTCTTTGTTTCAAAGGGCCTTAAGAGAGCCAGCCTGAAACATGAGAGAAGGGGGTTGGGCAGAGCCCAGAGGCGGTAAGTAAAAGACCTGTGTGTTCGGTCTTAAAAACCCTGACTCTACAAGATTTCTATCTGTGGCTATTAACACATACAACTGAGCAGAAGCAAATAAACTGGAAGTCCATTAGATTTTTGAAGAAATGATTTTACTAAAAACTCAAAGTTCTGTTCAATCCCAAAAGCATTTGCTTGACCTCAAACCAGTACCAGCAAGACACAGGCTACAAAAGCTGTGCAAGTCCAAAAAGGACACCCTCTCCAATGTCCACCTCAGATGGGGCCCAGGGGATAGTGAACAAGGGAGCTTCATTCAGGGGAGCTTTCTTATGAGATAATCTAGGAAATTGTCAACTGCCAATAAGGGAGTCATCATGAAACCTGCCCAAGAAGCTGTAGCTCCCAAGATGGTTCTGTTTCCCATTCTTCCATGTCATCAAGCTGCCTGCAATCCTTACTATTGGTGCTGTTTTTCCTTACTAATAAATTTGGCTTTCTCCCACCCATCAGGTGTTTCCTTCATAGAAGAAGGAGAATATAAGTATTGGAATTGTAATAATTTTTCATAAAAAAGAATATGAAGACAATTATGAAGCCTCTGCTCACCACATCTCCTCCTCTATGCCATGGCATTTCTCCTGATCCTCTACTTAAGGCTTTCCTAACTTTCTCTTCCTCTATGAATGACATTTTACAATGATATCACTTTTGTAAAATAATGGTGATGCCCAACTGGGTAGAAGATCTCAGTAAGGGTTGAAGGTAATGCTAGATTAAGTTCTCTGCAGATCTGGAGTCACTTTAATCTCTTTCACTTTGACATGTCAGAGATGGGAATGAGGTTCCAGAATAAACAGTAAAGCGACTTCTAGATAACCCAATAAAAGAAGAAAATATGGCACATTTCCTGTAATTCCAGATTGTGTAGGAGGACAAAATATAATCAGTGGAGAGGAGATTGATTTTGTACATTAGAAATGCTTTTATGTAGTTTTGAGCTCTGATTGAACTTGTTATTTCTGGACTCCATGACATGACTTTATATCAGGGTAATGTGTTTGTCTACTCAATTTGTATAATGTGTCCAGAGTCTCAAGAAGTAAATGGAGGCATTATCAATGTAAATGAAGAGTTAGCCCTCAGCTGTGATGCTCTAGGGATGGATATCCAATCTAGATGTAGGTTTGTTGGAAGGAAAGTAGAGTGTCAGTGTCAGTTATCTGTGATGGCAGATGAATATAATATTAAGGATTGCCTGATAAACAACTGTTTTCCCTGAGGAAGAGGATTTCAGGTTCTTTTCTTAACATCTAGTCTCCAGTGAGAGATAAGGACACCAAATGATCTGGAGAAAGCAAACAAACAGATTGGCCACTGGAAGGGGGAGAAGAGCAACTTGCACCCAGAGGGGACAATGTAGTAGATGTCCTACAGGAACAAAGCCTTCCTCTGGCTCAGGGTTGGTATACAAACATTGGATTGTTGCCGGAGCTGGCAGCAGATGGTGGTGAGTCCTCTGCCAACACGTGTCCTTTTCCTTTGATAATGGTGTCCAGAATTCTTGATGAATAGTTGGGTAAATTCTCTAAGTTTCTGGGTGGAGACTCAAATCAATAGAACTGTGACACCCTTGAAAGATAATACTGGCTTTAGTTAACAGAGGTGTCTGTGACAGGGTGTTACATAATCGTGAATTTTCTTTCTTTTCTTTTTTTAAGACCAGTCAGATCAAATACCCCAAAACTATACTTTTTACACCAGATAATTTTTTTAGAACACTGAAGTCTCCTTAAGATGGTAGCAATTCAACATTCGAAATGGGTTTGAGTCACTAGGTAGTTTATACAAAGTTAGCCCTGGTTTTAAACCTATCAAACTACCTTTAGTTATGTCACTGGCCCTGATACACAAATGTGGAATAAAATTCAAAAACACTTCAGTGATAGAGGGGTGGGGACTACAGAATCAAGCACCAATATCATGTGATAGCCTGTTCTAATTCAGGGCAACAAAACAGAAACAGAAAGTATTGCTCTTAACTGAATTATTGAGATAGACTTATATAAATAGATTTATAATCTACCTGTGTAATTCAGAACAGAACACCTACTTACAGCATATACTAAGCCCAGACCATAGTGTGTGAAAAAAAAAAAATTCAAACTTGTTCCATTGTTCAATCTCCCTTACCTGACCAGTCAATTTGGGCTACCCCAAAGGTTGTATGTACGTTCTGTACAGGTATCAGAGACGTATCTGAGTACAGGTGCCTCTGTTAAGCTATCCATCATTTCATCTGGCCTTCAGTCATTGGATAGGAATCATTATTTCTTTATAGTCGCATCTTCCTATAAACACACAGCCATCTCCTCTCTTCCTGAGGCCCCAACCTGGGAGGCATGGAATGAGGGTAGAGGGACTTCATTTCTCTCCTGGGATTCCAAGGCTACCTCTGTTCAACTTGCTTTCTCCCATCCATCCTGTCTCCCTTCAACCCAAATGAATAATCTTCTAGACTGTAGCAAGGGAGAGGTCAACAGTCTTACAATTCTTCCTTCCTGCCCCCCCCCCCCCCCCCCCCCCGCCATTTATTTTGTCTTTACACAGAGTTGTCACTATTGCTCACGTGCTAGGTTTCTTAAGTCTGGCACTACTGACATTTGGGACTGGATATTTTATTGTCATGGGCTCTGTCCTGCTCACTGTAGGATGTTGTAGCAGCATCCCTGGCCTCTACTCACCAGATATCAGTAGCATTTCCAGTTGTGAAAATTGAGAATTGTCTCTAGACCTTGCCACGTGGCCCTGGTGCATTTGCCCTTGGTGGAGAACTATTTCTTTAAGGTTGTGTGCTTTTGGAAACCGAAGCTGTTAAAATTTCCCTGGAGACAATAAACAGTGTATGTGAGACCTAGTAGAAGAGGTGGCCAAAGGAGATAGGAGAAAGTGGGAATTTATAATTTATTTATATACCCTCTGCCTGACATTCAGGAAAAGGAGACAGAAATGTTGGGAGAACTACACACATTTCCACACAGAACATAAAAACTTTAATGTTAGAAGGGCTTTGGCTTTGTTTTTTTATGAAGTAATTGTTTTCTTCTTAACATTGCTGTAACTTTTCTAAGAGGATATTTACATCAATACAAGTAAATTGATGCAACTAAAATAGATTTCCAAAGCATGAACATTAAAATGGCGCATGATTAGCTTATAATTGCATTTTTCTAAAACATGAATTTCTTCTAATATAAATTAATCAGGATATTATATAGAACATCATGATGGCATCTTCTTAAACAGGGAAAAAAAAAACCCACGAAATGTTAACTATGCCACATTTCTTGAGGAAGAATGGCAAAAGTACTAAATTGTAAAAAAATAAATAAATTTCTGAGACATTTTGAGTTTCTGAATGTAAGGGAAAGGAAGTCACCTATTCCCCCATGACTGATCTAGGATGAGCCAAATAGAAATGTCAAGGCTGTTGACAGAACAAGAATAATGGACATACATTTATGGCCTTTGTCAATAGCCCCAGAGATCAGTGGCCCTGTTGGCCAAAACCAAGTATTTCCTCCAAAGGATGAATCTTAAAAAAAGAGGTTTCTAAGATACAGTTTATATCCAGGTGTTGTATCCGCCTTTTTGACACCGTCCAGTCTCTTCTTCCCAGACAGAAAAACTGAAAACTAATGACCAAAAGTTTACTTTCTTCCAGGCAATGTTTGGCAAACTATGGACTGATCAGTGTATTCATTCTAGTGGCCCCTAAAAAGTTTGGGAAAAGATGGAGCAGTTATTTTGCCACTGAACACTTACACTCTTTTCCATATGTATAGGAAAAGAATCTAAACCATTTAATGTCGAACCTATTTCTTCCTTTTGAGGGTGATGGTCTTTAAATCTGGCACCTCTTTGATGTTGTGCTTACACTAAGAAAGATTTCAGTTCTGTGACCTTTACTTATCCAAATGTGACAATTGTTTTACTTTGATATTATTTTTCTCAAACACTGTCTTGATATTTGAGCTTCAAAGATGAAAATTGAAAACTCTGAGTTACTCTATTTATAACACTTCTCTAACACCAATTAAAGTGTTTTATGTTTTCAGGTTTTATTTTATTCTCAAAAACCTGTACTCATATTTTCTCATGAATAAATATGAACATCTGAATTGAAAGTTAACCAAATTGTCAGCAGGAAATGCATACAAGAGAAAATATATCTCATTAACAAACATGAAAAAAAGTATTTAATTCATTAATAAACAATGAAATGCAAATTAAAACTAAAACAAGATATAATTTTTTTTACTTATTGAATTGGCAGTGATCAAAAAATTTTAGGGTACTCAATACTGGACTGGAGAGAGAAATATTACAACCTCTTTTGAAAATAATTTGACAATATGTAGGAAGGATCTTTTAAATTTCTAAGCCTGAGACAAGTAGTTCTAAATATGGGAATTTATCCAAAGAAAATTATATCAAATACAGAGAAAGTTTTATGTAAAAAGGTACTCACTGTAGTACTATTTAGAATATAGGGAGAAAGGGGAAATATGTCTGACAATAAAGAAAATTTGAGTGAAGTGTGATACATTTCCATTATGAATATGTATGTAGACATTAAGTACACTAAGAAATTATTTGTAATAATATTATAACACTCATAATACATAGGAAATGGTACACTTCAAAAATTATGTCAATTATATATCAAAATTAGATAAAAGTGATGCTTGGAAAAAAGATTAAAGTATAGAAAAACATTAATACTTGTATTTAGACAGTGAGACTGTGGACAAATATTTTTAAATTTTCTAAATTTTTTTCAAGAATTGTATATTAATCTTATATTTTGGAATAAAAATTTTTACTTTAAAAAATGTATATACATTTTAAAATGGTTACTCTGCAATTCTAATCTTCACATGTATTGTTCTTGAACTATTTTTTTTCAGATAAAAAAAAAAAACCTCAGAGTTACAACATTAAAAAATGACTATAACTTATATCCTAGTCACCGGTTTGTCACTTAGCCTAGCTTCAGCCATCTTTGGTAAAATTGAGCATCCTTTTTAAAATAATGATAAACTTATGTCTAATGGCTTGTTCCAAATCTTATTTATTATTGGTCAATTTAATTTCCAATACTTCATGTATCCAATCTTAGTTCACAATGGTATTTTCGAAAACTAATAATTTTCAGTTACAGTTTGTCTTTCTTTCCTTGTTTGTTTCCTAGAATATTATCTATATTCTAGTTTGAATTTTAAAATGCTCTCATTCCTCTGGTAAACAAAAAAGAATTGTCACACCTGTAGTTTTTCCTTCCCTGCTCTTCTAGGGTTAGGAGTGTACTGGGTGTTGGGCAAGAGGGGGCAAAGGCCTAGTGTTATACCTCCTGCCTTCACCCATGAATAATCTCAGGATTTCTGGGCTATGAAGCAATTCCTAGGTCTTACGGTGTTTGTGGGAGGTAGGGGAGTTGACAGGGAAAAAGTGGGAAATACCAAAAAATAGCTTAACTTCAAAAATCTTACGTAGTACTTAAGTGGTTTTCAATATGCGATCCTGAACTAGTGTTTCTGACTTGCTACAAACAGAAATTCTCAGGCCTCTTAACAGACCTACTGAATCAGAAGCTGTGCTTTTGCTCAAGCCCTCCATGTGATTCTGATGCACACTACTTTTTGAGAACACTAGTTAAGAAGAGACCTAAAGAAAATAACAAGCTAATTTGCAATTTTGTACAGTACCTTTCGAATAAGGTTGAGGCTAGCCAAGGTACTTTTTGGAAATAATTATCCTTACCATGTAAAGCCTAGCTGGTTTTTCTCTCTGACCTCCTAAGTATTAACAATCCCCTTGTGAACTGTCTTTTCCTTTCCCTCTGCTCTGAAGCTGGTCTTTTGTTGTTAGACTCCGTGGCCGTGGCCTTGGCCACGACGTAGCGATGCACCAAGACAGCAGAAGTCCTTGGATTCCTTTTCCGTATGACTTGCTTAGGACAGTATTCATGACAGTAACTGTGTACTATATTTCCTACACTTTGTATTTCAAACACGTCAACCTGTTTAAAACCAGACTGAACATCTGCAGCAGATATGTGGCATCCACATTTACTCCCACAAATAAAGAAAATAATTTCCTTCGCCACAATTCTACTTTGCAAAAGTGTTTGCCATTTAGAATAGGAATCTCTCTAGGTTTATTTGCTGGTTGTTTGAAACCATATCAGTGTTCTTTGATCAGCATCAGGGGAGTGTCTAGAGAAAGAACCCACCATCGTTACTCTGGATCTATAAAAGAGCATGTCTTCTGGCCATTCTAGGCTTTATTTCCATATTTATGTTCCAGAATTCACTATCAATTCCAGTTCTAAACTTAAACTGTTTCATGCATGGACACTATTCCTGCTGCTCCCATTTACTATGCTTCCTCATAGTAGTTTTGCAGGGCATTTTCTTATCTTTAGCTGTTTTCTTACTCTGGCAGCCCAGATATAAGGCCTATGTTTTAATCAATCCATCCAATTTCCCAGACCTAATCTCTCTTCCACACCCCTGCGCCATATTTTCAACTCCTTGCTTTGTGTCATTCAACCTTCTAGTGGGTTCTCTAACCCTGGAACTGTGCTTCTCAAACTTTGCTGTGCATCACAACCATCTGGTAAGCTTTTTAAAACACAGATTTCTAGGCTCACTGCCAGGCATTCTGACTCAGTGGATTCTGCAAAGGACTGCAGAGCCATCATTTCTAACATGCTCACTAGTGATGCTAATGCTGCAGGTCTAAAGACTACATTTGAGATCCTTCATTCATGCAACTGTTTTGTGATGTACCTTTAATTTTTACGTGTATGAGACAGACACTAGTGATGGTCTCAGCCCTCCGACAGCCAGTTCCCCTTTCTCATTAATAATAGATCCTAACTGTATTTTGGGACTCACAAGAGACTCTTGCTTTAGGAAGACCTGCCTTCAATTGCATTTGCAGGATGAGGATTTTAATAAGTTGAAGATAATTAAGTTAATAAACTGAAATTCAGAATAATTTCATTCCCCCACCCTTGCCCTGCCCGGTGAATGACTTAGTCTGAGAAAAGGATAAAATCAGCTGCAGGTGGGGTAGAGGAGCTTCCAAGAAATGTTTCTTATCTCTCAAAGAGATACTGGAAGAGATAAACCCTCTTCCTGGCTCTGGACTGATAGGGTTTGTTGTAAGAATGCTACATTCTGCTCCTGGCCATCAAGAGAGCTTGCCAGATGTTGAGGACAGCAGAGTGGAAAAAAAAGAAATAACAGGCCCCTCAAATGATGAACAGACAATTAACCAGCCTGGAGCCATGCTGCCTCAAGACTTCTTATGTGGGATTTCTGTTTCTTATAACTAAAACCAAATTAATTGATATGATGTATCTATCTGCCATCTATTTACCTTTAACTTGTTTTTATAATTAGATTATATTCAATATTCTGATTTCTGTTCAGATCATATAAATCTTCCACCTTTCTATAGAGAAAGAATTATAATTATTCTAATTATAGAATTAGATTATATTTGCTTAATAAATATGTGATGATCAGAAAAGATAGCTATAGCACTGTTAGAATATAGCTATGTAATTTGGCTTAGCATACTGTCTATAAACATCATGTCAAGAAGTCATCACATTTCTTTTGTTACACAGAGATTTGGAAGGAATAGAATATAGGAAAAAGTTAAGTCTAATGGGCTGTGTATAACAGGACACAAATTTCAGACTCTACTCAAGAGGTCAGGCCCGCAAAAGGCAGAATGGGACCCCTCAGCTCCTGTGGCACAGCAAGAAGGAACTGGGAGGCTCTGCTTTCAAATATCCTTCCTGGTGTCCCTTCGTGCATGCTTATACCTCAATACTGTTCCCCACTGTGCATTTTCTGTGATTAAAACAAAACAAAACTTAATCTTAGCATTCTCACTGAAACCTTCAAAGACTCTCCATTTTTCTTTTTCTTTTTTTAAATTGTATTGTGGCAAGAACACTTGACATGAGATCTACCCTCTTAAGAGATGTGTAAGTGTACAATACAGTACAGATCTTCCTTGACTCACAATGGGATTACAACCAATAAACCCAGTGTAAGTTAAAAATACTGTAAATTGAAAATGCATTTAGTACACCAAATCTACCAAACATCACAGCTTAGACTAGCCTACCTTGAACATGTCCAAAACATTTACTTTAGTTTACAGTTTGGCAAAATTGTCTAACTCAAAGATGACTTTATACTAAAGTATTGGATATCTCAAGTACTTTATTGAATACTGAAAGTGAAAAGCAGCACAGCTGCATGAGTACAAAAAGGTTGTAGGCGTATCGGCTGTTTACTCTCATGATCGCCTAGCTAACTGGGATCTTTGGTTTGCTGCCACTGCCCAGCATCATGAGACAAGATCGTACCACATATCACTAGCTTGGGAAAAGATCCAAATTCAAAGAATGTGTATTGCTTTCACACCATCATAAAGTCGAAAAACCGAAAGTTGAACCATCCTAAGTCGATGACTGTCTGTATAGGCACTATGTGGTACAGCATATGTCTAGAATTTATTCGCCTTGCATAACTAAAACTTTATACCCATTGAATGACAACTTCCATTTCCTCCTCCCCCTACCCACCCTGGCACCCACCATTCTGTTCTCTACTCTTGCATGTTGGATCATTTTAGATTCCCCATATAAGTGGAATCACTCAATATTTGTCGCTCTATGACTTCTGTTTATTTCCCTTAGCCTAACATCATTAGGATTTGTCCATGTTGCCACATATTGCAGGACTCTCTTCTTTTATAAGGCTGAGTGATATTCCATCATACATATAGATCACGTTTTCTCTCTTCACCCACCCACTGATGAGCAGTTAGGTTGTTTCCACACCTTGACTATCATGAATAGAGCTGCAGTGAGTGTGAGGGAGCTAATATCTCCTCAAGATTCTGATTTAAGTTTTTTTTTAATAAATACCCAGAAGGGGGATTGCTGGATCATAGGGTCATTGTATTTTTATTTTTTGAGGCACCCCATACTGTTTTCTGTAGCGGCCCCACTACTTTACACTCCTATCCACAGTGCACAAGCATCTACGATTCTCCATACAGCTGCCAACACTTGTTACCTGTTGTTTTTTCATAACAGCCATTGTAACAGGTGTGAAGTGATATCTCTTGAATTGGTTTTGATTTGCATTTCCTTGATCATTAGTGGCACTGAGCATCTTTTTATATAGCTATTGGCTATTTGTGTGTTTTCTTTGGAGAAACATTTTTTTAGTTGAATTATTAGTTTTCTTACTATTGAATTATAGGACTTGCTTATACATATTGGAAATTTAACCCTTATCAGATATAGAGTTTGTAATATTTCCTCTGATCTGTTAGTTTGTAAAGGCTTCTCATTTTTCTGAAGATAAACATTCCAAATCCTTGCCTTGGCCTACAAGGAGCTGTATGAGCTGGTTCCCACCTATCTCTCAGCCTTCTCTGGCACCATTACCACCCAGCCCCCTTGTTTTTCTTGTTATTGTTATCCAAGTCCCAGAGGCCTGCTTTCCATTCTGAATCCCTGGCATGTGCTTCCTGCCTCCTAAAGCTTTGAATACAGACAGCATCTTCTCTTCCTAAAAAGCATCTCCCACATCTTTGCCACTTTGCCTTTTACCTTTCATCTTTCCTAATTCAGCTGGAGGGCCACTCCCAGAGAGAATACTTTTTTGAGACTAGACTAAATCTTCTTCTATTCTTGTATATTCTTTTAATACCATAATTTTTTTGTGTTACTTATCACAATTTTAATTATATAATTAAATGTGCAATTAATTATTGTCTGTCTCCTAAATTATCATGGGAGCCCTTGAGGACAAGAACATTATCTGTTTACTACCATATCCCTAGCACTAGACACTAAACATGGGTTAAAAAATCTCTTTTTCCTTTGGGCACCTTCTCTAATGACTGTATTTGTACTCACTCTTCCTTCACCAAATATTCAGTAAATGGTCAGCCTGATTTTGCATCTGATCTTTTCCACCACTGCAGTCAAATGGACAAAATGGGCATTAATTTTTCTGTTTCACAGATTAGAAAATAAGCCCCAAGGAAGTTAAGTCACCTATGCATGCTTGTTTCATTTCTATGTTGGCATTTAAAATTACGGAGCCTGACTCGTGCTCCTTGGCTTCTCCTTGGACTAGTCACCTCCAGGACATTACTCAGCTGCACAGAAAGAGTACACTCATGCTTAATAGACCACAGCTTGCTTGCTTGCTTGCTTTTTCTTTCTGTATACCAAAATTCTGTGCAACTTACCCTTGCCTGAGTCATTCATGGAAAGCACATTCACAGAGAACACATTGTGTGAGATAAACCAGCCGACCCAGGAATGTCCTTTCATCACTCCAGGCACAAAGGGTCCATGGAAAGTTCTAGGAATATCTTTGAAAGGGAAGTGAGAATTCAAGGCAGAGCATTTCTCCCGGTTACTACTGCCCCACTTACCTTTAGACTACCTGGCATGTGCTTAATAAGTATAAGGACTTGGGAAACCTTGATCGTGAATACAAGATTTTCAGTTCCCTCTAGAAGACAGTAATTCAAGAGATACATTAATACACTTACAGAAATTAGGAACCCAGCCTTGGCTTTTGAACCTCTGAAAGTAGCACTGGGGCAACCAAAAGGTCTGCAGAGAGAACTTGCAGAGTCATCAGTGGTATTTGTCTAAGAGATAAGTAGCTATGGTGAAGTTCCTTGAGGGCTCTGGACCTGGCTTCTCCTCTTCCTCCCCTCTTGACACTCCACTGTCAGTAGCTCAGGAGTGAGATCATCTTCACAGGGCACTACTTGCTGCTGAAAGGTTACATGATGCTGTTTTCACATGAGCAAGTGGTTTAGCCCCAACTGAAGAAGTATAAATGGAGGGAGAGGCAAGAGGCCAATTAAAGACCCAGTTTAGGGGCTATTGGAGTGTTTGGTAAGTGCGTGTTAAAATTCTGCCATCAAAGCTATACGCTTCTCTTTATCAATAAATACTTGTTGCTGGGTATTTATTCTGAGTCCACTTTGTAATAAGAGGAGTGAGGAATTTCAGAAGAATAGTAAGGGAACAGGAAGACGGAGTGGAAAGAACAGAGGCCTTCAAGTCAGAAGAATGGATATGGTTTCAGGTCTTCTACTCACTGTATCAACTTCCTTTGGGCCTGTATTTTATTCATAAAACATTAATAGACCTGTGTGCTTCACAAGTGCTGTGAAACTTCATAAGCAACTGTGAAAGACAAATGTGTCAAAAAAAAGTAGCTTAGCATTTAGTTACCTCTTTCATTAACAAATATATTTAAGGGTCTATAACATATATTAATAAACTTATCAGACAAAATTCAAATCTTTATGGTAGACTCCTACTTATCCTTCAAAGTTCCCATCAATTCTTTCTTACTTCTTCTGGTTATGTTATTCCCTTAAATAAATATTGGCCTTGATTAAATCTCAAATGCTCTTACTACATTGTTATTTTATGGATTTCTTAACATTCCACCCTAAACTGTGAGTTCCCTAAAGCAGACATTGTGCCTTATTCACCTTTCTGCTCCCAAGAGCCTTTTGGAGGTCCTTGAGCAGAAATATGGTATGATCAGACTATCATGCAGACAAGAAAAGAAGTTTGTATCACTGGAATATTCTGTCCATAATTATTGTCTTGAGACTCATTTGGTAGGAAATTCTCTGAAGGTAAGGAGAGTCTTGCCATCTTGAGAGTTGTCCTTCTATGACAAAGTAATCAAAACACAGCAACATGACTATTCAGAAACAAGGTGGGCAATGAAAATGATTATACACCCAAAGTGTTGTTGAACAATACTTTTCTCAAAAGGGTTCAATATAGGCTCATTCAAAAATGTAAACTTAATTTTTTCCCATTAGTTTCTCTTTTTTAGTTTTCACTTGCAAAAAGAACATTTTCTTGAGTAAAAAAAACTGACAAAAAGCAGTTTGGGTATGGCTTGCTTTTAGTGCCATCCTATTCCTTACAGATAAATATTTATGCAAGGAAAATGTGACCTACACAATTTTAATCCAAATGATAAAGGGTATATTTTATTACAAAAATTTCATTTAAAGTATTTTCATGGACTCAAAGATCCATGAAGTTTACAAAATTAAGCAACATTTCAAAAAGTGATTTCAATTGTGGGATAATTTCTTGAAATCTTTTGGCATAAACCCAACTTTTGCCAAGTTGGGTAGAAATTCTTACCTTCTTTGATTTCAAGAATCTGAGTTCTTCCAATATTGCCTCAGATGTTTGTAGTTTGCACTGTGTAAGTGTTCCTGGAAATTTTCAAGTCAAGCATTTTTAAGGGAATCCTTTAAAATGTAAGAGGGAAGTTAGAAATAAAATCACCAATAAATTCCTTATGATATGAATAAGCTGTATGTCACAGGTTTTATAGGATCAATATTACTTGTGTCAGATTTTAGTAAAGAAGGATGTAAATGGTCACAAGACTGGGCTTTTTTTTTCTTAATATTATAAACAAGGTTACAAGATGCTGTTCTCAAGTACCATATGTCTTCCTTTCAATTGTTAAGAACCATTTCTAAAGATCTAACACAGGAGCAGATGAGCCACACTGGCTGGATTTGGGGATAATTGGATTTTCTTTTCTCTCCACAAAAATTATGCATGCCTGGAAAGAACGGCAAGAATAAACTTCAACCAATGCCTACTAATTACCATCAGCTAGTGCCTGGCTTTTGAAATCTGATTTAAGAAAAAAAATGAAATGAAACCACAGGCTTGGCTGATAGAAAACTGTATAATGTTTAAGCAGTGATGGGGGAAGCCCAATCTTAAGCAGGCTAGACTTTGGACCAAACCCAACTGATGTTTCTCATCCTTGTTTATTTTGTTACTTGACATGATTCAACTCATTAAGGATTTCAAAGGTCCAAGGGAAAGTTCTTCTACTTTGCCAAGGCATCCTTAGTTGGAATTCCATTATCTCCCATGATCCGAGACAGGGATTTCCTCCTACTCAGTTCTGAGTAATTATGTGTAAGCAAACCCTTGGTGTTCTCGCAGAGTGACTATACTGAGTTGATGGTTCACCATGAATCATTCATGCAGCAGACATCTTCAATGAAAGGGTTAGGAGGGATAACATTGATTTGCAGTGTTTAGATGAAGTATGGCTTTCTCATTCATTTCATTTGCTTCATCAGAGTTGGTGCTTACCCCTGTACACCATACCCTTTCCTAAAATGATTACAGGAAATGATGAGACAACAAGTGTATTCCATCAGCCTTTTCTGCTCTACAGAGTCGAATTCAGATTATGCCTTAGGAAAGAGTACTCTTCTTTTCAGAAACTGGGAATTAGTGGTCTTGCTCTGTTTTCCCTTCCCTTCCTCCCTATATTCCTCCTCTCCCAACCAATGAAACAGAAGAATTTTATACTGGGAGGTGGTTTGTTTTTGTTTTTGTTTTTGTTTTTTTTTGTTTTTTGTCTTTTGTTTTTAATTCTACATTTTATGTGTCACATTTTTAAAGCATTTTTCTTTTGGGGAAGTGGGAGCGGGGGGTATGCAAGAGATTCCTCTGAGAACATTATAAATATACCTTCTCCCACAGTGATTCAAGTAAGCACATAGTCACAACTAACATACAACTTTAGGACAGTTGCAGTTGGACTTCACCTATGGATCCCTCTTCATGCCCCTTCCCTCCTTTCCATGCCCAAGATGTCAGGTTAAAGCCTGTTCTAAAAATCCCTGTAACATATCCTACCAAGATTTAAAGGAAATGGAACCTGAGACAATTTTTTTCCTAATTTTTTTTATGACAGGTAATAATATTCGCAAGAGAACAGCTCAAAGTAGAACCTGATGGAGTTCAGGATTCTGGGCTATCCTGGTACTTAACGTGACACTAAAAGCTTTTTAAGAGCTTAACTGGTAAAAATCACAATGCATCATAGAGACTACTCTGGCAAGTCCCTCAGTTTCTCCTGTCATTCTGTATAATAGCTTTATCTAGAGGCCATACCATTTATGTATTTAAAGTGTTTGGTGCTATCCACAGACTTGTGCCACCATCACAATTTTCAAAATTTTCCATCACCTCAAAAAGAAACCTCTACCTTTTAGCACTCACTTCCTATTTTCCCCTCAACCCCTCCGCCAGCCCTAGGCAATCGCCAATCTACTTTTTTGTCTTTGCGGACTTGCCTACTCCTCAAATGAAACTTCAAATGGATTTTGCCTACCATGCTGTTATAGAGGACTGTTGTTCCAGATGAAGTGTCCATAGCACTATTCACTTGAATTAAACAATTCATCATCTGAGTGCCTAGTGGGAATAAAGCATTATGTTAAGCATGCAAAAGTTTGGTAGGTGAGATTTAAAAAAAAAAAAAAATATATATATATATATGTATGTGAATATATATATGTGTATATATATGTATATATGTATATATGTGTGTGTGTGTTTAGAGAGAGAGAACCCATGAGTAGGGAGAGAGGCAGAGGGAGAGGGAGAATCCCAAACAGACTCCTCATTGAGCGCAGAGCCCAACAGGAGTCTTGATCCCACAACCCTGAGATCATGACCTGAGCCAAATCTAGAGTCAGACAGTTAATCAGCTGAGCCACCCAGTCACCCTGATAGGTGAGTTTTCTACCTAGTTGTGAGAATTTTTCTAAAAATAAGTGATAAATACCACAAAAGCCGTACACAGTGCTATGGCATTTCAAAGTGTCCCACCCAGCCTTGCTCTCCAAATCTGTCAGGCCCATCCTCACTTCTAAAAGCCAACGCTCACCAGGAATTACCCCAGAGGTGGGTTCCCATTTATGGTCAACATCCTGAACCATTTGGTGGACTCCCAAACGGTTTCTGGTTCCCTCAGATTCTGATCCCTTCTTGGGATCTTTGGGGTTCTGAAGCCTATTCTGTTTGTTGGATCTTATGACAGAGATGGAGAGTTGCTTCCTGCTTCCTTCATGACTTTCTGGTCATGCTGTCTTCTTTTTGTTCTTTATTATGTCAAATTTCTTCTCGGCTAGGTGCCTTTGCATAACTATTCTGCTCATTTACTCTTCTTGATTCCTATGATTTCCTAAATTTGAACCAACCATTTTTCAAGTTGAGGCTTAAAATGGCACTTCCTAATGGTCAGACTAGCCCAACTACAGCCTTAGAAAAACTTATACTCATTCTTTATCTCTTTTACTATAATTGTAATTTCAATTATTTCTATGATTTGTTAAATATCTATTTCCCCTACTAAATCATGATGCAAATAGTCACATAATCTGTATTTGATTATTCACATAATCTGAAATACATAGCTGTATTTCTAGAACCTAGAATAGTGCCCGGAACAGACTGAACTTAATGTATATTTGTGAATAAACGACTAAATGAAGGGCAGGAATATGATCACAACTGTTTTATCTTTGTGCAGAGACATATAACATATATGTTTTATATGTACATATATGTATCATATAATATATGAGGACTAGAGGCAGCCCATTCTCTAAACCAAAAAAGAAGTATTTAACATTCTATACTAAAATTATCTATTTCTTTTTATTCCCATCATTGGAGAGCAAGTTTCTCAAGGCCAGGAATGTACATTTTAATGTCTGACACATCGTTGTTATTTATTTATTTATTTATTTACTTACTTACTTACTTAATTTATGATTTTATTTATTTACTCATGAGAGACACAGAGACACAGGCAGAGACACAGGCAGACACAGGCAGATGGAGAAGCAGGCTCCATACAGGAAGCCCACTGTGGGACTCAATCCCAGGAATCTGAGATCATGCCCTGAGCCAGAGGCAGACACTCAACCTCTGAGCCACCCAGGCATGCCTTGTTGTTATTTATTTATTGCAATATATATACCACTTTGTGTCTCAAAAATGTTGGCCCTTTCTCTTAATTTGACCTCTAACTCTCTGTCCTTGGTCTTCTCTGGCAATACTAGCAGTCAGGGCCATTGACCTAAAGACTACCGATAGGTTGATGACTCACCAAACTGGAACTCTAACCCTCTTTTAACCTCTAAGTACCTATGGTTACATCTCAAATTTAAGACAGTTATGGTTCTGTCTTTCCTCTATCCCTCCAGAGCTGTTCCATTTCAGAAATGGCTTTACCATTTTTCTAATGATCAAGCTAAAATCATTGATACTTACTTTTCCGCCATACCCCATGTCTAAACTATAAGTAAACTCTTTATAAACTTACCTAGGACTCCTTTAATTCATTTTGTATACTTGAAAGACATACCTGAGATCCATTAGAGTGTTTATTTTATTCATTTATCACTATCTGACATCTTCTTATTAATCAGTTTTCTAGGTTTTGATCATGCTGCCTCACTAGGCCATCAAATCCTTGAAGTAATAGATCTTGTTTACTTTTCATTATTTTTATTCTCATGCTCAGAATAGGACTGTACCTTAGCAAATATTTGTTGAATGAATGAATGAATGAATGAATGAATGAAAAAATTAGCATTTGTGGGAGTAGGCTGAACTGAATAGGAGAAGCAATGGCATGGGAAAAGTAGTAGCACATCTTTGGAAAAAAATTGTTGAGGAAAAAAACAATCAAGAAAAGGTAAAAATGAATTAAGATTCTAGAGGGTAAGTTTTAACAGATTTGGGATAGGCACCTCTTTGTGAATTTTACACTATTGCTTGACACATAAATTCAGAGTAATCCTTGGGTACTCCAAATCTCATCCAAGATCTTCTCAGAAGGGGACATGGATGTCAGAGTAGGAATTTCTAGAGGTTGATTTCATTCTGACAGTCAGCTTCCGTCTAATGTTGTCACTTTTTTAAAACTCCAACCATTACATCAAATTCCTCCTTGAGATGGGCAGAAGTGAGAGGATCCAGTTGGTCCTACACTGGGCTCACAAAATCTTAGGTTAGGCAGCAAAATGGCACAGGACAAAATACAAAGCAAAACAATTGCCCAAAAAAATCCCTTTCCTGCAGTGGAGTTACTCCAGAGATAGCCAGCTTCTCTAGATCTCTCCTTAATCTTAACTAAAGTATTATTAAAATTTCTCAAGATCCACACTGTGCTCATAGCTTCTAGAAAGAAGTAAATTGTTGTCAAACTTTGTATGGATGCAGGGACTTTAAAATGGATAATTGGCCAAATATAATTTTTCCATTGAATTAGCCCCAAAGATAAGGAAATGTGTGTCTTCAGAACAACTTCTCTTGTGACCCTCAAATATACAGCATATTGAAGCCACCAGAGGCCACCGAATCTCCTACCTGCTAGATTATACTGGAATAATGTGACATTTTACTAACACTCCCTAGAAAACTTTGACTTTGCCTCGCTTTCATGGGATGGTGTCCAGGATAAGCAGGGAAACATTTTCCCCCCTATTTTATCTGAGTTTGCTCAAGGAACTGAAATCACCATGTCCTGAGCCACATGCCATGTGCAAGTTCTCCAACAAGCACACAGAAAACTCTGAGGAATCGTTATTCAGTGACTCTTGCCTTCTGCAGACCTGTGGAATTCAGGTGCCCACAGGAAGGAGTGGAGAGGTTTTTCCAGCCTGACCGTATCAGCCGTCTCACCGCAAGAACCTTCTGTTTTGGCTGAAGTCCTTCTATCAGACTCAGGCTGTGTATGGCCAAATGTGAGTTTAACAGGTCTGGTTTACATTTTATAAGTGTTTCCTTCACAGGACCCTGCCTTTATACCCAATGGTTTGACTGCTTTGTATTCTTGCTTGTTTTTCAAGAGGAGGTATGATGGTTGGACATTGGAGAACATAAACTCTAGAAGTTTAAATTCGGGAGCAGTGAAATTAATGATGACAAAGCATCACAGGTACTTGAATAGAGTGGAGAAAATCACACAAGTAGAATCCATGATAGGAGGATGTAGGAGGTGATTTAATAACTGTGAGCGTGGGGTGAGCAGTAACAGCTATAGAAACTTTTTGGTGAATTAAGCAAAGGTTTCAGTAATTATCCTTTTCTCATATTTGTGAGTTGTGGGTTGCTGTAAGCTCTAGTACTGCAGCAAAGGACTTGGTAGAGAGGAAAACAGTTTTAAAATTTCTCTTAGAACCCAGCCCACTGGCATTATGAAAGCAGCCTCAGTAAGTCAGATAGACTTGCTTGCCTCCAGTTACGGAGGTGTAGGAAAAGGAAAGACTTCAGTTACTGGAAACTAGTATTTGCGTTGGACAACGTTATTATTTGAATTGGATGGTGGAGGGAGAAGTGCATCTTAACTTTATCAAACATGTTACAGATGTAATTTGTATCAAACACGTTACAGATGTAATCCATCCACTCAGGGCCATTTTGTTTATAGATGCAGGATGATTGGAAGTATTTCTTAAACCTGTTTTTAAAATTACCTTTAAGATCCTTGAGTATTCTAAGAATATTCTTAAGCTCCTTAAGAATTCCAAAATAATTTGTTTGCAAGTCAAAGACTGACACCTGCTATATTCTATTGTTGATTACTTTTTTAAAGTAACTTAAGCATCTAGCCTGCTATGGAAGCATGCCTTGCTACTGTTTTCTTTTGTACATAAATGAAACCCAGAATCCCAAAAAATAAAATATTTTTCCGGTCAAAGAGAATAAAACAGGCTGGGATATACCCATCTGACACACAAGCTACTTTGCCTTTTAAGGTTACATTCTCTGGGATGTAAAAATTACTCAGCTAAGGTGACTTGGATGGTGATTTCTGAAAATACTCGGTTAAAGGTAAATGAATCATCCTCCTCCAAATAAAGTGGGCTCAGTATCTAAGAGACTTGCTTTTCTGAATTCTCCCCCTCACCTTCCATTTTTATTATCTGCTAGATTGAGAGTGAGTTGGACTCACTGATCACCAGCAGGGAGAGCGACCCTTCCTTCCTCAGCTCATTAACTTGCAGGAAGCCTTCACGGTTCACTCCAGGGCCCATCACGCTTCACTCCCCTAAGGAGGGTGTGCTCTGGTTTGAGCGTGGGGGTGGGAATGGAGGCGTTTCCGTTCTATTTTGGTTTCTCCTACTGACTGGCTGCTCAGCTGTTCATGAGTCACCTTAACCTCAAAATCTGTCATTAAGACAGAAATAATGATACCTATTTTCTGTGCCTTACATGAATTGCATGAAGACGTTATTCATATTTCTGAAATACATGTGAGGATTAGTCAAGGTTAGTTAGATAGAAGGAAAAGTGCAATGTAATTGTTCTTGAGCCACGATAAATATGCTTTTCTCACTTAGATTTTGAGAATTCTCTGTACTGAAAAATTAAGAATGAGAAGAGATCCTAATAAAGATTAAATTTGACAAAATGTTTATTTGACAAACTGGATCAAGAATGTATATGATGGGACCCCTGGATGGCTCACCGGTTGGGCGCCTGCCTTGGGCTCAGGTCGTGATCCCGGGATTCAGGATTCAGGATCCAGGATCCAGGATCCAGTCCCACATCAGGCTCCCTGCTGGGAGCCTGCTTCTCCCTCTGCCTCTCTCTCTCCGTCTGTGTCTCTCATGAATAAATAAATAAATCTTTAAAAAAATGTATATGGTATAAATAATACATGGCATTAGAACTTATTAAAATATTCAGTTAATAAAATTTTATTAAGCATCCTGGCATTGAATTAGATTTTTGGGAGACCATATGACACAGAACCTGTCCTCAAGGCAACCACAGAGTGTAAATAAAACAGTAAATGACTCTAGGTAATGACATATGTAAGTCATATGGTATTTGGAAGATTTTTTTAACCTTAATATCATCAGTATTAATGGTTCTTAAAGCAGTCGTTAGGAGCTCCAGAAAGAGAATTCAGCCTTAATAGTTTATATTTATGAAAAGTTTATATTTATCCTAAATAGATTTTTCTCCAGTATGAGGTACCTTAGTTACCCTTTTTCTACCTTTGTGAGTTTATTTTTTTACCTATTTGTGTGTAGAAATAATAATGTTAAAGGACATGAGTTTGTCTTTTGATAGCATTTTGTCCACATTCCATAATTATTTTAATTATTTAGTGCTATCAATACTATATAACAAATGCTCCATAATTATAACTTCCACTAGGCGATTCTATTAAAATTTCAAAGTGATAATTAGCCTATGTTATAATTCTTGTTTTCAATATCCAGCTAGCTCACATAAGCAGATTGGTTTGTGCAGCCACTTCTTTGCCTTTGTCATAAAGGCCAGGTTTTTCATGTGGATCGTTTATATTTGACCTCTGAACTAGGAAGAGTATTTTATAGATGCTCTATTTAATTCTTTCTGGTCTTCCCACACACAACTTCTACCATGGTAAGCAGTCTTTACAACAGGCTCCTATAAAAGACATATGACAGACTGAATAGTCTTTAGGGCAGGCCCCTATAAACAATAAAAATAAGTTTATTTGGGTTTGGGGATAGAACCAAACACCTACCCTTTATTCTCCCAACCAAAGTCCAAGGGAAGATACACTCACTAATTGGCACCCTTTTCCATAGGATGGCTGGAAGAATTCTGAATCTGATATTATTGGCCTTTCTTGGACCAGAACTCATTATGTAGTTCCCTCTATTTCATGTCCCAGGGAGAGATGAAAGGGTAGCATTGAGTCTCCTCATTGCAGCATCCAAACACTGGCTAGAATCCCAAACACTCAGACTCAGAATATGAGCTGGGTTCATATCTTCTATCACATTGCCCTGCTCCTCCCAAGTAGGGCTAGCTCATCACTGATCCTTCTCTCTTAACCATGTTCCCTCAGATACCTGGCTTTTCTCTTAGTGTTCTATTTTCTCCACCAAAGATCAATTCAGGGAGAAGTGGAATTCTAATTATAGTTGCCACAGTGGTTTTATCTCACTTAGGAAAAAGAAAATAAATTGAATTATTCTTCTGGCTATATCTTGCTGACCAAGAGGGAAAGTTTCTTTTCTTTTCTTTTTTTTCTTTCATTGCTCTTGTCATGTTTTAAGTCAACACACTTGTCATCTGAACCCTAAGCATATTTAATAGGATGTTTCCCTTTCTTTCACTCAGGGACAAATATCATGATAATATTTTGTTCAAAATCCACATGTACAGGTGGACATATTTTTCTTTCTCATTCCTCAATTTTTAGAATTGGTACAGGAACATGATTGAAATTCAGTTTCTTAAAAATTAGATAGTTCTCTATGTCTAATTCATTAGATTTTACATACTCCTTTGAACACCCTTTTTTTCCCCACTTCCCAGCTTCTTTGTTCCCATCATACAAAGTAATCCTTGCAGAAATTATCAGCATTATTCTCCAACCTCTCATTCCTCAACTGTCCAATTAAATCCTATCAGCTGAATTATAGATGTCAGGAACTATCCTTTTGTTTTTGAGGGAAACTGAAGGAGCGCTATTTTAGTACCTCAGATTAATCAGCATCCAATTAACCTTGCTTAGTCTTGTTCTGACCTAGTAGCTAGGGTTCTGACCAGTGCCCACTACCAAGTGCCCACCTTTGTCACCAATATCTGAATATCTGATACGGGATTCATCTTTGAGAATTTACCTGGATAATGTACTCATCCTTCCCATGAGCTTACTTTATCTTCATTTCTATTGCCCATTCTCTTCTGTATTGCTATCCCATCCACTATCTCTTTTTTAGTTTGGTGGTTTCCTCAACTACCCCAAATTCCAAACACCAACTGTCATCCAAACTACATCTCCTCTCACTCACCCCATTTTCTGCATTATCATATTTTCACTGACTTTCTCCTGAGCTTGTCTGTATAGATTTGTATGTCAGAATTTTCCAAGAGTTTTTAAAACTATATGTTTAAGTGTGTGTGTGGTTATGTGTGTTTGGGTCAGGGAGGGCTCAAGAAGAAAGGAGAAAACTCAGACTCAGACAAGTAGCTGAATAGATGTAGACAAGTAAAGGTTGAAGGAGCTCTTGCCCTTTTGTGTATTAATTCTCCTCTTTCTGCCTTCAACTGCTGGCCTCACCCCATGTAAGTTCCTTCATTCAACTGAGTATTGGCCCCTTCCTAAAGCTGAGTCCACCGCAATATCTGCTCCTACTACTCCTCTTCCTAGTGGAGAACCCAGTCTCACTTATACCATCATTTGACGACAATTCATGAATCATTACCACATGGACCTTCCAGAAGGGAAACAGCTAATACAGCTCTTTCTAGAGACACAATTTGAGTTCTGGAGATACAGTTTGTTCTAATATACAAGACAGATGGGAAACACACACTCTTAGCACCTGCCTGAGTTACCAACACTTAGATGTTTCCTTTCAGCAGGTGTCATGCTATGGGAAAAATACATCATCATGCAGGAGTATGTGAAGGACAAGCAGTCATAGATTAATAATCAGATACTCTCAGAGCCCAGTAATGGATTGAAACCAAAACCAGAGATACAATCTCCTTACTATGAACATTTGCTTATAAATGGCATCTGTTGATTTCTTTTTTTCTCCACTGACTTTGTATTAGTTTAGGCTGCCACAAAGGAATATGATAGACTGGGTAGTCTAACAACAGATAATTATTTTCTTACAGTGCTATAGTCTGGAAGTTAGAGATCCAAGTGCCGTCTGGGTGGTTTCTGTTGAGACTTCTTTTCCTGGCCACCTTCTCACTGTGTCTTCTCAGGAAGAGAGGGGAGGAAGGGAGAGAGTGAAGGTAGAGAGGGCAAGCTGTCTGGTATCTCCTTTTATAAAGGCACTAATCCCATTATGAGTGCCCCACCCTCATGACCTCATCTAACCCTAATTATTTCCCAAAGGCCCCATCTCCAAGTACTATCCTATCCTGCTGGAGGCTAGGGCTTCAACACACAGATTTGGGGAGACACAGATATTCATTGTATAGCAGGCTTGTTGTCCTATATGTATTTTTTCCTCACCAAGTTTTTTTTTTTTTTTTCCTCACCAAGTTTTAACTGCGTGTTTTTTAGAGAGCAAGTTTCGAGCTATTCTTTGTAAAGCAACTTCTCTGTATCACAAAATATTGCTAGTTGAAGAATGATTTCTGGTAATTGTAATTATACTCAAGCTCTTAACTTGTAGGAACTTGGAAGAAGAAAAGAAAAAAGTCTAGGTTGTATTAGCATTGTGCCTTTAAAATTAAGGTGGGCACATGATGTAATAAGCACCGGGTATTATATAAGACTGATGAATCACTGAACACTACCCTTGAAATGAATAATATCCTTTATGTTAATTAGTTGAATTTAAGTTAAAAAATAAAAAATAAAATAATATCTTTTTAAAATAATGGTGATAAATGCTGCAACACAGGCATAGGTCATGGATTCGGCTATGATTGTAAGTGTAATAAAATGTATTTTGCACATAGCAACATCAAACTGTGAAGCTACACTCACTTACAAATCCTCATTACCTTATATACGAAAACTTACGCTGAGTGGCCTGAAATAAGGTCATTATACCCTGACGCTTTCACAACCTTCTCCTTTTCTTTATAACAAGTGCTCACTATTATGGGAAGAATGCCTGCCTTTTCTTTGCAGCTTTGCAGAGCTTTAAGGAAGCAGGGTTTTTAATCACATTCTTCTTTTCTTGCTTGCACTTCTGACTTCTCTAAGTTGGCAACAGAATTTTAAGTTCATCTCTGAGATAGCATCACTCTTTAACCTTGGACAGTTTAAAAGTCTCTACCAGGGCATTTCTAGGCATTTTATTGCTTCATTCCTTTATTCTCATGTCAAGGATAAGTGGATTTGAGCCAACAAACAAAATTAGAGCAGAGCCCTTACTCTATTTCCAGATCAGCTAAACCAATTAATACAATTTAATTAAAACTTATTTTTTTTCCCCTTTCTGCAGAAGGGGCTCTGAGTGCAGCTGTTGCAATAGGGTTTTTAGTGTGCGGCTCCAGCTTCATTTAACTCTTGCAGCGACATTTTCAGAGTGAGATGCTACAGGAATGTGACACTACTAATCGACCTCGCTTTAAATTCTCACGTAGCACCAAGGCAAATTACCTCTTTAAGTTGCATATTTTCTTTTCTTTCTTTCTTTCTTTTTTTTTTTTTTAAGTTGCATATTTTCTTAATCTGAAAAAAAGAAAGGTGATTCGATTCTTACTATTTTCTCTTGGGATTTAGGATACTCTTCAGGAGTATCTGTGCCTCCAATGAACTGTTCGCATTGGGAAGGTCTCAACCAATTCATTTAAATAAATGTAAAGTACACCTGTTACGAGAAGAAATGTCCTCTAACGATAGCATAGGATGTTTTAACTTGAATAGGAGTAAAAATTTCATAACAGGGATGAACCCCATTTTTTCCTCTGTAATATTTACCTTGAGCATTCCTGTAAATGAGAAGAATGTGGTATTAGCAAAATAATCTCAGATTCATTGGGATACAAGACAAATCCAGCAAGAGTGTCCCTCTTCACTTAGATCCCCTCACATTTTTTCATGGGATTTTAGAGGTCCCTCCTGGGATTCAGCCTGTTATGGGCACAGAGTTCAAATTCCTTTCTCAAAAGTACACAGTTATAACTTACTTTATTGCTCTTCTCTGACACTCTTTTCCCTTTCCCTAACCATGAAATCTTTTTTGAGATTAGGGCAAAAACACTTATTCTTACTTTGTATCCAATCAGAACTGAGTTTGACTGCAGGTAAATAAAGTGGATTAGTTTGCTCACATAGAAGTCTGGAGAGAAGTAGACTAGGTTGATATGGTAGCCAAGCACCCCATGTAGAACCTGGGTTTTCCTTTCTTCTTTTCTGCTAGACTTAATGAACAACCTTCAACATCGTGGATATAGGACAGTTCTAGAAACTCCACACACCTCATCTATGTTACCAGAAGGGTGAAGGAAAAGGGAGAGAGCAAAAAGTATTTATGCCAACAGAGTCCAGCTTACATTTAAATATTTTCTTAGAAATCCCATCTAGTGACTTCTTTTTTGGATTTTAATTAAGTACAGAGAATCTGGGAGAATGAATATTTTTATCTTGAGACAATGATTCACTCAAATAAAAGTGGGGTTCTTTTAGTGCAAAAGAAGATAAAAATATACATTTCATGGACAACTACTTATATCTTCCAAAGTCTACAGCATGGCTACCCGACACCTATATATACATTTATTCTAATATTTTACCCCTTACAGAATATTGTAAAACATGTGTAGATATTTTTACCTGTCGAGATGACTGAGGAAAAGTGTGTGTTAGTAGCATTTGGTGTCTAGGAGCTAGTGATGTTAATTGTCCTGTTACATGTGTAATACTCTCAAGTAATAAAAAATTACCTCAGCTAGAATCCAAATGTTGGTTCCCATTCAAACACAGGAATACCACTTTCCTGACAGGAAATTATATCCAAAATTCAAAACTGTTTCTCTTCTAGGTCAGATGAAGGATATCTGGGACTGTGTAGTTTTTACCAGATGTACCAGTAATCCAGTTACCCACCTGTAGAACATCTAAAATATAATGGTGATATAGGAAGAGCATTAGTTGCAATTAAAATTCACATCTGGAAAAAAGGTGAAGTCAATAGTTCATGGCATATAGCAGATCCTCCTGATAAGAATAACCACAACTCTTCATTGACTAAGCTGGTAGCCTCAGTTTAGGTATCTTGGAAGATTTCTCTGGTCTATTATCCTTCACTGCCATGTTTGAGCACCTTTGACCATCGAGTTTTGGGATAGGAGCATACTTTTAGGGTTGCATTTGCTCTTAGCACCGTTCAGAATAACAAAAATTGCTTTTGGCGTTGAATAGTTACAAGAGGATATTGCCCTGTCCTGGAATGTTTGTTTACTTGTTTGTTTGTTTAGACAATATGGGTTCCTGAAAACTTAGTAGGCTTTCAGTCTGCTTGCTTTAGCCAATTTTCTGAGTAACTATAGCCAAAGATCCTGTGTGGATATAGTTTTATGCATGAAAGTCTGTTATCTACTGGCTTCTGTGACCTGACCATTTTCCTAAACCCCTACTGTTGCCTTAGGGTAATTTGAAACAACGTTGGATAGGGATACAAACCTTTTTTTCCAATGATCACTCCCTGTATTTGGCAGAGAATTTTTGTAGAAGGAATATGGGAAAGGCCCAAGATACCAATCTAAAACTGCTTCTTCTAAACTGTCCTTTATTTAAGACAGGGAAGAACTTATATTGTTCAAACCTCTCAGGCTCAAACCATGAGAGTTTCACTCAACTTTGTCTCTTGGCCAAGCAAGTTACTTTGCTAACCCATCTCTGTAGACAGATGGTCTAATTGTAGTCTGCACTCATTTATCTATTGTAGAAGTTGGCTGAAGGAGGAAAGAAGAAAGAACAGATCCTACCATCTGAATTGTTCCTGACATTTTCCCTTGGTTTGTATCTGGTCAATACCCAATGTGGTTATATTTGAACCGAATGTTTGTTACTGAATTTGTGTCTCTGCCCCAATGATCACCCTGACAAATATTTACTCTTCCTTCTAGACTCAGGTAAAAATCTCCTTTTTCTTTTATTAAATATTCTTTGATAAATATTAGGCAAAGTTGGAGGTGTGTCCTTCCACTGTTTCATAATTCTCTGCATGCACATCCATTAAAGTACTTATTACACATTTCAAGGGAAGACTCCCTGTGCTCTTAAACTTATATCATCAGTTTATAGACCAATGACTGTTACATAGATTATATAAATAGATTTTAAATATTTAGTGAATGAATTATACATGAATAAATAAGTTAATGATGAAAATATGAAATGCCTCAATTATTTGATTCCAATTTAAATATGTGTAATACACACAACACACACACACATCTAATGAATTTTCCTCCTTTCCTAAAAGTAAAATGACTGATGGGGGTTGAGTGGAGGAAGAATATATTTCTTCAAGGTTCAAATTATTTAGTTTCTGATGAAATTTGTTTATTTACAGAATATTCTCAAATTTGGGGGTTAATGTGACTTCTAAAGATTTCACGAGATTGTCTGAAGGCAGTTTAGACAGAGATTCCAGCAACATGCAACAAACATTCAATGAGCATTTGTGTTCAGTACAAAAGGAATTAGAAAAATATATTCCCAGGATATATGTATTTATCAAAATAGGTATTCTTCAGCATCACACAATAAACATACTACTGTAACATCATTTGTAAAGTGAAATTCTTTAGATCAACTCATCTGTCTCTATCGAATTAATTTTCTTCATCTGTCCTAATTATTTACTTGAGTGTTCAAACAAAACATGCCCATTTTACAAAATTCAATCTATTCTTGTAATACTATAATTATACAATATTACAGAAATAGATGCTACAAAAATTTCCCTATATTTTGCTCCCTAAAGACAAGTTTGGTAGACATATTTTCCAAATACAGACCAGAGAACAAAATCACCCTTAAGAATATAGCATGCAGGGCACCTGGGTGGCTAGCTGGTTAAATGTCTGCCTTTGGCTCAGATCATGATCCTGGAGTCCTGGGGTAGAGCCCCATGTGGGGCTCCCTGCTCAGCAAGGGAGCCTACTTCTCCCTCTGCTCCTCACCCCATTCATGCTCTCTTTCTCTCAAATAAATACATAGAATCTTTAAAAATAAAAAAAAATATAGCATGCACTCATACAACTCAATAACAAAAAAGCTCAAATAATCCAATTTTTAAAATGAGGAAATGACCCAATAGACATTTTTCCAAAGAAGATACATGGATAGCCAGTAGGTACATTAAAAGATCCTAAGCATCACTAGTTATTAAGGAAATGCAAAATAAAACCACAATGAGATCTCGCCTCACACATGTCAGAATGACCATAAAGAAAAAGAGAGAAAATAAATGCCAGCAAGGATGTGAAGAAAAGGAAACCCTTATGCACTGTTGATGGGATTGTAAATTGGTATTACCACTATGGAAAATAGTATGGAAGATTCACAAACAATTAAAAATAGAACTACCATATGATCTAGAAATTTCACTTCTGGGACTATAACCAAAGGAATGAAAACACTAACTCAAAAAGATATCTGTACCTTGATGTCACAGAAGCATTATTTACAATAGCCAAGACATGGAAATGACCCACGTGTCCATCAATGGATGAATGGACAAAGTGGTGGGGTATATATATATATATATATATATATATATATATATACACACACACACACACAATGGAATATTATTTGGCCATAAAAATGAGGAAATTCTATGATTTGTGACAATATGGAGAGATATTGAAGGCATTATTCTCAGTGAAGTAAGTCAGACAAAGAAAGGCAAATACTGTATGATCTCAGTAATATATGGAATCAAATAAAAAACAAAAATAAAACCCCAAATTCATAGAAAAAGAGATCAGATTCTGGCTACCAGAGGTGAGGGATGAGAAGAGGGGACACAGAAGTAAGGTGGTCATTATAGGTTAAGTGCTAGGAATGGAATGTACAACATGACGACTACAGTCAACACTGCTATGTGATATATGAGAAAGTTTTTAAGAGAGAAGATCCTAAGCATTCTAATCACAATGAGAAATTATTTTCTTTCCTTTTTTTTTTTTTTTTGTTGTATCTGGATGAGATGATGGATGGAAACTAAACCTATTGAAGTAATAATTTCACAATATATATCAATGAAGCCATCATGCTGCATACCTTAAATTTATATTGTAACATATACCAATCATTTCTCAATAAAATCAGGAAAAAAAATTCCCTCCCCTCATCCCCCAAAGAAAGAATAAACCATGCTAGTTTGACAAGGTAGTTGCCTGAATGGCTATTCTACACAGAGGTTTGGCTAAAAGAGAAGAAGAAATATGATGTGAGAGTTTAAAGGGAGAAAATAATTGAGTGCAGGTTAAGACTTTTGAAAATGTATTATTTGCTTGTTTTTTCTTCCTTAAGATGATCAAGTTTGAAAATCTTTGTAGGCTAAGAAGAAAATCCAATAGAAATAAATGATTTGGAGAATGAAAATAGATGGGTTTATGTCTTTAATAGATGGAATACAATGTGATATATCACATTTTTAGCTTATATAAAATTTAATTCATAGGATATCAGATCCAGATATCTCCCCTCATTGGACAGATTTAGAAAAATATAGCCTATTCAAGTTGAGTGAGTTCTTCTCATTCACTTCCCTAATTCCAATTTCAACTGGTAATCTCAAATGTGGAGGTGGTGAGATTTAGGGGACCATCTCTTTCTTAACATTCTTAACATCTACAGGTGAATAAGAAAGACAACAAAGGAAAGGGGAAAAAGAAAAGAAAGAAGAAGGGGAGACGAAGGGAAAGGAAAGAAATTTAATTCTTGCTCCTACTTTTCAATTTCTTCTTATCTAGTTTTGTCAAGGTTTCTTCACACTAGTCACATTGGTGGATGGATAAAGAATGGATAAACATTATATGTTTTTGAAAAGTAATGTTATTCAATTTTCAAAGCAGTTCAATGTATTTCTGCACTGCAGATATAGAGCTGAGATTCAAATAAAGTATCTATGTTTTCTAAGTTCATGTAACTTAGAGTTGGGAGTCAAGATTTGGAACCAATATTTTTTTTATTCCCAAGTAGAGATTTCCCTTCCTTAGCTTCAATATTTTAATATAAGTGTTAACTTATCCTTAACATTTAAGGAAAATATCTAATGTTTTGAAGTAGTTTGTCTTTACATTTTAAAAATCAGAACTTTTCTAAATATAAAATAATCAATACATTTATTGACTACTCAAATAAGATACAGCCAATATTGTGCTAGATGCTAAGTGCTGATTGCTCATGTTATGACTTTTGGTCAATAAAAAGTCCTCTTCTTGGCAATCTCATGGCAAATCCAGTTTTATGGGACCTGAAGCTTATGGTAACTGAGGAACCCCTTCATAGAAAAATAATTGAAAACAATAAAATAAAAATCAATTATAAAAGTGGATGTTTACGTAGAATGAGAAAAAAATACATCAATCACAAATTTTTAAAAACTGACAACATCAATTATCACAAAATTCAGAAGAGCAGCATGGTATTTTTACTAATTAATTACTTGACCCACTTCTATAACATATTTTGTCCCGTACTCTTGGGCTACATGCTCTTTAGTTGCCTTTTCATAGGATAATAATTTTGTAATATTTTCTTTAGAAATGTGGAGAAGATAATTTAATCCTCTCTACTTCAGGGTTGATTAAAAATATATTTTCCATCATTTACAGTTTAGGAAAGATTATTTCAGTTTTACAACCTGGTATTGCTAATATCATTTAAATATCTGGGTTTGGGTCAATTTCCAAAACTATCAGATTTTTGTTATATATGAACTATAGGATTGGAGGGCATTTCAAATGTTCTTGTGCAGTGATTCATTTAGTTAGGGACACTCATTAACTGACAGGCTATGGATATCGTCATGTTATTACTTTAGGTAAACAGCACAGCAATCAGTAGTAGTGTTTCTACACCAGGACAGCTAGCAAGGACTTAACTGTCCATAGAAGTGACTGAAAACCATAACATTATACCTTTAACTTGCCCAATCCCAAAATGCCATTGCCACTTGGGTGAGAATGGTAGGGGCTATGAGCTTGACAGGGGATGCTGGATGAAAATGTGCAGCCAGATGGGATTAAAATGTCTTACTTTTACAAGTTTTAGAAACTTTACAGATGCAGCATCATAGTTTTCAATTACTTCCATGTATATAGTTCGGTTAATGAAAACTGTCCTGTATAGGAACGTTCCTACTGCCAAATTCCCAGTTCACCTGGAATAATAACATGATGACATCCATGGTATATCATTTATGTGTCCCAGTTAAATGAATAATTTTCATAAGAAAACTTAAAATGTCCTTTGATGCCTTGCTGAGGTCTCATAAAATTGTGTAAGGCCTGAACTTAAGCTCCATTAGTGAATAGGAAATCCTTCTCTAGTAAACTATTGCCAGAAAGAGTCTCCAAATCTCTAAGCAATTACTAAGTAAAACCAGTCAGAAGGTCATACCTCTTAATTTCTTGATTGCTCTACAATCACTCTGTTTATGATAGCCTAAATAAAGGAGGGTGAATAACTTGCACTGTTCTGTCTCATAAAATATATATTAACCAACAGTGGATGCTTCATTATTTTTTTAATTTATAAATTTGCTACTCCAGCTGAAGTAAATGTTTAGTTTTGATTTTAATTTTTCTTTGTAGAGATACAAGGAAGAACGAATGGTAAAGATCATGTCACAGTAATACATGGAGGTAATTAGGGAAATATAAAGCTTAACAAACTAATCGAACCTTAGGGTAGAGAAAGCTCTGTTACACCCAGCAAAGCTAAGCTTTGGGGGGGAAGTTAATACTTCTTCAACAGTTGTACTAAGAACATTAAAAATACTTTTGCCAAGGAAGGATATCAACATTTTAATCTACCTTACACTGATAAAAAGAAAAACACACAGCAGGGAGGAGGCAGAGGCTGGTTTTCATGGAGCCACAGACGGTAGAAACAAAATGTCCTTTGTTTGGAGAATATTGCACCTGCATTAAATTTACTGCTGACATCTCTTCATAGAAATTTGATTTTTCTCTCATTCCCCCACCTTTGATTGTTTTCAACACTGAGGAATGTGAGGCATGCCAGTCGTCCTCCTTGTCCTTGCGACATTTCTGTCTTCAGCTGTGAAAAGAGAACAGGGCTTCCTCACCCCCTGGCCATCAGCACGTCATCTCAGAAATGCACCTGCGACCCGTAACATGACACTCTACTGTGCAGAGCTTCATACTTCTGTGACAGACGCAAGAGATCAATTTCCTGCTGATTGGGCCTCAGAGTCAGGGAACTGTTCTGACAAGGAAAGTCTCTTTCAAATAATCCTAACTACTAAGGGCAGTTCAAATACAAATGTAGAACCCTTCAAGGAGCTGTGATATCAATATCATAAGGAAAAGAACTGTGGCCATAAGCACAGAGGTTGTGGGGATTTCGTTGTGTGGGGGGGGGGGCACGGCTGGGGTTGTCCATATAGTGAGTTGACTTTGAGATTTTACGTATTGTCTGAATATTCCACATAGTTGCCAAAGGAGAGAATGTGAGTGTGATGGATAGTCCATCATGCAAATTTGATTCAGGAATTTTTTTTTTACCTATGAAATCATTATATATTATAGATGAATTGAGCTTTGTTACTTATGTTTAGGCCCTTGTAGCTTCCTCTGAGGTTTTGCAAAGGTAGAGTCTACTCTACATCTGTATCCTGTGTACCTCTATGATCGCCCCTGCACTTGTGCACAGCAGTTTTTTACTTAGCTTTCATCTCTTGTCCTATCCATGGGTTTCCTAAGACAGAGCAGTGCTAAATCCCCTGGGCCTCAGTACCCTGCATTCCATCTTGGCAAATCTCTACTAAATGTTCAGTTTTTAGTGGATTAATGGATTGTCAATTGGATTAACCACTTCCTAGAGGATCCTGGAGATACAATAACATTTTTCACTGAACTATGTCAGTTTGGTCTTGACTTCAAGCTCAGAATTTTTCTTGAATTAGGAAAGCAGAGAAGAAAGAGAAGGAGGATAAGCAAGTTCAAAAGATGAAGTGTGTTATCTTATGGTCAGAAGATGTGGGTTCCAAACATGACTCTAACACCTGCAAGCTGTGTGACTTTGAGAACTGATTTAATTTTAAGCATAACTCTCCTTTTCATAAAATGGGGATAATAAAAGAATCTAGGAGATTAAATGAGAAAATGAATGTAAAATGCTTAGGGTTGCTTGCTCGAGAGAAAGAATTCAATAAAAATTAGCAGTACTAGAAGAGTAAGAAAAAAAAAAAAACTTTGGCTTCAGTTTATGGAAGATTTTATCTGTGTATCATAAATTAGAAGAAAGTTCCAAAGAGGTGGAGGCACGGTTAAGAAGATGTGCCTTTAGGCCACCTTCTCTTCCTATCTACTCAGAAATCACCAGATAGGGCCCAGCTTCTATATTACTATTTGCTGTATGAGTACCTATAAACCTCCCTCTGTAAACTGCAAATGTGCCAAAGATTGATTTATTTTTTTGGCAAAAGGGCAGAATTAAAATGGAAGCCATTTAGATGTCTTTTCTCACACTGAGACTACATTGCTCACTTTTTATTTTACCATTTAACATTTAACATGAGAGTACTCGGAGATACTTTTAAACATCATCCATATACTTGGCTATAATCCTCCAGTCTACAGTTGTCTCAAAAGATCCCATCTCTCCACATTCCATGACTATTTCCAAATTGCCCCGATCTATCAGATTCAAATACAATGTTAGCTCATAAATAGGCTACTTCATTGTGACTAATTCAAAGTCTTTCCCCTATTTCTCCCAGATTCTCTTCTTGTTAGGAAGTAGAGAACAACAACAACAACAAAAATTTAGCGGCAAAAATTTATGTAACTTTAATCTTATAAATGTTACCTAAGTATACCCCATTTTCTTAGTCTACGAGGTCACTCTTTAATGTTCGTATCACAGTGGTTGAGCCTGATAGGCTCATAGGAAACTGCAAAGTCTAGACTCTTACCGGGTTTGCTCTTTGCTAACTCCCAAGTATTTTTGGCTTGGGAAGGCCTCCAAGTTCCCCATATCTGCCCTAACTGTTGATCACCCATCAGTCAGCTGTCTTTTCCACTGTAGGGTCAGGACCTTCCTCCCACCATCTTGAACCTGGCCTCTCTCAGTCGTCTGCTGCTTTCCCCTTGCACCAGCTCATCTCAATTTGTTAGTCAACTCCTCTGAATGGTAGCTAAGACCTGACCATTGCTTATTTAGCTTTTCTCAGAGTTTACAGGCCACACTTATCAATCACAGCCCCCTTCGGGTTACTTCTGTCTAGATGTGGTCTTGCCACCATGTTGTAGGAATGATTTTATCACTACCACCTCTGCCAATGATAAAGATCTCGAACACATCTCCCTTACTCCATTCCTCTGCTGGGGACCATTTGTTCCTCAAACCTGGAGGAAGGGAAGGAGCATTTCTGCCTTTTACCTGTCCATAGCCTTTCAAATCATCATATTCTCTCAGGATAGATATCCTCTGGAATGTTTTACAGTGAAACTATCCAATCCTTCCAAAAGAAGGGCATCTGTAGGGGTATCATCTTACCTTTGAACTGCTTACAAAACAACTGTCTGTCATGTATACATTTTGAGAATATTGGGTGTTATTTAACTTCAACAGTGCTGTTGAGTGTAGCTTCCCCCCCCCCCCCCACTAGTATGTGGGGGGAGGTCATGTCTCTGTCATTCTGCAGTTGTCTAAGACTGCTCTCAGGAGTCTAATCATCCACTTTACTCCAGGACTTATGCAAGATCAAAGGTACAGGACTCTCAAAGAATAAGTAATACACTCTGGAGTCAGTTCATTGTAAATTCACGTTCAGAAAAGTTACATTTTCCTAAAATAAGCTATCTCCCAAGATTCAGCTTTGTCTACCTGGAAGACTATTTATTTGAAGGAGCTATTTGGCTCTTGAAACACATTGTTATAAGTCTATCATTCCAGAATAAAGTTGTGTGTTATCTTTGCATAGCCAAAAGGTCCATGCAAATATTTATTTTCAAAAATAAAGAAGCAGTTTACTCTGAAAGTTAATGTAAGAATCCACCTTGATAGAAACAAAAGAAAAACACCGTGTTACCTTAAAAGTTAGTTTTTCCTCTTTCCTTGATAGATGCATATCTTCCAACATCTGGGGATCCTAGTCTCAGCCAAAATACTGTACAACTATATAACAGGATATTGTGTCAGAATCATATTGTGAGCTATTCATTGAGGGGTTTTGTCCATATTCTCCAAGGTAGCAAGGCTCTTTGCATTCTTTACTCTGGGATACTTGCAAAGTAGAAGCTAGAAACTTTGGCCAAATCCAACCTCCTCCATTGTTTCAGGTGTCTGGGAGAGAGACAAACATATACCTTTGATGGGGAAAAATATAAAAGAATATGTCCCTAGACATATCGGTGGCTCCCCAGAGCATTGCAAATACTCAACCACCTTTACAAAGCCCCAGAAACATTAATGCCCTCAGAGTGAATAACTTCTCTCAAGCATAGGAGCTCTCTGCCTCACTAGAAACGCCCACCATCAAAGTGAAGCCTAATACAACTGGGCCAACAAACCCAAAGGGTACCCTTAAGCTGAGAGAGCATATAACTCCAAGGTAACCAATGTAGACAAGTCACCGACATGGCTGTGGCTGCCGTATTGCTTGGGGCTCTGTGGCACCCTGGGACCATTGCAGATTTATGTATATTTAAAGGAAAATAGGAAATTGAGATTTTTTTCCTACATCTCAAATCGTGAACTGGGATTCACATTTTTCTCAGCAGAAGGATATTGGCAGAACCCCTATTTCACAGTCAAAGAAGCTGAGACCCAGAAGGAGATTCATGAACCTATATCCTAATATCTCACCAACAGAAGATGACAAAGCTGGGATTTGCATCTAGATCTGCTTAACCTCAAACACATGACCTTTTCAAAATTTCATTTTATTTTAATTCCAGTATAGTTAACATATAATGTCATGTTAGTTTCAAATACGACAAACATGCCCTTTTAACCAAAACTGGCTTTCAGGTTGATCAAAACTTGAGGAAGATAGTGACTATCCAATGGAGACACCTGGAAAATACCAACTTTACCAATGATCAAACTAACACCACAGCATATCAGCATCATAAACCCTTTGATATGATGAACTAAGAAGGATGCAGCCTAATATTTTTTTTAATATTCTTGCCCAAAATACATAACCTCTGTCCAAACATGAGAACACAGCAGACAAGCCCAAGTGAAGGGACAGCCTATAAAATAAAAGGTCACTGTTTTTCAAATGTGAAGGTCATGAAAGACAAGGAAAGACCAGGAGACTATTGCAGACAGGTGGTAAGGTGACATAGCAACTACACATGATGGAAAATTCTGGATTGGGTCTTGGGACAGAAAAAAGAACACTAGTGAAAACCGGCGAGATTCAATAGAACTGTTGTGTATTTAATAATATCATACTGATGTTAAAACCCTGTTCTTGGGATCCCTGGGTGGCGCAGCGGTTTGGCGCCTGCCTTTGGCCCAGGGTGCGATCCTGGAGACCCAGGATCGAATCCCGCGTCGGGCTCCCGGTGCATGGAGCCTGCTTCTCCCTCTGCCTGTGTCTCTGCCTCTCTCTCTCTCTCTCTCTGTGTGACTATCATAAATTAAAAAAAAAAAAACCTGTTCTTCACAATTTTACTGTGATCATGTAAGGTCTTTGCTTGAGGGGGACTGAAATGAGGGATCTAAGGGAACTCATACTGTGCTACTTTTCTCTAAATCTAAAATTGCTTTTTACTTAGTTTTTTTTTTTTTTTTTTTTTTTTTTTTAACTAAGAAACAATCTGCATCAATCATAGAGGAGGTTTCAGAGAAGATTTTTTAATCAGTTCCCAAATCACTTGCTGCAGACATTTCAGGACACCAGAGCTTATTCTAAGAACTCAGGGGGATAGTATCTCTGTGCACAAAAACTTGAGGGCACTTTTTTCCCCTTAGGGAAAGATAATTATGATGCTAAAAGCTAGGAGCTGAAGCAATGCTGTTGACCAGGCAAAACAAAACAGCACTCAGGCCCTTCTAATCTGAGACCTCCTTTATAAATTGTGGAAGACATTAGTCTGAAGCAGATATTTAATTGAATATAGTTAAGCTTTTCACACAACTAATTCAGGGAATTCCTTCTGTGATATTTATAAATGGAATGCTTCATACTTTAAGATTCTAGTGATGATGACTACCAGACAATTATTTCCATTGTTAAACAATTCAAAGATACGATTTCCAGCTAGAAAATATCTATTTATGAATCAAACATGGGCTGAACAAGCACTGTGCAGGAAACTAAATCCCTAGTACCAGAATATAATGAGATCAGCTCCTTGCCATGGAAACAATTGCTTTGGTGACAGGGTGGAAGTGAGGTTAGAATAGGGAGAGTGGGATACAGGGGTATGAGGTTACTACAGGGGTTAGATAAGAAAGGATAGCTGCCCCCCACCCCCACCCAGCAGCATTAGGAAGGATAAAGAAAATGCTATGAAATTAACAGATAAGAACACTAGCAAGAGAACAAAGCTATATGATGCCCCGTATCAAATATTGTGTGAAATGTGGTGGTAAAGAAAAGGAGAGAGAGACAGAAGGAGGGGAAAGAAGTGGATGTGATAGACATGTATCCAGGGAAAAAAATGAGGTGGGAAGAAAGGCAAGCTGATGGATAAGAAAGAGAAAGAAAGTCACTGATTTTACTAGAAAAAAAAAAACCAAAAGGACTTACCAAGATTCTTCAATTTCCTTAATGTTTTCTGTACCTTTTAGCCAACTCTGAAAGACCTCTGTAATCCCCACATAACCACCACCCTAATTCCAGCTAATATTGGCCTCAGGCATCATAATATCAATTCTAATACAATTTAGAATTTGACCCCTTTTTTTTTTTTTTTTTTTTAGAAAGTTATTAGGAAACACAGTTATCAGGAAACTGCCCTTCATTAGTTACAGGATGTTTTTAGGAACTCAGATACACTTAGGCACCAATAAATAAACTCAAGAGTGGGGTTAAACTGAGACACTCAGGTTACACTGTTGCTATAATGCTAGGGAGTGGTCCTGAAGCAAATGACTGGTAATCATCCAAATGGGTGGATTCCATCTGTGTCCACAGTAAATATGCAGAAAGCACATTTATCCGTGTATTTCAAAAATTTTTACTGAGCATCAGGTGATACTCTAGGTTCTGAGGAAATAGTGGGAAATAAGTAGGATACCATCTCTGCTTTAAAAAGTTATTTTCACTATAGTAAATATGATACAAAAAAGAAAACAGAGTAGATGCAACTTGACCTGCCTGGAAAGTGGTAGGAGGAAGGGCAGCTACCTGACTTAGGTGTTCTCTGAGCTGAACATCTTAGATGTTCTTGAGAAGCTCTAGAAGGGTGAGGCAGGTGGGGGTGAGGGGGTGGGGAGAGGTGGAATGTTCCAGGTAGAGGCATACTGTGGTAGTTGCAGGCACAAAATCCAAAGCCAGACTTGCTGAATTTGAATCATGGCTCTACCAATTACCATCTGTGTGATCTTGGCCAAGTTCCTTAACTTTTGATGTTTCAGTTTTCTTGTCTGTAAAATGAGAGTAGGGGGACTGTGTTAAATACTTGAAGGAAGTGCTATTTATGTTTGTTAAATACATACAGGCATGCATGCATACATACATAAAGTTGGCCTGGGGGTACATTTACAGATGATTAGCAAAAAAAAAAAAAAAAAATCTAAAGGGTATAATGGTTATACTGAATCTTGAGGTTTGGAGCAGGAATGATGGAAAGCTGTTTAAAAGCAACTTGGAGTACTAGGGTAACTTCAAGTCATTTAGAAAAGATAGGGGCACAGGGATGTTCCAGGGGACATTCTGGTTATCTATCACTCTGTGACAAACTATCCCAAGACTAAGTGCTTAAAACCACAACCTATGATTATGTCTCATGATTATGGAGGTTGATGGGCTCAGCTGCAGGCTCTCATTGCAGTTGCAGTAAGATGATGACTGGGACTGGATTCATCTGGATTCTTACCTAGGAGCACCTGGGTGGCTCAGTCATTTAAGCATCGGCCTTTGGCTCAGGTCAGCATTCCATTGGTCCTGGGATCGAGCCCTGCATCTCTCTTTCTGCTCACTGGGGAGCCTGTTTTTCTCTCTCCCGCCCCCTCCTGCTTGTGCTCTTTCTCTCTGTCAAATAAACAAAACCTTTGAAAAAAAGAAAAAAAAAAAAAAAAAAGACTTCTTACCTTGCAGTCTGGTTCCTGGGCTGGAATGGCTGGAACAGACAGACCCTAGTTAGGCATCTCCCTGTCCATTCCATGTGGCTAGCTTGGGCTCTCTCACAGAATGGCAGTCTCTGGGCAATCAGACCTTTCATGGCAGTTTCCCATACAGCCAGAATTCCAAGAGATAGGAAGTGAAAGCTGTGAATTTTGTAAGGCCTTTACTTGGGCACTGCCACAGTGAGATTTCCACCACACTCTGGTTGAAAGAAACATGAACCAGCCCAGATTCAGGGGAGGGGACATAGACTCTACCTTTGATTAGAGAGAAGCCAAAGAATATGTGGCCATTTTTAATCTGCTTCAAGAGGTGAGGAGAGGCAGGGCTCTAGAACTGGGGGTGGGAAGGATGTCTATATTCAGGAGACCCCCATATAATATCCAGTCCTGTTTGAAATTTATCTAGTAGGTAATATTAGAGCCATCTTAGGTTTTAACTTTGAAAATAGTAAATCTCTAGATGTTACAACTAAAGATAAGATAAAGCAGATTCCTTTATTGTAAAGTTGTAATGAAAACATGAGAACCACAAGGGAAAGTAGAGAATATTGTTCTTCAATATTCTAAAGTGTTGTTCTTTCCTTCCAGCATTGCTTTCTGCAGAGAAATTCTCTAAAGGCCACCAAAGGGCCCTAAGGAACAAGACATGCAACTGCACCCAGGATGAATTCTGGATAAGAGGTGAGCTTGGAGTTTACCTAGCACTCAGAATTTCTCACTTAGTTTTATTGCTTTGATTTATACAAAGACCATTTTGGTGTTGGAGAGTTAACCAATCTTGGGAAGGTGGGTGTTGCATTTTTTGATATAGCTGCAATATTAACTCAGAGGAGCTGATCTGATTCTGTAGTCATTTCTTAGCAGCTAGTCCTGCAAAGAGTGTATAGACATCGTCCATGTTCTATAAACATTTCCATAAGCATCGATTAACATTTTCTCTCCTTCAGTGTCTATTTTTAAAATTAGAGTCCAAGAATTTAGAAAGTTGCTTATGGAAGGAACATTTGTATAGTTATAAAACTGAAAGCAATCTGATTTTCATCAACAAAATTCCACCTGGTATTGCCACATGTAGGATTTCTGGGCTAAATGGAAGATTCCTCTTTTATGTGCAGATTCTTAGGTACTAGGAGTAAGTACCTGGTCTGGATAACATGGTTCTTTCTTCGCCATGAAAAAAATGAAACACAGAGCTCAAAATAATTTCATTTAACCATTTTCCCAAACACAGGGAACACTTGCATTCTGTTTAATATGTGCCAGGTATGATTCAAAGTATTTTATAAATAATAATTCATCTTCTCATCATTAATACCCTATGAGACCACTGTTGTTATCATCATTCTCAGTTTTGCAGATGAGGCGTAGAGCAATTAGTAAGACAGGTAAAAAGTGACAGAACTGGGAGATGAGCCCATGTGGTTGGGCTCCAGATTCACATTCTCAAACACTATGGTTCATTGCTTCTATTTTCCCGGTATGGCCACTATTTTAGTCTCTTTGTAACTCTATTTTTGACTCATACTGTTACAATTATTGTAACTTCCCAGAGAGAAGAAGAAGTCCCCACTTCTGTGTATCCAAAGTCTCCAGCATTGGGCTTAACAAATAGAAGGGCCTCAAGAAATGGATTTGCCTAAATGAATGAAAATAGATTAATAATAGGAGGATAAATGATTCTTAGATCTTCAGATCTGTCATTTAAAGGACTGTATTATTTAACAATTATGATGTTTTATACACACTTTCAGTCTTCAATCATATTGGGAAGAATTTATATATTTATCCTATTTCTACTTTCTCCTGCATGTTTAAGCACTCACAATTTTTTGCTGTCTGAAAGGATTCATAATAAATCTTACAACTCAAATTTGATTCCAAAACAAAGATTGACAAAATTTGAATCAGAAGGTCAGATGTTATTTTTGAATCAGATAGCTCTTACCATAATAAAATTTTGAAAGAAATGACATTTTGTACATTAATGGTTTTTAGCCCTATTGAGAAATCTTTTTTTTTTTTTTTTTTAAACACAGGTAGGTTAATCAGGACGGATTTCTGTGAACCATAAACTCCTAAGTATACAATTTAATTGAGGACATTGTTGACAAAATGTCTATATGATAGGTACTATCACTGAGTATACATTGCTTACCAATGTATCATAGACATTTGAAAATGTATAGGATTCAGGAAATATTGTTTATTTTATTATTCTTTGCTAACTTTTGATACTAATGATCAACTTTAAGATAAAAAAAGCTATACTTTAATCACTGAACTATGCACATTCAATTTTAAGACAAGCCTCTTGACAAATAGAAAAGTTTAAGAAAAGTTATTTTTCTCTAAATGAGAGGGCAATTTTGTGAGAATGTTATAATTATGATCTTAATTTCCCAAGTTTATTGATTCAAGTCCTTGATTAAAACAATCCAGCATTTTTTTCTGCTGAAAAAAGACACATATACAAATATATTTATATGTATATTCAAATATATATGATACTTCCAATATTTGAAAACTATTTACTCTGAAAATCCAGTTACAAATGCTCCATTTTAAATATTTTCTGAAAATCAATTTATTTAAAATGTGAATCATTTTATACTGTAGGCTTCAAATATATAATATTTCTTGTGTTTCATATAAAAAATGAAACAAGACCTTTTCTTTACAAAAATCAAACTCAGAGATTCTAAAAAAATAAACATATGAAAGGATAGGTAATTTCAATATTGTTTTAATAAAAGCATGCTTTTCTTATTAAAGTTTTGGGATGAATTTAAGATGCATAAAACACAAACCAGGGATATTGTAACTGGGACACAATTTGAGGGTCTAATAAAACTGCAGACTTGAAGCCTCTAGCCCCTGTTACAAGGATGTTATCTGATTTCCTAAGTGTAGCTATTAGGCTGGCTTGTCAGCTGCCTGCCATTGGACCAAGAAAAGACCAACCTTCACCTCACTCCTCATCTTTAAATAATATGTAAGGGTTCCAAGAGGAGGCACGGGGGTGGGTGAAATGGAGGCAGCATGGAATATGCCAAATGAAATGGTCTAATGTAGCAAAATGGTTTGGTTATTGCATCTTTTTTCTTAGACCAGGGAATAACCTCTATCTGTTACAGAGATTCTGACAGCGACCAAGGCAAGTCAGCTAGTGCTGAGTGAAGTTGGACAGTTCGATACTGAATGCAGCAAAGAGACATTCTTAAAAGGCCAGCCACTTCAGGATAGACTGAATGTCAGCAGCCATGTATTTGACAACTAAAGTCCTCTAGTAGGGAGATGACTTACGTGGTAGTTAATAACTGAACGTGCAAACCTTAAGGAAAGACTAGATATACAATGACTTGTTTTCCTGTTATCTAATCTGAAGACTTCCCATTTCCAGTTTTGAGGCAAACTTGTGCCACACCAAAGAGAAAGCTCAGCTCCTACTTATCTTATGTTTACTTCATTGACTTTCCCAGACACCATGATGGGGGTAGGACTTACTTATAGAATGAAAGACTTTCTATTTCTATTTATAGAAATTATAAAATCAATCTTTCCTTCCTATCTTGCTTTTTTTTTTTTTAAGATTTTATCTATTTGAGAGAGAGAGTGTGTGCATAGGCACATGAGTGGGGGGAATGGCGGGAGGAGAGGGAGAAGCAGATTCCCCATTGAGCACAGAGCCCCTGATGCAGAGCTCAATCACCGGATTCCTGGGTCATTACTCAAGCCAAAGGCAGCCACTTAACTGACTGAGCCACCCGGGTGCCTCTCCTTCCTGTATTTAATGGTAGAGAAACCATTGAATCCCAGAGCACTTAAATGAGTTGTTCAGAGTACACAGGCCTTAGGGTATAGTTCATACCAAAAGCAGAGGTGAAGACCCAAACACCCAGTATAATCTTTGGATTAACATGCATACAGTAAAGTGATTGCTGTAAAATTATCACAGAAGCAAGGAGAATATCATTCATATTTGAGGGAATGATTAAACAACTTAAGCTGACTACTCTCTGCATTTCAACAATATTTATGCTATTAACTTAATATTTTTTCAGTTTTCGGCATATGAATCCAGTCACTGTTTCTGTTTTTAAATCTTGGACTGTAACTTCTTACTTAAATAAATAGAAGACTTGAGAGGTTGCATGACTTATTCAAGGGCATGTAGCTGCCAAGCAGACCCCAGAGAACTGAATCCTCTTCTGCAACTTTCTCCTGAAATACATTTTATTTGGAGACTTCCTCTTAGCTCCAAGAAATACTGGACTTGGGAATCATGTAGGAGAGGACAATTGGAGGTTGATGCTGTAAGGCACAGTAGCTTTCTCTCTGTCTGCTCCAGTAGCACCAAGGCTTCAGAAGTTTAGGAGAGGACAAACTTAGAAGGGCCCTTCTAGAGCCAAGGGTTTTACCACTGTTGATAATGCATTATTTAGGGCAATGATCAGTGCCAGGATGTTTTGCCAAAAGGCCATGCTGTCACACTGCACGAAGCCTAAAGGTTATTTTGGAAGTCCCTGTGCTTACTGACTTTCATAATAGTAGATGGTCTGTGTAAAGAGAATAAAACGAGATGGGTTTTTATCAAAGATAAAAATGTAAAAGCTTGTATATTCAAAAATCCTCTGAGCAGGAATCCGTAAGGTCATTTCTCTGGTTTTAAAGCCAGACATACACTGGAGCATCTTTCAACCTAGTGCCAAAATCTGACATGGAACGGCAGAGTGAATGCAGCCAACTACAGCAGAGTACAAGAGGAGTCACACGGGTCACAGCTACTCGGCACTTAAGCTGCTTTTGCGAACTGCAGGTAAGCGACTTGCTTGCCATACACGTTGGTGAACACAAATAAATTGACCAACAGGAACTCCATGCTGCTAAGTCAGAAGATTTCAGCCTTCCAAGAGCCGAAATAGTAATACATGGCAAGCTATAATAACTTATTATGGTTTTAGGGCCTGGACATTTCATGGGCATGAAGTATACTATCATGAACCCTAAGAATTTGTGAGATTATCTCAAGTTAGTGCAATAGTACATCTTGCCACCATTGACATAGGCATGCACTGTTCTGCCTGAGGCATTAGATGCTTAATTTGGTCAAATTCAGATCCTATAATTTGAATCCAAGCCAAACCACAATCAAATCATAAAATTTCCAAATCTGCCACCATCTTGGAAATGTCAGATGCTGGATAGGGGAGCAGGAAATGACTATATAGGGAATAAATGGAACTTGTTTTAGTGAATTTTACATCTGGTTCTTATGTGAGGCCATCAGTCCATTAGACATAATTTAAACATCTTGATTAACATTTCATTACCTTACATGACTGCTAGAAAAAAAAAAAAGTGTCTCCATGCGCCACGCATACCAAAATATCCTAAACTCCTTTGAATTTGGAGGAGCTAAATATAGTGCTCTCAGGCCACTTAGATGGTGTCTGAAGTCTGCTTGATGTTAAGGTAAAAAATAAACCTAAGAAAAAGGGATGTTTTTCTATGCTTAGATATTAGGACGCACTAGAAGCATGGACTGCTTTGGCAATCCCTGTCGGACCTCCCCGGTGTCTGAGGAATTGTACGCTCCTTTCTAAATCCTTTCGGAAATTGCCAGTTTGATAGAATAACATTGCAGGAAACCACTCAAATTGAACATATTTGTTGTTTTATGTTCTGCCAAGCAAATGTCAGAACAATGCCAGGAGACCAGAGTGGCTCGAAATTGGAGGGGGCAGCGGGGGAGGTGAAGGGAACAAGGAGCAAAAGAGACAATGAGATTAGAATAAAAAGTTATTTTAATGGGGAAGTTTAAACCCATAAAACAAACGCTTGCTTTTGAGAATTAAAAGCAAAAGAGATTGCGTCTTCTCAACTGTCTTGTGGTCAACAGCATGACGTCCAATCTGAGAATTTTTGTTGTAGAATTTCATTATTGTGGTCCATAATTTTCTGGTAAATCACTATCCACTGATCAATAGGTTGCCAACAATGAAGACTAAATTGAAGGCTGACTTGGAGGACTCATTAATGGAGCCTATTCTTCCAGTTTTATGCCATCTAGCTTGAATATGAATCTCCTTTACCACTGGGACTTTTTTTACTTTGCATTTTTCAATTACACAGCGTGTCATATAAATCATCTTAATTAATTAGGGACAACAATTTGCCATAATCATTTCTTCAGTCTCATGTTTGAAGTCCCAGGGAAACTTTTATTTTTCCTACATCTGCCAGTGTAATAGAACTTACTGGTAGTGATTCCGAATAAGCAGGAATTTATTTTTCCAGAAAGATAGGTGTGGGGAAGGCTGCAAGAACGACTGTGTTAGCTTTACCTTTTTTTCCTTTTTTTTAAGTGGCTGACTCATAAATTAGGAACTTGATTCTCTCTCCCTGGATTTGGATGGTTTCCTAATGAGCAGAAGGGCTGTTTTATTTATTTATTTACTAACCGATGTGGATTCAAACCCTTGATAGCACGTTAACACCTTAGTGACTGCAGTATATTAGCATGACAGGCACACAGTGCTGGTTTGGTTACCAGGGAAAAACTTTTTGCCTCATCTCCATTCAAGTATTGAACCCTGAGCCAAACATATGCTCTCTATTTTTGCCAGGTTATCATTACATTTTAGCACATAGAATAAATTTGATACTGACTAAAATTGAATGCTACTATAAAGTAAATAAATGTACTTTCTTTTCCACAGCAGTTAAAAAAATGAAACAAAACTATAGCTTCCTTTCTAAAATATCTAAACATGTCTATCTGAGCAGCAGCCAAATAGTGAAAACTCTATCTTTTTTTAAGATGTGTAATAACACACCCAGTAAATTGTTTAAAAGTCAGAATTTGGATTAATTACATAGTCTTTGGATTAGTATTAATGTTTGATCTTAGATATGTATTCATCTAATTGCTCTGAAATTTTATTTTATTGTGATGTGCATGACAACATATTTTACATTCTCTAAGAGCCACTAAGAGCCATTATGGTTAGGTTTGATGGTAAGTGTTATTTTTACTTAGCGAGTACAAATGGATGTGTACAGGAAGTGAAGGGAGTTGTCCAATATCACATACAATCACACAAAAGCTATACCACTGGAGATAAGAACATCTAGAACTTACTGTCAAAGCATAGCTAAATAAACACACACTTGTGATCTCATTTTTTTTTTCCTGCACTCACATGATTGCTTCACCAAAGAAGCAAGAGAATAAGAGAATCATTTGCTGCCTTCACAGGCCTTCAGGCAAAGGGAGTAAAGTGATAATTACACACAGTTTATATAAAGAGTCAGTCCAGTCTTCCTGGTAGGCAGAGTAGGTGCTCACATATGTTGTGTGATTTGAGAGAGAGAAAAATTTCTCCTTGTTATGTATCCTCTGGGCTGCTTGTATCAAGGGTAGACAGCTTCAACAAAGGGTGAACTCTCTTCACAGTTTTCTATCACTCCTCATTGCAAGTCACCCTGGAGAGCACTCCAGTCCCCTACCCCATCGACTCTGCCTTTGTCTGGTTTGGTTTTTCCCTGGCTCTCAGATCAGGTTCTCCTTCCTCACAAGATCTTCTCTTTGCCCTCACTGTGACCTTCAGCGAAAAATGAGTTTTACATTTTTAAATAGTTGGAAAAAAGGATCAAAAGGTAAACATTTCATGATATATGAAAAGTATAAGAAATTCTAAATTCAGTGCCCATAAATAAAATCTTTTGTTTACACATTGTCTATGTCCACTTTTGCTATGTAATGACAAAGTCAAGTAGTTGTGATATTTCTGTGTAGCACCAAAGCCTCAAATATTTCCCATCTGGCCCTTTAAAAAAAAAGAAGTTTGCTGACCTCTGCCCTAGACTCCACAATCAAGTAAACTGATGCCCTTAAGTGCTCATAGCAGGACAGTGGCTAACTGTATATCTTCTCTACTACAGTTTAAGCTTCATGGGGTAAGCTTATTTTGCTCAATATAATATCTCCAGCACTTACAAGAGAATGCCAGAGCATGCAGTAAGTGCTCAATAATGAGATGTCAAATTAACCCTTCCTAAGAATGTTCTAAGAATGACTTTGTAAATAATATGATTTATAATGAGTTATTCCTTTATCAGTCAGTTAAAAATTATTTTGTGGGTAATTCTGTACCTGGTTAAAACAAACAACAAATAAACCAACCAACTACAGATAAAACAGGTGGTAATTTCAAAAAGAGCTATTACCTAGAGTGAATCTATATTATTTCTTATCAATGACCAAGTGAAACAGGGTTAATATTAGGTATAGGATTTTTTTTTTCATTTATTCCAATCACCCCTTTTTGAGGATTGAAGGAAGAACTAGAATTTAGTGTTAGAAGTTAGTGTGTATTTCTGGCTATCTTGGAGAGTCTTCTAATTAAAATACTGTTTTACCCCTTAATAAACACAGATTATAACTTTTCTAGATTCATGACATTGTTACTAACACACAGAAAGAAGATGCATTGGTCTGTAACTGACTTGTAGGATGGCTAAGTGGCCACAAAACATGAAACCTAAAGGTAGTAGATACTAACTGTGTTAGTTTGTAAAGGCTGCCATAATGAAGTAACCCAGACCAGATAGTTTCAATAACAGAAATCTATTTTCTTACAGTTCTGGAGGCTAGAAATCTGAGATCAAGGTGTGGCAGGGTCAATTTCTTCTCAGGCCTCTCTCCTCACTTTGTAAATGACCATATCCCTGTGTCCTCACATCTGCATACATATCCTATTCTCTTCTTAGAACGACATTGGTCATATTGGATTAGGGCCCACCCCAACGACACTATCTTAACTACCAATTTAATGACCCTCTCTTCAAATACAGTCACATTCTGACATTCTGGGGATTAAGACTTCAGCATATGAATTTGAGGTGGACACATCTGAGCCGATAATGCCAACTAAAATGTTCAAGAAAATCTTCATCTACAGATGTTTGTCGAGCCCAGAAAAGAGCACACCAGTAAACCACACCCAAACTCTACTACTTGGGATAACAATCTTTCTGATAAAGAAGAAATATATCTTGGACTTTAATGTGCAATACAAAAATAGGTTTACTAATTCAGGTTTATAGTTTTTGTTCATATTTGCCCTCCTTGCTCAAGTAATTGATTCTTTGATAAGCAGTATCCTAGTAAATGTAATGGTAGCCTATCAACATGCACAGTATCATATCATTTCCAAGTATCTAAGTAACTTTAGTGCCTCAATGAAATACTTTGGTTCAGTATATTCACTCTCTTATTCATCATGACATTTAAATGACATGGTTGTGTGAGGTCACTCAAAGGCATGATTAAGGGAGGGATTTACTGAATAACTCTCTTCAGTGGGACTTTACTTTTGTTGGCATTAGCCCTTTGCCATGCAGATATTTTTCCTAGAGGATGACTTTTCTCTTTTCTCTGCTCTTCAGTCCCTGGGGCTTGGGTCTGATTTGGACTGAATACTGTAGTATGAACTCAAAGCATTCTGAACACCTTTTGATTTGCTAGAATTGCTTCCATAAAGTTTACATTGATATCAAGTTGACCTACCTGTTTCCCAAAGTTTGCAGTTAGTTTCAAAGAATGTATAACTAAACTTCAAACTTCTAATAAGGTCCTTCCAAAACCTTGAAATTTAAAGCTTTCTTCTATCTCCTTTCTCAACAAAAAAAATCCTTATTTCTTCTCTCTCTTTCAATATCTCTTCTGTTTGGAGACCTAAAATAGCTCTTAGAAGAATTCTGAGGCTTAGATGTTTTAGTAGGCCTCTAAAATGGACACATTTTCAATTATGCCCAGAAACTACCCACCAATGTATCAATTATCCAAAGATATTTTCTTCCTTCCTCTTTCCTGTCCTTTTCCTCCTTCTTTTAAACAAATTTATGTTTTTTTAAGAAACCCATGTTTCTTATTTCAGACAATTGTTATTTCATTTACTGATTCTAATATGTAATTAAAATATGTGAAAAGAAAAATTATGGGTAGGATACACATGAATACATGCATGGCTAGTACACAGACCGTATTGGAATACTGAAAATTAATAGCAGTGAAGGGTTTGGAAGGGGCTTGAACTCTGTGGCTTTTGTTTGTTTTTTTGTTTGTTTGTTTGTTGGTTGGTTGGTTTTTTGTTTTTGTTTTTGTTTTTAATGAGACAGCTCTAACTCAAATACAGCAAAATATGATATCTGTTTAACCTGTGTGCCTATTATATTATGTACTTTTCTCTATACTTGAGTTCTTTTGAGCATGAGAGTTGAACTGAATTCTTCATTATCTTTCCTTGACTTTGGGCCATCTCTAAAATCTCTCCTGTGCCAATGACTGGAGCACCATTCAGTGTTGCTGCTGGACTGAATGAGTGGTCAGTCTATTTGGGCTTTCCTGTGAGTTGTATTTTTTTTTTCTTTTGGTCATCAATAATTCTGCCAATGATAACATTGTGTCTTTTAAATGGAGAGAAATGAGTTTGCCAGGAGGGACATGGTGGTTCTAATGAAGGCGGATGAAGCGATTATGTCTCATAGAGTCAGGACTGACCACCAATAGTTATCTTCAGTTCTCAGGGTGAATCATGAAGGTTTTCTAATATTGACTCAAGAATAATCCCGCTTTGTTACACAATATTTGAGATGGAAACTGTTAGCATGAAGTTCATTCCACAACAAACATTTCTCCCTCCAGTACCTACAGAAGCCCTTCCTTCATGGTCTTAAATGGAACCTTCCTTGCAGTCTTTGTTTCTAGACATGCCACTCTGAACAACTATCTGTGCCGTTTCTTGTCTTCTAACTGTAATGACTACTCTCACCCTGATATAAAGCTGCATTATGTTGTTAACTTATGCCCAACACAAGTCTGTAAGTGGGATGCCAATGATTAGACAAGAAATGTAAACTTTTTTTTTTTTTTTAATAAATCTGGCATTTTCTTGATTAGCAATGGAGAAAGACTCCAGGCTTTACCACTTGGGCTTAGCACCCTGAACTCTAACTTAGAGTTATATTATAAATCTTTTATTATTATTATTTTCAATCCTGGGTAGATAGTAGGTCCCTAGAAGTATTTGTTCATTGATAGATTCAATGTCATAAGTACATATATTCTTTCTTAAATAATCACCAATATTTCTTTGCTTTGTTCACTTTATATTGAACATACATGTCATCTTAGGATGTTTTACATACAAAATTTAATGTAAAATTTCAAATAAGATTAAAATAATAGTACTAGTAGCAGACATGGCCTAAAAATAGAATTTGAAATTTTGTTCTTGAATAAGTTTAAGTTGTATAAATGCCATGTTAAGTGTTAAGAGTGAGTAAGTGGGTGGCTTAGTGGTTAAGCATCTGCCTTCAGCCCAGGGCGTGATCCTGGAGTACCAGGATTGAGCCCTGCATCGGGCTCCCTGCATGGGGCCTGCTTCTCTCTCTGCCTCTCTTCTCTCTGTGTGTCTCTCATGAATAAATAAATAAAATCTTAAAAAATAAAGAGTCAGTAAAAGTGAGTAAGTGAACAGGTAGTATAATTTATTTATCTGGAAGTTTTCAATACAGATGATAATTCTAGAATAAATTTTTCTTTTTATTGGGAAATCAGAAGATTAAATATGAAGAAAATGTGCACTTTTAAACAGTCCTTTCAAAAAGCATAAGTAAAAAAACGAATACAGATTTTATTATTGCATTTTAAAATATTGACTCATCTGTGGTTAAATCTTATTTTCTCTGAATCAGTCCTCTTGATAGTCTGGCATTAAGATTTGCAACAAAGACTTTAAATTGTTTTGCTTTAAATGGATAGGAACATGGAAACTGAAATAAAAGCCTTTCTTCAAAGCCCATGAAGCATGAAACCATAATAGAATTCAATCTTATTTACTGAACACTCTCTCAATGCTGATTTATAGGAGCTTACGTTTGTTCAGTTTATAAAATTATGATTTTGGTGAGCCTGAGTTGTCCCAAAGACTTTCAAAATCATTGTTCTTTTGAATGAAAAATTAGTCATATGATTGATATTTCACTTAAATGATTTCTTGGGAGCTTGGGTGACTCAGTGGTTGAGCGTCTGCCTTTGCTCAGGGTGTGATTCCAGAGTCCCTGGATCAAGTCCCACATCAGGCTCCCTGCATGGAGCCTACTTCTCCCTCTGCCTATGTCTCTGCCTCTCTCTCTGTGTCTCTCATGAATAAATAAATAAATAATCTTTTAAAAAATGATTTCTTAATGTTCTTAATAATATGAGTAATTGACACAAGGCTGTCCTATCTATGAGATGTAGTCCTTTTCAGTACTCTTCCTGCCTCATGCATCTAAAATATACTAATCAATGAGCCAAAGTAAAGTCATCTTTATTTTGTTTTTTCTATTGAACTTCAAAATTATGACATACTGGGAAAAAAGGTATTCTAGAGATATATTTAACAAATACTTGTAAACTCACTATTTGGCTTTAACAAACCTTAACATTTAAAAATATTTGCTTCAAGGCCAACAGATCATAAGCCTGCTAGGTTTTTGAGAGGAACATACTGCCAAGAACATAGTGCTAAATCATGGACTATTTCATATATAAAGCAACCTTTGAGCCCCTAAGAAGAGTCTTCTCGAATGCCAATCTCAGGGGCACCTGGGAGGCTCAGTGGTTGAGCATCTACCTTCGGATCAGGTCATGATCCCAGGGTCTTGGGATTGAGTCCCACACTGGGCTCCCTGTAGGGAGCCTGCTTCTCCCTCTGCCTATGTCTTTGCCTCTTTGTGTCTCTGTAGAATAAATAAATAAACAAAATCTTAAAAAAATTAAAAAATAAAAAAATATTTCCTTCAGACCATGTTTCTGATTCCTCACGTTTGTTCTTGGGTTTTATTATTATGTGGACATATACCTAAAAGCAATGCTTTGCAGGTTTTAAAGTTTTATATGAATAGATTTGTATATCTTACTGTAGCCTATTTTTTAATGTACATTTAATAGATACAGTTCTACTTCATTTATCCCCACTTTGTAATATTGTACTTATTTTATAGTTCAGATTGTTTAATTTATTCTACTGTTGATGAATATTTAAGTAATTTATAATTTTGTGAGTAAATCATTATCATTGTAAAAATTATTTGTACATACCAAGGGTTTTTTGGGAGGGTAGGGATATAGTGGAGAGTTCTATTCCTAGAAGTGGAGTAATTATAACAACAACAACAACAAAGTAATTATAACAGTTTCTATTCTAAGCGATAAACTTTTGAGAATTACCATTTTCAAATATTCTTGACAACATTTGATATTGGTAGGCTTAACATGTTGCCAATTTGAAAGATTGCATCTTCTTATTATTTCCCTATGTATGGGCCTGATTATTTATGACTTTTGAATATACATATTCTCTCTCCATATATAATCAACTTTTTATTTATAAGAATTATAGCTATTCAAAACTTTGTCCATTTTATCTTTTTTGGTTGTTTTATGTATTCCTTATATTCATTTTTATGCTTAGAATTATTTTTTCACAATTATTATTTTTACATTTTACTGGTAGCTTATTTTGCTGTTCAAGATATTTTTGTTTCAATGCTATCAAAGTTATCAATAGGGACTCCTGGATGGCTTAGCGGTTGAGCATCTGCCTTCGGCCCAGGGTATGATCCTGGAGTCCCAGGATTGAGTCCCACATCAGCTTCCTTGCATGGAGTCTGCTTCTCTCTCTGCCTATGTCTCTGCCCCTCTCTCTCTGTGTCTTTCATGAATAAATAAATAAAATCTTTTTAAAAAAAGTTATCAATACTTTCCTCTGATCTTTGTGCTTTTATGAAATTTGTGTCTAGGAAATCTTTTTCTAGCCCAACATCATATTCAATATTGTCCTATATTTTCTTCTAAAAGATTTAAATTTCAGCTTTTTGCATTCATAGGTTAAATTCACTTCAAACTTAATTTTTTATACAGTGTGAAGTAGTGTTTTAATTTACATTTTCCCACATAGAAAAATATTGTCCCAGCAGTTTATTTAAAAGTTCTCAGTGACTATTAATGCCATGTCTGCCATATATGTCTACTTGTGTGGATCTATGTCTGAATATTCAAAGGGCGGCTGCTATCAAAATGTCTGTTTAGGTCCTTGACGTGCCTAAGAATCAATAATTAATTTTCAGATTATTGGTTTATGGCTACATTGCTTGGCATTGACTTCTTCATGTGTTCCTCAATTCCAGCTTATTCTGTTTCAGGTTCATTTTGTCCATGTCATTTTTGAGCTTAGTTAAATTTACTTAATTTTTTTCTTTCATATTTTTGTTCATTACTGTGAGTCAGAAATCTTATATAGTTATTGCTTGAACCAAATTATGATCACTTGAGGCTGATCCCAGATGAGTATTGTCATATATTACACCCAGCTTTTTCTCTAAGAACATCTAAAAAATGCACAGGAATGCCACCCTCTTCCCCCTCCCTGCCCTCATCTTACTCCTACACATTCCTCTTGTGGCATCAGCATTTTGCTAGACATGCTGTTCTCTGCTGTTGACTGCCATGGCCCTCACTGCTCTTTGGGGGAAGGTACAAAGTGGTTTTTTTCCTGAGCATGCTCAGGTTCTCACTGCATAGCCAAGAGTAGTCATGGTTAATACTCTGGAAGTTTTCAAGAGGATGAAAGAGAACTTCACAAGTCTGTGATCATGGCTTGGAATCTCTCTCTCTCTCTCTCTCTCTCTCTCTCTCCTTTTAGAGAGGGAATGAGAGAGGGAGGGAAAAGGTAGAGGGAGAGAGAGAATCTTAATCAGGTTCCACACACAGCACAGAGCCCAACTCGGGGCTGGATCTCACAACCCTGAGATCATAACCTGGACCAAAATCAAGAGTCAGATGCTTCACAGACTGAGCCACCCAGATGCCCCTTGGGATCTCTTTTCAGGCATTTCTCTGCCTCACTCTGGGTCTAACTCCATGATGCCAGAGCTGCCTTACTTTCCATCATAGAGGTGTTCTGCTTATCTCCATCCCATGGAATTTAAGATAGGAGCTCTGGGGACTCCTAGGAAGATGAGAAATTTGCAGTCCAGCATGGCATGGCTTCTAGAGTCTCTAGCAAAGAATTGGTTTCCTTGTCCTTTCCAGCTTCTAGAAGCTACTTGCATTCTTTGACTTGCAGTACCTTCTTCCATGTCCAAAGCCTGCAGTGGTGGGTTGAGTCTCTCTCACGTCATACTGCTCTGACACTGCTTCCATTGTCACATCTTCTTCTCTGGTCCTCTTCTACATTTAAAGGAGCCCTGTAATCTCATCAGATCCACTTTGGCAATCCAGGATAGTTTCCTTATTTTAAGGTCAGCTGCTTAGCAACCTTAATTCCCCCTCATCATGTAACAAAACATATACATGGGCTCTGGGGATTTGGACCGGAACATCTTTGGGAGCCATTATTTTACCCACTGCAGAGACAAACCGTGCTCTATGCCCAGGATTATAATGTCTGTAAAAAGGTCTGAGAATATGATTGTTTAGTATCAGTACTAAAGTACCTAAATTTAGTATATTTACCAAATTCTATGTTGTTTTAAATATCTTTACATGTGAGACATCCCTAGCTCTGTCCAGGTGGGCTGAGTAAATGTCTATAGCTGATGGCCATAAGTTGAAGGTAACATCAGATCATTATGTCTTTCAGATTTCAGGGTCTCCTCACCTGTCATCAGTAGGTAGCTGCTTCGGCAAGAGAACCTATACATACCTCCTCAGAGCAAGACACAATACACATGTAGAAGCGGTCTAGATCGCCTTTTAGGAAAGGATATACATGTATCAGAAATAAGATTTGCAGAGAACTACAGCTCCTAACAACACACCCAATTTAGAACTTTAAACTGAACAACCAGCCATTATGTTTGTAGGATTTATATTTGATTTAATTCTTTGTACCTGGCTCTTCCCTAAGGCCATGAATGGTGGTTGTTCATTTTCCTTCTTTCCCTAAACTATCCACTTCCAATGTTATGGGTTTTTTTTTACAGTACAATGAAAAAATCTGTTCCAAAATTATATTCAAGTCTTCATTTTAGAAGAGAGAAGACAACTTACATTTAAATGACAGTATTTTTTTTTTTGCTTAAAAATTATTGAGGTACTATTTACGGTGTACCCAATACATATATATACCTATACATATGTGATAGGTTTTTAAGCCTTCTAAAAATTGTAAATACCTGCTTTCGTTCTCTATCTATGTCTAGACCACAGGCTCTGAACATGTCATCTATTTATATCCTATCTTACATTTCTCTACCTTAAATATTGTTAAAAAGACTTGCCAATGAGTCGACACCATTTCTGTTCTCCTCTTAAAACCCTATCTACTCTCTCCTCAAGGTTGTATAAGCTTCTTTCATACCCTGTAAGGTTTCTCTCTCACTTCCAGCTTTTCCTCAAGTGAGTCCATTTTGCTCATTCAAGCTATTTTTTTCCCTTTAATGCCCAGCCTGAGCTGCTATCTTTTGTCATATTAAAACCAAATACTAGGAATACGTCGTACCAAGAATACATTTGATCTAGCTGCCTTTCTCTTTTTGCCTCCCACAGAAGCTATAAAGAACAGTTTATCTTAATTGTCTAAAAATATAAATTGCATGAGAGCAAGGATTGCATCCTTTTTACATTCTGTAACCTTCAAACAATTGTGTATAGAAAATGTTGAAGTGCTCAATTAACAAATGAATCAAAGCACTACCATTTCTTCCTTAAATGTCACATATTTTTACACAGCTAAAAATATTTTTCTGTGGTCTTGGCATTTTGTATGTGACATGGCATCTGCTCTAAAAGTAACAATAGAATTATAACAGACCTCTCAACTGCTATTTTCAGTAAACTATTTTGTCATTGTAAAATCTTTTGTTAAAATGCAAGAAAAGATAATTATTCTTTTTATCTTAATACCATTGTGAATAAAAATGCAGGGTACTTACAATAGAAAAATTATCATTGAACTGTCTAATGAGGTTGAGTGGAGGCATTTTTTTTAATGTGTTAATCCTCTTGGGACCACTTTTTTTTTTTTTGCCCAAGTTATTTCTGCCTCAATAACTTAAACATTGCTGCTCTGACCATAATCTGTCCTTCAGGCTTTTCTTTTAAGGGGCACAAATACAAAATCACTTCCTTTCCTGTGTAAATAGAAACTTGGCACTGCAGATATATCTGAATAACAGATTACCTAAACTGCCCCTGGGAAGCCTGGCACAACAGAATCAGACACAGGGACAGACAGTGACATTTGTTGAGGTTTTACAAGATTAAAACCCAGGCCCCCAAGTATTTTAATATTTCAGTTGCAGATCATCAAATTCAGTAAAAATCAAACAATGAAAAGTGATCAACTTCATTTGTATATGATGCCAAATAAATGCCTGGATTGCTTTTACTCCTATAAAACTAATGGGTTGGTTAATTAATTAGTAGGTTGCTTGCCAAATCGTAGAAACACAATACAGTTGATCTCAGAATTATGATTATAGAGATAAGAAAAGTAAATAGAAAATAGCTAATTAAACAGGGTAATTATGTGTTTAAAAACTGTGCTGGGAAATCAATCAGTTTCTTACCTGAGTGCTGGGGATGTGTCAGTATCAACTGAGTTTGCCATACAAATCCTTGGTTTCTAGTTTCCAAAATGCCTCTTCCAATTTTTCTTTTTATTTGTTTTTAATTTTTAATTTAAATTCAATTTGCCAACATATAGTATAACACCCAGTGCTCATCTGGTCAAGTGCCCTCCTTACTGCCTGTCACCCAGTTGCCCTATTCCCCCGCTCTCCTCCCCTTCTGCAGCCCTTTGTTTATTTCCCAGAGTTAGGAGTCTCTCATGGTTTGTCTCCCTCTCTAATTTTTCCCTACTTAGTTTCCCTCCTTTCCCTTATAGCCCTTTCACTATTTCCTATATTCCACATATGAGTGAAACCATATCAGTTTTTCTCTTTTTAAACAGTAAAACTGAAAGTGAGAATCAATAATTCTCATTTTCTCCTTTTCAAAATGATAACATCTTTCCTTTGATTTATGTAGAAGTTATCTCCCTAAAGTGTTATACACATGAGCATGTGTATTTGTATTGTATCTTCTTCTCCGTTTACTTCATCTTTAAAATCTATGCAAATATTTCACTCTGCTCCATAACTTAATCTTTATTTGTGTTTCCGTGAAAATACTGGTTTTCCCTCAAACTTTGAGTAAATTTGATTCTCCACAATAAAGCCCCTATGCTGCGATCTTGTCTTCTACCATCACAATCTGGGGCAGGTGTCTTCTGGATGGGCTCTTTCTCAGCAGAGCCCTCAGCACAGGAGCCTTCTCTCTCACACCAGGGGGTAGCGGGTAGCAGCCAAAATTTGACTGCCTTTGGAAAATGGAGCCATGACAGAGGAGGAGGCTACAATTGGTTTTATATTTAAAGGTTTACAGATTAACTTTTGTCTGTTTAACAGATAATTAAAATGATCATTCATATACAAAACAAATTTTTGATTTACCCATTCTTTCAAAAATCTTCTCCTTGCCTAGATTTCTCTGAGTCAGTGGAACTACTCAAGTCTTAGAATCTCTCTTCCCCTGACACCCCACATCCACTCCATTTGCAGAGACTGTCATCTCTGCGTCCTACACCCACCCCCTTCTCACCAGCCTCACTACCACTCCTAATCCAGCAACCTGAAATACTTTTCCTCCCTCACTTCACTCCAGTCCATCTCAAACAGTCTTCCTCAGACACAGCTTCCCTGATTATCTCCCTGAAAAAGGGCCCACGCTCTTTTTCTAAGCTCTCACATTTATTGCTTTTCCTGTTAATAAACAGCTTCCCAGTTCATCTCATTGTTTCCAGTTTTACGCCCTTACAAAACATTGTCTTTTTAGCTTCCACAGTGATCCTCCACCAAATAGAGAGCAAAATCCACAACCCTTGCTGTGTTTTTTACTGAGTTGACTGCTAATCCTGGATTTAGTTTGTTGGTTTCTCAGAGAGGTCTTCTCTGTCTTCCCTGGGAGTAGTGTCCTTAAGACACCACTTTATCTATGCCCCAAGTAACTCTGTAATACATAGCCCTGTTTTATTTTCACTAGATCTCAAATCCTAATGCAAATACCTACTACTTTGTTTTGCTTTATTATTCAATTTTGTGGTGTTTGGCTCTCCCAAGAGAATAAAAGCCTTACTTATTTCATTCAGTAATGCAAATCTAATGCCTTGTGTCTCGCTCTATAATAGGTGCTTCATAAATAACTGTTGAATGAATAAATGAGTTGATTATGATTCAGTAAAGCAGGAGGGTATGCCCTTTAAAAGTGGTTTGGGAACACAAAAAGACTCAATCACAGGAGTATAAAACAAAGCAGAGAAATGGTCTATCACATGTTTTGGGGGTTTGTGCTTATTTTTTTGTTTTATTTGTTTCACATGGAAATTCTGGAAGTGTATTAAAAGACCACTAAACTCTGTCAGAGATGTATGTATCTTATGATATTAAAAATGAGTAAAGTACTTATATTTAGAGATGACCACATATGTAGCTTTTTTATCTGAATGCTGGCAAAAGCTTTGTGTGAGACCAATAACCCCATTTTACAGGTGAAGAAGGTAGAGATTGGAGAACCACCCAGGACACACAGCCTGTTACAGATCTGAACTGAATCAAACTTTTCTAAAAGCTATATACTTTCCATTACATCATATACCGACCAGATTTTGTTTCTTGCAGCTCTGGGAGAGTCACAACTGCATTGGGCCACAACTTCTTCAACAACAAAGAGTGAAAACTAGCCTTGTTTTACAGGATGGTACAAATTTAATCAAGATGAGGTACCTGCTGTGCACAGTACAGGTTTGACACAATGGGTACAAAATTTCGTTGAAATCCATAAGCTACCAGATATAAAATAGTGATTACTTTAAAAATCAGCAAGATAAGTTAACATAGAAAGTACTATATTATTATCTGACTTAAAGCTGTAATTGAATTTATTGTAAAATCTAGAGTAAATGCCGATGCAACAAAACATTCCAGAAATAGAAAAGCCAGGCTTTCCTTTTCTTTTTTGGCTTAGATGAATCAGCCTGTATATGCCCAAAAAATCCTTTTGGTCTTACAGAGGCCAGGGTACCTTATAACTGCCATCTTGGCCCAGTGTCCTAGGGGTTGAATAGGAAACTTGGAGAGTTTTGTGGATGATGTCAAAATATTTCTCTTGTTTGGGAATATTCAGAATCCTTTCATAGTATTCTTAATAAGTTTGGTGGATATTATGATACTCTGTTAAAGATACTTGACTTTGCTGATAGCAATTGAGTATGCACCCTAGAATTTCATTTCATTCCCTTTTAAGAGGTGCACAAAGATATACTTGGTTAGCATGAAAGAAACTCATTTATTTATTTATTTATTTATTTATTTATTTATTTAAAGATTTTATTTATTTATTCATGAGAGACACAGAGAGAGAGGCAGAGACAGAGGCAGAGGGAGAAGCAGGCTCCCTGCAGGGAGCCTGATGTGGGACTCCATCTCCGTCTCCAGGATCACGCACTAAGGTGAAGGTGGCACTAAACTGCTGAGCCACCCAGGCTGCCGTTCATTAATAATTTTAACATAATTAATGTTCTTAACTATAAAAGCTAGTGACATAATTATAGCCACCATTTCTTGAACACTTAGTGTGTGCCAGATATTTTACATTTATTATTGCCAACATCCCACCAACCATGCAAGATAGATATTATTAAATGTTAAATGATTTGCTTGAGGCCAGACAGCTAGGAAGATCAGAGAACTAGGATTTTAACCCAGTCTTCTCTGATTTCAAAAATCTTATTTTTTCTCTCATTCCACTGTATCTCATTCATCGTTTCATTCATTGAACAAGATTAATGCCTATTATGTAGCAGGCACTGTTGGAGATATTGAGTAAAACAAAGTCACTGTTCTTATGGGGCTTATAGTATAGTTGGGCAGAAAAGAAATAAGCCAATATATCACATAATATAAAATCTATAACATAACATAATATAGCATAACATTAGAATGGTATTACATATGTGGTTATATGAGCTATAAAGTCAAAACAAAATAAGGGAACAAGCCAGGAAAGTATGTTTGGTAAGCAGGTCAGAGAATGTCCTCAGACTGGCTCCTTTAGGACTTTGTTGGCCACAAAAGGGATCTTGATTTATATATCAAAAGTTGCTTTTAAAAATAGCAACTAATAGACCAGAGAATCCAGACGTCTCCAATAATATATTCTGCTTTGGACAGAACTAATTAAATCATTAATTTACATATTCTTTCAGGAAAAGTTTATGCAGAACATTTTATATATCAGGCATAGAGACAGTGCTAGGGCTAAAAAGATGAATGAGACATAATCCCTTTCCTCAAAAGGAAGGCAGAAAGGCAAACAGAAATTCTTGAATAAATTTTATGCAAAACATGAAGTTCATTCAAAAACATTTAATGAGATTCCATTACGCCCCAAATCCAACCACTATGTGAGACATTGAGGAGGTATGACCTCAAGAGAAAGGATTCTGGAGGGAGCTACAGAGCTGTGTTCAGAGAAGACAGGTGATGTTACCTTTAAGGAATGAATAAAAGTTTGCACAAAGACTAGTGAGATGGTCTAGGTAGAGAAGATGGCAAATAGGAGAGCAAGGAATTGGTATATACAGGAACAGTGAGAAGACCTGGATGCTGGAGTACAGGGTTCAGGAGGGGGCAGTGACGAGAGATAAAATAGAAGGTGGGAGTTGACCCTGAAAGATACAGTATTTAAAGTGTGGATTCAGTCAGTGGACTATGATGAAGGACACTTTTTAGTCTCCTTCTGTCCTGTTTTCATGGAGAAGAACTTGTCCCATCCTGTCCCTCTATCCCTTTCACACTCTTGGCCAGAAGTGTGTTCATCAGGGGAAGATGAATTTGGGGCTGACTATGCACAGTTCACACTGCTCTTCCACAGGTGTGCTCACAGGAGCGTGCTCTGTCCGCTGCTACTGGCCAGTGGCTGGGTGGGAAAACCTGTCTAATTTAGAGGTAAAGTATTAGAAAAGCCATTTGCCATGAATCTAAAGTCACATCTCGGGGTGCCTGCGTGGCTCAGTCAGTTAAGTGTCTACCTTCAGCCCAGGTCATGATCCTGGGGTCCTGGGATGGAGCCCTGCATCTAGGCTCCCGGTTCATCAGTGAGTCTGCTTCTCCCTCTCCTTCTGTGCCTCCCCCACTTGTGCTCGATCACTGTCTTGCTCTCTCATGTTCTCTCTCTCTCAAATAAATAAATAAAATCTTTAATATAAAAAAATAAAGTCACATCTCTCAGTCACCTTTATCACCAATAAAGCTGACATTTCTATGCCCTGCACACTCAATTGTTTTCTGTTCTGAGAGAATTTACTTATTAGGTTTCCTAAAACTTCAACACACCTGTGAGCTCAGAAAAATGGTTACCAAAGATGTATTCATCTTCATCCCCTGAACCTGTGAATACATTACCTTACATGGCAAAGGAAACTTTGCACATGTGATCAGAATTAAGGATCTTGAGATGGGGAGATTATCCCAGATTATTTTAGATTACTCCAATCTAATTCCATGAGTCATTGAAAGATGAAAGTCTGACAGTTGGGTCAAAGAGAGATGGAGGAATGGTCAGAGAGACACAACATGGGAAGGGTTTGGCCACATGATGCTGGCTTGGAGATGGAGGAAGGGAGCCACAAACCAAGGAATGTGCAGCCTGTAGATGCTGAGAACAAACTCTAGGGCCACAGCCAACAAGGAAATGAAGACATTGGTCCTATGACCACAGAAACTGAATTCTGCCAACAAGTCAGATGAACAGCAAACTGACTCTCCCCTAGAGTCTAAAAGAAGGAAAGTAGCCTGGCTCATGCCTTAATTTTCCCCCAGTGTGACCTGTGTCAGATTTATGATCTACACAACTGCAAGGTAGCCATTGGTGTTGTTTTAATCCACTCAGTTTGTGGTAATTTGTCATGGCAACCATAGAAAACTAATAAATACAACATCACACGGAGCCAATGGAGGGGGCCGATGGAGGGGTTTTTTGTTGGTGGTGGTAGTGTGTTGTTGTTGTTGTTAATTGAGATACAATTGGCATATGACATTGTGTAGATTTGAGGTATGCAATGTGTTGGTTTAATACTTTTATATATTGCAACGTTATTACTATGGTAGCATTAGCTAACGCTTTTATCACATCACATAATGGTTATTTTGTATTTATGTTGAGAACAGGTAAGATCCAGGCTTAAGGAGCCAGTGAAGATCTTAACACAGGAGGGATGGCATGCTGAGATGAACATGGCAACTCTAATAACCAGCAGAGTCTGAGTTTGGAAATGTTTGTGAGACAGAGTGGGCAGTGTGTGACACTGGCATGCAGGGCTGGGTGAAAGAAAGGGTATTCCAACTTGGGAATTTTTTTTTTTTTTTAAATAAACTTGCCCAGGGTCAATATCTAGTGAGGGGCAGAGCCCTGGGCTTTTTTTTTTTTTTTTAATTTTTTATTTATTTATGATAGTCACAGAGAGAGAGAGAGAGAGAGAGAGAGAGGCAGAGACATAGGCAGAGGGAGAAGCAGGCTCCATGCACCGGGAGCCCGACGTGGGATTCGATCCCGGGTCTCCAGGATCGCGCCCTGGGCCAAAGGCAGGCGCCAAACCGCTGCACCACCCAGGAATCCCCAAACTTGGGAATTTGATGGACATTCACACCATTCACCAAGACTGAGACTCCAGAAACAGAAACAAGTTTGTAAGAATAAACTATGAACTCAGTATTGATGTATTAAGATGGAGATATGTAAACCCTGTAGGACAGTCAGGAAAACAAATTGACAAGTTGGGAGCAAGTGCCTAAAGGAAAGTAGAGACAGCGAATGCCTTGGCGTGACTAAGATGATACAAGCTGAGAAACATTTATAGCTATAGATCTAATCATGATTTGGATTGTGATAAAATTATTTTAAACAATTTATGTATTTTTTTCACTACTAAACCAGTCATCTAGAACTCTCCATAAAGGAAATATGGCCAAGGCAAGTTTAGATAAATATATAAATGACTTTCTAGAGGTCACTCAAGAAGGCTGTTCCATTTCATGCCACATCCTAGACATGGGTCTGACATTTTAATTTTTATCAATATTGTATTTCTAGACCTCCAAATCATCCAGAAGAAGTTTAAAACTTTTCACAGAATTCCACTGATAATCCCACCATGTGCCACTCCCAGAATCACACATCTGACACTTTGAATCACATAAGCGTTTAATCAGATCATTGTCCACATTATGTGATTATCTTATTTTAGTTTTTCCCCGAATGCATTCATACCAAGGAAAATGTTAGTAATTCCCTCTTAGCTTAAAGAGCATTGTCCCCCAAACTGCAGTGTAATCCTTACCTTCCATGTTAAATCCCATTGTTGTTAAAGAGTATGTTTAGATAACATCTCTTTTAAACTTGAAGTTGAAAATTATCTTTATTTGCTGTCTGTGAGGCAAAGATAACCAAACTGTGAGCTTCATTTAACAAAAAACATCAATATAAGTCTTACCTCTGAGTTTCACTGTACAGAATTGGTATTGTTGGGCAAAATGATCAAGAGTTCTGAGTCAGAGACCACACTGCAGATTGGCCATATTATTTCTTTTACATAGCTGAATTTGCAAAAGTGACCCAAGACATAAACCTTCTTAAAAAGAGATGAAATTTTTTCTTATTGACATATAACATTATGTGACATAATCAACATATAACATTATATTAGTTTCAGGTATGCAACATAACAATTCAATATTTGTGTGTCTTGCAGAATGATCGCCATGCTTAGTTTACTTTACATTTGCCACCGTACATAGTTACAAGGTTTTTTTTTTTTTTTTCTTGTGGTGAGGACTTTTAAGATCTACTCTTAACAATTTTTCTGTATGCCTACTCTATTGTTGACTATAGTCACCATACTTTGTATTACTTCCCCACGACTTAATTATTTTGATATTTTATGACTTTTAACCCTCTTTACCAATTTCTCCCACCCCCTACCTCTAAAAAAACAGATGAAAGTTTTAAAGTTTTTTTTACACTTTTTATTTTGAAAAAATGATAACTCTAGGAGTTGAAAAATAGAGTGGAGAGTTTCCCTATGCCTATCACCTGGCTTTCCCTAGTGACAACATCTTGCATAATTATAATTTTTCAAAGCCAGGAATTGGCATTAACACAATACAATTAACTAGACTACAGGTTTTACTCAGATTCCAGAGGGTTTTGAATGTACTTATTTTTTGGTGCATGTATATATAGTTCTGTACAATTTTATCACAGGTATAGATTCATATGAGCTCCACCACAGTAAATATAGAGCTCATCACAAAGGAGCTTCCTTGTGGTACCCTTTATAGCTATACCTTCTCCTTCTCCAACACCTGGCAAATACTGATCATTCTCCATTCCTATGGATTTATCATTTCAAGAATGATATAAGTAGACTCATACAGTATATGAAATTTTGATGTTGGCTTTCTTCTAATTCAACATAATTACCTTGAGGTTCATTTGTTTCTTCATATAATAATAGTTTGTTCCTTTTTATCACTGAATAGTGTTTCATGGTATGGATTACTGCAGTGCGTTTATCCTTCACCTATTGAAGGACATTTGAGTTGTTACAAGTTTGAGGCTATGATAATTAAAGTCATTATAAACATTATGGATAGGTTTTTGCATGAACATAATTTTAATTTCTCTAGAATAAAACTCCAAGAGTATGATTGTTGGGTCACATGGTAAATATGTTTAATTTTATAAGAAACTGACAAATTTCTAGAGTGGTTGTGACATTTTATACTCCCATCAGCAATTTATGAGAGGTCCAGTTTCTCCACATCCTTGCCAGCATCTGGTACTGTCAGTACTTTTCTAAAAAAATTTTTTGTCATTTTAATAGGTGTGTAGTGAAAAAACGGATGGATTATTAATAGTATTGGCTTTTTAAAAGATGTATTATTTGAGAGAGAGAGTGAGCAGGATCTGGGGGAGGGTAGAGGGAGAGAAAGAGAAGTAGACTCCCTGCTGGACACAGGGCTCAATCCCACGACCCTGAGATCGTGATCCTAAGATGATGACTGAGCTGAATTCAAGAGTCCGAAGCTTAACCAACTGAGCCACTGAGGTGCTCCTATTACTGATATTTTTGGAGCTCTGTATAGACACTTGAATGAGTTCTCTAAAGAGCACACAATTTCTTATTCCCATATATGAGTAGAGTGTTTTAGATAACAAGTAAAAGGACAGGAAGTTGGATCTTAGCATTCCATATTTGCAAGTGAAAATTAACACAGGAGTGTAGAAATTTAAGACCATGGACAGCCACAAAGATCTGTTTATTTATAACAGACTCCCTGTTGGAATCCTTGTGGCCAGGCTCAGGGGAGAGCACAATAGAAGTCATAGCTTGATACCTACCTTAATGAACCTTTTTTTTTTTTTTTTTTTGAGAGAGAGAGAGAGAGAGCTTATGTGTGAGAAAGAGAGAATCTTAAGCAGGCTCTATGCCCAGCAGGAGCCACACTCAGGGCTCAATCTCACGATCCTGAGATCATGATCTGAGCTGAAATCAGGAGTCCAATGCTTAACTGACTGAGCCACCCGGGCCCCCCTTAATGATTTAATTCTTGATGTTCAAATGATAATGAGCCCTTAGAGACCATTCCAAAGAGTTCAGCATGCTTGCATTGAAAATGGTTAAGATCTAGAAGGTCTTCTTGGTCTGAAAACTCTGTTACTTATTTGCCAAAAAACAAAAATAGCTATTGGAAAATGCAGTTGAATACTGCCAGTTTTCTTTATTAAGGAATAATTAATTAGAGTAATGAACTCAAAGGTTATGAATTTTTAGATATTCTGTCTCTTTTAAACACATATATCCTATTTCTTTTTTCGTTTATCCACAAAATTAATGAGCACTTCAACCATTATAGCCCACAAAAATATTTCCACTTGCAAATGATTACACCAAAATTTCCCAATGCCTGTTCTAAGAAGCAATAGTTACAGGCAAAGTTAACAAGCCAAAGAAGAATTTCATGACCAAAACAAATTAGTTACTTTACAACAGATTTTCTCAAAGTCACTATTAAATAGATGAATAGAGGTACAATATGAAACTCCAGAGGTCAATGGAGTACTGAGAACTTCCCTAAAACTTATTTCCACAGAACCTTTAATGACACAGACTAGTGCAAAGACCAGATTAGAAAACCCTGAGTAATATTGATTCAAAATGTGATTAATACACAAATTATTTGCATATCACTTATATTGTTGGAAGGGAACCATCAGAGATACTTTAATTCTTTTTTTTTTTAAGATTTATTTATTTGAGAGAGAGTAAGTGGCAGTGGAGGGTACAGAGGGAGAGAGAGAGTCTAAGTGGACTTCATGCTGATCAAAGAGCCTGATGCAGGGCTCGATCTCATGACCTTGATCATGACCTGAGACAAAAACAGGAGTTAGTCGCTTAACCAGCTGCACCACCCAGGCACCCTTGCTTTGATATATATATATATATATATATATATATATATATATATATATATATATATTTTTTTTTTTTAACGTGGTCAACTTCTAAACAAGTCTAGTTCAGATTAGACTGTTCCCATCTTTTATGATTCAATAATTGTTCATTTGATTGCATTAGATGTTGAGAAATATTGTTTATAAAAGCTACAATAGGAAAACAAATAATGCTATATGGCTTTTAGCTATTTAGTTGAAAATTTCAAAACAAGTCAAGATTTTCTTCCTTTGGGAAAAGAAAATTTTAGGAAGAGAAAAGGGAAAAAAGCAGAAGTCAAATAAGCCAGGTTGATGGAAGCTTGGATGCCTTTTCTTTTGACACATAATAGTTAAGAGAATAAATTTAATCACAAAGTTACACTCAAAAACTCAAGCAAGATAGTGATTTAAGAATAATATTAGAAATTTAAAATTATCAGAAAACATATAAAAATAATCACCATATTGAAAAATAGAAGTGTCATTTTATTTAAGAGGCATTAAAAATAAAAGACGAGGAAATCTGTGCTATTTCTTCCTCTAAGCTGTGAGTGGAAATTCAGAACTTGTATGCACTAATTGTGGGGAGTCTCAATGCTCCTGAACGAACCACATGGAATTGAAGAGAACTGTTGAAGTCCTTGCAGCAGTAGGAGCTTTTGCAAGTCAAGATAAAAACATTTGTCTTTAAGAGGTCTAAAAGCATTAAGGAGTATATAAATGTAAGTTTTCTCCTTCTTGTGGAAAATGGTACAATATAGTGGAGAGGATATGAGCTTTGGATCTATACAGACCAGAGATGGGGTAGTTTAAACTCACTGTGCTTTTAGTTTACTCATTTGTACAATAGGTATAATGATATATATGTGAGAAGATATTTCGAAGATTAAATGAGATGATAAAACAAAAGCTATTAGCATAGTGCCTAGAAAATAGAAGATATACAAAAATGTTTGTTTCCTTTCCTTTTCTTCATGGTGTGCGAAGAGTATGCTATCAGCAATTTTCTGAATACCCTGACATGCATGCTTTCTCATTTGATACAACCATTAGTCATATAAGTGGCTTTAAGTTTGGTTATCTATTTTAAAATGATGTAACTTAGGGGTCCCTGGGTGGCTCAGTCAGTTAAACATCTGCCTTTGGCTCAGTTCATGATCCTGAAGTCCTGGAATTGAGCCCTGAGTCTGGACTCTCTGCTTAGTGAGGGGCTTGCCTCTTCCTCTCCCTTTGTCCCTACCCCCAGCTTTCACTTGCTCTCTCTGTCTCACTTGTTCTCTCTCTCAAATAAATAGATAAAATCTTTTAAAAAATAAAATGATGCAACTTAAATGACATTAAACTAGCAGACTTTAAAATTTGAGCTTAGTTTCCATCTTCCTTCTAAATCTGTTGCATATTTGGAGACCTTTTCCAACCACTGGGAGTTAATAAGGTTAGTGCAACTGTGGAGTGCATCAAACTTGAAGCCACCAATTAGAGTTTGTGATATGTTCAGATTACATCCACTTTGGCTGCACTTCTTGCTGTACAATGAGGAAGGGAAATAGAATGTGTGAATGTATATATAGAGAATTGATCCTCAGAGAGAAATGATAACAGACAATATTAGTCATTTTTAACATTAATCATAGATACACAGCAACAAAATGCTTTTATGCTAGATTTTACCGGAGATTTATGAAGAGAGTAGAAATGATTTAAAAGTGTTTATATGAGCTTATACTCTGTATATATGCTGTTCTGGACCATCAATATATAAATGTAAATATACTGTTCTTAAGTGAACCTGACTACTTACCTAATGTCAGTTTTGAGCTTTGACTTGCTTCTGACTATAAATGATTCTTAACCTACACGGAGCCCAAATAGCATGCCACGTCTCAGGATCAGTTTGGGGAAAAGAAAGGAAGAAAACTACTACTGTTACTAAGGAAGTGATATTCAGATTGCAAGGGAGATCATTCGAAGGTAGGTACACTAGAGATAATGATGGGAAAAGTCAATATGTGTCACCTAAGAGGGCCAAGTGTCTCCATGGAAGGCCATATTGGTTTGTACTACCAGAGCCTTGGGAACTTGCTGGATATGATGTACCAGGAGCCAGCATGCTGGTCCTATACTTTCCAGATATTTTCCTTTATAAACCACCTTCAAATACAGCTGAATCTCTTCTGTGAGAAACTTACAGGCCAAGGAGCCAATGCAAATCTTTGGAGGTCTGTGTACAGCAACAGATGTATCTTTGTAAAGAATCCTTTTTAAATTGGAATGTAAGCCCCTTTTTCTCCAAATTTAACTGAATCACAAATATAGTATTATTTGGGAATTTGAATTCTTCATATCAATAGTTTCTGTTTTTAACTTTTAATTTTGTTCTTGCTAATTTTACTAGTATTATGAAGTATAATTGGCATGTAATATTTCCTATTAGTTTCAGATGTATCTCATGTTAATTCAATATTTATAGATTACAAAATGATGCCTACAATAAGTCTTGTTACTGTCTATCACCATACAAAATTATTACAATATTATTGATGGTAATCCCTATGCTGTACATTATATACCCATGACCTATTTATTTCACAAAAGGAAGTTTGTATATCTTTAACTCCTTCTCTTTCACTCATTCTTCAACCTTTCCCCACTCTGAAAACCAACAATTTGTTTTCTGTATCCATGAGTCTGTTTCCATTTTATTTTGTTTATTCATTTGCTTGGCTTATTTTTAGATTCCACAGGTAAGTGAAATTATACAGTATTTTTCTTCTCTAACTTATTTTGCTTGGTCCAATACCATCTAGTCCATCCATATTGTCTCAAGTGGCAAGATTCCATTCTTTTTATGGCTGAGTAATATTCTATTGTGTGTGTATGGTGTGTGTGTGTGTTTGTATTGATACTACATCTTCTTTACTCATTCATCCATTGATAGATGCTTAGGTTGCTTCCATGTCTTGGCTATTGTAGATAATGCTGCAGTGAATATTGGGGTACATAATGTCTTTTCAAACTGATGTATTTATTTTCTTCCAACAAACACCCAGAAGTGGAATTGCTGGATCATATGGTACTTCTATTTTTTTAAAAAAGATTTTATTTCTCTATTTGACAGAGAGATCATGTTCACAAGCAGGGTGAGTGGCAGGCAGAAGGACATGGAGAAGCAGGCTCCCCACTGAGCAGAGAGCCAATGTGAGGCTTGATCCCAGGACCCTGGAGTCATGATCCAAGCTGAAAGCAGATGCCTAACCAATGGAACCACCACAGACACCCCTGATAGTTCTATTTTTACTTTTTTTAGGAACCTCCATACTGCTTTCCACAGTGGCTGCACCAATTTTCATTCCCACCAGTAGTGTATGAGGGTTTCCTTTTCTCTACAACCTCACCAACATTTGTTATGTTTCTGTCTTTTTAATTCTGGTCAATCTCACAAATGTGAGATAATATCTCATTGTGGTTTTTGTTTCCATTTTTCTGATAACTATAAGAAAAGATGTTGGATATCTTTTCAAGTGCCTGTTGGCCATTTGTACATCTTCTTTGGAAAAATATTTTTACTATTAAAGGAAAAGAATTATGTAAATGTAGTCAGAATGTATATATGGATATATGTAATGACTAATATGCAAATGTATTGAATATATGTTTTTATAATATTTTATAAATATAATTGAATATGTATCATCAAAAAAGAATAATGGAGGGACCCACAGATTAGTTTGGAAGTCTCAAGAGATTGAATGGGCTTCTATTAGATTTACTTATGCAAACATTCCCAAGGATGCATTTGTTGCTTTGAACAGGAGCTGTGTTAAACTAGAGAATTTATTTGGACATTCATTATTATGGACATTAAAAGCCATAATGATACTCAATGTTTTTTATCTTTTCCCAGTAGGAAATTAGAGTAAGAGACATATAGAACTCTCTTTTCTTAAAACCAGAAGTTTGCCTTTTAATTTTCACTGCTTCTTAGCCATTTAGCCATGCCTCATCTATATCTCTCAGTAACAGGAGGATGACCCAAATCCAATAAAAAAAGTGATTCTTTGAAGAAAAAATATGTACATGTTTGTTGTTTTATAAACAAGATTTTGAGAATTAGTCAAGAAAGGTTGTATTGGGTTAGGAAAGCACCATTTGCCTCAACCACAATGGAACCTCCTTTTGGAGGCAGTCTCAGACTCTAAGTCCAGTCTGGGTTTTAATACTGTGGCATCTGGAAGTCTACAGTGTGAATTTCTCAGGTTTCATACTCAACCTCATCTATGAACTACATATTTTAAATAGGAAGCTAACGACCCCCAAGTTTATCACAACCATTCAGGTAATAAAAAGGTATAGATACTTTCTGTTATGTTCTACTTTATTCGTCAATATAGCTTTAGTTTAGCTACAACAGGACATTTCTTCTTCCATAAAATATGAAAGATGTAAATATTGGCACTTAAGCACAGATGGATTTGAATTTAATAAGCTTTTATATACAGTATATACACATTTGAATTTAATATACTTTTATATACAGTAACATTATAATCATCCAACGTTAGCAAAGGGCAATGGCCTGAATTTTGTTCAAGCAATATTATATACATTATACATATATAAGCAAAACATATATATATATAGAGAGAGAGAAATAGATTAGAAAAGAGTTATTCTACAACATGTTGGAAATATTTTTCATTTGTCCAATGTATTAAATTTCATCAGAGCTATAATCAGATGAATCCCATAAATTTTCTCAGGAAATGTTTTTATTAGTATTTAACTTTACAGATGTCAAGTAGATAACTGTTCTGTGAAGTAAATATATTCATTTTCTGAGATAGAGAGGTAAATGAACACATAATTATGTGCCAAAGAGAGCATTTTACTTTTCATACATACTATTAATCATGACCACCTTTACACATATGGTACTTGGGAAATATTTCACTTTGTCCCCAAGTCATCTCACAGGACTGTTTTTTTTTAAGTATTACATTATTTTTTTTTACAGAGGAAAAGGCTTGATCCAGTTTATAGTTCTTTTCCTTTTAATCCCTGGTCTTTTTCCACGTTTGGTTCCTTTAGTGCTTATAACACATTTTTCTTCTTTTTTAATCTGGGAAAATTTAGCTTTGGAGCACCATCTGTTTCCTAGTGAAGTGCTTGTATTCAGCTTCCCAGATGGGTTGAATAAGAAAAAAAGGTTAAATGATTTAACTTGAATCCATACTGTGAGTCATCTGCCCTCAGCTCAGTCCTGACAAAGTGAGAGATTTTCAAGGGGTTTTCTTCTTCATTACACTAACTTGAAGATCACACAACTTTCAGCAGAGCTTTCTTGGAGCAGAGTAGCAAATATACTCAATATTGTTGAACAATAATTTGGATTAACTATTTCTAACGTACAGCTTTTCAAAACTTGAAAAAGTAAATGTTTCCTTTCGCAAGAAATTAAAACTTCACTTTTTCAGTTATCAGTGCCTTCTAGCTGTCATCCTGATCTCATTTCTCTCCCTTCCCAGCACATCTTGTAAGCTTCTCCCATATTAATCTTGTAACAACACCCTCTTCCCCCCATCTCTCCTGAAGAGTAGGCAGTTTCTTCCTACCAACAGTGCACAGAAACTAGCTTTCCAAAGAGTACCTGAAATCCATATTCTTTAGTACTTTTCTAATTTGAAGTGTTAGTATTTCGATATAGTTTCAGAGTTTGTAGAGCAAAAGAGCCCTGGTATAGAGTTTGGCTAGCAGAGGATGCCTGTATGGGTAAATGAATGAATATTAATTAAATTTATTGCATTTGGATAGCATGAAAAGAGGGTCAAAATTGATTTATTTAACTGGGGCCAAGTTTCATCTGGTGTAATATTCTAGTCCGGAGGCTATGATGAAGTTCAAAAGAAGTAGAGATCAGAGCTGGCCTTCAGGAATTTAGTTTCTAGTAGGAGCCATAATCAAGATGTGTCCCCACTTAGGGCAGACACAGATTATTTCATTAATGAACTGAAATCTCTGACAATCAATCTAACCAAAATCTGATGAACTATTTTTTTTTTTTTTACTGAATTGTTCCTCATAACAATTAATTCAGTTGTGCATTTCAACGTAATCAAAAAATGGGAAGTCACTTTGCTCTTAATGTTTTGTGGCAAGATGTCCTGGTTTCTTATCAGTTTAACATAAAGTTACTATTTCTACTTAATTAATATGTGGACATATTTTAGTATTACATAGGGGAAGCTATAATGATTCGATATAACTTATCTCCCTCTTAAAGACCCTGAAATAAAATCTTATCTTTAGGATTAATTTAAGTTTGAAAAAAAAATAACTTCATAACTTCACCATAGAAGGTTTGCAAATGCATCATAAAGTAATACACATATACAACCTAGCACTAGGCTTAGCCCATAATTCAGTAACTGTTTTCATAAGAAATGTGAAGTAGAATAGATCCCTCCAATGATTCCACAAAGCTAGAAAATTAATCTGAATATTTACATCATCTAAGACATAATTATTAATAATAGCAATAATATTAAAAGACTTCCAAATTATTTTTGACTACATGAGATTTCCAGATGTAGTTATCTCCCCACTGAGTATCAATTTTAAGTGTAATTAGTTGCCCAATTTTTTTCTTCCCAATTAGATTGTAATCTCTATAGGGCAAAAATACTCTCTGCTTATACAAGACTATATCTACAGGCCTTAGACTAGTGTCCGGAATATTGTAATAATATTTTGTTTTACTGAATAGCATTAGGAGAGGCAATATTTTAAAAAATCATTTTAATCAAAGTAAATAAGCATTTTTATACCAACATGAATAGAGTTGTACAAGCATGCAGAGCTGGGGTTACAGAGAATCACTAAGGAAACAGCATGTGACTTGGGTCTTGATGGATGACTGGGGCCATCCAGGTGGAAGGGTGGGCACGGTATTCCAGGCTGAGGGAACAGATTTGATTTTCAATAAATGGAAATGAAAAAATTATCTCCTTTACCTTGTTATCTTTATCATTTGGCCAAAGAGTTGCAAAATGTTGAATACATTTCTTTCAATCACATGCAATTTAGAAAGATGCCAGCATGACCAGATGGATAGTTTTCAGATTCACACTTTGGAAACACATGGTGCTTCTCTGAGGCAATTGTGTACTGTTTCTTTTTAAATAGCAGAAAGCATATGGGAACAGGATTGGATCTGTCAGCTACTATCAAAAGAATGGTGAAGCTTCTAAAATAAATTAAATCAAAACCTATAAAGTGACAAAAATTTTTATCATATTTTGAAATTCTAAAGTTTCACATTTGTAGATACATGGATATTTAAAAAGAAAAAAAAATCTACTTTTCTTAAAAACCATAATCCCTGACACAGCTGCCAAATCTGAGGGAAAAAAGAGAGACAAGGTCAGTGTAATGAGATTCTGAAAGAATTTCATTGATCAAGGATTAAGTATTTCTACTCTTCACCAGTTTACAAATTTCTCTTCCTAAGTGAAGCATTGTCTATTTTCTGCCAATGTCTCTTTCTTAACACAAGCATAAAAACACAAAAAAATAATTACAATATCAAACATCATATATGTGAAAAAGCCTGCTTTGATTTAACTAACTTAGGAGTTATGGCTGTCCATTGCTTTGTGCAAAGGCCTCTCTATGTCCTGTTGGTATCTTCAAGTTTCAAGTGAGTGAATTCACACCAATTCTAACCACAGTGCTTCCATGGATAAGTTTTATTATAACCAGGTCAAATCTTCCTAATGCTAGACTTATAATTCTACCATATTCTGTGTTTTCTATGGTGATTTATCTTTCCCTAAATTATTATTATGGGATTTGGGATGATTAAACTTCAAGGAGAATGATTTCATAGGGCTGAACCCAAGGAATTAAAGGAGCTTTAGATAGCAAACCTCTATTTTAAGAAAACATTTGTTTTCAAGGAGTAGGACTTCCTTTGCCTTTTATCCTTGCAGAGTCCTTGATCCCAGATAAAGTAAATGGTCTGCTGGTGGCTTTGAAGTCATCAGCTATCCTTCATTCATTCAGGAATGTGCATTACTCTTCTTGGCCCCCATGTGCATAAAACTTTGCTTCTAAAATCTGTTACATGCCAAGATGAATTTGTCAACTTTAGTTCTAGAATGGTGATACAAAAATAGCATCATCCGTTATTCTTATTTATCCATTCCATAAACATTTACTGACTTCTGGGATAGGTGTTATGGAGCATTCAAAGATAGATTAGGTGTATATCATGACTTCAAAGAGTTTACAGGCTGTTGGGGAAACTAAGATACAAAGAGCTTTAACACAAGGAATAAATTGCTAAGTATTGTAATGAAGGTACAAACGAAGTGTTTTGTGAGTTCAGAAAAGCAACAGGTGGTCATAGATGTGTAATAGTCATAGACATTTGGCTGATTTTTCTTTTTGGCAAATTCAGAAAAATCCTTTGACACAGTCAAAATGTTTAAGTCAGGATATCAAATGTGCACAGCTAGCATGAGATTTTATATTTCTGCATGATACTAAATCATCATCATCCCAGCTTATTGGCAATTCCTTCTTAGACTTTATCAAAACCTCAGGCTGAAACTAGAAAGTGATTATGAGACGACATGTTCTTTATTTTATTTTATTAAATGGAGTGGCCTACATTTCATATACTATTTTTAAATATCTAACACTCTAATAAAAACTATTTTTAAAAAAATCAGTGTTTGATATTGGCCTCAACTTTAGAGACACAGTGTCCTCAACATATCTGATTATTAATGTTATTTGGGTCTTACTGGATAAGCTCCATTTATGTTTTCAAATTTACTCTTCTAAACTGCTTCAGAAACAAAAGCTCAAAACCTAGTGAGTTAAGAAGCTTCCTAGCTCTTATGTTAATATGACTGAAAAATACTAAAAACATGTTTGTTAATTTCTGTATATTGTGGCAAATTGAGATGTTTCCTAAAGCAGTACTGAGCAGGAATAAAGCAAGATAACTATTGCCAAAGGAACTAAGAAAATAGTTAAAGAAATGGGCCTTGAGACTGGATGACCAAGTAAGGAGAGGAAGAATCAAGCCTCCAGGTGAGTAGTAAAAATGATGAGAGGAGCAAAATTTCATTTGGCAACAGATTGAGAAGACAGTTCAAGGGTAAGAGGGGTCTTAAGAGTTTCTTCACATGCTGTCTGGTTTGTGTTGCTTGGGTAGACATAGTAACTTGAAGAAGTTGCAACTTGGGATCTATCTTCATTTAGTTTTTGAATGACTATATCTCAGATAGTTCTGCCACCAAATATTTATGTCATACATATTTGTCATCACCCATGCCATTTCAATTTCAAACCATTCAGCATATTTCAAGAAATAGAGAATGATCATGGAGTACTGGAGCCAGGCTTAGCCAGATGTTACTCTCTCACCATGACTTTTCGAAGATATCACCCCCATTTCCAAAGCTTCCAAATCAAATCATTGTGACTAGTGAATTTGCTAAGTCAAAGGTACTTGCAAAAAAATTAAATTAGTATTAGATCAATGGAAGACTTTATATCTAAATTCCAACATGAAATAAAACATGGCTCTCAGAAAACAATAACTTCCAGCATATGCTTTGTTAGTAGAAAAAGAAGCATTTAAACTCCAAGTTTGGCTATGCCAAAAAACAGTTCAGCTGTGCATATTCTATTATAATATATACAAAATACAATACCATTAAGCAAACACAGACAACTTGAGTATCTTTGTATCATACTATCAGCTAAATCTGTTAGAAAGATGCTCCAAGTCAGAACCGAGAGTTGAGAAACTTGTTTGCCATAAGTAATGCTTTAATTATCTGAGAAATAGATGAACTCACATTTAATAAATTTACTTTAACATCAGTGATTTCTTTGTTAACCATTCTGTTGTTGACCAGAGCATTGTCACATTCTATAGGTTTAAGCTCCCACCCTAAAACACAACCAGAAAGCCAAATGTCTTTGCTTTCAAGAATATTGGCCTCTAGGTAATAATAATAATAATAATAATAATAATAATAATATAGATAAAATAAAGCTTTTTATTAATAGCAAAGTTAATACAGACTTTCTGTGTCAAATGCCTTTCTCCCTTCCTCCCACTTGATCATCCCAAAGTCACTCATGAGCTTTGATGGAAAGCCACCAGCATTACTCCCTGCTGCTGAGATTTCTGTGCTGGGATAGAGCCATGGACACCCAGCAGTGCATACCAAGCAGTGGGTTTGCTGTGTCTACACATCAATCTCATCTATAAACTTGTCTCATTTTGCACTTCCAGATGGTTGTTGCATCTCCAATATAATATATTACATCACATTAAGTAGTAAAATCAATTTGAATTTCTTTCATTGAACTGACTTTCTTGAGGGCCAACTTTTTGTTGTTGTTGCTTTTAAAGATTTATTTATTCGGAGAGACACACAGAGAGAGGCAGAGATATGCAGAGGGCGAAGCAGGCTCTATGCAGGGAGCCTGATGTGAGACTAAATCCCAGGACCACAGGATCATGCCCTTAGCAAAGGCAGATGCTCAACCACTGAGCTACCCAGGTGTCCCAAGGGCCAACTTTGTTTTATCTTCTTATTCCCAAGATTCCTAGGACAGTGCCTTCCATACTATAATTAAAGAGAGGGAGTTGCTAAATTTAAATACATTCTATAAGCATTCCAACAATAGTGTTGGAATGTCATGTGAAAGAAAACTATCTGTCTGCAATCCAGCCTCATGATATGAACTTATTGAATCTCTCATATATTCTTGTAAGCTCAAGAAGCTGACTTTGTCTCATGGACACAGAGCTACGTTAACCTTGCCCAAGAAAGCAATGAGTGAAATCAAAATGTCCATGTATTACTTTGCACTGAGAAATGTGGACACATCCTTCTCAGCTCACATTTCAGAGTTGGAGCATCTTTCCATCAGAATTAGCCTATAGCATGATAGAGGCATACTCAAGTTGTCTTTACTAGCACAAGTGGCACTAATAGGAAGAGGCAACACATTACTATAATTTAAGTTTAAACTACATGTTTTCCAGTAACCTAACTAGTCTTAGGATTGTTTCCAAGGAGACAGTATCAATTATGGTTTGAAGGAAAAAAAGTATTTCCAAAAAAGAAATAAGTTTTATAGGAATTTAGAATTTACTCTTTTGGTCACTTTTTGCATAACACTCTACCTAAATTAGTAACATTTGTCTTTTCTTATTTGTTGCTTAGCTGAGATTTTATTCTATTTGGAAAAAAAGCCTCCTAGTTTTAATATAATGACCTGGAGAGTAGACAACTTTCCCAACATACTAATGACATATAGGCTTTTATCTTCAGATAAATGAAAAATTATTAGAGTTTTGAGTGGCTAAATAAGAAAAACTTGGGAGAGTGATGCACCTTTGTACAATGATTCTTATTGAGTCTACTCTGCAGCTTGGATCAAAGCCCTTATGCTATCAGCAACTAGAGCACAGAAATATTTTTAAATTTCTGTAACTTAACTATATTAAAAAAAATATGGGCTATATAGACATACAATCTTAACCACTAAATTAATCAAGTACATGCTTAAACAATACCCCTACCCATGCCCTAGACTGAACAATGGCTTCAGCAACAACTTTTTCCAATACAGTTATTAGAAATATTCCATACTATTAAGACTATAAGTCACCTTTTTCTTTTTCTTTTAAGTTTTTATGTATATATGTAACCTCTACATGCAAGATGGGGCTATAACTCAGGACCCTGAGATCAAGAGTCTCATACTTTTTCTTTCTTTTTTTTTTTTTTCCCACACTTTTTCCTATTAAGCCAGCCTGGTAACCTTAGTAGCACATGTTTTATTTTATATTTTATTTTATTTTATTTTATTTTATTTTATTTTATTTTATTTTATTTTATTTATTTATTTTTCTAAGTGACCTTTAATAAGTAGCTTGAAAAGGAGAATTTTTATCCACTGCCCCCATCACTTCCTCATATGATAATAAACAAAGGATTTAAGATTAAAACTTAAGAAAAGGCCAAAAAATATGGTTTTTACCAGTGTTCAAGACAGAAACCTCACAAAAGTTATTTCTAAGATAAATGGATAAATGTTATGGACTGAATTGTGTCCCTACCCACCCAGTCTCCATGAAATTCAGAAAGTGAAATCCTAATCCACATGTAACTATATTTAGAGATAGGGCCTTTAGGAAGTAATTTAGGTTGAAAGAGGTCATAAGGGTGGAGCCCTAATCCAATAGGACTGGTACCCTTATAAGAAGAGGAGGAGACACCAGGAGAAAAAAAAAAAAAAAAAAAAGAAAAGGCCTCATGAGGACATAGCAAGAAAGCAGCCATCTGTAAGCCAGAGAGAAGCCTCAGGAGAGGCTTGCCAGTGCACTGATCTTAGACTTTCAGCCTCCAGAACAGTGAGAAGATAGGTTTCTATGGTCTAACCCACCTAATCTGTAGTGTTTTATTATAGCAGCCCTAGCAAACTAATAAAATAATGTAGTAGGGACTTTCTAAGGGATCTGTTCAGTCATGCCTCCCCCTTTGCTAAGAACTATCCACAGACAGAATGGATCCCTAAAACTTCATATGTCGTGAAAGATGTTGGCCGCATGGTTACAGAGACTCAGTTCTGTGGGGGATCCCAAGCACAAGTTAGGGCCAATCATAGTTTCTCTCCTGAGAAATTGAAAATGGGCATCAGAAGTGTTCATCAACCTCTATAGGACTTGAACTCGGTGATATAAAGCAGAGGTGGTGTTGTGCACATGTGCACAGATTACCCCACGTGTCAGAGATCCATACAACAGGAACCACCACGCCCACCTGTTTCTTTTTACTTTTTTTTCCAATGAGTACTTTCTAGATGCTAGATAGTGTCATAAGAGTTTTACATATATTAACTCATTTAATCCTTATAACAGCCTTCTGGGAGATAGGTTTTACAATGAACAAACTCAGTCACAGAGAAGTTAAATAATTTGCCTAAGACTAAACAGCTGGCAAGTGGTAGAGTGAGGTTCAAATCAGGCAGCCTAACTCCAAAGTCCAAGTTCCTCCCCCTCACCGTCTATGCTACCTCTCCCTTTAAAAGGGAAGAAGGAGGAATGGGGAGAAGGGAAAGAAGAAATTTAACCAGCTTTTCTAGTCCTGACCAGGGCTCAAGTGAATTGTGTAATGTGGCAGTGCCTGCAGGCCCCCTGAATGTTTACCTTAGAGCAGTTCCCTGATCTTCTAGGTCTTATTACTGTAAAACCTTTTCCTCTGTGCAACAAACATCAACTCAGAGACATGATTTTGAGAATGCTGGACAGGAGGCTGCATTTGCGACATGAGGATAAACCTAAGAAACATGTCATTGTGAATGAAAACGCAAGTCAGCAGAAAGCCAGGAGGGAGTATCCCGGACATTTTTTGTGCTTGGGAATTTGGCAAATTGAGATCGTTTCCAGACAATATTTGTGGAATGTCCCAAGTCTTCCTAAGGTTTATCTGATTAATCAAATTAGCTTTGAATGCTTGGTATTTGGAGTTCCTTACTTCCAGACTCACTTCTTTCAACTGAGAGTTTGGCAAAATTTATATATGGGAAACCCCAAAGTGCCTTAAGATGTACTCATTTTTTGCACATTTTTAAAACTCATTTCACATTTGAAGTGTTTTACTAAAAAAGAAAAAAAATGTAAATGACATAAAAACCAGATCTTTCTAAGAGTAAGTATGTAGAATTTAATTTCAGAGACATGATAACATTATATTAAGATAGATGTCTTTGTTTAGACATTTCATTGTACTCAGTAATTTTATGGCTTTATGTTGAGGTACTAGAGTAATGTGACAAAGGACACTTACACAATGCTTTTGACAGGAACGAGTAACAAATCTGCAAACTAAAAAACGTCTGACCATGAAAAATGGTTGCCTTCCAACATGTACCAACATCAGCATACTAAATTTGAAGTAAAAACAAAAACAAACAAAACAAAACAACATATTTATAGGATACACATGTCTAAATTAAGGGTCCTTATGTGTCAGGACAAAAAATAAGAGAGATCTTTCATCATCTTCCCTAAAAAATCTTAGATCATTCATTCTTTGCCTGACACAGTGAAAATGCCAAGTAGACCAACTCATGGGTCTCATAGTTCATCAAGAGTCTGGATACATTTCCATCTTCCTTATAGAGCTGGAAGGAGGCCAGCATACAGAGAAAATGGAAGTGTCTTGATATTATTTAAAGAAAGAAGAAAAGAATAAAGGTAGGCTCAGAACCCAAAAATTCTTTGTCAGAGTAGGATAGTCCTCTGTCAGGCTTTTCCATTATAAAAAGCTTACAGATTTCTTCAGGCTATTGGAAAAGAGCAATTTCTTGTTTCTTTTGATTATCTCTAAAGCTGTGAGATATGCTATACACTGAGAGCTTCTTTGTTTCACATGACTACAAAGCTCACTTGAATTTTTTCAGTTTATAGAAGGGCATACTTTATGCCCCTCAAAGTAGAGAGCAGTTTTGAAACTAACAATGAGAATCATGGATCATGCAACCATGGGTATATTTAGATCTTGCTTGAACTATATTTTGTACCAGTTGACCTCTTAAGTACCCCCGAACCTGTCTATGTTTCATATAATATTACATTGCAGCTACTCCACAGAATATTTTATGAGACTACCCCAGTATATTTTCAAGTTGGAATTTTAGTATCCCAAGATAGAAGTTACCTGTACTGAAAAGGGATTGTTTGCCTTCATATACAACACACTCATTTAAATTTTTACCACCAGATTCCTATCTTCTTGCTGATGCATTTCCCATAAATTGAGCTTAATCAGCTTACTTTCCTAAATGGGATAAATCACTAATGATGAAATATGTTTGTAGTGTCACAGAAATGACTACTAGATTGATTTTAATTTTGCACATGCTTGTCATCTAAAAAGAGCAAGTTCGAGGGAAATAATGAAAACTCAAAGCTGTTGTTAATTCCACAGTTTAAAGTCTTCCTTCCAGACCATACCTGGAGTTCTAAAAAGCCCCTAGTTTGACACGTCACTTTCTTGAGTTACAGACAGTTGCATTCCTTAAAACCAGTGACTGTCACAATGAAAGAGAAAAGGCCCTCAAGAGGAAGTAGCTGTCAAGGATGGCTAGACTGGAAATTGTACTTATCTTGACAGCGGTTTTGACTGTAATGGATTAACCCTGGGATTAGCGCTTGCCTACTTTCGCCTTTTCCTACCTCCCCCTCTTATAAGCAAATGTCTGGATCCTGTGATGTTGTTCTATTGTCTGGAGACATTTTTGTTTGTCACAAGTGAGAGGGGTGGTGCCATTGGCATCTACTGAGTGAAAGTCAGGAATGATACTAAGCATCTTACAATGTTCAGGACAGCCTTCCCCCTAAAAACAAATTATCTGGCCCAACATGTCAATAGTGCCAAGGCTGAGTAGCCCAGTTTTAGCCCAGTTTTAGTCTTACTTTACAAATATCAGAGCATGTGTGTTAATTCAGAGCACTACTCTCTTTTGCCTCAATTTGTATTTTTTTTCATCATTGATCTCCTTTCTCATGAGATAAATGGGCACTATATCTTCCATAAAAGAAATATCCTTCTGTGCTTAAAATATTGTCCCCTTGAGCTGTAAAAAATACAATTTAGTGTAGCTGACTCAGGTATGAGGTCAGTGGATGAGAACTGCTTGTCACTGTTGAATAATAGTAATTTGGACTCAACTAAGTCATTCTCAGCCCTGGCTTCACAATTATAATCCACTTGGGTAGGCTTTCAGATGTATTGGTGCCAGGGCTCCACCCCTTAGAGATGCTGGTTTAATTGGTCTCAGTTTGGGTCTGGACTCTGGTGGCTGGCAAAGCTCACCAGGTGGCTGTAATGCACAGCCAGGGTTGAGAACGATTGGTTCCAGCCTGTGGGGCACCACTGGTATGCCAGCAGATTCAGAAAATTCACTGGAGGGTTCAGATTGGGATTCATTTTGGCAAGGATTTCTTTAGGGTAAGTAAAACAGTTTCAGAAATTCAATTGTTCTAATGATCTCATCAGTGTTCTCTGGATGGCCAAGGGTTAGAGTGAACCCCAAGATGTTCCTAAAGTCCATCACTACCTGCTAATAACCATCTGAAGTTCTCCCAGAGAGAAACTAAATCATTTGAATATATAAGCAATGCCATCCATGAGTGCTAAATGAGCACACCATGCTAACTTTCCATGCATGTTTATCCTTTCCTTGCATTGTTCTCTGTATACCACATGAAGTAGAGGGAACCATTACAGCTCTTGCTTATTGAATGCTATCTCAAATAATACATTTTCTTCTTTTGGGGGTGGGGAAGGGGCAGAGGGAAAGGGAGAGAGAGTCTTAAGTGGGCTCCACACCCTGAGCAAGCCACACTCGGGGCTCGATCTCATAACCCTGAGGTCATGGCCTGAGCTGAAACCAAGAGAAGGATGCCTAACTGACTGAGCCACCCAGGTGCCCCATAAATGATACATTTTCAATAGTGAAGATGGAATGATAATAAAAATCAAAATAGTAGGTAATACAAATATATTTCTAAAGGCTAATGTTTCTTCTCTTCCCATCCATAATCCCCTGGAATGAAAAGGATGGCTTTTCCCTTTTACACAACTTCCCTTCTTCCAGATGTCTCCCTCCTCCAGGCTAAGCCTTAAACAGTGAACATAGATATTTTCTCTACAAATCTGGAGGACCCAGTGGTGGAGGTCTTCCTGTTATTGTTGTTGAAATGTTAAGACTAGTATGTGTATGTGTGCAGAGAGGAGTGCTATAGAAGGAATTTGGTAAAGCAGGGTCTGCTCAAGAGATTTAGCAATTCCTAGCCTTGCCTTCCACCAAACCTGTCTCTCAAGTGCATTGCTTTGTTATAGGATCAGGTCCCTGTTCCATCCAGTCATGAAGTGATAGGCTATGGCCCAGCCTTGAAGCTGTGCCAAAGAAATTTTATATAAGAGTAACAACTTAAATGAATTAATATTTGCAAAAATATTATTCCTATAATAAAAGCATGTATGTTTATTGAAGTTGAATCAGTCAAATTCAAAAGATGTAGACAAACATTATTGTTCAATATCAATATGGAGAACACCAGAGTATTCGGTAATAGCTTTTTTATTTGAAGGATGATTTATATCAAGTGCAAGGTATAACATATGCAAATCTGTTATGAAAAAACACAGAAATATTCCTGACTCTTGACAACCCCAAAGAGTGTGGTTATTCATTTAGGATACCCTATCAAGGCTTTCATATCATCTCAGGATATACTGAGAGTTGAGGAAGCCAGTAGAACCAAACCAATGAGAGTAAGTAGTTCTCTAATGGCCAGCTGACTCTTCCCAGTATATCTTCTGTTAGTTTTGAGGCAACTCTCATCAGGAACCTTTGGAGAAATGAGATTGTGTGAAGGATTCTATATTGTCATCAAGCACTTTTATTTCTTCAAATAATAGTGCTAGTTATGCCTTATGGAAGATTCAGCTAGAAGAGGTAGTCAATGCAGAATACATACTTGCACTGAACAAAGGGATTTGAGAAAATGCTAGTCTATACCTCTGACTTAGCTCTCATACATCCAAAAGAGAGTAATGATTGTCTCAGCTCATTCTCAAGATCTAGAGAATAAGGTACATATGTACTCCTCCAATAATCCAGTCTTTTGACAAACTTTTAAATATGATGCATTTGGGTCCTTATAGTTTTTTATTTGCTAATACCTGCCTCTAAACTATGATTAATGAGAGTACTAGAAAATCACTAAAACTATCAGAGAATAATATGATCAATTATTTAAAAAAAAACACAAAAGTTTTCGGGTCAGATCTGAGTTTAAATAACAATTCTGGCCCTTCCTAGCTATTATCTTTGGCATGTTTTTAACCTCTCTGAACCTCAAGCTCGAAATAAGGAATTGGATACCTGCCACCAGCATTGCTGTGAGAATTATAGGCAAGGCACCTGGAACAAACTTGACCCCAGAGTAAGCCTTCAATAAATAGAGGCTGTTGTCATGACCTGCATTGCATTTTGCCCCAAGTTTTACTTCTTTTACCTCCCTACCAAGACTCTTCAAATCTTCTGCTTTGATGATGGAAATGTGGTTTGAACATGCAGAAATAGAATTGGGTCAAATGACCCAGAAAGTCTGAGAACAATCACTAGGGACACTGGGAAGTAAGTCTTCATTCATGAGGATAAATAAAATAAGAGGGATGGGAACCTCAGATTATGGTGCTAACATTATATTCACACTTAATCCTTAGCTTTCTTTGTTCATTCTATGATAGGACAGTTTCATAATTCCAATTTCGAAGTCTCAGAGGAAAACAATGTTGTATCTTTAGATAAATATACCTTTAGAATTTCTTTGAGAATTCTCCCTCTGATTGGATTTCACTTTCTAATTTTATGTTTCAATATTGTGTGATACGCGATGAAAAGTGACCTTTATCTGTTAAAAAGTGAATAAATCTCCTTTGTCATTGATCAAATTTGAGATGACTGACCTTTCAGACTTTACTAATTACACCTTTGATTTGTAATTCATAGAATTAGGTGACAATACCTACCCAAAAGAATTATTGTAAGATTTAAATATTTAAGTGTAAGTAAAGCTTGGCACATAAGATGTGCTCAATAAATGGTCATTTACTTCCATCTTCATACAGTGGTTACTCAAATAAATGTTTTTACTAGCTGCAAATGATTTTGGGGGCGGGGAAGCAGAGGGGTATTAATATCTCTTCAAATTCACAGTCTAAATTGTTGGTTTCTTTATCTTGTAGACCTCCCTATAACGTAGAGGCACCATTAACTTAGAAGAAAATCTCTGAGACATGAAGCTAAAACTTAGTGCTTTGCAAGTGCAATATGCCTCAGCATTTGGGATTTGCTTTCTCTGTTAGTTCTGACTAAATGTATGGAAACCTATTAACATTTGGTGTGGTTTCTGCAAAGAGAAACAATTTTCAGAACTACAGAAACCTTCTAAATTATATCTATTCTGGAGTAAGAAAAAAATCTAGGTAAGCCTGGATTTTATTCTAAAAGGCAGCTTTCATCCATCCTTTAATTTAAGCCTCATTGGTATCAAACCTAAGGTCAATTTAGAGGAACTCTGCTGGGAAATAAGCTGCATGACATGCTTTGGATACAGGCAGTAGCCTCCTTGGGCTCCCACCCCCATGGACTGAGCTACCACAGTGTTTTAACCGTGAGTGGGCATTGTTTTGAGAAGAGGGAAAGGACCTACCTTATACCAAAGGCATGTTTAATATTTGAAGTGAATTCAATGCCATATTTCTATGCAAACACTCACAGCATAACTTTTATTCTGGGTTAAATAAGAGAAAGGCAGAGGCATTGTTGGTGAGACACAGTGGACTTACTGTTCAGAATGTATAATGGCTCCGGGGCTGATTAGGAGGACATTTGTCCAGGAACCCAGAAAAGATAATGGTCATCAAAAGTAGTTCCAGATGTCCCACATAAACAAAATGCATCTAAACGCAGGTACTGTAGGGAGTGGGAGGGGAAGTGGGCAAATGTAAATGTCATGCCTTCACTTTTAAATTCATCTTGACATCTAAAGGTAGTAAATCAGTAAGGGCTCATGCATTTGGAAAGAGTATTAATAGGGTTAAGTACATTATAAGGCTAAGGGATTGGGATTAATTCTTTTCTAGTTCTGTGGAAAATTCAATTGCCAGAATATTTATTTTAAATACAAAAGTTAATGAGTTAAGCATAAGAATAATAGCATAGAATTTTCCTTTCAGTTTTTATTAGAAACAGATTAAGTAGAATTGTTAACAAATAAATTCATCTCAAAAATAGAGCAGTCAACTACTGCTTTTAGCGTGAACATGTACCTATTCCAAAATTGCCCTGTTAATTGAAATTGTAAAATAAGTATTTTGCAGCTTTCAACTTACGTATAAGGAAGGATTGAATAACATGATAAATGTTGGCTGAAAATAGTAAACTGAAACTCTACATATGGTTAAGGTCTCAAAAGTCTATTTTTAAATATGTTGGAAGAAGACTGGAAGAAAATAAACTGAACTGTTCATAATGGTTGCCTTCAAATGGTGGTATCATGGTCGAATTTGTTCAGTTTTCTGTTTCTATTTCTGTATTTTATAGAATCTATATGTTTTATTTTTACAATCTTTGGGAGAATAAAACAAACTTTCTATGATATCATAATATAGAAATATCATGCATATTTCTGTTTCAGTGGAGATGGCATTCACATACCAAGAGTTGGCAAGCTTTCTATCTTTTTCTTTTTTACATGCTAAATTAATCAAATCATGCCAGGATATTTTTCATTTCTTCTGAATCTCAATGAGAATTTTGCTTTGAGACAAGGACCTCAATTTTTTTTTTTTTTTTTTTTTTTTTTTTTGGTCTACCCTCACACAGTGCTTGTGCTTTTTCTGGAATCCAAATTAGATGCCTTCAACCAACTAATCTCAAAGGCTATAGAAAAACAGCCTCAGTAGAGCCCCAGCCAGCACAGTCCCTGTTACTTTAAGACTAGCATTCCACCTCCCCCTCACACCCACATACTTGTCCTCTCTTTGCACAGCAAGTGCCAAGCAGTGACATCTACTATAGTTTCTAGGACACGATGGTCTCTGCTCTACAGGGAAAAAAAGGGAGAGCGAGCGAGAGAAAGAAGGCGGGTGGCGAGGGACAGAGAACACAAATCCAGCTATGTTCCCAGAGGATGAGTCACTTCCTCGCAATAATCCTGAGATGCTGTTTATGGCTGGGCTGCTGATACGCAGCCCAGCTCCATTTCTCAGCGGAGCTGCAGGACGCAGCCTCCCCCTGGCTGTCCATTAATCATGAGGGGCTGTTACCCAGTGTACACAGAGTGGGAGTTCTGCCTATGAGTGGCCTCTAGCTGTCTCCAGCTCAATGAAATGACCCTGTGTGAAAACTTGTTTTATGAGAGATTGGTTTATTTGTAACTAAACTACTTCCTCCGTTATTTGATAAGCTCAAATATTTGCTACTGATAGTCTGAGAGTGTCACATTTATTATCCTATTTCAGTGCTTGCCCAACTTCTTTGGATGTGGCTCCATTAACCCTTGGAGGGAGAGCAGTAGCTGTTAATAAACCAGCTTCTATTTTCTTCCAGCAAATCCAAGGCCATCTCGTAGGCAATCTGCATTACTTTAGATCATTACTTGACATGTGAATCCAAAAGAGACCTTTATATTCCAAAACAGAACGTAGACAACTATAGAAACGGGGCTCTGTAGAACTCCTGGGATGTTCTGAAGCCACCATAAAAATGCAGGGAAGGTATTCTCACTCATTAACATAGATCTAAGATGTTCTGCACATATTAGTATTTCTGAAAAGGCAAATTTTAAATATGTTGCAATGACTTTCTATAGTTTCTTAGACCCCCAAATATTTGGTATTTGTGCAGGGCATGCTGTCTTAAATACTGTAGCATTCTGCATTTTGAAACTTTGCCTTTTGGAAGTCTGGGCTCATTTGCATTTGGCAGAACTAGATTTCCTGCTTCTACAGAGGGGGGGCAGTGGTGAAAGCCTTTACAGTGCTCCCTCAAAGGGCTTTCTCAACATATTAAACTATGTTTCCAAGAGTTAAGTGAACCAGAATGAGGCAGATTTCATTTGAAATGAAAAAGAAATACAAGCTTTGTTACACGCAATACATTTGAAAAACCTAAATTGAAATATCCTTCCTGACAAACCCATATTGGGACTATTTTTCAGTTCTCTTGCTCTCTGACTGGCTACACAGAACTCTCAGTGAATGCAGAAGAGGCTAAGGAAATAACCACTTATGTGTGGCAAAATGTTCCAGCCTTGCAGAGATTTTCCCAAAATCATTAGACCCACCAAAACGCTTTCCACTGGCCAGGTCCACACCTTCTTCATCATATTTTCCACACTTCTCCAGACTTCAAGTTCTGTCCATCTGTATTTCCTAAGAGAGCTAGTCATTTGTAGCCGAAAATGTAACAGAGTTTATGCTCATAAACCAAAGATCTCCTTGACTGTCAATCAAAAAAAGGGGGGGGGTGGTGAGGGGGAGAAGAAAAGAAAGGAAGAAAGAAAAGACAGAAAAAGCTTCCCTCCTAATTCATTTTAAGAAAGTCATAATGTGATTTTTGAAGAGGAAAGTCATACAGACTCACCCCTCACCACACCCCAAAAAAGGAGGTGAATTTAGGGCACCTACACTCTGAGGGCGTATAGAGATGAGCACAAAAGTTGCCAGCTAAATCTACCCCACTGGGATGGCAAATGGGAGGGGGTGAGTGTTAATGGCATGGATCCCACCTCTGATCACTTTTAGCCTCTGCTCTCACCATGTGGCCTTCTGAATCATCACCCCAACTGCCTATCAGCGGAACAAAGAGTGGACCTGAGTGATAATCAGAATCGTCATCTGCAGGTAATCTGTATTCAGAAATAATCTACTTATATAATGGGAAAAAAAAGAAATAGTCTACTAACAAGTTGAATAGATTTTATATTTTAGAGCTCCCATCCCTTTCTTTATCTTGTTTGTTTGTTTATTGTGGTAAAGAACACATAACATGAGATCTACCCTTTCAACAAATATTTTAATGTACAGTATTGTTAACTATGAGCCCAATGTTAGCTATAAGCAGATCTCTAGAATTTTTTCATCTCACATGACTTAAACTGTATACTCTCCCCCCAGCCTCTGGCAGCCACCATTCTACTTTTTGCTTCAGTGAGTTTGACAACCTTAGATACCTCATATAAGTGGAATCATGCAGTATTTGTCCTGTGACTGGTTTATTTCATTTAGCATAATGTGGGCTAGGATTTCCCTTTTTTATGGCTGAATGATACTTGTGTATGAGATATATACATATATTCTCTTTATCCGTGAGATATATACATATTTCTCTTTATCCACTCATCTATTGATGGGTATTTAGTTTTGTTTCCTCCTCTTAGCTATTATAAATAATGCTGCATTGGACATGACAGTGAAAATATCATATACCTTTTTTTAAAATATTTTTAAATTTATTTATTCATGAGAGACACACAGAGAGAGGCAGAAACATAGGCAGAGGGAGAAGCAGGCTCCTTGCAGGGAGTCAATGCAGGACTGGATCCCCAGGCCCCGGGATCACGCCCTGAGACAAAGGCAGGTGCTCAACCAACCGCTGAGCCACCCAGGCATCCCGCAAATATCATATATCTGATAAGGAGTTAATATCCAAACTATATAAGGAACTCCAACAACTCAGTGGCAAAAAAAAGCAAACAACCTGTTTTAAAAATGGGCAAAAGACATGAGTAGACATTTCTCCAAGAAGGCATACAAATTGCCAACAGGTATGCATAAAGATGTCCAACATCACTAATTATTAAAGAAATGCACATCAAAACCACAATGAGAGATCACCTCATACCTGTTGGGATGGTCTTTATTAAAAAACAAAAAGCAATATGAAGCACCTGGGTGTTTCATTCCTTTAAGTGTCCGACTCTTGATCTCAGTTTAGGTCTTCATCTCAGGGTTGTGAGTTCAAGCCCCATGTTGGGCTATGCACTGAGTATGGAACCCTACCTAAAAATATAATAAATAAACAAACAAATAAATAAATAAAGTAGCAAGTGTTGGTGAAGAGGTGGAGAAATTGGAATGCTGAAACACTGGAAGTGGGGATGTAAAATGATGCAACCACTATAGAGGATAGTTTAAAAATTTAAAAATAGAACTACCATATAATCTGGCAATCCCACTTCTGGATATTTATCCAGAAAAAAATGAAAGCAGGACCTCAAACAAATATCTACACCCCCAGTTCATTACAGCATCTTGGGCTTTTGTTAGTTTGTTTGTTTATTTAGAAATTCTACCCATGCAAACTTTATATTGTGTCAATTAAAAGGAAGTGATGATGGAAAAGGAAGGAATTCAGTCTAGGCACCTAGGCTTCAGTTATCACTTCAACTTTACTGTCAATATGACCTCCGGTAGGTCACTTAAATTGCTTGGGTCTTGATTTTCTTTTCTCTCAAAGGATTATGATACCCTCTACCTAAGGCCTGTTTTGAGAATTAAATGTGGTAACTAGGGTAGGAGTTGTATAAACTGTAGAGTACCATCCAAATGTTCGTTGTTGTAATGTGAATGAGCAAAACAAAATTCTGCTTATCCCTTTCCTCTTGGCAAAATAGAAAAAAATCCAATGTAGAATTTGAGTTCTCTAGTCTTCATCAATTCTGTATTATTAACTGGATAATAACTAACTTTTCATGTCTCTTTTGCCATGTACATACAAAAATACTTTATTCTTTATATAAATTTCTTAAATATTTATTTATTTTAGAGAGAGAGAGTGTGTGTGTGTGTGTGTGTGTGTGTGAGTGAGGGGAGGAGAAGAGGGAGAAGAACAAGCAGACTCCCACTGAGTGTGGAGCCCCAGGCCAACTCAATCCCACAACCCCGACACCCTAGCCAAAATCAAGAGTCAGACACTTATCGAGTGAGCCATCCAGGCACCCCACAAGTATTTCATTCTTTTTTTTTTTTTCAAGTATTTTATTCTTAAAAAAAAAAGGATCACAAAGTAAATGTATGTACATAATATATTAATATATTAAGCTTTCTTGTATGAAACAATCCAAAACTGTGTGATCTCCTTATGTAATAAATATATTTTCAGGCAAGGTAATTTTAAAAATATATTTCTATGTTAAAAACATACCTGATAATTACTGTTACTTATGCTCAGCCAGTGAGTCACAGGTTCCAGGATAAAGGACTAATAACTGAAGTTGAAATAACTATGACATGGAGCCGGAAGTTCTCCTAGTCAGGGTCTCCAGCACTAACTTTCCACCATAAGCATCTGTGCTAGGGAAGGAGCAGAAAGGGGATTTGGCCTCCCACATGGTGCCCTTTATTTCACCCTCTACTTTCTGAAGTTCTCTTGCATTACCCATTCCATCACATTGCTTTCTGTAGCTCCACATACCAAATCAGTCCAGTGGTACAACAATGCTTACTGGAATGTCGGAACACAGGGATGAGCTATATACAGCTGAAGCTGATTTCTGCACAAGGTCATATTGCTTCGTTATCTTGTTAGTTCCTTCCGAGCTTCCCAGTTTTTCCTTCACTCTTTTTAGTTCACAGTGTCTGATGCGTATTAGATACTCACATTGAAGAAGTTTTCATTATTCTTCTTGCACTTAACCCTGGAGATGAACTTGACTCATCGATAGCACATCGTGATTCTTGTGCCACCCTCAACTGTGTGCTTTCTGGTCCATGCTATTATACAGACTCAGAACAATAGTTAAGATTTGGCATTAAACTTTTATCTGGATTTAAATACTATTTTTTTAAAATCTATAGCACAGTGACCTTGAATAAATTATGTAATCTCACTAAGCCTCAGGTTCCTTATATGTAAAATGGCAATAATATTACCAACTGCAAAATGTTTTTGTTAAATTTTATGTAAAGAGGCATGTAGAATATGCTTATTATTTGCTTTGCTTTTTCTGCAGCATGCCTTTTTTATTATTAAAAGATATCACAGATATTATGGAGAAGGATGCAAAATTCCCACCAAGTTTAAGAAAAAAAAGGGAGATTTGAAAGAATTTTTATACATACTTTGAGTTTCTCTGAGCTATACTTTCAAGTTACCACATATTCATCTTGTTTTCCTCTGCCATTTCAGGGGAAATTTTTGAGAAACACTATTCATGGGTTGAGATTTACCTAGTGCAAATGACAGAAGCATCAACTTAAATGGACATAAGTAGAAAATGGGATTTAGTCATTCACATCTCTAAAATTATACAGGTGTAGAATTCAGCTGTAGTTGAATCCAGATTCAAAGAATACTATAAAATAAAATGTTAATAAGCCTTTGTTATTAAATTTTTTTCATTCGTTATTTCTCTGATCTGGATCAACTTATTTTCCTTCCCTCTGCCTTTCTCTTCTTTTTTCTTCTGAGTCTATGTTTTCACTAAGAAATCCTATAGGATCTGAGTAACTCTCATTCCTAAGTGTCATCTTTTTCGAGTTTGGTTTGAATCTAAACTTTATTCTGAATGGGACTGCTTGTTCCATTTTCATCAAGCTAGCACTAACATCAAAGCACATGAGAATGTTTAAGAAAAACTTTATACTGACAGTGTAGTCGCTGCGGTGTATTGTGGCAGATGTAAGTCTCAATCTTCAGTCAAGAAAATAAGAAAGAACCTAGACTCCTGCTATTCCATTCCTTCTGCTCTGGGATAATGAATAAAAGGTAGGTCACAATCTTAAAATATCACCCTACTTGATCTAAAATAACTTCACCTGCACACATTTGCAGATATTTACATTTTATTTATATTTCGCCAGCATTACCTGCTTGTTTTCCTGACTATAGAAAGAGCTCCCCAAGGGAACAGAGTGTCTTTCTTATTTTTACATTTATTTCTAAAACTTAGCTGGTATGTAGTAGCAGGTCATAAAATGTGAATACATTTTATTTTACTCCCAAATCATAAGTAATATACTTGATCAGGTTTAATTACACATTTTCAAAGCTAATTTCCTAAAATGATGCTCTCTTGGTTGCATGAAATGTATAAATTAAGACATGGAATGTAAAAATACAGAAGTTTTATTCTGCAAAGAAAACAGCAGTAAGTTTTTTAGTTTTGCAGGTCATATGATCCATTGTAACTTATCCTTGTAGTGGGAAAGCAGCGATAAACAATACATAAGTGAATGAATATTGCTGTATTCCAGAAGAACTTTCTTTACAAAAACAGGCTATCGGTTGATTTGGCTCAAGGGCCATAGTTTGCTGCCCTTGTTCTAAAACAAAACAAAAGGTTGTAAGGTAAACTTAGATTTTTGAGAGTGACCAATAATTCAGGTTGCCAAGTGCTGAGAGTTTCCCAGGATAAGGGAAACTGTTTCCTTTTCAGTTTGAAAACAGGACACTCCCAGGAAAACTGAAATGAGTAGGTCACTCTACTTGCCTCAGATCCTAACATCATTCATTCATTTGTTCATTTAACAATGAGTACCTACTAACATTAAATCAATACTCAAAGTTTCGAATTAAAACAAAGCACTCACAGTGTTCTACATTATTGGTGATCATATAACATATAATCCTGAAACTGATTGTAAAAGACGTTACTTTTACTTTATTCATTATTTAAATTTCGGCAGCTTTAGAATGAACATATGGCAGTAATTATCAAAATAAAATAAGATAAAAGGATATTAAAAGAAAAATCCCTCATAATCTAACAATATAAACTTTTTTCTATTTACATCATATAGAAGTTCTTAATCTGTTTCACTAACATATATTTTATTCAAGCAATAAATGATGTCTTCCTGTAATAAAAAACCAAAATTAGACTTTTTTATAGGCAAGAAATTTGAAGAGGTTGCCAAACATGCTTAGGAAAATCCCAGTGACTTCATGATTCATCATTTGTATTGAAAATTAGAAGGTGAGAAAATTGAGAGGAAAAAAAAAATCTCACTAATAAGGATTAAAAACAAATGATTCATTTCTTAAACTTTTTCAGAGAAGCAAATTATAGCCAAATTATAGGCCTGACAAACCATAATTAAGGCATAAGAGGAATTATGGGGGATTGAGAGGTGAAGAAGGCCATGTTTCAACTTAAATATCAATTTCATTTAGCATCGTTAAAATTAGCTCTTTCCTGCTACAAATTCTTTTAGTTTCTGAAGTCACTACTTAATGAAAAGGGAAATGGAATATTAGAGCCTAGCTATATAAATCAAATGGGATGAAGCGCATGGAGAGGAATTTATATAAACTTTTAAATAATGTTCATACACAGACATGGATAGTATTTTTGCCTGGAATTTAGAAAAGAGTCTTCAAATCCAAAAGCCAAGGACATAATGAAGTGTACACAATTTTCTTTCTCCTCCTTTGCAATGTGAGTGCTTCAAGAGAGTTTCTGAAATTATCATGGCTCTGAGCAGTTTCTCTTTGGATAGTTTTAAAATTTGGAGGAGAAAAAGAGTGATTTCTGATTTTCAATCCAAGCATTCATACAGCAAAAATATAAAATTAAGAACTCAATTTATTGGAATATCTTGAGGATGGATAGAATGACCTTAAAATAAATGTTTGTCTAGCTGATTATTAATCAGGAGCGTATTTTGTTTTTCTACTTTCCATTTTATTTCATACTGTATTAAAATGACATAGGAGAACCATATTTTGCCTTCCATAATTCAATAATAACCACAAAAGAACCTTTCAACTGAACAGCATTTTTATATCATTGCGTATTATGAATAGATACTGTGTACAAAATCTAGATGCTTTAGGTGTGCATTAAATGAGGGCAAGAGGGTTTGGTTTTTTGCTTTAGAATTTTAATTGCATTCATTTGTAATCCGGTAGAGGAAGTAAACAGCATACTAGTAACATTCATCAATGCGAATAGGGTAAAAAGTGATTTCAATAGAGTCTGGCTGCGTGAGCCTAATCAAATGAGGCCAGCAGTGTTAATACGCTCTTCCATTCTCTCAGTAATAACAGTTCATTCATGAAAAACTTTATAATCATTTTATTAGCCATCCTTGTCAGAGGTCTAGTAACTTTAATTTAAGGGTCTTTGATTGAGGAAGAAATGGAAGTATAAAAATGTAAAGAGGGCACTTGTGGTCTGAATGTGGTCCATGCAGTTAGCATATCCCCCTTTTCCTGCTGGAGAACTTCCAAAAGCAACAAGGAGAATGGGAAACAAAAATGCAAACTCCGTTTTCAGCAGAAGTAAGAGACAGCTCAAATCTCCAGAGCCCAAAATAGGTGTAAGGGCTGCCAAAAGCCGTGGAGACGGAGCAGGGCAGAGCAGGGGCTGTGTGGGAGGAAGCTGAGAGAAAATGCCTGGGGAATGAATTCCCTAGCAGCAGGCAGGGGGCCAGCTTCTGCAGATATCAGAAAGAGCAAGATGACAACCCTTAGACATGAGCAGTGCACCGTGGTTGTTAAATCTCGATCCTTGTTTGCCACACAGGATTTGGGTGGCACTGACTGGCAGAAGCAGCAACCCTGGACCTGAATTGATTTTGAGACACTGAAGGGAGAGATCTAAAAAAGAATCACTCATAAAGCAGCCATATGTCCAGGAAAGCAGCTTATCCTCTGACCACAGAGTTCAAGATGGTCTTTGCACTATCTTGTACCCATACTGGTACCATTGACTGGGGAGTAGTGGTAGCTATGCCAACCAATGTGCAAAAATGCCATAGCCTGTGCCTCAGCTCTGGCAACTCCTCCACATCTGAAAGTCCTGCAGTCATTGGTCCAGAAACATGCAACTTTTCAATGATGAGTGCAACAAGAAAAACAAAAATGAGGAACTACAAGAAAAAAAATGAAAACAGAAACAGGAAACAATAAATTACAAAGAGCATGCACCTGGAGGGCAGCATAGCTTAGTCATGAATAGAATGGAGTCTGGAAGCAGAGCGCCTATTTACAAATCTCTAGAGTAAGTTAATTCATATCTTAGTGTCTCATTTTCCTCAGTCTGTAGAACAGAGTTCAGGTAAGACCTATTACATGGGGTTATTCTGCTGACTGAATGAACAATATTTATAAAATGCTTAGAATAGTGCCAATGTATACAGAGTAAATTGTACTTTGATTTAAAAAATAATAACTTAGGGTGCCTGGGTAAGAGTCTGACTTCAGCTTCAGTCATGATTCCGGGGTCCTGGGATCCAGCCCTGTAGCAGGGTACTCCTCAGTGGGGTAGTCTGCTTCTCCCTCTCTTGTAGCCCCTCCCCCTGCAATCTCATGCAATCTCTCTCTCTCTCTCTCTCTCTCTCTCATAAATAAATAAAATCTTTAAAAATAAGATAAATAAATAAGTAAATAATTTAATGGTATAATCACAACTGTGAAGCAAGACTACAAAATAGAAATACAAGAATTAAAAGAAATGGTGAGATATTAGGAGGAAAGAAAAAACGAATTAGGATTGTTCAAGAAAAGGATAGGAAAAAATATCTAAAAATAAAGGTAACAATGGACAGATTGCAAGGGAGAAAGACACTGTCAAAAATACAGTGGGTTTACAAAGTATAAGAATTATTAAAATGACAAAATTAAAAAAGATTTTATTTTTAATTTTATTTTGGATTTCCTACAGTTGGGTGGGATGTCAGGTGACTGAGGAGATCTGATCAGTCAAGTGAAGTGTGACATCACAGGCATGTAAGAGGCAAATAGAAAAAAAAAATGTCTGAGTCTCAGAGAAATTAAATGATGCCCTCAACTTGGGAGAATCTGAGACCATCCCGTTGGACTCCAGTGGCCATGCTTTGAATGATTGTGATCCATAATATCATCTCTGTCTCACAGGCTTTCTGTAAGGATCAGACAAGAACAATTTTTCCATAGCACTTAAGTAACTGTAAATGTGATACAAATATGTGTTATTATATAACACAGCTACTGCATATGAGGCTTCCCTGTAGAGGAAGAGAAGAAGTCAGAGTATGTACAGCTGATCAGAATGCAATTAAATTTTTCCTCTTGTCTTCTTGAAGACAAAAAGCATTTCAGCTCAGAATGATTCACTTATAGTCAACAAATGTGCTCAAAGTCCATGCCTCTTTCTGCCTGAAGTGCTCTACACCTCAAACCTCCTAGTCTTTCTCAATCATATTCACCCAGTGAAATGGACTTCAAATGTCACCTCCCCTGGGAATCTTCTCTTAACCCGTCTAGAAACTTAATGGTCAGACTACCACTCAGCTGCATTTATATCTCTAACCTGATGTATTGAAATGTGCATTTACCCTTCACTAGCCTATGCTATCCTTTGAGTACACGCACCAAGTCCAATTCTTCATTGAATAGCCAGGCTAGCACAATGATTAAAAACCTATTTGGCCCTTGGTATTGGCAGAACAGACGCATGACTTTGCCTAGATTATTAGAGTACATATAGTTGCCTCATGGTTATTTAGCTGGAAGAAACCGGACACTGATCCTCTAAATTTTAAGATTTATTAGTTAATACTATACTGAGACCAAGATTGCTAAGCATTTGTTAACCATTTCTATTCATTTTCTAATTTTATCTTTGTTCATGTCAACTATTAAAAACCATAAATTGATGTATATTTCCTTTTATTGGGCAAAGGAGCTGAGTAAAGTGATAGCCTATCCAGGGCTAGAGTATGGGATGACAAGAAGAGAAGGCAGGTAGAAATGGAAAGAGATTTCAGGGCTCTGGGTTGGAGGTAGGCTGAGACCAGAGGAAGAGTCGTGTGACCAGAGTTAAGACTCAGGAAAGTGATGCAGTTGGTCCCAGGCAGGAGGCCTGGCGGTTCAGTGGATGATAAGGAGTCTTCTCTCTGTCTTGCATGCCACAATTGCTGATGCTACTCATATGGAACCTAATCCAATCACCACTGAATAATTTTACCAGAAGACAGGTTACAGTTTACAGAACATTTAAGAGACCAGTAATATAGTTTCTCAAGAAAAAAATCTTAAAAATAGTTAAAAGAAAAACTGAATGTGAGAATAATTCCAGGAAATGTGAAAGCTGAATAAAAGATGCCAAAACTGAAATACATCATTTATCAGACATTATTTTTTGATCTTTAAACCCCAAATTCTATATTCACTGAGATATTCCAGGAATATTTTAACCACAAATTCAAAATGTTTTATAAATATTTTTTCATGATATTTCACAAAAGCCCTTTGCAGGAAGGAGCACAATTTGTAGTCATGCCCATTTTATAGCTGTGGAAATACCAAGTGAAAAGGCAAAGAGTGGTTGCCCTGAGTCTCCAGGATATACCAGGTGGAGATGTACTTACTTTAATTGTGACTGGCCAGTCTGAGAGGTTTTGTCAAATACATGAATGCTTTCTTTCCAGGCAGCGTGCTGATATTTTCATAGAAACAGGATGAGTCTTGGGGCACTTGGGTGGCTCAGTCAGTTAAATATCAGACTCTTGATTTAGGCTCAGGTCAGATCTCAGAGTTGTGAGATCAAGCCCTGTGATGGACTTTGTGCCAGGTGAGGAGTCTGCTTAAGATTCTCTCTTCTCTTCCTCTGCTTCTTCCTATTCCCTGCTCCCCTGCTAGCACTGGAGCTCTCTCTCTCTCTCTCAAAAAAAACAAAAACAAAAACAAAAACAAAACAAAATAAAAACAAAAACAAAAAACCTGGAATGAGTCTGATCATACACAACTCTGCAGATGATTAGAATAATATTCTGAACTTTCTGTTGCCTGTGACAGAAAAGAAAGATGATGAGAATAGAATCCTATTAATGTAAAAAAAAAAAAATCTAACTCTCCTTGAAAACCATCCCGAAGTACCTCCTCCACAGAACCTTGCCATGTTCCCTCAATCATTTATGGTTCTTCTCCCTTTTATTCTGCATAGCATTTAGTTTCAATGGGCTTACAGTGTCTTACTTAAATATTTATGTCTCTTATATTATACTCATTATAAGTCTTACCTAAATAGAGTATATGTTTGCTGATGTATTTACTTATCTGTGTGCTCCATATATGTTTTATTTGAGAACTCCAAATATATTTTAATTATATCATAGAATAAACCTTAAAGGTATTGATCCATCAATCAGAAAACAATTCCCAATTATGTTAACGTATAATACTTATCTCCTTCTCCCTTTGCCTCTGCCCCTCCCCAGCTTGTGCACTCTCTCTCTCTCAAATAAATAAATAAAATCTTTTTAAAAAATTATTTCCTTTTAAGGAATTGAAAAATTAAAATATCCTATAACATAAATAAATAAATATTCTATAAGTAATTGTATTACTTATTCAGCAGATTTTATTATGTATTTATTATGTGCCCAGCAGTGGAGTATAGCAGAGTACAATAAATGAAAGATTTTAGCATTCATAGTGCCTAAAGGGTAGGAAGAATAAACAAGTAAGTAAATAAAATACATATTATGATAAATGCTGTAAACAAAATAATAGAACAAGATAATATCATGGGAAGTGATCAGGTGAGTGACTACTTCAATAAATGATTAGGAGAGGCCTCCATAAGGAGGTACTATTTGAACGGAGATCTGAGTGTAGAGAGAACCTTGCAAACATTGGTGAGGAACACTCTATGCATAGGGATTAGCAAGTAAAAGGGTCTGAGGTGGAAAACAGCCTGTGCTCAAGGTACAGAAAGGAATCAATGAGGATTGAGGTTATCGTTCTTGGTAATTATGATACAGAATGATGTTGGAGTGTTGGAGATGGAAGTAGAATTCATGTGAAGTTTTATAAGCCATAATTAGATTAGGTTTTCTAGTTATAACATCAACTGTATGCTTGTCTACAGGAGATTTGAATGTCATGTTTGGTAGCATCTGGGTGGGCCACAGTAACCAGTTCTCACCAGTGGAATGTCAACAGAAATGCTCTGTGTCACTTCTAGGCCAAGGTAATAGAACACTGTGCCTTCTCCACCCTCCCTATCCCCTCTTTTGCTGGAAATAGAGGACTCTCATGCACCTAGCATGTCAGTGCTACTTGATGAAATTAGCCTAGAGGAAAGCTTCTCATTAACTAGGAACACAGGCAAGAAATAAACTTCTATTGTCTTAAACCACTATAATGTTTTGTTTTGTTAGAACAAATTATATAATGCAACTGATGCAGATATGATGTGACTTGCATTTACAAGTACTGACTGACACTGTGGTCATAAAGAAAGTAGGGCTCAAGCATAAAAGCAGGGAGGCCATTGAGGTTGTTACAGGTGTCTTGATAAGCAATGATGCTCATTTGGTTTAGGAAGGAGGCATGAAGATGTGGAAGGCTATGGACCACTTCAGGACATATTTTGAAATTAGACCCACTAAAGCTACTGATGAGAGAGAAAGAAAGTAAAGAATATCACTGATGCAAATTTTATGATATCTCAAAAGAGGATTTACACTTGAACAATTTTCATTTCCCTCTTTTCACAGGTATCACAGGGACCAGCTTTGCCCTGAAAGTTCTTATAAAGTTCTTATTGGTTTTACTCATATTTAATAATCTTGGAAGAATTATTGAAATTGACATTAATTTGAAAACTGTTAACATAACCTAATCTTTTCAATAATGGCTTATGTCTTGACCTCAAGAAAATACAATAAAAATACAGTCTTCTTTAGTTTGGAGAATGCATTTCTATTTGGGTAGCCTAAATTTACAATTATTTTCCTCAGGAACCACATTATATTGCTCTCTCATCTTGAGCCAATGCTTAATATGTTTTTTCAAATCTTTTCTTCTTTTTCCTCTTAAATTACTTGAGAATAAGTTCATCCATAAGTAGAAAAATCCAACTACAAGTTTCTTTGTTTGTTTCTACTTTCCCTTGAATAATTAGAAACCCCAAGGTTGTGAGTCCAGGATTGTTCTCAGGAACAAAGCCTTGCCTGATTCAAATTCATGAATCAGTATTTTAGTTAAATGTGTGTCCATTTGTTACATTGATAACCTAAAATGTCATATGTAATATTGATAACATTGATTCATTACTTGATAACCTGGAATGCTAAAGCCTAACAATATCTTAGCCATTGTGAGATGAAGACTATGAATTTTCCATAGGGAATTGGCTACAACAATAGTATCATAAATGGTTCTCAGGCAGGAAAATGATGAAAGACAAAGGAGGAAAACATGATATATGCTAGTCTAGTCTATCCTTTTTTATAAGGAAAACAATATTTCCTTGAAGCCCCTCCCATAAATAGTCCAGTCATATCTCATGGCCAAAAATGGATCTTATGGCCACTGTTGTTGCAAGGGGGTCTGAGGAGGTAATGAATTTTAATTTAACACGTTATCATCCCAAACAAAATTGGTCATATTTAAGGAAAAAAGAGAGTATATTAATTAGGGTACAAGCTAGTGTCTATAATATAAAACTCCCATACTATAGATGCTTTACCATCCATAAATTCAGTGGATATTCTAAGGCTGCTAAATATCTCTGTCATCTTCTATGAGGCCTCACTTGTAGACCTAAGATTGAACTCCAGTTGCACCATTTCCCAGGTATCTGCAAGGGGAGAAGGGCCTAAAGGAGCTCACCTTCAGTTATTTTAAGGGTATACCCCAAAATGGCACCCAATAATCTTATCCTCAAATTATTGGCCAGAACTTAGTCATATGGCCATAACTAGCTGCAAGAGAGGCTGGAAAACGTACTGGCTAGCTGAGCATCAATACATCTAGCTGTAACTATTAATTTGGAAGAAGGAAAAAATGGAGATCAAACAGGGTGGGGAGAAATGCAATAAGAAGTTTATCAAAAACATCTCTTTCCCCTTCAGATTCCCAGGGATCCTTCAGGCAGCTACCTCTGGACAAAATTATTTAGCCATCCAAAGTATGCTACTTATGTCAACACCTAGCTTATCGTTCTCCATCTTATACTAATCTATAATTAATGAAGAAAGGACAGGTTCGTTCACTCCTTTTTCCAACCATTGAACAAATACTTACTGAGAATCAAGTCCCTAGCTGGAACTAAGATCCAAAGAGAGGAACAGTGCAAAAAGATGAGCAGAAATAGTACAAGAGGGCAGAAAGGTCATGTATGCTCAGAAAAGGATAAGATTAGTTTGACAAGCTCTTCTCACATAGGACAGCAATAAGAGAAAAGGTTGGATGTACACTGAACCAAGATGCCAGCCTGTAGAGTTAGAATTTATTTCTTTAACAGTGCAAAGCTATGAAAATGTTGTAAATAAGGATACAGCATTATCTGAGATTTTTTTTTGGAAGATTACCCTGGCAGCAGCACAAGTATTTGCTGCTCTGTGGAAGTGAAATTGAGCAGGGATTCATAGCATTGGAATAGTCCACATGGGAGATGATGCAGGATGTCACTTGGGAGGAAGAGAGCAAATGCAAGAGAAGCAGATGTAACAACTCTCTGTATTTGAGGAAACAAGAGAAAGGATGAAGTGCATCAGACCGGCTAATCTGTATGACTAGGGGTCTGGTACTAAAATTAGCTGGAAGGTAGAAATGCAGAAAGAAGAACACATGTGGGCAAAACATAGAGAACTTAGTTTCAGACTTCAGTTTGAGATCTCATTCCAGAAGGCAGTGGGGAGATGCAGTAACTATGATATGTGACTAATAAAAGTAAGCATTTTGTGCTTTGCAACAGTTTGTACTATGGATAGTCTCATATTTTTCTGGGAACCTCTCCCAACTCAACATTTGGCTGCAGTCATTATAAGCCCTTGAGAGTCATTCAGGAAATTCCATGCACGTATGACTCCACTTTGAAAGTGCACACCCAGGAAAAGACACAAGGAGTTATGATGCACTCTGTAGAGCCAGGACTATACTATGCTAACAATAGACCTGCAGAAGCCTGGAGCCCTCTAGGGACTTGCTCTAGGAAACACCATATGTGAGGCTAGATTCCATGGGTGATGCAGATCTAAAGGCAGACTTGAAGCTTGCACTCAGCAGGACAGGATAAAGTGGCCGACAGTTAAAAAAAAGAAAGAAAGAAAGAAAGAAAGAAAGAAAGAAAGAAAGAAAGAAAGAAAGAAAGAAAGAAGAAAGAAAGAAAGAAAGAGAAAGAAATAAAGAAGAAAGAAAGAAAGAAAGAAAGAAAGAAGGGATGAAAGAGAGATAGAGAGGAGACAGAAGGAAAGAAGGGAAAACAAGGAAAGGAAGGAAAGGAAGGAAGCTTTAGCATGGCTGTCTCTTACTCTGCTTTGCTTTTTTTTCTTTTGCTTTTTCTTTCTTTTCTTTTGCGTTTTCTTTCTTCTCTTCTCTTCTCTTCTCTCTCTTCTTCTCTCTTCTCTTCCCTCCTTCCCTTCCCTTCCCTTCCCTTCCCCTTCCCTTCCCTTCCCTTCCCTTCCCTTCCCTGTCCCTTCCCTTCCCTTCCCTTCCCTTCACCGGAAGGAGGAAGAATGCTAAATCAAAAGAGCCAGCTGAGTCGCTGGGAACCCAGTGGATAGTTTTATAATAATATGGCATCAAATGTCATTAAGTTAAGATTCACAAATCATCAATAATTTTTCATGTGATGCTGCCATTTGAGACTTAATCAAGGCAGGGAACATGGCTTATACATAAAAGTATACTTTAACAGATGACTGATGTCAGGGGAGATCTGTCCTAAATCAAACTCTCTCTTCATTCCTGTGTCTTCATATACCACATTTTGGCCTCCTTACACTCTCTAATCTATTTTTCTGGCCTCCCCTTTTTTCCTATTTCTTTCCCACTTGGCATTTCCAAATTTTTCTTACTGCTGGAATCCTGTTTAAGCTCATCCTGGTTCTCTTTTTGTCTGGATTGCTGCATTTGTAAGATCTTGCAGAAATTGACCTCTGGCTATGTTCTGAAACTCTTCTCTTAAAAACTCTCAAGCACCTGGGTGGCACAGTTGGCTAGGCATTGACTCCTGGTTTTGGCTAAGGTCTTGATCTTGGGGTTGTAGGATCGAGCTCAGCCCAAAGTCTGCTTAAAACTCTTCCTTTGCCCTTCCCCTCCATTCTCTCTCTGAAGTAAATTTAAAAATCTTAAAAAAAAAAAAAAAAATGCTCCCAAGGGCACCCCATTGTGGCAATGTCCATTCCAGCACCAACAAAATTGGAAGTAGCAATATGGGGAAGACTGGGTGAGTCAGTGATTGAGCATCTGCTTTTGGCTCAGGGTATGATTCCAGAGTCCCACATCGGGCTCCTTGCATGGAACCTGCTTCTCCCTTTGCCTGTGCCTCTGCTTCTCTCTCTGTTTCTCTCATGAATATATTAATAATAATAAAAGAAAGTAACAATGTGTACTTGGATACCTGTGCACTCCAATTTTTAATGTTTTTCACCTCTAAGTTTGGAACTAATTTTGTCTATAAAGTATTAAAGTCATATTTTATAGTTAGATTCATCACCAATAGGTCTGCGAGGTATCCTCTATCTTATTCAACAGATTTTATGCTTAGGATCCAGGAATGGTGCTGGACAATGAGATCACATTGATAAAAAGACACCAGCAGCTGTCGACAAAGTTAAGTCAATATTGGCAGTTAAGACAATAAAAAAATTTTTATTACAATGTACAATGTTAAGTTCTGTGAGAGTTTGCATATTTTTCTCACCTTGCTGCATATTTCTATATCTACATACCTAGAGAGCCTCACTCACCCAGATAGCTAACAGCAGAACCACTTACAAAACCATAATCATCAACAAGTGAGCTTTTTAGTTATAACTGATTATGCAGACTTCATAAATGAAAAAATCCAAGCATACTGATTTCCATTAACTTTATTTATATTGAACAAATATGTTTGCTGGTAAAACATTCATTATACTATAGCAATGACAAGAACAGCAGTTTTCAGAATTCATCCAGAAAATCCTGGGGAGGGAAGGGGTATCTCCCAAATATTTCAGAGGATCTGCAAGGTCAACACTGTTTTCATAATTCCACTAAGACATTTTATGATATTTTCCCTCTCTTTCTCTCGTTAGCACTAAGAATTTTCTCAGAGGTCATATGAGATAAGATGTTACAGACTGAATGCAAAAGCACATATGAGATGTTGTCTATTAGTTAGACATTAAAGAGTTTTTTTTAAAATGGTAAACAATACCATTACATTTTCTCACTGCATTTTTGCTTTAGAAAATATTTTCCTGGATACATTATTGATTTGAACAGGTAATGGATTTATTTTTAATGAATTAATAAACAAATACTTTAATGCATTTCCCAGCTTTAAGACTTAATAAGTTAAATATTGATAGATATGTCATGCCATATTGTCAAAAGTGCTTTGGGATGCTCAGTAATTTTTATACAGGGGCTTGAAAATAGCTTAAGAACTGCTGCCTTAGACTGGTTAATGGTTATTGGAAATATATGGAATGATTTCTGCTTTTTTAACAAAGAAAAGATGAGCATCTGAAGGTTTGAAATAGAAAATAAAAATTCATTTTAGAGAATTTCACATAACATTGTTGAATAAGGAAAGCATTGTTTTCACATAAGGGAAGGAGAGAAGATAAAATTAAGTTTCTTGGCAATCTTGAAGAGCTTCAAGGAGGAGGTGAGGACTGGATTCACTTAACCCTTAGAAAATCAATAACTATATATTTAGTTTATATCTACTTCTTTGGGAACAACATAACTTGAGAAGCTTCCAATATGAAGCCAGAATCAAATAGATATTCCTTTAAGTTTAATAGTCAAAGAGAAAGTAAGATGTCAATACTGACTCCCCAGGCAAGGCTCCACTGAGATGCCTTTGATCTGAACAATAACTCTATTGTCATTAACACAAATGCTGCGTATATTCCTTCCTCAATTTATGGGCCCAGATCTCATGGAGCCAAAGGGACTTCAGTGTATGTGTCACAGAAATATCAGCTGGAGTACGAGCAAATATTGATCAAAACCTATATTTTTACAAAGGGCTCTATGATTTTTAAAAAATTTATATCACTTTCCAATTTTGTATTTCAAGTATATTTTATTCTCACATATCTATAATAAGAAATGTTGCAAATTGTTTTGAAATGAAGCTGAATATTGACAGCATTCAGAGAAGTGCTATATGTATTAACTCCATGTTTGGTCCCAAGAAATCGATAAACAAAATTGCTCTTACATGAAACAGAAATTTCCTGTGAAAGCTAGAGCTATTTTAACATCTGAATCAGAAAACTTTATATTAAATGGCATTTTACAATTTAAATAGCACTTTGGGTTTATAGGAAACCTTGTACACAAATATTCATAGCAGGTATATTCACAATAGCCAAAACCAGGAAATAATCTTAATGTCCATCAACAAGTGAATAGATAAAGTTCATACCCATACAATGGAATACTACTCAGCAACAAAAAGAAATGATTCACTGTTACAACAAATGAAGGAATTTCAGAATTGTCATACTACTTGAAAGAAGCCAGAGGCAAATAGTACTTGTTGTATGATTTTATTTACATAAAATACTAGAAAATACAAACGAATCTATATTGAAAGGAAGCAGAGAGAGTTTTCAGAACAGGGGAGAGGGGCTCAGGAGAAGGAGGAGGAGGAAGGATGGACTGCAAAGGAGTACAGAGATTCTTCTAGAGAGATGAAAAATATTCTGTAATTTGATTGTGGCAATGGTTTCACAGGCGCATACCCTGTCAAAACTTTTAAAATTGTACACTTTAAAATGGATTCAGTTTATTGGATGTAAAATTATACCTCAATAAAGTTGATTCTTAAAATGCACTGTAACACAAATAACCTAATTAGATGGTCTCAAGGATCCTGTGACATAGTAGAGAAAATTGTGATCTCGTTTTGCAGTTGAAGAAACCGGAGCTCAAGAGATACAGTGACCTTCCCAGAGCCAGGAACGCCCAGAGCTTGAGAAAGATAGTTGTAAAGAATAGTGACTTTGAACCTTTTTCCTGTGATATTTTTTGTCAAGTGCAATATTCTGCAGATCTCCATTGTAGGAAACCATAAATGCTGGGATGCTGGGATTGGGTCTGAGTGCGGGCCAGAAGGGGTGGTGGTGAGGCAAGGCAAAGACATGTCTACGGAACCCCAGGGCTCTGGCACAGCTTGACTACCTGAAAGTGCTGGCGCAAACATGGATGCCAAACAGCAAACATCTCCCTACAGACCTCTGTGGCTCTATCATTTACTAGCTGTCATTTACTTCGGTCATTTTTTTTTTTAATGAGCATATATTAGTCTAATAAGCAGAAAATACAAATAAAAATGAATCATGATTAGTAAAGCCTTTCATAATCACTTTAACATTTCTGAACGTGATGAATGATGGGTATAGCTTGAATTTATCTGTCCTTTTGTATAGATGAATGAAATAACCAATAGGTCCACTATTACAGATAAAGAGCATTATCAGCGTTTTCACTTGGTCATAACTTCCCTTCCAAACTCTGCTGCTGCCTCTAGGCGCAGTGTGACACCCCATGGATAAGATCCAACTTACGTGGCCAGGTGAGTGTCAGAAACTCACCTGGTGTCACCTGGCTGCCATGACCACCAGTGCCTGAGCAGACACAGCAACTATAGGAAAAGGAAGGCCCAGATTCTCAAAGGACTCATCTACCCTTGCCAGACCAATCCCTCTGAAGATTCACTGACCGCCAGGTTTCTCTCCAAACTGAAGGTTTATAGAAGTAGCCAAGATGCTCACCCGGAGAGAAACAGGGACATCCTCTGGCACAGAGAATGGAGGTAAAGGGGGATCAGAACATCTCTGGATTTAGAAGGAGGATTGCCCCAAGGACAGGACGTTTGCACAAGAGGTTGCTATATAGTCAGATTTAGTTACATAGAATTTTTCAGTGTGCTTATGCCCCTTAACATTTCAAAGAGTTTATCTCTTACATTTTGGGTTTCTGTTAATTTGCTTACTAACTATGCAAGAATATCTGGGTGTCTAATATTTTGAATACTCTCAAGAGTGCAGAGGATGAAGAAGATTCCATATGATAATGTTCCACAAAATTAATTACCTGGGAGAATTCATGAACTTTGTTAGATTTGTGACAGCAGGGAAGTGACTAGGCAAAACCTAAGCCTTATTCTTGACTATGATCTCTCTCACACTTCTCAGTCACTGCCACAGTTTTGCCTGACTGATTCTCATTTGAATAACATTTCTTCACCTTCATGGTCACCACCATAATTCAGAAAGACCAACATCCTTCTCTCCTTTATGACCGCAGAAGTCCAGCTTCTATCCCCATCCAACGTATTCCACGCAATGTGATAGAAACATTCATTACAAAAGTGCAATCAATCCCCACCAGTTCTCTGTACCCAGTCCTCTCATGGTTCCCCATTTCCTTTAGGAAAATGTCCAAATTCCTTTTTAGGGTTTACAAAGTCCTAATGAACTGCATTCTACTTATCTCTCAGCAACGTCTTCTACCACATGAAATCCTAAACTCTACCCTTCAGCTAAATGAAAGTTTTCCAGTTTCTCAAACACAGAGTGCTGGGCTCTCAAACACGCTACCGCTTACTCTCCCAGAACATCCTTCCTCCCTCGTTTTCATCTGACACATGTTCATACCTCATTTTAGCTCTCACTTCTTTTAAGCCCTCCTTTATGGCCTCCATCTTGGTCACATGCCCTTTCTAGAGCTGAGTGTCCCCATTAGAGTGGTTATCACAGTATTATAATGAACTAGTTGTGTGTATATTACCTCAGAATCATAAACTCTCAGACACACGAGTATCTTGCTTTTTTTTTACCATTTTCTCTCCAGTTTCTAGCATAGTGCCTGCCAAAGAGTAAGAACTTAAGACATATTTCTTGAATGAATTGACTGAATAAGCCATCTTAACAAAAGATTAGAGTGCATGGCCCTGGACTGCTGGATGGCACCAGTTTAAGATAATATATTGGCTGCAGATGGGAAACATTGCTTTCTTCCAAAACTAGGGTAACAGCTAGTGTGGGTTCATGAGTCAACATCTCTCCTGGCTGAATATTATCTGAAACAGTTGAATTTGGTTGAAAACCAAAGTTTTTCATCTCTGTAGGAAGAACATGCAGAACACTGTCATTTTCCAACATACTATTCTTTCATTGGCAAGAAGAATCTTCTAGCATTTTAATCGATAAAGCACTTCCATGATTAGGTTTAAGGTTTGCCATAGGTATAAGGGCCCTGTCCAATGAGACTAATGCACCAAGGTTAAAGAGGAAAAATACTGGTAAGCTTTAAGCATGTTTAGGATAATTGGGCCCAACATGCGTAAATTGCTTTCAGATGAAAGGCTCTAAGCAATTGTTAAATTATAAACACTGAAAAAAATTCTCTGCATCCAATCTAGAGAAGAAAAGGTTTCCATTTGTACAGCAAATTAGATTCAGGTATTTCTGTAGGTCAGCATTTTTTTTTTTTTTTTAAAGGCAAGGGAAGCTCTTCTGGCGCTTGCCATGTCTGACTCAGAGACGGAAGGACCTGGTAACTGCGGAAGCCTTTTCGCCTTGCACTTGTGCCACAGCAATTACATTGGAAGGGGTCCTAGACTTGTGGGGTGTGGGATGTGGGATAAATTTGGAGAAAGACCACAATATGTAAACAAAACCTGCCAGTTTTCCAAAATACCTAACCACAAGACTTCACATTTTGGCAACTTAGAAAGAGTCAAATGTGCTTTATTCTGACAACAAGTTTTATTCTCAGCAGGGAGAGTTATGAATCCCAGTTAAAGCAAGCAACTACCAATAACCAAAGTTAGAGGAATTTTTAAATATAGCCTATATAATAAAACTTAGCAAGTACATGTTCAGAGATAATATGCATCAAAGGAGCAAGGACATCAGTAGAATCTTTGAAGTGTATGCATGTTTTCAAAATCCTTTAGATTAAAAAATCCTACATAAGGAGAGTTATTTCTGAAGACAGATTAATAGCATTAAACTGCTCACTTTATGTTAACTAGATCTTCTGGATGGCGATATTATCATCAAACATAATAGTGTTTGAATGTTAGATAAATTTTATTATGACTTCTCAGTTTCCAATGTCCTAAAAGTGCTATATTTTATATTGTTATTTGGCTTTGCCTAACTAGCATATACTTTAAAGCAATCAGAAAGTCAAAGGAGGGGGATCCCTGGGTGGTTCAGCGGTTTAGCACCTCTCTTTGGTCCAGGGCGTGATCCTGGAGTCCTGGGATCAAGTCCCACATTGGGCTCCCTGCATGGAGCCTGCTTCTCCCTCTGCCTCTCTCTCTCTCTTTCTCTCTCTCTCTGTCTCTCATGAATAAATAAATAAATAAAATCTTAAAAAAAAAAAGAAAGAAAGAAAGTCAAAGGATAGATAATCCATCTCCAAGCATTGTTGTATTTTCCCAGAATTTCAATATTGTTGTTGGTCAGAGAAAACAACGGCTTCAAATCCCAAATAGCTCTAAACTTGTACCATATCCATTGCCAACTCACATTTAAACATGCCCCAGGGTGCTATTCATCTTCCCCACCTTCTGGAAAGAAATGGGCTGCAGGCTTTCTCCCTCCTCAGCCAGAGGCTTCTCCCTCTCCAGAGCCTGGCCTTATCAAGTCTGGAGAGTAACGAAGGGTAAACAGCTTAGTTGCCTTTAAGAATGCTGATGACAAAAAAAAAAAAAAAAAAAAAAGAATGCTGATGACATTGCCTTGATCAGTTTCCAGGGGAAAAGACAAGCATAGACTAAGTGGTCTATGGTAACTTTGCTAAAGTCTGAGGTTCAAAAGTAGGGATGGTGGGAGGTGGGAAACTCCATGAAATAAGAAGAGGATAGGAACATTCCAGATACTGTCTCAGAAGGGAGTTAGGAACAGTAGTTTAGGACTAATTTAAAAAAAAAAAAAAAACCTTTATTTTTCTTTTAATATTCCTTGGATTCCCCTAAAGTTGTGATTTTATTAACTGGATTATTTTTTTGTTTTTGTTTTGTTTCTCAAGGCTCATTTTTTTTTAATGTTTCAAGTTCTTACTTAAATTCTAGTTAATATAAAGTGTAATATTAGTTTCAATAGTAGAATTTAGATTCATCACTTACATACAACACCGAGTGCTCTTCACAAGTGCCCTCCCTAATCTTTATCATCCATTTATCCCTCCCCACCAACTTCCCTCCAGCAACCCTCAACTTGTTGTCTATAATTAAGAGTCTGTTTTATGGTTTGCCCCTTTCCCTCTTTTTTTCTTTCCTCTATGTTCATCCGTTAAATTAAATTCCACATATGAGTGGAATCATATAGTATTTGTCCTTCTTTGACTGACCTTTTTTGCTTAGCACGATACACTCCAGCTCCATCTATTTTGTTGCCAATGGCAAGATTTCATTCTTTTTGATGGCTGAGTAATATTTCATTGTACTTCTTCTTTATCCATTCATTAGTAGGTGGACATTTGGGCTCTTTCCATAATTTGATTATTGTTGATAGTGCTGCTATAGACACTGGGGTATACATATTCCTTCAAATCAGTATTTTGTATACTTTGGGTAAATATCTAGTAATTATAATTGTTCTGTCATAGGGTGGTTCTATTTTTAACTTTTTGGGGAACCTCCTTACGTTTTTCCAGAGTGGCTGCACCAGCTTGCATTCCCATGAACAGTGTAAGGGGGTTCTCCTTTCTCCACATCCTTGCCCACATCTGTTATTTCCTGTGTTGTTAATTTTAGCCATTCTGACAGATGTGAGGTGATATCTCATCAGGGTTTTGCTTTGTGTTTCCCTAATGCAGAGACATGTTGATCATCTTTTCATGTATCTGTTAGCCCTCTGATGTCTTCTTCAGAAAAAAATGTCTATTCATGTCTTAGAAGTTGTAGATTAGGACCGAGTAGTTTAGATTTATTAAAATTCTATAGTGATTAGAAATAAAATACTTTTTTTAAAAGACACATTCATTCATTTATTTTCCCATTCATCTAGGAAATATTTGCTGACTTACTCTACACTTGTTTGGTATGAACTCTGCCTGGTACTGAAGATATAACAGTGAATGAAAATGAAACACTCTCTACTCCTTACAGAACTTCCTATCTGGCAGGTGTATAATATATGTGCTTGCGTGCGTGCATGCGTGTGTGTGTGTGTGTGTGTGTGTAGGTAGAAATATAAAATTTAGAAATAAAATACCCTTTTTTTTTTTTTGCAAGACACCCCAAAGAGTTGGAGCAGGGAGAGAGGGACTTGCTTCCCAACTCCCCATTGTGGAAGTTAATGAAAGAGACATCTTCCTTTCCCATCTTCCAGCAGTTAGGACCATGCTCTCACCTAGGAATGTGAGCATGATTATGGCTCAGAAACAATAATAAATTAATCAGGAATGCCATACCAGGAGTGTCCTGAATTCAGCAGTGTAGCAGGAGTTTCAGTGGTGAGGTTCTAAGCACACATGGTGTGATTTGAACCACATAGCTGCCCAGCTTTAGACTTCCTACCAATTTCCTTTCCCAGGTTTTTCTGTGATCTCATCAATCTGTCTCCTATACCTTCTATTGCTCCAGTTGAACAGAGTTCATGTCTGATGCTTGTCACAAAGAATAGCAACCGGCTGAAGGGGAGACATTAATCAACTAGGACTGTCATTGTCAATTAATTACAATCATGGTTAAGTGTTATGAAGAAAAGATGTATTTGTCCTTTTGGGTAGAAAGCAAAGAAAATAATTAGGAAGGCTGAGACCCATGTCACGTGAAGACTGGAGAAAAAGTTTCCCAAAAAATGAATAGAATGTTAGAGTTACTAGAGAGGAAAGCCTTTGCAGGACCCACAGCAAAGGAAGAGAACGCTGTACTGGAGTCCTACATGAATCTGTGAAAATAAACAACAGTAAGACCTCTGTAGGATTTTGACATTCCCATTAGGGTCACTTTTGTGCTCTTAAACAGAAACTAAAGAAAATCCTCAGAAATGATTTGCATTCCTCTTGGCACTTCACACAATTCCTATATTCAAATGCTGACAGCTTTATGTCTGTTCCATTCACACTAGAATGGTCCAGTGCAAGTCCTCTAGACCTCTCCTAGGTTCTTGTGCTCCACCCGTCAGATCTCTCATTGTCTTGGCCATCCAGGTGTTTGCTTTAAGATGTTACGTGATTATGGGAATTCTCTTTCTTAAAATCCTTCTAGGCCAACATCCCATCACCAAAAGGATGAAGCATATGTTCCTTAACAGACATAAAAGCTCTCTCTAACGTGGTCCTGACAATCTTTCCAGCCTTACTCCCATTACTCACTCCCCTCAACTTTGTGTTCTAGCAACACTGCACTACTTATAATTCTCCAAACATAGTAGGAGGTTCTTTGCCTCTGTACCTTTGCTTACCTACTAATTTCTCTAAGCCTGAGACACAATTTTCCCTATCCCTTACTTCTCTACCTTCTCTTAATTTTAATTCATATTTGTGAATGAGCTCAGATATCATCCTTTCCTTCAGAAACTTTCCTGGAACTTCTGGATTGGATGAAGAGCTCCTGTAACAACTATATAGAGATAGATATTGTCATGATATTCTGAAGACTGGGAAGTCCAAAATCAAAGTGCCATCCAGTTAAGTTCCTGGTGAAGGCCCTCTTCCTGACATATAAGTCTATCTCCTCATTGTATCCTCTTATGGCAGGGGAAGATAGGTCATCTCTCTCATGGTCCTTCTTCTAAGGACACCAATGCCATTCACAAGGACTCCACCTCATGTCCTTATTACTACCAAAGGACTACGTTCTAACATATAATTTTGAGGATGATAAAAACATTCAGTCCTTAATACCTGAAAAGGTTTGCGTCTTATTTATTTTGATATCCCTAACCCCTAGAATGGTTTCAGCCAAAAATTAGGTTCTCAAAAAATACGTTGAACAAATTCATGTATATAATGTTCTCATTAATATAAGTAACAAAATTATAACCTCTGATTTTACTGAAGACTTTGACTTATTTAATGTGATTTGTTTCTCCAAGAACTATGTCCTCTACCCTTACTCTCTGATAACTTCAATAATCAATAATCTTCCTAGAAAAGTGAAAAGACAGAGTTGATGGAGAAAATAGCAAGGCAAGAAAAAGAAATGTGAAGGAGTAGTGTTGCTGCAAAAATGATGAGTCACAGAGACATTTGCAAAATGAAGAAGGAAAGAGTGGGAAATGAGAAGTCTCAATTATGGTGCGTGATTCAGCCACAGATTAGTATGCTGTATCTTAGTTCCAGTTTCCTTCACATCTATTTTAACTGTACAGATCTGACTTCCTGAAGTAATCTATTTCTAGTAACATATATTCAGCCCTGACATGTGTAATTCCTGTCATGGGCCACATCAACCTGTGAAAGACAAAATTCAGATTCCTGACAATGCTTGGTGTAGGAGCCCTTAATCTCTGAGCTGCTTGGGAATTAAGTATAGCTAAGGCCTTGGTGGAGAAGGATGTCCACACCCCCCGCTTGGCAATCACAAGTCCCCAAGAGTGTTGGCCTTTTCCCTTTTTGCACAAACTCCACTAATATTCCTCTATCTTTAACTGAGGTTGAAGAAGGATCAAAAAGCTGAAAGCAGAGGGTTTAGATGATAGACAGTCCTGGATTAACCCCCAATTCTATCATTTCCCATTTTTGTATGACCTTAGGTTTAATAACTTCTCCAAGCTCAGTTTCCTCAGAAATGGGGACATAATAGTACCTGACTCACGGGGTTTTGGTGACAAGTAAATGCTGATAATGTATCTGTGACACTCGTAGCACTATGCCGAGAACACAGTGAGTATATTCAATAAATTATGCATGCATTAATTCTTTCCAGCTGAAAGGAATACATTTTGGCCCATGATGACTCACTGGGTCATGTAATATGAGGCCAGACACCACCTCCTTTTGGGTGGCTTCTGCTTTGTCTTCCAGGTAACTGAGTTTGCAGCAAACTCTGCCTTAAGGGCCCTAGTTATCTTCTTCAGAAACTATGAATCTCTCATTCTCTGGCCTGATGTATCACTGCTTCTTTGGAGGACTGGGACGATCCTGCTGCCATCCTTCTTTAAGGCATGCTAGACTCATGGCATTTGCACTTTCAATCTTTGAGAGTTTGGCCATATATAGGTGTGCTGCCAGGTGGTTCCTGTGGAGAAGCAAGTACTTAGCCAGTGAGTAAGACTGACTGATTATTCAGTCTTCGTATCTTAATTAGTATGTGTGAATTTAGGTATTCTGGAACATCTCAAGATGTTTCCTTTGCAAATGTCAAGGGTGTACCATATACATAAAGGCCCATTTCCGAGAAAAGCATCATGGACCAACTAGAAATAGATGTATTTTGTTGGGGTTGTGTGTGTGTGTGTGTGTGTGTGTGTGTGTTTTAGAGAGATGGAGAGAGTGCAAGTAGAGTGAAGAGGAGCAGAGAAAGAGGGAGAGAGAATCCTAAACAGACTCCATGCTCAGTGCAGAGCCTGACATGAGGCTCAATCTCACGACTCTGAGATCATGACCTGAGATGAAATCAAGAGTCAGAAGCTTAACCAACTGAGCCACCCAGGGACCCCTGCAAATAGATGTATCTTAACTAAATGCAGCTTGGAAAGTCCTATGTGACATTTCCTCAAATGGGTTATAGACCTACCCTTTAAGGTACACATCAAATGTCATCTCCTCTTCTGTGAAGTCCTCTTTGACTTTTCTCAAATATGTTTGCTATTTCTTCTTCTTTGCTTCATAGTATTGTGTGCATAACCCATATAACATTTGTCACTTCACGGTTGGTCTCCTTTACTACCCATAGTTACTTGAGAGCAGAGACTCGATCTTTATACTCCAAGTACTTCCCTATTACAGTTTCTAACATGTAGTTATCTCTCAATAATTGTTTTCCTATAAGAATGAGCCATGGAAGGCCATACTCATTCTGTGGTGTCAGCTCTACAAATCATATCCCTATGGAATTGGGTTACACCTGCTAATTCCACTAGACTTAAGGTAGATTGATCTGTCTTTACTTTAGCTGTGCAATGTTTTCCTGGGAACTTCTGCTATCTAGACTATCCTAGTATACCTTAGATTGGTATCTCCCAAGGTCTTGGCTCCACTGGCAAAGTTTACCCATGAGTAACCCATGAGCAACCCATGAGTAAACCTCTCTGTGCCTACTATCATTTACAAATGATAGTAGAAATGCCATAGAAATCTAACCAACATGCAAGCAACACACTACCAAGATTGCCAGAGCCAGCTTTACAAGAGAAATTTTCAGAGATAGTAATAATAGCAGGTGTGCAATTTTCCCACTGCCGATAGCATCCTGGAGCAATAGACAGGGTCTCAAGAGGTCTGGTTGTCAGGCTCCAGAAGAGAAACCTCAGACCTTTGAACTGAGTGACCAGGAAATAATATCTTCCCCTGGCACAGTCAGGGACTGAGATCCAATAGAAATTTAATGGATGAAACCTTCGTTCTAGCCCTGATTCATTAGTCAAGCACTCATGGTCAGGGAAGCAAACATTTTGGGGTCCACACTGTATGGTTGCATCTATGTGATATGGCTGGCTGGTGCCATGGCTTGTACCTCAGTATTCATGGTTGGGGTAACACCAGCCCTTCCCTGGCATAATCAGGGGATGTTGAGGTTGCAGCTTTCATGATATGGGAGATGGATGACAATTTTGACCATGTCAGCCCTCTATCAGGATCCGGGGCCTGAATTACTCAGCTAGAGCTGCTTTTATGGAGCTTTGCAGGGAAAAGCCTGTAGGCCATTAGTACAGGACAAGTTAAAACATGATGTTTCAATGAATTTAATCTTTATACGGCTCTAACTCATTAGCATCTGCTAGGCCTAAGTAAAATTGGTGAATTAAATTCAACCAGATTGACTTACTTCCTTCTTATAGACAAAGTCACTAACACTCCTCTCTCTAAAATAAAAATGATTGTTAAGCCCATAAGTACAGGACCTCCATCTAATGCAACCCTAGTGCCTGCACTACTACTCTTGTTGAGTGAATAAATGAATGAACCTTCAGTTACGGGATTTAAACTTCATTGTTGGTTGACTTTGACTTGAAAGGGGATTGAAATGTGTTCGTTATTTGTTTATTGTTATTGAAGTCATTGTAAAACCATAATAAGGGCTAGTACTATTTAACAGAGTCGTTCTCTTTATACTCTATCTCTCTACAGCAGCTGTTACATACTTCCCTAATATCTACTTGCTGCCTTTGGATATTTTTATGAAGTTCCTTTGGAAAGAACAGTCACCAATTTAGTGAGAATTTAAGAAGTAACAGCAGGATGAAGGGGCTAAGTGCTGGCTGGACTTAGTGGCTGACTTAGTAAATAAAATATGAAAAGGGAAAAATAGTAGTCTTGCAGTGGAGAAACCTGGCACACATTATCTTAACCAAGTGAAGGTAAACATCAAGGTAAACATGATAGAGCACTTTGATGTCACATAGTCTCTGATATTCCTCTGTGACATTCTTTTCAAAACACATAATTCCACTGTACAACAAAAACTTCAGATAAACCAACATTGAAGAACATTCTACAAAACTCTTTACCAGTTCTCATAAAAAAATGTCAAGGTCATTAAAAACAAGGAAAATCTGAGCAACTGTCACAGACAAAAGAAGCCCAAGAGACATGATGACTACATGTAATGTGGTATCCTGAGTGAGATCCTGAAACAATAAAAAAGCTTTAGGGAAAAGAAGTGAAATTAGACAAAATGTGGAGTCTAGTTAATAGTAATGTATGAATATTGGGTCCTTAGATGTAACAAATGTACCACAGCAATGGCAGATATTAACAATGGGGAAACTGAATGAAAGCTGTACGGGAACTCTGTCATTTCAGCTGCTTCTTCTTCTGACCTAAAACTATTATACATTTTTTAAAAAAATGAATGATACTTGATGTAAATGATACTTTATGTAAAGGTGTTTAGAGCCACTTGATTGAAGGCCAGTAAGAATACAATGACTAAAACTGGGTCTGGCACACAGTGAGCAGTCGACAATCTCATTTGAATAAATTTAATGGCTATAAAATATTTTTGCATCCTATGAGCTATTTATTTGCAATTAAAAAGAGTTTTAAAAATCCTTAAATTGTAAAGTTATGGGAGAAGTTACTCAAACGGAGGAAAAACAATGTTTTCATTTACTGGAAGTTTCCAAAAGATATTCAAACCAGGGATAATTTAAGGAAAGTTCCAGAGGAGGTGGCATGTGCAATCGGTTAGCAAGCTGCCCAGCCAAATGGAACATTGCTGTAAGGGAAAATGGAGAGGATCTGATTAAAAGTAGGTATGTTTTCTTATGTGAACTTTAAAAATTGATACCATTTCCTCTTCTGCCTTTTGTTTGTTGTGGTGAGCTCTAGTCTTCTTGCTTTCTCTTGTTTTTATATACATTTTTTTTCTTGTGGCCTTTCTCACATTTCATTTTTTCTTCTTTCTTACTCCCCTGATTATCTTCTGTCTTTCTTTTTAATTTCTCATGACCCAGCAGCCCCAGGCTGAAGGTTGATTCACTTTCATGTGAATGACTTAGCTCCTTGTCTTCTATTCTCAGGCACCTGGCTTTGAGTCTCCCCATTGCGTATTAGCATTTTCTTAGGGACACTTGCATACATTTAGAAAGTACTTTCTGATTCATTTTTCTTAGGTTGTCTGTATCTGAAAACAGATGCATCTCATCATGTTTGTTAATTTACAAATCTAGAAAACAGTGTAGAATTGGTGGCAGAACATATTTTCCTATGAGTAAAGTAGCAGTAACAGTGCTGTGCTCACTTAAAATATGCTCAAAGCAGAGTTATGTAAAATGACAAATACATTTTTATCCTTTTATATATTTTTAAACTTAACTTCATCAGTTTTGATATTTTATTACCCAAGGAATCAGAAAGCTTAGTTTTGGGTCTCCTACCTGGGAGACTCTGGACAAGTCATTTAATCCTTCAAGTCTCTCCGTGCCCAGTAGTAAAATGGAAATGATCTATATAACACTTAACATCCTCAGAGAAACAGTCAATCCTGATCCTCATTCCAGATGTAAAATCTATGATTCTAAATTTCAATCAGTATTTAAAGGATTCTATTCACATTTTACTTTGCAAGGCAATGAAGATGCCATTGAGAGTTATAGAGAGTCAAAGAGGGCTTGTCCACTTGACAGAATGTGTGGAAGAAGAGGGGAGGGAAATGCTGGAGGTTTTGCTGTACTTTAAGATCAAACACACACTAATGTACCAGTTCAAATGGGGATGGGTTTGTCCTGCCAGTTGCTCTATAGACAAATGTGATCAGGTCCTTTTGAATCTATAATGAGAAATCCCTAATCACACATCTATTTTTATCTATAATGTATATACTTGAATCAGATTTTTGAAGAGGACAGAAGTATATATTTAGTTTTGCTTATATAATTTATGTTGCTGCTAAGGTGTATGTCTAACCAAAATATTTATGGAACCATTCTCTGATATAATATTATTTGTATAAAAAAGGTTTAACTCTTTTCTTTTATTATCATTCTCTCTGCCAAGGAGCCCTGGGACTGCATAGATGGTAGTTACAATTTCACAATCTGTGGTTATCCCCTTATTTTATTATTATTCTTTTTCATAAACCAACTATGTAATCAGCCAGCATTTTTGGCAATCTGTTTCATTTTTAAACAAAATGACAATTTCTTACATATTTTTGTTTTGGATAATAGAGCTCACAGTTAATGAAGTAGAACAGTAGAGAATTTTCACATTGTCATTATTTCATTTGTGTGCACAAAATGACCATTTCATTTTCCTACTGCCTAGGCATATCTCCTTCCTGAAAGAAGAAATTATAATAATACGTTACTTTTCCTGATTGGACTTATTCTTAAGTATTATTTGAGTCTGTCCTCATACTAACCCTATGATGGTGAGAATAATACTATTATCCCCATTTAAAATAAGAGGGAACAAAACAAGAATTTTACATAGAAGTAAGTGGCAAAAAGTTGGAATCGACATAAATATTTTTTCTTTTTTTGTAATTTTTTAAAAATTTGATTCCAGACAACACACAATGTTGCATTAGTTTCAGATGTACAATGTAGCAATTAAACTTCTCTGTATAGTATGCTATGTTCACCACAAGTATAGTTATATCTGTCACCACACAATGCTAGTACAGCATCATTGACTATATTTCCTATGTGGTGCCTTTTATTCCTGTGTTTTATTCATTGCATAACTGGAAGCCTGTATGTCCAACTCCCTGTTTTGCCCATCCTCCCATTCCCCTTCACTCTGGCAACCACCAGTTCTTTGTATTTATAGGTCTGATTCTGCTTTTTGTTTGTTTATTCATTTGTTTTGCATTTTAGATTCCACATATAAGTGAAATCATATGGTGTTTTTCTTTCTCAGTCTGATTTCTTTCACTAAGCATAATATCCTCTAGGTCTCTCCATGTTGTTCCAAATGGCAAGATCTCATACTTTTTTATGGTCATGTAATATTTGTGTGTGTGTGTGTGTGTGTCTGTGTCTGTGTACCACAACTTCCTTATCTATTTGTCTATTGGTAGATACTTAGGTTGCTTCTATATCTTGGCTGTTTTAAATAATGCTGCAATAAACATAGGAGTGTGTATATCTTTTCCAATTAATGTTTTTATTTTCTTTGGGTAGATATCCAGTGGTGGAATTATTGGATCATAGGATATCTCTATTTTTTGAGGGAACTCTATATTGTTTTCCACAGTGGCTGTGCCAATTTACATTCCCACCAACAGGGCACAAGGGTTTCTTTTTCTCCGCATCCTTGCCAATACTTGTTATTTTTTATCATTTTTATTTTAGCCGTTCTAACAAGGTGTAAGGGGATACCTCATTGTGGTTTTGATTTGCATTTCCTTGATGACTAAGAATATTGAGTATCTTTTCATGTCTCTGTTGGCTATCTGTATTTCTTCTGTGAAAAATCTTCATTTGGGTCCCCTGTCCATTTTTTAATCAGATTGTTTGTTTTTTGGTTCAACGTGAATATTTAAACACCAATAAAAAATAAATTTATTTAAAAAAATATGAATATTTAAACTTATCGTAGTCTACAAATCATGATAATTCATTTATTGGAATACTATATAGCCATTAAAAATGGTTCATAGAAAAATATTTGTGACTAATGCATATATATATACACTGACATGGAAAGTTTCAGTATATTATAAAAGTATTTGTCCAGTATTCTCTATTTTTAAAATTGCATTTGTGTATAAATATTCCTGCCTAGAAATAAATATTTGAGATCTTTTGAGAAATGAGTCAATACAGCAAATTGATTACAAATATAAGTTTGCAGTGAAATAGATCAAATTATGATTTTGGATTTAGTCACGTTATCATTTACTATTTAATTTGAATCAATTATTTGTTCACTGTGTCCTACTCTATATAAAGTAAGGATAAAAGTAACCTCAAAAGTTAATTAATATGTGAGCATCCAATGAGATGGTTCATCTAAAAACCCAAGTCTAGTTATCCACACATAGCAGTCATTCAATAAACTTTGTAATGTTAATATACATCCCTGGGTCAATGATTATGAAAGGTTTTGATATTATTTTTCTTTTACACATTTTCTGATTCCTTAAAATGATTTAAAACTTTTATTTTATCTTGTTTTGACTTTGAAGAATACAACCAGAATGAAACTCTGTCTTTTGGCTCTGAATGTAGTCTTATTTCCATATCATTCATGTCATTCAACTGAAAATGTGACCCAGGATCTGGGAAGTGGTTAAGACCTTGGGCCCTGGAGGTAGCCTGGCTGGGTTCCACCATTCTATTTGTGTGACCTTGTGTATGTTACTTAACCTCTCTCTGCCTTAGATTGCTCATCTTTAAAAAGGGGATAATAGTAACTTCATCATACAATTACTGTGAGGGTTGAATAAGATAAAGCATATAAAGTACTCAGCTGCCTGCTTGGCATGTAGTATATTACATTACAATTCCAAAATATTTCTCAAGTCTGTTGAGTCTGCATTTGAGTATTGTAACATTATTTTAGTCATTGGTAGAAAAAAATACAAATCTGCGGTGTATATAGATCTTTGTGAACCAGATGCTTCCTTATGCTGCTAAACTAGTCTTGATTTTCACAAATGGACTTAAAAACAGATGTTTTGAGGCATCCCAGATATTTAGATAATCTGGACATGATTAAAATATACATATTCATGAGCATTTCTATTGTTCACCTTTCTTAAAGTCAAAACTCCATTATAATGTCCATAGCATATTTTATAAAACTCCTCCACTTTATCTCTCACCATTGCACTATAGGCACCCCCCCACACACCTCCATGCAAAGCCTCAACTATTCAATTTTCCATACTTTATCTCACTTTTGAGTTTCTATATATTTTTCTTCTGCCTAGAACACATTTTGTCTTTTTTTCCCTCTCCTATAACAACAGCTGGTAGTGACTTATATTCATTCACAGGTCTCCACTTAGATGCCACTTGCACTGGAAGTCTTCCTCACCACCAAGCATGGATCCTGTGACTCTCCTATGTCTCTCAGTCCTCCTTGTGTTTTAATGAAATGTCTTCTCTCCTGTCTGATTCCATACTGGCCTATAAATAATGACAGTGGGGTTTGTGTCTAGGCCATAGTTGTATCTACATCAATCTCAGTATCTTACACCATATTGGACATCCAAGAAATAGTTGTTGTATGTGTGATTTTTAGCTATTTGTTCTTCATAGGTTCTATGCAGCATAATGGCACTTCTGATGAAGAAAGAAAGAAAGAGATAGAAAAAAAGAAGAAAAGAGAAGAAAGGAAAGAAAGGAAAGGAAAGGAAAGGAAAGGAAAGGAAAGGAAAGGAAAGGAAAGGAAAGGAAAGGAAAGGAAAGGAAAGGAAAGGAAAGGAAATAAGGTAGGCTATGTATGAGATTGTTTTGCAATCTTTCTTGAAATATTAGACATGAATTCCATTAAAATGCACTGAAATTGTTTCATTGGAAGAATTAAGCATTCATCTTTGTTTCTTATATTTAGAAGCATATTTCTATAACTAGATATGCTTTTTACATAGAATATAACAGGCTCTGAACATACAAATAATCAGACAAATTATGTGGATGAATTATTATATATACATATCATATTATTGTATAATGTCTTTGAAGAATGGATTGATATTTTTTCTCCATTAAGAATTCTTTTGAAGAGTCTATACTGTACATAAATGTGTATATACATATAATTTTTTACAGCTGTCTCATATTTGAAAGTAAAGCCATTTCCTTTCAAAATTAGACATTAAGACAGACAACTATTTTTAATGGTAACAGATTTTGGAGTTATTCTAAAGCACTATTATTGCATTATTGATGCTTGACTTGTAAGAAACTATACATGATTGTTGAAAATGTCAAATAGCCATTTCCAAGCCTAGGCTTTCAGAGAACATAGCACTGCCTTTATTACTGATGACACATATTCATCACTAAAACTTTTAAAAAAGTATCTTCTGAGAGTATCCGTGGGGCCTGAAAGTGTACTCCTTTATTAGAGATTTAAAAATAAAAGGCTTAATAAGCTAGTTAATAGTTTTAGAACTAAAGATAGGTCTTTGGCGAGACTGTAAAGAAGTATAATCTGGCTTTGGTGATCTTGCATCCTTCTTTGGAAGACTTTTAGCATCTCTCCCAAGTGGTGGGGGCCCCTCATTGCTCTCTGGGACCATCTCTGTCTCTAATGGACTTCCCCCATACATTCACTCTCCACAACCCACCTCCTCAGCATAAATGCTGGTGTCAGACGGAGTTGCCATCCTACCTTCCACTTGACTTTCACACAAAATATAGCAGCAACACAGTGTTCAGGAGGGTCCTACTCTTAACTGATTCCTGCTACAGCAAGAAAGCATAGTGAGAAAGGATCTGGCCTGGTTTACTAGGATCTAGGTTCTAATGTCCCACATCTGTTCTCCAAAGTGTGTTTTCTTTCTTCTTCAGTCTTGTAATCTCTAGGTTCCTACTGTTTTGTTGGATTTCAGGCCACCAGCATTGTGTCCTCTGTTTATGGACTGTCTGCTTCCCTTGTCTCAGGTCATACGAAATATTTCCCTTTGGACCTTCTGTGCCTGTCTTTCTGTTCCTTTCCCATTGGCTTTAATCAAACATCAGGACTTTACATCTCAACTCTGGAGTTACACCTTGACTATCAGTATATGAGCTTTATGAGGCCAGACAACTTCCATTTCTATTATATATTCCCCGTTACCTTACTTACTAGCACTGATGCCTTCCCCTATAATCTGCACAGTTCACATTAGGCTGACTAAATCCATGATCTGATTTTTCCAAAATTTTATGTGATAATGCATCAGTGCTAACCTCTAACATATCATGCATCTTTTAGGAATTCAATGGTGTTGTGCCATAAAGAAGTGACAGGTGTGAAAAACTTTTTTGTTTCTCCTCTGCTTAAGTCATTGATAGAAAGAAAGTGGTTTACAGTGAAAAAAAAACAAAAAACAAAAAAAACATGTGGCTCAGAAGCAGGGCCAAGACCTGATCCCTAGTTCCTCTGATTCAGAGTAGGGCATCAACTTAGGGAAATGTAAGTGATGTTGCTCCATTTCTCCTGCATCCCAGTGGGAGCATTCAAGTGACTATTTACACACTACTGGTGATGGCCAGAGTCATAGCAATTTTGCTCTCATCCATAGCTTCTCTTGTTTTACATCTATAAATATTGACAAATTGAATGTTGTTGGTAAGTAGAAATACTTCTGTATTGAAACCCTATTTCTATTAGCCAAGCAACTATTCTTTTTTAAAAAATATTTTATTTATTTATTCATGAAAGACACACAGAGAGAGGCAGAGACACATCCAGAGGGAGAAGCAGGCTCCATGCAGGGAGCCTGATGTGAGACTCGATCTCAGGTCTCCAGGATCACGTCGTGGGCTGAAGGCGGTGCTAAACCACGGGGCCACCAGAGCTGCCCTAGATGTCATCTTAAGACATTTGGCTATCTGAATGTTCTGCTCACAGCTTGGGAGAAAAATAAGAAGTAGAAATAGTATAATAAAAAAAAAGAAAAGAAATAGTATAATAAATCAGCATGTTGAAATGTGGCACCAGACAACTAAAACAACCTGGCCTCAGGGAAGGGATGCAGAAAAAAATGAATAGAACTCTGGGGTCATTTTATATAAAGACAAAAAAAATTGATTATGTCTCTCAAAGGATGATGAGGGCATTACAGCATTGTTGGACAATTCAATAACCTAGATTAAATTAGGTGTTCATGCTCTCTTTGAGGAGACAGACAAGTTTACAATATATGTGGGACTGTCTCCAGCCTCTATCCTCCCAAACCCTCCTCCACCCTGCAACCAGAGCTCAGCTTCTAAGACACAAATTTCATCCCGTCATTCCCCTGATCTGATTCCTAGTGGGTAGCCTTTGCCTGTTGCCTGTGAACCCCAGGCATCCTTGGTCATTCTCCCACCAAAGAATGGCCCCTACATTGCCATCATGTAAACCAGGATTTTTTTTAAATTTTTCAATAAGAGAGGTTAAGATGATTTCTGCATGTTGCTCAGCAAAATTTAAAATTCAAAGGGGCATCAGGTAAATGTGTGACAAAATGTGTCATCTTTTTGATGGGATAGACAGAAAACAGAGGTCCTGATCCACTTCAGGTAATTAAAGGGTCTGTGACACATCTTAAAAGTGAAGAGGTATGAATTCTAGGGCCTTGGCGGAATTCCAAACCACATAATTATACCTTGCACTTTCTACCTAAAAATTTCCTCTGAGTTTCAGCTGGAAAATAAATTCTTCACTTCCCCTACTAAATATTGCCACTGTGGCTTGTGAGGCATCATTATGCTTCTTTAGGCAGACCCTTCCTCTATTTCATTGAAGTTTCCCCTGCAAGGTGGCCCAGATTAAAAGGTACTGTTTTACAAAATCTTTCTATACATTGTTGGATAAATATGGTAAGCATGGCCAACTCAATCCCAGAAAGGAGATAGATAGATGATAGATAAATAGATGGGTAATAGATATATAGGCATTAAAAACATATGAAAATCAAAGGAATGGAAAATTATAAATATTGGATTTCATTGAATTATTGTATGAATGGTTCATTTAAACTACAGCTCACCTCTTACACAACTGGTGGCTCTAACCCCCTGTCAGGATGATTGTCAGCATGAGGAAATAGAAGAATTATTTTAACGGTTACTGATTGAAATAAAGATCAAGGGTCATTTGCAAGTGTCTTTCTGAACTGGATTATGCTTAGCTTTCAAGTGTAACCAAAATTTGTCTCAAATAATTATACTAAAAGTGTTGTAACAAATGGTACATAATGTAGATGTTTCTTTATTAAAATTGATTGCATCTTTTTTATACTCTGTAAATGTAAGTAGAATCCTTGCTAAATATTCATAGAGATGAAGCATAGAAACAGGAAAAAAAAGAAATGAATATGATTATACTGTCATTTGAAATGAACCACTAATCAAATTTATTAAAATTACATACTTTATTAAATTAGTGAACTGCTCGCATTTATTGAATAATGTCTTCAACCCTATGCTAAGTGCTTTACATGCATCGTTCTGAGAAGAGGACTCGGCTCTACTGAACTGCCAAAGGGGGAAAGTGGGTCAAGAGCATCCACTCATTTGACTATTACAGAAGAAGAATCGAGTAATTCCAACATTACTTTTTAATTCCCAAATAAACACATTGTATAATGGCATGGCTTCAAAATTTAAATTAGTTTTTGAATAAAACAGCATTTCAAAGGAATGTTGTACTTGTAATGAGGCTGCTTAGTAGATGAAGAAGGAAAACAGATGATCAGAGTGACCACAAGTCTAATGAATGATCTGTGAACAATAATTGCTTTGATACTATAAAGCCATAGCTCATTCCAGGTCAAGAAATCTTTAGGTTTTCCATCTTTTTTTTTTTTTTTATAAAATCTGAAATTTTAAAGTGTTCTAATCTACATTTAGATAAGTTTATTCTCTGAACCATAGCAAGACTCTTTGTTGGTACTAACTGCTTAGTCTGTAAAAAGCATAGTAAATAGTTATACTGGGAATTAAACTCTCAATCTAACTGTCATTATGCAAAACCATGCAAAATGATCTACAGGGGTTTCATTGAAGAATGCATGTTGTTCATACTTGATCTGTTTTGTGTATTTGTGTCCATATATTCAAACACTACTCTTTTTCCCAAAGGAGAAAAAAGCTATTATTAGGAGATTTCCATTTGTAAACTGACATTTTGATTTTAAAAAATCAGTCTTTTAAGATTTCATCGTTTTGTTTCATTTCTTTCATTTCACAGTTATCTTTATATGATGTACCTTGTTAATTGTTGTTTTCTTCTTAAGGTAAATTACAGCTTTGTGAAATGGTCAATGCTACTCACAAAATGCTGTCAAACTGTGAATTACACAAGCCTTTGATGAAGATAATAAAGATCAAATAACATTGCCTTTCCTTTTCCAGACAGCATTTCTTTCCAAGATTTGGTTTCAATCAATATCATTATTGCTACCCATGCATTTTTGTCGTTCGAAAGAAAAAGAAAATTCTTCTTTGTCTTTTTCTAGCTCATTAGATAACTGTGTTGGCAATTAGAATCTTTTTAAATTTATACTTTTTAATGAAAACATATTAATTTTATAACCACAATGCTTTGCCCAACAGAGTTGTTGTCCTTGTGTGTAAAGATGGTGGGTTGTTTGAAGCATTAGTGAAATAGGACCAAAACACCAAAACTTTGAAAAAGAATTAGTTGTTCTACTTCTTCAGCACATTTTTCCTTGTATACAGCACCTTAGTAGCATGAATGATTTTAGAAACAATCTGTGATTAACTATAAGCTCTAAGTCATGTCCCAGGGCTGACCATAAGCAATCCTGGGGAGACCTAGAGACTCAGCTTACATTTATTCAGGATCCTTCCATCATGGCCCATCAGGTTGGATCAGCAGATTCAGAGTCCCAAATACACCATTTCTCCAGCATACTACTATGTATCGCATCATATCATATACACTTATTATTTACACAATATCTGTTTTCCCTTTGGATTGTAAGCCCCATGAGAGCAATGACTGCAACTTATTCAAGTCTGTCTCCCAGGACTTAGCAGAATAGCTGGTGGCTACAGTAATTGCTTAATTAATATGTGTTGAGTGGATATATGAACTGAAACACAGTATGCCTTCCCAGTGTAAGTCACTGTTTTCATTTTTCTCATCCTAGTCTAGAACAGGCCTACTTAGTTACAAACAGCTGTCAAGGTGAGGAGGGGATAGACCAAAACAGAATTTCTACAGGGTCCAGACAGGGCTGAACATAGAAGCCCATGATGAGTACTGTCAAAAAAGTTCTATTCAGTCCAGCCCATTGTATCCATGTGGGAATGCCCTAACTAATTTTTTTTAAGAAAAGCCAGCTCTTATATTTTTACATGAAAAAAACATTTCCTGATTTTTTAAAAATACACTGTAGGCCATAAGAATATGTTGGCTTTCCACCTTCAGCATACCTGGCAAATTTATAATCTCGGATCTATGTCTTCAGTTTTTCTCTAGTGTCTAATTTTGTAAAGTAATCTCTCTTGGTGGTTAATTCCATTTGTTAAGATAGCTAGTGTGCATATTAAAATCAATATTATTACCAAATTTTGCTATGTTCCTTTCCATGTGGTCTGGTTCTTTAGTTCAATTTTAACTTCTGTCTCTCCTCCACCAGTTGGGTTCTTCTGATGATAAATATTGCTACTTTTCAGCCCCAGTGCAGTCATAGTTTGAATGTTTTTGCATGTCTTGAGATCAGCCTGAAGTAGCTACTTCCTGTCACTTTGGCCCATGTTGAAGATGGCCAAAGACAGGCACAAACCTGATTCAACCTCTCCAAGGTTAGTACATTCCCTGCCATCCAACAAGTCATATCAATAAGATAATGGTTAATTATAATCAAAGCTACATCAGACTTTCATTTCTGTCAATTACCCATTACTCAATTTGAAGGTTGTTCATGTGGACTTTACACGAGTTCTAGTGTGCCTTTTGAGCCCTATTCTTTTCCTATGGGAGAAAAAAATCTTCAGTTACCTCTAATCAATTTTGTTCTAATTCTGACATCAGCATTTAGAAACAAGATCTTCCCCCCTTTGTAGATCCTTCATAACTGGCACCAGTTATGAACTCAAGGCCCCAAGCCAATGAATACTTTCTATTGGGCCTCGCTCTAGAATAACAACTACATCTCTACCTTAGAGGTACGCCCTGCTAATCCCATGCAGGGGGTGTCTCTGTTCTTCAGTCCTGGCCCTGAAGAGAAAAATGCCCTCTTATAGTGAACCATGTGCTCCCGTTAACTACAGGTAAAATAGTTACTGTCTGATTTCTTCAGGTCCCTTTAAACTTCATCTGAGATTCTCTCCTCCCTTCTCTAGCCCCTTTGAAATTATTTCTTTTTCCCCTCTTCTGGAATAGCTATGTGCTACATTTTTTGACACTCATATCCTAGGCTTCATTCATTCCATTGTAAATTAGTTAGCTTTGCTTTCAAATGCCTGAGAATTATTTGTTTTGATCCTTTATTCTCTAATACCCAAAGATACCTGTGATGTAAAGTCTTCATGCATAGAAGTACATATTTAATGGTATATCTTCCCAGTTATATGCCATCTCCTCAAGGAAACCAAGAAATATATGTTACTTTTGGCTATAATCTGGAAAGTGGGTTGTGATCTGGAGGGTAGGTAGTGAGAGTAATAAAGGGACAAGGAGATTTACTTTTCTTAGCTGTTTGCTTTAGGTCTTCTCTTTTCTCATATTTGCTGCTCTTCTACATTAATAGTTTCTCTTATTTTATGTCAGCTGCTCATGGTGTTTGGTCAGTGCATGGTACCCACACTGATTTGCCTGGAAGTGGGGTCCATCTCAGCCCTTTCTCTGACCATATCTCTTGCCCTAATCAAGGACCCTTGGCCTCATAAAATATTGCCTCACTGCCCATGGTATGAAATTCCCATGCTTTACATGCAATTCCTTGCATATGGAATCTCACCTATACCCCCTGGGTATATGAATGCTCTGTGCCTACATCTCAGCATTTATATTCCTGTCCCTCAGGGACTCTGACTCAATCTGCCTACTTGAACTTCAACTGCATCAGGTACTAACTGCCTAAATTAATGACCCTTCTTCACAGTGGTGTTAGTCATTGCTTCTCAAACTTCCCCCTCTAGACTATGAGTGCCTTGAGGACCAATTTCATTACTTACTCACCATCTCATCCCCAAAGCCTTGGCTAGGTCACTGGCACCAGTAGTTTGATCAAAACTTTGTGCAGCTAGAGCCTTGCTGCTGAGATATGCTCCACACCTCTGGGTATCTAGGCTTTGGACTGTCCTGACCTATGGGGTCCTAGAACCTTTGATTTATATCTGAATTTTATGCAAGTGGACCACTGACAAGCTTGCTCAGGCTGCTTCCTATTGTTCCATAACCCAACCCAATTTGGTTGTCCCTATTTCTCCACTCTTCTAATCTGGGGGAAGACCAAACCTGTTGCAAATGAAAGTAATTGAGGAAGCTAGGTATAACCTCACATAAAGCCTCATAGTATTGGCATCCCCTGTGAAATGGTTAGAAATGCAGACTCTCAAGCCTCACTTCCAATCTTCCAAATCAGCATCTGTATCTTATTAAGATTCCAGGTAAAATGATTCATATGCAAATTAAAGTGTGAGATGCACTGACTTAAAGCATACACACACATAGTGCATAATGCAATATATTATCTATAATAAAGCACAGTTAACTTACTTTAAGATTTATAAACTATATTATTTATATTAACAATTATTAATTTATATTTAATTATTATTTCTATTTATGAAAATACAGTATAAAAATAGAATACCAATTGATTACTTTTCTTTATGAAACTTATAAATTATACAAAAATTTTTTTTAATGTCTGCAAAGAAGGGGTGCCTGGGTGGTTTAGTTGGTTGAACGTCCAACTTCTGATTTGGGCTCAAGTCATGATCTCAGGGTCCTGGGATCAAGCTCCATGTCAGGCTTCTCATTCAGCAGAGGGTCTGCTTGATGATTTCTCTCCCTCTCCCTCTGTCCCTCCCACTGCTCATGAGCACTCTCTTTCTCTCTCTCTCTCCCTTTTTCTCTTTCCCCTGCCTCAAATAAATAAATAAACAATAAAAATTTTCTAAAAAATAAAATGCCTGAAAAGTAGGAACAACAAGAATTAAAGGCAGCATGAAGTAGTAAAATATCAAAGAATTCAATTTTGTAAGACCTAAAGCTTTGCTATAGGTTAGGCAGTCAACTCTTCTGGGCCTCATTTCTGTGTTAAGAAAGATATAATGTAAATTTAGGTGAACTCAAAAAGTTGTCTAACATTTGTATTTTTTGTAAGTAATTCTCTATGATTCCTTCAACTCACAATGTTGTAGTTATGTAATTACTGAAGCTCATCTTAGCAATTTAAACTTTTTAATCAACCTCTGTATTTGTTGGTTCTTATCTCTCTTCTGTAGGTGGGATTTGCTCTAGTCAGGATTTTTTTTGGCTGCAAGAGACAGAGACTCTAACAGTGACCAACTACCCCAGTTTGCTGGGGATGGAGAGGTTTCTTAATAAAACCAGGATGGCCACATGCAGATCGGGATGGTTGGTCATCCTACTCTGTCCAGATTATGCCAGAAAAAGTTTACTGTCCCTTCTGTCCCTTCGGTCCACCAACTAGCTTCCTTTGTTTAATATTTGTTTCTGGTTTCTGCACAACTTCATCTTTATGAAGATGTAGACTTTGTGATTACATCCTCTCTTTGGAGCCAGGACACAGATTTTTAATTCTATGTGAGCTATAAATAAGATGTTCTTAGATTCAAATGGGCCATGGCAGAGGTGGACAAAGAACTTAGGTCATGTGTGACTGAACACTGGGATTTTGGAGAGCAGAGACTGGGTGTTTGAATTGGCCCTTAGATGGAAACATGAGTAGGGAGTGATTTTCAATTCACATCTACTATGTCCTTTCATTACCATTCACTTTTGCTTCTATTCGTTCAAGTTTATTCCCCAATACAAGTTCATGTACAAGTATGAAATACAAGCATAGCACTTCTCACTCTGTAGCTAAATGCCTTTAAATGATCTCAACATTTCCTAGCACAGCTTATTCTTCTAGTAGGTCATTTTGAAGCCTTCCTTGAATATCTAGCCATCCGGTTCCAAACTTCATTAGCTGATCTTAGAGACTTCCCAACTGCCCTTTTCAAGGAGAAGCATATCAGAGTCTGTCCCAGGTTTTCCTACTTCATTCACAAAGCTTATTCAGAGTCTGTCCCAGGTTTTCCTACTTCATTCACAAAGCTTATTCCTTCACCAATAAGGTGACTTGTTTGTATATTTTAACATTTGATTTTCTAATGCAGGGATTTTTCTCAAATACTTTAGAAACCAAGTGCAACATGGCTTTCAACAGTTAAGCTTAAAATCTACATTCCTCAAATTATCTGTAATTACTTAGAAAAAATGTATGATTCATAAGATAAATTTCTATGGGTTGATGTAAAAAAAATCATCATAATTGAAACTTCTCTTATAGTAGCTTTTTCTGTATTTGAACTTTACAATGAAACCAAACAGCAATCTCTCTTCCTGCAGGAGAATGCTCTCTTTTGCTATTTCTTTGCATAATGTGATTACTGATCCATTTCTGCTTCTCATCCCAGGACCTTAATTTCCTTTGACTATTATTTAGATTAATATAGTAGAATCAAATTTTAGGAAATACTAATTCAATAGAGATTTATTTCTATTACATATAGGAAGATACCAGAAAAAGTAAAGCTGTAATTATAACTGATATATTTTATCCTTTATAATTATCAAAACCAATAACATCTATTTCCCAGAAAAATGCTTTAGATACATTTTCAATTTCCATTTGTCAAGAAAATCTCCTTTAAAGAATGGGGCATACACTAGGCATGAGTGATAATTTACTGGATTTCTACTGCTATTCTAAAATAGCCATCAATAATAGCCTTAATAAATTGTATGACTTACACTCTGGCATCCAGTTAGAATTTATTAAACTAAAGGAGCTGAGTTGACTCATTGATTCACAGAAAATACCCTCTGAAATACTCATTTTATAATCAGCCAGGTACATTCAACCTTCAGACATACACATCATCAATCACTAAAAAGATGTAAATAAATAAGAACTATTCATTTATTGGGTGAATATAAACATTCATCTGTAAGTCTGTGATGCAGTTTTGTAAGCTCAAGACCACAGCTCATGGACAGTTTAGAAACTTTCCTGAGCTAGTAGATGCAAACCTCTTACTGGTTACATTGACTTTACCATATATCCATTTTATTCAAGTAAAAACTGGTTTGCTTTGTAATCAGTATATTTTTCTCATTTGTCCATTGCACAACTACCCTAGTTAGGCCTTCAACACTCTCAACTAGATTATTTCCCTTGTAAGTAATAAAATTCTCTAGTTTCTTCCCACAAAAATCCACATACTATATTATACTATACTAATTTTCTTAAAACTCTGATCTTAAAATGGAACTCCGTTACCAATGGCCTCTAATTTTATATCAAAAAATCATCTTGAAATACTAAAATTATGAAATCATGAACACTTGGTTGAAAGTAATTTTAGAGATATTTAGTCCATCCTCCCAAAGCATATATGCTTTATTTATAAAGTGTATTCTATATTTATCCTAGCATACACTTTCTTTATCCATTACACAAATTTTTATGGAGTATGTTTTAGACATGAGTATAGTCCTAAAGATATGTGGTGAACAAAACAGACTATAGTTACTTTTTTAGAATTTACATTTGAGTGAGAGAGAAAAAAATCAAGGAAACTAGAAAAATAATCAAGCATTGGTAAGCGCATTGAAGAAAATGAAACAATGATAGTGATTGCATGACTACTTCATTTTTAAAAAATATTTATTTGTTTATTTTAGAAATAGAGAGTAGGAGGTGAGAGGCAGAGGGAGAAGGAAAGAGAGAATCCTCAGGCAGACTCCTTGCTGAGTGCAGGGCCCAATTCAGGGGCTCAATCTCACAACTTTGAGATCATGACCTGAGCCAAAATCAAGAGTTATAGTATACTCAACTGACTGAGCTACCCAGGTGTCCCTGATGGCTACTTTAGATTGGATGTTCAGTGAATATGCATTAGTTTCCTAGGGCTGCCATAATGAATTACCACATACATGGTGGCTTAAAACAACATAAATTTATTCTCTTATGGTTCTGGAGGCCAGAAATCCTAAGTCAAGATGTGATCAGGTTTGTGCTCCCTCCAAGGGTTCCAGCAGGGAATTCTTCCTTGCGTCCTCTCATTTCTGAAGATAAGATGTTTTCTGCTTGTGGTTATATAACTCCAATCACTGCTTCAGTCTTCACATAGCCTTCTCCTCATCTCTCCATGTCTCTCCTTTGCATATCTCTTTGAAGACACTTGTCATTGGTTTTAGATGCACCTGGGTAATATAGTTTATCTTATCTCAAAATCCTTATATACATCTGCCAAGACCCTTCTTCAAAATAATTCAGATTTATGGTTTCCAAGATTAGGACGTGGACCACCATTCAGTCACTGCAGGAGATTTCTCTAAAAAAGTAATATTTAAGTTGAAACTAAAATCACAAAAAGAAACCAGCTATGTGAGGATTAGGGAAAGAGATGCCAAGAAGAGAGACCAACCAATACAAGGAACACAAAACAGAATCAAGCTTGACATATTTGAGGAATCAAACGAAAATCTGCAAGGCTGAAGCTTCATGGCAGAAAGAAAAAGTCATACAAAATGAGATCAGAATGCTAGGCTGATCATGGACATCATGGTGGATATTTAAAGATGCCTCTTGAACTGTTGGTGGGAATGCAAAATGTTGCAGCCACTCTGAAGAACAGTTTGGAGGTTCCTCAAAAAGTTAAAAAAAAGAACTACCCTATGATCCAGGAATTACACTATGAGGTATTTACCCAAAGGATACAAAATACAGATTCAAAGGGGTACATGCACCCTGATATAGCAGCATTATCAACAGTAGCCAAACTATGGAGAGAGCTCAAATGTCCATCGACTGTTGAATGGATAAAGAAGATGTAGTGTGTATATATATATAATGGAATATTATTGAGCCATCAAAATGAATGAAATTCTGCCATTTGCAACAAGATTTATGGACCTAGAGTATATTATGCTAAGTGAAATAAGTCAGTCAGAGAAAGACAAATGCCATATGATCTCACTCATATGTGGAATTTAATAAATGAAAAAGACGACCATAGGGGGGAAAAAGAGAGAGACAAACCATAAAATAGACTCTTTACTACAGAGAAAAAACTGAGGGTTGTTACAGGGAGGTGAATGGGGGAATGGGCTAGATGGGTGATGGGTGTTAAGGAGGGCATTTATTGTGATGAGCACTGGGTGTTGTATGTAAGTGTTGAATCACTGAATTCTATTCTAGAAATCAATATTGCACCATATGTTAACTGACAAAATTTAAATTAAAAAATAAAAATAAAATAAAGCATTATATGCCTCTACACTTAAATAAATAAGTAAATAATAAGAGTTCCCCCAACTTTTTGCCAACAATGGGAGTACACATTTTATGTTTCAGTGAAAAAGAAGCCACTGAAGAATTGTACACAGGACAGTGGTATGTTGGAATTTCAATTTCAAGAATTGCACTGGTTCCTGTGTATAGAACAGATTCTATGGAGCCAGGAGTGAAAGCAAGGAGACAAATTAGAAAGATGTTCAAGTAAATAATTCAGGTAAGAGACAGATGGGAATACAGATAGCTTTAGAAGAGAGGAAAAAATATAGATGTAAGATATATTTTGCAGTTATAGTTCATAGGATTTGCTGGTTGATTGCATACTCAAGAAAATGAGGATAAGAGACAGATGAAGGATGGCCTATAGGTTTTTGGTAGATGGTTTACTATTTCTGAAATGAGAAAGACTGAGAGGAGCATGTTTATAGCCATGAAACTATGCATTTGATTTTGGCCGTTATCCATGTGGAAATGTCAAATAGTTGGATTAAATATCTAGCATTAGAATAAAATGTCATAGTTGAAAATATAACTCTGGTAGTTACCTTGCCTCTGCTTGGACAGTATTGATGATCACTTGATTTTTAGGAAGTCAATTGTATTATTGCACTTGTAATTAGAGCCACTTTATAGGCCATATAAGCTCACTGCTCTTTTTAAAGACTACATACCCTCTCTTACTATGCTGCCCCCTGAACAATAAGCACTACAAGAGATCCCTGGGTGGCGCAGCGGTTTGGCACCTACCTTTGGCCCAGGGCGCGATCCTGGAGACCCGGGATCGAATCCCACGTCGGGCTCCCAGTGCATGGAGCCTGCTTCTCCCTCTGCCTGTGTCTCTGCCTCTGTGTGTGTGTGTGTGTGTGTGTGTGTGTGTGTGTGTGAGACTATCATAAATAAAAAAAAAAAAATAAGCACTACAAAAAGAGACTTACCTAATTTATTCACTTTGTCCCCTAAACTCAAGTTTTCACTGAAATCACAAGGGTTCTGAAAGAGACTCCAAAAAAGGAATTGAAAAGATTGAAATTATGGCAATATAATCATCATGATTTATATGGCTTCCCACAATATCAAACTACTCTGTAGGGAGCTGTACTCATTTGGATACATAAGTTCTGGAGTAGTTTTTAAAAAATTCTTTACAATAAAATCTTACATAGATTTATACCTCCTGTGTATATGTGTGTCTCTCTATATATATGTATATACATATATACATATATGCAAACACATATATACATACATATAGGAGACATGATCTAAACGTGTGTGTGACTGATAAAAGATATAAGTAGAAGAAAAGAAGAAACACATCACTGCTTTAAGAATGGTGTAGTAATTATGTGAAGAACTTACACTTATTGACTTCAGTTGAGAATAAAATCAAATTTAGTGATTAAACAGTCTAAGCTGTCTGACATTTCTCCAAAGAAGACATATAAATGGCCAACAGACACATGAAAAAATGCTCAACATCACTTGGCATCAGGTAAATACAAATCAAAACCACAATAAGATACCACCTCACACCAGTCAGAAAGGCTAAAATTAACAAGTCAGGAAATGACAGATGTTGCCAAGGATGAGGAGAAAGGGGAACCTTCTTACACTGTTGGTGGAAATGCAAGCTGGTGCTGTCACTCTGGAAAACAGTATGGAGGTTCCTCAGAAAGTTGAAAATAGAGCCACCCTATGACCCAGGAATCGCACTACCAGATATTTGCACCAAAGATACAAATGTAGTGATCCTAAGGGGCACCTGCACCTGTTTATAGCAACAACATCCACAATAGCTAAACTATGAAAAGAGCCCAGAAGTCCATTGACAGATGAATGGATAAAGAAGAGGTGGTATATATACAATGGATTATGACTCAGCTATAAAAAAAAAAAGAAAGAAAGAAAGAAGAAGGAAAGAAAGAAAGAAAGAAAGAAGAAAGAAAGAAAGAAAGAAAGAAAGAAAGAAAGAAAGAAAGAAAGAAAGAAAGAAAGAAAAGAGAAATCTTGCCACTTGCAGCAACATGTATGGAACTAGAGGGTATTGTGCTAAGCAAAATAATCAAAGAAAAACAATTATCATATGATTTCACTCATGTGGAATTTAAGAAACAAAACAAAAGAGCATAGGGGAAGAGAGGGAAAATAAAGAAAGAAAGAAAGAAAGAAAAGAGAAATCTTGCCACTTGCAGCAACATGTATGGAACTAGAGGGTATTGTGCTAAGCAAAATAATCAAAGAAAAACAATTATCATATGATTTCACTCATGTGGAATTTAAGAAACAAAACAAAAGAGCATAGGGGAAGAGAGGGAAAAATAAAACAAGATAAAATCAGAGAGGGAGACAAACCATAAGAGACTCTTAATCATAGGAAACAAACTGAGGGTTGCTGGAGGGGAGGTGGGTGGAGGGATGGGGTAACTGGGTGATGGCCATTAAGGAGGGCAGGTGATGGAATGAGCACCGGTGTTATGTTAAGACTGATGAATCACTGACCTTTATCTCTGAAACTAACAATATACTGTATGTTAATTAATTGAATTTAAAATTTGTAAGATTATTTATTTATGTATTTATTTGCCAGAGAGAGAACACAAGCAGGGGAGTGGGAGAGTGAAAAGTAGGCTCCTCCTGACACAGGGCTAAATCCTAGGACCCCGGGATCATAACCCAAGATTAACCAACTGAGCCACCCAGGCACCCCTTAATTAATTGAATTTAAATTAAAAAAAATCCAAGTTATCAGATTTAGTCTGGGACCCCTCAGTTTTACGGTGAAGGTGACAGCAGTGGGTTGCTATCCCAGCAACCATGAAGCATAGTTGTTTCCAGGATAGGTGCACTGACAACATACAAATGCACAAAAAATATGAAGCACAAGTGAGGAGAATACTTTGACATAGAAACAAATAATCTGTGTAACTTAGCTGTCTGCAGGGCCACCAGGGGAGAGTGGCAATTGTAATCTCCAGAGCTGCTTTCTCTCTCTGGGAGACCATGTGATATTTGTGCTTTGAACCAAAATATCGGGGTTTGAATATGGCTCTACTACTTATGAATGCGTGACTTTAAAAAATTTGTATGAATTCTCTGAATCTTAATTTTTTCATCTGTAAAATTTTCATAATATCAATTACTTCATACGAAGATGGCAAAATGATTTGAAATATATTTGTATTGATTTTTGTCAGTTGTCAACGTAAAACCCATTTTTGTCAATTATCAACATAAAACCTAAAAGTGGATTTTTCTCCGCTTTTGTAAGTTCTCAAAGAATCTGAATCCAGTGACATTGGTTTTAGGAGCATTAGTTAAAATAAAAACTGTGGGGAATGACCCAGGGGAAGGTGCGGGATCCCAAAAGGACATTAAAAGCCTTCTCACCCCTCACAGTGAAGAAGAAATGGGAAGAAATATATGGAACCTTCAGGACAGGGAAAGTACAGACTTAGAAAACCTTTAAAACTCCCTATCAAGGAATGCCAAGTGATCAAATACAACCACAGAAGACCAAAGGAAGGCTGTCTGCTTAAAAGTCAAAGAATATCTGTCCAGAAAATCAGTTTAGCCTTGGTCTGGTCTTTATATGGATAGGAAAAAAGTAAACTAGTCAAAAAAGAAAAAAGTAACATCAATAGTTAGCTTGAAAAATGGCAAAATGTGGACTTTTCTAGACTGATTAATATTTTGGACATCATCAATCTGAGTAAATTGAGATGTACACTTTACACTTACCACAAGGATCTCTGATATGTACCCAGAGATTTCTCCACCATAAATATAGACTGGTTGTGAATTTTTCACTGGCTAACTGTGTAGCCTGTAATAATATTAGACTACCATGGGCCAAAGGCACTTCAGAAAAAATAAATAGGAAAATGGTGCAAATTAAAGATGTATGGAGGAGTCACTGCCCTGAATCAAGGAATCAACCAAACAACCAAAAACCTACCTTAGGAGTGTTCTCTTTGGAAGACTACCCAAAGATGAGTGGAAAAGCTATTTATTCACAGGAAGAAAATAAAAGTGCAGAGGACATCAAATTTTTTGGCACCTAGAATTTTTATTGGTCCATCACCCTGTTGTCTAGAATAGTGCCATTAGCTAATTTCAGAGCTAAAAAGAGGAAAAAGTGTTGTTTATACTTCAAATTTTAGTATACCGGGGCTCCAAATCCACTAAAGAAGTGGAACCAGTCCTGTCTCGAAGATAGTTCAGTAATTTGAGAAAGGCCAGATGAAGTTCCAAGTGAAATAATGATGACAGAGGAAGGAGGATGAAACAGTCTATAGCCCACTAGGGGTTGTTTGTTTTTAATATTATCAGTGAATTCACAGTGCACATATATCCAAATTGGGAATCAGCTGTCCCCTTTCCAGCTACTTCTAAACTCTTAAAGAAGTAATGGAAGTAACAAAATTGATTCTTCATCCATTGGCTGAAGATCAAATAAATTATGTTGAATGACCACAGGCTATCAGTCTAATTGTCCTAACATTGGGTTATGCCTTCGGTACCAAGAGCAGCAACTCTGATGTGCCCAAGGCCACAGCTGCTTAAAATGCCTTCATCCTATGTGTAAACTTGCATGCCTCCCCAAGAATGGTTTCTGAGAGCCTCATTTTCTTCTTCACTCCCTGACTCCCTCTCCTCTTAAGTGAAAGAGAGGACATAGGCATCATCCATCTCTTTCTGTGGTGGTTTTCCATGTCCTGATTCATACTCATATCTGGTGGACCCCACATTCCAAAGTCACTTGAACACCTCTGTTCTTCTCATATCCATTAATTCCATTTACCTTTGATTATGTGAAAAGAACCTGGGCTATTGAGGAATTTCTAATCATGCTGGAATACCACTGCTCTCCTCTACTGGCTCTGTGGCCTGGGCTGGTTTCCCTTCTCTGCGTCTCAGTGGACCTTTGGTAGGTGGGCTCAGTTGCTCTTATCTCAAAAGTAGTCTGTAGTGATTGTTGCTCTTCTGTGTGTCTACCAATGTAGCAAGTTAGAAAGGAGATGGGCATTGTCTCTGAGGGGAAATAATGAGTTAACGCTTAGACACGCTGGGCTTGAATAAATAGGAATGTGATGACCAGGTGAACCCATTATTGTTTTAAATGTTACCTGAGGCTTAGTTGAAGAATAACCCTGGAGGGGTTCATATGTTATCCGAATTTGTTCAGGGCAGAGTGCTTTAAAACCTTCCATGGCTCCTAGCTTTCTTCAGACCCAAATCCAAATATTACATAAAGTTTAAAGATGTCTGTGCATCCCACTTCCTCTCTCCAGGTATGATGCTGTGTATACACAGGGTTTGAGATGACTCTGCCTTGCTGGGGATTACAGTGTAAAGCAGATAATACTCACCTGGGTACTCATGCACGGACCAGAGATGGAAGGTCCATAAGCATCAAGGAAAGCAACCTGAGGGGTGACCAAAGCCATAATTTTGAAGGGGAGAAAAGTCTCTTTTATTATTCCCTTAAAACAATGAAATATGTATCCTTTGTATTCAGAATCTTTGGAGAAGAATCTTCAACATGCTGTATATGTAGCTTATTGTTTATAATCCTTCCAGGTATAATGCTTTTCTAGTGTCTAATTTAAATCTCTTGCTATAATATAGACCTCCTCCCTGCTAGACTCAGTGAAATAAGAAGTCCAGTTAAATACCATTCCTTTGTATATGTTTACATTATTTGAAATTGGCTTTATCAATCTTCTCTTCTGCAAAATCTGCAAAACCCATTCCTTTAGCTTCTCTTAGTAATGTAATATTTCTGAAACTTCTTAATGGAACTGTTTCTTTTTATCTAATGTCTCAATCAAAAGTCAAATACTCAAAAACTGGAAAGAACTCAAATATAAAAGCTAACCTTACACCTAAAGGAGCTAGAGAAAAAACAGCAAATAGATCCTACACCCAGCAGAAGAAGAGAGTTAATAAAGATTCGAGCAGAATTCAACAAAATCGAGACCAGAAGAACTGTGGAACAGATCAACAAAACCAAGAGTTGGTTCTTTGAAAGAATTAATAAGATAGATAAACCATTAGCGAGCCTTATTAAAAAGAAGAGAGAGAAGACTCAATTTAATAAAATCATGAATGAGAAAGGAGAGATCACTACCAACACCAAGGAAATACAAACAATTTTAAAAACATTATGAACAGCTATATGCCAATAAATTAGGCAATCTAGAAGAAATGGACGCATTCCTGGAAAGCCACAAACTACCAAAACTGGAACAGGAAGAAATAGAAAACCTGAACAGGCCAATAATCAGGGAGGAAATTGAAGCAGTCATCAAAAACCTCCCAAGACACAAAAGTCCAGGGCCAGGTGGTTTCCCAGGGGAATTCTATCAAACGTTTAAAGAAGAAACCATACCTATTCTACTAAAGCTGCTTGGAAAGATGGAAAGAGATGGAGTACTTCCAAATTCGTTCTATGAGGCCAGCATCACCTTAATTCCAAAAGCAGACAAAGACCCCACCAAAAAGGAGAATTACAGACCAATATCCCTGATGAACATGGATGCAAAAATTCTCAACAAGATACTAGCCAATAGGATACAACAGTACATTAAGAAATTATTCACCATGACCAAGTAGGATTTATTCCCGGACACAAGGCTGGTTCAACACTCATAAAACAATCAATGTGATTCATCATATCAGCAAGAGAAAAACCAAGAACCATATGATCCTCTCATTAGATGCAGAGAAAGCATTTGACAAAATACAGCATCCATTCCTGATCAAAACTCTTCAGAGTGTAGGGAGAGAGGGAACATTCCTCAACATCTTAAAAGCCATCTACGAAAAGCCCACAGCAAATATAATTCTCAATGGGGAAGAACTGGGAGCCTTTCCGCTAAGATCAGGAACAAGACAGGGATGTCCACTCTCACCACTGTTATTCAACATAGTACTGGAAGTCCTAGCCTCAGCAATCAGACAACAAAAATACATTAAAGGCATTCAAATTGGCAAAGAAGAAGTCAAACTCTCCCTCTCTGCCGATGACATGATACTTTACATAGAAAACCCAAAAGCCTCTACCCCAAGATTGCTAGAACTCATACAGCAATTTGGCAGCGTGGCAGGATACAAAATCAATGCCCAGAAATCAGTGGCATTTCTATACACTAACAATGAGACTGAAGAAAGAGAAATTAAGGAGTCAATCCCATTTACAATTGCAGCCAAAAGCATAAGATACCTAGGAATAAACCTAACCAAAGAGGTAAAGGATCTATACCCTCAAAACTACAGAACACTTCTGAAAGAAATTGAGGAAAACACAAAGAGATGGAAAAATATTTCATGCTCATGGATTGGCAGAATTAATATTGTGAAAATGTCAATGTTACCCAGGGCAATTTACACGTTTAATGCAATCCCTATCAAAATACCATGGACTTTCTTCAGAGAGTCAGAACAAATTATTTTAAGATTTGTGTGGAATCAGAAAAGACCCCAAATAGCCAGGGGAATTTTAAAAAAGAAAACCATAGCTGGGGGCATCACAATGCCAGATTTCAGGTTGTACTACAAAGCTGTGGTCATCAAGACAGTGTGGTACTGGCACAAAAACAGACACATAGATCAATGGAACAGAATAGAGAATCCAGAAGTGGACCCTCAACTTTATGGTCAACTAATATTCGATAAAGGAGGAAAGACTATCCATTGGAAGAAAGACAGTCTCTTCAATAAATGGTGCTGGGAAAATTGGACATCCACATGCAGAAGAATGAAACTAGACCACTCTCTTGCACCAGACACAAAGATAAACTCAAAATGGATGAAAGATCTAAATGTGAGACAAGATTCCATCAAAATCCTAGAGGAGAACACAGGCAACACCCTTTTTGAACTCAGCCACAGTAACTTCTTGCAAGATACATCCACGAAGGCAAAAGAAACAAAAGCTAAAATGAACTATTGGGATTTCATCAAGATAAGAAGGTTTTGCACAGCAAAGGATACAGTCAACAAAACTAAAAGACAACCTACAGAATGGGAGAAGATATTTGCAAATGACGTATCAGATAAAGGGCTAGTTTCCAAGATCTATAAAGAACTTCTTAAACTCAACAGCAAAGAAACAAACAATCCAGTCATGAAATGGGCAAAAGACATGAACAGAAATCTCACAGAGGAAGACATAGACATGGCCAACATGCACATGAGAAAATGCTCCGCATCACTTGCCATCAGGGAAATACAAATCAAAACCACAATGAGATACCACCTCACACCAGTGAGAATGGGGAAAATTAACAGGGCAGGAAACCACAAATGTTGGAGAGGATGTGGAGAAAAGGGAACCCTCTTACACTGTTGGTGGGAATGTGAACTGGTGCAGCCACTCTGGAAAACTGTGTGGAGGTTCCTCAAAGAGTGAAAAATAGACCTGCCCTATGACCCAGCAATTGCACTGCTGGGGATTTACCACAAAGATACAGATGCAATGAAACACCGGGACACCTGCACCCTGATGTTTATAGCAGCAATGTCCACAATAGCCAAACTGTGGAAGGACCCTTGGTGTCCATTGAAAGATGAATGGATAAAGAAGATGTGGTTTATCTAGACAATGGAATATTCCTCAGCCATTAGAAACGACAAATACCCACCATTTGCTTCGGCGTGGATGGAACTGGAGGGTATTATGCTGAGTGAAGTAAGTCAATCGGACAAGGACAAACATTATATGGTCTCATTCATTTGGGGAATATAAATAATAGTGAAAGGGAATAGAAGGGAAGGGAGAAGAAATGGGTAGGAAGTATCAGAAAGGGAGACAGAACATGAAGACTCCTAACTCTGGGAAACAAACTAGGGGTGGTGGAAGGGGAGGAGGGCGGGGGGTGGAGGTGAATGGGTGACAGGCACTGAGGGGGGCACTTGACGGGATGAGCACTGGGTGTTATTCTGTATGTTGGCAAATTGAACACCAATAAAAAATAAATTTATTATTAAAAAAAAGAAAAATATAGTGGGTAACTACATGCCCTTGTATGTGACAAATACATCAAAATATGTTTATTGTATTTTTCTTATAAAATTCTTAATTACTTTTGCCAAAAATTAAGTAAGTTTGGCTTAAAAAAAAAGCCAAATACTATTTCATTAAAAGTAGATATCACACATTACACATAAACATGCCTTTGTATAAGTGAATGACCATATTCTGTTAAACAAACAATATTCTGGGGAAAATTCATGATCTGTATTAAGTCAGTATTCTCTTCTATTAGAACCCTGTGACAGTTCTACGTCTGTTGCAGTCCTGCCTTTCAATAAAATGCTAAACTTCCATATATGTTTTTTTCTTAACCTAATTTTCACACATTTCAAGAAAGCATTAGTAAACTTTATCTTAAAGTCTTGATCTTTGTGTCATTCAAATGATATGGATGACATTTCGAGTTCTACAATAATTTCATTATGGTTATTTTTATTATTTTAAAATAAAATCCATTCTATAATCTTTAAATATAGACTAAGAAAAGTGATCGATGTCTGGGAGAGATCATTTTTATTTTTTTCCACTAATATTGGAAATTTTAATAATTTGTTTAGGTCATTTAAGTGTGTGTGTGTGTGTGTGTGTGTGTGTGTCCTAATTCTACTTGATCTTACAGTAGTCTTTATTTGTTCCTTTAAAATAATGACTCTAAATTTATTTTGAACTGCCTTATATTCACAACACATCCATCAATATTTTTGACCTGATCCAATGTTTAAGATAAATCCTTTACCCAGACAGACATCAATATTGAAATGAAGTTTTGTTAAGGCTTCCATTAGGACTGATTTTCTTAGGGATAATATGTGATATGGTAGTAAACATCTTGCTTTTGCTCATGTGGTACTTCTGGGAGCTGAGCAGTCTACCCTCAGGCAAATGCATCCCAAGCCAAGGAGGGATGCACCCTCATATTCTGTTAATTGATTGAAAGGGCAAATGATCTATAGGAAAAGTTGCATCATTAACTTAATTGAGGGCAAAGCCTAATTAGAGGGGAAATGAAGTAGACAGTGCCAGAGACCCAGCAGGCCTTCATCTGTGATGTCAACAAACAGACCTTGTAACTAGAACCAGACAGAGACTGTGGGCCTTCATTTACATCTTCAGTTTCAATGTGAAAACATTCACTCTGGATGTGTGTGTGTGTGTGTGTGTGTGTGTGTGTGTGTGTGTGTTTGCATTTGAGTCTGTTTGGCCAGGGGAAAAGCAAAAATTTACATAGTTAGGTAGAAATCAGTTCCTCCCAGATGGAGGAGAAGCTGTCTAGAGGGGAATCAATATGTTTTAAACAAGTTAACTGGATTGTATGTGTTTGAGAGGATAATCCGAAACACATTTGGACTTTTAAGTTTGGGGAAGGAGTAGATCCTATTCTTAAGAATGGCCTTAGAAGTAAGTCAATCAAACAAAAAAGATTTTTCTTTTTTTCCTATGTGAATGTGGGCAGATTACAGTGGGAATTTATTTGGAACCTTATTATATTACCGTAGGAACAGATATGAACTATTTGAACACATTTTGATTGACACCAATTTATCCTATATTAAATAGCCTTCCTGAAATAGGTACAAAATTATAGTCATTACGGAACATAAGAGAGATTGATTCCACCGCAATGTGTGTTGGAAGTGAAGATATCTTGTTTCTTCTGTATTCTATAACTGAACTGCTTTCTAGCAACTCCTGACAACTTGGGTATCTTCGTAGAATCAGAAGTTGCTATATTATAAATAGCAATATTAAATTTTAGATGCTTCTTAATTGTTTTAAATTTAGGGTTCAAATCTAAACAAAGATAGATGGTGATGGTCAGAACATGTGCTTTTTATTCTTCCAGAAAACTTTCCATCTCCAACTTGCCATTGAGTGCCCTTTTCTTTGACTGCGGCAATACAAATAAAATATTTCACAAGAAATGCCACCTAAATAAAGAATGCAGGCAGACATTTTTGGCTACAGCACTAGTTGTTAAAATACATAGGTATTTAGCTGTGGTCCTTGACTAAAAATTTGGCCCCATTTATTATTTCTCATGCATAGGCAGATTTCTAAATTTAAATAAGAAAAATTAATATTGATGTTAATAAATAGAAAGAATAACTAATAAAATAGTTCAGCTAAGAAAGAGAAAAGTCACACATTTATTCACTACAACTTTATTTAGCTGAACATACCAACCAGATGAGCAATAAAGTCAGATCTATGTATAGTATAAAAAGAAAATCTTACTGACATTGGACAGGACACTAGTAACAATTTGCACAGGTAGGAACTTAAAATCATATTAATACATTGTCTTAGAAATCTAGATTGTTAATGATAATTTTCAGACTTAGTTAGGAAACTTTTTCTGCTACCATTTATTTCTCTGAATACTTATACTTCTTTTCAAGTCTAATTCATGCACAAACTGCTAAAGATTTTCAAACTATATCAGTAGAAAGAACTAATCACAGACAAGTTTTGATCTAACTGCTCATGTGACCATAAAGAACAAATCTAGTTGCAACCACTAATCATCAGTAGAAACATCAATGCTTTATCTTCCACAATCTTTTCTTTGTAAATGCTAAAATCACAAATTTCATAAAACAGAAAGAATGAGTGGTCTATGTTTTGATGATTTCCTTCAACCATAGAGCTAGACTCAACAACTGAATGCTGCATTTTGTTTAAATGCAGATATAATCTCCTTTTCCTCTCAGATTGCATTTAGTGAAAGATTGTTGTCAGACAATACAGCAAGTAATCTTTAAAGTAATAATAACAGCATACGCATTTTCTCAAACTGAAATCTAAGGAGTTCTTGACTTGTTATGTTTAGCAGTAATGTTTTTACCACAAATCCATAAAAATCATGGTAGATTTTTGCATTTTTCTCATCATATATTTATTTATTTTTTTTTCATCATATATTTAAAAAAGAAAATGTGGATCTGAAATAATAATTCAAATATCTGCCAGAGTAGTAGTTCTGGATTAATTAACTTAGGTTCCACGTCATACTGCATTTGATTCTGGAGAAACATCACTGAGGGCTTTTGTCACCTAAAGGACATTGGAGAGGAATGGAAAGTCTAGGTCTTCTTATGGCTTACATTCTACTGCCTGAGCTAATAATAAACACTGGCTGACACTGGCCAATGAAGAATACAGGACATGGACCTTCCAAATAACAGGACTCCAATTCCTCCCAGAGTTTTGTATTCCACTATTAGAGAATCCAAACACCATCACCAACCAGCACTACATAGAAGAATCCATAGCTTAAATTTTTAAAAACCCACATGATAGTCCTAGTAATTTGTCTACATAGTGTCAAATTCTATATGATTAATATTTTTTATTTTCTTCTAAATGCTTAATATTAAGTCATCATAATGTTCATCCTCATATTGGGTCCTCATTCTTGTATTTTGAAGGCAAGGTTGGGTATTCTTTTCCTTAGGAAGACCTGGATATGAATCTGAATGCTATATATCACTTGTTAGTCATGTGTTCTTGAGGTACCTCTGAAACTTTTAAAATTTTTCTGTATAAAATTGGAATAATAACATGTACTCCATTGTATAATTGTAAAAGTTCATAAAAGTTAAATGAGACAGGGGTGGGGAGATGTTTTATCAAATGAGATGGGGTGAGGTCAATTTTTCTTATTCCAAACACAACTATTCTATCAGGAGTCACAACCCTTGTTCCCACTTTACAATGAAATGACTCCAAGTAAGTGGAAAAGGGAATAAATTTATAACAATAAAGGGAAGAAAGAGTGTGTGGAGTCAAGAGCAAATAAGAAATTTCAACAAATTCTCAAAAGATAGGAGCAACAGGACAGCTACTGACCAAAAAAACAAAAGGGAGGAATCCACATTCCAGAAAGGCCTGTGAGGAAGCCTGATGGGAGCCAGTCTTCTGAGGCTCAGAGTTGACAGCATGGAGAGTAGAAGTGAAGATTGGAACTTAAACAGGCAGACTAAAAGAACTACAGTTTGCTCCACCTTACCAACCCCAGTCCCTCAGCCCTCTAACAGGCAGAAAGACTGGAATTGCAGCCCATCATTTACCTCCAGGCTAAACAGTATAAGGCTTTATGGGAGCAGAGGGAGTTGGGGTGGAGTTCACAAGCTTCCCATTTAAAGCTAAGTCTTCCAGTATGGATAAGGAAGATCAAACACCCCTGGCACTAGCCTTTGAAGGGCTTTCTTCCTCAGACAGCACCACACTGTAGTGAGGTGAAGTCTGCCGCCTGAGCTGGAGAACCTCATTTGCATCCTGAGTAGTAGCTTTCCAGTTTGGGGTAGAAGCCATTGTAAAAACTGACCTTTCTATAGCACAGTTACCTGTATCTCCACTGACCACCTCTATTAAATCAGGCCTTTATTTTTCAGTAACAACAGAAAAACGTGAATAGCCAGGCCAATGTGGAGAACCAAGAATTACAACTGTGATATATTAATACTTATTATATGATATATGCCAAAGTCTTGACATTTTTATTAATTTAATCCTTTTAGAATTAAAATCTTTGTTAGATACTATTGTAATTACTATTTTACAGTTGAGGAAACTAAGTCACATTAGAAGCATAATCACTTATCCAAAGCCACTTAGTTAATAAGTGATAGAGCTGAGATTAAAAGCCAGAAATCTGACTTCAAGAAACTATATCCTTAAAAGTTATAAAGCACTACCTAGCTCTCCTTTTTTTTTTCAAAGTTTTTAAAAAGAGAAACATAGGGAAATATAAATAATTCAGAAAATGGAAAAAAAAAACTACCTTTAATTCTTAGTAAAGGTATAGCCATTACATGTTGGTGACCCATGCTATACCAAGATACCAGTTACAAACCCTAGTTCTATCACATATTTACTATATGAACTCAAGTGAATTACTTAACTTTTCTCCACCTCAGTTGTGCCTTCTATAAAATCAGAAAAAAGGAACTGTCTTGTACATACATGCATTTATTTTTTTCTTTTTTTAATTTTTATAAATTTATTTTTTATTGGTGTTCAGTTTGCCAACATATAGAATTACATACAAGCCTTTAGAATGTTTTCACTATTCAGTAAATATTAACAATTACTAATACCACCTAAGTTTTCTATGTGCCAAATTGACTCTGTTCTTTATGATTTTACAGCAATTTTACATTAGTCTATTGCTACAAAACTGGATTTAGAAAAATGCTTTTTAGTTATTCAGTGAGGTTTTAAACCAAATCTGAGAAACAAGACTTTTAAATGTTAAGCATTATTTGTTCTTAATTTAATTTTAATTAAATAAATTAATCCCATTTGTTTAAAATGTGACTTTATCTTATTTAAAAATTTATATCCATACTAACAGAGATTTCTTATATTTTATATTAATAGAATGTGGTTATTAAACATTTTTTTGAATCTCTAAAATTTTTCATCTTACCATTTTGCTTTATAATTCTCCTAAAAATTGTCTTATGGATAGGACTCCCTTCATACGTAAGGGTTGGCACACTATGGTTTTTAAATTGTGTTTGTGGGTACTTGTCAACCTTGGAAGAAAGTGCATCATGGGAAACATACTTAATTTGTGTCTAAAATATCACTGCTCCAAGGATGATGGTTTCAATAATAATGCAGAAGATACCCATCACCCGAGTTGCAAACCATTAGTCCTCAGTAAAGTACTGACAATCAGAGTTGGATCCTATTACTTCCTGAAGTTTTCATATGAAATATGACTCTAAAAAATTATTGAGGTCTTTACCAAAAATACATCATTTTTTTCAGAACTACAATATCTTAGTGAAATATTGCTCAATCAATTTGTTTATAAGAGGTTTTGCTGAATGAATTAGTTTCCTATTGCTGCTATAACAAATTACCACAAACTTAGTGGTTTAAAACAACACTAATTTATTATTTCATAGTTGTGGAGGTCAGAAATCTGCAATACATTTCACTAGACCAAAACCAAGGCGTTGGCAGGGCTACGTTCCTCTAGGGGGTATAGGAGAAAGGGGCTAATTAACTTGTTTTTTCTAACTTCAAGAAGCCATCTGCATTTCTTGACATGCAACCCCTCGCTATATCTGCAAAGCCTGTCACATCTCTTCTCTGACTTCCATCCTCCCGCCTCCCACTTTTAAGGACTCTTTTGACTACATTGGGTCCCTGTGTAAGGTTCAACATATCAGCAGGTTCCAGGGATTAAGATGTGGGTATCTTTGAGAAACTTTTTATGTGTTAGAAGTATGAAAATTTCACACTGAAGTATGAAATTAATCTCAATAATAGTAATCTAAAGACAGCAATCATCTTGAAAGAAACCAACAAATGTAGTCAAAATGAATAAACAAATGATGAGAACCAACCTTATTCTATGACTAACAAAAAGAAGAGAAAACACTACTTGATATATAATTATTATATTTGATTGGCATGGTGACTCAGGAGTTCATATTTTTAAAAAATACTTTACCTTCATGGATGCAGTGTATTAATGAATATGTGGGAGGTAAGAGGAGAACTGGGAAGTTGGGGAGGAAGGGAGTAGAGCATGACTCATTTATCATTTTATATCCAAATGACTCATGAAAATTATAAAATGGAAACTTTGCTATCTACTAAAATAATTGCTCAATACAAACCAAAGTAAAGTCAAGAAATCATATTTTTAATGGCATATGGTGGGACAAAGGGCTTTGGATCCAAGTCCTGTCTCTTATACATGACCTTGGACGAGTATGCTAACCTACCTAAGCTTTCTATCTGTTTCTATAAAATGAGGCAGTAATATCTGCCAGCTAGATAGGCTTAAGGGTCTAATATAATCCTCTCAGTCTCATGGTGAACAGTGAGTTATATATAGTCTCCTCAGTCTCTACCAATACATTAATCCTCAATATATTATATAACCTTCCAAGTTTATATCACATAAACTATTTCTCTTCAGATAAACTACATTAGGCTACTCTCATTTAGGACTCACTAAGCTGTAGGGTCATCTATTACATTTTATATTTTATTGAGTCTCAACAGACATTTCTGAGATTAATTCTAGCCAATCATCCAAAATTAATGCAATAGCCTCCTATCTGATTCAGATACATATGTAATTTTATTATATTTCTGTTTTGTACTTTATTATATTTCTGTTTTGTACAGTTTACATCAAAATTTAGGTCTCAGTGATTTTAAGTAGTTGAATGACATGATGTTTTCCTTGGTAAAATACTGTTCACCATCATTTCTAGGACTCCCTCCAATTCTCTAACTTATTCTGATGCCTCAATATAATACAACACATACTCTAGATAATGTAGTATGAAGTACACAATCTTTACTTTTTTTCTCTTAAAATTTTGCAGACATACAAGCATTATTTTTTTCTATCTTCTATAATTGAAAATTGCTTTGCCTATATCATTGGTTTTGACCCCAGGATCTGAACCAGATATTTGGGAAAAGTAAAGCCACATGATGGTATAGAATCTCAGCATTAGAAGTCCTCTTGATGGTCATTTAGTCCAACCTCTTAACAATGTTTAAATTTTCCATGGGCTGATGGTACAAATATCCATTTTTTTAATGAAGTGTGTGATAATTAAGGTTTATTGGAGACAAATCTTCTGACATTGTCATCTAACACATAAAAAATTGTGTGTTATTTTAGAACTTCTCAAGTCATACCCAGCATATGGCACACTACCTACATGCATATTTCAAAGCCAATTGTAATTTGAAATAATGAAAAAACCTGTTTACAGATCTCTCATGAAATCTGAAACGGTTCCCCATTTCATATGCCCATAGTCCTGGAAAACAGCCCATGAGGTTTAGTAAATCATCCTTAACTAGACAATTGCTTGCCCAGATCCAAGGGAAACTGACTAATTATCAGGTCTGAAGGATTTTTACCATTACATCTTGAGATATTATATATATATATATATATACATATATATATGTGTATATATATATATATATACATATTTATACATACATATTTAATTTTTTTACCTACTGATAATTACATTCAGTCTAATGACATTTATACACCCTTTGCTCAGAGGACAATTAATTCAAATATTAAGGTGAATTTTTCAATATTTTTTTAAAGATTTTATTTTCAAGTAATCTCTACACACGATGTGGGGCATGAACTCACAATCCTGAGATCAAAAGTCACATGTTTTACCAACTGAGCCAGTCAAACAGCCCAGATTTTTCAATATTTAAAAAAAAAAAAATTAAAGCACTGCAATACTGCAATTTTTTATCAAGGATTAGTAAAAATGTTTTTAAAGAGGAAAATTATCAGAGAAACTTTAAAGAAATTAAGAAAAACGGCCGTTTTCCTGTGCATAGTCTGAGGACTGCCAGCATCAGGTGGCCAAGTGTACTTGTTAAAAATGTAGCTCTGTGGCCTGTCAAACCCACTAAGTCAGATGGAGATGAGAGGGATATCAGGAATTCCTGCCTTAATAAGTGAGTATGATTCATAAGTGCACTACAGTTTGCAAACTATTCATTCAACCAAAAATATTTGTTTGTCACCTACTATGCACCAGGCACTATTCTAGACTAGAGATTATTGAACTACTGCCTGAAGACCAAATCCAGCCTGTCACCAATTTTTATATGGTTTACCAACCAAGAATAAGTTTTGTGTTTTTAAGTGATTTAAAAAATCAAAAGAGTATTTTCTAACACACAAAAATTACATGAAAGTGAAATTTTAGTGCTATAAATGAAGACTTATTGGCACACAGCTACACTCATTAATTTCAATATGGCCTGGAAGGGGGCACCTGGCTGGCTCTGTTGGTAGAGGATTCAACTCCGTCTCAGGGTTTAAGTTCAAGTCCCATGTTGGGGATAGAGATTACTTAAAAAAAATAAAATCTTTTTAAAAAATTTTAAAAATCAATATTATCTGAATGTGTTCATGCTAAAAAGGCACAGGTGAGTAGTTGTGACAATCTATGGCACACTTTCACTTCACACTGCTGCTAAACACAGTACAAATAACAGTGACATAGTTATAGCTCAAGAGCATTGCAAGTGTCATACATATTCCTGTACTGAGGCATTTTATTGCGGTTTTTATTACTAACATAAATCCATCATGTCAAAACAAGAAAATAAAATAAAAGTGGATGTTGCTCAGTGATTGAGAGTCTGCCTTTGGCTCAGGTCATGATCTGGGAGTCCTGGGATCGAGTCCCACATCATTCTCCCTGCGGGGAGCCTATGTCTGTACCTCTCTCTGTGTCTCTCATGAATAAACAAATAAAATCTTAAAAAAAAAAGTGGATGTTGAATGTCACATATTTAAGGCACAACTGAGTGTGGGTTATTTTGTTATGCAATTAAATGGCAAAGCACTGTATTTGTTATTTAAAGACAATATAGCTGTACTAAAAAAATACAGTATGCTTCAACATTACTAGACCAAGTACTAATTGCAATATTTTCAACTTGAAGGAAAGCAGAAGGCAGGGAAATTAGAAAAGTTAAAACAAAATAGCCTCATCTTAGAACTTTTTTTTCACAAAATAAATATTACAATGAGCTGCAAACAAAAGAGTTGTATTTGTTAGCCATGTAAGAAAACATATTTATTGATGGTAATGTAATTAAATCGACATTGGTACAATAGCCAAAGTAACATGTCTGGAGAAAACAAGCTTATCTTAGAATAGTAACCTATTGGTGAGAATGCTTAGTCAAAAAATTGAGAATATTGAAGGCAGCATCAATTGCCAAATAAAATACAAAACAAATGATTGTGAATAATTTCCCTTGGTTTTTGATGAACTGACAGATGCTAAAAGTGTTGCTCAACTGTTTTTTATTTGAGGAGGCAATGTTGAGTTTGAAATGCCTGAAGAATTAGCCTCTATCAAGAGTTAGTATATAACAACTATAGGCAAGAATATTTTCAAAGATGTTGAGAAAACACTAATTCAGTACAACCTGAATTGGAATCCCCTTAGGCATATTAAAACTAATAGTGGTAAAAATGTACATGGAGCAGAAAATGATTTAGTTGAAAATATGTGGAAAGTTTGTGAAAATACAAAATGTTAAAGCCTATGTTTATTCACTATATTATTTCATCAGCAGAGCTTTACAGAAAATTAATCTACCTTATGCTTCTGAACCAGTAGTGTCAGTAGCAAACTTCATTCACTTTTGTGGGCTAACCATCTTCATCAGTTCCATGAATTTTTTTAAACAGATTTTATTTATTTATTTGAGAGAGAGAGAATGAGTAAGAGAGAGTACACAAGCTGGTGAAGAGGCCGAGAAAGAGGGAAAGTAGATTCCCTCGTGAGCAGGGAGTTCAATGCAGGACTCAATCCCAGGACTCAATCTCAGGACCCTGGAATCATGACCTAAGCCAAAGGCAGACGTTTAACCAACTGAGCCACCCAGGTGCCCCAGTTCCATGAATTTTCTGACTTGGCCTATCACACAGAAATCTGATAGTTTAGCAGTAAGAAAGTTTTATTGTGATTTCTTTATTTCTTCTTCTTCTTCTTCTTCTTCTTCTTCTTCTTCTTCTTCTTCTTCTTCTTCTTCTTCTTCTTCTTCTTCTTCTTCTTCTTCTTCTTCTTCTTCTTTTGTAAGCTCAGTGCCAAGATTTTTAAATTTCTATAAATAAGAATTACCTTCAACCACTGTTTTCAAACTCTTGGAAGTTAACTTTTGCTGTAGCCTTGATGTTGTTTCTTTATGAATTCAACCTAAAATTACCAGTCAAATAATACTATATGAGAAACTTGTACTGTAATAAAATCATTTTGACCAAAAATAACACTATTTGAATCACTTGTACTGTCATGCTATTCTATTCACTTCCCATTCTGTCAAAGGTTAAAGCAAGGAGCTTTAACTTAGCAGAACTTTTTTTCACAAAATAAATATTCTATTCCTACACAAATGTGTAGTAGCTATATCTTCTGAACTCCAGTAACATTTGTGAAACATGACTTAAATGTGAAGGAAATTTCCATATTTCAAAATCCATTGAAATGTGTAATTGAGGAGCTTCCAACATGCAAGTGGAAGTTAATAATCTGCAATGTAGTCACATGCTAAAATAAAAATATCAAGAGAAGAATCTAATAGAATGCTATAAATGCCTCCCAAATGATGAATATGCTCAATTAAAGTCAAATGCTAATGGATACCTTCTCTCTGAAAGGATATTTTTAAAGGTGAAATATATATAATCTCATACACATTTTACAAATCAGCATTAACGGATAAACATTTACAATGATAGAGAACTAACTTTGAATTAATTTTAAACCCTAAGTAAAATGTTATCACCTTTGAAAAAAGAATTGTATTCTTATTAGTAGACCTATATTACAAAAACTACACTATATTATTATTTAAAATTTTATCGATGCAAAATTGTAGAAAATTTTACTCTCTTATGTAATAGTCTTGATTTTGCCTCTTTGCCCACAAAGCCTAAAATGTTTATTATCTGGCCCTTTTATCAAAAAAGTTTTCTGCCGTCTTCTCTGAATCCCCACTGATTATAATCTCTTGGGAGGAAAGGACTGGGCCCTACACATTTTGCTTCTTCCTCAGTGACCAAAACAATTGTTGCCACTCAATGGATGCTAATGGTATCTGTAACTAGACAGAGCTTTACAGTGAATTGAGAAAGGACTCTTTTGACTGTTATAATGATAATTATTGTGACTTTGATATAATGTTAGGTAGGACTTGCTCTCTTTAATATGTTTTTAGAAATAAATTCAAGGCAGATAAATGATTCATCAAAGCAATTGCAAGCAATTTCTAACAGATTAATTCTGCCAATTTCTCCATAGAGAATTAATGGATACAAGGGATATACAAATGATAGGCAGAGTCTGACTTAATTTGTTCATTTTATAGAAAGGAAAATGATTGCATCAAACATAACTTAAATATTGCATTTTCAAGGAGCTTATTTTATGGTATATGTTTGTATTTCAAATGGAAAATTGTATTCCAAAAATCAAGTAATCAAATCACAGTCCTAGAAATAATGCTATTTCCATACATTAAATTTACATACTTGAGCATGCACAATGAGAATACTTGAAGTACTTGCAAATTCTCCCCTTTCTCCCTCTATCTTTTACATATCAATCTATTTTATAACTGATTCTTCATCTATCCCTACTTCTACTGCCTTTTTATGTTTCTCATTTTTTAAATTTAAATTCAGTTAATTAACATATACTATTGATTTCAGAGGTAGAGGTTAGTGATTCATCAGTCTGATATAATATCCAGTGCACATAACATCATGTGCCCTCCTTAATGTCCATCACCCAGTTACCCTATCCCCAAACAAGTGCTGAAGTCCCCTCCAGCAACTCTCAGTTTGTTTCTTATGATTAAGAGTCTCTTATGGTTTGTCTCCCTCTCTGTTTTTGTCTTGTTTTATTTTATCCTCTCTTCCACTATACTATGATCCTCTGTTTTGTTTCTTAAATTCCACATATGAGTGAGACCATACTATAATTGTCTTTCTCGGATTGACTTCTTTTGCTTAGCATAATACCCTTTATATCCATGTTGTTGCAAATGATGAATTTCATTGTTCTTTGATGGCTGAATATATATATATATATATATATATATATATATATATATATATATATATACCCCACCCCACTTCTTCTTTATCCATTCATCTGTTGATGGACATCTGGGCTCTTTCCATAGTTTGGCTATTGTGGAGATTGCTGCTATAAACATTGAGGTCCTGGTGCCCCTTAGGATCACTACGTTTGTATCTTTGGGACAAATACGTAGTAGTGCAATTGCTGGGTCATGGCATAGCTCTTTTTTCAACTTTCTGAGGAACATACATACTGTTTTCCAGAGTGGCTGCACCAACTTGCATTCCCACCAACAGTGTAAGGTTCCCCTTTCTCCTCATCCTGCCAACATCTGTTATTTCCTGACTTACTAATTTTAGCCATTCTGATCGGTGTAAGATGGTACCTCATTGTGGTTTTGATTTGTATTTACCTGATGCCAAGTGATGTTAAGCATTTTTTCATGTGTCTGTTGGTCATTCGTAAATCTTCTTTGGAGAAATGTCTGTTCATGTCTTCTCATTTCTTGTTTGGACTATTTGTTTTCTGGGTGTTGAGCTTGATACTAGCTTATTTGATAAGGCATTTGCAAATATCTTCTCCCATTCTGTCCATTGTCTCTTGGTTTTGTTGACTGTTTTTTTTGGGTTTTTTTGCTCTGCAAAAGCTTTTTGTTTTGATGAAGTCCCAGAAGTTCATTTTTGCTTTTGTTTCCCTTGCCTTTGGAGATATGTCTAGCAAGAATTTTCTGCAGCCAAGGTCACAGGGTTGCTGCCTGTTTTCCTCTAGGATTTTGATGGATTCCTGTCTCACATGTAGATCTTTCATCCGTTTTGAGTATATTTTTGTTTACGGTATAAGAAAATGGTCCAATCATTCTTCTGAGTGTGGCTGTCCAGTTTTCCCAACACTATTTGTTGAAGAGACTGCCTTTTTTCCATTGGATATTCTTTCATGCTTTGTGGAAGATTAGTTGGCCATAGAGTTGAGAGTCCATTTCTGGGTTCTCTATTCTGTTCCATTGACCTAGATGTCTGTTTTTGTGCCAGTACCATACCATCCTGATGATTACATCTTTGTGATACAGCTTGGAGTCCGGAATAGTGATGCTACCAGCTTTGGTTTTCTTTTTCAACATTTATTTGGCCATTCAAGGTCTTTTCTGATCTATACATATTTTAGGATTATTTGTTCCAATTCTATGAAATAAGTTGATGGTATTTTGATTGGGATTGCATTGAATGTATAGATTGCTCTAGGTAGCATAGACATTTTAACAATATTTGTTCTTCTAATCCATGAGCATGGAATGCTTTTCCATTTCTTTGTGTCTTTCTCAATTTCTTTCATGAATTTTTATAATTTTCTGAGTACAGATCTTTTACCTCTTTGGTTAGGTTTATTCCTAGGTATTTTATGGTTTGGGATACAATTGTAAAGGGATTGACTCTTTAATTTCTCTTTCTTCTGTATCATTGTTAGTATATAGAAATGCAACTTACTTCTGTGCATTGATTTTATATCCTGCCACATTGTGGAATTCCTGTATGAGTTCTAGCAATTTGGGGTGGAGTCTTTTGGGTTTTCCATATAGAGTATCATGTCATCTGCAAAAGTGAAAATTTGACTTCTTCTTTGCCAATTCTGATTCCTTTTGTTGTTGTTGTTGTTGTTGTCTGATTGCTGAGGCTAGGACTTCTAGTACATGTTGAACAGCAGTGATGATAGTGGACCTCCCTGCCATGTTCCTGACCTTAGGGGAAAAGCTGTCAGTAATTCACCACTGAGAATAATATTCACTGTAGGCTTTTCATATATGGCTTTTATGATATCAATATTTTCCCTCTATCTTTACACCATGAAAGTTTTAATCAAGAAAGGATGCTGTACTTTGTCAAATGCTTTTTCTACATCTATTGAGGGGATCACATGGTTCTTGTCCTTTCTTTTATTAATGTGGCATATCACATTGATTAATTTGCCAATGTTGAACCCCTTCTGTAGGTCAGGTATAAATCCTGCTTGGTTGTGGTGATTAATCCTTTTAACTTACTGTTGGATCCTATTTGCTAGTATTTTGGTGAGAATTTTGGCATCCGTGTTCATCAGGGATACTGGTCTGTAATTCTTTTTGGCGGGGTCTTTGTCTCATTTTGTGATCAAGGTAATGCTGGCCTCATAGAAAGAGTTTGGAAATTTTCCTTCCACTTCTATTTTTTGAAACAACTTCAGAAAAACAGATATTAATTCTTCTTTAAATGTTTGGTAGAATTCCCCTGGGAAGCCATCCAGCCCTGAACTCGTTTGTTGGGATATTTTTGATTACTGCTTCAATTTCTTTGCTGGTTGTAAGTCAGTTCAGGTTTCTATTTCTTCCTGTTTCAGTTTTGATAGTTTATAGGTCTCTAGGAATGCATCCATTTCTTCTAGATTGCCTCATTTGTTGGCATTGGCATATAGTTGCTCATAATATATTCTTATAATTGTTTGTATTTCTTTGGTGTTGGTTGTGATCTCTCCTCTTTCATTCATGATTTTATTTATTTGGGTCCTCTTTCTTTTCTTTTTGATAAATCTGAACAGCAGTTTGTCAATCTTATTAATTCTTTCAAAGAACCAGTTCTTAGTTTCATTGATCTGTTCTACTGTTCTTTGGGTTTCTATTTCATTGATTTCTGCTCTAATCTTTATTTTTTTTTCTTCTCCTGCTGAGTTTAGGCTTTATTTGTTGTTTTTCCTCCAACTCCTTTAGATGGAGTTAGGTTGTGTATTTGAGGCCTTTCTTGTTTCTTGCAAAAGGCTTGTATTCCCTCTTAGGACTTTTGCTGTATCTCAAAGGTTTTGAACAGTTGTGTTTTCATTTTAATTTGTTTCCATGAATTTTTAAAATTCTTCTTTAATTTCCTGGTCAACATTCATTCTTTAATATGATGCTCTTAGCTTCCATGTATTTGAGTTCTTTCCAAATTTCCAATTGTGATTGAATTCCAGTTTCAAAGAACTGTGGTCCAAAAATATGCAGGGAATGATCCTGATCTTTTGGTACTGGTTGAGAACTGATTTGTGAGCCAGTATATGTTCTATTCTGGAGAATGTTCAATGTGCACCTGAGAAAAATGTGTATTCTAGCGCTTTAGGATGAAATGTTCTGAATATGTGAAGTCCATTTGGTCCAGGGTATCTTTCAAAGCCCTTGTTTCCTTGTTGACCTTCTGCTTAGATGTTCTGTCCATTGCAGTGAGTGGGGTGTTAAAATCCCCTACTATTATTGTATTATTATTGATGTTTTTCTTTGTTATTAATTGGCTTATATAATTAGCTGCACTTATGTTAGGGGCATAAATATTTAGTTGTTAGATCTCTTGTTGGATAGACCCTTTAATTATGATATAGTGTCCTTTCTCATCTCTTATTACAGTATTTGGTTTAAAATCTAATTTGTCTGATATAAGGATTGTCACCTCTATTTTTCTCATGTTTCTCCTGACTTGGTCTCTGAATCACTGATTATACTCAATAAATATTTGTCAAATGTTCAATGACCAAACCTGAACTGGGTCGCTCTTGGACGTACAATTCTCAGATTGGTCCCACTCAGTCAACTTGCTCCTATCCATCTACAATACTCGAAATGATCTTTATAAAAATTCAAAACAGATCTTGTCACTCTCTTGCACAATGATCTCTCTTTAGTGCCTTCAGTTTAAAGCCCCAAATCCTTAACATAATATATAAGACCTTTCATAACATGACCCATGACTACTTCAGCCTAATTCCAACTATATCCTGCACAGATTTCCCTTATACCAGTTTTCAGTGTTCCCAAAGCATCGGGATTTCATTTTTCTTTTAAATTTGATTCTTTTGCTTGTGTGGTTCATTCTATTTATATTCTGGCCCACTCTTTTCCCATTCCCTTTCTGCATAGTTCTTTATTTTCAAAGGTCTTGTCCTCTGAATATATTTGCCTCAGTCCATGCTCCCTGCACCCAAGCTATGTGCTTACCCATAGTTCCTATCAAGGTAATGCATAAATATGTGTTTATTCATCTGGCTCACCTACTCAACCTGAGCTCCTTGAATGCTTCAGTCGTTCCTTCATCCATCCATTTATGTGTTGTGTTCTCATACTTATTATAATGTCTGGAATATAATCAGTTCTCAGGCACATATCTTCTGAATCAAAGCCAAGCCATTGTAGGAAGTTAAGGCCCTAAGTTCAATGGAACAAAAAGTAATATTTACCAAGAGCCTTCCATGATTAAAAAAACTTTCATGTTTTTATCCTCACAGCAACACTCTTAGATGGGTATCATTGCTCCCTTTCCACAAATGAAGGAACTGAGATTAAATTATGGACTCAAGGTCATATAGCAAGGGAAGGTTATAGGCAGGTTCCAAGCCAAGTCTGCCCATTGTACTTCCATGCTCTACAAATCCATCTACTGGGCAATGGACTTTGACAAATATGTTATTTTCTCATTGGTTTCTAATTTGCTAAATCTAGCTAATCTCATGAACTAACTCCTACCATGATATTAATGGGTTCATATGCTAGCACAGATTATCATTTCCCAAAGAGAATATTTTAACATGAAGGAAATATTCTACAGAAGCTTAATTGGAGAGATATTCAGGGGTCATGATCTTTCCAAGATCTTTTCAAGGTTAAGGAAGAATCTGCCTGGTTCAATCAGTGGAATTCAGATATGTGACTTTACATAGAAATTAACACTAGGAGCATATATTGACACTGTTCCTATTTATAAAGAGTAATAAATGTAATATACAACCCTCAGGTATAGTATATAATTCACACAGCTGGCCGTGAAGCAGAATAAAGAAAGTACCAGATCCTGAGACTTATTTACTAAAATCCCAGGGAAACTTATATAAATGTATTTCAGGAAAAAAAAAAAAACTATCAAGAGCTGCCATTTGTAATATTAATACCTATTTCACTCTTCATTTACTGTACACTATATGCTAGGTAAGGTGGTAGGCATTTATTTTTTACATAAACCTATGAGAGGTACTATTACATAAATTACCGTAACCCTGGCATAAGCAGGTTTGTATGTTAAAATGTCTAAAATTTGTATAAGAATACCTCTCATATAATGTCATATAGACAAAAAAAAGTCAAGGTTCAAAGTCAATGCCCAAGTTATTTCCACCATTCCATGCTCTGGGGTTCTAGACTTCTTCGAAAATGATGCACCATCCATCTTAAGACACACTCAACACAAGAATCAGATCAAGGGGCGGCCGGGGTGGCTCAGGGGTTTAGTGCCACCTTCAGCCCAGAGCCTGGTCCTGGAGAGCTGGGATCGAGACCCACAGACTCCCTGTGTGGAGCCTGCTTCTCCCTCTGCCTGTGTCTCTGCCTCTAGAGCTCTGTCTCTGTCTCTGTCTCTCTCTCTCTCTCTGTGTCTCTCATCAATAAATAAATAAAATCTTAAAAAAAAAAAGAATCAGATCAGGGACTTTGCATGACTGGAAGAGGAACAGGAAGTACGGATGGGAAGTGAGTGTGAGTGTAGGAGGATGTGTGGAGAGGTAGAGGGATGTATGCACAATAAAAGTGCTCTGGAAGTAATGGAGTGTGATGGGACACTGAGGGAATACAATTTTACCTCTGTTTATCCAAACGTCCCTCTGACCTCCATTCTGAGTGTGAAGGAGACACATGACCTCAGAAGGTCAGGGCTATTTGCTGCTGTGGAATGCAGCCAGCATTCTCAGTACATCTCTACTTTTTATTAGAGGGAAATAAGAAGTGAAGGAGGACTTGGGCCATAATAGGCCATTTTCCACAGACCATTTCAAAGAGATGTGTTCTCAGAAACCATCCCCTTATAGGTTTCTAACACAACTCAATCAATATATTATTGAAGAAATAAAAGATTTGCTGACACCCACCACCAACACAAATCAAAGATGTGTGGGTCTTGATTACATTTTCTTTTTGTTGTGCTGCTCTGCCTATAATTATTATTTTTAAAAATTACTAAAAGAACAGTGTGTTTTGAAAAACAAAAAAAAAACAAATACTACGAGGTTATGTTAGGCAAATAGTGACAATGACCCCCTTATGTCCTTCTTTTATGTGTCCTTAGGAATGGCCTGTTCATGAGCTGGTACATAACTTTCTAGAACTCTTCTGGGTACATTTATATAGGTTTCTTTTTTAAATGACATTTTTCTATACACATTATTTGCTACTTAAATCTTTTCATTCAAAAATGATCGTGGACATCTTTTCATACATTATAAACCTACCCCTCTCTTTCTGTTTTTCTTTCTTTCCTTCTTTCTTTCTTCCTCTTCTTCTTTTTTTTTTTTTTAATGGCTTTGTAATATCCCATAGTTTGGTTATAGTGTAGTTTATTTAACTAGTGTCTGTTTTGGGTTGCCTAAAGTACTTTATAATTAAAAAGAAAAAATCTGGACATAACATATGTGCCTCTGGATGAATTTTCTAGCATAATTTCAGGGACAAATGCTATTTGCAATAAAGATAGATTCTGAAGCATCTAAATGAATGTTAGAAAAAGATCTGTGAGAAAATGTTAAAACTTGCCAAGGATTACTCCTGTGAATTCTTGCAGATGTAATTTTGACAACAATTTTTAAAGAAAGAGTGAATAACAGAGATGTGCATGCAACCATTAAAAACTAGGAGGGAAATGGAGTAAATAATCTGGAAATCAAGCCTTTGTTATCATTCTAACTTTTTCCTTCTCATAATCTACTTTGCTCTTAAAAATCTACAATTTACACAAATCTTTAACATTTGATTTCTAAATCTGAGGACAGCTTTCAAATATAGTGGTTAAATTCTTGAATATAGTAGCACCACAAATCAAGAATATACTACATTTGTATCTTGAAGATTTAGAATAGTACGAACCAAAAAAAAAAAAAAAAGGACAAACTATATTTGAGAAAACTTCTCTTAGATCATTCATGATATTTGTGGTAATTTTATCTGAAGGAGAATTTATATTAAAGGTGTAATCAAATTTGTTTTTAATGCCCAACATATCAAATATTCTAGAAAATGTTTAGTTGGATTTCTACTGAAAGTATTTTGTTTTTATCATAGCTATTATAGTTTTTCATTTTTCTATAGCAGTGATACTTTGCACATTTATTTATGAATATATCCTTGCTAAAATGTGAATTATTTTAATGATTGTTTTGTCTTATTTATTTTTACCACTCCCCATTTCAGGCACTGACCTAAATCAAGTCATCAAAAATGGGTTTCATACATCTTTTTGGAGCAAGAACTAGAAATTGTATATGATGAAAGGTTTTAACTACCATTAAAGAGAAAAAGAAATGGCGTGGTTTATTTTTTAAGTGTGCACTCACATACACACACACACAAAGTAGTAGAGTTGAAAGGAGAGAAAAAAGAGTAAAAGTTCATTGGAATCCTGTGATTTATAGGAAAAGGCTCAGCGAGCTCACATAAAAACCAAAGGGGGGAAGTGGTCGGACATTGGGTCAAATCTCCATTCAATGTTGTGTAATAAAAGGCTGACTGTAGCCTTTCAGCCTTGCTTCTAGTCATAGACAATGGCAATTGCAGAGCAAGACTAATAACAGGATTTAGCATAAATCCGCCACAGGAAGTGAACAGTTGTACTAGCAAATAATTAGCCAGGAAACATTTTATAGCAGCATCAGGATGCGTCCGTGAGCTTTCAGACTCTCAATGCATTTGTGATCATGAAAACATAATTAGTTCTCAGTGATTGTAATTTTTGTGTGTGTTTGTTGAAGGATAGTTCTTTTCCCCTCCTTTCTTTTCACAAGCAGGCCTTATTTTTCCTGTCCTAATTTAGCAGCCCCAGCGAGGGTTTTGAAGTCTCAAGGGAGGGGTTTCGAATGTTCTCTTTTTTCTCCTGCTGATGCTTTTTTATTGCAAGGTGGATGGTGTTTATTTTGCACGGCTAACAAGTGAGTTCAAAGCAACACGTTGCTCTTGAACTCCTGCCAGATTCCCAAAGCTGAAAGCCCCCCTGCCTGGTAGAGCCGACCTGTACTATCAAAGCCTGATTAATTTGCAAAGGAATGTCAAAATGACTGGTGCACCGCATTTTCCACCACCCGCTTCATTTGACACTTAAAGGAAAGCTAAGTGGGAGTGTAAAAGGAAGGAAATTCATTCAAGGCAGCACACCCTATAATGTGAATTAATTTCACAAGAAAAATGGGAGCTCTCTGCTGAGTACTTCCCGTTTTCATCTTCTTTGCTCTTTCTTTTAGCTACTGTTTTCGTAAGGGCTGCTAATAAACATTATGTTTCTGTTCTCACATCATCCATATTAAGAGTAAATGCTGTCATTAGACTTGGCTCTGAAATTCTTTGTGTCAAAGTGCCTACATGAGGCTGCTTCATCTGATTCAGTCACACCACTTAAACAGCAGCCCCATGAAGACAAAAGCTTGGTTCAGGCCAATATTTTTCTCCTTTCAACGCTTAAAAAAAGCCACTTCAATCAGAACCAAGAAATCTGTTTATGAGCAAATACAAATTATTATTGGAGAAGGCAAGACTGATGAAACAAAGTCTTACACTGAATTTCTGAAGGTATAATTCAGACGTGATTGGAAATTCGATTCAGCTTACATATATGTATTGATACTAAAACAAACGTCAAGTAAATACAAGACTTCAATTTCACTTACTCAGATTTTAATCTGTATCTTGATTGCCTTTTATAATCTCAAACTTTATTTAAAACTTGTACTGAAAGTATGATATTGGCATATTCTTACCAAGTGAGATCATCTACAAATCATTTCCCTTGGCACAGACCCTAGAACTCTATTTAAGCCTATACTTGATTATTTTCCCAGTGCATTTGCATGAATTCTATAGATTGCTATTATCATCACCGCGGTGAACAGTAGTAATCTCACCTTCAGATTGTCCCCCTTACTTGAGTTTTAACTATGCATTTCTTTACTGTTACCCTTTGCCCTACACTTAACTCTGTACATCAACATGACTTATCTCTATTATCAGAATATGAGGTAATCTGGAGGTGAATCTTCTGGCAATGCCTCAGTTGCTTGAGAGTGAGCTACTGGGGTATGGTCATGCTGTAGTTGTCTAAAAGTGAGTGCAGGTCAAACTGAGTGCCGTGCTGCACATAGAGGAAGGCTGTAATGCCACAAACCCAGATTTGGATTACAACTGAAGCACTTAATAGTTATGTGGCCAATACTAATTAATGAAACTTTCAAAGCCTTAGCTTCCTCATATGGACAATAACGTTAATAATAGTCCCTACCTTGTGGTTTATTGTGCTTGGTACTGTGCATGTCAAATAGGAAGCACTCAATAAATATTAGCTATTGCAAAATCATAGCAGTTTGGAAATTCTGTGCTGCAAGAATTAGGAATTTCCTCAAGTGGGCTTTAAAAATAAGAAACACCTGATCTAATGGGACAGGAATCTAGAATTAAGCCACACTCCAGGTTTGGTGTGACCAAGTCTTCAGTTTTGTCTTGGCATTTCTCTTGGCCCTCTTTTTTGGGTTAATTTCATCCTTGGGCTGGCTTCCCTCATGATTGGAAAAGAGCTGCCAGCAACAACTAGGACAGTCATCTCCTTTGTTCAGTTCAGCAGAAGAGATAGGAGATAAAAGTGCTTCCTCAGCCATAAAATAAAACTTCCCCTTGTAGTATGACTGAGGGTACCTTAAGCTCTATACTCATCCAATGTGGCATGATGGCAGTCACCATGTACCCCGATTGTTTTAAGCCTGGTTTTCCAGGCCTATTCCTAGTAAGGGGGAAGAGAATTTCATGATGACATATACCAATGAGGATCTCATCCTGGAGCTGAAGATGGAGGTCATCTTTTTCTGAGTCACATGAGCTGGAGGCAGAAGGGTGGATGAATAAACCAAGTTGGAGTTCTATTAGGAAAACTGAAAGGAATGATGGGGTCTATCAGTTAGTGCTCCAGAACAGAAATAGTACACTAAACTGTGTAATTTAATAATATTCTAATTATAAAGGTGAAAGCAGGGTCTTTCTTTTAGTTAGCAACAGACAGGAGCTGTTCCCATTTCTAAGCCTGAAGGAAGAGGGAGAGAAGTAGTGCTAGAACTACATCATTTCTATTTTTTTCTACAAAGAATATGTACAATTTTTATAACCAAATAAGGTAATAGTAATTATTTTGTAAAGGCTGTTTTTATGGAGTTGTGTTAATTTTCTATAAAATTTACATATACCAACTTATTCTGTACTGCATTTGATCCTTTTATTTATTTATTTTTTTAAAGATTATTTGAGAGAGAGAGAGCCTTTGTGGGCAGGGGGAGGGGCACAGGAAAAGAGAGAGAGAGAGAGAGAGAGAGAGAGAGAATCCTGAAGTGGACTCACTGCTGAGCAAGAAGCTCAACACTGGCCTGATCCCAGGACCCTGATATCACAACCTAAGCCAAAATCAAGAGTCAGACACTTAACCAACTAAGCCACCCAGGCACCCCAATATTTGATCCTTTTAAAGATAGATGGCCCTGAGATAAGTAGGAAAAAAATGTTTTTCTGTTTAATTAATAAGGAATAAAAAGTACCCAATGCTTTTCTAAGAGCCTTTTTTTAAATCAGGAAATTGCTTAATATTATTTAAAATCACCAGTTACAAAAAAAAAAAGTAAAATAAAATAAAATAAATAAAATAAAATAAAATCACCAGTTACAGTTTAAACTTCAATTGTGCTTAAAGTTCATGTAAGTCCTGGTTGATTTTTATGGGCCAGCAATGGGACAGCAAGATGAAAAAGATAATGCAGTTATCTTTAAAGGGCTCATGAAAATGTGAACAAAGGTGAACACAGACATAGATGTGCACATACACAGACAAGGCTGAATTGGGAATAGGATGGGCATTCAAAAGTCAGAGAAGAGGTCAGAACACAGAATAGCATTTTAGTGGAACTTGAAGGCTGAGTAGTAGATCATGATACTACTGCATGCTATTCATACATGATGTGCTCAGGAGATACTGTTAAGTTTGGTGAGGACTTAGGCAAGCGGGAAGGTGTAGAAGGAGATGAGCCTGTATTTTCATGTTACAAAGTTGGGCGTAAGCTCTGTACCCAGTGAAGAGGTATTACCAGGCTTTTATTTATTTATTTTTTATTATTACCAGGCTTTAATCACCAAATTAGATGATCACAGATTTTCATTACAGAAAGAAAATCCTAATGGCACTAAAGGAGGAAATTAGAGACAGATAATGTTTTCAGGAGACTCTCTAAGACAGAAAGAGCAAAGGGCCTGGTCAGGATCTTAGCATGGAATAATATAATAAAGGGGACCCATTTGAAAGATGTTTCTTGGTAAACAAACAGATTGGATGAATAAGGGCTTGGGATAAATTGAGGATGCTCTGCTTTCCCACTCAATCCATGCTTCCTGAGAGATGTCCTTCACCTATGGCCAGCTATCACATATCCATTTATATTTTCCAGGCTTATATCTTTAGGACGGATGCATGTCATGTCGCATCTATCTGTTATAATCAGATGGATGTCCCATAAGCATTTTAAAGTCAACAGATGGGATTAAAGCAGAGATTATAAACTTCCCTTCCAAATGTATTTCTAGGTACACTCTGCTGCTCAAGAGAGGTGGCACCTCTCTGGAGACTCCGTGAGTCTTTCATTTGCCTCCACCCTTCCATTTAATCACCAGGTCTGGGTGACTTTTACGCTTGAAATATATTTTTCTAAATTTGCCCTTGCCTTTCTGTCAATACCACTGCTATCTCAGAGTCATCCATTTCCTTAAACACCCCTCCTTCCTTTATTCCATCCAGTTCGTCCAAACCTCCTTCCAGTTTTGTCTCCTAAAGAGTCATTCATTTGTATCAGGCCATCACCATTGCTTACTTTTATTAAAGTGATAATTATAATAATGCTTTTAATCTCATCAGTTCAGTTCCTCAGCTAATTTTACCCACCTTATTAAGGGATCTATCACCAGCTCTTCTGCTTCTGGTTCAGGCCACCTTCCCCTACCCCCTGGTGAGCCATCTAAAACACAATCTGCCCGAGCCACACGTCTGCTTACTGTCTGTCACCAACGCTCTGAAGGCCAATATTTGTAGCAGGGCTGACAGTGTTCTTGAAACCTCTGCGTCCTTCTCCCACCAAGTCCCAGGACTCCCGGTTTCACGAAGTAGTTTCTAATTACATACATTAGCATAACCATAAATACAAGTTTCCAAAATCAAGGCTATTTAGTCATTTCCTGTTCTTTTATGCATAACCTGTGGTTCTTCAATACCTCTAATTATTGAATTAGAATATATTACCACATTCTCTACAGAGCACACAGTAGTCCAGTATTCTGGGATAATGATAATTACAAATGTAGTTCTAGAGTCCTGTATTGAGATCCTGAAACTTTAATGGCATTTCCACAATTGAATTATGTAACAAGTACTATGGCTCAAGTTTATCTGGTTTATTTTTCACCTTGGCAAATAATACTAGTAATAATGATGTTGATGATAGCCACATGGATTAAAGACCAGCAATGTCCCAGCTGTTGTTAAATATAGTCAACAGTGAGGGAGTTGGGGCATCAAACCCTGTGCAATTGAAAAGCTGCATGTAATTTTGACTCCCTAAAAATGTACCTGTTAATAGCTTACTATTGCCTGAAGACTTATCAATAACATAAGGAGTTGGCAGGCAACCTATTTTGAATATTATACATGTTACATACTGTTTCCTTTTACTAAAGTAAGCTAGAGGAAAGAAAATGTTGTTAAAATAAGAAAGAAGGGATGCCTGGGTGGCTCAGAGGTTAAGCGCCTGCTTTCGGCCCAGGGCATGATCCTGGAGTCCCAGGATTGAGTCCCACATCAGGCTCCCCATATGGAGCCTGCTTCTCTCTGCCTGTGTCTCTGCCTCTCTCTCTCTGTGTCTCTCATAAATAAATAAATAAAATTTTTTAAAAAATCAGAAAGAAGAGAAAATGCATTTACATTGTTCTACTGTATTTTTTGAAAAGAAATTTCATATAAGTGGATCCATGCAGTTCAAACCCATGTTGTTTAAGGGTCAACTGTACTTTATCTTCATTACCTCAATGACTAAATCACAGAAAGCCTCAGATTGTTCCCCAAAGCAGTAATGCCAAAGTGAAGATTCAACTCCAAATTTTCTGATTCCAAGATTCGTTTTCTTGCTACCAGGAGACAACATTTAACAAAAGTTTAGGAAGTGTATGAGTAAGTACTTTAATCATAACCAAGTATATCAAGTTATCTTTAATTCTGTGCTTAACTTCCTGCCTTATTTTTACCTATTTGTGTGAAACAGTTGGCTAATGCTCAAATATTTACAGTAATGTTCAAAGGATAGTAACATAATATCTATAACTTTGCACTTGGCTGTAGAATTCCCACTTAAATTAATTGCATGTCCAAAACAAACATCAACTTTAAACATACCTGAGCATCTGCCTGTGTTGATCCTCACAGAAGTTTCTGGCCATTATAAACTTCCTCAAGGGAGACTATCTACTGCTCTCCCCCTATGCACATCAGGTTAGATCCCCTCCTTGTATAATGCTGTGACCCTTCATCTGCTTCTACCATACAATTTTTAAAAATTATACTTTAATATGTTTTTCTATAATTATTTCTTCAGGAATATCTGCCACAGAGAAAACAAAAAACCCATGACAGGAGGCAATTGGTCTGCCTTCTTCTTTATTGTCACCCATCATCTAATCCTGTGCCTGGTATGTTTGCATCTATCAGAGGAGTGGATGCATGTGCGAAACTACTGAGGAATACAGATATGTGAAAACCCTTTCAATGTTAGGAATCAGCAAACATGGATCACAGGAACTGAGGAATGGGAGCTGTTGAGAGAGGTAAATGTTCAATTTCAGAGGACCACAACTACGATGTTGAAGAGTTATAAACAATAATTAGCAGGAAGTACAATGACTAACACAGTGTGTTGATGATAAGAGTCTTACGATGGAAATAGTTAATGATTAATTTGGTTACAGTAAGTTCTTAGTTATATAAACTTGTTTTTTTAATGGTTTGACTGAACAATTCAGAAAATTCTCCTGTTAATTACCACATATTTTTTACTTACTGCTTCATAGATAAAAACATTAACCACATTTAAGCTTCCTCAAAGACACCATTCCCCCCATTGCTCTCTTGTATAACTTAAATATCTTTGCACTTATGACATAAACGTCCTTTGCAGGGATGCCTCGGTGGTTCAGCGATTGAGTGCCTGCCTTTGCCTCAGGGAGTGATCCCAGTCCGGGGATCAAGTTCCACATCGGGCTCCCTGTGAGGGAGCTTCTCCCTCTGCCTACGTCTCTGCCTTTCTCTCTGTGTGTCTCATGAATAAATAAATAAAATCTTTAAAAAAAACAAAAGGCCTTTGCAGTTACAACTCTCCATACAACTTCTGGTTTGGCTGGTGTATAAAATGAAATTAGGGAGGAGAGTGTGATCCAAAATTAAACAGGAGGCATTACATTTTCTATATAAATGGTGCTCTAGTTCAGTGTATGGCTGAAAGGAATGGCACATGTACAGAAGACCTCACTCAGTTTACTTCAAAAACTAGCCAGTCATAAATTGAAAAACGTCTCATGGAATCCAGTAACTTAATCTTTTAACTGGTGGGACTCCTGGGTGGCTCAGTGGTTGGGCGCATCTGCCTTCAGCTCAGGTCATGATCTTGGAGTACCAGGATCCGGTCCTACATGGGGCTCCCTGCAAGGAGCCTGCTTCTCCCTCTGCCTATGTCTCTGCCTCTCTCTTTCTGTACCTCTCATGAATAAATAAATAAAATGTTTAAAAAATTGTTTTAGTCTTTTTAACTGGTACCTTTTTATCATCATGTAGGAACCAATGATTCTAGGAAAAAAAACTTGTGAAAAACATAAGCTTCTCATGTAGAAAATCTATTGCTAGAGTCAAAGCCACTAAATTATGTGTATGATCTACAACAAGGCAAATGTTTTCCAGGGCCTATGGTGATTTATCTTTATAATGCCTGATTGCCTATTGTGGTAGCCAGCCTCCCAAATGACTTCCAGTGATCTTCATCACACCCATATGTAGTTGGAGTTCACACCCATATGTAGTCCCCTGTCACATCGTATCAGGGCAGATTTGTGACCAACAGCATACAACAGAAGTTATGGTAGATCCCTTCTGAGATTAGGTTACTAAAAAGACTATGGTTTCTTAGATAATCATGCCTTCTTCTTCTTCTCCTTCTCCATCTCCTCCTTCATCTCTTTGTATCTGTCATCTGGAATCTCCCACTTGCCATTAATATTAAATCAGCCTATGAGGAGGTTCATGGCCAGAAACTAAAGTCTCTGGCCAACAGACAGTGAGGAAGTGAAGTCTGCCAATAGCCATGTGAGTGAACTTGCAATTAGATCCTTCAACCTTGTCAAGACTCAAGATGACTACAGCACCAGCTGGTGTATTGACTGTAACCTCTAGAGAGAGACCCAGAGCCAGAACCAACCAGGTAAGCTGCTTGCAGATTTCAGACCCTCAGAAATTTGTGAGATAATAAATGTTTTAAGCTGCTAAGGTTAAGCATAATTTCTTATACAGAACCTAATTCAAGAAATCCTTAGGAGGGTGAAATAAGAAAAAGAGCTTAGAAAAATGATAATAAAAATGCTATCCAACAGCTAACACATCATCATGGCTAATTCCACCTCCCATTAACTCTAATAGTAGACAGAGTGTCTCAAGTGTCTAAAGAGAGATTTCAGTATAACAAATTCAGCTATGAATATGTTCTCCTCAAATCTCATAAAATAAAAGAAATATCACAAGCTGTGTTCACTATTATAGACAAACTAAAATTTATTTTGTTCTGTTTTCATAATGAAAATTAACTGTAATAATTTGTTTTTATAAGAAAATTTTTTTTAATGTTTACTTTTCCTCAATAAAGATATAGTACTCTTCAGGACCAAGAAGATAATCCTGCTGGAATAAAAAAATACTAACGTTATATTCATAAGTTAGCATTCACTTTAAAATCGATCCAGTGTGTGACCATCTCATATGTAGAGCCAGAGATATCCCCCAAGAAATACTTAACTTTTAAAGAAGCTAACATCTTGGGATCGTTCTTCCAAACTGAAACTAGTAATATCCCTAATAGTCAGCCTGTAGGAAAAAAGAAAAAAAAAAAAAAAAAAAGAAACAAACATACTTTATCTAAAGTAACTTTGGGATGAAATATTTGATAGTAGTTCATGCTTTATAGCTTTAAATTCCAGGATTAATATATTTCAGAAATTATTTAAACTCCAGGATTAATATAATTCTAAAAGTAGTTAAAACTATTTTGGCAAGAGATGGCCCTCAAAGATATTATACTTCATTTAGGACTTATTTGCCACAAGAAAAAAAGTTTTAAAAGATACATTTAGAAGAAGTACAATGTAATAAATAAAGAAATGAAAGTGCTTTATAAAGCTGTATAATATCATATAAATAACAGGTATTATAATATTGGCAATTACGAAAGCAAACCGTAAAATGCATTTGGGGGAAAACGTGTACAGTGAGAAAAATAAAAGCTACATAAAAGAATGAGGGAGGAAATTTAGACTCAGCCGTGTCAAAAGCAATGTGCTTCTTAACCACTGAAAAAAAGCATTTCCATTAGCAGGACAGATTTAAGTGGTTTAACATTGGAAGACCATAATCTTCTGAGGGACGGAAATCTATGAAAAGATCTGTGAATAATAAAGGAATTGAAAATAGAATAAAGGGCAGAGGGAGGACAAGGAGAAGAAAAATGAGTAAAAGGATGCTTCTTAACAATATAATTTGAATTTAAAACTCAGAACATCTGCTTTTATAAAAATCTGAGTGTATTAGCTTATAATAATTAGCATCTTCAATTGCAAGGAAGAAATAAAAGGACTATTAGAAGAAAAAAACACACCATCTTGAGGACAATAAAGTTTTCTCTGATTCAAAAGGGGAGCTTCTTACAGTCCAGTAGCAGCTGTATGTACATCTTTCAAAGGGCATTCTTCTGAAGGAATTTAGATCAGACAGTCAATTCTTTTTTGGTAATAAAAAATTGTATCTGTGAAATGATATTTATTCTCTATTTGACCTTCTTTTCCAATCTTACCATCATTTAAGAACTTTGCACAATAATAAGAATGATCTTTTCTGTTAAAAAGTTAAAATTTTAATTTCATAGGCTCTTCCAGCCCATCAAAGTATTGTTAGAAATACTCCTTTTCTAAAAAAGAAAAATCAAAAGTTTTTGACTTTCCAGTTTTATTTTTCACTTAAGGAAATAAATTCTTCTCTTGGTAATAATTACTAACAGAGTATTTCCTTTCTGTAATGGCAACTTTTAAGTTGTATTTTCTAGGAATTGTGTGATTTATTTTTATTAATTTCTGGGAATAAAATACATTACTATAAATTTCCTTAGATTCTGGGGAAAAAATACCTAATAATAATATTTACTTCCGGAGAATGTGGTTTTTCCCTTCTTGATGTAGCAAAATTCTATTGCCCTCAGACTCTTACTGGTTTTCTACATCTACATTATATTCATCTTTGACTTTATATATATTAAAATTATTACTTTCTAATTTGTTTTTACAAATTATCATGTTTATAATATGCCTGAATCTCCTTCCATATTTCATAAAGTTTAGAAAAGCAACAAGCTTTTCTAGGATTTGAATATTTTGTGATCACATTATTTCTTATGTGCCTCAGGTTGGCATAATCTGGAAAAAAAGACCTCATTAGAAGAAAATTGCAAGACAGAGCAATCTAACCCATGAAGTGCAGATGCATAAAGGTTTTGTAGTTCTTCACTCTCATCATTCCAGCCAGGCCTACAGATTTCTAGCTATCCTACTTAATGCAATGACCTGAATTGTCTACTTTACTATCCAAATGATTGGTGGTTACTTGCCAAACTACAACTTTGCTTTAGAACGAACTCCTGAAGTATAGTGGAGAGTTAAAACTACTATCAAGATAATTCAGTGCAAAAGAAATACACTGAGAGAAACCTGCCTTATTTTTTTTAACTTTATCAAGATTGATACTGTCTACAGGGATGAAACTCATTGCACAGTTTTTTTTATTTTACCTTCATAGACACTTTCTGAAGTCTAGACTAGTCAGGTCTGTGGACTAGAACTGACTTCATCCTGCTATCTAATACTGACTTTAACTGCCTCCTACCAAAATTTTTCAGAGGCATATATATGTTAACACACAACAGAGATGGCTTTTCTGTTATCTACATAACTCATTGTGAAGTACTTGATGGAATAGATTTTTGAAAGCTTGGTTGACAATTGACAAAGACAAGTTATTTTATTTACAATGCATAAGATCATGTATAATTCCTTGCAAGAGGATTTAACATTCCATCTAAACAATATTTGATAGGAAAATAGATTGTGAATTTGTACGTGTGTATTAGGAGTGATAAAATTGATTTTTCTCCTCCAAGCTCTATTTTCATCAATGAAAGGAAGTCACTAGTTATTTAAACATGAAAATTATCTTGATATATTAATGATTTTATAAACCTAGAAGTAGAATGACATAAAAAAAAAGATAAGGACTTACATGTAATCCTTATCTTTTATTTACATGTAAGACTTACATGTAAGTCTCCCAGAGAATAATTAACCAATCATGGTCTCAATGTAAGTTGTTAGTTTTATAAAAATACTTATTGTATGAATTTTTTTAAATTTTAATTCATATAATAAAGCTTACTTTAATGTAAACTTATGTGTTAATATAAATCCTCACAATAACCTTTGAGTGAGAACAATTATTATCACCCCACTCCTTCATTAGATATTAGTGGCAGTCACAAGAGGATGCCCACAAATGAGCCATCCAATGCTGATCCTTCTTGGCACATGGTAAATTAGGTACAAATGAATGATTTTTTTAGTTGAAGAAATGTGTGCAAAAGTGATCTGTTATCTCTGTGAAAAATATTAAGTATTCATGTAAGACTCTCAGTGTCCCTTTCCACTGCCTTAATAACATTGGAAGCTCTTATCAGGATGGTATTTTCAATAACCTGAATCCCAGAGTGATTACCATGAGTAAAGAGCCCCTGAAGAACAGCTTAAACATGTAAAATAATTGTGGTGGGGAAAAAAATGTTGTTTTCTGTTACTGAGACTTGGAGACTTATTTGTTGCTGCACCATAACCTAGCTTTTCCTGACTGATACACCAATTACATTTTGTCACTTACCATTTTTAGTCTGGAACACATAAAGCTAATTTTATTTGTTTTAAATAAACAGTTGTAAGAGAAATGATAAGCAAGGAAGGAAGAAAAGGAGAGGGAGAAATACCTTTATGCTGCTATTGCTTCTTCTCACCTTTTCCTTCTTTCATTTTCCATCTTCCTATGATCAGTCTTGAGCTGATGAGTCTTGAGTGCTGAGTCTCTTGAGCATTTTAGAGACTCAGGGACAGAAGTGGAGAGTTTGTTTCTGGATATGGAAAAGAAACACGGAGACTTCCCATTTAGGACTAAGTAGAAATATTCTTATTTGCTATGATGGAAAAAAGAAAACCCAGCAGACTCTAGAATATCAAATATCTTCTCTTTCCTACTATCAAAAACTCTGAAAAATTAACTTGAACCATGTGAAATTAGTGTTCATATGGGTCAAGATGATTAAGTAATGGTAAAATAACTTCAAGATAGTCACTTGTGAGCCCTTCATATAATATTGGAAAAAATACTAATTTCATAAGATGTAGTTAGGAATCACTCAACTGAGAAGGTGGGTAAAGGAGATTCTTTCATTACTATTATTTCCAGAAACATATGCTATTCCTAGAATATTGATATCTCCATATAAGCTTGTTATCGTATTATTGTTTTGACAACTCTGTGACCTAGGTTAGATAAGGATTAATTTTTCCTATTAGTGAGGAAACTGAGGCAGGTGATGAGACCAAGGTCACACAGTAGAATTAAAAAGAGGTCCCAGGTGATCAGCACAAAAACATCATGTAATACCCAATATAAAAGATTACATGCTATCTGATGGGACAAAGACATTTTATTTTTAAGTTATGCATAATGCCAAAATAACAATTTTATGTAAATAGTCTCTTCCAGATAAGAAGAAAAATGCAAACCAATTATTTACCGAAGTCTAGTTGTTTCAGTGAATTAACTAAATCTAAGTACAAATGATTTGCTATTTAGATCCTATGTCAGCTTTGTAAATACATACTCCCTCCTTCCTAAACTGTTCTTGAGACAGCTTCATGACCTGAAATGTCAATTTCAATTTAAAATGCTCAAAATTAAGTATAAATTTATGGGGCATCCTAGATCTGAGCCTGATAGGTTGTATTTGTCAGTCCCACTGTAGTCTTGCTAATTTCATTTTCATCACTGTTTTCCAAGACACACATTATCTTAGTTCTCCTAATCAGGGCTGCATTTTCTTAGTTTCTTTTGCTAATTTATCTTCATCTTTCTAACCCCTAAATGTAATATGGTCCAAAGGCTCTTTCTTAGAACCTCTTTTTATTTCTAACTGTATTCATTCTCTAAATGGTCTGCATTCTCATGACATTAAATGCTGTATATAGACCCACAAATCTCAGCTGCAATCTTAACTATTTCCCTGAACCTCAGACTCATGTATCTAATCATCTACTCATCTTCATCATTTGTGGGTTTCACAGGTATCTCAAGATTAAGATGTCAAAAATCATATTTCTGATTTCCTGCCAAAATGTTCCTCCTACATGATTCCCCACCTCTCCAGTTGTCTCAAGCTAAAAACTTTGGAATGAGCTTTGATTTGTCTTTTCTCATACCTCATATCCAAACCTACAGTTCCATCATTCCTTACAACCCTACTACTTTCCACCTCTACCCATTTTGAGCCACATTATCTAACATGCGGATGTCTGTAATTGTCTCTTAATTTCTTGTTAAACAATGTTTGGTGTGTTTACACCATGGGCATGAGCATCACTTGGGAGTTTGTTAGAAATGCAGAATCTCAGTCCTCATCTTTGATCTAGTAAAACATAATCTACATTTTAACAAGATTCCCTGTGATTTATATGCACAATAAATTGTGAGAAACTTCATCCTAATTGGTCTCTCTGTTCTTGCTCCAGAACCTCTATAGTCCATTTGCAACACAGCAGCAACCAGAGTAATCCTTTTAAAATGACGAGATTAGTATTGCATCTCTGCTCTGCTTAAAACCCTTCATATCTTACTACAAGTAGTAGCCAAAGTTTTCACAGGGGCTGACAAAGCACCTGCATACCTGGAACCTGCTACCTCTTGGCACTCAATGCCTACAGCTCACATTCATTAAGAGCATGTTGATTGGATATGGAAAGTTTCTAACTCTTCTGGGCAATTCCTTAGTGATCCCCTCAATATATCTTACTTCTACAGACAGGTAACTTTATTCTGAATGTGGGTTTAAGAGTCCGTACATTTTACTGAGATACACTGAAACATATGTAACTATACAATGGCTGAGATTTGCATCAAAATAATATGAGAGGAAGAGAAGCAGATATAGGTATAGATGAAACAAGATTGGCTACAAAGGAAGGTAGTTAAAGGTTATGAGAAGATCACTTGTTTCCCTATCAATTTTTGTGTACGTTTGAGATTTGTCATAAGCAAGTTTTTTTTTTTTGAGATTTTATTTATTTATTGGGGGGGGGGGGGGCATGTACACCGGCATAAGGAAGGGCAGAGGGAGAGAGACAAGCAGGCTCCCTGCTCAGCATGATGTGGGGCTTCATCTCAGAACCTTGGGATCATGACCTAAGCCAAAGTTAGATGCTTAACTGACTGAGATACCCAGGCACCCCTGTAAGCAAGTATTTTTAATGTGTATAGATTATAGAGAAAACATAAAATCATTTGTTAAATCTATTTTCTTCTTTTTCTTGATAACAGAATAAAATTATATGATGTTCAAGTTTAACTTTGGTGGCAACAATGAACAAGTAAGTCAAGACAATACTTTAATAATTATTGTCCTTTGTGCTTATGATTTTGCCTCTCCTTAGGTTTGTGTAGATAATATATCCTTTATTATTAAGGATAAATAAAACTTTATTATATAAAGTTTTCTAACAGCAGATCATTTTAATGGAAGATTCTATCCCCTGTGAAATTAGAACTATAACTACTTTGACAGAATTAAACTTTGAGGTTTAATTATAGTTTCTTCTGGAAGAGTACTGATATCCTATTATTTAATAAGTAGTATTAGAGTTTCTCATTTATTTGACTATTTTCCTGGCAGAGTCTGGCACATAGTAGACAGTCAACAAATATTAGAGGAGTAAATGAATAAGAGAATAAATGAATAAGTAAATTAATGGTGGTGATTCTTAAAAATAAAATCTAACCTAGTTTTTCCAGCTGTCAAAATTGAGTCATGACAAAATTATCCTTTCTCAAATGATTATATCAGCAAAGGAATGTGAATTTCTCACCTGGTTAGGATTGTAACCCAATATTTGTTTTAGGCTACATTCTCTAGATAACAGATTCTAAGGTATATATTTGCATATAGAAAGTTTGTTGGAGGGATCCCTGGGTGGCGCAGCGGTTTGGCGCCTGCCTTTGGCCCAGGGCGCGATCCTGGAGACCCGGGATCGAATCCCACATCGGGCTCCCGGTGCATGGAGCCTGCTTCTCCCTCTGCCTGTGTCTCTGCCTCTCTCTCTCTCTCTGTGACTATCATAAATAAATAAAAATAAAAAAAAAAAAAAAAAAAAAAAAAAAAGAAAGTTTGTTGGAAAGTACATGAGAGAAAAACATCTATAAGAGTGAAGAAACAAGGACTCAACAAAAGGAGAAACAGAACGGGGAGAGGGAAGTGACAGAGGCCTCAGCCAGTCCTACCTGCAGTTCTGGAGCTGGGTGGCCCTTCAGAGTCCCAAAGTAAGGCCTTTGTAACCCATGTACAGAGCAGTAATTACCTGCAGACTGCCTCTAGGGCGTTCCACGGAGGGCAATGCTTAGGGAGGGGGTTAGCTGTGAGCAGTCAAGCTACAACCTTACTATAATATTCATTTTGACACCCCATAGTGGAAATTTCATCCCCCCCAAAAATGTTCTACAATTATTTTCTTTCTACTCATTTCTCCACGTGACCTTTGTCTCTACCATATACTGAATCTTTTCTGTATAAAAGAATATTGAATTCACTCTTTCCATTTTCCCCTTCTCTTAACCTGTGAAATTTGCTTTTCTTCTACTTTAAGCCTATTTTTCCTTAACCCTATATATTCTTTTTCCTTTGTATTTTATTTTAAGACTTTTTTATTGTGGTTAAATATACATAAGATAATATTCATCATCTTAATGATTCACAAGAATACATTTCAGTGGCATTTAAAACATTCACAATATTGTATAACTATTATTATTATCTTTACCCAAAATGAAAACATTTGCTCATCCTCAGCAAAACTCTGTATCCATTAAACAATAACTCCTTCTTCCCACTTTCCCTCAGCCCCTGATAGCATCTTTTTTTCTGAATCTATGAAGTTGCCTATACTAAGTACCTCATATAAGTGGAATCATTCAATATTTGTCCTTTTGTGTCTGACTTATCAGACTTCAAAGCATAATATTATCAAGATCTATCCATGTTGGGGCATATATCAAAATTTAATTGATTTCCAAGGCTGAATAATGTCTCATTTTATGCACATACTACATTTTTCTAATCCATTCATCTGTTGATGGACACTGGGTTTTTTTCTACCTTTGGGCTATTATGAATAGCCAAGGAGACTGCACCATTTTAAATTCCCACCAGAAATGTATGAGAGTTGTAATTTCTCTATATCCTCACCAAAATTTTCTATTTTCTAATTTGTTTTTGCTGTTGTTGTTTATTTTTCCTTGTTACCATCCTAATGGGTATGAAGTAGTATCACATAGCGGGTTTATTTTTTTTTAATATTTATTTATTTATTCATGAGAGACACAGAGAGAGAGAGAGGGAGAGAGAGAGAGAGCCAGAGACACAGGCAGAGAGAGAAGCAGGCTCCATGCAGGGAGCCTGAAGTGGGACTCGATCCTGGGTCTCCAGGATCAGGCCCTGGGCTGAAGGTGGCACTAAACCACTGAGCCACCTGGGCTGCCCACATAGTGGATTTAATCTGCATTTCTCTAATGAGTAATGTTAAGTATTTTTCATATACTTTATTGGCTATTTGCATATCTTCTTTGGAGAATGCCCTATTCACTCTTCTAACATGCCAATCCCTTTCTGGTCCACATATCCTACTGTACTTGGTTGTCTAGTTTTCTAGTCTCTTCACCCCATGATGCACTGTTCCTGTCATGCGAGTCCAAAATCCTTTGCTACTCCCCTAATTCATTTTCTCTACATTCAATACCAGGCTGAGAAGTATAGATTAGAGAAAGCAAAAAACTCTATTGACTGTGGCCATGTCAAATATACGCTATTGAACTTCACCCTAGTATTCAGTGCTGCTCATCATATAGCTGATATGGGTTGTTTGAAAAAGATAAGTAATTTACCACTTTTTTAAATTGAAATTATTTGTGATCTTGTCTAATTATGCCTGACTTGGGGGTCTTATAGGAAAATAATTATATTTCAGACATATTTATCTCCCCTTAATAACTATTGAAATTCTTTGAACATAGAAGGCACTTAGTAAAGGTTTGTTAATAAATGAAAGAATGAAAATTGGGTAGGAAGTACCAAACGTGGGGTGCCTGGCTGGCTCAGTTGATAGAGCATGCAACCCTTGATCTCAGGGTTGTAAGTTCAAGCTCCACGTTGGGTGTAGAGATTACTTAAAAATAAAATTAAAAAAAAAATACCAAACATAAAAACTATCTCATACTGAACACTTTTTTTTTTAAGATTTTATTTATTTATTCATGAGAGAGAGAGAGAGAGCAAGGGAGAAGCATAGACACAGGCAGAGGGAGAAGCAAGCTCCATGCAGGGAGCCCAATGTGGGACTAAATCCCAGGACTCCAGGATCACACCCTGAGCCAAAGGTAGATGCTTAACTGCAGCACCACCCAGACATCCCAGTCCTTTGGCATTTAAATCTAGGGGGTTTTATGAGATAGTTGATGGGCTATTTTAATCTGATTAACCCTCCATGCACCTGTCACCCAATCAGGTTTTGATCCATGTGCTCATCTACCTCAGATAGTTGTTTACATGAGAAAGGTTAGAGATCTCCTTTCAGGGTGGTGTAGAATAACAAATGGAGTCTTTTCCTTTTAAGGACAGTTTCCTCTTAGGACAGGGGCCCCTTGCCCTTGCCTGCCTTTCTTCCAACTATCCTCTGTTAGTGGGAAATCCTGTTGAGTGTTGTAATCTATGTATATATGTGCAAGTGTGAAGGAGGAAGAGTAAAAAATATATATATTTAGTTATCTCCTTAATTAGTGACAACATTCAATAAATTGGAAGATTGGAAGTTGGAAAGGGAAAAACTAAGGAAGGAACAAAATTTGAAAATCATTGGAATTTCAGAAACAAGTACAAATTACACATGTCCCATGATAGCCAACAGGGTGGAAATCAGGACTCTGACGTAAAAGGTCATAAGAGAGGTATGTGGAATTTAAGAAACAAAACACAGGATCATAGTGGAAGAGAAGAAAAAATAAAACAAGACAAAATCAGAGAAAGAGACAAACCATAAGACTCTTAGTCACAGGAAACAAACTGAAGATTGCTGGAGGAGAGGGGGGTGAGCTATGAGGAAAGTGGGTGATGGACTTTAAGGAGGGCATGTGATGTAACGAGCACTGGGTGTTTTTTTTATTTTTTATTTATTTTTTTATTTTTTAGCACTGGGTTTTATATCAGAGTGATGAATCACTGACTTCTACCTCTGAAGCTAATAATACATTACATATTAATTAATTGAATTTACATTTTAAAAAATAAATAAAATGTACAAATGGGGAAAAAATGTTATCTGAGAGGTATAAAACAATAAAATTATAGCCATAGAACAGAAATTATTAATAAAAGGTTTTTAGGAGGGGAAAAGGAATTTGACAGATTAGTCAACACTTTCTCATAAGTTTCCAGCATTGATCTGCAGTATGAGGGCCAGAGCACAGAAATCGGTTGTATAAAGTTGCTAGTAATGGGGATAAAGGAAGGGAACATAGTAAAAAGTCAAGGAGATGAGAGATATTAGAGCACCAGTGAAGAAATTACTGAACTCACTACTGGAGGTCAAGGATGTTTATATGACTTTGTGGATTAGAGCACTCTATTCCCTTGAACTACCTACCATCTTAGGATTTCATGTGAGGGAAGCAACTGGATGTGGGGGCAGATGGGCTTTTTCTTTTTAAACTCTGATAAAGCAGCCAATCAAATGTTTTAATCTAATTTAATTTAATATTTTATTTATTTATCAATGAGAGACACACAGAGAGAGGCAGAGACATAGACAGGGAGAAGCAGGCTCCCTATGGGGAGCCTGATGCGGGACTTGATTCCAGGACTCCAGGATCACGCCCTGAGCCAAAGGCAGACACTCAACTGCTGAGCCACCCAGGCATCCCCATTTATTTTATTTTAATTTATTTTTCCTCCCAGGCAAGATTTTTTTGCTTAGGAGAGATGGTGTAAAGCTAACTGATAAGAAGAAATAGCTAAAAGTATTTAATTTTTTCTATTTTTAAAATTCTTTTTTTATTTTGAAACAGAAATAGAAGATGAAAGCAATTCATATTAAGAGTCTTATAAGTTGAAAACATGTGTAAAGTGGCTGTAAAGAACAATTCAATAGAAATGGAATTGCCAAGTCATAAGAGATTCACAAATTGCCCTCAATTGGGCTGCTGAATTGATCTGTGGTCTCCACATCCACAGAGGAGGATGTTTGCTGTCCTTGGCACAAAAGAACAGTCCTATCCAAATTACTATATCCAACCCTCAATACGTTCTTTTAAGGAACATTGACATTTCGTACACCAAGAGGGCAATAATGGGTACAATGAGAAAACTAGAGTTTTGTAGCTTAAAACAACTCTTGAAATATTTCAACAAATGGTCACTAGGGAGAAAGACATTTGTCTCAGTGCTGTAGTGGAGGAGTGGAGGATTCTGCATATTTCATTTGACTTTAAAAATCATGTTAGAGGGATCCCTGGGTGGCGCAGCAGTTTGGCGCCTGCCTTTGGCCCAGGGCGTGATCCTGGAGACCCAGGATCGAATCCCACGTTGGGCTCCCGGTGCATGGAGCCTGCTTCTCCCTCTGCCTGTGTCTCTGCCTCTCTCTCTCTCTCTCTCTGACTATCATAAATAAATAAAAATTAAAAAAAAATCATGTAAGGGCTCTTTGCTCCTCCCCATTCAACAGACAGCTAAATCTTCTAGTGCAATGCCAGCTGCATCCCTGAGATATGATGGTGAAGGTTGAAGTAAATGGATTGGGCCATATTGGGCACCTAATTACCAAGGCTGTTTTAACTCTGGCAAAGTTGATATTGTCACCATCAATGACCCCTCTTACTGACCTCAACTACATGGTCTACGTTTCCAGTATGAATCCACCCATGGCAAATTCCGTGGCACAGTCAAGGCTGACAATAGGAAACTTGTCATCAATGGAAAGCCTATCTCCATCTTCCAGAAGTAAGATCCCACCAACATCAAATGGGGTGATGTTGGTGCTGAGTATGTTGTGAAGTCCACTGGGTCTTCACTATCATGCAGAAGCCTGGGGCTCAGCTGAAGTGTGGGGCCAAGTGAGTCATCATCTCTGCTCCTTCTGCTGGTGCCCTCATGTTTGTGATGGATATGAACCATGAGAAATATGGCAACTCCCTCAAAATCGTCAGCAATGCGTCCTGCACCACCAATCACTTGGCCCCTCTGACCAAGGTCATCCACAAAAACTTCAGCATTATGAAGAGACTCAGGACCATGAGTCCATGCCATCACTGCCACCTAGAAGACCATGGATGGCCCTCTGTGAAGCTGTCATGTGATGGCTAAATGGTTGTTCAGAACATCATCCCTGCTTCTACCAGCACTGTCAAGGCTATAGGCAAGGTCATCCCTGAGCTGAACAGGAAGTTCACTGGCATGGCCTTCCGTGTCCCCACCCCTAATGAGTCTGTCGTGGATCTGATCTGCTGTCTGGAGAAAGCTGCCAAAAATCATGACATCAAGAAGGTGGTGAAGCAGGCATCAGAAGACCCTGTCAAGGGCATCCTGGGCTACACTGAGGACCAAGTTGTCTTCTATGACTTTACCAGTGACACTCACTCTTCCATCTTAGATGCTGAGACTGGCATTGCTCTCAGTGGCCACACTGTCAAACTTATTTCCTGGTATCACAATGAATTTGGCTACAGCATCTATGTGGTGGACCTTAAGGGTCCACATGGCCTCCAAAGAGTAAGAGCCCCCTGGACCATCAGCCCCAGGAAGAGCAAGAGGAAGAGAGAGGCCCTCAGTTGCTGTAAAATCCTTGCCCCAACTCATCTCCCAACACACTGAGAATTTCCTGACCTCCACAGTTTCCATCCCAGACTCCTTGAAGAAGGGGAGGAGTTTGAGGAGACCTACCTTGTCCTGTACCATCAATAAAGTATATTGTATTCAGCGTAAAAAAAAAAAAAAAAAAAAAAAATCATGTTAGGTAGCTATTTTAAAATATATTTTTTAAAAGAGCTTTCAGAACTTCTGAGGAAGAGGAGTTGCATTTAGGAGGACCCTAAGAGTTTAGGGATGCAACTAGATAACATAAAATAACCCAGAAAGAGAAATGAAGACTGACAGAATAGACTCCATGGCTAAATATAGAAGCCGCATGAAGACAGAGACATTTGGAAGCTAAAAAGACCAGCAGTGCTGTCCATGGAAGGGAGGGACACTGTGGGCACAGAACCGGAGAGAAAAACACCCTCGCATCAGGCCCCCCAGGCACAGGGAACCTCAACAGGGAGGACATATCCCTATAACATTTAGCTTTGAAAGGAAGAGGGTTTTAATTTCTTGAATTCATTTTTTAAAGATTTATTTATTTATTTGAGAGAAAGAGTGAGAGAGAGGACGAGTGGGGGCAGGGGCAGAGGGACAAAGAGAGAATCCTCAAACAGAGTCCCTTCCTCTCTGAAGCCTGATGTGGGATTTGATCCCAGGACCCTGAGATGGTGACCTGAGCCAAAATCAAGAGTCAATTGCTTGGGCAGCCCCGGTGGCCCAACAGTTTAGCGTGCCTTCAGCCTGTGGTGTGATCCTGGAGACCTGGGATCAAGTCCCGGGCTCCGTGCAAGGAGCCTGCTTCTCCCTCTGCTTCTCTCTCTCTCTCTCTCTCTCTCTCTCTGTCTGCCATGAATAAATAAATAAAATCTTAAAAAAAAAAAAAAAAAAAGAGTCAATTGCTTAACTAACTGAACCATCCAGGCACCCCTAATTTCTTGAATTATTACAATCAGCTGGGATTTTTAACACCTGGAACTTTAAAAATCAGTAGGCTTGGCTCTGGGACAGCGAGAAGAATGTAAAGCCCCCACCCTTAAAGAGATAGCACAAACAAACAGCCCCAGAGAGATACAGCACAGAAATAGCAGTTTGAAAAACAGCTGGGGTATACAGGACGATTTGTTAACTAATCTCAGAACCTATCGGAGATGACCAGGAATCATTGGGAGACTTTTCCAAGAACAAAGGAGTTGACAGGGACCATTTCTCTCCCCTCTCCCCCAGCCTGGGCACACGGACACTTACAGAAACTAGTGCTGTGCCTAATTTGCTAACTGTGCACTCCACCCACATATTCCCCTGTGATACTACCCCCTCCAGTATGCTCTTGACCAGAGTCCATCCAAAGTGATGCCATAGGCCTGGCAGTCTGTAAGCAGCCCTGACAGGGAGCAGCACCACTCTAAAGTGATTCTTGCCCCAGGGAGAGGGGAAGATTACACACATTATTTTGATTGTAGCCCTAGTATTGGGCTCAGAGCAGACAGCTGGTCTGACTACAGGCTGCACTGACCAATGAAAGCTTCTCAGGGGATGACACAAGGAAAGCACCTTGCAGTCCAGTGCTACTGAATCTCTGGCAAATGCCTGGTCTGACTCAATTCAAGCCAAGGTAGTACCAGATTGGCTCACTAGCAACACAGGGACAAAACTGTGCCCACAACAGGCAAAGAAAAAACATTGCAGACAACTGGATTGCAGGTAAAAGCAGCTCAGCCACAATAGAAGGGTGCATGCAACACACATGGAGGTTCCCCTGAAACACCAGGTTCTGTTGAACAGGGAACAATTCACTGCAGAGCACTACTTTCAAGAACAGGAGACAAAGCCGACTTTCCTAACACATAGACATAGGGAGTTAGACAAAACGAAGAGACAGAAGAACATGTCCCAAATGAAAAAATAGGACAAAATTACAGCAAGAGACCTTAATAATATGGAGATAAGTATGCCTAATAGAGAATTTAAAGTAATAGTCATAAAGATACTGACTGAACCTGAGAAAGAGTGGAAAACATTAGTGAGACCCTTAGCAATTAGAGAAGATAAAAAAGAATCAGAGATGAAGACCAAAATAACCGAAATTAAAAACATATTAGATAGAATAATAGTACACAAGAGGAAGCAGGTTCCCTATAAAATTCAGCCAAGGGATTCACGATAAATGCGTGTCAAGTATAACAGAATATACTTAAAACATGGGGGAAACGGAGTAAAGTATGGATTCAAACCTCAGTGACCATTAACTTAATATAGACTATTATATGCAAAACATGTTATTATAAAAGTGTAATGATAACCGCAAATCAAAAACCAGTAATAGATACGCAAAAAGTAAAGAGAAAGGAATCCAAGTATATCACTAAAGAAAACTAGCAAGCCATGAGAGAAGAGAGCAAGAGTAGGAACAAAAAAGCAATACAAAACAAAGTAACATATCTATCAACAATTACATTGAGTTTAAATGCTCTAGTCGGAAGTCATAGGGGAACGAGATGTATAAAAAAAGCTCAACAGTTGAGCATCTGCCTTTGGCTCAGGGCATGATCTCAGAGTCCCAGGATCCAGTCCCACATCGGGCTTCTTGCGTGGAGCCTGCTTCTCCCTCTGCCTATGTCTCTGCCTCTCTCTCTCTCTCTCTCTCTCTGTCTCTCATGAATAAATAAATAAAATCTTAAAAAAAAAAAAAAGCAAGACCTATCTATAAGCTGCTTACAAGAGACTCATTTCAGACCTAAAGACACTTGCTTATTAAAACTGAAAGGCTGGAAAAAAAATTTATCATGCAAATGGAAGTGAAAACAAAGCCAGGTGGCAATATTTATAAGGGGAAAAATAGACTTTAAAACAAAGACTGTAACAAGAGACAAGGACTTTAGATAATCATAAAGGGAACAATCTGATAGGAAGATATAACAATTGTAAATATTTATAGACCCAACATGGGAGCACCCAAATACATCAAGCAGCCAATGACCAACTTAAAAGAAGTGATAAAGAGCACTTGGTTGGCTCAGTTGATTAAGCATTCAACTGTTGATTTCAGCTCAGGTCATGATCTCAGGGTACTGGGATTGAGAGCCCCACATCAGGCTCACTGCTCAGTGGGGAGCCTACTATTCCCTCTCCCTCTGCCTGCTGCTCCACCTGCTTGTGCTGTGTGTGTGTGTGTGTATGTGTCAAATAAATAAAAATAAAATCTTAAAAAATAAAAATAAATAAATCGGGCTCCATGCTCAGTGCAGAGTCTGCTTGAGATACTCTCTCTCCCTCTTTTTTTGCCCCTCTCCCACTCAAGCACACTCTAAATAAATAAATAGAATCTTTTTTAAAAAGGAAGTAATTGATAGTCATACAATAATAATAATAGGGAATTTTGCTTTGAATGACATGTTGGACCAGATGGATCTAACAGATATATTCAGAACATTCCATTCTAAAACAGCAAAATACACATTGTTTTTGAGTGCACATGGGACATTTTCCATAATAGATCACATATAAGGCATATTAGGCCATTAAACAAGTCTCAATAAATTCATACCATACAGCTTTTCTGACCATAATGTTATAAAACTAGAAATCAACCACAAGAAAAAATCTGGAAAGAACACAGATACATGGACATTAAATAATGTGCTACTAAACAATGAATAGGTCACCAAGAAATAAAAAAGAAAGTAAAAAAAATACATGGAGACAAATGAAAATGAAAACACAATGGTCTAAAATTTTTGGGATGCAGCAAGAGTAGTTCTAAGATGGAAGTTAATAGCAATAGATGCCTACCTGAAGAGGCAAGAAAAATCTCATATAAACAATATAATCTTAAACTGGAAAGAGCTAGAAAACAACAACAACAAACAAACAAAACCCATACCAGTAGAAAGAAGGAAATAATAAAGATTAGAGCAGGAATAAATGCAATAGACCTAAAAAAACAAAACAAAACCCAGTAGAACAGATCAATGAAATGAGGAGATGGATTTTTTTTTTTAACATTTTATTTATTCATTCATGAGAGACACACAGAAATAGGCAGAGACATAGGCAGAGGGAGAAGCAGACTCCCCTTTGGGGAGCCCAATGCAGGACTCCATCCCAGAACCCCAGGATCACTCCCTGAGCCAAAGGCAGATGCTTAACCACTGAGCCACCCAGGTGCCCCAAGGAGCTGGATATTTAAAAAGATCAACAAAATTGACAAACATTTAGCTGGACTTACTTAAAAGAGAAAGAAGAGAGAGAGGGAAACAGGACTCAAACAAAATCAGAAAGGAAAGAGGAGAAATAACTGATACCACAGAAATACAAAGGATTATAAGAGAATATTATGAAAAATTATATCCCAACAAATTAGACAACCTAGAAGAAATGGATAAATTCCTACAAATATGTAAACTCCTAAAACTAAGTCAGGAAGAAACAGAAAATTGGAACAAACTGATTACCAGCAATGAAACTGAATCAGTAATCAAAAATCTCAGGACAATCAAAAGTCTAGGAGCAGATGGCTTCACAGATGAATTTTACAAAACATTTAAAGAGGAATTAACACCTATTCTTCTCAAACTATTTCAAAAAAAAAAAAAAAGAAGAGGAAGGAAAGCTTCCAAATTCATTCTATGAGTTCAGCATGACCTTAATACCAAAACCAAATAAAGACACTCCAGAATAAGAGAACTACAGGCCAATATCTCTGATGAACATAGATGCAAAAATCCTCAGCAAAATATTAGCAAACTGAATCCAACAATACATTAAAGAAATCATTCACCACCATCAAGTGGGATTTATTCCTGAGATGCAAGTGTGGCTCAATATTCACAAATCAATTAACATGATACATCTATAAGAGAAAAAATAAAAGCCAAATGATCATTTGCATTTGACAAAGTATAACATCTATTCATGATTTTAAAAAAACCTCCACAAAGTAGGTCTTGAGGTAATATACCTCAGCATAATAAAGGCCATATCTGAAAAACCCACAGCTAACATTATATTCATTGGTGAAAAACTGAGATGCTTTCCTCTAAGACTAGGAACAAGATAAGGATATCTACTCTCACCACTTTCGTTCAACATAGAACTGGAAGCCCTAGCCACAGCATTCAGACAAGAGAAAGAAATAAAAGGCATCCAAACTGGTAAAGAAGAAGCAAAGCTTTTACTTTATTCAGATAACGTGATACTATATATAGAAAACACTAAAGACTCCACCAAGAAAACTACAAGACCTGATAAATGAATTCAGTAAGCTTGCATGATACAAAAATCAATATACAGAAATCTGTTGTATTTCTATACACTAATATTGAAGTAGCGGAAAGTGAAATTAAGGAAACAATCCCAAAAATAATAATAAAATACCTAGGAATGAAAAAATACCTAGGAATAGACTTAACCAAAGAGGTAAAAGACCTATACTCTGAAAACTATAAAACATTGATAAAAGAAATTGAAGATGACACAAACAAACAGAAAGATATTTCATTCTCATGGATTGGAAGAACAAATATTGTTAAAATGTCCATACTACACATACTACTAAAGCAATCTATAGATTTAAATGCAAAGCCCATCAATATACAATAGCATTTCTTACAGAACTGGAATAAATAATACTAAAATTTATGTGGAACCACAAAAGACCCTAAATAGCCAAAGTATCTTGAAAAGGAAGAACAAAACTAATGGATATCCCAATCCTAGATTTCAAGTTATACTACAAAGCTGTAGTAATCTAAACAGTATGGTACTAATACAAGATGATGCAAAAATAGACACATAGATCAATAGAATAGAGAGCCCGGAAATAAATCCATGATTATATGTTCAATTAATCTTCAACAAAAAAGGCAAGAACATGCAATGGGAAAAAAACAGGCTCTTTAACAAATGGTGTTGGGGAAACTAGACAGCTACATGCAAAAAAATGAAACTGGACCACTTTCTTCACTATGCACAAAAATAAACTCAAAATGGATTAAGGACCTAAATGTAAGACCCAAAAATATAAAAATCCTAGGAAAGAGCACAGATGGTAATTTCTCTGACATTGGCCATAGCAATGACCTTCTAGATAGGTCTCCTAAGGCAAGGGAAACAAAAGCAAAAATAAACTACTGAGGATACATTAAGAAAAAAAAAGCTTCTGCATAGCAAAGGAAACAGTCATCAAAACTAAAACACAACCTACTGAATGATGTATCTGATAAAGGGTTAGTATCCAAAATATATAAAGAACTTGTACAAGTCAATACTGGAAAATAAACAAACAGATTATCCAATTAAAAATGAGCAGAAGAAATGAGCAGACATATTCTTCTTCCAAAGAAGACATACAGATGGTTAAGACTCATGAATAGATGCTCAATATCACAGCTGTCAGGGAAATGCAAATCAAAACCACAATGAGATATCACCTCACATCTTTCAGAATGGCTAAAATAAAAAACACAAGAAACAAGTGTTGGTAAGGATGTGGAGAAAAAGGAATACTTAAGTACTATTGGTGGGAATGCAAACTGATGCAGCTACTATGGGAAACATTCTAGAGGTTCCTCAAAAACTAAAAATAAGACTATGCTATTATCCAGTAATCACACTACTGAGTATTTACCCCCCCCAAAAAAAAACAAAAACACTCATTCAAAGGGATACATGCACACCCATGTTTTTTGTAACATTATTTATAATAGCCACACTATGGAATAGGCCAGTTGTCTGGATATGTGAATGGGTAAAGATAAAGAGATGATGGATAGATGATAGATAGATAGATAGATAGATAGATAGATAGATAGATAGATAGATAGACAGATAGATGATAGATATAACACAATATTATTCAGCCATAAAAAAGGATGAAATATTGCCATTTGCAACAACAAGGATGAATCTACAGGATATAAGGCTAAATGAAGAAGTCAGAGAAATTCACTCATGTGTGGAATTTAAGAAACAAATGAACCAAAAAAATGAGGTGAGCCAAAAACAAACAAAACGAAACAAACAAACAAACAAAAAACCCAGCTTCTTAACTATAGAGAACAAACTGATGGTTACGAGAGGGGAGATGAGTGGAGGGATAGGCAAAACAGGCGAAGGGGTTTAAGAGTACACTTATCATGATTAGCACTGAGTAATGCATAGAATTTTTCAATCATATTCTACACCTGAAAGTAATGTAACACTACATATTAACTATACTAGAATTAAAATATTGATTAATTAATTAGAATGATATATGCTAAAAATGCAAACAATGTAAAGTAGTATCCAATAAAACCATTCTCCCTCCTTTATCTGAGCCTGTTTATATTACTGCTTGTGCATTTCTGCTCTGATAATTTGTGATTCTCTCTAAACGACTATGTCTCCAACTTTGGGGCAGTAGTCTGTCCTGAAACCTTGCTTCTCTGAAGGATCTAGGAAAAGTTGTTGATTCTTCAGATTGTTCAGTTTTACTTGTTAAAATGGAGTGGAGACATCCAAGCTCCTTACATGAGAAACTGGAAACCAGAAGTCCTTGTGTTTTATTTTCTGTAGTTCTAGTGATATGTTTCAAGTTCAATAATAATTTCTTCTTTATCATATAATGTGCAGTGAAATTTTTATGTAAGATATTAGTTTTTTAACTAAATTTCCATTTGCTTCTCATTATATCTTCCATCATTGTCTTCATTACCCTTGTGCTTTCCTTTCTAATCCTTGAACCATTTTAATATCGTTTGATAATCCTACTCTATCTGCCATTCAGGGTCTCTTTCTATTGCCCGTTTTTTTCCTGGCTGTAGGTCATATTTCTCTTATTTCTTTGCATGTATAGTAACTTTTTTGGCTGATGTTGAGTTCTGGATATTGTGAATTTTACATTGTAGCTTTTTCATTTCCTTTAAAAAATATTATACATTATATATTCTGGTAGACAAGTTACTTAGAATCAACTTGTTCCTCTCCGGAACACTGTAATGCACTTTAAAGAAACCTCTTGCAGTGCCTGGTGGGTTCAGTCTGTAGAAAATGTGACTCTTGATTTCAAGGTGGTGAGTTTGTGCCCCATGTCGGGTGTGGAACCTACTTAAAAACATCTTTTTCAATGCTTCTGCCTTCTCTCTGGTAATTTCTCCTTTTTCAGCAGAACTTTCATTACTCTGCAGGCTCTGGTGTTTTCACATCAAGTCACCCCTAAGAAAGAGCCTGGAAAACAAAACCATTTTTTAAAAAAGTGACCCTAACCCAGAGGAATGATAACCCAAGGGAATAACCTCAAAATGATTAAGTTTTGACACTGGGTTAATTAGGCAAATATGTTTTCGAGAATTGGATGCTCTCCAAGCCCCCTTATAAATCATAGCACAAGGGAGTATCTAAGTCTAACCTACATTTGAGAAATTACTGGTCTATTTTCATCTTTATAGGGCTGTGAGCTCCCCGCACTGTTCTCATAGCCTGGATATCCTTAAGGAACAGGTGAAACAGATTCTCCATTCAAGGGTCCTCAATTTTTTCTAAAGAATTATCTTTGACTTCTAGTTGGGAAAATTACATGGATGGTGCCAAATATTTCACATAGCAAATGTGAAGAATAGTGGGCACAGCCAAGAGAGCCTAGCATCATTGCCCATCTTATAAAAGTGGCAAATCAAAGAGAAGAGGCACCAAAATCAGCAGGTGCTATCTCGGTGTGCCTATCTGAGCTCTAATCGAGACCCTCTGATTCTAAACTAACAAGCTAGCCACAGATTTCCACTGACATTTGGCCCCTAAAAGGGAAAAATCCATTCAAATCAAATGAGATTATTTCCTCAACTGTATTCCCTAGAGGATATCACCCAGGCTGGATGCCTGCCTCACTCCTTAAAAGCCACTGCCATTCTCTCTATTTAATGTTAAAAGTGATGACTTATTAAAGATTATGGCATGGTTTCCTCAGAAACTATCAAAAAGTCCCCAAATAACCCAGAGTAATTTAAACTCCTCATGACTTCTGAATAGCTGTAATCATTATAGTTACTTAGGATTCTTAACCAAAAAAAAAAAAAAAAAAGAAAAAAAATTTAAATTTAAAGTTCATGTTAATGAAGGCACCATTTCCCTCACGAAATTTAACTATAATTACTCTTCAAATTGTATTTGATTTTTAAATTTTCATTTCTCCTAAAATTCATATGTAAAAGAAGAATAATCATATGAAGTTTTGGCATTTAATGCATTTTAAACTGCACTTAGAAATTGAGAATTATGCATAGGAGTATGCTGCCAAGTGTAGATTTCTACAAACCGTCTCCTTATGGCAATCCCAAGGCTATTGGGTTTTGGAGAAACTTTTCAGACTTTAAAGGTAGCTGTCAATAATTTAGAAACAGGCCAATGACAAAGTTTATTATTTTTATTTAGTACTATTAAGTTATTAAATTTTCTTCCTCATCTTAATTAATTGTAGCATTCTTTTCCTCAGGAGAATCCTAATGCTATATTTTAGGATAATGCAATATTTTTTTCTAAGCACTTCTTCACACATTTGACTATTATACAAACCTTGTGAAGTAAGCAAGTTTAGGTTGTTATCCTTATTCTATTAATTAAAAAAAAAAAAAAAAACCTGAAGCACAAAGACAACTTGTCGAAAGACATGAAGCTGGCAGCACATTAAAAACTTATTCAAAAATGAGGACTAATCTCAAAAAAAGATGACTAATTTCAAAATCTATTAGTGATTTAAAATGTTTACTTCTTCCCATTTTCAGAATGCATCCATAGAGAAAGCCCACTATACTATCTTTACTCCACTTCCAAAACATACACTCACCCATTCTGACTTTTTTCATTTTGCTGTTGGAAAATAGGTATCTGAGGGTGAGCCATAAAAAGATGTCATCAAATCATCAAAAATAAGTGAAAACCATAAAGAGCCAGTTTCTATCCATCCCTGCCAGCCAACTCTCCCCTCCGCCCCGCCCCAAGTGCCCACCAGGGGTAAAAGAAAAAAAAAAAAAAAAAACCATGACAGACTTGTAAGCATCCAGCTATGGCCACAGAGCTGTTTGATTGCTTAAGCCGGGTGGTCAGACAATAGGACCAGAAAGAATGGCTGCTTCCTTCCTTCCTGTTGAGTGTTCTGCCTGAGTGAGCAAATTCAATAGCACTTTGCTTCACAGCAACACTAGGCTCTAGCACGAGGGAAAATCAACAAAGAGCCATTCTAGGGCATTTCCAACCCCACCTAAGCCAAGCCTGTGAGCTCTAGTACCACGGGGGGTGGGGGGGGGGGGGCTGGCCAGGTTCAGGCACTCCTGGGGGTGTTACATGAAAGCCCCTGGACATGCAGGTTATTGTGTATACTAAGGGCCACTGTTTTTGCTGCTTCATGCATCTGTAAATTGCCCAGTTGAGTTATCATTTTCCACTTTTTTTTAATTAAATATTTTATTTATTTATTCATGAGAGACACAGAGAGAGGGGAGGCAGAGACACAGGCAGAGGGAGAAGCAGGCTCCATGCAGGGAGCCCGAACTGGGACTCGATCCCTGGTCTCTAGGATCACACCCCCAGCCGAAGGCAGGCGCTAAACCCCTGAGCCCCCAGGGCTGCCCATTTTCCACTTTCTAAAATGCAATTCTCTGAAATGTTTTGAAACCTTAGTCATTATGGCAACAAAGACAAAATTGGTAGGGACAACTGTGACAACAGTTAATTCTAGAATCATCTTAAAGCCTCCTCCAATAAACCATCTTTCTTTTCCTCCACTGACTTTTATATCTATGTAGATAATAATTAGCCAAACTGGCAGAAAGAAAAATATTAAGCATTTAATACTGAGTGGTTCTGTTTTTAACTAAACCTAAACTTCTAACTTAAAGTTGAAATAATTTTGTATTGTCAGTAGAAGCGTGTATATATATGCAGTGTATAATTTCAAATGTCCTCAAAATTACTTATGTTGTACTTATACACAAGAGAAATAAGATTGAGGAAGATTCTCTCCACATTGATTCAATATTTTCCTCTTATCATTTATGTATATATACCTATGCCACCAACATTTCAAGAAAATATGTCTCTAAATTGCTTGTCAGAATAATGCATTAATTTGTTTCCCCCCTGTATGTAAACCTTAATCAGAATAAATTATATCAGTAGCCTAAATTTCTAGGGATAGTCCTCAAGATTCCAGACCCTAGTCACTGGAGCCTATGAATGTGATCTCAGTCCCACGATTGTGCTATATTACATGGAACAATTGACCTAAAAAAAAGATTATGCAGGTGGGTCTGATCCAACCATACAAGCCCTATAAAAGGAAAGGACTTTCTCTAGGTGTAGCAGAAGAGAAAATAAGAGAGATTCAAAGTGTAAAGGACTTGACCACCAAAATTGAAGATGGACCGAGCTACATAAGAAGAGGTGTAGGTTATATGGAGGAGCTCTAGGTGACTTCCAGACAATAGCCATCCAGGAAACAGGAAACTTAGTCCTATCTATATGTGCTAGGAACTAGATTTTGCCAAGGATCTAAAAACAAGCTTAGAAGGGAATTTCACCCCAGAGCCTCCTAAGAAGGACAAAGCCTAGGAGAAAACTGTGATTCCATCTTGTGATACCCTGAGCAAAGAATCAAGTCAAGCCCACCCAAAACTGTGTCTACAGAACTGTGAGATAATAAATGGATTTTATTTTAGGCCAGGTTTGTGGTAATTTGCCAGGTAGCAAAAACCAAAAACCAAAACCAAAAAACAAAGACATATTTCTTCTCCTTCAGGGCATTGAATTTTCTCAATTTCAAGTGCAAACATATAAATATGAAAATGTATTTTGTCATCTATTGTTGTTGATTTGGACATAGTTTCTGACATTGTGACATCCATAGTGTTTGAATATTCCTGGCAGTAAAAGTGTGTGTGTGTATTTTATACATGGGCATTTCCATAACTGGAACTTGGTGGTACTAAATATTGTTATTATAGAAACATGTAGAGTACTTGAAACTATAATATAGGGATCCCTGGGTGGCACAGCGGTTTGGCGCCTGCCTTTGGCCCAGGGCGCGATCCTGGAGACCCGGGATCGAATCCCACGTCGGGCTCCCGGTGCATGGAGCCTGCTTCTCCCTCTGCCTGTGTCTCTGCCTCTCTCTCTCTGTGTGACTATCATAAATAAATAAAAATTAAAAAAAAAAAAAAGAGAAACCCGAATATGTTTCTCTATATATAAAAAAAACTATAATATGGTTAAACTAAATTATATTATTCATCTGATGGATTTAAACTGAAACGTAACTTAGATTCAAAATTAAAGATGAAAGAGAAGATTCTTTTTTTTTTTTTTTAAGATTTTATTTGTTTATTCATGAGAGGCACTGAGAGAGAGGCAGAGACACAGGCAGAGGGAGAAGCAGGCTCCATGCAGGGAGCCCGACGTGGGATTAGATCCTGGGTCTCCAGGATCATACCCTGGGCTGAAGGCAGATGCTCAACCACTGAGCCTGAAAGAGAAATTCTTTATTTAGTGACTACAGAATGTATAACACTCCACCCTTTAATATGAAAAATTGAACTCTACAAGCATTCTAATTTGTAGTCATTCATATATGAACTAATTAAGCCCTTTATTTTATTCCCTAAAAGTGAGTAAGGAAAATAACCTCTAATGAAGAAAAATAATTCCTAAGAACCAGAAACCATGTGAAGACATTTTTCATTGAAATTTTAAAATGATCCTTTTAGAAATTACTATTATGATACTCCTTTCTCAGAATAAGCAACAGCAGCTCAGAGTCTACAGGATTTAACCAAGCTCATAAAACTGAAGCTAGGATATAAAACAAGGCAACTTGGGACACCTGGGTGGCTCAGTGGTTGAGTGTCTATCTTTGGCTCAGGGCATGATCCTGGGGTCCTGGAATCAAGTTCCTGCATCAGGCTCCCTGTGGGTAGCCTGCTTCTCCCTCTGCCTATGTCTCTGCCTCTGTGTGTGTGTGTCTCTCATGAATAAATAAATAAAATCTTTGGGCAGCCCGGGTGGCTCAGCAGTTTGGTGCCTGCCTTCGGCCCAGGGCGTGATCCTGGGGTCCTGGGATCAAGTCCCATGTCCGGCTCCCTGCATGGAGCCTGCAACTACCTCTACCTATATCTCTGTGTCTCTCTGTCTCTCTCTCTCTCTCTCTCTCTGTCTCATGAATAAATAAATAAAATCTTTAAAATAAATAAATAAATAAAATCTTTTTAAAAAATTAAAATAAAAAAAAAGGCAACTTGACAACAGGGTCCCAGATCTTATTTTTAATAAGTAAAATATGATTTTATTTAGAATTTCAAGCATATTTAAAAGTTGTAGGTACAGAACAAAGAACCTTTTCCCTGAACCATTTGAGAATTAGTAGTTGGTCTAATATCCTATCACCACCAAATGGTGGATATATATTTCCTACAAATAGGACATTTTCTGACATAAGCACAATACAGTAATCAAAATTGAGAAGTTAACCTTGGTAAATTAGCACTATCTAATCCTCAGACCTCATTTAATATTTACCAATTGGCCCAATAATCTTCTTTATGAGAATAGATCCAGTTATTTAGTTCCTTTATGATTAAAAGTATTTTGTGGGGGAGATTATTTGAAGGTAGGAAATATCCTAGTCCTCATTAAACTTTCATTTTATTCATTTATTACATTGGTATCATCCCATAGATTTCTACTTTATTCAATGACTTATAATCCATTACTATCATTATGTATTTTTGTCTTTATTTTGGCCAATGGGAAGCCATGTAGTCTGACTTCTGTATCCATTCATTTGATGTATAGCATTATTATTTTTTTTTAATCACTTCCTTACCTTCTGGTATAATTGCTTTCTGAAAAAAAGGTCATAGAATCAGCTATTTCTTCAAGTTTCTCTAGTTCCTTTGTGTAGAGAATGATATTTAGAAGACCAGATTTGGATGCTAGATGTATTCATTGCTAGTGGGGTACTAACTTCAGGGCCTTTCACAGAACTAGGGAATATATGTATGTATATACATACATGTTAACATCTATTTTTATTTCTATATATATCTCTCTACATTGAAATCAATGAGTCCACACCAATGCCTCCTATTCCAATCCAATATCACTGGGTTAATTGTAATTTTCCACTTTTATTATTTGTAACTTCCTCATCAGAAAGTAAGAATTTATCTCACTTTATTCATATATTTATATATTTGAACAACACACAATATGAAACAAAAATCCTATCACCACTATAACCCTTCTTAATCAGGGTATAATAGCCCTCTCTGGGACACCCCCACATGTAGAAGCCCTCCTCATCTGCTTCAGCTCCAAAACCCCATCAGGCCTTTTCTCCATAGGGAAAACTTCATTACTTTGCTTGGACTTCACACTTTACACCAAGGTGACAATCCTCTCCATCCCCCCACCTCCCAACCACCATCATCATGTAGATGCTATCATCACCCTACTTGGGCTGAACAAGCTGCCTGCCCAACTTGAAACCCTTCCTGTGCAGTGACACTGATACCAGGCCATCACACAGGTGAACACCTTTCTCACCCTGCCTGGTTTCTCATATTGTCATCAGGCTTTTCTCCTTCTGGAAGCCTTCTTCACTCTAGAGCCTGGTTCTTATGCACTCACATGAACAAGGAGAAGAATAAAGCTATTCCACTTGTATAATAATATCATCATGCACCTGACATGATGAGTAACAGCTGCTTCTGAATCTACCTGCCCGGGAAAAGACAGTAAGGATTAAGTAATTCATTTTCCCCTGATTTCAGAGATTCTTTATTGAAAATAACCAAGTTAGACAATTTTGTTCCCAGTGATTCCATCCTATTCAGTCACCTCTCTTTTCCAGGATACAAGACCTTTCTCTTTGAGGAGCTTCTATAAGGGGCATCAGGCAAATTTAGGCTTAATAAGCAAGACAGACTTCTTTTTATTTTTTCCAGAAAATGCTGCAGCATTAACCCCCTTTAGTCTCTTAAAAATAGCTCAGGCTTTGCCTATATAAAAGATAGATTCCTTTGGTGTTAAACTCTGCTCATACATAAAATGGCACCACTTCTAAGTCAGCCTCCAATACTATCATATTAGCTAATTGTTTCATTTGTGCCATTTTGTGCTGCCAACTAATTTAGAAATTTCAAGGACCATATTGTATTCATCTTTGTATCTCTAATGCCTGAAACACAATAGGCTCTTAATAAATTTTTAATGAATGATTGAATAATTGAGTAAATTATTGAGTGAACAGCAGGAGCTATAAAATGAAACATCTTTCAAACCTTATCATAGCACAAATAATAAGGTCTTTATAACCAAACTATTGGTTTACATGAAAAAATATATATACATATACATATATATATCCTATTTTGTCCTCCAACACATGCTACTATGAGGGATAAGAATTCTCAGATTCTTTATGAAAGAACCAGAGTGACGTGTGAGTCATTATAATTTCAAAGCCACTTCTTTCTCATTTGCTAAAACACCTGAGCCCAATCCTATTTATGATTATAAGACAGAGTTTTCCTTCATATCTGCCTCCTTTCCTTCCACATCACACATTAAAGCATACAAGATCATCTCTCTAAGGTATAAGGGCACAATCAGCCAAACACTGGCATATTTTTGCTTTAACACACAAACAGCACTGAATAAAGATTTGCTAACTTTAGCCTCCAATCTAGCAAAATCTTCTATATGCTTTCAATAACGTATATAGTTCTAAAACAAATAAATCTATTTATAGCTATCTAGAAATTAATACATCTAGTACTCACTACAAAATTCCCACAGATAACTGATAGATTTGCATAGTTAATGAGTACTAAACAGAAAATCTTTTAGGCTGCATCCCCATGAAGATTGACATATATTTTAACTGCATTAATATTTTGACTGATTCAAACCACAATATAACCAAACAAAAAAAAAGCATATTGTTTCTATTTATGAAGAAAGATTTATAAAAGGAAATATATCTATACTATCCAGTTAAATTACCTCTTTTGATAATGGTTAGGAAAACTAATAACACTTAGGGTTAACAAAAAGAATTTATTGTAAAGTTCACTAAGACTTACAAATTTGAAGATTCTCAGATTAATTGGTCTATAAAAAGTGTTAGAGGGGTGCCTGGCTGGCTCAGTTAGAACATGTGACTTTTCATTTCAGACTTTTGAGTTCAAGCCCCATGATGGGTATAGAGGTTACATAAAAATAATTTTTTAAAAGATTTTATTTATTTATTACTGAGAGAAACACAGAGAGAGGCAGAGACATAGGCAGAAGGAGAAGCAGGCTCCCCCCAGGGAGCCTGATGCAGGACTTGATCCCAGGACTCCAGGATCAGACCTGAGCCAAAGGCAGACACTCTACCACTAAGCCACCCCAAAATAAAATATTTCTTAATAAAGTGTTAGAAATCTCAGCCTAAGATTACTGTAAAATGCACACTTAAGATGCTATACAGTAAGTGATGTCATGAAAAATAGCAAACCAGGAAGTCCCAAAAGTCAATCCCTTTACCAAAAGAAAAACTGGACTGGAAAAAAAAAAAAAAAAAAAAAACTTGTCAGGATCACTTATTTTGGAACATGGGAACATGATCAGACACTTAGAATAACCAGAGGAGTACTTGATAAAGGGAGAGGCTTTTGAACTTTGGTGGAGAGTGACCTGTGTGAACCCGCTATCATATTTCATTCCTCAGCCCCACTTGAACAAGGAGATGGCAGCCTGTACTAGAGCAACTGAACAATTCTAAGGTGGGCAGTAAGGACAATATCTTTCACATATTTAGGATTATATGTTTTGGAAGATCTGGTAGTTCCCTGAAGGATAAGTGCAGATACTTACCTTTTTTTTTTCCCCCTCAGACTGCAGTGAAGTCCCTGGCAACTGATTCCACTGGGAGATTTAGCCACGTGTACTATACATATGTATATATATACATATACATATGTATACATAGTACATAAAGAATAAAATTCAGATATTTAAGGAAATAGGTCACTGGCTGATTACAGAGATAATGGAACTAAATGTTGTGTGGTCACATATAATAAGGAACAGAAACCTTGCAAAAATAATAAAAGTCGCTATACAAATGGACAACCACAACCTTCAACAAGGAGCAAAAGTAACATTTCAGGAGGGAGCAAATATGATCTCCAGGTTTACTACACTATAATACTCAATCTCTCCAATCCTCAACAAAAAATTACACTGCATACAAAGAAACAGGAAAATATGGCCCATTAATAATAATAATAATAATATAATTTGACAGATACTATCCCTGAGGAAGCTCAGATATTAGAATTAGCAGACAAAGACTAGACAACTGTCTTAAATATGCTTAATTTAAAGGAAACTATGGACAAATAACTAGAGGAAATCAGGAAAACAACATATAAACAAATGGAGAATATCAATAAAGAGGTAGAAATTATAAGATGAAACCAAATAGATATTCTGGAGCAGAAAAGTACAATAACTGAGATAAAAAAAAAAAATCCCCTAGAGGGAATTGACAGTAGATTCGAACAAGCAGAAGAATTAGTAAACTTGAAGATAAGGAAATTGAAATTACCCAGTCTGAGGAGTGAGAAAGAAAAAAGAATAGAGAAAAATGAACAAAACTTGTAGGACATAATCAAATATGCCAACATATACATCATGTAATTCTCAGAAGGAGAAAAGAGAGTAGAGGGAGAAGAATAAATATTTGAAGAAATAAAGGCTAAAACTTCTCAAATGTGATGCAAGACAGTAATCTATGCATTCAAAAAACTGAACAAACTCCAAACAGGATTTACCTCAAAGAGATCCACATCAAGATGTCAATCGTAGTCAAATTGTTAAAAGACAACACCAAAGAGAGAATCTTGAAAGTGGAGAGAGAGAAGGGACTTGTCATGTGCAAGGGATCATAAATAAAATTAGCAGCTGATTTCCCATCAGAAATCATGGAGACCATATGACAGTGGGATAACATTATTTTTTAACTACTGAAAGAAAATATACTGTTATCCGAGAATTTTATATCTGGCAGTATTGTCCTTCAAGAATAAAGGAGAAATTAAGACATTCTCATATAAACAAATTAAGAGAGTTTCTTGCCAATAGACTCTCCTAAAAGAAATGCTCAATGGGAGTCCTTCAGGCTGAAATGAAAGGATAGCAGACAAGAACTAGAAGCCATGTCACAAAATACAGAACAGTGATAAAGATAAGTAGATGGGTAAATATAAAAGCTTAAATTATTTTATTTTTGGTTTGTGACTTCTCTTTTTTTTCTTTTATTACTCAAAAGGCAAATATATAAAACAATGATTATAAATGTATGTTAACAGCCACACAACATAGAAACATGTAATCTGTTACAATAATAACATAAAGGGTGTAGACAGAGACAGGTAAGGTTTGAGTGTTGCATACTATTGAAACTAAGTTGGTATTAGTCGAAATAGATTGTTATAAATTTAAGATGTTAATTGTAATTCCCAAGGTAATCACTAAGAAAATAGCAACAAAACAGACAAAAAAGGAAAAGAATCAAAATGATACATTATAAAAAATTCACCACAAAAAAGTCATTAATAGAGGAATTGAATGAAAAAAATATATAAGGTATACAGAAGATGAATAACTGAATGGTAGAAGTAAGCCCTTCCTTATCAGCAAATTACTTTAGACATGCATAAATTAAACTCTCCAATTAAAAAACAGAAATTGGCAGAATAGATATTTTATTCAAAAAATATTTTTCTGTTGCTAATAGACTCACTTTAGATGCAAAGACACAAAGAGGTTGAAAGTAAAAGAATGGAGGAGTGCTTGGCTGACTCAGTTGGTGGATCATGGGACTCGATCTCAGGGTCATGAGTTCAAGCCCCATTTTGGGCATAGAGCTTACTTAAAATTTTTTTTAATAATTTTTTTTTAAGAAAGAAAAGAATGGAAAAAATATTTCATGCATATAGTAACCATAACTGAGTAGGAGGGCCAAATTATTACAGGCAAAACAAACTTCAAAGCAAAAATATTAAGAGACAAATGGGGCATCCTGCTTTCTCAGTTGATAAAGCATGCAACTCTTGATCTCAGGGTTGTAAATTCAAGCCCCACATTGTGTGTAGAGATACTTAAAGAAAACAAGAAAAAAGCTTAAGAGACAAAGAATGACATTACATACTGATAAAAGCTACAAGCCATCAAGAAGATATAAAAATTATTCTTAAAATTATATACTTACCAGAGCAATTAGACAAAAAATAAAATAAAATAAAATAAAATAAAATAAAATAAAATAAAATAAAATAAAATAAAAATAAATGAAAGGCCTGAAAATTGGAAAGGAAATAAAACTATTTTTGTGTGTAGATGACTTAATCTTATATGTGGAAAACCCACACACCAAAAAAAGTGAAAGCTAATAAATTCAGCAAAGTTAAAGGATATAAAGTCAAATGCAATATCATTTACATTTCTATACACCAGCAGTGAACAATCCAGGAAGAAAAAATTTAAAACACTCTATATACAATAACATCAAAAAAGAATAAAATACTTAGGAATAAATTTACCCAAGATGAGTCAAGATTAGTACACTGAAAACTATAAAACATTATTGAAATAAGTTAAAGAGAACATACATAAATGGAAAGGCATCTCATTTTTAATGAATTAGAAGGCTTAGTATTGTTAAGGTGAGAATATTATCCAAGGAGATATACAAATTCAATACAATACCTATCAAAATCCCCAAACTGTTTTTATAGAAATGGAAAAATCCATCCTAAATTCAAGAGACTCAGAATATTCAAGACAATCTTTAAAAAAAAGAACAAAGTTGGAAAGCTCTATACTTCCCAATTTTTAGACTTACTACAAACTATAGTAATCAAAACAGTATCATAATGGCATAAGGATAAACAGATAAACCAATAGAATAGAATTGGAAGTCCAGAAATTAACCTTCAATTATTTTCAACAATGATGACAACTTAGTGGGGAAAGAACAATCTTTTCAACAAATGGTGCTGGGAAAACTGGATATCCACCTGAAAAATTTTAAAAAGAAATTGGATTGTTATACTATATAAAAAACGAACTCAAAATGAATGAGAAACAAATTTAAGAACTAGAACTGCAAAATTCTTAGAAGAAAACATTGGTATAAATCTTTATGACCTTGGATTTGGCAATAGTTTCTTATACATGACACCAAATGTTCACATGACAAAAGAATGAAAAGATCACCCATGGAAAGTAGAAATTATTTGTCGGGCACCCCAGGTGGCTCAGTGGTTTAGCACCACCTTCATTCCAGGACCTGATCCTAGAGATCCGGTATCCAGTCCCCATGTTAGGCTCCTTGCATGGAGCCTACTTCTCCCTCTGACTGTGTCTCTGCCTCTCTCTCTCTATCTCTCTCTCTGTCTCTCTGTCTCTCATAAATAAATAAATAAAATCTTTAAAAAAAAAGAAATTATTTGTCAATCATACATCTGATAAGGGTTTCGTATCTAGATATATATAGAGTTCTCACAATTCAATAACAAAAAGACAACCTAGTTTAAAAATGGGCAAATAATTTGAATAGGCAATTTCCAAAGAAGATATGCAAAAGGCTAATGAGCACATGGAAGGATGATCAGCATCATTAATCATTAGGGAAATGCAAATCAAAATGCAAAAATACATTTTCATACCTACTAGAATGGCTATAATTAAAATAATTATAATAAAAAAAATCACATCTTGGCAAAGATGTGGAGAAATTGGAGCCCTTGCATGCTGCTATTGGGAACGTGAAATAGGACAGCTGCTGTGGTAAATAGCGGCAGTATCATGGCACTCTCATTGTATGCCCATGTGTTCACCAAGCAGGGAACTCTACTAAGTTTAGATGCCCAGGATTTTTACTGAAGTTTCTTTAGGTAGATTGGTCAAGTCACCAGCCATGTGATTGAATTCAATCTCCATTCCCTCTCCTCTTCCAGAAATTTCAAATTAAGCCTACAAATTCTAGCCTTTGAGTCACTTACTTCTGGTGGTGTCAGCCTCTCCCTTAAAACTAAAGGCCCACTTCATTAGTATAAGTTCAGATATGGTGAAAGGGGCTCCTTAAATAACAAAGTCATTCCTATACTCATAGAATTCTAACAATTTTTAAATCTCTGTGCTTGGAACCTGGACATAGACCAGATCATAGGGTTTTGGGATTTTGTTGTGTTGTTGTTTTTAATCTTAATATGTAAGCAACTACTGGCAATCCTGTAAATCAGGAGCAGCACGGGTGGCTCAGCAGTTTGGTGCCGCCTTCGGCCCAGGGCCTGATCCTAGGGACCTGGGAGCGGGTCCCATGTCGGGCTCTCTGCGTGGAGCCTGCTTCTCCCTCTGCCTGTGTCTCTGCCTCTCTGTATGTGTGTCTCTCATAAATAAATAAAATCTTTAAAAAAAAAAAAGTTTTAAAAAATTTAATTTTCTGATTGAGTCATGTTTGAAGTATGAGGAAACCACAACTAACGAGGGTAAGGTAGTTAGGGAAGTGACATGATGGAGGAGGAAATGTGAGGAGCTGCATTTTCAGTGAGGAAGAGCACCTGTTCAAAGTTGCAAGTCATAAAAGAAAAGAGATTATAAGTGAGGACAGGACCTGAACTTCCAGGAGGTGGCAAGGTTCAGGAGATGAGGTTGTGTGACAGCTGGTTGAGGCTGAGAAGACTCATAAGGGCAAAGGGATTGGGGATTGATTTTCTAGAAAGCAGGGATCCCACTGAGGTCTGGGAAGAGTAGAGTATCCTATTTGTTATTGTTAAAGATCATGCACATAGCAGTGAGGATAGACGATAGTGGGAAAGAGAAAAGAAGTGGGAATCTATTTGAAAGGTTGCTATAATTTGTGTAACAATGTTAATGTAAGATGGAACCTTGCCACGGGAACAGAAAAGTGGGCAAAAAAGCATGGGACATGGTTGTTCTGTTTATTAATGTACCTCCAATTATAATTTAAAATATTCACGTAAGAGTTTTTCTCCTCGTTAAAGGACAGAAACTTCCTTTGGTTCGAGGACCAACGATATTTACCATAAATACTCTCTGATAGTTGTGTTCTCTTGAGGCTGTAGAGGTACATGGGAACCAACTTGGTTGTGTTGGTTCAGTGCTCATCAAAAGAGGTGTTAGGAAATAGTTCATTTTCATGAAAGCACTTCAAATGATGCAAACTGTTTCTAAGATGGTCACTTCCGAATCTAACAATTACTCTAATGAAAACGGTTATTCTCTATCCTTGCTCGCTTCTCTAATATCTTTATTCTTGGGAGACTGTATGTTCTCAGGGATCAAAATTTGCATATTAGAATGTCTGGGCTGCTAGCTTGTGAATGTTCTCTGACAAACCTTTTCTGTTACCTCCAGAATCTTGCTTTCTTTTGTTTTTTGCTTTTTCTTTATGCATCCTATGAACTTCCATAGTTTCTTGTGCACACACCTGCAGGTTTGCTTATTACTTAGTCTTTAATAGTATTGCAGATGTGCCTCTTCTATTTGTTTGCAATGCCACAAAAGTATGGATCCTCTTGACATAGTATCTGGCAAAAAATGTATTAACAAGTATTTACTGAATAAATAATGGAATAAATAATAAATGAATAGAATGGCCAGTTTTTAGTTCATTCAATGGAGGAAAGGACCAAAATGCCGGATACTCTGACTTGATCTTACAGGGAAATTTCATTTAGAGTTGCCTAGACTTTCATCCCAGGGCTGGCTAGGATGATCAAATAAGAAGCACAGTTCTTTCTTGTGTTTTTGATGACTATGTTTGTCAGGTTAACTCGAGGCTTTAGACCTAGGTATTATTTGTTTTCATTTATTGTGAATTCCTGTATTTGTCACATATAGCTCACTGGTGTTGCAAGATGAGTCCATTAAGCGTGTTCCCAGGATGAAAATAAACACAACATGGAGGGCAAATGTTACCATGTTAAATTAGTAAACCTGCAGAGGACATAGGAGTAAATCAACCAATAACTATTTGCACTAGTAGGAAAAAGACAATAATCCCCTCCTTGATATTTTTAAAGCCATTTAAATCTTTTAAAAACATTTTTGTTATTCTGCCTTTTATAGTTGCCTAATTTGAGAAATAAAAACACTGAGATAGATAGAGTTCAAGACATGCCAAGTCAGAGTCCAATGATTATTTGAGGAGCCTCTATTAGATGCAAAGTTTGAACACTGATCTGGTGTTTCTGATCTTTTACTTCGGAATTCTGTTCACTAATTTGCAATATCCTGAACTAATGTCTTTTCTTCCCCTCAAGATTCTTTTGCATTTTTGCTCAGAAAGCCTTGTCAGGATTGCATCTTAAGTTTTTCTTTGTGTTAAATGATACGATTTACTCTCTTTTTCAAAAACGGCCCACAACAACCTTTAAGACTACTGATGGAGCAAAGGCAGTGATACTTTATGCCTTTATTAGAATTCTGAATTTGGATAAAGCTGGTAGAAAAATGAAATTTTCCCGACTTGCTGGTTAATAAGTATATCTATATCGGGGGTCACAGCCACTCCTTCCAGTGGGTGTTTCAGCACCCCCTTTTGTTAATTAAAAGCTAGAATACATGTACCAATTATTCATTATGGAGCTGTCTTAGTTGCACTGGTGTTTACTCCATTATTACTATGAGAGTACACTGTTATTTTGCTTTACAAATAGCAGATCAGAAGTATTTAATTCATCCAGTCTGACCGACGTGCCCTCAGAAGCAGAAAGGAATAGTGGGTCGAAATAAATTAGGGCATTAATATTTGTAAACTACAAAGATGTCTGATATGATCATTTTAACTAGAAAGATTTTGTGAACATTTCCGTAATCTATTAACGATGCAGAAAAAAATGATGCCTTTTTGATAAAATGTTTACCATTCTTTTTCTTTCCTTTTCTTCCCACCAAAACCAGTTAAGTCTCTTTCATGACTTATAATAAGAGTTCTCCTGAAGTGTCATATGCTTGAAAGGTCTTGCACATCATTATCCTTTAGCTATTATAATAACTAAATAATTTTTCTAAATCTATATTTCACTTTTGGCTAACATTTGGTTCAAATGTGTGTATATGCAAGAGTTGAACAGGGTGTACTATTTCTCAAAATCGGGAAGACTTTGTTAGAAGCTCTGTAAGAGGCATTCAAGGTTAAAATTCAGCATGACTCTCTGGGCAAAGCCTGCACCTTCACACCCACCCCCATCCAGCCCTGAGGTTTCCTCCTCTCCCCTCCCCCAGAGAAGGAAGCTCATCAACATTAGCACACAAATGCAAAATAACCAGCCAGGCCTCTCCCTAGGAATACAAATTAGGGGCAGGTAGTTGAAGAGCTTAGAAAGCTGAAATCGTTCACAATGAAAAGGATGAATAGATGAGAGACTGAAAGTGGGGTAAAGTGTTTAGCTTTTGTCATTTAAAGTGACGTCTTTAACTCTTTGCCTTCTAGAAACTACCCCTCACCAAATAATAGAGCTTTGCAATCAAGAGTTCCCTGGTTAAAAAAAAAAAAAAAAAGGTATCGAGTTTCCTTTTATCAGGTATAATGATAAAATTAGATATTGGTTTCACTAAGGCCTACGTCTGACAAAACAAAAAACAAAAACAACAAAAAACTGTAGAGAGCCTGTGACATTGAATAATTTAGTAGCAGACTTTTTATTTAAAAAAAAAAAGAGGTCTACATTAGCTGACTAGTGCTATTCCCTCCCTGCCCACCCCCCGCCCCGCCCTTTGGTCACTACTTTCAGCTCAATTCAAATCATGTTTTACTGCCTTTACACTTGGCTGGGTTTTGACTTGGGAGGTGAGTTTGGCTGGAAGCTTGAATCTTATTTTCTAATTAGCTCTACCTTATCTAGCAATCAACAGCCGAGACTAGCCACAGCTTTTTGTAATAATTATGAGGTCGATGGCAGAGCATGTCTCTTCCTAGATTGCGAAGCTTTGGATATCCTGAAATGTGTGTATCCCCAAATCAGCGCTGTAAGCCAAGCAACCAGCAATGTGCATCCACATTCTCAAACACAAATCGAAGTGTTTAAGCTTGATGCTACCTCAGCTGTTAGAAGCAGAACTAGAATTGGAAGATGTCTTAGAGTCTTTTTATGAAACAACCTAGAGACGCAGAAATGCACAGCTTGACAAAAAAAAAGCCTCTAAAACTGAACATTTTCACTTACAGCTAATTTTTGTTTTATTTAAGAGTGCATTTCCTAATTTGGAGAGACCAATCCTTGCTTTAATGCTGATAAAGATCATAAATCATGTACTATAATTATTTATTGAATACCTTTAATTTATATTGTGTGCCCTGCAACCAGACACATGCTCATCTCTTCAGTTTGGGGAACTTCATGTCCCTTAGGAAGGTGTTTTTGCCTAAAACAATGCATTATTTTCCCATCCCCTTTCCACCTTTAAAAACCTTTTGTTTTCTACAGCTCGGCACAGCTTTTTTCTATGACTAGACGGGATGTTGCCCAATTCAATAAAGTCAATTTGATCTCTGAATTTACTCAGTTGAAATCTTGTTGTTTAATAGATTTGGTGGCAACAGTGGGACCCATGGGTACTTCTTTTTTGTTTTGTTTTGGTTTTTTAAAGATTTTATTTATTTGACAGAGAGAGAGAGAGAGAGCACAAGCAGACAGAGCAACCCACAGGGGGAGGAACAGGCTCCCCGCTGAGCACTGAGCCCAATGTGGGGCTCAATTCCATGACCCTGGGAAAACAACCTAAGCTGAAGGCTGACGCTTAACTGAATGAGCCACCCAGGCGTCCCCTGATAGGGACTTTTGATGGCTTCCAGGAACTGAGAAACACAGGTGTGGTGCCCTGCAAACCCTTTGAGTTCACCATCTTTCTTCCAAGAGCTGTGGGTAAATTCTCTTTCAGTTCTGAGCTTTGCTTCTTTTGGGTTGAGCTCCTGATCCAACAGGCTTTCCAGCACAGGGATTAGTAGGTCAGCTTGAGCTGAAATTCCCCTGATGCTTGGAATCCTTTCCCCAGTTCCAGTCTGCTGTCCCCATATACTGGACCCTGCTGGTTTAATCCACTTGGGTCTTGCTGGTGGTATGCATGGCCTTCTCTTGCCAGTCCACGGTAACATTTCTTGGTTACTGCTGGTATGTTAAGGAGTGCATGTTTGTTTGTCTTATTTTGTATAGATACAGGCTATTGCTTTGGTTTAAGGAAATGTTATGTCTGGTTTGATCTGTCCAGACCACTAGAGCTTTCTCCATATCAGTAATAAGGCTGTTTTGCTCTCTTATCATTTGTGTGTTCACTGGAGTAGCACTTTTAATTTTCTTTAAGAACTTTTCCTCTGTATTTACAACTTGGCTAACTATTTGGCACAAGAGGCCTAGCTTTTAGCCTATCTCAGCTTTCAACATGCCTTTTTCACTAAGTTTAATCATTTCTAGCTTTGGATTTAAAGTGAGAGATGTGTGATTCTTCCTTTCACTTGAACACTTACAAATCTTTGTGTAGCTATTAGCTGGCCTAATTTCATGTTGTTGTGTCTCAGGGAATGGCGAGACTTAATGAGAGGGAGAGAGATGGGGGAATGGCCAGTCGGTGAAACAGTCAGAATATACACAATCTTTATTGATTAGGTTTGCCATCTTACATGGGTGTGGTTCATGGCATTCCGAAACAATCACAGTAGTAACATTAAAGATCCCTGATCACAGGTCACCATCGCAAATATAATAATAATGAAGATGTTGAAGTATTGTGAGAATTATCAAACTGTGATACAGAGATACAAAGTGTATACACACTCTTGGAAAATGGTATCAATAGACTTGTTCAATGCACCATTGTCAGTTGGTAAAAAACACCATATGTATAAAGTGCAATAAAAATGAGCTCTGGCTTTACCTGCTTAAAAGCAGGGCATGGATTTCTCTTTGTAAAGTTTATCATTCTCCAATCTTTCTCATACCTGGAGGAGGAAACATAACCATCATCATTAAGATATAAAGTAAGCACGGAGATGTGTCTGCACAAATAAACATTACTGAAATAAACTTTATCTTCTGTTAGTTCCCCCTGAGTTTACCTTCCTGTAATTTGCCAGCCCTAGAAACCCAAACCCCCTTTCCTTTATCTTCTCCACAAATTGATCACCCTTTATTAAAATGCTATATAAGCCTCTTTGGGTCTTCTTTCCTAGAAAGGCTCCCATGAATGTAATAATTAAAATGTTACCATCAAATACAATCTGTATACTTTTTCTCTTCTGAATCTGTTTTGTTTTGTTTTGTTTTGTTTTTCAGTTTAATTTACAGGCCCTAGTTACTGAACATAAGAGGATAGAGGAAGAGGGGCTTTGTTGTTGTTGTTGTTTTTCTCCCCTACATATAGTATAAATACTCATACATGCATGGTCTATTTTTGTATTCTATTCTGCTTTGTGGATCTTGTCTTTGTTACTGCACTAGTGTCAGGAGTTAATTACCATACTTATAAGGCATAATTCATATCTCACAAAGCAAATTCCTCTCATTACATGCTGTTCCAAAATTTTTTTGCTAATTTCGTGTACTTATTAGGATTAATGCACAAAACTAACAAAATGACATTTTTATCAGAACGGAAAGAAATTGACAAATATTTCATAAAGAAAAGTTTAAAAACATTTAATGTGAGGTAAGAATTCATCAAAATTGTGAGACAAGAATCTATCAAAATCCTAGAGGAGAACACAGGAAACACCCTTTTTGAACTTGGCCACAGCAACTTCTTACAAGATACATCTATGAAGGCAAGGGAAACAAAAGCAAAAATGAACTATTGGGACTTAATCAAGATAAAAAGCTTCTGCACAGCAAAAGAAACAGTCAACAAAACTAAAAGACAACCTACAGAATGGGAGAAGATATTTGCAAATGACATACCAGATAAAAGGCTAGTATCCAAGATCTATAAAGAACTTATTAAGCTCAACAGCAAAGAAACAAACAATCCAATCATGAAATGGGCAAAAGACATGAACAGAAATCTCACAGAGGAAGACATAGACATGGCCAACAAGCACATGAGAAAATGGTCTGCATCACTGGCCATCAGGGAAATACAAATCAAAACCACAATGAGATACCACCTCACACCAATGAGAATGGGGAAAATTAACAAGACAGGAAACCACAAATGTTGGAGAGGATGTGGAGAAAGGGGAACCCTCTTGTACTGTTGGTGGGAATGTGAACTGGTGCAGCCACTCTGGAAAACTGTGTGGAGGTTCCTCAAAGAGTTACAAATAGAATTTCCCTATGACCCAGCAATTGCATTGCTGGGGATTTACCCCAAAGATACAGATGCAGTGAAACACCAGAACATCTGCACCCTAATGTTGATAGCAGCAATGTCCAGAAGAGCCAAACTGTGGAAGGAGCCTCGGTGTCCATTGAAAGATGAATGGATAAAGATGTGGTCTATGTATACAATGGAATATTCCTCAGCCATCAGAAACGAGGAATACCCACCATTTGCTTCGATGTGGATGAAACTGGAGGGTATTATGCTGAGTGAAGTAAGTCAATCAGAGAAGGACAAACATTATATGGTCTCATTCATTCAGGGAATATAAAAAAATAGTGAATAGTTTTCTTCATATAGATTTTATATATTTTTATTAAGTTAATGACTAATTGTTCTTGCTGTCATTAATAGGATATTTATATCCCATCCTCTCCAGAGTTACTTTTTTCATAATTGTTGACATGTCCAACCTATAGCTTCCACACTACTCAGCTACCTGGTCCCCAAGGTCTTATTCCAGACCTACACACTATGTAACATAGTAGGCACTAACAGCCTATGGCTATTAAACACTTGAAACGGTGGCTAGTCCAAATTAAAATGTGTTATAAGAGTAAATACTTTTTGTTTTCAACTTTCTGAAATACAGCTCCTCGAACATTTTCAATTTCATTTGTAATGAGTATTCTGCGTCTTTGGTTGGTGCTCTCTAGACCTTGTCATTTCTAATAACGGAAACCCTCTATAACTCAGTTTCATATATTCAACTACGAAGCCATAAGCCTTTCCAGTTTTTTTCCTCTAGTGTTCCAGCCTCACCAATCCTTCCACCCTCACAGGGATAAACAATCCATTGATCTCACCATGTCCTCACTATACCTAGTTTTTCGTCCTAGAACAAAATTTTATTGTCATAATTCCTTGGTTGGATTTGGCACAGCTGGACAATTCTCACTTGTGGTCTTGGATGCAGTTGCAGATGTAAGTAGACTGGAGTCATGATTATCTTACACTCCATCAGTTTGGACATCCAATCAACCATAGCTGACTACAGGTTGGAAGTTTATCTGGGACTGTCATGAGTCCTAGGATTCCATTTCTATCATTCGTGCCAGCTCAGGTTCAATATGGTAGAGGGAAGGGTTTAATCACAGTGTCAGAAGACAAAGTAGCAAAGAATTTGTAGCCAACTTTAATTCAGCACATCTACACCCCTCTAGTATTCACTTTCTTTCCTACTCAGCTTAAATTTGAGGCCAATTGTTATAATTGCATACAGTTTAAATTCCTTTGCCCCCTTCTCAATTTTTGTACTCATCTAACTAAACCGTAAACATGGTTAAATACAACCTTCTACCTACTTTTTTTTTTTTTTGCACCAGCACATCTGGACAGAGCTGGAGAAAAACATATATCCCTACTGGCTAGTCTCACAAAATGCACCAGTAGACTCTGGGTGGTGCACAGAAATGTTCTGTATTACCTAGGAGACCAGATGATTCTTTCATAGTTTTTCCTTCTCTTCAAACGTTAACAAGAACTACTTCCCCCATCTTCATTCTCAGCTGGTAATATGGTTCATATTTCATCGAAAAATGAGAAGTAATCAGGGGAGAACTTCCATAAATTTCCACAAACTACACACCTGTGTCTGGCACCATCATTCTTTACCTTTTCTCCCAATTCTTTGAATAATCTGTCCCTGTTCCCAGCTAAGGTCAGCACCTTTCCTTATTTTCTAAATCCCTTTCACTGCTTATGAGCAATGATCTAGAAGTCCTCTGCCATGCCTCAACAACTTCTCCTCTCAACTGGATCATTGTCAGTAGCATTTCTATGATATTAAACTATCATTTCTCATATGTTAAAAACCTTTCTGGACCCCAATTCTCCCTCTAGTTACCAACTCATTTCTTTGCTTCCCTCTTTAGCAAGCTTCTTTTAGTTATGCCCACCACTTTCAATGTCTTTCTTCACTGCAACCATTATACCCCTCCAGCACTTCCTGCAACCCTTCACTTTCATGTCTTTCCTCCCATTTTCTCTTTAACCCCAATGTTCTACCACAAACTGCTCCAGTCAACCTCATTAGTAACCAATACGTTTTTGAATCCAATGGTCAGTTCCCAGGCTGCATCTTCTTTGTCCCATCTGCAACATTTGACCCTACAGATTATTCTTTAGCTTCTTGAAATAATTTCTTTCTTAGGTTTACAAAACGCTACCTTGTCCTAATTTTCCTCCTCCATCTCTGGCTGCTCCTTCACAGTCTCTTCTGCTTCTTCCTTCCCATAATTTCCATCAATAAACAACAGCATGCCTCCCAGGACTAGTAGCCTTTAGCCATTCATCCAATCCAATGACTAAATACAATCTCCAAGTATATGTCTAACAGAGACTTTCCTCTAAGCCACATAATCTTATACTCAACTGCCTTCTCAATATTTCCCCTATGGAATCTAATAGATATCTCAATCTTAATATGTCCCAAACTAAACTTTGAGTATTTCCTCTCAATCCTGGTTCTCTTCCATTCTTTTCTATCTCAGGGTACACCTGTAATCCTTTTTTTTTTTTTTCAGGGTACCTCTATTCTTTTGGTTGCTACTGCCAGCAATCTGGAGGAAGTTCTTCATTCTTCTCTTTGTCTCATACCACACTTCCAGCCCATCAGGAAATCTTGTCAGCTCAACCTCTGATGTAGAATTGGATCACTTGTACTTCCACTGTGACCACTCTAAATTGAAACTACTTCCATTTCTTCCCTGCAGTATTGCAATAGCCTTCCAACTGGTCTACTCTCTTCTGCCCTTTGACCCTGTGTGTTCTGTGTATAACACATGAATGCTTCTCTTCCTTCCTTGTCACTTCTCTACTCAAAACCTGCAAAAGTTTCCCTCAAAGTCCACTCCATGAATTACAAGGCACACACTGTATAATCTGTCCTCATTGTCTCCTAGCCCAGTGTCTTTCAACTCTTCCTATAGCTCATCCTGCTTCAGCCTCTCTGCTCCTCTTTGTGGCCTTTCATTTCTTTACTCTTCTTCGGGCTTCTTCCTCCAAATATCTATGATCTTTTTCCTCGCTTCCTAGAGGTCTTTACTTCAATGCTACCTCTCTGTAAGGCCTTCTTTGTCTTACCTCTCTAAAACTGCAACCATATACCCTCCAGCACTTCCTACAACCCTTCATGGCTTTATTTTTCTTCTGAGCACTTATCACTATCTAATATACATCTTTTTCTAATATACATTTTATTTAATTATCTTACTTGTTGTCTTCTTCTCTGGAATGTAAGTTCCATGAGGACAGAGGTTTTCAGTTCACCCTGAATCTCCAGACCTTGCCACATAGTAGTCATTCAACAAATAATCACTGAAAGAACAAATGGACATAGAAGGTATCCTTGATATGTTTCTGATTCTGTAGAAATTTTCTAAGATTTCATTTTTTCATTCTGATGATTATCATCTGTTTAGGTATATACTCTTTATTACAGAAATTTCTTTTGACTCTTAATTAACTTAAATTTGTTATTATAATTGGGTATTAAATTTTACTAAAGTCCTTTTTCATAAATATCAAAATAATCACATGCTCTAGTCTTTTATTTTTATTTTATTTTATTTTATTTTATTTTATTTTATTTTTTTATGCTCTAGTCTTTTAAAATATGATGACCTAATCTTGAATTCTGGACAGAAACCTTGTGTGGTAATGAGTCATTTGTTTTAATCAATCTCCTCATTCAATTCTCTAATGTTATTTTGAATATTTCTGCATTGATATCTACAAATGGGTTTGACCTATGTTTTTCTTTTGTGAGACATCTTTGTTATTACTATTTTACTATCCACATAAAATAAATTGAGAAACTTCTTTCCTTTACTCGCCAGAACACTTCGTGTACCCTGGAGGTTTCAATAACATAGGAATTACAGTTTCTTATAATTATGGTATAGATAGAATAGCCTATAAGTTTACTGATACCTGACATTCTTTCAGGTATAAATCTTTAGCAATCTTTTCCAACTGCCTGTATGGTTGCCCATCTATTCATATTTTACTCTCCTTGAATAAATCTTTCTAATTCACATTTTCTTAGAAAAGCATTAATTTGGGCAGCCTGGGTGGCTCAACGGTTTAGCGTGGCCTTTAGCCCAGAGCGCGATCCTGGAGATCTAGGATCACCTGTATGTCCCACATCATCTCCCTCTGCCTGTGTATCTGCCTCTTTCTCTCTCTATGTCTCTCATAAATAAATAAGTAAAATTTTTTTTTAAAAAAAGAAGACCATTAATTTTATCTAGATCTTCAGATTGTTTAATAAATAACCCCAACTCAGTAAAAATTATGTTCTTTGCTTGCAGCATCATTGGCTTTCCTCTTCTCTATATTAAATTGAATTAAACTACTTTGAAATACCCTGTGTATTATAAAATTGAATTGTTAACTTGTATATCTGATGGAGAAATAGAAATGCTGAGGTCTTTGAAAGTATATTACCTGGGGGTGAGTTGATAAGGAGGGAAGATTATGCCTATTTCCTCCATTGGGCCTATCACATGAGTTAGATGTTTTGAATGCTTAAAAAGGGGATATAGTGGGGCACCTGGGTGACTCAGTTGGTTAAGTGTCTGCCTTTGGCTTAGGTCGTGATCCCAGGGTCCTAGGATTGAGCCCCATGTCAGGCTCCCTGATCAGTGGCAGGCCCGCTTCTCCTTCTTCCTCTGTTATTCCTCCTGCTTGTGCTCTATAACTCTCTCTCTCTCTCTCTGTTTCTCTGTTAAACAAATAAATAAAATCTTTTTAAAAAATGAAGAAAAAAGGGGGAATATTCTGACTGTGCCAAATGGGGCCAAGAGTGTCCTCATTCTCTATACAGGTTAGTGGATTATGAAACCAGGTATTTTGTTTATCTCTTACACCTTTCCTGTACCACCCACCTTGTGTATACCCATTTATCTGTTCAAATCTTTGACAATTAAACATCCCCAAATTGTCAAAACAATTGCTATTAAGCTACTAATCCAAATAAGTTGAACACCTACTATGGTGAAAATGCTATAGGGCCTCTGAGAAAAAGAAAGAAGAGTAAGACATGATCTTTACCAACTAGGAACTGACAATCTAGTTGGGAAAATTTGCTTGGAAGTAGCTTCAATAAAAGTCAATTTATAAAAGAGGTACTAAACATTACTATAGCACTTATTCCATTCAACAAACATTCAGTTGGTATCTATATACCAAGTGCTGTCCTACACATAATTTGCACAAAGATTAGTGATCCTCAAGCAGCTAATGATCTACTTGGGGGACACTCAGATATATAAAGCTAACTACACTGTGATGTGATTTATTCATGTACGTGATGAATAAAATGGTGCATGGGAGTCCAAAAGAAAGTTGTGGCTAGGTAGGGAAATTAGTCATGGAAATGGTTTTATTGTAGAACTAACATTTCAGATGGATCTAGGAGAACAAGGCAATGTGTAACTAGGAAAAGCAAGGGAAGAAGAGGATTCTGGGATCATAAGGCTCATAAGGTAAGATATTAAGTTAAGAAAACATATGATCTTACAAGTATAGCTGACATGTTAAAGTGTGTTTGCACTGGGGAGGGGAATTGGAGTAGTGGAGAGAGAGAACTCTGGACGTGTACAGTGAAGCCAGATCATGGAAGTGTCTTGATTTTTTTTTTAACTGAAATTCAGTTTGTCAACATATAGTATAATACCCAGTGAGTGTCTTGATTTTTTGAATATGATAATGAAGAACTTAGATTTTTAAATAGCAGAGTAATATGCATCAAATGCTCTGAGAGCACCTTACCTCACCACAGCAAACGAGTTGAATTTACTTTATCAAATTTGGAATTTATATTTGGATTGATGAGCCCTAAAACATAAAGTTCTTGACGTGTCTTGAATTTGCTTTGGAGATCATAGGAGCAACCATCAGTACAGCTAAAAGAGGCTTGTGTGCAACAACACATTGGGAGAGGACCAACAACAAATTAAAATATTATGGACAAGGAATAAATAGTAGTTTCAACTATAAGTTCTAAGAGCAAATGTTCCAAATTGCAGGCATTGACTTGCAATCAACCTGCTTCTTATTAGTTCATTTATTTTTATTAAAGAATTTTTTATTTAATGATGGTTAATAATTCACCTTTTCAGCCCTGAGAAGTTTATCCCGTATGATAGTGAGGATAATAATAATATAACAAGAGTTCATATTTGAAGCATTTTGGCAGAGTAGTTTGTGGAATGAATTTTGTTTTAAAGACTTTTTTTGTAATAACTGGTCGGTTATTACAAAAATCCTATGAGATAGGTACCATTTTTATTCCATTGTCCCTTAAAGAAACTGAAGCTTAAAGAGATATGTATTTCTTCCAAGGACATACAATTAGTTGCCTGTCCAGATCTTGAATTCTAACTGTCTCTGAATTGACCTTTTCAATAATATTGTTATTTTAGAAAGATATCTAGCAATAAGCGAAAGACAAAATAGACATGGGCTAACTGGAAAGAAAAAACAAGCCAGGAGCTTAGTGTGATATTCCAAACAAGAAATGAACAAAATTTGGTGTCTGACCATGGGAGTGGAGTAAAGGGAGCCATTTGTGAGATTAAATTGACCAGGCTTGGAACCGATTGGATGTGAAGGGTAAGGAAGAGATATAAGTCAAAGTGATTTTGGAACATAGCTCCAGTGACTAGGAAGATAATGATAATATCATTCAATACAGGGCATGCAGGCCAAGGAGCAGAGTTTGTTGTTGTTGTTCTTTTAAGGATTTTATTTTATTTTTTTTAAAGATTTTATTTATTTATTCATGAGAGACACACACACACAGAGGCAGAGACACAGGCAGAGGAAGAAGCAGGCTCCACGCAGGGAGCCTGACGTGGAACTCAATTCCGGGTCTCCAGGATCATGCCCTGGGCTGAAGGTGGCGCTAAACCACTGAGCTACCCGGGCTGCCCAGATTTTATTTTCTTTAAGTCATCTGTACACCAATCATGGGGCTTGAACCTACAACCCTGAAATCAAGAGTTGCACACTCTACCATCTGAGCCAGCCAGGCAACCAGAAGTAGCAGCTTTTAACTGGGATGCTCAGAGTAGTTTGAGCTGAAAATGTAAATTTTGGAATCAGTTTTATTTAAATAGTAGCTAATAGTAGCTAATAGGGAGAGATGACTTGACCCAGGGAGAGAATCTGTAGTAGGAGGAGATAATAAACAACCTAGAATCCTGGAAAAATCCAAAGGTATACCAGTGGTCAAAACAGATGCTGTGAGAGTCTAAGGAAAGCAGAGTTTCATTCTGACAAAGGGCATAAGGAAAGGCATCTTAGAGGAGGTGGGATTCATAATGGAATTTAAGGTGCATCTGAGGAGTGTAAGGGAAGACAGGAATTCCAGAAGTTTTTCATAGTAGTTGATGAATGTCCATTTAGGAACTTGGAGGTACTTGGAAAGGGTACAGTGTGGGGGAAGGGTGGGGGAAGGGTAGGAGAAGTACTGGGCTGTAGCTAGTAGAGCTGGGTACAGAAAGTGTCCACTTGTAGAGGTTGTATAGGTGTGGCTGAATTTGAGCAGGAGAGTTATGTGATCAGTTCTGAGTTTCAGAAAGGAAGCTTGTAGAAGGCTCTCTATGGGAAGAGAAGAGGCTCTGACCTTTTCCAAGCCAGATCTCCCAATGACCGCTGTGTTTGGGAAATAGGGAGGGGTGTCTTAGGCTTTCTTAGGCAGAAAAGGAGGTGGAAGGATGCATTTTCTTTTTCATAAACCCTAGGAAATCTTTAACTCAGACCCCTATCTGACCCATGAACTAAAGAAACGAACTCATTAATCATCTAATTATGAAATCTCTGGCTTTTAACTTGAGCAAACTTATAAACTAGTTATGACAGCATTTCAGAAGAAAAATACCTTTCATCATCCCTGCAACTTAAAGAAAAGAGTCTTTAATTATATATTATTTACAGTGTTGAAAATTTGGAAATTGTTCAAAATTTGGAAATTGCCACTCTGAGGAATAAATTGTTTGTGACTTATAATTATTTATACTTCAGATACACTATATTTATTCTTACAAATAGATAACTTAAGTTTTTAAAAAGACTTTTTTCTAATTGAGGAAGTTACATAGCTCCTTTTATTTATACATCTCAGTGATTTATGAAACACAGTCTTATGCTTTATTTTATTTTTTAAAAAGGAGGAAAAAAAAACCCTCTAAGAATTGTTGTTATTCCTCGAAATAGTTCTATTCATTTAAGGCTATTAAGTTTTCTGAAAGCAATTTATTTATTTATTTATTTTAATTTTTATTTATTTATGATAGTCACAGAGAGAGAGAGAGAGGCAGAGACACAGGCAGAGGGAGAAGCAGGCTCCATGCACCGGAAGCCCGATGTGGGATTCGATCCCGGGTCTCCAGGATCGTGCCCTGGGCCAAAGGCAGGCGCCAAACCGCTGCGCCACCCAGGGATCCCCTCTGAAAGCAATTTAAAGAGGTTCTTCCATTATATTTTGTTTTTCACATTAAATATTACACATTTTTTCAGAAACACTAATATTAAAATGTTTTTCATTATGGATATCCACAGTAATATTGTAAAAACAGACAAACAAAAAAGAATAGAAAAAATTGGGGAAAATTCCAATGACATTTTAAATGAGGATGTTCAAAAGCTTCTTCATGTCGTCTGCAGGAAGGTTTAGAAGTTTTACTAGCTAATGTGGACAGTTGTTTAGAAAAGTTTTTACAAGAGATTGAAAGGAAATGTGACTTTCCCATGAGAGAAGGGGAATGAGGATTCTACTGACCTGACTTTAAGCACCAGAGACGGAAATGGAAATTTCATTCTTCTGACAGAGTTAATAGCGGTGTACTGTACTTTGCAAGCTCTCCCTGGAGAGACTGTTGCTAAATTTGTGTTCAGCAATGTTCATACCTGATTCATGCTCTATAAAAGGGAGGTCAAGGCATGTTTAAGTTCGTTTATTTTAACAGTCTAAGTAAGAATTTGAGTCCAATGATATTAGAATCCCCTCTCACCTCCCAAATGAAGCCACTGCGCTGCTGCTGCTGCTGCTGCTGCTACTACTACTACTATTTATCATCATTATTATTATTTTGGTGTTTTCTTTCTTTCTTTCTGATTGGGGTATCCACTGTGCTATTATTATTTGAGTGAGTTGTCCCGATATTTTTTTTTATTTCTGTGAACCACTACACTAAAGAGAGATGCTAGGGTCAGAATCAGAACTCGTACCTGAGTTTTCTCTTAGACACTGAGGATTGGTATCAAACGATTTGAACTGTAATATTCACAACAGCATATAGATGGCAAAACAGTATTAAGACAAGACATAAATAATCAGAAAGACAGTTTTTCCAAACTGTATTTTGAGACATATTCATATGTTCTGTAGAAAAAGGTTTCTGGGGCAAAATGCATCTGAAAAATGAAGAATTAAATAAAAATGAAAAAGGTTCCTTTACTTTAGGAAGTCTCAAGCTATTAACATAGTAATTTGTTTTGCAAATCTTCAAGAAAAGACAAATATGCAGCATTGCCCAAATTTATAAGGGCACTTTTCCAGAAAAGTGTATTAGAACAAAGTTTGGGAAATGTTGCAGTAACAACATGAATGAATGAATGAAGGAATGAATGAGTGAATGAATGTCTAACATATTAACATTCTACATACTATTTGCAAACACTTTTTAAAGGGCACACACACAAACACAAATATATATACATTTAATACTCACAAAAATTGTATGCATCAGGTACTACTATTATCCCCAATTTACAGATAAGAAACCTGAGACACTTTCCCAAAGTCCCATAGATAATAAAAGGCCTCCTCCAAGTCATGCTGTAAATTTTTCTCTACCTCAGTGATAACCAAATATTTTTGTTCATGAGCTCACCAATAAATGTTTAGAGTATACGAAGTTGTAATTTATAAACATTCCAGAGGAATATTTTTTATATTAATGCATTTTCTGTATAATAAAATATAGCAAAACTCAAAGTGAAAAAGGATATAATAAAAATAAGGTAAGGCATGTTTTAAAATTATTCTTTATTGTATTATTAATAGTGCAAAAATTGTTCTTAATACCATTAATAAAATCACCATCACTGAATAAATATTTAATTTTAAAATTGATTTAATGTTTTATGATAAAGTGATTTAAAAATCTAATTCTGGGTTAGGTTCAGTTAATATTGATAATGGGTTTAACAGTTGGAAATGTTGGGGAAAAGATGTCACAAAGTACTATTATATAAAATAAACATTTAAGGTATGTTTCATTGTTAATACTAGTGACTCTAAGTCTATATTTCACACACTCTTTTTTCCCCTCAATTCCCTTTCAGGCTCACTGTTTTTTCTGTGTATTCTGACCAATGAAAAATCTGGACTTGCTGTGAAAAAAAAAAAAAAGCTATGTCATTTTCTTACTCCTTGCTTGTGCTAGCATTATTTGAATTAAATTTTAAGCTCTTGTTTAGGTTTTGAGTATTAGGTTAAGTTAGTTTTTTTTTTTTAAGATTTTATTTATTTATTCATAGAGACACAGAGAAAATGAGAGGCAGAGATACAGGCAGAGGGAGAAGCAGGCTCCATACAGAGAACCTGACGTGAGACTCAATCCAGGGTCTCCAGGATCACACCCCAGGCTGCAGGCGGCACTAAACCACTGCACCACCGGGGTTGCCCAGGTTAAGTTAGTTTAAACTGGCTCATATAATAAGCAAATGCACTTAACCCAGAGAACATGACTGTCATATGTGGGAGCGTGCTGAAAGCAAAGTACCAATGGTTCCACTCTCCCTCAGAATCCTGCTCGCCATGAGTGAATTGAATGTCTGACACTTGGATGAGACTTTTCAAGTCACTAGGGTGGATCCCTATATTAAATATTAAGATAAATTTTCATTATTTTTAAAGTAAACAAAGCCATGTGTGCTCATTTTACACACCAGTGGTTCATTGTATACACACCCAAGGAGCTCCCCCCCCCCCCTTTAGAGACTACTTCTCTTGACCTTTCAGATGAAAAGAAGAAATCTGGCCATAAATATTAGTTTAAATGAAAGCGAAAAAACAAAAATTAAAATAAGAAACCACTTACTGATGAGAGAAACAATCTTGTTATCTCTTGAGAATTGCCATTTTTAAGCAGTAGAGCATTTTATTCAAAAGAAATATATTTTCTAAGGAAGAGCTATTCATTTGAGCAAATGTCCTTTAAAATGACAATCAGCCTGCCTTTATTTTTATTTTTTGTGGAATATATAAATCCAGCACAATGTACTCTATAGGATATCCATTCATCCTGTGTTGAAAATTTAGTATACTGTGTTTCTGGATAATATGGAGGGTTAAGAGTACACTTTTGGGATGCTATGAGTGGTTAAAGAAATTGAAAGTGAATTGCTTCTTGGTAACTAGACAGGAAAGCAATGCAAGAGTTTAGCTATTCCCAATTTCTATATTTCCCTTTGCTAAAAATCTGAACTGATTATTTCAGTAAAGGATTTTGGTGACCATGTAGTATTAATCCAGTTTTCCTACTTCACAGGAAGCAAAAATGGATTGAATGAGTTGTCTGCTGTTATACAATTCGTGACAGAATCAGGATAATAACCCAGTTCTCCTCACTGTTGCTCCATTTACTCCACATATTTTGATTTATGAAGAATATTCTAATAAATGCCTTGTGCAGAGTGACAGCTTCACAAGGAAGGTGCAAAGCATTTGCACAAATAATTTACTGCATTATACAGATAAACAAAGCCTTTCTTTGAGCAATCAAGCAATTACAAAAATAACTTGTTTTGTAAGGCACTCTTTCTTGATGTGGCATTCGTTGTCCTGGAATTTTTTCTGCTAAACTGCTTCATGAAACTCTGAGTTTCCATGACATACAGCACCCTTATCATTGTCTTTCAATGAGCAATTTGTACTCACAAACTTCAAACTCTTACAAATGATAAAAAGAGTGAAAATGGGAGGGAGCAAATCTGGGGTAATACAAGCAATATAATGATCTTGTGATAGGACATACTGGAGGACGTGATATGTAGTTACTCCCTTTGCTCCTGTTATTCTGTTAGATTGCATTCATGGCAGTGGAAGCAAAGTATGTGGAGGGTGCGAGGAAACAGAGAAAACTAGTTCAGTTACTGAAGTTTCATTTTAGGTTGGCTGTAGGATGAATTATGTCCACCTGGTGGTTCAGGACCCCATACTTCCCTTGCGTTGCATGTATGGTAAGTTGATCTGATTGTGCTAGGTCCTCAGAACTCCTTTTCATGGTCCAAGATAAAGCCCTGAAACTTGGTGTAGGTTTATCGTCCCTAAGGGCATAAAATAGTGTAATTACAAAAAGGAAGGGCTCCCATTAATCTTATTTGGCAGAGACTATGCAGGACCTTCAGGTTGGTTGAACTTGGAGAATCTTTACCATATGATTATGCCTCAGATAATGCCTACATCCTAGTGTCTCAAAAGCAACATCCAGGGATACATCCAGAGTTTAGTAGGGCTGCCTCTTTGACGCATGAGCAACTACTGGGAATGCTGGCCACCCTGGGAAAGAGAGAAACAACATGACTCCTCAAAAGAGTATTGACTTTCATTGCAGTCCTTCCTTGTGAGCAGGATGAGAAGGGCACTATTGTGAGAAGAGAATTATTCACACCATTCAGCCTGTGTGTATGTCTTGCTTAACTACAAATCTAAAGCTGAAACACCAAAACCATGTTAATAGGAGAGATACAGGCTGTCACATCAGAGATTGATATGATTGGGAGATAGAAAGAGAATTGGAGATAAAAAAGAACTAATACTTATCCACCACCCACATGAGCTAGTGGCTATGCTTAGATATGCACAAACCTTATCATGAATTCTTATAAAACATGAGAGGTAAGTATTACTTTTTTCCTCAGTAAGGATAAGGAAACTCAGAGAGGTTAAGATACTCTACCCAAGGTTACACGGTTTTCTTCTGGTAGAGCAGGGATCAAATTAGGGTATTGCAGACTCAAAATCTTAGTCTCTTTCTGGGACACTGTACCAGTGAATAAACTGGAATAAATAAATTGGACTATTTATTTTTGTAGGAAATTACTCCCTTAGTAAAATAAGCAAATAAACTAATAAATAAGATGACTCAGAACAGTCATCTTATAGGTGTGCTCCCTACCAGCACATATATTTCCTGTAATGGATGATGTTGACAAAATCTGTGACAAAACTGTATATAATTTGTTCTGGTTCCACATGTAGCAATCAGAGTGGGGAGTAACTGAATAAAGGAGTGAGAGAGCTAGAACTAGGCTGTTGGTCCTCCTTCTGGCTGTGATGCCTGGTAGATTGATCCTCGGAGAAGACACTAACACAGGGGTTTTTTCCTATATCTTCCACTTTCAGAGAGATCCCCTAGCAATCTATTTTGAAAATTTGAAAGTGATTTCTTCCTCAATGTATAAGCTCTTCTTTTCAATGATCATGATTATACTATGTTAAAAAAATGAATATACTACAGTCTCTCCTATATTAAATGCTCTCATGTATTTAATACCTGTGAACGAACACGGGTCAAAGAATCCAGGCAAGGGCTATCGAGCTATTGCTAACTCACTTATAATAGTGGAGAAAGGAACACAACAAGTGCAAGCACACAATTTTTATCTGTTAACTTTCATAATTTATTATTACCACAAAACTCAATTATCCATTTTTTTAAAAAGATTTTACTTATTTATTTTAGAGGGAGAGTGTGAGCAAGGGAAGAAGCAGAGAGAGAGGGAAAAGGAGACTCAATGCTGAGTGCAGAACCCAACTCATGTCTCGATCTCATGACTCTGAGATCTTGACCTGAGCCGAAACCAGGTCTGACGCTCAATCAAATGAACCACCCAGGGGCCCCACCCATTTTGTTTTAATTTTATGAATTATGCAATTAAACTCAGAATTGAAAAGGATGACCATCAGGCAGACCAAATCAATTACTTTGTAACTCTACCACCTTTTTCATCTACTTTTATTTACCAATTATACTTTGTGGGCTGCAAGGTGTATGAGATCTGCATAGAGAAGGCGAGGTAAAGAAGGTAATTAGCACGATGCCCACTCCTCCAAGCCCTATATACCAACCACTGGGTACTTTCTGCTACAATGGCTGAAATCAGCCCTTTGATGTATCTAAGTGTGAGGTAAGTTATTGTTAACCTAAAATAAGATGTGGTGATTTAGCCTGGTTTTATTTGGATTTGGGCAATAAAAATACACATTGCTGCTGAAAAAGGAATGCAAAATTTGAAAATGCTGGTTAGACAACCACTTTATAGCAAAAAAAAACAAAAAACAAAAAAACACAGTCTTTTGAAAGGTTATCCTTATTTTTATAATCCTAATGAGGCATGGGAGACAAAATCTGCTCTTGAAACATTTCAACTTTCTTCAGTGTTCTCTGTTTAATTAGAATTACTCCTTCTATGAACCTCCCCAGCTAGCAATCTAATAAACATTAGCAAAATTTACTTACTGCTAAAATTGCTACTTAAAGTTTAGGCTCGGTGGCAAGGATTTTGTGATAACTAAGGGAAGGTTTGGCCTTTTACTTGAAGTCCATATCTTATCTCTCCCTTCAATGTATGCACAGGACTTTTCTTGTAAAAAAATGAAGTCCTAGGAGAGACTTGTTTTTTTGGGCGGATGAGGGGTGACAAGATGGGCAGATAATTATATGTATCTAAATGTACCTGAAAATCTGTTGACCTTGGAAAAAGTTTAAATTCTTCTGTTCTTTTGAAAAGCACATTGGCAGATCTGAATCTTAGAGTTTAATAATGTATGAGACTGACCACAAATTAAAACAATAAAAATGGATCTGCCACACTCAGTAGGTCAACATCTTTTCGTTTTCTACAGGAGAGGAAAAAAAAAAATCCAACTATAGTAGTAACCATCCTAGAATTTTGGAAGCCTCCAATTATAACTCTAGTACATTCCTTGGGTAAAATTCATTTGGCATTTCTACCAAATTCGAATAGAGTATGAAATTTAGGGTTTTCATTTTTAAATTCATAACACTTTGCCCACTTTTAGATGAATTTGATTAGAACAGTCACAATTGTGTTCTATTGTTATTAGGACTAAGAAAATCAATTAAAATGGTATGGGGGCACAGGGGTGGCTCAGTAGGTTAAGTGTATACCTTTGGCTCAGGTCATGATCTCAGGGTCCTGGGATAGAACCCCATGTCAGGCTTCCCATTCAGTGGGGAGTTTGCTTTTCCCTCTCCCTCTGCTCATCCCCAACCCCCCTTCCCCTGCTTGTGCTCTCTCTCTTAAATAAATAAATAAATAAATAAATAAATAAATAAATAAATAAAATCTTAAATAAAATAAAATAAAATAATGAAATGAAATGATTGGTTTCCAAATGATAACTAACCAGGGAATTGAGTGACAAATTTTGAGTAAATTATTGTTCTTAAAGTCAAGGACCATGAGAAAATTCTTTTATATTTTTCAACAACTTTCTCAATTCTGGTTCATTAAAATGCAACGCATTAGAGAGGATAGAAAATGTACTTTCATGGCTTACTCTTTAGCTATGTTTACAAATCTGCAATGGCAATTACAATAAAAATAATTACAATAAAAATAATATTAGACACCATGTAAGAATATAGTTTGTAATAGCCAAATTTTAAATGATAATTTGATACCTATCTATGAAGATGCCAGAACAAAAATATCATCAGTGCCTAACACATTTTTTTTTCATTTTTTTTTTTAATTGAGAAAGAGACAGGGGGAGAGAGCAAAGGGAGGGGCATAGGGAGAGAGAATCGTCAAACAGATTCCCTACAGAGCCCAACTTGGGGGTTGATCATATGACCTTGAGATCATGACCTGAGTGGAAATCAAGTCATTGCATGACTGAGCCACTGACTGAGAATGCATTTAAGAGATGTTTCTCTGAAAGCAGTGATAGGAAGAAACAACTATGATACAATCAAAACATGAGACTTGGAATCCAAAGTCTGGGCTTGAAGATGTTTTCACTTACTGTATGATTTGGAATAATTCTCTCATCTGTAGAAACTCTAATTTCTTCTTATGTAGAATAGTACTATGAATCTATCTGTCCTACAGGCATCTCAGGGTTAGCTGTGAGAATCAAAAATAAAAATGAGATAGTGTATGTGAGAGCAACAAGTCAACAGTAGGGCTCTATTCAATAAAATGTAATGATTACTATTTTTTGCACAGATGTGGCCCCAATTTCCATATTCAGCCTTGAATCTAGAACTCAAGCAATAAAACAAAGATAGGGTACATTGGTACATAATGATATTTAATTTAAAATGATTTTATTTCTATCCTACTTAACCCTGTAATGGAAGTGAAGTGGCTCCCTAACAACCAAAATGTCATTTATTAAGTGCTTTGTTTATTGGCATATGTTCATGTCACAAATATTGCAAAACTAAGGCACATGGTAGATATGGGGATACGATATCCCTTGCCCTGTCCAACTTCAAGAAATTTAAAGAAGACCATGGTGATATAGCATAGTTTTAATAATAAAACAATTTACAAAAAGGATAGTCTTTTTTTTAAAGATTTATTTATTTATTCATGAGAGAGAGAGAGAGAGAGAGAGAGACAGGCAGAGGGAGAAGCAGGCTTCTCACAGGGAGCCCGGCCTGGTACTCAATCCCGGGCCCCCAGGATCATGCCCTGGGCTGAAGGTGGTGCTAAACCACTGAGCTACCCGGGCTGCCCAACACAAAGGATAGTCTTAATCTTTCTTTATATATGAGTAAATCGATGATCCAAGATATAAAGTAATCACCCCATAGCCATCCAGTCAGCAAGCGGAGACATCAACATGAGATGCCATATATCAAGTTCCAGATTTTGACTGTCACATTTATATTGCATCAAAATAACTTTTCTGCTGCTTGCCTAGAGACCCACTAAAGATCTAATAGGTGATTGAGATGTTAAATTGTTCTTTTGTGGGGCACGTGTGTGGCTCAATTAAGTAACCAGCTCTTGATTTTTATTCAAGTCATGAATTTAGGGTCCTGGGATTGAGCCCCCACCTTGGGCTTCATGCTCAGCAGGGAGTCTGCCTGAGGATTCTCTCTCTGACCCTCCCCCTGTGTGCTCTCTCTCTTTCTTTCTCTAAAATAAATAAATATTTAAAAAATTATTCTTTTGTAAAGTTATTTATGTACATAGTGATATTTGAAATGTCAGTTTTCAGAAGAGAAATACATTTTTACATTCTTTAATAGGGCTTTCTGCTTAATACAACAGGCTTTGGGTCCCATTTTTTTAAATCCCCACTTTTTTGTCACAAGGTAGTGAATATATGATGCATTGCTAAAGGCCTAAAGGCAAAGTCAATCAAACATAACTATTTTAATTAAGAACCAGGTGTTTCCCAAGATCCTTGTTACCTGTGATGGTTAATTTTACATGTCATCTTGTCTAGGCCATGGTACCCAGATATTTGGTGAAACATTATTTTGAGTGTTTCTGGAGAGTGTTATTTGAATGCGATTAACATTTAAATCATTAGAGTTTGAGAGAAGTAGTTTGCCCTCCATAATGTGGGTGAGCCTCATCTAATCAGTTAATGCTCCCAGTAGGCTGACTTCCTCCAAAAAAGAAAGAATTCCAGTAGCAGATGCCTTTGAACTTGGACAGGAATATCAATTCTTCCCTGGGTCTCCAGCCTGGCCCATCTTGCAGATTTTGGAATTGTCAGCCTCCATACTCACTGATGAGTCCCTTAAAATAAATCTGTATGTGTGTGTGTGTGTGTGTGTGTGTGTGTGTGTGTGTGTATCCTACTGATTCTGTTTCTCAGGACAACCACTAGTATACTATCCAAAGGCTGATCAGAAAACCTGCAGGATCTGTGTAACTAGCATCACCAGGAGTTTGTTAGAATGTAGAATCTCTGATTCCCCACCCCTTAACCTATTTGGAATCCGAATTTTACAGCATCTCCAGGTGATAGGTGTACACAGTTAAGTTAGAGAAGTCCTACCCAGGATGATTAGAAATTCAAGATTCTTTTTTCCCCCCCTTTTTCCTTTGCTTTTTATGTTTATAAGTATATCTGTTAGACTTTGTGTGTGTCTTCATGGCATTTGAGGGTACTTCACTTCAGGCTAGTTAAATGCTTTGGGGGCAGTGATGGAGTTAATAAGGCAAATTGCTATGGGATCTATTTGACTACCACCAAAAGTTCAAAAAAAATTGATAAAACTCTTTCCAATAATGTAGTCTAACTTATTGTCACTCGGAAAGCCTAGTCCGTATTTCTATTTGGGTTCATGAAATAAGTACAGAAGCTGCTCAGCTAAAGAAAAAAATATTTTGAAGACTCATAAGCATCTAAGATAAGAAATGTATACATATAAAATCACAATAGACTCATCTCTGTAATGGTTGGATTGTGTTAATAAAATCCCATTCCAGGGGGCCCTGGCTGGCTCAGTCAGAAGAACATATGACTCTTGATCTTGGTTGGTGGGTTTGAGTCCCACGGTGAGTGTAGAGGTTACTAAATAAATAAATAAATAAATAAACTTAAAGAAAATTTATTTAAATGATATTTAGAATACACCTATTTTGCACCAGGCATGTGATAAGCAGAGGAGACAGAAAGAACGTTTCATTTCTTTTTTATTTTTTAAGTAGGCTCCACACCCCGCATAAGGCTTTAACTCTTAGCTCTAAGATCAAGAACATGCTCTACCCACTGCTCCTCTCATTTCTGTCTTTAAAAACTTGACTATGGTGACGCCTGGGTGGCTCAGAGGTTGAGCATCTGCCTTCAGCTCAGGGTGTGATCCCGCGATTCCGGGATCGAGTCTCACATCCGGCTTCCTGCATGGAGCCTGCTTATCTTTCTGCCTGTGCCTCTGCCTCTCTCTGTGTGTCTCTCATGAATAAATAAAAAATATATATATTTTAAAAAAAACTTGACAATGAGCTCAGTAGAAGGATAGTTGTATAAATAAGGAAGAGCAGTAACATAGTACAGCTGCCCCCACAAATAGCCATGAAAGAAGGAAGTCCTAAGTTTTTCTTCAGCTAAATTCTTACTCTTGTAATTTATTTCACCAGATATAATCAGCTGAGTTTTCCAAAATATCTACTTCTTCATACCTTTCCCTTTCTTAGAAACCATCAGTATATCTTTACTCTCTATTGAATTCATTCATTCATTTCTCATCAAATACTTACTGAGTACTTCCTATGCACCAGGTGCTGGGCTCGGCAGTAAACCAAGTTAAAAAGGTCTAATGGAGAGAAATAGTCAACAAATAATCACACAGATAATCATATAGCTACATTGTATTATGTTCTATGAAAGAAGAAGACTGAATGATATGACAGCAAATTATAAGGGAATGTTATCTAGATTAGGGGTGAGAGGGAGCTTCCCTGGGAGGTATCATTTTCACTAACTCTTGAAGGAAGAGTAAGAGTTTCCCAGATGAATGGATGTAGAATGAGGGTTAAGGAAAGAGAAGATTCCATGTGAAGAAAATACTCTTTGTGAAAGATGTGTGGAGGGAAGAAAAGAAACTGATGTTAGAAAAAGAGAGAAGGTGGACCATGGTGTAAAGGGGCAAAGGAATAAATAAGTATCGGAGTGGGAAGAACCAGATCATTCAGGTCTGGAAAGAACTGGAACTTTGTTCAAAGAGCAAAAGGAAGTCATCACATCTGTTTAAAAAGGTATCAAAATGTTTACAATATACTTTTGAAGGATCATTTTTACTGTCAATTGGAAAATGTTATGGAATGGCCAAAAATAGATTTAGGGAGGCTGTTAGGATAAAATCCAGGTTCTTTAGTTTGACATTGAGATTCCTCAGAATTGAGGCCAAATCTGTTTCCAGTCGTCATTATCACTTCTCCCTTACATGAATGTTCATTTCAGCCAGAACCATCCATTCTCTTTCCCCTGAACAGAATTTGCTCAATCCTGATTTTTGGCTTTCCAGAACACCTCTTCACTCATATTCGTTTCAAGAGCGTGGCAAAATTTCATCTGTCCTCAGTACCCTGGTTGAACATTGCTCATTTCTGTGAATATGTCAAATTGCTACCAGATTAAACATTTAAGACACCATGCACATTGTAACAAACACCAATATTGTTTAACCATGAAAAAAATGAATATGCTGCTGAAAAATTCCTGACAAAATCTTAGACTGCTGCGATACATAAATCAGTCATATTACCTTAGCTTTGCTTTGGAATTTCTCTCATCCATTCATGTACTTGTGGGTCTCTCCCTTTCTTAGGTCCTCCTATAAAGCACTTATTTGTTTTTTGCAAGAAAAGTTTGATCACAATAATTTCTCCAATAACAATTATTTTTAATTTACTATTAAATTTAAGTCCAATAACACGAAATTTAATGTCCTTGTTTCCTGAGTACATGATAACTTTTCATTTCCATGCTGTTTCACGAAGACATTTTAAACGACAAACTTAAAATATGTAGAATCAACAATGTATATAAACCCAATTGTAGTGAACTAATATGAATAGCAATGATCAAGGTTAAGCACTGTAAACAATGGATGATAAGTAGGTCGTGACTGCTACCTCGCCAATGACGAGTGTAAAATATCATTCATTGTAAGATGCATTCTGGTTTCAGAGATGCATAAATGAGCATACAAGTGTTCTTAGAACTGAAGAGCTGTATTATACCTAGACCACTCAATTGATATTTACATTTTACCATGCATTATTATTCATACCTTTCCTTTCTTAGACAGCTTCAGTATACCTTTACTTTCTATTGAGTTCATTCATTTAGTCATTCACTGGTCAACAATCTTCACTGAGTATCCTCTATATGCCAGTGCTGAGCTCTCCCCAAATGGACAACTACCATTAGCCCCACTTCCCATACCCCCTCCCAACACTTAAATTGGTACTATTGCCATAAATCCGATTATGAGGCTACCAATAGAAATATATAGTACTTGGGTCTACGAATGAATTCTTAAAGTTCTTCTTTCCTTTTTTATTACATTTTCTCTTTTTGAAAGATTTTATTTATTTGAGAGAGTAACAGCGAGAGAGAGAGAGCATGAGTGGGGAGGAGAGGGAGAAGCAGGCTCCATCCCAGGACCTGAGATCATGATCTGAGCTGCAGGCAGACCGTTAACTCACCCCCCCACCAGGTGCCCCTAAAGTTCTTCTTTCTACTAGTGCTTTCAAAGTAAATTAACGTTGGATAAAACTAAAGTCTATAAATCTGTTGACATAGCTATTTGCTTTAGAAGAAATATTGTAAAGTCTATATGTGCACACCAACATATGGACACACATATACACACATATATGTATGCACACTTTCTCTATGAAGAAATTATAGTATATTGAAAATATAATTACATTATTAACAATATCTATTTAATAGTTCTTTGTTAACAAGTTACTTTATTTAAAGGGTAGTATCTCATTTCACTGTCAGACCACTCATGATGTATTATCACCTTCAATGTGCAGGGAAGAAACAGAGTCACAGAGAGAGGTTAAGCAACTTGCTCAAAATACACAGCCAATGTCCTTCCTATTAAAACATACGAATGTTACACTTTTAACATCTTAGAGGTGGCTAATGTCTAACAATAACAGTTCAATACACTTTGCTTTTCAGATTTCTAGCTTAATTATGGATAGTCTGATTTGGAGTTATTTGTTATATGAAAACTTTCATTGCTTTATAAAGAGACTCACCTGTGTCTTTTTCAGAAATTTATTTTAAATGTATGCTTCAATTTGTCAACTACATAGGTGAGTGGGAAGAAAATAACATGGTAGTACCTAGTTAACAAAGATATGTCTAGAAAGAAAGAGCTTCTGAAAAGATCTTTAATCTTAACAATGCAACATCTTTTTTAACTAGAGTATTATATAAAATGGTTATAATCTACCTTTTCTCCAAGAGCTTTCAAATTGCTTAAGATAAAATATATTATTCATAACACAAATTAATTAAAACTGGAGGAGGATAGCTAATAATTTCATTTACAGAATCATATTGAAGTAGGGTTTTCATTTGGTGTGTTTTTTTGGTGACAAAGGGATCTTGTGAATTTTATGGGACAGTGAAGTCAGTTAGCTACTTGAAATAGATTTATATCCATTAAGAAATATCAGAAACAATTATAACATCAATAAATTCCAAAGATGTGCATCTCTTGAATACAAGCATATATACATATACATGTGTGTGTGTGTGTGTGTGTGTGTGTGTGTGTGTTTATATATAAAGCTAATTTTCAGGACTAAAATCTCTTATAAAGAAATATTTATCTGAAATTTATCAATCCATTTGGCTTCATATTAATTCTCTTTTCTTCTTTTACATTTAAGAAAGAGTCTGTTCCTCTTTCAAACCTGTCTGTGGACTCCTTACCCACCACCTCCTCAGTTTTACAGAATCATTCAATTTCCTTTTCCAGACATTACTGCCTCTGAGAAAATTGCCTGATACCATATACCACACCCAAGATGGAGTTAATCACTTCTTCTACATATGTGTTTTAAGTCTGTTATCACATGTGTTACACTCCATAGTAAATAGTAAATGTTTGTTTGGTTGTCCTACAGACAAGTTCTGAGGATAGGAGATACTGTCTTATACCTCCAGTATTTGACATTGCACCTGAGGCTTAAAAAAAAAAATCAACTGAAATACAAAATAATAGTAAATATTTCTTTAGTACTTTGTACCAATCTCAAGGGTTAATATTTTACACATTTCTCTTCAACCTTCACAACAACCTTTGGGGCAAGAGTTATTATCTCTCAGAGAAGACATTAGGCTTAGGGAAGTTAGGTAACTTGTCTGTGGCTGTACAGCTAATAAGTAACAGAGGAGGGCATTTGAATAGAGACTTATCTCCAAAGCTCAGGAACTTCAAGAATTACAGACAAGTAGGTATATTGGACATATATAGAAATTTACAGGGACGCCTGGGTGGCTCAGCGGTTGAGTAGTCTGCCCTTTGGCTCAGGGCGTGATCCCAGAGTACCAGGATCGAGTCCTATATTGGGCTCCCTGCACGGAGCCTGCTTCTCCCTCTGCTTATGTCTCTGCTTCTCTGTCTCTGTGTCTCTCATGGATAATAAATAAAATTTTTTATTTTTAAAAAAATTTACAAATGTAGGACATTTTTCATTAGAAGAATTTCGGAGGCTTAGCACTCAGAATAGAAATTCCAAAACTTTGGTTCTAGCATTCTTAGTGTCCTTTGATCTCACCCTCCCTCACATAGCAGACAGCCTTCCTTGCCATGTGTCAGAAGGATATATTACATTCTTCCACTACTCCCCCGTTTCCTCAATCCCGCAAGATTTCTCAAACTCAGCATTATTGGCATTTGGGGCTAAATCATTCTTTGTGATGGGAGACTGTCCTGAGCATTGTTATTTGTTTAGCAGCATCCTTGCCCTCTACCTGTGGGATACTGATACATTGTCCCTCTCACCCCCAGTAGTGAAAATCAAAAATGTCTCCAGACCTTGCCAAATGTCCCTTGAGGGATTGAATTGCCCAGAATGGCAAGTCAGTAATACTATCAGCCATTTGCTATGACTTCAAATTTAAGTTCTACATTATTAGCTTCCAAAGGGCTTATAAGCATCAGTCTTAATTTACTAGTTCTCAATCACAGACCTAGTGAAGGCTTTTCTCCCCCACTTACTGTGACATCCTTTACACTGAAGATACACAATAAACATTAGCTCAGTAACAAGTTGGGTCTATAGTTTTGATTGTTTGGGTGGCAGGGCAGAGGCCCAGAAGACACACTATGGGGTTCTTTTCTTGTGACTTTTAACAGATGACTACAATCAGACCAATAGTCTGTAAAAGAATCCGTTTCCAAAATTTAAGCTTAAAGGTGTAGTGTTGATGAATATTTGGAACTAAATCAATGAGGCTATATCCTAATTGTGTAGGTCAGAATCCAGGTGACATCTAGACCTGAATGCAGATGTAAGCTGTGTGGTCGCTCCTGCCCCTGAACAGTCCCTCACTAGCAGAATGACAGGTCACAGACAGACATCCCTTGGGACATTCTAACCAGTAGCTTGCCAACATAGCAAGTACTAAATGTACCCAGAGGCTCTGTATGTGTTACTGCTCGATGCATGCCAGGCCTCTTGGTCACTAGGCTTTATAATGTTCACAGTGACCATTAGATGTGCATCCTTAAATGTTGTTCTGAACTTAAAAAAGATGGCTTTCCAACAGGAGTCTCAGGAACAGTTTCCTGGTATGAGCAGCTAGATACTAGGGCTACTTTGTACCCACTTTTGAGCAGGAAAACCAGGTTTGGGCTTCAAAGAGTACACTGAGCCTATTAAGAACTTGTAGTAATGAGAGTTGATGCAAATACGGTATTTACCACAGCCCTGCTTGACTGTAAGCCCTGTTGATGCAAGTCAAGAAGCCAGATGCTATTTGGAGCACAAAACCATTTCAAAATACATAAGTTGTATTAACCTAAGTGCTAGAGACGGTCACCCAGGGTTTGAGAGTCACGTGAACCTGAGCAGCCAGGTCTCAGGGATTGTTTTTTGGCAAAGGCGGAATTGCTCCAAAGCTCAACAACTTCCCTCCACACTATCACAGGTGCTTTTTTTTTTTTTTTCTTCTCTCTTTTCCTCTGCTTGATTATCCCCAATTTATTCTTCAGGAGCATTTATCCTTCTCCAGGTACAGAAACAAATTAAAAATATGGTTAATGAAAGAGGTAAGTTTCAGCAAAAATTGGAACAAGTATTGATAAATCGTTTTAACCTATTTCTTAGTGGTATATCTTAAAAATGTATTTTTGTATCCGTATTATTTTTTTGGGGAAAGGTTTTTAGTAAATCATGAATCTCAAGATTGAGAATAAACATAGCAAGATATAGCTGTTTAAATATTAATCAAATGTCACTATATTTCATGTAGCATTTAGGACATGAGCATGGTGAACATAGTTATGTTTAATGAGTAACGCTCATTCTGCTGCATCTCTCTTAGCCAAACTCTGGCTATTTCAGTAACTGTAACCATTGCAAAGACCTGGAGACTCAAACCACTACTGAGAATGCATCAGTGCTTCTCCAATTCCTGTACTCTCATAGTGCCTTGCTCGTTGTGCCTTTGCTATGAAAGACCTGTCTTGCATTGCATTAAAGTTGGCAACATTTCCCTTATGAATTGCATGGACTAGCCTTGTGATTGGAGAAAAGTAGACATTCAAATGAACTGAAATATCAAATTATTTTGGTGCCTAAATTCCATTCCAAGTGGGTCCTTGTATTAAGGCAAATTATTCTCTGTGCATTAGAATGGTTTTGAGAAATTAACTCCTCTAAGGTACACTTAAGTCTTACATGTCTCCTCTAGACAAACCAGAGGCCTAGGAGACAGATTTCATTCTAATTTTCTTTTACTGTTTATTAAGAAAAAAAAAAAAAAAAGTTAGTTGCCAAAGAGGCCTGGCTCTTAAAAATTCTTCAGGTCAATCAAAATGCAGATAAAGATGTGAAACATTTGCTAGCCATGGATAAATTTCAATGCTAATGTTTTCTTATTTGCTGTATTTCTATTTTCTTTCTTTCTCTCTCTTTTTTTTTTTTTTGACTCTAAGTGAATATTTCAAGTTTAATTTTCACCAGAGGTGCACTACCATTAGTAGTATTCACATTTTGTCTCATTATTCACATAGTTGTCTCATGATGTATGGAGGGTGATGGTGTGACACCCAAATAAAATCCAAGTATAGTATATCCAGGATGTATATAGTCCTGACAGCTTTATCCTCCCATGAACGACCAAACCAGTGATTAAAGATTCCAGATGTATAACATCACTCTGATCAGTTAGGCCTTGTTTTAAAATTCTGTTCTGGTCTTCAATCAATGTAAACCCACCCTAGTCACAGAGACCCACTCTAGGTATGTCACACAGAGAAATAAGACAACGGTCTTAATTAAAATAGAAATTAACATAACTTTTGCCTTAACGAATATTGAAAACTAAAATTGATAGAATATTGATGAAGCTAATGATATAATTTTGATGTAACAGGTTAATGCCCTATTTTTATTTTTCTTTACTAGAATAATGTGAATACACTGCACAAGATGACAAACTGTTTTTGATCTACAGTTTAACCAGTTTACAAAGTTGAGACTTTTATACCTCTATCTGGTTCTTGTGCACATTTAAGAGAGAGGTAAATAGCCAATTGTAGATATAAATGCAAGTGAAAGTCTAAACCTAATAAACCTTTGAAAAGTTTGACCTATCTGCTCGAGTTAATAAATTACATCAAACTCATCAACTGCGCATCAGTTACCTCACAACACTGTGCAAAGATCAAATTCATTTATCTGGCATCATCAATATCTTAATTTATACATCCCAGAGGCAAGTGAGCTTTGAGATAAAGTGTATTGAGGAAAGAAGCCATGCCAAAAGTTTGGTTGGGAGTACCTACACTTGGTTTTGGCTTTCTTTCACTGACAATTCTCAGAACATGAGCCAACACAGCAGAAATTTGACAGGGCCTTAAAAATCTCCTCCTGGATACACATAAATGAATTTTTTAAGTAACAATGATCACATTGTCATTCTTAAATAAATCTCAGTATAGAGAATGTACAGGTTTCTAAAAAAAAAAGAAAAGAAAAAAAGAACTAAGAAAAAAAAAGGGCAAGAAACCAGAAAATATAGCTAAGTTCTCCCTAAATGCTTAGCAATTGACATGTTTGCTGTATCATATTTTTAACCTATCATATCAAAATGGCCCCTGGATTATAAACTCATCGTATTTATATATGAATCTTCATGAACTTTATAGAGATTAAGAACCTGAATTGGTTATTCCTCCATCTCAGTAAGATGACCTTCAACATTTAAAAACTCTTCCCCACACTCAAAGAGTACCAGCTGTTTTTAGTCTGTTTAGATATAAACACTTAATTTTTCATATTCTGTAAATGCATTCTATACTGGTATATATACTAAACATTTAATAGTTTCATTGGAAACTTCCTGAGATATCCAATTTTCCTATTTATCTTTAACTAATTTTCAGCAGGACTTAGTATATACTGACATAAATCTTGTAACTTTAGTTGGTTACTATATTCTATATTCAAACTAGTGAATTATGCTTTATAGCCACTCCATTTTTTTTTAAAGCACTGAATTAGAAACCAATTCCTAGATTCACAAACTGTACAGGCCTAGTGGAGTGATTTTTTTAAAAATACAAATTCCTAGGCCACACCACACAACTCTGAATAACCACAGGGGAGGGTTCTTAATCTACTTCTCCAATAAACACTCAATTACATTTGATGCAAAGTGTCTATAGAACACTTGGAAAGCTGTTTGTATGCTGAAAAAAAGGACTTGGAATTTCTATACCGAATTAGTGCATAGGGCAGTTTTTGATGAATAAAGCTAATTAGTCACAATTTTTGTGCTTTATAAATCCTGAAAACCATACGATGAATAAGATAAGAAACGCTGCCATTTTTCAACATTAATTTCTCATAGGTCATCAGGGTTAAATCTAAGAGTATTAGAACTGCAACACTCAGTATCTTGAAGTTGAAACTAGAGGAGATAATTTCTAAATTAATCTTGTTTTTTGGAGAAAGTTTAGAGGACTCTGAGGGTCCTTATAGCACTGTCTTGGTTTAAGAGGCTGTACTTTTCCTTGAAAGCTAATTTTAAAAAACAAAACAGAAAATCTGTACTAGGATAAGACCTCTTAAGAGCCTCAGAACAGGAAACAAGATTAAACAATGACAGGTAAATAATTTTCTAGACTTCCGGTAATTCTTGGCACCAGATTGTGCTTCAGAAGAAAAAAATCATCATCCAAAAAGTGACTAATTAACGAAGGGACTTCTTACAAGTAAGAAAACCTACTATTTGTTGGGATGGGCTGTAGCAGCTTGCTGTGTGTTTGCTTCCCAAAGACAAATGCAAACACACTGGCTTTCTGCCATATTGCATCGTTTTCCCAAAGTGAAATTGAACAATTTTCTGGGTGATTTGATTAAATAAGACAGGGTCTTTCAATTGGCTTCCTTGGGCTTCAATTATTAGGCCAATAAAGGATGAAATTTTATGATATACAACACCTGAATCAACAAGTTACAATTTTCAGATCTTTTCTAACATAAGACACTTCTGGTATCACAGTGATAAACTTAAGTCTAAAACCATATAGACTGGGAAAACAATAGCCATAATCGGCCAAATCAAAAAAACATTTTTGCCTCAGTGACAAGCATTGATCTGTGTATACTGTGTGCCTGATACACAGAGGACATTCAATAAATGTTGAACTAAACTCGTTTTTCTGGTCTTGAATTAGCCTCATGGCTAATCTTAATTCCGTATAGAGAGAAAAAAATCTTAATTGTTAATCTTTAAGAGAAGTCTCCAGAATGAATTAGTTTTAAGATTTTTTTTTTTTAAACACACAAAACAAAGGAAAGCCAACAGATCTATAAAGGGGAAGAATAGGAACAATGATACAGCCAAAACAAGCTCTCATGATTAATATAGCCGAATCAGATGCTCAGTTATTTCCCTCCTGATTGCTACAAATTATCTCTAGGAGAAAAAAAAAAAAATCACAAATCTCTCCTTTAAAGAACCTTATAGATCCGTAAAACTTTTTCATTGAAATGCTAGCCTTACAACGTGATTTCTTTCACTTCAAAAACAAAAACAAAAACAAAGAGGTAAAATAAGACAAAACAGCTCAGTTTAATTTCAAACGTTAATATATTTTCTATTTTATATTGAACATATGCATCTGTAACCCCTCATTTGCAGCAACTAGCACATCCTCATAAAAGGGGCAAAATTTGTAAGATGCCTCTTAAAATAAATATTCTTTTTTATAAAATAATAAAACTTCAAATAAATATTCTTTACACTAAACAATATGTTGAAAAAATTAGAAAATAAAGGTTGAATTTTACTGTAACTGTACAATATACATGAAGTCCAAAGGGAAATCAGAGTCTTACAATAAAGGCTTTCTGTAAGGCAAAATACAATCTAAAAACATACTGATTGATTCACATTCTTCCGAATGTACAACATATTAGTATAATATTTTGTGACTGTGCCATATAGTATGGCACAACTTGTTTTTCACAGTTGCAAATATTATTGTATATACAAAAATATAGCACATTATCTCTGGAGAAAACAATGGAAAAAAAGTCATTTGCTAATTTACAAATTTTGCAAGTACTATTCACAAACAAAAACTTTGCCTAAGGAGTGTCTGTTGCTTTAGCTTATGCAACACATGGGTACTCAAGTTCTGTATCCCATACTTTGAGCTCCATTAGCTGAGTTCTAACAAGCACATCAGTTAAAATGGCACGTGGACAAAAAGCATTTCACTGCAAACAGCGAAGGATATCCCAACCCTCTATTAACAGTGCCAAGATTATAACTGTTTAGTTGGTTGCGTATATGTTAAAAAAAAAAAAAAAAAAAAAAAGGAACAATCCTTATTACTGTCATATTCCTGATTAATGGTGCTATGTTGGTTTTTCAAAGTTCCTGGGTGGGACAGTGGGAACTTTGCAGCAAACTGTGTTTGAGTTTTTACAGCGGCATCCAGGCCTGTTAACCCGGTCATAACACCCCTGGCACAACTTAAGGCAACCCTTGGCTGGAAGGTAACACCATAAACAAGGCAAAAAAAGGGACATGACGCCCATGGCAGACCAACGTGTACAACAGTGAGACTGGCTGCAAGAACACGGGTTGTCAGCACAGTTGTCCTCATCATCATTAGAACAGTGATAGAAGAGACCTTTCACACAGCACACACATGTCCCATAGTCAATCACGTTTTGGGCTGAGCAAAGGCACTGCTTGTCGCAGATCCAGTCTGATGGCAGAGGCCTAGGGTAGGTGCACTCTTTACACTTGCACTTGCCACAGTCCTCACACCTGTAGGCATGCAGGCCCAAATCTTCCTTGCTCAGTGGCTTAAGCTCACCTGGCTTGAGCTCCGATTTGGGCTGCACACGGATTATCCCATCAGCAACAGGCCCCGAGGAGAAAGATGGTCCTAAGAGTCTCTGTTCAGAGGAACTGCTGCTGGTACTTGTCCTTGTACTGCTCCGAGAGCCGGAGCTGACTGTGCTGATGGACCTGGACAGAGGGACTCGTGCAGAAGAATGGGCCTGTGGGTGCTGGAACCTGGGAGGCTGGCGGTGCTCGGGCAGACCGTGGAGCCTCTCGTGTTTGTGCTGAGTGGAGGGGCGAGGAGCAGGCTTGAGCCCAGGTCTCGGGACCACAGTAGGCCCCTCCGTGTACTCATTGGTGTTTCGGATGGCTCTGATCTGATCCAGAGACAACACGTGTACCTGCTGGGTGAGGGCATCCCTGGGGTCAGGCTCCCCACGCTGCCTGCCAACGTCACGGGGTGCCTGCAGCAAGGACTGCGACCCGCTGCCGCTCTGAGCTCTGGCCTCCATCAGGTCTTGGAAGTGTGGTCACTCCAGCGGGCTTAGAACACATCTGAATTCCTGCAGAAACCAAGAGGAAAGAGCTGGTTTACACTCCAGGATACTTCCCACTCTCCGCCCACCTGAATTAACTCTTTCCTTTCCATTCCCCCAGAGAGACAGGATTTGAAATGGGAGTTGCTCACGGAGGGTGGTGGAAGAGCCATAGGATCAACGCCACACCAAAAAGTAAAAAAATTAAAGCCGGGTACTGACGATTCTTTAATCTTGCGATGTGTAGAGACACAAAGCTGATCTTGGTTCAATCACATAGGTAACGATTCCTTATTCAAATAAACATAAAATTGCAAGGTTCATGTTCAATGTGAAGGCTGCAGGAATATAACGTTAGAACAGAACACTGCTGCCAACATATGCGAAAGTTGAAAACTTTTTCAAAATCTGAGATAGGTTTAACTTTGTCGTGGGCATTTTTGCCTTAAACAGCAATAAATGCAGCCTAGAAATAGAAAGTCTTTCTTGTCTGCTTTTACATCAAATACCTTTAACTATAATTCATCCAGTATTCTGCAGCTTTTTAGAATACCGTAGAATGAATGCGACTTGCAAAAAAGCAAATACTTCGCCCCTCCAAGGAAGTTACAAATTTTACAACAGTCAAACATTATTAACTATATAGTAGCAAAAGTTTTAAATGAAACACAAATCCATTCAAATCCTGTTAGGTGTGCCAGGAACACAAACCAACCAGCAACAAGACAGAAACTTATTTTCAAATGCTCAACAACCTGAGGATCAAATACTTTACAGTTTGATAGCCTGAGAGAGTATCTTTAATTCTGCAGCTAAAAGACTGTAAAAGACTGTTCTCCCGGTTTTAGAAATAAATTATGTCAAAAATCCTAATAGTTCAGAACCTGAACTGACTGGGGATAACAGGAAGGGTTTCAAAAATTCTTGTCACGTCTCAAATCTATCATTCTGACGTGTAATCACTTAAATTGCAATCCCTCTGTAAATTTCACAACTATCATACACACACACACACACACACACACACACCCCTTTGCCAAGTCTACAATGAACAAAAACGGGCAAAAGTGGACCTTTATCCAGTCTCCGATTTTTGTTAAGAGACACAGGCAGGTGACACACGCCTCCCAACTCGGAAGAAGGTAGAGCTGGAAACCGGATCTCCCAACAGAAAGGCAGACAAGACAACGTCGATCTTTGCTTTCACTCCGTGTATCGGCTCTATCTGCGTCCCAACACCGTCCCCAGCAGGTGGGACACAGTCGGAGCCCCGGGGGACGTTTCCCCGGGGAGACTGACACAGCCCAGAGGCCAAGCTGCCCTCCCCCCAGCACACAACCTCAAGACGCACTAGAAGGCGGGGGCGGGGGCGGGGGTGGGGTGTGCGGGCGCCTCCGAAGGGGACGTGCCTGCAAACGCCGGGGCACACTCCCCCCCCCACCTCCAGGCTAACATACCCCCCACTCCAGAGAACTGCCTTCCAGCTCCAGGAGGGAGCCACCCCGGCCCCAGGCACCCAGAGGTCCCGCAGCCCACTTGCAGGTCCACCTGGCAAAGGCCAGCGAACGTCCGGCACAGGGTTCAAGCCCTGGCGCCGAAAGCCATGCCTTAGACACGCTGCCGGGACCGAGCACACAAGCCACGCACCCTGGGCGACTCTACCAGGCACTGACCCAGGGGGCACCGGCTGCAGTCTGCACACCCCATCTCCTTTCCGGCGGAGAGAAAAAAGTGAAAGGAAAGTTGCTTTTTAAAGAAAGGTCAAGTCCCAGGGCCCCACTGCACAGGGCGTGCAGGACGCAGATCCCTAGGCTGGAAACTTTCCGCCAAGATTTGCTCGCAGTGCAGAGCAGCATCTTTGAAAGGGGTGGTGGTGTGTGTGTGCGTGTGTGTGTGTGTGTGTGTGTTTAATCGAAAATGATCACTGCCCATTCCTAGCCTCCTTCGCACCCAGAGCACCCGCCGCCCACCCCCCTCGCTCCCCTACCCCCCACCCCGAAAGTGCTCAGAAACCCCCATGAAGAAGTGTGTGATCGGACTTAAGGACTAAGGGGCAAGGACTTCAGCACGAGGGTGGGGCAGACCCAGAAACCGCTTGGTAAAAACGCACAAGATTCCGAATTCAAGGCAGCAGCAGCAGCAGCAGCAGCAACAGCAACAAAAAAGTAGATCAGCCCATCAAAGTAAATTAAAAAAAACAAAAAACCAAAAAACCAAAAACCCTAACCTCTTTTGCCACCTATTTTCAGGTAATGGAAAACGATAGCGACCGCTCGAGGACTTTCTTCCTGTGCTAGGTCCGCCCAATCTTCCAAAAATAAAACAAGTGTGACCCAGGCCGACCGCGGAGAACGGAAAAAGGAGAAAGCTGCACTTCCGAACCGCAGCCCCGGCGCCCGGCAGGGGGACGCTCGCACCCGGCCCGGCCCGGCCCCCCTCCCCGGCCCCGGCCCCGGCCCCGGCCCCTGCCCAGGCTTCACCGGCGGCTCCCGCTGCCCCCGGAGGCGAGCGACTCGCGCGCCCTCCGTCCCGCTGGCGCCCCTGCCCCGGGACCCTGTCGCCCAGGGCTTGCCCCCCCCCCCCAAGAACAGGTTAGAAATGCGGGCGCCTACGGCGGGGACCTGGAACACACAAAGTGTTCCGCCTCCGTCTCCCGCTCTCCGCGCCGACTCCGCGGCCGCCCCAACCCCCCAGAGCGCGGGCGCCTGGGGTCCTGGGGCTGCGGACGCCCGACCCCGCGCGCTGCAGCCCCCGCCGAGCCAGGCCGGGCCCGGGGCCGGGCAGCTCCCCGGGGTCCCCGCCGGGAACCTGCGGGGCTGGAGAAACGGAGGCCTGAGTGGAGACGGACCCCTCTCCGGGTCCGGCTGCACCTACTCCATGTTGCCCACAACGCGCCGGCCAAGGCGCCAGGAGGGGAAGAGCCAAACGTGCCTCACCGTGATCGCGGCTTTGCACCAACCCCTCTCCGTTGGATTCGCTGCCTCCTGCGATGTGCAAATAAAATCCAGCCCCGATGCAAACTCCCCCCCCTCCCCCCCGCCTTCTTTCCAAACTCTGCTTCGCTCCAAGTTCCGAGCAATCGGCGGGAGGAAAAAAAAGGAGAGGAAAATCCGGAGCCAAGTCCCCAGCCGATGAGCAGCAAGCACTCACTCCGGGGCTCGCGGCTGGGGGCGACCCCCCTTCTAGAAACGCACGCGGAGTATTTCCTTTTTCTCAATGAACTGGAGGCCGAAGCGCCAACGGCTAGTCTCCTTTCCCGGCGGACGAGCGAAGGGGAAAAAGAAAGCCGCCTCGGAGAGAGTCTAAAGCCAGATGGCCAAGCGGTGCGGCGGCGGCCGGGCGGAGGCGGAGGCGGAGGCGGAGGCGGAGGCGGAGGCGGCGCGGGGGCGCGGGCCGGGCCGGGCGGGCGCGGGCGCGGGCGCGGGGGCCTGGGCGCTGCGCGCTCCGCCGGCCCCTCTGCTCGGCTCGCGCTGCGCCGCGCGGCTCTCAGCGCTGCAGACTGGGCGTTGTGGAGGCGCGGCGGCGAGGCCGAGGCGGGGGCGGCGGGGGCGCGGGGGGCGGGGGGGCGGGGGGGCGGGGGGGGCGGGTCTGGGGCCCGGCCGGGGGGGCTCGCCGTTGGCCTGCGCCCTCGTCTTTCCGGAGGCAGCGAGCTCTGCGGCGGCCGCGGCAGCAGTAAATGGCGTCATGTGGATCCGAGGCGGAACAGAGCAGTTGTTGTCCCAGAGGATATATCGCATCCGGTCCCAGCTCATTGGCTCCGCGGGGCTACATTCACTCACACTTCAGCGCCCGCCAGCGCTCCGAGCCGCAGGAGGCATTCAAAAGGGCAACCGCGCCGCCCCGCGCGTCCCCAGGCCGGTCCTGCCGCCCGGGCGCCGGCGCGCGGGGCGCCCGCGGGGCCGCGCCGGGCACGGCGGCTCACTCTGCCTAGTTGCACGGAAACCCCGACCCGAAGGTTTCCCCGGAGGCCGCGAGGACGAGCCGCGGGCTCGGACCCGACCTGGGGCACTTTCTCCTCGCCCCTGGGAAAGGGGGAGGGGAAGGGAACGGCCAAGCCCGACCCGGGCCACGCAGTGCTGTGCTGGCACGAAAACAACGAGGTGCAGGTTCTGAGAGTTTCCTCGGGATCCGCTCTCCGGCCCACCTCTCTCCCCTTTTCGGTTCCCCCTCGAGGGGGCGACGCGGAGAGGAGCGGGGGGAGGGGAAGGGGAGCGGGAAGTGAGGTGGGAGGGCTGTTGGTTTATTCTTTGTCTCCTGGATTAACCCGATTATACACCAGGCACCAGCGCAAGCCGCCTCCCCCGCCTCGCAGCCGCGGACCGGAGGCGCGGAATGCAGCTTCGGGGCTCCAGCACTTTGTGCCCCGACCGAGACTGGCCATTGATGGACTCACTCTGTAGTTTTCAGTTTAGTGTCGGATTTTATTTATTTATTTATTTATTTATTTATTTATTTATTTATTTATTTATTTATTATTCATGTATGTATGTATGTATGTATTTATTCCACGGAGACTTAGCTAAGCGATGGAAGATCTGCTGTTGGACGCACTAGCTGAAGGGAACTCTGCGGTCGGAGCCTTTTTAAAAATTCGTTAATCACCTACACGGGGACTCAAGGTCGACACGCCGGGCTCCTGAAACGGTCCGGGGCTCGCTGTTCCCGGCAGAGTCCCTCCGCTTAGCCAAAAGGCCGCCGTCATTTCTGACTCGCCCTTGTCACCTAGAGCATTTCCCAAGAAGCTCCTGTTTTTGTACGTTTCGAAGGTGGTCTGTATGCTCCCACTTTAAAAAAAAAAAAAAAAAAGGAGAAATAAGATAGAAAACGCGTAGGTACGCAGGGCTCTAACTGCCGTTCATTTACTTAAGAAACGTGCTTGCACGTGGGCGCACCGGTGGGAAATGACCCCCCCCCCAACACACACACACACACACACACACTCCTGATGCTCCTGGATTCTAATAATTTACGGACTGTTTCCACTTTGCAGGGAAGTACGGCCAAGCCTCCCGAACAGCACCTGCCCTCGTGCGGGGTGAGGGTTCTTGCAATAGCGCGGGGAAGGCGCGCTGCCTTCTTCTGCAGAACCGGGGGCAGCTCCAGCTCACACCCGTTTGCAGCTACTCCGGCACTCGCTGCCGTGTCTAGACCGCCCCGGGCGCGCTCCCCGCCGCGCTGCGCTCTCGCCCTGCCTTCTCCATGTTTCTCTAGGGCTCTCCCCACTCGCCCTGGGTTTGGAACAAGAGATGGCAGGGGAAGTGGCATGCGTGATTTCCGGGTGTTGGCCTACGCCCCCCGCCCCCCACCCCCCACCCCTCGGTGAGGGTGCACGAGGCTAGGTCGGCCCGCTCCGGCGTGTCCCTGGGGCTGAGGGCAAGGGACTAACTACCCGGCCTCTCCCCGGCCCGGGCAGCTCGCCCGACGCCCAGGTCCTTTGAGCTTCGGGGTGAACGCGGGCGCCGCTGCGTTTACGGCCCGTGCGGCCACCAGGGGGCGCCCGCCCGGCGCGGGGTCGGGGCCCGGGCGGCCTCCTATCCACCCCAGGACCGGGCGAGTTCAGGCCGGGGAGCTTCAAGTGTGCATTAGGCCGGCTGGTTCACGATGATCGAGGACAGCCAGCTTGCCCTGCCACCTCCTGGGACGCATTCCGTTTGGAATCCGAGAGGAGGTCCCGAGGCTCGAGAGAACCCCGGCGCTGCGCAATGGGGAGGAGGTGGGGGCCGAGGCCAGGTGTGCGCGGCTGGTGGGGAGCTCGCTGCCCGCAGGAGGGCGGCAGGTCCCGGGCGCGGCAGGTGGAGGACACGCCTTCTCTCCGTCTTCTCAAACCCCTGCACCCAGCGGCTGCTCCTTCGGAGACACTGGTGCCCGCGTTTCCCTCCCAGCCCCGCAGGAACTTTGCGGAGACACACTGTTCTGAATCAAAGCATAAACTGGGAATTTAAATGAGGAGCTTCCGGCTAGTCAGAGCGCCTTATTTTTATTGAGTCGATGGGCAAGAACCTAGGAATGTATACTTCTCTTTCCTGAGTTAGAATCCCATGTAATTTAGCTCTTCCTTCCTGTCCTCACAGCCTCCAGCCTGCTGACTGGAAGAGCATGTAACCTATACCTCGAGCACCAGATAAAAACAAGAACCTGCTGGGTCCTTCGTGACTCCGTCTTTATCGTTTATTTTATTTAGTGAAATTATTTTTTTTTCAGATGTAAATGTATAGAACAATATATTGTGCTCCAAATGTTACTTAATGCGTTATAATCCCAGAGAGAAATGCTGTTTATGTATGTGCTTGTGCATATACACACATAATGAAGTGTTCGGTGCAGCTTCTGTAATGTGTACCCCCCAATTAATTGCCACATTGCATTTCAAAATTATAACTGGGATGAATCCTGGAAGATACTTCAGAATTATGAAAGAATGCTGTGTAAAATTTCAGTGGAGCCCCATTTTCAAAAGTGTTGTGTAAAGTTCTAGAGAGGCAACTCTGATGCATGAACAGGTGTTGCCGTTTGCCCAAAGTTGAAAAAATACTGAATCCGTGGAAACTCCTGCTGCACCAATTCTCACTCACTTCTAAGTTCTCAGGTTGCACCAAGTAACATGCTTTCTTAGTTCCAGCTATTGAACAGTGTCATACATTTAAGATCTCATCTCTGCATTCATTTCATTTCCCATATTTACTTGGGTTTACTTCATTTTAAAAATATAATTATCCTTAATTCCTTTTTTTAAATGAAGCAGTGTATAAACCTTTGTGAATTTTGCCGCCTCCAATTTTGGGGAGAAGTCATCAATACAGGCAGTGTAGACATGCTTCTTTACCAGTAGGTGTGTTGGCTGAGTTAAGTCAGAATTCCAAGGTTGCATTGACTCATCTAAACTTCTGATTTATGTCGTAATCATGGGAGAACATAGGTTTAAACAACTCTAGTTCCAGTGTCTTTGTAAAATTGGCCAAACCACTTGGCCTTACTGGGTTCAGACCCAGTTTTGATAATAAAGAAATCTTGCAATAGTATGATGTCTTTTTGAGACAAAGGAGAATTAACAGCTATTGATTATTTGGTTGTTTTGTTAGTTTTATAATCAAGGCAATTTATTTTTGTATTAACACTTAAAACTGGCCCAGAATACAATAGTGTATACTGCTTCCAAGAGTAACAATTTAGGTCTTTCAACCTTCATTTCTCCTCACATCCCAAATGCTATAGAAAACTTAGGTTATCCATGGTCTCTTCTAGGAGAGACCTTCTAAAATTAAGGGGCTTTGCAATAACGGACCTTTTGATTTGGTGGCTATGTTTGTGGTCATTTCATTTTTGAATTGCTTTGATTTTCTAAATTCTATTGATACTGCCTCTAGGAGGGATTGGGAGTAGCTATACTCAAAGTTGCAAAGGAATTCAAAATAGACCACTAGAGTTCTTATCTATAAAGCCTGAAGAACTGGAAACAGTTTTATCTCTGCATCTAACCTTCTTTAATGATATCCTTTATCCCTAACCAAACTTGAAGAAAGATCTGGAGTTATCCCAGGGTAAGAGGAGTGGTTTTTGATGAGTTGACTTTGAACTGGAGGCTCCTGTGAGTCTTGTCTTTTTCAGAGATTTTATATTCAACCTGAATCCACCTGGTGGTTTCTACTGGTTAGTCAATCTTTTTGCTAGATCCATGCACATTACTACTACAATTTATGCAAAGTCAGAAGTGGACTGAATTTCTCTAACAAGGCAAAACAGAATTTCTTTGATGGCCAGCATGATTTTTCTCATTATATTTCTAATATATTTGTCCCTGGAACTCCGGATTAAGCTTTTTCCTTTGTAGGACTGATGTGTGCAAAGAAATTCTAATCAGTGAAAACACTGCATTGTTGCTTTGCCTTTGCTTGAATAGCCTGAGGTTTTATTTGTTTTTCTGTTTGTTTTTAGCATTTGATCCACTTTGTTCTGGAATCTTCTTAAGCCAACGCTAAAGCTTCATATAAGTGAAAATCACAAATTAAAATGAGTATTTGTATATTACTGGCCAAGTCTACTAGCAGTAGGACGATTTTAACCTCTGAATAAACAGAAGGTTTGGGTTTTACACTTTTCATGATGTGGACACTTGATCAAAAGAGCATAGGAAGTTCAACTTGTTTTCTAAGGAAGATATAGTCAAGCAGATGACACTAAAGTCATTCTGATGGTCCAGATGCCACAGTACAGAGGATTCCAGCAAGCCCTGACTTAATTTCAGAAAACAAGTCAAATCTAAAAATGTTTAACTTGGTAAATGGAATTAAGAGTGCATGCAAATTTAATTTGTTTCTTTGGACATGAAGTATTTTGAAGTTACAGGGAATTGTGAATCATCTGATCATCTTGTGGCGTTATATAAAACTGCTTTTCTATACACACTCTGTGTTGAGTGTGACTCTCTTCAAGAGGCTAGACTATTCCAAGTACCTGGGGAGTGTCCGTCAGAGCTGCCACGTACTTCTTTCTTTGTTATGGGCCTGAAACTAAACTAGAAAGATTCTTCACCTTTGCAATCATAAAAAAAGAAAACACACACTCTGATCTTTGTGAACATTAGACGCTCAATAGTGCTTTTCAATGAACGAATGAAATTAATGAATGTCTTTAAAATAAGGAAATACTTTTTGTCTTAATTTTGTAACAGCAAAGTTAAGAGTTTTTTAATTTATTTTTTTTTAATGGCCGAATTTAAGAATCATTTCACTAGCTTGGAAATTATCATTGTGTTTTGCAAAATTATTTGAAGTGACTAAAACAAGTATGGTAAGGCCATGATTTTTATTCACTAAAATAGTAAATAGTATAAAATTAAAGAATAAATCTTTATGGAAGTATTATGTAATAGGAAGGAAGCCGGTAGGGAATACCTATTCTTAAACTATTTAATAAAGCAATTAATAAACAGGTTGATGATAGGTGGCTAGAGATTATAGGTGAAAGTAAACTCTTATGAATTTCTTACTTTGAAAACTACATTTGGCTAAAGTATCATTATATGAATAATTAAAATTAAGTACTAATCTGTAGTTTCAAGTTTAAAAGTTAGTCCTGGGGTGTCGGGCTGGCTTAGATAGCAAGGCATGTGACTCTTGATCTCTGAGTTGTGAGTTCGAGTCCCATGTTGGGTGTAGAGATTACTTGAAAATAAATAAATAAGTAAACTCAAAAAAAAAAAAAAAAAGAAGATAGCACTTTGTTTAGTTTCAAGAGCAAGCCACCAAATAGTGAATAATTTTGACTTTCATGTTCTGTGTGAAAATCTCCTTGCCATTTTGAGAAATATTCTTTTCACCCTGGTTTAACACCAGGCAGGGACATACTTGCATTATACCTAAAAAGATATTAAAATCATGCATTTGAAAAATTGGAAATTAAATCTTCAAAATTATTAGTCTTTGGTTTCTTTCACTGTAATTCCTAAAAGAAAATGACACTGTAGGTCAAATGCTCAAGTATCTTAATAGGTTCCGGAAGCTTTGGCAGTTCAAGAGGTCTGGATTTGGATTTGGTCTGGGCCACTTTAGGCCGCTGATCACGATCCCCTAATGCTTAAATTCCACCCTGGTTTCTTGTTACTCCTAGGATAAAGATCCAAGTCCTTAACGCAATTTCAAGGTCCTACCGTCCAGCCCCTTTCACATCTCAGTCTCCTGTTATACCAAGTTCCTCTGCTGTCTGCCCCACAGCTGCAACTACTACCTTTTAGTTGCTCCAAAGTACATCTACCCTGCAACAGGCCCTTTGTATAGGCTATTCCTCTCATTCACATTTCTGGCCTTTCCCATAACGATTCCTACTCCTCTTTCACATTATCAGTTGTCTTGTTCTCAGGGAAGCTGTTCTGACCTCTCTGAGTAGGTTAAATCTCCCCCTTTCCTCTTCTGAGCTTCTCTGTTACAGACATGTGATTAGGTGATTGATTAATAACTGTCCTTTCACTGTATTCTAAGCTCCACGAGGTCTGGAATCAAAGTAGTTTTGCCTACTGCTTTACCCACAGCACAAATAAGGAATTCAGACATTATTTTTAAATGCTGTGAGTGAAGGAATGAAGAGTGAATGAGATGATTAACCTTAGTTCCCATCCATAAAGGGGTAGCTGGGAGGATTGGATGATATAAAGCATCTAGAGAGCCTACCATATGGAGCGCTTTCAATTAGTCACCATGATCATTACAATTAACTTGTGTTTGGTAGTTTATTTGAAAAAATTAGCTGTTTTGCCTCCATATTTTCAAAATTTTTAAAATCGGTAAGCACAATTTTCTTTATGTATCTTATTTATTTGTACCTATATGGAAATAAGAATCCTGGTTTAGAACCAGTTTTAATGACTCTATTTAGCTCTATTCAGCTACTAATAGTACTTCTATAGAAGCCTTAACCTTACATTGATTTCTTGTTTTCATGTATGACCTCTTCAAAGTCAGTAAAGCACTTTAGGGAAGAAGGGACCTATTTAGCTGATGTGGTTGTTTCTGACTAGAACGTGTACTCATTGAATTCCTTGTTCAAGAAATCTGTAGGCTTGAGAAATGTGAGTTCCTTCTTATTATTTTTTTTTAAGATTTTATTTATTTATTCATGAGAGACAGAGAGAAAGAGAGAGAGAGAGAGAGGCAAAGACACCGGCAGATGGAGAAGCAGGCTCCATGCAGGGAGCCCGATGTGGGACTTGATCCCAGGACTCCAGGATAGTGCCCTGAGCCGAAGGCAGGCACCAAACCACTGAGCCACCCAGGGATCCCGAGTTCCTTCTTATCTGAGATTGGCTTCAAGATTTGGGCTCTTGTCCCACACTGAATTTAACTGTACATTTTGGGGATGGAGCCTTGTGTCTGAAATGATGTTGAAGCTCCATCTCTTGTTCGGAGGAAGATATATGTTCTCTTACGTTAAATGATATGTGCAGAGGTATTTGTTGTACACTAGAATGCTATGATATTTCACTGTCCTAAATTCCTTAGATTATTGTGATTGTGTAAAGGTGAATTTGCACACGACTCAGAATAATAACAACCAAACATAATTCTTAGGTTTAGAGTCTTGCACGATTTACAAGCCCTATTCTATAGGATTCTGGGAAATCAAGCAAATATCAACTACATCCTCTTATTTAATATCAGCAAATATGTATCAAGTAGTCTTATTTAATATCAACATGATGTGGCCTTCTGGGAGCAGAATTCCTGTCTTCATGGCCTAGGTCTGGGAGCTGCTGGCTCTATCACTTTGCTCAATGAGTCTGAGATGAGAACTAGTTAGTTTCTGACAGCAAGGAGCTGACAATCTAAGTGAAGAGATGAGTCAGGTAGCCATGAAGATATCAGAAAGCCATTGGAAGGAATCTGCTAAGCTAGTTTTCAAGTGGGTGCTCTTGAAGCTTGAGGGTGTATCGGCCCAGTGGAGGTAACACTAACAAGGCTCATGAAGGAGGCAGCCTCTGTACAAGGCAGTGGGCTAGTTGATTTCTTTGGGCCCCAGGTAACAAGAGTGTCATTTTCTTATTTTGGCAGTACAAATTATAAGTGTTTTATTAGAAGTAACATTTCTGGGCATCTGAGTAGCTCAGTTGGTTAAGCATTTGCCTTTGGCTCAGGTCATGATCCCAGGGTCCTGGGATAGAGCCCCACATTGGGCTTCTTGCTCAGCTGGGAACCTGCTTCTCCGTCTTCCTTTGCCTGCTGCTCCCCCTGCTTTGCTTATTCTCTCTCTCAAAGAAATAAATAAAATATTTAAAGAAAAATAACATTTCTTGGGGTGCCTGAGGTGACTCAGTCAGTTAAGAATCTGAGTTTACCTCAGGTCATGATCTCAGGGTCCTGGGATCAAGTGCCACATTGGGCTCCCTGCTCAGCAGGCAGTCTGCTTGTCTCTCTCCCTCTGCCCTTCCCCTGGCTCATACCCTCTCTCTTTCTCTCTCTCTCAAATGAATAAATTAAATCTTTTTTTAAAAAAAGAAATAACATTTCTCTGAATATATACTGAGAGTGTGGGTGAAAAAGGCCCTCATGTTTGTAGTACTGTAATGTTATAATGGAGTTCAGCTAAGAGGGTTCTAGACAGAAAGTGAAATATTTTAATGGCACTAAAGGATCCTATAAGTATAATCAAAACATCATAGGGGCATTTCAAACTCAAGCAGGACCAGGTTTGGTGGCAAAAAATGATTGTCTTCATGTCTTTCACATGCTTTGCTCCAGAACTTGATAGAATTGTTAAAATAAGTTGTTTTTATGTCCTACCTTCTTGACCACTTTTCCAGTTATTAGTGGATCATGATACTTCTGAAATTTAAGAAAATACCAAATATCCTGAGCCCTTGGTAATTAAAGGGCAAAAAGTGGTGGTCGCTAGCATTACATAGTTCAGCAAGTGTTATAAATCAACTCACTGGGATTGGGAAGGATTGAGCATACTTCAGTAAGAATGGGGATTTTACCCAAAACCTCTAGTATATGTTAATGACCACTTTCCATCAAATCTCACTTATGGTTAATAGTTGATCAATATTTATTTAAAAATCCTTTATAGAAGTGTGAATTAAGCTTTATCCAAGGCCTAACATATATAGTTCGCTATATTCAATTGGAAAGTTGTTATATTTATTTTTTTCAAATAGCAAGGGTTCTTGCTTTGTTTTCAGAATCAGTAGTTCTCAGCCTTGGCTGCGTATTAGAATTCCACTGGGAGATTTTAAAAAAAATCAAATGATAAGATCTCTTACACAGAGCCTGATTCAGGTTGATTTCAGAAAGGGGCTTGTAGAAGTTTTCCAATCTTTTACTGCCTTAGTTTCCTTCCCCATAGTGGGGATAAAAATATTCTTATGTCCAAGCATCATTGTGAGGATTAAATGAATAATGCATGTAGAGATTTAAAAGTCTGACATAATAACTCTTCAGTAAATGAAAGTCATTATATTATTATAGTGAAACCATAATAGAGATTCATAGCTCACTGGGAACAAGGACAGAAAATGGAATAGACATCAAACAAAGTATAGATAGATGACGATGCTAGAACAGGCTCATACCTGCTTGCGAGAGCTGATCATGGATATCTCTTCTCATCTCTGCACTTAGTGACATTAGGTTTGAAAATCAGCCAAGGTGGGTATATTTACAACAAAGAAATTACCAAATGCTAAAATCAACATTTTCTTTTCTTTTCTTTTCTTTTCTCTTTTCTTTTCTTTTTTTTTTTTGTACCCCAGAGATATAGTTATTAACATTCATATCCACATAAAAGTGCCAACGCAGTTGACAAGGAAGTCTGGAGTGAAAAATAAAATATACATACTTTGTGATTTAGCCTGGACACAGTCCTAGCCAATGATGACACCTGTCATTCATGGTCCTACGGTCTGAGCTTTGGATCCCAAGGGGTGGTAGATCAAAGAACATGGTGGTCTTCACCTGGTTTTTAATCTAGAATCATTAGAATGTGATTAAACTTGCAATTAATCATTAATTCTAAGTTTCGAGGTAAATTATTTAAACCTGTTCTCAAAAACCTAAGGATTTGAACTCAGAAACAAAAAGTAGAATGGTAGTTGCCAGGGGCTAGAGGATGGAGAAAATGGGAAGAGGTTGGTCAAAAGGTACAAACTTTCGGTTATAGGATGAATAAGTTCTGAGGATCTAATATACAGAATGATGACTATAGTTAATAAAAGTGTACTGTATGTTTGAAATTTGCTGAGAGAGTAAATCTTACATGTTTTCACCTCCCCCCCAAAAAAACCCACAGAAACCAGGGGAGGTGATGGACATGTTAATTAACTTGGTTGTGGGAATCATTTCACAATGTGTACATATATCAAATCATCACGTTATATACTTTTAAATATAATTTCGATTTTTAAAATTACACCTCAATAAAGCTGAGGAAAAAAACCACTAAGGATTTGCAAGATATACCAGGGGCCACAGGAAACCATGGTGCACCTATTTCAATTCACTTACATTCTTAAAACACAAGCAGCTAATAATAATGATGATGATGATGATGATAAGGATGAGGAAAATCATAATGATGAAACCCACTGGAGACCTACTTGAGGTTAGTTTTGGAATGCTCCAGGAGCATGTTCACAGTCTTTTGCTTTTGTTGAATACTTCTGTGGAAATAGTTGGAAAATATTGGGAAGTACTGGAATGATGTGCACCTCAGTTTCCTTTTTGATTAGAATAGGATGGTTGTCAAATGAAATAACAGGTAATAACTGCATAGTGGTTGTAGTTAGCTCCTCAGTTTTAAAGAATATTTGTTGGGTCAGTTTGTGACCTAGGAACTTAGGGTAAGGTAAGGCACCCAGCCCAGAGTTGAACTTTGGCTTCCCGCCTTAGTAATCCTTAAGACTACTAGTCCCAATAGACTCAGTAGAGTGAGATAAACCTAGAGTCTCCCTGACTGAAAATCTATTTGTGCTGTTTCCTTGTGTATCAGCGTTTATTACTGTTCAATTTTTGACTTGTTCTATCAAAAGAGACATAGTAAATGTTTTTTAAATGACTGAAACGGTCTTCGTTTAGGAAATTACATTGATTTTGAAGAAAGCAGCATGCATCATTCTGCTGCTCTGTAATAGACTTAAAATGTGCAATATTGTCATTTTGGATTATTTCCTATGAATCTATGTATAAAAGCATGCATGTAAAAATGTCAATGTGATGCTCTTAATTTCTTAATAAAAAAACCCAAAACACAATTTTATTGTTTTATTGTTTATTATTTATAAGAAAAATAAATCTCATAATACTTAGTTATACAGTTACATTCACCTAAAAATTTACATTTGCACCATTTCTCCTCCTGGGAAGTAGCAGGTATGTTAAATTATTACATATTGTGTTTATGCTGCATGCACATAAAATTGAGTAGAAACCCTGAAAGTGAGCTCTTTGGAACCTAGACTTGATTGCCAGGCTGAATACCCTTGGAAAACAAACTCTCTTTGTCTGAACATATGAAAGGTACCAAAAGAGAGTGAAAACCAGTTTTACTTTTTTTTTTTTTTTTTTTTTTTTAACTTTTTGTTTTTGTAGGAGAACCAGCAGTGGAAGAAAAGATCACTTCCTTCGTAGACACTTTATGGGTTTCGGATTCTGTAAACTGTGCCATGTAACTTGACCCCAAAGTTAATGAAATCCTGTTAGATTTTCCCTGTCCTCCTTCCTGCTTCCACCTTTTCGATTGTCTCACCTTTTAAAAACTTGATTTGTATTTGTATATATGTGTGATCCTCCTGTCATTGTTTGGCTTTTTACCCAGGCACTTTTCACCTACATCCTCTCCTTCCCTCATTTGGCAGCCAGTTGGGCTTCTTCCTGCCTTGAATACCACATTCCCTAGTTATTCAAGCTCAGTCATTAGCACCCTGTCCCCCTACTAAAATTATGAATGAAAAGCCTTGTTGTTCTTTACAAATAACTCAGGCTTCCTGAGTCAGTCAAATTCGAATGGAAGTGACTGCCAGACAAAGGGGCGGGATGATGGACAGTCCTCACAGCAAGTCATCAATGCCCACAGGAAGTTTTTTAAGCCACAATATAGGTAGAGAGAGTTGGGCGTTCCCGGAGGACAAGCCTACAGAAGGGGGCTGGGAGCGGGATACTCTTTGTGTCTGTTTGGATCTTAGGGAATAATGTCCACGAGGCTCAGAGATGACCGTATACGGAGTCAATTTTGCCCTAGCAAGAACGCAAAAATCCTTCCATGGAGACATCTACCTTGCAGTAATTCTGGTTTGAGCTGACACACGCAGACAAAAGTGAAGGCACCAACCATTTACTCGGTTTTGAATGCTGAACGGTGCAAGAGTGGGTTACTTACCCCGAGCCGCACACCTCCCCGCTGAGCCGTGGCATTGTCTTGGGTCCCTTTTTCACAACAGGGGAAAAGGTAATTGACAGCCTGATTGTTTGGCCGGGATCCCTGCTGTTTTAAAATCCTGGAAGGCCCCAGTCACACGTTGTCAATAATAGCCGTCGGAGGTGCAGAGTGAAGAAGGACGGTTCAGGAAACTGTTTGAGCCCTTCAAGTGGACAGGCCTCAGTGACTTTTCTTGCACTCTGGCTGCCACAAGCAGCTCATTCAAAAATAACCTTAAAGTAATAAATCAAACTTGTTTCCTGAACTATACAAGGAACAGCTGGTTATTTTTCTTCACTTTTTGTTTTTTTTCAAAAGACAAAAAAAAAAAAAAAAAAAAAGCTTTTTTTTTTTTTTTTTTTTTTACTACAGGAAATCAAGCATGTCAAAATTTGGCAAAGCAATTTGGATGATTTAACAGCTAAACACTTCTTTTTTAATGTTATGCTTTCATCGGTCTTTTCTATTTAGGCTTTTCAGTTTTGCATTCTGTTTGCTTCCATGAGTGTCCCTTATCTATTCTCTCCCCACATTTGAAAGGAAAATGAGTTTGCCACCCTGTCAGAATAGTTTCTGTGTGATTTCTAATGTATTGGTCAAGTCGCTCAACTTGTACAGCTAAAATTTGTTTTCTTTCACAGAGAGTTTGGATTTAGATCTATAGCTTCACATATTTGTTTCTCCTGAGATCCATATATTTTGGAGTTCTGATGACAAGGCAGTTTTTCTTCAGTCTGTTGATTTAGAAACCCCAAGCTAGTACATATGTCGTAACTGAAGTAGTCTAGTATTTTAAGAAAGTACATTTTGGGATTTTTCTTGTCTCTTTGTGTCTCTGCGTGTGTGACTCCCTCGTTGACTATGCTTGCCCTCTAGATTCTGGAAAAATCTGCCAACTTCTGATTGACCTTAAGAAAAATTAGAAATTTGAGTATAAATGAAGTAAAACAATTCCTGTCTGTGGTGATTACTATTTATCTTTATTTTATAGATGACTGATATTTTGAACAGATCCATTTCGTATGGAAATATTTTATGATCGGAGTGTGTATGTCAGAGATTAGCTTTTCACAACTTGTGGACATTCAGAATTAAGAAAGAAATGTATAGCAGATCTGTCAGATTTGTAATGACTCCATCTCTTTCAATTAATTTAAATATAACTAAACAGTCAAGATTAGATATCAAGATTATGTATACAATTATTATACAATAATTTGATTGCTACTTAAAAATTTAAAAAAATTCTTGATCACAGTTTAGCATTAGACAAGAAGTCATAAATTATATTTTGGGATGCTGTCCTTTATGTATGAAAAGTTTATTTTTCTTCATTTTGTTAAAGAGATTATTCACTTGTAGTGAAATGCTTGTTAAAAAAAGTATGCTTACAGGAAGGTAGTATGAAATTCAATTTACAGTAGAATTCAGTCATATAGGCTTCTTTTCTATTTCGATTCTTTTCTTCATCTACTTCTTCTCCTTTGTATTTCGAGTAAATAACAGTGCTGTAACAGCACAAATAAACCTGTCTTTGTGCTATAAGCTAGACCAACACTCTTTACTTTGTGTATACACCAGGTCTCAGCTGAAACAACTGTGAATGCAGCAGTGGGTGTGGTTTCCATATAAATGTTTCTTCCATATATGGTTGATATTCATACTGAACCTGTTTTGATGTAACATTTCTTTACTTTCAGCATTTTAAGCCTCGAACATGTGATACGTGACTGGATAGACTGCCTTATAGAATTGTATTAACGTGTTTCAAAGAGTTGAATTCTAAGGCTAGTACTGTGTCAGAAACAGTGTTCCTTGAAAATCTGCATACTAATATAATATAATTTATATACGGTCATATAAATGATTATATAGTACAATCCATAATTTGTATGTGAATTATTGCATAAAAAACATTTAAAATGATACAAAATACCCAGTTCTGTAGATGACTGGTTTCCTCCTTGTTAACTCACAGCTTTTCATTTTGCTAAGAGATGCTCAGGAGTTGATGAGTTAAGTGGACTTTCAACCTGCTGGTGTCCCCTGCAGCCTCACAACTCCTCCCCATGGTCCTGGTGGACTCTGGCCACAGTAGGGGCAAGATAGTGAGTGTAGACTGAAAGTGCTCTGTACAGACTTGCTTTCCAGCCTCCCGTTCAGCTGCCAGTCTCACAGCTTGCCCTGAGAATGGACTTCCTGTGCTGTCATTTACACTCAGTATCACACTAAGCACTCTTTGTCACTCAGCCTTTGAGAAAGAAGGGGGCGAGATAACAAATCTAGACTGCTTGTGTTGACTTTGTGGATAAAGTAAAGGGCTGGAGTCAAGAACCCAGGGTCTTATCCTAACTTGGTAACTGCCTTTCCTGTGACCTTGAGCCAGGCTTTTGACCTCTCCATTCCTCAGTTCTCCTCATCTATCAGATGAGGAGCAGTATGCTGTGCTGTCTTATTTTGTCACAAAGGTGGTTATTGAAAATTTTTTGATATCCCTAAATCCCTTAGCAAAAGGGAAAAAATAAATCAGATAACATGACCTTTTTATGCTTTGGGGAGATGGAAAGGAAACCACAGCTGATTAATTACTCCCCACTCTCGGAAGGAATTCTCTCTATAATCCTCCATGTAGGGAAATCTTACCCTTGTCAACTTGCCCTCAGCCTTTTGCTCTTTTTTTTTTTTTTTAAAGATTTTTATTTATTTGTTTGAGACAGAGAGAGAGAGTGCACACGAATGCACAGAGGACAGAGGGAGAGGGAGAAGCAGACTCCCCAGAGCCTGACATGGGGCTCGATCTCAGGACCCTGAGATGGTGACCTGGCCTGAAGGCAGACTGCTTAACCAACTGAGCCACTGAGGTGCCCCTCTTTGGCTCTATCTTGTTCTTTCTCTATCTCTTTTTATGCCTCTTTCCCTTATCCTCCATCCCCACAACGCTTCTTCCTTCATAGCAATCCGCTATGAGATCAAGGTGCCTAGGAATGGACAAAGGTGACACCTCTAGTAGGGTATGTCCAAAGTGGGTATTCACCGACACAGAGGAAAACAAGGAGGACACTTGGAGTTAATTGGATGAGGAATGAGACCCAGGACCATGGAAGTTTTTGCAAAATTTCCTGGGCTCACAAAGATAACCCTTCAGAGACAGCAACCACGGGCTAGATGGGTCTCTAAGACCTGGGATTACTTACTCAGAAGGATCTCTTTGCAAAGAGACAAGGTTGGATAAGGATAAGAACCTATAGTGAATTCCAAGGATTCTCTCAGTGGGATGGGATGGAGGGCCTCTTCTGGCCACATCTATGACTACATCATTTTTTCTTTTTCAGTTAAATCATGCAACTAAATGGAATATTGCTTTAAATGGAAACAAATTTGGTCCCCTGCTTCAGTTGGAGTATGTGAAATGTTATGAATTTGAAAAAAATGCAATTTTAATACATTCCACTTGTTAAAAAGTATTGCTGTTGTTTTGTTTTCCTTTTGTTTTGTGAAAAGGTTGGTAATATATATTGTATACCAGAAATTAATTCACCTAGTAATCCTCATGGCATTTTAAGAAAAGTGTTGGACATTCTGGCTTATGTTTATTTGTTTTTCAAGATCCACACATTCGTTCAGATGTGTTTAGATTTTTTTTTTTCATTTTGAAGTCAGTGATACCATATTGGTATTGTACGCTTTTGACCTTCTGTGCACACATGGTTTCTATATGGCTTGACATTGTGTTTATTTGATATTTCCTCTTGAATCCACTGCATATTCATGGATGTTTCATGCTATTTTGCTACCTACAGAAAGGCTTTTTTTAGTAGGACCCCATTTAAAAATCAAGCAAGTGAAGAATTCCTACTAATTTTTTTTTACTTGTTTAATTAAAAGGATATGAAAAGACACATACCACTCTGTTTAGAAATGTCTGAAGGGAATACGGGAGATTATTAACTTTAATTTTTTTAAATTTGTTTTGCTTTGTATTACTTTCTTAAATAAAACTTTAATAAAGAAAATGTTTCAATACTGACTTAATAAAAAGAGTTAAAGAGAAAATTTAGCAGTCACAAATCATATTTTTATTTAAAGGGTTTTTGCCAATCTTGATAAAGTGTCCAAAAATCTATGAAGACAATCCCTTTGTTTTTGGAGCACACATACAAAAAACAATGGTTGGTGCTCCCTCTGCTGGTTTCCTGCAACAATTAGCTCGCCAACTTGAGAGTGAAAAGAGCAAAGGAAATTAGGATTCTTTGATCTTTAAACACCCTTTCTACCTACAAGTTTTATCCTTTGGAAGCAAGTGTCAATGTAGTTTGTGAAAATAGATTCTTTCCTAACATTTAATAGTGATATTGTAGTTTGGCTAGACAATTATAATGCTTTTTAAGTTTATTTTTATGAGTTTATTCATTTATTTTTTAAATAACCTCTACACCCAGTATGGGACTCGAATTTATGACCCTGAGATTAAGAGTCTCGTGCTCTTCCAACTGAGCCATCCAAGTACCCCTATAATCCTTTTTTGAAATGAACTTTTCCTTCCTCTTATCAACAGTAGGACATAAAACACGGCTGTTCTTAATATACTGGGCGGGTATTAGTTTTATATAATTAACTCTCAGTAACTGGATCTAGTAGTCAGTAGGCTATTTGAACATCTTTACACAAGTAAGTAATACTGATTGGGGAGTGACATTATCTCTGGACAATTATTTTTTTTTTATTAAATACCTTGTTATATCAGTACTGTAATCTGTATCTTTGTATATAAAAGACATTTGGAAATCTATTGATTTAATTAATATTGATATCCAAACTATAACTAAAGATTTTTAGAATTCACGGAATTCATTAATTAGTTTCCTGGGAATCCTGACTTTCATGGAGTAGAGTATGTCGAGGCATATATATTATTAATTTATCAAATACCTATATTAAATCATTTCTAAATCTTTACTATATTCTTTATTATAATACTATATATTCTGTCTAAAAGATGTTTAATGTGAAGATTCTGTCTACATATTCAACTTTTTCTATTAGGTGATAGAATATATGAAACTGATTCCCCTAGGGATATATGCATTTAATAAGGAGTTCTGGAGAATCTATATGCTTTCAAAGGAAGTGTTTGTAATGGTAGGTTTCAGGGAGAGTGCTGCTAGTAAGACTGGGGAAGTGTTGCTTCTAGAAAATGGATAAGCCTGTGGGAATGGAACAGAAAATTAAGCAAGCTCCAAGCAATAGGCAATAAAGAATTGGGGAGGTGCTGCTCATCAGGGAAGATCAGGAATTGTGTTTTCTTGATAGAAATAAAATGGTTTCCTCTCAAAAAGTCTTCTTTGGGAGGAATGCTCTGGGAATGAGGAAAGAGAAATAACAGTAGAAAGCCAGAGCTCATAAATCAACTTTACACATCCTTGATAAGCGGGATAGTCAGGTCATCCTAACACCCTGGATAACACCAGGTAGAGATTTAGGCAAGTGACAGAATAAGGGAGTGGCAGAGATCCAGCCACAGCTACAGAAGTTTAGGTACGGGATTCCTAGGCTCTGGAAAGAATGAGGAAAGTGATGAGTGTTGGAGGTGTGGGTATATCCAGGTTGCATAAATTCTGTGACTCTAGTGCTGGAAGACCTGGAGTACAAAGCAATCAATGGAAGTAAGGACAAGTCACAGTTCCTGTAGCTCGTCTCTGGGTTCAGAAGGATTCATAGCAGGATCCTTGTTCTGGATCATGGGATATGAGCAGTTGGGGTTAAGACTGATTTGGTACTGACTCCAATGGGCTGCTTTGTCTCTTTGTCCTGAGTTTGGGAATGGTTTGTACACAGGAATGCATGTTCAGTTAGGGCATACAAGCCACATAGATAACTGTCCCAAAGTGGGAATTTTTGGAAACGGGGGGGTCATGCCCTTTGCCTCTCAAACCAAGATATGTGGGCTAATGCTTACTTAGCCTACTTATAAAGTTACTCTGCATTAGAGCTTAGGTATTAAAGAGACCAGAGCACCCCTTCTGCAATTTTACACTTACCATTGGTCCCATTTAATTATTCTCTAATTTTTTTTATGTATTTGTTTTTAGTTCTAGCTTTTCAGATGATATATTTTAGGTTTCTTAAATGCAGGACTGTTTTTCACATCTTTTGCATTTTCCTAAGTGTTTAACTTAATTTTCTACCCAGATTATTCTAAATGACAGAGCTGTAGGGGTTATTATTATTTTTTTTTCCAGTGATGCTCTATGGACTTGCGACCATCCGCATTATAGTGGGGGAGACAAAGGAGCTTTGATTTTACATACTTGGCTTTTGTATAGTAGTTTTCATGAAGAAAGAATTACCTAAAAAAATTTCAGAAAACTATGAGAGTATTCTGCTGATGATCAAATTGATACTTAGAAGCAACTGAATGTAACTGAATGTAGGGAACTTTACATTAAAAGCTTACATTTCTAAGATGGATTCTTTATGAATTGGTTTCTTTTTGAATAAATTCTTTGTGAATTTTTTGTCCTATATAAGTCAACTTAAATGTGTTTCTTTTTCTTCTTATGTTCACAAAAGCTATTTTTAAAGTTTATTGATTTATTTAAGTAATCTCTACCCGCAGTGTGAGGCTCAAACTCATGACCCTGAGATCAAGAGTTGCACACTCTTCTGACTGAGCCAGCCAGGTGCCCCCACAAAAGCTGTTTTTAAAATTATGTTTTTTATCGTTAGAAAAAGTATTGGTCAAAAGTTTTCTCATAAGCCTCACAGTCTAAGAGATGCAGCTTGCAAACAGAAGACTTCCTCTGTATTCCCCAGGAGATCTACATGGAATAGATTATATATTTAGATGGATGCACATTTTTCCCATTTATGGACCACAACAAATCTGACACTAAATAAGGCATTAATCTAAATCCGGTTAGAAAGCACATAAGGGCTGGCAGATTCATTTCAAGTCCTCTTTAAACAAAGTTACCTTTTAGCTTTATTTACATTATCTGAGAAAAAAAGGTGGATCAGGAATCTTTTATCCTGTGTCCATCTTCTCTGGTCAAAGGACAGCAATCTTTAGGGATACACTGTTAACAGTAGCCATTAGCCATATGTGGCTATTGAGCACTTGAAATGTGCTGTAATGTACAACCAGATTTCAAAGACATAGTACAAAAAAGGAGAAATATAGCATTTATATTTTTTATATAGACTATGTGTTTAAGTGGCAATCATTGGGTTAAATAAAACATTGTTAAAATTAATTTAACCTGTTTCTTTTTACTTCATTACTGAAAAATGTTTTACATAAATGGCTCATATTTCTATTAGAGATGACTCCCCTAGACCAAACGTTCTTAAATTTTTTTTTGAATAAAAGTTAATTTCTTTCAAAGTCTGATAAAAGCTCAGTCAATTGTAGAGATGATAGATACTGTCAGTTCTGCTATCCCTAACATATGTGTTCCTAAGACTCCCCATGCTATGCAAAATCATGCAATAGAAGCTACCAGGCTGGGATTGGGGTAAACACCCAAAAATGTTAAAAAGGTAGCACAGTTTTATCCGTGGAAAATGGTGAAGAAATACATCAACTGCAATAAATATGTCACTTGACCTTGAAAAATGTCTCATTTGACTGTGAGAGAGGGCACTGCTACAATTGTTCATGATGTATGCCCACCTTGCTCCGATGGCTGCCACCCTATATGCCAGAGGAAGAGAACAATAGGGAGATAGAAAAAGAGTGAGTGAAAGAGAAATAAAGAGAGAAAAAGAGTAGAGAACAAAGGAAAAGTACAAAATAGCCTGAGAGGGAAGAGGGGAAAAATGAAAGGAGGGTGTAGGGCTAAATGGCCAGTAGGCTAGGGTTGCAGCTTGTGAGCTATTGCAAGGTGCTTATCTGAAATCAGGTGGGAAGCTGGAAGAGCTGGTGTAGAAAGTTGCAGCAGTAAATGAAACAGCAAATATATCACTTACTGTCCCAGAGAGGTGTGTGTGTGCTGGCGTTTTGTTGGTTGGTTGTGTGGCTCAGTTCAGTAAAGTTTTCTTGTAGGCTTGGTGATGAAACCTGCAGAAGCAAATGCAAAATGAGCATTATGCTAAAATTTCTCCTAATTTATTAGTCACATTGGGATAAATTCTTGTATTCAAAGCAAGTATTATAGAAGAACTGACTGTAAATACACAAACCACAATTGATTGTCACGAATAGCTACCTATGTTGGCAACCTCCAGACCAGAGGACTGTCGTAGAATGCCAGCATTAGATCCTTTCAGTGCTACAGTCACAGGGTATTGTGCAATGGAGAGCCTGATGAGCAATTTTGTGGAGCCCCTGGTGGACCATAGGGAATGAATGTGTTATTTGGCTGGATCCATGAAGCTAGAGGAGATATGTAGGATTTAAGGGGCAGAGAAGGTCAACTCTCTTTAGATATCAACCAAGAATGACTTATTTGCACAAGTCTTTTCTAATCGATACCAAAAGTGTGAAAGGGGCTGTCACATTTGTTCCCAGTGATGGTAAATGAATGGTGAGTAAGGAAATTTAGTCTGTAATTCTCATAGTTTGGTTCCTGAGAATTCACAGAAATAAGCCTCAGTGTCTGTCAAGGGGAAGTGAACTGAAAGGATCTTTAAGTCACTAAGGATAGTGACGTAACTTAAAATTAAATCAAACTGTTGGAGGTGGTTGCCTGTTAAATGTGCTGCTGCTGCTGCTGCTGCTGCTGCTGAGCTCTTATTTATGGGGCTTTTAGTATATTCTGGGAACTGTACTATGTGTTTTATATGGATTGTTTTATTGATTATTGACAACATTTTGAGATGGATTGGTTGTTATCTCTTTTTATGGATGGAAACAACCTAGCCAACATCTCACTGGTAACAAGTTGCTAAGTTGGACTTGAATGCAGGAAGTCTAAAACCAATGTTTTCATGAATACACCAGACTCTTTGGCTTTATGAGTGGTATTGCTGGGGCCTTTTATTGTCTACAGTTGTATATTCTGGTACTATTTAAATTTGTGTATTTAATTCTTTTATGTATGTATGTATATATGTATGTATGTATGTTACATGCCCACTGTGCAGCCCAACACTGGACTTGAACTCATGACCCTCAGATCAAAACCTGAGCTTAGATCAAGAGTGGGATGCTCAACTGACTGAGCCACATGGGTGCCCCTAATTATTTTTAAAGCAGGAAAAAAATACACCCACAAAAGATTGAACAGAGGAAGCCTACAAAAAAATAAATACAGTAAAAATTATTTTAAGAAGTGAAAATCAACTTCTAAATTCTGCATTCAATGTTTTATAATATGTGTATTTGGGTAGCATGACTTGAAAATGTTTTGATTTTATACACTTGTGAAGGAGGTTATCAATCCATGTGAAGGCTCATCATGGATTCTCTTTACCATCAAATGCATAAAGGATTACCAATCATAAATTATGGCAATAGTAGGAATATAATCAATTTTAAATTGCTATTTGGCTTTACAGAAGAAATATTTAATATTAGGCTATTAAAACATTAACAAATGCCATTCATTACTTTTCAGATATGAAAAAATTAATTTTTCATATTAATAGTTAAATTTTCCTGCTTGTCTGATAAAAGGGTGTTATGCTACACCAAGGATAATACATTATTCTAAATTCTAAATTATGTGTTTGTTAAAATTATTTCCATTTATTATCTTTGCTTTAGATTTTAACTTCTAAGAAGTGTTTGGTGAGATATATCATATTTAAGCCAATCTATTATTTTAAAGATTTGATTTTTAAGGAATCTTTACACCCAACATGGGGCTGGAACCCACAACCCCAAGATCAAAAGTTGCATGTTCAATCAACTGAAGCGGCCAGGAGCCCCTAAGCTAAATCTATTTTTAAATGAATTTTTTTTCCTGCAAGTAGCAATGAGTAATGCCTCCTTTTACTCCATTTTATTAATAATATTGATTAATATTAATAAATGTGATATTAATCAATAGTATTTTTAAAAGATTTTATTTATTCATGAAAGACACAGAGAGAGAGAGGCAGAGACAGGCAGAGGGAGAAGCAGGCTCCTTTGTGGGGAGCCTGATGGGGGACTTGATCGCAGGACCCTAGGATCACAACCTGAGCCAAAGGCAGATGCTCAACTACTGAGCCACCCAGGCATCCCAATAGTATTGTTAGTTAATACTAGTTTTATGACTCTATTATTTTTCCAGATACTTGGTTCTTCTTAGTGGATCAGCAATGGAAGATTTTAGAAATGTGAGTAGAAAACCATCCCTCTTCTCTTCCTAGTTGGAGATGTTGATGCATGACAGAGGCATATCATTTCACAACCTTCTTCTCTGTTCTCTGCTGTATGAGAGGAAATAGGAACAATCATTGGCAAATGAGATTTCTTAAGGAACTCTCTTATTGCTGTTGTTGTTGTTGAAGAATTCAGTAGAAGCACATTTCCTCTTGGGATCCCTCCTCAAATTTCCTCAGAGAAGAGCAGTGGAACTGGTTTGCTCTCCCATTGCCTCATCGCCTTACCTGGCTTCCCAAATGTTCTTGGCTGCACTGCCCAGAAAGATAGTGTGTCTGAGACCACTCAGGGGAAGCTGTTTGGTGCAGCTGCTCTTCCTTCTGGTCCTGGCCTTCATTCAGCTCCCCTAAAGGGCATATTCGTACATGGCTTCTCAAGTGGTGTAACTTGGGCCCTTCTGCCAGCAGCCTGGGCCAGGGGCCAAAGGTGAGAAAGGAAAGGGGAGTCTCCTGCACCACCCTAGAGATACCTTCCTGCCCAGAGGGCCCAAAGAGAACTTAGTCTCAGAGCATTATGGATGAAAAGTAAAGAGTGGCAGGTGGGGGAGCTAATCTTTAATAAAGAAATATGCTTTTCTGAAAAATATGATACTAATAATTTGTGATAAAGGGTTGAGTTCTAGCGAAATATAGTTGATGCGCATGTATTTATCAGACAAGTAGATGTTAGGCTGGCAGTTTCCCTTTGAGCTGGGAAAGTGCTAGCATATCCCGAAGAGGCTGTCATTTTTCCAGTCTCTATTAAGAATTGAGGCATTTCCTGGCTGCCCTGATATTGACATTTAGCTTGTCTGGGGGACCGGGAAAATCGTGCATTATTAAACTCTTGCCTTGACAAGACAAAAGCTGATGTTTGTACTGGAGGACTGATTTTCATCTCTGACCTCCCTCCTTATCCTCCTTCTGTCCTTTCTGTCTTCCCAAGTCTCCAGTCCTGGGTCACACTTAACCTAGTGCCCCAGGCCATGGGCAGACAGGGAGCAACATTCTGAGCATGGCAGGGTGAAGCCCCATAAATCCTAGCATGCATCCTCTCAAGGCAACTTGCCCCAATAACAACCCATGGGGAAGGGATTGGGTCTTCTGTTGGGAAGGTCATCATAAAGACATGGACACTGGTTGATCCCTGAGTGGGACCCGGCCTCTAAGATGCTTCTCACCCTTCCGCCCCCACCACCACTTGGAATGTGGGTTCTGCTTGCCTTTCCTGATCCGAGAGGCTGCTCCAATGACATAACCTTGAGAGAGTGATTTGGTGTTAAGAACACCTGCCCAGGGATCCCTGGGTGGCGCAGCGGTTTGGCGCCTGCCTTTGGCCCAGGGCGTGATCCTGGAGACCTGGGATTGAATCCCATGTCGGGCTCCCGGTGCATGGAGCCTGCTTCTCCCTCTGTCTGTGTCTCTGCCTCTCTCTCTCTCTCTCTGTGACTATCATAAACAAATAAATAAAAAAAAAAAAAAAAAAAAAGAACACCTGCCCAGCATACATGACTGAACCTAATTAAGGTCTCTATACTAACTTTTAGGATTTGGTGAGCTGGTGTAGAGATCTACTTATCTTGCTGCTGCCCAAGACAAGCTTAGGATGTAAGTTCCCTTTGCTTATTAAAACTGCCACCTATCAACCTGAGTGGCATGTCCCTTTCTTTGTCTCTCCCTGTCCTCTGCATTCAGGAACCAGTTTCAGAGTCCATCCAGGAAGTTCCCGAGGATTTTGATTGATTTTTTCAAAGTCTAAAACAATGAGCTAAAACAATTGATTTTTTCAATGTCTAAAACAATGAGCTGCCCATGCCATCTTTTGGAAACACATTTTCAAAACACAAAAACAATTCTAGCACCATTCTCTTACCACTCCCAGAAGATCAGAATGGATAGATGAGGAGAAAAGTAGTTCTTCAGGCCAACTTCTGTGTTCGCTAGGGAAAATAAGCTGATGTGCTAATTTGGTCACCAGGTGTATCAAGGCATATAATGTAGAAGAAGGCAATGTGTCTTGTAGTACTGATTAAATATTTCATCCTTAATCTTAACTTCCAAAGTTCACAGATGAAGCAGAAAACTGTGAGCTTCTGAGGCTCTACGTGATGAGGCTCTACACTGTGGCGAGTGTAGCCTGTAGCAGGACTCCTGGTACTTTCCCCTGTTCTTGGATAGTGGGAGTGTATCCTGGAAGAACACCGGGAAGCTTGCCCAGCTGTAGGTCATTCACTTTCTAGCGGGCAGTGAGAGGCCAATGATGTTCCGAGGCCAACCCAAAGTTTAGGAACTTTTTAGAGTACTGTGAAAGGAAACTTTGTTTTTCTCCTCTATTCTCAATACTTCCAATACTAGCTGTGTGACTTTTTCCCACATGAGGCAATTCTCAATTTTTAGTGGATACTGACTGGATGTCTTATAAATTTAATTCAATTCTGAAACTATACCTGGGGGGATAGCTGCAGATCCCATGGGTCATGCGTTCAGTCCCAAAAAATTGTCCTCACTTTAGATGCCAATTGTAAGTCTAGATTGCCACCCGTACTTCTGACCAAATGGGATTCGTGGACTCCTTTGATAATTTGCTAGAATGGCTCCCAGAACCTGGGGAAATACTTACTTACGTTTACTGATTTAGTGTCAAATGATATAACTCCAAAACAACCATTTGGAAGAGATACACAGGGCTAGGTATGGATGGCAGAAGGGCCATGGGCCCTCGTAGGGTGGCCACCCTTCCAGTTCTTCCACATATTCACCAAACCTGAAGCTTATAAAATCCTGTTGTTCAAGAGTTTTGAGAGAGTGAAATCTTTACCCTACCTCATACCCACCTTGGGGTGTAAAGTTGAGTTCTCCCACAGAACAGGAGGGTGCCCATCATATCAAGTATGTCGTAGACCTCTTTGTTATGTTTATTTTATATTTCTATCTCCAATCCCATATATTGATGTGGTCTCTTGTGCCTAAAGAAAATATTTGAAGACCTAATAGAAATAGGATTGATTTGATTACTATAGGAAGCTCCATAGGAATTGGACCTCAAGCCTAGAAAAAATTAATTGCATCATTCAACAATGGCCTCAAAATAACTCACCTACTTGAGTGGATAGGAGACCCAGCACTTCTTATTATGCAGATTGACTTAGTTTGCTGGAGCTGCCATAGCAAAATACCACAGACTGGGGGCTTCAAAAACAGACAATTATTTTTCACAGTTCTGGAGGCTGAAAGTCCAAGATCAAGGTGTTGGCAGTGTTGGTTAACTCTGAGGTTTCTCTCCTTGGCTTGCAGATGATTGCCTTCTTGCTCTATTCTCATGGAATCTTTCTTCTGTGTTTGTGTGTGTGCATTTCTGGTGGCTCTTTGTGTGTCCTAATCTTTTTTTTTTTTCAATATTTTACTTGTTTGAGAGAGAGATTGAGAGAGAGAGAGAGACAGGGATGGTGACAGAGAGCACAAGTGGGGAGGAGAGGGAGAAGCAGGCTCCCCGCTGAGCAGGAAGCTGGATGTGGGGCTCCATCCTAGCACCCTGAGATTATGATCTGAGTCAAAGGCAGATGCTTAACCGACTGAGCCACCCAGGCACTCCAATCTCCTCTTCTTATAAGGACACCAGTCAGATTGGCTTAGGGCCAACACTGTTGGTCTCATTTTAATTAATTAATTTATTTTTTTTAATTTTTATTTATTTATTTTTTGGTTTTTTTTTTCATTTTAATTTAATTACCTCTTTAAAACCTCTCTAAATACAGTCACATTCTGAAGCAATGGGGTTTAGAGCTTCACTATATGAATTTGGTTGGGGGGACACAATTCAGCCCCTAACAAGAATACTTTCCCTTTGTTCCTCCTTTAGAACACCCAAGCAGTAGTTGACTTTGGCTCCAGACACTTGTTTTGAAAGGCAGGATGGTGTTCTTGGAAGGTGCATGAATTATGAAATTCTACTACCAATGGTGTAAATCTTGATTTGATTACTTTTTCCTTTTTATACTTTGGGCTCTCTGGGCCTCAATTTCCCCATTTGTAAAACCTGTGTACTATTTACTTGGGGATTAGATGAGGTAGCTTCTGTAAAGTGCCTGGGGCAACAATGTAGGCAGTAAATTTAGTTTCACTTCTGTATCTTAAAGGATAGGTAAACGTTTCTGTTACTTTGAAGGGCATATATTCTCCTTTGGCTTTACTAAGCGAGAATTCAATACATTTCCCCAAAGGAAAGAATATGGAAAAGGACATAGTTTTTTTTTTAATAAATTAATTTTTTATTGGTGTTCAATTTACCAACATACAGAATAACAACCAGTGTTCATCCCGTCAAGTGCCCCCCTCAGTGCCCGTCACCCATTCACCCCCACCCCCCGCCCTCCTCCCCTTCCACCACCCCTAGTTCGTTTCCTAGAGTTAGGAGTCTTTACGTTCTGTCTCCCTTTCTGATATTTCCCACACATTTCTTCTCCCTTCCCTTATATTCCCTTTCACTATTATTCATATTCCCCAAATGAATGAGAACATATAATGTTTGTCCTTGTCCTATTGACTTACTTCACTCAGCATAATACCCTCCAGTTCCATCCACGTTGAAGCAAATGGTGGGTATTTGTCGTTTCTAATGGCTGAGTAATATGGAAAAGGACATAGTTTTGTTTTGTTTTTTGCTATCATAATGATTTACAGTGGAGCTGCATGAAGAAAGAATAAAATAAAGTTAAGTAGAGAACTCAAACACACTATCAATTGGAAATACAATTTTTAGGTATACCATAGATTACGTAGGCTTTTGAGGGTTGAACTTGTTTTTTTTTTTTTTTTTTTTTTTTTTTTTTTAGATTTTATTTATTTATTCATGAGAGAGAGAGAGAGGCAGAGACACAGGCAGAAGGAGAAGCAGGCTCCACGCAGGGAGCCCAACGTGGGACCCGATCCTGGGACTCCAGGACCACGCCCTGGGCCAAAGGCAGTCACTAAACCACTGAGCCACCCAGGGATCCCCATGAACTTGGGGTTAATAATTTTTGAAAACCCTGTATTTTAGGGAAATGGCATTCAGTTTGGAAATAAAAATACAGTATCAAGAGCTAGTGTTTTGGGCAGGAGATATAAAAGCTGGGTGGGGAATTAAGGAGCTAACTAAATGTTTACTGAATAAACTAATACAGAAAAGCCATCATTAGGATGGAACAAGCAGAGCAGGGGTTTGAGGAACAGCTTAGTGGATTTCAAAGAAAACCACATTTGAGGCCACAGTACAACTTTCAACTTGAACCTATTGGTAGATCGAGAGCTTATGCTACATTAAGCAGGGTGTTTGTTGCAATTCCAGGTCTTTAGAATTTGTTATCTGAGTAAGTCTGGGAAACGTAGGATTTGGACGGCGGTCTGACATTAGAGGACAATTAGCAAGCATTTTCTGAGCATAATTATTGCTCCAACACTTTGCCCATTTATCTCAACATAGAAATAACAGGCTGGATAATATATAATTTATAGTTTATCACCATGTTACTTTGACTCTCAGATCATTTCTTGAAAACATTTCTGGTGATCCTTTACAATTTAATTTTTTTTTTTTTTTGCTATCAAAATGATTTACAGTGGAGCTGCATAAAGAAAGAATAAAGGAATAAAGTTAAGTAGAGAACTCAAACACAGTATAAACTGGTAATTTTCCACTACTCAAGAAAAAATGTCACTTTTCTCCCAAACAACCCAATCCTTACTCTTATCACAAATGTACATAACATGATTGATATTGCATATCTGCTACATAAACATTGCTTTAATATTTTTCATTACTTTTGCCCAAATGACCCTGAGTAAATGTAGTATCTGGCACAAGGTGCTAGAGTCATGGCACTGGTTCAAAGCCAGTGGCTTTGTTGCACAACATGGAACTCTCAGAACTTTGGCATAGCTAGAGGTTTTTTATTTTTTTTCTTTTCCTTAAAAAAAAATTATTGGATATTTCACCTTTATTATCTATGAAGCTCTATTGCCAAGTGATCAGACATGAAACGCTAAAGGGAACCAAACAAATGAGACATTTTTAATTCCCTAATAGGGTGATGATAAAAAAATACTTTACATGTGAATAGTGCCCAGTAGTTTGCAAATTATTTTTTTTCACACAGACACACACACCTACACACACCTACACACACACACACACACACACACTTAACCTTACTTTTTTGGTAGTAATAGGAATTGATTTTAGCATGAATAAAACTTACCTTCTTGCAACGGAGGGAAATGTGAATCTCCCATCTTCCTACAAATGTCCTCATATTCACTGATATCAATGTTTGGGGACAAGTTTTTAAACCTTCTGAGTCACAGTTGAATTCTTACTCAATGAAGGCCAGCTATCTGCATCTTTGGACTGAGTCAAGAAAATTTCAAGGACATTTAGATTTACATGTGATACCACATGGAGCCGAAGTACACAATTTTTTTTATTACAGTAAAAAAAATCAATTGGAGGAAACTGTTTTGACACAATCTTTAACAGCTCTATTTTTAAATAACCATAATTTTACCTTCTCCTGTCAAAAAGACCTAAGTGTATACATCAAATGATCCTAGCTCACATGAACCAGTTGTTTGAATTTTTTGTGCCAACAAAATATTTTGTTACACTTTTTTTAAGATTTAATATTTTAAATAACGACAACATATTATTTAAAGACACCTCTGAAATGTTGATCCATACTGCTCATAATGCAATCAAAAAATTTTTTAAAACTGACACTAATGATATTTCATTACATTTTATTTATTTTTAATTTTATTATTATTATTATTATTATTATTATATATATATATATATTTTTATTATTATTATTATTATAGTAAACTCTGGGCCCAACATGAGGCTTGAGCTAAAACCCTCAAGATCTAGAAAACAAAAACAAAACAAAACCCTCAAGATCAAAACTCCCATGCCCCATGGGCTGAGTCAGCCATGCACCCCAAACCAATGGTATTTTAAACAGACTGGGCACAAATCTTGCTGATTGGAAGGCTAACGACAAGTCTACAAACACTCTGGTAAATAATCCACAGGTTATTTTATCTTTCTCCTCCTCATCATCATCCTCTTCATTTATCATTCTAGGCCCTGTTGAGCAGAACTCTTCAACGGAAGTTTTCACCCTATAAAAATATCCCCCAATCCTCTTAAAATCCAAGTAGTCCAGCTTTCTTTATGTATGGTGGCAAAACTGCATAAGATAAATTTAATTAGATAAACTGAGGAAGCAGTTGAATGAAAGGTAAAGCACAAGCAGATAGAATGGAACTGGAATACAGTGTGAGAGAGGAGTCCCAATGCCTGGCTTCTCCATCTGACTTTGCCACTTGAATGTTCTTTGATCTTAGATAGATCTTTTAACCCCACCACTACTCTTCCCTCAGGTTTTTACATTTGTAAAATGGAGATGCAATACTTTGTTCTGCTTACTTTATAGTGCATTTCTAGGATCAGAGAGAGATGGTGCATGTGGAATGCTTCTAGTATTTCCAAATACTATAAATATATGAGTGGTTATTATTATGTTTTTAACTGAGGTTAAACTTGGTGGACTCATTCAGGAAATCTAAGTCCTAGGTTGCATTTTTCCACCAACCAGCTAGGAAGACTTGAGCATAGTAGTGGGTCTTTTCCAATGCCTCTAAAAAGAGGTAAAAATACCTACTTCACATCTAAAATGTAAACAGTCTCTGTAAAATCCAAAGTAATCCAGTTTTCTTCCTGTATAGAAGATTGTCACAAATATCACCACAAAAGTGATTAGATAAAACAAGAAAGGATTTTTGGAAGAGGTGATGTACAAGTTGTTGGCATTTTTTAAACTGTAAAAACAGTAAAAAGAAAGTGTTTTTAAACCGTAAAGCTCCTTGGAAAACTTAAATCCACTTACTGACGGCACCCACGTTTTTTCTATAGGATGAACTAGCAGTGAGATTGGGCTTGAAACTGTACCAGCATGGGACTGAGCCTGAGTGAGCAGATGTCCATAGTCCTTAACAAGGGACAGGACAGAAGGCCCTTCTAACTGGGAGCTCACCAATTCCCTTTGGTGCTGCTACTGGGACCCCCTGTTGAAAGCCGGGCAGAAAGATCTAAGATTTCTTTGTATGAAAGAGTAAAAACCAACTTACTAAGAGATGATTTAGAAAACAAAGAACATACAAATTGAATTTTTTCCCTTCTTTCTTTCTTTCTTTCTTTCTTTCTTTCTTTCTTTCTTCTTTCTTTCTTCTTCTTTCCTTCCTTCCTTCCCTTCCTTCCCTTCCATTCTTCCTTCCTTCCTTCTCTTCTTTCTTTCTTTCTTTCTTTCTTTCTTTCTTTCTTTCTTTCTTTCTTTCTTCTTTCTTTTTTTTCTTTTTTACTAAAACAAATTTTAAGAACTCGAGTAACAGTAACTTATAAGAAAAAGAATATGCAGTTTTTGATAATAAAAATCAACATAGTTCCCAAATCTAATTATTAGTATCATATTGCTAATATCTCATATTGATTTTTGATATTAGTAAATCATTGATAATATTGCTTTTGATATGGCCACATTCTAAGGGAGTATGTGTCAGATATATTGGCACAGCTCCCCACGTTTATACCAATTTCTGTTACGAAAGATCCAGTGCTTTCCTGGCTGTTCAGTTTTCTTCAGAAAGTAGTTCTCATAGCTCTCCAGTTCTGTAATCTTCCTACTTCAGTTCTTTAAATTAACTTTGCTGCCAGCAACCAGCCTATTTGGCTTTTGGTATGTTTTAATAAATGTGCTGTTTGGCAATAGAAAGCAGGCAAAGAGTCAGAAGACCTTCAACCAGATAGTCTTTTATGGTCATGAAAATACTACTGCTATTGCTTTTTTTCCCCCACTTTTTCTTTATGTGTGCTGCTTCTGAGAAAAATTACAAAAGTGAGAGCGGAATTACCAAGAACCCTAAAGATCCAAGGAAGTCCTGTCTCTGAAGCTCAATGTAGAAGAAGACATGAGGTATACGGGGAGCTAGTGAGAGCAAATTTTCCTTCTTGCTTGCCATAATCCAGCCAATACAGTGTGCCAGGTGAACTTGCAAGGTACTCAGCAGAGGGGTACCCCTAGTGAGATTCTGTGTTACCTCTTCAGGAAGATTAACATGGTCACAGTTCAGCACTTGTAATGACTGGAGAAGAACAAATACTTCATTTCCCTGTGTATTGAGCTCCTTTGAGAAGAGCGACATACATGAAGGAATGAATGAATGAATGAATAATGATCAATGCCAGACAACACTGATACTTCTGGCAGGAAAAAAAAACACTGTCAAATCAGTTACTGGTTAAGGACACTTTTTTTTAAGCTATTAAAGTTCTTCAATAACCATTGCTCCATCTTTTGGTAATAGCACTTTAACTCTTCAAATTTAAGTATGTGATTTATATTGAGTAAATTTTAAATAAGGTGTGAAATTTAGATTGTTTCATTTTTTAACAATTGGTGTCCAAGTGTTCCAGTATCATTTGTTGAAAAGGCTATGTACATATCCTTCATTGAGTTTCTTCATGGGTAGAAGTGGAATTCACAGTGTTCCTCTTTAATATACATATTTTCCTTTTCCTTCAATGCAAGAAATTTTTTCCTACTATGCCTTTTAATACTTTTTGTAATATTTTATATTTATAAATATAAATATTTAAATTTATTTATATTTAATACATATTTACATTTATTTATATTTATATATAAATATTTATATATATTACATTATATTTCTTAATATTTTTCTTTTCTTTGTTGATTTTAGGGAGATAGATTCATGAATGTGGAGGTTGCTTGATCAGTGTACTTTTACTCCTTTACTTACTCTGTCCCAGAGAGCAATCAATGAGGCATCTGAGCTCTGCATTTTAGATGAATAACTTAAATTGGCTTGGCTTGGTTTCTACTCTTGTTCTTGTGGAGAATAAAACCCCAAGGGAAGTAAGAACTAGGAAGCAGGATAACTTCAACTTTACATGCAGTAATTCTTACTGGATTAGACCACCCACCTCCCATATGAAGACTACAACTCTCATCAGTACTGCCTATGCCTGAATAAAGAAGTCTGCCTAATTTTATGTTTCAGTTAGCAGGTACATTTGGCTGTCACTCTACATAGTGTCTTCTAGTTTAGCTTTTATAAACCACAGAGGTGATGTTTTGGTTGCCTTCCTTTTCAATTTCTAAATAATCTCAGCAGGAAAGAGGGATGTTATTTGTTAATTTTGAAAGAAAGTCCTAACATTTGGTGTATAGGTCAGAAATATTGCATGACACAGCAGAGAATAGAATTTGGAGATAAAAATTACACAGGAAGAAGCCTTAGGTATGGCTTTGAACATTTTTTTTTTTTAAGATTTATTTATTCATTTTTGAGAGAGAGAGCGAGCACACATGCAATTGGGGGCATGGACAGAGGGACAGAATCTCAAGCAGACTCCCCACTGAGCAGAGACCCTGATGCAGGCTTGATCCCATGAGCCAAAATCACTAGTCAGATCCTCAACGACTGAGCCACCCAGGTGCCCTGATTTTTTTTAAAGATTTTATTTTTAAGTAATCTCTATACCCAAATGGGGCTCGAACTCACAATCCTGAGATCAAGGGTAGCATGCTTCACCAACTGAGTCAGCCATGCACCCCAAATGATGCAAATCATGCATCATTTGATTTTAATGTGTGTGTGGATTGTTTTGACCTTGACACTTTATATTATACATATTTATGGTTTCAGGTCTCACATTTTGAGTTTACTTTTGTATATGGTGTAAGAAAGTTCAAGCCTCATACTAGCTTTCTAATGCTACTCTTTTTAGGCATGTGATATTTGACTTTGGTCTGTGTCTTAATAAGCTTGAGGTATTATGACAAAATACCGTAGACTGGAGGGCTTAAAGAACAGACATTTATTTTTCACAATTTCAGAGGGTGGGAAGCCCAAGAACCAGGTGTTGGCAGATTTAGTTCTTGATGAGGGCCCTGTTACTGGCTTGCAGATGGCTGTCTTCCCACTGGCAGAGAAAGGAAACTCTGGTGTCTTCCTTTTCTTGTAAGGGCACTAATCCCATCATGAATGCTCCACCCAAATGAACTCATCCAAGCCTAATTACCCCCCAAAGATCGCACTTCCTAATACTATCACACTGGAGGTTAGGGCTTCAACATATGGATTTTAGGGGCACACAGACATTCAGTCCATGGCAGCCCACAGCTGTCTTTTATGGGGGCTAGGTGCACAGGTAAGTGTGACTTCCTATGGATTCAGGGAACATTTCAGGATTTAAAAAAGAATGTGCCCACGGGCTTTTCACTCCCTTATCAAGAGTGTATAGGCATCTTAGGTGCCAAGTGTATACAGGACTATGAGACCATTAAAAAGAGTCTGTGGGAGCCAGAGTTTCTTGGCAGGAATGCAGAAAGGCTTCTAGGGCCTTGACAAAGGTGCACAGATCCTAGCAAGTAGGCTATGAAGTATCATCATCAAATAACAACCATGTAGGTGACCAGAACCACATCTATAAGCAGGTTTTAGTAAAGGGTTTCTGGTTTTTTAAAATTTTTATTATTGGGGTGCCTGGGTGTCTCAGACATTAAGTGTTCGACTTGTGATTTTCGCTCAGGTTATGATCTCACGGGTTGTGAGATTGAGCCCCATGTTGGGCTCTATACTTGGCGGGGCTTCTGCTGGGATTCTCTCTCTCCCTCTGCCCTTCCCCAACATGACCTCTCTGTCAAATAAATAAGTAAAAATCTTTAAAATTTTTATTATTGAAGGATAGTTGACATATAATGTTATATTAGTTTCAGGTGTACAACTGTGATTTGACAATTCTGTACATTACTTAATGTTCATCACTATAGGTGTAGTCACCATCAGTCACCCTACAATGTTATTATAATATTGACTATAATCCCTAAACCATATTTTTCATCTCCATGACTCGTTTATTTTACAACTGAAAGCTTGTACCTATTAATCTCCTTCACCTATTTTTCCCCTGCCCTTCTAGCAACCACCAAGGGAAAGGTTTTAAAGTATAAACTGACACAGCTTGTTATGCAAACTTATCTTTTCCTAAGCACATTATGTAATATATTAATTGCACTGATTAATACATTGGGGTTAATAATTAGTAATAAATAATCATAATCAGTTAATGCATGAAATGCACGAGTGGTCCCCTATATTTTATGCCATCTGTATCCATGCCCTTTGATAGTGATGGTCCTATACTGATTCTGGGCTTGTTCATATGATTTTCTTTGGCCAGTGGAATAGTAGCAGACATGATACAAGCAGAGGTTTGAAAAAGTACTTGGGTATTGTACTCCTGTCCTGGAAATCTGCCATTGCTATGGAAACAGTCTTGTATGGTTTGTTGAAGGATAAGAGACTACATGGAACAAAAATGAGTCATGAGTCCCTGAACTACTCCTTTAGATGACTGCAGACATAGGGAAGAACCCAAATGAGAGCAGCTAAACCTAGCCCAGGTCAACAAAACAATTGAGGTGATTTTTATATCCATAAGAAATAATAAATAGTTGATGTTGTAAGCCTCAAAATTTTTTTAAAAAATAATTTGCTTTTTAAGTTCCAGTATAATTATTGTACAGTGTTCTATTAGTTTCAGGTGTACAATACAGTGATTCAAAAATTCTTTTTTTTTATTTTAATTAATTAATTTATTTATTTATGATAGTCACAGAGAGAGAGAGGCAGAGACACAGGCAGAGGGAGAAGCAGGCTCCATGCACCAGGAGCCTGATGTGGGATTCGACCCCGGGTCTCCAGGATCACGCCCTGGGCCAAAGGCAGGCGCCAAACCACTGCGCGACCCAGGGATCCCTGATTCAAAAATTCTATACATTACTCAGTGCTTATCATAAGTGTACTCTTAATCCCCTTCACTCATTCCTCCCCTCCCCCTACTACCATTTTGGTAACCACCAGTTTGCTCTCTATAGTTAAGAGTCTGTTTTTTGGTTTGTCTCTTTTTTTTCTTTGTTCATCTGTTTTATTTCTTAAATTCTACATATGAGTGAAATCATATGGTATTTGTCTTTCTTTGATAGACTTCTTTTACCTAGCATTATACTGTCTAGGACCATCCATGTTGTTGTAAATGACAAGATTTTCTTCATTTTTATGGCTAATATTCCATTGTGTGTGTGTGTGTGTGTGTGTGTGTGTGTATACCGTATATACAAATGGTTATATATATATATATATATTTATATATATATATATATATATATAATTTTTATCCATTCATCTATTGATGGAAATTTGTGTTGCTTCCATCTTTTGGCTATTGTAAATAATGCTGCAATAAATATAGGGATGCATGTGTCTTTTCGAATTAGTATTTTTGTTTTCATTGGGTAAATACCCAGTAGTGGAATTACTGGATCATATGGCAATTGTATTTTTAATTATTTAAGGAAACTCCATGCTATTTTCCATAGTGGCTGCATCAGTCTGCATTCCCATCAACAGTGGGTGAGAGTTCCTTTTTCTCCACCTTCCTGCCAACACTTGTTTCTTGTGTTTTTTATTTTAGCCATTCTGACAGGTGTGAGGTGATATATCATAGTGGTTTTGATTTGCATTTCTCTGATAATGAGTGATGTTGAACATCTTTTCACATGTCTCTTGGCCATCTGGATGTCTTCTTTGGATAATGTCTGTTCATGTCCTCTGCTCATTTTTTAATTGGATTATTTGGTTTTGGATGTTGAGTTGTATAAGTTGAGTTGTATAAGTTCTTTACATATTTTGTATACAGACTCCTATCAGGTATATCATCTGCAAACATTTTCTCCCATTCAGTAGATCATCTTTTTGTTTTGTTGATTGTTTCCTTTATTGTGCAGAAGCATTTTATTTTGATATACTTCTAATAGTATTTTTATTTATTATTTTTTTGCTTTTGTTTTCTTTGCCACAGGAGACATATATAGAAAATGTGCTACAGTGTTGTCAAAGAAATTGTTGCCTGTGTTCTCTTTTAGGATTTTTATGGTTTCAGGTCTCACATTTTGAGTTTACTTTTGTGTATGGTGTAAGAAAGTTCAAGCCTCAAAGTTTTAAGGTGATTGGTTATACAAGAATAACTAACTGATTTCTGAACCAAATTTCCAAAAATAGAGAAAAGAGATTCTTAAGAGGCCTTTTAAGCATTTTTGGCCATCTCTCTACCCTGCATTTACTTCACTTGAACTGCAATGCAGTTGAGATTTTGGTTTTATCTTCTTACTGTCAGGATCAAGTAGTCGATACCATATAGACTGAGACAAATTTGGCTGAATCTTCCTGACAGGACTAGAGGGGGGAAAATATAACTGAGAAAAAGACATTAAAGAAAGAAATGCCTTGCAGAATCTGGAGCATTGCATGAATACTGCTGTTTGCTGGGTTCAGTCTTAAGAAATATCAACAGTTGCTTATGATTAGAAATGTGTTAAGGATGATTTTTCCAGTAAAATGTGGAAACAATATGAAAACCTAGTTAGGTGGCTTTTTTTTTTTTTTTAAATGCCTAAGCCATTCTCTACCAAGAGACAATACCCACTGAGGTATAGTGCTGAAAATGCCCAGTCATAAGAATTTGTGGATGCTGTCTTACCACGTAGAATCCATATTAAGTTCAACAGGGGAGTGAATAAAAAAGAGATTTTGAGCGTACTTGAAGGGAAGAATAAGGGTGCCCCTTGAACAAGACTATGTGACTAGAACTGCCTCCACTGCAAATTTCTAATACTTTCAAGAAAGCAGCATACACATCAGGATATATGAGATGATGCTGCAGTGGCAAACAACTCCCAAATCTCAGTGGCTTTTGGCACAGCACAACTTTATTTTTTATTTATTTGCTGTTTTTTGGGTATGTTTAATGACTGAAACAAAACAGACCTAAAACCACAGTTTCTGGAAGAACCATTTGTTTTTTCCAGGTCTTGTACTTCTCCTCAAACCTGACCTTGGCCTTTCTTTGGGCCTTGCTTTTAAGAACAGAGTATCTGAAGACATCCTTGAATGACAGTTTTGTCCAAGGGGATGTCCACAGAGTACCTTGTGGGTATGAGGTGATAGTAGTTATAAAGTTTCACAAAAGACTTGATCTTTAAGCTCTTGTCGATCAGAGCATGGCTGTAGGGATATGCTTAGATGACATCATCAATGTTCTTCACAATGACTGCTTTGTGTCTGGATTATCATCCAGCTGGACCAGCACCACCTTTCTGGATTTCATGAAGTAGCCCATCTTGACACCAGTCACTTGAGCCTATAGCAGAAAGCCGTAACATAATTTTATACTTCTACTTGCCACATGTCTTACTTTGGATGGAAGGCCTCTGCTCATTGCAAACTTTCAGAGACACAGGCTGATAGATGCTCCATCTCGACACATGCTTCTATAATCACCAAGGCAAAAAAAAAAAAAATGAAAAGAGGAATGTGGTGAGTTGAATTCTGGCTCTTAACGCTCTTAATGCGACTGCATGGAAGAAACATATGGCACTTCCATTTGCATTTTACTGGTCTAAGCAAGTCATACAGGAGAGGGAAATACAATCCATCTGTTTGTCTGGAAGGAGAGAGAAGCAGAACATGCCCTAATATCTTCTACATGCAAAAAATACTTGGTTCAGACTCCTTTTTATGTGCAAAATATACTTGCTCCCACCCCAAGGGAGCAAAAAAGGAACAAAAAGCCCCATGGAATAATAACACCAAATACAATGTTGATGATATCAAATGATGTGCTATAGTCTCTACAGCAGCTCTAGAAATGGTGCTTTTTAGTCCAGAGACTTTAGGGCTACTGAGGTAAGTTTTCTCTCCTTTACATATCTAACTTACAATGATTACATTGGATAGAGTAACTGCATAACACTTTCCCACTGAGAAAGTTAACAACTGGGAGACATACAGTAGAGCAATTCTAAAATCCTATTAGGCAGACTCTTGGAGAGCCCTTCCACTAAGAGTGAACCCTGGTCCTCTTATAATGTGTGTTCCATTAGTGTAAGCTTCTATCCACCTCTTTACTCATTCTATCCTCAGATAGAATGACTTATGGTTGATAATTTTGGAAAATAAATTGGGAATGCTTATGTCAGTTCTGCCTCTCTTCCTCCTAAGAGCGGGCATCCTTTGAGGGGCAGCCATTCACCTATGCTTTGCCATGTTCCACCTGATTAGGTATACTATCCTCCTAGTTCGCCGGAGAACTGGTCTATCCTGATTCAGCATTGCCTAGTGGATAAAGTAAGCCTGACAAATACTGTGATTCAGATAGCAAGTCTATTTAGTTGCACAGCTAAGCTACATACATAGCTTTTATAACTTCTAGTGGTGATATTTTGATTCCTTATCACCGACTTGTTTTATTTCTCATTTTTTTCAAATGGGAATGATTAAGCAGATTTTTCTCAGAGAATTCAACAGTTGAGTTTTTTATTTTAGAAATTCCAGTTAGCCTTATGTTAGAATGTCTTCATCAATATTTGTGTTCTTTTCTCTAATTGCTTTGGTCTGTTTGTTTTATTCTTTTCATTCATGATTTTTTTTTTTTTTTAGGATTTTCCTTCATGTTGGAAATTATCTTTTTAGCATGCTTCTATTTCTGTTTCTATTTTTTTTAGTTCTATAATTATTTTATTTTAGCACTAAATTAATTTTTCTGCAGACTCCTCTTTTATGTTGTTTGGCTGGTATTTGAGTATAGATATATATTCTCAGTATATATATATGTATATATATACATATATATATATGTTTCTCAGATATAGAAGAGAGATTCATTTCTATAAATTTTGATCAATTGCATAAGGGAGATGAAGGAAATAGAAGAGTAAAGATAATTCCTAGATGTCTGGCTTGAATAATTGGGTGATGCTGTTCATTAATATAGATATTTCAGCAGGAGGGAAATATTGACTCCAGAAACAAATTTCTTTTGCACACTGGACCTGATTGTTTTACCCAATAACACCTCAGGCCTGAAGAATTAGGAATTTTCATGGGACAGACCTGACTAGGTAAGCTCAATGGGAGAGAGGGGGACTTGAGAGACATGTAAACATTGATTTTTCTAAAGAGACAGTCAGGGATCCCTGGGTGGCGCAGTGGTTTGGTGCCTGCTTTTGACCCAGGGCCCGATCCTGGAGGCCTGGGATCGAATCCCACGTCGGGCTCCCGGTGCATGGAGCCTGCTTCTCCCTCTGCTTGTATCTCTGCCTCTCTGTGTGTGTGTGTGACTATCATAAATAAATAAAAATTAAAAAAAAATAGACAGTCATCAGAATATGAGGAAGGAGTGTTTAAAAATGATTGAAAAGTGACAAAGAATAAGTTTCAGAAATTTACCTCAGTTTTTAAAATCCTGAATTTCAGTAAAGAAGAACTCCTCTCTCGCCTTATGACTTCTAATTTGTGTATAGGGTGGCTCCAAGCTCCTGGAATCCAGTACTTTCTACAGTACTATAAGTTTTTAAAAATATTTTATTTATTTTACTCATGAGAGACACACAGAGAGAGAGGTGAAGAAGACATAGGCATAGAGAGAAGCAGACTCCCTATAAGGAGCTGGATGCAGAAAGCGATCCCAGACCCCAGGATCACGGACGGCCCTGAGCCGAAGGCAGACGCTCAAACCCTGAGCCACCCAGGCATCCCTACAGTACTATAATTTACCAGCAGTCAGACTGGTAAGCTAATATTAGATTCTAGGAGCTATTTCTAAAATAGGGAAAATAAGAAAATATGTTTTAATTTCCAAAAAGAAGACAATGTAGAAGAGAGCTCTAGATAAACTGAATGGACAGATGATAGAGGAATTCAGAAAAAGGTCACACAAAGATAAGAAGGAAAATAAGATTGAAGGCAGAGAGGTGAGAAGAGGGTATTCTAGTCAGAACCAAGGATAAAAAGGACAGAATAAAAATTGACTGTGAATGTGTGTGTGTATGTATGTGTGTGTCTGTAAATGTATGAAAAACATGAGAGAGAGAGTGAGAGCGAGAGAGAACACCACGAATGGAAGTATTGAATGCAGTAAGAAGACAAGCCTAACTAGAGAAAAGTTTTCACTAGCAGGCTTGGAAAACAGTGATAGGCCTTGCGGAATCTTGGTCTTCTACAGAAAGACTTGGCAAGAGTTCAGATTAATTTGGGGGGTAAATGGGAGACATTTTGGAGTGTTTTAGCAGGAGAGTCATAATGCAGAATTGTTTTTGAACAATTGAACTGATGGTAAAGCCATGTGCAGAGCAGACTGACAGTGGGGAATGACGGGAGATGTGCAGATGAGTGTAGAGCAACTGTAATCATTCGGAGAGGAGAGAGAGAAGGGCCTAGAAAAAGTATAGCCATGGGAGAATGGATGAAGGCAAGAGGCATTATAAATAAAGAAGCAGGAACCTGGCATTTGGGATAGTAATGTTAATGGAAACCAATCTTTCTTTCTTTCTTTCTTTCTTTCTTTCTTTCTTTCTTTCTTTCTTTCTTTCTTTCTTTCTTTCTTTCTTCTTTCCTTCCTTTCTTCCTTCCTTTCTTTCTTTCTTTCTTTCTTTCTTTCTTCTTTCTTTCTTTCTTTCTTTCTTTCTTTCTTTCTTTCTTCTTTCTCTTTCTTTCTTTCTTTCTTTTTCTTTCTTTCCTTTTTTTTTAAAGGTTTTATTTATTTATTCATGAGAGATACGCAGAGAGAGGCAGAGACACAGGCAGAGGGAGAAGCAGGCTCCACACAGGGAATCCGATGTGGAACTCGATCCTGGGACCCCAGGATTACATCCTGAGCCAAAGGCAGACACTCAACCACCGAGCCACCCAGGCGTCCCTAGAAACCAATTTCTTGGGGGCAAAGCACAAGAAGGAGCTTAAAGAAAAATATCGACACTTTACTGGCATATACACCTGAACTGTGGGGAGAATGGTACTAAGACTGCACTTGGGAATGGTTAGAACAAGGGATAGTTCTCTGTCTCTTACTCCCAATCCTGGACTGAGGCCATCTCCACGAGGTAGAGGAGCTAGCTGCCACCAGCTAAAGGGGATGGCTTTTTGCCCAGTATGATAAAAAATCATGTAATGATAATTTTGAAAAATTAAAGGGAAAGGAGACGCTCAGCAATGATCCTACAACAATAGTGCAGTTATTGGAATCTTTTACTCATTTCCTTATCATTGCCTGTAGATGTAAATTTTTATGTTGTTGCAATTTTAAATTGGTTGTTTTCCACTACATCAGCAACACAAACAGTTTTTTACTTATCTTGTTTAAATGGCTTTTATTTATTTATTTAAAGATTTTTATTTATTTATTCAAGAAAGACACACACACACACACACACACACACACACACAGAGTCAGAGACACAGGCAGAGGGAGAAGTAGGTTCCATGCAGGGAGCCCCACGCCGGACTTGATCCAGTGACTGCAGGATCACGCTCTGGGCGGAAGGCAGGCACTAAACCACTGAGCCACGCAGGGATTCCCTAAAATGGCTTTTAGATATTTTTTTGAAAGGATAAGTGGTTGGGTACTAAGTGGTTTTTAATATTTAGCCACTTAAAATAATACTGTTATGAATATATAAATATAGACCTTTTTCTTTTGAATTTTTACATATCGAATTCCCGCAAGGAGGGGCTACTTGGTAGAATAATGAGTCTAATTTTTTTGCTGCGTATTGGCAAATTGCCTTCCAAAGGATTGTATAATGTTTGTCGCCAGCAACACTGTGTGTGTGTATTTTGTCAGCATTGTATTGCCTAATTTCAACGGCAATAGCTAATAGTTATTACTAGTCAAAAATTATTATATAATTTTAAAGCCAATAATTATTATTAGGTATAAAATTATACCTTACTGTTTTAAAACATTGCATATTTCTTGTTACTGGCGAGGACTTGAATATTTTATTTATGTATTCATTGTATTAGCTTTTATGTTAATTCCTCATCCATATTTTTGGTCAGTTGACTGTCTTATCACTAAGATTTTGTGTAGTTTAATCTATTAATTATTTTCTTTGGTTGTTTCTATTATATTTTAACCATAAAAGGTCAACATCTTTCTGAAGAACTGATAAATATGATACATCAGTTTTCCATGATTTGAATGGATTTATAAAAGGTGATGTACTCATTGATCCAACAGAAAATATTTTCCTGCATAATGTGAAGGATATCTCCACGTTATATTTTTTGCCAATTTTTTTTTTTTACCATTAATGCTATGAATTTTTTTTTTTTATAATAATCAGAATTGTCTAGAAATTGAGTGCTTTGCTGTTTCTAGAGCAGGGACCGTTTACTGAATACTGGCCCTATTTGTAGATGTCAAGTTTCAAGTGAGTTGAATTTTGAAGATAATTTTTTTTTTTTTTTTTAGATTTTATTTATTTGAGAGAGATTGAGAGCACACTAGAGAGAGAGAGAGCAAGCGTGAGTAGGGGGCAGAAAGAGAGGAAGAAACAGGCTCCTTGCTGAGTGGGGAGCCCGATGCAGGGAGTGGGATCCCAGGACCCAGGGATCATGACCTGAGCCGAAGCAGTTTAACTGACTGAGCCACCCAGGACCCCCTAGAAGACATCTTCAGGGTACTAGACCCCCTAGAAGAACTATTTCGGGGTACCTGGATGGCTCAGGCAGTAGAGCCTGAGATTCTTAATCTCAGGGTTGTAAGTTTGATTCCCCATTAGGCAGAGAGTTTACTTAAAGATAAAGAAATAAAATAATTTAAAAAAAGATCTTAAAAGAACTCTTACAAATTTGAAGTTCAGGAAAAATATGACTTTAGAAAGGAAATTAAATGTGTCTACTTCTTATTTATGTGAGATTTCCTAAGAAGAATAAACTTTTCATTGCTTTTCAAATGAGTAGTAGAGAATTATGATGGTAGGTAATTTGAAAAAAAAAATCAACAATCCAACACTAAACTAATTATTTCCTTTATTAGAAAGCAATTTTCTTTCCAAAAGAAATAATCTACCTACAGTCACAAATCAAACTTTTTACACTTGATTTGATGTTAGTCTTTAGGAGAGACTCTCTGAGAGGCTCATCATTATCCCATACTGCTTGATTTGCCACAGAGAAGAGGTTAATGATGCATCTTCTGGGCATTAAAAGAGAAAGTTTCCTTGGTCTTCTGATGAATTCTTTCTCTTAGGTACAAGCCTGTCTTCAGTGGCAAATGGTACCCAATTGTCCACAATTTGAAGCTGTTCCTGATAGAATTTTGTTGTAACCACTTTAAATTCCATGTTTTGTGCCACGTGTTTCCTGTATCTGGAAGCAGGATGGGGCAAAGAGGAGATAAGGTACTCATTGGAAACCTCCACGATGTGCGAAGTATAAGGTATTTCTATTTACAAACAAAAATCCCTGCATTGTAAGGCTAAGATCTGATCTTCGTTGTCAATAGCAGAATAGTTTATTTAGTTGACTGAACAAACACTTACGTAGTGCTTTTTATGTGCTAGATATATTACAACCCTATGAGTTGAGTATTCTTTGTAATTTTGATTTTAAGATGGGGAAACTGAGGTTCAGAGAGGTTAAGTCACTGGCTCAAGTCACACAGCTGGTAAGTGGCAGAGCCAGGATTTAAAGAGTGTCTGATTCTGGAGACTTATAGTGTTCACCACTCAGTAAGGCCAGAATTAGGAACAAAATATCCTGACTTGTGATTTAGTTCTCTTTGCAGTAAACTAGGTAAGTGCACATTCAAAGCCAGATCCATATTTTTGTCTGATGAACCTCTTCTATCAAATTTTCATCAGTGTTCCTGCAGATCGTGCTCCATGCACTTGATCTACTGCCGGTCTTTATAAATGGCTCTACCACACAAAGGAAACAAATCACTTCCTTTCTATAAGGAACTGGACAACGGAAAGTACTGAAGTTTTTTGCTAGAAGTCATACTCTTTGAAGGATATAGGTATTAAGGTAGGATTTCTTGCTTGGCTGCTTCAAAGAACTAAAAAAGGAAACCAAACACAAGTGTGGTCAAGCTAGAAGAGATCCGAATATACCCATGCTTTCTACCACAGGCAATTGAAGGGCCACACCAACTTTATTCTCTTCAGTACACTTGTTCACAAATTATATGAAGGCAAGGTTAATCCCTGGAGAAGCAAGAGAGTTTAAGAAGTGTTTTTAACAGTACACTATTTAATAGACTATGCAAGAGGGTTCAGATAATCAGCACGGTGATTTTTACCACTTCTACTTTAATATGGATTCAATTATTGCAACTACAAATTGTCAACTAGCTTTGCTACGGCTATCTCTAAGGGAGGGAGGAGATTTGCTACGACTATCTCTCATGAGTTTATGAATATTATCTTCGATTTCTATTCTTTTGGATTCCTCACTTCCTTCTTAACTGCAGTGCAAATCTTAAAGCATTATCCTAAAATGTATTATCATTTAAGGCTTCTTTGAAATAACTAATGCTTAGTTTTTTCTGATATAAAAAAATAGAAGAAAACAGAAGATGACTTAAAATGTCAATGTTTATAACATTCAGAGGTATCAACATTATTATTCGTATACCGTCTTCTCACAGTAAAAGACTTACTTTTCTGTATAATGAACTCAAGCATTGCTTTAGCCAGAACTTTGAACTGTTCGCTTAGGAGAACGGCAACATATGGTTTTCCTCTTCCACTTTTTAATATTTTGGTCTCCGGTGAATCCCCATACAAAAGCTTCCTTCCTTTAGCTGGAGTCCACAAATGAAAGGCTTTTCTTTTTCTGATTGTAGATTAGCCTGCCAAGAAACAAACACGAGCTGGAGAACATCACTTTAATTTATTGATGGGATACAGATGACAAGGAAGTCTGTCCTCTTGTAGGCTTTTGGGAACGCTTCAAGCTGACCCAGCACAGCCGAGTTCATACGGCAAAGACAGACTTTGCCAAAAACCAAAGCCAATAGTCATTGCAAACCTCTGAACCAAAACATTCCTTTAGTGCTTGAATTTCCCTATAATTTGTGTAGATTCCCTTTTTGTCAATGAAGCTAGCAGTGGATAACTAGCTTAGTGCAATCAGACAAAACAACTGTGCCATTCATTCAGTAATTAGATGAGAGCCGGACTGCATGCTTTATGGTTTCCGCTCTTCATTCTTTCCTTTCTTTTCAAGTCCTTGGAGACAAACTCTGGGATGTTTGGCAGAGCGAGGCCCTTGTTGAGAATATCCTGTCTTTTTACTTCAGGGCTGCTAATAAGTTCTATTCTCAGAGGCAAAACATTAGATGCACAGGCAGGGAGGTTCAGCCAAGTTAAAAAAGTTTGGTTCTTATGTTGTGTTACCTTTTGCCTCGCTTTACAGTTTTGCCTTACCCAAGGCTGAAGAAGGCTTAATTCTTCTATCTAACAGCATGTAAATGAATTTGATACTCAAGCTAAATGCTTATAGCAGATTTTATATAAATTACTTTTTAAACTTTCAGACATAAAACTGTGTGAGAAGTAAAGCAGAGCCAGAGATAGGAAAAATAAAGGGACCGCAGGGCTGTGTGGTTGGTTTATGTTCTTGGAGGAGCACAGAGCAAATTCAATTTCTGTGAGTTCTGGGAGGCACCTTGGTCTAATTGTTATGCTAATACCATTCCTTCTTTTTCAGATTATTATTATTATTATTATTTTAAATTTCCTAAACCATTTTAAGGGAATGGAGGGAAAGCTTCTATCAGAAAATAGGAAAGGCAGTTCAGGTTTTGTTGCCACTGCTACCTTGAAGATATAGTGCTGTCGACATCCACAAAATAAGTGATGTTGGCTTCCTTCACTGAAGGTCACCTGGCTTTGGCAGTCAGGAGGCTTGGTTGCAAGAAATACCATTGGAGCTACTTAAAGAGAAAGAGGTATATTTTTTGGGCTGCTGTATAAACTATAGGCAGGACGGGAGTAGGTGTCTTCATGGTGACTGGAATCAAAGACCTAGAGCCTACCTTCTTCCTAACCCCCTCTCTTCTCTGCTTCCCCTTTGGCTTGATCTTTTTTTTTTTTTTTTCTTTTTTTTCTGGGCCAACCTGGAACCACAGCTAGGTGTTAAAAATAAACTGAGACATACTAAAATTTTTTAGTTTATTTGAGCAAAAGTTGATTCGAATTAGTGCCACACTAGAAGTGGTTAGAAGTGTTCCTCCAGCAGGATGTGGTAGAGAGACTTTTATAGGGAAAAGGTGGAAGCAAAGTAGGAAAATCATTGATTGATTATAGTTTAAAGCCCAATTGGCTATTTGTGATGGATTTTCCTTAGGTTTTGATTGGTACCCTGAGGCATTTACAGATTTAGATTTTTGTTTGCTTGTATAGGCTCCTGTAGCATTAGTACCACTTGAGTCTCATGGCCTTGAAGGGGAGCAAAATATGATGCCCAGATATGCCTTTTTGGCATAAGGATTATCATGATCTGATTACTTGGGAATGCCATGGGTTGAGATGCTCCTCTGAAAATATAGTAGAAGGGACTTTACCAAGTAGAAATATACCAAGTATATCTTTTTTTTTTTTTTAAATTCAAGTTAGTTAATACATTGAGTTAATACATAGTGTATTATTGGTTTCAGGTGCAGAATTTTGTGATTTATCACTTACTTATAACACCTAGTGCTCATCACAAGTGCCCTACTTAATGCCAATCACACATTTAGCCAATCCCCGCCCACCTCTCCTAGAGTAACCCTTAGTTTGTTCTCTACAGTTACTCAGTCATCAAAAAGAATGAAATCTTGCCATTTGCAATGACATGGATGGAACTAGAGTATATTGTGCTAAGCAAAATATACCAAGTATATCTTAGTTGCAACATTAGGGAGTAAGGAGGGGATAGTCAACCGGATTGCAAAGGAAATGGTGTTTGTAGCCTTGGTCTGATGTAGAACAGGGGAATTTTATAATTGCATTGAGTTTAAACTCCCCTTCTACTCTAAGAAACATTTGAGGATTTTTCTAAGTATTACAAAATAGTACATTACTATTAAACAAAAATCTAAGTTTTCTCATTATGAAAGTGGAAAGCAAGTCTGCCTGAAGGTGGACTGTAGGGTGTAAGGCATGAAGGGGAGGATGAAATTATTACCTTGCTCTAGCAAGGGGATCTGCAAACTTATTCTGTAACAGCTATATTATAACTATTTTTGGCTTTGCAGGGCATAGTCTGTACTTTAACTAGGCAACTATATTAACAATGAGGCAAGAAAGCAGCTAAAGGTGGTATGTAAATTAATGGGCATGTTTCAATACATTTTTTTAAAGATTTTATTTATTTATTCTTGAGAGACATACAGAGAGAAAGAGAGAGGCAGAGACACGGGCAGAGAGTGAAGCAGGCTCCGTGCAGAGAGCCCGATGTGGGACTTGATCCCGGGTCTCCAGGATCACAACCTGGACTGAAGGCAGTGCTAAACCGCTAAGCCACCTGGGCTGCCCCATCAATACATTTTTAAAAACATATTTATTTATTTATTTTAGAGAGAGAAAGAGAGAGCACAGAATGGGGTGAGGGGCTGAAGGAGAGAGAATTTCCAGCAGACTCCCCACTGAGTGAAGAGCCTGATGCTGGGTTAGATCCCACCCTGAGATCATGACCTGAGCTGAAATCAAGAGTCAGATTTCAGCTGTCTGACTGAGCCATCCAGGTATCCCGGGCATGCCTAATTTTTTATCTGTTTTACTTTTAGGACATAATGGTTACTGACAATATATGTTGTGAACAAATTTGTTCCTTTATTTGTAATGCTTACAGTCATATGAGCATGCCATTATTATTGGCATTTGAAATGTATTTCAATTGAAACGTGAAGTCTTTTATGAACTGAAAAACTTGGAAATCCTTCAAGCAGAGGATTATATTTTGATATAACTTTCGGTATTTCCATTATATCCCTTTATTTTTAAGCATTTATTAGGTAGCTATAAAAAAATCACTTTGGGATCAATCTTGATGTGTTTCCTAAATGTGATGATTGTACCAAATAAGAAAATGTATTTTTCATATTTCATCAATTCTAAGACAAAGATTTTTTAAAAAACATTTTAATGTCTCTGAAGTCAGTGTTCTTCTAATGATGGAAAGCATCTTAGAAATTCCGAAACTCATGAAAAAGTTGTAATTACCTGCATGACATTGATCCCAAACTCCTTTCTTGGAATCTTATGGTAAGATACAGAAAGTGTGAAAATTTACAGTATGAAGGTCAGTGTCATAGAAGAAAATTCTTGAGACAATGATGGAGTGATCTTTTAAGAAATGCGCATGCTGCCCATTTCCCTGTCACAAAGGAGTCTTTTTTTGTGGAAAGTAATATATTATCAATGAAGCTCAATCAAAATGTGATTTAGAAAAGCATCTAAAGTAATTTGAAATACTTTTACTGATGTGTTATGAATGTATATTCCTTTTTATATATGCACAAGAGTAATATACAATAAAAATTTGTGTCTGAGTCCAAAAGAACTCTTCCAAATAAGTGTATAAATTCTACAGGATAAAAAAAGCATTGTGTCATAGATTAATTGGAAGTGCTTTCTTTTTCTTAGTGGTATGTAATATAATGGTGCTTTTTACAATCAATTATGTGTTAGATGAAATGAAATACAGTAATATATATTTAAATTAACAAATGACAACTTTATATCTTAGATTTGTAGTATTATTAAAAAATCCCTTTACTGTTTCTATTAAAGAAAATCCAAATGATGACCTTATCCTCCATTTACTCATTGAACTCTCACGAAATCTTTCAAAACACAACTTGAAAAGATCCAGAATGAATGTTTAATTTCAACACATTGAATTCAAAACCAAATACATGTTTTACAAGGATCACATCTAGGTTGTGATTATCCTCAGCACCATCAGTCTCAATGTCATCTTTATGTTTTCTTTATAAAGTTTTTGACATTTTTTAGAAGTATTTTGTAATAAATACCACTTCAGTGGCAGTAAGGATAATTTGAGGCCCAATTAATGATGGTTTATTGGGAATATTTTGAAAGGCAGGTATGACAACCTGGATGATTTTATAGTTGTAAGCTACTGTCTTATTCATACTCAGGAGAATATATTTTAGAAATTACTTATTGTCAGTATTTACTACTTTAGTTGAAACAGACATGCATTATGGGATTGATGTGCTTAGGAGGGAAGTATTAGGTCTGCTAGAAACCAAACCTATGGTTAATAAAGAAACATTCTTCAGAAGTAGCTGAGTTTTGATAAGGACTTAAATATACAGTTGAGTGTAGTTGAACACCATCTGTCACATGGCAATCTGGGTCATGAATATGGCTTAAGTAATGTCAAATGGTTTTGATATTCTTCCCATGAAATATATAATAAATAATCATTTGAGAGGAAAGTTAAAGTTTGGTCAAAGTAACAACTTTGATTTGCCAGTTTGATTTGATTACTAATCACACATTATCAACATTAGCAGTAGTTTCCTTAGTGATACTTGGCTACCTTTTTGCATGATATGAAATGTGGTCATGTATTGAAAGAAACATTCCAACATCTAATTTATAATTGTTGACTTCTACTCTCTGATTACCATATGCTTCAGGATTTATGCTATCATCTGCAAGTTTTGGCATGCTTTTAGGAGATACCATTTTACCAGAATTCAGGATAGAAAGTGATCTTACTTCTTTCATTAAGTCACCCACATTAAGGTGTTTTGTTACCATTTCAGTGTGTCTTTTCCTACCTATAGTGTATTAATGAGTAAGATGTTGGGCAATAACATGGTTCTTGCAGGGATTAGTAATATATTTTTTGTCTAAAATATAAAGAGTTATTCTCTTCTTGTGATTCAATTCTCATTTTAATTACTTATAGGATATAACATTTGATCTCTCTTGGAGTCACACTAATTTAATATATTAAGGAATTTGCTTGTGCTTTGGCAACTCTGAAAACTAATTTGACTTTCTACATTGTAAATGGATTATACATCTCCAATTTTTGTATGTAGATCAGTAGGCTTGGTGTAATTGGTACTTGAAATGGAGTTTTACTGTACAAGTAACTGAAATGGACCAGAAAGTGGGTGGAGGCTGGCAGAATTTTGAGGAACATGACAGAGAAAGACTAAATTATTTTCAATCTACTGCTAGTTAATAATTTGGATTTGATGACACTGCTCAGTAAGGCTCAGAAGTGAAGAACATGTTACTGGATATTGCAAGAAGGGGATCCTTGATATTTAGTGCTAGAGAACTTTGCAAAAGTGTCTTGCAATTAATATGCATAAAGTAGAACTTGTAAGTGAGGCTATTTCTAAGGAAAGTATTGAAGGAGCCATGTGTTTTCTTTTTCCTGTTTACAGTAAAAGGTGAGAGGAGAACGATAAATAGAAGGAAGAGTTGTGAAACAAAGGAACAGGACTTGATAATCTTGAAAATTCTTAGCTTCCCCCATGGCAAATTACTAAATTAAGATATGGCACCTGAGCAGTGTCAAGAAAGCTTGTTTTAGAGAAAAGGCTAAGGGTGTGATATTACAACCTTTTGCTAAAACTCAGAAAGATCAAAAGCACAGAGTATTCAGTCACACAAAGGGCCCTTTCAAGAGATTAAGACTGTGCCTCACAGATTCTCTCATTCAAACCAAGGAGACTATAGGAGATTTTAGGGTGTTGTCCCTCAACCATATCAGCAGGAGACTAAGGGAAAGAAGGATTTATCTCGCAAAGATCTGTGAATGTAGCTTTTTTCTAATGGAGTGAACCCCATTAAAATCCACAGGAGACCAACAAAGTTCTTGAGAAAATTATTCCAACAGAACACCACCAACTTGGATTAAACTGGACAGAGAGAATGCAAAACGAAAGCAGACTGTCAGATCCTCAAAATGCCATAGCAGGAGGCAGGCTGTTATGATTACTCAGACATAGATACATGTTACTTTTCTTGAAAAGGAAGAGGAGCCAAAAGCCCAGAGGGTGGAGTCATATTATACTATACACTAAATAGAAACCATGGGAGAGAGAGAGAGAGAGAGAGAGAGAGAGAGAGAGAGAGAGAGAGAGAGAGAGATACTGCATACTAAAGTTATTTCTAGGCTTTGAAACATAATAAGTGAACTCCCAACATTTGCTCAGCTGGATTTCAGAACTGCTATGGATCAATGACCCCCTTTTCCTCCATTTCCTCCCTTTTGAAGATGAATATCTATAGCTGTTATCCTATGTCTATCACACCATTGCATTTGGGGTATGTTGAGGGCAATTGACTTATCTCTTCAGTTTCACAGGTCCAAAAATGGAGAGAAATTTTGCTTCAAAAGCTGTACTTAAAGGATTACACCCAGGAGCCTTATCTGTACCTTGATCTAATTTAGATGATAAAATTTTGGGCACTTAACTGAGTTTCTAATGTGATGAGATTCCTGTAAACCTTGGAAAGGAGTGGATATATATTTTTATATGGGACAGATTTGAAACATTAGGGGTCACAAGGCAGACTGTGGTGACCAGATTTAAGGTGTGCCCCCCCCCCCCGCTGTGCCCCCTGACAATTTGCAACACATGGTATTTATGTCTTTGATTAATACCCTCTGCTTGACTGTGGACAAGACTTGAAATTTGCTTTTAACCAGGAGAAAGCAGCAAAAGTGATGGGATGAATAGAGTTAGGTGAATATAATGACAAAGAGTGTATCACCTATTTTACTGGAGTTTCTCTCTTTCCTTGTTATTGGCTCTGAGGAAGCAAGCTTCCATGAGTCTTATAGCCATGACCTGCCAACAACCTGAGGGAGCTTGGAAGTAATTCTTTCTCAATTGAGCCATTATCAGAACTTCGTCTTGGCCACAAAATTTCAAGGTCATTAGTTTGCTAACTGAAATAGTCAGTTAATGAATGTATGTATGAATGCATTGATCTGCCTGTCCATCCATCCATCCATCCATCCATCCATCCATCCATCCATCCATCTTTCTAGCTACTTCCAGAGCTGAAAAAGAAAGGGATTTGTTTGCTTTTGCTGAATTTATGTGACAAGTCAATTTAAAATTGGCATTATTCAAATTTTCATAGGAGTTACTGACATTTTGGCTATGCTGATGATTATGAAAAGAGTGTGTGTGTGTGTGTGTGTGTGTGTGACTTTCAGCTGTTTGAGTTAATTCACTGCTGTACAAAGAAGGAAGCACTTCTTTATAGAGACCTATGAAGACATTGCTTCTTGGGTTTGTGGAAGCCATTATCCACAATGAGTTTGTGGAACTCATTATCTTACTGATGTATGTTAGGGACTCATTTTCTTCAATCCTATAAGTAAGCACTAGTATTGTCTATTTTAGAAGAGATATACCCTCTGTCTGCTTAGATTCTTCATGTCCTAGAACTCTGCACATGCTATAGCTCTCTGAATGTGTGGCTACCAGGAAAGTGGAGGGAAATCAAGACACTTTAAAGTTACATCAATTCATACAGAGGAAACAGATAATTGAATTTATCATAGATTTTTTTTTTTTTTGTGTGTGTACATGTTCCTTGAAAAGACACTGAGAATTGGGAATTGTCATCATATTGTGTCCCTGGCCCTGGTTCTGCTCTTCCTTAGTCCAAGTCCTCCTGGGATCACCACGTCCATCCTAATGTCCATGTTGCTGATATGATATATAAACCTGCATCTCCACAGACTAATGATTAACCCCATTAACCTCCATTAAGCTTTATTTTTTTGAAAATATGCTTACACTTTTCTTTAATTCCACTCCTTTTTACCCTTTGAGAAGGGTTGCTGACAGGATCTATTACCAAACAGAACCTGAGGTGATATGAACATAACCTGGATTTGAGCAATATCTTCATGGGGATTGCTTAATGCTTTCCCTTCTACTATCCTTTTCCTCACACTCCTCTCATTTCAGAGTTCAAGAAGCCCTGAAACAGAAAGAGGTCAGATATATTGCACAAGTGCATTTAATAAATCAGTAGGTAAAGATCTCATTTGAAGCCTCCTACCTGGGTTTTTGACGAATTCTGTATTCTATACTGTCTCTCATAGCAGATCCATTAGATTTAGAAAAATAAGCAGCTCCATGCCAGAAATCTTGCATTCTCCCTAAGTGTGAGGGAATTTACCTCAGATCAAGCCTCAGAATTGAGCCTGTGCTTGCCTTCAGCACTAAGTAGCTAGTCTTTGCCAAGAACCTGATTCCAAAACTTTTTTCTCAGCTACTTCTCTACATACTCAAAACAATAGCACAGAGAGTAACTAGGAATAATGTGACAACTCATATGAGGCCAGAGGTGTTAAAACTGGGGATACAAACAGTCACAGATTTCCTTGAGACATGGCTGTGTGAAGTTGGTTACCTCAGGGTCTCACTCCTTTTTAAGTATTCTTTTAATTAAAAGAAGTTAACTGTAATTATTTTCTGGTTATGAAATTTCTATGTGCCTGTTGAAAGAAGGCTGGGGGAAGAATAAACTAATGAACACAATACATCCATAATTTTACTACTTGTTATTTCACATGTAAATACATTTCCTCTCATGATTTTCTCTAGCTTTTCTAAAGATATTTGAAACCAGAATACTTTTACGATGTTATATGGAGCCCGGTTCACGTTATCATCCTATCACAAAGTTTTCCAACGTTCTTAAGGAATACTTATACACTTTTAAAATGTCTCTATTATAACCCAACATCCTAAAGAAATATTAACTCTTCCTTAATATACTGTTCATTTGGTTTGAAGAGTTTCTTATAACCAAATTTTTAATTATTATTCCAAGTCCTAATGATGGCTTATGAGGCCCTATATGGTGTAGTGTCCAAATACTCCTTTGAATTCATCTTCCTCTACTCTGCCTTTCAACACTTTACTTCAGCTCTACTGGACTCTTCCCTGTTTGTTGAACCTGACAATCTTGCTGTATTTCACATTCCCAGCATGTCCTCTGCCAGGAATGGTCTTCCTGGAAAGCTTAATGGCTAGTTCCCTCACCTCCTCAGGCCTTTACTTGAACTTTGCCTTCTCACTCCTTTTTTTATAATTTAAGTATTTATTTATTTATATTTATATATATATTTTTTATAATAAATTTATTTTTTTATTGGTGTTCAGTTTGCCAACATACAGAATAACACCCAGTGCTCATCCCGTCAAGTGCCCCCCTCAGTGCCCGTCACTATTCACCCCCACCCTGCGCCCTCCTCCCCTTCCACCACCCCTAGTTCATTTCCCAGAGTTAGGCAGTCTTTATGTTCTGTCTCCCTTTCTGATATTTCCCACACATTTCTTCTCCCTTCTCTTATATTCCCTTTCACTATTATTTATATTCCCCAAATGAATGAGAACATATAATGTTTGTCCTTCTCCGCTTGACTTACTTCACTCAGCATAGTACCTTCCAGTTCCATCCACGTTGAAGCAAATGGTGGGCATTTGTCATTTCTAATGGCTGAGTAATATTCCATTGTATACATAAACCACATCTTCTTTATCCATTCATCTTTCGATGGACACCGAGGCTCCTTCCACAGTTTGGCTATTGTGGCCATTGCTGCTAGAAACATCGGGGTGCAGGTGTCCCGGCGTTTCATTGCATCTGTATCTTTGGGGTAAATCCCCAACAGTGCAATTGCTAGGTCGTAGGGCAGGTCTATTTTTAACTCTTTGAGGAACCTCCACACAGTTTTCCAGAGTGCCTGCACGAGTTCACATTCCCACCAACAGTGTAAGAGGGTTCCCTTTTCTCCACATCCTCTCCAACATTTGTGGTTTCCTGCCTTGTTAATTTTCCCCATTCTCACTGGTGTGAGGTGGTATCTCATTGTGGTTTTGATTTGTATTTCCCTGATGGCAAGTGATGTGGAGCATTTTCTCATGTGCATGTTGGCCATGTCTATGTCTTCCTCTGTGAGATTTCTCTTCATGTCTTTTGCCCAGTTCATGATTGGATTCTTTGTTTCTTTGGTGTTGAGTTTAATAAGTTCTTTATAGATCTTGGAAACTAGCCCTTTATCTGATACGTCATTTGCAAATATCTTCTCCCATTCTGTAGGTTGTCTTTTAGTTTTGTTGACTGTATCCTTTGCTGTGCAAAAGCTTCTTATCTTGATGAAGTCCCAATAGTTCATTTTTGCTTTTGTTTCTTTTGCCTTCGTGGATGTATCTTGCAAGAAGTTACTGTGGCTGAGTTCAAAAAGGGTGTTGCCTGTGTTCTCCTCTAGGATTTTGATGGAATCTTGTCTCACATTTAGATCTTTCATCCATTTTGAGTTTATCTTTGTGTCTGGTGCAAGAGAGTGGTCTAGTTTCATTCTTCTGCATGTGGATGTCCAATTTTCCCAGCACCATTTATTGAAGAGACTGTCTTTCTTCCAATGGATAGTCTTTCCTCCTTTATCGAATATTAGTTGACCATAAAGTTCAGGGTCCACTTCTGGGTTCTCTATTCTGTTCCATTGATCTATGTGTCTGTTTTTGTGTCAGTACCACACTGTCTTGATGACCACAGCTTTGTAGTACAACCTGAAATCTGGCATTGTGATGCCCCCAGGTATGGTTTTCTTTTTTAAAATTCCCCTGGCTATTTGGTCTTTTCTGATTCCACACAAATCTTAAAATAATTTGTTCTAACTCTCTGAAGAAAGTCCATGGTATTTTGATAGGGATTGCACTAAATGTGTAAATTGCCCTGGGTAACATTCACATTTTCACAATATTAATTCTGCCAATCCATGAGCATGGAATATTTTTCCATCTCTGTGTTTTCCTCAATTTCTTTCAGAAGTGTTCTATAGTTTTTAGGGTATAGATCCTTTACCTCTTTGGTTAGGTTTATTCCTAGGTATCTTATGCTTTTGGGTGCAATTGTAAATGGGATTGACTCCTTAATTTCTCTTTCTTCAGTCTCATTGTTAGTGTATAGAAGTGCCACTGATTTCTGGGCATTGATTTTGTATCCTGCCACACTACCAAATTGCTGTATGAGTTCTAGCAATCTTGGGGTGGAGTCTTTTGGGTTTTCTATGTAGAGTATCATGTCATCGGCGAAGAGGGAGAGTTTGACTTCTTCTTTTTTTATTTATTTATGAGAGAGAGAGAAAGAGAGAGAGTGGGGAAGAGAGAGAGGGAGAGAGCACAATTGGAATGGAAGCCCAGAGGGAGAGAGAGAAGCAAATTCCTTGGTGAACAAGGAGCCCCACACAGCCCATCCCAGGACCCTAGGATCATGACCTGAGCTGAGGCAGATGCTTAACAAACTGAGCCATCCAGGTGCCCCCTTACTTCTTTTTTCAATCAACATTAAAACTTCAACCAACTCAGATAATCTCTCTACACCCTTCCAGCTTTATTTATTTATTTCCTTCTAATCTTCTCCATAGTATATTTGTCACCATCTAACACGCTTTAAAAATTCTTCGTTTTGGGCAGTCTGGGTGGCTCAGCGGTTTAGTGCCACCTTCAGCCCAGGGCCTGATCCTTGAGACCTGGGATCGAGTCCCATGTCGGGTTCCCTGCATGGAGCCTGCTTCTCCCTCTCCCTGTGTCTCTGTCTCTCTCTCTGTGTGTCTCTCATGAATAAATAAATAAAATCTTTTAAAAAATTAAAAAATAAAAATTCTTTGTTTCTTTATATCTATGTCTCCCACTCTCAACTCAAATGGAATTCCACAAGGACAATTTTTTTTTTACCACTCTATCCCTGATGGATAGAACAACAATGACAGGTTTTCAGTCTTCAATTAACATGTGTTTAAATGAATTTATCTACCAGCATTATAGGATACTTCCTTAAGATAGATGCTTAGGAATGGAATTATTAGATTTATGAATTATTGTTCCTAAGTATTAAACCACTGAGAATACTTTTGAAAGATACTCAAAATTGAGATATTTCCATTTAATGCTTTTCTTTTTCTTTCTTTTTTTAAAAAAAATATTTATTTAAGTAATCTCTGCATCCAACGGGAGCTCTCACCCACAACCCTGAGATCAAGAGTCACATACTCCACTGACTGAGCCAGTCAGGTGCTCCAATGCTTTTATTTCCAACTGGCTCAAGGAAAATTAATTGAGGGTTTTTTTTTGTTTTGTTTTGTTTTGTTTTGTTTTGTTTTGCTTTTGAAGAACCTAGATAATTCAGGTAACACAACAGCAATTCCTTCCTTTTCCTGATAGAGCAGGTTTATAAAACCATTTGTAATTATTTCCTCCTCCAATTCTCTTACTATGAGTGATGATTCTCCAGAATATTCATAAAACTTTATTGTTAGTATGTCCTGATGCACTATTACATGCATGTCTTTATTAATAAGAGTGTTAGCATTATGGCAGTACCACTATGAAAGATCAAATTTAGAGCCTTTGGAATACTGGAACCTAAGAGAAACTGGAACAACTTTTCCTGTAAAAATATATGTTTAGAGTATTGGGAATATTACTGATATTCTTTCAGAAGCAGAGAGTAATATCAGAAATATACTTGGGCAGCCTGGGTGGCTCAGCGGTTTAGCGCCTTCAGCCCAGGGTGTGATCTTGGAGACCCCGGGATCAAGACCCACGTTGGGCTCCCTGCATGGAGCCTGCTTCTCTCTCTGCCTATGTCTCTGCCTCTCTCTCTCTGTCTGTGTCTCTCATGAAAAAATAAATGAAATCTTTTTAAAAAAGAAATCTTATACTTTAATATAAGACAATTTATACCTACTTTGGTTAATTTTGTCTTGGTATTTTGATTTATATAATCTAAATATAAAGAAATTAATATTTGAAACAAGGACAAATTTCAAACTATTTGGCAGTACATTATTGGAATACATGTTAATACATATCTAGCAACCCATACCCAACAATATTCTATTGCATCTATTTGAAAATTTCTGGGAAAATTCTTAGAGCCTGACCTTTTAAGAAAAAAACATTTTTTAAGGAATTTACTTAATCAATGAATATGTGACCAACTCTGCTGTAGGTTGGAGGTAATGTGGTTATTTATGTAAAACCATAATCCATTAATTCTTTTATGTTCTCAGATTAATTTGTATGGACTACAGCCCAGTTTCATATTCTTATTTCCTAATACTTCTGGAACTATTTGAAATACAGTTCCAGGTTCTCTTGTCTTTGAGCAAGGTCAAAGAGTTTATTCCTTCTTTTCTTTCTCCTCCTTCACCCCTTCTTCCTCTTTCTTATGTGTACACACACACACACACACACACATGCCTGATATATACACACACACACGTGTGTGTGTGTGTGTTATTTATTTATTTATTTATTTATTGTATTTGGGTAGATACCTTATTAACACTAGAAACTTCTCAAGTAACTTCGATAGTAAAAACTTTTCATCTTACTTGATATCACTGATGCATTAACATTATTGTTGCTGAGTAAGGATGTGAATCCTTGAGGTGATTTGCCTTTTTGATGAGCATATTACTACTGTGCTCTTCTTTCCTTGGATCTTCAGAATGGTGAGGAATTCTTTTTTTTTTTTTTTTTTTTTTGGTGAGGAATTCTTATCCACTTCCACTCTAGTTGTGCAGATAAGTTGACTCAATACCCATTCCAAATTCCTTTTCTACTGACTTATTCTCCTGTAAAATCTAAGGCAAAAAACAAGCTCACAATCCCACCTCCTTTAAGCCAGAGAGATGACTTAACATGATTGTGGGCAAGAAGGTAGTGAGGGAACCTCTGACGGAGACCTTCCTTTCCTTGTCAGAGAAAAAGGCAAAACCATGTAAGGAAGGAGATTTTATCCTTCCACTTGCACCCTTCTTTTTCTTTGTCTGCAATGCTGAGAGACTGAGCAGTTTTCACACGACCACGAGGATGAAAGTTGTATGCTAAAAAACCACAGAAGAGAAAAAGTGACATCCTGATTCCTAGGGCAGCAGGATTCTTATTATCTGAGACACATTCAAGCCTCCCTTTAGTTATTGTTTGTTGGGTTATCTGTTATTTGCAACCAAGCCCAGTGCTGGCTTAGGCACGAGTCTTACTATCACCATCCCCCCTCATACCGCACTTACTCTCTTCTGAGGTGGTATGGGGCCGTTATGTCTCCACCTCCCACACTTACAAGGGCTGCCAGACAGAATCACTGATGCTTTTCTAGTCCTACTTTCCACTTGAGGCACACAGTGTCCAAAAAACAGTAGAGTGGCAGGGATAATGATGAAGACAAATTTCAACTTGTTTTACTGTTATCTGATGCCTTTCTTTTGAGATCTCTTAACAGAGAGAAATGTCCACTCTCCACTGCCTCTGCCTCAGTCAGCTGATGCCTCTTCCTAGAAATATGAGACATATTTTCACTTGTTTTACCTGGAAGTATAATCAAGCAACTGTTTCATGTTAACTACAGATCTCTCTCCCTATAAACATACTCATGATGGAAGAGTGGAGGGGCAAATTTGCTGTTTAGGGCCATGATCATATTTTAGAGGAGCAGGACAATGGGGGATTTGATAAATTTGGATTATGCAAAGGCAGGCCTATAATTGAGTTTGGATAGGAGGCTAAAGAGAGTGAAAAACACCAGGGGTTACACAGAGGGTTGAATAAAGAAAAGAAAGGGCCAGATGAGGAAGGAAAGGCAAGGAGATGGTTTAGGCTGGAGTCCCACATTGAATCAAAAGGCCTATGAGGAAAAAAATCACAGCCATTATATTAGCTAAAGGTCTTTAAAATCTGAATGCAGTATTTAGTTTGAATGGATGCTTTGCTTATAAAACCTCTTATATATCTTCTTCTCTTTATATGTCAGTTAAATCTGTTATTTTTCCTAAATGATTTTGGGAGAGAAACTACAGGAAAAGCTTGACCGTCACTTTTGGTTCAACAACATGCCAGATAGATGTTGGAAAAGCAGAGCGATTCCAGGATTCAACTGAAACTTCTCCTTAGAAAGGCTGCTGTTCTGAGACTTTCTAAAAATCACCAAAATCTCATGGAGCAAGCTTTGAGGCGATGACATGTGCTGTAAAGAGCCTCGTGAACCTTGGTGGCATGGGAGTTAACCTTTCAGAGAAACAAATAATAGCAACAGAAGATTATCTCCTAATAGGCATAAAATTTTGCTCAAATATTCTTTCATATTTGAGAAATTTTAGGGAGAAAATTTTTATTTTTCCCTAAAACTTTTTGCTTTTTTTCTTACATGCAAGTTAATGAACAGAACTGTGTTTGTTTTGTTTTCCAATAGATTCCCAGAATCTAGGGCAGAGCTATATAACAGGTCTCAATAGGTCATACCTAGTCACATAATAGGTTTTGATAAATACTTTTGATTCAATAGAATTAATTTATAAATGGATTTTAAAGATACAAAATTGTGAGAGTGTCAAATTAATAAATTATAACTTTTTTGTTACAAATACTGTTAAAAGATATTTTATTTAAAAATTCTGTTGAAGCCCTAGACTGTACATTTCTATGGATGCATTCATATTCTTTGATGAAGCAACATAAAACTTTCTGCAGAATGCTACTGCTACATTCAATGAAAAATGTCATTTGTCAATTGCTACATTCTTTTTAAAAAGATTGTTTTCCCAAACCTCGTTCGTTGTAGAGTTTTTGTTTCACTCTTTGCATTTATTTCGTTGCTAAAATACAATGCTATTTTTAATGAATTTGGACTGCATGATTAAACAAATTTTAAGCAAGGCAAAGTGATTATAAGTAACTACAAATAACAAAAACTTGGAAATAATCTGTTTTAATCACCTTGATTTAGAGCCAACGCATTCTGAAATGCTATTATAATTGCTTTTATCACATTTTCTCAGGCTTATTACTAGAAAAGCACTCAATGTATTGAGATTATATATATATATATATATATATATATATATATATCATTAGTGTCTTAATATATACTACTATGTATGCAAATATTTTCCTGAAAAATACTGATTTTTTTCATTATGATTCACCACAACCTCCTTGTTTCTCATTTTTCCCAATATACTTGGTTATCTGAAGACCATCTTTCCTCAAAAGTGATAAAGGCTGTCAAAAACTTCCTCAAGTTAACTTTATGCTCTTCTCTTCTGAAGTAGGAATCAGTTACATTCAAATTGATTTTGATCGTTCAAATTGGTTTCAAAATCCAAGAGAGGTGGTGGGTTATATTAATGTAAATATTTTATTTACTATATTGTACTATAGTTTTTATAAAAATGTCACCATTAATGGAATAGGGTAAAGTGTACACCACATGTCTCTGTGATTTATTTATGTGTTTATATTTTATTTATAAATATATATAATATATATTTATAAATATATAATTTATAGAATATAAATAAATTTATATAAATATAACTGCATGTGAATCTACATTTATCTTAATAAAAATTTCAGCTGAAATAAAACTCAAGATAAATCTGTTTACAGGCAAGACAGGTTGGCTTTAGACATGCAGGCAGTGGGAATTCTTCATGTAAAATACAATCAGCATTATTAATTAATGTGCTGCAATATGAGGTGCCTTTCTCTTACCTAAAGATAATCTCTCCCATTTAACTTTTGATTTATCTCTTATTTCAATGACAGGATCTTCCTTCTTTGAACAAATTCTATTTTCCTATGTGTTCAATTTTGCTTTCTTGAATATTATAGTGGCATTACTTAATTGTTCCCCGAATTTGTAGTTTTTTTACAACTTCCAGCTTCCAATTTCAGATTTTGAGAATCTATGAGCCTTTGAGTGCAAGAAATCAGTCCTGGAGAATGTTGCTGAGGTTTGCTTATTCAGCTCATGTTGTCCTCCTGGAACGAGAGATTAGTTGAGTAATAGACTTGTGACAATCACAGATCCAGTCGAATTCCAGGGAATGCTGTGGGAATTCAAGGTCTCTGTGATAGGCAGATGTGAAACTTACATATATTTTATTACTGTAACCAGCCAGCCAGGGCTAGAGTTCTTGCACAGAAATGAGTTAGACTCAAGAGAGAGGCAAAGGAATGGGGACGTGATCAAAAATTAACTAAAACTCTACAGTCTCTGGACCTTTTTAAATGCAAGAGATAACCATACAAAAATCAACCAACCAACCCAAACCTTTATTGTTGCAACATATGAGTCTTACCGAGCTTGAACTAATCTTGACCTTAGCCATAGAAAATCAGGTGTTGTGAGTAAAAACTGTGGAGCTGGTCTGAACCAAGGAAGGAGTAAAGAGAGAAATGCTCTGTCTTATGTTGTTGAGTTGGCTTTCTATCTGTAGTTACAAAGGAACTTTCCAAACTACGGCTTTGGGATACAGATCACATAAGAAAGGTTGGAATGCTGAAGTGTGTTGAAGGCTTTTAACATTCAGTAATCTATGACAATGGGATCTGCTTCTGAAATTAGGCCTCTGAAAGTTGGGAGGAGAAAAAATAGGTTTGATAAGGAGGGTCTTCAGTCCGTAGACTGTTATAAAAAAATGACTTAGAGTCTGGTTACCTGTTTTTTTTTTTTTTGTAGAGTTCGAATAACTAATTTCTGGCCTTGAGCTGAGGTTAATATAGGGTACAGGAGGGGACTGATTTTCCAATCTTCTTCCTGCTTCCTCAATTGAGGCTTCACTGTCAAAGGGTAAAAATCACTCCTGTTTTGGTGAAGTACTTGGGATACAGCTATGGGGGGTGGGGGGGCATTATATTTGCCTTGTCAGCCATACGATTTGGGGTAGAAACCATTATACTGAGGGCTAGAAGTATGGTAGCAACCAGTACTGGTCTAGTCGGAGACAGAAATTTCTAGATCCAAGTCTGGGTTTAGCAACTCTTACTAGATAACATCTGTGGCTTTAACTAGTATGCCCTGATATATACTAGAAACAAACAGATAAGAATATTTCTTAATTTCCTATGACAGCAGTATTTCCCCTAAAAATCTAACCAAACCCAGCTAAAAATAGCCAACTTTCTGCTCAACCCTAGACTCCAAATTCACACTATCAGAAAGTAGTTAGCTCAGACACAGAAGCCATACTGTTGTCTGTGTTTGATGTTGCAGTGGGGGTGGGGGATGAACAAGGAAATTCCCCGCAGAAAGTTTTCCTAGGAACCATTCCATTTAGAAATGTCTAGAGAGCACTGTTGATTTCAATTCTTCTTTTTCTCAAGTGGGAGATTTTGCTGTAATTATTTTAGCTACCACAGGTGTTCTTGGAGGAGATTGTATTTGGGCTTGTCCTAGCTACAGTAACTGGAAAGGATTTTGAGTTCACTCTGTTGGGGGCGGCAGGGGGAGTATATTTCACATAGGCACAGGCATTTTTGGAAGTGTGTATCTTGACTGAAAGGTATGTTTGGATGCTGAATATTATAAGGAAAGGTGTGCACTAGAGTGGAATCACCTTTGGTTTTCTCCCTGAGTCTAATGCCAACTTTTCCCTCATCTCACTAACGATCTCTAATTGGGCAAATCATGAGGCTCCAGGGAAGCTGACCCCACTACTGACTCTCACTAGTTCTTCCCAGAGAAAAAGGAACTTCTCATCAAACCATTTCTGAAACTAACCCTACTTCTGGATCATTTTGCTTAAAGAGTCAGTAAATTCCTTTTTTTGTTTAGGTGTTTCAAGTCGGATATCATATTTGTCACATAACAGAAAAACATATTCAAAGGACAAATCTCTTTCTGGATATAAAAGAATAGAAACGAAACAAATCTCCCTTTGTGTCTGCTTACTTCTAACCATCATTTCATTATTTTTCTTCTTATCACTACAGTAGTTGAAAATGTAGTGTTTGCTAGGTCTCTGCAATTCTTCTTCTCTCATTTACTTGACAACCCCCTGGTTTCAGCTTTCCATCCTCATCATTGTACAGAAATAGCTATTCACAGGATTTAATTGGCTTGCAGTAATAGCCAAATCAGTTCTTAACTTATTCATTCTCTTTCCATTGCTGTCAGTTGATACCAACTTCCTTTCTTCTCTTTTTTGGCCTTCTTAAAGTCCCTCTCTCATTACTTATGTTTTTATATAAACTTTCAAAGAGCCTCTCCTCAATCCTTTAGCTTTCTCTTCTGCCTGTATTTTCCAGAGTTTCATTGATGCTATTTCCCATTTCCTTGACTTTTAAGCAAGTTGAACCTTACTATATATCCTTACATAAATTATATACATTTTCCTAGTTTGTGACAATACCCAGGACTCCTCCCTATCCTCCTCCCCAGTCTTATTTCTATCCAAAACTCTTGCCTCTGTAACTTGAAACTTGATTTGAATCTCTGAGTACTCTGAACTCAGTATACTTATATAAGTGTTTGCTTTATCTGAATCTCAGCACAATCATATGAATTTATGCTTGAGTTATCACTTGTTTTATGTTTTCCTGGTGTGTTGGTTAGGAATTCTTTGTCCTATCTGGGGCCTTGTATTAAGGTTGTTGTATTAAGGTTGTATTAACCTTGTCAAGGTTCTTCAGAGAAACAGAACCAAGAGGGTATATACAGATACTTAGAAAGGGATTTGTTATGAGGGGTTGGCTCACGTGAGCCAGGGAGCCAATTATGGAGGCTAAGAAGCCCTATAATCTGCCATCTGCAAGCTGGAGGCCCAGGAAAGCCAGTGGTATAGTCCCAGTCCAAACCTGAAGGCTTGAGAACTGCAGGGGGGTGGGGAGCAATGGTGTGAGTCACAGTGAGTCCAAAGACCTGACAACTAGGAGTGAAAATGGATATCCCAGCTCAAGCAGAAGCAAATTTGTTTTACCTCTACTGTTTTGTTCTATTCCGGCCCTTAACAGATTGGATGATATCCATTTACACTGGTGAGGGTGATCTTTATTCAGTCCACTGATTCAATTGCTAATCTATTCTAGAAACACCCTCACAGATACACTCAGAAATAATGTTTTATTTACTATCTGAGTATTTCCAGTCAATTGAACACATAAAACTACCCATGATGCATTAATAGAACACAACCCCCTACTTCATCCTACCTCCACCCCAAGGGAAAGAGGGAGGAATGAAACACAGATTCATCTTCCTTCTTACCATCCCCTGTACATCAGTGGAAGCTGGCTGTGTTGTGGCATCAGTTAAATACTAGTAGGCTACTGGAAACCAAGAGAAAGATAGAAAGGAGGCTACATAACTGTAGACGATTTTTTATGTCATCATAGTCTTCATCTTTAACCAATGATATTGGCTCAATATGGGGTAATAAAGATAAAAAATAAAGTTAAACGCTGAGGTAGGAGGTGGTAAAGTCCCTTTTTGGTCAAGTAGAAGCTAATTAGATGGCTGGAATAGGGCTCTGCTACTTTGGAACCCAAACAGTTTGTGTGGGCCTGAAGGAAAATGGAGAACCCCTGCATATGTAAGAGATCTATATGGGAGTGTTGGTGACAGATAGCTGGTCTCCTCATAGTGTTATTCTTCTTTCAGAGAATTGCCTAAAATGTAGAAGGGTTTTTTACTCTTCAAACTTTGCAGGTAGAGATTGCCAGCTAAGAATGAAGGGCTTGGATCTTGGGTTGGAAACTTGAGGTAGGAAATAATCATTTGAAATCATAGTTCATTGAGAAGGAGCTGCCAAAGATAAGAAAATTACTTTCAAGAGGCTCTACGTGTCCAAGGAAACCAGAAAAAGTAATTAAAGTCATACCATCTCATCAAGAAAGGAACTGTGGTCCAGAATGATGTGATTTATTTTCTAGTCTTCTTCCTAAGCTCATCTCTTAAATGATGGTATTCTCCAGATGTCCATCTTCGACCCACTGTTCTTATGTTGTGATCTCTTCCAGAGTGATCTCATTTCCTCTTATGATTTCAGTTCCTGGTGACTTCAATCCTCTATCTTTATCCTTGACATTTTCCCACAGATTCATACTTCTATCCATCTGTCTACTCTATGACTCCAATGATGTCGTCTTAAAAACTCAAACTCGACTTTTATAAAACAGTAATTAACTCCCACCACCACAAATCTGCTCTTCTCCCATCTGCCTAACTCCGTTATCATTATTATTTCTCCATTTTTTGTTGTATTTGGAAGTATTGACAACGCTTCATTTACCCGGGCTAAAAACCGTCCTCAGGGACACTTTCTTTTCCTTATCCCAATATCCAATAAATTCCTATGAATTTTAACTCATGTTTTTCTACTCTCTCCCCTACATTCCATCATCCTTTACCCTTGCTTTAATTCAGGCTACTAACCTCTTTTATCCTAAATTATTGCAGCAACTTCTTAACTGGTCTGTGCTGGTCAGAATTTTCACTGTAAGCAATAGAAAATGACATTGGCTAGTTTAGGCAGAAAAGGATATTTCATACAGGTTTGGGAATATTTTTTTAAAGTTTTTTTTTTAATTTTTATTTATTTATGATAGTCACACACACACACACACACACACACACACACACACACACAGATAGAGGCAGAGACATAGGCAGAGGGAGAAGCAGGCTCCATGCACCGGGAGCCTGACGTGGGATTCGATCCCGGGTCTCCAGGATCGCGCCCTGGGCCAAAGGCAGGCGCTAAACCACTGCACCACCCAGGGATCCCCAGGTTTGGGAATATTTATAGAATCAACAGGAGAGTTGGAGAACCAGATTCAGAAAATGTGTGGAAACCAATGGAGTATAGTCAGCAGGCGCCACAGCCAATGGGATGTGTTATAACAATCTGTTTAGGGTGTTACTGCTAGCACTGGCCTTGCTGATAAAAGTACAATTCTCACCTCCGGCTCCACTGGCAGTGCTATTTTTGAATGCCATAGCTAACTGTCCTTTCACATTATTCACTCCATATTCAAAGTCCTAAGTGCAAGTGTCAAACTGGCAACCCTAAACATGCCCATGCCTTAGGTCCTGGAAGATGAGGAGAAAAAATTTGTCCTCATTCAGTTGCTATGATGGGAAGTGAGTCTTGCTGTCCCCAAGCTTCACACAATAGGGCAATTCTTTTAAATTGAGAATACTGAAAAATTGGGTGGCAATAATAATAAAGACAGAAAGAACCACCCAAGAAGTGGATATCTGTAATCAATCTTCTTCAGGGAAACCAGGGGAAGAGAGGAGACAGGTACTCGGAAATTGCTGCAGAGACCCAGGCAAGAAATTATGGGCTCCTGAAGTAAAGTTGTGACAGAAAAGTGGGGAGAAATGGGCAGATCTGAGGGATATATAGGAGCTAGAATGAAAAAGGGTTTGTGATTTATGGATGTGTGGGATGAGAGAGATAGAGAAATTAAGGTTGGCATTGAGATTTCTTTCTCAAGCAATTAGGAAGGATGAAGTGATTCCTTTAGTTTTGGGAGTATTTAATTTGGGGGGCTTGTGGGAGAGTCAGTGATGATGTCATTTAAGTGGATGGCTGTGAATCTGGGATTCAGAGGACAGAGCAACATTGGAGATGTGTTTTTTGAACCATCAATACAAAATTGATAATTAGGTGATAGGACTTATGTGATGACCCAGGTATGGTATACAGAGTGAGAATGCCCAATTCTATGGAAGCTGACATAAGTAAGTTCTGCTGCCCAGCATGCCTCTTTGTGGCAGCCATCCAGAGACATTTGGGCCACATCACTTCAATTCTTCCAGATTTAGCACTTGGCTCATTGCTTCTTTTTTGTTAACATTAATCCTGCCAAACTCTTGGTGATTTCAATATGCCTCTACTGAGTGTATTTCCATCACCCTGGTGTCTTAGATCCTTGACCTTCACATTTCCAAAGATTTTTGTCTTTCACTCTGCATCAGCCCCTCACTTTTTATTGCCAGACACTGGATTGGTGTTTTTCAATTATGACCTTTTAGCAGATCATGAAATCAATGAAATTGTCATAGGGAGCATTTATTTTAAATTAACATTTCTTTAAAAATTTTTTCTAAGTTGAAAATATCAGCAGGCTTCGTATATGCTTAGTGTCTAAACCCAGTTATAAATTAATATAATCTCTTGTATACAAGATTTACAATTGTTTATATATTGTAAAAAGAGAAAAGGCAGACTAAAAGCAAAATGACAAGCTTGAGTGGGATTATTTTGAATTTATTAGTGAATTAAAAAACGTGCCTTCGTGCCTTCAAACAAGGACAAGGACAAAGACAAGAATGATGTCTCTGAGTAGGCAAAGGGAAATGGAATCCAATACTCAAAATATTTCTACTATTCCCTCTTTTTTGCTACACAATTAACTTTCTTTGTTTACAAGATTGTTCTCACTTGCATACAAAGATGTAATAAAATTTGCATTAAAAAAAGAAATGCCTCACATGACAATACATCCTACTCTACCTCCTTCTTGTCTGTTACTTTTTACAGAAAATTTTCTGTACTCATTATGTCCTTTCTCTCTTTCCTTGAAGCTTATTTTGACCATTGCAGTCAGATTCTTATTTTTACTACTTCACCAAAACTGCTCTTTTAAAGTTACAAAGATCTCTGTTTTCTAAACCCAATGAGCATTTGATGTAACATAATTCCTAAATAATGTTTGACAGGGTTGATCATTAAATCTTTTTTGAAACCCTTTCCTTGCTTCACCCTGATTCTTTAATAGTCTCTCTCTGTTCTTCTCACACTTCACTAGTATCTTACCTGTAGCATTTTCAAGTGTTAACCACTTCCTCAAGCTGGACATAGTCACTTCCTGTGGCTTCAGTGAGGCCACTGAACTCTTTCGGTTTATTTTTGTCTTCTTTGGAGACTATTCAGTTTTCTTTACAAGCTTCTTTTATTATTATTCCCCAAATCCTCAAATATGAGCGTTCCTTCAGGGTTCCATTCTGGGATCTCCATTCTTTATTAATTCAATAATATAGAGTAGGGGCTTATTACAGATAGACATTATCATAGGTGTTAAGATGTAGCAGTGAACCAAATAAGCAGAATTTGTTTACATGGAGTAAGAGCTGTGGGAGACAGCAGGAAATAAACACATAAGCAAAAAACATGGAAGTAAGTGAGATGAAGGAAAATAGAGCATAATGAGGTGGTACAAAGATACTCAATGGAGAGACAATTTTATGTAGGGGCCAGGAGTGCTTGTTTTGGCAGCACATAAACTAAAAATCTAGGGGTCAGGGAAGGTCCTGAAATAAGTAAGAGAAGTTACAGGTTATAATTTGGAGGTGGGCATTTCAGAAAGATGAAATGTGTCAGCCATCCAGAGACATTTGGGCCACTCAAAGAAGGTTAAGTAGGAGGATGCCTGGTATGTACAAGAAAAAGCAATAAGGCCAGTGTGTGGAGTGGGAAGAAGGAGAGAGGGGAATGGGAGGACATGAAGTGAGTAAGGAAAATTAGGACCATAGCAAAGAAAGCATTGTGAACCATGAGAAAAACTTCAGATTTTATTCTGAGTGATACGTAAAACCACAAGAGAGTTTCCATCAGCAAGAACCTACATCTTGAGGTTTAACTTTGTTAAGGGAAGACTGAATGACTTGGGGGGTGGGGTGCAAATTGAATCATAAAGACCAATTAAGAAGTTACTGAAATTAGTCCTCTGAGAAGTGATGACAGTTTGCACTAGGGTGGTGGTGGGAGAGATGGGCACTGGTAAAATTTTGGCTCTAGTTCAATGACAGAATTGACAGGATTTCTTGAAGTTTTGGATGTGAAGCTTAAGAATAAGAGAGAAATCAAAGATAACTCTAAATTTTTGGACTGAGCAACTGGTAGAATGGAGCTGCTATTGACTGAGGTGAGGATGACTAGGGGATAAACAGATTGGGGGAAGGTCTTGGGGTAATCAAGCTTTGGTTTTGTTCATTTTAAGCTTGACCTACCTGTTAGAATTGAAGTGTATGTGTCAAGTAAGCAGGCAGGTATATGATTCTGGAGCTTAAGGGTGAAATCCTTGCTGGAAACACGCAGTTGGTATTGTCAGATCATAGTTGAAGCCATGGAACTAGAGAATCAGAAATCACCTAGAATGAGAGGGTTAGACATAGAATTAAAAAGTCAAAGCTCCTACTCTTATATGTATTTCTTCCAGCAGGGTGGCCCCACTTAGCCAGCAATCTTTGTTCTCAATTCCTTTTGTCTCTGTCTTGAGCCCCAGTAATGTCAATGCCATTAACTGTGACATCAGAGTGGAGTCTTGGATTCTGACCCTGAGTAGACATTGGAGGTAAAACTAATGGACTATCAGGAGCTTTCTATAGTTCAGAAGAAAATGAAATAAATTTGGCAGCAAAGAATAAGAGGCTGCCTTTTAAAATAGAGAGCTGAACTCTGTAATGGATCTTTGCCAATCCATTCAGAGTCTGCCCTGCTAAGAGGGAGAGGAGAATGAGTATTATCAATGATGCAAGGTCAGGTTGGAGGAGTCCCTGGGACATCGACCCCTTTTGTGATACTGCTTGCAGGATTATCAGTCCCTGCTAGACTCCTGGTAGAGGAACGTGTCCAGTTGCCTGGCAGATTTTTCATTATACCAAAAGAGAATCACTTGAGGAATGTGTGGGAATTGGAACCTGGAATTATGTACTTTTGGTCATCTCCATTTTGGCTTGTGGTAACATTAAATCTTTTCCCTTCACTGCTGCTCCTGTGTTGCCTTTGGCTAACGCTCCTTCTGAAGTCATGTGCCTTCTGGGTTGTGGCAGGTGGTGTAAGGGGCTAGTTTCTGTGTCAGCAGTGTGAGTGCAAGTATGTCTGTTGGCATGAATATCAAGGAGATGCCAGCTAAAAGACTTTTTGCCTTGGAGTTTGAAGTCAAATCTCTACCCATCATCTTCTTAAATGTCTGTAATAGCACATGTGTATTTGGGGGTAAGGATCTGTTTTTATAAATTTAAAGAAGTGACAAAACACAGCAAATAATAAAAACTGAGACTCTTGAATGAAGACATAGGTCAGATAAAGAAATGTATCATCTGAAATACGTAATGGATCACTATATTAACCATTCACATTTGGAGAATGTTCTTCAATTTATTAAACCATCCAATGAGTGGGTTGTGAAGCATTATTGTATCCCTTAAGGGTTTTAGTTTAAAGGCCACATACAAAGGGAGCAAAGGAATTAACTGAAAGGATTAAGAGTCTCAGAATCACCAGGAAGGTAAAACTAAGAGGTTTGGATTCCAGGTAGCAAGAACCACACCGTAAAACACATTGTATAACTGGATTGCAGAAAATACAATTGTTTCTAGTGCTGAGAACTATGCCTTGATGTGCATCCCACCTATACTGCTCCTGGGGAATCCTCTGGTTCTCCCATCCCTGAGAAACAGGTACCGATGCTGCCACTCCTACCAGCATCAGAGCATATTTTCAGCTCTTCCTTCTTTTCATTTTTGATTTTTGATTTATAAAAATGGTGGGTACTTCTGATTGGCTCAGCATAGGAAATGTGCCTGTTACTAGCTGCAAAAACATCTGGGTTGGTTGTGTATCTGGCATCTTCTGCTTCTACAGTAGGATATGCCTTCCATCAAGATTTATAAGATATAAAATTTCCTAAATGTACAGAAGAAGGTCAGATGCTGGGCAGCCAAAAAAGTGACATATGTCTGTATTAATATAAACCCTTTGGCTGCTTAGAATCAACACATACTTCTTTCTAAACTTACGCTTCTAAATGAGAAAATTGTTTGCATGTAACAGAATAAATTATTCCATATAAAACCGAGGATGTACCCACTGCCTTCCAAAATGGAAACAACCCAAATCTTATCAGCTACTATATCTAGCACAGGCCACACTCCCTGAGTAATATCCATTCCTCCCTCAGTTTCGCCATGACCCCAACCAGAGATTCCACCTTGCACATAAAATAGTGGGGGAAAGGGAACAAAAAGAGTAGGAAAACTAGTACAAGTGTATAAGTATGTATGTGATCCAGAAAAAAAGTATTTTTAAAAATCTTTTTAAAAGTTTATTTGTTTATTTTTAAATAATCTCTACATCCAACATGGGGCTTGGACTCACAACCCCGAGATCAAGAGTCACAAGCTCATCTGACTTAGCCAGTCGGGCACCCCCAGAAGCCTTTTCTTTACTTCACAGAGGAGGGTTCATAGACCCCACCTCTCTCTTCCTCTTCTCTCTCATCCAGCTCTGTATTACACAGGCATGAAGACAGTCACTATCTCATTGACAGAACCTTCTCACTTTATCACAATCTTTTTTACATTTCCTGTCTCCATAACCATCATCTTGGATCAAGATGTTGGCATACAATAGCCCCTAAACATTTTTTTTCTCTTTTCCCTCCTTATCTCCCCACCAAATTGCTTCCATAAAAGCTTGTTATCTTTAAAACTGCACATCTGATTGTGTCACTCCCCTGCTTCCAGTAACTTGTAATTATCTTTGGAAAGAGTCCACAGCCCTTAGCATGGCCTGGCAGGCTTTTCACATGTGACCTCCATTCTTCTCCAGCCTCATACACTTGTGTCTCTATTTCTCCCTTTTCATATTCTCATTACCACTCCTCTCCCAGTTTCATAGAAACCCCATTCCTTCCAGCTATGGCGACTGACAATGATATTCTCTTTGCTTGGAATGTTCTTGCCAGCATCTTCTCATCCTTCAACTCCTTGATTTTGACTCAATTTCAAATCTTCACATCTCAATCACATATTTCCCCCCCCAAACCCAGACAGGCAAGGCCCCCACCTTGATTGCTCTTCTTACCACTGACTGTCACAAATATTATTCCTATGACAATTTGCTAAATACCTTGACCTATGGAACCTAAGTCCCACAGGGAAATGGGCAGCATCCGCCTGTGCACTAAGTCCTCAGTGCCTAGGGTGCTTACAACCTGGCATGTGGCATAGGCCCAACAGGGAACTGCTGACCAAGTGGGTAAGTGAAAAGGTCCTGCATTGGTATTACTACGCTAGGCATTCTATATGGCTGCTTTCCGGTTTCCATTTTCTCATGATAAAACTCAATTACTTAATCCTCTGGTTTCCCAGGTAATTAGATTTTGCTGGGAAGGCAATAAAAGAAGAATTCTGTTTGCAAATCAGGCTCATTTTTTTGCTGTGGAGAGGTGAGACAGCTTCACAACAAACCAAATGTCATTTGTTTCCCAGCACTGAACTTTGGCAAGGCTATTTCTCTGCTAATTCGAGGGACTAAGAATTTATGCAATTTCCTCTGAAGAAAATTATCCTTTTAAGAACATGAAGAAACTATTTGATTCTTCTCACCTAAACTTAATTGTTTTACCAGGCTCCATTTCTTCTTGCACCTGACCTTTTTTCTTACAGAACCAATTCTGTTTCCTTTGTATAAACCTCTCACATTAAAAAATTTGCCTTTCAAATGCACGATGTCCTAGGATGTGTATATTGAACGACCAGAAATAACTCAGTGACATATTCTTCTTGCTTATTTCATACATATTTCCAACTTATGACTCATTGGTTTAAAGAGGACAAATGTGAAACTAAGAGCAAAACAGAGGGCTTGATGTACTTGTGCCTGAGAGGCGGATGAATCACTCTGCTGCTGGCAAAGCGTCCCGGATTGGGGTTGCCTGTCTAGTGGGCTTGAATGACCCCCACTGTTCCCTGTCCTGGCCCCACTCACAAACTCACTCGCAGCCTCACACAAACACACATCCCCAACACCACACACGTCTTTCTTTAGAAGCCCCGTGGGACTATTTTAGGCTGGAAAGCATGCATATGATGAAGAAAGTGACTGTCTTGGAGGCTATAAGTTGGTATATGAACACGTCAGAGGGACCCAAAGTGTTAGCAGTGGCATTTTCATTCTCGGTTTTCAAAGAATTTTATTTTCCTCTCTCTTTCCACCATCTGTTTTTCTTACTGTAGCAAATGTCATTTCCTATGGAGTTTAATAGGATATGAAATGGGATTGTTTTACAGTGAATTTTGATGTAGTTTCATGATTTTCCTTAGAGTGGTTTTACTGCCTCCTTCCCTCCTCTCTCCTCCCCTCCCTACACCTCCTCTTCCCTCCCTCTTCCTCCCTTCCCCTCCCCTGCCCTCCCTCTTACTCCCCTCCCCTGCCCTCCTCCTCCTTCCTTTCCTCCCTCTCTCCTTCCTTGTTTCTCTCCTTCCTCTTTTACTCAGAAAAATTAAACTTTGACATTGTATTAATCATATCAACTTGAAAATTACTAAAAGTTTCCTTCCAAATTCTGGACTGAAATCTGTGATACGATGAAGTTCTTAACTATGTCAATTTTTATCTTATTTTGTTTTTGTAACAAACACAAATTCCCAAAATGGCATTAAGCTGTTAAATAGTAAGTTTCCATTGAAATGACAAGCTAAGGATTTTAACTCCCATTGGTGTGTGTAGAAGGAGTAAGTGCTGAGCGCAGAGTAGAGAGAGCAGTGACCAGGAGAGTGCAGGAAGCCCTAGTGAGAGGTGCACTGAGAGACCACTTCCTATGTGACAAGCCATGTTTAAACTTGACATATATGGATTCATTTAATTGTCATCATAACTACTTGTTGGTGGTATTTCTGCTTTCTCAGTTTACATATGAGAAAATGGAGGCATAGAGATATTAAGGCCACACAGCTACCAATGGGCAGAGGTAAAGGGCCCCTACACAAAAGGATCACAATATACTATTCTCTCAGTGGAGATTGAAGTATACATTTGCTGCACAATGGAGGAGGGAGTCTTTTGTGAAACATTAGAACAGTCTTTTACTGTCTTCCTTTGATGGAAAAAATCCTAAAGCGTTTTAGAAAGCTCCTCTCACTGTAGCAAAGGAGGACAACTCCAGAAGGCAGGATTGTGGTTAACCTGAGAAGGTGGCTGTGTGGTGCAGGACAAGGTGGTGGAGAGAGGTAAGGAGAGAACTGGCATGATGGGGGAGCGAAATGCAGTCATGGGAGCTGTAATGACGGGGCCTCTGCTCTTGAGGAGAAACAAACACCATGATGTCTGTGCCAGCAAAATTCCACTGCCTCAACTCTTTCCTCTCCTTGACTGATTCGATGAAAAGCTTCTCTCTCAGGGAGAATGAGGATAAAGATGTGCAGACATGACTCCATCTATTGAGACTGGCCCAAGTTTGTGGAGTTGCTAGGAAGAGAGGTGCCATGGGAGGGTACTTTAAATTCATTACCCTGTGCTTCTCAGGGAAAGCTGAGAGAGATAATCTGATTCATATTTTGGAGACATGTTTTAGGGACAACTACCATGGTTTTAAAAACAACAACAACAACAACAACAACAACAACAAACTTTTCTCATGAGAGTAGGCTTGCTTTTCCAACAAGAGTTTCAATTTCTTGGGTTAAGGACCCCACTGTTCTCCACTGCTTCTCCTCTATTTATTCAGGGAGTCTGATTTTGCTCCCAGAGTCTATGTTAGGCCACGTTCTTCAAAAAGGAAATAGGCTTAAATTTTGCAGCCACTTCAGGTGTAGCAATTTGGGGAATCCTTGTTTACTCTGAGTTTATGGCTTTCATCAGGAAGACTCAGAAAAATTGACAAGTATATTTTCCAGATTGTCTCCAGGATAGATTTGTTGGGCTCTATGTGACCTTGGGTAAGACTCTACCTTTGCGTGTTTTTTGGCACACAAATATATTGACTTGTTAACTGCTGTGGGTCCCATACAGGCAAAACCTTGTCAGCTGGAGTAACTGGAAGAAGAAAAGGAGGATAGCTTTTCTTCTCTTGGCTTTGGAATCCAGTATGAAAGAAAGAGTCAGAAAAATAATTATATCTTTGTTATATATTTTGAAGATATTCTAGTTTTTTTTAAAAAGATTTTATTAATTTATTCATGAGAGACACATGGAGAGAGGTAGAGACATAGGCAGAGGAAGAAGCAGGCTTCCTGTGGGGAGCCCACTGTGGGACTTGATCCCGGTTCCCCATGATCGCAATGTGAGCCACCCAGTTGCCCCCAAAATATTCCAGCTTTATTTTTCTCAACTGGAAGATACTATATCCATAAAATTGTGTACTTATTACCCTTTAGAGAAGAACTAGAAAGGATGGGTATCCAAACACACAGTGCTGTGCTCCCAAACAGAATGCAACAGGTGAAAAAAATAGCAATTTAATAAACAACCCCCACCCACAGTAATGAACTGAACATGTCATATATTGATGTGGTGTATTAATCATATCTCTTTGATTTAAACCAGATTAACCAAAATAAGGGAGTTCATTGTATTTTAAGTTTGGAAAGGATGCTGGGGGTAGTTCACATGATCAAAAGGTGAGTTTCAGGGATTAGGACCCTACTGGTTGGGACTAAAGCTCAGTACTGGCAAATCTCTTTTCCTCTCCTCTCACCTCCCAACCTATTCTGTTATTCTCCTTCCCATTCTCTGTTCTTCTCTTCTGCCTCATATGAGCACACACATTTGAATTCATACACTCTTTCTAAGTGGCAGGAAGTATTGGGGTACTGTAAAGCCCAGATTCACATTCTCTCAGATTAGCAAACCTGGTAGAAATAGAACTTCTCAAGTTCATATGTCAATTTCAGGTAAGGTCTTTGATTAGCTTGTGGAATGACATGTCCACTCATGGATTAAGTAACATGGCATTCAAGTTACCTGGAGGTTGAGGAGGATCTATTATAAAACTAACAGATGGTGCTTACAACTTTACAGTCTATTAAAAAATGCAATAGTACACATGGAAAAAATTAGTACCCATTATTTGAAAATTCTTACTTTATCAAATTTATATAATTTTCCATTGTATAAAAACTGAGCTATAGTTGTGGAAGACCTACTGAAATGCCCAATCCATCTTCCATAAAATAAACACTTTCTTAGGTGGCCCAGAGTTAAGATAATTCTTCTTCTTTCTTCTTTCTTCTTTCTTCTTTCTTCTTTCTTCTTTCTTCTTCTTCTTCTTCTCTTCTTCTTCTTTTTTGAAAGCACTTGCTAGCATTTAATGAACTTCCATCCACATGGTTTCAAGCTTCTAGGATGCAGACCTCACCCTATATCCTTAATTTTTTTCCTCAGCCTGTCTACTGAAGAATTTGACCTTCATGATGACAGGCTTTTTTGGGAGCTTTCCTTTTCCCAAAACTTTGTAGTACCCCAATTGCACCACATCAAGGATAGGAGCAGGTCCAGTCTTGTTTTTGGCAGCATTGACCCGTGTCTGCTTACTTACTAAAGTCCACAGTTTATCAAGGTTGACAGTTGGGCAGAAACTCTTTGAGTGGTAAGGTCTCATATCAACTTTTCCAAAGTAAGCTGGGTGATATCTGTCCAGGTTGATCCTGTGGTGATGCCTGCCACCAGCATCACCCAGGCCTCCTGGGTGCTTCCAGTGTTTGTTGATGGGGCCATGACCATGGCTCACATGACCACCAAATTTCCAGGTCATCCTCAGTCTGGATGGATGTTGGCAGCCCAGATGAATGAGCATAGGATTCAAACTTTTATCACGAATATGAACTCAGTAAAAAATACTGAAACTATGTATTTAATAATTTTGTATTTGAAACAACAGGCAGCTTGATTAGTTTTACTTTCCACCACTTTTCTAGCCAGTGTAATTAAGAGCTGTTCCTGTGCTATGTCAAAGATTGTTCTTTTGGGTTATTAATTTCTGTCAGTACTGAATTTAGGAAACAAAGTAGAAATCATGGACCTCTTAAAACAAAAGAGTGCTTTAAATAAAAGCATATAACTCTATAACATTGGCCCTATAGGATTTTTTGAAAAGCATAATTTTAGTTTTCCCAGTGATTGCAGGTATTTAAAGAGGTAAGAAGTGCCATTAGCTAAAGGGTTTTGGACTCTGGGTAGTGGAGCAAATGGAGAGAATCCAGCTCATGGATCACTGCAGCTGAGAAGGCAGTGACTGAGCAAAAGCAAATAAATGCTTGATGCCCAGGACAGAAGTACAGTATTCAGACAAAGTTTGGTAATGTTATTTGCAGTAGTATCTGGGTTTAATGTAGCTTATAAATATATTGGACAATTATTTTAGAAGTTTCAATTGTTAGTATTGGGCTTTCTTTCTTTCCTTTTTTCCTTCCTTCCTTCCTTCCTTCCTTCCTTCCTTCCTTCCTTCCTTCCATTGGATATAGATAATTTTGTGGCTTACATGTATGCAGTTATCAGGCAATAATGCACTACTATATAACTTTTGAAGATAACTTAAAATTTGCCATGTTCTTGATTCAATCAGATATGAGATATTTTATTGTATATAATTCTCTTTTCTGATCCTTCAATAAGCCCTAGCCAGAGGCTAGTGCTTCAATGACAAAAGAGAACAGTTGTCTAAATCTTTGTTTTTCAAAATGTAGTCTATACATTTTTGTATTACCTCAATTGTTCTCAGTGTTCTTTGTGTTCTCAGTGTCCAGGTGGACGTGGAGAGAAAGAACACTGAGAACAATTGAGGTAATACAACCTAAGGGGATATTGGTCTGATAGGGACTCTTGGCAATGGGGATGGCACAGAAGGGACTCTTTAAAACATTGGATCTGCAATTTTAGTGACTGGTTGGGATGAGTTCACTTTATCCTGCAAAGATGAGACAAGTAGGTTATTTGAGTTAGGAGGGAGAAAGGTAGATTGTAGAGAGTAGAAGTGCAGAGATGAGCTATAGATCAAGAATGTATAAGCAAAGTCTAGCTCTCTGTGTCTCAGATTTGGACTCCACTCATGGCCTGGCTCTGCTGTGGTAACTAAAAAATCATTTAAAAAATGAGGGTGAGGAGGACATCTATATAGTTGACTACTCATACATGATTATATGATTTGCATAAGAGAAGTTTCGACTTTTACCCCTTCGATACCAGGAACAATTTAGGTATATATTCTCTAAATATTAGCCAGAAACATTTAATGGCCACTGGCTATATTACAGTGCAACTTTTCAATATTTAAAAAACTAACATTCTGAAGTAATTCAGGGCCATTATCTTCTATTAGAAAGACAGTTTTGAGAGAATTCATGTTTGACAATTACTGTTTTGTGTTTTTTTTTTTTTTAGATTTTATTTTATTTATTTTTTTAAATTGTAGTCTTTTTTTTTTTTTTTTTTTTTTTTTTTTTAGTTCAGAGAGAGAGAGAGAGAGAGAGAGAGAGGCAGAGACACAGGCAGAGAGAGAAGCAGGCTCCATGCAGGGAGCCCAACGTGGGACTCGATCCGGGGTCTCAAGGATCCCGGATCACACCCGGGGTTCAGGCGGCGCTAAACTGCTGCACCACCGGGGCTGCCTAAAATTTTATTTTTTTAAGTAAACTTTACAACATGGGGCTTGAGCTTACAGCCCTGACATCAAGAGTTGCATGCCGTACTGACTGAGCCAGCCAGGAGCCATGACAATGACTGTTTTTTTATTCCTTTTTTTTTTTTTTTTCCTCCATGAAAGCCATAAAATATCTACGTCAAATTTATTTTGTGATTACAGTGAACCCAAGAGATTAAGAACATTGAATAGTGATAGCACATATATCTTTTACATTTTCTTAAGATAAAATATAAAAGTACATACTGCTCTTGTACCACTGCACTCAAGGAATTCAAAGGAAACTAGAATATTCTTGACAGAATGCTCTGAGTCCTAGAGAAACGGTGCTTTACTTAGAATGATGTTTCTGACATTTGTTCAATTGTGTTGTTGCACTCTGCAACGGACATGGCAAACTCTAATACAAGAGCAAAACCAAAACCAAACCAAAACCAAACAGCCCCCACCCCCAACCTTTCACAGCATATCCCACCTCATTGTTCCTTCCCAGATTGTTCCCATTCACTCAAAATAAGCTTGAGTTCCTGCCTTGCAGGGATAACTAAAAACTGCAGTCAGATGTAGGAGCTGCTTAATCAGGTCTGGGAACCAGGCCTTAATTAGAATGCTTGGAAAAGAAGAGCAAATGAAAATTATTAAGCTTCATTCTCGATTCCTGTTTCTAATTTTAAAGAGGAAATCATGCATTAATCAAGCCCCATGCTAGAGCTCAGAGGCACGTTTTTGAAATATCCCAAAATAACAAGGGGAAAATTTTTGCTCTGTTTCAATAACACCACTCTTGACTACTTGCTATGTATAGTACAATCTATTCCAATATGCGGTGGGCTAGGCTGCTACACACTAATCTTTGGCTGTATTAAAATATTTTTCTGGACTCAAGGAACATAGCATGATAATCAAGGTTAGACATATATTCCCTGAAAATAAAGCAAAAATTTGCAGAACCCATTTTCAGAGGGGAATGGAAGTGGATTAAATGGTTTGATAGAAGAACACAACTCTACAAAAAGCCACATGGCAGATAATTTCTGATGAGCAGAAAGTTGCCTTTATTGCAACATTTTTTTTTGGTGATAACAAATTTGCAATTAGTGATGATAGTGTACATTGCATTGTTCAAACTTGGACTTAAAAAGAGGAGAGTGATTGTTTTATGTGAGGGGGGAATTATTCCCACTTTCTGCAATACAATGAAGTATGAATACCATATTTTTAACAATTTCTTAGCAATAATTCTCCAATTTTGTATCCTGATACCCAATATGAAAACAAGGAAACACAGGTAGATCTACTCCCCATAAGTCTCTTTATGGCTCTACAGTAATAATTTAGGTTTTTGCTCCTACTGGCTTCACTGATGTTAGTAACTCTCTTTCAGAGATTATATAGTGGTGAGGATGCTGAATCGGGGATGCTTCCTTGTGAAGCAATATTTACTCATCACAGAGGAACTGTCTTTCTACATCTCTGCTATTCTCTCAGTATTCAGAGGCCATCATTTAGAGACTTGCCTAGCCTCTGTTGTCTGTTTTTAATGTAATTCTTAAAATATGATAAAGATGGTCTCATCTTTATTTTTTTTTTAAATCTTTTTTTTTTAATTTTTTATTTATTTATGATAGTCACACAGAGAGAGAGAGAGAGAGAGAGAGAGGCAGAGACATAGGCAGAGGGAGAAGCAGGCTCCATGCACCGGGAGCCCGATGTGGGATTCGATCCTGGGTCTCCAGGATCGCGCCCTGGGCCAAAGGCAGGCGCTAAACCGCTGCGCCACCCAGGGATCCCTGGTCTCATCTTTAAAAATTGTTTTTAAAATTTATTTTTTAAATGTTTTTTTTTTTAAGTCAAGTTTTCTGGAATCTCTAAGTCGTGTGAGAACAGAGACTGAATTTATTGTGTGTGTGTGTGCGCATATTTCTTTAGTCACTATAGAGTTTTAAGCATAGTATGCATGCAGAAAATACTTGTCAAGTGATGGGGGTATTGTTGGGATTAGGGGAATATGCCTAGGGATTCGGAGACAGGATTTGTGAAGAAGACAGTAAAATAGTAAGAGAATTATAAGTGTATAACTCTTCCAGGAAATTTTAATAGGCAAGGTTTCAAACAGTTTCTTTACATAGGCAAACTCATATTCTTTCCTTACATTTAAAAAGAAGGAGGAGTCTGTAATTTTTTCTGTAATTTTTGTTCTCAGGACTAGGCTGCTATGCTAACAGATTTGTTTGGTGGTTTGCTTTTCCAACCATTTCATTTCAGGCACTTTCTCATTTCTGACATTTTCCTGAGTCTCTTGTGTTCTGGAGTAAAAGATCTCAGCATTTTCCTCCAGACAATTCTGGCGTTTCATTTTCCCTGATCATCACAATACTTTTGATATTGATAGCAATATCAATACAATCACCTCTGGCTCCACACACACACACACACACACACACACACACACACACAAATATAAGCAAACAAACAAAGCAATCTTCTTCCATTCCCTGTTGGGACCCAGTGACCAAGACCCCGTTTCACTAAAGATTGTTTCCAGAGCTTTCACTAGGCCTTGGCACATTTAGTGTTACAGTGTTCATCCTCTTCCTCCCCTTCTGTGCTTTTGTTCTTTGAGCCTCCTTGTAATAACATCTGCTAAAGAAAGGGCAGGACAAGCAACAGCAGGACTTCGGATACTATATCATGGCAAAGATAGCTAGTTTTTAGCCTCCTGGTAAAGAATTAGCTGTTTAATGAATAACAAATTATAAACAGACCCTGAGGTTAAAGGATAACAGGCACAGTCTTGGTCTCCACCTTATTAAGTAGACCCACTCCGCAGACATTGTGCCAATTACCTCAGTGGTAACCACTGAGGCTAATTCAAACGTTTCTGGTCTAGTTTCCATCCTGTTTACTTACCTAGACTGCAGATCTGAACAGGGTTAACTTCCATGTTGATGCCTTCTATTTTAATATTGTTTAAAAAGTAAGAAACCCCTGTCTGGAAAATCTGGTATGTTTTTGTCACAGTGTGGTAAGTGCTTGGGGGAGGGTGGGGGTTGTGGGTAGCAAGCTTAACCTGAGTAGGCTGATGGAAAGAAGCATGGTCAGACTGAGGAACAGAGGTGTGAAAAAATGTTAGCAGGAAGAAGGCTATAAAAACATGTGCCTCTTCTTACCAAGCAAAACACTGGTTACATTTCTTAAAATAACTGAAAGGTCCTGATAAATGGTGATTATGTTTACATCCTCATTGATTCAAGTTAATCTTTTTCAGAGAAACAGATCTGATAGATAGGAGGTGTTAGATAAGTATTTTTTGGCCTCTGGACTATTTGTATTCAACAGTGTTTATTATGCTCCTATTATGTGCCAGGCATTTTGCTCAAAGCCAGCGGATATCCATAAGAATAGGGCATGTTTTTGCCCTTAGGGCAATTGGGAGATTGGGGAAAACAATGGAGTTATAGACAAATACTGTGCAACATTCTGGTTTTGGAGCTTTGATTAAAAATAATAATAAAGAATATCTAACGGACATAGACAAAGAATGTTAATACTGTCAGTGGTTGGGAAGGATTGGGAATGAAAGAAAAAATAGGAGATGAGAGAGCAAAATGTTTCTAGGCACTCACAGGTTCAATTCACTGATGCCATGCAAGGGGAAACAAGCAGATGCGTTCAGAGGAACAGTTTGGAAAGCCTGGTCCCTGGGCTAGCAGCACTACTGTTACCTGGAACTTGCTGGAAGTGCAAATCCCATGCCCGACCTCAGATCAGTCAGAAACTCTGGAGGTGGGATTTAGCAGTTTGACTATGATGCCTGCTATAGTCTGGGAACTGCTACTTTTAGAGTGTGGGCTTTTAAACTTGACTTCACATCAGAAGCACCTGGGAGTTTAGAAGTATAGTACCTGGGCCCACCCCCAAGAATATGATTTAATTGGTCTGAGGAAACTGAGACTCTGAGAGATTGACTAATTTCCCTAAAGTCATAGGGCTAACAGGTAGGAATTAATGCCTAGATCAAGCTGAAACCAAGACCATGTGTGTCCATTTTGTTCCATACATTTGTAAAGCTGCGTGAGCGCAAGAGTTGAACAGCCTCTCTCATGGGCACTGGGCCTCTTATTGTTTGTTTCTGACTCCTTAAAGGAAAGAGTCCTTAAACAATAATGGTACATGTAAATATGATTTTGTATGTCAGGAACAAGGTATGAATATACCTTAGCTAGGTTTGTTTTATATTACTTTAAAAAAGCATTTGTTCATAAATCCATGAACCATCTAGATTTATTGTAACAGGCCCCTATTTTTGGCAAATCCAACATACAGAAAGTCCACATAGAATCGAAAAACAAAACCATCTTCAAACAGGAGAATATTTTGGCATTACAAAAGGATTCAAGGCAGGGTTCCGAGGCTCTCACATGCAGTGTTTTCTGAAATATACATGTGTATATGGTGGCCCCTTAAGATTTTTAGTGCATGCAAATGGATAGTCAAATGATTAAGTTATGGATGATTTAATGGCTTTTTCTAAACTATTAAATTATCTGATATCTCTGCGTGATTCTTAACATGGATTAGGTCATTTAATCATACGATCACTATGAGATGTAATACTAATCTACTTATGTTACAGATAAGGAAACTGAGGCTTAGGAAGATCAAATCCCTTCAACGGGCTGTGTGGGCTTGGAATAGCAAATTCAGGATTTAATGCAGACAATCTGAAAACAGAGCCTGGCTTTAAACTGCTTTGGATTCCATGTCACTCCAGGTGAGTATCCACAGCCCCTTTTTAGTAGCCTGGCTACAACCTTGTTCCTTTCTTATTGATTGTCAACTGGCAGCCAGTTACAGGCTGGGCACCTGGGAACTTGGTGATCTAGAAGGTGCCCTGGTCTAAGAACTCTGTCTTTTAGGGATATTCTTCAATAGCTCTGCCTAACTGACCCCAATTGGGTCATTTCTTTCAAAGAACTTTGAAATACATTAATCAGACAGTAGATTGCTTAGAAACTTGAAGAGACCCAGAGAGGCAGAAGTCCATCTGACTGCTATAGAGGTGATTCTTCTCTTTCTTCTTCTCCTTCTTCTCCTTCTTCTCCTTCTTTCTTCTTCTTCTTCTTCTTCTTCTTCTTCTTCTTCTTCTTCTTCTTCTTCTTCTTCTTCTTCTTCTTCTTCTTCAGATTGTATTTATTTATTTGACAGAGAGAGCAAGCACATGCAGGGGGAGCTATATAAGGAGAGGGAGAAGTAGGCTCCCCACTGAGCAGAGATCCCAACGGGCTGGATCCCAGGACCCTGAGATCATGACCAGAGACAAAGGCAGATGCTTAACCAACTAAGCCACCCAGGCACCCCTGCAGAGATGATTTTTTTTTTTTTGCTTACCTATTTTTGGGTGTTTTCTTACAAAAACTCACATCAGTCAGAATAAACTTGCCATACCTCTGTTCCTTGTGATCTTAAAGAGCCTGACTAATAGAATCTCTGGGGAATCTAATGAGAGTTATGCATGTATGGGTGTGGAAAATTAAAAATTTAGCCTTGAATGTCTATATGAGTCAGAGGTGATTTTATCAGCTCGGAGACATGAATACAAGATTCCGCCCACAATCCTAGAGTTATTTGTTTTGATCTCTGAAATAAGTGAAAGGGAGGCTGTGAGATCTTGACCCAGTTCTACTACAGGGCTGCAATATGTCTCTTAGGGCACATTTAGGTTTCATTTCTGCTGAAGCTTTGAGTGATCCTGGCATTCAGAATTTAGTCTCCACCACGTATATGAGAAATTGTGAGATGAACAGGATTGCAGAAGAGCAGTTCATAGCTAGCAAGCCTTTATTAGAAACACATAATTTACAAATATGCTCCTATCATGTAGGTATTTTAGGATAAGTTCCAATTCTACATATACCTTGATAGAATTATGATTTTTTTTTTAAAAAAGTTAGCCAATATAATTTTCTTTTCTATTTGTGATTTCTATTTCAAATCCAGGTAACAGCTCACCTATTGTGTCCAATATGTAAACAACTGAGCCTCTTGTCTACTCAAATATCTGGAATCATAATTACCTTCTTTAAAGCTTGGCCATAGGCAAAAACTTTGAATAATATGTTCTCATTCAGCATGCCAAGTCAGGATCTGAGACTATAAGACAGAGTCTTTGTTAGATTAGCACAGTATTGCACGAAAGTGCAATATAACTTCAAACTCTTTTAAAAGTCAAATGTTTTTTCTTAGTATGTTATTAACCTAACCATCCAAGTCATTCGATTTTTATTATAATAGTACTTAGAATAATTGGCGGGACATCTGCAGTTCTATCCCATCCCTGCAATTTGCTTTGACACCCACTAAGTTAACAGCTGAATGCTTTATGTGATAATTATATGAACAAATGTAAGTACTGTTTTCATAATGTATGTCCATAGAGAACATTATCCAAAACAATTCAGTCTAAACCCACAATTATATAACATTCCTATTCACGAAAATGATGTCACAGAGTCCAGAGAAGGTCGAAGAGACTTGAGAAATAGCCTTTTAAGAAGTTCTTAGACTATAAGTGTTTATTGGAAAGAACTCAAATAGTTGTATTATTTCATAAACCTCAAGATAAACCTGACAAGAATGTTTTGATCAAGATTCAACCAATAGCTTTTATGAACAATTTTAGGTTACTGTTTGATTAGAACTTCCATAGAAGAAGATAGAAGTGTTTGTTTTTACTTGTGGTTTTGTTTTGAAGATGGATCTACTACATGGAAATGGGCTCACTTTGGCAGAAGAGGCCTCTGTCTATGCCTGTAACCTAGTTAAGCAGACAGTCTCCTGGCTGTGCAAGAGAGATTGATGCTCCTGTTATAATAATTTGCTTTGGCAAGAGATCTTACTCTGTATTTACTTTTCTTCTTGTTGTGGGACATTTAAACATCTGTTCTTATGACAAGAGACTTTTCCAGATGGATGAGTGTTTGTCCCTCTGTCAGAAAAATCTAATTTTATAAATAAAGGAAGTAGCGTAATGGCTAAAGTGTTCTTTATTCCCCCTGATATTAATGAGAAAAATCCTTTGGAATGAATGCCATCTCCACATTAAAGCTAACAAACATTAGTCCTCCCTTTTTGCAGTGAGACTTTATTACAATTAGGCTGATTGTTCTTAGCCTTTCTCAGCACACACTGCATTGTTTCTCTTGCTAGGATGTACTTCTTTTCCTTGCAATACATTTATAGAGTCCATTCATTACAGGCCCAGCCCAAGACTGCTTTAGCAATTGTATAAAGATATTTTACTGCGGGTAGTGCATTTATAGTAGAAAGAACAAGGACTTTGGCACCCGATGCTTCCTTGTGTGATTCCTGGATCCACTACTGACTAAACGAGAATCATTGGGCAGATTATTTAATCTGTTTGAGTCCCAATTTTCTCATCCATAACACAGAAGTAATGTCTATCTCATGTAGTTTTTGTAAAGATTATATGTATTAAAAATTTCCTGGAACTCCATAAATTATTTTTGATACCTATATTGTACCTATTTATGATAATTTTCCCCTTAGGCAAAGGCAAGTTTACTTGTATCAAGTTTATGCAGGCCCATGGTTGAAATATCCAAATTATTCTGCAAGGTTTGCTTGTGATACATAGACTCCAGTCCTCTGCCACTCTTGCTTATCTTCCTGCTGCAGATGACCACTTTCAACTCTGTTCTTTCCCAGTCCCTTGAAAATTCTTATTTTGTAACCTATCAACCTTGTGATTTTTAAGTATTAACTATTAGTATGGAAAATAGGGAAGCTTGCCTCTATAGTCCCTCATTATCCTCAATTCTCTTTTTCTCTCTTGTGTTGAATTTCTGTTATTATAGTTACAACACAATTTGAGTTAGATGGGTATTCACGATTTAGATTAAAATGACTATGTAAACACTAATCACAGGTGATGAGACTCAAGATATACCATGCCTGTTTTTTTTTTTTTTTTTCCCAGAAGGAGTTGTTAAATGTCTTTCCAACTTTTTTTTTAAATTTGGTTTTATGTATACTTATTCCTAATTCAAGCCTCAAATGTCTATATCAAATGTCTAAGTGACATGTTCATAATTTTGAAGAAATCTCTCTTGGTGCTTGCTGACCTGCTCAAGACCCTCTGTGCCTGGTGTACAACTATTCTCCACTGATCTCCACCTCCACCATTATCCTAAGTATTTTCTCTGCCTCTTTATCATGTTGATCTTCTGTTTTTTTGTGCCATATGTCTTTGTATTTTCTTTCGGTAGAGCATATTTCCAGTAATTTTCTAAATGGCTTCATGGAGGTAAACTGCTGAGATATATCTAATGAATTTTGTATCCTAGTCTTACACTAGTTGATAGTTTTGCAGGGGATAAGAATTTTAGATATAAAAAAAAATCTCTTTAGGAAATGGACTTAGTGCTAGTCTATGCTAAATAAAGTTGAGATGATAGAAATTTGTCTGCATAACATAGGGGAAGGAATCCAAAATTATAATAGAGATAAGCATGTTGGAGCAATTTATGTTTACTTGTCCCAAGAGGGCCAGGAGGCATTACCTTCATTCAAGTTTAGATATAAATTGGTGAGAAGAACACAAGAATCTTTGAAAAGCACTGTGGATGATATTTTTTGGTGTTATATAGCTGGGAGTCGGCTTCCTGATTTTAGTGTAGATGTTGAGATTCCATCAGAATAGAGACCAACCAGAATTACTTATATGATAGAGGCAAGGTGTTGCTCTATTAGCTGGTCAGGCCTTCTGCGATCTTTGGTGTTAGTTAAATGATCATGTAGTCCTGAAATTAAAATAGATGATCAGGGCACTGAAATCCTACTTAATCTCCATTAAAACAATATAAACCACTAGGTTTGCTGAGTAGAAGCATGGCTTTCATCCTTGAGTCACATCATAGTTAGATGGATATCAGAGGATCAATAGATTTTGTTTATAGATTATTTCAGGGGCATCTGAGTGGCTCAGTGGTTGAGCGTCTGTCTGCCTTTAGCTCAGGTCATGATCCTGGGGTCCTGGGATTGAGTCCTGCAGACTCCCTGCAGGGAGCCTGCTTCTTCCTCTGCTTATGTCTCTGCCTCTCTCTCCGTGTCTCTCGTTAATAAATACAAATAAAATCTAAACAAAAACAGATAATTTCATGTTGGATTCAATGAATCCCCAAACCTATACTATGATTAATTCCTTAGATCCTGTGTGGATAATTTCATGAGATATATTCAGAAAGTGGCAGATTCCCCAATCTTTCCCTCACACATAGTTTTAAGACTACTAGAGTGGCAATGCCATAGTGGAGTCCTGTAAATCTTGGCCCCTAACAAGATGGTAAGCAATGCCACATCACTGGAGGATTTTCAGAAATGAGAATTTAGCCACACAGTGATGATTTCTGAGGCATCTCCATTAAACTTACCTATTTGATCTGTGTAGGAGACAGGTAAGTAGATCTTAGGAATGATAATGAATTACAATATTTATAAGTATCTCATTACTCCACTCAGTGGCTATTTCATGATTCTCTTTAGTGGGGCAAAGCAACATATACCTAGAAGTTGGCTTTCTCTGTGACTATCAATATAGCTTTTTTTTTTTTTTTTTTTTTGGTGAGGGTGGGGTGGTGGAGGTAGTGGTAGGGAGATCTCTATTCTGGTAGCAGAGCTCACCAGAAGAAACTTGCTTTCATTTGATAGAGAAAAATGTAAACCTTCACTTTTATCTTTGGTAAATCTCCAGCTCCATGCCCTAACTTAGTCCTCAGGGATTTCTATTACCTTATCATCCCTTAAGGTATCACTTGGTCTGTTTTTTTAAATTATCCTATCATCTTTTAGGATATAATACTTGTACATTATATCAATAATGCTGCTAGGGCCATGTAGTAGTAAAATAAATGTTTTAGTAATACCTGAACTTGAAAGAGAATGAAGGATATATTGGAAAAAAAATTCAGAGATCTGCTACTTAAAATTTCTGAGAGAACAGTAGTCCGGAGTTTGTTGAGATATCTCCTCCAAAGTGAAAGCCTACTAGAGGACCTTTCTATCCTACACTAAAAGAAAAGATGCAGTAGTTTGTAGACTTATTTGGATTTTGGATTAATATATAACACATGTGGATATGTGGCTCTGAAATATTTATCAAGTGAACTGCTTACAAAACTGTTTACAAATAGTGGGGCCAGACCAAGAGAAGGCATTCCAGCAGATGTAGGCTGTAGTACAAGAAGTTCTTCCGCTTGACCTTTATGAAGCAACAGATCCAATGGTGCTTGTGATATCTTTGTAGACTGATGTGTTATATAAAGCACATACAGTCCAAATAAGAAAACTATGGTAGAAGCCACTAAGGTTCTATCGCAAAACTATGTCTTCTTTAGTTAACTCCTCTTAGCTTATTACTAGTCTAAGGTAGATACTACAGGCAGGTAACTACAACCTGAGCTCCTATAATGAACTAATTCCTATATTTTCCAAGCATTGAGTGTGCTGAAGAGTTCACCAACAAATTGATGGTAAATACAAAATCCAGATTTATCAGGTTCTGAAAGCACAAGAAAGCTGCATGAGTAGGTGGCTGATCCTGGATCTCTTATGTCTCTACTTATGACCCTCTAGAATGGCCTTGAGCAGGTGTTCTTATGAACAATTGACTTGGAAGCAAAATGGGAATCTGCTTTAAAGATGATAAATAAATTGCTAGCACCAGATGGCAGAGGACTAGTTTACTGCACAGCCCATCTGAGGGGCAGTATTGAAGGGAAAGGAAAAGTTTCTTGGTGAGAGAACAATCAGTCACCAGTTCACACAGCTGATGACTACATTGACTAGTCAGGGATGTAGAAAGAAAAAGCAAGAGTATTGGTGACATATTAGCTTGGAGAAGAGAAATATACATGGACTTCTTGCTATGGGTCCAAAGTATGGTGAAAACTCACCAGAAGGATCCTTCTATCCAGGAGTCTCTCAATTATCAGTTAGAAAACATTATCCTGTTGATGTCAATCACTTCTTTCCTCACCCAGTCCAGTGCTTGCTTTAGGGGCTCATTATGAAGCTGTATAATAACAGATACTGAGGCCAACCATGGATTCAGCAACGTGGGATTCCCCTAACTGCAGCTGATCCCCAACTACTACTGCAACCGGGAGTCCAGCCTGTCAGAAAAGCAAAAAAGCTTGAACCCTTGCTATGTTATTGTCTTCTGGAGAGACTAACCTACTTTTGGCAAATTGATTAACTACTTTAAGGAGTATTCTAAAACATTATGAAAAAATGATTTGGGAAAATATTAACTTAAGCCAGAATTCAAAGCTTAGTTTTCTCTTAATAGGGATCCCATAATTACATTAATTTCTTCTGTACTAAATATAGTGTTTTTTTTCTTTATGTGATTCAAAAACATCAAGGTGTGGAAAATACTGTGAATAGTGGTATGAGACCAATTAGAAGAAAAAATGATATAAGTTTGGAGATAATAATAACTTACATTATCCAGAAGAAAAAGAATATTAATTTGAAATCATGTGCCTATTTTTTCTTTCATTACACTTGAATTGCTTTTAAATGTTGATTAATTTGACATTATCATTGAGCAAAAAGTTCATTTATTGATGCTGTTATTTTTATTTCACTTTCCATGGCAATAATTGTGGTTTTTAAAGAGTGATACATAACTTTAAAGTGAATGTGTCTTATTACTGATAATAAGATTTGGTCTAAGAGATTTCCTTGCAAAAGAGCACTTCTCACATTTTAAGTTGGAGAAAAACTGCTAGCTTTTTGGCCATTAGGAACACATGTTGAATCATTTTTCTGTATGTAGCTAAATTTTCAGTCAATAAATAGCAAGAGCCCATAGAGATTAAATTTCAGAAATAATTATTGCGTAGTAGTTTAAAAGTTGTTATTAATGTTTGTTAGCAATGTTGAAGTAAAATTTATTTAAATCAAAAGAGATTTACACTAGGAACTTATTAAAAACAATTTAATGAAAAAGGCATGAACAATAAATTTAGGAGACACTTAATTTTAATAAGAAAAGAGCTGTGAGAGTTTATAATTCTTATATTCCTGAACAATCTTTCTATTGTCCTTTTTCTTGCACTTACTCATGAATAAAAAAGGAAGAATTATGTTTCTTTTTAATGACATAATACATAAACACTATTTTAGTTACATATAGAAGAAAAATCTTAGGTAATTTTTTTAAGATTTTACTTATTTATTCATGAGAGACACAGAGAGAGGCAGAGACAGGCAGAGGGAGAAGCAGGCTCCTTGCGGGGAACCTGATGGGGGACTCCATCCCAGGACTCCAGGACCCCAGGACCCCAGGATCATGCCCTGAGACCATGGTGGATGCTCAGCTGCTGAGCCATCTAGGCATCCCTTTTAGGTATGTTTTAAAAAACAGTGAATCCAGTCAATATTTATGATTTGTATACCAGGTGAATATTTCCCTACAGAGCTAACATTAAAATAATAATACTTTCTGCTGTTCAAAAAATTCTTGAGGTAATTAAGTAAATGAGATTTAAATACATGTAGCTAAATTAAATTTAAATAATTGTTGAAGAGGGTATGGAGAAGATACCAAAGATAGTCAATATGTAAATCAAACAATTTTTTATATAATAATTGCTATAGGAATTCAGAGAAGGGACAGATCACTTCAGATAGACTTGGTCCAGAATGGTGACAATTTTCAATAGGAAATCTATCTCATTCCAATGTGCTTTTCTGGGCTAGAATGGGTAGATAAGCAGAGAGTTATAGGCTGTTTTAAAATTTCTTGAATAAAAATATAGTTAGCTTGGAAACTTCATTTTTAAATATCAGCGTTAACTAGAAATGTAAATGGGCAATCAGACATTAAAAGCACTAAGATTTCGGTTGCCATTAATTAAAAAAAAAGATGTGAGATCTAAACTGTGTAGAAAGCAAAGAAGATTTAGATCAATAGAGAGGAAGATCTTTGCCTATCATGCATTTGGGGTATGTGGAACAACAAAAAATCTGAGAATACTTACATCAAGGGAGCAAATATGTTGGTTGAAGCAGTGACATCATAGAAGAAAATAGTTGACAGTGAGCCCCGGGGAACTTGGAATGTTTGTTGGGGTCAGTGAAGAAAGACCTTGAACACCCAGAATGATTTAAGGTATCAGAATGAAGGGTCATGGATCAGATTTGGAAGAAATTGATGATATGGAAGAAAAACTAAAAGGTAAGATAATAAAGAATGATAATCTCTCATGGCTTCCTGACCAATGAGTGTCACTCTTCAAGATGCATTTTCGTGTGGCAGATGCATCCTAAGTGAGTTTACTCACAAGGGCTGTCATTGTAATCGGACCATTCAAAGCCAGTTTTTTTTTTGTTTGTTTGTTTTGAGTGGGGGAGTAAATATAATGAAATGGTCAATTGCTGAGTGTGTGAATTTTGTATACTCTACTGATATCTGAAACACCAAAATCAGAGGTTCCACTTAAAAAATGAAAATGCAAAGGTATTCAAGAAGGGTTATCAGCTCAGACATATCTGTCACTTATACTTCAGTGTGAATGCTTTCTCTAAAACTCCCCAAAGAGTAAGAGAAGACACCATGAAAAGAGAAGTCATGGGGCAAACACAAAAAGAGATGCCGCACATTAATGTCAGCTTAATCTTCTACTGATTCCACGTGGGTAAAGACATGAGACATGATGCTAGTGTGGGAGAATGAAATGTTGGAGACTGTCTACTGGTCCCAGTCATACTACCTCAATATTGTCTAAAGCCAGCCGATTACCAGTCCCCAAACTGCCTTGTTGGACGAAATTGCTTTTCCTATTTTAACAAATATGTAATGGGATAATCAGTTGAGTGATTTCAGCATTAAACTACTCAGCTGCCTGCTCTCTAAAATGGAGGTCCTGGAGAATTGCCAGAAGGAAGAACGATTTTCATTTTATTACTATATTTTCTCTTTCATTTAGTCCTCTTGATCTGGGAAGGCCTGCCAATTCTTTTCAGTTCCCTGATCTAAATGTCACTTTTAGGGCAGTCTGGGTGGCTCAGCAGTTTAGCGCTACCTTCAGCCCAGGGCCTGCTCCTGGGGACTGGGGATCGAGTCCCACATCAGGCTCCCTGCATGGAGCCTGCTTCTCCCTCTGCCTGTGTCTCTGCCTCTCTCTCTCTCTGTCTCTCATGAATAAATAAATAAAATATTTTAAAAAAATAAATGTCATTTTTAGGGTATATATCTTGAGGGTCTACTGGATATTCTGAATATAGTTTGGAATTCTATTTAAAGATTTAACTTGCTTTTCACCAGGAAAGCTAGGCATCTTGTTTTAAATGTGCTTTCCTTGGAGAGAATAAATAGAGGATGATGTGTGAGTTTTGAAACTTCCTGACTAAAGATATTTGAAATATTCATTTTTGAAATATCATTGTTATCTGAAAACATAAAACGGCCACTAAAGTGTTAAAGTACAAGGATTTCAATAATTAATTCAAAAATACAGGTCTTAGTCAAGGTCTGGAATGATTTATGTGACTATTTAAAAAAATTACACATGGTTTTATTTTGTTAGTTCCTGGTTGTTATGAATTTGATTTTGCCCATGTTTGGTCAAGTTGATAAGTTTCTAAGAATTCTTCGACATTCCAGGCTTATTGTTTGTTAGGGGTTTGCCAAGTCACTGAGCACATAAGGCTGCTCATGGCAAAGTGTCTGCTTCAATATTTAGCATCAGATTCTCAAGTGGACCAGAAGGACCAGCTGGAGAACACAAGATACTTGGCAGATATTTCAATCAGAATTATAAGTTATATGTGAAAACAAATATAAAAGCTTGACCAGATATAGGATGGTCAGCAATGAGGTCATTAAACTGATATAGGTGTGATATAAGTAAGGCCCGAGTGAAACACTGTATTAGATTTCTATGGCCATAATCATGCATCATAAAAAAAAAAAAAGGTGGTTTTGTTTTTGTTTTTGTTTTTTTAGCTTATAGGCCTGTGGATCAATAATTTAGCTGTGGCTCAGCGGGGCTATTCTCCTGGTTTTGACTGGACTTATTCATATATCCAGCTATTAGCTGGATTGACGGACACACTGGGGTGCCACAAATCTGTTATCCTCCAGGAGGCTTGCCTGGGCAGTTTCTCATGGCAAAAGGGCAGGAGTGAGAATGAGGACAAGTCAAGTCACGTGGCCTCCTAAGGTCAAGGCTCAAACTAGTACACTATTCACTTCTATTACATTTTATTCGCCCAAATAAGTCACAAAGCTAGCCCAGATTCAAGGAATGAGGACATAGACTTCTTATGGGAGAGGTTGCAAAGAGGTGACAATTGGACCATGAATGCGATAAATCCACCACAAAGCCCTGAACCCTAAGGACTGAATACTCTATCTCTAAGCTTCTATGTAGTTACAAATCAGTCTAGGTAATTCTTAAACTAGGATGATCCAGGCCACAGACATGAAGTTTGATTGAGGGTTGTTCTCCATGCAGAGTGATACGCAAGCACCTCTTTTAGATGTACAGTGGTGACTTACAATAAACAGAAAGAATGAGAGATTTACACATGTGTTATCATGAATATGAGCATGCTGTGAACTGGATATTTGTGCTCCCCCCAAATTCTAAAGCAGAAATTGGTTCTCAGAGAGTGGGGTGCTGCTGTAACAGATATCTGAAAATGTGGATGTAGCTTTGGAACTGGGCAATGGGTAGAGGCTAGTAGAGTTTTGAGGTATCTGCTAGAAAAAACCTGCATTGCCTTGGTCAGACCATTGAGGGTGATTCTGGAAAGAGCTCAGAAAGAAAAGAGGAAAGCTGTAAAGGAAGCCTCAGTCTCCTTAAAGGACACCTGATTAATCCAGAAGAGAATGCTGGTAGAAAAACAGATATCTTGATGAGATCTCAGAAAGAACTGAGAAACATCTTATTGGAAAGTAGAGGAAGAGCCATTTTCATTATAAAGCGGCAAAGAATTTGGCTGAATTTATTCATGTCCTAGTGTCTTGTGGAAGGTGGAACTTGTGAGTGATGAAATTAGATATTTAGCACTGGAGCTGTTTCTAGGCAAAATGTTACATCAGAGGCCTGGATACTCTTGACAATGAAACAAGAGAAGAGAGAAATGATTCGCAGATGGAATAGTTTACCAAAAGGATAGTAGAATTTAAAGATTTGGAGAATTCTCAGCTTATCCTATTGTAAAGAAGGAGAAAGCCTGCTGTACTAAAGGGTGTGGTCAAATAACTATATGATAAAGAGATTAGTAAACCACATCCATAGAAAACAGAAGCTAAAGGGGCACCTGGGTGGCTCATGTCCAACTCTTGGTTTCAGCTCTGGTTATGGTCACATAAGATGTGCCTATCAGGGGGTCTCCTGGAGATTCTCTTCCTATTCTTCTCCTTTCGCCCCTGCCCCTGCACTCTCTCATTCTCTAAAATAAATAAATCTTAAAAAAAAAAGAAAGAAAATAGAAGCTATTATTCAGGGCTATTGAAGAATGCAAAGAAGGGGCCATTGATGCATGTGGGACCTCAGCACACACTGCCCACTAAACATTGCTGGCTCCACTCCAGTGCCCCAGGTATGGCTCTGGCAGGCCAGGTGGCCTCTCGCAACAGCAGGCCTTGGCGGTGTCCCTACTGCCATCTCTTCAGGTTTGCCTGCTAGGCTGCCTTCATCTAGATTTCAAGGGATGCAACTCAGATCAGAGCCACTGGGCACCTGACACTACCCCATAAGAATTGTGGGTATGGGGCCCCAGCCTAGGGGGAAGGTCCAACCTGCGAGCCAAGGTGAGAACTCCAGCCTAGCTGTGGAGACAGGGCTGCCCTGAGCCTCATGGGTCAACTCCTGCTCTCCAAAACCACAAGAGCAGGACTCCTCCTGCCCTGGTGGGTCAAAGAGCATAGTTCTTGAGCCTAAAGTGTCTTGGAACTTCCCCAGTCAGATTTGGTACTTGCTTGATAACATCACTCCTTTCTTATTTTCTAAGTCACCCTTTTGGAATGGAACTGTCTGTCCTACACCTGTTCTACCATTGTGTTTTGAAAGCATATTACTTGTTTGATTTCACAGGTTTACTGCTAAAGAGCAATTTACCCCAGGATGAATTATATTTTAAGTCTTAAACTGTATCTGATTTAGATGATATTTTGGACTTTGGGCTTAGACTTTAGAGTTGATGCTGGAATGAGTTATAATTTTGGGGACTATTGCAATGGAATGAATATATTATGCATTCAAGAGGGACATGAATTTGGGGGGGGGCAGGGGTAGATGCTATGCATGAATATTTGTGTCCTCCCCAATTCATATGTTGAAATCTAACCCCCAGTGTCATGGTGTAAAGATGTGAGGCTTTTGGGAGGTGATTCAGTCATGAGGGTGGAACTGTCCTGAGTGGGATTAGTGCTCTTATAAAAGACAACTTAGAAAGCTCTCTTTCCTCTTGACCATGTGAGGTCAAGCAAAAAGATGACCATCTATGAATCAGGAAGCTGGTGCTCACTAGACACTGAATCTGCTGATGTCTTGATTTTGGATCCCCACACTTGAGAACTATGAAAAGTGAATGTTTGTTGGTTATGAGCCACGTGGTCTGTGGTATTTTTGTTAAAGCAGCCCAAACTAAGAGAGAATAATAAGATATTTATTAAGAATGTTAAAGATCAAGTATAATGAAGATATACTGATCATTACAAATGGTCTTGTTAAAAGGGAAAAAGAATAAAAAATTGAACTTTCAGGGAAAGTCATAGACCAGTGGTCAGAAATGCCTTATGTCCTTCATTGTATTGGTAAAGATGATCAATAATCATAATTTTCAAAAAGTCTTTTTTGGGATTGTAATGGCAGTATATTTGAGAGATTAGTTTTTCAAAAAATGTTTATTGGGTAGCTTTTACGTACTAAGCAGTGCTAGGGACAGAATTTATGAAGTTGAATGAGGTGACAGGGAAGCAATCAACAGTGACAGGAATTAATGAAGTGTTGGATATTTCCAGGCAATTGCTGTTTTCCCCTCTTCTTCACTTCTCTTAACATGTAATTTCTCCCTATTAGAGCACCCAGCCTCCCTCACTATGGTGTTTTGGAGGGCAGAAGGTGGTGATCAGTGTGGTGATCATAAATCTACCAATTGTGTGGTGATCATAAAGCACTACCTGAAATAAATATCATTATACATCCCAGAAGATCCTTTCCGCTAAAAGTCCATGTATATTTACATTTCAAGTAAATAAGTCTATAGAGCCAAGAAGGTGACCTGGAAGTGAATCCATCAACCTGCTATTTATTTATCTGATCTTGCTGGTTGCTATTCCTCTTACTGGCTCATCTATATTCCTACTAGATTTATGTAAAGGATCAAGAACCTATCTATGTGGATGGCTTATTTTAGCCATGCAAGTTTTCAGTTCTTCTTTATATCCTATTGTCTTATGCTGATTTTATATCAGTTTATGAAGTTACTTGGTGCAGTCCTCTTTGAACACAGAAAGCTGTTGTCTCTAGTAGGTATTTCATTTCTAATATTATATGTAAACAATCTTTATTTTTGGCTTTTTAAACAGTGCTATTACAAATTGCAGCTTGTATTTCTGATGCATTTCCCCAAATAAATCTTTGAAAATAAATCAGTGTGCTATTTCCCAAGCTTACATCATACAACCCTGACATTTGAATTATTGCAAAAATGTGTCTTGGAAATATTTCCAGTGTCTTTTTAGTCAAAGTTTCATAACCTAATCCCTACATGGTCAATTGCTAACTTCTTTGCATTGTTTCCTGTTTATAATTCTACAAAAAATATTTTAAGATTCTTGGTCTGCTCTCTTATAGCAAATGAGAGAAAGAAGTAAACATGCTTTAACACATAAAGATACAGGGATGTAAATATGCTACTGATTATTGTGTGCCTGAGGATCTTTCCTTTTCTCTTCAGGGTCTTTTGGAAAATCAGTGGACACCAGATAGCACCAAACAGACCTTTTCTATTCCCCTTTTTCATACTACATTTTTGCAGTTTTTCCTCTTAAGCATTAAATTTTCTATCTAGAACTTCTATTTTTTTAATACTATAAGTTTTTATCTAAATTCAAGTTAGTTGACATGTAGTATAATATTAGTTTCAGGAGTAGAATTTAGTGATTCATCATTTACATATAGTACCCAGTGCTCATCACAAGTGCCCTCCTTAATACTCACCACCCATTTAGCCCATCCCCCACCCACCTCCCTTCCAGCAACCCTCAACTTTTTCTCTATCATTAAGAGTCTCTTCTGGTTTGCCTCCCTATCTTTTTTTTTTTCCCCTTTCCCTTACGTTCATCTGTTTTGTTGCTTAAATTCCACATATGAGTGAAATCATGTGGTATTTGTCTTTCCCTGACTTATTTTGCTTAGCATAATACACTCTAGCTCCATCCATGTCATTGCAAATGGCAAGATTTCATTCATTTTTGATGGCTGAGTAATATCCCACCATATCACATCTTCTTTATCCATTTATCAGTTGTTGGACCTCTGGGTTCCTTCCATAATTTGGCTATTGTGGACATTCCTGGTATAAACATTGAGGTGACTGTGTCCCTTCAAATCAGTATTTTTGTAACCTTTGGGTAAATACCTAGTAGTGCAATTGCTGGGTTTAAGGTAGTTCTCTTTAACTCTTTAAACAATCTCCAAACTCTTTCCCAGAGTGGCTGTACCAGTTTGCTTTCCCACTAACAGTGTAAGAAGGTTCCCAGGAGCTTCTAATTCTCCTTGTCATCACATCTATAATTAGTATAATTTGGGAATCTTGGGTTTTGCTCTCTTTTGATTCTATTCCATATTTTGCTCTGCTTACCTTTCTTAATCAAGATCTTTAGTGCTGACATTTTATTCTGATTTACTTTCTTATGTCCAGTCTTTTTCTGTTGTCACTGCAAATGTTTTCTCATCCATTCTCTTTGGTATTTCTTTATAGAATCATCATAGCATTCATTTGAAATATGAAGTAACTATTTTTTTAAATTTATTTATGATAGTCACACACACACACACACACACACACACACACAGAGAGAGAGGCAGAGACATAGGCAGTGAAGTAACTATTAATCCTCATTTTAGGTGCTATATATAAAAAGGACCAAGGACAAGGTCTTGGGTGGTGTCACAGTCCATGACAGGCCCAGGATGGAGTTTAGAGTTCAAGTCCCACTCTTAGTCTGTGGCTGTCCCATTTAGTCTATAGTTTCCTTTTCTATAAAAGAGTGAGTCATTACATTTTGACTCCCAACTCTATTTTACCTTTATATAAATTCAGAACAGTAACCTTCAACCACATATTTAGTAAAATATTAAAACAGTTTTCAGGGCTTCTATTTTAAATATTTTACCACATGATACTCCTCCAAAGAAAGCAAAAGAAGCTCAAGTATGCTGGTTCAGGTCTGCTTGACTCAGCAAATTTCTGCAAATTAGATGATGTACAGAACCTTAGAGTATCTTTTTTAAGAAATAGCATATATTAACTGATTATTAGTCCTCAGACACCCAGTCTTCCTAGGAACCAAACTGCTCCCAATTTGTTGGATTTTATTCTTTCAGTAATCAAGAATGTCCTCTTTTTTTGTCTCTTAGAATCCTCTGATGCTGAAGAAATCTTGAAGGGTTATCATTGGATTTCAATGGAATTAGAAGCTTACTGATTTGTTCATAAAGCCTCAGACAGGTTTAAAAATAGCCTACACTTGGTTAGCCAAACTACATCAAGGAAAGGGCATATGGTTATATCAGTTAGTGTGTTTTGTGAACAGCATTCATATATAAATAGCTTTCATTTAACAGGAGGTTATAATTTCTATACATGCAGATACATCCTGAACCAGGCACATTTTGAGCATTATGCTTCCCCTCTTGGAGAATATAATGTCACATGAAACCACAGGAACAAAATAGAATTGACTTATAATTTTAGGGAGCTAATTCCTTAATATATTCCTGATGTTTGATTTCCAGTAAGTCATTAAGTTGTCCTGGATAGAATATGATTACTGTTCACCTGTATTTGGGGGGGTTGACTTCCTTATTTTAGCCAAAAAATGTGATTATCCCTTTTCTCTTGAGACATTTCAAGAAAGATACCATTGTAAGTATAAGGGAGAATGATTTTCAAACTAAGTTTTGCTCTTGATTTGAGTATAATCAAACTAACCAATGATTTATTTGAGGTAGTAGAATTTGCCATTGAGAAAGTGGTCCTGCCTTATTACTGCAAAAAAACCCAGGTGGTTGGTTTCTCCCACTCCACAGCACCTTTGGCACTACAGGTCCTTTTCTCCTTTTCCAAGGCATTGCAGCTCCATCACACCTAATATGTTTCAAGTACAAAAGTTAAATGTGTTTACAAATCTAGCTAATGTTCTAAAATTATGTGTGTGTGTTATTGTGTGCACATGTGTAAACTACTCATTGACTAATTTTCCTGTAATCTTGGCACAGATCTTCTAAGTAACAAAATCACACATTCTAGATAATTCTGTGGTACCACGTTTCTGGCATAGATGAATAACTGTCCGCTTTTGAAGAGGACAGACCTGGATTTAAATCCCATTTCCAGCACTTAAAAATTAGGTATTTTTAGGCAAATGATGGTTAATTTTCTGTGTTAACTTCACTGGGTCATAAGGTACTTATATATTTGATCAAATACTGTTCTGGATACTTCTGTGAGAAAAAGTTTGAATGAGTTTGACATTTACATCAGTAGACTGAGTAAAGCAGATTGCCATCTCTAATCTGGGTGGGACTCATCAAATCAGTTGAAGACCTGAATAACCAAAAAAGCTGACTTTCCCCTAATAAGAGGAAATTCCTACTGCTTGATTGTCTTAAGGCTGTGACATTGTTTTTTTTTTTTTTTTTTCTTTCTGTCTTCAGACCTGAACTGAAACATTGGCTTTTCTTGGGTCTTGAGCCTGCAGGCCTTTGGACCAGAATTATGCTCTAGGTTCTTAGGTTCTTCTTGTGAGTCTCCAGGTGGTTGACTGCAGATCTTGGAACTTGTCAACTTCCATAGTCATGTGAAGTAAATTCTTTATAATAAACCTCTTTCCATACATTCAAATATATATTTATATTATATATATTTAAATATTATATAATGTATAATTATATATATATATATTCTGTTTCTCTGGAGAACTCTGATTCATGTGGCAGGCTACCCAATCTTTTGCAGCCGTGATTTTGTTACATATGAAAGAAGGATAATATTACCCATTTTATGAGGTTATTGTAAGGTTAATGAGATCAGGATGGCAAAGTACCTTGCACAAAGTAAGTATTTATTAAACAGTAACTGTATTATTATAATGATTAGTTTTCACAGCACAGAACTTTTCTTAAGGCCCTATTCTTGAAGGAAACAGTTGTAGCTTGTCCAGTTTTTTTCTTCTTTCAATCTTTCCTTCCAACTGCAGAGAGATAAAGCTTCCTGCAGTTAACTTCCTTTTGAATTCTGGCAGAGTACTGTTCATATCCTGTTGTCACCTCTTTCAAAATTCCTGGCCAAAAAAAAAATTTCTGGCCAAAAATTTTTCTTACGAAATTCTTTAATTCAGCAAAGCAGCTAATGATCCATTCATTGGTAATATTCTTGATTCCCGTTTTCTGTCTCCCCAGGCTCCAATTTGTTTTGAACCTACCACTCAGGATTAAGGCACCTGGCCTGACCTGTATGTAACAGTCATTTCTTGGGTCTGGACAGCAGACATTCCCATGGAAATTTGGGCCTTTCTGATTTGGGGCCAGGATCTAGATGTGATTGGAAGATATAGGTTGGGTGAGAGATTTTAGGTCAGATGTGTCATGTCAAATACTCAAAGTAGAGGGATGTGCTCTATAAGTCCCTCTAAGGTATGCTCTTTTTCTTCTTAATTTTAACTTCTCTCGTCTCTCTGATTACCCCTTCCTTATTACACACACACACACACACACACACACACACACACACGGAATGCTACAGTGAGAAGAGTTCGCGCTTCTATCAAGGTAGGAAGACAGGGAAAAAAGAAACACACACAGACACTATTATCTATTCTTCTACCTTTCTCTGGCTTGACTTTGTATGTGTGTGCAGCCATACTGTGCTTATAAGGTGTGACTGGGCAAGCACTCAACCTCTCCACTTTCGTTTCCTCAACTATAAGGTGGTTCAAGTAATACCTACTCCTGGGACTGTGGGGAAGTGAAATAATACAATATATACAAAATGTCTTGTATTTTGACTACTACAGAGTAAGTGTACCATGAATTACAATTATTGCTATTATGTGATTTAGATAGAATGCCCTATGAGTGCCATGGTGAGGAGACAGAGGGAGATTACGCCAGAGAGATGCGGGGCAATACAAACTTGTCAAATTAATGTGGGTAAAAACTATAGTTGAAGTAGACGATACTTTCATACATCAAAAATGTGTGTTTTGCCATCACTTTCTCTCCATGTATATATCTATATCAATTTAAAGAGCAGACCAAGGTTAAAGATTGGGCTGTATGGCCAAACACAGGCAGTAGGCAAGAAGAAGTACTAGAAATGATTTGTAGGAATCCAGTACGGCTAAGAGGGAGCAGAGTGAACTATAGTCCAGGTATGGCAAGACCGGATTAAACCGTGGGCAAAGCCCTGAAGGATGACAGGCTGGCAAGCTTGCAAATTGTCACAGCCAAGTGTGAGGAGATATCTCACTGTGGTTTGATTTGCATTTCCCTGATGATTAGTGATGTAGTGCACTTTTTCTTTTGGTAGTGAACCTTTTTATAAAGTACTAAACGGGTGTTAGTAGCCATTTGTATATCTTCTTTGGAAAAAGAATGTTAGTTCCCTTGCCCAATTTTTAAATTTTAAACAATTATTTAATTAATTAATATTATTATTTTGTTTTGGAGTTGTATGAGTTTCTTATATATTTTGGATATTACCCCCCTATCAGATATATTATAATTGTAATTATTTTCTCCCATTCTGTTGGTTCTTTTTTCATTTGGTGATTGTTTCTTCTGCTGTGAAGAGACTTTTAGTTTGATGCAGTCCCTTTTGTTGATTTTTGCTTTTATTGCTTGTGTTTCTGGCATTATATTAAAAAAAAAAACACATTGCCAATACCAATGTCCAGGAGCACTTTCCCTATGGTTTCTTCAAGGAGTTTTATGGTTTCAGGTCTTATGCTTAAGTCTTGAATCCTTTTTGAGTGAACTTTGTGAGTGATGTGAAATAGAGATCTAATTTCATTTTTATGCATGTGTTTATCCATTTTTTTCCGACATCATTTATTGAAGAGACCATCCTTTCCCCACTGAGTATTCTTGGCTCCCATGTCAAATAAGTTTTTGACATGCAGTGTTTATTTCTGGACTCCTCGTTCTTTTCCTTTGGCCTCTGTGTTTGTTTTTATGCCAGTACTATACTGTTTTGACTACTATGGCTTTGAAATTAGGAAGTGTGATGTTTCCAGCTTTCTTCTTCTTTCTCAGAATTGTGGGGAGATGTTAGTCAAAGGGTACAAATTTGCAGTTAGTAGATGAATAAATTCTGGATTGTGATTATAGTTAACAACACTATATTACATACTTCAAAGTTGCTAAGAGACTAGATTCTAAATGTTCTTACCACAAAAAAGAAATGAAAATTATATGAAATGATGATGCTAGCTAATGTTTCACTGGTAATTATACATATTGCAATATATGTGTTTGAAATCAACATGTTGTACACCTTAACCTACTTAATGCTCTATGCCAATTATAGCTCAATAAAAAGAAAAATTGTCACAGCAAGAGCACAATGGACCATGGGTGCTCAAGCATTGACTACTTGTCCTTTTCCTTGATGGCAGCACCCATATAGCCAGGGTGGAGATGGTTGACTGTTATGTGAGGGGACCAACCAGGTTTTCTGGATCACACAACTAGCCAGATAATTAGAATTTGATACCAGCACTTTCAAACACCAACTGCTCTGCAGAGCAAGCTTTTTACCACATCCCACATTCCTATAGCACACACTTTCTAAGGAATCTTCAGGAAAGAGGATATACTTGAGCTAACTTTTGAATAGCATTCCCAGCAGAGGGCTCTAAATTGGAGAGCACAGCATGTTTAGAGAAGTTAGAGCAGAAGGTGTCTGAGTGTAGGCATAAAGTGGGCATGATCATGGAAAAGGAGCTTTGAAAAGAGTGCAACTTAAAGCTAATAAATAGAAGTGTTACTCTGGAGTACTGGAGTTATTAAGGAGATCATTAGAATATGTTAAGCAGAATCACATGATGAGATTTGTGTTTGAATGAGTAACGAATGAATTGGAAGAGAATTAAGCCAGAAATTAGTAGATCAATTAGGAAATATTTCAAGAAATGGTAAGAAATGGTAACAAATCCAATTTAGGAAATATTTGTAATGGAGCAAAGACGAACAAGGGATCGCTTTGACAGATATTAAGGACAGTCAGTGTAGAGTAAGTGAGTGAGAGGGAAGAGTCATTAAATGAGATTACATGGGAGGAGAAGTATCTTCTTCTGCTACCAAAAGTTCAGCAGTTGGCTTGAGACACTGCTGTATCAGGAGAGTTTTGGCAGATAATGTGCACCTTAGAACTTAGCCTGTTTTATAGATTTCTAGAAGAAATTCAGTTCTTGGTCTTTCTACTCTGTGAAGTAGAGGGATACCATCAGATCATACTAAATAGGGTTACAAAGGCAAATACACCTTTGCACTCGAATTATACAGTTTCTGAGTCACTGCCAGATATAGAGAGAGTTGAACTCTAAAGCTATATTTTGTTCAAATTCATTGTTTTACAATAGATCATTTTTTAATATTGAAGATGAGAGCTTCGTTTAAAAATATCATGCTAATCAAATACACAGACCATTCTATTGTACTGTGGTATGCCTATAGGCACCTATTCAGTTAACATGCTCTATACATATTCTTTAAGAAAACAGCTCCATCTGCTGTGATATACCCAGGAAAACTAATTATTTTTGTAAGTGTTGAAATGAATATATACTTAGCTTTATCTTAGTATGTGTTTGTGATTAAATGTTATTGAGCATTAAGAAATAAAACCCTTTATAACCCTTTTTCTTAAATATAATGCAGCATGATATCGAACTTAATACCCTAATTGCACACTAACAAGAGATGCTTTTACAATTACTTCAATGTTTGCAAGGTTATGACTCACAAACAAATTACTTTCATGGCTGGGTTGCGTTTATACAAGACAAGGTGTGAATTTTAAAAATGGATCAACAAGATGGGACAGATTTAGGTGTGGACATATTTACGTAACATGTTTAAATATGGGAGAAGAGAAGCAGAAAAACAAATACCTCTTTTGGCATGTTCAGTACTTAAAGAAGAATTTGTGCACTATTGTATTAAAAAACATTTATGAAGATTGAATGAAAATTGGCATCAGGCAGGATTCTGGTAAAAAGGTCTTTAGTTAGAGTAAACTAAAGGCTAGTGACACCTTAAAGCCTTAAGATAATATGGAATCACGCCACTTGCAAATCCTTCATTTGCAACGGATGGAATGCAAACTCATTCCAAATGGCAGGCCACTCAACAGTGGCAAATGAAATTAAACCCATAATGATAGTATGAGTTTGTAAAAAAAAAAAAAAAAAAAGAAATAGACAATTCAAGAAATTAAAATGGGATATTATTATTGTTTCACATCTAGTAATGCACCTTATTCATAGGTGATGCTCTAGCTCATTCTAATTGTCATTTATACTTTTCATTTTATGATGATTTCCTATTTTGCAAATGTAACCCTGTTATTGTTATGCATTTTACCCACATCTGACTTCTGTATTCCTCAGATAGATTGTAAGGGCAGATACTATGTCTAAGGCACTTCTTACATACAATAGGCTCTCTTAAGGGTTGACAAGGTCTTAGATAATTCTTCCAGAACACTTAACAAGGGTCAAAAACCTGAGTCTTTTCTGTGGTTCTGAAACCATACCAAATGTCTTTTAATCAACTCTGCCCACGGGTAAGGCCAGTGTGCTCAAATGCAATCTCTGAGCAAGTTCAGAATTGTGCAGTGACTAGAATGCTATGCATTACCATTTATATTACAGCTAAATTGGTCTTATTAAGAGATTAGCTATAGGACAAAAGATAACTCCCAGAAGCTTAAGAGTTCTCTTTTAAAATGTATCTCAAAGGAGGAACCTAGAAAAAAATTATCATCTGCTAATAAAATATTTAATTGGGGGGTTACATAACAAAGGAGCCAGGACATACTATATGGATGTGTATCTTAGTAAATATTTCTAACTCTGTGTGTGTGTGCATTTCTTATGCAATATATATTATTATTATTATGCCTATATTTAATTCTAGTATTCTTACATGGGCAAAATCAACTAGATGCCTACACTATATTTCACTTTTTTTAAGATTTTTTAAAATATATTTGAGAGAGAGAGAAACAAGTGGGGGGAAGAATAGAGGGAGAGAATCTTTCAAGCAGACTCCCGGCTGAGTGCAGAGCTCATTATGGCGCTCCATCCCATGACCCATGAGATCATGACCTGGGCCAAAACCAAAAGTTGGATGCTCAACCGACTGAGCCCCTAGGCATCCCACATCATATTTTACTCTTTTTGAGATTTCTGTTACTAATAATTAGAGAATGATTTAAAATTATCATGGCTCAAATCTTGATCCAGAATTTCCGGGATTCCAACTCCATCAGTAGGTGATTAGTGGCATCTTCTAGGGAGCTTTTATAGAAAACAACTTCTTTTTCCCCAGAAATACTTAGCAAAGGATTGTGATACAAATGCTCTTCCCCTGGGATTACTGGCATCCTCTGAACTCCCTGTCATTCTTGTGGGGTTCTCAGAGACAATGATCCTTACTTCCTCCTTTGGCTTAGAGTTGTTTCTCTCAGCATTTCTAGAGCACACAGCTAATATCAGTGCTCTCAGGCACAGATTCACAAGCTTCTTTCAAGGACTAATTCCACAGAAAACTTTCTAGGAATCCTTGGAGATTGCCTCCAGAGTATAAATTTTCCTGATGACTGCAGGATATTATCCAAATGATCTCTCAAATGCTCTTCACAGGTGCTGCATTGCAAAGCTAAGTAAACCAGGAGTGTCTAGAAGCTGTACCAAAATCTGTGAGATATTATGAACATCACCTTCTTTATCTCCCATTTCCACATACTCAATCCGATTCGTTCCACCTACACAGCAGTCTCTTTGATCTCTTCATCCCAAGCATCTTCACCATAGCTGAGCTACCTCTACGTGGATCTTGTAAAAACCTCCTCTTTAATTTTCCCACGTGTACTACTGATCCCCTCAGATCAGTCTTCATACAATAATCAAAATATCTTTATAATAGTACACATTTATTTTATTGTTTTTCTAATTAAAACACTTTCAAGGACTTCTAATTGCTCTTTAGATCCAAAATCCTTAATGTGGTCTATAAAGCTCTATGGGATCTGAGACCAGCCACCTCAATAGCTTCATTTCTCTTTCTCTCTCTCTTTTAGATTTTATTTATTTATTCATGAGACACACAGAGAGAGGGGCAGAGACAGGCAGAGGGAGAAGCAGGCTCCCTATGTGGAGCCTGATGTGGGACTCGATCCCAGGACCCTGGGATCACAACCTGAGCCAAAAGCAGATGCTCAATCACTGAGCCACCCAGGTGCCCCAACAGCTTTATCTCTTGCAATGCTCTCTCTTGAGCTGTGATCTCTGGTCATCTTCCCATATTGTCCTCTTGTCTGCCTCAGGATCCTCACACATGCTCTTCCCTGTTTGGAAAATACTTTTCTGCACTCTTCCATCCACTCCTTTATCCAGCTATTCCTACTAATCCTTCACAATTTAACTTAAATGTCCTTAATTCAGGTAGTCCTTCACTGACCTCAGTTCACATCTTTTGAATAGGTAGAGTCACCAATTGTTTACGTTCAGCATAATATATGTCATTAACCAGCCATCACTGACATTAACTGTTTTATATTTATATTCTCCTTTAGACTTTAAACTTCAAATAAGCATGGACTATATCTTGATCTTGTTTACAATGTTTATAACACCATTTTCTCTATGCTTACCTTGGAGTATTACATCCAGTAGGTGTTCCATAAAAATCTATCACTTGCTAGGTGTCCCTGGAAGTACCTGTTTAGCCTTTAGTTCAATAAAATAAACTTGAACAATAACACTAATAAAATTCTGATTATAGTATTAAGACTTGGGGCACATGAACAATTCTAATTTTTTTTTTGGTATGGGTAAAATTGTTCACATTAATAACTTGCTTCTGGAAAATTATGTCTTTTCCTTTTAATCGCATATGATACCTGAACAATATATAGATGGATAATTGGTTAGTTCTTAATAAATGCTTAAAGGGCTTTCCACTGCCCTAATGCTTTGTTTTCTTCAGTATATGTGGGGATGTAGAGCAAAAATAAAACATTACTTGATTGTTTTCTTGGTTTAATTTTGACCTCTGTTATAAGGGAAAAGAGGGAAACTGGGTGGAGAAAATTCAGAGGAGACAAACCATGAGAGACTCCTAACTCTAGGAAACAAAGGGATGCAGAAGGCAAAGAGGGTGGGGAGGATGGACAACTGGGTGATGGGCATTAAGGAGGGCTCTTGATGGAATGAGCACTGGGTGTTATACTACACTTTGGCAAATTGAATTTAAATAAAAAATTAAAAAAATAATTTTGACCTCTGAAGTTAAAAATTATAGGTCCAAAACCATGTTTTTGGTCTTATATATGGCTAAAGTTTTACCTATTTAATAATGGTGATCTTTTTGTAATCTCTTTTTGGATTTGGATTATGAGTTTTAAAACTTTGTCATATAGTCTGAAATGGTGTCTATAAATGATGAAAGAAAAACCACAGGAGTCACATCTGCTCCTGCACTTGACTCAAGTCATACTTACCACTTGTATTGATTGTACTGATTGCAAGATGTACTTGGACTTGTACTCAAGACTGGATTTTTACAGTTACTGCTAATTAGATTTCTCTCATGTTTCTTTTTGAACTATATGTTATAAGAGAAACTCAGAAATATATCTTATTTCTCTTTTCTTTATATCATCTTTCAAAGATTTTCTTCATATCATCTTTCAAAGATTTCAAATGAACAAAGTTAATAATGAGAGTAATTTATATATTATCACATGTTTACTAATTCAGAATGAAATAAAGATGAACACATCCTGTGATTTTTTTATTCTGGATTTCATTTTATTTTCAGCATCTCAACATATGGATGTTGAAATCTGTGCTTGGGTATAGATTTAGTGCTTCTTTTTGAAAAAAATGTGATTGTTGGGTAAAGTCTGACAATGATTTATTTCTCTGGTTTATTTTTTTAAAGATTTTATTTTTTTATTCATGAGAGACACAGAGAGAGAGAGGCAGAAAAATAGGCAGAGGTAGAAGCAGGCTCCATGCGGGGAGCCCAGTGTGGGACTTGATCCTGGGACTTCAGGATCATGCCCTGGGCCAAAGGCAGGCACTAAACCGCTGAGCCATGCAGGGATCCCTATTTCTCTGGTTTAAACCTAAGAAGTTTCCTCCAGTTACTTATTTTATTTTTTTAATTTAGTTAATTAACTTATATATAAATATGTTCTCATTGCAAAAGATGTAAATAAGACAGATAAAACAAAAGTCATTTTTGGTAGCTTCATCTACCTCCTATCACTTGCTTTCTCAGCATTGACCATGAGTAGATATTTGATATATGCTTTTGCTAAACTTTAAGACACATTTCATACATATATGTACATGCAAAACAAAAGAAATAGTCAATTTTTAAAACATGAACAATATTATATGTATTGAAATGTAATGTTCTCTTTATAGAATCTCTGGGAGTTCATTGAATGTCTTCACACCCTATAAATTACTGCTTACTTTTCTACAGTTTGACCATTCAATGGTTGATGGACATTTATGTTTGCTTCGTACAGTCGTGTTACACAGAAAACCTTGTTCATGCCTTTTGCCTTTCATGAAGATATCGGCCTATTATTGGGTAGAAGGAAATCTGTGTGTGTGTGTGTGTGTGTGTGTGTGTGTGTGTGATGTTTTATTTTATTAATACAGACAAAAGCCATCCATATTGTCCCTAACAATTTACATTTTCATCCAGAGTTTATAAGAATATCTATCTTGGGGTGCCTGGGTGGCTCAGTGTTTGAGTATCTGCCTTCAGCCCAGGTCGTCATGATCCTGGGGTCCTGGGATTGAGTTCTGCATCAGGCTTCCCACAAGGAGTCTGCTTCTCCCTCTGTCTATGTCTCTGCCTCTCTTTCTGTGTGTCTCTCATGAGTAAATAAATAAATACAACTTTAAAAAGAAGAATATCTATCTTTACACATATTCATTGGTACTATAATTTTAATATTTTTTCCAATGTAATGAGTGAAAAATGGTGTGTATTTTATTTTCATTTTCTCTATTCTTAGTCAAAATTCTTTTGTAGATGTATTGACATTTTTATTTCCTCTTGTGTATTTTGATGCACATTTTTTTTTCTGTTGGGTTCAGTTAATTCCTTTTTTTTTAAATATTAAATTATAGGAATTATTGAGGTATTTTGGATGTTATATATATTTCAAATACTTTCATTTCAATTTTTCCTTTTAAAAAAGTTTATTTTCTTATGTAGAAATTTTTATAATGTGGTAACATGTATCAATTTCTACCTTGTGTCTCCGTGTTTTGTGTTGTCATTAGATCTTCTCTTTCCAAAGTTACAATAATGTCAACATATATAATCTTTTTCTCCTTTAATTTTGTTTTTTATATTTGTCTTCTATAACTTATCTGGGATATATCTTCATGTATAATGTGGTAGCCTAGGTCCTATCCTAGTCTAATTTTTTTTTCCTAGTCTAATTTTTTTACAAAAAATAGATACCTCTACAATTATTTCAACAGACTGGAATAGCAAATGTAAAGGATTTAGTATGACATCATCAGTTATTTTATTGTAGTTTAAGCATGATTTTAAAAATTATCAACTTATGCGGCGCTTAGGTGGCTCAGTCAGTTAAACGATGGATTCTTGATTTTGGTTGAGGTAATGATCTCAGGGTCATGAGATTTAGCTCTGTGAGGAGCTTTGCACTCACCAGGGATTCTGCTTGGGACTCTCTCCCTCTTTTTCTGCCCCTCCTCCAACTCACAGATTATCTCTCTCAAATAAATAAATAAAACTAAAAAAAAACCACACCAACTTTATTGTATGTAAACTTAAAGCTTTCCAGATCTTGTCAACTTGATTTAGATATCTTCAATAATAAGCATTTGAATGACCCAAAATGTTTATTACCTACAGAAGTTTACTTTGAAATGTAATAAAAAGAAATAAAATTTTTATCTCAATGATTTGTAAGAGTCTAAGATCTATCCTGTAAACATTGCAGGTTATGAAAAAATTTACCAGCTTTTGAGGCTTTTAAAGGTCTGGCAACTAGCCCTTTATCTGATACGTCATTTGCAAATATCTTTTCCCATTCTGTAGGTTGTCTTTTAGTTTTGTTGACTGTATCCTTTGCTGTGCAAAAGCTTCTTATCTTGATGAAGTCCCAATAGTTCATTTTTGCTTTTGTTTCTTTTGCCTTTGTGGATGTATCTTGCAAGAAGTTACTGTGGCCGAGTTCAAAAAGGGTGTTGCCTGTGTTCTCCTCCAGGATTTTGATGGAATCTTGTCTCACATTTAGATCTTTCATCCATTTTGAGTTTATCTTTGTGTCTGGTGCAAGAGACTGGTCTAGTTTCATTCTTCTGCATGTGGATGTCCAATTTTCCCAGCACCATTTACTGAAGAGACTGTCTTTCTTCCAGTGGATAGTCTTTCCTCCTTTGTCAAATATTAGTTGACCGTAATGTTGAGGGTCGACTTCTGGGTTCTCTATTCTGTTCCATTGATCTGTGTGTCTGTTTTTGTGCCAGTACCACACTGTCTTGATGACCACAGCTTTGTAGTGCAACCTGAAATCTGGCATTGTGATGCCCTCAGCTATGGTTTTCTTTTTAAAATTCCCAAGATCTATAAAGAACTTATTAAACTCAACACCAAAGAAACAAACAATCCAATCATGAAATGGGCAAAAGACATGAACAGAAATCTCACAGAGGAAGACATAGACATGGCCAGCAAGCACATGAGAAAATGCTCTGCATCACTTGCCATCAGGGAAATACAAATCAAAACCACAATGAGATACCACCTCACACCAGTGAGAATGGGGAAAATTAACAAGGCAGGAAACCACAAATGTTGGAGAGGATGCGGAGAAAAGGGAACCCTCTTACACTGTTGGTGGGAATGTGAACTGGTGCAGCCACTCTGGAAAACTGTGTGGAGGTTCCTCAAAGAGTTAAAAATAGACCTGCCCTACGACCCAGCAATTGCACTGTTGGGGATTTACCCCAAAGATACAGATGCAATGAAATGCCGGGACACCTGCACCCCAATGTTTCTAGCAGCAATGGCCACAATAGCCAAACTGTGGAAGGAGCTTCGGTGTCCATCGAAAGATGAAAAGATAAAGAAGATGTGGTTTATGTATACAATGGAATATTACTCAGCCATTAGAAATGACAAATACCCGCCATTTGCTTCGACGTGGATGGACCTGGAGGGTATTATGCTGAGTGAAATAAGTCAATCAGAGAAGGACAAACATTATATGTTCTCATTAATTTGGGGAATATAAATAATAGTGAAAGGGATAGAGGGGAAGGGAGAAGAAATGGGTGGGAAATAGCAGAAAGGGAGACAGACCATTAGAGACTCCTAACTCTGGGAAACGAACTAGGGGTGGTGGAAGGGGAGGAGGGCGGGGGGTGGGGGTGACTGGGTGGCGGGCACTGAGGGGGGCACTTGATGGGATGAACACTGGGTGTTATTCTGTATGTTGGCAAATTGAACACCAATAAAAAATAAATTTATTATAAAAAAAATAAAGGTCTGGCAGCTAAAGAATAGGCATGTGAGAGTTGATCTCCAGGGAGAAAGTGATATGGAGGAAAGTCACTAATGATTTAAGGAGAGAACTGGTAGTGATAGTTTGAAAAAGGAATAAGAGCTGGATATATGTGACAATGGAAAATTTTCTTGCTAGTATGTACAGATGGATTTGTCATGATTAACTCCAACTGCTAATGGGAAAGTTGCTATGTTACTTCTCCACCTTACTGAAACTTTCTTCCTTCAGTTAAAAAAGCAATTGCTATTGGGGTGCCTGGGTGGCTCAGTCAGTTAAGCATCTGACTTCAGCTCGGGTCATGATCCTGGGATCCTGGGATGGAGCCCCAAGTTGGGCTCCCTGCGCAGTGGAGAGTCTGCTTTTTCCTCTCCTTCTCCCTCTTCCTCATCCTCTGATCCCCCACCTCAAATAAATAAATAAAATCTATAAAAAGAGAGCAATTGCTACTAATTTGCATTTCAAGAGATATTATAGGAGCAGGAATGAAGAATAAGCAGAAAGAGAAGATAGTGATTTGAGATAGAAGTTCTAAGCAGAAAAACCATGGAAGATAGGAGTTCAGATACAGTCCTTTCTTTTTCTTTTTCTTTTTTTTTTAAGATCTATTTATTTATTTTCAAGAGTGGGGGTGAGAGAGATAGAGGGAGGGGAAACAGAAACCCAAGAGACTCCCCAATGAGCGTGGAGCCTGACCTGGCACTCAATCTCATGACTCTGAGATCAGACCTGAGCTGGAACCAAGAGTCAGTCAGTTGCTCAACTGGCTGAACCATCCAGTCACCCCTGATTTCTCTTTTAAAATTATCTGCATGTAGGGGATCCCTGGGTGGCTCAGTGGTTTGGCGCCTGCCTTTGGCCCAGGGCGCGATCCTGGGGACCCGGGATCAAGTCCCACGTCGGGCTCCCGGTGCATGGAGCCTGTTTCTCCCTCTGCCTGGGTCTCTGCCTCTCTCTCTCTCTCTCTCTCTCTGTGACTATCATAAAAAAAAAATTTTTAATTATCTGCATCTAACCCTTTAGCAAATCCAGCCATTTGGACATTTGATATACATTCAAAGTATGTAATAAAGTCCTCTTCTCTCATTTACTCTGTCAAAACCACCATCATCTTCCATTTGGGCCATGGCAAAAGCCTTGTCAGTCTTTTTGCTTCTCTTCTTGCTCCTCCTATTCCATTTGCCACCTAGCAACCAGGATGAGATATATCTTACTATCTCTATTTCTATATCTTTATAATAAATTATATTTAACATGACTTACATCAGATCACTTTCTTGCTTCAAACTCTTCAATGGCTTCCCATTTCATTTAGTGTACAATCCATGCCCTTCCCCCTGGCCTATAAGGCCCTTCATGATCTGGTCTTTGCTCACTTCCCTAACTCATCCTCTTACACTCTTTCACTTGTTTACTATGGTCCAGACACATTGGATTATTCCAGTTTTTAAAATATGCCCTGAATGTTCGTCCCTTAAAGTATATTCATGGTCTCTTTCTTTACCTGGAACAGTCTACATCAGACCTTTATACGGCTGTTATCTTTTCACCATTCAGATCTAAGCTCAAATATAATTTCTTCAGAGAGGCTTTTCTTCAGAGGTTATTCTGATCATTTGGTTTGTGTCATGTACTCTTTAGCTAATTATCTCACTTGAATATTCACAGCATTTACCACTACTCAGAATTACATATTAAAAAAAAATCAAGAATAAAACTTAAGTCACTCTTATTATCTGCTTTCTCTACCAGGATATGAGCTTTGGGAGAACAGGGTCTTTGAGCAGTGAAGACTGGAAAGCTAAGAAAGACCTCACATTATGTTTTGTCTCAACATTTTTAAGGTCCAGTAGAATTGGATGTGAGTTCTATGAATAGTTGTATGTATTGGGTAAGTTACCGAACTTCTTTAATTTTTCTCATTTGACAGTAGTAGTAAAGATAATAATACAGTGTGCTTCATCAAATTATTGTCAGCATATTAACTGGGATATGTAAGCAAGGTGATTGGCCTTTTGCCTGACATATCATGTGTTGAATAATAGCTTAAATGGAATAATATTAGTGTTAGCTGATTTGAATAATATGTCACTCATTTGTCCTCTCCTCCCTCTGCTAAACAATAATTTACCATTCATCCATGGAAAAAAGTGCCTTTGTAAGAGCTGTGGGATCTAGCACCAAATGGCACATGACCTGGGAGGAGTCATGCCCACCTATACATCAAGCAATAGACAAATAGAACTCAGCTGCAGCTGTGGACCTTACAGTGGTCCATGAATGGTCTTCAGCCCCTCTTGGCTATTGTATGGAAACTCCTGGAAAACATTCTTTTAGGTAATCACCCACAAAAGAACCTTTGTGGAAGTCTTGGTTCTCAGTAGTGAAGTTCCATCACACCATTAGAGAAAAAAATGAATTGGATTCATTGGAGAGGGTAAAACTAGTAGTTTTACTTTACTTACATCACCTGCCCCCAAGGTGACACAGCTTATGGCCAAGGGAAAACTTCTCAGATCTAATAGATAAAATAATATCAGAAATAAGAGTGGAGATATTATCACTGATACCACAGTAATAGGAAGGATTATAAGTGAATACACCAACAAATGAGATAACCTAGACAGAGCAGATAAATACTAGGAACATACAACTTACCGAAACTGAATCATGAAGAAATAGAAGAGCTGAACAGTTTACAATTATTAGTAAGGAGATTGAATCAGTAATCAAAAATCTCCAAATAAAGGAAAACCCAAGACCAGATGGCTTCCCTTGTGAATTCTACCAAACATTTAAAGAAGAATTAATGCCAATCCTCAAAATCTTCCAAAAAGTTGAAAAGGAAGGAAAACTTCCAAATGTATTTTATGAGACCAGAATTATTCCAATACCAAAGCCAGATAAGGATATTACAATAAAATTACAGACCAATGTCCCTGATGAATATACAAACAAAAATTCTCAACAAAACATTAGCAGACAGAATTTAACAATAAATTAAAAGGACCATAAACCATTATCAAGTGGAATTTATCCCTGGGATGTAAGGATAGTTCAACATATACAAGTCAATAAAGGTGACACGTTACATTAATATAATAAAAGTAAAAATCGTATGATCATTTCAATAGATGCAGAAGGAACATTTGACAAAATGTAATATCCTTTCATGGCAAAAACTCAACAAACTGAGTACAGAAGGTAATACCTCAACATAATAAAAGCCATATATGATCAACATCATACTCCCTGGTGACACTCGGAAGTCTTTTCCTCTAACATCAGGAAAAGACAAAGGTACGCACGCTCAAAACCACTGTCTAACATAGAAGTTCTAGATAGAGAAATAAGACAAGAATAAGAAATAAAATGCATCCAAATTTGAAAGGAAGAAGTATCTTCCTTTTCTATATATAAGATCATAATATGACTATATATAGAATGACTATAAGATTATATATATATATATATATATATATATAAAATCTTAAAGACCCTACCAAAAAAATTAGCCAAATTCTGTAAAGTTTCAGGATATAAAAAAATCAACATGTAGAATCAGTTGCATTTGTATACACTAATAACAGAATCTCTGAAAAAGAAATAAAGAAAAATGACCTCATTCATATTAGCATAAAAACAATAAAATACTTAGGAATAAACTTAACCTAGGTGAAAGATCTGAAGTGATATATTACTTAATAGAAAACAGTATGGAGGTTTTCCCAGAGATTAAAAAAAATAACTAGCCACTGAAGTCTACCTCAGAAGCTAATAATACACTATATGTTAATTAATTTAATTTAAATAAAAAAATAGAACTACCACAGGATCCAGCAATTCCACTTCTGTGTTTATATCTGAAGAAAATGAAACCAGAATCTTGAAGAAATATCTGCCCTCCCATATTCACTGAAGTATTATTCACAATACCCAAGATATGAAAGCTACCTAAGCATTCATCTACAGATAAATGGATAAAGAAAATATTATCTATCTATCTATCTATCTATCTATCTATCTATCTATCTATCTATCTAATGGAATTTTATTCAAACGTGAAAACAAGGAAATTTTGCCATTTGTGACAACATGGATGGACATTGAGGGTATCATCCTAAGTGAAATATGTCAGAGAAAGACAAATATTGTATAATATTTGTGAAACCTAACATAGCTTAACTCATAGGAATATAGAGTAAAATGATGGTTGCCAGGGCCTGGAGGGTGGGGGAAAAGGAAGATATTGGCCATAGGAACTTTCAGTTATATGACAAATTCTGGAAGTCTAATGTACAGGGTAATGATTATTGTTAACCATATTGTATCATACATACTTGAAAGGTGCTAAAAAAGTAGATTTTAAATATTCTCACTACAAGAAAGAAATGGTAATTATGTGATGGAGTTGTTAACTAACCCTCCTGTGGTTATCATTTCACAGTGTATAAATGTATTGAATTGACATGGTATGCACCATAAACTTAGACAATGTTATATGTTAAGTATATCCCTCTGAAGCTAAAAATAAAATGACATTTGAAAAAAGTTAAAGGATAGAACTTGGTTAAAATTTGGTGTCAACTCATAAGTGACATTTCTGAGGCCTCTCATTTTTTTCTTTCTAGCACAGTGTTTCTAACTGGAGAGGAAAAAGAAGTTTGTTTATTTGTTCATGAAGTGTGAGAGAGTAGAAAGGCAAAGATGAACTACCATCTGTCTTTGCCCTTGGATGGATCTACTTCCTCTCTTTCACTTTTTTGAGACAAGTCAGGTATGAACACAGAAGGAGAATCAGGAAACAGAACAAACTAAAATCCTGTTTTATTTACCATAGTGTTAAATGTGTACTGTTGTTGCAATTCATGAACTCTATACAATTTAGTCTACTCTCCATGGACAATTGGCCATATTATAAGCAGAAAACCTGAGATGGAGACAAAAAGATGGTCAGTTTGTCAGTTCAGGACTGGTGTTTGGCTACGTTTAGTACACAGGATTTTAGTTTATCAGAAATTGTAGACGAGCCTTTCCCACCAACCGAATAACCCTCTGCTGTTTACAAACAATTGCAATTTGGAGTCCCATTTAATATGTTCATGAAGACAAACAGGAAGGGGAAGAAGTGAAATTCTTAAGTCTGCAATATAAACAATTGCCCAATGAAAGGATGTAGACCGTTAGAGCCAGTTTCTCTCTGGCCCTCACACTCTTCCGTGCTCTTCTTTTCCTGGAATTAAACCAGAAGGAAATTAATCTGGTTAGCAGGAATTTCTCTTGTTTAAAGATTACTTAAAAGAAGGATTAAAAACTATACAAAATATTTCCTTGTGTAACAGCATAAACTGAAAATATCCAAGTCTCAATCAGCACTTCAACTATGTGTAACAACTCTTGTTGGAGGGGTCCACCATGGAGAATGTTTTAATCTAGGAAGAAAGAAGGACTAGATTAGCTGGAAGTGTCTAACCTTACAATTCACAATAAAAAATCAACTGTATAATGAACTTTGGCACCTCCAGATTCAAGAAAACATAAGCAATATGCAGTAGATTCTCCCTTTGGTGCCTATGTTTCTCTCAACTAAAAAGTCAATGAAATCTTTAGTTTGATACATCATCAGGAGACCCAGCTTTACCTAATTTTAGATTTCCCCTCTCATTTTGTCTAAATTCTGCTGATTCTCTTCTCTATGTTTCTTGGTCTTTCTGTGGAACATTTCCTTTCCTTTCATAAGAACTTCACAATGGGTTCTTAGGTAGGGCACGGAATGGAGAAGGGTGCAGGGGATCCGATCCCAGCTGCTTCCTATGTGGATTTTCAGCTAAATCACTTAATCTCTCAGTGTTTCATTTTTCTCGCCCTACATGGGACTTGACTGAGAACTTCATGGGGTTGAAGTGTAGATTCCAAGAGTTAATAAATGGAATGTGTTAAGAAAGGTTTCCAGCACTTAGGAATCACTATGTACATTTTAGCTGCTATTTCCAGTGGAGGATTGGGTTCAATTTCGCCTGCATTTATTCACATTTCACTTTTATTAACAGTCTTTTCAACAGTATTCTTGAAGAAGTTGTATTCAACATTATATTCTTCCAACTGCCTTTACTAATTATTTACTACTCAAGTACAGTGTCTGTACTGGATCATCATCATCATCAGTCCAACAACCATTGCCCCTCTTAACTTATAAATAGAATCCGGTTTCCTTTTGGGGGGAATTCTCTCTGCCCTACCTTTAGGTACAATTTGGCAGATGATGCTTTCTTCCCTTCAAGTCTGATTGGGAATTCTTGGAATTCTGAGAATCTGAGTAGTGGGCAGAGTGACAAATGGAAAATAGCTGGACCTCTGCATTCCACCTGTAGCACCTTGGTTGAACTTCTCAAGTAGCTCCTAACTTCTACTCTAAACACTACCTGATTGCTATCTGAATTTTCCTTAGTCCCGAGGGCTACTCCTTGTAGTCATCCTATATTCATCCACCCAAGCTGGCCAGAGTAAATGTCTTTTACTTGAAAGGTCGAGAATCCAGTCTGGTACAGGTCCTTCCTCTTAGTGCTGCAGCTCTGCTCTCTACCCACATACCCTGATGTTTTGCTCTGTTGCATTTCCGTGGCTCTGTGTTCTTTCCCACTGCAGCCAGTTGCAAGCATATTTCATTCTACTATATTTGGCAGAAAGAATTGTTTCTTGATTAGTATCTGAGTGGAAAGTGGTTTCTCAGTTGAGCAAAATTGTCAAAGCTGTGCTAGACTTGTTTATAATGGCCTGCTATTTCCTCAGCCTCTTCTACAGGAAGCTGCAGAGGTCCTTGCTAGATAATGAGTGGGTATGTTATGGTCATATACCATGTGACCACACCATCTGGCTCAGGGATGTGCATCTACCCCAAGGCAGCAAGTCCATGTTTCAGCAAGGCAGAAACTTATGACTTGCATGGCCTGGCTCAAAAAATATGAAGAGAGCCAATCAGATCCATCTCAGGAATTTAGAATTGGGAAACAGACCTGCCCAAGGCAGTTAACCTTAAGGACATCATCACAATCATGTGTGAAGAGCTGCTATTGTGTAGGGGGTGCTGAAGTACTCACTTGGAGAAATGTGCAAACTGATGCAAGAAGGGCATCCTTGCAAGAGGGGCAGATGAATGAAGCAGTCTAGCAGAAAAAACAGAAATGCATGAAAATGTGATCCCAAGGGGGCGATAGGGACCTTTTGGTTTCTGATGGCTTTTCTTGTCTGGTTCCTGGCTTTATAGCACTGCTGTTATCAAATTTCTGGATTCTTTATATCTCCTTAAAATATTATGTCTTACTACGTTTTTCCCTATGATATGTGAAGCCGAATGTTTCCTGCTTAAAGCTGATACAATGACACTTCCTATTTAACATCAATAATTGTACTCTTGAGCAGTAGGAGGTCAAGATTATTTCCATTAAATAGCACTGAAATTTTCTTGTTCTTTTTGTTGCTTTTTAAATTAAATTATTGGCCTTGCACACACCCCACCCCTTCTTTCTAGACTTCGTCTTCATTTTATTGTCTAGCTAGTAGTGATCTGTATCAAGATCCACTACACAATTAGGCATTGGAACATATGGTCAGTGTAGCTCACCAATTCTATGTGACTATTCAAGAGTACCATAGTTCAATTAGATGTTTAAAGCTATTCAATTTTTCCCATTAGAGAAAAAGATAAATTTGAGTTTTCAATGGATTGTGACAATTGCTTCACTCAGATGTAATGTGACTATCCCCACCCCCTCTTTTGTAAATGTCAATTCCCTTTAAAAAACATTGCAGAAAATCTTTTAGGATTTCTTAGAATCATGCTGTTAAAATAATACAATGATTGTTCTTCCCCCCCCCCAATTTTTATTTAAATTCTAGTTAGCATACAGTGCAATACTGGTTAGAGGAATAGAATTCAGTGATTTATCGCTTACATACAACACTTACATACATCACTTACATACAACATCACTTACATACAACATCATACAGTGATCATCATCACAAATGCCCTCCTAATACTCATCACTCATCTAGCCTATGTCCCACCTACCTCTCTCCATCAACCTTCAGTTTGTTCTCTATCTTTAAGAGTCTATTATGGTTTGTTTTCTTCTCTGTCTTGTTCTCCCACCCATATATTCATGTTTCATTTCTTAAATTCCATATATGAATGAAATTATATGGTATTTGTCTTTCTCTGATTGATTTATTTTGCTTAGCATAGTACACTCTAGCTCAATCCACGTCATTGCAAATGGCAAGATTTCATTCTTTTTGCAGGTTGAGTAATATTTTTATATATATATAAATATATATATATCATCGAGCACAGTCACTTTGTCAAACAGAAGGAAAGGGTATTCACAGGAGGTAGCCTCTCTCTGCACAGGGGGAGGGCGGGGGGGGGGTTTCAAATGCACAGAAAAAAAAGTCACCTGGTCACACCACCCAGCAGGTGTGCTTTAGGATGATGTGTTGAGTATTCTAGAGTCTTTTTTTTTAATAAATTTATTTTTTATTGGTGTTCAATTTGCCAACATACAGAATAACACCCAGTGCTCATCTCGTCAAGTGCCCACCTCAGTGCCCACCACCCAGTCACCCACACCTCCCTGCCCTCCTCCCCTTCCACCACCCCTAGTTTGTTTCCCAGAGTTAGGAGTCTTTCATGTTCTGTCTCCCTCTCTGATATTTCCCACTTATTATTTTTCTCCTTTCCCCTTTATTCCCTTTCACTATTTTTTATATTCCCCACATGAATGAGACCATATAATGTTTGTCCTTCCTGATTGACTTATTTCACTCAGCATAATACCTTCCAGTTCCATCCATGTCAAAGCAAATGGTGGATATTTGTCATTCTAATGGCTGAGTAATATTCCATTGTATACATAAACCACATCTTCTTTATCCATTCATCTTTCGTTGGACACCTGAGGCTCCTTCCACAGTTTGGCTATTGTGGACATTGCTGCTAGAAACATCGGGGTGCAGGTGTCCCGGCGTTTCACTGCATCTGTATCTTTGGGGTAAATCCCCAACAGTGCAATTGCTGGGTCGTAGGGCAGGTCTATTTTTAACTCTTTGAGGAACCTCCACACAGTTTTCCAGAGTGGCTGCACCAGTTCACATTCCCACCAACAGTGTAAGAGGGTTCCCTTTTCTCCGCATCCTCTCCAACATTTGTGGTTTCCTGCCTTGTTAATTTTCCCCATTCTCACTGGTGTGAGGTGGTATCTCATTGTGGTTTTGATTTGTATTTCCCTGATGGCAAGTGATGCGAAGCATTTTCCCATGTGCTTGTTGGCCATGTCTATGTCTTCCTCTGTGAGATTTCTCTTCATGTCTTTTGCCCATTTCATGATTGGATTGTTTGTTTCTTTGCTGTTGAGTTTACTAAGTTCTTCATAGATCTTGGAAACTAGCCCTTTATCTGATAGGTCATTTGCAAATATCTTCTCCCATTCTGTAGATTGTCTTTTAGTTTTGTTGACTGTATCCTTTGCTGTGCAAAAGTTTCTTATCTTGATGAAGCCCAACAGTTCATTTTTGTTTCTTTTGCCTTCATGGATGTATCTTGCAAGAAGTTACTGTGGCCGAGTTCAAAAAGGGTGTTGCCTGTGTTCTCCTCCAGGATTTTGATGGAATCTTGTCTCACATTTAGATCTTTCATCCATTTTGAGTTTATCTTTGTGTATGGTGTAAGAGAGTGGTCTAGTTTCATTCCTCTGCATGTGGATGTCCAATTTTCCCAGCAGCACTTAATGAAGAGACTGTCTTTCCTGCTTTGTCGAATATTAGTTGACCATAAAGTTGAGGGTCCACTTCTGGATTCTCTATTCTGTTCCATTGATCTATGTGTCTGTTTTTGTGCCAGTACCACACTGTCTAGATGACCACAGCTTTGTAGTACAACCTGAAATCTGGCATTGTGATGCCCCCAGCTATGGTTTCCTTTTTTAAAATTCCCCTGGATATTCGGGGTCTTTTCTGATTCCACACAAACCTTAAAATAATTTGTTCCAATGAGTATTCTAGAGTCTAAGGAGCCGGACCTCTCGTCATAGTCCTCCTCGGTGTACAGGGACTGCTTGGCCACGATGGGAAATATATATATATATATATATATATATATATATATATATATATATATTCATTGGTTGATGGATATTTGTTTTTTTTTCATAGTTTGACTATTGACAATGCTGCTGTAAACATTGGGGTTCTTGTACCCCTTCACATCTGTATTTTTGTATCCTTTAAGTAAATACCTAGTAGTACAATTGCTGGTTCATAGGGCAGTTTTATTTTTAACTTTTTGAGGAAATGCCATGCTGTTCTCCAGGGTGACTGCACAAGTTTGCATTCCCACCAACAGTGAAAAGAGTTCCCCTTTCTCTGCATCCTCACTAAAATCTGTTATTTTTTGTGTTGTTAATTTTAGCCATTCTGACAGGTATGAGGTGGTGTCTCATCATGGGTTTGATTTGCATTTCCCTGATCATGAGTGATGTTAAGTATTTTTTCATGTGTCTGTTAGCCATCTGGATGTCTTCTTTTTCTTTTTTTAAGATTTTATTTATTTATTCATGAGAGACATACATTGAGAGAGAGAGGCAGAGACACTGGCAGAGGGAGAAGCAGCCCCCATGCAGGGAGCCTGATGTGGGACTCCATCCCGGGACTCCAGGATAATGCCCTGGGCTGAAGGCAGGCGCTAAACTGCTGAGCCACCCAGGGATCCCCTGGAGGTCTTCTTTGAAAAAATGTCTATTTATGTCTTCTGTCCATTTCTTAACTGGATTACTTGTTTTTTGGGTGTGGAGTTTGCTAAGTTCTTTATGGATTTTGGATACTAACCCCTTTATCAGATATGTCATTTGCAAATATCTTCTCCCATTACATAGGCTGCCTTTTAGTTTTGTTGATTGTTTCTTTCCCTGTGTAGAAGGTTTTTATATTGATGAAGTCCCAATAGTTCGTTTTTGCTTTTGTTTTCCTTGCTTCTGACAATGTGTCCAGTAAGAAGTTGCTCTGGTCTAGGTCAAAGAGGTTGCTGCCTGTGTTCTCCTATAGGATCTGGATGGCTTCCTGTCTCACATTTAGGTCTTTCATCCATTTTGAATTTGTTTTTGTGTAAGGATCCCCTATTAGCTAGTATCTTGTTGAGAGTTTTTGCATCTGTGTTCATCAGTGATGTTGGTCTATAATTCTCCTTTTTGGTGAGAATTTGGTGAAGTCTTTGTCTGGTTTTGGAATTAAGGTGATGCTGGCCTCATAAAATGAGTTTGGAAGTATTCCATCCCTTTCTATCCTTCAGAACAGCTTTAATAGAATAGGTATTATTTCTTCTTTAAACGTTTGAATGAATTCCCCTGAGAAGCCATCCGGCCCTTGACTTTTGTCTCTTGGGAGGTTTTTGATGACTGCTTCAATTTCCTCCCTGGTTATTGGCCTGTTCAGGTTTTCTATTTCTTCCTGTTCCAGTTTTGGTAATTTATCGATTTCCAGAAATGCATTCATTTCTTCTAGATTGCCTAATTTATTGGCATATAACTGCTCATAATATGTTTTTAAAATCGTTTGTATTTCCTTAGTGTTGGTTGTGATCTCCCTTTTATTCATGATTTTATTAATTTGAGTCTTTTCTCTCTTGTTTTTAATAAGGCTGGCTAATGGTTTATCTATCTTATTAATTCTTTCAAAGAGCCAACTCCTGGTTTTGTTGATCTATTATGTAGTTCTTCTGGTCTCTATTTCATTGAGTTCTGCTCAAATCTTTATTAACTCTCTTCTTCTGCTTGGTGTAGGTTTTATTTTCTGTTTTTTCTCCAGTTCCTTTAGGTGCAAGGTTAGCTTGTATATTTGAGTTCTTTCCAGTTTTTGGATGGATGCTTTTATTGTGATGTATTTCCCTTTCAGGACTTCTTTTGCTGTATCCCAAAGATTTTGAACAGTTGTATCTTTTCATTAGTTTCCATGAATCTTTTAAATTAAATCTTTTTAATTCTTCTCTAATTTCCTGGTTGACCCACTCATCTTTTAGTAGGATGCTCTTTAACCTCCACGTGTTTGAGTTTCTTCCCAATTTCTTCTTATAATTGAGTTCTAGTGTCAAAGCACTGTGGTCTGAAAATATGCAGGGGACAATCCCAATCTTTTGATATTGGTTGAGACCTGATTTGTGACCCAGTATGTGGTCTATCCTGGAGAAAGTTCCATGTGCATTTGAGAAGAATGTGTATTCAGTTTCATTTGGATGCAAAGTTCTGTATATATCTGTGAAATCCATCTGGTCCAGTGTATCATTTAAAGCCCTTGTTTCTTTGATTATGTTGTAATGTGGTGTTGAAGTCTCCTACTATTAGTTTATTATTATCTAAGTATATCTTTACTTTGGTTATTAATTGATATACTTGGCAGCTCCCACATTAGGTGCATAAATATTCATGATTGTTAAGTCCTCTTGTTGGATAGACCCTTTAAGTATGAGATAGTGTTCCTCTTCATCTCTTACTACAGTCTTTGGGATAAACTAATTTATCTGATATGAGGATTGCTACCCCTGTTTTCTTTTGAGGATCACTTGAATGGTAAATGGTTCTCCAACCTTTCATTTTCAGGCTGGAGGTGTCTTTAGGTTTAAAATGAGTCCTTTGTAGACAGCAAATGGATAGGTCTTGCTTTTTTATCCAGTCCAATACACTGCGTCTTTTGATGAGATCATTTAGCACATTCATGTTCAGAGTAACTATTGAAAGATATGAATTTAGTGTCATCAAAATATCTATTCAATACTTGCTTTTGTGGAATTATTTCTTTGGTATTCCTCTTTTTTTACAGGGTCCCCCTTAATATTTCTTGCAGAGCTGGTTTGGTGATAATATATTCTTTAAGTTTCTGCCTATCTTGGAAGCTCTTTATCTCACCTTCTATTCTGAATAAGAGCTTTGCTGGATAAAGTATTCTTGGCTGCATGTTCTTCTCATTTAGGACCCTGAATATATCCTGCCAGCCCTTTCTGGCCTTCCAGGTCTCTGTGGAGAGGTCTGCTGTTACTCTGATATTTCTCCCCTTATAAGTTAAGAATTTCTTATCTCTCGCTGCTTTAAGAATTTTTTCTTTATCTTTGGAATTTGTGAGTTTCACTATTAAATGCCGAGGTATTGAATGGCTTTTATTGATTTTTTGGGGGGGAACCTCTCTATCTTCTGGATCTGAATGCCTGTTTTCCTCCCCAAATTAGGGAAGTTTCAGCTATGATTTATTTAAATATGCTTTCTGGCCCTCTGTTCCTCTCAGCGCTTTTCTGCAACCCCAATTATACGTAGTTTCTTCCTTCTGAGGCTATCATTTGTTTCCCTTAGCCTTTCCTCAGGGTCTTTCAATTGTTTTTCTCCTTTTTCTTCAGCTTCCTTCCTTGCCATCAACTTGTCTTCTATGTTGCTCAATCTTTCTTCAACCTCATTAACCCTCATCGTTAGGACCTCCAGTTTGGATTGCATCTCATTTAATTGATTTTTAATTTTGGCCTGATTAGTTCTAGATTCTGCAATCATGAAGTCTCTTGAGTTCTTTTTTTTTTCCAGAGCCACCAGTAGCTTTATAATTGTGCTTCTGAATTGGCTTTCTGACATTGAATTGTAATCCAAATTCTGTAACTCTGTGTCAGAGAGTACTGTTTCTGATTCTTTCTTTTGGGGTGAGTTCTTCTTTCTAGTCATTTTGCTCAGTGCAGAGTGGCTGTATGAGTGGGCTGAGTCAAGAATATCAACCACGACCTAAGTAAATTTCACCTTAGATGATTCTGATGAGGTCAGAGACCAGGAAATGAAAACGAAGATCAGAACAAAATAAAACAAAAGGACCACTAAAGTGAAAAACAAATGTTAAAGCAAAGTAGTAAATAATAAAAGGCCAAGAATCCTAAAGAAGAAGAAAAAAAAGAAAAAAAGAGAAGAAGGATAAAAAGGGGGCCTGGGAGATGGTGGTGGTGATGATGTTGTAGTGGAGGGAGAATGTAGTCTACCTGAGGGGCCCTAGGGGGTTATCCTCTTGGTTCTGCATGTATTAAGTTCTGTCTGTTAGAAGATGCTCAGTCCCAAATTTATATAAACCAGCAAACATATTGTAGAAAGCCCCACATCGACCATCCAAACATAAACGAGATAAAAGAGGCCTGCAGAATGGGAATAAGAGAGAATATAATCTCACAGAATGAACCAGCATGGTATTACACTTGGTTCTGGGTACATGCTGGTCATGTTTTAGAAGGTACTAACTTCCACCATTGTAGAACAAAATGAGGTAGAGAAAACAAAAAGCACAAAACATACCTCGTATATCTCCCAAAAATAAACTGACTATGTTGAAGGGAATCTAGAAGTGGAACATATGTAAGATGTAATTATAGAAATATGAAAATAAAAAAGGAAGAAACTTAAAAATGAAGAGGTGGTAAAATATTATAGTTAAGGTGGGAAAAGAGAAAAAATATTAGAAACTTTTAGTCTGATATAAAAATGAGTTGTACTGGAAAAAGGCGGGGGGGGGCGGGGAAGAGGGGAGACTCTCTAGTTCTATATACTGTAAATCTTTTGATTTCCCCTTGAGCTTTCCAGCCCTGCTTGATCAAGAACTTGCTCTTGCCCTGTCCTTCCAGCTGGTCTTCTAGGGGAGGGGCCTGCTGTGCTGATTCTCAGGTGTGTGCACCTGGGGGAGCTGCCCCAACCCCCTGCCGGATGCTGGACTCCTTGGGAGCTGTTCACCCCTTGAGGCCCCTGTTCCCTGGGGCCCCGCTCTGTTCCAGGCACAGGGTGACACCAAGAGGAACACCACTGGCGGCGGCCAGCTCTCCAGCGGGGAGTCAGTTCGGGCAGTAACTACCGCAGCTCCCAGTCCACACTGGCCTGATGCTCTGGGGGCGGGGGGTGCTGACCTGCACAGCTTGGGGGCGCCCGGCAGCAGGAGTGTCCTCGATGTCCTGGGCCCTCCCTGCCTCCACCTGTCCCGGGGGCAGCACAGGATCCTGGCTGTGTACCCTAATGTCCTGGGATCCAGGGCCTGTGCTGCTGGAATCGTGCTCCCAGGCCGCGGCTCTGGAAGGCAGCAGGGCGCAGCCCCCTCCTCCCTGAGCCGCGCCTGACCCCCCAGCTTCTCCCGAGGCCCCGCCAGGTGCGCTCCAGCCCTTTACTGAGCTCAACGGAGGTGTGTGAGGTGCTTCCCCCCCAGGTGCACTTCCTCTATTAGTGACTACGGGAGACTGGAGGCTCCACTGCCCCTCCTGCGATCCTGCCCGAGCTCCCTGCTAAGTGCCTTTCCATCCAGGAAGGATCTGGTGCAGATTTCTTAAAGTTCCTGCTTCTCCAGGCCGGGCTTTCCTGTCCCCCGGGAGGCTTTCCCCGAAGCTGGCCTTAGCCTGGCTCCTCGAGGGGCCCCTCCCCCACTGGTTCCTTTTTTTTTTTTTTTTTTTTTTTGTAATTTTTCCTGCTTTCCTACCTTGTTAGAAGCAAAAACCCTTCTCTCTGTAGCATTCCAGCTGTTCTCTTGTTAAATCTCAGGTTGGATTCGTAGGTGTTCAGGATGGTTTGAAAGTTGTTACTCTGTGTGATGGGTGTAATGATATCACCATTTTCCATATGAATCGGCTCTGACCGAGGGTGGAGAGATGAGGCGGTGGGATGGGGCAGCGGGGGCTGACCTGGGGTGCGGCTGCGGCTTCCTTCCTGCCCTGGCTACCCAGCTGCAGAGAAGGCTGCATCCTGAAATTTGTAAGAAGCTATCTCTACAATATATACCACAAAATGGCCACCAGCAGGTAAATTTGTGTTCTTTAGAGATCCAGATGGAATGGCCGGTAAATGGCTGAAGTTCCCTACAGGGATATTTGGGAAAATATTTTAGGAAATGCTATAGAAAACCTTTCAGAATAGCAACACACAATTTTCAAATTGCCAATTATGGCTAAAGGGACTGTGACTCCTTAGTGGATAGGAAATTTTGAGCATCTTAATTGATGTATAGTTGGTTCTTTAGGAGAATTAATGCACCTTCACCATGATAGAATTCTCAATTATGCCCTGTGGGAACTAGGTTAAGACTAAGAAATCCCAAGCTTTTGTCTGCAAAATTCAGATGCACTTATGAAAATAATATACTATTTTGAATAGAATTCTTATAATTTCATTGTATAAAGTTTGAGAAACTCAGAAAAGATCAAAGATAAAAATAACTAGATTCTGTTCCCTTTCTCCAAAAAACTATGGTTAATATTTGGATGTATGTTTTTTAGTGCTTCTATCATTTTCTTTATGACATATAGGTGCTTCCAATGTATGTCATTATCAAATAATGGCAATTTAATCATCTTCCCTATGTAAGACTAGTTCTTTTTTTAAAAATCTTTTTACATCATATGTAATTTTTAAAAAACTGCTAATGTAGAGAATAATGTTAATAGGGGTAATAGTGGGTAATAGTAATAATTGTTTCTGACTTTATTGGAAATATTTCTGTCATAATCAAATGTGACATTAACTATTGTTTGAGATAGATATCATTTTCTATCTCCTCTGTCTAGATACTCCTTACTATATTAAATAATTATCTCTTGATTCATAGCTGATATCTTATAAATGAACGTTGAATTTAATCACATGTATTTCAATTTCTATTAATATTGTCTATTTCATTTCATTTTTGATGCAATAGACTATATCAGCAGATTTTCTAATATTTAACAATTATTCTATTATTGGGGCTAACTATACTTTTCTATTGTATGTTGTTATCCTAAGATAGTAGTGGGTTTCATGGATTTGTGAAGATTTTACTCTATGTATAATTTAGATAGTCTTGTAGTCGTATTTCGAATAGCATATTTCGGAACCTTTGGCAAGAAAATTTTCCATTGTTGAAGTAGTTTAACCAAGCATCACATATTAATATTATTCATTAATACCTAAATACTCTGATTAAATTCCGTAGCTACAGACTTATTTTACTCAAACTTAACATTTTCTAATGATGTTTAACTAGATTCCCAATTTTCCCAAAGAATATTTAGTATAATCTTAGATAACTAAAATTCTGTAGAATGTTCTTCAGGAAATATTAATTTCCTGTTTTCCTGTGGGGGTATCTTTTATGATGCAAGGTTCTCTAAGGAAAGAAAGATGGTTTCATCTATTTTTGTGTGCCTGATTTAATTAGCACTGTAAATTTAAATAGCACTGTAATTCTTGACTCATTTAATTTGCTGATAAGCATATGTGGGAAGAATAAAGTTTTGTGTTAAAGGCACTTTTATGAAAACATTGCAAGTACTATCCTGGTTATAGTTCTGTTTCAGTTTTCTAATACTTCTAGAATAAATTCTGATCTTCTGTATCTTTCTCTGAAAATAATTGATACTAAAATATTTCAAATGCATTAACATAGAACTCTATTAATGTTCCATTATAACTAAGAAAAAACTCTTGTAGTTGTATCTTCTTTCAAAGATCTACTGCAGCATTTGCCATTTATTTTGTTTTAAATAATCTCATTACAAGTTTGTGTATTGAGGGCACCTGGGCAGCTTAGTTGGTTAAGCAACTGTCTCTTGATTTCAGCTCAGACCATGATATCAGGGTTGTGAGATGGAGCCTATGTCAGACTCCATGCTGGGTGTGGAGCCTGCTTAAGATTCTCTCTCCCTAAAAAAAAAAAAAAAAAAAAAAAAAATCTCTCTCCCTCTCCCTATACCCTTCTTCCCCAACCTCTCTCCCTCTCTTAAAAAGAGAGAGAGATAGAGAGAGGAAGAAGAAGAAGAAGAAGAAGAAGAAGAAGAAGAAGAAGAAGAAGAAGAAGAAGAAGAAGAAGAAGAAGAAGAAGTTGTTTATTTTATTAGTCTTTTTGATTAATCCTTTTTTTTTTCCTGGCTCTTGAATTTACTTTTCAATTCTATTGTTATTTTGCTCTGTAATTTATTAACTTTTGTCTTTTCATTATTTCAGGATATTTTGTTCTTTACTTTCCTAATTTTAGTTGAATTCTGATATATCTTGATTATTTCTTATAAATGAAGGATTTTAAGATTATGAAGTATTGTTTCTTACAAATGAAGGAACCTAAGATTATGCATTCTGAGTATTATTTAAAAAATTCCCATAGGCAAGTAGCGTTCACACTTTATTATTTTAAAAGTTAGTCTTAATTGCAATATTGCAGAGTTTATTTTTTCTTTGATTCAAAATTATTGGGAGTTTAGAAAAAAATATTTGCATGTGAAACAATTTTTTAAACTTTAGTCATAAAGTTCTGATTTTAATTAATTCAGTGGCCTTGAATTTTCTTTTCAGGTAACAATGGACTAAAATAAGTGCCTCCTTATTTTAGCTTGATGTGACAATATTTTTGGCCATAGCACATACACATCCATTTACTTCATCTTCAACTTACTCTTTTGGGACTTTGTTATTAATAGTCCTATGTCCTGGTGATTTTCAAGTCTATAAGGAAATGGATAATAGCCCTTTTTCAAAAAAGATTGAATAGCCCATCTTAGATCATTCTAATTATTGCAGCAGCTTCTTTAAATTCTTCTGCAGCATAATTATCTATATAACTGTGAACCTTTTATATCCATCCCTTATTTATTCTCATTTATTTCACAAGTACTTGGCATATTGTCTTCAAAGATAGCTACTGTCCAACTATCCTTCTGTCTAACTATACCTTTAGTAATGTGACTTTACCACTCCTTTTATCAAGACATGAAGTCTCTTCCCCCTCTCTTTGATCTGTGCTGGTCCTGTGATCTGCTATGACCAGTGGAATGCAACAGATGTGACATTGTGTGACTTCTGACCTTAAATGGTAAGAGGTTTTGGTGTTTCTATTTCTACCCTCAGGAAGATGCTCAGTCTAGACAACCATATGATAAGGGCAGATTACAACTACAGATTAAATGGGAAATAGGTGCAAGGATTAGAGCCCCATATATGTGAATGTGCCATCTTGGACTGTCCAGGCCCAATTATGCCAATGTCATTTGGAGCAAGAGCCAAGTTTTCTCTTATAAATCTCACTCAAGTTCCTGACCTGCAGAATTATGAGCAATAAAATGGTAGTTGTTTTGGCCACTAAGGCTTGGAATAGAGCCATTAATAAAACAGAGACAAAAAACAGGTAGGTATAAGGCATTAAAGGGAAAGAAATAATGTAAATTTTGATTGTGCCAATTTTTAAGGCAGTTTAATTTATTTGTTCTGAATTGTGTATCTTGGCCTTCTATGTTATAGTAAAATAAAATTACCAAATTAAAAAAAAAACAAATAGTAAGGGAATGACAATTCCATATTTTCTATATCTAAGAAAAATATCACAAATTGAGGAAACGACTAACAAATGACAGCCCTACAAAATGTGGCATCAACATGCTATACAAAATCTGTGGTCTTTTCTCATGAGGAAAAAGCTAGCTTTGGAGTAAAGTATAATATTTCAAAGAAGATATGTACATCAATAAAGGTTTTATTGTTTTGATTCTTCCCTTCCTTCTTTGCTTCCTTCCATTCGTCCTTCCTTTTAGTGTATGGGCTGGCCATATATAAAAGAAAAGAACTCAAAGTACCAAAATGGATTTTTGGTCCTGTTCCTTTAAGTAACTAAATTCCACATTTTGATTGGTTGGAAACGATTTCCTACCTCACTGTCACCTCTGACAGCCACACATGGGAAGTTGTGTCTTTATTTATTTATTTTTATTTCTTCCATTAGTGTCTAAATAGCAGCAGCTTGTACTGAATTACTTCAGGGATAGTCTCTCCTTCTTTCAAAAGAAAGTCATTCATTAGGGTGCCTCACCTTTACCAAGAGACATGTTCTCAGCTTCATGATGGCTGGCAGCCAGAGAAGCAATTTCCTTTCTTTTAAAAGGGGTTGGAAAGCATCTGATTGTATCAGGAAGAGGTATTTCAGTTTTCAAGGTGAAAGGACACTTGCTTCTTTTATAGATAATGGAAGAAATAAGATACATTAGTGAAAGGCAGAGGGCATACCAATTAAAAGTATCCAGGAAGGGCAGGGCATAGTCTGTCCACAGGTTATCTCAATGTAAATTAGCAGAGCAGGTAATAATACCAGTTTTCTCCTTTACAACTTAAATAATTCAGATTTTAAGACAGGTGTTTTAAAAACATTTTTGTCTTTACCAGAACAATTGATAATACAATATTTATTCTTAAATTTTGTTTCCCTTTCATAGACTAATATTTAATGTACAGAATTATTTAGCATGCCAGGAAAAAAAGCCCTTTCCATTTAACTTATTTTTACCCTGGCCTTTAGAATTCTGTTTAAGAGAAAGAAAACATGAAGTTTCCTAGAACTAGTGGGTGTAAGAATAGTAGCTATTGAAATTATCTGTAATTGTTATGAATCTAAGAAAAAACAACATAAAGGAAAACCCACACAGGTATTTAATTAATATTTATTGTCTACCCTTTCCCACAAATTCTTTCAAGCAACGCTGTTCAATAGAAATATGTGAGCCACAACTATGAGCCACCTGTGTAATTTTAAATTTTCTGGTAGGCATACTTGAAAAAAGAAAACAGCCAAAAGAAGCCTGCAATGTATTTGATTTAGCTTGATATACTCAAATGATATCACTGCAATAAGCAATCAATATAGACATTATTCATGAGATTAAAAAAATTTTAGGTGAGTGTAGTTGACACATAATGTTTACATTAGTTTCAGGTGTACAACATAGTAGTTCAACTTTCCTATATGTTATGCTCTGCTCACCACAAGTATAGCTACATCTGTCACCATGCAACACTATTACAATATCATTAGCTATATTTCTCATGCTGTGCCTTTTATTCCTGTGATTTTTTTATTCCATAACTGAAAACCTGTCTCTCCTACTCCCCTTCACTCATTTTGCCCATCCCCCCACCCCATCCCCTCTGCAACCATCAGTTTGTTCTCTATTTATAGGTCTGATTCTGCTTCTCATTTGTTTATTCTTTTTTTCTTTCTTTCTTTCTTTTTTTTTTTTTTTTAGATTCCTCATATGAGTAAAACCATATGGTATCTGTTTTTCTCAGCCTGGCTTATTTCACTTAGCAGGAGATAATTTATATTCTCTTTTATTCTGTCTTCAAAATCTATTGTGTATAGATGCTACATATGACATATCTCCTTTAACTGCAATAGCCAAGATATGGAAGCAACCTCAACGTTCATCAATAGATAAATGGATAAAGAAGATATATGTGATAATATACGTACAATGGAATAATACTCAGCCATAAAAAAGAATGAAATCTTGTCATTTGCAACAACATAACTCAAAATAATAAACTTCCATGCAAAGAATTGTCTAGAGCTTTATTTCTAATACACATTTGATTATGTAGAGGATACTTAGAGCTTTATGAGTATCATAGGATAAGCACCTACTCTTCTGTAGGAACTTTTTGAGATCAGATGTTACAAAACAAAAATGACACATATTATGTCCTAAAGGTGCTTACAGTCTAATGTAGAAATGTAAAAAAAAATTCTTTGTTAAACGTGTAGCTATGCAGAGAGATACGTAGAGATGCAATGAAGAGGTGGTTACATTTAGTGGAGGGGAGGGGTTGTCCTAGAAGACTTCATACAAAGTTGATTTTGAAGAAGCATTTTAATGTAGATGTTCCCAGTTGAGTATGGACATGGGGAAGAAAAAAGGAGAATGTAATTCTGGAATGATGTTGCAATCTGAATGTAAGTACAGATGTGCAATCCAGAAGCTGGAAGAAATACACCATGGTTAAGGTGTAGAATGCAAGGTGGGATGACAAGAACTAAAGTGGGGTAAGTAGCTACTTGCCTAATTACGGAAAGCCATGAGCTAGTGGACTTGGACTTTATCCTACAGGTAATAGGAAGCTATTGAAAGATTTCAAGCCGTTGAGTAAAATGACAAGATTTGTATTCTAGGTTAGATAACCCTCATAGCACTGTGGAAGATGAATTAAAGATACAGGAAATGAGAGGGCTGATACTGGGAATTAGGGTATTACTTCTGTCTGTGAAAATGCTGGTGGGATGAGGCTTTGAGAAGAGACAGCAATGGGTGGGAAGAAGGGATCAAAGAAGGATAAGGAGAGAGATTAGCAAAATGTAGGTATAGTTGACAGATGTGGGGCTAAGGACAAAGAAGGATACTAGGATTAATCCCAGGGTTGGTCCTTTATTTCCATGTGAATTATGATGGTTTTCAAGAAAAAAAAGAACCCAGAAAGATAAGGAGATCTGGGAACAATTCTGTACACAATTCTTGTCAACAGTTAACAGTGACATGGAATACCCATAGATCAAATGAAATAAGGACTGAAAATAGCCCGTTAGAAAATAGTGACCTTTACTGGAACATCTACAGTCATGGGGAGAATATAAACTTATTTTAAGTCATTTGAAGGAGTTAATGGCAGACAATAGAGACAGCAATTTCAGATCATTCTTTTGAAGATTCAGTTACCAAGGGGAGAAGTATGTGTGCAGTAGCAATTGATGGACATGATGAGGTAGGGTACGATTTTCTTGATTACTTAATTAATCTATAATATGGGAGAGCCATTGGGGCGCCTTGGTGGCTCAGTCTGTTAAGTATTCAACTCTTGATTTCTGCTCAGGTCATGATCTCAGTGTCGTGAGATGGAACTTCATATGCAGCACCGCACTGGGCATGTAGCCTGGTTAAGATTCTCTCTCTTTCTCTTCCTCTACCCTTCCCCTGTTCGCTCTGTCTATCTCTAAGAAAAAAACTGGCGGGGGTGGGGTGGGGTGGGGAGCCATTCTAAGCATGTTTATAGCCCATAAATTAGGAGGCAAAAATGAAAGAGAAAAATTATTCAGAAAGAAAATATACCTGTTGGACGAAGTTCATATCAAGCATAAAACCTAGCTTTGAGGAGGAAAAAAGACAGTTTCCTCTAATATTAAAGACAGGTGATATGGTCGTGCAAACTCTCATTTAAAATCTGATCCTCTCAAAGGTAGCAGTTTCTGAGAACATTACATGAGATGATATGTGCTAAAGTGCTCAACACACATGATTGATTAATGCTGATTTATCTATCTGCTCCAAACCTTATAATTTTCTCTTTTCAATTCTTGTATCTTGTAATTTTTTTCCCCAACATTTTTCTTGGCACCAGAAAAATTCCCTCTGAAAAAACCATTAGTAGAGATTCTGGTTTCAATTACTATGATTGCCCATTACTTCATCAACCTCAGCACTCAGCAGTCACAGACCTGGTTAGTTTTAAGTGAGAGCTTCTTTCTCCAGGCCCAGAACTTATTCCAAGCTTGCTCCAATATGACATACTGTTTCATAAAAAAACAAAAAAACACTAAGTGCTTCAATTCCAACAAAATTATTTCTCAAAGTTGCTTCTAAAACAAATAAGTAAGGAAGTAAAATAAGTATAATCTTGATAAAAATTTGCATGCCAATATTTCTACAAGACTGTTAATGGAAACAATGTCTATTTCTCTCTCATTTTTTCTGCATCTACTAATCAATTTCAAATCCTTTATTCATTTTTTTGGATATTTACCTATATATTTTGGAAAAAAATAGTCTTAAATTACTTTAATAATCTAGCTGTGCTTTCCTCATTTTTGATATTATATATTCACTTACTGTAGTGAAAAATGAAATTTAATTCCTTCATAATCCCCAATATCCTTCACTTTCTTCTCCCATTTTTCCAATATGTTTATTTTTGTCTGGTCAATAATCAGTTTTTTACATTATTATGTGTGCATAAATATTTTTCACAGCTAACTCCTATAAATTATTATGTGCACATATCCCTTATTGAATACTTCTTATTTTGGTTTTGCTTTTAATTGAGTTAAAAATTGTGTGTGTAGGTGTGTTATATTGGTTGCTTCATTTTCTATATGCCTATTACTTATTTATCTCTAAACTATGCCAGAGTGCAAATGTCTTTTCAATATTTTAAACATATAGGCATTTATAGTAATACTGTCTTCTCTGCGGTATGCTGGGACAGTTTTCTCTCTCTTCTGGACCGACTCTCTCTGGGCCCCTTTGCATCACTATTGTAGCTTTGAGATCTTCCCTCATCATCATCTAGAAATTCCCATTGTTTTTCACCTGCATTTGTTTTCTGTGTGTATGTCTATGTTTTTCTTTTTCTTGACATACACCCTTTTTTTGGTGACTTCTATTAATTTCCTAAGAAAGCACTCAGGGAGATCGTTTGTGGTACTTTGTAAATATGTGTGTCTTTATTCCATTCTCACACTTTATTCCCAGTTTGACTGCTATAAAAATACAGGATAACAATAATCCTGATTATTCAATTGTTTTATTTATTTGCTTATCTAGTGTTGCTGCTGGCAAGTTAGAAGCCATTCTGTTTTCTTTCCTCTCTGGAAGTTTCATTCATGTTATAAATTCTATTTTATTTTATTTTTTGAAAGATTTAATTAATTAATTTATTTGAGAAAGAGAGAGAGAGAGACCACACGAGTGAGGGGAGGAGCAGAGGGGGAGGGAAATGAAAGGGGAGAGAATTTTTTTTTTAAGACTTTATTTATTTATTCATGAGAGACACAGAGACAGAGAGTTAGCAGAGACACAGGCAGAGGGAGAAGCAGGCTCCATGCAGAGAGCCCGATGTGGGACTCGATCCCAGTACTCCAGGATCATGCCTTGGGCTGAAGGCAGGCACTAAACCACTGAGCCACTCAGGGAGCCCCATGGGGAGAGAATCTCAAGTAGACTCTCTCCTGAGTTGGAGGCACCTTGAGATGGAGACCCGAACTGAAACCACTGAGCCACCAGGCATCCCATACTCTAAATTTTAAAGTGATATGCATTGGTGTGGGTATCGCCTCCCACACACACACCGTGTTAGGCATTCTATGGACTTTTCACTCTGAACTTCAGTTTCAAAACATTTGTTAAAATATCTCCTTGATAATCTCATCATAATTTCTTCTGGTCTCTCTGGTTTTCCTATTATTCAGATAATGAACTTCTTAAATTGGTGCTATATTCTTTTTCTTCCTATTTAATTTTCTACATTTAAGCTTTTTAATTCTAATTAGTTAGAGTTTTCCTTGAGTTAAAATTCAACATTTTCTAGTTGATTTCTTCATTTCTGCTATCATACTTTTAATCTCCAAAAGTTTTCCTTTACTTGTCTGGATATTTATTTATTTTAATATCACAGTCTTTTTTTTTTCTTCCGAGGAAATAAAATTTCCTTGTTCTGGGAGGTAGATGTTAAATGCACACACACACACACACACACACACACACACACAGTTTTCTGCTGCTTCCATAATTTTATTTTGTCCACATTTGTTATTTCTGTTTGTTGGGCTCTGTCTTTCACCTTAGAGGCTTTCTTGGGTGTCTGGGGATACTTGGCTGCTCATAAATATGTAAGAATGAGTCACTAAACATCTAATTAGATACTTATGGGCTTGTCAACTGGTGCGCCTCCTTGGTGGGTGATCTGGCTCTGCTGTTTGGTCAGTGAACTCCTGACTGTTAATGTTTTTCAGGTATTTTCTCTTAGTCTGGTTCAATTCCCCAGAGAAGTATTGGACCTCATACCAGAAGAGTCTAGTACTGGCTGCTAGTATTCATGGGGTTAGGTTAGGGGAGAGATGAGGGAGAACTTATGGGTTCTGTGTGCAGTCCATGAAGTTAGAAATGCCCTAGCTGGGCCCTGTGTTCTCTACTGCAGCATCTCCTCTGACTCCTCTTTTACAGAAAGTAAATCCCAGCCTTCCATGGAAGTGGAGGTCACCTAGCTATCTGCAATGCAGTTGGGGATCGGGTTCTCCACTTACAGACATTCAATAATCCTCTTGTATTACCCCCACCTTTATCTTTAGGTTCATAGATATCCAGTGGTGGCAATTCTGGAGAATTTCTGAGTTTTGCAGTACAAATAATTTTGCTTCTGCTTCTGGACATTCTTTATGAATGTTTTAGAATGCACCTTTCTCTAGGCTTATACTCTTTGCAGTTGCTCTTTGTATATTTACTTCCTGGTTTCCAAAATTGTGTTGCAATATCTTTCCTTGCATAACATTTGTATTTGTCATTTAATGCCTTAAAATCCCCTGAGTTATTTCAGTAGTGTCATGAAGAAGCAGACGTAAGAATGAGTTGTACAATGTAGCCCATTTAGAACACACACACACACACACTTTTTTTTTTTCATTCCATGACTGAAAACCTGTACCTCCCACTGCTCTTCACCCATTTTGCCCACCTCCCATTCCCTTCCCCTTTGGCAATCACCAGTGTGTTTCTCTATATTTAGAACATATAAGTTTTTGATATAACTTCTTAAGATATAGCATTATATAAGAACACTGCTCTAAGCATGGAAGTCACAACTTTTAAATGTTTTATAAAATGCAAAAAACCAACATAAGTTTCTAAAGGTGATAAAATTGAGTCATGAATCCCTTCAGTAACAAATAATCTACATCTATTTCTATGTGCTTCACACATCTCTTAATAACCATGAAGGGATTATAGTATTCTCAGTAGATCAATTCCATACTTCTTATTAATCATTCTAACTTTTATAATGCTAAAAGTGCCAAAATATCTCCTCATTGCAGCTGCATATTCACGGTCCAAAACATTCTTTCCAGTATGACTTGATTATTCTCATCAACTTTGTAACAACCTTCATATGTGAGGTGAGAGAGTGAAGAAATCAATCTTGCCATCAATAAGAGTGGACTAGGAGTTCCAATGAGAACTCAGAAACAGTGCACTAGTTGTGAGGAAAGTTAGTTGGGAGAGTGTTTTGCTCATTCTATAGCAGAAACAGGAATAAAAAAGAAAAGAAAAGAAAATTAGAGTAAAAATATTTGGAAACATGACTTTCTCATTTTCAAGATCTGATGAAATATTTAATAATTTCAAAGGAATAGATAAATACCAAGTCAAAGAAACAGACATAGCAGTAAATGTTAAAACCCAGGCAAAGGTGCAAATATCTGTATTGAGTCTTGTTGATATGGCTTTAAATCGATATGCCAGTAGAAAAGAATAAGCAGCCTGTAAATTAGAACCCAAGAACTGCCTCCATTCTTGTAAGGTGCAATCCTGAGGTTTGAATAATTTCTATGAGTTAAAATAGTCCACAGCAGTGAGTGGTTTATAGGAAATCTCTATATGGCAAAAGAACTTGAAGAAAGAGAGTTCTCTTGAGGCCCAACCACCTTTTTTTCAAGTTAATGGGATAATGCCTGAATAAAGACTCAGGCAGATATTTAAAAAGAAAAATTAAGGAAAATATGAAGTTAGAAAAAATATACCATTTCTCCAAATAGCCTTCTTCCTAATGCACTTTGGATTACATGAATTTTAAAAAAAAATTTACATGAATTATTTTCCCCAAAAAGTTTATATATTTTTATGCCCCATATCCCTCTGTAAAGAAAAAAAAAATCTTATTCCTATTGCAGAACCCAGAAAATGAAGCATAACACAAAGATTCATGGGAGTGAGGGATGGTGAGATGCTCTGAAATTAATCAGAACAAAATGAAGAATATTCATGTTCCTTTTCTCTTGGTTCTATTTCCAAATATGCCTTCTCACATTAGTGTAGAAAAATATTTGTTAAGTGCTTCATGGCATGTAATTCCATTAGATAAGTTATAGAAAAAGAAAGATATATTTAAAATGACATCCAATTCTGAATTTTAAAGCCAAAAGAGAAAGAAAAGTAAATAACTTTAGAAAAAAGTAGAAAATAAAAACACTACACAAAATTTTTAGGAAACTGCAACGCAGAACCAATTCTAAGGGGAAAAAATGTCTATGCCAATTAAAAAATTAGTGGAAATATTTGTATGACTCATGAACTCAAGAGATCTCAAAAGCTATCCAATGTACTTTAGTAATTTGTAAAAAAAATTGAAAATTGGTCCAACCGTCCAATTCCATTTAGCTTAAGAAGATGTAAATTGCATAATGCTGACCATAGTTGAAGCAGAGATTTCATTACCTAGGTCAGTTATATATCTATCATTCATTTATTGCTTTATTCTTTCAACTTATAAACAATTACTTAGTATTTATTGTCAGACGGGTGCCAGGACATTGAAGAGGAAAAAACACATAGTTTTCATTTCCTTAGGAGTTCAGAAAGTTGGAGAAGGTGAATGTCTGGATTTATAATTGTAGAACTGCTATGTGATGAGTTTGTATAGAGGTGGAATATTAAGAGTTGTGGTGGGGAGAAGAAAAGGAAGGTTTCAGAAGTTATGTTTGATTTCAATCTAAGTATATCTAAGTTCTTAACACTAGACCAGTGGGAAATTATTGCAGGTAGAAAAAATGTGCAACAGCACAGATCATGAGATGGTATGGATTGTCTTTTGGAAATTGCAGAAACACTGCAGATTTTCAGAAAGTTGAGAGAAAAGTGTTTGAAGGGACTTACATATGCTAAGCCAAGGAATTTCTATTTTAGTATAGGTATGAGTGAATCACTTAAAGCCTTTTTAAAAATATCTTATTTATTTATTTGAGAGAGAATGAGAGCCAGAGAGATCACAGAGGGAGAGGAAGGGGGAGAAGCAGACTCACCACTGAGCAGTGAGTTCGATGTAGGGCTTGATCCCAGGACCCTGAGATCATGACCTGAGCTGAAGGCAGATGCTTAACTGACTGAGCCACCCAGGTGCCCAGAGTCACTTAGGGATTTTAAGAGGGAGATAGAAATGATTTAATTTGCCTATGAATCAATCTCCAGTAGGACCTTAAAAGGTGAACTGGAAAGAATTGAGCAGTTATGCAGAAAGAAAAGTAAATAGCTATTGCAATAAGAGAGGAAAGAATAATCTTAAGAGAGATTTAAAAGTTTGAGCTATTGGGTTTTTATCATTGATTAGATACAGAGGAAGAAAGAAACCAAGAATGATTACCTGGTTTTTAGTGTGGCCAAATGGTGACTGATGTTTCTATTACTCACTTAAGTAGAAAAGAGCAGAGGGAAGACAATGAATTTGGTTTGAGTAAATTGGATAAAATAATTTACTTAAATACTAAAACAAGCAGAGATTTTAGAAAAAAAAATTATTCTTTGAAAATAAATAAGTCTTTCTTTTTTTTTTTTTTAAGTCCTGGAAATGTGTTACTAACATCAATTGATTTCCACGTATCCATACATCTATCTTTCCCATTCCTGGAATTGGTTATTACTTAAACCTACTTTCTTTGGAACATTGACTTTGGCAAATAGCCTAAAGAGGTATATAAATTTAGGAAAGTCTTTGCAGATGGAAATTCCGCTTTCTCCATTTTATGACCATTAATATCCTTCCCTTTTCTTGACCATGAAGAGGAAGAATTCAATTAGAGGACACTTTTAGGTTTGAACTTTGCCTTATAATAACTGGATTTATTTAGTTATCACAGAATAAACAGATGTGTCTAAAACCACCTTCTATTTCCCAATGCAATATTGTTGATCTCTATTTTCTTTTCTTTTTGGAACAGGGACCAGACAAATGGTGACCAGACGGTCCAGTCTGGAAAGGCATAATTTCTAACTCTGATTTAAGTGGGAATGGAAAAATTCCTCAGAGGAAAATGGGAATTTAACTCAAGATAGTAGTTTCCATGTGTGAGAGGGTTTTAATTTCTCCAAAGGAAGACAAATAGGAGTAACAGAAAAAAAAATCATTTAGGATTTAGGAATGATAAATTTATTTTTAGGGAACCTATCTGAAATAGCTGTTTCTTGCTTGTGTATATTTGTAATAGTAGGAATAATTAAACTTTTTTTAGGTTTTAGAATTTCCCATCAATACTTCAGAAGGAGTTAGCTGAGCTGACAGATTTGATTATTCAAAGTGGTCAGTCTCATTTTTTATTTCACTTTGACATAAGACTTGGCACAAGTCTATTACAAGCTATGCTCATTTATTGCTGTACTTCTGAGTTATAAATCTGGTTTACATCTATGGAAAATGTAGTGTAGAATTGAAGACATGTCCAATTATCTGGGCAATTTGTTTTATGAACTTACACCAAATTAAATAGAAAGCATAGCCAGTATTTGTTCTTCCTCTGTGGGCTGCAAATCAGTGTTTTTTTTTTTTTTTTTTTTTTTTTTTTTTTTTTTAAAGCCGTCTTCAACAGGGGCATTGAAAGTTCTGGCTTTTGAGACTATTTCCTGAATGTGTTCTGATTAAAACAGGATCTGAAAGTCTGATTGATAGTCTCTATTTCCTTTCTTAATGTCACAAATACATTCAGAATGTTGACTCCTATGAAAGGTAGAATTGCTGAGCTGGATTGCATTGCCTTCAGCATTCTTCATATTAGTTAGAGGAAATGATTTGACTAAGCACTTAAATCATGGATATGCAAGGCTGGTTTTCTCAGGAAATAGTTATTGAAAGGGATTTTGGGAGTCTCTCATCTATAAAAATGAAGTAAAATTCAGCCTAGGATGAGTAATCAAGATGTAAATATTGCACATATATGCTTTTGACTTTTACAAAATAGAGTGACTCATTTGATCAAGCATCATATGTAAAGATGAATTGTTGAGCATTTGTCTGCTGGTACTAAGCGGGTACTACTAAACCCAGGATATAAGACTCTGACATTATTGGAGATGATGGTGGCAAACTGCTGTTTTGATTTGACTCTGTTTTGGGGAGAGAAAGGAGTCTGCTGAATTAAAACAAAACAAAACCAAGCAAAATAATAGGGAAGACTTTAAGTTCTTGAAAACTTTTCTGATAATAGGATTCTTAATTGTATATGTTTGCATTTAAGATGACTTGTTAGAATGTCTGTGTATCCAGTTCCACAGCCTGCTTGATAAAAGTGTTGAGAACTTCTGCTGTGACTTATACTCCATTGTATCTCCCATTACATTCAGAAACATAAACATTTTCTTAAAGGCTGGTTTTCTTGTTCTGAATGTTTCTTGTCGTCTCCAGGCATTGACATTCACCCAGGGTTGTGCTGCTTCTTTAATGCAAGATCCCACACTCACCTATCTTTGAAGTTGAATTCTTGTTCTCTAGAGAGGGCGTGGCTCCAGGAGGCTAGCCCTTTCGGTTGTCCATGGAATGTCCTTAGCAGCCTCCACTGCTCCCAGGCCTGGAGGGCCATCATGGAGCACCCAGTTGTTAGTAAGGGCTTATATTTGCATTTCCTGGGTTATATTTTCCCCTCTTCATTGTATTCCCATCTCTATTTCCATTACTTAGCAATTCTACATGGTCTCTGATCTAGGGAGGGTTTCTTACCTTATTTATTTATTTTTGCATAGCTATCTGTTTATTGATTTTAAGTGTATCTTCTATCAACTTACGGGTTTGACATTGTTCAAGCTGACATATTGAATGAAATCAATCTTTTTTTTTAGGGCTTAATTGAGATAATTGTGCTTACTTAGGAATTTTCATTGCTACCTCAGTCCAGACTTGCCTGTAAGATTCACCACCAATTGTCTTTTTACTGGAGATAGTTACTGTCATGTGCATTCAGAGCCTGACCATATGTGTAGAATCACCACTGAATTATTTCTATTTCTTTTAAACAGTAACAATTTATAATTCTCAAGAACATATGTATTAAATAATTTTTAAAAATTAGCTATCCTATTTTTTTCTATTCTCTTATTATTATTCCAGGCCTTATATATACCCAGTTTTTCTATTAGAGAGGGCCAAAATGGTATTAACAGGGAGAAATATTTTAAAATCCAAAAGTAATGAACACTTTTAAAGTAATTTGCCAATGAAAAATACTTCTTAGGTTCAAATCTGCAATCGTATATGGCAAATAGATTAGCACAAATAGAGTTAGAAAATAGTCTTTTGTGCTAATAGCAAGATTTAATCACCTGGTAAAAATAATTTATTTTTGTGGATGAGGGTTTTATTCCTTAGAGGATGGTCAATACCCGCTTTTGTCATATATTAAAATTTAAAACTATTTCTCAGGAGAGCTATTACAAAAGCCTTAAAAGGAATCTCCTTATTCCCATATACATTTCCTGATCTGTTTTTCTTTCTGCTGTTAAAATTGAGTGGATGCTATATTGAAACTTATCCTCATTGCTTTTTATTCTCTCCAGAATTAATCACGTCATAGTCTATTTTTCTCCATTTATTATACTAATTTGCTTTTAATTTGACAGTTTTTCTTATGTCTCAATGCATTGTTTTGACAGTGAGTTACTCATCAAGATTTTACTTGAAAAAAGAAAATGATAATTCATGTTCACATGTTAAACTTAACTCATTTTAGTTTCTTTTTATTTCACAGTCCTATGTGCATTACAATGACAGAGACTATAACTGACAAGATAATGGATTAAACTTTATAAATTGATCTAGCTAAAGAAGGTTCATTGGATACCTAAAACTAAACTGAGAGCAATTTTTTTTTAATAAAAGAATGCCTGAAAAAAAAAAACCCCACAAAAGAGAGAAAATCACTTATTTGAAAAAAAGCCAATACTTCTTTTGCTAACTAATAACAAACTAACTTATATACCACTTAGTCCTGTTTTTCCTCATGACATATGTGACCTGGATAGGTACACCATACACTGGCTTATGAGTAATATTATTTTTCCTTAATCTATGCTCTGTCTCCTCCTTTCTCTGCATATTTGCCTTAATTAATGAACTTTTTTGTTTTCAGTCCCTTTCTTCCCTATAGTGTCTGCTCTTATTTTTCATGTGTATGGGGGAAAGGGACAAAGAGTCAATTGTCTATCTTCCTTTCTTTCTTTATCTCAGGTATTTTATTTTTTAAAATATTTATTTGTTTATTTGAGAAAGGGAGAAAGAGCAAGAGAGAGAGAACTCATAAATGGAAGGAGTAGCAGAGGGAGAGGGAGAGAAAGAGAATCTCAAGCAGACTCCTTGCTGAGTGTTGAGTATAGAGCCAGTGATGGGGCTTTATCCCACAACCCATGAGATCATGACCTGAACCAAAACAAGAATCCAACAGGTAACTAACTGAGACACCCAGGTATCCCTCAGGTATTTTAATAATAACTCCTGACATAGCTTTGATGATGATGATGAGACTTTGCACATTCTTTTCCATCTTTCCTTACTTCCTATTCTCTCTAAATTATGATAAAGAAGATCTAGAGGTTAAAACTCTTTGATTCTATCATTTCTGGAAAGAGCCTTTTGTTTGCCAATGTTTCTAAGCCTATTAAGTAAAGGGATTCAACAGCCTGAAGCGGGTGTGGTGGGCAGCTCACCCAGAGGTCTTTACTGTCATCAACCTACATCCCTTGAACTGGATTCTGTCTAAAAGACAGACTAGACAGGAAATTCCTGCCTCATTCTTTGTCCCTTTTCTTCTTAGGAAGACCAGTTTGAAATGGAGTCTATAGTAGTAGGATGTTTTCTTCTGATATAGATTCAAAAGATTTCACAGCTTTTTTTTTTTACAAGTCCATGTAGGGACCTATGGAGTCCAACCAAATAATTCCTTCTCCCTTATCTCAGGGGAACAATTAAAGAAAAAGATTGAAAGCACTATAATTTTTGAGTGTGAGTTTTAGGAACAGAGTAGAAAATGTTACCTTAACTCAATATTTAATTTTTTTTAAGTTTTCTTTTTTTAAAAAAAAAAAGATTATTTATTTCAGAGACAGAGAAAGAGTGCAAGCATGAACAAGGAGAGGGGTGGAGGGAGAAGCAGGCTCCCTGCTGAGCAGAAAGCCTGACCTGGAGCTGGATCCCAGGACCCTGGGATCATAACCTAAGCCTAAGGCAAACGTTTAGCCAACTGAGCCACATAAGTGCTCCAAAATTTCATTTTTGGCCAAGACCCCTGTTTTTATGGCAATTATTTACTTAATTTTTAAATATTTTTGGGTCTTCAGGATCATACTAAGATCCATGTTTATATGACAGAGAAATGTAATGTTCTTTTTACGGACTTGAAAATCTTATTCTAGTATACGTCATTTAAAATTCTTATGAAATGGTTAGTACAAATTCTGTAGAATTTGGATGGGATTTTAGCATGACTGTGCTTTAAAAATTATTCTTAAATAAGGTCTTTATCATGTTAAATACATAGCTGCTATTTTACCACTTCTTTGAAGCACTGTTCTCAACAACAGGTTGAGAAAATCATTCTCATTCATAAAAGTCATTTTGAATTTAGTGGTGTGAACATCCCATTTACTTTAAAGAAAACCACTTTTTATTAAAAACATTTAGACAAAAAATTACTTCACACAAAGAAGTTAAATACCACTGTTTAATGTTTTATTACAGCACTGGGAACATTAAACAAATAACAATGGAAATAAAGCAAGGCATAAGGTCTGTTAAGCAGCCTGGACTTTATTTACACAAGAGACTGTCGAAATTTATGCTCATGTTACTGAATACCAATTTATATAACAGCTGAATCTGTTGGTGTCACATTTAATGCATTACGAAATCTACTTTTCAGCTGGAAACTGTGCCTTATTCGACTTCATTGTCCTAGAGATGCCATTTTGCAATGTAATCGTTGATTGGTTTAAAACTGGAGAAATCATAGGATGCCATTCACCTGGCCTCAGATTGACTGGTCTAGTTAGGGATACAAGGCCACAGTTGGCCAATGCATCTCTTCTCTAGTATTATCTTGTTGTCATGTGCATTTATTGTGGCTAAAATTTTAATATGTAAAGAAAGCAACAATTGCAAATTGAAACATGCCATGTTTCATTGGCTAGAAGGGCAAAGGTGGATTATCTGTGGGGGCAGGGACTAGGAAAGGAACAGTAGAAAGAATAAGAGAGAATGAGAGAAGGAGAATGAAAGGGAGGATGCAAAGGGAGAGAAAGAGATTAAGGTGGCCCATGGGGTGAAAGAAGAAAGATGGGTAGTCCTGACGGCACTTGAAGTATTTGAATTCTTGGTTCTCTGTTTTGTCTGTAGCTTGGCTGTTCTACAAGATATGCCAATATCTTTCTATTAAAACGTCCCCTTTAAAGTTTTTTTTTCTATCTGTAATTGACACCAAAATATTCTTTTTTATTTAAAAAAATTTTTTTAGATTTTATTTATTTATTTATTGAGAGAGAGAGAGAGAGAGAGAGAGAGAGAGAGTGAATGGCTGGGACACAGGCAGAGGGAGAAGCAGGCTCCATGCAGGGAACCCGACATGCGACTCGATCCCGGATCTCCAGGATCACACCCCAGGCTGTAGGTGGTGCTAAACCGCTGCGCCACCGGGGCTGCCCACCACCAAAATACTTCTAATAAGTGCAAGTGATATCTTATTTTACAGGTCTCATTTAAAGAGACATCCATTTGAAGAAAGGCAAACTTGCAAATATGGTCTAGGTCCAAATGCAGAGATGCTCATAAAACTACTCAACACTGATTATGGTTAACTTTTAAAGAAGGCAAATAGCAAAAGTAAAACTGTTGAATCTATTAAGAGGTACTCAGAAGCCTTTTAGGATTCAAGACTTAAGCTTTCTTTAATGAGTTAGAAAGACACTTGGTGAAATAAGTTTGTATATGAAATTGGCTTACTCAGTTTACCTCATGCAGACCTAAATAATCCAGTGACTTTGTCTTAATACAATCACCACATTGTCAAAAATGAATTTTTCCCATTCCCATCCATAAATCCACTTCACTTTTGTCTGTAAAATGAATGCTTACAGTTCTACTCCAAATTTACTGTCACTTTACTATCCTTTTTAAAGGCCGTCATTGTAAAAAAAAAAAAAAACAAAACTTGTTTTCAGTTCTGTGTTGGTACAGAGACATAGTCTCTGACATAATGTGATCTATATTTAATGGAGGAGTAAATAAACTATGTCACCATAATACTGAATGACATATAGAAGGTATGGATATTTACTATGAAGGGTTAAAGATACTTAAAATGCAAGACCTGTGTCTACCTTTTTGGAGATTATCACTATTTTTTTGGCTTTAGCCATCATTCAGAAAACTGGGAAATACAACCTATTGGGTGGCTTAGCAACCCATGTTTATAATTCTACAGTTCAAGACAGTTTTTAAGATAAAAGTTATATAGAATATTTTGTGAAGAGTACAAGTTAGGGAAGAACTCTTCCCCTTATGGATGGACCAAGGAACACATATACTGAGTATATTTCTAGTCTTCTTAAGGAACCTTCTTTAAAGGTGCTAAATATTGATAATGTCACTCCAGGCCCTGATAATTATTTCTGAGTTTCCTTGACTGAATTCTTTATCAAAAGCTATAGCTATAAGGCTTTGACTGCCAGAGCTCTCTTTGCTTGCTCATTTTTGCTCTGATTTTTTTCTTTCCTTCTTTTGACCTATAGTCCTGGCTTCTGGGCTTCTCTTCATTTTCTAACTGGTTCATATCCAGCTTTGACATCCTTGCTTTCCTGTCTTCAGAGATTAAGTCTCAAAGGGACTGCTAATCATTTGTCTCTTAATTTTCTTAGAAAAATTTAAGTTCATTTTTGGGAATTTGAAGTCATTTAAATCCCTTTCAGGAATCTATTACTGGTTTATTAATCTATTACTGGAATGATTGGAGCATTTTCTTGATGAGAAAACTGTGACCATGTGAAGAATAGATTAGACAGCTATGGAGAATTTGGGAGATACCACTTAAAAAGTAAGGTTAATATATGATTACACTTTTGTTTGTCTGTTTCTCCAGTATAGACACTTTTTCAAGCTTCCTTCATTGTTTAGTTAGCATAATGTCTTATTGTTTCAATAAGTAAATGAAAAATAATAATGAAAGTTTAAACCAAGGCTTTCAGGGATGAAAGAGGAGTTATAGTCAACAGAACCTGACTTCTCTTTGGAATATGAAGGAAAGGAAGAAGTCAGTCTCCCTCAGATTATAGGTTTGTGTTTCTGAGTTGGTGGCATTATTGACAAAGCAGTCAATAAAACAGTGAAGCTAGCAGGTTTTGAAGCTGAAGATGATTACTTTGGTTTTAGTTGTATTTAACTTTTGGTGGTCAAGGGACATCCCAAAGCAGCTGCATAGTAAAGAGTTAGATACTTGGATCTGGAAGACAGAGGAGAGGTTGAGGGTTAGATGATGGGATTCTTAGAGGAATCTCAGTATTTAAAGAGTGAACTATAAGAATATACTTGAGGAGAGATGGAAGAAGATTCAAGAACTAGAAAGGTAAATAAAATAAGAACACTGTAGAAATTAGGGAAGAGAAAGTATTAAATATGATGAGATTGCATAAATCTACTGCATGTGGTAGTCTTATCGTTTAACCTATTCAAATGAGAGGTGTAGAGCAAAATGCACTGGCAGAGAATCTTACCTCCCTGACACCGCCCTTCAGTATGAACCCCCTTCTTTGTAAGTTTATCTGCAGAGGCTACTAACGGTATTCAAGGCAGACTGTGTTAACAGCCTTCTTTCTGTCTGTGCAACTGGAGGGCATGGTGCTGTCTTTTGCTGTGATCTGATTGAAACATTCACATTTCTCTTTCTCTAACTGGAGAGCATTTGCTTGTACACTTGAGAAGAATGTCTTTGCTTTAAGATGAAGAACAATCTCTGAGTCCTCAAAATAATCTCTGAGCAAATATCCCCATTTTAACCTGTAGTTATTTGTTTCCTAAGTGGTATCTGAACATGGTCTGCAGTACAGAGCTTTGTACATAGCTTGTGTTCACCAAGAAAATGTCAAATAAAGGAATGAGGTTGCTGTTGATTTATATGTTTATTAATCTAACACATTTTCAAAAAGAGTTTTTGATAATTTTAAAGTGGATTCTATCTCTGAGATGAGACTGATAATTAAGGGAAGTGAAAAATGATGACTTTAATGAATAAAATATTCAATTAAAATATTCCTTACTCTTGGTAATTTTAGTGAGAGTTTTCTTACCATTTCTATGCTTTAGTTTTTGACTCTGGAAAACTGAGTCTACTTGGACTTGGGCCATTGGCCTATTTTGTGTTTCCAGTTTTTGCAAATTGGAACATGTATTAAATTTCAGAGTTCCTAAGCCAAAAGTATATTAAAAATCCCCATTTGCTCTTTTCTAATGGAAAAATAAAGTGATCTCCAATGGAGAGGGACTCCCTCTTCTGTGAGCTTGCCTACAGAACAGGGGAGTATTTGTATGTGAGCTCAGAATCACTGTGCCAAAAGGTGGTGTGTTTTGATATATTCTATCAATCATTTTGTTCTTTTGTTAAAATTTTTATTTTGTGTTTCACAGAATGTAAATCTGGCTTATTGCCTTTAAATATTCATGCAGAGCCATATATTATCTTTAAAATTTCATGTTTTTCTTGGCATAATTCTTAAATTAGAATTAAGAGCTTCTATAATTTATGAGCCAATCAATTGAGTTTCTGAATATAAAATGGAACCAATCAAACCACCAGAGTAAAGATGCATTAAGTCAAGTTGCTCTGGAAATGAAAATATAGTTGAGAACTATATTTTTCTGCTGGAACAAAGCAGATTATCTTTATGTGAGTTATGGAGTAATCCAGTCAAATAATCAAGCAATTTATTTTTGCTGTTGTCTCTACTGTGTTGATGTGACTTCAAATCTGGAATTCTACTATTATGAACTGAATGTTTGAGGCTGCCTCAAAGTTCACACATTGAAGCCCTAACCAACAATGTGATGGTAAACTAGGGTTGGATTAGGTCATGAGGGTGAGGCCCTCCTGATTAGTGATTTTATAAGAGAGACAGAGACAGAGAGAGACAGAGACAGAGAGAGAGAGAGATCTCCTTCACCACCTGTGAGAACATAGCCCAGAATGTGGCATGCCAGGAAGAGAGTTCACATCAGAAACAGAATTGCCTGTGCCTTGATCTTGGATTCAGCTTTAAGAACTGTGAGGAAATAAATGTCTGCAGTGTAAGTCACCTAGTCTGTGGTGTTTTTATTATGAAAGTCCAAGCAGACTAAGACAAATATAGTAGTCCCTTAGCTGGCTGTTTCCTTGTTTCATATTCAGAATTTTATTTCATCCTTCATATTTCAAATGCAGACAAATCAATAAACAAAATGTTCAGAGACTGTGGGGTATTGTATAGGACATAGACAAGGTAATGTGATAGAGAAGTAGAAGAATAATCAGGGGAGATCTCTTTTTGGAGATGGCACTGTTGTCGAGAAAAAGGTTAGTTAGTGTTGTGAGGAGTAAGGGCGGGGGAGTATTTTAGAAAGAGGAAACAGCCATCTCCTTGGCCCTGTGTGCATCCTAGATGCCACTCTTTTTGTATTATAAATATTGAATAGAAATAGCTGAAAAGAAGTAGACAAAGAGGAAGTTTGTTTTGGATTTGGTTAGGGATGGAGAGGGTCTTTGATAATATAAATTTTTTACTGGGCATATATGCAAATTATTTGAAGAAAATAATGTCCGTGTATTTAAAATTGGAACAATTATTGAAAATGTTGTTAGTTTGCATTCTCATTCTTCCTTTGTCCTCTACTTTTGTGTATGTGTCTCTGAATTTTGTAGGATCTACATTCATGACTGTGAATGCCTCTCTACAAATGGACATTGGAAACCATGAATGAATTTGGAAAGTCAGTATAGATTTGCTGGAGTGTGGTGTCTTATTTCTACCATGTAAGTTAAAGTCTAACCTCTGGAGCCAGATTTCTGCAGTGATTTTCTGGCTGAGGTTCTACAAATGTGGTTGGCACCACACTAGGTGGCTCAGGTAGCCAGGAACTGAGATTATGTTTACCATTTTCATAAACCCTCATGGAATAAATATAGGCTCCAGTCACCCTTTCTTCTACCCCCCACTATAACTGTTAGCAGGAAGGAAGTATCATTTCCATCTCTTGGTACAATGAAAGCTCTGAGAATCTAGTTACAATTTCTCTTAGCAAATGGAATCCCAGAAGTGTCTGTAGGTAGCTGAAATGCACATGTAGTCTCCTCTTCGAGTTTTTTTTCCAGACCATGGTTGAAAAATATCTGCTCTTTAAATTATTCCATTGCTTTACAGAGGAAGTATTAATTACATGAGTGAAAGCATAGATCAGGCTGGGATGTAATTACAGGGCTTACTTTGTCTCTGTTGTCCAACAGAATTAGTCAGGAAGTGTTCATGATGCCAGCAGTTTAAGGTGTTTCGGAGCCCATTATGTTTCTGGTTCTCTCAAGAAATTAAGCACGGATCAAATGACATTTCTGTTGCCCAATTGTCTGGAAAAATGACAAAGCGAGTATTACCTGAGATACATTTTTACAAGTTTTATATTTGCGCATTGATAGGAAATGCTGTGTGCAGCCTTAAAAAGGGAGTCTTCACTCTTGTTATCTGACTTTTCTCTCTTTTGTCATAGTTTGAGTTCATTACTCCGTAACTGGGTATCACATTAAACAATGGTGTAGCTATGAAGATAAAAATGTGTTTGTATTATGTAGTTATGTCTTTTTAACAATACTTCTGTATAAAATTGTTTTTTTTTTAAATGTCTAAATTCAAATTGTAATGTCAGAATGAAAACCAAGGTCTCTAAAAATTACCCTTCTTTCTCATTCACCCTTTTTTGGTGTTACTATTTCCTGTACTGTGATTTTTCATAATTCTTGTAAAATTTGAACCTATTCGTTTTTACTTGTTTTCTTGCAAGTTTCCTTGCAATGATCATGTTTACTCTCAGCTTTTGAGCTCTCCCAATCAGTTAAAGAAGTGTTTTCATTTTGCCACTGTTTCCTGCCATTTCGTCTTCTTAAAATTCTTCTAGTTACAGATTTCCCTCTACCTGACTCTCTCATCCCAAATATTATATTCTTGGTATTTTTCCTGTCTCTATTGGACAATTTGTACTACATCCCTACTCTTTCCTCAGACTTTCACACTATTATAATGCTTGGTTTCCTCATAATTGGCTCCAAATTACATTCTGAGTTTATGTTTTTTCTTGGAGCATGTGTACGTATAATCACTTTTAGGGTCAGTTCCATAACTCCGACCTTATTTCTGGTTTTACAATCACTGCATATACTTCCTATCCAAGGTTTCATTTTTCATATTCTTATCCTTGACCTTTTAAAACAGGTTGCCGATTTCTATTATATATCAGAGCAGGAGAAATGAACTTCCAGAGTTGTACATGCTTTCCCCTTTCCTTTTTTTGATCATATCGATAGAAGCCATCACTCCAGTGACACACTTGGATTTTGGTTAACATCTCCATCCATCGCTAGCAAAATAATGTTAAATTTGATTGGTCAATTTGTTTCAGAAGGAAATGAAAAAACATATTAATATATATTGCAAGACTTGAAGTGTAGGTATATTTATGTGCTAATAAATGAAAGAAAATATTCAATGAGAAGACCATGTGTTCTCAAAGGTTCTGCAGCACAGCAGAAGGTATAGTGATATAAAGTCAAAAAGGCCTGGATCTGAATCTTGGCTGTGCATCTTTCTTTCTGTGTGATGTTGCTGGACACATCATCCAATTTATTTAGGTCATAAGTGTTTCACTTCAAAAGGAAAATGTAATTCATCTCCAAGAGTTGTCATGTTAACAACCAAGTAGGATTACTGGTACGGAAATGCCTAATTTTCTTTTATTAGATTCTTCCTTTTTTTTTTTTTCTAGTTAGTCTGGGATTATTTTCATTAAATTGGTTCTTCGTTTTTAAACTTGTAATTATTGTTGAGTGAGAAACAGTGATGTACCTCACTGATGAAGGCCACAGAACATCACAAGTAAGAGGACAGAATCTAGTCAAGTAGAATTGTGTTCATATCTCAGCTCTCCTGCTTCCTGTTGGTGTGACGTTGGCAAGATGCTTAACTTCTTAAATATCAGCTTCTTTACCTGTAAATTTGGAGTAATAATAGTATGGGACAGAATAAAAGCACTTAAAGCAACAAGTGCCTATTTCATAAGCATTCAATCAATATTAGTGATCACAAGTCAACAATTTCATTAATAAGAGTCATAATATTGGTCAGAAATATAGTGTTATAGCTGTTTTCTTAATATCTATACAATGTAATGTTTTAGCATCACCTAGGTATGCAGTTTAACTCCACTTTATAAAATAAAGTTAGTATATTTCTCAATTAGTTCAAAGTACAAATGTTGGATTTTGTTTAAAGAAATGCGAATGATATATTTTATACTTAGTTTTCTCTTTTAACAGAATACGTGGTGGGTATTTGTAATGAACGTGTTAATACAAATGCTTGTTGCTAAATAATTAAGAGGCCAGCTTATTACTTAGGAAATTACAAACTTCACAATGGAAATCTTGGTTTTGCAAATCATTAATTTCAACTTCTGATAGTGTGACGATATACTTATGTGACTAGATTTTGATCTTTAAATTTTCTATATATCTGCCTCCTTGCATTTATCTCCTTGGGTCAGAGAAAGTAAAGATAGTTTTATTCAGAAAAAAAGGGAGACAGCTCTGAAATGCTCTTTAATATTTCCCGAGGAAGAATGTACAAATAAGTGACAGAAATGATGTAAAAATTTCTTAGATTTTATTGTACATAGTTACCTGAGTTTTAAGTAAGTAGTATAGGAGAAAACCAATATAAAGAAATGAAATGTTTCAATTATAGATTATTTTTAAAAGTGATTGAAATATTAGCACTTTCCATTACAGAGATTGAACCCTTAAATGAGCTTTAAAAAAAATTAGAAATTACTTATATTGTTTTGAGTACTTGGGTGAGCTTTTGGCATAAATTTTGAGAGAAATTTAAATAGGTAAGGACTATTTTAATAATATGAATTTTGATATATTCATACTTTCCCCTAATTCTTGAAAATGATTTGACTTACTTAACATTCAGTTATAATTTGTTTATAGTATTAGTTTATTTAAAATATTTATTTTGCATAAGAAGATAAATATTTGTTGTGGAAGAGATGGCTATTTGCCAAAAATGAGTATTCTCTTCCAAGTGCAGAATTGTCATTGGGTAATACCTACCCATTTTCCCAGTGGGAATGCTTCCCTGCTCCAACCCTTCTTGCAGTCACATGACTGCAACATACTCAATGGAATGAGAGAAATAAACTATTTCTCTAGGCCTGCCCCATAAATCTCTCCCAGGATTCATTCCTTCCCTTCTGTTCCATTTCTGGCTGGCTGGATTGAGGAAGACCCCCCGGAGGGGGGGTAACCTATGTAGAAATTAAGTAGACGCTGAATTCCTGGTTGACTGGGTGGGAAAGGATCTCCTGCTAGCCTGGATTTCAAACACTTGCATTGGTACTGAGAGTTTTAAATTAAATTTCAGCTGTCTGAAACCATTCAGTTGTGGGAGTTTTGTAGCAATTTACCTTGGTATGCTTTCCTGAATTGTTACAAGTTAATACAGTCAACACTTGAACAATGCTCAGGGGTTAGGTATGCCAACTCCCACCCAGTTGAAAATTGGGTATAACTTTTGACTCCTCAAAAACTTAACTACTAATAGCCTGCTGTTGACTGGAAGCCTTACCGATAACATCAAGTCGATTAACACATATTCTTAATGTTATATGTATTATATACTTTATTCTTAAAGTAAGGTAGAGAAAAAAATGTTATTAAGAAAATACTAGGAAAGAGAAAGTACATTTACTATACTGTACTGTTTTAATCGAAAAGAAATTGAGTGTATAAGTAGACCCATAGAATTCAAGCCCATGTTTGAGGGTCAATCGTATAATCCAAAATTATGATATCATATTCTTTATAGCTCTTACACAATGTTTTAGGCTCAACATATCAAAAACACTTTTCACTTAACGGTGGTTTCACTTCAATGATAAGGAATCTGCATTCATAGATTTAAGAAAAATCTTTCTTAATAAACTATTAACCCTCTTACTTACATCCAGTTCAATTTTGTATAAGTCTTAATATTGCAAAGATATTACACACCTTTCAACTACCTAAAATTAAAGAACTGACACTTCTCTTAACCCAGAGAATAAAACTCTTCAAATCTTGAACTCTCAGAAAAGAGGTCCCAGAATGATGTTAATTAAGCACTCTTTTCCTGACACTACCCCGATTTTTTTTTGGTAGTTTGCATAACCCCAGAAGCAAATCCTGAAACAAGTACTCAAGTTCAAATTATTTATTTGAGAGAAAATTTTAGGAAATGTCAGTAGAGAAAAGGAAAGTGAAAGAGGGAAGGAAGGAAAGGCAGTCAATAACAAATTCATTAGCAAGCAGGTTATTACTAGCCATCACCACATTTTGCTTTAATGAGAAAATCTGAATGTATTTCAGAGTTACCACCAGGTGGGGAGAGCAAGCTGGAATATTTACGCACCAAAATCCCTTCTCCCATTGATTGAAGGATGTTCCTAGGGAGTGTTAATTCTTGGACCACAATGGCTTTGGTAGCCAGATAAAGTGTATAGGCAACAAAAATACAGGTGTAGGCAGCTAGGAGTACAGACAGCAGGTATCGAAATGAGTGTGAGAAGATTTGAGTGGGACTCCAACCGTAATTGTTCCCACTTCAAAATCTTACAGAACAGGAAATACTGAAATGGAAACTAAAAAGTTTTGGCATTTTTGGTTACTATTTTGTTTTATATTATGTAAATTGTACACAATATGTACACAATTCTCTTTTTAGACTATCTTTTAGACTATGTCCTGTGACATAAGGGCAAACTTTGCATTTCTTTGCAAGACTATTTCTTATAGTCTCTTATTTCTAAGATATACCACCTGATTTTGTCTCCTGGAGAACTGTTTTTTTTTTTTTTTTTTTGTAAATAAAAAAAATAAACAACAAAACTCTTAGTTTTGCTCAGTGATTTTGGATCAATTTCTTTATCATAATCTTGATTTGGACAGTTACATTAATTTGATTTTGCTAAAAGAGTAATAGAGTATAAATAGACCCTGAAGAGGAGGAAGGAAATGTATTAAAAATCATCATGATTTCATCATTCCCTTTGAGAATGCCCTGAGCTTCAATTACATTTGTCCATATCACTAGTCTTGTGTCATGTTGCTCTTCCAATGAGGTCTTTCACAATTAAAATCACAAACTGATCAATTCAACAGCCTACCTTCTCCTCATCTATCTCTAGGCTACAGAATGCTTCTGCAGGAAGAGACAGCATTCTGTACAATATAATTACAGAAAACAATAATAATAATTTAAAAAGAATGCTTCTGCCGAAATATGTGCACCAAGCAAATGAATACTGTTACCATTTATCTTCCCCAACTTCTTTTGGATCCTGTGACTTCACAGTGTCTGGTAATGTTTAGATTCCTCCCTAGTCAGCTCTATTGCTACTTCTCCACTGAAACAATTTTTATGACTTACAACCATTTTATTGCAAGTGTCAGAAAACCAGCTCGGACTAGCTTAAGCATTTGGAGGAATTTGTTAAAATCACTGGGGTGTCTCAGAGAATAAAAACATGGGAAAAGGATAGGTCTGCAGTAACACCTGGAACCAGGGGATTACATTCCATCTCTCTTCACTGTGCATTTATTATCTTCTTTGTGAATCCATTAAAAATTTTTTTTTTGGTGCAGATCACATCTTTTCTATATGGTAGGAAACATGGGAAAGACAATGAAGGGACAGTAGGGCATGGCGTTCTGGTTTCTGTCGTAAAACCCAGATTACTAGAAATACACTGACCTTTATGGCTCAGTTTCAGAAATTCTAGGTGGAGAGTCTAACTGGTTAGACTTGAGTCTGGTGCCCAAATCTGGGCTAATCAGCTGTGGCCAAGGAGGCATATTTGTGATAGAATAGTGAGACAGTTCCAGTGGGAACTATATAGACGAAGCAGAGCAGACAGGAAAGTTACTGGATCTACGATGGTGATGGACAAATGCTGCCGTAGACATGATTCATCAACCCCTTCTACTTTCCTTAAGTTGTAACCTCAAAATCTTGTCATTTGTGACAACATGAATGGATCTAGAGAGTATGATGCTAAATGAAATAAATCAGATAGAGAAAGACAGTATCATACAATTTCACTTATATGTGGAATCCAAAAACAAAACAGATGAATAAACAAACAGACAAATAAGAAGTAGAAACAGACCCTAAATACAGAGAATAAACTGATGATTCCCAGAGGGGATGGGGTTGGTCAAATGGGTGAAGGGAGTGGGAGATTTAGGTTTCTAGTTATGGAATAAGTAAATCATGAGAATAATAATTCTCATAATAAAATTCCCTATTTCATAGGGAATAAAGTCAATAGTATTATAATAGTATTTCATGAAGACAGATGGTAGCTACACTTGTGAGCATAGAATAACATATATAGACTGGTTGAATCACTGTTTTATATACCTATAACTAATGTAACATTGAGTGTCAGCTATTCTTCAATAAAAGCAAGTAAACAAATTATTGTAACCTCAAAATCCTTAAAAAATGACCTTGCTTTCTATTTTATGAAATTAATATGAGCATGAACCTAAAACTTCATTTTTTTTCCTTCTAACCACCCCCATTTTGCTAATAAAATAGTTGTACTTCATATTTTTGCTCTGTCACGTTGTCCTTAAAGTGGTCCCCACAACTCTTAACCTTCAACCCACATACTACTGCTAAATGAAACTTCCAAATCAGTAGTTTTCTCCATAATGCTTTCTTGGGATATTTATTCCAATAAAATAAGTAAAAAAAAAAACAAAACACACAAAAAAACCCCCTCCAATCCTATTTAGTTCAGCATTCAGGGCTCTCTAGTCCATAATATGCTGCAATCTACTTCCCAGATTTACCTCTTATTACTCCCCTATAAATATAAATATATATATTTATACTTTGATGCTATTATGCTTTCTTTTTTTTAAAAAACTCCAAGTTTTCATATTTCAGAGCCTTTCTCTTTTTTGTTGCCAATATCTGAAGTTCTGTTTTTGCATTTTGAAACTTGAGTTACCTTTCAAGAGTAACCATCTCCTCTGAAATGTGTTTCTTCTTCACTGTACTGAAATAATGCCATCCTTTTACAAAGACCATGGTCCTTTGGACTCTGCTTATGTTGTGGTCACTGCGGTACCTGAGATAGCCTGGTCAGTAATCTAAAATTTTAACTCAGACATTACACAGAACTATCTTTCTTTGTGTTAAAAAGTTAGGCTTATTTAGGATAGGCCTGCATAGACTTTATGTGATCCAATGAGATATAAATACCTTTGCAAGTTTTCTTCAGTAGAGTTACTTGAATACAATCTTTGCCACAAATAGAGACTTTACTGAAGATTACATATGGGCTTCAGTTGAGGGGTTTACATAAAAAAAAACCCCACACAGCTTTTATGGACACCAGAATTTTGACACAATTTTTAGGTAATGCACACACAAGCAGTATATTCTCCACATTCCATCCTGTACACTCTCTTCTGCTCCTTTAGTTATTTCAGAGAGCAAGATATCAACATCCTTCATATCTTCCACTTCCTTCTTGAGTAAATTCTCTCCTCTGAAGCCTTGTCATGGGCCAACATCCTTTGTATGCATTTTACTGAATTTTAGGCAGGAGCTGGGTCTTTATCATCCTTGAATCTCCAGCAGTATCAGTAAACATGCCTTCTGGATACTTGAATGTCTAGGTGGCATTGAGTGACTTAGATGCCAAATGTCCCATCAATTCAACATATAGAAGCCAGGGAGGTTCAGAAATAAAACTCGAATTATGGAACATATATCAAACTTACAGCACTGTCCCTTTTTTTTTTATTGTTTAAGATTTATTTATTTATTTTAGAGAGAGAACAAGCAAGCAAGTGAGTATGGGGGAGGGGAGCAGAGGGAGAAGGAAAGAGAATCCTAAGCAAACTCCCTGCTGAGCATGGGGCCCCACGAGGGGGCTCAATCCCACAGCCCTGAGATCATGACATGAGGTGAACTCAAGAGTCAGCTGCTAACCAATTTAACCACCCAGGTGCCCCTCAGTTCTGCCTTTTAAACTTCTAAAGATTCTAGCAATTATAAATGTGTCTTTCTATGAATTTACACAATGTGTAGGGTAGGGAGAAAGAGAAGGGAACTAAATATGTGATATAAATTAAATTAATAGCTTGCATGGGGAAATATATTGGGGAGAACATTCATATTCATAATTTTTTTAGCTCTGTTGCTGGTTTCACTCACCTATAGGAAGTGTCTTCACTGCGAGATATTTTCCTGACAACTTAAATAGTCTTCCAGTTCTTGGAATGATTTTAATGAGTTCTCTCATTTTCTCCAATATAAGAAGAATTAATTCTTTATGATGTTAGAATTAGCAATTTTTTTCAATGGTTTGGATTACAAAACTCATCTATGTCCTAATTAAGAACATTGTTCTCTTGTGGCTGAATTAATTTTTGCATGAATCTGACTTTCAGAATGGTCTTTGGAGGTAATCTTAAGTTTCCAGTAATTTCATATTATTTATAGCTTACCTGTGAAAAACTGCTTTAAAAATAAAATTACTTAAAAGGATAGAAGCTTTGAAATATCAATCTAAAACAATGAATGTGGAATTTTCTCTTTTACCACTCCAAATTTTAGTAGGTTACATGAGATAGGTTGTTGAAGCATATTTTGGTAGATATTATCCCCTTGAATATAACAGATATGCATATTTTATTAGTTAGGTTTGGATTGAAGAAACAAAGCCACTAGGAATAACAAAGACTAGGGGGTTTATCATAGGGATTTGACCTTACACATTTGTAGGAACTAGTTAAACAGTTTACATAAGCTGTTTTTCTACACTGGCTGCTGAGCCTGAGGTCAGCAGGGCAGGGCACTGGGGAGGAAAGATGGTGAAGTTGGCAAGTGACAGGACAAATTTGTGCCCACGAGGGAAGTTGGAACCCATATAGGCCTCTTGCTATAGCCAAGCATCAACATCAACACAGCTGGTGACTTGAGTGTGGGGCTGGTGCCCTTCACCATGGATCCTAACTCAGGGAACTGGCCCAAAAGTCAGAGAAACTGGAGGAAACCCGGCCCATGTTGGAAGAGCAAGTGCTCCTGCTGCCATAGGAGCTGTACACACCACTAGGATTGGGGGAAGCTGAAGGAGGAGAGCCGATGGTTGCTGGAATTGCTGCAGGCTGGCTGAGGTCCACTTGGACAGGGTGAGCCAGCAGAGCTGAAACAATGTACCACCGTCGCACCAGCACCCTATGGCTTGCAAGGGCCTTTTGAGTGTAAAAGGATACGGCTGCTGTTTCTTTCCACCTTTCAGCTCTCACCCTAAATTGCTCTTGTGGTTCACAGAAACTCAGAACTTGGAAAGGAATTCTGAAAATTATAGTTTCAACATAGACGAGCTGACACAGTACAAATCAACTCTCATACATTAAAAACAAAACATGAAATAAAAATCCAAACAATCCATCTTTTCCTTGGAACAAAGATTTAATAATATCTTTTGGTCAACATTATATTTTCATCAGAGCTTCACTGCCTGCATCAGATAACATCTTCGGAAGTCTCATCCAGGTCACCTTTCCTCCAGACACACTGGATAAGATCTTAATTACCGTGGATATTAAGAGAAGATAATAAGATAATAAGGGATGCAACAGCCATATGATGTGGTAATGTCAGTCTGGCCCTGGAAGCCTGAAGAAAGATATTGGGTAATAAGGACTTGGAGACTTGAATGTTTAACTTCTCATTCCTAGTGACCTGATGTGTATGTTTATATGATGGTAAAGATCTTATGTTCCAGTTCAAACCTCTTCAGAGAGTACTGGAAGACTATTTAAGTTATCAGGGTAGTCTGATAATGAACCAGGGCTGCCTACTAACCATTAGTGAAAAGTGCAAGGATACGTGTATCTCACAGGGCAATAAACAAAGAGAACTTTGTGGGAGTGTAAGAGCAGCATACAAACTGCCCAAGGCTTTGAAAGCAATTTACTGAGAAAGCTTTTACAGTGGCCCACTTTGGAGCCATTGATAATTAACCAAACAAATAATTCAAAGTAGGTCCAACTGGTTTCAGCAAATTTCCTTAGGGAGTTGTAATACTTTAAATTCCATATTATGATTCTGTTGGATCAGTGTCTTCAACTGCAGCATGTAAACACACAGAGCTTGATTCATGATCATATGGGTAATAACTTAAGATCAATATTTTAAATGACGTAATAGAAAAGTGGCAAGGAATCTCTTATAGGTAATAAACGGCAATTGAACCTTAGTTGTGGGCATATGGGGTCATTATGAACTCTGCCAAGCCTATAGATTTATGCTTACACAAATTATTGAGTGATAAAACAGATAACATTTCCTCATAACAGCAATGTAGTTTCATAACTTATTAAATACTATAGATTTATTCATGTATGACACCAGGAAACCAAACATATTATTCTCACCACTTATTCATATGGGGTCTGAGGTTAGCAGTTGATGTCTCTGCCTGACAGGAAATCTCTGTGTTTTTCTCCATCTTGATACAGAGAGAGAAAGTTGTCTTGCTCACACTGTGTGGCATTCGGGAAGAAGTTTGGCCTTGAGAGCCAGGAAAACCTCTTCTCTAGTTTCTACCTCTATATAATGGGGAAGGAGGCACCATTGCTTCTCTTCTACAGTGTTACTCAGAAGGTCACTGAACATCGTAGAAGGCAAGTGGGTTGTAGACAGCAAAGTCCCATGAAAATCATAGTTAATTTCTAATTTGCATCTCAGGTCTGCGGTACCTTGAGGGCTAGTGACGAAGGACAACCATTCATGTAGAAGAGATGTCTCTAAATTGAGACGTCTCTGTTTTATTTGTGAAACATTCTCACTTTCTGCCATAAACATACCCTTCTGTTTGATGCTCACTGAAAATGCACATAATTTGATCTTTTTCATAGCTTGACAGTCTTTTCTTTTTTGATGAGCTGAAAAATATTGGAAGTAGCATCATATTCTCTTTTTCCATCTTCTTCAGTATCCTGACTGCTCATGTATAGCAGAAACCTTGATTGCAGGTTACATGCTACCCATTTCTAGAATTGATTCGAAAACTGTTTTGGGGCATGGGGTTGTCTTTTCAGGAGATATAACCACCCTTTTAATTCCTTTTCTTCCACTCATTCACAGCCATTCAGTCCCCTTATTCTTTGGTCTTTCAGCAAACTTCTGCCAACACTACCTTTTTTTTTTTTTTTTTTTATCTTGTCTGGATCATTGTATTACTTGATTTTCCAACATTCCTGTTCAGCTAATATGAAATCTTGAGTTATTTTACCTCTTTGCTTTCTTTGTTCCTACTCCAGGGCCTTGGAGATTGTTAGAGAAAATCATGTGCCCTGAATCCATGCATACCCTTGCAAATGTCCTGTCTGGACTTAGCTGGAACTCCCCTAACCACAGGCAAAATGAATGTAGCAGCCAAATAACTGTGTTTACAAAATGCATTCTCCTGAATCAACCCTCTACTGCCCACAGGCTTTGTTCTCTTCTGTACTGCTCAGACTATGACCCTTTGCCTCCTCATTCCATCTGTGTTTGCCCTATTTCCAATTTTGGCATCTCTGCTTATTTTTACCAGCGCCATCTGCTAGCTTCAAGCTGATCTCCATGAGTTGTTATGTTTAAACTGATTATCCAATATTTTGAATACCCTAGCTTGGCCCCAGGACTATATTTTATGAACTTGCCCCATGGATAGTCTCAAAAATTTAGTGTCTTCAAGATCTGTCCTTTCCTGAGAGGATCAACAGTTGGAAATTGGTTTCCAACCCTAATTGAACCCATATTCTCCTTGGCAATACTTTTCCTCCCTATTCTAATCAACTTTTTTTTTTTTTTTCAAAGCAGATACTGCAAATCCTACCCTTTCCTCAAACTGGGTTGCTCTTGGCCCTTCACTTTTAATCAGTGATTTTGTCTTTTACTTCCTAGGGAAAGTTGAAGTCATGAAAGTACACACTCCTGTCATCCAGCCCCTCCTCCCATAACTCTTATATCCTCACCAATCCAACTATTCTTTTTCAAATCTCAGAGGCAGAAATTTTCATTCTCTCATTGAAGGGTGCCCTTCTCTTTTATCCTGACTGTCATTTTGAAGCCTTATTTTCAGCCCATAAGCATGGTGAACTCTTTCCTATTGATTATAGTACACACACATTTAACTACCTTTAAGCCTGTTATTCTCATTCTATTTTTAAATTTTCTTTTACTCCCTCAATTTTTATAGCTTCCCTTAATGCAGCTTCACCTGTATACTTACCTTCTCCAAGATGTACTTATTTTGCTTATATCATTTTTCTTTTGCTCATGATTGCATTAATCTAGTGGTATTTATTGAGCTCTTGTTATACATCAGCCTGACTCCATATGCGGCTACATCCAGTTCTCCTTCACTAGCTCCCCAGTGCTCCTTAAAGTCCAAACTTCCTGCTTAGCATGGCTTGTGAGGCTTCTCATGTTCTGGAACTCAACCTCCAGCCTAGTGTCATCTCTGAACATTGTACACCTTGAACTCTGTACACCAGACAAAATGACTACTTTCACTAATTGTGCTGTGCTATCTGTTATTGTTGGTCTCCACACATGCTGTTTTCTCTGCCCAGAACACTCAACTATCTTTCTCTCTTTTTGCCTTGTATATATTTTCAGAACTTAGCTGACATGCATCCACCCTCAGGAAGCCTTTCTGTCCCTTCTCCAGCTGATCTGGTACTCCACCTCTGTAGTCTCTCAGCACATGGAGTTTCATTTCTATATCTTATTACTTACTCTTTTATTAGCTTGTTTACTAGCTTGTCTTCACAAGACCATAAACCCCAGGTGGGAAGCAACTTCTTTATTGCTTACTGTTTTATCTTCAGAATGTGGCAAAGCCTTTACTCTTAGGCATGCAATAAAAGTATGTTGTTGAATGGATGAATAAAGAAATGAATGAATGAGTCCTTGAAAAAAATCAAACTGCTGAATGAGAATATCGCTTTTGCACAAAATGTTATGGAAAGTTGGGGTGCCTGGGTGGCTCAGTTGGTTGAGCATCTGACTCTTGATTTCACTTCAGGCCATGATCTCAGGGTTGTGGGAATGAGTCTGGGGTCAGTGCAGAGTCTGCTTGAGATTCTCTCTGGCTCCCTCTGCCCCTCCCCCCATTCATGCTCTTTCTCTATCTAAATAAGTGAGATCTTTTTTTTTAAAAAGAATATTATGGAAAGTTTAAAAATTACACATGTGAGATTTTAAAGAACAGAGCTATTTCCCTGAAGTAAACATTTATCGGAGGATTGGCTTTAAGGAATTTTGTGAAATAGTAATATACTGACAAACTTCCTCTTCCATCTGCTCATAAGTCCCTTTAATTCTGGCATTTTACAGCCCAGAGTCTCAGATTCCTCATGGTGCCATTGATGGTCTAGTTTCCTGAGTAACTCCATCCAGATTTTCCAAGGTGTGACCTCCCCAAATCCCTCTCTGCCATCAAAATCTGCTGTCCACTTTCCTTTAGCCTTTTCATAAGGCTACTTGCCCGATCTCATTCAGACTAGCGTAAGTGTTTGATAATGGCTTCATGTACAGTGCCTCATGGAGAACAGTATTTTAATAAATTCCCTAAAGTTCTTTAATCCCATTATTATTATTATTATTATTATTATTACTTGATATCAACATAAAGATTCTATGGCAGACCGTGGAAGAGACAGATTCTTGGTTTGTAGGGTTTTTTTTTGTTTGTTTGTTTAATGTCTTCTTAAATCACACTGTGGAGGCAGCCCCTTAATTTGCCCACAGGTTAGCTTCTTCCTGAGAAGACTGGGGGAAATGAATTGAAGAAGAGGTATAGCAGAAAAAATCATCATGTTAATGAATTCTTTTTTGTTGTTGTTGTCTCATTTCCCCCTCACTTTCCCTAATTTTCCTCAAATTTTATTTTCATTTTGTAACATTTATTTCCTAAATAATCTACCTTCATGACTACTTAGATGTATTATAAAGTGTACTTGCCTTCTTAGTAAGGATTCTTCATGAGGCTTCATAGAAACCCTCCACTTCTCCTTATTTTTCTTATAAATAACAGGTCTCTAATATATTTTCTTTTTTAAAAATATAGGAACAAAATTGCTGTAAACAAATATAAGTGATCAAAAGGTGATTTGTAGAGAAATAAAATGCAGGAAGCATCAGCCAATGGCCCATTTATTTTAGTTGTCAACATTATAGCAACATTTAAGGCCAAAAAAATGTGGATTAAAGTACCTATTGACACCAACTATGGTTTTATTCTTGTGCAATGTGATCTCTCTTAGATGCCTTTATTCTCATTTGTAAGTCTGATGGGAATTACATTATGTATGTGAAATATGCTGGAGGAGATCTAATTGTTTCCAGTTTCAAAACTGAGGCACTGAAAGGTTAAGAAAAACTATATCAGTTTCTACTGACTAGTGGAAGCACCTGATGGTTAGAGGACATGCCTTATCACAACCTGCTTTCCTGAACACATGTATCTTTAAATAGTTAGCACTTGATAAAAGCTTGTGGGTTTGAAATGTCCCAGATTGGTTCTAGATTTCCTGACCTAGAGTTCTTTCTCTAACACTATTTTGCTGTTTAAAGAGGATATTACAAATTGGAAATGGGCTCCTTATTAAACTTGACCTACTGCCTGTAGCCTTGGGCAATACAGGATTAAACAAAGGGCTTTCTAAATAGGTACAGGGTTAGAGTGGGTAGGGCATTTTGTGTCAATCACATCAACCTGCCTTTTGCCTATGGCACTAGCCACTCCAGTTGATGATTTTTGGCTCCTCTCATTCTTAACAGAATCCATGTTGTAACCAAGGTGTGGATTATAACTAACACTGCAAATCCCCAGCCAAATTTGCACTAGCTAATGACTTTTTGTTGCCACTATGTATCAGTTTTAGCAATTAGACATAGCCAAGTTCCCTATTGCCTTTAGGGAAATATGCTTGATGTTGAAATGGAAATAAGTGGTGGTGGGGAGGATTATGGTGTACAGGGGGCACATTTTGGAAAGTGAAGCTCAAGAGGCATATATATCATTGTGTTGGTACAAAGAAATCAAGTCATCAGTAACATGGTTAGAGATGCCAACCACGTGGGCATGATGGTGTATTCCTAGTGGCTATCCCACAAAACACCTAACTGCAGATGTTCATTATATTTCATTTACATGAATCCCAGAGAGATTCTCTTTTAATTCTGTGTAATTGCCCTGATTGCCTAAAGTGTACATACAAAACTGGCTTATTAATCCATTCTCTCAAAGGGGGTATTAGTCATTTGTATAACTGATGTGGCACTTTGAAATTTTCTCTCTTTATAAGTAGATGTTAAAAAGGCAACAATCAGACATTCTGTTTTTAGCATTTACATATTTATCTTTAGTTTATAGGATGGGAAAGATAGGTTTAAACGATAGTGAAGTTTTTTAACCTTTTCAGTCTAGGGAGACTTTTTGGATAAAATCACTCTCTATTTTCCAAAGTACAAATTAAACTAAACATTGGCAATAGGTTTCTAGATAAAAGCTTTTTTTTGACAGAGTTTTAAGATTATTAGTCTAGTGTGGAACTAAAATACGGAGCACACACAGTAAATTCATAATTAAAGTTAAGGTAAGAGAATTTCTATGGAACTGAGACAAAATTGATTAAATTATTTTTCACAAACCTATGTGTCATAATACAGTATATAAGATAAATCTTGTCTTTAGTCTTCCAAATGAGAAAAAAGCGTTTTACACATAAGACACCATTTTAACTCCTTGCCTTAAGAACTATGTTTTTTTTTTGTTGTTTGTTTGTTTGTTTGTTTGTTTTTTTACTGGTGCCATCACCACTGAAGTTTAAGTGATTTGAAATTAAAATTTCTCATAATTTTGTGCTAGTATCTTCTATTTATCCAGTTAGCTTCCATGGCCAACAAACATCCCATTATCTTGCTCAAGTAGCCACATACTCCTTGACCAGATGATTGAAATATGAGAAGAAAGTACAAATTTTGTTATATTAAGGAATCACAGTAGCTTGTCCATTTTAAGCTTCATATTTTGGAAACCAGAAATCTTTTAGAAACAGTGCAGAAAAATCTGTAAGGAAAGAAAACACAAATGCAGTGTAAAAGCTAATCAATTAGTAATTTCACTTTCTTAGGAGACAAACCAGTATCAACTGTCTAATCATTAATGTCAATAGCTCACAGGTATTCATGAAAACTGCAAAACTGGATCAAACAAATCTATGTCTATGTAGAAAAATAGATTTTCTAACACAAGGATGCTTCTTACCACTTAGCAATGTATTTAGTATAACTAGCTTTATTTTAATATCCATTTTCATTTAATTTATCAATAACATATACTATATTTCATTTGGAATTTATACAATGTACAAAGATGTATATACTTATTCTTTCAACGCCTCTGCATGCTTTCTTTCTACTCTTTCAAAAGAATACTATTATAAAAATAAAAAAAATCCTAGCTTTCCATGAAATCTTTTGGTTTTACTAGTAACTGGTAGCAAATATGCTGACCATCAAACTAACCAAGCAGCTAAATGATAAGCCAGGGAAGAGTCTAGCGAGCAGAAATGTTAAAAGGAACCAAAAGAAGTCTGAGGAAGTGACACCACTTTTTGATTCAATCAAGAGGAGATCGCACATGTAACTCTGATGCTGTCAGACTCTTCCAGGAAGCTGTAAGGATAAGGACAGGAGAGGCAATTAAACTGAGCAGGTAAATGGCAGTAGTGGTTAGGTGAACTTTAACAACAAAACAGTGTAGAGGCACCTGGGTGGCTCAGTCAGTTAGACATCTGACTCTTGATTTTACTCAGGTCATAATCTTGGGGTCATGGGATCAGCCCCACACCAGGGGTGTGGAGCTGCTTTAGCTTCTTTCTCTCCCTCTTCCTCTCCTCTGTCCCTGCCACCCCTCCCTATTTCTCTCTCTCTAAGAATGAATGAATGAATGAATGAATGAATGAATAAAAAAATAAATAAATATAAAAACAAAATGCAGTAGAGCTTTGACTCAATTGCAACAAAAATGAGCTTATTTCATTTACACTTAATAGGATCAGAATTGAAGGAGAAAAGGTGCAAAAGGAAACTACTACCCACTGTGGATCTGTTAATTTCTCAACTGTGCTTTGGAGCTCTGGCTATATACATACCAATCTTCTGAGTTTATCCTCAATCTGTTGATATACATTGCCTGGATGGCATGGCCAGTTAATGGGCTCCATTAACGGCATTCTGCCCATGCTAATGCCAACTTTATTCTCAAAACAATGAAAAATTCCTGCACTTGGTTTCTAGACATAAGTATATTATTTAATGTGAGTTGTTATAACAGTGCCTGCAGTTCTATTCTCATACCTACATAATTTACATTTAAATAGGCAAAGTGGCCACCCAGGGACGCCTGGCACAGGGACAATGCCACCTGCATGAAGAAAAACACAGTGTTTTATGAGACAAATACATCAGTTATTTCCAGGAATGTGTACAACATGCTACACTAAGTAAAACAATATGATTCAGATTTGAAGAAAATGAGCCAGAGTGGCCATAAAGGTAAAAGTAAAGGAAGTTTCCTAGCAAGAAGATAGATTTATATTTGAAAAGCTTACATAAAATAATAAAAATGTAGTTTTTTTTCCAAATTTCCGTGATACTCTCTTCCAAATTTCAAAGTCAGATGAGAGTGAAAGACTTGGAAAAAAAAAATCTAAGTGAATGGCCAGTTCTTGTTTTCAAAACCATTAGATTGCTTAATATTGTGGATCTACAACTATAACACTTGTTTGAAATAACATTCATTTTAATATAAAATATTTGGAAAATATTACAAAAGTCCAAAGAAATACATATGCACAAAGAAATAAGGAGTAACCTCTTGATGATTTTGTTGTGTACATATCTTTTTCATCATTTCACTTATCCTTTTCATAAATGTTTGTGCAATAAAATTGCATAATAAAATAAATCAGAATATTTGGGAGAAAATAAAAAGAGATTTTGGGGGCAGAGACTTCCCTTTATTTTGGGAGATAGTTTTCTAAATACTGGGTAGTCGTGGAGTATCTCTTATTGGATGTTCATAATTGAATGGATTCCTTGGAAGGAATATACTCCTTTGAAAGTCCTTCCACTCTATCTTTTGTTCAACATGTGGACTCCACAGATAATGTTTCTTGGCTACTGCATTTTCTTTTCTTTTTTTTTTTTTTTTTTTTTTGGCTACTGCATTTTCAAACCCAGACTCATGCCACCTTGTTTGTGGCTTGAGCTAAATTGCAGATACTCTGTTCTTTGTTTCTGCCCAAGTTTAGAATATTAGGAGATGTTGCTAGAAGGGGGAAATGCTTACTTTTCCAAAAATTTAAGCAATTTTCTCTATCTATATTATATTTTTTTCTGTCATAGTTCCCCAAATAATCATGGTACTAAAAGCATAAAATTTGATATTATTTTTGAAGCTGTACTGCTTAATACTCTGGTAACTTGTTTTTTAAAAAACTTTTATATATCTTCAAATAAATTGATTATACATTTAGTAGATATACCAGAAAAAAATCTATGCTTTTAAGTGAATCGACTTTGCCCTTAACCTTATGATTAATCTTCTTAAATTGTTTAGATTTAAGTATGCAGAAACATGATGGGTAAGACCTGAAACCACTGGAAAAATTTAATTTGATAATTGATACTGCCTACTTAATATCTTACATATACTAGCAGCCTTCTAGATAGCAGATGTATCTCAATTGGGAATACATTTTTTCTTAAAGATTTTATTTATTCATTCATGAGAGACATGGAGAGAGAGGAGAGAGAGAGAGAGAGAAAGGCAGACACAGGCAGAGGGAGAAGCAGGCTCCACGCAGGGAGCCCAATGAGGGACTTGATCCGGGTCTTCAGGATCACGATCTTGGCCGAAGGCAGCGCTAAACCACTGAGCAACCCGGGTTGCCCTGGGAATACGTTTAAAAAAATTTTCAGGGCTCCCTGCATGGAGCCTGCTTCTCCCTCTGCCTGTTTCTCTGCCTCTCTCTCTGTGTCTCTCATGAGTAAATGAATAAAATCTTTAAAAAAAATTTTTTTTTCATTACTAGTTCATGCTTAACAAGTTATAAAGGGGTCATTTCTTTTTAAAATTATATAATACTTTCTTGAGGAAGCAGATGTATATATGCGCAGTCTGGGGAAGTTGGTTAGCAAATTTATAAGGCTATATCATATCATATTATATTTAAATGTCTTTTACTTAATATATTGAGTCCCAGTTTTACTCTCTTCTAAAATTAATACCAGAGTAAGAAATTTAAAAGGGTATATGCAAAAATATTCATGTTGGACATTTGATAGGAAATTTCAACCTACATCTAATATTTTGAAACCCTATACACTTTATATTCTTCATCGGGTATAAATACATTTTATCCTTTCATCGTCAACACAATTTTTAAAAGGTCATTTCAGAAGAGTGCTGACGCATTTCCAAATGTTTTCTATTGAATTTTTGAAAAAAATTAATATGTTTGTAAAGCCAGCTTCTTTATAACTGCCTTTGCTTTGGATCTTGGTTACTGATTTACAACCAGTCTTTGTGACTCTAAACTTTTTCACTATGACTTGCACAAAATTTTGTCTCTAAAGAATCACCCTCTCTTACATCGATAGAGCATTAAATCTATTACCATCATAACATGTCAGTCATCAGATCATTTTTGATGTGTGATCTCAGTGACCAGAAGGAACTATTATAGGTGCTAGTGATTTCTTGGTACACAAGACGTGCCAAGGCCCTGCCTTTACAATTTAGTAGGAGAGGCAACAAGAACAAGTACAATGTTAGGTAATATCAGGAGGTGGTAAGGGCTATGAAGGGAAATAAAGCAGGGTAAGAGGATAGAGAGTGAAGGAGATGTTCCTATAGACAGGATAGTCAAAGGAGTTCTCTAGGTGGTGACCTTTGAGCTAGAACTTATAAAGTGAGGCATGCACAATGTAAACCTCCTAGTAAAGGAAAGAGCAAGCACAAAGGATGTAAGGTGATATGTATTTTACATGTCTACTAAGACAAATATAGCCAACGCTTAGGGAGAGAAGGAAAAGGGGTGGAATATGAAACTGAAGAGGAAATCTGGGGTTAGAACACACAAGATCTAGTAAGCCATGCCAAATTCAGTCTGTTTGCTGTGATACAACCAAACTTGTAATTTAATCAATGAAACACTTCCACACTATTGAGTGAATAGCTTCTACTCAGAACTCCTCATCATCTCCTTGCCTTGGCAGATGCATTGATCCTTCCCTCAGGATTGATTCATCAGTAAGGTGTGGGCTGGTGGTGCTATTGTATTACTTATTTAATGTTTTTAATCTCTGACAGTGAAGATTTTAGGCCTCTACTCTTAAGTGTCATGGAAAGCTACTGGAGGGTTTTAAGTAATGGGCAGAGAATATGTGTGGCAATCTGATTTACTGATTTAAAGGATTAGAACAATAGACTAAGGGAATGGATGGAGTAGAAGCAAGACATCATCTAGAAAGCTAGTGTAGAAGTCCAGACGAGATGATAGTATATTAGATCGAGGTGGTAGAGTGGAGAAAGTGAGGCTTGTTAAGACTTGGGATATATTTTGATAGTTGTATTTGATAAGTATGCTAGACTGGGTAACGAATAGATTCCAAATGTATAATGACTTCAAACAAAGCAGAAATTTATTTCTGATTTATAGAAGAGTCTGGGGACATAAAATCCACATAGGTTAATAAGAATACAAAAGTTGAGTGGAGTAAATGAAATTATAGAGTGATTGTAAGGTTCTTATATTGTTTGTGAAGTATTGAGATTGTTTGTGGGTGGATTGATAACTGAGAGATGTATATTATAATCTCCAGGAGTTAAATATCAAAATATATTTTGATAATATATCAAAATAAAAGATAAAATGAAATACTAAGGTAAAAAGAAATACTTGATTCATAGAAAAGACATAAGGAAAGTAAAAGCAGAGGAACAAAGAACAAATGAGCTATATTGAAAAAAAATACAGAATTAAACCAATATAGAACAATGATTATATTAAATAGAATAGAAATAAGTTTCAAATAAAAGCAGAGATTGTCAAAATGGATTAAAAAAAATGAGACCTAACTGCAGCTGTTTAGAAGTATAGACTCTGATAGTTGAAAGTAAAAGGCTGAAAAATACATACTGCAAGGAAGATAGCTAGTATGATTGTAGTATTATCAAGAAAAAGTGACTTCAAGCATAAAATTATTGTAAGAAACATTTAACACTGAGAAAATGGTTGTTCAAAAAGTTGTAATAACTCTAAGCATGTATGGATCTAATAACACAGCTTCAAAATACATGAAGCAAACATTGGCAGAACTAAATGAGAAAGCGAGCAAGCCATGATCATAGATGGAGATTTCAGGAACCTTCTTTTAGCAATCGACAGAATGCCAGAAAAAAAATCTTAGTAAGGATATAAAATATTTGAATAACACTATTAACCACCTTCACCTAATTGACATTTATTAAACCTTCTAAATGATTGTAAAATACACATTGTTTTCAGACACCCATGGGACATTTACCTAATTAGACCATGTGCCAGACATAAAATAATTCTCAATAAGAATCATCAAAGTATTGAAATCATATAGAGTATGTTCTCTGAGCACAGTATCATTAAACTAGAAATCAGTAACAATACTGTATCTAAAACCCTCTAATTATTTGGAAATTAACACATTTCTAGGTAACTCATGCATCAAGGAAGAAATTTTGAAAAAATTTAGAAAATCTTATAAATTAAATGAAACCAGTAGCACTGTATATAAAAATTTATATGATGCATCTAAGCCAGGGTTTAGAGAAAAATTTATAGCTTGAATAAATTGGCATTTCTTACAGTGGAAATCTGCTAGAGATGATTTTCTGAGTTATGTTTTTCTAAAACTTTTTTGTGCACTTTTATTTGTTTCTACTAATATTTCATCTGCATTTAGGAGTAGAAGTTGATGTTTAATTTTTAGTTTTAGTACTCTGAAGATGTTATTTCATTGTCCGTTGGCCTCTATTAATGCTAATGAGAAATTAGACATCATTTGTATTTTTCTCCTTTATTTCTTATATATCTATCGCTATGGCTATGGCTTCTTTTAAGGTTTTTTCCTTTAATCTTTGCTTTTTAGGAGCTTGATTGAATCTGATTGGTTTTATTGTATTTATTCTGCATGAGTTTCTTTTTTTTTTTAGTTTCTGTGTCTTTTGTATCAATTTTAGAAAGTTCTTAGATATTTTCTTTTCAAATATTTCTTCTATTGTTTTTTTCTCTAGTCATTTGAAAACTGTAATTGTATGTATATTAGATCATTTGAAAGTGTCCCACAGATCTTTCTTGTTCTGTTGTAGTTTCTGTAGCTTAACAAAGGGCAGAGATCTGAAACATGAACTTGGGTGGCGGTTAATCATCGCTTCACAAAGATAAGAGCTAAAGGGTTCTTCTAATATGAAATGTACAAGAAAGAAGTAAAGATGCTTGAACAGCTCAGTGAACGGTGGTGCCTTTTATTGAGATGTGGAAGATGGGAGAAACATGTTGAAGATTGGGGAAGATAACTGATAGTTTGCTTATAAACATGTTAGGTTTGAAAACCTAAAAGAAATGGAAGAGATGGCAAGCAGGCAGTTGTATACCTGAAGCTCTCAGTTTAGGGCTTATCAGGATATACATAATATTCAAATTTATGACAATTAATGCAAATACTTAGGAAGGATGTTATAGAAAGAAAAGATGTTGGAAGACTGCTCCATGAGGCCTGTTGATGTTTAGAAGTTGGAAGAGAAGGTGGATCTTTCATAGGAGACTGAGAAGCAGGAGGGAAACTAGGAGACAGTTGTGTCCTGGAAGCCACAGAAGGAAGATGTTTCAAAATTTGTGTGATCAAATGTGTAAGATGCTGTTGAGGGGTTGAAAGGTAAGACAGGAGTACTGACTAATGTTTTTGTCAATGTAGAGGTCATTGCTGACCTTTATAAGAACATTTTCGGGAGGAGCAAGATGGCGGAAGAGTAGGGTCTCCAAATCACCTGTCTCCACCAAATTACCTAGAAAACCTTCAAATTATCCTGAAAATCTATGAATTCGGCCTGAGAATTAAAGAGAGACCAGCTGGAATGCTACAGTGAGAAGAGTTCGCGCATCTATCAAGGTAGGAAGACGGGGAAAAAGAAGTAAAGAAACAAAGGCCTCCAAGGGGGAGGGGCCCGCGAGGAGCCGGGCTGAGGCCGGGGCGAGTGTCCCCAGGACAGGAGAGCCCCGTCCCGGAGGAGCAGGAGCTGCACCGACCTTCCCGGGGGAAAGGGGCTCGCGGGGAGGTGGAGCAGGACCCAGGAGGGCGGGGATGCCCTCGGGCTCCCGGGGACAGTAACAGCAACTGCGCGCCCAGGAGAGTGCGCCGAGCTCCCTAAGGGCTGCAGCGCGCGCGGCGGGACCCGGCGGGACCCGGAGCAGCTCGGGGGGCTCGGGCGGCGGCTCCGCGGAGGGGGCTGCGCGGCCCCGGGAGCAGCTCGGAGGGGCTCGGGCAGAGGAAGAGGCTCCGTGCAGAGGGGCCTGCGCGGTTCCAGGAGCAGCTCGCGGGGGCTCGGGCGGCAGCTCCGGGGAAGGGGCTGCGCGGCCCGGGAGCGCGAATCCACCAGCGCAGGCTCCGGAGCACAGGGCGCCGGGACACAGCCCAGGATCCGGCCTCCCCCGGGACAGGCAGAGGCCGGGAGGGCCCAGGACAGCGAGGACGCTCCTGCCCCGAGCTGAGCAGATCAGCGACCCCGCCCGGAGCCTCCAGGCCCTGCAGACGGAGAGCTCTGGAGTTCCTACCGGAGCTGAATCCAGGTTTCCAGAGCTGCCCCGCCACTGGGGCTGTTCCTCCTGCGGCCTCACGGGGTAAACAACCCCCACCGAGCCCTGCACCAGGCAGGGGCACAGCAGCTCCCCCAACTGCTAACACCTGAGAATCAGCACAACAGGCCCCTCCCCCAGAACACCAGCTAGACGGACAACTTCCAGGAGAAGCCAAGGGACTTAAAGTACACAGAATCAGAAGATACTCCCCGGTGGTTCTTTTTTTGTTTGTTTGTTTTTGTTTTTGTTTTTGTTTTGTTTTGCTTTTTGATTTGTTTCCTTCCCCCACCCCCTTTTTTTCTCCTTTCTTTTTCTTTCTCTTTTTCTTCTTTTTTTTTTCGCTTTTTTTTTCTTTTTCTTCCCTTTTTTTTTTCTCTTTCTCTTTTCTTTCCTTCTTTCTCTCCTCTCTTTTTCTCTTCTCCCAATACAACTTGCTTTTGGCCACTCTGCACTAAGCAAAATGACTAGAAGGAAAACCTCACCTCAAAAGAAAGAATCAGAAACAGTCCTCTCTCCCACAGAGTTACAAAATCTGGATTACAATTCAATGTCAGAAAGCCAATTCAGAAGCACTATTATACAGCTACTGGTGGCTCTAGAAAAAAGTATAAAGGACTCAAGAGACTTCATGACTGCAGAATTTAGAGCTAATCAGGCAGAAATTAAAAATCAATTGAATGAGATGCAATCCAAACTAGAAGTCCTAACGACGAGGGTTAACGAGGTGGAAGAACGAGTGAGTGACCTAGAAGACAAGTTGATAGCAAAGAGGGAAACTGAGGAAAAAAGAGACAAACAATTAAAAGACCATGAAGATAGATTAAGGGAAATAAACGACAGCCTGAGGAAGAAAAACCTACGTTTAATTGGGGTTCCCGAGGGCGCCGAAAGGGACAGAGGGCCAGAATATGTATTTGAACAAATTCTAGCTGAAAACTTTCCTAATCTGGGAAGGGAAACAGGCATTCAGATCCAGGAAATAGAGAGATCCCCCCCTAAAATCAATAAAAACCGTTCAACACCTCGACATTTAATTGTGAAGCTTGCAAATTCCAAAGATAAAGAGAAGATCCTTAAAGCAGCAAGAGACAAGAAATCCCTGACTTTTATGGGGAGGAGTATTAGGGTAACAGCAGACCTCTCCACAGAGACCTGGCAGGCCAGAAAGGGCTGGCAGGATATATTCAGGGTCCTAAATGAGAAGAACATGCAACCAAGAATACTTTATCCAGCAAGGCTCTCATTCAAAATGGAAGGAGAGATAAAGAGCTTCCAAGACAGGCAGCAACTAAAAGAATATGTGACCTCCAAACCAGCTCTGCAAGAAATTTTAAGGGGGCCTCTTAAAATTCCCCTTTAAGAAGAAGTTCAGTGGAACAGTCCACAAAAACAAAGACTGAATAGATATCATGATGACACTAAACTCATATCTCTCAATAGTAACTCTGAATGTGAACGGGCTTAATGACCCCATCAAAAGGCGCAGGGTTTCAGACTGGATAAAAAAGCAGGACCCATCTATTTGCTGTCTACAAGAGACTCATTTTAGACAGAAGGATACCTACAGCCTGAAAATAAAAGGTTGGAGAACCATGTACCATTCGAATGGTCCTCAAAAGAAAGCAGGGGTAGCCATCCTTATATCAGATAAACTAAAATTTACCCCAAAGACTGTAGTGAGAGATGAAGAGGGACACTATATCATACTTAAAGGATCTATTCAACAAGAGGACTTAACAATCCTCAATATATATGCCCCGAATGTGGGAGCTGCCAAATATATCAATCAATTATTAACCAAAGTGAAGAAATACTTAGATAATAATACACTTATACTTGGTGACTTCAATCTAGCTCTTTCTATACTCGATAGGTCTTCTAAGCAAAACATCTCCAAAGAAACGAGAGCTTTAAATGATACACTGGACCAGATGGATTTCACAGATATCTACAGAACTTTACATCCAAACTCAACTGAATACACATTCTTCTCAAGCGCACATGGAACTTTCTCCAGAATAGACCACATATTGGGTCACAAATCGGGTCTGAACCGATACCAAAAGATTGGGATTGTCCCCTGCATATTCTCGGACCATAATGCCTTGAAATTAGAACTAAATCACAACAAGAAGTTTGGAAGGACCTCAAACACATGGAGGTTAAGGACCATCCTGCTAAAAGATAAAAGGGTCAACCAGGAAATTAAGGAAGAATTAAAAAGATTCATGGAAACTAATGAGAATGAAGATACAACCGTTCAAAATCTTTGGGATGCAGCAAAAGCAGTCCTAAGGGGGAAATACATCGCAATACAAGCATCCATTCAAAAACTGGAAAGAACTCAAATACAAAAGCTAACCTTACACATAAAGGAGCTAGAGAAAGAACAGCAAATAGATCCTACACCCAAGAGAAGAAGGGAGTTAATAAAGATTCGAGCAGAACTCAACGAAATTGAGACCAGAAGAACTGTGGAACAGATCAACAGAACCAGGAGTTGGTTCTTTGAAAGAATTAATAAGATAGATAAACCATTAGCCAGCCTTATTAAAAAGAAGAGAGAGAAGACTCAAATTAATAAAATCATGAATGAGAAAGGAGAGATCACTACCAACACCAAGGAAATACAAACGATTTTAAAAACATATTATGAACAGCTATACGCCAATAAATTAGGCAATCTAGAAGAAATGGACACATTCCTGGAAAGCCACAAACTACCAAAACTGGAACAGGAAGAAATAGAAAACCTGAACAGGCCAATAACCAGGGAGGAAATTGAAGCAGTCATCAAAAACCTCCTAAGACACAAGAGTCCAGGGCCAGATGGCTTCCCAGGAGAATTTTATCAAACGTTTAAAGAAGAAATCATACCTATTCTCCTAAAGCTGTTTGGAAAGATAGAAAGAGATGGAGTACTTCCAAATTCGTTCTATGAAGCCAGCATCACCTTAATTCCAAAGCCAGACAAAGACCCCGCCAAAAAGGAGAATTACAGACCAATATCCCTGATGAACATGGATGCAAAAATTCTCAACAAGATACTGGCCAATAGGATCCAACAGTACATTAAGAAAATTATTCACCATGACCAAGTAGGATTTATCCCTGGGACACAAGGCTGGTTCAACACCCGTAAAACAATCAATGTGATTCATCATATCAGCAAGAGAAAAACCAAGAACCATATGATCCTCTCATTGGATGCAGAGAAAGCATTTGACAAAATACAGCATCCATTCCTGATCAAAACTCTTCAGAGTGTAGGGATAGAGGGAACATTCCTCGACATCTTAAAAGCCATCTACGAAAAGCCCACAGCAAATATCATTCTCAATGGGGAAGCACTGGGAGCCTTTCCCCTAAGATCAGGAACAAGACAGGGATGTCCACTCTCACCACTGCTATTCAACATAGTACTGGAAGTCCTAGCCTCAGCAATCAGACAACAAAAAGACATTAAAGGCATTCAAATTGGCAAAGAAGAAGTCAAACTCTCCCTCTTCGCCGATGACATGATACTCTACATAGAAAACCCAAAAGTCTCCACCCCAAGATTGCTAGAACTCATACATCAATTTGGTAGCGTGGCAGGATACAAAATCAATGCCCAGAAGTCAGTGGCATTTCTATACACTAACAATGAGACTGAAGAAAGAGAAATTAAGGAGTCAATCCCATTTACAATTGCACCCAAAAGCATAAGATACCTAGGAATAAACCTCACCAAAGATGTAAAGGATCTATACCCTCAAAACTATAGAACACTTCTGAAAGAAATTGAGGAAGACACAAAGAGATGGAAAAATATTCCATGCTCATGGATTGGCAGAATTAATATTGTGAAAATGTCAATGTTACCCAGGGCAATATACACGTTTAATGCAATCCCTATCAAAATACCATGGACTTTCTTCAGAGAGTTAGAACAAATTATTTTAAGATTTGTGTGGAATCAGAAAAGACCCCGAATAGCCAGGGGAATTTTAAAAAAGAAAACCATATCTGGGGGCATCACAATGCCAGATTTCAGGTTGTACTACAAAGCTGTGGTCATCAAGACAGTGTGGTACTGGCACAAAAACAGACACATAGATCAGTGGAACAGAATAGAGAATCCAGAAGTGGACCCTGAACTTTATGGGCAACTAATATTCGATAAAGGAGGAAAGACTATCCATTGGAAGAAAGACAGTCTCTTCAATAAATGGTGCTGGGAAAATTGGACATCCACATGCAGAAGAATGAAACTAGACCACTCTCTTTCACCATACACAAAGATAAACTCAAAATGGATGAAAGATCTAAATGTGAGACAAGATTCCATCAAAATCCTAGAGAAGAACACAGGCAACACCCTTTTTGAACTCGGCCACAGTAACTTCTTGCAAGATACATCCACGAAGGCAAAAGAAACAAAAGCAAAAATGAACTATTGGGACTTCATCAAGATAAGAAGCTTTTGCACAGCAAAGGATACAGTCAACAAAACTCAAAGACAACCTACAGAATGGGAGAAGATATTTGCAAATGACATATCAGACAAAGGGCTAGTTTCCAAGATCTATAAAGAACTTATTAAACTCAACACCAAAGAAACAAACAATCCAATCATGAAATGGGCAAAAGACATGAACAGAAATCTCACAGAGGAAGACATAGACATGGCCAACATGCATATGAGAAAATGCTCTGCATCACTTGCCATCAGGGAAATACAAATCAAAACCACAATGAGATACCACCTCACACCAGTGAGAATGGGGAAAATTAACAAGGCAGGAAACCACAAATGTTGGAGAGGATGCGGAGAAAAGGGAACCCTCTTACACTGTTGGTGGGAATGTGAACTGGTGCAGCCACTCTGGAAAACTGTGTGGAGGTTCCTCAAACAGTTAAAAATATACCTGCCCTACGACCCAGCAATTGCACTGTTGGGGATTTACCCCAAAGATACAAATGCAATGAAACGCCGGGACACCTGCACCCCGATGTTTCTAGCAGCAATGGCCACGATAGCCAAACTGTGGAAGGAGCCTCGGTGTCCAACGAAAGATGAATGGATAAAGAAGATGTGGTTTATGTATACAATGGAATATTACTCAGCTATTAGAAATGACAAATGCCCACCATTTGCTTCAACGTGGATGGAACTGGAGGGTATTATGCTGAGTGAAGTAAGTCAGTCGGAGAAGGACAAACATTATATGTTCTCATTCATTTGGGGAATATAAATAATAGTGAAAGGGAAAATAAGGGAAGGGAGAAGAAATGTGTGGGAAATATCAGAAAGGGAGACAGAACGTAAAGACTGCTAACTCTGGGAAACGAACTAGGGGTGGTAGAAGGTGAGGAGGGCGGGGGGTGGGAGTGAATGGGTGACGGGCACTGGGTGTTATTCTGTATGTTAGTAAATTGAACACCAATAAAAAAAAAAAAAAAAAAAAAAGAACATTTTCAATGGAGCGGTGAGGATGCATGACTAGTTGGTCCAGGGTCTGAGAGAGAACAGGAGGAAAGAAAGTGGAAATGCCAAGTATAGATCAATTCTTTTGGATGTTATATTAGTTTTCTACTGCTGCTATAACAAATTACCACAAATTTAGTGGCTTAGAAAATACAAATTTATTGTCTTGCCGTTCGGAACTCAGAAATCTCACTAGATTAATATCAAAGCTTCAGCAAGGCTACATTCCTTCAGGAAGATGTAGGGGAGAATCTGTTCATTGCCTTTTCCGGCATCTAGTGGCTACCTACCTTCCTCAGCTCATGGCCCACTTTCATCTTCAAAGCCAGCAAATGCATTGGCCTCTTTGTCCAATGTCACATCTACTTTTCTGATTCTGTTCTTTTTTTTTTTTTTTTTTTTTTACGAATGAGGCAATTTATTAACCCAGAATTTGTTCTAATGCTTCTTGTTTGCAGCTGCCATCTGTCTGGCGGTTCTGTCCAGGTCCTGCTGTCCCTGAGGTGTCAGTTTGTGGCCTCCATCTTGGTCCTTTTCCACCACTTTCAGCCCCTCTAGTGCTTGGAGGACCCTGCGGGCCACACTCATGGAGCTTCTGCTGAAGTGGCTGGGCATGACCCCGTTTCTCTGACATCCCCCATAGATCTTAGTCATGGAGCCGACCCCAGCGCCGACTGGGAGGTACAGGTACATGCTGTGGAAGCAGCTCGCGTGTAGAACCAGTTCTCATCGTAGGGAGCAAGCTCTTTATGCTTGGCCAGCTTGACAATGTCCACCCATACAGGGCCCTTCAGCTTCCCAGACTTTTTGAGAAAGGCTGCCAGAGCTCTGATGAACTCCTGCTGGTTTAAGTCTTTTACAGTAACTCCAGGCATCCTGGGGCCTCCGCCCTGCCAGCCAGGGGAAAGTTGACTCTGTTCTTATTAAGACCTTTGTGACCATATTGGGCTCACCTGTGTAATCCACACTAACTTTCCCATCCTCAGAATCCTTAAATTAAATCACAGCTGAAAACCCTATTTTGCTGTATAAAGTATATTCACAGGTTTTGGGGATTAGGAAGCAGGCAGCATTTGTGTGTCATTATTTTGCCTCTTACAGAGGGAGTGTAGATGCCTTATCTACATGGAAATGTCCCAGTTTGCAGACAGTTACACTTGGCGATATATTTCTAAATGGACCTTGTCAACATTTAGAGAATGATTATTTATTAAAAATTAGGATTTTCTTAAATGAGTAGAAAGTGGTTGAGTACAGTTTTAAGGACACCCTTTTATTTTATTTTATTTTAAATATTTTATTTATTTATTCATGAGAGAGAGAGAGAGAGAGAGAAGAAAGGCAGAGACACAGGCAGAGGGAGAAGCAGGCTCCATGCAGGGAGCCTGAGGTGGGACTCGATCCTGGGTCTCCAGGATCATGCCCTGGGCTGAAGGCAGCGCCAAACTGCTGAGCCACCGGGGCTGCCCAAGGGCACCCTTTTAAAGTAGTTTTTCATTACTATTGGTTTAAAGCACCACTGAAATATTTTCTAAACATAGAATTTTTAGAAAGATCCATTTATCTTTAAGTGGACATATTTTAGGTATGTATTATATATCAGTATCTAGTAGAGTTGTATCCTGTTTTGGAGCAAAGTGTGATCTGAACAAACAACTTTTTGAAAAAGGAACATGAAGTAACATGCATAAGATAATATCCTTACCTGTAAATTCTTCTTTTTAAAAAAAGATTTTATTTATTTATTTGAGAGAGAGAGAAAGCATGAGTGGAGGAAGGGGGGCAGTGGAGAAGTAGAGGGAGAGGGATAAGCAGACTCCTCACTGAGCATGGAGTCTGATGTGGGGCTCGATTCTACGACCCTCAGATCATGACCAGAGCCAAAACCAAGAGTCCATTGTTCAACCGACTGAGCCACCCAGGTGCCCCTGTAAATTCTTTTAACCATCATGACCAGTCTATATAATTACAAACTATATGTACTTTAGATCTCCAGAGCAACTAATTATAGATTTAACAAAGCAGCAAAGATGTGTGTGTATATGTATGTACATATCTATGTGTGTGTATTTGAGAAACAAAGTAACTGGTTTTGTTTTTATTTTTGTTTTTATGATGTCAAGTCCTTATTATTTATTTGTTTAGAGTGTCAGAAAAAGCGCCTTCCAAAAATACATGTGGGAGTGCCTCAGTCAGTTAAGCCACTAACTCTTTTTTTTTTATTTTTTTATTTTATTTATTTTTTATTGGTGTTCAATTTACTAACATACAGAATAACCCCCAGTGCCCGTCACTCTTGATTTCAGTTCAGGTCATGATCTCAGGGTCGGGAGCTGGAGCCCCACAGACTCCACGTTCAGCCCAGAGTCTGCTTGTGCCTCTTCATGCCCCTCACCCCACCCATGCTAATGCATGCATGTGGTGCATTTTCTGTCTTTAAAATAAATAAACAAAATCCTTAAAAAATGTATATGTAGAACAATAAGATAAAAAACCAGTAACAGAATGAAAACAAGAGTAGAATAATAAGATGAAGCCAGAGGATAACTTATAAACCACATATAAGACCATAGTAGGTATTAACATGGGGTATAATACACGTGTCTAATCTGTGTGTATGCATGTGTGTGTGTGCATGTACATGTGCTCCTCTTCCCCCAGTTATAAAAAAAAAGGTAAACAAGTGGCAAGGCTTATGAAAGTCCAGTTTAGACTCTTCAATAGCATTAAGGATTGAATTACTGACCCAAATCTGAAGAACATGACTGAGACTGATAAGGTCAGAATCAATTTTACAAATGGTATAGAAATTGGTATGCTTGTTGAAATAAGGTTTCTATTTAACTTCCTTGAAAAGGAATCATATTATAGAATTTCCTGGTGCCTTAAGTGCGGAACTACTATGAAGAGGTAATATGCAATTTGTCCTCAATTTAATTTGGAATAAAAGACTCTAAGACAAAAGAAGCATTCTAGCTGTTAGAAAATGATTCTCCGGGAGACTTGTGGGAAAGTATCATTTCAAACCACCCATTTGTGGGTTCCTGTCTTTACCAAAGTCTGTACTTAACAACGATTAAAAAAAAAAAAAAAGTGTGCTCTACTGGGAAAAATGGTTTTGAAAACTATCTTTGATAACAAATGGGAATAATCATCATAAACCATATTGTCTTCTCCATTGCTATCCAAAGTTGTCTCTTGCCTCCCTCTCCATGCTTTATGAGTTTTTTAGGGTCTTCCCATTTTCATCACTTTATATAATTTCCTTACTTGTGAGGATTTTTGAGACTCATATTCGTAAAAGAAAAAAAAAATTGAATGTATAACATCTATTGTGGTTTTAAAAAGTTGTAAATGTCTTGTTTGTTTTATTTTCTACATTATTATAAAGCATTCAATTTTTGTAGATTGTTCATATTTTGTCAATACTCATGATGCTTGATTCATTTCTTTGTGTGCAGAAAATAATGGAATATATGACCATTTCACAGTATAGAACAAAAAATTCTACAGCTTTCTTTGTTTATTCTGGTCCACTGAAGTTAAATATGTTACCCTCTTCTCTGCCATCTCTTCCATTACTTTAGAAATATAGTAGAATAGTAGTCAACCCTCTACCATGGCTAAGCCTACACCACTTCCATTTGGGAAAACACAATTGAGCATGTTCTTTCTAAATGCTGAGGCTCTTTCCTGAAGTAAACGCAAGTAGAGAAATTCAGAATGTCCCTCACAGCTCTAGACAGGCTTAGTGCCTTCTGTTTCCTTGATTCTGGGCTCTTATCCCTGTGTCACTTCAAGAGTGTATTGGCTATCCTCTTGGCTAAATTTTACTTCTAAATCTATCTCCTTAGGAGTCCCATGGTAATAACAATAACAATTAAAACAATAATAAAATGATTAACATACACTGAGAGCTTAATATACACCAGGTTTTATGCTTCTTGTAAACTATCTCATTTAATTTTTGTAGAAATCCTAGTGAAGTATCACTATCTACATTTTAAGTATGAGGAAAATAAAGCTTAGAAGACTGAGAAATACTTCCAACTCTTCCCTTTAAGGTTACATGGTCAGTAAATGGCAGAGCCAAGGTTCAAACTGAAATCCAGGACTGGCTCATCCCAAAGACTTGCTCTAATGATGGTGCTTAAACACCATTCTCCACCTCAAGCTTCTCAAATTTGTAAATAACCTCATATTTAAGTTATAGAAAATTTAGAGGCTTCTTTCTGGAATTCAAAATACAAATCATTGTAGCTAACATGACTTAAACTTACTACAGGGCTGGGCAATTTTTAGTTCCTTACATGCATTTTCCCACTTACATTGCACAACAACTTTTAAGTTATGTCCTTTAAAGTTTATTTTTGTTTTACAATTGAGGAAACTGGACCTCAGAGATATTAAATAACTGTACAAATGCATTCAGCTGGTAAATAATGGATCTGTGATTTAAACGCAGACCTGCCTGATGTCAGCAAGGGCATATTTTCATGTTTCTGCACATTTAGGGAAATTGGAAGCTGGGTTAAAGGAAGTAAAAGATTACTGAGTAGATAATGAGAAAGCTTTGGAGAGAGTTGAAGATTTATTTCTATCTGTGCTTGCTTTTCCAAGGGGGTAAAACCCAGCTAAAACCTGGGGCTATCTGTTCACATTCCAAAGAATTGTAAAACATTAGAGAGCAAAGGTTTCTTTCCCTCTCAGACGAGGGGAGAGGGCACTAGGTAGCTTATACAACCTTCCAGATTTAGAGTTTGGGCTTTCTCTTCTGTCGCGTAAGAAATCCGTTTTGTGCACATACAAGGTCTATCTGGTTCTCTTCCAACACCCCGAAGAGGGAAAAATAGGTATAGGGGACACGTGTTTACTGCTATAAGTAATAATAGGAAAAATGCTATATTTCCTTTCAAAACTTCATAATTTAACTCTATCCTATGACCACCTTATTTTCTACTGTTTCTGAGATGAAGTCTTGGTGCTGGTTCTCATTATCCCATAAGAATAAATATTACTATATTTGGATCATTAAACATTGTATTTATTCTTTGTTGGTTTTATTTTACCTTTTTCTACCTTTTGTATTCCTATTTTCAAAGTCAAGCTCAAATCCCAAAACGTAAAAAATCATTTTCTGATCATTTTGCTTTTGAAACCCATCCTTGGATTTCATGTAATTCTTATCTCTACTCTTACTTATAATTATGCTATGTGATTTTCCTTCCTATGTGCTAAGTCTGGTTAATAACCAATAATAAAGCTCCCCCCCACCCCCCCAAAAAAAAACAGGGCACGATTTTAGCCTTCTAGAGGCTGTAGAATGAACACCAGTACAGGTTTTAAAAATTGATGTTGATTCTTGAAAGACAGCAGTGCTTCCTCCTAATGACCTGGGTTTCTTAGAATTCAGAACTTCTAATATTTCTCCACTTAGGTTCCCTTTGAAGTCCTTGACTACTCCATTCAGGGACACAATAGATATGAAGAAATAGCAGTTATTCTATGATTCCTAGATATTTATTTTATTTTATTTTTTTAAAGATTTTATGTATTTATTCATGAGAGACACACAAAGAGAGGCAGAGACACAGGCAGAGGGAGAAGCAGGCTCCATGCAGGGAGCCCGATGTGGGACTTGATCCCCAGACTCCAGGATCACACCCTGAGCCTAAGGCAAATACATTTGTATTTATTTATTTATTTATTTATTTATTTATTTATTTATTTATTTATTTATTTATGGCAGATGCTTAACCGCTGAGTCACCCAGGCATCCCTAGTCCTAGCTTTTTAATTCTTAAAAATTAAATACATTGAAAATTAATGCTTTTTTAAAGCCAAGGACAATCAACTATTTATTTTACTAATCTGTGTTCATTCTGAGTAACACAAGTTACTCTCAACTCAATAACTCTTATACCCGAAGTTCTTTTATTCTCACATTTGTCAGAAGCTTTTTGTTTTCAATCGTAATAAGACTAATAAAATCTTTATTATATTTGCATTTTTCCATGTTTTGGATCTATGTTCATGCTTTTTATTTGAACTGGGAATCTTCTGAAATAAAATATTTTTATTTGCTGCCTAACTTTTGAAAGCAAAAAATTTAGTACCTTCTAAAGTGTTTCAAATATTTGTCTTAAATACTCTGTTTTTTAATATTATAACTTTATTTTGTTCTACTACTGGCATTTTTTTTAAACTCAATTCCATGTTACTTTATTTTTTTCATCAAAAGAGCGCTTTGATACATTTTTATAGTTAATTCATTACTGCTGTTATTCTCATCTTTTTTTCCTGTTCTTTTTATTTCTCCTAAAAGTTAAAATATATATATTTTTAATTCCAATTGTGAGCATGTTAACTTAAGTATTTTTTCATATTTCAAGTATGTCCAATATACACTTTCTTCCACTAGAAATTCTTATGTAATAAACTGCCTAGTTGTAGCACTATTACCTTTCACTTACTTTATTCACCATACTGATCAATTCTGTTCTTAGTGCTTGTATTTAGGAATAGATTATATTCAAATAATTTCTTTTAGATGTATACTCAAAGTATAGCATAAAACAATTAAAATTGAGTGAATTAAAATGTCCTTTTTTCTAGCACCAAAGATCCAGTAATCAAATTACCTTAATAATTTATTTTTCTAGGGCACAGTATTTGATGCCACTGTTCATCTTTGTGAAATGATAAAAAATAAGAGTGGCTATTTTAAGACAATGATAATATTTTGCAAAATATTTGGTATTGACAAAATTTGGAAATTACAGAATACATTAGATAGCAGAGAAATAAACAGTTTTTAGGCAAAGGAAAATGCTGACCCAAATGTTTCAGTTATTATTAGTTTGTTTGAACACTCAGAAAAAGTCTTATTAGGTTAAGAGACCATCCTCTCACAGGGGATAATAGAAATATCTTGAGTTTTGATAGAAGAAACTTCCCATGAAGACATGAGAGAATGACATACAGAGAACAAGATTTATAAAAATGTTTGGCTGAAAAGCCACCTAAAGACATCAGCAAATCTGGGTGGGCCATTGTTCACTCCTGTGGAGTTGGGTTAAAATAAAGGATATCTTGACAGTCATAAGACTGAAAAAAGGCAAGCACTTTCTGGAGGATAAGTGCTGGGAATGGTGTGTAAAATAAACTTTGGAGGGGCTCAACCTCAAAACTTTGTTGTCTCATTTTTTTTTTTTAATTTTTTTTATTTATTTATGATAGTCACAGAGAGAGAGAGAGAGGCAGAGACACAGGCAGAGGGAGAAGCAGGCTCCATGCACTGGGAGCCTGATGTGGGATTCGATCCCGGGTCTCCAGGATCACGCCCTGGGCCAAAGGCAGGCGCCAAACCGCTGCGCCACCCAGGGATCCCTGTTGTCTCATTTTGTCTAGAACCAACGCAGCCTTGAAGGGGACAACAATATGCGTGCACATCATAGCATGATCATCTTTAATTGGCCTATAAATCATTCAAGTTTTGCCCATTCTTACTTCAGTTACAATAGACTATAAGGATTTGGTTCTAAAAAGACTCATGATTACTCTGACAGTTTAAGTTTAAAAAGGAATGAATGAAATTTAAATTGTGTATGTACCTGCTATGTGTTATTTATTGTCTAGTGAGAAGAGTTTGGTTCCAATATACCAGAATTGGAACTCTAGATCTAAATCCTAAGCTTGTATGTTAGCTTGAGGGAGGTACTTAATTTCCCTGATCTTCAGTGTTCATATCTGTAAAATGTGAATAATATTCTTTATGTGAAAATAGTGTAAAAGTTATATGAATTTATATATACAGAGAACTTAGCACTGGGTCTAATAAATACTAGGTGATCAATAAATATGTATTGTTATTAAGATCATATCATTATATCTTGTTAATAATCACAAGATATAATTGTCTGTGAAACTAATTCTTTATGTTTTGCCCTGTAATAATGTTATCTTTTAACTACTTATCCATTATTCTTGGTAAAACATTAGATTCTGTTGTGTTTCTCAGGTTTCTTTGAGTCCCTGCATATTGTGCTTCAGGTCCAGGTCAGCTATCATAATACACAGTTAGTTAATTTAGGAGTTTAGAAGCTAATGGCCCCATTGCAAATCCCTTGACATTTTAAACCAAGCCAAATAAAGCAAGCAGGAGAGTATTTTATATGAATTCTCCAAATAGGGAGGGTTATCAAGTTCATTTACATGTTTACCAAGGCTGCCAGCCATCCTGACTTGTTTGGTGGAAACCTGTTTTTATATGAACGAACTCCATTTCTGATGGTCTGTTGGCAGTAAAACAGCATGAAATCTCACTCATCATTATTACTTACTCAGTGGACCTGTTTTTCATCAGTAAAGCATGGCATTTAATCAGAGTTTGGGGTGCATCACTTCTGAACATGTATTTGGTGCTAGAGGCAACAAAAATCATTAAAGTTTGGCTCTTGGTATAATGATGAGGTGCATGAATGGGGGTGGAAGTTGTAAAAGACTATAAAACTGTTAAATTTGGTGTGTGGGAGGAAGAAATTATTTGTAAAACCCACAAACTTCTTTAGCCAAAATATCTATTACATGCTAAATGGCACTAATGAGCTGTTCTAAAAGTCTGGGACACTAAAAAATATATATGCATCTCTTTCTGTGTAAGTGAACATTAAAAGAAGGAACTTCAGGTTTTCCTTACTATTTCTGTGGGGAAAACAAAACAACCTTATACTACAAATTTAAGACCCAGGCCACATTAAAAAAAAAAAAAAAAAGGTATTAGTTTTAGAAACTGTGGCTTCAAAAGTGAAAATTTCACATAGAGTTTTGGATTGAGATCTTCTAAACCGTTTCCTTATTTTCAACAATATGATAATTAAAAAAAAAGAATTCTCAAATGGCCAATGTTTTTTAATTATTATTATTATTTTTTAAATTTTTATTTATTTATGATAGTCACAGAGAGAGAGAGAGAGAGGCAGAGACACAGGCAGAGGGAGAAGCAGGCTCCATGCACCCGGAGCCTGATGTGGGATTCGATCCCGGGTTTCCAGGATCGCGCCCTGGGCCAAAGGCAGGCGCCAAACCACTGCGCCACCCAGGGATCCCTAAATATTAATACTAAGAGACACTTAAGCATACCAGTAATCATAAATGAAGCATACCACTAAACACTAGGACAGTTTACAGAAATTGATATAATAAAAAAGCAGTATATGTATATCTATAGATATATTTCTATCTCTCTCTATATATATCTCAAATCTATACCTATACGTATCTGTATATCATCTATATCATATCCATATTTATATCTATTTACATCTACACCCATACCTCCACATCAATATTTATATATCCATATCTATCTATCTGAAAAGAAAGGAGAAATGAAAACCAACTTATTATCAGCTACACATATCCTATAAATGAATATGAAATAACCAGATAGGAAAAAAAAGAAATTAAAATTACCTTATCACCACAAAGCCACCATTCTAATTATTCACTTTAGTGTATTCCTTTGAATAGCATTTATCCAAATTGTAATGTTAGTAAAAGGTACGGTTTGAAATATGGATTAATGATACGAGATCATAATGGGCTTGACTTAGATCAGACTCAATATTTTCTTTGGGAAAGTTAAATCCATCCATCCAATACCATTAGTAAATTAGCACTAGACCATCGTAAATCACACAGCTACTGTCACAAACAGCTATTTATGTCAAATGAATAAGGACAACTCTGGCTCTGTTCCAGTAAACTACCAGTAAACTGATTCCAGATCTCAAGATGGAAGGCTGAGTCAATCAATCTTTATTAGGCAAAGAGTCTGAAGCAAAATAACAATAGCAAACCAACACATTAATTAACAGAAAGAAATTAAAATTTAATTAAAATTTAATTTAACATCTCTATTAAAATTGGGAATGATGACCAATAAGGAGATAAAAAACATTTTTAATAGTTTGGCTTTTCCTAAATTCTGGTGTGAAAAAGGATACCAATTGATATCTGACTGTTCTAAGTTGCTAAGAGAGGAGATTGAAGACCATATAAATCCATTTTGAAAATCTGTTCCCTAGACCTTTAAAAATAGTTTCAGATGTTGGCATCTGCTTTCTTTTATCCTTGACTAATGAACTAACCTAGTAATGTAATAGGACCAAAACTCATATTCTGGACTTTGCCCCCCCAAATTCATCTATTTGACCTTAATGTGTTGAGTAACTACTAAGTGCCAATAACTCTGGCTGCCAGGTGCTGGGGCAGCTGTGATGCTCAAGATAGACACATGTCCTGTTCTTTCTGAGCTTGTAGGCCACATTTGGATTAACAAAACCAATTCTAGTAGAGTGTTGTTTGTATTGTGATATGAAAGTTCAAGTTAGGGGATCAGGCAAGACTTCTGGCAGGAAAACCTCTTGGTTGAAACCTGAAGGATGAGTTCGAATTAGTTGTAGGAAGAATGGAGGATAAATATATCATTGGGAGGCTACATAGAGAAACAGACTTGGAGAGTGTGTGATATTTCCAAGTTACTGGACAAAGGTCTATGAAGTTGGGGTGGAATTTAGTAGAGGGAAAGTGACAAAGGAAAGCTGGGATCTGGTTAAAAAGCTATTGTAAAAAAGTTTTGCTTTTGCTATTGTAAAATCATGTCAAGGAATTTGAATTTTTTCAAAGGGTGAAGTGATGCTTTTGAAACACTAAAAAAAAGAAAAACTGTAGAGAAAAAAGTTCTAGAGAGATTATACTGTAATGTGGATGATAGATTGGAAGAAAATAGTGCATATTTAGGAAACTGGGCAAAAATAAGGGTTTAGACAAAAGAGGATAGTAGTCTGGATTAGGGAAGTAATAGTAGAAGCAAAGATGAGTGGATGTGTGGATGTATGGGGAGAGGTTAATGATATATACAGATCACCAGATTGAGCAATGAAGTAGAAGCTGATGCTATTCCCTGGTTTAGGGATTACGATAGGAGAATAAACTAATGGGAGAAGATAATAGGTACATATTTAGATAAATTGATTTTAAGATGCCTGTGGAATAAATAGGCTGTATCCAGTTAAAGGAGAGGTTTGGAGTTCAGGAGAAAATTTGAGGCTGTAGATTTGGTTTATGAGTTACCAGCATATAGATGGTTATCAAAACCATAGAAGTAGCCTAATGTGTATTTACCCAAAGAAAACAAAATCACTAATTAGAAAAGATATATCACTCATATGTTTACTGCAACATTATTTACAATAGGCGAGATATGAAAGCAATCTAAGTGTCTATTAATAGATGAATGGATAAAGAAGATGTACACACACACACACACAGAATTATGCATTCATAAAAAAGGATGAGATCTTGCAATTTGGGACAATATGGATGGACCTAGAGGGTATTATGTCAAGTGAAATAAGTCACCCTGGTTTTTTTTTTATCATATTCCTCTCCCATATGGTTGATGGGAAAATTCAAAAGGGACAAATATATGATGCTTTAAATTATTTAGAAGAAAAATTGAAAGAATACAAGCACAAAAAGATATTAGAAGACAAGGACCTGGGCTTTGATGAAATTGAGAGTTCTGTTCCTTCAAAATAGTGGTATATGCATGAAGGGACAATTAATTCCATGTCTCTGATAAAGACACAACTAGAAATGTTCCAGAATTGGTAATTAGTCTCATTGTACTTATGATCCTTAATGAACTAAAGACAATATTTTAGGGTTTGATTTACAATTTCTATAACAGCAATAAAAAGCCATCAGTATGGTTTCCTGAAAGATCCATTTCCTAAAAGATTCATTCATTCATTCATTCATTCATTCATCATTCATTCATTTTTCCTAACATTTAAAACACAGTATTTCATGTTTCATTATAGATTTAAATACTTCCAAATAACTGAAATGTTTTTCAATTCCAGAACAATATTTCCCCAGTTGCAATAGCTTGTCAGTTTATAGAAAACTTATTACTCTGTGATTTTTGGGAAGCCTACCTTTCATTTTTAGGAAATAACTCTATAAACGCTTAGAAAAATAACATTTGCAGTGACAATAGAACATAAGTCATACAAATAATCAGAGTCCTGTCTTTACAGTGAATGCATTCAGTAAGAGAATGTAATTTATGTGTTTTACTTTAAAGAAGCTATGATAGAAATAGTTTTTATGTAGACATTAGCAAATGTTCTCAGAGAAAGATTTTTGCTACTACGAGATCTTAGGCAATCAGTCTGAGTGAATTAATTTTACCAACAAGTAAGATTTCTCCTGTTAATCAACTAGGATGAAAACAGCAAACAGGGCTTGGCCTATATTGGAGTGAAGTACTTTTGAAAGCCTCCATTACAATCCTCTTGTATAATCTCTTTGTTCTCTCTGTTTTTGTAATATAACATTTCTTATCTCTAAATGGAGTAGTCCCTTCCTCTTCTACTTCTCTTTTAGATGAAAAGGCATAAAATAAGTAAAAATATTGTGTCATTCTTCTGTTTTTCAGGACAAAAAATATTCCCTGAACAAGTTACTTGATTAGCCTTTCATTCATTGGCTCATGATTCAACAAAGGTCACTCAACACTGGCTAGGACCTCCCCTAAAAGCCTACTCATACTAGCTCCTCACTTAGATTGTCATGTGGGATGACTGGTAATCCTAAATTCCCATCTCAGAGATTCTAATGAGCTGAAATTGAAAATGATTATCCTATTAATTACAGTGTAAGCATTCATGGGTAAGTAAGGGAAATTTCTAAAGAAATAAATTCAGGTTATCACATGAATATCCCCAATTTGTTTTCCTTTTTTTTTTTTTTTTTTTTTTACTTAAATTTAGAGGATTTTTTTTCTTAGTATATGTTCTGTTCAGTTGTTTTGCAGTATTGGGTTTTATTTGGAATTGCTATATAATAAATGTAGGTATCATAGAAGAATTAAATACAACCTATGAGAAATGTAACAAATACAAAAAGTTACCCACTGCTGATTTTATATTTGCATAGGGGTACGCATATTATAGGTAAAAACTTAGGATATTTCCTTATAGACTATGGATATTTTTTTTCCCAACAGGCATTCAAACATTTTCCTAGGAAATATTTGTTCTATTATTTACTTAGTTGTGGTAATAAAATCTTTTGAAGAAAAATAGGAAAATAAAGTGAAAACAAAGAAAAGTATCCAAAGGGATATGGCAGAAATGTTTTTATAGTTAGTTCACCCACACAAGTAGAGAAAGCATCTAATAATCAGGCAACCAAGTGAAATGAAGAAATAATTGCATATTATGTTAGCACTATGGGATAAAGAAAAGGGATGACTGCTCTGAAGATCTCTAAAGTGAAAGCAACTATTGCAAGAATGAAGAGAAAGCAGTCGTTCTATATGGAAAGAATATGAAGGCAGATTAATAAATTACAGTATGTGCTTCACTTAAATGGCTGAAATGTGTCTTTAAGAAAGGTGAATTCCAGTTGGGAAGGAAAGGGTGGATTTTAAAGGGAAGGGACTAGATGTGATGTTGGGGAAAAAACATGGCAAGTGTTGTGGCATAGAGAAAAAAAAAATGTTTTCCTGGAATGGCAAGTCTTAGTGAAACTGTAAGGAATGTTTCAACTATATATAATATATGGTTTTGGTAAAATGCTGTAATTCTGAAGACATCATTTCCTTCACCTTAGTTTTTAAAGAAGGGGGGAGGGGAACGTGTCTTCATTGAAATTCCTCCTCCTCATCACACATCTGTATCTGAGTCCTATCTGTGTTTTCCTGGATAAGACCCCTCAAATCTATCATCACCACAACTCCAATGTCCTACTCCTTGCTGGAAATATTTAAATATTTTTAACTTTTCTGAAAAAATTCCTTTCTTCCAATTATATTCTAAAAATAGATTTGCTTTGTAAAATCTAGGCATCCACAGAATATAGAGAAATGAGCTCCTATAAAAAGTTTAATTTTCTATAAGAGTGTCAAAATTCTGTTTTTTATAGATGGAAGAAAAAAATCATAATTCTTGCCAAAAATAAGTGAGGCTAAAATGTACATTTTAGCTCTGTGAAATAATTAAATTATAAATTCAAGTTTGGTTTATTAACTTATTTTGACTTACAACTTTGACTTCTAACTTGAATGAGAAATCATGGAATTTCTCACTTCAATGTACTTGACACACATTATATAAGAATATTATCCATAATCTAATGAATTTATTCATAGAAATATGGAATAACTGGGCCTACCAGGTCTATTAGGGTAGCTCAACCAATGGTTCCCCTTGAGCATAATTTTGAATTCCTTATCAAATACATCACCCTTTTCTGTAAAAACTCAAATTCACTGATGTCTTTCTGAAAGCACAGTCCCCAGAGTGGACAAATATTTCAACAATGATCTAAATGGAGTAGAGAGAGATTCTTAGCTTCCTCATTTTAGATGTCATATTCAATTGATAAAGCTCAAGATTATATTAGCCTTTGCAGAAACAACTATTTTATTCAGTTAAAACAAAATGCTTAAGTCTTTATCAAATCCACTTACATTACCTCAGGGAGAAAAAACAAATTGGATTCCTCTTAAAGTAAGTTTAGTTCAAAATATAATGAAATCCTTTTGAATCTGTTAAAGATTTGTTATAATTATATGCAATTATATGATATGAAAGGAAACAATCAGGAGAGAAGGTAGGCTTATAAGCTATTTTCAGGATTAAAAAATACATAAGGAACATTTGGTGTTAATTGAGAATGAGGATGGAAAAAACTAAAGTGTCACATCAAGGGTTTTCACTTTTAGCTGGAATCCTCGCAGCTCAATGTTACACTGCTCATTTTATGCTGTTCTGAGGTCATATGTGCATAAATACGTATATATCTGCAATATATATTCACTTAATAAATATGGGAAAATAATGAATTATCCTTGCATTTCTTCAAATTATAGCTAATTTACTTTCCTGCCTTTATTCAAGAATAATTCACTTATTTTCTCATGTTTATTAAGCAAATATATCTGCTGCATAAATTCAGTGGGAAACATTTTGGAATTGGTATCTTCAACATACAGAAATCTAAATATATTTAAGAATATTTAGTAAATCTCCTTCTTGTACCCTGGTTTTAATATTTCAACAGGTGTCCCTCATCCACTGTGGCTGGCGGAATGTGGACTGTAAGAACCATTTATAGAGCTTACTGCATTTGTGGCTATTTCCTTATAGGGTGTGATCAAGTTTGCCTTTGAGATTGTTATACGGATAAAACCTTTTCCACATGCACCATCTGCAACAGCCCCTAGCTCTCTTCTCCAATTTTTTTACATTTATGCACAAATATTATGATTAGTCCTATGACAGAAGAGCAATTTTCTTTCTATTGCCTCAAAAAATTATTTGCTGTCCTGTCCGCCCCTCCCCTGAATCTAGTCAGACCACACAATTCCGTCATACATAATTTAAATTTCACGTAAAGCGGATGAAGAAAATTCTGTGAGTTTCACTTTGGAGGCTTGCTTTGCCTCTCCTGGCACTTCAGAATTCTCTTCCAGTTTTAGTGTCTCTTTGTTTCAGAATGTGTGTTCAGCAATTTCAGCCACCAGAGTTTCCTTGCTCAGGGCTCCTGCCTCCTGTGGTTAGGAGCCATAACATCTGCAATTCTTTTCTGCTATTGATTTGAGATGCAATCATCATTATTCTCTTTCTTTTTGGTATAAGCATATGCTTAAAAACATGGCCCAGTTATTATTCATTTTGTGTACATGTTATTACTCATATAGAAATCATTTATTGCCATTGGGAATAGTATTTTTTAAATGTCATCTTATCATTAATTACTCACATCCCCATTTTTTTTGCTATTATGTCAATTAGAACAATTTTATATATGGGGTTTTTGTTGCATTTGTGTGTAATCTTTATGGAACACCAAGCAATGAGTCTCCTATTAATAGCATTAAGAGATAATTAAAGGAAATCTTATAATAACAAGTTGGAGTTCTTTTCTGAAAAAAAGAAAAAAATCATGTTTTATTAGAGAAAATATTCTCAAAAGTTGTCATCCTTTGACTTAATGTAGGCCTTCAAGCTACTCCTCCGACTGCACAGTTTGGCAAAATTTCATTTTGATTCAGAAGGAAGTGTGTACAATGCTCATAACCATTTCATGTTGTGGCAGGTGAAGGGAAAAAGTTAATGACAGAAACTGAGGGCAGGCACACAAAGTGATAACTGCAGATGGAGTCCTTAGGATGCCATAAGATCTTAATGCTATGAAGATTTAATCTCTCCACCCCTCCTGAAAGAATTGAACTGAATCAATTGGCTGGAAAAAGAACCCTCTCTTTTGACGTTTTTACACTAAAGCAAACTAAACTAAAATATATTTATTAAACAAGGGTCTTAGGATTATATTGTGAGACTTTTGAGTCATCTTCAAATCCTGAATTCTATTTTAAATATCTAAAAGTTTGTGAGGCACTTGGTATTTACACTAACCTATATAGTAACATAGCATAGGCACTTGGTAGATTTTTAAAGATTTTAGGCTGTTGCTATGAGAGCAAAGAGTGGCAAATTGAAAATACCTGTGCCATTCATAAGCAGTAATAATTATTTTATATGAAAATAGAATATCATGTTTGTAGGTTCTGAATGGATTGAGCTGATCAGGGCAAACCCAGATTTCACTACCACTTCTGATTCTGATTCCTCTGCATGTTTTGGTTTTAATTTAATTGCTGAAGAACTGGGATCTGTAATTTTAATCCATGTTTTTTATTCCACTTCCTTATTGTCTCAGAAATGTTGTTTATTTTTTGTTACTATTTGATGTCTCTGAGATGCAGGTTGTGGTGTGTTTAGAGTCTGGGTGTAGCATCAATCCATGCTTGCTGTAGCTATGTTAAATATATGCTAAAGATGCACGGGAATTTTGTGGCCATTTAAAAGAAAGTTCAGAAGTGCATAATATATACAAGTACTACATTTTGTTTCTTCTTTCCTCTTTGTTCCTTTTGGAGAGTTACTGTAATGTTTGGTTCTTTGGAGACATTTCTCTTTCCTGTCCTTTGATACTCAAACTATTTTATATAAATTTAGAGACAATCCCATTGGCTGTCTTTATTTCATTTCTTTGGACCTGATTTTCTCTTGATTGTAAATTTGTCATTGGGGAATCCTTCCTTTCCTTTAGGCCAAACAGCTGTTTTTCATTGTATCTTTTTTTCTTCTTCTTCTTTTTTTTCCCCCACTAAGGAGGTCAAGTTCCTTTGGGGGAAAAACTTCAGCTCATTATGTTCTTTCTTTTACATAAACATGTACAACAACAAAATACAAATTGCTTTTGGATTCAGAATTGCTATAGTAGAGTTAGTATTATAAATTTAAATATCTTTGCATTTCCAAATAGTAGGACTACTTCCTACTCTCAGTTAATGCTCAGTTAGCAACTTATTATAGCTAATTTACTTTTATCTGCAGATATGGGAAATGCATGTTAGGCATGTATTAGTGGGCTGCTGGGAAGAGTGATATCTGGTTAGCTTTTATTTCTATTTTGCTGTGCTTTTATATTCCATTCATGAGTACCTGGGACTGGTTAACACAAATCATTATTCAAAAGCCTACTTCAGATGCTGTCAGTGGTTTTGGCATTACTGATTCCATCCATATCATACCCTTTATCTTTGAATTAAATGACTCATTACATCTCTGGTCTTGAGAACCAATGTGCTCTCTTACTATGATACTATATATTTGGAATAGTGATTGGGAATGTGGGTGCTGTTCAAATGCAGAGAACTGATAGCAAAATTAGTAAAATAAATGTTAGTTTACATTAAACTTGACAAAAAGATAATATATAAATAGTATTAGAGATTCATAGGAATTTCTCATATGTTTTTGAAAGGCAGGATACGCTCCAGGCGTAAGTGATTTTACATCCCTTCTCTTTGTGAAAGAAAACAAGACAAATATAATACTCATAATAAAACAATGTATTTGCTCTTTCTTCTTTCTCTCCCAAGGATTTGATGTATAGACTAATTTAATTAACTCAACTATGTATTATGGAAACACAAATAGTTCAGTTGTACAATGGGTGGGAAAGCACAGATTAGTTTCCTGTAACTTTACAATCATGGGCAGAGAAACCCTGAATGTGTGTTTGCTGTGGAAAAAAAACAAACTTGCTTTTATTCTATTTTTTCCTTTTTCTAAGGTTTTAGAGATCTAGATATTTACTACTTTTAAAGTTTATAATTCAAGAGTTATGATGAGGGTGGGAGCTTGAGGACATGTGTGGTCTATCATCTCTTCTCTGAAATACAGAATAAGAGACAACTTGCATTTATGATTAAAATCGCAAAAGTCACTAAATTGACAGTCACTTTGAGAATTTCAGCCATATACCAAGTATATAAGATCAGGCTGGGGAAAGGCACCTAAGGCCAACATGCTAATCAGATGCCATCATTCAGGTAACAGTAATAGGTGGAGCCATCTCAACAGTGGTGTTCATCCCTCGGGAGGGATGGTTTATCAATGTGGCAAGTGGCAGCCCACTAAATAAGGCTGAGTTTTGGTGGCAGAAGTTATCAAAAGACATGGCCTCAATATCAGAGAGAAGAGTCAAGAGAGTGGCTCCAGTGAACAACTTTCATAAGGTAAATTCCATCTTAGAAGTGACAATGCTCTTCTTACACCAGGGAAGATGGTGATGCAGAGTGATGCAGAGTCTGGAATCTGGCACAGTACTTCACAAATTGAACAAACAAATGCACACATGAGAACAAAAGAGAGATAAGGCCATGAAGACATGTAATCCCCCATCTGGAATTACCCATTTATCCAGCAAAAAAAAAAAAAAAAAAAAAAAAAATATTGCAAAAAAAAAAATTGCAAAAAAAAATCATTTACAGTTCATATCTGCAGAACAAAATACTTCACCAGGAACCAGGGAAACAAAATTAATAAAAATAGATAAAAACAAAGACTTATCTTTGTGGCAGTTTTGTAGAAGCTTATTAGTTATCTCTTTGCCTACCCTTGATTTCTTGTTAATTGAAATAAATGCATGGGACAATTGGACATTTGAATATAGCCTCAAGTTATGTCTTGATTGGAGGACATTGGGTGTTTCATAATTTCTTAAAATGAATTTACCAGTCAATTGTAGATAGATAGCTGGAGACAGCAGATCTTTCCACAAAGGGGCAGTTTACCTAGCATGGAAATAAAAAGAACATATTTACTTTTATGGGCAGGTACCTAAAAGGAAAAGCAGCAGGGTACATGGCCAAATGTGTGCAATGGTCTTTTGTAGATTACCACCCAACAGGGGAAACAAAGGATGCTCTCATCAGCCTTTCTTTCAGTGAGGAGTGAGGAGGGACAGAGACTACTTTAAACTGCTTCACTGAGGTGACAACAATCACCTCATTTTACTGAGGTGTTCTCATTTTACTGAGCCATGCAGAAATATGAGGATTTGAGCTGTTATACTTCCCACCATCACCTTGGAGTAAGTCTTGAACTTCAATACTCAAGAATAGTAACAGGTTACTTACATGGAAAGCAAAACTAAGGCTCTCTTCAGATTTTGCAAAATCAGGTACTAGAGGTCAATGAGAAATTCAAAGGACAAAAGAAAAATACTGTGATTCAAGAATATGTGTTAATCTAAATAATATTTCATGTCTGAAAGCAACAAAGAAGATTTTTTAGACAGGCAAAGACTCAGCACACCATGCAATTCTGGTAAGAGGATGAAGTTGTTTTATGTAAATTTCTGCCTGAAATTACTGAAATGATCAAAAACAATGAAAATTAACCTTAAGTATATAAACTAAGGCATAGCCACCTAATCAAACCATATAACATCTTTCAGAAGTAGTGACAACCTGAGCCTAAATGAAATTCGATGTCAAGAACTAATGTGTACCTCTCCAGAAACAACTCAGATGGCAAATTTCTTTAAACATAAGTACAAAGACCCTACAAAGTCCTAATCAAGATTTCTTTAACCAGGTACAAATCATAAACATAAAGGGAATGGAAAAATAATTATGCAACAACTTATAATTATAGTATATATTTAGATCTTTCTGAAAAAGTTACTTGGAGACAAAGACAACTTTTTTGATAACTGAAATATTAATTCAAAGGAAAATGAACTTGTAAATGAAACATCTTTATATAAAGATGGGTAGTAAGCATTATATCCAACAGGGAATGCATCTCTTTGCAAAGTGCTCTTACAACATTTGCAAAAGTAATGAACTTATAATAGGCCAAAATAAAAGCATAAGTACATTTAACATTTGAAATAATAAAAATCAAATACATTGAGTACACTATAATAAAATAGAAGCGAAATTAGAAACAAACAAAAATATCTAACCATCTGGACATATTGAAATGTTTTCCATCTTTGATTTCCTCTTGGCTCAAAAGATACAAAAAATTCAGAACAAGAAATATGATAATATATTACATATAAAAATGTGTGCCATAGATTCAGCTCTACAGAGATAAAATTTAGAGCAGTAACCATGATAACACTGAACTACAAAGAATGGGATTGAATTAATTAAGGACTAGAGGCTAGTGATTTAAAAAAGAACAAGAAAAATAAAATTTAAAATCTCTATAAATAAATGAATAAGTTCTGAGGGTTTAATGTAAAATACTGTGACCACATTAACACTGTATGGTAGAACTGAAATTTGCTAAAAGAGTGAAGCGTAAATCTTCTCCCCAAATAAAACAGAACAAAACAAAAAACGAAACACGAAAACATATGTGGTGATAGATGTGTTAATTAACTAGATTGGGGCAATCCTTTCACAAGGTATATGTATATCAAATCACTACAAATCACTTTAAATATCTTAACAGTTTTTATATGTCAATTATACCTCAATAAAGCTGATTTTTTTAAAGAAAGCACTAAAAATTATTGTAATAGAAATGAGCTTAGGCTGAGGTAAAAGCAGAGATGGTGAGAACAGAGAGTTCAGATAATAAAGGTTTATATGCTTGGAAAGTGACTACTTCTGCATCCCGAATAGTAAAAGAAGGCTGGAAATGACTGGGAACGATAGGCTGAACAGATCTGTCCCTGGAATAAAATTAAATTAGTTTTATGGCAAAGAGTAGATTAAGGATGCTATCTTCTGACCCACATGATTTTTTTCAAATGATTTCAAAGTGGCCACAATTAAGAGAGAAGTAGAGCATCTAGAAAAGAACTTTGTAAGCAGTAATTAGCAGATGGAACTGACTAGAAAGCAAAAGAACAGAAGTCTCATAGACACTTGATGGAATGGTATGAACTTTGGCAAAATAAAAACAATCATTCACTGCTTAAGCCTTAAAATAATCTTTGGGCTTCCCAAATGTTTGTGCAGGAATATTTCATAATTGCTATAGACTAGTAATTGCTCTGTTTCTTTTTTTAATTATTTTTTTAATTGCTCTGTTTCTTTCTTAAGTTTTTCCAAATGATATTTTTCTTTTGTTCCCCTTAAAGTTATCTATCTGTGAAGCAAGAAATTAATGGTCTTTTTGGTTCACAGGTTACTAGACCGACAAGGAACCTCAGTCCAGATCCAGATGGAGAGAACTGCCACTCATTGAGAGACCCTGATTTTGAGATGGGCATTTTGGTGGTTTCCCTGGAGGAGGGAGTAGTAGTGCTCTGCCTAGAAAGAACAGTACCATTTGGAGCTCCAAAGGGAGAATGTGGCGCTACAGCTTCAGTTCTTCACCAATGGTTTTCTTTCATCCAGTGCATATAGCTCAGGTCTCCTTCCCAGAGCCCCTGGCTGTGACAGGTGGCCATCTGAATCAGCTCCTGCACACAGAACATGAACAGGAGGACAGACATGTAACATCTCATATGTATGTTACTCCAAAGACTTTTCTGCCTTTTGCTAGAAAGAGACTAGCTTCACTGGAAGCCATGGATTAAAAGTAGCAGAGTCACATGCTGGAAGGAGCACGGACGGGTACTTGGATCACAAATAAAGAGCCATCACTGGTCAGAAACACTTGGTTTGTACTAAAAAGAAATTCATTTATATTTGAAGCATTGCGTCTGGCAGTTGCTCCTTGCAGAAGCCAGTATTCGCTTGTCAATATATGGTACATAACTTTTATTCTTTCCACTATTATTAGAATGTATACATTTTTTTCCCTTTTTTCTTCTATATAAGTAACTTATTCAGTACTGTTTTTGGTCCAAATATCTGATTATTTTCTTAAGGGTTCTAGAGAGGAATTTGCTACATAAAAATGTAGAATATTTTAAATGATTTGATAAATATTGCCGAAATTCTCTCTGGGAAGATTGTGCCAATTTTATAATTCCACCAGAAATGGAAAAGAAGCCAAGATTATCTAGATTAATATTCTATGTTTCTACTGACAAGTCTACTGACTTGTGATGGAAAATCGTATTTTTTTTTCTAATACAATACATGGTCTGCTTCAGGGTAATGAATTCTGATTTCTGTATACTCTAGACACAGGTCCCATTGATTACTTTGAAGTCCCATTGTGTCTTAGCAATTAGTGATATGAACTCTCACTTTTTAAAAAAGTCTTACCTGTTTCTACCAACATGTTTTTCGATAACCTTTAGAAACACTTTCTAAGATCCTTAAAAAGTTTCATAGGTAATATTATATGAGAAACATTCATCTAATAAATATTTTTAGGAAATTTAATATATTTACAATACTTAACATTTTGAACCAGAAAGACATTTTTATGTTTGCTTTGTTAATCCACCTCAGTAAAATTTTGTACTTTTTTTCATGTACTCATGTACACTTGCTATTTAAATTTAAGCCAAACTATTTTATTATTTATATTGCAAGTATGAGTGGAATGTATGAAAGCTTACAGGGAAGCCATGTGTTTTAAAAATCAGTTTTACTTGGAATCATTTTCTATGTAAAAGATTTTGCTATTTTTTTCATAAGTTAATGGGAACTAACACTGGCTAAAAGCAGAAAAAGCCCATCTGTTCTATTTTTAGGTTGATTAATACAGCTACATAGTTTAAAATTAGTTGTTCACTATTAATAGGAATGAATAGTTTTATCACTTTTTTTAAAAATAAGATTTTATTTATTTATTCATGAGAGATACAGAGAGCCAGAGACATAGGCAGAGAGAGAAGCAGGCTACCTGTGGGGATTCGAATCCAGGGCCCTGGGATCACAACCTGAGCCAAAGGCAGATGTTCAACCACTGAGCCACCCAGGTGCTCCAGTTTCATCACATTTTTACTAGCAATATACTTCTGGGGACATAGCCATAAGATGCTATGCTTTTTGGAAAGGCAGACTTGCTTAGCAAAGGAAAACACAGATTGTGAAGATTCTGGAAATCATGCCAAATATGAAATCATTGCAAAAACTGGGCATGTTTAGTTCCAAGAAAGGAAAGCTTGATAAGAGATGTCACAAAAAGTTATCCTATCAAAAGAATGGATTTTTCAGGTCTCTGGGGTGTGTGACAACACTAAGACCAACAGGTAAAGGTCCAATGATAGAAATTTTGATACAAAGTTAAATGAAAGCTTTTGACCTCCCGAGATGTCCAGAAGTTAGCAGTGCTGTTTTCTGAGCTTCTGAGTTTCTGTTGGAGCCAGGCAGGCCATCTGTCAGGGACAAGGGGTAAGACATTCTTACACAAGGTCAGGGCCTGGTCTCCAAGGCCCTAGGGTCCCAGCCAGCTGTGATTTTGTCATATGAATGTCAGGCAATGAAGGTGGTCCCTACAGTGAGTGGAACCTCATTTTGGCCACTTCGGCATCAGTACCAGGGCCAACTCTGAGTTTATCCCTCTATCTAGTACTTCTGTGCTGTGAAAGTTCTGCCTGTGAAGAATGACTTCCTATTGCCTGCACCTGCAGGTGAATATTCTAGTTATACAACCAAGAGTTTCCTTCTTGTATTCAAATGGTTGTTCCAAAAACAACACGATTTTCTTTGCCACGGTTAAGGTTTTTTTTCTTCCTAAGAAAAAATCTTAGCATATTACTTGTCAATCATTTAAAAATAATCTCTAGCTCTGAATACAGAACATTAAAAAATTGTGAAATCCAGACTAAAAATCATCAGAACAATAGCTCTTTATAAGTCAGGGCATCTATTACATCTAATCTCTTATACTATAATAGCTTATTTAAAAAGGAATCTTATGGGACCATTGCTTCTATATCTAAACTCATGAATTTAGCTTCACTTTAGAATATTGTCCTCAAAAGTAGAAGAAATATCATGGGACATTTGGAATACTGAAATGGGCTCAGAGGTACACTCCCATCACTGGGGTCTGAGGGCCATAACTGGACTAGATAATACCTTAGGGTCTCTTTCAGCTCTATCATTTGGTAATTTTGGCAGTTGGTGGCTAGCAAGAGTGCCACTTCTGCAGGCACTTATTAGGCATGTAAATACCAGGGTTTCAAATAGGGAGTGGTCATCTGCCCTGGGGGAGTACTGGGGGTGGGGGTAAGCAACTGCTGCCTTACTTGGAGCCAGTTTCCCTCAGAGGTCATAGTCTCCCAATAGTGCTCATTAACCCTGAATGCTGCAAAAAGAGATGAATGCAAAGGATTATTGTGCTTTCATGGTAGAAGAGTCCTTAGAAATCATGTGGTTCAATACTCTCCATGCATCCCTTTTCTCCAAGTAATTTGTCCAAGATCACATATCTGCTTAGAGATGGAACTATAATAAACAAACTTTAAGAAAAAATGTATTGTAAGGATACCTGGGTGGCTCAGCGGTTGGGCATCTACCTTCTAGCTCGGAGGTGATCCTGGAGTCCTGGGATCGAGTCCCACTTTGGGCTCCCTGCATGGAGTCTGCTTCTCCCTCTGCCTATGTCTCTGCCTCTCTCTGTCTGTCTCTCATGAATAAATAAATAAAATCTTTTTTAAAAACAAAGAAAAATGTATTGTACAAGGATATTATAACTGCTGTAACACTGTCTTTCTGTCCTAATTTCAAGCACAAATAAAAATGAGGATCTGAAGGAACTGGCCTCATAAGACTGGATGCAGCTTTTTATTGATGGGGAGATTAGCATACTGTTCACCACAAACACATTCAGTTGTCATATGCTCACTATACTCAGAATTCATCAAAGCCATAGTATGGTGTGGTTACTTTAAAAAGAAAATAAGAAAAAAAAAAGCAGAAAAATATTTTTTAGGATTTTCTTGTTTTTTATTTCAGTGATTATTTAATTATTCATTAAATATTTTATTTATTTATTCATGAGAGACATGGAGAGAGGGGCAGAGACACAGGCAGAGGGAGAAGCAGGCTTCCTGTGGGGAGTCTGGTGCAGGCCTGGGTTCCAGGACCCTGAGATCATGACCTGAGCCAAAGGCAGATGCTCAACCACTGAGCCACCCAGGCATCCCAATTTCAGGGATTTTTTTTTTAAAGATATTTATTTATTCCAGAGAGAGAGAGAGAGGAACAGAGGGAGAAGGAAAAACCTGGTTCGGGGCTCAATCCCAGGACTTGAGCTGAAACCAAAAGTTGGACACTTAACTAACTGAGCCACTCAGGCACCCCTATTTTAGGGGCTTTTAAAAGTCATTCTTTTAAGTCCCTGACATATCTGGAAAACTTTGGATGATGGACATTCTTCTTATGGTGTGCCTTGTGCTGACAGACTGTCTTGGCTCCCCTAAAAAGGAGACTGAGAATCCTGAATGCCTGGACTGTAAGCTTCCCATTGCCTTTCCTGGGAAGTCTCCGTAGCTCTTTTTCCAATCCTCCTTGCTCTAGTTTCTAGGACATATCCACTAGGTCTTGTCTTAGCTCATCATTCCATTATTTTCATTGCTTTCCGGAGAAAATTGGGGAACATGCAATAAATCAAAATGCGTATGTTCAATCACTCACTGCGATCAGTTTACTTGGTATGTAGTTTATTCTGGAAGTGCTAAAGGTAGAATAATAAATAATCTAAGGTATCAACTTCTTTTGATAAGGAATTTTGAAGGCCTGAATTATATTGGATTGAAAACGAGACAATGAATAGGGATAGTATTTAGAAGAAAATATTAGCAGATACTGATGTTGTTTTATATTCAAGGAGGTGAGTGAGAATAAGCACATGGAAAGCTAACTCTGAGGAGAGGTATTAAGTGCAAGACACATAATGAGAGTTCAGGGTAGTGAACCTAACCAAGTTCCGGGGCAGCAGGAAGGTCAGGGATGAGAAGGCATTCAATTTAGTCACTTGAGTGTCATTGTTAAGAAGCAGGGTCAGATGCTGGATTTTAGGGAGTGGAGGTAGGGATAATGAGGGAAGCTGCTTTGTAAAGTACTTGGTAATGAAAGGAAAGGAAGTTGTGAGGCAAAAATCTAGGAAGGTATGTGAAGCCATGAAATTTTTTTTTTTTAATTTAATGGAGTGACTTAAGGATATTTCTATGTTAACGTAGAAGAACCATTGGAAAGTGAGATTAAGTGCACAGGAATGTTGGGATCCAATTCTGGAGGGGCGAGATTTCAGGTACAGATATTTCAATAGCCTGGACACTGCTTTCTCAGTTACAGGGTCAACAATGTAGGGAAGCAGGAATGCAGAAGTGGGCTCATAATCACCTCTGACCTTTTGTGTGATAATGAAAATGAAATCACCTGCAATGAGGTCAGAGTGTATGGGGACAGAGTGTATGCAGGAGGGTGAGTGTGAAAGCTTGGAATTGCCATGGAAAGTACTGGGATGGGGAATTTATTCGGAATATACAATCGATGGCAACATAGTTTTGGAAGCTCAGGTGAAAATGCATAATCTAAACCTTCATTGGAATAATCTAATGTTCTGCGTAGTTGTGTGTGTACATCTGTCTTTTTATTTTGAGCTGTGTTTAGCATCCTAGTCACGGATGTTTTGCAGAGGCACCCGTTGGATGAAGATCAGGGTGAAAGGGTGCAGATCATCTAAGATCATCTAACTAGAATTGAAATGGACTACACAAAACAGGGGAGGCGGGATCTATCAGGGGATATATTTGGCAAGCTAAGAGGGTTAAAAAAGTCTTAGCATAACAGAAAATTATTGTTGGAGGGAAAAAAGGATATTGGAGTTCCTGTTTGTTGAGGTGGAAAGCGCTTGTTGGTTGATGATGGCGGTGGTTGCAGAAGTCAAATGAAAATCAAGCCATTCCAGTTTAGGGGTCCATAAACTGTAAAGCTATTTGGTCTCAGAAGAGCCATCTACATGACTTAGGAGCCTCTCCAAATTACAGCAGGGAGGAAAATGACGTGGGAGATGCCAAATCTTTGAGGTGGTGTGAATCTCAGAGGAAAATTTGCTTTTGAAAGGTTTTAGTTGTTAAAAAATAAAATGAAGTATAACATTCATGAAATAGTAAACCCAGGATTATTACTGTCTCCATGCCTCAGTTCTCTCATGTAACCTCAGGAAAAAAAATGTAGTCAAGAAAGGATACGGAATGACAACAGATGCATTTGGTGAATGAATGGTGAGTCTGTGAGGGTAATGGAAAAAACAGGAAAAGAAAGACATGAAGAGGAACTCCCACATTTGTCAAGCTTCAGTTTCAACCTCAGTTCTGCCAGTTTCTGATTGATACAAATTGGTTAAGCTTATCCGTTTAATCTGATTCCTCAGCTATAAAATGGAGATGATAGAGCGACTACTGTCCATGGTAGTAATGAGAACTAAATATCACATTTAGAATACTTAAAGTAGTGCATGGTGCCCAGTGTTTTAAGGAAATGCTAGCATTTCTCCTCCTCCTCCTACTAATTAAGAAGAAGAAGAAGAAGAAGAAAGAGAAAAGAAGAAGAAGCAGAAGAAGGAGGAGGAGGAGGAGGAGGAGGAGGATGGAGGAGGAGCGAGGAGGGAGGTGAGGCGAGGCGGAGGAGGGAGACAGGAGAAGGAGGAAGAAGAAGAAGAAGAAGGAAAAGGGAAAGGAGAGTAGAAAAAGGAGGAGCAGGAGGAGAGGAGGCGGAGGAGGCGGAGGAGGAGGAGGAGGAGGATGCGGGCGGGGAGGAGAGGCGCAGAAGCAGACGGAAAGTGACAGGAGGCAAAGGCGGGATTATGAGGAGGAGGAGAAGAGCTCCATGCGCATCTACTCCTTCCCCTTCCCCTTCCTCCCCTTCTTCTTCTTCTTCTTCTTCTTCTTCTTCTTCTTCTTCTTCTTCTTCTTCTTCTTCTTCGTTATTATTATTATTGATGTCTTTTAACTCATCATAATTAAGAAGTCAAGCCTACAGGGAGAAAAGAAAATGGTTCATTGTAAAGCTAAATATATATCAGTACTCATAGAAATGTTCCCTTCAATTAGCTAAGTAATAGGGTCTTGATACAGAGTCTCTATTTTCTGAAACTCAAAGCATTATTTTTGGAGTCTCAACTCCAGCTGTAGGATCAGCCTTTGGTTGTACGTGAATCACCAGCGTCAGAATTACCAAGACCCAGTTGATCATTTCAGAGTAGAATCTTTCTGGTGGAAAGGGGAGGAAAGAGAAGATGTCATTTACAGTATCAATTTGGGGATAGTTCATTCATTTCAAGAAGATCAGGCTCTCTGCTTTCAAAAAATCTTGGAATATTTTCTTCTTTTACTATTGTCCCTTTTACAAAAGACTGAATGTATCTAGGAGAGGAAGTAATATTCATAAATAATTTTCAGTCTAAGTGTAAAGCATTCACTGTGATTTAAAAATATTTTTGCTAGAAAAAAATTGTTGCAAATGTTCATGAAAGTTGAGCCTCAGATTTAGATAAATAAAGAAAAAACAATGGACTATTCTTGACACTTTCAACAGTCATAAGTATGCATATTGTTGAAAAGTTAGTGTTGTTATTTTAATTCAAAGGTAAGAAACTGATGAAATAATTTTATCCTACATCTGAGCCAAGTACTGCATTCACTGCCATGACATGCAGTGCATCTAGAATTAACCTAGCTTGGCATGTCTTATTACCCAAGGATACATTCTTTACCTAGGAACATTGCAAGAATCTGCTTAATGTGGGAAGAACTTTTTCCTTTAATAATCAATTTATTCACCAGACTTTAAAAATACACATATATTTTTGGATATCGTTCTTGTTCTTAGAACACTGAATGTATCCTCCCACATTTAGCCTATATCACTACCTCTCAAATCAATTGTATCATGTGCCAAAATTATTAAATTTCTCCCCATCACTATATTACTTTACATGTCAGGAAAGGTCATCTGAGAAGCTGTAAGAGGAAATCTTAAAAGATTTTACATTTTCACTTAGAACAGAGTTTTCCATGTACATCTAGTTTTCCATGTACAATCTAGGGGATTCTTTCTCTTACAAAGGCAGAAGGTCTTATGATGTGAGTGTATTATCCCCAGAATAGCTACATTCTCCTCGACCATGTATTTACTTAACAAAACCAGTAGAACTTACTAAACACCACCAAATATCACCATTGTGGTAAGCACAACACAGTAGAAAGTTGAAAATGTTTTGCCTCTCAAGGAACATACTGTCTGGTTGACCTCCAGTTTGGGGTAGGAGGGAAGCACTCAGCAAATCATATTATATAAACTGATTAATATTCTTTGAAGATTCATGCCAGCTGATCCACCCACTTCTGACCCCTCATTTTGTAAAATAATTAAATTATTTGTAATATTAGGGCTGAAAAATAATTTTTTGTGCCATTGCTTTCTAGAATTACAAAAGTTATGCATGAATACATGGTTGTAAAAATTCGAGTAATGCAAAAACAAACAAGCTAAAGAATAAAAAATTTCACCTTCCACTTTGCTTCCTTCTGTCCAACTGTCCTTGCCCAGAGGTGAAAAGTACTAACATTTTAGGATGTTATCATTTGTAAGATTTATTTTAAAAGAATAAATATCTTAATATTTGTCTTCCCATCTAGGAACATGGGGTTTTTGCTGCATTTGGATCTTTTTTATTACGTTTTCTAATTTCTTGTTGCTAATCCATGGAAAAGTTAATTTTTATTTTTATTTTTTTCCCTTAAGCAACATTACCATTTGCTCATATTTTAAAAATATTTCTAAATTGAATCTCTCTTGGGATGCCTGGATGGCTCAGTGGTTGAGCCTTTGACTCAAGTCATGATCCCAGGGTCCTGGAATTGAGTCCTGTGTCAGGCTCCCTCCCCACAGGGAGCCTGCTTCTGCCTCTGCCTGTGTCTCTGCCCCCTCTCTGTGTCTCTCATGAATAAATAAATAAAATCTTAAAAATTAATTGAATTTATCTTTGTTCTAGATGGATATAAGCACCATCTTCACATAATCATTATATATTTATTTTCACTATATATTTCTTCTATTCATTTTCTGTCTGATACCAGACTCCTTGAGTCCTGAAAATAATATTGAGTAGTAGTTGATGATATTTCAGTCAACATCTTTTTGGTTGCAAATAATATACATTAACTTGAACACACTTAGGCATAAAAAAGTAAATTTTTAGGATATTCACACACAGTTTGCAGCTGGCCTGAAGTCACAGCAGCTTGGCCTGAAGGACACTCCGAACCAGAAACTGAAGCACAGCCAGGACACATACTCTTGCTAGCTCACTTTTAATTTTCTCTCCATTTGGGCCTCATTTTCTTTACCTGTTGATTGTCCCCTCATTGAGAGGGACCCCAGATACAGAGAGTTTTATATTTCATGTCTCAGAATGTCTGCCACTAGATGGAATTCAATTCCTTTGTTCCGCTTAAGTTGGGGAGACAAAAACAAAAACAAAAACAAAACCTAGGAAAGAATGATGACTTCCTTGGCTCAGCTCAGATTTTAACCCTTAACAGTGAAATGAAAGTCCTGGCCCCTTCATCTCTACCATATAGTTGTCTTACTGTGGGGAGCAGCTCACATAAAGGGGATTATTTTTCCTAGAGCAAAAGATAACGAAATAGTGTTAAATTTTATGTATGTAATGTGTTTTCAGCATTTGTCTGAATGATCTCATAGATTATATATATATATTTTTTTAAAGATTTTATTTATTTATTCATGATAGTTACACAGAGAGAGACAGAGAGGCAGAGACACAGGCAGAGGGAGAAGCAGGCTCCATGCAGGGAGCCCGACGTGGGATTCGATCCCAGGCCTCCAGGATCGCGCCCCGGGCCAAAGGCAGGCGCCAAACCGCTGCGCCACCCAGGGATCCCCTCATAGATTATATTTTAAAATCTATTCATATACCTTTAGTATTTAAAGGATTTTAAAAAATAAAACAAATGTCCCTTGCTTCAACTTTTGCCTCATTTGCCTTTTTTTCTTATTTCTTTTTTCTCTTCCCCACTCTGCACCCTCCATTCATTTTTGTTTGTTTGATTACTACTCCCCATCTCCTTTGAATCTTGACAGATTATGAGATTTGGGAAATCAGACCTTAAAAGAATTGTTCTGATGGTTGTTGGGGTGGGATTTGCCAGTGATCCCAAGCAAGAGGCATGAACAATCTCCAGCTGTCCCAGCCACAAGTTCAGGGGCAGGCTGAGGAAAAGTGCATCCTGGAGCAGCCCCCAGGGACACACGGATCCCCTCTTCTCCATGCTCTATAAAACTCCAGTCCTGCTTTAGCTCAGGAAGTTACATTCTCTTCAGGTACTAGGAGATGCAGTATCTGAATAAAACCTTTAGCTTCTATATAAATCTTACAATCAACTTCATATACTTAATAATGATCAGGAGTGCCCTACAGATGAGCAATCCTTACATACCTGGGAAAATTCCTCTTGGCTACAAGTACAATTTCTATCCACAGCTGGACTGTACTTTAAATTTTATTTATATATTTATTCTGTTTTTTTTTTTTTCAGTGGGATTGGCCTGGGATTTTTTATAATCCTAATTAAACATTTACATTTGCCATGAAGATGTTGCCAACCTTGAGAAGCCTCTTGCATTTTTCTATTTTCTAAGAACCTATTTATGTCATAGACTTTAACTCTATTTTGATGGTTTTGAAAGACTTGCAAATAAAGCTGTTGGGGCTTGATGCATTTAAAGTAGAATGTCTTTTAGTTTTCAATGACTTCCATTTTTTATTGGGCCAATCTAGTTATTTTATGTTTTCCTCACAACTCAATGCTTGTGTTTTGAATTTATCGATGGAAAGTTGCAGGTAGTAATCTCCTATAATTTATGAAGTTTCTTCCATATCTGTAGTTATGTTGCTTTTCCATTCTGAAAGTTGTTTATATGTGTTTTCTAACTTTTTAATGAGGCAAAAACTTGGTCTGTTGCAATAATTCTTCAAAGAACTAGCTGTTGTTTTTATTTATCTATTATTGGTCTTCTTACTATATTTTTATTTGATTTGTTTGGTTATTATCTTCATTAATTCCTTCCCTTTATGAGTTGTCATATTTTATTATTTTCCCTTGATCCTTAAAGTGAATGTTTAATTTTTGTCAGTCTTTTTGTTTGTTTGTTTTGAGTACCACTTTAGCCCTAATTAGCAGGTGTTGATATGTAGTGCTTTTCTGAATAATCTCTAATTTTAAAATTGATATTCTCTGTAATGCTATTATAATATTGAATGTGTTTTATGTTTAAGAAGATAAGTTTATTTTGGATATCCTTTGCTTTTATTTTCTAACAACTCACATTTTGACAAGGTGTTCGAAAAAGTCTGAATCTAGTTTAAATAATCTTTCTTCAGCTTTCTAAACTGTATTTGAATTATTGTTCTATTTCCTTTCCTACATTTTCCATTTCACCTCCTGGAACTATTATTATGTGGATGGATGTCTGAATTGAGCCAACTCTCCATTTCTCTCATGTTATCTGACTCTTCATCTTTTTTTTTTTTTTTTTTTTTTTTAATAGAGGAGAGGGATGGGGGAGAGGCGGAGGGAGAAAGAGAGAGAGGATCTTAAGCAGGCTCCACACTCAACACAGGCCTCCATCTCTCAACGCTGAGATCATGACCTGTGCTGAAACCAAGAGTTGGGTGCTTAACTGACTGAGCCACCCAGGTGCCTCTACTCTTCATCCTTTTAGGCTGCCTTCCTGCAGTAACCCTTGGCTCACTAATTCAATATTTAGTTAAATGCATATGACTTCTCCATATCTATTCATTTTTTAAATCTTAATATCTTTTGTTATTCTAATTATTTTAATTTTTTTCTTAATGACTTTTTTTTTTTTTTTATTGAAGTTAAATTTGCCAACATACAGAATAACACCCAGTGCTCATCCCATCAAGTGCCCACCTCAGGGCAGGTCTATTTTTAACTCTTTGAGGAACCTCCACACAGTTTTCCAGAGTGGCTGCACCAGTTCACATTCCCACCAACAGTGCAAGAGGGTTCCCCTTTCTCCACATCCTCTCCAACATGTGTTGTTTCCTGTCTTGTTAATTTTCCCCATTCTTACTGGTGTGAGGTGGTATGTCATTGTGGTTTTGATTTGTATTTCCCTGATGGCAAGTGATGCAGAGCATTTTTTCATGCACTTGTTGGCCATGTCTATGTCTTCCTCTGTGAGATTTTTGTTCATGTCTTTTGCCCATTTCATGATTGGATTGTTTGTTTCTTTGGTGTTGAGTTTAATAAGTTCTTTATAGATCTTGGATACCAGCCCTTTATCTGATATGTCATTTGCAAATATCTTCTCCCATTCTGTAGGTTGTCTTTGAGTTTTGTTGACTGTATCCTTTGCTGTGCAAAAGCTTCTTATCTTGATGAAGTCCTAATAGTTCATTTTTGTTTCTTTTGCCTTCGTGTATGTATCTTGCAAGAAGTTACTGTGGCCGAGTTCAAAAAGGGTGTTGTCTGTGTTCTTCTCTAGGATTTTGATGGATTTTTGTCTCACATTTAGATCTTTCATCCATTTTGAGTTTATCTTTGTGTATGGTATAAGAGAATGGTCTAGTTTCATTCTTCTGCATGTGGTTGTCCAATTTTCCCAGCGCCATTTATTGAAGAGACTGTCTTTTTTTCCAGTGGATAGTCTTTCCTCCTTTGTCAAATATTAGTTGACCATAAAGTTGAGGGTCCACTTCTGGATTCTCTATTCTGTTCCATTGATCTATGTGTCTGTTTTTGTGCCAGTACCACACAATGACAGTTTTTCTAAGGGTGCTTAGTTCTCCTAAATTCTTTTGTGGATACTTATAGCTATTTTTTTTTTTTAAATCTCATCTGGTTCTTGAATATAGTCATTCTGTTGACTATATTGGTTGTTTCATAATTGTGGTTTCCTGAAATATTTGGAGATTCATGGCTAATTCATTTTTGTATGTAACTGTCTGTATCAGTTTTAATAGGTGGAATATTTATTCTAAATTCCAATTAAAATTATGTGTTCCTAGTGAAAGAAATATTTTCCATATCTGTAGTTATGTTACATATGCTTAAAGCTGTGTTTTCAACTTCTTAAAAAATGCAATTTGGCAGAAATTGTGTGTTTTATTAGATTCTTTAAAAATCCAGCTTTTGGTTTTAATGATCAATAAAAATAACCTAGTTCCTGTGCGTGTGTGTGCCCTTACATGCAAAGGCACACATGAGCATGCATGCACGTGTGTATTGGTAGTATGTATTCTGGAATGGAGATTCCTAGTCTCTTACATTGTTTTTGAACACTCAGTGTTCAGATCATTCACTCAATTTTTAGGATTGTTTAGGTCATAAGAAATAGTTCTATTTGGAGTACAGCTTCTCTGGTCAGTTGAGGAGCACCCTTCCAAGATTTATAATTCTGCTATTGCTGATGTCTACTTTTATATTTCTTAAGTAATTTCAAAAATAGTTTTGATAGAGTAAATTCATCTCTTCATTTATCTATATTGCTAAATTGAGCGATTGAATTGAGCTTGATGTATGATATTTTTCTCTATGAAAAGTATTTCCTTTAGTGTTAATGTTTCCTTTAGTGTTTCAGTTATACACTGAATGTTTGTGTTCCTCTAAAATTCATATGTTGAAGCTCTAGCCCCCAATATGTTGATATTAGGAAATGTGGCCTTTGGGAGGTAATTAGGTTTAGATGAGGTCATGAAAATGGGGCCTCCGCGATGGGATTAATAACCTTATAAAAAGAGGAAGAGACACCAGAGCTTCTTGCACCATGTGATGGTGGCCATATATAAGACCTGCGAAGGGCCATCACTAGGAACTAAATCTGCCAACCCTCTGATCTTGACTTCCCAGGTTCCAGAACTGTGAGTAATAAATATCTGTTGTTTAAACCACCCTGGGTATGGTACTTTTTACAGCAGTCCTAGATGACTAAGGAATTCTGATAAACTTTTTTCCAAGGATTTCTTAAATGGCTTAAATTACTATAAATATATTTTACCTTATATACCCCTGGCTGAAAAATCCTTTATTCTATAGGAATCCTAAGGCTGACCTTAATTTTATTAGACTTATTTTTTATAGTTATTTAGGCATTAGGCTCTACATGAAATGATGAGATGTTCTCTTCTTACAAATGACCCCTAGATCATCAGCTGCTTGTGTTGGACAAGTTGCTAAACTCTCTGAACTTTAACTTGGCTCTTGAATTAGAACAATGCCCTTTAAAATTTAGTATGAATATCAAGTATCTGGATATCATTTTAAAAGGTAGATTTTGATCTATAGGTAAGGGATAAAGACTCATAATCTGGATTTCTAGCAAGCAACCAAGTCATGCTGGTGTTGTGGGACACAGTTTGAATGCAAAAACAAATGTTTTCTATTATCCCTTGAGCCATCTACATACATCAGTTAAATGAAGCACTTAATAATATATGAAGAGGCAGCTGGAAGCAATGACCCGAATTTCTCATCTCTCCAATGTTTCTCTTCTGTTTTCCAGGGGAGATAATCTCACAGGGTAGATGTGGCTAGTGACAGAGTAATGTTAATAATGTACCTTGCACCATAGTTTAATTTCAGCTAGGCTCTTGCTATAGTTGTTTTATAGTTATAGTTATAGTTATAGTTATAGTTGTTATAGTTATAGTTATATAGTTACAGTTATAGTTCTTGGTCTCCCAAAGGAGATCATCCTAGAATTACAAATGAGCTTCCATTATCATGGGAGAAAGCAGAATGTGCACTATTGTTGTCTCACACCATCATATTGTTTTTGGAAGGAGAGACGTGGGCCTTCATGCTTCTTCTCCTTGAAGTAGTTACATTAAAGCAGAAACTTATGCCTATTGACTTCTCCCTTTTATGGCCTGTTTATAAGAATGAGTGTTTTATTTCCTGAAGGCTCAGCAGCTATACCTTGCTAAATGACACAGATTTTGATTGCTTGGAAAACACTTGTGGTCATACTTCATTGACCAACTCAAAAGTGTTACCTGTTTTCTGATCAAAGTACTTCTTGTTTGTAAACTAACAAGATACTTCTCCTTTTCTTTTTATTATTTATTTATTTATTTATTTATTTATTTATTTATTTATTTATTTTTAACTTTTTAAAGATTTTATTTACTTGAGAGAGAGAGAAAGAGAGAGAGAGAGAACAGAGAGGGAGATAAGAAGAAGCAGACTCCATGCTGAGCAGGGAGACTGATGTAACACTTGATCCCAGGACCCTGAGATCATGACCTGAGCTGAAGACAGACATTTAACCAACTGAGCCATCCAGGTGCCTCTGTTCTCCTTTTCTTATCTTTTAATACTGGGAACAACAAATAGAAAATTTAAGGCATTCCCTTTATAAGCAATAGAACTAAAACAATCATAATTTGGATTTTATATATTTCCTCCAATATTGACATATATCCCTAAGTAATTTTAGGCTTATATATTTAATATATACATGTATATATATATACACACACACACATGTGTTGGCAAGGATTATACCTTTGTGTCTTTGATACTACTCATAGCTTCTGTACAATGATTTCTATACAGTGGCACTCATTTTGTATCTTTAATCAAGTGAATTTTAAATTTAGGTTTAGTAAATATTTTTCAATGACACTTTATTGCCTTTAAAGTACACAAAGAATGATTATCAATTACCTGACAAATTGGGCATAATAATGATTAGATGGTATTGTTAGGTTTTCTCTTACCTTAAATATTATGGATAAAAACTAGAATATATTGTATGGTGATTAATTGTTTCTACAAATATATGTATGTGTGTGTATGAGAGAGTTTAAAAACAGATAGAGATGCTTTAAGTAAGGAGAACTTTTGCAATAGCTTCCTGAATGATACAGAATACTTAAAGTGATAAAATGTAAAATGAGGTTAAGGTTGTAAACACTTAGAGTGTGGTAATAAAAGTTAAAATGAGGCCTCCAAGTTCATGGATGCCCAAAAGAGAAAATAGTAAAATCGATAGCACATATGAAAATCTTTCAAGTAATAATAAAAAATAGAAGAGAAAGAGAACACGTCATTTTTATTGGGGAGAAAAAGAGTCTACTAAATCCAGCAAAGTCCTTGAATCACATCAAATTTATGATTCAAAACCTACATAGAATTTTCCTTGATCTCACATCCTATAACCACTCCTTAGAGAGCACAGAGATTGTTAGAAAATCTCATTCAGTTGGATAATCCTGTGTCCTAAGCAGTCTTTCACACTTGATGACCCAAGATAATTATTACGAGCACCTCTTTTACTACCCAAAAGTCATTAGAATGGATGATAAACTGTTTAATAACCTAACCTTATACAGAAAAGGAAAGTAAATAGAACTAATAGAAATAGAAACATATCTTTCACCACTAGCATCCATATTAAAGTCTATTTTGTTCTGATTTGGAGCAAGAGTGAATTTTCTACCAGGCAATAACAAACAGCCTGTACCAAACTTAAAGGGCAAGGCAAAGAGGAAGGCAATGGAGGAAAAACTACAATATTTGCTGGAATATGTCCTTCAGTGAGGTAGTCTTTGCTCAAGATCTCAGTTCTTGACTCAACACCTTCTTCTCTTAAAAGCTTGGAGCCAGAGATTCTGTCTAGAGCAGGCAAAACTATGATAGAGGTCAGTGCAAATGGAAGCAGATGAGGAAATATACTCCTACGCCTTAATCGCCTTCATTTTTTTCTTTCTTTTTTTCTGGATGAACATCTGTTCTTGTCTTAGAATCAGGAGAGCTAGTATCATGGGAAGCAAAGGCTATTTCCTAGACTGGTCTGTTGCCCAATACCACATCCTGAGGTGCTGGGAAGAGAAAGAACAGCTGGGAAGATATCAGTGCCAGCTGCTAGAAACCTGTTTCCATGATATTTAATGATCAAATGTAGGTAGCTGGGTATGTTAGATCTGCGTGGAGACTTAAACTTCCAAAGGTTTCCTTAAGAAAATGAAAGGCAGAAACAAACAAACAAACAAACAAACAAAAAAACACCATATCTTACAAGGAATGTAAGAGAAAAATCACTTTGTAATGGGAAGAAAATCATTCCATTTTTCATTTTGCAAATTTACCAGATAGTGTGTAAACAGAATTTTATGCTGAGTATTTATGTTTTGCTTCTCTAATATTACTTCTCATACTCTTAGTTGATAAGAGTCATGGTTTTTCCCCCTCTACAGTTTATACATAGATCAAAATCTTGGAGTCATCTTTGACATCTTCCTCTGACACTTTGTATCTTTTTTTAAAAAAGATTTTATTTTATTATTTTTTTATTTTAATTTTTTTAAGTGATTCTACACCCAACATGGGGCTTGAACCTATAACCCTGATATCAACATTTGCATGCTCCACCTACTGAGCGAGACAGGCACCACTTAATTTTGTTTCTTTATCATTCTTTTGAGGTTCCTTTGATTCTATGCTCACAGGTATAATCATTTTCCTTGAAATAACTCTAGACACTGTCACTAACTAAATTTCCTTAAAGCAACACTCTAAACTTTCTAGCTCAAAATGAATTGTCCTTGATTTCCAGATAATACATGAAATGTTTTAGTATTCAAAATCCTTCAAAATTTGGTATCAATAAATTTTTCAGTGGTATCTTTTATACTTCCTTTACATATAAGTCATTTTCTATGCAAATTGGAATATTTAATATGGCAGGAAACACTGTCACAAGTTCATCTGTCCAAGTATACCACATATATCTTTTGTTCCAACCATGTAAAACCATCCAATCTTCTTCTAATGCTTTCAGACCACTCGTGTTTGTGCCTTTGCAAAATATTGCTCGCCTAATTATCTTCTTTCCCTCAATGTTTGAATTCCAAGACTTAAGAATACCCTGGAGATAAAGCTCCATGCAAAAGAATGAGACTGGACCACTTTCTTACACCATACCCAAAAACTAAAAATGGATTAAAGACCTAAATGTGAGACCTGAAACCATAAAACTCCTAGAGGAAAATACATTCAGTAATTTCTTTTACATTGGCCTTTGCAACATTTTTTCTACATGTATCTCCTCAGGAAAAGGAAATAAATGCAAAAATAAACTATTGGGACTATACAAAAGCAAAGCAACTTTTGCACAATTAAAGAAACCATCATCAAAATGAAAGGAAATGTATTAAATGGAAGAAGATATTCACAAATGAAATATCCAATAAGGGGTTAATGTCCAAAATATATATAAAAAACTTACGCAACCTAAAATCAAGTAATCGAGTTAAAATGGACAGAGGACCTGAATAGACTTTTTTTTTTTTCCAGAAAAGACATACAGATGGCCAAGAGACACATTAAAAGATGCTCAACATCACTAATCATGTGGGATTTTAAATGCAAATCAAAACCCTAATGAGAAACCTTACACCTGTCAGAATGGCTAGAATCAACTTTTGGCAAAGATGGAGAGAGAAAGCAACACTTGCGCACTGTTGGTGGGAATATGAATTGGCACAGCCACTAAGGAAAACAGTATGGAGGTTCCATAGCAAATTAAAAATAGAAATGCCATATGATCCAGTAATTCTACTACTGGATATTTACCCAAAGAATATGAAAACACTAATTCAAAAAGATATGTACACCCTATGTTTATTGCAGCATTATTTACAATAGTCAAGATATGAAAACAACCTAAGTGTCTATTGTTAGATGGATGGATAAAGAAGAGGTGAGATCTATCATCTATCTATCTATCTATCTATCTATCTATCTATCTATCTATCTATCTATCTATCATCTATCTATCTACCTACCTATCTACCTATCATGGAATGTTATTCAGCTATAAAAAGAATGGGATCTTTCCATTTGCAACAACATGAATAGATTTAGAGGGTATTATGCTAAGTGAAATAAGATAGAGAAAAACAACATCTCTAGCAGAGATGATCATTTATCCTTTTGGGCATCCCTATATTCAGTCCTTTTTTTTACATAATATACCACTGTACTAGGTTTACTCTGGTGTTTCTCACCTTCCAGACTAGTGAGACACTTGAGGGCTAAAACTCTCTTCTGTTCAGTTTTGAAATTCTCAGTATTATAGCAGAGTTCCTGGAATATAGTAGGTTCCTGAAATAACTCTAGACACTGTCATTAAGAGTTAATGTTGACTACTTGAGTATTCCTTATTTCTTAAAAATGCACTTTTTCAACTCTGTGCTATTTTAGGAGCCATTTTCTCTTCCTGAAAGTCCTTTGACTCCCACTCTATTTGTGCTTTCAGCTTTTAGTGGTGAGAGAGTGCATGGGCTTTGAAACGAAGAGGTCTTTTGTTTGAGAACCATGTCTCCACTCCTAGCCTGAGTTACATGCTTTCAGGACATTGTAGGCATAAATATATCATGTGCCTAGCACTTGACATTGTAATTCTTTCTTTACATCACAGTCCTAACCACCTGGCTGATGACTACATCAATATAGGAACCATATTTAAAAACTTCTTTGCAATTTAATATTTAGTATTTTGCTCTCCATACGGGAGGTGCTCAATAACTGTTACTGAATATGAACTGATGGCTTTATTTCCATCAGCCTGACATTTCACTACCTAGAATAGCTAAGTGTTGCTGACAACATGGTGGATTCTGTTGCACACTTTTTTTTTTTTCATTAGTTGCATAAGCTCTGGAGATACTCACTCTTTAGTTATTTACATCTTATGGAAGATCTTTTTTCCCACCTCAGTATCTTCCTAAGTCAATTCTAAATCTACACAATGTTTCCCTTTTACATCCTCTCATTTTAAAATTATCTTTCATTTGGAATCATATTACAGGTCCTTTGAAAGTCTAAACCAGTCATCTTCACTGATTTCCTCTCAGTCACATGTTTAGTTATTTTCAAAAGAATCAACATGTTGTAAGCATGATTATTGTTTTATTTTCTTTTTTTTCTACAGAAACTATTTGCCTTTTGCATACTTACTATGTTTTTTTTTTTCCATTGGCCCACTCAATATAAATTCTGGATAATTATTAAATAAGAAATTGATATTCATTGGCATATACTTCTCAGACTAATAATTATAATTTTTTTTTGGATATATTTAGCAATCTTACAGCCTTACAGTATGGTAGAAGTAGAGTAATAAATTTTACCTCTCACCTAAGATTTTTACATTTTCATCTTTGTATTTTTCAATCACTTTCATGGATATAATCATATTCTGGGAAATTATGCTGATATACATGGTTAATTTCACACTATGGCTTATTTTCTTGACTTCTAATAAATATTTAGAAATAAGCATCTGTCACTTTTCCTCAATAAAGAAAGACCAAAACATGTAGTTTAGTACCAGTCTCTACTGGTCCATCTCTTCTGTATTTTTCTTTTCACCTTAATTTTTTTTCCCCATGATACACAGCAATGTTTGGGTTAATAAATACCTTATCTATTTTCTATCTTTCCTCACTGAAATATAAGGGCCATGTAGGTGGGGACATGAGGCTATTTTGTTCATTGATTTTTTTAGACTCTTATATTCTAGAACCTTGAAAAGTGCTTGATGTAGAATAGTTCTACAATAAACATCTGTTGAATAAATAAATTCATTTAGTTTTTGTTACCTTTATTTATTCCTGAGTATGTCTTCTACATATTGATCATTAAATGCCACTGTTGTCTTTCTCTTGCTGATGAACTAAATTTTTCATATTCATTAACATATTTCCCTGCTCTTCTTCTAGCTGGTTATTTCCTTTTTTCTCTATTGAATATTCCACAGCATTTTCATTATTTATGTTACTAGAAAGAAATTTTAAAAGGAACTTGGAACAGAGGAAGTAAGTTAATATTTTATTTACATCTTGTGAAGAAAAAGCATCTGATAAGATTCAAAAAATCTATGAGCCAAAAAGCATTGCCCATCTCAGAAATGAGCTGTTTCAATCCATTTTGGATTTAAGTAAAGCAGAGTGGAGTGGAACACCAGTTGGTACTCAAGCTGTGGAATTGTCGTTGGACTTATTAAACACAACCCTGCTTTCTCCTTAGGAACTATGATCCTTTTTGTAGTTCTAGGATATTTGGTTCATAATGTGTTTTTCATTCACTACTTATAGTTTAGAACTGGTTATTTTCAGTTCAAATGTGCCAGATAAAATGAGTCAGTGTTTCATGGTTCTTAACATCAAAATCTAAGAAATAGGGTAGACATTTCAAAAATAATTTTTATAAATGTTTATGAGTATTAAAAAATTCTGACTTTTTATCCCTTGATCACTTTGAATGAGACCATTCAGTATTAGAAAGAGTTTTTTGACTCGATCCATTGAAAATCTTTAAAATTTAAATACCAGGATCCAATCAAATTGGTTTCTTGCAAATAATTAAAGAGCCACATGAGATTCATGCTCTCAAAGTATAGCAGAGGCAGATAGTTAAAGTTAGACAAATTTTACATGCATAGCCAGAGGTAACTGATCTTCAGGGGTGCAAGTATGAGACATAGAGAATTCCTATTTGTCTCTTTGCCAATTTCGCGCTATGTTTCTTCATTCAACCCATAATTGCATTGCTAAAGATTCCACTGTGGCAAGTGAAAAGATGAATGGAATTTAGGTCTCTTTTGTGAGCTCTAAGAGGAAAGAGAAAGGACACAGTAAAGCTTTTATTGACCCAACTCCAAATCCAGTGTGTCTAACTAGGAAATTGTTCATTCAGATGAAAGCTAAAAAGCATCTCAGCCTAATGTGGCTTAGACAGCAAAATCAATTTTGAACACAACAGCTCTGTTTAGTAAATGTTTAAAGGAGCAAAAAAAGAGCCTGCATGAATTAATAAATAATATTTAAGAATAAGACACATATATTCTATACCACACATCCCTTTTTATAAATGCTATTTACTGGTGAAGTAAAAAGGAGTATTTACTTCACCCATTTAAAAAAATGTTATCTTACCAAACAGTGATTCTCCTGTAACAGTTATTTTTAATATCACAATTAATTTATGTTTCTGACCTAACCTTTCTTTCCAAAGACAGGATGGATATACTCTCCCCATGAATCATGTTTTATCCCACTCCTCTAGCATAAATAAATCTTGTGCTTATTTAAAGATAAGTCTTCACCTTTGTTTTGTTTTTTTGCTGGCTGATATTTTGCTTAATGTCAATATTTAAAAAGTATAAAACAATATTTAAATGGATTTTTATAACTCATTCTAGGAAAAAAGAATTTTTTTAGGAAGAAAGGATTTTTAAGTGACTGCATGATGCTATGAAAAAAAAACACCTCAATAAACATCTATTTTTATTAGATTTCATGGACATTGAATTAGAGTTTGTTAATGATGTTCTAATTTCCACTATGAAAATTTTTTTGGCTACAGATAGATGCAATTTATTTCCACTGTACATCTGTTTGTTATCTATGTTTTGATAGATAAGATCTAGATTTAGTAATTGTCAATCAATATAAGCCTTTAAAAATACCTTTATCTAACAATCACTGTCTCATATTCTATTTTACCGAGAATGCCATCTCACCTGATTATGTTTTCATATAAAATACTATGTTCTATTCTAATACTCTTCACTGGATTTATGTTACGGAATGAGATAAGCACTGAAAATCATGCTTTTTTCTATAAAAGCATAAAATATTTAATATATTCAGCTTGGTAAGTATTTCAGGTTTCACTATAAGGTAATCAACAAGGCTTTAAGCATCTGTCAAATAATGAGTTTACATTTACTTACATTGGAAGGAATCTGTTTTATAGATGTCAATATCTTATTAATGTCAATTAAATAAAGACTGATAGACTGGACTCTGGGATATTGTACCAATAAAAAATATCACAACTGATTCAGTTGAAATATAGACTTAATGTGCTCATTTGCTTCTTTGCACATAAAGTGTAAATAATAGATTCTCTTGCCAGCAAGTTAATCTAATATTATCTCTAAAATCACCAACATAATCTGGACTATTCTAAAGTGTCCATCACATGATCATTATTGTAATTGAAAGAACTAATTTGATTGCTATTATTTTGAAATCTGTGGCAGAAACAATTGTGTTGTGCAGTATTGAGCTATTTATGCCATCACAGTATGTAGTTTTGTATTAATATGTTAGGAAATAGGAAATGAACATACATGTAAATTCATTTTATAGGTCATAATGGCATCTGTATTTGAAAATAGATATGTGCTATTTGGTCTTTTCCCATTATACCTTTTATGTCCCAGTTATTGGTTTCTATAGGACTTCCACGCACCATGCTTTTGCTTTTTTGCTTTTGCCCTTACTTCTGCAGAACCTTCCTCATATGTGCTCCTGGGTAATTTCTTCTCAATTTATTTATTTTTTTTTTTTTTTTTTTTTTTTTTTTTTTTTTTCTTCTTCTCAATTTAGATGCTACTTTACCCACAGAGTGTTAAGACTCTGTATGTGAGCCTGGGCATGTACTCTAATAACAGAGTATTTCCACTGTTGCATGTACCAGATTACATATATGCATGTATTTATTTCTTTAAATTTTATTTTTATATCTTTGAAAAATATAATTGTTTTTTATTTAAAAAGTTCAATATGATGATTAGATATACACAATATTGTGGAATGATTACCAAAATCAAGGTAATAAACATATCTATCATATTTAATTGATTTTCTAGTATTTCCATTTCATCCATCAGTTCCTCAAAGACTGACCATTTTAGTCACCTTTGTACCTCAGTGTTTATGATAAGACCCATTGGCACCAAATTCTCAGGAACTGTTTTATTTTACTTTTTTGTTTCATCTTTGTTTTTGGGTTTTAACATCTTTATTATAAAATGAAGCAAATACAAGAGGCCATGTAAAATAAATAAATTCAATGATTTTTTAAAGTTAAAAACACCCATAATCACTACCCAGATTAAAAAAAAAATAGAATGATGCCAGCCATCCCAGAAGACCCACCATTTTCCCCATCGCAGACACAACCCCTCCGCCACTCCAAACCTAACAAGTACAGTATTGTTTCTGTGCTTTTCTTTATATTTTATTATACAGATATACATCCTTAGATGGTAGTTCCTCTCACCTATTTACTTTAAATTTGATTTTTTTTGGTATACACATTTCATGTTCATTTACTTATTTTTCTTTCAATTTATCTGGTCTAGAACCTGGACTGTTTATAGTTTCCCTCACCCTGGATTTTGCTGATTTCAAACTGTTGAAAGTTCTTCTGTCCTTCAGATTTCCTGTATCTAGATTCAGAGGAATCGTGTGTTTAGTTAGCTTAGAGGTTATGTTGTGCTCATTCATCAGGAGGCATGTAATTTCTAGTTCTTGCACTTTTATTTTATTTTGTTTTTTGTTAGTAGTCACTGATACTTATTGCCTTAAACTGTTGGTTCATTGAAGGTTTCAGAATGCTCTTATAATTCTTTAAATTATTACTTGGTATACTTTAAAAATGTTCTTGGCATACTTTTATTTAGCAATTTTCTAGATAATATATTTCTTACCCTTCAAAATTGACTAACTAACAATAGCATTATTGGTTCTACATATTGTTTGTCACCAAATGTATATACCTTCATATTTATAAAACAAAATGTTTAGACTATTTATTTTATAAAGTTGCTTGAAGGAGTAAGCACAATAAATGTTTTGTTTAATAAAAAGGCAAACCAATAATTATCAATATAACCTGTTTTAGGAACTAAACTGATATTTTTAAAACAAAAACCAAACTATTTCCTTCCTAGAGCCATGAACTTTGCTGTTGGTTTTTATCAGGATCTTCTGGGAGGCATTTATTATTTTATTTTTTTCCATCTTTTTGAGATATAATTGACATATACCTTAGTATTAGATTAAGATATACAATGTGATGATTTTATGTGTATATTGCAAAATGATTTCCACAATAGGGTTAGTTAACATCTCTATTACCTCATATAATTATCTTTTTTGTGTGTGGTGAGAATATTTAAGACCTACTCTCTTAGCAACTTTCAAATATTTAATACAACACCATTGTCTATCATTACTGTGAGGTATATTAGATTCCAGAAATTATTCATCTTATAACTGGAAAACTGTACACTTTGATCAACTTCTCCCTATTAGTCCCACCCACAGCCCCTGGCAACTACGAAGAGGGGAGAGGTGTGTAGGGTGAGGGAGAGAGAATCTTAGGTAGGCTCCTTGCACAAAACAGAGTCCAGCAGAGGCCTTGATCTTTCAATCCTGAGATCATGACCTGAGCTGAAATCAAGAGCTTGACAATTAACTGAGTTACCATGAGTTTAGCTTTTTAAGATACATGTAAGCCAAGTATTTGTCTGTCTATATCTGACTTATTTCACGTTAGCATGATCCTCTCAAATTCTATCCATGTTGTTACAAAAGACAGGATTTCCTTTTTTTCGACTGATAATATGCCATTGTGGCTGTGTGTTTGTGTGTGTGTGTATGTCACATTTTTTTAATCCATTCATCCATTCATGGATACTTAGGTTGCTTCCACATCTTGGTTGCAGTTGTAAATAATAATAGCAAATCCTGTTGCAATAAATATGGAAGTGAAGATCTTTGAGATAGTGATTTCATTTCCTTCAGGTATATAGCACGAAGCAGGATTGTTGGATCATATGGTAGTTCTATTTTTAATTTCTTAAGGAACCTCCATATTGTTTTCCACAGTGGCTGTACCAATTTATATTTCCACCTACATTTTAGATAATTGATTATATAATTAATACATAATTGATTTTAGATCATTGATGATTTTAGATCATTGATTTGAGACTTTTCTCCTTTTCAAATATAGGTATTTATGTTACAAATCCTCCTCTAAGTAATTCTTTACCTGCATCCTGCAAATTTCAACTAGTTGTATTTTCATTCTGTCAATTATAAATATTTTCTAATTTTCTTTGGAACTTTAGATACATTAGTTATTTAGAAGTATTTTTGTAAAATGCTCCAATATTTGGGGATTTTTCTGTCATTGATTTATACATTAATTACATTGTGGTCAGAGAACATATTTTGTATTATTTCAATCCTTTATAAAATCATTGAATTTTTCCTTTTTTGAGGGAGGAGGACCCAAATTATGATGTATCTTGATGAATATTTTATATGCACTCAAAAAAAGAATGTGCATTTTGCTATTGGGTGGAGTGAACTAATGTCTGTTCAATATGTAAATTATTATATCAGTTACTGAGTGAGAAGTTTTGAAGTCCCTGAATTGTGCATTCAATCCTATAATTGTTCGCTTCATGTTGTATGAATGTCACTTGTCAGATGTATACATGCTTTGCATTGTTACAGCTTCTTCTTGAATTAACCCCTTTGTCATTAAGACTTTGGGTTTTCATGAGAGACTCCTAACTCTGGGAAACGAACAAGGGGTGGTAGAAAGGGAGATGGGTGGGGGTTGGGGGTGACTGGGTGACGGGCACTGAGGGGGGCACTTGATGGGATGAGCACTGGGTGTTATTCTATATGTTGGCAAATTGAACAACAATATAAATAAATAAATAAATAAATTAATTAATTAAAAAAGACTTTGGGTCTTCCATCTAGTTTCTCTAGATGGGGGAATTTTATGGGGGGATTGAAAAAAAACCTATAGGTAGGTACCTTTTCAGAATATGCAGGAAAAACTTTACATGAATAATATGACCAAAAATATTGTAAGCCCATAGGTTGCCTTTATATGTAGTAAAGAAAAGATATCCTCTCTTGCCAGGCACACATCTATGAATATACATCTCAGTAAGCAAATACTGTGTGAATTAGAAAAAGGTGCTTCTTCCTATGGATATGCAGCCCCTAGCCAGGCACACAACTTTGTGTGAAGCATCAGACTAATTTTTGCTCCCTAGTCACTCTTAATGCAGGTCCTCTTGTGCTTGAAGAAATGACAGAGTTATATATAACCATATGCAGTGGTCTTGGTAATTACTTCCAACTGCAAATAGTTTATGCTTCAATGTTATATTTTCTGTGACATACCCATAAGATAATACATGAAGTATGGAAAGGAAAACTAAAAACCCTTAGGTGGGATCAAGCATAGCATAAAAATCTCTGTGGTTATAAGTGAAATAGAAATATATATGAGTCAGATGAATTCATGGTTGTGCTGTACTTTTAGCATCCTGTGGTAGTCAGGAAGTTACTCCTGCAGGGTCATATGAAGTAAGTGTTTTGTGTGAGATGGTGGATATGAGCCAAGTTAACTACATGAATATATAGGTTTGGTTGGCACTGCTCCCACCTTCCACCTGTGAATGAAACCTGAAAAAGATTCTTCTAGTTGAATTCTGTTTCTATGGGTTATAGGAAATAGTGAGCCTGGGGACATGAGAGGAAATAAGACAGGATCACCATCAGGTCTGAAGCTTATTTGCCCTCAGCTCACTGACTTGATATCTGCAACACCCACAATATCATTGTATTGCAGAAGAGACCACACTTTTATTTTAAGCTCTCTTCCTGGACTAGGGATCTAAGGATGAATTTCTATGACCTTGCGGGAATTTATTTCCAGCCTCTCTGATTTCCTTCATATGCATAGTAGAACAGGCTTACAGCTTAAAACTATTTACTATTTTACAGTTTTATTTTGGGGATACTTGGAAAATTCTAAGTGTGGGTGATATATTCAGGATGATAATGGCATTGTGTTTATGTAAGACAATGTTCTAGTTCTTAGGAGATAATATGCTGAAGTATTTAACATTAAGGAGTCAACAATCTCTGCAACTCCCAGATGATTTAGCAGAAAAATCATCCATCTATCTATCTATTATAATGTATGCATGTACATATATGTATATTATCTGTCGTCTATCATCTGTGTGGAGAGATAAAGAAATGTGGTGATATGTTAACACTTGATATATAAGGATGAAGATATATGGATGTTTATTTTAATATTCTATGTAGATTTGAACATTTTCAAAATAAAATCAATGAACCCAAAATAGAATCTCTAAGATCTTCTGACATACATCTTTTTATTTCTGTCTTCTGTCTTCTGGCCACAGAAGACAGAATAATCAGGATTAAGTTCTCAGTCAATACAGTGAATTTCTCTTCCTGTAGTCTCAGTGACATGATAAGCCCCAAATGACCAGGCAGCACTCTTAAATTTCAGTTTAATGTAATGGCCATTATGCCCCCTGGTAAAAGTATTCTCCTTGGCATTTTCATCAATAGAAGACAATGCTCAATGAGAAAAAGAAATGCTTTTAGTAAATTAAATTTAGTAATTAATTAAAAAAGACTTTGGGTCTTCCATCTAGGGTTATTTATTTTTTTACATTTTTTGAGCAGTGAATTCTAATTATGGGAATAAAAATAATACTACATATCAAGTGCTGATTTAAAGCACAGATCATATCTTGAAGAACCAAGCCCTCTGCCATTTTCCTTCTTTCTTCCCTCTCTGAGACTCCTATGATGTATATATTGGTTTGTTTTATGCATGGGATTACCAGTTAGAATCCTTTTAGATCCAATGTACAATGGAAGAGCAAGAACTTCACAGAGGGATGAGCCAATGTGTATAGAGGATGATGGAAGAAAGGAGCTATAACCAGGGAGCAGAATTGTCTTATTCAAGGAATGTTATCCCTCTTCAGGATAGATGAACCTCAAAATGTTTGCTTTGTGTATTTTAGAATTTTACATGCCTCAATCTGCTGTTTATACCCCACTTTTATTTTTTAGCAACAAGGTTGTTTTTTGAGGTCATCTTATTTCTATTTCTCCATTTTGCATTGGATGTGTGTGGGTAAAATAACATATATTTTTAGTTCAAAGATTTCAATTCAAGAGGGACCACTTCTGAATGAAACGTGGATAGCTATGAATCATTTCCTAACAGAGAGACTATCATTACTCATCCAGAAATCCCGTTCCTCAAAGTTGATGAAGTGACTGGATGGGACTCATGTGCTATCTCCATTGAGTACTTTGAATGCAAGAGGAAGAATGTTCCAAATATCAGTGACCTGAAAGTTAGACTGGAATTCTTTGGAGATACAATTATATTCCAGTTCTCCTCCTTTAAAATATAGATTAGTATTGGATTCACCTTTCTACATGAGTAGAAATGACATGTATCATTTAGGAGCCACTACATTATCACTACCATCCCATTCTACTACTACAGTAGTTATGTGGGCAAGTATTGAGGTGGAGCCTCTATCAGACTGGATCTTTAGTGATATGGATTGAGTATTTAGTATAAGCAAGAAATAAATGTGTGTGGTAATAAGACATGGAGGGTTGATTTTTTAAAACTGTACCTAAAACTAGGCTCTGCTGGCATTTGATACTACGTAAAAGTGAATATGACCTCAAAGAGGTACATATGAATAAAAACCCTTAGAAACAAAGAAGGTATGGTAAAGGAGCTGGTGGTGAGCCTTGAATCCATTAAAAAAACAGAACCAAGATTATATACTGGTTGAAATTATGGTTTAAAAAGAGAAAAATAAGTATTTGAAGCCTTAATAAGCTAAAAATATGAACAAAATTAACAAATTTCATAAGATAAAGGAATAGGGTTAAAATATTAATATTTCATAACAATAAGTGAAATAGTAATGTATAAATTGAAATGTGAAAATGACTCTAACTTCTTAATATTTGAGGATATCTTGTGTGCTGAAAGAATACTTATTAAAGTTTGCAAATTTCTTTGTGTTTAATTCAGTTCTGTTAATTAAATGCAATAAAATTTAAATAAAATTTACTTTAACTATAATGGCAAATATAATATTTTGTAGGGTTTTTAAAAAGATTTTATTTATTTGTTCATGAGAGACACACAGAGAGAAGCAGGGACATAGGCAAGGGAGAAGCAGGCTTCCTGCGGGGAGCCCGATATGGAACTGGATCCCAGGACTCCAGGATCACGCCCTGAGCTGAAGGCAGATGCTCAAGCCCTGAGCCACCCCACGCCCCAATATTTTGTAGGTTTTATGAAACTGTATCAATCCATCCATCCACCTATCCACCCATCCATATATCTGCCATCCATTCACCTATCATTCTTGTTGTATATCCTTCTATTTAGTATGGACATAACGAGTATATAGGCCTGAAACGCTATTTATAGCAAGATAATCATAGTAATTTATGGGTATTGGGATTTGTAGTGATATTTCCTCATATGTCTTGTACTTTTCTGTATTAGATGCCTTCCCTCTATCATTTTTTCAAAACCATAAACTCTTAAGTTTTCTTTTAAAAAAAGACAAATTTATTGACCTCATTAGTTCAAGTACCCTATTTAGATTACATGAAATCGAAAATTCCTGTTATACTTCAGTTTCTATCAAAATTCTTTTCACCTCAGTAATTTTAACATACTGAAAAAGAAGATTTCGAGGGGAAGTAATAAGATCTGTTGGATAATGTTCAAATCCAGTGTTTTACTTGTTGAAAAGAATACATGGAAATAATCTAAGAAGAGATTGGGGTGAATGCCCGCATTTGCTTGAAGTCACACAGTAACTCAGAGCTTGAAAATAACTATTCTATAAGGCTTCATGTTCTCTTAACTTCACACCTAATTTATCAATGAATATATCCATATTGGATTTGGGAAATCAAATTATTACTAGTCTGGTGATTAAGCTGCTCTATCCACCTGCTGGTATATTATCATTATTGCTTGAACCTATAGCTCCATAATAATAGACATTAAAAATCACTTTCATTAAATTTGGACAGTGATAGTATAACATCTTTAAAAAAAATAGATGCTCGAATCAGATTTTTTTCTGTATTAAATTTAAAACAAAATATAAAACACAATATAACTAAGTTGAAATCAAAGTAGATTTTCAGAAATGATAGTGTCTAATGATGTCTCCAAGGAGCGGTGCTTTTTCTTGGATGATCTGGTTGAGACTGAATCCGGAGACCTTTCCGGCCTAATGAATAGTGAAGCACATGTGAGGTTGTGACGTTTGTTTAATTAATGTGACTTGTTTTATGCCTAGAATAATCATAGTACTTTAAGTGCACTTGTAAAACTTTTTTATTCAGTAAAAATCTTTATCTTAGAATACAATATTTATTCTTGAAGTCATAGAACAATCGTGGCTATTTTCTAAAGTTATAGTTTGATTTCTGTGTTATTTGTATAATCTGCTAAGAACATTCATGTAACTGAAATCAAGAAGATATGGTAAAGTTGTATGACAACATTATTATTTGCTTGCTATATCATGGTTAAAAAATAGAATGAAAAGCAATTTAGTTGCACGGTCTTTCCACTTCCTTATTAGTATGAACTGAACAAGTGGTTTTCTTTTAGAAATATCTATCCATTTAGTAAATATTATTTGAATGCCTCCTGTTTATGCAAGGCACTCAGGAGGTGCCATAGTTATGTGGTCTCTCAAGGCATTTGCCACAGCAATGTTCTTTCACATAAATCACACAAACATGTTAGCTACAAGCTTTCATAGTATTCTGTATCCACTTTTATGCTACTTATTTTGTCTTCATTATGTACTTATTTTCAATTATTTGTTAAATGTCCACCTTTACTGCTGGGCTTTAATATGGATGGGAGCAATGTCTCTTTTGTTGATGGCTATATCCCTAGGGCCTAATGCAGTGATAGCCATGTCATTGGGAATGCTAGCTATATATTTTTTGACTGACTTAGGCGGATTATGAGAACTGTTACAGGAGAAGTATGATCAAAAGGAAGGCTATTAATGAAGTATGAATTACTATGTGGGATTTGTGCTGGTTTGGGGAAGTGGTTCAGATTAAATGCATTGAAATTGGAAGGAAGAGAAGAAGGAATAGCATGTTCAATGTTTTGAGGCAATTGAGGAGGAATGAGTATTTATGAAATGGTGAAGTACTTGGTTCCACTAGAACACAAGTTAGATGTGAGGGAGTCATGCAGGGATGCTAGTGGGCATTGGAAAGAACATATGAATCAGATAATTTAAATCTAATGTTTAAGCCTAAGAAATGTTAAATTTTTATTTAATGAGATGCTGAGGAATTTTAGTAGGACTGTATAATTTAGGCTAAATGACTAAAATAAATTACATTTTAGTTGCATATCCATAATCTCAATTTTCTTAAAAAAAATTTAAGAGCAGAAAGATTTTTTTAAGGGCAGAAACTATACATTTTATTGGTTTAATCACAGTAACTGACATAGTCCCTAGTTCCTTTCAGGTGTTGGGCATGTGTTTTTGATTAGATGATAATTTGAATTTGCTAAGTGAAATATTCTATAAGGTGTGAATGATTCTTGATTTGGACTATAGATAGATAATAGGTAGGTAACTAGGTAAATAGATGTGAAGACAAATGTTTGAAGGTTGATAGTTGGATAGATAAATATAAACACTTAAACACTTGAAAACCTATATATACACCTAACCATATGCACATAGACTCAGAACACATACAAAGGCATATGTATAGACAAATCTGCACAAGTACAAATATTTTCATACAAATACATATACAAGTACACAATCACAAGTGCACACAGACACGTTTGTGAAAGATAATAGATAAAATATTAGGAATCTCTTATAGGAAACACAAAGCTTATGTAATTATCATAGAAAATAGTATCAGAAGAGCTGACAAATAACAGATGGAAGAGGATAAAAAAAATTAAAGAATAAAGAATTTAGTCTCCGTGAAGAAGAGGAGTACCCTAAGTAGATTATCACACTGTAGACAGATTTCCCAAACCCACATTAAACATTGCCAAAAACTTACTTGTGCATTAAACATTATCTACTATAGAATCTGAGTCTGAGGACGGATTGCATATCATATTCACCAAATTTGTCAATGTTTTAATTTTGTTTTCCTTCATAAAATTCCAATGTTTGTTTTAGAAGGGGAAATATAGACAAATAAAAGAAGAAATAAATTCCACTGCCACAAATCCAAAATTAAATAATACAATATATATATAATTTAACTTTTAATTTTTAAAAGTATTTAGCTGTAAAATCTTTAGAGCAAGTGTTTTGACCTGAAGTATTGGGGTAAACTCTCTAAGGTTTAACTGGTTTTGTCCACTCTGGGTCTCAGAATTTGTAATTTGTGGTAGTTCAATAAATTTATCTAATCTGGTTAGCTATTTGTAACTATACTAGGAAAGATTACTTAGAATTATACTTCATGAAAATACTAAAATAATTAAACAAGAGTGATAAAACCAACATTAAAAAAACATTATTGTTCATTTAAACATAAATGTGTACAAAGGTGCCTGTGTCTGGGTGGCTCAGTCAGTGAAGTGTCTCCCTTTGGCCCAGGATCTTGGGATTGAGCCTCATGTTGGGGTTCCTGCTCAGCAGAGAGTCTGCTTGTCCCTCTCCTGCTCCCCCCTTCTTGTGCTCTCTTTATCTCTATCAAATAAATAAAATCTTTTTTAAAAAAGTAAATGTATACAATCAATTTTATAGTGATGCATAAATAAAGTTTCTGTGTCTTTTCACTAAGAGTAAAAAATCTTTCCCCTGTTTAGGTAGATTTTGCTTAAGTGGGATGTTGGAGAGAGCACTTGAAGTCAGATTATTAGGTTCTGATGTGCAGAGTAGGTTGGATGGCAATTTTTCTTAGTTTTTCTTTATTTGAAGGTACTTTGATTTTTGCTAGTATCTGACAAGATATTTCATTGGATATAGAATTTTGGGTTCTTGGTGTAACAAGTAACAGTCATTTCTTTCAGGTCTTAAAAATGTGTCACTTCCTTCTGACTTCCGTGGCTTCTGATAAGAAATCCAGTGTAATTCAAATTTTTTTTTTTTTGCCTAAAGATGACATGTGATTTTTCTTTCACTACTTTCAAAATTTCACTTTGTCTCTACTTATAGAAGTTTGGATAGGATGTATCTTGATGTGGGTTTCTTTGGGTTTATTATGATTCATTCAATTTTGTGACTATATAGGTTTATTTCTTCTGTCAAGTGTGGAAATCTTTCTGCCATATTTCTTTGAGTATATTTCAGTCCCTTCCTCTTTATCCTCTTCTTCTGGGATTTTAATTACACAAATGTTAGACTTTCAATTTAGTCCACAAGTCTCTGAAACTCTATTATTATCATTAGTAATAATTTTATTATTTAGCCTACTTTCCATTGTTCAGATTTGCTCATTTCTATGTTCTACCTTCAAGTTCACTGATTCTATCATCCTCCCACTTTATTTTGTCTTTGAACCCATCGTGGCATTTTTTATTTCATCATTATATTGTTCTGTTCCATCAGTCTCCTTTATCTCTTCTATTTGCTGAAATATTTCTTTTTTATATTTTTAAATTGGTTTACATGTGTTCATAACTGCTTGTTAAAGCAGTTTTATGGTGGCTGTTTTAGTCTTTTCAGATCTTTGTGGCCTCATTACCTGTAAGAGCAGGTGAAAGTCTTAACTCTCCTTTAGGCCTCTTCTGACACCATTCCAGCAGATGGAGGGAGGGACACTTCATTACTACTAGTCGGAATGGGTGCTTAGGCTCTTCATTCTGCCTTTGCTGGTGCAGATGGGGATTAGGCCACCATTTTTCCTGTGGTGTTTGGTTTGAATAGAGCCTTATTGTCTAAAAGTGTTTATCTTGCTAGGCTGCACATCTTGGTTTTTTGATTAGAGAGAGCAGGCTTTTTATGTGTACTTTTTTTTTTTTTTTTTGGTGTGTGTCTGTTGGCATTTCTGGGTTGCCAGCTTCTTTAACTCCAAGTCTGGGATATGAAACAAACAAAACTAAACCCAGGGAACTCACCATTATGTCAGTCTTTGAGTCCCAATGCACCTAGTTGTTCTGCTTTCTTTTCCCCATTTCTCAGTCTTTTATGTTTGGTTTTGAAAATAAGGCTATGGTATTTAGATGAACGTAGTACAAGGAATAAGGAAAAGTACGTCTACTTCCAACATGATGCATTTTGAGGAAATGCTTTCAGATGGATTCACAGAAAATCAGCCAGAAAGTTACTTAATAATGATCTCCCAGTCAATTCAAACTCTGTGCAGAGATTGGTCATCATTCTCATTCATCTTCATTAAGAATGATCAAAACATAGATTGAGAGCCATAGATTAGATAATACAATTATCTGACCTGTTTCCTTAAGAGATATTTCTTGAATAGTCTTTCTTGGGGAAATTCTTTAAAACAGAACAGGTTTACATTGGATTCTGCTAAAAGATAATGTTGTAACTTGAGAGAATCTTATGAGGTGCCTTTCAAGTTTTTATTTACATAGATAATAATGTGGCTCCCAACATGTTATAAATGTGAAATAGGCATTTAGTTGTTTCACTAAAGATCTTCTATGTAGATAACATTTCCTTTCAAAGTAATAGTTTTAAGGGCAATTTTGAGCGTGTTTTATTTCCTCACATTTCTTTCAAAGAGTAAATCATTCCAGCCCTAGAATAGAAATGCTTAATCTCCTGAGACTCCTCGGATGAATAGCCAAAGGGATAATTGCTTGGCTACATGGATTTCAACATAATTTTTAGCAAAATCACAGATATCCAAATGCAGATTCTGGCAATTTGGGATATGTTGTCAGTATGAGAAATTCCCAGGGGGACTCTGGAACTCTCATGCAATTACTAGGTTACAGCAGTAAACATGGGAAGCAGAGTTTTTCAATAGTCAAAACAAGCTATGATCCACATAACATATTTTGTATAATAAGTAATACAAGCATAATACAAAACAGGTGACTAATATTGCTATACTATTTAAATGTACCATATGTGATAAAATATAGCCAAATGGGAATTTAATTATTTCCATGAAAATACAGATAAATTCCAACATTTAAAAAGCATATGACCTACTGTGTTGTGACTTTAAGGCTATTCATGTGATTATTATTGTGATGAACTCTTCAGTTTGTAATATATAATCAATTATGAAAAAGTAAGTTAATATTCAAATATTCTGGGAAAAAATAATTGTCTTTTTTATGTGAAGAAAATAGTCATCCAAAAAATATTTCCAAGAATTATGTTCTGCTATGTTGAGTTGAACATTGGTACTGTTTAATTCACTGTTAGGAACATGAGGCTTACCAACCAGATCCAACCCTTAGGTTCACTTGAGCTGCTTCTCTAATCCAGGTAATGGAATATGCTCCTATCTGAGACTGTCTCATGGATAATGCATTTTGTGGGAACCAGATGAGAAAATATATTCGAATAACTGGAAAATATAAAGTATTTACTCTGATATTGGATCAGTAGCATTAATTTTCTTTACTATAGAGAAGATCTAAATAATTAGAAGGGGTAGCTGAGACATATGTAAGTGATAAATACAATGATGGGATTAATAAAGCCTCTGTTCCTGATTCGTTTTGGGCATCTGCCCCTAGGACACAACATCTGTATGAGATACTGTTGGCTTAAATCAGTATCCAAAACTGTAATATTATCTTCCTTAAAATCTTCCAGTACCAATGCATATTTTCACTTTACCTTGTTAGCTAGACCTTCACAGTGCATATTGTTAAGTGAACAAAACCTTTGTGAAAGGTTCATACACTCCAATTCCAACTTTATGACATTCTGGATAAAGTGATATACTATAGAGACAGGAAGTAGGTCAGGGGTTGGCAGAAGTTCAGATGGAATGGAAAGAGGGATGAATAGACAAAACATTGAGAATTTTTAGGGCAGTGAAACTACTCTGAATTACTTTTTTCCTGAATGACATTATGCATTTGTCAAAACCTGTAGAGCAGTTCAACACAAAGAATAAGAAAATGTAAACTCTGGCTTTTGGTTAATAATAACGTATTAATGTTGGTTCATCAATTGTAACAAAAGTACCATCCACCCTAAAGCAAGATGCTAATAAAAGAGAGTTTAGGAAAGAGGGAGCCATACGGGAACTCTGCATACTTGTACAAGCTTTTGGTATACCTAAAAACTGTTCTGAAAAATAAAGCCTATCAATTAAAAAATGTGAATACCAAACTGAATGAAATTGTAGTGTGCAGTATTTAATATATAAACTTTTTATTAACTTTCCTACTTTAAGATCTGGGCCACCCCTCCCTCCCAACTCAATCTGTCTGGGATCTTAGTCTCAGGAGTGAAAGATCTTATCCTCAACCCTATGAACACACAGAGGAGAAAAGCTAAAAGCCCAACTTTTCTTGCAGCAGATTTTTAAAACCAAGCTCTTGATTTTCTACCTTAACAATTTGCCTCTTACAAACCTTGAAACTCAAGCTATTTGTAATTCTATCTAAATTTGTTCACTGTTCTTTAATATCCTCCTGTTCAGAGAGTTTCAATGAAACTTATTCTGTTCTATTACTTCACTTACTATTCTATTTTCCATCTTCAAAAACTTGCAATATCTTGTCTACAGTTGTCTCTTCTTTTAGTCTGTCAGTTTAAACATTCATAAATTGCTTTTTCTTCATTTTAGAGAAGCTTCAGAGGTGAGAAGGAATAAGCATATAGAGCCAAACAACCATATTTAACTAAGACTGTAGATGGCTTTCTGGTCCTTTCCCTCTGCTTTTTGTTTTTGTTTTTGTTTTTTCATAGTCCTCACCTTTTCTTTTCTGGATACAACCACTATTAAGTAAAATTAAACATCCTCTTTGTCAATATACTGCATAGTGATATGAACTACTTTAAATTGAATAATGAATGTTTTTGGCAATGAATGAATTCAACTGAATCAGGAGACAGTGTTGGATGTAATTATTTAATTAATGGAAATAAAGTATTGCAATATTGAGGGACTTGAATATATGTTGAAAGATACTGTGGATAAGAACTATGGCTCTTAGCCAACTGAGTGCAATTCACATTTTGAATAATGAAATGATGAATTTTCATTGCTTTTTTTTTTTTTTTCCTTCTGTAAGCTTGCATCCTGATTGAAGCAAAGACATCTGTCTTTTCCCAGATAGCAACTTTGGTTGCTGTGGCAACATGTTGACTGGGGAACTTAAAATAAAGGTGGCTCATTTCCAAATCACTTTCTTTTTTTTTTCTTCACAAAAACAGCACACATTGGGGAAAAAAAGAAAAGCTCTACTGGAATCTTTATAATCAATAAACCTGTTGTTTGCTGAAGGATTATATCCCCAAACTTGAACATTAAGTGTACATTTAATGTGAATAAGTGTACATTTGGCTTTCATATACTTTTAAACTATGAAAAATTGTACAACCTCATGTTAAACAAATTTTTCTTCCTCGTTCCCTCCCTACCTATATTCCTCCCTTCCCTTTCTTCTCCCTCCCTTTTTCCTTTCTTCCTTCCTTCCTTCCTTCCTTTCTCTCCCTCTCTCTTTTAAATTGGGATAGTAGGGTACATGGGTACACGTAGAAGGAGGAGGGGCAAAGGCAGTGAAAGAAACTCTTCAAAGGCTTTTGCTAAAGCTTAGCCTGGTTGCTAGGGCTTGAAAAGATTGTTATTTGTAGCTAACACAAAGTTATTCCAAAATGCACTCAGCCTTAGAAACAAACAAGTACTAAATTTCTTAAGAGAGGTGTGGATTAAATCTCCCAACATATGAAAATAAAATTTTGATACTTTAGGATGCACCTATATTTGTGTATTAAATTTCATGGAACATTGGGCAGAGGTGGGAGGGTGGGGGGATGGAAAGAACGTTTTAAAAGAATTCCTTAAATTGAGGATGCACATCTTTAATAATTCATCTATTTAAAAACACTTGAATTTGTACAGTATTTATTTCTAAAATATCATTTTCTTTTGAGTCTTGTTATAAAGTTGGGTTCATCAACAAGCCCACATGACAAGAAAATAAATGTGTTATTCTACTTTATTTTTGTTTAGACTTTCTTCCAAACCCAGGGCCTTGTAACTTGTTTCTTTCCCATTTATTCCATGTATTTATAAATAAGTAAATGATATTTTATGGGTGATCTATTAATATGCATTTCTTTTAATATAAATTATTTAAATTAATTATATAATTACTCTAAATTTTGCTATAGGATCAGGCAGAGGAAATTCACATAGAATGAATTATTTTTTTAAAAGATTTTATTTATTTATTCATGAGAGACACCCACACACACCCACACACACAGAGAGAGAGAGAGAGAGGGAGGCAGAGACACAGGCAGAGGGAGAAGCAGGCTCCATGCAGGGACCCCGACATGGGACTCAATCCCAGGACTCCAGGATCAGACCCTGGGCCAAAGGCAACACTCAACTGCTGAGCCACCCAGGTCTCCCTAAAATGAGTAATTTTAACATAAATTCAGTAAGCACAGGAGATAAAAGTGATCTTAACACATGAATACTACAAAACCATCCTGGGTATTGGGACGGGAAGTAGAGAAATGCTTTCATTGGTCTCTGTGAAGAATGAGAGACTTAGCTATGTTACACTTTGGTGAATTTTTAGTTTGGTGAGTTTTATGGGATAGAAAAGGCCTAGGGACACCTAAGTGACTCAGTCAGTTAAGTGTCCAACTCAGTTTTGATTTAGGTAATGATCTCAGGGTTTTTTTTTTTTTTAATTTTAATTTTTATTTATGATAGTCACACAGAGAGAGAGAGAGAAGCAGAGACATAGGCAGAGGGAGAAGCAGGCTCCATGCACCGGGAGCCCGATGTGGGATTCAATCTCGGGTCTCCAGGATCACGCCCTGGGCCAAAGGCAGGCGCCAAACCGCGGCGCCACCCAGGGATCCCTGATCTCAGGGTTCTAATATTGATTCTTGCATTGGGCTCCTTGATCAGCCTAGAGTCTGCTTGGGATTCTTTCCCTCTTCTACTCCTTCTACCCCTCCCCATTTCATGTTCTCCCTCTCAAATAAATAAATAAATAAATAAATAAATAAATAAATAAAACCTTTAAAAAAAAAGAAAAAAAGTAAAAGCCTAGATACTCATTGTTGATAAGACAGAGACTAGAATAGTTGGGAAGGTAGCCATAGTATCAGTTGATAAATAAAGTCAATAGATTAGTATTACTCAAAATAGATCCTAACTTCTTTTAGTGTTTATTTAGTCATTTTTTGAGTCAGAAAGACATACCTCTTAAAGATGCAAACTGCAGATGAACTTACATGGATGACTAATATACTCTGTCACCCTTCCATATATCTCAATGTCCTCAAATTCTTAGATAAGGAACCAGTAGAAAATCAGAATCCTGAACCAGTGGGCATAGAAAAAAGATGATTATGGAATGAAAAAACTAAAGGCACATATTCAAAATTAACTCTCTTGACCTTGTAAGGTTCATAGCACAATCCCTAGAAGTGTTCAGTTTTGAACAGAATGGCACCCTGAAGACCCTATGGAATGATAAGCTTCTTCCCATCAACAACACTGTCATTAGAGTATTTCTTTCATCACCTACTGAAACAAAGCAAAAGAAAACAAAAAAAAGGGGGCATGTAACTTAATACGGTTGTTACCTAAAGCACACAGGGCAATTTATGTTTTCATAAAATATCCAAGTAGAATTAATTTTTAAGTAAGTATTTATTTATTTATTTATTTATTTATTTATTTATTTATTTATTTATGGGAGAGAGAGCCCACACACAATTGGGGTGGGTGGTGAGGGGCAGAGGGAGTGAGAGAAGGAGAGACATAGACTCAGTGCTGAGCTTGGAGCCCATGTGGGGCTCAATCTCAGGACCCTGAAATTCTGACCTGAGCCAAAACCAAGAGTTGTATCCTTAACTGACTGAGCTAATTGGCCCCACAAACTAGAATTAATTTTTGTAAAAATAGTTATTTGCAATAGTAATATAAATAATTGTTGATCGTTTACTCTGGGCACTGTGCTGAGCATTTAAAAAAATTCTCATTTTAATTTTCTCAGTGGCCCAAGATGTTGGTCATCTTTCAGGTGAGAATATTGAGCTATGGAAGTTGGCTAAGTGTGCACAGCTAGTATACTTGGTGGAAACAAGATCCATCCTGACAGAGATTTAACTCAAAGTTTAAGTTCTAAACTACCATGCAGCATTTTCTTTTTGAGCTGAAGATTTTTGGCTAGAAGAATTTAACTCATTTATTTATGTGGTCAAAAGTTAAAATTTCAGATAAATAAAAAAATTTATTATAAATGGGAATTCACTGCATAATTGTTTGTCTATCAGGAATAGTTCCACAGCTGAATCACTTCTATTAGTTTCTAAAATTAAGGACAAGTCCATTTTTTAAAAGATCCATTTATCTTTTGAAATATCACTTAAATATTAGGCCAGTCTGCCAGTTATGGTAAATTAAGAATAAAACTAAATTCAAAGTTACGTAGGATTAGTCTATTGATTTAACAAAACAACTTCCTGATACTTTACTGAATGAGTGTAACAAAACTAGAGTGTTTGGCCAGTTTCTTCGGCATCATTTAAGCTGTCTTTATATTATAATTTTGAAGTGAATGGGATACTCAAGTATTTGGTTCTATGTAAATCAAAGTATAAATTTAGTACATAAATTGTTCATTTTCACCATGTTTATATTTGAAATGAAAAGTAAATGGCTATGGGAACTTTTTAAAGAATCGGTTTTCTTGATATTTTGTCATCCTGTGGACACCAGCATGACAAGGAGAGAATACGTTTTCTACACAAAACACTCAAAGCCAAGGGAGGGGAGAAGAGTTAGTCACAGCCCTCAGGTGCAACAGCTGCAGACTGAGTTGGCATTATTAATGCACTTCAGAATATCTGATTTCTAAAGTAGTTCTAACATGCTTTGTACACTATGAATATATTTGAGAAATTGATTTGGACAGGCCGGAATTCAAACTTTATGGTAAGACTTATAGTTCAAGTATAGTAGTTATTACTTCTTCAAAAAAAAAATTACAAGAAAAGTCTATGGTTTCAATGCAAATTTAGCTACTTTGACATCACTATTCATCTTCATCAACTGATAATTATGGTTCTTGGCATCTTTGTACGTGCCATTACACTATATTCAATTAGGATTCAATCTTGATTTTTTGAGTGTTATTTTTCATGAAATAAGTAGATTGTTATAAATAGCTGTTTTTTTTTAGTATAAGTGGCATATCAAGAAAAGAAAATGATGTAATTATAGACACTTATGACATTTTAAATCTATTTTTTGCAATTTGAATGCACTTATTCCTCTTTAAATCCATTACATTTGAAGCCATTTAAATAGTTCTCTGCTTTTTTCTTGCTTCTTTTTCTATTGCAGTATCTAAAACAAATGATAATAACCAAATCAAATCCATATGTAATGCCAAGTATAAATTAAATAAATATATATAATTATGAAACTAATTTATTCTTCAGTTTCAGACATATTGACCAGAATAGAGATTTCTAGAAATTTTTATTGCATCTATTATTTTACAAATTTTTCTGTGACTGATTTCTAGGCTTGAACATTTAGGTTTTCCTATTTAATATTTTCTTGTCCTTCCTCTCGGCAGCTGCACACTGAATTAATGTCAGTCACGTTTATAAGTCCCATGATGGAGAGGATTGGATTTTTAAAATTCATTTCCTTTATGCCAGTATTTCTTTAGCAGGGGCAAGTTTTCTACTCAGGAGACATTTAGCAATGTCTGGAGACATCGTTGGTTGTCACTAATATTGTGTGGAGAGATGCCGCTGGCATCATGGTTAGGGGCTGGGATGCTGCTAACTCTCCTATGATCCACAGAACAGCTCTACATCAAAAAATTCTTCAGTTCAAATGTTAATAGTGTCACTGTTGAAAAATGTATCCTATTTAATAATAACCTTGTAGTATGATTTTTTAGTTCTATAGTTTGGTAAAAATTTGGTAAAATTAATCTTTTTATCATGAGTGGTATGTTGTTGAATACAAGACTTCAGAAGCCTCAAAAAGGGCACTGCATGAGGAGAGAAAATCAATAAGTGGAAATAACAAATGTGAAAATTGAAAACTAAGCATGTTTAATACCAAGAGTTTGAACCCTGTGTCAGGTAGAGTAGATAAGAATGAACAGAGTCCACTTGAGAAGGATGCATGTTGAACAAGGTTTTAACATTTTATAAGGGAAGTGAGGTTTTGATTTAGGCAAGGAGGAGATGTGAACATGAAAAGACTGAACATATAGATGAAAGCTATTTAAAATGGAAGTAAGCATAGGAAAGCAGATAGGTGTTGTTGAGAGACAGGTCCTCCATGGAGGGAGAAATCAGGGCACATGGCTTATTTGGGGATGGTCTTCTTGTGCTGCATAGGATGAGGTTCCAAGGACTAAAGAGGTTTCAATATTTCATAACTCCATAATGTCAATAAGAACAAAAAATAAATTACTTGGATCTTCAGCATCATATATAATATTAGCTTTAAAAAATTAGCTGACTCTTCTAATTGAGGCATTCAGCTCAGAGTAGGAGATAAGAGTAAATAAAGGGCATTTTGGCACATGGCTCAGCCTGAAAGAGATAAAGGACAAATCTGGTTGTGTTTGAAAATATGAAAGATTTAATGAAAAAACAATTCATTAGTACATTTCCTGTATAGGTTGGCTTCATAAATTTCTTACCACTAATGGATGCAGAGCAGCTTAAGGATGCTGGAAAAATATAATTTTGGGATATTGTTTAAAACTAATGACACCTTTACAGGCTAGAAGAAATTGTTGGGAAGAGTTTTTCTAAAATATGTATTTATTCACACCAGAAAGAAAAGTACAATTATTTTTGTAATGCAAATATTAAACCTCTAAAATGTACTAGTAAATAGTCTTGAAAAGGTTTAAAGAACACTCATTATCTGTCCACGGTATTTTGAAAACTGCTAACATAATAGTTGCTGCAGTAATACAATTATATTTCAGTGTTTGCTAATTCATTTATTCTTGGGAAAATCTATGCCAAGTGCAAAGTTCAATATAAAACAGATTAGCTTTAGGATGTTGTTTTTACCCTGTAAGGAGTAGGCAAATAATATAACGTCTAAGGTGGGCTGTGTTCCAGGAATCTATAGGAAAAGGCGGAGACCATGGTGAAATGAAAAGCACATGTCCTGGCTAAAGGTGACACCATTTACTCAATGCCTATAGATGTTGCCATCTGTAAATAAGGAGCCAGTGTGACATATCTGATTTTTCAAGCAAGATAAAAATCAGGATTTTTCAATATATAGTTCCTTATTTTTTAAGTTGGCAATGATTGAAAACAAGTACAGATTTCTCTTTTTTTTTTCTTTTAAGTATGAAATAAGCATTTCTAAGAGGCAAAATTTTATATCATCTTTCCTCTTGTCAAAAAGATTATACAAATTTTTCTTGACTTGCAATGGGGTTTTAGGTCCCAATAAACCCATCATAATCATAAATTGAAAATATCGTAAGTCATCAACTATATTAAATAAAAAAATATATAAGTTGAAAATGCATTCAATATATCTGACTTAAGCAACATCATAGCTTAGCCTAGCCTACTTTAAGTGTTCTCAGATTGCTTACACTAGCCTACAGTTGGGCAGCATTATTTAGCACAAAGCCTATTTTATAAAACAATGTTGAATATCTTGTGCAGTTTATTAAATAGTGTGCTGAACGTGAAAAACAGAATGGTTGTGTGGGTACAGAACCATTGCAAGTGTATTTACTGGTTGTTTACCCTTGTGAATGTGTGCCTGACTGAGAACTGCAGCTGCCAGTACCATGAGAGAGGATCATAACACCAATCGCTAGTTGTGGAAAAGATCCAAGTTAAAAATTCAAGGCATGAATTCTACTGAATGTGTTTTGCTTTCACATCATTGTAAAGTTGAAAAAATTTAAGTTGAATAATCCTAAGTTGGAGTTTGCCTGTATATTGCTTTGCAGTCCAGAATTTCTGTTCTTTCCAATTAAAATTACATTTTTCTGAAATCATAAACAGTATATGTTTGTAAAATATACTTAAATATTGTGAAATATGCTTAAATGTTCCTGGGTCAGAAAGTATAGTATATAAATACTGCTTATAGTAACATGTTCATGATGGCAATATTTGAATTAATTTAAAAAAATTGTTAATGATGATATGCTAGGATTTCATTCATTTAATTTTTTAAAGTCGTACTTCAGTTCTACATTGTTAACTAAGAGGATGCCAGCAGGATATTTCCAACTTTAATAAAAGAGTTGAAAACATATTCATCCTCTTCTTTCAAAACTCACCCTTGCAAAAAAGGAGAATAAGAAAGAACCACAAATGATGTTTTTGTTCTAATTTGTCAAAAATGTGTAATATCCCCCAAATTTATGAAAATGGAATTCAGAGATGGAAATAGCAAATGATTCACCAAAGTGAAAGAGGGTCAGAATTAAATGTTTACAGAAAGAGAATCAAACCAGTGGTTAATTCACTTCAAAACCATAGAAAATAAAATAATAAACATAATGGGCTTTGGAATATAAGGTTAGAGGGAAGGCCTAGAAACAGGTGAATTGTTGAAAAGTTTTTATTAGAAACAGTTCAACCTTCCACCTCACACTTTTGCCACATGCACTGAGATTGCTACCACTCCTTCCTTAGGAAAGACCATGTGTCTTTTCTAGGGAAACTTCATTCATAATCCTTCAAACTTACTTTCTTCAGATCCAGAGAAAGGCAGACATAAAAGTTCAAGTGAAAATAAAAACATACCTGCACATTAAAACATACCAATGTCAAGTTTGCTGGTAGCTAAGCAATATCTCAGACAGGCAGCTAAATGATCCTCCTCTGAAGAAACTTAATGCTCAAGAGGAAATACATTCAGATTCTGATGTTTGTAATCTTCCAAAGTAAAGTTCATATTACTTTCTAGCCCTCTGACATTTCCATGCACTTAGAATTTATGCCTAGCTTTGACACCTATTTCTTGCATATATTTGACAATAAAGGGTTACCAGAGATTTGAAGGAAAGGCTTCACATGAAAAAAGAGAGGTCCATTCCTATCTTTTTTACCTTATCTTATCAGAATAGAATGTAGAAGCTCTGCTTCCAATTGAGGTTCCATGAGTTCCTAGTGGATCAATCTTCTACTGATATAATAACTATAAACTCTAGACAAAATATTTGCCTTTACAAACTACTCAAATGCATTAGAAAGTGGACAAGAGCAAGAAAATAGCATAGAAGAGCTCATATTTGGAAGAAGGAATGCCATTATTTTAAAGTGTCTTTAGTCTGATATCAGGCTGAAGTCTGCAGTGCAGGGTGATTACCTAAGACTTTGTTTTGGAAAGTTTTTCTGCTTAAGGATTTTCCCTTTTAAGGAAGAGTAGGGTGGAATGTCATGCGGTGTAGCCAGGAAGTCCCCTTGCATAAGAATTTGAAAGGCAGAAGGAAACACAAGGAAGGAAATTGATTTGTTTGCCCAGATGTGTAAAGGATAGAGAAATGAGAGGAAGTTAATTCTATGCAAGATATAATTTTATAATTTAGTTTAATTGAGTAAGAATTTGTAGGATACTGTGTGACATACTCTTCTCTAAATGGTTTACACATATTAACTCATCCAATCATCTTAATAATCCTGGGAGGTAGGTACTACTGCATACACGTTTTACAGATGAGGCTATGAAAGCACAGAGAAGTTAAGTAACTTCCGTGAACAAGTGCCAGAGAGCTTGGCTCTTTGGCTCCATTATGAATAAATGTCATAACCAAGCAATACTGCCTCCCATTTCTTACATAGTATATTGTACATTAGGAGCCATGGTTTCAAGACAAAGATTTTAAATAGATTCTTCTTTACTCACTTCTTTGAGTAAACAAGGCTCCTTCACTTGTTGGCTTCCACACCACTCAGGTTAGAAGCTCAGTTAGAAGCTACCTGACATTTAATTAAAATGCCAGACTATTTTCTATGCTACGTCTTACTGCAAATGCACTTTGCATTCCTTTTATATACCCTATTCCCCTTAGTCCCAACTCAGACCAGTGACCAAGCCTTTGCAGAAGCCAGGGGCTGGGCACCTGCCAACGAGCCCATGACCTCTGCTCTGGCCCTTGGGCCACACCCGCAGGTGCTTGGCTAATAGTTAGCCTCGCAGAACCCTCCTTTCTCTCTCATCTTAGAGTTTGTCCGCCTTTCAGGATCTCTCCTTGTCTCCTGCCTGCCTTGAGGATTTCCTATATTCCTTTGTCTGCTAGTCTCTCTCTGAGAATCTCTTGCCCACCTCTTCCTGCTTCTTTTCTCTTCCCCCTTTTCATTTCTTTCCTCTCTGCCCGTTACCACGTGGACTCCAAGGTGCCTGAAACGTGGCCCATTGCCGGCTTTGCTGTTTTCAGCAATACTCTAGCTCTCAACACTGCTGTGGTCACCTGCTCTACTTTATATTCATGTCTTTGGGAAAGCCATTGACGATGAGAAAATCGACTATATTTTTGGAAAAGGTGTTAACAGCTTTTTTGATAATACATTTGTGTACATGGCTTTGACTCACACAAACGAGTAGAAGCACAATTCGGTAGAAAACGAATGAAAAAGAGCCTGTCTCTTATAATAGACATAACATAAACGATCATATAGTTAACTCCCTCATAATTACACACACACACAGACACACAGACACACACACAGAATGAAACTTTAGACCAATTCTTCATTTGTATTATACTGTAAGGAAAATTTAACTGAATTTTCAAATTCCTATAGTCTAATGAGGAGGTTTGTCAGCTTTAAGTTCCCACGATTATTTTTTTCAAAAACTAAGATACTGCTAGGTAAAAATGCAGAATCAAGGCTTTCTGCATATACGTTTTATTTATATAAAGCATTTTTTCCGTTTAATCAGTTCTTGTAATTGCCGACGATAGGCAAGTCAGGTATAATTTTCTCTTGGTTATTGCACTCATATACTCATGCAAAAATAATAAAATGTTTTATTTTTCTTTCTTCACTTTACTGAAATTGGTGGCTTACATCATACTGAGAGGCCCACATGAGTATTTGTTTTTAAATTAGGACCATATTCTCAATTCGCTACACAATAAAGGGATTATACATTTAAAAGAACTGTATGCAATCAAGAAGAAATTTTAATTAATCACAAATAGAACTGGCCCAATGGAAATAATTTGACCCGACAGTTTGAGGTTTGATCAGCATAACACAGAGATTAAGAAGACTTTTGACCTGAACAGAGTCGGAATTGGTTCAGTCTGGAACTTTAGAAAGGGAAAACTAATGGGTTCAAATCACACAATATCATTGTTTCCCATAATGCTACCAACCCATTAGCAAACAGTGAGAAACTTGCTTAGTTTCTGTAGAAACCATACAGAAGCATGTATAGCTCCAGTCCACAATGAAGCAACAGAGATTACGCCATAACAAACTATAATCTTTCTCCCATGTTCTCCATGTGTAAAACACTGAGCCAGCTCCTTTGAAGCTCTAATTGACTGTCTGTATCAATTAGTGGCCTGATCACTTTCTAGCTTACATTTATGTTTCCACAGTAACCGATTGGCATTTGGAGGAGGATGAGAGTACTTACTGGGAAGTACTTAAACTTGTACAACAGAAAAGAATAACTGAAATTTTTAGCTATTTAGAGGAACAAGATTCAGCAAATCATATTCTGCAATAGCAACTTGGTGTGGAAAGCTGAAAGTTTTACACAGTTTTACAAAACGGAAATGGAATTCTTTACTAAAATAGCAATATGATATAATAAATAAATGGATTACACAGTAGCACTAAGAAAAAATTCATCAAGTAAAAACATTGAGAGTGAAAGACTTTGGTGATGGGTTTGAGAATCCTATCATAAAAAGAATGAATAAAGAAACAGGATACAAAAAAAGGCAGAGTATATGGTGGGGCAAACATAGCTCGATGTCAGAGAAAACTAAGTTTGCTTCTCGCATGCCGTTTTGTAGCTAATAAGATTTCTAGAAAGTGATGCAATTACTCTGAGCCTCAGTGTACCCATATGGTAAGTGGGGAGACTAGTATCCTCTGAATGGGTCTATAGGGGGAATTAAATATGCTAATGCACATCAAAGACTCTTGATCATTCCTGTCCATGCTATGTGCTCTGTAAATACCAGATATTATTGTCATCACCATCATTTCAGGGGCTGAAAAAGAGAAAATGCAATATGATAACTAATGCTTAATATTAAAAATAAACAAAAACCACTCTCTCCCTGAAAGATTATAGACTTTTTCTGTTACTTCAAAGGGCCAAACCAATTTCATCCAATGCACTGAAGTTATGATGAGAAAACTTTAACTTCATATAAACAAGTACTTTTCTATCATTTGAGTGAAATGGAACCTAAAATCCACCTGATTGTGGATAATAAACTATCAGATTGTTAGAGATGGGACGATGCCTACAATGAGATAGTGTGGGCCTAGAGTTTCCCTGAGCTAAAATATTTTATAATTACAATATTGCATATTGGAGTAAAAAGAAATCTACAGATAAGCTGACTTCCTGAAATGTTAGCTGATAAGTGCCAGTAATTACAAAGGTATCACCCATATAACAATGACAGAAAACACATATAAAAATTTATAAGAAATGAACTTAACATAGGATTAACACTAATAAGATTATTGAAGTTAATACTAAGATGACAATAAACAGAGATCAAAAATACTATTATAATTTGACATTCTGAAATCATACAAGTAAATTATCAGTTATGGTAGCAATTAAAAGCCATTCAGCTATGAAAAAGATGGACAAATAATAATATAAGCTAGAGATTACATATAATTTCCAGATATAAAAATAGATTAAATTTTACTGATAGTAAATTGGTCAATAATTATGATTTTTCATAATTTTATGTCATTACAGTTCTGGAAAGTATAGTTCTTTCAAAAATCTATGAATGACTCCATATTTTTCATAGTGAATAGAAGGAACACACATAATCACTACATTTACTCTATCACCAATCAAAACCTTTGGTAATAAACTTCCTTAGTAAACAATAAGGTACACAATTAGAAATACGATGTTTCCTGTACTGTCATTAAAAAGCAACCATAGGATATCAGTGTGGTTTATTTCTTTACATATGTCCAGACTCTGAAATTAAGCAGACGTTTTCATATAACTAATACACAAGGAATAATATGCTAGGAACCATTACATGATTTATTGGAGATATTGATAATTGTGAAAGTAAGAGGCAGGGGAAAGCGTAAGACTAAGATATGAGGTCTAGTCATGATTTTGGCACTAAGTAGGTGCAACTTTGGGAAAACTACTTAAACTTTCTGATTTTAATTTCTTCACAAAATAACCACTAGTTCTCTCAGATTAGAAACTTTTCCAAATTTTAAAAAAAATAAATCTTCCAATATAATACATTATTTTCTCTGGGACCAAGTGAAAATTAATGTCCAACTTTAAAATATACTGTGTTGTTTTTCCTTACTAAAACCATGAGTGCTTATTTGGTATTTAGGGGTCTAATTTTGAGAAAGATCTTTCCTTTGGAGATTGAAAGCCCAAGGTTTCCAGGTGTTGTAGCTAGAAAGTTGCAGAGGTAGAACGATTGGTAGAACCATTTCCTGAGGTTATGTCAGTAGGGAAAGGAGATGCCTTGAGCAAGTTGGTGCTATCTTTTCCCCACGTCCATTAAAAAGCAGCATGGTTTCACCTCTATGACTTCTCTGAGATCCCTTGTCAAATACAGAGCCTTCCGACTTCCTTAAATTTAAGGTCAACATTACTCATTTAGCCAACTCCGGATCTCAGTAAAGTTTCCAAAACACAAAAGTTCACATGAGAGAAGACATGTTTTTTCCAACATAATTGATCATAATTGACACTGATTTCCTCAGAGCACTTTTTTTGTCTATGGGCAATAGGATCATTAGCAGGAAGCACTCTTAAATAAAAGAGAAAAGAATAGCAATACACATTAAAAATAGAGAAAAACTTATGACTACTTCATAGTTGAATTTTATTTCTCCCCCTAAAAAATCCTGACACACTATCTTTTTAGTCTTTGCTGATTTCTTGTGGTGTATAATTACTTTGAACTCTACCTCTGTACAGATCTGTTCTATAGGATTCACACAATGTAAGATTAATATAAATCTGCTTAGAATATTGTCACTGCCCAAGCTTAAACCAGTTTCAAGTATAAAAAAGGAAAAAATGTAATTGGTTTAAGATAGTTCTGGTTCACTCCATGGAACCGGGGGATTCTTGTTGTTTAGCAAGATATTGGCCCTGTCCAAAGAGATAGAAATAAAGTTGGAAGGGAGGAAGTTGGGAATAGTTGTTGCACAGATGCCCAGTGTGCTTGTTTCTCAGTTGTGCAAGCCAGTGAAGAAAGCCCATGGTCTAACTGGTGTAAAGCATGTAACATCATCATTATCCACCTCTGATTTCACAAATTAGATATACCTTCCATAGGAAAAACAAACAAACAAACTAGCATTTAGAGCTGTGTTTCTCAAATGCTATGTGATTGTAAATTACATGAGGATCTTTTAGATTGTGATTCATTATATCTGGGGGTGTAGCTTGAGTTTCTCTATTTCTAACAGCCTCCCAGGTCATGTCCGTGCAGCTGGTCCAGAGAACACATTTTGAATAGGAAGGCATGTGATGTCAATCTAACTTCACTTCCTTGCTAATAAACACCAACTGCTCAAAGAAAGTAATCACAGACAGTTCTGGAATTACAAAAGAAAGCATGGTTCTTTGAAGTTTAAGATGAAATCTTTTGATATCACAGGATGTTGTGAACCAATTATACCATTGCTATTTATATGTCTGTCATTGAATAGGATATTCTTTCAGGAGCCCATGCATATTATTTTTCTGTAATCAATGTAATTAGAACCAAGAACAATTTAATCCAATTTCAATAGTTCCTAATTCCTAGATTGTGGTTTATGTTACTCATGCAGAATAAAACATAAAGAATGTAGAGCTTCAAATTTCTGTTTAACAAAGGAAGAATGTGGTTAATCTGAATAGAAATTAATGTATATAACTATTATTTTCTGAATTTTATGAAGAGTATTGAGCAATGATTAAATAACAGATTGGCTGGTATTTCTTGATAAAAATCTAATTCAAGCATTTGAACTATTTAATAACATTAGCAACACAATATCCTATGGAGTTTTATAAACCAAGCTCAGGCCAGATGTTTTAGTAGACTATATTCAATTTTTCAACCTCTGGCTATGAGCTACAATGCACAACAACTGGTTAAAAAGGAAATAATTTAGGCAATCAATATAGTTTAGTAGAATTTATTTTTTAAAAGGACTTCATAAATGTTACATTGAATTTACTTTCATTTTAATATTGTGAAAACATATTCATACATCACATCTCAAAATACGTGGGAAGTGAAAGAAAAGACAGGAACAATGGCTTAGGACCGGGTACATAGAAACCACTAATTCTGTGTAGGATATCTGAAGATCATTTTTGAGAAATGGTAGCAGATGGTTTTGAAACCCCATGTCACATTGGTAGGTCCACCTCTAATTTGAACTGTAGAAAGGGGGAAGAAGTCCCTGTTCATTGAATGCTTTCCATCTCAAATGTTTATCACATATTTTTCTAATTTTCTGCCTCAGGTTCTTCTCAGAAGTTATCTGTAGGAGTCTGCTCAGACTATGTGCAAATGCAGCCTGAAAGGTTGGAGAGACAATTTTCTGAAATCTTCTACAGATATATTTTGACGATATTGCAGGTTCAGTTCCAGACCACCACAATGAAACAAATATGGAAGTAAAGCAAAATAAAAAAGTTTTTGGTTTCCCAATGCATATGAAAAATTATGCTTACACTGTACCTTAGTCTATTAAGTGTGCAATGACATTATGTCTAAAAAATCAATGTACATACTTTAATTAAAAATAATTTGTTTCTGGGCAGCCCAGGTGGCTCAGCGGTTTAGTGCTGCCTTCAGCCCAGGGCGTGATCCTGGAGACCAGGGATCGAGTTCCCCGTCGGGTTCCCTGCATGGAGCCTGCTTCTCCCTCTGCCTGTGTCTCTGCCTCTGTGTCTCTCCTCTCTGTGTTTCTCATGAATAAATAAATAAAATCCTTAAAAAATAATAATAATTTGTTTCTAAAAAATGCTAATCACCATCTAAACTTTCGATAAATCAGTCTTTTGGTTGGTTGAGGGTCTTGTTTGGATGTTTATGGCTACTGACTGATCAGGGTGATGGCTGCTGAAGGTTGGGGTGGCTACAGTTATTTTTAAAAATAAGACAACAATGACGTTTACTGCATTGATTGTTTTTTTCTTTCACAAACAATTTCTCTGTAGCATGTAATGCTGTTTAATATTATTTCACCCACAGTAGAATTTCTTTCAAATTGGAGTGAATCCTCTCAAGCCCTGTTGCTGTTTTATCAACTAATTTTATGTGATATTCTAAATTCTTTGTAATCATTTTGCCAGTCTTCACAGTATCTTCATCAGGAATAGATTTAATCTCAAGAAATCACTTTCTTTGCTTATCCATAAGAATCAACTCTTATCTGTTAAATTTAAATCACTTTCTTTGCTTATCCATAAGAATCAACTCTTCATCTGTTAAATTTTATCATGAGATTTCAGTAATTCAGTCACATTTTAGGCTCCTCTTCTTATTCTAGTTCTCTTGCTAGTTTCTACATCTGTAGTTACTTCCTCCACAAAAGTCTGAACCCTTCAAAGTCATCCATGAGGGTTGAAATCAACATCTCCCAAACTGTGGCTCCTACTGATGTTTTGACCTCTTTTAATGAATCATGAATGATCGTAATGTCATCTTGAATGGTGAATCCTTTCCAGATTTTTTTTAAAGATTTATTTATTTGTGATAGACAGAGAGAGAGAGAGAGAGAGAGAGAGAGAGGCAGGGAGAAGCAGGCTCCACGTTGGGAGCCCGACGTGGGACTCAATCCCGGGACTCCAGGATTGTGCCCTGGGCAGAAGGGAGGCGCCGAACCGCTGAGCCACCCAGGGATCCCCTTTCCAGATTTCCAACTTAACTTTTCCCAGATCCATTAGAGGAATCAATATCTATAGAAGCTATAGCCTTACAAAATATATTTCTTAAATCATAAGACTTGAAAGTCAGCATTACTTCTTGATCCATCGACTGTAGAATGGATGTTGTGTTAGGAGGCATGGAAACACTTTTCTCAGTTTTTCTCCATCAGAGCTCCTGGGTTACCAGGTGTATTGTGAATGAGCAGTAATATTTTGAAAGGATTTTTTTTTTAAGGGCCCTATGATTTTAAGAATGGTCAAAGAACATTGGCTTCAATTTTAAGTCACCAGTTGTAATAAAAGAGAGTCAGAAAAAAAAAAAGAAAAAGAAAAAGAAAAAAGAAAAAAAAGAGAGAGAGTCAGCCTGTCCTGACGCTTTGAATCCAGGCATTAACTTCTCTTCTTTAGCTATAAAAGTCCTAGATGTCATCTTCTTCCAATAAAACGCTTTTTTTATCTGCACTGAAAAATCTTTCTTAAGTCCAGCCACCCTCATTAATTACCTTAGTCAGATTTTCTGGGTAACTTACCATAGTTTCTACATTGGCACTTGCTGTTTGACCTTGCACTTCTACTTTATGGAGATGGCTTTTTTCCTTAAACCTCATGAATCAACCTCTGTTAGTTTCAAACTGTTTCAAACTTTTCTTCTGTAGCTTCTTTACCTCTCTCAAACTTCATAGAATTGAAGAGAATTTAGGCTTTGGCTTAAGGTAATGTTGTAGCTAGCTTTTTTTTTTTTTTTTAAGATTTTGTTTATTTATTCATGGGAGACAGAGAGAGGCAGAGGCAGAAGCAAGCTCCCTGCAAGGAGCCAGATGCTGGACTTGATCCCAAACCCTGGTATCACACACTGAGCCGAAGGCAGACACTCAACCTTGAAGCCACTCAGGCATTCCTGGTATGGCTAGTTTGATCTTCTATTCAGACCACTAAAACTTTCTCCACATCATCAATGGGGCTCTTTTGTTTTCTCATCATTCATTTGTTCACTGGATAGTACTTTCAATTTCCTTCAAGAACTGTTCATTTGCATTCACAACTTGGCTAACTGGCACAAGAGGCCTGTCTTTTGGCTTATCTCAGCTTTTTGACTTTCTTTACTCACTAAGCTCAATTATTTCTAGCTTTTGATTTAAAGTGACAGACATGTGGTTCTTCCTTTTACTATGGACATATAGAGATCACAATTTAGTGTTATTAACTGACCTAACTTCAATACTGTTGTGTCTCAGAGAATAGAGAAAACCAAATAAAAGAAGAGAGAGGGGGAAATGGATAGTTGATAAAGCAATTAGAATACTCAAAACATTTATTGAGTTTGCTGTATGATAATGGTGTGGTTTATGGTGGCCTGAAACAATTACTATGGTAATATCAAAGATCATGGATCACAGATCGCCATAACAAATACAATAATAATAAAAAATTTTGAAATATTGTGAGAATTACTAAAATGTGACACCGAGACATGAAGTGACCAAATGGTGTTGGAAAATGGCACTGATAGACTTCTTTGAATATGTGCACATATGTGGTAGGCAATATGTTCCACAGCAGAACTCCAGAACTTTGAAACTTGATATCCATTGAATAACTCCTCAATTATTTAAATACCTACTCTTGCCAGCCTTGGCCATTATAATTGTATCCTCTGTTTCTATGAGTTTGCATTTATAGACATATTATATAAGTGGAATCATATAGTATCTGTTTCTTCTGTGACTGGCTTGTGGATAAACCTGGAGGACATTATGCTAAGGAAACTGTTCTCTTGATGTTTTATTCGTGCAAAATTTCAGGTATAGATTATTCTTCATTGGAACTCATATCATTTTTCTTCCCTTATTATCCTTGTGGGCATAGATATTTCCTTTAATCTCTCTAAATGATTAGGAGATGAGATATTCTATTTTACTAGGTATAATTTACACAATTCAAATTAGTGGAATTTTCTTTATTAAAAAAAGGTTTTATTTATTTGAGAAAGAGAGAGTAAGAGAGAGAGTGCACGGGGCATGGGAGGAGGGGAAGTGAGAAGGGGGAAAGGGCAAGAGTGGAGGGAGAGGGAGAAAGATAGCAGACTCCTCCCTGAACATGGAGCCTGAGGTGGGGCTCAATCCCAGGACTCTAAGATCATGACCTAAGTAGAAACCAAGAGTTGAAAAAAAAAAAAAAAAAAAAGAGAAAAGAAAAGAAACCAAGAGTTGTCCACTTAACTGAGCCACGCATGTGTCCCCAAAGTAGTGTAATTGTTTATGGGATGAAAATAAATAACTTTTATGTATTGTCCATATGTAATATTCATTAAATTCTACAAGACAGTCACTAAGTCATAGTTGGGTGAAAAAACCTAAGAGTATTTGAATGTTTTTAACTTAACTTTTTAAAAAAGATTTTATTTATTTATTCATGAGAGACACACAGAGACAGGCAGAGACACAAGCAGAGGGAGAAGCAGGCTTCTCACAAGGAGCCTGATATGGGACTCAATCCCAAATTCCGGGATCACACTATAAGCTGAAGGCAGATGCTCAACCACAGAGCCACCCAGGAGTCCCTTTAACTTTACTTTGCAAGCTTTAATCTTATACATTGCCAATGTCTCTAGTCTAAAATAAAGCTAATATCCAACTCATAAAAATGATTCAATGGTATATGGAAACTGAGTTGAAATAGCAGTTGATAAATGATGATGCTCTTTAAATTTTCATTTTTAATAACTAACTTAATAAAATTTTATCTTTTTATTCTACAATATTTATCAATTGCTTTCTACTATCCTAAGTATAATTTGACATCAAGACAGATAAATTCTGGGCACTTGGCTCAGTCAGTTAAGCATCTGCCTGCCTTTGCTTAGGTCATGGTCCCAGGCTCCTGGGATTGAACCCCATATCGGGCTTCCTGCTCAGTGGGGACCTGCTTCTCTCTCTCTTTCTGCCTGCCACTCCCAGTGCTTGTACTCTCTCTTTGTCAAATAAATAAATAAAATCTTTAAAAAAATATAGGTAAAATTCTTAATATATTTAATAAAACATACTCTTGTATTGGTGAAATTATTTCTGATTGTTATTTTCCTTGGCTTATCCACCTGACAATACTACAGTATTGAAATTGTAAATAGGTAAAATAAAGATAGAATATTAAGATAAGGATGAATATTGTTAGAATGAATAATATATTACACAGAATTTATGCAAGGTATTTCCAGATTATATTCTTTTTGAGCAAAAAAAAAGGCAAATAATCATGATTTGTTCAATGCTACATTCTAGAATTGCTAACATAGAAAATTTGGATATGTAATTTGTCACACATTGATTATATTCCTTGTTTTGACATTTTAAAAATGGAAATCTGTTAAATTGAAAGGGTAGTTGAATATAATTTTGATAATGGATTGATATTTTGCACCAAGACTTGATTGACTCTAGCTAATAATTAAACACGTACTCACAAGATACTACATTAGGTATTGTGGAGCATATTAAAAAAAAAATCTAAGGCATTCTTCAACATTGAAATCAGCAAAACTCAAGGATGAAGGGAAAGATACCAGATTTGCAAAAACACGAGGCAATTGTAATCATATACGTATTTAGTGTAGTTTTTGGTTCTGTGAATCTGATTTTCTTTTATTTTGTTTTGTCTTCCTGGAGATAGGATTTTCTAAGGCCAATAGACAAGCTTACTATAAATAGGGAAATTTATCAGCCTCTCATTTTCTGGAGCAGGAAAACCACACATTTCAGATAAAAGATCTCTAAGTTTCTGTACCTGATTCCAATATGTGACAGGGGTGGGGAGGTTTCCCCACACCAACAAGAAATTTTCAGACACCACGTAGGCGTCCTATAGTTTAAGTCAATTCTGATGCTATCTTCTTGAATATAGCAGCAGATTACTCACGTTGAGGGTTCAGTCCAATGAAACTATCTATCCCCATTCAGATGCTAGTTGCAAGACCAGGTAGTCTTCTTTGCTTCTGACCAACTAGCTATAGATTAGAGGTTCCATTAACCCCTTGAATTGGATTAATTTGCTAGAGTGACTCACAGAACTCATAGGAACATTCTACATACTAGATTTATCAATTTATTATAAAAGGATATAAGTCAGGAATAGCCAAGTGGAAGAGATGTAAGGGCAAGGTATTGGGAAAAGTTGCCGAGCTTCCATGCTTTTTCCAGGTGTGCCACTCTCTCAGCACCTCCACATATATACCAATCCAGAAGCTCTCTGAATTCAGTTCTTTTGAGTTTTTATGGAAGCTTCAACACAAAGGCACGATTGATTAAATCATTGGCCTTGGTGACTAATTGAACTGGATCTCCACCCTCTTTCTTTTCCCCAGAGGTCATTGGGGTGGAACTGAAAGTTCCAACAGTTTAATCACATTGTTGATTCTCCTGGGCAACCAACTCCCCATCCTTAGGTGCAGTCCAAAAGTCACCTTATTAACATAACAAAAGAAACCTTTATGGCTCTCCTCACTTAGGAAATTCCAAGGGTTTGAGGAGCTCTGTGCCAGGAAGGGGATAAAGAACAAATACAGTTGACCTTTGAACAATGCCGAGGTTAGGGGTGCCAACCCCCATGCAATCAAAAATCTGGGCATAATTTTTGACTTCCTCCAAACTTAACTACTAATAGCCTAATGTTGTCTGGAAGCCTTACAGATAACATAAAGTTGACTAACCTGTATTTTGTGTGTTATATGTGTTATATGATGCATTCTTGCAATAAAGTAAGCTAGAGAAAAGAAAGTATTATGAAGAAAATTTTAAGGAGGAAAAAACACATGCACAGTACTATATTGTATCAAAAAAAATGTACAAACAGGTGGACCCATAACCATGAATCCATGCTGTTCAGGGTTAATTGTATGTATTTTTTATGATAAATCACGCTATAACAGATCACCTTTTCAGAAAACACAGAGAAGTTGGAGACACTGTGTTATTTTGGGAGCTACAGATATTACTGTTAGAGGATGGCCTTAATACTCACTAGATGTTGCATCAATACCTTCCATGAAACAAGGTCACTGTTTATACCGGTGCGCAGCAACAAAACACAACAAAAAATGGAAGGAGCTTGTGTCAACAACAACATCTTTCAAACTTCTATATTAAGCAAGTTAGATTCATGACAGTCATTTGTTTAGAAGTTCTGTAAATGGCAACAAAATGATTGGTACACATATGAGTTGTTTAATTTCAGCAGCTGGACTATGAACTATAACATTTCTTAAAGTGGTTTGGTATTTCTTGTCCCATCCAGATTGAGTATATATGTATAGTCAGATGTTAATAAATTGATTTTTCCTTTTGCTAACTTTCATTTCTGACTTCATCAACTTTAATTTCTAACACATATTCAAAAAGAAAATATACATGGTAACTGAAACAAGAAAAACACGACAAACTAATTAACTTCACTCCTTATTATTAAGCCCCATATAGGAAAGTTTGCTGGAATCAATGGCTGTTCATAGCACACTCCAGCCAAATCTACAGCTCATTGTCCTGCATGACAAGAAAACACTCCATCTGGGCTAAGGCAGAAAGCTGCATTTACCCATGTGACTTATTTAATCTTGGGCCACCTCTCAGCTTTCCTGTTTGTTCTGTATCTTACACACCAAAATGTGGTCTCTGAATTGGCCATGAAGACACCACTGCCACCACAAGGGGACAAAAATCCCACAGCTTTCATTATGAAGCCACTATCACTGGACAGACTCTGGTCAGTGCTTCCAGAATCACATGACAGTTACGTCGAGACTCTGGTGCCACTGCTTTTACCAGATTCAGTTCTGGTAAACCCTTGCTTTTCCTGCTTTACTTGTTTCTATTTTGAAGTCTGTACTGAGAGCATCTGATTGATTGCTGATTTCATGTGACCATACCTATGCTGCATGTAGGTTACAAAAAGATCTGGCACTTTCAACCTTCAATTCTGGGATATGTTTTGTCATATTAGGTGGAGGATTCCCTCCACACAACAAATGCAGCCCAAGATGATAAAAAATGACCATTGCATCTCCTTAGCATTACAATGGAAATAATATTGTACTGGAACAGACTTATTCTTTACACCTGGTGGTCAGTTCTTTGGTTTTTCAGTATGACTGTTAATTTTATTACTTTGGGTCTTGTTTTTCCTATTAAAAAAAAGGGGTTGAAGGACATACCTATTTTCATATCTACTATTGATCCTACTTTGATCTAACACTTGTGAACTTTGAAAAGGTCTTACCTGTCCACTATCCCCTTTTCCCATTATTGATGGCTTGGTAATTGAGAGGGTGAAAGTAATAATCACAGTAATATATTTACATCATCCCGCCCTATTTTTGCCATGGACATAAAAAGAAATTGTCAGGCTATTGATCTTACCAAGTTGAGAAATAGAATATAATGCTTTATATTTGAAATATTTATTTAAATTATTTTATTTCATAGGTATTTACAACACCCAAATAGAAGCAATATTACCTTGAATGAGTTATCAAAATTTAGGAAGAAACAAAGTTCATTATTTTGCATAAAACTCTTTATGATTCTTTTCTTCTCCATTCTCTCGCCCTTTAAAAAAAAAAGATTTTATTTATTTATCTGAGAGAGAGAGAGAGTGCACGAGCAGGGGGACAGGTAAAGAAAGAGAGAGAAGGACAGACTCCCCACAGAGCATGGAGTTCAAACCTAGGCTCTAACCCAGGACCCTGAGATCCTGACCTGAGCCGAAGTCAGACACTTACTCTACTAACCTACTCAGGAGCATTCTATCTCTTTATAATGCTTATGTGTCTAACAGTCTGGTGAGGTTAATTGGAGATTTAATTTAAAAATTGCTTTGCCTCTTTTCTTCTATTGTCCTGCTGGGACTCAAGGATAGGAAATACATGGAATCCAAAGCAATGACAATACAGGACATTTTGTGCTGTTCATGTGTGGGTCTTAAACTAGCAATAGTGATTTGCCCGGACTGTCTACTCTGTTTTCACACATGAATCTGTAGGAGATATAGAGGACTTTGGGGTTTATGACCCTGGCTATCTATTTTTGGTCTTCCTCGACAAGGTTTACGAAAGAGACTTGCTCTGCAGCCTCAAACCAATACCTTACCCATGAGAAATTATGTCTTTGTATTAGAAATAGATTAGCTCCAGGGTGTCTAATTAATGAGAATCTGGTTTTGGTGATGATAGAAGATTTGTTCCTAGGGTCAAGACCAATTCACTTTAAAATAGGCATAGCTACAATGTGTAGGATTTTGGATTTCAGATTGGTGGTATCAGACAGATCTGAATGGTACAAAACTGGTTGCCTAGATTCTATCACTTGAGTTTTAGTTCTGTTTCATTTCAATATCTTCTTGTTCCTCATCATTAACTTCACTAACTTATTGGAACAAAGAAAAGACTTTGTCAGGATCAACATATAAGCTTCAATGTGGAACTTCTTTAACAACCAACACCACAATGTACTCTCAAAGAAACTCTTGTTTTGTTTTGTTTTGTTTTGTTTTGTTTTGTTGTTGTTGTTGTTTTTGTGAGTTTTGGGGATTGGATAAGGAGAGTGTGAGAAGGAAAAGAAGTGAAGAAAAATTAAACTGTAGTCATAGTAATTCTCTTGGCTTGAACATCCAGAGATACATTTTTTTGTGTGTGGTGGTAGTGGTCTATCCTGAGGACCCCCGATGGATGTCAGGTAGTAAATATTAAGATTTTAGCAGTATCATATGAATTAACCACAGGAAGTAAGCAGAATTAGTTTATAAATAAACAAAGATGAAGGGAAACTGAGACATATACCACATGGAAGATTTTCTATCAACTGAAGGAAAAAATTAAGCATATCACCAGAAAAAAAGCCTCAATCTTATGGAAACATCTCAATCTGGGAGACAGGTTTAATAAGAATAAGAAAGAAAACTATAGTTAGGAAAGAAACTTCACAACTTTGTGAGTGAAAAACTATTGCTGAAGTTTTAGAAATTAGGAAAAAAGTTCAGTGAGGCACAGAAGCATCTTCACACATAGGATTTGATGTAGCAATCAAATGACAACCCATGTGAAATAACAAATAGCTAGATGTATTTGTCCTTTAGGTAAAGGTAAAGAGGACCAGGATAAAAACCATGTTGAAGTTTACAAATATGACTCACTTAAAGAGGTTAAGGAGAATCTCAAAGTAAGTCAAGCTTTTCTAATACAAGGATATGGCTTTGCATTGAAGAATATTTGCCATTAAATTACAACAGTTACCCAGGACCTAAAATATTCAAATTTGAGAAAATAACAAAGTTTAGAGAGAGCCCAATTAACCCATGTTGAGCCACAGAGGATGACAGTAGTCTTGGGGAAAACAGCTAACAACTGCAGATTAGGTAGTACAAATTTCCACTTTAAATATCTGTCCTGGAGGATGCTCCAGATTGGCAGATGTATGGAAAGACGGTTAACTCAAATAAAAAAAAAAAAAAAGAAAGAAAGAAAAAGAAAAGGAAAGAAAGAAAGAAAGAAAGAAGAAAGAAAGAAAGAAAGAAAGAAAGAAAGAAAAAGAAAGAAAGAAAGAAAGAAAGAAAGAAAGAAAGAAGAAAGAAAGAAAGAAAGAAAGAAAGAAAGAAAGAAAGAAAGAAAGAAAGAAAGAAAGAAAGAAAGAAAGAAAACACAACAAAGATCCGAAGTTTGTAATGTCTTTGCTCCTCACACCAAAATCCCTGGAAGTCCCCATGCCGCTCTGAAATTCATCTTAGGAGCACAAGTGTAGGTTTTAATGATTCAAAGTTAAACGCCTTATATAAATCATTTATCCTATCATGCTGGTTACCTTCCATCAAGTGCCAAACAAAGTAACCAAAGATGGATGAAGAACTAGAGGAAATTGAAAGGAAGGGACTCAAAAGCTCAAGGAAGAGCTGACGTCATCCCTCTTTTTCCAAACTGTCATAATGCCAAGTTCAGGTTAAGGGTGAGAAGGAGGGCAGAATAACACAAAAACTTGGCTTTAATTTACCTTGTCAGAAACACAAATAACTTATTAAGAAGGTAATAGTGGGGCAGAGGTGAGGAGAGAGCAATGCCATGTAGGTGTTGGTAAGAAATAAGGGATTATTTCCTAATAATTCATTATACATGGGTAAAATTTTAATTAAGCAGAATTATTAGAAACTTTTACTGGATTTACATTTTTATTAAATGTGGCTTTGGTAACCTGCAGGAATATTTTGCATATATTGGCATAGATTTTTTTGGTAGGATTTCAAAATTACTGTATGTGGCTTTTCATTAGCTATAGGCTTTTAAAGTTCCAAGTTATATTTGAAAACAAAGTAATATTTAAGGTAATTATTGACTTTTTAAACTGATACTTTGACAAAATGGAATTCCAGACTTCAGAAAAATTTGTGAAGTAAAGACATACCTAATAATGAAAGATTTAAAGAAGTGTGATGGAATCTAATGAATTTTGAGGTAAGACTGAGCAAACCTGTGACACGTCTTTCAAAGCTCCACCTTATGTTATACTTATATACATTCTAGACTGTTCAGGTAGACTTCTTACTTTACTTCCTCAGTGTTCCTCAAATCTCTTTCAGTTTTACTCCCAGTCATACCTGCATATCCCCTATACCAGTATCAAACTTTTATCCAATGTACCATTATTCAGTGATTTCTACAGGCCAGTCATTATCCTAGATACTGGATAATTTCCTGGCCAAACTTGCAAATCTAGAGATAGAGTCTAATGCAATAAAAGCTGACTTATAAAAACTGAAATATTATTTCACCAACAAGATAAAACTTTTATGTTCTTGTGAAGTAGATCATAAAAATAATAATAATATATGTATATATTACACACAGACAAGTTTGTGACTAATATGTGGCATATGAATGGGTAATACCTGGTTCTTTTTCATTTCTCATTTTTGCCCACCATTCTGTAGCATGTTTTAATTTTTTATTCCATTTTCACTCATTTCCATATCTCCTTAAATATATGCATTTCTCCAAATCCTCTTCTCTCTCATAATCTCATTCAGCATTAGGATAAAACTAAAACTCCTGTTTTTATCATCAACTCTATTTTATTAGCATCTCAAATGAAATATATGAACTATTATGTACCTGTTTCCCAGCCAAACCAACTCTTTCTATCTTCATGCTTCTATTTATCCATGCTCAACTTTAAAGCCTTATTTAACTTTTTGCTCTATTTGGCTCTCACCATGAATTAGTTCTGTTTTCATATGGTTAAGTATTTTTAAAAGTTTTTAAAATACTTCTCATCTCCAAAATCCAATGCTGTGCAATCTTATTTGGCCTCTATTATTTCCATATTTTAGGACTAGTTTCCCAACATCAATTTCTCCCAGCGACCACCAACTTCTTTGCAATTCATTGTGTCTGGGCTTCCAAAGTACTTTTCTTAAAGCCTATCTCATATCACTTCACTGCCGCCAAACCAACACGATCAGACTTCTTTTGATTCCTCACTTTCGAAATTAGAATTTGGAATGCATTTTTTTAATAAGGAAAATTGGTTAGGCATAGTTGAAATAATGCAATCAATACTATATTTCTGGGCACATAGATTAAAGAGACTACAGAGGACTCTAGGAAGCAAATTATCATTACCGTGATTTCCACTGAGAAATGTTTTCTAAATTTCAAAAAAATATTTATGATAAGCTTTTTTACTACAACATATTTATAACTTGGATTCCAAACATGCAGCTGAGATAAATAAAGAGGAATTATTTTATACGTGGATTATTTTTAAAAAATTCACCAAAGACTCCTATAATCAAAAATTTGCTGAAAATATTATGGATTTTAAGTTTTTTTAAACGTGTGTTGTTATGTTAAGTATAATATCCTTACTTCACTTTCAATTTTGTAAGGTTCTACTATCTAGCTTAAATATAATTTTTTGAATTTCTATGTATTAGCTCATATTTAGAAATAGCTCTTTGCCTACAAAAATAGACTAAAAAGGTAATTGTACTTTTTAAACCTTTAAAAAGTTTGCTCTGACTTTGTTTAAACTTGTGGCAAGAGTCAGAATTAGTTCCCTTTTGGTACAAAGCTCATACCACCTACTCATTTGTTATTTTTAATATTTTGTTTGTTTTCTTTGAGAATATCAGAAATATCAGGAATCATTTTTTGAATAATTTTCCAGATGTTGCTCCACTAGTTATCGGTATAAATGCGTTTGCAGGAAAGTTTAATTGGTGCTGTTAATTCAACTCAGGATCCTGTTTATTTTCCTAATTGCTGCCAGACATTGAACGGGTGGTTAATATATTAGAAACCTCCTGTTTTCCTGAACCTTTGCCTTACCCACTGGCAATTTTGTTAGGGAGAAAATCTGCTTTTCATTTACTTTCCCTACATTGAAAGCCCTTGCGTAAACCCTGGTAACATTATTTCTGAAGATAATACTTGAAAAACTTTTCCCTCTTGCATCTGTCTATATGACAATACACTTCATCCTGTTTCTCACAAATGTATGACTACTATTATTATCATCGTACATGTATTATATAACAGCATTATTCTCATGACAAAAAAAAAAGCACTTGTAAGCTTAATAATTTTCCATTGTGAGTTACTCACTATAAGCTATGTATCTTGATAACAGAGATATGGTGCTGTCAGTTGTGGGGGAGTCAAATGTGTGAAGGGATAATTCTAGGGTGGGAGGTGCAATATTGTATAGCGGTCGCATGATGCCCTGGAGTGTGGAGGAGACTGAGGAGATCAGAGAGGCTCTCCAAAATATTCTATCATCTAAAATTTAATAATAAGAGTTTTTTTTACCATGTTTCACTCTATAAATAACTGAGAAATTATGTAAGACAAAACAATTTTGATACCTTTTTTTTTTTGCACATATTATTTCTCTTCATTTCAATGTTTTTTAATTTTGAAGTGGTACATTCAAAGAAAAAATAGTTTTCCCTTCTCCCTACCTCTCACCCAGTGCTGGTGGATAAATATTTTTGCCACGTATTTAAAAGTAATATATCAACAAAGTTTTATTTCAGATACTCAACATCTTTTATTGCTATCTTTTTCATTCAGAAAAGGAAGTAAACCTGTAATTAACTACTGGGCCACCTGCTTTGTGTCTAGTCAATTAAGTTGCACCAATAAGTACAATGTTTCCTTAGATTTCAGAAAGGTTGTTTCTCATTAGAGGAATTTTAATAAATGATTAACTAACATCACATTTGTTTTTTGTTGATTTATTTTGATTTTGTTCTCTGGTCCTTTCCTATTTTCTGGGACCCAATATACTCTCCATACTTTTATTGTGAATTTATTATTCACCCCACCTACATCTCCAGGCCTAATTCTTCACCGAGTTCCCTTCCTTCTGGGACAATGACAATATTGCTCCTCTCTTACTGCTTCTTCTCTCAGTTCCAAAGAAAGTTCTCCATCTTCTATTGCTAAAAATCCCACCAACCAACCTTCCTTCCTGATAGTTCTAGCTCTATGACTTTGGAAAATCACTTCATCTTTATGGCATTTGTGATTTTTATTTGTAAAAATGGGGTTTGAATTGTTGGACATGTAGAGTCCATTATAAGACTAAAGATCGATCTTTATCCTACATTTTCTGTCTTTTCCTATTTTTTATACACCTATTCTACAAGGCTAATATAATGATACTGACTTCAGTCAGAAATGCTGTCACTTTCATTAATTCCAATAGCTAAATATTTAATAACTAACTTAATCAGTGGGTTCTTAAATAATATAGTAATAATTTATAATCAGCATTTCTCTTAACACATTTTTATTTGATATTTTCCTTAGTAAACATTGATTGATTCTTTCACCTCTAACATTTCTAGTTGATGGAAAAGAATAATTTATACTTTCCTAAGTTCCCTTGCCTCTCTTCTTATTTCTAAACTCTTGGTAGAATTCTATGCTTATTTCAGAAAATAATTTTTTACAGGCCTCCTGTTTTTAGTCATTGTGCTAATTAGATTTTCAGAGCCCTGTATTATTGTGTTATGATTTAATAAAAATATACAATCTTTCTCTTAAACACACACACATATTATACAAGTCTTACAGAGACATATTCAGGTTGCACTTTTATTTTTGCAACAGTAACAATCTTAATATAAAATAAATCACTTCCTTTCCCCTGCATATGTCAGTGCTTACCACTTGAGTCATTTTCTTCACACCCTTTCACTGTAGAAACAGATGTTATATGCCAACTGGAAGAAAAAGTGCTAGCAGGCATTTGTAGACCACCTGGCTACCTGCACAGGGTTTTGCACTCCTCTGGCTGGTTTTTCCACTTTTGTGATTCACTTAGTCCTGTTTCTTGTTCGGTTCTCTAATAATTTCCAACAGTCAAAAACAACTGACTTTGTGCAGAGGAATTAAAGAGGAAAGTGATGGATTCTGTTACAGGACAACAAGTCATGTGGACCCTTCCCCATTAAACATTTAGTCTGAAGACCGATAAAATAGAGGTATGTCAGTAATGTTCCTCAAGATTAAGTGTATATTTACAGATGCAATTGGAAAATGCTGCAAAGCAATAGGATATATCTGAAAATACTTTGTGAAATTTGTCTCTGACATATGCCCAACTACCTAAGTCGATTATGAAAACTACCTAAGAAATAGAATCAATGGGTGCCTGGGTGGCTCAGGTCATGATCCCAGGGTCCTGGGATGGAGCCCATTGTTGGGCTCTGTTCAGCGGGGAGCTTCTCTCTCTGCCCCTCCCTCATACTCTGCTCTCTCTCGCTATCTCTTTTTCTCAAATAAATAAATAAAATCTTAAAAAAAAAAAAGAAATAGACTCTAGGAAGGCAGCTGATCTTTAGAGCATGGTTAGTTGTGCTTTGTATACACAACATGGACACAACATGCTACACAACTTCTCCCTGGTGACAGGAAGATTGAATATGATCTTATCTTCCCTCCACTCTCACCATCCTTTAGTCATTTCTATTTCTATTATGAAGTCTTCCCAGTTTCCAAAGCTCAGATCTTTAGTGATATTTAAATCCTTTCTTTTCTGTTCTGCATGTCCAATTAGTCATCACATTCTCTTTGAAATTACTTTCATATCCTTTCTTACATTCATTGTTCTCCTGGAATATGGCTACTAATTCTCTAATTAGTAGTTCCTCTGTCTGGTTGTGTGCCTATTCAGATACATATTGTACGTTGATGCCACCGTCTTCCCAAAGTGCAGTGCTGATATTATTTTATCACTTGAGAATTACATTAGTACAGACCCAAGAGTCCAGGTGCTTGAGTTCTGACTCCATTACATGTGACTTTAGGCCAGTTACTTGAGCTTTCTGTGCCTCAGCTTTTCCAACTGCAAAACAGGAATAGTAACAGTGTCTCTCATAGAGTTTGTTAGGGTTAAATGAGTTGTCATATTTAGAATATTTAGAATGGTGCCTACCACACACTGAGCAGTAGATCAGTCTTTTCTGGTATTGTTTAAAAACTATCAAGGAGTTCCTGTTGGTTCCAGGACACCTTAATAGAAGAGCCAAGATTCTCTAAGATTTGATTAGACATTGTGTTCCAACATACAGCTTTGAGTTTAGATGAACGGAGATGTGGACTAAAGGTTAACTGCCTTTTAAGATATCTTCTTTAACTGGTCTGTACAATCAATGGAAAAATACAATGTTAATAAATACTTCTTTGGAAGAGAGGGAAAAAAAAAAGCTTGCTTGCTAGTTTTTTTTTTTCTCATTATCTGCATAGTAGTGTTTTATTAGGATCTCATTAGGAACTGTGTCCTTATCACAATTTCACTGAAACATATTTCCAGTGCTTACATCACAGTTATTTCAAATGTTTGGTTGTTTGCCTCTTCCACTACACTGTGCAGATTTACAGGGCCTGCACGTGTAATTCCTATCAACAAGCCTATTGTGTAGCATTATGCACAGCATAGAATAAGTGTGTGGAGAAAGGCATGACTAAATATTTGAGAGATCAGCCATTTAGGTCACCTTGCTAACCACTTTTTGGTTAGCTCTTCTACAAGTTGGTTTCATGTATATTTATTTGTGAGATGCAATGGAATTGATTATTAAAGGTACTGAGTAGGGGGCTCTTTTTCTTCTTCTTCCACTTCTTCTTCTTCTTCCTCTTCTTCTCAGGAGGCATTAAAACAAGATTTGGAGTGGGGATAGCATAATGACTATAATTTAAGCTACTGCATTGGTCCTTACGAAGTGTCCGTACATTTAACACTCCATATGGTAATTATAACTTCCCTAGAATGAGTCAGGGTTGTTTATGCTTTCATAAATCAAGCAGCTGCAGCAGAGCAGAAAGACTCCATATTAGCACTTCCTCCTAAGACCATGAATGTGCTTAAAAGATTTTTGCAAATTTCTCTTGAATTCAAGTTGTTTGTTCAAAGTGATAGTTTTATGAGACTGCCACATGGAAAATGTCCTTCTTTCTCAGATTTTCCATTTGTGATATAAATCCACGTGTAGTGCCATTTTTAGAAAGGCATTAAAGCTTATATAATAACCCCCAGCTGAGTTTGATAAAAGGAAAGCTTAATTTACAGGTAAAAATATGTTTATATGAAATGACAGCTAGGGAAGTTATGAGTAAGACTTGGAAAAAAAATACATGCTAACTGGTTGATAACTTATTTCCTGTATTCAATCTTCTGACTATATGGGGAAAATCCTGCCATAACAAATGCTAGCCATCCAAGTATCTTCCTTAACATAACACAGACTATTTTGAAACTATATTGATATATGTGAAATTACACTTGCTTTAAATATCTTTTATTAAAACTATTAGATATCTTGAGGGGAATATTTTTAATAATGATACACATATGTATCATTAAAGATTTAACCTTACTTCCTCTGGTGAATTATTTTATGTCTCAAGCTCAGTTTTATCAGCCAGAAAACGAGAATATCCAAATTCTATCATGAATTTTCAGACAAGAAAATTTGGAAAGAAAAGTAGCTGTGTATATCATAAAAAAAAAATTCTTTAGGAGAAAAAGAAAGTCTGGTCACAAAATTTCAACTCTGAGAGTATGCTTTAGTAAATAGGCAGTTAAATAATTTAGAAACTATTCAAGTTTTTCTTTCTTCTTCTCTTTCTCCCTCTCTCCCCCCTCCTCCTGCTCCTTTTCTTCCTCCTCTCTTTCTTCCATTTCTCTTAGCTAGAAAGGATCTAAAAATAATTAACAGAATGATCTCTCCTTATTTTAGAGTTGAAAAACTAAGAAACATAGAGGTTAAGTGAAATTTCTGTGGTCACTTGTCAACAAATGATAAAACTGAGATTTTAAAGCAGTTCTGACTTTTTTTCATTGCTTCATTTCAAGACCTGGGGTCTATGTTATTGTACATTTCAGAAGAAATAGATGAGTTTCTGAGAAATTAGTGAGATAGTCGTCAGAAAAAAGATAAGGAAGGCAAATGACTACAAAATGTCAAACTGAATTATAAATTTTATTATTTATTTTCTATAAAAATAATATTCTAAGATGCATTAAGCTAGTTCTCATTTGATCCATTCTTTCACGCCTTTGTATTTTCAATATATTAAAATTATCAAAATGTCCATATCGAGTGTTATAGCAACTATGATACATTTTGGTTGAAGCAAGCATAACATTTTGTCAGATTTTAGTTGTATGTCCCTCTATATGTATAGTTATATAATATTATAGTACTACTCATGGGTGTTTTAGTCTAGCCTCCCAGGTGGAAGTCAAATCCAGCTATGTGCCTCTTTTGAGAACACTAAATTGCTGAACTTTGGTAGTTTCAGTGCATCGCTCTATCACTAGGTGGCTGTTAGAACATCTTGTGGACAATATTCATTAATGACCGAAAGTGTACATTAGTCTGTATTCCGAATATTTATTTGGATGTATTGACACTCAAGTGTAAAAATTGGGCTCTGGCAGTTTTCTATATCATATCTGCTAGGACACTGACAGAACCAAAGCAAATCATTGCTCATTTCTTTTTGTTTTTCTTTAATTTTAATTATCTATTCATGAGAGACACACAGAGAGAGGCAAAGACATAATCAGAGGGAGAAGCAGGCTCCCTGCGGGGAATCTGATATAGAACTCTATCCTGGGACTTCAGGATAACAACCTGAGCCAAAGGCAGATGCTCAACCACTGAGCCACCCAGGTGCCCCAGATCATTGCTGATTTCTTGACCCGTTTTTGGTCAATGGTTTTATGCTGGAGTTTCATAAATTGATGAGTTACTGATATTCTTTGAATTACTTGAAAAAAAGTGTGTGCGTATTGTGTGAATTCTTAAATACATATATTTATCTATAGATGTCTTTATCTATATAAATATGTATGTATGTTAGTATGTTCTTTTTGTTGATATATTCATCAAATTTCAAAGTGGTCTGAGTTCTCAAATAGAGTTAACAGCTCAATGCTCAAATATCCACTATTAAGTATAAATCAATTCTATCATTAGATTTTTTAGGTATAATCAAACAGCAATGAATTTACCAAGATATAATATTACTTAGTTGCCCTTTTCTTCTTTATGTGTTGATTATAGAATGAGCTCTTGAAGTAGTTGTATTTGGAATATTTGTGTGAATGTAAGTCCTCTCACATCAATTCAGGAATCTTAGTTAGGAAGGAAATGAGATTCTGTGACCGGAAGAAAGACATCCTTTCTACTTCCTGTACAACTAGACCAGAATGGTGTTGTATCAGTTCACTTAATCAGGTCCTCCTAAGTATTTATAGTATTTTCAGCCTCAGTTAGATCTTAGAATGAGTAGCAGAGATTTCCGAATTTGGTTTGTCAGGTGATGCCAAGGAAAATACAATCACTCCACATATTGTGTGTGTGTGTGTGCATGTGTATGTGTTTCAGTGTAGGGAATGGAAAAAAGGGAGAGATTAAAGTAGGTAAACAGAGAGAAGAGAAAAGATGGTCCAAATATCATTGCAAACAGGCTAATGAACTTCTACAAATAGAAATTAAATATTAATTTGTTTACTTTCTTAACTGAAGAATGAAATAATATTAACAACTAATACTTATTGGACTTTTACTTCGTGCCTATTAATTGTGCTAATGCAACATGCCTTATCTCATTAATTACTTATAACAATTATTTGAGGTGCTGCTACCATTTTACGAGTATGTGACCAAGATCATATAAGCAGTAAGAAGCACAAATCTGTCTAATTCGTATTCTTATCTAATTCTTTTCTTCATATTCTTCTGCAAATTCCTCCCAGCTCTCCTGCCTTTAGTGTGTGTTCCACACACAAACAACAACAACAACAATTCCTACTGCTACGATTAGTAGTGCTTGTTAGCTTATTTAGGTTAAAACTAGGGGAAAAGGTTGAGTTCTCTATTGTATGTATTCTAATACAGAGACAAAGATTTACTTTCAAAGGTAGAGAAGGAAAAAGGATCTTAGCAGGCAGAAATTGGAGTCAGAAACTCAAAACCAGAGATGCACAAGAAAGTATAAACTCCTCTGGAACTCTCAGAAACCCTGTTGAGTGCTTGAGAATTTCTACAAGACATGGATCTTTACATTATGGGGGCATTGTGAACTTAGCCAATATCTGAGTTACATTTGGAATTGCACAACTTGACCTTTGGGAACTTGTGTTTATCTTTCCTAATAATCTAGTTAATAATCTTTTCTGTATTCATTATCTGGCAATTTTACATGAAAATTGTCTAGGTTACAGTTTGAGACGTAATATCATTACTCTTTTCTAGGGTTGTAGATTTATATCTCCCATTTTGGGAAAGGTGGTCATATTCTCAGTTGCTCAAGATAGTCTTGGTTTATCCTTCTTATCGTAGAAAAATTATTAATAGAGTCCTAGTTTATATAGTCAATTACATGATCACTCTATTTTTTCATGCCATATCTATTTCCTATTATCTATGAAGGATTCCTAATAGCAGTTTGTCAATCCCACCTTCAAATTTTCTAAGGTCACAATGATGCAATCTAATTATATGAAAGATATGAACTCATTACTCTTAATGCAACATCTCAGAAGTATGACTGCTTTACATTTACAAGTGACTATAAGGCAGATGTGACAGAAACAATCTCTTATGCTTTACTACTAAAGAAAACAGTGCAGACTAATGGATAAAATGTGGGCATTGGATTCAATGATTCTTGGGCTTGATTCTCAGTTTTGGCAATAATTGTGTGATTTTTCAGAACTCAGTTTTTTCTTTTTTTAAGATTTATTTATTCATTAGAGAGAAAGAGAGAGAGCAAGAGAGCATGAGTGGGAGGGGCAGAGGAAGAGGGAGAGAGAGCTTGAAGCAGATTCTGTAGTGAGCATGGAGCCTGATGCAGGGCCTATCCCAAGACCCTGAGATCATGACCTGGGCCAAACCAAGAATCAATGGCCTAATCGACTGCACACTCAGGCACCCCAGGATTTACTTCTGAACCATCGTTTCTGAGTCCTTTTTTATTCTTTATTTTTAAATATTTTATTTATTTATTCATGAGAGATAGAGGCAGAAATACAGGAAGATGGAGAAGCAGGCTCCCTACCGGGAGCCTGATGCAGGACTTGATCCCAGGACCCCAGGATCACCCTGAGCTGAAGGTAGACGCTCAACTACTGAGCCACCTAGGCATCCCAGGCTCTTTATTTATCTTTAAACTATGAAGGTCTAATTTAAGACCTTCATAATGTTGTTGTAAATTCACCACTATAAAAAATGATGAGCATTACACATGCACAAAGTAGGAATAGACTTTGAAAAATGGTCACTTTATTATTATTATATTCTTTCAAGAAATGCCCTTCAATCCCAATCAGGTAATAGGTGAGTGATGTCCAGAAGAAAATGAACTTCTGGATTTAAATAAATAGGACACTTTTATTCACTATGTTTTAAGATACAAATATAATTTTTTTTAAATCTAAAAAAGTGAGCTCTATCATTGAAGTAAATAATGGGTGATACATTTGAAAATTTCAGAAATAGAAATTAACACTTTAAATCTATTCACAAACAAATTTTGAACTTTTTATCCATAGCTTGATATTTGTTGAAAAGCAATTTTCTTCTTAAAATTAATCTGCTTTGAAAGATAATCAGAATTTTGAAAACAATATTTTCAATTTGTAATCTCTGTCTCTCATTTCATTCTCAAATTTTCAGATAAATTAAGATATCTTTATTTCTGTTAGGTTTCTCTTTTTTAAAAAAAACACAAGTTTATTGAGGGATAATTCACCCAGTTAATTACAGAATTTAATGAGTTTTAGTAAATTTACCAAGGTGTACAAGCCTCACCATATCCAGTTTGAGAACATTTTCATCACCCCAATAAAATCCTTCGTATCCTTTTGTAGTTAATCCCCACTCCCACCCCCCCAACCCCAGTAAAAAATGTTGGCTTTTATTTATTTATTTTAAATTTAGTTTTTTTTTAAATTTTTATTTATTTATGATAGTCACACACACAGAGAGAGAGAGAGAAGCAGAGACACAGGCAGAGGGAGAAGAAGGCTCCAGGCACTGAGAGCCCGATGTGGGATTTGATCCTGGGTCTACAGGATCGCGCCCTGGGCCAAAGGCAGGCGCCAAACTGCTGCACCACCCAGGGATCCCAATGTTGGCTTTTAAATAAGCAATTATATTGAAACATTTTCCTCATTCCAAGGCCACTCTGAATCAGGAACACCGTTAGAAAGTGAGGATATGACTCTCAACAAGAAATGAATTGAGAGCAAATTCACCTCTACATGGGATAGTAGAGAATGGGCAAGAACCGTGGGCAGGGGAGGTGAGGATGGCACCACTTGATTGGAACTCAACAGAGACCTGTACTGACTCAGGAGAGCATAGACCTGAAGACTTTCAGGGAAAGTCCATGCCCCACTCTTGTCTCTTAATGCTTTGCATAACATTATTATTTGTAACATATTTCAAAATTGATTGAGCCTATAAATTAAAATTACTGAGATTGGAAACTTGTTGATTATTCTGGCATAATTTTATCAGTCAAGAACTTGCCAGAAAGCAGTTCTGATTATTCAAATTGAGTGCATTTAATGAAGAAAATCAATTGCATGGATGATGTAACAATATAGAAAGTAAACTAAAGACAGCAAGGCAACCCAGAGATTAGCTACTAGTACTTGCTACCCTTGGAACAGAGGAACAATGGGAGAAGATGGTATTAACCTAGACACCAAGGCCATACAATGAAAGCTAGAACCACACTGAGGCCAGTCGGATAGACACTGGAACCGCAGAGAGCAGGGTATCTTCTGGGAACTGGAAACAGATGCAGTAGAGAGCAAAGGCCAGAGACTCTCCACCATTCTCCTTTCTTCTCTTCCGTAGTCTTTCGGCAGGCCTTCTTACTGGTTGCTCCTATCAAGAATCCAGAGGTAAAGGGAGAGAACAGAGAAATATAGCTCCTGCAATGTATAGCAAAACTGGGGAGAGGTAGTGCGAATCTTAAAGCGAATTGGCTATTGATTGGCACAATAGCCTACGATATTCAGTTAGTGGGCTGACTTTTGGGGAGAAGGTGGGCACTCCTCACCTCTGAAAGACTCATCTTTGGCTTTGTCAAAGTGAGAGAGCCAGGGCCATACTTTGGCCCCCTCAACTCTTTTCCCTTGAAAAGAGATAGCTGGAGGGGAAAGGTAGAGGAATATTGGAATGATAAGGAGGAAGTAGAATAATGTCTTAAACTCCTTTTGGAGGCCAATATCTTTCCCAGCCTTTGTTTCTCTTTTAATCCAATGATCTTAATAATAATGCCTTCATGACCTAGGAATGCTGATATTGCTCTTAGGGGAGAAAATATCAAAGAACTAGAAAACCAGGGATTAAAGAGATGGGGGACTGCATTTTGTAACAGAAGTTGGTCTGAACCCAACTTTATTCAGATTGTAAAGGCATGCAGTTGATGGACACACTGAGCTGGCTAAAAGCAAAATGAGGTTGCATGACTGACTCACTAATAAAATTAGGAAGAGAACTTAACAGGAATGGATAGCTTAAAGGTGGGCATGTTTATTCTTCAATTCTTCCTCTCTCTTGAAATGCTGAATCAATTCTTAGAGCTCCAGTGACCTTTTTATCCAAGAAGTGAATCTCAATCTCTCAACAGGTGTTCTGTTGTTGGATGACAGATCAGAAAGACAAGAAATCTGAATGCCTGATACACAAAGGAGACACCAAACATTCCACAGACTATGTTCCTCTTGAGGTCTGTGTAAGCAGTACATGTAAATGTTTCAATTCTTGTTACTTTGTTTTTATTCATTAAACACAGTCTAAATTAATTATTACTGATTTTTTCCTTCCCAGATCCATGCCCCCAACAGCTTCTATTAATTTTCTCAATCCAAGAAGAAGAAGAAGCATATTTCAAGTGAGGAAATCTTATACTCAGTTTGGCTAACCCACAAAAGAGGTGTCTGAAACCTGCCACCGAGTTGAGGGATTTTTGAATGCATTGTACGCATGAATCTCTAATAGAAAAGAATGAAGCAGGGTTGGTTTTTCATATTCTGTGGTCAAGTCATGCATATTAACAGAATGTTTTCTTTTCACATCTCTCTCTGCCTGTCCTCTGTAAGAGTTCAGAGAGGAAGGCTTATCTAACAGACTGGCCAGTGATGGAATGGATGCTTCACAGATATTTCAAGCAGGCTACAAGAATCCTCCCAGTTGAGTCCTACTACAAATCCATCATTGATCCTGGATCCAGGCTACAGCTGGCAAAGGAGAGGAAATACAGAGTTCAAAATAAGGTGAGGAGGCTCACGGCCAAAAAATCCCATCTGCAGCGACTACTTATGGCCTACCCTGGCCCATATGGAAGTTCACTGCTTTTACCATTTAGAGTTCCCAGGAGAGCTTGTCTGGAAGGAGAAATAAATCCCCATCCCCACTAACAACAGACCCTGCATGCTGCACGTGGGATAGTGCTCAGCAGGCACAGCTGCGCTTGCAGTTTTACATAAACATCCGAGGCCTTTCTGAAAGCGTGAGTTTCACTCTTCCTTTTGGAGAGTTTTTCTCCTCATTTCAAGTTCTCTGCACATATATGATTTGCAGAAACTGAGCCAAATGGAAATCACGTTAAAGTGTGAAAAGAGATGGCATTTGGGCCAGGACCCAGGATATCAACCATTGAATCCCTCCTTCAACCCACACTGCCCCACATGCCATGTGCCTGAGAGATATATGCACAGAGGGCAAGGCCAGGCCAGTGCAAATTCTACATCATTGTGTGGCTTTTGCCCTGAATCCCAATGTAATATCACCTCCTCAGGCAGTTACCAAAGGGAACTGGCCCCAGACTGGTCTCACCTGTCAAACATGTGGAAGCAGATCCCACCTCTACTGACTTGGGACTTACCTTCACACCAAAAACTCTTCACCCACTAGGACTAAGGCCAAATAATATTTCTTGCCTTTAACAATGACCCATTCTTGATGGAAGAAAGATGAGTAAGGAAGAGGCAGGAGCTTGTCCCACTTGGTTGGTAGATGTAAAGGAGTAGGACAGGAGTGTTAGCTTCCTCTAAAAGGCCAAGGTTAAGATGCCCTGTTCATGCTATTTCTGTACCTTTGCTGAAGTATGAAATCTATACACATTTTAGCAGAAAACTCTTTGTGACAGGATAACATTCCTTCTTTCTTTTGTTACAGTTCTTTAATTTTCTTTACTTTTTCTAATTTTATGTTAACCCTACCCCTTTGAATCCAGATGGATGGATATGATCCAGGAACAGACAATTAGTGTATTCGGCCACAGTGATTCAGAGATGGCAGTGAGACTCAGTGAAGCCCATGAGTCTCAATACTGGAACATTCATTTGAGCCTTTGAGAAAAAGGTCATACTTACAACTAAAGTTTCTGGAATGGCTGGCAGGCATTTGTCATTGTTTAAATCTGCCAGCGAATGGAGCCAATGCAGAGGAAATCAATGTTATTTCTAGATTTTTCACTTTAATGAGGAAACCATTTCTTTTCTTTCCTTCTTCCTTCCTTCTTTCTTTCCTTCCTTAGTCCTTTTATTTTTTTAACTTAGGTTACACTTATGTCACTCTTGGCTAATAAAAGTTTGCTACACATCATGTTTACCAGATGAACTACCTATTTTAATTGCACATATTTGGAAAATGCTTTACGTATTTTATTCACATATGCTATTTGGGGGAATCTATAGGTTATGTTGGGCACAGAGTCCAGAGCCCACTCTCAGTAATCAAGGTTATGGAAAAGAACTCTCATAAGTAGGGAACTTAAGCTCCAGAGTAGCATTCATTGATTTCAGGAAATTTACCCTGATGTATTTGTCATTTCTGTCATTCTTCTAAGATTAATGTTACTTTTGTTACTCTCTTCTCTTTGAGGTTTTCTCTTCTATGAAATAGCAGAACTACCTGCATCTCAGTTTCATTCATTAATTGAATTTGTTCAATATAGCCCAGAGGACTGTTTTGCTGTCATTTGTGGTACAACCTTTGGAAAATGTTCCAGATTATTATTATTTTTTTTGCACTCTCTATTATGCCATTAAATTCAATTCTCTCATTATATGATCCACTCTGTGCGAAGCTTGGGACCCATGAACAAGCATCGGTATCTATATTGCTTTCCTCAGGCCTTGAACTTAGAGTTGGCAGGACATCTAACCAACACTTAATAGAGTATATGCCTGTGAGACATATATCCATGGTGAACAAGTGAACCTTAAATACGTGCTTGAAGCTTTTCAATGAATTGGAACCAAGAACTTCAACTTGTAGGTGCATTAAGTCTCATAATTTTGAGTCCCCGGTTGGCAAAACTGAAGGATTCCTAGAGGCATTGTTTTCTGAATAAAATGCTTCTCTCCAAAGCCTTGTAACAGCTTAAGTTGCTTTCTTGGACACAGGGGAAACATAATGTTAGGAGTGAACTAAGTTATCTTAAACTCTGAAGACTTGCCTTTCTGTCCAGAATATTCTGCTTGCCAGGGTCACTTGCCGCACTCTGCTCTCTTTGTCTGAGTGCTCTTCTCTGCCCTAATCCTGCTTCTCTCTGTTCCTACAGTTAATCTGACAGAGAGTTAGAAGCTTCCTCTCACTTTATAGAAAAGCTTCCCCCATAGACTACCCTAAATTTGCAGTAGAAAACCAGACCAGCCCATATTATTTGCTCTGTAGTAAATAACATGGGAATTCTGTGAGCTTTGGGGTTTGGTGAATGCCCTGATACTCCAGCACCCTGAAAAATCAGCCAAAGTTCTCTCTTAACTTCCTACTAAGCCTGAATTTAGAACAGTCTAAATCATCAGTTTCCAATATTTCTATTCCCCAGATACTCCTTGGGGGATTTTGGATTTCATGAGCTTAGAAAAATCACACAGAGAAGCATATGATTTTTCCATTCTTCCACATATTTGTTCATATTTTAGACATAAGATGTCAACACAGCCTGAAGCAGCCCCCTCATCACTGAAAAAGGGGCCTCCAAACCTGCTCTTCTGTGGACTTTTGCATTTTCTATGTATACAAGTCCTCTAACAATTTAGATTTTATTTTGATATATTATGTCCTATTATCATACATATTGAAGGAACAATAAAGCTAGGATCACATATTATTTTAAAGCTAGTAAGATATGCTTATCCAATATTGTCTTTTGTGAAACAAAAATATAAAAAAAATTTAAGTGATTTCATGCCTGTAAAACTTAGTCATATGATTTTTTTTTCATGTGTTTATGTCATTAACCAGGTAAGATTTGAGTATTTCTATTTTGTAGCAAAATCTGACCTTTAGGACCCATTCTCTTATCTCAGAGTTTTACTATTAGGATTACATAGCATCCTTCAGGTTTTTTTTTTTTTTTTAATTTGACTATGGAAAACTCTGTCCCCAAGTTTCCAGATGTTTGAGCCCATGACTATCTGCCCAGTAGTTTATGATGAGTAGTGACTAGAAGATATGCCAAAATAGGAAATGGGCAAATCTTTCAGGCTGACTTTCCCCCACTTGTCACTGCATAAAGAATCTGTTGTGATCTCACTTCCTGATATTTAGTCTCAATTTACTAGAATCCAGCTGTTCCAAACACTGTGCCTTCCCATTGCTTACTTGGATTCTGGAGCTTAATTCAAAATTTCCCTTGGGAGCTCCTGGGAACTGAGATCATCCTGGTTAGTGAGGTGCTGCTAGAAAACCCAAAGATGGAGTTGCACATCCCCAGAAATATGGGACTTTCATGTCTGAAGTGATCAAGCAATTCTTAAAGGCTAAGCTAGCTGCTAACTATCAGCACTGGCTTGACACCTTTGAACTTGAAATCAGAATGAACCAGATCACATGTGTTGCTTAAAATTCAAGGCCAGGCATCTTGGGCCTTGTGAAAACTAGGTGAGTGTACTCTGTTCTTCATGCACACTTACTACTGCACTGGATTCTTCATCCTGGGGCATGGGATGGGACATGTGGATTTAGAGGGAAATGCCTAGTTGAAGAAGACTAAGTGTTATCAAAGATCCTTCCAAGTCTTAAGGAAATATGTGGGGTTATTTGGATACAAGTTGGAAAGATTTTAGAAACCCTTTTTTCTCACTAATAAATGCTCACTGTAGAAAATGCAGGGGGAAGGAGCTAAATCTCATTAGGATATATCTTTATTTTTTTTTTCTAAAAGAAAGAAAAAGAAAAAGCCTATCTCTTTCTTTTTATAGCCCACCTTGTACCCAAGAGGCAATGTTGTAGTGAAGAAAATTAATGTCATTGAGAATAATATGCTGAAGTTAGCATGAGTCCAAACTCATTTTATGACTTCAACCTTCATGTCCAAATGGAAAGAAAAGATACATGGACTTACTGCTCAGCAGTATCAAGTAAGTACTGTACATTGAGTTGTATGTCTAAGATGTAAGATATAAGAAATTTCTGGAATAAGAGTCACTGTTTAGTGTTTATTATTGGGAAATTATTGGGACAAAGTAGCTAAAGCAGTCCTTGGAAAATCTGGTGAGCAGTGCTACCATATTGTTGATGAAAGAGATTCAGAGGGGTTGATATATCTTTACCATGACACTACTACAGTGCAAAGTTTGTGATATTCTATTGGTTAATTAAATCTGTAGATCTAGAAGTAAAGTGTTATTCACAGAGAAAATAGGTGTCAGGCTTTGGTTTCCCTTTAATTTGCTTTTATTCATTTGTTCTCATTCATTTGACCATTCATTCAAAAATATTTACTAAGTGCCTCTTACAAGGCAGATTATCTGAGACAAATATGCAGAAAATGGTCCTTAAACTTTGAAGGTGATCAAAATTCCCTGGGATACATGTTAAACATGCAAACACCCAGGTTCCAGATTTAGTATATTAAACATTTTAGGGGAGAGGATGCACATACCTTGACAGCAAACTCTCTAGTTGATTATGGATTACTATTACAGTAATAACATATTATAATCTCAGCAGATAAACAAAAATTTTACTAACATTTGAAATTTCATAAGTTAATGCTACCACAGCTCTTTAAGATGTTATAATATTTAATTTATGATATACAAATTTATGCTAGTTTCTCTTCTTGGTGAATTCTTTAGCTGATAGCCTTGGTGTTTCAATCAAGCCCTCTAAAAATCTCAGTGCAGGGCACCATAGTGGCTTAGATGGTGGGGTGTCTGCCTTCATCTCTGGTCGGGTCATGTTCTCCGGGTCCTGGGGTTGGAGGCCCACGACTGCTCCAGTTCAGCAGGGCATCTACTTCTCCTTTTCTCTCTGCCCCTCCCTCTTCTCATGCTCTTTCTCTCTGTATCTCTCTGTCACAAATGAATAAATAAAATCTATAAAAAAACAAAAATCTCAATGCAGGAAGAGAGAAAAATCATGTTACCTGTAATTTAATAAGAATCAGATTTGCTTCCAACTAAAGACACAATTCTTGTGTCTCCAAAACTTCTTAAGGAAGAATAAACTTCTTAGGGAAAAATATTTTGATCTAAAGTTCTATATTCAGCTAGACTAACTTTTAAGTGTGACAGTGTGTTTTACACACATTCAGATATGCAAGGTAAGATATGCTGCCTATTATTCTTTCTGAAAAAATGACTAGTGTAGTTACTTCATAAATATCAAAAAGAAATCCTAAAATAAGATTTTAAAACATTACCAAAACAGATGGCCATGAAAATAAATCCTAAGGAGTTACCCGAAGAATACAGGAAAATTACATAATTTGTGGTCATAGCTCAGGTCCTTATTCCAAGGGATCCACATTTCCCCTCAATTAACATAGGACTACCTTATGTTTAGAAACTTGGTCTGAAGCTATGAATTTCCACTCTAGTGACTCAGGTCACTTTCTACTCATCAGACCTAGAGTTTTGTTTTGTATCATATTTTTTTTAAAGATTCCATTTATTTACTCATGAAAGACACAGAGAGAGAGGCAGAGACATAGGAAGAGGGAGTAGCAGGCTCCCTGCAGGGAGCCCAATGCAGTACTCCATCTCAGGAGCCCGGATCGTGACCTGAGCCAAAGGCAGACACTCAACCACTGAGCACCCAGGCACCCTGGTTTTTTATCATATTTGTCAGGATATACTTGACATATCTTCTCATGTTAGATTCTTAGAGGCATAGTGGTTAATCAGCCACAAGCACAGATCCTTCCAGATCAGAAGCTGTTTCTTCTATTATAGTAATTGTTCCTATTTTATATGTGACCGTTAGATGAGATCTCTGGTCCCTGCTTCTGTGGGATTCTCTCACACCTAATGTAATCAGTGAGCTCGATTCAGTGGTAGCATCTCCAGTACGTAGAGGACAGTCACCACTAAGCTTTACAAAGAGGCTGATGCCCCCAACCCAATGTCTTCATGAAAGAAGTCTCCTCTGAATCCTCTTGGATGGATATGATTGATGCTGCTGAATATGTTGCACATATTTGACTCACCTCAACATTTCCATTTTCTTGAGCCTTCAGATTTTCTCTTGTACAGGATGCCAAGGAAGTTTCAGTATCTCAGACACAATTGAATAGAGGCCATTATTGAGACTAGGCTTCAATTAACCAACCAAACTGCCACTAATCACTATTCAAAATTTACACCTAAATCTAGAATTCCAATGAGAGCACCTATGATTTTATTCAAATAAATCTAACCTTATGCTCCATCTCATTTGATTATAATTTTCAGAAATCATTCATACACATATTCCCCAGACTTGTGTTGATATATATTAATGAGGTCTTATAAGCTCTTTGGCATATTCACTATCTTTTACTGGATAGCGTATATACCAAATCCTTTCTCCTACTGGGATATACTAGAATATGATTTTTGGTCTTAACAAATCTGAGGTAGTGAGGAGTGGTGGAACCTGAATGAGAAGTTAGGATAAGGCTTTCTTTGGGGGCACAACTAATGAAAGTATTTAATGAAAGGAAAGCAGTTTCACTTGGGCATGTGAGGGGTTGCTGCTTCTGGCAAAGGTGGCTTGGATAGATTTGGGAGAAAATGTTTCTCAGACTTGTCTCTGACTGCCCAAATGTTCTCATTCCAAGAATAAGGGCCATATTCCTTTGAAACCAGTGCCCATCCTTGGTATGGAAGACTTGGTGAGTCAGACATTTAACAAGCTTGTAATTTTGCAAACTACATAATTATATTTGGAGCATTATCCTTAGCCATTATGTAGATAGAATAATGGTCCTCAAAGATGTTCATGTCCTTATGCCCAAAATTTGTGAATTTGTTACCTTACATGGTAAAGGGATTTTGCAGATGTGACTAAGTAATGATTTTGAGATGTAGAGATTATTCAGGAGAATCAAGGTAGGCTCACTGTAATCATGAGTTCTCATGAACGAAGGAAGCATGAAAGTTAAGGCCAGAGTCAGAAAGAGAGATTTGGGATGTGACTGGCTAACTTTAAAGAGGAAGGAAGTGGCCTCTAACCTGAAATGAAGGAGGTGTTTAGAAGCTAGAAAAAGCAAGGGAACATATTTTCCCTAGACTCTCCAGAAAGAACACAGCCCTGCTAACACACCTTGATTTTAGTGCAGTCTGACCCATTTCAGACATCTGATCTCTAAATCCATAAGATAAAAAATTTATATTGTTTCAAGTGGTTAAATTTGTGGCTATTTGTTACATAAGTAAAAGGGAACTAAATACCTCTGTGTTTTCCCTGCAGGGATTATTATCAAGCCATCATAGAAATTTTTCTGCCTTCCCAGAAGTACCTTGAGTTGGTGGTTGAAGTCTGAGGCTATCACTTTGATTTTGTCATCTTTACCGGGATAGGGAGCCTATCTCTTCTCTCTCACAACATTCGTCATCACCATTGGTGCCAAAGTGGTCTTAATCTTCCACTAGTTGGTCACCGAAAGCCTTGACCTCCACTGGTATTTTATCCCACACCAGTGTGATGATTTCTAAGTAATCACAATGCCTTGGTGCCAGAAATTTCTCATGATGCATTTTTGCTGGACAAGCGTGTCATCCTTGTGTTCACCATAAAACAGCCTTATCTTTTCATCTAATTTAAAAGACTTTGTTTCATTCCTAGAGCCCCTCCTGATACTAAATACTATGCCATTCCAGGGCTTGGCAGAAAATAGAATTCAGATGTTTTGAATGGGCTATGTTAAGGGACAAAGCACTGAGAGAATAGAAATATCAGAAAGCTGTGGATGGATGGATAGATAAAGGAACCAGGAGAGAAAAAATAGCCAATGGAATTCAAGGAAGACTGTACATGTTAAGGATCGGCTGGCTACCAGTTGGTTAGAGATTCTGGATCAATTTGGAGGGATGAATGGATAGAAAAAAGTCAGCCTCTCTCTTTTCCCACCCACTGATCTCCAATGTGTTTCTTGTTGGCCAATTTCAACCAGAATCAAGCTGGCATTTTGGTTTAAAAAAATGCATCCATGGAAATCAGCTTCAGAGGGTACAGAGAAAGACAATAAAGAGTGGGAAAAGGATCAGAAGTGTATCTTGAATAACTAGAATATTGTATAAACATACTATTTAGAATCCACATAGTAACTAATAAAATAAATAAAAACAAACATGGTAAATAGAGTGTCATCAAGAGATTGTGACTCAGAGGGTTATGGAAGCTTGAGAAGAAATGGAGCAGGGCAACTTTTATGCTTTATTTAATAGTATTCAGTAGCATTGAAAACTTTAGAAAATGCCAGGGAATGACATTTCAAATTAAGAAAATAGAAAATATAAAGGATAACTCTAGTAATATAAGAAAATCTGAGAAACACCAAAAAGCATAGAGAAGGTAAATTAAAATCATATGTAATTCCATTACTCAGAGAAAATCACTGTTGATATATTGATGTATTCCTCCATTATCTTCTCCTCTCACATATGTGTATATATATGACATATTTATGTACACATGTATAAAAGAGGCAATGCTGCTTTATGAATTTTTAAATTTAATATACTTTCTCAGATTTAAAATATTGTTAGAAAAGATATATCAATGACTATATATATTGTTCTATGACATATACTTCTCCATACACATATCATATATGTATATATATATGCATGTAATATGTATTTCTTATATCATCTATATGTATATAGACATATAGATCACTTTAAAATTTTCAATATTATACCTGATGATACAAGTTCTCTTGTACATGAGTATTTGTGTACATTGTTGTTTCCTTACAGAAAATCTTCATATTTGCTTTTTTGGTTTTTTTTAAGATTTTATTTATTTATTCATGAGAGACACACACACACACACAGAGAGGCAGAGACACAGGCAGAGGGAGAAGCAGGCTCCATGCAGGGAGTCTGATGTGGGACTCCATCCCAGGATCTGGGGATCATACCCTGGGCTGAAGGCAGATGCTCAACTGCTGAGCCACCGGGGCTGCCCTCCATATTTGTTTTTAATTTCCCAGTCTCCAAATCCTTGTGCTCATTAATCATTGGCTTAAAGTAATCAGTATTTTCTTCTATTGCTCTGTCCGACCCCACTTCCCCAAATTGCCTTTTCAATTTGCCTCCCACCCCCCAACTCCAAGGACCTTAGGGCCAGTGACTTCACTGTTCTTCCTGGCGTTTCTCACAGCACCGAACATGATTCTGCATCCATTCTGGTCTGGTCTTGTGACGAGTACTGGCCTGGCTTGCCCTGACTGTCCTGACTGGCATCTTAGGAAAATTGATATCTTTAGAGCTTTTTATATAGCCTCTGTATTTCAAAGGGGCATAAGAAAATTTCTGGGCACAGTGCTAGTAAGAAGTATGTCACATAGACAAACCAGACCTCTCTACCCTCACCTCTTCTCAACCATAATTTCTCTTTCAAAAACTTCCTGTTACTCCATAGTTAAGACACAAAAGACAAATCTGCCTTGTTTAATATGCAAGAGCGAGTCCACAATCAGATGGCTGTTCTCTCAGAAAATACATTTTTTCACCCTCCTTAAACCATTTTACTCTTTCTTGCCAGTGATGTTGAAATTAAAAATCACATTGTAAAAGAAACACAAACACGTATGTAATACCTAAAAATTATTTCAGATAATAAAAGGAATTAAAAAAAGAAATCAAAGGTACTGGCAATTCTGTTATATTGTAGACATTGTGTTTCATTCATTCAACCTTGTTTCAAGCACAGTCCCACAGTCCGTCAGTAAGTTTTATTGATCTTTCACATAATCGAGCTTGAGAAGAGTTCTATTATAATTTCCAGAGCTTGGGCAATTAATCACCTCCTGCCTGTTCTATGGATTCTATGGTAGCAGAAAGCTCACTTATATTGATGGTCATCCTCCCTTAGGACCCACGAAAGGAAGGCACCATGTACAAGGAGGTCATGACCGGGAAGGGAGGACCTGCCCTCAGCACCTGGGGGCCTTGTCTGGCAGGTGGTGCGGTGACCTCTGGTGGAGCAGAGGGCCCAAGAGCCATTATGCTCTGTAAGGGACAGCTGGGCTGGAACTGCTGAGGACTTGTATTTGCTAATTCCTTAAGATGCACATCCTGCAATAAAATTTACAAATTCCACTGAGGATGTATCCTATTGTATATAGTTATTTCAAATTCATATAAACACACCTGACCTCATGCTTTTCTGACTCATCGAAATAGCTCTTTTTCATGTGAGGAGGAACTTGTATATTTACTTTTGAATCATAGCGAATATTATTAATTTTGCTTACCTTTTATATTTTTTACACTTTCAAAGAGGAAACAGATATTGGCTATAAGAAGGGTACACATAATTATGGATTTAGATTAACAAGATCATTATTTGTGTGTGAAATACTTAGTGACTAATAAACTTACCAATTCCAGTCACCGTTGAAGCACTTAGTAGATATGTGAAATCCAGCTGGTTATTCATTCAGTTTCCTCATTTGTAAAATTGGAATAATAGTCACTTGCCCCAGGGGGTTGCTGTAAAGATTCAAAGAGATAATGCTGTAAAATTCAATACCTAGTGCATAGTAATTCTAGAACATGATTCTGCATCCACTCTGGATAAATATTACTATTTCTTCTTTATTTTATTTTCACAATTTTATGGTGACTATACTTGTGCATATCAATATGTTGACCAGGATTTTTACCCACATTGGGTTGTGTAATCTTTTTAAAAAATCATTTATGTTTATTATTTTCCTGATTACTAACAATAATAATAACTAATATAGATTGTTTTCTGCTTACAGAACATTTGTCTCATCCTCACTACAACTACATGATCCAGATATAAGCTTGAGTTTCCTTTAATAAGTAGAGATGGCTTAACAAGTTTATTCTCTGAGTTATGCATATACTTTAAAGTTCTAATACTAACAGCTTTTGAACTATTTTATGAACTTCCCCAACATTACAAAGCAAGGAAGTAGCAACACTAATATTCAAATTATGTTCTTCTGAATTCAAGTCCCATACCTCCATTGCCTGTTGGGGCACCCCAAAACTTGCCAGCCATCCATATTGTGGCCATGTGAAGTAATTTCAACTCATTTCCTGACTTTAGATTAGATTGCTCATAAGCTCTCTCAGAGAGGTGAGAACCTAACACTTTAAAAAGATTTCCCAACATAATTTCACAACTTCCATAGATTCTGTGTTTTTATAAAATGCCTCAAAACCCTATGATAAAAATTGTAATTGGAGCAAACTAAATTCCTCATGCTTCTGTTTCAGTGACTATGTAGCATACCAAATATAGAGACAAATAAAGCAAATGGGATAGAAAAAGCTGGGATGCTGAAGTGTTATTTTAGCCTGAAAACAGCGAGGGAAAGCATCATGCAAAGATCTGAAAGAATAGCACTCCTGGTAGATGGAACAGCAAGCAAAAGCTCCAAGAATGTTTGGAGGACAGTGAGAAGTGCCATGTGTGGGGAGCAGAATGGACGAGGAGAGTTCTAGACCCGCTCAGAGAGTCCAGAGGGAGGAGCAGATTTTTCGAAGTCTTGGGACCATTGGGAGGATTTTGTCTTACACTCTGAGCTGTGAAGACTTGGATGGTTCTGGGCTGAGGAGTGTTGAGATCCATGTAAGCTTTCAAAGGTGAGAGCCAGGGTGTAAGAGGGAGGCAGCTGCCCTGCTAGCAGGTCAGCTGCCTCCTCACTCATCTCACTCCTCACTCATCTCAGGACTTTCCTCACTCATCTCAGGACTTTCCTCACTCATCTAGCACTTTGCATAGTTATTATTTTTTAGCAGTTGTAGAAAATAATTAAAACAAAATAGTTGATGGCCTACCAAAAGCTGGCCTTCTTGACCTTTTAGGAGAGTTATGGAATCAGACTTTCTGTATCTTACAGATCTTCTGAATCTGTAAAACAGGACTCACACCACTCTCTAAGTTAGTGGTTCCCTGACTTCTTAAATATTTTACCCCTTATCGTTGTTTTCTTGGTCTACTGAGAACATTATTATCAAAGACACATATACCTATGTGTGCATTATATATACTCTTGAAAAGTAAATCTGTACTTAGTTTTTCAGTTCATATTTATTTTGTGCCATAAAGATATGATAATCTCATAGCAGACATGAAAGAAATTCTCAAGTATTGCTAACACCCAATTGTAAGCACTTTGAGAGTAGGAACCATATTTACCTAGTCTTTATATTTCTCTATCTACAGGAAAGTTCTTTGTACAAGAACTCCTTTCAAAATACCTATGAAGATCCTTTCATTAATGTGCTAATCAAATCCAATAATACTAATGACTCGATTTTGCATGAAGTGCCTTTCCAGTTCACCATGATTCTCCTTTGTCCAAAGACTACCTCCCATCAGATGGATATCATATCTCATGTTACACTGCCCCATTATTTGGGCAGAAGATAACCTTGGCCTCTCCTTATAAATAACTGGATCAGGAGGTAGTACTGAAAGGTTAAAAATAGCCTCTCTCTCATATTTAGAAGACCAAAGCTGGACTTACAACATGGAAAATCATGAACCATTTGCCCCCTAAATAAGAGAAACAAAGAAAGTTAATTTGCTTGGAAGGAATATTACAGCAGATGTCATATGGCAGATATGCAGGGGTAGTAAGGAGTCTAAACACTTTATTATCTTCTGTTTGTAGAAACTTCAGAGGCATTTACTTATTCCAAGAGAATTTTTGTGTTCTTATATTGAATTATTACTTTCTACATAAGCTAGCTCTGGATGGTTTTTGTTGCTTGTCCTAGTCAATGTAATTTTCCATTCCTCTGATAGCCCACTTAAATGTTATTAGGTCTAGTAAGATTACTGTAAGGACAGATAGAGCACACAGGATTAAGCCAAACTTTAGTAAAATCAAATATATTTAATTTTTTACTCGTTTTATTTCAGAAGCAATTTCAAATGTAAAAATGGGCAATTAATTATAAGAATAGTACTGATGATTTACAAAGACATCCTGGTTTTTGGTTAACACTTTGTCCTTGACTTTGTATCATTAATATAATATTAAAATAAATATTCTGATCTTATCAGAATCAAAATAAAAAACATTTTGAATACTATACATTTCTATGCAATACTCTATTTAAATGGTAATAAAATCTGTTTGAATATAGATAAAGAAAACAAAACATGAAAACATCAAAACGTTAATCTATAATGCATTGTTATAGTGGAATAAAGTACAAAATAAAGTTATAATACTGAGGGGTTTTCTTTACTCATGAAATCTCCACTTTTGTGAGGTTTAAATGAAGAGCTAAAAATATTCCAAAATATTGGAATTGTAACTAAGTTACAAACAAATAAATGGTCTACTTCTAGAGATCAGGAGTCTAATTGGATTTATTGACTCTCCATGGAGAGTCATTCTGCACACATTTGTTCTTTAGTTATAGGGTTACAGGCAGTTACTGTGTAGGTTTTGGTCTAGACTTATAAAAAGTTTCAATAAAGCTATGGAGACATTCAATTGCTTCCTGTCTCATGGAAAAAGTTGTAGAACCCAAGTCATGCTGCCTGTTATGAAGCAATTTTTAAATTTGTGGCCTTTCTTTTAATGCTCCATCTGAATCAAAGAAAGGAAATCAGGAATTGTTGCTATTAATGATACAGTGAAAGAATTGTCTAGAAAGTTTGTGTTGGAGGAGATTTTTATCAACTATGAAAGTGAGAAAATAAATTGTTTTATGATAAGTGGCATTATTATGAAACAGATTTTGGTGTTCATTCATTCATTTTGTGGGAGTATCTTCATAACTGTAAGAAGTAAAATTTCAGGGACACCTGGGTGGCTCAGCAGTTAAGCATCTGCCTTCAGCCCAGATAAGCATCTGCCTTCAGCCCAGAGCATGATCCTGGAGACCCAGTGTTGAGTCCCACATTGGGCTCCCTGCATGGAGCCTGCTTCTGTCTCTCTGCCTGTCTCTGCCTCTCATGAATAAATAAATAAAACCTTAAAAAAAAAAGAAGTAAAGTTTCATGGTAATAATGCTAAAAACATTACAATGGGTTAGTCAACTCAAGAGATCTGTCCTCTATAATGTTATTATTTTTTTCTGTGAATTTTTTAAGTTAATATATTCTTGGAGTTAAGATAGCATGTATACTATTGAAACATTCAAAGTAGATTACAGACAGAAGACAATTATTTCTATATCTTAGAAGAGTTTTTCATTTTACCTGTTGCACTTAATATTTTTATTTTGCTGGAACAGTTACAATAGTTATAAAATGCTCAACTCTTAATAGTTACCAAGTTGGATTCATACGCTAATTTTAAAATGCCCAGGCAGGTGAAAATGAGAGTTTAGAACAATTGGCTTTGTTTCATCTTTAATCTCCGATCAAAACAATGTTGGGAATGAGGATATAACAGAGGTTATAGAAGAGCTCCTTAAACAAGCCTATGTGTAAGGAATGAAAACATAAGGATCTATTTCAAAAGGAGAAAAAAGTCTCCAATCAGAAGGCTGTGAAAGTTTATGAAGAATTTTCATGTTTCACAGCATGCAACGTAAAATCAATAAAGCTAAGTTCATCATCCAGATGCTAGATCAAAGTAAGAATTTTTTATATAGATATATATAGAGTGAGAATTGAATATTTTCATCAAGAGTTAGTTTCCCAAGGAGGTATCTAAGGACAAATAAGCAGGATAAATTGTAGGACAGCTCAGACAAATCATTGTTGCAGTCATACAGAATTGAATAGGCCAATTCTAACGTATCTGAGATATGATCATAGTTGAGTCCTTTCTTTTCCTCCTGGACTGGTAAGTATGAACAAATTGGCAGGACAATTCCTACCCATCGTGTATAAATGACTTCTTTTCTCCTTTATACCCTAAAAGCTATGAAAAAATGTATATAATTAATATAGATGTCAAAATAAAACAACTAAAATTCACTAAGTGATTTTTGAAAATATTTCCCAAATGCCTAATATGTGTAAGGCATTGTGTTGGGTACTATATAAGATTTAAGGATATCCCTTATGTTCAATGATGCAAATGCTGGTAGATGAAACAAATATTTATTCAAATAACATAAGGTACCTGATCACTGTAGAAGTAGAAATAAGGCAATCAATTGAAAAATTCAAGAAGCTAGCCTCAAAGGTCCAAGTAAGAACCCTGTTATCTATCCCATGGAGATCTCCCTTAAAGTGACTGCTATTAACAAAGCTCCTGAGTTTGTCACCAATTGTCACCCTCAAATTATACCTACAAAATCAATTATGTTTGCCTCACTAGAGGATTCAATTTGTTTATAACCATTTGTGAAAGTGCCTGAAAATATAGATAATTTCTGACCAAATGGCCACTCTCTTTATATTGTATAGATGTAATAAAACCACTGCTAGGAATAATCTTAGAAATTGACATTTTGCAACAACATCAAGCCACAAAATCCAAGAAGGATATTTTTTCTCTTTACAGACTTTTGACATTTTTATTTCTGTGATTCATAACATAATAATGAGAAAAAACTTTTCATATGATACAAACTATTGAAAATTTTAGTTCAAAGTATATTAAAATCATTACTAAAGCAAAATTATTGACTTATTCATCAGAGTTCATGTGCTATGATACAGCAGTTTTTATATTATCACCATTCCCTATAACAAGAACTAATTTGAATGACAATATTTCTAGTCAGTATTTATAAAATATGAGAAACATGACAGAAAGATTATTATGAAACCCAAGCATCACCTTATATAATTTTTTATTATTTTTTAAAATTTAGATAAACATAATGTTAGGTGTAAAAAAATCTCTTATGGTTTTAACATTGATATAACTAAAAATTAAAAATTAAGTAAAATGAAACTATAAAAACAGAAAATTGAAACTGTCAACATTAATTTGGTATAATTGATCTTAGCAATGTGGTTTATATAAACTGCAGAGCACAGCTGAATGAAATGTTGACTCCTCCAATACAGGTATTTTAAATTTGACACACCTAAATAGCATGTGATTAGTAATGAGTAAGTCATCATGCTCCTCCACATTTCTTTTGAATTTGTGAAACATATTGCAATTCTCAATGCCATTTAAATATTACTTAGCAAAAATATGTAATTTGTCCATTGTGTTTTTTTCTATTATTTTATGGTAGTATGACTTGTTATTAGCTCAATAATAAACCAAAAAGCCAATGTGTGCACTAAAATCTCGTGGAAATGAAGTGAAGAGTATCCACAATGCCAGAAAAGGAGCTCCAGAGGATCAGGCAATGAGGTAGACAAGGATCCTGAGAGAGTGTTGTTTCAAGGAGGGAGTAAACAGTGGTGTCAAACACTACTGAGATGTTACATAAGAGAATGAATGTGGATTGACCATTGAATTTGTAATATGGAGCTAATTCAGCAAACTCACAGAAGGCTAGTCAGATCTTTTGACCTAAACAGCATCCATCACGAGTGGCATCTGGAGTTTGCTCATACACTTTTTTCAATATATCCTCTTAGCTTCTCAAAAATGTGGAGCCTTTGATCTCAGTTCTCACACTCACTTTGCCTGCCCACTCTTCTCCTTACAGGAAGGAAACCATACTTCATTCTCTTTTAGAACACCCTCTTCCCTCTCCTCCTTTTTAACTGCTATACTTCATTCCATTGGGGCTGCACTGCTTCCCCTTTTAGCCTGAAGTTGTTACTCGTTTTGTCATTTAGCTCCACTATTGGATGGATGTAGGTATATAAGGGTAGAGGTATATAGGTATATAAGGGTAGAGGTGGTAGAGAGGCCATTCTGGGTCCTGTGTTTGAATCATGTGCAACACAAGAAGACTTCTACTTCTAAGATGAGCATATTTACTTTAATCATATATGCTGTAATGAAAGTGTCTCAACATTTTCTTTATTTTGAGCTACAATCTTTTTGTATCCTCTTCAATATCATTGCCTTATAGTTGGTTCAGGCTCCTGGATGTGTGGTGGTGGTAATTTGATATTTTCCAGGAAGACTTAGGAATGGAAAATCTTCCTTTAGTCACAGGCATGCAACATACAAAACACACAAGCTTAGAATTAAAATATGTCTTTATATACACTATCCCATTTTTGTCCTCACCACAATCCTTTACTATGGTACATATGTGCATTTTTTAATGTGGAAAATAAGACAAGAATGAATTAAATAAAAACTAAGATCCAGACTTTTGAAGGAAAAGCACAGTTTAAAGCATATGCGGACAAAAGCTCACATATTTATCAAAGTATGTGGCAGTCCAATGGCAAAGATATGCATAGATATTTAATATAGGTTATATATTTAATATTTAATATAGGTTATGAGAGTTCAAGATGTGGTAGACTCTACTTTTTACAAAAAATCTTACTAGTTTCTTATAAAGGATACAAATGAAGCGCCAGATGAAGTATATAGGGAAAGGTCCAGAAGGTCTTGAGTGCAAGAGCTATGCTGCCTCCAGCCAGGTGGTTTTGTTTGCTTGTCTACAGTTTAGTCAAGCTGAGAGGGACATTAAATTCAGCAGCTTAAATGAAGCCCCTCCAACTCCCATCCCAGAAGGCCAATCAACTGCAAGAAAAGAGTGGAACCTGAGTTACACTGACAAACATGTTTTACTGCAGTTACCTGTGTTAGACAATCCAGGCTATCTACTGATGATCTGCTTTCTTCTTACCCTGCATACTTTAGAATTTTCAGTTTCCACCACTGGGTCAACTTTCGTTAGTTTATTGATAATATCTAAATGAATCCTCCCATACATTCCAGACAATTATTTCATATTTTCATGGCCTATCACTATCTCATATTCAACATTTTCAAGATCACATTTATCTCTTCCCATCCACCTATTCTGGCTTCTCTCTTCTGGATTTCAGTGAATATTAAGACTTGTTAGAGCCAGAAGATAGGGGATCATGCTGACACCTCCATCTCTTTCATCCATAAATCTGATCAGTCTACTGACACTAATGGAGGAGCCTTTTACTAAAGTCTTGTATTCTTGTGCATGCTGCTTTGGACAATGGCAAGCTGTGCAAAGAAAATGGCTCCAAGAAGAGGCTAGCTAAATATGGAATTAAGTTTTATTTATTTATTTCTTAAAGATTTTATTTATTTATGAGAGAGAGAGAGAGAGAGAGAGAGAGTATGAACAGGGGGAGGAGCAGAGGGAGAGGGACAAGCAGACTCCAAGCTGAATGTAGAGCCCAGTGTGGGGCCTGATCTCAGGACCCTGAGATCGTGACCTTAGCCAAAACCAAGAGTCAGACACTTAACTGACTGCACCCCCTGGGCACTTGTAATTAATTTTTAAATTAATCTGATAGGTAATGATCAAGTACCTATCTTATGGTAGGAATTGTGCTATGATCTTAACTACTGACTGAATAGGACACACATGTAAACTTGTACTACCAAGTAAATTTTCAATTCATTCAAGGAGTTCAATAAATATGAAATTTTAATTGTAAAATTCACATTGTCATTATTGCAACACAAGTATTGATCAATTAATATTGATTAATTAATATCAATTAATATTTAGTTGTGATGCTAGAGGTTTTTTTTATATTGGACACTGGTAGTGGCCCTTAATATTCACTTAATGGAAGATATTACTGTTTTTTCAGAGAGGCAAGCCCGAGCCATCTGTGAGTATCTATTGATATGGTCAGCAAAGAGAAAGAAAGAAATTCCATCATATAGCTTACCTCACAAAATGAAGCTGACTAAACTAGGCAGAGTTGGAGATGCTGAAAAGCACGGTTCAGATATATTAACTTCTACAAAATACAATAATGTTTAATCAGATGTATGATACAGATATATGTAAGAATGTGACTCAAAAGAGAAGGCCACCCATTAAAGACTGGTGTAAACACCATCTCCATTTAGAAGCCTTTCCTGAGCCCATCTGGATTTAATCTCTTTCCTCCAAGTAATTAATCCTAACTGGTATGACAATGATTACTTTTTATCATGCTCCATCTCCCACACTGGACTGTGTCATTTTTTTACAATACAATAAGTATTGTCTATGGCACCCAAAACTATACCTCATGTCATGGAAACACTCCTTTGTAACTGCAAAAAAAAATGCATAGAAATTTATTTGGTGCATACTATTACTGTAAGTAAGATGATAAAAATTCTTGCTAAAAAGTTTTTTTGTTTTTTGAAAAGCATAGATTTTAAGGTATTTTGCAAAGATTTTCTCAGCTTTTTTCGTTTTACAGTGAACTATTAATAGGATATTTTGTTAGTTCTATTTACTCATTATGGCCTTAATAATTTAACAAATAGATTATAAGTGGTATCAATATAATATACTTTCTCATAAATATACACTAATCAATGACAAATATAAGTCAAAATAAGTCTGGATATAATTATGAAAAACAAAGCACACTTGTTATGAATGTCCAGATATCCCTTGTGAACAATGTATACCGGAATTGTATCTCATGTCTCCTGGGTGACATTTGTCAGCTTAATGAAGTTATAAAGGTCCAGAGTATGGCTGTCAGATCTGAAGGCTCTGACACAGGTAAAAGACGTATTTTCACCATACCATACCATGAACCAGGGACTGAAGAGTGAGGTATAATACAGAATCCTAGCAAATTAATTTGCAATGTTATGTTGCAGCCGTGGTAACTTGCTTCGATGGGCCTTCTCAGCCTCAGTTTCTCATATTTTCCTTTAAATATGCTCATTACCTCTCTAAGGCCTCAATATATCATTGGCTAATATTCAACATACAAACTCAGAGCATATACCTAAAGAGTGATCAAGTTCATCTTTCCTTCATATTATGTCGATTTTTTTGCTTCTTATGAAGTCTTACATGACAATAAAGGATTTTGAGATAAACAAAGTAGAGGGAAAATTAAACTCCTAGAAACAGAGTAAGAAAGTGGTTGCCAAGGGCCTGGGGAGTAGAATGGGAAAAATAGAGAATGCTTGGTAAAATGCTAAAAACTTGCAGTTATAAAATGAATCAAGTCTGAGGATCTGACATACAACTTGATAACTATAATTGGAATTGTATAATTGAAATTTATTGAAGAGAGTAGAGTTTAAATGTTCTCATCCTCCCTATCCCCAAAGGTAAGTATGTAAGATCATAAATGTGTTAATCAATTTGTTTTTAGGAATCCTTTCACAACATATATGTATATCAAATCATCACATTATATAGTTTAAATATCCTAAATTTTTGTCAATTATCCCTTAATAGAGCTGAAAAAAATCCAAAGAGAATGTACTTTAATAAAAAAATGTTAATGGAGAATAAATGGGGATTATTTTTAATTTTATAAATAATTACCTTTTCCTCTCTATTAACAAAGGGAATTTTGGTGTCCAATTTAGTGATGAGTTACACTACCTTCCCTATAAAGGCATAGGGTATAATATTAAAAAATAACTTTATCTCGACTAATATTTAGCATTCTTGTGTACTTTCTTTAAAAGTAGGAATAGGAGTAGGAAAGATTTACATTGAAAGTTTGGAGTTGATGCTTCTAACAATCTTGTATTAATGTGGCAATTTTTAAACCATTGATAACTAGGTGATGGTGTCAATTTATTTATGCTCAAATACCTATTTTAAGTAATAAAATTTTAGTTTTGTTCATAAGTGAAACAAATGAGATCATACAAAATGGAAGATTATCACGCTGAATTTTCCAGATCCTATGTGTTGTTAAATGTTCATTTAGTAGTTGCTTCATATTTTTTTATCTTCTTTTCTATTTTTGGAATATAACTTGGGCTCCAGAGCTCAATGGACTAAGCATATCAAGATTTCTCCACTGAAAAGGCTACTGTCCTTGATAAAGAGATTTAGCCCTTCTGTGTCCCTATTTTCCCATACGTAGAATAGGAAAATAATAGCAGTCACCTCATTGGGTTATTGTGATATAAAAGGCTGAGGTAACACATATAAGCCATTTAGCATTATACCCATTATAATAAATAATGAATGTTAGTAAGTGTTGTAATGGTCATTTTCACATAGTTCGCATTTCTTTTCTCCTCAGAAAACCATGTGAAATAGGCATGGTTTCCCATTTTACTGATGATAAAGATGAGAATCAGAGAAATTAAGTAAACTTCTGAATTCTGTATAAGACTAGTTTTGTAAAAAAAAAAAAAAAAAAAAGACTAGTTTTGTATGATTTCAAAATCTATCCTCTTCCCTGGTATCTGCCACACTGCCTTAAACAGAGTTTGAGTCAGCTGTCTTCTTGAATATATTTCACATCAACTTTAATAATGTGCTTAATCTAAAGGATGCAGAATTCTATTTCTTGTACTGAATAAGTTATTTTATGAAAAAAATGCCTACATTTCCTCTTCCTGGTACTTCTTGCCAAGGATTATAGACGTTAACCAGCATTATGCCTCAAGCTATGTAAAAATATTATCATGAATAAAATTCTCTAGTTTCCACACAATTCTCTCTTATTTGTAAGGTAAAAGTAATAGAAGCAGAAATTACTATCCAATGAAGTATTTTTTTATACAGAGGATAGTTTAGCAGAGTTTATCTATTTTCTCCCTCAATATGGTAAACAAATTATTTGTGCATTCTAATAAAAACATTCTTACAATCATTCCATTTTCATTCATTATTTATTAGTTTGAATCATATGGAAGCAACTCTTTGCAATATCATACTGGTCAATCTAATATTTGAGAATATGAAGACTTCAGTCATTACATTTTAAAATTTCAACCTTTGCTTCTTATGGTAAGCTAATTCTCAATAAGTCTGTGTTAGTATATAGTAAGTAGAGATACACAGATACACTCCCCTACTGTGGAACCATATTTTTGTCCCACCCATTAGCTACTCTCGCAGTAGATTCTGGTCTTCTCTGTTGAGTTTTATGTCCATTTTGAAAAAGACAGTAGGTACAACCATTAGATAATGTCAATAAAATTTAATAAAATGCTTACTTCATTTTGGCAAGCTAAAAATCTGTACGAGTCTGTTGGAGGCCATTGTTATTTATTTTTCTCATTTTCCAAGCTAACCCTTACAGTCTGTCTAAAATAATATTTTTAAAATCTTTGTCAGCTTTTATTTATCTAGCAAATCCACTAGTAATGAAGTGGTCGTGGTTAAATAGTATGAAAGTATTAAATAAGAATAGTTATTATTTATTAAGAATTCAATAGTAAACACTTTGTATTGACTCATGAAATTTCCACAAGAACTGAATCTGTTTCATAGTCAAAGAAACTGAGTTTAAGGAGTTTAACCTAAGATCACACAGCCAGCAAGTGACGGAGCAAGGGACTGCACTAGCTTTATTTGACTCTTCAGGTTGCTTTCCTGATTACTAAACCAGTGATTCTCAAGTTTGGGCAACATGATTGCTTACACAAGGAGTAAAATCATGATTTCTGGGTAATGGGCATACATCTCCTTGATTTTGCAGTGTTATCTAGATTGCTGGCCTCTGTGTATGTGTCACTGAAAATCATTGCCAGTGTCTAAGAGGTCAAGATTGCATTGGGGACATAAACCAGATATTGTCCAAACTTAGTCTAGTTTCCTCTGATTTAAATTTACAAATACTCATAGCAATTCCCATTCTCAATCATTAAAAATGAAGGAGAACAAAGAAAGGGAGGTGATAAGTAAAAGGAAGGAAATTCAAGACTGGATATATCTTCCTCTCCCATGGCAATCCTCTGTCCATCTCTTTTCAGTAAAATATCCTCTGTGAATCTATTTTTAGTAAAATATGACCATACACTTATTTGGATTGTTATATTTCTAGAATATGTTTAGATGCAAGATTATACTGTGTAAATTCTCCCTGATGAGAATTGATGCATCACCTATTTTCTTAAGTTAAAAAAATAATAATCCATTGACGCAAATTTCTAAGGGCATTTTGGTCACTTAGAAATGAACAGATTTTCTTAAGCAACAAATTCATCCCAGTTTTTAGCAGATATGAACACAAATACTGCCACATTTATAGAAATTTATAGAAATTACCCGTGTTAAGTGAACATGATGGAAACAGATTGGAATGGTGGTTACCAGGGGCTGAGGGGAAGAGGACCTGGAAGGTATTAGCCAAAGGGTACAGTTTCATTTATGCAAGATGCATAAGTCCTAAATATCTACTATAGAGTATAGTGCCTATAGTAAACAATGTCCTATAGTATACTCAAAATTTTGATAAGTGGTGAATTTTATATTAAGTGTTCCTATCACTAAAAAAATGTAATAAATAAAAGTGGCAGGAGGGAACTTTTGGAGGTGATGAATATATTTATGGCATAGATGATGGTGATGGTTTCATAGGTATGGGCTTATCTCTAAACCCATCAAATCGTATCCATTAAATATGTACAGCTTTCTGTATGCTAGTTATGCTTCAATAAGTTGGGGAAAAATTTAAATATAGGAATAATCCCAAACTAAAAGTTTGGAAAGAAGCCTGGTTTAGGGTAAGCAGAGACCCACCAGGTAATCCTGAGACTCTGCACGATGCAGGAATGCTTGCACAGAGAGCTCTAATGTGAGAGCCATTACTTTGAGGGCCCAGGCAGAGTGATGATACTCCTGAGGGAAAAATGCATCACCTGTGTGCAGCCCTGCAGTCCCCCAGCTGTGCTCAGTGCCTCCACCCCCTGCTTTGCTGTCTTGTGTCAGTCAAGCTTCTAGCCTCTGGGGCCTTGACAATCTTGGCTCTTCACAAGAGAAGACTTCACAAGGAGTATGGTAGAAAGGGTGATGGATAGGGAACAGGCTTAAGAAGACAAAATTTGAAAGTCACGTTTGGCAAGATCCAGGACATAAGTGTTTCATATTTTATTAGCTTCATTCATTTACATTTGTTTTTATCCTGGCACCTGTCATCTTCCCATAACAAACTTGAGATGACACTTTCTGACAGAGTGGATGGCCTCTGCAAACAGAGCCAAATCAGGAGTCTCAGAAGTCGCATTATTTATTAATGACTTCATCTTCAAAAGGAAATGCAACTCACTAAAGAGCATCTTTGGTGAGGGTTGCCTTAAATGGGATGCCTACATCAGATGCTGTGACAGGAGACATTTATTCATTCACAATGACTTACTTTGATTTTTTTTTTTATTAATTCCTTGAAATAAGAGGTAGAAAAAAAAAAAGTTGTGTACCTGTTTTAAATTTAAATTGTTCTTATTTGAGTTGGGAATTGTGTTGTAACATTGAATAACAAATTAACAAAATGCTTTAATAGTTTGCTAAACAAATTGATTTAACAATCTCTTAAATTAACAGAGTGATTTAATTGGCCATACTATTTCATATGTATATGTAAAGATTATGTAAAATACTATCTTTTTATGTATATGTGAGTGGGAGGGGTAGTCTTTATTTTTTTTAAAGATTATTTATTTATTCATGAGAGACACAGAGAGAGAGGCGGAGACATAGGCAGAGGAAGAAGCAGGCTCCCTATGGAGAGCCCAATTCAGGACTTGATTCTAGGACCCCAGGATCAGGATCTGAGCTGATGCTCAACCACTGAACCACCCAGGCATCACTTTTTTTTAAAGATTAAAGATGCAATTTTGCCAAAGTAGAACAGTCTGTTGTCTAAAGTAAACCAATAGTCTTAAAGCCAAATACTTGATGAGCAGATTCACTTGACTTGGGTAACAAAATATTGGAGCACATTGTCTATGTGATTAAGGATTATGACTTGAATTTAAACTGTAACTTTCAACTTTCCATTCATGATATGAAAATGAGATATGGTAGATTAGAGAAGCTAAATACTGTCTGTATTATAAACATGTAGATAAAATCTATGTTAAAAACCTACTATATTTTATAGGAATCTCTATTAAAAGTAAAATATGAATATTCTGTTAACACTTTGGTTCATATTTGTACTTTATTTTCTTACAACAGAGAGAGGTAAAGTTTTTGTTCACCTACTGTAGCTCAGATACTCTGTTAGGATGCATTGCACATATTACCTCAATAAATTCTCACAGGAACCCTGATAGAAAAGTAATTCTTCCTAACTATTCCAAGTGAGAGAAATGAAGCACAAGAAGAATATTTATTCATATCACTAAGAGGTCTAAGATTTGAAAATAGAAACTGGCTCTATATGACTCCAATGGTGGTCTTTTCTATTTGTCCAATATTATTTTCAAAATCTCTTCTCAAAATTAGTCCTTTGATTAAAAAACTTTGATGACACTCAACTCCTTATTACTCTAAAATTAAGATTTCTTAGCATGCATTTTTTTAAATTTTCTTAAGTTTTTATTTAAATTCTAGCTACCTAACATACAGTGTAATATTAGTTTCAGATATATAATTTGGTGATTCAACAATGTGGGTAGGACTACAGAATATTATGCCAACTGAAATAAGTCACAGATAGCATGACATTTAATAGCTACCCTCCTTTATCCATCTCCCTCCATGTTTTTCTAAGTCTCTCTACTTTTCTTTACTTGTCTTATTATCAATACAATATGGACTACTTGACATTTCCTTAACAGGCCCTCTTCTTTCTCTGTTTAATGGTTCATCCTATTCACTTCTAGTTGGATTGTTTTCTCTCTTATCTGTATCTGTTGAAATCCTATATGTCATCCAAGTCTCAGGATAAATGCCACCTTTTCCATGAAGCCTCCTCTCATCTTTCTTAGCCAGCCCTCATAAACTATTGCTTGCACCTCTGTTTAAGAAAGTAGGCAATCTGATCCAATGCTATAGTTATTTGTGCATCTATCTTAGTTCCTTTATCAGAACCTTAGAAGAAAGAAGCCTATCTTTATATTTTCCATAGTGCCCGGCAGTTCTTGATATGCAGTAGAGATTCCCTAATTATCTTTTGAAAGAGTGGGTTAGAGTGACAGGAAACTTAAGAGTAATTTAGATTTGATGCTTTATTAGTGAGATCCTTTTGTTGTTGATTCTCATAGTACTTTTCAGAATTGTTAAAATGAAACTTGCTCACAACACAATCTCCAAATGTTATCCCCAGGATAGGTTCTGGAATAGTAATATATAAAAACCCTCTTGTAAGCTCATGGAAATCATTTCAAAATGTCAAAGATCCTGGATTTAAAAACAATGATGATGACATTAATATGGAAAACACATGCAGTAATTAAGGACGTATATGTATGTGTGCATGCAATATGTTAGTTTTTTTATTGGATTGATATGCCTGTTTACCAGAGTAGAACCCGTTTGTGATGCAGGATGTTAAGATAATTTGTCAGTAACACATGCATTGCCACAAGTTATAACAGTAAAAAAAAATATTATAAATTAAGGCACCCGTGGGTCATTCAGCTCAGCTGGCAATACACCTGAATAAAAAAGGAGAGCTGAACTTAATCTCCAAGCCTGTCATTTATTTCTTTCACACAAAAAGTATGGGACACAGGTGGCCAGAAGTCAAAGATCATACTCTGCCTAAATGCTTCATAAGGCACAGTACAAATGTATGAGACCTGCTGGGTGAAATCAAGAAGTCACTAGAAAGGGGTACAATTTTAGTGACCCAGGTCAAAGGCCATACTGCTTTTGGTGTTTTACAAATGTTTGACAGATTAAATACCCACCTCCTACGGATAACGAATAGGCCATGGAACTCAAAGTATTCATAAGCAATAAAGCTTCATTCAGAATTCTCCTTATGAAGGATGTAGGTCACCTAAGATTAGTAATATAGTTACAATAATTTTTTCCCATTGTCAAAACATTATACTCTGGACAATATCCCTGAGTGTAATTGCAGGTCACCCAATACAAAGTAGGAAAAAAAAAATAAAAGAACAGAAAAAAAGTAACACTTCCACCCAGACCTGACCATCCCTGAAACATAGCATTACCTTTTATGCATTTTTTTTCATATTTGCCACATTTTTATCTTATAAGCAGGTCATTTTTCACTAATTGGTATAAATTATATTACTGATATTCAGCACTTTTTATAGTTCAATATCTTTATAAAATTCATGTGTTATAAGGATTTATTTTGACAAATAATCTGTGCATGTTACCAAGGCAATAATATGTGGTAATGTATGGAAAAGTGCTTTATATATATTGCAAAAAGCCCTGAAATTAAGGTAGCATTTTTATTTATTTTCTAAAATTGATACTTTCATCATTTATTTTAAACATATTGGTATCAAATTGACAAAAAAATGGAGAGTTTATGCTTCTGTACATATCATGGTTACTGTTTAGCAGCTGTTACTACTGTGTAAGAATAACCAGATAATGCTACAATCATATGCAGAATAACAAATAATTGATTTTTCCAACTGATACCAAAGTTGTAAGTGGTCCATTATTCACCACTTAATTTTTATTTTATTTGGCATTCTTTGTTTCATTGTTGCATTGCCTCTTCAAATTTAGCAAACATGGAAAATAAAAGTGGGACACTGATCAACATAAAGAATTTTCTTTAACTTTTAAAATCTTTTCTTTTATAGGAAATTTAGCTTATTTTTTAAAATAGCATACAACTAATTGTATGATTTATGTTTATTATTTCATGTTTCAGTGATACAGTTTGGAAAAGTTCATGTCCTTTTTTTAATGTTTCAAGTTTTTATTTAAATTCTAGTTAGTTAACATATACTGTAATATTAGTTTCAAAGTGGCATTTTTATTTAACACAGTAGCTCTTTATTCTTATTTGAACTTTTTGGGAAAATATGCTTACAAAATTAGTTTTTGTTGTAATATACCTTCTCTTTTTTAGTGTTCTTTTACAATTTTAAAATAATAATTTTACAATTTGAAAATAATTTAATTTCCTTTGTGCCTTTATGTAAACCAATGGATTAAATTATCGTTGAGTGAGGATCACCTTGAGGACTTTGTAAAATACCCACCCCAGGATGGATCCGGGTGGGCTCTAGGAACTGACATTTCTAATAAATTCCCAAAGGATGCCAATGCTGTTGGTCTGGAGATCATACTTTGCAAACCACAGATCTAAACAAAGTGCCATCATAATAGCATAAAAAGTGAAAGAATGCTCTTGGGGTACCTGGATGGTTCAGTTATTAAGCATCCAACTCTTGATTTCAGCTCAGGTCAGGATCTCAAGGCTGTGAGATAAAGGCCCACTTTGGGCTCCATACTAGTCATAGAGCCTGCTTAAGATTCTCTCTCTCCCTCTCCCTTGTCCTTCCTCTCATCCCTTAAAAAAAAGTGAAAGAATGCTGTTCATAATATGGATATGATCAAATATGCCAATATTTTCTATCTTGTAGATTTAATAGTAACACTTTAATTTCTTTTATCTTGATGTTTTATCAAATAATTTGTCTTTCTTCCTAGTTATGTATCACCAGCAACATTATTTTCTTTAATAGTGACTCTTAGATCTAAAAATCATTTTAAATTAATTTTTATTAATTAATTTTTCTGAATCTGAAGTTTGCTAACAATATCATTGTTATTGTTCTTTGATATCAGAGATGATACTGATTATATTTACACAAAGAAGAATGTGACTGAAAACTCAAGCCATTCATTTTCTAAATTAAACAATGTTTGCTTGTACTCTTACAGATTAATTACTGTTTTCAAGATTTTACCATGTGTAATTTCCTCTTCATCAGAAGTGGTAAGAGCCACTTCTGCCTCCAATGCTTTCATTTTATATTGGTTATTGTCTGCTTTTTTTCTCAGAAGACAATGCTTTTGTCACATGGACTTTACATATCTTTACAGTAATCCTAGGTTACTCTAATTTTAACACAGAATATGGACAAGACTCAGAGAAACTGCCTAAACTACTTACTTTTCACATTCACATTAGCAGAGGTGAGATGTATTGAATCTATTGTCAATATCAGATTTTGTGTACCAGAACCTATTAATGTTGTTCTATGCAAAGAGATTGACAGAAGGAAGAGGAGGACCTAGAGATTTAGGATGTGAGAATTACTCTGCATCATATAAAATGTGGTAGTGGGTCTTGCTACTGATTTGTTAGTGCAATTTGACCCTTCATTTCCCTCCCATTATGTAGTTTTCTTTGAAGCTATTTCTCTGTTGATTTTTTTAGATCAAGAGATAGAGGAAAGTAAGTAACAGTCTTGGTGCTCAAGGTTTCTAAGTTAGAGTAATTCTAATTCTCACCAACTTCATTGTAGATGAAAAGCTCTGGTTGTTAGCTATTATTTCTTTCTTATTTTTTTAAAGTTTTTATTTAAATTCCATTTGCTAACATGTAATATTAGTTAGCTAGTGTAATATTAGTTTCAGGTGTATAATATAGTGATTTAACTATTCTATACATCACCTGATCTTGTCATGTTAGCTATTATTTAGATGTGGCATCTATTTTTAGATTTTCAAACTGATTTTTTAAAAGATTTTATTTGTTTATTTGAGAGAGAGAAAACAAGCAGTGGGAAAGGGCAGAGGGAGAGAGAAAGGGACATTAGGCTTCCCATGCAGCAGAAAGCCCAATGGGGAGCTCGATGCCAGGACCCAGAGATCATGACTTGAGCTGAAGGAAGATACTTAACTGACTGAGCCCCGCAGGTGCCCCTTCAAACAGATTTTTATTTTTAATCTAATTTTATATATACACACCCACTCCTATGTATATATATATACACACACACACACACACATATATATACCTCTGTATGTACACACATATAATATATATGTATATTACATATATATGTATGTACATATATGCAATATATGTATATTTGAAATATACAAACATATATAAATATATATTATATGTGTGTGTGTGTGTGTCCCCAAGGGGTAAAAAGAATGGAGCCATTATAGAAAAAGCATATGTAAGGGTAAAGGTATGAGTATGAGAAGTAAAAAGTAAAACAAAACAAAAATGGCAGAATCATTGTTGAATTTGCTCTTATTTTCTTCTGAAAATGTTATCAAATACCTCTAATCTCTATGACTATATCTGAGTTCCCCAGTCTCACTTTTCTCCACTCACTCAGACTCTTATCTGTTCTGTCAAAAATTGTAGGTAAAACCCTGTTATAATATACAATAAATGTGAAAGAATCAACTGGCATTCCTTTGAGATTACAAATAGTTTTTCCATAAATTAAAAAATTTCTTCTTTACTACTATGACTATGAATTTATATGTTTCCTTTTTCAAATGATTTGTATTTTAAACTTATCTAGTTAAAAAGTTCTCTAAGATAAGTAATTCAAAACAGAAATGAGCAGAAAGAGGAAAATCATAGTTAAACACAAAGGTGTGTATATGTGTGTGTGTGTGTGTGTGTGTGTGTGCATGTGTTCATATGTGTTTAACTGTGTAGGGAGGTACATTACTGAGAGGAAGTCAGGAAGGGATTGCTTGTAAGAGAAGCTGAGTCTCATAGTAAGTTCCACCCTGACAGCATATGATTATTTTTCATCAATAATATAAGTAATGCTTATTTATTAACACTTAATTTTAATATGCTCCATTTTCAAACTGTGATTTATTTCCTTTGTGTTTCTTGAGTATTTTCCTCCATTAGACAATAAAGCTTGATTCTTTTTCTTCTGAAAAAATCATAGATCCAGTATTACACATATGGGATCTAGACAACAAATTTTTGACAAACAGATTTATTGTCCCATTTCAGTCTTACAGTTGTATTCTTTAAGGAGATAACAAATAGAATTCTAATACAGTTGTATTAGATGGTTAGATATTCTCAGTCAAAAAAATAGGTATAAGGAATAATGTTAGTAAATGGAATATTGGGCTATATTCACATCATGGAATTTCTCTCTTGCTTCACCCACATTCTTCCTGCATCCAGACATCCAAATGGATGGACACTTTTTTCCAAAACTTGAAAGTTAATGTTAAAACTGATTTAAAGAAACAGTAATGATTTTCAGATTCAATATTTCTTTAAAAAAATATATTTATTTGTTTTAGAGAGAGGGAGGGGCAAGGGGCAAAGGGAGAGGGAGAGAGGAAAACTCAGGCAGACTCCGCATCAGCCCATAGAACCACACAGGGCTGGATCTCACAACCTGGAGATCACAACCTGATCTGAAACCAAGAGTCAGATGCTTAATCAACCACCATACCCAAGTGTTCCCAGGTTAAATATTTCTAAGAAAAAATAGGGAATCATTTTTTATCTAACTCATGACTCAGTATACTATTTTCTAATAAAGAAGTTTCCTGTGAATCAATGAAAAATATTTGGAATGTGATATCATTTCATAAATTGGCTCTCCAAGCATGGGATTCCATTTTTCAAAATTAAGAAAATAAAATCTGCCTAAGTAGGAAGCATATTGACTACTGTTGTTCTTATATAGTATTCTGAAATATCACTCACTGAGGTTTGAATACCTAACTCTTAAGCTATCTTTTCTCTTTTTTCTGCTTCCTGGGTTGTTGTGAAAGACTGCACTTTGAACAACTGAGAAAAACTGAGAGAATTAAAATGATACCAAGCAAGGGCCAAGATGGGGTCAAAACTTTGAATTAGCTCCCCTGCGGTTGCCTGCCTCCAGGTGAATTGTTATCTCCTAAACGCATTTTAAAAAGCCAGTTCTCTCCTATTACTTGTCAGAAAGCAAGATTCAGGTTATTTCAGAATAATATGAGTTTGTTTGTATTTTTAAATCGATGACACAAAGCCAAAGAAGGTATCACTTGTAAAATATGAAAATAATCTGGAGTTAGATAGACATACCAAAAGAGTAAAGAAATTTGCATTTGAGTTGTAGTGTGACATTCAGGCACAGAAGCAGATACAAGATTACGGCAGAGACAGCCTGCCATTGGTAAAAACAGTTGGCCTCAGCAAATCTCTGCACTTGGTAGCAAGAAAAGTTCTCCAGTTAAGGTGAAGACATCCTAAAACCTGATTTATTACTTCTACTTTGTTTTTTCTATGTATCATGCTTCTATAGCTTTGAGCTGTTTCCCCCAATGAAAGCTGCCTAGCAGAGCAGTTAAGTTAAGTATGGGCTTTTGACCTCTGCTTGAATGGGTCCACTGGCTCTGCCATATTAGTGACCATGTGACTTTGACACTTCAAAAAACACATAGACAAGAAAGGAGCCTACTTTGTAGAATTCAATAGAGATGAAGAGAACTAAATATAAATCTAAAGTATCTTATGCATGGTAAGCACTTACTAAATGTTAACTTACAGCATTATGAGGGAAAAGATATTCTATTATCTATTTATCTCTCATCTATCTATCTTTGTATCTATCTATATCTATCTATCTATCATCATCATCATCATCATCTGTTCATTATCCATCTGCCTTCTACCTTGTTACAAAAGGTTTCAATGTGAACAAAGTCATTCTACCAAAAGAAAACCTATATGTGTTCTGAGAGCTATTAGGGTACTCAGGAATTTCAGGCAACCACTTGAATTTGATGCTACCTGTCTTGCACTCTGCTCTGAAAATGGTCTATGCACACTTTAATGTGAAGGCCATATAAAAATAGGAATGCATCTCCATGAACTGAATAAATTACAATTTCTTCTTCCTGTGCAAAGCCTGTGGTTCTCTCCTCAGTGGAGTGGAGCATGTTTATTGACTGCCACCATCTGGATTTGTAAGATATCAAGCAAATCATTTCATTAGGTCTGCATTTCTCAGTACAGTTTTGGGGAATGCTGATAACAACTGTGATACTAAGAGAGGAAAGACAAATCAGAAAATACAAAAGCAGCCACATTAAAGGGTAGCTTAAGAAGGAAGTACAAGCTCAACAAACGTTGAAATTAGTGAGAAGTGATCAGATGATTTATGGTGGGAATCATTATTATAACTGCAATTCCACATGACACCATGCAAGTGGATCTAGATGGATGACTTTAGATATTAAGTGAGGACATATAATACTGAAAGAAGCAGCAAAATTCCAAAAGAACTTTTGTGGTCATAATGTACTTTTTTATTTTTGATATTTTTTATTTCATGGTTTGCATGTTATGAACAACTCCAGATGGGTGGATTTGCCCCAGAGCCACACTATAAATCATCATCAGAGTTAGTTGTGATAGTTACTATTAATGCTTGTTCCACACTAAAATGTCTTTTTTGTGCTGACTTTCTCTTCTTCCTTTGCATTCTACTGATCATCAATCACAAAAGCAGCTTGGCCATTTCTCTCTGTCTTGCCTCAGTGAACTTCGACTTTCCTTGACCGTTAACCCCTCCCTGGAATGCACATGGCCTGTACGCCTCTCTTGGCTCCTATTCACCTCTCCCAATGAGCCTCTCTTCCTGGTACTGAGCTGTAAGGCAATATTTTCCATCTGTTGAATGAAGAGCATGACACAGGCAGTTTGATATGGTTTCAGAGACCACAGCAAACCAACGATGCACAACTCACTTTTATTCCACAAGCCTGTGGGAGCCCAGAGAGATAAGAGACCTTTCTGCTAGGCTGAACACAGAGCCTGGTATTCAGAAACAAATATTTCTTCCTGAAACACTCAATATGTTTTATATGCAAGCCAGAAACATTGTGGGTTGGAATAATCTAAGGATAAATCTAATCGGAAGTTATCTTGAAATGTGTGAGCAAGCTTCTCTTTCATACACCAGCTGTTTTCTTTCCAAAGAATGTTTACTGGATGGGGGATCAGCCTGTTTATTATGCAGTAGCAAGAAAGTTTTGTCTGTTCTGAAAGAACCTACCAGGCCTCTCCAGGAAGGAGAGAAGAAGAATGGTTCATCATGAGTTCAGAGAAATTTTGGGGGCTCTGATAATATCACATCCTTAAATATGGGAAGATTTTTTTCTTTATTAAGCACCTAAAATATGTCATGACCACTAGTTCTCAATATCAGAATGTTTGTGGCAGGATTCTGAAAATAGCATTGTTAAGGGTACAAATATACTTTTTACAAACATTTTGGAATGCTATAAAGGATTTGTGATAATTGTTAAATATATGATTTCTTAATTTACACATTTGGGGAGAAAAATGAGGACCATTAACTCTAAGATTAAAAGGAACATTAGATTTAAAAAACAAAATAAGGAAGGCATAAACCTTGGGAAAAGAAGAAATGTTATTTAATAATGTTTACTTGTTCAAAACAGGCCAGTTGCTTTTCAGTGCATCAAGAATCATGTTATTTTTCCTGGTGTGGTTGCCAAGATTTTATGAGCAGATTTAAATCCACTTTGGTCAAACAGTACCATTTACCCATATTAAAACTTCCAAATATTCTAGCATTTTTTTCCACTGTTCTCTCTGAAATTATCTTTTCCATCAATTTTACATATTAAAATTCTAATCACCTACTGAGTATACTTCTATTAGTTAATATATCTAAGTCTTCATTCTTTCATCAAGTTTTTTCAACCTTCTCCTCCAGAAGTAATCACAGTTTAATTGTTTTTGTGCTGTGAATGGCAGTTGTGTTTGTGTATTTCTCTCTCTCTTTTTTTTTTGACAGTTCAGTTTGCAACAATGCGAAAGCTACTTTTTATTATAACTACTTTTAGACTCTGTGCTAGATGTAATGCATGTATTGCCTCATTCTATCTGTACAACAATTTTTTAAGGTTAATATTATTATAACAATTTTCAAATTAGAAAACAGAGTTCAATAAAGGCTAGGAAGCTTACTTGAGGTTACTCAATATTAAGTGGTGAAACTGGAATTTGAACCTGAATATGCCTGATTTCAAAGTCAAATTTTCTTCATCTCTGCCCTAGTTCTGTGGGTGTTTTTATGGACATGCACCAACTGGGAGGCCTGGTCTTAATCTTTTTAGACTCCATCTAGTTCTGTACCGATGTTGCAATCAGTTTTACTGGACTAAATCAAATGTGTAAAATTTATTGAAAAATGGATTATAAAACTACCATTAGTTTTATTTAGATATTTGTCTCAGATTCCATAAGTGCTATATATTAAACAACAATTCCAATGTATACACACAAAATACCCAGGCAGATGAGGTTTATGTGTGCATATATAGGTGTGTGGTATAATCATCCACTGATTTGCAGGCAAAAGACAATTTATTCTTTTAATACCTGTCACAGTTTCTCTAATTCACTGAATTCTTCATGCTAATTTTGGTAGTTAAAGCACTGAACTACGTTTCTTGTAGACAAATAATACTAAGATCTTTGAGAACCTCAATGTAATCCTAAGAAGTACTGGGGCAAAGTAGGTTAGAGACTATGCCAACTATGGCTGTTGGACCAAAAAAATCTTACAAAATTTTCTCTACTGAAAGTCAATGTGGCATGTGGTGCCTCCCAGTTATTAAACAATTATAATTATGGTTACATGGATGCTTAATACATTTAATTGTCCTTTTTAAATTTTTTATATTTGTCCTTTTAAAGTTTAACAAAAATGTACTTTTGTCAAATTCAATGTAACACGATATGTGTGTATTGTGGGTGTTTAAGAAGGAAAGTTATTGAATTGTCGAAAGACCCACAATATTATAGTTCCTCTCCACTTTAAAATGTAATAAATAAAATTTATGTAGATCATCACAGTTTAGTATCTTTACAAGTATACTTACAAGTCACTTGGCAATAAAATCCTTACATATAAGATGTAATCTATTCCATTAAAACACCTGCAGTTGTGTTTTTTTTTTGTATATATGTATAATTATTCAAAGAAATAAAATATTTCCCCTGGCTCCAGTCTTTCTTTCTTGCTTCCAGTGTATCCTTTATTTTTTGTTAGAGTGATTTTTCTAAGATTCAGGTAACAATATAATATGTTCTTACTCAAAGTCATTTACACACTCCATGACTTTCATAATAAAGTTCAAATAGATTGTGTTAGCAATCCAGATAGTTCCTGCCTACATCTTTAGCATCAATATCATTTTATACCCTCAATATCAAGACAAACATCTTCCTGCTTCCTGAATTCATGTTTTGGGGAAGATCTAGAGATACTTAATGAAGAGGAAGAGCTATGCATGGGCAAGTAGCAGAAGAGGGGGGTGGAAGTGTGCTGGGGATGAGGTATTAGGATGGCATGAGCAGAGGGGGAAGTATGGGTTGCAGAAAAAAAAGGAGATTTACTATGAAAGTAAGTGGAACTAAGAACTAGAATCTGGAGGAAGGCGAGGTTCTGCTGTTTCCTAACAAACAGATCATTCTACATCTTTAGAGTGAGAAGGAGTCTCAGAAATTGAAGACAAGAGATGAAGGAAGAATAAAAAGGAGAAGGAGAAAAAAGTAAGCTTAACCTTCTAATAGAACTTATCTTTACAATTTCATTCTATATTAACTATATTTTAGCAAAAATATTCTTCTGTTAATATTACATCCACCTGACTTCATTACACTTTTGGTTTCTAGGTTATATCCTCAAAGGCATGCAAATCGGTTCACACTCAGTGTTGTAAAACAAATATTTCACGCTTAATCCTTGACAGTTAATAAATAAAATTCTGGGTATTTATACCCTTAATTCTTATGATTAAAACATGTCTCATAGTAACAGAAAATCACAAACCCATATTCATATTTTTAATTGCTGGACAGTGATTCAGGTCACGGTTTTCTTCTTCTGGGAATTATTTAGTACTGTCAATAGAAATAATGGAAATACATACTGTTTAAGAATGTAATAATATATTTCTTTCCCGACATCAAATTAGCATTACATAGCATCTAAAACTTCCCCAATACATTTACAAAAAGCCTTGAGATGGAACAGGCAAAGGAAACGCTGATTCTCATTACTCTTTTGAAGTTGAGACTAAAAACAAAAGATAAGAGTCGGAAATTACTTCTATCCGAGCCAGCTTCCTATCAGCATTAATGAAGTTATCTTTATCTCCATGAGTTGTTTATTGTTCTGATTTAATATAAAAAGTTGATGTTTCTTAAAGACACTGTTTTCTTTTGAGGTTAGTAAAAAGTAGATAATAAACTACCCATAAACCACAAAAATGAATATATGAATCCACTGTGCACTTTCTATCATGCTTCAGACTTTTTATATTCCTCATGCATTGATCATGAACATGTTTTCATTAAACTATTTTTCTAGGTTTTGAGATTAAATTGATATTTAAAGTAGAAAAGTAGAATTTTTCAAAGGAAATTTTCCTTGGAATCGTAGAAATTAAACACAAGAAACTTCTTTTTATATTTTGTAATAACATATTTATGTATTTATAATGCAGTTAGCAATCCAAATAGATAATATTATATTTTAAAAAGAGTAGTTAATATACAGTGTTTAAGTCACAGAGAATTCTGAGGGTGAATCCTTCAACCTATGCAAAAAGTTTGACTTTGTTTCAGAAATTCTACCCTCATAAATCTAGCCAAATGAGTTATTACTACATTTTGGTTTATCAACTAAATTATGATAGAAATAAAGCTAAGATAAAGGCAGATTTCTTTCCTTTTTAAGATTTATTTATTTACTAGAGAGAGAGGGAGCACAAGCGGGAGGGGCAGAGGGAAAGTGAGAGAAAATCTCAAGCAGATTCTGAGCTGAGCTATTGGGGCTCCATCTCACAACCCTGAGATCACAACCTGAGCCAAAACTAAGAGTCGACAACTCAACCAACTGTGCCACCCAGGCACCCCTCAAGACAGATTTCTTAAGAGAGCACTGACAGCCACCTGCTTAACACTATGCCAGTACGCTGAGAAACACAGAGTTGCATTTTCATAATGTGAAGTTTACATACAGAAAAATAAGCGGAGAATACTATCTGATAATGTATCATCAGGTACTAATTTTTGTGTAATGATTTATCATTTCTAAAAGAATTGAGCTGAAAGAAGAGGTTAAAAACTGATACTGAGGAAATCTGAACAGTTTCTAAAATTCCTCAGTAACCGAATATGAGACTTGGAGTCAAATTTTATCAAGTCCCTTTATTTTCAGTCCTGCTGCTATACCCAATTTTTTAAAGAATATAAATATAAAGGGTCATAAGCATCATGTGAAGTGTTTCTGGGTGACTTCATAGAGATTTCTTTCCCAAACATTATCTTAACATTACTTAGAGCCAAAACCTTTTCCCAATACATTTACAAAGAGCTTTAAGAGGGAACAGGAGAAGGAAAAGCTTGTAGGAAAATTTTAAAGTTTGAAATAATTTTTGAGGAAGAAGGAAAAAAAAACTCCTTAAGGAAAATCAGAGATTTTTAAGAAGCACTAAATCCCCAGGTGAGTTGACAATCACACACCTATGTTCAGGCAAATCTGTACATTTGGGAGAATTTCTTGAGAAATTCAGGAGCTGTGGTATGATAATATTAAAATTCTAAGTTCAGTAACTCATAGATGTACATTTATATCCCCAGCCTCTTTAACATTCCGGGTGCTCAATGATTTTAAAATCCAATTTGTTTTCTGATTTGCCTCTTCTCCAACCACTTAAAATCCATCCATCCACTTGGTGATTCTCAAGAAGCGTCATTTTAAACACAGTAGTGTCTCTTTCAGTGTTGTTCAGATGGCATCCATCATCACTGTGTACGGGACGCAAGACAAAGAGAACTCTTGGAGATCTCTCATATCTCCGCCTCTCTTCTTCTATCCTTGCCTCAGTCTTCTACTGAGAATGTGCTAAAGAGAGAACATCTGTCAATGTTTTGCAAGTGTAAAATAAGATAAGCAAAGGGCCCTTTGCTCAGTGAAACCTCTACCTGTTGGCATTGTGATAAATAAAATTTATCATTTGATGGGTATTTTTCATCCTTTTTTATAATTCAAATAGAGAAGGAAAGGACTAAAAGTAAATGTGAGCAGGTGTCTATACTGTTGTGGGCTCATCCATTTGCTTGTTTTCAGATCTTTCTCCAAGGGCGTATTTTACAAGGAAAAAAGGATAACATCCCAGAGTACAGCAACTATGTGTTGGGAGACACTGGGAATTGGAAGATGAGCACAGACATGGATGAGAACAGAGAAAGGCAACAGAGGCCTCTCGGTATTGCCAAAGCCAACCTCTGCCACTTCTACTACATCTGCTCCATTCTCCAGTTGCTGGCTGCTCGGATAAAGGAAAGAATTCGATCTGAGGGTTGAGGAAGATCAATTATAAGTTTTGTCTGAAGTCTGAATTTGTTTGAAGAAAAGGTGAAGCATGTGGGAGTAGACAAGATGGGGGCAGTATTGGTATAGAAGCGTATCAATAAGGTCAGAGCAGTTGTAGATGCTGGAAAACACATCAGCAGCTTAGGAAAAGTGCTAAAATTTGGAGACAAATCTGGAAAGCATTCACATCGAAATAACCTCGTTTGGGTGACGTATTCAGCGTTATTTCTGCATGGAATGAGAGGAATACTAATACTAACCGCTGTAATTTAACACAGCGATTGAAAACTCAGGTCTTGGTCTCTGAGAGTTTGCTGTTGATCACTCCTATCGATTTCTGTCACTTTGGGCAAACATGTCTTAGCCTCTGTCAGAGCTCTGATAACTAGTTGGAGATAACACTCATTTTAGAGAGTTTCAGTTGAGGATTAAATGGGATAATGCATGTAAAGTGCTGAGCAGATGCCTGGCTTTCACTATGCCCTCAACTGTTCCTTTATATTATTATTAATGTTATCATTATTACTGTATATATAAAAATTGGCAGGCTTGTCTTTCACCAATTGTTGGTTTCTCAAACAACTATAAATCATAGTTTTCTCCATTGTATACATAGGATACTTGATAAAAACATAAGGGAGATTTATAATTGCTTTTTTAAAAAAATGACTAGAGTCAGGAAAAAGCACCTGGTGAATGTTAGCATATTCACAGTCTACAGGAAATTCAATTCAATGAAAAAAGGAAATCCAACATCAGCCTGGAACAACTGTCAGTCTCTGAAATTGATTTTTGTGAGTGTGGAGTGATAATCTTTTACCCAAGTTTCTTAGGGCGAGGGCTTTACAAGGGGGTTGTCTGATAGTTAAGTCTGTTTTAAAAGATATATCTGTAAACATGCTAAAGTGCTTCCTGTCTCAGGCTAGCTCTTGCTGAATGACATGGCATTGTACAGTGTTTGTGCCTGGAGCTTAAAATGCAGGAAGCTATAGATCATTCTTAATGAATAAATCATCTGTGTTCCTGCTGTCAATTCTGCTAACGCTTTTGCAGAAGCTAAGGCTAGTGCTGTGGTAAACTATCAATAATTAGGACCTCCTAGGCCAGCTATTTAGTATCTTGATATAGCAGTAACAGCTGTTCCCATATATATTTCTTTCTTTTAAAGCACTAAAACACAACGTAGAAAAAAATTAGTTTCTAGTATGTATCTGGGTTTTTTTCCCACCAGTTTTGTTTTTTCATATGAGGCAATAAAGCATCCATAAAAGAAACTATTTTTGAATAATAAAGATAACCTTGTTCAAGTCATTGAATTCTCAAATTATTTATTAGATTTGGGTTGAATGCCTTATATTTGAAACTTCAGTACTTACTATAACACTCTTGTCTAAGCGTCTATGACATTAGTAGGAAAAGGAGAAATGAGCGGAGAACAACAAAAAGGAAAAGAAAAAAAAAGTGCTTTACAGTTCTCAAAGACATCTAATTGGCCAGTCCATTTTGGAGGGAAAATATATTATTAGGAATGTATAAATCAAATACATGATTATAGCTTACATTTGTTTTATGTAAGATTATATGAATTCTATGCACATCAATTTTATATAAGCAATTATTAATAATCTCTAAAGTCAGGGATACAAAAAGTAACTAAACATAGAATTGGTATCTTTTAGAATAATATTGAATGTCTACTCTTATTTTCTCCAAATCTTATGTTTATTCAGTGTTTGTTTAGTTCCTAATTACACCAGAACCTTCTTCATTTAGCGAGCATCTATGCACTTTTGAGAACTATGGCTTTAAAACAGATTTTTTTCTTTTTTCTTTTTTTTAATAAAACATTTTTTTTATTTTTATTTTATGATAGTCACAGAGAGAGAGAGAGAGAGAGGCGCAGACATAGGCAGAGGGAGAAGCAGGTTCCATGCACCGGGAGCCCGACTGGGATTCGATCCCGGGTCTCCAGGATCGCGCCCTGGGCCAAAGGCAGGCGCGCTAAACCGCTGCGCCACCCAGGGATTCCAGACTTTTTTTTTTTTTTTTTTCATACAGAAATGTCCATTTAACAAACATATCTGTGAAGCAAGTACTGTCGTTTATATGAGTCTGTTTGGCCCAATAATTATGTAATCTTTATCTTAAGGAAACTTATTAAACTAGACAACACAGTTAAGTGAATACATCTTTGCAATCTAGTGGGACAATAGCTATGATAAAAGCATTTGCAGGATGCTGGGTGAACACAGAAGAGAGGCTGTTGAATCATACAGACGGGTAAAGAAAGTGTAATCTGAATAAGAATTTAGGTAGGAGAGTAACAGGAAATTAAATTAGGGTGTTAGGGTTCTCATCACTAGTGGCCTTGTGGGTTAAATTAAAGCACTTGAATTTTGACTAGAAAGTTAAAGACAGGGTATCCCTGGGTGGCTCAGTGGTTTAGCACCTGCCTTCAGCCCAGGGCGTGATCCTGGAGTCCTGGGATCGAGTCCCATATGGGTGCTCCCTGCATGGAGCCTGCTTCTCCCTCTGCCTGTATCTCTGCCTCTCTCTCTCTCTCTCTCATAAATAAATAATAAAAATCTTAAAAAAAAAAAAAAAGAGAGAAAGTTAAAGTCATCAGTACAGGTTACCGAAAACCTCAGAGGAGAGAAGAGGGGCAGAAAAATCAGAGAGGTATCAACAACTGAAAGATTATAAAAGATCCAAACCAAATAGTACAATCCATTAACGTACCCTGAACCTGAGAGAGTTTGCAAAATAAAGTTTATAACATATCTCTTTACACTTTTTAATGTGTTTGAACTGTTTCATGATAAAATAGACCATATTAAAGAGAAACCACTAGTCTTTATCAACTGCCTACTGGCAGATTTTTTAAACTTTATTTTACTAATAACAGTTTACAGCTGAAAACTGGCAGTTAAACCTATCTTATTCAATCTATTATCTTACTGTTATATAAAATGGATCCCACTGTGGTTATCTAACTGTAAAATTACAGCCCTTGAGGACAAAGAACTAAACCTGTTTCTATTACATTTAAATCACACTTTGTGTGCATAACCTTTTGCCAGTGGCCCATCCTCTTCAGTTAGCAGTTCTAAATCTATCTTTAGCGCATAAACTTGTTTTTCCTGCCACATGAGACAAGGGACACTGTTTACATGCAGATGACTTACTGACAATTATTTTAATACCTTTTTTAATGATTCTCTGTGGATGTTCATATGTCTTTGTCTGAACCAACTTCCATCAACTTAACAACTCGAGTTCTGAGATGAAAGCACCCTGTTATATTGTGAGAGCACTTTCACCTAAATGCTACCCTCACCATAAAAATAACTCTTGGAAAGTTCTTGTTCCATAAGCCAAAAAATAATGAGTCCATATGGAATATGTATGTTTATTTGCTTGGCATTGGCTTATTAAGGTGAATCCGTTGAGGAATGTAATATTGATTTTTTTAACACCATGTGAGATTGCTATACTTATTTTGTTTGTCACATCCAGTGATCCTGTTATATTCTTTAAAAGTCTAGAAACCTGAGTTTTACTATTATGTGTATTTCCTTACTCTGGACTTCTCTTCTCTAAGCTGGAGGCAGTAATACTTACCTGATTTCAGAAAGCTTTATAGTATCCTAATATCTCTGATTCTGACTCTCAGGTAACAGTCTTCCTTTTTATTTTATTATTTTTTTTTAATTTTTTTTTTATTTATTTATGATAGTCACAGAGAGAGAGAGAGAGAGAGGCAGAGGGAGTAGCAGGCTCCATGCCAGGAGCCCGACGTGGGATTCGATCCCGGGTCTCCAGGATCGCGCCCTGGGCCAAAGGCAAGCGCCAAAACCGCTGCGCCACCCAGGGATCCCAACAGTCTTCCTTTTTAAAAGGAGATATAAAGCAGAAATGTGAAAGTATTAATTAGGCATTTATTGAAGAATTCAGGTCTCTTGACTTTTCAGTTAATAGTTACATAGTACATAGTAACCCTAAAACTGGTCTCTTATTTGGGCAAATTTTAACAAGTTTTAAAATTAGGCAAGATTCCCCTCTCCACTGGAGGGAAGAAGATTTTGGAATTTAATGGCAACAGGTCTAGTAGTAGAATAATCCATATATATATATGGACCCTTGAAAGCTGATATACTGTTTCATCCACAAAGACTCATTCCCAGAAAAAATAATTTCAATCTTCTGGGTCTATGTTTCAGGGAAGTGCCAATATCTCAATACAAAATCTCTTAACATAACATTCTGTCACTGTGGAGAAAAACGACTCTAATCCACAAATATCATAAACAACAGCAACAACAAAAAATCAAGTGGTTTCCTAGAAAGAGCTATTTGGGGTAGGGTTTTCAGGATGGCAAAACCTGAAAACTTGAGCCAGATGTTTTAATAACCTAGATTGATTTGGGGTCTTTGTAGTGAAACAAAACTCAGGTAAATTTTTCATGACTCAAGATTTCATTACAAACTTTGCTGCATCTAATTACTGACAGCTGTTATTCAATCACATATCATGCTATAAATTCATACCTTCTGTTCCACTATCAAAATCAGTACCACGGGAGAGAAAATGAAAGAGAATATATTTTACACCTAGGTCCTTTTCAACCAAGACCTTGTGGCCTTATAGGAATATTAATTTCCCATCAAATGAAAGTGATATCTAGTAAGTTAACACTCATGAGAGAGGTCATAATTTGGACATTATTTACTACTGTAAAGTCTTGGAAGTGGCAAATGATGCTTTTGCCAGTGCCACATAGAAAATAATTTTATTTTTCCTTTTAAATTGTAAATAACATGAAAAATAGTTACATATGGATGATATCCATACACACATATAGGTATATGTACATACTCTGAAAAGAAGGTAGTAATTTGCCCACCTGTGACAGACAATTCTGAGAGAGAGAAAAATAGCCAAATAAAGTAGTTAGAGAACCAGAGGTAGGTGGTAAACTTTTTCTACTTGTTACTTTTCCCTAGAGTTATGTCTTTTTTAGAGTGCTAAGGATTCTATGGTTCTTAAAATGCCATAATGGGGATTAGGCTTATATTGGAAGTACCCCTTGTAATACATTTGGCTTTTTTACTAGCATGTTTGTACTTTTGGAGAACTCGATGTGGAAGTTTAATTGCCTTTGTGGCATCAAAAATCCACTTAAGGCATCAAAAATCCACCTTAAGGCAGCTAATGCACAGAGGACACACAATGTCCTGTGCTTGGAGTAGAAGCAGTAATTGTGTTCAACAATGCACATTCAAATAAATCATTGTATTTCAAAGTGATTTACCTGGCAGTGTTACACTTTTCTAGGCTTATCCTAGTGTCAAAGCATAGACTAGAAGTCTTTTTGATATCTGAACAAACCCTCTGCTGTAATTCTAGGTAATATAACATGGAGTAAGGAATATCGAGAAGTCTAGGAAAGCCATTCCACAGATTCCAAGCAATGGGATAAGTATTACTCCAGGGAGTCTTCAACACACCAAGATAACTGTCTCCTGATGCAATATGTCCTTGCTGGAGCCAGATAGAACCTGTGTCTGCAACTCTCAGTTTTAAGGAAAGAGCTATTGTGGTAAAAGGGCCACACTGTTTTCAAATAACTGGAAACAGCTTTTCTTTGCTTCAGTCCAGGGCTGTTGTCAAAGAAATAGGCTTCTCTCAGGACCAGGATGACACTGACTAGTGAGAAGGAGCTCTACACTGCTGTTTGTGTTACAAGTGAAAGTCGACAGGTGAGTCTCATCTTTTATCTTGTCTGCCCACCCAGTTAAAACTGTGACAATGTGTCTGGCAAGGACTGGAGCCCTTTAGGTAAACTGTGAATCTGATCCCTGATGCTGCGACCAAAACACTGACCATGTCAGACTGATAACCCAGCCCTTCCAAAATGTTGAAGTTCTAAGCAGAAAGCTAACTACAGGCATGGATTGCTTCTTTACGTACTGTGTTGAGGTTTACCAGAACATCACTCTGAGTAAATCAAACTTTAAAACATTTTGTTCTTGCTGCTTCAATTTTTTTTTTTCAAATCATATCAGTGTTACAGATCACTTGAGTAACTTTGTCTAGCTTAGAACAAAATATTCTTGGGACGAAGTTAAGCCATTTCCATGTCTATTTCTGTGATAAGTAATTCTTCCCAATTCATCTGAGAAAACATTAGCTATGTGATCTATGGCCTTTCTTAAGGAAACACTTGCCAGTTAAATCCGTAGTCATTCAGGTAGAAATAGGATACCTCTTAGAAATCAGATTTCAGGTGTAATCCATAATTACCTGATTATAATTGTGTGAAATAACCAAATACTATCAAAGGGGAAATAGACACTATTTAGAATAATGAGCCATTTGAATATGGGCATGACAAGCAATCATATTGAGAGGGCTTATTGGTAAAAGGTAAATGACTTTTAGACCAGTTTTTGTTGTTGTTGTTGTTGTTGTTGTTTTTTGATACTTGGTTCCTACTATGTAGTAAAATTACACGAAAAAAAAAATTAAGGTTCAGCGAATATGGGCCCCAACCCAGACTTACAAAATCAGAAATATCTGAGTTTTAAAATAATACTCCAGTGATTTTTATGTATAGCCAAATTTGGAGACCCAATGACCAAAACCAAATGTGGAAGATAATCTTATTTCCATCAAAACTAGGTGAGTTAAAAACAAGTCTCATCACAATCATGGAGAGTATTTCTAGCTAAAAAAATTGCAGATATGCATGTGCCAAACACATTTTATACTAGAGAAGTTGTACCTCCTGGGTTTCTAGTATGTACAAGGGCTTAAAATAGAATAATTAGGAGAATAATTGCATTTTATATTTAAAACATGAATTTTTATCAACCACAGAAAAATTAGAATGTATCGTTAATAAGTATAGCAATTTATTTTTATTTTTTAATTTTTATTTATTTATTCATGAGAGACAGAGAGAGAGAGAGAGAGGTAGAGACACAGGCAGAGGGAGAAGCAGGCTCCAGGCAGGAAGCCTGACATGGGACTCGATCCTGGGTCTCCAGGATCAGGCCTTGGGCTGAAGGCAGTGCTAAACCACTGAGCCACCCAGGCTGCCCAAGTATAGCAATTTAAATAACAATAATAATCACTGAAATTTATGAAATGTGGGGCAGTCCAGGTGGCTCAGCGGTTTAGCCCAGCCTTCAGCCCAGGGAGTGATCCTGGAGACCGGGGATCAAGTCCCACATCAGGCTTTCTGCATGGAGCCTGCTTCTCCCTCTGCCTGTCTCTGCCTCTCTCTCTCTCCCTGTGTCTCTAATGAATAAATAAATAAAATCTTAAATAAATAAATAAATAATCAAATACATAAATAAATAAAATTTATGAAATGTTTACTCTCTGTCAATAATAAACTCAAAGAACATCAAAGGTCAGAGTTGGCCACATAGGAGGTCCAGAAAGCAGCAAAAGAGAATCTGGATTAGGCCAAATAAAAGCTATTATGTTAGTTATTCCTGGTTGCACACTTCATTTTTTAAAGCTTATTAGTGAGATGTTGGTTAATAATAGAACTTTGCTGCAAGATTCTGATACATCATTTATTGTTTCTGTGTATTTTTTTATTCCTATATATTTACATTAGTTCTAAGTATGGTTTACTCATGCTTGATTAGCTGAGCATCCTTATAAATTATCAAGAACTCTAACAGATCGTTATAAAAAAGAGTTATCTAACTATAGAGAACTTCTCTGACATTTAAATTATATAACCAGATACAGGAAATCAGATAATCATGTTTCTTATAAAACTGTTTCTGAACAGTGTGCATTATCAATCCAGTGTGCTGCATTTTATATAAATAAAGATATCTTAGTGTTCCCCCAGGAGCAGTTGGATTTCCACCTATTCCCTTCCATCCCTCAGAAATGTCAAGCATTTTGAAATGATTCTTGTTTCCTCTCCTATGTAGTTCTGATAGGATTACTTATAACCACAGCCCATATGTCTCATGTTTAGAAAGTACAGGTAGATGTATTTATCATTATGTCATTATTTCCATAATACTGCAAATAAATAAGGAATGGCAAAGAGGATGATGACAATGTTGAGAATAACAATGATGATGATTGCCAAAAGGATAGGGAGGGAGGGAGAAAGAAGAAAAGGGTGATGAGGGAGAAGAAAAGAAAATCACAGCTTTAAAATTTGTACTTACTGATTGGTTATTATGACATAGATTCAAAGCCAAGCATTTGATATAATCTATCAAGCAGGTGCTACAGATTCCTGCTGCCATATGCAGAATTATTTATACATTTTGCTCTAATAATAAACAACAACAAAAAAGAATGCTAGATTTCAAACGCAGATCTGCCCAATTCTCTAGAATAAGTTATGAGAACTACATGCTCTTGGAAAAACTGATGAACAGAAGTAGAAAATCTAGTTAAAAAAAATCATATAGCAATAAACTCAGGTCTCTGTACAATGGAATTCTAGATATCTGCACAAATGTTCTTCCATGACATTTAATGACAAAGTAAACTGATAGCAATACTTGATAAATACTTATTTAATTTTCAGAAGAGAAGGTGCATGTCTATTGAAATTCTTGTTCCATTAATAAAAAGACATTGTATTTTGTTTTTCCATCATATAATATTATGAACAAAAATATTCTATTTTATGTGTTTTCATAATGTAATGTTAAAAGTGTTAACACTAAAAACAAGACTGTGAGACCTAGATCTTATTAAGTTGTATCAAAATGTATTATAATTTAAAGTTAAGAATGTGAATATTGTCAATATTACAGCCTACTGAGTGATGATCTTAATTTTTTTAAAAAAAGTACTAGTATTTACATTTTTTAAATGCCATAGAAGAAGTCATTATAAAGTTTTATGTTTGTTTATACCTGAAAAGTTAGATATGCTTATTAGGTGTGCATTTAACATATATTAAAAAAAAAAAGAGAGATCCCAGATGCTTTTAAGAAATATATTTTTCCAAAGAAAACTTCTTTAACACAGAATGCTTTTCTCCCTTTCAAGTAGGTCTAATATGGTATCATTAAAAAATAAATGGATTTTATGTTCAAACTTTTTTTATTTCTTGACTTCTATTTAGAAAATTCCCAATTATATGGGCCTTCCCTTAGAATTCACAGATACACATTTTGGATGTCCTGTCTGGAAATGATGCAAGTGCTGTCAAGTTTCCTAAGTTGGGTTTTATTTCCTTCAGGATAAGAATTGGAAGTACATAATTTGGCAGAAAGCAAAGTGATTATCCTGTTGCTTAAGAGGCAAATGTTTTAGTGATGTGCAAAATAAAAAATCATTACAAATTCCAAGCGATATGTGATGCTGCTCTAAGTGTGGGAGGTAAGAATATCTGGGGAAAAGGAATTGTTTGTGAAGGACGGGTGGGTCTGAATGAGTGGGATTTTGTTTCAGAAAACTAAGATGCACAGATGTAATTTGAGTTTGGAGTATGACTTAGAATGAAATGTGCATCCAGAAAAATCCACTGTCCCTCTATTTTTTCATTTTTTGATTCATTCCCTAACTTTGTTTTTTGTGTGCTTTTTGTGTGTGTGTTGCACTCCTGACCTTTCCTTTGAACTATTTTTAAAAACAATTATGCTTTTACATATCTTGATTGCTTTGTCAAAATACAAGCACAGACTGAAGTGCCTCCTATTTATACATATAAAAGCGCTAATGAACTATGAAAGGTCCAAGTGGTAAAACACTGCAGCCTGGACCAGCTGGAGAGCTTTATCTTGCTCCAGGTTTTACTCAAAGTTGGAAGATTTTAGGGTCAGCTTGATAAATGAGTCTGTTCTGGACAGTATATCCAAAGCGGTATATGTAACTTCTCAAATCCAAAGAGACATATTTAGCTGCAGTATTCAAATGTAGTATCTGTTTCTCACCTTACAGTACCTAACCTATATGCTTGAACTATTAGAACACTAGCAATTTTACAAAGGTTTCAGTTTCCAGGATTTATCTCCTTATTCACAAATATAACTTACAAAGTCATCCATGAAAACTGGTCATTATGAGTTGCCAAGTCCTATTGAAATGATATTACCGTTGGCGTGTTTGAAAGATCCGTAAATGAATAATAGGTCACGGGATCTGTGTTGATTCGCAAGTGGAGTAAACAGCTGATTAAGCTTATAATAACTGTCTAGCATATACTAGAAATAATCATCACCTACACTTGCCAATAGTCCATTTAAATGAGAGTGTAATAGGAATCCTAACTCTTGCATCTTTTAAAGTTTTAATGATGACATTAATCATTGATTCCCCCATGAATATAATATTGCTTTTAGCTTACAGTTTTGAAAGGTAGGATAAATACCAGGAACTTACAGTGGTCAAAATTGCTCTCATTCCATGAATTGGAATGGCAACTTGGGAATTATGCCAGTTATTAAAATATCCATTTTAGAGGAGTTTTTGTTTCTGTCCAATATGTGTGGCTAACATGCAACTAATATGACTGGATTTATCATCCTAAGAGAAACAAATAACTGAACAGAACAAAGCAGTGCTTTTCAAAATATTGGCCATGAGGCAACAGGAAATAGAGACTTTTGAGATAGAGAAAACAAATGGGGTGAACCCTAAAATTGCCTACGTTTACTTATTTGAGGGAACTTCCAGGTTACAGAGTGAAGAGAAAAAACCCAGGTAGAACTAGGCAGACTTCCTGAGTTAAGGTGACAGATCAAATAGTCCAGGGAAAACAAGGTAGCTAGATTTCACAAGTTGAAGTATTGGTATAACAAAGCTTCACACAGAGAGAATACTATAGATCTGTAGAGGGATCCCTCAAGGTTCATCAGAGTGCTGATCAATGCAAGCATGTAAAAACTACCTGAGGCTTGGAAATGAACCACCTAAAAGGATTAGAATACAGTAACTTGAGCTCACCCAGGCCTGAGAATAAATTCTATTTCCATCAGCCAGATTGGAAACCCTCATAATTCATTGAACATTTGGTAGTGTATTCAGAAGAATCTTGCCTTAATGCTGGGGAATAATTAGCTATAGACTGAGCACTGTTCCAGACCTTACCAAATCTCAAATATAAGTTTCTAAAGTCTCAAATTAGTTCTTAGAATCATAAACGTGTCTAAGAACAAAGATTGAGAATATAGGATTACAAAAATATCCAGCACCCAACAAGGTAAAATTAACAATGTCTGATATCCAATAAAACATTATCAGGCATTCAAACAGGCAGGAAAATGCAATTCATAATGAGGAGAATATGAGATCAATTGAAACTGACCCAGATGTTAGAATTGGCAGACAAGAACATTAAAACAGTTATTACAACTGTATTCCATATGTTCAAAAAGCTAGAGGAAAAAATGAATATTTAAGTCGTGACAGAAAAGACATAAAAATATAGCCAAGCTTCTAGAGGTGAAAACTACAGTGTCTGAGATGAAAAATGCATTGAATGTTATTAACATCAAAGTATATATTGCAGAAGAAATGATTAGTGAATTCGAAAACACAGCAAAAGAAATTATACAAAATGAAACACACAGGGAAAAATATATAATTAAAAAATTAACAGAACATTAGTGAGCTTTTGGACAAATTAAAAAAAACTTAATTATGATTGCAATTGGAAGCTTGAATTTGTCTGCGATGGGAAAAAGGAAGTGGCGGAAAAGAATATCTGAAAAATAATGACATAAAAATTTCCAGATTGATTATCCAAAAATTTTTATAGTTCCAAAAATTTCTACTAACTTCATGCACATTGCAGAAATATAGTCCAGCTAAGTGAAACATTGAAGCATCAGTTACTAAATCATCTTAGCACCATTAGTTAATGATTTGAACACTGAGTGCTGAGTGCTTCAGATAATAAACTTTATCCTGATAGTTTCTAAGGAGCAGTTAAAAGCTTTATAATAAGTAGATAGTAATGTTAAGATTATAATTAACATTTTGGACACATAAGTATATCTGTAAAAATGTTACCGGTCTTTATTAAAAGTAGAATATTTGATTTAGGATATTTCAGAATAAGTATTGATTATATAATTTTTTGAAAAAAGTAAATCACAATTAAATTGGACCAAAACAGTGATAAAGAGAAAACCTTAAAAGTAGACAGAAAAACACATTATGTTCAGGAGAACAAAGATAGTTTGCCAGAAACAAAGCAAACAACAAAGCAGCTGGGAAGGGAAGGTGACAGTGGAGTAGGACCCTAGGCTCACCTTGTTTCATGAATACAATTGGCTTGGAAAGTGAGAGAGGGTCCAAATTTTGTGAGTTCTTGCAACCAGCATAGCTTAAAGCTTGGAGTTTTAAAGGTCAGCATGCCTGGCTCTGGGAGAACTCAGAGGACATTGCAGCTGCTCTTGGAGAAAAGACAGGGCAAACAGTGTGAGACATACAGTGTGGAAACAGTGAGCTGAAGATCATTGGAGCACACATATTAGTTGATCATTGTGGAGCATGTCCCAGAAAGGCAGAGTTCACAGACAGACCCCACTGGGAACAAATGAAATGACACCAGTGCCATTTCCCTCCCTTGCCCCTCAGCATAAGCACAAAGACACTTGCAGGGACCAGTGCAGCACAGATACTGGCTACCTAACTTGCCTATACCAAGTCACCCCCCCCCCCCACATCCTGTGTTCCAGAAGAACTGCCCTTCCTACTCATAGTTGCTTCAGCCCCAGTACAGTGGGCCTCCTCCCTGGGAGACTGACCCAAACCCCTGCCAACACTGTGTCTCCCCACTTGGGAGTTTTGTGAAGCCTCAGTTCCAGTGGCTGCAGTGACAGGTCTCATTTCACAAGCAAATCAGAGTATACCTAGTTAAAACTTGCCATATTCAGGCCAGGGACCAAATACTCCCCATAATAGGTAAAGTCATCTGCAAATGACTGCCCTAAAGGATAAAGGGGCCAGGAGAAAACAACAGAGCACATGCAACACACATTGGAGATACCCCTAGAAGCACCCAGCCTCAGGGAACAGGAGACACTACACAGCAGGGCACTGCAAGACTTCATCATAAAGCCATTACCCTCAAGAACAGGAGATGTAGATGTCTTTCCTAAAACAGAGAAACAGGCAAAGAGGCTTAGATAAAATGAAAAGACAGAGGAATTTATTCTGAATGAAAGAAAAAGACAAGGATGCAACCAGAGATATAAGCAAAACAGATGTAACTGACATGACTGATGGAAAATTTAAAGGAATGATAATAAGGAAATTCACTAGATTTGAGAAGAGAGTGGAGGACATTAGTGAGACCATTAACACAGAGATAAGGGATAGTAACATGGCAGAGAGCTTAATATACAAAAAAAGAAGCATACTTTCTCCAAAGTAATCAAACTGAACAAAAGAGAGAAAAAAGAATTATGCAAAACACAAATAGACTTAGGGAACTCAGTGACTCCATCAAGTATAATAACATTCATATTATAGGAGAAAAGGAGGTAGAGAATTCATTTGAAGAGACAATTTCTGAAAGTTTTCCTCATCTGTAGGAGGAAACAGATATGCAGATCCAGGAAGCACAGAGAACCCCCAACAAAAATCAAGAAAAGCCCATGCATACCAAGACATATTGTAATTAAAATGGTGAAATATAGTGATAAGAAATATTAAAAGCAGCAAGATGAAAGAAGCGAGTTACATACGAAGAAATCCTCCCCCCTCCCCTACTAAAGCTATTAGCAGATTTTGGCAGAAACTTTCTAGCCAGAAAGGAGTGGCATGATATATTCAAAATGTTGAATGGGAAAAACCTGCAGGCACAAATACTCTATCCAGCAAGGCTATCATTCAGAACAGAAAGAGAGATAAAGTTTCCCAAACAAAAACTAAAGGAGTTCATGAACACTAAACCAGCCTTGCAAGAAATATTGAAGGGATAGAAAGGAAAGACCAAAAATGACAGTATGAAGCTAGGAAACACAAAAGCAAAAAGATGAATATTTCTGTAAAAAATCCATCAAGGAATTCAAAAAATAAAAAGATATAAAATATGACACCATATACATAAAGTGAGGTGAAGAGAGGAGCAAAGAATGGGCACAAACTTAAATGACCATCAACTTAATATAGACATACTTTGTGCAGATGTTACATACAAACCTAATGGTAACCACAAAGCAATAAAATAGTTAAAGAACACCTTTAAAGAAATTAAAAAAATAAAAAACAGAAAGCTTCTCAGCCTAGAAACTATATATCTAGCAAAATATCTTTAATAATAAAGCCAAAACAAAGACAACAGAAGCAAAAAGATGTTTAAATCTTTGTTGGGATCCCTGGATGGCTCAGCAGTTGAGCCATTAATCAAAGGAAAGTTGGAGTGGTTATATTGATATTGCAGGCTGAAGAATATTACCAGGGATTAAAGAAGTTCATTTCAGAGTGTTAATGGGATGACCTAACAAACCTAAATGTTTATGTAACTAGTTATAGATCTTCAAAATATATGATACTAAAATTGAAGAATATCCAGGAGAAATGGAAAAATCCGTAACTACAAACTACAACAATAGTCAGAGATTTTAATATTCTCATCTCAATAATAGAAAAGTAGATGGAAATAAATAATCCTATGTAGGACTTGAACAACAGTATTAAACCTATTAACTTAATTGATACAATAGAATATTCTATCCAAAACCAGAAAAACATATACTGTATTTTTATTTTCATAGAAAATTTACAAAATAACCTATATCCTAGGCTATAAAACAACTCTCAATAGATTTAGAGATTCAAGTTAGATATTCTCTGAACAAAATGAAATCAGACATTATTAACAAAAATTTCTGGAAAATTTCAGATATTTGGAAACTATATAACATACTTGTAAATAATTCATATCTCAAATCTATTTTAAACTAAATAGTTCTTTTGGGGTGCCTGGGTGGCTAGCGTTTGAGCGTCTGTCTTCAGCTCAGGGCATGATCCTGGATCCAGGAATGGAGTCCCACATTGGGCTCCCTGTGAGGAGCCTGCTTCTCCCTCTGTCTATGTCTCTACCCTCTTTCTGTGTCTCTCATGAATAAATAAATAAAATCTTTAAAAAATAGTTTTTTAAAGGTATCAAAATATATGGGATATTGCATATTTAGCACTTAAAGGAAAATTTGTGGCACTAAATGCATGTATTATGTGAAAAAAAAAATTGTCTCAAATTGATGGTTACAGCTTCTACCTTAAGAGTGTAGAAAACAGGGCAGCCTGGGTGGCTCAGTGGTTTAGCGCTGCCTTCAGCCCAGGGCCTGATCCTGGAGACCCAGGATGGAGTCCCACATCAGTCTCCCTGCATGGAGCCTGCTTCTCCCTCTGCCTGTGTCTCTGCCTCTCTGCCTTTCTTCCTCTCTCTCTGTATCTCTCATGAATAAATAAATAAATTTTTTTAAAAAGTATAGAAAACAAAGTACAAATGATGCCTACTGTAAGCAGAAGAAAGGAAATGATAAACACCAGAGGAAAATACAATAGAATAAGAAATAATTTTAAAACAGAGAAAATATGATGCTGAAAGATAGTTCTTTGTAAAATTAAAAAAAAAATGTCTAGCCAGAGTAGTAAAAAAAAGAAAAGGTAGAAAAAACAAAGTACTCAAACAAGAAATGAGATAAATAACATTACTAGAGTTTCCATGAATATCCAAAGCATAATCAGGGATAGTAGAAACAACTTTATGAAAAGAAATTTGACAAAAACAATGAAGTGAATAAAGTCTTGGAAACAGGAAGAAAACTCCTGAACTGAATGCGTTTACTGGTGAGTTAAAACAACAACAACAAAAGGAAGATATAATTACTTTTTTTTAAGATTTTATTTATTTATTTATGAGACACACACACACACACACAGGCAGAGACACAGGCAGAGGGAGAAGCAGGCTCCCACGCAGGGAGCCCGACGTGGACCTGGGTCTCCAGGATCAGGCCCTGGGCTGAAGGTGGCGCTAAGCCGCTGAGCCACCTTGGCTGCCTGGAAGATCTAATTCTAATTCTACACACAATTTTCCAGAAAGTTGTAAAGAAAAGAATACTTTCCAACTCATTCTATGAGGCTAGCATTACACTGCTATCAAAAGATGGCAAGAAATATCCCTTATAAACATGATACAAAATTAATCACAAAATTTTAGAGAATAAATCCATAAATATATGAAGTGCAGCTTATTCCTAGGAATGCATAAATAATTTACCATTCAATAATCAAATAATACCATTGAATACATTAACAAACTAAAAAAATGAGACTTTCGGTATATAAACCATGCCCTCTAGGTTTGATTGTACTTTCTCCTCCAGGAGAAGGTTGGAGTTGGATTCTAGTTATATGTCTGGAAGTAATGAGCAGCGGTAAAAATGGGACACTAGCAGAATTGCCCTGTCCTTGTAAGGTAAATGCTTTAGGCATTCACTACAAAGACCTCAAACAAGGCAAGAAGAAACTAGTTGCTTCCTCAGACAAGAGAATCTCCATAGAATTTAGTGGTTCAGAGTGAACTATTTTATGTAACCTAATCTTATAAATTTATTCTAATTCTCAGTTTACTGACTCCCCAATCTGCTTCCTAAGATCAATGAATATGTTCGCAAGTATTATTAATATATTATTTCGCTAACTCATTTTGCTTCCTCAAGCTTTTGCTACAAGTGATAAAGACTTATTCAATAGGGGCTTGAAGAATTAGGGTTTTGATCTTTTTGTTCTCATTCTTTAGGCCCTGCAAGTCAGTTACAAAAAGGAAGGCTGACACGACAGTTCTAGAATTTCATAATCAACATTTTATTTAATTGTAGCAGCTATTTAATCAAGACCTAAACTGTGCACAAGAGAACACATAACAAGGCACTGTTTTGCCACCACGTGTCAGGGACTATTAGAGAACTATTCTCTGATTGTGGTTGTTTACTCACTGTGTTCAGATCCATGCATTTCAAATAACCCATCTTGGATTCTTACCATGGAATGTCTACTACCTTCAATCATTTCCAGGGCCAATATTCTTTCAGTCATTTTTATAGTTTAAAAAAAATGGAAATGTGCTGATTAGTTTAAGAAACAAATAGAATTCATTAAAGAATATTAGAATTTGACATGATAAACAGGATCATTGGAGGAAACAAAATTTGAGGTTAAACTTGTAGATGAATATATAAAAATATACTGCAAAATTCATCTCATAGAAATATCTATTCTGGGCTTCCTCTCAAAATGAAATGGTAAAGAAAAAAAATCAACTTTACTATGATGCTGTTGTCTCTCATTATTCCCCATACTGATGCCACTTTTGCATGAGAAATATAATGTTGCTACTACTACCATTCCTCAAGTCTGGATTAAAAATTTCAGTTTTCCTGCGTAGAACATGACTTATGGTATGCTGATTTTTTAAAACACAAGCAAGTTATATGAAGATGGTTGGTGCCCAAGAATATGCAATGTTTTCCCCAACAGCTAGTTTGCTTCACCTATTTCTTCATGTATAAGTAGGGCTTATTTATAATATTTATATTCCTAATTTAGTACATATACTGTATGATGTAGGATCATGACAAAAATAGAGGATGGATTATCACCTACAGATCCTGTATTCTGAGCTACAGATAATATGTATTTGGACTCTGTGTTGCTCCCTTTTTTTTTTTTTTTTAAGATTTTATTTATTTATTCATGAGAGACAGAGGGAGAGGGGGGGGGAGAGAGAGGCAGAGGCACAGGCAGAGGGAGAAGCAGGCTCCATGCAGGGAGCCTGACATGGGACTCGATTGCAGGTCTCCAGGATCAGGCCCTGGGCTGAAGGCGGCGCTAAACCGCTGAGCCACCCGGGCTGCCCTGTTGCTTCCCTTTTGACGGTGTGAGAAGATAGTTTTAGCTGAAACTTGAAAGTACTATGTTATATGAAGGTCTTTACAGTAAAATGATTATGAAAACTAGAGGCATGTAACTATTGAGTTATCAAAAGATGGGATCTATTCAGGATATCTGTCGTATTGTGGCCAGCTAGTTCTGAACTACCCTCTTATTTAGGAAAAACTTTATTATGTGACTTTTGGTGAATGGGGAGCAGATAATCTCTCACTCCCTGCAGCTAAACTTTTAGACACATAATTTAGGCTAAGTCAATCATATATTCCCAGAGGGACTTTGAAATTTGAGAGTGCTCCAAAGAGAGAGGGATTTAGAATTTATTCACAGTGGCAGAGATGGAGTTGAGATTTTGTTGATCACAGCAGGGGATGTCATCATTGGGTTTTAATGAAGATTTAATAAGTTGATGTATATAAACTGGTTTGAATAATTCACAGGGCATATCCTAGATAAGTGTTTTTTATTAATAAATAAGATGCCATTTCAGGCATTGCCAAAATTGGACTTAAGAGCATTTTACTAGTCCAGGAATTCAGAATTAAAATCCTTGCTTGGTATAGTAATTTTTAGGCTTTTGTAATTTAGTTTGTATTTCCTTAGGTATGAAATAAATATTTTTTTAAATTGGATGTTTACATGAATCAAATGACTCCATATAACTTCCAATCGGTGTAACTCATTTACCCTTACAAAAGTTACCATGTGACCACTTTTTTGTGTTTTGGGAGTATATTTGCAAAAAACAACATAGAACTAGTGCAGCAAATAGTTAACTTGACTCCATTAATCCTCTTATTGGGAAGAAAAGGAGAACTAGTGTGTGGTATTGCCTAAGCACAAAGCTAAATGCAGTAAGTGGAAGGCTAGCTATCCAAGGTAGCAGATCTGTTCATTTCACCATATCGAGCTTTTGAGCTACTTGGAGACAGTCCTGAAGTGTTGTGTAATGTTTCAGAAAGTCCAGTATGAGGAGTGCTGTTTGGATAGTATATACCATCTACTGCTTTGCATTTTGCTCTTAGAATTTCTGGAATTAGTATTCTTGAGTACTGCCAAACTGCAGTGTCAGTGAAGATAAATATATTTTATTTGTCTTCTCTCTGTAAATATGAGAATTATAAGTGTTTGTTTTTACTTTTTCTTATATTTATGATAGAAAAAATAGTATAATATAACTGGATAAATTCTAAAATTGATCTCAATTTTTATACTAATAGTCTTCATTTTATACATAAGGAAGCTGAAATCTAGTAATTCTAATAATTTGTTCAAGGTCAGATATATAATAAATGGCAGAAGTGGATGAAATCTGGATTTTGATAACACAGGTAATGTGCTTTTCACAATAGTCAGTTATTAAGCTGCCTCCTAACAGGGCACTTTATAGCTGACTAATGCTCATCACAAAAGAAGAGAATTTCAACAAGTCATCTGATTCCTAATTCTACCTTTTGATTAAGAAGAACTATCATTTTGCAGGAAAAACAACAGCACTATAGGCAAAGTTCATCAAGCCTCTATACCTCTTCTTTGTCAATGTTAACATAGACATATTATGAAAATGATCAACCTAATTAGCGTCTTCTCATTGTTGCCAAAGTCATGTGGTAAACAACCCATATAGACTTGGACACTAGGATGAGTCCAGCTATAATGAACACACCTAATTCATGTTACATCAACAGATTGGGAGCTATTGCTTTCCAATAAAGCACAACTAAAACAAACATTTATATTTTCAAATATTACAAATTTCAAAAATTGTATAATGTGCTTTTTTGTAAATTGTAACTATTTTTTCAGTATTGTTGATCTAAAAAGCAATTGCCATATTAGGGCAAGATTTATTACAAATTTTAAAAATTTTAACAATTTAAGGATATTGTGAATAATAATTTTATTCCTGACATTTTTTTTTTAACATTTTGGAATTATCTACTCATAAATATGTAATTCAGGAATTATATCCCACTTCCATCAGTTTCTTGTGACTCAACTTTTTTATATTTCTAAGCTTGGAATCTTGAATAGAATTCATAATTTTCAACTTTATCAGATAAACATCTGTTTGTAAGTTTATCCAAATTCTAGAATATAGAAAAAGAAGCATGGAGATCTGAAGGGTCTTTTTTCTTTCTTTCTTTTTTTTTTTTTTTTGCTATTATCTAAAGGCACGATACTATAATAACTTCCTATTCTATTCCAATTAAAAATAATCAGAAGCCAGTTTTTAAAAATTATTCTATCAATAATTTATAATTGATGTGAATTTGACAACTCCTTCATTGTATCAAGTCTCTTCTGCCCTATACCAATTAAGACATCAGAGCAAACTGAAATATTATTATTATAATCTTCTCTGAATATTTCACCTATTTGCCTTAAGTGAAACTGGATAATTCATATCATTTTTTTTCTACAGTGGAGACTGTTTGCTGTATCATATTTCAATAACCAGAGTTCATAACTGTATTCAAAGTCCCTCATGACCTCCAAACCTCTTCCAGTCCATTACTCTCCTTCCCTCCAGTCAAAACCCATTCTCATTTAAACGTGTTTAATCCAGCTATGTCTCAAATATCCTTTCATTTCTTTCTCTCACTTTACATGGCCATGGCAACTGCTTTCAGGTTGTACTGTTTTTGTCTTCTATTGCACCCAGCTTACAACAACAACAAGACATGGATCTGCAAAATCTCTCTGCTTTCCTTCTCTGAATCTACACAATGGTGATTGACTGCTGGTAGGAATACTGATCACATACACATATATTCGTAACTCAACAGTTTATGGTTCTCTCCATTAAAAAAAAATGCTTTTCTGTCATCAGCTTCCTCTCCATTCTCCAGAGTAATATTTCATATCTTCTGTATTCTTAAACTTCTGCTCTACAACCTACATCCCTCCCTTTTCTTCACAGGTAACACAACCCTTGCTGAGGTCATAAAGACTTCAGAAGTTATCATTTAATATCTCCCTCACCTTTCTTCCACTTATAAGTTATTTGTACCTATTCCCATCAATTCCTATGGGGTCATGCTACAAGGAAAGTGAAAATATAGCCTATTGCATCAAACCTTTACTATGTGGTTGTCAGAGTTCTAAGATTTTTTTTTCTCATTAGCCCTTCACATAAAAACTATAATTTATTATTACTTTCATTTTGCATGTGAGGGAACTGAGGTACAGAAAAATTGAATAACTGGTTCATATCACTCAGCTAAAGTTTTTATTTTTATTTTTTATTTTTTATTTTTATTTGTTTAACCAGGATTGTACTTGAAGTTAGAACTAAATCACAACAAGAAGTTTGGAAGGACCTCAAACACGTGGAGGTTAAGGACCATCCTGCTAAAAGATAAAAGGGTCAACCAGGAAATTAAGGAAGAATTAAAAAGATTCATGGAAACTAATGTACCAAGTTCTTTTAAACAGAGTCAACACTATACTGTGACTCTTCTTACTAAAACTAACTCTTGTATCTCTCCTACTCTATATCTAATATTATCCTATATTTTCATGGGTTTTATCTTTTTAAAAAGTGTATTAATGTTTTAATGTTTCATGACATCTTAGGATTCAGTTCCTTCAATAAATGTCAATATGGGGGATCCCTGGGTGGCGCAGTGGTTTAGCGCCTGCCTTTGGCCCAGGGCGTGATCCTGGAGACCCGGGATGGAATCCCACGTCGGGCTCCCAGTGCATGGAGCCTGCTTCTCCCTCTGCCTATGTCTCTGCCTCTCTCTCTCTCTCTCTCTGTGTGTGACTATCATAAATTAAAAAAAAAAATTAAAAAAATATGCTGTCTATGTTTTAAAGTAGATGATACTTGACAATTAAGAGTCAAATAATGCAAATTTATTTTATCAAATAAAAAGCATAAATTAATTGAAACATAAACCTGACTTTTGTTGTTGTTGTTGTTTTGTTGTTTGTTCATTTGTTTGTTTTTTGGTAAGTATGAAAAGATAATAGTAACCTGTAATATGTGCTAGGGTGGAACAGTGTAAGACTGGAAGCTAGAGGGACCATGGTGGCGGTGGCTGCGGTAAGGGGCTGGTGGCAGGGGCTCACGGGGTCCGTGGTGCTGGCCAGGGTGGCCGGGCAACCCCTCAGTGCTGCTTCTACTGGTGAGGAGGGAAAGCACCCCACTGTCAGACCACGGAATGATGTGGCTCACAAGCAGCTCTCAGCATTTGGAGAGTATGTGGCTGAAATCCTGCCCAAGTATGTCCAACAAGTTCAGGTGTTCTGCTTCAATGAGTTAGAGATCTGTATCCATCCTGATGGGGTCATCCCAGTGCTGACTTTCCTCAGGGATCACACCAGTGCACCATTTCAATCCTTGGCTGACTTGACAGCAGTGGACATCCCCACCTGGCAGAACCATTTTGAGATTGTTTACAACCTGCTTTCTCTGCGTTTCAACTCTTGGATCTGTGTGAGGACTTATACAGATGAGCTGACACCCATTGAGTTCACTGTTTCTGTGTATAAGGCAGCTAACTGGTATGTGAGAGAGATCTGGGACTTGTTTGGAGTCTTCTTTGCTAACCACCCTGACCTAAGAAGGACCCTGACAGACTATGGCTTTGAAGGACATCCTTTCCGGACTTTCCAGTGTCTGGCTGCCTTGCGTTACAGTATGATGATGAAGTGAAGCGGGTGGTGGCCGAACCCATCCAGTTGGCCCAGGAGTTCCCCAAGTTCGACCTGAACAGCTCGTGGGAGGCCTTCCCTGCCTATTGACAGCCCCCTGAGAGTCTCAAGCTTGAAGCCGGAGACAAGAAACCTGAAACCAAGTAGCTTCAGGTAAGGCATGTGGATACTAGAGTGTTTGACCTCTAACTGAGCATCCCTGTAAATAAAACCTGTAGACCAAAATCAATCAATCAATCAATCAATCAATAAGACTTGAATCTAGATATTTTAATTTTAAGGCAATTATTCACAATGCAGATGAATTTTAAAAGTCATATAAATACACATATATAAATAAATTTAAAAAATAATATAAATACACATATATAAATAAATTTAAAATCACATGAGCATTATTATTTCAAAAACATTTAATTTTTTTTTTTTAATTTTTATTTGCACTTATTCTATGCAGAATTTACTCCCGGGCCATAAGTTTTTGTTTCTTCAGTTTCTTCTGGGATATCTTTTTCTTCTGTGCAACCTCCTCTTCTGGTTTAGGAACAATCTGTTCTTTTTCAGTAAGAATCATTTCATTGTCACAGGGAGAGCTCATGTATGGATTAATCTGGCCAAGAGCCCTGTAAGTTCTATGTCACATCTTGGGGGCTTTGTTCACCTGTATGTGCTCAATGACCAGAGACTCTACATCTAAACTCTTAAGTTCAGCATTACTCTCTGCATTTTTAAGCATGTGCAATAAAAATTCAGCACTCTTCTTGGGTCATCGACCCTGTGTCCAGCCCCACTGTTTGGCCTGTGCACACCTACCAACTCCACCATTGTAGTGACAGAATGGCACACACTGTTTCTGCAAAGTGACATCTTTCAGATACTTGGTGGCTTTTCGGATATGCATACACTTGATAGCCTGGGCAGTTTCATGTGTGTTCTTAAAGTGAACATGAAGATTTGAACCTCTCGATTTGCATGATTTTGTAGGGTTTTCTGGGTCCAGAAAGTAGCGAACTATTTTCGGAGGTCACCTCAGGCCCCGCGGGGGAGATTATTTCAAAAACATTTTATCCATCCTCTACCCTCTTCCCTCTGGCAACTGAGAGTTTGTTTCCTTTATTTGTGAGTCTGTTTCTGCCTTTTGTTTGTTTATTTCTTTGTTTTGTTTCTTAAATTCCACAGATGAGTGAAATCATATGGTATTTGTCTTTCTCTGACTGGCTTATTTCACATAATAAGCATAATATCATAATATCATCTAGGGCCATCCATTTTGTTGCAGATGGCAATATCTCTTTCTCTTTTATGGCTAAGTAATGTTCCATTGTACATATATACCACACCTTCTTTATCCATTCATAAATCATTATGGCTGAGATTAAAATCCTTTATACTAACATTCCTAATCCCAACTTCCTCTTTGCCTCCTCTTTGGGTAGTCATCTATTAAAAGGAATTTATCATTCAATATGATTTTCTAAGCATTTCTGTAATATAACTTTGTCCAAAAAGAAATGTTGGGATAATCTGTTAAAGACCCTAAACTCTAGATATTCCTATTTAATTTGCTGTGTTTAAAAAATGATGTCATAGTATCAATGGATATAATTAACTATTTGATTTCAGCAAAGCATTACATAATATAAATTTATTTGGCCATTTTCATTTTGAAGTAATTTAAATAATCTACTTTTTTAATAGTGTAAATAATAGTTCTCAAATATTGTCCTTATACATAATTTGATTATCTTTGTGATTAATTAGAGAGGGGAGGTAATTATTTTGTAAATCTCATCACTGGAGGCTATAAGAAGAAATGTTGAACAGATTTTTAAATTCATGTCACTACAAGAGTGATTTTATTTTAAATCAGAGTTAACAAATGGCTAATATATTTTCTGTTTTATAATTCTGTATCTATTTTTAAAATAAACTTCAGGAAAATAATAGTCCCATTCTATTATCAGAACCAAATAAGAGAGTGCATGCAGAATAGAAGAGTCCTAAAAAAATAGTTTTTATGAGGAAATAAAAAGATAAATAAAAAAATATTTTAAGACAAATGAAAAATTTAAACACAACATATCAAAACTTGTGAGATGTAACAAAAGAAGTCCAAAGAGAAAAGTTTAAGGCTATAAATACATACATTAAGAAAAAAGAAACATCTCAATTTACTACCCAACATTATGCCTCAAAATCTAGAAAAAGAACAAATTAACCCCAAGGTTAACAGAAGGGAGGAAATAATAAAGACTATGGCAGGAGTAAATGGAACAGAAATGGGGAAGATTAATGAAACTAAGAGTTGGTTCTTTGAAAAGATAAACAAAGTTGGCAAACTTTTAGCCAGACTAATCATGAAAAAAAGAGAGAGGTTGAATTAGGAAAAAATAGAAAATCTGAACAGACCAATAATAAGTAAGGAGATTAAAGCAATAATCAAAAGCCTCTCACCAAAGAAAAATTCATGATTAGATTGCTTCTTAGATTAATTCTACTGAACATTTAAAGAAGAGCAAATGCTAATTCTCAAACTCTTTCCAAAACATGAAGAGGGAAAAACACAGCTAAATTCATTTTATGAGGCCAGCAGTTACCTGGTACCAGAGCCAGATAGTGACACTCCAAGAAAAGAAAAACCACAATCCAATATCCCTGATGATTATAGATGAAAAAGTTCCCAGTAAAATATTAGCTAACTAAATTTAACAGCACATTAGTAGTATCATACTTTATGATCCAGTGGAATCCGTCCCTGGGATACAAGGATGGTTCAACACAAGAAAATCAATCAATAAATATATCACATTAATAGAATGAAAGACAAAGTCCATATAATCATGTTGAAAGATGCAGAAAAAACATTTCACAAAATACAACATCTTTTCATGATAAAAACTTGCAACAAATCGGGTATAGAAAGAATGTACCTCAACATAAGAAAGGTCATGTATGACAAACCCACAGCTAGTGTCATATTTAATCCTGAAGGGTTAAAAGCTCTTGTAAGATCAGGAACAAGACAAGGGTACCCATTCTCACCAATTTTATTCAGTATAGTAATGGAAGTCCTAGTCAGATCAATGAGGCAAGAAAAAGAAATAAAAAGCATCAATATTGGAAAGGAAAGGTAAAATTGTCTGTTTTTAGGTGACATGATTTTATATATGGCAAGTCCTAGACTCCACCAAAAATTTAGAACTAAATAATAGTATTAAGTAAAGTTGCAGAGCATAAAATCAATATTCAGAAACTAGTTGCATTTCTATACCTAACAACCAAATATCTAAAAAACAAATTAAGGGATTCACAATAGTCTTCTTTCTGCTTTTCTTCAGCTTCCTCTGCTTCTTCACCATGCATAGTTCTACCTTTAGGTAACCTTCAGTGACATCTTTTTACTAGCTTTCCAGTCTAATTAAATCTCATTGCTATCTAAAATTTTACTATATCTTATACTCCTCCTTTCTGATATTGATAACACTTGTATTAATTCTTCAGTATGTATCTTCATATTAGACTGTTCAGGAACTATTCTGTTGTGCTCACGGCTGTGTGTCCAGATCTGTCACAGGGTAGAGATCAATGATTAATTGTTGCTGATTTAATATCTTCACTATTTCAAACTTGGGTGACTTGGAATATGAAATAATTATTAAGAGAAATATGAATCTAGGGATCCCTGGGTGGCTCAGAGATTCAGCACCAGCCTTCCACCTGGGGCGTGATCCTGGAGTCCCGGGATCAAATCCCACATTGGGCTCCTTGCATGGAGCCTGCTTCTCCCCCTGCCTGTGTCTCTGCCTCTCTCTCTCTCTCTCTCATGAATAAAAAAGATCTTTAAAAAAAGAAATATAAATCTAAAAGAAAAAGCCATTTTTTTCAGGAAATAAATGTATGTTTTCATGCTCAATTTTAACTTATATAGGACTTCCAGGTATAGTCATTTAGAGGCAATTATAAGCATGAAGCTTAAAAAAAAGTAGAAAAAGAAACATTAAAATGAATACAAAACTTAAAATACGAGTAGTCTTATACTGATAAGGAGAAAAAAAAACACATGTGGCAGAGAACACAAAGCATGTTGTGTTCTGTGCTGTGTGCTCACTAAGCATGAGCATCCATTATGGGAATCTAATCATTAAGGCTATGATAATTAATATGGTTGCTCAGGAAAAATACAGGAACAAAGCCAAGGACTAAACTTTTAAGAATGGCTAAATTTTGGCAATAGAATGGATAATAATAGCAAATAAAGGATATAGAGAAAAAAGAAGAGAGCAATGTTTATATGAAGTTACAGAAGCCAGAGAAGGGAGTGCATGAGTCGGAACAAGAGCTACAAAAGAGTTTGGGGCTGGAGACTGAGGAAATGATGGTGTTTGGTATGTAGGAGTATGAGTTCAATATGTTTTTCAAGAAGAAGTTTGGGTAAGGTAGGAAAGTTATGTTAAAGACTTTTAAGAAATATATGGAAAAGATCAAATGGGAGCTAAAGCACAAATTTGTTCAAGGATTTTGGTCAAAAGTTGGAAAAATGGAGTTTTAGCTTGAAAAGAGGGCAGGCTTGTTATTTTTCTTTCAAAGGAAAAGGAAGGTTTTACCATGTATAAGGTAGAAAGAATAGCCAATGAACTGGGTGAGTTAGAGAATTAAGAAATAAAAGAGATAAATGAGGAAGAAACTTACTAGAAAACACATGGGGATTATTATTTACTTTTATCATCATCATTATTATCATTGCCATCTTTATTAGGATGGACAAAAATGCAGGTTAAAAGCTTCAGCTTTTCAAATAATAATAATAGCTGTAATTTGTTAAATGTTTACAATCTGCCAAAAAATCTGTTAATTACCCTTTATTACCCTGTAAGGTAGAAAATTGCACATCCATTTTGGAGATGATGACATTGAGGCTGTGAAGCTGGAAAACATGTCAGGGTCACACCATGTCAACAAAGAATATTTAACTTTGTCTGACTCCAAACCCTAAGCACTCCACCACAGCATGATGCTGTTTTCCTGTAAAAGAAATGATTTCCTCAAATAATGCAAAAGCAAAGAGGGATTGATGCACAGATATTTTTTGAGTAGGAGCAGAAGCAATTGGTTAAGCTTAGGTTGGGATGGTTTCAATTTTCTCAGTAGGAGGTGAGGTTATGTGCGAAGAGGGGAGGGAGGAGCATTGGGATTAGGGACTCGAGTGCAGCGGAAACATTTGGAACAGCTGTAGTGAGGAATGCAATAGGGAGTCAACAAGTGATAAATAAAAGATTTGCTGAGATACAGTGAGAGCCTAGTTAAGGTCACTTGACTTGGTCACTATAGTCTAGTGACTTGCTTCGGTTTACAAACATGGGAAGAGAAACCAGGCAGGCAGTAGGGGTTACTGAAATGTGGAGATTGGTAAAGTGGAAAGAGCTGAAGAACAAAGAGGAGGGAGATGTAGGTGGATTGAAAGTACATTATTGACCTGATTAATCGCATGCATGTTGGCAGAGTAGAGAGGAAGTGTGTGGCTCAGGGCCAAGAAGAAGCATGCATGATGAAGCCACTAAACAACATGATGAAGATGAAGACAGAAAAGACATCAGACAGAGGATAGCAGCCCATCAGTGGTTTAATAATGATAAAATAATTTAAAAAATAACTGCTAACATTTTTTGATTGCCCATCTTGGGCTAGAATCAGTTCTTGTGTTACGGCATTGAATTCTCATAGTAGCACCATCAATTTTATATTATAATCTCAACTTTATATGTGGAGAAACCAAAGCTGAATAAATTAAATAACTTGAAGAGGATTTTAATCCTCCTGCTAATGGAAGAAAAGGGATTTGAGGATAAGTTGGAGGGCATTCAGAGCCCAATGATCTTATCCAAGAAGAAATCTTTGATGAGGGTTGAGGTGCCTGTTTGTAACATATATTTACATGGTTGAATAACTCCAATTCTTTGAGATCCATTAGTAAGAACAGATATATATTTGCTTATGTGTAATTCTTATAAAATCAAAGTATTCTACTTTATGCATTTCATGTCATATGAAAACTTTCTGGAGAAGGTACACACCTGCTAATTGTTACTAACACCCTCAGACATATTTTATTGGTCAGGCTGTAGCGCTCTTGCAAAGTTTTAGTTCTTGCAGCTGGATGAAGCTGCACGTTTGGAAGGCCTGAAATTTGACCTAAATGGTGTTGACATTACAGTGACTGTGAGTGATGGAAAAGGAAACAAAAATCTTGGATTTTTTTCCTCTACAGAGACCTCTTCTCCTCAAATTAATAACAACAACAGACTTAGAACATATCTCGTGAACTGTAGACTGCAGCCAGCGGTACAGCTGCAGAGTTCTAAGAGGCCCACAGAGACTTCTGCCTTTCAGCCTAAAGCCTTCCACTCATAAAAATCCCCTTGTTGTTTTGTTAAAGTGTCCTCTCTGCTTGTTATTTTATTTATTTATTTTGGTTTTATTCTATTTTATTTAAGTTTAAATATCAGTGGAAAATATCTCCAAAGCTTGACACACATAGCTTTAGGAATCTATACTTGTTATGCTATGATTTCGCCGAAACAGAAAGAGGGAAAGACCACTGAATTCAATAAGTGTATATTGACAAGTACATTAATGAGTGAAGTTCCAGATTGCTAGGGAGATTACAACATGATTGAAGCACAATCTCTGTCCTCAGAAGTGACATGGTTTAGAGAGACAGATAGGCAATATTGAGTAATGATTATAATATGAATTACAAAGTCATATTATTTTAAAAAGTTGTTGAAAACAAGTTTTGGTAATATAGATGAAATGATTCTACATATGGTTAGTGGAACTGAAAAGTGATTGAGGCATTAATAGCAAGTAAGATTTTGATAGGTGTATGTAAGATTAAAACTCAATCCAGGTGGAGTATCCCAGTATTACAGTCAGCAAGGCAAGACAGTGAAGATAATTTTCATGAAACAATGCAGACTGTTCTGTAGAGTAGCTCGAACTGTATGAATGAGAAACATGCATTGAGACTGTTTTTGAGAATTTCTTAAAGATTTATTTATTTATTTAAGATAAAGAGAGAAAGAGCAGGGGGAAGGACAGGGAGAAGGAGAGAGAGAGAGAACCCTCAAGCAGACTCCCCACTAAGCGCAGAGTTCGACAAGGGGCTCAGTTTCATGACCCTGAGATCATGACCTGAGCTGAAATCAAGAGTTGGCTATTTAACTGACTGAGCCGCCTATGTGTCCCGAGGATTTTTTAATGTATGATTGAGGAGGACAAGAAGCATTCTTCATTCGACTGAGCTGTGAAAGATTTATGAACAATTAAGTCACATAATCTGATATATTCATTAGGCAACACATTTACTTAAAATATGAATGAAGCAATTATCTGGAACATTACAAATTAATTACTTTTTTGTTTACTTATACATTTTGCTAAAAGTAATATGCAAATTCTAATTACATTGATAAATGTGATAACAGAGATAAATAATTAACCCTATTTAATGACAGAAACTGAATGAAGGAACAGTAAGAGAGATGATCTAGATACCCTTTGTCACTTCCCTTTCTGGCTATAAGGTAGACTGACTTTGCCACTTGAAACAGCTAAAAACCTGGAGTGCGTATGGCAGGAAGACTACACATGTTTTACTCACATTGCTGAAGTGGCAAGATAACAAAGAATTCCACAGGGAATAAAAATGAGAAGAACATCCAGAAAGTAACCAATCATCAAAGCCCACCTTGACCTTACTGAAAAACTTGGATACCTTGAATTTTCTGCTCTGATAGTTGTATGGGAATTAGCCTAACAAGATAGCCTGAAGTTAGGAACCCAAATAAGGGACTCCTACTAGAGCTGGAAAAAAAAAAAAAAAAAAAAGTATCTCATTGGCATTGGGAGGATAAAAGGGAAATAAAACACCAAACTGAAAGTGAGAGAGAAACAAAAGAAAAATTAACAAAGCAACCAAAATCTGTCTTCAACTTGGCAACTGGAGGAGAGGAAAAACAATCAACTATCATTTTAGATTGTGTTCATACAGGCTATCTGTATGCTCAGAAAAAAAGTAACTAAAGTGGTTTTTGGTTGGTAGTAAATTTGTGAAATAAACAGACCCAACTTCAACAAAATAATGCCAGGGTATATGAAAAAGAGAAATTTGAAAAAAAAATGTTTTTATTCCTAAATTAAATTTTTTGAGAGTGGCATAACTCCAATACTAAAATAAACTAAAATAATATAAGAAAGGAAATTTGTAGGCCAACTTCTATCATGAAAAAAGTCTTAAATGCTAATAAACCAAATCAGCACTATTAAAAAAAAAGATTCAGCATGGGATAACTGCATTTATCACAAAAAGCAATCTTGGATTAATGTTAGGAAATTGATTCTCATAGGTCACCACATGTGTCGACTAGTTAGTGTCCAATATTTATTTTCTCCTTCTTCCATGTAAACAGAAATTTTGCTGGGAAATATGCATTTATAAAAATACATCATTTTTAAAACATTTATTTTTAATTTTTTTTTTTTAATGTAAGCATGTCCTTTCTCAGAACAGCACATTAATTTACCAGGCTTCTTCACAAAGACATGCTGCCTTGGGTCTAAATTCTGGCCCAAAGGATGCCAGATGGTGTAATACACTTAACTTCCAGTCAGTTCTCTTAAATAAAAAGGAGCTGGATCATACCTGATTTCAATCTTTGTTACTTTTTTGTTTGCAAAATGTTGGTATCAATACATTAACCTTGTAAACACAATGTAAAATGGAGGCAAAGGCAGAAAGAATCTGGAACAGATGCTATAACATTCTTGCATTCTTCATGCCTTGTCTGCTAAATAAGAAAGAAAGAAACTTTTATCTTCTATTTATTCTATCACCCTCTGATCCGAGGAAACCACTGATCTTATTCCTGCCTCTGTAGTTTTGCCTTTTCCAGAATGTCATATTATTGGCTAACAAAGTATGTGGCACTTTCAGACTTGTTTTGTTTAGCAGTATACATTTAAAGTTTCTTCATGCCTTTTCATGGATTGATAGCTCATTTCTTTAATCACTGAATGTTTCATTATATGGATATACCATGATTTTTCCTTCACCTATTGAAGGACATTTTCTTTGATTCTAGATTTTGGTGATTTTAAGTAAATCTACTATAAACATTAAGGTTTTTCTGTAGACATAAGTTTTTAATTCAATTGGGTAAATACCTAGGATGTAATTTTTGGTACATATGGTAAGACTATGTTTAGTTTTGAATGAAACTACCAAGGTATGAGTTGCAAGACTAAACCATTGTGAATTCTCGCCAGTAATAAATGATAGTTCCTGTTACTCTGCATCTTCACCAAAATATGTAGATGTTAGGGTTTTGTTTTTTTGTTGTTGTTGTTGTTGTTCTTTTTAATGTTTTGGATTTTAGTCATTCTAATAGGTGTGTAGTGATATCTCATTATTTTTTCGAATTCAAAATTCCCTGATATATGATGTTGAGTATCTTTTTATAGGTTTATTTGCCATGTGTATTGCATGTTCTTTGATTAGATGTTTCTTTTGCCCATATTTAAATTGAATTGCTTATTTTCTTGTTCTTAAAGTGTAAGAATTATTTCTATATTTGGGATGCATGACTTTTATTAGATATGTTTTGCAAAGTTTTTTCCCAGTCTACAGTACACTTTTTAATTCTCTGAATAGTATCTTCCTCTATAGGAAAAAAAAATTAATAAAGTTCAATTTGTTAATTTACATTTCAGTCTATGGTCCATTCTGAGTTAATTTTTGTCAAAGGTATAAAATCTGTGTCTAGATTTTTTTCTCTTTTTTTTTTTTTTTGTGTGTGTGTGTGTGTCTGTGTAGATGTCCCATTGTTCTAACACCATTTGTTAAAAAGACAGTTCTTTCTCCACTGAATTGTCTTTATTTATTTGTAAAAATCAGGCTACTTTGGAGCCCTGCAGCTAGAAACTGGAGACTCAAGGGCAGAAAGTATAGGTTGCATGAATCTAAACTCAGGAGAACATATTTTTTTCAACCAATACATGGCACTGAACAACTGTATGTCAAATCTTGTGGAAATGAAACATTTTTTGCTCTCAGGGAACATACAGTTAGGATCATTTTGGCTGCTGTGCTGAGAGTATCCTGGCAGAGAGCATGGGAAGAAGAATCAACAAATTATGAAGTTATTGCATAATTTGTCCATGTCACCTAAAATGCCTATTTTGGACTCAAGACAAGCCTGATGTAGGAAGACTCTGAATTAATCTCCTACATGGAACACGCCAAATTACACCTATTAATAGAACAACTCCCCCAGAAGAACTGACAGCTGACTAATAGCTACTGAACAACCAAAGATAGAGAGAATGTCAAGAGAATAGTAAGAGATGGAGACATGCCATGCTTTAAGGGTAGCAAGCAATCACAGCTCCAGACAACCAGAAAAAGTCACTAAGCACATACAGTCTGCATAGGGAATACCATACATGAGGCCACTCCTTCAACTTTATGAGAGGTAGCCATTCCACCTAATCCATAGGAACAAATACAGAAAGTCAAGCAAAATGGAGAGACTGAGGAATACGCTCCAAAAGAAACAACAGCAAAACTCAGAAAAAGAACTAAATGAAAAAGAAATAAACAATATGCCTGATAAAAAAATTTAAGGTAATGATCATAAAGATTCATACTAGGATGGAGAAAAGAATAGAAGAACTCAGTGAGAGCTTAAATAAAGAGATAGAAAATATTAAAGACTGGATCGAGTCCCACGTCAGGCTCTCTACATGGAGCCTGCTTCTCCCTCTGCCTGTGTCTCTGCTCTCTCTCTCTCTCTCTGCATCTCTATGAATAAATAAATAAAATCTTAAAAAAAATACCCTCAAAAAAAAGGAAAATATTAAAGAGAACCAATCAGGGCTGAAGAGTACCATAACTGAAATTAAAAAGCATGCTAGATGGAATCAACAGTAGATTTGAGCATAAGAATGTATCAGCAATCTGGAAGATAGGGTAATGAAGGCACACAAGCTGAAGAGCAAAAAGAAACAAAAATTAAAATGATAATAGATTAAGATTAAGATTGGACAATATCAGGTGAGCAAATATTCACATTACAGGGGTCCTAGAAGAAGAAGAAGGGAGAGAAATGTGGAATAAAGTTATTTGAAGAAATAGTAACTGAAAACTTCCTGATCCCAGGGAGGGAAGTAGAAATTCAAGTCCAGGGACTCCTGGGTGGCTCAGTGGTTGAGCATCTGCCTGCAGCTCAGGGCATGGTCCTGGGGTCCTGGGAATGAGTCCCCCAGTGGGCTCCCCACGGGGAGGCTGCTTCTCCCTCTGACTGTGTCTCTGCCTATCTCTATGTCTCTCATGAATAAATAAATAAAATCTTAAAAAAAAGAAATTCAAGATCAAGAGACAAAGCACAGAGAGTTTCAAACCAGATGAACACAAGGAGGTCCACATGATGGCACATAATAATTAAAATGTCAAAGGTTAAAGATAAAGGGAGAATCTAAAAGCAACAGAGAAACAAAAAGTTACCTGCAAGAGAAAGACTTACTGCTATCAGCAGAAACTTTGTGACTCAGAAGAGAGGGGCATGATATATTCAAATTGCTGGAAAACAAAAAAACCCAAAACGTACAATCAAGAATACTTTACCTGGCAAGGATATCATTCAGATTTGAAGGAGGGATAAAGAGTTTCCCAGACAAAAGATAAAAGAGCTAACCACCACTAAACCAGCCTTACAATAAATGTTAAAGGGACTTCTTTAAGTAGAAAAGAAATGGCCATATTAGACATAAGAAAAACATGAATAAAAAGATGTAAAATATAACAACACATACATAAAATATGGAAAAGGAAGTAAAAAAAAAGGAAGAGGAGAAGAAATAAGTGAAAGAAAGAAGATTTTTCCTTTTGCTGTTTTTTTTTTTTTTTTTGGTTGTTTTTATTTTTAAGAATATGTTTGTACTTAAATGACTGTAACATTAATATGGACTGTTATTTACTGGATGTTATATATGGATCTAATAGTAACCACATACCCAAAACCTATGATAGGAACACAAAAGGTAAAGAGAAAGAAAGCCAAACAAAACACTATACTCATTGATCACAAAGAAAGAGAGCAAGAGAAGAAGAAAGGAACAAGGAAGAACTACAAAACAACTAGAAAATATTTTTTAAAAGATTTTATTTACTTATTCGGCAGAGAAGGAGAAAGAGAGAGCACAAGCAGGCAAAGTGGTGGGCAGAGGGAGAGGGAGAAGTAGGCTCCCTGAGAAGCACAGAGCCTGATTCAGGGCTCAATCCTAGGACCTTGGGATCATGACTTGAGATGAATGCAGATGCCCAATCAACTGAGCCACCAAGGCTCCCCAAGAAAACAAAATTTTAAAATGGCAATAAATATGGGCAGCCCTGGTGGCTCAGTGGTTTAGCGCTGCCTTCAGCCAGGGTGTGATCCTGGAGACCTAGGATCGAGTCCCATGTCAAACTACCTGCATGGAGCCTGCTTCTCCCTCTACATATGTCTCTGCCTCTCTCTCTCTCTCTCTCTCTCTCTCTGTCTCTCATGAATAAATAAAAATCTTTTAAAAAATGGCAATAAATACATAACTATTAATAATTACTTTAAATGTAAATGGCCTAAATGTTCCAGTCAAAAGACATAGAGTGGGCAGCCCCCGTGTGGCCCAGCGGTTTAGTGCCGCCTTTGGCCCAGGGCATGATCCTGGAGATACTGGATCGAGTCCCATGTCGGGCTCCCTACATGGAGCCTGCTTCTCCCTCTGCCTGTGTCTCTGCCTCTCTCTCTCTCTCTCTCTGTGTCTGTCATGAGTAAATAAATAAAAAATCTTAAAAAAAAAAAAGACACAGAGTGGTGGAATGGATAAAACAAAACAAAACAAAAAGCAGGACCCATCTGAATGCTGCCTATAAGAGACTCATCTTAGACCTAAAGACATACAGACTGAAAGTGAACAGATGGGAAAACATTCACCATGGAAATGGAGGCAAAAAAAGAAAAAGCCAATTAGCAATTAATATCAGAAAAAAATAGATTTTATTTTATTTTTATTTTTTTAAAGATTTTATTTATTTATTCATGAGAAACACAGAGAGGAGAGAGAGAGAGGCAGAGACACAGGCAGAGGGAGAAGCAGGCTCCACACAGGGAGCCCCACATGGGACTGGATCCTGGGTCTCCAGGATCACGCCCTGGGCTGAAGGCGGTGCTAAACCACTGAGCCACCGGGCTGCCCAGAAAAATAATAGATTTTAAAATAAGAGACAAAGAAGGGCATCGCGTAATAATAAAGGGATCATCCAACAAGAGGATATAACAATTTTAATTATTTTTGCGTCCAATGTGGTAGCACACAAATCCTTAAAGCATTTAATAACAAACCTAAAGGAAGCAATCCATAGTAATACAATAATAGCAGGGGACTTTAACATTTCACTTACATTAATGGATATATCATCCAGACAGAAAATCAATAAGGAAATAATATCTTTGAATGACACATTAGATCAGATAGACATAACAGATATATACAGAACATTTCATCCCAAACAACAGAATGCACATTCTTTTCAAGTGCACATGGAACACTTTTCAGAATAGATCACATATTAGACCATAAAATAAGCCTCAATAAATTTAAGAAGATAGAAATTATATCATCCATCTTTTTGAAAACAGTAAAAAAACTAGAAATAAATCACACAAACACAAGCAAACTTGAAAAAACACAAACATACAGAGACTAAACAATATACTAAACAACAAATAAGTCAATGAAACAATCAAAAAAGAAATGAAAAAATACATTGACACAAATGAAAAAAGAAAAAAAAAATGGTCCAAAATCATGGGACACAGCAAAAGCAATTATAAGACGGAAGTATATATAGTTATACCGGCTTACCTCAAGCCTAGTGTCAAAACCACAGGAAACAAGTGTTGGAGAGGATATGAAGAAAAAGGAACCCTCATGTACTGTTGGTGGAATGAAAACTTCTGTAGCCACTGTGGAAAACAATATGGGATATTCCTCAAAAATTAAAAATAGAAATATTAATTCCACTATTAGGTATTTACCCAGGGAAAATGAAAACTCTAACTCAAAAAGATATATGCACCCCTATATTTATTGCAGCATTATTTACAATAGCCAAGACAGATGAGTAAGGAAAAAATTGGCATATATACCCAAAGGAATATTACATGGCCATGAAAAGGGAGGAGATTGTGCCATTTGAAACAACTTGGATAGATCTAGAGGGTATTATGCTAAGTGAAATATGTCAGACTGAGAAAGACAAATACCATAGGATTCTGCTCACAAATAGAATATAAGAAAAATGAATAAACAAAAAGCTGAATCAGACCTATAAATACAGAGAACAAACTGATGTTTGCTAGGGAGGAGAGGGAGAGGGCGTTGGGCAAAATGGATGAAGGAAAAACAGTCAAGGATACTGTAGTGATGTAATGGGACAGATGGTTGTTATACTTGTGGTGAACATAGCATAATGTATAAACTTTTCAAATCAATAAAATGTATACCTCAAACTACTGTAACATCGTGTGTCAAAGATCCTCAAAATAAACAAACAAATAAATAAAAATCAGGCTACCATGAGTAATACCAAGGAGCATGATTGCTGGATTGTATGATAAAAGTATTTTCAGTTTTGTAAGAAACTGCCAAACTCTTTTACAAGTGACTATACCATTTTGCATTCCCACCAGAGAGTTCCTGTTGCTCTACATCATTTCCAGCATTTGTTACTGTTAGCCTTCTTTAGTTATAAATTTTATATGATTCAATTTTCTTTCATCCCTATCAGTCATACCTCTTTTAAAATTTTTAAGCAATTGCTCTAGATTTTTCTGTATATATCTATAACCAATCTAAGGCAACCTATTGCAATGTAGTTACTTTGTAATATATATTATTCCCAATTCCTCTCTCCCCTCTCTTAACAAGTTGCTGTTATTTATTTTATTTATACATATGCTAGAATCACCTAATACAGAATTGGTATTATTTCTCTGGTCAGTTGTCTAGAAGATAATTAAAAACAAGAAACATAAACATTTTAATCTTATTTATTCCTTCTCTGATGCTCTTCTTCACTGAATCCAAGTTTCCTTTTCCCTGAAGAATTGTTTTACTATTTCTTGTAAGACAATTTGGCTGGCAGAAAATTCTCTTAGCTGTTGCTTGAGAAAGTCTTCTTCACTTTTGAAGAGTAATTTCACTGGATGAAGAATTCTGGATTCACTTTTTTTTTCTTTCAACATTATATTTTGCTCCACCCTTTTCTGGCCGGCATCATTTCTGACAAGAAGGCTGATATATTTCTTTTCCTTGTTCCTCTCAGTACAGTATGCCCCCCAGCCCACCTCTGAATCCTTTCAGGATTTTTTTTTCATTTTGACTGTATGTGTCTAGGTGCAGATTTTTTGGTATTTATTGTGCTTGGTGTTCTTATGAGTCCTAGATCTCTGGTTTGGTGACTGTTAATAATTTTGAAAAATTCTCATTCATTATTGATTCAAATACTTTTTTGTGCTCCTTCTCTCTTTCTTTTTCTTCTGTTACTTCTATACACATATTTTATATCTTTGTAATTGTCATATAGTTCTTGGATATTGTATTCTTTTTATTTTTTTATATGTATATACATTTCAGTTTGGAAAGTTTCTATGGACAGACATACAGTTCAGCAAATTGATTCTTTATTCATCTGTGCCCAGTCTACTGACAAGACTATCAGAGGCCTTTTTTGTTACTGTTATAACAATTTTTTCTCTAGCTTTTATTTTTGATTCTTCTTTCTGCTTTCATGAAATCTGTTCTTACATGCAGCATAACATTTCTTGTGAGTTCTTAATATGTTAATCATAGTTATATTAGTATTCCTATCTGAGAATTCAAACAGTTTTAACAGATTTCAGAGATGTTTGCTTTATCTCTACAGACTGTTTTTACTTGACTTTTAACATGTCATGTAAATTGTGGATGAAAGCCGGACATGACGTATCTGTTAATAGGAACTGGAGTAATTAGGGTTTTTTGTGACTATGGCTGGAAACTAAGCTGTGTTTCATGCATGATACTGCTATAGGTGCCAGAGGCTTTTTTTTTTTTATGGTTTTGTTTTGTTTTGTTTTTCCTTTCCCCGTTGTCTTTGGGTTTCCTTAAGAATTCCTTCTAAGGATAGGGTCTGTGTCTTATACACTCAAAGTTGTAATCTACTGTTATTATACTATAGTCCAATTATTGTCTCCAATGTGTTCAACTTTTGGTAAGCTGATCTTAGATCTGACTATATGTATTTACCTCTCTAGATCTTGAGGTGGTAGTTTGCCTTGTGTCCTCAATTCTCTGAGGGACCTATGGAAAATCATTGATTTTTACTTTGTTCATTTTTTTTTTCATTGTTGAAACAGTGAGAATTATGACTTCCAAGCTCTTCACATGTAGGAGCTGATACTAGACATCTCCGCAGTGAACATTTTTGAAGTCATCATAATTTTGACATCAAAACAAAGTAGTATAGTATGAGGAAAGAAAGCTATAAGTCAAAGTAACACACAAAATTGTGAGATATAATAAAATAATTATACCAATATATAAAGGTATGTTACTAGGATTATAAAGATAGTTTGGTAAAAATAGCTAGATAAAATCAATACATAAAATCAACTATACATCAACTGTATTAAGAAAATGTGACTAGCTCTTTAAAATAATGTGAATGCTCTTCAAAATAAAGAGCATTCAGATAAATCTAACAAAAGATATACAAGCCTTTTTATAAGAAAATTAACACTTTCCTGAAAGTTAATAATAAAGACTTTCTTGATGGATAAATATAATATTAACTATGAAAACTCAGTATTCTAAAGATATCAATCTTTTCAAATTGGCCTACAGAATTACTAAAATCCTCCATCAAAACACTTAAAGTTTTTAGTGGAAATTGCTCAGTAAATTCTATAATAAAGATGAAAGAACAATAAGAAATAAAAAAAGGGGAACCTGGACGGCTCAGTCACTTAAGCGTCTGACTCTTGTTTTCAGCTGAGATCGTGATCTCAGAGTCATGGCATCCAGCCCCAAGTCCGGTTCTGTGCTAAGCACAGAATAGGCTAGTTTTTCCTTCTCCCTCTGCCCCTTATTCACTCTCTCTCAAATAAATAAACAAATTTTTGAAAAGAAAAAAGACTAACTCATTCCTGTGAAAGAAAGAAAAGTTTTGGAGGTCTTTTCACGCGACTTGGAAAAAGTGGTGAGTTTTTTATAAGGCAAATAGAAATCAAGGAAATTGTAGAATTGAGGAAGAAAGATCTAGGACAGAATTAGCAGAATACACTTAAGACATGTTTGTCTCAGGTGTTCGATTCAGCCACTAAATCTCTCCTGTCCCTGATTCACACCCTGCTCTCATTTAATTTTTGGTAGAAAACTAAATTTCTATTAGTTGTTTTTCAAGACACGAATGTTTTGCTACCAATTTACTGCAGTGAATACTTAAAGGGCATTGAGAGGTATACATAGGTCTTATGAACAAGGTAGAAGAAAAACATTTTTTTTTACTTTGAGCATGTGAAGTCACATTAGTGAGCACTTCCAAGTTTGAAGTAGAGATCATGGCTTCTGGTCAAATAACACAATATTCTAATTTAGACTTTATAGCAATATTCTATCAGAACACAAGGAGAGAAGAATCATCCCTTCCGGTTCTCAGTTTATTGTTTACTCCTTTGTTTCCAAATGAATTTACTCAGAATCACAGGTATATTTCATGTAACACTGAATTAAGAGGGGACGAGGTGGTGGAAGATTGGAAACAGGTTTGGCTTTTCTTAGAGTATTTTGATATTAAAGCCTTCTTTTCCCTATTAAGTCATACTGATTCAATTTTAAAGAAGTAACCACTAAAGGTAACTGATATAAGTCAGAATTCAAGGCTATATGTTTTTTAAAAATACTTAAAATAGTATCAATACTATTAGTATTCAAAGTTTCAATGTTTGGGGACGCCTGGATGGCTCAGCAGTTGAGTGTCTGCCTTTGGCTCAGGGCAGGATCCCCGTCTAGGGATCAAGTCTCACATCGGGCTCCCTAGAGGAGCCCGCTTCTTCCTCTATGTCTCTGCCTCTCTCTCTGTGTCTCTCATGATTATATAAATAAAATCTTTAAAAGAAAAAGAGCAAACTTAAAAAGAAAAAATCCACAAAGTTTCAATGTTTGGTCACAATATAAAGAATCTGAATGGCCATATCTGAAAATCCAACATTTTGAAATCATTTTGAAGATATCTGATTACTGTAAAATAGGCCAATAATGAGGATCCCTGGGTTGCTCAGTGGTTTAGTGCCTGCCTTCAACCCAGGGCATGATCCTGGAGTCACAGTATTGAGTCCCATATCAGGCTCCCTGCGTGGAGCCTGCTTCTCCCTCTGCCTGTGTTTCTGCCTCTCTCTCTCTCTCTCTCTCTCTGTATCTCATGAATAAATAGATAAAATCTTAAAAAAAAAAAAAAAAAAAGGCCAGGAAAATTCTAACTCCTGTTTTTTCTCTGTTAGATAAAATTGATGTGATGAAAGGAAATGAGATGCAGTACAACTTACATAGATTTCCTTGTAGATTACATGGGTTTTATTTATTTTCTTATTGGTTTAAAATAAAATTCAACTATTTGTAGGCATTGTCTACAACTTCCCTCCTCTTAATTTTTGGCAGGTCATCATACTGACACTTGTAGAAATGTGCTGTGTTCATTGGTATTTATCACAGTAGCACACATCACAGAACACAGGGTTTTTACAATCCTGAGATGATACTATAGTTGAATTCAGGAAATTTCACTTAAAACATGTTTAAGTGTAGATACATATATTTTCATAATTTATACTTGCATAATATTGAAATTTACAAATATTTGGCAAAGGCACTTGCATTTGTTAAAATTGCCCCACCCCCAAGCGTACTTAACCAAGACTGAACAAATATTCCAAGTGTCTTCATTGCTGGTCATTGGGGTCATTCCAATTGGAAAACAAAACTTCAGATGCTATTTCCTTTACCTAAGCTAATTGCAAACAAATGTTCCTTTTGTCAGAAAGGGAAGAAAAAAAAAAATGCTAGGCCCAGTGGAAAAAACTGTTTGGTGCTAATTTCTGGGAGCCAAGGTAGTCCAAAGATCTCACTTTTCCTTTTGGTTCTTCTCAGTCAGGATTGCCAATGCATAATTATTTTACTACGAATTCAACTTCAGATCTTAAATTTATCTTGAGGATATCTAATAACTAGATTTTAACTTGGGTACTAGGGATCATAATGTTTCTCATTATTGTAATTTCCATGTCTGTTGCTTAAGAGGAAATGCAAGGCAGCCCCAGGAACTCAAACTGCTGGCCTGACAGGCCTCCAGAGGAACAATAAGATATAAAAAGTCAGAGAGAGGAAAATGCCCAGTTTACTAATAGAACTGCCCATACAGAAAAGAAGCCACTCTGAAAAAGTTGATTTGAGCCCTTAAGCCGTGCAGGGGAAAAGATTCAGAGCCCACTAAAGAAAGGAAGCCCAATAAATACAAAGAACAAGCTGCTTTATTCTTTATTTCATACTTGCATTACCAAGTGCCTATTCTGAGTTTGTTTTCTGTTTGAAAGGCCTTGAGGGTTAGGGAACTATTCACCACTGTATTAATTGGTAAAGTTAAATCACTTGCCCGCTGCATTTGCTATAACACCCACATTCTCTGCAAAGCCATTGGCCACCTGTACTCAGCATGTTCTCACACATGGTCATTAACTCTGAAAACTAATGCAAGCCAAACAAAGCCTGAGGAATAAATGGGTTGCCATAAGAAAACAATTAAAAAGTCACCTGTTGTGAAAAGACATATTTAATCAAACCTGGGCAAAGAGACCACCCAAGATTAAACAGAAGTTTTTCTAGCAGTCTGGTATTTACAATACAGGTGCATTTTTGTGAATGAGTGATTGTGATGAAAATGTATTTAGTTGATATGTGTGAACACTAAGAATAAAGGTTCCTAATGTAATATAAAATATCCAATTAGTTTGTATTTTATTTATCAGTATTAAGGATCTATTTTTTCTTTTTAAGAGATCAAAAGTAAATTATGTTTTACACAAATTTGATCATTGATGATTCTGTGAAATATCTACAATTGCTGATTAGACTCATTGAACTCATCAAGATTTAATTACATTAAAATTTAAAGACAAATTCTTCCCTCATTTAGAAACAAATATTCATGGTAAGAATACCTTTATACTACTTCTGAATATTCCAATTGATAATTTCTTTCCTCAGGATAGATCCTTTCAAACACAGTCCTTTAGATTTCCAATAACAAACATTTGTTAAACATTTTGAAACAAATTTATTGCATCATAGTTAGATTTTCTGTCACTAGATTTTATATTTCTAAAATTAATGGAGGATTTATCACATTGTTTTATAACGAAGACTAAGTCCATGCTAGAAGGTATGATTTATATTGAATGCTTTGGGAAGAAAATATTCACACACTTTCATTCAGACATGAAAACACATATTAAAAAACAGTGCATTTGTTGCTGAAGGGTTAATATAATGATATTAAGGAATATATTAAGTTGTAATATTAAATCAAGTATCATCATCAATGTTAGCTATTTTCACACTTAAAAATGGCAAGAGCAAAAAAAATGGCAAATGGTAAATTATTATTGTCTCTATTCTAATAATTTTATTAAAAACTATTTTTAATACCACTTGTTTTGCACAGACTTTATGCAGAACTTGACTATTTTGTCTAAAATTATAAAAAAGCAACAGAAAAAATTTGGACTTGAGTTCCATATCTTAAAATGGAAGCAATTTTTTTTTTTTTTTTTTGCCTGTTGTCATTGTAGAAAGTGGCTACAAACATAGAGAGCCTGGGTCAAAACTTGCCATTTCCAAGCTGTGTGATCCAAGCAACTTTCTTAAGCTATTTGTGCCACACATTGTTTATCTGTTAAATGGGCATAATATTAACACCTACCTACTAAAAACATGAGGTTTAATTATTTAACATATGTCAAATGTTAGCACATGCTAAGTGCCACTTGACAGTAATAATGATATTTTGTTTCATATTTCATGGATTTCTGATGATTCAGAAGATAAAACAATAAAATCTCATTGTAATTTCCAAAGCATTTATTTACCTAATTCATAATATGATCAGATATTAATAATATGTTTTCATGATTCTGAGCTTGAATTGGCCTTTGGAAGGCAAAGATTAGTCATAAACATAATGCTTAATGAATCATAGCAATTAATTTGCTACAAATGAAATAGCAAGAGGTGACAAATATTCATGTTTTAGAATATCTGAGAAGGGCATATATATGAAACAGTGTTGTTTATCACTTCTATCTCTTAAAGAGCATTCGTAGGCCACTCAAGGTCTTTCTGTTGTCTTCCACTTTAACTACAGGACAGATAGTGATATTCTGTAGATAACACTGCCCTTACAACCTTTCATGTTTGAAGTTTATTTACTATATTGCTTATACTAGAGTTAACTTTTTAAAATTATCTTCAACAATTACTACTGACTATGTTTCATCTCCCAGGGTTTCATTCGTCACATTCACTTCATCATGTGTCCCTATGTGTTCTACCTTCTGAACAGCCCTTGAATAGTTTTTTCATTTCCTTTCTGATGCCTTCGTTCAAATTTTGGCCTAGTTCTCTTAAGTCTGTCCTCCACACTGTCAGCATGACCTCTCTAACTGGCAAACCTGCCATAAATCAGCATATTAAAAGGGGCTTCATGTGACCTCATCTTGGCTTTATTCCTCTTCCCTCCTCTTTCTTTCCCTCCTTTCCTCCTGCCACATCAAACCCTAGCCATTCTTGGGACCCGCCCATTTCCTTCTGTGGCTTTATGCTCTTGCACTGTTCCTTCTGCCTGGCATATTCCTCCTTTCATTAGACAATGGAGTCTACTCATCTTTCATAAACCAGATTAGTGGCACCTCCTTTTCAGATTCTCCTTTGACATTCCAGAAAAGATCATTCCTTCTTCCTCTATCCCAACACAGTGGCACATCCTCACTTCTAGGATTTATCTCACTGTATTGAAATTATTCTTATTTTTCCACCATTAAACTAGAAGCTTTATTAAGCTGGATTATTATTTGATTTTTAATATATTTTTCCTTTAAGTTTACCAAATTTTATTTTTTTCTGGAAAGGAAATTAAAAATAAAATCTACCACTTATTGTAGTAATTATATTATAAAATGAAGACTTTTTTTACACTAAAAGTTGGAAGAACATACCCTTAGTAAAAATTCATAATATATGTACACTTTAGGAAGGACAAAATAATATTTACATAATGTTTGTACATTCATAATATAGACAAAATTTAGATTAATGTTTGTGAGACCATATAAAATCCTTTTAATAGACTAATACAGATTCAGGGACTTGCTATTGGGAATCACTGATTGATACATTATTAGTTTTAACTCAGATTCAAGAATAATTGCAAGGGGGCGCCTGAGTGGCTCAGTCGGGTAAGCATCTGCCTTCAGTTCAGGTAATGATCCCGAAGTCCTGTGATGGAGCCCAGCAACAGGCTTCCTGCTCAGTGGGGAATCTGCTTCTCATTCCGCTCATGCAGTCTCTTTTGCTCACTCTCTCTATCTCTCAAATAAAATAAAGTCTTTTAAAAAAGGAATAATTGCAAAGGAATCCAAGAAGTTACTTGTGTAGTTGTTTTGGGGATTCTCTGCACTCAGTATAAAGCCAGGGGACTGAATATCCTTAATAAGTATCCACTGAATGAATGAACATGTTAATAATGGCCAGTTACTTAATTCCTGTAATTTGTGAGAGGATGCATCTCTACATCAAGATCAAGTTACAGATGATTATTTTCAATCCTTTTGCTTCTTCTTTGTCTTCCCCTTTGTTTTCCTTATCCTACTTCATGTTTTCCCTCTTTTTCCCTTATACTTGAAGAATTTTTATATTGAAAAAATATTTTTCTTTGACCTAAATATTTACTCTGTATTATTGTAGAATTTTTGTCTTATTTTCATTTTATACCAAATAAGCAGAGACATTACTTCATATCTGTTCACAAATAAATGGTATTATTGTTTCTGTCTATTGTCATAAAAGTCAGATTTTTACTCTTGGCATACCTTTATATATGTGACTACATCATATGTATTATTTAATTGTTTTAAGAAAAGAGCAGGTAGCAATTTCTGACTTCGAAAAGAGGAAGGGAAAAACACTTGAGAACGTTAGGGATCAGCTGTAATTCTTATCTTGCTTTGGAATGTCTAGATTCCAATCTGAGTTATAACAAAGAGTAAAGAGAGTGTTTGATCTCTTCTTGTTCAAGTTTATTCATCCCTAAATAGGGGAAAATAGTGTTCCTTTTAATCTTTCTCAAAGATAAGTTATTGAGCAAATGCATATTTTAGACTTCTCAGAAGAATCAATAATAAGAATGATAATACTAATGATAGCATTATCATAAAATAGTGAGGTATTTCATCAAGATACTGTTTAACTAAAGCCACACAGAGTTCAAAGAATCATTTTACACTATCATGCTATTATCTGGTTATTATTAGTTGTGAATAGTTCCAAACAACAGTCTAACTGAATAAAGAATTTAATCTGGATCAGTTGTGAGCTTCCTCAAAAATGCCTTTTCAATGAAAGAATATATTTTATGTTCATAATGTCTTCTTTTGAGGGTTTTCTATCACAATTTTTTCTTGAATTATGATTTTAAGAGACTTAACGTCTACGAAATAATTCAAATTAAAATAAAAGTAGAAAAAGAAAGTTGTTTTCCTGTCTCTCCTTTGGTTCTGCGAAAATGCAGAGGGATCAGGAGCAGCAGCAGAGACCACCAGCGAAGAACAGCTGTCTTGTGAAACAGCAGGAAGGAGCACTTCAGGAAGGACGAGAGGGACCCCAAATAGAGGTCTGTAACATGAAAGGGTGTGTGTCTGGAGAGCGAAAGGCAGAATGACTATGAACTTCTGAAACTGGTAAGTAAACTGGCATAGAGACATAAAATGAAAAAACACTCCAGATATAACATTAACCAAACACAGAAATGTCCAAAGGAAATGCAACACAAATTTAGAATATTCTTTAACTGCTCTTAACTAAACATCTGTAAAATGTTTTTTAAGTGAATGTTAAAAGTTATCAGACACCAATATTTCCTTTAGGTAAAATTTTCATGAACATTTGTGGGTATCAAAACAAAATAAGTGCATTAATTTGTATTCCCATTGATGATGACTGGTGATTCTCATGCACCATCTGTATTAGGCAATATTTTTGCCTCTTCCCAACACATTCTTACCCCTTAGTTTTTTTTTTTTTTTTTTAAGTCTCTTCTTAAAATGCTGCTCAAAAACATCTTTCTATTGCCTCCACCATGACATTCTCTGATGAGCAACCCCATCATTTATTTTATGAAGCTGTGTCCAGCTGCTTCTGAGTCTGTTAAATACCCAATATATTTCTACCCCACATATTTTCATGTATGTATGGGGCTTGTTTTATCATCTTCAATGAATTTCAATTTGTCATTAAGTGGTTTTATATAGCCATTTTTCTTGAAGGTATACTGCATCTTTTCCTTTGTTTAGTGAATGGACATTAAGTGTTCCTGAGATTTCTGGGCTTTCTAAAATGCAGCCCCATACTCTGAGGAGCTTGTTTTCAGATATTGCAGATATAACTCTTCTGTAGGTAAGTGTTCCCATTGCTGTGTCCTTAAAATACACTCATCAAAACACACGGGTATTTATATCCATGTTTCAGTACTTCTTCATGTATCTGATAGCAAACATTTATGAATTCTTTCAATAATAACCCATACCTTGTTTCCCCCATATAGCCTTTCTTGGCTGTTGCATCTAACACTAATATCTATCTCCTTCACTGCACTGCTCTGGGAAATGTCCTGTACTATTCAGTAATAAGATCCTTTAATTGTGTATAAAGGGAGAACCCTCAACTCAGAGATGCAAGTTCCTGGGCTGGAATCATTAAATGAGATGATGTGTACAAAGTTATTAGTGTAAAGTAAGTACTCCGAAAGTTAGGTATTGTTATTGGTATGGTGGTAATTACTTAATGGAACATTTAAGATATTTTTACCTCCCTAATTAGACTCTATGTCCCTTTAAAGCACTTACTGAATTTTTACTGTCTTGAATAGCATTTTCAGCTTAGCAAAGTGGACAAAGTATTCGTTAATTGTTTGATAAATGGCAGGAAGGCAGAAGACTGGGGAAAGAATTAGAGTTACTACAAAGAATCAAAGAAATCCTACCAAGGCATAAAGTCTATAAGATTCAGATGGTTATAAATAGGAGTTGAGTGGAAGATGGAGGCTATTGAGAAAAGCTTCCCAGAGGTAATATTTTAAAAGCTGAAAAATCTAGTATTTTGACAATTTCTGGCCCAAATCATAATTTTTTGCAAAATTAAAAATGTAAACATTATATAGTCCCAAGACTGTGAAACTCTGATCTCTTATTTCTTTTATATTTTTCTATTAATCTATTCCATGCAAAAGAATGCATGATAATAGTACAAAAGATTAAGTATAATTGTTTTCTGAAAGGCACAGAATTCATTAAGAGAAAACAATATAAATGGAAACTGCAATGCACAGTTATAACCAGGAAAAAAACAGTCTACAAAATAGATTCCAGGAACATTACAATAAAATGTTAGACAAAGTGGGAACCAGGAAGGGAAATGAGTTTTAACAGAAAGAAAAGAAGTTTACAACCTCCTGTGGCTCAAGGGAGAAAAAGCTCACCCACATTGCTCCCTTTAAGAGTTTTTCCAGGTTTAACTAGCTGTGTGGAGGTTCCCATATGGCTATTAAAGAATTATATTATCAAATAGAAAAATAATAAGTATATTAAAAACAGTATATAATCATGCTATTAGAAGGGAAGGGCCATGTCATGAGCGCATTATATTTAAGAGTTTAGAGGAGTAGGTACTCAATAAACGCTACTCTCAGCTAGGCTTTGAGAGCTTACATTCTAAATCCAATATATAACTAAATAAATAATGCAGCCTTGATACCTCTCAAAATAGAAAGTAATGGTCCATTAAGAGAACACATTAAGAAGTCTTATTGACTTATACATGGACCCTTGAAGTGCCCATTATTAGCCAAATGCTACCATCAATTGTATTACCCACATAGAAAATAGTCTTCTTAAATATACCTTCAGGCCATAAATTCCCTCTTCTTAATCAGCTAGTGACCAATGTTTCTAATTTGAAATTTTATAATTTTATTTTTTAAAAAGCTACAGTTTTTGCTTTAAATTTGCATTTTAAAGTGTATGGTTCATTTTTAGAAAGAAATACCAATCAATTTTTTTTTTTAAAGTAGACCTACTGTCCAACAGGAAGGTTCATACTTGTGCTGCTGCTCTATTCATGCTGTCACCACCACAGGGATAAAGCAGTAGGGTTCTTTTTCAATGACACTGTAATCATATACAAATCAGCATGCTAAAATAAATCATTCAAGTCATTTTCTATCAAATGCCAAGGGTACAAAATAGACTCAATGGTTCATTTGTACATTGTATGAGGATGTTATTTCTGCTTTCTGAATGGAGGATTCATTTTATACAGATCTGGGAGACATGCTAATTAATCCAAATCCAAATGTGCTTTTTTTTTTTTTTTAAGATTTTATTTATTCATGAGAGACACACACAGAGAGAAAGGCAGAGACACAGGCTGAGGGAGAAGCAGGCTCCATGCAGGGAGCCCAATGTGGGACTAGATCCCGGGACTCCAGGATCACACCCTGGGCCGAAGGCAGACGCTCAACTGCTGAGCCACCCAGGGATCCCTAAATGTGCTGGTTTTCAATTGGATTGATACCCAGGCTGCCTATGTTACAGTGTTTTCAACTTCTGGCCCTTTAACCGGGGAAGTTCTTCAGTCTGGCTCTCAAGCACACACACCTCCAAGTTAGTTAAAACTATTCACTTAATTGCCCCCCTAACTCAAAACTCAAAACTTCTCTTATCACATAGGTCATGTTTGACAGTTTCCTCAATTTCCAGACTGGAATCTTTTGCAAAATTCTTCCACCTCAGCTCTTCCTGATTAAATTTTAGCTCTACCTTTTTGATCTGTATTTCCCTGAGTTTATTGCCAGAGAACTTTTTTCACTTTTCCTTTTGGTATCATTTTCTCCCTACTCCCCTCAAGTTAGCCTTTCTGTCATCTGGATTCTTTTTCTTAGTCATAGATTCTCTTTATTCCCACCTACCGCCACTTCTAGAGCCTTCCCTGTGTGGACTAACGGTTACTATTCTTACAGCTCTTGTCAGACAACTTCTGGCACGCTTCTGCATTAGCATTTCCCAACCTCTTTTTTCTATCAGTGGATAAATGATGGATTTTTTGTCTGTGGAAAGGAGGTAAATGTAATACACATTTAATTTGAGAAAGGGTTAGTCATCACATAAGTCATTATTCAGATATAGCTGCTCAGCAATTTAAACATCTGGGAACGAATGAAGTAGGTGTCATGTGGAATCTATTTGACACGAATTTTAATCTCTAAAACATTTGTGAGGAGGAAGTTGATGATATCCATTCTTATAGTGAAAAGGGCAAGGCGAAATGGAGGTTGTATGAAAGGGGATGGAGGAAAGTATCTGAAAGAAATATCTAGAGAAAGAGGAAAAGAAAGAAACATGAAAAAGGAGAAAGTAAGGGAGGCAGGGAGGAAATGGAGAGGAGAGGATAGGTGTGAAGAGGGTAAGGGAGGGGAAGAAAAATGATAAGAACATTAGTTTCACTGGTAGTGTTTAAAATATTTGTGGTATATAGTTTACAGGCTGGATGAATTGAAATCCTGAATCTGTAGCTGCAGAAGTAGAGCAGAGCTTGGATGGAAGGCCCAGAAGATGCATTTTGCTTCTCCCTCCTTTCTGTAATGATTTTTTTGTAAAAAGATTTTTAAAATTTACTTATTCATGAGAGACAGAGAGAGGCAGAGGCATAAGCAGAGGTAGAAGCAGGTTCCTCCGGGGAACTTGATGCAGGATCCTAGGACCCCAGGATCATGCCCTGAGCAGATGCTCAACCTTTGAACTACCCAGATGTCCCCTGTAATGCCTTTTTTGACAGTGGCAGCCCAGTGACACTGTCCCTCTGTTTATGTTTCTCAGAACAATTGACAATATTACCTCATTCTCTTAATTCAGAAGTCTTTCTTTTCAACCACAGAAGAAGAGGGCATTTCTATATTTCTACAAAAAAAAAAAAAAAAAAAAAAGAGAGAGAGAGAGAGAGAGAGAGAGAAAAGAATTTAACCAATGAAACATAATAAAAAGAGGATATTTATCAATTACCATTGAATTAAATATTTAATTTAGCTAGCTTTTAAAAAATTATTTATTTGAGAGAGAGAGACAGAGATAGTGACAGTGAACACAAGCAAGGGGAAGGGGTAGAGGGAGAGCTCCTGGTGGAGCATGGAGTCCGATGTGGGATTTCATTCCAGGACTCTGGGATCATGACCTGAGCTGAAGGCAGATGCTTAACCGACTGAGACATCCAGATGCCATAATTTAACCAGTTTAATATAGTTTCTTAATTAAATTATTAATAAAAGATTATCGTCTAATTTCAGTCTTGTTCTTAGAAGGCAAATAGTAAAATATAACTCTCAATCAGAAAATGGTTAGGTACAAATAGTCCATGTGTATTGTAAACTATTATGCCAGCACTGAAAGAATAATTTATCCAATTTAGGACTATTCCCATGATTTAATAATAAGAGAGGAAAAAAAAAGAGAAGCATATACAGTTAGTATTATTTTTATAAATCAATGACAAACCTTCATATATATATATGTGCATATATTATAAGGCTATGTATTTGGTCTAATATATTCTTTTCTTTAATTTAAATTCAATTAGCTAACATAAAGTACATAGTTTCAGATGTAGGGTTCAATAATTTATCTGTTGTGTATAACACCTAGAGCTCATCACATCATGTGCCTTTTTTAAAGCCCATCACCAAATTATCCCATCCCCCACCCTATATATTCTTGTATAATGTTGCATATATAGAGAGAAAAATAGAAAATAATATCTACTACATTGTCAATACAGATTTCATGGTTGGGGATGTGTAAGAGATGTGAGTGGGAAAAATTGTAGAGAAAAAAAAGAATCAAGTTGGCAATCGAAGGGGCATCATTGGACAAAATATATATATGTAATTATTTATTTATTATATATACAATTTATTATCTATACACAATTATATCTATATATGTCTATATAAATGAATTTATGTGTGTCCAAGACATTTTTTTTCAAAAAAGAACTGAAAAGAAAAGGACTTAGCTCTCTTTCATCCCTCCAACACCCACTAAAAACCACAATTACACAGTTAGAATTGCACAAACAGATGTACTATATGCCTTCATATAATTTATCTCGTCTCCTCATTGTACAACTCACATGGAGAGGTGTAAACTTACATTTTAAGTTGCAATCCTCCAAAGGGCATGAGTAAACCTGAAATGTCAGAACTCCACAATGGCAATTCAAACTTGTGAGAAATGCCAAGATAATCACCCCATATGTTTGGTAAAAACAGTAACCCCTGAATGCAAAAGTTAGATGAGCAACAGAAAAAAAGACACTGAAGGAATAAATGGATACCAAGTTAATAATCAAAACTATTTTTGTTGTTTTCTAAAGTGTATGATAATCATTAACATAGCTGAAAATTTTTTATTTTGAGAGAGAGAGACCATAAGAGCAAGTGGCACGTGGGGAGGGGCAGAGAGAGAGAGAATCTTAGGCTGACTCTACCACCAATGAGGAACCTGATGCGGGGTTCCATCTCACAACCCTGAGACCATGACCTGAACTGAAATCAAGAGTCTGATGCTTAACTGACTGAGCCAGGCACCCCTAAAGCTGATAATTTCTTTAAATGCATACTTGCCATTTGCTCTTTCAGCTTTTAATTTTATTTATGTTCTCTTCTCTTGTTTTTATGATAATATGTGTATTTTTCTCTGGTAAATTATTTTGAAATTGAAATTTTACTTTTATCGATTTATATGTGTCTGATTCTAATATTTAAATAGTTCAAAAAATCTTAGAATGAATAATAGCAGCCCCTTGCTTTTCCCCTCCATATCCTCTAGATTACAGCCACTTGGAAGTCCATTATCTTATTTTAGCTATTCCTTTTAGGATCTACCTCTATACATCTAAATAATATATTGAAATCTCTACATTTGGGGTATTTGCTTTACACATTATCCACTGAATTCCTATTATGGAAGTTGTATATTTAGCTTACTTTTACCTTATATTTCCCCCTAACATTTAACCCAATGCCAATTCTTTGGTATTGTCGTGTATGATTTTAATCAGTATTTATTCATATATGTACAATTAAGTTCTGCATCAGGCAACTACTTAGTTCATATTTTTTCTTAAGAGATCTTTGTTGAATTCTTCTGTCTGCTATTCTGATCTAAATTGGTCTCTCTGAGCATGCCTGCACCAATCTCATCTTGAAGCTTTCCTTACTATAAATCACTCTCTCTCTTAGATTGGATCTCCTATTTCCTGAAAGCCATAACTTCTTTCTTGGTGCATTTCTCTTGAGAGAATATCTTCTATTAGCTTTCTTTAAAAGAGTGCAAGGAAGATGATTTTGTTAAGGTGACATGTGTTAACTTAGTCTACACTTATAAGTGATAGCTTGATGAAGTGCTGAAACTGAGCTTGGAGATTGTTTTTCCTCAGAATATTGAGGATTTTGCTTCGTTTTCACTTGCCATCTAGCTGTTACTGAGAAATCTAACATCATGTGCAATCTGGTCTTTCCTATACTTTTTTTTTCCTTTTCATCAAATATTTTATTTATTTATTTTAGAGAGAGAGGGAGAGAATGTGAGTGTGAGCAAGGGGATGTGAAGAGGAAGAGAGAATCTGCAGCAGACTTAATGCTGAGTCCAAAGTCCCATGGGGAGCTAATCTCACCACCATGAGATCATGACCTGAGCCAAAACCAAGAGTTAGAAACTCAATCGACTGAGCCACCCAAGCATCCCTGTCTTTTCCTGTTTGGAAGCCTTTGGGATCTCTTCTTTTTCCTTGAGGTCCTATATTTTCATGATCATTTGCCTTGATGTAGCTATTCTGAGCATTTAGTGAGTCCTTTAAATTTGAAAAAGCAAGTCCTCAGTTTTGGAATCTTCCCTTGATAATTTCCTATTTTTGTTTTCTTTTTTCTGTTTCTTATGTCTGAATTTCCTAGTAGTTCAGAGTTGGATATCCAGTGTTGCATCTCTACTTTTCTTATACTTTCTCTCTTATATTACATGTTTTATCATTTTCCTAATTTTGATATAATCCTTTGACAATTTTTTAGCTATTCTAGTTTTTTAAATTTATTTTTCCTTATTCTTTGATTTTTTATTTTTTCATGCAATCCAAAATTTTTCTTATTTTTCTAAGAATGTTAATAACAGTTTTTGTTTGCTTGTTTGCAACTTTCTTTTCCTCCCAGAAATGCTTCTATTTCGTCTAATTTCCACTTTTTCCTCCCTGTTTACTAGCATTGGTATCTACGACCAGATACTAGGTACTTGGATGTCTATTAATTCCTGCGCATCCATTCACTTTTAAGAATGAGATGCTAAAATGTTAATTGGAGATTTGTTTGGAATGGGACAAAGCATTTCAACAGATAGTCTACATGTCTACATAGTAGAATGAGCAAATGTGTATGTGACTTTTTTATTGTAAAATCCACACATATTGGTATCTGTGTCATTTCTCTTGGGCCAGATTCCTCCAAAGAACTCCCTCTAATTTCCTACTTGAGGCTTAGATAAGGACAAGATAAAAGCTTGACTTATAGGCACTCAAAGATCCCAAAAGAGGAAAGGGGCTTGAGACTAGAGATTTTTCTGTTTTTAATCACTATCCTCCCTCCCTACCTTCTGCTTAAGTGTTAGCTGACTCCACATCCCCTCTCTTTCAATCTTCTTATGAAAGTAAATGCCTTCTCTTCTGACAGAAATGAAATGAAACTGTGTGTACCTAAATTAAGAGGGTGTCTGGGGCCATAACTTCTTCATGTAGTCTTCCAAAATTTTAAATTAATTTATATCAATGTTTCATATAATAAACATAGCAAATATTTTTAAAATATATTACAAATATTCTTCTCAAGTTACTTGACTTTTTAATTATTTTTAGTTCAAGTAGAACCTCTAAAACTAAAGGAGAATCTACGACAACATAGTGAACACCTGCTGAGTATTAACTACTAAGTATTAACTGCTTTTACTTAGTAAAATGCAGTATTAACCGCATTTTCAATTTTAAATGAATATAGGAAGAGAGTTTTTGTTGTTATTCATGATATGTACAGAGGATGTGACCCTAACTTTGTATAAAACAGAAAAGGTTCTTTTTTAAAAATCTCTTTCAGAGTCTTATCTAATCAGATTGTGCTCTCTAATGCAAATTGGTTGGTATAAATGTACAGTAATCCAAGAAGATATAAACTGCCACATTATTGTGAATCTGCATCATTCAGAGGCCTTAATTCAAATACTAGACATGTAAGAATGAGTGAACACCAAATTATTTTTATAACAATATTACAAGTAAAGAATTCTGTAGACCAATATTGCTTATTAATATTTGTGCAAAATACTAAGTGCAATATTAGTAAACAGAATTAAAAGTAATATTTAGAAAATCATATACAAGGTTGAATATGTTCCAGAAATTAAAGATTTGTTTAATATTAGTATATCCATTAATATCTCATGTAATAAAGTATATAAAAATTCTTAGATGCTAAAAACCTTCAGGAAATTTAACATTTATTCCTGATTTACAAAAAAAAAATTCCTTTAATTTTATTAAAGAGAATAAGACTTTCTAGTGTCTATAATACATGTTTCTTAACATATATTATAATACATGAACTTTAGTCCTAAAGTCACTTTCTTACTTAATGGGTAATCCACACAGATATTTCCACTAAATAAAGAACAAGGGAAGAATGACCACAATTCTCAATAAGTTAGCAGGATATAAAATTAATATATACAAATCAATGGCCTCCATACACACAGATATAACCACTCTGATGATGCAATGGTAAGGAAAAGTCCATTTACATTAACAAGAAATAAAATAAAAATTTTAGGAGAAATAAAATACGAAATGTACAAAATTATATAAGACAAACTCTAAAGTACTCCTGAAAGGGTGGACTACTACTCCTATCTGAGAGTAGCAAAGCAGCCTTCCCTCTACCTGCTGGGATGGTGTCAGAGGAGGCCTAGTGGTGAGTCAGGACTTTCACCACCCCCAGAAGTAAAGATGCCACACCCTTTGTGGTGTAACTAGAAAGCACTAATGAGGAGCTCTCCACCAAGCCTAAGAGGTATCAGTAGAGACCTATTTGGGAACTAGAATTGTCACTCATATTCCATAGCAAGTAGGGGCTCCTCATCAGCTCAGTGTCAATGAAGACCTATTGGAGAACTAGACTTCTAACCCAGTAAAAAGGCTACCACCGTCCTTTCACTGCTGGAACAATGTCAAAAGAAAAATCTAAAATAGAAAGTTAGATAATATACAGAGACTCAACAAAATAATACTCCAAATGTCTGATTTTATTGAAAATCACCCAACATAATAAGAATCAGTAAGATCTCAAACAGAATGATAAAGGACGCTCATTGGATGGAAAATAATTATCATAAAAAGCTTTATATGAAATAACAAATACATGAAATAAATGAAATGATAGAAAGTCTAAGCAAAAACAATGGAAGACATAAAGAAGAACAAAATGAGAATTCTAGAAATAAAAATACAATAATCAAAAGACTACTACTACTTAAAAAAATCATAAATGGAAGCAATAGTGGAATGGAGGAGAAAAAAGAAAGAATCCATGAACTTGGAGATAGAATAATAGAAATGACCCAATCTGCACAACAGAGAGAAGACAGGCTGAAAAAAGTTGTTGCACAGAGCCGCAGTGACCTGTGAGATTATAACAAAAGATCTAACTTTTGTGTCATGGATTCCCAGAAGAGGAGAAAGAGGAAGTCACAGAAATAGTACAAAAAATGGTAGAAAAATTTCCAAATTTGCCAAAAGACATAAAGTTCATCTTCAAAAAATTGAGTCATTCCAAACAGGATAAACCCAAACAATCCCACACCAAGAAACATAATAGCCAAACTTCTGAGAACTAAAGAAAAAGGGAAAACTAAAATAATATCAACAAAACACCATGGAAAGCAGTGAGATGGAAAAGTCACCTTACTTCTAAAGAAAAAACAATTTGAATGACAGTGGTCTTCTTAACAACTAAGAAGCCCAGAAAGAAGGGATTCAACAGGTTTAAGTGTTGAAAGAAAAGAATGCTTAACCCCAAACAATAACCAGGTAAAATATTCTTCAGAAAATGAGGAAAAACCAAGGCATTCTTCAGAGGCAAAGAAAATTTGTTACCAGCAGATATGAAAGAATGAATAGAGCAAGTTGTGTAAACAGAGGAAATGACAAAAGATGGAATCCTGGAACATCAAGAAGGCAGTAAGAGCCAACATATGCATAAATACATTTTCCTTCTCCTCTTGAGTTTCCTAAAATATATTTCATTATTGAAGCAAAAATTATGACACTATCTGATATGCCTTCTAAACAAATAGAGGGGAACTATTAAGAAATTATAAATAGGGAAGATAAAGGGATGTTAAAGAAGGGTGGGTTTCTTCACTCAAACAGGTAAATATGGTAGATAATGAGAGCCAGATTTCTGACTGTCTAGGGCAGGCACTGCACATAAGGAGAAGGATAAGACTAGAATTAATCTTCTGGTGTTGTACTAGAATAAAAAATATCAATATGAAACCATGTTTAAAAAATTTTCAAATATGCATATCGATATAGATGTATGTGAATATGTGTGCATACATGTATGTATTTCCTAGTGCAGTATATTCTAAAAGGAATAACACGCAAACAGCAATGGACAAACCTAGTGCTCAGAAATTCATTTATAAATACCGTTTCCAACAGTAGGAAACTGATGCTCCTAGGTCTGAGTCAGGAAAAGTATTAGATGAATTTGAAACATCAATCATATGATTACAGAAAGTGAGAAGGTGCTTAAAAGAAAAAAAAAAGTGTCATGCCAAAAGAACTCAGAAGGCAACTCCAAAAAGCAACCAGTGCCCAAATCTGGACATTTTTAGGCACATAATAATAATGATAGTAATGTTTTATGGTAATAGCCTTGAATTTGCATTAACATAATAAACAAACAATAAACAAGGCAGGTAGATAGATAGATAGATAGATAGATAGATAGATAGATAGATAGATAGATAGCTTTATAGATTAAAAGGGACTTTTCCTTATAGAACAATTTGAATATATAGAGAAAGAATCATAGAAATAGAAAATCATTTTGCAGACATACTGTAATCGCTGTTCCAATCAAGTATCATCATTGTATGCTAAAATTAATTGAGGAAAGTATTATGAGAAACAGGATATTTGCAAAACTTCAAAGTATCTCCCCATAAGATGCTTATTAAAAGTGGAAAATAAACATTTTATGGGGCAAAAACTTGGCACACACGACCTTAACAAGGTTATCAAAATTAATATCACTAATATGAGATGTCATCGTGTACTTAATATGATGCACTGAGAAGGGTACAACTCATTTGGGTTACTCTTGTGTTACTCCAGGAGAAATGTAGATTAAATGCAACCACAGATCCTGGATTGGGTATTAGAACAGTAAAAATAAATTAGTGGGACACTTGGTAAATTTGAGTAAGGTGTCTAAGTTAGTTAATAGTATTATATCAACACTAATTCCTGAATTTTTATAATTGTACTATGGTTATATAATTTGTTAACATTTGGAAAAGTTGATAAAGGATTTTTGGGAACTCTTTGGTATCATTCACAACATTTTATCCATCTAAAATTCTTCTAAATAAAAAGTTAACAAAAGCAAAAGCAAATAAAATCATTAGTATGACTTCTGTCACCTCATTACAACCTGAGTGGTCATTACCTACAGTTTCAAATTTGTTGCTATAAATATCCTGAAATATTTGGTAATTTATACAAACAAAATAGGAGTTACACTATATGAAATAAGTTCAATATCCTATACTTGTATTTGGTCCTAAAAGATTTTAAGTTAAAATATCTGAATTTACTATCATAGTTATATTATTAACCTTTAAATTTAGACTTAGATTACTCTGTAGCTTATAATTTCAAAGCTTAGTTACTTCTTCCTGTCTTTTATGTAAACTTCTCATGGCTGAATAAAAAAATCAAGGATAGATTAGGAAGTACTAAAATAGAACATGCCCTTATCATCTTTTTTTTAAATAAAGTTATCCCAGTATATAATCTTTACAGGCAAGCCCTATTTGGTAAAGAAACTATGTGTAAATGTTTATGTTTCAGACATAGAATAAACTATAAGCAGTGTAACAATTTCTTATGATTGGCAAAGAACAGAGCATACTGGAGTTTTGAACATTCCACATAGTTTTATTAACATTTATCCTGATTTAAACATTTGGTACATGTGCAGGCAATACTGGAATTAGATAAAATATTTATACTTAATGTTTTGTGTAAGGCTAAAAGAAGATAATATCTTATTTGATAGCTTGAACTAGTTGGAATTTGACCAGTTAATATGAATAACTTTGCTTGACAATCTTTATCTAGATGGTCAGAATTTAGATGGGTAAGCTGCCTGATTAACTCCAGATTTCAAATATTTTCATTCCAGATTTTCTTCCTGCCAAGATAATCATCAGGAACAATATAGATGAGCACAAATGGTTTTGGAGATTTCATGTTGTTTGGGGTTAAAAATAAGTTCATGATATTCAAACTTCAGTTGTACCTGGTAAATGTATCCTTTGTCATATTCTAAGTTTTAAACATTTTTAGAAGTAATTCTTGCAAGGTTTTGTCACACTAAGTGTCATTTGGAAGATGAATTCCAGTTGGCTGCATTGCATAGCACCTGCAACTTTTGGAAATAACTAACTTTTGAGTTGACATGTCCTAGATATCAATGTATGTTACAAGTTAAATGATTCTATCTGTATGCTTGTGAGGCAAGGTCCCTTTGTTAAGGAGAATATCTAATGATGAAGAGCAAATAAAGTCAAACAGTGATTAAAATCTTACTCAAGAGAGAAAAATAGACAAAAGTAACGCTTGGAATTTGACCTCAGCTGTTAAAAGGAAAATTAATTACAAGGATATGTAGAAACATGTATCTTAGCTTTTTTCAATGTTGCTGATGTTTCATAGCTAACTTAAAAAAATTATCTTTTGTAGCATTGCATGATATATGTAAATAAAGCAATATTTTGCACAACTAATATTCTACAACTAAAGTTTGTAGCATATAGCTACATGTAGCAGAATAGCAAATTAATAAAATATTGAATAACAGAATCACAAACCAATCAGAAAATTTTGTATACAACCATACCTCCAGATCACGCTTAAATTTAGTTATTATTTGGAAATGTGGAGATGTTGGGGAAGTGGTTGCTTGGAAATTTACTCTGTACATTCAACACAAAGGGTTAGGAATGGACATTAGGATATTAAATGAGAATATTTGAAAAGGTATTGGGGATTTTGTCAAGTTGTGAGTTTACGTGACTTTGAAATACTTTTAGGTGATAACAATTGACTCTCTATAGTTGGATTTTGAGGGAAAAAAATTCTAAAGATGTAGACATCTTTGACCCTAGATCTTCCTTAGAACAGAGCAACAGAAAAAAAAAAAGAAAGAAAGAAAAAGGAATAGAACAAAGGACAGCTAACAGGGCAATTAGAGATGACAAATTCTGGGCTTTTTGGCCTTGTTTCTCTAAAACAAACCTAGAAAGATAGAAACAAAGTTTGTTGCTGAAAGAGATGGGTAGTAGCACAGATGCCATTGAAGGGCCAGCGTGACCCTGAAACAAAGGAGCTTTAGTTTCTGGGATGTTTCAGTGACAAGGCAGACTTTGAGAAACACTGAGAAATACTTGAGAAAGTCTGATAGAAATGTATCCTTCCAGGGAGGCATGCATGGTCTATTTCTACCTTGCCTATCATTATGTTTCCAGGCCATAAGGGAGTATTTGACACTTAGATAGGACTTAGAAAAAACGTTGTTTGAGAGAAAAAAAAAAATTTAGTCACTTCTTTCCTTCCTTTACATTTTGGAACTTCAACTGCAGTATTTATTACAGTATGTTGAGTTATTATACAGCACGCTGAACTTTGAGAGAGAACTGAATTTCACGCTAGCAGGATAGAAATGGCTTTCAATCCAATTCTATTCACTACTAGTTTGAGAATTTAGAAATTTTACCTACCTTCATTAATTTTCAGTTTCCTCATCTGTGAAGTGAGATTAATAAAACCAAAACTATCTATAAAAAGTGTGGCACAATGCCTAACGTAATGTGGAGTAGATTGAATAACATAGATGAAAAGTTCAGGTCAGATAATATAGAATAGAATAATAACAAATTTGGGGTAATACATCTGCTGAAAAACTGGCCTAAATGAAGAGGTTGTCCTAGGAATGTAGCAAATTGGCATATTCACTCATGATTCAGGCAATAGTACTAGTTACAAGAAGAGAAAGCTGTTATATCCCCTAATAGTGGTGAATATTTTGGAGTTATTTGGGCAATGTTTTAGCCCAAGGGCATGGAAGATCATCTCTGTCATTGGCTGGTGCTTAGTACTCCAGTACTCCATTTCTAGACCAATGCTAGTGTTAGATTATATAGAGACCTAAGCTGAATCTCTGTCCTACTCCTTCTCCAGTGAAAGTAGGAGAACAACCAGTAGAGCACCTTTGGAATGCAGTAAACCTGAAGACTGATGGAAGAGGGAGACATAAGAGAGCAGTATGAGAATCCATTATTCTGAAGACAACAAACAGAAGCTATGGCAAGGCTTTAATTTGTACACCCAGGAAGAGGAGAAGGAATATGGGATGTGGGCTAAGGCTGTTTATGTGGTTTATTTTATTTTATTTTATTTTATTTTATTTTATTTTATTTTATTTTATTTTATTTTATTTTATTATTTTATTATTTTTTGTTGATGTGGTTTCTTCCAGGGTCATGTTGGCCTCTCTTTGTCATTGACAAAAATGAGAGTAAGCTTGTGGGGACAAGGAGAATCTGACATATGTAATTCCAATTCCAGGGGAAACCAGAAAAAATAAGATGTCTAAACACATATAGAATGTCGTATAATTTGGGCTCCTATTTCTAACACATTTGGCAGAGAGTTTCTAGAAGAAAGGCAAAGCTTCAAGATAAAAAAAATGAGGGAAGGGAAACTAATATTCAAAGAAATACTGTAAAATATGACTGGCTTTAAATTTAACAGGCACATTGAACTGAATTTGACCTTCTTGGCAATTTTTAACAAAAGATAAATACTTTCATAAAAATAGAAATTGTTTATCTAAATGAAATGAAAAACATTATTCTTTCTGAAGTCTTCTTTTCCTAGATCTATAATTCTCAATGATGAATGATGTCCTCAGATATTTTTACCAAAACCATTCCTTTATTCTTCTGAATACCCATTGTCTCCTTTGTGCCCAAAGGAAAACTAAGGGAATGGGACTGATGCAGTTTGTAAAACAGCTCAATCACAGTTGGACATCTGTACGTGTAATCACACTTCATTATAGACTTTATGACTTTGATTTATCTATCTCATAACTCATGGAAACTAGAATTTTTATTCTCTTGATTAATAATGGATTTTTTGAAAAAAAATATATGTTCCAAATAAGATTAAAGCTGTGTTTATTTATAAAAAATAATTCTGTGCAAAGCTTAAACTTCCCACTACATAACAACATTGTTTATACTAACAACTGATGAGTCTCATGTTAGTCTCATCAGTAAATTTAAGCTGTTTTGAAAATTATCCAAAAGACATTCAGTATATGTATGTGTGTGTGTGTGTATATATATATATATATATATATATATATATATATATATATATATCATAGCATTTGTTGTAGTAGGCTTGGGAATATAGTCAGTAATAATTCTGGTCTTCCTCAAAGAGCTTCTGCAGTTTGGTGAATCATTCAGAACATTGTATAAGGCAAATAACAGTAAACCAAGAATGCAGTGCTGTGGCATATCACAGGATAAAGAATTGTATCTCTGGGATTTTCACAACCTACTACAATTAGCTTGTGGTGCAAACTTCAATGTTGATTTTTAGATGAAGCCTAATGGTGAATTTTAGCTAGAATTTCAAAGAGGGTAGGGGGACAGAACATTTTGTTTCATTCTGAACCAAGCCGTTGGCTGTTTGCCCTCCTTTTTAGTCAGCTTGTCCAACAAGTTGCTATGGTAAAGATATTTTGGGTGCTCTTGATGAAAGAAGTACTACTAAAGTCAAATAACTGTAAGAACTAAGATAGAAATCCAGGCCTCCTGACTCCATTTCTATGGCCAAAATATATACGAAAGGGCTTAAATAACTAAGCCTTTGCAAGAGAGTTAAGTAAATTTGGGCTTTATTTAATAATCAAGAAAGCACCCAAGTGTGGCTCCGTTAGGGAAAGAGCACTTCTTTTGACGTCAGTGGAAACAGACTTCGTATTGAATTCAGGGTAGGGCTTTAAATGGACATTCCTGTTGCTTGATCATATTTCTTAGTAATCTCTTAATATTTGCAGATAGAGTGCCAAAAAAAGTTAAGTGTGTGTTAATCAGTTCCTAAAAGGATTAGACCTTAACTTTAAGTATTAAACCTTTGCTTATCTTGTCAAAACGTTCAGTTTTGTTGGAATCCTAATTACTAACCTATTCCCCAGTGCAGATGGTCATGGAGAGGAAGTTCCTTTTCCCTTGACCAAAGTAATTTATTAGTTTGTTGACAGATTACACAAGGCTCAGCTCTCTGCTTATCACAGTTAATGTCTCAAATATGCCTGAGGAGTGTGTATTTTGTACTTGTAAGGTCATCGTGTTACCACAAGCTCTAGCCTGTTTGTTTGAACAAGGGCAAGAACATATACATAGATCATTCAATAAACTTATTAGTTAGAGGTATGGTGGTTAACAGATAAACACTCTATCTACACAGTACCTGAAGGAAAGATCACAAAATTCCTAGCCTGTCTTCACATTCTAACACCAATACAAATTTTATATAAATTTACCTGTCCTTCATTTTATATACATGCAAATAGTTTATATGCATGCAAATGTCCTTATCATGTATCTGTATCACATTACATTTAATCCGTGTAGAATTATTTGTTAGAATTAAAAAGTAAAAAGATATCTGGCACTATCACATCTGCTACTCATGAAATGTCTCTAAATTTTTCTTAACATATATAATATTTTAGTGGAAAGGTATGGATTGATTAATTTCCAAAATTTGCTACCCTAGGAATATTTACTTTTATGTGTTCTAAATCACTTAATATTTTGAGATCTTTCATATAATTTTAACATTTGGGATTCAATATCCAGTCTAATCACACACCTTCTCATTAAATTTAAGAAAAGTAAAAAGGATGAAAAATTACTTCTGATAGTCATATGGATTCAGATCAAAATCCGATTACTGCCTGATGTGACTCTAAAAAAAAAATCAATTAAGCAATCATGAGTATGACTACAACTCAAAAACATTAGAGTTATGAAGACATGATGTAAGCAAATGAAAAAAAAGGAAAGATAATTTGTACAAAGGGAACATCTCAAGATGAAAAGTACTAATTCTATTTCCTTAGGTTCTTTTTCCACATGCAAAAATTACACTTCAGTGATAGCAGGGCTCATTGAAGAATGCTGAGTTATAATTTGCCAGTGACTGAGATAGTAGAAGCAATTCCTTCTCCCTTTGGTTGAATGACTGCTTACTTCTCAAGGCCAATTTGATCTATGAGGCCCTCCAGAGACTAACTCAGTGACAAGAGGAAAAGCATATTTGACCCATCTGCCTTGGGACTCTTCATTCTGAGTCAGCACATGCCTGGGACTCCTGTCACCTGCTCTTTCTTTTTTCACTGCCTATTTTTTCCATATTTACTAAAACTAAGTCCTGCTTTGTAGTTCAGCATTTAAAAGTTATTTCAATTCATTACCATGAAGAATGTTATATATTTTTATATTATTTTATTTTTAATATCAAAGTTTTAAATTGTTTTATTATTTACTCCTTTTGTTCTATACTTCTACTTTAAATCTTCTGTGTGGAAAATTTATATTCTTTTTACCCTTTATAATTTTATCTGGTTATATATTTTTTCATTATTTTATTATTTATTCACTTACTTCTTTGTCTACTACCTTGTTATTCATCTTTATTTTTATATTTTATTTTACTCAAAACATGTACATTCTTTGATTATTTAACTTTCTCTTTTAATTTCTTAATTTTTCTTTTATTCAATTGTGTTGCCCCTTTTGATAATGGCCATAGTGTAACAGCAGATGAAAAAAATATGGAGCATTTGTTTATTCATTCAGAAAGAAAATATACGAACACAAGTTACTAGGCACACTATTCAGGAGAAATATTGATTATTGAATAATCAAGTTTTGGAGTTTATATCATCACCATAATCATACGCCTTTCATGCAGTTTCTCTCAGCCATTTCTTTGAGAATGAGTGCCCCTAATACCAAATAAGAGATTAATTTCGCAATACCACCTGAGCACAGGTGATGCACATAGAGCTTTGGGAAATGCACTCACTTCCCCTGATTCTCTCCTGACAAGAGAACAGGTAATCAAGAGTGCCCTTGCAGGGCCATAGATAAGCCTGCTGATGAGCATGCATTTGCCAACTTGTGGCATGAGGACACTCAAGACGAATTTCTCAATTGTTCTTCTGAATAATGCTTTTTACTATATGTGCATTTGTGACCATATTTCCTACTTTGTTTTGACTGTTGAAATAGTCATAGTCATAGTCATAGTCAGTTTTGTGGCCCGCTGCTTACAATTTTGTGTCAGGGATTAATAGGATGAACCTGGTGTGATAGAATTCACCCTTGGCTGTCTCTTTCCTTTTCTTATCCCTATATTCAATTTGTGCTGATTTCTTTACTGATTAGTATCCTTTTTGTTGTCTTTCCTCTTCTATGCATTTTGAAAGGTGCTTTAAATTAGTTTTGAGAGTGAAACAGAGCCTTTTTTAATACTATAAAAAGTTTTTAGCAGATTGTGTATTTTTGAGCAGAAACTGTGCTCCATCTGCCTCTGCTAGCACTCAGTAGTATACTAACCTGATACAAAAAAGGTGTGAATTCTAGCTTAATTGATTCCAGAGCTAGTTCTGTGTTTTTATCGTCATATAGAAACCAAGTGTTTAGGATTCATATACACTCTCATTTTCTGAATTTTATAAAATCATGCAATGAACATTGTTTCTAGCGTTCATCTTCATTGAGCTGGTGTTCTCAGGACAATAGCTTAAAACAGCTTCTGGTTCCTATTCCTCTACCTCTTCCCAGAGCTCAAGATCCATTAATCCAAGTCAACTGACATTCACAGACTTCTTGCCACTTAGTATTGTGAGGTTTTCCCTGTTGTTTTCTCTGTTACCTTGGAAAAAATGTTAAGTATTTTTCCTAAGACTAAACATTTCTTAGCAATATGTATAATGAGGAGCAGACTGCTGTAAAGTTAAGGAGAGGAACAAGAAGGTTTTCAGGGAAATGTACATCAAACTATTTAAGTAGAAATGAATTTGAACTATTCTTATGGAGTAAAATAGCTTTATTATCCTGTATCTCCCTAAATGTAGTGCTATATCTGGGGAAAGATTTGATTTGAACTAAAGGCCAAATTCTTCAGGAAATATCTGGAGTATAACCTCTTGCTGTCTCTCACCCTGAGGATATAGGGAAATTATTCACATATGCTCAGTACAATGAGAAGATTCCTTTTCTCTTCCTGCACACAGCTATACCAACTGCCAGTTGAGAGTACAAACCAGAGAACTCTTTAGATGAGTGGATTAAACTTCTTTCTATGGAAAGAGACATATATATCTATTTTTTAGAGTGCTTTTAAATAAATTTAAAAGCCTAAATGCAATGCAACCATGTTGAAAACAATCTGCAAAGATATGTGTATTTTTCTGAAAGCTCTCAGAACTTCAGATGGAGAAGTATAGCATTATAGAAGGTAAATTACTGCATTGTATTTATATGAAACTGGAAAGCATATTCTAGAAGGAAGTGTTACAGGCCTACAGATACTCCTTCTAATTGTGTGTAGAATAGTCACCACCGGCCAAGAGGCAACTATATTTAAAAAATCACCATTTATCAAAGGTTATTTATTATAATTTAAATATGTTTTAGGGAAATTCAAGGAATATTATAAACGACTTAATGTACAAACCTTTAAATGTAGGAAATTCCATTCAGATTTTGATTCATGTCAGTTTAAAAATAGCCATCATAAATCATTTTATCCTAAAATCATTTTTTTTTCAGCAATAAACATGACATATTCCGTTGTAACCAAATATTTCAATGGGATCAAATTAAACAGTCTAAAATTTAATACACAAATTTAACTATACAAATAGTCTATTTTTGAATGTCTGATTTATTTAGCCATATTTGGCCTTTACTGTTGATTGTGAAATAATTTAATTCCATCATATAAACATTGCTTAAGTGTGTCCATCAGATATTTACATTTGTATATGCTAATGTGAGACACCTATCTGTCATCTTTATACATACTGAAGACCAAACTCTAGAGCTATACATGGATACATGGTGGGTCCTGGCTAGAGCCCCATATATCTCCCTTCCATGACCACACTGACCCCTTCAACATGACAATCGATAGGTTGGTCTATCAGGGCTATCCTTTATGTATGCCAAATACCAAAAAGAACTGAATTTTCTTGGTCATCCTTGTTACCTGAGTTTCATCCATAACATCTCCCTCTCCCTCTCTTTCTATATATATATAGTCTAAGCATATATATATATATGATTTTACTTAAGGACTAAAAGAATCACTATATGGCAATGGCCAACTTTACGGAAATATTTAGGCCAGTATCACCAAGATAGTGAGTCTAAGAAAAATATATTGGGAAAAATTCCAGTTGTCTGTTAACCATTGTCTTGTTGATATTGGGAACAGGTGCCACTAGAAATAGTTATTTTTATACAATCCATTTTTATAGCCTTGCAAAGACATTCTTGCTCATAGGATGTTTTTCTCAAAGTGAAACCAAGGTAATATCATAAATTTCGATATATATCATAGAATGCTGAGTATGAATTTGAATAGTTTAATGGATGAATATTGCTTATCTACAAACTACTAAATAGTTTAACGGATAAATTTTGTTTATCTACAAACTACTAAATAAAACTACTAAATAAAAGTTTATTTTTTAACAGGCAATTTTTGAAATTTACTATAAATTTTCTTTTAGTGAAGCTATATTCTTTTTCCCTCAAAGCCTGCAGTTTAAGTCAGTAGATGATTTTTAGCTGTATGGAATAAAAGAAAAATGATTTTTTCCACACATGCATAAGATTGTAACCATATGCACCCAAAAGTGTAGTTTCTACTATGGGTTATATTACATCAAAATAAATGACAAAATTTCTGCCTGGAAAGTCAATATTACAGGGGAATAAGTAATGTAATAAAAATAACCAGAGTGTTGTCTGTTAACTTTAATTGGAATGTACTTTCACTGCAGTTTCCAGAATAAGATTGTTTAATATATATTAAGCAAAATAAAGGAAATTCAAATATATTAAATAAATTCAATAATTAAAATATGTGCTATTTGTATTTTATAAACTTTGCTCCCTTTTTGTATAAGTATTATTTAAATGAAATTAAATAGGAACTATGTTTGATTAATAAGCATTGATTAATGAGATTTGTGACCCCAGAATAAATTTTAAGGCTCTCCTCTCCTCCTCACTCCTTCATTTAAATAGTTTTATATGTTGAGATTTGCCTTAAGATTAACTTTTACATAAAGTAGTTTTAAGTATTAAGGCTTACCTTGAGATTAAACTCTTTTAAGAAAAAGACTTTTTCTAATACAACGTTTGAAAACTACTGGATAGTGTTGGAAGAGAATATCCTTTCCCCAAATCTGGTTTTCTTGAGGAAGGATTTTCCATCAACACATTGGTGTTGGTGGCACCTTCCCACCTCTACTACTACCCTGGAGTTATCCAGGTGATTAGAGTTACTTAACTGATGGGTGACAAATTTGGTCCACAATTCTTAGTGAGATGGGTTAAGCTCCAGAAGTCCAGTGCATGGGACTTGATCATGTTACTGTTTATTTCTGTATTCAGATTACTGACCCAAATAAGTGTGTTGACTCTGAAGACTTAAAGCATCCAGTGGTAGAATGTTCCAAGGTTCAGGCTGGGGGTAGTCTCATTTATTTGTCTTATTTAGTTTTCATGTTGTTATGTAACATGGTTTTATCTGTAATAAATGGGAAATTGTGGGCTTCCATCTTTCTTTTAATTCTTAAATTGATCAGAATCTGATCTGAGGATTAGAATAATGGTTGCTTCCAAAATCCCAGATAAATGGCTTTCAAGTGTTTCCTCTACACAGAGAGAATAAAATGTGCTGCCAACTAGTGATTGATTACTAGGAGTAATGTTCTATTTTATGTGATTTTTTTTTGAGAGAGAGAGAGGGCGCATGCACACAAGCAGAGGGGAGGGGCTGTGGTAGAGGGAAAGAATCCTCAAGCAGACTCCCCACTGAGCATGGAGCCCACGCAGGGCTGGATCCAATGACCCCGAAATCAAGACCTGAGCCAACATCAAGAGTTGTTTGCTCAACTAAATGAGCCATCTGGGTGCCCCTAGTTTGGTTTAATTTTAAAGACTATCCTTTTTTTGGTATATATACACAATGGAATATTACTCAGCCATCAGAAAGGTTGAAGACCTACCATTTGCATTGACATGGGTAGAACTGAGGGTATTATGCTGAGTTAAATAAATCAATGGAAGAAAGATAATTATCATATGGTCTCATTAATATATGAATATACGAATAGTGAAAGGGACCATAAAGGAAGAGGGGAAACAGTGGGGAAAAATTATAGGGGAAGACAAACGATGAGAGACTCCTAACACTGAGAAACAAAAACCAAAGAGTTGCAGAAGGGGAGGTAGGTGGGGGGATAGGGTAATTGGGCCATCAATGGGCATTAAGGAGGGCACATGATGAGATAAGTACTAGGTGTTATACTATATGTTGGCAAATTGAATTTAAGTAAAATATTAAAAAATAAAGACTATCTTTTTAAATTACAAGACATTTAATATTAAAAACGTGATATGACATGACATGCTTAAATTAACGTGAACTGTTTTGTATTGAGAAAAGTACAATATTTAAAAAAAAGGTGCCTGTGATTTAATCATCTTCTCTCTGATCCCCCATTTAATCTCCCATCTTTGATCAATCTAGTGCTAATAAGTTGTTGTTTATCCCTCAGAATTTTCTTCTTGCTCTTATAGAACTTATAAACACACATTGATAATTTGGGTTTTTAATTTATATATTCAAGATCACAATCTGAAAATTACCTCAAAACTCTTTGTTTCTTACTAACTATATATCTATATCCAATTCTATTTTAATTTAACTTATTCACATTTATTATTTTACATGAATTAGATTATGTTATACAGGGCTATTTCCAATTTTATTTTTCTCTTTACTTCCCTCTGTCCCTTCATCATTCTGTGCAACTGCATACAGCAACCCCACTACCTACATATACATAGCAAATACTGGCTGTACTTAAGTACTCTTCTATGTGCTTATGTATTTATAGAAAAAAATGTGAATTTATAATTTGAGTTTAGGTAAATCAGGTTATAAGAACTGAATTTTACAAGAAATTTCATTTACTACCCCTATTTGTCTTGCAAAGTTTTCTTATGACTTACAAGCTTCTTAAGGATTTTCTTTGATTCAAGAACAAATGGGCACTATCATAGGAGAGGCACCCACACAAAGTTTTGTTGTTAATGCATTTCATGGCAAATTTTCCATTTGACATCTCACAGTTTATAAACTGATAGCAATAAAGATATTGTGTAGCATGCATCCCAGGATGTTGTGCCTTTGTTGATGATGATATCATTTGCATTCTTTTCCTGGATTTCATTAGACTTTACTCTTTTTTTTATTAAATGTAGAATTACATAAACTATAGACATACATATTTTGCTTATAAGTATGGGTGAAAATGCAAAATAGTTACAAAAACTTTAAAGAGAAACATTAGCAAAATAGAATGATTGAAGAATTTACAGAATTACTCAGCTTTTCTCTTTGATTTCAGCTTTGTAAGTTGTATTTTTCTAATGATTGTCCATTTCAAACTTGGCAGATAATTGCTTATAGAATTCTCTCATTATTTTTTATATGTCTGATGTCCTTATGTTGGCTAGTTGTAACTTGTCTCTCTCTTTTTAAAATTTTCTCTGTAAATCTTACCAGAGATTTAGCAATTTTATTATGTTCTAAGAATTTTTGCTCTCTTGATTTTATGTATTATCGATATCTGCTCTTACATTATTACATTATTCACTTTTTCATTTATTTTATTTTCCACTCTATAATATATCGAATAGGTGTTTAATACATTAGTATTATAGCCTTTCTTCTTTCCTAATATTTAGGTATAAAAATATAAGTGTTCCTCTAAATACTGCTTCAGTACATAAAAAAAAACAACTTTTGGTATGTAGTTACTTTATTGTCATTTATTTCAAAACATTATTATTTTTACATTATTATTTTCTGAATTTTTTATTAGGTAGGCTATTTAGAAAACTTTTATATTCAATAAATATAGGCATTTTCTAATATGTTTTTGCTTATGATTTTAAATATAATGAATTATGGCTAGAATAAAATCTGTATCATTTCAATATCTTGGCATTTTTGTAGGACTTTATTGTCTACCATATGGTCATTATTTTTAGTCAATAATTGCAAATATTTTTGCATGTGTGCTTGAAAATAATGCTACACTGTATTTTTGATGGTTAGCATTCTATATATGTCCAGGAGATATATTTTTTAAATATATTGTTCAGACTTCTATATTTTAATTGTTTACATAATCTAGCAATTATTTAGTAAAATGTTTCACATTATTGTGGATCTATCTATCCTTTTAGTTTTATTAAATTAATAATAACCATTAAATTAATACCATCTATATTTTAAATTCATATTATCAGGTACAAATGCATTGATCATTATTACATATTTTTGGGAAATTGGAAAAATATCATTATGATGTGGCCTTTTTAATTTTAAATAAAGATGAAAAGCCTATTTTGTTAAATTTCAACAAAGGTCTACCAGTTCATTTTTATTTGCTACTCTTTGCTATAATTTTCTGTCCTTAAATTTATGTTCAAACTTTCTACATCTTCATGTTCTAGAATATAAAGCTATGGCTCTTGCTGATGGCTTTTGCTGCTGATGATGGTTTTTTTAGTATTTGATGGAATAAATGACAAAAATCAATCAACTGTAAGGAGATGGACAAGGTATGTAATAGGTCAGTGTTGCTGTGGCAGTGTGTTCCTTGTACGTAGATTGTAGCTGCATATTTCTTCCTCAGCAGCTGCTGTGGGGCTTCCCAAACACCAGATCTTGTAGGATGTATCTGAGTATGTTCAACACTAGTGATAAACAACTAAAGGTGAGTGCATGATTTTGAAATACTCTGTTCAGTGTTCTCTGTATGACTAGTTTGTTAAGGTATTTTTTTGAGAAAGCTGAGTTAAACAAAGTCTAGACAGATTATAAAGTAATCAAGTAAATGGTTATATCTATTCTTTAGGTTTAGAATGTATTGTTCTGTAACCTGCCGTTCTTTCTCAATCTTTTCTACCGCAAAATGCATTTACCAACTACATGTATAATAAATGCAATTGGTAAGAAATTCAGACATGGAAAACTTAGAAAAATAGTAATATATACAGATCATCTGGAGAGATGCCTGGGTGGCTCAGTCTGTTCAACATTGGACTCTTTGTTTCACCTCAGGTCATGATATTAGGGTCCTGAGATTGAGTTCCATGCCCAGCTCTAGGATTTTATCTTCTTCTCCCTCTGCCCCCCACCCTGCCCCACACTCTTTCTTTTTTGAGTACATAAATCTTCAAAAAAAAATCAACCAGAACATTTGATCATTTAACTTATTTTTACTTATTTTTCTATTTTAAATAAATTGTCTATATTTTCTCTTCTTAAATCATAGAACAGGAAAATAAAACATTTGTAGAAAACTCCTTGTTTCAGGAAGGGATTTAAATTATGATGCCTTTCTCCACTTTCTGGAGGAGACCACCTTGAAAGACTTTTGGTTTTAGAAAGTCCTATCTGGAGATAAATCATTAAATGGGGTATCCTTATGAATTTTCCTTTGCCATTAGGATAAGATTTTAACCAGATTATTGATATATTGCATTATAATTAATCATGTTAAGATTCAGTTAAGAGTCCAAATTATAATGAGATTACAGTTAAAAATAGATTAAATATTCCTAACTCTGAGAAATACACTAGCTTTTCAAACATGGTAATTTTATGTAGTACTAAATGGGCAGGAAATTTTTTTCTCATCATAGGTGGTGATTACTTTTATTCTAAATCAAATGATGCTGAGGATGTAATATTTTGAAAAGTGTATAATTAGAGAATATGCCTCATGTGATTATTTATCCTTCTTAGAAATTCTGGGTTGAGATGAAAATATATAAATAATAACATGGCCTTTATTATTTTAGGGTATGTAATTAATTATTTGATTGACCCAGATGGAGTCCCTACATCGTTTTGGAGAAATATAATAAGAAGACAGATTTAAATAATTTTATAGCTCAATACAAATTTAACAGGAGATCACAGTTAATCATTAAAAATAAAATGAACACATTACTTGGATACAGCTAACACAGAGATTGGACAATGCAGACCAGATAAAAGAGAACAGTCACAGCACTCAAGATAGTAAAGCGATTGACCAAAGGGAGCAGGAAATCAGTGTGAAAACACAATTCCTCAGAAAATTCACTGAAATCGTACATAGGGCATTGGATATTTCATAAAACCAGCCATGAGGACTAGAGCCAGCTTGATCATTTGATCTAAATATCAAATCATATGGTAACCTCTGCTGATACCTTGGCTGAATTTTGACTAATTAATATTTAAATTAGAGTTATCTTGGTTATTCGACTAAAATTCTCCCAGGAAATCATAATGAAAATACTTAATTGCTAAATTTGACAACTAAGAGGATGAGCAGGTTACAAATAGAAGTATATAAAATGGGAACATCTGTCTTGTGAACTTTCAACATGTCAATGACCTTTTTAGAACATATTTATATTAAAAACTCCATTTGTTCCCATTCATAAATGCCAAAAAAGCATATCTCACTTAGTTTTATTTCAGAAAAGGACTAAAGAGACTATGTTTCATACCCTATTTAAAAGCTGGTGCAATAAAGATTATAAAAAAATTGAAGCCTTATTCTTAGGTACTTAGAGAAAAAAGTATTAATAAAGAAAATTAATTGTGAATGAAATAAAATATTTTTCAGAAATACATATATTTTAGATTTTAAAATACTGAAATATATATACATATATACACAAATTATATATGTACAGCTTGATAAATTTTCAGAATGAACACACCAACTTGTCAGTGTACACACACACACACACACACAAACACACACACACAACTTGTTGTGATTATCTGGATTGCATCAGCCCCGTGGACCAAAGTAGGAATAGTTGGTATTTTTATAACACTGAGTCCTCAGTAAGCTGTAATGAAATCTACAATGAGAAGTTCTGGCTCTTCTAATTCATCTGTCCACCTTAATTGTTTTTTAAACTCTGTATATTCATTTATTTATTCATTCATCTACACATACATTTAGAATATAATTATGGATAAGCCTATCTTTTGTTCTGTGAGTAGTTTTAAGCTAAAGGGATAAATGAGATATGCACATAAATGACAATAATGCAAGATGAGTCATTTTAAATTCTTGCAAATGGGACACATAAAGTAAAAATGAAATCCAAAGAAAGTATTGAATAGAAAACACAATCAAGAATGACTTCATGGAAGAGAAAATTTTTGAATTAGTCCTTGAAGATAGGAGCAAATTAAAATGTACAGCAAGAGGGTAATAACATTGGAAGTATTGCATAAAGTCACATTGGCAAAAATGTGCACAGCATAGGTAGATTGCTGGTTTTCACATTTAAGAGTTTTTGTTTCAATATAGCTGGGGTGGTGGAGCCTGAGAATTTGCATATCTTGCAAGTATTCATTAGATTATGACACTATAGTCTGAGGACTATATGGCTGCATTGTAACGTAGTCTCCCTTGGTGTAGGTAGAAAGCTCCCTGAACTCCTGGGATTACTCTAATTGATATCATCTGGGTTACATACCTAGCCTTAACAATACTTGTAGCTTGGATGCTCTTATTGTACAGGCCCGTATCCTATTCCCATCTTTGTATCTTGGAGCACTTCACACGGACTGAGGGAAGTAAGAATCCAAAAAAGATATTTTAGATACCATTACAAAAGGGAAGGAGTACTTGGCAAGCAAATATTCATCAATGTGCTTTAATTCACAGCTCTTCACATTTATTGGATTATTTATACAAACATACATTAAACTCTCCATAAAAATAACTTTAAATGATTAAACAGCTTTACTGAAAAATGTGGCATTTGGACTTTAAAATGTAATAATATCAATCATAACATTGAAGAGTATATACATTTTCAAAACATTTCAGTATATAATGCATCATGGTTGAGAAGAAGCTTATTTATTTGTAAATTACATCCTGAAAATGAGGTTAGTTCCATGTCAACATGTTGCCTACCTCAAGGTGGGTAGCATTCAGTCTGTGTGTTATGTAAGTAGAAACCATGCAGTTGTGCAACACAGTGGATCCTAAATTATATTCAGAATTTTCCATAAGGTATATCTAATTAGGTAGATAACCATTTTTGTGGATTTAACATTTTTATTGGTCACTATTATAACAACATTTTCTTAAAGGATTTTTTATTAATCGAAAATATTTCTTCCTTGGCAGTGATGATTTCACCCAGTCTAGATGGAGCCTGCTTTAAGAACCCTCAATGTGGATCTGGATTCTTTCATATGCATCCTTTCTGGAAACATGCTGAGTTGAGTCCCAGAATGTCTGCATTCTCCACAACTCTACAATCTCCTTATGGGACTGTGATAAAGTTACTCACTTTATAGTATTAACGTAAGGAGTTTTAGAGTAGCAAATTTTTTATTTCTTCGGCCATACATTTAGCAATGACATACCAGCAACAGATAAAAAGCCTTCTAACAATTTTCCTGCCAGCAAAAATTGTTCATGGGAAAAAATATTCAACTCTACTTCAAGTTTAAACTTGTGAAAACTTGGTGTCCAAACACAGATAAAATGATTTCTGAATAAAACGACCGTGTGAGGGATACTTCTGTATATTTTAATTCTTTGGGAAATGGATAATTTGAGAACAAATAGAGAAAGCAAGGGAATAATTCTTTAGGCAGACATGCTATCTGTGAACTTGCCCTTGTGAAAAACTGCCCATGAGCATATTTAAGGGCCTATTGTTCTGTTTTCTGTGTGTATGAGGTATGATCATACATCTGGGGAATGAGTTATGAAATGGAAAATGTCCCCTGGCCTAAGACTACCGACAGAGCTGTTCCGGTGTTGCTTTGGCATAGTGACAACATTCAAACATTCTTCTTACTGCAGCCAGAATTGAAAGTCTCAATTTCTCTCAAGAAGTGAGGTAAAAACAGTCCGAATTTGCACATTTTGTTTGCTTGATTTCTTAATTTTGACCAAGAAATCACAACAGTAACTTATGTTCAATTATATGATAATTGTGAAGCATCCTTTTGCATTTTTTGTAATTTGCTTTCAAATGTTATTTCATATCCAGCTAAACAAACAAGTAAAACATGTGTGAATATTTGTATCACTGTCCAAAAGACATGGATGAGTAGCAATGAAATAAATACCATGACTTTTTCCTTGGCTCCAGGTTTGTTGGTTATGGACAGAAAAAATTAAGCAGTGTGATTTTCTCTTTTTATAATGCTATGTCCCTGTTATTAGGAGATGATTTATCCAATAGTCAACTTACTTAATCAAATTTCCTAGTAGTTTGTAACTGAGTGGTATGGAGAGACACATGAGGGGTTTTCAGCATAAACATTAATTTTATGTTATTACTACTTCATTAAGTTTGTTGGAAGAAAAATCTGCATGTACTAAAATATTTATGAAAATATTATTTTGTAATACCTTTTAATACTTTAAAGTTTAAAGATTGTAAAACACTCATGAGATTTTTTTAAAATTTAGACATACTTTTAAAAAATTTGCTTCAACAGGATATTAGCAAGATAGTGGAACAAGAGGAACAAGGGATCCTTTGCTCATATCCTCCCACAGTAAAAATAATTTGGCAGCCACTAACGGACAAAAGTGCTTCTGTGGAAGCTTTGGGATCCAGGTAGGAAGTTTGGAAGCCATGGTGAAGCCCATGACAAAGGAAGGCCGTTTAAGAAGGTTGGCCTGTGTCCAGACGCCAGGCTTGTGGACCATGGTCCTGGTCCATATGAAATAGTCACATGCCCTATAAATTTGGCTACAACCCTACTAGGTCTTGGTCCTGTTCATCAGCACCATCCACTAAGGGATCTAGCAGAAGCCATACCTGCTTATGCCTTGGGTAGCAAGTCTGCCAACCTCAGTCCCAGCTGTGCACCCTGAAGCAGTCCATGGACCCTCTCCAGTTCCTGGATATGTATCATAAAGTAATGTAAATAGCAACATTGATAACATAAAATATGGTAGGGGAGATTAAAAGTATAATTTTTGTGTCTGCAAAGTTAAACTGTTACCAGCCTAAAATAGATTGCTAAAGTATAAAATGTCTTCTGTAAGTCTCATGGTAATTACAAAGAAAAGCCTGTGATAGATATGCAAAAGACAAAGAAAAAGGAATTAAGGCAAAAACTGAAAGAAAAATCAAATCAGAAAGGGTGGTAATAAGAGCAGAAAGGAACAAAGAAACTATGTAATATTCAGAAAACAACAAAATGATAACGTAAGTCCTTACCTATCAATAATTACTTCAAATATAAATGGATTAAATTATCCAGGCAAGACATAGCTACTGAATGAACAAAGAACAAAGTCAACAATATGTTGCCTTCAAGGGACTCACTTTACCTTTAAGGAAACACACAGGCTAAAGGTGAAGGGATGCGAAAAACCTTTCTATGAAAGTGATAAACAACCAAAAGAGAACAGGTGTGGCTACATTCGTTTCGGATGAAATAGATTTGTCAAAATCTGTCACAAAAGACAAAGAAAGTACTATAGAATGATAGAGGTGTCAATTCATCAAGAGTATATAATAATTATAAATATATATACATCCAACGTTGGAGCACCTAAATATATAAATAAAGCAAATATTAACAGATCTAAGGTAGAGACAGCAATGCAATAACGTTTGCAATGAATTTTTTTGGGGTATGGCACCAAAAGCACATAAAAAACAAAAATAACAAAAATAAACAAGTGAGACTACAAGTTTCTACAAAGCAAAGACAATCAACAAAATGAAAAAGCAACTTATTGAATGGGAGAAAGCATTTGTAAACCATCTATCTGATAATAGATTAGTGTCCAAAATATATAAGGGACCTTATACAACTCAATAGCAAAAATTCCTCCCATTTTTTAAAAAGATTATATTTGTTTATTCATGAGAGAGACACAGAGAGAGGCAGAGACATAGGCAGAGGCAGAAGCAGGCTCTCTGCAGGGAGCCAGTGCAAGACTTGATCCTGGGATCACATCCTGAGCCGAAGACAGACTCAACCACTGAGCCACCCAGGCATCCCAAAATTCCCCAAAATTTTATTAAAAATCAGTCGAAGGACTTACATAGACATTTTTCTAAAGAAAGCATACTTATAGCTAAAAGGTGCATGAAAATACACTCAACATCATGAGGGAAATGCAAATCAAAACCACAATGAGATGTGTAACCTAACTCCTGTTTTAGGATGGCTTTTATCAAATCCACAAGAGATAGATAGTGCTGGTGAGGCTGTGAAGTAAATGCCACCCTTGTGTACTGTTTTTAGGAATGGAAATTGGTGTGGCTGCTATGGAAAATAACAGAGAAATTCCTCAAAAAATTAAAAATACAACTATCATTTCATCCAATAATCCCACTCTGGGCATATATTCAAAGGAAATGAAGTAAGTATCTCAAATAAAGATACTATTTTTGTACTCCTATGCTTGTTACAGTATTATTCACAATAGAAAATATATGGAAAAAAATCTCAATGTCTATCAGGAGATGGATGGCTAAAGAAATTATGGTGTGTGGATGTGTATACACATATATATATTATAACATAATATATATATATAATGAGATATTATTCATTCAAAAAAAGAATGAAATCCTGCCTTTTGCAACAACATAAGACATTATTCTAAGTGAAATAAACTGGATATGGAAAGGGAAATGCTCATGATCTCGCTTATACATGGAATCTAAAAAAATCAAACTCAAAAGCAGAAAGCAAGACTGTGTTGCTAGAGTTAGAGGAAATGAGATGTTGGTAAAAGTGTACAGACTTTCTATTATAAGGTGAATAGGATCTAGGGATCTAATATACAGCATAGAGACTATAGTTAATAGTATTGCATTTACTGTATTCTTGAAATTTTCTAAGAGTAGAACCGAAGTGTTCTTACCACACACATACACACACACACACACACGCGCACATGCACATGCACATGCACACAGTAACTGTGCAAGGTGATGAATGTGTTAAGTAGCTTGGTTATAGCAATCATTTCACTACTTATATATATGTTAGATCCCTTAAATATTTATGATTTATATTTATCAATTATACCTCTAGAAAGCTAAAACATTGTTTGAATGAGACATTAAATTTATCAGTTTGGTAAAAATGGCTCATTTTCCTCTTCTACTCTATGATTTCTGGAAAATGATTCTTCATGAATATATATTTTTCTGAAGAAATTAAAATGTAAATGGAATTAAAATACAGAAACAAAATTACTAAAGTTAATAGAAAAAAGATGAAAAATCATTTTATTTTGTAATTTGCCCCGTATTATTTCTTATAAGACATACCAAAATATTGTAATGCTTGAAAAACTTCAATAATACCTTGGAATACCAAAAATCAGGTACTTTGATGGGAAGATTTTTCTATTGTGCTTATCTAAACTTGTAAAACAACAAACATCAATTTCCTAAAACTGAGAGCTAATTTGCAAAAAAGGAAATTTTTGTTCATTGCCACCCTCGTAATAAAATTTAACTATGGGTATGATTAACAGAATTGACTAATGTATTATTTTATGTGAGACAATTTCACAATACAAATACATATATAATGTAATACCTGGAGCTGTGATTTGACAGAATCTTTTAAAATAAATGTATGTATTTAGTTATCCTGTATAGAATTGCAAATTTCTTTGGTAATAACTGCTCCTGATTTATTAGATTCCTAAATTTGAAATATAGACATTGAATTTCATAAATTTAAACATTAAGAAATGAAGGTTTTTCTCTCAGGCAGATTTTCAAGGTGGGAAATTATGTAAAGATTCTTTTTCTGTCGCTGGTTTATTGCAATAAATACTTCCCCTTTATTGGATGTAAAAGTAGATATTTTCTTAAAATCATATGTACGTAGATGCAATACATTTTGAATAAAAAGAGATGTTCTGATATTTACAATGTGTTAAATGATAAAATCTCTCCTACTTCTCTCCTTTTTCATTGTTCTCCTTTTCTCAATTGTATTTACAATATCAATCATGTGGGAATTTTGAAAAAATACAGGCACAATGAACAATTTCATGACTAAAAATAAGAAATAAGTAATCTGGGGATGCATCTCAATATTTGGTAACAGAAGAACTTGAAGCGCTTTAGGTTTATAGAGAAAGTCATTACATGTTACCCTGCAGGTGCCCTTCAGGATAACCTAGAAATAGATTAGATGTTTTCATCAGAGAAATGGTCCAGACAGAAGTCACTGAAGTCAAGATCTATTTGCATTACTTTTAGGGTAAAATGGTGCCGATACAAATAATGGCATCTATTTTTTTTTAATTGAGCAATTCGATATTTTTATATGCTCAACAGTTTTGACTAACTTGGGAGTTCTCTTCACTACCAAATAGTAGGTAAACCCTAACTTCAAAATTTTAATGTATTGGGTACTTTTGTGGATCTTGAATTTTTGCTTCTTTTTGGCATACCAGGAATTGCTTGTATTTTACTCATCCATATGTGTGCTGACCTAGAAGACTTCAAAATAAAGTATATTTTGCTTTTCTTTGGCTTTTTCTGGGCAGATATTGAGAATTAACATGTTCCATTTTAAAAAGTGTGTTTGCTCTTCATGTATAAAGGCATAAATACCGTTTTCTAACTTGCTTTTATAATTTGTGCCCCACCTAAACACACTTCTGGATTTCACCTTTTTTTTTCCTTTTTGTCCCTTTTGTCAGGAATAAAACTTTCACAAAGTCTTGTTTTCAGCTTCCAAATATTAGCCTAAGAAATAGAGATGGGGACGCTATTATATGGGATAGCATGTTCTGTTCAAGTCAGAGTTGATTCTCATAAGGAATTCAAACTGAGGAAGATTTTAAATGCAGATCAATAACTTTCAATGTTATGACTTAATTAGGTATTTTCCCTTGGCAAAATACAAGCAACAACATACCTAGAGCGAAGATGAATCCTATCACTTAGGTCCATATTTGCAATATGAATGATGTCTTTCCTGAGGAGATTAAAGTAAATTTATAATGGGTCTGATATGTGTAAGCTAAATATTTTCCTTCAGAAAAGGAAGTCAGATTTATTGATATGAAATCTGCTTCCTCTCCTTTCTATTCCCCTCTCCTCATGATAGTCTCAGAAAATTGACAGAAGCTGGCAATAACTGAAGTTGCTGTGGAGTCATCTATCATCAATTCTTTTTTTCCACAAGTCAGTGAAAAAAAAAAAAAAAAACAAAGAAGTTCATTGCCTTCCTTCCTTCCCTCTCTCTTCCTCCCTCCTTGCTTCCTACCTTCCCTTCTTATTTCTTTTCCTCCTGCCTTCTTCCCTCTCCCCCGTGCTTTCTTACCCTCTTCTTTCTTTCTTTTCCATCTTTCTTGCAACTCTTTCTTCCCTCCTTTCATTTTTTTTAAAATAAGCCTTATGCCTTTAACTAGAAGGTCATTAATGGGATCCTGTTTGATGTGACTTCTGAAATCATAAACTATCTTTGAAAACCAACCTAGGAATCTAATTCTTCTAGTGGTAAATAGTCCCCAGTTTTCCAAGAGTTTGAAGTGGTTATAGTCAAAATTACATCTTTGTCCTTCTCTCTTCAGGCATATCTATGAGAAATCCAGCAAGGGAAATTGGCTGATGATCTTTTCTAGAATCTGTTCATTTTAACGAGCCTATAGCAGCACACAGCTTTGATGTTCCTAATTAGTCAACATTTCTTTATATCACCCTGAAAAAGAAAAGCATTAATTCAGGTGTAGAGGCTAAATTATAATCATAAAGTGATATATATCTGATACACTAAAGTGAGCATTAAAGATTTGTCATTTAAACTTCAAATATAGTTAATGGATGGATTATTAAAAATATTTTTGAAAACACCCATTGAAAATTGAAGTTAAAAAATTCAACTTAAGGGGTCATTTTAATAAATATTAACACACTGTAAATTAACACACAGAGACACTTTTTGTTTAGTAAAGATGTAAAGACTTTATAACAGAAAGCTTTGGAATATAAAAACGCATTTCTAGTACATAGCAAATAGTCTGAAAGTTTTAAAAACATGGAAATTAAAACCCAAATGACTCTGGATAGAAATGTAGGTCATTTATCAATTAGACTTGCAAACAGACTTTTTTTCTCAAGCAGAACTTCTAAATGAGTTTCTGTTTCTGGTTGAAAACTAAATCTGTGTATCATTTAATATTGCAAAATAAAACATGAGAGAGTATTGTTATTAATTTAGCCTAGGTGCTAAAAATTGTCTTTATCTTTTGTTAACCTAATTATCTACTTTGTCAAAATATGTAGTGGTCAATATGCTTTTTTGTGTAGTTTTTGGTGATGTGCACTTCCTACCTCCCTCATTGTGTTTAGAATGAATGCTCTGTTTGTGTATACAGTAAAAGACCATCAGAACCCCTCTACTTAATGGAGTTTAGTCTAGAATTGCTTGCTGTAAACAAACATGAGAAAAAGGTCACTTGCTTTTGCCAGGAATGTGTTCTAGTGTCTGAAGTTTTGGTTTTATAAGCTTAGCATGTTCCTTCAAATGAATTTCAATTTAGTAAAACAAGCTGTAGATATTTTTATGCATGATTTTTAAATGTGTGATAGCTCATTGCTACCTAAGACAGAAATTTAATTTTGATTTATCAGAAATATATATAATTTTTTTCAGTAGTACTGAGGAAACTGGGAAATACATGTTGTTTTTTAATTAAAGGTGGAATTCCAATCAATTATTTATGTGTGATAAACTTACTGTGGGCCAACTACTATCTTAAGTGATACAGAAACTTATGGCAGTAGGTTTTGTCACCAAGAAAGTGGCACTTTGAAAGCCCCAGTGGCTGGAGTCACAGAGTTAGAAATTACTGATGTTTAACTGCTTCCTTCTCAAAGCAACTTTTAGCTACATGTTGCGACCAGTGTCTGCCAGATGACTGACATCATGGTGAAAGTATGCTAGATGTTGCACTGTTTTCCTGGTGCTATTGTGCAGGTCTTTCCATTTTTCTGGCTTTTCCTTATTACTTCATATAGAGAAATAACTAAAGCTTGAAAATTCTAATGAGCTAAATAAAAAAAATATGGTTTCTATTTGGAAATACTCAGCTTAACTATGCAGATGTTTCATTCAGGTCTAGTCACTTCTACTAGAAGCTTTTAAGATAGAGAGTTGGAAAAATAATTAGGAAAATAAAACTACACATTTGAAGTAAGGCCTTATTTTTGCTAATTAGCACAAAGTGTGGCATTTCAAATACCTCTTAATGAAGTCATACAAAACTGATTTCTTACTCTATTTTCTTCTATATTGTCTCAATAACTATATTTTTCAGCCATCATCAGGAATGCATATTTGAAATAAGTAAGTTCCTGGCTTAAATATTCTGAGAGGAGGATAGTGAGTAGCAAAATTGACTCAGTAGAGAGCTATTATGAATGGCTGCATTTTACCTCAGGGAATTTCTAATAATTTTAGGATCTAGTATTCCAGTGCCCCCTTTGAGGTCCAGGGTTAAAAGGGGATCACTGAATTTCTATGTCTTGAGCAATTGAATATGAAGTAGAGGTGATTTATGAGGTGAAGAGGAAGTAAACACATATGTTTTAAGGCTTAAGCAATGCACTGGATATGTTATCTGGGGAAAGTGAGTTAACCTTTTAGTTTTCCCACTTGTTAAAAAAAAAGTATGAAAATACATGTCTTATGTACTTCAGTGGGTTGGCATGAGCTTACATTAAAATATTAGGAAAAGGTCTTTGAAAAGTTTAAAGCTTAACACAAAAAAAAGGTTCTTAAATTTTACCGATCATTATTATTATCAACATCACTTCATGCTTTTTTGTCCCCAACTTTTATATTATTCTACAGAATATAATATTTCAAAACTGATTCTCTGAAGTCAAAATGTAGAATGGGAAATTGTCTGAGAAAACAAAAATGAGCTCTCATTGAGTGCTCCAGCACAAATCAGTTAGGTTGCACATCATCCCTGGGAATGGGGTTAAGCTGGCAGTGATGGCATCCCATATCCAACACTGTCCTAAGTGCAGGAAGCTGTGATGGTTTCAGCTCTCCCACTACTCAAAGCACTCACCAATTCTCTCTAGAAGGATGAACTAGTTGATCTATGAGCTCATTTCAATGGCCAAATTCCCACAGTTAGAGATGAACTAGTGATGTTGAGTAAAGTATTTTGGAACATAGGCAAAAAAAGTCAAGAATGGAAGTTTTGAAACAAATAAATGAGTCAAAGGACTCATTACTTTATGCTGAGATTTTCCATTCACAAAATACTTTTTATTAAATTAATTAGTGTGAAGTATACTTTAATATAACTTTAATATAAAGTATACTTTAATATAATATAGTTATAATATAACTACAATATTCATATCAAGGGAGCTTTTTCTATTTAACATATACAAGAAAAAAAAACTTATTTTAAAAGACCATATGTATTTTAGAATTCTCTGAGTATTAAATCAATATGTATATATACAAATAGAAATATATATATATATTTCTATTGATACTTAGGAAAATAAAAATAGTGATTAACAGCATAAGTCTAGAATCAGAAAGTTCTGAGTTAAATCTTGGGTCCTCTCAGTTCTATCACTTATAGCTATATGGATTGGGTCAACTTTTCCACTTCCTCATCCTTAGTTTCTCATCTGTAAAAGAAGGATAATCTAACCAGCACCTAACTACTAGGGTACTTATCAAGATTAAATAAGAATATGCACAAAAAACTTAGTAAAGAAGGGCACCTATGTGTCTGCCTGGCTCACATCGTGATCTCAGGGTCCAGGCACCAAGTCCTGTGTCAGACTCCCTGCTTAGGGGAGAGCCTGCTTCTCCCTCTCTCCCCTCCTATGCTCTCTCTTACTATCTCTGCCTCTCTCTAAGTAACTAAATAAATAATATATTTATATAAATGAAAAAGAGTTTAGTAAAAAAAAACACAGAATGTGAATGAAGTATAGTTATTAGCATGACTAATGATAATTTGACTGATACTTAATATTAAATTTTTAAAGATTTTATTTATTTATTCATGAGAGACACACAGAGAAAGAGACAGAGACACAGGCAGAGGGAGAAGCAGGCTACTCCCAGGGACCTCGATGTGGGACTTGATCCCAGAACTCTGGGATCACACCCTGAGCTGAAGGCAGATGCTCAATCACTGAGCCACCCAGGCATCCCAATATTAAGTATTTTTAAGGGGAGATTTGGAGAGTTTTTTCCTAAACACCCTGAAGTTAAATAGCATATTGATGAAGACTATGATAACCTCTTTTTTTATTGACTCTATACCAATCTTTTATATCGTTACAGTAACTTGCACTAACTTCTAAAGTTTTTCATCACGTACATGTTCTTGGCAAGAACTAAAGAAATACTGGATAATGTACTGAAGTAGAAAGTGAACTATTATTTTGAATCAGAGGGGAAAACATAAGAGGGCATTTTTGTGCTTTTTCCTCTAGTTCTGGTATTATTTTTATTTTAATAGGTGAAATGAAAATTAAATTTCCAAAATGTGGAAATACAATTAAGTAAAATGAAGATTAAAAATAAATACTAATTTTAAACTACAAACTGGTACAGGGCTACTAAGCTCAAGTTGTATATTTGTAAGGAAGAAGGGAATAAACATGTTGTTGGATCATCAACAATGCCAGCTTTAGGGAATTTGTTCTCACAAGGCTTTCTGTTAAAACACCGGAAAGTATGAGAAAGAATTCACTAGGTATCTCCCAGTTCAAGGAAATACATTTATAAATAAATAATGAAATAAATCCCTAAATATCAGACTGGATAATGTACTGTTGGACTAAAGTGATAGGATTTCTGTATTTTCTTCCAGAAAGTACAGAGAGAGATGTTATAAGAAGCTTTCCTGAACTGTGACCGTGGAGCTTTTCAGATGTCACTATCATACAGTAGAAAAGAGAAAAACATGCACAATTTTATACTTATATATGTGGGCATAGCATTTTGGGGAATGTGGTGGTGCAATAATCAAGGCTGCTATTTTCTACATATCTTCACGAATTAAAATTACATCACACACCTTACATTGTTTAATCCTCAAACAATTTTACAAATTTTTAATAGATAATGTAATTCAGATTGAAAGCAGTCCAGTGACTTATTCAAGCAAATACATCTAACATCATGTTTTTCTTATATTCTGAGAAAATATTTTAAGTTTTCTCAGTTTTTAAGAGTAAAATTGAGAGTAAGTTATAGTAAATTTAGACACATTAGTATAAAAAGAAAAATTATTCAAAGGTGATGAGGATATGGTTATGGATTTTAACAAAGCCTAAGATATGTACATATATAGTTATATAGTTATATAGTCATATAATGAAATATATATATATTTTATAAATATAAATATATTTTATATATATATATATTTCCTCTAAGCTCTCTAAGTGAAGTCCTAAGTCTCAAAAGTTGCACCATAACATTTATTTAAGCTCAGCATTGTTTTAAAATGTTATCAAAAGTGGCAGAGAGGTTATTTATTCTCTTTTCTTATTTTTCATTCCATGTTTGGTTGACTGGAGCTTCTCCCAAGAGAACTTAAGTGCAGAGCCAGCAGTACTACATTCTAAAATACTGTCAGTGAGATGGAAATCTAACAACTCTATGGGAGAACTCTTCAGCTTTTCTTTTCCTTCATTTTGCATGTTGGGGAGATGATACAACAGGTAAGTAGGGAGGTGGAGTCATAAATGTTATATAAGAAAATTCAGAAGTTATTTTCAGTCCCAGTTCTGCCATGAAAAAAACTATGTAAACAGGAATAAATTATTTTATCTCTCATGTTTTCATCTGCAAAATAAAATCATTAGGCCAGGGATAGATTTTAAGATCCCTATTTCTTTTAATTTTGCCTTTATAAAAAGCTGCAGAAGGGTTTTGACATGTATTTAGAAGTAATGGGGTGTCTTTTAAAATATAACTTTTAAAAAATAAAATAAAATAAAATATAACTTTTGTGGCACTGAAAGAAAATGTTAGAAAGAGGAAGAAAAAATATATTAACAAGTCAACTGCAAAACATTTTGATTGTAAGCAATTTCCAAGGATGTGCAAAAAAGAAAATACTAAAAAGCACTTAGAGGTCTTTTATTATATTGAACTTTGAAGAAAAATTATTTTATACTAGCACTTAAAAAGCTGGGAAAAGTAGATAAAGAGAAAGAAGATAGAATAAGAAAATAATTTTTTGTACAGTTAAACTGTTTTATCAAAATCTAGTTAAAATTTGAAGAAAATATTTTAATGATTAGAAAGAAAATAAGAAGAGGATAAAAAGAAGTGATGCTTCAAGAGAGATTTTGGTGAACAGTGTCTTCATCTAGGGTCATAGGGAAAAAAATAAGTGAAATATGTCTGCAAGACTAATTTTTAGCAAATGTACAAATAATTGACATAGCACTAAAAGGTATATTTAACTCTATTATTATGGTGATGTTTCATATATATAAACACGGGACTTGAGTTATCTGATAGTTATAAAATATGTTTTAGTAGTGAAAAAAATGATTTGACCAATCATTTAGACTTCAAAGTGTCTGCACGGACCTAGAAAACAGAATTTGAACCTGCTTAGGAAAATGAGGATGAGTGTTTAGGACAGAAGAGAGGAAGAAACAAGTCAAGAAGCGACTTAAGGAATCCTATCAGAAATGTCTTTATACATGTCTGCTTCCTCTCCTGAGAAGGTAACCCCTGAGCTTTGGTAACTTTTATCCTGAGCATTGTTTTTCATTGCACTTGGAACCATTTTAGCACACAGTATGTCAACATAATGAACTAAGGATCTGTGATAGCAGAAATTAAGCCAGTTGGTGGAGAAACGAAATATAACAAGACAATGAATAAATACGGTAAAAATTAGGTGTGAGAACAGAAGTGAGGTATTCAAGAGCCAGAACTTTAATAAGAATGTCGTGTGTGTTTGTTTTTAAAATCCAAGATGTGTCACCTGCTCTATGATCAAAAACCAATTTTTTCATTTTTCTAAGAGTTTCCAAATTTGTAAATGGACACAACGTCTGTCTTTAGTGTTGGTAGGAGGTTGAAATGAATAATATAAATACTGCTATAGAGTAAAATCTAATAAAGTATCGTTATTTTTATTAACTGTAATTTCTACTATAAATTTCACTAGGAATACAAAAAATACTGAAGGGCTTCCCCCCAAAATTAAGTATATTAAAAATAATAGAAAAATATATTGTGTCATGAAAAAATTTCTTTGGGATTTCAAAGACCTGTCAGTATCCATTCTGAAAAGTATGATATTTTAGAAATTGTATTATTTCAATATTACAACAGGGCTACTATATCTATAGTGTCTAGCACAAAATAGGTATTCAACAAATATTCTGTTGAATATGGGAAGCTCCTTCGTTACCATTTTAAAACTCAGAATATCATAACCCTATATGTTGGAAAGGAGTTTTCCATTCTTTTCCTTTTTCTTAACTAGTTAAACTTCATATCTTCTTTGAGAAGCAGGTTGTTGGATGAGTTGTTGGTGAGAAGAAAATCTACTAGAAAAATACAATATTCTTTCTTTTGGTCCATCACTGCAAGTTTCTACAAGGTGCATTTTCCTTTATGATTATGATAATCCCTCTCTTAGGAATCTAAAGATGGTTCAAGCTTGCGTGTGCATTTGTGCATTTGCGTGTGAGTGTTGTAAGGAAGCAAGTTCAAAAAGATTATGTAATTTGGAAGAAGAATAGATGCTTTGATTTGTTTTTCTCTTTTCTAAGAACCAGGGTGTTGCCTTTTCTAATACCAGGTTGAGAAATCTTCCTGCAGCTGTATGGGATGTACATCATATAATCACAGAGCACATAATGACAATGTGAAAATGTGCTTCCAGCAAGAACATCAGGGATGGAACACAAGAGCTGTTTAACAACAGGTAGAAATTGGTTCTTTGGGGCATTCATTACACTGAAATGTCTAAAAAGTGATTTATTTGCTCTATATCATACAACGTATTCTTTTGTTTTTTTAATCTGCACTATCTTAAACTTTTGAAAGCATCTAATTTAATGGCTCTTAACATATCTGATGCTTCCATATGCTTGAGGAATGAATATGTTTTTTAAAAAGAATGCCATCTAGAATATCTCCCAGTATCAGTGAGGGATATGTACATTATGTATGAATGTGCACTTAATGCATTTAGTGCACAATGGAAACTCTATTCCAGATGAATTCGATTCTTATTACCAGGGAATCATGACTTCTCACTCACTACTAAAATCACAACTGTGGCTTGTGGTAGTTGTTCATTCAATATCTAGTCACATTTCCCTTTCTTCAATATATGAACTCCTGCTAAATTACTACATTTTCTAGTTTCTCTTATAAATACAGGTGACTCCTAACTCTGGGAAACGATCAAGGGGTAGTAGAAGGGGTGGTGGGCAGGGGGATAGAGTTACTGGGTGACAGCCACTGAGGAGGGCACTTGATGGGATGAGCACTGGGTGTTATACTATATGTTGGCAAATCAAACTCCAATAAAAGCTATACATATAAAAAAGAAAAAAAAATAAATACAGGTGGCCAAATAATATATTTTTAGTTAATGGGGTTTATCAAAGTCTGGTGGGTATTTTTTTAAGTGCTTTTTTTGAATTTGGTTCTACAATTCTTCTCTTGACTGGAATTCAATAAAAGTTTGGAACAGAAGTGAATATCTTACAACCATGAGGGCCAATGTTACATGATAAGGAATAACTTTTGTGAGGCAAGGAGTCTAGGTTGTTGAGATTTTCTCAAGCTGCCAAATCTGGTTTGGCATGCCCTAACTGGAGACTTCCTGTTATTTGAAGTAAAAAAAAAAAAAAAAAAAAAAAAAAAACTGGTATCTGACTACCATGGAGGGTTTTCTACATCATGCAGATGAAGCATGTCTCTTACGTAACTGAAAAACTGTGTGTTTATAGATGTGGAGACTTAGTCCCATAGTATTTCATCATTTGTATCAAATTATCTATATATTAATGACTTCTATATTTATATTTCCATCTTGAATCTTTTAACTGAATTTCTGGCTGTCATATCCAACTGCCTACTTGGCATGATCGTGTGATTGTCTATGAGCATTACAAAATTAGCAAGCCCAACATGAAACCACATAATTCCACTTATATGCACTAGCAGAAGTTCATCCACTACAGTTCCCCCTCTAAAATATATTCTGAAAAAATAAAACAAAATAAAATATATTCTGATATAACCATTTTCATGACTTCCATTGCCATCATCATGATTCAAACCACTATATCTCTTTCTATGAATTATTTAACAATCCCCTAAATTGTATGCTTATTTCCAGCCTATCCTTCCAATGTGTGAAACAATAGGGATAGTACTACAGAATAAATCAGTAATGTCATTTCTCTGCTCAGAATAATCTTATTCAAAGTAAAAATCAAATTATTTGCAATTACTCATAAGGCTGTTAAGATATTGCCCTCATTATCTCTGTCACATTATTTTCTCACATTATTCTCTACCTCTCTCACTCCATTCCAGAGAAATTTATTGGTGAGTGCCTCTAGAAGGATTTAAAAATTGTGTTATTTCTATCCTTTTGAGTTTTCAAAGATGTCCTCTTTGAATTATTCAAATTATTATTATTTTACTTTTTAAATCAAAGCTATAATTTAGTAGGCTAAAAATTTAACTAAGTGCTATAATATATAAACCCATATGATAATAACCAACCAGATTTTCATCAATCCCAGCTCTACTACAAGTCTTGAGACATTTTTAACACATTCACAGAAATTACCCCTTTGTCTTTGCCCTTAGGGACTTCTCTGGATCTGCTTTAAGTTATTCACCACTGCCTATGATCAGTAGCTACCTTATCTTGTGGTCTTCTGATCCCTAATATTCTTTATAACTTTCTATGGTGGCAGAGCTTAAGGTTCCAGTAAATAGTATATTAATTATTTTATCACTGCACTTTATGCTGTCACTTTCCATTCTAGAAAATGAATAAAACATGTTTCCTTTCACCATTTATTGAAGAGGTAATTTCAAATATTGTATATTCCCTGAGGATCTGTGGCTAATATTCCATTCTCTCACACTCATTTCTGATTCATTTAGAGTTCATTGGTTGTAAGTTTAAGCCGACTTTGACTAACTTCTTGGGAAAAGCAAAAATAAAAACAAAAAAGATGATCAGAGTTCTAAAAAATTCAGTCAAAGACCACAAGAGCAAGTGTAGAAATCAGCAAGAAACAGGACTAAGCAAAGAGCATTTTGGAGTATTCAGCATGGTTTCCTAGTAGGAAAATCTTGATAAGCCTCCATCACGAAGGAAAGAATGCAAGAGATTAGCAAAAATAAAGAAAGGGAAAGAAAGAGAGGGAAAGAAGGAGGAAGGAAGGTGGGAGGGAAGGGAGGAGAGGTGAAAGGAAGGAAAAAGAAAGCAAGAAAGCAAGAAATCTAAATATTACTTAGTGGGCCAGTTGCTCAAAATTCAAAGCCCAAAAGAGAGTATTCTGATGGCTGAACTAGTTATGGATCAACATCCGGCTCTGTCTCTAGTGCAAGAACACTGGCCCTTTGGCATCCATAATAGAGGGATTTATCATCCTACCTAAATGGAGGAGAGAATTACCAAAGGATATATTGCTGCTTATAGGGGATGAAGTAAAATATGGGTAATCAAAAGATATCAAAGAGCTACCATTGAGATCCTATTCAACATTGGTACCATAAGCAGCACATGGCTATTATTAAAATTATTATTTTAATCTTGCTGTTTAGGAGTTTCCTCATCAATGTTATATTTACTTCTTAACACTTGAATTTTACCTATGGGAGAATAAACAAATACCAATTTTTATAGAGATGAAAAGAAGACATAGTAAAAAAAATGTGGTTTAAAAGATCTGCAAGAATTTAAGAAAACACTTTCATAGCAAACTATACAAAACAAGCAAAAGTGCCATCTTGAGATGTGTCCGTATATTATAGTCTGTTATTATTTCCAATTAGGGAAAGTAGTTAATGTAAAACAAGTAGCTGGTAAAACTGTTACCATATATTACCTAATGGAACTATTGCTGTATATTTTTAGGTTTATATATTTCATTCTGTCATAATTACTTTCACTTTTTCTGTTTGTCTTATTTTTTTTTTCCCGGATCCATGTAATCTACTTAATCCACAAAAAGTTAAAATAAATACATGGCCCTGCTTATTCTATCTGCTTTGAAAAGTCAATAAAAAAAACTCATAGCAAATTGGTAACATTAATTTTAAAGAAGTGATTGGACTTATCTAGATAAAAGTAGTAAACTAGTACAAAGAAAAGAGGCATTAAGAGATTTAAATGCTAACAGGACCCATAATCATACTTAATTTTGGATGTCTTTACTCCTGAGCACTTTGTGGAGAGATTTTGAAGGACAAAGTGTTGATCCCTATAATCAGACTCATTGAACTTTTCCTTAAGAAAACCCTCTGACAAAAACAAACAAACAAACAAACAAGAAACAACCTCTGACCTTACTAAAGACATACAGCAGGAGTAAGGAATGACGTTACGTGAGCAAGCAAAATATATCTTCTGTTGTCAATGTTTACATAAAGGGACAAGTAGAAAACACTATCCTTTCCAGAAAGTATTTGATAAAATTATAATATCTTAAACTACTATAATGGTCCTTTCTGTCCTTTTGTGGATCCTCAGTCTCTTGAAGCTCACAGATCTTCTCTTATTTTTACCACTATAAAGATGTTGTTTATTTTATGTGCTAACTGAATAAGAAAAATAGGATTCCAAAATAAAGTAAAACCAATGATTATTGTTTCATAGATATAATCATGGAATATTTAACTTATCTATATTTACGATATAAAAAACTGACACAAGTTTATTCACTCACCTAACACATTTTAATAGATATACTCTGCAGTTTTTTAAAGAGGCTAAAGAGATAAAAATATTTGAAAAGATGGGAAATTTGATTCTGATCACTACATTGCTGTTTAGTAAGTTCAAATAAGGGAGAACCTCAGTTAATAAGTCTACAGTCTATCAAAAGTTATCTGTTTAAGGTGAGCAAAGGAAAAATAACCGTCATTTTAAAAGGGGAAGTCAGGTGGAGGTAAAATTAGACAGTGTCATGGAAATGATAGAGGTTTAGTTGTATGCAAATCGTTTAAACTTCTTAGTTTCACTTTCCTTATGAACAAAGTGGAGTAATTTGACTCACGGTGTTTTCGTGTGGATATAAGATAATATACTTAAATATCTGTGGTCAATGTAGGAGTTCTCTATACTTCCTTCTAATGTGTATTGTTTTGCAAGCAAAGTTAAGATTTTTTAAAAAACTAATTTATGATAGACATAGAGAGAGAGGACACGAGGCAGAGACACAGGCAGAGGGATAAGCAGGCTCCATGCCAGGAGCCCGACACGGGAACTCAATCCCGGGACCCCAGGATCACACCTTGGACCAAAGGCAGGAGCTAAACCACTGAGCCACCCAGGGATCCCCTGCAAGCAAAGATAAAACAGCACCTCTCAGTCACCCTTTGAATTCTGGATATGATGCATATTTGGCTACCTTATGCACTTGCTCAAAATCTGATGGAAGTAAAGCAGAGGTCATCTTTCCACTGCTGGGGAAATTTTGGCTATTTGCTCTTCTGGATATACCTGATTTTACTGTGGCAATATTGGAAGACATTTATGCTGCATAAAGTCACTGGCTTTCTGTATGACAAGACTTAAACTGCAGCTAGTGACAGGGATGCAGAGGTGTGGCATGGTCTGGAGCTGATGATCACCATGACTTCCAGTTATATGGTGTTCTGGATTGTGGCAATGCCCTTGTGATTCTGCAGCTGGTAGCTGAAGGAATAGGTTCCCAAGTCCCTGTCCAGTTCTCAAATGTAGAAGACAGTAGCTTTCTTTGTGGCTTGGTAGTCATTCATGAATACCCAACCTAGACTTTCTTATACCCTCAAATAAATTCCCTTTAAATGGCTTGAGGGGATAAATGTGTTCTGAAAAGGAACTTGGATCAACATAATGCTGAGCAGATACTGATACACAGTTGATAATTAATGGTAACATTATAGCTGCAAAAAAGTACTCATCTATACAAAAGAAGTTGCAGTTAAAATTTTAAGTGCAATAAAATTCTTCAGTAAATTCTGAAAGAACTTATCATGCTTAAATAATCTCCAACTATTCTGTTTTGTTTTATCAAATAAAACATTATATACTAAAATATAATTGAACAGTGGATGCAGGCTAAGTTAATTCTTCTCTGAATATAAAATTGGGTTCTAATCATTATACATTTGAACGTAGGTGTTCTTTTTAGCAAATACAAATAAGGAAGTTATCAATACACTATGTGTATAGTCTGTTGAAAGTTCTCTGAAAAATGGTTTGATGGGTTGCATAGCTGATATAAATAAACATTTAAGTAACATGCCCTCAAATGTATATAGAGTGAGAGGAGTTGTATCAAATCCAAATGCACTGTAGAAATATAACTTTAATAAAGAAATTAAATCTGAGCAATTTATACATTGAAACCAATTACGTCCTTTTTCTCTAAAGAAGTTTACATTAACTATGGCTACATGTGTGTAGTCTACATTTGATTGCTCCCAAGTTATTTGAAAGTCTCAAAACAACATTGAATGTACTTTAAAACACGTGTTGCTGTTAATGTCCTTTGGGAAAACAGCTATAGTAAGTCACCTTGTGGTCATCAGGAACCAGGTCAGCTTAAATAGCAATAACCGGCATATGTATAATAAAGACAGGAAAACTGAAAGTTTTTGGCTTCTGCCTCCAGCAAAGTAACAGGAAATGAACAGTTCAGGACATATGGGCAGACTAAATATTCCACTCTAATCTTTGCCTAAATCAAGAATTATTGCACAGGATACACTTCACGCTGTTCATTTAAAGCAGCTATAATCACCAATATTGCAATGTGTTGTTTCTATAAGTAATGCTTTTGTATCAGGTTAGAAAGACAAATGGCTTCCATTGTTTTATATATTTTCAGACTGCTACTCAAATTTTATGTATTCCAAGATTCCTTAAAATAAGGCAGATATATGGTATTTGGTTATTAAGTTTATATGATGAAAATATAATTTAAAATCAAATAAGTTTCTATAAAAGCCAGCATACTGAATCATTGAAGGAAAATTTAAAATTGGATAGGATCTTGCAACTTGTCATGCTCCTCTCCCTTCCCCTGAAAAATTAAACAATTTCAAAATAAGGAATTAGGAGATCTAAGGTCAAGTGTATTGTGTGTTAATAAGCGATTTTCTTAAGTAGGCCACAATTATGGGACATTTATCTAGAAACATATATTTTCTTTACCTCACCATCCCACCTAGGAAGTACTTTTGCATAGAAAAAACTCTTACAACAATGCACAGGTACTTTTTTTTTTTTTTTTTTTACCTTAACTTCTATAGTCATAACTTTTGAAGTCAAAGCTAAGCAATGAGAGAGAGAATTCTACATATTTGAAACCTGAATGGATTTCCTCACTGTCCAAATCAAGGGCTAGTACTGATCTTCCCTTAATCCCCACTTGGACAAGAACTAAGGTGACAAGAACTCTATCTTTTTTTGGATCTTCTGTCCTGTACCAGAGTAAGAATAATCATGGAAAAGACATGAATAGTCTATGTGAAGTAGTTAAAAAGGGCTCAAGAGAAAGTTCGAGAAAAGACAACTTCCCTTTTTGCTAGACAATTTAGGTACAACATGAGAGGCTCTCAGTGGATGATAAGAAAGCAACTAATGGGGTTTCTGAGTTCATCAACACAGGTTGGGAAAAGATGGTCTGCAGACTCTAGTATGCTTCTCTTGACTTCCTCATTCTAGATGGGAAGATAAGGTGCTCAGCCATTATTAATACTCCACTACCCTCTTCAGGACTCACCAGGGACAGCCCTTTACTTTGATGACCTCTAGATACATTCTAGGACAGAATTTCTCTTCCTTTCTGGGTGACCTTTACTTCTTCTCCCCACTGAACAGATAGAAATGTTTTTCTCCCCAAATTCTCTCTTTAATCAATTATCAAACTCTATCCCCAGCTTTACTCCAGCATTTCCCTTTAGAATCCTTCAATTCTAAAAAGCATATCAGTGGGGGCATCAAGTCAGTTGGGCTTCTTCTGCCTTTGGCTTGGGCCATGATTCCAGAGTCCTGGGATTGAGCCCCCACGTAGGGCTTCCTGCTCTACTGAGCAGGGAGCCTGCTTATCTCTCTTCCTCTCCCTCTGCTGCTCCCCCTGCTTGTGCTCTTTCTTGCTCTTTTTCTCTAAAATAAATAAATAAAATCTTTAAGAAAAAAAGTGTATCTGTGAACTATAAAGGCATTTGTTTGTTTGTGGGGAATTTTTTTCATGCCTATGCTAATAACACTGATTTTTCTGCAGATAGTGTTGATGATGCTAAGTGATTATGAGATGCTGAATGACTATGAATGCAGAGAAAAACCCACAAAAAACAAAGCATAGTGATTAATATTTCAAGACACATTTCTCTGCCTATATAAGCAGAAAATTTCTTTTTGTCAGCCGAAAGCCACTGAGGATTATAAAATTCCCACTTCAGCCACAGAAGGCATTAAATTTTATTTATAGACATTCTACAGCAGAGAATATGGTACAAGTCATCAGCAGGATGTTCATCTTGAAGAAGATGGCATCTTCATGTTTTCACAGATTTATGAACCAGCTCATAGAAATAGCCTGAGGCCTTGGAATGTTTTTAGGAAATTGTGCCTTTAATCACTCTGTTGAGAGTGATTCCTGACAAAGAGATTAAAACTTTTTTGTGACTGTTGTACCAAAATAGATAGAAGCAGTGTAAAGCATGACAAGAGTTAGTGTGAGTAATGGAAAGGTCAGAAGACAATGCAGAAGTGATTAGTTTCTGTGAAAGACATAGATGAGTACCAAGACATGCACATAACCACTGCTACTTGAACAATTCACCAATATCCTTGTGAGGGAAATATCAAGATCATGCTATATGTGCCCACTTTTCTTTCTTTCCACTTGTCAGTTATTAGAGGCTCTCTCAAGCACCAATCCATTAAACCTTATAACAGTATTCTGCATGTGTAAAATCTCCCACACATTTGAGATTAGTGAACTAGAGCAAGGGTACTCAAGATCACATAGCAAATGTAAAAACCAAAATCCTCAATATATTTTCCAGACTCCAAGTTCAGTGATATTGGCAGAACCTCACAGCTGCCTCTGGAGCTGCTAGTAACATGAGAACCTGTGCTGCATGATGCATGTCCCTGAGGTGAGGTTTGCTTCAAGTAATAATACTAGACTTGTACTGGCCACTTACCATAAACTCTTGCCTGCACTTTGCATGCATTATTTTTATTTAATTATTTGAATAATCTAAAGAGACAGTCACTGTTATCTGCTGAAGGAAATTGAAGCTAAGAATAGTTCAGTAACTTCCTAAGGTCATATACTTATGCCTAGGATAGTGTAAGACATAGACAGTCTGACTCCAGTACACTCACTGTTAAACATTAAGTTATAAACTGAAAGATAATCTCAAAAATGCCCACTGTCTTCCCTTTTGGTTTTTCAGGAAGTATTTGTATTACTATGTGCATTGTAATATGTGTTCTATAGACAACTTTTTCTTTTTTTACCAAACTCTTGAATGAAATAATTGTCAATTTCTTTTTTTTAAGATTATTTATTTATTTATTCATGAGGGACACGGGGGGGGGGGGCGAGGGGGAGGACAGAGACACAAGCAGAAGAAGAAGCAGGTTCCATACAGGATGCCCATTGTGGGACTCGATCCCAGGTCTCCAGGATCACGTCCTGGGCCGAAGGCAGGCGCTAAACCGCTGAGCCACCCAGGCTGCCCAATAATTGTCAATTTCATTAGGAGAAGATTGGATTGAAGAATATATATTGGACTGATTTCACCTATAGTCTGTAAATGTATGGAGTAATTATACAAAATGCAGATAATGTATTTTAGATTTTGTAGCTTTGCTTATATGTTATTCTATTTCCATATCTCCTTAATATTATAAGATATAATGATTGATTATTGAAATGTAAACATATTCTGCGGCAGATCGGAAATCCTGGGAAGCATACTCTGAGTGAGAGATTATCCTGCAGGAAGTGTGTGAGGGAATACCCTTGGTATCAACACCTGTGGAGACAGAGTTCATGAGGGAAAATTTGTCTCTGATGCAGCCACAACAAAGATCACAGTTTACCTCAAGAGAGACACTGAAGCCATTTGGTTCTTCAGATGTGGCAGGGAGAAGGACTTTTATATTCCTACACCAAGAAGTCATAAGATACAGGCTGCCCCCAAGAAGGAGGCATGGTGGTGTACAAGGCAGCAATCTGCAGGGAAGAAAGCTTCCAAGAAGACTGAGGGCTGAAGGCCAGCAGTATTCACAAAGCTGGAGCAGTAAGGCTAGGTTTCTCATTCTTTGAAATGGGAATTACAATTAGGTAAAGGGTCAAATATGGAAAAAAATAATAAATGTGATGAGAAATGCCTTCCTTAAAAAGAAAGAAGAAAGAAAAGAGAGGGAGAGAAATGCCTTCCATAAAAAAGAATGTTAACTAACGAATTTAGAAAGGATAATATAATGAGAAAATCACCATGTGGCAACCATCATATTAATAACTGATTTAAATAAAAATCATCAAGAGACTCTAAAACTAGGGAATATGGTTTTGATAAGGATTAGATTTTTGTGTTGCCTCAAATTAGATCGTTCAAAATACTTAAAAATTACAAAGGTGAAAAGAGTTCATTCATATTGGGATAAGATTAGAATCATTATTCAAGTGATCAGAGATAAAAAAAAAACCTTTGATGGGCAATTTGATATTATGTACTACCTCACAGGAGTAAGAATATGGCATCACTTCTGTAATATATCTACCAGAAAAAGCATAATCAGAAATTATACTTGAGGAAACATCAGACTAATCTAAATTGAGAGAAATTCTACGAAGTAATTGGCCTCTAGTGTTCAAGAGTGTTAAATTTATGAAGATCAAGGAAGGTCAGAACCACACCAAATGAGGGATACTGAAGAGAAACGAAAGCTAAGGGCAATAATTGAGAATTGGATCCTTTTGCTATAAAATACACAATTGACAGTTGGTAAAATGTCCACGAGGCCTCCAGGTGAAGCATATATGAGAATTCTTTGTACTACTCTTGCACCTTATCATTAAGTTTGAAATATGTCAAAATGTAAAAGCTAAATAAAAGAAAAACAGAGTTAGTCTTTTGAGTTCCTAGGGTAAAATAAATGACAATTACAAATCAAAGCAAAAATACTTTTGGCTTGCAAAGTTCTTTGAAAATTTGTTGATTATTTGCAGTTTACCACATTAATGGAGTCAAGTCATCTTTATGCCTGATTTTAAAAGGAAATAATTTATAATTCATAAGAAGCAGATAAGCAATCACTTTCAATTCCACTTTCAGATTCATTCTGCTCTCTTTCCCAATCCCAAGGCATCTAAGGATATGAAATGTATATGGAGAAAGGTTTTGTTGCTAACTTGTTCGTGAGCACTATTTCCTTTGATATTTTATGACCTACTACATTGTTAATATAATCAGTACAGAGCTTTCAGTATTTGACGTTATTTAAAAATTTATAGAAGTTGAAATAGCTTTCTATTAGAATAATGCAGGAAATAGGAAGCATTATAAAGCCAATGGTTGAGGCAACAGAGAAGGAATAAGAAACCAAACAAGAAAGCCACTATATATGTATATGAACATATTAAATATGTATATATTCATTCATAACCATTCAACCTATGGGGGAAAATATCATTCTTAACAGAAAATGAGAGAAGTTAGAAAATAATTTTTTTTTGCTAAGTGTAATTTTATTAGTATCCTTTTTTTTTAATTTTTTTTAATTAAGTTTTTAATTTTATTTTTTTTATGATAGTCACAGAGAGAGAGAGAGAGAAGAGAGAGGCAGAGACACAGGCAGAGGGAGAAGCAGGCTCCATGCACCGGGAGCCTGATGTGGGATTCGATCCCGGGTCTCCAGGATCGTGCCCTGGGCCAAAGGCAGGCGCTAAACCGCTGCGCCACCCAGGGATCCCATAATTTTATTAGTATCCTAACCTACATATTGCTTCTATTAGGCCTTCATAACACTAGGCTTTTGTAAAAACAAACATATTCTTCAACTGTTAGTATAATTGGTTAGAATAAAAAAGAATTTATTCATAACCTTGACTTTTATCACCCTTTGATGAGATTCCTCATAAGGGTCTGATTGAGCATACTGCATGCTTTATCACATTTAATCCTCAAGCATTGTAGAGAATATACATATTATTGCCTCTGTTTTACTGAGGACTAGAGATAGTAGTAGTTATGTAGTCTGACCAAGGCCACACAGTAGTGAAGCCAATAATTGCACATGGGCAGAATTATTTCTGAACAGTTTCCTTAAACCTCATAATGAAATGTATGCCTCTGTTAATTTGAAATTTTAAAAAATTATTTTACATTTTTTTCCCATTTTTGCATGAATCTTTGTGAGTCTTGGTCACTTTTGTTTTCATAGGCTTAATGTTCTATGTGTCATTGAACATTCTAAATATACATTATAATCCTAGTACAAATATTAATTTCAAGAAATAAAAGGTGATGCAATTTGAACAAGATATAAATTTATTGAGAGCATAGTAAATATGGGAGTCTTACTTATTCAGGTATATAAATATTTTAATATATTATATATAGTATTATGTAATGTTATTTATAATGTACAATATTAATACGTTATATATACATTATATGTTGTTTTATTATATATGACAACATATACATATATACTATACAGATAGGTAGATGTTTAAATATATGGAATTAAGTATGTTTACATTTTACACGTGTGCTTTTTAAGCTACCTACAACAACAACAACAGCTTTCCTACACAAATTTAGACACTGGAAGTATGGAGAGAGGCAAAAAACATGGAGAAAGCACAAACTAGATCATTACTTTGTGACTTACCAAGTTTTGGCAGTAGAAGTTTTTTCCCTTTCTAATGAATAATATAATTCCATATTTCTAGAGGGAATTTAAAAGTTAATGATGGAGAATTGGTTTGTTCTTTTCCTAAATAAACACAGAACCTCTTAGCCCTCCTTCAGATTCATAACCACTGTCCTATATGTGGTGTTCTACAGTTCAATAGATATTGGCTAGAAAGAATGCAATCACATACAATTTCTCATTTAGATTCCGATCTATTGAAATAAGGTAGAGGTAGGGGGGCAGGTAAATTCTAATCATAATATCATCAGGCTTAAGCCCTATTTCAAATTTGAAAATAGAAGGAGCTATACAAAAATCCAATCATCTTTTTAGAGTTAGGTCCATTGATTCTTGAGCGACTATTAGAGCTAAGCTTCATAAAAGTGAGTGGAGATTGAACAAAAGCAGAGAAAATAATTTATTTTCGTATATATCATCTTCACTGAACTGAATTCTCATTTCTCCATATTGTCCATAAACAGTGTTCATTTAATGTTTGAGTGTCCAGGATGAATTTTGCCAGACACTGTGGAATCCTCCCACTTAGACATCCACCTAAGCAGCTGACGTCACCTTTTGCGGGCTGTGGAAGATGAACTGCGTTTGTGAAAGAGCTGGTCTTCAGGACTGAAGATACTCAGGAATCAATTGTGAATGGACTTGGGCAGCTTTGTTTGTTCAACTTATAAACAGTTTGAAAAGTTATGAGTCTTGCCCGGAACACTTTGCCTTAGAGACAGCTGTGTAAAATTTGTAAAAACAAGCTTAGTTTTCACATTGTCCTTCACAGTTGCAGTATGACAAATATTTTCCTTTTGATAGTTAAAAATATTTGTTTGGCTGTGTCATACAGATATGTCACGAGATATCTCTGTTTGCCTTCAATGATCAAAAAGTCATTCATACTATATAGAAGTGTTTTCCTAATTAGTCTAAATTGTATTGAAGAACAAAACCCATTATGTTCATTTGTGAGTGTCTTTATTTTTTTAGGATCGACCTTCTAGAATGGTTTTAGATTTACAGAAAAATTGAGAAGATAGTATAGAAAATCCCCAGTTAGCCAATGCCCAGTTTTCCATATTAACAAGGCACATTGGTATGGTAAACTTGCCACAACTAATAAACCAGTGTTGATTCATTATTACTAATTAAAGTCCACAGTAATAGTAATCCACAGTAATCCACAGTAATTCAGATTTCTTGAGTTTTTATCTAATATCTATTTATGTTCCAGGACCCTTCCACGACATAGCACTACATTCAGTTTTCATGTATTCTTAGATTTCTTTTGGTTTCAAAAGTCAGTTTGTCAGACTTCTCTTGTTTTTAATGACCATGAGAATTTTGAGTACTGGTCAAGTATTTTGTAAAATGTCCCTCAAGTAGGACTGTCTCATCTCTCTCTCATTATTAGACTGAGTTTATGGATTTCAGGAATGAAAAAAATCATAGAGGTAATTACCACACATTCTAGCAAGGGTACACAGTATCAGTAAAATTAATCAAATGTTAATTTGACCACCTGGCTGAGGTAGTGTTTGTCAAGTTCCTCCGCACAAGAAGATTCCTTCTTTTTCTCCATTTCCAAATTGAAATTTTTAGAAAAGACAGTTTACCCTTAATGAGTGGAGATTTACTCCTTCAGAGGAGAGTACTTCCATACTTTATTAGGATTTTTTCTGTAAGGGGGATCTGTCTCTTCTCTACCATTTATTTATTTATTTATTTGTTCAATAATTTATATCAGTATGAACTCATGAATACTTATTTATTACATTGGGTTGCAGTCTAGTGCTACTTCATTTTGTTGCTCAAATTCTGCCACCTTTGGCCATTGGGAGCTCTTCTGGTTGGCTCCAATGTCCCTATGCCATGTACCCATCAATGGAGAAGTGGGCTTTATTACTGTTTTAGCACTAACTTTCTTCCTGTTATTACAAGAAGATCCAGACTCATCTTGAATATTTTCTGCCCCAGCTCTAGAGTCAGTTTCTTCAAAGAGCCCTAGAGACTCATTTTATTGAAAATAGTGTTAGAGGGCACCAGGGTGGTCAGTGGTTGAGCGTCTGTTTTTGGGATCATATTGTGATCCTGGAGTCCTGGGGTTGAGTCCTGCATTGAGTTCCCTTCAGGGAGCCTGCTTCTCCCTCTGCCTATGTCTCTGCCTCTCTCTGTGTGTGTCTCTCATGAATAAATATAATCTTTAAAAAAACTGGGGGGGGGAGATTTTCTTTTTAAAAAGGAAGAGAAAGGAAAATGATGTTAGAAATCAAGATCTGGGGGTGCCTGGGTGGCTCAGTTGGTTAAGCATCTGATCCTTGATTTTGGTTCAGGTCATGGTCTTGGAGCTGTGAGACCGAGCCCTGTGTTGGTACTCCGTGCTCAGTGGGGAGATTCTCTCTCTCCCTCTCTTTCTGCCCCTTTGTCTGCTCATGCTCTCTCTCTCTCTCAAATAAATAAATAAATCTTTAAAAAAATAAATCAAGATCTGGGGGCTAGTTATGTTTGTTGCTACTAGACTGAAATTGCTTCTAGGCCCTTTTAGCTGATAGAGAAAAAAAATTGTATACTAACCTATATATATATATATATATATATATATATCTGTCAATACTGCCATATGTAATCACCTGTATGCATATTGAGCTAAACATGAATTCATACTATGTCTCCAACTCTAAAACATTACCACATGGATCATTTTGTCATCCTTTCCTTGATTTACCATGAATTTATGTTATAATACCAAGAAACCTGTTTAATTCCAATATCCATGGATAACATAATCAGATGAAAAACAGCTTTATCAACTAGAGTACAGTGAAAGCATCTTATTTGCCTCCAGTATTACTCTCTTTTCAAAGTTACTTAGCTCATCACCTTTGTCCACACCCCCACTCACATTCAGTGATTTTGTTTCATGTATTTGTAATACAACCAGATTCTCTTAAAAGTCTGGGTCCCGGGGATCCCTGGGTGGCGCAGTGGTTTGGCGCCTGCCTTTGGCCCAGGGCGCGATCCTGGAGACCCGGGATCAAGTCCCATGTAGGGCTCCCTGTGCATGGAGCCTGCTTCTCCCTCTGCCTGTGTCTCTGGCTCTCTCTCTCTCTATGTCTATCATAAATAAATAAATCTTAAAAAAAAAAAAAAGTCTGGGTCCCTTCCTTGAATTTCCCCAACCTCCTAAATATTTTTTTTTAATTTGTATACATTAAGGTTGACTTTTGTGCTATTAAGTTATACGGGTTTTGACATATGCATAATATCATATTCCTGTGACAGGACCATACAAAACGGTGTTACTGCTGTAAACAAACAAAAACAAAGCAAACAAAAACCCCAAATACTGTATTCTATTTCACCCTCTCCTCCTCCTCCAGAACTTCTGATCTTTTAATTGTTTTTAGTTTTGTCTTTTCCAGAATGTCATATAGTTGGAATCAAACAATAAGTAGCCTTCTCTGACAGGATGCATTCACTTAGCACTATGCATCTAAGGTCTTTTCATAGCTTAATAGCTCATTTATTTTATCACTGAATATGCTTCCATTATATATTGTATCACAGACTGTTTATTCATTCATCTATTGAAAGACATACTGGTTGCTTACAGTTTTGGCAACTGTGAATAAAACTGCTACCTACATTTATGCAATACTGTGTGTGTGTGTGTGTGTGTGTGGTGTGTGTGTAGGTTCTCGAATAAGTTGGGTAAATACCTGGGTGTGTGATTGCTGCATCATATGATAAGATGATACTTATTTTTTTTAGGAAATAAACAAACTATGATCCTATTAGGAGAAAAATGTCCAGTCTCTTACCATTAATCATAATTTGTAGATAGAGTTTCTTTATGAAATTGAAGATACCCTCTATTTCTAGTTTGATGAAATTAAAAAAATCATTAATGGGTATTGGATTATGTCAAATGTTTTTTATGCATCTATTGATATGATCATATGATGTTTCTTCTTTTCTCAAACATAAGATATATTAGCTGAATTTTTAATGTTGAACCAATCTTTCATACCTAAGGTAAAACCAATTTGGTTGTAGGGTATAATTCTTATACACTGTTGGATTCAGTTAGCTAATATTTAGTTGAGGATTTTTACATCTTTAGAGAGACTGGTCCTAGTTTTCTTTTCTTATAATGATTTTATCTATTTTTTGTATTAGATTAAGAACCTAAATTATGACTCCACCTACTCAGAAGCTCCCATATCTGTGGGAAAAACCAATCAGACAACCGGATAATTGCCCACTGGATAATTTTTATTGTTTTGATTAAGTCCTTATTTTTTTTTTTTTACTAACCATCAATCTAGCAACCTGATTAAGACAAGTATGATGCAATATTAAGTTGACTCTTTGACATGACTCTTTCTTACCAAAAGATTTATCACCTTATTATATTACACTTAGGTGTTGTTGTCATCATTATTATTATCGATAAGCTTCATAGAAAATGTCTCACAAAATATGAGAAAAGGTAAATTTGATGTTAGTATTTTTTTTTAAGATTTTATTTATTTATTCATGAGAGATACAGAGAGAGAGAAGCAGAGGCTTCATGCAGGGAGTCCGATGTGGGACTCGATCCCGGGACTCTGGGATCACTCCCTGAGTCGAAGGCACTCAACCACTGAACCACTCAGGCATCCCAACTGTGTTTCTCTCAACTTGTCTATATCCTCAGGAGACTTGTTGGTGTTCATGTTCTATGAATCAATGATACACTTCTGAACACATAATTGCAGACATAATCTACCAAAAATACAATTTGTCACTGTACCACACATGTTTTATCTTTCAGAATAGTACATTTTTTTAGTGGTATCTTGAAATTTTGCTTTTTTAAAAAATCAGGTTTGCCACTAGTATGCTCAATATTCAATTTTATAGGTCACAGTTTGTTTTAATAATGAGTAGAACACACTAGCATGCAATAAACGTTAAAAGTGTGCTAAATCATTAAATAGAGCAAATTTTCTTCCAGCAAATTTACTTTATGTTTGCTCCCAGTACTGAAATGAAGAGAATGGTCAAGTAGCAACTCACACTATTATTTTTTGTCAATAACAGGAAAGATATCTAGAGAATTTCATTAGAACAACCTCTTTAAATATACTTCTCTGACTTTCCTTCATATAGTGATTTTAATTTTGCTTTGGGGAAAACTAAAAGATTTTTCCATATTAATTACATTTTAACAATTTTTACAAAAAACACTGACTTTTTTTTTCCTGTTCCTAGTTTTAAAAGTATGTTAGAAGTTACCATTTGTCAATGAATGATCCTTTTAATTTGATCTCTATGCTTGTCTGTATAATTAGAAACCTTTTTCATACTCTTAAAATAAACCAATTTGTGCTTTTCCAACAATTCTCTTTTCCAACAATTCCAACTGATTTCTTTTTTAAATTGGATTTCACATATACTTAGAGTCCAGAGGGGGAGAGTCAAAATAACAAAGAACATTGCACTTAATGTTACTGAATATTTGTGTAGTTGGATTAGTTCAGAAAAAAAAAGGGGGCATTTTTAAATTACTTATATTTTGCTTAAAAACATAATATAGTCATTTGTAATTTCTGATGACTCTTGAAAAGTGGGTCAGATAGAATATCTTTGGTACTGATTTTCTAATCTTGTACGCAATAAACTCATTACCCTACAGGACTGAGGGCATTCAGTGCTGGGACCTTTCCCAGGCTCTGAGCCTCACTCTTTCAATGTGTGCTGCCAGTCTATCAGCCATTAGCGGTGTCTTAAACAACAACTGCCAGCAACTGCAAACATCCGGCCTCTGGTGAGAGGTATAAAGGGCCAATTGATAGGAAAAAACTTCAAAATGCCTAGAATTGCCAGAACTATGGCAATTTCATTCTTTGCGTTTAGAAAGATTTAATAGAGAGCATAAAGGAAGAAAAAAAAAATAAAGTGGACCTTATGTAATATTCCATTTCAGTTTGACATAATTGCACAGATCATTTTTAATGTGGCTTTTTTTTAATGCTAAGGAAATAGAAACTTCATTCTTTGAGTTAAAAAAACAATAATGGAAAGCACAAGTATAAAAAATTTAGAGTATGTTGTTGAATTTATCATTTCCTTTTAGTTTGACACAATTGCACAGATTTTTTATGTGACTTTTTCTAAACTTATGATTACATCTTTATTCATGTACCATTGAAGAAAATCTAGAAAATTTGATATGCTGATTAGTAAGTAACCAAGTGGACTTTATAGAAGACTAGAGATTTTCTGGTTTGTTTGATTTTTCCTGGTTGGAGAGCAGCTAAGCCGCTAGGTGGGGTGGCAGTCATCAGTTGGCTTAACGAATAAATACATCTGTTTTTCACAATTGTGGGTTAATGTACTTTTTAAAAATTATCTACTTAGGTTTTCTTCCACTGTTTCCTAATCAGTTACAAACTTCCACTATCTCTTGATGAGATAACTATTACTACTTAAATTAATCTCTAATTAAAAATAAGGGAAAACAATAAGTAATATTTTGATTATATCATTATCTTTGGTAACACATGAAATCATATATTCTTTAATAAACTATGAATATGTTAGAAGGGAACAATCTTTATTTCCTGAAATGAATATAGTTTCCAAATATACATTTTAAAGTTAATATTCTGTTTCTATTAAGCAAAGCTAAGAAAAGAAAGAATTTAGGTTTACATTGTTTTCTTAATCTGGCTGTTAAGACTAGGTCAACATAGTATTACTTAACAATGTAATGCCATATGTAACTATGAAGTTGCTGAAAATTCCTCTTAGAGTGTGTCCCATTTAATGAAAGTCTAACCTAACATTGGTATATTGATATATTTGATGCTCAGCCTCTAGGATATGCCTGTGAATGTTGAAAAAAATACAATCATCAGAAAAAGTGTCTAGCTGACAATTAGCTTCTAGTTATTTGAGGTGAAATGTTGGTTTAAATGGTTTTCTTCTTTTTCAGGCAGGCCTTGAGTGTAACTTCCTTTTTGCTACATTACTGACTGTTATAAGCAGGCCCAAAACCCCGAAAACAAAACAGAAAAAGCCACAGGAGTCCTATAATCATCACACTACTTTAAGTATCCTTCTAGCATTTGATTTGATTCTCTATTGGACTGTTCTGAGATTTCATTTGTTTGAGTTAGTGAAGATAAAGAATAAATCAAATAATTACCAAGATGTTCTCAAACATAATAACTTTTTCAAAATAGTTATTCTAAAGGCAGATATACAACAATTGTTGAAGAGACAAGGTGTGTTTAGAATAAGTGATAAATATCCCTCTCAAATCAAGATAGTTCGAAAACAGGGAAAAATGTGGGAGAAAGGAAGGAACATGGAAATAGAATAAAGGAAAGTGGGGAAATATGTTGATGGAATATATTGTTGATGGAAGATATCTCTCAGGTCATTGCTGAAGACTTTGGAAACCTTGGTGGGAGGGGGAGTATCTTATGTAAGAATTTCACTGCAATAAGAGTTGGTTACAATTCAAATTTAGAGAAATGTGACTATATCTTTTTATTTTATTGAAAGAACATGTTAAATACTCTATACTCCAAATTATCTAAAAAGAATGCCCTCTAAATAAGTGTCCTAAATGTTTCACAGATTAAACTGAGTTACTCTTGTTAATTCTCTTTCCTTCTCTATACAGCTCTACATGCCAACAATGTCTCCTACTTGTCATAAATGAAAGTTTTCTATGTTCATTTTAAATAAGTGGCAGAAAATATGCTTATTTCAACAAATAAATCATCTTATATCTTGAATTTTTAAATTTGGTTGATGTCTAGGTAAAGGGACAGCTAATTATGGCCCATGGACCAAATTTGATCCACCATCTGTTTTTTGTTTTTTGGTCTTTTTTACGATGTGCAAGTTAAAAATGTTTCCCCTAATTCTAAATAAATAAAAACAAGAATGGAAAAGTTGCATATTTAGATGTAAATTTAATAAAACCCATGTTAAAACTACAAAATGCCGATAAAAGAAATCAGAGAAGATCTAAACAAAGAGATATATTGTGTCTCTCAAGAACAAATAAACAGAAAGAAAGAAAATGTTGGATACAGTGAGAGACCACTGTTTACTTAATTTCAAGACAGTAAATATCAAAGTAATCAAATACATGTAGTATTGGTGGAGAGACAGAAATATAGATCAATGGAATAGAAAAGAGAATCTAGAAGTACCCACACAAATATAACCAATCTGATTTCTTGACCAAAGTTCAAAAGTAACTAAATGGAGGAAAGACAGCCTTAGAAACAAATGTGCCGGAGCCACTGGAAATCCATTCATTTGAAACTAAGTAAACCTAAACCCAAACCAGATACCTTATTTGGTTAAATATTATATTCTTAGAGGAAAGTTAGTATAAACTTCCCCGAAGAATGCTTACAAGTAAGATTTAAGCTTCCTTAGATTGACCCTGTATACGGTTATTTTAATATTTTTGAAGAGGTAGGTAGTGTATTACCAAAAAGTTAAACATTACTAACTCTTCCCCAGATTTTTCCAGATGTGTGAAGAGCTCCAGATCTCTGCTGGATGCAATTGTTTTCATTTTACCTGATGAGTTCAGTCTCAGTGATAACTTAAGAAAATTGTAGGCCATTGCCAATGTCTGTTTATAGTATGCTTTGTTTTTAAAAACATACTCTATGGAATTTCATAACATCGGAAGTAGAATAAGCAGGGAAATATTTATGTTACTTTTGTTGCTTTCCTTTATTTTCTTTTTTTTTAAGACTTTTTTTTTTTTTTTTTTTTTTCATTCATGAGAGACAGACACACAGAGAAAGGCAGAGACATAGGCAGAGGGAGAAGCAGGCTCCCTGTGGGGAGCCTGATACAGGGACTTGGTTCCAGGATCCTGGGATCAGGACTAAGGCAAAGGTGGATGCTCAACCACTGAACCACCCGGGTGCCCCATTCTTTATTTTCTCTTTAACAACTAGAAATAACAGTTCAAATTCTCAGTTAGAGATTTTGTTATTGTTTTTGTTTAGCCTGAATAAACTATAATAACTTCAACTATCCAAGGAAAACATATTTTAACTATAATGGTATACATTTATTATTTTTTAAAGAATGTGATATTTTTTGCAAGTAATAAAAGGTTAAAATAATAGTAAAATGTTTGTACAGTAATTACCTATTTATTGGAAAATTAAAAGTGATTATCAATAGTATGAGCCTCTGCCATATTTATTTATGTTTAATGGAGAGTCAAATTTCTTTTCTCTTGGTTCAGTTTTAGTAATTTTATTATCTTGTAAAATAGTGATGAGGCTAAAATTTTAAACTCATTTGACTAGAACCACAATTAATAGTGCTTTGTATTTACTTTTTCTTCAGAATTTATGGTTATGTATCTTTTTTATTTAAATTTTTTTTTTCTAATTTGACCTTCGGGGTTTTTGTTATTGAATTTATTATTTTTATTTTTCCATTATTCTTTTCATTAATGTTTTGTTTTTATGCTATCACCATTTGGATTAATTTGTTGTTCTTTTCTGGCATCCCTATTGAATCTTAGTTATACATCTTCAATGCTTCTTAATTTGGGAGCATTCATGGCTTTGAGTAGAGATTTGACAGCATTCTGAAAGCTGTGCAACTATTATGTATATGTCAGATTATTTTCTATTATATCTTCTTTGTCTCTTTCCTACATGTATAACATATACATGTTTATAATTATACATGCTGGCTTACAAATATATATACATGTATTTATTTTCTACACAGTCTGATTATATTCCTGATTTTCTCTTTTCTTAAAGAAATGTTTGAGAATCTGTTAATGTTTGTAACTGACTTAACTGTTAATAATTTTATAAAATTAGATACAGAAAATATGGTTGTATTATGGATTTATCACAGCATATTTTTAGTGTGTCATATATGTTTATTTTTTAATGATCTCTATGCACTTTTAGAAGTCATATGCTTACTTGTTGCAAGGTAAAAAGTTTGATACACATTTATTAAAATACATAATGTAGATTCATATTCAATTATTAATTACATGTAATTATATAATTATAATACATGTCTATCAATTTTACAATCAAGATTATCAATACTGTATCAGATTGTTGTCTACCTTATCTAACAAAAATAATGTATATTAACACACTTATAAAGAATATATAGTATATTAATCTACCTAGTACCATTGTGAATCCAACTACTTTGACTTTTTCTTAACTTTTCTTCTGAGATAATTGTAGATTCACAATTATAAGAAAGAGACCCTGTACATCGTTTACCCAGTGTTACACCTTGCAGGTCTATAGTACAATATCCCAACCAGTATATTTAGATTGACACTGTCAATATACAGAATATTTCCATCAATTCAAGGAGTCCCAAAGACTGCTTCTTATAGTTGAACTCACTTCCTCTCACCATCACCCCACTCTCTTTAACCAATAAGAACCAATAATTTGTTTTCTATTTCTATAACCATACAACCATTGTACAATCTGGCTATTCTCATTCCTGCATTTAATACATAGAACAACTTTATTATAACAGCTCCATATCCATTAAAAATAGACTGGAGAGTGTTTTCAAGTCATGTTAGTTCTGAAATAACTACAAATCTGATGCTAGACTGTTCTATATCTGCACTTTGCTGTCTATAATTTTCTTGATTTTTTGATCCATTTAGGATGCACAGTGGGGTTTTTTATCCTATTTTTTAAAAACCCTCTCTTACATTTGTACTTAGCTTCAGAACAGAAGTACTTCTTAGGACTCATTGTGTGTTTCAATAGGATTTGTTTCTAAATTTCTCCCTTGTTTCTCTCTAATTTGTTTCTAAAAAACTCCCTTGTTTTGCATGACCCAGTCTCACTAAAAAAACTGTATCCTGATCCATCTGGTCCACTTCAGTTAATCTTCCCTATAAGGAAGCAAAAGTAGGTTTTCCTATGTTAATTGCCAGAAGTATGCCAAGAAAAGGTCATTGAACCGGTAGTCAGGAGCACCAACTTAGTCTCAGTTTTACCTACTTATCTAACATATGGACTTCTCTATATCTTAATTTATATAAGAAACATAGAAAAATAATATCCTTGTATTCTTAATATTTTTAAAAGATCAATACTTTGGAAGATTTTAAGGCCCCAAAAGTCTTTAAAACTTTAGGAAATAAAAAATAAGCCATAGTAATATGATGTTTAATAGGAGCATGGCCTTGAAGTAGAACCTTGGGAATAACATCACTTAAATACCTATATATTCAAGCTACATGTAAAATGTAACTTGAAGAAGTGCTTAGTAAAGACTTGTTGGGTGTCGCAATGATCAAATTACATAATCGATGTAATAAAAAAAAGAAAAAAATTAACTGGATGTTTTGCTTATACGGTGCCAACTAAAATGAGTGGTGAAGTTAACCCAACATGATCAAATGTTTTTAAAATTTTATTTAACTTTAACTTTGGTTTCTCTTAACTTATTCAGCACAAATCTCTATGTAGAGCACACAAGAGAAAGGATAATGTGTTATAAGTTTGTTGAACTAAAAAAGTCACATAATGAAGTTATAATTTATTGTCCCAATGTAATTTTTTGCCATTCCAATAAAAAAGTTCTCCAAAATCAAAATATACATACATTTATCTTCTATTGTGTTTTAAAACAATAATATTGATAATTAAATAGGGTATTTCTTGAGTTTAATTGTGAAATTGGATAAAACAGAGTTAAACTAAATGTTTACTCTGCAAAGAATGTGAAGTACTGAAAAACAAGGTAGGTACCACTATTTTTTAATAGATTGCTCTTTTGCTCTTCTTCACATATGATAAAAAGATCTTTAGGTTAGATCATTTATTTTCCAAAAGAAACAGCTATTTGAATTTCATTTTATGATCTTGGAATACAAAGTGTCATGGTTCTAGGGCACTAAAATATTTAGCCACCATCCCATGAAAGGTTAACAACTTTTTTTTCCTCCAGAAATCCCTTAACATATGTATAGAGAAAAACAGTTATTTTCAAAAAGCATGTAGGCCTAACAGCCATACTTTTTGAGTATTTACTAAGTATAAAGGAAGTAAGTTACAGTTCCTTTTAAATGTGCATTATTACTGTAGTCCAACCCTTTAAGTTTTCTAAACTAGAGTTTGTAGTATTTGGCATCAATTCTGTTCTTTTGATAAGTACCTAAACAGGATGTCCTTGCAAATTAAATGAAAAAAAGCTCTGGAAGTTTTCCTCCCTCAGGAATAAGTATTAAGATTGGCAGATGGCTTAAGTGGAAATACACAGGAATGCACTTTACCCAACATTAGAAAAGTGTTCCAGCAGATATTACTGAAGTTCATTCATGAAGGCCCATCTCACTTCCTTCTGTACTGAATTGTTTTGATGGCCTCAAACTGAAGAGGCTGAATCTATTTGTCTAAGCTGTTATAAGACAGCCTCAACGAGGAGGAGAGCTTTCTTGTAACTAGTAAAATAAAATAAATGGCTGATTTCTTACTGGGGAGGTTATATTCCTTGATATTGAAAAAAGAGAGACATCTCAACTTAAACATGTTTTCCAAATCTTGGACTACCCAAATATTAAGTCATTCTTCACACAGCTTAAACCCTCTAACCTACTTTTTCCCCCCTATCTCTCTATCCCCTTTTTAGGCCCATAAAATTAATATGGCAGATATTACATTATCCTCTCATGATTAAGTGCTCATTTTTTTTAAATAGAGTGTTCAGCAGCGATTTTGTAAAACCATTAGAAATATTTCAAAACTATTAATGATACTTTAGTGTTTCAACTTAAAGATCTCAGGTATTAGAAATAATTGGAGGGAAAAACTCCATTAAATGGGAACTGGGGAAATAATATTTGAAAGTAAAATCCTATTTTTATTTAAATAGTTCATGCATAAGAGGTATTCCTTTAGATTGTCATTATTTTTAATAGTCAACACTTCTAAAAATATGAGTATATATATTTAATGAATAAAGATCCCAGGAATAATCAAGTGGGGAAAAATGTGGGATTAGTTCAGCATAACCCAGCAGTACCTTTTTTAGTAACATAAATAAGCTTTCCTAATTTGGTCATAAATACAAATCATATCAAACATAATGAAATATGTATAGAAAATATTCAAAAAAATGCAAAACTTTTCTTAACTTATATTTTTAACTTCTTTTTTCAATCACCTTGTTTATCAAAACAACTAGATATCAGCAAGTTAGCTATCTACATTTTATTATTTGCCATGAGAAAGTACATATATTTAATGTGACTGAAGGTCAAAGAATTTGTTATGAGAAAGTACATATATTTAATGTGACTGAAGGTCAAACAATTAAAAATATATACTGATAATAGACATGTAATTTGTAGTATTTGCTTTTTTCTTGAACAATCCGTTATATTACACCATTTCCTTTTAATCTTACTAACCCCCTAATAGATATCCTGAAAATATATGTATTCTATTCCCTAACATTTCAAATACAATAGCAATAAAATAGAGTAGAACACAACTAATTGCTAAACCCTGAGTGGGCACTTATTATTATTTATGTACTAAACATTCACTACCAAGCATCCCCTGACTTAATTTATCCTTATCTATATGTCCTTACCTTAACTCACTACAATCATCTCTAATCCTGATTTTTCTTTTGTATTTGTAAGATAGGTCAATGGCATTATCTTCTATCTAACTAGCCAATATGGAGAAACCAAACTCTCATTATTCTCTCAAACCAATTATCCAATCAATAATTAGGTTTTTTTTTCAATTATGTTAATCAGATAGCACTAAAATATTTTTCTGTTTAAAAAATAGGTTTATTTAAAAATTATTACAGTATCTACATGTCTAGTCTCTCTCTTTCCTGGGCTGCCTATTTTCAATAGACATTACATACTATGGCAAAAGTAACCTTTTAAAGCAAATATAATCACATCATTTCTATAAAAAAAAAAAAAATCCTTCCAGAGCTTCATTGCTTATAGGAAAAAGAGGGAACTCTTCATTACAGTATATTACATCAAGAGCCTCTTAATCCAAGACTACCTATCTTCCTTATTCATGTATACAGCCACACTGAATCACCAAAACATACAATCATATTTGTATCAAAATCTTTTTTATTGTAGCATATTACAGTGAAATGTCCAAATTAAATCATCCTAAGATGATCTTGCATTTGTCTTTCTCCTTTGAGCTCTATCAATTTTTCCTGTTTATATTTTGATCCTAATCATTAGCTTATTAAATAAAATTATAAAATTATATGTTTTATAATTTGTCATGAGCTGTATGTAGGTAGAATAAATTTTTTTCATATAGTCATTGTCAAAATGTAAAGGGCAGCCAGGTAGTTCAGTGGTTTAGTGCCACCTTCAGCCCAGGGCATAATCCTGGAGACCCGGGATCAAGTCCCACATCGGGCTCCCTGCATGGAGCCTGCTTCTCCCTCTGCCTGTGTTTCTGCCTCTCTCTCTCTCTCTCTGTGTCTCTCATGAATAAATACATAAAATTAAAAAAAAAAAAAAAGAACATCCTAAAGATTGTATCCATTGTAATTGAGTAGTGAAGAAATCTTAAGCTATAATCGACTGTACCAATTAAAATTTAAAAACTGATTTAAAAGCCCTCTTATAAGGTAGTCACAAGGGGGCCTTTTGGGCTTCAGCCATCCTGAGTCTAGAAAAGGAGAGGAGCACCGTAGGGATAATTCTGGGCAACTGTATCCTGGGATTAGTATTCTCTGGATTAGGGGTAAACTCCTCTGAAATGTCCACCCTAATGCTTGCAGTGAGACACATGCTTTTATGCACTTTTATGCACCACCCCAAAGAGGAGCAGGAATGTGTGAAAATCAGCTTCTTTCTTTAGCCAAACTTTGTGATTTTGTTCTCTTTGCCTTACCTTTTACCCTTTCCTTCCTGCTAGAATATCTATTTCCAGAGGCGGTATTCACCTCCACAGCCTCAAGTGAGTGGAATATGGTGGGGAAGAAATGTGCAAAAGAAGAGGGTGTTAGACACGTCCATGCTTTCTTTTTTTCTTTTTCTTTTTTCTCTTTTTTTTGAGAGAGAGCCGTGATCACATGGGTAGGGTGGAAAGGGGCAGAGGAAGAAAAAAAGAGAATCCCAAGCCAGGTCCTTGCCCAGTGTGGGGCCCATACCAGCTTTATCTCATGACCCTCAGATCACATGACCTGAGACAAACTCAAGAGCCCATGGCTTAAATTACTGAGCCACCCAGTGGTGGCTTTTTAGCATGTTTCTTTAAATGTTTATAATGCACCTTGTTCAATATTTTCATGAAATTTTATTATACATTTTTGGTATATGTTCACCTTTTCAGTAGCAAGCATAGTTTATCCTTTAGTACTAAATTATGTTCTTTTACCTAACAGAAAATAAGTATGCTTTGCTTTCTATTTGTTAATATGCTTGCAGTGGTAAGAAATGGATTTGAAGTCTCAGGAGATTTCATTTCATTTTTGCTGGTCAGATGTAATAAAGGCTAGAGTATAAATGTTGTGTAACTTCTACTAGGTGTTGGGTATCTTCAAGAAAAGTCCTTTGATGCTGGACTCAATGGGGAAAATTATAGCTCAATATTGAATTACTTGCAACTAGATGTCTCTGTGAGAAAATGTATAGGATATGCACAAGTCACTTTTATTTATTAGGCTTTATTCTACTTATGAACCACAATTTAACTGTTCTTCAGCAGCTGGCTTATGATAATGGACAGATGCCCAGTGTGTGCTACTTTTTTCCAACTACCACTATAACATATTTAGTCACATAAATACGTGTAACTTCTTGGCTTCATATCTCTGTAGCTATTTAGATATTTTCATTATACTTTTGTCTTTAATGCTGCTTCTGCTAACAGTGATCTTTTTTTCTTTTCTCATTCTTATATTCATTAGTGCATTGGTGCATAAATCTGTCCAATTGAAGCCTTAGGACCATGGTAAGAAATGTTAGACAAAATTTCATGACTGAAATATTTTACAGAAACACATTATACCAGGTCGTTCACAAGCTATAGGTTGTAGTTACTTTTTTTCCTAAAAAGAATCAGTTTTTTTTTTTTTACATTTCCTTATCTTATTAAAATAAAAGTGCCATAATTATCTTTTAAAGGAAGGACCTGACTTGCTTTCTCTTTGTACTTTATTAACCCTTCAAGTATTAAAAAAATATACCAATGATTTAGTAATTTTGAGGCATGGGTTAGTTTAGGTAGTGAAGGATATGCTTAATTTTGTCTTCAGGTGCCTTATTCTCAGCCAATTTACAACTAAGATAAATGTCATCTGATTACTCCTACTATCAACTGAAGAGCTATATAGGCCCAATAAATGAACTATTAGTATATGTCAATCCTTCCCAATAAAACACAATACAGGTGTGTGTTATGAATTATTTTCTTGTATGGTAGATCTTTTAATAGGAAAAAAATACATGAATCAGACAGAATTATGTGTAGATTAAAATAGAACACTTACCTAAAGTTGGGTAGCCTGGGTTGTAGCTTTGAATAATTTTCTAGCCAATTTTGTATCCCTGTATCATGTGACTTTTTTTTTTTAAGATTTTATTTATTTATTCATGAGACACAGAGAGAGAGGCAGAGACACAGGCAGAGGGAGAAGCAGGCTCCATGCAGGAACCCCAATGTGGGACTTGATCCTCAGATCCAGGAGCACGCCCTGAGCTGAAGGCAGACATTCAACCATTGAGCCGTCCCTACTTCACAGATTTGACAGAAGTTTCATTAAAACAACATTGTTTTCTTTCCCGGAAAGAAATATGAACTCTTACATCTTTTCTTTAGATTGAGTCTTTCATCATTACAAAGTGTATCTTTTTATCTCTGCTGTCACTATTTGGTTAAACTCTACTACTAAAAGAATCACCACACCCTTGGCTAGGGTTTATAGATACAAACCTTACCATCCTTTCAGCCTCAGCTTTTTTTTTTTTTTTTTTAATCTTTATGTTTAAGGCATTCTATTGTAAGTAACAAATATTTGTGTTTTTAGTTTAATCAATGATGGACATTTTCCCTTTGATTAAATTTTAATATATATTTAATATATTTACTAATGTATTTAGTTTCAAGTTTGCCATACTATTCTTGCTTTCCTATTCATTCTTACTTTTGTTCTATTCTTTGTATTATTTTGAATTAATTAAATGTTCTTTTATAATTTCACTGGTTTTCTCTCTTAGCTTGTTATACATTATTTAACACATCTTTTCAATGTTGTTTAATATTATAATTTTATAAAAGTTTAGTATATATCAGATTTATTAAAATCTAGCAATGTTCTTATATCTACAACTTCCCATAAAATAAAAGGATCTGGGCACCTGGATGTCTGGGTTAAGAGTCTCCCTTCGGCTCAGATCATGATCCTAGGATCCTGGGATCCAGTCCTGCATCTCCTGCTTCTCCTTCTCCCTCTTCTTCTCCCCCTGTTGTGATCTCTTTTTCTCTCTCTCAAGTAAGTAAAATCTTTTTTAGAAAAAAAAAATGATCTTAGAACATCTTCAATTCATTTTTCTCTTTTAAAAGACAGGTTTTTTATGATAAAATTTTTTGTAATTCTAAATTTGAAACCCTACAAGACACTGATTTTTTCCCCTTATATTCACCCTGTCCTCTGTCCCTTACTTTTCTAGCTTTACTAGATTTCCTTGTTGGATAGTTTTTCTACTGCCTGAAGCATTTTCTTACATGTAGTTTTACTCATAACAGATTATTTCAATTAATGTAGGTCTCAAAAATGTCATCATTTCCTTTCATTGTTGAAATATTCATAGTTTACAAAATTCCGAGTTGGTAGTTATTTTCTTTAAATGTTCTAAGGCCTTATTCTTTGTCTTTTATGTTTTACTGTTTCTGCCTAGAAGTCAGCTATTAATCTTAAGATTTGTTCCTTTTAAAATAATATGTCCCTCCCATCACCTGCCTGCTTTTATGATTTTCCTATTCTGTTTTTCTTTACTTTTATAATGAGACTTAGTGTAGAGTTCTACTGATATTTATTCTAAAGTTTTGTACCACTTCATTATTATATTCTTTGACATAATTACGGAGCTACTCAATTATCAATTCTTCAAATATTGCTTCCTGACTCATTCCCTCACTCCTGTTCTATTGGGACTCTAAATACATGTATATTTTACACTCTTTTCTACATGTTCTTTCTTTGTCTTTGTTTCCAAAGATATCTTTATTTTTTCCAATATTCTAATTAATTAATTCTCTTTTCATATGTTTCTAATTTTTGTTAAACCAATATGCTGCATTCTTAACATGTTACTAAATTTTTCAATTCTAGAGTATCAGTGTAATTTTTTAACAGTTTCCGGTTTTCTGTGAATATTCTTCCTATCATTGAACTTATTGAATCTCTAGTGAAAATCACTTTAAGGTTCCTTTCTGATCACCCTTGCACCTCATCTTCAGTGAGTCTGTCGCTACTCTCTTGTCATAGTTTCCGGCTCATTCTTATACTTTATGTGCCTGGATATTGTTGATTAAATAGAGGACTTTTGGAAAGTTTAGTCCTTCAGTCCTGCACACTGCTCTATGTTCATCAATAAAGAATTTACTTTCTGCTTATGGAATATAGCTGAATGGCAATTTCTTTAATTAATCAAAGATTGGGCTGATTCAAAGCAATGCTGGGCATAAGTTTTTTTGAGAGTTAGTCTATATCTTACTTATACAAATGTAACCCTTTTCATGTTCAAATTGTAAGCCCAGGGTGCTTATGAATCTTCTTTGACCTTAAACTATAATTCCTTTCATCAGCATGAAATAGTAAAATCCTCTCAAAATGCATTCTCTCAGGTTGGCACATATTTGAGGTGCTGGTGGGGATAATCAGGATCAAATATCAAGATTTCCACTGTCAGCTGCCCTGTTCTCTGTTACCTTGATCCCTTAAGTCTTTATGCTTTAGAAGCTTTTTTCATAAGCTCTGTCATCCCCCTTCAAACCCCCCCTTGTTTTACATTGTGTTCAGCTATTCTATTTGCTTTTGGTGGTGGAATAGTTGCTTTGAAGTAAGCTAGCACAGTATTACTGGAAGCAAAAATTCCATAAAATGCTCTAGCATCGGGTCTGGGTACAGTGCTAATCATAATGAGTAACCAATACAGGGAAATTCTGGTCTAATGGATCTTATATTCTGAAATGGAAAGACATTTTTAAAAAGTAGGACTAGCATGTGAAAAACTCCTGAGAAATGAGTGAGTTTGTTGTCTTTTATGAGGAAAATATTAGTGCAGTGGATGATGAGCGAGGTGGAGGGTAAGGTCAGTAAGGAAGGCCTCATTTACTAGTGGGAAGGCTTTGAAGATTTTAAACAGAGAAATAATGAGTTGATATATAGTATTGAATAATTCTGCTTAATACATATAAAATAAGTATTATGGAAGAGCAGAATGAGAGAGGGAGGACAGAGGATTCCCATAGTGTTCCAGACAGGAGACAATCCTGGCTTGAATTACATGAGAACAATAGAAAGATGTGTAAAGATTTAGAATATGTTTTGAAGAAAGCACCAATTAACATTGTTAATTGGTTTTAAATTAATGGAGTTGAGAGAAAGAAAATAATCAGGAGTAATTCAATTGTGGTGGTGTTGTTTGAACCACAGAGTACATAGTGGCATCATGTGGAGGAAGAACTGTTATAGGCAGAAAAAACTCGAGTGTTCACTTTTAATAAAGTTAAGTTTGAAATGTCTCTAAAATAAGACATGTAAAATTGGAGATCATGTTTGAAACTGGATAGAGGAGAATGAAATTCAGTGTTTTGATCTTGAATTCAGAATGGCATTAAATGTTTATAAATATATAATATATAATATTATATATATAATATATAATATATATATATAATATTATATTATATTATAATATTATATTATATATAATATATATAATATATATATATATAATATAACTAAAGTAAATATATTATCTTTTCTTATTAGTTTTAATACTTATACTTCCCATGTGGAAAAAATCAGACAAAAATACCATTTGATTTGAGGCAGATTATGAATATTTATCAGTGCATCAACCTGAACCTCCCCAATGTGCCTGCCTTATCTACACGTATGCATCTTTATCTTTTTTCACCTGTTTCATATCTCAATGCTTAGATATTTGGCTTTCATCTTTAGTATGTTTCCAAAAATATTCTCTATAAAATCAGCAGTAACTTCTTTGTTGTCAAAATCAATGACCTCCCTCTGGTCATTATTCTATTCTACTTCTCTGTAAGATTTTATAATTTTTACCTTTTTCTTCTGGAGGCTTTTTCAATCTTGTTCTTTATAATAGCAATCTATCTTATGATGTCCTTAGTCTATAGCCTCTAAACCTTCCTCACTTATTCTTCTTTCCTTATAAATGACTTCAAAGAAAGACTTTATTAAAATCCCTCCCTGGGGCTGCTTTTCCTTTTCCTTGAGACACTCTCCTTGTGTAATGAGTTCTCCTTCAAATGCTTCATCTACCACTTTCACTCAGAAACAGACAAAGCCATTTACCAATTCTTACAAAAACATTTATTGATGCCTGAGGTCTATGCAAGACTGTACTATATCATCCAGAAAAAAAATGAAAAAAAGAGTAGCAAATATACAGGAATTGTAAGTCAAATAAATGGGACTGAAAAACACAGACAATGAAAATACTGTGTGATAATTATTTATAGAGTACCAAATGTTCTGAGAAGACAGAAAAAAACATGGCTATTCTGACAAGAAAGGGGAGGCCAGAGAAAGAGAAAGTGGATTCAGTGTTTAACAATAACTAAGAATTTACTAATCAGTATGACACATAAGCAGAAGAACAACTTGTACAAAATGATAAAGGTATGAAAGAACTTGGCATTTGTGAATAGTCCTACATGATGAAACTTTTCTATTGACTTAACCCAGTAAAAGAGCTAAAGGGCATCTTTACAGCACAGTCTTTAATACACTACTAAGTATTCCTAATCTCTGAAATTCCTTGATTCTATCTATGCACTAGTGTGAAAGATTCACTAATACCATACACTCAAAATTCAGAGAATTTCTCAGGCTAATTTGACAGGGATGCTTTTCAGTGTGTCTCTCTGGGGTACCAGTCTTCCAGATGTCACTAGTTAAGAAATTGCAACTTGGATGTGTGTTATATAGGTGCATCCCTGTTTAATTATTCACTTTTCAAAATATGGTTAATACAGCTACCACACATGCCCTATTGTCCTATTTCTCCTTCAGTGAATAAACATGAAACATGACATGAGACTTGTCCTGACTTTATGCTAGTTACTCTATGCTACTCTAGCTACTTCCTTTCTCAGAAAAAGTAAAATAAAATATTTGTCTGCTTTTCCCATCTCTTCTTCTTTACTTGCTATTGACGTTTTGTATAATTATGTTATCACATGTATTGAAACAGTATATTGAATAACATAACCCATAAAACAAAACTCAATCATAAGTTAATAATTTTCTGTAATTACTTTTTTTTCCAAATCAGTAAAGTATGGAAATGAGGTCACCCCATCATCCCCAATTCCTAAAAATGCATTGATATCTCATTCCAGAATATATATCATGAAGTTGTAGTGAATTTTTCTCTATAAATTTTTATATGCTTATTTATACCAAAACAATAAATGTAATATATGAAAACAAATACATAATAAAGAACTCATACACTATTGTTTAGAGTGATTTCAAAATTTACATCAATGGTATTATAGTTTATCTACTTGTTGCTTTTCCTAATCAGTCATTGACTTTTTGAGACTTTTCTATGTAGATATACTTAGTGCTAATTTATGCATATAAATTTCAGTGGTATGGTATGAATACTACATTCTATGGCATGAATATGCCCTAATTCATCTCTTAATTTCATTTCCCCTTCTAATTCGTTGAATGGTTCTACTGGAGACACACTTGTAACCTTCTGTTTGTGCAAATGTCTTGTAGTTTATCTATGAACTTAGAATTGTATTGGCAGTTTGGAAAGTATTGCCATCTACTATTATATCAAATCTTCTTATCTCTAAGCATCATGCTAATTCACAAACTAGTAAATAAAAACTCTGCATTAGACTTGTGGGATCATGTAAAACTCATTGATTTTCCTCGAATTACTTATGAAGGTGTTATTATGATGGTCAGTTTTCTCAAATACTAGGATAATGTGTTGTAGCACCAAATATTTCAATGACAATTATCATATAATTGTTTCACGTTGTTTTTTTTAATATTTTATTTATGTATTCATGACAGACACACACACACAGAGAAAGAGAGGCAGAGACACAGGCAGAGGGAGAAGAAGGCTCAATGCAGGGAGCCTGACGTGGGACTCGATCCCGGGACTCCAGGATCAGGCCTTGCGCTGAAGGTGGTGCTAAACCGCTGGGCCACCAGGGCTGCCCGAGGTTCACCGTTGTTAACCCAGGCAATTATAATATAATTGGTTCATCCTTGTTAAGCTAAACTGGAAAAGTACTTCCACATAGCAAATGGTCCATTTGCATGCATTAGTAAAAGAAAGATTAATATAAAATAAAATAACAAATGCATGAAACAAAGCAAACTGAAAGAATATACTCTAATATCTTATGCATAAACTAATTAAATCCTACACACTGATAAAGGGAAAATTATAGTTGCACCCAAAGATAATATTAAAACTAATTTTGTTATTTGTTAGACATGATGTGCCTTTCCCTCCAAAACATGAATTACAATTTTCCCTGGAATTCTACCATTTGAGAATCCTGTTTCTGTCAGCAGAACGAACACATTGGAATGGCTTTCTGTTTATATATGCAACTTCTGAATAATACTCAGTATTTTCCAGTGATTAAAAAACACATTATTATTCATCCATTCATTCACTCAATCATCTAGCATTTATGAGATGTGTTGCAAGACATGAAGTTGTATTCTGAATTAGAAAAGTAAGAAAAAAAGATATATTCTTGATTTCAATTAACTCAGTTTACTGAGCAACAATGTTTCTCTACACAAGAGAGAGGAATTGAAATCACAGAATTAATGAAGCAAGTGAGCCAACAAAAAAGAATGAATGATGAATTCTAAGAGGCTATGAAACTAAGTACGTAGTACTGAGAAGTGAGAGAAAAGCAGAAACAGAGGAATTTTAAAATATGAGGTCGAGTTCATAATTTCAGGTAAGTAAAAACAGATTAATCAATCTGATGCAAAGAATTTTTTAAAATAATTTTTTCAGCTATTATAATGATTTACTCCACATCTATTATTTGACATGCCCTACTTGATGCTTTATTGATACAGAAATTGAGATTGAGAGCCATTGGAAAATTTACCTTAGTCAACAGAATCCTAAATGACTAGTCAGTCTGGTTTTAATATCTATATTTTCTCCTCATCCTACATTGGCATATAATGAAGAATGGTAGTGTTGGTTCAATGATGAAAACATTATTGGCTTTCCCTTCGTAGTATTAGTAATCCTCATTTTTCAGAGGTTCAGAGAGAAGTAACTTGAAAAAATTGCTGGTAAGACATACATCCTTACCAAATAATGGTACTTGTCCTGTGGAAATCAGAAACACAAGAGGAAGTTAGTGACCAGTTCTATATTCTTAAACACCCATTACTGAGCTACTTCCCTCATTCCAACTCACTTTGTTCCACCCCTCTTAATTATGCCTGGTTGTATAGTACACAAGATCTTTCTATACTCCATTGTTTAAAGCCTAAAAATAATTATTTCAATGCTCAAAGTTCTTGTTTCCAAATGATAATAGTCAGAATATACTTAAATATTTTATTTTGTTATTTAAGATACATACCACAGATAGTTGAGACTATTTTAGAAGGTATGCATTAATGCTCTTTGTATTTTTATTCTAGAGGGCTCTTGAAGAAAATCATACTTTGAGTCTACCTTTGACCACTTTCCCCAAAACTAAATGCCTTAGTCCTTAGCTTCAATCCCAATTACTAAGCACATTGCCAAGATCAAGTAGATTCTCAATAAATGTGTGTTGGCTAAACAAACTAATGAATTAATTACTAAGCGAACGGATATGGCATTTGATGTAGGATCCTTACCCAATCTTTAACCCTGCAGAATAAGCAGGGTAGAAAAAAGTAAACACTTCTTAATAAGCGGTCAGTCAAGAGATCCATTATAACTTATTTAACTCCCTCGAAGGCACACAGATGTTCTTCTCCCATAGGGAGAAAAGAAGAGGCAAATGGAATTGAAGAGATAATAATGTGTCTTGTCAGCAGTTCTGAAGCAACTGCTAAAAAGATCTGCTATTAGCAAAGAGGGCTGAGAGATGATGCAACATAACAATCGTGTCTTCACACAGGAAGTAGAAAGCTGGCTTTTTAAAAATCAATCCTCTGCTATTTGCAATATACTTACAGATGAACTATGGCAGTAAAAATATATTAGTTTATTAATTAATTAGTTAATATAAGAGAGAGAGAGAGAGAGAGAGAGAAAATTCAATCATTATCCAAACCTTGAGATAGATACTTGGTTAAAATGGTACTTCTTTACATTTCTTCTCTAAGTAAAATTTGGAAAGTTATGAAAATTTGGAAACTATAGCCGGTTGTAATTCTCATGAGAAAATGGTAAAGAAATGTGAGTCTTTTGCAAAACTTTCTTCCTTTTCACATCCTTCTTCCCCCAGCTCTCTTTCTTATCTTCTCTTTGTATCTCTTTTTTGCTTTCTTTTTATTTTTTGCTTTCCCTTTTTCTATTCTCTCTCTCTTTCCTTCCCTCTCTTTGTTTCTAATGCTGTCTTTTCATATATATGTATATATTTCAAACACCAATTAAATTCTTCTCAAGGTCATGGCTGGTAGCATCTGGTATTCTTGATGAAAGTGGGATCAGTAAAAAAATCTGTATATGGAGAGGAAGAACAGGAAGTCCCTGGGCTCTGTGAAGCAACAGATGCTTCTTCCATCTGGCTGTGAGCAGAATTCCTGGGGGACAGAGGACAGGAAAGAGACTGTGGTGCAAATTCCTTGATGCTCTAGGATCTGTCACTTTAATGCTAAGCTTTCTCACACCTAGATGATGAACACAGTTTCCCTTTATAATTAGATAAGAAGGAAACTTTATGTATTGTTTTCAGAAGCAGAAGTTGGGTGGAAGTTTTAATAGCTAAGGAAGAAGATAAAGGAGCTTCAGGGTGTGCAGTTGCACCTTATTTTGCTGGCATACTTTGCTGAAAATAAATTGTCAGTATTAAAATGAAGTTTATTTCAGACTTGTCAGGGGCATTATTCCTGCAGTTGCTATTTGTTTAGTATTTTCTAAAATGTAATGCCATATTATAGATATTCATGATCAGAATCAGATAAATTTCCCAGGCTTTAACAAAATTAGCCCTGATCGGAATTGGGTGGCTTATTCTAAAACTATATTTAAAAATATTATATTTATGGGGTCTTGCCTCCTCATCCATCATGTAACTATACTATACATATGTTTCTGTGGTGGGGGACACAGTGGCGGAAGGTTGTGTGTCTGTGTTTGTGTGTGTGTGTATGTGTTCTGATTTCCTGAAAGTTAGAGCCTTGAGACTGTCACAAGTTAATATCCATGTGTGTATGTTTTCTGTATGTGCATTAGCTTTGAAGATCAAACCAAGGTTTCCAATAATCACATATAAAATAGAATTTAAGTATTAACATTTGTCATTTTGCATGCACTTCATTTTCTGTGCACTCTCATTACATGTAGAAGATAATAGAGGGGGGCAAAAAGACTTTCCACAGAACTAAGGAGGATATGGCTATTTGCATTTGGAAACAACCGGGGACTCTTTTAGTCTGGACAGTAAAACCAGAAGGGCACCATTGCTGCTGGTAGAGGGTGACAAATCTCAGTTTGGCATTCAGTTGGCACATGTGTCAATAGTGTCAACATAGAGAAAGAGTCTGTGTGTAAACACACTACGTCTGCTTTAACAATCACCTGAAATAAAACTAGTGATGCTAACTCATTTAAAGGACACAGCAGATAAGAAAGGTCACTATTGGTGGATGGCAAACAGCAAAAACAAAAACAAGAAAAGAGAAAAAGCAAGCTTTGGATCTCAGTGACACTATAATCATTTAAACAAACATAGTCAAGAGCAGAATTGGGGTGACCTGTCTCAGATACAGGCAGAACAAAATATAGGGAATTTAGATCAAACTTTTACAATCAATCCCAGACCATCTCATTAGGATCTTATCCTAAGTGAGAACATAGTCCTGTCTAGAGATGACAGAGTTCTGATCGCCTTAAAATATAATTTGATCTTTTTGGCCACTATTATGTCTCGTAGAACCAAAGCCAAACTGAACAAATGAAGCATCAGAAAATAAAACCTCCAAATATTAGAAGCACATTTCTTCTACTGATTTTCTTGACAAGTATGGAAAAGCTGTTTTCGTATTGCCCTTTATTATATCCATTTTCTGACTTTTGGATCTGCAGGGTTTTTTCCCGGTATTTCTCTTTTTTGCACACAAAGCTCATCATCTTGAATCTTTCTTTTTTATTCTTATATTTATTTTAAATTCTTCCACAGGTTTGAATATTTTAAAGAAAATTATGTTTAAATTATTAAATAGTACTCATTGATATGATTTAGGTTAATATAGAAAAGAAAAGCTATTTTTTAAAAAACTTGTGCTATTGATAAATTTAGACAATTTTTAGTATTTCAAAATCTTCAATGATAAACTATTTGTGAACTCAATTGTGAAAATTTTATAAAATGAGTAAGAAGAGAATCTAGAAAAAATTAATTTTCAGAGGGACTCTGTTAGTGTGTTGATAATGTTGAACTTTGCTTGAGTTCTTGCTACTGGAAAACAGCAAAGGTAAGAAATCCCCTACACTATAACCTTTTGTGTTCCAAAATATTTAACTTTGAAGGACTTCAATGTCCTCACATACTCTGAGTCAAGACTCACTTTACTCTTTTTTCAATGACTCTGATAGGATCCCTCTTCATCTTCATTCATGTTGTCTAATTTTATAAAACCTTAGGTTTTCAACTTAGTCCTTGAGACATACCTCATTAATGAAAAAATCTTTCTATTGCAATAACCCAAGTAAAATCATCTCCTTAATTGGTATATTTTGCCTTTCATATTGTTAAATTTATATCATTGTCATTGGCAGCAATCTATGAAGAAGGGTAAACACCATTTAAAATCTGCATTTCTCAAAATCTTAGAGAAGAACACAGGCAACACCCTTTTTGAACTCGGCCATAGTAACTTCTTGCAAGATACATCCACGAAGGCAAAAGAAACAAAAGCAAAAATGAACTATTGGGACTTCATCAAGATAAGAAGCTTTTGCACAGCAAAGGATACAGTCAACAAAACTCAAAGACAACCTACAGAATGGGAGAAGATATTTGCAAATGACATATCAGATAAAGGGCTAGTTTCCAAGATCTATAAAGAACTTATTAAACTCAACACCAAAGAAACAAACAATCCAATCATGAAATGGGCAAAAGACATGAACAGAAATCTCACAGAGGAAGACATAGACATGGCCAACATGCATATGAGAAAATGCTCTGCATCACTTGCCATCAGGGAAATACAAATCAAAACTACAATGAGATACCACCTCACACCAGTGAGAATGGGGAAAATTAACAAGGCAGGAAACAACAAATGTTGGAGAGGATGCGGAGAAAAGGGAACCCTCTTACACTGTTGGTGGGAATGTGAACTGGTGCAGCCACTCTGGAAAACTGTGTGGAGGTTCCTCAATCAGTTAAAAATAGACCTGCCCTACGACCCAGCAATTGCACTGTTGGGGATTTACCCCAAAGATACAAATGCAATGAAACGCCGGGACACCTGCACCCCGATGTTTCTAGCAGCAATGGCCACGATAGCCAAACTGTGGAAGGAGCCTCGGTGTCCATCGAAAGATGAATGGATAAAGAAGATGTGGTTTATGTATACAATGGAATATTACTCAGCTATTAGAAATGACAAATACCCACCATTTGCTTCAACGTGGATGGAACTGGAGGGTATTATGCTGAGTGAAGTAAGTCAGTCGGAGAAGGACAAACATTATATGTTCTCATTCATTTGGGGAATATAAATAATAGTGAAAGGGAATATAAGGGAAGGGAGAAGAAATGTGTGGGAAATATCAGAAAGGGAGACAGAACGTAAAGACTGCTAACTCTGGGAAACGAACTAGGGGTGGTAGAAGGGGAGGAGGGCGGGAGGTGGGAGTGAATGGGTGACGGGCACTGGGTGTTATTCTGTATGTTAGTAAATTGAACACCAATAAAAAAATAAATTAAAAAAAAATTCAAAAAAAAAATAAAATAAAATCTGCATTTCTCAACCAGCATGGAATATACTTTTTAAAAGTAGTGGGTTATTGTGGACATTGCTGCTATAAAAATAAGTGGGAAATATTAGAAAGGGAGACAGAACATGAAAGACTCCTAACTCTGGGAAACGAACTAGGGGTGGTGGAAGGGGAAGTGGGCGGGGGGTGGAGGTGACTGGGTGACAGGCACTGAGGTGGGCACTTGACAGGATGAGCACTGGGTGTTATTCTATATGCTGGCAAATTGAACACCAATAAAAAATAAATTTATATAAAAAAAGAAAACAGGCAAACAGTGGAAAAAAATAAAAAAATAAAAATATCATACTTACTGAAAAAAAATAAAAGTAGTGGGTATTTTAAATATTCTCAAAGGAACTATATATACTACATATGTGTACACAACATAAAGGAAAGAGGAGATTTGGCATTTGTTCTGTTTGTCACAAACTTCATTCAGAAAATTATTCACGTGGTAATAACTCAATACTCCTCAGAAATGAGTTATGTGACTCATTAGTTATATAAATTATTAGTAGCATAACCTTGAGGAAATTACTTTACCCAACTAAGCCTTTGTTTCTGGATATCCCTTTTTTCCTACCTCATCAGATGATTGTGAAGATTCAAATAAATAAAGTAAGGATGACTTAAATCCTGTGGTAGGATTGCCTGTTTTTGTATGATCTATCATTTTATCAAAACTCTAAAATCCCTTGGGACATCTGGGTGGCTCAGCAGTTGAGCGCCTGCCTTTGGCCCAGGGCGTGATCCTGGAGTCCCAGGATCGAGTCCCACATCGGGTTGCCTGAATGGAGCCTGCTTCTCCCTCTGCCTGTGTCTCTGCCTCTGTGTGTGTGTGTGTCTCTCATGAATAAATGAAATCTTTTTTAAAAACCTCTAAAATCCCTTATTTCAAGTCTCATCTGAAGAGATTTAGATATTGAGGTACCAAAAAGACTTCATTATAGTACCACTATGACCAGAAAAATGTTTGTTAGAAACTACTGTATCTTTCAGTGTAGAGTGAGTCACTACACCACACAACATTGCAAATTATAAGTACTTTTCTTTGTCATTTATAACATGAATTATACTGAGGTCAGAAGTGAATGGATACTGACTAGACATGCAATAGCTATTGCTTTAGAAAAAAAACCTTATTCAATAAAGTGTTGTGAACAATAATTAAGTGAATCATTCAGTTTGGAATTAAAGTTTCCCTGCATTTATAAAACTGAACTATGTATGAAAACTTGCAAATTGTATGTACTCATATTAAGCTGTCAAGTCCATAACTTACTGTTGACATACCCCTCCCATAACTATCTCATACCCTTTTTCCAGAGTAACCCATCCTTTAAGATGTGCTTAGTAAGAGAGGAATAGTACCTGGCCAGCCTGGATAAGAGCAGAATTAATTCTGCCAAATAAATAAGGCAGTGGATTTTTAAAACAAGGCTCACCATGGAGGCTGACTCTCTAGCTTTTATTATTTCAAATCTGAGACTATTAACAAGATAAAATAAAATGAAAAATATGGTATTAAATACACATGTGGAAAACTTCTATATAGCTTATACATATCCTTCTATTTTTCTCTTCGTTTTTTTAAGTTATATATAACTTTTAAACTATATTATAGTAATAATACCTAATGTATATTTCAGAGTCTCAGTAAATCCCACATCCTGCTAGATTCTCTTAGAGATTTATTTCATTTAATATTCTCATTATCATATTACCCTTCAAAAGCCTGTCTAAAGCTGTTTCTGAAAGAAACATTGATAGAAAAGAATCTATTATCTACTACTAAAAGATAGTAATTAATCATTACTAAAAGAAAGGTAATGTAAGTTATTTTTGATATGGTAATTTTAATATACTTATCACTTATGGTAAAATTTTGCATTTCTTTTCTTTTTCCTGTTTGCCAAGTTATCCTCAGCTAAGAACATTTAGATAGAAAATAGTTTATGGAAAAATACCTGCCTAATGATGAAACACTAAAAGAATGTTTTATATATTTATTTTATTTATCCTTTTAACATTTTTGAAAAATAAATTTCCTGAAACTGAGAACATTTATATTTTATTTTCTCAATAATGTCTGAAATATAATACTGAGCACTGAACATTTTTTCTGATAATAATACGAACCCCAAAGTAATTAAGACATATTTTAATATTCAATTCTAAGCCCATGGGGAAAAATGGACTTATTCATAAATCTTTCATTAAATGTGTTCAGGTAGCAAAATGTATGACGATATGATGGCTTATGAACATCCATCAGTTATTAAACAAAATTTTAAGTATTTATTTTAAAAAGATAATATAAGACACAAATCAACATGAATTAGATTCTATTACTAATTAGGATGCCATTTATTTACAGTTTTGATTGGAGTCATACATCCACTCATTAAATTGGACAATCTATCATTCCTTCAGGAGTTTATCAAATTATATTAAGTTGTTAATAAGTATGAGTCACTTGTAAGCGTTAAAATATCACCTAGATGAATGCTTCTAAAAGTAATAAAAATAGCAATAAGAGGAGCTTCATATGACTGTCAGACAGAAGGGAGAGAAGGAGAAGGGAAACAGTGATGGAGGAAATGACAAAGATTGTTACATCTGCTAATAAGTGTCTATTAAAACAATTTTTATGGTTTCTATAAGTGATATTTGTTGTATATTTTTTAATGGTTTCTCCACAATGGCATTCAATTAAAGAAAATAATAAATAAATATTTAAATAAGAATATGTATTTAAAATATTATTAATGCATTAGTCTTTGAGTTTTTACAAGAATTGTAGTAAAAAGTAACATCCTTTCTGAGGGTCAGTATCTTGATTGGACAAGGAAGAACTGAAAATCTGTAAAGTGATTTTCTAGACTGCATTTAATAGCAGGTTCCTTAGCTGTCAGGGGCTGAGTGACCACTAGAGGGCACTAAAAACCCGTACTCTGGTGATCTGCTTTCTCTTTTCTATCAACATGCTTTACCTGTTAAGTCATAACCACAAGAAAATAAGAAAAAATATATTACTCACTGAAATTGATTAAAAATTTGACTTATTGTCAAAGAACTAAAGTTTACGAAAGAAACAAAGCAGGTTAATACTTTTGTAAGGTAAATAAGAATAAAATCCTCATTTAAAAAAAAATTTAAGGGGTGCCTGGGTGGCTCAATTGGCTAAGTGTCTGCCTTTGGCTCAAGTCATGATCCCAAGTCCTGAAATAGAGACCCCTGGTCTGGCTTCTTACTCAGCGGGGAGTCTTCTCTCTCTCCTTGTGCCCTGCCCTATTGTTTGTGCGCACACTCTTTCTTACTCACTCTCTCAAATAAATAAATAAAATATTAAAAATTTTTTAGAAGTTTGATTTGGAGCTTCTACATAAATAGGTATCTCTAAGTAAATTTCCACAGAGGTAAAATGGTATGGCATAATGAGATGAGATGAATGATCTCAGGATTTGGATTTCAGATTTCTGATTTACAATCAGAATAATTATGATAGTTATCACTTATGATGCTTACCAAGTCCTCCATATTGCCCTATACAGATGATATATATATATAAAATATATATATTATTTCATTTTGACTCAATATTGCCAGAGCTATGATAAAATACTATTTACTAGAAAACTTGTTTCTATCTGAAGCATAATATTTAGTTCAAATAAGTCTTCTACATTAATTAGAAATGTTAATTCAAAACAAAATTTATCACAAATATGACTCCCTATTTTATTGTCCGTAAAAGAATAAGAGAAATATCTCTCACTGTCTCTATTTGTGTTGTAAGACTCCAGACAAAGCTGTCAGATAGAAAATACTATTATCCTCTTCTACTTGTAAGAAAACTAAGACACAGGGAGTTTAAGTTATTTGTATTTCTTAAAAGTATCAAGCTTTGCTACGTACTAAAAATTTATTGCAATTTATATGTTGAAACATGGTCCTAGAAGTTATAGTATATTAGAGGTGGAGCCTTTTAAAGGTAAGCAGGCCAATAAGCAGATCTCTCATGATGGGATTAGTGCCCTTTTAAGAATAAACAGGAGACAGTTTGCCATTCTCTCTCTTTCTGTCTTATGAGGATATAGTAAGAGCCATCTGCAAAAAAAAAGGAAGAGGGCTTTCATTGGAGCCCAACTATCCTGGCACCCTCATTTCACATTTCTGGTCTTCAGAACTATGAGAAATAAATTTCTATTTTTTTAAGTCATCCGGTCTATGATATTTTTGTTATAGCAGCTTGAATAGACTAAGACAAGCACAAAGTGCCAAAGCACTTATAAAATGTTACCCTGTCCTTTTATTTATATATTTAACTTAATATTTAAGTGTATCCTATTCTTACATTTAATCATATATATTTTTTCTCCTTTGGTTAAGAGGTGTAGGCCTCTACTGTCATTATTTAACACTTGTTACTTTGCTGTGTAAGTTTATGTAACTTTGTACTTTAATCCTTTCCTTTCATTGTTAATATTACATTTAAACCAGTTTTCTCCCATGATAACTATGGCTCAGGAAAATTCTAAAATTTGAAAGTAACAAACTAGAGAGTTATTTTCGTAAGGTAGGAAGGTACCATTAAATAAAGACAGCAAAAAAGTGAAAGTATAATTAAATCAGTAGGCTGAAATTGTGACATTTGGTCTCATATATTTAGAGGCATGGCTCACAGGGCTGTTACATAAGAAAACATCTCTGTGAGTTAGGAATGTGAGGACTGAATCTCATTGAATAAAAATTGTATTAATTCTATTAATAGGTCCTAACTGTTAAAGTTATATTAATAGGTCCTTTCCTTTTGAGTAAACCCTCTTAATCCTAGTTTCCCAAAACAGTCTAGAAAAATTTCAGGACTGAAGCCTATGTTTCTACTACCTTTGAAAATTCAACAAAGAGTTATGATAGAAATCTAATCAAAAATACCTCCTGTAGCTGAATTTTGAGTTTTATGGATGCTCTAATGCTTGTTGCAGCAAAAATTATTCTGAAAGAATTAACACAGTAAAGAGAGTACATTTGCAGAAGTGTCTACTTTAGACAGGGTGGTCAGACTACACTTCCTCAAAGAGGTGAGTTTTTACAGTATTAAGTGAGGTGAAAGAAACATCCAAAATAACACCTGAGAGGAAAGGTTTTTTTAGGCATAAGAACATAAAATGAGTGCAAAAGCCCTAAGGAGAAAATGAGTATGTAGTGCTCAAGGGATAGAAGGATAATCTCTGTGGATAAAGCTCAGTGACAAAGAGGGAGAATTGAAAGATAAAGGGTCATAAAGGTTGATGGGGGCCAAATCCTATAGGAAGTTGTAGGTCATGGCAAGGAATTCGGTTTTTCATCTAATTGCTATGGAAACAATTGGAAAGAAATGACATATGATTTTACTTCAGTTTTTGAGACATTATTCTGCTGCTAAGGGACTACATTGAGGCAAGAGTAGAAACAAATTGATCAGGGAGGTTGCTAACATGTAGTCCAGGGAAAGATTGGAAGAGATTCTTTGTGAGAGGCTACTGGATTTTACATACATTATACAGATGATGAACTAGAAGTTGTATTTGCCGCCTGGGGAAGAGTCAAAGATGAATCCTAAGGTCCAGTCAGAGCTACTCAGCTGACAGTGAAGCTTTGCTTATCTAGGGAGGAGTGACAGGAAAATATTTACTATGTAAAGCAAGAGCTGTGCCATTTAGATTACTGCCTTGAATTCAACTGCTGCCTGGTAAATACTTAATTGGTATTCCATGCTCCCGTGGTTTACATAAAATACAAATATAAAAGTTTCCATTATTCAGATTGTTTGTGAAATAATAAGTAGCATATTTATATATTGATAACATATATAACTTTTCCAAAGAGATTTCAGAACTCAGAAGTAACCAAAAATGAAAATATAATCTGACTTAGAAACTCTAAATGAACTTGAATGATTGTATAAATTAGAAAATAATGTACTAATGGTGTAAAAACAGAGTTTTCAAAAACAGAGAAAGTTGGCTTAACCCATTCAATAAAAATTATATTGGACAGATTCTTTCAATTTGCATAAAATAAGAACTACAGTTAAAACCTTAGGAGTAGGAATGCCTAGGTGGCTCAGTGGTTGAGTATCTGCCTTTGGCTCAAGGTGTGATCCCCAGGGTCCCAGGATCAAGTTCTGCATCGGGCTCCCTGCAGGAAGACTGCTTCTCCCGCTGTCTCTCTTTCTGTATCTCTCATGAATAAATAAATTTTAAAAATCTTTTAAAAGAACATTAGGAATAAAAAGATCTGATGTATGTACAAAGACAGAGAGGGAGAAAAATAGACACATAGAAAAGGATTATTACAAGCACATGAGGTGGGATAATTCAGATGTTTTGCTGTTGCGTAATTCTAAAGTATATATGACAGATTTTTTTTGTCATGGCGCATAATAAAAATTGAGTTAGAAACAAAAAACACCCTTTCATTAATTTTTATTGCAATGATAAATTGTACTATTATGTAACTAAGTCTTGTCCTTGTAAAACAAGAAACTGTCACTGGGAGTCAACATGGGAAGTTCACTGAGCAGATCAAAGAAAGGGAACACTTCTGGAAGTAATAAATAATTATTAGAAGTGCTAAGGAAAGGAGTATCGATGCATTAAGTAAGATGTGTATGGAAAACTGGAAATAGTCAAGAGTGGCACACAATTGTAAACATCCACCTTCTAAAGAAAGGACAAATGAATGATTGATCAAATTAACAGATCTATTTCTCATGTATGCTTTGATCATCCACAGAAAAAGAGAGAGAGAGAAAGAGAGAGAGAGAGAGAGACAAAGAAAAAAAAGAGGATAGAATTAGAATTGGCACTAGCATGTGGTAGAGTAAGTTGAACTGAACTGAATTGAGCCGCTTTGAATTGAACTGCATTGAATAAAATTGAATTGGGGATTTGTACTGATTGTGAATAGCTGGCTGTGTGAGAGAGTGGCTGAGTGATTATCCAGGACCTTTATACTAAAGCCAAGTGTGTGAGATTGCTGCAGATTTAGTGGAAAAATAAAATGAAGGTTTGCTTCTAACAGGAATTGGATATTAAGACAGTAAAGCATAATCATTAAGAATGGAAGAATAAAAAAGCTATTCAGAGAAAAGAAAAGAGAAGAAGAAAAAAAAAGAAAAGAAAGAAAAGTTGCTACAAATAGATGCCAGAAATAAGAGAAAATGAAGACAAAAAGAAACATAAGAAGAGAAATACAGGAATAGAGGCCTATTGAAAGACATAGACTAATAATTATTTGATTTACTATTTACTAATTCTTGGATATTACCAGACTTAGGTACAAATTCAGCTTTCATTTCTTCTTCTAAGAGTTGACTAAAATGTGTCAAACCCTATCCCCAAAGCAGAAGAGCCACTAAAGAAGGAATTATCCATTGATGGCTCTTGAGCAATGGCAGAGGATCTTTGAATAAGTGCATTGAGGTTGACAATATCCTGTGTCAGTTCTTCGTAGCTTCACATCCATTATCTTGCCAAACACAGAAGAGTGAGATTGGTAGTCTGTGGCATTTAACCATTTCATGGATGTCAACCAAGAGCAAAATATAGATAGTACTAGAGGTCCATTATGAATAAGAATATTGTTAAATGGAGTCTTCATTCTAAAGCCATTAAAATATAACAAACTATATTCTTCTAGTAAGCTCTACTATTTCACAAAAAACAACTCTTTCATATGGGTAATAATCTGTTCTCCTTGCATCTAAAAATACTATATTTTGTGACAATCAGCCATCTGCCTCTTCATTCTGTGTAACTTGCAAACATGAAACATTGGGTTAAGAAGTCTTCTGCAACTCTGAACTGCAGTAGGCTGTACTAGCCAGAGGAAGCTGATGACATGCATCTTGTCCCAACTCTGCTTTCAGTGACTTCAGATTTGTTGCTTGAAATCAGCAACGGTGGGAGTATTTATACCTCAGAAGTCAATGAAGGCCACAAATAGAAATTCCTTCTAACACCAGTACCCAATCCTTGAACATTTATCAGCACACTATTTCCAAATGAGGTTGAGGGCAATAAAAACCAGTAAAACAAGGGATAGCCACAAAAAGAATGTGTCTGTCCCTCTATCTTGTACTCTCTATTTACCACAGTGTGTTGGCAATGGATTGTTAATGGCATTAGAGAGATATAGATTTAAATGCCAACTGGTCATTTAATAGCTATGTGACCTTTGACACATTAAATAATTTTTCTAAACCACTGTTTCTACACTTCCTCTTTCTCATAGGACTGTAGAGAGATATACGAGAAATAATGTGTGTAAAATATTTAACTCCATCCTTAGCAGATAGTAACTGATAGTGCCTAATAGTAGGTACACTCATTAACTATTGCCTCAGCTTTGTTCACTATCTTTTTGATTCTTTGTTTCTCTCCATCAGACTCCATCATAGTACTTATCAGTACTTGGTTGGATGCTTGATTCTATTATTTTAGCTCTCAGCTAGGCTTATTTCTTCCAGCTAGATCATGAACTCTTCCTGGTAGATTATCCATCACCCATTTGGTGTACCTGCCACCTTTATACATTTCAATCAGATCCTGTTTATATATCTTAGTCTATGAAATGAGCACAGTTTAGGGGTGCCTGTATGGCTCAGTTCCTGGGATTGAGCTGCACCTTGGGCTCCCAACTCACTGGGGAGCCTGCTTCTTCCTCTCCCTGTGTTTCCTGTTTCCCCTGCTTGTGCTCTCTCTTTCTCTGTCAAATAAATAAATAAAATCTTTAAACAATAAAATAAAAGAAGCATAGTTTAAATGGGCATATTTATAATTAATTTTCACTTACAAATCATGTACTAAATAAACATGCATGTATTATGATTACATTGAAGTGAAATGTCTCAAAGATAATAAACATTTAAAATAATTTTGTTAAAATATATAAACTTATTTATTAGTCTTTCTGTTTAATAGACATTTCTGATTTTTAAAATAATATTTAAATTCGCTAAGCAGTTTTTAAATTGTATTTTTACTTTTTTAAACAATAAAAATGGAGCAGCCTGGGTGACTCTGCGATTTATCTCCTGCTTTTAGCCCAGGGCATGATTCTGGAGCCCCGGGATTGAGACTGCATTGGGCTCCCTGCATAGAGCCTGTTTCTCCCTCTGCCTGTGTCTCTGCCTCTCTCTGTCTCTCATGAATAAATAAATAAAATCTTTAAAAATAAATAAATAAAAATGTACTTATATATAAGAGATGAACATAAGTCACTTATTCTTAAGGTAAGAGAATTACAAAGAGGAAAATTTATTTTTATTTTTTTCTAAATTTATTTATTCATGAGAGACAGAGAGAGAAAGGCAGAGACATAGGGAGAGGGAGAAGCAGGCTCCATGCAGAGAGCCCGATGTGGGACTCCATCTGGAGATTCCAGGATCAGACCCTGAGCTGAAAGCAGATGCTTAACTGCTGAACCACACAGGCATCCCAAAGAAATTTTATTTTAAAAGCAAATCATTAGGGATGCCTGGGTGGCTCAGTGGTTGAGCGTCTGCCTTTGGCTCATCTAGCGATCCCTGGGCCCTGGGATCAATTCCCTCCTCAGGCTCCCCACCAGGAGCCTGCTTCTCCCTCTGCCTATGTCTCTGCCTCTCTGTCTCTGTCTCTCATGAATAAATAAACACAATCTTTAAAAAAATAAAATAAATAAAATTATTAAACAAAGAGAAAAGTTCTATGACTGCAAGTCAAAACCTTCTTTGTCACAACTCAGGAGTAACAACAACTTAGTTTCAAACTAGGTGTCTTATTTTTTATATCTAAATTGAGAAGTAAGAGTTACAATGATTTCTTCCATTCTTCTCCTCCAGCATTTTCTAAATCACATTATCTTTTGTATTTCTACCGAGAAAAAAACTTTCTATAGTTAACCCAATAGAAAAAACTAATATTAATACAACATAAGTATACTGTAAATATTATGGAGCCTAAAACAGGAAAAACTGTAATATGTCAGAAAGATATATACATCCCCAGATAAAGTATTTTTAATTGAAGGATTCTAACAGATGGCAGCAAACATATTTCAATTTTTAAATAAAGCTTTAAATCAGTCATGAACAGTTATCAGAATTATAAATATGGGACACTTCAGGAAAGTATCCATCACAGAGGTCAGCAACCTAGGAATATGGGTAAAATGCAATCCTTTTCAAATTTTTATAAACTGCACTTGGTGGCTCAGCGGTTGAGCATCTGACTTTGGCTTAGGCCATGATCCTGGGGGTCCTGGGATCAAGTTCCACATCAGGCTCCCTGTGGGGAGCCTGCTTCTCCCTCTGCCTATGTCTCTGCTTTCTCTGTGTTTCTCTCATGAATGAATAAATAACATATTTTTAAAAATTTTTATAAACAATATTTTATTGGAACCCCACTACACACAATTGCCTATGGCTGCTTCTGTGCTACAGTAGCAGAGTTGAGTAGTTGTGAGACTATATGCCCTGCAGAGGCTAAAATAATATACTAGCTGGTCTTTTACAGAAAAAGTTTGGTGACTCCTATTCTTTATTATTGTAAAATGAAAGGCACCACCAGCAGGTTTTATCACAATAGGTAATGAGATTATTTTATGATAAAAGTACTAATATTAAAAAAAAAGTACTAATATTTTCTGAAAACAAAGGCTATATCAAAGGAGAATAGGTCATGATGCTATTCAATAAGATAAACACGCAATAGATGTGAACATTAACCTTAGTATTGTTCTGTTTTCTGCCCTTCTCCCAAATAAATACTCCAACTGCAAGTTCAATCAACAACTTAGACTTCTTCAAGTACTTTGTGGATTTCTTGTCCCTGGTCTTTGTTATCATTTAATGGGCTAAAAGCCTTAGAGATTTCTCAGTTTAAAATAATAGACTATCCATTCATCTCCATTACATTTTCTTTTTAAAAAAATATTGTATTTATTTATTCATGAGAGACACAGAGCGAGAAAGAGAGAGAGGCAGAGAAACAGGCAGAGGGCGAAGCAGGCTCCATGAAGGGAGCCAGATGTGTGACTCAATCCCGGGACTCCAGGATCATGCCCTGAGCCAGAAGGCAGATGCTTAACCACTGAGCCACCCAGGACGTCCCATCCACTACACTTTCTTTTATTTGGTATTGCCTCTTGCTTTCTACTTCAAAGGAAATAGAGAGGTCAAATTTAATTTATTAAAAATCTAATCAGAAAAAAAATCTAATCAGAGATTGTTGTTAGTAATACTTTCTTTGTCTTTAATTTTCTCAATTCTTGTTTTCATAACGTCAGTATTGGTCCATAGAAAACCTAAACTTAGCTCTTATGGTGCATTATACATTTAAGTTCACTTATCTTGAGTGACCTTAAAGTTCACTGAGTTGTACATATACAGGTTTTTTAAAAATCATTTTTACTCAATTAATCACTAGCTAATTTTTTTTTATCTCTACAGTCTAGTAGATCATTCTGAGGACTGATTTATTTTCTTTAAAAAAAAAACGTGTTTTCTTCCACCACTATTACTATATAGTTGAAATACCCTCAAATTCCAAAACTACACAATGCCAGCAATTTAAGCATACTTAATACTAGGAGTGCAGTATTTCTTGTAATCTAAAAGGAACTGGACTACAGAATGAGTTTGTGTTGAGTTATACAATTCTTTTTACGGTTAGATCAAGTTAGAACTCATACAATAAAAAGAATGATACCTACAAACCTATACAGTGAATCAGCCTTGGGAAGCATAGGAAAAATCATTCACATAGCAGCAATACATATTTTCTTGTAAGAGGTAATTATTTAAGAAAGGAAACATGTCAGCATACAATATATTTTCATATGATTTGTTAAGTTCCACCTAGAGTGATTGCTTAAGTTTTCCTTGTGTAATTGCTTAGAAGCTTTATTTAAGTTCTTTGAAATCCTCCCTGCAGCCAGCAATTATGGCAAGTCTAGTTTCATCTGAAGTCATACCAAAAGAAATATTATGTTAATAATTCTGGCCATAAACACTTATGGGATGTTTGATTATAATAGTAATTCAGTGTGCTTCTTAGACTCTATAGGAAGTAACATACTTAAAGGCAACAACGCTTCATCTATTATTCTAAGAGAGAACAGATGATTTTATGAAACATATTAAAATTGTTCTCATAGAAAAAAATGGGTTATACATTCTGATACGGAAGTGTGTTATCTGTGGAAAGTAGGTTGATGTTCTTCCTGGATTCTCACTCTCTTGGTGAATTTTCAATGTCTATGGCTCAAGTCTCAACCTCCAAAGTCTCTACAGTTTGATTTTCACTTATGAATTTATTCCTTCAATGACCAATAATTGAGGGTCTACTACATGCCAGGAATCATTTTAGTTCCTAGACTAGTAGACCAGTAAAGGAAAAAGTCCTAAGTCCCTCAACTCATGGAGCTTACTTATATTCTATTGGTGAAATTCACAACATTTTCTATTAGGTAATCACTCTCTTCTAAGCATTTAGTTGAACTCACTTATTTATCACTATGACTTATGGGATAAGATATTAATATTTTCTCTATTTTAAAAGTGAGGCACAGAGATACTAGGTAATTTGTTCAAGGTCAAACTAGTAAATGACCATGCTAAGGACTGCAAAAGTTGGTTTCATGGTCTTTTAGGACATTTTAAAATTGGCAGCTTATTTGTGATACAAGAATGAATTCAATTGTCCAGGTCATATTATCTTTTTAGAGACTTAAAAATATATTAGTTCATACTCCTGTGCAAAAATTCAATATTGTAACCTTTAATTCTGGAATATGTCTATTCCTTGGCAAGGCTGACCTATAAATGTCACAGTACTTGACTTTAATAATGTTGTACTACAACTGTAAATTTTGTAAATTTCAAAGAGGGAAATTCTTATTTTCTGTATACCAAGAGAAAACATTTAAGTAGTGGCAGGATATCTAGATAATTATACACTCAAATATTACTTGTGGGTGTGGGTACCTAAAAGGTGCTTAAAATTGTACATCTGTTTATGTTGAATACTCTTCAATTACTCATGTATTCCCCAAGTAGCTTAATGAGTTACTGCTCAATATATCAATGAGGAGACTGTCTTGTCAGTAAACAGAAATGACCAGGCACTGTAATACAATTTAATATGAGGAATTGTTAACCAGGTTATTGAAGAAGCAAAAAGAGAACACTAAGGTATCAGGGGGGTAACAACTTTAGGAAGCAGCTGAGCTAGGATGCAGAAAACAAGGGAAAGAACTTGGAAGTTATAAAACTCAAAGATTTAGAGGAGGGGTCCCATGGGGATGAAAATCAAGTTTCTGGGAAGTGGGTTTTACTGTGCTAATGTTGGAGTCTCTGAACTCATGGGTCTGAGCTCCAGAAGGGGGAGGCAGCTGGCCAATGCCGATGTCCTCAGATGGAAACATGCTTACACTGAGAATTTTTTAAAAGATTTTATTTATTTATTCATGAGAGAGGCAGAGAGAGAGGTAGAGACAGGAGAAACAGGCTCCATGCAAGGGGCCTGATATGGGACTTGATCCCAGGACTCCAGGATCATTTCCTGAGCCAAAGGCAGACGTTCAACCACTGAGCCACCCAGGCATCCCTCTTACACTGAGAATTAATGTTTCCAACGAATGTAGTTTAACGTTGTAGAGGCAAGAAGCAAACTTTCTACAAGAAATAAATAGCTTTAATAGTGAGAGGAGCCTCACCTACTACCTCACCCACTACTAATTTCCAGACCAATGCAATCCCATGTATTCTGGCTTATGGGAAAGACATCGCCATGCATTGGTTGCTGGTGCAAAAATACACACAACATCCTATAAGACAGAGTTAAATTCTTTCAGGGTGTTATCTTGTAAATGGCACTGTGATTGACCCTTGTATTCAAGAATCCATATCTAGAATTGTGTCCATTCCAGTGAAGACAAATCTCTGCCCCTTCCATGATGAAGGAATCTGCTATGAACAACTTGTCCCAGGTCCTGGTTGGTCCCATGGTAAATGGCAGCATGTCAGTAGGTCAATATTGGTCTCTGCTGATGGTATGTTTGGCCTTTATCAGTAGTAGTATCCAGGCCCTACTTGGTGAGAGGAAGTTTATGTAATTGAATTCATGCATACTTATCAACTTTGCAACCATGGCCACTTTGTATTTGGGATTACTGAGCAATTATTGGGTGGCTGGAGAAAGATGCTGACTGACATGTCGTTTTATCCACTTTATTTCTGAGAGCTTCTTTTTAGTGGGTACATTAACATGAAACACAACTTCCCATTCTGTGTCCAATCTGTGAGGTCCAAACACATACACATCTTCACCAGATGCTCTTATAACCCATTTTCAAATTGTGTTCATTTTATGTTTTGTTTACTCATCCAAATTGATAGTAACAGTTCAAGAATGAATGTATATTTGATTCTGGGCTACCCTAGAAGGTCATAGCAGTGGTACTGCTGTCTACAGAATTCTGTTGAGCAACAGAGCATAACATAGAACTCTTTGGAAACCAGGACCAAGTTTTACCCCCTTTAGTTAACTATCACAAAAACTGTCTTTGAGTCTGATACACAACAGTAGATTAATAAAATACTACCTTCCATGATAGAAAATATGAACAAAATAAAATTGGTGTCCAAACACCGATAGAATTATCCTCTAGAATCTTCAGAAGAAAGGCAACTCTGCCAACCCCTTGATTAGAGCTAGAAGATTCATTTCAGATTACTGAATATCTGAACTGTAAGATAATAACTTTGGGCTGTTATAAGAAGCTAAATTTATGGCAATTTGTTACAGAGGCAATAGAAAGCTAACATACCAGTTTTTCCACTAATGTCCTCTTCATTTTTCAGGTTACACTCCAGAACCCCACACTGAATTTTTATGTCATGTCTACTTGACATCTTCCAGAAACTGAAAATTTCTCAATCTTTGTATATTTTATGATTTTTGACACTTTTGAGGAGTACTGTTCAAGTATTTTCTGGAGTTTTCCTCAGTTTGTGATTGTCAAATATTTTCCCATAAATAGACGGAGGTTATTCTTTTGAGGAATAAATACCAAAAAACTTAAGTCTTCTTTTCTTCACACCATATGAGGATACATATGATATCAACATGACAGATTGCTAGTGATGTTCATCTTGATCACTTGGTTAAGGTGGTATCTGCTAGTTTCTCCACAGTAAATTTACTTTTACTCTTTTTCCATGTTTTCCACATTTTTCCACAGGAGTCATTTTTGGACATATATTAAAACATTTAAAAAATATTTTGGGGGCAGCCCGGGTGTCTCAGTGGTTTAGCGCCACCTTCAGCCCTGGGCATGATCCTGGAGACCCAGGATGGAGTCCCACGTCAGGCTCCTTGCATCGAGCCTGCTTCTCCCTCTGCCTGTGTCTCTGCCTCTCTCTCTCTCTTTCTGTGTGTCTCTCATGAATAAATAAATAAAATCTTTAAAATAAAATAAAAATTAAAAAAAATGTTTTGGGGGAGATGCTTTGATGTTATGCAAATATCCTATTTCTCCTTAAAGCTCATCTGCTAATTTTAGTATTGATTAGAGGATTTTGCTGGCAGCAGTTATCACCGGGGTATTCCAATGATAATTTTCTATCTTCCTCATTTCTTCTCCATATATTATTTGGAAATCTTCCATGAGGAAGATTGCCCATTCCCCCCATTTTAAAGAAAATTATTCAGCCATCTATTTATATTGGTATAGACTCCTGGATTTTCACTGTATTACAATATAATATTATTATAATTTACTTTGTTGTTTAAATTGCTCCAGTTTTGAGTATTGGAGCTTGTTCAGGCTAATTCTTTCTCCTTTTGACAAGAATCCTGTACCCCTCATCTTTTTTTTTTTTTAACTTCTTTACTTTCAATAGAACTACAAGATACTTAAGTTTCATAGTTTATTTTTCCTGTCCAAATCCAAGAATTAACCATTTCTTCAAGGGTCACAGGCTCCTTTTATTGAATAACTGGCATTTAGAAACTAAGGAATGACTCTATATATGCTCATATAAAAATTGAATTTTATTTTACTTTAAAATAAGCAGTCATATTTATGTTTACAATTATTGTGAAAAGTAAGAAAAATAGAAAACATTAAAGAAAATAATAAAAATCATGGTGTATCCCATCATCCTGTGATAATCAATTAATTTCTTCATGCACTTTCCTGCTTGTATATTATTTGTACGAGGATATGATTATGATTTGAGGTAGGCCTTTAGTTTTTGCTTAAATGCTTCTTAATTTTTTATTATGATTCATTATTAGACATTCTTTGAGGATCTGTACTATGTCATGGTTCATTCTATTTCGGAACTTCTGTGTAAGAGATGTGTGGAAATCAATTCATGCACATGCAATGACCCAAATAAAAGAATAATACAAGAATATGTTCTTAATTTAGATGAAAAGGAAATTGATATAGTCATGTAGATACTTATCTGAGTAAAGGCATTTAAAATAAAAATCATCAGTATGAGACTTCTGGAGCACAGTATCATTAAAAAGGTCTGATCATAGCCACAAAAAGAAAAATAGAAAATTTGACAGTTTCTCCTGGCTTTACATATCTGTCTGTGCTTTGTAATTACTTATCTATTTGTGTTTTATAACTCTCATTGCTTTTTTAATTTTACATATAATTTCCATTTCAATAGTGAAAGAATACAAAGTGACACAAATTGCAAATAGGATTAGTGTATCCATTTATGCAACACCAGTTTAATGTACATATTTATTGATAATAATTTTTAGACTTTTAATCAAGGGACAATAATTTATTCTAGTGTTGGATTTAGTTTAAAAGAAAATGAACAGAAGAATGATTAGAAGATTTAATCTGTACAAGAGAGATGGAATAAATAAAGCCTACTATACTCAATCTCTTCAGCAGCAAAATAGAATAGAATTTGCAACAAAAATGAAGGGTAACAATAAAAAAAGAAATAATTATTATATGATATTGGTGATACACAAATGCATAATTAAATGTTAGGCACAATTTGGCTTATGTGTTTCATAACTGGTGGAACAATGTCTGAATCAAGTTGAATCTTTATTGTCAAGGCCAAGAACAACTTTTTTTTTCTTTACCTACTCTACATTATTTATTGTCATATTTTATACTCAATATTTTGTTTTTCCAAAATAATTTATTGGAGTACACTAAAACAAACAATAACCATCCCTACCCAAATAAATTTGAAAATAGTTTCCTAAATAGACCTTAAAATGAATAAAACAAAAACGATTTTCACTTTTAATTAAAGCCATGCTATGTGAAGATTTTGTAAGTGGATCTAGGCAGTATCATTTTAGTTTCTGGGGGAAAAGTCACCACAAAATATTGATATTATATCTGTAAATATAGAAAAAATCAACATAAATGTATTTATTTTTTACTTCTACATAGCAAAGTACCACAAGCCTAACAACTTAAAACAATATACATGCACTATCTCTCAGTTCTTATAGGTCAGGAGTTCTGATATGTCTTAGCTGTGTCCTCAGTAAGGCAATAACCAAAGTGTCTGCCAGAGCTCAGTTCTCATTAGAAAGTAAATAAGAATTTACTTGCAATAGATCCAGAACTAAACTCACTCTGGTTGTTAATAAAATTCATTTCCTTGAAAGTGAGAGCTTCTTTCTTTGGAGTTCTCTCCCACTCATACAGGCACCATAGTTCCCCGTCATGAGACACTCTTCATTGGCCACCTTACAACATGGAGACTTGCTTCTTCCAAGCCAAAATGAGATAAGGATAGCAGGTCAGCTAGCATGACTCAGTGATATAGAATGTACTATAATCACAGGAGAAATACTGAATTACCTTTCACATTTTCTTTGATTTAGAAGCAAGTCAAAGGTCCTTCCCATACTTAATGGACAAGATTATACACGTTTGTGAGCACCAAAAGGTGGGGATCAGGGAGGGGTATATTAAAATCTGTTTTCCACATTCTGATACTTTTCCCCCCTATGACTCATATTCCTCCCACATGCAAAATGCATTTACCTCATACCCAAGGTTCCCAAGACGGTAGTGTTATTAGAACATCAGCTCAAAAAAATATAGCATCAGCAATGTCTAAAATCTCATCATATAACTAAGATCCAAGTGCTGATAATTATCTCATCTGTAATCCTTTAAGTATCTCCTGGGACATTGTTTCATCTGTCCATGGACTTGTGTAACTGAAGACACAAGTTATCTGCCACTACACACCCAATATACAATGGGGGGAGAGGCAAAGTCTGACAGCTGTAGACATCACCCTTCAAACAATGAAATGGAGGGTGAAAAGAAGTTACTGATCCATAGCAGTCATGAAATCTAGCCAGGCAAATGTTGGGAGTTCCTTGCTTAGATTTAAGGCCTGGGAATAACTTCAGTAAAAAGGAAACTCTCTTTCTCCTCATGATTTTGCATATAATATCATATGACTCCACTTTCTGGGCTCTTGACCCTGAATTCTGGGCTCTTGGTTCCACCCTCTGAGTAATCTTTACTTATTCAAGCTGTGGTTCCTTCTTTGTTGTTTACTTAAAGTCTTCAGTTAATTAATCACTATTCTCCCATATTTTATGATAGACATAAAGAAAAAAAATACAGGTGGCATCTTCAACACTTTCCTTTGAAATCTCTTTAGACATATTACCAAGTTCACCACTTTTGTCCATTTTATTTTATCCCTCCCCTTTTGTTTGTGCTGGAATAATTCAAAGTAGCCATTACACCAATTTACCTGTCAAATACTGATGTTTATATCTCTCATCAATACAGATGCTCTAAAAATTAGCCACTATGCCATTATTACAGATTATAAAATGTCTATCCTGCTTTTTCCCTTTCTTAAAACTATGTAAAGAACTTTCTTGAGGGTTAGGAAAGTAGAGGTACCAAGAACTCTTTTACTATGCTTATCTCAAATCTGAACTTGTAAAAAATTCTCTCTGTAGAATAACATGTTAGCTTCAGTGGCTTTTTGCTGTCCATAGCAAAATACAAGGATTTTTATTTAAAAATAGTCACAAATGACTGAAAAATTTTCATTGCAAAGAAACCTTTAAGAAAAGCAGTGCTTTCTTTTAAACTTTCCAAATGTCTGTTGTTTATTTTGTGGTGTGTGTGTGTGTGTGTGTGTGTGTGTACATGTGTACTTACCTGTGTGTATGTGTTGTGAAAAGCTCATTCAATAGGGAGGAGACATAGTGAGTAGGTGCTCAGACCTGACCCTGATAAAGACTGAGGACCTTCATAAACCTGTGCCTTTTGGTAAGTTAAAGTCCAGTATTTGGCAAATATTCTCTACAAATTTCTATAATTTTTTTCACCACCAAAAGGTAAGAATTCCCTCCATGGTAAGAATAAGCTGACATTTGAGGAGGCAGAGACTTGCACATAGCACTCAGTCTCTTTAAGCCAATTTGCAATTTTGTCTCCTTGTAGACATACCACATTTCTTCATCCCTTGTCAAGTTTGCACAACTACACTGAGAGTTCATTAAATCTGTGGCAGTATACTGATTTAGGTTACACTTGAGTCCTTTTTCATCCCAATCTAAAAGTATTTGGGGAGTACATTTGTACTACAGTCTGGACTTCTGTTTCAACCTAAGTATTATAGACTAGATAGTACACCAAAGTGAATAACCTAATTTCCTTCAATTTCTAATTGTACTATATTATAATTAAGGGGATGCCAACATGCTTTGGTAATCAGTGAATGTTGTCAAGTTTACCAAGGATTAAAAATATACTCAGTTGCCCTCATCCTTTGCAAATATCACACTCCAATACAACTCCCATACCTACAAATAGACACAGAACCTCAAAAAAATTCTGATCCTTTCTTGTCTATACTGAATAAAGTCAAATCTTCATAATTTTCTAAGATGTGTAAATATAATTTGTGTTGAATTATCTACTACCCCTACTAAAATTGTATCTTTGTTATATATGAAATGAGAATAAAAATAGTAATAATGATTTCAAAAGAGTGTGTCATCAATGAAATAATGTAAGTAAAACTGCTTAGATGAGTGGTTGACACAAATGGTGCCAAATAAATATTGGTAACTATTACTACTAGCTGGGTCCTCACTGAATCCTCAATCCCTATCCTTTTCTCCAGGCCAGTATCACTGCATTCCTGCTTAAAACAGTTAGTTAAACTAGCAGTAGTATGCTATTCATTTGAGAACATAGAGAATAGGAAAACACATTTAAGACAAATAACCCCTAAATCTAAACACAAGGATTTAGTCTGGCTTATTCTTATATATACCCTAACCAGTGTCAAACACAGACTTATTTTTATTCCTCATCATGGCACTAGGAGAACATCTGGCTTTTGAGTAGGATAATTGATATCTGTGACACTGACATTACTGGCAAATTATAATTAATTTCAACTACAAATAAATATTGTTTAAAACAATATTGTGACCTTGGAATCATCAAAAGTAAAATGAGTTGAATATTACATCAAGTTCATAAAGTCAAAAATAAAAAGAATATTATTTTTATATGGCAGGAGTTTATGTTTCTACTGCTCAATTCAGAAGCAGAATGTTTTTAACAGAAGGAAAGGGTGCCCTCTAGTGTTTTAATGAAAGATGAACAGTTAGATAAACGATTCCTCTCATTTGAATTTTATATATATGAGGTTCTCAACTGAAAATTATATTAAGTAGTGTGTACATTTAGAAAAAAAATAAGCAGGGCTATTAGTATAAGGTGTTAGGAAAATGCATGGTGTTCCTGATTCAATTTTTTTGACATTGGTTGAAATATTAGATTCAGTTATGCTGATTCCTTCTTCTGTTACCTAATAAAAAAAACTCCTCTGCCTCTAAGTTCTGCCTCAAGTTTGGGATTGCTACACATTTACAAATTGTATTACAAATGTCAATGTAAAAAATTACATAGACACATTTTTATCACAAAAATGTTGATTGCGCACTACTATATTTCCCTTAAGTTGACTGCTTCCATAGCTGGCCTTATTAGATCAAAACAATGTAAATTATTCTCTGAAAAATGTATGTAAATTAAAAATTAGGGATCCCTGGGTGGCGCAGCGGTTTGGCGCCTGCCTTTGGCCGAGGACGCGATCCTGGAGATCCGGGATCGAATCCCATGTCGGGCTCCCGGTGCATGGAGCCTGCTTCTCCCTCTGCTTCTCTCTCTCTCTCTCTCTCTCTCTCTCTCTCTCTGTGTGACTATCATAAATAAATAAAAATTTAAAAATAAATAAATAAATAAATAAAAATTAAATATGGTGGTCAGAATTTCTATACCCCATTTTTTTAGAGTAAAGATTAAGATCCTGTATTGTCAATTTTCCCTCTAATTTGAATATTTTTTTTCCACAGTTTACTCAAAAGAGATTTACACAGGAGAGTTGCTATAAAACTATCTCCCTTATTTCCTTTACAGAAATGGGGCTGATGTATACTGCCTGTATACATTAAAAGATGAGCAGTAAATCAGATTATTTGCCATGTAATTTTTTTTAGCCCTACATTATCCTCTGCTATGGGCTGACATGTGACCCTGAATTTCTAATCCCTTAGTACCTCAGAATGTGATTCATATGCTGAATTTCTAATCCCTAGTACCTCAGAATGTGATCCTATTTGGAGAGAAGACTTTCAAAGTACTTAATCCTAAATGAGATATTTGGGATGAGCCCTATTTCAATATGACTGGTGTCCTTGTAAGAAGAGATTAGGACACAGACATGCAGACGGAAGGTCATGTGAGGACACAGTAGGAGGCAATTCACAAGCCAAAGAGAGATGCCCCAGAAGAAACCAAATTTGCCAACATCTTGATCTCCGACTTCCAGGCCCCAAAACTGTAAGGAAATACATTTATGTTATTTAAGCCACTGGATCCTTGGTACTTTGCTATGGTAGCCCTAGGAAAATAATACATCCTGAATCTTTCTTCTCCACTGTGTAAAAATTTGAAATTTATTTTTTCAGAAAACATTACTTTCAAATAATTTTTGTGCTCCAGTAAAGGACACTTAAACATAAAATGGTGATAAATAATATAAACTTGCACACAATGGATGCTAATAACATATTCACCATCTTTTTATCAGCTGGGCCTATGGCTGTGTTTTTCCTCCACCATGATAGTGTCTTCACTGTATCCTCTTTTCTCCTCTTTTTGCCCAGGCCAGCCACATTGCCCCTCTCAACAAATCAATGGATCCACCTGACAGTAGAGGACAGAGTACAAGAAGTGTCCACCTTTAGTTATTATAATCCACTATCCTTTATACGTTTCTCTCAATAGAGGTCAGGGTGCAGAAGTTATAACTCACATCTTGAACTTCTATGTATAGTCATGCTTCTAGGGGAACTAGCCAAAACTAAACCAGACAAAGTATTCTCGCACCAGTCATTTCACATTTAAAAATAACTGTGATTAGGCAGCCCCCGCTGGACTCAGTGGTTTAGCACCACCTTCAGCCCAGAGCATGATCCTGGAGACCAGGGATCGAGTCCCACATCGCGCTCCCTGCATGGAGCCTGCTTCTTCTTCTGCCTGTGTCTGCCTCTCTCTCTCTCTGTGTCTCTCATGAATAAATAAAATCTTAAAAAATAATAATAACTGTGATTAAGTTGATAATAATTTGGAGAATCTTTCACTCAATTTTGATTGTAAAAAGCAGAAATATCTCCAATAGATTGAGGTATCTGATCTAGTTTCCTTTTTGTTTATATATATACACACATACACACACATATATATATATTTTATTGGAGTTCAATCTGTCAACATATAGTATAACACCCACTGCTCATCCCGTCAAGTGCCCTCCTCAGTGCCTGTCTGAATAAGTTTGCCAAGTTAGTATTTTAAAGCACACTCTGTTAGACTGCATAGAAAGTAAAAGGACATAATATTCATGCATTTATTCTTCTATTCATTTGTCATCTCTTTCAAAAATAATTGAATTGAGCATGTATTCTTGGTCTTACATTGGAATACAAAGACAGATAAAACATTGTTGATGATTAGTCTTAGAAGCAAAGGAATAGTGCCTGGTTATGTATTTCTTTCACGTAAAATGTGTGTTTTTTCTCTCTGTGTGTGTGTATGTACATAAATGCCTATTTCTTAGGGGTGCTATGACCATCATATAAGTTAACATGTAAAATACTTAGAATAGAAACCTAATACATATTAAATGCTTATTCAACTGAGAAAGTGTCATAACCTGGGTAAGCCCCAGTTTCTGTTCCTGGGTAAGTCCCAGTTTAATGTACTCATTAAACAAGACAAAAATATATGCACTTCACAGAGTTGTTGCCAGGATTGACTACGATAGTGACTATAAAGCAAGGCCATATATTATACCTATATCTATCCATATACATATATACACACACATGCATACTTCATATATAGTCTATATAGTATATATTTAGTGTATACATATATATAGCACATATATAGTGGATATACATATAGTACATTATTTATGTAATATAGTTCATATTTAAAATAAATGTGTATTGTCTGCCTAAGTTCTTTTAACACCAAAAAATTATTCATTTTATTTCCTACGTAACTGATGAACTTTGAAACCTCAAAATGACTTGGAATATAAACATTGCTGACTTCTCAAACTTTCTTATTCTTCTATGAGATGACATCAGTATCTTATGCTCCAGAAATAAGGAGCTCTTTGAAAAAAGTGTCTAGCTACTAGTGATGAAATGCTATTTTTGGCAGGAATATTTCTTTCTTTATCTTGAGGTCATCAGTTTAACTGTTCAATTGGCAGGCTCATTATCCTTTTATGAATAAAAGTATTATACAAATGCAAAGAATATTTTACTCAATGACATTCTCTAGTAAGAACTGTCAGGTACATTACTGAAAGACAAAGATTATAATTACTACTAAATTATACTTGAATTACAAAATACTTGTAGTATTTTGTTAATTCAAATTAATTTTGTAGTTCAAGTATTCAATTTAATACTTGAACTACAAAAACCTCAAAGAACTCTTCAAATAACAATTGATAAATCCATGCTAGGTCATTGGGAGACAGTGACTTCTGAAGTATATGACATTGGTTGTTACTATTAGAGACTCTTTTTGTGTGTGTATATATATATAATATTTTTTGTGTATACATATATATTTTTGTGTGTATATATATATGAAGATTATGTAAAAAAATCAGAAAAATTGGAGACCAAAATACAAACTGCTAATCATGAAATTGCTTTTACCTTAGAGTTTCCCAAATAAGATAAAAATCCTCATAAAATGCAGAATAGATTCATTTCACATTAGTGTATATGACTAGATTGAATGGATTGCTTATTTCAAAATTAGGCATCTTCTGGCTACTGAAGCAGTCTGTGTGTTGATAAATGAGAGTAAGTGACATTTTTATTTGGCATATCGGTTAAAAAATTGGGAGTAATTTCATATATTTTCAAATATAAATATTACGTTTTATATGTTTTATGGAACCTTTTAAGGATAACATTTACTACATAGTTCACCAATCTAGAATTGGTTGTGGGACATTCAAGAAATTGCAGCTTTTATACTTCTGTTAATCATCATACTTCCTCACTATTTGCTTGTATTTTGAACAATACTCTCTTATGAATGGAAAAGATGTATGTTTTTCATAAATGTTTACATATTTACTCTAGGAATATAGTTTTATAAGGACAGAAGGAATGTCATGGCAATTAGAGCTTTTGGCATGCAAATACTGTTGTTGATCCTCTAACCCCTTTTGTTTAACATCTGCAAGCCTTCTCAGACTAATTTTACCTTCTAGTTCCCATTAAAACACAAACAAAAATAGCACTCATTACTACTTATCTTGAATATATCAAGCCCAGTTTAGAAAAAGATGACTCTAGAAAATGATGACTCCAGCTCCTTGGAGTTTTGTCTCATAAAAATACTAATCTGCTTCATAACTCAAGCCATATTGTTGAAAAATTTTTAAATGTAGTGTTTGTTTTTTAAATCTAATGAGAATAATTTTCAAAGTAGCCACGCTTTACCATTACAGAATTTACCACTGTATTTAAAAAAGACCTACATATATTATCAGAGTTATGAAGTTAAGGAGAAGTAAGAATTAGATATGCAAATCCCAATGAAAATGGTATTCTAATTCATTACAATGTAGGGTAAAACCAGCACTATATAGTGCATTAAGTCAGGAGGTGGGAAATGATGGCACAAGAACCAAATCTAGGACTCTTGCTTTGTAAATAGTGTAATTGAAACACTGCCAACTTCATTTCCATATTGTCTATGGCTGTTTTTGTACTGCAACACTAGAAATGAACAGTTGCAACAGAGCCTATGTGGCTTTCAGAGTCTGAAATACTTAACCTTTAGAGAAAAAAAAAAAAAAAAAGAAATAACTGACCTTTGCTCTAGAGTTCCAAAGGTAACAGACCTCATAGAAACCTTGAAACTGTTTCAGAGACACATTCATAGAGAATGTTTACTTTGAGGAGAATTTGAATGATCTTCAAAATTACATGAAGGAAACTTTTATTTTGTTTTGTTTTGTTTTGTTTTGTTTTGTTTTGTTTTGGCCTCCTGGTCTTTACCTCACAGCTAGATAGCTAGGAAACCTTATCAAGAAAATAAGTTGCCAAATAATTAAGAATTTTATATTCAGATGTAAATCTGCCAGTTATGGTGCGAACTCAGGTTAGTTACTTAACTTCCCTAGACTTCAATTTTATTATCCAATGGAAGAAAAATACTATCTAACTCATAAGGTAGTTTTGAGTATTAAATAAGCAAATGCATAAAAAATTTTTAGCATGGGTTCCAGCAAAAGGGTAAAAATTCACTAAATAGTAAATATTTTACTATACCGGAGGCTAATTCCGTGGTCTCAAAGAGGAAGAGGAATGTTGTGTCTACAGTCATTAGCAGTGTTTGTGTACTAACACAACAGACATTGAATGTTTTTCATATGCCAGGCTCCTTGCAATGTACTACAATGATATTTATTAAATATGCACCTTCCTAAACTATCTCATTCCAGGGATTTATTTCTCTCTCAATTCCTCTCTGTTTCAATTTGGAGATGACTTTGTGAGGCAAGGGCTCGTCTTGATTATTTTTGTCTGATAAGTTTAACGTTATTAAATCAAATTTTCCCTAGTATTGACTTTTCAAAATAAATCCCCAGAAATCTGTGGTGAGATTTAAAAGTTATATACTCGTAATGACTCATCATATAAGATTAACTTTTTGCTTCATCTCCTTGCCTGGATTAACTGACTCCTTTCTTTACAGAGCAAAAGTTCTTAAGTGAAATGCTCAGGTATATCAATCTGGTTGATTTATGTTTTTTCTTTGATCTGATCTAATTATAAGTATTTGTTTATAATTAAGATGTCCAGGGGATCCCTGAGTGGCTCAGTGGTTTAGCGCCTGCCTTCAGCCCAGGGCATGATCCTGGAGACCCAGGATCTAGTCCCACATTGGGCTCCCTGCATGGAGTCTGCTTCTCCCTCTGCTTGTGTCTCTGTCTCTGTCTCTCTGTCTCTCTCTCTCATGAGTAAATAAATAAAATCTTTAAAATAAAATAAAATTAAATTAAGATGTCAAAATTTGGAAGAGCAGGAGCAGATATTTTTGAGTGGTTTAAATGGTAGTATATATATACTTTATAAAAACAGCAGGGCTAAAACTTGTCTTTTTATGATAAACTTAGTAACATTATGAATATAAAAGTGTATCACTTAAGAGTTGGTTGGGAACCATACTATGGATATACTGGACTCCATCTAGTAATATCATTTTAGAGTTTTAATGTACCACCTACATTAAAATTTAGAGATTGTAAGCCAACATTATGTTAGGTTATAAATTTCCAATAATATTTCAAAAGTCAAGGTGCAAAGAAATTAAACTGCTTTCTCAATATGGATAAGAAAACATATGTGTAAGAATTTTTTTTTAAATGCTGCTTAATCATACTGGTACAATATGGTACAAGAGTTATACCTAATTTTTGTAGTTTCCTGAAATATTGTTATAAAATTATTTTCAAAGTTGGGAAATGGTAATTCATAGTTACTTAGTATTTGTTAGTATTTGTGAAATAAGTATATTTTGTAGAAGTAAATGCATTAAATTATTGAAAACCACTCAACTCTAATAATTGTACCATGAAGTCTAATAATTGTATCTATGAAGCTTTCACCCCAAAAGACATAGTTCTTTTGATTAAAGTGATGCCAAAATTCAAGTCCATGGCTTTTCCACAAGAGACTATTGACAATATCTCTGCATATTGGTAACTATAACCAGCATTCCATATACCTCCCATCAGAGCAAACCTTTATTTAACTCATTTATGCTGATATTTGTCTACACATTATATAAGAGGTTTTCATTCCCTAGAATATTTTACTGCATTTCCAAATAGTGCTGAGCACATTATATGCATAAATGTCCTTCCTAAACTGACCTCTATACCATTAGTACTGTCATTCTCACTCTTTTCTCTCACTTATTTTTCTTAAGCTTCAGTCAGGCTAAACTAATTCTGCTTTTCCAATTAGCCCATGCTCTGTAGTATACTCATGTATTTACAACTGTCTCCCCAACAGAACTCATCCCCACTTGCTACTGATGCTTCAAGATACTGATGTATCTTCTTGGGGAGGTTTCACCCACCATCATTTTTCTTCATCTGCTTCATAAAAAAAGTACAAGTTAAGGACTTTATACATTAGTTAGTATAATATGAGCTCTATGTATAAATATACTCACTCTACCTGATTGTCACCCCATACTCTGTCTTCTCTACCTTTAGTATTCCATGAGGCACTATGAAATTCTATGTTTCCCCATAATCATCACAGACTTTCAATTACCAGAAAGCAAACTGTCTAATTTGCTTACTGGACAATTTAGGACAAGAGTAAGGAGATATATTTAGAACAAAAATAATGACGAAACTTATAGAGGGGAGGATGCTACACTGATAAACAGCAAAAAAATACTATAATAAACCTTTCTTTAACAAGTTAATTAAATTAAATTTCTATGCAATAAAATTACCCCTTTTTTAATTTTAGAGAGAACATGAGCAGGGGGAGGAGCAGAGGGAGAGGGAGAAGCAGACTCCCTGCTGAGCAGGAAGCCTGATGTCAAAAGCCGGTTCCCAGGGATCCCTGGGTGGCGCAGCGGTTTGGCGCCTGCCTTTGGCCCAGGGCGCGATCCTGGAGACCCGGGATCGAATCCCACGTCGGGCTCCCGGTGCATGGAGCCTGCTTCTCCCTCTGCCTGTGTCTCTGCCTCTCTCTCTTTCTCTCTCTGTGACTATCATAAATTAAAAAAAAAAAAAAAAAAAAAAAGCCGGTTCCCAGGACCCTGAAATCAGAACCTGAGCAGAAGGCAGACACTTAATGGACTGAGCTATCCAGGCACACCGAAAGCTACCTTTTCTAGGTATACAGTTTGGTGACTTTTGACAAATGTGTGTATTCCTATCATCACCATCACAATCAAGATTTCCAGCATATCTATCATCTCAAAAATTCCCTTATGTCCCTTTGTAGTCAATCCTTGATCCCTCTCTTGACTACAGACAAATACTAATTTATTCAATGTCACTGTAGTCGACCTTTTCTAAAATTCCATATCAAGGAGAATATACAGTATATAGCCTATCGTTCTTGGATTCTTTTACTTAGTGTAAAGTTTTGCAGATTCAATCATTTTGTGGTATTAGTAGTTTGTTTCTTTTAATTGCTGGCTAACATTCCATTGTATGGGTATATCAAAGTTTGTTCACTCATCAGTTAATGAACATTTAGGTTGTTTCCATTTTGGGGCAGTTATAAATAATGTTGTTATAAACAGAGTACCAGTCTTTTTGTAGACATATGTTTTCATTTCACTTGAGCAAACACATAGGAGAAGAATTATTGGTTCTGTGGTAAGTACATATTTCACTTTTTAAGAAACAATCAAATGTTATTTTTTCCCCCAGAGTGGCTGTACTCTTACATTCCTAGTAATAATAAATGAGAGTTTTAGTTCCTATGTGTATATGTAGATTTCATGGTTTTAATTTCCATTTTCCTGCAGACTAATGATGTTTGACCTCTTTTAACGTGCTTACTGGTTATTCATACATCTCCATTTGTGAAATGTACTTTTTCTATTTTAAAATTAGACTGCCTTGCTATAGATTTGCATGTTTCATAAATATATATGAAACATATATGTTTATATGTTTACAAATATTTGTAAAACATATATCTGACAAGGAACATAGCATGTTTTACAAATATTTTCTCTTATCCTATGGCTTATTTGTCATTTTATTAATGACAAAGATCTTTAGAAGAACAAAATATCTTAATTAATTTTGATTAATTGCAATTTAGTATTTTATTAAATTGCCTAGCCTAATGACACAAAGATTTTCCCCTAAATTCTTCTAGGGGTTTTATATTTGTAGCATGATTGAAACTGTTATCCATTTCAAACTGTGATGCACGAGGCTGAGCAGGGTTCATTTATTCCCTGAAGGACATCTAATTGTTGCAGAACCATTTGCTGAATACTATCTTTCCCCCATTGAATTATCTTGGTATCTTTTAAAAAAACAGACCATAAAATGTGGGTGTATATATATATATATATCTTTACTTTCAATCATGCTCCCTTAATTTATATGTTATGCCTTATGTCAATGCCACACTGTTTTGATTATCCTAGTAAACCAGGAGAGTGAAGTTCTTGTCTCATGGAGTTGAAGCATGAATCTTGTGGACGAAGAAGAGTGAGGAAAGCGATAGAAGTTTATTAAGCAAGGATACAGATAAAGCTCTTAGGAGTGAGAAGGATTCCAACAGGCTGCCATAGTGGGCCTCCACTGACAGTCTTTTATTTAGATCTGGTCAGGGAGCTCCTGGCCTTATCATTCTTGTGATGTCTTGGTTTGAGTAAGGACTGGTGATAACATCTTTAATGGGTTACTTCTTTTTAGGGTCTAGTTATTCTTTGTTGGTTGTAGGTGACTGTCATAAAAAAGACATCCTCCCTACCCACACCTAGGGCAAGATGGTCTGGTTTGTTCCCTTATCTCTGATTTCCTTATCTCAGCATTTTTTGGGATTTCTGTGAGCCTGATCCTGTAGCCCCCTACCAATCTCTCCTTATCTAGCCCCACCTGTCCCTTACTTACTAGTTGTATAGTAAGTGACAAAGCCAGGTAATAAGGGTCCCAAACTCTTTCCTTTAAAACAAACAAACAAACAAATAGACAAACAAAAAATCCAAGAAACAAAAACAAAAAAACTATTTATGATATCCTAGATCCCTTAAAATATTTTTGTTATAACCTAATACTCTCTAAAAATAATTTTTAAATGGCCTAAATTAGAGATTAGCTATTGGTCATTCCTAATTACATATAAAAACTGGGCCCCCAATAAATTGCAACAGCAATAGCAAGTTCATGGATTCTTAGTTTTTTTTCCAAATTCCAGCTTCAACATAGAAGAAAAAGGTTAGCATTTAATTCAGGGAAGAGCTAATAATATAACTTTCATTAGCTAACACGTTTATTCCTAATTTTTCCTGGAAATTTGTCTTGAAAAGGACTTTGGTGCCGTGTCTGAAAATAAGAAGTGAACCATGGCCTATTGGTAATGAGTACAGTTCACGCAGCTCAGGTACACTGACTACAGCTGCTGTGTAATTCATGTCACTGACTGCCCTACTTATTTACCTTCCCGTGAATCTTTATAGATATGTTGTTTACCAGATACAATTAGAAAAATGCTTGAATAAAAGTTTGATTTGTGAAGTTTTATGTAAAAACATTTCATAATATTAATTACCTTAGAAATGTTATAATCATACAAATGCTACATTGAAATAATAAAGCTTTATTACCTTGCCATATTCAATACATATGGATACTATATTTAGGAATATTAATTTTTAAATAAAAGCCATGTTTTGTACATATGTGTGTGGTTGACAATGTCCTGCTTTTTTTGCGGTTTAATAAATAGATAGTATTAAGATTTTCCCATGAAGCTCTATATGATTATGATTTTTGTAAAAGTGGAGGATAATTATTTTAAGGTTTAATTTTTTTGGTTAAAAAATTATGTTCCTTGTAGAACTAAAAATATAAAAACATTAGGAAATTAACATAATCCCAATTCCCATATATAGGAGCTTGTTGCTTAATAAATCATCAAATGTTTTTAAAATGTGATATGATTTGTCAGTTTTCTATGTACCTATGTAATACAAATAATTTAAGATATTTTTGGAAGTTTATATAGCTTACAAAATCTTGTCCATTACAATAAATTATTCCTGGTAAATGTTTCTTTGCAACACGTATTGTTATTTTAAGGTGAAATCCTGATACAAGGATTGATAGGTCAAAGGGTATAAACTTTTTTATAAAGGCTTTTTATATATTTCCTAATTAACTTCCAGTGGGTTTCACTAGTTTACTCTTCCCTCAGGCAATAGGAGTATTACCTTTTTTCCAAGTGGGTGGTCTTATTGTTCTTTAGTCTTTGGCACTGAATGTGTGTTTAGCTTTTAGTTTCTGCATACCCAAGTTTGTGTTGTTCCTGTCAATGTCCACACTAAATTTAGAATACAACATATTTTTGAACATACAAAAGTTTGGCAAACATTTCCTTTTAAGGATATATATAAATATAAATATAAATATAAATATAAATATCCCCACATCTTGGGAAAATCCTATCTAAAACTGGTGAATGAGTTAGTTGACCAATGTGATTTTTGCAAAGTAACACTAGAAAACTACTGGTATTTAAATGTGACTTATATATGGAATTTAAAATAAGTTCTCAAAGAAGAATTGTATAGCTTCCAAGCTTTGCTTGGAAGGAGGGGTTATATATAATATGTGTTTGCTAAAAGTGCTAGGCTTGTAATTTTACAACTTTATAATTTTTTTGACATATCTACTACTCTTTCATTAGTTCTATTTAATCTCTTTTTATCCTTTCTTTTCCATTTTTTTTCATTTATTATTATTCTCCTATTAGTTTAGAATAATGCACAATATTTCCAGCTTGGATAGTTATCTCGGCAATTACAATATTCATACTTAAGCCAGGATGAACCTGAGAAGCAAGCTAGTCTGACACTGGCCATATAACCCAGCATATGTCCTGATATATTTTTTCTTAAGATTTTGTGTATTTATTCATGAGAGACACACAGAGAAAGGCAGAGACACAGGCAGAGGGAGAAGTAGGCTCCATGCAGGGAGCTTACGTAGGACTCCATCCCGAGTCTCCAGGATCACACCCTGGGCGGAAGGCGGCACTAAACCGCTGAGTCACCCGGGCTGCCCGCTTGTGTCCTGATATTAAAGGTATCTTGGTGGAATCTCTGGCAAATTGCAAAAGGAGAGTTTCAGAGAAGACTCCTTGGGATTTGGAGTAAGGCCATTAATTCTTTTACTGGAAGAAAATTATCAGTTTGCAAAGCAGCTCTTGTCGTGCTATTGGCTCCTAACAGTTCTGTATGACAATGGGACAGTGTAATAACCAAGTACTTAACAATGAGCTTTTCTTCACAAAATGATTGTTATTAGATTTGTTATGTCATATGTTCCAGAAATCCATTGTAAAATAAAATTGGTACATTTAAAATTAGGCCCAAGTATACATAAAAAACATGAGTAAATCATGAACAGATAGCTCTTTTCCTCAACTTATAACTATGGCCTTACAGGGTATTCCCAAATATTGGGTGTTCCCAATAATTAACTGACAATAGAAAAAAGGTCTCATTCCAGTCAGGGTCAGAGATAAGTTAGCTTGATATATTAGAGGTAGCCAGAAATAGAGTCTTGCTCCATTATATCTCCACTCAAGTAGCTCCAAAGAAGTACAATGGAGGGAAATCCTCCATGTAGAAAGATTTGGAATAGTTGGTTTTCCTTGCATTCTTTGGGGTACAGAAAGAATTTCAAATTTATTCTTAAAATTGTGATATCTTTGTGGTCTCCAATTTATATAAGGATCATATTTAATAGAGTTTTAACCTAGATAATCTGGAAGTTTGCTTTCTCCTTTTTTAGAAAATACCCCTCAGATAAAAAGTGGCTCCTTTTTTAGAAAATACCCCTCAGATAAAAGAACTCAACTTACTACTTAGGGATTATAGACTTCACCAGTTCCCTAGCCTAATAATTTTTAATTACTCATCAATTTTATAAAGATTTTTTAATTATCACAAAATTTTTTTGTTTGTAAAATAATATTGGTCTTGCTACTCAATCCACTGTATTACTGGAAATAGTCTGAATATCACTTCCTCAATGACCAGTTAGACCTATTCAGAAGTCTGTATACAAATATAGAATCCCAGAATCACACCAAAAGGATCAAGATTGTCTAGTGTTTAATCTTCAAAAAACATCCCACTGAAAGAGAAACTAGTCAGGTATGAGAATTGAGTAAGAAATGTGATACTTTAAAGCAAGATTGAATAGTTTATTAGGCTCTTGGAAATTAGCAGGAGAACTATGAAAGAATAGATGGTGGACTGTAGGGCAGTTTAGAAAATTATTCTACAGGTTTCTTATACAAGGCTCAGTGTACTCAGAGGAGCCAACCTATGCCACACATTTCCAGTAATTTATATGTAAATTACTCACAAAGCATGTAATTTATAAAAAACTGAGAATGAGTTTACAAGATTGATTTTCTCCACTATTCCAGCTTTAGCCATTAAAATATGTCTGTATTCATTCATTCTTTCATCTGCTTACTAGTAACTGAAATGTTTCTCATAAAGCAGTTTGATCCTAAGTCCCTTACTGTTCCTCAGGGAAATAACACTATATTTATCCTAGTATATACCTAGGCTACTGACTTGATGTGATTTATGGTTCTAGGGAACTATAAGTTTCAAAGTACAAACCTTGTATCTTTACTCATCTTTGTGTGCCTGCTTGTAGAACACAGCTGGTCCTCAATGGATGCTTATTTTACTTAATAGGTTACTAATTATCTTCCTCAAAAATGTTTCCTAGCTTAATTGTCTTGAAATGCCTCAACTGAGCTCTTTTTTTGCATAAACGTGGCTTGCAACTCAAATACATATGTACTATTTTGAAGGAATAGCATATTGAGTCATGCCTCTTAAAGAAAAAAAATCTTATATTCTAAAATAAGCTTTTCAATAACTTAATGAGTATATCAGAAACAGAATGTCAGTGATTTTTGCACAGAGAAAAAATATAGATTATGGGATACACTGACTTCTAACACTACCTGGAATTAGGCTATATTTCACAGATTAAAGCACAATTGGAAGACTGTCCTCACTTCAGATAACTATCACATGCTTGGGAATCCTTAGGCTTCCCTTACTTCTGACCTGGCTCCAGACTTGGGAGATCCCATGACCTCCTCAGGTTTGATGAATCTCTAAAATTACTCACAGAACTAAAGAAAGCAAAATACTTAAAATTTTATAACAACATGATAAAAATCAAAACCAGTCAAAGGAAAAAATGCATAGGGCAAAGTCTGGGAAGGTTCCAAAGCTTTTGTCATCTTCAGAACATGCTACTGATGTGAGACAATATGTAGAGGATTGCCAATTAAGAAAACTCTGGTGTCCAGAGTTTTTATTGGGATTCAATCACTTCCAGCCCATGTGGTTGACCTTTAGCTTTTTATCCCTTCCTGGAGGTTTGGGCTAATAGCTTTAATCTCTAGTTCCTCTGGAAGTTAGAAATGATATAGTATACACCAAAGTCCAATCATAAATCACATTGTTAGACTGTCCAGTAACCAAAATTCTGAGGCCAACAAAGACCTATCTGGTAGAATATTTCAGGGGCCTAGAGATCCCCTTCCAGTAGCCCAGAGTAAAGGTCAGACCTGTCTTTGAGTGAAGTTAATTCCTCACTACACATGGGGAATTTATGACGTGGAGTATCATCTGAAAGAATGATGTCATTAGAACAATAGGTGGAGAGTAACAGATTTTTTTTAAGATTTATTTTTTTTTGGGGGGGGGGCAGGATGGACAGAGAGAGAGAAAGAGGAAGAGAAAGACAGAGAAGCAGACTCTCCACTAAGCATGGAGCCAGATGCAGGGCTTGATTCCAAGACCCTAAGATCATGAACTGAGCTGAAACCAAGAGTCAGAGGATTAACAGACTAAGCCATTCAGGCACCCCATACAGCAGAGATTTTCAAAGAAAACAGAAAATAATGGATATTTTAGCAAGTATCAATGACTTTGTGCTTTCATCTGGAATCAGACTTCCTTTGGCCCTATTTTCCCTGGTTATCATCACCTCATTTGACTAGTTGTTACCAGAACATGTACAGGACACTCTTACCAAGGAAACCTGAGCCTAGCAACTTTTTACTAGAGATATCAGAGACTGAAGCTGAGCAGTAATGCAAAACATTCAACAAAGGTGAAGTAAACTACAATAATTATCTTTTCTATTATTGGAGATAAGATCAAAATACATAGCAATTGAAACCCATCATATTAGTTTGCTGGGTTTGCCATAACAAAGACAAAATGGATGGCTTTAAAAAAAGAATGTTTTTCCTCACAGTTCTAGAGACTTGAAGTCTAAGATCAAGACAACCACAGAATTAGTTTATTCTGAGGTCTTTCTTCTTGGTTTGTAGATGGCCATCTTCATTCTATCTTCACATGGTCTTCCTTCTGTGTAAGTGTCCCAATTTCCTTATAAGAACACCAGTCATGTTGGATTAGGAGCTACCCTCATGACTTCATTTTAACTTTATCTCTTTAAAGAGCTTGTCTCCAAATACAGTTACATTCTAAAGTACTGGAGTTAGAACTTCAGCGTATGAATCTGGGGGAACATAATGCTAGCCTACAGCACCATGAATCCATTACTGAGTCTTTACCAGTCTTGCCAGTGCTTTTTCCATCCTATTAATGAATAGTGCTCTCAATGTCAAATTATTTGATGTTTCTGCAGGGTAAATGTTAAGTAGTTTCAAAATTATTATATTTTTATTTTAATCATGTATGTTATAACTGATAATACAAGTTTATTTAAGTATTTTGTATCTGATGTTTTTCTACAGTATTAATGTAGTGAGCTTTGCAGAGGTAATTAAACTAATAAGGATTATAATAATGGCAATTTGTAATTTATTTGACAATTAGCAACATATTTTTTAAAAAATACTTAAATGTATATTACTGAAATGCAAGCATTGATAAAAAATTGTATAAATAAATCTAGGAAAAAGCTTTAAAAATATTTCTCAAAGTGATGTTTAAACAGCACTGTAGTGTGATTATTTCTAATCTAATAAAGAAGAAATGGGGGCTATTAAGATAACTTACTTTTGTTTATCGTTTTCCTATAAAAATTAATTTACACATACTTTTAAATTTATTATAATTTGTAAATCTGGAATTCTTTCTTCCTATGAGCTATTTTATAGTTTTCTATAAAGATTGATTCCATAAGAATGCTTCATCTTGCCATGTTTAATGGAAATTTTATTATATGCTTTGTCTACCCTTCATTGTAACCGTTAAATGGCATAGGATTAACACAAGATTTGAGCCATTTTAAGGGTGAAGGTACAAACATTCAACAAGGGTGCTCTCTAAGTAACCTGCAGCTAGAGTTAAAAAAAAAAAAAAAGCAAAGAAATTCAATAAGAACATGATGTATATAATAAAGTACTTTACCATTTTAAAAAGACAAAGGAACTGTCCTTATTAGCCCAAAAGGTAATTCTATACAGCTATTACAATTCATACATTACCGGTTACATTTAAAACTCTGACATATTTAAAGGAAGGTAACATTTTCACAGACTGTGATAATATAAGAATTCTCACTGTAATAAAATGTACCATTAAGAAACACAATTATATCATTTAAGTTATTTCATTTTTGGAAAGAGAAGAGAGATACTTCCCAGAGATTTTTGCCAAAGTCATGCTATGACATTTTGTGAAACACATGGATCAGTATTTATTGAAAAGGGAGTTCTAATTAAGTCATGATTTCTAATGTTTAAGTACTGTTGTCACTAATCAAAAGAAAGTAACATCATATGCTATACTTAAATCAATAGACTATAATTTTCCAAGTATTTCTTTGTGCTATTTTTTAATGAAAATGCATCAATTTGGCAATTTATTATAATTAATTATTTGATTCCTTATTACAGGAAAGGAATTTATTAGATATTTTTCTTGTTGAGATTGATCAGAATTGGAAAAATTGGATAGGGAGGAATTAATAATTCAAGTTGCTTTTCTTTGAAGCCTTTCAGGTTAGTTGGGAGTATTTAGAAAGTAATTATAGATATTTCAGAAGATCAGTATGGCTCTAAGAGGATGGACAAGGATGAACCAAAGGAAACAATGAGGCCCATAATAACACACTGATGTAGCTCAGATGGCAGGAGGTGGTGGGACAAGGAGAGGAGTGTAGAATGGAAACAAGTGGATGGATCAAATAGTTTTTTAGGTTTAAGCTGATGGAATTTATTGATGGATTCAACGAGTAAGGGAGGTGGAGGTAAAGAGAAAAATTTGGAATAGCTACTATTTTTTTTTGTCTACTACTTAGTTAAGTGTTACACAATTATCGGGATGACAAAATTGAGGAAATAGCAGGTTTGCTAAGAAGGAAACCATATGTTTTTCCTTGGATATATGAGATTTTAGATATAGAATGGTTATTTAAGTAGCTATGTCAAGAAAGTCCTAGATTCATCTGCTGTTTACATTATGAATCAGACCTGGCTGCAGAAATGCGTGAGTTGTCAGTGAACAGATATTATGTAAAGCTAAGTTGTTATCATATAGGGAAGGAAGGCAGATAGAGAGGCAATTAGGATTAAGAATGAACTTCAGGGCACTAGAATTCCTAAATAAGTGCAAAAAGCAGCAAAGAGGATGAAGAAGAGGACAATGCATCAGAGAGAAGCACAAAGAACAGAGTATCAGAAAAGAAACAGAGCAAGTTTAAAAAATAAGAAGTCATCATCTGAATCAGAAAATGCCTGAAATGAGAACAAAGTGGCTGATTACACCCAAATCATCAACAAATACTCAGCTCAACATTCAAAATATAGCCAGATTTGACTACTTCTTGCCACCTTTGCTAGGATTACCAGCTTCCCAATCCATACCACCATCATCTATCTCTACTCTGATATATTGTGATAGCTTCTGCCAAGGTTAATTTTTTGTGTAAATTTGGCTAGCCTATAGTTTCCAGCTGTCTGGCCAAACACCAGTCTAGATGTTGCTATGAGGGTATTTTTATTTTTATTTTTTTAATTTATTATTGTTTATGAGGGTGTTTTTAGATGTGATTAACACTTAGCAATCAGTAGACTTTGAGTAAAGCAGATCACCATCCATAATGTGGATGGGCCTCTCCAATTAGCTGGCGGCCTTAAGAGGAAACACCTAGGTTTCCTGAAGAAGAAGCAATTCTACTTAAAGTCTGCAACAAAGAGACCCTGTCTGAGCTCCCCTACAGATTTTAGACCTCCTAGTCCCAGAAATAGTGTGAGCTAATTCTCTCTAAAATCTCTCTCTCTCTCTCTCTCTCTCCTCCCTCCCCCACCCCCACATATTCTGCTTCTGTGAAGAACCCTAACAAATACACTTCTAAGGTGGTTTCCCTGTTTTCAGACATGTTTCTCAAGAGACTGCCACATATCAGTCACAGTAACACTTTTAAAATTTAAATTTGATGGCTCAATCAGTTAAATGTCCAACTCATGGTTTTGGCTCAGGTTGTAAACTCATGGGTCCTGGGATCCAGCCCCATGTCAGACTCCAAGGGCTCAGAACAGCATCTGCATGAAAGATTCCCTCTCTCTGCCCCTCTTCCTACTCACATGTGCTCTCTCTCTCTCTCAAGTAAATAAGTACATCTTTGGAAAGCAAACAAATAAAGCCATTGCCAGCCATGTCCTAAAAGGCCATATGCACGTAACATCCTGACTTCTCCTGTAACATCTCTAGCCACAGTTCCTACCATTTGACATCTGGACAAATCTACTTCAGTCACACTCACCTATTCATATATGCATATTTCCATCTCAGAGCCTTTTTACTTCATGTTTCTTTTACATGGAACATTTGTCCCCAGGTAGCCCCATAACTGACTCTCTTGTTTCTCAAGGTCTTCAGGTCTTTTCCTGGTGGCTCATTCTCATTGACAAAGAATCTCATTTTCTCAATGATGTGTTCCCTGACCATCCTGTATAAAATAACACCCATCCATATTTACTTTCTCTGTATATTATCTTTCTTTCTTTTCATTTTAATACTTAGAACCACCTATTCCACACACACATTTATTTATTTATATTCCATTGTCCATTTATTGCCACTATAAATAACTAGATACTGAAAGAGGAAGCAGTTAATATAGATTGACTGTAAGAGTAAATACATAGATGTTTATTGGTTCTTGGTTCCTAGTATAGCTAGAGGTATTCATCTGTGGGGTAGAGTAGGCTAATAATTCAAATTAATGGAAAAAGAGGTGACATTAAATATTATTGAGTGTGGTAAATAGAAACATGACATACACATACTCATGCTGTTCACATACTAATTCCCAGAATCTGTGAATATGTTACCTAATATGACAAGAGGGATTTTGCAGATGGGACTAAAGGCTAAGGAATTTAAAATGTAAAGATTATCCTGTATTATCCAGGTAAGTCAAATGTAATTACATGAGTTCATGAAAGCAGAGAACCATTTCCACGTGTAGTCAGAAAGATGCAATGATTGAGAAAGTGTCAGAGAAACTCAATGTTTCTAGTTTTGAAAATGGAAGAAGGGGACCAAGAGCCAATCAATGTAGTGGTCTCTAAAATCTGGAATTCTGACCTACAGAAATGTAAATGATACATTATTCTTGTTTTTTTTGTCATAAATTAAATGAAGGAAAAGAAAAGGTAGCTTCGGGAATATACGCCATGACAACTAAAAAGTAGAAAATAAACATGCAAGAGGAGGTAAAAATATAAAGACTGTGCCAAATCAGAGAAATAGTATAGTCAAAAGCTGTGAGTCAGGAAGAATAAAGTCAGTAAAAGGGAAATAATTTTCACATGGCTCGTGTATAGTGAAGGACAGAGGAGAGGGATAGAAGACGAAACTAAGGAGTTCAGAGCCTATTATCTGTATTACTGTATTTGAGTAGTAAAGTTTTTCTCTCATCACAACCTGCTTTTCAAATTTAACTTGTAACATCATCACACAAATGGAAAATTGAAATTTTACCACTGCCATAAAAATTGTTTCCTGATATCAAAATTGTTCAGAACTCTTAAAAGAACAAATTTGATTGCTTTTACATTATATTATTTATAATAATATTTAAATATGATCATATAAAACAGCATATCAATTTTTCATGCTTAAAGCTCTTACTATGCCTATAAAATCTAAATTACTGTACAAATTAAAGGCAAACAACACAAAAACAATGCATTGCAAGGTATCATTTTATTTTAATGTAAAATATAATGTTTAGGAAATATTAAGTTCAACTCAAGAACTTTAATAAATTGGGGATCCCTGGGTGGCTCAATGGTTTAGGGCCTGCCTTCCCCCCAGGGCATGATCCTGGAGTCCCAGGATGGAGTCCCACATCAGGCTCCCTGCATGGAGCCTGCATCTCTCTCTGTCTGTGTCTCTGCCTTTCTCTCTTTCAGTCTGTGTCTCTCATAAATAAATAAATAAAATATTTAAAAAAAGAACCTTCATAAATTGGGATGCCTGGGTGGCTCAGCGGTTGGGTGCCTGCCTTCGGCTCAGGTCATGATCCCAGGATCCAGGATCAAGTCCTGTATCAGGGCTTCCCTGCTTCACCTTCTGCCTATGTCTCTGTCTCTCTCTCTCTCAGTCTGTGTCTCTTATGAATAAATAAATAACTCTTAAAAAAATAACTTTAATAAATGTAGAGACTAGGAATATTTTGATCTCGGCATACCTATCCTTTCTTAAAATAAGTGTGTCAAAATGTCATGTTTTCAGTATTCTTCTTTACTGGAATTTTTTGAAAGCTTTCTTAGAATATATTTCTAGATTAACATCTAGTATTATTACAATGAAATTGTTTATATCAATGTCAATATCAACTACAATTCCATGACCATCTGTACTAGAATCACCTGAAAAATACTCTGAAATAATATCATTCCTAACTACACAGAAATCATAACTACCAATAAACATTTTAAAAGTAACAATTAGCAATCTACTTAAAATAGAAACATGTTTTTCACACTTTTTGTGAGAAGTGGCAAAATCACTTGTTGCTTTTAATTCTGCTAATTAAAATTTGATTATCTGTAACTATAGCAGAATTTAACTTATAGATAGTGTAACCAATGGATTTGTTTTCTTAGAAGATTAACTGGCTGATGATCAAGTCCATGCCTCCTTAATTCCCCCCCTTTCCATCAAAAATAGAAATTCCTAAACTTGACTGCAGAAATTTTAACTAGTATTTTTGTAATTTCCAAGAAATTGATTGCAATAGCCTTGGGACTATTATGTGTTCTTTAGAAAGAAATTAGAGTTAGAAAGAAATTAAATTAGAAAAATTTTCAAAGAATATAAATTTTCAAAAACAATACTTGAAAATAACATTACTCATGTAAGTAATAGTCTATGACTCCTGAGTAACAAAAATGTTAGACTCAATATATATTATTACAATAGGCTTATGAGTCTTAAAAAAATCAAACATACTAGATATCAGTGTGTGTCCTAACTTAAATTATTTGCCAAAGTGAGATCAGGGATCACGAGACATGGGTTGTCTGTGATAGCTTATTTGTAAGTGAACCAAGAAACCAACTGGAGAAAGTAGAGAAAGAGAAGCAAGAAAGGAGAGAAAGACAATCTGAAGATGTATTATTGAAGTGAGCATTTTGTGAGTGAGAGAAACTTGATCCCACTGGGGACACTTGAGGGAACTGTGTAGAATGTACCTCAGACCGGCCCACCCTGAAACACCTATACCTCATCCCCTAATGGTCATGGGTTGCCCCTATAGGACTTAACTCTGCTACATCTTCAGGTTCACTCTGTGCTCATGTCAGCGTGCATGAAAGAACAGCAGAAAAAAAACCTCAAGATAGAAACCATGAGGTTCCATGGAACTGAAGAGAGCTGCTATACCCAGTGGGCAGCTAGTTTTCCCAACAATGTCTGGAACACAAAATTTAACCAAGAGAGTCTGAGATGGGTCACAAAAACATATTGTAGAATCTCCCACTAGCACCATTCACATCTACCTTTGTCCTACCTGAAGTAGAGTGTTTCACAAAACTTTCAAAGTGCTAATCATTTACAATAGCTTCAAAAATACTTAGTATAAGAGGTTAGTGGAAGTAGCTATAATCCCCTCTAAAAACTTGTATGGTCAGAATTAATAGTCATCATCACTGCTTTTCATTAACCATTCCAGACTTCCTTCACTGTAAGCCAGCATTTCAACATTTTTAGATTGTCAGAGTTTCATCCTCTCAGGGTTAAATTCCTTAGTTTCTTTACTTTTGCAAAGATTGTGGTTACTGCTAGGGCCTATTTATTCTTATAATTAGGCATGGAAATGCCAAAATATACTCCAGTGATTCTACTTTTGTGCTCTCAAATATATTCTTTTCTAACACTAATGTGCAGTCACAACTATAGCTCATCATAGCAATTAGGATCAGTCACCTCTGTCAATGTAACTTATTTTTCTGTCTGCTGGTTCACTGGCATGGGAAAGTCAAAATAACTAAGTAGTAATTATAGCTTCTGGTTCAGTGGAATCTTTAATGCTTCCCAAGAGAAAGTATAGGTCTAGTATTCTTAGAAACTAGGCTTCCAATACAGCAGAAGGTAAAGATGCAAATTGTAAATGATAGATAAGGGGAAATAAAGCCTACTTCTACATGTTGATAGCTAGACCTTGATAACTATTGTAGTTGTTGAAGACACAACCCTATGAATCAGCAATTGATTCAATGCATATCCTAAAGTCCAGGTCTAAAATATATCTCTAAGATCTCATGTTGATAATTCAGACATTCTACAGTTTTTTTTTTTTTTTTTAAGATTTTAGTTATTTATCCATGAGACAGAGAGAAAGAGAGAGAGAGAAAGGCAGGCTCCATGCAAGGAGCCGATGTAGGACTCAATCCTGGGACTCCAGGATCATGCCTTGGGCCAAAGGCAGGCACTAAACCACTGAGCCACCTAGGGATCCCCTCTGAAAGTCTTTAGACAGTGGTGATGACAGATGCACTGCAGGCAATGCAGCTAGTGAGAATAAGCCAATATTAAGGAATGTCCATTCAGATGAGGAAAAAATGATTGATTGTTCCAATATGACAGGGATTTAACATAATTAATCTAATACCAAGTGATCTCTTGAGAGATGGAGCCATACTGAGGGCTTAGTATCTATCTCTGTGGAAGGCTTGCTGGAGATTCAGCAATGGCATTACCTAGATCAGGCTTAGTAAAAGGAATCTCATGCTATTGGGACAAGATATGTGACACATTCCCTCCACCAAAATCTTTCTTTTCATGGTTCCTATAAGCGAAAAGGAGGGCCTGGCTAACATCTACAGAATGAGTCATGTATTCTGTGTTGTGGATATTTTATAGTAGGCATTAATATGAAACTCAACATTTACATATACAGTCACCACTTTTTGTGAGCCCATCCACCAATCTCTTTCCCAAACTTCCTAGATTCCATTGTCCCAATCTTGCTCTTTACAAGCCCATGCAAATTCAGCCAGTCTATTCATCATTACGAGCATTTGCTGTATAATCATAACTTACATACAAAGTGAATGGTCAAGTATACTATTCATAACTCTGCCCACTGGGAGGTTTTTGTTATAAGTGGACTTCAGGGCCATGCCTTAGTTGGGTTGTAGTATAGGCATTAGCCTATTTTCTACTACTCAAATATTTAACATTAACTCCCCTATAAGCTTTTAAAAATGTTTTCGTGATAAAGTGTAGGAAGAGCCAAGGAATTTTTTGAGCTGAGGTTAAGTTTTTCTCAAGTTTTATCTGTATTCATATGATTGTTGCAGCAATGACTAGATCCCAATCTTGACTGAGAAGGCATAATAACCATCCAAGCAAATGGGAGATATTTATATTATCTAATTCATTTCCTTATCTTATATACATTTATTATTGAGCAGCTATTATATGAAAAAATAATGTACTTTCTGTAATACAACATGTGTCAGGAATGAATCTGGCCTTCAAGGGTACTATAGTTGAATAAATGATTAAAATAATTGGATATTTTTTAGAGTTATAAGGAAATGGGAAGTAGATTTTCAAAACAGTGTTATTTCCCAACTGTTAGAGTGCTTATATATAAAAGGATATCCATGTAAGTTCTAAAATACCTATATAAGATATCACAAGATTATGGAATGATTTAATTTATGGCCTACCTAAATATGTTCTTGGAGAATACATTAAAAAAAAAGATAATCGTAAGTGAAAAGTGAAAGAAATAATTTTATGTGAACTCAGTACCATGATATATAAACATCAAAGAACTGGATATTATATCAAATGTTGTAATTACCTTTTGGTGGTGGAATTATGGACCATTTTCAATCTTCTTTATATTATTATCTATATGTTAATTATAAGCTTTATAATGCATATGTAGTTGCATTATACATTAAGTTATTATGTAATTACTTAATGTATATTTTAAATATAAAAATATTAATTGGATGAGAAAAAATAAAAAACATATTAACGAGTGAGAACCTAGAGGTACAAAAGCATATCCCCTGCAGGAATTCAACAGACACTTTGCTTTGTTTTGTTTATGGAGTCTGCTTAAGTTTCTGTATCCTTCTCCCTCTGCCCCTACCCTCTGTAGTGCTCTCTCTCTCTTTCTCCCTCTCTTAAATAAATAGAGATAAAACCCAGCCATTCCTGTCAAATGAAAGAGGTAAATGAAAGAGGCTATTAGGACACTAAGAATTAAATGTTTATTTGTGTCTAGATTATGAAGTTAAGTACTATGAATTCGTATTGTCTCTTTTTTTTTTTTTAAAGATTTTATTTATTTATTCATGAGAGACACAGAGAGAGAGAGGCAGAGACACAAGCAGAGGGAGAAGCAGGCTCCATGCACCAGGAGCCCGACGTGGGATTCAATCCAAGGGTCTTCAGGATCGCGCCCTGGGCCAAAGGCAGGCGCTAAACCGCTGCGCCACCCAGGGATCCCTGTATTGTCTCTTTAGTGCATGGTAGCTAGGTATTTTTTATAAAACAACAATGACAATAATAACCATGAGCTAGATTAGGCTTTCAGGCTGCTTAGAAGAATTCCAATTTTTTTGTCTTTTTTATTTCCTTGCCCCTTTGAAAATAGACATGGTTTTGTGCATTGCTTAGTTAAGGGAACGTAATGAGATGTGAAATGTGTCACTTATCAGGTGAAATATTTAAAAGTCACTGTGCTATTTACCATCTTCTAGTCCCCCCCTCCCCCCACCCCCAGTGGAACAATGATTATCTTCCAGGCTGTGGAGGTTCTTTCAGCCTTGATTCCTAAGTCAGCAGATTTGGAGGCAACTGTCCCACTACTTACAGTTGACCATTGATGATGGAGAATGAAAAAGAAACTTTTGTTGTTTCAAGGCACTATGTTTTTGTTTGTTTGCTTGTTCATTTCCTAAAGTCTCACATATTTGACACAGAGCAATATTTTAGAAAGATTAATCTGGGAAGGGGGTTGGCTATATGACAAAAGAAGTGCTGGAGGCAGGAAGAAAGTTAGGAGGCTGATGATATATACTGATAAGGTAGAATAAGGGATTAAATTAAGAGAACAGCAGTGTAAGTAAAGAGAAACATGGGTTTAAGAAATTATCGGGATGTAAGATCAAGCATAAGTCTTGATGCTTACTTGATTATGAGCCTATGCTGAGGGAAAGATATAAATGAGGTATATAGTACTGATTTGGGGTACCTGGAAGTATTTATAATCTATTAAGACAAAGATGGCAAAGAAGGGGCAGGTTTAGTATATTATATTCTTCTTTGTTTGGAAATGTTATTGTTTAGGTTCTGGTAAGATACCAAGATAGAAATGGTAATTAAGTACAGATATAGATTTGCTGCTGGAGTCACAGTGCAAGTTCAGGCTATTTTGAATAAACAGATTTGAAAGTAAGATGCATGGAGATGATATATTTACACACTGGATTATGTTATTTTTAAAAAGGAATTAGACTGTGAACATTTATGTTGAAGTTGAGGTTGAAGAACGAGTTAAGAAGGACATTTCTATGGAAAGAGAGGCAGGAGAAGATCATCAAAGCTAACAGAAGAACTAAGTTTCAAAAGGGAGAAATTATGAAAAGTATCACCAGCTGTAAAATAATGAAGGGAGATTAAGTATAAACAAATTTGGTGAGAAGAAAGTCATTGATGGCAGTAAGGAAAGAAGTTTCCAGAATATTAAATGAAGGTGTCAAATTTCCCCAAAACAGGAAATGGCTGGGTTTTATCTCTATTTATTTAAGAGAGAGAGAGAGAGAGAGAAAGAGAAGGAGAGAGAGAGAGAAAGAACACTCACAGAGGGTAGGGGCAGAGGGAGAAGGATACAGAAATTTAAGCAGACTCCATGCCTAGCCTGATGTAGGCTTGATCCCATGACCAGAGATGACTACCTGAGCCAAAACTATGACCAACTGTGCCACCCAGTGCCCCTGAGATCTCTAGATATGTTTAAAAATGCTGAAGATCTGTATGATGTGGGAAATATTCAAATATGTTTTTCTTATTTTTTTTATCCTGTTACTGGGAGAATATTTATTTGCTAACTAAAACAGTAATATAATTCAAAATCACTATTTTAGAAACCCATAAATAAAATAGTAACATCCAATTGACAGAAGTGTGTAGATGTCTACATTTGGGGGAAGAGAATTAATATATCCATTATTTATTAAAGAGAAGGTTCAGCTATCTTAACATTGTTGAAAAAAAAGAAAAAAATCAGCTTACCATTATTGCATTTGCCCTCTTTATAAATTACAGAATATTTTACTCTACAAAAATACCTTTACTTCGTTTTTGTGATCGCTTGGAAAATTATGGGTTTTTTCATCATAAGTATAGGTACCCAGAGATACCCTGAGATGAATGTTAATGCTTGAGCCACATGCCTCATATCCCATATTCAGTAAAATATACTAACACATATTTAATGTGCTACAAAAAGAAGGAATGTTATTCTAAAATATATGGGATTATAGGTTATCAATTGGTATTTTAATATTTCTGTTAAATAGATAAAGTGATTCAGTGGGAAGGAAAAAGTTTTGCCTTCAAATATAATAAGTTTTAGCTAAGACTACAAAATGACCTCATTTTCAACAGTTTTATTTCCAGATACAAAGGTAGTGAAGTTTAGGCTATTTAAAATGGAGTAGTTTAGTTAATGATAGATTCCTGAAAGTCCATGTTACATCAGTGTATGCTGATTATGAAACTTATTGAACACAACTCCATGGAACATCTATAGGAATTTTCATGAATATATGTTGATTATGGAGTAGAGTAAATCATTATACTCAATCTTTGTGCATTCAAAATTCAAAGCCTGTGGTTATTGTTTAGTACTTTCTGAAGTAGTAGAAATTATTCACTTTCCTGAGTGACAGATTTTTACTTGTTTAGGCCATTTAAATGATTTGCTAAATTTATACCAAACTATAAATTAGAGAATTATGTAAGTATCAAAAGGATCTCAGGAAACAAAAGTAACTGAAAGTGCTTGTCATGTTTTGTTGGCTTTGTTATTTACCCTTATGTCTTATCATGGAGTCTTTTACTCTTTGAAATTATTGTATCTATGGGGACACCTGGGTGGCTGAGTGGTTGAGCATCTGCCTTTAGCTCAGAACTTGATCCCAGGATCCTGGGATTGAGTCCCACATAGGGCTCTCTACAGGGACTCTGCTTCTCCCTCTACCTCGGTCTTTTGCTTCTCTTTGTGTCTCTCATGAATAAACAAGTAAAATCTTAAAAAAAAAGAAAGAAAAAGAAATTATTATACCTATACACCATTTCAAGGGGACAATTAACTATTTCTATAAACTTAATCCTACCAAAGGGGAGACACTGAATGTGACCTTTCATTCTGTTGGAATTCTACTACTGTTAAGCAAGTATATAGCTTTTCATAATAATGGTTTCCACCCTAAGAGAGTATCTAAATGTGAGGGATCATGTAACAGAAAAACAGCTAGATGATTTTCTCTAACAGAAATCTTTAAATACTCTGGGGAGGACCCAGAGAAGAACAACCCTATATCTATATTTTTCTGTTGGGAATCATGGACATAGTGAGTTACTTTTTGATGAGAATGACATAGAATTCATAATAACTTCCATGATGGAGGTCTGTGCCCATGTAAGCGGCAACGAATACATCAAATTTACTGAAGATTTTCCAGGAAATACTTTCTTAAAATCATTATAATTACATAGAAAGATAAAAGTTTCTGAAGTGCTAAAGATAAGAGCCCTAAAGTCAGTGGAAGAGTTATATATATTTTTTGTAAATAAGTGGAATGTAAAACAGATGAGCTAGGCTCATAGAACATTCCCTTTTGTATTTTTTAATAAAAAAAATACAAAAAAACTTTGGGGAAATAGGTATGCTTACCATTTCTATCATTTGTATTTTTCAAACAATGTTTAAGAACACACATAAAAAAACAATTTATTATTCAATTATCAAATATTTATCACCATGTAATATGTACTGTGTATGGGTCTAGTCACTGGGTATGCAACAGTAAACAAAAACAAACAAAAACAAAACAATTTTATTTTTGTAGTATTTATATTGTCAGAAGCTTTGCTAAAGCAAAGGAGGTTCTTTTTGATCGAGGAATGTCTTAGTTTTCCTGTAGTTTTTGCTGTTGCTGGAGTCATATTCTGAACTAAACCATGAGGGGCACCTGGGTAAAAAGAACTAAACCATGAAACATAACTAACTAGGTAAACACAATTTTACATTTTCTGTTGATTCCAGATTCTGAAATCAGGTAAAGATGCTCTCCTGCTGGAACAAAAGTGAGTAACTCTCACCTTCATTCATGCATGTAAGAGAAAAATCTGGTAGAGAGACTGCCCAGATAACACAGGGTGGATCTCAAAGACATGGAATACAATTTGCTGTTCTTGTATTTCACCAAATGAAATTTTTGGCAAATGTTTGGAATTTGTAGGAATAAAACAAATTAGGCAATTGAGAGGGCAAATACATAGACTGTAATGCTTCTATACTTAGATGAATATGTATACCCAAACTTTAATAGTGGCAGCCGCCAGAAAATCCCTTTACTGGCCTAAGGACATTCCAATTCTCATACTGAGCATTTTCTTTATCATTGGAAGTGACACTAAAAGTTGCCCAATATTGTTTATATTCTTAAAGTGTTCACCGCAAACTATATCCAAAAAGAGCAGTGTCTCCCATTTCACATTGTATACTGTCAATCAAAATATTCTCTGTTGTTTGAGAAGAGCTTTTCTAAATTATCTAAGAATTACTTCACTAAAACTCAATAATAAGGGATAAATGTAAAATTCTAGTAGTAGGCCATTGCAGATAACTTGAATAAACGGAAGGGTATCACAAGTATTGAGTGAGATAAAACTTGGGAAATTAATTTCTTCTTTAAATAAGAAAAAACAAAAACCATCTTTTATTAAAAACAAAAAATAGGAATCCCTGGGTGGCGCAGCGGTTTAGCGCCTGCCTTTGGCCCGGGGCGCGATCCTGGAGACCTGGGATCGAATCCCACGTCGGGCTCCCTGCATGGAGCCTGCTTCTCCCTCTGCCTGTGTCTCTGCCTCTCTGTCTCTGTCTGTGTAACTATCATGAATAAATAAATAAAATCTTTAAAAATATATATATAAATATTCCTTTTATTCAGTATTTCATATTTTTGACCTTTGATTAAACACCTTTAAATTAATTATGACTGTCCCGGGGTTACAGAAGCTTAAGTCTTGAAAATTGTAGTTTTTACCCTAATACAGAGAATACAGTCAATTTTTAAAAGACCAAGGAGTTTCCTATAAAATTTAGAGTAGTTCTGTAGGCACAATTATAAGTGTGCCCAAGATTGCGAATCCGAGAAACCACCGAGGAGCCTACACCGATGCAAGTACGTGAGGGTTTATTAACAAGCTCAAGCTTGGCTCCAAGTATACCCCACACAGTGGAGCAGGGACTTGGACCCCGAGGTGGGTTCCAGCTTAGTAGTATGGGCTGCTCTAGGGGACCTCCAGAAGGGGTGAAGGAATTTCTCAAGTTCTGTTTACATTCTGATATGGTGCTTTCAAGGGCATTAAACTCTGTTTTCATTCTGATATGGGACTTTCTGCCACTGGCCTTGAGCTGTTCTCATTCTAATACGGGGCTTTCTAGGGTGTTTACCCCCTCCAACTGAAGTAAGGTAAAGTTCAGCTCTTATTCACAGGGGCCTGAGATGGCTGTACTTGTGCTAACGCTGAACTTAAGGTGGAATGGCCTTAATTTTAATAAGAAAATTTATTTAAGTGTTGCATGGACCAATTATTTTAAAAGATTTAAAAATGCAATATTGAAACAAAAGAAAAAGACAATAGGAATAACTATAATATTATCTGAAGTGTTATAGTTACAGTGAGAGCTACCTTTACTTGAATTTAGGAAGGAAAATTCAAACACATGTGGTAATTTGTGTTGTTTCCAGCTTGTATATTCCCAATAAGGCTTTTTTTTTTTTTTAGAATTTTTGTCTTTAAGAGTCTGTTTATTCTTTTCTTTTTTTTTTTAATGATAAATTTATTTTTTATTGGTGTTCAATTTGCCAACATACAGAATAACACCCAGTGCTCATCCTGTCAAGTGCCCCCCTCAGTGCTCCTCACCCATTCACCCCCACCCCCCGCCCTCCTCCCCTTCCACCACCCCTAGTTCATTTCCCAGAGTTAGGAGTCTTCATGTTCTGTCTCCCTTTCTGATATTTCCTACCCATTTCTTCTCCCTTCCCTTCTATTCCCTTTCACTATTATTTATATTCCCCAAATTAATGAGAACATATAATGTTTGTCCTTCTCCTGATTGACTTATTTCACTCAGCATAATACCCTCCAGTTCCATCCACATTGAAGCAAATGGTGGGCATTTGTTGTCTCTAATGGCTGAGTAATATTCCATTGTATACATAAACCACATCTTCTTTATCCATTCATCTTTTGATGGACACCGAGGCTCCTTCCACAGTTTGGCTATTGTGGACATTGCTTATACGAATAAGGTTTTTAATGAATATGCATGTAAAAATTTCTGAGTGGAAATAAATTCATTTCTTTGTGAGCAATTATGTTGCTGTTCTGTTTCTTTTCTTCATTGTTTTGTTTGTTTGATTTTGAACTGGAATAAATTCAACATATCTATTTTCAAGTTCAATGTTTTCTTCCTCTGCTATGTTCAGTCTGCTGATAATCCATTGAGGATATATATATATATATATATATATATATATATATATGCATTTTTACTTGTTTAATATTATAGTTTCCATCTGTGTGTTGATATTCCATATCTGTTCATTCATATTCTATACCTTTTCCACAGGTCCTTTATAAGGTTAAAGTTATTTTAAAATATTATTCCTAATAATTTCAACATCTAGATCCACTTTATACCTTGTTCTGCCAAAGGCCTTATCTATTGAATGTGGATGATTTAATCTTCATGTGTTTGTGTGTGTGTGTATGCGTATGTGCAAACATTTTGTGTGTGTGTGTGTGTGTGTGTGTGTGTCCTGGACATTTTACCTGTATGAACAATAAACACTAAGTTACATAATCTTTATGTCTAGTAATGCACATGCTTCTTCTTTTAATTTGTTCAAAGTTTATATCAAAAGAACTCTGTGACATATTAAAGAGGCTGCCACTGACCAAATGTGATACATTTTGAGTTTTAAATGAGATAATAAATAAGACTGATTTAAATTCATCAACTATCTTTAAATTCAAATTTTAATAATAATAAGAAGAATACCAAATTGGTCACCACCAGAAGATGATAGAGAAGCAAATAATTATCTTTAAAATTCATATAAAGAAATAAAATGTTTGTCTTTCACATGTACTGTATTGCTATGAAAACAAATAGTAATTGAAGTATGTTTTTGTCTTTTTGACTCTTGCCATTTTGCTATGCATTATGCACCCACTTATCTAAGCACTTAAGAACAGTAGCTAATAAAAGCATGGAAAGAGAGCTCTTGATATAAAACGAAACAAAACAAAATATGTCACTACCTATAATTTCTACAAAAGGGATTGAACACAACTCTAATGAAACTTTGGATCCAACTGCCAGTTTGCAAGAAATATGGGTGACAGGGAACATACTGAACTGTACATGAGTATACATGCAATCAGCAGAATCAGACTGTGGGAAACTCTAAATACAAAATACCTCAAGTTTTTCAATAGGTTAATTATAAGGAAATGAAAAAGATAGGAAGGATACTTGTAGGTTAAACAAGACTTAAAATCACATTAATTAAAAACAAAAGGAGAGGAAGGATTAAACTAAGGGTTGGAATGCAAACTTGGATGATAACAACATGAAGATATGAGAAGAATTGGTTAATACAAGAGTCAAGAGAATGGCTACTCTTGATGGGAACAAATTTTGAGCTTGAATCTGAATCTATGAGGGACTTCTGAAGTTCTGGCTTAATTATTTTTCTTGACTTTGGTGGTATTTACTTTATTAAAGCTTATAATAAACGTGAAGCTATACATTTTTGCATCTGTGACTTATTTTACATTTTAAAAGTCTTTAAAAAGTTAGATCATATTAAATATTTAGCCTTGATAATTCAGAAAGGAACAATGAAATTTATTGAGATAATAATATAGAATAAGAGCACATTTTTCTTTATATGAGAAGAATCACAGAATATTAATATGGTCCTTTTTGTTGACAGTTTCCAAGAGTCACTTCTTGATGACTTGGTGGATCCTACTTCCTAATTATTTTGAATAGAACATATCATATTTTATTTATGGATGGCTATCATTTTCAATATTTAGGTTTCACTTGAAGCAAGTTATTTTTCTTTTTTAACCATGAAATGAACAAATAGGCCGATTCTACAAACTAAAGGTTTCAACTTGCTTTGAGGTAAATCGACTTTCACTGGATTAGCTTCTGTTCACAAGGTGACCAATACAAAAATGTCAATTTGTACAGAGGCCTTTTAAAAAGACAACAAGAGTTTCCTACAGCCACTGAGTGTTTTCTTGTTCTCTGACTTAAATTCACTCAATATAGTGGTGAGTGACTTTTCGATGTACCTTCCTTTATTTTCTTGCCTGATATCACACACTGTATACCACTGTTCAATTGGAATACACTTTGCTGAACACAGACAAGCAACAAAAATGACAACAACAAAATTTAGGCATACATTAAAATCTATATATCACTTTTTAGTCAAGATATGTATAATTATATTAAGTAACCAGCATATTGATAGAACAGAAAAATACTTAAAGCATTATACCTTTTAATTTCATTCAGAATAAACAATAATCAACTGGAAATATTTGGAAGGAATTAACCTCTCCGTGGAAGTGACTTGAGAATGCACAGTGCCCTTTTCTCTTGCTGTGTATGCAAGAAGGTGAGCAGAATGTATGGGTTCTAATATATTTATGGTATTGAATATAAAGATCACCAACTTAGAAGAAATGTAATACAGTGTCAAGAGTTAGACACTGTATTCCTACACATGGAGTCATAGCCAAAGAATTTCATGAGAGAGAAAGAGAGAAAATGATTTATAGGTAAAATTTATTTGAAAATTACTTATTGTCTCTATAACAAAAAGAACATCAATATGTACACATTTTTACAAATAATGTATGATCTCACTTGCATGTAGAATCTAAAATTGAACTAAAAACATAAATAACCTGTTGATTGGTATTTGCCAGGGGTAGGAGAAACGGGAGAAGATGGTCAAAGGATACAAACTGCCAGTTTAAGATAAGTAAGTTATGGGATCTTCTGTACAGCATAGTAACTATAGTTAACAATACTGTATTACAGACTTGAAATTTGCTAAGAAAGCAGATCTAAAATATTCTCACCACACACACAAACATGACAAAGATGTGAGGTGATGGCTATGTAAACTAACCTTATTGGGGTAAGCATTTTGCAATATATATGACTATCAAAGCATGTACTTCTTAAACTTATGCAATATTATGTGTTAATTACATCTCAATAAAGCTGAAAATGCATGTTTTTATCTTTTTTGCTGGCATGTGGGCATGTGTCCATTGATTTTTTTTGTATGTTATCTTTTTATCAGTATTGCTTATGTTATCTCTGTTAACAAGCTCAGTGGGAAGTTTCACTGTCTGTGGAGCTTTTACACTATTTATTTACCATGTTATCATAATTTTACATTCTATGCATAAAGAATTCACTCTAGTTTAATTTCCCCCCATTTAGGCGTCAGATTCTCTGTTTTCCTCTAGATGGCAGAGTAGTATTCGAAATGTTAAAGATATCCTTTGTGATAAACATTTTAAACATTTATTTTGTATTTTCTAGTCGTTTGAAAATATATTTTCACCCTTCTACAGTTAAAAGAAAATAGACTATATTTATGTTGTATATTTTAAAATTGATCAATACAAACAATAGAAAGCAAGTAAATACAATCTTAAAATAATTAAACTATTACATACCTGACAGTGATTTTAGTAATATATCTGACATGTTTATATTTCCTGAAAGACCTAGAAACCATCCCAAATGTCTTCCAATAGTCTGTATCTTATTTACAGTGTATATTCCCTGACATTCAGGTTTACAGCTTTTATTACTTGCATCAGAGTTCCTGATGAGAGGCCTCTTAAGAAACCCCTCTCTAGTGGCCCTTTGTATTTTCTCTGAGAATTTCCCAACAAGCTTTCAAGAAAATAATGTCTAAGAGCAGTGAATCCAGGATGGAGTTTCTGCAAACACCGTGAGTAAGTATTTCCAGAATTTTCTTTCTCTGAGTTTCTCAAACACTAAAAAGTAAAGCAGTATGCTACCTGTTTATTTCCTCTGCAAATACACAAAGCAGATGTGACTCTGCATTCAGAGACTTAGAAACTGAGGGGATCTTTCATTGTTTCCCAACTTCTAGTCTGATAGCCTTAGGGATATTCTATAGCATCTATAGCCTCCAAATAGCCATATTTTACACTTTGCTATCTGTATCATATGTGAGTTTGATTTATATGTGGAGCACTTATCTCTTTCCTGCTTTCTTATATGGAGCCAAAAATAATGATGCATAGCATTTGATAGCTATATGATGATATATTTAGGGAATGAGACGGTAATACAAAACTTAACGACAAAAATAATGGTGGAACTCATGATAAATGTTTGAGACAACAAAATTAAACAAGCTTGAGAAACTAATTTTCCTTTTTAACTCATGAGCCAAATATATATTTTCAGTTGTGTAGTACCTGGAAAATGTAAGTAAAATAAAGATAATAACTATGACTGTAAGGGGAGTAACTGGGAATTTCCGTCATACCTGAATAAAGCCATTAGGTAGAAAGCAGGTATTCCAGAGACAATTGTCCCAAATGGACTACTTTTGGCCTGAATATTTTAGTCCCACATGTCCCCATGAACAGGAAAAATTCTCCAACTCTTAAATGAAAATATAATTTGATATGAAAAGCAATTATTCTTCCTTTTTTTGCAGCAATATGAAGGTGCGTTGCAAGACTACTTTATCTTCTTCATTCCAATAGTATTGCTTGTAGCAGACTGACTAGGTCTTATTGAGAGCAGCATGAAGACATTATTGTACAAAATATACCATACAGTGTGTTCATTTGCCTTGTCAAATTTTAATATAAGAGTATTTTGAAGATATAATTTCATCAAATAAGAATTTTTGTTTCAAATAATCGGATATTTAGGATTTAGTGTTTGTTTTTTAAGAAAAAACTCAACTCTCATCTTTATATACATAAGCATAGAAGTGATATATTTATTTCTAATTATATATTTCATTTCCAGTTATTTTTTCAAATCATATAAAATATTGTATAATCTATATTTTCGGCTATGTTTTTCAAAGGTAATCAGTATGCACTAACTATTCATCAAGAACTTTCACATATTCCATTAGTGTCCTTAAGGATCCTGAAAAGAATATATACCTATTTTATTTTCCTAAAAATGAAAACTGAAACTCAGAGAAATTAAATAACCTGCTCAAGACAATAGGGAAATAGAATAACTGGAATGTGCTTCCTGTAACTTCAGCATGAAAATTTAGTTAGCTTTCTATTATTTATTGTGGCCACATTGTAATGTTCTGACATTCAGGATATCTTCTTCAGGCAGCAATATTTTTAGTCATGGTATATCTTCCAAATTATCTCGATCTACCTGATGAAATCAGTAGACCTTCCAAATTAAGCAGCTCCAAGATTTTCCTGTGTTTACTATGTTTCTTAGGACTTTTACTTCCCTGTTCACTTGTCTTATTAGTTGGTTATTGACTGTGAAAAAAAGAATGTCTTCTATGTCTTTGAGAGAGAACCTAAAAGCTCCTTTGGATATTGCAAACTTCACATCTGGAGGAAATGTCAGGAAAATTGAAATTTTCATGGTTCATGAGTACCTTGACCTTTCCGTTAGCTTTTCTAACTGGCTAAATTGTTCCTAATTTGTATTCTAATCCTACTTATGATGGCATTTGTGACTTTCCTCCAAAATCTCCACATATCACTTAACTTTATTGTATTAGAAATGCATGTAAACTCCTGTAATTACATTCATTTACTTGCTATAACCCTTCAATAGGCTTTTAAAAAATCAGGATTCCTCCTGACCTGTAGGTTTTATAAAGTATATATTACCAATGATTTTTAGTAAGTTTTCAAAAAATATGCGTTGTTCCCAAAGTTATTTTATTTTAAATTCATTCAAACAGTGGAAATGTTTCCTTATTACAGATTGTTTGAGTTTCATAGAAATTGCTACTCATTTTTAAATCTCAGGTACCAAATCAATGAAATAAAGAAGCTAAATTCCTTGATTTATAAAGATTCTCCCAACTTTAAAATTCTATGCATTTCATAATTCAATGATTTTTACTTCCTTCATAATTAAGCTAAACAAATAGTAAAATTCCTTTTAAGTATCCATTCATGTATCTATGTTTCTCTCTGATTTCACTGATAGGCTTAAATGTTGATTAATTCATGTACTCACATACACACACACTGATATTTACAATTATTAAGGATTTTACTCATTTCTTAGTACAACATTCTTCAATATTCTTATTGTATTTACAAAGCATTAATTATCTACACTATAGGCAATATAATACTCTATTCTACTCTTTGTTAACTGATTTTGGAGCTTCAAAATAAATTGTAGGCTTATCCTTAACTTAAAAATATTTTTTACATTAACCCTTATAAGAAGATAAACTTTCAAAAGTATGTTACTACTTTTCTCTCCTTTCTCCTAAAGTGCTGAAATTGATTTTCATTTTCTCTCTTATGTAAAAAGCAACATTTTGGGTTCAGCTGCTTTATCCTGAGAAAATCATCTCCCATTTCAAAGCCTTGGACATGGACGATACTATATTTCCAAAAAAGGGAAATCTAAATTGTCAGAGAACTTTCTTGGTGGCCTATTTTCTGACTACGGTGGTGCCACAATCTCTCCCAGTATCCAGAATGACATTCAGAGGTATACCAATAATGAGTCATGGTCCAGGAATTAGAAGAAATGAGTGAAGGATAATAGGGCTTATTGCCATCTTACAAATAGCATGAAAATACCAAAATAAGGGGTAACACAGTTTAATTTTATTGCTGTATTCACAGATACACAGATCACAGATAAGAGAGAAAAAGGGGGAAAATAAATAAATTTAAGAGTAGAGAAAAAAACAAACATTAAACAAATATTTAGGTGGTCTTTTATAGAATTTTTTATGATGACAGATTGATAAGTTTTCAACCTTTAGGGCTTGGGTTAAGTAGTAACTTTGTATGATAACATACTATATAATCATTGAAAGTGGGCAGCCCAGGTGGCTCAGAGGTTTAGCGCCGCCTTCAGCCCAGGGTGTGATCCTGGAGACCCGGGATTGAGTCCCGCGTCGGGCTCCCTGGTGGAGTCTGCTTCTCCCTCTGCCTGTGTCTCTGCCTCTCTCTCTCAGTCTCTCTCTCTCTCTCTGTGTCTCTCATGAATGCATAAATAAAATATTTTTTAAAAAAGTTTAAAAAATAATCATTGAAACTAATATTTATTAATACTACTTTTTGACTTAAAAATGGTTATGATATGTTGATAAATTAAAAATTAATGTATAAATACTAAAGTGCGTATTTTGAGCATGCATGTGTCACGATCCACTCATAACATTTATGATGTATAATATTTATACATGTATGTAAACACAACCCCCACACATATATTAAATGTAATATATGTATACATGCATGCATATGTGTATATGTTTTTACACATACACAGATTTGCACACGCATTGAAAAAGATAAATAGAGAGAAAGCAAATAAAAGAAAATCTTAATGAAGTTTATATCTAGGAAACAAAATAATGAGTGATTTAAATTTTTTAATGCTTTATGGTATTTTAAATTTAATTCAATAAAATAAAATTATTGTATTAACAGATAAATGTATTTTTAAATGTATAGTAAAATAAAATTTAGTATTATTTTATAAATCCATAATGTATATTTATGAAAGTATACTCTAGGACAGAAAATATGTTCATAAAATACCATTGATATGTTATTCTTTGAAGGTTTTCAAAATTTAGTTCATATGCTAGCTTTTTAAAAATAGGATATTTAGATAGCTAGATATACACACACACAGTACATTTACCATAAACTGTAAATAATCTTTAAATCTGGCTACTGTGAAAAACAGTTTGTTAAAATCTGTGAGCAAATCATAAGATATATTTAAAGAAAAAAACAAATGTAACAGTTTACACTCAATGAAATACAGGAAATAGATCAAGAAAGCATATAGTTCTCCAAAGAAATCTTTAGAATACACTGGCCATTCACTGAAAAATGCCCAAGTGAACTTGTACAATTTTTATAGTTCTGAGTAATAAATGTAGAACACACTATATATAGCATGTACTACTAATTTTTAAATAATCTGAACTGCAAATACTTTGTATTTCTAACAACTAGTAGTATGGTTTATTTTCTGTTAGAGAATATAAAATGCTACTCTCTGCTGGAAGTTTTTTATTTATAATGTATTTTATGTCTAATTCAATTCAACTAGTATTTTTTATTGAGTATAGTCTGTGTTTAGCATTGCAGTAAGACACACACCTAGAAAACAGTCTGTAGTATAAGCTTTAGTGCTAGAATATATAATAGAGAGATAGAGTTCTATAGGGATCAGAGAAGGTCAGGACTACTGTGATCAGGAATTGTTTTTAATTTTTTTAGTTTGTAAGCAGGCCATTTTACAGAAATCTATTTTAAGTATGAAATCAATACAAAAATTGTGCCCACCAAATTTAAGCTCCAGCAGGTCATGACACTTTCAGGGTCCAATGGAAAGTACCAACAAACTTTTGAAGTAAATCAATGAAATCCACTTTTAGTCTATAATACATGACAAATGCTCTACAAAGTGTTTTACACACAGTACCTCATTTATTTCTCAAAATTATACTGGATTTTAATTTTCCCTGATTCAGTGATGAAGAAATTAAGACTTAAAGACAGATATTTTCCCTAATTTTACAGAGGTGAAAGTGGCATTTCAAAGCCACTTTCAAAGCATGTTCTTTTAGAAATGTCACAATAATTTCCTAAAACACGTCTAAATTAATAAAATATAACCAACATAATTAATGGGTACTATAAAGCATTCATTCCTAATATAAACATCCTTCTTATAAAACTTCAAGCATCTTAGATTTTTTTTTTTTGCATCTTAGATTTTTACCCAATCTAAATCTCCCATTAAATATTCAAAATCTTAAATTCTTTTAAATCACAAAGAGATTTAACTCTACAGAAAAATGAGAAAAGATTTTAGCATGTTTCCTATAACTTCTATGAATATAATGAATACTTCAGAAATACTTCTTCCATGTACTCCAAGGCTTGGGATTATCATTTGACACTTGAGTCAAAAACTAAAATGCCTATGTTTGGCAGTGTTTTATTGGGGTACAAGAGAAGTGAAGACCTATAGATAAAACTTAAATGTTTCTAACTTTAAGGAAGTGCTGTCTAAAATGTCAGATCATAGAAAAAAATCCAACTGCTTATTAAAATATGAATTTCGTGGCCTTCACCTTGACATACTAATCATTAAGTCTGTTATGGATCTCAGAACTCTAAAATATTAAAAGAGAACCAGGATATTCTAAAACACTAACTAAGACATACTAAGGCTAAGGAGGAAAAATGAATACATTCAATAAAGATTCAAGTTTGAAGGAATAAATTTGAAGCAGAGGAAGAAATAGAGTAGTATTAAAGATTATAAAAACTAAGAAAACAGACATAAATTCCTAGTGTATATTTAAACTTGTAATTAAAACTTTAAAAAAAGCAGAAGTACTGCTGAGGATTGACCCCAAAGATACAGATGCAATGAAACGCCGGGACACCTGCACCCCGATGTTTCTAGCAGCAATGGCCACGATAGCCAAACTGTGGAAGGAGCCTCGGTGTCCATCGAAAGATGATGGATAAAGAAGATGTGGTCTATGTATACAATGGAATATTCCTCAGCCATTAGAAACGACAAATACCCACCATTTGCTTCGACGTGGATGGAACTGGAGGGTATTATGCTGAGTGAAATAAGTCAATTGGAGAAGGACAAACGTTATATGGTTTCATTCATTTGGGGAATATAAATAATAGTGAAAGGGAATAGAAGGGAAGAGAGAAGAAATGGGTAGGAATTTTAAAAAAATAAAAAAGCAGAAGTAAACATTTATAAATACATTTTCTTTTTATCTCTTTTTATCGCCCAGCTTTAGTGAGTATAATTGGAAATTGTAATATATTAAAATGTGCAACATGACAACTTGCAACCCATCATTCCATTAATTAACACAACCATTACCTCACATATTTACCCATTTTTTGGTGTGTATAAAGGTGAAAAGTTCTTCTGTCTTCACAGATTTCATTATACAATGCAGTATTGTCACTATAGTCACCATGTTCATCATTAGACCCTCAGACCTACGTATCTTATAACTGAAAGTTTGTACCAATTATTATTATTTTTTTTTATTTTTTTTTAGTTTGTACCAATTATCAATGCTCCCTATACCCCTCTCCCCTGGCACAGCACCTGGTAACCACTCTTCTACTCTGTTTCTGTAAGTTTGTTGTTGTTGTTGTTTCCTTTTTTCTTTCCTTTTTTTTCTCCCTCCTAAGATAGGTGAGTGATATCATGCAGTATTTGTCTTTTTCTATCTGGTTTATTTCACATAATGCCCTCCAGATTCATCCATGTTGTCACAAATGTTTTCTTAAGGCTGGATAATAATCTGTTGTATATATTTTTATCATATTTTCTTTATTCATTTATCCACTGATAGACACTTAGATTGTTTCCATACCTTGGCTTTTGTGAATAATTCTGCAATAAATATGGGAGTACAATATTTCTTTGAGTTTCAGCTTCCTATGGATATATAACCAGAAGTGGGATTTCTGGATCATACGGTAGTTTTAGTTTTAATTTCCTGAGAAATTTCTATAAATGTGTTTCATAGTGGCTATACTAGCTTACATTCTCACTAGCAGTGGTACAATAGTTCTGCTTTCTTCATATCCTTGTCAGCATTTGTGGTCTATTACACATTTTTGATAAGACCTTCTAATATCTTCTTGTGGTTTTGATTTGCATTTCCCTGATGAGTTGGTAATGTTGAGTACCCTCTCATGTATATGTTGGTGATATGTATGTCCTCTTTGAAAAAAATGACAATTCACATTCTATCCACATTTGTTAACCAAGTTATCTATTTTTTTAATATTGAGTTTCATGAGTTCTTTGTATATTTTGGATATTAACACCTTATCAGGTAGGTGTTTTGCAAATTTTTCTTCCATTTCATAAGTTTTCATTTTGTCAATTGTTTCCTCAGGTGGGTTACCTTAGGGATTGAGCTTCTAGATGTGCAGTCTAAACCCTTTACTCTTCAGGAAGAATTGAGGAGTTGGGGGTTTCCTCCTGATTATATGGCTTTGTGTTAGGGTTAGGCTTATGGTAGAGGGTGTGTCTCACCTTTCTTATATAATCTGATGTGGTATTTTCTCTGTAGCCCCATGTGTAGGAGTCACCAGTCTCTGGACTTCTCTAAAAGGGAACTTTTCTGTGTGTGGCTGTATATTTGCCACATCTGGGGAGAAGGGACATTCAGGAGCCTCCAATGTCACCATCTTAGACTTCATCTGTGCTTTAAACATATTTTTTTTTTAAATCTCAGTAATGAAAACCTCTAGAATACCTTTCAAATGATGGTTGATTTATCTAGCCTCCAATGTCACCATCTTAGACTTCATCTGTGCTTTAAACACATTTTTTTTTTAAAATCTCAGTAATGAAAACCTCTAGAATACCTTTCAAATGATAGTTGATTTATCTAGCACTAGAGTCGGTAGACTTGATCAATGCTGATTTTTGTTTTTCATATACAGTTAGTATTTCAACTTCAATAATTTTTTCTAGCATTTGTTGAGGGATTTGATTTCACTCTATTTACCAGACAAGTAGCTATCCTCTCACTGTTTCATGGTTGCTGGTAGAAGATGTGAGGCTCCTGGAATAAAGACAAAGTGCTTTATTACCCCTAACAAAGCAAGTAGCAGGAGTATCAGTATGTAGTCATCTTCCCGCCCCCTCCTCCCTGGAGCCCCAGTCCTGCAAGGGGTAACATAATTTGGGCCCAAAGAGAAGCTTGAATATCCAGTGGTTTATGTTGTAGGAGAGAAACACTGAACTTCAGGATTCTTCTGTTTTATAACAAGACCTACTTTTTTTCTGGAGGTAAGTTAGTTGATGTAATACAATACTGACAGAAGTCTCTGTTGAATGGTCAGGGACTTGCCTTCTTGGCCTACCAACAAGATATGTGGGAGTACAAGAGTCTCTGAAGGATTATGTATTCCAAAAGTGTTTACCAGGTTCTATATCAATGCTGTGTATACATCTATATTTTTAGTCTCACACCTTAAAGCAGATGTAATAACCTAACATACTTCTACACAAACACACATGTCCCATTTCTACATCCCTGATATTTCCACTACCTTGTTATTTTATTAAGTTGAAAAACTGAGACTGTTGTTCAAACTCATATATGTTTGTAAAGCATATTCAAACAGGGATATCTGATTGCCAACTAAAACTGTTTCTAGCATCTTGTTCTGTTTTCCAGTACAACAGACTATTTATCTTTGATAATAAAGACATGAAACCAGTTGGTGATATTCTTCAGGTTTTAAGTACTACTAATCACAATCAAAGTTTGGAAAAAAGAGAGCTTCGTGGAAGAGATAAATAGGAAACCTATAAAAAATAACTGATGGTTGGAATAAAATAGCCACCAACTAAATAAGTGAAGAAAGTGGCATAATAGAGGAATGAAGAGTTAGAATCTAAATTTCACTGTGATGTAACATAAGAATGCAGAAAATGAAATTTGGAAAATGAAAAAAAAAGATGCATTGTGAATGGTACATGTTTTAAATAAGAAATCATATTACATGCATAAAACATTTTGATTAATTTTAGATGTCTCCTCTTGTATAGAGTATCATGTTTACTTTTCCTGAGTTACAAGAGACAACAGATTCCCAAGAGCAGGGCAGGGAAAGAGAAAGCACTATGACTCCTACTCATGCACATCAGCAAACAATTTTTGCATCTAATCTACAAAGACCTACTGGCAAAATGTTGGCATGCTACTGTGTCAGAGAAAAATAACAGTGGTTGATATTATTAATAGCTGTGAATTTCCTAATATTTTATTATCCATTTTTCTTATTTTATATGTTTTCCTCCTCATACTCTTATATGTAGACATCATGTAAAGTATGACTATTCACATTTACATTATATTCAATTGACTGCTGGGAATGGAATTGAAGCCCAACTATAATTATCCACATGCAACTTTCTTAATGCATGTATAAGGACATGTTTTGCCTTCCATGACAGCTAATTTTAAGTCTCAAGTTGGAGGGTACTTTTGGGTGAGATTAACATTTAAATCAGTGAACTCTGAATAAAGCATATTGCTCTCCATTATGTGAGTGGGCCTTATTCAATCAGTTGAAGTTCTGAACAGAACAAAGATACTTTCTTCGAAGAACAAGAGGGAATTCTCTCACAAGGTGTCTTCAAACTTCAACTCCACCATTTGCTTTACTGAGTCTCCAGCTGGCTGGCCCACACAGCAAATTTTGGACTTTCCAGCATCCTAATCTCTTTCTATATATTTATTTGAGTGTAGATACATAGATATGGATCTCCTATTGGTTCTCTTTCCCTGAAAAACTGACTTATCCACTTCCCCTTTCCAGATTTCTTGCATTGTCACAGTTCTCACTAATGCAGTTATGCTGAAGATAAACCAACCTGTATCTCTTCTGTTCCAAAGAATATGACTGACTGACTGACTTATTTATTTATTTACTTATTTATTTTTGAATATTTAATTTATTTATGCATGAGTGAGAGAGAGAGATTGGCAGAGGGAGAAGCAGGCTCCATGTAGGGAGCCTGACATGGGACTTGATCCCACATCCCGAGGATCACGCCCCTGGCTGAAGGCAGCACTAAACCACTGAGCCACCTGGACTGCTCAGAATATGACTTTTTCATAGTAAAAAAATTATTATTAAAATATTTACATTTTTCAATGTAGAGATTATGACTTGTAAACTCTGATTTGGTCCTTGTTGAGAAAACTGTAGGTAAAACTAGAAACTTCATCCTAGAATAACCATTTGTAGTGACTAAATATAATCAAATAAAAGAATCTGAATGAAGAGGCAGTGGGAAAAGAAAATTGTTTTTGCATAAAATGAACCTGGTGATACATAATTCACAGAGCAGTTGGGTGTATTAATTTAGATAAGGAATTAAAATATAAATTGAAAACTTCATATAAATATCCAAATGGAACATATGACTTTTATTTTGAATTCTATAATATTAAGAATATTGATTTCATATTATCTATTTTGCTTTATTCTAGAAGCTAGGGATATAGCAGTAAACAAAGCAAAAATCCCCATACAAATTTGCATATATTTATAATAATCTTTTAAAAATATTTATATATAAACATATGTATTATAGTAAATATACATATATACAAATACTTATATATAATTTGTTTTTCATATTGTCTGGCACCAAGGAGCTGTTTAATAAAAATTCCTTTAATTAAAGTAAGGGAGAAAGAAAAATATAAAACCAGCTACATATGTGAAAGATAAATTAACTATTACAAATTTCCATTAATATTAAAGATTCCAGTTTGGTTTAATTATATTCTATATTCCAGCCATAGAGAAACAATATATAGCCATTTTCCTTAAAATATGGATAGTTCTTGGCCCATCATGACATTGGGTAGCATTAACTAAGTTTTGTGCTTCCAAATCACTTTTGTTTTTAAGAATTTCTTGATATTGTTATAGCCTGCCTTCAATTTTGATCCTTTATTCTTCCTATTTGTCAGGTGCACAGGATTACCTTTTTACCATTCCTACTTGGTGGCCATGTACTTGGGAAAAAGGCCGCATGATCTTTCTGGCTCCACTCAATGTCTAAGGATACATTGCTTCCTTTGCTTGCATCCCACAAACTATTTCCCTCATCCTATCTACTGCAGTAAATCTCTCCTTAGTTGAGGAGATTGTGTTTATCTCCTTGTGAGCCCTACCTATCCTGAATGGTCTGTCATTCTCTGCCTTTAAAATCCTTCCTCTTCCTGTCTTTAAATAATGATGGGGTTAAGTTATACCCAAAGCTCACCCTACAGACTATTTCCTCAGTACTTTGCAGAAAACACCAAACAAAAATAACACTTTAAAATAGGTGTATTCTTTTTTCTTTTAGAATGTAAGCTCCTCAAGAGCAGCGACAATGTTTTCTGTATGTTCTATGTGCCTAGTACACTGTAAGTGCTCAATAAATATTGATGATGGGAGGCAAAATAATAATAATAATAATAATAATAATAATAATTAATAATAATAAAATGCAATATGGATGGAATAAAATAGTCACACATTTTCTTCACCAATTTCTATTTTTCTTTAAAAGTTAGGGTTGGGCAACTGTAGAATTAAATTCAAAAATTTTATTTATAAGGCTATTAGTTTCGGCATGGAAGGTCACCGATGCTGTGCTGGTTCATGTTCAGCAGCTGTGCTCTGAAGCTGATTTAAAGCTTTTTGCCAATTTCTGTGGTGTAAATACTCAAATCATGGTCAATTTCAAGCAATAAATGTGACACTGCTGAATGCCGAGTTTTAAAGAGACGCCCAATATTGGCTTTTAAGGGACTACATGATGTGGCTCCAGGATACTACTCACTTCTTCTATCTCAAGGACAGCGTAAGTATACACATAGATGGAATTACACAAATTTATGTTACAGCAAGCTGAATTTATTCTTTGCAGTAGATATATTATTAGCTGTGAATTTTATCATTATTATAATAAATTCTCAAACCCCCTATATTCCACATACAAAAATTACTTTTCTCTTGTACAAAGTATAGGGATAATCTCAGAACTAGAACCTAAGAAATATTAGAAAAAAAATACAAGTGAGAGATAAGGTCACAGACAAGTGTATATGTCTTTGCAGAATGGATTCTAAAAATGCAGAATGTAAAACAACATGTGAGAACAGATCTAAGCCTGGATATCTTTGGAAAAAATGTCTAAGTCCTGTCATTTTTCATTTAGTATTAAACTTTGCTATGGATAAAAATATATCGATGTATATCTTCAAACTAGTAGTTTTTCCTAAGAGCTATAATCAACCATATGTGTTTTTTTCAGGAAATAATTATATAATCTCATGAAAAGTGAGTAGGAGAGTCATATTTCTGCTACAGTCAGTATTTGCCAATCCTCACATATTATATATGATTATACTGAACTTGAGATTTTAAAACAACAGAGAATAATTAAGATTTGGAGTTTCGAAGGAGTGAAGCAAAAATCACTAATTTGCTAGTTTTATTGGAAGTTCACTTTATAATCCCAAGTTTATTTAATTCTGAATATCCTCTCACCCTTGAATCAAATTTGGAGCCAAGAAATCTTACAATCTACAGAGTAGAATCTCTCTGGATACAATCCCAGAGGACACACTGTATTCTAATTATCTCTTTTCTGTTGAAATTTAATTTTACTCTGCTTTAGATGACAGCCATAAATGAAAGAACAATTACATTTTTTTAAAAGAAAAGTCATAGAGGCTGACATCTGATTCAGAATCATTGAGAATTAATAAAATTAATTTTGTGATAATACGCCTCCTTTGAAAACTAGTAAAATGACCAATAGCAGGTACCCAGTGTAATTTGGAGATTCAATTTTATTGACACTTCAGGGGAAACATTAATAGGCATACAGACATTATAATTGTTAGCTCACAGTATTTTATAACTACAATTTTAATAGAAATAATATAAAGAAAGACAGTATTACTTACAATAACCTTATGGACGCTCTACTTTCATTTTTTTTCTCATGTTTGGATTGTCACAGGATGTCTGGGAATTTGGTATTTTAAAAGACCTGAGGTAGAACTATACTATCATTAACAGTCAAGTTCAGGTAATTATATTATGAGAACCAAAGCTGTTCCAAGAATGGGAATCAATCTTGATACGCATAAATTCTCTATATATGTATAGACAGTCTCTGACCCCTGGACTTCTATCTTTATATTAATAACTCTCCCATTTACTTTGATCAATTAAGTTTGGTTCAATAAAAATTTATTGAGCACAATTTTTTGTGCTAGGATTCTCACTAGACAACATATTTTTTTTTAGACAACATATTTGAAGAAGAATTATGGATGTACCTACAGTGGAAAATTTCTTTACACTTATTAATAATATAAAAGATGTAAAGAGATAATACAGGAGGTGGGATGATTAAGTGTATGTGTGTGTGTGTGTGTAAGTGTATATGTGCATACATGTGCTCAGAATCAGAAGAGGTAACTCCAGATATGCCTTTGAATGGGAAAATAATTGTACCAGACAATATTTGGTAAAGAGAGGTGGAGGAGAGGGCATATAATTCTGTAAAATAGAGCCCTTTACCTTCTTTATAATATGTTTCACACTTTACTTTTCTGCAAGATTAACTTGGTGTTATTTTACATCTATTAGTTGGGATTTTGATGGATAAAGTAATTCCATCTGCATAATCTTATCAAAAGTTTTGAGGGGGGCACCTGGGTGGCTCAGTCAGTTAAGTGTCTGACTTTTTTTTTTTTTAACATTTTATTTATTCATGAGAGACACACAGAGAGGGAGAGAGGCAGAGACAGGCAGAGGGAGAAGCAGACTCCATGCAAGGAGCCCAATGTGGGACTTGATCCTGGGTCTCCAGGATCACGCCCTGGGCTGAAGGCAGGTGCTAAACAACTGAGCCACCCAGGGATCCTAGTGTCTGACTTTTGATTTCAACTCAGGTGATGATCTCAGGGTCATGAGATGGAGTCCCGTGCCAGCCTTCATGCTAGGCATGAAGCCTGCTTAAGCTTCTCTCTCTCTCTTTCCCAAGTTTTGAGGATCTTAGGCTCAACTACAAAACCAAGTTCATAAATAAAATCTGCTAATCCTCCTCCCACCCAACAAAATAAGTAACAACATTTTTTCAGACATACTTGTGCAGTCATTTTTAAAAGAAAGAATTTTAAATTTGAGAGCAAGACATATACTGTATAAGAGTAGCAGTGGAGATTGTAAGTTAACATCTTATGGGCAGAGCATCCATATTTTTCTCTATGAGTTAAACATGAAATTATGTGGTGAAAGTTTAGAATGCTTTCATTAGTGACAAATAATCCTACAAAGAATAATAATAGCTAATACTTATCGTGAACTTACCACATGCTAGGCATTGTTCCAAGCTATTCATTCACATACATTAACTTATTGAAGTCTCATTGCAGCCCCTTGGACATGTAATACAATTATTTTATCTCCTTATTTGTAGAGAAGAAAATAAAACAGAGAGTGGTTAAGCAATTTGCCTTAGGCTCTACAGGTAATACATAGAGTCCAAAACCCAAACTCACAATTTAACCACTCTGTTATTACACATTTCATGATCATCTCCACAAATGTCTTTGCTTTTTCTGTTGCAGTTCTGAAAAATCGACTCTAGGAACACAGTTAGCTGCTCCATTTAAATACATTTACAAAAATAAAAAGTTGGTTGACCTTTAAACTGTTACATATACAAGATTTTTAGGCAAATAGAAATTAAGGTACAACCTTCACATATGTGTCTACTTTCTTAACACTTGTATAACCAGCCTTTGCCTGCAGCGCAGTTGGTGCTTAATAAGTATTTGCTGAATAAATGAATGAAGCATAGGTTATTTTAATAATACATTGATTTGTTCATTTACTGGTTATTTTATGCAGTGTTTATTGTTCACTGAGTCCCAGTACCAGCTAAGTATTGTACTGTACACTGAGGATGTAAAATCAAGTATATCGGTTAAGCCTTGAAGAACTAAAAATCAAACACAAGGGGAGGCAGATATTATAAAAAGGTGATAAATAATAAAATAGGATTTGAATATGTTCTTACCAATGCTTCTCAGAGAAGTATGAATTTTCTGTACAAAAATATTGAGAGTTTTGAGCCATTCTTCCAAAGTTACAAAGTGTTTTTAAATAAGTAGGAGTATTGGAGAAGATGTATACTCTCGATCAATCGTGAAATTTTGCTAAGACCAAGACTGCATAAAAGTAAATGAGTTTTACAGAGAATTATGAATAGTTGAATCCTAAACAGCATACCAGAAGCATGAAAAGTTAAAGCGATTGCTGTAGGTAATAATTTAAAGAAAGCATTTTGGGTTGTTATTGACATAATCTGGAAAATTGTGCAGTATTGCATTTCCAATTGCTGATTCTTTTGTTTTGAAATAAAGTAGAATTTACCATAAAGGTAAATTACATTATGAGAATCATCAGAAGCAAAATTGAACAACCTGACCTGCTCAGAAGAAATGTGAATCACATAGGTAGTCTCATGAGATTTCAAAATATCATAAAGAAAATATATATTTGCATATAAGAATATAGGCTAAACATTTTGAATTGGCCTCTGACAGGTAAATAATAAAACACTAGATAACAAAGGGTGATTTTTCTTCAAGAAATAGTTTTCTTTCTCTTCCCTCAGATCATCTTGTATAAAACCTCTACCCAATATGTATTAATGATGCCTCATAAATAAGATATACCAGGAGAGAAATGAAAGCACAGCTCCTTGTAGAAAAGGTTTGCCTCATTTTCTCTCCTAGCTAGTTAGCTTTTTTCCTCACCATTCATCTTCTTCTGTGATTCTAAAGAGAATAATAAAATGCTGTTCTCTAATTAGGGAAGGATTTTAAAATTTGTTTTGAAATGTGTGAACTGCTGACATTTTCCATTTATATTTAAAAACTATGGTGGCAATTACTAAGGCTTTGAGTAAGCTCAAAGGCTAATAAATATACCAGAACAAAGCCAAGCAAGCTTTAAAAGTCATAACCCCCATTTCTTGGTAATAGATCAATTTACATTTTTTTCGTAAAAATATTTTCTGTAAGTCTGTCACCATAGTTATTGTGTTGGTTTAATTCTGTAACAGCCTGTGAGAACTATAAGATCCTTCAGGCTGTTCACTAGCAGAGAGTGAGGCAGATGCACTTATACAGTCGGAAGGAGGGGTTTGTAGTCAAGAAAAATGTAGGATTATTTCCAGCTTTTCAGCACACTTGAAACCGGACAGAGCCTGACAGAGAAGAGCATGTTCACTATTTCAACCTAGAATTTCCTTTAGTTCAAGAGAAAATTAGAGGACACATTTCTCAAGTTGAGGTAAGACAAAACAGTAAAATATACTTCATGATATAATCCTGTAAGATGTTAGTTTTGTGTTGAAGTTATGCTCCTTAGTTCCAGGGGGCCCTAGGAGCTGTTTGACACATGAGACAGTTAGGATGACATAAAAGCAATTCTTAGAACACACCTGCAAACCCCAGAAGTAGCTGGCATCAGGAAAAGCTTAAAGCTATTGTAAGTTGTCACCTACTAGGAGAGAAGCAACTGTTTATGGCTAAAAGGTACTCCAAAAGTCACAAACAGGAATTTCCCCTGATAGTTGCTGCTGAAATAATGCATCTTTGGGAGCTGAGGACAGAGGGTGAGGATCTGGGACACAGACTCTTTGATCTAAGATTCCTGGGTATCCCACTCAGGTGAGAGGGGCAAACTCAGCTTGATTTGTTCATTCACTGTGTAGTGGGAAAGTGCACACCAAGATAAAAGAATAAATTTAGGGCTCAAGAGGAGAGGGAAACATTGGTCTTAAGAGAAGTTAGCCCTACTTATGGCTCTTATAAAACTAAATCTTAAAGCTTAGAGATTTTTTGTTACTTGTGCTACTAAGAGTCAGATGCTCTGACATTGGCATCATTCCCAAGAGCAGGAGAAAATGATTTGCCTCTGGGAAAGTTGATGAGATACAAGGTGAGAGGACAGGAATGGAACTTAAGTGAGCTGCAGTGACTTTGAACTGTAACCTGGTGATCTGGTTGCAGAAGCTAAAACCCAAAGAATAAAACTGTGATGATTATTATTATAAGGTTATTGATATTGGCTTAAGAGTAATTTCTGTCTAGCTTATTTTCTCAGAAGTTTGGGGGAAATACATTCAGAATCTTGAGATACATCTTACTTTATTTAATAATGCATTTATTCCAGTAACCAATATTAGCAATTGTTTCAAGGATTCTTAGAATAAAATTTTTAAGAAACTGAACTACTTCCTAGAAGATTAAGAGGAAGTTGTCAATCAAATTATGTTACAGAATCTAGTTAAACAAATATTGTTTTATTATGAAATGCCAAAAGAATTAGCTTTTCAGATTCAATGAACACTATACTGACTACCCGTAAAGGCATTTTTTAAATTTTAAAAATTTTAAATGAAATTTCCTAGAGTTGATCAACACATGCCAACAGATATTCTCCAAACTGAACAGATTTTTCAACAGATTCATTCTTTTTTACACATTCACCTCATCTATGTTCCAAGTTCTCATGGACTATTTTTTTTACAGTCCTTATTGATTTGCCTTTGTGAAACCATACTAAAAAAGATGAGTAGAGAAATTTTACTATCACGCATCTATTTAAATAGGGTTGTAGTATGTTGTTGTTGTTAATTTGCTATTATAAAACTCCCAAAATAAAATAAAATATTATATATTTAACAGGACAGGGATCCCTGGGTGGCGCAGCGGTTTGGCGCCTGCCTTTGGCCCAGGGCGCGATCCTGGAGACCCGGGATCGAATCCCACGTCGGGCTCCCGGTGCATGGAGCCTGCTTCTCCCTCTGCCTGTGTCTCTAACTCTCTCTCTCTCTCTCTCTGTGTGACTATCATAAATAAATTTTTTAAAAAAATATTATATATTTAACAGGACAAAAGAGGGCCCACCTACAGAAATCTGCCTAAGAACAGATGATGATATTTACCAAAATTAGGAAGAGCTGATCATAAGGCTTCACGACACCATCACATGATGTTTTGCCCATTGTATGAAAATTATTTTGATATCACTGCAGTTGAACTAGACCATGCTCTGTATGATTTCATTTTTTTCTTCAATTTGTTGAGGTTTGTTTTATGGCCAGGGATACAGTCCACCATGGATACTTGAAAAGAATGGTTAATGGTGTTATGAATTGTATTCTTCTTTAGTTATTCTATCTTATTTTTAATTTTTTAAAGATTTCATTTATTTATTCATTAGAAACACACACACACACAGAGGCAGAGACACAGACAGAGAGAGAAGCAGGTTCCATGCAGAGAGCCCGACATGGGACTCAATCCCAGGACTCCAGGATCATGCCCTGGGCCGAAGGCAGGTACTAAACCGCCAAGCCACCCAGGGATCCCATTATTATATTTTAAATCCTAGCTATAGCACAGTCCTGTGTTTTAGGAAAAAAATACATCTATTCTTTGAAACTCAATTTCTTCTTCTTTAAAATGGGCTATAGAATACCTATGTTTCATGATTCTCAATAAAAACCAAGTTATTATAAAATATTTGGCATATTATAGACACCTCATAAAACTGTAGCCTCTACTGTTTTAATCACTGGTATCTGCTAGATAAGGTGATTGACTAATCTGCAAATTGAGTCAGTCTATAACATCTTCCTTTTGATGTTTGCACATAGTTAGGTGTAACTTTGTCCATTTCTTCCAGGCGTTACTTCAAATTCTATTAATAACAACATATTACTGTCTGGAGCAAACTCAGTTTTGTATTAGAAAATATAAGAAATGAATGTCCTTAGGAAAGAACAACTTATAATCAAATTGGAACAGTGTGGACAGGAAACCGTTAGAAAAAGTAAAATAATTTTTAAAGGAAAAATATTCTTCCAGGAAAATGAAGAGAAATTGCTTTCATCCTTGGTTCAATTAAAAATGTTATCTATCCCACAGAAGCTGGTATTCCAGGTTTTTTCTTGAATAGTTGATAAAATTATGAAAAGAAGTATAAGGCTAGAGGTATTGCAAATGAAGAAAGCATAAAGTGTGTAAAGAAAATCATAATTCATTTTGGCTTCAGTATATGGTAACATAAAAAGGTAAAATGAGTTTAGTTTGAAGAAGTAGTAAAGCATGGTAATTTTGTCATTTAATATACCATGCTAAGAAATCTCATCCAAATTTTAAAAGAAAAAAGGTCATAGAAAGCTTGACAGCAGATGACTTACATTGTTAAGATTGTATTGTACTTGCTTGAAAAGTCATGAAAAATGAGAATTAACACTGTAAATGTGCATGCTTAAGAGAAACATTTAAAAATAAAATAATTTATAGAGAAATGATTCCCACCTAATGGTATATAAAATTGATAGTGTCTTCTTAAAATGTTCTTATTTAGTAACTGTGCTTTGAAATCACTAATTGGCTTACCCACTTAAACAGTATAAGGTAATCTAATACCATTTTCTTAATTGCACACTTCAACAAATTGAAAAGTTAAGTGTGTCACTTGAAATCATGACTGTTTTGCAGATATGGAAATGCAAATGAGAATGATTATTTTCACTTTCTGTGTTCAAATTTCTAAACTCTTTTCCCTAACATAACACAATATAAAATTTTTAAAAAAATTTTTTTTCTAAAGTGACTTTACTTACTGTAACTAATAGTGGTATGAGTATGAGCATGGCAGAAAAAAAATCAATTGATGACTGGTCTTCAGGTGCTACGTGTATGTATAGAAAACCATTTCTTCTTTTTTATGGAGTGTAGTAAGAGAAAAAAGAAGATAAGATTTAGTAAAAGAAGACTAGAGGTAGCAGCTTTGAATCCCAGCTGACTCTTACTGTGTTTGGCTTGGGGGAAAGCAAATAGTCCCTTTGACCTCATTTTTTCTTACTTTTAAAGTGATGGAAAATAATACCTGCTCTCCAGGTAAGTGTGGATATCTACAAGGAATGAGTTAGAAAACATACAGCAATATGTAATCATATGCTACTTATGTTATTGCTAGTTAATTCTCTAGATTGTTTTTGCAAGCATTTTCACTAAAAATGAATTTATTCTGTACCAAATTCTTAATACAAGTTCTATTTAGAAAAATATATTTCTGTCTTGCCTGCTACTCATAAGGCTTGTCTAATTATTGCTTTTGTTATCCTCTAGTTTATAATTTTGATGTTTCTCTTTCTTCATTTGACCATCTTTCTTCTAATAAATATAATCCAATTTTTGTTTATTTTTCTATTGTTTTTAAACTAAAATAGGATCTCCTAAAAACTTACTAAATGGGGCACCCAGGTGGCTCAGTGTTTGAGCGTCTGCCTTCGGCTCAGGTCATGATCCGGGTTCCTGGGATCGAGCTCCACATCAGGCTCCCTGCTCAGTGGGGAATCTGCTTGTCCTTCTCCTTCTGCCACTTGTCCCCTCTCTCTCAAATAAATAAAATCTTTTAAAAAATAAAAAAAAAACAACTGACCAACTTACTCTGACCAAGAAATTGATGATTCTCTCCTGTCATTTAAAATCATTCTATTCAGAAAATGATGCACATGCTCCAGGTATATACAGCCTTTTTAAGTTTAAGCCAGGAATCTGATTCTCTATAGTACACTTAAAGATCCAAACTAATAACCTTATTCACTACATATGGGATACTATACAAGAGGAATACTTAGGCAAAACCTCAGTTCTGAAATTAATTTCTAAATTCACCACTCCCATAAGCTATAATCTTTTAAAAATCCTTTTGTGTTTCTTATGGCTATTTTTGATTTTCTATTCTTCCTTCCTTTATCCTTGATTCTTGGCTGCATTTTCCCAGCAATGAAACTAGCTCAGGTCTACAATGATTTGGATTTCCTTTCTTGCTATTCTTTCTTCTCTTCTTGTCTACAGCAGACAGCATTGGACCACTGTCCAAAAGAGAGAACACTCATGTCCCAGCAGTGAACTTTACACAAAGCACTGCTAATAGGCTTACCTTAGCCACATGAACAGGAACTACATAAATACAAAACTATGGTGTCCTATACTTTCCTTTTGATTCATGCATCAATGTTATAATGATGCTCTATTATTTTCTGTACTACCAAGATACAGTTTTTCTTATTTGTTCTTTAGAGAATATAACCTTCCCTAAATTTAGAAGTTACGTTCTTTTTTTTTTTTTTTCTGCAACATACTGGAATATCTTTGATATACATGTTTAAGTTAGGAGTAATATAAAATGAGCTTGCATCAAAGTCCAATTTTATTATGTGGAAACAGTAAATCTGTTTTATCTACAAGTTACTGCTTCAACATGATGTGAGTTTAATATTTTATACTTGAGAAATAATGAAGCTCTATATTTTTGCCTAATATAGTAATTCTAAAAAGGCATTGCAGAAAATCTAAATTGTGTAATAAATTTAATATTCTTTATTATATTTACTCATTTATCATGATTATCATTTATTACCCTTTCACTGGTTGCTCTGCTTTGAAAATCTCAGTAGGATCTTTGAGTGATCTGAGTTATGGTTTAAATAATAATGATACCTTACATTTATATTGCTTTACAGTCCATAAAACATTTTCAGATACATTATCTCATTTTATTTGATGCTCAGAACTACACTGACAGAAAAGAGAGCCGATGTATCTATGTTACATAGAGGAAAACTGAAACTCACAGATGATAACTTAACCAAACTTACTCAATTAAACATTATATACTCCTATTTACTTCATAATACAAGGTCACTACAGTGAAGCTTCATTTTGACCTCAGTGCCCAGTTAAAGAGCCATAAGACTATCAGGACTACCACCATGGTTTTATGCCTATATTTTTCAGTATATCTAAAACCCAATTCTTCAAGACCTAGAATAAATTCTTCCTCTCCTATGGTCCCCCTTATTGTTTCAGTTTGAATAAATTATCTCTTTATTGGTTTATTTCCAACATTTAAATTTATAGTAACTTTTCTTTTAATTACTTGCATTACTTACTCCATAATTTATTTCTCAATATCATTCTTTTAAGTTTTTATTTAAATTCCAGTTAGTTAGCATACAGTGTAATGTTAGTTTCAGGTGTACAATATAGTGACTCCACACTTCCATACATCACCCAGTGCTCATCGCAACAAGTGCACTCCTTAATCTCTATCACCCATTTAACCTATACCCCTGCCTACTTCCCCTCTGGTAACCATCAATTTATTCTCTATAGTTAAGAGTCTGTTTCTTGGTTTTCCTCTCTCTCTCTTTTTGTTTCCCTTTGCTCAATTGTTTTGTTTCTTAAATGCCACATAGGAGTGAAATCATATGCTATTTGTCTGTCTCTGACTGACTCCTTTCAATTAGCACAATATTTTTTAGTTCTATCCATGACCTTGCAAATGGCAAGATTTCATTCTTCTTTCTGGCTGAGTAATATTTCATTGTATATATTGCCACTTTTTTAAAAAATTTTATTTAAATTCAATTAATTAACATATATTGTATTATTGGTTTCAGAGGTAGAGGTCAGTGATTCATCAGGCTTATATAATATCCAGTGCTCATTACATCACATGCCTTCCTTAGTGTCCATCACCCAGTTACCCTGTCTTCACACTGCACTTCCCTCCAGTGACCCTCAGTTTGTTTCCTATGATTAAGAGCCTCCTATGGTTTGTCTCCCTCTCTGATTTTGTCTTGTGTTATTTTTCCTTTCTTCCCTATGATCCTCTGTTTTGTTTCTTAAATCCACTAATGAGTGAGATAATATGATAACTAACTCTGTTTGACTTAGTTCACTTAACATAATAACCTCTAGTTCCATCCATGTCATTTCAAATGGCAAGGTTTCATTTTTTTTTGATGGCTGAGTAGTATTCTATTTTACATATATACCACCTCTTCTTTATCCATTCATCTCTTGGACATTTGGACCCTTTCCAGAGTTTGATTATTGTGGACATTGCTGTTACAAACACTGGGGTGCAGGTGTCTCTTTGGATCACTACATTTGTGTCTTTGGGATAAATATCAGTAGTGCAATTGCTGGGTCATAGGGTAGCTCTATTTTCAACCTTTAGAGGAAACTCCACACTATTTTCCAGAGTGGCTGCACCAGTTTGCATTCCCACCAACAGTGTATGAGGATGCTCCTTCCTCCACATCCTTGCCAACATCTGTCATTTCCCAACTTGTTAATTTTAGCCATTCTGACTGGTGTGAGGTGGTATCTAATAGTGGTTTTGATTTGTGTTTCCCTGATGCCGAGTGATATTGGGCATTTTTTTCATGTTACCAGTTCTTCTTTGTCCAGTAATCAATTGGTGGGCTTTTGAGCTCTTTCCATAATTTGGCTGTTGCTGATGGTGCTTCTATAAACATTATGGTGCATGTGAACCCTTGAATCAGCATTTTTGTATCCTTTAGAAAAATATCTAGTAGTGCAATTTCTGTATTGTAGGGTAGTCCTACTTTTAAATTTTTGTGGAACTTCCATACTATTCTCCAGAGTGGCTGCACCAGTTTCCATTCCCACCAACAGAGTACGAAAGTTCCAGTTTCTCTATATCATTGCCAACACCTGTAGTTTCTTAGCCATTCTGACTGGTGTGAGGTGATATCTCATTGTAGTTTTGGTTTGTATTTCCCTGATGATGAGCAATGTCAAGCATCTTTTCATGTGTATGTTGGCCATCTGGATATTCTTTGGAAAAATGTCTATTCGTGTCTTCTGCCCATTTTTTAACTTAATTATTTGTTTTTCTGGGTGTTGAGTTTTTTAAGTTCTTTTTTTAAGATTTATTTAATTATTTGAGAGAGAGAGGGAGAGAGAGAAAGAGAGACAGTGAGTGGCAGAGGGCAGAAGGAAAGGGAGAGAGAGAAAGTCTCAAGCAGACACTGAACTGAGTGTGGAGCCCAATTCAGGGCTTGGTCTTATGACCTTGAGATCATGACCTGAGCCAAAACCAAGAGTTGGATGCTCAAACAAGATGCCCCTATAAGTTCTTTATATATTTTTGATACTAACCCTCTATCAGTTACGTCATTTCCAAATACGTTCTCCCACTCTGTAAGTTGCCTTTTAGTTTTATTGATTGTTTCCTCTGCTGTATACAAGCTTTTTATTTTGATGAAGTCCCAATAGTTTATTCTTATGTTTGTTTCCCTTGCTTCAGGAGACATATCTAGAAAGAAGTTGTTATGCACAATATCAAAGAAATTATTGCCTGTGTTCTCCTCTAGGATTTTGATGGCTTCCTGTCTCACATTTTGATCTTTTAAGCATTTTGAATTTATTTTTGTGTATAGTGTAAGAAAGTGGTCCAGCTTCACTCTTTTGCATGTTGCTGTCTTGTTTTCCCAACACCATTTTTTGAAGAGGCTTTTTCCTTCTGCTTTGTCAAAGATTTATTGATCATATAGTTATGGATCCATTTTGGGTTTTCTTCTTTGTTCCATTGATCTATGTGTCTGTTTTGTGACAGTACCGTACTGTTTTGATCACTAAGCTTTGTAATATAACTTGAAGTCCAGAATTGTGATGCCTCCGGCTTTGCGTTTCTTTTTCAAGTTGTTTTAGCTATTTGGAGTCTTTGTGGTTCCACAGAAATTTTAGGATTGTTTGTTCTAGCTCTGTGAAAAATGCTGGCTGCATTTTGATAGGGATTGCATTAAATGTGTAGACTGCTTTTGGTAGTATAGACATTTTAAAAAATTTGTTCTTCCAATCGACAAGCATAGGGTGCTTTTCCATTTCTTTGTACCATCTTCAATATCTTTCATCAGAGTTTTATAGTTTCCAGGTCTTTTACTTCCTAGGTTTATACCTAGGTATCATATTGGTTTTGGTACAATTACAAATGGGATTGATCCTTAATTCATCTTTCTACTGTTTCATTAAGGTTTATAGAAATGCAAAAGATTTCTGTATGTTAATTTTGTATCCTGTGATTTATTGAATTTGTTTATCAATTCTAGCAATTTTTTGGTGGAGTCTTTTGGGTTTTCTATATATAAACATAGTATCATGTAATCCGCAAAGAGTGTCAAGCAGACACTGAACTGCTTCTGCTTGATTTTTTAGTTTTACTTCTTCCTTGATGATTTGGATGCCTTTTATTTCTTTTTGTTGTTTTATTGTTGTGGCTAGGACTTCCATGACTCTGTTAAATAACTGTGGTGTGTATACACCACTGTCTTGTCCCTGACAATAGAGGAAAAGCTGTTTTTCCCTATTGAGGATGATATTAGTTGTGGGGTTTTTTTTTTTAAGATTTTATTTATTTATCCATGATACAGAAAGAGAGAGAAAGAGAGAGAGAGAAAGAGAGAGAGGCAGAGACACAGGCAGAGGGAGAAGCAGGCTCCACGCAAGGAGCCCGACTCGAGACTTGATCCCAGGTCTCCAGGATCATGTGCTGAGCCAAAGGCAGGCACTGAACCACTGAGCCACCCATGGATCCCAGCTGTGGGTTTTTCAGATATAGCTTTTATTATGTTGAGGCATGTTCCTTCTAAATCTATTTTGTCAAGGGTTTTTATCATGAATGGATGTTGTACTTTGCCAAATGTTTTTTTTTGCATCTATTGAAAGGATCATATGGTTCTTATCTCTTATTTTTTTAAAAGATTTTATTTATTTATTAGAGAGAGAGAGAGAGACACAGGGACAAAGGATGAGCAAGGAGGAGGAGGCAGAAGGAGAAGGAGAAGCAGACTCCCTGCTGAGCAGGATGTCCAACAAGGGGCTTAATCCCAGGATCCTGGAATCATACCTGAGCTGAAGGCAGACACTTAACTGACTGAGCCACCCAAGTGCCCCTATCTTTTCTTATATTAATGTCACAAATCACATTGATTGGTATGGTAATATTGAACCACACTTCCAACCCAGGAATAAATCCCACTTGATCATGGTTAATGATTTTTTTAATGTATTGTTAGAATTGGCTCATTAATATTTTATTGAGAATTTTTGCCTTCATGTTTGTCAGGAAAATTGGTTTGTAGTTCTCTTTTTTAGTGGAGTCTATCTGGTTTTCATATCAGGGTAATGCTGGCCTCACAGAATTAATTTATAAGTTTTCCTTTTTTTTTTTTTTTTTTGAGAGGAGGAATAGTTAAGAAAAATAAATGTGAACTCTTCTTTAAATGTTTGGTGGAATTTGTCTATGGATCTATTTGGCCCTGGATTTTTGTTTGTCAGGAATTTTTTGATTCCTGATTCAATTTCTTTTCTGTTTATTGGTCTGTTAAAGTTTTCTATTTATTCCTGTTTCAGTTTTGGTAGTTTATATTTCTTGGAATTTATCCATTTCTTCCAGGTTATTCAATTTGTTGTTATTCATATAGTTTTTCATAATATTCTCTTATAATTATATATATTTTTGTGGTGTTGGCTTTTTCCTCCTCTCATTTGTGATTTTATTTGAGTCCTTTCTCTTTTCATTTTGATAAATCCAGCTAAAGATTTATCAATTTTATTATTTTTTTTCAAAACCCCACCTCCTGGTTTCATTGATCTGTTCTATTTTTTTTCTTTTAGTTTCTGTATTATTTCTGCCCTGATTTTTATTATGTCCTTGCTTCTTCTGGGTATAGACTTCATTTATTGTTCTTTTTCTAATTCCCTTCAATGTAAGGTTAGGTTGTTTATTTGAGATTATCCCTAATTCTTCAGTTAGGCCTATATTGCTATGTACTTCCCTCTTAGGACTGCTTTTGCTGCATCTCAAAGATTTCGAACCTTTGTGTTTTCATTTTTCTTTTTCTTTTTTCCTTCTTTCTTTCTTTCTTTCTTTCTTTCTTTCTTTCTTTCTTTCTTTCTTTCTTTATTCTTTCTTCTTTTCTTTCTGTATTTCTTCTTTTATTTCCCTGTTGATCCATTCATTGTTTAGTAGCATGTTGTTTAACCTCTATGTGTTTGTGGTCTTTCCAAATTTTTTCTTGCATTTGACTTCTAATGTCATAGTGTTGTACTTAGAAAAGTTAGAACCAGAGCACATCATATACTATATGATTTCAATCTTTTTTATATCTCGAGGCCTGTTTTTTGACTTATTATGTGATCTATTTGGAGAATGTTCCATGTGCACTTGAAAAGAATGTGTATTCTGCTGTTTTAGGATGGAATATTCTGAATATATCTTTTAAATTAATCTGGTCCAGTGTGTCATTCAAAACCATTGTTTCCTCATTTATTTTCTGTTTTATCTGTCCATTGATGTAAGCAGGGTCCTAATGTTCCTTACTTTTACTGCATTAATTATTCCTTTATGTTTGTTATTAATTGTTTTATGTATTTGGGTGCTCCCATGTTGGATGCATGAATATTTACAATTGTTATATCTTCTTGTTGGATTGTCACCTTTATGATTCTTGTTGGATTGTCACCTTTATGATTATTTAATGTTCTTCTTTGTCTCTTTTTACAGTCTTTGCTTTAAAGTTTTGTTTGTCTGATATAAGTATTGCTACTCTGGCTTTCTTTTCATATCTATATGCATGATAAATGTTTCCCCACTCTTCACTTTCAATCGTCAGGTATCTTTAGGTCTAAAATGAGTCTCCTTGTAGGCAGCATACAGATGGATCTTGTTATTCTATCCATTCTGACACTCTATATCTTTAGATATAGATATAGATATAGATATAGATATAGATACCCTATGTCTTTTGACTAGAGCATTTAGTTCATTTATATTCAAAGTAATTGCTGATAGATATGCATTTATTGCCATTGTATTACTTGTTTTGTCATTGATTCTGGAGATTCTCTGATCTTTTCTTATCTTTGTCATTTTTGGTCTCTCCTTTGCGCTCAAAGTCTCCTTTAATATTTTTTGCAGGGCTCTGTAGTTAGTGATCACAAAATCCTTTAGTTCTTTTTGTCTGGGAAACTCTATCTCTTCTCTATTCTGAATGATGGCCTTGTTGGAAAGAGTATTCTTGTTTGCAGATATTTTTCATTTACCACTTTGATTATATTATACCACTCCATTATGGTTTACCAGGTTTCTGTTGAAAAATCTCCAGGTAGTCTTATGGGTCTTCCCTAGTAAGTTAAGGGCTGTTTTTGTCTTGTTGCTTTTAAGATTTTTCCTTTATCACTATATTTTAAATACAGCATGTCTTGGTATGGGTCTAGTTTTGTTGATTTTGATAGGAGTTTTCTATGCCTCCTGGATCTGGAGGTCTGTTCCCTTCCCAGATTAGAGATGCTTTCTGCTATTATTTCTTGAAATAATTTTCTGTCCCCTTTCTCGTTCTTTTTCTTCTAGGATTCCTATGATAAGAATGTAATGTTTAAAAAAAAAAAAAGAATGTAATGTTTGATGGAGTCACTGAATTCCATTAGTCTGTTCTTGTATTGCATAATTCTCTCATGTGTTCAGCTTCATTATCTTCCATTATTTTGTCTTAGAGCTCACAAATTCATTCACTGCTTCTTCTAGCTTGCTATTCATTATCAGGCCTGTTCCCAATTCTGTTTATTGCATTCTTCATCTCTGATTCTTTTTGATTCTTTTATCTCTGGGGTTAGGGTCTCCCTAATGTCTTCTCTTCTTTTCTCCAGCCCAGCAAATATCCTTACGGTTATTTCTTAAATTCTCTATTAGGCATATTACTTATATCTGTATCACTTAGATCTCTAGCTGTGGCTTTTATCCTGTTCTTTTATTTGGGATAAATTCCTCCATCTTGGCATTTTGTCTATGTCTTTACCTTCTTCTCTGTGTTAGAAAAGTCAGTTATGTGTCCTGCTCCTGAAAATAATGGACTCACCAAGAAGAAGTCATATAGTTTCCAGGTGCCTAGGGAGTGTCTCCAATGTGTGCTGTGTGTGCTCTGTTGTTATGTTTGACTGTTATATCCTTCAGGCCAGTCATCTGCAGAGGCCCTCCTTGCCTGCTATGAGCAGTGTTTGATCCCTGGCCTAAATGTGGCAATTTTTTTGGGGGGATGGGGGTTATTTATTTATTTATTTATTTATTTATTTATGAGAGAGGCAGAGACACAGGCAGAGGGAGAAGCAGGGTCCCTGCAGGTAACCCGATGTGGGACTCGATCCCCAGACCCTGGGATCACAACCTGAACCAAAGGCAGACACTCAACCACTGAGCCACCCAGGTGCCCCAAAAGATGGGAAGTTTTTAACTAGGTATGCTCTTGTCTGCTTGTGAAATGAGACCTGACACCAACTTCACCAAAAATAGGGCCCTGCAGTACTCGTTGGTCAGGAAATGTGGCATGGGCAGGGGATTATGCTGGTCTTCCGGGGTGGGGCTGGCTGTGCTGGAATGGAGGCAAGTTTATGCAAGAAGGGCAATCCTGCCAGAGCACAGGGAAGTGGGGATTGGTGCAAGCAAGTTAGGCAAACCATTATTGCTGAGCTGCTTCCTGAAGGAACGTGATTCTGTGTTTATGATGGGGGTAGGGAAGGAAAATGGCACCAGCCAGCTACTTTATTTCCTAAGGGATGTCAAGGTGAATGCTGCCTCTTAGTGACAAGCTTCAAGAAGAGCAAATGATCCCCCCCTCTCCCTGGTAGAATAGTTCTTCAGATCACTGTTTCCAGGCTTCTGCCAAAGTATTGTTTGCCTCCTTCTCTGTAAGAGCTATGCAGTACCCTCTGGATTGTGTCCGTAAGCCTTACTGGTTGCAAGAATTCGTGAAATTCAGTCCCTCTCTTTCCAAGCCAATGGTTTTGGGAAAACATTCTCCTTGTGTGTTAACCTGTGTGGTTCTCTCTCTATTGTCTTTCTCCATGACAATAGCTCCCTCCCCTCTGCAGCCCATGAGATCCATTTCTCCCCTAAATCAAATCTCCACACTTCAACGTGGCCTCTTTTGTCCCTTTAGTTGTGGAGTCTGTTCTGCCAGTCTTCAGGTCAATTTTTGGAGTATTTAAGATGATTTGATATTTGTCTAGTTGTGTTCATAGGATGAGAGGAGCCTAGCGTCCACTTAATCCACTGCTATCTTCCTCTCTCCTTTCTTATTGTAGTTTGATTTGCATTTCCCTGATGATGAATGATGCTTAGCATCTTTTCATGTGTCTGTCACCACCTGGATGTCTTTTTTTGGAGAAATCTCATTTTTGACAAGTTTTTTTTTTTTTTTTTTTTTTCAAATAGACTCCATACACATTCTGTCTTTCTTTTCCTCAGCCTATATATTGGCTGGTTATCTGTCCTAATCCTGTTGTCTTTTTAAAATATCTATAACCATTAATCAGTTGTTTATTTAAAAATCTCAGTAAAAATATCCTGCCTGACCCACAGACATGGCAATATTCCTCCTTGGGAATGCATATTTTCCTATGCATTTATTTCTCAGTTTAAAGGCTATGTGTGTATTAGTTTCCCTACAAACTGTACATTTATTGAGATAATGAATATAGTATATATAAATATCAAAATAATTAAATACATGTTTACTATGCAGTCTCTGATACATACAAAATACATAATGGTGATTAGCATATAGATATTGAAAAAATATCAAACTAACTTTGATAGTGTAACTAGTTTATTATACAAGTTGGACCATGTGTTTGTGGAGAAACGAACTTTTGACATTCTCACTGCCAACTCTTTACACTTGTTGTCTTAGCTTGTTTCTCTTTGGACAACTGGATAAAAACATGGGCAGGTGTTTGGATCATTTTCTGTAAGTCAAGAATCCCATTTAGCTCAATATAATATTTCCAAAAAAAACCCCAAATTAAAATTTCTTCTCTTTACTAATTTAAGCCTTTCCCATTCTGTGAATTCTGAAGTATGGAAGGGAGGTATAATAATTCTATTTCTACCTCTTGTTTCTTTCCTGCCTATGTGCTAATGTTTTGGGTCCTTTGATAAGCAGAAGTGGGGGAAAAGGAAAAGATGTAAGGTATAGGGAAGATCTTGCTAAACTGATACTTATCAACTGGGCTTGTGTTACTGTGGATTCCAAAGGTAAATATTATCTTTTTAAGGTATCTTAATGGATTTCTCAGATATATTTTCTAGGATTCAGTTTTTCTTCTAGGTCAATTTACCTCACCATGCTGCCCTTGCCCATACCTGTCCAAGGGGAACCTATCTTTGCTCCACTTTTGGTATATATACAATTGTAGCTAAAATATTTATCTTACTCTATTCAGCCACCTCAACCACATTTACTTTCAGGTTCTTAATCCTAGACTTTTAGCAACAAATATTGGTGACCAGTGCTGGAATCAAAAGCATAAGTCCACTTAAGATTTGAGGTGGCTCTGGTGGAGCTTCAGAGGCATGGGGGTGATTGTATAATGGCAATGGTCATAAGAGCTGTGTCTTGAGTTTATATCCTTCCCTTGTTTCTAGACCAAGACTAGTTTTGTGAGGCACTGAATTTCTTTTCATAAAAATACTTTTTACTCTATGCTAACAGTTACTGGTTTTATTTTCCTTTTTTTTCCCCACCAGGAAATACAATAAAAATTGTTAATGAGTGAATACAAAAGGAATGTTATACAAATTTGCAATTACTTTTCATTATTTCTTTTACTTCTCTTAGTGTTGCAAGGTTATTCTATTACATATTTGCTGAACCATCACTCTGACTTTATTATTTCTTATCATGAAGATAAGAAAACACAGTAAACTAATAAGATATAATTTGGTTACTCCAATTCACTGCCCATTTTTTTCTTTCAATTACCTCTATTTATGCAAAGAGCATTGGCCTATATCTTAATTTTTATACATAGCAAGAAGTTCAAATAAGCAGTGTGATGTTGAATCAAAACATTTAGAAATTAAAACCATGCAGAAATTAAGACAGTAGGACATTATTGTTTAACATAGCACAAAATATACATAGAATTTAAGACTTCATACTCTGTAACTACATGCCACATAGAAAATGGTCATATGGTAGTTTCACAAAATTGAAATAACTGTATTGCTTGTGCTTGTAAGACTTGTAAAGAGAAAAAATATTCAGTTTTACAACTGACCTTTATGGCATGTTCATAGCTTAGAAACGAATGACCTAATTTTACTAAATTTCTGCTCCCATGATAGTCATCCTTGCCCAGACAAGTTTGAAAGTGCTAAAGCTTATATAATGTCAAGCCATTTGTAGTCTAATCTCATTACAGATAACAAGTTATAATGGCCCAAATTATAATGAAAAGGATTTTAAATCTCTACAAAAGAAATTCTAAATGCCAAAAATGTATTTTTAACACAAAAGAACTTCTAAAATTCTCCTTTGTATTATATATACTACACACATTAGAATGTCCCTAAATTTCTTTTTCCTTTACAGTCTCCTTTAAATTTTCCATCAATATCAGCCTGAGCTGAATTTAAAATATTCAATCTATTCGTCTAAGACTTCTGAATCTTTTCATTTGTTTTCTTGCCAGTAAATATGCCCTACTTAAATAAATCCATCAAGTGAGCCTTAGAGACTCTCAATTTATCTCCTCAAACATTATCTTGATTTTGCACATCAAAGGCTTACAAATAGAGAAGGCAAAAAATAATTCTCCTTAATCAGCACAAGAATGAAGAAGCTGTGAAAATCATGCAATAGTACTTGTCTTGTCATATTAGAGACAATAAATATTATTATGAGATAAGGATGTGTATTGTTTTGCCAATAATATAGGGTTCAAATAATGTAGAATATCATATGTATATGTTTGTATGTGGTTGTGAGTGTGTCTGTGTGTATTTGTGAAGGGCAGAGTTTGCTCTTCGCTTCTATAATGGCTAAGATTCATTACAGTGTAGTGTACAGTACAGTAGTGTTAACCATGCACACTATGCGGATCTCTAAAAGCACACATTTTGCATTACTGAAACTTCATATTGTTACACAACTTTCCATTTCTCCTCCCTCCAGCACATCCCTGGTAACCACTATGCCACTCTCTGCCTCTATGAGTTTAACTATGTTAGATACCTCATATAAGTTGGATCGTGCAATATTTGTCCTTCTATAACTGGCTTATTTCATTTAGCATAAGGTCCTGCTAGTTCATTCATGTTGTCACATATGGCAGGAATTCCTTCTTCTTTAAGGTTTTTGTTATTATATAACAAGAATATTGAAAAGAACACAAATTTTAATGCAAAATAAGTAAAACTTCTTGTCACAAATATATATGGTCATAAAAATTAAATCCTCACTGTGATTAAATAAAAGTTTATTTAAAAAAGTAAAGAATTTATCAACTTGAAGAGGTTGTTACAAGAACTGAAGAAAAGATAGAGTTGGAAAAACAGAGAAAGATATAGAAATGAACATAATGAAAGAAGTCTACAAACAGGAAGAACAGACTTAAAGGGCTTGAGATATATGTCTGAGAGGATACCCTGTAGAGGGTGATAGAATGAAGTAATATTTGGGATAATAACTGTGAGTTTTCAGGAATTAAAGCCCTTGGGGATCTCAGATTTTTAAAACAATAAACCAAGGTCAAAGAACATATAAAATGTACACACTGATTCACCTAGGAGCAGAATATTAAAGGCAGAGTGAGTATATTGTGTTAATAAAATGAAAATATAAGAAAGCTCATTAGCATAAATACAGACTTGCCATGTGCAAATCAGATATTCTAGAAGAAAATGAAATTAAATTTTTGGGTGAAAATAATAACTGAGAATATTAACTTTAGGGCAATGACAGTAATATTTGAATCATGTTTACAAAGTCTTATTTGTTTGCTATCAAAATGAACTGTTGTTTATGGTGAAATGATGTGAATACTAGTAGCATCTTTCAAATACTGCAGCAAAAAATGCTTGTGTGAGGAACAGCAACAACAAAAAAGAATGCTGTCTAGCATCTAATGGTCACTAGCACTTGGCAGCAGTTACATGGGGGCTCATTTTACTATTATTTTGCTTTGGTATGTGATTGAAATTTTCTATAAAGTCTATCAAAGTAAAATTCCATAAACATTAATTATAAATTCATAACAGGTTTCATTTGTGGATCTTTAATAACAAGATAGGACTAAAATAACAAAGGCACTATGAGAGATGGGAGAGAAATAAAATCTATTTTTTAATGTTTTTTAAGATTTTGTTTATTGTTTTTTTTTATTTTTTTTATTTATGATAGTCACACAGAGAGAGATGAGAGAGAGGCAGAGACACAGGCAGAGGGAGAAGCAGGCTCTATGCACCGGGAGCCCGACATGGGATTCGATCCCGGGTCTCCAGGATCGCGCCCTGGGCCAAAGACAGGCACTAAACCGCTGCGCCACCCAGGGATCCCTAGATTTTGTTTATTTATACATGAGATACACAGAGTCAGAGACATAGGCAGAGGGAAAAGCAGACTCCTTGCAGGGAACCTGATGTGGGACTCAATCCCAGTAACTCGGGATCATGCCCTGAGCCAAAGGCACTCAACCACTGAGCCACCCAGGTGTCCTTAGAATCAATGTTTTTGAGAGATAATATCATTGAACTATGATGCATTATGCATGTTTATTAAAATCGTATAGTTTTAGCTATATAAATAATAGAAAGCTGAAGTATAAGTTCCAAAACAGTAGGAGACATGAAGGTAATGAAGAAACCTAGTTAAATTATATAAAAGGAGAAAGGAGGAAAAGAAGATAGAAGAAAAGCCTACTATGTAGAGAACACAAAATAAGATTAGAGAAATGAATTCAATCATAACTGCTGATAAATTGTAGAAATATTAAAGTAGCCTCTTCAGCATTGAGATTATAATGTAGATTTTTTTTAATTCTGTTACTTAATCTAAAAAGATATATGGAAAACATGAATGCATACAGAAAAATCGTGCATAAGGGTATAGAGTTTGTATCAGAAAAATATTAACAGAAATGCTGTGGATATAATATTCATTAAAAATAGGTTGTAAGACAAAGGCCAGTAAAATGATTTTTCTTAATGATGAAAAGTAACTGTCTAGAAAGAAATTATAATCTCTAATCTTTTTGTACCCCAAAATACATACACTGACAAAATGCTCCAGAGACATATATAAGTAAAGCATTTAAAATTTATTGGCTTATTCATTTGGGGAATATAAAAAATAGTGAAAGGGAATAAAGGGGAAAGGAGAAAAAAATAAATGGGAAATATCAGAAAGGGAGACAGAACATGAAAGACTCCTAACTCTGGGAAACGAACTAGGGGTGGTGGAAGGGGAGGTGGGTGGGGGGTGGGGGTGACTGGGTGATGGGCAATGAGGTGGGCACTTGACGGGATGAGCACTGGGTGTTATTCTATATGTTGGCAAATCGAACACCAATAAAAAATAAATTTCTAAAAAAATTATTGGCTTAGACTCTTATAAGTCAAAAATGAAACAAAGTATTTAAGATCCAAATATTTAACACAATATTCTATTTAATAAACATTCAATGAACACTGGACAAATTGAGCAGAGAACACATCTTTTTAAAGTACATAAAGTATGATATATACATAGAAAGAGAATATATATATTTATATACATATATGTGCACAGAGAGAGAATGAGAAAGAGAACAAGTATTGTGTGTGTGTGTGTACGTATAGATCATAGACTATGTATTAAACCACAAAGGGAATATCGATAAATGCGAAGTTATCAATAACTTAGTGTCCATGCTCTCTCAACAAAATGCAATACAATCTGTCACAACTATATGTCTGAGGCCCCTGAGATGATACAGTAAGGAGCAGAGACAAAAACTCCCAATACCTCTCTTTCCACTCTTTGCCACTAAATTACTTGGATGATTTTGGATAGTCATTTAACTTCCTTGTGGTTTATTCTTCTTTGCAAAATCAAAATGTTGCCAAATAAATAAAGCATTAAGCCATGAAAATATGTGGGATTTTATGTCTTAACTCTAAGAGAAAAATTCTATTAGATTGGTGGACATTTATGAAACAAGGATGGTTCAAGAAGTAGTGACTAAATAATGCAAGCTTTAATAGATCACAGATTTCATAGAAAGTCTTACTTTTATTGTAGTCAAATAAAGCACAGGAAATAATGCATCTTGAAAATCACTGTGTTCTCAATTCTTACAATTGCTTTAATAATTTATAGAGATAGCATGTAAGGTGACAGGAAATTGATACTCAGACAAATATGTCTCCACAAACTACTGTCAAATGAACTGCCCCCTAGATGTGTCCTGAATGGCATGGCAGCTGAAGCAGTCCCTAAAGAAATCACTGAGCTTTAGCAATTTGACAAAATGACTCTGCAGAGCACGCAACCTTTACAAATTACTCTTTGTTTGAATACTAAAATGAATAATATCATTTTCAAAGAGCATATGGGGATAATGCTGTATATCTTCTACTCCCTCTGGATCAAAGTGTATCTATTTTATCCATTATTGTGGAGTAAATTCTAATTTACTCAGTTCTTAGAGAAATGCTCCAATAAAAAAGAAAAGTGCTGCTCAGCAACTTTTGATTCACAAAATGTTACTCTTGCTGCAACTTACAAAAGCAGTTGTTATTAAACGCACAACAAACCTCATCCAAGAAACAAACTGGACTTTTGATTACTCACAAACAGAAAATATTTTAGTAATTATGGAATTAATTATAGAAATACCTAAATTTGAATTTTTTTCTTTTCTTTTATTTTCACTGTTATTATTCTTCCACTCCATTCTATTTTCTTCTGCCCCCTTATTTTCCCCTTTCTAACTAAATGTTACACAACCGCATATAGCTCAAATGTATAAACCTAAGCTAAAAGTTTTCATAGTAGACAGTGGGGAAAATAATGTTAAATAGAAATAGGATACATTTGCTTTTAGTCATACAGAGATGACTTGGCGGGGCATTTAAAAATATTTTTGTGTTTTGATTTCTTCATTGTAAAGTTTCTCTTATGATACTTATTTTGTCATTTTACAGAAAAGCTATGATTACTAAATAGGTTGTGAAAGCATCTAAAAAATTCCAAAATGCTATTCAAATATAGTGTCAGATTTTTTTTTAAAAATTGTGTTAAAAATGTTAGGATGGGAGAAAAGGAAAATGAACACTCTATTTTTATAGTCATTTCTGTTCTTAATATGCAGTGTGACATCATGTATATTCCATGATTTTGAATTCAAAGATCTAATAAACTTTGCTGCATATCCAGATGTAGAGTCATTAAGAAATAACAATTTGTTAAATAGCTCTTCATCTGATAAGTAATGCCATGGTAATCAGTTCTTGGATCAGGAAGGTCTTTTAAAAGGAGTATTTATTTTAATAATTGCTAATTATAAAGATTCAATAATTATTGCATGGAAAAACCATACTTCGGTGTGAACAATCAAATTATGTTCAACTTCATGATGGAAGAGCCTAATAGACTAAAACTAATTATCTCTAATCAAATGACTAGAAGTTTCCTAATAATCAGCCTGTGAACTCAGAATCTAAATATATTTAGATGCCAAACAGCCCTAATGATTAAGCTTTTAGCTTTGTAAATTTAGCTGAAATAGATTATTCTAAGAACAGTAATTTTTTTCCCCTATTTTCTTATAAAATTCTTGTGCTTTCTCTTTCAAGTAAATTTACACTGAAATTAAAGAGCTAAGGCAGGGCAGGTTTTGTATGACCTGCTTATCTTGAGCTCCTACAACCCAAAGGTTAGGAAAAATAAGAAAGGAGTATAAATTTAGATTTTAGATTAATGCCATGGTAGGCTTTCTGCCAGTTTTAGCTTAAACTTCTGTAAATCAATACTTGAACTGTTCCTTGGACCATAGCTTTCCTTCTGGTTAGTGATGACTTCTGAGAGTGCAACATTTCTATTTTTAGCAGCCTGCTTGAGCTCTTGACCTTTCTTTGTATCCTGTGAACATTTTGCGGTGGAAGAAAATTTCTACCAATATTTAGGACATTTTAATGATACAATCACAACCTTACTCTGATGATTCTGCTGCAACACATTTGCTTTACTTTTTTAAATGAAAAAAACATATTCTTCTGTCTCTAGTCAAGTGAGTCTTTCTGCTCCTACCCTCCCTCACAAAAAACTCCATGAAAACAAAAACAAAAAGCAAAGAAACAAACAAAAAACCCCACAGATTTGTCCAGATAGCTACATCCTAAAGTAAGGCCCTTTTTTTTTTTTGATCTTCATAATTCATCTCCTTATTCATCACAGCACAACACAAATGATCTCTCTGCAGAATATATACGTGTAACCTGACACACTCTGTGACCCCACTTTTGTTGTCTCTCCACTGATCAGAACTTACTAGGTTTACTACATCTATAAGTACACTGGTAAATGTTCAACAATCAGCTCTCAAAAAAATGACCCTTATGTGTCACGTTTATAGATGTCTATGGTTTAAACATTCCTACCACAGATGATTGCAGGTTACCAACATAAAGTAGGACATTTCTGAAAATTTAATATTGCACTCTTGAGTATCATTACAAACTGGCTTTCTCATTTTACTAAAAAGTAGGATATTGAGGAGATAAAAATACTGGTTTTAGATATTTCAAACATTGCTCAGAATCCTGCCTCTAGCACTGTGAGAATTCGGAAAAGATTTTTACCACTTTATACATCAGAACCCTTATTTGTATTATGGAGATAGTACCAAAAATCCATCAAATTGCTCTGAAGAAAAATTCAATAATCCAGGTAAAATCTTTTCCATGGTATTTGCATATCAAAAAATCTACAAATATTTACTGCTATCATTAGTATTATAAATATGTGACATAGGTAATATACTTAGAAACATGCCTTCATTACTATGTAATTATTTTAATCATTATGCCACCCCTCTGTGGTTCCATCTAAGCTATATATCTGGGATACATCAGAAGCTGCCTTACTTTTCTTGTTTTACCCACACATCTTACTATTATCCTAACAGTATACATTTAAACAAATTATTATACTTTGATTATAATACGATGAAATATGACTGAATTCAAATCTTATCTCATTACATTTCTTTAACTTCCTTGAATATGATCCCAATTCATTAACTAGATGGTTCTACTGAAACTTCTCAGGTACAAAAGACAATATAATGTACTATGGCCTTGGGTAATTTCAATGAATACTGCAGATCATTCTGACTCTTCAGCATGACATTCAGATTTTCACAAGATGACCACACCAATAACATCCATGTTACTTTCGGGAGCCTTTTTATGCTGTTTATGTTCAATTTCTCTCCACTCCTCTCTTGAATTTCACTTGCCTATTCAGTAGCAGGCCTCAGATGGGATATCTGATTTGAATAACTCAATTCAGTTCTTTCGAACTTCATACAATTTCTTTCACCTGGACAATCTTCTCCATACTCTCCCCAGAAACACTGCCTCAGGCATCAAGTCACACATTCACAAACTTGACTTGCCGTCACCTATTCATTCCTCAAGTGTCAGTTCAGAATTAAAGTTTCTTTGATGCTTTCTCATTGGGGTTTGTCTTGTCATACTTCTCACTTGCATAGACAACATACCTATCTCACACTACAGTATTTTCTTATTATATCTTTGCTTTCCCTACTAGTCTACTAGGTCTTTGTGACAGAAAACATGTTTGTATTATTCTCTTTTATACTTTCAGCAAATAGTTTGCTAACAGCATAGATTAGAAACATCTACTTATTGAATAATTAAGTGAATAAATATCTTCTTACATGTGCTAAAGGTTTTAGTTCGAAGGTCATTTATTTTTCAAGTTTAGATGCAACGTATACATACTATACATACATACATATTATAATATTGAAAGAAGAAAGAAAATCACCACATTGTCATCTTATATCATGCAAGAGAGACTAATGCAAATTGGGACTGCAGCACTTGCTGCACATAACTCATTAATTTAGAATAGTATGTCACTTCTTTCATTATAAGATTGCCAAGTTACAAGATATGTGGGATGAAATATCAGCAAACAAAAGTCCTTCACTGGGGGGTTATAACATTGGGGAGAAGATAGTCACAGAGTGAGCAAGAGTTTTATGAGTCTGTCAATTGACTGATTGGCAGGCCTCTGTAAAATGAGCCTTGCGGGATTTGATACTTGAATTTTAATTAAACCAAAATTATTCATTGTTCAGTTCTGAATCCCTAAAGAGAAATTGAAAATCTTGCAGAGGGACTCCCAACAGTAATTACATGTTCTGCTGAAATTTAATTGACTGGCATTACCCAGATAGACCTGACGAATGGAGAGCTATTCATGGCATAGATTTTTTAGAGGAATTAGATCAAAGGTAAAAATCTACTAAACAATAAAACAATGGCAAAGATTCTGCACTGGATGCTTTAATACAAGAGAAGAAAAAAGAAGGGCCACCTAAACATGTTTATAGTAACTGGAATAATTTGTTTGGCATTCTTCTTTTTCTTCTAAGCAATGTGATTTTTAAGCCAAAAACACCTTGAAAAACATATTAATCTGGACCAAGAGTTTATGTAAAGGACTATATTAATCTTCAAAATAATATCTAAAATACCTCTTTTCTTACAAAGTAACAATGACTTTCAGTTGAATTTCTCTACCAATTTTTCATGGATTTATGGATTTATTAACCCTAATGTTATACTCCAGGTAGAAGGATGACACTTTTGATTAACTATCTGCTGAAATGTTGTTTGTAGGTGTTTTCTTCTCATGGTGGTAATTAACTGAACACATTAATACCCTCTCTTGCTTAAGCTTCTCCTGAACCTCTTACTATTCAGGCCATGCATAAAGTGAAGCTTATTAGTCCCACAGGCACAGAATCTACCCAAGAGTAAAGAATGCAAGATAGAATTATGGGCAATCTTATTTCACTAACTCCACTATCCAGTCCTTCAAGAAAGCATCATACCTTCTCTTCTAAGTTTTCATAATCCTCATGCCTCTATTCCTTTCTATGTCCTGAGAGAGGCCCCTCTATGAGATATAAAAGTGGAAAAGCAGGCAAAGTCACATTCATTAGAGGTAGTTGAAGGCAGGTGTGTGCAAGGATAGCAGGCAGGAGGTTCTTAACAGCTTTCAAGAGGGCTTTTGGGACCCCCTGTATTACTGGGGCAGGGAGCTGAGATCGTCCTTGCTGGTTTCTATGTCCTTCACCCTTAGAATCTTTTCTTCTAAAGAATGCACGTATTTCTAATTTCCTGTATTAAAATACTTGACATTTGAGATGCATAAAGTGGCTCCATTTTTTTCTTATTAAGCTCTAATAAAATATACATTTCTAAAATTTATCTAATAAGGCAAGTAAAACCTGAATAGATGATTGCCATGTGGTAAGTTGAAAAAGTTATCTAGGAATTATCTTAAAGTAATGGTACATGTCCTGATTTCAATTTCCCCAATGAATTTGTTCAAAGTAGAGGCAATTCTCATTTATTTGATTAGAAACAGCTCTATAAAATAATGCGAAGTTATTCTTTTCCTTATAAATATCGCAAAATATGATTTATAAAAAGAAAAATAACACAAAGTTTTATGCAGCATGTGGAGACTTGCCATCTGGTTGGCCATGTTCTTATATATCTGCATTTCTAGCACAGGTACCTCCAACTGGAGGTCTCTTTATGGGGAAAAAGGGATACATCTGGAGAGACCTCCTTAATTAGGAGCGGCATTTGAAGACACTTCTCTCTACTCTCCGTGCCCCGGACTTTTTAACTCCTAACCTTTCCCCATCTCTCTTGAGCAGACTTATGGATCAGTGCCCAGGACTTTTTAACTCCTAACCTTTCCCCATCTCTCTTTAGCAGACTTCTGGGTCCATAAAACCTAAGGAGCCTTTTGTTAGCGGATCCCTCAACAGTGAGATTACCCGTGGTTGTGCTGATTCACCTGCCCCATAGCCAGTCCAGGGCCATTTCATGGGATAGGTAGCTGCTAAGAGCCAAAAGTGACTTAAATTAACAATTTACAGTCCACGCTTTCTTTGGAAAGTTGTAATTCTTCAATAAACTCCAGAGTTCTACAATAGTTACATTAGATTCTGCCATAGAATTTTTGTCTAAGTGGGGAGAAGGATTCCTGGGCATATGCTCCTTGGACATCTTCCATCTCCTTCTCATTGTTAAAGTGTCTATTCAAATAATTTTTTCTTAGTTTTTTAAAGTGGAGTTATTTTTTTCTATATATTCTTCTGGATTACTGTCTTTTATTGGATGTGTGAATGGCGAATCATATTTTCCATTCACTTGTCTTTTTATTTTTGTGACAATATCTTTTGAAAATAAGTTTCTAATGTTGACAAAAATCCAATTTATCATCTTTTATTTTATGGTTGGTTACTTTGTGTTCTATCTGACTTGACAAAGGGTCAAAAAGAATTCCCTCTATATTTTACCCTAGATTGCAATTGCGTTGTCTGAACTGCACTGCTCCTCATATTGATAAGGTCATTCAGTTAATTTTGATTAGCCTTTTTATGGCATTTCTTTTTCCACATGCTATGGTCTAAATGTATTCCCCCAAAATTTATATGTTGAAACCTAATCCCCAAGGTGATAATATTCGGAGACAGAGCCTTTGGGAGGATATTCAGTCATGAGAGCTCTGCCCTCATAGGATTAGTACCCTTTCAAAAGAGATCCAAGACTGATCCTTGGCCCCTTCCACCATGTGAAGACATGAGAAGAAGGCTAGGAAATGCTGGCAGTTTGATCTCGTACTTCCAGCCTCCAGAACTGTGAGAAAAAAAATCTGTTTTTTATAAGCTACACAATCCAAGGTGTTTTGTTATAACAGCCTAAATGGACTAATATACCTTCCTTATTTTAATCAATATGTGTCTTCATTATTAAAGTATGTTTTCTTTTATTCAACATGTAGTCAAACCATTCTTTTTTTGTACATTTATCAAAAGTCGATAAGTAATTTTAATACATGCATTTATATAAATGTAAATAAGTATGCACAATTTACTGTGACTGATCCTTGACATTTCTGTATCTTATTTCTCCTTACATTCATTTCTTTATATTTTATGTCTACATTTCGTTTTTCCTTCCACTACTCTATTTTATGTAATAAATTGATCACTATTTATAGAATTATACAATCAAAATGGTAGGCAACTTCTTTTACCTGAATATTTTATCAGACCACTTTTATTTTGCACTCTTCAGGACCTTACATTGTATAACTTTTAAGAACTCACACCATGAAGATCTACATCTTGGGTAATTTACTCCACCTATCTGTGCCTAAGTTTCTTCAGCTGTACAATAGAGATAATAATAATATCTATTATAGAGTTGCTTGAAGATTAATTAGGTAAACATTCATAGAGTGATTGAATGGCGCTTGTCACACAGAACTGCTATAGGAGTTTTTGCTGTGATTATTATTAACTTAAAATTCATTTTATCATTTATGTACAGTTAGAACAAAGCTTTAAAATCTAAAATTGTTTGCAATTTTTGTTGCTACTGTTTTAAATTCAAATGCATGTAGTTTCTTGCATTTGGCTACAACTACTCTGCTGATTTAGTAATATAAAATAAATTCTGTTTAAGCAACAAGGACAAATCATTTAATGTTCTTTAATATCAGACTTGCAATACATTGTAAAACATTAAAACACATGTATATTGAGGTATCTTTATAAAACATTGAATCATATGTCATTATTTTTAAATGAAAATTTCCATTTATCCATAATAGACTATACAAAGTTTTTCTCCTATTATCTGAAAGATTAAGTTCACATATAATTAATAAATATATTTCTCTTATATGAGTATATACTATAATAGTATCCAATATATATTATTGGTATTAATCATATTATATGCCATACAAGTCTCAGTACTCATGTTACTCTGAAAGCAGATCTGAAAATCTTAATGATTTTTGAGCTAAAGAGAGATTGAAAACAGAACTGGCAAATTTATGTTGCTTTTTCAAGTTCATAAACTATCAATAGCTAATCCCCCAAATTTATATTTCCAAATAGTAATGAGTAAGGGACAGATGGAGCTAGGTAGGGAGAGATAGGTAGGGGGCTAGGGGATCAGGCTCACAAAAATCCCAAAAACGTGGAGACGAAAGGAAACCAGAGGTAAACAAACCAGACCATCTTGTCCTAGGTGTCAGAAGTAGGGTCTTGTTATAACAACTTCTTTTGACCAACAAGGAATTCCCAGACCCTAAAAGGAAGTAAGCCATTAAAGATATTATCACTAGTCCTTACTCAATGGTGTTATCAATAAAGATGGTAAAAGAATTTAGGTTCCGTAGTTAGCTTTCAATAAAAGACTAACCCTACAAGCCTCCAGTGGTAACCTTGTCAGGACCCCTCTCACTCCTGAGAGCTTTTTCTGTACCCTTTCTTTTTTTTTTTTTTTTTTTAAATCTTTATTTATTTATGATAGTCACGCAGAGAGAGAGAGAGGCAGAGACACAGGCAGAGGGAGAAGCAGGCTCCATGCACCGGGAGCCCGATGTGGGATTCGATCCCGGGTCTCCAGGATCGCGCCCTGGGCCAAAGGCAGGCGCCAAACCGCTGCGCCACCCAGGGATCCCACTGTACCCTTTCTTAATACATTTCTATCACTCTACTCCCTGTCCTTTGTCTGTGAGATTCATTCTTTAACTCAGTGAGACAAGAACCTAGCCCTCCTAGCGTTTCAATAGTAATATTCTCAATTATAAGTACTTGCTATTATGATGAATTTGGCCAATCAACCATTTTCTCATATTTTCTCAGGTTGTCTATAACTCATACTTCTCATTGTTTAACATCGTTAATAAAATTATTTCAATTTGAGATAATTTTATATGAAGTAAAAGAATTAAGAGAACTGAAATTTAATTTTCCCAGAAAGTAAAAGGAAAAAAGAAAAGTCGATGTATGACTAGAATTTTGAATAAAAATCGATTAAACACAATACTAAGCTTTACTGAGTGTGTACTAACAATACATTCAGTTATAGTCTGTGGGGAGACACAAATGAACAACAGTATGTAATCCCTGGTCTCAAAGTGCATATAGGCTTGAACAGAGAAAATTAAAATGTAAATACATATGTCATCCTTAAACCTTGGTACTTACAATAAAACTATGACCTAGGTTCAAATTGAGGAAAAGGGTGAGCAGAAGGGAAAGTCTATCAAAGGCCTGAGTGGAGTTTTTTTCTTTTTTTTTGTATAATTATATGCAGATCATTTTACTCTTGATGTCATTACTTATTAGGATTAAAGCAATGTCTTATGAAAATATTTCAAATAGATATGTGCAGGAAGAAAGAATTTTACAGAAATATTCTGGGAATTTAGTGATTACTGAATGTCCATGAACTATATTTCATTTCCCAGCTAGTCTCAGAGTTGGTCCACAGGGTCAGGAGAAAAGTTCTGGCCAGCAGAAAGAGATGTGATAGATGCTCCAGTGTAGTCCCTGCTCCCTTTGTTCTTTCTGTAGCCATCCCAGAGGGCACAGATTGAAATTGCAGCCTCAAGAGCTGGAAGAAACCAGCTGAATCCTTAATCACCATATGCTGAGAACTACCCTGCAAAATCTCAAAATTTTCATTGTCTTTAGATGAGCAAGAAACTAAGTTTTGATGTGCTAAGCCACTGAGCTTTGGTGTGATGTTAGCACAATGAAGCCTAATCTAAGCCAACGAATACAGAGATGATTGAGTTCACATTCCTTTCTACAAAGCTCCCTTGCCTATATTGTTGACAGGTATAATGCAATTCATTTTGTATATTTATGAATGATTATAAATCCTTTCCTTCTTAGTGTGTAATAACTAAGGGCTTTGTGAGACTCAGTGAAAGCTAATGTGACTATCAAAGGAAAATTACCTCAGCCTTTAAAAGCTTAGAAATGTAAAGAATATAAAATGCAGCCCAAAAAAAAATAAAATAAAATAAAAAATAAAAAAATAAAATGCAGCCCATTGCTAGTAGTTTGTTCCTTCTGTGGCACCTAACAAAATTGATCATGTCTCTCCTCTTGCTTCTATCTTATTTACTCATTTACTCACTAGGGATTTGTCTCAGACATTTCAAGGTTATTATCTGCAGAACAATCAAGGAAGTTTCTCTTGTTTTTATTAATTTTAATTAAACTTACTTGTATCCCATTTTATTGTTCTAAAAGATACCTTTTCCACATTTGAAGATCTGTGAAATTGAGATGCATGTAACAATAAGTATGTGTTACAATTACACTCATTCTTTGTGATTCATAAAGTAATGGTGCATCTTAAGGTTTACATTTTATTAAATATAAAATACTGCAATATTTTTTATGCTTAAGAACCATTAATTTTTAATTTTCTTTTTTAAGTCATTGTAAATTAAGTATTTAAAAATATTTAGATAAAAACAACCAGTTTAACAGAAAATTAAATAATTTCATTCTCAAAGGGGTCCCTACATAATTATTAAAAGGCAACAGCAAATGAAGGTCACAATATCTAGAGACAATGCCAAGTTTCATATTAACTAATTAAGAATATCTAATCATGATTCCAGCTTCTCTAATAACATATAAGTGGCCACATCCACCCTGCCAAAAGCTCCACTGTATTTCTGTAGGCTGTTTTCCTATTTGACTCACTCATATATAAATCATCTAGATTACTCTGTATCCTGTGTACCTGTGTGCCTATGAATTTAACATCTCTCTTTGAAGTGTAATTTTTATATTTTATATAGTGGATAACACATAGGCCTATTAGACTTCCTATTTAAAACATTAAATTAGCAAAACTACATCTACCAAAATAAAATATAGCAAAAGTAGTGAACATAATTATATAAAAATGAAATAAAATAAATAGGCATTGGAAACAAATCATACTAAAGTTAAAAACAAAAACATCTTTTTACTTTCACACCAAAGCTGAGCATGTCAAACTAAACTAATGGCTTTTGAAATCATTTCAATAGAAGCAAGATTCTGAGGTAATCTGCTCTGCTTTTACAGTGTGGGAAGTTTTAGGTAACAAGTATCTTTACTGAAAATAAGTGCACTGATCTTACTTCTACATTAAATCATTGTGTTGTAGACATATTTCTGATACAGGCTATTCACGTGACTCTTCATATTTCACATATGTATGTCAACTAAAGTGATATATTCTTATATTTTTCAAGTGATAAGTATGTAACTCAGGATAGATGTCAATAATTTAATATTTTAATTCTTATTTGCTATCATTACAATTTAAAATAATGATTGCAATAAACGTTATGAATTATTTCAATTCCCATACTTGTTTTCTTCTTGTTACATACAAAAAATAAACCTGATAACTTTATCCTCTCATAAATTATCCAGCCACTGAGAAAGACAATATAATAGAAGGAACATGGTACTGTTCCTGTACAAGTAGGAGTAGATGTTGACCAAATAGCATAATCATTTTACAAATGAGAAGGTTGTTTCAGAAGCATATTGCACTCACAGGCCATACATATTTTTAATCATAAGAGGCTTATGCTTTGGTGCTCTTCAAATATTAATGAATTTCTGTGCTAACAACTCTACATGAGATAGAACAGAATTAAGGTGGGTTAGACTTGTGAAAAATATGTCAGCTAGCATGTGAAAGTGCTCTGAACTACATCAGGAAACCCTTCGTAGAAATAACTTTTATCCATCAATACATAAGGTACAGAAAATTCAGAAAGCTTGTTTTTCATAATACTTAAAAAATATACCCAAATTTCTCCTTGTACTTCACATACATCAGATCCAGGATCCAGTGATGTTCTTTACTTTTTTTGTAAAGCTAATAAGGTGTATGTATACATGTGAGAAAGAGGATGAGAAAATTCAGCTTTCTTTCACATAATGTGGTCTTTAAATTGAATGATTTGATCCCAAAGACTCAGGTCATAATTTATTTTTCTAATGTTCCCATGATTAGATAACAATAAAAGACACTCTAACTTCACGTATTCTCTAATAAGTCACTTCTTTTATGGGACTTGTGATTGGACACTAGCTGGCCTCTCCAGCTCATCTTTTGCTAGTCAGCCATGTACAGTATAATCTAGCTGCACTCAGCTGGTAAAATCCTTAAACATGCCCCTGATATCAGTTTCATCTGAGTTAATGTGAATGTATGTTCCTATGCTTGAAAAGTTCTTCTTGCTAATTTCTTGATAAACCTTATCACATTTCTGGTCTCAGCTTGCAGGTCTTTTCCTCCAAGAAATTTTTCCTGATCCTCTCTAGAATGCTTCCATAGCACCCAATATTCTAGTCCCATAGCATTTACTACATTTTTGTGAAATTGCCTGTTAACTTCTCATTTTTTCCCCCTCAAAAACTCTGTGTTTTATTATCTACATTGCAGATAGTGATCACACTATTGATCATAGTACAGTCAAGTCAGTTCTTTGTGTAGATTAAGATTTGGATAAATATTATTTATAATAACTGCATAAATGAATACTGTTCATGTGCTGGAAGGTATCTCTAATTTTTAATGTCTCTCAATAGATTGACACAGTGTTTTGACAATGTATCTAGATCCAGTATATATATATATATATACATATATATATGTATATATATATATATATACATAATCTAATAGATAAAATGGATTATAAAAGTGCAGGCAAACTGTAATAACTATCAGTGAAATGAATAATGCTCTGAGAGATAATAATTAAGGGAAGAGTGCTACCTAGATGGCTCCATTGGTTGAGCTTCTGCCTTTGGCTCAGTCATGATCCCGGGGTCCTGGGATAGAGCCATCCAGCTCCTTGCTCAGCAGGGGGGCCTGCTTCTCCCTCTCCATCTGCTGCTCTACCTGCATGTGTTCTCTCTGTCAAATAAATAAATAAAATCTAAAAAAATAATAAAAATAATAATTAAGGGAAGAAAGCACCAGGGAAAAATTTACTGGGGTTGTGGTATTTAATCTGAAAAATAAAGAATGAAAAGTAAATATTATGAGAAGGGTCAATGGAAGGAGATAGGACACATATAAAAGCTCTAAGATGATAAAGAGAACCAAACACCATACTCTCCAAACTATAATATTGCAGAATGTTTTAAATTGCTCTTTTTTTTTTTTTAAAGTGCATTACCTATCATTTCAAAACTAGAGATTATATGAGTAGAAACATAGAGTGGAGACACATATTCTGGAACCTAACATTTCAGTTTTAGAATTATGATTTGACTGTTTTAATAAGAATTGAAATGATGGTTTGTAAGGCTAAAATAATTACTTTTCACAAATTAAAAAGCAAAAACTTATCAGACAACATAAGTCCTGTATTTATGATACGTATTTTCTTAGATAAGAAGAATATATGTTTCTGTTGGGCAAAACATAGCTTTCTGAATTAAAGGATTTTGGAAAAGTCTTTGTTTTACTGTCATAAAATGCAATTTGTGGATTTCACCATTAGGGATAAATGTGATTCTATAAAACACATAGAGAATGATGAGAGTAAAAAAAAAAAAAAAAAAAAAAAAAAAACAACGTTGATTTTTCAGATTTTTCCTTATGATAGTTGTTACACACTAAGAAAATTATAAGAGAAGGCTTGAGAAGGGAAATACAAGCCAGGTTTAAAACAAACCCATGATATTGACAAGTGACAACAAACGAGCTTTTTCCAAAATAAAGATACAGATAAGTATTATTTGATGGCAAGGGCTTTGTTGAAAATTAGTGACACACAATGGTTTTGATAGGAGGTAAGGAAATAATGAGTAGAAGAAAGAATGGTGTTTATAGTTGTTGATTTCACACAATTTCTGGTCACGTAAGATTGTATACAGATCTTAAGTAGGAAGATTAGAGAACACTTATTACTCAGGCAGTTTATGAATCTGCTGGGCATTTTTTGATATGGGAAGCAAATATGTTAGAAGGGTAATGTATTTTATTAAATTTCTTTTCAAGATGCATCTTTAAAAAGGCTTGCATATCCTGCCAAAAAGGGGGCATGCATAAAATTTGTTATAAAACTTGACATCTATACTTAAGATAAAATGAAGAATAAATGCAAAGTTGCTGCAATTTTCTTATCACTTGTTCTTTATACATCTCTATGATTGATAGATTTGTTTTTATATTCCTGATGTTTTATACTCTTACTTGGCACGAAGACTCAGATTTGTAAACTTTGCTGAAACTGGCTGCTAAGGCCAAAGTTATTAACATTACAGAGACTGATAGCCTAATAGTAATAATTATTACTTAACTTTTATTTGTTACCTAGACTGTGAGAGCACTAAGTAGTTTTATAATTCTTGTTTCCATGGGAAACCAGGCTAAGCACAATGATAAGACTGTTATTTATGTGTAGTCCATTAAATTACAGTCCTTTCATTTTGTATTTTTACACATGATTGGTGTCACCATTGATAGAGTATAATGCTATGCTTCATTATCTGCATTAAATTTTCATAAATATCCATTTTGGGTACAAAATAAGATAATGCAAGTGGTTTTGAGAGAACTATCAGGATTATATTCAGGAGCTTTTTTATCATTTCAGAGAAAATAATATTAAAATGCTACCATATAAAAAGATACCCTGATTATCTTTAGAAATAAATATATCTTTAGAATAAAACTTCTCATACAAACTATGATGTATTTTATTATTTGTAAATTCATATATATTTCTCTCCCAAATGTATGTATGTCACAAAGTATGTGTACACATATTTGGGAGATATGTATACACACACACACATATATTTATGTATTTAAATATACTATACATAATAAATATATTTATTAATAGAAAATTATAAATAATTTACAAATAAATTATAATAAAATCTATTTATATCTCCAACATCTTCAAAAGTCAAAAGTAATGATGTAATAAAGTTATATAGTATATATTAAGAACAGACGGAGTTATAAATACTTGAATTTAACTGAACTGACTTGAAACAATAACAACGTGAACTTCCTTCTTAAAGCACATTACAACATTAGAACAAATAATAATAAACCATTTCATTTAAATATAAATTGTGGAATAAGCTAATACTGTCTTAAATAAGCATATATTTAAATTTTTAGAGAACCATCAATAAGTCCAATTTTTGGAAGGATTAAATCTTTTAAAATGAATTTTTAAAAATATCTTTAATATGTCACTATGTCAATATGCCAATGGCAAGTATATATGCTATAATGAATATTTGGATTTTAATTTTTTTGACTTTCTCAGTTTTATGTTTTAAGGTGACTTTTTTTTTTTTTTTTTTTAGGGGAATGAACTTACTCTGAAGTTTTATATTCTTAACAATAGTAAAATTTACGGTAGCTGTCTCTAAGTTTGTATATTAGGGACAGTTTTGTACTTCTTGTATAACTAGATTTCAGACAATTGAATTGAGTTTATCAAGCTATCAATCCCTCACAGAACTCTGGATCTTTAGCCAACAAAGTAGGGATTGAGGTGAGGCTAGACATTAACCACTGCAGCTTTGGACAACAGAAGTAGTGGTCTCTGTCAAGTAGACTCTTCTCATTTTGAGATGGATACAATATTTCTGCATCTTTTTTATTGCCTAGAGAAGCTTCTTTGCTTCCTGTCTTTTCCTAGGTTGGTGACCTGGAGCCCATCTATGCACACATCTCAATAAATTGATATATTCTTGCTTATTTAAATGTGGTTATTATTTGAAATCATCCATTCATTCCGCTATTCCACAAATATTTGTTGAATATGTGTGTGTATAGAGAAATATATAGTCAAGATACATCAATGAAAAAATGAAATATTCTCACCCATGTAGAGTTTACATTCTGAGAAAGATAAACTATAAACAGCAAACATAGTAAACTACGCCATATGTCAGAAGTAGATTAAGGGTTAGGAAAAATTAATCAGGGTAAAGGAGATCCAGAGGACAGGACAAGCAGGAGCAAGAAGTGTAAAGTCCTTAATTTCTTTATTGATTCATCCCTAAAACCTGTTGTGATCCCACTATGCTGAGAAATCAAAGCACAATAATATTTATCAGAAGCCTAAGCTGTTCATCATAAAAAGAGATGTTCAGTATAAAATGAGTGGAAAAAACAATATAAAATAATAATCATATATTATTTCATTATATAAATTATATCTGTAGAGTGTCTTGAAGAAGGTGAATCTGAATGTTCTGAGAGTTATTTTCTAGTGGTAAAAATGTGGGCTATTTATTTAATTTTTGTTTTTGCTTCTTTGGCTGTCTCAGACTTCCCACACTTATATATATAACTTTGTAATCTGAAAATAATAAAATTTAGTTCCCAGGCAAAATGATAGGAGGCTAATAGCTATGATATTCTTATATCAAACTTCCAAATAAAGTATCAAAGAGTCACCAAAAAAATGCAAAAATTTATGTCAATGCACATCAAACAAAAATTAAATCGATAGCAATGATTTATGTATTAGAAACTGAAAACTTTCAACTAACTGAAACACTCAAGGGAATTGAGGCAAAAATATCCAGATCTATATAAGCACCAATTTTGACCTGGCATAACAATAAAAAGAATGGAATTGATGTAGTTTTGGAATATAGGTGATTTTTGGTGGGGTGAGATCAGGAGCCAATGACCAATAAAGAATTCTTGAGACGTCTTTGGTACAAAATGGTGGTTTTATTAAAGCATGGGAATGGGACACATGGGCAGGAAGAGCTGCTGCCCCGGGCTTGTGAGGGGTGGTTGATTCGACACTTGGGAGTTGGTGAGGTAAGGGAAAGGTAGGTTTCAAAAGGATTTTCATATGCTAAAGAAAACGCTTAAGGATACTAGAGTCCTGCCATTATCAATTTAAGATTGTTTTTTCCTTCTAGCAAGGCATTTATTTACATTAAGACAGTTGGGAACTTCCTGGAGGAATGTGACACATATCCTACCCAGAAGTGGCCGGCTGGGATGGTGGTGATGGTGGTGGTGGTAGTGGTGGTTTGCGGGGTGTGAGCTTGTGCTTTGTCCTCAGCTAGCTTTCTTTCTGTCATCAGAGTGAACAATGATTATATATGTACTATCCTGAACAGTTATATCTGTTAAACCATTTTTTTTGACAGAGACAGTCCCATATTATTTGAATAAACTGGTGGGCCTATGATTTGAAGTAAAGTCTGGATTATCAAAACCTCATGTCAATCACCTCCCCATAGTCATGGCCATGGGAGTTATATACAAAACTAGAAAAAATGCAAACTAACAAACTCAATACAGCATCCAACTGTCTCCATTACTTGGAAAAAGTTATTCTTCCAGGGACCACGTTAGTGTTTTCCCAAACCTCATTTTAAACCTTGCCTCAATTCAAATAAATGTGTGTAAAAAAGATATGTAATAATATGTTTGGCAGTTGATTCTGAGATATTGGTCCTTTGTAAATGTGGATGGGAAAAACCTTCATTGCCTGTCTGAAAGAAGATTCAAATCACAGGAGATTGTTGGTAGCTTTGTGTACTCATAAAGTAAAATACATACACACACACATTTTTTTACACCAGCTAAAAACGACAGAAGATAAAAATCTTTCAATCAAGTTTAATCAATAGTAGATTAAAATGCTTAAATATGTGGCTATTTCAAATCAATATCAAAAACACTAAATTCCCGATATATTGTAAAAGGAAATTTTTCCATTTACATTAGCACTACCTTAGGAAATTCCAAACTGGGTGTTGTATTCTATCACAACTGGTTCTAACCTGCCATCTGACAGAACCATGTACTTTGGGCAACCTCAGTTATGCCAAACCTTTTCTGGACCTAACTAAAATAAACATTTCTGACCAATAAACAATGGTATTTGTTTCAACCAATTTTGTACATATATCTGGACTCATTCTGACATATTTAGAATTTTATTTTTTCCCCTTAATTGACTAAGGGACAGGCAGGGCTAGGTAGGGAGAGACAGGTAGAAGACTCTGGAAACAGTCTCATAAAAATCCCAAAAATGTGAAGATGAAACCACACCATCCTATCCTAGGTGTCAGAGGTGGGGTCTTGTTATAATAGCTATCTGTGACCAACAAAAAATTACTGAATCCTAAAGAAAAAGTAAGCCATTAAAGATTTTATCTCTAGTCCTTATCAATGGAGATATCCATAGAGATGTTAAAAGGATTTAGGTTCTCTGGTTAGGTTCAATAAAAGCCCAACCCTACAAACCTCCAGTGGTAACCCTGTCAGTACACCTCTCACTTCTGAGAGCTTTTTCTGTATCCTTTCTTAATAAATTTCAATCACTCTACTCACTCTCCATTGTCCTTGAGATTCATTCTTTGACTCCATGAGGTAAGAACCTAACTCTCCTGCTTCATTAATGAGTGATTTTTCCTATTTTTATTTTTCCTCCTTTTAAAAACATAATAAGCCCCTTGTTTTAAACTTGGCCAACTACTCTGTGAATTTTTTCACTACTCTGTGTTCTTTTCCTGACAAAATAAAACACTTTTTTCTCTTGATAGTCTTTGTTTCACATTGTAAGAGAAAATGTGAGAATAGATAGATTATTTTTAAAATTGAATGACGATTAAACAGATTTAAGAAAAAACCTATTAACAATGAGACCAATAAAAAATGAAATAATGAGGGATCCCTGGGTGGCGCAGCGGTTTGGCGCCTGCCTTTGGCCCAGGGCGCGATCCTGGAGACCCGGGATCGAATCCCATATCAGGCTCCCGATGCATGGAGCCTGCTTCTCCCTCTGCCTCTCTCTCTCTCTCTCTCTCTCTGTGACTATCATAAGTAAATAAAAAAAAAAATTAAAAAAAAAAAAAAAAAAAAAAAAAAATGAAATAATGATTATTTCTTTCATTAATTCACATATTTATTTAACTCTTACCACCTGCCACATTTAGAGTAAACATATATGAACAAAAAAGATAAAGTAACTTCCTTTAACTCTATTATCAATTTTAAATATGAAAAAAGCTAATGGAAGTCTGGAATATGGAAAAATAGGCACTGTTAAACAAAATTTTAGATATATATTGGTGCAACAATTTGGAAAAGCAGTTTGATGATATGCAACAATAGCTTTAAGTTCTGTGTGTTTAATAATTTCACTTTCTGAGATTCTATCTATCTTTAGGTAATTGGTATAAAGACAATATGCAAAATTTTTCAATTTAGTTTAAAAATAATGAAGAATTAGATGGATTCAAAAGATTACTGTGGAGGAATTGTACAGTAGATTATGATGAACTTGATGAAGGAACAGAAGGCTAGCTGAGGACAAAGCACAAACTGACACCCCACAAATGGCACCCCCTCCCCAGGAAGGAAATGTATGACATTCCTCAGGCATTGTTGGGTGCACTAAAGCTAAGGGAAAGGGAAAACAAATAGTTAACTTATAGAGATCATAGTCTTATAGACCTGAGTCTCCCTCTGTTAACAAAATGTCTCAGTGATTTACAAGAAAAAAGCATTTTATCAATAACCTAAATTCCAGATGGAAACTCCCAACTGTCTTACTGTTAATGCTTTACTAGAGGGTAAAACAATCTTAACCTGACAATGGCAAGGCCTTCAGTATCTTGTAGGCCCTCTGTAGCATATGAAAGTTCTTTTGAAATATCCCTTTTCCTTACCACCCCCAACTCTCAAGTATAGAATCAGCCACTCTCACCACCCTGGGGCAGAAGCTCTTCCAGCCTGTGGGTCCAGTCCCACTGCTTAAGCAAAACCACTATTTTGCACCAAAAACATCTCAAGAATTCTTTCTTGGTTGTGGGCTCCAAACCTCACCCCACCAGCCTCACCTAGGTTCTAAAACTACATCACTACAACTATGATAAGGCAAGGGCAATATCAGATTAGGAAAATTTTGACAGCCATGTAACTCAAAACTTTTAAATTAGAACCAAGTAAGATACCAAGTAACTCTTCTCCCTTGACATAGCAAAATTACCGAACCAATGCATTTTGGTTCCCCTGCATTCCATATTTGGGGGAAACTACACCACTTTTAGTAGGAAAACATCTTAAATATTGAAACTATGAGATACTTTATGCATGTTACCAATACATCCTATATTTACAAATGCATTTTACATAAAACAAATGATACAATAAATATGTATTGATGTATTTATATAATTATTTTCTAAGAGCAGTAAGACAATAAAAAGTCCATAGTGTTGTGGAGGCCAAAAAAATTAAGGCCATTCCACCTTATTAAGTTCAGTGTTAGCACAAGTACAGCCATCTCAGGCCCCTGTGAATAAGAGCTGAACTTTACCTTACTTCAGTTAAGCTCCATATTTGAATGAGAACAGAGCTCAAGCCAGTGGCAGGAAGCCCCACATTAGAATGAGAACAGAGCTCAACACCCATGGTAGAAAGTCCCATATCAGAATGAGAACAGAGCTTAATGCCCTTGAAAGCCCCATATCAGAATGTAAATAGAACTTGAGAAATTCCTCCACCCCTTCTAGATGTCCCCTAGACCAGCCCATAAAACTAAGCTGGAACCCACTTCAGGGTCCAAGTCCCTGCTCTGCTGTGTCGGGTATACTTGGACCCAAGCTCGAGCTTGTAAATAAACCCTCGTGTACCTGCATTGGTGTCGGCTCCTTTGTGGTTTCTCGGATTCGCAATCTTGGGCACAACAAATGTAACTGTGAATATTAATTTTGTGCTTTATAATTCTTCTAAATATTGAATTTTTAAAAGCAATGTAAGGATTCTGACAGAAATTTTTGTTCATGACATTGAAAAAAAAAATGATATAGGAAATGCCATATTATCTCAAAGAGTGGATTTTTTTTTTTTCCTGATTGTTGTTTTTATGATACCAGAGCAATGAACTCCTGGAGAAGAGAATGCTTTTTATGAAAACCTTAAATTATTGATTGGCAAGATAAACTCAACTGCTCAAAAGTCCTTAAGGCAAAATTTGAGGAGAAAGAAAAAAAAAATCTGAGAACAGTTTTATAAAATACAATGGAGTATAAAATATAGTATTAATGTAAAAGAAAAGAAAAATGATGGAGACACAGGATAGCTCACAAAAAGAAGTATAGGGATTAGGTAAGATACTTTTAGTATATATATAAAAAACAAATCTAAAATATAGTAAGAGAGTAATGTGCAATACTCTGATGAATTTATATAATATTTACAATACACATGCAAAAATAAAACTATTTCCAACAATGTATAGGATGGGTTTACTGAAGATACTATGTCATTAGATAAATGCTTACTTAAAATTTTTTTCATCTTTAAAATCACCTAGATGAAAAAAAATTTAAAAAAATCAACTAGATGAGCACTAAAATTATTCTCATTTAAAAAGGCTATGATTGGGATCCCTGGGTGGCGCAGCGGTTTGGCGCCTGCCTTTGGCCCAGGGCGCGATCCTGGAGACCCGGGATCGAATCCCATATCAGGCTCCCGGTGCATGGAGCCTGCTTCTCCCTCTGCCTGTGTCTCTGCCTCTCTCTCTCTCTCTGTGACTATCATAAATAAATAAAAATTAAAAAAAATAAAAATAAAAAATAAAAATAAAAAAATAAAAAGGCTATAATTAATTACTTTTATCTTAATTTTAAATTATTTTGTAAATAGGGATGCCTGGGTGGCTCAGCGTTTGAGCATCTGCCTTTGGCTCAGAGCATGATCCCATTTCGGGGATCGAGTCCCGCATCGGGCTCCCTGTGAGGAACCTGCTTCTCCCTCTACCTGTGTCTCTGCCTCTCTCTGTGTCTCTCATGAATAAATAAATAAAATCTTTAAAAAATAAATAAATAAATAAATAAATAAATAAATAAATAAATAAATAAATAAATTATTTTGTAAATAAATGTAGATGGAGTAATGCTATTTGGCAAGGATGCATACAATTCTATAGAAATCTATGTACTACTAATACAAGCATTATTGGTAAATCAATTGGTCAGATAGGTACTGAGATTATTTTCTTACACTATTTTAAAAATGTGTGCCAAGAAACATATATCTATAATTAAAATATGCAGCTAAATGGACATATTATTACAAAAGCCCATCAAAACAATCGCTTGAATTACTTCCCGACTTACCAGAAATTAAATGGTACTCAAATAGAGGTAGGCAATACTCCCTCTTTCTCTGGAGGTTAAGAGTGACTAGTATTGTTTGCACATTTATCAGTTTTGGAGGTTATCATGACTGCAAAGGGTGAATGGCAAGCAATAGTCAGAGGCCACAAATGCAAACTCTGTTCTAGGTCCCAAGGAAGGAGATGAATCACTAAACCAAAATGCCAGTAATGACCTTGTTGATAACAAAATTAGCAAATAAAACTGATTCTAGTCAATTGGGATCAATGAAAAAATGTTGTTAAAAAAATAAAAACGTATCATACTTTTTAAAGTCAGGAATATGTGGCTATAAATAATAATAATAAACATAAATAGGAAAAATAAAAATATATAATACACTAGATTTCAGAAAAAAATACATTTAAAAAAGTGGGGAAATACAAGGAATGGAACTATTTTAGAGAATCTACAGAGTCATAAGATCACAACAGATGGAAGATTAAAAATACTTGTTAGTGAAAACATTAGTAATTCATCAATCTTCCTCAAAAGGAAGACTTTACTTGTATTTTCTCTTCATTTTTGTGTCTATTCATATGTTATCCATGTCAGGGAAAGTTCACTTTGTTTTGCCACTCTTTTCCTTGCCTCTCTAGTTCCAACTTAAATGCAGCTTTTCCCATTAAAAAATTACCTTTGATCTTTCAAGTAAATTTAGCTCATGTGTCCTAAAATATCTTATAATTTTCATCTATTGTTCATTCTACTAAATAAATGTTTATTCATGTAATAAATGGTTTGCTTATTTGTTTTTTGCCTAAAATGTTCCAGGTGCTTTACTAGGCACTCAACATACATGGCAATCACAGTCCATGTTTTTGCCACATAAAACATCTACCACGTTGTCATGGGGCTTACCCTTTGCTTGGGAAAGTAGACCCTAAACCTATAATTAAAATCAACATTAGTGAGAGTAAGAGGAGAGACTCTAGTATTCAGAATTTATAAAGAACTCATCAAAATCAATACCCCCAAAATAAATACATGTAGTTAAGAAATGAGCAGAAGACATGAACATACATTTCTCCAAGGAAAACATACAAATGCCTAAAAGACACATGAAAAAATGTTCAACATCACTCATCATCAGGAAAATACAAATCAAAACCACAAGATACCACTTCACACCTGTTAGAAAGGCCAACATTAACACCTCAGAACCAACAGATGTTGGCAAGGATGTGGAGAAAGGGGAGCCCTTTTTTTGCACTGCTGGTGGGAATGCAAACTGGTGCAGCCACTCTGGAAAACAGTATGGAAGTTCCTCAAAAAGTTAAAAATAGAACTACCCTATGAACCAGCAATTGCACTACTAGGTATTTAATCAAAGGATCTAACAATGCTGATTCAAAGGGCACATGCACCCCAATTTTTATAGCACCATTATCAACAATAGCCGAATTATGGAAAGAGCCCAAATGTCCATCAATTGTTGAACAGATCAGGAAGAGGTGGTACACACACACACACACACACACACACACAGGAATATTACTCAGCCATCAAAAAGAATGAAATCTTGCCATTTGCAATAAGACAAATAGAACTACAGTGTATTATGCTAAATGAAATAAGTCAGTGAGAAAAAGATAAACATCATATGATTTCACTTATATAGAGAATTTAAGAAACAAAACAGATGAACATAGGGAAAGGGAAGGAAAAATAAAATAAGTTAAAAACAGAGAGGGAGGCAAACCATAAGAGACTTTTAACTATAGTGAAAAAACAGGGTTGCTGGAGGGGAGATGGGTGACTAAATAGGTGATAGGCACTAAGGAAGGCACTTGCTGGGATGAACACTGGGTGTTTTATGTAAGTGATGAATAACTAAATTCTACTCCTGAAACCAATTCTTTATGTTAACTAACTTGAATTTAAAGTTTAAAAAAAAAGAGAAAGGGAGAGAGAGGTCCTTGGAAGTCTAAAGTAATTCCACTTAATCTATGCAAGGAAGCAGAAAGAATCTATGTACATAACTGATATGGAGCTGAAAAATGATGGATGATGCAGCATCAGCCAAGCAAAGAATAAGGATAAGTGTGCATGGCTGATTGGTCAGTGGATTCAGGAGGCCCAGAGGAAAGAACATCATGCACTGTAAAAACTCCAGAAGTCCCAATGGTTAGGCTAGAGCAGAGTATGAGATGAAGACTGGAAAGTACTGAGATTGGACCAGAGCTGAGATCAGGACATGAGAGTCCTCTTAACCTCCTAAGGAAATTGAATTTTATCCAAAACCAATGGGAAGGCATTGAGGGATTTTATGAAGAGTATCATATTCATATTTGTGTTTTATAAATATTATTTTCTTCTTCTGAATTATTTTTTTTTGTAGTTTACTCATGAGATTTTGTAGGGTACACATCTTCAACTATCTTGAATGATTATCTGGAATAAGAAGAACATCTTGCCTTTCTTTCTATCCTCCACTCAGACACTTGAGTCCCTGACATTTGGTACATTTACCAAATCAGAAATTTGGTAATTTGGATCAGAAATTTCTAGTATTATAAAATACAAATTTATTTTCAGTTAAGTGGATTAGAGTTTTTTTAAATAAATAAGTTGGAATGTTTTCATTGAAGCAATCTAAAATACTGAGAGCTATGAAAGGAAGTAGACTAAGGTTTTAGATGATAGCTGTGTTCAAATATTTAACCAGGTGCTTGTCATCTGTGTATGTGTCAGCTGTGCAAATCCAGTGGGCAGAAAAAGAAACAATGATTAGAAATTTCAAAAAAAGATAAATAAGCAGAATATGAGAATTGCCAAAAACCTTCTAAAATTTTGATCTTTTTGATAATAGCAAATGAACCTTTCAATCACAATTATATAAGACATGTTAAACTTGATGGAAAGTTGAATGAGATGAACTGATTTTAATTTTCACTGTTAAGCTATCGTTATTGAGTTCATTTACCTATCAAAATAGAAAATTCTAGAGCTAAACATTAAAAGCAATGTCACTAAGACCAAAACTATTGTAGCATATTCCAAATTATCTCCATTTCAATCTTTTGAATCTGTATATATTCATCTGTAACTCAATTAGTCTGCATCCTGCCAGGGAATATAAACAACATCAAACAGAGGAATTCAGTATGATAGGTTGGTTAAATAGATCATAATGTTGGAAAGCTGAAATAGCAAAAGGGGAAATGGTGAAATAATCCAAAGATTAGTAACTCCAAGAAGCAGTTACCATTATGATGGCTGAGGAAATAATAAAGGGAGAAATGATGTTACTAGAACAAAAGGGCTCAGCTTTTGTTGATTTATATTATGGCAGTCTGCAGAATATGAGTGGGAATACATTCTAAGGATGTATCTTAAAAGAATAGAGTATGTATTGTTGGATTGTGCCAGAATTGTTGATATGGCTACACTTCTCAGAGCCTCTGGATTTAATATGTTAAATCTGCTCTAATAATTTGTTTGCTTTGTTGACTGAAATCTGGGCTTAATGGTTGCCAACACTCAGTGAGCCTGAAATATCAAATTGTCTAACATAATATAGAGGGAAAAAATCCAAAAGCTTAGGGAAATAGGAATATAGAACTAGATGTGTCCTATGCCATCTGCTCTCTGATTATATAGCAAAAGAGGGCTGAGAGGACATTTCCTCCTCTAAGGCACTGGTAATAATGACTGAACAAAAATGGAGGGCAGTATCCCTGAAATGCACAACATCTTGCAGTCCCATTTACACAGTTGAACAAGATGGTTGAAATGCCTCCTTTGAGATAGGTTTTCTTTTTACAGTGAGAATGAGGGATCCCAGAAAAGCAGATGATTGACAAAACATTTACACGTTAAGGAACAAGGGGCATACATGTTCCAAAATGACATCAGAAAAAAAGAAGTAATGAGAATGTTTTGAATCTCACAGATCTTTGGCAAATGTCAATTAATTGCAGGATTCAAAGATTTAACTAGTTTGGCAATCTACTAAAGAATCACATGATCTATGTGACACAAGCTCTGGAAGGTGGAAATCTTTTTTGAATCTTCACAATAGACAGTCCCAACCTCTCACTCAGTTTAGTTTATTTGTAAGAGATGTCAATGTTTCTTCAGATATATAAATTATAAATCTTCCTCTAAGCTTCTCCAAAGGGACTTGCAATTTTTTCTATGTTGTTACCATGCATCATTAAAAAGGAAGATTTCGTAGATTTCTAGACATTGACTCTGATTTTGACACTAGTACCTAGAAATTAAAAATGGCATTATGGCCCATTGTCCCCATTGGGGTTTATGGAAGTCAGTTCAAAAAGGTAGTTTTGACTCCAGTTCGTCTTATACTGTGTCCAGTGTGTCTGCCCAAATATCTTACTGTTATGTAGACAGTTTCTAATAATATAGTTATGTTTAGAAACTGCATGAATACCCACATTTGGTTCTCATACTTGTGGGGTGAATTATGGCAGAAAAAATCCACCACTTGAAGCTTCTTAAAGTGTCTCTGGAGAAAGCATGTCACATCTCACGGCAAATTACCAAGATTAGTGCTGCTGTCAAAGACTTCAAAATGCAGGGCTAAGTATTCCTATCACAACTTTATTTAAATTTTTTTTTTTAATAAAACAATAAAGAAATAGCTCTTTTACCTGTGCTGTAGGTGAATGGATCTTGAGGAATGATTGTGGAATAGTGTAAACTTATACTGGGAATGACATAAATTGTAGCTGTTTTGTCAGCTAAGGCAAAATTTAGAAACAAGTCAATACAGCCTCTGGAATATACATGTAGTTATTGATTTAGCCTATATTTTTCTGGACAAAGAATGCTAAAGGTTGAATTGTGTCCCCAAATTCAGGTGTTGAAGTCCTAACCCCAAGTACCTCAGAATATGACTTTATTTGTAAATAGGCTTGTTGTAAATTTTGAATAGAATATGAGTTGAGTGGGCCCCTAATCTGAAATGATTGAGATCGTTATGAAAAGGGGAAATTCAGAGAAACGCATGCATGCAGGAAGAAAAACATGGAAATTGGAGTTATGTGGTCAGAAACCAAATAAGTACCAGAAACTCAGAAAGAGCCTTGAACAGATTCTTCCCTAGTGCTTCAGAGGAAGCATGGTGCTGCTGACAACTTGATCTCAAATTCTAGCCTCCATAATTGTGAGACGATAATTTTGTTATTTAAGTTGCCAAATCTGTGGTACTTTTTGTTAGCAGCCCTTAGGAATTTAACCTTGTCTGTCTCTCTCTCTATATATAATATATACATATATATTTATTATCTAAATATCTCAATATTTATATATATCTAATATTTATATCTATATATCTAATATTTATATCTAAATATATATATATTTTATTTGTGTATGTGTGTGTGTGTGTGTGTGTGTGTGTGTGAAGGACCATAAAGGAAATATTTTAAGATTTACAGGATATTTGGTCTCTAATAAAACCACTCAATTTTATAGCTTAAAAGCAGCCATAGACAATACATAAATGAATGAAAGTATAGTAGTGTTCCAATAGAATTAAAAAAAAGAAGCTGAGTTCTGGATTTGGTCTGGTGGCTCTAATTTGCAGATTCTTGTTATAGACCAATAAGCAAGGGCTAGCAAAACATTTGTTCTTACCTGAAGTAGTATCTTCACCTTCTTACCTCAGGGCTATATCAACCTTTTACCATATTCTAGTCTCCCTTAGGCACCTTGATATCCCACAGATCATACTTGTTCACTACATATCTGACATCATGATCATTGAATCTAATGAGTAGAGGGAACAACTACCTTAGATCTCTTAGCATGCTGAAGAGTAAAGGATAAAGCCTAATTCCTCCACCAAATACTTTAGAATGATGAATGTGTTAGTTAACTTGAGGTGGGGAATTCTTTCATAATGTATGTGTATATAAAATCACTACATTAAACACTTTATTTTTTTTATTTTTTAAACACCTTAAATGTCTTACAATTTTGTCAAAAAAAGCTGAAAAAAATCCCATATAACTGATTTAAACAAAAAAAAATTCTAAAGAGGGAATGATCTGTACCATATAGCAAAGCTGGAATATAAAAATGGGAGAGTTTTATATAACACAGATATTGTTTTCTTAATTTAAAGATGTATTTCTTTATTGGGGGGGGGGTCAGAAGGAGAGGAGGAAAGAAACCTAAGCAGACTCTGGGCTGAGTGTGGAGACCAATGCAGGGCTTGATCTCATGATCTCTGAGCCAAAACCAAGAGTCAGACACTTAACTGACTGCACAACCAGGTGCCCCTATAATATAGATATCATTAATGGCGGAAGTAGTTACCACATCAAGACTGAAAAAAACAAAAAAGAAAGGGCTGGGAACCATACTGTAGAAACTGACCACAGGAAGTATTTATCATGCTATATGATCAGACATCTGAGGAACATACAACATAGTTAGTTCACAGATCTCTGATAACATCATGGCACTATTGGTTCTTGGACCTAAAATCTCATACAACAACAACAACAACAACAAAATGTGGTTGGCAGGTGTTAGAACCTCTGAGACTATAACCATGACTATTGCTAGCAATGACAAAAGAACTAAAACCTGTGCTCTACAGCTGGTATGATGCTTAGAGACAGGAAGTTTCTTCTTTTCCCATAAATTTATTAACCAAGTGTCTGTAATTATCAGATTCATAGAAGAAGACAGCAGGCAATATAGTGCAAACTCAACCACAGAATCACAGAGCAGAGTCTAAAAGAGAGGCCTTAGAGCTGATCAAAAATAGATAAAGGATAAGCATGCTAAACATAATTGTTCTTTCAAATATGTCAACTCTAGATTGTGATGTACATGGGAGTTCATGTGGCACCTTTAGAGAAAATGCACCTTTAGATTATTTTTTGAATGTGTATAGATTCTATGAGAAAGAGTAAAATTGTGAAGGACAAATACATAATTTGTTTGTTTTGTAGCTGGACAAAACATAAGAAAATAGATCATATGTATTCTGGCTTTTAGCTGTAAATCTGCATTGTGGACCAGCAAGAAAACATATCGACAGTGCAAAGACATGGGAACTCTTCATTTATCAGCTTGGAACAGGCATATAAAAGAGATTTTCCATTAAATATGTCATTATTTTTAAGAAAATATGAAAATGAGTTTTGTAGGGTAACTATTCACTGTTATCTAACATCAAAGTGTAACTAAAACAACCCAATTGATATTCAGTAAGGAAATAAGAATTTATCTATGTTGAAAACTATCCACAAATTTACAGGTTCTACAAAGTTATATATAGAGAGTTATAGTTCAGGATAATTATAACATCCTAGAATTTTACTGTAAATTGTAAATAACACAAACAACAGCAACAACAACAAAACGGGATGGATAACATGATGTTTAAAAGATCATTTTAGAATGGTGTGCAGAAATAAAAGAAAAAAATTTATTACCAACAAAAATTATATATACACATAAACATGTATACCTATCCTATGCCACTCAATCATATATATGCATATCAACATAATTCATATAATTGAGGATTACTCTATTAGTAAAATAGTCAAAGAAATAAATGTGTGTGAAGGCAGTATTTTCTCAAAAATGCTATTTGCCTATCTCTATCATATGTACCAGAATTTTGATTTTAAAGAAGAAGTAAGTTTTGTTAATTCATGCATCTGTATTTGATATTTGGGGCATAGGTTCTTCAACACAGGATACACACAAAATACACTGACAAGTACTGAATTCTTAGTGAGTAATGTTAACTATATACATTTTATTATATCTCTAAATCATAAATGTATATATTATGACATAGTTAGACATACAGTTTTTAGTTTCTTACTGGTAAGTAGCTTGAAATTCTCTAGGCCAGTTTGAACCTCAGATCAATTTTACATCTATTGCAGGCTACCTCTCTTCACATATCTGCAAGGTCTTGGATTCTTTCCAACGTGCCCCAAATTATTCTTCCACCATATCCTTTTTATTGTGATGTCACTTTCTGATCTTTGGGTCTTCATTACTTATTCCAAAGAAATGCTTTGTGCTTTCCTGGGCACTTGTTCACTGTTTTATTTTAATCATGTTTTATCCATGGCTTTAGTTTCCTATAAGATAGCCTGCAGGATGCTGGTTGTTGGTTTTGCTTGTGATGACTGCACCTGTCTCCTTCCCACATAACCCTGCTGTCCTCTTGGTTCTATGCCCTCTACTATCTCTACAGTTGGAGGTGGGGAATACCTGGGAATCTCCTTTTTGGAATTCATATTTTAATGAAAATAACTGAACACCAATTTCATAGAGGACACAGAGCACTGAAATAGGCGCATTAAAAAACAGACACTATGGACAACATCTAAGGGCACAGGCAAAACTTGAGTATACTTATACAGATGTGAAAAATCTTATCTGTAAAATAAATTCTTTATTCAATATGGATAAAAATATACAAATAGAATTCTTTTTTTTTTTCAAATAGAATTCTTTAGAATAAACTTAGTTATTTACAAGTAGCCACTTTGAATGCCAAACATTCATTTAAAATGGGAAATTTTGGCTCATTTGCCAAAATGAATCAGTATGTAGGGGATACAGTTTTTTTTTTAACTTTTTTTTAAATTTTTTATTTATTTATGATAGTCACAGAGAGAGAGAGAGAGAGAGAGGCAGAGACACAGGCAGAGGGAGAAGCAGGCTCCATGCACCGGGAGCCTGATGTGGGATTCGATCCCGGGTCTCCAGGATCGCGCCCTGGGCCAAAGGCAGGAGCCAAACCACTGCGCCACCCAGGGATCCTGGGGATACAGTTTTGAGGTCTATAGTCAGGATTTGTCCTGCTGACATATTTTGTCTATCAGAAATAGTATTAAAATATGAGTAACATCTAAAATAATTCACACCACAATCTAGATTTCCACTATATCATTTAGAATATAGTTGGCTTAAATCAATGGAATAATTGACTAATAGTAGCTTACCTTAATACAGTTCATTCTTTCTCTCGCTCTTTCTTGCTCTCTCTCTCTCTCTCTCTCTCTCTCATACACACACACATACACACAAATCCAGAATTAAGAAATTGTTGATGTTGATTTAGTCACTCAGCAGTATCAATTTTAATGGACCTTACAATGCAGGTCTAAATATCCTCTCCTATTTAAGAAATGAAAGGGAATAAAGAGAAGACGCTAGCTATATTGGCCATCTTTTGAGGGAAGCAAAAGCTTTGCCACAGTCCCAGAACCCAGTACAGCTGATTTACTCTCACTGTTCATAATTGATTCATGAGGCTATCTCTAGATGAAAAGACCCAGAAAATAATTACTAGAGTTGAGCACTTGCTGTCTCCCCAAAATCAATATTTTTATTTGCAAGGAAAAAGAGAAGAATAGATTTAGAGTAGGTGGCATAAAATGTCAAATGCATCCATTTACTCTGGAAAGATAAGAAGAACTGAAAACACTGGCTTCATTCCTACAACCGCATCAATTGACTATAGCTGGAAGCGTATTCTCTGTACCAGATGTCTCATTAATTTTATTGCTTGTGAAGCTCCTTTAGGATTTGTGATTACAGCTCCAGTATTGCGGGAGTATCCAGGGACTTGGCTATTTATTCTATAGCATATAAAATATAATGACCATATTTAATGAATATGTGTAATTGTTCTTTGGGTAAAAATTTTCTTCATTGTTTTCAGTCTCCCTTTACACTTACTTAGTTTCCCTATAGGTTTCCTCTAGTCTTTTCTTTATATTACGTTCTGTCTTACACTTTTACCTACTTTCTCTATCTTTTCTCTTCCCCAATTTTTGCCTCTTGCTTCTGACCAGATCCATTTTATGCCACATTTCCTTTTTTCTTACCCTCTGTATTATCTTTTCATCTCCATTTTCCTCCCTTTTCTCACACATTCTGTGCTACTAATGTATGCTTTTATTTTTCACTTTAACTTTGAGAGTATTCTCTTTTTGTTTACATGCTATATTTCATTGTTTTCCTGATTGTTTTTACAGCTTGTTGTTTCCTTGTTTTTCTAGCTGATTATCTTTCTACACCAATACAAGTTTAGAGGCTTCATTTAAGTTTCTCATAATTTTCTTTATTCAATTTCTATTTTTATTTCTAGTCAAAATTAACATAAACTTTATTGTGATGTGAGAATTTCAAATACTTAAATGCATTCTTTTACTAATAGAAGAATAACCCAATGGCCTGTAACTGTAAATATTCAATATAAGTAAACTGAACTTCAACAAATTCTTAATGAAAAATGTGATCTCAACACTGTATTGTTTCAGTGTATATGTACGTATTGCTTACATCAAACATAAACTCCTCATAAACCATACAGAAAGTCCTGAGAAGGTAATCTGAGAATGATAATGGTAAGATAAAGACACTGAGAAAAGATGTAGATGGAGGATAGAACGATTAATGGTATATCTACACAGTACAGGTGTTTGGTACTTGAGCAAGTGGTCAGAAAACAAATTGAGCATTTATTTTTCCTGACAAAGGGACTAAGAAATGTGGTTGATTATACTTTTATAAATGAAACTTAGAGTAAATTGCTGTCTTGATTGATTTCTTTGGTATTTGCTAACACTGTAACTGAATATTCTGTTGGGAATTTTTTAATTTGTGTTTGTTTTCTGAAGATGTGAATTAACTCGAAGTTAATGGGATTAATAAAGACATTTTGAAACAGCTGTGATAGTTTTATTAATAACTACACTGGAGGCTAACCAAATATAAAATATTTTAGAGACAATGATGGTGTTTACATAAAACTTTCTCAACATTAAAATGCCAGGGCTTAAAGTAACATTTTACTAGAACTTGATGGATAAAAAGTAGAGTGTTATCTAATTCTTTGTCTATCACAATCCAATTCTATTGTTTATTTGAAAGCAAAGAGATAGATTTATTCATTCAGATTTATTCAAATTAGGGATGCCTGGGCAGTTCAGTGGTTGAGCATCTGCCTTTGACTCAGGGCATGATCCAGGGGTCCTGGGATTGAGTCTCACATCAGGCTCCCCACAGGGAGCCTTCTTTTCCCTCTGCCTGTGTCTCTGCTTCTCTCTGTGTCTCTCAAGAATAAATAAATAAAATCTTAAAAAAAAAACTCCTAAAAAAAGAATTTTTTGAACTAGATTTCATCATTTATCAGGCATTCCTACATCTTCTACATACTAAGCATGATAGGTATATATAGTTGAATAAAATATATTGAGAACGTTAATACATTGAAAGATCTGGCTTTGTAGTATTAGAAGCAGTAGTAAAGATTATAGAGGGAGCAAACAGGATGCTCTGAGAGAGAATTACTTGAGCTTTTTTGGGATATATTGATCACAAAAAACCATTGTGAAAAGGTACTACTTAGGATGAAATCTGAAGAGTGACAAGGGAACAGTTGCATAAGGAATGGGAATAAGAATGTTATTGGTAAGGAGTTCCAAGTATGGCAAATTATCTCAGGAAGAAAGAAGTTGGCTGTGTCATGAACCTAAAAGAATTACTAGTATAGGGGTGCCTGGGTAGCTCAGTGGTTGAGCTCAAGTCTGAGTCTTTGGCTCAGGTCAAGATCCTGGGTTCCTGAGATTGAGTTCCATATCAGGCTCCCTGCAGGAAGCCTGGTTCTTCCTCTATGTCTCTGCCTCTCTCTGTGTGTCTTTCATGAAAAAATAAATAAAATATTTAAAAAAAAAAGAATCACCAATAAAGCGGGAGCATAATGAAGGAGAGGGACTGTGGTAAGTCAGGCAAAGGCTAGATCAATTAGAGTTTGAAGTTTAACTGTGGTAGAAAGAGGACCACCAATGTGGATTTTGGATCTACAGTTTGTGGTGATAGATGCATTTGTTTTGAACTTTTAATACTTATAAAACCATTCATTATTAAAACTTCCAAATATATTTTTTAGAAAGTTTAATAATCTCTTGTATACCCATCACTCATATCAAACTACTAATGTTGCTATAAAACTTTGTCCTCAGCCATTTGATTGAACACTGAAGGGACTATCACATATCATTTTTATGTACTTTTTCATTGGAAAGAAGTACATGTGTCTTTCTTTTCATAAATACTTCTTGCAAGGGTGTCAATGAATGGTATATTCATTTTTTGTAAATATAACTGTATAATAAGGGGAACTTTTCCTATTGCATCCACAACAAAATATGATCCATAGTAAAAACACATGGTTTTAAATATCTCATATTCTAAAAATAAGAGGAAAAGAAAAAGAAAACCTGAAAATAATCTGGAAGGATATCTTTTCAGGACTTTAAAGTCTTCCCAGCCAGTGAGTCTATATCTACTTCTTTAGGCCTCATATACCAAAGCTTGAAGCAAAAGAAACAATCTTTGCTCATAAGCCATTACCATAATGTTTGAGTATTTTTCCCCACATACACAAGCAAATCAAATAAAGGGTAGAGATAGGGAGAGCTTCAACTAAACATTTAGAGATTGAGAAACCTGCTGGATGAGAATCACAGCAACAAGAGGGTTTGGACCAGTTGGTTAAAATGATGTGGGTTGTTAAGAGTTGCAGCCAGGGAAGATCTCTTTCCACATTTGCACTACTGGAGCCAGTATGTAGACGGCACCTGTAGCAGCCAGTTGGCATGGGGAAACAGTCAACCCAAGAGTAAACTATGACACCAATGGAGAATACTTGTCCTTTTTCTTTAGCCTCTTTCCCATCTAACATGTTTAAGGAGAAAAGAGCTGGAGTTAACAGAATAACAGGAACTATTTTAAAGTATGAAATGTCAGAAAGTTGTGAGATCTTCTGACAACTTATTTTTATCAGTCAGGTCCTAAGAGAAAAATGATGGCACACTCATTTTAGTATAATTTCTGGAGAATTTAATTATATAATTATCAACAGCATGGACAAGTTGTAAAAATAAAAAAAAAAAAAGACACCAGGATACCAGGATAGTGCAATAGTCTGGATTAATAACAGCAAAGTTGTTAGTAACTCAAACATGAAGGGTAGAGGGAGAGCATGGCTACTAGAACTAGCAGAAGAATCCTATGGAGAGTCCACTTAAGAACAACTGTGACCAAAAAAAAAAAAAAAAAAAAAAAAAGAACAACTGTGACCATCAGTCAAGAGTGAGTCGGAAAATAAGTGCATGGACCTAATTCTCATTCTCCTACCTCTGTTCTCCTACTTAGTTTCCCAAAATCCAGCCAGACTGGAAGCTGTAGGTCAAGAGATCTCACTATGTAGCCTATACAAGTCAAATCCTTGAGAAGAGATCAGTGTGGGGCAAAGGTGAAGAATGGATGGAGAGGAAGGAATAACATATCTGGAACACTATTAAAGAAAGGGAATTGGGGCAGCCTGGGTGGCTTAGCGGTTTAGCGCCACCTTCAGCCCAGGGCATGATCCTGGAGACCCAGAATCGAGACCCGCATCAGGCTCTCTGCATGAAGCCTGCTTCTCCCTCTGCCTCTCTCTCTCTCTCTGTCTCTAATAAATAAATAAAATCTTTAAAAATAAAAAAAATTTTTAAATAAAGAAAGGGAATTGAATGTTCCACAGAGCATAGATGAAGTAAGTGATTACAGGGGAAAAAAATCTTTTCTCTAACTCACCAAGTTCAAATTATTATTATTATTTTTTTTTACCAAGTTCAAATTATAAAGTAATATCTAGATTTACCAGAATCATGGCCTCTGAAACTTTATTGCCCAGAGTTTAAGATAATTAGTTTCCAGAATGTCTTTCTTATTTTAGATCAGATTTACAAGAGAAACAATTAGATATTGTTAAGACTAAATGATATAATCTAGTCAAGTAAAGAAAAAAACTAAACTCCTGTTTGTAAGACATATGTTGCAATAGGGTTTTTAGAAAAATAGTAAAAAACATGTAATAATAGTAGAAATGAAATTGCCTTTGCCATCAAAGAGAGTTGGGTTTGATGTTTGACATCATCAAAGTCACTTGTCCTTTTGAAGTCTCAATTTCTCCATTCATTAAATATTATTATCCATCTATAGGTTTTCTGTGCAGATTCAATGAGACATAATAATAGTAAGTATATTATCATTTTGACTAGCCTATGGTTCAGTCTTTAATATTCATATAAAAGAGTTTAAAAATTTTAAAAAGAGAGAAAGAAAAAAAAGTTGGTATATGGAGGTCATATTGAACACATCATAATTGAGTACTTTGATTTGTCTTGTGCCTTCAAAAAAGTTGACCTTTTTCATTTTGGTATGAAAGGATAAATGAATCATTATTTTCAGATATACATAGACATTTCAAGAAGGGGTTTAATGTTCTAGAAATTATGATGTAACAAAACTATCTGTGACCAATTAAGACCATCATTTTCTAAGATCTCTGCACATTCTGTCATTTAGAAGGACAAACTAATAAACTAAATAGACATCCTGAATGACAAAGTGAAAATTTGGGGCACTGGCAAAGGGTGGCTCCAAACAAGATGTAGTTTTAGGGGATGACAATGAATTTCCTGAAGTAAAATTACCTATGAAAGATAAATACGAAGCACTGGTGGCAATCAAAGTAAGCACAGCTAAGCATCCTTGAAGAAGTATCAAGATCTGCTAAATCATCCGTGCCCTACCCTTAAAGCATGCAAAAATAATTGTAATTCCCTGAAGCTGTCATGTTCTTTCATACTTCCATCTTTTGAACTTCTCCCCTCTCTTTCGAATGTCATACATTTTGTCACCTTTCCATCTGCCTAGATTAGTTCCTGCTTTTCAGTCATGATTTAGCTCATGATTTGGCATAGCTAAGTCTCCCTCTGAATAAAATATGCCAGTCCTATCAGCACATTGCTCTATGCATGTATCTTTTATAACTCTTACCACACTATATTATTATTAGATTGCCAATTAGAGCAAGAGAAAGAGAAAGAGTGAAAGAGTTATGCTTGTTTACTATCAGCCTCTAGCAGTTTGCTTGCCATATAATATGTTTTTCCTAAATATGTTTGGATGGCTAAAAATAAATGGATGAACATAGAAGATTGATAGTACCCGACCACTAATTTAAAAATTGATAGAGAGTTTTCAGTAAATCATAGCTACCCTTAACCTGACTTCCAAAAAATGTGACTAAATATCTTTCAGGTTGCTAGTATAGCCCATACTTCCTTGACTGCGTTCTTTTCTATATAACTAGTATAATATACTTCAGTTATCTTTTTAAAAATGCAGATTGTATTTAAATTTTTGAATGAATCTAGAAGCATTTCGTAGTTTTGACTATAGAAGTATTAACTCATTTAGCAAGATTTATGATTTAGTCATCCCTGTATTGATTATACCATGTCTGGAATATAATATGCTAAAAATAAATGCTTAGACATTAATGAGTAAGTTGATGCTCAGATTCTTTCTCTTCTATGTAAGTTACTAGGCACATATTATACCAATACAATACCAGGACAGACTTGAGATTCTAATGTTATCTGGGAAAAAACTAAGGAAGTTTATACTTTATATTATCTATTGGGTTATTTATATAAATATAAAACAAAAAGATTTGTTCATATAATAATTATAAAGTATGTATTTAGGGTTTTTATTTAGTCATGTATTCTTATAATTATTACCTTTTAAGATGTATAAAATTGAACTCGATTATTTATTTTCTAGATATACATTTTAGGAGTATATAGAGCATTTTATTTTGTATAAAGTACTATTTGTTTATTATGGTTTATAAAGTAATGCCTTTCCACTAATAAAAAGCATCATTTATATGAAAGAGATTTGGTATATTTCATAAAACATTCTATAATAATGGTTTCAATGGTTATAGAATGAGGGGTGATATAAGAATAGAGATGAAACTTGGTAACTCTCATCCTGTCTGCATTTAAGTGTTACTGCCGATCCATAAAAATAACACATTACAAAATGAAGAGAAAATAGAAGAAAACATCCATAAACCACTACTATAAAAAGAAAAAATAAAATGAGAATCTTTCATTAATGAAAATCCTCCCAACTGCGAAGCAAAAGAAAACAACACCCTTATCCAAATTATGTACCATTAAACAAAAATTCTCAGTTATATAACATCTCCTCAGATCATAATTAAGCTGGATAGACAGACCAAAAAAATGTAGGAATATTAAAGTATTTATGCAGTGAAACAGTCATTGAATTTACTCAAAAGAAGAATTTTACTTGCGTGAAGAATTTTTATGTTCATGCTAACCAAAGCAAACATGGGACACTGAGGCTGATATTAACATTTAAGCAGTGGTGCTTTATCAACTCTGTTTCCTTCAGCACCCAATGAATGATACCAATTTAATTTTTATTTTTTTAATTTTTATTTTTTAAAGATTTTATTTATTTATTCATGAGAGATATACAGATATATATATAGAGAGAGAGAGGCAGAGACACAGGCAGAGGGAGAAGCAGGCTCCTTGCAGGGAGCCGGATGTGGGACTCGATCTCGGGTCTCCAGGACCACGGCCTGGGCCAAAGGCAGCACTAAACCGCTGAGCCTCCCGGGCAGCCCCCAATTTAATTTTTAAAATGTTTCCTAATGATTTTTCTAAATCATTAGAATATTAAAATAGGATTAAGATTAGCAAAAAAAAGATTTGATGAGAAAAGAGTTATTAGAAATGCTACCCTTTTTAGGAGAGTTAACAGACAGTTGGAAACAAATATCTTGATCTCACATTACTTAAGACATACATGGATTAGTAATACTTCAGTCTTTGCCAAAGACATGGCAGAGCATTCCTAAAATATTTTCTTTTACTCAAACATTAAGAATCATGGACAAGAACTGGTAATAAGATTTTCTTCTACTTTATTAATATCCTATGAAAAAGCACCAAGAAAACATGTTATATCTTATCACATTTATGTGCACAATCATGTTTATGTCAATATATCAAAAGTTTGGATAGGTTTTGCAACAATCAAAAAATAATAAAAATTCTAGAATAAAGTGGATGTGTTAATCCTTTAGAACAACAACTTACCTTGAGAAAGTGCTGGGTCTGATATTCTTCACTGGGGACTGGATTTGCTGATAAGACTCATGGTAAATTAAGGGTAATATTAGTTCCTGGCAAGAAAATGAAAGAATATCAAAACTCTAAACACCACAGGGGCACCTGGGTGGCTCACTCTAAGTGTCCCACTCTTGATTTTGGCACATTTCATGCTTTCAGGGCTGTGGGATCCAGGCACACTTTGGGCCCATGCTCAGCCAGGAATCTGCTTGAGATTCTTTCTCTCCCTCTTTCTCAGCTCCTCCCTAGCTCCACACACACATTCTCTCTCTAATATAAATAAACTTAAACATTGTTTTATTAATTTATTCATGAAAGATACAGAAAGAGAGGCAGAGATACAGGCAGAGGGAGAGAAGCAGGCTCCCCATTGGAAGCCTGATGCGGGACTCCATCCCAGGATGCTTGGCATCATGACCTGGGCCAAAGGCAGATGGTCAACGATGGAGCCACCCAGGCATCCCTAAAATAAATAAACTTAAAAAAAATTCTGAACACCACAGATAAAACTCAAAATATTATAACTCAAAAAATACTTTCATGATATGACTTCCAAATGAACAATTTTGGAAGCAATAATCTTTGGAGAATGATTAAAGAAACTGGTGTCATCAAATTGGAGATAGAATGAGGTAAAAGGAAAAAAAATAAGATAAAAGGTAGAATAGAATAAACTAGAGAATAAGATAGTACTGGTTTTTACTTATTTTTCAAGATAAATCAAACAAGAAACAAGCTTAAAATATAATGATTAGGGAATATAATTTTCAGTGTAAGAATATTTAAAAATGTGCTTTGTTATTCGGGATCTTTTATCCGTTACTGCAGAGGGCTGTGTACGTTCTTTGAGGCATTTACTTAATGACTACATGAGATGTCCCCAAATGGCTGGGGAGAGTTGGTATTCCACCAACTTCCTACTTTCTGAAGACAATAAAATGAAAATGTTTTTTTTTTTTTTTTAAATCAGTGTGGGCATATTTCATAAGCTTTCTTACAGATCCCAATATCCTACATAGCTATAACAATGCTTTCTATTTTGAATGATTCTATTTCTTTTAAAAAGATGCTTCAACTCTGAATATCTGTATTCTATTATTAGTTTAGACTTTTTTAATACTAATGTTTTCAATTCCCTCAATTCTTTTTCAGATAAGTGAGGTCTCTATATTAAAAGAATTGCTGTGTTGACTTTGTAATATTTTGTCCTATCTGCACTTTAATTCATTCACTTTTTAAACTTGGCTTTAGCGATTGTTGAAAAAAAAAGTAAAAGCCAAATTCATCTTACAAACAGGCAAAATCATTCTTAACTTGAAAAGCAGTCCGAAGCTTTTAGCAAGCACTCTGTAATTATTTCAGCTTATTCAATGTTTAAATAAACATGACACTTAATCTTGTCTAATTTAATGGCATAAAAACAAATTTTATGCATGTTTAAACTTCTTAACAATAATGTTTGTTCCTTTTCTAATTTTAGATCAGTGATTAATATAGGATTTAATAAGGCAAAAATAACGTTTAATACATATTTTATCATCATGGTTCTCTTAAGATTAGAATTTGAGCAAATTTATTTGCTCAATTGAGACATTGTTAAAATGTACCCTTATTTTTAAGGAATAGGCTGATTTAACAGGGAACCTTTGAATGTCAGATTTCTTTGTTTCACTTGACCAAATTTTTCTAATGATTTCTTTTCCTTTTTTTCTTTTTAAGATTTTATTTATTTATTTTGGGAGAATGAGCATGGAAAAATGAGAGTGAGCATGAGCAAGGGGGAGGGACAGAAGGAGAGGGAAAAGCAAACTCCTCTCTGAGCAGGGTGTTTAGACCCTGAGATCATGACATGAGCCAAAGGCAGATGTTTAACCGACTGAGCCACTCAGCTGCCCTAATGATTTATTTTCATAAGAAGTATTCAGTGTTATATACTTCTGCTTATGTGTCGGACTTTAATGGACATTTTAAAACTACTAAAAAACATAATTAATGCTTGTCCCATTATGTTACAATGATAAAATATATCTTTGTGACCAAGATTATAATTAGTCTGTTTATTCCTAAATTACTACCACAATATTTAAAAATTGCCATTATTCAGCTTAATGCTTTTCACCTTCAGCAAACTGATGAATTTCCTGTCTTATAATACTACTATTTTTTAAAGTCTGAATTGCTTTTTACATTGTAATTGTACAGTTTTAACATTTTTTCTTTTGAATTTCTCTATATCAAAATGACCTGAAAAACACTTAAAAAGTAAACAGATAAAGTCAAATACATATATATTTGGTAGAGTGCCATGCATTTTACAATATAAATGTATCAATCTATTTTTGGTTTCAAACGTCACCTAAAATTTTACCATGTTACACTAATGTTACAACAAATAGCATAATTAAGACAAATAAAATCCAGGCAGGACATTAATAATTCTTCTATCATAGATAGATAGATATAATTAGGTCACATAGATACAAAAATATATAAAATGCATATATGTATACAAACATAAAAATATTCACACTTGTATACATAAAATATATACACATATTATACACACACATATGCAGAAATACATACACAAATATAAGTAAAGTAAATATATATAGTCATAGTTTTCCAAAGGAATATGAGGAAATTTAACATTTAAACAAGATAAAAGACAAGATACAATATAATATAATATAGATACAATATGCAAAAAAGGGATAATGGATAAAAGCTTTCAAGTACTTCCATTTATTAGAATTGACCATAAAATCTATTTAAATATATTTAGTTTCATTCTTTTTAGAGTTAGGGAGGTAAGTTAATATTTTGTCTAATTTTTGCTGCAGTCATCCTCTGTAAGAACGATTCAGAAGATGTTCTTATCACGATTAATGTTTTTATTATAGGTTACACCAAACTATCATCTTGATAAGTGATTATTAGTTGAGCCTCAATAAAACTTCGGAACAAATATCGTAAGCTTTACAGGGAACCTAGGTAGCAGGTCTAACAGAGCCTTTTCCTATTATTTCATTATTTTATCTTTTGCACCTAGCACTGGTCCTGGAATAAGCTGAAGGTAAGGGTGTGAGTAAATCACTAAACTTACCAGACTGGGGAATAGAAGCTCCGCTTTGAGGACCTGGCTCATGGTGTAAGTAGGAGATTTTATGAAATATAAAATTAAATAATGAATATTTTCACAAAATTTTTTATGAAATGAGTGATTTGGAGGGGTTTCTCAATGGCTGTGAGTGGTGTGCTATTGCTGGGGCAGGGAGAGATATTTTTCTTAAAAGCAGGAAATAAATTTGCTATGTGAAAAATGTCCTGCCTTTTCAAGATAAAAATTCTCTTCTTTCTTGCTGGTGAGGCAGATTGCAAGGAGTGGTACATGTGTGAGAGCACCCTCTTCAGGGCTTTCTGATGCCATTTTTTTAAGATTTTATTTATTCATTTATGAATAAATAAATTTATGACACACAAAAAGAGAGAGGCAGAGACACAGGGAGAGGGAGAAGCAGGCTCCATGCTGGGAGCCTGATGTGGAACTCGATCCCAGGACTCCAGTATCAAGCCCTGAGCTGAAGGCAAAAGCTCAACAGCTGAGCCACCTAGGCATCCCCTTATGCCATTTTAAATGAGGTTACCTTTATTCATTTTCCCAGGGGATATGATTATAAAAGCTCAGCAATGCACAAGTGTATGTTGTGGCTAATATGGTATGTATATGTTGAAATATTAATTGGACTTATATCTGTGAGGTATTGACTACATTCCAGAAACTGCTTATATCACTAAGGATAGATCAGTGAACAAATCAGATAAAACTCCTTACTTCCATATTCTTTACACTCTACTAAATTGTTTCCTGTTTATAAACTAAATTTTTTATTGCAAAAATAAAATGAATGAATTTAGGGGCACCTGGGTAGCTCTGTGGTTTAGTGTCTGCCTTCAGCTCAGGTCATGATCTCAGGGTCCTGGGGCTGGGCTCCACGTTGAGGGTGGGGAGAGTCTGCTTCTACTTCCCTCTCTGTCCCTCTCACTCGTGTGTTTTCTCTCTCTCTCCCTTTCAAATAAGGACATAAAATCTTTTTTAAAAAATGAATGAATTTATAATAATTTCAATTTTGTCTTCATAGATAACAGAAAATAATGCAGCATTCCTTAAATAGGTTCTATGTGTCAAGATATAATCCTAAGAACAATCCTTTATAGCAAATATTATTTTTATTCTCATTTGACTAGCTATAAAACTGAGGCATGAAGAGGCTAAGTAAATTTGCCAAATTCAGAAAACAAGTACTGAGGCTCAGGTTAAAGCTCAGGGAGTCTGACATCATAATCAATACTTCTCAAATAACTTGCTGTAGATATAGCCTCTTGGAGAACAAGATATAGTATTTATATACTTACCTGTTAATATGTTGTATGGATATGTCTAACAGTAAAACAGGGAACAATTATGGTCATATAACACTAAAAAGATACATAAAAAGAGATTGAAGGAGGGAAGTAATTTCATAGCTCATAGATGATAGGCATGTAGTAAGTACCAAACTCCCAGTGAAAACATACTAGAAGTTACTGGCTGAGTAGTAGGGTGAATTTACTTATTTTTAAATATAGTAGAATATCTGCTCTATCAGTTTTCTATTGATGTTATAACAATCTATCACAGATTTAGTGACTTAATATGACACATCTTGATTCTCTTATAATTCTGGAAATTAGGAGTCTAAAATTGATCAGCAGGGCTACATTCCTTCTAGAGACCACAGGAATGAATTCATTTCCTTGGCTTTCCCAGGTTCTTTCTTTCTCTCTTTCATTCTTTTTTTTTTTTTTTTTTGAGATTTTTATTTATTTACTCATGAGAGACATAGAGAGAGAGAGTGGCAGGGACATAGGCAGAGGGAGAAGCAGGCTCCATGCAGGACTCCATCCTAGGACCCCGGGATCACAATCTGAGCCAAAGGCAGATGCTCAACCACCGAGCCACCTAGGTGCCCCTTGGCTTTCCCAGGTTCTAAGAATTAATATCAATCCTTCTCTGACCCAAAAAACAGAAAAGGAGCAAATATATCCACATTCATTCTGAGTTTAGCACTACTTAATATCAAAATATTAAAGCCAGACAAAAATACAATGAAATAAAGCTATGGACCAATATCCCTTATGAATTTGGATGCAAAAATTCTCAACAAAGCATTAGTAAAGCAATTCAACAACACATTAAAAGATAATACATCATAGGGGTGCCTGAATGGCTCAGTTGGTTAAGCATTTGCCTTCGGCTCAGGTCATGATCCCAAGGTCCTGAGATTGAGCCATAGGTTGGGTTCCCTGCTCAGTGGGGAGCCTGGTCTTCCCTCTCTCTTTGCCCTTCCCCTATTCATGCTCTCTATCATATAATTAATAAAATATTTTTTTAAAAAAGATAGTACACCATGAATGTGTGTGTGCATGTGTGTGTGTATGTGTGTTTTATCCTAGGGATGCAAGGGAGTTTTAACATGAAAATCAATCAATGTAATACAACACATTTATAAAGGGAAAAAAACACATGATCACCTCAATCAAACTAAACATTTGTCAATAAATATTTGTTGTAGAATATACATTTGAAAATTTAATACCATCCATGATATAAATACTCAATAAATTAGGAATAGATGGAAACTTCCTCACTATGATAATGGACATTTATGAAAAACCCACAGCTAACATCTTACTGAATAGTGAAGAACTGAAAGCTTTTTTCCCTAAGACAAGGAAGAAGATAAGAATGTCTACTTTCACTGATAGCTCTGGTTAGAGCAATTAGCAAAGAGCAAAAAATAAATGGCATTGAAATAGGAAATGAAGAAGTAAATTCATATTCACAGATCACATGATCTTGTGTATAGAAAGTCCTAAAGAATTAAAAATTTTTGGAGCTGATAAACAAGTTCAACAAAGTTGCAAAACACAAGATCAACACCAAAAATCAGTTGTATTTCCATACAGCAGCAATGAGCAATCCAAAAAGAAAATCAGGAAAATAATTCCATTTACAACTGAGTCAAAAATAATAGATGCTTCGGGATAAATTTAAGAAGCTGCCAGATTTGTATGCTGAAAACTATAAAATGCTGGTGAAAGTAATTAAATAATACACAAACAAATAGGAAGGTATTTTGTGTTCATGTATTGGAATACTTAATATCATTAAAATGACAATATTCCTCAAAGTCATCTACATATTGAATGCAATCTCTATCAAAATCCCGATGGCTATTTTGCAGAAATGGAAAAGCTTATTCTCAAATTCACATGGGGTATGAGGGACACTGAATTGTCAAAACAATCTCAAAAGAAAATACAGTTGGAAGACTCACATTTCCTGATTTCAAAATTTACTACAAGGTTGCAGTAATCAAAACACTGTGGGACTAGTGAAGGATAGACATAGCTAAAAGGAATAGAATTGAAAGTCCAGTATTAAATCCATACATCTATGGTCAATTGCTTCTCAAGAGGGTGCCATGGCCTTTCAATGGGAAAGACTAGTTTCTTAAACAAATGATGCTGTGACAACTGAATATTCACAAGCAGAAAATTGAAGTTGGACTTTATCTTAAACTATATACAAAAATTTACTCAAAAAATGAAAGACTTGAAAAAGTGGTATATCCATACAAAAATGTTACAAAATGAATGAACCTTGAAAGTATCTTAATTGAGAGAAGCCAGACACAAAATGCCACATGCTTATTGTATGATTATTTTATATGAAATATTCAGAGTAGACAAAGCCAAAGGCCTAGAAAGCAGCTTAGTGTTGTTTGCCTGGGATGATGGGGGATATGGGGAGAGAATGAAGAGTGACTGTTTAATGGGTGCTTTCCTTTTGGGGTGATGAGAAGTTTCTGGAATTATATGGCAGTGACAATTGCACACTCAATTCACACTTTAAAATGGTTAGAATGGGAAATCTGTATGTTTTACAATTAAAAGAAAAAAATAACTACACACACTGAAAAACATCAGTGAAATTCACTCATACATTCATCCAACAAAAGTAACCTCTTCCAAGTATTAAATTGTACATGTATCCATTACACGATTTTGTTTTCCCTCTGTTTAAAGATTTTATTTATGTATTCACGAGAGACACAGAGAGAGAGGCAGAGGCACAGGCAGAAGGGAGAAGCAGGCTCTCCACAGGGATCCTCATGTAGGACTCGATCCCAGGACCCCAAGGATCCATGCCCTGATGCTCAATCTTAATCACTGAGTCACCCAGGCATCCCACTGTTTTCCCTTTTTTAAAACCTGTTTACCAAATCATCAGCTTACTAACCTCTAGCATGCCCCATTTGCTAAAAGGGTCTCCTTTGTTGTTCTGTTTATATGACTTTAATGAAATTTTATTTATAATCTTCTCATCCACTCTCCTCTTTGATACTTTTTAGATGGGAGCCATTGTTGTCAGTCCATTAATATCTTTTATTTGGACAAAAAAGATAAATAATTAAGCATTTTAAACATAACTAAAGCATTATTTTTAAAATATCACCTTAGCAACTGAATATTTTCAGATATAATTTTATCCCTATCTCATTTTCTTAACCTATTTACATTAATTCCCTGATTCCATTATATTACTGATTAAAATATATATAATTTTGTTTCTTTTCACCTTAATTAGTTTGCCTCTGCCATGGGGTAAACTCTTATCTCATGCCAGATTGACCACATTATTTTCTTGTTCTCTTGAAGGCCTTTTCATTTCAATGTATTTGATATAGTTCTGCTAGATTAATCTTCCTAAACTGGGCTTTCACATATCTTTTCTCTGCTTTAAATTCTACAATGATGTGCCCTCACAATCAAGAATTTTGATTGTGTGGTATTTCATGTACTTTTTCAAATTGCTGTTTTTACCTATACAATTGTGTCTTTTTGATCTTTTTTATGAATTCTCACTTTATGATGGCTAGCTTAGACATAAGACTCTGCACAGCATAGTTGATTTCCAGAGTCAAAAGAAATATAACTAAGTTTACCTTTAGGACATACTATTTAGAACAGTGAATCACAATTTATCAGAATCAGTTTCCACACCTCAAAAATAGAAATAAAAAAGGTCTCCTTCCTATTTCCTATTGTTGTTGTGAAATTGTGGTGAGTTACTATATATTTTTTAAAATATTTTACTTATTTATTTGAGAAAGAGAGAGACAGACATAGAGAGCAGGGAGAGAGGCAGAGAAAGAGGGAGAAGCAGACTCCCAGATGAGCAAGCAGGGAGCTGGAGGCAGGGCTCAATTCCAGGACCCTGGGATCATGACCTGAGCCAAAAGCAAGACATTTAACCCACTGAGCCACCCAGGTGCCCTGGGTTATTATATGTTAAACACATTAAAAATGTGAGTTGATATTTGTTTGTATGCACTGCCATGGTACTTACCTTCAGCAGAATATCAAATGTTTTAAAGATAATTTTTAAAAGATTTTATTTATTTATTTATGAGACACACACACACACAGAGAGAGAGAGAGAGAGAGAGATTGAGAAGCAGAGACACAGGCAGAGGGAGAAGCAGGCTCCATGCAGGGAGCCCGACGTGGGACTCGATCCCTGGACTCCAGGATCACGCCCTGGGCTGAAGGTGGCGCTAAACCGCTGAGTCTCCTGGGCTGCCCAAAGATAATTAATTATGTCTCTGTTCTTCATCTTTATCTTTTCCCATCATGGTACATTCTTTTATTAAAGAAAGGAATATTTATGAAAATGGACTTGGTGTGAATGCTCCTCAGATCAGAAGCATTTTTATTCCTGACCATTAGGGTCATCACAGGCTGGTCTTCACATAGCCAACACAAAAGATAAATGATGTAAAGCTTAGAACAGCTCCTACAAAAATAAAATTATGCTGTAAATACATTCATTAATATTCTAAACTATAGAATGTAGAAAATCTGACTCATTGATTAACATTTCTTTTGGTTAGCATCGATAACACCTCAATGTTAAAAACTGTCCAGAGTAGTTAATTAACTGATTTTGAGAACAGGGCTATTTCTATAACATGGAAAAGATCATCTTAACATTTACTTACCCTGAAATTCTGTTCATATGCAACAATCAGGTTGGGTTAATAACTGTTTAGCTTAATATCATAATATTTTTTCTTTATATTTGTATATAAAATATAAAAAATATTTATTTTTTCTTTATATTTGATTTAGTCTCCTTCACTAAATTAGAACGATGTTCATTGTGCCATTCACCTCCCTTTTAATGATGAGGAAGTAAAAGTGAAGACTTGGCCTTCTACATCTACAATATGTAGTTTGTCAGTTACAGAGACAGAAACAAAAACACTCTATTTCTGACTTGCTGTTTATTTCCTTTGTTGCTCCTAAACATAAAAAAAAAAAAAAAAAAAAGTCTGTCTGTGGCCTGAATACACCTGAAGTTGGAATCCCTTTCTGCTTAACATTTTTTCATTCTGGGTAAAATCCAAAATGATGGATAAACAGGTAAAATATTTTTTTTTTTTTAAAGATTTTATTTATTTATTTATTTATTTTTTTGTTTTTTTGTTTTGTTTTGTTTTTTTTTTTTTTTTTTTTTTTTTTTTATTGGTGTTCAATTTACTAACATACAGAATAACACCCAGTGCCCGTCACCCATTCACTCCCACCCCCCGCCCTCCTCCCCTTCTACCACCCCTAGTTCGTTTCCCAGAGTTAGCAGTCTTTACGTTCTGTCTCCCTTTCTGATATTTCCCACACATTTCTTCTCCCTTCCCTTATTTTCCCTTTCACTATTATTTATATTCCCCAAATGAATGAGAACATATAATGTTTGTCCTTCTCCGACTGACTTACTTCACTCAGCATAATACCCTCCAGTTCCATCCACGTTGAAGCAAATGGTGGGTATTTGTCATTTCTAATAGCTGAGTAATATTCCATTGTATACATAAACCACATCTTCTTTATCCATTCATCTTTCGTTGGACACCGAGGCTCCTTCCACAGTTTGGCTATCGTGGCCATTGCTGCTAGAAACATCGGGGTGCAGGTGTCCCGGCGTTTCATTGCATTTGTATCTTTGGGGTAAATCCCCAACAGTGCAATTGCTGGGTCGTAGGGCAGGTATATTTTTAACTGTTTGAGGAACCTCCACACAGTTTTCCAGAGTGGCTGCACCAGTTCACATTCCCACCAACAGTGTAAGAGGGTTCCCTTTTCTCCGCATCCTCTCCAACATTTGTTGTTTCCTGCCTTGTTAATTTTCCCCATTCTCACTGGTGTGAGGTGGTATCTCATTGTAGTTTTGATTTGTATTTCCCTGATGGCAAGTGATGCAGAGCATTTTCTAGAACTCATACAGCAATTCGGTAGCGTGGCAGGATACAAAATCAATGCCCAGAAGTCAGTGGCATTTCTATACACTAACAATGAGACTGAAGAAAGAGAAATTAAGGAGTCAATCCCATTTACAATTGCACCCAAAAGCATAAGATACCTAGGAATAAACCTCACCAAAGATGTAAAGGATCTATACCCTAAAAACTATAGAACACTTCTGAAAGAAATTGAGGAAGACACAAAGAGATGGAAAAATATTCCATGCTCATGGATTGGCAGAATTAATATTGTGAAAATGTCAATGTTACCCAGGGCAATATACACGTTTAATGCAATCCCTATCAAAATACCATGGACTTTCTTCAGAGAGTTAGAACAAATTATTTTAAGATTTGTGTGGAATCAGAAAAGACCCCGAATAGCCAGGGGAATTTTAAAAAAGAAAACCATATCTGGGGGCATCACAATGCCAGATTTCAGGTTGTACTACAAAGCTGTGGTCATCAAGACAGTGTGGTACTGGCACAAAAACAGACACATAGATCAGTGGAACAGAATAGAGAATCCAGAAGTGGACCCTGAACTTTATGGGCAACTAATATTCGATAAAGGAGGAAAGACTATCCATTGGAAGAAAGACAGTCTCTTCAATAAATGGTGCTGGGAAAATTGGACATCCACATGCAGAAGAATGAAACTAGACCACTCTCTTTCACCATACACAAAGATAAACTCAAAATGGATGAAAGATCTAAATGTGAGACAAGATTCCATCAAAATCCTAGAGAAGAACACAGGCAACACCCTTTTTGAACTCGGCCATAGTAACTTCTTGCAAGATACATCCACGAAGACAAAAGAAACAAAAGCAAAAATGAACTATTGGGACTTCATCAAGATAAGAAGCTTTTGCACAGCAAAGGATACAGTCAACAAAACTAAAAGACAACCTACAGAATGGGAGAAGATATTTGCAAATGACCTATCAGATAAAGGGCTAGTTTCCAAGATCTATAAAGAACTTATTAAACTCAACACCAAAGAAACAAACAATCCAATCATGAAATGGGCAAAAGACATGAACAGAAATCTCACAGAGGAAGACATAGACATGGCCAACATGCATATAAAATATTTTCTTTATGCTGTGTTAGATGTAACACTGTTGAAAAGGAAGACTAACACGGAGTTCCTGAATGTGATGCTGCCTTGACTCAGGCCACAGCTATTTTGTCACTTCTCCTAGTGTGAGGGGACTTTTTTCAAACAGTTCCTTCCTGAGATATGAAATATAATAGTAGATATAGTATTGAACTGAAAAGGCATTTGGCATTAGAAAAGACCTGTCTTAGGTATGGATGGAAAAGGGTGATTCTTACTGAAATCATCAGCAAATCTAAGACCCAGATACTTCCCATTCTAATGGGGTAAACCACAAGAGCAAATAGCCTAAGGTTGGTTTCAATTCCAATTTGTTCATGTTCTATTTTGTGCATCCTATTGAAAGCTACTATTTTATCCTTCTCATAACTCGTCAAATTTTTGTTTATCTAACAATTACAGAATGATATTTTATAGGTGTAATTTAAAACACTCTGATTTCTTTTTTTTAAAGATTTTATCTATTTATTCATGATAGACACAGAGAGAGAGAGAGGCAGAGACACAGGCAGAGGAAGAAGCAGGCTCCCTGCAAGGACCCCTATGTGGGACTCGATCCTGGATCTTGGGATCACACCCTGAGCCGAAGGCAAAGGCTCAACTGCTGAGCCACCCAGGCATCCCAAAACACTCTGATTTCTTATGTGTGCAATCATTTCTTCACAGTTCTTCTCTCCTGTTACATTTCCTACTGAATTAACCTGTTAATATATTTGTCCATGTTTCTATTACATTATTGAATTAACACGTGTGTGTGTGTGTGTGTGTGTGTGTACATGTGAGTGAGAGAGGGAAAGAAATAGAGGAATTGTGGATGTTACTTATGTTCACCATAATCTATTAGCATCACATTATATTTGGTGTTATGAGTAATTCAAATGAGGTAAGGCCTGAATCCTATCCAAGCAAAACTATTATTTTGTTTAGAGATACAAAATTTTCAGACACATACCATTTGTAATTAGAAGGCAGTATGCAAAACTATACAAGTGGAAGAATAGTGAAGGATAGAGATCCCTAGTACAGAAATGGATCACTGCCCCCTAGATTGGCCAAGGAAGGATCCTGAACAAAGTCCACACCAAAGTCAGTATAAATTGAGCCACTGAAGAGTTTAATGTTTTGCTGTGCAAAAGCAAAAACAGAAAATAGCATGTTTATCCTCCTTCCTCTCTTTACTTCTACCCAAGCTGTTCTTCCAATATTTTTTTACCTCTTTTCATTCAAATCCTGTTTTTAAGATTGATATGTTTAGATTGATAAGCTTCTAAATATATTTTTAGCAGCAGAGCACTTGCCCAAAGAAAATATGTATGTAAAATTTAATTATACTTTTATCTATCATCTATCTGTCTATCTATCTATCTATCTATCTATCTATCTATCTATCATCTATCTACATCTCTTTCTATACACACACACACACACACACACACACACATAAACACATACATACAGACATATCAGATCAAAGCAGTTCCACTCTGATTGTGTGGGAGCCAGGGCAAGTACCTTAATGATTACACTGTCACCTGCTACTCCCTCCCCTTAGGCGCATCCTGGGAACTTCCTAGGAAAACGTGTCCAGCTCAAAACTATTTTAAAAACTTGAGATAGATTTGTTCAGATTCTAGGGAATAATAATGTACTTTAGCCTTTAAATAGATATTCTAATATAACTTGCATCCCAAAGCATCTAAGTTAATATGGAGTAAAAAGTAACAGAGTTTCATAAACTTGTCAGAACTCTAATTGAATAGCCAACAATCTCTCTTCCAATTTTATTTAATAGAGGACATTAAAAAATAAAGCACATTTTATTCTGAGTTTTTTAAAGACAGAGTGGGATCGATGGGAGCCAGTCTTTGATACTGCCACAGACCAAACCAGACATTATATTGTGCTAAGGATGAGCACAAATTTTCCGATGGTCAGTACAGACATTAGCTACCAATAGTTTTAGAACTTTTAAGAATGTTATTTGTCAGAATGAAGGATACATTTGAGCTTCCTGGGCAAAAGTCAAACAAAATCTCATCCTGGACTGTACTTTCCCTTTTTCAAGCTGTTATTCCCCTACATTTTTCTTGCCTCTTTCTTTTCAAATTAGACACTTCCTTCAAATTTCCCCCTCCTCCACAGCCATACCTTTATTCATATCTTAAAATATGTATGGAAACTACCCTGAGCCAACTACTTATCTATATATATGTTCAATCTGCAAGCTTTAAGCCAGGAACCTTTTTCTATATTTCCTGTTGTCTATGTTTTAAATGCCCTGAATTTTGTTGAAGCTTTCAACATTTTTGAGCACAAAGTGCATTAAGTGTACCATATGTGCAGAACATTGATTAAACACTTGAACTTTTGACATTATATATATAATATATATTATATATATTATGATTTAAATCACTAAAATGATCTTGCCTAGTTAAAGCGTCTCTTCTTTATTCTAATAATGAAAAAAGTGCTCCAAAGTGTGAGATTTCCATTAATTAATAACACTGCTGATTCTTTTTTATTACTTAGATTAAATCTAAGGAATAAAATCTTCATTCGGGACAAAATGAGAAAATCTTCATTCGGGAATACCTCATGAGATCACACCTGTCAGGTGTGTATGTAAAACCCAACACCTCCAGCCCTTAGCCCGCATACTATTGTGACAAACAAAACCAGTAGATGGCACTATCACTTAGCAAAAACTAACACTGAATTTTTTTAGGCCTTTTGTGCAATAATCAAACTATTCTTAAAATTCCCCAATAGAATGAGCTGACAAAGACCTTGCTTAGCCACAATCAATCTTTATTCACTGGTAGATTAAAATGGTTAGATATACTTGATTGCACCAAGCTCAGGATAAAACTTTGACATAATTCTGTATTTGTTGAGCATTTATACCTTTAGCACATTGCTGCCTTTTGTGTCCATTTCACAAATATATAATTCTAGAATCACATTAAAATTTGTTTTTAAATTTCTCATTTGATAATGTAAACTATTATCCTTAAAGTTATGTTCTCAAATTTAGAAAGAGTAGAGACTGTTTTATATAACTATAAATGCTGCATAATGTTCGAAACCCTTATAAAGCATCTGGGTTCTGACAGATGTTGCTTGTATTGTAGAAGTTCTCAAGCTATTTTTTTTTTCTAACTTGTTTTGCTCAGATAATAATAATGTGCCTCGTCTCATGGATCTATCTTTACTGGCACCTCAATGCCGCTTATATTATAGTTTACCTTACCAGGTTAAGTAGCAAATTTAAGTAGTCATAAATGCTAAAAATAACAGAGGTTACCGTATAATAAGCATTATAGATGACCTTGTTTTGTATTTTTGGTTTTGCCTATCACCATTCTTTTAATTCTTGCTGTGTAATACTTTAGAATGATTGACCATGGGCAGCCCAGGTGGCTCCGCGGTTTAGCACCGCCTTCAGCCCAGGGCCTGATCCTGGAGAGGCGGGATTGAATCCCACGTGGTTGGGCTCTCTGCATGGAGCCTGCTTCTCCCTCTGCCTGTGTCTCTGCTTCTCTGTGTGTGTGTCTCTATGAATAAATAAGTAAAATCTTTAAAAAAAAACTCTAGAATGATTGAACATAAAATTAAAGCCCTGATAATATGTTCAGAATTGAATGTAGAGGGCCCTGTAAGAAGTGAATTAGAGTTTGTGATGGTGGTTGTGGTTTTACTGCACTTGTTCTGTTTTCTCCAAAATTCTCAAGACTAAACCGAATGCATAGTAGCTAACTATTTTTATGTTTATCATCATGCCCCTTTTAATAAAGTACAAATAAAAATGACACTTTATGAAAACATGTCATGGAGTGGAAGCAATATATATGGTATGTATACTTAGAAATATAATGTGTATATAAAAATGATCTGCTTACCTCTAATAAATCTAACTAGTAAGTTGGGTGCTTAATGGAAATGAATTGAATTGAGTAAAGCTCCAAGTGTATCCACTGGAGTAAATCAATGTTCTAAATTCTGTAGAAACCAACTGGAGTGTGTCACACAAGCATCCAAAGAAAACAGGTGGTGATTTCAGATTTCCCAGGTGAGGATTACAATCAAGTTGCAATTGTGGATCTCTCCTGTGTCAGAGCAAAACGGATTGTTCTTTATAGTCATGCTCTGCTGGTGTTCTGTTTGCTGCAGACATTGGCTTTTCAAGCGACATCTCCTTTACAGGCAGATAAATTCATTTTTTTGGCAAAGACATTCATAATTGTCAGAGCCTTTGCTGGATATCTTTTTTTTTTTTAACTGGGGTAAATCAATTGTTTAACTAAATAGTGAGAAAATGCTCACACATTTCTTCTTTCTTCTACTAGCTGTAGCTTTCTTTCATGCTTTATGAAATGCCCCCCTGCTAATCCAAGCCAAACAGTGCATAATGGACTTTCTTGAAAGCTGAAATGTATTTATCCTAAATATGAAGCATTTGAGAAGCCTCTGATTTAATCTTTGCTATTTGTTTTGCCTTGTCAAGTGATTGACAGGATGAGGCAAGCACAATCCATTTTTCTGATTAATATACTACCATGCACTTTGATTTGCTCCATATGAAGGTTACAAAGATGAGGTGGTGCCACCAAAGAAAAGACAAGTTCTCATAAAGGAAAATGCCAAATGCATTCTGTTTTGTGGAAGATAGCTAAGGCTGTAAAGTTTAATGCAAGAATCAGGGGCTTGGAATGGAAGAACCAGAGAAGCCTGTGAATAGGCTTCTGCTGGCTGACTTAATGGTTAGACAGGTGCCTCAGCATATGGGATCTTTGTAGGAGGCACTTTACCCACCCACCCCTCCATCAATGTTAATATTATTAAATCAGTATCAGTTTACTGGCAAATCTTATTATTATACTTGCCAGCATTTCTGTTTCTTGTAGGAATAAGAGGATATGTATCTTCCAGTGAATGAGGTTAGTTTTAGATTCATTCAAATAAGGTAATCCTTATGACCTTCTGTTCCATCACCAGAAAATACATTTATTAGTTCTTACCTAAAGGGGTTATGGTAAACATTGACTCTGATGGCATATGTAAAGTACCTGATACATGACAGGAGTTCATTTAACATTAATCAAGATCTTGCATTCTTTTGCAAGTGTGTAAAGATATATGTAAATATATCAATGTATATATTTACACAATGTAAAGATTGTGGCATAGCAAATCATTTTAAGAAGGAACTTTCCTATACTTCCACAAATGAAAAAGAAACTACTTCCACAAATGAAAACACTTTATTTCATGAGATTAATGTAAACTAGTATTCAAAATTTCCTTTTGAACTAGGAAAGCTGAAGGGACTCCATTTGAGAAAGGCTCCATCTCTGCTATTTTTAGGCTGGGCCCCATTTACTCGTGTTTTATATTTTACCTCTGAATAAGCCAAAGAAGTTATGCTCCCATTTCAAGGAGAAAGCAAGAAAGTTCATCATTCTCTGAGTTTTGTCCAGGCCTCAAACACCTGATAACACTTAAGAAAAGCCAGATTCCAAATATGTTCCTGAAGATTAGCTTCAAATAAACCTCTGCTGATTTTGGCATCAATACCTCCACTTTCAGTAATTTATGGAATAATACCTAATGTTCACCAGACACTTACTTTTGATGGGACCCTACTGTGGATTCCTGAGGAAACACATACTCTGGGCCCTTTTCTGGACAAAATCTCCTAGATGAGACTCATGACGATGAGGAGAATAATGAGACTCATTTTCCTTTCTTTTCTGAGTCTTCCAGACACTCCATATGCTATTCTCTGTCACTCACACTGTTTAAAGAACTCCATTTTCACTTCCTCTGGCTTGAGTTTGGTTTCTGTCCTGCATTGAGCCACGGACCCTCTTGGCTGGTCTGTGGATCCTTCCTGGCTTCTTGGATCCAGCCTGCCTGCACCACTTTCTTCTCCTAAATCACTCTTTGATAACACTTAAAGAAGGAATAGTTTGTTAATTTCCAGTTAATTTTCCCTATGTAAGTAAATGATTATAGTATTTCCAGAGCATAAGACAGACAATTATAATTTTATAACTTATTGCTCAGACATCATAACATGACATTACTTACTATATTTCCCAAAGGCACATCACCATTAGTAAATTATTCAAGCAATAGACAAAATAGTGTTCATTGGATTCAACTCATTATTTTACTACCGAATTGATATTGACTCAATGGTAAAGCAATTTAACATTCTATAAGCCCTGTGACATACTTAAAATGAGAAGAGTGACTTATTTAATATGGTTTTGATATGAGAATTAATGGCTAGAATATGTCATTCAAAACTTGAAAATATTCTATAGTGCCAATGCATAACATTATTTAGGTGGAAAGGATAGGCATTATAAGGAAGATTATATTTTTCTTTTATTAGAATACTTGCAATTCATATTCAATGAAATTCCTAAAGTTTATTTCCAACACTGCTCATGTTTTACTTATGCCTATATCTCAAAAACAATTAACTCCTTGGATGAGGTGAGCAGATCAGGGTGCTTTGGGGTTATGCATGGATAAAATAATCATTTCTAAGACAAATGATTTTGTCCATCTTATTAATTTTATTCTTTACTTATTTATTTTTTCAATTTGAAAGTAGTTGTTTATTAACTGACCACATTTACAAAAATAATCATGGTAGATACCTTACTTCATCTTTCTAGTAAGCCTATTGATCTGATCATCCCTGTCACCAGCATCTCCACCTTCTACAGAATGGTGGGCTCTTCTTTGTTCCCCCTCATGGAGAAGATAATTTGAAGGGCCGTAAGAAATTGAAGGCTTCTTTGAAATGTTCTCCAACAGCATAGATCTCGTGAATCAGATCCTCCAGGCGGAGGATGACATGTTTACCAAGAGATTGAGCAATTAATGTGTTATCTGTCACGGTAATTCACTTCTTATTGATTTTGCCATAACCACGCTTATGGATCAATTCTTTCATTGACTTCAGGTTTGGGTACCCCCATGCTATATATGGTTCCATAAACCTTAGCATGCTAAGAGAAGTCTTGTTGAGCTTAACAAAACTGACACTGAAGATCTTGCAGAGGCAAAGAAGCTGGCAACACCTTTCAAACTTTAGGCTCACATCGAGACCTCTAATCCTGGTGGCAAATGACAATCTGGGTTCCCCAAGTACATAGAAGTTGTCATCTTTTCTTGACATCCCAGCCATTTGAATCCTAGTTCTGTACATCTACTTATATTCCTTGTGGTAATGCTTAGCTTTTTCATAGAAAAGTTTTCTCCTTGCCATTCAAAGCACCTTTTGGGCAAACTTCTATCTCAGATGCTTGATCTTCAACTCTAAAAAATTCCTTTGCTCTTTCTTAAGGGTTTCTAGTTTAAGGAACCTTCTTTTTCGTCTCTTCTGCACCCTCTATGGCTCCAGTAAGAAAGGTCATTTTATTACTTTTAAATAAAATTAAACTATATTTAATCATAAATAAAATTTCAAAGTTGATAAATCCATTTTAATATGTGGGGATTACTTTCTACCAATAATTTTAGCACTGATGATAATTATGTGATCAACAATTATTTGTTGGTCAAATTATATGGTTAGTAACAATATAAACTTTTTCCCCATAAATGTTTCTTCTAAGTGTTATTTTAGTGTCTAAAACTTAGAATACAAATACAAATTCATTTTTATATTTACCCTGAGACTATTTCTTCTGTATATGGGAAATGGAAAAAAAAAGAGAGAGAGAGAGAGGAAGAGAAGGGAGATACTTGGAAACAGCAGCTATCTTTAAAAATCATACTGTTTTAGACAAGCTGTTCTAAAATAGTGAATTTTAGGATGGAAGCTGAACAATCCTAAGTGAATGAAAATTACAGAATGGCGACATGAATGGGAAAAGGAGTGTTGAGAAAAGAGGACAAAATAAGAAAACAAACACTTTCTCCGCAAGGAGTACCTGACTGGGAAGGGAGATAAACACAAACCCAAAGGAATCCTAATTCCTGCTCATGACAATTTACATTTTTTTCCTTTTCCTTTTATCTTCTTACATCTTTATTTCTGCTCTTTCTCCTTCTTTCTCCTTATTGCTTTAGTTTTCCCTTAGGTTACTTCACTCATGATCTTGCTGATTCTTCATATCTCTGGTGTTCTTTTAACCTCAGGAAGATATTCAAAGTAGTGGATAAATGAAGCTAGAATGGCTATTTTATTTGGTTTATGTTGCTAGAGAGACGAGAGATACTCTGGGGCTTACAATTCTGAAGCACTTAAATTTGTCTAGTAGGATACATTATTTAAAAAGATTTTATTTATTTACTTGAGAGAGAGAGAGAGAAAGAGAGAAAGAGAGGTAGCACAAGCAGGGGGAGCAACAGAGGGAGAGGGAGAAGCTGGCTACTTGCTGAGCAGGGAGCCTGATGCAGGCTTGATCCCAGGCCCCAGGGTTGTGACCTGAACTAAAGACAGGTGCTTAACTCATTGAGTCACCCAGGTGCCCCAGTAGGATACATTTTTGAAAATGTTAGTGGGTTTGATTTTCCTCTTTTTATTCCTTTCTTTTCCTTATTGCTTAGTCTTTTCTATACTCAATTTCAAGAAAAAGGTAGATGAAAAATAGGCTTCACAACACTGACCTTCACAGATCCCAAATTAACCAGTAAGCCTCCTTACACACAGGCACACACATATACACATATAAATTATCCACCCCTGTATCACCTGTGGATATAAAATTAAAACCTTAAATGAAGAGTCTAAGATTGCTTATTTTTATCTCTGTAGTGGGATGAAGTTAGTTGAGTGAGAGAAGAACAAGTACATTATTCATATGCTTATTATTGATGGTGATTGATACGACTTCAGATATCAGGTACTATATCTCAGACTGACTACTATCCCTACAATGTGAGTAAACTCTGTATGAGGAAATGGTCACATCCTAATGGATAAATCAATGTATAAAGAATATGTAACTCTCAGAACCAACTGATAACTTTTTTAAAATCTGAAAATACTGGATCTGAGAAGGTACTAATAATGCTTGAAATCCATTAAAGAGTTACCAATTATTTGTCAGAAGGAAGTTTGCAAATGTATCTAAACTCGGACTTGATTTTATTCCTAGATATATACTCTAGAGAAATTCTTGCTCCTATGCAACAGGAGACAGGCATAATATTGTTCCAAGTATCAAAGTATAAAATATAACAAAATTAGGAAACATTGCTTAACAAAATCATGGATAAATTGTGGAATATTACCAGAATGGAATACTATGCATCAATTAAAGTGAATAAACATAGCTACATGAATTAAAAAACATAATATTGAGTCCCCAAAACAAGTAAAAGAATAATATAGCTTAAACCTTTAATATACATATAAACACTAGCTTAATGAAAAATATAAAAATGAAATATATATTTATATTTATGTGTATACATACATGTATACTATATATAGTAAAAAATGGAAATAAATTGAAGGAAATAATGAGCAAGAAATTTAAGACCTTTACAGAACAAAACGAGGAACACCTTGTGGATTTCAAAAATAAGTTTGATTTTAAAAATATGAATGTCATCATTGAAACTGAAGATTTTCTTAATGGTATTATTTTTAGTTGCCATATATATTTCATATGCTTTACACATACAAAATGTGAAAAATATTTTTAAAAAATTAAGTGAAAGTAAAAGCAGTGTAAATCCTTATAAAATATATATATTAGTGAAAATATTGATGCTTATGGTAGTAGAAGTTGGAATAATTTCTTCAAAAACAATTTTGCAACATGGATCAGAACATTTAAAACATTTTTAAACTTAATTCAATTTAATTAACATATAGAGTATTATTAGTTTCAGAGGTAAAATTTAGGGATTTATCAGTTGCATATAACACCCAGTGTGCATTATTTCACATGCCCTCCTAAATGCCATTACCCAGTTTTACTTCATCCTCCCCACCCTCCACCCCTCCAGAAACCCTGAGTTTTTTTCCTATAGTTAAGGATCTCTTATACTTTGCCTCTCTCTCTCTGATTTAATCTTGTTTATTTTTCTTTCCCTTTTCCTATGTTCATCAGTTTTGTTTCTTAAATTCCACATGAATGTAGTCATGATATTTGTCTTTCTCTGACTGACTTACTTCGTTTAGTCTAATACTCTCTAGTTCCATCTACATAGTTGTAAATGGCAAGATTTCATTATTTTTGGTGGTTGAGTAATATTCCAGACATATATAACACATATTCTTTATCCATTCATCTGTCGATGGACATTTGAGTTCTTTCCACAGTTTGGCTATTGTGGACATTGTGGCCATAAACATCAGGGTGCATGTGCCCCTTTGAATCACTATGTTTCTATCCTCTGGATAGATACCTAGTAGTGCATTTGCTGGGTTGTAGGGTAGCTATATTTTTAACTTTTTGAGGAATTTCCATACTGTGTTTAAGAGTGGCTGCACACCTTGCATTCCCACCAACAGTATAACAGGGTACCTCTTTCTCCATATTCTTGTCAACATTTGTTGTTTCCTGTCTTGTTAATTTTAGCCACTCTAACTGGTGTGTGGTGGTATCTTATTGTAGTTTTGATTTGTATTTCCCTAATGTCAAATGATGTTGAGCATTTTCATGTGTCTGTTGGCCACTTGTTTGCTTTCTCTGGAGAAACGTCTGTTCATGTCTTTTGCCCATTTCTTGACTGGATTTTTTGTTTTTTGGGTTTTGAATTGGATAAGTTGTTTATAAATTTTGGATACTAGATCTTTATCTGATAAGACATTTGCAAATATCTTCCCCATTCTGTAAGTTACCTTTTAGTTTTATCAACTGTTTCCTTTGCTGTGCAAAAGCTTTTTACCTTAATCAAATCCTAATATTTCATCTTTGCTCTTGTTTCCCTTGCCTTTGATGATGTGTCTAGCAAGAAGTTGCTGTGGGTGAGGTCAGAGAAGTTGCTGCCTGTGCTCTCCTCTAGGATTTTGATGGATTCCTGTCTCACATTTAGGTCATTCATCCATCTTGAGTTTATTTGTGTGTATGGTATAAGAAAGTGGTCTAGCTTCATTCTTCGGCATGTGGTCGTCCAATTTTCCCAACCACTTGTTAAAAAGGCTTATTTCCACTTGATATTCTTTCCTGCTTTGTCAAAAACTAGTTGACCACAGAGTTGAGGGTCCATTTATGGGTTCTCTATTCTGTTCCAATGATCTGTGTATCTGTTTTTGTGCCAGTACCATACTGTCTTGGTGATACCAGCTTTGTAATACAGCTTGAAGTCTGGAATTGTGATGCTACCAGCTTTGGTTTTCTTTTTCAGCATTCCTTTGGCTATTCAGGGTCTTTTCTGGTCCCATACAAATATTAGGATCATTTGTTCCAGTTCTGTAAAAAAACATTTACTGGTATTTTGATGAGGACTACATTGAATGTGTAGATTGCTTTGGGTAATAGAGACATTTTTACAATGTTTATTCTTCCAGTCCATGAGCATGGAATGTTTTTCCATTTCTTTACATCTTCCTCAATTTCTTTCATAAGAGTTCTATAGTTTTCAGAGTACGGATCCTTTACCTTTTCAGTTAGGTTTATTCCTAGGTATCTAAAGTTTTTGCTGCAACTATAAAAGGGATTGATTCTTAAATTTATCTTTCCTCTGCCTGGTTGTTTGTGTATATCCTGCGACTTTTCTGAATTCCTGTATCAGTTCTAGCAATTTTGAGTGGAGTCTTTTGGATTTTCTACATAGAGTATTATGTCATCTGTGAAGAGTGAGAGTTCGGCTTCTTATTTGTTGGTTTGGATGTGTTTTCTTTTTGTTGTCTGATTTCTGAGACTAGGACTTTCAATACTATGTTGAACAACAGTGGTGAGAGCGGACATCCCTGTCAGGTTCCTGACCTTCCTTACCTTAAGAGAAAAGCTCTAAGGTTTTCCACATTGACTATGATATTCACTATGGTATGTTTGCATATGGCTTTTGTGATATTGAGATATGTTCCTTTTATCTCTATAGTGCAGAGAGTTTTTATTAAGGATGCTGTATTTTGTCAAATCCTCTTGCCATACCCACTGAAAGGATTATATAGTTCTTGTCCTTTCTTTTATTAATGTAGTGTATCACATTGACTGATTTGCAGATGTTGAATCACACTTGCAGCTCAGGAATAAATCCCACTTGGTTGTGGTGAATAATCCTTTCAATGTACTGTTGGATCCTATTCGCTAGTACCTTGGTGAGAATTTTGGCAACTGTGTTCATCAGGGATATTGGCCTGTAATTCTCATTTTTTAGTCAGGTCTTTGTCTGGTTTTAGGATCAAGGTAATGCTGGCCTCATAGAATGAGTTTGGAAGTTTTCCTTCATTTTTTTTTTTTGAAACAGATTCAGAAAAATGGGTATTAATTCTTCTTTAAATGTTTGGTAGAATTCCACTGGGAGCCACCTGGCCCTGGACTCTTTTTTGTTGGGAGAATTTTGATTATTGCTTCAATTTCTTTGCTGGTTATTTGTCTATTCAGGTTTTCTATTTATTCTTGTTTCAGGTTTGGTAGTTTATATGTTTCTAAGAATGCATCCATTTTTCCAGATTGCCTATCTTGTTGTAATATAATTGCTCATAGCATTTTCATTTTCATAATTGTATTTCTTTGATGTTGGTTATGGTTTCTCCTCTTTCATTCATGACTTTATTTATTTGGCTCCTTTCTCTTTTCTTTTTGATAAGTCTGGCTAGGGACTTATCAATCTTTTAATTCTTTCAAAGAACCTGGTTTTGTTGATCTGTTTTACCTTTTTAAAATTTTCTGTATCATTGATTTCTGCTCTAATCTTTATTATCTGTCTTTTCCTACTAGATTTAGGCTTTATTTGCTGTTCTTTTTTTCCAGCTCCTTTAGGTGTAAGGTTAGGTTGTGTATTTGAGACTCTTTATTTCTTGAAAAAAGACTGTATTGCTATATACTTTGCTCTTAGGACTACTTTTGATGAGTCCCAAAATTCTGAAGTGTGTTTTCATTTCATTTTCATTTTCATTTATTTTCTGTGTTTTTTTTAATTCTTCTTCAATTTCCTGGTGGACCTATCCATTCTTTAGTAGGGTAGTCATTAACCTCCATGTATTTGTGTTCCTTCTAAATTTTCTCTTGTGACTGAGTTCAAGTTTTAAGGCTTTGTGGTCTGAAAATATGCAGGGAAAAATCTTAACTTTTGGTACCGATTGAAACTTGATTTGTGACCCAGTATATGATCTATTATGGAGAATGTTCCATCCATGTGAACTTATGAAGAATGTGTATTCTGTTGCTTTGGATGGAATGTTCTGTGTATATATATATATATATATATATAAAGCCCATCTAGTCCAGTGTATCATTCAAAGCTCTTGTTCCTTGTTGATCTTCTGTTTAGAATATCTATCTATTGCTGTGAGTGGGGTGTTAAAATCTCTTACTATTATTGTACTATTACCAATGTGTTTTAATTTTGTTATTAATTGGTTTATATAGTTGGCCACTTCCAAGTTAGGGGCATAAGTATTTACAATTGTTAGACCTTCTTGTTGGTCTTTTTGGATAGACACTTTTATTATGATATATCCCCTTCCTCATCTCTTATTACAATCTTTGGTTTATAATCTAGTTTGTCTGATCTCAGGATTACTACTCCAGCTTTCTTTTGATGTCTACTAGAATAATAAATGGTTCTTCACTCGCTCATTTTCAATCTGGAGGTGTCTTTGGGTCTAAAATAAGTCCCCTGTAGACAGCATAGCAATAGGTCTTTTTTTAAAAAAATTCATTATGATACCCTATGTCCTTTAATTGGCTCACTTAGTCCATTTACATTCAGAGTAATTTTTGAAAGATATGAGTTTAGTGCCATTATATTACCTGTAAAGTCATTGTTTCTGTAGATTGTCTCTGTTCCTTTCTGATCTTTGTTACTTTGGGGCTCTCTCTTCACTAATAGAATCCCCTTATGGCAATACCAAGAAGAGAGCTGGTGCCTGGACTCAACTGTTTTCAGCAGGCTTTCCCACTCTGATGCCTGGGAACTCTGCCAAACTCAGGCACCCCCATTCTTCTTGTGACCCAGGACATCCTGAGACTACACTGTTCCACCTGGGATTCCTCATCATTTTGCCACCTGAGAATCTTTAAACCAGGGATCTCTCCTACTGTAGTAGACTTGTAAAAGATCCAATTTTGTGCTCTGCTGCTTATAATACTTTGCAGTAGCTTCCTTAAGCAAGCTCCCACTCCTCTGCCCTACCTTTAGATATATTGCCCTGGATTCATATCTCTGCAACTCCTACCTTCCAAAAAGTGGTTGCATTTCTATTTGTAGAATTGCAGCAATTCTTTTCTAAGATCTCTGGCTTATTTCGTGAGTGTTCAGAATGATTTGATAACTAGCTGAATTCCAGGGACCAGGTGAAATTAAGGTCCCCTACTCTTCCACCATCTTAACTTGGATTGGAGCATTAAAAATGTTGGCAAAATTTGCCCCAACAATAGAACTTCCATTAATTTTTCCAAAAATGTAGTTATGAATACATAGAGAGGTTTAATTATAGGTTGATTTATCCCCTTGTAATGTGCCTTGTAATAGCAAAAATTGGGAACTAAAATAAATGTTTGACAATTAGGGAGTGATAATATAAATAATGGTATTCCTTTTCACTGGATTATTATACCATCATTAATATAATTTTTTAAAATAATGCAGCATGTAAATATTGTCAAGTTCAATGTCCACATTTGCATCAACATTCTTACAGCGTACCTTGCTCTCAAATATATTCCCTTTAAATTACCGTTTCTTGTTTGTATTTGTGCTTATGTATTTATTATATGCTGTAACGTAATACAATATCTACTTGCATGTCTTCTATTTTTCCTCCAATTTACTATCTCATGTCTGTGTATGCATTTAAAATAATTCTAATATAATTTAAAATATATTCAAATAGTTGCCTATTTTTATCACATGTAGTAGGAATTACAAATAATATATCTTGAATGCTTTTACTTGGGTATAAGGCCCTGATTAACTTTTGTTTGTAGGTACCTAGTATATAATGCAATAAAGTATCTCTTTACACCTTTTGGGTAGGCATACTCAAGAAAACTGGGTAAGGTTGAGGGTTGGCAGGATGGGAGATATGGAATATTCCCAAATATCTAGTCTTATGATGACCTAATGGAATCAGTCTAGAGATCAATATGGCAAAGACTAATCAAATGAGTAAATATATGATCCAAACATTTAACTCCTGTATATGATAACCAGAGAAACTTCTAGATGGTGTAACTGGGAGTATTGTATATTATATGGCATTAGGGAGTTGGAATTGATCTGTGTTCATGTCTGGGGGAGAACACAGGTAAAATGTGGTAAGGGCACAACATGCAGTGCTTCTCTGTGGTTAGAATCAGTGGAATAAACAAACCCATAAATATAAATGAACTAAACATACAAATAAAAAGTGGATGAGGCTATAACAAAGAGATCTAAAACTATGGTACTTTAGAAAACAGACATTATTTTTCTCTCTTGTATAATATGCCCCATGTCACTTTAGCCATTTTACTCTATACCAACCTAATTTTGTACAACCTGTGTACATGCTCATGGTTTTTAAATTTTTAAAAAAGAGTTTATTTATTTGACAGAGATAGAGATAGAGAGCATGAGCCAGAGAAGAGAGGGAGAGACAGGCTCTCCTCTGTGAAGGGAACTCAGGGTGAGTCTCCATCCCAAGACCCTGAGATCACGACTTGAGACAAAAGCAGATGCTTAACCAACGGAGTGACCCAGGCACCTCTAAATTTTTAAGTGATTATTAGAGGAAGTAGGAGAAGAAGCAAGAGGAGGAGTGAGAGAAAAGCAGAAATGGGGAGAAGAGAACAAGAAGAGCCTAAAATTTACTACCTGAAACCTCGCAGACAATGATTTGCTGGCCTTGGCTATAAACTCCTTCAAAGACTGGTCCTTCCTATGATAGTGCTTTGTGGTTCTCAAACTGCTACCTGTATTAGAATTGCCTTTGGGTTTGTTAAAACACAGATTGCTAACCCTATCTCAAAGTTTCTGATTTGTAACACTGGTCTGGGCTTGAAATTTTGCAATACTCACAATTACTAGCAATTTTCAAGGTGACTGGTATGTCTGGGAAGAATAGTTTGAGAAGCAATGCCTTGGAGTATTGTTGTTAGCTGCTTAATTGAAACTGTAACATTTCCACATCTGGATACTAGACAGCAGAAAGTCAATAAAAGCAAACACCTAATATTTAAAGGCTCAGACCTAGAAGTGTTTCATGCCACTTCTTTTTTTAAAGAATTTTTTTTTAATTTTTATTTATTTATGATAGTCACACAGAGAGAGAGAGAGAGAGAGAGAGAGAGGCAGAGACACAGGCAGAGGGAGAAGCAGGCTCCATGCACCGGGGGCCCGACGTGGGATTCAATCCCAGGTCTCCAGGATCGCGCCCTGGGCCAAAGGCAGGCGCTAAACCGCTGCGCCACCCAGGGATCCCTCATGCCACTTCTGTTTACTATTACACATGCACACATCAAAACTATAGAGATTCTGGGAAATGTAGTGCATAATTCTATTACTATTGAATAAGGAGATAATGAATTTTGGTAGAAAATCAGCAATCTCTGCTGCTATACTCTATGTAAATTAAAGATGCATAAACAGAAAGTAAAAATACCCATTATATAAGAATATATGGGAACAATTTTAAATCATTAAATCGACCACTTGTTGAGAAGGGATATTTGTAAATGTATCATATCTTTATCTATATATCTGTCACATACATGTATGTGTGTATATCTATATATCTTTTACAAACTATTTATATAATGCAAACTGAGTAAAATAGTTAATTTAATTCTCAGTCCCTGAGGTTCATTTTTTTAAAGTTTTTATTTATTTATTTACTTGAGACACAGAGTACACGAGTTGAAGGAGGGGCACAGGGAGAGGGAGAAGCCAACTCCATCTGACCAGGGAGCTCTATTCAGGGCTGGATCCCAAGACCCTGAGACTATGGCCTGAGTGGAAGGCAGATTTTGACTGAGCCACCCAGGCAACCCTGTACCTCAGGTTTAAAATAAAAAATCAATCACCCTACAAATAAGCATAGATTTACTTCAGAGAAATATATACAAATTTGTCTTGAAAAATTAATTCATTTTTATAAGTTTATTTTAAAATTTAAGTACTTATTTTTAAGTATTTATAATACTTAATTACTATAGAAATTTGAAAATTTCTGCCTTGAGCAAAATGATAAAAGACTGAATCACAGATAGGCTTATGGTTTAGATAGGTTTGTTGTTGGTTGAAATGTTAAAACTAAAATGTTTTGATAATGCAGAACTTAGTGGTAGAAAAAAATACAAATCTGTATTATAAGATTTGATTCAAAGCCTAGATCTGGGCCCTAAAAAGCCATGGGAGATTTGACAATTTTTCATTAATGAAAAATAAAACAATAAGAAAAATAACTGGCATTTCTTGAAAAAACTAATAATATAAGGCATGGTGGTATTGAGTTTACCACACATTTACTATTAATCATTGAAATTACCTACTAATATAGGTACTATTACAATCAGCATTTTATTTATCAAGAAACAGAGGTGCACATAATAAAATAAATTACACAAGATCACTAGTTCTTAAAAGACCCAGGTTTCAAATTTATGTCGGCCTGCTTTCTAAGCCTGCATTTTCCAGACACTATGTGAAGAAAATGAGTGCTGTTCTGCTGTACTGTTATCAGAGAAAGGAAGAGTAAAGTCATGGTCACAGAATGAATAAGAATACCCTTTATATTCCCCACAGTCTTAAGATAAACTGTACTATTCTGTGATGTCGTAAGTAGAGAATGGTTGCTTAAAACCAGTACAGTAAATTTTACTTAAATAATGGTACCTGTGTAAGTCAGAGGTGGCTGAGTGGCTTCTCTGAATGTAAAACCCTAAAAATGAAGTTAAATTTATCAGAGATGAATTACCAAGTGCTACAGGCTTCTTTTTTTTTTTTTTTTTTTTTTTAATTTTCCATATTTTGAAGAAGAGGGAGAATCTCTGTTTGGTCAACTCAGGGAAAGCTGGAGGCTGATTATTTCATCCAGGATTGGCAAACTATAGCCCCCTGACCAAACTTACCCATTGTCTATTTATATGAACAAGGTTTTAGTGGACTATAACCACTCCCAGTATTTAGTAATTGTCTATGGTTGATTTCCTGTTACTATGGCATAGTTGAATAGCCTTCAGGGCATCAATATTTATTATATGACTCTTTAGAAAAATAAAGGTCAAGTCTTTTTTTAATCCAACAAAATCTACTTGCCATGGGGATTGATTTCAGTAATCTAGGTTTAATCCAATAAGTGCTCAATAACACTCTTTTGGCCAAATGGATGACGTTGAGAATGAGCAGGTGGCCCAATTCAGACAATGAAGCAAGAGGGGGAGTTTGCTGAAGGTATATGGGAAATAGCCCTTACGCAACATGCAGTCAGTTGAATAGTGTCATCCCAAAATTACTGTCTCTTAGTATCTCAGAATGTGACACTTAGAAACAGTGTCTTTGCAGACATAATTAATCAAGGATCTCCAGAAGACTCCTAATGAATTTAGGGTGGGCCTTAGATCTAGTAACTCATGTCCTTACAAGAAGAGGAAGTGACAAAGAGACATTCAGAGGACACAAAGTATCAAAGCAAAGGTTGCACTAGTCAAAATTAAATAGTCAAGGAAGATTTTATTAAAGGACATTGTATTAGGGGAAAGAGGCCAAAGCTCAGTCTGAGTTTAGTTCCGCTGAAACAAATGGCAAGAGAGTTTTTAAGAGTTGAGGTGGGGTGAGGTGGGATGGCCATTCAGATGGTGTTGGCTAACTGGCATTACACAAAGGAAAAGTAAACTTTCTCATACACACTGAACAGGAGGTAATGTTGCTACTTGGAGCAAGGTACGAACTGAAGTTCAGTTCCTAAACTCTCACAGAGACTGGGAATTAAGGGCTCTATCTTCCTTGATTATTACCTTTCATAGCACTGGCTCCCAGGTCCTAGAGAAAGACAGTCCTGGGTTATAAAACTGTCAAGAAGCTATGAAATAGACGTATATTTTAAAGGATCAGAGAAACAATTGGCAATTACAAGTTTTCTAAAGTCAAGGCTCTAAGAAAAGTGAGACAAGAGACCTCTGTAGTTAGGTCATCTGGATTCTGTAAGGGTCATGATAGGAGGAAAGTCAGGGGCCTAGAGACAGGAAGAATCGTGTCAAAAATTTAAGTCAGAATGAGGGAAACACAATGGCTGGATTGGTCAAAGGCCATGTAAATACAGGCAGAGATGAGAGCTGTGCTGTCACAAGCTAATGACTGCCAGGAGCTACCAGAAGCTGGCAGATAAAGAAAGAAAACTTCCCTAGAACCTTTAGAGGGACATAGCCCTGCTGACAACTTGATTTGGACTTCTGCCTGGCTGAATTGAACAAGAATGAATTTTGGCAATTTTTAGCTACCTAGTTTGTTGTGATTTGTTATGGCAATCCTAGAAAATGAATATACCTGAAGACATGAGCTCTATTTCTTTATGTAGGTGGATGCAGTCCTGGAAGTTCTTGTAGCAATCTTACACTGAAATTAATCTGACTCACGGTGGAAATCCAAGCACAGAGGAAATAGGATCTTAATTATAGCCAAGAAATGCTGAATCAAATTAATACATCAATTCTGATCTCTCCATATCCTTTATATTCTGTCAGACAATAAATCCCATTTATATTGATGCAATTGTGAGAAGAAATTCAATTACTCACAAATAAAAGCATTTTAATTAATACTGTGTACTGTACAATTCAAGAGAGCACACCACATAGACTGCAGTGTGAATTGCACTTCCTGGAGTTGTTCAAAGCTGCAGCTCTGCTTATTTACTTGGAATCACTTTGTATTTTTCAGCATTAAACCAAGCAAAGATGCTTGAAGGCTCTGTAGATCTCAGGGTTACCAGCAGTATCTCCTTGAGATGTGCAAAGTGAGAATTAAATAGCATATACACATTATTTTATGAATTATGTAATGTCTGCCAAAATTATTTAGTTTTTAGAATGTATAAAATGACTTGTACATAGTCATGAAAATTAAATAAAAAAGGAAAAGTGTAATCATACATTAAAAAGTAATAGATTTACTATGAATCAAAATTTTGCTGGTACTGTTACTTTGATGATGATTACAGTTTTTCTTCACCCTAGTCTTATTGACACTATACAATCACTGCAGGTTGTACAAGCAAGAGGCACCATAGTTCTATGAAAGGAGAACTCTATAGCCACAACACTTAATTCACTTTCAAGTGAATTATCACTTCATGTAGTGTGACTATCAAGTCTGGATACAATTAATAAAGAATACTTACCAATTTGGGGATGAAAAAGACAATGGGAAAGAAGGCTAACGTGTTCCATTTTGTATTAAGCAGACAAATGACCTTGAGAAAGTAAATAATAAACTAATACCAATACAATCGGAGTTAACAAGGACAAATGGAGAATCTTACTTTTACAGAGATACAATATTAGGGGAATTGCATTACTTGATTTCTAGACTTACTAGAAACTACAAAAATAAGAAAAGCAGAAGAAATTATTATAAAAATAGGTAAATGGACCCTAACAAAGTAAATACAGAGTCTAGGAATGGGCCCATATGTATGTAATTATTTGAACTTAACAGATGAGCCAACATAATCCATTGAGGAAATGATGGTTTTCAGCCAACAGTGCTAGTTATCTCAATACCCATATGGAAAACAAAAACAAAAGTAAAAACTATCCATGTCTCACTTTTAATGCCAAATTTAGTTCAAAATGAAGCATAGACCCAAACACAAAAGCTAAAACCATCACACTTTAAAGGGAAACACAAGAAAACATCTTATTTTCATGGGATTGGGCAAAGAGTTTTTAACTTCATTACAGGAAGCAATAATCAAAAAAGAACAGATAAATTAAGCTTCATTAAAATGGAAACATCTGTGTACTATAAGACCCAATTGGGAAAAAGAATGGTCAAGGCAGAAACTGGAAGAAAATATTCACAAAACATGTATCTGACAAATATTCACAAAACATGTATCTGAATATCCACATATACATATGAAATTTAATTCAATGATAAAAAGACAAAACACCGAACAAAAAAGAGCTAATGATTAAAAAAGAAACTTGACAAAAGAAGATATGGAATAGGTCAATAAGCACATGAAAAAATTTTTAGTATCTTTAGTTATCGGTGAAATGAAAAAAAAAAAAGCCACAATTAAATATCATTGGATACCCACCAGAATAAAATTAAAAAGACTGATGACCCTATATGTTGATAAGATTATGTAGCAACTAAAACTCCCTTTGCTTTTTTTGTAATAATGCTAAAAGAGAAAAAAGAGGTAGGAGAAATGGAAAATGTTATAGCCTTTTTGGGAGAAAGCTCTATCAATTTCTTTTCGAAGTAATTACATTCTAGACATTCCACTTTTAGGTATTTACCAAATAGAAATGAAAACATATTTTCACAAAAATATTTTGTACAAAATATACAAAACAACTGTATTCAAGAGAACCCCAAACTGGAAACATCCCAGTATCAATCTTGGAAGAATGGAAAACAAGATGGATTAATCTATGAATAGTAGGACAGATAGATAAGCAATAAAGTATTTATAGTAAAACCATAGCATTAGTGCTGTGTGGCTCAGTCTGTTAGGCAGCTGACTCTTGGTTTCAGCTCAAGTCATGAGATCAAACCCCGTATGTGGCTCCAAGCTCAGCTGGAGTCAGCTTGAGATTCTTTCCCTCTGCCCCTTTGTCCTTCTCTGCTCATCTTCCTGCTCACATGCTCTCTCTCTAAAATGAATGAATGAATGAATGAATGAACGAATGAATGAATAAAATATTCTTTAAAAACCCAGTAACATTAGAATCTTGATGGTAGCTTTATAGGTTTTTACTGTAAAATTTCTTAATTTTTACTGTATTTTTGTAAGGTTCTATAATAAAATATTAGGGAGAAAACTGCTCAACAGAACTGACTGCTTCACAAAGCAATACATGTCAGGTGCCTAGTCTTTCAGAACATTCCACAGGGTGTGACTGTGTATTGGAAAGATGAAGGGTAGGGAAGTGCTCTCTGCTAAATAGGACCAAAGGTATCAAAAAGCATTCACAGTGAAGCCCAGAGAAGTGGTTTACAGTAGTGAGTACTTGACATAAATGAAAGAGGTTAATGAAAAGAATTGAAATACAGATCAACCAGTAAAATAGAGTTCCTAGAAGGTTAGGGAGAACATCTGGAGGATAAAATGACTGAAGTAGTAATCAGGTGAGGTATAAAAGAAGAACTAATATAATTAAATATTAACCTAATGAATACTAAAGTAGCTACATTCATGTCTAGTGTGAGAATCACATAAGTTGTTCTTTCCCTCCCTTAAATTTTAAGATTTCATGGGTGGCTTACTTGCCACCTGGACATTTGCTTTCACATTGGCATGTTGAGGTCCTGGGTGAATTGGATGAAGTTTAGAGAGGCTGTATGAATTTTTATTAGAAAGAATATCTTCTCTGCCCCAAATCCACCAATTTCTTCTAATTTCACTCAGATATAAGTGAGGTTACTCAGTCAAAATCTTCAAAATGCCTGGTTTCCTTCGTCTCTCTCACCTCATTATTTACTATTCTTGCTCTTTTACAATGCATTATAAAGAATGTTTGTTGTTTCTGTAAAAAATGCAAAGTCTACAGGTCAGTTAATGACAAAATATAAAATCTTTTGAAAAGTCTCATAGTATCTAAGCTACTTCATGTATATATTCTCTTGTACCAAGTGCAAGTATAAATCTATGTTAATTTCTTAGAGTTAGTGTAAAGTTAAAATCCGAACTAAAGACTTTAACAGACACCTCAGCAAAGAAGATACACAGATGGTAAATAAGCATATGTAAAAATGCTTCATAAGCTATGTTATCAGGGAAATGCAAATTAAAATAGCAATGGCAAACCACTGCACACCTATAAAAATGGCCAAAATCCAGAACATTGACAACACCAAATGCTGGTGAGGATGGGGGAGCAACGGGAACTCTCATTCATTGCTGGGTCAAATGCAAAATGCTATAGTCACTTTGGAAGACAGTTTAGTGGTTCCTTATAAAGCTAAACATGGCCATACCGTACAGCAATTATGCTCCTTGGTATTAACCAACTAAACTGAAAACTAATGTCTCTGTGGAAACCTGTGTATGAATGCTTCCTGCAATTTTATTCATAACTGGCAGAACCTGGAAGCAATCAACATGTCCTTTAGTAAGTGAATGGATAAATGTACTATGATACATCTAGCAAATAGAATATGACTCAGTGCTAAATGGAAATGAGCTATCAAGCAATGAAAGTTATGGAAAAATCTTAAATGCCTATTGCTAAGTGAAACAAACCAATCTGAAGAGGCTACATGCTGTGTATTTCAACTATATGACAAATTGGAATACGTAAAACTATGGAAACGATAAAAAACCATCAGTGGTTTCCAGGGGTTAGGGAGGAAAAAGGGATGAAAAGGCAGAGCACAGAGGATTTTTTGGGCTGTGAAACCACTTTGTATTGTAGACACATGTCACTAAAAAATTGTCCAAACCCATAGACTGTACAATACCAAGAGGGAACCCTAATTCTAACTATAAACTTTGATTGATAGTGATGTTCACTGTAGGTTAATTAATTTTAACAAATTCACCACTCTGGTGGAGAATGTTGATGACAATGGAAGCTAAGTATATATAGGAGTAAAGAGTTTATAGGAAGTCTCTGCATTTTCTGTTCAATTTTGCCATGAACCTAAAAGTGCTCTAAAAAGCAAAGTCTATTTTAGAAAAGGTAAAATCTTGAATTGCCTTCTCAAAGCTATCTTCTTCCATAAAGATATAGAATGAAATATTGATCACATTTTGCTCTTAAATATTTGAGTTTACGTTACATGAAAAACTCATGCATCAGTTAAGATCTTAAGAGTTAAAAGTTCTAAATAATTTGTCTTAAATTGTCTATAAACCAAATTAACAATGGATAAGGAGTATTGTTATGACAAATGCAATTATAACTATTTGGCAATATTTCTATTTCTTCTTTTAGTATTAAAAGAGTAAAGCTGGATTTTTCACAAATGCTTTTTTTTTAATTCTCTTTTCCTAGATACATTCATTGTATTTGAGGAAACAAGACTAAGGCTTTAAAACTTTCATTTTACTTTGATTTCTAAGATTCAAACTTCATTTCCACAGAGGCAGAAATTGCAAGGTTGGCTGGTACCTAGTAACCAGGTGTTAGCTATTCACTTTTTTGTTTCTGCCAAAAAAGCTGGAAGCAATAAAATGAAATGTCTGTTTTTAGGGAGAGTATCTACAAATTTCATCACGGGGAGAAACTACGAAATTGATAGTCTATTTTCAAAAACTCAAATATCTTTGGGAATATTTTGGTAATATAACTTTCTGTTTATACAGATCAGGAATTTTCATATTTGCTATGCTGTGGTTGTTAGATTAAGAAATAAACATGACCCACATAATGACTTCTTTTTTTAAAAATTAAACATGAAATGTCAATTTAAAAAATAGCTTATTTGGAAAAAAATTGTGTAGTGAATGAAAATTATATGCTTTCTTAAACATCTGCAATATTTACTATTATATCTCAAATGTTAATTACTCTTAAGATATCATTATTGGAGATCAGAGGATGTTTTTGTAGATACAGCAGGATTTCTTGCAACAAATCAATTCTTAGACACAATTTAAATTACATCATGTTGAATTCTTACTTTTGACCTTAAAGCCTTTAAATTTCAAGCCCAACCAACAATGAATATCTTATAATAACTCTTCTTACTGTAATGCCCTACTGTTAAATGATTATAACTATGTGAGGCTAGGAAATAGAATGATTTACAGACATTGCATATTTGATATTTTGGCTAATAGCTCACTGAAATATAGATGATCTAATTTATCATCACAAATAATTATTTATCATCATTATATCCATTATTGGAGGGAACTTAATGTGCTCTATAGGATTCACTATTTGGACTATATTCTCAAGTCACCAACTGCAAACAGTACTTGGTAACTTTCTCATTAAACTGATCTCATTTAAGTAACTGTATCTGACTTCTGTAAAATTAGTTTTTTTCATGAAGAAATGAAGGCTTGATCAAAGATTAACAACCTCTTCCCTTGACTCTCTGTTTTTGGATACTTGCATAATAACACCACGGACATCAACTAACCATTAGTGACTAAAGCACAGACATGTCTGTTAATCACTGGAAAGATTAAAACCAATTGATGACTAAAATGGACTTCATTATAGCTGAAATTAATGATAGAAAACAAGGAAATTGCATCTTTTCAGGAGGAATGCTAGAGTTGAGTCAAGAGATTTGTTAATCTAGATCCAGTACCTAAGTATTCATTGGAAGGTTGCACAGGACTTTGGTATTTTAGCCACAGCCTTTCTCCAGCTGATATAAAAAATTATCACTTCCTTCCCTGGCTTGAATGAGAACACAAAATATTAAATTATCATGCTTATACATCCAGCCCTGAACCTTTCCCATGTTCCAGATCTAAATTTTGCACAACAAGCTAGACCATTCAGTTTGATATTCCAACACAATGTTGAAAGTGACATGTATAAAATTGAATTTCTTATATTATTTATTCTCCCAAATAATTCTCCTTTTGAATTTCCTTCCCTACTGGTACTAATATTATTATTCCTGTCACACAATTTTGAAACATCCAAGTAATATCTGTCTGTCCTTTCCCAAGTTCTCCACAGCGACTTAGTCATAAGTCCTATCTGTTACCTCATGCTTACATTATCTTAATATGCATAACAACCACTTTCAAATTATATAGAATGCTGGAGAGTGTAGTGAACTGAGTCATTACTCTTCACTTGCACCTGGAATTGAAATGGCTCTGGGAAACATCAATAGAAGCAAAAAAAAAAAAAAAAAAAAAAAAAAAAGACACTGCAACTTATTTATTCTGCACTTTCATTCCAATCTTCTTCTGAAACAGAACACACACAGGCACACCTACCTTATATACCACACACACACACACACACACACACACACGATTAACTATCCAGAAAAGAACTCAGCTGAATGTTCTATATTCATATATTCAACAAATATGAATACCTCCTATGTGCCACGCATTGTGCTAAACAAAATTGATAAACAATTTAATAAAACAAAATTGATTCTACCATTGCAGAAATGATTTGTTTCATGATCTAATAGGTAGAACAAAATTAAAAGGCAAAACTGATAAGAGTTCAATTTGTAACAAGTTCTGTGAATAAAACACACAATGGGTGGAGATAGATAATGATGTAGCAGAAGGATGGCTACTTTTACTACTGGGGTCCTTGGCAGAGGTGACCACTAAGATAAGACCTAGAAGGTGAAATCATACAAGAGAAGATATGAAGGAGGAATTCTATGCAAAAGGATGAATGTGCCCAAAGCTCCTCTTGTTGTAATAAGCTTAACATGTTCCAAAAAAAAAAAAAAAAAAAAAGCTGAAATAAAACTAGTACTGCTGGAGTTTGGTGACTGTCCCCAGTGGTCGTGTGTGTGTGTGTGTGTGTGTGTGTGTATTTAGGGAAACCTAGTTGGCATATATATATATATATATATATATTAATTTGCTAGGGCTGCTGTAACAAACGTCATAAACAGTGTGGCTTAAATAATCAAAATTTATTCTCTCATGATTCTGATAGCCTGGAAGCCCACAATCCAAATATTGGCCGCAGATTTTATTCTGAGGCCTCTCTCCTTGACTTACAGATGTCTATCTTTTCCCTGTGTCTTTACATGGTCTTTCCTTTGTTTGTGCCAGTGTCCTAATCTTTTCTTAAAAGTACATCAGTCATATTGTATTAGGGCCCATCCATAAGACCTCATTTTACAGTAATCACTTCTTTAAGACCCTATCATCAGATGCAGACACATTCTTAGGTACTGAAAGTTAGGACTTTAACACATACTTTTTTTGAGGGGGGGCACAATTCAACCCAAATAGTATGTGTGGGTACCCATATATAATGTACTATATGTGTATGTGGGGCAACAGCTGTATTAGTGTATGTGTACACATGTGAGTGTTCATATAGATATCTAGATGTAAGAGTGCATGGGTAGGCATGCCTGAGTGTGTGTGCCTGTGCCTCTGTGTGTGTGCATGTGTGTGTGTGTGTTTATGCATATGCATTTGGCATGACAAAAGGTATGATCAAAGGGACACATAGAATCTCTGATATATGATCCAGGAATCTATACTTCTAAAGATCTCTCAAGTGATTCTTATATGTACTAATTTGGGAAGCACTAAGATTTTAGAGTTCAAGTCAGAGGAATAGGACTTTGTGAGGAGATTTGAGTTGAGAAACCTTCTTCAAAGAGGGGAAGGCAGGAGAAAATGGATAGAAAGATATATAGGCTTTTGAGTTTGGTGGTGGCAAAGTTGAAGATCCCCCCATATGCTGTCTTCCATTTTCAAAGTGGATAATGTAGTGTTGTCCTCAGACATGAGAGAAGAGGAAGCATGTGGGAGGAGGGTTAGAGTGCAGGATAAAATCGTCAGGAGATACTATTTGTGGAAGTTGTGAAAGTGAGTATAATTGAAAAAAAATATATTCATGAGACTTGCCATGAACTATCTGATGTCAATTTCAGGTCATAAATTTGTAAATGAAACCAAGAGACACACATACACGTTCTTTTCTCCAGCATATTCCAGGAAAGGAGACTATAATTTTATCAAAATTGAGGTTTTGTGAGTAAAGTGAAAGGAAAAGAAACACAGTAGTGAGGGTATTTACAAAGCAGTAATAATAATAATAGGCTCTGGGATTTCTGCCAGAAAAGAAAACAACAGGAGCCAAGATGATTTGGGAATTAACTTTGCAATCTCTCTCCACATCTGCAGTTTTTGCTGCTGATTTTCTGAAATTATGTTAGCTGACTGATTGCTCATATGCCTCTAGCTTCTCTTTCCAGGTTTTAGCCAAGATTTACTTGTCTTTATCCCATTACAAAATACCCCCAGGTTTTATCTCGTACTGCTTTATCTTGGAATATGCTATATGCTGTATGGCACTACACTTTTTTTTTTTCAGAGTACACACGTGTGTGTGAATGAGTAAGCCAATCTTCTTTATTATGAATGACAATTTAAAAGAAAATATAAAAAAATATAAAAAAATAAAAGAAAAGAAATATAAAAAGAAGTAGAAAATAAAGTAAAAATGTAAACCACATATTCAAAGTACTAAGATAATAACATGTATTTAACATTAGGTTCATTATTACAACATTCTTGACACTGTATAAAACAGCTCTATAAATTTGATAAGTAATATTTTTATTCTTACTTTGTTTTCAGAAAAGGACATGACGTATTAGTCAATTAATCTGTGAAACGCTATATGCAGCAAATCACAGCTGGAATTTGAATTTAGCTTATCTACTTAAAAAATCTAGATGTTCTATTTCTTCTCAGTACACACACGCACACACACACACACACACATATATATATACTAAAAATTATAAATAAAAATAGACCCACTTCTGTCTTTATGTGGTGCTACTTCACCTTCCATACTTGGTTTTGTTTAGTATTTAAAATTCTCATGTTATTTTCTGTATACATACATTTAATATATTTTACTCCCAGAATAAATCATTCTGAAAAAATCATAAAAGTTAATATTTCCCTGGCTTGCTTCCTCTGAATACCAGAATCAGGTAAGTTCTGCCTTGTTCATATATGTACTGAGAACAGTTTACTGTGGGAATCAATGATAAATGTATGACTGAAATGAGAGGGACTGCTTTAGAATGATAATATCCCCATGGGATGGGAATTATGTGTAATCCATGATATGGATAATCATTCTACTGAATGTAAATGATGTACGGTGGGGCCTCTGCATAGTGTTTTTATTTTCTCTGTACAAAAAAGCTTTTGAGGCTCCTCATCTTGATCTATGTACTTATCCAATCTAGAGTGTTCCATTTTGTATTTTCTGTGTCGTACACATCATTTTCCCTCAAGTCATTTATTATATTGTAATTTTCAATACACTTTCCAAAATCCTCCTTATTGCTGCTTGGGGGAAGTAAATCAAGGAAATTGTCTGTTTAAAATTCACACTAAATCCAAAGTCTTAAGTAATTATATTTGAGGAATGCTTCCTTTTAATACAGCATCCAAAGAGTCTTCACTGGTTGTTTGTCAATCACAGAATCACTTTCCTCTTTTTCTTTCTTTTTTTAAATTGGATGTACATTTTTCATTTTTTTAAATTTGGAAGTGTTTCCCCATCAAGTTAAGTCAAGGATGGCATGATGCTTCCTTGAGTAGCAAAATCCACTCTTCTGCCCCCACTTCCCTCTCCTCTTCTTCTCCTCACTGTTTTCCTCCTGATCCTCCTCCTCCATCCTCCTCATCTGCTGATACTGCTGCTTCTTGCTCTTCTTGCTCTCCTCCTCCTTCTAAACCATGCTGTATGCACTCTCTGATGGCTTTGTAATTATTCTATCTAGAATTTCAGTCATAAGTCAATCTGAGAAGCAGATCCATGGCATCATTAGAAATAGACATTGATATTTATATTGGTATTTATTACAAGTACTTGCCTTACACAACTGTGGGGGTTGACCCCACAGTTCTGGACTTGCAGTGAGGAAAGGAACCTCACATGCAGGCCAGTTCCACAGACCTGATGGCCATTTGAAGTCTTTACTTCAGTGGAAGCCTAAAGCCCTTTTCAATTGGCCTTCTTACTGGGTACATCAGCTCCCTCCAGCATTATCTCCCTTTTGATTAACTTAAAGTCTCTTATTAAGGACTCTAATCATATTTGCAAAATTCCCTCCAGCACCACCTATATTACTGTACATACATAACTGAGTAACTGAAAGAAGGGGTGGGAATACTATAAAGTGACTGCTACTCCCTTTTGTCCTTTGGCTATCCCAAAAGAATGTCCCTGTGGCTCAACCTAAAAAAAAAGAAAAAAAAAATTCATAGTAAATGGGGTATTATGGGGACTGTGGTGCAGTCTGGCCAAATTGATATATCAAAACTAATCTATCAAGAGTTTAAAGTTCTAATATTAAGTTAAATTATTTTTTAAAAACAATGCGCTGGAATTGAATTATAAACTAGTTTGAAGAACTGAAAGTGGTTTTCATTAATCTTTACTTAAGAAACAACAAATGAGCAACAACAGATTCTTGAAGCTGTACATATAATGAGCTCTCTCCTTTCCAATGACTGCCTTCTTCCCCCTTTCTCATACCTTGCATATACGTACTGCCATATGACATGGTCTTGGTCAACAGAGTAAGAAAAAGATTTTGGAAGAGTTCCTAAGAATAGTATTGCTTTGCTTGTTTTGCTTCACATTGGCTTTCTTGTTTCTTTCTTTGAACATAGCATGAAAGCAGGAGTTGTAAGAGCTTTTATGTGTCCATCACAGAAAGTTTTTAAGAGTCACAGAAATTTCAGCTCTGGAATTTTTGAGGTATTAAATCCCCTTCTTATCTAAGAATGATGAATCGTATTTAAAATCCTGTAGTCAGGCTTTTCTGTTACCTGCAGATGAAAACGTATTTATCTGTAGTATATGCACACTCTTTTATCTATAAATCTGCCTCTTAGCATTATTTATGAGAATTGACTGAACAATTATGCACACAAACATATCTGCACAAGGCTGTTTATTATAAAATTTATAGCTTATAATACCAAACACGGAAACCCTGTACTTCCTAAGATATTGGAATTGGTCAAATAAATTAAGTTACATTAAAAATATGGAAGCGGGTTTCCATTCGGTGAAGAAAGGTTACTTAATGCACACTATGGTAATAACTCGCCAATAGTTGAGATAGGAGTCAATGCAAGTGGTTTAATTTTGGATTCCATGCTTCTAACTCCACACCACTTTCTTCTTTTTAAAAAGATTTTATGTATTTATTTGACAGAGAGAGAGAAAGGAGAGAGACAGAGAGAGAATACACAAGCAGTGGGAGTTGCAGGCAGAAGAGGGAGAAGCAGGCTCCCTGCTGAGCTGGGCTGTCCCAGGCAGGACCTTGGGATCATGACCTAAGCTGAAGGCAGATGCTTAACTGACTGATCCACCTAGGTGCCCCCACACTAATTTCTTCTATATTCATGAGCATAGAAATGTTTTATGATAAATTATTAAGTGTAAAAGTAGATGATAAAATACTATGATTTGTATAAACTTATTTATACAAACTATATGCTTAAATACTATTAAGAAACATGCATTTTTAACATGCATAGAATGAAAATTTATCTATATATTCTATTTTTTTAAATCTATGCATAAATTTTGAGATTCTGTTGAAGAACTGAATTTTGTTTTGAAACTTAATATGTTAGTCACATTTTTATTTATTTGTACTTGCATAAACTTGCAAGAAGTAGTATGTTCAAATAATGTTTTAAATAGGAGCATATATAGTTTTTATTAAGTTATTTTATAAATGCTTCAGTAACATTATAATAATTTGTGTAATTATAATAAAATCGGTGAGTTCAAGTATCTAAGAAATATAGTTTAAGTTAACAAACACCATTTTTTGTGGTTAACTGGTACTTAATATTCTCAAAATGCATTCCATCTCTTTCTAAATAAAGAATTTTATTCAATATGTTGTATTATAGTTTCCAAAGAACTTGTATCAATAACTCCTTTGCTGAAATTTTCATTTTAAGAAATTTGTAAGTAAAATATATTTTAAAAATTGTTAGTCTCACCAAACCCTCTTACTCCAACAGTTTTTGATGTGATGTGGTTTTCTAATTTTAGTTTCCTCTTTATATATTTTAGGCCTAATTTACTAACATTTCTCAGAATAGCTGACATACAGAACTGAACACAGTGTTACAAAGTTCTTTTTGTGTATTTCCATAAAATCTTGCTAAAATACTGTAGTATTTAAATGTTTACAGATCCACCTCCCCCATGAGAATGAGAACCCAACAAACAAGTGCTTCACTCTAGTCCTCGTTGTGGAGACTCTTAATACACAGTTTATATTTTATGAACTAATCATGAAATAAATGACACATTTTAATATCAGTCATTACTTTGTTCCTGTGTATTATTTTTCATTAGATTGAGAAAACAATATGTCTTTCAGCCAGAAAATGTGAGACACATTCTGACATTATTTATGCCCTCCCTACTTTTATCCCTCACCAAAATACCTGAAACCATATCTTTCCTATCTGAGTTTTATCAGATAGGCATGCTTTCATTGCCATGCACTATTGCCAAATCATGTACATTATTTTGAAAAATGTCCATTTTCTAATCACTATTCTCAATCTGTAACATTTAAGTGATACCCATTTAATCATAATAATTTCTCTATTTTAGAATTTATGGAACACATTGTTTCTTAATTTGAAACAGTGCCATATAAATCATCTTAGGCAAAACAACAAACAAAAAGAAACAAAAGTGTTCCTCTGATCTGTGTCAACATCCCCATGATATCACTTCTGAAAAATACTGTCTTGCTTATGTTTATTTAGTTGCCTTCCTAATTATTTATTTAATACTTGTAATGGAGTATTGGCCCCCTTCCTTTTCAAATATAAATTTGATTAAGTTGGCAATTTTACTGACCTATATTTTTTATTTGGTTTTCTCATGAGGTGAAATTTTTTGGTAAGGAAACAATAAAATTCTCTTTTCTGATATCTAGATGTTTAAATCCCATGTTTTCGATCTTTGTCAAAATGCAAAATATTTTAGCTATTAGAAAGAAATATAAATATTATCCCAAATAATTATTTTCCTGTCTTAACTTCAAAATAACTGAAGACATTTTCATAGAAGACTCATAGAATTCCCAGTATATTTGATGGTTCCTTTGACAATTTTCTAGCACTTTTATCTAGTATAGCAGTTGAGTCTTCAAATGCTATTATGATTTTCTTTTTATTGATCTAGTAATGGCATTCTTTCTATATGATAATACTATTAGTCTTTGTAGAATTAAAAAAAAAACACTAGATATATATAAAGCAAACAGAATAAAGCTCAAAATGAAAAACAATGGTTTCTTATTCATTTACTCATATTAGCTAGTTTTGAGATCTCCAATCTATCAACTAAAGGGGAGGCTAGGTCCTTTGAGAACAGGTTCTGCAATGTTCTTAAAGAATATGGAATAAACATTATCCCAGTCTTTTTCCTAAATATACCTGCAGCCATTTACCAACCTCAATACACAATGGGGAAAATCATGAGGGGTCTTGGATACAGGTGCAATCTGAAGCTGATGATAGGAGATGTGAAATGCCATCATGATCTCTCAGTTGGAGTGGAGGCATGAAGAATACCTGATAAATGAAATCTTGACCAAAGCCCATCTCACAGTCATTCCAGTGAGTACACAGATATAATTGTTATATAGTGATTTAATTTTTAAATATTTTTATAATATTTTATTTATTTATTTGAGAGAGAGAGAAGCATGCAGGTGATGAGGGGAGGAGCAGAGGGAGAGGGAAAGAGAGAGAATCTCAAGCAGACTCCACGCTGAGCTTGGAGTCCAAATCAGGGCTCCATCTCAGGACCCTAAGATCATGACCTAAGCTGAAATAAAAAGTGTGATGCTTAACTAACTGAGCCACCCAGGTGCCCCATGGTATTGTGATTTATAATAAGAAATATATATTTGGTCTTCATCCCTGTTTCTGGCTCCTAAAACCCTTGGAATTTCCTAAGTGAGGAGGTACGGAAAAGAGTCTTTTGTTATGCTAATGAAGTGACTTTTGAACATATCAAAGGATGACAACTCATCACCAGAGGAATCAACCCTGTGGTTCGAGGGTTGGTCTCCCCCTGACCTCAAGGAATGGGGGAGATGCTGGAGTTTGAGCTCAATCACTGGGAACAGTGATTTAATCAAGCATACCTTTGTATGGGGTTTGGAGAGCTTCTGGGATGGTAAATGTGTGGAAATTTGGGAAGACTGGTGCTCAGAAAGGGTATGGAAGCTCTCTGACCTTTCCCCATACCTTGCCCTATGTATTTCTTCATCTGGCTGTTGATTTGTAAGTATTCTTTAATATCCTTTGTAAATCAGTAATCTAGTGAGTAAATAAGTTTCCTAAGTCCTGTGAACTGCTCTAGCAAATTAATTTTTGCTATAACCCAAGAAGGGGGTCATGGGAACCTCCAATCTGTAAGTGGTTGTTGGTCAGAAGCACAGGTAACAACCTAGTCTTGCAATTGGCTTCTGAAGTGGGTGTGTGTGTGTGCTGGGGTGGGTGGGCAATCTTATAAGATGGTTTGTGGGATCTGATGCTATCCCCAAGTAGACAGTGTCAAAAGTGAGTTTAATTGTAGAATATCCAGCTAGTGTCCAGAGCTTTGCTTTTTGTTTGGAAGGAACCTCAATTCCGCCAAATCAGAATTTTGTCATCACAACCACATCCACTACTCTTAGGTTATTCCTTGTATTTAAGAACAAAAGTAGGGCAGCCCGGGTGGCTCAGCGGTTTAGCGCTGCCTTCAGCCCAGGGCCTGATCCTGGAGATCCCAGGTCTCGAGTCCCACGTCAGGCTCCCTGCATGGAGCCTACTTCTCCCTCTGCCTGTGTCTCTGCCTCTCTCTCTCTCTCTCTCTTTCTCTGTCTCTCATGAATAAATAAATAAAATCTTTTTTAAAAAAGAACAAAATTAGAGTAATTATATCAAACAGCTGGCAGAACACTTGTACAGTTTCCTTAATTTGTAGTATAGGAGTTTTGGGGGGGAGAAAGGAGTAAGGGGCTTGAAACTCTTCTCCACCCCTACCCTTCCGTATCAGTCAAGTCATCACTAAACCAGAAGTCATGCTATGTATCTTTGGCCAAGTGGTAAATATGATGAATACTCCCAAATACTTTAAGGAGTTATAATTTCTTGTCCTATTATATCTTCTTTTGTTCATTTGTATGTTCTCCTTTTTTGGGGGAAGGGGCTTGGAGTGTGGTAGATTATTCTGCGTTGAGGTCGCTTTTAGGCAACCAACATGAGCAGTGGAAACTTGAGTCAGGTAGAAGGGCCCACAGTGACACCCCCCCCAGCCCCCTGGCTGAATATGAACAGGCCCAATAGATGACCCATCTCAAAATATCTAGAAGCTCCCCCCCCAAAAAAAAATCCAGAAGCCCCAGTTGACCTGTGGATTACTTACACCCAGATACAGGTACCAAAAAAGGAAAATTTCATTCATCCCTATATCTCTTCACTTTCTCCCTTAACTACAGCCCCCTTCCACTGTCTCCTGGCAGACAGTCTCTCCCTTGTTATCCTGCATGCCACTCCCTCACTTCTGTCTGCTTTGTTCTGCCTTGGGTGAAATCTTCCATGGCTTGCTCTGCCAGCCTCTACCTGTCAGGTTGCCCTACATTTGGTGGCCTCCTCATCTGATCAGGATACTACCATATTCCACATTATCTTATATGTAACCAAGCAGCAGACTCAATTCCATTTGTTTTGCCAGATGTGGCATCTTTATTGGAACAGATCCACACGGCCTCTGGCAACTGTTATACAGCTATTAATCTAGTGAATGCATTCTTTTCAAAGAATGTAAAAGGATCAAAATCAATTTGCTTTTATGTGGGGTGGACATAGTGCTTTATCAATTTCTTATTCTTTAGCTTTAGCAATGCTCCTTCAGGTCATTGTTAACCTCGATCGTCTTGACATGAAAATCATCATGCTGATACTATATACTCTGTCACGCACATACAGCTACACAGACAGAATGTTGGAACAGCCTATGATAGGCCAAGTTAACTGGTCAGGTTAGGGAAGGAAGCCATGCAGGATTGAGGCACTGTCCACCAGGATATAGTATATGCTGTGATCAAATGGCCAATAGAGGTTACAGTATCCCTAATATCTAGAATATCCAAGTCTGGAAACAAAGTGGTAAACACAGAATTGGCCACTTTCATTCATTGCCAGTGACCTAGTTGCCAATTTTGTGCTGCTTTTCCTTGCATTATTAGGCCTTATCGTATTAGGGATTTTAATTCTTGAATTTAGAGTAAGGGGTCACATTACAAAGAACACAAGAAGCATTTCAAAGAACTGAACTATATGACTATCACCTAGACACTTTTGACTTCTTACCTTGGTGAATTAGAAGGATCCACCTTGGAAAGAAGTTTCTTTAAGATTTTTTTTTTAATTTATTTATTTATGATAGTCACAGAGAGAGAGAGAGAAAGAGGCAGAGACACAGGCAGAGGGAGAAGCAGGCTCCATGCACCGGGAGCCCGATGTGGGATTGGATCCCGGGTCTCCAGGATCGCGCCCTGGGCCAAAGGCAGGGAAAGAAGTTTCTATACTGACAATTGACAACTGATAAGAGGAAGTTCACACTGATTATCATAAGAGGCTAGAGATAATGATAAATAATGTGCTTAGGGAAGACCTGCCTAAAATCTATGGAGTTTACTGTAAGAAGACCTGGTTTTCAAACCCAGTAATAACTGCAAATGGGCATTTGCAGGAAATGGAATATAAGAAAGATAATACAATTAAGGGCCTGGTTTGCTCCCACCAGGCAAATAATTCAGACAAACTGAAGTACTGAACAAGGAAAAAAAGGGATCTAGGATGGATGATTGAGGAAGAAAATGATGGAGAGCAAATTATAGACTTGTGACTGACTACAATAGTGAGAACCATAGCTCATTGATAGAGACTAGGACAAATGGATTTGTATTTTGCTTCTCAGGAAGGTAGTGAAAATATGTGGTTTTCATCAAAAAAGATCCATATTATAAAGTGGGTACTGAGTACTGGAAGGTGTGAAGTTGATTTCTGTTGTCCGCGTAGACTATATGAGCAAATTTTATGTACCACCACAGGTCCTCTTGAAACTGGAACACTTGGCAAATTGTGTCATCCTAGCTGCCATGGAGAATGACATCATGTGTGCACAACCATCAGCACCATGTCTCTCACCCCTGCTGCACACCCTTATGTTGCAATGTTAGGTATCTTTCTTTGGCACAGTCAGTAAGATACCATAGAACTTACTTACATTGTGCTCATGCATTTGCAACCAGAATTGCAAGGAAGTTATCTCATATAGAAAAATATTTGATCAATGTAACACTAAAGTCACAAGATAAATTATTTCTCTTTTCCTCCACCAGGAAAGAATGTCCAGAAATTAATATAGCTTCCCAGATAAAATTTCTGAGATGTTTAGTTATAAGTTACACACATTAAAAAGTAGTAGCCAGATCAATATGTGCCTCTAAAATTGTTTCCCTTCTTTCTCAGTTTTACTACTTCTTTCAATCAGTACTGCATCCTTGGGTTCTGTATCTCTTTATAAAGTATTAACTTATTTTCCTCAGACTATTTTCAAGGGCACCTATTCTTCTGGGTTTTTTTAAAGATTTTATTTAGTTATTCATGAGAGACACAGAGAGAGAGAGAGAGAGAGAGAGAGGTAGAGACACAGGCAGAGGGAGAAGTAGGCTCTATGCAGGGAGCCCAATGTGGGACTCGATCCCGGGACTCCAGGATCACACCTTGGGCCGAAGGCAGGCGCTAAACCGCTGAGCCACTCGGGGATCCCTAGGGCTCCTATTCTAGGGCACCTATTTTAAGACAAACATGTGCATCAGTGGATCAGTTCTCTTTTTGAGTAAATAGATTCATATACATTTTTCAGATTTTGTAGATCCTTCTCTGTGCCTCCATTTGCCTTTTTTTAAAATTTTTATTTATTTATAATAGTCACAGAGAGAGAGAGAGAGAGAGAGGCAGAGACACAGGCAGAGGGAGAAGCAGGCTCCATGCACCGGGAGCCCGATGTGGGATTGGATCCCGGGTCTCCAGGATCGCGCCCTGGGCCAAAGGCAGGGAAAGAAGTTTCTATACTGACAATTGACAACTGATAAGAGGAAGTTCACACTGATTATCATAAGAGGCTAGAGATAATGATAAATAATGTGCTTAGGGAAGACCTGCCTAAAATCTATGGAGTTTACTGTAAGAAGACCTGGTTTTCAAACCCAGTAATAACTGCAAATGGGCATTTGCAGGAAATGGAATATAAGAAAGATAATACAATTAAGGGCCTGGTTTGCTCCCACCAGGCAAATAATTCAGACAAACTGAAGTACTGAACAAGGAAAAAAAGGGATCTAGGATGGATGATTGAGGAAGAAAATGATGGAGAGCAAATTATAGACTTGTGACTGACTACAATAGTGAGAACCATAGCTCATTGATAGAGACTAGGACAAATGGATTTGTATTTTGCTTCTCAGGAAGGTAGTGAAAATATGTGGTTTTCATCAAAAAAGATCCATATTATAAAGTGGGTACTGAGTACTGGAAGGTGTGAAGTTGATTTCTGTTGTCCGCGTAGACTATATGAGCAACTTTTATGTACCACCACAGGTCCTCTTGAAACTGGAACACTTGGCAAATTGTGTCATCCTAGCTGCCATGGAGAATGACATCATGTGTGCACAACCATCAGCACCATGTCTCTCACCCCTGCTGCACACCCTTATGTTGCAATGTTAGGTATCTTTCTTTGGCACAGTCAGTAAGATACCATAGAACTTACTTACATTGTGCTCATGCATTTGCAACCAGAATTGCAAGGAAGTTATCTCATATAGAAAAATATTTGATCAATGTAACACTAAAGTCACAAGATAAATTATTTCTCTTTTCCTCCACCAGGAAAGAATGTCCAGAAATTAATATAGCTTCCCAGATAAAATTTCTGAGATGTTTAGTTATAAGTTACACACATTAAAAAGTAGTAGCCAGATCAATATGTGCCTCTAAAATTGTTTCCCTTCTTTCTCAGTTTTACTACTTCTTTCAATCAGTACTGCATCCTTGGGTTCTGTATCTCTTTATAAAGTATTAACTTATTTTCCTCAGACTATTTTCAAGGGCACCTATTCTTCTGGGTTTTTTTAAAGATTTTATTTAGTTATTCATGAGAGACACAGAGAGAGAGAGAGAGAGAGAGAGAGGTAGAGACACAGGCAGAGGGAGAAGTAGGCTCTATGCAGGGAGCCCAATGTGGGACTCGATCCCGGGACTCCAGGATCACACCTTGGGCCGAAGGCAGGCGCTAAACCGCTGAGCCACTCGGGGATCCCTAGGGCTCCTATTCTAGGGCACCTATTTTAAGACAAACATGTGCATCAGTGGATCAGTTCTCTTTTTGAGTAAATAGATTCATATACATTTTTCAGATTTTGTAGATCCTTCTCTGTGCCTCCATTTGCCTTTTTTTAAAATTTTTATTTATTTATAATAGTCACAGAGAGAGAGAGAGAGAGAGGCAGAGACACAGGCAGAGGGAGAAGCAGGCTCCATGCACCGGGAGCCCGATGTGGGATTGGATCCCGGGTCTCCAGGATCGCGCCCTGGGCCAAAGGCAGGGAAAGAAGTTTCTATACTGACAATTGACAACTGATAAGAGGAAGTTCACACTGATTATCATAAGAGGCTAGAGATAATGATAAATAATGTGCTTAGGGAAGACCTGCCTAAAATCTATGGAGTTTACTGTAAGAAGACCTGGTTTTCAAACCCAGTAATAACTGCAAATGGGCATTTGCAGGAAATGGAATATAAGAAAGATAATACAATTAAGGGCCTGGTTTGCTCCCACCAGGCAAATAATTCAGACAAACTGAAGTACTGAACAAGGAAAAAAAGGGATCTAGGATGGATGATTGAGGAAGAAAATGATGGAGAGCAAATTATAGACTTGTGACTGACTACAATAGTGAGAACCATAGCTCATTGATAGAGACTAGGACAAATGGATTTGTATTTTGCTTCTCAGGAAGGTAGTGAAAATATGTGGTTTTCATCAAAAAAGATCCATATTATAAAGTGGGTACTGAGTACTGGAAGGTGTGAAGTTGATTTCTGTTGTCCGCGTAGACTATATGAGCAACTTTTATGTACCACCACAGGTCCTCTTGAAACTGGAACACTTGGCAAATTGTGTCATCCTAGCTGCCATGGAGAATGACATCATGTGTGCACAACCATCAGCACCATGTCTCTCACCCCTGCTGCACACCCTTATGTTGCAATGTTAGGTATCTTTCTTTGGCACAGTCAGTAAGATACCATAGAACTTACTTACATTGTGCTCATGCATTTGCAACCAGAATTGCAAGGAAGTTATCTCATATAGAAAAATATTTGATCAATGTAACACTAAAGTCACAAGATAAATTATTTCTCTTTTCCTCCACCAGGAAAGAATGTCCAGAAATTAATATAGCTTCCCAGATAAAATTTCTGAGATGTTTAGTTATAAGTTACACACATTAAAAAGTAGTAGCCAGATCAATATGTGCCTCTAAAATTGTTTCCCTTCTTTCTCAGTTTTACTACTTCTTTCAATCAGTACTGCATCCTTGGGTTCTGTATCTCTTTATAAAGTATTAACTTATTTTCCTCAGACTATTTTCAAGGGCACCTATTCTTCTGGGTTTTTTTAAAGATTTTATTTAGTTATTCATGAGAGACACAGAGAGAGAGAGAGAGAGAGAGAGAGGTAGAGACACAGGCAGAGGGAGAAGTAGGCTCTATGCAGGGAGCCCAATGTGGGACTCGATCCCGGGACTCCAGGATCACACCTTGGGCCGAAGGCAGGCGCTAAACCGCTGAGCCACTCGGGGATCCCTAGGGCTCCTATTCTAGGGCACCTATTTTAAGACAAACATGTGCATCAGTGGATCAGTTCTCTTTTTGAGTAAATAGATTCATATACATTTTTCAGATTTTGTAGATCCTTCTCTGTGCCTCCATTTGCCTTTTTTTAAAATTTTTATTTATTTATAATAGTCACAGAGAGAGAGAGAGAGAGAGGCAGAGACACAGGCAGAGGGAGAAGCAGGCTCCATGCACCGGGAGCCCGACGTGGGATTCGATCCCGGGTCTTCAGGATCACGCCCTGGGCCAAAGGCAGGCGCCAAACCACTGCGCCACCCAGGGATCCCTCCATTTGCTCTTTTAAAGAAGATCAGAGTGCATTGAACTCTATCTTGTTCGCTATAATTTTATTTATTCTTAGAGGCCTTAAATGATTCCTTTTCTGATCTCTTGTATTATTCTTTCAAAATATTTTTCAGAATCTATTTTAAAAAAATTTTATAAATTGTGTTGATATCCTATTTTTCTATCTATATTTGGAGTTTATTAAACCTAAGGAGTATATCTATTTCTTCTTTCTGGTACTCATCACACCTATTAAGAGTCTGATAAAAGTGTAGTGTGAATGTCTATTTTGATGCTAATTTGTTTTCTTCTATGTAATTTTTCCTCCCCTTTCTACTCCATTCCAATATGGTAGCAAGTTCTTGGATACTCTGGTACTTCAGAGAATATTAATTAATGTTTAACAAGTTTTCAAGCTTTTATATTATCTCCTTTTCTGACCTTTTCCCCTTTAATTCTTATTTTGTGGGACATTATTTACAAAATAAGAGAATTTTTTGTTTCATTTTTCCTTAAAAGGTATTTTAGAGTAGCAAGAAAGATAATAGATTTCTATCTTACCCCCACTTTTTTTTTTTAAGATTATTGAGACCAGATAGGCTTGTGATATCATTGACTCATGCCCTGTTTTATATGCACATCCCAAGGAGGTAACAAGACCTCAGAGGGAATGGTGCATAATGCATCTTGTTAGACTGGACATTAAGCTTCAGGGGTAATAGGATCAGTCTAAAATTTTATGCATAATTGTTCCACTGAAGCTGTACTTTCCAAATTATTGCACAGGCCCCAGGGAGGACAACGGAGTTCTAATAGTAACACTGGGTTTTCCAGCAAGTATGCAAGATTATAGTTCAAAGTGAAGCTTATTAGATTAAATAAAAAATTAGAATTTGACATTTATTTTTTCCCCCAGCATAGAGAGTAAGAGTCATGCTCATAAGACTCAAAAGAGGCAATGAATTGATTGGTCATACACCCCAGGTATCATCATGAGCAGTCATTCTCCCTTTGTCTCCTTCTATTGGGCTATTCTTTTTAGCAGCTTCAACTAAGTTATTTGTTTGCTGTAAGGCTCTGAATAATGTGGAATCTTTTCAGAATGCCTCTTTTAAGCACCTAGTACTTCTTTCTCCCTTCAAATGTGCATTTATGTTTATCCTTTCATTTTCTATTATCTTTTTATCTAAAGGGGTCATATAAGTCTTGCTCCAGTTCTACATCAAACCTTGATTAGTAAACCACATTCAATCCTCCATATCTTCTGATACTAGCATCTTAAAAATCAATCAAAAGCCATAATGTGTTTTTTCCCACATTTATCATTTCTCTTTATCTGTTATTTAATTCGATAAGTCTCTTATTTTCACACGAATATAGCAATTTCTTACAGCACAGGAAGCCATATGGCTAATGTGGACACCGGGAGTACATCCTACCTACCAGCATTTGCAACATTTCTTTCAAAATAACACATGAAACTATTTTTAGTTAGCATATCTTATTTTAATAAATTGTTTGGAAGTAGGCAGATTTTTAAAAGGCAGAATATATAATTATCTCTGGAATTTATACAAGTATTTAATATTTGAAGTTTGAAATTTTAGGAAAGAGAAAACAAGTGCCTTTTTTTCTGAGACCGAAAATTTGAAGTCTATACAATTTTAAGTTTGTATAATGTATATGGGAACAATATAATGCCAAAGTCCTGAGAGTTCTATTTCTTAGTAATTTTAATTCTTATTAAAATTATAAAGTATTAGTTTGAGATCTCTTATGGGTTTGGTTAATCTGAATCCAACCATGTTGAATATATTTTTAAGTTGTTGTAAACTCAGACTGTGAGAATAACAGCAAGTATCTGGAGGTGTGCAATTTTTTAGATGTCATCATTGGGAAAAATTAAAACTAGCATCATGTAAACAACTTCTATTAGTTATCTACTTTTGCATAATATATTACCCTGAAACTTAGAAGCATAAAGCAATGGCTATTTGTTATATCACAGTTTCTGTGTATTGGGATCTGGGCAAAGTTTAGCAAAGTATCTCTGGCTCAAATTCTCATGTATTTGTGCTCAAACCAACAACCGGGGTGACAGTCTCAGCTGAAGGCTGGACTGGAAGAATATCTAATTCCAGGGCTCATTCACATAGCTATTTACAGTATTTACTCCTCGTGAGCTGTTAGAGTGAGGACTCCTGTCCTAATTGGCTATAGGACAAAGGCTTCTTCAGGTCCTTGTCATATGGGCCTATCCATAGGGCAAAATATGGCAGCTGGCTAACCTTAGGGAAAGTGTGTGTGTGTGTGTGTGTGTGTGTGTGTGTGTGTGTGTGAAAGAGACAGTGGGAACTAAGATGTACTGTATAGTCCTTGTGTAACTTAATCTTATTAAGGACATCACAAACTTTTGGTATCTTCCAATCATTAAAAGTATTAATAAATCCAACACATACTCAAGGGAAAAAGATTACACAAAGCTGGTTAAATACAATGAGGCAGAGTTCATTGGAAGTCATCTTAGAGATGCCCACCATACAGCTGTTAAAATGGTCTTTTGCTCAACTGTTGTAGATATAATGCAAAACTACAAATAATAATAATCTTACAGCAGGAAAGATACATGGATTCCTTTATGATGTCCCTGTTTAACATTCAAAAAACTCATTTACTCAACCACAGATTCTTGTCATCTTGTGGGAGTTTGGAGATTAGGAGAATACTAGAAATCGAAATATAAGTGTTAGAAATTTATAAAAATTCTGAAATAAAAAGTGCAAGTTGTGAAAAGTAGGTCATAGTTCTATTTTATTTAACCATTTTTATTCAAAGACATTAAATGAATACCTACTACTGCCATATTCATGGATGTGGAATTCTATAATCTGTAGCAAAAGAAAACATTTACCTCTATTATTCTTTTTACCTATAGAAAATTGTTCATTCTCTGCTAATTAATAAGTTAAATATAGCTACTTGAGGCTATAAAGGATTTTGGGAGCATTTTTAGTTTAACAAATTGCACCACAAATTTCACATGAGGTTTTGCCAAATTTTGTTGAGTAATCTATTAAAGGAGTGCTCAATGGAGTTTATTAGTATGGGCTTCCAATATTTAAATTTATCTCAATACAATTCTTCATATAAAACAATTGTTACAAACTTGTTTTTTTCATATGATAAGATTGAGTCATATTTAGATTTAAATTTTTTTTCTCATCTTTCTGTAGCTACACAGTTATTTATTCTGTGGATAATTTGGGACTTGAGCTTGATTGTGAATGATGATTTGAACATAAAATTGGCTGAATAAATATATTTTTTTCTGAACCATGACATAGCTGCCAGCTATTTTAAATGAATGTTTATAAATTTAGAATCTTACAAACATATTTTATATTATTATTATACTCATTGTATTATAAGAGCATATGCTGGCATGTAGGCAAGAATATTGCAGCCAAATTATCTCTGGACTGAAGTGTTTGGTGTCTGTCTAATGTTAATGGGCTCTTGCTCTGTACTCAGGATCTCCAAGTTCTAGAATTTTCTGTGCAAATAAGCCATGGTGAATACATAGCTTCAATGCTTTGGTAGTCCCTTATTTGTCTGCATTCATAGTGAAATAAGTAGTCTCTTAAAATATGCTTGGATATCTTCACTGAGGGCCAATGAACATATGTTCTTGCATTTACTAGTGTTGATAGAATGAAATTTTAACAAATATTGACAATAATGGATTTTTGGGAAATTTGATTCTAATGTTTTTGCCACAAAGAATTTATTTTCTTTAGTTAAGTATTATAAAATGTATTTATAGTTGGATTTAACACATTAAAATCTATAAAATAAGATAATATGATATTTTAATATGAAATAAACTGTAATATGTTTGTTGACAGGAAACATTTTAAAATAATTTTTTAAAAGATTTTATTTATTTATTCGTGAGAGACACACACACAGAGGCACAGACACAGGCAGAGGGCGAAGCAGGCTCAACACAGGGAGCCCGATGTGGGACTCGATCTCGGGACTCGAGCATCATGCCCCAGGCCTGGGCCAAAGGCAGGAGCCAAACTACTGAACCAGCCAGGGGTCCCTCAATAATGTTTACATTGCTTAATCAAGGAAATATTTTTATCACATGCTGCCACCATTTGGTTTATGGAGAAAGAAGCCTTGAGGATTGAGCTATTGTTCTCAGGTTAACTTAAAGTTATGATGTAAACACTAATTTATTTGTTTCCCACACTCACTGTCCAACCATTCATCATTTCTCCCCCTAATTCACCTTCAAGCCCATTTATGTTCAAAATTTCACATGTCACCTGGTTTCAAATTTGTCATCTTTCAGTGAACTCATATCGCATGAAAGAAGAAATATGACTTATTGTTTGTAAAATTTCAAAAACAGCAGAAAAATAAAATCAATTCAAGTATAAACAAATTACTGATAATGTTCTCTGAAATAAAAACTTTTCAATAATAGCCAAAACTGTTGTGCACGTCATATGCACTGTTTTATTCACCACCCCTAGCACTATTCATGGCAGCTAGAAGTCACCTGGTATAGATTTTGGATTTAAATTGCTGGGAATGGGACGCCTGGGTGGCTCAGTGGTTGAGCATCTGCCTTCAGTTCAGGGCCTGATCCTGGGATCAAGGGTTGAGTCCCGCATTAGGCTCTTTGCACGGACCTGCTTCTCCCTCTACCTGTGTCTCTGCCTCTCTCTCTCTTTCTCTCTCTCTCTCTCTCTCTGTGTCTCTCATGAATAAATAAATAAAATCTTTAAAAAAATAAAAATAAATAAATTGTTGGGAATATACACCTCACTCAAAGTACTGCACAGACCCTTTGGAGAAGCTAAGGTTACTGTTGTGAATATAAACATATGAGACCAGACTTTGGAGTGCTCTGGTAGTTTATTTTCAACATTCCTTGAGGATGTGATGGCTGCCCGCCTTCTTCACTACAACTAACAAAAAACTTTATTTTCCTCCTTCCCATTCCTAGGTAATCATAAATATTCTCTGGTCTCCTGTTAGGATAAAGGGTCAAATCATCTCAGTGTTTACTTTTTAATGGGTGTTACATGCCAGAATATTTGCATTGCAAAATATTAAGTGATATTAAGAAAATATCTTTACGGGGATGCCTGGGTGGCTCAGTTGGTTAAGCCTCTGCCTTTGGCTCAGATCATGATCCCAGGGTCTTGAGATCAAGCCCAGAATTCGGCTCCCTGCTCACTGGGGAGCCTGCTTCTTCCTCTCCCTTTGCTGCTCCTCCTACTTTTGTATACACACTGTCTCTCTTTCAAATAAATAAATAAAAATAAAATCTTTATTAAAAAGAAAAGAAAGTATCTTTACAAAAAAGAACTTTGTCCCCTAATAATAGATATTCAAAACAATGATATTTGGCTTGGGAGAAGTGCCACTCAAATTATATTACAAACCATTACCATAATAGTGACTACCACTATATTCCTTACTTCTAAAATGCCTAGGGCAGCCCGGGTGGCTCAGTGGTTTAGCGCCTGCCTTCAGCCCAGGGCATGATCCTAGAGTCCTGGGATCGAGTCCCACATCGGGCTCCCTGCGTGGAGCCTGCTTTCCCTCTGCCTCTCTCTCTATGTCTCTCATGAATAAATAAAATCTTTAAAAAAATAAAATGCCTATATTACATGCACATAAGGAGAATGAGGCAATTTAACAAAACAGACAAGGGTTTGAAGTAGCTTTTACTTTTAAAATTTAATTATTTAATTATTCTTAGTTTTTTAGAGAGGAGAGGTAGGTGAGGAGGGACAGAGGGCAAGGGAGAGACAGAATCCCAAGCATGGAGCCCAACACAGGGATCGAACTCACAACCCTGAAATCATGACCTGAACCAAAATCAAGAGTCAGATGCTTAACCAACAGAGCCACCCAGGCACCCGTGAAGTAGCTTTTAAAGCATTGCTAAAAACCAATCTGCACTCTGACAATTCAAAATCCAAGTTTTGCATTATAATTCAGTTTAATCCATTATTAGTAAGAACCTGGTTTCTGAGTTTGGATCCTGCCCTGGGGTTTGGGCAGGATCCAAACTCAGATCCAAGCTATTCCCAAAGCTTGGGCAGTCTAACCTTTGCTTCCTTCCATTGCTGCTAGCTAAATTCCACTTCTGTTTCTTTTCCCCCAGAGAGAAACATAGATTCTCTCACTAAAACTATCTTAGCTTTCCTAAGAGCAAGAGTCTACTTCTGGTTTATACTTGTGGAGGCTTTTTTTAAAAAATGATTTTATTTATTTATCTGAGAGAAAGAATAGATCCCCCAGTGAGCAGAGAGCCAGATGTGGAGCTCTATCCCAGGACCCCAAGATCAGGACCTGAGCTGAAGGCAGACAATCAACTAGGCCACCTAGGCACCCCTGGTTTCTACTTTTGAATGATATTCAAGTGATATCCATTTGTCTACCAGTTATTCCTTAAGATTCCTCTTGAAACGGTGTAGCTGGGGAGACATGTGCTATAGGATTACTATATTTTACTGCTGGGAAAGGTCATCTTAGTCTTCTCCCCAAAGTATCATTAGAAAGAGATGTCAGTTATTCATGCAGAAGCTGTGGATATCTGAGTCTGTCCTCTCTGGATCACATAATGATGCCCATGAACTATACATTATCCCACAAACTTTCTCCTTAAAACCTGTGGTCATCAACAAATACTTTCCTGGCTTTAGATCTGCATATTAAAATCAATTTGATGTCATGTGCTATGCATGTCTATTTTTCAAAATAGACAACCCACCTAGGGCCTTAGCATCTGATATTTTACAAAATCATGTGAAAATTCTGTATAATAAGAAACACATACATTTATTCTATGATATTTTTTTTTAAATATTTATATTTAAATTTTTTCTGTAATGGAAAAGTAATGATAAATCCCAACAAGGAAGGGAAAAGAGTAGAGTAAGGTAAAGTCAGACATTTTGGAGTTAGACAGAATTTGTTAAAATACAGTTCACTTTGGGCCAGTTATTTAAACCACCTGAGTTTTATAAATCAGCATAATTATTTCTTATTTATAGAGTTATTAAGCTAATGCATGTAAAAATAAACACAATAGAAGAGTCTCTTTAGGGATCAATATGTTTATCTATTTTTACTTTCACTTTCCCTAGATTATTTCCATGATAATTTCACTGGTTAGGCTGATTGACCCTGGGTGGGGGTAGGGTGTACTGTTTTAATCATTAGTAAACACATTTCAGAAGACAGCATTCAAAAGGAATGGTCAGTTAGCCAGATACTTTATACTTTAGTGTTTATTTTCTTGGAGAAGATTTATTTTCCTCTCTCTCTCTCCCACTGGATTAAATAGAAAACCACCAAAATTGTTTTCATTTTTGGTTTCCTCTTTTATGTCTTAAGAAATAACTTCCTATTTTACCTCACATCAAACACTGACATTTGGGATGCCGAAACCATTACTTGTCACTCTTTTAGCTCTCCCCACACGTTGTGAAACAGTTCAGATCCATTTATTTGTAACAGATGCTTCCTATATCCTTCCCCTGAGTCTCACCCCTCCTGGCTTTTATATGATTTCTTCTTCTCTGAGGAAGAAAGCAGAACTTCCAAGACATATCATGGAAAATCTTTGTACATCTGTTCCTCCCTGTTTTCTTACTTGGTAAATAATCTTTGGAAGATCTATACTATAGCTTACAAAAAGTGTGATATTCTGGTAGGCAGGCCTTATTTTAGTTACTGACAACGTCACATGTAAAGGAAAAATAATTTAAAAATGTAAATTTGAATTGCCAGATCATATTTTTTCAAACATGGAAAGTATCTCCTGGTGACCTGAAAAATCTATCCTCGTATAGATGATACTTCACTAAATCCTGCATGTAAGAAACTTATTCTTATAATTTTACTTCAGAAACAGAATTACCACAATTAAAATATCTGAGATCATTTGTGGTTAATATTGCTGAGAGTTAGAGTGAACATCCTTTTATTACAAACAAAACAATCACAAAATCTTAGCTATTAGTTTTAGTGGAAGACCAATCTAATTCCATTTCTTTTCACATATGACTTCTGGCACTTTGTCTTTATAAAAATTTAAGGAATAACAATATTCATCAGTATTACTGATCATGAAGCAAAAACAAAATTTAAGAAAGAGACAACTAAACATTCATAGTTGAAGATTTGAATACATCATAATCAGTTTACACAACTGAAAAGATTATTAGTTAGCAAGAATATGGTAGACTAGAACTCCATCAATCTGACCTAACTGAAGTTACAGCAACCTTTTGCCCAACAATAACACAATACATAGGATTTTAAACAGTTCATCTACATTCAAACACTCTGTAATGTGTTTAAAATAACTGAAATCATTTAAAATGTCTTAAAAATGAAAGGAATTTAGAAATTAGAAACAAATAAATATGGGAAATCCATTAATGTGGGGAATAAACGTGCATGTTGACCAAATAAGAAATTACAAGAAAAATTAGAACATATTTTGAGCTAAAGAAAAGAAAAGCAAACATACCCAAATTTATGGAATGCAGCTGAGGAAGCACTTACCTGAAATTTATATCTTCAAACATACACATATATACTTACACATTAAATAAAAGACTAGTCTGAAGTGAATTATGTAAATCTCCAGCTTAATAAACCAGGAAGAGAAATCCAAACGCGAATTGAGCAGAAGCAGGGAAATAATAAATATTAGAGTAGAAATCATGAATGTAGAAAAAAGAGAAACAACGGAGGAAATCACAAAACCAAAATATAAAACTATATTCACAAACTTTTACATAGTCTGACTAAAAAATAAAAAAGGAGACACAAACTACAAAAATAAAGCCTGAAGGAAGATATCACTATTGATAGTACAGAAAGTAAAAGGATCATAGTGACTTCCCTTGAAAAACTTTATGGCAACGAATTATACAATTTATATAAAAAGGAAAAAAAAACAAATTATATAAAATGGGAAAATGCTTCTAAGATAAAGTTTACCAAAGCTTCATCAAGAAAAATATGAAATATTTATATACCTACAACCAATAAGGAAATATAATTAATAAATAAGAAACTTCTCCTAAAAGAAATCCCAGACTCAAATAGCCATACCGATTAATACACTGACCATTTAAAAGAAACAAAACAGTTTTTCACAAACCCTGCCAGAACAGAGATGAGCAAATGCTTCCCAACTCACTCTGTGAAGCTAGTATTACCCTTGTACCTAAACCAGAGTCAGATATCTGATATATATCTATATAGATACATAATATATAATACCTACCAGATATTAACAATATAAATACAATAAAACATATTTTAAAAGACTACATCCATGGCCAGTTGAATTTATTGCAGCAATAAAATATTTCTTTAATATTTGAAAATCAGTCAGTATTAAGTCCCGTACTGGAGTAAGCTCAGTGCAGAGTCTAGCATGCTGATTTTAAAGAAGTAGCCAATGTTTCATGACCCTGGAGCAATCTCAGTTTATGCCCAAGTGCTCTGCCTAACTCATCCCAAACCAGGCACTAATTATTATTTTGTACCTAATTAATAGAATAAAAAACAAACTCATATGATCATCTTGATAGATGTGAGACAAGGACTGGAGAAAATCCAACACCATGTTTAAAACAAAACAAAACAAACAAACAAAAAAACTGTCAGTAATCTAAGAATAGAAGGAAACTTTCTCAACAATCCTACCCAAAAAAGAGCATCTATTAAAAAGACCCACTGCTAAAACCATACAGAAACATTGTACTAGAATTGTAATTCAGTTTATCCAGGCTACAGATCACAAGCTTTCAATATATAAAAGCAATCATATTTTTTGTATTATCAACAATCAAATTAAAATTCAAAATAATATCATTTCAAAAAGCACTGCAAATATTAGATGTTCGAGGTGAGTCTGACAGAAAGATAACCAAGAACCTGTACACTAAAACTAGGAAACATTTTGAGATAATTTAAACAATTAACATTAAGATATCAGTTTTCCTCAAAATGACCTAAAGATTCAATGCATTAGAAACAAAAGCATAGTGTTTGTTCTTAATAGGCTGACTGAAAAATTCATATGGAAATGCAAAAGAACTACAGTGGACAAAATAACTTTATAAAAGCACAAAGTCAGATGACCAGCAGTATCTGATTTCTATTTTAATCACCTAGCTTGGAATATCAACTGTATTTAATTATATAATTGTTTTAGTGATTGCCCTAGAGTTTTCTTTTTAAAACAATTTTTTTAAAAAAGATTTTACTGGACAGCCTGGGTGGCTCAATGTTTTAGTGCCGCCTTCAGCCCAGGGCCTGATCCTGGAGACTTGGATTGAGTCCCACATCAAGCTCCCTGTGTGGAGCCTGCTTCTCCCTCTGCCTGTGCCTGTGCCTGTGCCTGTGCCTGTGTGTGTGTGTGTGTGTGTGTGTGTGTGTGTGTGTGTGTGTGTATGTGTGTTTCTCATGAATAAATGAAGAAAATCTTTAAAAAAAAAGATTTTACTTGAGAGAGAGAGAAAGAACAAATGGTGGGAAGAAGCAGAGGAAGAGAGACAGAGAGAGAGAAAGGGAGAGAGAGAAAAGGAGAGAAGCAGACTCCTTGCTGAGCAGGAAGCTCAATATGGGGCTTGATCCAAGGAACCCCAGATCATGACCTGAGTTAAAGGCAGACGCTTAACCAACTGGGCCCCCTCAGGTGCCCCTAGTATTTTCAACATATATTTACAACTAATCAATGTCCACTTTCAAAAACACTATAGTATTTCATGAGTAATGCAAAACCTTATAATATGGTCAATTTTTCCTTCCCAGTCTTTGGAAGATTGCCATCATTAATTTAATTATAGGCTATAATCACCTAGTACATTTTTACCATTACTTGAAAATTTATCTATCACATTAAAAATAGGAAAAATAAAAGCTTTATTTGCCTTAATTTACTCCTTCTGGGATCCAATCTTCCTTTTTTTGTATGGATCTGTGTTTCTGTCCCATGTACTTTTTTTTCTCCCAAAAAAATGTCTAACATTTACTGTAAGATAGGTCTGGTGATGATGAATTCCTTTAGATTTTAGTGGTCTGAAAAAGTCTTTATTTCCCCTTCTCTTTAAAAGAAATTTTGGTTTATAAAGAATTTTAAGTTGGTGGGTTTTTGGTGTTTTGGGGGGTTTTTTGTTTGTTTTTAATTCTGTATTTAAATATTTTACTACTTCATTCTCTTCTTATTTGTATGGCTTCTAAAAAAAGTCCATTGCAATTCTTATCCATTTTACCCTATAAGAAATGGTATTTTTATAATCTGTTTTTTTTTTGTATCCACTGTTTTCTGCAGTTTGAATAGGATATATTGCCTGCCTATATATTTTTTGGATAGCTATCCTGCTTAAGGTCTCTGAGCTTCTTGGATCTATGGTTTGAATCTTCCATTCATTTTGGAATGTTCTCTGACATTATTATTCAAATATTTCTTCTGCATATTTTTACCTTTTTTCTCCTTCTGAAATGCCAATTATGTATGCTACACCTTACAACTTATTCCATGGTTCTTGAATATACTCTTACGCTTTACATTCTCTTTTCCCTTTGCATTTCAGATGGGGTGTTTCTACTGACATATTTTTCAAGCTCACTGATTCTTTCCATGGCCATTTCAAGCCTACTAATGAGTCCATCAAAGACTTATTTTTTTTATTTGTGCAAAAGCATTTTTGGTTTCCTGTGTTTCACTTCAGTTTTTTTTTTTTTTTTTTTTTTTGGAGTTTCCATCTCTCTGCTTCTGGTACCTGTCTGCCCTGCTCGCTGTCTACTTTTTAAAATTACTGTTTTAAGCATATTAAGTCATGGTAATTTTAATTTCCCTGTCTGGTAATTCCAACATCTATGTCATAGCTGAGTCTGGTTTGATGCTTGTTTTGTCTTCTCACACTGTATTTTTCTTTTTTTTTTACTTTTTTAGCATGCCTTATAATTTTTGATGCAAACTGGACATATGAATTGATAAATGGTAAGCAAAATAAATATTATTTCAGAGTAAGATTAATGTTAATCTGGTAAGGAGTTGGGCCAGGTTTAATATTTGCTGTGGTAATAGCTGTCAAAGCTTCATATTTCCCTCATGTCCTTTTTCTACTCTCCCCTGTTGTCTTTGGGTTTTTCTAAAAACACCTCCCTAAATACAGACTGAGCCTTGTGGCTTTTTTAGCTATAATTCAATGTTATTATGCTAGAACCCTGCTGATATAATGGTAAACTGTAGTAATGGGCAGCAATCTGTAATCTTACTATTAAATCTCAGTGTTTTAGTACAATTTTGTTCCTAGCTTGATCTTTACAAGTGTTTCGTAGCTTCCCACTTCCATTCTCCTTATTTGAAATAGTTTGACTAACAAGAGCTTTAAATGATACACTGGACCAGATGGATTTCACAGATATTTACAGAACTTTACATCCGAATGCAACTGCATACACATTCTTCTCAAGTGCACATGGAACTTTCTCCAGAATAGATCACATGTTGGGACACAAATCAGGTCTCAAAGATGCTAAAAGATTGGGATTGTCCCCTGCATATTGTCAGACCATAATGCTTTGAAACTTGAACTCAATCACAAGAGAAATATGGAAGAAACTCAAACATGTGGAGGTTAAAGAGTATCCTGCTAAAAGATGGAAGGGTCAATGAGGAAATTAGAGAAGAATTAAAAACATTCATGAAAAAAAATAAAAACATTCATGGAAACTAATGAGAATGAAGATACAACTGTTCAAAATCTTTGGGATACAGCAAAAGCAGTCCTGAGAGGGAAATACATCGCAATACAAGCATTCCTCAAAAATTGGAAAAAAAACTCAAATACACAAGCTAATCTTGTACCTAAAGGAACTGGAGAAAGAAGAGCAAATAAAACCTACACCCAGCAGAAGAAGAGAGTTAATAAAGATTCGAGCAGAACTCCATGAAATAGAGACCAGAAGAACTGTAAAACAGATCAACAAAACCAGGAGTTGGTTCTTTGAAAGAATTAATAAGATAGATAAACCATTAGCCAGCCTTATTTAAAAAAAAAGAGAAAAGACTCAAATTAATAAAATCATAAGTGAGAAAGGATAGATCACCATCAATACCAAGGAAATACAAACGATTTTTAAAACTTATTATGAGCAGCTATACACCAATAAATTAGGCAATCTAGAAGAAATGGATGCATTTCTGGAAAACTGCAAACTACCAAAACTGGAACAGGAACAAAGAGAAAACCTGAACAGGCCAATAACCAGGGAGGAAATAGAAGCAGTCATCAAAAACTTCCCACGACACAAAAGTCCAGGGCCAGATGACTTCCCAGGGGAATTCTATTAAGCGTTTAAAGAAGAAACAATACCTATTCTACTAAGCTGTTCCGAAAGATAGAAAGGGATGGAATACTTCCAAACTCGTTTTATGAAGCCAGCATCCCCTTAATTCCAAAACCAAAGACCCCACCAAAAAAAGAGACTTATAGACCAATATTCCTGATGAACACAGATGCAAAAATTCTCAACAAGATACTAGCCAATAGTCTCCTACAGTACCTTAAGAAGATTATTCACCATGACCAAGTGGGATTTATCCCTTGGATGCAAGGCTGGTTCAACACTCGTACAGTAATCAATGTGATAGATCATATCAACAAGAGAAAAAACAAGAACCATATGATCCTCTCAATAGATGCAGAGAAAGCATTTGACAAAATACAGCATCCATTCCTGATCAAAACTCTTCAGAGTATAGGGGTAGAGGAAACATTCCTCAGCATCTTAAAAGCCATTTATGAAAAGCCCACAGAAAATGTCATTCTCAGTGGGGAAGCACTGGGAGCCTTTCCCCTAAGATCAGGAACAAGACAGGGATGTCCACTCTCACCACTGCTATTCAACATAGTACTGGAAGTCCTACCCTCAGCAATCAGGCAACAAAAAGAAGTAAAAGGCATACAAATTGGCGAAGGAGTCAAACTCTCCCTCTTTGCAGATGACATGATACTATACATAGAAAACCCAAAAGACTCCACCCCAAGATTGCTAGAACTCATACAATAATTAGGCAGTGTGGCAGGATACAAAATCAATGCCCAGAAATCAGTGGCATTTCTGTACACTAACTATGAAACTGAAGAAAGAGAAATTAAGGAGTCAATCCAATTTACAATTGCACCCAAAAGCATAAGATACTTAGGAATAAACCTAACCAAAGAGGTAAAGGATCTGTACCCTAAAAACTCCAGAACACTTCTGAAAGAAATTGAGGAAGACACAAAGAGATGGAAAAATATTCCATGCTCATGGATTGGCAGAATTAATATTGTGAAAATGTCAATGCTGCCCAGGGCAATTTACACACTTAATGCAATCCTATCAAAATACCATGGACTTTCTTCAGCAAGTTGTAACAAATCACCTTAAGATTTGTGTGGAATCAGAAAAGAACCCGAATAGCCAGGGGAATATTAAAAAAGAAAAGCAGAGTCGAGGGCATCGCAATGCCAAATTTCAAGTTGTACTAAAAGCTGTGATCATCAAGCCAGTGTGCTACTGGGGCAAAAACAGACACATAGATCAATGTAACAGAATACAGAACCCAGAAATGGGCCCTCACTCTATGGCCAACTAACATTCAACAAAGCAGAAAAGACTATCCACTGGAAAAAGGACAGTCTCTTCAATAAATGGTACTGGGAAAATTGGACAGCCACGTGCAGAAGAATGAAACCAGACCACTCTCTTTCACCACACACAAAGATTAACTCAAAATGGATGAAAGATCTAAATGTGAGACAAGAATCCATCAAAATCCTAGAGAAGAACACAGGCAACACCCTTTTTGAACTTGGCCACAGCAACTTCTTGCAAGATACATCTATGAAGGCAGGGGAAACAAAAGCAAAAATGATCTATTGGGACTTAATCACAATAAAAAGCTTCTGCACAGCAAAAGAAACACTCAACAAAACTAAAAGACAACCTACAGAATGGGAGAAGGTATTTGCAAATGACGTATCAGATAAAGGGCTAGTATCCAAGATCTATAAAGAACTTAATAAACTAAACAGCAAAGAAACAAACAATCCAATCATGAAAGGGGCAAAAGACATGAACAGAAATTTCACCAAACAAGACATAGACATGGCCAACAAGCACTTGAGAAAATGTTCCGCATCACCTGCCATCAGGGAAATACAAATCAAAACCACAATGAGCTACCACCTCACACCAGTGAGAATGGTGAAAATTAATAAGACAGGTAACAGCCAATGTTGGAGAGGATGTGGAGAAAGGGGAACCCTCTTGCACTGTTGGTGGGAATGTGAAACCTCTTGCACTGTTGGTGGGAATGTGTACAGCCACTCTGGAAAACTGTGTCGAGGTTCCTCAAAGAGTTAAAAATAGAGCTACCCTACGACCCAGCAATTTTACTGCTAGGAATTTACCCCAAAGATACAGATGCAGTGGAATGCAGGGACACCTGCACCCCAATATTTATAGCAGCAATGTCCAGAAGAGCCAAACTGTGGAAGGAGCCTTGGTGTCCATCGACAGATGAAAGGATAAAGAAGATGTGGTATATGTATACAATGGAATATTACTCAGCCATTAGAAATGACAAATATCTACCATTTGCTTCATTGTGGATGGAAGGTAGAGTATTATGCTGAGCTGAGTGAAGTAAGTCAATCAGAGAAGGACAAACATTATATGATCTCATTCATTCGGGGAATATAAAAAATAGTGAAAGGGATTATAGGTGAAACAGGAAAGAAAATGAATGGGAAATATCAGTGAGGGTGACAGAACATGAGAGACTCCTAACTCTGGAAAATGAACAAGGGGTAGTGGAAAGGGAGGTGGGCCGGGGGTGGGGGTGACTGGGTAACGGGCACTGAGGCAGGCACTTGATGGGATGAGCACTGGGTGTTATGCTATATGTTGGCAAATTGAACTCCAATAAAAAAGAAAATAAAAGAAACAAGTTTGGCGAAATAGGCCTGCCCTGTAAAATTGTCCTCCTTCCAAGTGGGATAAGGCTCTGATAAAGTCCTTTTCTTGGAAAAGTAGGCCTTTGTTTTGCAGAATTATCTGGATGTATTTCAAAGTGGTTACATTTCTCCTGCCCTGCCAGGATTATGAGATTTTTCTTGTCTCCTCACTATTCAAATGTAGTGGGTTCTTGAGGGTGAAACACACAAAATTATGGAGGCTCGTCTACCAATGCAGCCTCCACCCGTTTGCCCATCTCATGCTAATCCACCCTTGGCCTGCAGCAAGTTACTATTTAAGTTGTCCTACCTGTTTATGGTTCCAGTAGCATCTGCTCTAGGTAAGTGTATCTCTAATGTGATTCTCTTTAATTGCAATCTCTGAATTTTGGGGTGGTCAAGTGCCATGGGAATCAGAAATCTCTCATGAGCCTAAGAAAATCACTGAACTTCAATTTATTCAACTTCTTTTCTTGGTGTAAGTACAAGAGTGCTAATATCCAAGTTCTTTTCATGTTGTAGCTGAAACCCGAAGTCACAGATGGAGTTTTATTCAAAAATAAATCAGTGTTCAATTTTTCAACTTAAAAAAATCTTAATATGGAACTATTCACAAATCTGTATGTCATCTTTGTTCAGGGGTCATGCTTCTCTTCCCTGTGTGGTTCCAATTTTAGTATAGGACTGCTATAGTGAGTGCTTGTTTTTTATTTTATACAATGCTGTCTGGGTGAGCTGAGTTTAATAGTCCACTTATAGTTGGCTTTATTTGATAAAGAGATGAGGGGTCAGAAAAGAGTTTTATTATATTGCCAAAAGTAGAGAAAAGAAGAAGGAAGGCTCATCAGTTGAACGATTGGCAGAGACAGACTGAGCAGCTGATGGACTTATTTCTCTAAGGAGAAACACTGAGGATGAAATTGGAGATGCTCAGATTCAAAGCCAATGATGTGTAAAAAAGAGAAAATGAGAGGGTCATTTTTCCAGTTCTTTTAGTCCTGCAGAGTTATTCTAGCATCTGAGAGAGATTTGGGACCATCAATGATTGCACCTTCTGCATTGATTCCATTTTCACCATAAGCATCAGAAATAATGATGGAAGCAAAGCACATTTTGGTAACATCTTTATCGGAATTAATCAATAATACAGTGAGTAAAGGGGAGGAGAAAATGGCTATGGCAAAGTGATGATTATTGCCCTATTTGGGGGTTTTTAGTACACTTGTAACATTGACTGGAGATTAACATAAATCGATGACTCAGCATGGGGCTGATTTCCTATAACAGTAAATGAGATGAGAGACAATAAAATTTGTGCTGTAACTATTACTCTGACTTTAAAATACTTACAGGCTGGCATGACTTGGAAAAATTTAAATTTTCAAGTTAACTTCTAAATAGAATCCAGTTCTACTTTGATATGTAAATGTTAAATCACAAGTCAAAAGGAAATGAAGGACATTAAATTATTCTTAAATTAAGCATCTGCATATGATACTGTTCTTAATTTCTTTGTCTGAATTTTCCAATATATACTCAAAAGTTCAAACTAAATGAAACTTTTAATTATAGAAAATAGCTACATGTATTTAAAAAAATAATCAGAATATAACTTTTAATGACATGTTGATTTTATATTTGAGTTAAATGACATTTGTATTCCACAATTTCTCATCTTAAGAAAGGAAGCAAATTAAGAATGAATGTGGATACATAATTGTGATTGCCATTTTAGTAGGACAATTAGGGAAATGCCAGGAACTTTTTATCCTGTGTAGTATTAATGCAATATGCTAATTAAATAATACCCTGAGAACTCTAATAATAGACAACTTTGTCCTTTAGAAGCCACAGATGGGTGGCTGAATATTGGTATAAATCAGAATGACAAAGTTAAGTAAAAGATATGAAGACACATTATTTTCATAAAATGAGGTGTCTAAGCACATTTTAAATATTATTTTTCATATATTTTGTCCTTCTTTCCATTCTAGATCATATATTTGCCCTTTGTTTTCATGAAATGTTTTATGAAATATACAAGAATGTTTCAAATGCTTTGCTACTAGATGATTAAGGGTAAAATCCATTGAATTTTGTTTCTTAGAGAAAATACTCATTTTTTCATTGCTTGACTCTGAATTTTTATTGCAGAATTAAATACCAAATTTATTAAATTTTCTGTTGCCAATTTGAAGAAAATAAAGAGAACAAATAGTGGCTTATGTATATTATATAGTCATTTTCAAAAAGAATATTGCCTATATTGAGTAAGAGCAATGAGAAAGCTTAATATCCTTCTGTTTCTTTACACAAGATTTACTATTCACTAAACAGAGTAATTACCACAGCAATTGTTACAACACAAATACACTCAATACACATTAATGAAGCACATAAGAAGGCAAAGGTATTGCTATTTATCTTTATTAAGCTTTTCAATTTAAAAATATTCAATTCGCATAATTTAGAGAAAATATGCAATTAGTGAACTTTTGTTTACCTTTGACAATCTAATTAACAGTGAAAGCATGTAGAAAGATAAAAGTCACTGAAGTTTATGTTAGGTACCTGCTTACACTTCAAATAAAATTAAATCATTTATTGAGGCTTGGAGAGAAGTGCACTGAGTTTTAGGAGATTTGAACTTTAACCTCAACTGTACAACCATTGTTAGGTCTTCACACTTACTCCTTTTACTGCGAAATGATTAATAATGTAAAATTACTCATTGATGGGAACTAACAATATGATGAGTGGCCTCTTTAAATTAGCTCTTAGAAAGAAATATTAATGGTTCCACTACTTCATTGGATTTTTTTTTCAATTCTTTACGTGGGTTGAGAGGTTTTGAAGACCTACAATGTATTCATTCTAAGGGGCAAAAATTGAATAACTAGATTATTATAGTTACAAAAGTTAAATGAATTTATGTGTTTTCTGTAAAACGACTTACCACCGTTGAAAATTCATAAAATTCTGTCATTTGTATTTTTTCTCATTGTGCTTCAATACAGAAATATCAAACTATTGTGCAAGTACTTATAATTTTTAAAAGGTCCTATAAATAGGACCTTTTAAATATTCTTAAGGTATTGAGAGTAGACAATAAGAATAATGCATGTACTATAGAGAGTTGCGATATATCATCTTTTTAAATTTGTATAATTAAAGATAAAGCCTTAGAATCTTAGCTCTTAATAAAATGCATCGTATAGTCTAGGTGATTTGTAAGTAATACAATGGCTTTTGACTTTGAATTGCAATTCGGAACATTACATGTGATTTTGAAAAATGCATAGTACATAGAAATAAATTTAACTCCTTAACTTGAGGAAAACTAAAGATGTATTTGTCCAGCTATCATACCTGCTCAGATATTATTACTTGTTCTTCATTTCACACTAACGATGAACAGTATTACTTATGGGAAAAAGTACAAAATATGCTCCTCACTGTATTTCCCTTGAAAGTTGCTATCTATGAATTCATTCATGAACTCAAATTGCTATATTTGGGATATGTTTCTCTGTTAACTACATACGAATTTCCACAGGGATATATCCCCCCCCCCCCCAAGATAACTCTCGTTTTCTAAAAAGTTTCTTTTTCTGATGGGGTACACTGAAGATGAAAAAGAAAGTGAGCTACTTTTTTTTAATTGAGCATATATCTCACAAAGTAATCTTGGAACAACCTTATTTCCAAATAATACAATTGAAAGAGAAGTTAAGATATATCTTAAACACCTCAGAGATTAAAAATAATTAAAATACATTTCTATTAGATCTGATCTACTAGATCAGAAATCTTTCCTGACCATGCCATTTTTATTTTATTTTAGCACAGGTAGATACACTCCATAAATTCTAACCATCTTTGCAATTTGAGTCTATAAGTCATAACCAGCATCATTTTTATTACATAGAAATGACATCATAAATTGCTAAATGACATTTCTATATTTATAGTGCAAATGACAATTCTTAAGTGGATATATTTTACATTCCCTTGTAAGAGTTTGAGATTAGAATTAGAACATGGATACGGCTTGGATCCTAAATACTTTTCTTACTATTGAAATGTCTTTTATAAAAATTACTATAAAGTTGGATTTTCTTTAGTCCAGAATAATTCATTAGTCTGAAAGGTTTTTACATAATTGTAAAGCAATTAGGAAGATCTGAGGTTATATGAATGTTTCATTAATCCTAGGATCTTGTCTTGAAATCTTAATACAAACTGAATGCATAAATGAAAAGCTAACTCAGTAGGAGAAAAGAAACTTCTCCTAATCTTAATCTGTGAACTAAAATCCAGGCATTTTTATCTTATCATTTCTCCAATATATCTTTCTATATTTTGTGGTAGTTTACATTGATTATTCAAAATATTTACTGCCTCCCCATACCAAAATTTTCAAAAGGAAAACTGTCTTTTGCACACATTGATTTCAGGTTTGTCATGTGGCCTGCTTTGTCCAATGGGATGTAAACTTTAAGAGCTATCATATAGTTTTACCATTGCTATTTTCCTTTTGACTTCGAAAGTCAAGGTTCCAAATGGCAGTTGCTTCTTTACCATTTAAGCTCTGGAGTGAAGAGGACATGGAGCTTATGCTGAATAAAAAGTACGTTTAGCAACAGGAACTAAACTTTTCTTGTTATAAAACCACTAAAACACAGTGTTTTTGTTTTTAATAGTTGTATAACTTAGCCTAAGCACATTGACAAAATACTTAATTTATCTGTATTTGGCAGCACTTATTTACATACTTTTGGCATAGTTTATTGATATAAAGTTAAAAGTTAATGTCCCCAATTGGAAAGCAGGATAAGATCTATATATTTTCTTAACATCATATACACATAAATAATTAAAAGCTAAAATATACTTACAAGTTTGATGACAAATCTGGTTTTACTTAGCCTCCTCTTATTTTACTTTGTTGGAGTACCTTATGATAAAAAATTGACCACAAACTACATTATTCCCAATATGCCACTGAATCTCAGAGAATTAGTAGCTCTCCTTGATTTATGGTTCCAGTCTAATTTCACAGAGCTCTATCAGCAAACTCATTTTGACACTCTTGAGCTACAACTATAGCAATTCATTTACAACATTCCCCAAACAAATTTCAACTTCACTAACAGATTGTGCTTGGCTGAAGCTGTTGGTAATTTAAAATAGCTGGAATCCTAATGTAAGTTTATAATGAAATGTCTGACAAGACTCTAACATGGGAGTCTCCTAATGATTTTGTAATGTTTTGACAATCTTGAAAATATGTTTTAAAAAAAGCTAGCAAATGCAAGTTTTCCCTAAGCAAAATATCCCATCTGTTCAAAAAAATCTTTCAAAATACCAAAAGCACTAACCACAGTGTAGGAAGAAGCAGTTGTGTGATTTCATTTCTTTAAATAAACGATCCTTTGATGAGATAAATAATAGGAATTGTAGAAACCTTTAAAAACTTGAGTTTATAATGCAATTGCCTGGTAACCTTTAAAGGTAAGTGACTGAGGGAATTGTTAAAGATCCCTCAACTGTGGCCAAATGTGTCCTGAATTCTCCGATTAGAAGAGCTGAAAGGCATATTTAAAACCTTATTAGTTTAAAGCACAAAGAAAAAAGTGAGTTTTATACTAAATAGGGTACTGAATGGGCTCCTTTTACACAGTTATCATGAACATTAATCATTTCTTGCTCCAGTTGAGGGGATTTTGACAATTCCCCTTACAAGTCACCTTTAAAGCTATTCTATCAAGTGGATGAGACCCCAATATTGAATTGAGTTCTCCACAGGTTAGCTCAGATGATTGCAAATCACTTTGAGTTCCATAGTCTATTGTGAGATACCCATCTGTATAACCTAGAGAAGGTTAAAATTAACACCTTCCTTTTGTATATGGAGATTTTTCCAGTTTTCAAAGTTATCTCACATATTCAATTCTATATAATAAATATATAGTCCTAGGTTCTCTGTTTCAAATGTAATGAAACTGAGGCCCGGAGCTTAAATAATCCATATGGTCAACTGTATGAGAATTTTTAATGCCGATTCATTAAAGTACCTTCCTTCCCTCCCACTTTTCTCCCTTTCTTCTTTCATTCTTTCTTTCTACAGAAATAGCTGGATTTTTTCTCTATAATCTTGCTTTTAAAAGATAGCAAAAACAATGGTTCCTACTATCATAAATTACTAAAAGGGATGTATAAAATTATTAATTTAAATTTATCTATTTTTAGCAATTAAGAAAAATGTTACTTGCACTTCATTTAAGTTAGACATCCCTATTAAAATTCAAAATAAATATTTCTCTTATTTCTTCATTTCAGCCAACACATTTCAGACTGCTATATTTTTCTGCTTATGTTGCATGTTCAAGGAAAATTACCTATGGATCTTATAGTCTATCTGACCATGTTTGCAATTCTACCTTAAGAGACTTATTTTGAAGCAAACACATATTTCCATTGGCAAGTTTGTAGGTTTTAGTTGTTGATTCAGAGAGCGGCAGTTAACATTCAAAGCTAGATTCAACATGAACTGAATGCATCTTAAGCTATAGTGCCCCTCACTTATCAAGGTCCCTTCTAAATTAAGTCACTTTCATACCTAATTTTATAATCCGGTGTTTTTCTTAAAGAGATTGCCCAAATTAAAATAAACTTTAGGTTCTAAAATATGGATAATCCATTACTTATCATCCATATTAATACAAATGGAAAATTCCTCAGTAACCTTATTTATTATTTATTTATTTATTTATTTATCCCAGTAACTTTAAAGTTTGTCATATGTATTTAACTTTAATACTCTTAAAATTGCCATCAGTATTAAGACAGATTAAAGAGATTATTTCTAAAGGTTAGCACAAAAGGGGTGACCATAAAATTTCCAATTAAAACCAGGTTACTTTTCAGAGATAACATAAACCATGTTTATCCCAACCTGAATATATAATTTCTTATAGTAATCAAGAATGTAGATTTTCTGAAACTGTGGTATCTCAGTTTCCTGTTTCTTTGCACACAGGTATAGACAATTGGATAAAGTTTAGCATTTAGTGCATAAACTAGAGAAGTAAAGATTCAGGAAGACTTGCCAGATATTTTCAATTGTCAAGGCTGTGTGAATTAAAGGTGCACTTGTCCCATGTCTCTCATGGTTATGCAACTAGAATAAATAGAAGTCAAGAACGGAAGTTGAGTTCATTATAAGGAAGATTTGTGCCTCCCTTTTCAGAACAAAAACTCATATGTGCTTTGTCACAGGTTTATATTTTCATAGAAATAAGATGTCCCATTAAAAGACAAAAAAATGTGAAAAAATTGTGTCCACTGAGAAAAATCATAGAAGTTCTATGATTTGAAGTAGATCATATAGTGGTTAACAAGTTTGGCTCCACAGTCAGACATCCTAAACTTGGATTTTATCTTTTCCCTATAAAGTCCTGAATTTCTAAAAGGAAATGTAAGTTAATGCCTAGAGAATACACCGATCTTATTTGTATTATTGCTAAGATATTATTTAGAGCTAATTAGAGCACAACACATATATACTCTAGAAATGATCATTTTCTGTCTAAGAAGCAAAACTTTTGAGGGTACATTGTTTAGGTGGCCTTGTACTGCCACACATCACACACAGCACATATACAGACATAAACACACATAGAAAATCAGCTGCCTTAAGGAAACAAGAACATGTCTCACCTCACATGCAAAGAAATTATTTTTTTAAAGATTTTATTTACTTATTCATGAGAGACATACAGAAAGAGGTAGAGACATAAGGCAGAGGGAGAAGAAGGCTCCATGTAGGCAGCCAGATGTATGACTTGATCACAGGATCCCAGGATTACACCCTGAGCCAACGGCAGACGCTCAACCACTAAGCCACCCAGGCATCCCACATGCAAAGAAATTTAAAGTAAAGGATGGATCCAGAGAAATGAAATAATTTTGGATTCATAAGCTCTTCAAAAAGTCATGTACTTCTATATCAGGTATTATAATCCTCAGGCACCAACTGTTAGATATTTGATCATGATGTCAGTTTATACTGGGAAGGAATACCCATGAACCTTTAACCTGTAGCATCCATAGTTATAAGTATGTGGTGCAGGTCTTCCCATTAAGGAGAGAAAGGTATGTCATGGAAATGGAAGACAACTTCAAGTCTCCAACGTTCTTCACATTGCTCAAAGGTATTTGAAATTTGGGAGTGAAATCTTATTTATATGTAGAATTTAAAGAAAAAAATAAACAAGCATAGTGGGGGGTGGGGTGGGGAGGCAAACCAAAACAAAGGTCTTAACTGTAAAAAACAAACTAATGGTGATGGGGGGTGGAATAGGTGGGGAGATGGGTTAAATAAATAACGGGGATTAGGAATACACTCGTGATGAGCACTGGGAATTATATGGAAGTGTTGAATCACCATATGGTACACCTGAAACTAATATTACACTGTATGCTAACTGGAATTTAAATAAAAACTTACAAAAACTGAGAGTGAAATCTTGCATTTCACACCTAAAATAAACACGAATGTGTTTCTACAACGCTGAAAAAAATCATTAAATATATTAGTATAATAACAATAACTTAAGGTTGGTTTGAGCTTTACATTTTGATTTTATAATATTCCACATATTATGAAGTTAATAAATATGACAGATCCTACCAAATTTTTGAGCTAGCAATCACTCCTCTACTATCCTTATTTATATACTATTTTTTTCTGCCAGCTTTGAGGTATAATTGACAAATAAAAGTACAAAAGTACAACTTTTTAAACAGTACAACTTGATGAAATGATTACCACAATTGGGCTAATTAACACATCCATTACCTCACATAGTTACCATGTTGGGATGAGAACACTTAATATTTACTCTCTTAGCATATTTCAAGTAACCACATTCACCATGCTGCACATTATATCTCCAGAATTTATTCATCTTATAACTGAAAATTTGTACTCTTTTACCAACATCCCCCCATATGCCCCACCCCCAAGCCCCTAGTTACCAACATTCTATTCTCTGGTTCTATGAATTTGACTTTTTTGGATTCCACATATAAGTGAGATCATACATTTTATATTTGACTTATTTCTCCAAGTTTATCCATGTTGTCACAGATGACAATTTTTTATGGCTGAATAATATTTTATTTCATATATCACATTTCATTTCATATATCACATTTTCTTTCCCATTCATCTGTGAACAATTATTAAGGTTGTTTTTGTATCTTGGGTATTCAGAAAAATGCTACAGTGACCATGCTAGTACAGATACCTCTTGGAGAAACTGCTTTCATTTCCTTTAGAAATATATACAGAAGTGGTACTCCTGTATCATATAGAAGTTTTATTTTAAATTTCTTAAGGAACTGCATGCTGTTTTCCATATTGGCTGCACCAATGTACATTCAAGCCAAAGTGCACAAGGATTTTCCTTTCTGCACATCCTTGACAATATTTGATATCTCTTCCCTTTGTCATAACAGCCATCCCAACAGGTGTGAGGCGATATTTCATTGTGGTTTTGATTTGCATTTCCTAATGATTAATGACTTTTGAGTACCTTTTCATAATCTTGTTGGTTATCCATATGCTTTTAAAAAAATGTCTAAATAGGTCCATTGCTCATTTTTCATCAGGTTATTATTTGCTACAGTTGTATTAGTTCCTTTTATATTTTGGGTACTAACCTTCTACCATATGCATGGCTTGTAAATATTTTTTTCCCCATTCTATAGGTTGTCTTTTCATTTTTTGGTTGTTTGCTCACTGTGCAGTAGCTAAAAAGCTAAAAACGTTTGATGTAGTCTCACTTGTTTATTTTTGCTTTCGTTGCCTGTGCTTTTGATGTCTATCCAAAAATAATTTCCAAGACCAATATCAAGAAGTTTTCCCCTATGTTTTTCTTCCAGTAATTTTATGGTTTCTGGTATTACATCTTGCACTGCTAGGTCAGGAAACAAGTATTTGATGCCAGTTAGCAGCTATGTGGGGGACACCAAAGATGATATTGGCATAAGCAATACCTTGTTACTTGTATTATTCTGAATATAAAATTTAAGCAGGATCATCAGATAACATCACACATGCCTTAAAAAAGGAAATGAACTGTTTATTTAAACTGTCCTTTTTATATGTATTTACTAATATATGTATTTATATATGTATTGGTATGTTTATGTATATAAAACTTGGGAATATTTACTTCTCTAGAAATGAAGCATCTTCACTATGATTTTTTTGTGTTTGCTTATTTTTACAATTGTCTATAGCTGCAAAATGTTTCAATTGCAACTTGAGAAAAAACTGAATTGTTTCTAATTTTCATCATCAGTTCTTGCCTTTCAATTACACATTAAGTGTCCTATGGAAAAAATTCTTGATATAGTTCAGCAAGTATGTATGTTAAACACATATGTACCTATGTAATTATTCCATATAATGATAAATAACTACATTATTTAAAGATTTAAAATTTACTTTTCAGATGTATTATATAATATTTTTACATTGATTTTTACACTTGGAATTAAAGAATTTTGAAAAAGGAATTACTGTGTATATAAACAATTTTTGGAAGTTATGTTTAATTGTCTACTTTCTGAATATTTTTCTTCTGTTTTAATCCCACTGGGAAAGAAATAATTATTAGTGTCAGATTTAATTTTTTAATTAATTTTTTCATTTACTTTCCGCATGCTATTATTATTTTACTTTATTGTAACATTTCATTGATAAGTAGTATAGGTATAAAAAATATCACCATTCCAAGGTTATAATAATGATTTTCCATAGAAGACTATTTGATAAAGATCAAACCAGCATTCTTCCATGATCTTTCTTTCTTTCTTTCTTTCTTTCTTTCTTTCTTTCTTTCTTTCTTTCTTTCTTTCTTTCTTTCTTTCTTTCTTCTTTCTTTCTTCTTTCTTCTTTCTTTCTTCTTCCTTTTCTTTCTTTTCTTTCTTCTTTTCTTTCTTTTTTCTTTTTCTTCTTCCTCTTTCTTCTTTCTTCTTCTTTTCTTTTTTCTTCTTTCTTCTTCTTCTTTCTTGCTTCTTTCTTTCTTCTCTTTTCTTTTCTTTTCTTTCTTTCTTCTTTCTTCTTTGTTCTTTCTTTCTTTCCTTTCTTTCTTCTGTCTTTCCTTCTTTCTTTGCTTTTTTCTTTCTTCTTTTTCTTTCTTTTTTTCTTTTTCTTTCTTTTTCTTTCTTTCTTTCTTTTTTTTTCTTTTTCTTGTTCTTTTCGTTTTGTTTCTTTTTCTTTCTCTTTCTTCTTTCTTTTGCTTTCCTTTCTTTCGTTCTTCTTTCCTTTTCTTTCTTTGTTTGCTTTTTCTGTTCGTTTGTCTTTCGCTTCTTTCTTTCTTTTTTCGTATCTTTCCTTCGTTTTTCTTCTTTCTTTCTTCTATCTCTTCACTTTCTTGCTCTTTTCTTTTCTTCTTCTTCCTTTTCTTTTTTTTTCTGTTTTTTTTTTCTCTTTTTTACTCTTTCTATTCTCTTTTTTTTTTGTCTTGCTTTTTTCTTTTTTTTCTTTTCTTTCGTTCTTGTTTTCTTTTTCTTTCTTTTTTCTTTCTTTCTTCTTCTTTCTTTTTTTCTTTTTCTTCTTATTCCTTGCTTTTTTTTTTCTTTCGCCGCTTCTTTTTCCCCCCCTTACCCTTTCTTTGGTTTTTTTTTCAATCTTTTTTCCTCTCTTCTTCCCCGCCCTTCCTATTTTCTTTTGTTTTTTTCTTAGCTTTTCTTATTTGTCTTTTTTCCTTCCTTTCTTTTCTTTCTCTTTTCTCTTTTCGTTTCTTCTTTCTTTCTCTCTTTCTTCCTGTGCTTTCTTTCTTCTCTTTCTTTTCGTTTCTATTCTTTCTTTCTTTTCTTTCCTTTCTTCTTCTCTTGTCCTTTCTTTTTGTTCTTGTCTTTCCTTTTCTTTTCTTTCTTTCTTTTCCGTCTCTTCTGTCTTTTCATATGGGGGGTGGGCTGTTCTTTTCTTTCTTTTATTCTTTCTTTCTTTGCTTTCCTTTTTTTTCGTCTTTTTCTTTCTTTTCTTCTCTTTCTTTCCTTTTCTTTCTTTCTTCTTCTTTCATTCTTTTTTCTTTCTCTTTCTCTTTTTCTTCTTCTTTTTATTCTTTTCTTTTCTTTACGAATTTCTTTTGAATCCGGAACTTCTCTTTCTCTTTTCTTTCTTTTCGGTTGTTTAAATCTTAATCATCTTTAACCTTCGGGTAAATCTTATAATTCTACTTATCTAACATTGTAGTCAATAATCTTTCTTTCTTTCTTTCCTTCTTTCTTTCTTCTTTCTTCTTCTTTTCTTTCTTTCTTTCTTTCTTTCTTTCTTTCTTTCTTTCTTTCTTTCTTTCCTTTCTTTCTTTCCTTTTTCTTTCTTTTTAAGATTTTCTTTATTTATTTGAGAGAGAGTAAACAAAAGACAGAGCACAAGCAAGGGGAGGGGCAGAGGGAGAGAGAGAGAAGCAGATGCTCCGCTGAGCAGGGAGCCCAATGCAGGGGTCCCATCCCAGAACCCAGGGATCATGACCTGAGCTAAAAACAGATGCTTAACTGACTGAGTCAGCCAGGCACCCCATTCCATGACTCCTTTCTGTTATAGATCCTGTCTGTGTGTCTATGATCTTCTTATCAAGTCAGTAAGAGATCTAATTTGATTTGTATCTTCACTTTTTTCTTCTTCTTTGAATTAAATTGTGAGCATCTTTTATAAAATGCATACATATGTTAATTAATTTATAGTAATTAAATTATTTGGGAAGACACAGGAGATTTTTAAAGATATTTCAAGGAATAGTAAGGCAATTCAGTTGAGTTCCTCAGGCAACACATCCATAACCATTAAGGAGTAGTAGGAGAATAAACGTTCTGGGAACTCCCATGCTTGATTGATAAGAGAGGCTGAGAGAGACCTTTTCCCCTAAGATGAATTCAGTGTGTTTCCCACATGTGGTTATAGAACAATTAAAATTAGAAAATCAAGAAGTAAGCAATATTTTATTCTTTACTATATTTTGTTCTTCGCTTTTGTTAGGACCAGAATACAAAATTTAAGGACTCACTGCATGGAATGAAATGTGTCATGCCTCAGTATTTTAGAACAATTAGGTATTTGAAACATTATCTATATAATTACTTCATTAATAAAGAGAGTAAGCCAAGCCTACAACAGTTTCTACCATCAGACAATAATCCTCATAAATATGTTCAGCAAGACTTTTATCCAGTTTTCTGAGAGACACAGAGAGAGAGGCAGAGACATAGGCTGAGGGAGAAGCAGGCTACCTGTGGGAATTCTGATGCAGAACTAGATCCTAGGACCCCAGGAGCCAAAGGCAGATGCTCAAACACTGAGCTACCTAGGTGTCCCACTCTGTTGTTTTTAAACGGATTGTTCCATTCAGTCTTCAGGTGAAATGATAGCTAATTGATTGCCACTATACTGTTCCATTTACCATTAAGGGAAGTGGATCTTTACTGCCTGCCTATAAATAAAACGACTTAGCTATATTCAGAGAACCTCTCAGTGATTAACAGTTGCTCTCCTTTGAGTAGAAAAACAGGTTTTAAATATGGAAATCTTGTTTCTTTTCTTATTGATTAAAATAATTAATGTATCAGTCTCCAAGTTTTTATTTTAATAGTTATTTGTATCCAAACCAGATTAAGCTTTTAATCAATGTCAGTGAATTTACTTTTATTTTATTTTTTTTTTTTGAATTTACTTTTAAAGGAAAAATTTTATCTTTGTTTAAAGGTAAGTAAGTATACCAAATGAATTTCCAAGCAGTGCAAAATAATCCATAAAATTTATAGTAATCAATGCTTAGCTTGCATATAATTCTTTCTAATTAACCTGTCTGATCCTGTTTAAGTGCATCTGCAGTGTTTCTGAAAGTTTACATTTCTACTTCAGAATCTTTTTAAAAAGTTTTTCATAAAATGTTTTGGTTCTGAAAGCAATCAGCCTCCATTGTTTCCTGCTCCACTTGCTGGTGACATTAGGTTTCTTATCTAAGGCCTTGCAAAGGTTTTCAATTATTATGTTTGTGGCACAATTCTGCATTCTCCTTTATTTGTGATCACTCTCATATACCTCTCTGCTTTCATTGGAGTGATGTTACTTTTTCTCAGACTCTTTTCTGATTTTGGTAACCAGGTCTGTGATGCCAAGTTATGTGCCCTAAGAATTCTCCTTATGCTCAATCCATAAACACCTCTTCTTAAAGGTTTTACCATAAGTCATCAACCTTAAAACGTTAAGTCCCATTGATTAGAAATACAACCAGCATACAAAACATTATCACATTCAATAGATTATTTTAGACAGAATTCACATAAATGAGTTATTCATCTTTGTAGCATAGTAATATTCACAATACCTGAAATGAAGTTAATATTTAGTAATGCTTGTTAAAAGAAAGATGAACTGAATGAGCTACAAATCAATCAGTATTCTTTATACAAATATCACAATATCTTCATATAAAGATATCTCCTCAAGTAGATATCTTTTACTTTCAGATTCTTAAATTTTTTTAACCTCTATCCTTAAAATTATGATTAAAAAGTGAAGCTTCAAAGTAAAGGTGTTGATATTAGCTCCCACAATATATAGACTTGTCTTCCATGAATATTTAGGAACTAGACATGTGACATTTATTGTTATTTCATCATTATATATTTCATTTATCTATAGACAGAGTGATAAAAATATTTTACCTTTGTAAAACAGCCTTTTAAAACATCTATATTTATTATTTTACAATTTTTTATTCTATTTCTCTAGGGGCTTGGGATGCTTTATCAACAGTTTTGCTTTGTTCTGTGTTTTTCTTTTTTTTTTTAACTTTAATGAGAAGCCACATAGAACCCTCTTGACATACGTAAATGTGCATAAAGTCATGCTCAAGACTGCTTTCTCTGTTATAAACTTAATGTGTCTAATAAAAAAGAAAACAAACAAAAACACTGAATCTCTTAAAAGCCTAAGAAAAAAAACATTCAATATATCATAAATTGCCCCTAAAAAGCAAATATCAAAGGGTATTTCTTACTGTCTTATACTAGCAGTAATTAGGCTCTTCGTGGTTTTCTGATCCAATGGATTTACCTAAAGTTGGAGTGAGAATGTTTAATTCAATTTTGATGTGATGAATTTGTCTAAATTCTACTCAGTTTTTACTTTAATAAAGCAGCATACAGTTAGGAAGTTAGAAAGTCCAACCTTTCAAAATACCATGTGCAAAAATAATTTTAGAAGTAAAGTTATGCATAATTATTACTCATTACCATATATACTAAGTGATATTCTATGATGTTAGATAAACACTAAGTAAACGAAAGTAATTTTTCTTCCATCATGTTAATTAAAAAAAAGGTACAATATAGATGAAGATTTTGAGATTGTGGGATAATTGGAAATTTTTATACATTACTAGAGGAAAGCAATGTGGAAATTTAAGAATTCTAAAACCATTCAGAACTTTTAATCCCAATCCTATATTTCTTACTCCTGGGTTAAGGAAAATAAAAATGAAGAAAAAAGTAAAAAGACATTCAGCAAATCTTATAAAGATGAAAAACTAGAGGTAAGCTAAATGGTCAGCAGCAGAAAATGGATTAACAAAATACAGATTAGTATGACCATTTAATGGAGTAGTGTGTAAGCTATTATAGTAATAACAGTAACCTCAAGAATGTTTAGAATATATATACCATAAGAAGAAAAGAGTAAATTACAAAATCTTATTACACTATTATTGAAATAGTGTAGAGATTTTATAGGCCCATTTACAAAACTTGAAAGAAGTTACTGAATTTCCTAATCTGAACAATTACCTTTTCCCTTAACTTCAACATCTATTTGGCTACCACTTGATATCAATCTGTTTCCTTAAAATTATCTCTCTAATTCAACACATTCCCTGTGCTTTTGTTATAGTTTTATACATTTTAAATTCCATAGCTTGGAAGGAAGGCCCTCCATTAGCTGGTAATGTCTACCGTCTTTATCCTGATCTTTTCCCTCACCAACAAAACATATCATACTCTGATATAATGAATAATTTGGAATTTCAGGAAAGAAATAGACTTATATTCAGGAAAGTGTTGAGCAGTCCCATCATTTGGGGTATTGGACATATTATAGCTGCTCTTTGCAGTTGTATTATTTTCTGCTTTTTGTTTAGCTAATTCATATTAATATCCCATTTTGAGCTAGAAGGGCTTCCTGGGAAATTGTTAATATTATATTCTCTATATTTCTAAGTTCAGGATAGAGGCAGCATCATAGCAAACCAACAAGATATTTTTTTATCATAATTAAGGCAAATAGGGACAAGTAGAAAGTTTTATGTCTTAGTATAGTACAATATTACTAAGATATGTTTCAATATACCTCTTACGGATTTATAAAAAATATTTAAAACTTAATAAAACTTGAGTGACTTATAAATAGAATGCTTAACTCCAAAAATCAAAGCAAGCAAGATAAAAGGTAGAGAGAAAAATAAAATCTATATATTCTCAGTGAGCAATAAGAAATTTAAATTTTATTTTTTTAATTAATGTATTTATTCTAGAGAGAGAGAGAGCACATGCATGAATTGGAGTTGGGGGAGGGATAGAGGGATAGAGAGAGGATCTTCAAGCAGACACCCTGCTGACTGTGGAGCCTGACATGGGGCTCATCCTGAGCCTTATGAGACCATGACCTGGGCTGAAACCGAGTTAAATGCTTAACAGACTGAGCCACCCAGGTGCCCCAGAAAGTACTATTTGTATTTTTAAAAGTACATCAAAAGCACAAAATAATTAGCTGTGCATTGAATCACAATGTATTCTAGTAACTACAGAATATTGATGAAAGAATCAAGAAGGCTTAAATAAATAGATAGTCTATGCTCAGAGATTGTAAGGCTCAGTATTGTTAAGTTGTAAATTCTCCCCAAATTGATCAACAGATTAAACACAATCATAATTAAAATCCAAGAAAGAATTTTGGTGAAATCTGTAAGTTGAATTAAGAACCCATATGGAAGGTTAAGGGATCAAGAAAAACAAAAATGTTGTGACTCATACTACCTGATGTCAGTATTTACTAAGGTGACAATTACCAATGGACTATAGTTATGTCTTAACAATTTACAAATAAATCAGTAGTACAGACTAGAAATACATCCACATATATGTGGTCACTGATTTTCGACAAGGTTGCTATTATAGCCTGTTTCAACTGCCATAACAGAATACCACAGACTGGGTGGTTTAAACAGCAGAAATTCTCCTGACACACACACAATTCTGGAGGCTACACCAAGGTGTCAGCAGGGTTGGTTTCTGATGAAGACTCTCTTCATGTCTTCAGAAGGCTGCCTTGTTGGGTCCTCACATGGCCTTCTGTGGTACAAGTGTTGGGAGAGAATGGTCCCTAGTATCTCTTTTCTTGTAAGCTTGTCAGTTCTAGCAGACTAGGGTCTCTTTGTTCTTACCTCCTTCGAGTGCCTATCTCCAAATATGGTCATATTGGGGATTAGGGCTTTGACATATGAGTTTTGGAGGGGCATAATTCAATTTCTAATAGGTGCCTTGTCATGGCATATAGAAAACTACCTGGCTCCTCCACTAGGACTCAACTTAACCTCTGCCATTCCATGCTCCTAGTCACTCAATGCTAATGAGATCTCAACTTGCATAGAGTCACAGAACTTGCCTCTTACTCAACCGTCCCACCACGCAGGGGGCAGGCAGACACAGCTGCTGAGTCCCTGCATTTGTGCCTATCCACACTTTTTAGGTGTCACACCAAAAGCCAACTTTCTGGCTCCCTTTTTGGAAGCCACTTGTGGCCATATGTATGTGGAAAAGATATACAGGTGTACAAAACAGATTCTATTTATTGCTATTATATCTAAGGCAGAAAAAGTTTTCAACCTTTTTATTTCAAAAAAAGTTTTATCAAAGTTTTCAGGATAAAAAACTCCTTGTAGTATATAGAATTTTGTCCTAAATTAACTTAAAATCCCTACTTCAAGCCATTCTCTCCTTCTTTACTTGATATATGTCCTATGGTCTAGTCACTCTAATATATTCCTTATTCTTTAAATAGGCGATAGGTATTAAATGTTCATTTGATGCTTTTTTCTCTACCTTCAGATATCTACTTACCCATTATGATTCTATTTCTTTTTTCTAAGATTTATCTATTTGTTTTAGAGAGAGAGAGAGAGAGAAAGAGTGGGGGGAGGGACAGAGGGAGAGAGAAAATTCTAAGCAGACTCCCTGCTGAGCTCCTGAAATGGGGCTCAATTCTATGACCCATGAAATCATGACCTGAGCCAAAACCAGAGTTGGACACTCAACTGACTGAGCCACTTTGGTGTTCCTGATGCAATTTCTTCTGTAAGTCTTATTTGTATGTCTCCTACAGTGAAAATTGACTATTTTCTCTTTGGGACAACACTTTGTGTTTATCTCTACACAAGTACTTTCTTTCCATTATACTCTCAATCTCACAAGCCTACATCCACTACAAATCTATTATTTTCCTAAGTTGGCCCTGAACATTCTTTTAAAATCTCCCTCCACTTTCTAGGTTAAAGCCTGGAATAGATGTCTAGGAATATCTGTTAAATATGAAGTTAAGTTATGAAAAAAGATGTGATTTTTGCCTCATTGAACACACAAAAAAATATATTTTGTCATTTCCATGTTTAGTGCCCTCCTTATACTTCTTTGATGTATAAGAAATGATTGCTGATAACTCTGTAATAACTTGAGGTAATTGTATATATTCTATGCTTGAAACCACTGCGGCAAGGAATTGAAGTATATCCAAATAGTTGAACTGATTCACTGTTCACAATTTCTTTATTTTTCTCTGAAATTTTGCTTCCTTATCTCTTTATGTCTTATTTGGGTTTTCTGCTATGAGTTGACAGTTTGGGTAATGACAGAAGAAAGAGAAAATTAAAAGTTACTGCCTATTTAGTGCCATCTGCTATTATATTTCTCTCTCCTAGTTATCCAAGGAAGTAAGCTTTTAAAATTTTACTTTTGGCAATGCTTTTTTATGCTTTTTTCAGCACCCTTTCCTTTCCTTTTTTTATATTCTGTAAGTTTCTGATTTGGCTTCTCAATTATATTGCTACATTTCCTGTTCTGATTAAAAGTTTAAGATGCCTCTCAAAGCAGTTACTTGTCAACTTTGATAGGTCAGACCTGGACTGGATAAGTATTTAAGATTTAGTCTGGAAAGTAGGTCAGGGCAATTGAGATTCCTCTGCTTTCTGTATTCTTTCAGGCATCTTGGTGTCCAAAGATTTAAATCACAAAGGAAGTTATACTAAGTATTACTAGAAACATCTTTTCCCCTGAATCCTTTTATCTTTCATTTCCTCTAACTTAGATATATTATAAAAAATGTCCTGAATTTCCCAAAATAAATTAGTATTGTAGCCCTGAGAACAATGGCTATCAATCTAATAAGACTCTTTTACAATTATGGGTCCCATCTCTATTTTGGATGAGTTAATCTACTGAAAAGGAAAAAAAAAAAAAAGGTATATGAATGCTAAAATATTCACTACAGAACATTTTTTTTATTTGTTTTTACATTTCCCAGTATTTCCTTAGGCATAAACTGCACACACACACACACACACACACACACACACTATTGTACTCTGTTTTTCCTCATGGTTTGTCTGGCCAAATTTATATTTCTATGGGAGTTCTGAGCAGCCACACCCATTTTCCTCAAATGAAATGATAAATCCTGAAGACCAAAGAGGACTCCCTGAAAAAGAAATTGGCATGGGAATGAAAAGGCTTATGAAATATTCTATATGTTGGCAAATTGAACACCAATAAAAAATAAATTTAAATTAAAAAAAAGAAATAATCAATTTGCAGATAATTTTGAATGCCAGTTTAGGAAGTTAAAACATAGCCATTAAAACAATGGAACAGTATTCAATATCAGGAAAGTGATTTAGGAAAATTGGTTTGTTGTGAATGTAAAGGAGTTGGAAGACAGACAAAAGTGAGGAAATATCAATCAGATGGTTGCATTGGGGGTAAAAGGAGAAGTGGTATACAAGTTATACTGGCTATTTTAAGAAATTTAACTAGAATGCTGACAGGAAAGGAAGAAAGAAAAGAAAGAAAGAAGAAGAAAGAAAGAAAGAAAGAAAGAAAGAAAGAAATAAAAAAGACTAATGAAGGAATGAAGGATAATTACGGAAACGCATCCCAACGCACGACATCCTCCCTCAGCCTACTCCTCATCCCGCCTCCTATCCCTCCTCCTCACTCCCCCTCCCTACTCCCTCCACCTCCTCCCTCCTCCCTCCTCCCTCCTCCTCCTCCCGCCCTCCCTCCCCCCCAGTCCTCTACCGCACGCCCTCACGCCACTCCGGTCCCCTCTCACTCCATCCCCCCTTCCTCTCTTGTACAGAGTAAAGACGGGTATTAAAGATGTCTGCTTGAAAATCTGAGTCATGACAAGCCCTATACTGTAATTAAAGAGATTTCAAAGCCATGTTCCAAGATCGTCTTTACTAAAACAAAAGCTCATTGGATTCTTGATCTATCAGATATACTAGGATCTATCAGATATATAGATATACTATAATCTAAACATGATTAGAATAACACATGTTTGGGAAATATACAGAAGATGACATAGGATGAGGTGTGAAATCATTACAATTTTCGAAAATTTTAAGAAATTTCATGCAAATGACACTGCTTTCCTTAAAATAAGTTATAATGATCAAACATTTTATGGTTGCAAAAAGAATATCATTCAAATATTTATTTTAGAGAAAGAGCTACACACTTACACTACCCATGATCCCTTTCCCTGCAACATTATAGGTTAGAGTGAGCCTCAAGAAACATTTTGGTAATGCAATTTGGAAGATAATTTTAGAGGGGCACCTGGGCGGCTCAGTGGTTGAGCGTCTGCCTTCGGCTGAGGTCATAATCCTGGGGTCCTTGGATGGAGTCCTGCATCGGGATCCCTGCAGGGAGACTGCTTGTCCCTCTACTTATATCTCTGCCTCTTTCTTTCTCTGTCTTTCATGAATAAATAAGTAAATAAGTCTTATAATAAAAGAAGGTAAATTTAGAAAACACTCATTTTCATTTGCACTCTAAATGTAGTTCGAGGCATCAGAGGCTGCTACGGTTTGAGCACATGGTCAGACTATGCTGAAGTGGGCAGTGTCCAGGCCCACGGTTCACTGAGTATCAGCCAGATATTCTCTTTCAGCTTCTCTGGATCATATACAAGCATTTCATCTCCCGGAACAACAAATGGGCCTACAACTTATTTAGCATCTGCCAGATTCCTTGCCTTAGCTACTCTGATTCCAGGGCTAGCTGTACTTTTAGCTCCACGACAGCTTGTCCTGTAAATCTCAAACCTCCTCAAAGGTGGAGGCTTGGTAGTAGTGAGGCACTCAAGTGGACTCCAGTTTGTGAATATGGGATTGAATTTGTCTTTGTTCTCCCCTCTTTTATGTCCACCTTTCCTTCTAAACTGCCCATTTTGTTTATTTTAGGCCTGGCATCAGATGTATAAGCAACAGCTGTATATTAACTGGATAGATAGTCCCTGCAATTAATTGAGGTCAAATACCTCAAATATCTAAGATAAATATTTTATTCTGTATCACTCTTGGTGGTCTTGTTTATTGGATTATTCAATATGTTGCTCTGAGGCAGTTAACTATATTAAAACAAAAGGATTTTATAGATATTATCACACCATTAAAATAAAGAGATTAAAATAACATTTCTGAATGGAAGAATAATTTGTAAGCTTAAAGTACAAGGAAAGGGGGTCCCTGGGTGGCTCAGCGGTTTAGCACCTGCCTTTGGCCCAGGGCATGATCCTGGAGTTCTGGGATCGAGTCCCACCTTGGGCTCCCTGCATGGAGCCTGCGTCTCCCTTTGCCTGGGTCTCTGTCTCTCTCTCTGTGTCTCTCATAAATAAATAAAATCTTAAAAAAATTACAAGGAAAAATTCATAAAGAAAGTAATTAAAAACTAATATAAAAATTGGAAACTTCCAAATATTTAAATATTATAAATATAAAATGCCAAAAACAAATTGTAAAAATACTAAATTTATATTTGACAAGTGTTAATACTTTTAATATGTATGCTGCATTTATACATCAGTACAAAATATAAATGTCATTTGATGAGCTTATTAGGAAAAGCAAAAAGCCCACTTTTAATGAATATAACTAACTTAATATATTAAATTCACTCATTCTAAAAATATTGCAAATTAAAAATATTTGCCAACCAATTAGAAAACAATGAAAGTAGGAGCCAAATTATTTCCTTAATTATACATAAAGGCATATTGGAATATATAGCTATAGACTTATATGGAGTACATAAGTATATACTTAAATATAGTATCCATTGACTTGCTGAAAACACCATATATAGAAAACAAGAGTTCCTTCAGTAACCTCAGTAAATTAACACACTTTTAGTATATTGATTGAACCAAATTGTGCAAGTTGTAAGTGGGCTCAACAAATTAGCACAAACACAACATAACCATATGATAATCACTAAGACTGAAAGCATGAAAAATATTCCAGAAACCACCCTATATGCCCTCCCAGTCAATACATTCTCCATCCTCCCACTATCCAACCTTTAAACACAATAGTTTTCTCTTTTGGAGAACTATATAAATGTAGAAAACCCATAACTTACACAAAACAAGGCATTCGGCAATAAAAATCCCTGTGTTATTGAAAGGTATGGGAAAGCATGAAATAAGATTCTTCATTGGGGATTGTTGCACAGTTCAATTAACCACTGTTAAATTATAAGAGAAGTTAAATTATTCTTACATTTGTTTAAGTCACAGTTGTCTTTTTCATAATTCATGGGAGACAATCCTGGGAATCACTGTAGTACATTTCTAAGTGATTAAATAGATTTAAATATTTCTTTTTAAAGACACTTTTGCTTGTTTCCTAGAGTGTCTGAGGCCAACATCCACACAAAATTCATCCAGAATTATGTGCTAGGTTGCTAAACTTAGAAAATGACCATTTGCTTAGGCCCCTTTTAGGATATGGTTATTAGATCTTTTTTCTTTTGTATAAGCAAAACAGAGTTCCAGCATAGAAAACTTAGCCCTGATTTGATTTATCTTTTTTCTCCTAATTCTAGATGTAACTGATTATAAGAAAGACTGCAGTAAACGAAAGGCTTTATTATATAATGAAAAAGAAATACTTTAAATACCAATGTTAAGACATATAGTTTAAATGTAGCTAAAATAGAAACAAAGGTTAGTTCCATGTCTAGCTTGATGAAGTAAAAGGAATAGAGGATTTATCCTCCTACCTGAAAAAACAAAAAAGGGACAAAAATGAAACAACAATTTTCAAAACACCTACTATTGGCAAGGAAGAAAAGTAATCCTTGAGAGAAGAGCAACAGACAAGGTGCCAAAATTTGCCAAAGTTCTACTCACTAGAAGTGAGTGAAGTTAGCAAGGATACAGGATAAAAGATCAATACACAAATATGATTTTCATTTTATGCATTAGCAGTGAATAATTGTAAAAGAATAGTATATACAATAGCATAAAATATATTTCAGGATAAACCCAAAAATATGTATTTCACTATAAATTCAAAAACTAATGTGAAAGACTTGCATACCGAAAAGTACAAAACATAAATAAAACCTATATCAATGAAGAAGTAAACCCTGTCAATGAGTAATGTGAGACTCATTACTGTTAACAGATCAATTGCTTATGCATATGTAGGCAATCCCAATCAAAGTTCAACAGACTTTTTTTGGCATGGACATTGAGAAACTAATTATAAAATTCAGGTGGAAATTTAAAGGAACTGAAATAGCATAAACAATCTGAAAAAGCAAAATAAATTTGGAGAGTTTATACCACCATTCCAAGGCATAATATGAAGCTACGACCATCAAGAAAATGTGGTATTGGCATAAAAATATGATCTGGCAAGAAGAGAGCTATGATAAAAATGAAAGAAGAATGTGTTACCATAGGCTTAATGGGTTGCAAAAAGAACACCTTTTCTGAAGAAATCAAATAGAATATTGGGCTCTTTCTGAGTAGTAGGGACAAAGCAGGAATGGTCTGAGTCTTATAGAGCTGGTAATGGAACAGACAGATCACAGAGAAACTGCACAGCTCTGAGAAATGGCTATGAGTATACATAAAATAAGACAAACAAACCCCTTTCACAGCATAGGGATCTTCATATCACGGTAGATATATAAATGAATAAACAGAACTCTTTTATCAGCTGTTGGTAATTTAGCATTATTTGAGAATGGGAATCTTTGGAAAAGAGTAAACTTCATGTTATTTATTTTTTTTAAATTTTATTTATTTATGATAGTCACAGAGAGAGAGAGAGAGAGAGAGGCAGAGACACAGGCAGAGGGAGAAGCAGGCTCCATGCACCGGAAGCCCGATGTGGGATTCGATCCCTGGGTCTCCAGGATCGCGCCCTAGGCCAAAGGCAGGCGCCAAACCGCTGCGCCACCTAGGGATCCCAACTTCATGTTATTAAGACAGAATTGAAGTAATACATTTATTTGTCTTTTAGTGAATCTTGGTATCTAATATTTTTTATGTGAATTCTAGTGTTATCATTTAAATTATTGCTGAGCTTGGTGAATATCTGGAGGAGCAGAGAATTATAGTAAATTGATTTGTTGATTTTATTCATGAGTAGCCTGCAGGACCAATGGCATAGAAATAGTCCACAAGTGGTGATATTAAAAATAAAATATAACATTAGTATTTTGTAGCTTCCTATGTATAAAATGGCTTTAAATCTTTTAAAATTAATATTTCATTTATTGGTTTTCCATAATTGCTAGAAGTTATTGTAAATATTCAAAGCTCATTTCTAGTTTTACCTTAATTTTCCAATTCTATGTCCCAATTCCTAATTTTGTATCTTTATCTCTTCCATTTCTCTTTATTTTGTAGCTTTAAGATGTAAAAATAGTAGAAGATTCAAAATGTGAAAGGTAATCAAAAGAATCTTACAAATGTTAAAGGCTATTAATAGATTTTATCAAGATATATGCCAAAAGGGAGGGGAGGAGCATATACTGGTCAAAAATATATGGCTTTAAATAGAAATTTATGGGTTAATTTTATAAAAGATTTGACCATTTTACTGACAAAACACCTTAGATACCATTTTTAATTTCTATTTATCTAATACTATTACTGAAATGTAATATATATTCCATTTACTGTAGAATTTATCAATTTATGCTACATTGTTAGTATTCACCTTGTACTACAACTGTCAGGAGATATAGAACCTAGCTCTACAAAATATCTCCCATTTCATAAATGTGCCTATTTCTTTTAAATGTCAGTGCTCCTGAATATGCTCTTTATCTGGAATACCATCCCCTTTCACTCTCTAACTGGTGTATTATTATTCACCTTCAACATATTTCATTTTTCTCATTCCTAGGCAAAGATACTTGCACTTTTTTATTTGCTTTCACTGTACTTTACAAATCATTGCTATAGTACCTTATTTCATGGTTGTAAATTTTTAACAGCACTTTAATGTGCTTGGAGCTATGTGAACGCAGAACACTTTGTTTTGTTAACAATGGTCAATGACATTTATCAAGTATGTGCCTGCTGTGGTGCCAAAATTAATTTCTGAATTTCCCATTGTATGCTGCTGAGTAAATGGAAAGATTGGCTAAATGATAATTAGTGGTGGATTAATGGTGTTCTCCAAATAAATAGTTTGGAAATAATATTTTTAATGATTTAAATGAACGAATATATTCCATTTTGGAGGGAGAAATGTCTATGATTTTTAGAATATTTAATTTTGAGAGGCATTTGATGATTTAAAGTACTTGAATTTCTGTTCTAGAAATATCAGAATCTTTAAATGTCCCATTCTCATGGGCAACTAACTTACAATCATGTTTTTGGGAGTAGAAATCTCCATTTAAAAGTCACAATCATTTGAGACACCTGGGTAGTTCAGTTGGTTGAGTGTCCAACTCTCAATTTCGGATCAGGTCATGATCTCAGGGTTGTGAGATGAAGCTTTGTGTTGGACTCTGCACTAGTCATGGAGCCTGCTTAAGATATTCTTTCTTCCTCCCCTTCCCTCTGCCCTTTACCCCTCTCTCTAAAAATAAAAAATAAAATAAGTATCAGTTTATATAGTCAAGCATTTCGGAGTTTAAGCATGAAGACAAAAAGAAGCTTGGGTAGTTTTGGATAACTGTAGTCATTCATAGGAGTTTCAAGTAGATATTATTTAAATAAAGCACAAATTCCAAAAAAGGCAACACAAAACTTCTTTCATCAATGATACTAAAACGTATTTTAGCATGAAGATCAAAATGTGTATTCAAAATAATTCTGTAAACAACAGAATGAAACCAATTTGCAAAAATTAGTCTTTACCTACTTTGCTAAACATCATTATAATATACATTACTTTCATTTCCTAAAATTTTCAGAGGGATGCCTTCTGTCCAGAACGTGATTGAGCTATTTGTTTTAAAACTGTATTTACAAATTGAGTTATCATGTTTATAATTCTCTGATGAGAAAAGCTAATTATTTATTCAGCATTTCAATGACCTTACTATTCACATACAATTTTTTTGGCAAGCTTCAAGGAAAGATTCTACAAAATTCAGAAATATATAAAATTGAAATTAATAAGCAAATTAACACTGAAGAATAAATACATCTGTCCAAAAGGCAGACATTTATTATAGTGATCATGGATATGTCTATTTTTAAGACCATGTTATTTTATTTTATCTAAGTATTTATTTTTACATTAATTATCCTAATAAATTAGCCATACTTTAAAATCAAAAGAAGACATAGCTATATAATAATTAAATATGACAATATGCATGTTATTTTTTCGAATGCTAACTTTCATCATCACAAATTTTATTTGTAGTCAGTATTCTAGACATATGAAGAATTAAAATAATCACTAAATGAAATCATGCCTATCCTTCTCTCTCTTTTTATTTTAAGATTTTATTTATTTATTCATGAGAGACACACAGACAGAGAGAGGCAGGGACATAGGAGGGAGAAGCAAGCTCCATGTAGGGAGCCCGATGTGGGACTCCATCCAGGACTCCAGGATCGCACCCTGGGCTGAAGGCATATGCTCAACCACTGAGCCACCCAAGCATCTCATGCCTATCCTTTTCAGTTAGATGTAGATTATGTGAGAGCATAAACCCTTTTATTTTTCCATTTGAAATTCTCAGTTCTGGAAAGAAGGCTTGTCACACAGTAGGTAATTAGTAAGCGCTTTGTTGACTGACCAATTTTTATCAATTAAATTTCAAATGGAATACCCAAGTAATTTAAACAAAAAACATTGTTAATGGAAGCAAATATGTTAATTTAAATATTGTAGTGAAGTTTGTGGAGTCCATATCATTTTGTTACTTGAGCAAAATAATTTGTAAATATACAAGGAGAAATGTCATGGTGCTTTTTGATACAAATCATGCCATTTATATAAAAATGCCCAAATCGCCAATGTACTGGGTTTCATTAAATGCCCATGACATTTGTGAATCTCATGTGAATATTTGGAATCAACTCTGAAAAAAAAATATAAATTTTATTTTTACATGCAATTATACTGTATGTACTAGTCCTTCTCTAGTATTCCAAAGAGGTTATTTTTTTCTTAGAACACTAATAAATACTAAGTAAAACTGAAGTTTTAAAACTACACTTTTTAGTACAATAAAATTTTTGATTCAGCGAATGAGTGTCTACTTGCTTATTCAATTCTGCTCAATTTTGCATATTGCAAAACATAGACATTTGAGTTTTTAAATATGTTTTCTCTGGAATATTTTTAACCAGCTCATGATCATCTCCTTGTAATTATCACCTTCTATATATCTAACAAAGTAATTTCAGGTTTCTTTGAAATGCTGTCTATGATTTTTGTTTCTTCCGATTAATGCTTTGTGATATGATTTTCATTTCCTAGCTCTGTTGACTGCATTTATTTGAGTTCAATTGTACAGTAACATTTTTATAAATATCTAACCTCATATTCTATACTGAAATTCATGTTCACAATCAAAATTTGATATTAAAAATTTCAGACACCACATAGAACTGCCATATGATGTATTAAGTAGAAGTTATGTGTATACATAGTTTTACATTCAAATGTTTGAGTCAGATAATTTGAGTGAATTATACCTTTCTAAGGCAGTAGAAAAGACATTTCATGAATACATTAATAACTTTATGACTAGGATTAGCATTCATTGATTCCTGCTGTTTTGACTCTGGGACTCTTCCTTGTCTGACATTATTGGACATAAGGATGAATAAAACATGGTTATTTTTCCAGGTAGGCAAAATGTGTAGTAGAGGCAACTACATATTAACAAATGTCTACAATAAAATGTGTTCTGCTACAGTGCACTAAAAATGAGAGATTAATGTAGTCTCTGCTAGAGATAGTGTGAATGAAATCCTGAGAGAAGGTATGATGACTTTTTTATTAAACTTAGACTTCAAGGATAAGTGCATGTACCATCTGTTTTCACATATCTCATAAATCAGATATGATATAACTTAGCATTTGGCCATTAAGCTCTGTCCAGAGAAATGTTTCCATCCATAACATTAGCTTCCAATGAATTAGAGAAAAGTTCATGCACTAGATATAAGAGACTTGGGGGTGATTGCCCAGTCATGAGCATATAGCTTTCTAGCAGCTAGAAGTTAGGGGAGAAGTAATGGCTAATGTAGTTTATAACGATATAAATGTCAAGTGGAGTAGAAAGGTTGCTGAAGTTTTCAGCCTGCATGTTTGAATGATGCTTTCAGTCCAAATATAGCCTAAAATTATGTCATTAAAAAATTAGCTAAATAGCAAGAAAAAAATATCAGAAATCACAAATGATGACTCAAAAGATTTATTAATATTCCAGATATGGCCAGACATAAACATTTTGAGGAATCATTCACAGGTCATGAGAACATAATCTTTTGAGTAGTGAATGGGATCGGGAAGATGTCAATTGTTGTTAATAATTTCTTTTCTTTCTTTTTACACCAAACTCAATAATCAGTGCTGTTTTCCTTCTTCATAAAAATTCATAGTACATACAGTTCACAGACATGTTGAGAAATATGAGTGAGGAAAAGAGAATTTTAATAGGATGTTCATTATATTGATGGTGCTAGTTCTGGAGCCATTTGTTGATGTTGGCAAGATGCTAAATTAAGAACAGGCTAAAAGTGTTTAATTTATTGTTTCTATTTCCTTGGGCTCTGAAAAAGGAGATCTTAGATAAGGGCTTTAAAAATAAGCAATGCATTTAATTGCTTCTGCAAGGAAAATCTTTCATGTTGATAACCATAAATATTAATGAGTTATAAGAATAGAAAATAAGATAATGGGAGTATAAGCCTTCATCAGAATAACAATGTATTAAAACCAATTTAGGGACTTCTAATTTCAGCCCTGTTTGCATAACTTTTACCTTACTAATCTCCTGCTGAAAGTAACTATGAACACTGGATAAAGAACATAAAAACTGGTTAAATGCATCACAATATAATCAAGGCAAACTGATTTTAGTGATTAAAGGCACAGAAAAAAGTGAAATTCACTAGGGTAAGCTTTCAGTATTTGCCTCTGACTTTTCTTTTGGATTTATTTTTTGTTTGTTTTCTAACTAACACACAAAAGTATGAAATTGTCTTTTAAACTTAGTCATAACAGAAAATGGTAGTCTGAGTATATAAAACATTTGTTGAGATTAGGAACCATCATGCTGTTCTGGAGTACACCAGGCCTTGTTCAGCAAAATTTTGTACTGCAGAGTAAGGCTAGCCTGCTAAAACTGACAAAAGTAAAAATAGAAAATAAGAATAGTCTTATATTTATTTTGGAATTTGAGTCAGTAATTTAAAATGTCTCCATAAAGAAAACTCCAAACACAGACAGTTTAACCAGTTATGTCTGCAAATAATTAATACTGGTCTTATGCAAATCCCTGAAGGAAGACACAAATAAAAAGAGGATCTTCCCATTTCCCTTTTTCAGGTAAGCATAATTATAACTAAAACTTGACAAAAACATAGTAAAGAAAGAGGAAATTATATTCTTGTCTTTTATCTGAATATAGATGCACAATGACTAGAGAAAATATTGGCAACTTAAATAAAGGCATAAAAAACAGACAATATCTCAAGAGTAAGGTTGGTTACTCCAGGAATTCATTTTTAGTTTAATACTCAAAATTAAATTTAATCACACTTACAGAATAGAGGAGTAATGTATATACTTCCATCTATATATGTAAAAGCAACAACTGACAAAATTCATCTTTTATTTGCTGAGAGTCAGCTCTACAGTCCATTTTGTAGATTCATGTGATGAACGTGATGACACTTTCATCAATACTTATTTTAATTCTACATTTTTTTCATATTGACCTATATTCTCCATTAATTTATTTTTCTGTCCCTTTACCCATATTTTTCCTACTATTCTAAAACATTAAAAGTCCAGATATACCTTATAATCATTTCAGTACAAAATACCTTTTTTTTATTTTTTAAAGGGATTTCGTATCTCAGTTTTGTTCCATTAGTCTCTTTATGTTGTTTTGTTTTGAATTTTTAAGTTTGCAAAGTATAATGAGTAGCTTGTTAAAATATATTTCCTGAATTGCATGTTGAAGAAAGTTTTTTTTTAAATTTGTTCTTACAAGTGGTAAGGATGTTAATGAAATTTGTACATCTAATATATTAATAAGAAATGGACTAAAAGAATGTTTCAAAATGTTGTGTTAGATACACAATTGTGTCAGAATAAAAAAAAATAAATTCAAAATGATGAAAGACCTAAATGTGGGTTAGGAAACCATCAGAATCTTTTTTTTTTTTTTTGTATATTTTTTATTTGAGTTCAATTTGCCACCATAAAGTATAATACTCAGTGCCCATCCCGTCAAGTGCCCCACTCAGTGCCTGTTACCAAGTCACGCCGTCTTCCCTCCCACCTCCCCTTCCACTACCCCTTTGTTCATTTCCCAGAGTTAGGAGTCTCTCATGTTCTGTCACCCTCTCTGATATTTCCCACTCATTTTCTCTCCTTTCCCCTTTAATCCCTTTCACTATTTTTTATATTCTCCGAATGAATGAAACCATATAATGTTTGTCTTTCTCGGATTGACTTATTTCACTCAGGATAATACTCTTTAGTTCTAGGGACAGCCCTGGTGGCCCAGCATTTTAGCGCCGCCTGCAGCCCAGGGTGTGATCCTGGAGACCCTGGATTGAGTCCCGCATCAGGCTCTCTGCATGGTGCCTGCTTCTCCTTCTAAGGCAGAGGTCTCTGCCTCTTTCTCTCTCTCTCTCTCTCTGTGTGTGTGTGTGTGTGTGTGTCTCTATGAATAAATGAATAAAATCTTTAAAAAAAAATACCCTCTAGTTCTATCCACATTGAAGCAAATGGTAAGTATTCGTCCTTTATAATGGCTAATATTCCATTGTATACACAGACCCCATCTTCTTTATCCATTCAACTTTTGATGGACACCGAGGCTCCTTCCACAGTTTGGCTATTGTGGACATTGCTGCTATAAACATTGGGATGCAGGTGTCCCCGCGTTTCACTGCTTCTGTGATCTTTGGGGCAAATCCCCAGCAGTGCAATTGCTGGGTCATAGGATAGTTCTATTTTTAACTTTTGAGGAACCTCCACGCAGTTTTCCAGAGTGACTGTATCAATTAACATTCCCACCAACGGTGCAAGAGGGTTCCCTTTTCTCCACATCCTCGCCAACATTTGTTTTTTCCCGTCTTGTTAATTTTCACCATTCTCACTGGTATCTCATTGTGGTTTTGATTTGTATTTCCCTGATGGCCAGTGATGCGGAGCATTTTCTCATGTGCTTGTTGGCCATGTCTTTGTCTTGTTTAGTGAAATTTCTGTTGATGTCTTTTGCCCATTTCATGATTGGATTGTTTGTTTCTTTGCTGTTGAGTTTAATAAGTTCTTTATAGATCTTGGATACTAGCCCTTTATCTGATAGTTCATTTGCAAATATCTTCTCCCATTCTGTAGGTTGTCTTTTAGTTTTGTTGACTGTTTCTTTTGTTGTGCAGAAGCTTTCTATCGTGATGTCCCAATAGATCATTTTGGCTTTTGTTTCCCCTGCCTTCATAGATGTATCTTGCAAGAAGTTGCTGTGGCCAAGTTAAAAAACGTTGTTGCCTGTGTTCTTCTATAGGATTTTGATGGATTCTTCTCTCACATTTAGATCTTTCATCCATTTTGAGTTTTTCTTTGTGTATGGTGTAAGAGAACGGTCTAGTTTCATTCTTCTGCATGCGGATGTCCAATTTTCCCAGCACCATTTACTGAAGAGATTGTCCTTTTCCCAGTGGATAGTCTTTCCTGCTTTGTCAAATGTTAGTTGACCGTAGAGTTGAGGGCCCACTTCTGTATTCTGTTCCATTGATCTATGTGTCTGTTTTTGTGCCAGTACCATACTGTCTTGATGATCACAGCTTTGTAATACAACTTGAAATCTGGCATTATGATGCCCCCGGCTCTGATTTTCTTTTTGAATATTCGCCTGGCTATTCGGGGTCTTTTCTGATTCCACAGAAATCTTAAGGTGATTTGTTCCAACTCTCTGAAGAAAGTCCATGGTATTTTGATAGGGATTGCACTGAACGTGTAAATTGCCCTGTGTAGCATAGACATTTTCACAATATTAATTCTGCCAATCCAAGAGCATGGAATATTTTTCCACCTCTTGGTGTCTTCCTCAATTTCTTTCAGAAGTGTTCTGTAGTTTTTAGGGTATAGATCCTTTACCTCTTTGGGTAGGTTTATTCCTAGGTATCTTACGTTTTTGGGTGTAATTGTAAATAGGATTTATTGCATAATTTCTCTTTCTTCAGTCTCATTGTTAGTGTATAGAAATGCCACTGATTCTGTATCCTGCCACACTACCAAATTGCTGTATGAATTCTAGCAATCTTGGGATGGAGTCTTTTGGGTTTTCTATGTACAGTATCATGTCATCTGCAAAGAGGGAGAGTTTTCTGACTTCTTTGTCAATTTGAAAACTTTTTATTTCTTTTTGTTGTCTGATTGCTGAGGCTAGGATTTCTAGTCCTATGTTGAATAACAGTGGTGAGAGTGGACATCCCTGATGTGTTCCTGATATTAGGGGATTGGCTCTCAGTGATTCCACATTGAGAATGATATTTGCTGTGAGCTTTTCATAGACCATCAAAATCTTAGAGGAGAACATAGGCAACAACCTCTTTGACCTCGCTTGGATCAATTTCTTACTTGACACATTGCCAGAGGCAAGGGAAACAAAAACAAAACTGAAGTTATTGGGAGTTCATTAAGATAAAAAGCTTATGCATAACAAAGGAAACAGTCAACAAAATTAAAAGGCAGTCTACAGAATGGGAAAATATATTTACAAATGTCATATTTGATAAAGGGTTATATCCAAGGTCTATAAAGAACTTGTCAAACTCAACATCCAAAAACCAAATAACCCATTTAAGAAATGGGCAGAAGACATGAACCAAAACTCTTCCAAAGAAGACATCCAGGTGGCTAACAGACACATGAAAAGATGCTCAACATCACTCATCATTGGAGAAATGCAAATCAAAATCTTGATGAGATACCACCTCACACCTGTCAGAATGACTAAAACTAACAACACAAGAAACAAATGTTGGCAAGGATGTGGAGAAAAGAGAACCTTCTTGCATTATTGGTAGGAAAACAAAATGGTGCAGCTACTCTGGAGAACAGTTTGGAGGTGTCTCAATAAAGTTAAAAATAGAACTACCCTACAATCCAGCAATTGCACTACTCAGTATTTACCCAAAGGATACAAAAATACGGATTCCAAGGAGTACACACCTACCCTGATGTTCATAGCAGCATTATCAACAATAGCCAAACTATGGAAAGAGCCCAAATGTCCATTGACTGATGAATCTAAATAAATTCTTTAAAAAAAAAAAAAGTGTAACCACCATAGTTTAAAATTAAATAAATTCTTAAAAAAAATGTAACCACCATAGTTTAAAATTAAATAAATAAATTCTTTAAAAAAAAAGTGTAACCATTGACTGATGAATCAAGAAAGATGTGGTATATACACATAATTAAACATTACTCAGCCATAAAAAAAGAATGAAATCTTGCCATTTGCAACAATATGGATGGAGCTAGAATGTATTATGCTAACCTAAATAACTGTCAGAGAAAGACAAATATCCTATGATTTCAGTCATATGTGGAATTTAAGAAACAAAACAGATGAACATATGGGGGGGACAAGAAAAAAGAGAAAGGGAAACAAACCAAGAGAGATCCTTAAAGATAGAGAATAAACTGGAGAGTGATGGAGGGAGGTGGCTGGGGGGATGGGCTAGGTAGATGATGGGTATTAAGGAGGGCACTTGATGTGATGAGCACTGGGGGTTGTATGTAAGTGATAAATCACTGAATTCTATTCCTAAAACCAACATTGCACTATATGTTCACTAACTAGAATTTAAATAAAAATTTGAAGAAATAAAAAAGAATTTTGTTAGAATGAGTTTAAATATTTATTTTTGGAAGGGTATTTTTAAATATGTGTTTTAACGTTTATAATTTAATAAATATTCACTTATAAATTTCAATATATTTGTACTATATTTATATCCTAGCATGTATGTTGGATGTTGAGTTGCTGTAATTTTTCAAAATTCTGATATTTATTTTTAAAAGTATTGCTTAAGATAAATTTATTTTTCTTAAAAATGGGAAATATGCCCCCAAACACACATATATATTTGTGTAGGTGTATATTTACATACACAGATATGTATGTCTCTTTCTTTCTAATCTATAGTTTTAAACAATATTAATATTAGAAAAGTATAGCATTAAGGGATACATTGCAAAGTGATTGATAATAATTAAGAACATTAGTCCTGGGATCCCTGGGTGGCGCAGCGGTTTGGCGCCTGCCTTTGGCCCAGGGCGCGATCCTGGAGACCCGGGATCGAATCTCACACCGGGCTCCTGGTGCATGGAGCCTGCTTATCCCTCTGCCTGTGTCTCTCTCTGCCTCTCTCTCTCTCTCCGTGTGACTATCATGAATAAATAAATTAAAAAAAAAAAAAGAACATTAGTCCTGTCTTAGGTATTTTCTCTTAGCTTATATACTAAAGACACTATATACTCAATGTATATACTAATTTTGGTTTTGTTAAAAACATTAATTCACTATGTTTTTTGTATAATTACTATACCTACTAGGGGTCCTATAAAATAGTAATTAAATAAATATTCATGATTAATAATACTCAATACTCTAAAAAGTATAATTTTTTTGTCAGTGGATGTCGATGACATTCATATATTTTAACATCACACACATATATCTAATTATTTTGAGACAAAACAGTGACTTTTCTGACATAGTGATTCTTGAAAAATAGCTCTTCCTCACAGGTATAAATTTCTGGATGTGACTGGAAGAGCAATGCTAATAATCTTGATTCCCTGCCTCCTTGGCATTCAATACATGAAAAGGAAGAAATGAATTATTTGGATGGTGGACTCAACTTAAGTAACTTACCTGACATCTCATGTTTGGCTGCTCCTGGCTGTTTTTGTACCGCTTACCTTTGTAAGTGCCACTAGTTTTGCCTATTTTCTTCTGTTATGTTCAATCTTAAATCAATGTGCACATAGTTCAAGTATTTCTCCTCATAAACATGCAATTTTAAACCACTGCATTAGTTCTTCTTTTTGTTCTCACTCAAATGATACCTGCTATTTATGACGACTTAAGTGACAACACATCTACAGAACCGTGAATAAAATAGACGTATTTGGTCAATGGGTAGAGGGTAATAGAACAAAGATTTCCCCCATGGCTTCATTTTTCATCTATAGTGAGAAAATTACTTATTATGGTGAAACAGTGTAAATAAGAAAGAAGAATTTTCATAAAAACACAAACATTACAGAATTTGGTATCATTTTCTTAAAACAAAATCCTTTTCTCTATAAAGGAAGCAAATCCCTGTGTTTTTTTTTTTTTTCATCCCTTTATAATTTACCCTCATTTCAAAGCATGCAACTCAGCCCTAAAAGTTTCATCACTTTTTCCAAGAAGCAAAGGTGGTCTTTGGTGAACGTTAATTTCCAAGTTATGCTTTTCATAGCTTTTTGGACATAAACATGAGACGTCATTAAATTCACAGTTCCACCCTTATTCTTTGACCTTTTAATTCTCACATTTTCTTTTTGCATTAGAGGATCAAAGAGGATGCCTTCAGTAAATGTGCCCTGTTATAATCCTTTAGATTTAATCTACAGGTCGCCTACCCCTGCTGTTAAAGCATCTGCTTCTCTAGTAAGCTGTGCTTGTTTGCATCAAACTTGAAGAGCATTTCTATTAGTCCTTTCCTGAGTACACTAATAAATTCTTTCTCTGTACTTTTATAATATAGAAAAATAACAAGAGGTCTTTAACACTTCTCAAAAGAAAAGACTGTTTTGATAACATAAAAATAATATATTCATGAAACAAGCAAGGGTAAGGAGGTTAATCACTTCAAAGGTCTAATTTAAGATGCAATTATGGATCACTCAGTCTGCTTCATGGGGGCCAAGAGAATTCTAAATCAGAGTGGATATAAGTTATAGCTCTTTTCTATTTAATTTAATTTAATTTCACAACATAAGTTTTTTATATCTAATGTGGCTGTATATCATTTTGTCATCTGAATAAAATGCTCTTTTTGTAGTTTTATAAAAATAAAATTGTTTTTAATAATTTTTGAAAAAGAGGAAAGTAAATATTTTATTACCTTTTCTGAAAAAATATGCAACATTTAGATAATTATTTCTAAAAAGAAATGTCATGGAATTATTTTAAGATTTTTATAAAGATTTTTTTTATTTTTTTTAATTTATTTTTATTTTTTTTATTTATGATAGTCACAGAGAGAGAGAGAGAGAGGCAGAAACATAGGCAGAGGGAGAAGCAGGCTCCATGCCCCGGGAGCCCGACGTGGGATTCGATCCCGGGTCTCTAGGATCGCGCCCTGGGCCAAAGGCGGCGCCAAACCGCTGCGCCACCCAGGGATCCTTATAAAGATTTTTTAACTCATAGGTAAAATGATGATCTCTCTAAAAGATCAAACACAAACATATGTTCTCATTCATTTGGGGAATATAAATAATAGTGAAAGGGAATATAAGGGAAGGGAGAAGAAATGTGTGGGAAATATCAGAAAGGGAGACAGAACATAAAGACTCCCTAACTCTGGGAAACGAACTAGGGGTGGTGGAAGGGGAGGAGGGCGGGGCGTGGGAGTGATTGGGTGGCGGGCACTGGGGGTTATTCTGTATGTTGGTAAATTGAACACCAATAAAAAATAAATTAAAAAAAAATAAAAGATCAAACAGAAAATTAGATATTTTCATAATTAATTTGGTCATAAGCAATTGCTTCATTAACTTCATATATCTGATTTCATGTAACAGCAGGCAAAGATGTGCTATCTGCATAACTTTCTACTTATCTAGTAGTTAAAACAATTTATCAGGGGCCAGAATTTTCTTTCCATGGAACAATAACAGCTTTAGAAAGTGACCACTTCCTCAGAATGAAACGAATCTTTACAGATCCAACCAGGAGATTACTATTGCTACTACCAAATCTGCCAGAGGCTAATCTTGCCTTCCCAGTTGTTTATGCTCTTATTCTAGTAAAATAGTGTCCATCTTATGGACTGAGAATTCTTCTTCCTACACTTTTTATGCTACTTACACAGCAAAGTTATTCAATTAACACAGTACAAACACAGGAAATATAGTAGCATAATAGTCCTGTAATCTTCTAAACATTAAGTCAATCATTCAATTTTATTTTTTTTAAGATTTTATTTATTTATTCATAAGAGACACACAGAGAGAGAAGCAGAGACATAGGCAGAGGAGAAGCAGGCTCCATGTAGGGAGCCAGATGTGGGACTCGATCCTGGGACTCCACCGTCTGGCCCTGGGCCAAAGGCAGTTGCTCAACTGCTGAGCCATCCAGGCATCCCAATCATTCAATTTTAAATGAAAGCAAATGCTTTATTATTCATTGAGTATATACCAAATGTGAAGTAAAATAATCTAGAGATTCATCTTTTTGAACTCACAGTAAGATCTATAGGAAGGAAAGAAATATATAAGATGAAAATTCTTTCTGAACTTATTAATGTAAATTTGAGTTTCATTTTTTATTGCATTCCTAATATATGAAGACAATTAAAATCTAACCTTGTCTCATTATTTATTAGCATGGGTATTCCTTTGCATTTTCTGCAAATATAGTTATAATATAAACAACTCATAGGCCGTATTTTAAATAAAACTATATGAAAATGTTACACTTAAGATGTATTATTGAAGCCTTCTGGGATATATATCTTCCCTCCTGTACATCATTTATTCAATTGTCTCGATGTACTTACCCGTATAACTCAAAGTTCTGTGACTTAAATTAAAATGTTGAATAGAACTTCAAAAAATTCAATCATTTAAAACAACAAATTTTCAAGGATGATTTTATAACTGTTCTTTAAAAATATTTATAATCAATTCTGATGAATGATTTCCGTCAGTGACTCACACTAAATCAAATATTTGACAGGTGGCTTGGGCAATAAGATTTATTGTAACCCACTAATATTTGAAAATCTGGCTCTCTGTATGACTTGATCAGTAATTTCTATCAATTTCTATGAGTATGATTCATTTGCAACTTCATGCAGCTATGATTAAAAAAAAGTAACATATCTCAGGTAATGTAAACCTGATTCACCTAGATAATGAATCACAAAGATGATTCATGGCAAGTATGTATCAGAAAGTCAAGGGTGGCCAAAGATGATGATAACAGCACAGATCTCCTCTTTAAAAAATAATACATTCAAAAGCCAAATTACTAATGTGCTGTCAGTAGTATATAAAAGAAGCTTCATAAAAATGCAAGAAGGAATACAACAGGGAAAATACACCAGAAATAAGACATTCTGATCTCTGATCAGAGTGTGATCTTTGATACCAGCACACACTTGAAAATAAAAAGGATGGCATTTCAGAACTTCCCAACTTGAGATTGCAGACATATACTGGATTTATCACAGAGTATCATTTGACAGACAGCTAAGCTGTTATCCATCAAGTAATTGTCAATGCCAATTTTTTGTGTTTTCTTTTCTGGTTTTTCAGGTTAGAGAATTGGCAATCAAAACCAACGATGAGTTGAGATTGAGTGGTGGATGCTGACTGATGACCAGTGGCCTTTTGGGAGGTCCACAAACCAGGAGCCAAAAAGGAATTTGGGCCTGAGATCAAATATATCAGTCAGACAACTGTCAGGTGATGAACTCATGGGAATACGGTCTCAGATCTATGATTTGTCAGGTCTCCCATGCGTAATACCAGGAATGAGTGAAAGCTGTCAAGAGACATGCCAGGTAGATTCAAGGGTCAGGGTGCCAGCATTCTAGAAGTGACATTAGTCAAGTTATTGTCAAACTGCTGTCAAATAATTTAGAAGCATCTAATGCCCTTTGTAAGACCTAGAAAAGAAAATACCTCTAGGTCATTAGGAAATAGTTCTGTAAATTCATACAATGACTAGAATGGGTATAAAATTTTGTATGCTAGATACAAAAGAGATTCTTTTTTACCTTTGAAAAATGGTAACATTCAGGTGAATCCATTAAAAAATTTTAAATGTTGAATATTATTAGAAATCTATAAATTTAAAATAAATAAAATTTTTAAGTCATGAAAAATCTAGCTTACAGACTGGGCTCCTTTCATTCAGACACTCCTACAAACTCTGGAAGACCCTCATCAGCCACAGAACTAAAATCTAGAAAGGTAGGCAGTCACCTCTCACAATGACACTTTGAAAACTTTAAAGGAAAATTTTAAATTCCAGAAAAGTGTTTTAAAGATTAAACTTCTGGAAATTTTTTATAACATTGCTATATAATATGTTTTCAATGTTATTTTTATTAATATGAACCCAAAAGACCTTGTGCTCATTAATTCCCTTGGGAATTCCTTATATTTTTATTATTCTTATGAACCAAAATGGAACAGATATGACTGAATTGTTTTAGGTTTTAATGAGCAGCTGTTTTCCCTAAAGAGACTTAACCTTCTCACATATTCAAGTTCACATACACACAAAAACTGAACCAAAGGGGAAATCCCAGATATTCATTGTCCTTCAATTATTTATGGCATTTTGGGACAGCTAACTAGCTGTCCACAAACCAGACTACCCAGCCCCCATATTTCTTGTCTAGAATCACTTAAAAATAAAATGGAGATATAATTACCAAAAAAAAAATAATTTTAAGGAAAGCCCATGACTCATGTTCTTCTTAGTCAAGCTATATGGACAGTCCTGAAACAATAATTAGCAATGAAATCATGCTTCTCCTTGAGCCTTGTATTTTTGTTTACTTATTCATCAATTTTATAAATATTCTTTAAATAACTAATTTGTGTCAGAGGACACAGTAATGAACAACAACAGCAAAAACAAAAACCTGGGGCTTAAAACAAACAAACAAACAAACCTGGGGCTTTTATAAAGCTTCCATTTGTCTGGAAAGGAGATCAGCAAATAAATATAAACATTATATAATAACATTATATAATATGCATTTATGCTAGTGATCAGAGCTCAGAGAAAGTACATTAGGAAGAGGAGAATAAGGAATGCTAAAGGATTTCAGTGTGAAATAAGGTTAGGAGGAAAGGCTTCAGTGAGAATGTATTTTTTGAGCCTGAAGGAGATAAAGGAGGCAAACATTACGGATAAATTGGAGAAGAGGATTCCAGACAAAAGTAACAAATGCAACAGCCCATACATAAGACTTCACAGGTGAATTCTGGGGACAGTGAGCTGGTAAGATGAGAGGGCAAAAGAATTAAAATCAGCAAGAATGAAAGGAGAGGAAGAAAGAGTGGTGATAGAAAGACAAACCAGAAGAGGTACATTTTGACTTTTATTCTGAGTACTGTGGGAAATCATTTGTTGTTTTTAACTCTAGGGAGCCTGATTTTATTTTATTTAACATGTTACATATTATGAATAATGCATACAACTTAACTTCTACATAAATATATATTATATTTTAATAAACCATATTCATATTAACATTTTCTAAAAAATCATTAGTAACAATGTTCTCACAAAAACAATTTTCTTCACATCCATCCCTTTTGAAAAGAAGCAGTGATTTTCACGTAAAATTTTTATAATGGAGATGCCTGGGTGGCTCAGTGGTTGAGCATCTGCCTTCAGCTCAGGTTGTGATGCCAGGGTCTGGGGTCGAGTCCCACATCAGGTTCCCCACAAGGAGTCTGCTTCTTCCTCTGCCTGTGTTCTGTGTTCTCTCTGTGTCTCATGAATAAATAAATAAAATCTTAAAAAAATTTATAATAGTTCAATAGCTTACGCTAATATATGGCTGTGTAACAATATTGGAATAATAATAATACTGTTTACAAAATATCAAAGTTTAAAAAATCAGTTTTATTATGTATTTATGTCCCCTTTCCACTAAAAAAAATAATTTCAGGTATAAACAAAATGGACCAGAAGATAAGTTACAAAAAGATTTGTATTGAACTGTATTTATCTTAGAAATACTTGAATAAAAAAGTCCTTCTAGGTTTAAAAAAACAAATTCTATTTGAGTGTCTTTCATTTAAAAAAATAAATAACATAATGTTATATTTAACTTAACTAATCTTTTTATCTATAGTGTTAAAGTCTTTGATAGTCCTTTGCTATAATAAACATTAATCTAACTGACATTAAGATCTTTCCAGCCATCTTCATAATGAGTGCTGAATTCTCTAGGTTATTTTCTGTAGAGATGCTATAATAACAAGTCTCATTTTCTTACAAAATTAATACTGATATTGATAATATAATTTAATTTTAATATATGTTAGAACATGTAAAACAAAACATTCTTAGAAATAACTTCATATTTAATATACCACCTGCTTTTGACTTAGGAAAAATGTATTTTCAAATGCATTTTTAAAAATAATTTTGTCCTTTACTGGATGTGAAATTTAACATTGATGTGTTAAAATGAGTTTGTGTAAAAAAAATAATAATAATAATAAAATAAAATAAAATGAGTTTGTGTTAAAAAAACAGTAATTGCATCTTTACAAACTGTATAGATTTTGTCTAATCAAATTTTGAAATTTGAAAATCAAGAAAGATCACAAATACTTATACCAAAACTATAAAGGCCATGAGACTAGGAGTTAATAACCATATTCAAGAAATTATGAGTAATTTGTCTTTATGCAAGCTTATACTTTATAGAAATCTAAAATGCTCCCAGATGCCTCTGTCATCTCCTATCAAAATTATGAGACACAAATGTAACCAGATCCATGTAGTATAGGTGTGACCATCTATAGAACAGCAGCCAAATCATTAAGGCCCAGATTTATATATCTTAATATTGAAATATTCTCATGTAAAATAGACCAGTATATTTCTTGCACTTGTTAAGTGGGTATATTAATGCTTTCAACCTCCTTGAGAATGTCAAATGCTTATGCCCAATATTGCTACCTACTGAGACAGCATAGAGGTGGCTTCAGCAAGACTAGAACCATATTCACCTTTTTCTTGAGAAGGAAAGACCTGATGAAGGGAATACATGTCTTTTCATTCTAGGTAGGCCAACTTTTGGCAACAAGCTATTAAATTAGTAAGGAGCTGTAAATGAAATATTAAAGAAATACAAGTCAAATTTGACTCCTAAAATTTACTCTTCCATTCCTGTTTTTCTTTTAATAAACTAAAATGTATGTAGTTATTATTTTATTTTCATGATCTAATTATCCTCAGATGTTACATTTTCCTAGATAAAAATGACAAATCTAAGTAAAAGATAATGAAATCAAAAGCCAAATCAATATTTAAAAAATTAAAGTCCAAAGTAACTAGATCAAAACTTAATATTTTATAATTTTATTGCTATTGTTTCTTGTCCAAAAGCATTCCAAATGATGACTAACAAGTGAATACTTAATTCTAGGATTGTGGAACCTCTTACATACACTATAATGGCTCCCTCTATTATTGGATCCTACATGACTCCAATACTAATAAACAATTTTGATAGAGAAACAATAACAAAAACAAAAAGCCTTCTAAATTTTATCTCCTATGATTTATTAAATTATTAACTAAGGCATTCATCCTTTATCCAGTGATAATCCCTTCTGAGTTACCTTGATAATAACTAGTGCCAGCAAAATGGCACAGATAGGCTACTCCTATCTAAATGTTTCTTCAGTACTGGGAACTTTAAAAATCCCTGCCATTACCTACCTAATTCTACCCAGGAATTGCACTGACTAAATAACCATAAGTGACCATATAATGTCTTTTCCTAAATTTGAAAAGTAAGTGTTTGATAGTGCTGTGGAACACAATACTGAAAGTTTTGCTTGACTTAACCTAACGTACTATAAAGGTCACTAATTTTCGTGAAGAAAGAGAACATATGGGGCATTAAAAACAACCAAAAAGGGATCCCTGGGTGGCGCAGCGGTTTGGCTCCTTCTTTGGCCCAGGGCGTGATCCTGGAGACCCGGGATCGAATCCCACGTCAGGCGCCCGGTGCATGGAGCCTGCTTCTCCCTCTGCTTCTCCCTCTGCTTTTCCCTCTGCCTGTGTCTCTGCCTCCCTCTCTCTCTCTCTCTCTCTCTGTCTGTGTGACTATCATAAATGAATAAAAAATTAAAAAAACAAACAAACAAACAAAAAGGGGATCCCTGGGTGGCGCAGCGGTTTGGCTCCTTCTTTGGCCCAGGGCGTGATCCTGGAGACCCGGGATCGAATCCCACGTCAGGCGCCCGGTGCATGGAGCCTGCTTCTCCCTCTGCTTCTCCCTCTGCTTTTCCCTCTGCCTGTGTCTCTGCCTCCCTCTCTCTCTCTCTCTCTCTCTGTCTGTGTGACTATCATAAATGAATAAAAAATTAAAAAAACAAACAAACAAACAAAAAGGGGATCCCTGGGTGGCGCAGCGGTTTGGCTCCTTCTTTGGCCCAGGGCGTGATCCTGGAGACCCGGGATCGAATCCCACGTCGGGCTCCCGGTGAATGGAGCCTGCTTCTCCCTCTGCCTATGTCTCTGCCTCTCTCTCTCTGTGTGACTATCATAAAAAAAAAACAAAAAAAAAAAACCAAAAAAAAAAACTCACATTTTCCTAATAGCATGAAAATTTACATACAGAGATCCTATATATACATATATATATACTAGAAAAGAGTGGAGAAAAACATCCCATTTTTCTTCTTGTCCACTTCATAATTAAGTTTTTATTATAAGCAGCATGAGGGCTTTTCAGTTACAAATTGAAGCATGGCTTAAGTAATCACATAAAATCAAATAAATTTGATTGCAGGTTAGCTGATCAAGAAGATAGTCTTTGTTAATAAATTAAAATTTTAATACCTCCATTGCTCAGGAAAAGTATATCAAAACCAGCATAAGCAAATCATAGCCAGTAAAAATTCTTAACATTAAATAAAGCTGTCCATTTCAAACCCAGCTCACAGATTCACATTTAGTGTCAGAACACAAAGGTATTAATAATGTTTCTCATATTGTGTTTTCTGATTACATTGTAAAGTGTTTCCCTTAACAGTGTATGTGTTCCTGGTGGCCAGTAAAACCAACCTACAAAAAGGAAGAAGTTCTCCAGATATAATATTAAACAAGAGAACACTAAAAGGATGCTATTTACATAATTTGTATTACGTTTTTAACCAGCTATATATTAACAGTTCTTATTTTATAGTACTTATAGCCTTTGTGTAGTGATTGATGCCTAATATAAATTGGCTTTTGCCTTTTCCAGTAAAAAAAGAAGATCCTCAAGATTTTTGAAGGATTAGATATGGGAGATGAAGAAAAAAAACTCAAGGATAATTTTACTGTATTCTAATGTGTGTAAGAGAATAAATGTATCTTCCACCAAATGAGAAAGTATGGAAATATAAACCAGTTTGGGAGCAAAGAATATGAATTCGCCTTTAGAGATAATGAGTTTCAGGTGTCTTTGATGCATTCAACTACAGGTGTCCAGAGCACATTAGGCACTCATTTCTTAAGCTCAATGGAGAATCCTCAGCTGGAAATTTACATCTAGAAGTCTTCAGTATACAGATGGAAATTAAAACCAGGACAGTCAATTACATCATTTTAATACAGAGGAGAGAATAAGACCAAAGTTGAAGATAGAATCCTGAGGTAAATTAACATTTTAGGGACTAGACAAAGGATGAAAAAGAGCTTTTGGTTTTCAAGTTGACCATATGATACAACAAATCTAGAAGAGTGTGTAATAAAATAGATACTAGATGCGAAATTAAAGTAACATCAAGATTCAATCTGAACTCTTCACTGATTAAAATATAATATGATTTAGATTAATAATGGATCACAAATAAGGGAGGTATTTACCCCACCTTGAGAAATATGTGAAGGCATATTCAGATGAAATAGTAACAAGGAGTACAACTTATATCAGTGAGCAAGTCCAAGGATGCCAGGAATGGACTAGATAGCCCCACACCATGAACAATCTGCCCTCCAAAATTTTTGGTTCTGTGTTTAAGAAGATTATCAGAAGCCATTCTTATTGGGAGACATAGCATTGCTCCTCCCCTTCCCTTTCTCTTTGTCTCTAACTAAAGGAGGATAATTATTATACTGAGTTTTAAGAAGTAGCTGCATGAAAAAAATCTTCCCACATTTTTTTCTCCAAAGGATAATTTCTCTGTCAACTAGGACCAAGAAGTGACATGTATGCCACTTTGTAGATAGTTGCCTGCAGTGTCTAGCACAGTAGTGTAATATTTGGCATGGCTTGACATCTTTCCTTGCCTTACTTCCTTATTTCCCCAGCTTTGCTCCTCTGATTTTTCATCTTCTTTTTAAGGTATGAGCACTTTTAATCCTTGCCTCAGACTATGTTTTCTAGAGAATATGAGCTAAAATAACTGGTCATCATTATCTGTCTTTATCAAAGTTATATCACTATCCTGTGTGTATACATCTAGCTGTTCTCTCTCTCTCACACACACACGTATATGCATACAAATGCATATATACACAAAATCCAAGGCATTCATTTTTCCATACACAACATCATTTATAATGAGAAGAATAATTTTTTCATACAAATGGATAAATAGTTCATTTTAAAGAGATATAAATCTTTATAGGAAAAAAACAAATAAATGTGTTACGGAAGCTCTGATCCTCAAGAGTTAGAGAGGAAGTAGAAAAATACAATAGAGAAGATAAATTGTAGCTACAGAAGAAGACAGATGGAAAAGGTAATGCAGGAAGGAGTTGGCAAGAGGGTAACAGTGATTTGTAAGATGACAGAGGGGGTGCAATAAATGGCATGACCCTTTATGGATTTCCCTGTGACTTTCAGTTGTTCATGAATAATTCCAAATGCATAGTAAGATGGATTTCCTGTTGAACCAGTGAAAGTGCTGAGTTCCATGTTTAAATAAATATAGACTCAAACAGAAATAAAATATATGGGTAAAAAATGACAAGACAGTCCCCAGATGACATGTGGTGGCAGAGATGTGATTTATCTAAGGAAACTAAAAAGCAATCCTCAGCTGTATCTTAGATTACCTCATTACTATAGAACTTATCTAAATCTATGCCCTTACAATGTCTGCTAAATACCTGAGTGTAGGTGCAGAAAAGTAAAAATAAATAATGCTTATGCTACATAACCTTAGAAATATTGAATTCTGGAATAGCTATGGAAACTCCTCTGAGATTCATAGTTTTATGCTGTGCAAGAAATATATATGAGATACTATATATTTCAGAAAAAAAATAACTCTGAGATTAGACTACAAGTTTCCACAATTATCCAAAAATAGAACATTCTTATGAAACACTCTGTAAGCTGAAGTGACACTAAGAAAAGAAGCAGTTTCCATTAATTTATATATAATTTTTTCTAGTATTCCCAAACCCCAAAAATAATATCTCTTAGGCTTTTCTAATATCTTAGAACACATCTTGCTAATGGATGCACAAAATAAACGTAAATAAAGCACAGATGCTCACATTGTTCAAAGCTGTGATGGCTTGATACTGAGATTCTGAGTGTAGTTCCTGGGAAGGAGCTTGGCAGAGCTACTCCTGTTCATGGTGCATGATGTTTCTATAAAGGCTTATCGCAAAACAAAGACTGATGCTATCTTTGCTTTTTGTCCTTTACCATAAAAGCAAAATTTTCTTCAGATTCCTGTCAGTTAGTGAAAACAGGTACTAATGTATATGTATTTTGTAATAACAAAATGGCATAATACAAACTTGTGAGAAAAAAAAGAATGTTAAAAGCAGTGAGAGAAAAACAACTTGCTATGTACAAGGGAACTCCCATAATGCAATCAACTGACTTTTCAGTAGAAAGTTTTGCAAGCCAAAATGAAGTGTCTTGATATATTCACTCAAAGTGTTGAAAAGAAAGAAAAAAAAAAAATTTTATCCAAGAATACTCTACCTGGCAAGACTATCAAGTAGAATTAAAGGAGAGATAAAGAATTTTCTAAACAAGCAAAAAAAAAAAAAAAAAAAAAAAACTAAAGAAGTCCAGTATTACAAGAAATGTGAAATGTTGAAGGGACGTCTTCAAGCTGAAAGAAAAAGGCACAAACCAATAACAAGAAAATATATGAAAGTAAAAATCTCATTGGTAAAGTTGAATATACAGTAACAAACTATAGAAGTGATCCCTGAAAGTACAGTCCTTCAAGTTGAATCTATAGCATAGGTGATGGATTAACTATTTATAAAGCTAGTATGAAGGTATGAAAGTTAACAGACAAAAGTCATAAATTAACTATAACTACAATAGTTTGTTAAAAGACACACAAAATAAAAATGTGAAAAGTACATCAAAAATATGGCAGAGAAGTAAAAATATTGAGTTTTTAGACTGTGTCTCAGTAAATTTAAGAATACTGAAGTCATATCAAACTCTTCCTGACATTGTGGTAGGAAACTATAAATCAATTTAAAAAAGAAGACTGGAAAAATCACAGATATATCGAGAATAAAACACCAGGGTATGGAAGAGTCAAAGAGTCAAAGAGTCAAAGTCAAATGGTGGACTCTTTGAATTGAATACTCAAAGGATCAATTAGGAAATCAAAAGGGTAAGCTAAAAATATGTTAAGACAAATTAAACAAAAATAGAATAATCCAAACTATGGAATTCCAAACTATGGAATCCAACAAAAAAGTTCTAAGATGGAAATTCACAATACAGGCCTACCTCAACAAACAAGAAAAAAGTTCAAATAAACAATCTAACATTACAACTAAAGGAATCAGATAAAGAACTAATGAAACCTGAAATACAAAGGAAGAAGAAACAAATAAAGATCAGAAAGGAAACAAAGGAAATGGAGACAAAAAATAGAAAAGATCAATGAAGCTAATAATAGTTCTTTGAAAGGATAAAGAAAACTGATGAATATGGGTGAACAAAGTGAAGGGAATCAATTATATGTTGATACTGGTAGCCAGACTTACTGTGGTGAGTACTCTGTAGTATATACAAATACCAAATAATTATGTTGTACACTTGAAACTAATTTAATGTCATATATCAAATTTACTAAATAAAAAAGGAAAAAAGTAATAATTACTATATTAGCTTAATCTATTTTAAGTTCAATTTCTATAACTTCCAACTCACTAAACTTGTGCCATGTAACAAAGAGGAGAGGTATGAGGGAGTTTTTGTGAGGAAGAAAAATTTCTCAAAATGAATGCCACTTACTTTTTGAAAAAAAGTTTGGTGGTAATGAAGTTTTCCATAGATACTTAAGGAAACTGCCCAAAACAGTTCTATAGCCAGACATCTGGCACTGTGTCTACATGAAACTATTTCTAATATGTTTGTTTGGAGACAAAATCTAACTTAATTTGGATAATATGAAGGGCTTCCTACTTGGTACTCCCAATTTCTTTCTTTCATTACTAGGTAAGAAGTTAGAAATTAATGGAGTAATCTGCAAGAGGATTTAACAGGTGAGATCTGATCTGTTCATCTGGGAGTGTTCACAAAACAAAATGTGCTTTCATTTGGAGCTCACCTAGGCTACTCATCCTTTGACAATGGGACTATTTTAATGGAAAATCTTAAAACACAGAGAGGCAGCTAAAATTCCTAAAATGACTTACAACATTAACATACATTTTTATATACTTAATATGGTTAAGGTCTATGCTAAAAACACACATTATCCCATCTGATGCTCAGAAGAGCCTATGATTTTGCCTAGTTTCCATCTCTTCTATAGTTAAAGAAGCATGCTTACAGAGAAGTAACATCTCAAAGCCATGAAGAAAGTCAGTGACACACTAGCACTCCAGTTTCATCATGACTGGTGGTGAAACCCACATTCTTAACCCAAGGTGAGCTGTTAAAGACTTTTGACTAGCAACAAAAGATAGCACAAAAGATTGTGGCTGTAACATTTTACCACTAGTAACTTTATTTATCCACATCTCTACAGGAAAATGCTGAATTATAAAATATTTACTGTATATTTTGGAGTAATGTAGCCATATACAGAATGATTATTTAAATGAAGATATGTAACACATAAAACATTCATATGTTCGTATATTCTACTTATTAATATCTATGGGAAGTTAAATACAACAGGTATGGGATCTTCATTTTATTCAATATACAAGAACAAAAAATGAATATTTGGTGAAATAATTTTAGAATATGTCACTGGAAATAAAAAGGAAGATTTTATAGGGCAGTATTTTTATGCAGTGAATGGAGAGTATGTTTGTGCATGTGTTTAAACAGTAGTTTTGAATATGAATTTCATTAGCTTTCCTTGGTGTTGTTGCATACTGTGCATGCACTGTATTTGGGTACTTTTTTGTCAAACAAAATACAGATGCACATCACAGCTAGTGAACTACTCTTTCAATATGGTGAGTGTGAAGCTTTTTTTTTTTTATAATAGTGGTAATGATCCTGAACCGATTATGACATTGATACATTAAGCATTTCTTGGCAGTCAGCAGCTCTGTATCAAATTGAAGAATTTCTGTGGTTTCATAAGATCTTATTTGATTGGAGACTATAAAAGACATACAGTACAACTGCATTCTTTTCACTGTCAATTTGTTTAACTACAAACTCTCTGCATGACTGGAGAAGGTAAAAGGGCCAGAGGTTAGTATTTTCAGTTGGCTCATCATGTCTACTGAAATGAACATTATTACTTTTTTAAAAAAAATCACAGTACATATTACTTTTATAAAATCACAGGACAAATAAAAAGAAGGGTTGATTGCATGAACCTCATTTAAAATATTACCTTGATGAGTCATGCTTGGTCAAATTCATTGGAGAGAATTCAAGAGCCAAGGACTGTGAATATAACAGAGTAGATTTGGTTATTCTTACATCAAATGATGCTGCCTCTTGTTTTGGCTCACCTTTAATTTGTACATGTAGTATTTTTGTTTGTTTAAGCTGTAGTTTTCAAAAACTGTATATGTAATATGTATAGTAAATTTCACTGGTAGGACAAATCTCTAAAACTTCAGCACATCTCCAAGCACCAAGTAAAAAACCTTGTTAATAAAACTCACATTTCAAATATTAATACATTGTAAACAAGTGTGTTAGGAACAAGTAACACTCATGAGTAAATCTGCTGGACTCACTTTGAATTCCTCATCCCCTCTGAATCAACTGGAAACAAAAGGAAGTTATGGTGATGGCTGTGATGCCAAGGGGAAACTCCACAATGAGGGAAGGAGGATTATGTCTGTAGTACAGAACATCCCTTAGGGTATCCTTTAATATTGCCATGTCCTATGAATAAGGTCAACAGAAAACTATTTACAGTTCAATCCAGGTAAGAATAATAATGGCTCACACCCTTCAGAATGAAGGTTTGGATCACCGGACCAGCTAGTTGTTAACTAGCTGAGGTGTAAGCTAAGAGCAAAGGGAATGCAGAATTGGTAGTAAAAGAAGGAAGTTAAAATACCAGTTATGACCACATGACCAGTTACAGAATTGAGAACATAATTATCATATTTCCCCCTTTGCTATAAGTATGGGTGTATAGATTTGTTTTACTTTTCTTATCCCTTTATCATGTAATGTAAGAGTATTGATTTTGTATCATAGTATTTCAGTATTGTTAATTTACACCATAGCTTTTAAATTACAGGGTATCAAGGAGAAGAGTAAACATGGCTTCAGAATTTTGCCTCCTCTTCTGGAGAAGTATATTTTTGGTTTATATAGGACAGTTTGAATCATGTTAGGCAGAATAGTATCACCTATTGTTGTATCATGTTAGACAGTGTATTATGTAAGGCAGAATGATGACCTTGTGGTTGTCTTTATTTGGTGATTAAATGTGGTGTAGGGAGATGTATATAGGTGTCAAATTGACAAAGGTTGGATTTGTGATTTTATGTGTCAACTTGATTGGTCAAAGGATGCCCAGATTAAACTATTTCTAGATATCTCTGAAAGAGTGTTTCTCGATGAGGTTAGCCTTTGAATTCATGAATTCAATAAAGCACATTTTTCTCAATAAGGGTAAGGATCATCCAATCCCTTGAGGGCCTCAATAGGACAAAAGACAGAGGAAGGAGGAATTCACCTATTTTTACTTCCTGAGTTGTCTCATCTCATCTCTTCCAGTACTAGGACTTGGATTAAATCATTGGATCCCTTGATTCTTAGGCCTTCAGACACAGACTGAGTTATACTGCCAACCTGCCTGGATCTTTAGTTCTTTAGTTTGTAGATAGCAGACTTGTGGGATTTATCTTCCTCTATAATAATAATACACAAGGAGATATATATATATATATATATATATATATATATATATATATATCCCATATATGTGTGTGTGTGTATACACACACATATGTATTTGGGTTTGTTTCTTTGAAGGACCCTAATATAGCACATAAAAAAGTTGTTAAGAATGAAAATAAGGATATGATAAGTATCAAATTATTATTATATTCAATCAATGTAAAAAGAATTTGGAGAAGGAAGAGGGGAAGAGGTATGGTTGGTTTTAACATTGAGATGGCTTCATTAAAAGATGGATTTGAAGTTGATGTTAAAGAAAGGGAAATCAAAAAGTTAAGATTATTACAGTTAAGAAAAAAATTAGAAAAAGCCCAAGGGCAGGAAAATGCCTAATCCTAGTCTATTTTTTAAAATAAAAGATGCTCAGATAAACATACATCAGCAAGAAGGAAAGATATTACTTGGTGAGGAAGCTTTGAAAGACTCACTAATGCTATTGCTGGTTGGAAATCCTTTGGACCAGGGAAGCTTTAAGCCTTCTTTGCTATTTTTGGCTGGTTGAGAAAAATCGACTTAAAAATACCTTCTCAGAACCTACAAAAGGGAATCTGCTTCAAATTCCACAAATTGATATAAATCATATATTCTGGAGATTCTGATGATAAAGAATAATGGAATGCGTTTGGTGTTTGGTGTATGTGTTGGTGTATGTGTTGGGGAGGATGGAGAGAACAGTGAAGTGGAAAAGTAGGCAGGAGTTCCAAATGAAGGGCTATTTATGGGTTATCAAGGAGTAGACCTCATCCTCACAACAATCCAAAGGCTTTATAGCATTTAAAATGGAGCACTAACATGAATCAGTTAGTGCTAAATAAAATAAAATAAAATAAAATAAAATAAAATAAAATAAATGCATGTGTACACACACATCCCTTCAGGATGTTTAGTTAAATATGATATATTAAACATAAGTATATAATTCTTATACTAGCTAGAATTGCTTGTTCTGGATTTACATTCCCCTCCCCTGTACTAATTAATGCCCAGCCCCTCTTATGCACGGCCTCAACATGCTTTGCTGATGGTATGTTAATACACTTGGCATGAGCACAGCTGGACTTGCTTCCATGCACAGCTGCCATTATCAAGTCTGTGAGTTTCTGAGAGCAATCAGCCCTCAGCTGAAAATGAGCCCCCCAACTGACCTGCAGACATGTGCCTAAGAAACACGATTTTGTTTCACTATGCAGTTCATTGTTGTGTGGTTGTTTGCTACAGAACAAATGGTGATCAACACACTTCTATATATTCCTGGTATCTTATTAAAAAGGACAGTAAAGGAATAAAAATAAAGGTCTACCTCCAAATATGCAATAAGAATCAGAGAGAAAATCATCGACTGGAAGCCAGAAAACAGATTAATGAATAGCCAGGGACTCAGCAGAGTGGAAGAAATGGAAAGCTAAGAACTCATAGTAAGGGAGAAAAAAAAAAAAAAAAAGAGGCTGCGCATGGGTGGCTCAGGTCCTGCTCCTGGGATCCTGGGATTGAGTTCCACATAAGGCTCCCCCAACCTGCTTCTCTTTCTGCCTATGTCTCTACCTGTGTCTCTGTGTCTCTCATGAATAAATAAATAAAATCTTTTTTGTTTTTAAAGATATTTTGTATGCTGGCAGGCTGTAAATGCTTTAAGTAGTTTGAGATTCAAATTTCTTCTGAAGATGAAGGCATGAATAAGACAGAAAAGCAGAAATTCCACTGAAGGTCTTTAAAAACAACAAGAATTGGACTCCTAGATTTCTGGCATCATTCCAAATATTCAATCAGATACTCACTCCTTGCCCACCTGGCAAAAGATTCAGTCATGTTAACCAAAGACAATGGAAACAAGTAGACACAAGGGCAGGAGAAAAGCAAACAAAAAATAGCATTACATGAAGGAAAAGAATACTGTTTTTAGAAGTAGTATTATGTACCACACAGAGATCAAAGAGTTTAAGGACTGAAAAGAATCCTGGGTATTTAAGAATATTTAAATGTATTTTCTCTTTGGGACCTGCATTTTTTAGTGTGATTGAAGTGGATTTTATTTATTTATTTATCTTAAGTAAATTAGGTTGAGAAAATGGATATAGTGTGACTGAGTTTAGCCTATTCCTGACACCCAAAAGTAAAGGAAGAATAAAGATGCTGTGGTGCCTGAAGAGAGCAGTGGAATAAATAAAGTATTTTTATTTACTTATTTGTTTATGTAAAAGAAAGGCTCAGACAAATTTAAATGTTGATGAGCAAGAGAGAATAAAAGGAGTAATTTATGATGCGATAAAAATATATCAGTTCTCTTTTTCTATTTTCCATTTTTGGGGTTCTATTAATATACTTTTACATCATCAAATTTCCTTTATATGTCTCAAAGACTTTCAGCACGCTTAATTTTTTATAGAAATGTTTTTGTTATTGCTATTGTTTGCAATAGCAAAAATTTAGCTCCACTTTTTGCTTCACTGTAACAATGTTCCAAATGTATTCTTTTCCCTATAAGTACTATCTTCTTTTTATGTTCCACAATATTTTTGCAAGTTCCCTATATGTAGAAGAAAGTGTAGATCCTCCACCTGTAGGTTTCCAGCCTTATAACTCAGTGCTTGCAGGAGAATTAAAAATGCCAGGAAGTAAAAAAAAAAAAAAAAAAAAAAAAGCCAGGAAGTGCTTCTGTTTGGAGTGTCTTCAAATTAGTGTTTTTGTATTTGAGTAAATACCCAGCAATGGTGATTACTGGATTATTCAGTAGTTCAATTTTTTTATTTTTTGAGGAATTGCCATACAGTTTTCCACAGTGGCTGCACTAGTTTGCATTCCCACCAACAGTAAATAAACATTCTTTTTTCTCTGGATCCTCACCAACACTTGTTTCTTGTGTTTTTTTATTCTAGTCATTCTGACAGGTGTGAAATGATATCTCATTGTAGTTTTGATTTGTACTTACCTGATTATGAGTGATGTTGGGCATCTTTTCATTTGTCTGTTGGCCACTTATATGTTTTGGTGAAATGTCTGTTCATGGCTTTTCCCCATTTTTTAACTGAATTATTTGTCTTGGGGGCATTGAGTTATAGAAGTTCTTCATATATTTTGGATACTAACCCTTTATCAGATATGTTATTTGCAAATGTCTTCTCCATTCAGTAGGTTATCTTTTAGTATTGTTGACTGTTTGCTGTAACAGAATCTTTTTGTTTTGATGTAGTCCCAGTGGTTAAATTTGGTTTTGTTTCCCTTGCTTCTGAAAATATCTATAAAAATATTTTTATGATCAATATCAGAGAAATTGCTGCCTATGCTCTCTTCTAGGATTTTTATGGTTTCAGACCTCACATTTAGGTCCTTAAACGTGTTTTGAATTTCTTTTTTTTTTTTTTTTTTTTTGGTATATAATATAAGAAAGTGTTCCAGTTTCATTCTTTTGCAAGTAGCTATATAGTTTTTCCAAAACCATTTGTAGAATAGACAGTATTTTATCCAGTGCATATTCTTGTCTCCTTTGCCAAAGATTAATTGATCATATAATTGTGGGTTTATTTTTAGGCTTTCTATCCTGTTCCATTGGTCTATGTGTTCTATTTCTGAGCCAGTGCCATAATGTTTTGATTAATACAGCTTTGTAATATAGCTTGAAATAATGTTAACTTTATAGAATGAATTTGGAAGTGTTCTCTCCTTTTCTATTTCTTGGAATAGCTTGAAAAGAATAGGTATTAACTCTTCTTTAAATGTTTGGTAGAACTCAGCTGTGAAGACATCTAGTCCTGGACTTCTGTTTGCATGTTGTTGTTGTTAGTTTTTGATTATTGATTCAATTTCATTGCTGGTCTGTTCAAATTTTCTATTTCTTCCTGATTCAGTTTTGGTAGGTTATGCGAAATGTATCCATTTCTTTCTTTTTTTTTAATTTTTATTTATTTATGATAGTCACACAGAGAGAGAGAGAGAGAGGCAGAGACACAGGCAGAGGGAGAAGCAGGCTCCATGCACCGGGAGTCCGACGTGGGATTCGATCCCGGGTCTCCAGGATCGCGCCCTGGGCCAAAGGCAGGTGCCAAACCGCTGCGCCACCCAGGGTTCCCAATGTATCCATTTCTTCTAGGTTATCCATGTTGTTGAAATATATTTTTTCATAATACTTTGTTACAATCTTTTATATTTCTGTGGTGTTGGTTATTATTTCTCCTCTTTCATTTCTGAACTTGTTTGAGTCTCTTTTTTAAGATTTTTGTTTTGAGTGTGGCTAAATGTCTGTCAATTTTGTGAATCTTTTTAAGGAATCAGCTCCTGGTGTCATTGATATGTTCTATTGCTTTTTTAGTTCCTATATCATTTATTTCTCCTCTAATCTCTATCATTTTTTTTCATTCTATTGGTTTTAGGTTTTGTTTGCTCTTCTTTTTTCTAGCTCCTTTAGGTGTACCGTTAGGTTGTTTATTTGAGATTTTTCCAGCTTCTTGAGGTAGGCCTGTATTGCAATAAACTTCTCTATTAAAACAGTGGTTTTTGTTTTGTTTTGTTTTGTTTTGTTTTGGCTGCATCCCAAAGACTGTGGACTGCTGTGTTTTCATTTTTATTTTCCCCCATGTATCTTTCCATGTATTTTTTGTTTGTTTGTTTCTTTGATTTTTTTGGTTGACCCATTCTGTATTTAATAGCATGTTATTTAACTTCCATGTGCTCTTTCCAGGTTTTTTTCTTTTGGTTGATTTCTAGTTTCATAGCATGGTGATCAGGAAAGATACATGGTATAACTTCAATCTTTTTGAGTTTGTTGAGACTTGTTTTGTGGCCTAATATGTGATTTATTTTGGAGAATGTTCCATCTCCACTTGGAAAGAATTTGTATTTTGCTGTTTTTAAATGGAATGTTCTGAATTGATCTGTTAGATCCATCTGATCCAAAGCCACTGTTTCTTTGTTGATTTTCTATTTGGATGATCTGAGTGAAGGGATTTGTACTACCTGGATTAAGGAAAGCTTGGCTGGAGGGTGTATTTCCACCTAAGTACATGGGGTGGGGGATACTCACAGTGATAGCAAGTTAGGTAGGATATGTTGGCACCATGCTGGTTCCCACAGGTGATGTGCATTTATGTTGGAGGCAGAAGAGAGAAATAATTCCTCTCAATTTCTTTGTTCCTAGAGGGGTTTCCCAATAATCTCTGTCCCCTGAGGACAGGCTCCTAGATCAGTAAACAACATTCCACCCCTTGTGCGCCAAGGTTTTTCAAACTGCTACTTCTATGCTGTATATCCATTAGCTGCTTGTTGTTCTGTATCTTTAAGAGCGGAGACTCAGTTTCCTCTCACCTTTCTGGATCTCCTACTGAGCTCAGTAATTTTTAAATTTCAGGTTTTAAACTCCACTGTTTGTAGAAACTCATGAAATTTGGATCCTCTGGTTTTCAAAGCCAAATATTGTGGGCATTCGTCTTCCTAGTGCAGGCTCCATGATATGATAGTGTGTTTCTCTCTCCTCTTGGAGCCTGCTAGTCCCTCTTCTCATGGGCAGTCCTTCCCGTCCTTTTAGCTTCCTACTGTTTCTCTACCTGTCTTACCCTCTTTGATGGCCTCTTCTCTACACTTAGTTGTGGAGTTTGTTCTTCCAGTCTTTGGGTAATTTTCTGGGTTATTTACACTGATGTGAGTGTTACTTAGCTGAATCTGTAACAAGAGGTGAGCTTAAAGTCCTTGTACTCCAGCATCTTCCCAGACATGCTCTTTTAAACCGTTTTTAAGAGATTAGGCTCCAGTCACCCACAGTTCTAGGTGACTTGAGAACACATCCATTATAGGCTGTTTTCCCATCCCTTCCCATCCCTTCTTCACTTCTGTATTGGTATTTGCTATACCTCTCAAATAAAATACTTACTCTAGCATCCTTGTTTTAGGTTTATTTCTGGAGGATCTAATTTTTCTTGATTTTATTTTCTGAATGCTATTAGAATATATGCCTTTGATTTTAAGAATACAAATGGATATGGTAAATTCATTTAATGTGTCAGCAGTATAGCCTGAGGGGTTTGAGTAGAAAAAATGAATAACTGAACGTACTGTGTAATTTGTCTTTGAGCTGCATGTGATATGTATGTATGAAGTCACTTGCTGCCAATCAGCTTAGTCAATATTTTTTTTTAACTTAGTCAATATTTTGATGACTAGGTTGGTCCACCCAGATGTAGTATTAGCCCAGTTTAATTCTTCCTTATATTACTTCTCATCAGGCTATAGATTCCTTTGTCATTTTCTATTTTCCATAGGCAACATAAAGATCTTGCAGCTTTTCTCTCTGCTAATGATAATGACTACGGCGGTAAAAGGTATGCTCCCAATATGTCTCAAACCTTCCATCTATCACTTGCCTTTGTTACTTCTACATTAGTGATTATAATGAAGTTTATTCGGGATATTTTGTGGACATATGTCTTTTTTCAAAAGAATGTTATGGTTAAGACTAGAGAACTATACTGCAATCTTTTCCTGTGTGTGTTATGCTTAGCATAAATTATTCACAATTTCTGAAACACTGACCTTACTTAGTTTTGTGTAACTAAATGTAACGCTTTAATTTTCTTTCATTTATTCTAATTTTGTATACATTTCCATGGGAATCATCAAAAGGGGAAGAAAAGTTATAGAATTTGGATTTTGAAAAGCAAAAATGAAAGAAGGCCAGAAAAAATAAAAGAATAAATATATAAAGTGAAAATTCAAAAAATCATATCACACATGACAAACATGTTGAGCTAACCAATTAACTGTATTTCAACATAACGGGCTAAGGGTCAAAATCATTACCATCCTTGAGTGCAATATCCAGTAATTTGGGCTTTGCCTATTAAAAATGAGAAGCTTTAGAAATTTTGGAGTAGAACACATACATGAAAGGAGCAGTGTTTCCACAAAACAGGAGAGCAGATAAAGCTATTTGGAAATTTAAATTCATATGGGAATAAATGTGGAGATTTTAAAAAGAGCTTATTTAAGAAAAAGAAATGTTTCCCCCAATCAAATTCATGACAAAAGAAATGAACATCAAGTGACTGTTGGAAAAACAAACAAACCCATACCTGAGGGTTACAAATTAGGTGAATGGAATGTCCTCTTTAATAGATTTCAATCCAGAATAATTGGGATTACATTGGAAATAGGATGCAAGGTCCATTTGGTGGCATGTCAAACAGAAAGATCCAGGGATTTCTATCATGCTATGAAAAGTAAATCAGGAATAAATAAATTGGGCTTTACTGCTCTGTATGCCTACTGATGGTTGGAAAGGTATCTGGAACTCAGTAAGATAAATGTGAATACCTTTCTTAATATCCAGCAGTTATTTCAAAATATGAGCTAGGATTTGTGGTGTTTAAGAACACAAACTTGGGATCCCTGGATGGCTCAGCAGTTTAGTGCCTGCCTTCGGCCCAGGGCCTGATCCTGGAGTCCCGGGATCGAGTCCCACGTTTGGCTCCTTGCATGGAGCCTGCTTCTCCCTCTGCCTGTGTCTTTGCCTCTCCCTCTCTCTCTCTCTCTCTCTCTCTGTCTCTCATGAATAAATAAATAAAATTTAAAACAAAACAAAACAAAACACAAACTTGACATAAGGGTCTAATCCTCCAGTTGCAGTTTACTAGACAATCACGTATAGATTACTTACCTTTGTGAGCCTTACTTGCTATCTTTTAACAGGGATGTCAGAACCTATAGCATGAGTTTATCATGAAGATTAAAATACAAAAATGTACTTCTAACACTTAGGAAAGTACATTACACCTAGCAAGATCTCATTTCATAATGAAATATTAATGAAGTTGACAATGATGATGATGATAATGATGATGGTGTTAGCGATAATAATAACATTAATTTTTATTTCGTGTTTAGTTGGATAAAATGTTCTATACTATATTGGTAAATAGCAAAATAGAACTCTTTGGATCAGAGATAGCACTTTTATTGATTCCTTATACTTTCCTTATGAAATTATCTAAGCTCATAAATAAATGGAATGAAAAAGACATTCAATATCAGTTTGACAGCTACATTTCTGATTCTTAAGTGATGAAGGAATTTTTTCCAATTAATAGAATCATATAATACATAACAAATAAAATCATGTAATGTAATCATGTTCCATTAGAGCAATGTTATAAGCACTAAGTATGCCACAAACTTGTTTAGCAGTGTTGATAACAATTCTTCTATATATATATCTACAAATTATGTTTAAATTTTTAAAATCACTGTACTGTATTTAGAAAAGCCTTACATGTATTTAGAATATATTTCCATAAATAATTATCAATATTGGCAATAGCCATTCCTACATCTTTCCTTGAATGGTATCATTGACTTTGCTGTCACCTTAGAATTTACATCAAAGATTTTCATAGTAGCAATAGTTTTCAGTTCTTTTTAATTTGCAAGTTTATGAGGATGTAATGGTCCATTATTCTCTACTGATTTGTTTGAAATTCATTCTGACTTTAAAAAGCAGAACTTTTAAAGTTTATGAACATTATATATAGGAACTCCAAACAGAATATTAATGAGAGCTGATAATTAACAAAGCAAATAGTTCTCCCTTATTCTTAAAAATAAATACATTTGGTTAGTGTTATTGTCTTTGAAACACATACCAGGATAATTACCAGGATAATTTACTTCATTTCAACTTGCAAAACACTTTTATTTCAGAAAATCATGTCCCTTATCAGGAACTCTTTTCTAAAATTTCTCTCCATTGCTTCAGGAGAAGCAAAATAATAGCTACTTGGAATTTGTGTATATTTGTAGAAAGGGCATTCTTATTTTAACACGGTCATCAATGCCTCATTTTATTGTGCTTTGCTTTACTGTGCTTTGTAGATACTAAAAATCTGTGACAATCCCACATCGATGAAGTCTACTGGTGCCATTTCTCCAACAGCATTTGTTCACATCATATCTGTGTGTCACATTATGTTAATTCTCCCAATATTTCAAGCTTTAACTATTATTATAGCTGTTGTGGGGATATTTGATCAGTGATCTTTGATGTTACTAATATAATTGTTTTGGGGTACCACAAACCATGTCCACATAAAAGGGCAAACTCAATCGATAAACAACATGTGTATTCCAACTGTTCCACCAATCTGCCATTTCCCCATTTCTCTACCTCTACTCAGGCCTTCCTATTTCCCCAGACACAACAATACTGAAATTAAGCCAGTGAACACATGAATAAGAAAGGGAAACAGTCTTATTGTTGATATGGAGAACAATTTACTGGTCTTAGATAGAAGATCAAACAAGCCACATTTCCTAAACCAAACCCTAATCTAGAGCAAGGCCCTAAATAATCTCTTCAATTCTGTGGAGTTTGAGAAAGGCGAGGAAACTGCAGAAAAAGAGTTTGAAGCTAACAAAGGTTACATAAAGTTTAACCAAAGAAGCCATCTCCAAAATATAAAAGTTCAAGGTGAAGTGGCAAGTGCTGATGTAGAAGCTGCAGCAAGTTGTCCAGAAGATCTAGCTAAGATAATCAATGAAGGTGGCCACATTCCACAGATTTTTTATGTAGAAGAAACATTCTTCTATTGGAAGAAGATGCCATCTAGGACTTTCATAGCTAGAAAGGAGAAGTGGATGCTTCAAAGAACAGGTTACCTCTCTTGTTAAGGATTAACACAGTTGATGACTTTAAGTTTAAGCCAGTGCTCTTTGAGCACTCTAAAAATCCTAGGATCCTTAAGAATTATGCTAAAATCTATTCAGCCTGTGCTCTATAAATGGAACAACAAAGCCTAGATGACAGCACATCTGTTTACAACATGGTTTACCAAATATTTTAAGCCCATTGTTGTGACCTGCTGTTCAGGGGAGTGGAGTGGGGGTGAGGGTAGGGAAACTGCTTTAAAATATTACTGCTCATTGTCAATCTACCTGGTCACACAAGAGCTCTAATGAAGATCCAAAATGAGATTAATGTTATTTTCATGACTGTTAACACAACATCCATTCTGTAGTCCTTGGATCAAAGGGTAACTTTGACTTTCCCGTTTTAATATTGAAGAAATACACATTTCGTAAGGCTATAGCTGCTCTATATACTGATTCCTCTGATGAATCTGCACAAAATAAATTGAAACTTTCTGGAAAGAATTTATCATTCCTGATGTCTTTATAAACATTTGCAATTTAATTTGTGAAGATGTCAAAATATTAACATTACCAGAAGTTTGAAAGAAGTTGATTTAAACTCTCATGGATAACTTTGAGTGATTCAAGAACTTCCATGGAGGATGTAAGTACAGATGTGCTGGAAATAATAAAAGAACTAGAATTAGAAGTGGAGTCTGAAGATGTGACTGAATTGCTACAGTCTCATGATAAAATTTAACAGGTGAAGAGTTGCTTTTCTTCTTCTTCTTCTTCTTCTTCTTCTTCTTCTTCTTCTTCTTCTAGTTCTTCTTTTTCTTCTTCTTTTTTTTTTCTTTCAAGAGTTGCTTCTTATGGATAAGTAAAGAAAGTGGTTTCCTGGGGAAGATGCTCTGGAGACTGTTGAAATGAAAACAAAGAATTTAGAATATTATATAAACTTAGTTGATAAAATAGCAGCAGGGTTGAGAGGATCCACTCTGATTTTGAAAGAAGTTCTACTGTGGATGAAATGCTATTAAACAATTTTGCATGTTATAGAGAAATCATTTGTCAAAGGAAGAGTCCATAGATGAAACTTCATTTTTGTCTTATATTTAAAAATTGCCACAGCCACTCCAAACTTCAACCACCACCACCCTGATCAGTCAGCAACCATTAACATAGAGACAAGACCCTCTACCAGAAAAAGATTGAAACTTGCTCAAAGCTCAGATGATGGTTAGCACTTTTTAGTAAAAAGGTATATTTAAATTAAGGTATGTACATTATGTTTTTTTTTTTTTGTACATTATGTTTTTAGACATGATATTACTGCTGACTACCATATGATGTAAACATTATGACTTTATATGTGCTTAGAAGCCAAGAAATTCATTGACTCACTTTATTGTGAAGTTCACTTTATTGTGATTCTCTGGAACTGAACCCACAATGTCTCCATGGTATGCCTGCATAACTGTACATATCCTAGATATTTGTGAATAATATTTTCCCAAATGAGGTCAAATGATCCTCTTTCCTAATGTATCATCTTCAATTAATATTTCTTTTTAAAGAACCATCTCATTTTATTCATCATAACATAAATTTATTACATATACTGTATTCTTTAATGGTAATGACTAAATCCAAATCATATAAGAAGTTTATCATTACCATCTGTCTAGGAAGATCAGCAATGAAATGTATTGAATAACTGCTATTACTTTGCACCTCAGTTCTCTAAATGCATCATATAATTTATTTAGAATATTACTTGAATTGATTTGGAGGTAATCTGATGCATTTTCATTTATTTCTAACTGTTGCTTCTGCTCTTTTGGGCCATATACTGTTTTAAATGAGTAACTTGAGGTTATTTCTTTGAATAATATTACATACAAAGAATATACAGCAAAGCATGGTTATTGCTTCAATGTCATACTGAATGCAATAATGGAAATTTTGGTATAAAGAAAAGCATCTTCCAATAATTATATCTAATTTTAAAGTACCTTTTTGACCGATTTTATCTATAAATTTCTGTACAGCTCCTTCTCATTAAAATAGCCAAGGGATGGAATTTTGAATAAAGGCAACAAAATAATTAAGCTATACTTCAGGTTAATATTTTTTTTCTGAGAAATGCTTTTTCTTTTTTTAAGTTTTTATCTACTTATTCATGAAGACACAGAAAGAGAGGCAGAGACAGGCAGAGAGAGAAGCAGACTCCCAATGAGGGACTTGACCCCCGGACCCCAGGATCATGACCTGAGCCAAAGGCAGATACTTAACCACTGAGCCACTCAGGCATCTCTCTGAGAAATTCTTTTTTTTTTTTTTCTCTGAGAAATTCTTAATAAGACTTACATTTATAGCTATTCAGACTGTCCACAACAATGACTGTGATCTTTGTTAAGGATGTGTAAACAGAAAAGTATTAAGGCTGCCTTCTAGTTTATATTCTATAAATTAGAAAGTGTTCTCTAAATATAAAACTGTCTCCAAATTAACTTTGTGCTTACAAAACTACTCTAGGGATGTCAAACTCCATTACTAATGTTAGGAATGCTGCTCTAAATTAGCCTGAAAAGAACAAATGGAAAATAAACATACAAAATTACCGACCCAGAGAATCATAACAAAAATGCACCCATTTAATAATTCATAGAAGTATTTTTTTAAATTGCAATAATTTTGTACCAAGTTCTTGCAATGTAAAATGTTTTACTGCCAACAGAAAAAGTGGAAAAGGAAAGAAATACAATCAAAATTGTGTATTTGTCTATTCTAATTTGACTATCAAAGTACTGTTATTTAAATTAGTATGAAATTAATTAAAAATAATTATCGATTACCTACTATGTGCAAATCCAAGATTAAGTTTTAAAGTGGAAAAAAATAATGATACTTTTGACAGGGCGTACCTAACATATAATTCAGGAAAATGAAGACATTGAAAATTTTTATCCCACAGGAATGTCAAGCAAGCCAAATAAATATTTAGCACTATTGTTGAAGTGAACCTAGAATTGATCAATCAGAGATTTAGTGAAATTTTGAAAAAAAATAGGGAAAAAATGATAAAAAGCAGTATGCAGGAGATTGAGAAGTTATGGAATAGCTTAGAAAATATTTCAATGTACAAAAATATTAGGTTCTGAGGGCAATGGGATTAAAGCAGCTAAATATAGCAAAAAACATACTTCTTACTCCATTTGCCACCTTTTCAGACTTGCCTCCACTTACTTCATTCAAATTTATCTTCATTTATGGTAGATATGTGAAAGCCATCTTATTTCTATCATTGAGAATACAAGGTAAACAAAACAAAAAAAGAATATGAGCTAAACAGTGTTGTGAGAACACACATGTAGACATATATTATGTACCTTCAAAGACTGGGGCATATTGGAATAATATAAGCATAGTTCCCACTACTGAGGAAGTTTTTCTTTCTTAAAAATTAACTTACTTGCTTCATTCAAATAAACTCTTATGTTTATTAAATGCACATATAAGTTCCTTAAATGTTCCCCACTTTCAACATGGTAAACTTATTCAAAATTAATGAAGAATAAATCATATGGTTTCTAAAAATGATCTGACTAATGCCAAAGAGGATGTATCCAAAAGCATTTAAGGAAAATTTATCAAATCCCAGGATTCCAGAAGCTATGTTTTCCAAATCTGCCCTCAATAAAAGTGACAAGTAAAAAGCTACTGTCTATCTGAAAATAAATCTCTCAGAGTAATTTTTAGGATAGTTTTGGTTGTTGGTATCAACATAAAATTGAGCCTAGATTTTAGCAGTAGTAGATTATTTTATTCATAAGGGAATAAAAATTTCAAGCCCATATATCATGCCCTGAAAAATACTGACTTTGTTTCTCTTTAGATTACTATGATTTGAAACAGTTCAATGAGCTCTTTATTTCCCATAGGATCCTGTTCTCTACAGATGCAAATTGTTCTTTTATTACAGGGCTTTGTGGAAGGGAAGAGAAACTCATTCAAAAGATAGTTTTAACATTTTTTTAAAAATTAAGCATTTAAGCTCAAGGTGACTCTGTCCAGAAAACTATCCTATGATTCATATTCCCAGACTGAAAAATGTTATTTTGCATTTATATTAGCAGGTTTACTGCTTGTGACAAAATACTGAAATCTAATGGAATGTAAACTAGTACTATTTTTTTTTTTTTTTCCTAGCAAGAAGAGTTAAGTCTAGGTAGAGAAAAATGGCACATCTCCAGATAAATGTAGGGGTCATTTCCTACTCTTCTGTATCATCCTGGCTTTTTCATTTTGGCACTAGATGATTTAACTGTTAAATTTAATATGGAACATTTCCTATTATTTTCAGAAAAATAACTGTCATACAAGGTAAATCATTAAGGTGACCTAACCTGTATAAAAAGTTACAAAATACCTTCTCAATTCATATGAGCTTACACCTCTCCCTTTAGTTCTCCAAATATAGACAGAAACTGAGAGGTATTTTAGGGTTTAATTCTTTGTGGTCATGAGTTAAGAAAAAAAGAACCGTGCAATAAATATATCACTCCAATGGGGCAGGAAATAAGTGACTTAATTTGTCATGACAAATGTTGTATCATGCCTGGTTTAAGTATTTAAATTAACTAATTCAATCTTAATTACCCTGAGACACTACTGTAGTTGCCCACTTTTCTAAGACTACTCATATTATGATTTGTACTAATAGCTAAATGCTTAATTTTTTAAAAAAATGGATCGACAAAAGTCTTACAAAAGCAATATATTGATATCTTAACATTTTGAACCTTAAGAGAAATTACAATTATTTTCCTCAGTATATATATGAGCTCACCAGAAGATACTTAATAAAGGCCAGTTGGAAATTATTTTTAACTGTTTTTATGGGTATTTTTTGCCCAAATAATAAGTGCTCTTTTGTGCAGTTGGTAAGAAATGTTTGGTCTTTGTCTCTTGTCTCTGCTATAGTGCTCCTAAAACTCTTGTAATTTTCTGAGTAATAGATGGGAGAATCTATTGCTCCAATGTGGTAGCTCTTGGCCAGATTCTAGAGAACTTCAGATGGGGGCTCCTCACCAGAAAGACCAATCCTGGTTAAAATCCTAGGAATTTCAGTCCCACTTTACTCTCAATCTGAGAAGGGAGAGGGATTGGAGATTGAGTTAATAATTGATCATGCATCTGTTCTGAAACTCCATAAAACCCCCTAAACAATAGGATACTGAGAGCTTCTGGGCTGATGAATGCTTCAAGATGCCAGATGCCTGGCAAACCCCAACTTTACAGAGACAGAAGCTCCTGTGTGTAGGGCCTATGCATCTATTCATCCGGCTGTTCACTTGTATCCTTTATAATAAACAGTAACCATAATTAAAATGCATCTCTGAGTTCTCTGAGCCCTCTGCCTCCCCTTTTTAAAGTAGGCTCCCTGCTGGGCCTACTTAAACACAGTGTCTGAACTCATGCCCCTGAGCTCAAGAGTCGGTCACTTAACTGACTGAGCCACCCAGATGCCCCTCTATGACCCTTCCAACAAATTACTGAGCTTGAGGAGGGGATTGTGGGGACCCTCAATTTATAGCAGTTCAGCCACAAGGATAAGAAGCCCAGAAATCATTAATGAAGGGGGTTGGTGTTGTGGAACTGACCCTTTACTGTAGATTCTGTGCTGACTCCATATTAGAATCAGAACTTAATTGTTGACCACTCAGTGTCCAGAGAATCAAATAATTAGTGGTGTTAGAAAATACCATAAACCTTAATTTACAAAAAGAGAGATTAAAAGGTGAATGGCAAACAGGACGATCCTAGACTTAGTGGTGTTCTGGTGACTATGGTGGGGCAAACATTTTTGGAACTATTAATAGATGAAAAAATTATTACAAAGAGGATCTTTTGTCAGAAATGGGGGGGGGGCACTTTGAGCCATAGTTAGACTGACAATCCAGTTGTGGCAAGCCTCCAGGCAAAGGAATGCAATACAATCAAAGCAGTGTTGAGGAACCAGAATTGAGGTGGCCTTAACTCCCTAAGACCAGTGTCCAAGAGATGCAGAAAATTGGTCCTCAGTCCCAAATAAGAGACTCCTCGGAGGTATCTGCTCTTTGATAATAGCTTGCCACCAAAACCACTTCTAGGTTGTCAAGACATGTTCCAAGTTTGCTGTGACAATTCAGAAACAACCGAGTGGTGCTAGATAGAAAGGGTTTTGAAAATTATTCAACAAATTCCATTGATTTCCAGAAGTTTGTTTTGCTTTACTTATGGGAAATGTTTATTTCAGATTTGAGACACAGTGACAGTACATTTGTGAATCAGGATAGTAAGTGTTATCTAAATAACAATACTAATCACTACATGAGACTGAATGCTCTTCATAAATTGGACCTCTATCTCCCATCTAATATTTGGTTAATTCATAAAACACTATGCTATAGCTGTACTGGATTAGTTACAATTCTTGTAATACTCAGTGCAACGTCATATATAATTCTCACCTGGAATTCTTTGTCTCCCCTCATCATCTGCTTGTTAAGGGTCTATTAATCCTATAAAATCCAGCATAGGCAATAACTTCATTTTAGACATTTCCTGGATTATCGAGTCTGCAACTTTCTATGTAACTCCATCAAGGCACTAAACACCTTGTACTGTAATTATTGCCTATGAGGCTATCTTCCTTACCAGACTGTAAATTTATATAGGATTTGTTATTTATTTGTATACCTTACACAAAGCCCAGCATCTCACATAGAAAGCATTCCATAGATGCTTACTGCATTGATGAAGGAATGATTAATTAATAAAGCACTTTAACTCGTTTGACATCTGCTTCTTTCTTTATAAGCTACTTAAAGGTGAGTACTATGCTTTACTTATCTTTTCATGTTCAGTATCTGAAATAAGCTTTACACCTTTAGATTCTTAATAATTGTTTTTATATGGGTGAATAAATAAAATTACTGAGGATTAAATTCTTCCTTAGTTAACTAAAATGATTTTTAAGTTAGTAAAACATAATTATTTAAATGTAACCAATATACAGTGGGTAGACTTCTTAGGCTATCTGTGGCCAAAGACCTTACTGAAAAAGAAAAAGCAAATCCACTAACAAGAATAGCCTTAAAAAGTAAAATCCTGATGTGGGAATGATCTAAGATTTGATCTGTTGCTAAGCACTGTCACCAACTTGATTAGTCTCTCCTAACATTTTGTCTACCATCTTTAAAAAAAAAAAAAATGGTGGGCAGAGGAATAATCCATTTAAAGTACTGAATGCCATAGGCAAGGCTTGATTTTGTTAGGATTTGGGGTACTTGGGAAAGGCTGGCCATCTACATATATATGAAATAGATTCCTGATAAGGAGGTATAGCCAAGGAACGCATATATATATTCTGCTTAATTGTTTGTTTCCCAGAACTTTACAGATCATCATGTAATTTTAACTGGCTCATAAATACTGGTCAGACATTACTTATTTATCTATTCACTCCAGACCATGAGAATGCATACATGGATATAGAAATAGGTCTTACAATAAAACATTTAGGCCCTGTAAGATTTCAGATCTCATATAATACTCTGAGATATTTTTTTTTAAGATTTATTTATTTATTTATTCAGAGAGACCGAAAGAGAAGCAGAGACACAGGCAGAGGGAGAAGCAGGCTCCATGCAGTGAGCCCGACGTGGGACTCGATCCCGGGTCTCCAGGATCACACCCTGGGCTGCAGGCGGCGCTAAACCGCTGTACCGCCGGGGCTGCCCAACTCTGAGATATTAATGTGATTTAAACATGTTATTACAAATAATTCTGTGGTGCATGAAAATGAGAAGATGAATGATGATAGTGAGAATTCTGTATTATATTTGAATTTCACAAAACACTGTAATTCTTGACATTTCATGTTTTCCAGCATTTGTACGACTAATGTTTTAGACTTTTGTGCTCTCTATTTAAAATCTGATTTCTTTGCAGTATGTTTTCTGTTGCTGTTGCCACTGAAAAATGATACAGACTTCTTGCTTTCTTGTTTCAGGAAGTAACAACTGTTTGAGACTGAAAATGTTTGTTCCAAATTTCAGATAGCAAGATCTAAAGCCTTCAAAAACTGTGTTTGTAATGGAAATTCCTATGAAACTTTTACATGACACAAGGACATTGAAGGTTTAAATACAGTTTTATAAAAGCCTCTTTTTTCTTCATTGATAACTAGACTTTAAAAGCAAAAATTGTTTGAAAAGTAAGGATTTATTTTCCTTTGAGTCTGCAGACAATCACGATTCATCAAGAGATTCTGGCTCAAACACTAAACCCACTTCAAATGCAAGTTATGACAAAGAATCCTCCATCTCATATCCAGGGCTTTAAAGTAATTCTGGTGATTGGAAAGGAGTATGGTCTAATGATACTTTCACTTTGTTTTCCTCTTTCATAAATAATTCATATATTGCCAGAATAGTCCAAAGCTACCTCATCTGACAGCTCATCTAATTTTAGGCTAAATGTTGTCCTGTACTAATATGGAGCTTTGGTAACAGGTGACAACCCAAGCAGGTATTGAATTACAAGGTGAAAAGAACTAAGTCCAGTATAAAGTAGGTGCTTAATGAGGTGCTATAATTGAATGAAATATCGATAAAATGCCTTTGTAATTGATTATTCATGAAAAATGCACCATAAGTTTCAAATTAAAATCACAGCAATAAAATAAATTCACTCATAAGCAAATTTTCTGAGTTAAATAATTAGATTAATTGTGGCAAAATTAATACATTTTATGATTTAACATGTATATATGTATTATTTAAGATGTTAAGAAGTGGTGGAAAGAAAGGAGAAAATGTAACAAAGAAGGAAGTCTGTAAGAAAATATAAGCTGGAGTTCAAAGCCAAAATATAAATGAAAGGATCTTTGATTTTAGACATAAAAATGATTAAATATATATATAATACATACTTCATAGACTTCATGTATATTACATAATATATAGAAGTTAGATATATGTAGAACAGAATAGAAATGATAGGAAGTATAAATGCCAGAGCCACTTAAAGTTTTATAATAGTGAACTAGCCCAGTTTCTTTTCTCCATAAATAGTAAAGTGAGAAAATTGGTTGAAATTATGAAACCATATGCAAAGCAATTTAAGTTTGAAAACAGGAAACTATTATTGCATGTTTTTTTGAGATTATGTTATCACTAATAATGTTTCTAATTATTGAAATCTAGTGAGGAAATTATGTATTACACCAATTCTTCTGAGAGCATATAGTGAAAAAAGTACCTCTGATAGTGAGACATTGCTAATAAGCTCCCTTAGTGTTGCACACAGCTATGCGTTCATTCACATGTACATTCATTCACTTATTTGTTTATTTATTTTTAACGAAACCATTCTGCACAAAACATAAATTAAAATAATTCTTAGCGCAGGAATTATTCCCTGGTAAAATTTGTTATACTTCAGCACTAGTTTAACAAATCAAATTGATATCCTTACCTTTCTTTTTTTTTTTTTTTTAAGATTTGTGTTTTTTATTTGACAGAGAGAGAGAAATCACAAGTAGGGAGAGAAGCTGGCAGAGGGAGAGGGAGAAGCAGATGCCCCACTGAGCAAGGAGCCTGATGCAGGGCTCAATCTCAGGACCAGGGATAATGAACTGAGCTGAAAGCAGATGCTTAACCCACTGAGTCACACGCGTGCCCTTATCTGCTTATCTTTCTAAACAAAAAATGTCTTCTTTCGGTTCTAGATAGCTTAGTCAGGAATGCAAACGAAACCTTAGGAATGCAAATGGATTCAGACAGGTATCATTGGGTGTCTTTCCAAAGCTACATTTACTTTCATGGCATCATAAACTGTAACTTTATTTTACCATTTCCACACAATTGAATAAGGCATGGGGATAAACCTAATAAAATTACATATAATAATAACAATGGAAAAGATTTTTCTTCACAGCATGCTTTTTACTCAATAACAAAAATGTCAGAAAAATTATAATGATATTAATTTTTTACTAGATATAATCAATGTTATTTTTTTACATTCATTTTCTCTATATTTAATAAAATACTAAAATCCTCTGCATTTAAAAATATTCATTGGGGCAGCCCTGGTGGCTCAGCGGCTTAGCACTGCCTTCAGCCCAGGGCCTGATCCTGGAGACCCAGGATCGAGTCCCATGTCAGGCTCCCTGCGTGGAGCCTGCTTCTCCCTCTGCCTGTGTCTCTGCCTCTGTGTGTGTGTGTGTGTGTGTGTGTGTGTGTGTGTGTGTGTCTCATGAATAAATAAATAAAATCTTTAAAAAATAAAAATAAAAATATTCATTAAAATACCATTAAATACATTGATATGTCATCAAAATTTTATGCATATTTCATCAATTTTTTTCTTTATCACTGTATGTGCATGTATTCTCCTAGTACCTGTGGAAATCACTTGTGAAGAATCAGTTCTCCATAGCTTTGTTGAAGACAGTGTTTTACCTTTAATAGTCTTTCTTAAATAAGCCATAAGCGATGTTTTATAACAGCTTTTTCTAAGTAAAGCATAGGTAAAAGTAAATAATTCATAATTGGATATATATTTTTGAATTATTATCAGTTTTTATTAGAATAGTTCACAAAAATTTATATTACAAAGGGGCACAAAGAAACTAGGACATGATGGATATATTATTTATTTGGTTATGGTTTGGTACTTATATACATGTACTGAAACATATTGAATTTTGCACTTTATTTTCTTTCAAGATTATTTTATTTTAGGGACAGAGAACATAAGCACATATGGGGGTGTGAGGAGGGGCAGAAACAGGGGGAGAGAGAATCTCAAATGCGATCCCATGCTCAGTGTGGAGCCAGATGGGGGGTGCTCTATCCCATGACCCTGAGATCATAACCTGGGCTGAAATCAAGAATTGGATGCCTAACTGACTGAGACACTCAGGCATCCCAAATTTTGCACTCTAATTATGTATGGTTTGTCAATTGTACACCACTAAAGTTGTAAAAAAAAAAAAAAGTCAATGACCAGTACACTTAAAATGTGTGACTATTGCTTCATTTAAATTATGACCCGTAAATGTAAAAAGATCAAGAAAAATGAGACCTCTAGCTTTTCTTCTTATTTTTAGCCCTCATTCTCCCAGTTTATGTCACAGTAATAATAACATATATTCAAATATGTGCCTTCAAGTTTGAAGAGTGAAATGTTCAGATATTATATATAATTATAGATTCACATTTAATTATAGAACTTGCGAGTTCTCTATGGTTACAGAAAAAAGCGTAACAATGTCAGTGATACCATGGTCTTTGTGGCATATCCTGACTAAACCCAACTCGAAAATTACTGTTGTCATTACAAGATTGCAATTACCTACATTTTCACTTTCTAAATAAAATTTATATATTTTCTAAAGATTTTATTGACTTATTCATGAGAGACACAGAGAGAGAGGCAGAGATAAACAGAGGGAGAAGCAGGCTCCTTGAAGGAAGCCTGAAGCAACACTTGATCCTAGGACCCCAGGATCATGACCTGATCCAAAGGCAGGTGCTCAACAACTAAGCCACCTAGGTACCCCTAAAATTTATACCTGAAATACTAATTTAATTTCTATAAACACTTTTCTTTAAAATGAATTGTTTATAGTCAAAGTATCCCTTTACTTGACAAAAACAACTACTTTCTTATTTCTTAAAAATTATTTTTCTTCTCCTTTAATTATATATATATACTTATATATATTTTCTTCTCCTTTAAAAATATATTTACATATATATACAAATACATATCATTTAACATATACTATATATACACATACATACAGAGAGCAAGTTATTTTAATCTAGAAGTATGGTGGTGGTGTTTTTGTTTTGTTTTTTTTTTTAATTTGTTTTTCTTTAAGTTTGATTTGCCAACATAAGGTATAAAACCCAGTGCTAATCCCATCAAGTACCTTGCTCAGGGCCCATCACCCAGTTACTCCAACCTCCCACTCACTTCCTCTTCCACAACTCTTTGTTACCAGAGTTAGGAGTCTCTCATGGTTTGTTTCCCTCTCTAATTTTTCCTACTCAGTGCCCTCCTTTCCCTTATAATCCCTTTCACTATTTCTTATATTCCATATATGAGTGAAACCATATGATTGTTCTCCTATTGACTTACTTCACTTAACATAGTATCCTCCAGTTTCATCAACATCAAAGCAAATGGTGGGGATTCATCCTTTCTGATGGCTGAGTAATATTCCATTGTATATATATACCACTTATTTATCCATTCATCTGTCAAAGGACGTCCTGGCTCCTTCCACAGTTTGGCTATTGTGGACATTGCTGCTATGAACATGTGGTGCAGGTGTCTGGCGTTTCACTACATCTGTATCTTTGGGGTAAATATCCAGTAGTGCAATTGGTGGGTTGTAGGGTAGCTCTACTCTTAATTTTTTGAGGAACCTCCACACATTTGTTGTTTCCTGCCTTGTTAATTTTCACTATTCTAACTGGTGTGGGGTGGTATATCATTGTGGTTTTGATTTGTATTTCCCTGATGGTAAGTGATGCAGAACATTTTCTCATGTCCCTTGTTGGCCATGTGTATGTCTTTTTTGGTGAAATTTCTGTTTGTTTGTTTGTTTTTTGTTGTTGTTGTTCATGTTTTTTGCCCATTTTACGGTTGGATTTTTTTTCCTTGGGTGTTGAGTTTAATAAGTTATTTATAGATCTTGGATACTAGCCCTTTATCTGATAGGTCATTTGCAAATATCTTCTCCCATTCTGTAGGTTGTCTTTTAGTTTTGTTGACTGTTTCTTTTGCTGTGCAGAAGCTTTTTATCCTGATTAAGTCCCAATAGTTCATTTTTGCTTTTGTTTCCCTTGCCTTCATAGATGTATCTTGCAAAAAGTTGCTGTGGCCAAGTTCAAAAAGGGTGTTTCCTGTGTTCTCCTCTAGGATTTTGATGGATTTTTGTCTCACATTGAGATCTTTCATCCATTTTGAGTTCATCTTTATGTATGGTATAAGAGAATAGTCTAGTTTTACTCTTCTGCACGTGGCAGTCCAATTTTTACACCATTTATTGTCTTTTTCCAGTAAAATTCTTTTCTGTTTTGTCGAATTTTAGTTGACCAGAGTTGAGTGACCATTTCTGGGTTCTCTATTCTGTTCCATTGATCTATGTGTCTGTTTTTGTGCCAGTACCACAGGGTCTTGATGATCACAACTTTGTAATACAGCCTGAAATCAGCATTGTGATGCCCCGGCTCTGGTTTTCTTTTTCAATATTCCCCTGGCTATTCAGAGTCTTTTCTGATTCCACACAAATCTTAAGATTATTTGTTCCAACTCTCTGAAGAAAGTCCATGGTATTTTGATAGGGATTTCATTGAACATGTAAATTGCCCTGGATAGCATAGACATTTTCACAATTTTAATTCTTCCAATCCATGAGCATGGAATGTTTTTCGATATCTTTGTGTCTTCCTCAATTTATTTCAGAAGTGTTCTGTAGTTGGGCAGCCCTGGTGGCCTGGTAGTTTGACGCCACCTTTGGCCCAGGGTGTTATCCTGGAGACCCAGGATCGAGTCCAGCGTTGGGCTTCCTGCATGGAGCCTGCTTGTCTCCCTCTCCCTCTGCCTGTGTCTCTGCCTCTCTCTCTCTCTCTCTGTCATGAATGAATAAATAAAATCTTAAAAAAAAAGAAGTGGTCTGTAGTTTTTAGTGTATAGATCCTTTACCACTTTGGTTAGGTTTATTCCTAGGTATTTCATGGTTTTGGGTGCAATTGTAAATGGGATTGATTCCATAATTTCTCTTTCTTCACTCTCATTATTAGTGTATAGAAATGCAAATGATATCTGTGGATTGATTTTGTATCCTGCCACACTGCTGAATTGCTGTATGAGTTCTAGCAATCTTGGGGTGGAGACTTTTGGGTTTTCTATGTAGAGTATCATGTCATCCATGCAAAGGGAGAGATTGACTTCTTCTTTGCCAATTTGCATGCTTTTTGTTTTTTGTTGTTGTTGTTGTTGTCTAATTGCTGAGGCTAGGACATCAAGTACTATGTTGAATAACAGTGGTGAGAGTGGACATCCCTGTTCTTGTTCCTGATCTTAGGGGAAAGGCTCCCAGTTTTTCCCCATTGAGAATGATATCCACTGTGGGCTTTTCATAAATGGCTTGAAGATATTGAGGAGTGTTCCCTCTATCCCTCACTTTGAAGAGTTTTAATCAGGAATGGATGCCATATTTTGTCAAATGCTTTCTCTGCATCTATTGAGAGGATCATATGGTTCTTTTTTTTTCTCTTGTTGATGTGGTCTATCATGTGGATTGTTTTACAAGTGTTGAAACACCCTTGCATTCTAGAGATAAATCTCACTTGGTCATGATTAATAATCCTCTTAATGTAGTATTGGATCTTATTGGCTAGTATCTTGGTGAGAATTTTTGCATCCATGTTCATCAGGGATATTGATATGTAATTCTTTTGGTGGGCTCTTTGTCTGGTTTTGGAATTAATGTAATGCCGGACTCATAAAATGAGTTTGGAAGTATTCCATCCCTTTCTATCCTCTGGAACAGCTTTAGTAGAATAGGTATTGTTTCTTCTTTAAACATTTGATAGAATTCCCCTGGGAAGCCATCTGGCCTTGGACTTTTGTGTCTTGGGGGGGGTTTTGATGACTTCTTCAATTTCCCAATGAGGGTATCAACCTGTTCAGATTCTCTATTTCTTCCTTTTTCAGTTTTGAGAATTTGTGGTTTTCCAGAAATGTCCATTTCTTCTAGATTGCCTAAGGTTGGCATATATCTCTCCATAATATGTTTAAAATCCTTTGTATTTCTTTGGTATTGGTTGTGAGCTATCCTCTTCCATTCATGATTTTATTAATTTGAGTCTTTTTTTTTCTTTTTTAATAAGATTGGCTAGGGGTTTATCTATCTTATTAATTCTTTCAAAAAACCAACTCCTGGTTTTGATGATATGTTCTACAGTTCTTCTAGTCTCTATTTCATTGAGTTCTGATAATAATCTCTTTTCTTCTGCTGGGTGTAGGCTTTACTTGCTTCTTCAGTTCCTTTAGCTACAAGGTTAGCTTGTGTATTTGAGTTTTTTCCAATTTTTTGAAGGCTTGTATTGCAATTGGAGGTCCCTCTTAGGAACACTTTTGCTGTATCCCAAAGATTTTGAACGGTTGTATTTTCATTTTCATTCGTTTCCATGAATCTTTTAAATTCTTCTCTAATTTCCTGGTTGACCCATTCATCTTTTAGTGGGATGCTCTTTAACCTCCATGTGTTTGAGTTTCTTCCAAATTTCTTCTTGTGCTTGAATTCTAGTTTCAAAGCATTGTGGTCTGAAAATATGCAGGGGACAATCCCAATATTTTGGTATTGGTTGAGACCTGATTTGTGACCCAGTATGTGGTCTATTCTGGAGAAGGTTCCATGTGCACCTGAGAAGAATTTGTATTCAGTTGCATTCAGATGGAAAGTTCTGTATATATCTGTGGAGTCTATTTGGTCTAGTGTATCATTCAAGGCCCTTGTTTCTTTGGAGATGTTGTGCTTATAATATCTGTCATTTGCTAAAAGTGCCATGTTGAAGTCTCCTAGTGTCATATATTATTATCAAAGCATCTCCTTCCTTTGGTTATTAATTGATATACTTGGCCACTCCCATCAAGGGGCATAAATATTCATGATTGTTAGGTCTTCTTGTTGGATAGATGCTTTAAGTATGATAGAGTATCCCTCTTCATCTCTTACTACAGTCTTTGGGATAAACTTTAGTTTATCTGATATGGGGATGGCTACCCTTGCTTTCTTTTGAGGACCATTTGAATGGCAAATTGTTCTCCACCCCTTCATTTTCAGGCTGGAGGTGTCTTTAGGTCTAAAATGAGTCTCTTGTAGATAGCATATACATGGGGCTTGCCTTTTTATCAAGTCAAATACCATGCATCTTTTGATGGGATCATTTAGCCCATTCACATTCAGAGTTACTATTGAAAGATATGAGTTTAGTGTCATCATAATACCTATTCAGGCCCTGTTTTTGTGGATTGTGTCTTTGGGCTCCCTCTTTCTTTTACAGGGACCCCTTAATATTTCTTTCAGAGCCAGTTTTGTGGTCACTTATTCTTTCAGTTTCTGCCTATCTTGGAAGCTCTTTATCTCTCCTTCTCTTCTGAATGACAGCCTTGCTAGATAAAGTATTCTTGGCTGCATGTTCTTCTCATTTAGGAGCCTTAATATATCTTGCCAGCCCTTTCTGGGCTGCCAGGTCTCTGTGGAGAGGTCTGCTGTTAATCTGGTATTTCTCCCTATGTAAGTTAAGGATCTCTTGTCTCCTGCTTTAAGAATTTTCTCTTTATCTTGAAATTTGCAAGTTTCACTATTAAATGTTGAGGTGTTGCATTTTTTTTTTAATTTTTTGGGGGAACCTCTCTATCTCTTGGATCTGAATGCCTATTTCCTTCTCCAGATTTGGGATGCTTCCAGCTATGCTTTGTTCAAATATACTTCTGGTCCTCTTTCTCTTTCAGCCTCTTCTGGAATCCCAATTAGATGTATATTCTTCCTCTTCAAATGATAATTTTTTTCCCTAAGACTTTCCTCATGGGCCCCTAATTGTTTTCTCTTTTTTCCCTCAGCTTCCTTCCTTACCATCAACTTGTCTTTTATGTCACTCACTCTCTCCTCCACCTCACTAACCCTAGCAGTGAGCACATCCAGTTTGGATTGCATCTCATTTAATCTATTTTTAATTTTGACCTGATTCGATTTTCAATTCGACAGTAACGAAGTCTCTAGTGTCCATTATTTTTTTTTTTTCAGAGCCAAGCTTTTTGTCAGAGCTTTATAATTGTACTTCTGAATTGAATTTCTGACATTGTATTGACATCCAAATTCTGTAACTCTGGCAGAAAGTATCATTTCCAATTCTTTCTTTTTGGTGAATTCATCCTTCTAGTCACTTTGTCCAGTGCAGAGTGGTTCATGAGTGGGCTGATTCAAAAATATCCACCATGACCTCAGTAAAATACACGCTGGATGATTCTGAAGAGGTCAGAGACCAGAAAAAAAAAAGAAAAAGAACAGAACAAAATAAAACAAAAGGATCACTTAGGTGGAAAACAAATTTTAAAATAAAGTAGTAAAAATAAAAATCAAAAAATCAAAAACAAAGCAGAAAAAAAGAAAAAGAAAAAAATAGTAAAGAAAAGACGGAAAAAAGTGGGGGGATGGTGGTGGTGAGGAAGTGGTAGTGGAGGGAGAAGGTAATCTACCTGAGGGGTCCTAGAGAGTGATCCTCTCAGTTCTGAGTGTATTTTGTTCTGTATGTTAGAAGATGTTCAATCCCAAATTTATATAAACCAGCAATACTTATATAAAGTCCCAACATTGACCACAAAAACATAAACAAGATAAAAGAGGGGTCCAGAATCGGAAGGAAGAGAGAATATACTCTTGCAGAATGAACCAGCATGGTGTTCCACTTGGTTCTGGGTGTATATTGGTCATGTTTTAGAATATACTAACTTCCACCATTGTAAAACAAAATGAGGCAGAAAAAATAAAAAACAAAAAACAAATACCCGTATCTCATATAACTACCAAAATTAAATTAGATACATTGAAGGGAATGCAGAAACAAAAAATATATCTAAGACATGTAATTGTAGAGATATGAAAGTCAAAAAGGCAAAAACTTAAAAATGAAGAGCTGGTAAAATATTGTAGTGGAGGTGAGAGAAGAAAAAAATATTGGAAAATTTTAATCTGAAAGAAAATGACTCTTAATGGAAAAAGTAAAAAAAAAAAAAAAAAAAAGAAAAGAAAAAAGAAAAAAGAAAAAAAGGACCCTCTAGTTCTATATCCCCTCAGTCCTGGAGCTTTCCAGCGCTGGTCGGTCCAGAACTTGCTCTTCCCGTCTTTCCAGCTGGTCTTCTGGGGGAGGGGTTGCTGTGCTGACTCTCAGGTGTGTGTGCCTGGGGGAGCTGCCCCGCCCCCCGCCAGGTGCTGGGCTCAGTGGGAGCTGTTTACCCCGTAAGGCCTATGCTCCCTGGGGCCCTGCCCCTCCCAGGCACAGGGTGACACCAGAAGGAACAACAACACTGGCGGCGGCCAGCTCTCCAGCTCTGGAGTCAGCCCCCGCAACTGCAGTAACTACTGCAGCTCCCAGTCTGCAGGAGCCTAATGCTCCTGGGGTGGGGGTCGCTGACCTGCACAGCTCGGGGCTCCGAGAGGCAGGAGCATGCTCCCATCCTGTGCCCTCCTGGCCTCTGCCTGTCTCGGGGAGAGCGCCGGATCCTGGGCTGTGTCCCCGAGCGCCCTGGACTCCAGGGCCTGCGCCGCTGTAATCGCGCTCCCTGGCAGGGCAAGAAGGGAAAGAGTCCAGCCACCACCTCCGGCAGCCAGCCTCTGCGGTAAAGGCAGCTCGGAAGCCGCCCGCCTGACCGACTGGCTTCTCCCAAATGCCGCCAAGGGCTGTGGCGCTCCAGCTCTGTACGGTGTGGGCCGGGGTGTGTGGTGCGCTTTCCACCGGGCGCCTCTCCTCTTATAGTTGTGCCCAAGATTGCGAATCGGAGAAACCACCGAGGAGCCCACACGGGTGCAAACACACGAGGGTTTATTTACAAGCTCGAGCTTGGGTCCAAGTGTACCCGACACAGCGGAGCAGGGACTTGGACCCCGAGACTAAGAGACGTAGCAGCTTTATAGGGGCCAGCGGCCAATGGGATACACAGAAAGTTGCACAGTCATGTGGGTCCACACGCAGGTGGCCAACTGAATTACATCTTACTCTATAGTATCCATTTGAGCTGGCCTATTACTTTGGTCAGAATTGGCGCGCTGTTTTGGCGGGCACAAGGTGGGGTTACATTGTTATGAGCCGATTTCGGATTAGGGTGTGCCCAGCGGCTCGACTAGGGCGGGGCAGCGCCTTAAGCAATAAGCAGGTTATGTGGAGGTCATAGGGGAGGTGGTGGGTGTAGCACAAAATGGAATCAGTCCTGCTCTGCTTGTCCAGGGGTAGGGGATTTTTGTTAAATTTCCTGGGCCCCACAATAGTGACTCCGGGAACCTACCTTGAGGCTTCCCTGCACCTCCTGCGATTCTGCCTATGTCCCTGCTGAGCACTTTTCTGTCAGGGAAAACTCCAGCGTGGATTTTAAAGTTCTCGCTTCTCCAGGGCTGGGCTTTCCTGCCCCGGAGGCTCTCACTGCTCCACTTTAGCCCTGCCAGTCACGGTTCCCTCCCCCATTTTATTCTTTTTTATTTTATTTTATTTTTTTGCCTTCCTACTTTGTTAGAAGCGAAAAATTCTCTCTGTAGCGTTCTAGCCGTTCTCTCTGTAAATCTCAGGTCAAATCCGTAGGTGTTCAGGATGTTTTGAAAGGTATCTTGGTAAATTTGTGGGGCCAGGTGGGTTGAGGACCCCTACTCTTGGTCCTCATGTTTCAAAAAGAAAAATAATATTGGGAAGAAAATTTCAGCAGAGTTACAACATAATAATAAAATTTCATATTCTTATTGTCTTTTACATCCATATTCATCTTGATAACTGATGTAAAAAATACATCACTGAATAAGTGTATTATCTTAAATTTTATAAACCTATATTTGAACTCAGTGTTTCTTGCCTATGACCCTCAAAACCTCTCAGAAGTATATTACTGATATTAAACTTTTCTGAATCTCTTAAATTTGAAAGTGTAATAGCAGTGCTTGCATAATCACTAAGCACTTCAGTCTAACATTAAACTTATCTTGTATTCTAGGTTATATCATCCACTCATATGGCTTAAAAAAAAAACATGTATATACTAATGACTGGGAAATATATAACTCCAATTGACTTTTTTTTCCATGAACTCCAGGCTAAATTAACCAATCAACAACATAATATCCCCACCAAGATACCTTGTTTAAACATTTGCTTTGTGTAATGTTAAAGATTTACAAAAATGTGTTAAAAAATGTCTAGAAATTTCAAAATAAGTATTTTTAAAGTGTAAAACTTACCTGTTACAAACACAGAAATATATCAAATAATTTAAAAATCAAGTTACAAAGCAAAACATACCCAGTGATTCCGTTATTGCAAATAGAATTACACACATTCACAATCGGAAATAGGAAACACAATTTAAAGGCCTCCCAGATGCATAACAAATAGGTAAGGATGCTTACCTATGGGATATGGAATGACATTAGGGATTTTAGCAACTCAGCTTTTAAAATTGTTTTCTAAAACTTATAAACATGAAGTTAAAATATTTTGAGAGGGAAACAGTACAGATTTTCAGATATCTTGGCACTTAAGTGCAAAGCCTATGACTAATAATGTATGCTGGTAGGGATCCCTGGGTGGCGCAGCGGTTTGGCACCTGCCTTTGGCCCAGGGCACGATCCTGGAGACCCAGGATCGAATCCCACATCGGGCTCCTGGTGCATGGAGCCTGCTTCTCCCTCTGCCTGTGTCTCTGCCTCTCTCTCTCTCTGTGACTATCATAAATAAATACAAATTTCAAAAAATAATATATGCTGGTATAATGTGTAGATTTTGATTACTCACTTGCTCCTTTTTCCTGGGCACAGCAATTGATTACACTTCAATAATATGTGGTCAATTGGCTAAGCAATAAAAAAGTTCAGTGATTTTTTTCTTTTTATTTTTTTTCTCATTTATAATTTTAATCGAAGCATTGCTATTCATTGTTACTTAACTCTTTCTTATAAGCACCAAATTTTAATATCTAGGTCAACTTTTTGGGAAAGAAACACATCAAAGAACTTCCCTCCAGAATAAAACAATGATACTCATTCCTTCAAATAACCGAATTTGAAGTCTACTGAAACAAAACAAAAAAGCCCCCCCCCTGCAAACACACACACACAGAAAAGTAACAAAAATCACATTCTAGGGGTTCAGTGCATTTAGCAGCCTCCACTGTGCTGTCTAATCATCCTTCAGCTGACTTTCAAAAAAATTAACACCCCAGGGCATCAAAATATACATTTTCCATTTGCTTTGTTTAAATTAAAAATAATAATTAAAAAAAGAAAACTTGAAGGGATTCACAATCAATTGCGCGATTCATTTCGATGTCACCTATAGCATGTGAAGGTCAGGAAGGCTATTCGCAGCACACATTGGTCTTCAAGGTTTAGCTTTCTTCCAAACAGTGTAAAATACCCACAATTCCAAGTATGAGGGAACACAGACGATCTCCTTTGAGAATTCCACAGGACAATAGAGGCGGCCCAGCTGTTCTTCATACAGCGACAAGGCTTCCGTCAAATTCGCACAGTTACCCTGTGTAAAGTATTCCCCATCCTGTTTCAGTACTCTCATTGAGAGGTCAAGAATCAGTCTGAGAAACTCCCATGTGGAATCTTCTTCCGGGGACGTGGAGATGGGGACCGCTGTCAAATCATTGATCACATAATCAAACTCTCTCCGTTGCTCGGCGTACCTCCCCAGTACCGGGATACAGTCTTCTATCAGAACCTGATAGCAGTCTCCCTTAAGGTCGTCTAAGACGTCGCCCCATGTTTTCCGCATGTATTTCTTACACCCATCAATCACCATTTGGTCGATCTCTACCATAGTGACCATCTTGGTTTCAGTTTGACTATTTCACATAATATGCCCCCATCCCCACCGCCGAGAATCAGTACATCTTTGCCACCGTAGTCTTCTTTTCCGCTGCCCGTGATGGCCTGGGTGGACGCCAGATCACTCTCCGCCAGATTAACATCCCCACTGAGGACGAGGATATTTCCAAACTGCTTCGAGTGTAGAATCTTAATGTTCTGATACGGTGAATCTTCATCGTACACCACTTCGTCCATGTCCTACTCCACCAGGCGGCCGTCGGCAGCGGGCCAGTATCTGTCGACGGCCCCTCCTCGAACTATGGGCGGTAATCGCTTCACCCGCCCAGTACCGTCCTCACTCAATTCTTTCAGTCCTTCTTCGACTTTGTTCAAAAGACTGTCAACTTCTTGGCCTTGAGAATCACCATCGCAGCTCTGAAGATCCAACAGCACCAGTCCACGTGGGTAAATTCTCAAATTGGCAAAGCCGCCATTTTTGTTTACGTAGGTCGCTAGATAACCATGGTCTGGCCAGGTGTGCACCGACTCCGTCATCCCTTGCTCCTGGAAAACGCACCGGAGGCCTTTTAGAATGGTCTCGCCATCAGCTCGGGCCCCGAGCTGGAAGTCGAGCGTGCTGCGCCGCGCTGCTGCCATAGCAAGGCGAGGCCCCGGGCTGCGGCCTGCGGGGAGGGGAGGGGAGGGGGGGGGCGGTGCGCGGGCGGCCGGGCGAGGAGGTGGGAGGGGCCAAGGGAGCGCGGGGCGGGGCCGGGGGCGGGGCCGGGGCGGGGCCGGGGCGGGGCCGGGGCGGGGCCGGGCTCGCCTCCAGGAGGGAGGAAGCGAGGATGCCTGCTGCCCCGACCTCCCAGAGCTCTTTTTTCAAGGAGACAATAAACTCAGAATTAACTTTAAAAGTTAAGTTAAAGTTCACACTGTCCAATAAATAAATAAGTAAATAATTAATTAATAAATAAATAAGATTAAATGAAATAAAATAAAATAATAAAATAAAATAAATTAAAATAAAATATAATAGTTCACACTGTCAAAGAAAAGACAGGAAGATGGTGGTAGAGTAGGAGGAACCTAGGCTTGCCTCATCCTACCAGTACAGCTAGGTAACTATCAAAGTATCCTAAATACCCAAGAAACTGACCTGAAGACTGTGGAAGATGTTGTACAGCTAAAACTAAAAGTTAGAGGAAAGGACACATCAAAGAAAGTAGAAAGTTCAGAGACACAGATTGTGAAAGAAACTGATTGTGGCTATTGTGGTGGGGAGGAAATCCCAGAGAGAGAGAGACTAGAACATAGGAGAATGCATCAGGAAAATAAACCCCCCACAGCAATTGACTTGGAAAGTGAGAAGGGGTTCAAATTTCATGACTTCAGGCAACCAGTAGGGCTTAAAGTCTGGAGTTTTAAAGGTTGGCAGGATAGGCTGCAACTCTCTAAGGCACTACACTTGCTCTTAGAGAGAAGGCAGGCAAACAACTCAAGGACACTAGGTTGGAAACAGCGAACTGAAGGGTACCTGGAGCACACAGTAAGGAGATTATTTGCTGATCTCAGAGCACATCCCAGAAAGACAGCATACCAGAGATCATCTAAACAGAAAATCCATGACACTTGGCTCAGGCAGTTAAGTGTCTGACTCAGGTCATGATCTCAGAGTCCTGGGATTGAGCTCTGCGTTGGGCTTCCTGCTCAGTGGGGTATCTGCTTCAATCTCTCTCCTGTCCTTCCTCTAGTTCATGCATGCTCTCTTTCTCTCTCTTGAAATAAATAAATAAAATCTTTAAAAGGGGAGAAAAAAGGAAATTCACAAGGTAACAGTGGCTTTGAATGACATACCAAACCAGAGAGATTTAACAGATATATTCAGAACATTCCATCCTAAAACAGCAGAATACATATTCTTTTCAAGTGCACATGGAATATTCTCCAGAATAGATCACAAAAGAAGCTTCAAAAAATTCAAGAAGATGGAAGTTATACTGTGCATCTTTTCTGACCACTACTCTATGAAACTAGACATCTATCAAAGAAAAAATCTGGGAGTAGCATAAATACATGGAGGTTAAACAACATGCTACTAAACAATGAATGGGTCAACCAGGATATCAAAGAAAAAAAAATTAAAAGTATATGGAAACAAATGAAAATGAAAGCACAGTAGTCCAAAACCTTAGGAATGCAGAAAAAGTGGCTCTGAAAGGGAAGTTTATAGCAGACCTACCTCAAGAAGCAGGAGAAATCTCAAATAAACAATCTCATCCTAAACAGGGGCTAGAAAAAGAAGAGCAAACAAAGAAACAAAAAAACAAAAACAGAAAAAAAAACAACAACAGAGGAAGGAAATAATAAAGATTAGGGTAGAAAAAAATGATGTAGAAACTAAAAAAAAAAAAAAAAAAAAAAAAAATTGAAAAGACCAGTGAAACCAGGAGCTGGTTCTAGGAAAAAAAAAAAATAAAGTTAATAAACATCTATCTAGCCAGACTTAAGAAGGAAAAAAGAGAAAGAGCTTCAATAAGTAAAAACACAAATGAAAGATGAGAAATAAAAACCATCACAGAAATACAAATAATATATGAGAATACTATGAAAAACTAGATGCCAACAATTTAGACAACCTAGAAGAAATGGATAAAATCCTAGAAGCATATACACTACCAAAACTGAAAGAGGAATAAATAGAAATATGAACAGTCTGATAAGAAGTAAAGAAATTAAATCAGTAATTAAAAAACTCTCGACAATCCAAAGTACAGGACCAGATGGCTTAACAGGCAAATTCTATCAAACATTTAAAGAATTAATTCCTGTTCTCAAACTATTTCAAAAAATAGTAAAGGAAGAAAAACTTCCAATTAATTCTATGAAGCCAGCATCACCCTGGCACCAAAGCCCAATACAGATTCCATAAAAAAGAGAACTACAGTTCAATATCCTTGGTGAACATAGATGCAAAAATCTTCCAGCAAAATACTAACAAACTGAATCCATAATACATTAAAAAAAATCATGCAGTAGGACCAAGTGGGATTTAGTCTGGGTTGTGCGGCTGGTTCAATATTTGCAAATCAATCAATGTGATACATCATGTCAGTAAAAGAAAGGCTAAGAACCATATGATCATTTCAACAGATGCAAAAGGAGTATTTGGCAAAGCACAATATCCATTCACTTATATATAAAATGAAATATTGTTTAGCCATAAAAATAATAAGTCTTGCCATTTACAACAACATTGAGGGAGCTAGAGAGTATAATGCTAAGTGAAATGTCAGTCAAAGAGAAACAAAAACCATATGATTTCATTCATATATGCAGTTTAAGAAACAAAACAAATGAGCACAGCGGAGAAAAGAGAGGGAGGAGGAGAGAGAGAGGGAAAAATCAAGAAACAGACTCTTTACTACAGAGAACAAACTGATGGTTACCAGAGGGGAGGGGTCAGAAGATGGGTTAAATAGATGATGTAGATTAAGGAGTACACTTACAGTGATGAGCACCAGGTAATGTATGGAATTATGTAATCACTATACTGGATACCTGGAACTAATATAAATAAGACTGTATGCTAACTAACTGGAATTTTAAAAAATTACACTGGCGGAAATGTGGAAAGTGAATAAGTGCTTAAGAAAACCATATTTATGAAAATAACATTATAAATAAAATTTTGGACCTGTTGATTTGAATTGCCATTTCAAGTGAATATTTTTAGAAGACAATTCAATAGGAGCATATGAACCCTGGCGATAAGCTCTGAGGGGGGGCGGGGGGCATCCCTGGGTGGTTCAGTGGTTGAGCATCTGCCTTTTGTTCAGGTCATGATCACAGGGTCCTGGGATCAAGACCCACATCAGGCTCTCCACAGGGAGCCTGCTTCTTCCTGTGCCTTTGTCTCTGCCTCTCTCTGTGTCTCTCATGAATAAGTGAATGAAATCTTAAAAATAAGAAAAAAAAAGATCTAGGCAGGAAATAAACATTTGAGATTTACAAATGTATGATAACTGAGCACACGTTCATGGATTTGGTGCATTAAGGAGAGGATATTGATTGAAAAATCAAAATACCTAAAACTTTGCATGTGGATTTTCTCCCTTTCAAGTTTGGAAGGAAATGATTAGTGAGAAGATACCGAGAACAAATGGCAAGCAATGTAGGTGGTAACTTGAAGAGTTTATGTCAGCAGAAAAGAAAAATGAAGCTCTGACAATGAGGGTCAGGAAAGGAGAAACAACTTTCTCAAGCTGACAGAGTTAATGAAGTGAGATTCAGTGAAGCTGAGATTGAAAGCCAGAAGAGCTGTCTTTAGGGGCCTTACTTTGAAAAACGTGCTCACTTTTGTGAATTATTTTCCTATCTACCACTTCCCGGCACTGCCCACACTGCCGGTGAAATGATCAGTAATGAACTGTGTTGTTTGGTACTGATGGTTTCTTTGGGCAAATTATAAAATGCTTCCAATGTTCCTTTGTCATTAAAGACTAAAAATCTAAAGAGTTGAGTTGATATTTATACAAACTGAAATGGTGGTTCTTTCTTGATGAAATTTGTTGGAGAATAAAATTTGGAAATGAAAACATAGAGATACCACTTTTTATTAAATCAAGCGGTAGAGAGCACATCCTGTATGCCTAGCAGATACTGGAGAACTCATTAATTCTACAGATCATATAATTCATTTTTGTCCATAATTTGATGGATATTTTCATGAACATAATGACCTCTGTAATATTGGTAGTAATATTTTGGGGGGTAATTCCTAATTTCCAGGTATTGTGTAAGTGGATTACATTTATTATATCACTTTACCTGTAGGCCTATAATGTTCATAGAATTCTGTGAGCATTAAATAGATAATACATGTACAGATCACAGGTCAGATATTGAATACCAACATAACCATATAAAATACGTATAAACATTAATCGCATCATAAAAAAAGAGTTAACTGAACTTAAATACATTAAGTAGCATGCCCAAAATAAAATGAAACTGGGACCAAAGCCTGTGGCTATTTAGCACCAAGTGACATTCACATATACTGTCTCACAGATTGCTTTCCATACCGATATTTTTCACAGCCTCCTTTGAGATGTCTATGTACTTTTTTTTTTCAGGAGTTTGAGCATATTCTGAAAGAAGAATCTACATTTTAAAATGTAGATTTCATTTTACTATTGATTGTAATATTGCTATATATGTGTGTATTAAAATATTACAGAGTTCATTGAGTATCCAATATATTCCATGATTTGTGCTAATAAGAATTTGCATAAATTGTTTCTGCAAAGTGGAAGTTGAGTCAAAAGATCTGAATTTCATTCCTGAATTTCATTCTAACACTCATATTATTTGACTAGCTCTATTTAGGTTCTTTGAGTGCAAGCAAAGAAAAATAACCTTGTTAACTCACGCAAAAAGTGAATTACTGGGAAGATTAATGTCATTATACATTTGCCAAAACCCACAGAATGTACATCAAGTGTTAACCCTGATGTATACTCTGAACTTCAGATGATAATGATTTGTCAATATAAGTTCATCAACTGTCACAAATGTACCACTCTGAAGAGGGACACTGAGAGTGGGGGAAGCGGTCGGGTGGGGAACAGGAACATTATAAGAATTCTCTGTACCTTCCACTTGGTTTTTCTGTGAACCTAAAACTATGCCAAAAAAGCCTATTTTCAAAAATCTCACAAATTATTACCTACTATATTTATTAATAATATATTAACTTGAGAACATTTATTTTTACCTACTAAAAGTTTCCTTATTCCTTATTTCTTCCACCACACTTTAAGAGTAATCACAAAATAGAACATGTAAAAGTGCTTTTGAAATTATTATGTAAATATTGTTTTATTTTGAGGTAAATTACAGAGATTGAGTGAATGTGGAAAATAATCCCAAAGTAAATGTACACAGGAAAGTAATGGATAGAGTTAAAAATAGAAGAGTAGAGACTTGTGACATTAAATATATCATTTATACCTTTATATTACCCCCTTTTTATTTTTCATATCTCATTTGTTATTTCTCATTCTCAGGATTCCTGTTGATAATAGGAATTATCTGGGTCTTCCAGCACTATAAGGTATAATATTTATGAAAACATTATTTTTGTGCAATTCATTAAATAATACTTGAATTCTACATTTGATAAGTTAGAAGGAGACATGTTTTCCTATATCAAAGATTCTCAGTGAATATTTATTTGAGGTGAGAACTACAGAAAGGGTATGTCTGCCTCACCCAGTCCAGGAGGGCAGTGCCTTTTACCAAAGGTCCTTTCCAGGATGCTTGTGAATTCAGTGATGCTTCTTTGAAGCTTACTTTTACCATTCCCTTCTCCTTTCAGGGAGACCTAGAAATATGCTGGCCACATACAAACCATTACTTAATGGAAAGAGGTTTTCTTCTGGAATTAATTAGATGTTGAGCCCAGCAAAGAAAATTTATGTACCGGTAGCAGTTCCACTTCCTTTGAAAAAGGAGCGAGAATTGAATAGATTAAGGTGAAAAATGGATCCCTGATACTAAACATTTGAAGAGAGAGAACACATAAAGAACAAATTATTTTTTACAAGAAACTCTTGAATGGAAAATTGTCCTCACAAATGGGTATTCAGTCTCCACTTTATCATTGCTCAAGATCAACACATGGGACATAGGCTATTTAAAAACATGGGTTTGTTCAAAGTACAATTGTGTGTTGTCAAGTACTTTTTAATACAAGATAAAAAGTATGGCTGTGAGCAGCATGCTAATTTCAATAGGAAAAATCTTTGTCTTATCAAGATCAAATTAAATTTAAAATACATTATAACAAGTGATAATTTACAAATGACAGCATCAGCTATAATACATGTGGTAAGAGTTGATAGCAAGAGATTGTTGGTGATGTTCTTTGATTAAATAGCTGGAGCTCAATTTCTTTTAGAAAAAAATGCAAAACAATATGGTTCTCATCAGCCATAGAGCATGGTGTTCTGGGACATTTTGTGTGATTTATGCAATTTATACTAGGCAGAGCTCTTACAGCATCAAGCCCCTAACCACCAGAGTGTAAAACTAAATTATTATTTCAATGGGGATATGAGAGAACATTTTAAAACATTCAGTAATGCTATAGTCCAAATGCTTTTCATGGCTTGCCATATTCCACTTATTCTAATTCAGAATGCTGCTATTAAATTAACATTTAATTATTATGGCATTGTGACTACTTGTAACAGACAACTAAACACTGTGAGCTAATTCATAATGTGCAAAGCACACAAGCCATTTTCTCAAAATAGACATTGTTATGCTTTCACTGTCAAGAGTAGGAATTGCAAGTCACAAATAAGAATATTGCCCTCAACAGTATAATACAATCTTTAGTTTTCCTCATTTTTATTTTGAAAATAGCATAACTGAATTATTACACATTGTCATGCTCTGATAAGACAGAGAAATAAACAGGAGCAAGCATCTTTAAATTGATGTTGGTGGCTAGATTTACAGAAACAATACACCGTAGGGCTATTCTCAATTGCACACTTGTTTATCATGGAAACCCAGTAATGAAGAATAATATATGGTTATACATATTTGGATAACAAATCACTGAGCTACAGTGATTCCCCAAGTATTTTTCACTGGCAATATAGTAGTTATCTACGCCACAAATAAACAATGGGTGTTTAATAAACACTTCATAGTTAGGTGCCAGTAATGAACTCAGCTTCTATATGAAAGTAATGTGACAAAAGGACCTAGTGATTATAATCAAAATCTACATTAGTTTCCTATTGCCACAGGAATGAATAACCATAAAATTTGTTATTTAAAACCATGTGAATTTATTATTATATAGTTTTTGAGGTCAGAAGTTCAAAATAGGCCATGGAAGGCCTGTTAATAATAAGTAATATCAAGATGTCTAAAGAGAGGTGTTCCTTTCCTTCCAGGAGAGAATTTGTTCCTTGCCTTGCCCAGATTCTAGAGGCTGTACACATACCTTGGGTTGTGGTACCCTTCCAGCAAAATGGCATCACTCTGATTCCAATAACAATACATATAATGTGATATACAATTAATAAGAGAGTGACTTCCCATAAGGTAACTGTTATAGAAATATTCTTTCCACTTACCATTTAATTCTGAATGCTTAGGAGGATATAGTGTCATCTAAACAAAGATAATACACCAGAGATAAACAAAATCTTTCTAACCAGAGAAACAGTATGATGTATAATTAGGAGAGTATGAGGTACATTAATTAAATATCTTGGATAGTTTAGGAAAATTATTTCCAATATGAATAGTATCTGCTAAGTGATGTGTCAATATCATGTGATCTAAGACATATATCTAATACAATCATAAGTTTTTAAATTAATAATATTGACATTTAAATATAATTGGGCCAATTTTTCCAAGTCTTTTTTGTAAATGGTTTTAATGTATTTTTGTACTCATTCATCTACTGGCTTAAAAAAAATAAACTGGATATATTGGTAGCAAATAGCATAAGTTATTTATGACATTCAGCATAATTACTGCTATACTCAAATGTACTAGATTAAAACATGTGAAAACAAATGAAAAATATACAAAAAAGTTTATAAATATTCACATATGAATTTAGCTAAGTAATAGCTTTTCTGTTTGTATCCCACTTTTCAATTTTAACTCTGGTGTCATTACCTCCCATACTTTTTCCTATATCCACTGATGCATCTTCATGCATTTCTATTAGATAAATTGTTTTTTTAAGATACTATATACACACACATATACATACATACTTTAGGTCAGCATATTATGAGCTCTTTGATAACAGGGATTTTTACTTGCTCATTTTTGTTTCATCAGTGCATTCTCTGAGGGTTGGAACATATGTGGTAGATATCCTGTCATGTTTGCTGAGAGATTGACAGAACCAATAATAAGTAATGAAAGTAAAATTGGTCATTCAATGATATTTCAAATGATCCCATATGGTATTCTAGTGGTTTAAATGGTGGCCACCAACAAGACGTGTCTATGTCCAATGCCCTGTGAACCCCTAAACCTTTATTTGGAAAATGAGTATTTGCAGGTATAATTAAGGATCTTGAGGTGAGATCATCCTGGATACTTGCTAGGCCTTAAATATAATGACAAATGTTCCTCTAAGAGACAGAAGAGGATTGAAACACCCAGAGAAAAAGATGATGTGAAGAGGAGGCAGAGATTGGAAATGATATGGCTACAAGCCAAGGAAACCAAGAAATGGTGATAATCACCTGAAGCTGGAAAAGTAAAGGAAGGATTCTCCACTGGGAGGTTCCACGGTGAGTGCTGCACTGTTGACACTTTGATTTTGGAATTCTGGCCTTGAGAACTGTGGCAAAATAAATTTCTGTTGATTTAGGCCACTAAGTTTGTGGTAACTTGTTATGGCAACTCTAGGAAATTTATGCAAGTACTATGGGAAAATGTAAAAGAAATAGAAAACCAACTTTCCTACCTTCCTTAGCCCTATTTAAGAGCAGCTATCCACTTCTTCCCAAACACAGACACACATACACCCTTCAGAAGACATCCACATTATCAAAAGTTGAAGGTGAATATATATAGCTTATGTTAAATAAGTAGAGTCAATTTCAAAACTTTTACCTCTAGTTACACTGGATTAGTGAACTTAGAATGTACATGGGACCATCACAGTAATAAGTACAGGTTAATTCTTATATTTTATCATCAGATTTATTTATGTAAATTGGTTTTAGTTGATTGTCAGTATCAGTATTTCACAAATCTTCAAAACATACAGAAAATACTTTAGAAAAGTTTGGCTAAGTTTTGATTGATTAAGAATGAGTATTTAGGTGTAGAACTGGACCATTTCCATGCTTTGTGGCTGATGGCAGAATTTTGAATACCCATTAGTAAAGAGAGGTAGGTGCCACATTGGCTCCAGCTTCCTTCAGACTCAGAAACTTATTAACCTAGATAGTAATCATTTGTATCAAGTATTAAGGCATGGAAACAGCTAGGAGTCTGCATATCTGGCAATGGCAGCAGTAGGGGAAAATGTCTGGAGACTACAAACTGCATTCTCTATGTCAAATGGTTTAAGCAGAGGAGATCTTCCAGAGTTTACAGTGTGCGTTTTCATCATTGTTCTTTGAAGTGATGTCCAGGTCTCTGACTTTCCTTTTAGTAATTTATTTTTCTCCTTAAACCTGGGGTTTTCTTTTCTACTCATTCAAATTACAAATTAGAAAAAAAATGAAAAGTTGAGGAATTGAAAAAAGCCAAGCATGAAAAACAGGTCTAGATTGGATAGAGGATATTACAAATAAGTGATGTTTTGACATTTTTAAATGAATATATTTGAAAATATAAATAAAATGTCTCCTCACTTCCCCAGATCCCCTATATCCAGCTGGATTACTTGATGGCATTATTATTCCTTTTTTAATTTGTCTGTACCCCCCTTTCTTCCCTTCTTCTTCTAACTCACTGTTGCGATAGTCTTCCCATTGATTTCTTGGCATTCAATCTCTTCTGAACTCTCTACATGAAAAAAAATGAGTATTTCTAAATAACCACTTGTTTATGTCCTTCATATTACTGAATAAATTTCCCTAGTCCAAATGGGTGAATTAATGAAAAGATGAATGAATGGGTTATTATTGCTACTGCAGTGGGTCTTATACGGTTCAATATATTCTGGGAGCAAAACAAAGGAGTAATTTGGATAGACATAAAAAAATAAGATTTTGCTTTCTATCAACCACAAGTTTCATTAACAGATGTGACAAAGCATCTCACTTTATTAAATTGTATGAATATCATGTTTCATCTTTGTGTTCTATATAGTGGAAAATAAAGTGTTTCTACTAACCAAAATTGTCTTTGTTGTGTTTTAGTGTAAACTGTTTATCCCTAAAAATTATGTAATACTTAATTATCTTTGCATTTATTGCTATTTTTGCAGTCAAATGTACATACAAAACAGTATTTTTCTCTACTAAAGGAATTATTATTTTTGTTTTAATGCATTAGAATGTGAAAGCAATAAAATGTACTCTTGACATTACTAATGGAGATTGTGTGCCTTTAAAATGAATCTAAATGATAAATAGAATTCTAGAATGCTTGAAAACATAACTATGCTTAGATGATAAAAAGCTTTTTTGTTTCAACCATAATGAGATTCCTGTTTTAGTGTAATATGTAAAGCAGGCATATACAAAAGCTTGGATAGAACTTGCCAAAATAAAAAAGTTCAATTCCTGAACAGCATTTCAAAAACCTGTGTATTGTAGCATTATGTTACTACATTCACATTCACCTCTCCATATTATGATTCTAAAGTACTTGCTGAAAATTTTTCATGAACTCCTTTTGAAAATATCTTTTAATTTCTAAGGTTTATGAATGAACTTCCTTTATACTCCCATAAAAGCAGAGAGAGCACCACCAATTAAGTCTTGTTAGAACATCTCAGCCATATAAAAATGCTTACAGCATTCACTAATCCTACCATTTGCTCACTTTGGGTTTATCACATGCAATATTTTATAGTAATATTATAGCATATAGATTTAAAAAGTTGTATTTCCCTAAAAACCTATATGCTAAAACTTCAGAAAAATAACACTAAGTCTAAAATTCTTGATCCCATGCAAAAAATCTATTGATTGTTAAAGTAAATAAAACTTTATTGAGTCAGGACTAGTAGTTTTGGTATTTTTCTTTTCTTATTTACCCTGCAACTTTATATCAATATCAATATCCCTCCAGCTGTAAAAACTAATGATTCATGTTTAAGATACCCCTCTCGAGTAATAGAATGAGGGAAGTTAGGATTTGAACTCTAATCCCATGCTTTTCAGACAAAATGCACACCTACATGATTGAAAAATTTATTTACCTCAGAATGATATTATCCATATTTCAAGCTGCATAGCTTCTTCATGGCTGAGAATATAATCTTAAAAACCAAGATCCACATATCTAGTAACTGATCCTTTTTTTACCCCTGGGTCTGCATTTGGGAGACTTCATTCTCTACTTCAATCTGAAATTTTAAATTTCTTATCTGAGAAAGAAAAGAAAGTCCATAATATAAAATAACCTCACTTACTTAATTTCCATGGGAAGTTAAGCATAATTTTAATCTTATTTTAAGTTAGAATTTTAAAAAATGTTTGCTTGGATTTAGTCATTCATTACTTTAAAAATTATGTGTTCAATAAATATTTGTTAAGTTTTGATTGATGAATTAGCATTTCTAGTATTCTTATATGTTTACTATTACTATATATGATCAGTAAAGACCAAATATTACTTGCCACCGTAATTGCTGATAGTAAAGTTCTATTAATTGGTTCGTATACTTAACAGAAAACTTCTGTTCAATTTTCTTAGGACATTTGGATTTGTAGTTCACTAAAGATGGGTTATTCATCAGTTGAATTAAAAAATTTATGTGAAAATTGGGAGAACCTTTAACTAAATATAATAATTTTAAAAATAAAATAAAAGTGACATATGATATCTCAGTAAGTTAACTTAATTTTCCTTTCTTTCCTTTGCAAACTAACTAAAAAGTGCAACTTTGCCAGATATTAGTATGGAAAGGATTACTCTGTTTTTATGTAATTGTAACTCCAAAGTTATTCCAACATAAATTGGTCAGACACTACAATTTTACAGTGAAATAAAACAGACAGGAAAATCCAAAAGAATAAAAAAAAATGTGAAAGAAACTTTAGCTATTAATTTTATCCCTTTTTAGTATTCCCTGTTAATTTACCTTCATATTAAAGAACAAATCCTTTTAAATAGAAATATATGATAGGGAGACACAATTTCAGATATTTAATCTTTAGGAATTTAGTCAATGACTCTAGTCACAATGTTTAGATTCTGATATTTACTGGTAAAATGTTTTGATAAATATTAAAATATTAAAAGGCAGAAATGAAAATTATGAGTATTTTTTAAAATAAAAGCATCTAATGTAATCAGGAAACTTGACTTGTAGAAGCAATGATACCACCAGTAGCCATAAGCCATTGAGTCTTTCCCTTTACATGCATGACCTTATGTAAAGAATTTGTGATGGAAACATTTCTAAGTTTCCTTCTGTTTCTAAAACTTTATTATGCAATGGTACTTAAAATTGTGTGTACTTAGTTCAATAGAAAAGCACAAAACTTGATTTCAGGGTGACTTTGCTGGAGTGCTAGTTCTTTCCATAGCTACACATTTAACCCTTAATAAAAGATGCAATTATATTGAACCTACATCTATATAGAAGATGAGTTGAGAAAAATGAGGTTAAGAATATATAAAACTGTGTTTTCTTCAAGAGTAAGTAAAATGAGTAGGAAAAAGTGCTTACTCTTCATTAATTTCTTCAACATTGTTGAGCTCCTGTGTTCCAGGAATATGACTGAAAAACATCATTATATCTGAGCTATTTCCACATAATCAGTTACTCTCTGACTGTTACAATGTACACCCTATTGGACTACCACTTATAAATATTTCTGAAGTATTTTAAAATCCAAATTGTGCTTAAATCAGCATTATGTAAATCATATTAGTCATAAGTTTGATGTACTAGACCTAATTTATAATACTCATCAAAACAAAAAGCATCACTATTAAAATAAAACAAAAATTTCAAGTTTAAAAAAATCAGCTGGTTGAAGTGATAGATGAATGACAGATATTAAGTTGGGTATATAACAATTTTAAAAGTTTGTTCATTTTTCTAGAAACGTCATATTAAAATAAATGCCAAATTCAAAATTAAAAAGGAAAACATAGACATTATTGAAATAGTACTGTCTACAAAATGGAATGTAATTTTCCTTGGAAATGTTCCTTATTTCTGCTCCTACACTTGGGGTAAATGTCTTTAATTTTGTTGGTTAGTAATATCAATTAATAGTCTAATTATTAGGTAAACATACATTTACCACAAACGTATGTCAAAATAACTAATTTCTTAAATATGTTTCTATTTTCTCATGCTTTCTGATTTATGTGTCATTAGCATTCCTGTAAATATTACGATTTGTAAATAGTAACTGATAGTGCATAATGTATACCTAATACTTAAATGGAAGTGCTGTTTTTTCAAAGAATATGTATTCTAAAAGGAAAAAAAATAAAGCATTTTGTATATATATTTAAACTAAATTAAAATTCTATATACACATATATTTTTAAGATTTATTTATTTTAGAGAAAGAGAGAATGCTGGGGCTGGGGAGAAGGGTAGAGGAAGAGTCTTAAGTAGATTCTGCATTGAGCACAGAGACTTTCTTGGGGATTGTTCTCATAACCCTGAGATCACAACCTGAATTGAAACCAGAAGTGGGTGCTTAACCGACTGCACCACCCAGTCCCCCATGCATTGCATTCTCTATGAAAAATTCTAAATAAAGATCACTGTAGTTAAATCACTCTAGAAACAAGGCTGAAGGCAAATTAAGAGCATTAATGTAATGAATTAGTTTACAATACAGCTTTGCATATCAAAGTCAGACCAATATTAACAACAGCCTTTTAATATACACAGGGTATGCAAATCCTTAAATTACTGACTACCAACACTAATACTTCCCTATTGTTTTTGATGATAGCTATTTCAAGCTTAGTATTTTGGCTTCCAGTTTAGAATTGTTTTCATGCTCAATCCTGTCCTTTTAATAAGAATTTAGATAACATCTGCAAACTATGAAGATGTGGCAAGCACTGTCCCAAGAAATTCACATTTATTACAAAGTTTTATCCTAAATCTAACATAGAAATCGAATTTCAAATTTATGATAAGAAAATAGGATATATTGGGATCCCTGGGTGGCGCAGCGGTTTGGCACCTGCCTTTGGCCCAGGGCGCGATCCTGGAGACCCGGGATCGAATCCCACGTCGGGCTCCCGGTGCATGGAGCCTGCTTCTCCCCCTGCCTGTGTCTCTGCTTCTCTCTCTCTCTGTGACTATCATAAATAAATAAAAATTAAAAATAAATAAATAAATTAAAAAAAAAAAAAGAAAATAGGATATAGAAACATTAAGCAATCTGGCCATGGCCATACCCATGTCTAATAAATGGCAGAGGTCGAATACTAACCCAAGATTTATGTCTCCATAGTCCAGATTTTTTACTATGATTTCATATTACCTCTCTCAATGATACTTACATTCTCTTTTATGTTTATTATTGATGGAAAATTATGTTAAGAAAAAATATCTTCTCAAGTCTCTTCTTATGCAAGTATTTTTGTAAATACACAATAGGATTCAAAAATTTAATGTGTTTTTTTCATTAGATTCACAAAACTAAACTATGCATAGGATGCTGAAATATATTGTATTATTTCTATAATGATGAAGAACAACTAAGTTTCTAAACAAGAAGTATATTGACAGTTTAAGTATTTTTGCCAACCTCAAATCACTTTCAGTTTATGCACAATAGTTACAAGGAATGTGACCCTAGATTGGCTCTCTGGACTACTTCATTACCAATACTGAAATTCCATGAATCACAATCCCTCATAAATGACATTTCCATAAAGTGTGGCATACAGCTGAATATTCTCAATTCCCCAATTAAACCTTATGTTATATTTCAACATAAAAAGCATGTATATCCACATCATTTAAAGATGATATAACTGCTTGGTAAGTGATCCAGGCACTTGTAAAGGTTTTAAAATAACAAAATGATTTTTATCTTTAATAACATTATTAATATAAATAGTAACGCTTACACATTTCAAAATTATTCATAAAAATAAAATTTATTCAATGTCTGCTTACTTGGCAAATTTAACCATCGCTAAAGACTGAACCTATGGAAATGTTACCCTTTAAGGAGTTAATAAAGAAGGTTGAGAGTGGTCAGGAAGTTGAAAATAAACAGCAGCATGCTTAACTGGAAGTAGGAATGCAGAGCATTTCTAGGAGTAGGCTGACTTACAGTATCAACCACTGGCAAGAAGTCAAGTAGGGCAATAAATCACAAATTGCATTGTATTTGTTTATTTGGAACACAAGTCATGTATTAGAACCAGAAGCACTCTGTGTCTATAGAGAAATGTTAATGCTGGAAAACTCTCTTAAATAAGCACAGCATATAATGACTTTCTGATATAAAATTGTGGGGATAAGAATTAGGAAAATGGAATGAGCTTGACCTTATAGGTCTCAAATAGATCGACATTTAATTCTTATGTCCACTATGTATTTTAGGGGAAACATTCAACTTCTCAAATCTCTGTTTGCTTATGTATAAAAAAAAAGGTAAAATACTAACAGTGCAGAGTTAAACTATTAAATAAAGTATCCACTGCAAAACAATGACTGGACAGTAAGAACCCAATCTTTCTCTACTTACTGAAAATAGAATACCCAAATTACTATCTTCCTATCCTATTTTAGAAATAGGCAGAGCAAATATATAGGATTCTTGATTTTTCATCTAGTGCAGTGCTCACAATTTTTATCAAAGCACCTTAATCTAAATTTTACTTACTTTTCCAACATCTGTGTGTGGGGGAAACCCAGGATTGATCTCAAAATCTTGTTGTAAGTATTAAGTTAATGCAGTCTGAGTGCTTAAAAGAGTTTGAAACAGTTAATACCATGCAGTTAAATTCTGCTGTTGCTGATAAAATGATGATAAATAACAATTTTATTATAATGTTAGTATGAGAATGAAGTATATATTTTTATTAAAAAGGCAGGGTTTTCTTTTCCTTCTTCTGTGTCAAATGAGCCTTCTCATCAATTTAGTGAATGCTCTTAAATAAATGCTACAAAATGCAATGAGAAATTCTAAGAATACCACAGCTTTTTTATTATAATAAAATATTAGTATTTACATTACTAAAATGTCTTCCCTTAATTTTCCCATTGACCTTAAGTTGGAAAATATGCTTTCATGAAACATATATAAAATTTTATAGTCTTGATTTAATCAATTCTGGCTTTACCAGTTAAATAGAGAAAGAATTAAGTTATTTTAGGAATTGGATTTATAATACTCATCACATAATATATCCTCATTGGAAAAGAAGGAGGTTACAAGATGGAGAAGGATTCTACAATAATATGAGCCTGAAACAACAATTTATATTTGACCTATTATTCTGACATTGAGATTATATTGAGTCACTATTAATCATGTACAATAGAACAGATAAGAGTGGTTTGGTTTAGAATTTTCAGAGTCTACTTTTAGTAATGAAAACTAATAAAAATAAATTGAATTAAGTTTTGTACTCAACATTTTAATGTTTTTATTTTAGATTAATGTTTAATTTCCTTTTTTAATATATACACACATATTTACTTAAGTATGATTCTTACCTCTTTACTTTATCAGCTACCATTTCTTAAGTTATGTCAATGACGTTCTACTTCATGACACCAGTACTGTCATAAATATGAGTAAAGGTGTCCCTGCAGTCACATAATGGAAACAGGCTTCAGTTTCCAGTGGAGGAATTCACTGCCCCTAAAGTGTTTCTTTCCCTTTTTAGATTTTCACTTCTACAGCTTTAGCAGAATTCAAGTGAACTATAAGAACAATATTTCAAATCATTACAGCTTCCTTTCAGATTGAAATGCTGCTCTACTTCCCTTCTGATCAGATCACTCCTAGTTTATGTATCCAGTTAAAAGCTGAACACCAAGTTCGGGAAATATACTGCATACTCTCTCCATGTCTTCACCCTTGCAAGAGAGCTATAATTTGCACAACAAGTTACACTATAAATCCTAACATCTAATCTCATTGAGTAGCTGAATGTATCAAATGAAAATTGATTGCAACTGGTTTCCAAGGGAATTCAATCTCAATATTGAGGAGCATTTCTGGTAAACCAGACAATCGCAATATTTTTAGTCTCTCAAATTCATGAAACATAAAGAAGTGTTTTTTTCGTATGATTTTTATCCTTTGAATTTTTTCCTACTAAAGTGTCATGTATTAACTTAAAAACACATACCAGAATCGGATTTAAGCACTCATTAATGTTCACTCTAAGATATTTGATATTTAATGTTGGTATATTTTTTCTTAATGTTCTTATAAAATTAAGTGATTTGTTTGCCATCTTATTATTCCATCTTAATATTTCCCACTTCTTAAATGAAATGGTTTCATTTTACTTTTAGCTATTCAGTCTAAGTAACAGTAAAGGTAAATATTGCCTTACAAAATAAATATGTAATGAACAATGTCATCATGATAAAGATACACAATAGATATAAGGATTTTGAAAATATTCTTAATTTCTTTGCAATACCTATACAAAACTTCAAATTCCTAAACCAAGTTTCCTAAAAGAAGGTTGGGACACTATAAAATACATTCCTTGAAAGTGCTTGTAATTTAAAATTAGTAATATTTTTGAACCAGACTTCCCATATTAAGATAATTACAAATTAGATTCTCTGCTTATGATATCTATCTTTGTTTATGCATGTATTTATTTATTTATAGGATAAATAACCAAGCACTATGAATTCTATCTTGTTAGAACTAATTATTATCTCTTTTTTAATTAAAATCTTCTCCACAGGAAAAAAAAAAATAAGACTAACATTTACAAAGTGCTCAGTATGTGGCAAAAAAATGTTCTAGAGACTGTAAACAAAAAATCTTTTAAAAGAAAACATAGGATATTTTCACAATTTAGGAAAGGCCTAAAGTACAGACAATAACAAACATTAGTGAGGATGTGCGGCTAATAGAATTCTCAGTTACTGCTGGTGGGAGTTATATCTGGTGTGAACCTTCGTGAATGATTTTTGCTGCATCTACTAAAGCTGAATACATTATTAGCTATTAGCCCACTAACTCCACGTTCAAGTATATTTTTATCAGAAGGGCAAACATAATATTCCCTTAAACAATGAACATGTATGTATATAAAAATATTATTCATAATACTCAAAAACTAAAACAATGTTTATCAACAATAGACAGGATTGTATTTACACAAAAGAATACTAGTCGCAATGAAAAAGAACAAAGTACAGGGGATCCCTGGGTGGCTCAGCGGTTTAGCGCCTGCCTTCGGCCCAGGGTGTGATCCTGGAGTCCTGGTATGGAGTCCCATATCAGGCTCCCTGCATGGAGCCCGCTTCTCTCTCTGCTCTGTGCCTCTGCCTTTCTCTCTCTCTCTCTGTCTCTCATGAATAAGTAAATAAAAATCTTAAAAAAAAAAAAAAAGAAAGAAAGAAAGAAAGAAAGAAAAAGAACAAAGTACCATTCAAGCAAAATTATGGAAGATCTCCAATATTAATGTCAAGTAAAAGAAGCTAAGTATAAAAGATCATATACTAAAAAAAAAGGAGCATATACTGTATTATGTCACATTTATAAAGTTTAAATACAAAACAAAGTAATATATATATATTAGAAGTCACAGCGGCAGTTACCTTTGGGCAAAGTGGAAAAAAGATACATGGGCAATTTTTGGGATGCTGTTAATTCTCTTAACTTTCTTTTCCTCTTCTTCTTTCAGTTTTTAACTAAAGTAAGATAAAATAAATGTATAATATTTTTCATGTCTTAAATTAGAGATAATGGAAGCTGTATTGGCAATTTTGCAAAGGTATTATTTGGTAAACTTTTGTAAACAATTTTACTATTATTTATTTATTTATTTATTTATTTATTTATTTATTTATTTAAGATTTTATTTATTTATTCATGAACGACACACAGAGAGAGGCAGAGACATAGGCAGAGGGAGAAGCAGGTTCCCCATGGGGAGGCCAATGTGGGATTAATCCCAGGACCCCGGAATCATGACCTGAGCCAAAGGCAGATGCTCAACCACTGAACCACCCAGGTGCCCCTAGAAAACAATTTTAATCACAAATGTGATAATTAATAGAAAATAAAATGATATAAAATAATATCTTCCATATTTTTAATAGGACTGTTTTTAACAAGTTCAGATTTTTAAAGAAATCATTTTAGACTTAAATATTGTAATAACTTCATAATTTGTTTCCAAGTTTTCTACAACTTTAAATATTATTTTTCTGAAAGAAGTGTGTTAACAGTGAGAAAGCTTGAAATGCTTAATTTTATCTCTTCATTTCCTATGACAGCTGCATAAATAAAATAAAGTATTTTCTGTTTCAGCTTCAAGATCACTTTTTTCCTATAAATTGTCAGTTCTATTAATTCAGTTCTATATTTAAATGAATATTCTGTCTAAGGACAATGACATTTGCTTTGCTTTTTTTGCTCTAACTCATAAATTAAAAAGGCATCTTTAAAGTATTAGCAATTTCTCATCTGGGTGACAGAGATATGGCCATGAAGTTCTGTACTGACAGTCACCATCCTGAATGAATAGAGATTAGAGTACTCTCATAAAAGTGTGTAAAGGTTCTTTAGTGACATTCTTTGATACTTGAAATATGTTCATTTTTTAAAAAATTAGTTTGCCAGTGGAACTGGTTATCTACATAGGATTAATTACTGAAATACATTATATGGCACTTTCTGCAACTCAGTTTATTAAGGCATTTGCAGAATTGCTATAAGTCAACTTAGAGCAGGTATGTTGTTCTTTACTAGAAAAAAAATAAAAAATAAGAATATATTCAAAATAATCATTTTACATTATAACAGTTCAAGACTATCACAAGTGTTTTTGAAGGTTGCTGTAAATACATAGAAAAGACTATTTAATTTATGTACAAAACACAATCTGGTGACAAACCTTTAATAGCTCTCCTCAGAACAATAAAAATGATTATCTTGTGCTATATGAATGGAAAACATAGTGTCCCAAGTACTGGTGAATTTTTCCCAGAAACAGAAAAATGGGCTTCTGAAAAGAATCCCACAACATAGCTGCTTTATTATGTGAGAAAACATGGCATCTCTGTAGGGAGAACTCAAGATAGACTACAAATTGAGGTATGGAAAACTAAATTCAACCAGCACAAAATGAATAAGAAATTCTTCATTAATAAGAAATCACAGTCAGAAGAGCTTAAAATACAAATCAATTGTCTCAGGACAGAAATATATAAGTATGCATCTACAAATCTACATTTATACCACACTTACTATTATATAGCCATATCTAGTTCTATAGATTAATGTAAATAGCTTAAAGTAACTGACCTGCAGTAAGCTCGCTAGTTTGATGGGTTGATTGTTTAAAAAGTATATATATATATATAAAGTGGAATGCAAAAGGGAAATGTGGGCTAATTCATGTAAATATTTATTGTTCCCCTGCTAGAGTCAGGCACTTCTCTAGCTGACATAGACTTAAGATCTATTGCTATAAAAGACTCTACCTAGGTTGCTTCATGTTTTTTTTTTTTATTTTTTTATTTATTTATGATAGTTACAGAGAGAAAGAGAGGCAGAGACACAGGCAGAGGGAGAAGCAGGCTCCATGCACCGGGAGCCCGATGTGGGATTCGATGCTGGGTCTCCAGGATCGTGCCCTGGGCCAAAGGCAGGCGCCAAACCGGGGCGTCACCCAGGGATCCCGGTTGCTTCATGTTTTAATGGATGCATCAGAAATTAACCCTTTCCCCATCAACACCTTATTTCAGTTATGAGTCTTTAACTCAGGATATTTTGGTGTTCCATATCTTCTTAATATTGCACTTTCTCCTTGGTCAAGTTTTCATTGTCAATGTTGAATTTTGGCAATTTATATTTACAAACATATCTATTGGACACTCACAGATCCCATTTTCAGTATTTTTAATTGTGATACCAGGATTTCTTGGGAAATTACTATTATTTGCCATTGCTTTATTAATTTTAAACCAATATACTGATTAAATCTATATGACAAATAAATATATTATTATTAACTACATGACAATATACACTGTATATACTAGTCCATAAAATCAAGCCTGCTTTATTCTGAAGAATCCCAGAATAACTTATCAGTATGGATTTTCAGTGTGCTTCTGCTGGCAATTAAATAAATTAACCACAATTAGAATTTACTCATATCTTGGTGCCTTTAGATAAATTGAAAGATGAAAGGAACCTTAAAATAAATTAATTGAATTCTATATCGAATAAAAAAATGATTGTCTCCTCTGACTGATGAACATCCAAATTGTACGTTGAATACCTGTAGTTCTGTATGAATCTTTAGAAATTCCAATATGTCTTGAGACAAACATCTGGTTTTCAATAACCTTTGTACATGAATCATAGTATTATCTTCCCTTGTGTAACATAACCTTTTTAAATGCTAGCCTTGCAATATTAAAACAAAAACTCACTATTGTTTGACAATTGAACTTGATATTCCATAAAGATAGTATTTCTTTTCACATATAAGCTAGACTCTTTTTTCCATCTGTACTTATGCAATTCAATCATGTATAAAATAATGAAGGGATTCTTTTTTCATCTCTCTTGACTTTCATTCTTTTGATTTAGATATCACTTATTAGGTAATTCTTTTGATCTTTCCTTATAATAGACACAACTTTATTGATAAAAAACAGATTATAGTAAATATGTTAGCATACAATTGTATCTTTACAAATCTATAAGCTAAATATATGATTTGAGGTATGTGAATTTATTTACATCATAATAACCACTGATGCAGAAGCTGTCTGCGGCTTAATGATTGGTCTCTAGGTGAAAATATTTACTTTGCAGTGAAAATAATAGTATTTTTACTCACTGGCAAAGCTCCTTCAAAATCAGGTACTTTAACCATTGTATGCCATTTAGACAAACAAATGTTCTTAGGAGTATAGCAAATATTTAAAAAGCAGAAAGCTATAAATCTATTTAATCTTTTAAGTATTTATTTAAATAACATTTGCATGTGATTTATTTATATAGAGCCAAATAGAACACTGGAATGAAACAGTGTAAGGAGGCAACAGAAGTGGATAAAATATCCTGTGACTATTTTGCATATTTCAGTACACTGAAGTATAGATGCTAAGCTATAAAGGATCTAATTTGGATTGATGAAGACTATGCCTATGGCTAGAAACAAACAGTCATGGTCCAGGAAGCCAGGGGAAAAATGTGTTGGCTGGATCTGAGAAAATAGGGATAGAAATAAGATAGGGATATCAGAGAATAAAACTGATCACATGAATCTAGATTTTTCTGGCCCACTCTCCATGGGGTTGGCAATATTCTAATGCACCACCACTGAGTGTGGACTCAATGATCTGGGCCCTTCCCTTTTAGCAACTTTGCTGCTGCCTGTCCACATTAAACACTCTTAATTCCAAGTCTTGCCTTTCTTCAAACATCCCACAAATATCTAACATCTCAATGGCTTTGACCATGACCAAACCCTTGTTACAAGGGACATGGAATATATTTCTATGTGTATTACATAGGGTATGTAATATATTGTCCAAACAAAGGTGCTTCAGAGTGCAACAGCACTAAGAATAATTCAGCAAGAACAGTGAGTGGGAATTAGAACTGTCCAATGTCATAAAATCATATGGTCAACTGATGTATACTCACATCATGATTCTCTCTTGCAGGGGATCTGTATACAAGAGGAAACCCATGTGAGGCAGCAGAAGGGGAAAGGGAGGGATCTCCAGATGAAAACTAGGAATTGGTGCCAACAGGAGGGTGCATGAAAGAGCAGGAGTCACCTGAAGAGAGTGCAACTTACAGAGGCAAATCTGGGCATTTGCTCACCATGAGTAAGTGATCAAATGTTAAGAGGTAGGATTGAAACACAATAGTTAAAAAAAAAAAAACACACACACACAATAGTTACAAAACAAAAACAAAATACCATGTACAGTGGTGGAGATTGCTAGCAGTCACAATGGTCATTGATTTGGGAAACAGGAAACTGGAAAATACAGATACAGGGGCACAGACTTATCACTGGTGCCTTCTGTGTCTCAAATTTCTTTTCTTAACTGGGATAGTCTTTGTCATTACCATCCAAAGTGACATCAGAGATGTATATTGAGTAGAATGCCAATTCTGGAAACAGAAAATCTTTATTAAGTTCACTTTGTCATTTCAGGGATTGTTTTTTGTGCTTGAGTATTATCTTAATGTTTTCAAAGGCTTTCTGTCTCAATTATAAGAAAACCTTTAGAATTCTTATTAAGTTTAATAGATTTCCTCTTAATAAGCTCTAGAGGCTCATAAATAAGGATGTCCCAAATCATAATCTTTGGACAAATTTTCTAATTTTTTATTTGGCAGCCATAATTTTTAATGATCCACCGTACCACTTAACTTTCTTGATGTTCTCTCCCTTGACTTCTATCTTTTGGCAATTTAAAACATAATATTAGTTTAAGTAGTCTCCATAAATCTACATCAGTGTGAAAGGGTTTCTAAAATGTAAATAATTGTTTTGATTCTCAAATAGGAAGTATGTAATGAAGAACTTAGAAGGAATTTTAGACTCAAGCACCTCACAGGTATTAATTCTATGCCCTGCTGTATCTTTTATTTACGTTGTTCCTTCCATAGCATTTCATCTGTTAAGATGAGAAGAAAGGTCAGCTCAGTCACCACTGCAAGCCTCCAGAGTGCTAGACTTGCCTCATGGTCAGGCATTTTGTTACAAGGCTTCCTACTCCACTTCCTGGGGATTGGGATTTACACTTAGAGAGCTATACCAGCCTTTATTTGGGACTATACCATATAGCCCTTGGCCAAAGTACCAGTCTCTTTGCATGTTCATATGTGGGGGCACTCACCAGGAACCAAGCACACTGACTAGGTGGTCCTGCATTATATAAGCAATTGGGAACTTTGGCAGGTATTCTTAAGAGGAGGGTACAGGGATGACATATTTTACCCATGCTATTTTTGGATTAAATATTGGGCTACCAGTCTCCAAGTGCGCAACCTACAATACCTCTGAGTGTTTGAAAAGCATGAAGATCACTGGCAATAGCAGTAATGCATGCAACAGCAGACAAGACAGGCAGGCCACCACACCATCTAAGCAACATGAATAAGGAGACCAGAAGTCAGTATCTTTCACTTGAAGGAGCCCAGCCAATGCCTTCCTCTACACCATGAGGTGCCTGAAATGCACAAACTAGAATTCTGCCCAAAATAATAATAAACACTGCCAAAAAAGTGACAACTGCCAGAATAGGCCTGTAGCAAACAAAATGTGACAGGAATAATACAGGAAAGCCCATCCACGTAAGTGGCTCTAGTAGCCTGTCACTCCCATTGCACTGAGATGGGGCCCCAATCTGGGCCAAAATATAACTCCTGAAGTGTAGCCAAGTAGCACTGTTTATTTTGAATATACCCACACCTAGGAAATTGGGGCAAAGAGAAAAGTGATGACCACTGTTGGACACAGAAACAAAAAAGTCCCAAGTCACTCTTGCATTGGTTTGTAACCAATTAATAAGCAAAGAGCAGTCTCCCCACAAAGCTATGCAAGAGTCACCCGTACTGCTCACATTGCCCACTGTTTCATAAATTTTAAAGATTCTTCTGATAGTGGATCACAGCACACTGACCCTTAGATGAAACACAGAACTCTTTGTTACTTTTAGCTCTGAGTATGAGAAGGTATCCAGGGAGGGCCACACAGAGGATGCCAGCCTGGACTGAGTAACAGAAAGCTGGAGCTGTAAGGAGGAAGCTTATTTATGGCAAATAGGATGGGGTTAGCTAGGTTTGCCAAGCTCCCTGAGGGTTGGCTGATTTGAATGATTACAGGTTCGAGGGCATAAGGGCTATATCTCTACTGTCTGGTACCTGACCTTCAGAGACATAGAGACTGATAAGGGAAATAGTAGGGGTGTAGTCTTAATTAGCTGCTCAAGAAGAACAGCTTCTAAGCAGGTCCTCAAAACTGGGTCAAGACAGCACTAAGACAAAACAAAACAAAAAACAAAAACAAAAAAAAACTTCTATTAAGGGTTAAGCTTTATTGTAATAGAGCAGAAGTTAAAGAGAAGTTACTGATAAACATCCCAGACTTAGCATAAACTAAAAATACATTAGTGGGCACCAATTACGGGATCATGAGTTATAATGACATTGACCTGAAGCATGTTCTATGTTAAGGAGGAACAATGACAGTAATGTATTTATAAAGTTGAGGTTTGAACAAAAAGGCTTTTGTAAGACTATTTGACTTTGTCAGTTGTATTCCTTTTGTTACAGTTAAAAATGTTTCTTGGTGCTTACAGTAGCTCCCAACATGTTTATTGACTAAAGGAATGAATGAAACTCTCCAAGTCTTTTTTTCTTTTTAAACTGACTATATGGCATTTCTCTTTCAGAATACTTTATATGTATTTATATATACATTATATGTAAATATATGTAAATTATCTTTAATTTACCCACTAGGAGAGATTAGTTAACACTTGAAATACTCTAATCAGAAATTAACACTTCAAAGAAAATTGCATTTCCAACGCAGTCATTGAAATTTATCACAGAGCATTTTGAAGAGTATGAACATGTTATATATGTATATACACACACACACACACACACCACACCTCTACCCCCACATATATACAAACTGGTGTAGTGAGTATTATTCAAGATATATAGGTAGAACAGCTATATAGCAACTAGGACAGGCTAATATGACTTCATATTTGTGCCCCCAGCATAATCCTGTCTAAAGTTTGCCTTATTCGTGGGAAGTGATATGAAAGAGAATATATAGCTCCCAGGGGTTTGCCCAATAGTAATAAAAACGAAAAAAAAAACTTTAATTGTTGAATGAGTAAATTATCTTCAAACACTGAAAAGTCTTGCAGCAATTGTCATGGTATTGTTTACCTAAATTAGAAGTCTAAATCGGAAAACAAATGTTTATTCTGATATTTGATGAGTCAGTAGAATCATGTTACTAAGTTGCTGTCAAAATTGTTTTGTTTGGTAAAAGATGGGAAGGATAGGGTGGGGTAGAACCTAAGGACTGCTTTTTAAAAAATCGAGAGGGGCGGGGCAAGAGTCACCAAGTAATGGTCTCCACCAAATTACCTAGATAACCTTCAAATCATCCTGAAAACCTACGAATTCGGCCTGAGATTTAAAGAGAGACCAGCTGGAATGCTGCAGTGAGAAGAGTTCGCGCTTCCATCAAGGTAGGAAGACGGGGAAAAAGAAATAAAGAAACAAAAGGCCTCCAAGGGGGAGGGGCCCGCGAGGAGCCGGGCTGAGGCCGGGGCGAGTGTCCCCAGGACAGGAGAGCCCCGTCCCGGAGGAGCAGGAGCTGCACCGACCTTCCCGGGGGAAAGGGGCTCGCAGGGAGGTGGAGCAGGACCCAGGAGGGCGGGGATGCCCTCGGGCTCCCGGGGACACTAACAGACACCTGCGCCCCGGGAGAGCCCCACACCCCGGCGGCCGAGCTCCCTAAGGGCTGCAGCACACGGCGGGACCCGGAGCAGCTCGGGGGGGCTCGGGGGCGGCTCCGCGGAGGGGGCTGCGGGGCGGGAGCAGCTCGGGGGGCTCGGGGGCGGCTCCGCGGAGGGGGCTGCGGGGCGGGAGCAGCTCGGGGGGCTCGGGGGCGGCTCCGCGGAGGGGGCTGCGGGGCGGGAGCAGCTGGGGGGGTCGGGGGCGGCTCCGCGGAGGGGGCTGCGGGGCGGGAGCAGCTCGGGGAGGGCTCGGGGGCGGCTCCGCGGAGGGGGCTGCGGGGCGGGAGCAGCTCGCGGGGGCTCGGGGGCGGCTCCGTGGAGGGGGCTGCAGGGCGGGAGCGCGAATCCAACAGCGCAGGCTCCAGAGCACAGAGCGCCGGGACACAGCCCAGGATCCGGCCTACCCCGGGGACAGGCAGAGGCCGGGAGGGCCCAGGACAGCGAGGACGCTCCTGCCCCGAGCTGAGCAGATCAGCGGCCCCGCCCCGGAGCCTCCAGGCCCTGCAGACCGAGAGCTCTGGAGTTACTGCGGGAGCTGACTCCAGGGCTCCAGAGCTGGCGGCTGCCACTGGGGTTTTTCCTCCTGGGGCCTCACGGGGTAAACAACCCCCACTGAGCCTCACAGTGGCGTCACAGGATAAACAGGATAAACAGCTCCTACTGGGTCCTGCACCAGGCTGGGAGCTGGGCAGCTCCCCCAGGTGCTCACACCCGAGAATCAGCACAGTAGGCCCCTCCACCAGAAGACCAGCTAGACGGACAGGGGAAAAACAAGTTATTGACCAAGCAACACTGGAAAGTTCCAGGAGAAGTCGAGGGATTTACAGTATATAGAATCAGAGGATACTCCCCCTTCTTTTTGTTTTCTGTTTGCTCCCCCCCTTTTTTCTTTTCTTCTCTTTTTTTTTTCTTCTTCTTTCTTTTTCTTTTTTCTTTTCTCTTTTTTTTCTTTTCCCAATACAACTTGTTTTTGGCCACTCTGCACTGAGCAAAATGACTAGAAGGAAAAACTCACTTCAAAAGAAAGAATCAGAAACAGTCCTCGCTCCCACAGAGCTACAAAATTTGGATTACAATTCAATGTCAGAAAGCCAATTCAGAAGCATTATTATAAAGCTACTGGTGGCTCTAGAAAAAAAGCATAAAGGACTCAAGAGACTTCATGAATGCAGAATTTAGATCTAATAAGGCAGAAATTAAAAATTAAATGAGATGCAATCCAAACTAGAGGTCCTAACGATGAGGGTTAACAAGGTAGAAGAATGAATGAGGTCCTAACGATGAGGGTTAACAAGGTAGAAGAATGAAGACAAGTTGATGGCAAAGAGGGAAACTGAGGGAAAAAGAGACAATTAAAAGATCATGAGGATAAATAAAGGAATTAAATGACAGCCTCAGAAAGAAAAATCTACGGTTAATCGGGGTTCCCAAGGGCGCCGAAAGGGACAGAGGTCCAGAATATGTATTTGAACAAATCATAGCTGAAAACTTTCCTAATCTGGGAAGGGAAACAGGCATTCAGATCCAGGAAATAGAGAGACCCACCCCCACCTAAAATCAATAAAAACCGCTCAAAACCTCGATATTTAATAGTGAAGCTTGCGGGGATCCCTGGGTGGCCCAGTAGTTTAGCACCTGTATTTGGCACAGGGTGCGATCCTGGAGTCCCAGGATCGAGTCCTGGGATTGAGTCCCAAATTGGGCTCCTTGCATGGAGACTGCTTCTCCCTCTGCCTGTGTCTCCTGCCTTTCTCTCTCTCTCTCTCTCTCTCTCTCTCTCTCTGAGTAAATAAATAAAATCTTTAAAAAAGAATTAAAAAAAATAGTGAAGGTTGCAAATTCCAAAGATAAAGAGAAGATCCTTAAAGCAGGAAGAGACAAGAGATCCCTGACTTATATGGGGAGAAATATTAGATTAACAGCAGACCTCTCCACAGAGATCTGGCAGGCCAGAAAGGGTTGGCAGGATATATTCAGGGTCCTAAATGAGAAGAACATGCAGCCAAGAATACTTTATCCAGCAAGGCTCTCCTTCAAAATAGGAGGAGAGGTAAAGAGCTTTCAAGATAAAACTGAAAGTATATGTGACCACGAAGCCAGCTCTGCAAGAAATAATGAGGGGGATTCTATAATAGAGGAAGTCCAAGGGAACAATCCACAAAACAAGGACTGTATAGGTATCAATGATGACACTAAATTCATATCTTTCAATAGTAACTCTGAACATGAATGGGCTTAATGACCCCATCAAAAGGCGTAGGGTTTCAGACTGGATAAAAAAGCAAGACCCATCTATTTGATGCCTAAAAGAGACTCATTTTAGACATAAGGGCACCTACAGCCTGAAAATAAAAGGTTGAAGAACCATGTACCATTCAAATGGTCCTCAAAAGAAAACAGGGTAGCCATCCTTATATCAGATAAACTAAAGTTTATCCCGAAGACTGTAGTGAGATATGAAGAGGGACACTATATCATACTTAAAGGATCTATCCAACAAGAGGACCTAACAATCATCAATATTTATGCCCCGAATGTGGGGAGCTGCCAAGTATATCAATCAATTAAGAACTAAAGTTAAGACATACTTAGATAATAATACACTTATACTTGGTGACTTGAATGTAGTGCTTTCTACAATCGACACATATTCTAAGCACAACATCTGCAAAGAAAGAAGAGCTTTAAATGATACACTGGACCAGATGGATTTCACAGATATTTACAGAACTTTACATCCAAACGCAATTGAATGCACATTCTTCTCAAGTGCACATGGAACTTTTTCTGGAATAGACCACATACTGGGTCACAATTCAGGTTTTAAACGATACCAAAGATTCGGATCGTCCCCTGCATGTTTTCAGACCATAATGCTTTGAAATTAGAACTAAATCACAAAAAGAAGTTTGGAAGGATTTCAAACACGTGGAGGTTAAGGACCATCTTGCTAAAAGATGAAAGGGTCAACCAGGAAATTAGAGAAGAATTAAAAAGATTCATGGAAACTAATGAGAATGAAGATACAACCATTCAAAATCTTTGGGATACAGCAAAAGCAGTCCTGAGGGGGAAATACATCACAATACAAGCATCCATCCCAAAACTGGAAAGAACTCAAATACAAAAGCTAACCTTGCACCTAAAGGAGCTGGAGAAAAAACAGCAAATAGATCCTACACCCAGCAGAGGAAGAGAGTTAATAAAGACTCGAGCAAAATTCAATGAAATAGAGTCCAGAAGAACCGTGGAACAGATCAACAAAACCAGGAGTTGGTTCTTTGAAAGAATTAATAAGATAGATAAACCATTAGCCAGCCTTATTAAAAGAAGAGAAGACTCAAATTAATAAAATTATGAATGAGAAAGATCACCACCAACACCAAGGAAATACAAACAATTTTAAAAACTTATTATGAGCAGCTATACACCAATAAATTAGGCAATCTAGAAGAAATGGATGCATTTCTGGAAAACCACAAACTACCAAACTGGAACAGGAAGAAATAGAAAAACTGAACAGGCCAATAACCAGGGAGGAAATTGAAGCAGTCATCAAAAACCTCCCAAGACACAAAATTCTAGGGCCAGATGGCTTCCCTGGGGAATTCTATCAAACGTTTAAAGAAGAACTCCCCCCCCAAAATTATATATATATAAAATAAAATTTAAAAAAAAATAAAAATTAAATAAAAATAAAGAAGAAACCATACCTATTCTACTAAAGCTGTATGGAAAGATAGAGAGAGATGGAGTACTTCCAAACTAGTTCTATGAGGCCAGCATCACCTTAATTCCAAAACCAGACAAAGACCCCACCAAAAAGGAGAATTATACCAATATCCCTGATGAACATGGATGCAAAAATTCTCAACAAGATACTAGCCAATAGTATCCAACAATACATTAAGAAGATTATTCACCATGACCAAGTGGGGTTTATCCCTGGGATGCAAGGCTGGTTCAATACTCGTAAAACAATGAATGTGATTCATCATATCAGCAAGAGAAAAAACAAGAACCATATAATCCTCTCAATAGATGAAGAGAAATCATTTCATAAAATACAGCATCCATTCCTGATCAAAACTCTTCAGAGTGTAGGGATAGAGGGAACATTCCTCAGCATCTAAAGAGCCATCTACCAAAAGCCCACAGCAAATACCATTCTCAATGGGGAAACACTGGGAGCCTTTCCCCTAAGATCAGGAACAAGACAAGGATGTCCACTCTCACCACTGCTATTCAAGATCGTACTAGAATCCTAGCCTCAGCAATCAGACAACAAAAAGAAATAAAAGGCATTCAATTTGGCAAAGAAGTCAAACTCTCCCTCTTTACAGATGACATGATACTGTACATAGAAAACCCAAAAGCCTCCACCCCAAGATTACTAGAACTCATACAACAATTAGGCAGTGTGGCAGGATACAAAATCAATCAGCCCAGAAGTCAGTGGCATTTCTATACACTAATAATGAGACTGAAGAAAGAGAAATTAAGGAGTCAATCCCATTTACAATTGCACCCAAAAGTATAAGATACCTAGGAATAAACCTAACCAAAGAGGTAAAGGATCTTTACCCTAAAAACTACAGAACACTTCTGAAAGAAATTGAGGGAGAGACAAAGAGATGGAAAAATATTCCATGCTCATTGATTGGAATAATTAATATTGTGAAAATGCCATTGCTACCCAGGGCAAATTACACACTTAATGCAATCCCTATCAAAATACCATGGACTTGGGATCCCTGGGTGGTGCAGCGGTTTGGCGCCTGCCTTTGGCCCAGGGCGCGATCCCGGAGACCCAGGATCGAATCCCACATCGGGCTCCTGGTGCATGGAGCCTGCTTCTCCCTCTGCCTGTGTCTCTGCCTCTCTCTCTCTCTCTCTCTCTCTCTCTCTCTGTGACTATCATAAATAAATAAAAATTAAAAAAAAATACCATGGATTTTCTTCAGAGAGTTGGAACAAATCATCTTAAGATTTGTGTGGAATCAGAAAAGACCCTGAATAGCCAGGGGAATATTAAAAAAGAAAACCATAGGTGGGGGCATCACAATGCCAGATTTCAGGTTGTACTACAAAGCTGTGGTCATCAAGACAGTGTGGTATTGGCACAAAAACAGACACATAGATCAATGGAACAGAATAGAGAACCCATAAATGGTCCCTCAACTCTACGGTCAACTAATATTTGACAAAGCAGGAAAGACTATCCACTGGGAAAAGGACAGTCTCTTCAATAAATGGTGCTGGGAAAATTGGACATCCACATGCAGAAGAATGAAACTGGACCACTCTCTTGCACCATACACAAAGATAAACTCAAAATGGATGAAAGATCTAAATGTGAGTCAAGATTCCATCAAAATCCTAGAGCAGAACACAGGCAACACCCTTTTTGAACTTGGCCACAGCAACTTCTTGTAAGATACATCCATGAAGGCAGGAGAAACAAAAGCAAAAATGAACTATTGGGACTTCATCAAGATAAGCTTTTGCACAGCAAAGGAAACAGTCAACAAAACTCAAAGACAACCTATAGAATGGGAGAAAATATTTGCAAATGACGTATCAGATAAAGGACTAGTATCCAAGATCTATAAAGAACTTATTAAACTCAACAGCAAAGAAACAATCCAATCATGAAATGGGCAAAATACATGAACAGAAATCTCACAGAGGAAGACATAGACATGGCCAATAAACAGATGAGAAAATGCTCCACATCACTTGCCATCAGGAAAATACAAATCAAAACCACAATGAGATGCCACCTCACACCAGTGAGAATGGGGAAAATTAACAAGGCAGGAAACCACAAATGTTGGAGAGGATGTGGAGACAGGGGAACCCACTTGCACTGTTGGTGGGAATGTGAACTGGTGCAGCCACTCTGGAAAACTGTGTGGAGGTTCCTCAAACAGTTAAAAATAGATCTGCCCTACGACCCAGCAATTGCACTGCTGGGGATTTACCCCAAAGATACAGATGCAGTGAAATGTCTGGACACCTGCACCCCGATGTTTCTAGCAGCAATGTCCACAATAGCCAAACTGTGGAAGGAACCTCGGTGTCCATCAAAAGAGGAATGGATAAAGAAGATGTGGTTTATGTATACAATGGAATATTACTCAGCCTTTAGAAATGACAAATACCACTTGCTTCGATGTGGATGGAACTGGAGGGTATTATGCTGAGGGAAATAAGTCAATCAGGGATGGACAAACATTATATGGTCTCATTCATTTGGGGAATATAAAAATAGTGAAAGGGAATAAAGGGGAAAGGAGAGAAAATGAGTGGGAAATATCAGAGAGGGTGACAGAACATGAGAGACTCCTAACTCTGGGAAACGAACAAGGGCTGGTAGAAAGGGAGGTGGGCGGTGGATGGGGGTGACTGGGTGACAGGCACTGAGGGGGGCACTTGATGGGGTGTTATGTTATATGTTGGCAAATTGAACTCCAATAAAAAAATAAAATAAAATAAAATAAATAAAAAAATCAAGATACTCTGGCAGCAAAGTTAAAACAATATTAAAGACTAAAAGCTTGCTTAGTAAGGTTTTGGGGGATTGATGATTTGCTGACGTTTTGCTAGTTTGGATAAAAAGTGTAGGAAATTATAAGTGAAAGTGAGTATGACTATGGTTAATCCTATATTATTTTCAAATATATATTGCAATTTTAAAAACTGAAAAATGATTAATTTAACCATTTTTAAAAGTCTGTGTGATCAGATGCTCAGGAGACGATGATTCTTGAATAGCCTAGAGCTGATCTACAGCCAATCCTATTCTAGATAGAGCTAGTACCTGAGAATACAAAAATTCTAAAGAGGAAAAATTCAATATAGAAAATAAAACCAAAAAAAAGTGAGAAACTAGGGGTGGTCTGGGTGACTCAGTCAGCTAAGCATCTGCCTTCTGCTCAACTCATGATTCCAGGGTCCTGGGATCAAGCCCGGTGTCATGTTCCCTGATCAGAGGATAATCTGCTTCTCCCTCTAACCTTACCCACCCCCAACTCATTTTTTCTCTCTCTCTCTCTGAATTAAATAAATAAAATATTTTTTAAAAAATGTGAGAAGCTAGAGACTTCTCAGGTTAGAATTAAAGATTAAAAGAAATAATTTGAGCTAAAAGAAAGGAACCAGGATTTGTCTTCTGTTCTTAGAATATTTACAAAGGGGACACAATTATTCATGTTAAAAAATAAGTAAAGCATTAAGTAGTTGTTTTTTAAAATTGAAATATACTAAAATGAGCCACTGACCTCACTATAGAAGGATTAGTTTGCCTCTTCACCATCCCCCTTGGGGTGGGGCCCAGCGGAGGGAAAGTATTTACCGCCACCTACTACCAGAACTTCAGCAAGAGATCAAGACTTTTTAAAAAAATGTAAACAACAAAGATATTTTTAAGAAGTTAGATACAATTAAATAGGGGTTTTAGGAAGCATATAGCCCCCTCTGAACACTAGTAGCATGAGGAAATATAACTTATATAGCTGTGAAAATCATCTCTCACTAAGAACATCTGGAGTGTAGTATAGGATTGTACAGTATCAATAGTGTAGGAAATATAAATAAAATATTGATAAACAAATTATTAGGAATATGGTAAGGAAATCTGGAAATCTTGGCGAAAAAAAGTAACTCCAAATAATAAAATTGATTGTCAATCAGATAAAGTACTAAAAACATTAACAAGATGATAAACTCTAAATTCAAGTAGCAAAGATAAGTCATTAGATCATAAAATTAAGAAATTTGAGGATAGCTCTTGATACCCAGTTTCATATGTGGAGCCCCTAAAGCTGATTTACAATTATAAGCAAGAATTTGGCATTCTGTCAGGTGATGCTAGAAGGGAGGCTGATAATAGCATGTACACAACTCTAAGATTTATTGGAATCTCAATAATCTGCAGAATGTATTAAATGGTGCTAACACAACTGAATACCTTTCCTTAGAAGCACAAAATTATTTAAAAGAGCTGAAAGATTGAAATCAGTTTTTGATAATGTAATCATTCTGGCAGTAAGAACGAAGAGTAAATTACAAATAAACTTGTGGTCTATTAGATGATCAGAAATATGGCATCCTAAATACATCAATGCAATAGTTACTTGGGGAATGGAGAGACAAGAGTTTTCTCCAATAGAAAGAACTATAAGTTGGAGAGAACTGTTTCCAGTTATAGCAGATTACCTTGTTTCAGGCCACTTATACCAACAATAACATCTTTAAAAAGTGAATAAAGTATAAATTAAAAAAAATAGGGGTGGCTCAGTTGGTTGAGCATCCAACTCTTGATTTTGGCTCAGATCATGATCTCAGGGTCATGAAATCCAGCCCTGTGTCAAGCTCTATGCTGAGCATAGAGCCTGCTTAAGATTCACTCGCTCCCAGTCCCTCTGCCTCTCCCCTCCCACTTGTAAACCCTTTCTCTCTCTAAAACTTAACTAAAGTAAAATAAAATTAATATTGAAAAAATGATTTCAAAGGAAATTTAAAAATAATACATAGTACATGAAAAACAGCAATTTAAAAGAACTGAAGCAAGGGCAGAATTCTATAAAAATGGGTGATGCATGGTTGTAAGACTGACCAAATATTTAAAAATTCATAAAGTTCATCATAAAACAAATTAAAAATAAAATCATATAATAATCATAGAAAAATGATTTGATAAAATCCAGTACTCATTCATAATGAAAATACTATTTAAAAATCCCTGGGAGTAAAAGAAAGATTCTACATCCTGATACAAATTATCTTTGCAGATCTTAGACCTTAGGTCATACTTAATAGTCAGAGACCAAATGCTTTCCCTCTAAGATCAGAACAAAGATATTCATTCTTATCTACTGTTTTTCAACATTGTTTTAGCAGTCACAGCTACGCCTCTGTGACAAGAGAAACAAACTACACAGAGGATGGAAAAGAATAAGTGAAAGTATGTTGGTTTGTTTTTCTCAGATAACATGATAGTCTATGTAGATTATCCAAGGACTCCACAGAAACACTACTAAACAAATAATAAATTTAGAGTAGTTGACAGATACAAGCTCAATATACAAAGATGTATTGTATCTCTGTATATTAAAAACAATTGGAAGTTGAACTTAGAATACCATTTACAATAGCACCAAACCTATGAAACACTTAGGAATAAACTTAACAAAACACATACAAGACTTCCATACTGAAAACTAAAAACTATTACTGAAAGAAACTAAAGAAAGTATCTAGGTGGAAATTTCTATCATATGGATGAGAAGACCAAATTTTGGTAAGGCATTAATTTTCCTAAAAGTGACATAGAGAATTAAAGTAATCCTAAAATTAGACAAAAATAATATTATAAATGTTAAATGTAAAAATATGCAACAATATTAATATCCATTAATATAAATATTACTCTTAATCAGACAATGTTTTTTACAAGCTCTCAATCCAGCTAAGAAAATATCATATTTAATAATGCAATAGATTAATACAGTAAGCATCATTGTCAGAAAATAAGTTGGACAAATAATGTATGTAATAAGTGACATTTCTGGAATTGAAACCTGGGTCCGTCTCACTTAAGTGTCCTACTTTAAAGTAGGATAGTAGGGATCCCTGGGTGGCTCAGTGGTTTAGTGCCTGCCTCTGGCCTGGGGCATGATCCTGGTGACCCAGGATTGAGTCCCATGTTGGGTTCCCTGCATAGAGCCTACTTCTGCCTCTGCCTGTCTCTCTACCTCTCTCTCCCTCTCCTGTGTATCTCATGAATAAATAAATAAGATTTTAAAAAATAATAAATAAAATAGGATACTTAAGTCATGATGTATTCAAATCTAAATTTCAAGTAACTGTAATATTTATGTAAAGCCATCATTTCAACTGAATCATGCACAAACTGTAATTTTTAGCAGATATGTATTGGAAGTTTCAGAAGTCCTATTTTATGTTTTGTATTAAAATAAAGTATTTAGGAATATACATTTAACTTAGTTGTTCAATAATAATTTAAAAAATAGTTTTGTATAAATAGTGCAGCGGACATCTTTTAGCATTTTGTCCTAAGTGTTCCATTCAGGCTATTACCATGTAATCGTTTAAATACAGACTTCTGATTTTTATGCATTTCATAGACTTTGATTGTATTATACTTTTAATATATTTTGTCATTATTCAGCTCAGTGATTGTTCTCTTATAATAGCATAAACAACAGCAATAAACACTAACACACACATGCCAGGTGTAGACAGATATTTTTATTTGCTGCTACATATGACGCATATTATTTGAATATTTATGTAGTGGATTTTGCTTCTTTTGTGTACAAAAATCAATGAAATGTGAAAAAATCTAATGTCAGATTTGCTGTAACAATTTTTTTATGAGTAAAGTTCATCCGGAATTAGCCATGTCACTTCACATGAATGAATAGTATGGACTGTTAAATAATGGAAAACCTCAGAAAACAAATTACATTCATTGTTCAAAAAATATACTAAACTATTTTACTTTATTGTTTATTGCTTAAATCATTGTAGTGTAGCACATCATGGCAATTTAACTATTTGACATAAATGCTAATAAAACTTTTAAAAATTCATTTCTTCTAAAATATGCTTAAAAAACTGATTAAAGGTATTTCTTCAACTCTCTGCTTGCTATATATACTAGAAGAGAAAATTGAAATTCTTAGAATTTGCCTTGAAGATTTGTGCAGTAATAAAAAATAATCATGGAATATTAGAGCTTAAATATATACTTAAGATCATCCATTCAGCTTTTCCTAAACTTTGCTTTGTTGAGTTTCAAGCATCCTTCTTTTATTTGTGGGTAAGGGGGTATCTTCATAAAATACTTCTGATTTTTATCAATTTAGTAGTAGAATTGAAAAAGTAGGACTTAGACCCAAAGTATTCGTTGAGCTAAAACTCACAAATAGCCTTGACTTCCCTGAAAAAGAGCTAAAATGTGTCTAGGCACCAGGCAGAAGAAAACACAATCCTCTTAGAAGAAAAAACTGTTCTTTTGTTAGTGCCTCTGAATCCCCACAGATTAAATTAAATCAGATATAGATTTACATTAAAATTATCAAAACAAATTAGATAAGCCAGTTAGAGTAGATACCAACAGAAATTATATATATATAAGTTTTGTATAAATAGTGCAGAGGATATCTTTTAGCATTTTGTCCTAAACATATATATACACATATATATTATTATATATTATATATATTTAAGTTACATATTATTATATATTATATATATTTAGGATATATATATATATATGAATGCAGAGGATATCTTTTAGCATTTATATATTTATAATTCCAAAATTATCAATTTTCATTCAATTTCTTGTATGTGCAGACTCTCATTTCTAATTAAAAATTGTTAAGTGGATACATAACCAGAAATACAAAGCAAAGAAAAATTGGATTTTCCTAGAAATAGAAGTTACATTGTTTGTCACAATTTGGTTGTTTGGTTCCTCAGTTTTTAGACTTCCCAATTTTAGGCATTCTATATTTATGTCACTATTAAAAGAATATCCTCAAGGATGAAAACCTCACAGTATATGCATTCAGAGAATGTATGCAAAATGTTTTTTTTAAATGATACATACAATAATTCACAATATTTATCTCTGTATTCATTTTATATTTTGAGTTTTAGATGTTTGCCAACCTTATTTTTTATAACATATATACATGAACCTTGGAAGTGAGTTAAATGAAATCACTGGAAAACTAATCTAAAATTATTGTAATCTTTTGCTTTCATGTAAGTAAATAAGATTTGGAGTTTAATCTTAGCCCTAAAACTATGTTTTTTTTTATTGTTGAAATCCAACATTATATTTAAATTATATTTAAATATCATATATAACATTATAATTAAGTAAATAATTATTCTTATTCTTGCCTCTTTTCTTTAGTGATCATAATAGGTGAACTCAATTAGAACCAAGTGTTATTATATCTAGTAAGTAATAGGATAATATGAATTAATATAAGTGAAATTTCTTTTCCATTTTTTAAATCTTACACAAATGTTTTTGTGTATATATGTTGTGATAGTACACATACACACACACACACATATGTGTGTGTGTGTGTGTGTGTGTGTGTATAACACCAGAGCCTAACAGACATCTATGGAAAACTCCACCCAACGATAGAACACACATTCTTCTTGTGTGTACATGCAACTTTTTTAATGATAGATCATATGCTAACGCCTAAAAGAAGTTCCAATATACTTAAAAGGACTGAAATCATAAAAGTATCCCCCAATAAAAATGGAATGAAATTAGCAACATTTTTCATAACAGCCAAAAAGTGAAAATACCACAAACATCTGTTAATTGATAAATGGATAAACACAAGGTGGAATGTCCATACAAATGCAATATTATTCAGCAATTTAAAAAATGATTATTGGTACAGATTACAATATAAATGAACTTTGAAAACATTGGACTAAAGGAAAGAATTCAGATACGAAAGGCTTTATATTATATGATTATGTTTATATGAAATGTCAGAATAAGCAAAGCCACAGGGATAGAGAGAGAGTGATTAGAAGACTGCAGAGGTGGGGGGGGGGGGAAGAAATGGGGAGTAGAGGCTAATGGATACAGAAAGCTGCTTTTGTTTTGTGTTTTTTTTTACTAATATAAATGCTCTGAAGTATAAAATGATGATATTTGTGAAACTATCAATATACTAAAACTACTGAATTATACAGGATAAAAGGATGAACTTTATGGAATGTGAATTATATAGGATGAGGAAGAAGAGGAGGAGGAAGAGAATCTAGAGAGCTTGTTAAACATATGAATTTCCAAGCTCAATCCCAATACTTCTGAATCAGAATTCCTAAAAGTGGTTCCTATACATCTGTGAGCTTTAAGGAAGCATAATGATGGGATCCCTGGCTGGCTCAGTGGTTTGGTGCCTGCCTTCGGCCCAGGGGGTGGTCCTTGAGTCCCGGAATCGGGTCGCGCATAGGGGTCCCTGCATGAAGCCTGCTCTCTCTCTGCCTGTGTCTCTGACTCTCTCTCTCTCTCTCATGAATAAATAAAATCTTGAAAAAATGAAGCATAATAACAATAGAGACATATAATATTTTTCTTTTGTAGACAGATTAATACAAAAACTAAAAATAAACACTTTTTGTTTTTGTTAGTATCAAGTAAGTCATATTTTTGGTCTGCCCTTTGATACCTCATTTTTCCAAGTGGCATTTTTCTCAGGTAAAGTCCTAGATTCTTTAAACAATGGACTTACACATGACAGGTGCTGGTACCATCATGAGGCATTTCATTGCTATGGCAATACAGTTTGTAACCTCTTCATGAATTTGGTCTTCAAAGTGTGGAGGAAGGCTTTGACCTTGTCATCTTTTTCATTCACTCTTTTCAACATGATTGACTGTTTTTCTTTGACTTAGAAATTCATTGTGTTTTTTCACATACTTGACAGTATTCTATAATGCTATTGATACATAAAAGAATGATTAATTCTAAATGAAGGAGCAATGGGAAGTAAAATATTAGTAGTTATTAGGATGAGAGTTTTCACAGGCAGAAAAGTGAGGGAAAACAATTTGAGAAATGGATATAAATAACTGACATATGGGAAAGTGCATATTTTTGAAAAACTAAAAATTCTGCAATGGTTAAAACATGGGATGTATTCAAAGAACTTTAGAAGATAATACAAGACAATGTTGGGCTGGCTTGTAAAAACCCCTAAGAGCTAGACCAAGCTAAATATTGTGAGTTCACTCTTTTAAAGCAAAAATGTCACATGATTAAACATAATCTCAAACTTTTAGAATGTGCGTTGACAGGTTGAAATAGAAGATTATCTAAAGAGAGTCTATTATTGGCAAGCAAATTGTTATGAGTCTTAAGAACAGAAAAAGGATATATGGTTATGAATAAATTAGAGAGTAAGCACTCCTGATCTTGAAATTACATATGTAGAACCTTCTTTGTTAGTCTATTATATGACTAGCCTAATAGATTGGTTGTCAGGTGCTGCATCAATGATAACAGCAAAATACTGAATTGTGCTTGTGTGCTTTGACACAAGTCAAAGTGCTTAAGATATTTATCAATATTTATTAATTTACTCCTCACAACAATACTACATAATGTATATTCTTATCTCCATGTTACAGATGAAGAATATCAGGCTCAGAAAGCTAAGTAAATTGCTCCCAAAATTAATTCATGGTAAATAAGTGATAAAGTGTTTATTTTTGACAATTTGCTAATTATTACCAGATATTAATAAGTAATAGTAAACAGTTAAATAAACAGTAAAATGAAGAGAATCAAAGATCATAAATTACCTCAATATCCAAGAAGGTAACAAACACCAGTATTCAAAAAAAGGCATCAATTTATATTTACACATTTTATGAGGTGTTAGTGAAATGGAAGAAAATAACATAATAGCCATTAGAAATAGGCTAACTAATTAAATGCATTGAAGAGCCATATCCACCCTCAGATTGTCAGTGCCCCAAAATTGTTACTGATTTTAGAGTACAGTTATCTAAATGAATAGATAAAAATATTATGAGATAAGAAGTTTTGATTAAATGTAAGATTTCATATTCTAATATGGAACAGGCATCTAGGAAACACTGGGTATGATAAACATGACTTTTAATCAGAAGAAGAGGTATATTCATGCTCCCCACTGAACCAAATGAGGCTGAAGTTGAAGCTGTTTGATAAAACATTTCTTCTCCGTTTTTCTCTCAGTGCTTCAGATTTCCATATCTATCAAACATTACAGTGATAATCTGAAATCCTTTTCAATTAAACTATTTTGTCTTTGCTTTCTTTTATCTTTCTTTAGTGGTTTTCAAAATTGGCTATGCAGCAAAATTATCCAGGGAGCTTTTTAAGATTTAATGTCTTTGAACTACACTATCAACTGACTTAATTGAAATTTATAGGACAGTTCACAAGTATTAGCAAAATAAACATTATTTGAGAGTACACAGTACATCACTTAGACTATATTCCTGTTATAAAGCAGGTTTCAATATATATTTTCAGTTTAAAAAATATATTCTTTGACCTCAACATAATTAAACTATAATTAAGCAACAGCATTATATCTAGGAATAACTTTATATTTGGAAATTAAGATTATACTTCTAAGAAACAAGAGAAATAAAAGGATTTTAATTTAAATTATAATTAAAAGTATCTCAAAAATGTAATACATAAAGTAACAGATAGAAAGAGGTACTATTACAGCTTTAGATATTTATATTTTAAAAAGAGTTAAAAATAGAGCTACCCCACGACCCAGCAATTGCACTACTGGGAATTTACCCCAAAGATACAGATGCAGTGAAAAGCCGAGACACCCACACCCCAATGTTTATAGCAGCAATGTCCACAATAGCCAAACTGTGGAAGGAGCCTCAGTGTCCATCGAAAGATGAATCGATAAAGATGTGGTATACACAAAATATACAAAAAAATTCCCAGTTATTACTGATGATTTATTTTGATCTAGATCTGATAACATCATACTACCAATTATCTTATCTACATACATGTTTGTCTCAAGAATGATAGTTCTTCCAGTGCTGCATCACTATAGAAGAGTCTAGAAATTTAGTATTGCTTTTACTTCAATCCTTGTAGACCAAATTTCCACTGACTATTTCCATTTGAAATGAAATATTTCACATGTGATTGCTGGCATTAACTTGTTCGAGAGCCACAGAATATTCAGGAATGTCTTTGTAAATATTTTTCAAATTGTTTAGCTATAAATTGAATTTATTGCATGTACCGATACAAGATTACATATGTTATCATTTTATTTTTTGTGAGCTTTGCAGTTTGTGACTTTCAAGCAATTTGTCCATTTCCTTGAGTTGTCCAATTTATTGCTGTGAAGTATTCTATAGAATTCTCAAAACATCTTTAAATGCATGTAGGATATATAATATTGCCTTTTTTGTATATTTTTCCATTGAGGTTCAATTTGCCAACATATAGCATAACACTCAGTGCTCATCCTGTTAGGTCCCCCCCCTCAGTGCTCGTCGCCCTGTCACCCCATCCCCCCACCCACTTCTGCTTCCACTAACCCTTGTTCATTTCCCAGAGTTAGAAGTCTCTCATGTTCTGTCACCCTCTCTGATATTTCCCACTCATTTTCTCTCCTTTCCCCTTTATTCCCTTTCACTATTTTTATATTCCCCAAATGAATGAGACCAGACAATGTTTGTCCTTCTCCAATTGACTTGCTTCACTCAGCATAATACCCTCCAGTTCTATCCACATCGAAGCAAATGGTGGATATTCATCCTTTCAAATGGCTGAGTAATATTCCATTGTATACATAGACCACATCTCCTTTATCCATTCATCTTTCGATGGACACCAGGCTCCTTCCACAGTTTGGCTATTGTGGACATTGCTGCTAGAAACATCAGGGTGCAGATGTCCTGGCGTTTCACTGCATCTGTATCTTTAGGATAAATCCCCAGCAGTACAATTGCTGGGTCTTAGGGCAGTACTATTTTTAACTCTTTGAGGAACCTCCACACAGTTTTCCAGAGTGGCTGCACCAGTTCACATTCTCACCAACAGTGCAAGAAGGTTCCCCTTTCTCCACATCCTCTCCAACATTTGTTGTTTCCTGCCTTGTTAATTTTCCCCATTCTCACTGGTGTGAGGTGGCATCTCATTGTGGTTTTGATTTGTATTTCCCTGATGGCAAGTGATGTGGAGCATTTTCTCATGTGCATGTTGGCCATGTCTATGTCTTCCTCTGTGAGATTTCTGTTCATGTATTTTGCCCATTTCATGATTGGATTGTTTGTTTCTTTACTGTTGAGTTTAATAGTTCTTTATAGATCTTGGATACTAGTCCTTTATCTGATACGTCATTTGCAAATATTTTCTCCCATCCTGTAGGTTGTCTTTGAGTTTTGTTGAGGGTGTCTTTTGCTGTGCAAAAGCTTCTTATCTTGATGAAGTCCCAATAGTTCATTTTTGTTTTCGTTTCTCCTGCCTTCATGGATGTATCTTGCAAGAAGTTACTGTGGCCAAGTTCAAAAAGGGTGTTGCCTGTGTTCTCTAGGATTTTGATGGATTCTTGTCTCACATTTAAATCTTTCATCCATTTTGAGTTTATCTTTGTGTATGGTGAAAGAAAGTGGTCTAGTTTCATTCTTCTGCACGTGGCTGTCCAATTTTCCCAGCACCATTTATTGAAGAGACTGTCCTTTTCCCAGTGGATAGTCTTTCCTGCTTTGTCAAATATTAGTTGGCCATAGAGTTGAGGGCCCAATTTCTGGGTTCTCTATTCTGTTCCATTGATCTATGTGTCTGTTTTTGTGCCAGTACCACACTGTCTTGATGATCACAGCTTTGTAGTACAACTTGAAATCTGGCATTGTGATGCCCCCAGCTCTGGCTTATGTTTTCAGTATTCCCCTGACTATTCAGGGTCTTTTCTGATTCTACAGGAATCTTAAGATGATTTGTTCCAACTCTCTGAAGCAATTCCATGTTATTTTGATAGAGATTACATTAAATGTGTAAATTGCCCTGGGTAGCAATGTCATTTTCACAATATTAATTCTTCCAATGCATGAGCATGGACTATTTTTCCATCTCTTTGTGTCTTCCTCAATTTCTTTCAGAACTGTTCTGTAGTTTTTAGAGTATAGATTCTTTACCTCTTTGGTTAGGTTTATTCCTAGGTATCTTATGCTTTTGGTGCAATTATAAATGGGATTGATTCCTTAATTTCTCTTTCTTCGCTTTCATTGTCAGTGTATAGAAATGCCACTGATTTCTGGGCATTGATTTTGTATCCTGCCATGCTACCAAATTGCTGTATGAGTTCTAGCAACCTTGGGGTGGAGGCTTTTGGGTTTTCTATGTAGAGTATCATGTCATCGGCGAAGAGGGAGAGTTTGACTTCTTTGCTAATGTGAATGCCTTTTCTTTTTGTTGCCTGATTGCTGAGACTAGGACTTCTAGTACTATTGAATAGCAGTGGTGAGAGTGGGCATCTCTGTCATGTTTGTGATCTTAGGGAAAAGGCTCCCAGTGTTTTCCCATTGAGAATGATATTTGTTGTGGGCTTTTTGTAGATGGCTCTTAAGATGCTGAGAAATGTTCCCTCTACCCCTACACTCTGAAGAGTTTTGATCAGGAATGGATGCTGTATTTTGTCAAATGCTTTCTCTGCATCTATTGAGAGGATCACGTGGTTCTTGTTTTTTCTCTTGTTGGTATGATCCGTCACATTGATTGCTTTACGAGTGTTGAACCAGCCTTGCATCCCAGGGATAAATCCCACTTGGTTATGGTGAATAATCTTCTTAATGTACTGTTGGAGCCTATTGGCTAGTATCTTGTTGAGAATTTTTGCATCTGTGTTCATCAGGGATGTTGGTCTATAATTCTCCTTTGTGGTGGGGTCTTTGTCTGGTTTTAGAACTAAGGTGATGCTGGCCTCATAGAACAAGTTTGGAAGTATTCTATATCTTTCTATCTTTCAGAACAGGTTTAGTAGAATAGGTATTGTTTCTTCTTTAAACGTTTGATAGAATTCCTCTGTGAAGGCATCTGGCCCTGGACTTTTGTGTCTTGGGAGTTTTTTGATGACTGCTTCAATTTCCTCCCTGGTTATCGGCCTGTTCAGGTTTTCTCTTTGTTCCTGTTCCAGTTTTGGTAGTTTGTGGTTTTCCAGAAATGCGTCCATTACTTCCAGATTGCCTAATTTATTGGCTTATAGCTGCTCATAGTATGTTTTTAAAATAATTTGTATTTCCTTGGTATTGGTGGTGATCTCTCCTTTCTCATTCACAATTTTATTAAGTTGAGTCTTCTCTCTTTTGCTTTTAATGAGTCTGGCTAATGGTTTATCTATCTTATTAATTCTTTCAAAGAACCAACTCCTGGTTTTTCTGATCTGTTCTACAGTTCTTCTGGCCTCTATTTCATTGAGTTCTGTTCGAATCTTTATCAACTCTCCTCTGCTTGGTGTAAGTTTTATTTGCTCTTCTTCTTCCAGTTCCTTTAGCTGCAAGGTTAGCTTGTGTTTTGAATTTTTTCCAATTTTTTGAGGGATGCTTCTATTGCAAAGTATTTCCCTCTGAGGACTCCTTTTGCTGTATCCCAAAGATTTTGAATGGCTGTATTTTCATTCTCATTTGTTTCCATGAATCTTTTAAATTCTTCTCTAATTTCCTGATTGACCCTTTCATCTTTTAGCAAGATGGTCTTTGACCTCCACGTGTTTGAGTTCCTTCCAAATTTCTTCTTGTGATTAAGTTCAAGTTTCAAAGCATTATGATCTGAAAATATGCAGGGGACAATCCCAATCTTTTGGAATCAGTTGAGACCTGATTTGTGACCCACTATCTGATCTATTCTGGAGAAAGTTCCATGTGCACTTGAGACGAATGTGTATTCAGTTGCGTTTGGATGTAAAGTTCTGTAAATATCTGTGAAATCCATCTCGTCCAGTGTATCATTTAAAGTTCCTTTTCTTTGGAGATGCTGTGCTTAGAATATCTGTCATTTGCAGAAAGTGCCATGTTCAAGTCTCCCAGTATTAGTGTATTATTATCTAAGTATATCTTTACTTTGGTTATTAATTGATTGATATACTTGGCAGCTTTCACATTCGGGGCATAAATATTCATGACTGTTAGGTCCCTTTGTTGGATAGATCCTTTAAGTATGATATAGTGTCCCTCTTCATCTGTTACTACAGTCTTTGGGATAAACTTTAATTTATCTGATGTGAGGATTGCTACCCCTGCTTTCTTGAGGACCATTTGAATGGTAAATGGTTCTCCAACCTTCCATTTTCAGGCTGTAGGTATCCTTAGGTCTAAAATGATTCTCTTGTAGACAGCAAATTGATGGGTCTTGCTTTTTTTTTTCCATTCTGAAACCCTGTGTATTTTGATGGGATCATTAAGCCCATTCATGTTCAGAGTTAGTATTGAAAGATATGAATTTAGTGTCATCATAATACCTATTCAGTCCCTGTTTTTGTGGATTATTTCTTTTGGCATCCTCTTCTTTTACAGAGTCCCCCTTAATGTTTCCTTGCAGAGCTGGTTTGGTGGTCACATATTCTTTCAGTTTCTGCCTATCTTGGAAGCTCTTTATCTCTCCTTCTATTCTGAATGGGAGCCTTTCTGGATAGAGTATTCTTGGCTACATGTTCTTTTCATTTAGGACTCTGAATATATCCTACTAGCCCTTTCTGGCCTGCCAGGTCTCTGTGGAGAGATCTGCTGATAATCTTTCACCCCATATACGTTAGGGATCTCTTGTCTCTTGCTGCTTTAAGGATTTTCTCTTTATCTTTGGAATTTGCAAGTTTCACTATTAAATGTCGAGGTGTTGAAAGGTTTTATTGATTTTGGGGGAGGGGAAGCTCTCTACCTCCTGGATCTTGATGCCTGTTTCCCTCCCCAAATTAGGGAATTTCTCAGCTATGACTTTTTAAAATATGCTTTCTGGTCCTCTGTCCCTTTTGGCGCCCTCTGGAACCTCAATTAAACATAGATTTTTTTTTTCTTCTGAGGCTGTCATTTATTTCCCTTAACTTTCCTCATGGTCTTTTAATTGTTTTTCTCTTTTTTTTTTTCCTCTGCTTCCTTCCTTGCCATCAACTTGTCTTCTATGTCCCTCACCCTTTCTTCTATCTCATTAACCCCCATTGTTAGGACCTCCAGTTTGGATTGCATCTCATTTAATTGATTTTTAATTTGGCCTGATTAGATCTAAATTCTCCAGTCATGAAGTCTCTTGAATCCTTTATGCTTTTTTTTTTTTTTTCAGAGCCACCAGTAGCTTGATAATTGTGCTTCTGAATTGGCTTTCTGACATCGAATTGTAATCCAAATTCTGTAACTCTGTGGCAGAAAGTACTGTTTCTGATTCTTTCTTTTGTGGTGAGTTCTTCTTTCTAGTCATTTTGCTGAGTGCAAAGTGGCTAAAATGTGTTGCACTAGAAAAAGGAAGAAAAAAAAGCAAACAAAACAAACAAACAAACAAAACAAGGAGGGAGGAGGGATATCCTCTGCTTCTATATACTGTAAATCCCTCAACTTGCCCTGGAGCTTTCCAGCGCTGCTTGGCCAAGAACTTGCTCTTCTCCTGTCCTTCCAGCTGGTCTTCTGGGGGAGGGGCTGCGGTGCTGATTCTCAGGTGTGTGCACCTTGGGGGGCTGCCCCGCCCCCTGTCATGTGCACCGCTCAGTGGAAGCTCTTTCTTCTGTGAGGCGCCTGTTCCCTGGTGGCCCCGACCCTCCCAGGTACAAGGTGACACCAGGAAGAACAACCACACTGGTGGCGGCCAGGTCCCCAGCTCTGGAGTCAGCTCCCGCAGTAACTAGCAGCTCCCAGTCCGCACTGGCCTGGATATTCTGGGGTGGGGGGCGCTGACCTGCACAGCTTGGGGGCGCCCACGGGCAGGAGAGTCCTCGCTGTCCTGTGCCCTCCCCGCCTCTGCCTGTCCCGGGGGGAGGGCAGGATCCTGGGCTGTGTCCCCTGGTGCCCCGGGATCCGGGGCCTGTGCTGCTGGAATCATGCTCCCGGGGCCACAGCCCCTGAAGGCAGCAGGGCGCAGCGCCCTCCGCCGGGAGCCACCGCCTGAGCTTCCCCTAAGTCCCCCCGGGGCGGGCTCCAGCCCGTTAGGGAGCTCGGCCTGCGGTGTGTGGCGCTCTCCCCGGGTGCCCTTCCTCTGTTAGTGACCCCGGGAACCTGGAGGCTCCACTGCCCCTCCTGGGATCCTGCCCGAGTTCCCTGTGAGCGCCTACCTGTCTGGGAAGAATCCGGTGTGGAATTTTGAAGTTCCCGCTTCTCCAGGGCTGAGCTTTCCTGTCCCCGAGGCTCTCGCTGACCCGCTTTAGCCCAGCTCCTTGCGGGGCCCCTCCCCCACTTGATTCTTTTTTATTTGTATTTTTTTCAGCCTTCCTACCTTGTTAGAAGTGCAAACTCTTCTCTCTGTAGCGTTCCAGCTGTTCTCTCTGTAAATCTCAGGTCGAATTCGTAGGTTTTCAGGATGCTTTGAAAGTTATCTAGGTAAGTTGGTGGGGACAGGTGACTTGGGGACCCTACTCCTCTGCCATCTTGCCCCGCCAATAACTGGGAAATTATTTAAACTATTGTATATTTAAAATCTGAGTTAAGTCTTAGACTTCAAATAATACGGAAAACTCTCATGTCTCTAATTTTATGTGATAGTGTATGAGAAAAGTGGCTGATAATCTCCACTTTCACCAGAGTTTGGAGTAGAAAAAAACTACCCTTTTTGAGAAATTATAAAGATAACACGATGAAAAACAAAAACAAGATTTAGAAATTATAACAAAATGGATGAATAAAATTATGGGATCAATTAAGTAAGCTACTTCAAATGAAGAGATATTAAATTACTTATTATTTTCACAATGTAAGTATATCACAATATTTATGAAAGACACATATTCCTTAATATCTTTTAAAATGTACTTTTCAGTAATTACAATTTCTAGAGACAAGCTGGCATTGCCAGGTGGAAACTCTAATTATGTTATATAGAAATTTCCCTAGTTGAGTGGAAGCAAGGTTATGAAACTAGGAGTCCATAAATATGTTTTGTGTCCATGTGCTATACTCTGTGCTAAGTTGTGCATCAAGAATGAATTGCTTGGGCAGTCTAGTTGGCTCAGCGGTTTAGTGCCACCTTCAGCCCAGGGTGTGATCCTGGAGAACCCGGATCGAGTCCCATGTCAGGTTCCCTGCATGGAGCCTGCTTCTCCCTCTGCCTGTGTCTCTGCCTCTCTGTCTCTTTCTCTCTCTCTGATGAATAAATAAATAAAATCTTAAAAAAATAAAAAAAGAATGAATTGCTTTAAGGCTGTGGTATTTGTGGAAACCACTGTGTGTATATATGTAAGCTAGAAGTATTAGGACATTTTTTATCATAAGAGAAATATATTTATTGGAAGAATCAATTATAAGGCAAAGTTTTAGTGCATATTACTACATATTAAGTCAGTTAATGCATGGAAATTTGCTATAAAGCAAAAAGATATGGACGAGATAGACGAGCGTAAGACCAGCTAGAATACAGATGAAGGGAAATTTTAATAAAGATTAAAATGTGTAGGTACCATTTTCCTTTATCTTAATTATAAGAGTCCCTCAAAATATTAGTATTATTATAATAGAAATATAAAAATTCATTCAAATAGAGTAAAAGAACATCAGAGAGAAAGAAAGATGGACCAGTTACCTCTATTTTGACAAAGAATAAGGTAGAAGTTTGGAACAGTTTGTTCAGTTGTCAGGAGGTGAAATATATAAGGGAACACTCTAGGTTGTAAATAGTAGAGATTACCCTATTCAAGGATCTTTTGGTAACACTTGTATCTTAGGACATCTGATGTATTTTAGTATTTACAGTGATATGTATACAGTCTATGAAGGTAAACTGTGTCCCAATTGCCACACCTATCTGTGGGTTTTAATCCATGAAAGATACCTCTAATCCTGGGATATGGTAGGAGTCATTCCCAAGCTATGAAAGAGCCAAGATGTCCATCAACAGATGAATGGATAAAGAAGATGTGAGATATCTATCTATCTATCTATCTATCTATCTATCTATCTATCTATCATCATCATCTATCTATTATCTATCTATCTATCCATATAATGGAACATTACTCAGCCATCAGGAAGGAAGAATACTTACCATTTACATGGATGTGGATGGAACTGGAGGGTATTATGCTGAGTGAAATAAGTCAATCAGAGAAAGACAATTATCATACGGTTTCACTCAAAGTGGAATATAGGAAACAGCACAGAGGATCATAGGAAGGGAGGAAAACTGAATGGAAAGTCATCAGACAGGGAGGAAACCCGTGAAAGATTCCTAACTATAGGAAACAGAGTTGTTGGAAGGGAGTGGGGGGATGGGGTAATTGGGTGATGGGCATCAAGGAGGGCACCTGATGTAATGAGCACTGAGTGTTATACACAACTGATAAATTGTTGAACATTACATCTGAATTAATGATGTACTATATGTTGACTAGTTGTACTTAAATTAAAAAAATAATCTTATTGGTTTATACTTAGGTATGTCTCACCCTCAATAATCAATTTATCTATTAATATTTTAAAATTGCGTTACATTTTCATGTTTTAAAATGTCACCTTTCAGGCAGCCCCGGGTGGCTCAGTGGTTTAGCACCGCCTTCAGTCCAGGGCCTGATCCTGGAGACCTGGGATCGAGTTCCACATCAGGCTCCCTGCATGGAGCATGCTTCTCCCTCTGCCTGTATCTCCGCCTCTCTCTCTCTCTCTTTCTCTCTCTCTATGTCTCTCATAAATAAATAAATAAAATCTTTAGAAAAAATAAAAATAAAATGTCACCTTTCCATCTATTTATTTTATTTGATAAGTAAAAATGCAAGTTTTTAAAATAAGATTTTATTTTAACTCTGGATATGAGTTTAGCCTGTAAAGAAAAAGTACAATGGAATGGTGTATTTAATCTAATTTCAAAGATTCTTTTATTTTGGCATGTTTGACCTAAGTGAAAAGTCAGCTAAGTTGTCTTGACCTTTCAAATATTAATTGGAAATTCATTTCAAAGTTTCTCTATAAAGGTTTGGCTAAGAGCATGTTTTAAACTTTAGCTTTTACTAACATTAAGGAACTTATAACTATGACTTTTCATGACATTCAGCAATTCTATAATTTCAAAACAGCATGATATGTATACCACATGGAATAGTAAGCGGATATGCTGTTTGAAAATGAAATACTGCAAATTTTAGAGTTTACTCATTATTTTTGTTATTCAGAAGGAAAATATGCAGTCCTTATTTGCCTAAATCATATTTTTGAATAACAATATTAAATTCCTATGTGGATTTTAATTTTATGCAATTAGATGATATATAAGGAAACAAACAAACAAAAAACACACTATATAAGGAAATAAGAACTGGAGGGAAATCATTAGACTGAGGGATAGTTAACAAAAGAGTCTCTGGAGTCAGACAGCCAAATATGGAATTCCTGTAGCACCACCATGTTGGGTGTTCAAATCTGCAAATGAGTAATTATTTCATAAGGCTTTTGTAAGGATTAAACGGATTAAAAAACATAGAGTGATAATAGTGCCTAACATATAGAAAAGGGTGGTCTGCAAAATTATTATAAGAAACACCCCACTGCCACCATTTAAACATCTTCTCCTATTATGACCTTTGGAAGATAACAGCTTAGTTCAAATTGATATTATATATGAAAAACTAATGAGGCTACTTGTCTGTCTCTTGAAGCAAATTAAATCTGAAGTGAATATTCCATTTTAAATAAATTTTAATGATGTATTTCAAAGAAGAAAAGATTCTGTTCGGTTAATATCTCTAAGAAATTTGACTGAATAGCTATTTTGTGACTAAGCCTGTGTAGGAATGTTAATTTTAATTTTTATAACTGTAGAAAATTATAAGGCTATTAAAGCTTTATAAAATATTCATTTTAAGACTTCTACTTTGGCTGTTGAGGATTTCTTAGGTTTTCATCGAGCTATTTCCTATTAAGCTATAGAAATGCCTGCATAAGTCTTGGATCATATGCATGTGAGTGACAGAACTATAGCATGACTGTCAACTGTTAACATTATGGTAATCTTAACCCATTTAAAAATAGTTACTTATACTTTACTAAACATTTTTAATCATGTTTTGTTATTTTATTTTGGGTCACTGTAACTATTGTCTCTACTTAATCTTCTCCTAAAAGTTCTAACAGCAATATAGTAAGTATGATGTGCTAGTCACTCATGGAATCTGATATTTATTAATGATAACCAGTATTAAGCCTACACTAAACCTGGAGATTCTCTATTTGTGAGTATAATTTAAATCCAAATATCATTTAATAAAGGAATCTTTAAGGGGTTATGGTTTAAAATTGCATGAGTATATTTCCTTTTACTAAGGAGCTTATAATTAAAGTTAAAGGAAGAAGAAGACTCTACCTCTGTTCAAGTCAATACTGCACACTTTGGTGTGCAGTTCTGAACATTTTAGCAAATCTTCAATTTTATAAAGTCTAGCTCTATTAAATATAGGTTGAGATACCATCTTCCGTTTAGTGGCAGATGAGTTATTCCTTGATTGTCAGCACTGACTTTGACATTTGTTGTCCCTTTACAGTATAGGAAATATACATAAATTCTCTTGCCTAGAATCTATCATAATTTATTCTCATATATTTCCACTCCAGAATTAGGGAAGTAACTAGAGAATAAGCTTGGGGAAACTACTGTACCAACTGTGAGAAGAACCTGAGCTAAAGTCCAATCATCTTATCTCCTTAAGTCTCTACTCTCACTGGTGGACCACAATGGCATTTTGGGTCTCCTGTATTTGTATCAATTCAAAAATCCCCTAAGATGTGATGACTCCCCTTTTCCCAATGCACAGCCATCCTGGTCAATACCTGTGGAATTTTTAAAAATACTCTCCCTTGATATAGAATTATAGATTAGTGTTGTCTCCCATGCAACATTGTAAGAATTTCATTCCTCTCTCTTTTTACTTGCATATTCCTAATGAGATAGCTGCTATAATTCTTATATATTTGTTCCTTTACAGGTAAGGCATTTTTAAAATGTTCTGTGTTCCTTCAAGATTGTCTCTTTATCCTTGTTTATCTACATTTTGAAGATGATATGCCAGAGTGTAGATTTCTGAATCTTTCTTGGTGCTCTCTGAGCTTCCTAGATATATAGTTTGGTGTCTGGTATTAATTTTGCAAAGTTCTCTGATACTACTTCTTCAAATATTTCTTCTTCATTGTCTTTATCTTACCCTTTCTGTATTCAATTATGCATATGTTACATACTTTGATATTGCCCCATAATTCCTTATCTATTTTTTCATTATTCATTCTCTTTTGTTTGTAGTTTGAGACTTTGTATTAACCTGTATTCAGCTTCAGTGATATTTTTCTTGGCCATGTTGAATCCACTACTGAGTCCACTGAAGTTATTCTCTATTTCTATTAATTTTTAAAAATTTCCAAAAATTTCTCTTATTTATTTCTTAGAGTTTCTAATCTCTGCATACACTATTAATCAGTTCTTGAATGTTGTCTATGTTTTCCATGTTTTATTTCCTCTTGCCTCATATTTTTTGCCTTTCCTGTCTACAGCTTTCCCAGTCCATTTCTTTTAATCCACATTCCCTATTGATGAGGTTTTCCTACCCTTGTAGGTTAGAGCAGATGCCTAGAGGAGGCTGGAGTGGGAATTCCTATATCACTGCTGACAATAATTTTTAGAACTGTGCTCTGACAAAATCCTTTCTTCCTGTAAAGTAGACTTGCTATAGAGAAATTTCTAGGCATGTTTTACAACCTCCTATGTTTCCCTCCCGATGCCAGGCGTCAAAGTGGATCTTTCTTGGATCCTCACTATAAGAACCTGGTGGGTCCTTAGAGGGAAAGCCCATGAACATATGTTGTGGCTCTCTAGGAGTTTGTCACTGCACTCTAATCCACACTCAGCCTCCAGCAATTCACTCATATAAGCAGTTATTGTATCTCTTTGAATGGACTTTTCTCTGGTATTTTAGTATGGAAGCTTACCCTGCACTCTAAATTTGCAGATGAGCCCAAGAAAGTTGCTATTTTTTAGTTTGTCCAGCCTTTCTTGTTGTAGAGACAAAACAACAATTGCTAGGCTTTTTATCTATACAATCTGATAATGGAAGTACTTCTGCAATCTCTAAACTATGGTTTAACATAGGGCTAATTCCTCATCTTTGTTTTCATCATTACATAAATACACTTCCTGGATTATCCCACTTAAGCCATCATTATAATTGCTATCCAGATCCTATAAATTACTAAATATATAACTTCATCATAATATATCTCAAGTGATGATAACTCATAGATCCAACTCCCAAATTATTTTTATACAGGTGTGTCACATAGCCACCTCAAATTCAACATGTGCAAAACAGAGTATTGAATTACAATCTATCAGATCTATTTTCCTCCAACCTTCTCCATTTCAGCAAATGGTTCATTCACCCATAAAACCATAGAGTATAGTACACAAAATATCTACATGACATCCTCCATTCCTTCTTTTCTTTATCTCTGACCCCTATATTATTTGTCACACTTTGGGTTTTCTAGAACAGATCTGATATAGGATTTGCATCCAGGATATTTATTAGGAAATTCCACTGAGATCAAGAATTGTGGAAGGGTGGGCACAGCAGCACTGAGCAAACAGAAAAGTTCAGCTATAATGCAGGCCTGACATTCTCAACCAAACCCATGGGGATCTAATACTCTATGACTTAATCCATCATCAAATGTGAGCCATCCTCAGGAGTGTAAGGTATTAAAGGAAGAGGTCTTTGCAGCTGAGACAATCTATGAAGAGCATAAAACTGAAGTCAGTCTACAAACAGCACTCTGAGCAGCAGGTGCAACAAGACAACCTGCTTTCCTTCCTTCCTTCCTTCCTTCCTTCCTTCCTTCCTTCCTTCCTTCCTTCCTTCCTTCTTTCCTTCCTTCCTTCCTTCCTTCCTTCCTTCCTTCCTTCCTTCCTTCCTTCCTTCCTTCCTTCCTTCTTTCAATTCAACACTTCCATCCAATACCCAGTGCTCATCAAAACAGTGCAATCCTTAACTCCCATTACCTATTTAGCCCATTCTCCCACTCACTTTCCCTCTGGTAACCATTAGTTTGTTCTCTATAGTTAAGAGTCTGTTTCTTTGTTTGCATCTCTTTCTCTCCCTCTCTGTTTCCCTTTGCTTATTTGTTTTGTCTCTTAAATTCCACATATGGGTGAAATCCTATGATATTTGTCTTTCTCTGACTGATATATTTCACTTAGCATAATACTCTCTAGCTCCATCCACGTCATTGCAAATGGCAAGATTTCATTCTTTTTTTTATGACTGAGTAATATTCCATTATATACATATGCATACATACATATATGTATACATACATACATACATACATGTATGTATATATACATATATAAATATTCACCAAACATGTATCTGTATATATGAATTATACATAATTCACTGACTGATGAATTGATAAAGAAGAATTGGTATACACACACACACACATACACACACACACTTGGGCTCTTTCTATAATTGGCTTGTAAATAACGCTGCTATAAACATCAGGAGGCATGTATCCCTTTCATCAGTATTTTTGTATCCTTTTGGTAAATTCCTAGTAGTGCAATTAATGGATTGTAAGGTACTTCTATTTTTAACTTTTTGAAGAACCTACATACTATTTCCCAAAGAAGCTGCAGCATTTTGCACTCCCACCAACAGTGCAAGAGGGATCCCCTTTCTTCACATCCTCATCAATACCTGTTGTTTCTTGTATTGTTGACTTTAGCCATTTTGAGAGGTGTGAGGTGATATTTCATTATAGTTTTGATTTGTATTTCCCTGATGACAAGAGATATTGAGCATCTTTTCATGTGTCTGTTGGCCATTTGGATATCTTCTTCGGAAAAATGCCTATTCATGTCTTCTGCCCATTTTTTATTTTTTATTTTATTTTTTTTCTGCCCATTTTTTAACTGGATTATTTGCTTTTTGGGTGTTGAGTTTCATAAGTTCTTTATATATTTTGGGTACTAATCCATGATCAAATATGTCATTTGCAAATACCTTCTCCCATACCAAAGTTTCCCTTTTAGTTTGCTGATTGTTTCTTTCATTTTGCAAAAATGTTTATCTTGATGAAGTCTCAACAGTTTATTTTTGCTTTAATTTCCCTCACCTCAGGAGCCATATCTAGAAAGAAGCTGCTATTGCCAATATCAAAGAGATTACTACCTGTGTTCTGTTCTAGGATTTTGATGGTTTCCTGTTTCACATAGGTTTTTCATCCATTTTACATTTATTTTTCTGTATAGTGTAAGAATGTGGTCCACTTTCATTCTTTTTGCATGTTGCTGTCTAGTTTTCCCAAAACCATTTGTTGAAGAGACTATCTTTTCTCAATTGGGTATCCTTTCCTGCTTTGTCAAAGATTAACTGACCATTTGTTATGGGTTCATTTCTGGATTTTTATTCTGTTCCATTGATTTATGTGTCTGGTTTTGTACCAGTACTATACTGTTTTGATGACTAAGCTTTGTAATATAATTTGAAGTCCAGAATTGTGATGCCTCCAACTTTGCTTTACTTTTTCAAGACTGCTTTGGCTGTTCAGGGTCTTTTTGTGGTTCCATACGAGTGGAAAAAACAGTGGTTTTAGGATTGTTTATTCTAGCTCTGTGAAAAATGCTGGTGGTACTTTGATAGGGATCACATTAAATGTATAGACTACTTTGGGTAGTATAGACATTTTAACAATATTTTTTTCTTCTAATCCATAAACATGGAATATCTTTCCATTTCTTTGTGTCCTCTTCAGTTTCTTTCATCAGTATTTTATAGTTTTCAGGGTATAGGTCTTTAACCTCTTTGGTTAGGTTTATTCCTAGGTATATTATTGTTTTTGGTGCAATTATAAATAAAGACTGATTATTGAATTTCTCTTTCTGCTGCTTCATTATTAGTGTATAGAAATGTAACATTTCTGTATGTTGATTTTGTATTCTCCAACTTCACTGACTTTGTCAGTTTTAATAGGTTTTTAGTGGGATCTTTTAGGATCTCTATAGATAGTACCCTGTCATCTACAAATACTGAAAGTTTGACTTCTTCTCTGTGAATTTTAATGTCTTTTCTTTTTGTTGTCTGATTTCTGTGGCTGGAACTTCCAATACTATGTTGAATAAAAGTGGTAAGAGTGGACATGCTTGTCTTGTTCCTGATTATAGAGGAAAAGCTGTCAGTGTTTCCCCATTGAGGATGGTATTAGCTGTGTTTTTTTTTTTTTTTTCAAACATAGCCTTTATTATGTTGAGGTATGTTCCCTATAAACCTACTTTGTTGAGGGTTTTTGTCATAAGTGGATTTAATACTTTGTCAAATGCTTTTTCTGCATCTATTGAAAGGATTGTATGGTTCTTATTCTTTATTTTTATTTTTTATTAATGTGGTGTATCACATTGATTTGCAAATACTGAATTACCCTTGCAGCACAGGAATAAATCCCACTTGATTGTGGTGGATGATTTTTTTTAATGCATCCCAGGACCCAGGGATCATAACCTGAGCCACCCAAGTATCCTGTGTACTATTTTGTTTTATTAAATTATATGCATTGTCTACTTAGGTGTTGACTATTTTATACCACTGACACTAAACTTCTCTCATGTTTTCACTGTCCTTTGTTTTCCTTAAAATTGTTATTAGTTTGCCCTTTGTCTAATAACAATAAATAACATTTAATATATAAGATGAGATATAGCTAATGCTTTGCACTATAGAAACTGAGAATATGTGTATATACAATCCAAGAGATGATTTCAATACACACTGACATATTGAATAATTTTGTACATCTTACACACAAAGGAGAATCATGATGGTCAGGCCAAAATACATTAACCAAAGGAATCATATTCCTATTCCACTGAAGTTTTTTGAATTATGTAAAAACAATTTTTCAGAAGAGGGATATAAAAAAGCTCTTCCTGGTGTCTGGCATCTCACAGAAAAAAAAAAAAAGGCAAGCATATTCTGACCTTGCTAGTTAATAATAAACTTACTCTCTTAATAACAAACTTACTGCTTCTTTGCTTCTTTAGCTTTCTTGCTTCTTTAGCTAGTCATGATTTATTGGATACCCAAAGGAAGGCATTCTGTTAAATTCTTTTCTCTGCAATGTCTTTAAGTATAAATAGCAGAGTTGATTTTACTTTTTATAACCTATAAATTACAAAACTAGCCTCAAAGTAGTTGACTAACTTGTATAAAATCACAGAGCTAGTAAATGTCATAACTGGCTTTGAAGTACAGGAAAATATATTCAAGTTCCATTCAAAAATATTATGATAAACTGCAATTTTGCCAGAGAATTATGAAAAACTCTTGCATATCAACATTTTTAAAACAAATAACATTCATGGTAGGAAGAAGTTCAATATGTTTTTACTTGAGTGACTGTGTCAGTCTGCACTTGTCATGATGTATTCTCTTTCCATGAATGTCATAATCTCAAGTAGTATCTCAGAAACAAAATCAGGCTAACTAGTCTGCTGATTCACATATATTGCACAGAGTAAAAACACTTTAGATTGCCTTATTAAGGCTGTGGTTTTACTTTTTCATTGTTGGTGGATGCTTTGCATTCTTTCACCATTTGAATAACCTTTATGTGTTTCACAATGTTTTCCACCTTGCCAATTTCAACTCAAGAAAAGAATATATGCATTTACTTTCCCAGAATACCATGCATGGCACAGGCCTATGACCTGTGGCCAGCTTGCAATAGGATTCTATTTCGAAGTGAATGACATGAAGAAGGAAGTATTATTTCTGACATCAACTGAGGAGGTGTTGGGTCACAGGCATCAATATGCAGAGGGAGAGATGCCCTATATCCAGACATGATGAAATTGGTTCTATATGATCTTAACAGAAGGTAGCCCGATGTACAGTCATAGATTTATTTACACCACAGTTTCTGGCTATGCATTCTACAAACTTGATCGCCTGTGCTTCCAAAGATTCTCCACCCTACATAATATCATTTAATACATTTCCTTTCTATGCTTTAGTAGGTTAGAATAGTTGCTTTTAAGTATGAACTTTGTTAATACGTGACAAAAAATTTTACGGGCCTTTTTTTTAATACATACTAAGTAAAAATATGTCTACAACTGGAACAAGTTATTTTTTCAAAGATTTTACTTATTTATTCATGAGAATAGATAGAAGGCAGAGAGAGACAGAGAACAGAGAAAGAGGCAAAGACATAAGCAGAGGGAGAAACAGGCTCCCTGCGGGGAGCCTGATACAGGACTTGATCCCAGAACCTGGGATCAGGACCTGAGCCAAAGGCATCGATGCTCAACCACTGAGCCACCCAGGTATCCCAGGAATTATCACTTGGGGGAAAATGACATTTTTTACCTATATATTAAATATATAAATTTCCTATACTTTCCTATTTTTCTGTTAATAAAATCTTTTAAAGTGTATCAATTTAATTTGAGAAATGCTAATTATATTATTAATGCAGTCATACAAAATTTAAGAATTAATAGTACATAAAGGTAAAAAGTTACATGTATAATTTTCTGTATATTAAACTGAAAAAATAGTGGCAAATCTTCCAGGTAACATAGTCAAGTAAAATGTTTTATTAGAAATATATGAAAGTCATTTCTTTTCTCAAAGGGTTGAAAAAACTATCTTCTTATGGAAATTCTTTTTTAAAATAAATTCTTAACCTTTCATAATCAACAGAAAAGAGAATGACTTTAGTTTTATGTCCAGAGTCTGTTTCCACTTGGTGTTCAATTAATAATGGAACATAATTGACCAATCAGCCTCCCTGAAATTACATGCATATTTCATCCTTTTGTTATTTTCTACAAAAACAAAAGGTAATGTTTTAATTATTCTGTGCACATTTTCAGTGTGCATAAACTTAATGAAATTCGTGGAATTTGAACTCCAGTTTGAACTCTTTGGAATTGTTTAATACAGTTGTTGAAATCTATTTAAGTTAGAACTAATTTTCAGAACTTTCCTTTTCACTTTCAATTTTAGTGACAGGTCATCAAAAGGCTTTGCCTCTTTTCTCACCTTAAAAGATAAAGAACTAAACACAAGAAATTACAGGACAATTTTCACTAGTAAGATTTCTCCAAATATTAGCCTAAATTTTAAGCTAACATTAAAGCTGATTAAAAACTAAGTTAAGTGAATACTGTTAGAAAAATTACTATAGGGGAGCCTTAGTGGCTCAGTCAGTTGAGCATCTGCCTTTGGTTCAGGTCACCATCTCAGGGTTCTGGGATCAAGCCCCATATCTGGCTCCCTGCTCAGCGGGGAGTCTGCTTCTCCCTCTCCTTCCTGGCTGGTGCTCTCTCTTGTTATCTCTCTCAAATATATAAATAAAATCTTAAAGAAAATAAAAATTAATATAAACCTAATTGTTTTTGTGACTATGTAAAATGAGAGATATATGTATATTTGTCTGGCTTTAGTAAAATTAAATCACATTTAAAATGTATTTTCTATTTAAAATAATGATTACATGGTTATATTTTGAAAAAAACATATTAAATCTTTTTCCTGAAGTGCCAACATGCAATTTTATATAGTTTTCCCCACTACAGTCTATACTGATACAAGTGAGTAAAAATTATTATTATGCTATTTTTAAAATGATGGCTAGATACCATATTTGTAAAACAAATATAAAGAAGTATCTACTATTATTGCATCAACATAATATTCTTTAAAGCTTAACTATTTAAGTAATATTTGATATATTTATGTTCAGAATTGTGTGTAAAAGCAAACATTTTCCAAATTATCTGAAATTCAGGGTTACTGTTGATATCTAATTTAAAGCTGCAAAAACATTTAGTCTAAGTACTAAATACCATTTTCAAGGAGGAGTGAAAGATAAGAGAAATGTACTAAATATTCTATTTGAAAATCTCCACCTAAGTTTATTTTTTTCAAAATGACCAACAAATGAGTTTTCATTATTACCAAACCCCTACTGCACTCTTCTTGTTCCTCTGCCTGTTTTTATATGTATAAGTTAATGTCATTTAAAATAAAATCTGACATTAATATCCTTGATCTGAAATGAATGGTTTATCCTCTATTATAGTTTCATCCATGAAACATCATACACTCTCTTTGCATGGAGTTATTTTGGTATATGTTTTATCCAAGAGAATTTTGTGTCTCTCCATTAGCAATATTAATATTTGCATGATAATAATAAGCAGCAGCATACAATTTAATGGTCTCTGAATAGCTGAGACCTAAGGGTTTCTATAAAGTCACTCCAGGAACAGCATTTTACAAATCTTGGCTTTAGACTATACCCATTTAAATATTATTTCAGTGTTACTTTCACATTTGTGCTTTGCAAAAGACATATTTACAAAGAACAAACTAGTATAAACTTAAGCACTACAACACTTAAACAGACTATTTACCTACGCAACTCCAGGGCAATGAAGATATTCTTAACCATAACAATCAAGAAGCTAGAAGAGAAAAAAAGTTTTTGACTATAGTTTCCCATAACAGAATATAACAAAAATCAATAAGCAAATAATTTAGGTAAAAATTTGATTGCTGGTGGAAGATGAATGGCTACTGCTAAGCTATATCAAAAACACTGAAATATTCACCAAAAAGTATAAAAGGAAAATAAGAAAGAATGTAGAAAATTCATTAAAGAGCAAATTCAAATTGCTAACTAACTCATGAAAATATATTTAAAGTCACAAGTAGTCATAGAAATAAAATTAGAGTATATCACATTGGGAGTAAAATAGAAAAAACTTAGTGAGTGTAAGAATGAAGGAATGTAGACACTGTGACTTCTTGCTGGTGGACACTTTAGTTGTTATATGTTTGCAAAAACAATCTAGTAATATCTTCTAAAATACAGTAAACCCCACACATATACCTGTACACTATGAATCCATTATTGGGGATATAGTCACAGAAGTCAAGGATGCGAGTATATACTTACAATGATGCTTAATATCTGTTTTGGAATAATGATTTTTTTTAAAAAGAATGAAAATAAATGTCCATTACTACAGGAATGGGTGATTGTATCTTAGTACAAACACATTGTACATTGTAGCTCTTATATTAAAATTCAAATAGTGGACTTGTAGAATGAGGAACAGCTGAGTGAGAAAACTAAGATGAACAGAATTATCTATAGTCTAATCAATGTTGGGAATTTTTGTAAAACTAGCAATGATGAAATTTCTATGTATGTGTGTGTTCATGTGTAGGTTGAAAATATGACACTCGATTCTAGTTATGAACTGTTACAGTACATGCAATTAGGCAGCTTATACAATCAGAGAAGCTGCTACTAACTTATGATCCTGACTCCCCAAGCTGGTGGTCCACAAAGCTCAAGTGTAAGCAGCTGGACATTTTATATCTCTCTATAAGTCCTCCTATGCCAGCAGCCAAAGAATAATGGCCATTCTCTTTCTTCAATCTTCAAAATATCATGCAAGAACCTCTTGTTAGTTTTCTAATCAGAATCCATATGATAAATGTAGATTTCAGCTTCTCCCCTAGATCAAGAGTTACATGTGCATAGAAACAGCAGAGAAAGATAAACACCATCCCTATGGGGAGTGGGATTGGGTGGGATGAGCAGGAATGGTAAAGTGGAAGTCAACAAAAGAGGAGGAAATGGAAAACAGAATAATATCAGGAAAATATTTGCTATAAAAAATCAGTATATAGTTATATAATATAATCTTGTTTACCTAAAATAATTTATATGCATGTGTATACACACACAAACATGCTATTTTTAAAAGATTTATTTATGTGTTTTAGAGAGAGAATGCGAGTGGAGGGAGGGACGGAGGGAGAGACAATCTCAAGGAGACTCCTTGCTGAGTGGGGAGCCTGATGCAGGACTCGATCTCATGATCTATGAGATCATGACCTGAGCCAAAACCAAGAGTTGGACACTTAGCCAACTAAGCCACCCAGGTGCCCCCAAACACAGAAACTATACACAAAATGTATGTATTTAGATATACATGTACTTGATAAATTTAATATATTTCTTTTTTAATCAATAGAATTAGACTGAGTTTCCACTATATATTGTCAGGTGAAGCTAATGAATTTCAGAAAATGTCTAGAATAGATTCTATTTTGGAGAAATAGATATTCTGAAAAATAAAATTTGTGTGTTATATGTTGCAACTGTGTGTGTGTCTGTATATATATATGTATTTATACATATGTACGTATCATATGAAAAGGCAATATTGATATTAGATGTCAAAGGAAATTCCATAAATCTTATAACTTACAAACATACACATAATACAAAGGCTCTGCCTATATCAGTTGCTTCCCTTAAGTTTCTATTAAGTTCTAGTCACAAAAAGTCTAGAAAAAAATACTCATTTGCACTAATGTAAACACATAAGTATTTGTACATATATACACTTAAAATTTCATGAAAAATACATAATACTGACAGCCAAGGGTGAAAAGAAACAGATGATTTTGCCAACAGCTAGGCTGGATTTATTTTGATTTGAAATGGAATGCCTATTTAAACAGATGAAGGTTAAGCATGGAGTTAGGTTTCTTTAAGCGCTAATAATGTGGTAACAACATAATCGAAATGAATTTCAGGAACAAAGCACCATGACAGTCATTACCGTTCACTCCATGTCAGAGAAAAAGGGATGTAATACAAGTTTCTGCAATTAAGCCAGTCCTGGTACCACATTCGTGAATGTGTTTTATCCAGGGGAAAGTCGCAAAAGAACTAGCATTGAATAGTTAGGTATGTCACTGAATGGAGTTGTGGTTATAAATGATGACTAGTTTTTGTATGCCTACATACATGTATTCACACCTATACACACATATATATGCTGACAAATTTTCTAAAGAAAATCTCTTGTATTGTTATAACTGCTATGGTCACTTTAGGTCAGTCATTACATCCACATAGGCATCTATGTATGTCTGTGTGTTTGTATATGTATGTGAATCCATTTATCTTTTATATTAAGGTAATTTCAAAAACCATAGAATAACATTTTTACAGTATTAGTATTTTAAATGAACTGGTACTGTATAAAGTTGAAATAAAAATCTTCCTAAAAAAAAAAAAAAAGAAAAATCTTCCTAATTTCAGTTTCTATCTGAATTGCCTAGTAATGCATCAGAAACCTTTATCTGAAAAAAAAAAAGAAACCTTTATCTGCAAATATTATTATATTTCATGTATATGTAATCTATTATAAAGTGTTGGCTCAAATGAAGTAGTAATAAGTAAATAGTTATTTTATTTAACAAGAAATAAATAACATTTATTTATTTAAAGAAATTTAAGAAATATAAAATAATATCAAGAATAAAAATCTGGTGGTTTCTGAGTGGCTTAGTCAGTTAAGCATCTGACTCTTGATTTTGGCTCAGGTCATGATTTCAGGGTCATGAGATCAAGCCCCATGTTGGGACCCAAACTGGATGTGGAGTCTGCTTGAGGTTTTCTCTCTCCCTCTCCCTCTCCCCCACCACACCTCACTCCCCATTCACACTCTCTTTAAAAAAAAAGGGGGGGGGGAGATAAAAATCTAAACAATATAAGAAATGCAACTTTTTTACATATATATAGGAAAGAGAAAAGAAAAAAAATAAACTGGTCACAACCCAAAATCCAGGTGAGAGAAGCACTCTTATATTTTTGTTGTTGATTAAAATTATGTTAACTGCTACTATGGTGCCAGTATTTTATATATGAAATGAAGATTAAAATATCTAGATAAGGCACTTCATGCACAGAAGTTATAAAATAGAGCTCATCTCAATATTTTTATGCTAATTTGAGTTCAGCTAGAGTTCAAAAGAAAGTGATTTATGATCATGAAAGGATAGTTGCCTCAGAAAGATTTTAAGTAAGTTTTCCAGCCCAGGGAACTGCTGTTTATTAGATTAATGGTGAGTTTTGTGACACTGAGTAAGCAAGCAGGTGGACGTTTACTTTTCTTGTTGACATTTAATATAGCTCTTCATGAAACTATTGAAAAATGACTATTGAAACCAAGATATAAAATCATCTATTTTTTTGTTAGTTTCTCTTATTATAGTCAATGGCTCTTTTTCTTTCTGCTTTGCTGCATCTCAAAATACTATCAGCATTCACGATTTATTAGTAATTCCTCAGGTATTATAAAGCTCTAAAATAAAATTAGCCATTAATGTGCATATTAATGTATTATACATTGATTAATATTTCAAACTTGGCCTGTCTTTCTGACTCGATCTGAGAGTTGTAGTCCATAGATTAGATATGGTCTCACAGAAAGCCTCAGGAACAGAAAACTCATGGAGGCATTCTTGACCAACCTCAAAAAGGGTATGGGGGGAGGGGAGATTATAAAGCCAAAGGAAATAATAATAATTGTCCTCCTAAGACTTTGGGAGAAATTAAAGATTCAATAGGAAACAGATCTATAGAAATGGCTAAGCACAAAAAATTATTGATATTATTAATACCTTAAATAAAATAAATTAGTAAGGATACGGATATTTTCTAGGTAATATCCATCCTTAAGGCACATGAAGGCATTGGTCCACACCAAAATAATGCACAAGCAAATAAGCAAATACATCTTAGTAAAAACAAATTATACATTGAATATAATGAGGTATACTTGTTTTAATATATATTTTAATATTTTATGGAGAAGACTTAAGGAAATTTGTATTTCTATCAGAAAGAGCTAAGTACATTTCAGTATGAAATATATAAACTGGAAAGTTTTTCCAATAGATATTCTATCATTTTCTTCCATATTCCCATCAGAATATTAGTCTTTTTCCATGATAAGTAATTCCTTTCATTGGACATTTCTTCATTTGATTATATCCCAGTATCTCCAGAGATTTTGGCTTCCTTTTATCTCAAATATATTCTAATTTAAAACAAGATAAATGAGGACGCCTGGGTGGCTCAGCAGTTGAGCATGTGCCTTCAGCCCAGGGCGTGATCCTGGAGACCCAGGATCAAGTCTCACGTCGGGCTCCCTGTATGGGGCCTGCTTCTGCCTTTGCCTGTGTCTCTGCTTCTGCCTCTCTCTGTGTGTCTCTCATGAATAAATAAATAAAAATCTTTAAAAAAATAATAAAAAATAAAACACGATAAATCACGTAAAATAGAGCCACTGGGTAAGTTGTTTCCAGCTATTTCATTTGCAATCCAGGTTGCAGAGCTGAGTGGATTCTTTCACATAGTCCAATAGTATTTCTCATACTTTTATAACTGACTTCAAATTCATATCTACTAAACAGTCCTCAGTGAATGACTATTGAAGGAAGAGAGGAAGAGAAAGGAAAACAAGGAAAACAATTACATTTTGGTTGTAGATTTGGATCCCATATAGAACTTCAAATAAATTTTTTGTATACTAATACGTTAATATTGTCACTTTAGACTTGGAGAGCTTAAAATGGACAACACAAAGCAATAAATTCTTTTGGTAAAGGTATTACGATATGTCTTCTCTAATTCTAGTTGCAAATATTAACTCCTAGGCTAATTTTATCGGGTTAAAAAATGTAAGTATAATACCCTACAATTTACCGCTTTTTCTTTGCATCCTAAAATGAATTCTGATAACTCACTACACATTCTAATTTTCCTTTTTTTAAAAGTTTTTATTTATTTATCATGAGAGACAGAGAGAGAGAGAGTAAGAGAGAGAGAGAGAGAGGCAGAGACATAGGCAGTGGGAGAAGCAGGCTCCACTCAGGGAGCCTGATGCAGGACTCGATCCCAGGACTTCAGGATCATGCCCTGGGCCAAAGGCAGGTGCTAAACCACTGAGCCACTCAGGGATCCCCCCCATTCTATTTTCTTTCTTTCTTTTTTTTATTTACGATAGTCACACACACACAGAGAGAGAGAGAGAGAGAGAGGCAGAGACACAGGCAGAGGGAGAAGCATGCTCCATGCACCAGGAGCCCGACGTGGGACTCGATCCGGGGTCTCCAGGATCGCGCCCTGAGCCAAAGGCAGGCGCTAAACCGCTGCGCCACCCAGGGATCCCCCATTCTATTTTCTTCACTCCAATTTAATTTAAAGTTACCTTCTCATTTCTAATACAACAGACAAATATTAATAGATGTAGTTCAAGTGTTCAGAATCCAGGAACAAAAAATAAAGGAATTAAAGGAGAGTGAGAAAAGAATCTAGGAAACCAGAAAAATAAGAAGCCCAATGTTATTCCTTCTTTTAAAAATAAAAAACCACATGAATTGGTTCTATTAACTAACACAGTTATTATAAGGCATTAGCATAAGTAATCAAAAAATTACAAGAAAAAATATGGAAGTTAAAAAAATAATAATAATCTTTGAGATCGGAGAGCATTTCTAAACTAGTCATAAAAACAAGGCCATAAGCCATTAAAGAAAAAATCTGATACACTTTGTGAGAAGAAAAAAAATTCGTATACAAAATAAAAATGCAAGAGACAAACTAAGAAACGCATTCAAAATACATGTGTCTAGTGAAAAGCTATTTCCTTCATATATAAAGAAGTTTTACAAGTCAGCAAGTAAAAGGGAAATGAAAGAAAATTATGGATAATTGACTATAGGCCTGGTTTAAATGCAAATCTTGGAAAAAAGTCCCAATTTATTCACAGAAAAGTGAAAAAAAGTTTCTTCTTTTTTATGATATATCTTTACCTAAATCCAATTACAGAAAATATATTCAGTTTTTTATATTCATAAGTTATTTCTTTTTTGATTTTATACTATATCTCTACTATTAATTCATTTTTTCATTCAACAAATGTCAATGAGCTTCAAAGTGCACCAGACACTGTTCTGGCAATTAAAATGCTACAGTAAACAAAACACAGTTCCTGCTCTTAGAGCTTACACTCTTATACAAATAAAAACAAAATCAACAGACAAAAATAAATAAAATACCAAAGAATGATCAGTGTTTTATAGCATTTACACCAATAAAGGTAATAACAACATTAAATAAACTGGAAATCAAAGCCAGAAGCTTGTTTAGAAAGAACAAGTGGAGAAAACATCTCTAAGGGGTTGACTTATGAATGAGAGATGTGAATAATGTGAAAAGATATATCCTAAAATATCTGAGAGAAATATATATCAGCACTAGGAAACCACAGGTAGAAAGTCTCTAAACTATATGTCTGTTGGCAAGCTGAAAGAGAAATGAGGATGTTGATGAGATTTAAAAGGATAAGTAAAATACAGGGTAGAAAATGATAAGAGATAGGTAGCTGCAGGCAAATCCTGTAATGGTTTCAGGGATTATTTTTTAATTTGTCAACAAATACTGAAGATGCTGAAGTACGCACTTAATATATTTAATTGATAGTGCTGGTTATCTTCAGGTCTGATTCGCGCAGAAGGACAAAAAATTATGCCTAAAGTATTTGCAAATTTTATATTATAACTGCTCTCAATTTGATAATCTTTGCTTTTGAAAATGTACTTTCATCACTGTTTTCCTTATAATACTGAATTTTAATCATAATCCATTGCTTTTAATGGCATGGCTATTTTATAATTACTTCAAAAGTAAAGTGATGAAACTAAGTATTTTACAATAAAAATATAAATAAAAATAATAAATAAGGGGTGCCTGGTTGGCTCAGTTGATTAAGCATCTGCCTTCAGCTCAAGTCATGATCTCAGGGTCCTGGGATCAAGCCCCACATCAGGCTCCATGCTCAGTGGAGAGTCTGCTTGTCCCTCTTCCTCTGCCCCTCCTCTGTTCATGCCTGAGCACTCTCCCTCAAACAAATAAATAAAATCTTTTTTTAAAAAAAGGATAAATGCATATCTGGGACAATGACCTTTGAGTTTCACATACTTCTACTACTTTAAAGTACAATTACATACTTGCAAAATTCTATGAAATCTTCCATCCTAGAGAGTCTTGACATAATATAGAAATTAACCTTTTGAGAATGCATTGATTAAGTTCATTACAGAACAATATTTTTCTCACAATGTCACATTAGTCTCACTTTCTTAATCAACCTATGGAACTAAAGTGCTTTCTATATTACCTATTGTGAATTATTGTTGAAAGTAAGATTTTTTTTTCAAAGCAGACAATAAATTTGACATATAGAACATAGAAAATTATAACTATTTCCCTTTTAATATTAAGATATATCATATTAAGCTAGTCTAAACTGTTCCCAAACACATGCAGAACTTAAACACTGACAATTTTTCAGAATAATTTGACAAAATATATATGAAAACAAATTGCAAAACTATGGGCATTGAAATCAGGTGCAAATATTATCACTTCTCACTTCTTTTTTTTCCTCTCAAAGTAAACTGTTTTTATCGTGTCTTGACAGATAAAGAGCCTACTATTTCTCTCCACTAATTCTGTTTTATTTCGTTCAAGAATTCAGAATTGTTAGGTACCTAATGTATCGTTAAGTAGAGAATAAGTACAAATAACACAACCTAGCTGTTTCTTGCTGCTGCTCCCTAGTACTGCAGTTAAGGAGTGGTCCCATAGGATCTATTGGCACTTGTTAGGGTGTATTCTCCTGACTAGAAAGCAGACTATCAAAGGTCTTGGTCTTCATTTTTATTTTTTTAAGATTTTATTTATTTACTGACAGAGAGAGAGCACAAGCAGGGGGAGCATCAGGCAGACGCAGAGGGAGAAGCAGACAAAGACTCCCTGCTGAGCAGGGAGCCCATGCATGGCTCCATCCCAAGACCCTGGGATCATGACTGAGCCAAAGGTAGATGCCTAGCTGACTCTGCCACCCAGGCACCCCAGGGTCTTGGTCTCTAAAAGAAGTTGGGAAGCCACACTCAATTCTCAACATGCCAACGGGAGCTCTGCTTGAATTCCAAAGATAACCCTATTACTCCTCGCATCTAGTACTATTTATAGCATTCACTAAGGCATCAGCAAGCTTAGAACTGGTCAAGTAGGCCTTAATGTTCCACTCAACCTGATTAAACTTTAGACAGATATCTTCTTTTTCTTTATGATATACATTTATTTTCATTTTTTTTCTCCAAATTTTTATTTAAACTCCAGTTAGTTAACGTGAAGCATAATATTGGTTTCTGGTGTAGAATTTAGTGATTTGTCACTTACAGACAACAACACCATATGCTCATCACAAGTGCCCTCCTTAATGCCCGTCGCCTGTTTAAACCATTCCCCCTGCCTACCTCCCCTCCAGTAACCATGCAACAGATTTCTTCTAGCTTCTAAGCCCCTGATCTGTCTTTTCTTAGAGCGTTTACTTTAGAAAACTTACAATTGTAAATTCTTTCACCATCCCTTTGATGTGTAGGTTTTCTCCCAGCCTCTTGCTAGTTTTTCAGCCCAGAGCAGTCTTTCTCAAGCACAAAGAAGCCATCCCTTTGAAATGTAATCATCAAGAAAGATAGTGCCCCTGCAGTCTCTGTGGAAGGGTGAGAGCCTAACTTCAATAAACAGCAGTTAGCAAACACAGATGGCTTCATCACACCGACCAACCTCCAGGCTAATGTCCTCCGCTAATTTTTCAATTGGTCCATGCACATGCTGAAATATTTTCCTGCCCTTTGTTTCAACAGCACTTGAAATCAGTCTATTGCATTGTATTGCAATAGTCTTAAATAAAATCTTTGTTGCCTGTTTAACTCCATCCAATTTCTCTTTGACAGTACACAAATATTTCTATCCCCTTTTCATTCTTCTTTTCTCCCCCTGGTATCAATTCAAATAGTCTCTCTCTCTCTCTCTCTCTCTCTCTCTCTCTCTCTCTCTCTCAAGATTTTATTTATTTATTCATGTGAGACAGAGAGAGAGGCAGAGACTTAGGCAGAGGATGAAGCGGGCTTCCTGCAGGGAGCCCGATGCGGGACTCAATCCCTGGACCGGGGATCACAACCTGAGCCAAAGGCAGACTTTCAACCACTGAGCACCCGGGTGCCCCAAATAGTTTTTCTCTTTGGCAGTATACAAAATGTTTTTTAAGCTTCTTTCCAGGAATATGAAACCCCCATCTCTGCTGAGCCTGCACACACCTCTTCACAAGAAGGGATCCATGATTATATCCATTGGTCATGAAATCTAGAGCTCCTCTACTAGTAGTTAGAGTGATCTGCAGCGATTTAATGTTATTCCTGTGCTCTGGGAAAATCAATTTAAAAAAACTGGCCATTTTAGAAAGCTAACATAAAATAACAAGAAAAAAAAATAATTCATATACCCAATGAATTAAAATTGCATGCATGTTTTTCACTTAAAATACTGATAGCATGTGGTCATTCCTTTAATAAAACTGCAGAATTATGATTCTTGGTAGTTAAGTATATTACTGTATGATTAATTGACCAGGGTATGTTTTCTGAAAAGTTATTTTTGGTAAAATTCATGAAACATTTTAAGATTCTTTTTTAAAAAGATTTTATTTATTTACTTGACAGAGAGAAAAGAAGAAGGAGAGAGCACAAGCAGGGGGAATGGGAGAGGGAGGGACAGGCTCCCTGCTGAGCAGGGGGCTGGACAATGTGAGGCTGGATCCCAGGATACTGGGATCATGACCTGAACTGAAGGTAGGCTCCTAACAGACTGAGCCACCTAGGTACCCCACATTTTAAGATTCTTGAAACAAAAATATTAAATGACTCTTTTAGCTGAAAATGGAATTATCTCTCAATCTATAACCTTAACCTCAGGAGCATTAAGCATTGTCATGTACCAAATATCTAGACTTCTACTTCTGGAACTATATATAATGAAGTAGATACCTAGAAAAAAATCTCCTGTAACAGAATAGCTAGAACAATCAACTAAAATATAGAGCTGAACTTATGAAAATATTCTCAGAAAGTACACTGAAGAAAAGCTGAAAAACCAGAATGGCAAGAGGAATGGCAGCTTAATGACCAGATTAAGCTGCCTTAAGGGAATCTTACCTATCTTCAGAACCAAGGAGGTTTTATTTTACTGGGTCAGCAGGATGGGAAATAAAATCTTGGACAGATATCCATATGGAGAATTGAGGCCTAGACACTCCTCCCATCCCTATTTTGCACATCAAACTAGAACATAAAGAGCTATAACTCAGGGACTCAGTTGACCAGAAACAAATCTCTGCATTGACAAGAAGAAATAAGGATGTTACTCAGTTCAAGCTCTACATGTGTAAGATGCTACATAAGCAGTTCATAAGCATAGACCCAATTTCAAAAAAAGCTTGAGTTTAAAATTCCTGAATGGACCAGGAAAATACAAGCCATGGAAATTAATATTTTCTGTGTAATAATAACCTTGAAGTGGCCCAAACAAGAAACAAAAAGAACTACCCTATATCCAAGACAAAATTCATTCTCACAGATGATACAATACTGATAATCTCACCAAATTTTATAGTATATAAAGAAATAAGTGAACCTGAGTGAGAATCAGCAGAAAGAATAATGTGTTGTTTTAGGACCCCTGAAACCTAGATAAGGTGTACTAAGATATAACTATGATGTAATCAAAAACTAGTTTTAGTGATAAACATTGAAAATGAATAAGATTCTATCAAAAATGGTAGAATTATTTATAGGAAAACAATTTCTGAAAATCATAAATATATAAATATTGGTTCAGAAACGAATCATATGGATTAAAGAGGGCTTTAAATTCTGCTAAAGGAAATACTAGCTAAATGGAAGATATATGAATTAATAAAAAATAGCACATGGAAGGATGCCTGGGTGGCTCAGCAGTTGAGCGTCTGCCTTTGGCTCAGGCTGTGATCCCAGAATCCCAGGATCGAGTCCCACATTGGGCTTCCTGCAGGGAGACTGCTTCTCCCTCTTCCTGTGTCTTTGCCTCTCCCTCTGTGTCTCTCATACATAAATAAATAAAATCTTTAAAAAAAATAGCACATAGAGAAAAAAAATAATGAAAGCATGAAAGGAAGTTTAAGATGCCTGGGGATGAAATTAGTAAATTCAACATATATCTAAAGGAGTTATCAGCAGAAGATAACTTAAATACTAGAATAAGCAAATACTGGAATAGGAGGTAATGTGTAAGCATTTTTTAAAAGATGAATGAAAAAATTTTCTCTCTGATTCAGGAAGCAAAACTAATAGCAAGAAGAAGTAGAAAAAAAGTGGAAAGAAGAAGGGAAGGAAGGAATAACTTGAAAACAAAAAAAAAATACAATTAACTTTAAATTATAACTGTTTGATAGTTCACACCAGAAAAATATCTGAACTATCAGAAAAATATTGAGATCAAAAGACAATAAGACAATATTCTTAATTTTTTTGAAGGAAGTAACTATCAACCTATAAAGAATATAATAATAATCTAACATTAAGAATAAATATCTTATTTTTCCCCCAAGGAACCTCCATACTATTTTTCGTAGTAGTTGCACTAATTTACATTCCAACCAATAGTGCATAAGGCTTCCATTTTCTTCATATCCTAATCCAACACATGGTATGTCTTGTCTTTTTGATACTAGCCATTCCAGCTGGTGTGAGGTGATATCTCAATGTAGTTTTGATTTGTATTTCCCTGATGATTAGTGATACTGAGTATCTTTTCATGTGTCTGTTGGCCATCTGCATGTCTGCGTTGAAAAAAAATGTCTATTCAGGTCTTCTGCCCATTTTTAAATTGGATTGTGTGCAGAAAACAGTATGACAGTTTCTCAAAAAATTAAAAGTAGAAACACCATATGATCCAGTAGCTCCACTACTAGGTATTTAACCAAAGAAAATGAAAACACTAATTCAAAAAGATATATGTGCTCTTAAGTTTCTTACAGCATTGTTTACAATAGCCACGACATGGAAACAACCCAAGTGTCCATCTACAGATGAGTGGATAAAGATGATGTGGCACATCTTCTTACATCATCATGGATGGACACAAAGACATTATGCTAAGTGAAATAAGTAGGCAGAGGAAGATAAACATCATATGATTTCACTTATACATGGAATCTAGAAAGAAAATAATAAACCCATGAACAGACTCTTAAACACAGAGAATAAACTGGTGGTTGCCAGTGGGGAGGTAGGTTGTATGATGGGTAAAATAGATAAAGAGGATTAAGAAATACAATCTTCCACTTATAAAATAAATAAATCACAGAGTTAATAAGTATAGTATTGGAAATATAGTCAGATATATTGTAATAACTTTGTATGCAACTACCCTTATCATGGTGAGCATTGTGTAAAGTATAGAATTGTTGAATAATTACATTGTATTCCTGAAACTCATATAGCATTTTATGTTAACTATACTTCAATAATAATAATAATAATAATAATAATAATAATAAAAACAATGGATGATCTTTTTTTTTTTTTTAAATTAGCCACTGTAAGTGCTGCCAGCAGACAACTTACAGCTATTACCCTCCTCAGATAACACCCTCTACTGAGGAGAGCTGCTTCCACCAAAATCACTCTCACTTTCTGCAACATCCAAAACTGATCTATGAAGAGGAAGAAGGCTCAGCTTCCTTGTTTTTGCTCAGAATAACTCCAAAGAGCTATCCTAAGTTCAGAGCTCCAAGGGTTTGATGGAGGCTATATGAAAATGATAGCTGACTCTAAACATATTCTTTTCCTTCCTCTTTATTCCCTAACACTCTCTTGCATTTAAATCTTGGTCTCTATATAGTATGCCCCAGGGAACTCAATTAGTCACATAACCAAAAGGAAAATAAGCAAATGAATGACATTTCTCAATTAAGGGCAAAAAGTTATAGACCAATAAACAAATAATAATAAACACACAAAACTTTCCACTGACAGATGGTAAGTTCTCAGCAAACAAATGTCTAAAAAAATCTTTAAAAATAAAGAAAATAAACTCAAGATCAAAACTTCAAGAAATATTTTTCTTAGAAATAAATTTGAATAAAGAATTTGATGAAATAATTATCATCATCTACTGGCAAAAACAAGAATAAAAATAATGAGAAATTTTGATATGTAACAAAGAAAGGGTATTAAAGTACTGAACAAAAATAAAATGTGTAATATGAGAGAGTATAAAAGAAACATTTCTTCCCTAAGATCTCTGCACTGTAATGAATAAGAATGGGAGCAGTATTAGCAAGATTGAATAATAATTATAATAATTATTTCAATAGACTATTACAATTTATATAAATGCATTTGGGAATGTAAATAAATTAGACAATAATATAATTTTAAAAATCTTTATCTAAACTGTTCCAAAAACAAATAGAAAACTAAATCAACCCATTACTAGTCAGATAGTGGTATAACCTTGATTAAAAATAATTATACAGTATATTAGCCCAAAATTATAATTAATAGTGATGAAAAATTACTAAATAAAACATTTATCAACCAAAACCTACAATGCCCAGACATTTTTTACATCGTTTAGCCCAGAAATGTAAAACATGTTAATATTAGGAAATACATTTCAGAATATTCACAGATCATAAGGGAAAAACTAATAATATTAAACTAGATGTAGAAAACCATTCCAACACAAACTCAACACAAATTCATGAGTAATAAAACAATGAAACCAACACCACCACTAAAATGTCTTCAGTAAGATGCTACTACACAACCACTATAATGTCTATAATCAAAAAGAGATAATAAAAAGTGTTTATGAAGCCCTCATACATCGCTTGTGAAAATGCAAAAATCTGCAGCCATTTTGAAAAACAGTTTGACAGCTTCTTAAAATGTTAAACATAAACTTAAAATGCAACATATCGATTTCACTCCTAGGAATCTATTGAAAAGAAATGGAAGCATATGTTTGCAAAAAGGCACAAATATGTGGCTCATAGAAGCACTATTCATCATTTCAAAAGAAAAACTGAACAATCATCCAACTAGTAGTGAATGGATAAAATGCACCATATCCACGTAATAGAATACTGTTCAACAATTTAAAATAATACTCTATTGATGCATGCTGCAAAATAGATGATTTGCAGAAACATGGTAAGTCAAAAACAAAAAGTTACTTATTGTATGACTCTATTTATATGAAATTTCCATAAAAGTTAAATTTTAGAAACAGATTAGTGTTTGCTTAGGGAATGAGTAAAAGTGGAATCTTTTTAGGTGATGGAAATATTATAAATTAGCAGTGATTGTTGTATGACCTTATAAATTTCAAAAAAATGTATCAATAATAAAGTGAGAGCTTAGAAACTTTTCACAAAGAATTACCTACCATCCATGTACATATAACCAATACAAAGATAAATAAATAGAACTTGCGACCAAGAGACTCTTCTTATACACTTCTCTGTCACATATTATCTCAAAGGTAAATATTTCTAATTTTCAGATCTATAGTTTGGGTAAACTCTTTAAAATTGTTAAATAAATAGTAACTAAATTAAGTACTATCCTGTCTGCCTTTTGTTTCAAAAGGTCTGTGAGATGCATCATTACTACATATGGCAGTAGTTTATCATTTTCATTAATATAAAGTAACACGGTGTATCTCAATTTATTTATTCATCTTTTGTTTAGACTTTTATTTAAGTTCTAGTTAACATACAGCATAATATTATTTTTGGGTGTACAGTATAGTAATTCAACACTTCCATACATCACCCAGTGCTCATCACAAGTGCACTACTTATTGCCCATCACCTGTTTAATCCATCCCCCAACTCCCATTCATTTTTGATGGACATCTGAGTTGTTTTCTGGTTTGGGGTGCTATAAATAAATCTATTTTTTATACAGACCTTTTTTGTTGTACATTTTTAGTCATTTCTGTTGAATATATATCAGAATAGAAATTCTGAAACAAAGGGGATGTGTTTAACTTTAATAATTATGTATAGTTTCCCAACATGGTGCCAGTTTGTACTCCCCCCAGCAGAATGTTGGACTTCTAATTACTTACCCTTACTTTTTTAAGTGGGTGTATAATTAAATACTATTGATTTTTTATTTTGTTTCTCTCTTATTAATGGTGAAATTGAACATCTTTTCACATATTTATAGTCATTTAGATAGTCTATTTTATAGTGCCTATTCCACACTTTTGTTCATTTTTAAAAATATACAGTCGGGTTTTTTTCCCGTTGCTCTTAGGAACCTTACATATTCTGAGTATTAGTTATGTGTTGAAAACATGTTATTTCCTCCATGATTTGAATTTTAACTAATAGTGTCTTTTGACAAAAAGAATTGCAAATTTGAATGAAAAACAATCAATCATTCTTTTATCATTTGATTTTCATCTATGGACTTCAATTCAGAAAATATGCTAAATTCTCTTATTGATTTTAATGATTTTTGTTTTTTTTTTCTTTTCTACATGCATAATCATGACACTTGCAAGAAACGAGTTTTATTTCATTTGCTATTACTACCATTTTTATTTATTTAATGTAGTCAGTATTTTGGATTTTGGCCATTCCAATAGGTATGTTTGGATTTGCAGTACCTTAATGACATGTGATGTTGAGCATATTTTCATGTTTATTTGCCATCTATATCTCTCCTTTAGTGAGGTGTCTGTACAGAGATCTTTTGGTCATTTTTAAGTTGGCATTTTCTTATTGTGGAGCTTTAAGTGATCTCTATGTATTTTGGATCAGTCATTTATTACATATATCTTTTGCTAATATTTTTCTCCCCAGTGTTGTCTTCTCATTCTCTTAACATTGTCTTTCCCAGAGCAGAAGTGTTCAATTTTATCAAATTTAGCTCAAGTATTTTTTTCATGGATCACACTTTTGCTGTTGTATCTAAAAAGTCATTTCCAGTGCCAAGGTCATCTAGGTTTCTCCTACATTATCTTCTAGTTTTACAGCTTTGCATTTTACAGTTAGGTCTGTAATCTGTTTTGAGTTAGTTTTTGTGAAGGGCATAAGGTCTGTGTCTAGATTCATATATTTGGCTGGTGAATGACTAGCTGTTCCAGCACTACTGTTGGAAAGAATATCTTTAGTCCACTGTGTTTTGTTTCTTTGTCAAAGATCACTTGAGTATATTTTTGTGAGTTACTTCTTCTTTTTCACATTAAGATTTATTTATTTATGTAAATTAAAAATGTCTGAAAAATATAGTCCTTATATCCAGTATGAAAAGGAACTTTATTCTAGGAATTGGCAGTGTGAGAAATGAACAAAATTTAAAATTTGTTCATTCCAAAATGAACAAAATGAGAAAGTTCTTGTGTTCACCCAACTTAAATCTAACACATTTAAATTTTCTTAAAAATTTTACTTTATCATAAACAGTGTAAGTCTCACATTAAGTGTTCTTACTATCTAAAAGGGGGTTATGAAGAAACTTTTGGAGAGGATACATATATGAATTACCTTGAATGTGGTGAATGTGTGTTGTTTAATGGGCATAAAGTTTCAGTTATGTAGGATGAGTAAGTTTTAGAGATCTGCTGTACAACATAGTGTCTATATTTAACAACAAAACAGTATGTATTTCAAAATTTGTTAAGATGGTAAATCTCATGTTAAGTGTTCTTACCATAAAAAGGGGGGGGGGTGGTATACAAGGGATCTTTGGGAAGTTCTGGATATGTCTCTTACTTCTATTGTGGTTATGGGTCCAAATTCATCAAATTGTACACATTAAACATACATTTTTTTGCATATTGATTATATCTCAATAGAGCTGTTAAAAGTTGCTTACGATTTGAAATAGTTCTATTTTTTCTTAGTCATTAAAGAGTAGGTGAAAAAATTAGCAGTGGTTTTTTTAAAAAAATATTTATTTATTTTACAGAGAGAGAGAGAGAGTTCAAGCATACATGCACAAAAGTGACTGGGGGAGGAGCAGAGGGAGAAAATCTTTAAATGGACTCCTCACCGAGCACGGAGCCTGACATAGGGCTCAATTCCATGACCCATGAGATTATGACCTGAGCTGAAACCAAATATCAGACGCTCAATTGACTGAGCCACACAGGCTCCCCAGCAGTGTGATTATTCTAAAAAACAATCATATGGCAACCAAAGTTCCATTTGTTCCAAATTAGGAGACATTTTTTTTGCCTTTCCATTATTTCTATCTTTTTTTCCTTCCCCCTGTTATAGAAGGAATTTTCCCTACATAAAATAACAGTCTATAGTGTTAGACTCTACTGTGACACTGACCCATGAAATCACTTTAGGTTAAGCATATTTTACTACTGACTTAGAAAAAAAATCAGGAAGTTATTAAATGTCAAAATCTTTTAAAAGATATTGTAAACAAAATCTTTACCCTAATGGTAGAAAGATTAGGCAGAAATATCTCCAGAATCTGCTTGTTTTTCTTTCTGCATTTGTCTTCTTTATTCAGACCCTCATTATCTCATTACACCAGGCCTACAGACTGCCCTTCTTCCAGCAGTCTATTCTCTAGTTCTACTTATACTCTTTACTTTTGGGTGGGAAATCAAATCTATTTGTGTTTCATCCTCTGCTTAGAGGATTTCAACTCTACTCTCCATAGCAAATATCCCAAATCATTAACAGGTCAGCCACTACTCTTCATAAACTGGTTCTAATCTAACTCAGCAACTACTATGTGCCCTAATATTTTAAATTTCTTGATTTTCTGTAGAAATGTTATTTTGTGCTCTCTGTTTTGTATGAGGTATAGTTTTCTTTTCATGTTATTTAATACCAAAAATTAAAAACAAAACATAATACCTTACTCTGGTGTTTTAATAACTATGTCACATAATAGCACTTATTTTAGTATTTTGTGATTTCCTTAATTAGAATAAATTAGAGCTTATCTTGAAAGTCAAATGTAAAGATGTTAAGGCAAAAGTCCATTGATAAAGGAGCAAATTAGTTTTCCACTGTTAGTAGAATTCTCAGATACTCTTTCATTTGTATATATTAATATCTAACCCAACTCTACTTTACAGAGAAAACAAGGAATTTCTGTTAATTATCCTCTATAACTTAATTTTTTTAGAAAATATGATATTAACGCTTAATACTGGAAATTTATTCTACTTTAACATGACAAAAATTAATTTGTGTTGTTACAATCATTTGAACCTCAAATTGAACATATTATAACAATATTTTAGCATGTTATAATATACACAGTAAATTATAAATATAATCTACAGTTAATAGCAAGTTAAAGACTTACAAGATAACATAAGGGATCCCTGGGTGGCGCAGCGGTTTAGCGCCTGCCTTTGGCCCAGGGCGCGATCCTAGAGACCCGGGATCGAATCCCACGTCGGGCTCCTGGTGCATGGAGCCTGCTTCTCCCTCTGCCTATGTCTCTGCCTCTCTCTCTCTCTCTGTGTGACTATCATAAATAAATAAAAATTAAGAAAAAAAAAGATACCATAAAACATTTGTGAATGAGATGGGAAAGATTTTCAAACTGACTTTGAAAGTTTTTTATCATTTTAATTTCTTTAACACTACTATAGTCAATAATCTTGCAATTAATATTTCTATTTTTTAAGATTTTATTTATTTATTTATGAGAGACACAGAGAGAGAGGCAGAGACTTAGGCAGGAGGGAGAAGCAGGCTCCCCACTGCGAACCTATGCAAGATTCAGGACCTGCACCAAAGGCAGATGCTCAACTACTGAGCCACCCAGGCATTCCACAATTAATATTTCTTAAGCACACAGTATTCAAATTTTATTTAGATGCCTTAAAATCAATTTTAACAAGTATTTCATTTTTGTTCTACTTTAAAATGTTTCATATATCTTAACTTCTCTTGATAAAGTTATATTATTTACCTTTCAAATACATTAATTTTTTAAAAAATATTTCATAAACAGAATGAGAAAATTAAATTAAAAGTCCTTTAATGTTTAAATAAAATAACATACATATACATGTTCATAAACTTTCAATTCCTGGTTCACCTTCTTGAGAATGATCTTTCATAAGCAATCATTTTGATATTATCTTGTAGAAGTAATCTTTTAATAAAAGTACGTTGAAAAATTCCAGTTAAACTCTTATTTATGAAAAATCATACAGCAATTACCTTGAATCATTTTCTCAAGAGTACCTAAAATCAATTAAATGACATATTTCACATGAAAAGCTAGCTCCATATTTTTAGAGTAAACATGCTACATCTTGACATGAGAGTTACCTTTCATCTTTTTTCCTAAGGAACTGAACAGACACTAATGGCCTTGTCCCAAGTTTCCTCTTACCACATCCATATATTTTTAATGATTCTCTTTTTATTGTAAATTCTGTTTGAAAATATGTGAAAGGGTTTTGGCATGACCCAGAACAGAGTTACCTTTTAAAATCAGTAAGAAAACCATTACTTTCAGAATTCTACCATAAATAGTTAACATGTTTGAGTTTTCTAAATATAAATGTATATATATTTTTGTTTTTAAAAATTTGCCTCTCAAGAAATAACTTTTCTTCTGTTGCCACCAAAGGTAGAGGAATGTCATAAAGAAATGAGAAAAACTAAGAGTTAAGTTGTAAGACATAGAAATAAGGACAAAAAGTCTTATAAATCAGTAGTGGAGGAAAGAAGGAAGGGAGGGAGGGAAAAAAAGAAAGAATACTTACAGCCACATTTTTAGAATAATTTTGAAAGCAGAATGTTAAATTTCCCAGGTGTTTGGGAAATTCAAGATGATCAGAATTTGAAGTGAAAGGGGTTGATGAGATGGAAACTGCAAGGATCTATTCTCATAGGAAAAGTCATCACCAGACAAACTTTTGCAAAAACAAATTCAGATATATATAAGGAAGGCAGTAAAGAGAATAGAGTCAGCTGCTTCTTTATAACCTGGCGATCTTTCACACTGTGGAGCCTCTGACATACAGAGGTGCCAACAGAGATCAGAAGGACACTGCATAAAAACAACAACCAAACAAACTTCACCATGTAATTTTTTGACAATAGGGCCGAGAGCAGAATCCCTCCAACTTCTTCAAGCTCCTCAGGCTCCTGAGAAAATGTAGCTGTAAGCACACTCTTATAACTCAGGTATATTTAAACCTAGGGAAAAAATACCAGAGCTGTATGTCTGTGATGCATGCTTAGGAAGTAGACATGTTCACATTACATCCTGTCATTATTTGAAAACTTACAGCCAAAAAAAAAAAAAAAAGAAAACTTACAGCCATAGGCTTCTAAAGTTCAGACCAAACAGTGAATAATGGTGATAAATAAAACAGAGAAATTTATATTCTGAGAACGTATTGCATTAAGTGATAAAACTCAGTTATGTTATGGAAGTGATTGAGCTTTCAAATATCATGTTTTATTACCAAAAAAATGAAGAAGGAGAAAACAAACAAAAAATGAGAACAGTCTTTAAAACAATAACCATAAAACACATTGGCCAACCATATTACAAATAAGCAAACTTCACAACCACAAGAAAAGGAAATAAAACTTAGTAGCAATAAACACCAGTGTGCCTAAGCATCCTTCATATGTGAGGACTACACTTAAGAAACTCAGTTACACTCATGAACTGAACCCTTTATCCTCAGACTTCTTACATGTTACATGATCATATTATTAAAACTTTAAAATATAATTTTGGTAAATGATGTATATTTTTCCTAATGTGAACATACTGCCAAATCATTAAATTATTTATAGCAATTAGAAAACATTTCTCAATCCAAAATGAGGATATAACATTTTAAAATATTTATGTAGCCAACATATCAGCACCTAAATACATAAAGCAAGTATTAGCAAGCCTAAAGGGAAAAATAGCAATACAATAACAGTAGGGATTTTATTCCTCCACTTTCACTAATAAATTAATAATTCAGACAGAAAATCAATTAGAATATATTAGCCTTAAACAACATGTAGGACCAGATAAACTTAACAGATATATGCAAAACAATGCATCCCAAACCATAGGATGCACATTCTTCTTAAGTACATATGGAACTTTGTCTAAGATAGATCATAGGTTAGGCAACCAAACAGGCTCAATAAATTTAAGAAGACTGAAATCATATCAGACATCATTTTTTTTTTACCACAATGGTTTAAAACTAAAAATAAATTACATGAAAAAAACCCAGAATATTCATATGTATATGGGAATTAAACAATATGCTTCAGAACAACCAACAGGCCAAAGAAAAAAATCAAAAGAGAAATAAAAAAATACCTTGAGACAAATGAAAAAAGAAATACAACCTACCAAAATATATGGATGCAGCAAAAGCAGTTCTAAGAAGGAAGTTTATAGTGATACAGGCCTACCTCAAGAAACAGCCTAGCTTTACACTTGTCATTATTTGAAAACTGACTGCTATAGGCTTTTAAAGTTCAACCTAACTTTACACTTATTTGCATATGGCATGATAGTATATATAGAAAACCCTAAAGACTCCACCAAAAAAAGTTAGAATGATGAATTCAATAAAGTTGTAGGATACAAGTAAATATGCAAAAATATGTTGTGTTTTTCTACTAATAGCAAACTGTAAGAAAGAGAAATTAAAACACACACATTTACAATAGCATCAAAAATAATAAAATACTTGGAAATAAATTTAACCAAGGAGGTGAAAGTCCTGTACATTAAAAACTATAAAACACTGATAATAGAAATTGAAGAACATATAAATAAATGGAAATAATTTTTTTCATAAAAAATAGTTCAACATAGTTCATGCTCATACATTGGAAGAATTAATATTGCTAAAATGCACATACACCCCCAAGCAATCTTCAGATCCAATGTAATTATTATCAAAATTTCAAGATATTTTTCCCCAAAATAAAACAAACAGTCCTAAAATTTGTATGGAACTACTTAAAGTCCCAAATGGCCAAAGTAACCTTGAGAAAGAAAAACAAAGCTGGCGGCATCACATTCACTGATTTTAAACTGTATTACAAAGATAAAGTAATAAAAAAAAGAACATGGTATTGCCATAAATAGACACAAACATCAATGGAATAAAATAGAAAACCCAGAAATAAACTCATGTATATATGATCAACTAATTTACATCAAAAGAGCCAAGAATATAAAATGGGGAAAGGATAGTCTCTTCAATAAATGGTGTTAGGAAAATTAGGTAGCCACATGCAAAAAAATAAAATGCGACCACTATGTAAGACTATACCCAAAAACTATCTCAAAATGGATTAAGTACTTAAACCTAATACTTAAACCATAAAAGTCCCAGAAGAAAACATAACCATTAAATTCCTTGACATTGGTCTTGATGATATTTTTCGGGATTTGACACCAAAGCAAAAGCAACAAAGCAAAAATAAACAAGTAGGGTTACGTCAAACTAAAAAGTTTCTATACATGCAAATGATACTATTAATAAAATGAAAATGTGACCTGAGAAATGAGAGAAAATATGTGCAAATCATATATCTGAAAAGGAGTTAATATCTAAAATAAACAACTCATACAACTCAATAGTAAAAAAAAATCAGTCTGATTTAAAAATGGGAGAGGTTCCGAATAGACATTTTTCTGAAGGATACAGACAGACAGTCAACAGATCCATGAAAGAGTGCCCAACATCACTCATCATCAGGGAACTGAAAATCAAAATCACAATGAGATATTGCCTCACACCTAATAGAATGCTTATTATCAAAAAGACAAAAACTAACAGTGTTGGTCAGGAGGTAAAGAAAAGGGAACATTTGTGCACAACATTGGGATGTTGATTGGGATGTAAATTGGTACATCCACTGTGAAAAGCAATATGGAGGCTCCTGAAAAATTAAAACTAACATGTGATTTAGGAATCCACTTCTGGGTATTTATCCAAAGAAAACAAAACACTAACTCAAAAAGATATATGCACCCTCCTGTTTACTACAGCACTATTTATAGTAGCCAAGATATGAAAACAACCTACCTATTGATAGATGAACAGAGAAAAAATTTGAAATATATATATATATATACACACACATTTGTGAATAGATATATGAATATTATTCAGTCATAAAAAAGAAGGAAATCTTGCCATTGGCAAAAACATGTGTTGGAACTTGAGGCATTATGCCAAGTGAAATAACTCAGAAGACAAAATCAAATGCCTTATGATCTCACTTATACACAGAACCTAAAAAATAAGAAAAAGAAAGAAACATCAGAAAGTGAGCTCACAGATACAAAGAATAGATTGGCAGTTGCCAGAGGCAGCTGGGAGATAGGTGAAATTGGTAAAGGGGGGGGTTTAAAAGATACCAACTTTCAGTTATACAATAAATAAGTCATGGGAATGTAATGCATAGCATAGTACTCATAGCTATTACTGTATTGTGTATTTGAAAGTTGGTAAGAGGGTTGTATCTCTAAATTTCTTATCACAATACTGAGAAATGAATTAAATCTTCATTTCAAGAAAGAAAAGGCAATTAAAACTAAGTAAAATATTAAAAGAAAGAAGAACGAAACAGCAATTACCCATGAAACTTCAAAAAGTATGTCAATGGACAATATTGTGGAAAATCTGACCAGAGAAAGAACAAGTAAGAAGAGAGAGAGAATATGTACTTAATGGTAACATATAAAAACCCTTGTAAACGTTAAAAAATTCAAAAGAATTATACGCTTACAAATTAATACATGGAATGGAGCTAATATAAAGTTATAAAGATTTCATAATTTATTTATTAAAATATATAAGTAGTAATGTTAGAAAAAATAGAACTATGTGTGATTTATATAGAATCATTGCCTACCATAAAGCAAGTGCTCAGTAAATACACAAAGAGTAAATAAATGAATGTCAGATTGAATAATAAAACTTCAAAATTTGTGAGTTAAATATTACACAAAAGTAACTAGAATTTTTGTCATTATTGTTTTTGGTATATTTTAATCCAAGCAATATTATGTGAAATGCAGCCATGTATTTTTATTACTGTTCATCTCTTTATTTTTGCACTATTTCTCATTCGATTCCCCACTGCTCCTCTGTTTCACCTGCTGTAATGAGGAATAAATCAGTGGAATTCAGTCTCTGGGAGTTTGGCAACCTTAAAAAATTAAATAATCAAGAAAAATTAGGAAGCAGTTATTTTGAGTTTTGTACAGCAACATTTTGATTACAGATGTGAGACAAACCCACAGGCAGCTGAAATACTCCCTTCATTATTTCTCAACCATATGTATGTGAAGGAGCATGTTATTTTGATATCTGCCAAGCACATCAACACACTGAATTATGAGTTTTTTAAAAAACAAAAATCCTGTTTTCCTTGCCCTTTTTTTGTAACAGTATATATATATATATATATATATATATATATATATATATATATATATATCTGATTGCTTCATATATGCACCTTCTTCAAATAGAATAGAATATATTATAAAAGGAACTGTTATAAGATGGGTGAAGCTACTAATACAAAGGTAAGAGAAAAAGAAACAGGAGATATAACGAGCACATATTATTTACTCCATCATCAGGAGATTGCATTTAAGCCTAATTAGGGGAATATTGTTCTTTTGTTTCTAAGTCACCACAAAGTAAAATTCAGCTTTAAAGATTGTTTCTTGGGGATCCCTGGGTGGCTCAGCGGTCTAGCGCCTGCCTTCGGCCCAGGGCATGATCCTGGAACTGCCGGATCAAGTCCCACATCAGGCTCCCTGCATGGAGCTTGCTTCTCCCTCTGCCTGTGTCTCTGCCTCTCTCTCTCTCTGTGTCTCTCATGAATAAATAAATGAATAAATCTTAAAAAAATAAATAAAGATTTTTTTCTCTTTGCTTTTCCATGTGTCTAAATCTGTCTAATTGCGCTAATAATGTGTACCAAAAGTAAAAGTGATTGCATGTCACGGGAGGATATTCCTATTTCCTGATAGAGAAAATTAAAATTAATGGGATTTGAGGGATCCCTGGGTGGCGCAGCGGTTTGGCGCCTGCCTTTGGCCCAGGGCGCGATCCCGGAGAGTCGGGATCGGGCTCCCGGTGCATGGAGCCTGCTTCTCCCTCTGCCTATGTCTCTGCCTCTCTGTGTATGTGTGTGTGTGTGTGTGTGTGTGTGTGTGTGTGTGTGTGTGCGACTATCATAAATAAATAAAAATTTAAAAAAATTAATGGGATTTGAAATACAACTTTAAAGGAAGTTACGGGATCTCCATTCAAAAGGTCACATTTCTGGTGAGTCAGTAGATGACCTAGTTGATTACTATGACTGATAAAAATATATGTGTATACTATTCTTCATTAATTAATAGGATTTTCTCTACTTAGAAAATAAGCATTATAGAGGACAGAAAATAATACACCTGCTAAGGGCTAGATTTGATGGTAGTTTTTGAAAATAGCCTGTACTTATAGCCAGAAGGCCAGGATCCATAGGTGATTTTCAAAGGTTCTCTAAAATTTCAAAATTATGCCTTTTAACCATGTATATACCCATGTATTTTTTGAGAGCAAAGGATCAGCACTTATCTTCTTATTATTTGTAATCCAAAGTAGAAACTTGATCATGGAACTACTGCAAGGAACCAGTTGCATTCATAGGGATGCAAGTAAATAGAGGAAAATTCAGATTAAAGAAAATAAAGAGTTGCAACAGATTTTCTTTTATGTAACATCAGCCCAAGTATCCATAGCCATAAAAAACTATTACTGGTATATTTTATGCATCCCAAAATAGCCCTTTATGATAATTTATGATATTTCATTATGTCAACAAAAACATAAAATTGTTGGGATATAATATGGTTTGCTGATTATTTAGAAGCCATTTATTAAATAAATAAAAGGAGTTCATTTCAAACAGATTGAAAACATATATTCTCTCCTACTATCCTATCCAAGAGGAGTCAATAAAATAAATGTCTTTTGTCACCACAGAATTATAAATCTTAGCATGTATTTTCTGCTTGAATCAGCAAATAAGCCTTCAAATGGAGATTCCTTGTGATCTTTAAAATATCAATCCATTTCATAGTAGGAAGCAGGAAAAAGATAATGGAATGGCCTAAGAACACACATGTATACAGACACAGACTTTGCATACACACACAATCTTTCTTCTAAACTAAAAATACCAGTTTTTTTTCTATAAAAGTACAGTTTCAATTTTTTTCTCCTCTCTAGGACTGATCACAAGAACAGAATTTAGCACTAAACAGTGGACAAGTGAAAAGAGAAAATAAATATGCACTCATTCCTTTTTTTTTTTTTTGCTCTTATACACAAACTATCTTTTCTCTTACTTATATCATATTGCCAACTCTTTCTCTTTACCTTTAAGCTACATAGGTAAGCTATTTATCTTAAAATTAGCTAGTGATAAAGTTTGGTAACCACTGTCAAACAAACTTGGCAAAGAAATATGTTTAGTGCCTAGATATTTTCATCATTCTGTCACTGTACTTGCATTTGGCAAAGAAAGGGGAAGCAAGAGAGATGTTACCTATGCAAATAATTAGAAACTATTAAAGAATCATTGATAAAGATAAATAATAATTTATTCTCAACCTTCAAAGGAATTTTTCTGCCCTGGTCTGATTTTTTTTTCGTGGTCTGATTTTTAAGAAGGAAAGGAACACAATTATTTATAGTAATTAATTTTTATAGTAAATAATTTTATATCAATACTCTTATTCTAACATTAAATAATTTTAAAATAATATGAACTTTCTACTTACAGAATACTTTTTATTCTTACCTAATGTGTCAAATTGTTTTTTCTTCTCTGAATAAAGATTGAAAGATAGATGCTTTTTTTTTCCAATACCTCCAGATAGTTTGTCCTAGAAAACTAAAAATTTATGAGAAAATAAAGTATGCATATGTCATATAGGGTTTATTGAACATTAATGATTAAAAAGCCAGCTTTTCCCAATACATTACATGCATAAAGAAAAACATATTAATATACCAACAGTTGTAGTGATGCAAAATGACTGCCAGCAGTATTAGCCTTTTTTTCTGCAATAATTATGTTACATTAAAATAAACCAACTGGTGCAATGATGTTATTAGGTAGAAAATATATTCATAAAATTCAAAGTAGATATACAAATACAATTATAATTATCCAGAGGCACTGAATGGTAATGCAAATTATGCTTTTTAGTTTTAGACATATACATTTAACACAGAGATGATTAATTTTGCCAAGCTAAGCAGAATTATTTTATTTTTCATTTAGAAAATCACTGAATAGCACTAAACCATTTGTTCCATAATTTTGTATTAGGCTTTTTTTGTATCAGGCTTTTAAGTATTGTCTTTCTCCATTTAATTTTTCTATACAATAATAAATATGTATCCTATAAATTTGGGGAAACATAAAACAAAAGCTTGTTTTTTCACTTTAAAGGACTATCTTCAAACTACTATACCCTTAAACTGAACAATTAAGCAAGCATCAAATTCAAAAGGGCTCTTTCACTTAGGAATGCATGTACTAAACTAGATTTAAATCTGTTCAATGTTTTAGAATAGAACTCTTAAGCACTTGTGGTAGATTATTGTTTGCTGGATGAAATTTAAGAACTCCATCTGTTGAGCTTTATGTGCAAATTTTGTAACTCAGAGTTTGGATGTAATAATGTGAAATGAAAGATATGTAGCAGCAAATCATATTGCAAGTGAAGACAGATTATATGATGTGTTTAAAATGTGAGATATTTTAATTTCATACCAATATACTCAAAAGAGGATGTTAAAGTTTCTTCCTGAAAGGTACTATGACTAATTGGTCTTGGTAGACCATAAAAGAGTACAGAGTACATTGAAGGACACAAATAGTTTTGAAGATGTAAAAGAAAAAAAAAAGCATATTTTTAAATTAATAAAATAATTTCATTTGCTGAATATCAATTACTTTTTCCTGAAAAACTCTTTGAATAAAATGGACAGTTTGATTATAATGGTGGTTTGGCAACTCTGTTCATATCTATCTCTGTCAACTTGAAATAAAGAGAGAAAATGATTTTGTTTTTAATCTGAATCATCTAGCTCCTTGTGCCCATGTTTCTTAGACAAGTAAGGTGATTCATTTAACTAGTAATCCAGATGCCAAAATGTATAATAATGATTAAAATAAATGTACTGAACACTTACCCATTACAATAATATAATGGAACACATTACAACATTATGCCACTTCTTAAAGAAAACTTTTAAAATCTGATTAGTACTATGATACCCTCTCAAAGAATCTTAGAGTTCCTTTTCATCTCCTCCCTCATCTTTGAAACTACGTCATTAATAACTAGTCCTCCCTACTAGTCTGTAGGTCCCATGACATTGGGGATGTTGTTTATACAACTCATCAGTTTCTCCTCCAATAATTTTAATTTCTGGATAATTTTATTACATTGTCATGTAAATATACATGTTTACTATATATATATATATATATATATATACACAAATATAAAAGTTAGTGATAGCACAGAATATTAAGGAAACAGGATATTCAGGTTGTAATTTGAGTTGAGAAATTGGGAGTCAGTTGAATACAATTACAAAATAGTTTAAATAAATATTAAAGACTTTTTTTTTGCCTTATGCCATGCCTTTACATTATTTGCTGATTGCTAGACAAATGTATATTATCTAATAGAAACTCAGATCTATGGGCTGTTAGTGAGAAAATTTGTTAGGTTGCATAGAAGTTGAACTATTTTAATGTTTTCTATAGATATGGGTACCAGAGACTTTCAATTCCTCTAGTGTACTTGTCTTCCTCATCTTTGGGGTTTCCTATCCATGGCTTCTTAGAATGATTGTGTCATCTGTGATTTGTAATCCACTGTTATGATACTGCAGTTTGGTTAGTGATCTAATAAGATGAAGAGGAAAAACATTCTGTAATCTTTTGACTGAATTCCAGACCCCAGCTGTAGTTTCCTCAATCTATTTTTGTGACCCACTGGTTGAATTTTCACCCCTGAAGTGAGACAGAAAGGCGGGAGGGGGCCCAAGTGAGAAGGGATTTCTCTTCCTCTTGCTGGGATAAGTTTTCTGATAAAATTCTTCAGCTTAGGAAGGACGGATTTGTTACCAGAGAGTCACTGTCCGTGTTTCTTAAATTTTTTTTTTTTTTTTTAAATTTATTCATGATAGTCACAGAGAGAGAGAGAGGCAGAGACACAAGCAGAGGGAGAAGCAGGCTCCATGCACAGGGAGCCCGACGTGGGATTCGATCCCGGGTCTCCAGGATCGCGCCCTAGGCCAAAGGCAGGCGCCAAACCGCTGAGCCACCCGGGGATCCCCTGAAAAGTGATTTCAATTAAGATTCACTAATACAGGGGATCCCTGGGTGGCGCAGCGGTTTAGCGCCTGCCTTTGGCCCAGGGTGCAATCCTGGAGACCCGGGATCGAATCCCACGTTGGGCTCCCGGTGCATGGAGCCTGCTTCTCCCTCTGCCTGTGTCTCTGCCTCTCTCTCTCTCACTGTGTGCCTATCATAAATAAATAAAATTAAACAAACAAAAAAAAAGATTCACTAATACATTACACAACATTTCTGATTACTAATTGCTCTTGGGAGTAAAATCCATATATATCTATATAAGAAGAAAAGATGATAAGTAAAAAAATAGTTCTTTGAAAATTTAAGATCTTAAGTTATACTAGAAAGAGATAAATGAGTGTAGGATAATATTAATCTGTGCCCTATAGCCAACACAAATTGTGAATGTATAGGTGGATTTTGAAGTAATAAATGATAAAGATGATTTTGAAATGGAATCCTAAAAGCACCTGCAAAAATGAATGCCTGGGTAGTGCAGTCAGTTGGGTGTCTGACTCTTGATTTTGGCTCGGGTCATAATATCTGGGTTGTGAGATCAAGCCCACACTGGGCTCTGTGCTTGGTACAAGTCTGCTTGAGATTCTCTGTCCCTCTCTCTTTGCCTCTCCCAATTGTGAGCTTTCTCTCTTTCTCTAAAATAAATAAAATCTTTTTAAAAAAGGGCCTGCAAAAAATATTTACAGGATTTATATCTATATTCTCATATATGTGTAAATGTGCATGTGTGCACATGTGTAACTACATGTGTGTATGTTGTGTCACTAAAGTGAGACACTAATATTTTTTTTCAGATTTTTCTCTAAATTCCAGTTAATAAACAGTGCAATATTAGTTTCAGGTGCGAACCTAGTGATTCATCACTTATATACAATACCCAGTGCTCATGAAAATAAGCACTAATATTTAAGCATGCAATTAAATCAAAGAATTCCATGGTCACATAAGATCATCATGAATAGAAGTAATATTTGTGATCATTTAAGCCTGAATATTTGAGGTAGTATAGCATTGAATTAGCCAGCCTATTTGTACTTAGGTTGAAGATGCCAATTAGTAGCACAGAGAACAAATGTATCTAACAAACGAGATTTTTCCACATCATATTTTAAAAACTTAACTGGTTGTATAAATGTAAATATCAAAGTGTTTTACATGAATATTTTAATATCCATCCACTTTCCTGTGACATAGAAGACCTGTAAAAATTGCCTGCAAATAATGGACTGTACCTGCTTTATAGATGGCTTCTTTAAAATGGGAAACATGTTCTCTAGGACATCATCATAAGGTTCACACATATTTCACATATTCATTGCATTTCCACTTGTCTGTAAACAACTAAATTTGTGTCTTCTGATACGGAGTGTACTCATGCAATGAAACTTCAGTAAATTTAAGCCATATTTTTCCATTTCCAATTTATATCATTAGGGTACAGATAATGGAACACAGGAAATGGTATGCAACAGACTTTTGAAGTGTTCCTTTTACTGTCTTACACATGTATTGTTATAATGCTCTTATAGTGTACTACATACCTGTAATTGTATTATAAGCCATGTTATTTTTCTCTACCACAGAGCAATACAACACTCATGGCACATACCACAGCATATCAAAGTTGCCTTTTATTTCTGACAAGAGATGACTTGCTTCTCCTCTAAATATATTGTTCTTATCAACTGGGCTACTTAATATCATCTCTTCTATAGTTATAAAAATACTACCCATCACTCAAGAGCCAATCTAAATGCTATACTTTTCATGAAGCTTTTACTGAAATACCTAGCTACAATCTTAACTGAACCTACTCAGAAATTTGCTTTTATTTGTTGACATATTAAATTTGACATGATTTAGTAATGTGAACTTTTAAAATTCCAAACAGAGCTTCAGATTTCTAAAGAGAGAAAATTTTAAGACTGTTTTTAGAGTTTTAGAATCATAGCAAAATTGACAGGAAGATATAGAGATTTCTCATATACACTCTGCTCCCATACATGTAAGCCTCACATATTATCACTATTCTATCTCTATCAGAATGGTGCTTTTGCTACAACTGATGAACTCATACTGACATCTCATAATTACCCAAAGTCCACAGTTTACATCACAATTTATTCTTGGTGTTGTACATTCTATGGCTTTAGGGAAATGTATAACAATATGTTTCCACCATTATATCATTACACATAATATTTTCACTGTCATAAAAATCCCCTATGCTTCATCTATTCATTCATCCTTCAATCTCCAATTCCTTGGAACCACTTAATTTTTTATTGTATCCAAAGTTTTGGCTTTTCTAGAATGTATTTGGAAGCATACAGTATGTAAAATTTTCAGATTAGCTTCTTCCACTTAGTAATATGCATTTATGGTCCCTCCTTGTCTGTCCATGCTTCAATAGTTGATTTCCTCTTGACAATTCATTTCTTTATCCACTATCTTGAAGTCAGGGTACATTGGACAACAACCCCAATGTTGTCCTTATTCAAACTTTAGTTGTCTACTCTGGTTCTTTATCTCTTCTACTTATAGTTTTGGATCACTTTGCCAATATCTACAAAAATAATTTGTGGGGATTTTGACTGAGATTGCATTGAATCGAAAGATCAAGTTGAGAAGAACTGACTTGATAATATTGAGTGTTCCTGTGTATTAACATGAAATATTTCTCCATTTATTTAGTTCTTTGATTTAATTTACCAGATTTTTGTGGTTATGTCATATAGATCTTATACAAATTTTGCTAGATCTATACCTAAGTATTGCTGAGAGTAGATCTCATAGGTCTTTTACTACAGTAATAATAACGACAAAACTAGGAACTGATCTCTGAGAAACAAGAAAAAGCCAGAGTTAGCCTGTAGTTTTTCCTTTTTTCTTTGCAGTCAATGGGAAGACAACTTCTGGAAAATAACATGACTATGTAATTTCTTTATAAGAAAGTACAGACATTTATGTACAGATATAGGGCCAAAGAATAACTTTGATGTTCTCCTCTAGTCAAATAATTTACCAATAGCTAACAGGTATTGAATGTTTACTATTTGACAGACCCTCAGGGCTTAACAAGTACTAGTTTACAACATAACTTATGAATTGGAACTATTATCTATAATTTAACTTTGTGGAAACTCAAGTCCTTTCTAGGTTTAAAAGCTTGCTCAAGGTTACAGACATAACAATTGGCTGAAGGCTGATTCTGAAATTGATATATTTTTTAAAGATTTTATTTATTTATTCGAGAGAGAGAGAGAGAGAGAGAGAAAGAGAGAGGCAGAGGGAGAAGCAGGCTCCACGCAGGGAGCTTGACATGGGACTAGATCCCCGGTCTCCAGGGTCAGGCCCTGGGCTGAAGGTGGCACTAAACCACTGAGCCACCCCAGCTGCCCTGAAATTGATATTTTTAATGAACTTCCCATCCTGCCTTTAGTTCTTAATTTCATATCTTAAACCATTAATACTGGATTTTAAAAAAATTCACATCATTGTTTATTTGATCAAAGTATACCATGGGAGACTTACTGTCACACATCACAAGAGTTGATGGGAATTAGTGATATAAATTTCTACAAATGGCACTCTAAGAAAACTACTCGCAAAAACCAATCTGTGATACTGTGCAAAAGATTTTAAAGACTAAAAGTGTGCTGTAGAGGGATTAACAGGTTTATATTCTTTATATCCACACTATCCCTTTATTTGCTTTGTTTAAATACTATAGTGAGATATAATTTACATACCACCCAATTCACTCATGTAAAGTATACAATTCAAGCTATTTTTAGGATACCCACAGATATGTGCAATTATCACAACAAAATTTAGAATACTTTCATTGCCTCAAAAAAATACTCTGCACAAATAAGCCATCAGCCTCTTATCTATCTTCCTCATCTCCAGCCCCAAGCAACCATGAGTCTATTTTCTATCTCTATAGATTCCCTTTTTTGGAATTCCATCTGAATAGAATAATATATGGACTTTACATGAATGACTTCTTTCATAATGATTTTGAGATTTATATAAGTTATAGTATATGTCAGTACCTCATTCATTTTTAGGGTTGGATATTATCCCATCACATGGATATACCACATTTGTTTATCCATCTGTCCATTGACAAATATTTGTGTTGTTTCCACCACTTGGAAATTATCAGTAATCCTTCTATAAATATTCATGTGCAAGTTTTTTGTGTATGTATACATATTTTTTAAATTTTTCTTGGATATAACTAAGACAGGAATTGGGGGGGTATATCACAACTCTGTTTAATCATTTGAAACTGCCACACTCTTCCAAAGTGGTTACACCATTTTTCCATTCCCATTGGCAGTGCAGGACAGTTCCAGTTTCTCCACTTCCTTGTTAACATTTGTTATCTGACTTTTCAATTCAATTTCAATCTCATTTCTAGTCATCCTAGGGTGTCAAGTGATATCTCATTGTATTTTTTATGCATCTTCCTGATGACTAATAATGTTGAGCACCTTTTCATGTATTTATTGGCCATTTGTCTTCCTTGGAGAAATATGTTTAGATCATTTGCCCATTTTTTGAAATGAGTTATCTTTGTTGTTGAGTTGTAAAAGTTCTTTATATATTTTAGATACAAGTCCCTTGTTGGGATACAGGACTTAATTTTTTTTAAGATTTTATTTATTTATTCATGAGAGACACAGAGAGAGAGAGAGAGGCAGAGACATAGGCAGAGGAAGAAGCAGGCTCCATGCAAAGAGCCCGACGTGGGACTCAATCCCTGGTCTCCAGGGTCACACCCTGGGCTGAAGGCGGTTCTAAACCGCTGAGCCACCTATACTGCCCGGGATATAGGACTTAAAAACATTTTTTTCCCCACTCTGTAGGTTGTCTTTATAGTTTCTTTACTGTGTACTTTGAAGTACAAAAGTTTTAATTTTGATGAAGTCCATTTTACCTATTTTTCCCATTGTTTCTCACGCTTTTGGTGTCATAGCTAAGAACCCTTTGCCAAATTCAAGGTATGAAGATGTACTCATGTTTACTTCTAAGAGTCTGTAATTTTAACTCTACATTTAGGCCTTTGATCCATTTTGAGTTAAATTTTGTATATGGTGTTAGGTAAGATCAACCTTCATTCTTTTATGTGGCTATCCAGTTGTCCTAGCACCATTTGCCAAAAAGCATATTCTATTGACATTAAACAATCCTGGCACCCTTGTAGAAAATCACCTGATAATATATGTGTAGGTTTATTTTCAGACGCCTGATTCTATTCTATTGGTCTATGTGTTTATCCTTGTGCCAGAACCACATTTCTGTATTACCAAAAAAAATTTTTAATAATAACATTATAATACCCGTATCCATGAGACTTTGTGGTATTGGTATACACTCTGAACCATAACTGTATATATATATATATAATTTTATTTAATCTCTACATTAATCTATATAAATAATATCATATATGCAAAGGCCACCTGGCCTATGTCACTGCATTTCCCAATGCCTCAAGGCTTTTCACTTAATATATAATATAATCTCTAAATAGAGTTGACAATGAGTTTTATTCCTAATAAATATAAGAAAACGAGGGGTATTACCAAACTGTAGAAAACCATAATATTGGAATTATGGTTGTTTGCATGGCCTTTCTTTATGAAATTCCACTCATAATTTGTTATATAAATATTTCAAAAGCCTCACTCATAAAATAGCAGGCAACGGCCTTAGCAATGCATTTATCTCAATGGATAAACATGTTAAATTTACTCAACTTAAATTTTTATTTCAGATTCCTTATTTCAAGTTATAGATCTTAGTCTTCATGTGAATTTTGAGGTTTTAGAAGCTCACATAAACTGATTTTATAATGACTATGTAACTGATAATTTTTATTTCTTGCTGTTTTCTACACTATACTAAATTATGTAACAAATTCTTACTATGTCCTAGAGTTATAATACCAATTTGTTGTACTGAAATGTTTTTGTTGTTGTTGTTGTTGTTTAATTGACAAAACTTCTCAATGCATAGTGATAATTAAGAATTTATATTTGGAATACAAAATACATTAACAAGATATAAAAATGCATCTAAAACATAATCATTAATACACAGCTATTTAGGGCAGCACAGGTGGCTCAGCGGTTTAGTGCCACCTTCAGCCCAGAGCCTGATCCTGGAGACCTGGGATTGAGTCCCACATTGGGCTCTTTGCATGGAGCCTGCTTCTCCTTCTGCCTGTGTCTCTGTCTCTCTTTCTCTCTCTGTGTGTGTCTCTCATGAATAAATAAAATCTTTAAAAAAAAGTACACAGCTATTTACATGAATATTTATATAGTTATTATCTTAAATCATGTTTACTATAATTCATATAGTTTTATACTTACATGTGTCACTATAAACATCCACTTTCCCACACAAAATACATATTTACATTCTTAAATTTGAAAAGATGTCCATAATCTTGACCAAGTGAATCAAAAATATATTTTGAGGTTTGAGGAAGGATGTCTCAAAGAAAACCAAGAACATTGCCAGTAAAATAGTAACAGTATTTCTCAAATCAATCTTTATGTGTTAAGGTTATAAAATACAATTTAAAAATGGCCTTTTAGGGGCACCTGGGTGGTACAGTCGGTTGAGCCTCTGACTCTTGATTTCAGCTCTGGTCCTGACCTCAGGATCATGAGATTGAGCTCTGCCTGGGGCTCCCTACTCAGAGTAGAGTATGCTTCAGATTCTCTGCCTCTGCCATCCCCACACTTGCTCATGCTCTCAAATAAATAAAATCTTTAAAAAATAATCCAACATTTTAAAATTAAAATTCCCCTTTAATTATGGTTAGCTGTTTATGTCTTTTTTTTTTTAGTTTCTTAGGCAGAAAAATTGTTCTTAAAGTACTTTTGTCAGAAAAGATGTCTAGTATCTTAGATATTAGATGAAATTCACAACAAATACTACCTGATGATCAAGTTTTTTATACATTCCAGAATGTCAGAGTAGAAAAGTATTTTTCTTAAGTTGATGAGCCACATATGGAAATAAATTATCCCTTCATGGTAGCTGAGTGGTGGTGGTCTTAAATGGATTATTCTTCTATTTATCCACTTCATTTTATTTCCCATTCAATAAATTTCCAAAGGCATTTCAAGAGTTTTAATAATCATCTATCCAGTTAGTAATGAACTTTAAACTCAAAGTATTCAGAGGAAAACTATGAAGAAACAGCATACATCCAGATAAAGTAAAGATAATAACTATATAATATAAGGAGGATAATTTTTCCTAGGGACAACTGCCTCTTGTTTCAAATTTAAATTCACATTCATATGCTCCTTCTCTAATTCATGCCTTATTGCTTGATGGTCATAACTATACTGAGATATTTAAATTATTTTAAATCTGTCATAATTTAGAAAACATTTTCAAAACATTTCAGACATTATTATTCACTTGAAATAAAAAAAAAGGTCACTTTCTTGTCTTTATTTTGTATTTAATTACCACATAAATAACTTTTAATGTGAAAAATGCTTAATATCCAATTTTGAAAATATATTTGCTAAGGTAAAGCAATCATCTGGAGCCATAAAAACTATACAGATTACACTTAGGTGTAGTGCATAATTTCAAACCATAGTTTGGCTACTGATACAAGAGTTAGGTAAGATCAATAAAAGTAATTTATGAGAGTTGATGGCAACATGTTTTTATAATAAAAAATATTATTTTTTGTAGCTTTGTTTGTAAAACTGGTGTTATATATCCTATAGATCAGTAAAATTCAGAGTAGATTCATATGCTTATGTACACATTGAGTTATTTTTTCCCAGGGAATCAGTGGTTAAACACTACTAGCACATCACTGGATATATTTCTATGCATATTCTGGCTGATTTATTTGTTCTAAATCCCTTAGGAATCCAGTTTCTCATCACTAAGCCCTAAGGACTTAAGACAAGTGTGCAAAAAATGAAGTTTCTATGAATGTGATCAATTATCTGATTCACTTGATATGTACGTGGGTCTTCTGCACACACACACACACATACACACAAAATCTGAAACTGCAAGTGGATACTAAATAATCCAGCAACTTTGCCTTTATTGATGTCATTAGATAAATGAAACTGTGTCTCTTATGCTTTACATTTTTTAAAAGTAGAAATCAGGAACTATGCCCAATAGAAAATGAATCATATAGTAAATACACCAAATGATCTCCAGAAAGTTCCTTTCTTTATACTTGAGACCAATATATTACATATAGTCCAAATAACTTAACCTGACAGTAATGAGGTATGTAGTATCTTTGTCTTTCCAGAAACCTCCATGGTCATTACTAGTGATATACTGTTTTATCAGTAAGGAAAAAATTAAACTACATGAATCAGGTATTGTAAATAAAGAAAAGAACAGTATAAGCATTAAGTTTCTAGAGAATGTGGAGTATTAGAAAGTCAATTATAGATGACATATTATCGAACTTCATGATTTTTAATGTAGCTTCAATCAACTGGACATTTAGTGTGTTCCACATACTATCCCAAATGTATTAGTTCTATAAAGTAAGAATTATCACTATTCTCACATGTAGATTAAGAAAATATATATAAACAAGTATACACACAGGTGTGCGTACACATTCACATGGACGGAAAATGTTTAAAGATCACATAACAAGAATAGAACCAGGATTTGAACTCAGTTTTCTCAAAATTTCAAGATATCTCAATAAGGATTAGAGTTTTAAAATGCAAATATATGTAAACATTTAAAAATAAAATCAGGGCACCTGGGTGGCTCAGTGGTTGAGCATCTGCCTTTGGCTCAGGATGTGATCCCACGATTCCAGGTTCGAGTCCCACATCATGCTCCCTGCATGGAGCCTGCTTCTCCCTCTGCCTATGTCTCTGCCTCTCTCTCTCTCTCTCTCTGTGTCTCTCATGAATAAATAAATAAAATCTTTTAAAAAATTAAAATTAAAATAAAATCACATTATACATCTGAAGTAGAGTATTTCATGACAGTAACTACAAATTTCATCTCCATTGAATTTCCTATCCAGAGAAGATAGGGAGAAATACACACACACACACACAAACACACACACACACACACACACACACAAACTGAATACAGAATTTGAAGAGATAAAAATAATCTTAAAGTTTTGTCAATTCAGTTCTCTCATTTTATAGATTAGTTAGTGAAGCACAAAAAACAGAGTTTGGCTTTAGCTCTAAATACCAGAACCAGAAATTCTGGATTTTTAAAGATTTTATTTATTTTAGAGAGAGAGAGACAGAGACAGAGTATAAGCAGGGGGAAGGGCAGAAGGAGAGGGAGAGAAAGAATCTCAAGCAGACTCCCCACAGGTTGTGGAGCCCAATGCAGGGCTTAATCCTACCACCCAGATCATGACCTGAGATGAAACCAAGGGTCAGATGCCTAACTGAAGAGCCACCCAAGTGCCTCTCCTAGAATAACTTTTAAAGCTTAACTTAGAGCATGGCATTAATATCATGATTCTTACATCGTCAATAAACTTTTCAGTTATATATCAGGGGAAAAAGAATCATGAAATAATGACTTCTTTTTTACTTCTTGTTGAAGCATGTTTACATTTATTTCATTTTTAATAAGATAACTGGTATTCAGAAGTTATATATTAAATTCAAAATATAATCTCAAAATGTATTTTTCATAATCTGTATAAAACTACTTTGAATATAAATTATGATATTTTATTTAGAATTCTTGTCTGCAAAGTGTGTTAGAGGACAAATTTACAGATTATAGTAATTCCTTTGTATCCCAACCCAAGCTAATGACTAGAATTGGATAGTAAAAAAAATTGAATTACATGACTGAGTTAGAAATAGCCACTTAGGCTTTTTAGCCTGTCTCCCTGAAAGCAGTAGAACCAATTTAATCAAACAGTGTGAAGAGAGTGACAGATGAAAAGCACATCAATCCTAGTAGGTCTGGCATGACTTGAAAGACAAAATCTATCACAATGAATTAAAAGCACAATGTAAAAGGGAAACAGACAGAAAGACTTGATTTACATGCCTGCTCTATCAGAGCAAGGATAAAGATTGCAGAAGTCATTCTCTGGAAGCACAATCTAGCTATAGAGGGTGAATGTCAGGCCAGCAGAGCTCACAAATGACAAAGCAGTGGAAACCCTATATCTAACTTTCAGCCATTAGCTGAATCACTTAAAGATCAGAACAACTTGCAAAATATTTAACACAAAGGAAAGTTTAGATAAAGTACTTTAAAGACATTAAGATTTTTGGAGCACTTTTAGAATTCTATTAGAAAATTGATAAATATGGGATGCTTGGGTGGCTCAGTGGTTGAGCATCTGCCTTCACCTCAGGGCAGGATCCCAGAGTCCCAGAATTGAGTCCTGCATTGGGCTCCCCATGTGAAGCCTGCTATTCCCTCTACCTATGTCTCTGCCTCTTTCTTTGTGTCTCTCGTGAATAAATAAAATCTTTTTTAAAAAAAGAAAAGAAAAAAAATTGATTGTAGTTAATAAACTAGAGAAAGAAAGGGCTAAATGTTATGTGTCCAATTTGTAACGTCCTAGCTATAATCTGAATTTTGTAATATTGGTAAGGATCCCTCATTACTAGACATATCAACTTATTTTTAGATAATCTTCATATGGGCAGCCCCGGTGGTGCAGCGGTTTAGCGCCACCTGCAGCCTGGGGTGTGATCCTGGAGACCCTGGATCAAGTCCCACATCAGGCTCTCTGCATGGAGCCTGCTTCTCCCTCTGCCTGTGTCTCTGCCTCTCTCTCTCTCTGCATCTCTATGAATAAATAAATAAATAATCTTAAAAAAATAAGATAATCATCATACATAAAAAGTCCAGGAAATAGTATAAATGAATTCTTTACTTTTCCCACACTCTTTGTTTTAAACTTTGAGGGATATCTAACATACAAAAAGTTTCAAATAATTAATGTGTATATGTTGTTAAGTTTGGACATTGCATACACCTATCATACCATCACCACACACAAGGTAACAAAGACATCCATCACCTTCAAAATATTTCTTGTGTTTCCTTTGTGTGTGTATGTGTATGGCATGCTTTGAGAATGCTTTGAATGAAATCTACATTCTGGGATCCCTGGGTGGCGCAGCGGTTTGGCGCCTGCCTTTGGCCCAGGGCGCGATCCTGGAGACCTGGGATCGAATCCCACATCGGGCTCCCGGTGCATGGAGCCTGCTTCTCTCTCTGCCTCTCTCTCTCTCTCTCTGTGACTATCATAAATAAATAAAAATTTTAAAAAAAATCTACATTCTTAGCAAGTTTGCAAGTGTATACTATCATATTTGTTATATACAGACTATGTTGTATAGCAAATCTCCAGAACTTCTTCTCTTTAAAACTGCAACTTTATACCCATTGAGAAACATCTTCCCATAACTCCTTCCTCTAATCCCCTGCCAATCACCATTCTGCTCTGTGGTTCTCAAAAGAGTTTGATTATTTTATGTACTCCGAATAAGTAAAATCATGCAGTACATGTCTATCTATGGCTTACTTCACTTCTATGACTTACTTCACTTAGCATAATATCTTCTAGGTACATTCATGATGTCCCAAATGGTAGGATTTGGAAAGGATTTTCTTTTTAAAAGTAGAGTATTATTTTATAGTATGTATATACCATGTTTTCTTTATCCACACATCTGTGGAGGACATTTGGATTGTTATCCTGACTACTATAAATAATGCTGCAATAAACATTGGAGCACAGATATCTATTCAAAATTCAGATTTAAATTCTTTGGGATATATATACAGCAGTGGGATTGTTGGATCATACGGTAGTTCAATGTTTTATTTTTTGGGAACTCTGTACTATTTTCCATCTTGGCTGTACCATTTTACAGTCCCAAGAGCAGTATACAATGGTTCAAATCTCTTCATATCCTCACCAGGACTTATCAATTTTTTAATAGATATTTTAACTGGTTTGAGGTGGTATCTCACTTTCATTTTCATTTGTATTTATCTGATGATTACCACCTTTTCTTATATCTCCATTGATTAAATATCTATCCATGTCTTTTACATTTTTAAAAGATTTAATTAATTAATTAATATATCTATTTATTTATGAGAGAAAAAACAAGTGAGAGAGAGCACAAGTGTGGGAAGGGGCAGAGGGAGAGAGAGAATCAGACTCCCTGCTGAGCAGGAAGCCCAATGTGGGACTCAAACCCAGGACCGTGGGATCATGACCTGAGGTGAGGGCAGACACTTAATAGACTGAGCCACTCAGGCACCCCAAGTCTTTTGCATTTTTAAAATTGAATTATTTGTTTTGTTTTTACTGTTCTCCTCAAACTCTTCCAAAAAGTCAAGAAGGGAACACTCCCAGATTCATTTTACAAGGTCAGCCAGCATTATCCCCATATCAAAGTCAGATAAGGACACAAGAAATTATAGGACAATATCCTTGATGAACAAAGATGCAAAAATCCTCAAAAGAATTGTGGAACACCACATTCAATAGCACATTACAAGGAACATACACCATGATCAAGTAAGACTTATTCCTAGGATGTAAAGAGAGTTCAACATATGCATAATAAAAATGCTCAACAAATGAGGTATAGAAGGAATGTATCTCAACATAATAAAGGCCATATATGATGAAATCATACTCAGTGGTGAAAGCTGAAAGCTTTTCCTTTAGTATCAGGGATATGGTAAGGATGCCCATTATCACCACTTCTATTCAACAAAGTAGTAGGAATCACAGCTAAAGCAATTAGGCAAGAAATAAAAGGCAGCCAAATAGAAAGGAAGAAGTAATATTGTGTCTATTTGCTGATGATCTTATATACAGAAGACTCTAAAGATTCTAAAAGAAAAAAAAAGACTTTTATAAATAATAAACAAATTCAGCACAGTAGCAGGACACAAAAATCAACATGCAGAAATCAGTTGCATTTCTATGCCTGAATACATACTATCTGAAAAAAGAAATTTAAGAAAATCCTATTTACAATAGCATTAGCAAGATTAGAATAATTGATAATAAACCTAACTAGGGAGGTTAAAGTTTGTACACTGAAAACACTGCTGAAAGAAATCAAAGACAAATAAATGCAAAGACATGTCATGTTCACATATTGGAAGACTTAATATTGTAAAAATGTCCATACTATTCAAAGTGATGTACAAATTCCAGGCTATTCCCATCAAAATTCCAAAAATTATTTCTTTTAACAAAAATAGAAGAAAATTAATCATAAAATTCACATGGAACAACAAAAGATCCAAAAGAGCCAGAATAATCTTGAGAAAGGACAAAACTGAAGACATTACACTTTCTGATTTCAAAATATATTACACAGCTATAATAATCAGTAGTATCGCACAACATAGAGACATATAGACCAATGAAATAGAAGGCCCAGAAAAAAACCACACAGATACAGACAACTGTTTTTTGATAAAGATGTCAAGAATATACAACAGGGGAAGAATAGTCTCTTTGAGAAATGATATTGAAAAATGGATTTTGAAATGCAAAAGGATGAAATTGGATTCATACCTTACCACACATACAAAAATAAACTCAAAATGGATCACAGACTTGAACATAAGACCTGGAACTATAAAAAACAAAACAAAACAAAACAACAACAAAAATCCTGAAGAAAGCAAAGTAGAGGGGAAAACTTCATGACATTGGTTTTGAGGATGATTCAATGGATGTGATATCAAAAACAGTAAACTAAAGGTAAAAATATACAAGTGGGACTGCATTAAACTAAAAAGCTTCTGCACAGCAAAGGAAACAGTTCCATAATCTTTATTAATCCCATTCCCATTTGTGGAGAGTCTCTATTCTTATCCTTCTCTTCCACCCAACTATCTCCCATCTCATTGTCTTTCTCTTATTCTTCTAGCTTTCACATCCCTTCTTTTTTCCTTCAAAAAGAAGGAAATTCAAAAATTACATAGCCTTAGAGTTAGTATTTTTTTAATGTGGAAGTTGATTCTGGTTCTTCATATTCTGTCCTCAAGGATAGAAATAAAGGAAGAGAAAATATCCCAACTCAGTTTCGGACTACAACATCTGAGGTGAAAACATTGTCCTCTTAATAGTACTGGAGCTGATAAATCTATAATTAGTTTTCCTATCACTTAAAAACATCTGTTGATTTTATCAGTAATTCTTAAGGCTTTTTTTTCAAGTATCCTAATTCAGCTGGCCAAATAATTTGCCATGGAGGTTCCCTACTCCATAATGTTAATAGGACAATCACTTCTCAGCCTTTTGGCTAAGATCAAATACAGAATGTTAATAGGATGGGTGGGATATGGTGATAACTCTGTTTTGCCAATAATGTGAAATTATTTAAGCATGTGTGTGTTTTTTTGTATTTCCTGAATAATTACCAACTTAAATATTTGAATATATACACACATATATTTTTATACTGGACATATATTTTTATACTGGACAAGAAGAGAGGGTTGTCTTTTGTTAAATATACACGATGGATCTAATTCTTGACTTTATACTTGCTACTCTGTTGTTAAATAAGTGAATAAATATGTTAAAGCATAGGCATTTGCAAATAAATTTTGATATTATATATTATAAAGAACAATAAACTAACAAAGGTTCCTCAGTTTTCAAAGGATTTTTAGCATCGTTAGTTATTTCCTAGGAAGTAAATTATGTAGTTGATTTTCCTTAAAGACAGAATGAAGAGTTAGAATGCAATACTTCACTACTGAAGAAGGATCAAGCTGAGAGTAGATTTAGTTTAAAAACAAAACCTTATTTTTGAAAGCAACTCATAAAACTGTAAAATGTAGACTAAAATCACTTTGACTTCAAGTGAAGAGGACTTCAGATAAATCGTTAGGAAATAATACTTTAAAATGAACGTGGGGGCCCGAAACTCAAGGTTTAAGACATTCAGCTATGACTAAAGAATGAAAAACTTTAAAGAAATACCTTTAGCATAGTTTTCTCACTTTATAATTTTGAGCCTTTGGAACATTTATATTTGAAATTTTACTTCAATAAAAAAGTGCATTCCTCAACTTTGAAAGTTCAAAGATTTTAGAGAAATGTGATAGTTTATATTCTTGTTAGTCCCTTCAAATATTGGATAAGCAGGACTTATGATAAAGGGAGTCAAATAACAGAAAAAGTAAAACATTTATATCTACCTAAAGCACAATAAGTATATCCTCCACATTATGTTTTCAAAACTAATATATCAGTTTCTAAGAAAAAGCTTACTTTTTAAAAGTTTCCTTGATAATTGAGGTAGTTTGCAAAATGACTAGTCAACATTAAATCTAAAAATAATCTAGTCAACTGGTTCAGCCTTTTTTTCTGCCTGTTAAATGGTCATATTTCTCCTTTGTAAGTCACTGTGCATATCTAATGGAAATCAGATTTTATGACTGTCATACCTCTCATATTCAATTTTTTTAGAGATTTTATTTATTTATTCATAAGAGACACATAGAGAATGTCAGAAACATAGGCAGAGGATTCTGACAGGGAGCAGGATTCCTGCAGGGAGCCCGATGTGGGACTCGATCCCAGAACCTGGGGATCACTACCTGAGCCAAAGGCAGACACTTAACTACTGAGCCACTCAGGTGCCTCTCAAATGTTATTTAAAAGGATCAAAAAAATAAAAAAATAAAAAAAATAAATAAAAGGATCAAATCCCTCCTCCCCTCCCCCACAGAATTCCTTTTAAGAAATAAATTTCTAGGAAAGGATTACACTTAGAAAAATCCTATCTAAAGTGAGTATACCCATAAGTGCTTCAAGAGTAAATGTTTTCTGGATACCAGAAACCTCTGCTGGAAAAACTGTTAGCACCAAATTGAAACTTTAGGATTATTATAAATGTAGATTGTAAATATTATCTCACTAAAATATAAACATATCTTCTATGCAAAACTCAAGATCACAGTAACAAAAAAGTACTATCTTTAGTCTGGTCTTTAAACTTGATATAAGAAGATCTCTTTGTAACACTGAAATTAAGCTTCTATGGCCAGATATAAACAACCTCATTAAATACTTAAAATTGGCTATATATATATATATTCCTTCAGTTACTCTTTGGAGAAATTATACAAAAGTTTCCCAGAATCGCAGTCCTAAAAAGAATCTCAAATATCTAAGAAGAATCAGTGCAGATTTTGAAACTCCTCTTTAAACCATAAAGATAGCTGACATAACAGCAAAGTCTCCAAGGTATCAAACTACTTAGAATTTTATTTTATTTTAATTATTATATGCTATCCTTACTTTGATGTTTGGTAAAATAATTACTACAACTCTTGTCCATAAAGAATTTTGGCTGCCTTTGGGTCCTGCCCAGTTCTTATAATTTCCAAAACCTTTGTTAAAATCCACATCCTAATGGGGGTGAATGGGTGATGGGCACTGAGGGGGGCACTTGACGGGATGAGCACTGGGTGTTATTCTGTATGTTGGCAAATTGAACACCAATAAAAAATAAATTTATTATAAAAAAATTCCACATCCTACATTCAAATTTATTTCCACATACATTATATTACTCCATGGATTATTTGCTGCATAGTAAAACTGATTAGAATTATTTTAGCTTAGAATATATAGCATTTATAGAATGTATTTTTATTTGGAATTTATATTATAGTTTTATCTGAATAGACAGTAGAGGATTTCAGGTGTCAGAGAGGAAACAAGTAAAGAAGAGAACCATTTTAGCTCTGTTGAACTACAAAGAGACTGCATCATATACAGAGCAAGATGTAAGTAAAATTGTTTTAAAATCTGTCTATAGGGGCAGCCTGGGTGGCTCAGCGGTTTAGCGCTGCCTTCAACCCAGGGCCTGATCCTGGAGACCCGAGATGGAGTCCCACGTTGGGCTCCCTGCATGGGGCCTGCTTCTCCCTCTGCTTGTGTCTCTGCCTCTCTGCCTCTCTCTCTCTCTCTCTCTCTCTGTCTCTGTCTCTCGTGAATAAATAAATAAAATTTTTATAAAAAGAAAATCTACCTATAGGAACATGTGATAACCTTTACCTATCTCCAAGCAGAAAATGCTAGAAAGCAAAACATCTGCTAAATCAGAGTATTTACTCTGTAAATAAATCAGAGATTTACTCTGGAAACTTTTTTTTTTTTTTCCCCCAGGAGACTCAATGGGATCTGGAAACAACAATAGAAGGCGGGATAAAAAGTTAAGTAAAAAATAAGAGAACAAAGTAAAGTTTGCTATAGAAAAGTACTGCTCTTGGGATCCCTGGGTGGCGCAGTGGTTTGGCGCCTGCCTTTGGCCCAGGGCGCGATCCTGGAGACCCAGGATCGAATCCCACATCAGGCTCCCGGTATATGGAGCCTGCTTCTCCCTCTGCCTGTGTCTCTGCCTCTCTCTCTCTCTGTGACTATCATACATAAATAAAAAAAAAAAAAAAAGAAAAGTACTGCTCTTATTTTCCCATCCAATGTACAGAATGGGAACAGGGACTTATCCACCTAGAGAGAGTTAGTGGGGGCCTTGCAGTTTCAAGAAAAACTCAAAGGCTCAGGAAGAAAAAAAAAAAAAAACAATCATCATCATTGTCAAAGGCTGCTTTCACATTCAGATCCACCTGCTTCAGGACAGGAAATTGTGACAGAGAAATTGTGCAAACTGATGGTTGCCAGAGGGGAGAGAAGTGGGGGAATGGTCAAAATGGGTGAAGGGGAGTGGAAGACCCAGGCTTCCAGTTATGGAATGCATATGTTATAAGAATAAAAGATTCTGTATAGGGAATATAGCCTATGGTATTGTATGGTGACAGCTGGTAGCTGCACTTGTGGTAAATATAGCATATAGACTCGTCCAATCATTATACTGTACACCTGACACTAATATAACGTTGTGTCAAGTATACTTTAATTTTAAAAAAGTGGGGAGAGTTGTACCAAGGAAATATTAGCAGTACAAGACATTTCTTAGGAAAATAAATCTGACATGCAGATTGACATGAACTGGTCAATGATCTCAGGATTAATACCTGAGGAATAAGAAGGAAGCAGAATTGAACAGAAGGAAGAGCTGAAATCTAGCTCGGTTACAACAAAAGCCTGAGCAAATTCTCTAGTGATTCTGGATCTCGGATCTTCATACTCAATCATTAGCCAGTGTTTAGATGGAGACTTTCACAGGAAGAGGGAGGTGACATTTTTTGAGGTGTGACTTTTTTTTTTTTTTTTTTTTTTAGCTGAGACAAGGGGGAGAAGGATTTAGCCAAGACTGTTGGCTGTTAACAGCCCAATTACCTGGGAAACTAAAGCTTGAGTTCTACAGGGTAAATCTAGACAACATATGACATAGCTCACTACAGTTCACCCTTTAACTCAGACAACTTTTGAAATCCCAGTGGCATTAACTAAAACATTTATTATGACTGTATCAAGTACTAATTCTCCCTCAGCTGAATCCTATTGCCTTAAGTTTTCCTCAGACCCTGATGACAAGAGTATGTCCCATTAAGGTTCATGCATGTAAATGCCCAAATCAGAGTCAATTTCCACAGAAAAACTCAACTTGTGATTTGTACTAACAACAATGCTCCGTGATCCACTTAGCAAATTTATACTTTCAAATACCTGCAATTCTGGACCCTATAGGTTTAGAGATTCTGGTTTGTAGAAGATAGATTTTTCTACTAGGTACTCTAGCAAGAGTTCCATTAGTCTTCAAATTGAGACTATTCCCTGCCTATTCATTTCAATATTCTTATGCCAAGATACTAGCAGTCAGAAGAGAAGTCATCTACCTTTGAAGGAGAATGAATTCTAATCATTGGGATAAGATAGACTTGCTGTGACACAATGGGATCAGGGAAAATATACAGCACCCAGGAGATCCACTTAGTGTGTCTTTAACTCTGCATTCTAATGTTTATGGTAAACTGACAAATACAGCATCAGAGCCTGAGTCAAGTATGATGTATGAGGCTCTTAGGGACAAAGATTTGGGTCACCTTACAAGTGAGCCACCTATTCCAGCAGAGGTTATAGCTGAAGATGAAGAGACTGGAATCGATGATAAAGAATTTCATGAATATCAGATATGGCCTTGAGACCAAATAGTAGAAAAGTATTATTATTTGTTCCAGTAATCATTATCTTATAAATTTCTCAGACAAAAAATAGGAGAAGAAAAGTTTTAAAGAGCTCTATTAATGGACTGTGATATGAGACATACTGCAACCATTATATAGGATCAAGATTAATAAAAGGAAAATAATAGATCTTTGGAGTTTAAAAATAAATATAATAGATATTACTTAGGGAAAAGTTAAGCAAAGTCTTCATGAAAATAAATCATAGCTAAAATATCTCACATAAATTAGAAATAAGAGTATTTTTTGAAGAGGAAGATATACATATCAGATATTTAAAAAAATATGAAAGAAAATAAAGGCAAGAGAAGTTCCTAGAACTGAAGACCTCAAGTCTCTAGATTGAAAGTGCTTACATAATAATGTCAACTAAAATATAAAGAGACCCATGAAATATGTTTCATCAAATTCTGGAACACTGGAAATAAAGGTTTGCCATTAAAAGTGTGTAGGTAGAAAAAATTAAACATGCAGAAATTATATTGTACTTGGTCACATAAAATAAGTGAAGATGAAAATAGAATTTCTTTTTTTTTAAATATTTTATTTATTTACTCATGAGAGACACAGAGAGAGAGAGGCAGAGACATAGGCGGAGGGAGAAGCAGGGTCCATGCAGGAAGCCTGATGCGGGACTCGATCCCAGGACCTCAGGATCATGCCCCAAGCCAAAGGCAGATGCTCAACCGCTGAGCCACCAAGGCATCCTGAAAATAGCATTTCTCAAAAAATATGACAAAAAATAATTCTCTGATTTCAAAATTCTGTAAGAAAACACAAGAAAAATAAGTTTGAGGACAGAAAAAATATATTTTCAGTGTCGTAATTTTTTTTTATTGAAGTTCAATTTGCCAACATATAGTATAACACCCAGTGCTCATCCCATCAAGTGCCCCCCTCAGTGCCCATCACCCAGTCACTCCATCCCCCCACCTGCCTCCCCTTCCATTACCCCTTGTTCATTTCCCATAGTTAGAAGTCTCTCATGTTTTGTCACCCTCTCTAATTTTTCCCACTGGTTTTCCCTCCTTTCCTCTATAATCCCTTTCACTATTTCTTATATTTCCCATATGAGTGAAACCATATGATTGTCCTTCTCTGACTTACTTCACTCAGCATAATAACCCTCCAGTTCCATCTATGTTGAAGCAAATGGTGGCTATTTGCCATTTCTAATGGCTGAGTAATATTCCATTATATAGATAGATGATAGATAGATAGATAGATAGATGATAGATAGATAGATAGATAGATAGATAGATAGATAGATAGATGACAGATAGATAATAGATAGATTATATATATTCCAGATATATATATTCATATATGGAATATATATATCACATCTTCTTGATCCATTCATCTATCAATGGACATCAAGGCTTCTTTCACAGTTTGGCTATTGTGGCCATTGCTGCTATAAACATTGGGGTGCAGGTGTCCTGGTGTTTCACTGCATCTGTATCTTTGGGGTAAATACCCAGTAGTTCAATTGCTGGGTCAGTTTTGTAATAATTTAGAAAAATACCTCTCTCATTCACAGTTTCTCAGGAAATTTCTGAAAAATATGCTCTAAAGCATAAGGATTTAGATCTTAATATAAAATGTGATGGGACCTAGAAAACATTTCTAACTAAAGAAGTGGGGGGGAAATCTCCTGATGACAGTTCTAAGACTTGAGTGGCAAATTATCATGCATTGCCGATCCCCCTTTCAAATCCTAATCCACATGATGTCAGAAAATCAAGAAATGAATTAATAGATCCAATCTGCAAATATACACTCCAAAGAAAAGACCTAGACCATAAAAATGTTAGTGAAACTACAGGGGATATGGTTTTAAAGAAGGGATGGAGTTTTAAAGGATGGCAATTATGTAGAGGAGATATTGTTAGGTGTGCCCTTTTCTTGGACAATGGCCCTCAAAGTCATTATTTCAAAACAGAAAAAAAAATGGTAGCAAATTTGACTAAATTACATTAAAAAAGGTCTAATATCTTATAAGGAAAGGGAAAATATGACCACATAAAGAATATTGATTAGCTCATTTCTTCTTTCTCTTACCCATCTTCTTTATCAAGACTAGATTATTAAAACTGAAATAAATAATTCTTGAACAGCAGGTTATGAATCAAATGTGCCTCATCAACTATAAAACTTTAGTATCAATTTTCCTATTTTCAGGGGGCTCTCTTTATCTCCATCTAAACGCATTTGTAGTCATGCATGGTGGAATCTAGATATCTCTCCTGAATAGAATTCACTAATCCCATTGGTTAATAACTCTAAAGGAATACTGCACCCACGTGGAAATACAGTGAGCTTCAAGAAACCAACCATAAATAAAAGCAATAATAGACATTGGTTTCCAGGATGGCGTGTAAAGAGCTTGGAAACTATTATTTCCATCATCATGATAATAACAAGGTGAATAAACTAAAAATCAACAACTCTTTTTAGATCTGTCAGATAATTGAGGTTATGGGTCAAAGCACCACACCAGAAGCTAGAAACATAGCTAAATATAGACAATCACAAGTACCTGGGAACTAAAGCTGCTACCCCAGGAGTCAGCAATGAGTGATTGACTAACCAATGAGGGAAGAGATTAAAAGATAAAAGACTCCTTGGTTCCAGCCTTGGAGAGGTCCCCCTTAACATTGTGAGTTTTCTCTCCAAGAGCCCCATCAGGGTCTTAGGGTAAATACTTCAGAAAAATTCCCTCCTGCTTCTGATAGAAGGAAAGGAAAAGTAAGAATTTTAAAATAAGCCTATAGCATGCTGTTCTCCTTAACGAAGGCTTGCTCTACAGTGAAACTATTTTACTAGAGCCTAACCACCTTGGATTTTACCAGTGCTTAACTTACCTGGTGGTAGAGGAATATCTACCTCTAGCCCTTAACTAGTGTTCCCTTTCTCACATAAAAGTGGGGGAGGAGCAGGGTAGCTGAGAGAGGCACTCATGGAGGTCACACAGCCCAGTGGCACAGAATCACTCAAATACTGAAATCTAGTCATAGAATTATAGAACACTTCCTGCCCCCTCCACCAAACCTTCCCACATCAGTCAGGGTCCTATGTAATAACACAGTTAACAGGTGAAAGAACTGAAAGGTTCTTGCCTAAATAAAGAGTCTGAAACACAAGACAATGGGGGAGATTGAAACAAGAATTCCAAGGATTTCAGTTTTGATACATACATTTAGAAATAATAGTAAACACAACGTGACTCCTAGCCTAACTCATACTATGAAGTCAGCGTTATCCTAATACCAAAACAAGTACATTATAAGAAAAGAAAATTATAGATCAATAGCTCTTATGAACAAAGAAACAAAAATTCTTATCAAAATTTTAGGAACATTATACACCATGACTATGTGGAATTTATTCCAAGTAGAGAAGAGAAGACTAGCTCAACATTGTTACTGCATTTTTGAGTTCTGGCATTTGGAGTTTTGTTTCTGTTTTAATATAAATTTTAGTTAGCAAACATACAGTGTAACACTGGTTTCTGAAGTAAAATTCAGTGATTAGTCACTTACATCCAGCACCCAGTGCTCATCACAAGTGCCCTCTTAATACTCATCACCAATCCAGCTCATCCCCCATCCACATCCCTCCATCAATCCTCAGTTTTTTCTCTATCTTTAAGAGTCTCTTATGGTTTGTTTCCTTTTTCTTTTTTTTTTTTTTGCCTTTTCCTCCTTCCCATATGTTCACCTGTTTTGTTTCTTAAATTTCACATGTTGATAAAAGTCAACTTTTAGTATAACTTGTGATTTTTGTTGAATGCTGTACACAATGTAAAATAGTCGACAGTCGGAGGTAAACAGATCTTAAATGTGAGATTTTATGTTTATCTGGCTAGGAGTTAGGCTGTGTTTACTGTTTGCTCTAACTGTAGGTGTCAGAGACTAAATGGTCATCTATTATCCTGGATTTGGCTGTCCTTTTGTCTTTGAGTTTCCCCTAGGAAACTTTTTAAATAAGATCCAAGACATGCATTTGTATTGCATTTGCCCATTACCAGACAAGAGCCCTACTGATGCTGTAGTGAGATCTGGAAGAACAGGGTATGTTCTATAGTCCTATATTTAGGTCACAGTCTTTTAGTGATACTAAGGGCCTGGACTGCAATCTTCATGAGTGCTTCTTAATTTGTTTGTTTTTTTCCTTCCTCAGTGTAGTAAGAAAGCAAAAGGGACACGAGGATAGGTATTTTCTCTTTCCACATGTAAAGGCTAAAGGGAGCTAGTGTTAGATATGTCTCACCTCCAGATCAGTTATGCTACTAAAACCACAGTAGGTTAGGTCTGGTAAAATAGTTTTCCCTGGGGATGGTCCATTTAAAAAGAACAGAATGCTCTGAGTATATTTTAAATGGCTACTTCCTCCCTCCACCTGCCAGAAGAAAGGGATTTTTCTCCACTGTTCACTTTTACAAGCGGATAGGTTTCCTAGATGTAATACATGAAAAGGGTTCTCTATGATTAGCCACTCCCTTTACCCAGAGAATTTTTAATTCTCAAGCTTGTCTACACTGAGCCTCCACCAATATGTTAATTAAAATTTAAGTTTTCCTACTTGCCTTCTTTCTCTATTTTTAGGCAGCAGTTTTTTCCTGTGACCTTAATTCTGTGAGGTATCAGAATTGTTGATTTTCACTTTGTTCACTTTTGTTCTTGTGTGGATAGAGTGTGAGGACTTTAAGCTCCTTACACGTCAGACCAGAAACTGAAAGTCAAAACATCGCTTTTTTTAAATTTAGAGACTCAAGAGAGAAATGCAAATATATTAGCTAAACTTAAGTTAATAATTGAGAATTTTCCTATTAAAATAAAATATTTTGAAACATTTCATAGAGTGACAATGACAAGCACACCCAACCACTCATATATAAAGCCCCCTATGCCAATTAAACATAATTTAAGAACGTCAAAGAAAATGCAGTCTTTCAAAAATTGAAAGAAAAAAACTGTGAAGGTGTTGAAGGAATATAACTTGGAACACATAATTTTAATGCCAACGAAAACATTATGTAAACTCCAGGAAAAAAAAAAAAACTACACATACCCTAAGACAACCACAGGTAATATATCAGAGAAGAACTTCTCAGGAAACACTTTCAGAGAAGTGATGCATTAATATGAAGAATTAGTTCACAAAAACTTAAAAAAGATTTAAGACATGTTTAAGTAAGTAACAGTAAATCTCACTGCTCCCCAGATAAACAAGTATCAAAAAAAAAATCAACGTAAAATACATATAACACAGTAACACAAAAATGGCAAGAAATGATGGAAAACAGAGGCTGATGAGATCAAGCAAATCCCTTCTCCTTTAGAATAGATATTCTTAAACTTAAAACTCCACAGAAAAAACATAGGCATAATATGAGGCTATTCTTTTGTTACATCTCAGAACAAGAGCCTGCAGCCAAAATGTCTCACAAATATTTATTTCAGCTGATTCACAAATTCAGGGATCCAGAAAAGTTTCTCTATGGTTGTCTTAGTGTTTTCGTGTAAGCAGAGAAGTTCTAGCAGATCCAAGCATCTTGTCTTCAAAGGACATTATCCAAACCCAAAAAGGGGTGAGCTACTGTTTCATAGCTTTTCTCTAGCACCATCTCCATCTGTCCATATTCGACAAGAGTGCTTACCATGAGTGTATCAAAAACAACCACTGGCAAAGAGAATGCAATTATCATGACTAGTAATCAATATTCAATCATCATTCAATCCTTAGAGCTAGAATGGGACCCATGAAAACCAAGTAACCAAACAAAATTGGAAAGTACACTAAGGAGAGTAGGTGTTTATCTCAGCAAATAGACTGAACTATCAGGGTAAATTGTAGACTTGACACAGTGGGAAAACATGATCATTAATAGTAAGAGGCACCTGGATAGAGATTAAGTATGTATATGCCCAATGATACTAGTGATTAAATTAAAACTGGGGAAATTATTATTTTTTAAAGATTTTACTTTTTTATTCATGAAAGACACAAAGAGAGAATCAGAGATATAGGCAGAAGCAAGCTCCCTGTGGGGAGCTCAATGCGGGACTCAAGCCCAGGACCCTGGGATCATGATGTGAGCGAAAGCAGACAATCCACCACTGAACCACCCAGGTGACCCAAAACTGGGGAAATTATTAATTCAAAACAAGCCTTCAATGAAAAAAGTATCTATTGGCTCTGTATTTGTAGTGTTTATGAGTCAATGATGTAAACATCTATTTATGAAATTAAATACAATGATATGATAGTATTAGAGGAAGAATAGATCATAGAGGGTATTAAATATTTATGATATTTTCATTATTATTACTATAGGAATGTACTATAGTATTGCACTATATATTATCTAACTCAGATAAATCAAGAAATAAGAACATAAATGTACTATTTAAAATATAAAGTTAATTACCAGGAAGAAAAACAACTTGAAAAATCAAAAATTATAGTGGAGAATTCTACATATTCATCAAATCTGCTTTCTGCTTTTCCCATATTAACGGCACGCCTTCCCTGCTTGAATCTCTTCATGACCTTTTTGAAGTCATGTGGCAATAAGTGTATCAATGAACGGAATGTGAACAAATGTAAAGTATTCCACTTTTTGTCTTGTGTCTTCAGTCACTGAAGTGTCCCTCCTCCAAAGATTCTTTTCCCTCTAGTGCTGGCTAGAAGTTTTTGTTGTTGTTGTTGTTGTTTTTTGTTTTTGTTTATTTGTTTGTTTTTGGTAGATTCTTCTCTGCAGGATATATGAATAATTTCCCTGGCTGCATGGCTCTCAGAATCTGCCTCAAATAAGTGTTAAGTCTACTTTAACTGTTGTGAATTTTGCTGTTTCCAACTAAGAAAATTGATCCATTAAATACCTCTTTCACTTATGTTTTCCTAAACTACATACAAGAGTTACTTTTCTAGACATAAAAAAGAAAATATATATTGATGTTAATTTCTGAAACCAGTCACTCTCCATGAAGGAACAATTCCTTTATTACAGGGGGCTTAGCTACTCCCCTGTCCCCTACCAACTTTCTCTAGATAGAAAAAAGGCACAGTGGCCAGAAAGGCTAGGGTCTCCCTCCATAGCACTACCTATGTCCTCATTTAAGTGCATAGCACTATGGGACTATCAAATATAAGAAAACTGCATGCATTCCCCTGGCTTCCTGGTTTAGATCTCTCCAACAAATCATCCTCACACCATCATTAAATGTCATTAGCCTTGTCACCTCTGCCTTCTGATGAAGATCAACACAGATATACACGTTTCATACCAACATGATGATTATAGGAATAAAATAAGTCTTGTTTCTCATTATGGCTTCAAACAATAGGAATTGATTTAAAGTAAAGAAATGATCAAGAAAGAGGTTGAAAATTCAAAATGTCATTTGTTTATTTAAATATTATAAAATAATTTATAAAATCTTATTTTTTGGTCATAGGTATACAATATTTAATCAAAATGAAGACGACACATTATATTCTAAATATGCTGAGGTTAACATTTATTTATAAAATGAGAACATCTAAATATAGAAATTGTAAATTTTTTAGAAGTTTTTCTGGGGACCTGGTTAATGGACAGGATAGGTTCTAAATAAAATGCTAATTTTACATGTATTTCCTGGGTGGCAGCAATAGAGAAAATGCCAGTCAACATTTTATTTTAGCTTTCTAAAATGTTAATGTAATGCTTAAAATCTCAAATATGTCATAAATTTTATGACAAAAAAATCTGACAAAAATCAACAACATGAGAAAATGTATTTTTTGCAAAAGGAAACACAGTTTGATAATTGTACTTCCAAGCCTTTATGCCAGTAGGAAGACAGTAAAACAGTAAGATTATAATTCTGTAGTCTAGAATAAAACATACACATTTAACCTAGTTTGTGCCACTTTACTACCTGAGTAACTTGGGGCATGTTACTTAAAAATCTGAGTCTCCAAGAATTATGTAATAGAGGTAATAAAAATATATAATATTTACTCAGTATATTCTACATCCCAAGAAAGACCTGCTCAGGTAGGTACAATTATCACCATCCCCATGTTATAGAGAAGCAAGTTGAAACACCAAAGAATTAAAAACTTTTCTAAGATCACAAAAGTTTTAAGTTTTAGCAAAGCTACAATTCATCCTTAGATAGTATCACTCCAAAGTCCATGCCCTAAATCACAGCTACACTGCCTTTTAATAAGATGTGGTAGGATTATTGGGAGAATTAAATAAGAGAATGCATGCAAATTGCATATAGTAATTGCTCAATAAATATTAGTTTGTATGTTTTTTGTTAATAGCAATTAAAATCCTGAATTACTAATATATTATTGTTTTGATGATGTACACATTGAAATATTATTGGCTTCAGACTCATAATATCTCTAAAATAAGATACTCAACATTAACATCTTACAAGTTGCTTGACAAAATTGTACATGTTGCTAGACTTGTTCTGGACCCTTTGCCTGTGTACTAATGTGGATTCTCTTAGAAAAAGTTGCCAAATAGGCTCTTGCCAAAGTTGAACCCAGTAAGAATAAGGAATCAGGATTGAAATAGAAAGGCAATGTTGTGAACTATTCAAGACGCAAATGGTGAGGCCAGTGTGGGCTGAATTTGTAAAGAAGGGAGACTGAGGAGTCTGGGATCTATAGGAATTCTAGGATGAGCATTAGGTTTCTGGCTTGGGCAACTGGGTTATTCATATAAATAGCTGAGAATGAAGAGTTCTGTTTTAGATATACTGAGTGTTTTGTCTTTAAATATTCATTTTTTTAAAGATCTTATTTATTCGTTCATGAGAGACACAGAAAGACAGAGAGGCAGAGACACAGACAGAGGGAAAAGCAGGCTCCATTCAGGGAGCCCAACCTGGAACTGGATCCTGGGACTCCAGGATCACGCCCCGGGCCAAAGGCAGGCGCAAAACCGCTGAGCCACCCAGGTGTCCCTGTCTTTAAAATTCTGTGGTAAAGATCCTGTGATAAAGACCCAGAGTGGTATCAGCTTTGGTCCAGTTAAAATGTTCTATAACTTATGTGGTGGTTATCCTTAAAATTACTTTCTTCTTCCAGAATTTCCAAATGTCCAAAGCTGGGCAGCTACAAGATATTAGATATTCAATAGCAACAATTTTCCCCATTTATGTGTTCAGGAGCTAAAGAAATGATGTGGGTTCAATTTTAGCCATCTCCAAAAGTGAAGTGCAGACATATCTACATCGTAGGATTGTTGTAGAATGACAATTCAGGTTATAAAGAAAAATAAATATAAAATCAGCATAAGTGGAAGAGAATAAAATGACACAGACCTAGGTTTTTAGCCAGGTGTTAGGTAGACTAGGATACCAATCTTTAAAAGAGTACAGGGACCAAACTATAGATCAGTGACACGGACTAAAAAGGCATTTTTAAGATTCTAGAAAGTTTATTAATTTTTCACACATATTTTTTCTTGGACTATCAATTTCCTTTCATAATTAGCAGTAAAAGTCTTAAAAGAAATTGCAGTCTTAAAACTTACTGCCTTATTAGAAAGGTACAGTGAGTAAATTTAAGGAGTTTTCCTTCTCCAAAGACAATTTTGAGATGAGAAGGATCTTAAAGAATAAAATAGGTGTTTCTAAAATGGTATCTTAAAGGATAGTTTCTCTGTTTTTGTGCTTTTAGATTCTAGGATGAAAGAAGGATTACAAAGTATAAAATGAATGTATATATTCTTTTTTTCTATAATCTGTTTTCACACCCATTTTTCTTTGGTGTAAGATTATTTTTATATTCCTCTAATACAGAACTGATTAAGTGTGAATTCCAGCCTGATAGCTATGTATTCACCTTTCATAAGGGTCTCTATGTGGCAATAGAAAGTATTTATTTCAGCCTAAGGGTTTTCTAAGTGTTATGAAGACTTAAGAAAACAGGTTTTCCTACAAATCTGTGGGCTTTTTTTTATTGGTTCCCTCAGCCAACTGGTATCCTAACAAACTTTAAAATACCACCAGAGTTATTTTGTGAGGTTTCCCCACTCCCATGGTGTGAAAAGGGAAGGGAGGAAAGGAGGGTAGAAGGAAGAATAAAAAGAAAACTCTAGTTTTATTTTTCCTGTTTCCAAATACATGCATATGGATTGCACTTAAAAATATATGCACATTCTTAAATGCATTGAGAAGCTGATATATTATTTTTATTTTTCTGCAGAATAATTACCACTTAAATCTTAAAACAACACACATTTATTCACTTACATTATGTATGGGTCAGGTCTGGACATAGTGCTCCCTGGTTCCTCCACTGGTGTCAACTGGAGGCTAGGGAATCCTCATTCAAGCTTATTTAGGTGTTTCACAGACTTCATTTCCTGTAGCTATATGACTAAGAGCCCTGGATTTTTGCTAGATGCATGGCCAGAAGCTACTTGTGGATCCTCAAAGCCGCTAGAGGTTTCTAGAGTCTACCTACTGCAGTTCCTATTCAAGCGGGCTTTTCCAACATGGTAGCAGCTTCAGTCAATGAGTCAGCAATAATTGGTCCTCTGACTGCAGCTGGAGCTCAGGCCTTTTTTAAGAGCATTTACTTCTTAAGGGCTTTCACTAATATGTCAGGGCCATACAGAATCCTCTCCTTTTCTGATTAACTCAAATGAGCAGAGTTGGGACCTTAATTATATCAAAACTATCCCCTTATTTTTGCTTTCATTCATTTGCCTGGCTGCAGATGAATATTTTAAGCTTCCTACTGACCCATGGCTTCTTTATCCATGTTTACCTTGAACTGTAATTTGTTAACCTAGGGATGTTTTAAAAGTCTATATTTAGAGATAGATACACGTCCACACACTCCCTTACACACATGCACACACACACAAAGGTGACAGGTTAGAAATCAATCATCCTGGCTCTTGTACATCCTCATCTGGGATCCCTTTGGAAACTTGAAATCAATAGGAGACAAATTGACTTTCTTTTCCTTACTTTGAAAACGGATCCTTTTATTTGCAATTTCTATGTTGGTTAATGGTACCAACCAGAAATACAGTTATTCTACATTAAACAGACCACTGTGCAGTTATATCCTTAACCCTTTCTAGTAAATTGTTCTGAAATAGTAGCCTGTGAAGGCTTGTTAAACAGAGGGGGCTGGACCTTACTCCCAGAGTTTCTGATTCAGTGAATTTGGAGAAAGATCTAAGAATTTCCATTTCTATCAAATTTCCAAGTGACATCAATGCTGCTGCTGCTGGCCCTGGAACCAGTACTGCAGATCCCTCTCTATATCCTGACCCAAAAGAATATCTTAATTTAAGTTGCTCCTTTGATGAAGGACACCTGGTTTAAATGAGGCCCATTAATGACTTCTCAATGGTCAGGGGCAGGATGTTTTCCCAAAAAGATTTAGGGATTAAAATAAAAAGATAAGAAAAACAAAAAACAAACAATGAGAACCTCTTTCCTGAAGAATTTAAATGTTAAAGGTAAAAAGAGAGATTGATGATAAAAGTACAGGCTGAAATGTAGGAAAACAGTAGGTTAAAGAATCCATGTGGCCTGAATAATTATCCACAGGAGAATCTTTGAAAGATCACAAATCAAAAAATACACAGGTATAGGAAACCTGTAGCAGCAGCAGGGGAATCAGAGAGAGAAGAGCATTCAGATACCAATTAGTGTTCACAGAAATTTTTTCTAGGTGTGGGATGGAGTGATGCACAAGAGTGGATAAAATGAGTTCCTAAAGATGTGAAAGCTTCTGACTTACATTCTGGCCTTCATGGGGCCCAACTCTGTTGTGATCTTGTGTTTTCTATAAAGGCTTACCTGAAGCTTTATTTCCAGTTCTCCCGAGTTCTGTCCACTTACCAAGATTCCTGTCTTGTTACTCAGTTTAAGTTCATAAGCTCAATCTCAGAACACATGGATATCTCAATACTTTTTTCTACTACAGTGCTTCCTAACTGTCACATGAACACAATGCCTGGATTAATTTCTGTTCCTTGTAATTTAAGGAACCTAACACAACACACTCTCAGCCACACTTACTAGTAGGACCAAACTTAATATTGCTCAGGCACACTCCTACTCTGAAGCAGACTACATGGCACTGGCTGATAGTCAACCAATGAGTACATGGCCAGACAGCCAAGGATGGTGGGAGGCACACTTAATCTAATACCCATTCTAAATGCCTTATTCATAATTTAAACAACATTAGGGCCAATACTAAAAATGCACAAAGGAGTGAAATATTATAGCCAAATCTAAAGGCAGATTAAAGTGGAGGAGTTTCTCAGGCATAAGGTACAGCCTCTGCAAAAGTCCTAAAGCAGGAAAAAGACAGAGAATGGCACAGCTGGAACAGCAAAAGAGATGAAGAGCAGTGAGAGGGACACCTGGGTGGCTCAGTGGTTGAGCTTTTGCCTTGGCTCAAGTCCCACATTGGGCTGCATGGAGCCTGCTTCTCCTTCTGCATAAGTCTCTGCCTCTCTGTGTGTGTGTCTCTCATGAATAAATAAATAAAATCTTAAAAAAAAAAAAAAAGAGCAGTGAGAAAGGGTCCAGGGAGGAAATGCATAATGGAGAAGAGATGGTGTAGGAGCTTGTGGGCCATGGGAAGAACTTTGGCTTTTACTTTGAACACCAGGAGAAGTGATGGTTGTGTTTAAACAAAGGAGTTCACAACCTGCCTTCTTTTTAAAAAGATCATTCTGAATGCAAAGCTGACAGGAGTTGCTTATTAAGGAATGAGCACTTTTGCTTCCTTTACAAGTAAAGAGAATATTTAATAAAATCGCTGTTAGTAAGCATGTAATCTAGACATGGGAAGTTATCACGATGATTTTGTTATCTAGGATGGATCATTGGCTAACTGCAATTGGACAACTTCTTCTCTGTTATTGGGATTTCTCTGCCCGATAGGTTAGGGTTGAACTTATAGATCAGATAAACCTCAACACTGAAGGAACAGCAGCATTCCATCAGAATTATAGGTGCCATTTAGATGGTGTTTCATTGGTTATTCTCTCCTCAACTCAATACTGTACGCTGTCTACATGTTCAAGAGCCTATTGGGCCCTTCTTATTCTTGAGGTTCTCCCAGTTACAACTTGGATTTCATGCAACACTTGCTTGCTCTTCAATTTATTACCATGCTTAACTTCTACCCAAACTGCAGGACACTGGTTAAAATATTCCTTTCTGAAGTTTTTTTTTTTTTTTTTTTTTAAACTGCCCCAATCAGGCTCAGAAACTCCTTCCTTGCTCATGTTAAATACTTTACATCTTAGTAGTATAACTTTATCACATTTGATCTTATTTGTTTGACAGAATAGTGAGTTCCCTGAAGGCAGGGATAAAGTCCTCCTCAAATTTCATAAAATTCCCAGGGTTCCCAGGCATGGAAAATCCGTATTGTGGCATTTGCATGAACAGCCCAGGAATGAAGATCCATTTGTCTTTTCATGTTGACTTGTTCAGTGACTTGTTATTCAAGTCCAGCCTTATACCTCCCTCTAGTGAGATCTCACACGTCACTGTGAACTACTAAATACAGAAGTTCTTTCTTTCTTGGGAGCTTTCATATATCTCTTCCCAAAATCTGCTCTTTGCACTCTACATGTACCTTGAGTTACTTACATAAAAGAGACTAATGATCTTAGAATGTCTACTTCTCTGGAAATATTGAGTTTAGTGTTCCCTAAAGTACTGAATAAAATATACAGCATTATACAAATGCATTACTGATTTTATTATTCAAAAATGGTAACAGCTGATTACAAACAGTAAGGCCTTTGCTAGAAATCAACACATTAAAACATGAAGGTTGACAAAAAAATGATAAAGTAGATGATTCATCAATTCTGACAATACAGTGTTTTGAGTCTAAGTAGAAAGAAGTGTTCGTGTAATTTCTCTAGATGATCAAGACTTTTCAAGAAAATGTTAGATTGTATCAAAATGATGAATAAAGGAGAAAAGGATAGGAAATCAGAAAGACTGCCAACAAAATGTAATTTTACTTTTTTTTGTCAGGAAAGGGACATGTCTGAAAAAAACATGCACATAGATATTTTACTAATATTTTACTAGAATACCAGTATTCTAGCTTTGATACTCTATCCTAAAGAATCTAAACAAGCTTGCTACAAGATTGACAATAACTGCCTATGTCATGCTATAATCAAATAAGTAATAATAATAATAATGACAAAAATAAAGTGTCTAAACATTAATCATCAATTTCCATAAATTTAAAAAAAACTCAGAAAGCCATCATCATTAAGGAAAATAAATATCTTAACACCTATTACTGATATGACTGTCTCTTATAGATGTTGTTTATGACTTTTCAGCATGAAGCATATACAACACTTAGAGAATGTTCTTTAAAAAAGTGGAAATGCATTCATTTCTTTTTCTTTCTTTATTTTATTTTATTTTATTTTATTTTATTTTATTTTTTAGATCTTTTTTAACCCCACAAGTGACTTTGGCAATTTTATCCCCTAGAGGGGAAAATGTGCTGGTCACTTTAAATAAGGAGGAAACTTCCCTATTTCATCATTACACGTATAGAATGGAGCTCAGAAAAATGAAAATCCAGTGAAGTAGCCAGCCTTAATGAGTATTTGTAAATATACCGGTTTTCTGCATTTGTGACTAAATGAAGTGACAGATTAGGGATATTAAGCTGCTTTTGCTCTGCTACAATTGAGACAGAAACATATTTTACCAAATCCTAAAGGCTAAGATAAGTAATTTTACAAAACTGGCTCATAAAACTACATATTTTATATTTTGATTAATGTACTTTTTGCCTTTGGCATATTTTCCTTTGTTACTCTATTTTTCTTTTTTATAGAATTGTCATGCATCTGTTCCTGTTTTAAAACAAGTTTCTGGAAGCATTCTTCCCACTGTCTGATAATTAGTTTCATATAATGAATCCAACATAGTACTTACACTACCATTTTCTTTTTACTTCTTTATCCAGTGTGTCATAACAATATTGTCTCGGGCACCCAGGTGTCTCAATGGTTGAGTGCCTGCCTTTGGCTCAGGGTGTGATCCTGGGGTCCTAGGATCAAGTCCTGCATCAGGCTTCCCAGAGGGAGCCTCTTCTCCTTCTGCTTATGTCTCCGCACCTCTCTCTGTTTCTCTCATGAATAACTAAATAAAAACCTTAAAAAAAATTTTAAAGCCAATATTGTATCAAAACAATATCTAAACTCAGATTGAATACAAAATACTGAAAACTGGAAGAATGGCTCATATAATAAAGTTGTTTAGAAAAGAGCATATTAATAGGGCTCTCAAAGTAAATGTTATACAACATACAGATAATACATCTGAATGTTGACTATCATTATAAACTTCAGTTTCACAAAGGCTATGATCACATCCAAAGGAAAAGGCTTGAAGTTTTAAAATTTACTGAAAATATATAATAGCCAAAATATTTTGGAGAAAGACACATTTTATGGTCTTATAGAACAGAATTAAATGAAACGAATCCACACAGAAGAAAAATATTAAATAGTAAAAATATGTAATAAACACTATATATTCACGTAATATCATGTAAAATATGATGGACACATTACTTCCCATACCTACTGCTCCATACTGCATTACTCCAAAGTATAGTGGTTTAAGTCACAATCATGTTATTCTTTTCAGAAATTTGTAAATCAGGAATTTGGGAAGGATTTGACTACGCAGTTCTGTTCCACAAAGCATAGGCAAGGGGATTATCTCTGTTGTATTCAATTTTCACGAGCTCTGTGTGCCATTGAGAAGGCTTCTATTGCCTATCTGCTTTTTTGGAAGGACCATCTGCAAAGCTGAGATCAGCTGAGTCTCTTTCCCTTTTCAAGATGTCTCAGAGCTTTTTCCAATGCTCTCTCCAAAAAAATACCCACCCTCCTTACATAAAGGTTTGGAGCTCAAAAGGAGAGAAGAGGATGCAATTCTCCTAAATGCTAGACCAATAATTGGCATCATGTTGTTTTCACTGTATTCTAATAAGGAGAGTCGCAGGCTAACAAACTTCAAGGGGATGGGACAGAAATTCCATTTCTCAATGGAAAGAGAATTAATGAATTTGCAGCCAGTTTTAATCTGTCACAAACCTATAAACATCACATCTAAAAAAACATAAAAAATAAACATCACATCTTGTTTTTTACCTCCCCTGTCCTCTCTTTTGTGGAGGCCGAGAAAATTAAGGGCATTCCACCTCAAGTTTAGCGTTAGCACAAGTACAGCCATCTCAGGCGCCTGTGAAGAAGAGCTGAACTTTACAGGAAAAAACACAGTACGCCCTTGACAGAGAGTCCCATATCAGAATGAGACCAGAGCTCAGAACACCCTTGACAGAGACAGAAAGTCCCATATTAGAATGAAAACAGAGCTTAAAAAATTCCTCCACCCCTTCTGAAAATCCCCTAGACTAGCCCATAAAAACCCAGCTGTAACCCCCCCTCAGGGTCCAAGTCACTGCTCCCTATGTCGGGTATACTTGGACCCAAGCTCAAGCTTGCTAATAAATCCTCATGTACTTGCATTGGTGTAGGCTCCTCGGTGGTTTTCTTGGATTCGCAATATTGGACACAACACCTTTTATATTTTTTTATTTAAAGCAGAAAACATCAAACTAAATAGTTGTGCATTTGTATAGTATATGATGTTTCAGTACTTCATTATTTTTATTGGGTTTTTTGGTGAGGTGCTCAATTATTTTGATGAAAATCACTACCTTGAAACACAAATTTCAAAACAAAATTATTTAAAAGTTTGATCTTTCATTACTTTTCCATTTATAAGTCCAGTCATGGTTACAGAAGAAAAAGAAACAAATAAATAAAAACAGACACAATAGACTAGAATTAAACTCCTAGAAATAAACCCATGTGTAAACAGTCAAGTAATATGTAAAAAGGGAGCCAAAAATACTCAGTGGAATAAATACAGACTCTTCAGTAAATGGGTGCTGGGGAAACTGGATATTCATGTGTAAAGGAATGAAACTAGACCCCTATATTATACCCCACTCACAAAAAAAGTAGATCAAAATGGGTTAGAGAATTAAATATACGACGAGAAAATATAAAATTCCTAGAATAAAACATAATGGGGAAAACCCTCCTTGACATGGGTCTTGGGAAAGAACTCATATGAGTTATCTATATATTTTTCTCCATAGAAAAAAATTCAATTAAAAATGGGCAAAGATCCTATATAGACATTTTCCAAATAGGATATGTAAATGGTCAACAGATATATATGAAAAGGTGCCCAACATCACTAATCATTAGGGAAATGCACACCAAAACCACAATGAAACCACCTATTAGAATGTGCATCAACAAAAAATAAGAGATAGCAAATGCACAAGGATATGGAGAAAAGGGAAGGCTTATCCACTGTTAGTGGTATTGTAAATTGGTATGGCCACTGTGGAAAACATACGGAGGATCCTCAAAAAACTTAAACATAGAACTACCATATGATCCAGCAATTCCACTTCTGAAAATATATCCAAAGAAAATGAAAACACTATGTTGAAGGGATATCTGCACCTCATGTTCATAGCACCATTATTTATAACAGCAAAGACATAAAAACAACTCAGATGCCCATTGAGGGATGACTTTCAGCCATAGAGAAGAATGAAATCTTGCTATCTGTGACAACATGAATAGACTTTGAGGGCATTATGCTAAGTGAAATAAACTAGACAGAACAATACTGCATGGCATTACTTATACATGGAATCTTAAAAGAGAAAAAAAAAAACTCATAGAGGAAGAAATCAGATCTGTGGTTACCAGAGGTGAGGGATGGGGGCAAAAATTAGATGAAGGTGGTCAAAAGGTAGACACTTCCAGTTGTAAGACAAGTCACTGGGCAGTCCGGCTCAGTGGCTCAGCGGTTTAGCGCCTGCCTTTAGCCCAGGGTGTGATACTGGAGACCCGGGATCGAGTCCTACGTCAGGCTCCCTGCATGGAGCCTGCTTCTCCCTCTGCCTGTGTCTCTGCCTCTCATTCTCTCTGCGTCTCTCATGAATAAATAAAATCTTAAACAAAATAAAAATATGACAAATCACTAAGTACTGGGGCGATAATGTGCAACATGAGGACTATAGTGACAGTATTGAAAAGCAAAATCCCTGAAAATTAGAAGGGAAAATAAAACTTTATGAAAAAAATAGTGATAAAAATGCAGAAGTGAAGTATGAAAACATGTACGTGTGTATGTTTGTAAGCTGGCTTATACCTGAATGACCATAAAATAGCCATAAATAGTTCTGAAAAGGAAGAGATGGGCAATATTAACAAGATGCAGAAAAGAAAAAGTGTAATGTGAGTAGAAACATGAACAGGAGCTATAATTTAACTACTAATGCTGAGGGTTTTCTTATTTCTCCATGTGGTTTGTCAGGTAATTTTCTCGTGGACAAATGCCAGAAACATCCAAAGACATCTTCAGTGTTCTGATGGCTCCTCCAAGAGCAAAGCTACACTGAAGCTGAATGAGTCACTCACAGATCTCCCCACGGTGGGCTGGATATTATAGACAGCTCACAGGCTGCTGAACTGTGTTTGAGGAGCCATGAACACTTTTCCACAGTGAGGGAAAAGGAAAACAGTACAGGTGAAATAGAGTTAGAGGCGATGAACAAATGAGAGAACAGTTTACATAAAAGAAAAATATAACAGGCTTTCCTCTAGTTAGCCAGAAAAACGGTAATTTAAAGAACCAAATGAGCAGATCTTAAGAATTGGCAGCTGTTTCTGGACTGCTGAGGAAGAAACAGCCAGCATTACTAATTGATAGCAATACTTTCAAGTATAAGAAAGCAGCACAGATTAATTGCTAAATGAGGTGGTATCTGCAAACCTTCCTTGGAGTTCAGAAGGGAAAGTAGCAGGGACTACTGCATCGTGTATGAGCTTCCTGAAGTATAATTATTTGAAGTACACGCTGAAGTGCAGTATTTAGATGGAACAATCTGAAAATAATATATCCCAGCTAGGGAGTTTAGAATTTTAGAATTTTCCTGCCTGTACATTTACTTAACAGATAGTTTTCCATTGTCTGTTTAGAAATCAAAACAATATCAAATGGAAGTTGGTTTGCATAACATTACATCAATGGGAAATTACTAATTGTTATTCAATTACCTTATAAATACTAACAAGTGCCTGATCTATATCAGCCATTGTGATTAAGAACTGTGTTGAGTTGAAAAGAAGGAAAAAGAAAGAGAAAAAAAGAAAAAGAAAAGAAAGAAAGAAAGAGAAAGAAAGAAAGAAAGAAAGAAAGAAAGAAAGAAAGAAGAAGAAAGAAAGAAAGAAAGAAAGAAAGAAAGAAAGAAAGAAAGAAAGAAAGAAAGAAAGAAAGAAAGAAGAAAGATCCCTGCCATCAAGAGGCTCACAGTATAATGGAGACCATGAAAAATCAAACCAAGAATGGCTTGCAAGTACAAAAGGCTATAACGTATGATGGGGGGTGGGTGGAATAAATGTTATTGCAGCAGAAAGGATGCTTGTTTCATTATAGATTTGGAGAAAGGCTAAGAGCAGGAGGGCTATCTCTGGTTTACTAGTAAACTGCAGGATCTTACTTAGTTCCAGGTACCTAGTAGGGGCTCAGATTTGGCACTACGAATAAATGAGTACATGGACAACCATTAAGTAAAAGAATTGAGACAAAAAAAATCCTCTTAAAGAATTTGTACTGGTAGGAAAGAGGCAGAGAGTATGGCCATGTGGAGGAAACTTTCTATGAAATGAACAAAACATGTAAAAAGGCATGACAAAGAGAGAAGGTTAATGTATGTAGGGAATAAATTCAAGCACTGTGGTGGTGTTAGAGAACACATTCCTTTATTAAAGAGTAGAGAAAACATAGTTGAGATTGTATTAAATGCAGAGACAAGTTCATAAATGACCTTGTTAACCATGACTCAGATTTCAATTTTTTTTTTCTCTGAAAGCAAAAGAGAGCCAGTTAAAATAGTCTAGTGCTAAAAGTGACATGATAAAATTTTTGAGTTGGAAAGATCCCCCTGTGATAGTAATGAAAGCTATTGGATTAGAAGTTTTCAAAACTAAAGGCAGAGAGAAGAGCTCTGAACAGTTATAAAAGTATAGATTAATAATGAAAGCAGAATTATCACTGACAAAGAGCAAGCAGAGGGGGATGAATGAGAGTTCATTCTATCATTGGAAATGAGAAAGGACTGAGATGCTTATGTATTTCTGACTCTGGAGCCTGACTGTATGGGTTGCCTTTACTCAATATACACAGGGAGACATTGGGATTGAAATACAGGTTTGAGGATAGTTTCATATTGAACATAATGATTTTCAGGTGCTTTTATGGATATTCAAGTGAAGGTGCACAGTAGTGCCAGGAAAAAAAAATGGATTTGGGACCTTAGTGGAGTTATATAATCCTGTGACTCATCCGTGTATAGTGAAAGTCTTGAGCTGGGATAAAATCTCAGAGAGTGTATAAAGTGGTAAGAGTTATAAAAACATATTGCAGCAGAATGTAGTATAAAAATTTCAACATTTCAGGGTGGTTAGAAGACAAATCTATGAAAAATTGAGAGTAAGTTGAATGTGGTTCTGGAATTCAGGAGAGAATATAAAACTAGTAGAAAAAAGGAACTGTGTTGAATGAGATAGAATTGTCAAAAAAGGTAATGAAAGTTATTAATTGTATTTGTGTGGAATTCAAATTTGAGTATGTAGAAGAGTTTTAAAAAATGAAAATGCTAAACAAAAAAATAAAATAACTAGTCTGAGAAGCTTGGCAAAAAAAGAAGAGAAAAAAGAGCAAAAGAATTAGATAAACAGGATTTTGTTTTAATACTGGAGGAAACAAGTTATAATAATGCTTTTATATATACAATCATACTATAGCACCAAACATACAAATTTTTTAAAATGCTAAATTATACTGGTATGTTCTTATATTGTGAATTTATGCTTATTATTTAAAAATGTAATTAATATACAAGTTAACATTAATAAACAGAATCATCTAATCAAAAAGTCACATTTTAATGTCTTAATAATAGAGTTCACAATATTTCATTTTAAGGTATTAATTAAACACAAACATATGCACACTGCTTATACAGTAGATCTGTTATAATTATCTGCAAGAAGATATATATTGATCTTAGAATTAAAGACTGCCAAGAAATATTGCTGCTCAGACTGATAAACTGTAATAAATTCGTCTTTTAAAAACTTTCCATGATTAGAAAATAAATGAAAATAGATTCAAATATTTTTCAAAAAATGATGATCTTATTAATGTTATATATGTTCTATTTAATAAATACTTATTGAATGAACCATTTGCATCTCAAAGATATATACTAGGATATAAATGTATGAATGGATATAAAATACTGTACTGTTTCCTAAGGTTGGCGAATATATTTTTACCATTTTTTGCAGATTTAATTAGTCTTACTTCAAGCTGTTAGGATTCAAGAAAGCTGAGCTGCAGCAGAAACACTGTCTTGTAAGTCTATCAAATTTAAAGTGCCATGTAATTTTTAGAGAAGAAAAAGATTAATAAGAAATTCTTGCTTTGAATTTCTAGAATTTTTGTAGATACCATAAAAAATAAACCCAACTTATGAGAACTGCTGGGGCAGAAAAGAATAAAAAACAAATCCTAGGAGCTTCAGAAGACAATCATTCTACATTTAAAAAAAATAAAGATAAAGAAAAGATACAATAAACTAGTGGGAATACCTCAGATTTAGAATTAAGTGCATTTTTAGGTTGCACATTTTATTTTTTTATTTTTTTTAAGATTTATTTATTTATTCATGAGATAGAGAGAGAGATCGGCAGAGATGCAGGCAGAGGGAGAAGCAGGCTCCATGCCGGGAGCCCGACGCGGGACTCGATCCCAAGACTCCAGGATCGCGCCCTGGGCCAAAGGACAGGCGCAAAACCGCTGAGCCACCCAGGGATCCCCATACGTTGCACATTTTAATCACAGAAATGCTCCGCAGATGAAATCATCACAGTTTATCTTATTCTATATTGTCAGATGTATTCAACTCCTAGGACCCTTTCCCTTTCACATGATTTAAATCAATTAAAAAGTCATCCTTACCTAACTTAATCAATGTGATAGCACAAGCAAACAGTAAACCACTGCTTTTGATTTTAATTTTTAAGAATCTTTTTGTAATACATTACTTGCATTTTGAATGGAAGGATACATTTAAAACAAAACAAAAATCTTCCAGTCATTTTAATTCTGATGGAGTAAACCACCTGCCTTTTTCCACATACAATATCATGCCTCTATTCTATAGCCCCTCCATAAGTCCTTGGCAATATACAGAGTGAACATTTTCTTTGAAAACAAAGAACCCACTCTGAAACATTTTTGTCTAGTCCACATAGGTGTGGAGATAGAAATGTCCCAGACAGACACTTCTCAGTGAGTAGGTAACTACCACCATATCTTGTGTGTACCACTGCAATCCATGTTGTTGTTTTTTTTTTTTTAATGTAAAAAAGTGCAATCCCTGTTTACTTTATAGTGGTGGATTGACCTGTTTTACTCAATGAGTGGGCTCCAGCACTTGCTGGAATGCTCCCTCCATAATCCCCAGTTGATGTGTACTGTAAGAATATGAAATAGGAAAGTCTTTGGAAAAAAAAGGTTTATTAGGTATCTGTGCTAGTGTCTGGGAGAGAAAAAAAAAAAAAACGTGAAAAGGGTATAGCGGTACATGCAGGATGTTATAGAAGTCACTGACTCCCTGAGAAATGTCTAGGACATTTCTGTCTCCACAGCTATGTGGATTGGACGCAAATGCTTCAGAATGGGTTCTTTTCTTTCAGAGGAAATGTTCACTCTGCACATGGCCAAGAATTACTGCCAGGATGTAGAGAAAGGGGAACCCTTTTACACTGTTTATGGGAATGCAAACTGGTGCAGCCATTCTGAAGAACAATATGTAGATTCCTCAAAAAATTAAAAATAGAACTACCCTATGATCTAACAATCATGGTACTGGGTAGTTACCCAAAGAATACAAAAATACTAATACAAATGGATACATGTACCCCAATGTTTATAGTAGCATTATCTGCAATAGGCAAATTATGGAAATAGCCCAAGTGGCCATCAACTGATGAATAGATAAAGAAGAGGTGGTGTATATATATACAATGGAATATTACTGAGCCATCAAAAAAAATCTTGCCATTTGCAACCACATGCATAGAGTTAGAGAGTGCAATGCTAACAGAAATAAATTAGTCAGAAAAAGACACATACCATATGATTTCATTCACATGTAGAATTTAAGAAACAAAGTAAAGGAACAAAGGGAAAAAAGAGAGAGGGAGGCAAACCAAGAAACCAAGAAAGAAACTCAACTATAGAGAACACACTCATGGTTACCAGAGGAGAGGGGGATGGGAAGATGGGTGAGGGGATTAAGCAGTGCATTTTGTTGGAATGAGCACCAGATGATATATGGAAATGTTGAATCACTATATTGTACACCTGAAACTAACAATATGCTGTATAACTAACTGGAATTAAAAAAAAAAAATAGAAAAAAAAGGTAGGATCTTCTCTAGTTAAATTGGCCAAACAGGGAAAAGAAAGGCAAGAAAATAGATGAAAGGATAGAAAGCATTAACCAGGCTGAAGTCAGGGAAACTTTCTGCAGATGGTAACATCTGAATTAAGATTTGCATTATCACCAGGAATGCACCAAGGGCGGAATGAGGAAGGGCACTGTGGGGCTGATAGAAGCTAGTAGAAAAGCATAGACATTTGAAAGAGAATGGTGTCAGGAATTCCAAATACAAATCAAAGACCTCCTACTCTATTAATCCTTACCTCAATCCTAATAAAGCCAAATTGGAACCTTTTATTGTTCTACCTACAGACACTGGTTCTTCCCACATTCTTCTTTATATTAGGAAATGAACCTAATTACCTGCCCTAAAGTAAAAACTCAGAAGTCATTTTTAATTCTTTTCCTTCTCTCATTTCTCATAGGCAACGCGTCACTAAGTCTATTTGTTCTATCTCCAAAATGCATCTAGTACCCATCCATTTCTATCTTCCCAGTCATCTATCTAAGCCAGGCAACATTCATTCTTTAATTCAATAACTGCAATAAACTTCTGTCTGGCCCCCATGCATCTACTTTTACTCATCAAGTACTCATTATACTGCAGCAAGAGTAATACTTTCAAAACTTAGACAAGGTCATTCCTCTGTTTAAACCTCTTAAATGAGTATAGCTGACACACAATGTTAGATTAGTTTCACATAGTGATTCAACAAGTTTATACATTATGCTATGCTCACCACAAGCATAGCTACCATCTGTCACCACATCATGCTATTATAATATCATTGGCTATACTCCTTAAAAGATTGAATGCTGTAAAAAGAAATAAAACAAAAAGCATAAATTTCCACTATACAAAGGCAAAAGCTAAATTCTTTAATATACAACTTTCTTGGCCTCACATCACTCTCTCATTCATTTATCATTTAATTATACTTTCCCCATGTCACTTCCATTAGTCCATCCTGCCTCAAAGTCCTTCCATTGGTAATGATGTCATCCTTCTTTTAGATCTTCACTTAGAAGTCACCTCTTCAGTTCGTTCTACAGCTATTCAATTTAAAATAACTCCAAGCCTCTCATCCTTGTTCCTAACATTTCACTTTCACTGGCTATTACATTTCTGCTTTTGTTTCCATGGTAGCATTTATCATTATTATCTATCTATCATCTATCTATCTATCTATCTATCTATCTATCTATCTATCATCATCATCATCATCAATCACTATCTATCACTGCAGACATAACTAGGGGCAACTACATAAAATATTTAGGACCAATTACGGCCAAAGACCTAACCAGTAAATAGTATGCATTCAACTTCCATATAACGTCCGTATATTTTATCCCCAAGCCCTCTATAAATCTTCATGGCTATCATAAGTATTACTTTTATCACAATATTTCCCTTCAAACCCTTGTGTAAAGATATTTTTACTGGCACAATGGAGAGTGGAAATAAGAAAATGTTTGATGTCCAGTAAAACACTTAAATTAGAAAATTCTCATGTACAGAAAACTTTGTTAAGATGATGACCTGAAAAGAAATAGTCTTAACATATTATGCCATGAAGAAATTGATCTTTAAATAAAGGATAGCACACTTACTCTACATAAGAACACATCCTTCACATAAATGTGCCTGATATATCACAGCTGAGTCAATGCTGAAGTGTTATTGAATATTTTTATTATACAAAATATTATTATAGGTTAATCCAAAAATATTTCTCAAAGAGTTTGTTTTGTTTTTGTTTTTGTTTTTGGAGGAGGTTGTAAATTACTTGTGAAGGAAGGCTGAAAATGAAAATATAAAATAGCAGGATATTGGAGGGTAGAGTTAAAAGAATAAAATAACAGAAAATCTTGAGGACAGCAAGGAGATCATGAACTGTGAGAAGAAAATAAATTATCTGTGAGGATCCCTATATTCATGCATTCAGAATGAATACATTGTAGTTAGACACTCATGTCAAAGGCTGCATTCGATGATCTCTCAAATTTGTACTTTTAGTCACAGGGAATTTTACCATGTAGACTTAGCCTCAGCCTTAGTAGGATACACTGATTTATAGTTATTACGATTTGTATTCAAAGCAGGTTTTCGACTGCAGCTCTCATAACAGCAATAAAGCTTGCTAGGTCAGAATGTTTCATCTTAATGAATAATTTATATTACACTAAGTCACATGTTGAGCTGTGCGAAGTACTACTGTAGGTGAACATTTTGGAATATGAATTCAGTTTTAAATTTCTACTTACTTCAAGTGAAGGAGGAAATATGAGTTTAGTTTCCTTTCAAAGGAACTGAGAAGCCCTTGAAAAAGATAAAATGACTCCCATGACAAGTGCAGAGGATTTCATTTTACAGTTTTACATAGAAAGGAACAAAAATCCTAACTGGTAAACAAAAATTTAAAACATGCATTTAATCTAAGAATTACTTAAAGTTTCTGCTGAGAGTAGAAGTTGATTTTAAACTAGACCAGCCTAATATAATTTTAGGATAAATCAGATTTTTTTTATTCTGTCTAATTTCAAACCAGACTATCACAATCTACCAAAATTGTTGAACAAACATGAATATTTTGAGGGAAAAAATCTCCCTATTTGTCAATATCCACTTCACTATTAGAGCAAAGCACTATATTTTCTCCATCTGTCCCTTGTTCATTTATTTCAGTCATTTCAAGGTTGTAGAGAAATAAAATCTGTCAGTAATACTACAGAAATCTGCCACACAGCTTACTTCTACTAGGGGCATAGTTAAGCACACAATAAATATTTACGGACATGTATTTACAATTTACACATATACAAAATAAATACAGCATTTTCCCTAATGCAGAGGTGATTAGAAAAATAATAGCTAACATATGTGGAGTGCTTATGAAGTAAGGTAATGTGTTAAATTATTTTATTTCCATAACCTAATATGAGCCGCATTAACAAACAGGGGGAGTATTTGACCGTATAAGAGATTACTGAGCTATGGTTAACTGATAGGTAACTCATCCTAAGCCATGTTGTTTGTAAGTAGCAGAGCAGAAATTTCTACTACGTGTCTGATCAACAGCCCATGGCCTTAATCACTTCTCTGTTTTGTCAATCCTAAAAAGAAACAGGAGAAGCAAAGATAAATGACTTCAAAATACCTCTGCTGCTCCAGCAGCTTACAGACTAGAAGGACCTAGACCAGCCATCAGATTCTCATTAAAACTGGTTTTATTAGTTTTTATAGACTCCTGAACTTTGTATGGTCCTTGCTTATTTTCATTGATGATTAGATGATTTTTTAATCTCCTGTCATGTCTTATGGTATGTTTAACCATTTTTATTAAGATTATAATTAGGAATACAAAACAAATTTAAAAATATATTTTATAAACATTAAATGGTTTATTGTTTATAACTAGCAACCGGTATGCTGCATTTTAAGGAATTCTGAATTTTGAATTATTTTGAATTATTGTTCTCATTTATGTTATTATTATTACTGTATTTTAACTTTATTTTTTAGAGCAGTTTTAGGTCTTTATTTTTAGCAATTTTGCTTTAGCAAAAATGAAAGGAAGGTACAAAGATTTCCCATAAATTCCCTGCTCCTATGCACACATAGCCTTTCCCCGTTATCAACATCCCCTACCAGAGTGACTGGTACATACAATTGTCATAATCGATGAAACTATTTTGACACGTCATAAAGTCCAGGGTTTACATTATGGTTCATTTTTGGTGTTAGATGTTCTATGGGTTTTGACAAATGTATGATGACACACATTCATCATTATAGTATCATACAGAGCATTTTCACTGCCCTAAAAACCCTCAGTGCTCTAATTTATTCATCCCTTCTCTTCATGTCAACCCCTACTGGCCATTAATCTTTTTACTGTCTCCACAGTTTTGCCTTTTCCAGAATGTCACATAGTTGGAATCAAACAGTATGCAGCCTTTTCAGATTGGCTTTCACTTAGTGACATGCATTTAAGGCTTCCCCATGTCTTTTCATGACTTGATATCTCACTTCTTTTCAGTGCCGAATAATATTTCATATCTGGCTGTACCATAGTTTTAATTTATCTGTTTACTTCTGAAAGACATCTTGGTTGCTTTCAAATTTGGGCCATTATGGATGAAGCTGCCATAAATAATTGTGGGCAGGTTTTTGTGTCGACTTAAGTTTTCTACTCCTTTGGATAAATACCAAGGAGCATGACTGCTGGATTGTATGGTAAACTGTTCAGTTTTGTAAGAAACCATCAAATTGTCTTTCAGAGTGGCTATACCATTTTGTATTCCCACCAGCAATGATGAGAATCTCTGTTGCTTTATGTCCTTGTCAGCATTTGATGTGGTTAGTATTCCATATTTTGGCCATTCTAATAGGTGTGTAGAAATATCTTACTGTTGTTTGAATTTGCATTCTCTGATGAGGTGAGGTGGAGCATCTTTTCATATGCTTATCTACCATATGCATATCTTCCTTGGTGAGGTCTTTTAAAGTCTTTGATCAAATTTTAATGAAGTTGTTTTCTTATTGTTGAGTGTTGAGTTCTTTGCCTATTTTTGATAACAGCTTTTCTTTTAATCAGATGTTTAAAGGGATCCCTGAGTTGCTCAGTGGTTAGCGCCTGCCTTCAGGCCAGGGAGTGATCCTGGAATCCCGGGATGGAGTCCCACATCAGGCTCCCTGCATGGAGCCTGCTTCTCCCTCTGCCTGTGTCTCTTCCTCTCTCTGTGTCTCTCATGAATAAATAAATAAAATCTTAAAAAAAAAAAAAAAGATATGTCACCAAATATTTTCTTCTAGTATGTGGCTTATCTTCTAATTCTCTTGACACGGTCTTTAGCAGAGGAAATTTTTACTTTATTTTAATGAAGTCCAGATTATCCATTATTTCTTTATATCATTGGTGTTGTATTTAAAAATTCAAGACATAATCAACATAACCAACATCATTTTTATAATCTTTTAGTAGTTTTATCGTTTTGTATTTTATATTTAGCTCTGTGATCCATTTTGAATTAATTTTTGTGTAGAGTATAAAGTCTGTGCCTCAATTTTTTCTTTTTGCATACACATGTCCAGTTGTTCTAGCAAAATCTGTTGAAAAGGCTATCTTTGCTCCATTGTTTTGTTTTTGTTCCTTTGTCAAATATTAGTTGGCTATATCTATGTGGCTCTATTTCTGGACTCTATTCTGTTTCATTGTTTTGGTTGTTTATTCTTTAATCAATACTAGACTATCTTAATTTTGGTAGCTTTATAGTAAGTCTTCAAGTCAGGTAGTGTTTGTCTTCCAAGTTTGTTCTCATTCCTTCACATTGTGTTGGCTTTTCTAAGTTGTTGGCCTTCCATATAAACTTTAGAAACCATTTGTCATCCACAAAATAAGTTGCAGGAATTTTTATTGGGGATTGCACTGAATCTATAGATCAAGTTGGGAATAATTACATCTAGACAATATTGAGTGCTCCCATCTATGAACATACTATATTTCTCCATTTATATTTTGTTAGATTTGCACGTACATATTTCATCTGGGGAAGATGCTCATACAAATGGTATTTAGTTTTAATTTCAAACTTTTCTTTTTCATTGCTAGTTTAGGAAAGCTGGTTTGAATACCATATGTGGATCTTTGCACAATTCATATAATTTTTCTAAGCCCCAGTTTCCTAAAGTATAAAGTGGTGATAACATGTTTACCTAATTTGGGTTGTTAGGTGATTAATTGAAATGTTGCATGCAAAGGTCTTCATATCGTGCCTTACTCAGAAAACATACTCCAAGTTATTAGGCATGATGAAGACAACAGTGGATGCCCTTGAAAAGTCTAATGTAATTAAAATAGCTATTATAAAACTGTGGAAGGAGCCTCGGTATCCATCGAAAGATGAATGGATAAAGAAGATGTGGTCTATATATACAATGGAATATTACTCAGCCATTAGAAACAACGAATACCCACCATTTGCTTCAACGTGGATGGAACTGGAGGGTATTATGCTGAGTGAAGTAAGTCAATCGGAGAAGGACAAACATTATATGGTTTCACTTATACGGGGAATAAAAAATAGTGAAAGAGATTATAGGGGAAAGGAGAGAAAATGAGTGGGAACTATCAGAGAGGGTGACAAAACATGAGAGACTCCTAACTCTGGGAAATGAACAAGGGATAGTGGAAGGGGAGGTGGGCAGGAGGATGGGGTGACTGGGTGATGGACACTGAGGGGTGCACTTGATGGGATGAGCACTGGGTGTTATGCTATATGTTGGCAAATCGAACTCCAATAAAAAATATACAAAAAATTGTTATTATCAAAACAGTGCATTCAATGACTGGAAAATGGTCTGAGTATTCTTACTCTGTTTTATATTTTTATTATGTATTCTGTTTTTTCCTTTCTTGTTATGTTTAGGTACCTGATTGATTGCAGAGCACTTTTATAAGCTGAGAAGTCATTTTTTTTTTTATTTCTAAATGTGTTCTCTATCTGGCTCATATACCCTCAAGCTTTGTCCCTAACATTCAGATGAATAAAGCTCACAAATGAACACTTGAAGAATGTTTGAAAATAATAAAGAGCAGAACTGTAAAACTTTAGCATTTATATGTTGTTCAATCCAGAATCATATCAAAAATGGTATGGAGTAAAATTATTTTACTCATCATACATAACTTGATGGAAATCAATGACCTCCAAGGTAATCCCATTAATGCTATTTTTTAAAGATTTTTATTTATTCACAAGAGACACACAGAGAGAGAGGCAGAGAAACAGGCAGAGGGAGAAACAGGTTCCTTGGAGGAAGCCTAACGCGGGACTCTATCCCAGGTCTCCAGGATCATGCCCTGGGCTGAAGGCAGCACTAAACCACTGAGCCACCCTGGCTGACCTTTTTTTTTTTTTTTTTTTTTTTTTGGCATTTTAGTTAAAGCATGAGTCACTTTCCTATTGGCTTCCACATTACTACAGCCTAAAATATATGTGGATGTCTTGCATAATTTCTCATAATCATTCATTTATTTTTATTTTTATTTTTTTTTAGTAATCTCTATACCCAATGTGGGACGTGAACTCATGGCCCCAAGATCAAGAGTCACATTCTCTTCCAACTGAGCCAACCAGATGCCCCTTCCATAATTATTTTAAAATAGTCGATAAGTTACTGTTCCGGGATGCAGCAACAAAGCAGTCAATCAGAGACAAGCCAAAATTCTTAAGTTCCTATATCGTTAAGGTGGGGAGGTTTAGAAAGGGTATCTTGATTATCAATAGAATGTTAAAATATGATTGTAGGAAGCTCCTTGTCTCACATATGAATTGCCAGTATCCAATTTGTTGGGCAAAATGATGCTGTGGCTTGAAGTAGAGCCCCCATGTCAGAGTGAATAACACCCACACAGATTATGAAGTTCCAGATGGCAAGGGATATGAAGAAATGTAACTGCAGGAAACAGATGAAGTTTGTCTCTTTGTTTGTTTGATCTGTCAGTTTCATGGCAGCAGACTACATAAATGAATATGGCCCCCACTTGTTTTCATGGGATCACAGGCTCTTCCTCTAGGAAATATTAGGAGAAACAAAACACAGGTTATCATGATTTAATTGACACTGTCCCATTTGACTGACTGATTCTACATGGGCTAAAAAACAATGATGAAGGAGATTTTTTGAGACTCCAAATCTCCCTACTTACAAAGAGAAGGATGGATTAAAAAAAAAACAAAAAAACTTTTTAAATAGGCCTGTTAGGATTCTTACTCTTTATTTGCATAAACCTGACAACCTGCTGATGACAGCAATTAATTCCTCCTTAGTTTTAGCCTTATTGAATAAATGCAAAAATTATCAAGAGAATCTTGGTTAGAAAAAAAACACAAAGTCCCTACCAACCTAGTATATTAAGAGTAACATTAATTGTTATGTTTTACATTTTAGTTTGACAATAAATTGATTTTTAAATCAACTCAAAACCTAGATCAAAGTAATCCCCTGATACATATGCGAGTGTGTGCACGCGTGTGCGCACTCACACACACTTGAACTAATTAGAATGTTTCAGTAAAATGCAAATTCATTTATAGGCAGAATGTTCTCTCATATGAAAAACAGGATCTGAATGCATTGTTTTATGATAAATGTTTGGGGGAATTGAGGACAGAATTCTGAAATGTTATATTGGTTAAATGTGACTTTACCATAATGTTCTTAATCCCCAGATCCCAATAAACTTGAAATGGTGTTATTTCATGTGAAAGCAAAAGAGAAAATATACAAGCAAATGTTTAGCTTTGTGGTTAGCAGGTTTAAAGTGATGCAGTTGCTAAGATGAAATGTCAAAAAATACTGTACAGAGAGTCACAGAATTCTATCTTTTACCTGGATTATGATTTGAGTGACTAGGCTGTGAAATATTTAAGGTTGCAGCACCTGGTACAGTGCTCTATAAATACCTTAACCTTCTAAAGATCCATAAATTTCTTGGCGAGGTATTTCCAATCCTTGCTTTATATTCCATTCAGTGTGAAAGGAGGCCCTCTATATAATTTTTGATGGTAAATAACCACAAGTATGATAAACAAATGTCTACACCGACATAGTATTTTAATTAGATATGCAAAATATCCCCATGTAGATTGAAAGTTTCTTTTTTTAAAAAGATTTTATTTATTTATTCATGAGAGACATACACAGAGAGATAGGCACAGACACAGGCAGAGGGAGAAGCAGGCTCCATGCAGGGAGCCTAACGTAGGACTTGATCCCGGGTCTCCAGGATCACACCCTGGGCTGAAGGCAGGCGCTAAACCACTGAGCCACCCAGGCTGCCCAAAAGTATCTTATTTGTAGAGTTTTTATCCACATTGTATAGTAAAACTAATATTTCTAAAAAATAGGTTTCCTATATTATTAGAATGGAGCATCAAATAACCAATTATATTTTTCTTTTTACATTTAGATACATTTATATGAGTATATTTTGGGCCATTTTTTTTTTCTAAAATGGCCGACATCATATCTGAGATAACTGAATGAAATTGTGAAGTATTTCTCTAAATGACTGCTTTCTAAGGCAGCAACAAATTGCAAAATCTGATGCACTGGAACTTCTTTAAAACATGTTACATGTGTTTGAAATAGTTTTTTCTGTCATCTGAAAAAAAAAAAAAAAAAGATCCTATGGCTTCTATGGCTTCAAGTTGATTTAGTAAATTTAGGAACACCTTGTAGGAACAAAAAAGTCCCCAGAGTAGCACTGAAAATCCTAACAGGGCTACTTCAATAAGATGACTCAATAGCTTAGTAGCTAACAAATTACAGAAACATCCTGTTTCAGAATAAACAAAATATACTTTTTCTAACTCAGAGAATTCATTTAAAACTAAATGTGTCTTGATACTGTTACATCTACTACTGAAAAATTTAAATTAACAATTTCACTACTACTCTCCACCTACCCACCTGCCCTCGCCGCCCCCCCCCCCCCCCCCCCCCCCCGCCCCGGAGAATTGTTCATTCACTAACTACTGATCATTTTGTTACTTAATGTTTAATTTACTGTGCTGGTAAGAATTTACTTCAAGCCATGCTAAATACAGAAGAATGAGAAGGTACATTTCTGCACCACTTTTTGAAGATTTAGAACAACCTTACTAGTTTTTTGTCTTCTTTGTTTCCAATTCCTGACATCTGGTATATCTGATATAGCACTTACACTACTTATTTCATTCAATTTTTCAGTTGTTTGTCTTTCTTCTGTTTCCTGCTTGGCCATTACTCTTGTTTTCTTGATATTTCCCTATTCGATAATGCCCTCAGACAATTATTAATATGCAACACCATCACTTGGTTTTCAGCAGTTTAAGCAGATATTAACCTTGTCTTATGGTTATGTTATTAAAAAATTCCTACAGTACTTCTAAACTAGCAGAGGAACTGTGCACTGTACAATTCTTTGAGTATAAAAGATGATTTTTTTAAAATGCTAGTCCAATGAAGTAACTCTGATTTTGGGACCCTCAGCCACATTCAAGAAAAAAAAAATCCTTATAGAAATTCCTTCAATCCATTTTAAGTAATAGAAAAAAAAAAAGAAAAGATTTTTTCAGAGACTAGTTCTAAAGTCATGAAACACTTCTAGGAATAGAAATACACAATGGTGACTTAGTCATATAGACCACAGTTTCTTCCTTTTAGTAATCTTCAATACTAACTCAAAAAACGAAAGACTCCTCTAGCAAACTGTGCTTTATCATTTACTCTTTTACTCTGTTCACTCAATCATTAACTCATCCATCCGTTCAATATCTATTGACCATCTCTTCTGTACCACATATTATTTGTATGTTTTAAAATTTAGCAAACTCAGCTATCATGTCAGGGGCTACAATAAGTATGTAGTTTAAGAAATGAAAATTGAGAAGAAATGTGTGGGAAATATCAAAAAGGGAGACAGAACGTAAAGACTGCTAACTCTGGGAAACGAACTAGGGGTGGTAGAAGGGGAGGAGGGCGGGGGGTGGGAGTGAATGGGTGACGGGCACTGGGTGTTATTCTGTATGTTAGTAAATTGAACACCAATAAAAAATAAATTAAAAAAAAAGAAATGAAAATGGGATAAAGCAAAATAAAGCAAGAGGAAGGTGATACCAAGCAGAAACTATTTGTAGAAGTGGGAGACCTTCCCCAGTAAGATGATACTGAAGATGAAACCCTGTATCAATTGAAGGAGTATGCCAAGTACCTATATGAGATGAGCATCCAGATGGAGGAAAGAGTACTTATGAAGACCCAGGCAAAAGCATACTTGATATATTTCAGGAAGAAGGTTATAGTGGCTATAATCAAGTGAGTCAGTCATAAAATCTTTTCTACAAAAAGCAATTACAAAGCTGTATAAAATTGACAAAAAAACATTCCAGTGCTCTGGAAATGGCTCACAGGCATGTAATAATCACAGAAGCATTTTTAAAATTTTAAAAAGCATTGAAAAAGCTCATTCATTTTCCAGCATTGGATAATGCAGCAGTGTTACCCCTGGAAGTGATGATCTCAGATGTGGGTAAGTGGGGAAGACCACCATATCTACCTCAGGTTTCTGTCTTGGGTAGGGGAAATGTATACCTGGCTGGGGCTGTACACCAGGCACATGGGAGATCAGAGAGGCTTCAAGTTAACCCAACACTCTGGCCAACTCTGAGGTGTGCTCTTCCTCACTGAGGAGGCCAAAAGAGCTCTATGAAAAGTGCAAGGCAGGGCAGCCATGAAAACCTTGACTGCACTTTCCTAGCCATCCAAGACTCACCATATCATGGATGCCTTACTAGATCCGAGTGTTTGAGAACACACTGTCCAATCACTAACCACAAAGATACACAAACAAAGGGATAAACCCTGAGAGGACAGGCTTAAAAATATTATCAACAAAACACACGAACAAAAAACTAAAGAGGAACAGTTTCCCAGCACTACAGGAGAAACTTATTTCACAGATCTAGCCTTGGCAAATTACTAAACAAAGAAAGAGGGAAAAACAAAAACAAAACAAAACAAAAAAACCAGCAAGAACAGCAACCCTCACAGGGAAAAAAAAATCAATGTTAAAAATTCTGCACTTCAAAATTGTAGTTATCTTTAGTTCTTCTGGCTAAACCAAGTAGTTGTTCCCCATAAAGTTTACAAGTCTTTGGCATTCCTTAATATTGACGCTTCTTTTGTATAGAACTATGTAGTGTCTGTTTTATCAGTAGAATAAAATCTTGCTTGAGTCTGGCCTAGATCTGTAGAAATCTGTTCTATCATTTGGCCAAGATATGTTTGGGATTGCTAATAAAGTTTTTCTTTTTCATCTGTGCATTTTCTATGACTTTTATTAAAATATCATTTGAGAGGCCAGGGAGCACCCACATGGGCAGGTGAATCTTCCAATAAGGATGCAGGCATTAAATAGGATTGTCTATTAAGAATTTAAAAGCAATAATACAACTGACCAAAAGTTAGTCCTCCAGAAATTTTAAGCAAAGTTAGTGATAAAATACTTATTTAAAAAAATATATTGGTTTAATGGGATCCCTGGGTGGCTCAGCAGTTTAGCGCCTACCTTTGACTGAGGGCATGATCCTGGAATCTCAGGACTGAGTCCCACATCGGGGTCCCCGCATGGAGCCTGCTTCACCCTCTGCCTATGTCTCTGCCTCTCTCTCTCTCTCTGTGTCTCTCATGAATGAATAAATAGTTTTAAAAATAAATAAATAAGTAAATAAATAAATATTAAAAAATATATTGGTTTAATTTCTGAACAACTGCTATTGCTACAGTTTTTATAATATAGTATGTAAAATTCAAATTAACACATATTATTACTTATCTCTAAATATAATGATATTCTGCACATTTTAAAAAATTATGTTTATAAAAATATAAAAAATAAAAAAATAATAAAAATAATAAAAAAGGAATTTATATTTATATTATCACCCTCCAAAGAGGCAGATTCACCTATATGTAATTCTTTTGAGAATAAGCCTGTGCCCCTTTAGAATTATTTGAGTCCATTTCAAGTGTAAAATAGTCTGTTTTCTATGCATACATATAGCATTTATTTTCCTTCAATTTTAGTAAGAATCTTAGATGATACAGGTATACAAAATGGTATATTCCTTGCTGAGATCAAAGGAAGAAGTGATTGACTAGAAGGATGGAGCATTCCTTACTTTGAAGGCAAAGGAAGGGGACCACTAGTAGAGGAATGTGGGTAGCCTTTAGAGGCCAAGAAACTGATTCTTTCCTGGTGTCCAGAGAGAAACCTTGATTTTAGCCCAGTGTGACCCATTTTGGGCTATAATCTTCATATCTGTAACATAACAATTTGTGTTACTTTAAGTCATTACGTTTGTGGTGATTTGCTACAGAAAACTAATACATACATAAACATATATGAAATCCACTTAAAATGACATCAAAGAAAAAAAACCTTTTGCTTTCCATTTTGTTGTGTGAAATGACATTTTTATGAATCTTTTCAAAATTTATTCGTTTGTTTTTGACTTTTCTTATTTGCTATTAGTTGCTTTAATTTTATTAATTTTAATTTCCAAAAGCTTTTGTGTTTAAAATGAACAAAAAAGACTCTTCAATCAATCATGAATGAATATAGTTTGACAAATTTGGACAGTCACTTGAACATAAATTTAAGATCAATTAAAAAAATCACTGGCATATATGGAGATATTAATACTCAAAAATAGAAATCTTGTTATTCATTATCATTACAAGTCTAAAATTTGTCCTTTTAAAAAATACACTGGGATAATTAACATGTATTACTATAACCATTTTCCTTTTTTCTTATTTTTAATGTACTACTAACTTTTACTTACATATTTTTAGTCTCATTGTCCTCATTACACATACACAGTGATCCATACAAGATAATTTTCTCTGCCTCCATTTTCTCTAGTTACACATATTACTTGTTTCATTACATATCATTACTAAAAATAATTTTGTCATATACAAACAGAATCTTAAAAAATGACCTACTCTGTGTTAAATTGGCCATATGTGCCACTGAAACTTGATCATATGCACACACACACAGAATTTTCTTTGCAAGTACTGAACATTTTGCAAGAGACCCTTTGTCTAATTTATGATTCTAGGGATCCCTGGGTGGCGCAGCGGTTTGGCGCCTGCCTTTGGCCCAGGGCGCGATCCTGGAGACCCGGGATCGAATCCCACATCGGGCTCCCGGTGCATGGAGCCTGCTTCTCCCTCTGCCTGTGTCTCTGCCTCTCTCTCTCTCTATCATAAAATAATAATAATAATAATTTATGATTCTTTCTGTTTAACACTCACTGTAGTCACATTGTTACCTTGTCATATTGTAAAATAATGAATCAAGAAACGAGAATAACCATGACCTTGGAAGAGATGCTACAGTAATAAAAATTAGGTCACAGGAGCGTATGTGAATCTTTAAAAGTCGTTCAGGATTACTACTTATTTTCCAGGAATGCTGTATAATTAACACAAAGAGACATAAATGATATTCCTTAGAAATGTACTAAAGATGATAGGAAAATGTTTTTTTTCTAAGAAAAATGTATTAAAGATGACAGAAAAACAGGATTTTTTTCCTATAAAGGCTGATAATTTACTTTACAACCATGCTTAAAATTTTATTCCAAAGTCGCTTCAGAAAGTTTGCCATCTAAATTAAATGCTAATTGTGAACAATTTTGAAATGAACATGGGAGTTCAGTATCTCTTAGAGATCTTAATTTCACTTCTTTTGAATTATACCCACAAGTCAGATTGCTGGTTCATATTGGCAGTTCTACTTTTAATTCTTTGAGGATCTTTCATACTATTATCCACAGTGGCTGCATAGTTTACATACACTGCAATATTATTCATACTTTAAAAATAAGGAAATCTTGGGGCACCCAGGTGGTTCAGTTGGTTAAGCGCCTTATCAACCTAGGTCATGATCTTGAGGTCCTGGGATGGAGCCCAGCGTCATGCTACCTGCTCAGTGGGGAGTCTACTTCTCCCTATCCCTCTGCCCCTTCTTCTGTTTAGTCTCTCTCTCTCTCTCTCTCTCTCAAATAAATAAAATCTTTATTTTTAAAAGAAGGAAATTCTGATATTTGTGACATCACATATGAACCTGGAGGACATTATGCTATGTGAATTAAGCCAGACACAAAAGAACAAGCACTACATTATCTCACTTATACTGGAAACCTAAAACAGTCAAACTGAAAGAAGCAGAGAGCAAAAGAGTGGTCATTGAGGTCTGGAGGGAGGGAGATACAGAGAGGTGTTGGTCAAAGGGCACAAAATTTCAATTAATGCAAGATGAGTAAGTTCTAGAGATCTACTGTACCGCATAGAGACTATACTTTACAACACTGCATTATATAGTTTAAAATTTTCTAAGACAGTAGATCTTCTGTTAACTTTTATATGCAGGTAGGTAGCTGGGTAGGTTGGGGTAGGTAAGCAGGTAGGTAAGTAGGTAGATGTGGGGAGAAACTTTTGGAGGTGATGAATATATTTACAGCATTGATTGTGGTAATGGTTTAACACAGATCTATTTATCTCCAAACTTATCAAGTTGTGACATTAAATATGTATAGCTTTTAGCATGTCAGTAATTGCTCCAATAAAGTGTTTTTTAAGTCACACACGTGGTTTCATTAAAAAAAAATCTAAATGAGGATCTCTAGTGCGTATTAGTACATTTAGTCCCAGTAATAGAGAACTAAAGTACTTTCACTCACATCAAGCACCATACTGACAGGATGGCAAGAGAAGTCACTCTTGCCTTTTAACTGCAATCTATCATCCAGCTTTTAGTCTTATGGACAAGAACTAGATAGTGTTTTATTCAAGAGTAGCAAATGTTTTAATCCTTCATTTCTGGCTTATGTTGATTCATAAAAGTTCATTGGATGTTGAAATGTTATAGGGATTTGGAAAATATCTGCTAATAGACACATGTACAATTTATATAAAAACATCTTTCTTCTAATGGAAAGCAGGCACATCATTGCATAGTGGTTTAACAAAAACAAAATTAAAATTCATGTGGTCAAAATTGATAATAAAATATAGTTATCAAGCTCTATAGTATCTAGAGAAATTCTCTCAATTTAAATCAACAAAACTTTAGGGAATAAAGTACATGAAAGCATTTTGGTTATGTAAAATAATAAAGTAATAAAAAACTTCATTTTATCCAAGATGTTTTGCTACTTCATAATCACTTAATTTAGAAATATTGTCATTTTGCCTTAGAGATTCTACTTCTTTCCTACCTTATTAATGCCTGTAACAAATATTTATGTACCTACCAGGTATAAATCAGAGGGGGTAATTCTTCAGATAAATTGCTGACCTCAAAGAGGTGACAATATTATTGAAGGTCATTATCTACCACAATAATTAACAATTAAGTACACAAGGGAAGCTTTAAATAAAATCTAACAAAACTGAACTCATGCAAAGTAAATGCTGTGAAAGAATGTACATAGGGAAGGCAAAGGAGAGAAAATTGACCAAAATTGGAGAAAAGGAGATGGTCAAGGTTGATTCCTGAGGGGGTTATGCTTAATCGATCTTTGAAGGGTGAATATAAGTAGAACAGGTGAATAACTTAGGTGATATGTGTTCCTTTGGAAGAAAGCAGCATATGCAAGTCACAGAGTTGAAATGGCTGAATAGCCAAAGCTCCATTAAATTGACCAGGGGGATCCCTGGGTGGCGCAGCGGTTTGGCGCCTGCCTTTGGCCCAGGGCACGATCCTGGAGACCCAGGATCGAGTCCCACGTCGGGCTCCCGGTGCATGGAGCCTGCTTCTCCCTCTGCCTGTGTCTCTGCCTCTCTCTCTGTGTGTGTGACTATCATAAATAAATAAAATATAAAAATAAATAAATAAATAAATAAATAATAATAAATAAATGAATTGACTAGGGCCTTGAGGATAAATGAGGAAATTCCAGAAGAGAGGCAAACAAATCAACCAAAGTGAAATAGAGCAACTGAAGGACTCTTCCATGAATAGTTCAACTGTTCCATTTGAGCTTTTGGCTACTTTTATATCTTATAAAAATATATATAATCTAAAATGAATGAATGAATGAATGAAGTCTGCTTCATCTAACTTAACTATCTTATAGAAACAAATCTTACACTGTAATTTATTTTTAATTCATGAGATTGTTTCATTATGGTATGAAATAAATGTTTACAGAGTTTTATTAGGGATTTAAAAAATACCTTTACCATTCAAGTATTCTATCTGCTTCATAACCTGACAGGGTTTGAGAATTATTTTTTTCTAATTATTAATCCAGGACTATAGTGAATTCCTCCTATTATTTTACTGTTAGTTTATTAAAAGTTTTTTCTAAACTTCAACATTCATCTGTTTAGTCTCCTAAAATAAAGTACATTTTAATAATGATAGCTTATGATGAATGTTTTAATATACTCTAATAATAACTACCATTATTTATTGAATGTTTACTATGATCCTGGTAATATTGTAGATACTTTAAAAACATTAATTCAAATAATTCTGAAGCTAATTCTATGAGGTAGAATATTATAGTTTTCATTGTACAAATAATGAAGCAGAAGTACAGAGAGATTTAGTAAGTTGTTATGAGTCATCCAGAATAAATGGAAGAGCGTAATTGTTTCTTGGACACTAAAGTTTATAGGCGTTTTTGTTTTTACCATTGTGTTGCACTGTGATATTTGTAGTTCAATAACTTAAGTAACTCCAGTTATACTCCTAATTTTGAAAGTGTGGTTGGTTATTTGTGAAAACAAACATGGCCTCTTTCAGCAGTCCTGGATTTGTGTTTGTACATGTGTATGTCTGGTTGACATTTTATAATTGCATACTTATATATAATTGAGCACCTAATTACCTGCTGTAGCCATCAAATCTTTAACGACTGCATACTATATGTGTTAAAAGTTGGCACAGTGCACTGAGCCATAACCAAGCACATGAGACTGATGTGTAAAGACAGTGAGGCAATGTATTAACCTGCAAGATACAGCAGAACTGATGCTTAATACATATATGGGCATGATCAACATATTATTTTTCTGTAAATACTTGCAACATCAAATCAAATCAGATATTCAATTTATTTTCAACACAAAATATTTTAATAAGGTCTAGCATAATTGAGTACTTCTGGACAGCTCACTCTATCCTGATAAAACTTAGACATAGGAAGATAAATGACATTGTGAATATTGTTTAGTGATATGGTTTAAAAACAGGAGCAGTCAAGTGGACTCAAATTAGTTATGGCATCATGCTAGGATATCTTTCTTACTCCACAGTGAGAGCAATTCTAGAAATGTATTAGAATACTGCAATTTAGTTAGCTACAACTACATATATCATTGCCATAACGATACCCAAATACTTGAAATCCATATTCTAAACTAGTATTGTCTGTTAGAATTCTCCATAACAAGAGAAATGTTCTCTATCCTGTCCAGTATTATAACTATAAAAGCAACTATAACAAGTTGCTTTTGGTTGCTGAGCTGTTGGAATGTGAACAGTATAACTGAATTTTTAAAATTTAATTCTAATTAACTTAAACTGTAATTGTCGTGTGTAGTTAGTTCCTATTGTTTGGGACAACAGAGTTCTAAGACTTTCTTTCCTTGACAGGGCTTCTATACAACATAGAAAGAAATTAGACCCCCTATGTTTCAGTGGTAATAATTTTGTTATTGATGAGTTATTTCTTTAGATATGTTACATATACTCCTACTAAAAATACAGTCAGATGTTACAAGCTTAGAAGCCTGAGTAAGATCATTTTGTCTCTTTATGATCAATTAGATGTTGTGCTTGTAGTGTCATTCTCAGAAGCAACCTTTTCCTGTATTCCCACACCTTAGTGGGCAGAATATTATTGAATTGTCAAATACTGACAACTCTGACATTTGTTTTGCCACAGTGTAACACTATCTGAGGTTTTATCTTCTGCATTATGTTTCTTCATTTGTCACAATTTCTCTTTCTTCATTATAAAAAAAGTCAGAGTGAATTATTGAGATAAAATCATAGATTTGAGATGAAGTAAATGAACAAGCAGAAGTACCGCATTTTATTTTTTCACACTGTTGAATAGGGGTATTTATGACACTAAATCTGATATCCTACACAGATCTCTAGTAGTCACTACTGCTGTGCGTTCTCTGAACATGTAATGGAAGAGTTGATTGGAAAAACATGGAACAATAATTAGCAGCTATACGTCATGGCCTCATCTTATTACTTTAGGAGAAATTTAACATTTTTAAATAAAGTTGATAATGCATAACTTATGAATTATACTCACAGAATATGACCTAGAAACACTAGCATGTTGTACAAAGAAACATTATACCACAAAATATATTGCAACACCAAAAATTTTGAAACAACCTAAATCTTTGACCCCCACCCACTGTGTTTATTTTGACTTTACAGAGATTAAAGCCTTATACAGCTTTAAAGCCCTATAGAAATATCACTATATAATGCCAAAGAAAATTTGCAAGATACTGGATAAATTCAAAACACCAAATTCAGGGGCAGCCCGGGTGGCTCAGAGGTTTAGTGCAGTCTTCAGCCCAGGGCCTGATCCTGGAGACGCAGGATCAAGTCCTACATCAGGCTCCCTGCGTGGAACCTGCTTCTCCCTCTGCCTGTGTCTCCCGCTCCCCTGCCAGCCCGTGTCTCTCATGAATAAATAAATAAAATCTTAAAAAAAAAAACACCAAATTCAGTTTTGTGGTTAAGGAACTAATAATTGGAGCTCACTAAAAGTTCTGATGTTACAAGAAACCCTGGTATTAGAAACCTTCAAGACAGAGATTCGACAGGAGCTTTTCCAACCATGTAAGAAAGAAAATGGTTGAGGTTTGTATATAAAAGAGAAAATAATGTAAATAAATAAAATATTTTCTATCCAAATTTTGATAAATTCTTGAGGAAAAAATCATAAAATACATATTAAAATGCATTCCTATTTTGATTAAGATGTCTATTTGCAACAAGTACAAATAAAATGTAACTTTTTTCATTGCTTTTTCTATGTTGATGATTCCAATCTAATTCCTCTATACAGTTACCCTCCGATCTCTGTAAATCACCATTCACATGCTCTGTGGAGACTCTTAATGCTATATTGAGCTCATATGGACATATTCCTTTACAAATGACAATGTTGGGTGCATGCATGTATGTGTGTGCACATTTTTTTAGAATGTACTTGGTGTGGGGAGGGAGGCTGGGTGTCTCAGGTGGTGGGACATCCCACTTGGTTTTGCCTCAGGTCATGGTCTCAAGGTTGTGGGACAGACTCAGTGTGGAGTCTGCCTAAGATTCTCTCTCTCCCCATACCCCTCTCCTTACTTGTGAGCTCTCTAAACAAACAAATAAATAAATAAATAAATATTTTTAAAAATGCACACAGGTAAATGTCCATATATTCTCATATATATTTTTTTTCTCTCTGACATTCCAGGTAGCACCACAGCATCATTTATACACTGGCAGTCATTATCCTAAAACTTCAGAATTGTATCTCACTCTACTGGTTCTAGCTCCCAAGATCAATCAGATGCATTTTGTCTCCAAGTCTATATCATTTCTGTTTCCTGTTGTCAATTTACCATGACACAACCATAGATCTAAACATCATTATTCCTCACCAGAATACTATAATCACTCCTTACTTATAAATTATTCTTATTTGCATATAGTCTGGCTGTCACTGAATGGAAGATTTCTATTTTTAAGGGTCCCTGGAACTGCTCCTGGTTTAAGCCATCCCCAAATAAGTATGTTTCTCACCTTCTGCATAATTAAGGACTATTGTTACTATTGTTGTCATTAACAATTTTGTGATCAAGGACCCTGTTGCCCCTCCATTCATGCAGACTATATTTTGAAAAGTCAAGTTGGAACTATAATATTTTTATGCACTTTCTCATACACATTTCTTCACACTGTATTGTCTGTCTGTATTCCTGGATACAGGAAATGTATGGATAAGGATAAGGAAATGTATGAGATGGCCACCATCTCTACTGACCACAGTTTCACCTATTTTTAAACCCAGTTTATTACTTTATCTAAATTTTCAAATCTCAATGAAATCACTTCCCTGGGAAAGAACCACTGCTCAAAAATAAATTATCATATTTTCTAAATTACCCTATTTTTAAATATTTTTCTCTATAATGCATTTGGGTGGTATATGAGTATCTGTGTAGTTGTGTATATATCCTGTTTCAGTATACTGATCCTCTGAGTTCAGGGGCAAAATTATATATTAGTTCTCTTGATATCTAACAGAGTTCTTTGCATCTGCTAAGTGAGTTAAATTAATTTAAAAAATAACGATCCTGGGACACCTGGATGGCTCAGTGGTTAAACTCTGCTTTCAGCTTCAGGGTGTGATCCTGGAGTTCAGGGATTGAGTTTCATATTGGGCTTCCTGGGAGGAGCCTGCTTCTCCCTCTGCCTGTGTCTCTGCCTCTCTCTGTGTGTCTCTCATGAATAAATAAATAAAATCTTTTTTAAAAATGATCCTATTGTTTAGTCTTTGTAGGTGACTGGAGTCTGAACATGTAATCAGATAAGCATGGATAAGCACGAGCCTATATAGTAGAGATTTAGCTGATATTTCTCCAAGTCAGTTGTGAAAATTTGTTTTTATTGTGAAAGTAGATGTATATGTGATTATTAGTTTTGGCTTCAAAATTTGTATATTTAAGGTCAACTATGTTATAAAAGAAAATTCAAAGAGAAAATTTAGATTCTATTTATATATAAAGCACATTAAGAAAGTGACTTTATGGACACACAGAATGCCAAAACATTGTACTTAATTCTCAGGGTTCAGACATCAGCCCTGCCAAACAATTGCTGTGAGTTGGAAAACATTCTGGATATTGATATTCAATATTTTTAACCTTTTGTCAGTAGGTGATGAATTAACTCAGCTCCAAGGCTGTTCCGGTTGACAGTAAGAGCTGATTTAACTCATTTCTCACTGCAGGAAGAAGAATCAAATCCAGGGAGAACAGCCAATAGAAAAAAGAAAATGAATTAAAAATAAAATTAGTATACTAGTATTTTAGCACAGTTAGGCATTCCAGAATCTCAGGGATAATTAACATTCTTAATATAAAATATTGATGTTATACAGTATTAATGCAGTATCACAGTAAGAATTGACAGTGTTTAATGTTTCATTGCAGCCTCCTAGCTGAGCATAGAACTTTTCACAAGCAAAAGGAATTTAATTTTAGATTCAAAAACATTAAAGCCATCTGGGATGGAATACAATTAACTCTTTCCTGCTTCCTTTCTTCACTACCTTACATTATTTACTCCTGTGTAATAAGAGTGCCGCATCGTAAATCACTGCTTGCCACTAGTTTGTAAACACGCAAAAGTTTCTTGACCTTAGTGCTTCCTCATTTGCAAAAATAAGTAATTATAAATCATAACATAGCTTAAATTAGTTATCTTATTAGGCACTGCAAAATTGTGACTTTCTAATTCGTTCAATCATTCTGCATTTATTATTTGAAATTATGCTGTTATTTTAAAACTCCCTACCATCTAGTAGGATTTTAATAACCCTGAAACATAGTCCATACAGGAAATACAGAGAAAAGAATTAATTTTTCATATTTGGCTATCAATTTTCATCATAATTAGCTGGACTCACAAATTCCAGTGTTCTCTAGTAAGCACTGCTTTATTTCTATGTATTTCTATTTCTATCTGTTTGTCAATTCTAGGATTTTTATATACTTGATGTTTTCAATATATTTTAGTAATCCTTCTTTTCAAATTGTAAATGATTCCAACTTAATATAGTATAAGTACCTTCAAGCCAGCCCTGGAGCCTTTTGAAAGGACTCCATAATCTTTTTTGCAGCTTCTATTCTTTATATTCAATAATATGTCCCAAACTCACCCATGCATTTCCTGCACAGCTCCTAAAAGGGCTTTTTTTTTTTTTTTTTCCTGGGGATGCTCATTACTTCTATTGTTGAAAGACATTTAATGAACAAAATCTGGCTACTAGAAGTATTTATTGTCACTGGGTTGCTATTGCCTGTAAATCTTTTCAGTGGACAGTGTTGGAACATGCACTTAAAAATAAAAAATATGAAAACAATTTGCATTGCTTTTTAAAATTCAAATATAAGATTTACACTATTTTATCCTTTATGCTGAAAAGGTAATTTTTAGACACTGTTAACAAAATTATTTATTTTCTTTAACCTACACTATCCAATACTATACATGAAGTATGCACAAGATAATAACACAAAAGAGTAAAGTTTGAGATTTTATATTTATTTTTGTCCTTAGATATGCTTTTACAATATATATTGTAAACAATTGGACTGGTTCTTTTCCTCTATGAGGTTATATCACCAAAATTATATACAATTATCTGTAATTGTTTCAATTCATTTTAGTTAAAATATTTTTCTTTATGATTTTATTTTGCTTTTTAACCATATAAAATATTTACATGATTCATATATCAAAATTATATTATAGGTACATTCACAGGAATCTCTGTTCCTTCCATTCTGTCCCTCCTCCCTCCTTATAAGTAATAACAATTTGTAGTCGTTTCTGCTTGATATTCATTAGTATTTTTGCAAAAACAACCATGGTGTGTGTATGTTCACTTTTTCTACTTTCTTATTTAAAAAATAACATAACTTATCCTGTTTTGGGTCTTGCTTTCTTTTTTTTACTCTATATCACAGGGCAGAGATCTTGAACATAAGGTTTACAATAGCCTACTACTCTATTCTGTGACTGTATAATATTTTTCTCATTTGCTTTTACCCAGTCCTTTATGGATAGACATTTTGATTGTTTCCAACTCTTCTATTACAAATAACACCAGAGCAAACTATTTTGTTCATAAGCCATTTTGCAAATGTATCTTTAGAATAAATGTTTAGAAGTGGAATTGCTATACTAAAATACAGATGCATATGTAATTTTCTTAAATGTCACCAAGTTCCTCTTCATAGGAATTGTGGCATTTTGCATTTTCATCAGTGACACGTTTAGATATATTGTCAAACAAGATATTTTGCCACTCTGACAAATGAGAATTCATACTTTTATTTTTTACTTTTTCTTGATATATGTAAAATTAAGTCTTATGTTTTAAAGAGTGTTCATTATTTTTATGTGACTAAAAATAGATTTTTAGCTCAGATTTTACAAATTTACTATGTTCTTTTTGGTTTTTATATATTTTTTAAAGATTTTATTTATTTATTTATTTATTTATTTATTTATTTATTTGATAGAGTGAGAGCAAGAGACAGAGAGAGAGGATGAGCAAAGGGGTTATGGGTATATTTTTGCCTTTAATTTATTATTTATAATGTAGTATAACTATAATTACCTTACTAATTACTCCTTATTTATTTATTTGTTGCATATCACTGTAAAGATCTGTACCAGGAGACAGAAATATAATAATAAATATGAGGATTATTGATTGAAACAGACATTAAAGAGATCATCTAAATAAAATAAAAATTCTGTATTTGGAGATGTACAAGGAATACACAAATACATAAAGGTTTATGATATGTGTAACTTCAAAATTTGCTATCCTACACTCTAAAAATTAACCCTCATATAGCTTTCATTTCTTTGTCACAATAAATGGATGTGTAATTGACATCTACAGAGGTCAGTATTCTTATTTATTTTATTTTATTTTTTAATTTTTTTTTTATTTATGATAGTCACACAGAGAGAGAGAGAGAGGCAGAGACACAGGCAGAGGGAGAAGCAGGCTCCATGCACCGGGAGCCCGACGTGGGACTCGATCCCAGGTCTCCAGGATCGCGCCCTGGGCTAAAGGCAGACGCCAAACCGCTGTGCCACCCAGGGTTCCCCAGTATTCTTATATTGAGCAATTATTTAGGCTAAACTTGTAAAAGTATTAGTCCAAGACTTTCACATTTAGATATGATAGAAGAATAGGTACTATATTGATTCTTTTGCCAAAAATAGCTAAGAAAAAAAAAAACGGAAAAAAATAGATGAAACAATGGTTTTCACAAAAAGGCAGGCACAACACTGAGTTAGGTAATGCTAAATAAAATTAAGCAAGGGAAATTTTATGACTGTACCAGGTTTCTGCCTGCAGAGTACCTAGGCTTCAGTGAAGAGTCTCACTGAGTGGAAAGGACAGATTTCAGTTTTGGGCCACCAGAGCAGCTAGAATTTGCATAGCAAACACTTTAAAAAGAGAGCTAGCTGTGATGAGAGAAAGAGAGATTGAAAAAGAGAGCACAAAAGAGATATTCCCCTTGAGTATTTCATTGAGTACAACTTGGGCATGATTATGGGAGAACTACCCGACCAAGAGAAAATATCTAAAAACAAGTTAGGTGAAAATCTCTGAGATATATGGCCAAGAATCAATTGTGCTCTGATTACCTAGCACAGAAAAATCTTGCTAACAGATTGCTCAGAAGGGTTTTGTCTCCATGGTGGGAACAAATTGTCCCTAGATTTAAAGTTGCTCTGAAATACCCTAAAACATTTAAAAGCAAGTCTGTAAAAGATCTAAGTCCAAATAACTTACTAGTATCCCAGAGAAATTTTCAACCATATTTACAAGAATGAAGTGAAATTTACCAATCAGCAATCAACAAAGTGTCAATGTCTAGTGAATAGTAAAAAATTACTAGGTATTTAACAGCAATTAAAAAAAAATCCATAGTCAAGAAAAAATGTATCAATATCAGCAAGCCCAGAAATAACAACAATTAGAGATTTAGCATGCAAAATAGTTGACAAAAACATGAACAGGGAAGCCTTGGTGGCTTAGTGGTTGAGCGTCTGCCTTTGGCTCAGTGTGTGATCCCAGGGTCCTGGGATGGAATACTGCATCGGGCTCCCCACAGGAAGCCTGCTCCTACCTCTGCTTATGTCTCTGCCTCTCTCTGTATCACTTATGAATAAATAAAATATTTAAAAATATATATGAACATATTTTAAGATATAAAAGGACTGAAATCAAATATCTGGAGATGAAAATCATGAGTGATTTTCATAAATATGAAAATCATACTGAAAGAATATGATCATAAACCACCACTACATAAGAACAAAAATAAATACCAGTTCATAATTTCCAACAAGTTATATGAAATTTGATTCATTATGTATTTATTTTTAAGAGTTCAAGATTTTTTCCCCCTTAGGTTTATTTTTTTAATTGCATTTTCCCTTTATCAATAATCAGATCTTTTCTCTACTTAGGTCATAGTACATTTCTAACAAATTAAAATTTTTCAATATAACTAGCAACAGTTCTTACATTCTTCTGCTAAATTGGGATACTTATCCTATTTTATTTTTGTGCCAAGTAGTTTTGTTTTCCCAATTGATTGTCATTATTCCACTTCATTATTCCTTTAAATAGGGCTAATGTACAAGAATGCTATGGAAATTTACAAATTTCATGAAGTTTTCAAGAATTTGTTTCCCACTCCTTTTTAAAAATATAATAAAAAGTCCAGTGAACGCATAATCTGTAAAAGTATGTAAACCTTGTTCACTAAACAGATTTATATAGGAAAATCTGTCTTGTTTTTGGATTAATAATTTTAATAACTGGCACAGGGATTTTGTTTTGATGTGACTTTTATTTCTAAAATAGATAATTACAGTGAGAAAAAATGCCTGAGAAATCAAGAAAAAAAAGAATATTAAAAATACAAAACCAAATAATTTTAGGCTCCCAAAATGCTGGTGTTTCCTCTCTCTCTCCCTAATATTTATTTTTTATGTTATTATACCTTAAATTCCTGCTTTTAATTCTGATTTAATTTTGTATTTCTTTCTTAAGTTTTAGAAAGATCTGAAACTAAGTTTAGGAAGGCAACATGAAAGAGAACTGGCATATTAATTTTTTGTTTGCTCAGATAGCACTATAACAGTAAGCAGAGCCTTTTCTATTTTAAAAAGTACTTTGTGTACACAAATGCTTGCAATTTATCAGCTGAAAATGCCCCTCTCTTCAGACAAAATATATAAATTCAAGCCCAGTTCTGTGAATTTTCGCCTAACGCACTCAAGTTTTATTAGTAGGGAGATCTTTATGCACAAGAACCTACAGTATACTTTCTCCTGTGAGAGTTTTGCATCTGGTATAGTAATGACATCAGAATAAATTTCTAAGTGTAAGCAGTTAAAAGCATGTAGAGAAAGAGAAACATCACAAACCCAGATTTCCAGCTTAGTCCTTGTCCTTTTTCCTTTTAAATTGAGTAGATTTCTACATTTCCAATTCTGAACCCTAGACAGATGTGATCATATTGTCCTATTGTTCTGTCAAAGCTTTAATATTCTACTTTCCTCCATATACATATTTTAATATTTGCAATATATTTAAAGATCTCTGAGTTAGGGATGGAGCTAGAGAGTATAATCCAAGTTGAAATAAGTCAGTCAGAGAAAGACAAATATCATATGATTTCATCACATGTGGAATTTAAGAAACAAATGATCACAGGAAAAAAAGAGAGAGGGAGACAAACCAAGAAACAGACTCTTAGCCACAGAGAACAAACTCATGGTTACCAGAGGACAGGTGGGTGGAGGTGGGGGGAATGGGTGAAAGAGCTGATGGGGATTAAGGAGTACACATTATGATGAGCACTGGGTGATTATATGTAACTGTTGAATCACTATATTGTACACATTAAAATAATATAACATTGTATGTTAGCTATACTAAAACTTAAAATTAAAAAAATCTGAGTTAGAACCATGTCAAGATAGCAGATAATTGTTGAAACACCTATAATTCACTGTATCATATTTCTGTTTGTTTCTTTCCTCCTAAATGTCTGTTGCCTTAAAATTTGGTCCTTTCTCCAACAAAGGAATGCCTGCTTCTGACCTTAACCTATAAGGGGGCAGATTGCTAAGGTCGTGATAATACTTATCTTACTTATTTTTTTCACTCTTATCCACTGCTATTATCACTGGCATCATTTTCAACTGTGTTATATATATTTTTTCCAATCATCCTCAAATGCCCTCTGCCTTATCTTGAGGCTGATTTTCACATGAAATATAGAGAGATTTCATCAGATTGTATGTAGCCAAAAAGCAGTAATTAGTATATAAGCAAAGTTGGCTCTTTTTATGTGAAAATAAAAACAAAACAAAAAAATGTGGTATAAAAGGAAACTTTTTTTCAATTACTCTCCCATTCCCTAATAGCAACTGCATGAAGCATTTCACAAAGATGTTTTAACTCCAGTTAAAGGAAAATAGGCTCAAGTTAATTAGACTGAGTCTGTTCTATAGAAAACCTAGTTTGAAGCACTGACCACAATCAATGAAAAGGAAAGTAGATGAAAAAAGCATCAATGAAAAGATGGAAGAAAAGACCCATCTGTGCCATTACACTGGTAGAAGAACCTGACACTTACATTTCCTAATCCTCATTGTAGGAGAGCTCATCTAAACTGTTCCTTTCCTTGACCCATCTCTGTCTTTAGTCCATAATTACTGTCCCTCATTGTCACCTTCTTCAATATATTAGTGTTATCATTCTCAGGATTGTAGATAAGGGAATTAAGGAAAGATCAGAGCTGCAATTAGTATGGGATCTCTGGAACAACCCTCAAACCCATCAATAGGATTAGAAGCATGAATTTTAAAGCAAATTAGCTCAGGTATGGTTTATGCTATGAGTAGCCTCTTAGATAAATCTGTCTAGACCATGAAGTTTAGACCACCACTCTCCATTCAGTAAATACTAGCAACATGTAGCTGTTTAAATTTGAGTTTGTATTAATTAAAATGAAATTTAAAAACTTAATTTAAATTTAATTTCTTACATGAACTAATTATATTTTAAGTAATCAACAGCCACCATATTGGAGAGTACAGATTATAGAACATTTGCATCATTGCAAAAAGTTCTATGAGATAATGCAGATCCATACCCCATGATTTTAAAAATGGATATAACAGAAGTAGGTTCTAAGAATGTGCTCTTGTACTGGTTAGTTATGATTTCATATCTACTTGTTTATGACTTCAGTGAAGTTGTTTTGATCTAAAGGTGAATTTCATTACATTGAGGAAGCTGTGCCTGAATGTTGTCATCAATATCTATTGTCAATAAGCACTCAGTATCTCAACTTTTGATGGGCACCACTGAGGACTTACCTGGGAACTTACCGATAAAAACACATGGAAGAGCAGCAATGATGTAATGAACTTGTAATGAACTTGTAATGAACTTGTATTTAAACTTTAAATACCAAGAATTCATGAAGACTTACCCAAGTGTTCGGTCTGGGCAAAGCTACTCTTTGTTGATCTAAATAGCTTTCTGAAGACATTGGACTTTATGCCTTTCATCTCCCCTTGCCTGGAACAATAGTGTAAAAATCCATCGTTGATATGGACTATGCTAGTTCTTGAATGACTTATTAAGGAACACCATCCTGTATACTATTGGTTTATAAAATATTATTACTATAGATTGTAATTCTCACAGTGAACCTGTGTTAAATAAATTATTGATAAAGACAATTTCAGTCTCTGAGCACAATTTGCCTTGAATAAAACAGAATGGCAAGAGATACTGTTTCTCAGGTTTTCAAATGATAACTCTAAATAAGTTTTCCCTCAAGCACTTCTAATAAGAGGCAGCACAACATAGTTATGTAAAGTGTTAGGTGGAGCTTACTTTGGAACAAACCAGACTTCCACTATTTTCTGACTGAATATGTTTTTCCAAGTTACTTTATTATTCTGTATCTCAGTTTTCTCACTGAAAAGTGGAAATACTAGTAGAAGCTATGTCTAGGGTTCTCTGAATTCAATGTACATAAAATACTTTCTGTAATACACAGTAATTCCTAAAAAAGTTATTAGCTATAATAATTTTTATTATTCTTCTATAGTTACCATATATATTAAATAAGAATTCTGACAAGTATTCCTAAGGGAAAAATGAAAAAGAAGAGCAAATTTTATCAAATAGATTTATGGAATCTGGTGCATATTTCCCAAGCTCTTGTACACAGAAATTTGGAAAATTACCATATGTTTGAAAATTACAAACTATAAGTGCTGTGTACTGTACACTCATGTATACATATGAACTGTGCCAACAAGAAAAGTTGGGGAAGTTTTCAAGCTTCTGTTCCATTCACAGGATAGTCATCCAATAAGTCACTGACAGAAGGGAGGCCAACAGTACTCGCTCTTGTATTCCTGATGATTTGTTTTTATAATAAATATTTCAATTAAAAATGCTTTGATTTGATTTTTAACTGCAAAGACAAAAACAGTTAAGACATTTATTTCAAGGACTGATTCAAAAAATTAATCCTCCTACCCTTTGAGGTATTTCAGACAGCCATTGAAAGTCTAGGTCTGAAGCACTAAGAGTTATTCTCATGTCTCTTAGCTGCTCATTAGTTTGAGGTATTTCTTGCAGACACCATTACTGCCAGCCTGCTGATCGATGACAGCACATGGCTTGACCTCATTATTAGATAGTTCTAATTATTTTAGTAGATATTGAGAATTTTATTTTCAGAAAGCAAATGCTAGAATGGATTTTATCTCTCAGTTGTGTTTTAAACCACTAATATTGTATTCATACTAACACAATTAGCAAGTATTTAAACTAATAGTTGAAAATTCATGTTTTATATATTTCTCAAAATTATCCCCAAAGAGAGAAAATAATATTCCTGTTCAAAACTGTCATTTAGTTGTACTAATAAACACACAATGAAATTTACTTAACTGTGTTCAAAATAAGAAATGTATAACTCTTAGCTAATGAATAAAAGGGACCAAAAGGAATATAGTTAAAAACAAACAAATAATTCTGTCAGTTTTATGTAAAATACCTGTTTTCCACATGCTTATGGAGTTCTCTCATATCAACATTTTTTAAATAATAAATTTATTTTTTATTGGTGTTCAATTTGCCAACATACAGAATAACACCCAGTGCTCATCCCGTCAAGTGCCCCCCCCAGTGCCCGTCACCCATTCACCACCCCCCCCGCCCTCCTCCCCTTCCACCACCCCAAGTTCATTTCCCAGAGTTAGGAGTCTTCATGTTCTGTCTCCCTTTCTGATATCAACATTAATCAAAAGGTTTTCTTCATTTCCTCATGGTCCCTTCATTTCCTCATACTCTCCTTAAGGAAAATCAGTGCTTATCTATTACTATTTCTATACAGAATGGTGATGAATAGGCACTATACTAAGACATACTGTGACCATGTCAAAGCCCTGTTTCCTCTTTCTAGTTCCACAGAATCACAATTTCCTAGAGTTCAATAGGCTAGTAGATGCTATTTACATACTGTCTTAATGTTTCCTCAGGTGTAATGTATGTGACAAAACAAGTGCACAAATTAGAAAAAAATGCCTAAAGTGACATATATTTGAATATTTATCATATAAAAGAACAAATAAATTATTTTTAAATTATAATTTTTAATGAACATTAATACTAAAAACATATCTGATTTTTTTTAATATAACAAGGTATTTTCCATGAAGTATGGAAAAACAGTTTCATTTTCTCCTTTGGTCATACTATTAGAACCTTCTGTGGAAAACATGCTCCACTGCAAAAATACAGTTATTCATTTGGTTAATTCCCTAAGATAGTGTAAATAACATATATATATCCTTGGGAGTAGGATAGAGAAATATTAGAAAGATCCTGAGACTGTCCAATGCTCTAGAGGCTATGAAGGAAACCGTGAACTCTTCGAGGCAGGATGATGACCAATAAATTGCACCATAGTACTTTTGCATTTATTAGACTAATTTTACAGATGTAGAAATGAAACAACAAAAAAAATTAAGTAATGGGCTCATTTCTCACTGCTCATGAGTGTGAAGACTGTACATCTAACCACTATAATATAATGACTTTTGAGGGGAACATGGTCATTTAAGCGAAGTCGGGGAGACTGCAATACCCAAATTTATGTGAATAAATAATGCTAAGGATAAAAGAAGAAAAGGTAAAACCAGATTTAAGAAAAGATATAGCCTAAAAACTACAACATTCCAGAAAGCTATTTAAAAATTTACTCAATGAGCCTTTGGGCTTTAACAACTAAAGAGGCTAAACTTCTACAGAAATAAACAGAACAGAAAATATGCTTCTAACAGAGAGTCAGACTCTGTAAGTGAAAAGAGAAATTGAAATGATCACGCCCAATAGATCTTGAACTGACTCAGGAGAGAAAGTAGTGAGAGTATGAAAAGGGAACAGGAATTCAGTGCTAATAAATGTCCCTCCCATTTTACAACTTAAATGTCTGTGCCATAGAGATCCTCCTCTGCTACCTAGATAGAGATGAACAGAGTTAGTGTATGTTTTTCTTCATGGAATACTTTCATCAATTCTGAAGCCAAGATTGACTTTGCTGCGCCATTTATACATGCCACTGTATATCACTGGTATGTGGTGTGTTAAAGGACTATAGATTTATTTGGGCATTTGCTGAAACACATCGCACGTCTTCCATGTCCTACAAAAAATATATGTATATATTCCCTAAAATGATCATGACATTTATCATGATGAGGGTCTAACCTGTTGACCAGGATTCAAGACTCCCAGAAGGAAAGTAGAAGCTTAGTATAGACCATGTTATTCTATGGTCTAGGCACGACCATTCTGGGTACAGTACCTTCATAAGTTAACTACTGACGCTCTGAGAATCAAATTTCCAGGAATAAGGAAGGAAGACTGGAATGTAAATAAAATCTGGGTTTTAAATGGAGTTAGAAATGCAAGCTAAGCTTTTTTATCTGAATATTGGCAAGCAGAGATATGACTGCAAAAATAAAAGACTCCAACACATTTAGATCTTATATTAGTTGAAACTAACAGTGGGCAGAATATAGGAACATATGTTTTGACCATTTTGAAGCAAACTCTCAAGATTCTGAGTGTCCACTGGGGAGAGATGTGGTTGGCTGTCAGTAGGATTCTAATTTGGTGAAAATTAGAATAATTAAGCATCTAAGACCAGTGAAATATGTTAGGAACTCTACTTTCAAGCTTGGCATTCAAAGACTTAAAAATCTATCCATTGTAGCTTTAGAGCAATTCAAAAACAGAAAGAGCATTAAGAAAGACTTACTGCTGAGCCCAGTACCTACTGAAGTAGAGATACTGACAAAGGGTTTAATTAAAGTAATAATTGGACTACGGTGAGGTAAAGCTAGTTGTGGTACAAATTGTTAAGCCTCATTTTCATTATAACCATCTGTAAGTATAGCACACAGTGAATAATATTCATATTTGAAATTTTAAAACTGGGAATTAATTTTAAGAAATATTGATTCCCTTCATTTTATAGATGCACTCGACATTTCATTCATTTAGCAAATATCTGAGAGATCTTACTAAATTCCAAGAACTATGTTAGACACAAGAAACTTAGCAGAGAATGAAACGAATCACATTACTGTTTGCCAGCCATTATAACTTTCTCCCTAAAAGTACCCAGTGTTAAAGTTACTGGTATAATATCATATGATGTCACCCACTACTGCTCCTTTATGCAATCATCTATAGATTTTTTTTTACCTTAATTCCCCTTATAAAGGTTTTACTATTAATAGCACTAACTCTGTCATTCATGGTTTTTTGGTGTTTGAATAATCCATAATCTTTCAAAATATCAATTGTTCTTAGAACCCTGAACTACCACTACTATGAATCTGTTTTCCACCTTACCTCAGCCCTTGATGTACAAAGTATTCCAGAATTTGACATTATTGATAGCTAATGCCTTTTCATAACCCAAACATCAGATATCAAGTTCAAACATCCTTATAACTATCACATTCTATTTTTTCCATGTCAGTACCACAACTGACTTTCAGTAACTTCTAAGCTTCTCTAGCACATGCCATCTACTGACCCTCCCAATTTTTCTCAGATCTTTTCCTTTGTGTTTTCAATCCTCCTTTATACAACCTAGATTCCATTGTGCATCATTACAATCACTTTCTTTCAGAGGCCTCAATTCATTTCTCTGAAAATAAAAACAAAAAAAATACAAAATTCCACGTATACTCAGCCTGTGCTTACATGGCTTAATTTATTAATAAAACTATGCTAATTCATCTCACTTTAGATTACTGATTTCTAGTCTCAAATAGGCCATCAAAACTCCTTGAAATCGTACTGTGTTTTCCTACCTAATTTTACTATTCTCCTTGAAGTTTACTTCTCACCTTCTCAACTCTCTTCAAAACTCCAGGTTTCTCTCTGCTCTCTCCACTCTCACTGAATGGCTTTGTTTCTATTTTGTAGAAAACATAAAAGCAATAAGAAGAGGGTTCCCAGGGCTCTCACTGCCACATACCAACATACCACTTATCTTCCTCTGTGACTATACCATCATCTCGCCTGTATTTAAAGACATTATCATTATGTTTAAAGCTAAGGCCAACTCTTTACATTAACTAGAATCAATAGTGTCTTATTTTCTCCAAGGTATTGATCCATATTTTGGCTTCTTCTCTGTTATATCAGTTTACCCTCTCTACTGCATTATCACCATAACATACAGATATATAGTAATATCTCACTATTTGCAAAACAAGCAAAATTCTCCATGTAATGTGCCTTTCCCTTTTCCTTTCTAAGGAAACACTCAAAGGAATATTTGGCAATGTTTTCCTCAACTTATTTTCTATAGCACTTGACAGAAAATATTATTTCTTCTTTTTTGGAAAACATTTTCACCTGTCATGGACAGCAGCACTTTGTTCTTTTGCTACCTCCCTGGCTCATCTTCATTTCATTTGCCATCTATTATTTCTTCAAATTCTGTAGTTTATAGTGGTCTAAGGATCATTCTTCAGAGTTTTCTATTTTTTATATGATCTCATATTTCTGATAATTAGATATATTCTTATAAATTTAAGCCAATGTTTCTAAAACATTTTTTCTATTAACATCTCCCTAAGGAGAAAAATTAAATTTACATTCTCTCTAATGAGAGAAAATAAATATTAAAAAAAGAATCTGTCAGATAGGTTTGAGCAATAGAGGCCCACAGACCATTGCAATATCAAAGATTTTTTCACCCTCCAAGAACCAATTTTCACTTCCTTGAGGGAGATAATAACATCCTTACTGAGAATGAAAGCTTTAAATTTTATTTATATTCTGCTGAATTCCAAATTTAGGAATTCAGGAAAAACCTCTTATCTGAACTCTAGAGCAATCTTCTAAAGGATATTTTGAGTTAGGGTCTACTAAGTATCACAAATTGAACATGTACCAAGTCAAAATCTTGATGTGTATGTTTACTCATTTAAAGTCTCTTTTTTTCCCCCTAAAATCGTCCCATGCTCAATAAATGGTAAGGCAATTATTGCATTAGTTCAGAGCCAAAACTTTGAGAGCATCTTTGATTCTTCTCTAACATCAGTAACTCCTGTGGGATCTAATTTTACAGTTTATCCAGAATCTGATCACTTATCATTTCTATTACTAATTCACTTAAATTCACTTCTTCAGCTGGATTATTGTAATACTTCCTAGTTCTCTCTCTGATTTCTCCCTTGCTATCCAGTCACTCAAGTCTATCTCCTAAGTGGTAATAAAAAAAAATAATTAAGTCATGTAGTATTTCTAAACTTTCTAATAGCATCACATCTCACTCACAGTCAAAGTCCATAAAGTAGCCTACAAGATTTCACATACTTTTCACTTAAGTTACCTTTCTGATCTCACTATGAGCATCCGTCTTATTGCTCTGGCGTAGCCACACTACTCTCTTTCAGGGTCTTTAAATACATAAAACAGCTCTCCATTCAAGGGCAACTGGAAGTATTCTTCCTTTACCTGGACTTTCTCATGCATTTCCATGCATCACTCCCTCATATTTGATAAATATTTATGTCCTCCTTCATGAATTTAACTCTTTCATGGTTCAAGATATTATTCTGTTCACTGTTGTATCCAAGCAGGATGTGAACAGCCTTAAAAATAAGATACTAAAAAAATATGTTGTATTAATTACATGAACTGAAAAGGCAAATTATGTACATATAATTAAAATATATAGAAATAAATGAAAGAAAAACAGGTGAAGAAAGAAAGAGGGACAGAGGAATACAAGGAAAAAGGGGTAGAAAGAGACTGATGGAGAGAAAGAGAAATAAATATAGCAAGAAATTTCTTTTAGAAGAAGAAATTCTGTGATACATAGATATACCAATTAAATACTATGATATCCTTTTCAAAAATGTTTAAACGTTTTTTTCAAAATAATTATAATAACTCCAGTCTAATCATGAGACATATGTCGAACAAACCCAAACTTAAGGACAAAACACCTGACCAGTAATCCTCAAAACTCTTTTCATGAAAAATGAGGAAAGATGAAGATCATTTCATTGACAAGAGAAAACAAAGGAGACCTGACTACTAAATGCAGGGTGGGACTCTAAACTGGCTCCTAAAGCACAAAGAAAGGATAGTCACATACCAACATCAGTTTCTTTGTTTTGACAAATGTACCACTATAATACAAGGTAATAACTTTAGAGGAAACCAAAACTGGGTGAGAGCCATACAGAAACTCACTGTACTACCTCTGCAACTTTTCTGTAGGTCTAAAATTAACTCAAAATAGTATTTATTTTAAAAATTAAAAAAAATAAAAAATATATATAAATCAAGATAACGACAATAGATTGTAATATGCTAAGGAATAGTGTTTTAGAAAGAGTATCAAGAAATGTGTCTGGTGTGAAAGAACAGAAAAAATCTTTCTCTGTTTTTGCTTGTCAATACATATCACTCAGCGGTAGCTATAGTAGTGGTGAGGCATAGCATAACATAGAAAGATGTCAAATTACTATCTTATACACCTGAAACTAACTTAACATCGTGTGTCAGCTATACTTCAATAAAATAGAGACATATCATTCAGTGTTTAATTTCAGGCTTAACCTAGAAATTGAATTATTATACATGTAAGTAGAAAAGACATTTACAATAGGCTTTTTCTATGCCCAGCTAATTATTAGATTGTTGTGTTTTGACATCTTTTGTTTCTGACTCATGTAACAGATGATGAAACAGTTCTCACTTTTTTCTTGGTAATATAAATGCTAAAATAGGGCAGCCCTGGTGGCTCAGAGGTTCAGTGCCTGCCTTTGGCCCAGGGTGTGATCCTGGAGACCCGAGATCGAGTCCCACATCAGGGGCCCTGCATGGAGCCTGCTTCTCCCTCTGCCTGTGTCTCTGCCCCTCTCTATCTCTGTGTCTCTCATGAATACATAAATAAAATCTTTTAAAAAATACTAAAATAAAAAAAAATCATTCTTTCCAAAATGTATAGGTTATATATACTTATGTGACTTTAGCCTTTGTACCATCATTTCCTTAGAATTAAAAACTATACTTACATATTTTTAAGCAAGTCCTCTTAAAATATATAGTTTGAATACATCAACAAAACCAGAAGTATATTTTGTAAATGATGAATAAAATTTTCTGAGCAGCCAGAGTAGTCACAAGGCATAATTTCTTTTTTTTTTTTTAATTTTTATTTATTTATGATAGTCACAGAGAGAGAGAGAGAGGCGCAGAGACACAGGCAGAGGGAGAAGCAGGCTCCATGCACCGGGAGCCCGACGTGGGATTCGATCCCGGGTCTCCAGGATCGCGCCCTGGGCCAAAGGCAGGCGCCAAACCGCTGCGCCACCCAGGGATCCCTTGGAATCCATGGACATGGGTTAGTACCCATGAACCCCAAAACATAAATACGGTATCTCCAATGTTGGCTTTAGTTAAAACCTGAGGCATCTGAGTCACTCAGAAAAGTCTACCATTTATTGCAAACTTGCAAAACGTATACATAATACTGTTGTTTATCAGAGAGGTTCCAAACTGTTTATATACAACAAGTAATATTCTAGATTCCAGTAAAATCCCATTGATTTTGAAAAAGCAAGCATAAAAAGCTTACAGAGAAGATCAGTATTTGCTTAAAGAGCATCTGCTTAAACAGACTGTGAAATCCTGCTAAAATATCATAAAATATAATTTTGAGAACAAATTCATTAATGAACTATTAATAATAGCTATTTTATTTATTTACATATTTTCTGCAGCAAGACAAGGTGAGCTAAAAATATAATTAATTATATCATTTTGTTATATTTTATGAAACTTCAAAAATTAATTTTAAAAATTACAAAAGAAAAATAGTATAAATTATGAAACTGTGATGCTCATGGTAGATTAATTTATATAAAGATTTGAATTTTCTCGGGTTATTTAGCAGCTTTTAACTATCACAGATCAAACTAATTACAGATTTTTTTATATCAGGCTATTGCTTTTCTTTCTCATAAGGCTATACAAATAAGACATTTAAAAATGAGACCAAATAAAAGCTACTAAAACGATCAGAGCACAAAGATATTAGGAGAATTAATAGGCAAGTAGATGCTTTTTAATTCCCTGGAGGACTGATTAGCTTTTGTAAAGTCAAGTTCCATAAAATCCTCTGTAGTAAGAAAAAAAAAAAAGGAAAAAAGACCTTCTCTTTTTCATACCTTTATAATTGTTATATTGTTTCTCTCAGTGAAAGTCACTGCACATAAAAGGATGTCACGAAATTTATACCATTATTAACACAGGGCATCACAGATCACCATGCAGTAATGAGCTGATAGTATCGACATATTTTTGTAGTGGAATTAATACTGATTTCATCTATAAAATGATCATTTCACAATATAGTCCTGGAAAGTAAATCATTTTTTAAAATTGCTATCTCATTTTTGGGGGGGATGAAAAAAATCTATAAATACATGTTCTTGCTATAGGTATGTATGTACTTCTGATGTTGATCAGATTTTAAGACTCTAATAAATACACTTTGAAATTACCTATGCTAAACTTTTTTATTTTGCAGAGAAAGGAAGCAAGGTGAGATTTAAATGACTTGCTCAAGGTTAGATACTACTTTCCGAGGCAGTGAGGAAAGAGACACATTTCTCCTAAAACAATATGGTAACTTCTTTAAAGTATATTCCACTATATATAATGCATTCTGTACCTTTATTCATATCTTTACCTTATCTGTCGGAGGTTATGAATGTTTGTATAGCTGTTTTTTTTACTTTATGTTCACATCATAAACTGGCACTTCCAAGCATATAAATATTTTGTTCTTAGGAAATACATGTAACATCTAAAATTATTACACAGTTTTCCTTAAAGACATGGAAATTGCTGTAATGAAAATGAAGTCATGTGGACTATTAACAGATTGCTTTTAGTGATTATTGCCTATTTTTTTCCAAGTACTGGAACTTTTAACACATAACTTGTGGGAAAAAAAAGCCCTTCATAAACAAGTATATATATCACATCTGATATTTGATCTGATATTAATAGATAATTATGGCAGAAAACCTGGTCATGAAATTTCAACAAACTACTTGACATATATTTCCCAATTTTATCATGTGTGCTCTAATGATGAGACCAGCAAATCTGTTGTATGATTTTTAAATAAATTTATATTAAACTATGTAATGTGGAAAGTAGAGAGTAGGAATGTGTGAGAGTGCATGGGGGATAATCTGATTAGTGATCTATCCATTAGGTCAAAACTTGTGATTTTTCCACTGTTGATAATATGTCCATGGAGGGTTTTTGTTTGTTTTTAGGTTTGTCTCTTTTCAATTGTCCTTCCTTTCACATATAATCTTCTACTATAAACCACTCCTCTACTTAAAACATAACCCGTCACTACAATTATAGTTCCCCAAATGATCAATTAAAACTTTATTCTGTCTATTATGTACTCTAGTATTTTGCTCAAGAAGATAGTTCATGGTCTATAAATCACTTTCCTTCATGGCATTTCTATTGGATAGTTAAGACTACTCTGAAACAGTGACAACTGATTCCTCTCATCCTTTCAGTATTTCCTCTTTCCTAATTCCACTTTGTTTGATCTGGGGAAATACATGCATGGGTGAATATGGGTATATAATTTGCACACCCAATTTACCATCATGCAGTAACTCCAACACACATTAATCTCTCAAGAGGAAACTCAAAATTATATATAAACATATATAGTTAAAATCTGGCTTTGTTCTATTTGGCCATTGCTTTCTATTCAAATATAATTTTAAAAATGAGACCTACTAAAACAATCACAGCACAAAATCCCTGGGAGATTAATGGGCAAGTGAATTGCCCCAAAATAAAAAGAAAAGTCGCAGATTTAAAAAGTGCAAAAATAATGCTTCAGCCTCTGAATTTAACTAGCATACAGTCTAAGTTCCAAGAGACAGACTTTTTATTTTATAGTTTTTTTCCATATTGTAAAAAAAAGAGATATAATAATGTTCATGATTTAAAAGTTTTACTAATTATATGCTTTTTAAGCTACTCAACATCAAGACTTACAATAAAGTTCCAGTAAAAATACAGTATGATATTAGTGAAAAAATAGAAAAATAGATCAATGTAATAGAACACAGAACTCAGAAATGGACCCATACAGATAGAGTCACATGTTCTTTGAAAAAGAAACAAAGGTAAAAGAGAAAGGACAGTCTTTTCAACAAATGCCATGGTACACTGAACATTCACATGCAAAAAGATGAATCTAGCCCAAGATTTTATGCCTTTCATAAAATTTAACTCAAAATAGATTTAGGCTTAAATGTAAAACACAAAACTAAAAAAATAAAAAATAAAAAATAAAATACAAAACTATAACATTTCTAGAAAATAAAGTAAGACGAGATCGGGCGCGTTCAGGGTGGTATGGCTGTAGACAAGAAAATAAAGTAAGAGACAACCTAGCTGACCTTGAGCTTGGCAATGACTGTTTAGATACAATACCTGAAAGCATGATCCATGAAAGAAAAAAATCATAAATGGGACCTAATTAAAAATGGAAAAGACACAGTTCAATAAATAAAGAGATAAGAGAATGACTTGAAGAAAATATTTTCAAACCATAGGTGATAAGAGGACTGGTGTCTGAAATATAAAAAGGAAATGTAAAATTCAACAATAAGAAAATAAACACCTGGGTGGGCACCTGGGTGGTTCAGTGGGTAAGAGTCTGCATTTGGCTTACAGCATGATCCTTGAGTCCTGGAATCAAGTCCCATATCAGGCTTCCCCAAGGGAGCCTGCTTCTCTCACTGCCTATGTCTTTCCCTCCCTCTGTGTGTCTCTCATGAATAAATAAGCAGAATCTTAAGAAAGAAAGAAAGAAAGAAAGAAAGAAAGAAAGAAAGAAAGAAAGAAAGAAAGAAAGAAAACAAACAATCCAAGTCAATAATGGGAAAAATATCAATAGACACTACATCAAATAATATATTCAAATGGCAAATTAGTATATGAAAATGTGTTCAACATCACATGTCATTTTACTATTTGCAAATTAAAACAAACATGAGGTATTATTACATAATTAAAGTGTCCAAAATCCACAACATTGTCAACACCAAATGCTGGTGAGGATGTAGAACAAAAGTAACTCTCATACAATGCTGATGAGAATGTGAAATGTTTTTTTGTTTTTGTTTTTTTTTTTTTTTTGAGAATGTGAAATGTTACAACCATTTAGAAGATAATTTGTCAGTTTCTTAAGCTTAATTAACATAAACTTACCATGTATTCTAGCAATATCGCTTCTACATATTCATTTTTTTCTAGGGGAAAACTATGTCCAAACAAAAGCATGCACATGAATGTTTATTATTAGCCCTATTCATATTGCCAAAACGTGGAAGCAAACTAAATGTCCTTGAATAGATGAATGGACAAACTATCATACATCTATACAATGGTGTATTATTCAGCATCAAAAAGGAATGATGTATCAAGTCACAAAACAACATGGAGGGAATTTAAATGCGTATTACCAACTGAAAGAAGCCAATTTGAAAAGGTTATCTACTATATGATTCCAACTATATGATATTCTGGAAAAGGTAATACCAGAAAGATGGTGAAAAGATTAGTGGTTGCCAGAGTTTGTGGGGAAGGAGGTAGTAGGGAAGAGGAGAAAGATGAATGCATGGTAGACAGAGGATATTTAGGGCAGTCAAACTATGCTGTCATGGTGCATACAAGACACTATATTTGTCCAAACCTGTAACACTATACAACACAAAGAGTGAACCCTAATGTTAACTATGGGCTTTAGTTAATAATGCATTCATGTTGACTCATCACTTATAATAATGTACCACAGTGATTCAAACCTTACAAAGAGAGACTGTACAGTGGGGTGACAGGAATGAATATGAGAATCCTTTGTACGTTCAGCACAATTTTCCTGTACACCAAATACTTCTCTAAAATATAAAGTCTACTAATAAAATAAAAACATTTTAATGCCCTATAATGTAATATTTCACCATTAACCTATGGCATGTGCGAACTATTTGATTTCATTGGCCATCTTTTTGCAGCAAGGAACTTCAGATGTTATGCTGTTGGTATGTGCTTTAGTAATAAATCACTTTTCTCTTTTTTATCCTTTAGAGAACACCTTCCTAGTGTCAGATCGTATTATTGACGTATGGAAATATACAGTAAAAGGCTCAGATGACTTATAACCCAGCTCAACACACACTCCTCACACACTTAAATCATTAAAATAATGGATATTACCTATACAGCATAAATCTTTTTAATATCCTAACTTTTATGAAGCAAATGCAGTTATGGTGGTGTTGTGTTAATCTATAATTAACCATTTTAAAAATTTCATATTCTTGCCTCCATAATAAATATCTGTTATTGTATCCAATGGTGGAAATGGCACTATATACATTATATACACTAATACATACATACCCTTACATTATATGGTTCTATATAAATATCCTTCCTTTGTTGGTGTGTGTGTGTCTATCCACGTATTTGCAAAGTGAGAAGAAAACACTTTAAGCTGTTTCTCTTCATGTAGCTAATAGTTTTTATAATACAAAAATGACCCTGGTTTATTTATCATTAAAAACAGTGTTGTCAAAAACAAGGACTGAATAGATATCATGATGACACTAAACTCATATCTCTCAATAGTAACTCTGAATGTGAATGGGCTTAATGACCCCATCAAAAGGCGCAGGGTTTCAGACTGGATAAAAAAGCAGGACCCATCTATTTGCTGTCTACAAGAGACTCATTTTAGACAGAAGGACACCTACAGCCTGAAAATAAAAGGTTGGAGAACCATTTACCATTCGAATGGTCCTCAAAAGAAAGCAGGGGTAGCCATCCTTATATCAGATAAACTAAAATTTACCCCAAAGACTGTAGTGAGAGATGAAGAGGGACACTATATCATACTTAAAGGATCTATTCAACAAGAGAACTTAACAATCCTCAATATACATGCCCCGAATGTGGGAGCTGCCAAATATATAAATCAATTATTAACCAAAGTGAAGAAATACTTAGATAATAATACACTTATACTTGGTGACTTCAATCTAGGCTCTTTCTATACTCGATAGGTCTTCTAAGCACAACATCTCCAAAGAAACGAGAGCTTTAAATGATACACTGGACCAGATGGATTTCACAGATATCTACAGAACTTTACATCCAAACTCAACCGAATACACATTCTTCTCAAGCGCACATGGAACTTTCTCCAGAATAGACCACATATTGGGTCACAAATTGAGTCTGAACCGATACCAAAAGATTGGGATTGTCCCCTGCATATTCTCAGACCATAATGCCTTGAAATTAGAACTAAATCACAACAAGAAGTTTGGAAGGACCTCAAACACGTGGAGGTTAAGGACCATCCTGCTAAAAGATGAAAGGGTCAACCAGGAAATTAAGGAAGAATTAATAAGATTCATGGAAACTAATGAGAATGATGATACAACCGTTCAAAATCTTTGGGATGCAGCAAAAGCAGTCCTAAGGGGGAAATACATCGCAATACAAGCATCCATTCAAAAACGGGAAAGAACTCAAATACAAAAGCTAACCTTACACATAAAGGAGCTAGAGAAAAAACAGCAAATAGATCCTACACCCAAGAGAAGAAGGGAGTTAATAAAGATTCGAGCAGAACTCAACGAAATCGAGACCAGAAGAACTGTGGAACAGATCAACAGAACCAGGAGTTGGTTCTTTGAAAGAATTAATAAGATAGATAAACCATTAGCCAGCCTTATTAAAAAGAAGAGAGAGAAGACTCAAATTAATAAAATCATGAATGAGAAAGGAGAGATCACTACCAACACCAAGGAAATACAAACGATTTTAAAAACATATTATGAACAGCTATACGCCAATAAATTAGGCAATCTAGAAGAAATGGACGCATTCCTGGAAAGCCACAAACTACCAAAACTGGAACAGGAAGAAATAGAAAACCTTAACAGGCCAATAACCAGGGAGGAAATTGAAGCAGTATTCAAAAACCTCCCAAGACACAAGAGTCCAGGGCCAGATGGCTTCCCAGGGGAATTTTATCAAACGTTTAAAGAAGAAACCATACCTATTCTCCTAAAGCTGTTTGGAAAGACAGAAAGAGATGGAGTACTTCCAAATTCGTTCTATGAGGCCAGCATCACCTTAATTCCAAAACCAGACAAAGACCCCACCAAAAAGGAGAATTACAGACCAATATCCCTGATGAACATGGATGCAAAAATTCTCAACAAGATACTGGCCAATAGGATCCAACAATACATTAAGAAAATTATTCACCATGACCAAGTAGGATTTATCCCTGGGACACAAGGCTGGTTCAACACCCGTAAAACAATCAATGTGATTCATCATATCAGCAAGAGAAAAACCAAGAACCATATGATCCTCTCATTGGATGCAGAGAAAGCATATGACAAAATACAGCATCCATTTCTGACCAAAACTCTTCAGAGTGTAGGGATAGAGGGAACATTCCTCGACATCTTAAAAGCCATCTACGAAAAGCCCACAGCAAATATCATTCTCAATGGGGAAGCACTGGGAGCCTTTCCCTTAAGATCAGGAACAAGACAGGGATGTCCACTCTCACCACTACTATTCAACATAGTACTGGAAGTCTTAGACTCAGCAATCAGACCACAAAAAGACATTAAAGGCATTCAAATTGGCAAAGAAGAAGTCAAATTCTCCCTCTTCGCCGATGACATGATACTCTACATAGAAAACCCAAAAGTCTCCACCCCAAGATTGCTAGAACTCATACAGCAATTCGGTAGCGTGGCAGGATACAAAATCAATGCCCAGAAATCAGTGGCATTTCTATACACTAACAATGAGACTGAAGAAAGAGAAATTAAGGAGTCAATCCCATTTACAATTGCACCCAAAAGCATAAGATACCTAGGGATAAACCTAACCAAAGATGTAAAGGATCTATACCCTCAAAACTATAGAACACTTCTGAAAGAAATTGAGGAAGACACAAAGAGATGGAAAAATATTCCATGCTCATGGATTGGCAGAATTAATATTGTGAAAATGTCAATGTTACCCAGGGCAATATACACGTTTAATGCAATCCCTATCAAAATACCATGGACTTTCTTCAGAGAGTTAGAACAAATTATTTTAAGATTTGTGTGGAATCAGAAAAGACCCCGAATAGCCAGGGGAATTTTAAAAAAGAAAACCATACCTGGGGGCATCACAATGCCAGATTTCAGGTTGTACTACAAAGCTGTGGTCATCAAGACAGTGTGGTACTGGCACAAAAACAGACACATAGATCAATGGAACAGAATAGAGAACCCAGAAGTGGACCCTGAACTTTATGGTCAACTAATATTCGATAAAGGAAGAAAGACTATCCATTGGAAGAAAGACAGTCTCTTCAATAAATGGTGCTGGGAAAATTGGACATCCACATGCAGAAGAATGAAACTAGACCACTCTCTTTCACCATACACAAAGATAAACTCAAAATGGATGAAAGATCTAAATGTGAGACAAGATTCCATCAAAATCCTAGAGAAGAAACACAGGCAACACCCTTTTTGAACTCGGCCACAGTAACTTCTTGCAAGATACATCCACGAAGGCAAAAGAAACAAAAGCAAAAATGAACTATTGGGACTTCATCAAGATAAGAAGCTTTTTCACAGCAAAGGATACAGTCAACAAAACTAAAAGACAACCTACAGAATGGGAGAAGATATTTGCAAATGACATTTCAGATAAAGGGCTAGTTTCCAAGATCTATAAAGAACTTATTAAACTCAACACCAAAGAAACAAACAATCCAATCATGAAATGGGCAAAACACATGAACAGAAATCTCACAGAGGAAGACATAGACATGGCCAACACGCACATGAGAAAATGCTCTGCATCACTTGCCATCAGGGAAATACAAATGAAAACCACAATGAGGTACCACCTCACACCGGTGAGAATGGGGCAAATTAACAAGGCAGGAAACAACAAATGTTGGAGAGGATGCGGAGAAAAGGGAACCCTCTTACACTGTTGGTGGGAATGTGAACTGGTGCAGCCACTCTGGAAAACTGTGTGGAGGTTCCTCAAAGAGTTAAAAATAGACCTGCCCTACAACCCTGCAATTGCACTGTTGGAGATTTACCCCAAAGATACAGATGCAATTAAACGCCGGGACACCTGCACCCTGATGTTTATAGCAGCAATGGCCACAATAGCCAAACTGTGGAAGGAGCCTCGGTGTCCATCAAAAGATGAACGGATAAAGAAGATGTGGTTTATGTATACAATGGAATATTACTCAGCTATTAGAAATGACAAATACCCACCATTTGCTTCAACGTGGATGGAACTGGAGGGTATTATGCTGAGTGAAGTAAGCCAGTCAGAGAAGGACAAACATTATATGTTCTCATTCATTTGGGTAATATAAATAATAGTGAAAGGGAATAGAAGGGAAGGGAGAAGAAATGTGTGGGAAATATCAGAAAGGGAGACAGAATGTAAAGACTGCTAACTCTGGGAAATGAACTAGGGGTGGTAGAAGGGGAAGAGGGCGGGGGGTGGGAGTGAATGGGTGATGGGCACTGGGGGTTATTCTGTATGTTAGTAAATTGAACACCAAATAAAAATAAATTTAAAAAAAAAACAGTGTTGTGCTTGTTATTTCAATGAATCTGCATTATAAAAGTGTAGCATAACTTTGGCCACTAATTATGCTCTAGAATGAGACTGAAGGAAAATGTAACAACTCTAATCCAATTATTACTCACAATTTGAATATACTGCCCATGATATAGTGACCTATGTGTATCCTGCTACCTAGGTTTGCTTCTGGTTCAGTTTGGTAAGTCTTCTGGAAGGTTTAGTATACAGTTAATCAAGTTCTTATGTGAAAACTATTTTTGTGAAGCAACATAATCAATCTAAAAGAGACTGGAAATATGTCATCTCAGAAACAGGATATTTGCTTGAATTGTCCCCCTGACTTTTTCAAACATTTCTATCACTCCTGTCCTGATTTATGTATCATTTCTCACCTCTGTTTCACAGCATCTTCATAAAATTTTCTGAACATTCCTTCTTCCCTCTCTTTCCCTACCTCCCTTTCTTTTCTTGTTCTATTCAGCATAGTAATATCAATAAAGCAGAATGTTACATACCACAGAACAAGAAAGAAAAGCCATTTTTAATCCTTCTCTCAAAGAGGATAGATTTTGGAGTTAAGACACAAAGTAATAGAATACAAGATAAAATGTGACATATGTCATAAAAGCCTTGCATATATTGTAAAGAGAGCTCTAAATAAAGTATTTCCTTGGCCTGCCACCAGTTTTTTGCTTCATTCAGGATTTACTCCACTATTCACCTTCCAATGCTCTAAGTTTGAAATATTTTCCTGATAAAATTCCTAAGCTCTTTTGCTTTCTCAGCTTCTGAAATCCCACTTATTCATGAATTTTCAAAACATAAAGCAAAGTAAACTAATTATTTGGAAATAAATTATCACATCCAAAAGCATGGTTATAAAGATTATGGAAAACTAAAACTTGATCTAACACATACAAAGAGTTAAGAATATTTTTTAAGTAAGCATTTTCATTTACATGTGTGTATGCACATATTTTAAAGCTAGAAGTTAGAACTATATTTTAATTTATTAATATAAAATATCCTTATTTTCTACTTTCCATTCTACTTTAGGTATCCTTTTTTTTTCTTCCATTCTGAGTCATTTTTTTCATGCGGTGAGATCACTAATTCTGTGCTATGTTCCTGAATTGCTTCAGACTTTTTCTTGTGTGCTGCTCCAGCATTTAACAAGGTTTTCTTAGCTTTTCAGGTTCAATGAATTTGTGAAAGTTTCAGTTATGTGCATTTCCAATCTTTTCGTTTAAAAAACCAAGGGGAATTGAGGTGGTTAGGGGCTGCAGGGCAGCAGTCAACTATTACGGTTAGAAAAAAAATAATAATATAGTGCTTGCTCTGCTAAGGAAAGTAACAAGGGACTACAAAACTAGGTTTGCAGTTGAGTAGAGAAATATCGACTCCACAAAAGTAAGTAGAAGAAACAAAATACAGAACATTTCACAGAGCAATATTTAGAGATTAGGTCAGCTTCTAGTCATTTACTACAAGCCAATTAAATTAACCAGAGAGGACCAATGCTACAGGGAAGAACACCAAGACTTTATCCTGTGGATAGATGGTTTAGTAATAAACTATCCCCAATCTTTTCAAGGTTACCATCACAGCATCAGTTAATCTTATTGGAAATATATAGATTTATTGAGAAATATAACATTAATAAAAGTTTATTGGTTATAAGCTTTTAGTAATTTTAAATAAAAGTATAAGCTAGAATCTCCACTTTGTATTTAGCATTAAACACATATAAAGGTGGGAAAATACTGCACATGAACAAAGGATGCTCTTTCCATACTTAAAAAAACCAAAATCTATGGAAATTTAAAATAAAAGGCTTATGTGAGTTATAATTCGATTCAATATGCTCCTTACATACTTAAGCTATTAAAATTATGAATATTACTTATTGAGCATTCATACCAAAATGCAGTTTTCACAAAATAATAAGGTATAGTATGTCTGAATGAATCTTTTTTTAAATAGGAACATACTTTTAAAAAAAGTCTGATTTTTATGAGGCAAATGCAGCTATGGTACCAATGCATTAATTTAACTTTATTCATATTTAAAATGAAGTGGGAATTTTTTGGCCATTAAAAAATATTAGAAAGGAAGGTCAATAATAAAGCAGTTTTAACTTGAAGAATGAGACTGAGAACAGTAGAAAATGGAAAGTGCATACTGAACAACTTGTTTCAATATTTAACGCAGGAGGCCTGTTTCAATGGAGGGAAGGAGTCAGGAAGCCAGCTTTGTTGTGAGCACTTTGCTGCCTATTTATTACCTGAAACACAAGTATTCAATGAAAACTTACAAACCATTGAGAATACATGGCTTATATAACTAGTTCTGCTACGCCCTGGATCATGGAATTAAGCAATTCATTTTTCTATTATGGACTCAGTTTCTTTGCTACTGAAAGAAATGGACAAATGTCCTTTCCAGCTGCTAAAATTTTATGTATATATAAGAAGCGAAGTTTTAGACTTAAGGGTATTTTTCTTTAATTGTATTATAAATTGCCAAGAAGTCATTTCTTTTACCATTTTAAATAGAAATAGTCCGTGCTTTCTTCAATACTGCATATTAGATCTCCGTGGACCATCCTGAAGACTTAGATCCGAATCATAAATATTAGTCGACTTTGCTGCCTTTCCTCCTGCATTTAGTTCATTGCACCCTCAGTTTTAAGGACTGCCATTTTACAAAAGGCTTGAGGAAGCTTTTAGGCCAAAGGGGATGATGAAACCAAGGCAGGCTCTCTTTGCTACAAAAAGAGAAAGATTAATACTGTGAGCACAGGTGGGGGGAACAGTTTTGGAAAAGAGGTTTGTTTTTTTAAAGGGGTCTCAAATGGATATGACTTCAGAATTCCGGGAGTTAACTTCTCAGTGGAAAGTAGGATGCTTAAGAGAATACAGAGTGATGGGGACTGTGGGAAGCAGGAACAAGTATGACTCTCCTAAGTACTTTTTTTTTAAATAAATTTATTTTTTATTGGTGTTCAATTTGTCAACATACAGAATAACACCCAGTGCTCATCCCGTCAAGTACTTTCTGATTCAAACCTTTTGGATAATGCTGTGCTAGTCTCAGGCTAGTTTCACTGAATCTACATAACTTTCTTGGTATTTTCTATTATCATATAAAATATACCTGACAGTATTTTATGTTCTTACACCATGGACGACTGTAAATAAATATGGAACTTATGTGTTAATGGGGCCATGCCTAGCTGGAAAGTTAACCTAATATGTACAATTGATGAAATAGGTGATGGAGGTAATCAATAATTGGAATGGCTTCTGTTGCATGTATAATGTTTTCCTTGCATGGACCAAACATTCTGCATGTTAACCCAAACCAAAACTTATCCTACAGTGAGAAATAAAAAGGCATCTTCTTCCCCTTAATCAGAATCTGTAGGTCTCAGACTTCTCCAGTCAAAGAATGTGCTCAGTTGTTAAAAAATCAGAATCTCCAGGATCATGCCCTGGGTCAAAGGCAGGCGCTAAACCACTGAGTCACCCAGGGATCCCTGAAGTACTTAATCCAGGAAAGTTACTCCAAAATCTGTATCAGTAGCTGTGAAATTCCTTTAGATTTTCCCACTAGAAAATAGTGAAATAGAACATTTCACTTTTATACTTTATTGCCATGTTTGCCACAGTATAGCTAGTACTGAACTTATTTCCTTTGATTTTTTTTTGCTATTTTCTATTTTTACTCTCCTATACCACGGTCATCTCAACTACCAGACTTGAAAACTTGGAAAACTGGTCCCTTTGCCTTATCCTTCACAAGTAATTATTTTAAAGCATTCCAATACTCTATATGATTCATTGGTGCATTCATTGAACAACATTCAGCTGCCATTTTCTAGGTACTGATGCAGCAGCTGGGATTTGGAAGTGGGGGAGTCATCCACATCCCTTACCTCAAGGATAAAAGGTAGCAGTTTAAGTAGTATGTGTTTCTCTTGGATAAAATCTGAAAGGAAATACATTTCTTTCTTTCCTCTGGCTCAATAAAAAGCCACTCATTTAAAAACTTTGGGGCAGCCCGGGTGGCTCAGCGGTTTAGCACTGCCTTTGGCCCAGGGCAAAATCCTGGAGACCCGGGATCGAGTCCCACATCGGGGTCCCTGCATGGAGCCTGCTCCTCCCTCTGCCTGTGTCTCTGCCTCTCTCTCTCTCTGTCTCTAATAAATAAAATATTTTTTAAAAAAAACAACTTTGTGTATGGAAAATCGTAGTTAAAAACAAGTTCAATCTGGAGTTGCAATTCATTGAGATTCTTGAAAGTTTTGAAAGACACCATTTAAAAATACTCTATTAATCAAATCAAATATGATTCAGCATTTGAGAATGAAGATTTTGTGAGATGCCCCCTTTGGTAGGCCTGGGAGTGATACAAGTTTGGAGGCCTATCTTACTCTTTAAAAATCCCTAACAGGAGATTTTTACAGTGTCCTTTTTATTTTTTTAATATTGTGTTTATTTAATCATGAGAGAGAGAAAGAGAGAGAATGGAGTCCCAGGATTGAGTCCCACATCGAGCTCCCGGTGCATGGAGCCTGCTTCTCCCTCTGCCTGTGTCTCTGCCTCTCTCTCTCTCTCTCTCTCTCTCTCTCTGTCTCTCATGAATAAATAAATGTTAAAAAATCTTTTTAAAAAATAGATTAAGTACTGCATTCCTGAAAGTAGAAGAGCTTGAGGGGCAGAGAATATAAAGAGAGTGGACAGATGCTTTGGGGACACACACACACACACATCAGTGGGGGAAAAGGGGAAGGTAAAAATTTAGAGTGGGAAGGAGAAAAAATAATTTTTAAAAAGTCTCATGCAAGCCATAAAAAGAGAATTTTCACAAGGAGAAAGTAGTCAACTCCATCAATTGAATTGGAATCATGGAAGGTCTAAAAGTGTCCTCTATAACCTCTCACCTACAGTGTGAATCAGGCGCTGACTAATCTAATTGAATTGACCTCTTGGGTTGCGATTTAATTTGGTAGCTCAGTGAAAACTATTTTACTTTGGGGAGATTTAACTGATTAAGTGTGCATTCTCTACTATACCTAATCATTGCTTACATGCTTACAAATGTTAGATTCCCTGTCATACTACCCTGAAACTCATGGCTTTCTTAATATAATTTAGTAATAAACACATCAAAATCTTCCCTATGTACAAAAATAAAAAATAAAAAAGCCAGGTATGCTCCTAAGCAGATTTCCTAAATGTGCTTTTTACCTCAACTGATAACAACTTTCTTGCATTAATGCAGCAAACCCTCAAGAAATATGTGATACTGCTTTTCTCTCTACTGCTAGAAGGAAAACAACATCTCCCCACTCTTTACCAGCTAGGGTCCCCTGTAGATGGTTTTCCCCCTTGCCTTTTGTGTGATTTCCTGTCTTCCTGTTGTTACATGGCTGCTACTCTTGGATTACTTTGCAGTAGCTTTCCCCTCTCTGTCCTGTTAGCTTGTTGCTCTCTCTCTTCACTGTGTCTCTAAGTTTTCACCTCTCATTATCTTCTGGTGTCAATCTTATTCAGGTTTTTTTCTTCATTCTCATCTCCCACAACTGTAATACTCTTCCATGTTTGGTTTGCTGATTATTTTTTCCTTTCTCTCTCTGTTTTTGGCTTAACCATTCTGCTTTATGTGTCTACAGTGCATTTTTTTAAACCATGCTACCTTTTAAAAATTGCATCAGGTCTGAAGTTTTACACATCAGATTATATCAGTGCTTTCTCTCATTCCACTTTACTACTGATCTTATTCCCCTTGCATCATATCGCCCTATTGTTCTGGCATTTTACTGCTTTAAGTCCTCAGTCTTTGCAGGGCCTATGAATCAACATCCTTTATTGTACTGAAGCAATTTACAATGGTCACTAGTGAATTGCTCTTTCTGGCTACTCCAGGGAAAGACTATCTATTTTTTTTTTTATTATTTCTTGTTTTCACTAAAGAAAAATCACTCTGTGTAGAAAGTAATATAAAAAATAAAGCCCAGATTTATTACAAGTCAGTAGTCGTGATTTTCCCTTTTTCATTTTTCTTTAGTTGAAAGAAACAAAAATTCAGAAAAATAATTATAACCTCTAATTTTGTGTCACTTATTATGTAACTGACTGTGTCATCATGACATTAAAGCATAGAAGAAATTAAGTTCAATTACCTGTTTGATGACACCTTGGTAAATGTCAACAAAGTCTCCTAACTCAATCTAATTTTTATGATACAGTTGAGGCAAATCTCTGCTTGCCAATAATAAAATTAAAAACATATGGGTCTCTGGGATCCCTGGGTGGCGCAGAGATTTATCGCCTGCCTTTGGCCCAGGGCGTGATCCTGGAGACCCGGGATCGAATCCCACGTCAGGCTGCCGGTGCATGGAGCCTGCTTCTCCCTCTGCCTGTGTCTCTGCCTCTTTCTCTCTCTCTCTCTCTCTGTGTGACTATCATAAATAAATAAAAATTAAAAAAAACACACATATGGATCTAACATATGGATCAACATGATCATGATTTGGATCATGAGATCCAAATGTGTATGAACACATTTTAATATGTGAGTATTACCTTTTCCAAATATGTTAAATAATTAGAAGATTATTTAATTAAGACAACTTACGATCAGTACGTTTTCCATTTTCTCCACATCATCATCCATTGATTTCCTAGTCTGTAAAATAAAGGATTGTTTTTTTTTTTTATTTTTATTTATTTATGATAGTCACAAAGAGAGGGAGAGAGGCAGTGGGAGAAGCAGGCTCCATGCACTGGGAGCCTGATGTGGGATTCGATCCCAGGTCTGCAGGATCGCGCCCTGGGCCAAAGGCAGGCGCCAAAGCGCTGCGCCACCCAGGGATCCCTAAAATAAAGGATTGAACAAGAAGTTTTCTATGATAATTTTATTTTAAGTTCCTATTTCTAATTTGCATAGCAGTTCCGGTTTTGTTTACCAAAATACCAAAAAGAGAAATGAAAAATGTATCTTTTGAATTCCTCTCTTGTCAGAAGTTTGTAATCCAAGAAATTTAGTCAGTTAATTCTTTTTTTTTTAGTCAGTTAATTCTATAGAAAACACATCAAAGAAATTTTTCTATAAATATTCCTTAACCTGAAAACTTAATATCTAAATCTACTGAGGCTTAAATTTTCCTTATTTCCAAACCACATCCTTTTATGCAAAGTAACAATGAATTTCTAACTGCCAAATTCAACTAATTTATCATAAATGATCCACTGTTTTGGTGGCTTCACAGCACATCTTCTATAACACTTTTCTAGAGATCTTTCTGCTCTGCTTCTCACCCTATGATGGCTTCTTCTCAACCCATGTCCCCATTAGCTTTTCATCTACACATTGATACACTGTCTATATATTAGTGATTCTTTAAAAAATAAGATTTCTTATTTATGTATCCATGAGAGGCACAGAGAGAGGGGCAGAGACATAGGCAGAGGGAGAAGCAGGCTCCTTGCAGGAAGCCCAATGCGGGACTCAATCCCAAGACCCCGGGATCATGACCTGAGCGAAAGGCAGATGCTCAACCACTGAGCTGGCCAGGTGCCCCTGTATTTGTGATTCTTAATGCTGTTATCTTTACTCTGTATTTCTCAGCTTGCTCTCAAGACTCTTTCTATATCCGATGGCAAGTCATGCCTACATTTTTCACAAGACACTAAAAGTTGAACCTGACCTTACTAGATATCACAATTTCCCATCACCTTGAATCTTTTCCACATCCTAGCTCTATCTTCGTTAATAGTATTATTATGCAACTGGTCACTAAACTAGGTCTCTAGTTTAGTGTTCTCCCGCTCCCTGAGACTCTACAACTTCTCACTCTAAGTATACTTTTGGGTCACTATTTCAATAGACTTCCAATCACAACTCTTATCTCAGCAGTTACTTTTGTGCACTATAGTCACTGATGCTTTCAGTGTGATCCTTCTACAAGTCAATATAAACACATCCTTCTCCTAATCTTTTGAGTTTCTTTCCATGGCTGTGAGGATGAAGAACAAATAATCTTTGGATTGTAAATAAGACCTTCCATGGTATGACCTTTACTAACTCTCCAGGTATCTACACAAATATTAATTTAATATTTCGTCCCAGTATTTTGGCAAGACTAAGTAACTTTTAGTCTATCTTGGTGTTTAATCTTTGTTTATACTTTTCAATCCATCTTCAGTATTGCTCCAAAAAAAGTATTAATATTTGAAAAAAAATCTATATATTCTCACTCTCATCCCCTATAAATGCTAAGGTAGTTTATTTATTTAATTAAAAAAAAAACTCCTCTTTCAACACCTTGAATGCATCTCTACAAAAGAGTATTTCAGTCGGAGAAGGACAAACATTATATGTTCTCATTCATTTGGGGAATATAAATAATGGTGAAAGGGAATATAAGGGAAGGGAGAAGAAATGTGTGGGAAATATCAGAAAGGGAGACAGAACGTAAAGACTGCTAACTCTGGGAAACGAACTAGGGGTGGTAGAAGGGGAGGAGGGCGGGGGATGGGAGTGAATGGGTGACGGGCACTGGGGGTTATTCTGTATGTTGGTAAATTGAACACCAATAAAAAATAAATAAAAAAAAAGAATATTTAGATGAAATGTGTGTGAGGCACTCTCTCTGTGCCTCTCATGTGTTTAAACATTCAGTAGGGGCAAAGATCTGTATTAAATGTGCCTTGACTTTTTTCTGTATATTCTTTTCTTCTACTAGACATATATAGATTTTTACAATTCTTCAGTTTTAGAGAGAGAAAACTTTTGTTATATTTGTAAACTCTAAAAATTTATAATGGGAATCTTCACCTTTCCCTGGGTTATATGTAGAAATAATGTGTAATTTTGATTTAATGTTATCTATTGATACTAGCCATCTTTGAGTCATGCATCATCATATTAAGCCAAAATTTGCCAGGAACTGCTCCATGAAACAATGATTCTTGAGTATTTTTCATACTTGAGTAAGGACTGGAAATGCTGTATTAAAAATCAGTAAATGTTTTCACTGTAGGAAATCTTAGAACTATTATACTGATATATACTTTGAATTTTCAGAAGTGTATAATAATAGTGTTATTTCACTATTTGAAAACTTATTTCAAAGATTTTTTTTAACGATGAGTATTACCGAATATCAAATGAATGTCTAGCAACTGTTACCGTGTATTAAATCAATACCAGCCTTGAAAATGCAGATCTAATTTTGATCTTTCTAAACTATCAGAAGATACTTCCTACACTAATTCAAGGAGTGAGTACTATATAAGAAGCTAAACTTCCACAAGAAGATAAAATCATTGGCAACACTCAAGATTCCAAAAATAACTTAGAAGATAAGAAAACATAAAAATCTCCAGCTGGCTAAATAGGAAAAAAAAATGAATGGACTTAGTTACCACCATTTAACACATGATGCCCAAGACCCAGAGATTTGGGATCCACTATTCTCAGTAGTAGCAGTACAGTGGCACTTAAAACATGGTCTCCGGCCTTTTTAATTCTGAATGTGGAATCCAGTTTGTATCAATAGGTTGGAGATCACAGAGGAATTAGTTTATATGAATAAATAGGTAACTTTGAGGAAAGTCTGAATCAAGTTTAGTGTGTCACCTAAAACCTTTCAAAGCACTATTTTCAAGATAGACACCTTCAAGTAGAGATGTTTAAAATCACCTGAAGCAAATATAAAAGAAATTGCCCTTAACCTAGAAAAAGTGACAAGTCTTCTGGATACTTCCTCTTCAAATAGGACACCTTTTGCTAAGTATTTCTCTGGGAGATTTAGCTACCGAGAGAAGTATCTTTTTGCACCTATTTGGTTGTCATTTTATACTGAGTAGTAACTAAGGGCTCTATTGCATTATTCTATGGAATCTTATAGCTCTCCTTCGTGAATTCCAAGACCTGAACTCCCAGCCATCTCAGCCTTTTGTTTCCTTCACTAGAAAATTCCATTTCAGGAGCACCTGGGTGGATTAGTGGTTGAGCGTCTGCTTTTGGCTCAGAACATGATCCCGGGGTCCTGGGACTGAGTCCCACACAGGCACCTTGCAAGAAGCCTGCTTCTCCCCTGTGCCTATGTTTCTGCCTCTCTCTGTGTGTCTTTCATGAATAAATATATTTAAAAATATCTAAAAAATAAAAATAAGAAAATTCCATTTCAAAACAGAGAAAGTAAACATGCTGAAGGAACTGTAAATAAATGGTCCTATTCTTGTGAAAACATATATATTTTAGATTTAATTACCTAGATTATATATTTTTGAATAATTTGTCCTAGTAGAAAAGTTAGTATTTCCTTTAGAATGTATGGTCTTTCACACCAACACTTTAGATCACTTATCATTGAGTCTCATGCCCATTCCATTTTATCTTGAAAAATCTCTCTAGATGGAGGAAGACTACAAAAAAAATAAATTTGTACAACATACAAAATTAAGTAGATCTTGGTAGGAGGGCTTTATTGGGTTTTGTTTTTCCTTTGTCTTTTTTTAAGCCAAAATTAATAGTATAGTTATTAACTTTTAAAAAGACATGTCTGCCTTTATTAGTAGAACTTACATATAAGTTAAGATTCTCACAAAAGCTGTTAGAGAAAATATGTTATAAATTCATTTGGGATAAGTATTAAAAAAGATTCTTAATCAATATTGGTGAAAGCACAAAGAAAATAAATTTGACAGAAGCAGTCTATATGATATTGTGTCTTTTCACATGAACTTCAACTTAAAATTACTTGAATTCTTCAAGAATTAGTTTTTCAAGAAACTGTATGTGTGCATACTGAAAGTGTTCATATACTTTGTTCATATATGTGCATATATGAATATCTTCATACACTTTGAAAACAGCAGATGCAGCTGAAGATACATAGATATCCACGCCCAAACAGGAATCTTAAAAAAAAAAATAGAGATTGCTAAAAATAACATACATTTAGCAACTGTTTTTAATGGCAATCATTTATTACCTAAATACACTATATTCTTATTTTTTCCATTACTTACTGAAATTCTAATGGTTTTTTCACTATTTTTTTTGACACTCCAGAGACTGCAATATAAAAAGATATATGTGGATCTGTGTAGGGAGATAAATGTTCTAAAATAGCCAATTCTATTGTTACAGATGATCCTAGTAATAATTGAAATCCATGACATGAACTCTAAAATAAAATTTTATATTAAAGCTTAAGTATTGATATACATGCAATCACCTTCCTTATTAATAATATACTAAAACATCATAATGCATTTTAATTTACAAAGTACCTTCTTTTGTACCTACTAGCCTGTTACAACTATAGCTCAAAAATATACATTCTAGTAAACAGGTCAAAAAATATATATATATATTAAAGATTTTATTTATTTATTCATGAGAGACAGAGAGAGAGAAAGAGACAGGCAGAGACACAGGCAGAGGGAGAAACAGGCTCCAAACAGGAAGCTTGAGGCGGGACTCAATCCCGGGTCTCCAGTATCATGCCCTGGGCTGAAGGCGGGCTAAACCACTGAGCCACCTGGGCTGCCCTCAAAATATATATTAATTCTTCAATACAATTTAATTTAAATGGCATACTGTCATTTTTAAATAACTAATATTTTCTTTAGCCTATAAGCTAAAAGCATTGCTTGAATTTTAATGAAATTAAGTAAAGCAATGTTGTAAGAGAAAAAGGATTTAAATATATTGTTTTCTTTAATTCCTGTGTTTTTCATTCTTTTATGTTATATTCTTGCCCCTGAATAATACATTTACAAGCCTATAGCTATTATTATCATATTCACATTGTACAGGGAATAAGGCAAGAAATATTTGAAATGGTGAGTGTGTTTAAGAGCCTCATAGGGGCATTTATATCTATCTTCTTAGAACCAAAAGTTTTTTATTTTTTTGTTGCCTCTAGTTTGTGGCAACTCAGCACTATGTGAAGATTCAGCTCTAGTTAGGCAATCAACCCCAGTATCTCATACAGGGTTAAATTAATTATGTATTTTTAATAAAGTACATTGTAACAGGCCTCATTATAAACAGCAATGCAGTGGTTTAACTGAAATGTGCAACTTCCTTTATAGAATTAAAGTTATTTTTCAGTTCTCTTATCTGATGTAACAGTGAAACATTTTATATAAAAATTTTATTTGAAATTCCTACATATTTTTGCTTATATGAGAGTAGTACAAAACAAAGTAGCCTCAAGTCTCAAGTTCCTAGGAGATTGTATAAGAGGAAGATGATAGTAGTTAAAGGTAAATCCTCAAATTTACTCAGATGTTTTGGACACAGTTTGATGTGTCCTGATTTATTTTCTTGTTTCTTAACCTCAAGATCTAAATCTAGCAGGAAATTTATTTTCTTGCTCTCATCTTCTTTCTATCTTACAGGATCCCTGGGTGGCTCAGCGGTTTGGCGCTTGCCTTTGGCCCAGGGCGTGATCCTGGAGACGTGGGATCGAGTCCCGCGTCGGGCTCCCTAAATGGAGCCTGCTTCTCTCTGCCTCTCTCTCTCTCAATCATAAATTTAAAAAAATAAAAAAAAAATTGCTTCTTCCCACTCTCAGAACCTTTGTATAGTCTTAGTGATATCATCCTTTTTATATTGCTTGACATTTTCAGCTGATTTTCTACTCTCTAACATCTTGTCCTTCTAAGCCATAATTAACAGCAAATAAATGCTATTTAACTATTTTAATTAAACAAATTTTGATTCATATTGAGCAGCAAATAATCCTTTAAAAATATTTAAGTCCAATAAAATCCTCTATCTTCTGTAAATATATATGATACTCTTGGGCTTCCCTGAGGTCTCCAATATAAGTACCAAGCAGCCCAAAAACATGAGACAAAAACAGATTTACAGCAGTACAAACGTAATAACATATATTAGCAATAATATATATTTGGGAAAGGAAAAAAATATGTTAGAAGACAAAACTGTAGAAATGTCAAAAATTGTAAAATAGGCATAATAGGAGCAAACTATGACACAAATGTCTTTCCCTATCATCTTAGTACCTTTGATAGATATTACCACTGTTGCCAATACCTAGCCCCAATCTATTTCTGGGCATACTGGAAGATTATAGTTACCTTGATAAGGTGTGGTCAAATGACATGCTCTGCTAAATGAAACATGAATGGCAATAGTATGTGGTACTTGCAGGCAGACACATTTAGGAAGTAGTTACAATGATAGACAGCTTCAGAGTGTGGAAAAGAAATAAACTTTGGTGTTTCTAAAATATTGATATCTTGGAATTACTGCAGCCAATATGGATTGATATAGCACTCTGAAGTCTACTTTGCAGCTCCCAGGTAAGAAAAAATATTTTTCATTGCTTTAGTTGTTTGTTTTGAACCTGAAATCTGTGTATAAAGTATAAAGGCAAAGACATTAAATCTATCAAATATAAACCTTAGAGAGAGGAAATTGTATGGAACTTTCACAGAATCTCATATTCCTAAAGTGACAAGATCTGATTTAAAAGCTATATGTCATAAACAATCTCAATGATATCCACACACACACAAAAAGCCTGAGTTGACCAAACCATTTTGTAACTGACATCATATGTCATTATTTCATTTTCATTTGCTACCCATTTATTACATGAGAAAAACTTGATAAATTATGAAAAATCACAAAATAGTATGATGCACTCTAGACGTCTAATAATCGGCAGGTAAATCATAAATCTTGTTTCCAATGTATTGGTCTTTCACTGAGTCAAATATTTTGGAGCCCTTTCCATCAATAAGAATTGAATCAGAAAATCTAGTAATTCATTCTTACACACTCAGATTGAGGTTTTATTATAGATATAATTATAAGCATAAAATAAGCTATAAAAATATCAGAGAAGATAAATAAAAAAGATTAAAAGTATGCTATATGGTGGTTGACATTTAAATGCCAAAATGATAGGTTTGATTTATTTTACATATATGAATGGAGAAAATATTTCTAAGAAAAATATCTATATGGTTATATAGAGCTTTATTACTTTGTGTGGTGAAAATTACACACACACACACATTTAAAAAGAAGATCTGTGGGGCACCTGGGTGGTGCAGTTGGTTAAGCATCCGACCCAGTTTCAGCTCAGATCATGATCCTGAGATTGAGCCCCACATTAGGCTCTATGCTCAGCGCAGAGTCTGCTTAAGATTCTTTTTCTTTCTCCCTTGTCCTCTCTTGCTTGTGCTCTCTCTCTCTCTCTCTCTCTCAAATGAAATAAAATCTTTAGATGAATACATAAATAAAAGGAAGATCTGTGTATTTCTACACCAAAAATTCTAAGGGAAAGAAATTAATATGTGGGAAACCATTAAGTTATTTAGTTTTAACATAAAAAATATTTTAATGAAATTGCCATAAATTAACTAGAATTAGTTAGAAAGTAATAAAGTAAAGAGTTGATTCATATATAGTTTCCTTAAGATATAGGCATATGTAGGCAATATTTTAGAGTCTTACTGCTCAGGAGCTAGACTTCCTGGTTAAAATATCACAGCACTACTTATCAGCTATGTGATCTTGAAAGTATATTTCATACCCTACTTTATGATTTCCCCATATCACAAATGGGGATAAAGACAATATCTATTCCATACAGTTCATTTGAAGATTAAATTAACTGAGATAATCATAAAACGTAGAACATAATAATTGCTCAATATTTAATTATTAACTACTGATATTGGTATTTTAGGAGCAGGAAAATGCTTATGGTGAGAGATGATACAAAAGGAGATAAGTCGGGGCGCCTGGGTGGTTCTGTAGGTTAAGCATTTGCCTTCGGCTCAGGTCATGATCCTGGGGTCCTGGGATCGAGTTCCGCATCAGGCTTCCTGCTCGGTGTGGAGTCTGTTTCTCCCTCTCCCTCTGCCTGTCACTCTGCCTATTTGTGTGCTCTCTCTCTCTCTGTCAAACAATAAATAAAAATCTTTAAAAAAGAGGAGATAAGTCTGAATGGATATTTAATTGTTCAAAACTATCTTTTATAACATATTATAATGCTCTTCTAGAAAATAATATTCCTATAGAACTGATGATCAGCTTCAACATCTTATGATCAAAACTTTTCAAAAAAAATAAAAAACTTTTCAATAGTCAAATTTCAATGGTGTTATTTATTAACTCTTCAAAAAAGAATAAAACTGAAGATCTGGACATTGGAATTAAAATTACAACAAATCAAAAACCTCCCAATGAAAAAAATCCAGGATCAGATGGCTTCACCAGTAAATTCTACCAAACATTCAAAGAAAATTTAATACTTATCCTTCTCAAATTATTCCAAAAAATTAAAGAGGAGGGAATATTTTTAAACTTGTTTTATGAAGCTATCATTATCCTTATACCAAAACTGGACAAGGACACCACAAGAAAAAAATTAAAGACCAATGTCCCTAATGAACATAAATGCAAAAATCCTCAGAAATATTAGCAAACAAAATTCAACAATACATTACATTAAAAGAATCATACACCATGATCAAGTGGGATTTATTCAGGGATTCAAGAATGGTTTGACATCTATAAATCAATCAATTTGATATAACATGGCAACAAAATAAAAAAATAAAAATCACATGCCCATCTTAATAGATACAGAAAAAGAATCTGATGATATGCAACATCCATTTATGAGAAAAACTCTCAACAAAGTGGGTATAAAAGAAATATACTTCAACATAATAAAGGCCATATATGACAAACCCACAGCAAACATCATGCTCAATAGTGAAACACTAACTGCTTTTCTTCTAAGATCAGGAATAAGACAAGGATGCCCACTCTTGCCACATTTACTCAACATAGTATTGAAGTCCTAGCCACAGTAATTTGACAACAAAAATAAAATAAAGTAAAATAAGATAAATCCAAATAGGAAACAAAGAAGTAAAACTCACTATTTGCAGATGACATGATCCTATATGTATAAAACCCTAAAGATTTCATCGAAAAATTCATAGAACTAATAAATGAATTCAGTAACATTACAGGTTACAAAAATTAATATACCAAAAGTTGACAGTGTTTCTTTTTTTAAAGATTTTATTTATTTATTTATTTATTTATTTATTTATTTATTTATGAGAACTACAGAGAGGCAGAGACACAAGCAGAGGGAGAAATAGGCTCCCTGAGGAGATCCTGATTCCAGACTTGATCCCAGAATCCTGGGATCATTAACTGAGCCAATGTCAGGCACTCAACCACTGAGCTACCCAGATGCCTCTTAATCGTGTTTCTATACACTAAAAACAAACTATCAGAACTGAGAATTAAAATCCCACTTACAACTGCATCAAAAAGAACAAAATATCTAGACTAAATTTAACCAAGCTGGTGAGTGATCTGTACACTGAAAACTATTAGACATTGATGAAATAAATGAAGACATAAATAAATGGAAAAATATTCCATGCTCATGAAAAGAAAGAATATTGTTAAAATGTCCGTACTTCTCAAAGCAAACTACAAATTTAATGCAATTCCTATCAAAATACCAATGGCATTTTTTAGAATGAAAAGGAACAATTCTAAAATTCTCAAATTTATCTGGAACCAGAATAGGCAAAGCAATCCCAAAGACCCTGAATAGGCAAAGCAATCTCAAGAAAGAAGAACAACGCTGGAGGTATCATGATCCCTGATTTCAAATTATACTACAAATCCACAGTAATCAAAACAGTAGGATACTGGCATAAAAATAGACACATAAATCAATGGAAAAGAATAAAAAGTCCAGAAACAAGCCCACATACCTAATGGTCAATTAATTTACAACAAAAGACAAGTACATACAATGGAGAAAGGACAATCTCTTCATAAATGGTGCTGGGAAAACTGGACAGCCACATACAACAAAATGAAACTGACCATTAATTTACATCATACACAAAAATGAACTCAAAATGGATTAAAGACTTGAATGTAAGACTGGATACCATAAAACTCTTAAAAGAAAACATAAGCAGTAAGCTCCTTGACATCATTCTTGGCGATATTTCTTTTGGATCTGACTCGAAAGACAATGACATTGAAAGCAAAAATAAACTGGATTACGTCAAACTAAAAAGCTTCTGCACAGCTGAGGAAACCATCAAAAAATAAAAAAATAAATAACCTGAGTGGTTATTCTCTGAGTGGGAGAAGATATTTGCTACCATATATCCAATAAGAGGCTAATATCCAAACTATATGAAGAACTTAGTAATAAAAAATAAATTAAAAAATAGGCATGGGGACGCTTTGGTGGCTTATTTGGTTAAGTGGCTGCCTTTAGCTCAGGTCATGATCTAGGGATCCCAGGATGGAGCCCTACATTGGGTTTCTTGCTCTAGATGGGGAGGGGGTAGTCTGCTTTTCCCTCTCCCTCTGCCCCTCCCCTAACTTGTGCACACACTCTTTCTCTGAAATAAATAAATAAAATCTTAAAAAAAAAAAAAAAAACAAGCACCGATGTCAATAGACACTTTTTCCAAAGAGGACATACAGATGGCCAACTGACATAAAAAGATGCTCAGCATCACTAATCACCAGGGAAATGCAAATCAAAACAATGAGATATCTCACATCTGTCAAAATGGTTACTATCAAAAAATCAAGAAATAACACATGTTGCCAAGGATGTAGAGAAATGAGAATGCTCTTATAGTGTTGGTGGGAATGTAAATTGCTTCAGTCATTATTGAAATTTATATTTTAGTTCAAAAGAAACTAAAAATAGAACTATCATATGATCTAGCAATTTCCCTTCTGGGCACTTAATCAAAGAAAATGAAAACATAAACTGAAAAAAGGTATATATACCTCTATGTTCATTGCAGCATTATTTATAATAGCCAAGATATAGAAATAATCTGTGTCTTTTAATGGAGGAATGGATAAAGATGTGGTCTAGATACACACAAGGGAATATTTCTCAGCCATAAAAAGAAGGAACTCTTGCCATTTTCAAAAACATGGATGAATCTTGAAGGTATTGCACTAAATAAATCAGTTGGAGAAAAACAAATACTATATGATTTCACATACATTAAAATTCTAAAAACAAAACAAAAACTATAGATACAGAGAACAGATTGATGGTCATCAGAAGGGGACTGGGTGGGGGATTGAGTAAAAAAGATGAGGAGGTCAGTTTTATGGTGACGGATGGTAGCAAGACTTACTGTGGCGATCACTTTGTTTTTGATGCTAGTATCAAATTATGTTGCATACTTGAAACCAGTAATGTCATATACCAATTTTACTTCAATTAAAAATTAATTAAATAAAATTATACTTATGAGCTATCTATAGAACCAACTGAATGTTTTCTAATTCCCTTCTCTTTTTTTTCCAGGTTCTATTTTTTTTTTTTTTTTTTTTTTTTTAGAGAGAAAGAATGAGAAAATAGGGGGAGGGGCAGAGGGAGATAGAAACTTAAGCAGACTCTGCCCTGAGCGTGGAGTCCCAACACAGGGCTTGATCTCACAACCCTGAGATTGTGATCTCACAATTAACCAACTATGCCACCTGGGCATCAGTTTCTGGGTTCTATTTTAATGGGCTTCAAATACTTTTCTCCCTTCATCATTCTGATAACCATTTTCTAAATTAATGCAATAATTTTTTTTTAGTACAGAGACTGCACAAAGATAAATGGAAGGAATATTTGTCCTCAGAGAGCTTAGATAAATATATAATTGGGGAAAAAGCATGTAAACACATAATTCCAATACTGCAAGACAAGTGTTAAAGAGAGAGGTTTATAAAGGAAACACGGTAGTATTTCATGGGTGGGTCAAGTAAAGCTAGCAAAGAAGATGCCTAAGCTGTATCTTCAGTGATGAACAAACACTCACAGGATATTGGGCAGACATGGTAGGGAGGGAGTTGAAAGCAGTGCTGATCCCCAGTATAAAAAAAGATAATGCAAGGCAGGCACCATGGAAGACCCCCTGCATCTAAAAATCCACAGGTGTTGGTACCGGGGTGCCTCTGGGAGAAAGTGGTGGGTGCAGACCATGAATGGCCTTGTACCACTATTTAAAACTATTTAGTGGGATGCCTGGGTGGCTCAGTGGTTGAGTGTCTGCCTTTGGCTCAGGGCGTGATCCCGGAGTCCCAGGATCAAATCCCACATCGAGTTCCTTGCATGGAGCCTGCTTCTCATGTCTCTGCCTCTCTTTCTGGGTCTCTCATAAATAAATAAATAAAATCTTTAAAAATAAATAAATAAAAATAAAAGTATTTAGTGTTTATTCTCTAAATTATGGAGAGTCATTGAATATTTTATGGAGTGCAAAAATCTAATCATATTACAGAGATACTGAAATAATAGTATTGGCCAGCTTCAGTATCTAACTCATTAGATATGGTTGGAACAGGAGTCTTCAAAGGCTTTTTGGTTTCTGGATTGCACTAGGTAGTAACTAAATTAGATTCACTATAAAAATAGTGTAGTAAAACAAATAATAGGTTTGCATTTAATGGAAAAACATAATAAAAACCACTAGACTGTATAATTTGGATTTGTTAAAGGCACTTACTACCTTATATCTTTATTCAGGAAAAATTATTTGGTTCGGAAGACCTGATTAGCTATATATGTACAAAGGTGGTTTATTTAAAACCAAACAATGCAGTATTCAAAGCACTTTACAAAATGCAAGAAAGAACACCAGCTTAACATCAAATTATTCGGTACTCACCAGATCCTTAATATGTGCTATGTGATAATTATTGCTATAATAAAAGAGGATCTGCTTTCAACTCTTAATTTTCTAAACAGTTCAACTCTGACTTTTGAGGTAATAGGTGAGATGGGACACCATCATAAAATGTAATATAAAATTACCATTCCATTTCCAGGGGCATGTTGAATGAACTTGTAATAGGCCATGTCTAGGAGTTACTCATAAAAGTCTAAGTATCAGATTTTACAGTTGAAGTACCTCATGTAAATTATGGTGCAATATACCAAAGTTATTCTCAATATAAAGTTATGCAGAAACTATTGCAGGTTGGTAAAATTCCACTTAGCACAATACAGCACACATAGCAAAGGAGTAGAGCCAGCTGTAACACACCACCATGGAGAAACTTAGTTCTCCAGAGTCTGCTGTTTGTTTTCTGAGTGTAAAGCATGTGTTCTTTCTTTCTCTTTAATTCTTGCAATTTTCTGTAAGTTTGAAAGTGTTTCGAAATTTAAAGGGTAGCTTCGAAAAAAATGTAACACATTTGCCATGTTTAATTTTTTGTCTGCAATTAAAAGAAACAATAGAAGAAAAAAAGAGATGGGAATTAATTTTCAATTCTACTTTTATATGTTTTTGAAATTGTTATCACATCCTTTTTAAGATGAACAAATATATTGTTTTAATTTTTTTCTATAAATCATCAAAGTTTCAAACTTAGAATATAGACAATAGAGCATCCCAGAACGACTATTTTTCAAACTCAGAGAAACTCTTTACATTTACATATTACATTGTTTAAATATATTCATATCCACAAATATGCTAAATAAACAGCAAAAATAATACAACTAACTTCCATATACCCATCACCCAGAGACCTTCCAATGGTCTCAATACTATTTTGTTTTATTTTACAGCAAAAGGATCCAAGCCAGAACCATAAAATGCACTCACTTATTATGTCTTCCTAGTTTCCCACAATTTAAAATATTTCCTCAGGTTTTTTTGGCTCTCATGACCCCAAAATTTTTAGTACAAAACAATAATTTGGTTAAATATCTATGTGTATTTATGGAGTACCACCATTGATTAGATTCAGGTTATGTATTGTCAGCCAAATTATCACAAAATCATCATGGACACCCATTACTGGTGATATTAACTTGATTTACTGAAGACGGGGTCTACTGTGTTTCCCAGTTGCAAAGTGACTTGTTTCCTCAACCCACTCCCATTGTAATTAATAAGTGCTTTATTGCAGGATATTCTAAGGCTATGTAAAATCTCATTTTTCATCCTATTCTCATCCACTAGTTTTAGCATCGCTGGATATTTCTTGTATGATTTGATCATTAATATGATGGTTGCCAAGTGTGATTTTCTATTTTAATATGTCATTTTACATTTACCACTTGGTATTCTCTGGTAAGCAAGAGCTTTTACTCCCCTCTATTTATTGTTTTGTTTATTGATTTCAATGTTGAAATCAATAAACCAAATCTGACCCACAGATTTCTATTTTATTTAATATGTGAAAAACCATTAACGGTAGTATTTTTATACTCAAATTGACCTCAATTTGATAGGTGGAAGGAAGCTCCTGGGAACTGGCTTCTGTGTTCTTTTAAAAAGTTTCCATCGTTTTCTGAGTAATTCTTTAGTTTTCTCACAAAACAAGTTATTTCAGGTTTAAATTATTCTTTCCTTGCTTTGGTCTTGGACACAATAATTTCCCAAGGTACTTAGAAATTGTGGTCTGAGTTCTAGGTATGCTAATTGTAATCCCCAGGTATGCTCAGAAGGATGGATGGATAAGAGGGTAAGAGGCAGGGAGGGATGAATGGAATGGAAAGGGAGAGGAAGAGAGTCTCTTCTTTGATGTATATTCGAGCATATTTTTATATCATTGATTTAATCTCTATATATTGAAGGATATACCTATAAAAGGCATGAAATTTATACACACACACACAGTTTTCATATAATACTCAGTACATAATAAAAAATGCCTTTTTTGAAGTTGATATGTTCAGATCAGTCTATTAAAATGTCTAAGTTGTATATTCAGTGTTCTGTTTTGTAAGTCTCATAAGTAAGTCCTCCTCCATTTTTTTTTTTAATCTCATTGTTTCCTGAAGAATCAAAAGTTAATTGTGCTTGATGAAGGTCTCAAACTACCCCTGGCTTGATAAAATTTTAGACAGGTTTCTTCCTGAGTACAGACCTCTGACCTCCCTCTCCTTAGAGAATTTACTTTAGAAAATCTGCTATTCTAAATTTTTCCTCTGTTTCTTTGAGATATAAATCTCAGTCTTTTGCTAGTTTTACAATCCAATAATGTCTTTCTAAGTACCTGGGAGCCATTACTTTGAAATGTAATTATCAGGGAATATAATACCCCTATCTCCTAGCCTCAATGGGATGGTAGGAGTCAATTAAGCACCAGTTAGCAAACACTTATGGCCTAATGACACCAACCAACTTCCCTAATAACATTCTCCAGTACTTTTCACTAGCTCACCTTAATGTTTAAAACTTACCTTTTATTTCAGCAGAGTAAACTCAACCTCTCTCTCCTATTGCAACAGTCTTGATGTAGTATCCCTTCTCTGTTTAACTTGTATAGTGCAATTTTTCTTTCACATTAAGTAGGCTTGCACTTTCCTCTGGAATCAACTGTGTGATTTCTTGCATATAATTTATATCCAGTCTCTCTTGGTATGGACTGAACATTTATAGTGCCTTAAAATTTATACATCAAAGCCCTAACCCCAAATGTGGTATAGTATTTGGAGGTGGCCTCTGTAGGAGGTAATTAGGCTTAGATGAGGTCATGAGGGTGGAACTCATGGACATTGGATTAGTGTCCTCACAAGAAGCAGCAGAGTAGAGTGCTGTCTGCCAAGTGAGGACGCACTGTTTGCAAGGCAAGATGAAAGTCTTTACCATAACCTGGTTATGCTGGAACCCTATCTCTGAATGACAAGCCTCCAGAATTTTGAGATATAAGTTTCTGTTGTCTAAGCCACTCAGTCACTGGTATTTTGTTATAGCAGCTGCTCTAAGACACCTGTGCTTTCTGTACCCCTGAAATTAATCATAAATCTTTGATTATATTTAGATCCAATTTATTAACAAGAATATTTCATAGGTGATTCTATTTTACCAATACAGGGAGAACATAATGTGGACTGAATTTTGTCCTCCAAAAATTCGCAGGTGTGAAACCCTAATCCCCAATGTGACTGTATCTGTAGACAGGATCCTTAAAGAGGTAGTTAAAGTTAAGACTATAATCCAATAGGACTTCCTTATAAGAGGAAGAGACACCAGGTGTATATGCACACACAGAGAATAGGCCTCAGGAGAACAAAGCAGGCAGGCAGCTGTCTGCTAAGCCAAGAAGACAATCACATTCAAATCAGAAGTACCTAGGGATCTTTTAAGCCACCTGATACCCAGGTGGCACCCAGAACCAATTAAATCAGAAACTCTGGGGCTAGTGTCCAAGCTTAAGTACTTTTCATCAACTGAATTGACTTATAAATCACATGCCAAAATATTCGTAGATTAAAGTACGTTGTTCAATGCATACAAGCAAGAACCTAGTTAAGATATAGAACATTTCCATCACTCAATGGAGATTTTCCTGCTCCTATGTAGGATGGATCCTGGTAATTTGGATAGCTACTAAAAACTTCGTGTAAATATAGTACCTTGAAGGTCCTAAGATTGTTATGAAGAACTAAAGCGATGCAGTATAAAGCTACAAGAGTGCAACGCTACCCCTAGATACTGTGAGCAGGTGTAAAGAGGGCTTCTAACCTGCATACCAATTTGCAATAGACATGAATATTATTTTTAGTACTTTGTTGCCTTCCTTTGTCCCTTCTCTTCCTCCTTCCTTGCCTCCCTCACACAGTCTTATTTTTTCTGATCTCCAGTTTTCTAGCTATTTCATTTTATTGCTGTTTTTAGCCTCTATTTATATTCCTGCTTTTCCCCTCTGGCAATTTACTGATTTTAATGTGCCTTGTAGCTGGAAAACAAGCTAAAAGCCCATTGGATGTTTTTGGAAGCCAAGGGGTCTTTCCTCTAAATAAATTCCATGATGTTTAGTGTTTGACATTATAATTTTTGCATGCCTAAATACAGTCTTCCATGTGGGGAATACTCTGTTTTGTTAATTTTGTATAGATTCAGAATTACTCTATATCATACTCGCGACTTTTAGAATCTGCTACTCTAATCAACTCCTACATTTCTCTCTGCCATCGGGAACCCCACATCTGTTAGCAGCAAACTCTGCTCTATCATAACCTCTTTTCTGAATTTTTCTCTCTACTTTCTGGCCTTTATTAGCAGCTGCTTTGGAGACCACCTGGCTGTAGCACTATCAAGAGGAAGCTGTTTTTGCCGTTATCAAATCTCAGGGCCAGAAAGAGTTTTGGTGGTGTGGACCAGGTGTTTTCTTTGTTGCTCAGTAGAGCTTTCAAACCTCCTCTCTGCTGGGCTATAATATAAACTCCTCTTAGCCAGTCCTTCAATAATATCCTGAGCTTCTCACTTAAACTCATGATTCACATACACAATTCCTTTAGTTATACCTTTGTTATCACAGGTAACTTCACTAGTTATGACTTTCTTGGACTACCACCTCCCATCCCTCCCACTCACTACTAAAAAAATTATCTGTCATCATTTATATCATACAAATATCTGTTGCACAGACCTCTATCTTTCCAAATTTGATTCCATGGTTTGTTATACTCAGATTATTTCAAATATTCTTGGTAAACTAGAGCCTCTGTTTATCATCACACTTAATTGTAGTACCCCAATCACAGATAAAGTCAACTACCCTCTAAAAAAATCACATAGTTTCACTGGTTTAATTTTGAATAGATGATAACACATCTCAGACAACTAACACTGCCTGCTGATCTTACTCTGTGCCCTTAGGAAGCTCACTTTCTTATTATATGTAAACACAACCTCATCCTTTCTCCTTTATCATCATCACAATTCTACCCCAACACACAGCTGATGGCACTGCATCTTACTTCACTGAGAAAGTAAGGGATCCTAATATTAAGGTTGGGATCATAGGAACAAAGTAGCAACATTCCAAGCAAACTTAGGAAAAAAAAAAAAAACCTGTCCTTGATGCGTGTTTCTTTAAATATTTATTATGTGAGATTCTTTTTCCTATATTGGGATTGCATTAAAAATAATGTTGCTTGGTAAAAATTTTTGTAAAGATAATATTTTAAATTTGTGAGCCCAGATCCTCATCAATGGCCTGAGGCTGGCAGGTGCTTTGAAAATGTGGTATAATGTCTTTTTGTTGTCTGATTCCTGAGGCTAGGACTTCAAGTACTATGTTGAATAGCAGTGGTGAGAGTGGACATCCCTGTCTGTTCCTGATCTTAGGGGAAAGGCTCCCAGTGCTTCCCCATTGAGAATGATATTTGCTGTGGGCTTTTCGTAGATGGCTTTCAAAATGTCGAGGAATGTTCCCTCTATCCCTACACTCTGAAGAGTTTTGATCAGGAATGGATGCTGTATTTTGTCAAATGCTTTCTCTGCATCTAATGAGAGGATCATATAGTTCTTGGTTTTTCTCTTGCTGATATGATGAATCACATTGATTGTTTTACGAGTGTTAAACCAGCCTTGTGTCCCGGGGATAAATCCTACTTGGTCATGGTGAATAATTTTCTTAATGTACTGTTGGATCCTATTGGCTAGTATCTTGTTGAGAATTTTTGCATCCAGTTCATCAGACATTAAAGGCATTCAAATTGGCAAAGAAGAAGTCAAACTCTCCCTCTTCGCCAATGACAATATACTCTACATAGAAAACCCAAAAGCCTCCACCCCAAGATTGTTAGAACTCATACAGCAATTTGGTAGCGTTGCAGGATACAAAATCAATGCCCAGAAATCAATGGCATTTCTATACACTAAAAATGAGACTGAAGAAATAGAAATTAAGGAGTCAATCCCATTTACAATTGCACCCAAAAGCATAAGATACCTAGGAATAAACCTAACCAAAGAGGTAAAGGATCTATACCCTAAAAACTACAGAACACTTCTGAAAGAAATTGAGGTAGACACAAAGAGATGGAAAAATATTCCATGCTCATGGATTGGCAGAATTAATATTGTGAAAATGTGAATGTTACCCAGAGCAATTTACACGTTTAATGCAATCCCTATCAAAATACCATGGACTTTCTTCAGAGAGTTAGAACAAATTATTTTAAGATTTGTGTGGAATCAGAAAAGACCCCAAATAGCCAGGGGAATTTTAAAAAAGAAAACCATATCTGGGGGCATCACAATGCCAGATTTCAGGTTGTACTACAAAGTTGTGGTCATCAAGACAGTGTGGTCCTGGCACAAAAACAGACACATAGATCAATGGAACAGAATAGAGAACCCAGAAGTGGACCCTGAACTTTATGGGCAACTAATATTCGATAAAGGAGGAAAGACTATCCACTGGAAAAAGACAGTCTCTTCAGTAAATGGTGCTGGGAAAATTGGACATCCACATGCAGAAGAATGAAACTAGACCACTCTCTTTTACCATACACAAAGATAAACTCAAAATGGATGAAAGATCTAAATGTGAGACATGATTCCATCAAAATCCTAGAGGAGAACACAGGCAACACCCTTTTTGAACTCAGCCACAGTAACTTCTTGCAAGATACATCCACAAAGGCAAGAGAAACAAAATCAAAAATGAACTATTGGGATTTCATCAAGATAAGAAGCTTTTCCACAGCAAAGGAAACAGTCAACAAAACTAAAAGACAACCTACAGAATGGGAGAAGATATTTGCAAATGACGTATCAGATAAAGGGCTAGTTTCCAAGATCTATAAAGAACTTATTAAACTCAACAGCAAAGAAACAAACAATCCAATCATGAAATGGACAACAGACATGAACAGAAATCTCACAGAGGAAGACATAGACATGGCCAACACGCACATGAGAAAATGCTCTGCATCACTTGCCATCAGGGAAATACAAATCAAAACCACAATGAGATACCACCTCACACCAGTGAGAATGGGGAAAATTAACAAGGCTGGAAACAACAAATGTTGGAGAGGATGTGGAGAAAGGGGAACCCTCTTACACTGTTGGTGGGAATGTGAACTGGTGCAGCCACTCTGGAAAACTGTGTGGAGGTTCCTCAAAGAGTTAAAAATAGACCTGCCCTACGACCCAGCAATTGCACTGTTGGGGATTTACCCCAAAGATACAGATGCAGTGAAACGCCAGGACACCTGCACCCCGATGTTTCCAGCAGCAATGTCCACAATAGCCAAACTGTGGAAGGAGCCTCGGTGTCCATCGAAAGATGAATGGATAAAGAAGATGTGGTTTATGTATACAATGGAATATTACTCAGCCATTAGAAATGACAAATACCCACCATTTGCTTCAACGTGGATGGAACTGGAGGGTATTATGCTGAGTGAAGTCAGTCGGAGAAGGACAAACATTATATGTTCTCATTCATTTGGGGAATATAAATAATAGTGAAAGGGAATATAAGGGAAGGGAGAAGAAAAGTGTGGGAAATATCAGAAAGGGAGACAGAACATAAAGACTCCTAACTCTGGGAAACGAACTAGGGGTGGTGGAAGGGGAGGAGGGCGGGGGGTGGGGGTGAATGTGTGACGGGCACTGAGGGGGGCACTTGACGGGATGAGCACTGGGTGTTATTCTGTATGTTGGTAAATTGAACACCAATAAAAAATAAATTTATTATTAAAAAAAAGAAAATGTGGTATAGAAAAATGGAAAGGGAGTTAAGAACTGTGTTATATACTCAGCTCTACAGCTAACTATGTAAATTTGTGTACTTTTCATAATATCTAAGACTTGGTTTCATAATTGAAAAACGAGCATATTGGTCTGAATGATCATTAAGATTCGGGCGCCTGGGTGGCTCAGTAGTTGAGTGGCCCCCTTTGGCCCAGGGCATGATCCTGGAGTCCGGGATCAAGTCCCACATTGGGCTCCCTGCATGGAGCCTGCTTCTCCCTCTGCCTGTGTTTCTGCCTCTCTCTCTGTATCTCTCATGAATAAATAAATAAAATCTTTTTTAAAAAGAAAATATTCTGTCAAAGTGACATTTTGTGATCCTCTTTATGTTATAATGGAGCTCAAAGCAGAAGAAAAGCATGACCACTAGCAAATAACACAATTCCGGTTTTAGAAAACTCTGTATATTCATCATGAGTTAAAAATTTGGGAATTCATAACATAAAAAGATCATTATGTAAAAAAAAAGATAGAACTTTTGTCATTCTTTACAGTATCAGAGATAAATGTCTCCAATAACTTTCATTTCAGTAAAACTGTTTCTTAATTGTGGTGCTCATGATTTACTTTTACAATACCCGGAGGGACTGTTGTTTGTAATCTGAAAGTGCTAGAACTTTTCTTAAAAATTCCATGGGCATTTTATATAAGGAAAAAAGTTCCCTTGGAGTATCATATAAAATTAGAAACCTAGCCCAACAACCAAATGCTGTAAATCCACAGATTTTCTTTGCAATTTGTGAGCTTTGTAAATCAAATCTAATCCCCAATGTATAATATATGCTCTCCACTTCTACTTGCTATTAATAATGGGTGACATTCCTCTTCAAACAAGTCTAAGACAGTATATCACAGTTGAATGTAATAATTATAAGTCTCTGCAGCTGAGTAGAGATACTAGTAGTAAACAGAACTTTAAAAATCCAGGAAAATGGGCAGCTGGGGTGGCTCAGCGGTTTAGTGCCTCCTTCAGCCCAGGGTGTGATCCTGGAGATCCGGGATTGAGTCCTACGTCAGGCTCCCAGCACAGAGCCTGCTTCTCCCTCTGCCTGTGTCTCTGCCTCTCTCTCTCTCTGGGTTTCTCATGAATAAATAAATAAAATCTTTTTTGAAAATAAAAAAATACAGAAAATTAGAAATATATTAAAAAGTTCTTTTTTTCTTTTTTCTTTTTTTTTTTTTTTTTCTGAGGAGTTGGTACTAAAAGTCACGAACACAGTAAATGCATTTAGGTGAAAAGTATCGAAGTGAAGCAGTGATTTAAAACTAAGGTACCTACTGAGATGAAGTTATGAGACCCAATCTTTTATTATGTTGTCAAAGGTATTGTTTTGCATTACCTAACAAATGTAATTTCCACTATCTCAAAGTCTGCTTTCTCCAAAAAACTAAAATCAATTATTAATCCTTAACCTTAATGATTTAATAGTAGGCTCTGTGGTTCATATTTGGTATATGATGGGCTGTAATATTTCTTTAAAATTGTTACATCTACACAAACTTTATTTTGACCATAGTATATTCTGTCCAATCTAACCTTATCCAATAATCACTCCTACCAGTCACATGCATACAACATTCACGTATACAAATATATTCTTAACTAATCACACATCTCTATATTTGTCTATATTGCTTCATTTACCATTTACTTACTTTTCCCTTTGTAGTAAAATGGTAAAATCTCTGTATTAATTTATCATTGCTGTCTTAACAAACTGCCACACATTCGTGCCTTAAAACTACAAAAAATTATCTTAGAGTTCTCAATGTCAGAATTCTGGAGTGGATCTCATGAACTAAAGTTACTTTATTTTTATTTTTCTTAAGGTCTCATTCCTTCTGGTTTTGAGAGAGAGAGAAAACAAACAAACAAACAAACAAACAAACAAACGGACACACACACACACACACACACACACACACAAAACCTTTCTGTGCCTTTTGCAGCTTCTGGAGGTTGTCCTCATTCCCAAGCTTGTGGCTCCATTCTACCTTCAAGCCCAGCAGTGGCTGAGTGAGTTTTTCTCACACTGTACCACTCTGACACTGACTCTTCTGCTTCCCTCTTCCATATTTTAACCCATCTGGATAATCTAGGATAATCTCCCTATCTGAATTTCAGTTGATTAGTAAATTTAAATTCATCTGCAATCTTAATTATCCCTTACCATATGATATATTCACAGGTTCCAGGAATCAAGATGTGGAAATCTTTGGGGAGCCATTATTCTACCTACCATAGGCTTCCACTTTTAAGATAGGTATTTTAGTAAAATCATGGGGTTTTTAAAATAGAAATATTAGCTAATTTTTTAAATGAAACCTCTTCAGTACTATGGCAGGCAAACTCCAAGATAGGCCCCACATGACATCCACATCTTGCTGTTCAAACCTTGTGAAATTCCCTCCCTTTGAGTGAGGACTAGGGTAGTGAATTGATTCTAACAAATAGAATATGCCAAAAGTGATGGAATGTCACATGATTAGGCTACACAAATTGTGACTTTCATCTTACTAGCTTACTAGCTTTGATTTAAAAAAAAAAGAAAAAAGCCACTCAGGAGAGGCCCATGTGTAATAGCTAGCAAAGAACTGAGGTCTTTCGGTCAAACTGTTCTTAATGATGCTGTCAACAACCATCTATATAAGTGACCCTGAAGGAAATCATTTCCTAGTTGGTCCACGGATACTCTAAATGCTGGCCAACTCCTTGATTATTATACTCTTTCAAGAAACACAGAAGCAAAAAAAAAAAAAAAAAAAAAAACAACAACAACAAAAAAAACCTATCTAAACTGTGCTGGATTCTTGATCCACAGTTATTTTGAAGTAATAAATGTGGGTTATTATAAACCAACTAAGTTTTGTGGTAATTCATTACACAGCAATGTATAACTAATATTCTTTTTATTTTGTGTAGCAACAACTAGGTCTTAACATGTTGGACAAATCACAGAAATACTGTAGTGTCATAAAGCAGTTATGAAAAATACAAGTGTCATCTTGACTTTTGAATTTAAAAAAGATCTGGTCATCAAGGAATAGAAAAAGGTGAATTAGCAAAAGTTTTCCACCTACCAAATCAAGTGGTATTGCATACTATAGCTTGAAAGAAAAGAAAACTTATCAAGAAAACGATGAGTAAGATTTACTTGTCTCACAAAGAGAGGATCCTCAGACCAAGAGATTGGGAAGATGGCAACTAATAGATTTTCGAGCAGAAGAGATCCAGGTCTTGAGGTTAGGAAAAAAATGATTTATGAGAGAATGTAGTTAAATGGTGGATCTAGAAAGAACATCAATAATATTCTGATTATTTGCATATACCACAACTGATTTATCCTTTTATCCGGTGATAGGCATTTGGGTTGGTTCTACCTTTGGCCATTGTGAACAGTGTCAAGGTGCACTGAGTCAGAAAGAGAATAATGTCCTGAGGTGGGTCTTCAGATGAAAGGCCCCACGAACAGGCAGCGATATTCTCTAGGGGTGAATTATAGATATCATGAATTGAAGCAACAATTGGACCAAGGAAGATGAATAGGCATATTTGGGTTGCTTGACCATGAAACTTGGCATTTGTCCAATTTGTGATCAAGGGCTTAACACCAGAAGCCTGCTCTTGGGTCAGCACATTTTCCTTTCCTGAAATCCTAAGGATCTGCAGCCCAGGCATGAGCAAGTGCCACCCTCCTTCTGCTCTCTGGAGTTCCCTTTCCACCCCAAAGCCATCCCCCACAACTGGCCAGACCTCTCCACTACACTGTGACTTTGAAGTGAGGATCAGGCACACAAGAGCAGTGGGGTTTGCATGATGGGTGGTGTAAGCCAGAAAACATACAGAGAAGTCTGGGAGAGGCACCAGAAGCACCCAAGTGTTTATCAGCCCAGGGCTTGAAGGGCCTCCTATGAAACTCCTGAAATTGGGTTTTCTCTGCAGAGCATTGGGACACTGCAGCACCTGGGGCCTGATTCAGCCATTCTCTGAGCAACCCCTGAGATTCCCAGACCAGCACCTCCAAGACCAGCCTCTCCTGCTGCTTAAGAGGACCCAGACACTCGGGGGCCATCACTTGCTGCACTCTCCTGATTCCAAGTGTGCATTATTTGCCTGGCTGGGAAATTCCACAAACCACTCTTCTGGGCGAAGGCTGGCCCTGACCTGCAGGTGTCACCATGATAAAAAAAAATGTTTTATATTTGGATACCTATTTTCAATTTATTGATATACGCCTCAGACTGGAATTACTGAGCCATATGGAAATTTCTTCCTTTCTAATCCTGATGTATTTTATTTATTTTTGTTGCCTAATTGCTCAGACTAGAACTTCCAGTATTATGTTGAATACAGCAATGAAAGTGGACATCCTTGTTTTCTTACTAATCTTAAGGACAAGATTTTAGTTTTTCTCTATTGAGTACACATTGTTAGCAGTGAGTTTTTTGTAGAAGTCCTGACCTGAGCCAAAGACAGACCCTTAACTGACTGAGCCACACAGGGACCCCTTTTTTCTTTTTCTTGTTCTGTAAGGAACAAGTTTAAGTTATTGATTTTAGATATTCCTGTTTTTTTGACATAGGCATTTACTCCTAAAATTTTGTTTAATAGTCTTTGATGCCTCTGATTGCTCTAGATATTGTTTTGTTTAGTTGTTACGCTATGGTTTTATTTTCATTTATCTCCAAATATTTTATACTTTCTCTTATGATTCCTTCTGGACCCACTCTTTAAAAGTTTGTTGTTTAACTTTCACATATTTATGAATTTTCCACATATTTATTTTTTATTATTTTTTTAAAGATTTTATTTATTTATTCATGAGAGACAGAGAAAGAGAGAGAGAGAGAGAGAGAGAGAGAAAGACACAGGCAGAGGGAGAAGCAGGCTCCATGCAGGGAGCCTGATTTGGGACTAGATCCTGGGACTCCAGGATCATGCCCTAGGCCAAAGGCAGGCACTAAACCACTGAACCACCAGGGATCCCTTAATTTTCATTTTGTTACTGATTTCTAACTTCACTCCATTGTGTTCATGAAATATTCTTTTTTATGATTTCAACGTTGCAAAAATTTTTGACACTTATTTTGCTGCTTAAGATATGGTCTGCTCTGGGGGCACCTGGGTGGTGTGGTCGGTTAAGCATCTGCTTCCTGCTCAAGTCATGATCTCAGGGTCCTGGGATCAAGCCCCAGAGCTGAGCTCCCTGCTCCGTGGGGAAACTGTTTCTCTCACTCACTTTGCTGCTCCCTCTGCTTGTGTTCTCTCTCTATCCCAAACAAATAAAATATTTTAAAAAAAAATCTTTAAAAATGGAGAATGTTGCATTAAGGATCCTACTTATTCATGTGATGCGATGTTGTTGGATGGTATTCCACAGTCTCGGTCTAAAGTTTTCTTCATTCTTTTTCTTTTCTGGTCTTCAAATTGGGTAATTCTGACTGCCCTCTCTTCCAATTTACTGATTCCTTTTTGCATGCTTAAATCTACTGTTTTCCTGCTGGAGGGAATTTTTCATTTCAGTTACCCTACTTGTATGCTCTAGTTTTTCTGTTTTGTTTCTTTTCCTATTTTCTTTCTCCATTGATGTTCTATATTTCTTCATATATTGTTCTCCTAGTTCCCTCTAGCTCTGTCCGTGGTTTCCTTTAGTTCTTTGAGCATATTTAAAAGTTGATTTAATGTCTCTGTCTAGTAACAATGGCTGTGCTTCCTCAGGGACAGTTTTGTAGGTTTTGTCTTTGAAAGAGCTATATTTGTTATTCCTTTGTATATTCCAAAACATTTTGCTCATAACTGATCATGCCAGATAATTTAATGTGGTTGTAAAAGTCACATTCTTCTCCTTCTTCAGTTTTTCCCCTTACTTGTTTTGGGATGTAGCTGTTTACTTATCCTGTGACTTTTCTAAACTATTTTGGAATGTCTGTATTCCTTGTATGGCCTCTGAAGTCTCTGTTCCTTAACTTCTATTTGGTTAATATTTTGACAAAAATTTCCTTGAATGCCAGGAGAGAAAGAGAAAATGAGAGAATAATGAAACAAAAATAAAAAAATAAAGTATCTCCTAATTTTTATATATAGGAATTGGGGAACTCCTTCAACACTTCAGGCAGGCCATTTACAACCCTGCCTTACCCTTCACATTGTGCTTAGCTAGCCTGGAGATCAGCCACAGTAAAAATTTAGGATCTTCTCAGGTCCTCTCTGAATATGCATCTTGCCCTAGGCAAAGTCACGGCTCTCTAAATTCCCCAGAATACACAGGGACTTTTTAATATCCTAATTTCCCAAAGAAACTATCTTCCCAGTTTTTCCTTCAAGACTTTAGGAGCTCAGTTGTATACCTGGAACATAACATTTTGCCTTAGGCAACTGAGGGTTATGTGCCTTACAAGATTTTCCAGCAATGATTACTGTGTTTCCACCCCAAGTGAGTGCCAAGTTAGGTATAACAGAGATAAATGGCTTATGTCAGTTCTTAGGTAGCCCCAGACAGATTAGAAGATACAAACACAAATTCTTTGTTCCTAAGAGCTGCTCTGTCCCCCTGGGACCAGGCTACAGCTTCAAGACCACCATCCAGCTGTGAAGGAAGGAAAGGCAAGCTAAATGAAAATACAACACAGCTTGCTTACCATTTTTAAATTTCCTTGCTAGATGAAGCATTCCCTTGGTTGCTGGATCCCTTTGTTTTATAGAGTTTTGACAAAGTTAATTCTGATAGTTTTTGCTCATTTTTTTAATGTTTCTGGGAGGGATGGGCCACTGGAGCTGCCTTTTTTGCATTTTCCCTGATGTCCTCCAAGCCACTCAGCTTTATAAGTTGTTGCTTGGTAATAGATAACAAATACAATGACTCAAACTAAAATTTTGATGCATGTCTTAAGCATGTCATATGTGTGTCTTTTAGATTCAGTACTGCCATCTTTCCTGTTTCACTCCCTTTCCCACTCCCATGTCTGCTGTTCTCAGCTGTTGCAGTGAGAACCCCTGAGTCGTGAACCATACAGCCACTATTTCATGGGCTAATGTAGCAACTAACAAGTGACCATTTATTTGCATGAGCCTTCTGTGAGCCCCTGTGCACAAAAGTGTAAGATTTAGAGCCAAGCACCAAAGTTATAAACTAAACCGTGTTGTTAGTTCTTCCCATCATTTCCAGAGTTGGAGAAAATCCAGACTTTTGGTCAAAGAAGTTGGCTTAATTATACAATTTGAAAGGCATGGCTTAACTATCATTAAACCCTCATAGAGGGAAAACACTATAGCAAGAACCAAGAAAGTAAATTTATTTTTCTTACTCCTACCCAAGGACTATTCTACAAAACAGAAATTCATAAAGCCTCTATGAAGACATCATTGAAGGCTAATCAATTAGCTGTGCTTGTTATTAAGAATGGTGAGTACCCTAATGCCTATATTCTGTTTGGTCTCTATCCTTTCTGGCCACACTTCCTCCCCCCATACCCCCACTTCTATTTCCCTGTGATAATATTAGTCAAAACATTAATAGCACATGGATATTTGTTTTAGGCTCTGTTTTCTTTCTTTCTTTTTCAAGATTTAATTAATTAATTAATTAGTTAATTAACTTATTTATTTATACTGCTCATGAGCAAGGGATGGGGCAGAGGGAGATAGAGAATCTCAAGCAGACTCCACACTAAGCACAGAGCCCAATGAAGGGCTCCTTCCCATGACCCTGAGATCATGACCTGAGCCAAAATCAAGAGTTGGACATTTAACTGATTGAGCCACCCAGGTGCCCCATAGGCTCTGTTTTCTTTTTTTAATTTTTTTTTTTTTTTTATGTATGATAGGCACAGAGAGAGAGAGGCAGAGACACAGGCAGAGGGAGAAGCAGGCTCCATGCACCAGGAGCCCGATGTGGGATTCGATCCCGGGTCTCCAGGATCGTGCCCTGGGCCAAAGGCAGGCGCCAAACCGCTGCGCCACCCAGGGATCCCTAGGCTCTGTTTTCTATAAAACACTTAGGCAAGGCCTTAAAATATAGATTTCTTTTTAAACTTGCACTGTACCCACTGAGGTGTGTGAGCCAAGATCCGTAAGTACTACACATGGTGTCACCAGCCATCTCACTTCTCAAGTAAATCATCATTAGCAATATCTTTGGAGCTTAAATTAGTATGTTATTATCACCAGAAGACAGCTAAGTAAATGTAAGGTATTCATCAAATATTTACTAAATGGTTGACAATGAGTATCACTACATTTAAGTTTAGCAAAAAGCCATGGCTAGTGTCCTTGAGAGACTAATCATTGCTAGAATTACATACATGTTTTTTGGCTTCTTTTTTTTTTTTTTTTTTTTTTTTTTTAGTGTTTTTTGGCTTCTAACACTGTTATGTTTGGAGACATTTTTAATTACTTCAGGTCTCCTCATAGAGACAGTTGCCTGGTTTCTATAACTCCTTTAGCCACAAGCAATGAAAAATCTTTATGCCAAAGACTTCAAAGTTAGGCAAATTCACTTTGTTGAAAGGATCTGAGTATAGAAGAAACAGAGGGATTAAAATGTGATGAATAAAGCACAGGAAGAGAATAAACATAGGTGGGATGCATATAACCAGGAGATTAAATGTTCTTATTATACCATGCATGTTTTAGTAATTTTGAACAACTAGATTTTACTTTTTTTACTTCCTTAGGTATAGTCTTACTCATTTTCTACCTTTGGTGTGTATCTTCTCTATAAATACTTTGGTCTGATTTGAAGCCGATAACTTCACTGCTTATGCCATTATTTAATCTTTATATAAATAGAGGTGAAGTAGTGGCATGTGCAGCAAAGTTATATATTCTATGTATTATATATATAATCTCAGAAATCAAAGAGACATGATACAATAAAAGAGTATTTTGCCTTAGACCTGAACCAGATTTCTGGAGTCTTTTGAAAGTTACTCAGTTTCTCTGTGCTTCCATTTCCTCACTTGAAAAAGGTGGATAATAGTTGTACCATTCTCATAAAGTTGTTGTGAGGACTATATTATAACAGCACCTAGAACATTGTTCACAGCACCAATAACATTGTAAATCTTAGTTATTTTCAGTCATCCAACTTGAACTGTCAATGCATTAAGAGCAAGATCCCAGGGCACCTGGGTGGGTCAGTGGTTGAGCATCTGCCTTTGACTTGAGTCCTAATCCTGGTGTCCTGGGATCGAATCCTGCATCAGTCTCCTCATGTGGAGCCTGCTTCTCCCTCTGCCTGTGTCTCTGCCTCTCTCTCTGTGTCTCTCATGAATAAATAAATAAAATCTTAAAAAAAAAAAAAAGAGCAAGACCTAGGGATGTGAGAAGAGAATCGAAAAGAAAAAAAAAGAGAGAAATCATCTTAAAGGGGGAGGGTAGAGGTGGATTCTGCTGTGATATAGTATATGTCGGCAGCAGAATAAAAAAGGATTATGTAGCCTTACAAAATACTGATCACAGGAAAGACTTGGCCCCTTCATATGAACTGTCCAAATCTCTTAGCTTACAGGCATTTTTATATTGCAGACATACAAGGGAAACCTTAAAAAAATAATTACTCAGGCACTTATTTGTAAAATATGATTGAAAGTAAGATAGTGGTTATTTTGTAAATCTGCCTGTATTATTTGTTCATTAACATATCAAATACCATCTATTCACTTATTCATGTTGATGAAATCTACATTTTGTTCCATGATAATGACCAATGTTAAGACATTTAAAAAAAAAAAAAACATATTTTCAAGGTTTTCAGAAGACAGAAAAAAGTGCAAGTTTTGAACTGGAAATAATTAGATTGCCTCATATCTTAGAAAAAGTTTTGTCTTAGAGGAAAGGCGGAAATTGGCATTATACACTCTTCTTAAAATTAACTCAAATACTGACATTTCCAAAATTATATTGGAAGGATTAAGATACAGAAATATGATAAATCAGCCTATCTTACAAGGCTGTCAGTGGTAACATTACAGAGTAAACAATGGAAATGTTTGCTTAGCTATAAATGTAATATTGAAGAAATCACTAACTTTTGCATATTGTTGTTAATATTAAAATCTCCTCATAGTCTGAGGGAAAAAAATTCATCTGTACTCATCTTTTCTTGCTCTAAATATAAACTGTTTTTAATTAATGTAAAAACTAACTACGGTGCTAATTAATCAGATAAAGGACTTTACATTTGGACCATCAATCAGTTTTAATTTGGGACTTGAATTAAATAAGTTACTCTGGCAGAGAACTTGTGAACATATTCAATAAACCTCTTCTTAGGCATCTTTACCTTAGGAAAAACATTTTTTTCTAAAATAATTTTAAAGATCCTTCTTGAGCTTGACCTTAAACCTGAATCGCTGCTGATTCAATATGACTTGAAAGACCTCTCTCTCAATCTCTTCACCTAGTAATCTGTCCAGCAGTCTAAACATAATTGGAGGTTTTTTATTAAATACTGTTTTGCAAATTGGGACAAAGACATTATAAAATCAGGAAAAGGAGGAAAAAGAAAACTAATTTGGAATGAGATTAGTACAGAAAAATACGCTGTAATTTTGCTTTGCTTTGTTTTACTCTTGCTTTAGTTAAGCCACAAATTTATCTTTATTAGGTTTAGCAATGGAGGCAAAGAGGGGCATATGATCAATGACACAATTTACTGTGGTCATAAAATGAAAATAAATGTGTTTTATCATACTCCCTCTTTATAACTCAGTAAATTAATACTTAATAATGCCTTACATTCTTTTAACTTGGAAAAAAAATCTCATTGAACAAATAAAAATGAGAATGAAAATGCAAATACTTTGGGATTGATAATCCATTAACTTAAATGTAAATTCACATTTGAATTTGCATGGGGGAAGATAACTTGTCTTTTATTTTTATTTATTTATTTTTAAAGATTTTATTTATTTATTCATGAGAGACACACAGAGAGAGGCAGAGACACAGGCAGAGGGAGAAGCAGGGCCCCTGCAGGAAGCCTAATGTGGGACTTGGTCCCCTATGCAGGGAACACACCCTGAGCCAAAGGCAGACACTCAACCGCTGAGCCACCCAGGCATCCCAAAATAACTTGTCTTTTAATATTTTATACAGGTACAATATTTTGAATAAATATTCAACCATTTCCTACATAAATTCCACAAGGGAAGGGAGTTTTCAGCCCTAACACACGCTGGCCAGATTCACTAGTAGGTGTGGTCCTGCAATGCTCAATGTGAAGCCTGCCTTATTGAGACTTGCCAGTTTGTAATATCTTCCAAGTAGCACACTCTTCATGAGAATACTCAGCCAATGAGGGTACATTCTTTCCTGTCTTCATCTTTTTACTTCATTATGGATGGGATAGAAGAAATCTTATCCTCTTAGATTATTGCAAATATTCTTTTTTCTTTGCATTCCCTTTTCCCATATAGCCACTCTGCCTAGACCTACTCATTCCAGGACTACCTTTTTGACCATTGTCTAGTTCAGCAATAGGCATCAGAGCTAAAGATGTTCTTTTTGTTGAAACTTGATTCCTCTGACTTTGATGGTTGCATTTTTGCTTCATCTTTCCCTGAGTTGCAGTGTAAATTCTACTATTCAGCTAGAGAAGGGTAAAGAGATTAAGACTAGGTATTAATTCTCAATTCACTGGCCTTTTTTCTGAAGGTTGATAAAATGTCTGCATGGGAGCCAAGCTTTTTTGGATCAACTATCAAGTGGACCAGTTGAGAATCCTACATTGCAAATGGCTGCTGGATTAGTAATAAAGTCTTTGGTCTCAGTAAAGATCAAATCTCATTTGCCAATTTTGAGTTATTAAACAGTTTTACTCCAACACCATCCTTTATTCCTATCAAGTTTTGAACCTGAATCTAAGGCAAAGATGGGATTGATTCCAAAATGTATTAACTATCAAAAATTAACAGGTAAACCTTTTAATATTTGTATATTTTAGCAACTAGGATTGTGATTCCAACTAAAGCTGAAGGATTTATCAGTGAACATTTTCAAGGGTCATACAGATACACCTGCATTCGTTTTTGCAAAGAATGTGAATGGCTTTATTTTTAAAGGCAGGGGATGGAAAAGAAGGGAAAGAAAGGAAAAGTAGTCTTCTGTTTCTCACTTTCTCTTCATCTGCTGTATAGTGAGAAAGACCTAATTTTGTTAAATCGGTAGGAACCAATAGTGTGAACCAATTATTTAAGCACTGGAGACTCAGTCTAAATACTAAAGGCTAGTAGTAAATTTTTTAAGCTTTTTTCTTCTCTATGGCTTCTCTCCAAATGGCAACAAGGTATATGGAGATTGGATATAAACCTTATCACAAGAAGAAAAGAAGGAACTACAAATTTATAGAGTCCTTTGAATCCATTTTTGCTATGGAGAGGCAGCTGATCTGGTCTGCCTTGGGATTGAGATAAATGAAGTAGGATGGTCAAATCTGGACTTTGGAATTCTTTGTCTTCATCTGTTGCGTTCTCTTCTTTGCTCTCTCCATTCCACCCGTATTGCTTCAAATATGCCAAGCGTGCTCCACACCAGAATATTTCCATGAACCTTTCCTCCTACCTAGAATATTCTTCTCTCAAATATTCTCACAGTCTGTTTCTTTGCTTTTAAATCATCTTCCAATTGAGTTGATTCCATTCCTCAAACCAGTACTCCTCAATTTTATGTTTACTTATTGCATTTATCGACATATGATATATGACTATTCATGTGTATCTTTGTCCATTTCTCCCATACTAAAAGATACATGGGGGCAGCCCGGTGGATCAGCAGTGTAGCGCTGCTTCAGCCCAGGGCATGATCCTGGAGACGCAGGATTGAGTCCCATGTCAGGCTCCCTGCATGGAGCCTGCTTCTCCCTCTGCCTGTGTCTCTGCCTCTCTCTCTCTCTCTCTCTCTCTCTCTCTGTGTGTGTGTGTGTGTTGTGTCTCTCATGAATAAAAGAATAAAATTTTTAAAAAAGATATATGGTTTGTAAAACTAATTACATGTGTTAATAAAATTCTGTATCACTAATATCTAGAGAAATCTCTGGCATCTTATATTTTTAATTTAAAAAAATGTTGAATGGATGAATAAACATATGAATAACTAAATAAAAAATTATTTTGCTGTGAGGTTTTAAGTGGTCTCATGTAAATTTTTTCTTATAGACTAACAGTCTAGTTCTCATATACCTGGAGTCAAATGCCTTTAGTTTCCCCGATAGCCTTGAGCTCTACAAAAGGCTTAGAGTGGCAATGTCTAAATCAATTTAACAAACATGTCACTTATGTTCATATATATCAATAATATTACATTCTCTTATACTATCTATGATCTCCTTTTGTATTTTTCCAATTGAAATATGCTCTCCACTAAATATTTATCAAATACTTCTATCTCAAATCCATATTAGGTAGGTAAAGATGGGAACTGCCATCTTATACATGTATACCTCAAATAACTACTATTGCAAAATAGATGTGGTTAGAAGATAACTGCACAGACAACATAATGTCTTGCATTGATATTGCCTGTAATTTTAACTCTAATGGCTAAGATATTTATAACTAGGAAATTGCACAATGTGAGCAACCAGCAAGAGCACTTATTTTTTTAATTACAAAAACTTGAAACAGTTTTTAAGTACTATTCTTATGTTATTATTATTATTATTATCAATATTATTATTATTTTAAACTTGTCTCAGTTTCCAGTTCCAAAAACAATAGTTACCTCAATTTTTCTCAAAATGCTACTGCAGCCCAGGTAAGATTTTTTGATAAATTAATGATATCTTTTAGAATATAAATAATCAATTCTCGCTATGGAGGGTCTGTCCAGTCCCAGACCCTCTATAGCAATAGCAATAGAATTATCTTTCTAACTTGTGCTTTGAGAAATTTACTCTGTAAATTCTGGGTCCACACAGAGCAACTTATTAAGGTGAATTTCAGATTAATTCAAAACCTAAATAAGAAATGAATACTGCAAAGATATTAGAAATATGATACAGAAGAAAACCTTTATAAAGAAAACACTGTATCATGAAAAATTGACATATTTCATTTTTAAAAAAGGAATTAAAAGAGCAAAATCTGGAACGGAGATAACAAAGATGACCAATTGAGAAAAAAATATTTCAAGTATCTAATAATATCAAAGAACTGAAACTAAGAAAACACTAGGAATTCCCTCAAGCTTATAGCTCATTAGAAGAGTAAACCAAAATTACAAGCAGGTGACTTAAGAGAAAGGACCCAAATTACTGCATCAATCTAAAGAGGTGCTCAGTAATTAGAAATATGTATTTAAAAAAGAAAGAAATGTGTATTTTAATACAACCATGAATTTAGCACAGAATTAAAGTCTGGATAATAATAAGCATTCTAGCTATGGACCCAATGCACTACTCATGTGAATATAGCTTACTGCTGTCATTCTGGAGAGCAAAGCTTATTGAAATTGACAATGCTCAAACTGTGGGAATGAATGAAACACTCTTGAATATGGACCACAGAAAAATGCTCATAGACATCCAATAAGGGAACATGTTTATGAACAGTTATTACAGAGGGTTTGTGAGTGTATGTGTGTGTGTGAGAATTGTACAAAAGAATTATATCCAAAACTGAAGAACACAGAAGTCAAATGTGAAGGATGCTTATGCAGAGGATGGAATGGTATAATATACATGTGGGATGCCTGGGTGGCACAATGGTTGTGTCTGCCTTCCACTCAGGGCGATATCCCAGGGTGTGGGATCGAGTCCCACATCCGACTCCCTGTGGGAATCCTGCTTCCCCCTCTGCCTATGTTTCTGCCTCTCTCTGTTTGTCTCTCATGAATAAATAAATAAAACCTGTAAAAAACGAAATAAATATACATGTATAACACGGATATATTGCAAAAAAAATACTGTGCTTAGAAATATTTAAAATAGGTGCACATAAAACAACACTACATATTTTACAGATATGAAAGCATACAAGGGTACATATCAAACATTTTATGAGGTTGCCTAAAACAGAAGAGACTAGAAATAGGAAATGGGGATGAAATAAAAGGTGGCAGGAACCCATGATGTCAGTGGTATCTGGCTATGAACATAAGCGTATGTCTATTTGTACCTAACGTCCCCCAAATAAGTATGCTTAATATATACTAAATAAAATAGAAGAGATGATGATCTATGGAGATGGGAAGCACTCATCAGGGGTTGTTGCCTACTTAAATGAACAGTTATGGAAATTACATGCCAAAATTTTGTAGCTACTGGTCATTTGAGAGTTAAGGGTGCACCTTACTCAGAGCATATACCATCTTGATTCTAATAAGAAAAATAATTGCAAAATTATTTTCTTTGCTTTTTTAAAAGAAGCTTTTAAAATGTAAGCTGAATACGGAATTCAGAAACAGAACTGATTTATTCTTTTAGTTCTCTGCTTACTGTGTTATTGGAGTTGCTATGAAAATGCTTTGTTTAAGAGAAAGTAAAAGCTGTTTGGATCCAGTGACATTTTAATGTTAAGCAGAGAAAGCTCTTCTAAAGCAGCACATTAAAAAGCTGCAACTGGGGAAAGTCAGCTTCTAATTAATGAGCTTTAAGATAGAAGGGGGAAAAATCAGCTACATAAAGACATACTTAAGCTTACAGTCCTCGGAGAGAAAACAATCCTCATTAGTGACTAAATCATTGGGGTTTGGAGTCAAAAGTGCTTAGCAACCTAAGATAATTTAAATGTGAAAACATATTGCTTTGATTGCAATTACTACCTAGGTTTCAATAATTAATCTCTAAGAAATAAGCTTTGTGTACTTGCATATGTGGGAGAAAAGAAGTAAGGAGAAATGTTAATGTTTTAGGACACAAAACTAAGTTTGAATTCCTGACGTTGTTGTAACAAACACATGAAATTTCAATCTGAGGTTCTGATCTTGTGCCAGGAGGTGGAGCCATTCAGCTATCCCTTGGTGCTCCTGGAACCCTAGTCTTGGTGAACTATCGACTTGCATATTGTAATAAAATGATTTAACATTTGAAATGATAATGGTAACTTTTAATATGCAAAGGCAAATCAGGAGAAGTAAGGATTTTACAAATGATAATATAAATGACATGACTTCTCTTGTTTTCTTTCTCAATAGTGTTGTGTAAGATAATATTACATATATATTACATATATATTAATGTGTGATATAGTATTACAATATTTATGCACGTTATTTAAGTTAACATGTTTTAATAGTTATAATTAGAAATTCTTATAGTGAAACTACACAACTGTTGGTGCTGATTCTGGAGATATTAGCGTTTAAAAAATATACAAGTAAAAAAATACACAAGTAAAGTATGTGGCTGCACTTCAGGGGATAAATGTTTAGTGTGTCTAAAGGATAGATCTCCTATAGAGACTTCCAGTATTCCATGGCTTATCCACTGGTTTTACCTACTAGAAGTCAGAATACAAGTTGTTCTTCTGTCTGTGTGACCCCTACCATTAAGGGACCTATTAGGCATTGAGATAAGTATTGTCAGCCAAGAATATCTCTGCTTCAATTGCTTTTTAAGTTTACATTGAAAACTACAAAAGTGTAAAATATTTACTGCATTCATTTATGAACACCTGAGTCTAGGTTTTAATTTTTTAGCCAGAGTGGCAAGATTTCATATTATTATTACCAGAGCTCTCTGTTTCTGCATTTCATTTTTTTTGATGACTTTATTTGGGGAGGAGGATTTTTGGTTTCACACAAAAATTGAGTGGAAAGTACAGAATTTTCATGTAGTCCTCCTCTCATACAGGTGAGGAGGCATCAAAGTGATTGATACATTTGTTACTGGTAATGAACTGATATTGACACATCGTTATCCCTCACAATTCATAGTTACCTTAGGCTTCACTCTTGGTGATATGCAGTCTATGGGTTTTGATGCATGTATAATGACATGTATCCATCATTATAGTATCCTATAGAATGGTCTCACTTCCCTAAAATTTCTTATGCTCCACTTTTTATCCATCCCTCCTTCCAAATCTCTGGCAATCATTCATCCTTTTACTACATCCATAGTTTTGCATTTTACAGAATGCCTTATATTTGAATCACACCATATACAAGCTCTTTCAGAGCTGATAAGACACATATGTTGACTACATTACCATGGACCCATTACAGTCCCAAAATTTTGCTGTTTTTTTTTTAAGGTTTTATTTATTTATTCATGAGAGATATAGAAAGAGAGAGGCAGAGACACTGACAGAGGAAGAAGCAGGCTCCATGCAGGGAGCCTGATGTGGGACTCAATCTAGGGACTCCAGGATCACACCCTGGGACGAAGGCAGGGGCTAAAGTGCTGAGCCACCCAGAGATTCCCAAAGTTTGCTGTTTGAACCAGTTACTAAATCAAGAGATTAGAAAAAAAGAGTATCCAAAAGAAAATGAATGACCTTAGGGAATTTACTTAGATCTCTAATAATGCATAGAATGCTTAAAATACTAGGATTTAAAAAAATACATATGATGAGTATACCATTAAAAAAAAGCTCATGAATCATCAAGAGAGAAATTCAGTAAAAAATTGAAGAAATCATTGTCATAAAGTAGTTCTTAAATCATTAGAAGGTTCACAAATAATAGTATGTGCAACTGATACCACGAAAATGTGCTGAAATTACTTCCTTTGCCATGCTGTCACTTCCTATTAAGAAATAGATACACTGAAAAATCATGGTAAATTTGCAAAGCAATAAAACTCCAACAGATAGCTTCTGTTTTGACCTTTTTAATAGGTTGTTTGGGCACAAAAATGATAGTATTAGATTCAACATTTCAACTCTGCCATGGGAAAAATATATTCTGAAATTTTGACAAACTAGTTTAACGTGTTGTCAACATATATTCATAAAAAATACATGCTTAGGCTCTTAATATGTTATTTTAAAATAAATTCATGTTTCAAATATGCATCTAAAATGTAAGCTATTTTTGAAATTTCATTACAGAAATGTTATAAATTTATAGATTTCCCTTTTCACTATTTAAACCAATTTCCATATAAAATACTTTCATGCATTTTTATGGATTGTTAACATTATAGAGTTAAAATAAACTTTTATAAAGGAAGATCAGTTTGCTTCTCAGGGATGGCCCTGTAAGTTGCAGTTGTGGGTGGGTTTCCCTTTTCCAATATAAATACTTGATTTTATTCAATAGCTACGTTATTAAGCTACAAGTCAAATGGTATGTTTAATTTTTAAAGAAAACAAACTTGTCAATAAACTGTTGCCATCATATTGAGTAAGCTGAGTAATGCAACATTCATAGAAGACAGAAAGTGGTATTCAAAATCACATCTGTTTTTAGTACTGTGTATATTGCTTCCCAATCAGCATTTATCTGGACTTCAAGATATGGATTCATGCTAATTAGTGTAAATGAGACTGATATAGATATCACAATACAATCAGCAACATTTCAAAAGAAAGATATTTCTTTACACAGCCTGAACAACTTTTATCTATCCAAAAACCACTTCCGTTAAGTCTTCACACCAAGGTGGCTCAGTGGTTGATCATCTGCCTTTGACTCAGAGTGTGATCCCAGAGTCCCAGGATCGAGTCCCACATCAGACTCCCCACAGGGAGCCTGCTTCTTCCTATGCCTATGTTTCTGCCTCTTTCTCAGGGTCTCTCATGAATAAATAAATAAAAATCTTTAAAAATAAATAAAATAAAAGTTAACTAGAGGAACAAATACAGAGAAAATGGTAACTGTTATACAAGTGCAATATACTAAAAATATTCAACATCATACAAGAAAAAAATCCTCCATGATCTTTGCATTCCCAACACCCATGACTTACCAAATACCTGGGTTTTAGTTTTCAGTCACACAACCTCATCTTTTGACATATTGCCAAATTCAAGAGAGATGCCATGTAGATATAGGTCTTGTGGTAGATAGACTGCAAAGACAGCTTTTATCGGTGTTTTCCCCATCTTTCTGTATTCAACCAGTTTCCTCAGGAGGTGAATTTAGCTCCTCTTCCATTTAAAGTAATAGCTGCTCTAACAAAAACCTAATCTCTGTGGTACTGGCTCTGGGATCAAGCAGTAAGCAAAGTCCAGCAAGAAGATTATCAGTAGCAACAGAAATCGGTGAAAAAACTGATATTGGAGTCTAAAAAAAGCAGGCAAGTTATGTTTTGATAGAAAAACTGGCAAGACTGTTGATTGTGTTACATGTATTGATAGAAAATATACCTAATACATCGGAAAGCTAAGTCAACTTATTTTAAGGCATAATGTTCAAAGTGCCAGTTGGTTTTTACTTGCTCCCTGTGATATATCATAAAGAAAAAGAGATGAACTAAAGAAGGGGCTGTTCAGTTTTCCAGCAGACTTTGGAGGAAATATTTCAAATTCAATATTTGCTAAGTTAGAAAATACAATCCTTTCTCATCCTACTACTCCTGACCAAAAAAAAAAAAAAAAAGTTTCTCCAAGTGAGAAATAGCATTAAGATAAATATCAGTACATAGTATTTCCAGTAAAATGTGGCTTCAGGGTAATGACAAGCTTGGGCTGCAAGTTTCTTATTACAATCTTTGAAAGATTTAAAGTAGTGCTTTACAATCCCTTGCAGCTAAATCAAATGGATTCTAAGAGTCTTAAGGGGCATCATCCCATAGCAGCCTTACCTGGATGTCTATCTCAGGTGGAATTATGAATGAGTCTTTGGAGGTGATGAGTCCATTTCAGTGTTACTTATTAAAACCAACAGTGTTTTTAAGAGAACTGTATTGGTGAAAGAATCAACAGCCTGAAATAAAAGGGGCAAGGCATTGTAAAAGAAAAGAGAAATATAGGCCTCCTCTTTTTAAGGACAGTGTAGTTAAGTAGCTAAGAAAGCTATTCAGTTGTAAACACAGGCTATTTTTCATCAAGAAGGAGCAAACTCAAAAGGCAGAGAGAAGCTCTTAGAAGGGTAATGCTAAAATACTTCAAAAATACTCCCAGGGAGTGAAACTAGGCCTTAACTAAAGAACATTTTCTCTTCCAGAAGCAAGATTCTCTAGCAAAATATACATGATTAGATTTCAAAACTTCCATGGAGGGGCGCCTCGGTGGCTTAGAAGGTTGAGCATCTGCCTTCAGCTCAGATTATGATCTCAGGGTCCTGAGTTGGAACCCCAGGTCAGGCTCCCTGCTAGGTTGGGATCCTGCTTCTCCCTCTCTCCCAAGCTGGTGCTCGCTCTCGCGCTCTCAAATAAATATATAACATGTCTAAAAAAACAAAAACAAACAAAGACAGGTAACTTGTGGTTGGACTCATATGTGGGATATAAGAAATGGTGATAGGGGCCATAAGGAAAAGAGGGGAAACTGGGTGAGTAAAAAATCAGAGAGGACACAAACCATGAGAGACTCTGGACTCTGGGAAACAAACTGAGGATTGCTGGTGGGGGATGGGGTAACTGAGTGACCAGCACTAAGAAGGGTGCTTGATGGGATAAGGGGATATTATACTATATGTTGGCAAATTGAATTTAAATTTGGAAAAAAAGAAAAACAAAGAAGCATAAAATTCCATGGACTAATGGCTGCTATGTGCTTCTATTTCCCACCATTTTGGAGTTTCTGTGAGTTGGGATTTTGTTTGTTTGTTTTTCTGTTCCTGACTCATCATTGTATTTTGGGTTGTAAGGTAAGAAGAAAGATTTTTATTTTTGGTTTTTGTACACATGTATTCAGAATTAGAAAAACCTCAGGTAACATTATTATTATTATTATTATTATTATTATTATATGAATGAGGAACATAGGGAACATAGGACAGAAGGATATAGAGAATCTTAAGCAGACTCCATGCCCTGTGTGGAGACAAAACACCTGGCTTGATCTCACAATCCTGATGTCATAACCTGAGCTGAAATCAACAGTCAGATGCTTAACCAACTGAGCCACCCAAGCACCCCATTTTTTTAGTTCTGGAATAAGAATCGCTAAACTGAGAAATTGTCCCTAAGGAAGCCCCTCTCAACTCCACCTGATTTACATGATACAATCCTGGCTTGGTGCCAATGCCATAGTTGGGTAGACTTTGCACAAGGTGGGTGTGTACTTTATGTATTTCTAGTCTAGTTCACTTCAGTCATCTGTCGAATGCAGCTGAGAGAATAACCTCTGTTATCATGTGGAACAGAACTGCCCAGCAGAGCACCATGTGAATTTCTGTCCCACAAAATCACAAGAAAGAATACATTCCTTGTTCTAAACTACAAACTATTGGAACTATTATGCAGGAATGGATAACTGACACAGAAGAAGATATCATCGATCTCTTGAAGCCAAGTTATTATATATATAGATAACCATGGACAGTGTTGTAATGGTTAAATATTGTAGATATATTATAATCACTGTTATAAATATGAGAATCAATTGAAAATGAGGAATTTTTATTTATTTATTTTAAAAGATTTTATTTATTTGAGAGAGAGAGAGAATGAGTAGGGTGGAGGGGCACAGGCTGGGGGAGAAGCAGACTTCCCTCCTGAACAGAGACACCCCACCCCACCCCCCACCACCACAGAGCTTGATCCTAAGACCCTGTGATCATGACCTGAGCCGAAGGCAGATGCTTAACTGACTGAGCCACCTAGGCGTCCTGAGAAATTTTTATTTAAAAAATGGAATCGTTCATTATACAGAAATTAGTGAAATTTAAATTTCACCTCAGATTCTGGATCAAATTGGAAGAATATATTGGGCCTGAGGAAGGATTTTGCATAACACATTTTTATTTTTTTTTATTTTCATGAAGATACATCTATCTCTCAGATGATCTGGTGTTTTTGTCACAGAGAAGTATCATGGCCATGAAATAATGATACGGAGCTCATAAGAGAGAGAAAAGTCAGAATTCAGTTGTTAATTTTAGAATTGGATTATTTCAATCAAACACTCATTCAATCGCATTTTGACAAATCTTATTATTAGGTCCCATAATGTGGTTGGTCTAGTTGCAATCTTCTTTTTGTTTGTTGAAATGTATATGATATATGAAAATTATTTGTCATATGGAGAGGCCATTTATGGTTGCTATGAGTCTATCATAAACATCTTACCAGTTCATTGAGAAATAATACTGCTATAAATCTCATAATCTTATTCAGGGCACTGACTGGAATCCATTTTAACATTTCTTCCTTTGTAGTACTTATTTTTATTATTCATCTGAGAAATAGTCAAAATAAGCAAAAATGTTTGTTTTGTGTGACTTGGAAGGAGGGACAGAATTAGACTTTCTGTGGGTAGCCATTCTTGGACTCAGAACACCTTCACTTGCACAGACGTGCTGAGATCATAGGAATATATGTGGTGACCCTATTCCTTTTATTTTTACAGTGTTATTTATTGAAATCGACATTAATATTTTAAGAGGATACAAAACAGATTGTAGGAGAACAGTGATAAAATATGAAAAAGTTAAAAGTACTTAAAATATTCCTTATTGACCATATTTTCAGTTCTACTTCTGCTGAAAGTGACAGAAAACTAACTTGAACTGATTTATGCCAAAAAAGAAATGATTGCAAAGCACTGAAAAAGTCTTTGGGAATAATTTTTTGATTTCAGACATGGATTTAAATTGTGTCATCAAGACTAGATTTCTCTCTACATTTTGGTTCTGACTTCCTCTCTGTTGCCTTCACACCCATGTTCTCCACGATACTAATAGTAAATCTGCACCATAAAGCAGTGAGTGCACCTGGAATGCTCATTAAACTCATTTAAGGATTCTATGCATTTACCTAACGTAATGTATAGAATGTACAGCGCCTTAGATTCAGTCTTTGTTGGTCTGCAGTGAACTTACACATCCATATTTTTTAAAGTTTTCCAAATGTTTGCAACAAAGAGACCTCTTCTCTTCCCTCAACAGAAAACAGATCTTAGGAGCAAATCTCACTGGCCTCTATTGAATCAGTACCCTAACCCTGAACCAAGCATTTTAGGTCTATCAGGCCAGTCAGGGATGGCCCCTCAAATTGCTAGCAATTGGGGCAATTCCATCAGAACCACATGTGGAAAGGCAGTTGTGGAGTGTGATACTTAAGGAAAGTTAGGGTAATACTTTGGCTATAAAGATGACAGAATTTCTGATAGCAAAAGCAGGAAGGTATTCACCACAGATCAAACATTTAATGTACTTGTGTGTTATTCTTCTAATTCTTGCTGAATCATGACTCAAAAAATTAGAATGCAAGAATACTTTAAAAGCAATATTTCATTGTAAGTTACAGTAGGTTGTTTTCTGTGTGTCTTGCAAATTTCCCAGATGTAGGCATTATATTTTAAATATAAATAAAATATACAAATATAAATGCTTATTTCATTTATGCTTTGAGTTATTATTTTTTTAAGATTATTTATTTGAGGGCAGCTGGGGTGGCTCAGCGGTTTAGTGCTACCTACAGCCCAGGGCCTGATCCTGGAGACCCAGGATCGAGTCCCACATCAGGCTCCCTGCATGGAGCCTACTTCTCCCTCTGCCTGTGTCTCTGCCTCTCTCTCTCTCTCTCTGTCTCTCTCTGTCTCTCATGAATAAATAAAATCTTTAAAAAAAGATTATTTGAGAGAGAGAGAAAGAGAGAGTGAGTGTGGGGGTCAGGGTAGAAGCAAGAGGGAGACAGAGTGTGGAGTTCAATGCAGGGCTTGATTCCATGACCCTAAGATCATGACCTGGGCCAAAATCAAGAGTCAGGCACTCAACCAACTGAACCACCCAGACACCCCTATTATTATTATTATTATTATTATTATTATTATTATTATTATATTATTATTATTACAATAACCCAGAGGCTTTTCTTTCCACTAGATACAAATTATTCTACAACTAAAAACTATGTATCTTTTATAAATATTTTTCTATGAAAGAGCTAAAAATTATATCAAAATTTTACCTTTCTAAGCTCAAGCAGGGAAGAAAAGACTCTGATTTACACATTAGGATCTTATCATTTATATATTCTTCATTTTCCTTCATAGAGAAATATGTCATCTTACAATGTACTTGAATACCTGATACTCATTTAAATCTCAAAACACTGAATGCCTGGGTGACTTAGCAGTTGAGCATCTGCCTTCAGCTCAGGGGATGATCCCAGAGTCCCAGGATCAAGTCCCACATTGGGCTCCCTGCATGGAGCCTGCTTCTCCTTCTGCCTGTGTGTCTCTGCCTGTCTCTGTCTCTGTGTCTCTCATGAATAAATAAAATAAAATCTTTAAAAAATAAATACATAAAATAAATCTCAAAAACTCAAATACCATTATGAAACACCATTAAGTAAAGAGACCACAACTACCAGAGAAATTGAGGTTACATGCAGCTAATCACATAGAAAGAGAAAGAAATTGGTTTACCTTAATCTAACAGACCCTCTGGTATTAATAGTACCTGTCAACAACAGAGACGATGCTTTCTGGAAACAGGAGTTGCAAGTTCCCTGTTAATTCATTTATTGATCTATGACCTAAAAAACGGAGGAGAATTAAATGAAACTCTTTGTGGACATCTACTGCACCAAGGTAAACACAAAGCACTTATTTGTTAGTTTTTGTTTTTTCGGTTGTAATCACAGTAGCTTAACTTTCATTAACACGAAGAAAAATTGAATTCATTGAAAAGACAGTGGGCTATGTAAAGAAATGAGAAGGCAGAAATCTAGAAACTCAAGAGCATCAGCACAGAATTTCACTGACATTCTCTCTAATGAATATCCTTGCTATGCTAAATGTATCCCAGCTACCAGCAGCATCTATACCACCTGAGTGCTTGCTTATAGAAAAGACAAAACTGTGTCCTTATATTATAGACCAGAATCTGCATTTTAACATGTTCCCTGGTTATCCTTATGCACAAAGATTGAGAATAACTTAAATTAGTGTGACCCAAATACAACAATAAATATCTCTCTGTTCCAAATTTAAAGAGAATAGAAAATCTGATCAACTTGGCTCTAGTTGAGTGTTTCAAAGCTGTATCAGATATGGAGTAGGGTTAGGTCATACAGAATAAATGCTGGCTCTTAGAGTCTCTTATTATACCAGTGTGTTGACTCAACCAGTACACTATTATTTCATAACGCAGAATCACTCCCCTGCCTTTTGACAAATGTGAATGTGAAATGAACATGGAATTAAAAGACAAGGAAAAACTGGAAATTAGGAGTTTGCAAAAAGTAAATGTAAAAATCAGTGATATGAAACAAGTGTAAGAATCCATGACATTTCAAAAGAAAAAATATATTAATAAGTTTTAATTAAGATTGGAAGTATCTTTAACAAATCATCAATGAAAAATTTTGGAGCTATGTTTACTGAGACAAGAGAAGATAATGTGCAGATAGTTGGGGATACTTAGGAATATGATCAATAGTAGATAAAAGAGATGCTGGGTTTAAAAATCACAAAGAATAAGAAGATTAAATATTGATCTCTATTTCAGAGACAACTTATCTGAAATAAAAAGCGATAACTTCTTAGTCACTGATTCTTAATCATTTAATAATTATAGGGATGCCTGGGTGGATCAGTTGGTTAAGTGTCTGCCTTCGGCTCAGGTCACGATCACAGATCCTGGGATCAAGCCCCAGATCGGGCTCCCTGCTCAGTGTTCAGCAGGGAGGCTGCTTCTCCTTCTCCTTTAGCACCTCAACCTCTGCTTGTGCTCTCTCTCTTGTTCAAATAAATTAATAAAATCTTTTAAAATAATAATAAAAATAATTAAATAATCATATTTTTTCTGAATGCTATAGGAAATATATGAAGACTTTACTTAAGGGAAAGGATCTTCAAGTTAGATTGTTAAGAAAGTAAGTCATAGTCCATTTATGTAGGATACAATTCATATGTGCAAGTAAATATACCCATGCACACACGGATGTAAATGCATATTAGACTATATATTATATATGTAAATTTATATTTATGAAAATATACTAATATATTTATATGCCTGTACTTCATTTTATGTATGTGCATATGTGTATGTACAGTATATAAAATATACATGTATGTATATATTTGTTTCTATGTGAGTGTGTGTGTCTACATCTTTGGAATTATTTAAATACTGGCAAGAAAAAAATGGGATGACGGGATGACAGTTTGAGAAAGAAACTAATTTTTCTTTTTTTTTTTATTTTATTTTATTTATGATAGTCATACAGAGAGAGAGAGAGAGAGAGGCAGAGACATAGGCAGAGGGAGAAGCAGGCTCCATGCACCGGGAGCCTGACGGGATTCGATCCTGGGTCTCCAGGATCGCGCCCTGGGCCAAAGGCAGGCGCCAAACCGCTGTGCCACCCAGGGATCCCGAAACTATTTTTTCTATAAGATATTCCAATATATACCCATAAAATATTAACTTTTGGGGCACCAGGGTAGCTCAGTTAGTTAAATGTGTGATTTTGGCTCAGGTCATGATCTCAAGCTCCCGGCTCAGCCGGGAACCTGCTTATCCACCTCCCTCTGCCCCTCCCCATGCTAATGCTCTCTCTCTCAAATAACTAACTAACTAACTAAATAAATAGATAGATAGATAAATAAAATCTTTAACCCAAATGTATGTGTTCTCTGAGCCTCACAAAATTAAATGTTTGAAGGTTTACATTCTAAGTCTTAATTTACATAAAATACCACACGAAGCCAATATTATCTTTGTCATTAACTACTTACAGAATTATTTGGATTACTTTATTAAAAATATTGGTATATATCCAGTTTTGTGATATAAATTGGCATGTATATATAGATATTTGTATCCCACACATATTTACATTACAAATACTGTTCATGCTTCATATTTATAAACATATAATTAGGGCAGCCCTGGTGGCGCAGCAGTTCGGTGCTGCCTGCAGCCTGGGCTGTGATGCTGGAGACCCAGGATCGAGTCCCACATCGGGCTCCCTGCATGGGGCTGGCTTCTCCTCTGCCTGTGTCTCTGCCTCTCTCTCTCTGTGTCTATGAATAAATAATAAATAAATAAATAAATAAATAAATAAATAAATAAAAAAAATAAATTTAAACATATAATTGATAAAGATTTGGATCTTCCAGTGAATAATTCATTTATTCATTTACATTTTTTATTAGCTCAAATATCATTTCAATATTCTTTTATATATAGGTATTTAGACTATTTTCAATATTTTACAATCACATATAATATATTTAATAAATGTATTATATACATTTGTATGTTTATATTATATATGTTGGATGTGTATATTTTCATATTGTTCAGGTGTAGCTTCAGTATAGATTTTCTGAATGTATGTGTAGGGTCAAAAGTTGAGGGCTATTTTTTTCCATGTATGAATTATATATATATAAACAGCTAAAGTATAAATTGATGAATATAGAAATTAATGCAGATATATATGTAAGTGTGCATTACTATTCATACATATATTTATTATCTTTCTCCATTGTGATACTATAAAGCAAGAAAGTTCACAAAGTGATGGGGACATGTTACATGGATAAAAGAAGCAACTTGAAAAAGTTCCTAATGGCCAAGATTTATACAATTTGAGTAAAATAAATAATGAAAATATTTGATTTTTTACCTATGTAATAAAATAAATGTCCTTGAGTTTACAGTGATGTAAATTAATAGATAAAAAATACATACTTTTCTCGGGGCACCTGGGTGGCTCAGTCAATTAAGCATCTGCCTTCAGCGCAGTTCATGATCTCAGAGTCCTGGGATCAAGCCCCGCATCAGTCTTTTCCCTCTCCTTTTGCCCCTTCCCACACTTGATTTCTCTCTCTCTCTCTCTCTCACAATAAATAAAGTATTCTTTTAAAAAAAAAGAAAAATACATAATTTTCTTAAAATAGAATACCAATTAATAAACATAGAAAGAATGATGGAAATAGAAAATTGCCATTTGCCAAACGACGTAGTGTTAATTATTGCAAGCAAGAACTGTTGATAGATATTAAAGTTAGTAAGACAAAGTATGGTGAGATATGAGGATGTTATTATAGTCTCAAAGCATCTCCCCAAAAGAGAATTATTAATTACAAAGGGGAAAATAGTAACATTAGAATCCACAAATTTGACAGACACAACTTTAACAAAGTGATCAATATTACCAACACCAATAATAAGACATATTGGCATCATGCATCTCCTGATCCAATATACTCTGAGGAACATGATACCATGACTATGTCATTCTTTCACCAAATGCATAACATCAATATAATCATGAGAAATTATTAGGCAAACCTAAATTAAGGAAAAGTCTCCAATATAGCAGACAAGGGTTGGTGAAAAATATGAAGGTTATAAAAGATAGGAAAAAGACTGAGCGACAGTCTTTAACAGATAGTCTATAACAGATTAGCAGAGACTAAGGAAACATGACAAATACATTTAATGTAGTATTCTTGATTGGAAATTAGTTCAGAGTTGGGAACCTGGTAAAATTTGTGTAAGGTCTAGAGCTTAGTTAATAGTATTATAATAATGTTAATTACTTGGCCTGATGTTTGTACCATGATTACATAAGATGCTAACATTGGGTAAACTAGATGAAGGGTTCATGAGGAAACTATTTACTACTTTTATGCCTCTTTTGTTAAGTCTCAATGTATTTCTAAATAAGAGGTGAAAAATAAATTTACTCTTTTCTTCATATATATATTTTTTATATTTTCTTCAGCTAAGGACTAATTCCTTACATAATTGTTAAATATCCTAACAGAGTGGATAATAAAAATCCAATTCAAGTAAAGTGTTGAATATATATATATAGATAGATAGATAGATATATGGATTAGAAAGACTCTTTTCAATGGTGTATTAATTTAGTTGATGTTTCATATTGTATTTTTGGTTGTCCATCTTATTAGTACTAATATTTAGGAGATTTTAGGAAGCCTTTTTTTCTGTGATAGTAAAGCAAAAAATATCAATGTCATTTACCCATAATAAAAATATAATTAGAAGGTAATATTTTTTCTTTTGTATAGCTGGTATGCAGAATCAATACTATAATATTTCATTTCTGAACACAAGATTTAAATAAGCATTATTTTGGGGGCACCTGGGTGGCTCAGCCAATTAAACATCTACCTTTGGCTAAGGTCATGATCTCAGGGTTCTAGGATGGAGTCCTACATCCAGCTCTCTGCTCAGTGGGGAGTCTGCTTCTCCCTCTCCCTCTGTTTTTTCTCTCTCAAATAAATAAATAAAATCTTTAAATAAATAAGCATTAGTTTTTTTTGTTGTTGAATGCTAAGTCATGATGTTAGCCTACTATTCAATTTCAGCAATAAATATTTCCTGTTAATAAAGGTCTCATTTTCTTTATTATGCAAATATTTCTTAAGACCACATCATATTTATAGTGCAGTTTTAGGTTCACAGCAAGACTGAGTAAAAAGTGTAGAGATTTCCCATATACCATAACCTCTTTCACTATCAATATCCAGATGGGTACATTTGTTAAAATAAATGAATCCACATTGACACCTCATTATCCAAAATCCCAAACCCCTATTACATTAGGGGATTAGTATTGGTGTTATACAGTCTCTGTATAATTAAATGTATCTGCCTTTTAGTGTCATATAGAACTAGTTCCACTGCCCAAAAGTCCTCTACTCTCCACCTCTTCGTTCCTTCCTTTCCACTAACCCCGGGAATTACCAATCATTCTCCTGTCTTCATCATTTTGCTTTTTCCAGAATGTCAGATAGTTGGAATTATACAGTATACAGTCTTTCCAGATTGGCTTCTTTTACATAATAATATGCAAAGTTCCTCCTTGTATTTTCATGGCTTGATAGATAGCCCATTTGCTTTTAGCTCTGAATAACAGTCCTTTATTTGGACATACCACAGTTTATGGATTTACTTGCTGAAGGACATCTCCTGTCCTTCCAAGTTTTGGCAATTTGGAATAAAGCTGCTATAAATATCCACATGCAGGTTGTGGGGCACTCTGATTGGATGGGAGCCAGCGGTGAAAGAATTCGCCCAAGGCAGAACAAAAGAGATAAAAGTTTACTGAATAAACTGCAAGGAAGCATAGGGCAGGACAGCAAAGGACAGACTGCAGTGAGGTGGTGGTGAGTAGCCACAATTATAGAGCAGAATGAGGGAGTATGGAGACCTATGGGATTTTCTCTTTTTTGGTAATCTTTGGACCTGTGCCTGGTTGTAATTGGTTAGTTAGGGCCTATGGTTATTTCGATGTGGGTTGTTCAATGAGCCTGTTTGCATTCAGCTTGGTGGTCACTATGGCCCATTTGTTTTCATCAAGTTTACATTGCTCAAGCCTGTTGCCTAAAGGCAGCCTCTACAGAGGTTTCCTTGTAGTATAATTCAACTCATTTGGGTAAATACCAGGGAACATGATTGCTATCTTATGATAAGAGTATGTTCAATTTTGTAAGAAATTCCCAAACTGTCTTCCAAGTGGCTATTCTATTTTACATTTCTACTCATGAATTTAATGTAGTCAGTGTTTTGGATTTTAGCCATTCCAATAGGTAAGTGTGCAGTGGTACTTTATTCTTGTTTTAATTTGTAGCACCTTAATGATATGTGATGTTGAGCATATTTTCATGTGTTTGCCATCTGTATATCTCCTTTAGTAAGGTGTCTGTACAGAGATCTTTTGCCCATTTTTAAATTGGGTTGTTCTATTCCTTATTGCAGAGCTTTAAGTGTTCTGTATGTTTTGAAACAGGCTTTTTTTTTTTTTTTTTTTTAAGAGTTTATTTATTTATTCATGAGAGACACACAGAGAGAGAGAGGCAGTGGGAGAAGCAGGCTCCATGCAGGGAACCTGACGTGGGACTCGATCCTAGGTCTCCAGGATCATGCCCTGGGCGGATGGCGGCGCTAAACTGCTGAGCCACCCGGGCTGCCCTTGAAACAGTATTTTATCACATAGTCTTTTGCAAATACTTTTCTCCCAGTCTGTGTTGTCTTCTCATTTTCTTAACATTGTCTTTCCCAGAACGGAAGTTTTTAATTTTCATCAAATTTAGCTCAAGTATTTCTTTCATGGATCACGTTTTTGGTGTGGTATCTAAAAAATTATCTCCAATACCAAGGTCATCTAGGTTTTCTCCTACACTATCTTCTAGTTTTACAGTTTTGTATTCTATAGTTAGGTTTATGATCTGCTTTGAGTTAGTTTTTGTGAAGGGCATAAGGTCTGTGTATATTCATTTATTTGGCTGGTGAATGACTAGTTGTTGTTCCACATCATTGTTCAAAAGACTATCTTTGGTCCATTTTACTGTCTTTGTTTCTTTGTCAAAGATCAATTGAGCATATTGTTGTGAGTTATTTCTTTTTTTTCATATTAGGATTTATCTATTTTATGTAAATGTGAAAATACCTGATAAAATATGATCCTTACATTCAAGATGAAAAGGATTTTTTTTCTCTAGGAATTGGTAGTGTGAGAAATAAACAAAATTCAAAATTTGTTCATTTCAAAATGAACAAAATGAGAAAATTCCTGTGTTCATTAAACTTAAACACATTTAAATTTTCTGAAAAATTTACTTCAGCATATCCAGATATCCTCCTGGAGATTAAAGATGTAGAGGAATACCAGAATTCTAGCTTCTGAAGGGAAGGGTGGGACCTAATCAATTTCTTTTTCATTTTTAGATTATTGTTATAGTATCTTTATCAATAATAGACAAGCTATTATGTCACCATACTATTAAAGAAGAACAGCGTTTAATCACTTCACTGAGATTCTTATACCTGCTTAATCACTATGCTATTCTATCACATTGTAAGCATGTATTAGCATATATTAAGAGCAATACAGCAAAATCAAACATTCACAATATGTCAAACATTTCGCAAAAAACATGAAAAGCAAGACACTCATTTACTTCTTTAGAAATGCTAATTAATCATGAACAGTGTTACAGAAGAAGTTATCTAAGAGCAAGCCTACTCACAGCAACAGCTTTGTGGGTTAAGAAGATGGCATTGTTCCAAAAAATCTTTTATATGAGCATTAAAGAAAAAAATGCAGCAAACTTCAATCTTAATTGGAAATATCGAAAAGAAACTTTGAAACCCAGAGGATGGAAATGAAGCAAGAGACTGAAAAAATGATAAAAAAAGAAACACAGACACTTCAAAATAAATTCCCTTAGGACAAAGGTTGAAATTACCATGTGGCTTTATAGAGAAATCTCAATAGATAGTTTCCAATTTACATCTGAAAATAATATTTTCTGATCACAGATGTCTAAAAATTTTAACAATAACTTCAGTGTTCAAAATCACAGCAATAAAAACAAAAAATCTGTGGCCAGTGAGCTATTATTAAATGGTGCCTATCTGTTTTTAGATTTATAAGACAAAATGTGGCCAGGAAACTTTTAATTATTTTGCATACAAGAATTAAATTACTAACTAAATGAAATTACAGAAGAATGAAAGTATGTGTGTGTTAAAGTAGGTGTTATTTAACAGTATGCTCTCAGATTTGAAACTACATAAAGCTCTATTGCTATTTTTTAAATGTTTAATATTTAGGAGATAGACAATGTCTAAGCAGTCAGTTCTGTATATTTCAACTTGTGTTTCTTAAAAGAATGCTATGTGCTGTCATTGAAGTACAGATAAACAAGCCACTATTATTTATTGAAAAAGCAATAATTACTGATGCTTTGAAAACCATGGAAATCTTTCATCTCAATTCAAGCTGTCTCAATTTATCTATGAGGAAACCGAATTAGAAAGATGAATTGACTTGCCTAACTTTGTATTAGAATGGCAGCAAAGCCACAACTTTGCCTCATATATATGGTAGTTAATTCTACTTTATGATCTAATTTTTGTTCTATTACTTTGTGATATTCTTGTTGAAGATCTGAACATATGCTTCTCTCTTGGAAGCAATGTTGGACATGACGATATGCTCTATGACCAGCATACCCAAAATCTGTATAAGCTACATTATGTTTGTTCAAGAGTAACTTCATAGTTCCTACAGAAGTCCCTTTTGTACATAAAGGAAAATACACATATCTTTTCCTTTTTTAAAATTTTCTTAGGATTTGTATTATGTATATGGATTAGTAGGACTCCTTTATTTTGCATACATCCCTTTAGCACACCTGTGGAGGAGGAATATGCCTTCCTTTCTCCTTTGTGGCCACACTCCCGTCTCATGTTTTTATTTCCCTCCCTCTTAGTTGTCAGGGACTTCATGAACTTTCCTTAAGCCATCATTTATAATTATTTTCTTTCAATTATATTGAGAATGATTTTTTTAAGGCCACTAAGTTCACAGAGAAATTAACTTAATTCTCTGTCCCCACGTTATCCTGATATCCCATTATAGAATATATATTGAATAAAAATATGGCTATAATCCCAGTAGACCTCCTTCCTTTTACTGTGATAACATGCATTTCAAATAGAAAGATTCTGGCTTTCTAAACAGCAGAATTACTTTCAATGAGCAGGTTTATCATAAATTATCTATAAAATACTGGTCATGACCTCAGTTCCATATTGCTTGGACCTTAGCATCCAAACCTCAGGTCCTGGTTTAAGATGAATACTCCAGTTGGAATTCAAGACTCATTTTTTTTTTTTGTGCTGGGGTAGTGGTTTCTTTGCAGGGAAGCTGGACTGCCCCACTAAGACTGTTTAAATGTGGCAAAGGAACTGGTCTATTTGCTTGAAGCCAAAGACTGTTTCCAGCTGATAAGTTTGATTGCTCTCTTTTAGTCAATGCAAAAGCCCTGAAGGGGAATTGCTTTAGATTCCTTTTTAGACCATAAGCCTGCTCTGCAAAGCTCTGAGAAGACTAAACAAATTAAAAGACTTGGGGAGTGATTTTAAAGTGAAAGCAAAATGGTTTAGGGTAACATAAATAATGCATTTTGTAACCAGAGGGGGAAAAAATGATGGACTCAATCAAGCTGTATGAAAAAAAAACAAAAATAATCCCTCTGAAACAATCAAGTTAAATATATGAAAAAATATTGCAGCACACTTAAATTGTTTTATAGCTCTAACTCTAAAATTTTGTAATGACAATCTTATTTTTCATAAATAAAACTGAAAGGATCAGGCCTATTTTGCTCAATTGAAATGAATAGTAGTTCTTTTAAAGTTTTAATGCAGAATTGGATCATTCTGTACTGGAAATGATATTACTGCAACATGGCATTCCAAGCTATCGGCAATCATGTGAATTATTCCAGTGGCATTTAAGATAGGAACAGCTAATTGTAAGACTGATGAATAATAAGTAAATAGTGGTTTCCTCATTATTTTAAATTATAAGTTTTCAAATATTCAGAGCTATGTTTATTAGAGAATAAAGGAGAGAAATCAAGTTTATATCAACATTGAAATCTCACCTAAACAGATTATGAGCTTTTAAGTATTAAATTATTTCAGCTTCTCCAGTTATCTCTAAGAATAAATACCATAAAATATACTTTTTCAAATGTACCATTTTCCTCTACTGTTAATTTTTATAAATCTGAGGCAAAGATGGCAGTAATATTAGTCTATTCCCTCTCACACTATATAAAAGATTTCTAGTTTGGAGATTCTCTCTCTTCTCCAAGACATTATAGCATAGAAAAAGAAGTAAGTTTGTTTCCATAAAATTTACCGAGTGGTATGTGGATGCACTCTAGAAAGAGGTGGAATATGAAGGGAGATGGAAAGAGGAACTAGTGTTGACTCTCAGAAATAATTGATGGCAGAAGGAAACTGAAAAAAAAAAATGTAACAGAAGGAATGAAATCAAATTGTTCTTTATCTCTGAATGAAGGAGAAGGTAACAAATGACAACAAACAGTTGAAGAACTGGTCAAGACTAAACTATATTAGAGCTTGAGTATCAACAAAGTTGCAATGTGAAACTGGTGGTGGTAGGTGGGGGGGGGGGGGGGAATGACAAAAATCTTTTATTTAAGTACCTGCTTCCCTGAGAAGCAATTGCCTTTACAAGAATGTTGCAACATTCTATGGAGCTAGAGCAATTCTCAGGTTTCAATTATCACTCAGGTGGTTGTTACCTTTGTCAAATAAACTTATTATAAATGTGTTTTATTGGGAATGATATTCTGAAAATAACTAACATGATTTTCTCTTTGCCTTTTGAAGCATAAATGTACACACAAATCTTACTAAAGATACTTTATGACCATAGGGAAGTTAGGATTGGGTACCAAAGGAAATAAAAGGTAAGTCTGAGATAATAACATGTTTCTGGTATGTAAAACAGGGTTGTAAAGCTAGATAGCAGCATTTAGAACCAGGTTTTTAGGAGGGAGATAATTTTTCCTGATTATTTTTTCTTCTGTTTAAGAAATCAAGGTTCAAAACAGGAAGGTTCATTTCATAGTGTTCTCATGAAATATGGAGAAAAGTTATTATATCTATGACAGTTCCATGCAGCTATAGCAAAGATATCTAAGATAGGGGTACCTATTTGGGGGTGCATAGAGGATTATGGGAACCAGGCAAAGCAATCAAATGGGAAGACTTTTTCCCTCTGAAATTTGACCCATTTTAAGCCCATATAATTTTTTTGTAATGAATCAATCCCTGAAGTATTTACATATTTTAATATTATATACTAAGTTCAGATAATAAAAGGAAAGAAAGTGTCTTTCGATCCTTATTTTGAGGTAAATACTTCAGGGATTGATTCATTACAAAAAAAATTATATGGGCATATTTTTTGGAAAATACACAGATGTTTATTCAGATGTGAAGCATTACCTGTCCAACCAATGATGTATAAAACCTCTAAAGCCCCAAAGTGTCTTGATAAACTGATGTAAGAAGAGTGATCACGTCAAAACACCCGAGTCCTATCTCAAGCTTTTTTCCCGATCAAGTAACACAGCATACCTCCAGTATTCTAGCAACACAAGCAACCCTATGTAGGACTGTATTTTCTAAATGTAAGGGAAAAAACGTTAGGTCATTTCAATTCAGCAACTTCTGGGTATATGTGTTGATGTTTAAAAATCATTTTTATGTGATATTTAATAATTGTGTAGATCCTATGATCGTAAATCTTTCCATAGGAGAGTGACAAAGGATGAAGGTAGCAGGTGTGAGCCACTTTCAATTTGGATTTGATTGCTACTCAAGCTACTTAAGAATCAAGAAACTGAATTTTATATCTGTGTACCTTCTGTATATAATGAAGCTAATTATTCTAAAAATAATTGAGCTGACATTTCTGTGGTAATACCATCAAACCTGATTGTCATAATCTTTGAAAAGAAAAGGTTGAAGTTTAAATGATTATTTCTTATTTATAGTACAATAATTTAGCACAGCCTGGAAATTACTTTGTAGGATTAGAATAGATGTTAATCAAATCCAAACAAGATGTGAGAAAATAATTAGAGTTTAGGGTGTGGGTTTAATTAAGGGGTGCTTAAGAACCTGCATAACCCATTTATTTATGTAGAAAACACACATAATAACCTTTAAGGAATTTTTGATAGCAAATGTATGGCATTCAGAAAAACCTTGCGGGTTTGCAGACACATTCAACAATCACCTAACAAAAACAAAGGTATTATACTTATTTCTTTTCAAAGGTGAAATATAATAGGAGACAGTGTATGCTGAATGTTAATTATGCAAGTTAAATATGTACAAAAGCACAGGCTGAAAAGCATTGTTTCTCAAAATGTGGTCACCAGACAACTTGATTATGAATAATACCTGGAGGCAGATGGATGAATCTTATCAGAATACTCATGAGTAGAATCTGGGATCTGTATCTTATTTTTCTTTCTTCTTTCTTTCTTTCTTTCTTTCTTTCTTTCTTTCTTTCTTTCTTTCTTTCTTTCTTTTTTCTTTCTTTCTTCTTTCTCTTTCTTTCTTTCTTTCTTTCTTTCTTTCTTTCTTTCTTTCTTTCTTCTTTTTTAAGATTTATTTATTTATTTGAGAAAGAAAGTGATAGAGAGATGGGCGGGGGGGAGGCAGAAGCAGAGAATCTTTAAGCAGACTCCACACTGAGGACCAGCAGGACTCCAGGCTTGATTCCACTAAACCCATGAGGTCATGTCCTGTGCTAAATCCAAGAGTTCGGGTGCTCAATTGGCTGGGCCACCCAGGGGCCCTCCCCCTTTTGAAGAGATCTTATTTTTCAAGGACCCCACCAAGATGTGTATGAACACTAACATTTGAGAATCACAGAGGAGAAGAGGCATAGCAAAAATTTGAAATTATCCCATTCTGACTCCAACTTAGGTCTGTTATATAGTAGGTGCATAGACTTTGGTAAATTTCTTATTCATAAGTAAAATGGAGAACTTAACAATATATACTCCTCTATCTCACAGGAATTTTTTGAAGAACAAAAAATTCATTTTCAGTTATTACTAGACACACAATATTATTTGTTGTTTGAGCATTTTTTAAGATTGCAAATGAGAGTGGCACTCAGGTGGCTCAGTGATTGAGCATCTCTGCCTTTGGCTTAGGTTGTGATCCTGGGGTCTGGGATCAAGTCCTACATCAGGCTCCCACAAGGAACCTGCTTCTCCCTCTGCCTATGTCTCTATCTCTCTTTCCATGTCTCTCATGACTAAATAAATAAAATATTTAAAAAGAAGATTCCAAATGAGATACAGTAAAAAAGATAAATATTCATATGTACTAAAAAAATAAACTATTTGGGGTATACATAACTTTAAGTATCTAGTTCTCAGTGTCACTGTTATTATAATCTTGGAACTTGGTAAAGCATTTTCTGATATCTCTATACCCTTCATCTGTCACTATTCCAATAACACTTTAATGATTTTTATTCACTAGTAAATTATAAGACTAGAAATTAAAAATAATTATCCTATATGTATGCTCTTCAATAATAAATTATTGATCTATCATTTTTATTGGCCTTTTCCTTGATACCCCAGTAATAAGTCAGGATATTTTTACTTATATTATTTTTTTATTTTTTCTTTTTAAAGATTTTTATTTATTTATTCATGAGTGACACAGAGAGAAAGAGAGAGGCAGAGACACAGGCAGAGGGAGAAGCAGGCTCCGCACAGGAAGCCCAATGTGGTACTCGATCCCTGGTCTCCAGGATCATGCCCTGGGCGGAAGGCAGGCGCTAAACCATTGAGCCACCCGGGCTGCCCTATTTTAACTTTTAGAACAAGAAATTATTCATTCTCAGAGAAGTTTTTCTTTTTGTTTTTTTTTTTTTTCAAAATTATATGTATATAATTTTTAAAGCAAAAGTTGATGTACATAAATAATAACTAAAATAGCATATATGTACATTTAACACATGCAGATAAGTCATAATGGTAAAAGATAAGGAACAAAACTAGACTAAAATCAAATAGTAGTCAGAGTATAAGTGGGCAAAGTCATGTTTTAGTTCTTACCGGTGCAAAACATTAAAGAATAATAAATTTAAGGTTTTAAATTTAAATGTTTAAATTTAATCATATTTAAAAATATGCCTCTACACTAAATAGAAACAAGTAATTAACTGATTTTAAACACATCAAACAATACAAAAAAACATGAAATAATTATAATAGAAATTAGCATGTACCTATTTTTATAGCAATACCTCTTTTATTTGTAAGCCATTTGTTATGAGTTGTATATAGGTATTTATTAATTTATTCCTTTGATAAAGACATCTTTCTAGTCACTCTCCAAGTACTTTATAAATATTAATTTATTTAAAAGATGCTCAATATCACTAATCATCAGGGAAATGCATATCAAAACCACAGTGAGATTTAACCTCACACCAGCCCCAGTGCCTGGTGTCAAAAAGATAAGAAATAACAAGTGTTGGTGGGGATGTGGGGAAAAGGGAACCCTTGTGCACTGTTGCTGAGTGAAATAAGTCAGAGAAAGACAAATACCATATGATGTAATGTTTATGTGTGATCTCTAAAACCAAAACAGATAATACAGAGAACAAATTGGTGGTTGCCAGAGGGAAGGTGAGTGGGGAGATGGGCAAAACAGGTGAAACAGATTAAGAGGTACAAACTTCCAGTCATAAAATAAATAAGTTATGGAAATGAAAAGTACATCATAGGAAATATTGCCAATAATATTGTAATCACATTGTATGGTGACAGATGGTGACTATGCTGACTATGGCTAGCAATGTCATGAGAGTAATGAATAGAATTGTCCAATCAATGTGTTGTACATCTAAAACTAATATAAACATTGTATGCTAATTATACTTGAATAAAAATAATTCATTATCACCACAAGAAAAAGTTTTGTATTCCATAGGCTATTTTTTTTATTTTTTTTAATTAATTAATTAATTAATTAATTTATTTATTTATTTATTTTTTTTAATTTTTATTTATTTATGATAGTCACACAGAGAGAGAGAGAGAGGCGGAGACATAGGCAGAGGGAGAAGCAGGCTCCATGCACCAGGAGCCCGATGTGGGATTCGATCCCGGGTCTCCAGGATCGCACCCTGAGCCAAAGGCAGGCGCTAAACCGCTGCGCCACCCAGGGATCCCTATGGGCTATTTTTTGTTTATGTAATTGGAATGAACTTTCATCTGCAAACAACATAAAGATGTTGTATTGTTGAAGCTAACATCTGCAGATCTTACATTTTTGTGGGTTTAGACATATTTTTACTAATTAACTCATTTACTAATCATTAAAGTATTTAATAAAGAGAATAATCATGCACATATATATATTTATTATTTAATATATATGGAGAGGGATTACATACATTTGTTGATCACTTCAAAGAACCAACTTTTGGTTTTGTTAGCTTTCTTTATGGTTTGCCTGTTTTTATGCAAAATCATTTCATTGATTTTTATCTTAACTTTTTTGTATCACTCAAGTTCATATATATATGTATGTATATATATGCATCTATACATATAACATATAGATGCATATATATAACACCTAAGTAAATATTAAGTAAATATATATGTATATATAGAGAGAATTAGGACAATAAATTCAATAGCATATTAAATAAACAAATATCATAAAAATATAACATCAAAATTGATCCAAGATGCAATTTAAAAAATGGTTCCACTTCAATATCTATTGTAAGACTGAATTCCTTTTCAAAGACTTTATTTTAAACAAAAGTCCAGAATACCAACCCTACACAATTTTCAAAAGGAGAGGAAGAAGAAACACTCTCCAACTGATCTTATAAAGCAGAGAAATGTATGATCAATTTAATAGATACTGGAAAAGCATTTGAAAAATTCAACCTCCAAAACTCTCAGCAAGTTAAAAACAGAGAAGAGACTCCTCCTTAAAGAGTGGCGAGTACAAGAGTACAAACAGACTTAAGCGTGACTTCGTCCTCTACCCTTTGGATGAGACATTGACTTATGATAAGAGTAAGCTCTTTCACAAAACTTCATTGACTATCATTCTGTGTCCTCTGGTTCTGTCCCCCTCTGTAAGGATCTTGTTCATTATTCTCAATGGCAAGATCTGAGCTAGAGATGCACAGCTTAAATGATCCACTCTAGAAGATTTATGTTAAGATCAAACAGCCTTCTCTGTTTTCTGAGTAATTGGGCCTACGTATGTATAAATTTGGAAAATCCCACCAAAACTGCACTGGGCAAGGAGTTAACTGAGAAGGAGATTCCTGAAGCCTTATTTACACTATATATAATAAGAACGGGAAAATGCTCCTCTCACAGGCACTTGTTTCTCTGGCAACCAGTTTCTACATAAATATCTACCAAGACGATTTATCCATCTGCTGTCAAAAAGCAGTTCATTCTGATATTCGTGACAGAGTATATGTTTCTTCTTGTAGTCTAGTTACAAAATGAATATAACTTAGTATGAACTCTTCAACTGTATTTGGAAGTTTAATGTCTCTTTCTATATAAATTTATGCAATAAAGTAGGTTAAGAATCTTGAAAAATGACATATATATTGGTAGGATTAAAATACCTAATGGAAGAAAACTTGAGATTCATTGTATTAGACTTGCTTCTGAGAGACTGAATATGCAAATTAATGATGGTCAGACCATACATGAAAATAGAACACTAACCCACAAAACTGGCTCACACTCTACAGCCCAGAGAGCCAAACCACAACCTCTGTATCTCTATGGAAGTTTTTCCAAGTGGTTGGGACTTAATCACTAACTGCCGGCTTTCCTAATTTTTGTTCCCCTTCTCACTCCCACTTCCAACTGAGAACCAATCACCACAGAAAGGCAAACATGTTCCCCTAACCAATCACATAGGATGCCTCACTTTTAGCTAGGGAATAATAATCCAGGGAACAATATTATGGGGAATAATCTGGGGAAGCCAATAATGTGGGGAAAAAATATACCAATAATACTGGCTTCCCCATGCCGATAACCTCCAATCAGGGCATATGTGAAGTCCTTCCTTTTTGGTTTCACTGTAAAGCTTTCCCACTCTTCTGCCTGCCTTTGAGTCTGTGCCAAACACATGGAATGGTAGATGGCTTCTTATTTGTCATATCAAGATCTGCATGAATAACCTTTGTTTTCATTTGGTGATCTCAGTTCGAGGAAAATATACAACCTCATTCTAACCTGGCAAATATATATTTCAATGAACCATTTAATCCATTTTCTATTAAAATCAAACATTATAAATGATGGCAACAAAATTAACAATCCAATCAGTCAATTGGACATGTTTATGAGATTAGCGCAGGATGACTGAAATTCTTTTTGATGATTTGTAGGTTTACTCACTGGCAGAAAATTCATTTCAATATTAATTAATTATTTATTTAATTACCTCAGAATTAATTTATTCAGATTGGCAGAAACTTTATTTCAACATTTATTTCAGTCATACTAATTAAAACGTATGAAAAGTTTAAAATTGGCTTCCAGAAATAAGTTTTCAATAGTTTGATGAGGTTTTAATATGTATGTTATTAGAAATGGCAAACAGTGACTTCCTTATATTTGCAAGGCATCCTCCACTGGATTCCAAAGTATTTTTAGTTCTGATGGTTGTCTTGGTTTCATTTCTATCTTATTTAATATTCACATCAGTCTTGTTTTTGGAGTCCTAAAACTTAGCAACTGGATAGAAACATCACCTGGGGGAGTTGAGGAACCACAAATCAGAAATCCCGCGATGGAGAAACTTTCATCTTTCTTGTTAGAAATAGGCTAAGGGAGGGGCAAATTAGGCCCAACAGTTTTGGAGAAGAAATTGAGATTCAGGACAAGATAATTCATTGGCAAGATAATATAAATTACAGAACAAATCTGGGCTGAGATATTTTTAGTTTATCTGGCTCATGGTAAACTATAAGGTGGAATCTACAAGTTATCTCTTGGACACACTTTTTTGGGCATCCAGTTTTTGGGCATCTGGTTCTACATTAAATCAGTCCCACGTTCAGTTTCCAAAATGATTTTGAGAAGTTCTTCAACTTCATGATTTTTCAGTCTGTGTGATATCTTTCTGCCCCCCTTCCAAATGTATAAGTTGATTTGAGATGTCTAATTCTGTAACCACACCATATCCCAAGTTTTCCAAGCCACTTTTTAAACTTTTAAACTAACTACACTTGTCCTCTGGTTTTTAAAATATTTATTCTCGTATGCTTGAAATGGTATTCTTTATGTTTAGTATAAACTAAAGTAGCATCTTTAAATTAACATGAAACAACATACTCCTTGAAAGTAACTTTTGCTTCACTTATTGGAAAGCAAAAATATTTATTTCCCTAAAGCTATGCCATCAGAGTATTCATTTAGTTGATTTTAAATATACAGCTGCTTTTCCAAATTTAACTGACTTTTATGAAGGGTAGTCAAAATAACGTGATTACAAACTTTGAGGGATTCAATCATCATGATTTAACAAACAGCCAAAGGTCTTTGCAGAAAACAATCACAGTCTTTCAAGGATTTCTTCTCTTTTAGTGCCTGCCGTTCTTGGTCATGCTGCTTGGAAGAATGAAGAGGTAGACCAGATAAAGAATGGCAGGCAGCAAAGCAAAGTTTATTGAGCAATAGTACAAAGCTTCTAAAGAGGGAGGGGACCTGGGAAGGTTGCCATGGAGTTTCTAAGTCTAGGAGTTTTTATGAGAATGTTGGCGAGCTGTTTAAATCTGATTAACCTTCCATGTGCCTGTCATCCAATCAGATTTTTCTCATCTAGCACGTGGGAGAGGGTGGAGGGCTCCTTCCAGGGTGGTGTAAAATCCTTGTAAGTGTGGTTTCATCTAGGGACACTTGGGTGGCTCAGCGATTGAGCATTTGCCCTCAGCTCAGGGCATGATCTCTGGTGTGGGATCAAGTCCCACCTTGGGCATCTTGTGGGGAGCCTGCTTTTCCCTCTGCCTTTGACTCTGCCTCTCTCTCTCTCTCTCTCTCTGTCTCTCATGAATGAATAAATAAAACCTTTTAAAAAGTGAATAAATAAAATATATTTTTTTTAAAGTGTGATTTCATCTTAGGGTGGGGAGACCCTTTGTCCCTTCCTGCTTTTCTTCTGACTATCCTTCACTAATAGTAAGCAAAAAACAAGTCTCATAGGTCTGCTTTATCCTGAGGAGTGCTGATTCTCCCCAGGGCTCATGTCAAATTACAGTAAATTGTCTAAATGAAAGCAAAATTTACAAACAAAAGCAAGAGTGAGAGTTTTTATTATGGATTATCGCTTATTGATTTCCTCTGAATTATAGTTAATATGATTTGATTGACATCAATTTGTACGTAAAAATACCTTTGTTGTCATACCAGGGTTGTCATAATAAAGGGTCACCATAACAATCACATAGGATATTTACAGGGTTCTAATGGTGCCACCACCTGCTGTTCATAGAAAAATCATGTTCCAATCATATTCCTTCTTATTGCTCTGGTAATATTCTGGTCCTTTTCTGGAACTTTCCAAAGTGTTTTGTACTTCTCTTGATACTCCATGATAACCTTTTTTTTTTTTTTTTTTTTTTAACTACTCTGTTTCGAGTTAAGTTATGATGTTATTGTCAATGTTTCCATGAGGAGCTTTGCAAACAAATCCCATTGCAGGAGTGCATGGTTCTACTGATGACTGCCCTGAGGATATATTTCTTTGGAGAGCCAAGCCTTCGGTCTACTTTATGTAGGAGCTGCGGGTATCGGTGCTGCTGAGATCTGTGATACAGTCTCTTTCAGTTTGCACTTCCCTGAAAAATGACCACCTTCTACATTTATACATCTTTGTTGGAAGCACTTGTTAATTTTTTTTTTTCAAAGTGGATGAAGAGTTTTATTTTTTTTTGGGGGGGGGCGGGATTTTACATTTTCTTTTTTTTTTCTTTTTTTTTTAAATGTTTTATTTATTTATTCATGAGAAACACAGAGAGAAAGGCAGAGACACAGGCAGAGAGAGAAGCAGGCTCCATGCAAGGAGCCTGATGTGGGACTCCATCTGGGGACTCCAGGATCACACTCTGGGCTGAAGGCAGCGCTAAACCACTGAACCACCCAGGCTGCCCTACATTTTATTTTTTTAATATTTAAATTCAATTAATTAACATATAATTATTATTGGTTTCAGAGGTAGAAGTCAACGATTTATCAGTCTTATATAATACCCAGTGCTCATTGCATCCTATGCCCTCCTTAATGTTCATCACCCAGTTACCCCATCCCATCACTCCCCTCCCGTCCAGGAACCCTCAGTTTGTTTCCAATGATTAAGAGTGTTTTATTATTTTAGTATATTGATCTTTCATCTAAGTACATTGCTAAATTTACTTATTAATTGCTAACTTATTTTGCAGACTCTTGATATGGCACATACACAGTTGTGTCATCCGTAAATTGTTAAAGCTGTATTTCTTTATTTTCAATTCTTATGCTATTTAACATTTTGTTTTATATATTGGTTAAGACCTCCAAAACAATATTGAATGAAAGCAGTGAAAATTAATGATCATTTCTGATCTCAAAAAAAGTGAGTGAACTAAATGTTTCTGATTAAGTAGAACGTTTACTGTAGATTTTATGTATATACTTTTTCTTTGAACATAGAATTTCTGCACTAAAATTTGGAAGTATTTTAATCACAAATGAATGTTGAGTATTATCAACTGTCTAATCTGTGTTGGTTAAGATACAATATCTGTATTGTTTAGTTGTTATAATTATTTCTTCTCTCTCCTTATTTGGGTTAATATAATATATTTGGCTAATATAGTATATTTTTTGGTTATTTGGGAGACTTGTTGAAGTGCTCAAATCCTAGATCTACAACTTAATGAAATAGTCATGCACTTATCATTCACTTAACTGTAATCAGTATGCAGATTCAGAAAAACTGCACTAAGTCCCAATGCCCTCTGATGCTTCTTTGCAGTGACTAACCAAACTATGCTAACTTCTAATTCCATGTATTAATTTTGTCTGTTTTTGGACATTACATAAATTGAATCACATATGTATACTTTTTTGCTTGCCTTTTTAAATCTGAAATTATTTTCTGAGATGATTCATTTCTATTGATGCATATAGTTGCAACTTATACAACCAATTTCAGGAGTATTTTATGTGTAAATACATTACAATTTACTATCTTTTCTATAATTATGATTATTGAGTTTCCAGTCTGGGTATTATAAATAGAACTATTACTATATATGGCCCTGGGCAGTATGATTAGTTGGATTTATCCTGCTGCTTATAATACTGTGGGGGGGGGGTGCTTTTAAATGCCAGTCTATGTCTTTCAAATTCATCAGAGTGAATAATGGAGTGGAATATTCATAGAAAAAAATTCAGAAGACATGATGATGTAGACATGAGGTATATGTGTTGTTTGTGGACAATTCACTGTGGTACTTCTACATATCTTGGGGAAGATTTTGTTGCATACTATTATTTTCAAGAGGGTTGACCTAACAAATAGCATTGGAAAATATAGGGTCTTCCACTAGGGTAGAAGGAATATTGATTTATTTCTTTATTAATCTTGCTCTAGAGCAAAAGTTGAAGGTTTGCTTGCAGCTTACCTATAAGAGTAGGGGTTTTCTAAGCTAGAGGTTTCTCAACTGTGAAACAAATTCATTGTATGCGGGGCAGCTCGGGTGGCTCAGAGTTTTAGCGATGCCTCATGGAACCTGCTTCTCCTCTGTCTGTGTCTGTGCCTCTCTCTATATATATGTGTCTCTCATGAATAAATAAATAAAATCTTTTACAAAATTTTCATTATATGTGTAGCATCTACCTGGGTCTATCTCAGCACCATCCCCATGGAATTTGTGGAACGTGTGGAGTAAATTGGATATGAACATAAAGCTCATGCTACCTGCCTCACTCTCTAATAAAGTTCATTGTTTCTGAGTGAAGAATCTTGAGTTTGGTGACAGCATCAATGAAGTTGAGGCAGACTAATTTGTTAGCTTGCATCATTCCTATGCAATATTGAGTTTTTGGCTTACTTTCTAGTTTAATAATACTCTTTTCACTGGTATCTAATCTGACCTTCAATGTATCTACTGAGTACTTAATTTCATTTATTATAACTCTCAGTTCTAATTACATTTACATTCTCATTTTCTTTTTTTGTCTTTTATCTCCTTAAGCATTCTAATCATTGCTTATTGTAAAGTCTGTGACTGGTAACTTTCTTATCAGTATTCTTTATGGGTCAATGCCTTTGGCCAGTTGTTTTTCTTGGCTTTCATTCACATTCTATTCCTCATATGCCTGGTTAATTTTGATCAAGTGCTTGCCATATTATATTGTACCTTATTAAGATAATTTGAGGCTCTGGATTATGTAAATTTTATCTACAGAGAATTTATCTTTGCTTCTGACAGTGTTATAAAATTGAGATGATCTGAAACGAACTCTAGTTTTAGTGAAGACTTGTTTCTTTCCAGTTCCTGTTTGTTCCTTTATGGTAGCTATTTGAGGGCCCATCCAAATTCTATGGATTTTTTTCCAGATGGCCTTAAACTCCAAGCTTATCTTTTTAAGCCCACAAGTCTATGGAAAGCTTTGCTCAGCTTCCCACCCTCTTAGCTGCTGTTTCCAAATCATTGTGATTTTCTAACAGAGAAAATGTCCCAAATGTCCATTTCATCCATTTATTATTCTCTGCTCTCCTAGACTGATTTCACAATTTCTCACTGCCTTGTTTTGTCTAATACATGTTTGCTTGGATCAATAAGTAGTTGTTCTCAGTGAAGAGTTATTTCAAACCATCTAGTCCATCATTACCAGAAATTCCTCAATTGTTTTTTTAATTCAGTTACTTTATCTCATCTTATTATTTCCTAAAAAATGAAATATTTCCCAGTAGACCTCAGTACCTCAATAACTTAGATTACTTTTGGTTCTATCCCATCTGTCCTAAAGTTATATTCAGTCATGTCTGCACCCTAGCATTTACAGAAAATATAGGTTTATGTTGCTTTACATTAATAATTAAATATTGTGTGTGTATATATATATAAATCAAATACCATATAGATGTAAAACATATTTAAGTCAAGACCTTAAAATACAACAGAAAAATTATACTACAAATCTTTTCTCAGACTATGCAAAATTATCATGGTATTTTACCAAGAAAACCAAGCACTAGGAAATGGAAAAACTGATATATTTCAGGGATCAGAAAAAAATACTTCTGAGTTAACACTATTTCCCAGGGATCCAAATATCAACATTGTCAGTTGTCTATAGACTTACAGTTTTATAAATGGAAATTGACTTAAAATGAACACACACTTAACTCATTCAAATCCTGAACCTATCTCATTAGCAAAGTTTAGGTGAAAAATGATAAAAGATAACATTATGGAATTATCATAATGACCTTATCATCACATGGATTCTTTGTTCTAGAGTAAAGGATTTTATAGTAAGTTAAGTCCCTGGAGCACTTTCTTCCTTCTCACTACCAAAATAGCTCATTGAAAGAAATTATATATATTTGTCTGAATCATAGAAATTTAGAGGTTTTTAATAAATAAGGATGGTGATTGTTACTATAAGCCAACAAAGTAATTCTGGCCTAAACTGAAACCTAAGAAGTCTTTGAGAATGATAGTACATTAACTCACAATTACTGCTTTTGTTCTAAAGAAGATCTTTTAGGGGCAAATCAATTCATTCCCTCTCAATTTACACCCCATTGTTGATACAGCAATGTTCTTTTTATCCCCTTAAACACGGAGTATCACAATTAGTTTCTAGTAGGTACCCCAATATATTGTAACATCTTTCTTCAGTGATAGGTCATTTCTCAAACTTGGTGCCATTTCTTAGTCTTCAAGGATCTTTAGAGTTTCCTCATTCCAAATGACATCAGCAATGACCCACTGTATTGATTGCATCATGCTGGTAGAACTGAAGAGTTAAAATTAATACATGATTGAAATCACATGGTAATAATACATTTGTCAGAGAGTAGAAAATGTATTCCACAAAATGCGTAGACTTTCATTTCAGGCAAAGTTATGTGATTCTTCCACACCATAGGATGGATTGCTGCCCTTTCTGCTCACCACCACAGCAAGAGAGACATCGAAGTTGACTCCATCTTTTTACTTTGTGAGCTGAAAGAAAGCCAAGCTTAAGAGAACAATAGTGAGATAAACTTCTCTAGTTAAAAGTGAATCTGTCAACTGTCTCTTTCACCCAGCAAACTGAGGACCGGTCAAGCATTTGTGACATTTCAGAATGATGTACAGAGGCTATGACAAACCATGGTTGGAAACCACAGTGGATTTTTCATAGTTTAGAAGCAAGACCATGCCATCTTTTGCATGTAACCATGATCATTTAGAAATAGGTTTTAAGTTGGTAATAAGGCCAAAAATAGAGTATAAAGGCTGGGATCTTGAATGCTTACCACATTATCATATGATCCTAAATGTTCTTTGTGAATTATTTTTGTTGAACTGACATAATTTGGGGTATATATCATCCTAAAAACAAAACAAAACAAAACAAAACTTGAGATACACAGTTGAACTTTAAAAAATATGAGCTTGAACAGTATAGGTCCACCACTTATAAGCTGATTTTCTTACAGTAGAATACTGTAAAAATATTTTCTCTTCCTTAAGATTTTCTTCATAACATTTTATTTTCTCTAGTTTACTTTATTGCAAGAATACAGCATAATACATATAATAAAATACTTGTTAATCAACTATATTATTGGTAAGGCTTCTTGTTTTTGAGGAGTCAAAAACTATACATGGGTTTTTGACTGTGTGTGTTTGTGGGGGGGAGGGATTATGCTCCTAACCCCTGCGTTGTTCAAGGGACAATTGTGTATGTAATTTCCTGATATGCACAAATAAGTTGCATGATCAGATCGTATCATTGGCATTCCCACTAGATTATTCCTACCAGGTAACTTTCATCTTCCACTCATAGTTTTCTCATAAAGAATTTTCTTTGGTCATCTGACAAAGGAGGTGGAAAATAACATCTTACTGATGACTCAATATATACCCTCATATACCAGTAAAATAACCAGAAATGGACTATGTTAACAGTATAGTTTCTCAGGAATGCTTCTGAAATCTATGTGTACAAGGGATAGCTTTTCAGGAGATATTCTTTAGAGTGGTACATCTTGCCATCCACTTTGTTTGAAAATAGATTGGCTCGTCAAGGAAATGAAAGAAGCAAGTTTGAACAATTAGAAAGAATGAGGATTCTCGGGATCCCTGGTGGCGCAGCGGTTTAGCGCCTGCCTTTGGCCCGGGGCGCGATCCTGGAGACCTGGGATCGAATCCCACATCGGGCTCCGGGTGCATGGAGCTTGCTTCTCCCTCTGCCTGTGTCTCTGCCTTTCTCTCTCTCTGTGACTATCATAAATAAATAAAAATTAAAAAAACAAAAGAAAGAATGAGGATTCTTGCAGACAGAATTTGTATGATGGCTCAGAGTATAAAAATATTTGTGTCACATGTGAATTCTTACTCAAAGGCCATTATGATGGAGATTTTAATTATCAGCAGACAAGTTTACTTAAGCTAAATATGTAAGTGAGCCAGCTTCAAATGCCACTGTAATACTTTCACAAAGACCTCAGAAAAAGACAATTTCGCAAATATGAGACTGTAGAAAATCAATGGCATGGACCTTCCATACTACGGTTATTTTAGTTATTGCTGCCACTGAGTAATTAAACTTGCTAGTAGAAATAGGCAGCCCCAAAACTTTAATATAGCATAATACGCTAAGTAAGAGTAGCCTTGAAACAGGTCAACCTTATCCACCCCTTTCACCTTAGAGAAAGTAGTGATTTGTTCTGAGAGATACTCATTCAGGTTTCAAAATACTTTATCTGCCTTCATGCCTTTGTCAGTACCAAAGTCCATACACTGACTAAATGATAACAAATCACTTTACTATTTTATAGAACATTGCTTTTGACTGAGGAATTCTTTATACAGCAATATAAGGAAAGGAGTAGGCCAGTGTCTACAGAAATCATTAACTTTCTCAGCCAGGGATCAGTTGTAAACAACATCATGCAAGGTATAGAATATATTCTGTCCAGATAGAAGTAGGACATGACACCTCCCATAGTTATTTGTAAGTATACATTCACAAAATATTTGTCTATTATTTCCATGACTGTCATCTTGTGCAATTTAAAGATTTTTAGTACCTCAAAAAGACAGGCTTCCACTAGTGGATCCATGATTCCATTGAATTAGATGATGTGACAGCAACTTACTTTTTGACATGCCATTTGGGGAAAATGGGAATTTTGGTGTTGGTTTCAGTGATTTCTGCAGATTGGAATGGAGCCAATATTTATTCTGGAAATACTTAACTTTTTTTTTTTTTAACACAATGATGAGTGTCAATGAAAGACTACTGTTAATAGTAGAAAAGCAGTACCATCATGGGCTCAGATCTTTCAGAAGTAAAGGTTTATGTTATTTTAAAAAGTCTTAGGGACACCTGGGCATTGTAGCTAGTTAAGCCTCCAACTCTGGGTTTCAGTTCAGGTCTGATCTCAGAGTTGTAAGATTAATTCCTGAGTTGGGGTCCATGCTCACTGCAGAGTCTGCTTGGGTTTCTCTCTCCCTGTTTCTCTGCTTCTCCCCCTGCTCTCTCTCTCTCTCAAGTAAATAAATCTTAAAAAAAAAAATAAAAAAAAAAGTCTTAGAACCTGATCAGTTGAATTCAAATTCCAGATTAAATTTAAAAGAATATTTAGGGTACTTGGGTGGCTTAGTGATCCTAGGGTCCTTGGATCGAGTCCCACATTGGGCTCCTTACAGGGAGCCTGCTTCTCCCTCTGCCTATGTCTCTGCCTTTCTCTGAGTGTCTCTCGTGAATAAATAAAATCTTTTAAAAAATAAATAAAAGAATATGTAAATAAGATGAATGCTCATGAATTGCCACTATGACTCAGTGATCAGCTGCAGAAATGAGGAATTATCTTTTCATAAAATTAATGTAATTGCCTTTCTTTAAAGAGATATCTAAATATATCTATATGCTTTCTTATTAGTTTCTTCCACCAAACTATAGTATACGTTGCTTGTGGTTAACTATGCAACTTAATCTGTATGTGAAATAATATTTAGATAGCATCAGATAAGAACTAGAGGAGAAATGGACAACATCAAGTTATCTGGACCTTAGCATTCTATATGATAATGTTGAGTTTGCCTCCCTTTGGGTCACATTGTCACATATGCATAAATTTCGCATTGTAAAGGGGACAGATGCATTATGCTTCTTGAGAGCAATTTTTTGGCCTGGAGGTTTATGTATGGAAAGATTTATGTGGATGTTGAGCAACCAAGTTTTGGATTATTATAGTTATTTTTCTTATTTTTATTACTCAGCATGTGAACACAGTACCTATTTTAAGTTAGTCTACTACTATGCTTTTCTGAATTCTTCTTCTACCTACATTACGAAAAAAAGAAGGGCTCCCCATTTTCTGTTTTCAGCTCCTGGAGAGTTGAAAATGAGCATATGACCTACAATCACCCATTTAAGTGTTCTTACCTGGGGATGTAAATATTGTGGGAATAGATTAAAAATAAATGGCCAATCACAGCAGCGATGTGGAGATTAGAGGTAATGTTGGGAGCCGGTGAAGTGGGACCACTGGGAACATCCAAAAAAGTCTGTTTTAGTTAGATGATATTTCTTGAATTTCACATTGGCTAGCCTTCCTTTTTCCTGACAATTTCCTAAACCTTGTTCTCTAGTCTTTTTGATGATTCTTTGAGAAGATATAGATAACTTCTGATAACAAACTGGGGCCCAAACATATAGGAAGGAAAAAGCATGTGATTTGCTAAGAAACTAAACTAAATGACAATGTATGTGTCAAAGCTGTTTTTTTTTCCTCATATTATGTAGCATATGCAAGCAAAAAGTAATTTCACAAGATAACTGCACATTCTGTATCAAGGAAACAAAAACATGGAGAAAGGAGTGCAATTCTAGAAACAATAATTTATGTGAAGGACACAGGCATAAGTAAGAGCTTTGGAGTAGATTGAGGAACAGATTAATCGAAGGACACAGGTCTCTTGATTACTAAATAGATGTAAAAGATAAAGTGAAACACTAAGACTAAATCATTGTTTCCCAAGTCTACCTGAGTATAAGAATTACTTGGAAGCCTTATTATGGACTGTCTACTGCCATCCTTGTGTGTTAATGTTGGGATGAATGTAAGGATATCTATACTTTTATCTGAGCCCCTAAATAATCTCACCATCCACAATGTCTGGGATAATTCTGGACTAAAAATAAGTTTGTATGAATAAGAGTACTAATTATCAACAGATGCTTGAAACTCAGATAATTATGATTTAAAAGATACTTTTGCTTATAATAATAACACACTCATGCTTTTGAAAAAGTTTCAAAAATGAGATTTGAAAAAGTTACCCAGCTTCAGAATGTGTTCTCTAGCTCTACAAACTGAAGAGATGTAAGTTATTTTATATGTTGCTTCTAAGTAACTTGGACCCAAAAGTGCAGAAAGGGAGAGCTGATTGTCTGTGGCTCCCTGAAACAGTCATACATTGCTTTCAAATTCAGTTGGCAAGAATTCAGTCAGAAACATCTGCAAAAATTTAGCACTGAGCCATGTATTCACTGATCTCTCTACCTGTTACTCTAATTACAACAGTATAAAATTTTAATTTTTATTCTAGTTCCCTCTGATGCTGCTGGAAGATCATAGAATAAACACAGCAGGGAATGAGAGTCTAAGATAAGAAAGCAATGGAAGAGAATAAGGCAGGAAAACAGAGAAAATGAACTTGGAAGCTATGTATCATCATGCATAGAATAACAAACAGACCTTCCACATCCAATGGTTTCTGCCTCCAACACAGCCTCAAAAGAGATAGAAATTGTCTTTAAGTTGGGTAATATACTTGACAGGACAGTATGGTATTAACTACTAAATTGAACCAGTGTGTATATATTAAAAGAAGGGGAGATAAATTTATTATAAAGCTACACTTCCACATATTTCCTTCACTTCCCACTCATCTGCTTTTTAAACTATATTGGAAGCAGAAGATAGTCTGAGATCTCCCAATATTCTATTCAGTTTTTCTTAAATCTGAATATATTTGGATCAGCTTTGGTCATATTTCTTTTTGTGATGTATCTAGCACTATCAAGGAGGTAAGCTATTTTATACAAATATTATTTTGAGGATCTACACTATATTGCTTTGGAAATAGGAATTGACAAAAGGAAAAAAAAAAAAAGAGAGATAGTTGTGAGGGTGCTCATGATCCTGTAAGTTTATCACTTAGATTTTGCATTTTTCTTGGAGTCTCAATTTTCCAATTAATCACTTTTTAAATATAATAGAAAGAAAAACCCAATAGAAACTGTTTTAAGTAAACTGGAACTTAGAGGTTATGTTACTTAAAATCCAGATTATAGTGAAACTAGTGAAACTGTACCTAGGTGCTCCAATGTGTCCCAGGACCCTCTGCTGGCATCTTGGTCAAATAAGGTATTACCATGCAGTGTCAGCATCATATATATATATATATATATATATATATATATATATATATATACTTCTCTATATACATAGACAAAGAAAAGTCCAGAGATAGTTAGTGTCTCATAGCTACTAGTTACATTAGGTAACCCATTTTCTGGTCAGTTATTCTGAGTTATGAATACTGGGTCATATTCCTGCCACTATAGCCAGAGGTAAAATTAACTATACCTGAAAAAATGGAAGGAGAATTAGAAATAAATAGTAACTTAAAGTAAATGTGGACTCTGTCACCAAAAAAATAAGTGAAGATTGTTGGCCTGGTGGGAAAACATAAAATCTACTATATGTTAACAAATTTATTCCAGCATAGTTAGATAGTTGGGTAATGTTTAAGCCCCCAAATTGAACATCACATCAATTAAAGCATTCCGAAGTACCCTAAACATGCACAAGGAAGTTAATTACAAGTTTTTGAAAGTACCCATGCCATACTTTATCATAAGTAATAATTAGCAGCTGGGTACTTCTTTCACTCAATCATCATTACAAAACAAAAAACAAAAAACTTTCATGGTTGAACAGTTCATTTCATCTCTGAATGCTTCCAGAATAACTATTTATTTCTAAATGTTGCCAAAATCATGCAATTAATAATTGAAATGTTTATCTAAGGATGAATCCCAGTGTAAAATGCTGTGAGTTACAGGTTTTTAAAACAAATATTTGGGATAGCTTCTTCAAGACATCCAAATTGAAGGAAAAAGTAAACTGTTTTCATGCAATTAAACTATCTTAATATTTAAAATAATTCTGTGACTTAATAATGGTCTAGTGTTGACTGTGCTTTTACTTTGTAAATATGGTTCCTAAAGATTTGTCTTTATTTAAGAGTATTAATATTTTTAAAATGTATATTTTAAGGGAGTCAAGTAGAAATTTACTATTTTGATAGTAAAAAAATTATCTCAAAATTAAAATCTGTTTATTTAAAAAAAGAAAAAGAAGAGTCTTATTTAAACTTACACTTAATGTATTTGTACTCTTGGTTGCAAGTTATAGAAATCCCTTCTAAAATAGCTTAAAATAGAACAGAAATATACTAAATCTCAGACTCCAAGGAACATCTTAGAAATGATTTTAGGAGCATCTGGGTGGTATAGTTGGTAAAGCATTGGACTCTCAGTTTTGGCTCTGGTCCTGATCTCATGATTATGAGATTGAGCCTTACATTGGGCTCCACACTCAGCATGGAGTTTGCTTGAGATTCTCTCCCTCCCTCTCCCCCTCTGCACTGCTCCTCACAGTCACATGTGCAAGCATTCTCTCTCTCTCTCTCTCTCAAATAAATAAATACATCTAAAAGAAAACAAAACGAAAAGAAACTATTTTAGAAACTCCTGAGAACCATGATTTGTGTGCTACCATGACTTTTTCCTACTTTTTTGTTCTGTTTAGATGGTTTGCTTCTTTTATTGTGTTGAAATTTGTTTTACAACATGTCAAGAGAGATATCACAGACTCCAAGTTTTATCTTTAGTTTCCTTTTCCAGTGAAAAATATTGCTTTCATTATTAATCTACTCACAAGTTCTTAAATCAATTGAATCCAGCACAACCCTCGGTCCAAACAATTTTACTAACAAGGCAGTTCTGTTATTAAATCTAAGGGGGGAATGAAAAGAGTTCAAGAAAAGGTGCTCACTACTGAATGTTCCAGGTCTTACATTAATAACTTCAGGTGGCATACACCACATTTTTACCACTTCATATATTATCCTTACTTCTAAATAATATACATGAGAAAGGTGAAATTAACTCTTTCAGCTACCATGGTTCTACTGAACTATTTCCTTAAACTGGCTTTTTTTGAATTAACTGAAATTCATTGCATAGGAATCAGAAGATTCCAATCAATCAAAATAATTGTAATAAAACTAAGCAAGATTTAACCCAACAGCATTTTATTTACCTTCAATTTCCTATGCCATTGCCTCATTCTTACTGTTAAATTTATCTACTTTGAATTTATAAATTAAGCAGCTGATTTTGGGGTGTGGGTGAGCCAAAGAAATCGAGACAAAAATCTCAGATTGGTAAAGGGAAATATTTAAGGTATGTAACACCTAATGGGGCATATTGGTATTTTTATCATGCAAGTTTTAAATACATGCTTTCGGTATAGCACTAAAAATCACATCTTTTCCAGTTCACATTTATGTTTCATCTGAGAGCAGGTGGAAGAAGTCTGCATGCCAAGAAGTCTTTCTCACAGTTTGAGAGTCTAAACTCAAAGGGGATCATTTGATTTGTAAACAGTTCTACTTTTCATATAATTGATATGAAACTGGCAATACATCACACAGGTATGTCATAGACTATTACTCTTCACATAACACAACGTTCTTAAAACTGCTAGCAGATTGTACTTTTAATCTGTAACTCAACATTTCTAAAAACAAAATAATATATTGTTCATTGTCAAGCATTAAATATGTATTTTTCTCCCTCAGTAAATACATGAAATTTCACTATATTCATAGTCTAAAATAAATGACATGAATGGTTACCTTTGCACTTTCATAATAATTTTTGGTACTAAATTTACACCAAAGAAGTTATGATAAATGTTTACATGGCCTTATCATTTGAAGAAACATTTCTAAGCCCATTAGTAATTGTTTCCTCTGCCAGTGTATATACAAAGTAGTCTCTTCACAGATAGTAGGACCAGAATAATTTTTATATCCTTTATATCCTTTTCTAGAACCTGGTCTTACTTTCCATATAGAAGGTAGGGATTTTATTTCAAGAAACAGTGATATTGTAACTGGAGCTATTGATAGCTATTGATAGAGGAAAGTAAAATGATAGCTATATGCTCTTTAAATTTTAATTTTACTTAACCAAATTTTTATTTTTTATTTTACTTAATGAGTATTAGCCAATTCACTCCATGTATAAAGAGAATTATATACCATGAGAATTATATACCATTATATTATATACCATTATATAATTATATACCATAATTATATATATATTATATAATTATATACCATTATATACCAATTATATACCATGGCCAAGTGGGATTATCCCACATATATAGGACTTGTTCAACATTTTGAAATAATTTAACTCATCTATAATATTAATAAGCTAAAAAAGAAAACCACGTGATCATACCAATAAATGAAGAAACAAATTGACAAAATCCAAAACACATTTATAATAAAAACAGTAAGAGGAATACAGAGGAACTTGTTTGATTTGATAAAGAATACTTTAAAAAACTTATAACATCATACTTAATGGAGAAATTAAAAACTTTTCCAACAACGCAAGGAGTCCCTTCTCATTAGTCTTTTTCACATCCTACTAGAACTTCTAGCTAATATAAATGATAGGAACAGGAAATAAGAGATATGCAGATTGAGAAAGGGGATTAAAAAAAACAATCTGTCTTTGTTCACAGATGGCATGATTATCTATGTAGAAAATCCAAAAGAACAGACAAGAAAACTCTTGGAACTGATAAGGGATGATAGCCAAGTAGCAGGATACAAGATTAATATACAAAAATTAATTGCTTTCCTATATATAAGCAATGAATAAGTGGATTTGAAGTTAAAGACATTATTTATATTAGTACCTAAAAATGAAATGCTTAGATATAAATCTAACAAAATACGTGCAAGATTTATACGTGGGAAACTATCAAACTATGATGAATGACTTGAAAGATGAACTAAATAAATGGAGAGATATAGCATGTTTGTGGATAGGAAAACTCAGTATTGTCAAAATGTCAGTTCTTCCCAACTTGATTTATAGATTTAAGGCAATCCTAGTCAAGGCAAGTTATTTTGTGGATATCAACAAACTAGTTATACAAAAAAGCGAGAGACCCAGAATAGTCAGTACAATATTGAAATAGAGGAACAAAGTTGAGAATAGACATTACCCAACTTCAAATCTTACTAAAAAGCTACAATAATCAAGCAAGTGTGGTATTGCTGAAAAAATAGGCATATGGATCAATGGAACAGAATAAAGAGCCCAGAAAGAGATCCACGTAAATATAATTAACTAATCGTTGACAAAAGAGAAAAGAGAATACAATGGAGCACAAATGGTCACTTTGATAAATGGTGCTGAACAACTAGCTATCCAGATGCAATAAATAAACAAACAAAAAGACTGACAAATCTAGACACAGACCTTTCACTCTTCACAAAAATTAACTCAAAATGGGCCACAGACCTAAAAGAAAAATGTAAAACTAGGGAAATCATAAGAGATAATATAGGAGAGACTTAGAAAACTTCAGTGTATCTATGACATTTTAGATACAACATCAAAGGTATGATTCAGGAAACAAATAATAAGCTGCACTTAATTAAATTTAAAAACTTTTCTGTGACAATGTCAAGAGAATGAGAACATCGAAAGAATGAGAAAATATTTGCAAAAGATGCATTTGATAAAGAACTACTATCCAAAATGTAAAAAGAACTCTTAAATCTCCACAAGAAGAAAACAAATAACCTTATTAAAAAATGGCCCAAACCTTAACAGACTCTCATCAAAGAACATGTATATATGACAAATAAGCATATGTAAAGATACTCCAAATTGTATGCTATAAGAGAAATGCAAATTCGTAGAACAGTGAGATACTATTACACATCTATTAGAGTGGTCAAAATTGGGAACACTGATAACACACCAAATGCTGGGGAAGATATGGTGCAATAGGAATACTCATACATTACTGGTGGGAATGCAAAATGGTACAGCCACTTGGGAGGACATTTGGAAGTTTTTCACAACACCAAACACATACCATAAGATCCAGACATCATGCTCCCTGGTATTCACCTAAAGGAGTGAAAAATTATGTCTACAAAAAAATCCTACACATGGATGTTTGTAACAGCTTTATTTATAATTGCCAAGACTTGGAAGTAACCAAGGTGTCTTTTAGTAGGTGAATGGATACCTAAAGTGTGGTACATCCAGATAATGGAATATTATCCAGCACTAAAAAGAAATGAGCTATTTTACCCTGAAAAGACATGGAGGAAATTTAAATGCACATTACAAAGTGAGAGAAGCCAGTCTGTAAAGGCTGAATGAGGTAGATGTGAATTCCCTGGAAATAAAAAGGAATGTTAGAAGGACCGAATGGTACAGAAAATTAAATGATGCTGATAAGATTATTTTTAATGTCAACATTCAATATTGTTGATTGGTAAATCACTTTATCTGGTTTTGAAACATTAAATGGTATGTTGCCTTCTTAATTACTAAGCTGATGAAAATACTGTATGTTGCATTAAAAATTGATTAGCCAGATACATTCTTTTTTTTTAAATATTGCGGAGAAAGACATGGTTTCTTTTGGAAAGGTTCTGCTTTAAATTATAGTCTGAAAATACATAAAGAGGAAAGGAGAAGCACAGGCAGATGCTGAACATAATGGCCCTCCATTTATAACAGAGAAGAAGGGCAAAGCTCCCATAACAGTGTTACTTGGGAACTAACCAACAGACACTTGTGCGATGCTCTTCTACAAGTACCTGAGGATGTTAAAGCCTCCCTGTGGGCTCTCTTTTTCCTTATTTTGAAACTGAAAAACACTGTTTTGAATTTCTTCTTTGTGCAAGTTGGCCAGCTTGGTTGCAAAAAAGGAGAGATGTTTCCAGCCTAATGGATATCTTAGAGAACTTATTTCCCAGCTTTCTGGAAGGAGCTGAAGCCAGTGGAAATGTTACAACCCTGAAAGGTAACCCAGCCCTTTATGACAGAAATAACTCAGATACAAAAGTACTCTTTCCTGAGATTGTTGTGCCAATTGGCATTGCAATTTAAAAATTCCACTGGGGAGAGATCTCAGCCCTGCTGATGTAATTACTAGGCTTTGCCTGACCTTATTTGTTTAGATTTTCCTGTATTGAGTGTTGCTACGAATTCTGCCTAAATTTATTTAGTAGTATTGAAAGAAAAAAATATGGCACTGACTATTTTGGTTAAAAATAACAAAAGCAAAACAGGATTTGTACAGCTAAGAAAAGATCTTGTTAGAGAGACAACTTATTTATTTATTTATTTATTTATTTTAATTCCCAGATGCTTGTCTGGTCATTCAAGCCAAATGAAGAGAATTGTTAGTAATTAAAAAGTAATTCACTGAAGTGAGTGCAGCTGTAGCAATGGCTTTACTGCCAGACTCGATGTGATCTATAGAAGCAAATTGCAATTGTTTTAAGTGAAAAAAATATTCTGTACTTATGAGGATAAATCTGAAATGTTCATTTCATTTATAAAAATTTGGGGAATTTTTAGCAATGAAATTATAAAGAAGAAAGGAAAGTTTGCCAATTTGAAAAATATTAGCCTCACATATGTATGCATCTGAATAATTATATAAAAACTACTCTAAAATAAGCAAGTGAATACCATACAGCCATTTTATTTCCTATTTTAGCCCTTGGGTTTAAAAGGATTATAAATAAAGAGCCTGGAAAGGGAGGAAAGAAAAAAAGCATTTAAATTATTTATTTATTTTGACTTTTAAATATTGATAATACTTTTAAACTTGGTATTAAAATATCACTAAAGCTATGAATATTTTATTAACACTCTTTGGGCATTTTATTTGACACATATTGTTTTTATGACCTTCAAATCAAAGATTTCTGCTTACTTTCCATACCTACCTGAGGGTGTGTTTCCTTTAGTTGGTATCTCCCAGATTCCTTGGTGCTGTTGCTTGCTTTATCCTGTCAACACTTTGAACTTTTTTTTTTCCTATTTTGGTACTTAACCACAATTTTGAAACTACTTATTTTTATTTTTGTCTTCTCTAAAAGACTATTATTTTTTGACGGTCAGAGCAGAAAATATTTTTGCCTATTGTCACACATCACTGTATAGCAGAGTCCAGGCACGCAGGAGGGCATTGGCAAAAGTAAACTGAATGAAGAGAGTAGAGTAGAGGAATGATAAATCTTATATAGACTCTTCTGATTTATTTTTATTTACCAGATTTTTTGCTGAAATGTATCAGCACTAATTTTAATGCATAAGAAATATTTGTACATGGGTTGTATTTATTAATGAAATGTTGATTACTTGCAAAACAGGTGGTTTATTGTTCTACTTTTATTAAATATATGCATTATTTAAACATAAGTTCAAATTATATATATATATATAAAATTAATTATATATATATATATATAAATCTTTACAAAGCTTTATTGAAACCTGTACATCAAGGTGACAATAATTCAGTGTTTGGAAAACAGTACCAAAAAAAGGGTATCCCAGACTCAGGTTTACCAAATAAATACTGGAAACCAGGGAGCGTGTTCCTCCATCTCTCGGCAGGAACACGGGGCCTAACAGTAGCTTCTGCTGACTGGGGGCCAGGAACCTGTGCTAAAGGGCACATCTGCAGCATCTCCCCAGAAACCATGCCAAGTGTAAAGAGGTTTGCTTTGGTCCAAAGAATGTCTTCCCGACACAAATTTAGAAGGCTGCTGTCAAGTTCTAAGCTCCTTCCCAAGTAAGCAACAGCAACTGCTATAGCCTTCATTGCTAGGTAGAGACAGAGGTCCTGAGCAAGGTAGCACAGGCTAGAGTAGGGTGCTTCTCTAAAGTTTTCATGGTAACACTGCCACCTCATTACGATTAGAATAAAAAGCTGCACAACCCTCCAGCGAACAGTGGTCAGTCCTCAGAATCATCTGGCTTAATGGAGAAATCCAGCAGCAGTTTTCAAAGTCTGTTCTAAAAACAGATTATTGGTGAATACACTTCACATGATCTATATTCTAGATGGGGTGATTTTAAAATTTAAATTATATTCACTGAGAAACTGCATTAACCACAATTTAAAGCAAATTTATTAGATTGTAAAATTCTAAAACCTAAAGGATAGACTTAATCTCTTTCAGAGTACATATGTATATACGTGAAAACTTCATGGATCTCAATTATAAAACACTACCTTTAGAACTGTTCATAAACTTCATGTTGGATCTGTAAGTTAAGTTATGAAATAAATAAGTCCTCTCTATTTAAAACACAAAATATTTAAAAATAGAATTCAGAGATTTTAATAGCTATTATTGTTTTAGAAGTTATTAAAAAGAACAAAACAAAATTGTACATGAATATAGTAATAGGTTGTTGCAAACGTAAAGGGGTTAAAAAGAGACACATGGATAATTCTAAATTAAAAATTAAAAGACATCTGGAACAACTGGGTGACTCAGTCAGTTAAGCATCTGACTCGATTTCAGCTTAGGTCATTATCTCAGAGTTGTGAAACTGACTCAGGCATTGGGCTCCATACTGCTGAAGATTCTCTTTCTCTCGCTCTCTCTCTGCCCCTCCCCACCTCTCTAAAAAAAATCCATTAAAAAAATTAAAGCACAGTCACTCATTCAGTAAATGTGTTCTGAGACATTCGATTTACTAGTTACTGAAAATACAAAAATATATTTGGCATTTGCTTTTATAGTTTACTTCCTAGGGTGGGTGGGGCAAGAAACAATAAACATGAATAAATGAATAAATGAAGGAATGAATATTAGGTAGTAATATGTGAAATGTAGAAAAATAAAGAGAAAATGACAACTGGAGGTCAGCTGATAAAAGTCTATGTGAGTAGAGACTTGAAGTACAGGAATGAATAATCTGGCTAGCCAAGGAAGAGCCTTTTGGGGAAGAGGGAAAAGTTTGGCAAAAGGCCCCATGGCAGGACGATCCCTTGATTGTCCCCAAAACAGGGTAATTTGTGTGCCTGAAATAAAATGAGTGAGAGAGAGACAGGTAGAATGTCGGCTTAAAGAAGTGACCCCCTCCCCTCAAAAACAGGAAGCGGCCCAGCACAGCATAAAGTAGGACCATGTAGCTTATCAATAACATCTTGCATTAAGAGAAAATTGTTAAGACACTGGGTGGTTTGGAGTCAAGGAACATGTCTAATTGTTTAAAAAAAGATTATTTCTGCTTTGTCAAGAGTAAGTTATAGAAGGCCAAAAATGGAGGCAGTGAGACTGGTTGGAAGCTTCTGTGATTAGAGTTCTGTATTTAGCTGGAATGCCCAGTATTATTTATCACAATCATCTTTCAAAATTCATAAAACATATACTGCATGACAATTCTGATTTCTTTGCATATTTCTTTATTTTTTCATGAAACTAGTTTTACCTTTTCTTCTGTTTTTGATACTATTTCTGTACTTTTACAGTCTCTTCACCTAATTAACATGATTAATACAAATACATGTAGCTTTCACTTACTATTTATGTACTATGTGGCATGTTGTGTATATAAATCACAACAATCTCCTGAGGCAGGAATTATTATGTCCTACTTATTAATGAAAAGTGAAGCACCTACAGGTTAATCAACCTGCCTAATTTTCTGCTATTAAATAGCAGATTTGACATTCAGATCCAGGTCTGTTTCCTAAAATGGCCTGCTATTTTTCCCCTGGACTAAGTGAAAGTTCCTAGTCACTGTGGCCTATTGATTATACCAGAATCTAAGAAAAGACTTACAGTGATTCTGAAAGAAAAAAAAAAATCCAAATTAGAAAGATCCCAGAATCCCAAAGTTAGAACTTTGGCTCAAAATATATTTACTGAAAATTCATATCTATATTGCTCAATTGTTTTCTAGAATAATAATAATATCTATAAAACATAGCCATGGAAATTAGAAATAATCTGTCTATTCTATAGCTTTCAGACTGTTATGGTGGATAAAATATTTGACCAAATTATTTATTTTTAAAATATTGACAGATGGGTCACACATTTCGCATACAAACTCTTCCCAGAACAAAGTATTGCTTATTACTTATGTTTTCTCAGTCTGTCTTAGACTATACATAAAAAATAAACTACTTTGAAATCTGTACATTGTCTCAACCATTTCTTTAGGAATTAAATGATTGTTGCTACTAAAATTTTTTTAAAGATTTATTTATTTATTTTAAAGACAGAGTGTGCAAGTAGGGGGAGAAGCAGAAGGGGAGGGCAGGAAAGAATCTCAAGCTGACCCCAGAGCCACCCAGAGTGAGTGTAGACATGCACTGCTCAGTCTCAGAATGCTGAGATTACGACCCCAGCTGAAACCAAAAATCAGGTGCTTAAGTGGCTGAGCCACCTAAAAATTAGATTTGAGATAGTGCAGTCTTTCTGTTAGCATGGCAATAAATATATTCAGTTTCTGGCATTTAGTGAGAAAGAAATTTAAGACTAACATAGTATTTGCATATGTAGTTCATGTCTGTGAAAAACAGTGTGTGAAGCCTTGTAAATCTACAAAATAAAGAAATACTGGTAATTTATCCTGATACACTTGAATGGACTGATACACTTGGATGACCAAAAATGTATTTTTCAATGTATTTGTTGCAAAGTGTTGCTGGATGTCTGATTAAGTTACCCACTATTTTTCAAGGAATTAACAAGTGAGATATAAAAAAAATGTTTTTTCAATCAAATATAATTTTTCCTTTTTAATATTGGCATAGTAAGCTAAAAGTAATATGCATTTTATTTTTTTTATTTTTTATTTTTATTTTTTGCATTTTAAAAGTATAGAAAATATGACTTGACTAAGAAGTAATCAATGAGAGAAGTGGTCTTACTGGGGAAATTCAGAGTATATCTCTTCTAAAAAATTAGTAACTGCTGTTTATATGTATATGAATTTTCTTGTATCTTTTTGTTTTGTTTGGTAACTTTTTAAAAATTGTACATTCTCTGTAGAAAATGTAATGAGTTTCTGAGAATTGTTGAAATGTTCTCTTTTTTACATGCCTTACATATTTCTGAGGATTTATCGAAAATATATGTTGAAGGGTATCTTCCTAAGAAATCAACAGATATGTTATTTATCTTAAATATTTAAAATAAATAGATATTTAAAATAAGATATTTGAAATAAGTGGGACACCTAGGTGGCTCAGTGGTTAAGCATCTGCCTTTGGCTCAAGGTGTGATCCTAGGATTGAGTTTTACATTGGGCTCCCTGCAGGGAGCCTTCTTCTCCCTCTGCATATGTCTTTGCCTCTCTCACTCTGTGTTTTGCATGAATAAATAAATAAAATCTTTTAAAAAAAGATATTTAAAATAAGTAAAATATTTAAAATACCTACTTTCTCCAGGAAAGGAAAATAAATCTTTCACTAACTGAAATTAGTTTTTTAAGTGAAATCTTCCCTAACTTAAAGGTATATTTAATAAATTAAATTTATATTGATTTGTCAAACCTATAGTCAAAGTTTTCAAGTGTTCCTTTATAGTATCCTTGGGGATATCTGGAATAGTAGTATCCCAAACAAGGGAAATGAGAGTCAGGACTTTGACCTCGTTTATTTGCAGCCCAGAAAAAGGTCACGGACACTGCAAGACATACAGGATCTTATGTTCTACATTAAGACATTGGAGTATGTTCTAATGGAAATAGGAAGCATTGAAAGGCTTGAGCAGAGCAGTGACAATCTGAATTGCACTTTAATCAGTACATTTAATTATTCATTGAAAAAAATAAATGTCAGACATTCCAGATTAGTAAGGGACTTACTTATTCCTTTAAAGAATGGAATTGGAAAGCTAAAATGTTTCTCATATTTCAGTGACATTCAGAATTCTGGACATAAATTCAATCTTTAAAATGTTTTCTAGCACCTGACTTGGTAAGTGAAAATCAATCATATGTCATCAAATTCTTTCCCATTTTCCCCAGCACAAAACTCTGCCAACTTTACCTTCACTGTGACAAATAAGATAAAACAAGAAAACAAACAAAAGAAATTCTGGGAAATTTGCTTGCTAGTTTTTTGTTTTTTGTTTTTTCTTACAGTGAATAGAAATTAATTTAAACCATAAAGGAGCAGATTAAGTATATTCTCTAAATGTTACACTCTGCTGCTTGATGAACCTAGCCACTTGAAGAAGGTAAGGACTTTATCATACTGGGTTAACACATATTTTATATATAAAATAATTTATACTGTGGGACGTTTTGCCTTTCTTAATGCTTGTAGATATTGTATTTTCTTGTGGATGGGTAAGGATGGATTGTGAAAGGGAGATTGGGACACTTATACTTAAAACTGTATTGCATGTAATTATGACAACCATTTATAGTAGCAAACCTCTAATCCAATTTCCATTTAACTGTATTTATGCCTTGCTTGTTAGCTACCTAAAATCCATACGTTTCTGGGTATTTTTTCCTTACACAGAGACGTTTATCTAACTAGTTTATTTCTTTCAAAAACATGAATTCAGGGCTTATAAGTTGCATGTCAAATGATTCTTCTAAATAAAGACTATTTGTCCCCAAAATATACCAGTTGATAAAATAATTTTCATCCTGTTATACATGTAAGTCAGGAAGGAAATACACTACAATATTTAATGGAATTATATATGAAGTCTTATTCATGGTCTGAAATATTGTACAGTTAGAAAAAGTGATTGAAAATACATTTATACAGTAGATGCACATAAGCATAGTTCTTCTGCCCTAATTTATCACTGTTAGTGGGAACATGTGGAATTATAGAACCAGATAATTTAAAGGAAATTTCAGCAAACACATTGTACATACTTCCGTGAGTAATTAAAAAAAATCTTTATTTTTAAAGAAATAGTGAAATACACATTGGAAATTTCACATCTGAGGTTTTCAAAGGACATGCACATAAATTAAAATATTCATTTTGCACTAATATCGTGTAATATGAAGGAGAAAGCACCTATTATTTTCAGCTTACTATTAAGCAATGAATTATTATTTTTAAAAAGGATTTTATTTATTTTTTTGAGACAAAAAGTGAATAGGAGAGAGCAGGAGCGAAGGGAGGGGCAGAGGAGAAACAGACTCCCTAAGTGGAAGCCCCAGTGTGGGTTTGGATCCTGAATTACAGGATCCTGAATTCCAGGATCATGACCTGACCCTAAGGTAGACACTTAACCAATTGAGCCACCAGGTACCCTGGAAGATACCCAATGAGTTAATATCTAAATCCAAGGTTACCTGTCCAGTAAGTAATCAAGACAAGAATAAATTCCTTAACTATGCTATCTTCAATTCCTCATTATGTCTTCAAATTGCTAAGGGAATGTGAAAATGACACTTCAAAGTAAAATTAAACTTATATTTTGTTTCTATTATTGATTGAATTATTCCTTATAGTATTTCCTTAAATGCTAAATTTATTTTTATATATTCTTTTTATTTAAGTTCTAAGCAAAATTAAATATGCAATATCACCTTCTATAGCACTGTAGTTGAGATGACAAGATCATATAAATGAAAACTGAAGGTCTTTTAATTTGTCCTCACTCTTATGAATAGATTCTGGTAATTCTGAGTTTTGGTGCAGCTTTGAAATTCAATTTGAACCTAGTTCCATTTAACTAACAAACATGCAAATTAAAAATCTGCATTTCTTCCCAACAAAGCACAAATGGAGTTTGAGATATGTAAATATTTTATTCAAAAGCAAAAGAAATGTTCGAAACAGGGACTCCATCTCAGCAGTTTTGACATATTAGTGGGTTTCCCTTCAACTTCTCACTACTCATCACAGGCTGTTCAACTATAATCTACCTTCCAGCTTATTAACCTGTAATGTTTTTATATTATATGACTCAAGAATAAAGTTTTATGAATATTTTTGATCAACCAATTCAACTCTGCCTTACCTAAAATAGTATTGCTTTCCAAATATACAAAATACAAGGATTTTATATCTTTTGGATATTCTAATAAAAGCAGAAATAATCTATTGAATTGAAAATAAATTAAAGACCTTAAATTAAAGACCTTTCTATTTCATTCATTCATTGATTTAATAAATATTTAGTTTCTATATGTGGTGAATATTAAATAAAAGGAATTAAAGAACCTCAGTGAACTAGGCAGGCTTTCCATAGTCTCATATTGGTTATGGGCAGTTTACTAATAGTGTCTATAAAAAGGGGACCAGCAGATGTTGAACACCTCTGGAGCTCAAGAAAATAGATTATTATTAGACACAATCAATGTATTGGAGGTAATTGATTAAAGGGTATACTGAGGCCACTTGAAATAATATAGTAAATTATAAGGAGTTATACAAATTTAGATAGTATTTTTCCTAATGTGTGTGTTTGTGTAATTTTGCATATGATAATAAGGCACATTTTAAAAAATTAGATTCAATTTCTATTATGTTGTATTGATAAGACTGTTTAAATGTTAATTTTTAAATGCTATATCTTCAACAAGTGTTAGAAGATGATTTATGATTAAAAAGGGAAAGAAGATGAATTCTATTAAGGGAAGTATGAATTATTCTATCATTAAATCTAGATTTTATACTGCTTGGGAAGAAAAAAAAGTTGATTTCCTAATTTACACTGATAAAATATCTAGTAGTCTCAAAGCTGCTCAGAAGCAGTGTTTCTCAGTGCTAGGACTGTTGACATTTTGGGCTTGATAACTCTTTGTTGTGAGGACTGTTCATGTATTATAGAAATGGTTCGTATCATCTCTAGTCTCTCCCATTAAATTCAAATAGCTTCCCCAGCTCCTCTCTTCCAATTTGTTGTCAACTAAAAATGTCTCCAGACCTTGCCAAATGACCTTGCCTATGTGGGGTGCAAATCGCCTTGGCTGATAACCAATGATTTAGGAAAACCCTCAGCAAAGCATATTTTTGATAAAAGTTATTTTTTCCTTTTTTATCTTTTGCTTTCAAGGTCTAAATAATATTTGAATCAGTGTTTTAGAAAATGTAAGTTTAATGGGCATAAAGTCATTGTAGATTAAAAATGTATTATCTTATTATTATTTGTTGGGTATTTTAAACTATATTAAATATAAAATTTTTTAAAACTTAAAAAAGCACTTTCCTTTTCATTGTTAAATGTGTAAAATTGATAAACTTTGCATGAGAAACATGCAATTGCCTCATCTACTAAATAGATACTACTTTTAAAGTAAATAGTCATAGGAGAGCATTTTACACTTAGTATTGATTTAAATGAAACTAACTGAAATGTTTTACAGGCATCAAAACTTAATTCAAACACATTAATCTGTGCTTTTAACTTGAGTATTTTCTCATCCTATTTAAAAAAATTTATTATTGGGATCCCTGGGTGGCGCAGCGGTTTGGCGCCTGCCTTTGTCCCAGGGCGCGATCCTGGAGACCCCGGATCGAATCCCACGTCAGGCTCCCGGTGCATGGAGCTTGCTTCTCCCTCTGCTTATGTCTCTGCCTCTCTCTCTCTCTCTCTCTCTGTGACTATCATAAATAAATTTAAAAAAATTAAAAAAAATAAAATTTATTATTAAGGACTTATGTCTCCAAAAAGTCTATCAAATGTTATATTTCCATACATTTATCCTTCCACACTCTTTTATGTTTGTCGTGCTTTGTAAATGTAGCCAGGAAGAGTGTTGGTATAGTTGAGAAGAATGACTAGTTAAACTATTATGATTGCTGTTGCTTTATTGCATTCTATCTAATAATTGGCCACTTAATTTATATCTGAGAAATTATCTCTTAATCAATATTTCATGTGCAATATTCATGGATATAGTCCTACAAATACATGCATTTTTATTTTTATTTATTTTTATTTTTTTAAAGATTGATTTATTTATTCATGAGAGACTCACAGAGAGAGAGGGACAGAGACACAGGCAGAGGGAGAAGCAGGCTCCCTGCAGGGAGCCAGATGTGGGACTTCATCCCAGATCCCAGGATCACACCCTGAGCTGAAGGCAGACACTCAACCACTGAGCCACCCAGGCGTCCCAATGCATGCATTTTTAAAACAAAAGAAGTAAAATTGATGAAGACTATTTTATAATATCTTAAGGCTTTTTCTCATTATCTCTCAATATGTCATTAATTATTTTCATTTCATTTACTTAATTATCCCTCATCCCCATAAAAGTTATCTCTTAGTCATTCAGATTTTCAATGTTAATTTATTTGGAAACTAAGACATGACTTTAAGTTACTACTTTGGAAAGTGACTAATAAAACTTTATATTTATAATGAATTTACCATTTTTAATGAGCTAATTCTTTATTCATTATCATTGTTGGCAGTCTTTTCTAAGCTATCTCTGGATTCTTTATACTTAACAAGTAATTAAAGATTTCAAACTAAACACAATATTCCATGTGCAGCCTTACTAGTCTTTTCGAATTTATATGTTTATTTCTTATATTTATTTCTTATTGCTAGAAACCATATATTATGATAATAGCTATTTCTTGTGCCACTTATTATGTTTCTCCTCTTAACTTGTAACAGTCAACTAAGCATTCTAGCAGCACACCATTTACTAGTGGTAGGCAATTTCTCAGACGGATATGAAGTTTATAATGATATTTACTGTACTTGAGGCATTTCTGAATCCATTTAGGCTAGAAATAAATACAGCTGCTATCTTTTGGTTATCTGTGGTTACATGAGATTAGCAAAATTGGGATGCCAACACATTTGAAAATTTCTCTTTAGCTTTATCTTTTAAGGCATTTAATGGCAAATTTTAGTGATATTTTAATACCTCCTTTTTGTTATTATTTTAATGTTATTTTTCCAAAATTTAATACCAACTTTTCTAATCATATCAATATTCCATTCTAAACAGGTGAATAATTAGAACAGGACTGAAGCCTTTAGGATCACAGAAATAGCTCCCAGACAACTAAAAGGAAATAAATAGAAACATGTGGAAATCAAGGTGACAGTTGTAGGAAGATGCTCATTCTGGAGAGAGGGCGGTGGGTTGGAAGAAAAGATCCCTTGGAATCTTGATGGTAAACAGTAGAAGGCAACAAGTTGCAGATTTCAAGAGTCATAAATAAGCAAACATCTTTAAACAGATGAAACAGTACTCATAACCCCAACATAAAGCTGCCATATAGTAAAGACACTGTAATATAAAACAAAGTAATCCAGTAAGTACAAAAACCCTATGAGAACCATGTTACTAGAAGCACAGAATATTAAAATTCCTTTGCTTACTCACCATGTAGGCAAAAATACAAAGACATGTCAAAACTTTCACCTAGGGAGTTTGTAAAGAATCCTTATCTGTAGTAGTGATAGGTGTAGTCTTTTGGTAAAACTCATTGAGTACTTTTGAACTGCTTGTTAGAGTAGTTGAGATAATGGGTTATAACATCAAGAAAAATAGATGTGGTTCCTGTTTTCTCAGGGCTCAATCTTTAGCTAATGTCAAAAAGTTAGAGGTTGGATTTGGCATCCTCTATGTGGTAAGTATATATTTTCTCTAGATAGACTTAGTAAATAAAAAATTTAAGGTCATGAAAAAGTTGTTCACCATGATTATGGCCCAATAGTATTCTAACAGTCAATCACAGACAATTTCATGCTGTGAACAAAGGGGGAAAAATGGAAACAACTCTGACTAGCACTTTTTTTTTTTTACATCCCTGGTTCCAAAGGCTTGAACAGTATCTCTTTGGATAGATATACTTGAAAATAAATAGAATACTAGTAAATTCTCCTGGCCAGAAGATTGTGCTGTAAATCTGCTAATTCTTATACCTTGATTTAGGTCAAAACATTCATATGGGACTTAAGGCATCATTGAAATATGAAAAATGCTAGTGTCTTACCTCATGGCCAGACCTTTGTCCTGTTGTAGCTTGTCTTCCTCTCCTGTCATCTGAGTCTTATCTACTCCCAGTATCTACCCATAAGGTTACAGTATTCAACAAAGTTACGAATTACCCCTGATAATTATCAATTAAAGTGCCTCACCATGTTTCCACAGTTAAAGGTTACTAACCTCAGGAATTAAAATATTTTTAAAAGTATTGCCTTTATAATCAGTAATAGATAATTGTTTCTGCAGTATTGCTAAAGTTTTAGCATATAAATATCAGGAATTTTACCTCCCTTCATAATACATACTGAAGTAATCCCCAATAAATAGAGGTATCCTTATAAATTCAAACTAACCAAACTATAGTTGTAGGTAATAAGATGCAATATTTATTTCTATTGAAGTCCTCCCTTTTCTTTATAGCAAGTTAACAAAGTATCAATGGATTATCACTTAGAATTGCTGCCATTTTATTTTACTCTCATCTGTAAAAATTAGTTATAAAATAGGAGTTCCAACCATAGGAAGAGAAGTGGAATAAATGTACTTTGATCTACATCATTTGAAAAATGTAAAACTAATTCCAAATCTCTATTAACCTAGTTCAACAGAAAAATATCATTTCAGTCATCAATCTCAGCTTTTTTTTGTCATATCACCTTTTCATATTCTCATACAGGTTCTAGGGTTTTTCAAAATCTGCCAAAATTCTAAAGAAATCCTGTATTTCTATCTTCCCATGGGTTATTGATTCTTCCCTTGAAAGTCAATGATGACTTTGTAGCTTTCTGTGTTCTTCTTGAAAGAATGAAATTGGCCCAGTATCCAGCCTCCCTAGGCAACAATAAGGCATATTCACTCCTAAGATATGCCATACACTCAGGGGAACATGCCAATATGATGAATGGCCAAAAATCTACATATTTTAGTGAAAATATGCAATAAAATTTAACTGGCTGAAAGACAATTTACCAAGTGGCCAAGTCATTAAATTGAAAAACTTAGCTATTTACCAAAAATATTATACTTTCTAAGTATTTGAAAATTCCTAAGGTATATAGAATGTCATAGTCTTCACAGCATTTGAGTTTTTCTTCTGAGTTATAATTGTCAGGTTCAGAGTTACAGTTTAATTTTAATTGCAATTTATTTTCTATTTGCCTGCTATCCTTTTGCCTTACCACTTCCACTGTGAACAAACTACAGTATGCTCAAGGTTCTTACAGAGTTCAGGCTTATGATATTTGATGGTGCATTTCTTGTGAATTTTGACTTACAAGTGTTTACAAAGGGTGAATGTTAATATATTTGTAAATTGTGAAATTTTCTCAATTTCAACACATTTTCAATCCTAATCCAGAAATATAATTGACCTTATCAAATATAGTTTGTGTACATTGAAAAGAAACATGAGATGTTCAGTGTCTGAGATATGAATGTCTATACTTTGGCACTCAAATCAGCTAACCCTCAAAACCACAGCTAACTAGCTGAAACAATGTTCTGAAATTTAAAACACACACACATTAAAATTAAAACTGAACAAACACTTCAAAAATATTCAGACTGTTGAAACCATCACATGCAGTAAAATTTGCTAAAGGCTGCAAATATTTAACAGGGATATGTTCTGTGATAACATGTAACTTGACAAGCATAATGAGTTGTTTTGAGTGAATTTATTAACAGTAAAATAGTTTCCAAAATATAAGGCACTTCTCCAATAGGGCACTTAGCAAAATCTCGTAAATAAGCTAGGGCTTTCATGTACATATAAAACTAAAATGTGTTTGTAGTAGCTTCCCCTACCTATCTTGAAAAACCTTCTTAGGGGGATCCCTGGGTGGCTCAGTGGTTTAGCGCCTGCCTTTGGCCCAGGGCGCGATCCTAGAGTCCCAGGATCGAGTCCCGCGTCAGGCTCCTGGCATGGAGCCTGCTTCTCCCTCCTCCTGTGTCTCTGCCTCTCTCTCTCTAAGTCTATCATAAATAATAAATAAATAAATATTTAAAAAAAAGTCTTAGACAAGGATATATGAAATGCCTGATTCTTCCTTTGGAATGGAAGATAAGAGGAAAATGTTTACTAAAAATGGAAAAGAAATATAACTTGAAATTTCAATGCATCATTTTGCTATGTCAGAATATAATGAGATTACAAACAATGCACTTGTAGCAAATTGTGTAACCCATAAATGAAAATGATCAACCCATTAAATGATTGATTCCCTGACTTATACCTGCACAACAAAATTATTTAAAATCCTTTGGGGTTAAAGACATCGGATTGTATAAACTCATTGCCCATTATATAAAAGTGAATCTGTAGAAGAGATATAGTATATTTATACCTTCTCAATGTTTAATTGTTGCTGAAATGTAGCTGCTTGATATTTTCAGTGAAGTGTTACATCTAGTCTCCTTGCCAAAGTTAAAAAAGGAGAGGGTTTAGGAAAAGGACCTTGAGAGTATGATAAAAGACCCAATCAAACACGTATTTTGCAGTAAACTGCGGTTTGCTTCTTCTTGAACCATTTAAGGAACAGAGTGAACTCACCCACTTTTGTATCCCTCAGACAAGTTCATTAGAGACCATTGAAAGAAATTTTTTGCTTCTCTCAGATTACAACACACTTTTAATGCAAATCCAATAAATCATTCATATTTTCAAGTTTATTTGCAATTGTAATTTAGGCACAATTTAAATACCATCAATAAGGTTATTATGTAGCTTTACAGCATACATAACAAGAATGCAAATTTGCTGCTCAATATCATTGCTAATGGATTTTTTTTTCTTTACAGTTCTTCATGCTTTCGTTATGCATTTTCTAAATCAACCACTGCTAAAATTGTCCATGATGTGGTCCCTGGTTCCATGGAAGTGACCTTACTTTCACTTGTACCTGTTTTGCCTGCAGCCTGACACCTCAGACTTCATTGTGTATTCTGTTCTAGTGCCTCTGTCGGCTCTGTTGCACTAGTTGTGACACCAACAATGATGTGCAGCCAGCATTTCTGCCTTCTAGATGTTTTTGTTATGAGTCTTCTCTAGATTTTAGGAAATGTTCTTATAAGAGTTCAACATAACCGTTCAGCTGATTTAGGATTTTAACACTGAATTTGCCTAAATTTCATTTTCTGGTAATTTTATCCAACCTTCTATGTAATGCATAGATTCTCTTTTTAACATGTAGTATCAAAGCAGGCTGAAATTTAAGCAAATTCTCTGACTCACTTGCAGCATCAGTTTCAAATGTAGAAAGTGAGAGCAATTGTCAGTGATGTGATACTCCTGGAATTATGTGTAACATTTGTTAAATTACCAAAATGTCATTTTTTCCTGAGGAAAGATAATTAAATGTGTGTGGTTATAATGATTATAATAATACTGATGATCTGATGGATTACACTGCATAGGAGAGAAGTTGGATCCATATTTGAGATATTAGAAATTGAAATATTATATATCACCAGGACAAAAGCTAGACTTTAAAAATATTTGGGGTCATAAAAAAGGAAAAATTATTCCAGCAATGTAAAGAATATAGAATAGATGCCAACCCTCTAAAACTAGGGCTTAGATACTATGGATACTGTTGACAGTCTTCTCTTTTATGCAAAGTAAACAGGCATGTGTGTGCTCTCACACATATACAGTAACACATATACATACATAAACAGGGTTGGCATTTGCCATTGAACAAGCATAGATATATAAATAGAACTTTATAATCAGAGAAATGGCCCTGTTTCTCAGTGACATTGGGCAGGTGTCTATACAAAATAATAAAGCAAAACAAAACATCATATTTATAAATATACATATATTTCTAATTCTATAATTCAATGTAAAATAATAACCCTACGCTTTGGCTCATGGTGAACAGAAGAAACTAACAACCTAAGCAACTAAATAAGGTTCCTTAGTTCTTTTAGCATTTTTCTTTCCCCTATCCTGACCCCTGTCTTCCTTAGGCACACTATCCACCACAGCCTTTCACCTAATATGAGTGACACGTGTGTATATATATGCTTATCCAAAATTGTCTGATACTGTTTCATGAATGTATCTGCTTATAATTTACATAAGTGATACTTTTCTTTAATCTCATTGCATTTTAATTTCTGTTGCTCAACAATTTGTTATGAGTTATGCATGTATGCATAGCGTTCTGTTATATAAATCTACTTCACTTTAATTATTTACTGTATTTATCTTTAGTTGGCAATAACCCTCAGATACAATGTAAAGATGCCAGAAAATATTGGGTTTCAGTGCCCATTTCGTCATTGCTAGTTTTCATATTTAACTGATGGAGGGATAACCCACAGTCATTACCAGGGAAAATCTTCCAATTCTATAGAAACTAAAATTGACCCAATTAATAATTTTTTAAAGTCATTGGATGAAAAATATAGATACCTGTGTGGCTTCTTCATAAAGAAATTTCTCTTTTTGTGAAATCTAGAAGTCATGTTGCAATTTCAAGAGCAGTGTGGAACTTCATGAGACAATGATAGGCTTTTAAAGTCAACACAGTTTGAGACTTACCTCAGCTGCTGTTTATAATATCCATGTTAACATATACATTTTTCCTCGTTCCTTTTTTTTTTAAAGATTTTATTTATTTATTCATGAGAGACTCACACAGAGAGAGAGAGAGAGGCAGAGACACAGGCAGAGGGAGAAGCAGGCTCCATGCAGGAAGCCCGAGGCGGGACTCGATCCCAGGTTTCCAGGATCAGGCCCTGGGCTGAAGGCGGCGCTAAAACTGCTGAGCCACCGGGCTGCCCTTTACTGGTTCTTTTAGATAAAAGTTTTCCTGTTTAAGTAATAAGTGGTCAGAATTGTTACTTTTCTTTTCTCTCGAAAAAGCCATCAATATGAACCCTTATATATTTATAAAGAATTATTTTGATTAACTTTAGCTGCCATTCTAAAGAAAATCCAGTAACATTGATTTAAATAGGAGAGAAGCTTATTTATTGTTCTACAAAGCTCTTCTCATCTACTCCACTACTCTGGCATTACATCAGAATCTTAAGCAGGAGGAAGTAGGAGAGAGGGGACAAGTGGAACTTCTGAGTCATCTCTTAAAGTTTCCAGGAAGTTCAGCTTATATTTTGTTAGTCAACACTTACTCATGTGGCCATGCAATATGACTCAAGGTGGGCTTGTCTTTATTCAGGCAGCTGTGTGCTCAGGATTGGGGAACTATTTGCTGCTATAGAAACAGGCTGTTTCCTGAAAATACGGCCCATTTTTGTAATTCTTTGTGTAGCTCTATGTTCTTTGCTCCTTTATGTCAAACCAGTAACTTTATTCATTACTACTTTTGACTTCAGAATGAGCATTTCAATTGCAGATTTTTTTTTTTCTGTAGTTCTTTGAGCTGTGTCAAGGATAGTTCTCATCCTTTGCTGTGCTTCTTGTCTTCACTTCTACACAGATAACTTCTGCTCAGCCTCAGCTGCTTTTGGCAGCCCCAATATGTATTTTTGAGTTTGGGATTATATTTATCTCCAAGATTCTCTAAAAATGAAATTTCTGAGTTCTTCAAAAATTCAAAAATATATTCTTATCCTTTTGTAAAGTTTCCAAGAGGATAAGAAGGAAATGCTGAAATACAGTCTTGTTTAAAGCAGATGTTCTTATAAGTATTTTAAATTCTGTTCCAGTGATAGAAAAAAAGGATAATAAAGGCAATTTTAGTTAACTTGGAAAGAAAGAGTAATTAACAAGAAGTTGAATATGTTTTCTTATAGAAGTCCATTAATACCTAGATAATAATGTGATTATAGTCCTTGTTACATCAGAAGGAATATAGTAAATAGGAAAGAGAAAGGAGACACTTGAAGAAGCAAGTTGTCATACTACATGGAAATGATCTTTCAACATTTTCTAGACCCATGAATTTTGGAGGAATCTATTTTCCATCCTTTGCCATGTATTTGTTCTAACTAGAAGTATAGAATAACTGTGACATCCTAACAACCAGCTGCAGTTAGCATCAATGTCATTGATATCATTAATGTAATAAATCAGTGTAACAGACCAGTCCAGCAGCATGGAGAGGTGAGCAAGATTGCTCCAAATTAGACTACATTGTAGGATTATGAGAGTTGCATAGCTATAAGGTAGGGCAGTAAAGACATATTATTGGTAATTCAGCTGAAAGAAAAGCACTTTTCATGATTTTTACCAACAAATAGAGAGGAAAAAACATTTTCCAGATCAATAGCTGCATACCGAGTGCTAGCTTAGGGATATGTTAATTTATTCCAGCTATGAAGCTTCATCTGTAACAGCAGCTGCAATTGGAGTCAATAAGGGATTGAGATGATAATAATCCATCATTATTCTCCAAGATCCATCTGGATTGTTTATGATCCCTGTAGACAAGCTAAACGAGAATGTAGCATGAGTCACCATCTTTTAGATTGAGTGGCACTAACCTTGGCAGTACCATCACAATTGATTTGGAATTATTGTTTTGTAGATAGAACCAGTTCTAATGGCTTTTTAAAAAAACCTTTCTTATTGTAAGATCCCAGGGAATCAATGTGGAAATTATGCCAGTTGTTAAGTGTGACTATTCCAAATTATGGGGAAATAACATTAGGATGTGTTCAAGGATCTACCAGGTCCTCTGTGAAATGGGTCCATTGCTCAATTAACCTTCATAAGCCTCAAATCTGACTAGTGGAATACAATGGCATTTCAGGTGTCCTGGATTAAGGTCATCTCAGAGTCCAGCAATCTCTCAAAAATCTGATTATTTTCTCTTTGCCAGTACACAGTCACCCTAGTAAATGGTCACAGTTATTTGAGGGAAGGGAAAAAGAAATTTTAAGTGTTCATTTTTTGGCTTTATGGAAGGGTCCCTCCTTAAGGAGACTTGGCCTTTCCTTTAATCAAGAGAGGGTAGGCTTAAGTCTTAGAATTCATTTAGAGACCATGATTCTCTATTATAGTGATTTAAATACTTTTGTTAATGAAATTTAGAGTTTAGTCACTCATACGAATTTAGTAGACTACCCATATATTTCATTTTAGAAATACAATGTTCAACTAGTCAGTGCTAAAAATGTTGTCAGATTATTCTGATTTTTAGACTGTCACTCATTATGGTAAACATGCATACCTTGTGTTTGACAATTAAGAGTCACAACTTGGTCCAGACCTGATTATCCTCATTAAATTTGGAGAGTTTAGTTCTGTGGCAGCAGTTCCACTATCATTTCTGGCTTACACAGAATAGCCATCATAGAACTATTCAAGCATGGAAGGGTTCTACTCATGAATGTATTTTCTAGACTTGAAAAGGACTGTCCTTTGTAACCTCTGTAGGACATAGTTAGCAAGTTTTATATGATAAATTCATTCAAGTCTACCCCAGCATTTGGATACCTTCATATACAACAAACTTGAGAAGTTCTGATATTTCCTCTTCATTTAGCATAGTATAGTGCAGATTTGGGTCCAAATCAAACAAGCAAAATATTAGAAGTACTGTCAGCCAGTTAAGTCAAGCCATCATTTGCTCAAATTTATTGAACACTGCTATGATATTGAGATGAATATTGAACGTGGAATATCTATTTTGTAAATCTAAATTTAGCCTAATGTAACATATTCTTAAACCTGACTTAAAGCTTTTAGAATTGATTTCAACACATGACCCTAGGTTTTTGTAAACATACATGTGCAAAATCTTGGTAATCGTTTTGTCTATATTAGACCTTCTCATGGCCATTCTTTGTACTTTATTCTCTGGCCTTGTTGGAATTTAAGCCCAGTGATAGATCTAGAAGTAATGGGTTGTGGGTCATTAGACCTTGAGGAAGATCAGAAGTCTTTGGAATAACAGTACCACAGTGGAGGTCACTAAATTTTTTCAGGCAAAAGTAGACCAACTCCTCAAAAAGGAAGAAAATAGTGTTTCTACTGGCAAAAGAAGATTTAGCAAAAATTTTAGAGATTCAGTCCCTGGCATAAAAGCATATGCCCATCACAATTTTCAGTGCCTCATTCCTTCCTAAACATTGGCTTTTTCATCCCTACTTAAAAAGGATGCTTTCACCTCCAGTTTATAATTACATGTTCCTCACATTTTGAGCTCTCATTGACAGCATCCTGCAAGCCCATAGTTTTACTAGCAGTCTGTTCAAAGAAATTTAAGCTTTCTATATAATATTCCTCAAAATTCTTCTAGCCTCTGCCCGTTACCTGATTCCAAAACCTCTCACACATTTTTAGGAACTTTTTACAGTAGCACCCCACTTCTAGGTAACAAAATATCTATTAATTTTCTATTATTTCCCAACAAATTACCATACAAGCAGTTGCTTAAAGCAACATGGATTTATTGTGTCAAGGTTGCTGTGAATCAGGAGTCTGAACATAGATTAACTGGATCCTCTGATTAGAGTCTCATCAGGCAGAAATAAGGTCGCCCTTGGGCCTGCTTTCCTATCTGAGACTCAGGTCCTCTCCTAGACTTATTTGGATTGTTGGAAAAGTTAATTTCCTTTGGTTGTAGGAATGAGCTCCCTATTCTCTTATTTGTTGTTCACCAGGACTATCCAGGACTATCCTCAGCTACTATATAGACTTTCAGCAGTTCTTTCCATAGCATTGCAGTTTGCTCCTTCAAGGTCAGCAGACAAATTTTCTGTTTCACCTTGTTTTAGGAAAATTTAGTCAGCAAATTAGATCAAGCCCACCCAGTATAATGTCCTTTTGATTATTTAAAGGCCAACTGATTAGGAAATTAATCAAGAGAATGATATCCTATTATATTCACAACTTCTGCATTCATGTAAGGAGGAGGGATTATAAAAGTTATGAGCAGCAAAAGGCAGGAATCTTATTGACCATCTTAGAATTTTGCTTATGACACCCAGTGAACAAGAAAATATCAACAAAACATTATATTTATCTTTATGAAATGTCTAAGACAGCAACTTATTGATCCTCCGAAGTTTTATTTCCCATAGATATTTAATATAGGTGTCTACAGGTGATAATTTAATTGCTTTGCCACTTCATGCCATAGACTACCAATGGCCATTTTACCATAGGAAACAGTGTCATTAATTTTTTTTAAAATTACTTATTCATAAGAGACACACAGAGAGAGAGGCAGAGACATAGAGAAGAAGACTCCATGCAGGGGATCTGATGTAGGACTCAATCCTGGGACTCCAGGACTACGCGCTGGGCCAATGGCAGGCACTAAACCTCTGAGCCATCCAGGGATCCCCCATTAATGTTTTTAAATACAATCAGGTAGAAACCACATCCAGATAGCCCAGACCCAATTTAAAGAACCCATCATCAAGATCCTGTTCCTGTGAAATCTACTTATTTTTCTAAAAATTAAGGTTTATTCAGAAAGAAGCAAAACCATCCTGAATGAAATAGTATACAAGATTTAGCATAGTGTTTAGGTTTTCTGCATTTTGGGAATTAGTAGAAGAATATTTGCCATTCATTACCCTGGTCCAAGATTTGAGAAGATGATGGAGTAAATCCGAGGACAACTAGAGAAACTACAGTTCTAGGTGGTGATCAAATACATTAGACCAATGCCAACAAGATGGCCAAACACATTAGTGACATGTGCAAACTGTCATGGTGACTGGCAACCTCCTCCTCCAATCTTCACACTCTAAAAATATGCCTCCTATTTCACTTCTTTCTTCACTCCCTCATAGAAATTTATCCTGTCATTGACACTAACCTAGGGCCATACAGTAAAATAATTCTGAGCAATGCAGTTGTGGCCTAACAAAACTGACTCAGTCAGTAATAAACCCCACAACTTACAAAATTATAGCTACCAGAGATACAAAGAAGTAGCATGCAAACCTTTCTTAAAACATCACATTTTGTCAGATAAGTAAAAATCTACAGATATTGTACTTCAATGCATTTTTATAATACCAGGAATGTGAAATCAAGCAGTGGGACACTATTTTAGCTACGTCACTTTTCAAAGTAAACAGATTTGCATAATGCATAATTTTACAGTTCATTTTACTAATATAGAGCCAGTTTTTACATTACAGTATTTTGTGGTTCTGTTTTATTTTTTTTTAATTTATTTGTTGAGGCAGTTAAATTTTGATTTGACATTTCAAAATTCCTGGCATATTGGGCAATGTTATAATAAGTCATGATAGAGACAATTAACATCTTAATTATAAAAATCAAGGTCCATCTCTTCTATGGTAGTACTTGATCCTTTGTTACAGGCTATAATTTACTTGTCCTTTAACACAATTTACAGGTTTCTCAGAACAGTAGTACTCCAAAATCATATAGGTGCTTTTATGGGTGCAGTCTGAACTTCACGAATTTTACATACTGCTTTGCTTCTTTAGAGTAGTTTTTTTCCTTAGTTAACTTTTGTTGGCATATCTTATTTTTTAAAACCAAGTTTCACATTTCTTTTTTGTGGGGACTATGTAGCCTCTTCTTTTAGATTCTACATGCTTCCTGTTTCTCCCATCCCCACCCTGGCCTAAGACAATGCTGGAAGATACCAATAACTTAATCGATGTTTCCTTGACTTGAGCATTCCCAGCAATGTTTTTATATTTGCAACAAACTATGTAGCTTCCAGCCTGAACGTTTATATACATTTGAGAAAAAAATTATTGACTTTAAAATAACCTCACCCTTCACAAATCATTTAAATAATGAGGTTTCTCAAAGACTATTAATCTACATGGAGAAGAGTCATAAATATTGATGAATTGTTTAATACTGTTGTTGTTAATGATTGCAATGTTCATTTTATATAAAAATTCAGTCTTTTTTCCTACATGTCATTTGGTAAAACTCTTTACTGACTGAACAGAATGTGAATGATTATCAATTCTTTTCTTGCTTTGATGTACAGTCTGTGCCTGAAGGAAGATAAACCAAAGCATACATATGTCCTCAAAGTTGTGATGCTTCTTCAGAAATGATATGAATTTGAGAGATTATGCAGATAGCATCATTCAACTAGCTTGGCTTTTCCTATTTCCTGATTTTTTTTTTTTTGCATTAGTAAGTCTTTGTAAAGCCTATAAACCCTTGAATTGTCCACAATTATTCACCAGCTATGCATGAATTCCCATGTATCCAGGCTGAATACTGTAATTATCAGGACTGATTTTTATTGTGAAGTTATAACCACTTCATCTGTTTCTAATGTGAATCAGGCTTATAAGAATGTTATGTGCTTTGTAAATGGTAATTAGGTAAATATGAAAAAAAAAAGAATGACTTTAAAGGGGAGGCTGTAATGGCTTTCTGGTTTAACAAATTAGATGGGTGGCTGGTTACAACTGAGTATTTATTGAAGATGTCTTTTTAAAAAAATCAAACGTCTTAACAGCCTTTATTGCTTCTTAAGTCAAAATTAGATCACTCAATTGTAAAAGTCAAGACTTTAACCTCTTTCTATCTAAGACTTAAGTACTTTCATATGAGATATATAGATATAGATTTAAATCTGTACTTGAAAAGTAAAAGATGCAAATGAGCACAGGATAGCTAAATTAACATGGAGCAGAAGCTGTATAAGGATATTTGAAAAGTAAGCATAAGGCAAAAACTTTTTGGAAAGAAAGTGCTAATTCAAGTATATACATTCAATGTTTTCTTCTTTCTGAAAATTTTGTGTATGAGCTTATCATGTTCATCAATGTTGCCTCATGTCTGATAATTATGGCTTGCTTATGATCTAGTAATAGTTCTCCAGAAAGTGAATATTTTTATTATTGGCATAAAATGAAGTTATACTACTATAAAGATTATAATTTGTTCAATCATCTTCCTAGAGTAGAAATATTAATTGTATTAAAAATCAATTGGCACAAGACAACTAAGCAATAAGCACTAATTTATCTACCATATACATAAATTTGACTTTTGAGGAATCCTAATTGAAGATACTTTCCCTGGTTTAATGCCTGAATGATAGACACTTTCCCAGGATAGATATTTCTGTTGCTGGATTAGATCACATTGAGTTTAAAACAAAACAAACCAAAAACAGGTTAAAATTGCATGGGAAACAAAGAAACAAAGGAAAAAACATTTTGAACAGTGTCTGACTACTAGAAATTTTCGAGTAATTGACATCTTGCATTTTTCTTATAGTGACATTTCCCTGATTCCTTGGGTAAATTTTTACCTTATCACCATGAAAGATCTTATGGGGATTATCTAAATGTAAGCTTATTCTAATGAAAGATGATATTTTTTTACAAAAGAAGAGACATTTCCCTGATTCAAATAAGTAAATTACACACACTTAGTTCTATCATGCTTTTTTTTTTTTTTTTTAGAAAGATGTTTGGTCAATACCCTTCAATTTATCAATTTATCTAATGTGTAATTATTAACTTCAATTCTTCCAAATTCTAGAGAATCTAATCACATTTAAGAAGACATGTAAATGGATTTCTTAGAATAAAAGTTGAAGATGAAGACAGATCATTAATGAGTTTATAACTAGTATACTTTTTTAAAAGTCTGATTTTATAAGGAAATAGAGCATTCGAGATTTAATCCTCAATTTCATAAACTCATGGTTTTGTTGATGGCTATTTCAGTTCAGTTTAGTGAAATAAAATGGAAGTAGCATTCTACATAAGGTAAAACATCAACTCTTTTAAATATATTAGTGTCAATTTATGTATAATGTAAAATTTAATTTTTATATTTTACCCTTTTCAGGATTTTTTTCCCCAGAAAGTTTAAGAAAATGATGTTTATTTTGTTTGACTTCGTCACATAGGCACATAACCAGCATATTTTTTCCTCTGGCCTTCTATCCCCTCTCCACGTGTTCAACCTTGTGATGTTTCTGACAGAGGGTTTGGTGACCACTGTGTTCCAGACCTTCCTCTGGTGCTGCTGCTTCCAGACCATGGAATCCCAGCTCTGTTAGAGCACGTCATGCTGGAAGTCTGCCTTCCACCGCTTCTTCATGAAGGGGGAAGTGTTTTCTCCCTTATTATTTATCTTTTCCAATCTATCATTAGCAAATCTCTCTTCTTGTCTTAACAGCTTTACTTCATCATTGTTTTCTTAATTTTCTTTATTTCTAATTGTACTCATCTTGAAGGAACTTCAATTCAAATATACTAAAATTAAAATATACTAAAACTAGAATTCTTTAGAATTAATTAACAACTAAATGCACACAGACTACAGGGGCACTTGGGTGGCTCAATAGGTTAAGTGTTCAACTTTTGGTTTCTGCTCAGGTCATGATCTCAGGGTTTGGGGATCCAACTCCGCATTGGGCTTGATACTGAGCTTGGAGCCGGCTAGGGATTCTCTTGCTCCTTCTCCCTCACCACATAACCTCCATAAACAAACAAACAAACAAATGCACATAGACTACAATTGGGGTAAAAATAATTGTATAACACCTGTAACAACATATTGCATGTGCCTCTTTGAATAGCTGGCTACTGAATGAGAAAATGCCCTTGTTCGATACATACTGGGTACTGAGTTAATCATGATTTATTTGAAATTACCTTAACATTGTACCCTGTCTTGCCTTTTAATGGAAAATGACTTCTATTTCTAAATAAACTCTAATAAATCAGTTTTAAAGCATATTCTTTCAATTTACTATTTAAAGCATATTCTTTTAATCAGTCATTCTTTCATTGCTTTAAAACCTTTGACTTAGTCCATACTCCACAGTGGAACACTGGCATGGCTCCCAAGATATAATACACAGCAAAATTAATGGTATCTTCTTCCCTCACGGAGCTTATAGTTTGATGGATGATCCTAGAATTAATTAGATAATCATACAGAGTCATGTTATAAAAGTAATATGTAAATTACTAACATTTAATTTATGATTAAAATAAAAGGCTCAACCCAGATATGACTTTTTCCATGAAGTTTTAACTGATCTCTACATTCAGGATTTCCCAGTCTTTCTTTTCAATTTTTCAAACACTTATTTATTTGAGGTTGTCACACTTAACTGCTCTCTCTACATTCAGAATTTCCCATTCTCTCTCTTTTCAATTTCTAATAAACTTATTTATTTTGTCAGATTTGATAAACAAAAAAAATAGACACTCAATTAAATTTGAATTTCAGATAAGCAACAGATATTTTTAGGGCCCCACTGCTGCTGTAACAGATTATCACTATCACAAATTACCACAAAAAATTGCAATATATAAAAATTTTCACATTATGCATGAATTGATACTAGTTTGAAATACTCAAAATGTTGCAGCTTAAAACAATCCATATTTATTATCGTACAGTTCTAGAGGTCAGAAATCCAAAAGAGGTCACTAAACTAAAATCAAGTGTCAGGAGAGCTAAGTTACTTTGGAGGCTTTAGAACGGAATGTTTTCTTTCATTTTCTAACTTCTGTATGTTGCCCACATTCCTTGGCTCACTGACCCATTTCACCTATGAAGCCAACAGTGGTGGGTTGAGTCCCAACATTGAATCACACCTAAATTGCTTCCATGAAACATGAACCATACAATATTTAGGGGTACAGGGATCCCTGGTTGGCGCAGTGGTTTGGCGCCTGCCTTTGGCCCAGGGCGCGATCTTGGAGAGCCGGGATCGAATCCCACGTCAGGCTCCCGGTGCATGGAGCCTGCTTCTCCCTCTGCCTGTGTCTCTGCCTCTCTCTCTCTCTCTCTCCCTCTCTCTGTGACTATCATAAAAAAAATAAAAAATAAAAAAAATATTTAGGGGTACATTTGAGAATAGCACACACACATATTATATGTAATATACACACATATACAGACACCTAAGGGCACATATATATAATTCACCCACCTTAATTTATGTATTGTTTGTATGTTACAACACAAATTTCTATTTCTATCCCAGTTATTTGATTAGATATACGACATTCATTTTAGAAGGGTAATGATTCTACTTATGGCAATATAATCTATCATCATGCTTGGGGTCAGAAGCAAATATACATTTTAGTTTTATTAATCAATTAATACATTGGCTCCAGGTGTCTCCATTTTTCTATGATGCTCAGACTCATTCTACTATGCTCAGAATGAATTGAAACTTAGCTATCTTAGGATGCTGTTATTCTCATTGGTTACTGATCATTTATCATTAGACACAGGGGTTGTCCTAGCTCAACAGTAGAAATACCTCATCATGTATGATGATGACCCACTTTATATTCTAGGAGTCCTTGAAAGTAAAAATAGAGAGTAAAAATATCTCAAAAATATAACACTTAAAAAGTGCTAGGTACTAAGCATGTAACTTTTTTAAAACATTTATTCCCTGATTTATTTTTAACTTTTTATTTATCTTGATGGCCTGGGGAAGGCATCTTCATCTTTTTAGATCTCGTGGGCTCTGACATCTTACTCCAGTCCTGATTCTGGGGTCAAGACCTTATAGGTGTATCTATAACTGCTTCATTATTTTTCTGGTTACAGAATATTTCACCCTAAGTATGTTCCAATCTCTTATGATGGATGTATAGTTTGTTTTCTGTCTTTTACTGTTAACAAAGAGATGATGCCTTTTCTCATTTGTGCCTCATGTGTGAGCATGTTTTATAAATTGTGCCCCATGTGTGAGCATGTTTTATAAATTCCCAGCAGTAAGCACATGATTTTTAAATTTAATCCTAAGAAGATTCAAGGAGATATTATATATGTCCCATTTCCCAAAAGACAAATATGGAACATTAAAATTGTTTCCTGAAGGTCTTAACTGTAAGGATTCAAAGTTCCTTACCATTGGGACATTTTATCCAAGGAATTATTGGAATTACATACATCACACCACCTCTCAAATAGAAATTTATTGAGGAAAACCTGGCTGATAGTATGACCTTTGGCCTATATAATTCAAATTGAAAGACTCCTTCCTCATGTTGCCACTGAGCACATTAGCATCCTATTATCTTTACAAGGTTAATTTAATGGACTGTGATGCATATTGAAGAATACTTCTGAGTTCCCTCAAAGTCACCGTATTAGAATTTCTAACTGTTCATTAGCCATATACATAATAGAAGTGGTCTAGAGTCAATGACTTTCTGTTATGCTCCTTCTAAAACTGATCTTAAAATTGCACATACTGAATTGTAAATTCAGTATAAATTTTGTAATAAAATGTTATTTTATAATAAAAATACACATGTGTAAATGAAAAAAATATATATATTTTTTCATTTATCAGTTACTAAATTCATTCATGGCTAAGTTATTTATTGGGTTAAGACACTGAATCAGAAAATGGTCCTTTTGTCTTTCTCTGAGTATTCAGGTTTAGAAATGCTTTACTTAAAATGTAAGAAATTTCCAGTAAGTTTCCAGGCTGCAGAGATACATTATTTATGTTAACAAACTGGAAAGAGTTCATTTGCTTTAATATTTATAAGGGAGATCAATGAGACATACAATGCAGTATTACTCAGCTCTAAAACCACTACAAAACATAGATTCAATTAATGTAATGTTAACCAAAGAATACAGTCAGCAATTCATAAATAAATAATTGTAATAAATGTCCAGATTTTTAAGACTCTTAGGAATACCCTACCAAAGCCAGCCATTAAGCAATGTATCCTGCTACCTCAATCTATTAAAAAATGTAATTTTAAGGAAAATTACATGCAGTCTTGCTCAGAGGAGATTACATATTTTAAAGCTATATTGGTTTTTTAAGCCTTTGAAGATAATAAGAAGGTTCATTAGGCTATTACCTTTGAGTTACTTAAAATATTGAATAACCTCAGAATGATCTGATTCAAGAAAGGTTTAATTGGCTTAAGTTATGTCATGCCTTTTAAATAAAATATTTTGTGAGATATTCATAAAAATATTAATTACCAAAGCATGTTTACCATAGATAAATTGGCAAACAATTTGGGAATAAAAATGTTTGTAAATAAAATATCTGAATCAAATGAATTTAAAGGCTAGGATATTTGGAAATACAAAAAACACAACACATTTCATTCATATAAAACTTTAATACTGGCCAGAAAAAAATAATTTTTTCCTTTTAGTACAAGATGTGAATTAGGAATGTGTTAAACATTTATTGGCAATTAATATGAATTTTGAAAAAAAATCCAAAGGAAGTGAAAGCACTCTCTCTTATTTATTTTCAGAGTGATACAGGAATAACACCATAATCAATATTACTCAAATTTTCATGCAGTGACTTCTAAAACAGAAAGACAGTAATCTAGCTGTTATTCATTTCACATGCCCTGGAGCTATTTGATCAAGGACAACAGTTGCCAATCAGCATCACTTCTATGTGTTTTAATTTCCTTATTAAAAAAACTATATTAAAACATTGCAAATGAATCAGTTCATATATTGAAGTACCTGTATCAGTCAACTCAAGGGATTTTTAAGCTTTATCAAATACTTTGATCTTGATCACACTGAAATTCCTTCCAGCAATTTATGAAATGTTCATGAATTCTTGGATAAAGCCCAAAGTAAGTTATCTAAGTTAACTTATTTTGGGGAATTCTTTGTAAAGTTTCATGCTAGTAGGCTTTTGCAAAAAATACTAATTTGTTAATTACCACTTAAAATGTTAAGCATAATAATTAAGTATAATAGTCAGATGAGAATAACCAAATTTTTAAAATTCAGTGAGAAATGTTGTATATATTCTTCCATACTTGAGCCTAGCAAGTTATCTCTCTCCTTGAAATTATGAATTTTCAGGAGAGAGTATTCATTGTCCCTTCTGATTATAAAATAGTGTCATAATAGAAATTAAGTTTTCTATTGCTGCTGATAATTTTTATTGGTTCTAAATTATTCCAAGTGGCAAAATTATTTTCATTGGTTTACTGACTTAGGAAAGCTCAATTGATAGCTCAAATCATGAAGCAAATTGCTTTTGATTTTTCAGATGCTGAATAATTCAACATATTTTCTTAGTAAAAAGAACAGTAGAAATAAAGTAAGCAGCTATGCACTAGAGACAGTTTTAACCACACAGTCTCCAAAAATGAAGACATTTGTATGCCTATGAAGGCACTGATTAAGCAGCCCATCTCTGTTGTAATTGGGGTATATAAAATAAATGTAAATGCTGGTAACATATGAAAATTCACTTATTCTGGCAACGATTGAAAGACAAAGAAAACACAGAATACTTAACTTAAAAAGAAAAGAATTCACAGAGGAAAGGTTGTTTCTATATTCATTCAATTGCTCTTCATCAGCCTTTCCTATAGGCCAGATGTCTGTCTACTCAACACATCTATTATCTCCTAATATCAGACACCAGGGAGACTCTGTATATTCAAAGCTTACACGTTGCAGTATAAAGCACTAAATATTTACTATTTGTTTGTTATTGTGTATTTGGATCTGTATCATTGTTTCAAAGCCATATGACTAGCAATATTTGTTTGGCGTGGGGGAAAACGCACTGCAGTTCTTGTAATTTCTATCATGAGAAAAAAAAGGGCAAAAGGTAACATATATTTGTTAAAGTAGTTTAGTGAAAACTGTTTCATTTAGCCCTTTGGTTCTTTTAAAGTTGATTTGAGGTCTTTTGCAATTAGATTGCAAAGTTTAATGAAGTCAGAAGGGAAAAAAAAGTGTTCAATAGGAAGCTAGCAAGTAAGAATGCCCAGTCAATAAAAGAAGAAAAACAACAATAATAAAACCAAGAAATAAGAGATGAAATTCTGAAAATAATCGGGTCCATAAAAATTTCTAGGACAAAATAAAATTCACACAGTACATGAAAGTTAAGGGTTACATAAATGCTTTCTTAATTAGGCATCCTACCTTAATATAAGGACAATAATGACACTGACCAGGCTAGCTCCTCTTAGCAATGAAATATCTTGACATATTTCTCAAGTTAGTGTTCTTTTTTTTAAAGCGTTTATTTATTTATTCATAAGAGACACAGAAAGAGAGAGCCAGAGACATAGGCAGAGAGATAAGCAGGCTCCATGCAGAGAGCCCGATGTGGGACTCAATACCGGGACTCCAGGATCATGTCCTGGGTCAAAAGCAGACACTCCACCACTGAGCCACCCAGGCATCCCTCAAGTTAGTGTTCTTACAATAAGACAACATTTATTTAAAATTACAGAGATACTAACAACTCAGTGTGTCGGTCTAACTCATTCAATCATTGTATAGTCTATTTTTCAAAGTAGATACAGAATTTATTCATAAACATATATATGTACACACACATAAAACTATGTAGAAAATCAGAAGTCATCATAATGATAATCTGGTATGATTAAGAAGTCAGTTAATAATATCAATATAATTTTTCTATTCAAAAATATTTCCCATGAGACACGGTACAGAGCTCTGGGGATAAACTGTCTTAACCATCTGTACAATGTAAAACTGATATAATGAAATTTGTCCTCAGTGTAAGCTACTTCTTTTTTTTTTTTTTTCAAACACACGAGGGTTTATTCACAAGCTGGAGCCTGGGTCCAAGTGCACCCGACACAGCGGATCAGGGACCCAGACCCCGAGACTAAGAGGCATAGCAGCTTTATAGGGGCCAGTGGCCCATGGGATGCGCAGAAAGTTGCACAGTCAGGTCGGTCCACAGCAGGTGGCTGATTGAATTACACCTTACCCTATAGTATCCATTTGAGCTGGCCTATTACTTTGGTCAGAATTGGCGCGCAGTTTGGCGGGCACAAGGCGGGGTTACATTGTTATTAGCCGATTAGGGTGTGCCCAGCGGCTTGCCTAGGGTGGGGCAGCGCCTTAAGCAAAAAGCAGGTTATGTGGGGGTCATACAGGAGGTGGTGGGTGTAGCCCAAAATGGGAGTTAGTCCTGCTCTGCTTGTCCAGGGGTAGGGGATTTTTGATAAATTTCCTGGGTCCCACATTTCCCCCTTTTTCAGAGGATCCTATGCAGGACCCAATCATGGGTCCAGGTTGCTCTTAGAGTGAGCCAGGGGGAATGATTAAACCAGGATTCGAACCAACCTTGTTGCTGTTCTTGCTCCCATTTATATTCCAGCGACGAAGCAACATTCTACGTTTAAGGCAGCACATAACCCCCCCCACACACACACACCCTTTGTTGTAAGAAGACTAAGTTATTTTTTTATTTTTTTATGATAGTCACAGAGAGAGAGAGAGAGAGAGAGAGAGAGAGGCAGAGACACAGGCAGGGGGAGAAGCAGGCTCCATGCACCGGGAGCCCAACGTGGGATTCGATCCCGGGTCTCCAGGATCGCGCCCTGAGCCAAAGGCAGGCGCCAAACCGCTGCGCCACCCAGGGATACCTAATCCCCTTCTATTTTGAAGGACAACCTCAGACTAGGGAGTCTTGGAGGTGCGAAATAAGTGAGAACGGCGCAGTCTTAGCTTTAGGGGATTGTCCTTGTCCGGTTGGCTTTTCCATTCTGGAACAAAGTCCTTGAGAAAGGCGTGTGGCTCAGCTGCCGGACGTGGGTGTAGTGGACCCAGGGAGTAATCCCGTCGACCTGGAGAGCGGTGGGAGTGGTCAGGATCACGGTGTAGGGTCCCTTCCAGCGAGGTTGAAGTGTCCGGTGTTGGTATCTCCCCACGTACACCCAGTCACCCGGCCGATATCGAGGGGGGTCCGGGGGTGGCCCAGTCTCATAGAGGGCCCTCAGCTTAGGCCACACCACCGTGAAACCCTCCGGATGGGGTCCTGGAGGTTTCTTGGATCCCGGACGAGCCCCCAAATGTTGTGCCCAAGATTGCGAATCCGAGAAACCACGAAGGAGCTGACACCGATGCAAACACACGAGGGTTTATTCACAAGCTGGAGCTTGGGTCCAAGTGCACCCGACACAGCGGAGCAGGGACCTGGACCAGTGTAAGCTACTTCTATAGACAAACTCTACCACATGGCTGGGTATCTGAAGTGAAATATAATCAATTTCTTTAATTCAAAAAATAGAATGATAGCTTTTCCATCTTTATATTTGGACTAGAAGCCATATATGTCTCATTTGCCTAGGGACATGATGTTGAGCTAACTGTTTTGAGTTCCTGCCAAAAGCTCCATTTTCAAAATTATATTTGATAGTCCATGAAAAATGCTAAAAATTCATTGTTGTAGGTTTTAAGCTTTTTTCTTCATATTTGAAGTTTGTCTACAAAGAGCATACCTGTTTTCCAGAGACACTTTAAAACTCTTTTACAAAAGAAATCCAAAGCTATCATGACCTAATGTAGATTTTTTTTTAATTGCTACACATTTAAAATGAAAATATTTTCACTGCCTCACTAAAGCCAGTGGGGACATCTTAGCCCTGTGCTCTCCCACTGCCTTGGCAGATGCTTGCATTCCACAGTGAGGGACACTCATTGATCACCTGGCTCTGGTGGGCAGATTGAGGTACATTTCTGAGCCCCAAAGGGACTGACAGAGAGACTGTTCTTGGCAGTCTACCACCCCCCAGGCATTGTATAGCCTGCAGACAGAAACAAATTCCTAGTCTTCCTGTGGGAAAAAAAAAAGTCCTATTTACTGTTCTGGAGCTTCAGAACACATCTAGAGGTGATGGAGGTACTCTTAGAGAACATACGTGAAGGTTGTCATCTTTGTTCTCTCCCATGGTCTTGCTATTGTTCATGGTACCTCCCAGAAAGGAGTTTATCTGAAGCCCATTTCCATATCTAATAAGGTGCTGATATCCAAAACATGTAAAGAACTCATATAACTCAAAAGCAAAATACAAATAATCCAAATGGAAAATGAGCAGAGAATATGAATTGGTAGTTTTTCAACAAAGGCATGCAGCTTGCCATATGGCACATGAAAAGATGCTTAACATCACTAATCACTAGGGGAATGCAAATCAAAACCACACCTCTTACCTGTTAAAATGGCTATTATCAAAAAGACATGAAATAACAAGTGTTGGTAAAGATGTGGAGAAAATGGAACCTTCTTGCACTGTTGGTGAAATATAAACTGGGGTAGCCACTATGGAAAACAATATAGAGTTTCCCGAAAAATATTAATAATAAAGCTATCATATGATCTAGTAATTCCACTTCTGAGTATTTATCCAAAGAATATAAAACATTAATTTTAAAAGATACATGCACCCTTGTGCTCATTATTTATGATATCCAAGATACAGAAATAACCTAAGTGCCCTGATAGATGAATGGATAAAGAAAATGTAGTAAAGGGGTGGCTGGGTGGCTCAGCTTGTTGAGCATCAGGTCCGACTCTTGAGTTGGGCTCAGGTCATGATCTCAGGTTCGTGTGATTGAGCCCTGTGTTGGGCTCTGCGCTCAGCACAGAGTCTACCTGTCCCTCTCTTTCTGTTACACCCCCTGTGCTCTCTCTTTCTCTATGAAATAGATAAATAAACAACATCTTAAAAAAAAAGAAGAAGATGGTATTTACCATGGTAAATATACATGGTTGGATAATACTCAGCTACAAAAATAATGAAATCTTGCTATTTGTTAACATAGATGGACCTTGAGAATATTATACTAAGGAAATAAGTCAAACAGAGAAAGACAAGTACCATATGATTTCACTTAAATGTGGAATCCAAAAAGCTAACAAACAAAATACAACTAAACCAAAACCAAATTCATAAACCAGAGAACAGGGTGATGATTGCTGAGGGAGAGGCGAGGTTGCAAAATGGGTGAAAGGGATCAAGAAGTACAAATTTCTGATTATAAATAAATGTCATGAGTATGTAGTGTACAGCCTGGTGACTATAGTCAATAATATTGTATTGCATATTTAAAACTTGATAAGAGAGTAAATCTTAAAAGCTCTTACCACAAGAAAAAAAATGATAACTCTGATGATAGATGGTAACTAGACGTTTTGGTGATCATTTTTCAGTGTCTACAAATACTGAATCATGTTGCACACATGAAATGAATATAATATTATATGTCAATTTTACCATAATTTTAAAAAGTAGCTTTAGCTTCACAATTGAAGATATTGTCTATTGTCAGATTCAATGACAATGTCATTGAATAAAAAAAGGATTCATATGATACATTCCTTTAAATACTGGTATTAGTCTATTGTTTTACCTCTAAGAAGACTTAAAGAATTAACTATGAGTAGTCAATAAGAATTTTCTATTTATTATTTTTTTCCTTATGCATGACTCCAATAAATCTCCAAGTTAAATATAATATTTGATTGCACTAACAAGATTATCTTCAGTTGCTGCTCATATAACGGTCTTAACTCTCTTGGTATTTGTTTATCTTGCCATAATTCTAACTTCTCAAATTTACAAAGATATAAAGACATAAAGCTGTACATAAATACAGATAGGAAGACACTGTATTTAACAATTAGGTAAATGCATTATGTAATGAATAGTATGAGTTATTGTGTTCTTTCAAAAATAACTAATGAAAAAAATATTTCCCCATAGAACTCAGAATATGTTGCCTCAGTATCTTAGCAATTCATAAAATATATTACAAAGGAGTCATTTTCAAGCTGTATTTTTAAAGCACTTAGGGCATTTCAAATAAATTGTAGTCCAATATTGCTGACATTCAGGATGAAATGGGAATGGGGAAAATTTAAAGTGAGGGAGTTAAGAAGGGATAATCACTCATGGGCCACAATGTGAAAAGCTTTATATGGGAAGATAGAAGGCAAACTGCTATCCCCAAGACTGGAGAGACAGACAGGAAAATCCTAGGGTTATGTCTTACCAGAGCAGAAGTAGGAGAGGAAACCACTGCAGAAATCAGCACAGGAAGAAAACCAGAACTGGAATCTACAAATTGCTGGAGGATCAGGGAGGACAAATTAGAGAGTTATAAACTCCAGGTGGGCTCAGCCTTAAGAAGATTCCAGCAATATTGTGAGATGAACCTTCAGGAGCTGGACCAGATTTCCATAGTAAGTGTCAGAACAAAGTGCCCCCTTCTGGTAGGTAGAGGAGAAAAGGAACCATCGTGAAATACAAAAGAGCTCTCTGTATTTGACAAAATCTGCCCTCAGAGAAACTAGTTAACCATAGCCTAACCTGCTGGGTATTACCAGAGCCTAACTGACCTGCGGGGGCAGAAGGTGTAAGGGCAATCTCTGTACCTACCCTCAGTTTTGCTGTAAATATTAAACTCTTCTAAAAAAAATGAAGTCTTTATAAAATGAAAACCACCACCTGGGTGTAAGATTAGAAAATGTGCATTTTAGGGTCCTGGGTAGCTCAGTTGGGTAGGTGTCTGCTCAGGTTATGATCTCAGGGTCTGGGATCAAGCCCTGCATGGGGCTAGCTAGCTCTGTTCAGGGAGGAGTCTGCTCTTCTCCCTCTACCCCTTCCCCACTGCTTGTGATCTTTCTCTCTCTAGCTCATATTCTCTTTCAAATAAATAAATAAAATCTTTTAAAAAATGAAAAGAAAATGTGCATTTTATTATATAGATTAGTATTTAGAAGATACTACTTTTTCAGAATACAAAAATATACTTCTTTGAGGAAGTCAAGCAATGCAAAAATTATATATTAATGGAAACTTTTGGACCCCACTATCTACAAAATGGCAGATTAGAGAGTCTGAAGACCTTCCTTAGAAAGAAAGGTTTGATGGGGGGTATAATAAACATAAATAAAATATATTTGCATTCACAGGCTTGTGATAAATCAAAAGGCTAAAAGGAGGAGGTATGATTCCACTTTGAAAAACTAGTGCTAAAGTCGACGGTATGTTAAGGGCACACAGTGATACCAAGAATATAGAGCTTCTTTTTGTGAAAGTCTGGCCAGGATTCAGAAGGCAAGAACACGTGCACTTGGAAATATGTCCTCCAGCTAAAGCTAGGATTTCATTGAAAACATGGGTCAGAAAAGGAAAAGCAACTGCAAGCAAAAAACAAACAAACAAAAAAACCCCCAAAACCCCAACCAAGTATATTGATAATGAAAGCAAGAAAGGGATAAAAAGACAGAGGAAACGAGGAGCAGGATAGAGGAAGGAAGGAAGAATAGGTAAACAAGATTCCCTTCATATTTTGTAGCAGCACACCAATTAATAATGCATAATAATCTGGGTTGAAAGAAAGTGGTGCCTTGCAGAAGCAAAGCAAAACCTTTAAAGAAAAAGATCCTATTCTTTGCTCCGATTCCTCAGTAATTAATATATGCAGATCACCTAAATATGAGCCAAAAAACACCAAGTGCAAAACCATTGTAAAACAGCTGCAGAGAAAAAGTCACCTGAATGAAAAAATTAGAAACTGAATTATTGATGCTGAAATTATCTGTTATGGTTATATAATTACCATGTTTAAAGCATTTATGGAAATGAAATTGAAATTGATCAGCAATGAACAAGCTAATCTGCAAAAGAACCACACATGAGAAGTTCACAGGAAAAACATGCAGTGGCACTTGCAGAGGTGGGCACCACCATCTCCACAGGATGTTTCAAGGAAAATATGTTCTCAAGGAAATGTGGATGTTCACATGGAAATGTACATGGTGCAATGGTGGGAGCTAATGTCAATTTTATCCAAGGTTGTGTTCCCAGAGTTAAAAAAGAAATAGAAATTTTAACCTCATATGTAATATAACCACAATTTTGAAATAAAGTACAGAAATTTTATAAACAAGACTCATAAAACTTTCTTTGCTGATGGTAGTATTTGGTATATTCACATATTTTCCTTGGTCAATTTATATATTTCCTATGATTGGACTGATACTTAAATCCATTTTTAAATATCTGTATCACATTGAGTACATCTTAAATTACTGAAATATTTTCATTTTCTTGGATATCAAAATATGCATTTTATACTTGCAGATTTTTCTATAAATTAAAATATTGTCTCTTTACAGATGCAGATATCCATACAATCAAGATAATGATAATGGTCTTAAATAACAAAAATATTTTTCTTCCTTAGAATATATTGCAAAAATTTTCTTCTAGAATTTGTCATGCATCACTAGAATAGGTAAAAAAAAAAAAAAAAAGTTTCTTCATAATCCTGCTCAGACAAAAGAGCTGTCTTTCTTTGGTCTTGTTTTGTTTTGTTTTCTAATTTGGTCAGAAAAAAACTTCACGGTATTAGGGCTTTAATTAGTATTTCTTTAGAAGAATTTAAGTTTTTATGCCATTATAATAAATAGTCTAATCACACTCATGGCTTAGAAAAACACTTAAAAAAAAACACAACAATTTCCATAAACTAATGAAATGTATGTAAAAATCATCCAATCTACCCAAACACTGGCAAAGAGCCCATCCAATGACACTGCATTCTGTGTTGTCTTTTTCCCCCTGCTAAATGTAAAGACATTTTGTTTCCTCTATATTAGTTATATACTTATCATCACTCCCACCAACACATACACACACTCCTGTCCTCTAGTCCAGTGATTTGCACTCAATCGTTTGTTAAATACAGCCTGCCAATTAAAAATGTGAACAAATAAATCTTTCCTGCAATGATTGTCTGAAGCACATTGTTGTGAAATATAAGCATTTCTGATGTTTAGTAAAGTGAATTTCAGATTATTGCTTGAAATATATAAAAAGATGACCTTCAATTAATATATCTATGTTTCTTTCTCAATTTCTTGGTTTTAACGAAGCATAGAAAAAGCGATGCTATATTTCTATAGAATGGAATTACTGAATTATTCGGTATAGAACTCCTAGAGAGCAAGCTTTCTAAAATCACATTTCTTAATATTCTCCTTGAAGTGTAAGTTAAGCACATAATCGCTATATCTAGATAATAGTCACGTTCAGTAGGCTATATTTTCCAGGTTTTTATGCTTATTGAATCCATTCTTTTTTTCCTTTTAGACAGGGTATGTGTAAAAACAAAGATTATGAGAATGCCTTTCACAGCAACACCATGTTAATGTGAAATCATTTTCCTATTTCCAAAATAATTGATTTTTTGTGTTTTCAATAGGGGAGATGCATATGTGATAAGAAAAATAAAGGATTTAGAGGAGAAAGAAGAAAAGAGTGATCATGACAGCACCTCTTACATACATATAATATAAAATGTGTTACCTTTTTAATTCAAGAGACAAGTATACAATTCAAGGTAGAATTATCAGCCTCCAAATAACTATATTTATGGCCTAGAGTAACTGAAAGTCCATAAATGACAATTTTGTTATATTGTATCTAACTTTTAAAATATACTCTAAAAGGACAAAATAGCATTTATTTGTAGTATCAAGTGAATAAATGAATCGTCAAAGATGAGCCATTGCTTTCTTTTCATTGCTGTCATCTCCTCACATGAAATCTTTGTTTCCCTGAATAATAATGAAGAATTTGTTTATAACAATCTAAGTTCTTATCTTTACTCCCAGAATAAGTTTTACTCTTCGTATTTCTTCCTAGTCTTCACTAAGGTATTCATTATTATGTGGATCAATTTATGAAAAACATTTGATCAGGGTCATATATTTAATTCCATTGACTTTCAACTACCTGAAATACACTGGCTCAAGACACCTTGATATATGTAAGATAACGCTGACAACTTTGAATTGGAGCTACTTCACACATCTATAGAACAATCAATTAACAGACACTAAAATTCGATTTACATATAACTGGGGAAACCGTATTTGAAAATAGTAGACCCAAGTGTGGAGCCCATTTTTGAAGAGCAGTAAGTTTAAAAGAAGACTAAAAAGAGAAAGTTGTGTAAAGAAACTCCAATATTGATGAAATATAAATAAAACTACCCCCAGAGATAGTTTCTTGCCCTAGTTAGGTTGATAATGGATCACATCAGGTGCATGAAAAAGAAAGGATATAAAAAGTGTACAATTCCAAAGGAAGCAATGTTGTGGAAGCATATCTACAAAACAAGGAGGGAAAAGGATAGGATTGATGGTGAAAAGAAAGAAGTAATCATGCCCTTCAAGTTTATAAACTTATGAAAACAAGAAAGCATCACTGAGTCACAAGCAGAGTCACATTGATCAGCCCCCTGCCCTACCAGCACACACACACACCCTTACAGGTACCATTTATTAAAGAGTTGAGTTTCACTGTAACACCAAAATAGAAAGGTCTTAAAAAAAATTAACAAACCATCCAAACTCCTCATCTCACTTCACCCAATTTGTTATTGCTGGCATAAGAAAAGTCTACAAAACTTTTTATGAACAATAAAAAACAATTTATATCTATACAAAGCTACTGTAAGAATTAAAAAGTGCCAATCAGGGCTCTTGGGTGGTTCAGCCAGTCAGGTATCTGCCTTTGGCTCAGGTCATGATCCTTGAGTCCTGGGACAGTACCCCACATGGGGCTCCCTGCTCAGTCTCCCTCTGCCTGCCACTCCTCCTGCTTGTGCTCACTCTCTTAAATAAATAAATAAATAATATATATATATTATATATATATATATATATATATATATATATTTTTAGTGCCAATCAATGCCTGAGTATGAAAATACAAATAACTTCCTGCTATGGAGGAGTGGACCGTCAGAGAGGTAAATGGTAAAATCTTTCTGCCCTTAATGGATAAGTTAAATAGGAAATTAGAGATATGAAAGAAATACAACAAATACGATATAAAAACTCCTGTTTGTTATGTACAAGCAAAAGAAAGATATGAGCTATGGACAAACTGAACAAAAGAAAAACAACTGAAAAACAAGCCATCATCTCAGAAATGTTGCAATGTACCAATGAAAGAGTGGGTAAACCTTTAAGCAACTCTAAGAAAAGACAGAGAGAGAGAGAGGTATTATCTTTTCTTTCAATAATTCTAATAAATGTCTTGTTGTTCACAATGGGAAATGCATGCTTCAACAGCTAAAAGTGTGTTTTGTTATATCTAATACTAAAAGTTTAATATCATAGTAATCTAAGTCCCAGGTCTGGTTGATTCATAATGCTAAATGTGGGCTTCAACCTGGAAGTTGCTCTCACCCTGCAAAAGGCTTTAGAGAGATGCCTACACTTAAGCCAAAGCAAGATGTCTCTTTGGAGAGACTGAATTGAAAGCAATAGTTGGAAGTAAGAATAGAAAATGCACTCTCTACTTGAAAGTTATTCCTAATATGGGGACTAATTTTGTCCTTTTCTAGCAAGGAATATATATGCATCAAGTGTCCCAGAAAATTAAGTTGCTTAATTCAAATTTCAACATAGTCTTAAACCCTAGAGTAGACAAATAACATAGGAAGAGAAAGATACTAAGAAAATGCATTCTAAGCAGATGTTCCAGGATGGACAGATGCACAAAAAGAAGAATGTTTTTTTTTTTAGGCAACCGTGTAGGTAGAGTTTAAGATAACATGTATGGGTCTGGAAAAAGGAATGGCAAGAAGTAAAATTTAAAAAGTTTTGATAGGTTAAATTTGTGAAGGGTCTTGAAAATTATGGTAAAGATTTGAAAATTCACATAAGCTGCAACCTGCCTTTGAAGGTTTAGAATTTTTTTTTTTAAAGTGGGACAAGCAAGAGTGAGAACAGACACTATTTTGCTACTCATACATTATACATGAGATATAATGAGGCTCTACTAGTGACATTATGATAGAGGTGGAGGTGCATTCTAAATACGTTTCCTGGATCTGGATGAAAGTTAGTAGACAGCAATGCTTTTAGTTTCTGGAAAAAGTAAAGTAGGAAAATAAAAAAAAAATAGAAATATCTAGTAAGAAGCTGGAGAATAGACCATTAGTTCAAAAGAGAGATAGGACTGAAAATATGAGAGGCATAAAAATAGTAGTTACTATTTATGGATTGCTTTCTGTGAGTCAGATAGTTGTCATGCATTATTTCATGTAATCCTCAAAATCTTCAAAGCAGAAAGTTTGCCCTTTTAAAAAGGAGGAGACTAGATCTGAAAGGGATTAAGAAACTTGCCCAAAGTCACACAATTAGTAAGCCACAAATTTAGTAAGCAGCTTAACCAGGATTGGATATTTGGAAGATTTGAAACTTACACTTTTTTAAACTATGCTTTGTGTCTGTATTGGAGTGATAATTGAAGCAAACCATATCTTATTAAAGACAATATCCAACTTATATTCAAGTAGAAACAAAGCAACAAAGCAACATTTTTCCTTAGCCACTACAGCTAAGTATCATGGACATCACATGAGTACATACATTAACACAGACACACAATCCTATGTTTTGGGTTTATGACTTTGGTGTGTTTTTGTGAAATTTCTTTTAACTTCTCATCTTTCTATTATCACTTAGATCATCCAGATACTTTGCTATGGGTAAAAATTTAAACTATGATGGTACAATTTTAGCATTAATATCAAATTATTTGTGAAGGAATGCAACAAAGATTGCTACCATTTCTTCAAACCTCATTTTTTCCTTTTCAGCATAGAACTACTCAATGTTTCTGAACCTCTCGTGATTTACAGAAACCCATATGACTGCCTTCTGTTTGGTGTTACGTGAGATAAGCGATGGGTTCTATTTCAAGACTAAGCTTAGTGAGTATTTTCCTCCCCAGACTGTCCCTCTCCTTATTCTAGGTGGATTCCTGTCATAACAAGGCTCTAGAGGATGAGAGACTCAAATGATTTAGAAGACTGGACTTTTGACTCACACTATAAAGGAGAGCTACATACTAATCAGGAAAACCACACTGAGAAATAAACTTTTGTGTTTAGACTATTTAACATATTGGAGTCTTTATTATTACGCCCTAGCTATCCTATAACATTGACATTGACATATATATATATATATCATATATATATATATGATATATATATATATATCATTGCTTTATAGGGTTCAGATTTTCATACTCCTAATCTGAAGTAAAATTAGAAATTTACAATTTAAAATCTATAATTTTGATTTTAATCTTAACCGATTGCTAATTTACACATGAAATAGACATGATTGCCAATTTAGTTCATAGTGAATATTATAAAAATACCTAAATGTGTGTTTGTGCTGACAAAGTAAAATTGTCAAAAACCTTTTGCCTCTAATATCCCTATACATAGAAGATGATCCTGCCCTGTGTTTATTATTAACACGTCTTTCTTTTATTTCTATTTTATCATCTACATAGTGCAACAAAAATGAAAGCAATTTTGCTTATCATTACTAAGTCCTGAGAACTAGATGTGGTATTCCAGTTACTCATTTATGAAACTATATGGAAAGTAAACTTATTGTGGAGAAATCGTGAAAGGACAAGAGCAATCTTAATAACTGGATCTTGGCATAACAAAGAAGTCCTTGAAATACTCAGACTTGAAATAATCTACTGTAATTTTCTCAGGAGCTTTTTGGTCCCAATTAAGCTTGTCTGTTGTGACTGAATTTTAATTAGTACGGATGTTTGTACTTCAGAAATTCAGAGTTTGAATTAAACTTCATAAATTTGCGAGACCAAAGGAAAAAAGAATAATTCAATAAGCTTACAATTTTAATGAGGGCATTTGAAAATGCTAGCTTTCTTCATATCATAGCTGCTATGTTATCCCAAAATACTTCTATACAACTGGTTTGAAGATCCAGACTGAATTAACCAGTTCGTTGAGTCAAATGTTCAAACCAAAGGCACTGTTTGAGAAATTAATATGTTAGGTGAATTATTTGTTTTTTGTTTTTGTTTTTTTTTTTAGCAAATGATCAAGTAGCTCCGTAGAAATGCAGACTTGAAGTGTTTTCCAAATTATATTTTTGATTTCCAAACAATTCAAATTTTTGGAGAATTTTCCTGAGAAGCTAACGTCTATTGCACTTCATTTACTTGAAGGCTACCAAACTGGAAATGCGAGACGGTTTCAAAAACAGTTATTTGTTTTGTTTGTTAGCTGGCTTTTAAAACAAACAAACAAAAAAACAAACGATTTTACTGAGATATGATTTACATACATAAACTATAGATATTTAATGTAAACAACTTTATAAATTTGGAGATACATATACATCTATGACTTTGCCTTTTCTTTTTTTCTGTTTTTTAAAGGATTGTTCAGGAAATGGTAATGCAGGAAAATCATCTTACCATCTATGGCAACTTTGAGCATGTATGTCTTTGACAGAACATAACTGAAATGTCTTAAAACCAATGGTTTTCAAACTTACGTGTATATTGCAATCACCTAGAGAACCGGATAAAACACAATTTTCTAGGACTCAACTCCTGAGTTTCTGATTCAATATTCCTAGGACAGGAACCAAGAATATTCATTTCTAATAAACCCCCAGGTTACGTGCTGTTGCTGGTCCACAGTTCTTTCTGAAAACCAGTGGCTGAAGCATTGAAGCCTACTTAACACTGGAACTCAGTTTATATGATGACATTAAAAAAATTAAATATGTTGAAAACTTATGTTTTATGGTTAACCCTTGAACAATGTGAGGGTTAGGGATGCCAACCCACCACATACTCAAAATCTGGGTAAAATTTTTGCCTCCCCCAAAACTTAACTTGTAATAGCCTACTATTGACCAGAAGCTTTCCTGATAACATAAACACTTGGTTAACACATATTTTGTATGTAATTTATTTTACATACTACATATTTGCAATAATGTAAGCTAGAGAAAAGAAATTGTTATTTAAACCAAAAAGAAAAAATACATTTATAGTACTATAGTGTATTTCTCAAAAAAAAAAAAAATCTGTGCATAAGTTGACCCATGCAGTCTAAACTTGTGTTGATCAAGGGTGCACTATATTTCAAAATTAGGCTCCTTCTTTCCACCTGGCATGTGTTGGCTTTAAGTATAAAAAATATATCCTTTCTATATATATTTATAGAAAAGTGAAACATTTTGGAAGGAAGTTTCAAAGGAAAGGAGATTACATATACATAAAGGAGATAGAAAGTAAAAAATATATACATACACACGTATTTATTGTGACTTTATTGTGCATATGAACATTGTAGATTGTATGTATTTGTACTGATTTCTAATTAATTTTGTTATGGTAAGAAAAATTACTCAATAATATGTGAATATTTTTAATTTTATTGAGATTTGTTTTATGGTCTAGCATATGGATTTCTTGGTTTAATATTTTATGTTCAATTTAAAAGCTTTATAAATAATAGTTTGGGGTATGGTCTTTTGTACATGAAAATTAAGTCAAAATGATGGGTGGTGTCATTCAGATAATATTCTTCTTAACTTTTTGTTTTGTTTCAATTTCCCACAGATGAATGGTAAAATCCAGAGATGAATGGTAAAGACAATTGTGGATTTGTCTCTTTTTTTTTTCTTTTTTTTGTAGTACTGCTTGATTTTGCTTCATTTATATTGAGACTCTCTCATTGGGCACATATGCATTTATAATTTTTATGTCTTCTTGTTCAACTGGCTCATTTATCACTATGAAATGTTACTATCTCTACCTTGTGGTGAAATCTCTTGTTTTTTTTTTTTTAATTTAATTAAAAAGAGCCATAAAGCCTTCTTTTGAGTAAAATTTCATGGTGCACTTTTCTATTCTTTTACTTTCAACCTATCTGTGAGTTTATACATATGTAAGTTGTGTTTCTTGTAGTTATAAAACAGTTATATTCTCTTTTTAATCTCCTTTTAAGTATGATAATTACTTCCCTTTATTGGATCATATAGTTCATTTATATTTAATGTAGTTATTGGTATGTTTGTGCTTATATACACCATTTCTGTTTTTCATTTGTTTATTTTTTTCATTTTTTTAAAAAGATTTTATTTATTTATTCATGAGAAACACAGAGATAAAGAGAGGCAGAGACATAGGCAGAGAGAGAAGCAGGCTCCATGGAGGGAGCCCAATGTGGGACTCAATCCTGGGACTCCAGGATCACTTCCTGGGCTGAAGGCAGATGCTTAACCGCTGAGCCACCCAGGCGTCCCTGTTTTTCATTTTATGTGCTTTTTAAAACTGTGTTTTCTCTTTTCTTTTATTTTTTGGCTTAACTTTTTTTTTCTTTTTAAGATGAAGGAGCATGTACTATTCCTGTCATAAACCCAATGTCATCTTTTAAAGAAATAGAAAAAAATATTAAAATTAGTATAGAACCACAAAAGACTTTAAATAATCAAAGTAATCTTGGGAAAGAACAAAGATGCAGGCATCCTACTTCCTGATTTCAAGATATATTCCAAAGCTACAGTAATCATAACAGTATGGTATCTGCAGAGATTTAGATTAACAGAATACAATAGAGATCCCAGAAATAAAGCCACTCATAAACAGTCAACTGACCTTCAGCAAGGGTGCCAAGAATATACAATGCGGAAATGATAGTGCCTTCAACAAGGTAAATTGAGAAACTTGAATGCTAAAGTCTGAAATGAGACCTTTATCTTATGTCATACACAAAGTGATACTCAAGATATAAAACCTAAATGTAAGACCTAAAACTGTAAAATTCCTGGAAGCAAACATAGGGAAAACTTCATATTAGTCTTGGCAATGATTTCCTGGACAAGACATCAAAAGCATAGTAAGAAAAAGCAAAAATACTAAGTGGGATTATCTCAAACTAAAAAGCTTCTGTACAGCAAAGGAAATAATCAACAGAATGAAAAGATAACCTATGGAAAGGGAGAAAATATTTTCAAACCATGTATTTGATAAGAGGTTAATATCTAAAATTATAAGAATCTCCTTTAACTTAATAGCAAAACTAACATAATCCATTTAAAAAATGGATGAAGTCCTTGAATAGACTTTTTTCCAAAAAAGACATACAAATGGCCAACAGGTACCTGAAAAAGTGCTCGGCATCACTAATCAGGGATGCATGGGTGGCTCAGCAGATAGTGCCTGCCTTCGGCCCTTGCTGTGATCCTGGAGTCCTGGGATTGAGTCCCACGTCGGGCTCCCTGCAAGGAGCCTGCTTCTTCCTGTCTATGTTTCTGCCTCTCTCTCTGTGTCTCTCATGAATAAATTAATAAAATCTTTTAAAAAATCACTAATCATCAGGAAAACATAAATCAAAACCACAATGATACACGCACCTCATATCTGTTAGATGACTATTACCAAAGGACAAAAGATCAGTGCTGTCAAGGATGTGGAGGCAAAAGAATTCTTGTATACCATTGGTGGCAATGCAAACTGGCATAGTCACTATGGAACACAGTATGGAGACTCCTTTAAAAATTAAAAATAGAACTACCATATGATCCAACAACCCCTTCTGGGTTCACGAAGATGTGGAAAAATTTAATCTACTTTTTAAAAATCTACTTGCTTCCTCCATTAAAATTTTTTCCATGATTATCTTTATATACTTTTAGTGTTTGTTCTAAAGTGTTTTCAACAAATTTGGTAAATTTGAAACTACTACTTCATTCTTTAGCCACATTCTCTCTCTTCTGTTTAAGATTTCTGATACATATTTACTATAGTGCTAGAAACTTTCTCATAATCCCTGATATTTTCCAATAACTCACAAAAACTCTACCATTCTATCACAATTTTCCCTTTGTCTTTCTGTTTGGATAGTTTCTATTGTTAAATTGTTCATGTTCACTGATTTTTTTCTTCAATGTCCAATCTCCTAATAGTATCAGATGTGTATCTGATATTTTTTTTTATTTCCTTGTATGTTTGACATAGATTTTTCTACTTGGCTCTTTTTACGATTTTTATTTTTCCCCTATGAGTCCTCAACTTTAGCATCATCTGTTAGTCCTTAAATATATTTATAATAGTTTTTCAAGTTTTTACTATTTCTACAATTAAATGCTCTACCTTTGAGCTATGGCACTAAGCTCCTTGCTATTTCTAATCCCTGGATTTGAACTATGCTATCCTTCTTAAAAGGGAATTAACCTATGACAGCTTTTCTTATCATTCTGAGGCTTTCAAAGTAGTCTTTGTTTTGGAGGTCTTAGAGAAGTTCTTACCATGTGATGTGGTTGTTGGTTTTAAAGTATCTCAAAGAATGTTTTGGTATTATCAAAGTCTCTCTTACATGGATTGGAATACCAAAGTCTCTGGCCCCATGTGACCTCATCATCCTGTGGCAGCTGCTTTCTGCTTGGCCTTGTGAAGTTTCACCCTAAAACTGAAGAGAGCTCAAAGATTCTAGAGAACCCCAGTCCCATACCGTTCCCTCCTTCTGGTGCACTGTGCTTCAAATGCCACCTGCAATAGTATCCTTGAACTCCACTCTCAATAAGACCTTCACCCTGAGACCAGTTTGAGGATTTATCTCTAGTAGAGAGATGGGGTAAGTGTGGGGACTTATCTGATGTTTCCGTCCTTCCTTCCTTCCTTCCTTCCTTCCTTCCTTCCTTCCTTCTCTCCTTCCTTCCTTCATTTATTTATTTGCATTTCCAGAAAGTCATTTTCCTCTATGATATGTCTGAATGTCTACCCAAAATATAGATGAGTATTCAAGTTTAAGGACAAAATTTCTAAAGGCATCCTTACTCAAGAAAAACTTTACCATGATATTTTCTCGAGCCATAATTATTCTGTTTATTTGAGTTAGGCAATTATGTTATCATTATAATTTATATGATTAATAGTAATTCTTCAGTTAAAAATGTGGTTTGAGGTTCACAATGTAATTTATTTTAAAGTGCATCTTCTAAAGTTCAATTTCTTCTTTTATTCTTTCCTTTGAATTAAACTTTCACATTTAAGCAAACATTTTCACATTGCTTTCTGTTATTATTCTGCAAAGAGTAGTAACTATGGAAACTAATGTGTATCAACTAATATAGTCTGGATATTAGGTTATTATTTTTATGTGTGTGTTTTAATATACACCACATATATTTAGTTTATTACTGTATTTTGAAGATTAGGACTAAGTAAAATAATACATATAAATGTTGCTTTGATGTTCTCAGGTCTTTGCAAAAGTAAGTTGTTTGAACTGCAAAATAAGTATTTATTGAATTGATACTTTTATTAAAGCTTTAGACATACATAACACTGTATTTTGGTATTTTAACCTCAAGTAGAAAATAAAAATATTTGAAGTGGTTTGGATGAGTATACAGAGTAAAAGAAGTTTATGAGGAAACCAGAGGTTCAGACAATTGGAATAGGAAAAGAGAGCTGAAACATGCTTCATTGATTTCTTTCTGGTTCTATTTATCTTTTAAAGCAGTGCTTAAAGTTGATGTAATCTTTCTGTTCATTTGTCACTTCAGACTGGGGAAAAATGGGAAATTTTCTTAGAAAAGAGATTTCATAGATGTTTATTTTATAGGTAATGAAATGCAGATGAACACTTATTGGCTGGTTTGCCACACCTTCAGTATGAAATTTCTCCTGAATTTATAACTTTGGTCACTTCCTTTGATTTTAAGCAGTCAGATAAAACAAGTATTAGATTTGCACTCCATTAAATTTACCTTAGATCAGAATGACTTTTTAATGCTTAAGTTTCTTAGTAGTTATTCCATTCAGTCATGCATAATTGATTATTTTTTTAATAATGTTAGTCATTGTCTCCAAATACCCTGCACACATGCTGAGAAACATCCTTTAACCAGAGAAGAATTTTGTCTCCTGAATAAATTTTGTCATAGAAATCTCTTCATTAAAAAAAAAAGAAAGAAAGAAAAGAAGACATTATTAGACTCCAAAATAATTATTCTGTTTTAAAGTTTGTGTTATTTTTCTTTGTGAAATTTGTATTTATTTTGTTATGGAGTAACTATTTTAATAGTAAAGGATATTGATACGGTTATTGCAATGCAGAAAGTCTACCTATCAGTTACCCTTAAACAATGCCATGAAACATGAAAGTCATTTTTTTTCAATAATGTATGAAATTTTCTTGAGAGAAAATAGAAGACAGAACATTATCACCAGGACACATGCAGCTGCACATTGTGCAGAAGGTGGATAATAGGATAGTGTTTTCTATTTGGATCTATCTACAGTTCAGAGGCCGGTTAATTATACTTACATAAATAAGCCCTATCATAACTCTAGCAAGGATAAGTCACCCAGGAAAAAAAAAATGTTTAATATGACATGATTTCAACATGGTTAAGTAGTAAGCTACACTTAACCAAGTTTCATCCTGTTTAAAGAATGCTATGTTGAAGTTTACAAAATGTAAGTTCATTTCGTAATAAATGCCTACTGACATGATATTTGGGAAGCAATAAACTTTTTACTATATAATATACTCCATTAAGATTCATAAAAAAATCTAGATCTATGCCAGTAAAATGGAACGTTCTAAAGTGATGCAATGCGGAAAATTATGGAGTGAATGCAGCCATTTTATGCCATAGAAAAGAACTTTTACTGTAATACATAGATAATTTACCAGAAATGTTTTATTGGAAGTAAAATACTTTATATGGTTCTCACATTTTTTAAACTCTACCATGAACCTAGAGATTAATTCCTTGTAGTGGTCAAAATGTTAAATTGTGACACATATCAAGATCTTTGCAAATATGATCCTATTATTTGGAATCCTTTGGCTTATTCCCACTCTAATACTCATACATTCCTACAGAAGTGTGTACAAACAACTCTTTCAGTAATCAGGGATCCTCTCAGAGAAATCACCTTCTAATGCCACTGTTAAGTGTAGCCATTTTATCTATGTGCTTTCATGATATCTTTTTCATACCTTGATCAGAGTACATCAGCATATTCATTTGTAATTATCTCTCTCTTCCAAACTGAATTGTAATTCCTCCTTGTACCCCAATGTCTACCTGTCTAGCAGAGTGCCTAGCACATAATAGGAACTCCCACATGTATGTATTGCAAAAAATACTAGAAATTATAGATTAACTTCCATCTACAAGTACTTTACTTTTGTTTCTTTTCATCTTTGAAGCAGTAACAGTTTTACACATTGAAAGCATATCATCACTGCATCCCTTTTGTATTCCACAACCATATATAATAATAATAGCTAACATTTATCAACTGCATGCTCTGTGACAGGCACTGTGGCTAGCACTTCACATGGATTAATCCATTTGATTATCACACACACACATACAATTTGTGAAGTAGGAAAATGTATTATAACAATTTTATAAAAGAAAATCAGTTTCAGAGCATTCAAAAACTTGACCAATACCAAAAGCTAAATGATTGTACGATAAAATTCCTAAGCTAATTCTTTCTGAATCTAGTGACCTATTCTTACTCATTACAGACCAATAGTACTATTGTCTTCTCTCTCTCTCTCTTTCCTTCTCTCCCTCTAATCTTATTTTTTTCTTATTCACTCTCTTTGTTTTTCTATGTTTTTCATCCCTGACTTTTACTAACCACTGAACGAATTGAACTACTGATCAAATAGATCTTAAGAATGAGTCTTTTCTTTGAGAATATGCAAAACTTTGAAGCAAAGAACAGCACACATTGTTAACAGTAGCCATTTGGGAACAAGACTAATAAAATCATCAACTGTGGCTTCAAACTTGTGTGATAAAAACAATGCATAGTATTTCAATAGTCTGGACGTCACTTACCTGCTAACTGCAAACACAGCTGGACACAGCTAATGAGTGGTAAATAAAAAACTTAAAAAAATGTTCCTGTACACTTGTAAAGATGTCATTAAATCCATGGACTAAAATTACTGTACTTTACTGATAAGGTATTTCTTCAGCTTAGAAAGAAAGAGCATGTCAGGTAGTAGGTTTTATTTATTACACAAACATATATAGCAATTTACTTGAATAACTGGCTAGATAAAATTTGTCTGGTGACATCAGAGTTACTTATATATCTTATTTCCATTTTCTTTGTCTTTTGTTGACTAGAAAAATTTCTCCTTTCATGATAGGTTTGATTACTTACTAGATTTTGGTTGAAAAAAAAATTTTGGTTGAATGAATCTTGTCAATAGTGATATTTGTGGGATCCACCAATGAAACATACTTTGAAACCAAGTCACACAATAGGCTTTAAAAGCCACTTTAGGCACAAACTTACAAAACTCAAATTTTCAACAGAACAAGTTTATCCAGAATATTGAGGACAAATTTATTGATATGACCATATGAATTTATTGTTCCTATTTCCATAAAATCCATATAAATGGTTATATTTTAATATTCATATATCATGTATACTTACACAACAAAATTATAATAAAATTATATTTTAATAAAATGCCAAAACGTGTCATGAAATATAATTAAAGCAAAATTTGATAACATATCAATTGCTCATTTGTCTCTGTAAGTAGAAGAATTTAGTATGATCAATTTTCTTGTTTCGGTTAACAAGCTTACTATCTGTAAATTTCAGAGCTCTGCCAATAAAATATGGAAAGGTAAATACAAGTAATATCTGGTTCTCAACTAACATAGTATTAGAGTTGTACAGCATTTAGTTATTTAGGAGAACTAATACAAGCTATAAGGTTAGTATTTTTGAGTTATAGCAATGCCTCAATTTAACTAGTATCATCACCAGACTGAGTTCAAAAAGCCCCATAGGGAAAAAAAAAAAAAAAAAGTACTATAGAGAATTTTTCTAAAAGCTGCTTTATTGGTCTAGTATCTCCCCCACAGATGTTCCTGCCCAGATAAGCCTGATGCCAGACCACAAGAAACTAGATCAAACCAGATGGGCCCAAGGTGGCTGACAAAATAGGGTAAAGTTCAGATTATTCCTTCATTATACTATATTAACATGCTAAAAACTCTTCCCTGAGGGTCCCATGGTGGGAGACCACTGATCAAATAAAGAGGAAAAAAAGGGAGGCCTAAGTTCCTGGAAATTTCTGCTCTTCCCCCAAATCCAGCCCATAACAAGCATCTTAGATTTGCCTCCAGTTACATCATCTATGCCCCTCCAATTGTAGGAAGAAGGAAGTGCCTTTAGATCATGACCTCCCTTTCTCTACTCTCTAGCTATTGAATAAATTATCTGTTTCCATCAAATACTGTTTCGTTATTTGGCTATTTGGTGAACAGTATTGAGTATGGAGGATCCCTGGGTGGCTCAGCGGTTAAGTGCCTGCCTTTGGCCCAGGGCGTGATCCTGGAGTCCTAGGATCAAGTCCAATGTCAGGCTCCCTGCATTGAGCCTGCTTCTGTCTCTGCCTGTGTCTCTGCTCTGCCCGCCCCCCCGCCCACGTGTGTCTCTCATAAAAAAAAAAAAAAAAAAGTATTGAATATGGAAAGAACCTACTGATTTGGTAACAGTATCTATGGGGAAATACTTATTGAGAGTGTAGCCTTCTTAACCAGTAGTAAATATATTTAGAGTTGTTGCAAATCTATTTCAATGAAGGCATAAAATGAGTGAAAGTGTGGTTTTGGAGGCAGGCTACAGGGAGAGGGGAGGCAGGTGAAGGAAGGCAAATGTCTTTTTCTTCTTATTGCTAGCAAAGTTTTTTTTTTGTTTGTTTTGTTTTGTTTTTCCTTTTTTTCCGGGCCCCTAGCAAAGTTTTTCCAATGAAACATATTCAGTCTATGTCTGTTTCCTCAACAGGGAATAGGGAATTAAAATAATTCAAATAATTACATTACTCAAAGCATACAATAGTCTGAAAAATGTAACCTCTAAATTTATAGAGATATAAACTACCTTTTTTTTTTTTTCTTTTAGGGGAATGATAACCAGTGTTGTGAATGAACCAGTGTTGTGAATGAGCCTTTGTGGTTCCTAAGGTTGCAAGATGACCTCAGAAATAACTATCAGGGAATTTTGGGAGGGAAATGTTTATTACTTACAAATCGAAGACTTATAATTGTGAGGTTATGGAGAAAAGGGAGAGAGAGAGAGAGAGAGAGAGAGAAGTTGAGCACATGTGGGCCTGGACTCTGCCTTTATTGGGCTCAAGGTGGAGGCATAAGGTTTCCCTAGGCTGAATCTTAGTTGATGAACTTAAAACTTAAGAGTGGGAATTTAAAGAACAGAGAGAAAAAAAAAAAAAAATACCCAAATGGTCAGTGTCTGAGGAGCTTGGGGGTAGATGGTAGGGGTTGGCACTTTATCTAGTTGTGTGGTTGACAATGAGTTTATTCAAGACAGCCATCTTTGAAGTTGAAGCTTCAGCAATTAAAGCTTAGGTCAGGTATTGTATCACAAAAAAAAGAAAACCCAGGGGTCAAGCCTTATACTACTGGAGGCAACATTCCTGAACTACTTTTTATATTGAAGACAATATTTCCAAACTGGCTTTTCACATCCTTTTTAAAAGTCTTGTCATCCATAATTTTATAAAGTTGATTACAAGATTGGGTCACACTGCTCTCTTTTTTTAAAAAAGGCTTAAGATGATACATTATTGATAAGCAACATATTTTTTATGATGAAGACATTTTTAACAATAAAGCAGATTTGTTAATATTGGTGAAGTAATGAAGTTTTTTTCTGTTTTTCGTTTTTTTGTTTTGTTTTGTTTTGTTTTTTTATTATTTTCTGATATTCTGTGTGATGGTACATGAATATTTTCTCTTGATATGTAAAAGGTCATTTTTCTCAGTGACAATTTTGTTGCATCTTGTATTTACACTTAAATCAAGACAAATTATAAAAAAATAAACAAACAAAAAAACAGAAATCTGTATCCAAATTTTGTTTTTTTGAAATGAGGAAAATATTGCAATGAGTTACATAATTAGTCAGTTACAAAACTTTTCTTGTGAGCAAATAGCAATCCATCTCAGTGAAATGTGCCAAGTGAGACCATTCCAGCAATAACCATTAAGACTCAGAACAGAGAAGCTAAAGTACACCAAACAGAAAGAGAGATTGACTCATTAAAACTAAATTCTCCTTCCCCCAAAGGATACCCTTGAACACTCTCCTTAATATGGAGAATTTCAGCTGATATTTGCAAGAACCATTTATAACTCAGATCCTAGTTGAATTGCAGAAAATGATGGGTGCTATACACCCAACAGGCTTTATTCTGACTTTTCAGGAAAGATGTTTTTCAGATAAACATCTTTAACAGAATTTGCTATTACATCTAAGTATGAATTGCTTTAGAATTTTGAAAACCATTATGTTTTTGCAAATTACTCCTAATTTGCATCTTTATTTGACAGACATCATGATTAAAACAGATTCTAAGACTTGCACCTGGTTAGCCAGTACTATAGATATTTTATATTTTTAACATTGAAAATTCATAATAATATCTTTTAAAAATGTACCTAAGACCAAAAGGGTATTTGACACATAAAAAAATGTAGTAGATGAAGTCAACTTATTCATTTAGGTCAATTACTTGGTGATGTTGTTACAGCTTATTTCATACAATTTGAATTAATTTTCTTATAAATAATTCTAATTTATAAATCTCATATTTTTTCTGTTACCTGGTAATTATTTTTTTTAATTTTATTTATTTATTCATGAGAGATAGAGAGAGAGAGAGGCAGAGACACAGGCAGAGGGAGAAGCAGGCTCCATGCAAGGAGCTGGATATGGGACTCGATCCCGGATCCCAGGATCACACCCTGGGCCGAAGGCAGGCGCAAACTGCTGGGCCACTGGGGCTACTCACTGTTACCTGGTAATTAAAGGAATCACAGGGCTCTAATTAAAACTCCTATTATAATACTCTGACAGGAGTCATTTCTATTTTTTCAAGGTTTCCTAAGCAATTCATTAATAAATACTGATAAAAGCTATTCAATTTATTAACAAAAATCTTTATACAAAGGTTACGGATCTGATTTAAAGAATTCCCCAGTAAACTTTAGGAGGTATTTGTAAACATCATGTATTAATACTTTTTTATAGAAGTAGAAAATATCTTCCAAAACTAACATCTACAATGATGGTAAATCTCTATTTAATAAAGTACTATATACGAAGTAAAATTGTAAATCTAATTATTTATTCTAGGAGGATTATTTACATTGAATTCTTTATCCCATCCTTTATTCCTTTGTGGAATTTATAAACCATGATACAAGTTAACAATAGCTTAGCATATTTATAGTGATTTATTCCCAATAACATACTTCCATTTTAGGCAGTGACTAATTTAAAATCAACACTGATGCTCAGGGCACCTGGATGGCTCAGTGGTTAAGCGTCTGCCTTTGGCTCAGGGTGTGATCTTGCGGTGCTGCAAGGAGCCTGCTTCTTCCTCTGCCTATATCTCTACCTCTTTCTCTGTGTCTCTCATGAATAAATAAATAAAATCCTAAAAAAATTGCTTATTTGAAGGTGAAAGAGTAGTGCAAATAAATAGTAAGTTATTATTTTAAAAAATAGAACCAATGGTGCACTGGAACTGTCTTTTATTGGCTTGGATGAGCTGATTATTGAAAAGAAATTTGTCAGCTAGATATTAAAAAACATTAGTTTGAAATTGGTTACCATGGTGTTAGCATTTTCAACATGAAAATCAGCTAATGCTATAAATTGAGACTACCCCTATCCAGCAGTTGTTGAACATTTACCAGCACGTGAAAGTGTATATGTTTAACAATTATGTCAAAACACAGGGTAAACCAAGTCTCCTGTGGTAACTGAGCCATAGGGTAATCTCCATTAACAGTCATACTTGCAGTTGCTATATTAAGTTAATGACTGAAAAAGCATCAATGAGGCAAAAGGGCTTACTAATACTTCTCTCAAATCCATGTTTTACTCCACAGGTAAAATATTTTAATGTTATTTAGATATTTTCCCTGCCTAATTTGAAGCCCTCTCATGTGCATTAGGATGAAGTTCAGCATGCTTACTATGGGTTTCACTAAATACAACTGATCTGCTGCCAAAGACATCCTTCGCCTAGTCTTCATCAATTTCCCCAGAACATACTGAAAGTTGTAGGGTTTTTTCCCCTTCACTTATTAATGTATTATGCTCTCCATTCACCTTCAGAAATTTGTATATGCTCATCCTTCTACTTGGAATTGTCTTTAATTCATTTCAGTAACTAACTTCTACCCATCCTTTCATGCTAGAACCTTGTATCTAGACTAATCTTGTTCTGGGTCTTCATTTTCTGCTCCTCTTTGCATCAAGTCTGGAATTCCTTCTCCTTCAAAGTCATTCTTTATCAATATCCTTTGTGTGTTCCATATCCCACCCAGTCTTGAAATATTGCAGCTCCTAGGAGTAGTTCAGAGGAATATATATTCCTTTAATATGTTACCTTGTATCTGGATCTGCAGCTTTAAATATAAAGTTTTGGTTAATTACTCCCAAAAGCATACTTTTAGACTCAACATCTCCCTTGAATTTAAAACTCATATATCTAAACTGTCAATTTAACATTTTAAGTTTTGGGATCCCTGGGTGGCGCAGCGGTTTAGCGCCTGCCTTTGGCCCAGGGTGCAATCGTGGAGAGCCGGGATCGAATCTCACGTCGGGCTCCCGGTGCATGGAGCCTGCTTCTCCTTCTGCCTATGTCTCTGCCTCTCTCTCTCTCTCTCTCTCTCTCTCTCTCTGTGACTATCATAAATAAATAAAAATTAAAAAAAATTTAAGTTTTATAAATAACAGATCTTTCCTGGAATGTTACAATTAAACATGTGCCACTTGAAACTGTTGCTTCTTGAGTGTCTCCAATATCAAGTTGATATCAACAACTATCTAGGATCTCAAACCAAAAACCACGGAATTTTCTTTGTCTTTTTCATGCCACTCATGTTCTCTGTTAGTGACTCTTACCAATGTATCACAAACCTTTCATTCTTTTCTATATCTGGTAATTAACAGCCCAACAAAAATTACAAAATTTATGGTTTAGACCACTGGATCTCTGTACTACATGCTTACCCGCTCTGTCTGTTTCTCTCTTGTCCACTCCCTCACACACTCCATTCTCCAGAGTATACTCTTTGAAATATAAATTTCCTTTCCAATTACATCTAATTATTATCAAAATCTTCAAATAACTCTTCTCATTTACTAATAATAAAATATAAACTCCTTACCTAGAAAACACAATTTGTTGTTCACCTACCTAATCCATATCACTTCTTACAACTATATTTCTGCCTTATTATTTTCAAACTACAGCCATAAAAACATTTTTTCTGATTCTTATGCATAAAAATATTGTTTGTGCCTTAAGTCTTTGCAATATCTTATCCCTCTGTTCAGAATTATCTTCCCTAATTCTTCATTCAGGTGACTCATGTCATAAATTTAGGTCTCAAAACTTAGATACCAAGTATATTAGTTCCCCAGAACTGCCACAACAAAGCACCACAAACAAGGTGGCTTAAAATAACAGCAATTTATTGTCTCAGAGTTCCAGAGTCTCAAAGTCTAAAATTAAGATATTGGAAGAATCGATTCTTTCTGAGGGCTCTGAAAAAGAATTCATGCCATAACTTAACTTCTGGAATGCTAGTGATCTCTGGCATTCCTCACTTTGTGGAAGCATCACAACAATCTCTACCTTTGTCTCCATATGGTATTTTCTTTATGCCTCTGGGTTCTCAATTTTTCTTCTTATAATAAAATCAACATTTATTGGGTTAGGGCCACCCCAAGGAACTTATCTTAACTTGATTATATCTGGAGACCTTTTTTAAAAAAAAAGATCACATTCATAGTGCAAGGATTAGGGCTTCTTTTTGGAGGATACAGTTCAACCCATAATATCACCTCCTCTGAGTGTTCTTCATATAAAACTCACTCTTATAATGCAGTATCTAATTTTTATCAAAGTACTTGCCATGACCTGATAGTTTTGTATTTATTTAATTAATGTTTTATTTTATGCCTGCCCCAAATAAAGAATAAATTCCATGAGGGAGTGACCTCATTTATTTCTTTTGTTGATTTTCCTAGATGTGTACCTAAAAGAGTGTACAACATACAATAAGACTTTAATTTGGATTTGTTGTATGCATGTATTACTAATTAATTTTTATAATATCTGTTTATCCTTAATATTACTGACATTGTATCTGTTTACTATAATATCTAAAATATTTTAATTTGCCTTAACTTTATAAATGTGGTTTTCTATTTAATGGCTAGTCAAGGTTATAGTGATTTTTTTTTTTAATACAAGAGACCGTAAGTGCCATTCAAGAGTGAGTCTTTCTCCATTACATTAATGTAGCACAAAATTCAATTTTTGGCAGTGTTCCCAGGCAATCAAGGATTGCAAAGTCATCTTGTCCTCCACATTTGCGTATAATGGAGAAACATATCATCATGATATATTGCAATGTTACTGAGAGGGGTTGACCTCATTCTGAAAGATTCTTGATTATTTCCACTGACATGTGCCATTTATAAATGATAATCATTATATTAATTTTTAAAAATGATAAATCATGGATTAAGAATTAAAGCTACTACAAATCTATCAGGTAAAGAATAAAAATAATAAGCAGGATGTTATTTTTGAAAAATATAATTTATTATGTGTAGTATCACTGAGCTGAGTTATAGAATTAGATAATTTTTGAATTATATTATGATAATCTGTATTTCTAAAAGCAAAGTAAAACCAGAGATGCCTGGGTGGCTCAGTGGTTTGGTGCCTGCCTTGGGCCTGGGTGTGATTCTGAAGTCCTGGGATTGGGGCCCAGGTCAGGCTCCCTGCATGGAGCCTGCTTCTCCCTCTGCCTGTGTCTCTGCCTCTCTCTCTGTGTCTCTCATGAATAAATAAAAATAAAATTTAAAAAAAAGTAAAGTAAAACCTAAATCCATTAAAAACTAGCTCATACATAGTTATTAGATTTTCCAGGTTTTCACGTTAGCATATTCTAAAAATAGAAAGTTTATTCATGATAATTAGAAGATGTATTGGTCTTTCAGGCCAGCACTATGCAAAATATTGAACTGTTATGTAATTTACCAAGGTGTCAATTCTATTCAATGTAATTTAAAACATGAATATTTTCTTGAACATGGTTTAATGAGAAAAAAGATCAATTAAACTTAGAAGAAACTTACTAGAAGAGGGAAAATAAATATCTCAGTTTTCCAGAAAAGGAGATTATGATTTTTCCCTTACACAGTAGTATATTTTCTGCTACAAAGTTTTATGAAGAAAGAGAAAAACCTAAAAGAGAAAAACTTGCTTTCCTGCTGTGCAGTAAAATAAAGTTTAGATTTTAATTGCAACATAAATTAATTGTATTAATTTCTCAACCTTGGCACTGTTGACATTTTGGCTGGATAACTTGTTGTGCGAGACTATCTTTTACATGATAGGATGTTTAGCAGTACTCCTGATCTCTACCTCGTAGTTGTCAATAGTACAATATCAGCCATTTTTAGAGACAACAATACATATCTTCAGATATTGACAAATGTCTATGTGAGTAGGGTGAGGGAGGTTGATTTTCTCTGGTTGAGAATTACTGCATTAATTAGTTTACTAATAAAATATTCCTACCATACCATAATTGTGGTTTGCAGGCTCATATCTGTCTTGGCATTTAAGTAAACAAAACAAAACAAAACAACTCTTTGAAGAATCAAAATCCAAGCCTATGCTAATTATGGGATAATGTAAGGGAGTCCAAGCAGATAATTTACAGAGAGAAAATACATAAATATATTTGGAGACTGTGGAAACTCTCAGGAAACTAACCAAAGGTGTATTAAACCTTTATTTGAGAAATTATCCACAATCTAGAATACACAGAAAAATAAAGTTTCCCCTAAAATTGAGCTTATAAGTAAAATTAACAAAGATAATAATCTTTTATGACCAAATCTATTTGGACCAAACTAATATGAGTAATATTCTTAAAATTTAAGATAGACTAAAAACTAAAAAAATAGAATAATAAATATGTTTTAAAGAATTAAATTATAAAATAATGAGTGAGAAAAAAATAAAAGCCTAGGGCACTATGAAGCAAGCATAGACTGATTTGAAAAATACCAAATGACCATCTAGAAATGAACTATTTTATTATAATTAAATTTTAATAGATTAATTAATCAGATTAGATATAGTTCAACATAGAATGAATGAACTGGCAGAAACATCTAGGGAAATTTTCTGGAAAGCATCACAATGATATAACGCAGTGAAAACATCAGAGAGGTTCTGAGACAAAGAAGATATTATACACGTGTGCAATTTATAAGCAAGAGAATGAACAATTAAGATTTTTTTTAAGTGAATCTGAGGGTTCTATATTTGAGGTGACATTGTCTAAAAACTCATGGGACATAAAGAAAGATATAAGTCCCAAAACTAAAAAAATGTTGAGGCGAGAACAAAATAAATCAAAACTAATCTAATCTTAGGCGTGTAGTTGACCCTCTAACACACTAAATAAAGACTCATAAAAAGAAACAATAATTGGGGGAGCTGCTGTGCCCCTGCCTGGTGCAGGGCTCAGTGGGGGTTGTTTACCCCATGAGGCCCCAGGAGGAACAACCCCACTGGCGGGGCCAGCTCTGGAGCCCTGGATTCAGCCCCCCCAGTAACTCCAGAGCTCTCCGTCTGCAGGGCCTGGAGGCTCCGGGGCGGGGCCGCTGATCTGCTCAGCTCGGGGCAGGAGCGTCCTTGCTGTCCTGGGCCCTCCCGGCCTCTGGGATTATGCTGAGTGAAGTAAGTCAATCGGAGAAGGACAAACATTATATGTTCTCATTCATTTGGGGAATATAAATAATAGTGAAAGGGAATATAAGAGAATGGAGAAGAAATGTGTGGGAAATATCAGAAAGGGAGACAGAACGTAAAGACTGCTAACTCTGGGAAACGAACTAGGGGTGGTAGAAGGGGAGGAGGGCGGGGGGTGGGAGTGAATGGGTGACGGGCACTGGGGGTTATTCTGTATGTTAGTAAATTGAACACCAATAAAAAATAAATTAAAAAAAAAGAATAATTATGTGCAGAAGGAAAACAATTAGAATTCTGGCTGCAGAATTATCATTATTAATAGAGACCAGAACACAAAGAAGTCTAGAATAAATTTATAAACTGTTCAAGTGATAACCACAAAATACTTAAACTTCATAGCAGATATAATTTTAATGCTTCCTACCCATAAGATTCTCTTCCAAATAATAATTAAACTTTCTACCCATAGGATCCTCTTCCAAATAATAATTATTATTTTTTGTTCTAAGCTATCATTATTATTTTACTGTTATAATCAATGCTAATTAATATTCATTCTCATTTATCAATTATCTAATGACAGCCAATTTACATTTCTCTACTAAACTATAATATTCAAGTTAAAGAAGAAACATTTCAGAGACCAAACTATTACTTCATCAAAAATCCACTACCAAAATAATTGTAAAACAAATTTTGGGGAGGATAAATTAAATCCACTGAAACCAACAAAATTGGTAAAGATGTAGGTTGTAGGTTACCTTTTAAGTCCCTTATGTAATTTTGAGAGACAAGAGAACTAATGCATTTCAAACACTTAATGCAAGTATACATTTTAAAGCATATGAGTAAAATTGCTCAAAAAATAAAAACAGAATAGTTTTTTTTTAATTTGAAGAGAAAATATAGATTAAAATGGATAATTTCAATACAAAATTGGAAAGAAGAAGAAATAAAAATAAAATTCAAAGAATAAAAGCTTGGGAAAGAGGTTAAGATGGTGTAGTAGAAGGACTTCAGGCTTATCTCATCCCTTGAACACTAGTAAATAACTATCAAATCGCTCTGAAATTACAAGAAATCAGCCTAAAGACTCACAGAAAAAAACTGCATGACTATAGAGAGAGAAAACACCACATGGAGGACATAGGAAGTGTAAAGACACAGTTTGAGGAGGAAAGTAAAAGCTTGATCAATGGAAAGAACAAAAAAGGAGGTACAGATAAAGCCAATAGATGATGACAATCATATTACATACAAAAATGAAAATTGCCTTAATATAGATATTTTCAGCTTAAATTAATAACAAATTCTGTTATTGGATAATTTTATTTTAGTATTTCTTTAGTAGCAAAACTGAAATAAAAAAGAGAAAGAACCAAAGTAATAGAGAGAAATAAGCATACAAACCATAAAACAAAAGGAAACTGGTGCAAAGTATTAGAGTCACACATCACTAATCATCAGAGAAATGTAAATCAAAACCACAATGAGAAAGGAGATATCACTTCACACCCATTAGAATAGCTACTTTCAAAATGGAGAGAACAAGTGCTGCCCAAACTGTGGAGAAAAGGGAACCTTTGTGCCCTGTTGATAGTAATGTAAATTTGTGCAGCTACTATGGAAAACAGTATGGAGTTCCTCAAAAACTTAAAAATAAAACTAACAGCAATACCACTACTGAGTATATATCCAAAGAAAACAAATCACTATCTCAAAAAGGTATCTGCACCCTATGCTCATCGTAACATTATTTACAACAGCCAAGATGTGGAAATACTAGCGTCCCTTGACAGAAGAATAAAGAAAATATGATACATATATCATATCTATTTAAAATTATATATACATAATTGTCAATGTGTTGATACTGCATAACTGGTATATTAAAAACATAGTATCAAACTAGTGAATAATAGTGTGTAAATTTAAGGAGACACAAACAAATCCACAATCAGTAGGAGATCTAAGGCTTTTTTTTTTTTTATTTTCCATCAAGATCATTTGTGATTGCTCTAGGATATTAGTGTCTACCTGAAAATAAATTTTCCATACATTATTTCAAAAAAAAGTAAAAATATATATATATACATATATATATTTGTGACAGCATAAATTAATTTTGAGGGCATTATACTAAGTGAAATAAGTGAGACAGAGGAAGACAAATACCATATAATTTCACAGATATATGGAATCTAAAAAACAGAACATAGAAACAAACCAAAAACAGATGTTTAAACACAGGGTACTGTCTTAGATTTTAAACTGTTTCCATGATTTAATTAAATAATTAGAACACATTGTGGCAATTTTAGTATTTTGATATTGTTTTCCTTTTGAAGAAATGAAGCATTTGTTCTTCTCTTGGGGTGAAGGCTGTTATACTGAATGAAATGTATTTTTAAACATATGGATTTCATAAAAATGATCATCTGATAATGCACTGATATATATTATGTATGCTAAATAGTCATTTAGCTTAAAAATAAAATTATGAAAATGGCTTATGTTCTTTAATATATTTTTCAACTTTGATGATACTTTGTTAATACATTTTGGTAGGAAAAATTCCATATAATCTTAGTGATTTTGAAAATCTGAGAAGTTATAATATTAGTTATAATATTATAGTTTAATAACTATAAAAGTTATTAAAATAATCCATTATAAGATAAACCAATATATTAATGCTTAATTTTATGTGAAAAACAAATTGTAAGGTCTACACTGTAATACCTAAAAAAAGAAAAAAACAATGTCAGTTTATTAGAGGGCTGAGCCTGGCATCCATACTGAATCAATAGTGTCAGTGAAATGATCCATAACATAACACTTAACATGACAAACTTTGCTATTTTATGGTAAGAAAATAAAATCTAAAAATCTATTTGAAACCACCAGAAATCTATCACTAATGACATTAAACTCTATCACATTATACATGTTGTCTTCAGAAAATAAGCTTTTTGAAAGGCCAAATATATTATAAAGTAATGAATGAAAAACAAGAAGAAATGAAATAATAAGATAAACTATGAAGAAATTTACTTAAGTTAAAAAAAAGATTTCCTTCATTGTAAAAATGTCCATCAGGTAATGCCATTCTGAGATGCTGAAAGACCATTATTTTCAAACTTAATATCATTCGATAGCTCATATTTTAAAGTTAAAAGACGACACATTTTTAAATAGCATGCTTGGGATACATTATAAGCCTAAGTTAATGTCATTTACAGATCACTGGGGTTTTTGGCTTCACACTACAATGGCCTCATCCAGAGAAAAGAGGCTGACTAAATCTAATTAGGACTTGTAGATGTGATGAACCCTCGTTGCTAAAAGCTGAAATGGCATGGATTTAAACAGTAGCATGATGCAGTGGAATGAGCAAAGGTTCAGAGTTACATGAAAAGATTATGTTTAGAAATTTCACCATTACCAGTTTTGTCACCTGGGAAAGTTATTTGATGTCTCAGCACCCTATTATCTGCCTCTGCATAATCTGCAATGCTGTTATACATTTTACATGAGATGCCAATAGTGTAGAATAGTAGTTACCACAATAAGCTCTGCAATCTGGATAGACTTGGTTGACATAATGACACCTTAGGAGATCTGTTACGATGAATGGGACAATCCTGTAGCTCTTGGTGCTGGAGAATGACAATATTTGTTTCTTAAGGACATTTTAAGGAGGTCAGAAAACAATCAATGCATATCTTATCATATTGCCTGGTCCATAGTAATTGCAATAAATTTTAGCTATTATCATAGGTAGAATGTTTATATGCTACGCTCTTCTTGCCTCATAGCTATGCTCTATAAAGGTCATCCCCTATGCTCTACTTCATAATTTATTGTTATTATTAATATGTTTAAGGGAGCAAATATAGTGAAAAGTCTATGCAGTTTGGAGGCATATGAATATTGGTTTTATTACTAGATATTTGATTTTATGAAAGTATATGTTTGGAAACTTAGGATTTGGTAAAAAGCTGCTTATGAAAATAACTGCTTCAAAAATAAGTGGAGACTCTGTGGAAATGGCTTGGTAGCATACAGTGAATGAAAATGCTCTGCATTGGCCATCTCCATGAACATGAAGGCTGGAGAAAGCAGAAGAGTGATGAGAGTCAAGAATAGATAAGAGCTCGTGATGTCAGAAATAGTTTAATTTTAACTGTAGTTTTTAAATATTTAATTCTAGTTATTTGCATTTCTTTGGATTTTGTGGTTATTAAAACCCAATTGTTTTATATGTTCTTTATGGACATTAAAGGAAAGGGCTGATGACCACATCAGTGTTAAGCTCATTATGATCAGGAATCTGCAGAAATTAAAGGCTGGTGGTGTGAGCAGTTCATTGACTAATGCAGATGTGAATTTTAAAACTAGGATTGTCTCTATCTTCTTGAATATGGCATAAGATTGCAAGAAACTTCACTTGAAGCTCAAAAGGAAGCATCTATCTCCTGACATCTGCTTACAAAAGTCTCCAAACCAATAGTGAAATACAGTTTCCTAGTGGATAAAATGGGAGTAAAGGAGAGTTATCCACCAGTTTTTCTGTAAAATGTAAATGCCATGAAAGTTTGGTGCATTTTGGAGTTTGTTGAATTTCGTTCTTCATTAGATGTCCAGTGATTAACTGAGAAGTGAAAACAAATATTTATTCTAAAGATTAAATCACATTACATAAAAAAGAACCATATATAATATCAAGCACATAAAAATAACTAAGCAGTGTTAGTTTAAATCTTTCATTTAATATTCCAATGTTTTATGAGTAAATAGTATTAATGTATTGTAAAAAAAACAAAGTATATCCATTACTTATGTGAATGACTATAATAGATGAGCACTGTGTGTCACACTATAATCACAAGAGGAACCAGAACTGTTCCATAGAGGAGTATTAATAGATGGTATTATTTTTTTAAGATTTTATTTATTTATTCATGAGAGACAGAGAGAGGCAGAGACACAGGCAGAGGGAGAAGCAGGATCCATGCAGGGAGCCTGACGTCTCCAGGATCACGCCCTGGGCTGAAGGCGGCGCTAAACCGCTGAGCCACCCGGGCTGCCCAATAGATGGTATTATTAGATGGTATTAAATATAATTTTAATTTCACGGGAGAAAAAAAAATAGAAAAAAAGGAATTGTTAAACTTTAGCTACTTTTTTCACTACAAAAAGGAAATCATTTTAAATGGTTTCAAAGTTAATGGTTCTTAAAATTATTAAGAAGATTTAAATAAATATCTTTGACTATTTTGTCTCATTTATAAGATGATTAGGAAATTAGGATTTCTATATTTATCATTTCTAATGATTCCAAATACAAGTTCTTGTTTCTCACATTTAGTTTTATGACACTTAGAAAATCAAAGTAATCTCTGAAATTCATATAGAAAATATTAAATTAAGACGAATATTGAAAATCAAAAATAAAACTAAAGTCCTGTTAATTAGGGATTTAGATCAGAAAAGACCCCGAATAGCCAGGGGAATTTTAAAAAAGAAAACCATATCTGGGGGCATCACAATGCCAGATTTCAGGTTGTACTACAAAGCTGTGGTCATCAAGACAGTGTGGTACTGGCACAAAAACAGACACATAGATCAGTGGAACAGAATAGAGAATCCAGAAGTGGACCCTGAACTTTATGGGCAACTAATATTCGATAAAGGAGGAAAGACTATCCATTGGAAGAAAGACAGTCTCTTCAATAAATGGTGCTGGGAAAATTGGACATCCACATGCAGAAGAATGAAACTAGACCACTCTCTTTCACCATACACAAAGATAAACTCAAAATGGATGAAAGATCTAAATGTGAGACAAGATTCCATCAAAATCCTAGAGAAGAACACAGGCAACACCCTTTTTGAACTCGGCCATAGTAACTTCTTGCAAGATACATCCACAAAGGCAAAAGAAACAAAAGCAAAAATGAACTATGGGGACTTCATCAAGATAAGAAGCTTTTGCACAGCAAAGGATACAGTCAACAAAACTCAAAGCCAACCTACAGAATGGGAGAAGATATTTGCAAATGACATATCAGATAAAGGGCTAGTTTCCAAGATCTATAAAGAACTTATTAAACTCAACACCAAAGAAACAAACAATCCAATCATGAAATGGGCAAAAGACATGAACAGAAATCTCACAGAGGAAGACATAGACATGGCCAACGTGCACATGAGAAAATGCTCTGCATCACTTGCCATCAGGGAAATACAAATCAAAACCACAATGAGATACCACCTCACACCAGTGAGAATGGGGAAAATTAACAAGGCAGGAAACCACAAATGTTGGACAGGATGCGGAGAAAAGGGAACCCTCTTACACTGTTGGTGGGAATATGAACTGGTGCAGCCACTCTGGAAAACTGTGTGGAGGTTCCTCAAAGAGTTAAAAATAGACCTGCCCTACGACCCAGCAATTGCACTGCTGGGGATTTACCCCAAAGATACAGATGCAGTGAAACGCCGGGACACCTGCACCCCGATGTTTATAGCAGCAATGGCCACGATAGCCAAACTGTGGAAGGAGCCTCGGTGTCCAACGAAAGATGAATGGATAAAGAAGATGTGGTTTATGTATACAATGGAATATTACTCAGCTATTAGAAATGACAAATACCCACCATTTGCTTCAACGTGGATGGAACTGGAGGGTATTATGCTGAGTGAAGTAAGTCAGTCGGAGAAGGACAAACATTATATGTTCTCATTCATTTGGGGAATATAAATAATAGTGAAAGGGAATATAAGGGAAGGGGGAAGAAATGTGTGGGAAATATCAGAAAGGGAGACAGAACGTAAAGACTGCTAACTCTGGGAAACGAACTAGGGGTGTTGGAAGGGGAGGAGGGCGGGGGGTGGGAGTGAATGGGTGACGGGCACTGGGGGTTATTCTGTATGTTAGTAAATTGAACACCAATAAAAAAAAATTAAAAAAAAATAATAATTAGGGATTTAGAAAACATGAGAATACATGCAAAATTTCAAATCCCATGAATAATAATTTTATGTTCTTATTAATTTTTTTAAGTCAGAGATTATCACATCAAAACCTATCATTTTTTTCCCTTCAATTGTTATATTTTTGATGTCCTGAATAAATCTGTTTGAACCTCTACTAAGAATTCTTTGTGGATATTGAACAACATAGTAGTGAACTTCCTTTCTTATTCTCCTGAGCTGAATCCACTCTTCTCATTGTAGATATTCTTATTTTTTCTGTTCCTCCCCTTGTGCATTTTTCCCCCATAGATATGTAAAATATTATATATATCCTATAATATATATATAAGTAATCCTGAAATAATGTATATGTACCATAAATGGAATATAGATCACATTTTATACAATATTATATGTTAGGTATAAATGTAATATATATTATATATAATATGTAATAAATATATATTATATAGATTTTAAGTGATCTTCTTATGATATTGAAATTAAACATATCTATAAGCAATCTAGAAATAAACATGATTGAGTATTGGCTTGGATATAGAATTTAATATCCAACTGAATTATGTTTTCTCAGAAATTTTGAAGTGAATATATCTTCTTGTATTATCCTGTGTTGCTCAAGAGCTGCTTGGTAACATTATGATATTCTTTTGTCTTCTTTAGATAAGTTTAAAATTTCTCTTATCCTTAGAGTTCTGAACTTCTGTGGTTTGTCTGGTCTGGGTCTTACTGTCTTCCAATTAGTAGTACATGATGAGTTCTGTCCGTGTGTAAGCATGCCCTAAAAGTGTAAATATTTTGTCCTCCTGTGTATCTTTTTCTCCCTTCATTTTGGATACTTTTATTATTTTTTCTTTAGAATTTTGTGTGTCTTTGCTATTCATATTTGTTCTCTATCCTTATACCAGGCTCATTGATTAATAACAATATTATTATTTTTGAACATGTAGCGCCATTATTTTATTAGTTCTTTCCATATGTTTTTATATTAAGTAGATGTTCTCTCATGGTTATCTTATATTCTTAATTCTTTTTGACATCAGTAGAACTGTACATTTAAGCACAAATGCCCATATGTTTATGCATGCACTTTTAATTATCTTTTGTCCATACAACTATATCAGTTTCCTTTAGATCAATATTTCTATTACCTTACTGTAATATCTATCATATTGTAGGTAAGATTATTATTGGTTTACAAGTAATTTCCTAAAATATTTTTTTTCTAAAAATGCTTTATTCATGTATTTTTTAAATGAATGAGTATAAGATCACTTTTTTAATATTTCATTAAATACATTGAAAGACAGAGGAGTAATTTTTATTATAAAATGTCAGTAGTTTACACTAAGTCAACAATAATGATATAATGTGTGGTTTGTAATTGATTTGAAGGGATATAACAACAATGAACAAATATTTGAGTGTTCTGTGACTATAGGGGGCTTTTCAACTGATAGGCTTTACCTTTGATTCATCATACAGGAGGGGGCTTCACTCTGGAAAGTACTAAATACAAGCATTTTGGCAAAAATTGCTCAGGGCCTTGTAGTTTCTTCAGAACAATCAATCTTTTATTCTTATACACCTGCCTATAGAGATTTTGCATGGAGAATGGGGTCACCAGTCGACACAACGCCTCTCTAGGAATAGTTTAAATTAATGACTGTCTTTTTTCATCCTGAATCTAACTTCTGCTCTTAGTCATCTCAGCCTCTCAATGTGCTGGATAGAATGACCCCTCTTTTGTCCATATCTTCCTCTATGAATGTTATTAGCTGTTTTCTCTTCCCTTAATCCAGCAGTTACCACTTTTCCAACTCTCTTTACTTCTTCCTCCTTGATAAATTTGATATGCCTTTGGCACATTTTATATCTCTATGTTATTGTGGATATATAAGTCAGAAACATTACTTTCAGTTTATGCCCTTAGAAATTTGTGGACCATAAGAATTTAGGTGAGATTATTTGGCCACAATTGAACTAAATGTACTTATTATTAGAATTTTTCTTATCAAATTTAAATTATTTTCCCAGAAACTGTAGTTTATTTATAAATCTTTTGCTTTGTATCATATTCATAGACTAAAAGACAAACTATAATAATTATCCTCACTTAAAAATATGACAGGCATTTGAAGCATGAATGGTTGAACACATTGATGAGTGGAGTAACATGTTCATCTGAACTCTCTATAGTAAATTTATCATGATGTCAATAAAGGAAATACATTTAAATTACAGGAATTAAATGGCTTTTATTTTGCTACATTTTTCATTCTATTTTTTAATATATAACTAAGATTTTATAATTTATTACTGAATACACATGTGGCCAGCTTGAGATTTCTGTTAGCAAAATAAATAACTTGCATTTGCATGAATCCCCAAAAATTCCAAGAAGTACAGGTATATAATTTTTTTTCTGGTGGATATATTAATAGAAATTGAAAATAAATTAACTGATTTATTTTCTATAAGTGAAGTCAAATGAAGTTGTGTTACTGGAAAACTAAAATGTGTTCAGTGCCTATATTCTAGATATTTCATTAACATTTGCCTCATATTTATATATTTATTTTTTCAAGTTTTTATTTAAATTCCAGTTAGTTAACTCACTGTGTAATATTAAAGTGTAGAATTTAGCAATTCATCACCTACATACAACACCCAGTGCTCATCACATTGAGGAGTCCTCCTCAATCCCCATCATCCATTTAACCCATCCCCCACCTCCCTTCCAGCAACACTCAGTTTGTTCTCTATAATTAAGAGTGTGTTTCCTGATTTGCTTCACTCTCTTTTTTCCCCTCTATTTTCATTTGTTTTATCCACATATGAGTGAAATCATATGGTATTTGTCTTTTTCTGATGGACTTATTTTGTCTATATAATACTCTCTAGCTCCATCTGGTCTTTGCAAATGTCTGGCTGATATTCTAACATTAGATGGCATACAGGTGATACTCAATAATGTCTTAAATAAACTAATGAATTTATAAATCTCTTACAATCTTCCATTTTTAATTCAGATTAGTAAACTAAACTTCAGGGTATGTAAGCAATTTATACCAAAAGGTGTATTATTAGTAAGTGATGGGAGAAAAAAAAAAAATGGAAGCCCAGAACATGTGTTTAGTAGCTGATACTTTATCTCACCTCATGTAGTATTTCACTTTGTCACAAGTTACCAATCTAGAAAATTACAATTAGATTCAAGAGCAAAGATGAGCCTACCACTTTTAATTTATCAAGAATTTAAAATGTGATTTCGGTGGAATCAGAGGCTATGGTGCATTGGATTGCCTACTTCCATTTATCTTGATGTTTAAGGGAATTTTTTTTCTTACCTGTTTATTTTTTTATTTTTATTTTTTTCTTACCTGTTTAAACCATTCAGAATGAAGCATCCTGTGGCTTGCCAAACAAAATCTTAATTGGTAAAGATTAGACCCCCAAATTTTCACATAAATGAAAATACTTATGGAAAAGAAACTATAAAAAGACATCTTAACATATTGGATGTCACAGAAATTATATCATAGCAATGCTTTTACTGAAGGAAATAAATACTAGTGCAGTTTACAGGTGAATAAAAGGTCAACATTTATGAAAGTAGATTCATGGAATAGGATTAGTGAAAATCACTAAAATTAGTTGCTGGAATATTTCTGTAAATAACATCACAGGGTTTTGTAGGGCAAATCAAAATATTTAAGTGCTAATAATTTTATTTAAATATTTTCTAGTCTAGGTTTATCTATTCATTAACCTATGGGAAATTTATTATTATTTTTATTAGAATTCAGTTAAATTCTTAATTTACCAAATAAATGTACAAACAAAAAATCTGCACCTGAACTGAAAACACATAACATACTACACATTTGTATAACCTTAAATCAATAAGGTATTGAAGACTGACCCCTAAACTTAAAAAATGAATAGCAGAGAGACGTTTAGATTTCCCTGTCCTAAAATGCCCCAATTTTAGTGTGAGCAGATGGAGAAACATGAGAGATAGGAACCATTTCACCAGGGATACTGCTAGCATATTTTAGCTGCTAAAGTTCATGGCTATTTTTGGTGATTCAAGGAAATTTAAAGGTTAAAAAATGATGGTATGTTGGCAGTGTCCTTGCTTGACACAACAGAGCCAGCCTCTCCAAGTGGCAGGACAGAATCTGCATTTTAGAAACATTCTGAAAGGGCCTAGCACAATAATGTCACAACTGGCCCACAGCCCAGCCCAGCGAAGATCCTCTAGACACCCAGTGGGTTGGTGCTTCATCATGCTATTCTCATTCCTCCTCAGGGACCTTTTAAAAAATGATCAAAATAACCCAAACCCTCCCTCCTACCCCACTGGCTGCTACTCTGTAGTTTTGCAACAGAAAAAAGTTCTTTGTATATACATACTAAAATATATTTGCAGATGCATTTTTTAATGAGTTTATGCATTGGAAGTTAACAGATAAAAGCAAACATAACTAGGTTTTTACCAATAAAAGAATGTAATGAGGACCAAATAAATCATAAATATAATAGGATGACTGACAAAAATAGCACTAAATATATCATTTACAAGTATCAGAATGAAATATTTTCACTTAAGGACAAATAATTGTATTCTGAGTAAAACATGATAAAGTGCAAAAAAGAAAACATGGTAAAGTGTATAATATTTCTCAAAATTTAGTATAAAGGCTAATAGTTCTTTATTACTATGAATTTCAGTCATATAATAATAATGAAATTATAACATTTTAAGATTATTTTAAAAGGTTGGAAAGAATGTATAAATAACAATAACCCTGTCATATTTTGCTATGTGAATTCATTTTGCTGTGTGACTGATATTTAATGGTGTAGGTGGAGAAGGGAGACTTCATAATGTAATTTTATTGCAATCTAAAATATACTGTTTTTAAAAATCCCCAAAGTTTGCAGTCCAGTTTATAAGGAACTTAGAAGTTGCCACTCCATTCTAACAGCAAGTAAGGAGCTGAACAAACTGAAAAATCAATAACTAGTGTTAGATCTGGAAGAGAAACGAAGTCATAGGGCAAAACACTGCCCCTCAAAGTTAGATAGACAGGTGGACACAGAGAATCACAACTGCCCAGAGCAGAAATCTCCCTGGGAACCAGTGCACGAGTAGGAACATTTCAACTGCAGTTGACAAATTGCTAGAGGCTCCATGTAGACAAGCCCAAGAGATAAAAACTACAATGGGACTTCATCATGGGTGGGTGAGGGGAGACTTCATGTTTTTATGGGTTTTACTTCAAGTGCCTTACCAGATCCTGCCAGAGAATATCAGAGGAGAAAAACAAAAAACAAATAACAAAAAACAAAACCCTCCAGCATCTGGTAAGGGGAAGAAAAAAAAATAATGTTTTTAAATACATAATTAGGTCATTCTGTTCTTAATAAGGCTTGACCTCAGGAGAAGATATTTTTTCAGAGACTAACCTACCTTTGGGAAGGGAAGTACCCAGAACCATCTCTCTTTAGGCATTCTGTTCCATCTAAGCAGGAAAACCTCAGAAGCCCTGGTGGAGATTACAGTTTAGGGGCAAAGGCTCACTAGAAGACAGAGACTAATCATAGGACCTTAGAACACTTTCCATCTCTGCACACATTGCCCCTACATCTCCAAAGACCTGTTTACTGCAGTTCCTATTATGCAGTACTTCATGTCCACCTTGCAACAAAGTTTTAAGGATACTAAAAGGCAAAAACACAGTCTACAGAGACTTAAAAAGCAGCTGAAGCAGAATCAGACATGGCAGGAATACAGGAACTTTAAAAAACCTATGATTAATATATTAAGGGCTTTAATGGAAAAAGTGGACAGACAACATGCAAGAACAGATGACTATTGTAAGTGCAAAAATGCAAATTCTAACGGGGAAAAAAGACAAAAATAAATGCTAGAGATATAAAACAAAGTAAGAGAAAAGAGGAATGCCTTTGATTGTCTCATTAGTAGACTGGACACAACTGGAGAAAGAATCTGGATCTTAAGAGTATGACAATAGAAACTTCCAAAACTGAAAAGCAAAGAGAAAATACTGAAAAAATAAACAACAAATAGAACCCTCCAAAACTGTGGAACAATTATGATGGCATAACATTCACGTAATAGGAATGCCAGTTGGAGAAGAAAGAAAGAAAAGAACAAAAGCATAGCTGAAGTAATAGTGACTGAGAATTTCCCCAAATGTTAAACACCAAACCACATGCCTATAAAGCTCAGAGAACTCCAGAAATACGAACCCTAAAACATTAACTAGATATATCATACCCGTATTTCATAAAACATTATCAAGTTATTTCATATTCACATTTCATAAAATAGGGTAGGTGGAAAAACACTCGAAAGAAGCCAGACAATGAAAATATCTTAGCTACAGAGAAGGCTTTATTTGTATTTGCCAAATCTTGGAAGCACTAAGATGCTCTTTAGAGGGCAAATGGATAAATAAATTTGCTTGTATCTAGACAAAGATATATTATTCAAAGCTAAAAATAAGTGAGCTATGGAGAAACCTTAGATGCATATTTCTAAGAGAAAGAAACCAATGTGAAAAGGTCATATCCTATTTAATGCCAACTATATGATATTCTGGAAAAGGCAAAACTATGTCAAATATAAAATAATCAGTGGTGGCCAGAGATTGAAGAGAGGAAGGGAGGAATATAGGCAGAGCATAGAGGATTTTTAGGGCAGTAAAAATATTCTGTATGATATCACAATGTCATTATACATTTGTTAAAACTCATAGAATGTGAAGCACCAAATGTGAACCCTCAGGTAAACTATAGCTTTTGGGTGACAATGCTGTTCCAACTTTGGTTCAGTTGTTACAAGTATACCATTATGATGTGAAAGGTCAATAGTGGAGGTGTTGTGTGAGGAGGACAGGAAGTATATGAGAATTCTCTGTACCCTCCACTCCATTTTGCTGTGAAATTAAAACTGTTTACTAAAATAGTATTAATTAAAAGAAGCACCATCTTACCATATAGCTTTATTGAATCGTAGTAATATTTAAGGTACTGCTTCAATATGATCATACACAAAGCAAACTCCACTTTGGAAGCTTCTAGTCATTGTCCATAAGACTACATCTTTCCCATTATCAAGGGAGGTCTGTCAGATGCTTGAGTGCTTTCATTTCTGAGTCTAGTATAGATTTTATAATTAATACGAATAAAAATATTACCACTATGACAAATAAGCCACCAAATACTCAAAGCATACTTACCTTTAGTTAGATTTAGGACAATATTATAACTATGCATGATCTCCCTTTTTTTTAATGTAATAAAAAAAAATGTATGTTTTTAGTAATTTATCAAGACATTCTTCCAGAATGCTGAAATTCATTCTTTATCATGTTTATAGATATGCAAGTAATTTATATAAAGCTCAAGTATATTGAAGTTATACACAGTATTTCCAAAAGTTTATGTTCACATAATTAACCAATCTTTCTGAAGAGTTGCTTAGTAAGATATTTTATCATCATTCCATCTGTAAACTTCACAATTGTCCTACCTTTTCTGCCCTCCCCACAGCTGGAATATACCTTTGAGCCTTTTATTTTATATATATATATATTTGCCTTTTTCAAATCAAGAATATTTCTTTGATTCCATTTGCAAAAACAAAACAAAACAAAAAACCTGCATTTCCTGATAATGTTCAGGGGGGAGTTGTTATTTGAAAATCCACATAAACACACTATTATATGTCTAAATGTGAAGAAAGCATTTTTTTCCTAATTCTAATATTCATTCATCATAGCACCAAAAGAATTAAATTCTGGTTCTTTTGAATTCTAACACTTTTGGGTTGACTTTGAGTTGCTTTTCAATCAGTGTCACATAAACCACTAAGCAGTAAAAATGAAATAAAAGATACCTTTAAAGGTAAGGGGAGAAAACGGAAAATACAAAATACGTTCACTAGTTTTATTCCTTTCTGGTTGAGGTAATAGTAATAGTTTGTTCACTTCATATATAATGCATACAAATGCTAGGAGACTACAGTTAATAGGAAATCTACATTAGACCCGACCTGCATGCTCAAAGAAGTTGGATTTTTCCTTCTGAGTACTAATTTTAGTCAAAAGAGGAAAAGAAGTTCAGTTTTTTTTTCTTTGAGCTTCATGCATAGTGATAGAATCCTATCTTTAAAATGTCAGTGGTAAAAAAAAAATAAAAAATAAAATAAAATGTCAGTGGTAATATCTAAATGACAAAAATTAATGAATTGTTCTACCATGATTCTTAGCCACATTATGCAAAAATTAGAGTAATACATTGAAAAGCAAGGTAATAAATTGAATAGCAAAGCACTATTACTGAAATGCATAGATGTACCATAACCAAACTTTAATTTTTCCTTTGAAGATTTGTGTACTGAAAAAGCAGGGTCAGCTTATTACCTAACATTTAAATGCATTTACTGATACTTTCTTCAAAAGCTGGGAGCTCTCTCACATACTATGAGAATTACAAAATAGTTTAATATCACACGTTACATAACAACATTGTTAACACATAAATTTAAAATAACAGAAAAGGAAATTTCTCACTGAAAAGAAAACACATTACAAAGAACATATATAAAGGTAGATAAATAAGAAATGAGGATTTAATGAAAGAATATTATCCTTAGTTGAAACCTAAATACATGGCTTTTGAACCTACTTCTGCCCCACCAATATGTGGAAAGAGACAATGTTTTTATAACTTACAAAAAATTCCATTTGCATCCTTGTAAATTGAGGGCTGAAGTTCAGTGTTTCTTCCACACCTAAAATTTTAAAAATCCAACTATATTTTCTTCTATTTTATGGAAATAGAAACTTGCAGGTTAATATGAAGACATACAAATCTTTTAGACTTGGATCTGGAAACTTGGTGATTTATTTAATATTAAAATATTAAAATATTTTCATTTTTTACTAAACTTGAATGTTTGTCAGGAGGGTGTTACAAAATAGAAGTTGTTATTGTCAACTTACTAGTAACTGCATTTGCAATATAACATGATTTAAGGAATTATGTTGTCCATAGCAACTAAAATTTCATTACAATTTAATGAAAACCCACTGGTATGTTCTTTTATTATTTCAAGTATTAAGAGTTAGATATTTTTTACCATGAGATACTTAGTAACTCATTTAACCAAATTTTTATGCATTATAAATTGCTGTATTTTTATTTAAAAGAATTCTCAATGTAAACTCTAATTGTACTTATGGATAAAGAAAAAAGTTAGAAAATGAATGAAACTCGGGTCATATAAATAGAGATATAGTCCTAAAATATTTTACTGAAATCTAGCCAAAATGAAAATAAAAAATATTATGTTGAGTCCTGATTCATTATATTTCTTTGATATTCTAGCCAGAGTGCATATCTGGAAGTAACTCATGACATGACTAGTGATTATTATTTACTATGTATTGTTAAATAGATTTATGTACTATGCATATCACCCATATTTATTTCTTTTTAGTATATATGTATATATTTAGAAAGATAGATTTCTTTTTCATTATAGATCTTATTTAATTTGAAAATACAGGCACACATAGTAGAATATATTTAATCGAGTGCATTAGGCAGGCTAAAGGCTAAGCTACTAAGACAAGTAGATCATCAAAAAACTAACTTAAATATAAGTTTATTTTCACTCAGTAAAATACTAGAACAAAATTTTCAGCTTTGAGGGGATGATGGTGGTGCTGCTGTCCTCAAAACCAAACTCCCAAATTTGCTCTAATTTTCACCATTTCCTAGACAGTATGAAAGAAAAATGTAGAATCAAGAACAACTGGCTTTATCTGTAAGGAGATGACCCCGAAGTAATCCACACCATTACTATTTACATTTCATTGCCCAAAGTTAATTACTTGGCTTCACTGAACTGTTAGAGGATGAAAAATTATTATCTTTAGCTGGATGTTAACGTGTACACATAAAATTTGGCACCTAAAAATAGGAGGTGAAAGGATGTGGGGAACACTCATACTTCCTATTACTTTTTGCTTCACTAGCCTTTCAGATATTCAGATATCTGATATTTAAGTATTTCAGATATTTAAGTATTCTTTTCCCTCATGAAGAACAGAACCTATCCTATCACTAATCTTATTATATTATTAGACTCATCTTTATTGATACCTGGGTTATGTACAGTTTACCAGGTTTGATGTTGCAGTTTTTTTTTTCTTTTTTTAAAACCTTTTTCCACCAGACAGAAAACTTAAGATGCACACAAGAACCAGGGCAAGTGGATTAAGAGGAACTCACATATATTGCTGATGACATGAAAGTGACACAACACCGTGAGCCATTTGGTATTAAGAAAAACAGTCATGTGCGTATTCGATGACTTGGCGATTTTTACTGCTAGGTGTATTTCTTTAAAAAAAAAAGGTCAATGCATTTGCACCAAGGTAAGTTAGTTTGATATTCATATCAAACTTATTTTGATTAAGAAGGAAAAAGGAAGCTATCTACATAGTTGAGATTCACTGATATGGCTGTTTCTTTTAAGTTGTAATTTGTTCAGAGTGGTTACGATTCTATTTTGATTGTTTAGTTTTTATGCACCACTTATTATTAACTATTTTGAACATTTTCCCAGGAACTGCCCATCAATAGAACAAAGAAGAAATAAATCATGTGTATCCTTATAAAATAGTAAAAGAAATCACTGAAAACAAATGTACCATGACTACATATGTCCACTTAGATAGGTCATCAATATGTCATTTTGGGCCAAATAAGTGAAATGTACTGACCAGAGCACACAGTTTTACATGAATTACATAGAGTTCAAGCCAAGAAAATGATATATATATTATTGCAACAGACAAATGTTTAAATTGTAAAGAAAATCAAAGGGATGGTTAATATAAAAATCGCAACTCTAGTTAGAGGATTTCCAAAGTACTATTTATGTTCAAATTGTCAAGCTGGGCAGCGTGGCCATCAGTATTCATCTTAATATAACTTTTTATGTTATACATATATTCTAACTATAATATTTGTGTATGATACATTTTGTGTAATAGTCTTGAAAGTGAGATTTCTTGATAAAAACAGATTATCTCTCAACAGCTTTATTACATTTTGAGTTATCTTTATATAGATTAAAAATGTGGTTGTTTCTTATTACATCTTATGTGTAGATCCTGGTGGTTATCAAGGGATTGCTCTGCTCCTTTGTAAATATCTGACATACTCAACACAAAATCCAAGGAGACTGTGCTGTTAGAATGGACTGCACTACCTCTACCCTCTGCTCCCTGTTTGGACCTCTCTTCACCCACTGCTGTGATTGCCACAGAGTGAAGAAGGGGGACTATTATGGAGAGACACAGGGTGATTGCTTTCTCATCTTAATTCCCTTCCTGTCAGTCCTGTTTCTGCTGATTTAAAGAGAGAAGGACTTGGGATCAGAGCAAAGGTGAGAACATTGACCATGTCTAAATTAGAAATTAAATTTAAAATTATTGCCAAAGCCATAAAATGTAACTGTACTGGAAGTTGTGACTGAAGGAGTCTGTGTGTCTGATTGAGTAAGAATGAGAGGTTTTCAAAAAGTGAAAAGAATACAGGGGATAGATGAAGGGCAATATGTCCTGACTATTTGCTTCATAAAATATCTGAGAAGAAAACTAGAAAAAAGTAAGTTGTAGTATTGCTTATAAATATTCTGAATTTAAAGTCTTTTACCAAGATTCCCAGACCCCTTGGAAATATGATTCCCTCCAGAGAACACAATGTGCCACCACAGTATTTTTCTTTGTAAATGTGCATTAGTGATACAAATATAACTTTAGATAAAATGATCCTTCACCCCCCCAAAAAAAACAAAAATGATCCTTCCCTGCTAAAAATAAGGTCCCTTGTTTCTTCCTCCTCCTCTTTTCATTATTACTATCACTCTTATTATTAGTAGTATTAGACAGTTCTGCTTAACTTTAATACAAAGCAAATTTGGAACTCTAAAAAATCAGTCTTTAATGATGATCTGCTCTAATAATGTATACTGAATCACCCATTGTATAAAACTATACGTATTAAATATGTTAAAGGAGGGCCTTTTTTCTTTAGCATTGATGAAAGTGATTTGTCTTCCTCATGAATCATAACACTGAATTTTTTTTTATTTGGAAATTTCTAGTGCATAAGACTATAAACCTGCCTGATCTTAATGGTTTTTGTTTGTTTTATTATATATGTAAGGGCTCAGATGTTTGTACAGAAAAAAATGCACAGCCATGCACACATCAGCTCACAACTTCTTTGATAACTATTTTAGAAAATATTTTATTTTATATTCACTTTTGAAATATAAAGACAATATTAAATATATGAAAATAATTTATTAAAGTTCTATGTTCAATGTTTGGTAGACAGAATAGTAAAGACACCAGAGAAAAAGTATACTCGACATAAGTAAAAAAAAAAAAATACTATCTAAATTTTATCAAGACGTGGACACTTTCCTTTATACCTCTGGTTAAGTTTCCCCACCCCCCTAGTTTTTGCTTAGGAAGAATTAGATATGATTATCAGAATCATACTGTAGTTTATTAAAAGCCTAGTGCATATATTATTTTCATGAACTTGTCTTTATACCGCATAAAAGACCTTTTCTTCAAACGTCTAAATGTTTACCTAAGCCACAAATGTGACCCTTTTTTCTCACTTCTGTTTTCCATTTCTCACATATAATTAATCATTAGGGGCAATTGATTTTATCATCAAAATCTGTTTACCGTTCTCCATCTTCTTCCTACAATGTAGTCCAGGTGATTATCTTCTACTTCTCAATTACCATTAGGCCTTTCAAACTAGTCTCTCTCTATCCTTGGCCCCTCTGAATAATTCTAATCAATTATCAGTAATATCATTTATAGATATTCATCCTATCACATATATTTCTCTGCTTAATCGCTTCCCATAGGTTTCATATTATCCTCCAGGTTATGTAGAAACTCCTTGATATGGCACACTGGTTAACTCTGCCTGTTTCCCTCAAGTAGCATCACTCACCATATGTCTTTTATATGGTCTGTGCTCCTTTTCCCCATTGCCTTCTCTTTGATCTGCTTGACTCCTGCTTCTTCACATACCAGCTTTGGTGCTACCTCTTCCAAAGAGCCTCCTCTAAATTATTAGGGCACTAACTATCCCTGCTAGACATTAACGTGCTAACTAGGCCCAGTGTTATGATAACATACAATATACAAAAATGCAATTATTTATTTGATTAGGTTTTCTCTAATTAAATATTAGGTATTTGGGAGTAAGAATTGTAGGCTTCATCTACATGTCCTTGGAAGCTAGAGCAGTGTATGAGTGATTAATGTAAGCTACTGGTTAAATTGAGTTGATGTAAATTAAAATTTAACTTAATAATGGCCATTGAATTTCATTTCTGTGAAAGAATCTTCCAATATTTAAACTGAAGAATATATGGACATTGAAGGAAGGTAGTGGAAGAAAGTATTTTAGAAAGAAAAAAAACATAAGAAAAATTACAAACCTACTTAGTATATCTAAGTATCTGGAGTAAGCTTAGAATGTCTGGAATAGGGCACCTGAATGGCTCAGTTGGGGTCTGCCTTCGGCTCAGGTCATGATCCTGAGGTCCTAGGATTGAGCCCCACATGGGGCTCCTTGCTCAGCTGGGAGCATGCTTCTCCCACTCCCTCTGTCTGCCATGTGCACTCTCTCTCTCTCTCTCCCTCTCTCTCTCTCTCTCTCTCTCTCTCAAATAAATAAATAAAATATTTTTTATAAAAACAACAAAAAGAATGGCTGGAACAGAAAAAGTGAATGGTGTAGAACCTTGAAAAAGTTGCATATTGTTTTTTAGAAACCAAAATTTAATATATAGAAGAGGGATAAGTGAAAGGTAACATTGAGTAGGTAAGCAGAATCCAGACAATAATGTTGGGGACTCATTTTAATGCTAAATCAAAGAATTCTGTATTCTATTTTTGAGGAAGATACAGAGGTTTTAAACAATGTTCATACAATGCCAGCAGCCCTGTGGAAGATTTGGAGAATTATGAGTTGTGGCATGAAGAGTAGAACTCCCAAGCCATTTATAAATGCCTCCTGAACTGCACGATGGAAGTCATTACTCCTGAAAGTATTTCTTCACCATAGAAATGTTACTTTTTAAAAAGCTTTATCAAGATTAACAACAAAGATAAAAACTAAAATAGATTATCACCATAGTTTTTCAGATGGTTTTGACACAATTTGTTTACCTTAGTTATTTGTAATACTAAAAATAATTTGACAATTATAGATCACTTACTTTCGTATGGAAAATATCCTATTTTTCCTGAGCTAGCATAGAACTCTGAATTAGTGTGCAATCCATATCTGTTGATAATCATGTTAGAAAAGTTTCAAAATTTTGTTAACTTTGATTTGCTTTCTAATGATTTTTATTTCATAATTCTTTTTCTTGCTATATAAGGGAAAATAAACCAAAGAAAAGTTTTGAAATCTATTTCTCTGACTCATAAACTCCCCCCACTGGTTTCTAGTAATGACTTAAGGTCACAAGGATAATTTACATATTGCTGGGAGATATAGAACACTTATCTAAAGGCTAAATTGTATTACCTAACATTTTACAAAAGTTTGATAATTATCCATGTTGAATTTATGTGAGGTCTATAGATCTTTATGCTGCCATTTTATAAATGAGTAACCTGGAGCTTTCTTCCATGACATTCCAAAGGCCACACATGTCAGTGGAATGGAGCCAAGAGGGAATGTTAGACAGTTTTGATGACAATCAAAATGCATAGAGCAATGTCCCCTAACTGAATCCATTAGCAACATTTTCTCATATCTAATTAATTAAATCTCATCTAAAAAGTGAAACTTTAAAAAAAAAGTGAAACTTTTGTAAAAGCATTTTTCCTTATGTTGAGTGGACAGATTTTTCATTTAAGTTCGCTGTCCATACGACAAATTGTCCAATAGCATCCTGAATAGTATTATACATGTATAGGTCAAACATAACATTAAAGGAAAAATAGCACTATGATACCTGAGAGCTTACTAAGCTGTGTGCTCAGCACTAAGTACACATAGCAGGTAAGGAGGAGGTGGTATATGTTCAATTAGCCATCTATTTAACAGTGGAATAAATAATCCATTCTTGATTATTTGAAGGGCGGTGAAGACTTCTACCTTTCTTGTTAAGGTGGTTAATTATACTTTGGATTTGTTCTTAAGGTAAAAGTATATCCTATCTTTTGAAGTTATAGCATAGAGGTAATTGCTGCATGTGATTGTGTCCTCAGTAAATATTTGTTGAGTAAATTAATAGAAAAAGAACTAATTTAGGACTAGATTATAAATAAATTATAAATAGCGACATTTTAATCTCTGCTTGCCCTTACCAACCAAAAATAAGGCAGAACAAAACAAAATAACACAAGGTTTTAATTCAGTTTACCTAAGCTACAGCAATATTACCAACAACTTTCACAAATTTGTAAAAAATTTTAAATAAACATGATGAAATCAAACTGGCTAATTTGATAAAACTGTACATTTGGAGTTTAATCACATTAATTTGGAAGCATTGATTCCTAAGATAAACAATTAAATTATATAAAGTCAAAATGAAAAATTTAATTAGGCATAGTCTTAGAAAAGAAGCTAAAGAATAAAAGTAAGCTCTCTTTCCATGTAGCAGTTCTGTATCAATTATCTCATCTAACTACCTAAACAATGCTGAAAGAAGAATATTATTACCCATTTTGCAAAGGAAGAGACCTCAGGTGAAAGCTTTGAAATGAGTCTCTTAATATCACATGCTTTCTCTTCTACATTACATGGTCTTCAAGCCAGCCTCACTAAATGCATTTTGATCTCTCCAAAACTTCATGGTTCACTTTCGTTGTAGATTTTTAAATAGCAATCCTTTATTCTAGAACAATCATTACCTATGTCCCCCATCTCTATTCACTTAGTCAATATTTAGTTTTTAAGTCCCTATTCTGTGCTAGAAACTGTAATTCTCCCTCACCAGGAATGTCATAGCTATTTATTATTTATTTATTTATTTATTTATTTATTTATTTATTTATTTATTTATGATAGTCACAGAGAGAGAGAGAGAGAGAGAGGCAGAGACACAGGCAGAGGGAGAAGCAGGCTCCATGCACCGGGAGCCTAACGTGGGATTCGATTCCGGGTCTCCAGGATCGCGCCCTGGGCCAAAGGCAGGCGCCAAACCTCTGCGCCACCCAGGGATCCCAGTTTAGTTATTTTTTAAATTCAAAAGATTCCCTGATGTTCCAAATATAATACCCTTTCTATACCATGGATTACCAAAATACAGACTGCAACATCCAGCCAGCTGCCTATTTGCACAATCCTTGAGCTAAAAATATTTCTTTTAAATTTTTATTTTATTTTTAAAAAGATTTTATTTATTTATTCATGAGAAACACACAGAGAGAGGCAGAGACGTAGGCAGAGACATAGGCAGAGATATAGGCAGAGGGTGAAGCAGGTTCCATGCAGGGAGCCCAATGCAGGACTCGATCCCAGGACCACAGGATCACACTCTGAGCCAAAGGCAGGTGCTCAACCGCTGAGCCACCCAGGCATCCCTCTTTTAAATTTTTAAAAGGGTGAAGAAGTCCAAAGAAGAATAATTCTTTTTATGCAAAGTTAACATTTTATGAAATTCAAATTAAAGTGTCAATATTTACTGAAACACAACCACATTAACCATTTATTAATAAACTTTCAATAAACTTTGGACTATTCCTGGCTGCTCATAAATAGTCATCAAGGACATGTCTAATTCCCTGACACCAGGGTATCACTTTCACCTCAAGAAGCAATGAAGAAGAGCGTCTCCTGTCTATCATCTCCCTCTGACTTTCTCCTATAAGAACAATGTGATTTCATTTAATTCCACCATGATGATAATTCAGAATAAACTTTCCATTTTATGTTCCTTAATTTAATCTCGTATGCGTATGCATTAATCATATTTTCCATATAAGGTAACATTTACAGGATCCAGGAATTAGGATGTGACTGCCTTTGGGGCACCATTATTCAGCCTACCACAATATTAAATATACTATATTTCACAGTAATCAATGAATTATTCTACTACTTTGCACTGAAACAATGTGAATCAATATGGGAAAAAGTGTTTTGATACTCTGTGAACTAGCAAATGAATCAGACTACTTTTAAAGAATTATAATTGATTATTCATTAATGTCTAGAGATAGCCTATGACTTTCTTATTCTGGTTACAAAATCAACTAAAAAATCTTTATCAAAACCCTATTATCCCTGTAACCTCCATTGTCATTGAATAAAATGAATTGACTTAATCATCATTACAAAACACACTGCATCTAAAATAGAGTGAATATAGAAAGGCAAAGGGGTTATTTTTAAATGTTAGTATTATATATTAAGGAGCATGAAACTGATATATGATATTAACTCTTTGAAATAAGACTCAATTTATCCTCTTCATATAAGAAACGGAGCCACCTCTCCATTCTGTTCTTGTTTTCAACAGACTCAAAGACTTTGCCTATTGCCTTCTTTCTAGTACTTCTTTTGTTATTTTGAGATTGTCACCTAAGATAAAATGCCTCAGTTTTCAGATTTGAAAATCCATGCACCCAACCCAAAAGAATTGTTTCATTGTATACACTTTTTATATTGACATTATTAATTTTTGTTCATTTCTGGGCTGATGGTGCTTATTGTCCAGATTTTGTTGACAGCAACAAAAGAGAAATACAAATACCCCACAGTTCGGGCAGTCACATAACCCTCCTCTATTGCTCCAAGTTGCTGCAAGAGTTGCAGTCTCTGGGTGCCTCATTGTCCCTAAGGCTGAAGCCTCTCAGGTAACTTTCTTCTGAGAATAACTTTCATCTTTTAGGAGAGTGGTGACCTGGTTCTGCAGGTTGAAGGAAAGTATCCGAGGATATAAATGCTCCATATACATATTTTCAATCCATCTTCCTGATTTTCATCCTACATTTAATTATCACCTTTCTTGGTGATGGTGGTTCCAAATCTTGAGACCTTAAGAGACTCCGGGAGAAGTCATTTTTTTCGCCAACGTTATAGCCCACTGTAAGTACTTAGTTTATAGTTTACCTCTAGTAAGCAAGTGGTCCTACCCTCTCCATCCATATTTTTCTTCAAAATTTATTGAATTATTTGGAGGAAATGTGAGTCTATTATCCTATTCTCTTTGTCGTGACCAGTTTATTTCTTTACCTTTTTACCATTAACTAACTGGTGCTTCCAGGGGAAAAGACTCATTCCACTGTATTTAACCTGAAATTTAACTAGTACTTTTTATTTTCTTGTTGCAAATATTGTATTTGGTTTTTAATTGGTTTCCATGTCACATTCAGGTATTTTGGGGGAAAAGTTATTACTCTACACTCAGGCAAAGCCAAGAGGGATATAAAATAAAGGTTAGAGAAATTTCAAGGAATTCAAACACAAGTACAGCTGACCTTCAAATAAACTGTAAGTCATCACATTAATATAGTAGTGAGATGATGCATCAAGTAGCCAGGGGGATTCATGGACCTTTGAATCACTCTTGCAGTTTTTCAGTTATGGGCAACCACACATTATTATGTGAGGCAAATTATGTGTTTGGGTGTGGGTGTGAGTATGTATGTGAGTTTACCTGTTTTGATAAGGAGATAAGAGATGGGTTTCAGATACACCCGAGTTTAATCAGATTGTCTTTTTCATGTAATTGTTTTGAATGATTGAAGGACTACACACTATCAACTTCTGTGATCACTTGACCTTGTAGTGTCGCCAGAACTGTATTTAGAGTTAGATTATTAAGGACAAGAATATGTGCCACTTTTTAATTCTATTTTAATTTAATAAATTTTCTTTAATAATATAAACTATTAAAATTGAAGGGTATGGCAGAAATCTGTGTGCACATGGGAAACGAGTTTTACAGAGGAAAATACCACTTTTATGAACATTACTAAAGTTTTAGAAGAGATTGTTTTCAGAAACATAACTAGCTGAATAAATCTATTTCATACCTAGAATATGAAGTTCTAAGTAAAAAAGAGGGAAAATGTCATCTTCTGTTAAGAAAATCTCTTAATTAATTGTAAATATTCCATAAAATAAATTTAACCACCTAGAAATAATCTTATTACATTTAGTATCATATTTTGCATTAAAAACAGCAACCTTATAGTATTAAAAATAGACACCTTTATAAGTTATGTTTTTAATCTTATATTTTGTGTGTTATAGCTTTTTAATTGTTTGGTTTTTTTTAAGATTTGTATTCATTTACTTTGGAGAGAGCAAGAGAGAACATGCAATGGAAACAGGCAGCGGGAGAAGGAGAGAGAATGCCAAGTAAACATTCCACTGAGCATAGCTCATCCTGCTGCTCCATCTCAGACCCTGAGATCATGACCTGAGCTGAAATCAAGAGTTGGACACTTAACTGAATGAGCCACCCAGGTGCATGCCAAATTTTAGTAGCAAAAATTTAAATTTTACTGTTAAATAATATATAATTCAAATCCATATCTATTGGTACAAAATTTGCAACAAAATATATTTTAAAATATAAGGATAAATCAACTTTAAGGGAAACAGATAATCCAAAATAATAAGGTTATATTTTTCTCTTATAAATCATTGGGAATTATACACTTCTAGAAAAGAAAGCCACTTCCAAAATGTCATAGACATGTATTTACCTCCTGGCTTCCAGTGTAACAAAATGAATCTATTTCCATTTGTTCTGTGACAGGATGAAAATAGTCAACCAACCATGGAGAACATGTTTTGGAAGAATTTGATTCGTGGGCTCTTTCACATTGATAATGAGCATGAGGTTTTATTCAGTTTTATCTCAGCTTTATTTGGAAACCAATACCCAAAACATGTATGTTGTGATTGGAATACTAAATTATGTATTGTCATTTAGATTTGTAATAGTCTAACAAGTTGTTTTACAGATGCACAAAAGACTAAAATGTCATATCTTTTTTTAAGATTTATAAGCTGTTAAATTACTACACTATGAATTATTTACAGTAGTAATTTGATTAAGTTGCAGTATAGATAAAACATGTTAATATGAGGTTGATTTTGGCATAATTCATTTTAGCCTTAATTATTTTGTTGCTACCTATCGTTATAATGCACATTTCTCATCTTCCCAAATTAATCAAGAATAATGAAGTCACTGCTTATGAAAACATTGTATATAAATAACTTCAATTACTTGAGAAGAAATTTATTACTAGGGAACACAAAGTACCATGTGAAAATTTGCAGAATGTGAACAACTGAAATTGTCATTAAAACTATTTGCATGTATCACACACAAATTTACATAGAAGAAACAATCTGTTATAATCTTTCTAGGGCATAAAAAACATTACATTTTGTGATATCTTATATTTGATATATTTAATATGAACTCTTAGAATGCAATTCTATTTTAGTTTTCAAGCTATGAATAGTTTTACAATTATTTATTAATAGTTATGTTTTGTAAGTCTATATGTGGGGGGTGGGAGGGAGAGAGAGAGAAAAGAGAGCACAAGATTTTATTAAAATGCATATCACTCTGCATGTTCTTATTTCATTTTAAGCTAAATCTGAAAAGCCACATAGGCCCCATGACTTGTGGTTTTTTTTTTTAAGTTCAAAATTATCTTTATAAACTGGGGAGAAACTATTCCAACTATCTACCCTCTGCCATCTTTCTTCATTTTAGTTACTGATAAAGAATCCAAGACAAAGGAGCAATGTGGCAGGAAAGGATAAGATACATAGTAAGACAGATGCCTCAAATAATTAAATCATTAGTAGCTCTGAACAAGAAAAATTATTAAAATGGTGCAAGTGAATATTACTGGTCTAAATGAAATCCTTCATTTCAAACCTTCAGAGAAATTGGCAATAGGGAGTAGGAATGGGTTCCTATGAGTGGGGATTTCCCATAATGTCATTGCAGGTAAGTCTCTTTCATAAAAGCAAACGTAAAAGTAATGCCAAACAGTGTTTGTTTTTAGGTATTGATTTTTCATAAGAAATAGAATTTCTTAAATTATTAGCAGAAAAAATAGAATTAAAGGAAAATGCAAATAACACCTGTTAATGATACAAAACCAATAAAGAAATACATGATAGATAGATGATAGATAGATAGATAGATAAATGTACATTTGCAGAAATCCAAAAGTAAACTTTAGCACAGGTATTTCTAAATTCAAAAGATAAACTAGATGACAAAACAAAGATAATGACCTAAATATAATTAACTCTATATAGAAGTTTTGTATCCTAAAACAATAAATATTTTCAAGCAGTCAGAAAATATATGTGAAAGCTACTAAATATTAAGCCATTATAAAAATAACTATGAGCTTCAAAACCAAAATATTAAATACTACATTCTCATAAAAGAGGACACTAAATAGCAGAAATAAAAAACAAAATTTTGAATAAAATAGACTTGATTATTTGGAAACTAATAGATGTAGATATATTTGAATATATATTTCTTATACACTCATGAATAGATGATATATTTCTTCATCATTTTAGGATAAGATGAAATCAATACTTCTTTGATATCCACTAAAATGAGGACTAAACACTGAAATTGTAACCTTAAAACTTAAAATTATAACCTTAAAACTAGGTTATAAAAAGCAAGATTACATTTTATAGTTAATGACAAATTTGCTTCAGAACATTTTGGAGGTGCTGGTGCTGGACTTAACTCTAACAGTACCCATCTTTAAAACTGGAACAAATATGTCACGCAAATATTTTTTAGGCATAGGAAAACAAGTAGTGTTTTCTGAAAGTTGATGGGAGGGAGACAAATAAGGAAAGCCTTACCCTCATTCTAGCTTTCAACATTAATGTACTCAGAACTGTTGCTAAGGAGGGCAGAGATGGAGGTAGTTTTTTTCTGAGCTGAGGACACAACAAATGGAGTTCAGTTTTCAAAAACAGTTGAAATTTGCAAAATATATTATTGGAAAATAGCAGGCTATCCCAAAATCTGGCCCCAAAAGTCTTCATGATGATTTCCTATATGTTTTTGACCAAGAATTGGTCTGGGCAGATAAAGATGAGAAGTTTATGGTCTCGAAGAGCGTAACCACTATCATGTTTAAAGCAAAATGGAGCATTGTTTCAACATGTTGGAGTTCTGTGTGTCTTGAGTAGAAACATCACTGAGCACCTTAGGCATTCATTCGTGACTCCAGAAATCCTATATTTTAATAGTAAGGGCCATGCTCTAAAGTCAGGAAATACCATAACACTAATGGGAAATTCTGAACAGACCCAATCTAATCAATTAGAGCTAAGCAAGAAGATAGTGTCTGCTTCTATCATGCTGGGCACACCAATCATCCTCTATTCAGTTCAATATGGATTAAACCATCACCATAGAAACCAGCAGGAAGATATGTTGAAAGGAAGACATAATGTAAGCAACACATGGTAAAAATGTGGATACTATCAAATGACCTATATTTCAGCTGAGGGCACACTTTTTTGGTCCTCTTTTCCAAAAAACTCTAATCAGAAAAGTATATTAATTTTAAAATGATTCAAAAACAGGATATTTGGCCTTATTTAAGCTTCAAAACAGTTCAGTTTCATAGATTTGATTCTAACAATAGACTACCACACTTAATAATATAATTGAACCAGTTGAATACATTTTGATTTCTACGTTTCTAATATGACAATAAGTTATTTAGATTTATTTATTTAATCAGTCATGCATTATTCTGAATTATAGATAGGTTCTAAAGTATTAAATTATAATAAGAAATCTCACCTTGCAAGCAGAACTTGAAAATTACTATGATCGAGGTCTTTTGGAGTCAGGAATATTAAAAACCTGGAGATATAATCAGGGATTACACATAAGCTACTGGATATTGGAAATTGAAGTGGTTAAAATTCTCTGCTAGTCACAGACTAAAATTTGGTTTCACTACTCTCCATCATTAAATGTTTCTATTGAAAAGCTATCATATATGAAACCTTAATAGTATAAAAATGATTATTAAAACACTGAACCAGGGCAGCCCAGGTGGCTCAGCCGATTAGAGCCGCCTTCAGCCCAGGGCCTGATCCTGGAGAACCAGGATTGAGTCCCACGTCAGGCTTCCTGCGTGGAACCTGCTTCTCCCTCTGCCTGTGTCTCTGCCTCTCTCTCTCTCTCTGTATCTCTCATGAATAAATAAATAAAATCTTTAAAAAATAAATAAAATATAAAACATTGAACCAGAAAATTAAAATAATATATTTAAATTGATGATATAAAAATATCTAAGTCTAGTATTTTGATAAGTATTTTGGAATTAAATTGAAAGTGTTTCTAAAGATTTTTTTTATTCATGTATAATTAACATACAGTGTTATATTAGCTACAATGTACAACAATGATTCAACAATTCTATACATTGCTCGGGGCTGGATATGATGGGTGTACTTTTAATCCTCTGCCTATTTCACCTGTTCCTCCACTCATCTCCCTCCCATTGGCAACCACCAGTTTGGTCCCTGTGTTTAAGAATCTTTAAGAGTTGTAAGAGTTTTTTCTTTATCTCTTTTTTTTCTTCATTTGTTCATTTGGTTAGTTTCTTAAATTCACATAAGAGTGAAATCATATGGCATTTGTCTTTCTCTGATTGACTTATTTCACTTAGCATTTTACCTTAATGTTCATGTTTTAGCTTATATAGTTTAGAATATACAATAATTATATTATATAATTATTCTCTATCTTCAAGAGAATAAAGTTTAGTCTCAAAGGACAAAAATTAAGAGAAATGTAAAAGTTTATACAGAAAAAGGATTAAGTTAAATTTTGTTTGTCAAATAGATTTCATAAATTAAAGTTTATACCAAAGACTGTAGTAAGAGATGAAGAGGAACACTATATCATACTTAAAGGATCTATCCAACAAGAGGACCTAACAATCATGAATATTTATGCCCCTAATGTGGGAGCTGCCAAGTATATCAATCAATTAATAACCAAAGTAAAGACATACTTAGATATTAATACACTGATACTGAGAGACTTCCACACAGCACTTCCCTGCAAATGACAGATATTCTAAGCACAACACCTCCAAAGAAACAAGAGACTTAAATGATACACTGGACCAGATGGATTTCACAGGTATTTACATAACTTTACATCCAAATGCAACTAAATACACATTCTTCTCAAGTGCACATGGAACTTTCTCCAGAATAGACCACATACTGGGTCACAAATCAGGTCTTAACCAATGCCAAAAGATTGGGATTGCCCCCTGCATATTTTCAGACACAATGCTTTGAAACTTGAACTCAGTCACAAGAAGAAATTTGGAAGAAACTTAAACATGTAGACGCTAAAGAACATCCTGCTAAAAGATGAAAGGGTCGACCAGGAAATTAGACAATTAAAAAGATTCATGGAAACTAATGAAAATGAAGATAAAACCATTCAAAATCATTGGGATACAGCAAAATCAGTCCTAATAGAGAAATACATCGCAATACAAGCATCTCTCAAAACATTGGAAAAAACTCAAATACACAAGCTAACCTTGCACCTAAAGGAGATGTAGAAAGAACAGAAAAAAAAAAAAAAAAAAAAAAAAAACCCTAGACCAAGTAGAAGAAGAGAGTTAATAAAGATTCAAACAGTACTCAATGAAATAGAGACCAGAAGAACTGTAAACAGATAAACACAACCAGGAGTTGGTTCTTTGAAAGAATTAATAAGATAGATAAACCGTGAGCCAGCCTTATTAAAAACAAAAGAGAAAAGACTCAAATTAATAAAATCATGAATGAAAAAGGAGAGGTCACAACTAATACCAAAGAAATACAAATGATTTTAAAAATGTATTATCGGTAGCTATATGCCAATAAATTAGGCAATCTAGAAGAAATGGACGCATTTCTGGAAAACCACAAACTACCAAAACTGGAACAGGAAGAAAGAGACAACCTGAACAGGCCAATAACCAGGGAGGAAATTGAAGCAGTCATCAAAAACCTCCCAAAACACAAAAGTCCAGGGCCAGATGGCTTCCCAGGGGAATTCTATCAAACATTTAAAGAAGAAACAATACCTATTCTACTAAAGCTGTTCTGAAGGATAGAAAGGGATGAAATACTTCCAAACTCATTTTATGAGGCCAGAATTACCTTAATTCCTAAACCAGACAAAGACCCCACCAAAATGGAGAATTATAGACCAACATCCCTGATGAACACAGATGCAAAAATTCTCAACAATATAGTAGCCAATAGGCTTCAACAGTACATAATAATAAGAATAATAATAATAAGAGGAATATTCACCATGACCAAGTGGGATTTATTCCTGGATGCAAGTTTGGTTCAACACTCATAATAGAATGAACATGATAGATCATATCAACAAGAGAAAAAACAAGAACCATATGATCCTCTCAATAGATGCAGAGAAAATATTTGACAAGATACAGCAGCCATTCCTGATCAAAACTCTTCAGAGTGTAAAGTTAGATGGAACATTCCTCAACATCTTAAAAGCCATCTATGAAAAGTGCACAGCAAATATTCTCAAAGTGTAAACACTGGGAGCCTTTCCCCTAAGATCAGGAACATAACAGGGATGTCCACTCTCACCACTGCTATTTAACATAGTACTAGAAGTCCTAGCCTCAGCAGTCAGATAACAAAAAGAAATAAAAATCATTCAAATTGGCAAAGAAGAAGTCAAACTCTCCCTCTTTGCAGATGACATGATACTGTACATAGAAAACCCAAAAGACTCCATCCCAAATTTCTAGAACTCATACAGCAATTCAGCAATGTGGCAGGATACAAAATCAATACCCAGAAATATGTGGCATTTCTATACACTAACAATGGGACTGAAGAAAGAGAAATTAAGGAGTCAATCCCATTTAAAATTTCATCCAAAAGCATAAGATACCTAGGAATCAACTTAACCAAAGAGGTAAAGGATCTATACCCTAAAAACTACAGAACACTTCTGAAAGAAATCAAGGAAGACACAAAGAGAAGGAAAAATATTCCATGCTCATGGATTGAAAAAAGTAATATTGTGAAAGTCTCAATGCTACCAAGGGTAATTTACCCATTCAATGCAATCCCTATCAAAATACCATGGACTTGCTTCAGAGAGTTGGAACATATGATCTTAAGACTTGTGTGGGGGATCCCTGGGTGGCGCAGGGGTTTGGCGCCTGCCTTTGGCCCAGGGCGCGATCCTGGAGACCCGGGATCGAATCCCACATCAGGCTCCCAGTGCATGGAGCCTGCTTCTCCCTCTGCCTATGTCTCTGCCTCTCTCTCTCTCTCTCTCTCTGTGACTATCATAAATAAATAAAAATTATAAAAAAAAAAAAAGACTTGTGTGGAATCAGATAAGACCCCGAATAACCAGAGGAATATTGAAAAAGAAAACCAGAGCTAGGGCATCACAATGCCAGATTTCAAGTTGTTCTACAAAGCTATGATCATCAAGCAGTATGGTACTGGCACAAAAACAGACACATAGATCAATGGAACAGAACAAAGAACCCCAAAATGGGCCCTCAACTCTATGGTTAACTAATATTTGACAAAACAGGAAAGACTATCCACTGGAAAAGGGACAGTGTCTTCAATAAATGGTGCTGGGAAAATTGGACATCCACATGCAGAAGAATGAAACTACACCATTCTCTTACACCATACACAAAGATAAACTCAAAACGGCTGAAAGTTCTAAACGTGAGATAAGAATCCATCAAAATCCTAAGGAGAATACAGGGAACACCCTTTTTGTACTTGGCCACAGCAACTCCTCGCAAGATACATCTATGAAGGCATGGTAAACAAAAGCCAATCCTATACCATTGATTGTCTAGCATACCACTTATGGGTAGTCTAAAACAATTATGATATTGATAGATCTTACATAGGAATGAATTTAATAATTTAGTAATTTTACTAATACATAGATTTGATTCATAACTTACATATGTGTCTTCTAAATAAGTCCATAATCTCAAATCTATTTTTCCTGATATTTCTCCAAAGAACATAGATACATATATACACTATACCTTTTTCTGTACTCACAATATGAAAAAGGATCTATAAATTAGCAACAACAGAAAGTAGCTTTCTAATAAACTTATAACTCCACAGTGCTGCCCAGAAGTTAAAAATGTGTGTGTGTGTGCGTGTGTGTGTGTGTGTTTTGGCAAAGTGAAAAAATAGCTAAAATTTAAAATATTTTAGGCAAAAAATATACTGAATTATTATTAGACTAATGGTGTAACAGTGAGATATGTACTGGGGGACACCAGTAAACAAGAGGAATAGGAGCATAAGAATAGCTCATAATTTGACTTAGCAAGAGGAATAGGAGCATAAGAATAGCTCATAATTTGACTTAATATATGACAATGTTGAATAAAAAAAGACAGAAAATCATTCACATGAAGGGATAACTGAATGGCAAATTATTTGATTAAGAGGAGGGCCAGTCTAGAAAACTAACAGAGGAAGTGATATATATATCCAGAACATAAAATGGGGATAAAGATTTTTTGATAAATATTTTTAGTTGCTATATATGTATAGCAAATGCTGAGCATTCTTGGTAATCTGATATAATATGAATACAAGTTGATAGAAATGGATCTGTTCTTCTAAGGAATAAAAAGAGAAGTAATCTGAAGACAAATTGCAAAAAACTATGAACACTGTGATAAATAATAGTAAATATAAGGGAAGTGTTATTAGTTTTTATTTATTTCTGATTTCTGAGTTATTTAACTGAACTAAATAAATGAGTAGTTCCTCTTGTGTCGTTATTATCTGAACAGTTCTCATTTGAGATTATAAAATTGATAGCGTGAGCTTAAACCAAGCAAAGCTATCTTAAAATTCAATGGAAAGAATTATAATTGTTCCATGACCTTTAAAAACTTTTATTGAAATATTATAAACTATCTTATTGTTAGTTAAACATTTACAGGCAATGAAGAAATAGTAAAACTAATATTTATTTAGAACACATCTTATCAAAATGCTCAAAACATTTACAACTGAAGTGTTGTGCTTATTTGAAAAAAAAAAAACAACTCATAAAAAGTTATTTTTTCCTCATAAAAAGTTTGAATGATGTTTCTTTCTCTATCTCCATTTATGATACTCATGATATGGAACAATCAATGCTGTGTTGAACTTCCCTCTAAGCTTGGGTCAGCTTTCAATGTTTTATCTTTTGTGCCTTCAGTGTTGTGAAACACCTCCAAGAATTCCATTAACGTGAAATTTACTCCCTGGTTAACTTCCTCTGGGACATTTGATCACAACCACCTTTCTCATTTATGCTAAGTTTACCTTTGCCAACTTCCTCTATATTGAGTCTTCCAGAGAGGGCAATACCCACCTTACCATGCTTATCTATCTTCTGATCATACCCACTTTTGTTCCTGGGGGTATCACTTCTAATTCTTTGCTGCACCATCATCTTTATTGTTCTAGTTTCTCTTTTATTTATCCATTTTTGTAAAATACCCCTGGGAGATAAGATGGCAATACAACTACACACTTTTATGCTTTTAGGTGAATTGAATAACAGGTGTGCAGTGACCAATCTCTGACAGAGTCTGAAAAAAGTCACGTGATTGCTTACTGATCATCATGTGCATCTATTATTTATGAAATGATTTGTGGATAGAGGAGCTAGCAGCATGTTTCTACGTTATGTAATTATTCACAGTTGATATAACCGAGTAATTTATTTTTTTTAATTTTTATTTATTTATGATAGTCACAGAGAGAGAGAGAGGTGCAGAGACACAGGCAGAGGGAGAAGCAGGCTCCATGCACCGGGAGCCTGACGTGGGATTCGATCCCGGGTCTCCAGGATCGCGCCCTGGGCCAAAGGCAGGCACCAAACCGCTGCGCCACCCAGGGATCCCATAACCGAGTAATTTAAAATTGAACCCATTATTAGAGAACTGGTATTATTTAAATAGACTGTAATAACTAAAATTCAGGCATGTCAGAGCCTTGCAAAGCAAAGGTCTACATGCTAAAATAGCAATAAGATCATTGAAATATCAAATAAATGTAAAGTATAGGAAAATTCAAGTATCAGTACATAGTCATTATTAAAGGTGTGATATAAAATATCACTTTAAAAATATTCAACACAATCTGATTTTATTAAACTGATTTTTAAAAAAACATGAAAATGGTAACTTTGGTGTATACTCAAAAGAAGTTATATTTGAACTCCTAAAGCTGGGAATGTTAGACTTGCCCTATACCCTTCCTCTCTCTGGAATGGGCTAGTTGGTTCACCAGACACTTTGGTCTGTGTATCCTCACTTTGCCCAGAGTATTTTGGGACTGACAGTATAGCTGCCCTTTTCAGACTACCATTCTGCGTTTTGCCAGTCTCCATGTTTCATCTGAACTTGCCAGGCATTCCTAAACATATCTTCAGATCCTAGTCTAACTTAACCCATCTCTCCTTCTCCAGCTTATAAACATTCCGTGACTCTCCATCACATGGAGAGCCAAAAGACCAAAGTCTTGCTTCAGCCATCAGCTGGCCCCTGGTTCCCTCTCATTCCCTCTGGCTATTTGTTCCAGCCCCTTCAAGACTATGGCTCATATCCTGCAATTGCCGGTCCCTATGCTTTTTTTCAGGTTTCCTCTGTCTGGACCACTCCCTACAGCATCCCAGAACAAGAGGCAAGTTCCCTTACTCCAACCCAGGTCTCCTTGCTCTTGCAGAGATCAGCACCGATGCTATGTTGGGCTTAATGTCCAGACACCTGGGAAGATACAGTTGCCCTCAGTTGACTTGGGTGGCTCATTCATTTCCCAGTCTGCTGGCCTCCCCCGGTGCTGGGAATTAATACTGGCACCCAATATTCCCATCTTCCTCAGGGGGGGTAGGGCATGAGCAACCCACCTCAATTCCTAGGCAAAATGCTATTTCCTCCTACTCCCTCTCCCTCAACTGTGCTGCCCCCATCCTCACCACCCCCATAGCCCTAAGTCCAGCTCTTCTGGGAGATCCCACAGTAGCACTGAAAGGGGCCCATGAGACCCCTCCCACCAGAGAGCATCCAGAGATACATAAGTGATAGGGTAGCTCATGAGAGACACAAAATTGTAAGTCCTATGGTTCTTCTTCCCATTAAGCACTGAAAATTTTACCTATAGACCTTGTAAATTCATTATAATAACTAGCTGACATCTTCCTCAGCTCCCCTATCAAAACCTTAGTTCCTACGCCCCTCGATGAAGTAGATCAGAGAAATCATTCTGCACTTTGTTCATCCAAGCAATTGGTAAGGAAGGCCAGCCAACAGAATTATCATGCTACTTATTTATTTATACAAACGACAGCATTACTGTCTAATTACCATAAGAGTCATGTTTATTTCAGCAATTCAGTTGAGTATGAATCTTCATCAAATAAAGGGTTGGCTTTATTTTTTCCAAAGAAAATTATCCTAAGCTTCATATTTCAAAGAATAATTAAATCTCGAACATAAATCTTTGATAGTCTAAAGTTAAAGGTAATATACATATATATTTTTATTTTGATATTTATGATTAAATGTATGAATTTGGAAGATTTTAAGCAAGATGTCAACATAGGAGAGAGCAAGCTTTAATTCCCCCTTTCCTTTTTACAATCTGACAGAAATGTTCAAAGAAGAACAGAAATAAAAATAAAATGTGTAAGAGAGGTCTTAATCAGTGTTCAAAACCTACTTGTGCTACCAACTGAAGCCCATAATTGCCAAAGATTGCCTTCAAAACAAGAAAAAGCACCGTAGAGAAATTTGATCTACTGACAAGGTCAATTCATTGCAACTGGACAGATCCCAGAGATTCAAAATCACTTGTGTCACATGGAGCCCCTACTCAACCTGGTTGCATTTGTCCAAGACCACCCGCACCAGAGCCTTCAGATCTTTGTTTTCTGCCTGTACTTCCACTGCCACTGTAAGCGTCAGCTGAGACTGAGACATAGGCAGGCTTCCAGGATCACAATGGCTGTCATGAGCAGCCTAGAGGAAGTTTGCGGACAACCAGGACAGCTTCCCAACCCTAGAAAACCTGGAACATTATAGTGAAAACATAAAACTAAAGACTCGGGAGGATCCTGATACCCCTGAATGATTTAGAGAATGACTTCAGAAATTTGAAAATGGGATGACCATCAATCCCCCTCCACCTCACCTTTGGTTAGGAAGTAACCAAAAGAGAGCTGTTCCTAGAGCATCTCAATGCTTCTTAAACTGCTAACTTTTCAGAGCAAGCTGTGAGCTCCACTGGCACACCTGACCCTTGCTGGAGTCCAGAAAATCTTTGTTCTTCCTTCATTATATTTTCTTTTTTAAGTGGGTATATATTTTTATAACTGAAAAAAAAATTAAGACTGTAAAAATAAACAAAAGAATTGAGATAAAGCAAATTGTTTAAAATTCATACACATAATTTTTTTATATATATGACAGATGATTGCAAATTGAAGGGAATCACAAAGTATGAAATCCTACCCTACAGATGGCAAGAAAGTTGTGAGATGTTACATGAAGTAAAAAAAGGAAATTGTAACAAATCTCAAAGCATCAAATAAATTTCAGGGGTAAGGGTCAAACTGATAACTGGTCACCAGGCTGATTGAAATTCCTGACTTTTAGTAATGGCTTTTAAATTCAAAGGCCGTGGCAGCAGTGCTGGGATGTCAAACAAGGGTGGCACTTCAATACTAGGCAAAGTTTTTGGAATCAGGTAAATTCCCTAATTCTGGGGAGGAATGACTAGAAGAGAAGCAAAGGCCAACAATATGAAAAGTGAAAAATTACTCCACCTGAAGCCACCTTTTCTCAAGATATAACAATACTTAGATTTGAAAGTCTTCAAAATACACAAGAAAATGTTTTAAGGGAAGCCCCGGTGGCTCAGCGGTTTAAGCGCCGCCTTCAGTCCAGGGTGTGATCCTGTGGTACCGGGATCAAGTCCCACATCAGGCTCCCTGCATGGAGCCTGCTTCTCCCTCTGCCTGTGTCTCTGCCTCTCTCTCTGTGTGTCTCTCATGAATAAATAAATAAAATCTTAAAAAAAAAAAGAAAATGTTTTAAGCAGTGAAATTTAAGCGTTTGCAAATTTGGTTATGAAAATTAGAATGAAGAAATCACTCAGTAGCACAGCTGGGGGAAAAGCAAGCACTGCTCTCTTTTTCAATGTTTAAAACTATACACAACTTTCATGAAATATATTCTAGAAATGACATTTTTAGAGTTTATTCCTAACAATTCAAATGCTGATCATGCTCTTCCTGGAGCTTCAGAGTGAAAGGGCAGAATATTTCTGATGCTTGATGATTCATAGGGGCCTGGTGGAGGTGACTCTCTCATGCACACCATTTCTGTGAAGAGCACAATGTTTGCAGTTTGCTCTACTACACATTCTTGCAAAGGTCTAGGGGAAATTGCTACAAATCTACTTGCCACAACAGGATACTAACTCCCATCATAGAGAGATCAGATTTCTTCAGTAAAGATGATGCTTTTGAGTTTTTTTTTATTATTATTGGAGTTCAATTTGCCAACATATAGCATAATACCTAGTGCTCATCCCATCAAGTGCCCCCCTCTGTGCCCGTCATGCAGTCACCCCTACCCACTTTTGAGTTTTTGATGTGGATGTCATCATTGATGGTGTGTGACAACACTTTCTTTGGCTAAACCTTGGAGATAGAATCAGATTTTGGTTCTATATTTTTTATATTTGTCAAAAAACACATGAATTTTCTTATTCTGTAGGGAAGTAAGCCCTTATACGTTACTGAAATTTCCTACAGGAATATCTGTTTATAATGTTTATTGTTAATTAAATTGAATTAGGTAAAATTATATGAATAAACGTTTATATTGGATTTTTCTTAAACCTGACTTCTCATTGACATATTCACCTAGAAATCACAATAGATCAGATGATAGTGATAAAAAAATGTAGATACATTCCCTAGTTCTTTTTTGCCTAGATAAGTCATCCTGCCTTTCAAACACCATACCATATATAATACTTAATGTTCTTTATGCTGTAAGAGCCATCAAAAGAACTTATCAGAGTTTCTATGACTTAATTTGTATTCCCTGAAGACTATCTGCTGGTTGAGATTAAATCAGGTAGCCCTCTGAACAATTATTTGTCATCCACTATTTATTATTTCTAAAAACAGGTATATGAATAGGATAGCACTGTTAACTACTATAGTTAACTGAGAGAGATAGAGTAGGAAGAAAATATTCCATAATTATTTACTGTACCACATATACAGTAAAACATTACAGTGCATACATACCACACATACAGTATAAACATTTTATAATAATAAAGATCTTTTAACATAAAATATATTAAACTTCTTGCAAAATATCAAGAATTACTTTCAAAATAATATATAAAAATAAATATCCACTATTAAAGAAAATACACAATTCTTATAAGAAATATTTCTCATAAAATTTAATAATTTAAACCCAAGCAAAATAAGAGTTAAATAATTAAGAAGATCTAAGTGGCTCTAATCAGAAGTAGTGAGCAGTAAGGTTGCCAATTCTTCCAAGTTATGTTTATATTTGTAGTATTTTTGAATCATTATTATAATGGAATTTGTTTTAGGAACCAGAAAAAAAAAACTAGCTATGAGTTTTACCTGGAAGAGTAAATAATTAAAAATAAAGTTTACTTTTTTGAAATGTAATGAAAGAGGAAATTTTGGGTTAAGTAGTAAACTGTATTTAAGACTATAGTATTTAGAATACATAGTATGCATTTATGTATAAATAAATGAAATCAAAAAAGTGACTCGCAAATAAAAAAGTATTAATGTGTGTATATATATATAATTTATAATTTAATAATTATAATAAAGCATTCAATAGCTTTTGAATAAAAATTAAAATAACATTATTAGTGATCTGAAATCAGCAGTAAAATGAGAACAATGTTCAGTAAATGCAGTCAGTAAATAAATACACAGAAACATTTGTAACTGAATTAAAATCTAGAAAGTACACATAAAATAGCATTGCACCAATCAAAACTACAAAGTTTCAGGATGTTTTAACAGCAAAAATTAATGGAGATTAATACAATAATTGCAATAGATAGGCTAATCAGATTCTGACAAGCCTAACCCAATTTGGTACAAATTTGATAAGATTTAGATATCTCTATTTTCATAGCTTTTACCCGGAGGTTAGGCCCAACATGCCAAAATGAGGGATAGCGTAAACTTTGAAACACACACACACACACACACATGGGTGCAAGGGGGGCGTAGAGAGGGACAAAGAGACAGAGAGACAGAGATTCTGTCTTTCTCTGCTGAAAAACTAAAAATCAGACTTCAAGGCAACCATAGTCATTGGAGCATTAGTGGAGCAGGGAGCCTGATGCAGGGATGCAGGGCTTGATCTCAGGACCAAGGATCCTTGGAATCATGACTTGAGTTGAAGATAGATGCTTAACCGACTAAGCCACTCAAATGCACCTCTTGTGGGGTTTCTGATGTATGTAGATATATTACATAAAATAACTATAACATGAAATACAGCATGGGACGTAGTTAATGGGCCCAGAGAGTTACATGATTTTGTGTATTTATGTATTCTGGTCTGGTATTAACTCTAAGCAGACTGAACAATTAAAGGTGATTTTTATAATCCCTGGATCAGTCACACACACACACACACACACACACACACACACACACACCACCCAAATAGCTATAACATAAAAGCCAATGGATAAAATGGAATTTTAAAGTTATCAGATCACTTGGAAAATATATAGTAATAAACTTTGACATATTTTAGAATTCTTATTTGGGAACCACGTAGTGATTGGCACTTAGGAATTATATAGCAAAACTTCACTTTTACAGAAACACTGAAGAATACACTGATGATATTTGTTTGATCATATCGTTTTATAATTACTTGAGTTTTACATCTTAAAGCTGTATACACTTTACCATGGGTATTATTACTATTTTATTTTATAAATAATTCTGAGGTTGTTTAGTTATTCATTACTCTGTTTTTTTTCTGTCATAAACATAAACACCTAGGTGGAGTTAAGGCTTCTGATTTTCCTTCATTGCTCTTTGCAATAGCATTAATGCATTTCTATCTCAAAAGCATTTACCAGTACTACACAATGTTCTAAAGAGATTGGTTAGGAAAACAGATTACAGCAACCTTCAGATACTGCAAGGTTAAGTGATTTGACCTCAGTCACAGAAAAGATAAATGACAGTATTAAGAACAGTATCTGGTTAATATAAGGAGCATATTTTAATTCTATTCTTCAATGTTAGTTTCTAGATCAGAGTTTTTGCTTTACAAAGTAGAGGGAAAATAAGCAAAGGAGTAACTCAAATTAAAATTTGCATCAATTCAAATCTTTTGTCTTACATATATCAATTTTCCAAAATGATATAGTTCTTCTGCATTAATCAAATAAAATGGATTCTGGACAACGTCATTCAATAAGTGTTTATCCAGGCAGATGACTAAGAAACAATTATTTGAGAAACACCGTAGATAGTTCATCCTAGGTTGAAAGAGCAAAAACTTGGTCAAGAGGCAATGCTCAAGATTCTCTAGCTCTAAAGAGACAATTAGGACTAGCTAACAGAGTATTCCTTACACTCTTTTTATTTATTTGTTCATTCATTCATTCATTCATTCATTCATTTTAACAAGATATGCTTTAAATTAAAAAATCAATTGCTGACAATGAGTTGAGATGAATAAACTTTCAGAATCACAGAGAAGAGACTATTTGCTGGCCTGAAAGTGAAACCAAAATGAGGATAGAGTGTGTTGTAGTCACTATTACAAATGTTGACTACATTCTTCCTTTAAGGTGTGTTTTCTAGAATCCACTTTGTGGATTTATCTGGGACAAATGACACTCACTTCCATAGTCTGTTTCAAGGGGTGATTAAAAAAGAATGATTGGGGCACTTGGTTGGCTCAGTGGTTGAGCATCTGCCTTTGGCTCAGGTTGTGATCCTGGGATGGAGTCCACCGGGATGGAGTCCACTGGGATGGAGTCCTGTATTGGGCTTTCCACAGGGAGCCTGCTTCTTCCTCTGCCTCTCTGTGTTTCTCATGAATAAATAAATAAAATATAAAAAAATAAAAAATAAAAAGAGTGATTAATGTCTAAGAAATTTTCAAAAACTTTATTTTTATGTAAACTTACTAAAATGATTATTCTGACAATCCATCATTGCTCTGTGCTGTTCCACAGTGCATGCTTTATACTTTCCAACACAAAAGCTAAGGTGATCTGTAAATATTTTTACTGTCTTATCCAGAGGTTAGAAACATGACCTAGACAGGGCCAGGCGATGCCTTCCCAGAGCAAGTGAGGCAAAAGGAAAGGCATGCTTAGGTTTCATTTGCGCAAACAGTATTAATGATGTCCTGAAGTTAGGGTAGTGTTAATGTTGGCCAGGTTGTTCTGTTTCTTGTTTTTCTCTCCCACCTTGTTTCCATGGTTTCTGCCCAATTCACTTGTCTGATTCTCTTAGTTATTTTGTATGTTCCAATAAATTCTATTTCTGCTTAGATAGCCACAGTGAGCTTTTATGTCTTAAAATTAAGGACTTTGGTAACAACAACAACAACAACAAAATCTTTATAAATAAGTATGGGATTCAAACTTTTCCATAATATCTATGGATGTTAAAATGTTGCAGACAGCCTTTATTTTTCCTCCCAAATCTTATTACTCTTTTTGAGTCATTTGGGCTAACCTTTATTTGTCAATCACTTTTTAATTTCTGTTTTGTGAAACAGAAAAGCATATATTTGTTGTTTCTATGATCAACCTTTAAGTAGCCAAGGCCTTTTAGCTACCTAATGTAGCACAAAATAAGATAGAGATGTGGGTATCTGTTATTGTGTTAATGCTTTAAGAGCCAGATGGTAAAAGAGAGACGGAAACAGAGAGAGGGGAGAGAGAGAGAGAGAGAGAGAGAGAGATTTTCTGCAAAAGCCGAAGGATTGGATAGTAAGCACTATACAGAAGATAGAGAAAACTCAATTATTTCCACACTTCTGAATCCCTGTCCAATTTCAGCTTGATTAAAGTACACAGCAACTGTCACTATCACAGGGGAATACACTAGTTACTGTGATGTTTACCCTTTTCTTTTTAAGTAGGTCCCATGGCCAGCATGGAGCCCAATGCAGGGCTTGAACTCACAACCCTGAGATCAAGATGTCATCAAGAATCAGATGTTAACTGACTTGAGCCATCCAGGAGCCCCCTGTGATGTTTGTCCTTAATGAGAATGGATATATGCTTAGAGATTTCCTCCTAACTTTATCGTGGGAGCTATTTTTTTTTTTTTTACTGGTTATATTAAACTCTACATCTTAACTTCAAATTTATCATTTGATTCCCTGTCTAGCATCCAAAAATCAGAAACAAAAAATCATTTTAAAAAGCTTATACATTATCAACTGCTAGTTTGATTAAAAGCAAAGAATGTGCTGAATGAGAATAGATCATGCTTATTATCTAATTGTAGGAAGGAGCTTGAGAGCAAGAGTAAACAAAACAATTTTGCATCAGTTTACTGTGACAGATTCAAGGACATGATTAAAAAGCAACTGATTCCAATTTGAAACCAAATTCAACACACATCAGGCAGAAGACAGTCAATGTTTTAGAGGTATCAATGACATTTTAGAGACAATTTTTCAAGCAATGCCATTGCAAGGTGAAGGTATGCCTTCCTTAGTACTTCCTTATCCAGATGTTTTTATTAAGAAGGCGGCTAAAATTAAGACAAATGTATTACTGATAAAGATGGCTATATTTGTTAAAGGAAGACAATTTGTGGACACAACAAAAAAAATGGAAAGTGGAATCTCTCCTTCATGAGTTTCCTCCTAAAATAAAATTCTACCTTATTAAAGAAGAAGCACATATTTTAGAGGGTTCCTAGTAGGGTTTGCTTTAAGCACAATGCAATATGCATGTTCAGTGAGACATTTAACAGAAAGATAATTCTTGTCAACTTGCAATTATAATTTATCTTCATGGAAAATTAGAACTTAAATAAGTATTCAAATATTTGTCTATAATTAATGTTTTCTCTATATTTTTAATTGTTTTGATTGCCTTTTAAAATACAAGCTGGAAAGCTGATGTATTTGATTATTGAAGTAAATTTCCAAAATGTTAAAAGAATCTCTAAGTACCATTAATAATTATTGGCGAATAGTTTTATTATTGTGTCAAAAAACACACGTTTATAATTTATACTGATTTATTATAAGATTTATAGATACTAATTAATTCTTTTTTTTTTAAGATTTTACTTATTTATTCATGAGAGACACAGAGAGAGAGAGAGAGGCAGAGACACAGGCAGAGGAACATGGACACAGGCTCCATGCAGGGAGGCAGACGTGGGACTCGATCCTCGGTCTCCAGGATCACACCCTGGACTGAAGGTGGCGCTAAACCGCTGAGCCACCCGGGCTGCCCCATTATTTCTTAATACTTACAAATTAGAATTCTTGTGATAATTTATCCTAAAAATCTCATAGACTCTATCACTTATCAAAGAAATACCTATCATTATTTTAAAACTTTTTTTTTTACTTAGAACTTGATAAGGAGAGACCAGACCAATCCCAACAGTATTATGTAAATGAAAGTTGCCTAATAAAGTTTTGAGGAATGATTAACTTTACAGCAACATAACTTAAAGTGGAGGTACACATAATTTTAAGGGACTATTAGAAGGAATCCCTCATTTGACTCCATCACTCTGATGTCCATCATAGGGCTATATGGGGAATTAGAAGAAGAAGTTCTCTTTTCACAAAGAAATTACAAGCTAGAAAAGAGGTAAAGTACACGAGGTAGTTAAGTAGAAATATAAGACACATATACCAAAACTATTTTTTTAAATGATTCAAAGTGCACTTGAGCGCCTTGAAGAAAGACACAATGGAGTGTATGAGTCTTGAGATAAGTAAGCTATATTGGGAAAACCAATTTAAAGAGAGAGGAGGCAGTTTCTTCTAGAGCAAGATGAAAAAAAAAAATCAAGACTAGGGAGCAAAATGCACATGATTTTCTGTGTTTTTCCCAAAACAAAGAGAATGAGATTTAAGTGCTTTTCAAAGAAAGTACGATAGGGGTTTTGAGAGTCTCTAAGAACTCTATGTACATAGTATACAGACTTTCACGCAGTTATGTTAGAGAGTTGATTAACCCTGATTCTCAGCTGTGTTGAGTATGATTGAAATAAATTTGAAAATATTATATCTAAATCTATCTTAGATCCAAATTAACAGTGCTAAAATGGTTTTATAATGGAGCTAGTGTACCTACAGAAAGTGAGCAATAGAAGAGCATTAAGATCACTGTTTTCTAAATTAAACCCTCAAAAAACAAGGAGGGAGTAATATTATTGTGGATATAAGTGAAATAGGGGCACACTTTGTACATTGGCTATAGGAACAGTATTTTTGTTTTAATTAATAGAAGTCATTTGTTTTAATGTGTTCATAAAATATGTCACATTGTTAAAATTCAAATTATAATAAATAAGGTATCTTGGTAAAAATTGCATACAGGTAATTTCAGTGTTTAGTTTGTTTTGTAATCTTGTGATGTGATGCTCTGGGGAAAAAAATGGGGTATGGATGACTCTCTTTTCCCCTTCTACCTAAAGTAGAAGAAGAAAAGTCTAGCTCTGTTATGTTAGCATTACTGTCTTTGTGGTGACATTATGAAATATCCATTTTATTTTTTACTTTTTAAAGACGTATTTATTTATTTGAGAGAGAGAAAGTAGGGGAGGGAGAGGAAAAGGGAGAGAATCTCACATAAAATTTCTGCCGAGCACAGAGCCCAACCTGGGGCTCAATCCCATAACCCTGAGATTACCACCTGAGCAGAAACCAAGAGTTGGACGCTTAACCAACTGAGCCACCCTGGTGCCCCATGAAGTGCCCACTTTAAAAGAAAAACTTTGAAAGTCAGAATTTCTCTCAAAAAAGAAATAAATGCAAAAAGTCTGTCAAGTAATATTTTGTTAATGTTAAAACCTTAGTTAAACCAGTAACGATTATATTAGAAGATGTTTCAAACTAAAGCTGGTGAAGAGGGCATCCATACTCTAATCCAAAATTAATTATCGTGCTTGAAAGAAGCAGAATGAAAAAAATTGAAGGTAGACATATATTTTTAACAGATTTTAAAACTTTAATTTTCTTGTAGGAAAAAAGGCAGGGTGGATAAATTGTCTTGTAGTCCTCTATGTTTTAACTGAAGCTTATTTCAGAAGCTTTCTAGGGCAACGTAACTTTAAACATGAGTGAGAGGGATGAATTATCCATCTCATTACCCAGTGGATATGAATAATATTTGTCAACAATTAATGAGCAGAATTTTGAAGTAGAAGGAAGAATTTTTCAGTAACCATTATAAAGTCCTCAGACATTGACAACCAAATGTTAATTTGATAACAGCACTGTTAGGTCTCCATAGGAGAAAGATTAGTTACCTGCACACAAGCTCCATCCATGCCACTGTTCATCTCTTACCTGTGGATGAGAAACGCTAATGTACATCAGTCAACAAATGGGTATTTATTAGGTTCTGGTGCTGGAAGCATATTTCTTTTCTTGGCATATGATTTCTAAGATACCTCTCTCTCTCAACATCTCTTTGCACAGTTGCTGCTGTATGGCCAGGGGGCTGACAATTCCTTCATAACCAAACTTAAAATGAAGTTGTGTGACTAGAGGGAAAAATGACAACCACTACCACAAGCCCTAAGATTTATGTAGAATTTTTATCTAGTTATATTCTTTATATTTATCCATGGGCAGGGGAAGTGTATCAAGATTTTAAGAGTGTGGGTTTGAGGAAAAGTTTAAAGAAAACTCTCCCTTACTTAGGCTTACCTCTAGCATAAAGAAAAAGATTCTGCACAATTTATGCTAATCTGGGAAATATATAATGGCTTGGGAATCATCAACTGTTACTAGCATCCTTACAAGGAATGACTTTTATTGTCGATGCTTATATCCTTGATGTATATTTTCCTTTAGAATCCAGCCTGGCAGTTGGATGCAGTCTCAGTAGCTTACTGTTTGACTATAGGATTGAGAATTGTGATTCAGCCATCCAAAGGGGACACATGAGACTTGTATTTGTTGTGGTTGCTGGATAGTAAAAGAGTTTAGGAAGAGCCAGGGAATTGTTTTGGAGATTATTTTCTGGGGACATTATTTTTTCTGTAAAAAAGTAATTGATTTAATAGTGAGGGCTTATCGTATTTTCATTGGATCAAAGCTGTGGTATTATGTAACTTTCATTTGAGTTTTATTGGACAATATAGCAGTATAAAATTCAGATCAGAAAAACTTATCGATTGACTTCTCTACTGAAATATGAGGTCTTGAGGTCAGACTAATTGAGAAGCTTCTAATTATAACAGAGAAGAGATATGTGAGTTTTTACTGACCAATGTGTTGGTATCATTATTACCAAATTAATACAAAGGCCTGGGTAGAGGTTTCTGGAACTGTAATTCTCTATTCGTGAAAGGTATAATAATTCTAGTTAATACTCTCCAGTTAATTATTAGTAACTCATTAATATTAATGAGATAAAATATACTTATTTGACCTTAGGGGAAATTCTAGGTTGATCTCAATTACTCACTTCCTTTGATTTCATCTCCAAATATATGGACAAATATAACTACCAAATATTAAGGATATTTATTAGACCATAATACAGGCACAGCTTCTTTTTTATTCCTACTTGGAGTTTGGTCCTTTTGAGAATTTTCTCTTTTATTTGTCTATGCTTCATGCATCAGAAGAGCCTGGGATGATTCCACCCAGAAGTTGCCTCATTCAGTGGCCTAAGCCCCGAATGAATTACCTTGTTCAAGTTTTTCTCTGTTATTGGAGTAGTCAATTAAAATTGGGCTACAGAGAGGGAGGAAAAAAGCAAAATAAAAGTTCAGTAGTAGTAAAGTCCCCTCTACGCATATGTTTACCTGTGGTTTTTGTAAGAAGAGGGTACAGAAATGTTGCCAAGAAGAATAGATTCAGAAATTCTCTGATCTAATGTCCGAGGTCACTCTCTGTCTCTATCCTTCTCAAATAAGAACAAAAGCAAATGACATCCATTCTAGAGATGAAACTTAGTAACTAGAAGAAAAGATTCTTCTCTGTTTACTTGGGTCATAAATGGTAAATGACTCAAACCAGTTTCTATTCTTTTGTGTATCTGTTTTCCTGATACACCACTACCTCTTGAAAATATTACCTTAAGCAATGGACTTATTTTATTTATTCATAGAGACAGAGAGAGAGAGAGAGAGAGAGAGAGAGAGGCAGAGACACAAGCAGAGGGAGAAACAGGCAACACACAGAGAGCCTGACGTGGGACTCGATCCCGGGTCTCCAGGATCATGCCCTGGGCTGGAGGCGGCGCTAAACCGCTGCGCCACCAGGGCTGCCCCCCACAGATTATTTAAAACACAAACTCATAGCAGCACTAATGCACACTATAAAAGTAAAACATTAAGGCCTTTAAATGCAGGATGATATATTAGCAATTTAGCCTGCAACTAATAACAACAGAATAAATGACATTTTTTATTAAAATATGGAGGGCTCAGCTTCTATTTAAAAAAAAAAAATTCTATTAAAGAACAGCCCTCCTCTATTTGAGGAAGTGCATTTCTCTCTCTACAATACTTTGTTCACCACCCAGCAGGAAGCTTTGCTAGAGACACATGGAGCCATAAGGCAGTAAAAAAGGAGGCAGCAGATAGAAATGAACTTGGCAACCTGCTAGGGTAGCAGATATCACTCCATATCACAGCTGGGTGTGCATGCATATGATTTTTGTTTTTTCAAATGGGCGAGTCCACAATCTTAATCAGATTGTTAAAAATTCTAATAATTCTCTCCTATCAACCACCAGTTAAGACTCATGACCACTGTTTTAGAGATTTGTATAGCTCTCCAAAATTTTGCTCACTGAGATGTAAAAATATTTTTAAATTGGTTAATGTGTTTTAACTTTTATATGTGCAAGTCACAGGATAATTTCTAGTTAACTACCTATTTGTAAAAAAAAATAAACCAGACACAAAAAAGCATATTTTTACTTTTTTGAAATATATTTAAAAATCATATCAGTCTTTTGTGAGCAGGAAGATTTAGCTAGTATAATTTTATTGAGGTCTCCTTTGTTTATGGGAAGAGACTTTCAAATATTGATTTGCTTTTTATTCATCATGTAATGCAATAGAGAGGCATAAAATAATAATTGAAGAATTAAATCTCCACTTCATTTCTAATTTTCCTTCTTTTGAGGTTTGTGCCTGACCTTTATGACTGACTATAGCTTTCATGGTTTAATCATAAATAATTTGGCAATTCAAAGACAATAATATCAGACATGATGTATTTTTTTCTAAGCAATAAAATGAATTCAAAGATACCAAGGTTGAAGAGAATATAGTAAGGGGTTGGGGTTTCATCATTATCGGGTGACAGTGTGGTGAATTAAGGCGGTGCTTACTGAGATATCCTGTTGTGTCCAGACACAGCAGGTCAACTTGGATTTTTTTCATTCTCTTTTATTAGGTTTCTTATGATCAACCTTTCCACTCTTTGAAATTGTTTTATTGGTTGTACCAGTGTGCTACATATATATCCGGAAAAAGGAGAGAAGATTTAAAGGAGACATAACCTAGAAGGGAAGCTTTTCTGCCTGGTGAGTTTAAAACTAGTCCAAACTGGCCTTGCATTACCAAGATTATTTTCAGTAATAATTAGAGAACTCAGGAGAAATACTTGCCTTATTTGGATATCTTTACAACAAAAGTAGGATACTGAGACAATTAAAAAAAAATGTCTCCAAGTTTCTCCAGTGCTTTGCAAAATGCCTGCTCAATATGCAGTTATCTTCTACAATAATATAAAATTTGCTTGATATTTATTAATATCACCTCCTACCTTCTCAAAAGAGGCTCAATAAAAAGTTGTTTAGTTTCTAAAACTCAGAAACTCCTCTGTTGAATAACTAGTATCGTCATTAAAGCAAATACATGAAATTTACTATGTATGGACATTGTCTTATATGTTTTGAGTAGATTATTTTATTCATTTGTGCATCTACACACATGCATGAATGAATCCCATGCATGTACATTTGTGCATCTACACACATACATGAATAAATGAGAAAAGAATTAGTACTACTTTAATTTTCCAAATAACTTCTTACTAGAGTTAGTAAGTGGCATAGTTGATTTATGAACATGGGATCATCATGTGCTAGAGTCTGTGCTAATTAATCATTATGTTAACATAAGTAATCTTTTGTCATCCTGTATATATGTGTATTTGTAAGAGCTTTACTATACTATAATTGATATTTTATACAATTTACTCATTTAAAGTGTACTATTCAGTTTTTAAAATTATATTCAGTGTTGTTCAGCCATCATCACAACCAAAGTTAGAACATTTTTGTGACCCCAGAAGAGATACCTTTCCCACTTTAGTTATCTCTCTCTAAATACCCCGTAGGCAATCGCTAATCTGCTTTTGTCTCTATAGAGTTCCCTTTTGTAGACCTCATGTGAATGGAATCACATCACATGTGGTCTTTTGTGACTGGCATCTTTCATGTAATATAATGTTTTTGAGGTTAATTTGTCTGGTATTACGTATCAATTCTTCATTTCTTTTTTATAGCCAAAGGATAGTCCATTATATGGATGTACCACATTTTGTCAGTGGACGGGAATATAGGTTGTTTCCACCTTTTGATTATTATGAATAATGTTGCTACAAATATTCATGTGCAAGTTTTTATGTGCAGATATATTTAGATGGCCCTTGAGTATACATCTAGAAGGGGAGCTCGGGATCCCTGCGTGGCGCAGCGGTTTAGCGCCTGCCTTTGGCCCAGGGCGTGATCCTGGTAGACCCGGGATCGAATCCCACGTCGGGCTCCCGGTGCTTGGAGCCTGCTTCTCCCTCTGCCTATGTCCCTGCCTCTCTCTCTCTCTCTCTCTCTGTGACTATCATAAAAAAATAAAAAAAATTACAAAAAAAAAAAAAAAAAGAAGGGGAGCTCTTGGATGGTAACTCTGTTTGATTGTTGGACAAACCACTAGACTGTTTTACAAAATGGCTATTGTATTTTACATTTCCACCAGCAGTGGATGAATGTACTGACTTCTCTATACCTGTGTAACACTTGGTCTTATTGGACTCGTTTATTCTTCTACCCTAATGGATACGTACTGGAATCTCATTGTAGTTTTGATTTGTATTTCTCCAATGACTAATGATGCCTAGCATTTTTATATTATTTGTTGACTATTTGAACACCTTCTTCTGAGAAATGTCTATTTATATCTTTTGCACATTTAAAAAACTTAATAGATGATTTTTAGAGGAGTTTTAAGTTTATAGAAAAAATGGAGCAAAAAGTACAGAAAGTTCACATATATCTCCTCTAAGCCTGCAGATAGTTTGCCCTATTAGTATCTTGCATTAATGTATTATATTTGTTACAATTAGGGAAACATAATTCATGGTTATTGGACAGATGTCCATAGTTTAGAGTTCACACTGTGTTAGATAGTTTTATGCATTTTGGTAAATGCATAATTTCATGCATGCAACATTACAGAATATTTTTCTGCCCTAAAAAATGCTCTATGTTCCACCTTTTCATCCTTTACTCTCTCCCTCTGAACCTCTGGCAGCCATCAATCTTTTGCTATCTGTAGTTTTGCCTTTTCCAGAGTGTCATATATTTGGAATCATATAGTATGTAGCATTTTCAGAATGGCTTCTTTAAAAAAAAAAAAAGATTTTATTTATTTGACACTTAGAGAGAGAGGACGAGAAAGAGCACACAAGCAGTGGGGTGAGGGGCAAGTTGGAGTTAGAGGGAGAAACAGGTTCCCTGCTGAGCTGGGAGCCTGAGGTGGGGCTTAATCCCAGTGTGTTGGGAATCATGACCAGAGCCGAAGGCAGACTCTTAGCAGACTGAGCTACCCAGGCACCCCCAGAATAGCTTCTTTCACTTAGCAATATGCATTTAAAATTTCCTCATGCCTATTCACGGTTTGATAACTCATTTTATTCCAGCTTATGGATGTATGATAGTTTATTTATCTGTTCATCAATTGAAGTGTGTTTTGGAGGTTTCTAATTTTTGAAATTACTAGTACTTATTCATAGGCTTTTGCGCAAACATGTTTTCAACTCACTGGAGTAAATACCCGGGAGTACAGAATAGATTGTGTGGTAAGGCTATGTTTAACTTCCAAGAAACTGCCAATTGTGGGATCCCTGGGTGGTGCAGCGGTTTAGCACCTGCCTTTGGCCCAGGGCGCGATCCTAGAGACCTGGGATCGAATCCCACGTCGGGCTCCCGGTGCATGGAGCCTGCTTCTCCCTCTGCCTATGTCTCTGCCTCTCTCTCTCTCTCTCTGTGTGTGACTATCATAAATAAATAAAAATTAAAAAAAATAAATAAACAGAGCTACTTTAAATGTCTGTAGAGCTGCACTAGGAAAGAAAAGCAAAGTGAAATATCACGCGTTCATTTGAAAAATCATGAGCAGGCTCAGAGGAAATTAAAAAAAAATAAAAAAAGAAACTGCCAATTGTTCTCTCTCAAAGTGGATGTGTCAATGTGCACTCCACCAGCAGTGAAAGAGAATTCCTATTGCTCCACATCCTTGTTAGCACTTGGTGTTTTGAATTTTAGCCATTCTGTCCCATGTTTTAGGTTACTTGTCTTTTTATTACTGAGGTTTGAGCTCTTTAGATATTTTAGCTACAATTCTCATCAGAGATACGATTTGCAAATTTTTCTACCATCCTGTAAGTTTTCTTTCCAGTTGCTTGGTAGTGTCTCTTGAAGCACAGACATCTTACTCTGTATAAGCTCCAATTTCTCTATTTCTTATTCTGGGTAAGCTCCAATTTATCTGTTTCTTTTGGGTGTCATATCTAAAAAAAAAATACTAAATTGATGATTATGGACTTCTGCCTGTGTTTTCTTATATGAATTTTATAGTTTGTGCTCTTACATGTATGCATTTGATCTATTTTTAAATAATCTTTGTATGGAATAGGTAGGAGTCCAACTTCATTCTTTTGCATGTGGATATCCAGCTGTCTCAATATCACTTGCAAAAAGACTGTTCTTTCCTCATTAAATGTCTTTGTCACCCGTGTTGAGAATCAATTGATACAGGAACATGTGTTTATTTTTGGACTCTCAATTCTATTCCATTGATTTATATATCTATTCTACTCTAATACCAAACTTTCTTGCTTATAGCTGCCTTATAGTAAGTTTGGAAATCAATAAGAGTGAATTCTCCAACTTCATTCTTCTATATCAAGATTGTTTTGGCTATTTTGTGTCCCTTGAGTTTCAGTATTAATTTCTCAATCAGCTCTCTAAGTTCTTCCAGGAAGCTAACTGGGATTCTGATAGGGACCCACTGAATCTATAGATGAATTTGGAGAGTATTCTTATCTTAACAATATTAAGTCTTCAGATCTATGAACATGGATGTATTTACATTTATTTTGCTTTTTAAAAATTACTTTCCATCATGTTTGTAGTTTTCAGAGTATGTTTGGCATCTTTTTCTTAAATTTATTCCTAAGCATTTTATTCTTTTTAATCAAATTACTTCCTTAATTTTATTTTTGGTTTGTTCATTGTTATTTTAATATTTTTTCATTTTAAATTTTCATCTTGAGAAGCAATATGTTCATACATATGAAAACTAATTAGTAGATATCTTAAGTCAGATTTGATAGGTCCTGACATTTTTTTAGAGATTAAGCTTAAAAGTAATAAATAAAATAAAGGAATATAAGTAAGGCAATATATAAAATATAAATGAGGTATTTATTTTAAAATATATTTTATTTATTTGAGAGAGACAGAGAATTCAGTTGGAGGAACAGAGGGATAGGGACAAGCAGATTCTGTGCTGAGTGCAGAGCCCATGACCTGAGCTGCAATCAAGAATCAGAGGCTTAAGCATGGAAAAGTTGGTTCAGCAACCAACTCTTGCTTTGACTCAGGTCTGATCTCAGAGTCTTGAAATGGAGCCCCATGGCCAGACAGCTCTGTGCTCAGTGGGGAATCTGCTTGTAGTTCTCTCTTCTTCTCTCTCTGCTCCTCTCCACTACTCTCTCTTTCTAAAATAAATAAATACATCTTAAGAAAAAAAAAAAAGTCAGATGCTTCACTGACTGAGCCACTTGGGCACCTCTAATGAGGGATGTGTTTGAATGTAAACAAATGGCACACTGTCATTGTTATAAGGTCATATTTAGGTGTGTGAAATATTTTGAAAGGAGTGATATAAGTTTACTTTTCTTTGAAGAAGAAATCTTCAACTGATTTTAGGCACTAAAAAATTATTATAGCCAGCCCTTAGGATTTAGGATTCCTACTAATTTGAATTCAACTACTTATTCAATTTTCAAGGAAGTATTTTACCTGAAATATTAGGCCTGAAATTTTTCAATACATTTTTGTTCATCATGTATTAGTAATTCCCAGAACTAATATATATGCCCATCAGTAGGTGACACATTATTAAATATGCATATAATAATCTGCCTGCCAGCCATTATAATGAACAGAGTAGAACAGGTATCTGTTGAAATGAAAATACCTCCAAGTTATTAAGTGAAAGTAGCTGATGTGAATAGTCTGTGCATATGTGTGTTTGCTTATGTATATTTGTTGTTTTTATCTACAGGTATTTCCTGTGCAATGGTATTTGAGGCTATTTTGTTCTCATATTTTTTTTCTCTTCTGATAAATTAATACATTTAATAAAGCAACAGGGAATCCCTGGGTGGCTCAGTGGTTTAGCGCCTGCCTTCAGCCCGCAGTGTAATCCTGGAGTCCTGGGATCGAGTCCCACGTCAGGCTCCCTGCATAGAGCCTGCTTCTCCCTCTGCCTGTCTCTCTCTCTCTCTCTCTCTCTCTCTCTCTGTGTGTATGTGTGTATCTCTCATGAATAAATAAATAAAATCTTTAAAAAAATAAAAATAGAAAATAAAGCAACAATGAGAATTTCAAGCTTTGCTTTGTGAAAAAATACTATTGATATATGTAAAATTTAATTCAGATTGAAAGTGAACTGCTGAGATAGAATCTCTCATCAGATCTCATAACTACTAATGATTTTCTTCTTTCTGGGAGGATAAAACTCTTGAAAAAAATTTTTAAACTGAGCTATAATAAATATAATCTATATCATATATTTAATTGATTCTCATTTTATCCTCGGTCATCTATCTATATAATTGATTCAGGCTTAAATATTTAAAATTGTTTATTGTATTTGAATATATAGAAATGTGTAGATACTGTAAAAGCATACAAAGGAATAATTGGCCCTATTTAAGCGCTAATAAATGAGTCAGCCAGAATTACCTGGATACTGACAGAAGATGCCAGATTTCTGAATCAAAAACAAAGTGATCATATCCTTGTAGTTGCTCTGGATCCCTAAACTCTAAGTCCCATAGGACAATACAGAGGATCAACTGAAGCTGGTACATGCAGTGGGGGTGCACGACTGGAAAGGGACTCTGAACATAAGAGACCCACTGAGTAATGACAAGCAGAAAGCAAGCCAGATCTTTGTGCAAAAAAAGACATTATATCTTTTCAAAATCTGAACTGTATAAACAATCCTAAAAAAAAAAAAAAACTGCTTAGGTTAAAAAGCTATTATGGCTTTATAATTCCAGTATATATATATAGAAAGATTTATATGAACATGAGTTAATGATGGGATTCTGGTAATTCACCCTGGGTTATACACTGTCTTGACTTCTAAAATATTTTCACATTTGACCAATCTTACATGACCAACAGAGAGTGAAATCAAATCCTCTCAACTTATCTCATATAGAATTTAACTAGGACTCCTATCAGCAAGATTCTAAGAATTGAAGATGGGGAACCTGTGTAAGCCCATTCTGGCTGCTTAACAAAATACCATAGACTGTGTGGCTCATAAACAACAAAATTTATATCTCACAGTTTGGGAGGCTAGAAGTCCAAGAGCTGGGAAATGGTCAGCATGGTCAGGTAAGGGCCCTCTTTTGTGTTGCAGTCTTCTCTTTCTGTCCTCTTATGGGGGAAGTGGCAGGGGAATCTCTCAGGACTTTTTTTTTATACGATCACTAATCTCATTTATGAGGGCCCACTTCCTAACACCATCACACGAAACATAGGATTTCAACACATGTAGATTTAGGGAAGACATAAATATTCTGCTTATGTCACTAACATGCAGTATTTTCCTCAATCATCCCCCTCTGGGATACGTGAATAACCAGAGGGGGGAAATATTAAATACGTCATTGAGTCTACCTTACAAAACTAGGAGGCTTTCTCATTATATTTCCGTTTTGACCTTCTATTTTGCCCCAAGGCAATAATCCAGATACATCAGGATTTATTATTGGTTGCACTGACTGCCTTGGCCTGCAATTACCCTGAAGTCTAGGGTAATTCTATCATTTATAACCACTCTGGGAAGTGAATTAGGCTGAGTTGAATGCCTTCCAAGGCCAAGGTGGTGTCATTGATAATGTAAGCTAACATCAGGGAAAAATTCTTAATATTCTTTGTAATTGGAAGATCCCTATCATAGCAATTAACTCCTAGAGGGTGTGCATAAATAATGAGTCAGTTATTCTGGGGAGCTTCCCCAAATAACTAAGGGTCACCTCATGTAGGCAAGATTTGTGGAGTTGTCTGAGGGATACTGATGGGAATTCCTTAAAAATGTAAAGTCTCTTATGACCATGATAATGTGCAATATATTATGGCTTTGAAGCAGGAAAGTTTGTACCAGGCATTTACACAAGAAGTTAGTCCTGGTGGTAAACATGGTAATACCAGAATGAAAATGTAATTTTGATAATCAGGGTTTTCTTAATAGGGATTTCTTCAATTGGATGGGGAGGAGGGAGGCTTGATTTCAATTGGTCCCATCAGAGAACATGTCCTTACCATGGGCATCTAAATCTGTGACCCAGAGTTTCTGATTAGTAGCAGGGAAGTTTTTTCCATATAGCTCATAGCTTCAAAGAGAAATTACTTTCATCTGGTAGTCTATAATCTCCCAAATGGCAGACCAAACAGCTAGGCAATAGACAACTGCCTAGGAGATAATAAAAATGTCCCAAAGTTCATCAAGGGTAGGCTTGGCCTGGCTGTGAACAATTTCTGAGTTCTGCCAACTCAGAAAAGAGACCATATTGGCTCTTGGTTATACATAGCGGGTGCTGATTTTGCACAGATGGTTTTCCATAGCAGTACAACACACACCATCATATTTCAAAATAGATGAGCAATCAGTGGACCAGGCCCAGGCATTTAGGGAAATCTCTGTGAATGGAAAGCCTCATTGAGCCAGCAGTTTTGCTTAAGGCAGTGAAGTGAAAGATAAGGATTCCCCCAAAGGGGTAGCTTTTACTTTTTAATGCAAATCTGAGATGCTGCCAAGACCAAGTCAGCTGCTCTCCTGAAAATACAATTTCTATTTGACAATCAAGGCTTGGAGGGCTCTTCCTGCATGGTTATTTGTTGAGTCAAAAGTGATCACAATAAATTGTGGATATCGGGGTGGAGATTCACAGGCCTGCGTATGACATGAATTCATCTATCAAAAACAGTATACTTGGTTACATCAGAAAGGTGACACCTTTGTTTTGGGAAGTGGCTTCTCTAAGTATTTAGGCTGCAAATATTTTTCTAAAGTATTGTCATTCTCTTCTGTAATTATCATTTATCTTAGGCTACCTGGGAAAGGATAGGAAGGAAGGTTGTAGAGTGATCTTTATCTCACTATCTCTACATGGAGCCATCCTTGAGACAATGGGAGACTCTCCTCTGACATAGGTGAGATGAGAAAGTACAAGCATGTAGCACATCAACTCTATTATCCCCTTAGCTAAACAACATCAATTTAACATTCCTTCCTCACAATGGGTTCCTTCCAAACCACATCTGTTGAATTTGGGTGACTTTCTTCCTATAAAATCTAATAAGATAGTAATTTGGACAATTGATTCCATCAGGGGCATAAAAATTTATGTCCCCCTAATCCCTTTCCTGGGAGTTTCCAGAATGTTTGATGGTGATGCGTAGCTTTCACTCTCCCCATTAGAAACAGGGAGAGTGCATACTTTAGAGAAGATGAGTTCAGGGGTAAACAGAAGCATCAGTTCAGGAGACACAGAGAAAAATTTACACAGAGTCATTTTCATCAGCATTATAGAAAAATTTGAGACTCTAAGAGGCGAATACTAGTCAATACTTAATCTTTTCCATAGTAGTTTACTTGTTTCAGTAAAATCAGCCAAAGTTTCTTGATAGCAACCAGGAGTCATGTTGACTACTTTGAGAAGTTTTACTTCCTTTGCAGCATGAGTTTAAGACTGGCATGAGAAACTACAAGAGAAGCTAACCAAAAAGGCAGACACCAGATGTCATTCCTTCTTACTGAGTATTGTATGTCTTAAATGTGCATGCTCCAGGTGAACTTGCTAATTAATGTTCTGGTGATGTGGCTATAGCAGTCATGAATTCCTCTCACATCAAGTTCACTGTAAATGAGTTCCTCTGTAAATATTGTTGAAGGTTGTAGAGACTTCTTTCAACTCTGGAAGGGTCTCATTGCTAATTATTCCAATATGGTTGGCAGATCTGTTAATGTTCATGCTATAGGAGAGCTGCTTTTGAACCTATTGCCTGGTATTTTGCCTCCTTGCCACAGGCAACAAATTGGAGAGCTATTTCTTGGCCAAATAATCATATCATTTGGTCAAGATACCTATCACTGGTTCTCAAGGATTTCCTCAAAGCCCTTAAATTGACATTTTTCCAGAAAGTCATGTCTCTATGAAGTTTCCCATCTTCCTCACCAAAACTGTGGGGGATTGATTTTACCCTACTCACAAGTTAATAAGATAGCTTGCTGTGGTCACCAGGATGCTGACAGAAGACCCAAGCCTTCTGCCAGAGACAAAGAACTTTATTACTCCTGAAAAAGTAACAAACAGAGTATCAGCAGAATTGCACACTAATCTGGAAAGCCAGATACAGTCTGCATGAGCAATGGGTTGCATCATAATTGTGCTATGAGCTTAATTGCTGTTGTTTTTAAGGCAAGTATTGAGCAAGAATATTCTTTGTGTGGAGAGAGGTATAATATTACCTCTTAGAAATGGCAGTTGTATAAACAATCCCAAGAAAAATGGACTTGGATGAGGGAAGATCAAAGCCTTGTAATCTTGTAATACTCTGCAAAATGTATACAAATAAAAGAAGCCCAAAGAGGACTGCCTCCAAATATTGTTTAACTAGTACCTAAAGTACCCAAATTAAGCAACAAAATATTATCAGCACCTCAGAAACTATCCTTTTGCCACTTTTTTCCAGTTATTACTTATATCCTAAAAGTTTCCAATATCCTGATTTCTAAAAGATTAATTATATTTGTATATTTAGATAAAAAGAATCGACTAGCATATTCTCATTTATTTCTGACTTCATTTGCTGGAAATTATAATGATGATATCCATCCATATTATTATATGTTGTTGTGGATTCTTCATTCTCTTTGCTGAACAGTATTAAATTTGGCAATACAGCACAACTTATGTATCCATCCTATCACTGATGTACATTTAGATATTTTCCAGTTGGAGGTTGTTATGAGTAGTACTGACATGATTGTTCCAGTGCATGACTTTTGATGAACATATTTATACACTCTTTTTGAGTATATACTTAGCAGTAAAATCATTGTGTCTTAGAACATGCACTCTGCCTAACAAAATTCTAAAGTGATTGTAGTAATTAAATTATTTACAAACAGTGTATATGAGAATAACAGTTGCTCAACCCTTGGCATTTTTTATCTTTTTCATTTTAGCCATATTGGTGGGTGTATGATGTTATCACATTGCTGTTTTGACTTGCATACTCAGATGACTATGTCCTTGAGTATTTTATTGGTTATTTATATGTGCCCTTATGCAATAAAATTGGTGAAATTTTAAACTATGTTTCTATTGATATTTTTAATCTTTTTTTCTACTAATTTTTGTAAGAATATTGTGATTTTTTCTGAATCAAGTCCTCGTTAAATATAAATATATTTTACATACATGTTGCCTATTTATTCTCTTAATGTTATTTTTTAATGACCAGAAGTTCATAATTTTAAAATAGTGTTACACTTACACACACATAAACACACACATCCTTCCACACACACCCCCACATAGACACTGTGTCTTTTTCCATCTTTGTTTCAAAGTCCTGAAGTTGTTCTCCTATAATTTTTAATAAGCTTTTGTTCTAACATTTACATTTATATTAATCATTCATCTGCACATATTAAGTCTTACAAACTACTTTTTTTTTTCCAGGTGACACAGCACCATTTATTGAAAGCTATCTTTACACACTGTGTGAAGTGTTCTCATTGTTATAACAAAAGTGATCCTTTTTTTTTTTTTACTTTTTAAAATTTTTTTTTATTTTTTTAATAAATTTACTTTTTATTGGTGTTCAATTTGCCATCATATAGAATAACACCCTGTGCTCATCCTGTCAAGTGCCCATCTCAGTGCCTGTCACCCCCACCCCCCTGCCCACCTCCCTGCCTACCTCCCCTTCCACCACCCCTGGTTCGTTTCCCAAAGTTAGGAGTCTTTCATGTTCTGTCTCCCTTTCTGATATTTCCCACTCATTTTTTCTCCTTTCCCCTTTATGCCCTTTCACTATTTTTTATATTCCCCAAATGAATGAGGCCATAATGTTTGTCCTTCTCCGATTGAGTTATTTCACTCAGCATAACACCCTCCAGTTCCATCCACGTCAAAGCAAATGGTGGGTATTTGTTGTTTCTTTTTTTTTTTTAATTTTTATTTATTTATGATAGTCACAGAGAGAGAGAGAGAGAGAGAGAGAGAGAGAGAGAGAGGCAGAGACACAGGCAGAGGGATAAGCAGGCTCCATGCAGGGAGCCCGACGTGGGATTTGATCCCGGGTCTCCAGGATCGCGCCCTGGGCCAAAGGCAGGCGCCAAACCGCTGCGCCACCCAAGGATCCCGTATTTGTTGTTTCTAATGGCTAATATTCCATTGTATACAGAGACCACATCTTCTTTATCCATTCATCTTTCGATGGGCACCGAGGCTCCTTCCACAGTTTGGCTATTGTGGACATTGCTGCTAGAAACATCGGGGTGCAGGTGTCCCGGAGTTTCGTTGCATCTGTATCTTTGGGGTAAATCCTCAGCAGTGCAATTCCTGGGTCATACGGCAGATCTATTTTTAACTCTTTGAGAAACCTCCACACAGTTTTCCAGAAAAAGTGATCCTTTATGTGCAAGTCTAGGCTTTCTATTCTGTTCCACTATTCAGTTTTTCTGTTCTTGCACCATCATCTTTCTATCTTAATTATCTCAACTTATAATAGGTATTAATATTTTGTAGTATTACTTCCTTAATTTATATTGTGTTAATGTATATCCTTTTGGATCTTGAAGGTACACAATACTGTTTTATGTAAATTTCCTTTATGATTACTTTATCTGTTCTTAGTGATGACTTTGCATTTCCATATGAATTTTTGAATCAGTTTTTAATATTTTTAAGATTTTATTTATTTTATTAGAGAGAGCACAAGTTGGGGGAATGGCAGAGGGAGAAGCAGACTCCCAGTTAAGCAGGGAGTCCTATGCAGGGCTTGATCCTAGGATCCTGTGATCATGACCTAGCAGAAGGCAGATGCTTAACTAACTGAGCCACCCAGGTACCCCAGCTTGTAATTTCTTGCTGTACATATAAAAACAAAGTCTGAAGAACTATATTTTGGTGAAATTGATTTTAGAATATTGAGCTTGCCAATTCATAATTCTAGAATACTGCTCCATTTATGTAGCTTGTTTTATTTTCTCAATAATGTAATTTTCAGTTGAAGACTTTCATTGTTTTAAATTGGATTTATTACAATAAATTTGATGTTTTTCTTGCTAGTGTAAGTGATAGTTTAAATGTAATTTTCATCTGTCTTTGCACAGAACAAAAAGCAAAGTAAATTTTTGTGTGTTCATGTTTTATGGAGTAACTGTTATAATCACTTATTAATTTATATTGTGTTAATGTATATCCTTTTGGATCTTGAAGGTACACAATACTGTTTTATGTAAATAATGAAGTTTTATTTCTTTCCAAGCCTCATGATTTATATTTATATATGGTGTATTGTGCTATACCTACATTGCAATGTTGAAGAAGAGTGGTGATATTGGACATCCTAATCTTATTCTTGATTTTAGGAAGGTATAGTAGGTTGTTTCACTATAATATGAGGTATTTTCTTATAGAATTCTTTAACTTTCTAAGAAAATTCCCTTTTATTTCAAGTCTCTTGTGTTTTAATATAAATGTATCTAAAATTAATGTGTTCACTATTGTAAATTTTTTCTGTATCAATCAATTCTCCATGTATCTATGATCATACATACATATTTTTCACCTTCTCCTTCTCTAATTAATCAACTAAGTTTAGTTGAGTGACTTTCAAATATTATTTTTCCCTTTGTAGATTAAATTTTACTTGATTAAAATACATTGTCCTAATGTATCACTAGAATTGATTTAATAATTTCTCATAAGAATTTTTGCATCTAAATGTTTTGCATCTAAAAGAATAAATGTTGGTCTTTAATCTTTCTTTCTTGTAAAGCTCTTTTGAGTTTTGTATGAAGTTAATTATGGTTTTATTATAAGAATTAAGAAACAAAAAAAAAAGAATTAAGAAACATTTGACTTATTTCTATTATGTGGAAGAGTTTGTGAGTGATGGGCAATTAGTTTTGGAAAAAAAAAAAGTGAAGCCTTCAATTTCAAAAATATTTCACCAGTAAAGTGTCCTTGACTTAAGACTTTTTAAAAATGAATTTTAAAATTTATCTTCATTTCTTTCTTCAGATTTGTTGTGTTACCCAAATTTGTTTTCATAAAATTCTTTCATCTTTTTGATATCTGCAAAATCTGTAGTGATGAATATCTTCACTTGCATTCTTAATACTAGTGTGTTAGAGAATGTTGAATGGCTGAATTAAAATAGTTGTCTTACAAATATCATAGTTTTCTTTGTTGCTACATTTTTCAGACTGGGATAGTTCATGCTGCAGTAATACTTAAGCTTATAATGTCAGTGACTCTACAGATATGTTAATTTCTTGCTCATCCAAAGTCTTCTGCAGATTTTGGCAAATCTCTAGGGTCACAAACCAAGATATTTCAATCTTGCTCCTTCATTACCTGAATATGGGTTAAATTATGCATGGCAGGAGGTAGAGATTGGTGGTTTACTTTGTAACTCTCATGCTCTCAGACCACATATGATATACATCTTTATCTGCCAGTTGTGTTTCACTGACAAGAACACCTCCTATGGCTCCTTTTCAATATAAAGGGCCTGGGAGGATAGGTTTTCTGTATACTCACAAAGAAAAGGAGATATCACTGAATATCATTAATGTCTACCATGGTTGGGAAGGACAGCTTATATGGAGTCTGGATTTTTTTATTGTGGTTTGCAAATTATTTCTGACCCTAAACTTGTCTTTTAAAAAGTTATATTTTATTCATGTGCATGTCTAATAATTTTTTAAATTAAGAATTTATTATTTATCATGAATTACTGGGACTTTGATTTCTGGAGTTAAGACAATTTTTGCTTGGATCCAAATTCAGCCAGTAGATATAATTGATTTTGCTCATCTTGTGATAAAAAATTTGATCTAGCATTTAACACCAAAAATCTAGATTTTTGTTTTTTTTGGCATCTCTTTAAAAGTAATTATACTAGCAATTACCTGAAGCTGGGTAGCAGATGCCATTTTTTGGATAATTTTAAAATGCTTTATTTCACCTAATTCTCCACCATTTTCTATTGTTTATATACTGCTTATTAAATTCTGGTAGATTTTGAAATTATTGTCTCCTAGTATTCCTATATATGTTCAAATATATCATTATTATATATTCAATTCAATATATTCAAATATTAATACCATGAAAATTCAGAGATAGTTTTATTGCTTTAAAAATATCTGTGATTATTTTTCAACTAAGTGTTAAATTATGAGTAAACGAAAGTGTGTTAAAACGTCTTGTTCTAATGGCTCAGTTGGTTAAGCATCTGCTCTTGGTTTCAGCTCAGGTCATAATCTCATAGGTCATGAGATGGGGTTCTGCATAGGGCCCCATGCTCAGTGGGGAGTCTGCTTAAAGATTCTCTCCCTCTGTGCCCTCCCCCCCACTTGCTCATGCATGCGCATGTGCATGCTCTCTCTCTAAAATAAATCTTAAAAAAACCAAACACTTTGTGCTTAATTGATAGCTTCCCAAATAATGTTGGGAACATTATAAAAAGATAAAATAAATATATATTGAACTTAATAGAAAAATATTATTGTTTACATTTTAATCTTTTAAATTATTATTTATGTTTATTTTTCAAAAAGATTTTATTTGTTCCTGAGGGACACAGAGAGAGAGGTGGAGACAGACAGAGGGAGAAGCAGACTCCTCAAGGGAGCCCAATGTGGAACTATATCCCAGGACCCGGGATCACGCCCTGAGCCAAAGGCAGATGCTCACCTGCTGAGCTACCCAGGCATCCCCCTTTTTTCTTAATTTTTAAATCAAGTGATGAACCATCAGATAAAAAAGAGAAAACTACTTAAAATAGAAAGTGTAGTAGTGATACTGTTCATTTTAAACTATTTGTCATCATATTTTGTTATCTTTAGAATGAACTCGACCGAATGTTTGGCAGAATTTCTAAATTCATCTTATATTTCTTTATCAGATATACATTTCAAAATATATCAAATAATTACAACTAGTTCTGTTTTGGGAATTGTTTTTATTCAGTGTTTTTATATGATACTATATCTATAGTATTTCCTTTATTTTATTGCAGCACACTACCATGTTCAGTTTTTTTGTTATTTTATATATCAGGAACTTACTTCAGGCTGATGTAACTATGTTTCACTCTATGTGTACTCTGTTTTGCTGCATGTCTAAGTAACCTATTGTCTTTGGTTTTTACAAGATCACTGTAACACTACAGAAAATTTGGATTCAAAAGATAATACTATTTTATATGCATTGCTATATCTTATTTTAGAACAGAGTATTCTTGTAAATTTGTGAGCAAACATTAGAGACTCAAACTGAAATGAGAAAAGTGACTGGGATATTTCTGCTGTCAATTTTGACATGTAAAGACCTTGGAAGTCATCACTCCTCTCCTTACAACAAGAATAAGGAGAACACCCTGAAAATCAAAGACTGGCTATGGACTCATCAGACAACTGCAAGTCACAAGGAAATCTACAGAGAGAGATGCTAACAGAGAATCCTAGCCAAAGTCACTTTACTGAAAACAGAAGCTACTGGATATAATAGGACACTTAAATGTAACTTTGACAAATTTTTGGAGGCAGTGTGAAAGAAAAATTCCTGAGGCCACCATTTAATGGATTTTATTGCCTGACATTCCACAAGATAGCCATCCATGGTAAAGAGTCAAGGTAAAGCTCCTTGGGACTACCATGCGCCAAGAAGGACTTCAGGCGTTCCTTGTGGAAGTTCACCAAGCCAATGCCTGTGGCCCTACTGCCCACTATCTTCAGCCCTAGGCAAAAAGTTAGTCTTATTACAGTTTTGGAGATTCAGCTGCAACTCTGACTTCTAGGTCCTACATGTTCAGAAGAAGGCTGGGTGTGGTGCTTCTGTGGTACACATTATGAATTCCAGTGAACTTTTTAAGATAGTATGAAATAGAGAAGAAATTCCACAGCAAATGTGAATTTCATTTGTAATTATTGGGAAGAGGAGCTCCAGGACAGACACTCTTTGTCCACAAAAAAGTGTTCAGATGCTTTTGGTTCCAGAAAATAGTTTCCCTTTGGGCTATTACCACATCCCCTTTCATAGGGACTGTGGGGACTAAGGGTTTTGGCCTTGGGAACAGTGACAGTAGTTTGTTGTACTTAGCCCTGTGTCTGGCCCCAGTTATATAGACTGACCAAAGAGCAAGTGAAACAGAATCCTACCCATAAGACCCAATTTTTCCACCTCCTTTGGCTCCCAACTCCATACCTCTTGTTTTTCTTGGGTCTTCAGCATGTCCCCTCCTCTCTAACCCCTGCCTCCTTCCTGCTCTTCCTTTACAGTTACCATTTTGTTCTAACATTTCCCTTCTCTTCCTACCTCTGGTAAATTGTTTACATTGCCCTTCTTTCTCTCTCTAGGTTTCTATGTTCAGGGACAGGGGACATTTCTGTGCCAGGTTTCTCCCTTGCCTGACTTGATCCTTTTGATGGGGTTGGAGTTGCAAAGGGACTGAGTCTTCATTTACTGGTTTAATAAAATAGTTTTGGTGAACAACAAACAACAAAATACTATTGAATTATAACCCAGATATAACTCAAATACATATTGAGTCCATATAAATACAAACAATTGATTTAATAAATTAAAATGGGGGAGCAAGCACAAACCTCCTATACAGAATAATTTCAAATAATTTATGTAGCCACTCTCCCCTCAAAGAAAGAGTGCATAATTCTCTGTTCCATAGGTGTGGACTGAGCAAGTCACTTATTTTAAAAGTGCGCAATATGGAAATGAATGGGGAAGAAGAGAGCTTTATAGTGGAGAACCCTGATAAATGCCACCTCAGTCCAATGATTCATTGCCAACATCAAGTGTCATTATGTTGCTTGTACACTTGATAGATATGATGGTAATGGCACTTTACTTCTGTGATTTTCCTCCCAATAACTTGTAAGTCCAGTCCTGTCATAGGAAAAATATCAATCAAATTCTAGAATTCTAAATTCTACAAAGTACCTGTGTAGTACCCCTTTAAAACTGTCAACTCACAAATGAGCTAGGTCTGTGAAAATATCACATCCAAAAAGAGCCTAAGAAACCAAATGTAAATATAATTTGGTTTCCTGAATGTGATTCTAGAACTGAAAAGACATTAGGTAAAAACTAAGGCAATTTAAGGATTTTTAATGGGCTTTATTTAATAATAATATATTAACAGCTGTTCATTTATTTTAACAGATGTATACTAATGTAAGATGTCAATTATAGAGGAAATTGGGTATGAGGTATGTGGGAACTCTCAATTTTTCTGTAAGTCTAAAACTGTTCTCAAAATGACGTCCATAGGAGATGCCACCTCACACCTGTCAGAATGGCTAAAATCAAAAACACAAGAAGGAAGTGTTGGCGAGGATGTGGAGAAAAAGGAAAATTCATGCACTGTTGGTGGGAGTGCAAATTGGTGCAGCCATTGTGGAAGAGATTATGGAGATTCCACAAAAAATTAAAAGTAGAACTACCCTATAATCCAGTAATCATAGTACCGAATTATTTACCCAAAATACAAAAACACTAATTCAAAGGAATACTTGCACCTTATGTTTACTACAGCATTATTTACAATAGCTAAATTATGGAAGCAGCCCAAGTGTCCATTGATAGGTGATTGGATAAAGAAGATATGATATATATATATATATATATATATATCTTTATATATATGTGTGTGTAGTGTGTGTGTGATATATCACATATATGTGTGTATACATAGATAGAAAGAGAGAGAGAATATAATATGAAGAAAAATTAGCTATTCAGAGAAAGAAATACCATATAATCTCACTTATATGTGGAATTTAAGAGACAAAACAAATGATCAAAGAAAAAGAGAGAGATAAAGGGAGGGAGAGAGAGAGAGAGAGGCAAACCAAGAACAGACTCTTAACTATAGAGAACAAACCAGATGTCAGGTTGGGGTGGGTGAGTGGGGGATGAGATTAAAGAATACAACTATCATGATGAAAAAAAAAAGTGAAAAAAATCAGGTCTATTGAAAAATAAAATCTACTAATAAAAATGTATTTTATACTTTACTATATACATGTTATACTTCAAAGATTTTTTTTTCTCTTTTTAAAACATTTTATTTATTTATTCATGAGAGACACAGAGAGAGAGAGGCAGAAACATTGACAGAGGGAGAAGTAGTTTCCATGCAGGAAGGCAATGCAGAACTCAATCCCAGGACTCCGGGATCATTCCTAATCCAAAGGCAGATGCTCAACCACTGAGCCACCCACAAGTCCCCCCCCACACACACCTTTTTTTTTCAAGTGATTTCACAAGTAATATACAGAAGCGGCCATGTGTGAGAAGCCATGGAGAATGGTGATAATCATAAACAATTGGATAACACATACCCATCCATGCAGGAAGTATAAACTTGGAAGTTTTTCAAGATATTTGTGCTTTTAGATTTTATATAAAAATTGCCTTATTTTTAATTGTTGTCACTTGATTCATTTAAAATATGTGTATTAAAATGTCAGTTTATTGCATGTTAAAGAAAATAACTTAGATAAAATGTAATACGGAAGCAGTTTGATATTTTTGCTCAAGAAAATATTTCCAAAATTCTTGTTTATCTTATTTTTTCTACTTTTGAGTTTTTTCTTCTTACCCTCTATTCCTATTTGCTCCAAGACAAAGATGCTATGTCAAAGAATATGACCTAAATATTTTAATTTTTTTCAATTTATATTTACCAATTTCCCTGAGATCTCAAATTATACTTGTTGTCTAAGTGTCATGTGGTTTAATTATGGGTGAATAATTAGGTTCTTATTCTTTTTCTTGATAATTATATTTTGGGCATCCATAACAAAGATTGTGTAGTGGTTACTTTTATTGTCAACCTGATTTTGATAAGAGATGCCCAGATAGCAGGTAAAACATCATTTCTAGGTGTGTCTATGAGGATGTCTCTGGAAGAGACTAGATTTGAATCAGCAGACTAGATACAGATTAACTTCACTAATGTGGGTGGGCATCATCTGATCTGTTGAGAGTCTAAATAGAATGGAAAGGTGGAGGAAACATAAATTTGTTCTCTCCTCTTGAGCTGAGATATCCACTTTCTCCTGTCCTTGGATATCAGGACCCCTGTTTTTTGGGTGATCAGACTCCTTGGGTGGTCAGACTCAGACCAAGACACACAGGTCCTTTTATTCTCAGGTCTTTGATCTCTTGACTGAAATACACTCTGGCTTTCCTGATTTTCTAGATTGCAGACAGCAGATTCTGGTACTTTTTGGCTTTCTTAACCGTGTGAGTCAATTCCTACAATAAATTTCCTCATATAAATCTGCATATATCCTCTACATATATTCTTTTAGCTCTGTTTGTCTGAAGAACCCTGACTAATACAAAAAGATTTACTATCTAATATTTACTCCTTTTGCTTGAATGCATCCATTTATCATGCATGGAAAAGCACAAGATAAATAAGCAAGAGAAAATAATTGCTGAAAATGATAAAATATTATCCAATTTCTGAAATAAAAAGGGTCACATTGAGTTGTATATATTTATAAAATTTAAATGTAATTTTAAATGTAAAATGCATATAAGATAGTTTCACTTTTCAATACTAAGTTATTCTTTATTCTGGGCTATAAAATCATGGAAAGCTTCTTTATTTGGAATTGTATTGAAGTTACTAATGAGTGATTTATTTATGTCACATTCAATAAACTTACACAACTGTGAAAAAAATCTAAGCATTCTTTTTTTTTTTTTAAGATTTTATTTATTTATTCATGAGAGACACACAGAGAGAGAGAGGCAGAGACACAGGCAGAGGGAGAAGCAGGCTCCATGCAGGGAGCCTGACGTGGGACTCAATCCGGGGTCTCCAAGATCACGCCCTGGGCTGAAGGCGGCGCTAACTGCTGAGCCACCTGGGCTGCCCTAAGCATTCTTTCAATCAGTAAACTAAGTTCATTTCTTTTGGATAAATGTAAATTTCCTTAGATGCCATATAGCTTATCAAGGAAACACTAGAAAAGAATTTCACATTCATCATAAAAAAATATTTTGTTGCAAACAAAAACAAAACAAAACAAAATTTTGTTGCAATCCACTAAGTGAAATCATTTATTATATTGCATTCAGATCTCTTATGATAGAAATGAAAAGAACAACATGAGGAAAGCTCAATGTTCCTTTAACTCAATACTACATTTCTAAGTAAGTATTCTATAGTAAAATTTTCTCACAAGTACAAAGATGTATGTGCAAAAATGCTTCCTTCAATATTATAATAGCATAAAAATGGAAAGCTATGTCTCTATCAATATGAGAATAATTAAATGATTTATAGTACATTGTGCTATGAACCAGAATGGAATAGTGTGCATATTTATTCATTTGCTCTGATGGGGAAATCCTTCAAGGACATATTAATTAATGCCCAAAAAGGGTCATGGAAAAATAAATGTCTAGTATCATCATACTTATGCAGCCATAGTCCTTACAAAACTAAATGACATAAGGATAATGAAAACAAAGAAAAAAGTACTATACACAAAAATTAATTTAAAACACCAAATTAAGGACTGTATTTAAAGCATTTGGCAAAGTACCTAGAATAGCAATCTTCCACAAAGCCTGGAGGAGGGACTCTCGCTGCCATTAATTTCAGACACAGGTACAATGTCAACTGAGGAGGAGAAGCAGCGAAAGCCATCTACTCCTAGAGGACAGAGAAGACATATTTGGGCCAGAATCTTGTACTGATACAAAGTAGAGACCTGCTACCACTATGAGAGTTAGTGATATCTTCCTGTCCACGACAACAAAGCTATAAGGCAGAGACTTGCTGCCATGGGAAGGAAGGGGAAGGTACACTGAGAAAACCCTACCCATAGAAAATTTAAACACTGTTCTTTCTCAAAATATACAAAATATGCATTAAGTACATATGTACTTCAATATATAATATTTTTCAGGACTAAAGAATAAACTTTAAACAGCTTTATTGTGAAATGACTCTCAATCTTGAAATACCAATGACATGTTCATGTTTAAACATTATTGGTTTTATGATGTTAACTAATAATGATAAGGTTAATATGAAAATACTACATCTAAAATGAATTGATTAAGTTGAGATGATAAGTTTTCTCTAATATTTGAACATAATAGGTAGTAAGGCAAGAATATTAAATAATTAACATACTGTTTTTGATATTCTAGTGAAGCCATCTCCAGGTATGCTTTTAATAAGCCAGATGAAAAAAAGAATACTAAAAAAAATGTGGGTTCTATCTCACATTAAAAATACTTCAACTTCAAAAAAAGCAATTTTCAAATTAACAAAAAAATATTTGAAAAACATGATTACAGATTTGTAAGTATTGCTAAATCCATGAAGACATTTTTCTCACTTCCATAGTGTAAAGATTTTCAATAGAAAAAATATATCTGTGATTATAGAATTTTTTATATTACATTGATAAAATTCACATTTTTATTAAGCAAGAATGGTTTAATGCATATATTATATATCATGTGTACATCTTTCTTGTTTCACAACTCTGTATATGTAGGTGCAGGCAGTTGTACGTTTGTACATGGCTATGATATTACAGTTAATGATTTAAAAATGTAGAGGGTCATGATATGGATTAAAATTTAAGTTTTGTCACTTTTGTGTCATCTTGGGGGATTGACATTTATTTTACCTTTCAGTGTCTTTTTTCTTCTCTACAAAACAAGATTGACCTAACACATTGTGTTACAATGATTATGTAAAATAAATAATAAATGTGTATGACTCTTAACTGTTTTTGGTAAATAGGAAAAGAACATTTTGTTCTTTATCTTCCATTCCCTCCCTCTATGAAAAAAAAATGCAGCTTTTACAAAAAAATATGGTACCAATACTATAAATATTAATAGAAAGACACATTGTGCAAGAAGGATGAAATACTTTTTTACTCTATTCATATAAAATAAAATGGAGAAAATTTTGATAAGAAGAGAGAATTGGCTTGTTTTCTAATAGCTTATTCTTTTTTAATCCATTTATACTTCAAGATATAGAAATAACATGCCCAAAGCAATCTTCACAATCTCAAATTTCAAACTATACTACAAAGCTATAGTAATCAAAACAGTATAATATTGGCACAAATTAAACACAGAGATCGATAAAAAAATATAGGGAGCCCAGAAATAAACTCATGCTATTGTGCGCAAATAATCTACCAAAAATAAAAGGAAGCAAAAATATAAAATGGGAAAAATACAGTCTCTTCAACAAATGGTGCTGGGAAAACTGGACAGCCTCCTGTAAAACAATGAAACTGGACCACTTATACCATACACAAAAATAAACTTAATATCAATTAAACACCTAAATGTAAGGCTGAAACTATAAAACCCCAAAAGAAAATTTAGGCAGTAATCTCTGAGACATTGGCCTTAGCAATATTTTTCTGAATCTATCTCATCAGACAAGAGAAGCAAAAGTGAAAATAAACAATTGGGACTACATCAAACTAAAAAGCTTTGCATGATTAAAGAAACCATCAATAAAAGTTAAGGCAACCTACTGAATGGAAGAAGATATTTTCAAATAATAATCCAATAAGGGGTTAATATCCAAAATATATGAAGAATTCAAACAACTCAGCACAAAAAAATATTATTTAAAAATGGGCCGAGAATATGAATAGATATTTTTCCAAAGAAGACATATAGATGACCAATAGACACATGAAAAAATGTTTATCATTAATCATTAGGGAAATAAAATAAAACCCACAGTAGGATATTACCTTCACACCAATCAGAATGGTTAGTATCAAAAAGACCAGAAGTAACAAATGTTGGTGAGGATGTGGAGAAAAGGGAACTGTGGGTGGGAATGTAAATCAGTGTAGCCACTTCAGAAAATTAAAAATTGAGCTATTATATGATCCATAAATCCAACTCCAATTACATATCCAAAGGAAATGAAAACACAATATAGAACAGAGTACGGAAAAGATATCTGAACTCCCATGTTCTCTTGAAGCATTATTCATAATAGCCAAAGTATGGAAACAACTGAAGCGTCCATCATCATATGAGTGGATAAAGATGTTGTATAAATACACAGCTATAGAGTATTACTCAGCCAAAGGAAAGAATATCTTGTTATTCGTGACAACATAGATGGACCTAGAAGGTATTATGTTAGTGAAGTAAGTCAGACAAATGCCATATGATTTTATTTATGTCTGGAATCTAAAAACCAAACCAAATGAACATACAAAACAGAAACAGATTCACAAATATAAAAAACAAAGTGATGTTCACCAAAAGGTAGGGCAGGGGGAGGTAGAGGTATAGGTGAAAGAGGTGAAAAGCGTTAAGAGGTACATACTTCCAATTATGAAATAAATAAGTCACAGGGATGAAAAGTATGGCACAAGACAAAACATATCACATACTGGTATATGATAGAAATGTGGTAAATTAAATAATTTAATACGGTACAAAATTAGGTAATAATTATCCTAGGGTTACAGAACAAAATTTTTCATTATACACATAAGTAGGAAAATATGTGATAATTTTAGCAAAGAGTAAATTATAAAAGTAATAATTATGCATTTTGTAACTTCAATTTAAAATTTATTTTCAATTTATAAAAATTTAGTGCTACCTCTTTCTTGTTATCTTCTGAAAATTGGACTTTTGTGTCCAAAAGGTCAAAACTCCCATCAAAGACTAGTATAATGGGTTAAAAATTTAGTTTGAAGGCATCAGAGAGCCATGAAATTAGCTAGGATTGGAGAGACCAGGATCCCAGCTAGAAAAAAAATTCCATTTAGTGAATCTGGCACATTTTTCTACTTTTCCATCAAGACATTTGCTGATATGCAGTCTGGAGAGAAAGACTGAGCATCCTAGCAGAAACCTTAGGAATATCTGTGAGATTTTAATAGGTAGCATGGCAGGAGAAAAGAAAATTGGATTTCAGGGAAGCCAAGGCAGTCAGACTAGAAGGGCTAAATTCCCAGTGAGACATGAGCTTGACATTTTACAATACTTTAATAGCTGATGTGTTTCCAGATTCCTAGGCTGTTGAAACAGAAAGCAGCTGCTGCCAAACTGTTGAATAGTTTAATGAAACCATCAGAATTCTTGGTTGTGAGAAGATAAAAATTAGACTTTTGGAATTATCAAGAAGGAAGAGTATTGATCACCATTCTATTCTCTTGGTGAAGTTTCTCATAGGCTAATTCACACAGTTAAGAGCAGATAGAAAAGAGACCTGACAAACTCTGAAAACTATCATTTGGACTGAGGTATACTGACCCCGATTTAATTATCTTTATGATGATTAAATATGATCTGAAAATTTTCATACACTATTTCAGATAATTTCTCAAAAAATAGGCAGACCGATAAAGGAAACTACTAGAAAAACAATAACAAATTAACTCAGAATGCTTAGACTCTTGAGTTATCAACATGGATTAAAAATTATAATGTGATTAATATATTTGTGAAAATAGATGGTGAGGTATAAAATTTTTCAGAAAAAGCAGCTTTATAAAAGATATGATGTGAATTCTTAAAATATGCAATAATTAACACTGAAAGTAAAAACAAATTTAACAGGTTGGACACACCTGAAAAGCTCACTTAAAAGTGGAAAAATAGGAATACACCGAAAAGCATACAAACTGAAAAAGAAAAGGGAAAACATTTTGGAAAACCTAGAAAAGAGTGTAAGACATTTACAGAGCATAGTTAAAAGTTCAGCTTTTCTTTTCACTGGGATTTCCAGAAGCAGAAGGAAAAAAGTATGGAGTAGAAGCAATATCTGAGAATGTTCCCTATTAACTTCTCACAATTTAGATTACACTAAATTAGAAATTATTCTATTCTAATTATTAGAAAATATTCTGCCATCTGGTTCTTCAGGCTGGGAAGTGTGTGGAGTTCTGCATCCAGGTTTTATCTACTGCTTGTGCCTTTACTGTATAGCCTTTCTTTTTCATTTTTTTCTTTTTCTTTTCTTTTTTTAATAAATTAATTTTTATTGGTGTTCAATTTACCAACATACTGAATAACATCCAGTGCTCATCCCGTCAAGTGCCCCCCTCAGTGCCCGTCACACATTCACCCCCGCCCCCCACCCTCCTCCCCTTCCACCACCCCTAGTTCGTTTCCCAGAGTTAGGAGTCTTTACGTTCTGTCTCCCTTTCTGATATTTCCCACACATTTCTTCTCCCTTCCCTTATATTCCCTTTCACTATTATTTATATTCCCCAAATGAATGAGAACATACACTGTTTGTCCTTCTCCGATTGACTTACTTCACTCAGCATAATACCCTCCAGTTCCATCCACGTCGAAGCAAATGGTGGGTATTTGTCGTTTCTAATGGCTGAGTAATATTCCATTGTATGTATACATAGACCACATCTTTATCCATTCATCTTTCGATGGACACCAAGGCTCCTTCCACAGTTTGGCTATTGTGGACATTGCTGCTAGAAACATCGGGGTCAGGTGTCCCGGCGTTTCATTGTATCTGAATCTTTGGGGTAAATCCCCAACAGTGCAATTGCTGGGTCCTAGGGCAGGTCTATTTTTAACTCTTTGAGGAACCTCCACACAGTTTTCCAGAGTGGCTGCACCAGTTCACATTCCCACCAACAGTGTAAGAGGGTTCCCTTTTCTCCGCATCCTCTCCAACATTTGTGGTTTCCTGCCTTGTTAATTTTCCCCATTCTCACTGGTGTGAGGTGGTATCTCATTGTGGTTTTGATTTGTATTTCCCTGATGGCAAGTGATGCAGAGCATTTTCTCATGTGCGTGTTGGCCATGTCTATGTCTTCCTCTGTGAGATTTCTCTTCATGTCTTTTGCCCATTTCATGATTGGATTGTTTGTTTCTTTGGTGTTGAGTTTAAGAAGTTCTTTATAGATCTTGGAAACTAGCCCTTTATCTGATAGGTCATTTGCAAATCTCTTCTCCCATTCTGTAGGTTGTCTTTGAGTTTTGTTGACTGTATCCTTTGCTGTGCAAAAGCTTCTTATCTTGATGAAGTCCCAATAGTTCATTTTTGCTTTTGTTTCTTTTGCCTTCGTGGATGTATCTTGCATGAAGTTACTGTGGCTAAATTCAAAAAGGGTGTTGCCTGTGTTCTTCTCTAGGATTTTGATGGAATCTTGTCTCACATTAGATCTTTCATCCATTTTGAGTTTATCTTTGTGTATGGTGCAAGAGAGTAGTCTAGTTTCATTCTTCTGCATGTGGATGTCCAATTTTCCCAGCACCATTTATTGAAGAGACTGTCTTTCTTCCAGTGGATAGTCTTTCCTCCTTTATCGAATATTAGTTCACCATAAAGTTCAGGGTCCACTTCTGGGTTCTCTATTCTGTTCCATTAATCTATGTGTCTGTTTTTGTGCCAGTACCACACTGTCTTGATGACCACAGCTTTGTAGTACAACCTGAAATCTGGCATTGTGATGCCCCCAGGTATGGTTTTCTTTTTTAAAATTCGCCTGGCTATTTGGGGTCTTTTCTGATTCCACACAAATCTTAAAATAATTTGTTCTAACTCTCTGAAGAAAGTCCATGGTATTTTGATAGGGATTGCATTAAACGTGTATATTGCCCTGGGTAACATTGACATTTTCACAATATTAATTCTGCCAATCCATGAGCATGGAATATTTTTCCATCTCTTTGTGTCTTCCTCAATTTCTTTCAGAAGCGTTCTATAGTTTTTAGGGTATAGATCCTTTACCTCTTTGGTTAGGTTTATTCCTAGGTATCTTATGCTTTTGGATGCAATTGTAAATGGGATTGACTCCTTAATTTCTATTTCTTCAGTCTCATTGTTAGTGTATAGAAATGCCACTGATTTCTGGGCATTGATTTTGTATCCTGCAACGCTACTGAATTGCTGTATGAGTTCTAGCAATCTTGGGGTGGAGGCTTTTGGGTTTTCTATGTAGAGTATTATATCATTGGCGAAGAGGGAGAGTTTGACTTCTTCTTTGCCAATTTGAATGCCTTTAATGTCTTTTTGTTGTCTGATTGCTGAGGCTAGGACTTCCAGTACTATGTTGAATAGCAGTGGAGAGAGTGGACGCCCCTGTCTTGTTTCTGATCTTAGGGGAAAGGCTCCCAGTGCTTCCCCATTGAGAATGATATTTGCTGTGGGCTTTTTGTAGATGGCTTTTAAGATGTTGAGGAATGTTCCCTCTCTCCCTACACTCTGAAGAGTTTTGATCAGGAATGGATGTTGTATTTTGTCAAATGCTTTCTCTGCATCTAATAAGAGGATCATATGGTTCTTGGTTTTTCTCTTGTTGATATGATGAATCACATTGATTGCTTTATGATAAATCCAAAGAATGTGATCACTCATCCCATGCTTTAGTCTTTTTCCAAGTAGTGAACTACCTCCAGAACCTGCCCACCTTTGTTCACTCTCTAGTATCTTCAGGTACTTTTATATTTGTTATTGTCCAAGATTTTATGAGATTACATTGTTATCCAAGTCTGTGGTAGGAGCTTACCTGGACAGACTCAGATTAGGGACCCCTACCATCTAGGAAGTAGGTTCAGTAACTATTTTTAAATACTTCATTTTAATGAACATTTTTTGAGAGCTTATTCTATATAAGTCAATATTGCAACTGTTGAGGTTAAGAAGAAAATTAAACAAGATTCCCAGTCTTCAAGCACCTTCAAGGACCTAAGAAAGAACATCAATAAAAAAGTGTTAATTTATTATGATAGATGCTAAGAAAAAGTCCTTTTCTGAAACACATGAGGGATCATATAAGTAGAGAGGGCTCAGAGACATCTTCTCAAGGTGATTTTTGAGATGGATATTGCAGTATGAATAAATATGGATTAACAGTAAAGAGAGATGTGTAAGACAGAAACCTAGAATGATCTAGGATTTAAGATCATAACAGCAATATTTATATAAGGCCATAAGTAGGTTGGTATTACTGAGATGAAAATTAGTAAGCATATTATGTTGGAAGTTGACATCAGTTTTTGAAGTTCTCAGGTGCCATTGCAAGTAGGATGCTTTAATTTTATGGGATATGGATGACGTGTAAGGGATTTAACCAACTAATAATAACATAACATTTGATTTTCTTATGCTGTCTGAAATGAGAGAGGTGGGTGAATTTTAAAGAAGTAAAACTAATCTCAAAAGAATAATAAATTATTTGAATATTCTCAGTAATAGATAATACATATTTGAATTAGTAAGAAAGAAATTTTTTTAAATATATTTTCTTTATTTATTCATGAGAGACACACACAGAGAGAGAGAGAGAGAGAGAGAGAGAGAGAGAGAAGCAGAGACACAGGCACAGGGAGAAGCAGGCTCCATGCACGAAGCCTGACGTGGTACTCGATTCCAGGACTCTAGAATCACACCCTGGGCTGAAAGCGGCATTAAACTGCTGAGCCACCTGGGCTGCCCAGTAAGGAAGGAATATTAAAGGTTGATATGTTAAAGGCAGTAATATCTAGGCCATAACATAGGTAAACAAAAACTTATTTAGAAGGTCAAGAGTAGTTATGGTAGAGTTGTTGAGTAAATTTCAACAATCCTATTAACTGTAACAGATTTGAATGACTGGATACAATGATAGGAACTTTACCAATAATTATTGTGTTTAAGTATTTTATAGTAATAGGTAGTTTTTTCCATTCAGGCTTTTTGTAGAGTCAAATGAGTGAAGATGAATACGTATTTGTAAAGCATCTGTCAAGAGTCTTGTAACTGTCAAGAGTCATGAATATAACCATGGTAATCACAAGTGTGTAATATATGCAGAGCCAAGGAGAGTGTATGGAAGGACAGAGTCATAAGCTGTCTTATGACTTATCACTAGGATGCTGAGAGAGAGGTGGAGACCTTTATGATGTGTCCTCCTTTAATTACATAGACATTTCTAGACCTAATAGCATTGGCTTATTGAAAGAAAACTTTTCTACTTATCCCATCAAGTGTAGTAATAATTCATGGAACTAAGGTACATGCTTATTAAAAATGATTAATTTTCAAGTTAATGGATAAATCTTAATTTTGAGTACTTGAACTAGAAAATTCAGAAACAAAAAAAATACTTTATGCAATACTTGGCTAGATTCTAACTTTTGCAGAAAGTCTGAAGGCCAAAAAGGATGTAGAAAAATATGCAATGTATGCATAAGGGAGAAAAAATTAATGATCCAAATCTTGGAAATATAAGATGAATAAAGCTTAAAGGAATGATAATTAGGTAGCTTGAGAGAAGACTGCTGGCAGGTGACCTAATAACTTGTATTCTGTATAAGGAGGGTCATTATATTTTAAAAAATGAATCCTTATTGAAGTGAGAGCCAGAGCAGCTGTATTTAATTATGGCAAGATAGATGTGAGTTTCAATGAATTAAACCATTTTAGCATTTGGAATAATTACTATTGAAAAAGAGTCACTGAAATTCTTTTTTTTCTTTGAAAATTTAATATAATACTGATTTGGAATAGATGATATGCAAGTCTTTTTAGAAATAATATGGAATTTTAAGGGAAATTAAAAATATGCAGTTTAGAAAAGTGGCTGTATTAATCAGTTTAATACTGAAGTTATCATGGAATGAACTGGTCTATTTCAAAAATAATTCTGATCTCTAAGCTATGGCAATTAAATAATGAATTTTTATTAGTAAGCTCATAGGAACAGTTTATGAATAAATGTAAGTATGTGCATATCTGGATTATAAAATAGAAAATAGCAATATTTTTAGGGTAGATTCAGATAACCTTTTAATCCAACACCCATGGATTTCTATAGAAATTTATTTCTTATAAATACAATTGCAGGAACATAAAAAAAATAATAGACCAAAGGATGTCGATTGCCACATTATTTAGAGTGGCTACAAGTTCCAAGGCTCTGACTCTTGGTTCATCTCAGGTCATAATCTCAGGGTTCTGAGATTGGGCACTTCATCAGGCTTTATGTTCAACGTCAAGTCTATTTGCGATTCTCTCCCTCTCCTTCTGCCCTTCCCCTGCTTGTTCTCTCTCTCTCTTTCTCTAAAATAAATAAATGAATTCAAAAAAATGTCTGGCTGCCTAATAATAGTGAGTAAGAACTTCTTGTGCAATTTAGTACTATTATTATTTTACTTATTACACAATTAAAAATCTAAATTTATCTTGAGTTTCAATGACTTTGAGGTAAGTTTTCTTGAAAGTTAGTGAAGGTATCAAAAAGCTTACTAAAAGTTTCATTGTTAAGAACATTAAGAGGCAACACTTTTCATTCCCATGCCTTGAAGAAAGAAGAAAAACATCTTTCTTAAAAAATAATGTTTATGGATTCACACCTATAAACCCCGTGCCCAAGAGGGGAAAAAAGCAAGAATAAAAACAAAGCTGGGAAACCTAATACCTAGCTAATGCAAAAACCGATAGTCTGGGTTTCTAACCCCAGGTATTATGTACAGCATTATGACCTTGAATAGTGTAAGGTAATATTTTTTCTCTTTCCTTTTTTTTTTTTTTTTTGGTATGATTCAGAAGTTCCTGTTAACCCAAGTCATTGAGAGGCTGGGGTTAGCAAAAAGAAAAAAAAAATGTTTATATGACTGATGATAATTAGTTTGGGAGGTTGAGTTTAACTTTTTCTAAGGATACAATGTCTTTCATTACTTAGAAACACAGTTTTAGGCATAGAGTGGAAAGGAAATATGCCCCTCAGGAAACTTGTAACTAATGGGAAATCTTTCTGCTCTGCAGAGTCTAAGTCATTGGATAGAATTCAAAACAGGATGTTTTGTTGTTGTTGTTGTTGTTATTGTTGTTTTGGTAAGTGTTCATTTTTTCAAAAGAAAGTGCCTTTATTCCCACATCATTAATAACTTTGAGGATTAAACTGATCAGATTTTTTTTTCAATAAATATGGCAAAATCAAATCAGGTCTTGCTCTTTTTTTCCCCAGTTCCATGCTTGTAGGTAATAAAACAACAATAAAATTAAATAACACCCCCCCAAAAAACAAATACATACTTTTAAAAGGTACATGTGAAAAAATTCTCCTTTAAATTCTATGTTCTCCAATCTAATAGCAATAGCTTTTGTGATGATTTCTGCTTCTTCATCAAATTAGTCACATGTATGCATGTTTGTTCTTCAGTACAAAATCCCCACTGAGATGCATTTTTCCATGCATAAAAGAAAAGAGTAAATGGGACAATTTGCTTTTGGGGCTAAGCTCAGTTTTACAATTGTACTTTAGTACTTTAGTAATCATGAAAAGAAATAGAAAAAGACTGTGTGACTGCTGCAAATGGTTATGGTTTCAAAGAGAGAGACAGTGAATACTTCTGAACCTTCAAGACATATAAGTACTTTGGATTAATCTATTTGGTTTTATAGAATTTATAGATTTTAGCAATTTATAGGTGCAGAATATATATGTTATATATTAGATACATGCCAGATATAATTAGATATTTTTTCTAGATCTTAAAATTTTTCTTTTGCCTGGAAAACACAAAAACTAAACCCTCTCTATAGGGCTCTGTGACCATATGAAAATTGGAAGAACTTGGCATTTGTTTTATCCCTTTGTGAACTTCTCTTTTCCTTATGCAGTAGCAGGATGGCAGAGTGATATAATATATCTTCCTGGCCCTTTCTTGTTCTGGCCTTTATTGTCTGTAGGAATTTATGCCTAATCAGTCATGGATACTAGGTATTCTTATTTCCTTTCCTTGGTTATGTTGGTGTGAAAAAATTTTTTGTTATCAGAAAATATTTAAGTGATAGCTCTTTTTCAGTAAATGCATATTTATACTTATATTTTTATATATTTTTAGGTATCCTGTTTCTCTACACCCTCTTTCCATTAGCTAGAAATCTGAATAAAAATATTATAACATATCTCAATCTATCTTCAATGCTCCTTAGTGTTTGTTTCAAACACTCCTTGAAAATTTATATTAAATTTTGTATGAATTTTAATATCTATTTTCCAGTTTACTACTTTTCTTTAATCTTTAATATTCTGTTCAAGGGCTTTGTAATTTCAATATTACATTTTCTTTTCTAAAAAGTTATTTTCGATTTAATCATCTTGTCATTTTTTACACTATTCATTCTTATACACTTTAGTTCATTTTTTATTTCTCTAAGCATATCATACAAGTGTTTTAAATCTACATTTCATAATCCCTAAATAATAAATATATACACATGAATAAATTTATACATATATAACAGATAATGTGTGTGTACACATACATGTATGTACCTGTTTTCATTTCTATAGCTTCATAAATTCTTTTTAATATTTTTGTATTAAAATTAAACACTTCTACTCTTCTGATTAATACTACTTATTAATGTTATTGATTTTTAAAAGTATATCTACTACCTAATTAAGGTCCCATTCAGTGTAATTGATATAATATGATGACTTTAGGGTGTGTGGATTTGTTCTGAAAATAATTTCCAGTGAAACTTTTTATTTTGTTTTCCTATTGTTTCTTCTCTGCTTATCTACTCCTCTTTACCTGGGTCCCCAATCTAAGGCTTAGTTTTATGATTTTGCTTCAAAGTTCTTGCCCCATGGAAATTTGAGTGTAGTATAATAATTAAAAAGTCATTCTGATTTCCTTAGAATTATTGGATAAGTCCAAGTATGGATGACACAGATTAAGTAGCCTAAATTCTAAAGAAAGCCACTTCTAATTGAGACCAAATAATTTCTTCTGACTTGTCTGACATGACATGTAGCCTTATTGCATAGAGCATGATTTCACTTTCAGTTCCATTCTATACTAGAAGGCCCTTGGAGAGAGAGAGAGAGAGAGAGAGAGAGAGAGAGAGAACTTTAAATATGCTACATAATGGGAATGTTGTGTACATGTTCACTCATTTCTGTCAGCACATTCTAATGCTTCACTGGAATGGCGGAAATTCTTCTGGACAGATTGATATATTTCACACATGGGGGAAACATATATTTCAAACATGGGGGAATATAAAAACATTGTTAACCCAAGAGAAGAATTTATAATAATAGGCTAGGAAGGGAATTCAGTACAGTATATTTGGAGAAAAGACAGATGCAACTTCCACTCTATCCTAGTACTCTGCATCATTAGGTGGAGTAGAGCACCTCATCTTTTTTTATTCTATGCAAAGAACATATTAAATTAAACATAAACAAATTATTGAAAAATTACAAGTCAGACCCCACTTGAGAAGAATCTGCTATGGTAAGTTGGTTTAGCCAAGGGGCTGATTTCACCAGACTAAACCAGGGCATACCAGGGAAACCTCTCCAAGGCAACCATAGTGTCAGTAATATAAGATGACCCTGCCTTTCTTCTCTGACTTTTCTTTTTCCAACCCTAAAACAAGTAATCTCAAAGAGTAAAGACACAGAGAATACAAGATCAGTTTGTATCTCTCCCAAGTCCAAGTTCCCCAAGTTTTAAGGGTGGGGAATTTTTGATTTGGACATGAAGATTGAGGTCTTAAATATTTTAACTTATTAATTCATTCATATATTAATTTATTAATCATTAATAACACACAAATTAATATTTGTTTATAATTCACCAAGAACATAATTTATTATTATTTTATTGTTTTATTAACATATTTATTGATTATTTATATATTTTATTTATTAATAACACATTAATTATTGTTTATACATATCTATCTATCTATCCATCTATCCATCTATCTACATATTGCTAAATTAAAACAGCCCAAGACTGGTTAAAACTACCAGAGGAGAGCTAAGATCAAATCTACTGAAGAAAATCCCATGATATCTCCAAGAGTTTATCTTGTCAGATTTCTACTGCATTGCCTCTTTACAAATTTTTTAAACTAAATTAAAATTTGCACTTGAATACCTTTCATGTTTTTTGCTTTTGTGCTTTTAAAAATGACCATGGCTGTTTTCAGGAATGTCTATTCAGGCTGAGAAAATTTTACTAATTTATCAGGACTAATATATTACCAAAAAGGGTATATTTATTCAATTTCTATCAGTAAAATACAAATCAAGTCCTATTTCAGTATTAAGTATAGTCCTGTTTTTCTTTACTTGCCAAATAGTAAATGTGATGAGAATAGCAAAGTGAAGAAATGAAAAAAAAAAATCAACAGTAAATACCATTTACATAGCTCCAAGAATATAAGCAGGATTCCTAGAAGATAGAAAAAAGAACTTAATTTTTTTTTAAATAATTTATTTTCATTGGGAAATGGAAAAGGTTCTTGGAAAGTGAATAGTTAGGCTTGGATATGAAGAAGAAATAGTTTTTAAATAAACATTTTATTTTGAAGTAATAGTAGATTCACATAGAAGGTGCTAGGTAATAGAGTGGACTGAATCAAGAAATATGAAGCATATATCGGTGGTTAGATATATGCTGATGCTGAGGGAAAGGTAATAGTCAAGAATTCCTTTGTCAATTCCTTCCACAAATATCTATTGAGATCTTACTTTATGTGGGTCAATTTTAAAGACTCCTGTTGACCATTAGTGAACAAGGGAGAGAAAATATCCCTGACAGCATGGGAATTATATTTTATCAAGGAAATGAAGATAAACACAATCAACATAATAGATAGAAATCGATAGTATATTTGAAAGTAATACTAAAGAAGCAAAAACCAAGAACAAGTAAATTGCAATAAGGTTAAGAGGTGTTGGGAGGAGGAGAATTCATGTCAGGAAAGATAAACGACTCTTTCAAGAAGATTTATTGCAATATGGAGCAAAGTAATGGAGTGATACCTAAAACAAGGAAGAGCAGTCAAGAGAAAGGCTTCTTTCCAGTAAAATATGAGAAAGAACACCATGCTTTTGTAACCGATGAGAGTGATAAAGTGGATAATAAAAAAATTAAGATGTAGGAGAGTGAGAAGGAAAAACTGTTGGAGCAGTGTCTTTGAATCAATGAGAGGGCATGATAGATGATGCACCACTCAAATGAATCCAGTATTTCAGAGTCAGTCAACTAGGTGAATCATAGTCCCATTCACAGAAGCAAGGTACAGAAAAGGAAAAGCAAGTTTGGAAAGGAAGAACGTAAACTCACTTTTATACGTTTTATAAGGAAACATAGGAAATGTGTTTCTCTGTGCTTTTACCTAGGGCAAGAATCCAAAGTTCTAAATATAATATGTTGACTAAAAATTTACAAATTAAATTTAAAGATAAATAATATATATCTTCCTACCTTGACAACCATATCTTCACAATGGAAAAATAGGAGGAATATGTTGTATCTTTAGTTCCATAACCAAAAGCCAGCAAATTTGTGAAGGTAAAAGAATTTTTCCTACTTTATTGAGATATAATTGACATATAACATTGCATAAGTTTAAGGTGTATCATGTGATGATTTAATATGCATATATACTGCAAAATGATGATGACCATAATAAGGTTAGTTAACACATCCATCAATACACATGGTTCCCAATTGTGTATGTGTGTGTGTTGTAAGAATAGTTATGATCTACTCTCTTAGCAACTTTCATGTATACAATCCAGTGTTGTTAACTACTGTCACCATACTGTACATTAGTCTTCAGATCACTTATATAACTGGAAGTTTGTACCCTTTGACTACCTTCTCTCTTTTGTTCCCATCAGTCCATATCTGCAATATTTGCAAAGATATGTGTGTGTATATATATATATATTTCATATAAGGGGCACCATTATTTATATGAATTCCTTAATTTAGCAGTATCTTTTTAAAGTAAATGTTTTGTATTGACAGTAATTAGTATCTTCACTGTTTGAGAATAGCTACAGGTTAAGATAACAATGTGGCCATAAAGATATTCAAAATGTAGACAAGTCCAGAAAATATTCTATGTAATCTTAGTCTTGATGTAAGAACTATTATAGTTATTTGTTGATCTTGTGTTTTGCAGTGACTAATACAAACTACGTATTGCAATTAAGAGAAGAGATTCTGGGCATTTAGTCCAAATATGGTTGCTGCTTAAAAACTCATTTTTCATTACCATTTCTCTTAGTGCCATGAAAATAATTCAAAGATAATCATGTTAAGTTTATTAAGTAGCACTAAAATTTTATTTATTTGAAAACCATGAGTATATTACATATTTATTGAATATAAAATAATTCATAATTCTAGTATTTAATATTATGCAATTGTTAAAAATGTATTGGTATCATTCTCTAAATATGCTATATGAATTTAGCTAGTTATCTAGCTATACTGATATTAATTATTTAATATTCTAAAATCTTTGTCAGCCATCATGTTCAATGGTTGTAAATGTCATGTTAATGGAGTGCCACTGGAACCAAGATGTGGAACAGAAGAAGGAACAAGGAAATGGATGCTTGGTGCTATTGGAAAACAATACTTTATCCTACAAGAATCATTGAATTCATGTAGGAAAGACTTGAAAAGGTAAATTAAATATCTTTTCACTTCTGCCGCTTAAGTTCTCCCTGACCCTGAAGCAGTATCTCTCTCTGATACTGGCAGTGGTGTACCTTAGCTTTCTCCACAGCTTTCTTAGGCAGTCAACATTTGCTTAGAGCAAACGATGAAAAGAAATATTTTGTTCTCTTTACTGTTGATTCTGTGCGCTGTAGTGTGGGGTCCATGCCTGTGTGTGTGTGTGTGTGTGTGTGTGTGTGTGTGTGTTTGTATGTGTATGAGACACAGAGAGAGAGAGAGAGAGAGAGAGAGGTTGAGAGGGAGAGAAAGAGAGATGTGGGTCCTCTTTAGATTGGGGCGCATGTCGGCAGATGTTCTTTCCAGAGTCTAAAGGAAGTAATGAATAGAAGAGAGTGAACTGGAAATGTAAATATCAGAAATTGAGCATATGCAAATGCAACCCCTATTGGAACTTCTATGATTAGTGAGAAGAGAATCTAGGATTGAATTTTTTTAGATTTGAGTAAGAAATAAGACTACAATGCAAATTATAAAAAACAATCAGAGAAGTAGGAGGAAGGAACATCTAGGATCACAGAACATAAAACGAAAGAATTTCAATTAGTTAAACAAAAAATGCTAATTAAGATAAACTCTTGAAATAATTTTATTGCGGAGAAGATTCTGTAGTTTACCCACCTTTTTCTTTGCTAAGGGAATCTTAATTTGAGGAGTAGGAAAATATTAGAATCCTATTCTTCACTGAAGCAATAAATGACAGCATAACCAAGTTTTGGTCAGTGAGATATAAGAGAAAATTATCTGGGGAGTTTTCATGAGAGACGTTTTGCATACTTGAATAAAGGGCTAACACTCAAACTTCATGTCATCTTTTCCGGAGTTGAATATTGATATGTTATCTGGAACTGTGGCAGCCAGCATTTGATCTGGAGGGATGAGCCAAGATATTGACAGAGCCAGCTCTGATATTATCCTATTACTTCACTTATGACAGCAGCTACCTGCCTCCTGACTCCTGTTTAGTATGTATAGGGAGTGTGGAAAGGGAGTAGAAAATAAACATTTTAAAAATTTACAAGAATTCTTAGCATAAACTGCAGTGAATAATGCTTTTTGTTTGTTTGTTTGATTGGTTGGGGTTTCTTAGAACAGATAAAAACATCTTAGGTGTTGAATATGAATTAGCAATTAGAATTGCAGAGACCAATAATCCTGGAGAAGTGTAACTACAAACCTTTTTGTGGTAAATTGAAAAATGAAAGTAGAAGAGAGAATGAGGGTTAAACATTTTCAGTACTTTTTGCTTAGGAAGTTTGGGCAATAGCTAGATGGATGCATGAACTTGAAGGAAGTTTTTGTTTGTTTGTTTGTGTCTTTTTGCTTTATTATATACCTTTTAAAAGGTATTTTTAAAAACAGATTTCATAGACAGATTTGGATTTAAATCCTGTGGCACAACTTCCAGTAGGTAATTGAATAAATCACTTAATGTCACCAAACATAAGTTTCTTTATATCTTAAAAAGAGATTTTGATAAAATTAATATTCTTCAATTGAATTGGCAGAAAAATCAGAAGCAAAATCAGTGCTAGTTAATTCATATTTCTAGGCTCTTTAAAATAAATTGCATTGTTCTTGGATTTAATGTTGTTCTTTTTTGACAATGATTAATATGATGATTATTGATTAGCCCAAGCCTACTGTCAGTTAACCCTTGAAAAAAGTATGCATATCTGTTTCATAATGATAGATAATAGAACAATTTATGATGTATAAATAATTATTGGAAGAAAGAGGTCACTAGAAATTTAAATATTTATAGATAGTGAAATAGATCAAAAACTTTGTGATGAATTAAAGCAATAGAGAGAACATTTATTTCTTAACTGTCAATTATTTTCATGACTAATGTATTTTTCATAAGGAATGTTACTATGATAAACAAAAGACTCTTTAGTGAACAATTTTTAAAAATCTGGCTGATGTCAGTTTGTTTACTACTTTAGTCATTTACAAATTCTTATTCTGAAAACAAAGCAATAATTCAAAGAATTACTGCGAGCCCAACAGTGCCACATAATTAATGGACAATATGGTTTAAAAAAATTCAAGCAAGAATTATAGAATGATTATTTCAAAACCTACATAAGCATATGCATTTTTAGTCATGCAATATGATTTTGTATATTCCTATGAATGATTCTGACTTAATTGGGAAAAAGTTAAAAATATATTTATGAAGGATGTACTTGGTGACAGGCAATATAAAGGCACTTAATATTCTACGGCTGATTCACAATAATCCTAAGAAAATTGCCTATTTATAGAAAAAACATACATCAGTGAGATACAACAATTACCTAATGCTTTAACATTCAGTGATTGCTGACTATAAATCTATGCCTCTTTGTCTTGCTGCCTCCAATAAAATTTAAATTCATTTTTTATCATGTTATATTTTATACATTAACATTTTATTATACTAGACTGCTTCCTTTTGAAATGAAAACACATCATTATAAATGAAAATTTGCATATATATTTTTAGGTGAGCAAAATGAATACTTATTTTTGTACAAATCAGAGTATAATTTACATATTTTGAAGGTAGAAAAAAATGATATTAATTTGTAGATTTCAGAAATCTGAAGATTTATCATTTAAAGAAAGGGACGCCCTAGACTTTCTTATATTTCATTCATATCCACATTCTACCATTTTTATATTTTTTCACGATAATATAAGATATAACACATGTAGTAGATGAAACATTGACAAATATAATCACTGAGATATTTCCAATGTTATTCCTTTGGGGAATATAAAAAATAGAAAATAATTTTTTTTCTCTTTTTGGAAAAGAAGAAATAAATTATACCAAACTATCTCTCCCCTTGACAACACTTACAAATTCTGGGTGAATTAAGTTAATGTTTGAGGGCATAGGAAAGCAAATAAAATCAGGCAGAACATTGGAGAAGTTTTGTCATTTAAAATGAGCAGAGAAAACTAAGGGGACTCCGTGTTTAAGTGGAATATTACTTCCAGGTACTCCTCAAATCCTATGGAACATAGAAGATAAGAGTATAAGGGAACAGATGCAGGTTCATCAGATGGAGGATTCAGAGGTTGGAATCAGAGTTGGTCAAACAGTTGAGAAACAGGGAAGATTCCAGAAAAGAAGAAGCCACTCAGAACTGAAAATCTGTCAAACTCAATTCAAATTTGCTAGTTTTTAAATCATACATTTGTAAAGTGAGACTCTGAGGAATATAGCAGAAATTAACACTTTGAAAGCTCAAAGTGATATCTATAAATTTAATAGCTGCCCAAAACTTGAGAAAGAGAGTTTGGATCTCAATTACGGCCAATTTAAAGGGCTTTGATGAACACCTTGGACTTATTATTGAAACTCCAGACAATCCAACCCTAAGGGAAACATCACAGAACTAAGTGGTGTATCCTAGGCCTAAGGGCAAAATCAAAATGGTTATACTATTGGATAATGCCCAAAAGAAAGACCTCATAGCATCAAGGTAATATACCAGAAACTTAGCAACTTGACTGAACAAACTTAATACTTTTCAACAATAACAACAAAACAAAATCGAGAATTTTACCTATACATAATAAAAAATACACAAGAGTAAAAATATAAGATTTCCAAAAAGTTGGAACTATGACCCAAAATATATAGAGAAACTGAAATAAAAATGTATTATCTACTTTGTAGCAATAAAAAATCCTTAACCTTGAAGAAAGATATATATATATATATATATATATATATATATATATATATATAATCCAACTTGAAAATAGGTACATTAATAGAATTCCACAGAGAAAAAAAAGCATTTGTATAAAAATAAGCAGAACCTCTATGTGGAGCTATATTAAGCCTAAATCTAATCATAATCCTAGAAGGAAAGGAAAAAAATATTATTTTGGGTAATGTGTTTTGTGTATGTGTGTGCGTGTACGTGGGCAGGTGGGTGCAGCACACTGTTTTTGAAAGTTCAATCCTCAAGTCCAAGAATTATAGTGAACACCCAGTATGATAAATCTATAAAAAACCAAGTTTGAGCATATCACAGATATAAAGAAAATATAAATAAAACTTTTCAAAGCAATTGTGAGCACATCAGGAAAGATACAGCACATAAAGGGAAATGATACAAATTATGATTGAATTCTTACCTCCAAAGAACACAGACTATAATAGAGTAGAATAGTTTTAAAGTAGCAACTTTTTTTTTTTTCAATTTGGATTTTTAAGTTGAATGAGAGTATCCTCAAAAATGAAGTAAAAGTTGAAAGACTTTGTCATGGCAGAGCTATCCCCTCATTCCATTAGTATGTTGTACAGGGTATATTGTAAAATTTTACTTTTTAAATCATCTATAGTACATTGTATGTGTAGATGGGATTTTGACTGAATTAAGTGAGGAATAATCTTCACTCAGGGTTGAAATGTTGAGTGCAATTTCATTACTTTGGAGATCATTTCTTTTTTTAGTCAGATTATATTATTTTGAGGTTTATTTTTAAAAAAATATTTAAAGATTTTATTTATTCATTCATGAGAGACACACACAGAGAAAGAGGCAGAGAGAGAAGCAGGCTCCACGCAGGGAGCCCCATGTGGGACTTGATCCTGGAACTCCAGGATCACACCCCGGGCGGAAGGCAGGCACCAAACCGCTGAGCCAACTGGAGATCCCCCATTTTGAAGTTCAAATGTGAAAAATGTTTTTGTGAGGATATTGTGGGCAACAATTTGACTGTGTTGGATAGTTTTTGTCATATTTATTCCATTTTTTCTTCCTAGTATTTCTCTCTGTAATTTAAAGACTGGACAGGTAAAAACTACATTTCCAAGACTATTTTGGAGTTAGGATTCTGGTGTGTTTGAAGCTTAGCCAATCAGATGTAGTCACAAGATCTGGAAAACGAACATGATGCAGAAGCCAGATGTCTGTTGCTGCTTTTGTTTCAACTCCCCAGCAGTGTTCACGTTTTAGGAGTTTCAGTGTCAGCATTAGTGGATGTATCAATGTTCAGACATCTGTTTCATGAGTGCTGAGAGGCTAGATTTGAGCCAATGTGCTGATAACAGAGCATAGCTAGCATTGCATAGTTCTACACTAACAGCTTCCTTTTTTTGGTAATTTCCATATTGTTAAGAGCTCAGCTGAGCTGGGAGAGAGCAAGCTGAGCTATCAGGTGTCAGAGGAACCAACTAAATCCACCAGCCAAAAATGAGAGTTAAGCATCTAATCACTTACTGAGATGATATAAAGCAAAAGTCTAAAACTGGAGAAAGTGCTGGCTTCTTCTTTTTCATTTTCTCCTGTGGAACAGGGCATGGGTCGAGGGTCAGATGATTTGGTGCAGTCATAGGTTGTTTATCTGTGGAGGGAGCCCAGACAAATGACTGGCAGCTTTATAGACCCTGCGGTTGTGGGCTGTGCACCAAGCCTGGTGTGGAACACACAGCTTTTTTATAGGACTTTCAGGTGAACCCTTTGTAATTGCCTATTGTATGTTAGGCCTGAAAAACGACACTTAAGTTTGTAACTAGGAACTAGCCACCTTATATATCTTAGTTTCTTACTATGACACTTGGTGTGGATATCATCTAGGGGCTTTCTGATTATAGGAGAGAGAGTAGTATCTGTGACAAAACTCTGTGACGTGGCTCTGAGAAACATTTCCAAAAACACAACTTTAAATAGGTTTGTTCAGCCATCCTAAAGACTCTCTAAGCTAATTGCATTATATGCTATTATTTTTCTATTTGTAAAAATTAATATATTTTCTACAAAGGCCTTCAATATTTCCCTCCCAAACGTTATTATAGAAATCCTGGTGTCCCAAAGGGAAAAACAGGAAGAGGTAAGAAAAAAAAAATCTTGTAGTTTACTTAGTAACCTACAGGAAAAAAATTAGGACTTATATGCTTGAGAGTAAGTTATATTTGAGAAGGAAGTTAAGTAATTTTCTATGAATAGGATGTGTCACTTATTAAAACCCTCCATAACAAGATTTCCTTTAAGAAGTAAGTGTGAAAAAAAAAAGAAGTAAGTGTGAGGATGTCTATCAAATAGACTTGCTCTACTGTCTCATAATAAGACCCCAAAGTGAAAACCATAAGTAAACCTTATATTAAAACTGAGGATAAATGTCTGCTATGATTGTGACTTTTTAATTTATTTAATATTTTATTGCATTAAATTATATAGTTAGATTTATGTTGGGGGTACTATAAGGTGATATTAGTCTCAACACATTAGCTTACTTCATAAAAAGAGAGTCAGTATCTTCTGGCTTTAATCTTTTAGTGAAGTGGTCACTCTGCTGAAGAAGGAGCTCAACTCTATCCATATGCCTACAGAAACTACTCTTCATAAGTAAACTTATTTCTTCTTCATTCATGCACCTCAATTGAAGTCAAATCTATGTCATAAAATAGCTGTTCATAATATAGCTATCTTTAGATTCTTAAATTTTTAGCTCTATCCAAAGTTGGAAAATATATTTTCACCCACTTCAAAAGTAGTTTCCTGTGTAACATGGCTGAGCTTATGAGCTGTCATAATAGATTTTTACAAATTAGTATGATTTCAAGATACTGAAGAAAGGCCTTTCTGCTCCCAAAATAACTCCTTCTTCTTCCACACAGTTCTTGGATCACATATTACATATTGATTTATGGAGATAGTTTTAGAGCATGAATGATGTTCAAGAACTAACTAAATAAAGTCAAACACTCATGTACTACTAGTACCTAACACACTTTTTCAACTGGTATGTGGAGCTAGGCCATGTTGAGCTCTTCCAGATAAAGGAAAGCATCATGAAATCTGAACTCGGCGCCAAGTAAGACATGGAGGTGAGAGTTTTAGCAGCTTCGACTCAAGAGAATCCTGACTTGCCAAGTCTTTCATAAGCAACTCATATTAAAAATTCTCTACCTAAAAACCATGCTTACATTTCTTAAGAGAAATAATAAATTTTATTACTTTGTCCCCATGGTTCAAGACAAGTTAATGAAGTTATTTTATCTCAGTGATAGGGAAATGACTAAAGTACCAAAACAAATTCCAAATGCAAAGGGACAAAAATCTATGCCTGTTTTTTTTTATATTTTATTTATTTATTCATGAGAGACACACAGCGAGAGGCAGAGACACAGGAAGAGGGAGAAGCAGGCTCCTCATGGGGAGTCTGATACTGGACTCAATCCCAGGACCCCAGGATCAAGACCTGAGCCAAAGGCAGATGCTCAACCACTGAGCTACCCAGGTGTTCCTCTATGCCCTCTTTTTAATCTAAAGAATGTTGTGTTGTCAGATTCCAGCCATTCTAGTAAATGCCTGATTATTTAAGAAAGCAGAATTTACCACAACATATGATTTACAATCAACATGAATTTGCCTGATAAAGTTATATGGACCCCACTTATCCTTAACATGAGTCATTCTGCTTCTATAGAAGCTATGATGCATGGGTAGAATTAACCTCAAGGGCTCAAAGTGATCATGAAAACATAACAGCTTAAAAATGTGTTAATTTTTCTTATATTAAAATTTATAATCAAGTGGTTACAAATAGAAAATGTTTCTAATTACAAATATTAGAAAACCCTTACCCAACTGGATTAAATAAGTAAGACTATAAGTGGATCACATGTTTATTTATTTTTTTTTGGATCACATGTTTAAAAAAAAAAACATGAAGTGCAAAAATGTATGGCCCTTGTGCATGTTTGATCAAGCCCTGAGAGACCACTGGGGCTATGATCATAACCACTGACTCCATTGCCATTCTCCAAAGTTGTAGCCTGCTTTATTTTATAAGAATGTTGCTATGCCCTCCTCCTTATTTGGTGATGAAATCATCTTGAGAAATGGCAGCAGGGGCTGTTCCTTTTTCCATTATTTATTTCTGCTTTGAACTAGATGATAAAGATTTCTATGGGAAAATAGAGGGCAGCCACAATTAAATGTTTCAAATTTGTTAAAACTTTCCAATTTGTTCATAAGTGTACATCCATAATTCCTGATTTACCTCTGACTTTGTTAAAGAAAACAACACTGGAATTCTCTTTTATTTTTTTCTTCAGATATCAATTTCTGCATATAATTTTGTTTTGGTTTGCACTTTTACTACTTCCTCACGCATACACAATATGAATTCCCTTGTCCATATGTTATGCATTTTCAAATTAATAAGATGGTAGGCAAAAATATGGTACAGTAGTAAGTCTCCACTTATTTCAAGTAAAGTTCACGTATTTAATAACCTCTGTATATTGACAATCATTTAATCAATGTATCCTTCCTTAATTAATCAGTTATACAATATTTATCGAACATTTAATATGTTCCAAACTCAGTGTATGCACTGAGCATATAGTGTGCATCATGACAAATCAGCAATCTACTCTTACAGGGCACAGAAGTATTTCCATTAGATGTGTTTTATAATATGATTTCATTCCCTGTATAAAATCAAGTGTGTTTTAATAAAATATAGATATTTTATTAAGAAAGGACTCATATCAAGAAATTGTCTTGCTGGATATTTATTACAATCACTTTACCTCTTAAGATTAGGCAACTAAAATGTAATTTGAATATTTGGGGAGAAAAACTGAAATATCTCCAACAGTAATTTTTCCTATTCTCATGTTTGGCCATCTTTATAAAAGTAATCAAAATAAGTATGTTAGACAATTAATTACAAAATTCCTCCATCTGAGGACAATGAAAGAACCACTACTGTGTTTTCAGTATATATATTACACAACTTTGGATGTAACAATTTAAACATGTCCTTGATAAATTAAAGCATTCCCAGAAAAATTGAAACCAGGATTTAAAGATGACTGTATTTATGACTACATAAATAGTTTCTGCTAATTTAATTTTGAACTTTTCAAGTTTTCTCTATAATGTATTAATATTTATAAGAAAGGACATTTGTTCAATGATGACATAGAGAATTTTATTATTTTATAAATCACAAATATCAGCATCCTAAAAATCACAAAGTTTCTTAATGTAATACACATGTGTATGTGGTTATGTGTGTGTAGAAAGAAAAAAAGCAAATGGAGGAAAAAAGAAGATGAGGAGGAGAGAAAGGAGAAAGAGGAGGAGAAAAAGGAGGAGGGAGAGACCTAGAATATAATAAAATATGTGCTCTCAGGTTATAGGTTTTTCTTTTTTTTCCTAAATTCTTTATTCAGCACCTACTAGATTCTTTACTACATACTAGACATTATTGCTGGTGTCATAATTTGTCCCTGTCACAGTCCTAGGACAAAACAAACAAAATAAATTAATAATTTTAGGAGAGTTACACAGATCTTTTAAAAAAAATGGTTCAAAGTACGGTTAAAACACAAGGGAAGTTGAGTACCACTGAACTAGGAAAAGTGGGGGATCCTAGGTAAACAGATAGATTACGAAACACTGGAAACAAGCTGCCTTGCAGAAGGTCTGACCTTTGGTTGATGGATGAAGCCAGCTGATGGTGTTCTCACAAGGAGTTAACTGAAAGAATAAATAACTGACCTCAATCCTTTCTTCCTATTGTCTACCACTGTCTGAATCCCAACACCCAAAGGCAAAGGATCCATTTATATATTCCAATCAAGCCAGGTGCTAAAGCACAGAGCATGGCAGTAAAGGATGAGGAGTGCCTCTGAAAAGGTAAACCTATGATATTCAGCCCAAGGAAGAGACTATGTAAAAATGTATATATATTTTTTCTTTTGTAAACCTCATAGAAGAGCCTTGTTTTTCAGCATTCACAGTTACATCCACCAACTTTTTGCACAGTAAATTTTAGAAATACAATACATATTTTTAATGAATGTATGCATGAATAGGGGAGCAGTGGCAGCTATTCTTAAATTATTTAAAAACAGAATATAGAGTACTCTTGTTCTACTTTGCTCCAGAGAATTAAAATTATGACGAAAGGATTATACATGGAAGGATGCTAAACAAAAGAAATACATTTTTAAAAACTAGAAATTGTCTGCTAAATAATGAAATACCTTATTAGTGCTGAGCTTTCTGCCAATGAACTCATTCAAATAGAGATATGATATTTTAAAAAGGCCAGAGCAGAATGAGTCCAGAAACTGAATAGGCTCTTGGATTGGCTGCACACTATCTCTACCACCTCTAAGATCCTTCCATTATGGGGCCCGCAGGAGACATATATTTCTGTCTTAGTATCAGGAGAGCTGTGCTTCTCTTGAGGAACTGTTTGTTGTTAGCCCACAGGGACTTTCTAAATCTCTATATGGATCCTGGCTTTGGCAGTCAGGAATTTTACAATCAAGTTTGTGGTTCATTTTAGCAAATGTGTAGAATGTTTTATGACTGTTGCATTTGCATATTAACACCACCTCTGGCTTTTCTTATTTTTCTTTAATGCACCATACATCTAATCTATTTTTTAATCTTACTGATTATTTTCTAATTTATTTATATGCCTTTTGGGGAAAAAAACAGGTTATAAACAAAGTCTTCCATAATTCTGTTGTTTAAAAGTTCTAAATAAGTCCAGAGAGAAAAAATTAGGTAGCTGACTACTTAAATTCTCTTCAAAAACATATGCAGCAGGGGTGGTTTTGCATTGTAAATATTCCCCTCCTTCACCATTTGGCTGATAGATCTCAAAGTTGCAGGGGAGGTACTGATAGATGTGCATCCTATAAAATTAGACTACTAAAAGAGATTAATTTAAAATTAATTCTCTAAGTTTCAAATCACAAAAGTGTCTCTGATACTTGAGATAATCTTGAAGAGATTTGAGTATAGGAAAAATTACAATGAATTATTGGGAATAATTAACTCAAGTGGAGAGAGGCTATGAGATGAAGGACCAGGTTCAATGCCAGGGCCTCTCCCATGGTAATGGAAGGGTTGTGTTCACATCATGTAGATATGCACGTAGTGGAAGCTCTTTCTAGACTCAATAATTCTAGAACTAGAAATATCCATTAACAGAAGACAGGGTGTAAGTATAAAAAACAAATACATAAGCAAAGTAATTTAGAGATCAAATATAAAATGGTATGTGTTAAGCACATTTAAGCATCAGATGAATATTTCTCTACTTTCCCCTCACTCCATCCCCAAACATAAAGATATAGCTGGGAATCTTCAACCTGAGTACAGAAGAAAGGGCCACTGCCCCTTTCAAAAGAATCACATTTGGCATTAACTGCTACTTTCCAATTATCTCTCTGTTTGATGCTTGTAACGCAGATGGACCCTGAAAACAAGGTTTGAAAGTAATAATAATTCAAAGAAATGTGTGTATGAGGCGTATGCTTGAATTCTTAGTTGAAATAATAGGAAATACTAGGGATAGTTACACTGATCAAGCAGAATATTAGTTTCAAGTAAGGGGATTGGCATTATTTGATTCTCCAAAAAAATCAAGTAAAATAAAAACAACAAAACATTATCTCACCAAATCCCAAATCCAGTATCAGTGGATTTGTCACCAAAGGATGTTACAAGTATATCATTTCATGTCAAAATTGGGATTCAAACCTAGGATTTTATCACAGCAAAGCTTTCACATTAATAATTATTAAGACCTCCAAGAATGACCTATTTCCTGCCAATATAGGACATTTATATTACCTATATGTTAACTAACTGGAATTTAAATAAAAACTTTTAAAAGAGATAAGAACATTATTTTTAATTCTTCAAGAAATTTTATTTAGAATAATGTAATATAAGAGAGCCATGCTCTCTATTTTATGGACAAAATATAAATTCCTATAAAGAAACATGTAAAAATAAAAAATATTTTACTGAAAAACCTATAGTTTTTTTTAAGATTTTATTATTTATTCATGAGAGACAGAGAGAGAGAGAGAGAGAGAGAGAGAGAGAGAGAGGCAGAGACACAGGCAGAGGGAGAAGCAGGCTCCATGCAAGGAGCCCGACGCGGGATTCATCCCGGGACTCCAGGGTCACGCCCTGGGCCAAAGGCAGGCGCTAAACCGCTGAGCCACCCAGGCACACCCATGAAAAACCTATAGTTAAATTAAAGAAGTAAAGCTATTTAATTGGCATTGGTCATTTTTAAGATTTATAAACTCCAATGATAGTGACTAGTGTAAATTTTGAAAACATCTGTATCTAATCACATTTGGTCAGCCAAATTCTTGTTTTTAATCCAAAATATTTCTGAAGAAGCACTTAGGAATTCCATTTTGGAAAATGCAAGTAGTTTTTCCACATTCCTATATTACTTCATTAATTTACAGTGTGATCATACTGTAATATAATTTAGCATACTCTAATATAATTTTCAATGGAAACATTTGCAAGTACACAATCTTTCTTCACACAGAGAAATAATACTTTGCATGCACTCAGCCATCACAATACTTGAATGTATCTTCAAAAAAGGAGAACATGGGGGCAGCCCGGGTGGCTCAGCGGTGTAGCGCCGGCTTCAGCCCAGGGCCTGATTTTAGAGACCTGGGATTGAGTCCTATGTCAGGCTCCCTGTATGGAGCCTGCTTCTCTCTCTGCCTGTGTCTCTGCCTCTCTCTCTCTCTCTCTCTCTCTCTCTGTTTCTCTCATGAATAAATAAATAAAATCTTTAAGAAAAAGGAGAACATGGATGAAACTTTAAAAGTTACTCATTGTAAATACGAAACTTTTAAAATGCTAGTCTATAACACATAACACAACTTTGAGAATGAGAACCTTAAAAATATTTGGCCAACACTACTATACAGTTGGAAGCAAATATCTTTGGTTGTTGTAGTCAACATTTCTTTATTCTTTGCTGTCCACAGTGCTTCCATAAGCTCTTCCCATATCAGGAAAATTGAAATTTTCTCTATTGCTTAATGTAATATTGGAGACACTACATATTTTTACATTCTTTATTCCTGGGTGTGGATATTTTATTATTTTTTCTTTTTTTAAAGATTTTATTTATTTATTTATTTATTTATTTATTTATTTATTTATTTATTTATACAGATACAGAGAGTGAGAGGCAGAGACCTAGGCAGAGGGAGAAGCAGGCTCCACGCAGGGGAACCTGATACAGGGACTTGATCCCAGGACCCCAGGATCACAAACTGAGCCAAAGGCAGACGCTCAATCATTGAGCCACCAGGTGCCCAGTAGGCGTGGATATTTTCATAACTATAAGACAAGTTAGTCTAGGCAGCAATGGAGAGGGAGATAAGGGGTTGACTGATTAGGCAAAGCACATAGTCTAATTCTGTGCTAGTATTAGTCAAGAAGCTTTAATGAGACAACTTTCATCTGTTAGCATGAAACATGAGCTGTATGCTTTTTTGTGGAGATCATCTCAAATTGCATGTGACTAAACTTTAAGATTTGTGCCCTTAGAGTTTTTCAAATGAGATAGTCAAAATAATTTATTCAAAAAATTTAAGAAGTAACTAAAAACATTTTTCTAAAGCTATTCTACAGAAATTTGCCAAAGTATCATCTAAATATATTAGAAATATTCTATTTTAGCTTTATTTTTCTTTTTAATTTAAATATTAGGCATTGATATTCAAAACTAATTGCATTTAAATTTTTCAATTATATTTTAAATTAATAATTTATCATTAAATAAAATACTCCTTAACAGTTTCTCTCTTTCTGATATCAATTCTCACAGAGCTCACTCACTAAATCTCATCCAGTGATTGTCACTTTGTATCAGTGTTTTGTCATTGTTGTGCATGTGGTAATACATTTGAAGTCTCAAGTAATGAAAGAAGCAAACTGGGTTCCGCTAACCTGGTTTTCCATTGATGGAAACTTTTATTAAAGACTTTAAACACATGGCTTAAAGCAAAAATAGATGGTGCATTATCTTCATATAACTTGAAAAATTCTAAATATACAAATGCTCTCACTGAAAAAAAAATCTGTTTAAATGACATTTACCTCCAAGTATGTTTCATTTCTCAAGCACAAACTGATTACAATTACAGTGTATTTCCATTCCAGTTACATGTTTAAAAATTAGAGGAAAGGCCATGCCTTATCAATCAAAGCATCTTTTAGGTCACAGCCTCTGGTTTTCGTTCCCAGCTTCTCAAATGCAGGAATAGAGTGCAGCAGTGCATTTAATTGGAATTTCTAACATTCTGTCTCTCATCAGAGTGGTTTGAATTCCAGATAAATGAATGGTCTGTTGTATTAAGGTAGTCATCAATATAGGAAATGCTAGTTTAAGAAAAAGATACTGAAAGTAAAGAAACAAATTATTAAATGATCTATTCACAATTGAAATATCCATGCCTTTCAAATATTTAAGAAAACTAGCCTTATAAGAGGTACCTGCACCAATTAGAAAACAGTTTAGCAAGCTTATAATAGGAAATGATTGAATTTCTCATTGAAGTAAACTCAAATATATATGTTTATTACAGCCTGAGAGTGGAAAAGTGTAAAGCTTTTTATAATGTCCAATATAAATGTTAAAGACTAATTTATTAAATTGCTCGAGAGCAAAATCTTAATTTTCCAATTTATTAAAAGTAAAGTCCTTAGAATTCTACTAGGATATTGTAGTGAAAACAAAAACATTTCTTTGAGTCAATCAACACACATATACTCAAACATGTACTGTTACTTTTATATTCAGACTTGTATAAGACAGGATGATCTTATATGTTTGGTAACTGGCATGAAAAATGTTGGAAGGGGGAATCTCTGGGTGGCTCAGTGGTATAGCGCCTGCCTTTGGCCCAGGGTGCTATAGACTGGGAGTCTCAGAGATTGAGTCCCAATCTGGAATCTCCAGAGTCTCAGGCTCTGGAGTCCCTGAGATTGAGTCCCACATCAGGCTCCCTGCATGGAGCCTGCTTCTCTCTCTGCCTGTGTCTCTGCCTTTCTCTCTCTGTGTCTCTTATGAATATAAAATAAATAAAATAAAATAAAATAAAATAAAATAAAATAAAATAAAATAATAGAAGGAAAAGAAAAAAAGAAAAAAAAGGAAAGAAAAAGAAAAGAAAAATGTTTGAAGGATAGATCCAGAATGATATAGTAAGGATGAGGCAGATAATGGAATGAATACTGTGCAAGCTAATCCTGTAAAAGTGGCCTAGAAAATAAGAACAATCTAAAGTTGTAATTTGTTCTATCATTAACACTAGTCTAGAACCAGCAACCTTCAAAATGTAGTTATAATTATATGGATATTTTATAACAAGAAGGAATTCAAACAAAATGCTAATCCTTTCCTAATTTTCTAAATTCTGAGCAGTTTTCAATATGGAGATCTGCTCACAGACAATAGTATTCCCACCTAGTGAATTGGGATGTGATAAAGTTCTGTCTCCAAGCCACTCTGCACCATATATTTCTTAAGTTTCCTTGCACTGTTCCACTCCTAAGGCAAGATTAGAATGCATGAGTAGGAAGACAGCACAACTTTTCCGTACTAGACCTATATGACAATACGGTTGCATAAAAAGGAAGACATCAACCCAAGATAAAGATATATAACTGTAGTTATATAGTTATATATACTAACTGTAGTATATATGTGAGTCTTTTATGGGTCATAAAAGGTGGAGTGGCGGCGGAGCGGGCGCTACAGGGGGTGTGGCGCGGAGAATGATCGCAGATCTGGAGCCAAAGAACAAGATGCACTATTTTTTGTTTGTTTTTGTTTTTTGTTTTTTGTTTTTTGTTTTTTAAATTCCTCATGCTTTAGAGATATATAATGAAAGTATTTGAGAATGCAATGCTATGATAGCTGGACTTTTGTTTACAATAGCGCAGTAGGAGAAGGGCAGTGAAGTGGGATGGGAAGAGGTGGCAATGTGTGGAAGCTGGTGGATTTTTTTTTTTTTAGATTTTATTTATTTATTCATGATAGACATAGAGAGAGAGAGAGGCAGAGACACAGGCAGAGGGAGAAGCAGGCTCCACGCAGGGAGCCCGACACAGGACTCGATCCTGGGACTCCAGCACCGCGCCCTGGGCCAAAGGCAGGCGCCAAACCGCTGGGCCACCCAGGGACCCACTGTGAGTCTTTTATGTTCTAGGTCTAATTGGGGATAAGAGACACTGATAGAATGGTAGAAATGTGCATTTACCACATCAACAGTTAAGGAAGATAAATTATGATTATCTTAAAATACAGAAAAAAATATTTAATTAAAGTATGCCAGATTAAAGAAACTAAAACATACAACTAGTTAGCAAAAAAAATCTTATTTTGATGAAGTATTAATATAGGAAGCATCACGATTTGTAACAGACTTAATACTTTTAAAGTTAAATGATACAAATGCTACTATCATGACTTCTGTTCAATATTATGCTGAAAGCCCAAGTCAAAGCAAAATAACCACTAGGACATTACTAGTATACTATTAATAACTTTTAAAAAAAATCTAACAAAAATTATAGGGGAAAAAATATATGTATTTGCAATCATAGCAGTATAAATTTTCCAGGGATAATTTTATAAAATTTGTACTAGAACATGAGAAAAACATGAATATATTATTAAAGAATACAGTGAGGTAATAAAAAGTTCATGAAAGGAAGCACTGAATATTGTGAAAACAATTCTCTTATCACTTAAGATTAAATTTGATGGCATATAATATATATGTGTTCACAGTAACATAACAAAACCATTCACTAGAAATTTTTGGACAGAGCCTGTATGGATTAGTAAATCTGCTCCATGAAAAGATCAACGTCCCAGTATCCTTCTATCTATCTCCTGCATTAATCTTAGCATAAGCATATTTTGAAAATAATCCTTTTGAGGGCTGGTTGTGGGTCTATAAATGTAGGTAAGAAATGTCAGTAACTTCAAATTATTGCATGATCACTTTGAAGGACAGAATTGCCATCAACTGAGATGGACAGGATGCTGGGTAGTGGCAGGATAGGTTGACCATTCATTTGACATTCTATTATGCAAAATTCAAGTTAGGAGATACATATACAAGACTGGGACAGTCTATGCTAGAGATAAAATTTGGAGGTCATTATTTAGATGCCATTTAAAGTCTGGTACAGAAATTTATCTCCAAGGGAATACATGTAGATAGAAGGAAGAATTAAGAATTGACTTTTGGTTTTCTTAGCATTCATTGTTATTTTGAGAAGTTGTTCAGTCTTTGTAATGTGGTGGAGTTAAAAAGATAGACGTTGATTTAAGCAGGAATGAGGAAAAAATTGATGCTTTTAAATATTGCATAATTATTTTATTTTTTTATTAAACATTTTTTTAATGTTTATTTATTTATGATAGTCACACACACACACACACACACAGAGAGAGAGAGAGAGAGAGAGAGAGAGAGAGAGAGGCAGAGGGAGAAGCAGGCTCCATGCACGGGAGCCCGACGTGGGATTCGATCCCAGGTCCCCAAGATCGCGCCCTGGGCCAAAGGCAGGCGCCAAACCGCTGCGCCACCCAGGGATCCCCATAATTATTTTATTTTTAAAGTCTGTTTTGCTAAAGGGGAATCAAATAATTACAGATGTAGCTGAGGGAAATCCATATAGACAGTTTTTAGTAAAAACAACCTTATAGTGTTGCAGAAAAAAAAAAGAACCTTATAGTGTTGCAGAAAAAAAAAAAGAGTGTTGTTTCATTGATGTCCTTAAGCAGATGAAAGTGTTAGAATCCAGTATACATAGGGAACGTTGATTTTGATTGGAGCATAAATAATTTTTACAGCTGTTGTTAACAGCTAACAACAACATGTGAGTAGATGTGAGTAGATGTGTGGTATGAATCATTGGATTGTTCCACTCTAGTTGCTGATATTCATTCTAACATCAACTTCTCTCCTGCCTTCCTGGCAAGGAAAAAAAAAATGAAGTAATGATGAGGAAGCAGTAGAACCCGTAACAAGAAAATAAAATTATCCCAGATATTTTTAGTGGAATTTCATTTACTAATCAGTGGGTACCATTTATCTGAAATTGACAAATGTTTTGCTGTTTGTTTGTTTTTATGTTTTTTGTTTTTTTTGAGCTGAGTATATTATTGCCCTGAACAAAATGGTAGGATTTTAGCAATGAATTAGAAAAGTATGGAATTTGTTTGGGTAAGTGTCAGTGTCTTTTATATTCAATGCATAGCTCAACATAGTCTTTCATAGAGCCTGACAGCTGGATTTAAATTCATGTCAACAAGAAAGTTGCCAAAAAAAAAAAAAAATCAAGAAAAGTTTGATTAAAAAAAAGACAACAAAAAGGAGTTTAATATTCATCATAAAAAAAACAAAGGAATCCATTACAAGCATTAAAAATGTAGCTGTAATTAATTTATGTGTTTGGTCACAGAGGTGGAGCTTGAAATGAGAGAGAATATGATACAGACTTTAATAAGACTTAGTAATTTTGAAGAATAATTGCTGAGGAGTTAGTGGAAGTACCAAAGATATATCAAAGGCATTACAGTCCTGAGACTGTAGATCAAATTTGAAAATTTCCAAGAATAAAAACCAGATTTCATCTACTTTTCAATTTATTGAATCTAGGTCCTATTTTTCAGTATTATTTACTTGTAAAAATATCATGTAATTAGTGCTGTTATGTGTTAGATGATTCGGGAACTGAATCCAAACAGCATATTTATCTATTCAAGGTAGGAACTATAGATTCACTTGGGACTCAAATACTGGTCCTGTGTCTTAGTCTTACTAGCAGTGTTACCTTGGACAAGTTGGAAATACTCTCTGTGCCTCTGTTTCCTAACTTATTGAATGAGTATGATAATAATACCTACCTCTTATAGTTATTCTAATAATTCCATGAGCTCATTTCTAAGATACTTGGAGTATATTGGGCTTATCTTGAGTACTCAGTAATAATAATTATTTTTAAAGATGTTATAGTCATACCTAGGAAGCTCCAAAAAGCATTTGGAGTCAGGCTCTGTTACTTTACTGAAACAAGATCCTTGTAATTGGCAATTTTTTCATCTATCTATTTTATTCTATTCTCTCAGTAGCATCACATTATTACCCTATTACAGCAAATCTAGAAACTAGACCACTCTCTTGCACCATAGACAAAGATAAACTCAAAATGGATGAAAGATCTTAATGTGAGACAAGATTCCATCAAAATCCTAGAGGAGAACACAGGCAACACCCTTTTTGAACTTGGCCACAGTAACTTCTTGCAAGATTCATCCATGGAGGCAAGAGAAACAAAAGCAAAAATGAACTATTGGGACTTCATCAAGATAAGAAGCTTTTGCACAGCAAAGGATACAGTCAACAAAACTAAAAGACAACCTACAGAATGGGAGAAGATATTTGCAAATGACGTATCTGATAAAGGGCTAGTTTCCAAGATCTATAAAGAACTTCTTAAACTCAACACCAAAGAAACAAACAATCCAATCATGAAATGGGCAAAACACATGAACAGAAATCTCACAGAGGAAGACATAGACATGGCCAACAAGCACATGAGGAAATGCTCTGCATCACTTGCCATCAGGGAAATGCAAATCCTAACCACAATGAGATACCACCTCACACCAGTGAGAATGGGGAAAATTAACAAAGCAGGAAACCACAAATGTTGGAGAGGATGTTGAGAAAGGGGAACCCTCCTGCACTGTTGGTGGGAATGTGAAATGGTGCAGCCACTCTGGAAAACTGTGTGGAGGTTCCTCAGAGAGTTAAAAATAGATCTGCCCTATGACCCAGCAATTGCACTGCTGAGGATTTACCCCAAAGATACAGATGCAATGAAACGCCGGGACACCTGCACCCCGATGTTTCTAGCAGCAATGGCCACAATAGCCAAACTGTGGAAGGAGCCTCGGTGTCCATCGAAAGATGAATGGATAAAGAAGATGTGGTTTATGTATACAATGGAATATTACTCAGCCATTAGAAATGACAAATACCCACCAGTTGCTTCGACGTGGATGGAACTGGAGGGTATTATGCTGAGTGAAATAAGTCAATCAGAGAAGGACAAACATTATATGGTCTCATTCCTTTGGGGAATATAAAAAATAGTGAAAGGGGAAAGGAGAAAAAATGAGTGGGAAATATCAGAAAGGGAGATAGAACATGGAAGACTCCTAACTCTGGGAAACGAACTAGGGGTCGTGGAAGGGGAGGTGGGCGGGGGGTGACTGGGTGGCGGGCACTGAGGTGGGCACTTGATTGGATGAACACCGGGTGTTATTCTGTATGTTGGCAAATTGAACATCAATAAAAAATAAATTTATAAAAGTTTAAAAAATAGAAATACCAACTGTATGGAAGTGCCAATATTTGCAAATTTCTCATACTCAGAAACAAGTTTAAATGGATCCAATCTATGAATGACCTTCTAATCTTAATCTGTTGCAATTCTGGCTTCAAATCCTATTCAATATTCCTATTACACTGCTGCCAAATTAATATTTTTTAAATGTTATTTTCATCCTGTCACTATTCTACAAAAACTCCCAGAGATGTGCAGGTGTCTACTGGTATTTAAAAAAATTCTTTGAATGTGGAACAAAATTCTATATGATTTATCTGAAATTTAAAATTTCAAATATATGCCAAACTACTATTGTTATTGTAGTTCATACTCCCTTTGCTCTGGGCAGCCCCTGGTTATTCCACGTTTTCCTCAGACTCCTGAATTCCTAGGGAACTTTACTAACCACAGGGACCCAATTCAAAAGAGAATTTTTTTTGTTAATGAATTTGGGTTGACATTATCTCCTTTCATGAAACACCTTTCAGTGTTTTTTTCCTCACACTGAGTTAACTAAGCTGACTTGCCATTGTAAACGGTGAGAAGAGGTATTGATAAGAACATACATGCAAATGGTTTCTTCACCTAACACTGAGGTATGGACACTCTCCAAAACGTTTTCATCAAGGTGTCTCTAAATCTTTCCACCAAGAATACATTTTAGTACAGTTAGCTTCTCACTGATTCCCAACTACTGTATAATAGACAAGGCAGATATTAAATTGTTATAAATAGTATGCATCAAATGTCTAAATAGGACATATAGTTGTCCTAGGACAAAAGGGTTATAAAATTTTACTTAGTTGATTGATACATACAGAAGGTAATGAACGGTATTACCAAATATGTCAGTTCCTAAACGGATAATGAAACTGAAGAACTATCTAAATCTTTGAGATTCAGATACTAGCTTGTTATATTAAGTTCTTTCTATTCTCCACTAATTCTATTACTATCACTATTTTTAGTCTTGTTAATGCTCTCTATTTTCTGACTATGCTAATGTTCTATTTAATTTCAGATATTTTGTCTTTCATAGTCATCTATCTTAAGTCTCCTCCTGTGACTTATAAAAATCTTACCTTCCTTCAGGCCAATAAAGGATCTGTGACCCAAGAGTAATTATTAATAGCACTCCCTTTCAGATCCAAAAATTTCCTGTTTGGAATGATAAATTATAGAATTACAATGCATAAAATAATTGAAATCACAGTAATATTTGTTATTCATGGGAGTTTGCAGAAATTTCTTTTTTATTTATTTTTTTTTTTTTTTTTAATTTTATTTATTTATTTATGATAGTCAGAGAGAGAGAGAGAGGCAGAGACACAGGCAGAGGGAGAAGCAGGCTCCATGCACCGGGAGCCCGACGTGGGATTCGATCCCGGGTCTCCAGAATCGCGCCCTGGGCCAAAGGCAGGCGCCAAACCGCTGCGCCACCCAGGGATCCCGAGTTTGCAGAAATTTCAAATTCTCATAACCTCATTATTCTTGAGTACAGTGAATTGATATAATTTTTAAATAATTATAAACAATTAACTTTTCACTTGCATGGAAATCAGTTTGTTTCTTAAGCTATCAATTGTTTTTGTTTTATAATTTCAAGTCATGAATCTCATACTGCATATCATTACAGATTATTAAAAATACTTTAAAAGCTCTTAACTAACTTATAGAATATAATCCCTTCTGTGCCTTTTTAGAATTTATCCCACTACAGTGTCTATAAACACTGAGTTATATTAAAAAAATACCCAATAAGGAAAAACACATTATAGTTGACCCAACAAGTCAAGAAATTTAGGTGATAATCTATTATGTAGAACATACAACTATAGTCAAATGGTTTTTCAAATTCTGTATTGAAGCATTTACTTTATGAAATGAATCTTGGGTACTTTGCCTTCCCAGCATCCATTCTTCATCTTTCTGGAAATAGCATCACAAAATTGCTTTGGAAAATAAGACTTTTCTCATAGACACAATCTTGATAGTACAACAATAATTGTCTTCCTGCTCCTGTTTAACCCAAGATGAGTCAGTCATATGAGTTCTCACTGAAATTTGAATTTTGAACAATAACACAGACACAGGAAATAGATGGCTTTGCATACTCCAAAGAAATTCTCCACTAATGTTTGTTAATTAGACCTACTGATGCCCTAATTATTGCCATTTCTGATATAATGTTCTTCAAGTCACACTTAAATTCTTTGAGGTATTATATATCCTTTCAATAAGTCATTTTCTGTTAATAGGGTGCACTTCTATTGCTTGTCATTGAGGCATCAAATTAGTATACCATAAAACAGAGATGTTTATCATAGAGCAAAACAAATAGTCAATTTCACACATTGCCTTTATATTCTAAATGATTAACTAGACAATTCAGTAAGTAATCTAAGTAAGCTTTTTATTTATTTTTTTTATTTTTATTTTTTTTTTTTAATTTTTATTTATTTATGATAGTCACAGAGAGAGAGAGAGAGGCAGAGACACAGGCAGAGGGAGAAGCAGGCTCCATGCACTGGGAGCCCGATGTGGGATTCGATCCCGGGTCTCCAGGATCGCGCCCTAGGCCGAAGGCAGACGCCAAACCGCTGCGCCACCTAGGGATCCCTAAGTAAGCTTTTTAATGTCATAGTTAAGAGCATGGCATCAAGCCAGATTGTTTGATTTTGAATCATGGATTAACCACTTTGAGCTTTATGACTCAAGCCTTACTCTCAGTGGCTCAATCTCCTCAAAACTCTAACAAGGATAATAATACTTCCTAGAGCTATTTTGAGGAGAAAGTGTGCTAGTAGATTTGAAATTCCTAAAACAGGGCCTGAACATTATATGTAGCTAATAAACAGTAACTGTGTTCTAAAAAATCATTGTACAGAATGGAAGCACATAATCTACCATGAAACGTGTTTCAGGGACTTGTTATGCTAAGGTCACACTGATCTATCCAAGGTTTAAATCTTAAAACTTTATAAAAGTGAAGGCAATGACCCATCCCTGGAATTCTACATTACTAACCTGAAGCATTTATGCTAAATGCAACTAGTTGCATATTATCAGATGTAAACAAAAATTGTGATAAAATCTAGGCAAAATGAATGAGAATCATAATTTCCCCTTAGAGTTATTTAGGAAGCACTTGACAAATTATCTAAGTAGTAGAGTGTATTCCTTTTGAAACATACACATATATATTTTCTTATTATAATTTTCAACAGTACATATGGGACAAAAATAAACATATTTCAATTGCTCCTTAACAGTGCTGTAATTCTTTCATTTGAGACCAAGATGCAAAATACATTTGCAGTTTTTCTAATCATACTTTTCATAGGAAATAAAAATCTTTCACTTAATGAAAAAATACCAAAGTAATAATTCTACTAGTAAGAATTTTGCTATTGTATAATATGCTTATAATTTGCTATTGTTAGAATTGTTATTCATGTGTTTTCATGGAAAAAAGATGACCTCCAACTGAAAGGATGTGCTTAATCTGTTGCAAGGATATTGTAGGTGACAAGTTGTACCCAAAATTTCTGTAATGTTGGTGGTATAAAAGAAAAAAAGTTTCTAATACCGTTTATTCTGTTATGTGTCAAAATAATTTTAACTTGTAAACTTGAGAAATTAACGTTGTTTAGTTGAAATTTAAGATGCGAATCTGTGAAGTTTAAATTAGCCATAGTAGTTGCAGTAATTATTCAAAAGTGGCTGGAGAGAGTTCTGTTTCTCCCTATGGAGAATTACCTTGTATTTGACAACTTCCTTCTGAAAAAAAATAAAAAACTAGAAATGCTGTACCAAATATTAATAACACGGAGAGACACATACACACAGTCCCTGATTTATAATAGTTGACTTATGATTTTTTAAATTAACAATCCTAAAATAGCGATGCAGATTCAGTGGAGACCATACTTTGAATTTTGAATTTTGCTCTTTTACAGGCCTAGAAGTATATGGTAGAATATTCTCTCAAGATGTTGAGCAGCAGCAGGAAACTGAGGTTCCCAGTCAGTCATGTGAGGGTAAGCAATCCATACAGTTACAACCATTCTGTACCCATACAGTCAGCTTTTTTCACTTTCAGTACAGTACTCAATAAACAACATGAAATCCTCAACACTACATTATAAAATAGACTTTGTGTTAGACGATGTTGCCTAGCTGTAGGCTAATGTAATTATTCTGAGCACATTTAAATTAGGCTAGGCTAAGCAATGATATTTGGTAGATTAGAGGAATTAAATGCAATTTTGACTGATGATACTTTTAGCTTACACTTGGGCATGGAATTACAAAGAGATAAATGTTAAATTCAGAACCCCTTGTAAACTTGAAACAAATCAAAAGTGATGGCAAGGAATTTGTGGAACTGATCACAGCATTTTGGGTTGCATTCTATAGCAGAGACAAAAATAAAGTTATTGTCATACAATATGAAGGATCTGTAGGCTACACCCTAGGCTTTCAGTTGAGATTTGTGGGGATAACAACTAGAAATAATGGCAACTGGAAATGAATCAGATCTTATAATTGATGATATACAAAATCAATTAATCCCTGATTGGATTAATATTATTTGCTCTCAGCCTGTCCTGTGATTCTGAGAAGCTAAGAAAAGTTTTCAGCAACCTCAAAAGTTTCAGGTGACAAAAATTTGTGTTCAAGAAAAAAATTTTTTTTAAAGATTTTATTTATTTATTCATGAGAGACACAGAGAGAGAGAGAGAGAGAGGCAGAAACACAGGCAGAGGGAGAAGCAGGCTCCATGCAGGGAGCCTGACAAGAGACTCGATCCCAGGTCTCCAGGATCACACCCTGGGCTGAAGGCAGTGCTAAACCGCTGAGCCACCCAGGCTGCCCCATGTGTTAAAGAAAATTATGCTTTCAGCCATGACAAAAGACCTAGTATTAGATGAACAATCCAATCCAAATGATAAAATCTAGATTAAATATATGAAACAACTGAGAGTGTCAGAGAAAAACCAAGCCATTTATAACTTAAGGATCTAAAAATCCATAGAAAAGAATGGAGTGCCACAATGACTTCCACATTCTATTTCATATTTTTCATCATGGCTTTTGCCAATGTCTAGTTTAGAGAATAGAGATCAATGAGGATCTGTGACAATCTGATAGGGGATTGAAAACCTAGAGTTCAGAACTCTCAAAGAAACTAGAACTTGAAGGAGTCTCCAGAGGTGTGTAATTAAAATTTCAAGTGAAATTTCATTTTCAGGACTTACCTTAGCTCCTGTGCTGGAGACTTATAAGACAAGACTAAGAATATAAGCAAACAAAAACATCTTGGAGACTAAACCCTGATTGGGGATTTCAGCAGTCTTGCCACTCCGAGAAGGCAGAATTTAGAGTTTCTGAGATGGCAATTTCCAGGATCTCTGGTAATTCTAGAAACTTTCTTTCTGATGAGAGCATAGAATGGTTGACCTCTAGAATAAAGAGGATTTCTAGAGGCAGGAAAAATAAATTGGCTACTACGAGTCTTTTTATTTTTTTTTAAGATTTTATTTATTTATTCATGAGAGACAAAGAGAGAGAGAGAGAGACAGGCAGAGGGAGAAGCAGGCTTCTCACAGGGAGCCTGCCGTGGAACTCGATCCCGGGTCTCCAGGATCATGCCCGGGCGGAAGGCGGTGATAAACTGCTGAGCCACCGGGGCTGCCCACGAATCAGTCTTAACAAAGCATAAAACCTATGTTCAATCTCATCATAATGATTTTCCAATATCCCATCATCCTATTAAAACTTGACAATTAATAACTTTTTATAAGCAAAATACAACAATCAAAGCTCATTAGGAGTGCCAAGAGAGAGGACCAAGTGATGGAAAACAAAAGAAACAAATAACCAAAGCAAAAAGAAAATAGCAACAAACAAAAACAACCACGGCCACCTAAATAATGGATATGTCAGAGAATCTTTTAAAAGACTGAGAAACATGTTCAAGGAAATATAGTGAATTGAAAGCTCTTAAGTTAATGAAAATGTACATGAAAGAGTCAAATAGAAAATTTAGAATAGAAAATACAAGTAAAATTAAGAATGATGGTTACTAGGTGAGAGGATGTAGGGGAAATGGGGAGATGTTCATTAAAGGATACAATGTTGCAATTAAGTATGATGAATAAATTGACAGATCTGACACAAAGCATGAAGATTATAGTTAAAAATACTGTATTGAATATCAAAAATTTAATAGTAGAGTAGATTTCACGTGCTCTTCATCACACACAAAAATTGGTAACTCTGTGAGAAGAAGATATGTTAATTAGCTAGATTGTAATAATCGCTTCACTGACTATATGTATGTTATATGTATGTCAAATCATGAGGGATGCCTGGGTGGCTCAGCAGCTGAGCTTCTGCCTTTGGCTCAGGGCATGATCCTGGGGTCCTGGGATTGAGTCCCACATCGGGCTCTCTTCATGGAGCCTGCTTCACCCTCTGCCTGTGTCTCTGCCTCTCTCTCTCTGTTTCTTTCATGAATAAATAAATAAAATCTTTAAAAGAAAAAAAAACAAATAATTTTGTACACCTTAAATGTATATAATTTTATGCATTTAAAATAAGTATTGATATAATAACAGATTTGTCATAATAGAAGAAAGGATTAGTGAAACTAAAGATACCAGAATATATTAAATCTGAAGTTTAGAGAAATTTTAAAAAGTAAAATGCAGAAAATTAATACATGTTCTATACAGAGTTAAAAAAATTAATGTGAATATAATTGGAATCCTCTTAAGTGAAGAAACAGAGAATGGCTCAAAAGCATTATTACAAGAAATAACATGTGAAAATGATGAAAGCAATAAAACATTAATTATCAAAGCTCAGTGAAACCCAAATAAAAAACATGAGGAAAACTACACCAGAACATTGGTAAAATTGAAGATATAGACAATTAGAACAAAAATAACACTAACAACTATATTGATAGCAGGAATGACAAAAACAAAGAGAAAAATTATTCTTTAAAGTCTTGAAAAACAAAAACTTGACAGCTTGAAATCTATAGCTAGGAAAATTTTTCTTTAAAATACACATTAAATAATGGTATTTTATACAAACTAAAAATGATATAAATTATTCCCAGGATACTTCCATTAAAAGCAAAACCTTTGGTATGTCTGGGTGACTCAGTCGGTTAAGTGTCTGTCTGCCTTCAGCTCCAGTTGTGACTTCAGTGTCCTGGGATGGAGTTCCACATCAGGGTCTCTGCTCAGCGGGGAATCTGCTTGTCTCTCTTTCTCTGCTCCTTCTCTCTCTCTCTCTCTCACTCACTCTCTCTTAAATAAATCAATAAATTTAAAAAAATAAAAGAAAAAATCTTTTATGCTGCCTTTACGAGATTTTAATTGTAAGGTGACAAAAAAAATAGGTAAAAATGATGTCAGTGTCTGTAATATTCTTTCTGTTAAGCAGTTCAAATTCTTACCTTTCAAATATAATTTATAACAGATACTTGGTAGAAGACTGACTTCTCCTGCCTTTCATCTCATGATTAGTACCCCTTAAAAACGACCTGGTGCACCATTACAAAAGCACCAGTACTTCAATCTTAGTTGTTTTCCAGAAACATCCCTTACAGAAGACTTTCTGTTAAAGATATTGGGTGCAAATTCATATTAAATACCCTTCTTAAAAAAATAAATTAAATTAAATAAATAAATAAATAAATAAATACCCTTCTTCATGAATTAATAATTCATAATGCTTTCTCTTCTGAACCTATTATATCATCATTGGTTAAGCCTCATGAGAGAGCTGATGATGTTTAAGTAGGTAGAGGAGCAGTTTAAAAGTGGACATTTTCTTATTTTAAGTCTTCCATTACCTTATTAGGATTACTTTCAATATGTGGTTTTTATTGTAGTAATTCTTTAAAACCACTTCTATTTTTTGTGATTTTTTTTCTGGGTGTATTCCTATACCCTAGTTAATGTAATTAGGCACAAGAAAGCTGCATTATCTCATAATATGCTGACTCAGATTACATAAAATTTGCAAAATTTGCAATATGCAGATTAAAATATAAATTATACATTAATCAGAGTTATCAAGTTAAAGATTATGACTAATAATTATAAAACTCCTTTAAAAAGATGGTAAGGATCATGTATGAGTTAAAAGAATATTTATGAATTACTCAACAATCAAATACATTTTTAAAATAAAGAAAATAAAATTGAAATATATGAAATTTTGCGACCATGGTCTTTTTCTTAGTCAGTTTGCCATTTATGAGTTCTCTCTCCCCCCACTCCTTCTGCTAATATTACTGTAATTAGGTAACAACCTCTAACCTATTCAAAGTGTGGATAATGTAGTGTGCTTTTGTAATTTTTTAAGAAAAATACTGGGTCTGAAAATCAAGTGAATAATCAAGTACTAGACATTTTATGAAGGAACGAAGAAATGAATACAGTAATTGCCTACTGAAGCATTCTCTTGAAATGGATGTAGTGAAATGTTTCAAAGTATAAAAATTGTATTTGTTACTTTCTTTTGAAGAAGGACATGAAATTTATAGACAACTCTTTTGGAGTAGGTTAATTGTAGGTTAATTCCAGTGCAAGTTAATTTTTACAATCCTACAAGCTCCAAAAGTCAGGAATATAAAAAGTAAATGATGGAGAGGAAAAAAAGTCTGATTGCTTATGAACTTGTAGCTATAATACAATCAAATTCCTTTTTTATCTCATGTAATTCCAGCCTTTGTTAGTACACATTTATCAATTTAACCACAAATACAATAATTATTATCAATAATTAATTCAATAAATGTTCATTAAATTCCCATAGATGTATTATGCTTTTTCTCTGTGTTGTGACTAATATACTATTATCTAACATATTACACATATAGGTAAACTATATATTTCTTGACATAAAGATACCTTTTAATAGTTTTTCCTTGTTTCTCCCTTAGATATTTCTATAATCCTAACACATTACAAGGAAATAACTGTTTCAAGAAAATTTCTAAAATATGGATAAATCTTAAACATAAAATCATGAAAACCATTTAAAATTAATTTTGTTCACAATAAACTAAAAATAGTATTTTTTAGAATAAATGGTATTAGTAATGTGCTTATTGATTTTCTATGAAAATGATTACTACGTTTGTTTTGCATTATTATACTTAACTTTAAACATCCTAGTTTAAACTAAATAATACTAAACATTGAATTGCTATATCAAACATATGTTTAATATATATGTGTATTAAATATATAAAATTCTGTAATTTTTTAGTTTACATTTTTATTTAAATTCCAGTTAGTTAATATATAGTGTTATATCAGTTTCAGGTATATGTAGAATTTAGGGATTCATCACTTCCATATACAACACTCAGTGCTCATCATAAGTGCCCTCTTTAATACCCACCACACATTTAACCCTAAGGCTGCCCACCTTCATTCCAGCAACCTTCAGTTAGTTCTCTATAGTTAAGCGTCTGTTTCTTGGTTTGCCTCTCTCTTTCTCCTTTTTTCCCTTTGCTCATTTGTTTTTCTTAAATACCACATATGAGTGAAATCATATTTGTCTTTCTTTGACTGAATTATTTCACTTAGCATAATACTGTCTAGCTCCACCTGTGTTATTACAAATGGGAAGATTTCATCTTTTATGGCTGAATAATATTTTATATATATCACGTCCTCTTTATACTTTCATCAATCAATGGACATTTGTGCTGTTTCCATATCTTGATCATAAATATAAGGGTGTATGTATCCCTTTGAAGTTTTTGTATTCTTTGGGTAAATACCCAGTAGTGCAATACTGGATCATAGGTTAGTTCCATTTTTTACTTTTTGAAGACCCTCCTTACTGTCTTCCACAGTGGCTACACCAATTTGCATTCCCACCAACAGTTCTTTTTTTGCCACATCCTCACCAACACTTGTTGCTCCTTGTGTTTTTCATTGTAGCCATTCAGACAGGGGTGAGGTGATATCTCATTGTGGTTTTGATTTGCATTTCTCTGCTAATGAGTGATATTGAGAATCCTTCCATGTGTCTGTTGACTATCTGTGTGTCTTCTTTGGAGAAATGTCTATGTCTTCTGGTATTTTTTAATTGGATTATTTGTGGTTTGTTGGCATTGAGTTGTATGAGTTCTTTATATTTTGGATACTAACCTTTTATTGGATATGTCATTTGGAAATATATTCTCCCATTCAGTTGTTGTCTTTTAGTTGTGTTGGTTGTTTCCTTTACTGTGAAGAAGCTTCTTTTTTATGTAGTCCCAGTAGTATATTTTTACTTTTGTTTTTCTTGCCTCAGGAGACATCTAAAAAAGTGTTGTTACAGCTATATAAGAGAAATTACTGCCTGTTCTCTTTTCTAGGATTTTTATGGTTTCAGGACTCAAATTTAGTCCTTAATCCATTTTGAATTTATTTTTGTGTATGGTATAAGAAAGTAGTCCAGTTTCATTCTCTTGCATGTAGCTGTCCAGTTTTTCCAATACCATTTATTGAAGAGAGTGTGATTTCCCCATTGGATATTCTGCTTTCTTTGTCAAAGATTACTTAACCATATAATTACAAGTTTATTTCTGGGTTCTCCATTCTGTTCTATTGATTTATGTGTCTATTTTGTGCCAGTACCATACTGTTTTGATTACTCCAGCTTTGTAGTATATGGTGAAGTCTGGGATTCTGATACCTTGTTTTGTTCTTTCACAAGATTGCTTTCAGTATCAGCATCTTTTGTGGTTCCATACAAATTTTAGGATTGTTCTGTGCGAAATGCTATTTGATAGAAATGGCTTTAAATCTGTAGATTGCTTTGGGTAGTACAGACATTTTAACAATATAGGTTCTTCCATAACACTCCTGGATTTTTCTCAGAAATTCAATAAAATTTATTTTATATATTAAAAGTTGTAAAATACTTTTATTCAGTAATGAGAAGCATAACAGAAATATTATTTTTCAAAGAATGTGTGATTAAAGCAAAAAAGAATAAAAATATTTCCACAAAACTTAATAATTTATTAAAAATTCATTATTTTGATTAGCATATGATTGATTATTTATTCCTTAAACTTTGATTATTTTTTTGGTTATAAAAAATATTTGGCTATTAGAAATTAAAAAAAAACAAGCAAGATGGCATAAATTTCACTATTGCTAATTTAGGGAAGATGACCTTTAATTTTTTTTTAATATGCTTCAATGTCCTTTCTATGCCCAGATGTTTATGTGTATTTAGTGCTATGTAGGGCAGCAAATCTTTAATGCTTATTAAATTTTTAGGACAGGCACTGTTCTGAATGGCATAGACATATTAGTATTCATTATCCTACCCATCTTACAAATGGAAATTGTGGTACAGAAAGTTTAAGAATTTGCTTGAAGTTGATTAATGAGAAAAAGGCCAATATTTAAAGGGAAGCCCTCAAAGTTTTTGCTACTGAAAACTGTTGTGTCTCTCATTCAGAAATATTATTTTTATTTTTTTATTTTTATTTAATAATAAATTTATTTTTTTATTGGTGTTCAATTTGCCAACATACAGAATAACAACCAGTGCTCATCCCGTCAAGTGCCCACCTCAGTGCCCGCCACCCAGTCACCTCCACCCCCCCATCCTCCTCCCCTTCCACCACCCCCTAGTTCGTTTCCCAGAGTTAGGAGTATTCATGTTCTGTCTCCCTTTCTGATATTTCCTACCCGTTTTTCTGCCTTCCCTTCTATTCCCTTTCACTATTATTTATATTCCCCAAATGAATGAGACCATATAATGTTTGTCCTTCTCCGATTGACTTATTTCACTCAGCATAATACCCTCCAGTTCCATCCACGTTGAAGCAAATGGTGGCTATTTGTCATTTCTAATGGCTGAGTAATATTCCATTGTATACATAAACCACATCTTCTTTATCCATTCATCTTTTGATGGACACCAAGGCTCCTTTCACAGTTTGGCTATTGTGGACATTGCTGCTAGAAACATCAGGGTGCAGGTGTCCCGGCATTTCATTGCATCTGCATCTTTGGGGTAAATCCCCAACAGTGCAATTGCTGGGTCGTAGGGCAGGTCTATTTTTAACTCTTTGAGGAACCTCCACACAGTTTTCCAGAGTGGCTGCACCAGTTCACATGCCCACCAACAGTGTAAGAGGGTTCCCTTTTCTCTGCATCCTCTCCAACATTTGTGGTTTCCTGCCTTGTTAATTTTCCCCATTCTCACTGGTGTGAGGTGGTATCTCATGGTGGTTGTGCTTTGTATTTCCCTGATGGCAAGTGATGCAGAGCATTTTCTCATGTGCATGTTGGCCATGTCTATGTCTTCTTCTGTGAGATTTCTGTTCATGTCTTTTGCCCCTTTCATGATTGGATTGTTTCTTTGGTGTTGAGTTTAATAAGTTCTTTATAGATCTTGGAAACTAGCCCTTTATCAGATACGTCATTTGCAAATATCTTCTCCCATTCTGTAGGTTGTCTTTGAGTTTTGTTGACTGTATCCTTTGCTGTGCAAAAGCTTCTTATCTTGAAGAAGTCCCAATAGTTCATTTTTGCTTTTCTTTCTTTTGCCTTCATGGATGTATCTTGCAAGAAGTTACTGTGGCCGAGTTCAAAAAGGGTGTTGCCTGTGTTCTCCTCTAGGATTTTGATGGAATCTTGTCTCACATTAAGATCTTTCATCCATTTTGAGTTTATCTTTGTGAATGGTGAGAGAGAGTGGTCTAGTTTCATTCTTTTGCATGTGGATGTCCAATTTTCCCAGCACCATTTATTGAAGAGACTGTCTTTCTTCCAATGGATAGTCTTTCCTCCTTTATCGAATATTAGTTGCCCATAAAGTTCAGGGTCCACTTCTGGATTCTCTATTCTGTTCCACTGATCTATGTGTCTGTTTTTGTGCCAGTACCACACTGTCTTGATGACCACAGCTTTGTAGTACAACCTGAAATCTGGCATTGTGATGCCCCCAGGTATGGTTTTCTTTTTTAAAATTCCCCTGGCTATTCGGGGTCTTTTCTGATTCCACACAAATCTTAAAATAATTTGTTCTAACTCTCTGAAGAAAGTCTATGGTATTTTGATAGGGATTGCATTAAATGTGTAAATTGCTCTGGGTAACATTCACATTTTCACAATATTAATTCTGCCAATCCATGAGCATGGAATATTTTTCCATCTCTTTGTGTCTTCCTCAATTTCTTTCAGAAGTGTTCTATAGTTTTTAGGGTATAGATCCTTTATCTCTTTGGTTAGGTTTATTCCTAGATATCTTATGCTTTTGGGTGCAATTGTAAATGGGATTGACTCCTTAATTTCTCTTTCTTCAGTCTCATTGTTAGTGTATAGAAATGCCACTGACTTCTGGGCATTGGTTTTGTATCCTGCCATGCTACCAAATTGCTGTATGAGTTCTAACAATCTTGGGGTGGAGTCTTTTGGGTTTTCTATGTAGAGTATCATGTCATCAGAGAAGAGGGAGAGTTTGACTTCTTCTTTGCCAATCTGAATGCCTTTAATGTCTTTTTGGAGATGTTGTGCCTAGAAGACCTATCGAGTGTAGAAAACGCTAGATTGAAGTCACCAAGTATAAGTGTATTATTATCTAAGTATGTCTTAATTTTGGTTATTAATTGATATATTTGGCAGCTCCCACATTCGGGGCATATATATTGATGATTGTTAAGTCCTCTTGTTGGATACATCCTTTAAGTATGATATAGTGTCCATCTTCATCTCTCACTACAGTCTTCGGGGTAAATTTTAGTTTATCTGATATAAGGATGGCTACCTCTGCTTTCTTTTGAAGACTATTTGAATGGTAAATAGTTCTCCAACCTTTTATTTTCAGGCTATAGGTGTCCTTCTGTCTAAAATGAGTCTCTTGTAGACAGCAAATAGATTGGTCCTGCTTTTTTATCCAGTCTGACACCCTGCGCCTTTTGATGGGGTCATTAGGGCCATTCACGTTCAGAGTTACTATTGAAAGATATGAGTTTAGTGTCATCATGATATCTATTCAGTCCCTGTTTTTGTGGATTGTCCCATTGGACTTCTTAAATGGGAATTTTGAGAGTCCCCCTTAAAATGAGAACCTTGCTGGATAAAGTATTCTTGGTTGCATGTTTTTCTCATTTAGTACCCTGACTATATCCTGCCAGCCCTTTCTGGCCTGCCAGGTCTCTGTGGGGAGGTCTGCTGCTGCCCTAATACTTCTCCCCATAAAAGTCAGGGATTTCTTGTCTCTTACTGCTTTAAGGATCTTCTCTTTATCTTTGGAATTTGCAAGCTTAACTATTAAATGTCGAGGTGTTGAACGGTTTTTACTGATTTTAGGGGGGTGGGTATCTCTCTATTTCCTGGATCTGAATGCCTGTTTCCCTTCCCAGATTAGGAAAGTTTTCAGCTATGATTTGTTCAAATACATATTCTGGCCCTCTGTCCCTTTCGGAGCCCTTGGGAACCCCAATTAAACGTAGGTTTTTCTTCCTCAGGCTGTCACTGATTTCCGTTAATATATCCTCATGATCTTTTAATTTTTTGTCTCTTTTTTCCTCAGTTTCCCTCTTTGCCATCAACTTGTCTTCTATGTCACTCAGTCCTTCTTCCACCTCGTTAACCCTCGTCATTAGGACTTCTAGTTTGGATTGCATCTCATTCAATTGATTTCTAATTTCTGCCTGATTGGATCTAAATTCTGCAGTCATGAAGTCTCTTGAGTCCTTTGTGCTTTTTTCTAGAGCCCCCAGTAGCTGTATCATAGTGCTTCTGAATTGGATTTCTGACATTGAATTGTAATCCAGATTTTGTAACTCTGTGGGAGAGAGGACTGTTTCTGATTCTTTGTTTTGAGGTGAGGTTTTCCTTCTAGTCATTTGCTCAATGCAGAGTGGCCAAAAACAAGTTGTATTGGGAAAAGGAGAAAAAGAGAGGAGAGAAGAAGGAAAGAAAAGAGAAAAAAATAAAAGAAGAAAAAAAGGAAAAAAAAAAAGAAGAAAAAGATAAAGAAAAAGAAAGAAAGGGAAAAAAGGGTGGGGGAAGCAAACAAATCAAAAAGCAAAACAAAACAAAACAAAAAACAAACAAACAAAACAAAAAACCCACGGGGGAGTATCTTCTGCTTCTGTGTACTTTAAGTCCCTTGACTTCCCCTGGAACTTGTCCGTCTAGCTGGTCTTCTGGGGGAGGGGCCTGTTGTGCTGATTTTCAGGTGTTAGCACTTGGGGGAGCTGCTCTGCCCCTGCTGGTGCAGGGCTCAGTGGGGGTTATTTACCCCATGAGGCCCCAGGAGCAACAGCCCTAGTGGCGGGGCCAGCTCTGGAGCCCTGGAGTCAGCTCCCGCAGTAACCCCGGAGCTCTCCGTCTGCAGGGCCTGGAGGCTCCGGGCGGGGTCGCTGATCTGCTCAGCTCGGGGCAGGAGCGTCCTCGCTGTCCTGGGCCCTCCCGGCCTCTGCCTGTCCGGGGGAAGGCCGGATCCTGGGCTGTTGGATTCGCGCTCCCGCCCCGCAGCCCCCTCCGCGGAGCCGCCCCCGAGCCCCCCGAGCTGCTCCCGCCCCGCAGCCCCCCCCCGCGGAGCCGCCCCCGAGCCCCCTGAGCTGCTCCCGCCCCGCAGCCCCCTCCGCGGAGCCTGCCCCCGAGCCCCCCCGAGCTGCTCCGGTCCCGCCGTGTGCGCTGCAGCCCTTAGGGAGCTCGGCCGCGGGGTGTGGGGCTCTCCCGGGGCGCAGGTGTCTGCTAGTGTCCCCGGGAGCCCGAGGGCATCCCCGCCCTCCTGGGTCCTGCTCCAGCTCCCCGCGAGCCCCTTTCCGCCCGGGAAGGTCGGTGCAGCTCCTGCTCCTCCGGGACGGGGCTCTCCTGTCCTGGGGACTCTCGCCCCTGGCCTTAGCCTGGCTCCTAGCGGGGCCCCTCCCCCTTGGAGGCCTTTTGTTTCTTTATTTCTTTTTCCCCGTCTTCCTACCTTGATAGAAGCGCGAACTCTTCTCACTGTAGCATTCCAGGTGGTCTCTCTTCAAATCTCAGTCTGACTTCATAGATTTTCAGGTGATTTGAAGGTTATCTAGGTAATTTGGTGGGGACAGGTGATTTGGGGACCCTACTCTTCCACCATCTTGCCCCTTCCCCCCGAATCTTATTGTTATTTTTAAAAATCACATTATAATCTAGATATTATTTTATAACTAACTATAATCAATCCTTTCAACATTGTTGGTTATATAAACTATTCCAAATCATTTTATCATTGAATATTTGAGTTATTTTCAACTTTTTGGTATTGTTTAAAAACAGAGAAGGAGGGATCCCTGGGTGGTGCAGAGGTTTAGCGCCTGCCTTTGGCCCAGGGCGCGATCCTGGAGACCCGGGATCGGATCCCACGTTGGGCTCCCACTGCATGGAGCCTGCTTCTCTGTCTGCCTCTCTCTGTCTCTCTCTATCTCTCTGTGTGACTATCATAAATAAATAAAAAATTAAAAAAAAAAACAGAGAAGGAATAAAGTATTTAAAAGGAAAGAGAACCAAAATATTAAAAATTATATCTAATATGGAAAATTCATAAGTTTTATACAAGGAAGACATTTTCTCAAGTTTAGAAAACATAAAAACATTAAAACAAACAAAAAATTAATTTTTGGTCAACATGCCACTTCAAAAACTTGTTTACTTATTTACTAAATTTGTGCAAAATTATTATATTTCAAACACTTTATCCTTCTCCCCAAATATGTTAAAATATGGAATAAGTAACTTTTTTAAAAAAGATTTTATTTATTTATTCATGAGAGACACAGAAAGAAAGGCAGGGACTTAGGCAGATGGAGAAGCAGTCTTCATGCAAGGAGCCCAATGCAGGATTCAATCCTGGGATTCCGGGATCACACTCTGAGCTGAAGACAGATGCTCAACCGCTGAGCCACCCAGGCATCCCAGTAACTTTCATTTTTATATCATGTCATATCCTGTAAAATACTTCACATATGGCATAGAGTCTTCTATATGTAAAATCAGTCAATGAGGCATTACAAACAGTACTTTTCAGATCAGAATGAAGGATGCAGTGAAGATCTACTTTGTTCCTTGGCATATGACTAATTAGTAATGAAATCAGCAAAGCAATTATGCCTTCCTGACTTATTAGGTCTAATTTCATATAAAATCAATCTAATATGTATTAACACAAACAACAAGTATTTAGAAAAAGCCAAAACAAAGACTTGAATAGCTCAATCTTTAGAAAAAATACAGACAATAATTTGTATGGATATATTAGAGGAGTACCAATTATATTGCAAGAATGACTCATTTACTTATAATAAAAAAAACCTGTAATACAAAAACATAATATTAGCTAACTTTCATTTAGCAGATGCCAAATATCAGACTTTCCTTAAGAATGTTATATAATTCAGTTATATATTAACTCAGTTCTTCCATAGTACAAATGCCTTGTTTGAAGTGAAAATTACTTGGAATGGATGTCCCAGAGGTGTCATGAATGGCTGAATTAAAGTAATTGTGGATTAAAGATATGTACTCATATATAAAACAATCAAATATTGACTTAATAAATGATACTCTTTCAAACAAGTACTCTCAATAAGAAGTTTAATCTTCAGGGATACTGTATTAGGGAGAATAAGGAAAATAATATATCATAACAAGAAGGGATATATCATGTATTATGTCCAAGAAGGATGATAAAGGGGAATTATTTGTTAATCTTAATGTCTGAGATATGTGTCAATAATTTGGATATTGTACAAGTAATGATTTTATTGACCATTAACTAAATGGGCATGCAATGAATCATATTTTTGCCACACCACACTCAGTGATCCTTTTAAAACCTAAAAGAGATCTTGTCTTCTTTTACCTAATACCTTCCAATGGTCTTACATTTCCCTGAAAATAAAATCCTAATTCCTTAGAGTGGCTTACAAAATGCTACAAAAACTGTTACTGCTTTTTATTATTTGTTGCTTACTCCACTCTGGTCATACTGTTCCTGCTAGTGTTCAAATGTGAAAAATATTCCTGCCCCAGGAGCTTCTCTTTAGTTGTCCCTTTTCTTTGAGAAACCTCTGATTCCAGATATGTATTTATCTGCTTGACAAATTTCCAAATTTGCTTCACTTTGACCTTTGTTCAGATGTCACTTTTTTTTGTAAAGCTTTGTCTGGCTAAACTACAATACAGCACTTACAAATCCATATCATCAATCAAAGCTGATATCTCTTCTTTCATTCTCTCTCTCTCAGTAGATAGACAGAGACAGACAGACAGGCATATAGGTATATTTGCATTATTTTCCAATATATGAATTGTAAAACCTAATAGAAACATAACTCTCACACTCAAGGTTGATAACCTGTGTTCAACGGAGATCAAGACTAGAATGACTGCTAACTGACCATGATTTCCAAGAGATATAATAAATAACAGCTAAACAAGGTGTTACTCCATTATGTAATTGTAAAAACTTGACAGCTGATAAGCAGAAATCTGATATTAACCATCACAGTGAAAATTCAGTCCATCACTTACTTCCTACAACAGAATCCATTCACAGTTCCAGAGCCCATTATTTGAAGGACAAATATTACCTTGAGAAAGGATGTTGCAACTCCACCTAAAGCTGTGCATTAACTATTTCTCTCATACTTTTTAAAGAGACTAGCAATGGTTTTCCAAGGTAAATATATAGTTGGAAAATGAGATATCACAACTTTTCAAGGCAACTTAAGTATTAAGTCTGAGCTAGTACTAATGCCTTTCATGACCCAAAACACTATTGTGATCAAAATTAGAGTAGGAATTAGTGAATATCATTAGTGACAGTTTTGCAGGGAGTCTAAAGGGATCTTGTGTTTATTTTCCTCATTCATTAATATATCATTGGACATATATAGTTACCAGAAGGTAGAACTCTAATATTTGCTCCTGATCTGAAGAATAAAGGTAATTGTGACAGGAAGACCCAGTGGAAACACACAATAATGTTAACTAATCATGCCATGATAGTAACTAAAAATCAGTGGTGCATTATGGAAATAATTGTAGGAGCAACTGTCACCAGTGAAGATGTGAAATTTGCAAAGTTTGTTGTCCTATCGCATCCCTGTTAAATTTACTTGTTTGTCCTCTATAAATCCAGCTGTATTGTAGATGACTGCATACTACCATGGATTTAATAAGATTGTAGTCTCAAATTCAGTAACTGTAGAGTATGTAATATATTTATTGGAGCAACACAACACATCTCTGGCACCTGATATATGAATATTTATTGGCTAATATTTTTATTTCTATATCCACCATTAGGGAAGATCAAAATCACTTGGCTCTTATATGACAAAGACTGAAGTATGCTTTTATTTACTTAAATCAGAACTGTTAGCAATCTGGCTTTCTGTCATAATGTATTTCACAGGGACCTTGATCATATTATCATTCTGTATATTTCATAATATTAAACTGAAATTATAACATCGTATTAGCTGGACATCATGCTAATTAGACAACATTAGCTGGTGATTAAGAAATTGCAATTAAGTAAGACATCTTTATAGGAAACATGTGGAACAGAAGTAGAAAATAAGGCAATGGGAATTAGGAAACCTACTATTTGGTAATGTTTTTAAGAGTCAAGTTACAACACATAGCATGGTATCTCTGCTAGGTAAAAGACACATTGCTGACTCTTGGATATCCTACCACTAAGAAAGATGCATAACACTTGTTAAGCTTCTTTATTTACCTTTCAGAAATATCTCATCTAATCTTGGATATACTAATCTAATCTATTATTGAATTATCTGGAAAGTTAAAGTTTTGAGTGGAGTCCAGAATAAGAAATTATTCCCTATAAGGTCCAGACTGCAGTACAAGTCATTTTGCTCTTTGAGCCTTATGCTTTCACAAATATGATCGAGCTAAAAATATCTGTGGTTGGTTTCAAGGTTTCCTTTGATAATTCTGGTAAATCCCAATAGAAGAGGTGAAGTTCAGAACTTGTATTCATTATCTATTGCTGTATAAAAACCTCAGATTACCTCAAATGTGCGATAACCAGGAAATATTTACTATTTCATGGCTTTTGTGGGTCAAGAACCTGACTATGGTATTTCTAGGTACCTATGTTTCAATCTCTCTCACAAGTCTCTAGCCAGGGATGGAAGATCATCTGAAGGTTTAATAAAAAATAAGACTGCCAAGTTTATTCTCATGGCTATTGTCCGCATTCAGTTTCTTATGAATTGTTGGACTAAGGACCTCAATTCCTGACTAGCTATTAGCCAGAGCCCTCCTTTGCCATTGGACCTCTTGATAGAGCAACTTTCAACATGGTAGATCATTTCCCCTCTGGGCAAGTGAGAGATAGAGTGAGAGAAAGCACATAGGATGGAATCCTGAGTCTCTTGGTAATATAATCTCAGAAAGTATTTTCCACAAGCTTTTATGCAGTACATTCATCATAGTGAGTCACAAGATTAAGTTCATACTCAAGGTGATAGCATTAGACAATAGTGGAAATATCAGTAGACAAAAATAATTCATGGCCATCTTTGAAGCTGCTTAGTATATATATCTTAGAGGTTTGGAGCAAAGCTATCATTACTTCTGCAGTAGAGAAATGTGTTCTGTTAAAAAATACATATAGTATGCCAGAAGATCCCTGGTTTGAAGTGATAACATTAAATGATCATACATTCTGAGCTGCTTATTAGGAATTAGATATTATCTGATTTACTGTGTCAAAAGACTGAGAGTGTACATTAAGGATAGGGATTCAAGCAGGCCCAGAAGGTGATTCTTCTGTCATAAGCACAATCTAAACATTTATGTACTATTTTTAAAAACATTTATGAACTATTGATAACACAGCATCCTACACATTATCTTTGATCAAAGGTGTCATTACTCAAAAAAGGAGGTAACAAAGGATCATGGAAGTCAGATTTCTATATACCCAATCATACAGAAATAGTAGTCCTGATATAAAACAGATCACACTTTTGAAGACTCAGCTAAGGAACTCTGCACTGTGGTGTCACCGCCCTCCAGGAATGCAGCATAGGAAGCTGAATATGATTCATGTTCAAATAAAGTTGTCCCAAAGGAAACTTCAACAAAACACTGATAGAGACTCATGAGTAAAGGTATTACCTTGGTTGGAATAGCTATGAGCCATGATTTCAGTTTTGCATTGTTTCCCAGAAAATCTCGGGATTATGAAGTCACCCTTAGTGATGGCTGACTTGACAACACTCATGTCATAAGCTACTTTCTTTTCTTTAACTTTATACTTCACTGTGGTTCTCAAATCTTCAAAATAAACTATTAATGACTGAACTCTTGTCTTGAGGTGTGCATTACTGGGAATCTAAACCAAGACAAACAATATCTAGTGGACCAGATATAATCAGTGAGTATGGTGGAGGTAATGACCCATAAAGTGAACAGTCAAAAATAAAAAATAGGAAATGGGAGGGAACTATGCAGAGATAATCACCTTGCATTATCTCTTCCACATACAGGTTCAAGATGCATTTCCTTCATTTAATCATTTTATAGAACTCCCACATGACAACCAAACATTTACTTTGCTTGCATGGCTCACTTTCAAATGTAAACCAACGTCAAAATTCATCTTAACTCAATGCTTAATATCTTTCCATGACTGACATCCATCTATCTTACTTTTTCTCACTGCTAAAGGCTTTTATTTATATGATATATTGTATAATACTTTAATAATTTTTATTCTCATTTCAGCTTTAATTTAAGAATATAAACAAGGAAATGATGGTTTTGCATCCTGAGAGAAGGATCTTAATTGGCAACTTAATATCAATATGTACCATTAGGAATATTTTACAAAGAAAATAACAACCACAGTATTAGAGGGTCTTGAATCTTATGGTATATGAATGATACAGATGCAAAGTCTGACAGTGTGTGGCAAATACACACAGAATCTAAGTTTGTCTTTGGCTAGTCTTGAATATGATACATATGAGCTATAAAATGTTTTATAAAATTGAATTTTAGAAAATATGTGAACTTATAAAAATATTTTATGAAATATGTTATAATATGCCTTGAAGAGTTAATCTATTAGAAAATGATGACCTTAACTACTAACCTAGTTGTATTTTGAACTTGAAATTCTAGCTATCTAAAATTATGAAAAATGCCTAGTGTTATTATTTATCTTTAAAAAAGATCCATTGGGCCTCCTTAAATGTTATATTAACTTTATAAAATAGTCTTTGGATTATAGGTTTTCACTCAATTTATAATTTCTGAATGCTGGAACACAAACAAAAAATAAATTATTTTTGCATTAATAAAATAAACATATTTTTAAGAATTTAAATCATTTGAGATTATTAACATATTTTTAAAATATATTCCATTTGACCATATTATAATACTATACAGGGTTATCTTTGTTAAATATGAACTCATTTGTATAAAACTCAATGAGTAAGCAGTAGTGCATATTTTATTTAAGAACACAAAGTAATACAAATACACTCATATGTATGTATATATTTACTTCTGCCCTTTTCCAGAAAGGTTATGAAACAGCATACAGAAATAAGTACAGTTCCATCAAATAAAACAATCAAAATAAATATTTATGAGAAACATAAGGCAAAGAAAAAAATAATGGAAAACCCACAACAAAGATACAAATAAACTTAGATAAAAAATGTATAGTAAAATCATACATATTGTATATAAGGCCCCAAAAATATGAGTAGACTTTTCTAGTACTGATTCTAGCAATTTCATAAAGAAAGTGCAGGAGATATAGTAAATTAAAAAGTAACATTAAACATTTTCCATAAATACCCAAAGCAAAATGTTTTTATTAAATAATGAAATTTATAATTATAAATATATTGACAATGATCATACTTCATATTTAAAGAAGCTTCATATGTTTTATATGACACAATCTCTAAATAGGAACTTCTGTATCCTAGGTATAATTCCCAGAAGAATTACTAGGATCCTTCCCAAAAGGGTTCTATATCCAAAGTATGAAAGTTAAATAGATTCTCTAAGCAGCAAACACCAAACTCCATTCCCTCCACCTCAACCCCTCTCCCTACATGCATATTTTTTTAAGGTCCAATATTCTCAATAAATTTGATTGCACACAGAACTTGTCAAATAAAGACTATTTCAGAAGTAGGACTAATATATAATATCCTGAAAGTCAAATCCCTATTTCAAATATCTGAGGTTCCTTCCATGTTCTCATTAACATTCTCATTAATAAGGAGACTGAAGATAGCCACAATTCATTAGTTAACTCTTACAAATGTATTAAGATGGAAGCTGCATTAAAATGATAGTTGATGTATTAAGATGGAAGCTGCATTAAAAGGATAGTTGGTATTTAGTTAAAATAATTGTATATATAATAATCCCATAATGGTTTCCTCACAAGGCAAAACTGTTAGGGTAAGAGATCTAGCAATAATACCCAAAAGAATACGTATAGCTGAGAGAATCTCAGAGTTAGTGGGGATATGTAATGAAGCACAAGAGGGAAAAGTAAGTTATCATCACAGTATCGTGGCAGAAATTTGGATGGAGAAGGGGCTTGTTTTAGCAGATGGAGTAAGTGGAAAACATTGAGCACATGTCGAAAAATCTAAAAGTATTACGGGTGATCACCATGCATGAGACAACTAATCATTGTTCAAGGATTCTGAAGTCTGATGACTTTTTGTTTTATTTGTTTTTAACACTGCAGAGACCCAAACATTAAGAGTTCTAATTTTTATGCAAGTTAGAATTTGGGGTCACAATCTAGGATTTCGAACATGGATGAACACATAGCTGCTATCCAAGATCTATTCCGCTCTTCTTTCTGAATAATGGAAATCTGATATTGTTTTTGTTGGCGGGGAGGTCATTTGTCCAAACTAAAATAAAACCCAAAAAACTCAATTTCCTAGATTTTTAGAGATAGGCATGGACAGATCTCATAGTTTTCCCAGTGATAACTCAGTACAAATTCATGTAATATTTCTAGTTGTTTAGCTTTCCTGACAGGATATTCATCTTCCTACTCCTTGATTATTTATTCTTAAACTCTGAAAAACAGATATGAATTTAGAGATATACTAGATGTCTCAAGACTGTGAAGCAACTGAGGTTGAAGATTTACACTAAAAGTAGGATAGAGGAAGGAAGGAAGGAAGGAAGGAAGGAAGGAAGGAAGGAAGGAAGGAAGGGGGAAGGAATAGTGAGAAGGAAGGAAGAAAGACTAAGAGATTAATGGCGTTGTGGTACAGATTTCAAAACTTACAATGGATTGCTTGTTATATGATCAAAACAACCCCTATTTGATTAAGCCCCTGCCAGTGCCATTTGCAGTAGGTAATTCCTAAATAATACAGAGCATCATTGTTCTACTTAGCTATTATGGTGGAGGTGAGCCATGAATATGGTCAACAGAGCCATTCATTGTTTCAAAGATTTCCAAAGATATATAAGGATTTCAAACAGATGTCATGGTGTCCTTTATTACACTACTAAATATCATGTATGTATTTTAGATATATTGTTTAGCCTAGATACATTTGGGGAGAATGTTGTTAGGGACTGGATGTTAAAAATAAAAGATTAGATTCATACAATAATAAATGTCCAGATATCTTTAAGTATAATTCTCACTTGGCAATTTGTTTTTATACCAGTGTACAAGTACTTTTTTAGGAATTAGAAGTTATTTCTAAAAAAGGGTGGGAGTGAATGGGTGACGGGCACTGGGTGTTATTCTGTATGTTAGTAAATTGAACACCAATAAAAAAATAAAAAATAAAAAAAAAATAAAATAAAATAAAATAAAATAAAAATAAATAAATAAATAAATAAAAATTAAAAAATAAATAAAAAAGGAAAAATAGGTTAATAAAGATCTTTTAAAGTTTCAAACTCTTTTGGAAAAATAGCTGAGACTATATTATTTAAAGTAGCTTCTATGGCACTTGCGATAAAGTGGCATTTGGAAACCCTTGCAGGTTAATTACTATGAAAAAATGTGAGAGGTTTACCAATGAAATAAATCCAAGAACTTGAAAACAAACTTTGAACATCATAGTGTATTGAAATTGTATATGTGTACATGTATCTATCTCCGTGCATGTGTGAGTACATGTGTATGTGCATGCACGTGCCATGAAAGGCATGGTATGCCATGAAAGTTCTATAAATGTGAATTTACCAGATGTTGCAAGCAACTCACCAAAGGCCAAACTTGTTTGTAAAGATTTGAATTGTTTTGGCTTACACAATTTTAAAATACTTAAGCCAATATTTAAATATAAACACTGGAATTCTTAGTTGAATAATGAAACTGAAACATCAAATTTTCTGCTTTCTGTAAAATTAATTGAAAGACCTGATATATATTTCTGTATGACAATGGCTACATGTAATTAGACTTATCCCTTTTTGTAGGACATAATATCACAATTACCCATAGTCCCCAACACTTGTATATTATATGTGTATTTACTTGCAAATGCCTTCCTTCTTCACACTGTGATGTAAGAACTTCCCTATATATGTCGGTTACTTAGGAATGCAAATTACCTTATTCTTGTATATCTACAGACACATATCACATATTGATTATGACATCTGTTTCAATGAGGGTTTACTTCATTTGAGAGAACAAATAGCATGATAGATTTCTATGATAGATTTCTCTTATATATATAGAGAAAAAGATTCTCTATTTCATATCTGTGTATGTGTGAGTAGTAACATTAATAGAAAGAAATTTATGTTACAATCAGTATCCACTAGAGTTTGGTGAAGTGGAATAAAAAATATTTGAACATAGATATATAAGAATTATAATTAAGAATTGGTGAAAATCTTGGTTAGGTTTAAAAATGATTCCTTGTATTCCTTATTATGCTTAATTTTATTTGGACTGAATAGAAAAAATAGTTGAGATGATTGACAGCTGCTGTCAGAAAATTAGTCCAGCTGTTGTAGTTCATATTTGACCAAAATGTACTAAAAGCAAGAAAACCACCATGGAGAGAAGAAAAAGAAGGGAAGAATAGGCACTTGAAATGAATTCAACATTTTATTTGGAGTCATAGATATATAAAGAAGCATTTAAGAAGCTTATGGTGTAAAAAAACTGTGTATATTCTCTATGTACCTCTTTATAAAAAATACAGAGAATGTGGTAGTTTATGAACTCTATGCCACTGCTAATAGCTCGACTAAACCATTCAAAATGCTTTCTCCTATAAGTAGCTCTCAGGAATTTCAAGGAATTCGAACTCTTACAACAGGTCAAACAAGTAATGTATTTTTTAAGAGGTTTATTTATTTGAGAGAAAGAGTGCATGTGAGCAGGAGAAGGGGTAGAAGGAGAGGGAGGGGGAAGAGAATCTCCATCAGACTCCCTGATGAGCAGAGGTCCTGATGCAGGACTCAATCTCATGACCCTGAGATCATGACCTGAGCCAAAAACAAGAGTTGGATGCTTAACCAACTGAGCCACCCAGGTGCCCCTCAGGTAAGTCATATATATCATATATTACCCTTAATTTGTTCAACAGCTTTATTGAGATATAAGTTATATACCATAAAATTTACCTGTTTTAAAATGTTTTATAGTTCAGTAAATTCATACAATTGGGTAATCATCATAACAATCCAGTCTGAGAACACTTCCACTCTCACATAAAATTTTTATATGGCCATTTGCAGTCAATCCTTTGCCCATTGTCTGCCCCCCAAAACCACTTGCTTACTTTCTATCTCTATAATATTGTCTTCTGTAGTTTTTTAAAATATAAATGCATTTATATAGTGTTTATGTGGGCCATTCATCTTATCTCACATACCATTCATTTATTTCAGTTTATTTTTGAACAGCATTTAACTGTACCTGTATACAACATTTTAAAAAGTCTATTCACCATTTGATAGACATCTGCATTGTTTCCAGTTTTGGGCTATCATGAATAAACAGAATTATGGACATGCATGGACACGCATGCACCTGTCTTTGTATGGGTGCATGTTTGGTGACAAATACCCACCATTTGCTTCAACGTGGATGGAACTGGAGGGTATTATGCTGAGTGAAGTAAGTCAGTCGGAGAAGGACAAACATTATATGTTCTCATTCATTTGGGGAATATAAATAAATATAAATAATAGTGAAAGGGAATATAAGGGAAGGGAGAAGAAATGTGTCTGAAATATCAGAAAGGGAGTGAATGAATGAATGTTTTTTTCCTCTTAAATATAAACTTACTGGTTGAAATTCTAAGTTTCATGCTTAGCATTTTAACAAATCGCAAGCATTTTGGTCCACAGTTTCTTTTTTTAATTTATTTTTTATTGGTGTTCAATTTACTAACATAAGAGGTTCTCAGAACATGTTGTTCAGTCTAGTCAAAATTTATAGTGTTTAAAGATCCATATTCTTCTGGCCCTAAATTACGGTAGAGAAACGGCTCTCAGTATTAAAACTTAAAATAGTGTCCCAATGTAGCCAAATTTTACAATGATGCTTAGCCTACAATGATTGTTATTTTAAGTTTTAAAACTTTGTTTTTTTCCTAAGAAAATAGGATTTTTCTTCTCCTTAAAAATCTTTATGTTAAAAATGCTATTTTGCATCATAAAAGTAAATAAATTAAAAACATGGGATTTGATTCAACAGAGTTATTGCCCTCTCTGATACACAGCTTTTATTATATGTATGACTATGGGAAGGTTAATATTAATATCTCCAAACTTCATTTTTCTCAATGATAAAATAAAAAATGAAAAATATAACAAAATAAGAAGGAAAAAAGAACCCTTATTAACCATCTCACAGACTATAGTAGAGTGACTAGGAGATCTAAAATAACTGAAACAAAATTGCCTACAGTAACCAGCTCTTAAAACTAGATATTAGTAATTTAATAAATTAATGGGTATATTTGATTTTAAAAGTGCCATTAGTTTACAAGAGCTCTGTAATTCTAAATTTCTTATGCTAAAACACTTCCCTCCAACACACACGCATAGACACACATCTCCATATCCTTTGTAATCATTAAGTGTTTTGGAAAAGAATGATTTATTTAATGGTATTTTAAGCTGATTACATGAAAAACACAGAAATCATTCTATTAGTGATGTTATTATATACTATTTAATAATGAAACTGGTAAGGTTGCTTATATCCAGAAACTGATCTTTAATCTTAATACAAATATATGAAGATAGGTTCATATCACTCAATTGATAGTAATATGTGGTAGGTTTGATACAGTGTATTAAGAAGTTTGTTATTTATTATTACTTAAAAAGAAGTCTCAGACACCTGGGAGCTCAGTGGTTGAGTATCTGCCTTTGGCTCAGGTTGTGATCCCGGGGTTCTGGGATTGAGTCCCACATCAGGCTCTTTGCAGGGAGCCTGCTTCTCCCTCTGCCTATGTCTCTGCCTCTCTCTGTGTGTGTCTCAGGAATAAATAAACATCTTAAAATAGCTTAAGAAGCAGAGACTTCTTTATTATTTTTTTCAATATTTCAATGAAGAAGTGTTTAAATATACATATTTAGTTGTTTTTAATGATTGCAAAAAATGTAACAAAATTTCAACCTGCTAGGACCTCTGGGTGTTAAACAGACAGTCATGATGTCTGATCTCCTATAGTTCACAGTTAATTGAAGAAGCATAAATCCAGGATTAAAAATAGATTTGATAATATAATGATAGCATACTCACATTTGAGGAGTATGTCGACAGGTGATCAACAAGACTGTAGGGAAGGGGCACCTGGGTGGCTCAGTTGGTTAGTCTGCCTTTGGCTCAGGGGTCCTGGGATACAGCCTCACATTGGGCTCCCTGCTCAGTGGGGAGCCTACTTCTCCCTTTGCCCCTCCTCCTGCTTGTGCCCTCCCTCTCTCTCATGCTCTGTCTCTCAAAAAACTAAATAAAATCTTTAAAAAAAAGACTGTAGGGAAAACCTCTCCAAGGAAGGTATGCTCCTATTGAAACTTTAAATGAACATGAGTTAGTCAGATGGAACAAGGAGGGGAGGGGTTCCACAAAAAAAGGAACATGTCAGAAGCTTAGGACCTAAGAAATGCTACACTAAAATATCTGCTAGAAAATTGGCTACAAGCAGAACCTATGTATGAGAGGTCAAAGATGAAAGACTATGAAGGAAAGGATGACAGTTAAAAACAAGGATTCTCGACTATCCTCTAAATTCCAAAGGGAAAAATGGAAGGATTCAAAGAAGGAATGTAACATGATATGCAGCTCTGTTTGGAGAACTTCAAATTTGTTTTAAGACAGAGAAGACCAATAGAAAGTGAAAGAGTTTAGAGGTTGTTGTAGTATTCCAGTAAAGTGAAGGTATTGGACACTATTAAATAGATTTTGTTTATGATATAAAGGATGAACATATTTGAAATCTTAGTTTGTGGTAAATAGTATGGCAATTTGTAAATGTATGTGGGGAGAGAGAGAGAGAGATTAGGAATAACTCCTATATTTAGGGATATTTGGGGATAATGCATGGGTGATAGTACCTTGTACAGAGTGTAAAGAAAACACAAATATTCCCAGAGATAAAAATTTAATTTGGATATATCGGGATTTAATAAATGTGAGACAAAGAATCAGAAGACACACAATTTAGATGATAATTTAAAAGAGAAGGGAGTAGATAATATTGACTGAAAAGTTTTTAGAATTGAAAATAAATAAGACTAAAATTTAATATTGGTTGCCCTCAACAATTAAGGATTGGCTAAAGGAAGCATAAATTATAAAGAATTCTGAAAAGTAGCTAAGATAGGACTAAGAAAATGTAAGAAAAATAGGATTCTAAGCAGGGAACTCAGGGGAAAATAATATTCCATAAGGGAGAGAATGATCAAAAGCATTTATCGATGCTGAAGCAAAAGAAAGCAAAATAAAGATTGAATTGTGCCCATGGGATTTAGGAAAATCTAGGTTACTAACGAGTTTGGTTACAAAGCATCAACAGCCTAGACAAAACAGGAGTTAAAGATAAAACATTTTTTTTTAATTGGCTATGTACTTGTGAAGTGTTAATTTAATCAATTTAAAGTTATGAAGAACTATTTGATAAATTTAACAATGTGGTAGACTACAATGAAAATTAAAAATTTGTTTTAGCTTCTAATTGGAATAGTGATTTGACATGAGTTACGTAGCATCCAAAAGGAAATATTCTTGAGTGAAACACAGTATTGTATTAATTTTTTTTGAAAAAGAAAAGTAATATTCAAAAATGACATAATGAAGTTTTAGATTATATTTCAATCAGGAAGGCACTCCTTTTGCCAAAAGGATTTTTGAAACAGCCCCTCACTGACAGTGCTCAGGGAATGCTGGTGATATAGAGGATTAAAAAAAGGCCTCAAAGCACACACATCATCAAGAAAACCATAAGAAAAAAGAAACAAAAAATCCAGATCCACTGTTAGGTATTATTTGTAATATGTATATGATAAAGCCCAGATGCTTAGAAACAATTTAACAAAAATCTATTAAAGCTATTTTAGAAAGAAGGTAGTGCAAGTATATATAGAAAATCAGAGAAAGATTCTGCATAAAAAAGTGACTAACTCAATGGTAAATAGCTGAGTCTTATGAAAAATCGTGGTGCTCCAATAGGACCCAGAAGAATGCTCCATGGTAGAAGATAACTCTGACTACTCATTGTAATCTGTTTAAGGATTTATGCCAGACTTCATTAGAGGGTAATGGTGGAAATATTATACTCTTGGTACCTGGTACCAGAATTTTTTATTGTGATATTTAACACTTTTGTTAAAACTAATTTATAAACTAACTTAGAAAAAGCTCATAATAGGGATCCCTGGGTGGCACAGCGGTTTGGCACCTGCCTTTGGTCCAGGGCGCGATCCTGGAGACCTGGGATCGAATCCCACGTTGGGCTCCCGGTGCGTGGAGCCTGCTTCTCCTGTCTGCCTGTGTCTCTGCCTCTCTCTCTCTCTCTGTGTGACTATCATAAATAAATAAAAATTAAAAAAAAAATAAAAAGCTCATAATAAAAGAATCCCAAGCCCAAGCAGAGACATTAGGAAGATAATAGAAAGAAGGTAATAGAAAGGAGGCATATAATTTTATGGGGTTTTGCAAGTTTGCAAGTCAGAGAGCCATGGAGTAGCTTATGTGATATGATCCTTTAACAGTAATACATTAAAATTGACAGCTTTATAATATATTTTACTTAGTGGGATTTTGTAGAAACTAGTAAGAGGGTTGAGTTTGGCTGTTAGGTAGTTAAGATGCAATTGAAATGGGCTGCTTGCAAATAGGTAAGGTAACACTCATGATCATAGGAAATAAGAAACCCTTTATTGACTGAAATCTTGTGGTTTTTCTCTATGTTCTCATAAGTCAAACTGGGAAGTCTGAGACAAATTTACCTAAATCCCAGATAGGTAGAATAGATTCTTCCTGTCCAAGATTCCTTGTTCTATATTAATAAGAGGGAACAGAAGTTATAACCATAAAACTATTAGACAATCTTAATCTTATGACATATATTTATATTCAAAGATATTTTAATAATCTGTTAATTTCAATGTGTATTATCAAATCAGATTTAATATAATGCAGTATCTTAATATATAATTCTTATTTTTAAAAATAAACCCTTTATTAACTCTAAATATAAAGAATCATTTTGGGTTTTTTAATATAGAGATATATAAAATAATTTAAATAATAGTTGACTAATACAACCAAGATTGTAATATATACAATTACCAAAAACAGAGCAATGGCATTAGTTTATTCATAGCTAGTCTATATTTTACATATTTATTAATTGGAAATTGGATACCTATTTAAACATTTGATAAAATACTATATGAATAAATATATAAAGAATTTTTTTTCTATTTCCTCTCTGCAGAATCACTATTAGTATGACATTAGTAGAGAAAAAAGAATATGACATCTTGAGGAACACATCTGTAGCATCAGGCTATTCTAGATTCAAAAAACAGTACTATAGTGAGTTTTGAAAAAAGTATGGGAGGAGGAAACAAAAGAAAAACTAATGAGGAAGAATGTTGAGGAGTAAAATAATTATAGAATAATAGAAGCACAGCAATTGATGTCGGAGTACAATTATGGAGTTTTATAAGTCTGACCTTAATTCTCAGCTATTCTGAAATTAAATGAAAGAAAGTATTTAACTTTCCTTATTGGCAAAATTAATGTATTGGACAAATTGACCTTAAAGCACCCTTCTAACTTGAATTTCTTATGCTTCCAGGAATTGAAGTTAGTGACTATTAATTATCATCATAATAAAGGGAAATGTTAAATGATGACAAATATCAGAAACTACTTTGGCAATGTTTTGTGAACAAAGTGCATATCAATCCCTTGTGGTGCACTGAATAACATCGACCTCAAAAAACCCTTGAGAAATTATGTGACTCTGACCTGCAACTCATTATTTAATGCCTAGAACTATCATTTCATTTGTAAATACCCTATTGCCCCCAATGAATTATACATACCTTAGACAAAGATTACATTTTTCTTATGGCTTTATTTATTATCAAGAAATGTTTATTGATTAATTAATCATACATTTTTCTCATGAACTTGACTTTCTTTTTTCTCTTTCTATCTCTTTCTCAACAAATACAGACTCTAGATATCTAGATCTAGACATAGGTATTGAGAGAGAGGGAGGAGAGGGCAAGTCAAACTAATACCTAATGAGGGAAAATGGCCTTATGTTGGAAAAATGGAACATATTATTGTTACTACATTAGATACTAAAGGCAAATTGTTTTACTTAAACTCCAAAATACACTGTAAGATCGGCTTTTCATCCCCAATGTATTTAAGGAAAACATTACTTCTGAAGTTTAATTAATTGAATCAAAGTCCATTTTTTTCTGAAACAGACATTACATTATTTTAAATCTACTTCATAATTATTGCACCTATTTCAAAAATACATTTTTTTTTATTTTTTGCTACAAAGGGGCACCCTGTCTAAGGTTTCCTTAGTATTCCAATAAATACTTAAATGTACTCTATTTCACTACCATAAATAAAGCAAAACAGTTAAAATAGTCACTATTGTTATTGAGCAAAGGTGTATTAAGGGACAGACTGCCAAAAATTGGCTTTGGATTTGGAAATATATTTTTTTCCCTCTATGTATAGTTCTAAGAATAAGAGCCTCCCTATTGAGAGGAGTGATTATGAGAAGAAAACAATAGTTCAAACTCCTTATTACTGATAGACATTAATTTTGAAAGAACTTTACTTTTATGATGATTTACATAAAATTAGGAGTCAGAAAACAATATCTAATATTAAGTCAATCTAAATTTCAGAACAGGACAGGGTTGCCTAGATGGCTTAGTCGGTTAAGCATCAGGTTCTTGATTTTGGCTCCAGTCATGATCTCAGAGTCCTGAGATTGAGCCCTCTGTCAGGGTCTGTGCTCAGTACGGAATCTGCTTGAGATTCTCTTTCCGACCGCTGTACCCCTACGCCATGCACATGCTTTCTCTCTCTCTCAAATAAATAAATAAATCTTTAAAAAATAAATTTCAGAACAGGACAAATGAAAAGGAGTGTAGCCAAATGTCAAGGTTACATATTTGAAAACTACATTTTAATTCATAATTAAAAATAAAATTTCAGAAAAAATATCAATTTCAGTAGAATGTAAGAAAATAAGTTGTTTGAATATATAGTTAGGAATAAACAAAAATAAGAAAACTTCTTGAAGTTTCAATTAATATATTCATTCCAGGTATTTTTGCACATATATGGAGGATAACTGTGTTTACATTTTCCTCAGATCAAGGGGGTTGGATTATGGTCATGTTCTGTATAAAATATGTTAGGCAAGACTGTATTATGTTTTTTCCTTGCTGGGTAAGCATTTGTTATACAGTGAAAATGCAAACACAAGCAAGTTTTCTAATGCCACAAAGACCTGAATTGCAAAAACAAAGGTTAGCAGCAAATATTTCATATATCTAAAAACAAACAAAACAAAACAAAACAAAAAACACAGATTCAGTACTTGTGTCTTGAGTTTCTAAGTGCAGTTATTTACCAAAATTATGATTGTGACACCGCAGTAAAATTCTTTACAAGATTATTTCTAAAACCTTCAAAATTCCAATAAAATTTAGAATTCTTCATGTTGGGTATAAATATGTCACAATTCCTTGGCACATTTATTTAGCTCCAGATAAGCAAACAACTTTTAGTACCTAGAAAGATATTTAGCTAGAATATGTGAAATACTAATAAACTAATTGTATTATGGAGAATTATATTAATGTTTATCTTTATATACTTAAAATTTTATGATATTAGATTGTTGTCTATATCTTTATAAATTTTTGGTGTGATATAAATTTTCCTATTATATGAAACTATTAAAATTGCTAAATTAAAAAATTAAAATGTTAAATGAATAAAATAGTTATCCTAATGATTTTAAATTTCTTTCACATGCTAGCCTTAATATAAATCATACACACACATACAGAGAAAAAATGATTATAATCTGCACAGGTTAACATAGTGATAATGCCAAATAACTCAATGAAAAAGAGTCCTTTCTGTCTAAAAGTTAATTGGGAGCTTGTATTATATTTGAGAATTTAAAGATTACATTGAAGATAAGCAATATAAAATAGTTAAATGCAATTAAAATTCTAAGTGACTATGAAATCCACATAGGCCATAAGAAATATTTTTTCTTAGTGTAGCACAATCCGTTCCATTTTTGCTCCCAATACATTGCAATCACATACCCATCACATGGCACATGTTTGGGAAAAAGAGACAAAAACTATAAAAGATCAAAGGATTCCATTTTTTTTCCCTACCTATTTAATGATAGTTATTTTTCACTTTCCTTTTCTATCTTTTCTTGTGATTTCATACCGCCTTGTAATAAACATCAACCAGTTCAAAAATAAAGTAGTTATATGCTAGACATATTAGTATCAAAAGATATAGATTGGATTGTTCCTTTTCTCTAGCAATTAAGGTGCATATGTCATGCAGGGAGAAATAGCAAATTATTCCAAAATCTTAAAGTAGTGACCTTAATTAATAACTGGACTTAATTATTGAAGGCAGAGAGTAAGTTTACATAGTGTCTTAAATGTTTGTTAAAGGGAAAGAGAGAAAGAAAAACAGTGAATAATTACTATCTCATACACTGATACATGATTTCCTTGGATTTCAAATGTTGGAGAGTAAATTTATGGTTTTATTCAGATCATTATCTCATACACTGATACATGATTTCCTTGGATTTCAAATGTTGGAGAGTAAATTTATGGTTTTATTCAGATCATTAGTTCCAATCATTCTCTTCCAAGATTTAAGAAAGTAGTGTATTCCTATATCTTTATAATGAACAAGAAAATAGTAGTATCTTTCTATTTTTATTTTAAACTTTAAAAATATAATAGTTATTAACCTCTGATTAGTGAGAATTCTGTTTTTACATATCAATTTTTTGTGCATATTAAATAGAAGTGTATTTAACAGAAAAAAATTATTATCATTGGAAGATAAATCTTTCTAAATGAAAAAAAAAACTTGAAATATACATTTGTATAGGTTATTTCACTCTCTTTGTAGGCAGATGACAATCCATGAATTGAGGAAGAAAATATTGGGTGATCTCAATCTGTACTTTGGAGATGATAATACATGTATTATTCATAAGAATGGTGACCTTAGATTGTAATTATATGTAATACTATTTTTCACTCTAATTTTCTGAACAAATTCTAAGACTGAAAATATATAATCATTTTCCTTGAAACCGGTTTCTATAAAGACTATTCTCTACAAAATAAAATTTACTTGTGTCTTTAAATGTAGTTTATAAACATATATGTATTATAAAATTAAGAGAATAAATAAAAACCCAATTTTGGGCTTGTAACTTTAGTTAATTTGAGAAAATTCAATTGGTCTAATAAAGTGATTAATTTATTCCTCATAATATTAATATAAATCAGACAATATCTTCTAATTATGCTTTAAATTTATTTAAACCATTTAGGGCAGTTTTTATTATTATGAAATAGAGTTAATATGAAATTGATAGTTTCACCATGGATATCCTGCTATCTCTGAAAAACTCTTATTTGATTGTTTCTGTTGATTCATAGTAAGACTTTGCTTCCCGATTAAACAGCAATTGCTTCCCGATTACAACAGAGCTATTATTTTTATTTTCCATTAACAAGGAACTGTCAACAATATATAAATTAATGCTGTATGAAGTATACTCATTAATTCTTCATCTGAAATTTAAATCTTTAAATACAATTATCAGTCACATTAATTACATGGGGAGGAATATTCAGAAATCAAGTCATTCCTAAATATGCTAGTTTGGGCATTTTCCTAATACTTATGTACAAAATTCATGATTACTGGGAAGTTTTTTTTTTCCCCCCACCCATCTTTATTGACAATATAATTGTAGTTGATTTTCTGGTGGATTTTTTTTTTTTTTTAATTTATGATAGTCACACAAAGAGAGAGAGAGAGGCAGAGACATAGGCAGAGGGAGAAGCAGCCTCCATGCACCGGGAGCCCGACATGGGACTCGATCCCCGGTCCCCAGGATCGCACCCTGGGCCAAAGGCAGGCGCCAAAATGCTGTGCCACCCAGGGATCCTGATTTTCTGGTGGATTTAACCCATACTTCAAAATCTTGATAGTCTAGGGAACTATGGAATAGTCCTTAATTTTAAAAAATCTGAACATAATCACATAAAGTATTTCTATTAGATTGTGATTGTTTGGACTATTTTCCAAATACAGAGATGCTAAGAAAGAAACCTGGAAATCAAGTGGAAAATGCCTTTGATTCCTTCTTTAATATATCAACAAAATGTCCCACTTCTCCCTTGTCCTTCCGTTCTTCCTTACCTTGCTTTTTCTCCCCCTCTCTTCTTTGTCCTCACCTTCCTCCTCCTCTTCCTCTCTCTTTGCTCCTCTTCTTCCTCTTAACTTTTCCACTCCCCTGCCTTCTTTTTCTTCCATTAGTGTCTTTTTCCTATCAGTATAGATCACAGTTTCTAAATTTCAGCGCTAGTAAAATTTTGGATTATATAGTTATTTTTGTGTGGGGGGCTGTCCTAGGCATTATAAAATGTCTAGCAGCATTTTTGGTGTCTGTTCACTAGGTTCCAGGAGCAAATGTCCTGTAGGGACAACAAAACAAAACAAACTTCAGATATTGCCACTGATATATATATATATGCTTAAATTAGCCCCAGCTTTATTGTGAGTTCTTGGTAGAATATTTTGTAATTTTTTCTGAATACTTTGTACTTCTACATGGATTTATGATTTTAAGATGTTAACTAACCACTAAATGCAAGGACACGTGCTAGATTCCTTGTGTTAAAAATTATTTCTTGGATGATCCTTTAGCTTTAAAATTGTTAGGGCATTTTGAAAACTGTAGAGAATATATAAGGAAGAGTATTATTTAATAAACACAGAAATTAAAAACTTTACTCATCTCTACTGAACAGCAATTTAGCCTTTTTTGAGCTGCCCTTTAAACAATTTTAGTTGTATATATAATCAACATCCCAAACTCCTTAATATCTTGAAATTAGGCATAACTCTCTTCTCTTCTCTACCACATCTTTGTTTTTCTTCTTGTATCAGTTAAGTAACTGACACTATTTCTAGAAATCTTTGATATTATAATGATCTTTTGAATTGGTTCTTTCTTTTGGATTCTAAAACATACTGGTAGATAAGATTTTTTTTTTCTTTGTAAAAACTTCGTATTTCTTGAGTTCAATCCCTCATCTACCTGAACTGCTTCACTGAATTAATTTTTGTACTCTTCAGTTTTCTGGAACACAGAAGCAAAAAGTAATATTGTTGACATAAAATCGTCAAAAGGTAAGTATAGACAGATGCCTGCAAAGGATCTATATAATGTTCCAGAAAGAAAGAAAAAAAGAGCTTTTCAGGAAGAATTGAGACAGTAGGTAATAATGCCATGCCAGGTCATTTATACATTGAGAATGGGACATTATGTGATACTCTGTACCAAACTTTCAGAAGGAATATTCTTCCCAAATATAGCATGATATTTTCAGCTAAGAATATATGGAGTTAGACTTAAACCTCTCCCTATAAATTAAAAAAAAAGCTAAATTCCTTATTTTCTCTAGGATACTCTTTAAGTCATTTGCAAGATCATAATGGCTACAAGGTTTTTATTCTTTCTCTTCCCTAATTCTGATAACAAGTGAGAATATAAAATTCTGATTTAATTTCTACCTATTCTTAGATAAAACCTAGCCAAGACAAAGATTGAGAGAAAAACAAGAAGAAAAAGAAGGAGAAAAAAAAGAAAGAGAGAAGACAGAAAAAGAAAGAAAGAAAAAGAAAGAAAGAAAGAAAGAAAGAAGAAAGAATAGAAAGAAGAAAGAAAAAGAAAGAAAGAGAAAGAAAGAAGAAAGAAAGAAGAAGAGAAGAAAAGAAAAAATGAAAGAGAAATAAATAAAGAACAGAAGAAAGAAAGAAAGAAAGAAAGAAAGAAAGAAAGAAAGAAAGAAAGAAAGAAAAATGAAACCGACCTTGGGCAACAAAACTGTTTTTGGTAACAGCAACAATAGCTGGAAGGAAAACTCATGAGGAACAGGGCAAAACTCTTCTAATACTAGTGAATTGAGAGGGTTACAAAGAGACTGTTAAAGAGGGAAAAAAATAAAACTTTCCAGTGATGCTTTTCCACAGCATCGAAAGACATATAACAAGCAGGAGGCCAAAGCAGGAAAAAAAAAAAAAAAAAAGGAAAAAAAGGCCTATTGATAGATATATAAGAAAAACTACCCTAAAGCATTGAAGAAATAACTGTCTTTGAACTGGATTTATTGTTCAGAGTAGGACAGGAACATAGAAATTGTATGATTCATATCTTCAAAAAGATTAAAAAGAAAAGTTTCTTCTGAGAAAGTAGAACTAGCCTTCAAAGGGAAGGATCCATCTGCAATAAAAACTATTAAATACTATTTAAAAAGCAAAGTTGCCAAATTAAAAGTTGAGATATGCTCATTACAAAAAGATATCTTGAATCAAGTCAAGCAGAAACATAAAACCGAAAGCAAAAATACAACCACAAGCAAATATGCAACAGCATAAACACAACTATTCATAAACATACATCATGTATAAACACATCTATACACAATATAAATACCAGAAAATAAATTTATTATATTATATATTATATTATATTATATTATATTATATTATATTATATTATATTATATTATATTATATTATATTATATTATATATAGATACCAGAAAAAATTACCCAAGGAGAAATTTAATAATCTCTGATATTTATCTCAAATCAAAATGCATTAAAATTAAAAATGGAAGCATAGGTATAAAATTTGATTTAAAAAATATAACCCCTTGGGAGTAACCTAAAATTCTCTAACATTTAGGAGAAAGAAAATGTCAAATGTACATTTATGGCTTACTGATTTTAAATATTAAAAAAGTCTGAGGGCACAAGGATGGCTCGGTCTCACGCTAATTCCAAGGAGAAAGAATGAGATCTGCATGAATTCATAGATTCATGGTTTCAAAGTCGCAGTTAAATCTAGCTAAACTCAGGCAGCCCGAATGGCTCAGCAGCCCAGGGTGTGATCCTGGAGACCTGGGATCGAGTCCAGGATCCCAGGAGCCTGCTTCTCCCTCTGCCTGTGTCTCTGCCTGCCTCTCTCTCTCTCTGTGTCTCTCATAAATGTATACATAAAATCTTAAAAGAAAAAAAAATCTAGCTAAATTCACAATCTGCGACATGATTATCATACCCCAGGGGTTTCTTTCTTTCACATCCACACACGTAGACATACCCATCAGAAGGTACATACCCCATGTTTGTCCCAGTTGGGTAGAGTTAACACAAAGATCTTCTCCATTTGAGCTCAGGTAGTGATCTGAGGGTTGTGAGATCCAGGCCTGCCTGGGGTTCCATGTTCCGTGGGGAGTCTACTTGAGAGTGCCCTCACTATCTCTCTCAAGAAAATAAATAAAATCTTAAAAAAAAAAAAAAGGTCTTATACACAGAACAGTTAACCCTTTCATGTGTCAAGATATTTTGATCCTGTAATCCTTTTTGTGTAAGATTTAAAATCACTTTCCTAAACAGTACTTCTAGGATTTACTCCTGGAGATAATATACTAAGCCACACATGAGACAATTTTCCTAATTACTCATCCCTGACCACAGCTTTATTTATTCTCCTCTTTTTGAAAAGCAGGTTGTGATGATAAAATGTAGATCTCTTTCTGATAAGACTGCATGAAAGCCAAACCCCATCATAGCTATTGTTTGTTCAAATATCATAGCTATTATTTGCTCAAATATCTTGATTCTATTATTCTTATGGTATTTGATGCATTATGAAATTAAATTATTGATACAATATGCACAATTCCCAGGATTCCTAATACCAATCCTGTCCTGAAATCATGGAGAAGAGGGGGTGCAATAAGAGGAGGAGAGGGATGGCTGAAGAAAGATACACCGTTTGTCATTAATAAGTGGAAGCAAGCTGCTAATGCACTCAGAGACCTATTTCCCATTTTCAATGTATTTGTTACTATAAACACTTTTTTCCAGATAACATCTTGCCACACACATGAAAGAGTGTCTCAACTTCTTATGTGTGTGGGTGTATTTTGCTCTGTATCTGATGATTCCACAACTACTTTCTCTGGCTATTATCTCTGCCAGCACTCCATTGTGGACTCTTGTTTTCCTGTGCAGTCTGAGATTTTTTTATTGTTGACCATGTATGATCAAACTTTTCCTGTGACGATTCTTGGAAGAAGTCCTCTAGAGGGAATTTTGTTTGGTTAACTAGGTACCTGGATTACTAACAACCAAGGACTATTTTAAAGTAATTTCTTGCCTCCAGGATTGTTAGATCTGAGGTTATTTTTATATTTGGGTAGCAAACTCGCATGCTGCTTGTAGTTGTAAAATTTCTAAGGTTTGTTTTGTTGGTTTTCCCCTACTTTCCAACCACTCACTGCTTGAGACAGGTGATTTCTCTTTTTTATTAAAGATTTTATTTATTTATTTATCTGACAGGGAGAGAGAGAGAGAGAGAACATGTGCATACAGACAAGTAGGGGAAACAGTAGGCAGAGGGAGAGGGAGAAGCAGACTACCGACTAAGCTGGGAGTCTGCCACAGGGCTGAATCCTATGACTCTGGGATCATGACCTGAGCCCAGCAGATGCTTAACTGACTGAGCCACCCAGGCACCTGAGACAGGTGATTGATTTCTCATGTATCTCCCTGTGGATTTGATTTTACTCTGGTTTATTTTTTTTAACTAAAGATGTAGGTTTTGGATTTCGCAACTTTATCTTTTCACTTCCATATGGGAAGGGCTCCGCCTCCTGTTTAAAAAAAAAAAAAAAGTCTACTCAAATTGCTAAAAGATTTTCAGTTATCCATAAATATACCTGGAGTTTCTGAGATGCTTACTTTTTTAGATTCCAATTTTTGCATACTTGATGTCTTTATTTCTCTGATTGATTTCCTTTTTAGTGATATAAAGTCATTTTCCTATATATTTAATATTTTGCCATACAACATGTAATTCAGCCTGTCTTGTTCATTGTGCTTATGCAATAGGACATCCTTCATGTTTATAGAATGGGTGGGACATTGTCCTACTTATTTATCAAAAATTCAATTGATTTATTAGCAAAATGTCGATGCCTCAATTTTAATTTTTTTAAGAATTTATATATTTAGGGGTGCCTGGATGGCTCAGTCATTGAGCATCTGCCTTTGGCTCAGGTCTTGATCCTCAGGTCCTGGGATCAAGTCTCGCATTGGGCTCCCTGCAGGGAGTCTGCTTCTCCCTCTGCCTATGTCTCTGCCTCTCTCTCCATTACTTTCATGAATAAATAAGATTTTTAAAAAGGATTTTATGTATTTATTTGAAAGAGTGAGAGAGAGCATGAGCAGGGAGAGGAGGAAAAAGCAGACAAGGGGTTCAATCCCAGGATCCTGGGATCATGACCTGAGCCCAAGGCAAACACTCAACTGACTGAGCCACCCAGGTGCCCCTTATTTTTAAATTTTTCAGTATTCAATATTCAAATATTTTATTTCAATTCAATGCATTTGGATCCATGAAAGTTAATATATCAGACTTTAATGTCTGTAACTATAGTATCCTTTTCCCTCTTGCCACATATAAATGTATTTGTTTTTTTTTAATATATATAAGTATGAATATTAGCTCTAACACAGAACTAATTAAATGCAGCCATATTGAGTGCTTCTAATCCCTTTTCATTTCAAGACACTTTAGAAAAAATTGAAATTGATTTTGGCAGAGAAAGGAACCAATATTGAGGAAAAAGCTCACTTTTCACATAATTTTTACACTTGAAAACATGAAATGATAGCCATTTGTGTTTGTCTTAAAACCAATATTAAGAACACACAAGTGTGTGTGATGCTTCAAACATGGGGAGAATATATAGAGAAAATCAAAAATCATAAGAAATTTCGTTCATGGTGTGGTAGTATGAGCAACTAATTTATTCTAAATAAGAAAGCTATAGCTAATCCTATATAATCTACTAAAGGTAGATATTTTTGACAAATCACAGAGGTATATTTATAGTAAAGAAATAAACTTAATAAGCAAATCCTTATAACTTAGTTTAAGAAATAAAATATCACCAGGACATTTGTGACTTTTCTCAGTTATACCCCATCTTTTTGCCTAAATGTAGGTGTAATCACAATTCTTGTGTTTTAATAACTTGATTTTTACCAATATTTTGTATTGGAGGAAAATATGATATTACATGAATTTTTGTTGCTCCCTATATGCTGCTTCCACTTATCTCTTCTCCACATGAGAGATACTATTAATGATCCCTTCCTTCCTTCCTTCCTTCCTTCCTTCCTTCTTTCTTTCTTTCTTTCTTTTCTTTCTTCTTTCTTTCTTTCTTTCTTTCTTTCTTTTTCTTTCTTTTTTTCTTTCTTCTTTCTTTTCTTTTCTTTCTTTCTTTCTTTCTTTCTTTCTTTCTTTCTTTCTTTCTTTCTTTCCTCTCTCTCTTTCTTTCTTTTTCTTTCTTCTCTTTCTTTCTTTCTTTCTTTCTTTCTTTCTTTCTTTCTTTCTCTTTCTTTCTTCCTTTCTTCTTCCTTTCTTCTTTTCTTTTAAGATTTTATTTATTTGAGATAGTGAGTGAGCTAGAGAGAGCAAGAGAGAGAGTTCAACATGGAAAAGGAGAAGCAGCTCCCCGCTGAGTGGGGAACACAATATGGGGCTTGATCCCAGGAGCCTGGCATTGTGACCTGAACAGAAGGCAGATGTCTCACTGACTAAGCCACCCATGCACTCCCATCAACCTTATTTTCTTTATAGGTATATGACATGTTTGTGAATCCTATGTTTCTCATCTTGATATGAAATAATATTTAGTGTTTTAAAAAATATTTTATTTATTTATTCATGAGAGACGAGAGAGAGAGGCAGAGACATAAGCAGAGAAACAGGCTCCCTATGGGGAGCCGGACTTGGACTCCATCCCAGGACTCCAGGATCATACCCTGAGCAGAAGATAGATGCTCAACCACTGAGTCACCCAGGCATCCCTTTCTTTATGATTTACTTATCTTGTACTCAGCTTTTTTTGGACTCATTTTGCTTGATGAGCATACATTGCTACATGATAGTTATAATGTGAATACATATGTTCTAGTCTTGATGGACAATTGGGTCAATATTTGCCATAAACATTCTAATAAATGTCTCTTGGTCAAAGTGTAAAATGATTCATCTATACTGTATACCAAATAGTGGAATTGTTAGTCATGTATCTTCAATGTGACTAGATAATGACAAATGGTTTTATGAAATGGTTGTAATTATTTAAATTTGAACTGCCAATAAATTAATGGAATTGTTACTCCACTTCTTGAGCAAGACTTGGTGGCATCAAACTTAAGATCTAATAAAATTGTGAGTATGAAGTGATAATAGCTGAGTATATTATTTGCAATTTACCTGATTGCTAATGTAGTTTGTAATTTTTTCTTATAGGTATTAGCCATTTCCGTAGATATTTCTTCCTATTTAAATGTCTTTTTCAGGGCACCTGTGCATGCACACACACACACACACACTCACACACACACCCTACACCTAAACTTTTTATGTTTTCCATGTCTTATTGGTTGGACCAGGGGCTAACTAGTAAACAATTTTCCATGTAAAGCAAAGAATCATGTCTCAGAGAGTTTTTTAAATGACTTCAGCAGTGCCCATAAGATAGTAAGTTGAACAGTTCAAACTCACTTTCGAAGTTTATAACCTTCAAAATTAGTCTTTTCTTCCCAAATCCAAGCTAATTTGTGAGGTGATGGAAATGTGATGTTTTTATTAAATATATTTCTCCATTCAAATTCTTTGTGGTTTAAATGCTCATTTGTTTTAAAAGTTAAAGAATCAACCAACTCCAACAGATACGGCTCATGGACTATACACTATAAGTGGTATATATGAAGTTTCACCAAGAGTCCAAATAATTTATTGAATAAACTTTTTTTTCCCTGCTGAACTAACTTAAACATCAGCATTACTATAACTCAAGTTAAAAAAATTGAGAGAGATAGAGATTGCTAACTAGACAGAGAAAGTCAGAGAGCCAGGGAACCAGAGAGGGAAAGGAAGAGGAGAAGAAATCAACTGGTGGTAAAACATTAAGTGCTAATAGTCTAAATCTCCTTCACCGTCAGTGGCAACTATTTTGCTATTCACTAATTGTTTTGAAGGGCTTTATCCAAATAATTAGTTGATATTTTTTAAGTTACTCAGAGTGATTTTGTTGCCAAAAGTGAGGTTGCTTACAAAACAGAAAACAAAAAACAACAACAACAACAACAACAAAAAACAAAAACAAAAACAAACAAAAAAACTATATGACCTGTATGTTAGGCATGGTGTTGATTCAATGGAAGCAGGATGTTATTTTTTTCTACAATAAGAGGAGGACAGGAGGGGAAAATATGAAGTACAGAAATAAATATGATAACTTCAAAATAATTATAAAACACTATAGGGGATTTAACTAATGAGTCTGTAATTACTAGACCATAGCATTTTAATTAAGGTTCTAATTTGGAAATACAGTTGCTTATTCACAGGGGTCTTTAAATTTTCTTCTTATTATAATTTAATTAATTAACCCAAAGTAACACTTAAGATTCTTTTAGAAAATTAGCCTAATAATTTGAAGGAAAATAATGTAATTGATAGTATCAAAGGTTAACATGAAATTACCATAAAAAGTACAAATGTAGAATTCTAGTGGTTGAAATATATCCAATTACTACGCACTAAGTATGAACTATCATTTGAAAAGGAATGTTATGTGCTTAATTGAGTTAAAAATAACTTCACCATGGGCACCAGGTGGCTCAGGGGTGAGCGTCTGCCTTTGGTTCAGGTCATGATCCTGGGATCCTGGGATCGAGTCCTTCATCGGGCTCCCCAGAGGAAGCCTGATTTTCCCTCCGCCTATGTCTCTGCCTATCTCTCTGTGTGTCTCTCATGAATAAAAAATAATAATAATAATTAAATTTAAAAAACACCATATTTTTACTTTTTTATTAAACTGTTTCGAATAGGTGTTCTTTTAATCTCTCTCATTTATTTTCACAAAATATTTTTAGATTATTATTATCCACTTTGATAGATACTTCGGAGAGATCAGATTTTGAAAAAGCATAAACTTATTCTGTTTGCATGTTTACTAAATTCAAATAATTTTTGTATACTCTTCATTTGTTCATATATCCATAGAGCACATGCAAATTTAAGAACACAATAATAATGCTAACAATTCAGTGTTCATGAAGAATTGACTATACATTAGATTTTTTTCTGACATATTAAAGATCTAAGAGAAATTTAGTAGATAGTGGGAGCAGGGAAACTGACAGATGGACAGAGGAAGATAAATTATTTGAATCTCAATGAAGTAGGATGTACTCTTACCCACAATAAAGGCAAGGGCTAATAAAGGCAAGTCTTCATCATTCCATTTTACCCTTGGCCAACTATTCAGGACTATCATAGATATAAATTCTTGGCTACGTAGACAAGATCTAGTTTACACGTTTTTTTGATTTTTTTTTAGATTTTAGTTACTTATTCATGAGAGACAGAGAGGCAGAGACACAGGCAGAGAGAGAAGCAGACTCCATGCAGAGAGTCTGATGTGGGACTCGATCCTAGGACTCCAGGATCATGCCCTGGGCCAAAGGCAGGCGCATTACCACTAAGCTACCTAGGCATCCCTAGGTTACCTGTTAAACATAATTTAGTTTATTCACCTGCTTTAAACATAGATGATTTGAAATGCCAATCACATGTTTAGCTAGTTAAATGAAGTAGAGATCTATATCAAATGCATTCACTTTTAATTTGTTTAAAAACATTATGCTCGATTTATTTATTTATTTATTTATTTATTTATTTATTTATTTATTTTTATGATAGGCACGCAGTGAGAGAGAGAGAGGCAGAGACACAGGCAGAGGGAGAAGCAGGCTCCATGCACCGGGAGCCCGACATGGGACTCGATCCCGGATATCCAGGACCGTGCCCCAGGCCAAAGGCAAGCGCCAAACCGCTGCGCCACCCAGGGATCCCTTGATTTATTTTTAATACCTATTAATCACTTATCAGTTGCATAACATTGTTTATAACTCAGACTCATTTCAAAATTTATTTCACAGGAAAAAACTTAAAATCAACTGAAATTACACTCATAATATTGCATTTCCAATGATTTTTACTTTTCCACATCTGGAGAGGTACAGATTAAAACTGATAGCTCAATGCATAATAAAGTGGTTTATTAACCAAAATCTCAAGAATATATAATGAATTTTGACTTCATGTATGGTTTCAAGTCTCCTTTTGAATAGAGTTTAAAAATGTCAGAGAGAGTAATGTAGGAAAAAAACATTAAGAATTAATCTCTATAATGTTAGATAAGTTGGCTAAAAAGAGGGTAGCCCGGGTGGCTCAGCAGTTTAGCGCTGCCTTCAGTCCAGGGCCTGATCCTGGAGACCCGGGATGAGTCCCACCTCAGGCTCCCTATGTGGAGCCTGCTTCTCCCTCTGCCCGTGTCTCTGCCTTTCTCTCTCTCTGTCTGTCTCATGAATAAATAAACAAAATATTTTTAAAAAGTTGGCTAAAAAGAAATATGTATGTGTTTATATATACACAATATTTTGGATTTATACTCAATTTTCTTTCTTCCTTCTTTGTTGAGCGAAAGGATATGGCATAAAAATAGAAACTATCCAGTCAAAATCCAAAAAGATATGAATCATTTCAGGTATATTCATATGGCCCTCTCAGTAATTAAGCTTTTGGGTAGATTAATGTTCTTTATATTTTTGAAATCTTTGAGTTATATGAAAAAAATAAGTATAAATAGTAAAATCTTTACTGATAAATTGATATATTTGTATAGCATGATAATTGGGCCCCCCAGGGAGATAGTTGATACAAATACTTCTTCTGGGGGGGGTGAAATTTATAGGTAATATGATAATGCTGAATGCATATTCTGTGAAGATTACCCTTCTCTGAAATACACCCCAAATATCATGCAAAATTCTCCCAATTAGAATTTCATAGGATTTGACAAGCCAGTATGAATCCCCTACCCACCCAAACACAGAGCAGTGCCATCAACACTCCAATTTGAGGTCTTCTGTAAGTCCAGACCAGGTTCAGTTAAGAGTTGGGAGGCTTTCAGTTTAGGAACCTGGGCTCTTGGATTAATGCGGTATATTTATCAGTAATCCAGTTACAGAAAGCACAAGTGGGTAGTTTGTATGGAGAAATGGGGTGGTGGGACACCTGGGTGGCTCAGCAGTTGAGCGTCTGCCTTCGGATCAGGGAGTGAGCCCAGTGTTCCAGGATGGAGTCCCACATCGGGCTTCCCAGAGGAAGCCTGCTTCTCCCTCTGCCTCTGTCTCTGCCTCTCATAAATAAATAAATAAAGTAAATCTTAAAAAAAAAAAAAAAGAAGTGGGGTGGTGAAGAGGTGAAATACCATTTTTAAGCACTTTGTACTTAAAGTCAAGTAATTACATTCTCTACTGCAAGATATGTTTGAATAGTCTGAATGTTTATGAGATATCAGATCTAGAGGAATTCATACACAAGGAGAAGGAAATAAAGGCATATAAGTAATTATAAAATGATAAATATGAATATTAAAATAAATTTACTGGCCAGCAAAGCTCTAGTAAGTGTTTTCGGAAACATTCATTGATTCCCAGGTCATAGAATCCTCTCTATTGGCACTCCTTCTACACCACAATAATGGATTATTTTCAGGTCATTCTGAGACATTTCTTCATCAATCTAATCAATTAATAATTATTGAGGACCTATCATATATAAAGAACTGTTCTAAGTTCTGGAGTGACAGCAATGAAAAACAGATTAAAAGTTGTTTTCCCCATGGAACTTATTTCTAGTGGGGGCTGTTACGAAAAAAATATTAATCTGGATATGAAATGGAGAAGATCTTTGTAATAACTACACTCAACTGGGACAAGGATGGGCTTATGTACCTTCTGAAGGGTATGTCTCTGTGTGTGGATGTGAAAGAGAGAAACCCCTGGGTATAAGAATCATGTCACAGATTGTGAGTTTAGCTAGATTTAACTGAGTCTATGAAACCACAAATCTATGAATTCATGTGGATCTCATTCTTTCTCCTTGGCATTAGGGAGAGACCTGAACTGAGTAGTACATATCATTTAGGATAAAAGAAAATCTAAAAGCAACAGTGTTGTTTTTAGAAATCCTTCCAGCAGGAAGTCCAGTACTTCTGAATTAAAAACAAAACAACAACACTACACATATAGAAAGAAACATCCTGTTTTTTATATGTTATTTGAAAATGTTTTAGAAGAGGATGCCCATTTTATCAGGTGCCCTAGAGGCACCTGAGCACCTCAGAAATGACAACTGAACATCTCAGCAAATATGGCTCAGAACATAGTAAGAAGAGTAGTGTCACACCAGTAAGGACTGGGGATTTCCAAGGATCTGAATGCCAAATTCAGTAAAGGGATTAAGGACTCTCAACTCTTCCTCTAATGTTATTTGGCTTCCAAAAGTGGTTTCTATTCTACTCACATATTTCACCTGTCACTTCTCTTGTATTTAGCATTATATTGAGCAACATCAATGTTTGTTAATTTCCATTTTTACTCTATTATATAATAATAGGAAGCAGAGAATATATAATTTTCCATAAGCACCTAATTTATCCAAAGCAATCCAGAGGTTCATTTCAAGCTCTACGAAAATACCAACAGCATTTTTCAAAAAACTAGAACAAGTCATCTTAAAATTTATATGGAACCACAGAAGACCCCAAATAGCCAAAAAAATCATGAGGAAGAAGAATGAAACTAGAAGTATCACAATCCCAGTATATTTCAAGATATACTACAAAGCTATAATAATAAAAAATATGGTACTGGCACAAAAATAGACATATACATCAATGGAATACATTAGAGAATCTGGAAATACACTCATGCTTATATGTCAGTTAATCTATGACAAAAAGGCAAGAATATACAATTGGGAAAAGATTGCCTCTTCAATGAATGGTGCTGGGTAAACTAGATTGCTATGATGAATTGGCTTTCTATGATAGAAATCTTATTTTATACCTAGCTATAAGCTACTATATGATTATATATGACAGATAAACTTACTTTGACCGAGTTTATGTAGCTCCTGATTCAGCAGTATTTTGTAGAGTATTAAAAAGAAAGCTGAAAAAAGTAGTCTGATTTTTCAAGTGTTTGTGTTTAGCAATGAGAAAAAAATAAAATTGACATGACTTCATAGCTCAGACCAGATTTACTTTGTTTTTATGCACATACCATGCACATCAGTGAAATATATTTACATAGTATGTTTATGGGTATTTAAAAAGTATGTTTATGCATATTTAAAATTTTCCTTGACTATATTTTAATGTTTAGATTAATCAATGGGCAAGTACAAAAAGAATATATCTCTTAAATATACATTATCTGTTTATCTACTCCAAAGAAAATTCAAAAACCTTTACTTGATGTGACTATTGTATTGGGCAGGGAATAAATTCACAAATGGAGATTTCAGAACTGAAATTGGTATGAAGTTCAGAGATATGGCCTTACAGGAAGACTTATAATGTAGAAATGAGAACGTTGCTTACAATTTATAATGATTAGTTATTATAATGGAAGGTGCCCAGAGGAAGGGGGAAGGATAAATGTTATTATTTTATATCATTTTAGGAAATGACTAAAGTTTCCTTTATGATTATCAGAGGCATTTAAAAGAAATGTTTTTCTTATATTCATGAATTAAGCTAGATTAAGTTTTCTTATGTGGCTTACCTAGATTTTGTCTGTTGAGGGGATTTTTCAGGACTAGGCTCCATTTTATTTTATTTTATCAATATAAATATATCTTCTCATAATAATTTCAAGTAAAAATTCTAATATCATTTATATCTCAACTTAGTACTTTACTTTATAATGTCCCATAATTGCTTATATTACAACCATTACTCTTCTGCCAAACATTTTATTTTATCTATTTTTTCATTGTAAGTTATGGCATGAATAACTTGGGAGTTTTTACTAATATTACTAATGTATTGCAATAACTTTAAGTCAATATTTTTTCAAGGTATTAGCATTTTAGCACTCAGAACAAAATGGCTTTCCTGAAATCAGTCAAAAAGCAAACCTCTAATTTTCATGGTAAAAATAGAACATCTAGATCAGTTACAATTTGCTCCCATTTTCCCATATTGGTCCACAAGAAAAATAAATGTGTTAGTACCTCTCCTGACATTTAAAGGAAATAGGTATATTCTACAGAGTACTTTACCTTTCCAATCAGCTTTCCTCTATAGACTTCCTGCTTTCATCAGATTAGTCAGCAGTGGTCTTCTGATGAGGAATTGAAGAGAGCAGTTTTCTTTTATTCAAACCCATCAGGAAGAGAATGCGTTTAGGTAGCAGTTCTTAGGCACAAGTAGCTCACTGCAGGTGATCATAAAAAGGTTCATTATTATTATTTGATATAGTAATTTGGCAAGCTGGGCTCATGCACTTTCTTGCAAGACCATTTTGATGTCTTATAAAAGGTGAAAAAACTTCTTTCAGGAGCCAGGGCACCATTTTATGCTTAAAAATAAAAGCTAGCATCTTGAAAAATTAAAATTAGATTATACCTCTGTGCATTAAGTGAATAATTTTAACAGAGAAGAAAGGACATATTGACTCTAAAATTATCTGCAACTAATATACAGCATAAAAGAGAATAACCATGTTGCCCTTCACAATTCTACTTTATTTTAGTAGTAGTAAAAGATAATTTTAAGCAGATGGTCTTTAATGTGCAGCCTGATGCTGATAGATGCATAGTGCACATGCATTTTGAAGGAGTAGAATAATACAGGTAATTCCACTTTTAAATTATTTTGTTTTACTTCTCATTTTTCTGATAATTTTGTAATAATTTTGGGTACATTTACCAAACAGCTTTTTAACATACCTTTTATTTTTTTTCTGAGTTTATCTAGCCATCAAAGAATGTGTCCTCCAGGTATATGGAACCATAAAATAAATTAAAATAAGAGAAATAAAATAAAATACTTCTAGGCATTTAACCTCCTCCTTAGTGTTCTACAGTCTTAGGATTAGTGAAGACAGAGGTTCTAAATAGGAAGGAAGAGAACCTAGGGTGCTTAGTGACTGTGGTAGCTCTTGTCCCAAGATGGACCCTAATGAACTATATAACCCCTGGTATTCATCTCCTTTTGTGGTCTTTTGCCACAGTGAGTTGGTCGGCCGGAGACTCATTTAAGTCACAGAAAGAACAGAAGTAACATAGTGCCAACTTTGGGACTAAATCGTAAGAAGACATAACAAGCAGCTTTTGCATTTTTGGGAGCTACAGAATAAGAAGACTTTTTTTTTGTTTTAGACACGTGGATAGAGTGTGTGGAGAAGCCAAATGGAGAAGAAGATGCCCTGAGACTAGGTAGAAAGAGATCTCGCCATTTCAACATCCCAGGTGACCCTAAATCTTTAGCCCTTTCTGCCTTGGAGCCAGACAAATATCTAGAATCACCTTAGATATCCCAGTCACCATGTGATTACAACTATATAAAAGACCTTAAGCAAAAATAACAGAGCTTCCCAGTTGAGTCCAGATAACAATGCATTATTGTTTTAAGCTATTAAATTTTGAGATAGACTTGGCAATCAATAATGAAAGCAGTGATCCACGAACATTGCAAAGAAAGCCTAGTAACACATAATTAAAAAAGAATATTTATTCATGAGAGACACACAGAGAGAGGCAGAGACATAGGCAGAGGGAGAAGCAGGCTCCACGCAGGGCGACCGATGCATGACTCAATCCCAGGACTCCACCCCGGGCCAAAGGCAGGCGCTAAACTGCTGAGCCACCTGGACATCCCAGTGGTAACACAGAATTTTGACGCATCATGTGGCTTATATAATTTTATCATTTAAACAACACTACCACAGGGCTACTAATAATAGTTAGTTCCTGTTAGAGATAAAGAAACTGAAATTTGTAGATTTTTTTGGTAACAAATATCAGATATGTTGAACCTACATTGCACTCCAGTTAGTGAAGACCCAATGAAACCATTCACATATGTATTAAAACTGAAGAGATCATGTTATACTTCTGATTAAAATTTCCTAGTGTTTCCCCCTTAATACTCAAAGTTAAATCCAAATTCTTACCTTGGCTTGTAAGATTCTGAAAGACCTGCCTCTGCAACTTCTCTATCTTCATTTTTAGTCTCTTCCCTATCCATCCATTTTTATCCCATTTTCTGACACTATTTTCCTTACTGATCCTGGAAGAGTACGCCGAAAGGGCCAGAGGGCCAGAATATGTATTTGAACAAAACCTAGCTGAAGGGATCCCTGGGTGGCGCAGCGGTTTGGCGCCTGCCTTTGGCCCAGGGCGTGATCCTGGAGACCCGGGATCGAATCCCACGTTGGGCTCCCGATGCATGGAGCCTGCTTCTCCCTCTGCCTGTGTCTCTGCCTCTCTCTCTCTCTCTCTCTCTGTGTGTGTGTGACTGTCATAAATAAATAAAAATTAAAAAAAAAAAACTAGCTGAAAACTTTCCTAATCTGGGAAGGGAAACAGGCATTCAGATCCAGGAAATAGAGAGATCCCCCTAAATCAATAAAACCTGTTCAACACCTCGACATTTAATAGTTAACCTTGCAAATTCCAAAGATAAAGAGAAGATCCTTAAAGCAGCAAGAGACAAGAAATCCCTGAATTTATGGGGAGGAGTATTAGGGTAACAGCAGACCTCTCCACAGAGACCTGGCAGGCCAGAAAGGGAAGCAGGATATATTCAGGGTCCTAAATGAGAAGAACATGCAACCAAGAATACTTTATCCAGCAAGGTTCTCATTCAAAATGGAAGGAGAGATAAAGAGCTTCCAAGACAGGCAGGAACTGAAAGAATATGTGACCTCCAAACCAGCTCTGCAAGAAATTTTAAGGGGGACTCTTAAAATTCCCCTTTAAGAAGAAGTTCAGTGGAACAATCCACAAAAACAAGGACTGAATAGATATCATGGTGACACTAAACTCATACCTTTCAATAGTAACTCTGAATGTGAATGGGCTTAATGATCCCATCAAAAAGCGCAGTGTTTCAGACTGGATAAAAAAGCAGGACCCATCTATTTGCTGTCTACAAGAGATGCATTTTAGAAAGGACACCTACAGCCTGAAAATAAAAGGTTGGAGAACCATTTACCATTCAAATGGTCCTCAAAAGAAAGGAGGGGTAGCCATCCTTATATCAGATAAACTAAAATTTACCCCGAAGACTGTAGTGAGAGATGAAGAGGTTCACTATATCATACTTAAAATATCTATCCGACAAGAGGACTTAACAATCCTCAATATATATGCCCCGAATGTGGGAGCTGCCAAATATATCAATCAATTATTAACCAAAGTGAAGAAATACTTAGATAATAATAGACTTATACTTGGTGACTTCAATCTAGCTCTTTCTATACTCGATAGGTCTTCTAAGCACATCTCCAAAGAAACAAGAGCTTTAAATGATACACTGGACCAGATGGATTTCACAGATTTCTACAGAACTTTACATCCAAACTCAACTGAATACACATTCTTCTCAAGTGCACATGGAACTTTTTCCAGAATAGACCACATACTGGGTCACAAATCGGGTATGAACCGATACCAAAAGATTGGGATCGTCCCCTGTGTATTCTCAGACCATAATGCCTTGAAATTAGAACTAAATCACAACAAGAAGTTTGGAAGGACCTCAAACACGTGGAGGTTATGGACCATCCTGCTAAAAGATGAAAGGGCAAACCAGGAAATTAAGGAAGAATTAAAAAGATTCATGGAAACTAAAGAGAATGAAGATACAACTGTTCAAAATCTTTGGGATGCAGCAAAAGCAGTCCTAAGGGGGAAATACATCGCAATACAAGCATCCATTCAAAAACTGGAAAGAACTCAAATACAAAAGCTAACCTTACACATAAAGGAGCTAGAGAAAAAACAGCAGATGGACCCTACGCCCAGCAGAAGAAGGGAGTTAATTAAGATTCGAGCAGAACTCAACGAAATCGAGACCAGAAGAACTGTGGAACAGATCAACAGAACCAGGAGTTGGTTCTTTGAAAGAATTAATAAGATAGATAAACCACTAGCCACCCTTATTAAAAAGAAGAGAGAGAAGACTCAAATTAATAAAATCATGAATGAGAAAGGAGAGATCACTACCAACACCAAGGAAATACAAATGATTTTAAAAACATATTATGAACAGCTATATGCCAATAAATTAGGCAATCTAGAAGAAATGGACGCATTCCTGGAAAGCCACAAACTACCAAAACTGGAACAGGAAGAAATAGAAAACCTGAGCAGGCCAATAACCAGGAAGGAAATTGAAGCTGTCATCAAAAACCTCCCAAGACACAAGAGTCCAGGGCCAGATGGCTTCCCAGGGGAATTCTATCAAACGTTTAAAGAAGAAATCATATCTATTCTACTAAAGCTGTTTGGAAAGATAGAAAGAGATGGAGTACTTCCATCGTAATATAATTATTACCAAAACTACTCTTTGCTATTAGAAGACAGGCCTGGGTGGCTCAGCCGGTTAAGGGTCTGCCTTAGGCTCAAGTCATGATCCCAGGGTCTTGGGATCAAGACCTGTGTCAGGTGGAGCCAATTTATCCTCTTCCTCTATCCCTCTCCCACGTATTATTCTTGCTCTCTCTCAAATAAACAAACAAACAAACAAAAAGAAGACAGGCTTGGTGGGGTGTTTAGAGGGGAGCAAAGAGGTATATCTGGATCCTACCACTATGGTAATATTCTGCTTCATGATCTGATTGCAAGTTATATACACTTAGTTTGTAAGAATTAATGAAATTACAGACGCCTGGGTGGCCCAGCAGTTGAGCATCTGCCTTTGGCTCAGGGCATGATCTGCGGTCTGGAGATCGACTCTCAAATCTGGTTCCCTGTATGGAGCCTGCTTATCCCTCTGCTTGTATTTCTGTCTCTCTGTCTCTGTCTCTCTGTTTTTTATAAATAAGTAAGTAAGTAAATAAATAAATAAATAAAATCTTTAAAAAAAGAATGAGTGTAAATATATATATATATATACATAACACCTTATATATATATAACACCTCAATAAAGAATTTAAAAAATGTCTATACTTATATACATATATTTGTGTAGAAATATTTCAGTTGAAATGTTTTAAAAATCCTGTTTGATCTGTTTTAGTAATAAATAATTTGTTAGAAAATATTTTATTAAAATGTACTGATATCCATATTAAGGCAAAAAGAAACAAAAATGAGGATATCAATGTCAGAAAAATTAATAAATTTAATATTTATTTCTTATTTTTGGATGAGCTTAATTTTCTCTTATCTGAACTACTTACCCAAGTATATTTTGGAACTCAAATTTTGAGGGGGAAAGTGAGATACACATTAGAAGTTATATGCACAGTTCCCAGCAAGATTCACAGTATCGTATATTAATGAAACACATTTATATTTCTGCATTTAAATTCATGAATATTTACAAAAAACAGTTTTTAAAAGACAGCAAATAGCCTTAGAAAAGACAGTTCACACTTGTCAGGTTTGGCTGCCAAATGACTTGTAATAAACCTTTCATTTTTCAGAGATCCCATAAATGAGTCAAAAAGAAAAATGAATAGAAAGTAAAATGACCAAAATGCATAAAATGCCAGTTCATGGAAGGCATAGCCATGATCACTATGAATAAAGAGTTTCAACCTCCCTAATATTCAGGTAAATGCACACTAAGATTAATCTTACTAATTTTTACTAACATTATTAAATTAAAATTATTCACAATATCCAGTATAGCAAATGACATGATGATATTAAGAATTTTATATATATATTTATAAATAATGTATATTAATAAAAATATTTTTTCTTGGTAGGGGAGCCTTCTAATTCAATATTTTTACAGCAAGCCTGAATTCACTGGATGTGTAAACACATGAAAATAAAAAGGTAATGTGATCTATTTTGGTAACATAGACACCCTAACCCCTTGAGTTTAATTATCCTAATAAAACAGTAGAAATGAACCAAGTTATACCTCTATATCTCTATACATATATAATCCTGAAACTATTCCTCTTAGGAACTTTTCATCAATTCGGAAGTTGTACATTTATTTTAAAATATTGAGCTGCTGAATTGTATAACCTACCGAGATATATGGCAATATTAATGCACAAAATACTTAATAGATTTCCTAAAATTGTATGGAAGCTAAAAAGCTTAAATAATAGCTTCTGTTTATTTTAGTGTCCACTGGATTATTTCAGGAATAAACATTATTTATTATCTCATTTACTTGAACATTTAACATTTCTGTTTCTCAAACCAATTTGAATCATTCTACATATCCTTGATACCTAAATATAATCCATAGAGTCAATGAAGTTTATGCATTATCCTGCCTGTTATTTGCTGACCAAGAAGCAAACAAGCAAATAAACAAATTCACTGGCATTGTTCAACAATGACATAAAATAAAAGTTATTACATGTAAAATGAATGCAAAAAAGAAGTAAAAATTCAGTATATTTTTAACAGTTAGCCTCATCGGAAGTAGAGGATAATATTTACTCTTGACCAAAGCAAATCCATGCATTATTTTGGAGCGTTGAATTAAAGTTTATAAGTACCTTACAGTAATTATAAAAAGGAAACTGCAACACTTACATTTTTCTAGAAGTGATCAGCTTTTGACAAGTTTTGAGATTAGTGAAATGGGACTGCCAGAAAATATTGATCCAAGGTAGTCATGACATTAAGTGTTTTGAAGAATTAAGCAAGTGCACATAACGGCTGATAAAACCTTAGGAAATCAAATAACAAATTTCACAGGAAAAAATTAGCTACTACTTGCTCTAACTATAAAGAGCCTTCAAAAAAATCTTAACAATTATAAATAACCTCAGTGTTAAAATACAGGGGAGTAATCCAAGGTAAAGTGTATCTTAAGAGACTTCTCTCATGATATTAGAAGTAGACATGAAGGGCACCTGGGTGGCTCAATTGGTTAAGCATCTGCCTTGGACCGAGGTCATGATCCCAGTGTGCTGGGATCCAGTCCCACGTGGGGCTCCTGGCTCAGTGGGGAGTTGGCTCTCCCTCCCTCTCTCTGTCTGCCCTTCACCCTGCTTGTGCTCTCTCTCTTGCTCTCAAATAAATGAATAAAATATTTTTTTAAAAGGGACATGAATACATAACCAAAGTAGAATAAAAAATAATGATACATGAACCTTTTAAAAAAATATCATAGGACTCACTACAGAATGACTTTTTAAGTGTATAGTAAGTACACAAAATGTCTGCTGAACATAAATAACAATATCATTTAAAATATTTTAAATAAGCGCATTATATTAAAGTACACTTGAGAAAATGGAGGCTTACTAGGCTATTTTTACTTCTCTACATCCACCAAGATAATAGAGTTTTGATTGGCTAGTATTTAACAACCTAAATAAATCAAGAGCCAAAGTCAATAAAACATAATAAGTAATGATTAATTGGAGGCAGAGAGGAGAAGAGAGGGAAAGAGAAAGAGAAATAAATAGAAAAAAAATACTATCTGTTTCAAGTATAAGGCAATTATTTCTGCCACAAAAACAGGGCCTGATAAAGGTTTCTGAAGGACTGATGTCAGGAATTTACTTGTAGTATACGGTTGTAGTTAATGTGAATTCTGTAAACAAGTCCTTTGGGATCACAACCCGTGCATGTCAGTTACCCACTATATAACCATTTTCTTATCAAAAGTCTATGATCTTGAATTAGTCTTTTAAATAGATTTCAAATTCTTCATTAAGATTATCATGATCATATTGTTGTGGCATTCTATCTGTAGTTAAAATTTCTAAAAGTGATCACTACTAAGCAAATTAAGAATCTTAAACAAAGAATTTTTAATGATTTTTAAGCTGTGTTGCATAAGTTTCTCTTGAAGCAAAAGAGTCAGGAAATCAAATGAAAGATAATTAAAACTGTCACTTTGATTTCACAGCACAAGTAGTTTGCATTTATGTTTGTCAAGCAGCAAAAGTACAAGGAAACAAACTTGTATTAAAGGAAAGGTAATGAATTTGTTACTTTCCTGTTTATATGCCTATTATGGATTTTATTTTCTTTTTCAAAATATTTTTACCTCTTAAAAGCATAAATAAGCAAACAATATTTTGACTTGCTACAAGTTATTCCTTTATGTAGTTTTCCTGGCTTTAAAGACAATAGGCAAATAATTATTTATTATTTTCTCCCTGTGGTTATGTAATAAAGGCATAAGTTTTATGTAAACTAACAAACACCATGTGTGTACTTCTTAACAGAACTATAAATTAAACTTTAGTGAATAGATTTTTTTTTACTCTCCCGCTCTACTTTAGTTTTTGTTGTCATCACATCGAATGAAGTAAAGTTTGTATGGCCTTGAAGATTACTTAATACATATTACATCCATTTTCTCCTTTGATTCACAGAGTTTGAGTAATTTGCTCCCAAGGTCCTGATGTTGTTAGATTGTAAATTTGGGAATGTAGGGATTTCTGATGATAAATTCTCACATCTTTGCTTTACATCTTGTTTAGTTTCTCTACAGAACCTCACAGACACACAAAATGTTTAAAATTCAAAATCAGGTATTATTGTTATTCATGTTTTCTTAACCAACCCAATCATAAAGGCAACTTCCAACTGTCTTTATAATGCTTGGCCTCCTGTTGCTTCCAGATGGATCTGTTCTCTTTTACCTGACTCTTCATACTTCCTATTGTCTTCTTAATTAGAAGTATCTCCATGTTTGTATAACTTAAGTGCATCCACCCTAACTCCACAGAGTCTCATCTTCACCTCCAATGTATTGTTAAAATTTTATCTTGGCTATAAAGTCAGCACCCCCCAAATGCTACTGTGTATAAAATCTTGCAAATACCACTTTAGAATTAACACTAAGCTCAATATTATTGCCTCTGTTCCACAAATATGTAATATAAGATTCGGGAAACTTATACACAGACACATTAAACTAAAAAGGAAAACTTTTGAAATATCTAATATGTCTTATAGATAATCTAGCAGAATAAGGTTAGCTAGAATACATCATATATTCAACAGAGGTTGGAAATCATGTTTTCTTTAGAGGAGCTTATCTCCATAGCTTTATGATTTTCTATAGCGTAGAAAATAGCAGGGTTTAGGTGAAAGAAGAAATGAGCATTAGTGTTTTGTCAGGTATGCAAAACCAGACACAGTTGTACAGGCAATTGTTGAAAATCCTGCCAAAGGACGTGAGTAAGTGGTACACTGCACTGCCTCAAAAGAGTAGGGGAGGGGAAGTTAAGGCAGGTGAGATAAGAAAGTTGGGATGTGACCCAGAGGGTTGTAGAACTGCATTAAATGGCTCAATAAAGTCAAGTGATAGATTTAGTGTAAGTAACTTAGTTTACAATTTGGAACAATGGAAAGTTTTATTTAGAGAGTTTTAATTTAATATTTTGCAACTAAATTAGTTGCTTCTCCTGAGAAGGTTTAGGTTAGATTGGGTTACTTATATACTATGGAAGTTTAAAAACATTGAAGATGAGAAGATTAAGGAACTAAGAGCCAAGATTTTACATGATGTTTAATATGGGTAAAATCAGAATTGTTAATTTATTCTGCAATCCCACCCATTGCTATCAAAAATATTCTAGAATTAAGCAATGCTAGATAATTTCATTATCTGTACTCTTAGTAGTGTTAGAAGTATATAAACATTTATTCATTTTATCTGATGATAATTTATTTTTGCCTTAGTTGTTCTTTAGGATATTTGTATTTTAGGTGGAATCATGGTTAATGATACCTAACTGGGAATAGCCCCAAATAAAAAAATATATAATGGACTGTCATAATACCCTTGGAGGTCCAAAAAAAAAAAAAGATAAAAAGGAATATTTTTGCATTCAGAAAGGTAATAATAGTCACAATCAATAATTTCCATTATTAGCTTTCAAAGCCCCATTACCAACTTAGCATTTGATATATACACAAACAAGAAAGGTTGCCATTTGCTTTTCTGAAAGCTAGGATGCCATATGTCTTTATGTGGATAATTTGGTCATTTATTTATTAATTTTTATTTTATTTTTTTTAAGATTTTATTTATATATTTGAGAGAGAAAGAACATGAGCAGTGGGAAGGTTGAAGGGAGAGGGAGAAGCCGACTCCTCATTGAGCAGGGAGCCCAATGTAGGACTCAATCCCAGGACCCTAGGATCATGATTTGAGCTGAAGGCAGATGTTTACCCAACTGAGCCATCCAGGCACCCCTAAATTGGTAATCTAAACAAGAGAATTTAGTATGTTCTTGTTTCAAAGTACTAGGGGGAAAAGTATTTTTCTTGGATTCCTTGTTTAATTTAAAAATAGTTAAATTTTTTAAAGTTTTGGCAATCTTAGCTCTCAATTGTCTCCCCTGTTTTTCTGGGATGCTAATCCATGCTATATAGACCAGAGTCAACTACAGAATCTTCCTGCTTCCTAACTTCTACTCCAAAACTGGTTTATTTTCCTCTTTGTGGTCCAGTAGAAAGTACTGGAGCAGTTTATTACATGTTTAGAGGTATAATATTTACATGATCTCACATAATCTTGAGTAGCAGAATTCTAATTCTACAGATACAAATAAGTCAATTCATATCTGTAATACTAGCCAAGCTAAAGGATTTCATCATCAAAGAACAGTGATCAGAATTTAATTCATTATCAGTTAAAATTTAAGAAAGAAGTCTAGTGATGGATTTTAATTCCAAGAATAGCCTCAGTTTTTCATACACCCTTACTGTTTCTATGGTATTCTATCTTACTGATGATGACTTGCCAGTAGAGAGTAGCAAATTCAATGTAAGGAGAGAGTTAAAAATTGGCTTTTGTTTTTGCTTCCTTCCTTGGAACCCTGACAATGCCTTGTCAAAAAGCCTGCACTAGCCTCCTGGTGTATGATAGACTGTGGAGAACAAAGCAGTCATTTATTGTATTGCATAGCAGCAATAGTCATTGCAGTCAAGGCCATTATAGTCCAGGTACCGCAGTCCACCCAACGACTCACTGCATTTTCACAAAGGAGCCTAGTCAGGATCAGCAGACTTGCTTGGCTGATGATAGATTTGGGAAAGATAATAAATGGTTATTGGTTTCTTTCTTTCTTTCTTTCTTTCTTTCTTTCTTTCTTTCTTTCTTTCTTTTTCTTTTTTTTTTGTTATTGGTTTCAATTTATAAGTTTGAGAATGGTTAATCAGCAATAGCTAACAATTACAGGATTTTTATAATGGATAATGTTTTAGGATATCCTTAAGGATTTACCATTCTTCTAGTTAATATGTCTCTTCCAAAATGGAAAGTTGTTACAGTACTGAGCGGAAGATGGACCAAAACTGAGTCTGTGAGGTTTGAAATATGTAGCAATGAGAAAAGGACTTTTCTTTAACAGTTTATGTTTTACTCTAAATATCCATTATAGAACTAAATGTATTCATGATGCTCATTTCCTGACTGCATGACACCCAGCCAAGAATCAGGAAATTAACTTGTTTGAAATCATTCCAGCTACATTGCCTACTTTAAAGATGATCCTTAAGTCAAAAACAGATGAATCATCTATTTTCTCCTCAAAAATTCCAGGGCGATTTCCAAATTAGGATATTAAGGATGACCATAAGTATGAAATCCAATCTTTGATGAAATTAGTAAAATAGTCTTGATTGATAACATGTGACAATTCCCAGAGTTTCAGAGGAAAATATGTTGTTCAAAGTCATGAGAGTAATTGTTTGGAAATGTCTTTTTCAATAAAGTCTTAGATTTCAAAAAAAGATAAAAAACAAATTTTCAGTAAGAGTGCATACAAAATTTTAATCCATATAATAGGATACTATATAGTAAACACATTTAGGAAGTAGAAATAAAAACATTTTATTGGAGAAAAGGCAGACCAGAGCAATATGAGGTGGATATATAGTAGAGAATAGATAATAGCAGGAGTTTTGTCTATTTGATAGTCATGTAGTATGAAGTCCCTAAAGAAATTTCGACCCAGAATCCTGATATTAATGCACTATAGTCTATCACTTGCAAAACATGAGTCCATTCTCTTCTCTACCACTTATTGTCTTGAACAAGTGACATTTTATTTTTCTCACTTTTCTTATTATTTTATAAAAATTGATAATCCATAGGCCATTTTGGGGGACTAAACAAAAAATGTGAATATCAGTTAACAATTCAGAAATGTAAAATAATAGAAAGCCAACATGCCAAAAATCAGTTAAATATCTACCATACGCCCACAAAATTTAGGCTTTACATAATTCAATTCAAAGCATCATTACAAATCATATATAAGGATCCCACATCTGTTGCTAGACCATTCAAAAGAGTTAAAAAGAAAAGGGGAAAATATTAAATTCTCAAATGCCCAGAATCTATTATATACAAATAATTGTGTTGATTTTATAGTAATATATAGTAAATATCCATATCCAATATGGATTTTTTATTAAGTAATTAATTATGGAAGAGTATAATGATTTTGAAAATTGTAAGGGAAAGTTGCTTGGAATCCAGTTTGTATATGAAAAAGTGGTGGATTAATAAAGATAAATGAAAAAATTATATTACTGAGCATGAGATATTTTATTTAAAAACACACAAGCCTCTGAAGAATTACAGAATTTGAGTAAAATAATTACTTATGTGACATTCTGAATTTTGAAAGTATATTTGAAGGCAGTTATATATGATTTTTAATAAATCCTTCCTAAAGTACATATTCTAGGGAGGAGCTTATCTAACTTAACCTATTTTATTAAATTTGATTATACAAACTGTCATTAATAGAAAATAAATCAAAGAAATTATAGTGTGAGATAAATCTAAAAATCCTGTGGAGCACAAAAATTAATTGTGTTATTGAACCTGTAGTTTTAATGTAAATATTAATCATTCAAATGTGTGAAAATCAGGGAGCCAGTCATCAATATAGCTTATACTTATTAGAAAACCATCCTGCCACATCTTCTCAAGAGTATAAATGAAAAATTCATCTCATATTTTTACATTATTACAAATCACAATCCCTGATTTAGTATTTTAGTTTGGATTGTGTCCAAATAATTTGTCTTTGATAGAAATGTGTTTTTGTTCACTTTTTTTTAGTATTTAGACTCTGGGTTCTAAAGCAAAGCAAAATTGGAGGAAGTGAAGTTTACAAAGTGATGTTATAAAATTTTTATTTTGAGATCATTTCAAACTTAAAGAAAACTTACAAGGTTATCTTTAAATTTATACTCCTTACCAGATTACCAAATCGTTAAATTTTAATATTTTATTAATCATTTACTCTCTCTCTAAATAAATATAGGCATGTGCTTCAGAACTAGGTAAATATTTTTCTCTTAATTAATCTTCAAGTCACAAATTTTAACATCCAAAGATAGTGGATGTGTAAATAAATTTGTATTATCATGGCTTCAAATAAAGTTGTTTTTATCATCATTCTCTCTTAATCCTTTAATAGTTAGTTGATATTCTGCTGTAATGGAAGCTGTTATTTCTCTTTTACATATATATGTCCATATCATCCATTTACCATGGCTTCAAATAAAGTTGTTTTTATCATCATTCTCTCTTAATCCTTTAATAGTTGATATTCTGCTATAATGGAAGCTGTTATTTCTCTTTTACATATATATGTCCATATCGTCCATTTATTATTTATTTGTTCTCATTTATTTTTATCTGTATGGACTCAGTCATTCCTTTTTTATTTTTTTTTAATGGTTTCTTTTTAAATCAGTGGATTGCAATCCAATACTGCCACTATTTGTTTTGGTTAGGTGGAGCCTCTTCAGTTTGATACATATATTATTTTTATAATGCCCCACAATTTTTTGACAATTCCCTTGCTTTCTGGTACTGCAGGATGTTGCAATTATAGCTCAGACATTCTGTGCCTGAGATCTAAATTCATTAGTTATCTCTCCAAGGTACCTTAATTATTTATATTAGGGAATTGTATTTGGAAACAAAATCAGGGTCGAGGTATTCTCATTACTGTTAATACTACTGGAAGTCATTGATTCTAGGCCCTTTTGGCTAACAGAGTTATGAAATATATATGCATATATGAATGTGCACGGATATAGTCTATACAAATATACATATATGTTTACAAATGTGTGAATATTAAAATCAGGAATTTATAATAAAACTACTATCCCCAATATAACATCACAGTTCTTTTAAGCCTTTCATATACCATATTTGTATTACTCTTCTCCCACAGTGAGGTAGCTACCCCAACTTCAATCTATGATGCATAGAAAGCTTTTTTAGAAGTACTAAACTAATGTCACTTTGAAAAATAATCAAACTAAGTAAAATTTAAGATTATTTTTATAGTTCTTTATATCCTTAGACCGAAGATACATGCTTTTTTAAGTTAATAACATCTTGAGTTTTTATGTTGTATGGACATTTATATCTATATATCATCTTCTTATCCATCCATCCATCCATCCATCCAACCACACCTTTCTCCTTCTTCCTTCCTCCTCCCCCCCCCCTTTTTCTACAATTGTGTAGAAGAACATTGCCTGGATATAACCTATTTTTTCAATAAGCTACTGGGTATTATAATTTAGGTTTCCAGGCTTCTGTGATGAAAGAAAGTGCTATAGTGAATTGCCTTGTATGTGCATATTTTTACATTGTTAGACTATTGAAGGAACACTCTAAGGGGAAATTCTTATAAAGGGGAATTGTGGTTTTATTTCACACAAATCTTAAAATAATTTGTTCTAACTCTCTGAAGAAAGTCCATGGTATTTTGATAGGGATTGCATTAAACGTGTAAATTGCCCTGGGTAACATTGACATTTTCACAATATTAATTCTGCCAATACATGAGCATGGATTATTTTTCCATCTCTTTGTGTCTTCCTCAATTTCTTTCAGAAGTGTTCTATAGTTTTTAGGGTATAGATCCTTTACATCTTTGGTTAGGTTTATTCTTAGGTATCTTATGCTTTTGGGTACAATTGTAAATGGGATTGACTCCTTAATTTCTCTTTCTTCAGTCTCAATGTTAGTGTATAGAAATGCCACTGACTCTGGGCATTGATTTTGTATCTTGCCACACTGCCAAATTGCTGTATGATGAGTTCTAGCAATCTTGGGGTGGAGGCTTTTGGGTTTTCTATGTAGAGTATCATGTCATCTGCGAAGAGGGAGAGTTTGACTTCTTCTTTGCCAACTTGAATGCCTTTAATGTTTTTGTGTTGTCTGATTGCTGAGGCTAGGACTTCCAATACTATGTTGAATAGCAGTGGTGAGAGTGGACATCCCTGTCTTGTTCCTGATCTTAGGGGAAAGGCTCCCAGTGCTTCCCCATTGAGAATATTTGCTGTGGGCTTTTTGTAGATGGCTTTTAAGATGTTGAGGAATGTTCCCTCTATCCCTACACTCTGAAGAGTTTTGATCAGGAATGGATGCTGTATTTTGTCAAATGCTTTCTCTACATCTATTGAGAGGATCATATGGTTCTTGGTTTTTCTCTTGCTGATATGATGAATCACATTGATTGTATTATGAGTGTTGAACCAGCCTTGTGTCCCGGAAATAAATCCTACTTGGTCATGGTGAATAATTTTCTTAATGTACTGTTGGATCCTATTGGCTAGCATCTTGTTGATAATTTTTGCGTCCATGTTCATCAGGGATATTGGTCTATAATTCTCCTTTTTATTTCAGTTGCTGTAAAATATTCTAAAGTACTATTTTGAATAGTCATGAAAGCAAATGATTGTCCTTTTCCAGCCTATTGCAGATATTCTTTAGTTTCAGCGCAGTGAATATGACTAAATATAAAAAATAAAAAAATATTATAAAGCAAGGAAAATCTAGCAATTGAACAAACTATAGTTATCTTGAAAAAAAACATGCATTTTCCAAATATAACTGTGAGGAAAAGAAGCCAAATAAAAATACTGTATGATTACATGTATATAAAGCATAAAAACAAGTAAAACTAATCTACAGTGTGAAGACATAAGGATAGTGGTTACCTTGGTGGATTGCTAGTGACAGGCACAGAGCATGAGGGAGCTCTGAGATGTTGAATAATGCCCTGGCCATGACCAGAGTGTTGTGACACGATACTATCATCAGAAGAAGTTTATTAAACAATTTATGAATCACATTCTTTTATATATGAAATAGGAAATCATTTAATAAAACATTTAAATGACAAAGTTATATGTTTTCAATTGACCATTATTCTTTCCAAGTATATCTATTTTTAGTTTAAGGACACTCATAATTATAAATATGGTAAAAAATTTTGATACATGTAAAATTTTAGAAAGAATATGCAGATTATGTAAAGGTGATGGTCTTGGTAACCTTAGCTGCAATTAAATTTATTTATATATATTTTTATAAATGTGGACAAATTTGGGTATTTCTTAGATTCAATACTTTAAAAGTTTATAATAATCAAGATAATTAATGCAACTCTCTTCAACAAATGGCGTTTGGAAACTAGACAAGTCTATGCAAAAAATGAAACTGGACCACTTTCTTATACTACACACAAAAATAAACTCAAAATGGACTAAGGACATGAGACATGAAACCATAAAAATCATAGAAGAGAGTATGGGTAGTAATTTCTCTGACATCAGCCATAGCAACATCTTTCTAGATATGTCTCTTGAAGCAAGGGAAACATAAGCAAAAACAAACTATTGGGACAACATCAAAATAGAAATTTCTCCCTTCCATCTACTTGTGTGTACTTGCTCTCTCTCTTTCTTTCTCTCTCTCACTAAAATTAATAAATAAATCTATTTTTTATTATTTTTTAAAAATAAATCTTTTAAACAGTAGGACACCTGGGTCGCTCAGTCAGTTAAGCTTCCAAATGATTTCAGCCCAGGTCATAATTTCATCAGTCATGAGATTGAGCCCTGCATTGGACTCCATGCTCAGTGAGGAGTCTGCTTGAAATTCTCTCTCTCCCTCTTCTTCTGCCCCTCTCCCTACTCTCTCTCTCTCTCTCTCTGTCTCTCCTTCTCTCTCTAAAATACATAAATAAATCTTTTTTAAAAAAAGAAGCTTCTACAAAGGAAATTATGGGAAAAAAAACTAAAAACCTACTGAATGGGACAAAATATTTGCAAATGACACACTCAATAAAAGGTTAGTATGCAAAATATATAAAGAACTTCTACAACTCAACATCTACCAGCCCTTCCCCCAACAATACAATTTAAAAATGGGCAGAAAACACAGATATTTCTCCAAAGAAGACATACAGATGGCCAACAGACACATGAGAAGATGTTCAACATCAGCTCATCATCAGGGAAATGCAAATCAAAACCATAATGAGATATCATCTCACACCTCTCAGAAAGACTAAAATCCAAAACACAAGAAACAACACATGTTGACGAGGATATGGAGAAAAAGGAATACTCCTACACTGTTCGTGAGAATGCAAACTGGTGCAACTACTGTGGAAGACAGTATGGAGGTTCTTCAAAAAGTTAAAAATAGAACTATTGTACAATTCAGTAGACATATTACTGGATATTTGCCGAAAAATAAAAACACTAATTCAAAGGGATATATGTACCCCTATGTTTACTGCAGCCAAATTACAGAAGCAGCCCAAATGTACGTCTATAAATGAGTGGATAAAGAAGTGATATAAGTGTATGTACACACACACACATACACATACACTGGAATACTATTTAGATAGATAGATAGATAGATGACAGATATATGATAGATAGATAGATAGATACATACATACATACATAGATGATAGATAGATATAGATAGATGATAGGTATAGTAGATACATGATAGATAGATTAGATAGATAGATGATAGATAGATAGATGATAGATAGATAGATAGATAGATAGATAGATAGATAGATAGATAGATGATAGAATGAAATCTTGCAATTTGCAGCAACATGGATGGATCTAATATAATGCTAAGTGAAATAAGTCAGTCAGAGAAAGACAAATACCATGATTTCACTCATATACGGAATTAAAGAAATAACAAATCAGCAAAGGGGAAAGAAAGAAACCATGAAACAGCCTTTTAACCAGAGAGAAGAAACAGATGGTTACCAGAGAGGAGGTTGGGGGTGGGTGGGTGAAATAGGTGAGGATGATTAAATAGCACACTTATGATAAGCACTGAGTAATGTATAGAATTGTTGAATCACTAATCACTATATTGTACACCTGAAATTAATGTAACACTGTATGTTAGCTATACTGGAATCAAAATTAAAAACTTAATAAAAAAATTAGAGAAATGCTAAGATTTCATGGCGTAACAAAACCAAAGTATAGCTCTCATTAGAGAAAATAGGTATAGATTTGGTAATTCTGCAAACTATCTTTATGCAATAACTGTTATTTCAGAGTATTTCAAAATTATTGTTCCACCATCTCATGGACTTCATTGATGCTGCATGGAGAAAGAAGATAGAGGCCAGACATATTGGTTTATCTGCCTCAGCCTGGAAGTGACACACCAACCTTTAGCTAAGTAAGTTAGCTAGTAAGTTTAGGTACTTTCAAACTAATGGTTAAAAAAAAAATGCTGGGAAATGTAAAGGGGCACTGAAATACTTGGTGAGTACTTAGTGTATCAACTATAACCTTGTGGTCTAGTCACTAAACAGATCTTTGCTCCCATTCCTCTGCTGCCTACACACACAATCCCTCTTTAAAGAAAAAAAGAAGTCTGCAGTCACTGTTGTGCAAGTAATATGTTATAGAGTAATAATAACCAAACAGTTCATATGCCAGTTTAACTGAAAGATAATACAGAAATATAAGGGAGCCTTAAAATACTGATGAAGCCAATTCTCAATTCAAAATTAGTCTCTAAACAAAAGATGTTTACAGCTGTAATTATTTTCCTTTTTTTCTTTATCTCAAATGATCTCCATAATGTCTTTCATAGTCAAAAAATTGGATAATAGGGATGAGACTTTATGGTCCCGAGAGCTTCAGCAGATGTTTCCAAAAATTCCAATGAATACTGAGGGTCAAATTTTATTACTTAGTGAAGGTATAAGCTGTGCTGATTTCATGGTAGTTACTGATCTGCAGTATGTCAGATCATTTTCAATCAGTACTTATGACTTCTTGATACATCTCTTTTTGAACATTTCTGCCATGTTTCTTAGGGAATATTGCAAAATTGAGGTGCTGGGGTAGCTCAATCAGTTAAGCAACTGCCTTTGGCTCAGGTCATAATCCTGGAGTCTGGGATTGAGCCCCCATTTGGCTTCCTGCTCATGGAGGAGTCTGCTTCTCCCTCTCCCTCTGCCCCTCCCTTCACTCATGTTCTCTTGCTTGCTCAATCTTGTTTCTCAAACAAATAAATCTATTTAAAAAAGAAATCTTGCAAATTTATATATAAAATAAAATTCTGGAATATTATATATTTCATAAATCAGGTGATTCATCTGCTAAAATGATTAGTGCCCAGAGAAAAACTATCAGCTGCACTTTATATATCTCCATTCTGTCTACTAACACTTTTTTTTTCTTTTTTGTTAATATTTTATTTATTCATTCATGAAAAAACAAGAGAGAAGCAGATACATAGGGAGAGGGAGAAGCAGGCTCCGTGCAGGGAGCCCAATGTGGGGTCAATCCCGGGACTCCAGGATCACACCCTGAGCCAAATTCAGACACTTAACTACTGAGCCAACCAGGCATCCTAACATTTTTTTTTCAATTAGACTTTGGAATACTTGTGAGGGCAACTTTAAAAATATTATGTGCAATTTTAATTAGAGTTATTTTTGTGGTCTAGCTAAATTTAGTTATATGTCTGGGACTTGGTATGCTTCCTAAGTCTGATGATTCATCTGCATTCCAGGTCCATTAACTCTTTAAATTACTCTTCTCTCATGCTATCAATTAATTCTTTTTTGAACTACTATTAGGTAGGTGTGAACTACTATTAGGTGTGTATTAATCTTGTTCTCTACATGTATCTTAACCTCTTTTTGCTGATACCTAAAGATCTAACACTAACTTCATTAGTTCTTTCTTTCACTGTGTCTAAGCTATTTAATCTAACTACCAAGTCTCCTTATCCAATATTTGTGCTTAGATAATTCTTAATTGCTTCTTTTCCAATTTGCTTTCCTTTTATCTATTCTTCATATTTTATTTTTTCTCTCACTAGTTTTATTGTATATTAATAAAAGACACTTTCAGATTGTTGCATATTTCTAAATCTTGTTGCTTATATTTACCTCTCCAGACAGTAGGCTCTCTACTTTTTTTTCATAAAGATGATAATTCGTTGAGGACATTTTGCTTACGAACAACTGTTACTTTTTAAATTCTATCCTTCATTCCATTGGTTTTTAGTCACTTAATATGTTGATTAATTAAGGGGCAGAGTGAGTTTTATAAGTAGCCAATGCAATTTCTTGGCTGTACCATTGCTCTGAGAGAGTAATTTTGGCTTATTAATTTGTCATATGCAATTATTATCTGCTTAATTATAATTAATTCTTCAAGGTCCAGATCAATTTCTATGTCATATAAGAAGTTTGTACTCTAGTCGTGGGATGATCTCCTTTCTTATGTGCTAGATTGTGCCAGGACTATTGGGGTTATGACCATCCTTTTTCTTATTTAAAATAAAATGCAGGGATGCCTGGGTGGCTTAGCGGTTGAGTGTCTGCCTTCTGCTCAGGGCATGATCCCAGGGTTCCAGGATCCAGTCCCGCAACAGGCTCCCTGTGGGGAGCCTGCTTCTCCATCTGCCTATGTCTCTGCCTTCTCTCTGTGTCTCTTATGAATAAATAAATACAATCTTTAAAAATAAAATAAAATGCAATTTTTATTTTCTCAATAACTCAAAGCATTTCAAATTAACTGCCATCTATCTATCCTCCTTGATATGAAATAAGATATATAAGCATAGATAAATCTGATCCCGTGCTCTGGTAGATTAGTGTGTGGAATCAGACCATACAAACCAAAGAATTATCACACCAAAATAACAAAGATGGAGTAGCCATTGAGTATTACAAAGGAAACTGAAATTTGGAATGTCTTTAAAGCCACCAACAAGTGTCTACTAGAGGCCATTAGATGACAGTAACCAAAAGAAATTGCTTTTTTTTCCCACTAAATTTGCTTTCCTTAGACTCTTGCTTATGAATATGTGCTACTGGCCTCAGATGCTAAATGGACCATTATTCAATTTATTGACCTATGTTTTCTTCTAGCTAGTTTCTAATGTGTTTGAAGACAGCAGTTTATTTTAAATATTCAAGTATGCATCATATTTTTCTGTATACTGCTGCACTTAACTATATTCACTTTTCTACTCTATATAGAATTTAATTAAATGGAAATCTTACATCTCATTTATAATCAGAATAGTCACAGAATAGTCAGATATAATAGTTTGCTTCCATTTTTCTGTATATGTTTAGTTATCCATTAGGTAAAAAAGATAAATTATTAGTAATTCAGACAATGGTTTAGTGTGAAATATGAATAACTAGTGTCAACTTTGGTGGAAAATGACAATAATTGGATGATAAAATATCATACAATGTATTCTTGTGAGTACAATTTAACAACTATTATAGCATAAGGAGAGTTATTTTTATAATATTAATATAATCACTATTTTTATGCCTACTTTATTTTATGGATTATTTGTTATTGTTATTAAATATTTAAATATTATCATGTTAAAATTTTTAGTATTTAAAATGTTCACAGGAATCATTGAATTTGCTTCAGATGTTAACTTTTATTCTTACGTATAGGATAAATGAATGCAAAACCGTGTAAATGTGTTCACAATATTGTGGGCATATGCAACCATATTGACTTACTCTTTTTTAAAATATACCAAATGAATATTTGGATTTTTAAATTATTTTTCTAATGCAATATCTTTTTAAATTATTTTATCGTGTACTGCAATATGTTTCTACTACTAAATTTTTAAATTAATTTTAAAAAGTTTACAAATGAAATTTTCATATCCTTATATCTTCAGAAAACATGTTTAAAATTTAGCGATCTTTAAAAACCCTATACTGTTTTGGGCATCTTAATATGATTATATATACCAGATGAAACATATTCTTCTGTTATACTGTCACATTTTAGATTTTAGTATTTTCATTTCTGATGGTAGGGTAGTTTAAAACTATCAGGAAATATTTAACATCAAGAGTATTTCCTATTACTTCTTCTTATATTTTCCTTAAAACCCATTGAGTTTATTCTATTTTATATAAAAACAATCATAATTTTCCTTCTGGAAAAACATTCTATTTTCTCAATTCATAACTATGATTTTATTAGTGAGTAAAGACAGCTGAAGTATCTTTAAACTGATATTCCAATATCATAATGATGATATTTGAGAAGCTTTTCTGTCTTCCAGAAACTTTTATTTTTTTTAGAAATAAATTGCAAAAGTATTTATGCATTTTTAAAATCCTTTACTCATCTAGATTTCTAACCCATGTTTTGCCTCAAACCAGTTATATATATTAGAATAAAAAAGTAAAATGAAAACTACTCCTCTCATGGTTTAACTACCTGACTGTAAGACTTCCAATTCATATTTCACTAATATGCCTCTTTGACTCATAACTTGTCATTTTTTAATAATAAATTTATTTTTTATTGGTGTTCAATTTGCCAACATACAGAATAACACCCAGTGCTGATCCCGTCAAGTGCCCCCCCTCAGTGCCCTTCACCCATTCACCCCCACCCCCTGCCCTCCTCCCCTTCCAACACCCCAGGTTCATTTCCCAGAGTTAGGAGTCTTCCATGTTCTGTCTCCCTTTCTGATATTTCCTACCCATTTCTTCTCCTTTCCCCTCTATTCCTTTTTACTATTATTTATATTCCCCAAACAAATGAGACTGTATAATGTTTGTCCTTCTCCGATTGACTTATTTCACTCAGCATAATACCCTCCAGTTCCATCCACGTCGAAGCAAATGGTGGGTATTTGTCATTTCTAATGGCTGAGTAATATTCCATTGTATACATAGACCACATCTTTTTTATCCATTCATCTTTCGATGGACACCGAGGCTCCTTCCACAGTTTGGCTATTGTGGACATTGCTGCTAGAAACATCAGGGCACAAGTGTCCCGGCATCTCATTGCATCTGTATCTTTGGGGTAAATCCCCAGCAGTGCAATTGCTGGGTCGTAGGGCAGCTCTATTTTTAACTCTTTGAGGAACCTCCAGGGAAGATTGGTGAAGCTCCTGCTTCTCCGGGACGGAGCTCTCCTGTCCTGGGGATACTCGCTCCGGCCTTAGCCCGCTCCTCGTGGGGCCCCACCCCTTGGATGCCGTTTGTTTCTTTTTTCCCGGTCTTCCTACCTTTATAGAAGTGTGAACTCTTCTCACTGAATCATTCCAGTTCTCTCTTTAAATCTCAGGCCGAATTCGTCGATTTTCAGGATGATTTGAAAGTTATCTAGGTAATTTGATGGGGACAGGTGACTTGGGGACCCTACTCTTCCACCATCTTGCCCCGCCTCCTAACTTGTCACTTTGGTCTCTCACTTTTGCTTACTTGCTCAAGAATGCCACAGAAAATTGAATATTCCTGGCTTTTATAGCATCAATCTCAGTATCACAGTAATAATATCAGAATAGGTAACACTATCATAATAATGCTAATAATAACAATGGTAGTAAAATAACTACCATCATATTCACTTGTCTTATGATCATATTAGGTTCTTTATGTGTGTACCACTTATAATGTCTGAAAAAATTATGCAGATTAATGCATGAAATAATTCCTACCTTCAAGCATTTGATATCTCAGGCCAACAAGCAAGATATTATCATTCAACAGATAAAGTAATATCTATAATATTAATGTATTTACTTAAGCAATATAAATAATGTTTCTTCAGTTTAAACTGTACACTTCTTATTTTTATTTTTCTCTCTCAGGCAACTTGCATTGCTCTTTTCACCAGTACGAAAGTACATGGAAAGATAATGGTGGCACAAAGAGACCAGAAAAGCAGAGCAGTGGGGTCAGAAAAGAAGGTAATGTGGAAAATACCAACAATGAAGAAAGATTCTGCCCATAGACAAGGGTATAGAAAACTGTGGCTTGGGAGCATTATAAAAGTTGTAGAATTTTTTTCAATATACACTGTAAAAAAATATAAAAGAAAAGTGTATCTTTGACCTATGAACAAGATTTATTTTCTTTTTCTTTCTTTCTTTCTTTCTTTTCTGTCGTTCTTTCCGGTAGGGCGGTGATAGTTCGTACTGTCGTGCTGTCTTCTTGCTGGCGGAGGAGTGCGGGGGTTGGCTGTTTGCAGTCAGTATGTAGTGTTTCTTTCTTCTTTCTTTCTTTCTTTCTTCTTTGATTTCTTCTTTCTTTCTTTCTTTCTTTCTTTCTTTCTTTCTTTCTTTCTTTTTCTTTCTTCTTTCTTCCTTTCTTCCTTTTTTCTTTTTGAAATGAAACTAAGGAGAATGTAAGGAAGTATATACTACTTTGGCATGAGCCCAACATAATAAAGCTTCTGCCCACAGGGACTAAAAGTTGTTATAGGTCTTCGTCTCCATGGTTATGTTTTCTAACCTCTTTGGAGTTAGGCATTTGAATCCAACTGCTATTATTAGTCTTTTTTTTTTTTTAATTCTAAGGGTTTTCCTTTACTTTCCTGAGTTGCTTCAAGGACTTGGAAGTAGATGAGAAATTCTAATATTGGCAGAATTTTCCCTTGCTAAATGAATGATATTGCATGAGAAGAAGAACAAAGGAGATTGAAATGAGAATCTAGGTTATTTACCAAAGAGTATAGTTTATTATTGGCTTCTGTATAATTCCTTCCTCAATTATGTTAATAGCAATGGATATTAAAATATAGCACAAGGCCTACCTAAGAGGCAGATAATAAAGACCAAATACAAATCAAATGACATATACAAATATGATAACCAAATACCTTCTAGGAAAAAAAAATCTTCTCGATCACTAATTAATTATTGAAAACTTATTATGTAAGAGAACATCCCAATTTGCATTAAAAAGAACAGAATCCCAAAATGTATTTTTAAAGGGTCTGGAATATCCAACTAATGCAGGAAAAGAAAGCTGCTTGAAAAAGAAATCTAATCTTAGCGACCTTTAATCTCCTTTAGAATGGCTAAAAATAGAAATTGTGTAGGTGTCTAGGGGGCTTACCCATCATTTTGACATCTATTCCTTTTTTTAGACTCTCGCATTGTTCTTTATTGAACCTAAATGTTGGTGATTATTTGTGCAAGATTCTCAATTTGGAATTTTCCTGAGACTGTAATTTACAATTTGACTTTCAAAATCCATTATTGTTCTAAAAAGAACATTGTAATTTCACTATACTCTGGCAAAGCAACTTACTTAGAACTTCAGTTAAAAGATACAGGTAAAATGAACTTTTGGAGTATTTACCATGATTGTACATGTGAAATGGTTTGAAAGTTTTGTGGTATTAAATTTTGAAGATATTACTGATTATGTGTGTATTTGAAATTTAAATAATCAATGTATTATTAATTACAACTGTTGACAATAAAATTTCAGAGTTAATGCACATTTTATGACTGTATTTTTATGTTAAATCTTAGAAGCAAATTAATACAAGTCAGTTAAGTTACAGCGCACTTGCTCTTAGTAGTTTTCTTTTGTGGGCAACTTTTAGATTAGATTATTTGGAACTGTTACCTAAAAATAACATGGATTTCTCTAAGTAGAAAGATGAAATGTGAGAACATAGTTCTCTTATCCATTGCAAAAATCAGCTGAGCAGAGAAGAGACACTTACTGTATAATAAGAATAGACTTAGAGAACTCAATGAGTCCATCAAACATTGTAACATTTGCATTAAAGGGATCCAAGAAGGAGAAGGGAGAGAAAGAGGTGCAGAGAATGTATTTGAAGAAATAAGAGGTGGAAACTTCCTGAATCTGGGAAGAGAAACAGAGATCCAGATTCAGGAAGCACAGAAACCCCCCAACAAATTCAACCCAAGGAAGTCCACAGAAAGACATATAGTAATTAAAATGGCAAAAAAATAAAAAATAAAAAATAAATAAAAATTTAAAGGTTGTGAGGGAAAGAAGACAATTACATACAAAGGAAATTCCATTAGGCTATCTGCTGACTTTTCAGCAGAAACGTTGCAGGCTAAAAGAGAATGACACGATATATTCAAAGTGATGAAAGGGAAAAATATGCATCCAGGAATACTGTATCCAGGAAAAATTAAATACAACTTTATTTTTTTTAATTTTTTAAAATACAACTTTAAATAAATTATTTCAGTACAAAAGTGATGCTACTCATGCTTATTTACCATTTTGTTTTCATTGCCAGTAATAAAGTGACAGAGATTTCATCATAGTTTAAACATAAACAGGAAGTGAATTTCTGAGAGACATTAGAAAGAAAATATTAACACAAAAGGATTGCCACAAGGAAGTTATCAAATAAATCAATAAAATATTTGTGCATTTTAATTGTATAAGTGTTCACAGTTTCAATTTTATTCATATCGTGTCATTCAATTTTGTCATCATAACATATATATAGATATATATTACACTATATTATCCATGTGTATATAATGAGATATAGTTTTATATCTATATAAAATACCTATCCATTCCACAGTTTGGACTTAAGGATATGTAAATTCTTTAAAAAACATAAATAAATTACAGCTTTTTTTTTAAATAAATTACAGCTCTTATTTAGCATTGATGCATTCCAGCTTGATTACTTAAATGTTATTTTACAAATAGTATTTTTTAAGATTTTCTTTATTTGAGAGAGAGAGATAGTGACAGAATAGCGAGAGCATGAGTGATGAGGAGAGAAAAGCAGGCTCCGCAAAGGAGGACTCCATCCTAGGATTCTGGGATCATGTCCTGAGCTGAAGGCAGATGCTTAACCGACTGAGCCATCCAGGTTCCCCTACAAATAGTTTTTAACACAAAAATTGAGAGAAAGTGAATGAAAATTTCATTTCTAAAGCTTAGTGGTGTTTTTGTTTTTGTTTTTGTTTTTTTTGCATTTTCACAGATGCATAGAGTCTCAGGTTAGTGTTTCTTTTAGTTGCATCCTAGGCAATTCTCTTTAATTTTTTAATTGAAATTCAATTAATTAACATATAATGTATTATTAGTTTTAGAGGTAGAGGTCAGTGATTCATCAGTCTAATATAATACCCAGTGCTCATTACATCATATGCCCTCTTTAATTCCCACCACCTAGGTCCTCCTAAAGCAGAAAGGCTCAGGCTACAGTAGCAGCAGGAGAGTTCAGAAAGGCCAACTTTTCCTGAAGGCAGGCTTGCTCTACCTAATGATAAACAAATCCAAGGAATCTTATGGCACAGACAGGGAACACAGAACAAAATAAAATAGGAAAGAAACACAAATATAACTCAATGCAATTATTTTACAATATACAAAGGGGAGATCTCCTACAAAATATAAGAAGAAAATCCCCTTGAAAGATATTTATTGTTGGCAACAATATGTATTCGTTTTAAATCTGACCTTAAGAAAGTCTGCATTGTGTGAAATACTAAGAAAGTTAAGAAGACATTGAAAAATTGCAACAAAACTAGTATTAGGACAGAAATACTCAGTTAAATATGGCAGGTAGTTACATGTACTACTGCCTTTTTCTTCTTAAAACAAATAATAGAAAACAAATCAACAAGGAGTAAAAAAAAATGTATTATAATTCAAGACCCAATTACGTAAAGAGGAAACAATGAAAAATAAGTTATATAGTTGAATTCTAAAAATATAAAGTGGTAACAGACTTAATAGAGCAGAGCATATAGAGAATCAAAGGCCAATAGCAACAATGAAGGACACTGATAAAGAAGGAGATTTCTAGGAGATATTGAGCATGGATTATGGTATGTGTATTATTAGAGATTTTGGATCAACATCTGAAAAGATTTAGGGAGAAAGAATGATTTGGTGAAGGTTGATGATGATTCAGGTTGAATAAAGCCTTGGTCACAATCCCACACGGAGTTCTGAAACACACATGATATGTCAGAGATATCACATGGTGGGCCAAAATGGCTAGTTCTTTGTTTGCTGGAATCCCTTAACGAATTGCATGGAAAGAATGTGACTTCGAGTGAGATACCTCTTATTTTAGGACAACATTCCTTTGGTCTCTCACATTTCTTCAAATCTTACAAACAGAAGAACTGACAGTTTTAATCTTTTTAAGCATGTCTGCATAGCAAATAGCCTTGGAAGTTAGGGATAGTTGACTCCACAGCAAAGATCAGATTTGTCTGTTGTTTAGTGTAATAAAGACAATGTCTCCCTTTTGGGGTACAGAATTTGAAAGTTTGCTTGCAACTGCTTATAAAATATTGGAGTTTCTGAAGTTTATCCTCAGCTTTATGCAGCAACCACCTAGGCCTACTTCTGCATCATTCCCATAGGAATTCAATAGCAAGAGGAAACACTTTATGAACATGAGCTCATACACTTGTTGTGCCATGAGGGATAAAGTCCTTTGCTTTTGACATAAAAGTCTTTAGTTATCTTCTAGTATCCATGAAACTGGGATGGTCTAATGTTAGCATGAAACTGGGGTAAAATTTGGAACCCATCACAGTTCCTGACGGTTTTTGGTGATGAGGACGGGCTACTGACAGAGACATGGCTTCTGAAAAACAAAGTGAAGAGCTCTCCAGAGGCCAGGTTAGGGCACATAAGAAGATCAACTGTGATATTATATTAAAGGGCTGACTCCTGTGGTGAGTGGAGACATTAAGGACTACCACTGAAGGGCACACATCCTATCTGTTAATTAATGCTTAGAAGCTGGGTGAAAATAGAAACCATTGAAACAAGCTGCCTAGTCATTTTGAATGAATACTCAGAAGTTGGAGTGCTGGATCAAATAGTAGTTCTCTTTTTAGTGTTTTGATGCATCTCCATAGTAGCTGAGCCATCTTGTATTTTCATCAACATTGTTTTGTGGTTTCTCCAAAAGAATTGAAATCAGAATCTCAAAGAGATAGCAGCACATCCATGATCATTGGAGCACTATTCACAATAGCCAAGATGTGGAAACAATTAAATGTCTATCCACAGATGAATTAATAAATAAATGTGTCATATACATAAAATGGAAACTAGTCAGCCTTAAGAAAGAAAGAAAGAAAGAAAGAAAGAAAGAAAGAAAGAAAGAAAGAAAGAAAGAAAGAAAGAAAAGAAAGAAAGAAAGAAAAGAAAGAAAGAGAAAGACTATATTATGTGATAGCAAGGATGAGTCTTGAGGACATCACTGGGTGAAATAAGCCAGTCACAGAAAAATACTGCTATCATCAATGGAAATGATTCCACTTACATGAGATATCTAAAGTAGGCAAATTCTTAGAATCAAAGAGTGGAATGGTGATTGCCAAGGGCTGGAGGGAGGGAGGGAGGGAGGGAGAGAGAAATGGGGAATTAACAATCAACAAAAAAGTTTCAGTTAAGCAAGATAAATAAGTTCTAGAGATTTGCTCTTCAACATTTTACTTATAGTCAATAACAATATATTATATACTTAAATTTTGTTAATAGGATAGATTTCATGTTAAGTGTTCTTACTACAAAGAAAGGAAAGGAGAGGAGAGGAGAAGAGAGGAGAGGAGAGGAAAGGAAAGGAAAAAGGAAAGATAAGAAGAAAAGCTATCTGAATATTGCTTTGTTTTTGTTTATTCTCCCTTAGGGGTTGGAAAGAAAAAGGAATGTTATCATGAGGCAGCAAGGTGATGTGTCTGTGAGGCAGCAAACCCATCTGAAAAGCAGTATGTCTGCAGCTGCTGGGTGAAGGAGTACACAAAGCTGATATATAACTTCAGGTACGTTGCATTAAAAATCTTTGTGAGAACTGTGAGCAGCTTGAAAATGAAAGTAGATGTGTCTTGCTTACTCTGTTGCAGAATTGCTGTCTCCTCTATGCCCTGTGATCCCTCCCTAGCCCTCTACCTTAACCTCAGTTGCTTTAAGGAAAAACATAGGAATGAGGATAATGTCTTCCTGTTCTAATGAGTACTGAAGACCATGGCACTTGTCTGAATAAGATGGTGACCTTGGGGTGGTACAGAGGTCAGGGAGGCATCAAAACTTTTATGGCTGTATTAAACATAGTCATGAAGTCACCATCCAAACTTTTTTTCTGTGGGCGGACGAGGCATCCAGATCCAACTAATAGGTTTTATGCAGGATTTTTTTTTTTAAGAAAAAAATTAAAAGGACTTTCCAGGGAGGTGAAGCAGGAGGCTAGTGCCGGGCGGCCAGAGGTGGCCAGAGTTCCACACCCTTGAGCCATAATCGTGAGCAATTGTACGAGGGCCACGAAGGGGTCGGCCAGAGACACGGTGCACAGGGGCTCCAGGGCACGTCTCTGTGTCAGGGCTGAGATCCAGAGAGGCCTGTGGGTGCCAGGAAGGCGCCCGTCGTCTAAGGGCAGGGTGCAGGCCCATCGGACGCAGGCCCAGCTCCAACTGTTGCTTCGGGTGGTCCCAAGGCCCTGGTCCCGGGAGACCTCCCTGGTCCGCTGAAGGTCCGCCCCACTGAGGGCAGGGACAGGACAATATGAGAGGGAGGAGATAAAGCTTTGTAGTCGGAGCCCTATGGTCAATTGAATGCACTGACTTTATTGCTTCTATATCTGAATATATAGTAAGATTTGGTGTGCTATGTGCTTATCCATCACTATCCCAAAAGTACCAGAGGTAAACATTCCAGAGGAGGAAGAGCTGCAGGTAGAGGAGTCCTAGTGGGAAAAACTTCCCTGTCACTTTCTACCAGTGTGTGGCCATGTTTTAATATGAATGTGTGTGCCCATGGTCCAAAGTTTTCACTATATAGATGGTCATTCCAACTATCCTGAGTATACTATTATCACAAGTCCTTCAGCAGGGGTGGCTGAAAAATCCTGACAAAATCAAAGGATCTACTTCTGCTTGCAAAGTAAAGTTTCTTGGAACTACATGGTCAGATTTATAACTCACAACAACAATAAAATAAAAACTATCATTTCTTTAGCACTTATTCACACACATACACACACACACACAGGCAAGGAGGCAAACAACATTTTTCAATCCATTAGATGTTAGAGATAGTACATGTCTTATAACTAATTGTTTGGGGCTTTTTGTTTTGTTTCTGTTTTTGTTTGTTTGTTTGTTTGTTTTTGCTAATTATTGGCATTCCTGAGAAAGAGATGCAGCCTACTTTGTAGAAGTACTCTGGGATTTTGGACTCCTGGTCTCCCTGACTTGGCTGTCAGTTTAATCCTTTTTCAAAAGCACCTATTTGAAAAGTTATTCTCAGGTTCTTCAAAACTGAGTAGGTGATCCACTGAGGTTTTAAGAATTTTAGGCTTGAAATTCACATTTTGGGATTGGTAAATTCAGATTCTACAACTAATAAGGTAGGAGAGGCCTAAAAATCTTAGCTTGTGAAATCGAAATGGTAGGTTTAAGAACAGAGCAAGATGGGCCCTACTTTAAATGAAAAGTGTCAGCTAAACATTTTGGGGGCAACTTTAGCTCTCTTAGCTTTGGATATAAAGCTACTGGCTTAATGTGGTTTTCAAACCATAGAAATTCCTGGGAATGCCTGGGTGTGGTTCACTGATGTTCTATGTTCTAGGTAAGTGTAAACATGATAGGATCCATTCAGCTACATCAGCTCTTCAAGTCACCACCAATTATGCATAACTCAAAATGTAAGTAGTTACTTTAGTGGATAGACAGACTCAAGGCTTTTAGAGCTCTAGTCAATACTTTCCTGATAAACCTTGTTACACTTTTATCGACTTTTAAATTGCTGCCAACAACTGAGTTATTTGTTCTGACATCTGGAATACTATAAGGACTATCAGATTAAAGACATTCCTCCTAGGGTCACAAACTCAGAGATCTAAGTCATAGTAATTGATCCAATTGTCCAGGTCACTTTTGCAGATGACCTGCCCAAAGGCCCATTCCTTGATGGTACTAAAATCAAATCTGCTGCTCCAGCCTTCATCAGGCCTAGATTGCCACTGTTGCTACCTGGATCCATCATCATAAAACATTCATCATCAAAGACTAAGTAGAAAGTAATGCACTCTTTATTTATGATGCAAAGGCTGCCACTGAATGTGAAACTTGTTCATCTGCCAAAAGCTGACCATTTAACTTCAGTGGGAGAGACCACATTATACAAGGAATGGTCCCCACCTGCTCCTGATGGATGGACTGTATAGACTTCATCTATCTGTTGTGCCTTACTATTACTGACATTTTTACCCTCATCTGGCTCTAACTATACCACTCTTTCTCTTGAAATTATCCCATGTCCCCCCACACGGGATATGTTTTTTTTAAATATTTGCTGTAATAATAATGTTTCCATGATCACAAAGACCACTCAACAATGGGATGATAGTCAAGATATTTAGTAGACCTTTATCCTCCCTACTATCCACATGAGTCTGATATGCTTGAGTGTTGGGATAGCCACCTACAAAATAAATATATACATTTTCTCATCTTACCTTCTTTACTATCTAATCTATACAACTTAGTAAGGCAATTAGATAATTGAATGCAACCATTCCCAGAAAAGTACCAGTTTTTTGAAGCTGCCTCTTGTGTAAGATTGGGACAAAAGTAGTAGCAGCTTATATAGACCAATTTTGAAATTCAAAGTTTAAAAAAAAAATCAAGATCGGGGATCCCTGAGTGGCTCAGCAGGTTAGCGCCTGCCTTCAGCCCAGGGCGTGATCCTGGAGTCCCAGGATCGGGTCCCGCATCAGATTCCCTGCATGGAGCCTGCTTCTCCCTCTGCCTGTGTCTCTGCCTCTCTCTCTCTGTGTCTCTCATGAATAAATAATATCTTTAAAAAAAAATCAAGATCCATTCTAATTTTTATCATGGCATGTCTTTCCCCTAATAGCAACCTTAGACCACTATGGTTGGTATACTTATTGGGTGGAAACCTCACTCAAAAGGACCCCAGGGAATTCAAATTTAATTGAAAATATTAACTAAAATAACAAAAAAATCATTAACATAAAAAATAATAAATCAAACATTGACAAGATCTGCACACTGAATAATACAAAATATCAAGGATAGAAATCAAAGAAAACTTAAATAAAGAATGAAATATGCTAAATGCAATTACTATAAAACTCAGGATTAGTAAGATGTTAATGTCCCCCAATTTGGTCTATGGATCCATTGCAATCTCAAGCAAAATCCCAGAAAGTTTTGTTTTTTTTTTTTTTTTTTTTTGTAGCTATTGACAATCTCATCCTAAAATTCATATGGCAAAGGAAAGAAACTAGAAACTATTTTAAGGTAGAAGAACAAAATGGGTGAGCTCCCACTACCCAATTTTGAGACTCACTTTAAAGATACAGTAATCAGATAATCATGGTATTCATAGTCCATAAGTATATAAAAATGGGCAGCATCATGAGTCATTAGGGAAATTCAAGTCAGAAATAAAATAAGAATTACTACACCCATACTAATGTGAGTAGAACAGTAATGAATGCCGGGAGTTCTGTTTGTGATTATACATATTAGTATGAACATACAGAAAATATCATGTATATATTTTAGCATGAAAGAGCTCTCAATTTTCCATGCTGAAAACAATTTAAGCAAACAATAAATAATGGTAGCAATGATACGGTGGATTATAACCAAAGAATAAAATATATAACAAATATAAAAGAAGTTTGTATTACTGTAAATAAATGTTTGACTAAATAAATAGGGAAGAAAAGACTTTTACTTACAGAAAAAAATCAATTATTAAAAGTAGAAGGAATAAAGGAAATGTAAATAGTCATTAGAGCAGCACAGGAATAATTTCTGCAGGCATGATAAACATGAATTCTAAAGTTAGTTTTATTAATGATATATTTTCCAAGATTCAATGTGTCTTCTCCAAAATATCTGTTGAATAGCACAGAGGAAATAGTGACCTTGTACTGAAGAATGAGGCAAACAGCACCCTTAAACATGGTATCAAGATCAATACTAGTGGTGATGAGACATATCAATATCACGTGTCCCCTGATATAATGTGCTAAGAAGTCACATTAACTATGATTTATTTACCTCCAAACAAATCCATGGCCTCTATACAGTAAACATAAGACAAATCCAAATTGAAAAACTTTTTCCAAGGCACCTAATGAATACTCTTCAAAACTATCAAGGTCATGAAAAATAAGAACAGATTAAAGAAATAGCACTCATTGGAGGATAAAAATTTTTGTTAGTAAATGCAATACATGTTCTAATATAGGATACAGAAACAGAGAAAGGGTATTGGTTTTAGCCCTGGTGAAATCAATATAATATTGGTAATTTCTTAGTTTTGATAGTTCTACCATAGTTATGTGAAATACTAATATCAGAAAACACAAAGGAAGTCAATTCTATTCATGTGTTTCCATTTCTTCCTATCTATCTATCAAATATCAGTATCAGAGATTGATTCAGATCCTAATAAAAAAATCACAACCATTTATTTCCCAAGTGGCTACTCAAAAAGAAAATGTACAATTTATCTTGTTACTATATACTTTCACATTTATGGAAATTGTATTGATTGGGATTTGATTTTCCATTTTCAGATCTTTGTTTCTGTTTAATTTGCATAATTCATTCTCAGTTAAACAACAGTGAAAATATATCTATCCTAGTTCCTCTTTCCCCAACTTTGGCTATCTTGTTTTCTAAATATCACAGCATTTTTGCTTTAAAGTCTGCATGGATGTTGTCCCTTATTTGTTTCAGGTCTTTTCTCTTAATGACCACGGACAATTTTCCTTGAGCATGTTCTTCATAATTATATATTCCTTTCTACAGGGATAGTAACTACACACATACTCTAAAAGTGCTGGATACTTTCTTACTAGTTAAAATGGTCCTCGATATATTTGTTTGCTTTCCTCTGGAGCTTTCCCTAACTTGATCCATCTTTCTTTCTGGTGTTCTCTGTAATGTCTATGTCCTGCCAATTCCCATAAATTATAGATTAAATGTAGTCTTTTTTTTCCTGAATAAAAATATTATATTCCTAAATGGGTATCAGAAGGTAAATTGTAGAGTCCCATGAAAACTGCTGTGTAATACATACCATTTAATATACTCTTGGAATCAGTGGCTCAGAATACAATAAGACTCTTAAGCATTTTAAACATTATATAGGACTGTATAAAAATTGAGCATGTGGGATCCCTGGGTGGCGCAGCGGTTTAGCACCTGCCTTTGGCCAGGGTGCGATCCTGGAGACCCGGGATCGAATCCCACGTTGGGCTCCCGGTGCATGGAGCAAGCTTCTCCCTCTGCCTGTATCTCTGCCTCTCTCTCTCTCCCTCTCTCTCTCTCTCTGTGACTATCATAAATAAATTTAAAAAAAATTTTTAAAAATTGAGCATGTAGTAGCTGCTTAGCATATTAACATGGATAGAGCAGGTAAATGTATTATAGACATGAAATAGAGCAGGTAAATGTATTATAGACATGAAATATTAATTTTTAATCCTTAGGATACAGTATCTAACCGTTGCCATTTTGGTAACTGTAAGAGCAGGCTTTGGGCATAATCTCCGAAGAAGCCATTTTGTAAAATTCAAATCCACAGATGTACTGTATATGTGTTTTTGGATTGACAGATATTTCTTATGACCTCTTCACTACCAAGCTTTCCAGAGACTATAATCATTTCATAGTTTTCAGACTTTGCATTAACTAGACTTTTTCATAAACTTTTTATGTAGGAAGTTTATTTAATGTTAATATGATCACTTTTCTTGGAACAATAAAGGTAAGTGAAAAGTAGCCTTGAAAATCTGTTGTGTTTTCTTCTTTTTAGGAGAGTAAAAATCATGGTTCTGGTATGGTATTTTTAACATCTTTTTGAGATTGTAATTGATATTTAAAAATGTCAAGTATTTAGAGTATGCAATTTGGTGAGTTTGGAGATAGGCATATATTCATGGTACCATCACCATATTCAAGGTAATGAATGTATCCATCACCTCCAAAAGTTTTCTTGTGTCCCTTTGGATTTTTTGGTTGGTTTGTTTTGGTTTTGTTTTGTTTTGTGGTAAGAACACTTATCATGAGATATTTAGATATTTTTAAAGATATAACTTATAAAAATAAAAATCATACATAGTTAAGGTATACAACATGATGATTTGATATTCATATACATAATGAAATGATTGCCACCAGCAAGTTAATTAATGTAGCTCCTCAGATACCCTCTTGAATTTATAACTTCCCAATATTGTATTGTTAACTAGTGGCACTATGTTCTATAGCAGATCTCTGGGACTTATTCATTTTGTATAAGCATAACTTCATATCCAAAGAACAACTCCTCATTTCCCTTCTTTCCTCTACTCATCCTCTGGCAGCCACCATTCCATTTCCTGTTTCTATAAGTTTCTCAGACCAAAACTTAATTAAAGGTGTCGTTAGGGATGGTCTTCCACTGAAATAAAACTACATTTCTCCTTTGGCCCAAATATAATGTCACAGAGACAAAATATTTGATTTGGTATTTCCTATATATTTCATTTCTTAATTATAGCTATCCTGTGTATTATAGGAGAACTTAAGCAGCCTAAAGAAATACACAATATGATTGTGTCTACCTTCCTCATTTGGCTGCTTCAAGAATAAACTTATCATGTTGTATGCTTAAAAGAATGTCTGGTATATATTAGGTATTCAACAGCTGTTGTTTACTTCTAGTTATCACTGCATCATCGTTTTTATTAAGAGATGTAAAGTTGAAGTAAGAATTTTCCTGACATAAATTCCCTGACCTTATTTCATCAAGATGATTATTTGTAGTAGAATTACCATTACTATTTTCCTGACAGTCTGTTTTTCTTTTTTGTCTTCATTTTCAACCGTGTGTGTGCTGCACGTCTGCTTGCACATGAGAGAGCGAGCGAGCGAGAGAGAGACCCAGAATATTTTATTCAATGTCAATTATTAAATTCATGTAACATGTTCAATTTATGTAACACATTCATTTGCAGATATTGCAAATGAGAATAATCAGGAAGAAATAGATTGGTGGGGGAAGCAAATGCATAAGCTTAAACGTATTATTTTGAGATCTATTAGACAGCCAGGATGCAATTCTTAGTCTAATTTTGGATTCAGGAGCATACATCAGAGCCATATTAAAACATATAAATAATATCATCTAGGAAGCTAGTGTTGACAAAGAAGAACACATGGACTAAGCACTGATTTTCTCTAGTGCTTAAAGACCTTAAAAAGGAAAAAAGATCCAGCAAAGAAATGGGATGGAATGGCCAGAGTTAGCAAAAAGACAAGAGTTGCTCTAACGTCAAGTGAAGAACATTTCTCTAAATTGAAAGAAAAATAAAGAGGGCTGATGGATAGCCATTGCATTTGAAAAGATGGAAATTGATAACTTTAACAAACATGATGTATTTGTATTTTAGACCTAAAAGACTGGCTATAATGGACTCCGAGGAGGAGAAAAGGGGATGTAATATTGAGAGTACAGATAACTCTAAATATTAAGACAGTAGTTAGGGCTTGATAGAATTGTATACACCCATTAATATATTTGTAAATCCATGAAATACTATTTTGTCTATAAATATAACTAAATAGTCAAGCACTTCATTAACATTTTGTAGGAACATTGAAAAAATTCTTATCTAAATTTTTAATTACAGCAGTCCTCGCAATTACGGCAATTATAGAAATAATCTTCATAAGCAAGCTCCCTCTTTCTCCCCAAAATAATATATTCATTGATAACTAGTGTGGTTATCAGGCAGTGATCTAGTATTATTAAATTGGCATACATATTGGGATTTATTATTGTCAACCTACAATGCAATACACCGAATAAACATGGAGGTTCCATGGATGAAAAAAAAATGTGATATCATTCTGTCCTTAAGCAGTAGATACAAGTTTCTCTAATAAATATTTCTGTCAACAAAAGGACAAAGCATAAAATAATCATTCATAAACCATAATTTACCTCAAGCAATAAATGTGTTCATACTTCCAATACTTTAGTTGCATTGACTTTCTTTCTATGTTGTATCAGTGACATTATATTTTGCACTGATTTTAATTGGATCATATATTTATTAAAGTATATTAAAGTGATTTATTGATTACCTGAAAGTGCTTTTTGAAATATTACATCATAAGATCAGACATAGAAAATAAATTAGCACTTAGCTTAAATGTGTTTTTCCCAGAGGGTTATGTTTTTTGAGTAATTCTGAAGAGTACATTTTTCTTTTCTGACAAGGACTAGTATTATTTTATTGCAGAGGAAAAGGCTTATTTTGAGAAAGATAAACATCTTGAAATTCTACTATGAAGATGTATGAATCATTGTCTTTTACTATTCTGACATCCCTTACTTTATGTAACAATGAATGGTTGCCTAAGTCACTGTGGGTGCATTAAAGGTAAGATAAACCCAGCAGCTGTAAAAGTATTTCACATTCAAGAACAAAAATATGATAAAAATAAGAATAATTTTACAGTATCTCAGAGGTTTATGTTGTTACTTATGAATCTTTGTTTTTGTCTAAATAACTATTGTCAAAGGCTCATGCTATATCTTGAATTTTAAAGTATCTTTCTTCAATGCTTAACTTTGTTTTTTAATGTACTTTTGATAATGTGGCTGTAAATAAGTTACTGGTACAGAACAAAATTACTCTTATGCTATAATAGTATAGAGAAATATTTTGAGAAATCGAAATAGCTTGAAAAAATGTAAATGGATATTCAAAACTCTATTGAAAATTTTCTTAAGATCAGAAGCAAGGAATATTAAAGAATTTTAACATAAGTACAGATCAGAAAGTACTGAGGGGATAAGATATACCTAATTATAAAAGTATATATTCATTAACTATAATTTGAAGGATCATTAAGTTGGCCATAAAATAGCATTATAGAGAACAACAAACTGTATTCTAGACAATGAAAATTTATATTTTGGTGATGCCTTAATCTGAGTACACTAATGTGAGGAGAATATAAAAGTAAAATGAACAGGGGCACCTAGGTGGCTCAGTGGTTGAGCATCTGCCTTTGGTTCAGTCATGATGCCGGGGTCCTGAGATCGAGTCCTGCATCAAGCTCCCTGTAGGGAGCCTGCTTCTCCCTCTGTTTAGGTTTCTGCCTCTTTGTGTCTCTCATGAATAAATTAATGAAAGTTAATTTGGTCTTCCTCAAATAACTATCAAATAAACTCATCTGATGCTCAGAAAGAACATGACTACTGAATTATTTTAGGGCGATGGGGCAGTCTATTTCTCCATGAACAAAATATTAAAATGTTTTCATCTCAAAATTTCCAAAGTATATTTAGAGCACATATTGCTATTAAAATTTTTCTAAATTATAATTCTTATTATGCCTTTTATGTATTGCTGACTTTTCTTATATTTTATTAATTAGCAATGTGGTATAGGTTTTTAAGGTAACTGAGATATCAAGGAAAGATATTTCTAAATATGCATGCAATCTGAAAGACAATGATTAAGAAATAACCACTATTACAATTTAGATGAAAATAATAAAATTGAAGAAAACCTGTTTAACATATCTATCTCAAAAATATATCAAATAAAAAACTACATAACCATAAGGAAATCAAATTGGGAATTAAACAATTTTATTAAGAAAGGATAAAATGGGGGATCCCTGGGTGGCCCAGCGGTTTAGCACCTGCCTTCAGTCCAGGGTGTGACCCTGGGGTCCCGGGATTGAGTCCCACATCAGGCTCCCTGCATGGAGCCTGCTTCTCCCTCTGCCTATGTCTCTGCCTCTCTCTCTCTCTCTCTCTCTCTCTCCCTCTGTCTCTCACAATAAATAAATAAAATCTTAAAAGAAAAGTCAATTTTGAAAAAAAAAAAGGACAAATGTCTTGGAGTGAAAGCATACAACCTAAAAAATTGATTATTTCAAGTATTCATAAACTTCTCTACATATGAAAAATAATACATTTTGTTTTCATGGAAAGGGTACACAATATCAGCAACACCATAAACTTATGTGCAGATATCTTAGACAAAATATTAGGGAACCAAACAAAAAAATCTATAAAAATAACATAGGTAGATCAGTTTATTTTGATGGAAAATCTTATTTTACTTGCCACTTATTCAGTACTACTAGAAACCCTAGTTTTGTATGTAGAAATATATTCCCTTTACTTCTGTGTCATGACTCTGTGTGAACTTGTACAGTAAATGGTAAAAGTATACCTGCCAACATTTTTTACATGACTAGCAATAATGAAGCTATCGGTTCAGAGCACATGAATAATTTATAGAAGTGAGATACCTCTCATCAGCGATGTGTTTCAGATATGTGATATTTTTTCCACTTTGAATTGATAAATAGTATCTTCTTTATTTTAACCACAGGATCATTTTTTTTTTTTTTTGTATAAATTGCTCCTCTACTTAAAGCTGGTGGCTAGACACTTGGATTTCTATAATTTCTATTATAGAAGTATTATAAAAAATTATTTAGAAGAATTAAAATTATCATAGTATATTTTCATATATTTTAACCTGGCATTAAAAATACATTTTAATTTGTGACTTTGTTAAATTTGTTTCAACTTTTTAAGTATGCTTTTTAATATGATTATAAATTTTTAAATTGAAAACACTTCAAAAAGCAGAAAAAAAGATTGAGGATTAGTGGAGAAAGAAAATTTTCAAAGGCATTTGATATATTACTAAGATTTATTTACAAGCAGTAACAAGCCAATAAATGTTTAATAGCCTTCTTTGGAAGAAAAAGCAAAATGAAATCCTGACGTGTGCAATCACTGTTTTTCATGGAAAAAGCAAACCACCTCTACCAAAGCCAATTGCAAGCAACCAACACAAAATCAATTAGCTCACAGAATTTCTAAAATTTTAACCATGGTCTTTTGCAGTCACTGATACGAAATATTTTAACATATCTTTGTAACTTATATTTATTATTTTTTACATAAAATTATATTGAATATTTATACTCCAAACTGCAATCCCAGTGCATATTTAAAGTGCAATAAAGTGTGAGGTCGTCATTCAAAATAGAAAGAGAAATAAAGAGCTTCAGGGATAGGTAGAAACTGAAAAACGATGTGATTACCAAATCGGCTCTGTAAGAAATATTAAGTAAAAGAAAGAGAGAGGCCAAAGAAACAATCCACAGGAACACAGACTGTATAGGTAGTACAATGACACTAAATTCATATCTTTCAATAATTATTCTGAAAGTGAATGGGCTAAATGATCCCATTAAAAGATGCAGGATATTGGACTGGATAAAAAAAGAAAAAAACATGTATATGCTATCTACAAGAGACTCATTATAGACCTAGGGACACTTCCAGCCCGAAAATGGAGGGGTAGAGAACTATTTACCATTCAAATGGTCCTCAAAAGAAAGCTGGGGTAGCAATCCTCATATCAGATAAATTAGAGTTTATATCAAAGACTGTAGTAAGAGATGAAGAGAGATACCACATCATACTTAAAGGGTCTATCCAACAAGAAGACTTACAATTATGAATATTTATGACTCTAATATGGGAGTTGCAAAGTATATCAATCAATTAATAACCAAAGTAAAGAGATACTTAGATAATAATATGCTAATAGTAGGAGACTTTAACACAGCACTTTCAGCAAATGACACATCTTCTAATTGGTCACATGGAGGTTAAAGAGCATCCTACTAAAAGATGCATGGGTCAACCAGGAAATTAAAGGATTTAAAAGATTCATTGAAACTAAGGAAAATGAAAATACAAACATTCAAAATTTTGGGGATACAGCAAAAGCAGTCCTAAGAGGGAAATACATCGCAATACAAGCCTCCCACAAAAAATTGGAAAAAAAAAGTCAAATACACAAGCTAACCTCACATCTAAAGAAAATGGAGAAAGTACAGCAAATAAAGCCTAAACCAAGAAGAAGAGAGATAATAAAGATTAGAGCAGAACTCAATGAAATAGAGACCAAAGAACTGTAGAACAGATCAACAAAACCAGGAGTCGGTGATTTGAAAGAATTAATAAGATAGCTAAACCCCTCTATTCAGCCTTATTAAAAAGAAGACTCAAATTAATAACATCATGAATGAAAGAGTAGAGATCACAACCAATATCAAGGAAATACAAATGATTTTGAAGATGTATTATGCATTTCTAGAAATCCACAAATTACCAAAGCTAGAACAGGAAGAAATAGAAAACCTGAACAGACAAATAACCAGAGAGGGAATAAAAGCAGTCATCAAAAACCTCACAAGACACAAAAGTCCAGGGCCGGGTGGTTTCCCAGGAGAATTCTACCAAACACTTAAAGAAGAAATAATACCTATTCTACCAAAGCTATTCCGAAGAATAAAAAGGGATGGAATACTTCCAAACTCGTTTTATGAGGCCAGAATTACCTTAATTCCAAAAACAGACAAGGACCTCATCGAAAAGGAGAATTATAGACTAATATCCCTGATGAACACAGAGGCAAAAATTCTCAACAATATACTAGCCAATAGGCTCCAACAGTACATTAAGAGAATTATTCACCATGACCAAGTGGGATTTATCCCCAGGATGCAAGGCTGGTTCAACACTCGTAAAACAATCAACGTGATAGATCACATCAATAAAAGAAAAAACAAGAACCATATCAACCTCTCATAGATTCAGAGAAAGCATTTGACAAAATACAGCATCCGTTCCTGATTAAAATGCTTCAAAGTGTAGGGATGGAGGGAACATTACTCAATGTCTTCAAAGACATTTATGAAAAGCCCAGAGAGAATATCATTCTCAATGAGGAAAAACAGAGCCTTTCCCCTAAGATCAGGAACATGACAGGGATGTCCACTCTCACCACTGCTATTCAACATAGTACTAGAAGTCCTGGCCTCAGCAATCAGACAACAAAAAGTAATAAAAGACATCAAATTGGGAAAAAAGAGGTCAAACTCTCCCTCTTCACAGATGACAGGATACTGTACCTAGAAAACCCAAAAGACTCCACCCTATGTTTGCTAGAATTCATACAGCAATTCGGCAGTGTGGCAGGATACAAAATCAATGCCCATAAATCAGTGGCATTTCTATACACTAACAATCAGACTGAAGAAGGAGAAATTAAAGAATCAATTCCCATTTATAATTCCACCCAAAAGCATAAGATACCTAGGAATAAACCTAACCAAAGAGTTAGAGGGTCTATACCCTAAAAACTACAGAACACTTCTGAAAGAAATTGAGGAAGATGTAAAGAGATGGAAAAACATTTCATGCTCATGGATTGGAAGAATAAATATTGTGAAAAATATCTATCCTACCCAGGGCAATTTACAAATTAAATGCAATCCTTTTCAAAATACTATGGACTTTTTCACAGAGTGGGAATAAATAATCTTATGATTTGTATGGAATCAGAAAAGACCCCGACTACCCAGAAAAATATTGAAAAAGAAAATCAATGCTGGGGGCATCACAATGCCGGATTTCAAGCTGTATTGAAAACCTCTAATCATCAAGACAGTATGATACTGGCACAATAACAGACACATAGATAAATGGAATAGGATAGAAAACCCAGAAATGGGCACTCAATTCTATGGTCAACTAATATATGACAAAGACTATCCACTGGATAAAGGACAGTCTCTTCAATAAATGGCACTGAGAAAATTGGACAGCCACATGCAGAAGAATGAAATTGGACCATTCTGTTACATCATACACAAAGATAAACTTAAAATGGTTGAAAGATCTAAATGTGAGACAAGAAGCCATTAAAATCCTAGAAGAGAACACAGGCGACAACCTTTTTGAACTTGACCACAACAACTTCCTGCAAGATACATCTGTGAAGGCAAGTGAAACAAAAGCAAAAATGAACTACTGGGACTTTATCAAGATAAAAAGCTTCTGCGCAGCAAAATAAACAACGAAACTAAAAGGCAATCTACAGAATGGGAGATGATATTTGCAAATGACATATCAGATAAAGGGTTAGTATCAAAGATCTATAAAGAACTTATCAAACTCAACATCCAAGAAACAACGATCCAATCATGAAATGGGTAGAAGACATGAACAGAATTTTCTCCAAAGAAGACATACACATGGCCAACAAGCACATGAAAAAATGCCCTGCATCAGTTGCCATCAGGGAAAATCAAAACCACAATGAGATCCCACCTCACACCAGTGAGAATGGTGAAAATTAACAAGACAGGAAACAACAAATGTTGGAGAGGATGTGGAGAAAGGGGAACCCTCTTGCACTGCTGGTGGGAATGCAAACTGGTATAGCCACTCTGGAAAACAGTGCGGAGGTTCCTGAAGAATTTAAAAATAGAGCTGCCCTATGACCCAGCAATTGCAGTACTGGGTATTTACTTCAAAGATACTGATGTAGTGAAATGCCAGGACATCCGCACCCCAATGTTCATAGCAGCAGTGTCCACAATAGCCAAATGTGTAAGGACCTATGATGTCCTTCAACAGATGAATGGATAAAGAAGATGTGATATATATATATATATATATATATATATATATATATATATATATATATCACATATATTCCACACACAGTGGAATATTACTCAGCCATCAGAAAAGACAAATAAAGACAAATATCCACCATTCGCTTCAATGTGTATGCAACTGAAGGGTATTGTGCTGAGTGAAATAAGTCGATAGGAGAAGGACAATTATCATATGGTTTCACTCATATGGGAATATAAGAAATAGTGAAAGTTATTATAAGGGAAAGGAGGGGAACTGAGTGGGAAAAAATTAGAGAGGGAGACAAACCATGAGAGACTCCTAACTTTGGGAAACAAACAAAGGGTTGCGGAAGGGGAGGTGGGTGGAGGGATGGGGTAAACTGGTTGACGGGTATGGAGGAGGGCACTTGACGGGGTGAGTACTGGGTTTTATACCATATGTTGGCAAACTGAATTTAAATTAAAAATGTCAAAAAAATAAATATGATTAAAATAAAGTGCAATAAAGTTATTACACTCACTTTTGTCCAAGATTCCTCCATATGTTTCTATATATTCCCTATGTTCTATACATTTTTTGAAAATACTTAAAAGGCAGGTGGTACAAACATTGACTGTAACTAATTTTCATTATTACTTTAAAAAAAATTCACGAGTTTATTCATAATTTATATGTGTCTTGTTTCCTATATTTACATGATTTTACTCATTAAAATTTTCACATGGATTTGAAACTTGACTAAATTTTAATTTTAAATATAGTTAAAATATGAATTGAGGATTATTCATGAAATTGTTTTCCCTTTCTTAGTTTTGGCAGATAACCACGTATACAATCAGAATATTCACCTTGTTATCATAAAGATAATGATACAAATAGCAGGTTGGAAATCTCTGCATATCAGCCATTACATATGTAGAGCAAAAAGACTGCTGTCACTTCAGTATCATCTCATCAGCACCTTGAAATCCTCAGCAGGTATGCCATCTGCCATCAGGCTTTAATTCTTTTACAATTTTAAAGGCTCTACTGTAATGCAGATCTTGTTCAATCTTTTAGTTTAGGAAAATCCCTGTATCTGTCATCAGATAGAAAACCAATAATATGATTCCTTTTAAGTAGACATTTTACTAGTCATAATATCAGTGTGCTACTATCATAATATCCTTCTTAGATTTTTACAGTATCTTTAATATTCAGTATTAAGGTATTAGTAACTACAAATAAATAATGATCAATTAAAGATATGGGGTACCAAAATATAGTAAAAGCTAAAATCTACATATAAATTATGAATAAACTGATACTGAGATTTTTTTTTCAAGGAGTGAAAATATTCCTTATAACACTTGTGTACTCTGTCTAGGATAGTCTTAAGAATTTGATTGACCATGAACCATCTACTCTGAAAATGCATATGCATAAAATGTTTATCTCCTCTATCAGGAGGTTTAGTAAGACTAAGAAGCCATCTACAAACATCAAATTAAAACAATTGCATAACTATGTTTATCACTATAACAGATTTAGTTTAAAATATTACTGATTTACTTTCCTTATTATTAGGATATGCTGCCATTAGGAACACATGAATAATTTTAACATAACATTTTTGTATGAAGATTCAATGTTATGAGAAAGGATTTTTGCCAAATTTTAAAAGTTGATTTAAATACTGATTCTTTTTAAATTCAGCCTAATGTAGTTGACATGCTTTGAGAAAGTAACTGATTAAGAAAAACAGCATATGATATGACATATTCTGAAAATAACCATAAATTCCTCTTTACATGCAACCATTCTCATGTAATTTTCACCTTAGCAGGATAAATTTAGTTTCTCACTCCTAAAATTGGGGCTGGCATTGTGACTTGATTTGGCCATTAAAGCACCTTAAAAACAATTTACTTAGGATAAACTTGGGCTATAGGAGGCCTTTCATGCCTTTGCATTCCCCTTGGAACCTGGCTGGTCTCCCATCTAAACAATAACAACAACAACAACAACAACAACAAGATAAGCTTCTGGAGGATGAAATAATACCACAATAAGAAGATGTGAACTATCTTAGTAGAACCATCATAGACAAGCCAACCCTCACCCTGTGATATACCAGCAATGAGCTCAACCAAATTCAGCTACTGCTGGCCAAAATAGGCATAACTGCCCAGTTCATCCCAGACCATCATCCACTCTCAAAACCATGAATTAAATAAATGGTGTTGTTTTTGGTTTGGCAATTTTTTTAAGTGAAAGCTAACTTTAATACCAAATAAAAGTGAGAACGAAGTTTTCATTGAATCTCTGATGAAAGAACATATGCCCAAGTGAGGCATGACACAGTAAGTAATTTTAATAACCACTAGCCCATATGCACACAATGGACTTCTCTACCACATATACAAATTACATCAATATTTTCTCCAGTGATATATATTGTTTTGTGGTCATATTTCTTTTTACTGCATACATTCAAGAGATACTTCTAGAAATGCAGTGCTACTTGGGATAGGACGGATGGACCTCTGCATACACTTTTTCATACACAGATCGTGTGCACTCAGGATACACTGGGGGTAGTCTTTACAAAAGGATTAAAGTCCTGAATACGGAGGCTGAATTTTAAAATAGGAATAAAGAAGGAAGGAAAAAAAGTAGAGAGGGATGGAGGTAGAGAAAGAAGGAGGTAAGACAGGAAGTAAAGAAGACTGTCTGAATATCTTCCCAAACTCATTTATTTTAACCTTTGGTAGTAAATGGCCTATGTTGAATTTCTAAAACCCATCCCTGAATGACAGATTTTTTTATTCCTTTGATCTATTTAGGCCAGTATCAGCCTTATTATCAATAGGGACTCTTCAAAACAAAGTTTAGATGAATCTATAATCCCAAAGAACAACACATCAAAGGGGAAATATGTATTCTATATGTTATAAATATTTTCTTTTTCTATTCTGCCTTTATCATATTATAATGCCTATCATGAGCTCTTATGCAAGCTGCTTGGTCTAATATAGGTCTGTATTTTTAGAAAATTTTTTTTATAGAAAATGTGATGTGTAGAAATTTTAATGTTTGGGAAAACATTGATTAAAATAATGAAATGATTAAATATCTTAAATCATATAGTAACATAACTTGAAATAAAGATTAGAAGGCAGTTCAATAAGAACGGAATAAGAAGTGTTGATTAAAGTAATGACATGATTAAGTATCTAAAATCATACAGCAACATTACTTGAAATGAAATAAAATATTAGAAAGCAGTTCAATAAGACCTGAATAAGAAATGTAAATAAAATAAAGCCTTTCTTCCTACAGAGAAGATTTGAACATGCATAAGCTACAAGTGGTGAGAGGGGTAATCTTTAAGAAAGTATTGTAAGTAATGCAGTGTAAAGGGAAAAGAGATCAAATTAATTAAGTGAAAGAATCTATCCCCACACAGAATTGTGGCTTTATACCAATAATTGATGCAACTGAATAATACAAATCAACAAATTAAGCAGAAGTATTAAGTAAAGATATAGTAAAACAAGAAGTTTGTGAGCAAGGAAGCTAGTTCACACATTATTTTCAAGACAAATTAATGAAAATATATCATAGCACTTGCTCATGTCCTGGTAGAAACTAAACCAGCAATAAGAGAAGAAAGTCACTATAATGGTGGAGTAAGGTGAGCAGGTGGAAAGTCAAATGATTACTGGGAAAGCATACAAAGTATCTCTTGGGCTTTTCAAAAGTTATGGAAAACTGAAACAATCATAGCTATGCATTTTTATGTGCCTGTTAATCAATGATCTCTTTTATCTGCCTTATTTTACAGTATAGTTCATACTCATTATTTATGTCTAATATAATCTATCAGCAAGCAATCTTGCCCTAACTACTGCCAGGGAAGTTTTGAATTTTAAATGGCTCATGGTATACCATCAGTTAACCAACTGGTCCTTATCCTTATCTTGACCAAGACTCCCTAACAATCTTCGAAGAATCACTAGAGAGAAGAACATTGTCCCCGTCTACTTGTAAATTAACTCTGCCCTACTCAATCCATCATGCTGACTCTGTTTCTGAAATATCATTTTTTCCTGCATATTTTGCATTTGTGGAGGAAGACCTTCCTCTGCCCTATGGTCCCTCTAACTGGACCTAGAATCAAATCACAGTGAGACAGATTAACAGGAGAAAATCAAATTTAATAAGTTTATGTATGAGGAATTCACACAGATACGGAATTCCAAAGACAATGAGACAACAGGAAGCTTGGATGAGCTAAGGAGAGGGGTAGAGGCCTGAGGATACAAAGCAGAGAAAGCTTATTTGCAAGAAGGTAACAGATGTTTAGAAAAACAGGATTCCTCAATAGGCAAGTAGAGATGAGAGGGAGGCAGATAGGTTTTTCTGCATCTGCTGGGTTTTGGTTACTTTTAACTCAAAATGATATTTATTTCAAAGTGGTCCAGCTTGGGATAACTTGCTCTGTACCTTTACACATTATTTATAGAACAAAATAAATAATAGAACACATCCTAATTATTTGTACCTTCCAATGGTGTGCAGACATTGCTTTAAAGATATATTAAGTTTACAAAAAATGTTCAAGCACATTGGTTTCATGCCCCAATTTAATTGCTCTTTCAAATCACTTTCACCATAGAAATATGAACCATATTAGTTGATTCGACATACAACTAAATGATTTTTTAAAGATTTCTTTTAAATAAAAAATATTTTATTTATTTGTTTTTATTTTTTTATTTATTTGAGAGAGAGAGAAAAAAAGCAGGGGTGTGGAGAGGCAGAGGGAAAGAATCTCAAGCCAACTCCTCGCTGAGCTTGGACCCCACCTCAGGACCCTGAGATAGAGATCTAAGCTGAAACCAAGGGTCAGCTGAGCCACCCAGGTGCCCCAAGATTGATTGATTGATGTGAGAGAGCCAGAGAGGGAGAGTAGGTTCACTTGGAAGGGGTGGGGAAGGGCAGAGGGAGAGACATAATCCCAAGCAGACTCCTCACTGAGCATAGAGCCTAATGCAAGGCTGGATCCCACGGCCCTGAAATCATGACCTGGAAAGAAAACTAAGAGTTGGATGCTCAATAGACTGAGGCACCCAGGTGCTTCTATAAGTAAACAATTGTTAACTAATTTTATTTCTTTGGCTAATCAGCTTCCATAAGAAGAATAGGCTAGGGTATTTAAATTCAATCACCCAGTTCATTTGATCATCATAGAATATAAACATTTTGTTAAATCAATCAAATTAATTTTACCAATTACAACAGAAATACACACAAATAGCATTTAACAATTATAAGTTGGACTAAAATCATTGCAAAACACATTATTTTGAATCACATTAGTATTTTTTGGCTTTCCAAACAAGAGGAGTCCTTGCTCATAATACATATTATCCTGCATTGGAGAATAAATTAATAAACTCAGTTAAAACTAGATATTAAGTCTCTTTGGACATAGCCATATGTACTGTATACACTGCCTTGTTATACTGAAATGGATTTCTATATGGGCTTCCTGCCAACTATGGTCTGACCAAGATCCTGACAGAGCAATCTGTAGCTGCTTTTCATCACTGATGATCTTGTTAGTAAATAGAACAATTGTTAATTATATTGTCAGCTTGTGACAAAATTATGTGATACATTATTTTTCCTACTGATAAATGTATCTTTTGAATGTTTGTATGGTTACTTATGTCCCTGTGGGACAACTTCCAAATAGTGAATAAAGGCGTCCACTTGGCTTCTATCTCCTAATATTTATTTAAGATTAATTTATTTATTCATGAGAGACACAGAAAGAGAGAGAGAGAGGCAGAGACACAGTCAGGGAGCCCGATGTGAGACTCCATCCTGGGACTCCAAGATCACTCTCTGAGCCAAAGGCAGGAGCTCAACCACTGAGCCACCCAGGCATCCCTATCTCCTAAATTTTAATGCCATGAAGATAATTATATGATTTTCTCTTTCTATTTGATTCTCTTTCCAATGACATAAAGTTTACCATTAGCAAACACCTCACACTTTCATCAATTCAGTAGCTACTGCCCAAGAATCACTAAAAATCTACATCATTACATTATTGCTATCTAATTCTTCTTAATGCTTCAGAAAGTGATCTTAATTATGCCCATTATGTGAATCTGTTTTTTCCCTTTCCATTTAAAAAAAAGCAAGCATCAATTATTTGTGATGCAATTGCTTTTCAGACCAAGTACCAATTAACCATCTTGGATCACCTTCTGTAAACCAAGTTTACTGCTTGGCATCATCCAATAAAAAGTAACTCCTGAGGAAGACCTAACGCTGACCCAGCCAAAAGGATAGTGACCACCAATTCATTTAGTCCTTGGTACTCCAGTGGTCACTGATGTTGCATATTCTTCAATACATTGTTTCCACTTAATGAGAGAAATTTACATTTCCATTCACGTGGGAATGGAATTTGTTATAACCCAAGACATGAGGGTTATAACAGTTTACAATATGTATATTCTTTTATAATAGAAGATGTTTCAATGAAAACTCAATAACAAGCCAACAAATCTCATTCAAATGGCAGTGTTTTGAAACTGCATCAAATTCTAGCAGTAGATGGTGAGTGCCAATAACAGGCTTTTCCCAGAGGCTCCTGTAACTGTGACGTATGTAACAGACATTTCCTGTAATTAGTTCTGGCTAATTAATTAGCTGAAATTTCCTGATTGCCATTCCCCTCCCAACCCCCCAGGTATCCTATATTGTCTTAAATTAACTACTTGAATGGGTTTAGGCATTTCTAAAGGCTCCCATTTTGCATCATATTAAACAGGATGAAGAGCAGATTAGCATTATTTCCCTTTTCCCAGCTGTTTGGTAAAGAAATACTTCCCCATTCAGACATGCCATGCATTTTAATAATATATTTTGATAAGGGTCAGGCAACAGTTGTATGAAGCTTTCCTTTAAGAATCCTCCTTTGAGATATATTTTCATCTTTAAATTATCTACACTTTTACTACCACATCCCCCAAATTAACTATATCATCTTTTAAACATTCATTAGCAGGTTTAGAAATAGCTTTTCTTTAATGTAAACTTGCTAAAGGGCACCTTGGTGGCTCTGTCAGTTAAGCTTCAGACTCTGATTTAGGTTCAGATCCTGACCCCAAGGTCCAGAGATAGAGCCCTGTGTTGGGCTCTGCACTGAGCTTGGAGCTGGCTTGATTCTCTCTCTCTCTCTCCCTCTGCCCCTCCCTCTGCTCTCCTCTCCCTCTCTATAAATGAATGAATGAAAGAATGAATGATGCTCGAAATTATCTGGGCTTCCTGACTTGTTATTTTTAACAATTCTGGAATATACACACCCTACTATTTTTTTAAAATACCATCTCCTACTAATTCTCTATATACTTTTTCTAGTAATCTGATTAGACATTTAAAATCCTCTGGGCCTTTGCCTCTCTGTTTAATAGTTACAATTTTATTCTTTATGATTTGCATCATTGTGTTTAACTTCTTTATGTTACCTTTTTTACATAAGCATCCTTATGTTTAATTTTTTTCAATAGTCAGGTTTTCTAATTTCAGTTAAATTTGTGGTCAACCTCCAGGTTGAGCCATGTATTTAGTGTCTAATCTTATAGTTTTAATTTCTAAAAATTTGATATTCTCTTTGTCATATTTTTAATTTCTAAAAATTTGATATTCTCTTTGTCATATTTTTAATTTCTAGAAATGTATTTGATGTCATTAAAGTTCTGCCTTGTTATTTGTTTGACAGTATGTTGTATCATCGTCACATTTCTGATGTTCAGTTTTATTTTTTTGAACATATTGCACATGTGTATTTTATCTTTTAAGTAAGCTCCATGAGCAGCAGGGAGCCCAATTGTGGGGCTTGAACTGACAACCCCGAGATCAAGACCTGAGCTGATATCAAGAGTCAGATGCCAAAAAAAAAAAAAAAAAAAAAAACCACCACCAACAACAACAAAAACAAAACAAAATGAGTCAGATGCCTGACTCAGCCACCCAGACCCCCCCATGCATGTGTATTTAATGCAGTATCCAAATTTTCCCATTACATTTTTTCTTTGGCAGTCTGATTTTGTTCTATGCTCATAAATCTATGCTTTATATTATTTCTGATGTTTGGACATGATTGCTTTTACATAAATTCTTAAATTTACTTTTTATTATATAATGCTTCAGTCAGTAGTGCTTAAAAATGGGAATATATTGTATCTCAAAAAATTATTTGTGTTTACTGTTGCAAATTACATGAAGTATTTATAAGTTTAATCCATTTAAACCAGAACCTTCACTTTGAAATTTAGGTTTCAGATCATTTTAGGTTTACTCAGGTGAATCTAAGTTTGTAATTATGAATTTGCAGGGGAATTTTTATTCTCTTCCCTACTTCCACCTAGAAAAAGGTAGTTATGGCCCTTTGGTGGAGTGTTTGTTTTCCTAATTTATCCATGAAATATGTTCACCTTTAGAATTGTTGGATTATGGGTCATTTACTTGAGTGCTAGGCTTCATCTGTTTACCCATGCAACACCTCTTACACCATCTGTACTTTGCATTAAGTGTAGTTTCAAGGGCAGCGGAGATTTGCAGATAACCCAGGTTCAGTGTCCACTCACACCTCTGAAGTTGCAATTCATTCTGTTTCTGGTTTCTAAGAAGTTCTTATATTTTTTTACCAACTGGTCAGGATTTTTTTCCTGGACAGGAATTTTTAAAATATATAATTAGCTAACATTGTGAATGTTTTCTTCTGGAATAATTTTCCTTTGATATTTCTCATGTACCATATTCCAAAAACTAAGCAGCACTTATTGTCATTCCTGAAAGAAGCAGTCTTTAGAATACTGTCTTGCGTATGTCATTTTAAATTATGGGCTACTGCATTATAGGGCATTTCACAATAGTGTATTTATTTGAATTGCAAACATAGATAGTAGAAAACATTGTCAGTTAGGACCCGGAAATGCTGAAAATAGTACATCTTTTATTTCAGTAATCTCAAACATTCATTTCCTGCTTTGTGGTGTAGGGACCCAGGGTTTCCTACAAGATGGCATAAAGCTTACTTTGAGTTAAAGGTAACCAAAACCTAGCAGATGAAGGAAAAGCTCTCTGCCTCCCCCTCATCTACCTAAATTTACATTGGAAAGGAGAGCCTGTAACAAGACTATTAAGAGACTCCTTTACCTAAGGAATTTGCCTGCCTAATAGGGCAATCTTGCTTTTCACCTTCATCTCCTTTCACCTTCTTGCTAATGAGCTTTCTCTCCTTTGTATCCTCAGGCCCCTACCCCTCTCCTTAGCTCATCCAAGCTTCCCGTTGTCTCATTGTCTTTGGAATTCCATATCTGTGTGAATTCCCCATACATAAACCTATTAAATTTGATTTTCTCCTGTTAATCTGTCTCACTGCAATTTGATTCTAGGTCCAGCTAGAAGGACCATAGGCAGAAGAAGGTTTCCTCCCTGACAATGACAGGTGCGTTTCTGCATTGTACAAATGGAATTCAAAGTAAAACCTAAAACTTACAGCTTTTCTTTTGGAGGTTTTCCATGATCATCAAGGGGGAAAAAAAAAGTAAGTATATCTGAAACCAATACATTTAAGTTAACAAATGCCAGGCCAGGCCATTATGCCCTAAGAAAACTCTATTGACTTGATTGATTTATAAGCCTGTTTTAGAGATAGTTGGCCCAGAACCAATAAAACCAATTAAGATGAATAGACCATGAAGAAAGAATTGTTGCAGTTGAACAGAAAGAACCCAGTAAAGGAATCTCTGTGAGGACACACCCAGAGATTTTCTTCATTGATCATGCTTGCTCTGCCATTTTTTGAACACGCCTTCCATGAAATTACATGATTCTTCAATGTACATGTCCAGAAAGGGTGCTACCTCCCCTCATCTCTATAGCCAATCAGCATATTTCACATCCTGACTCCTGACCTGTAAATAAATCTAATCCAACAGAGATGGAGATTTGAGAAAAGTTCTCCATTCCCCTGGCTTGGTGCTCTGAAATAAAACTCTTTTTTTCTGCTGCAAAAAGCAAGGTCATTGTTTGACTTACTGTGAGCATTCAATGATCTGTTGTCTGATAATTTGTCTTCTTTACACCAATATTGTTTATGATATGGATTTATCACACATATATTTATCATAAAAATAATCATATATAACATAAATATATATCAAACATATACATATATTTATCATAAAAGTCATTATATACTAGGTGCTTAAATATTCTCTTTACTTTGCTAAACTCTTAAGCAGCAAGCATAGTGTTGGCACAAAACAGATATATGCTTTGTAGCTCTAGTTATAAACTTTAGCAAATAGCCACAATATAAAGTAAGATATTGTGTAACTATAATCCCTTAAAACTTCCATGTTTATACATTAATAATTTTTCATTATATTTGCTTAGTGGTATAGTAAAATATTTAGGAATGGTGACTTCATATATCAAATGCACTATAAAGTATTTTAACTACAATAATTTTTACAATATTAATTAAATTTAAAAAATCCCTGATATGTGAAAAATTGTCCCACTATTTTTATATATTGCTGATAAATTAATACTCAAAATGCTAATCCTCTATAGTCAAGCTATATTGAATATGTGCTATTCATAGGCTTTTAAAATTTATTAAGATCCTTATTACAAATGAGGAAATATAAAATTAATTTTGTTCCAGGAGATGATTTATAGCAATGTGTTATTTTTATGGTGACTAACATATACACTCTTTACTGAACAAATTGAAGAAAGAAAACTGCAGATAAAATTGTCACTTAGATAAAGCGTTTGCAATGAGTTTTTGTGTGTACTAGAAAACTGTTTTATATATGCCTGTCATAATGCTGTGTTTGCAGTTCAGTAAATATATGGCTTAAGCCAAATAACTGTGTCAGCAGTTGATTACAGATCAATATGTTCACAGCACTGCTGAGTGCTGAATTAAGAGGAAAAAGTTCTGTTTTAGAGACAAATAGCATTGATGATTCAAGAAAATTGTTTTCTTCAGTATACACTTCTGATATTACATAAAACAAGAGTAGGATATAGGTTACAATAACTGTTTTTAAAGCACTGCTCGAATAACTAGTTATAAAATTTTACTTGATTAAATTATCATATCAAATATATTAAAATATAGTTTTATGGAGTATCCTTAAGTTATAATCATCCACCAAAGATGTAGGTCAAAATGTAATTTCTTAATAATGTTACTTTTATGATTTTAAAAATTTTTTGAGGTTTTCCAATGCTAATATACAGAAATAACAATGTAATGAATTTAACAATGGGTGTAAAATATTTCTTGTACCACACCATATTCTGATGATGAAACTAGCTCGGCTTCTTAAAGTTTTCATGAAAGGAGAAAGATTCTTTGAAACTTTATTGAACTTTCACCTTTTACATATTACATGAATTATATGAATAAACCATAGAATTCTAGGTTAATTTTGGAATCATAATATATTTAAATAAATACTGAAAATATTTTAAATAGCATGTATTATGTTAGTATTTAAGTATTCCTTCATAAATTATTTACAGCTATGAATATAGGGTTTTTTCCTAATGACTTTAAAGGAAAAATTTTCTCATAACAATAGGTCTTTCATTATTGAAATTCTCTGCAGTTATACAGCTTCCTGACTCTTCATGATAACCTAATGAAGTTTATAAATTATGCACGAAGTCACTTTACTCTCAAAATGAGTGAGAGACTTTGGAATCATTACCATAATCTTTAAAAGTAGAGAAACTTGTGCCTGGCTGGCTCATTCCATAGAACACACAACTCTTCATTTCAGGGTGGTGAGTTCAAGCCCCACACTGGGCATGGAGTCTACTTAAAAACATTCTTGAAACACTGAAATTTTTTTTCAAGCTTAGAAATGCTTAAACCTATCTCATTGAATAGTCTAACCATTCTCCTCTTAGTGCCTTGTCATCATCTCACTTGGGTCCCCAATGCTCTGGGTCCCAGAAGACTCTGTCTTTCCCTAACTGATAGAAATCTCCTCTTTCATTTTTTTAATAGAAGTATAATTGATATACAATGTTACATTTGTTTCATGTGTACATCATAGTGATTCAAAAATTTTATACATTATGCTATGCTTACCACAAGTGTAACTGCTATCTGTCACCATACCAGTGGAGATTTGCCAGTCCTGAGGAGGTCAGAAATAACTGAACATATACATGATAAAGCCTTAGATCCTAACTAAACACTGTTTTCACAAGAGCTCTGCTTTTGAATACAAACTGCAAAGCCTAAAAGAAGAATTGCATGTTTCAAGTTTTCCATGCCATTATTTTTTATGTATAATTTATTTTATATTAATAAACTATTCCTTGCTGTTCACATTGTTATTGGCTAAATGTTAGGTCATAGAAGATGTGATTCTTGCAATGCAATAATTAAAAAGTGCAACTTTTCTAACAATTCTCATTCTCATCCTCATCATCAGGTCCCTTAAAAATCCACGCACAAATGAACATTTCTAAAAATATTAAACCTAATGGTTATACCTTTCAAAGAATTTATTAAATAATGATACTGATGTCATAAAAATACAAAGCCAAAATGCTAATCAAAGCCAATACTAATCATAAGTTTGGGCTCTAGGTATAATATAAATAATACATCTGGACACTGTAATTAAAAATAACATACACTTTAAAGTCTGTAACATATTTAATAATTCAAGACTAATATATCTTTGTCCTAAAATTCCTAAAGATGAAAAACCAATGAGAATTTTTGAGCAGCAATTTTTTGCTCAAATACAGGATTTTTTGTTTCTTTTATTTTTTTTTATTTAGAGAGAGAGAGAGAGAGAGAGAGAGGGAGACAGACTGCACAGTAGGGTAGAGGCAAAGGAAGACGAATCTTAAGCAGGATGCATACTCAGCACAGAGCCTGACATGGGGCTTGATTTTATGACCCTAAGATCACAATCTGAGCCAAAACCAGGAGTTGGACATTTTACCAACTGAGCCATCCAGGTGCTCCTCAAATACAGTTTTTAAAGGCTACTTATGTTTAATCGGAATAGTGGATGGTTAAAGATGGGATATTATTGGGGCTAACTTTATTGTTGCTAAAGCTAGTGTTAGTTGTGAATATCTGACAGAAGTTTTACTCACAGACTTTGGGAAATTTATAAAAGAGCTAACAGAAATGGAATATACATCCTTTGCTATAAGGAATAAAGGTTCACTTATATAATGAGTATGGTTGAGTAAATTAACCAAAGCTACCTGGAAATCTTAAACAAAATAAAAACAATAAAACCCTCCTGCTTTATTGTTTTGGTGTGATTTCTTTCTCAGCTTTAACAGCTCAAATTCCCAAAAAATAAATTTTTAAAATACACAGGTAGAGAAACCCTCACAGTACTATATATCATTGTGAAATTTTGTATCAATAAGCATAAAGAGACACTCAATAGAGAAAAAGAAGTAACCTAAAAAATAACAAATATGATACCAGCCTTGAGCTTCTCACTATTAATGCAGAGTATTAAGTACCAATAAGTAATAGCTTAAAATTCAGAACAATTGTGTTAAGTTTAGAATCCTGTGTTTTGTCACACTACTAGTGCCTTGTGAAATCTAAGTGAAGACATTTTTAGACAATGCTTGAGTTCTCTTGGAACTGTCACTTGAAGAGATGCTTAACTAAAATGTAAAAGTTAACTATGAAAGGCTAATGCATGGAATGTAGGAATTAAAGGACCAAACCAGATAAAGTATTAAGAGTAGCCCTGGTATAACAGCAGTGTTCTGGGATGAAAACAGTGGATCTAGAGTGCAGGAGCATAGTAATGTCCTTCCAGATTACTATATTCAAATATTTTTAAAGGCACTGTTTTTGCGATATCAGGAGAAAAATATATTAAAATATTGTTCTCTAAATATAAAAATACAAAAAGATGTTACAAATTCACTTTAAAATAATTTCTGAATCATGCTTAACAAATGAATCACTGCACACAGATGGTTTTCATTGTTAAGAGAAAAATCATGTATTGTTTGCTAGTTACAAAAAAATCACCTATGAAGTTTGTAAAATGTACTCTATACAGATACCTCGCCCATAAATTAAACAGTTGTTTTTGTGTGTTGAGCATGACAAATTTCATTAAGTTTTACAGATGGGAAAGGAAGATCACAGCAATTACATTCTAGATATTTGCCCAACTGATTTACAACATATGCATATAAAACAAAATCCAAAAAACAACAAAAATACCCCTAAAAATAAACAACAACAACAACAAAAAAACCCCTGCATACAAATGATTATAGAAATATCATTCATACTCCTCAAAAACCTGAAGCCAACCAGGGTATCCTTGAATAGGTGAACAGATTAACAAACTGAAGTACATTCATACAACTGAATATTATACCAAAATAAAAATAAATTAGTTCTAAAGCCACATTAGAAGACATGGACGAATCTTAAATTCATATTGCCATGTGAAAGAAGACAGTTTACAAAGGCTACACTATAAATGATACCAGTTTTAAGACATACTGGAAAAGGCCAAACTACAGCAAAGATAAAAATGTCGATGATTCCCAAGGATTTAGGGGTTTTTATGGCCTGTGTCTCCCAAAATTCATGTTGAAGCCCTTAACTCATAGTACCTTAGTATGAAACTGTAGTGTAAGGCCTTTTTACCAAAGTTAAAATAAGGCTTTTAGAGTGGGTCCTACTCCAATTCGATTGGTGTCCTTATCAGAGAAGAGGACACCCACAAATACGAGTGCAAACTCCGAGAGAAGACCATGTAAAGAGGTAGTAAGAAAATGGCCATCTGAAAACCAAGGACAGTGGCCTCAGAGGAAACCAGTTGTGCTGGAACCGGGATCCTTGGAGTTCAAACTTCTAAAGCATGAGAAAATAAACTGCCATTTAAAAAAATTATTTATTCATGAGAGACACAGAGAGAGAGAGGCAGAGACAGAAGCAGACTTCATGTAGGAAGCCCGATGTGGGACTCGATCCTAGGACTTCAGGATCATGACCTGAGACAAAGGCAGATGCCCAATCTCTGAGCCACCCAGGCATCTCCCGAAATTGACATTTTTAAAAAATATTTTATTTATTTATTTATTTATTTATTTATTTATTTATTTATTTATTGAGACATGGCAGAGACAGAGGCAGAGGGAGAAGCAGGCTCCATGCAGGGAGCCTGACGTGGGATTCCATCCCGGGTCTCCAGGATCAAACTCTGGACTGAAGGCAGCGCTAAAACTCTGAACCATCTGGGCTGCCCCAAAATTGCCATTTTTAAAACCATTTAGTCTGTGGTATTTTGTTGTGGTAGTCCTGGAAAAGTAAAACAAGGGAAGTAGGGGTCATTGAATGATTGAGACACAGTCAATATTTTATAGTGTTAAAACTATTCTACATGATATTGCAGTATAAATTAACACTATGCTAGTTAATAAAGATATGCTCCCTACAAAGGGATGGGCTAATGATTATGATAACACTATCCATTAACACTGCAATTGAAACAACTGAGTACATTGAAGGTAGAAAGTAGGAGCCATATTTCTCACTGCTAAAATGAGAGATTAGAATGGGGATAAGCAAGTAGAGAAGGCTGTAAAGCCCAAGTGCTAATGGATTAGTGTTGGAGACAGCAGTATAAAGTCATTTTAGCTTAATGTATTTTAAAATATTATACATATATAATTATGTATGTATACATGTTTGTTTATATTTTTATATTTATGTTTAATTATATATTCACAAATATAGATGTGCATTTATGGATACATACAGAATTATAGATATTTGTGTATATTCATGTTAGTATGCAATTTAAAAATTTCATTAACCTGTGATCAAGAGATACATTTTGCTTCAACTATATTATTCATCAATGTCTGGATAAATTTAGATAATGTCTAGAGAAATATGCTTTGGCAATGCATTTGTTTTTATTTTTAAAGTGAGAAAATATATACGACTATTACATCTTTAGTGCTCCTTTCAGTTTGACAAACTTTAGGACAGGCTTCTCCTGACTGGATGCCCCTGACCTCTTTTTATTGGAGCATTTACTTTAGAAAAGTTATAATTGCAAACCCTTTCACTATCTGTTTGAGATGTAAATCTTTTTAAAAGTCTCTTGCCAATCTTACAACCCACAGCTATCTTTTTCAGACTTGGGGACCAGCTTTTTAGAATGCAATTTTCAAGGGAGATAGCACTACTCTCTCTCAACTTGCGGGGGGCGGGGGTGCGCTTAGGAGTCTAATCTTCCTCAAATTGTAAAATCATCTCTGGTCAGGAAGAAATGAGAATTTACTTTTTCTTGGATAAAGCCAACTAGTAAACAGAGATGGCCTTTGGTAACCCCCCTACTCTGGCACTTAAAAATAAAATAAATAAAAAATAAAACTTTTATCCCTCCTAGTAAAGTTCAGACTAAGTTCTGCTCGTTTTCCTCTGATGCAGTAATTTTTTTTTGATAGTCACAGAGAGAGAGAGGCAAAGACACAGGCAGAGGGAGAATCAGGCTCCATGCACCGGGAGCCCGACGTGGGACTCGATCCCGGGTCTCCAGGATTGCGCCCTGGGCCAAAGGCAGGCGCTAAATTGCCTGTTTGTCCTTGCAATTTTTACAGTGACATACATTTTCATTTTTAATGTTTAAAATAAAACATCTATTATCAAAATAGAAAACAGAGAAGAGTGCTGTATGAGGAGAGGCTGAAGGCTGGTCACCTGAATGCAGGAGAATTTCAAAAATAATGTTCTTATTCTGACATTTTGGATATACCTGTCATGTCTCCTTAGCCTTCTCTTGGCCTTAACACTTTTCTGAGACTTTCTTTGTTTTTGATGGCCTTGTAAGTTTTAGAAGTCCCGTTCTTTCATTTATTTTGTAGATTCTCCTTCTAATGAGATTTCTTTGATATTTTTCTTATGTTCAAACTAGGTTTAACATAAGAAGAAAGACAACAGAGATGAGTGTCATTTTAATCACATCATATCAAGAATATATGTTATCAACATGACTTAAAACTGTTAATATGAAGGATAATCACCTGGCTGAGATAGTGTTTGTCAGGTTTCTGGACCATAAACTAATTCTTGTTTTCTGTTTCCATATTGTACCCTTTGTAAGGAAATCTTTAGGTGCATAATAGCCTGAGCTATTATGAGCAACAGAGTATCTACACAAATTATTTGGAATTTTTTAGTGCAGTACAGCTGTCTCTTCTCCCTAATTATATCATGTGAACTCATAAATATTTACACTACATTATAATCCAATATTTCTTAATTCTATTTTGCTCAAAAAGTAGACTTTTTCAGTTGCCTCCTCTGTCCCTTTGATATACTTCAATCATTATATGTGTCTGAAAGAGAGAGAGAGAAAAAAATGGCAGAAAAAACATATTCTTTCATGTCACTATACGATGGTCCAGGCTCATCATGTGCATTTTCTGCACCAATTCTACTATTGGCCAATTTTCCAAGGAACACACTGATTCCTTTCTTTAAAGAATGGTATTAGAGGAGTGCCTGGGTGATTCAGTTGCTTGGTGATTCAACTTTTGGTTTTGGCTCAGGTCATGATCTCAGGGTCCTGGGGGATAAGAGCCCTGTGTTAGGCTCTCTGCTCAGCAGTGAATTTGCTTGAGATTATCTCTCTCCCTCCCCCTGCTTGTGCTCTCTTTCATTTTTTCTCTCTCTAAAAGTAAATTAAAATTTAAAAAAAAAAATAAAAAAAAAAGAATGATACTAGACATTGAGATCTAAGTACTAGGTTTGCTCATTGCCACTGGGGTTTTATTACTTATGGGTCTTTGTAGCTAACAGAACAAATAAATATATGTATGTATTATTATTTTAATGCCCATGGGATCAGTGCTAATGCCACTTCATTCATTCCTGATAGTTGGTCATTTCTGTCTTTCTTTTTCCCTTTGATTTATGCCTCATATAAGACAATTCCTTGCTTAAGCCAAGGAATCAGATTGCTTTCCTAATTTTTTCAAGAAGTTGTATAGTATTAGATTTTTTTAAAAGATTTTATTCATTTATTCATGACAGACACAGAGAGAGAGGCAGAGACATAGGCAGAGAAAGAAGCAGGCTCTTCATGGGGAGCCCAATTTGAGACTTAATCCCAGACCCCAGGATCACACCCTGAGCTAAAGGCAGATGCTCAAACACTGAGACACCCAGGCGTACCTAGTATTAGGTTTTATATTTAGATATATTTCCCAGTTAAAGTTAATTTTCATATTTGATGCAAAGTCTGTGGTAAAATTAATTTTTTGCATGTACAACTTATGTAGCATAAATTGTTGAAAAACTCCCAACTGAATTGCCTTATAACTTTTGTACAAAAATCAAGTGATCACCTATTCTATATTCTATTTCTGATCTTTTGTTCTATTCCTCTGATCCATGTGTCTATGGATTAACTAATATGACACTATTTGATTACTATATGTAGTAAGCCCAAAATAAGGCACTTGAATACACATTTGTTTTTCTCTTAAAAATTATTTAGATGATTTTACATCCTTGTGTTTGGACATAGATTTTATTTATTTTTAATTTGAAGAGTTTATTTGAACAGATATTTATTCAACTTGGGCTGTGACAAATCAGAAGTGGTTGAGTGCACTCCACCAACAAAAGCTCAGGGAGAGACTTTTATAATGAAAAGATGAAGTAAGGAAATTATTGATTGACTAAAACTTAAAGCCTAGTTGGCTGTTTGTGATTGGTTATTTCTATGCATTTTGATTTTGTAACCTTGGCGCATTTATGGGTTTAGTTTTTGGTTTGTTTACATATGCTGCCACAGCATTAGAGCTACATCAGTCTAATGTAGAGCAACATCAGCCTTCTTGTTTAATTTAACAATTCTTTAATTTTGATCATCCTCTCATATAGGAGAAATTAATAAAAAAAATTTTGTATTAGCACTCTCAGTTACTACCAGATAAAAATTGTTCTTGTCACATTGTAAAATTCATAGGTTATATTGTCAGATCCCTGGAAGAATTATTTTTTGCCATTCATATCATTGTCCATTTGTTTTTGTTTCTCAAAGCAGAGTGAGACCATCTATATACTGCTAGTGGCTGTGAACATGAAGAACTCTGAGAGAATATAGCACCCCAGGAGAATATGATGTTGACTATTAGGAGGATAACACCAAGAGACTGAAGTATAATTCCTTAGCCAAGGCCTTTATGAATCAAACCAGTTAATATTAAATAAATCAAAGAATGCTCCTGAAGGGACATCAATCTGTTTTAGTCAATTGGCTTTTTTGGTTAATTTATTTTATTTGCTAAAATACCAGAGGTGTTGATCCCAGAATAGCAAGAAGTATTTGCTATGGCACAGACTCCTTCTTGTTCAGTCAATAAGTAATCTAAAGAATTTATATTATCTAAGATCACCTTAGCAAGACAATCTAGGGATTTTTCTAGATTTATGCATTTATGGTCTGCAGTAGATTCAGCAGTATGTGCTTGAGTTAAGAAGCATTGTCTTCTTGTATATTAACAGAGAAAAAAAAGCAAGTAGCAAATAGACAAAAGGAATAAAGGTTTGGAGATGAAGATCTTGATCCATGATCCTGTGAGAACTGTGTATCACCAGATGCTGTTTGATTCTGAGAGAAGCCTCCATAGTCAATTTTAATTTTAGATCTTGGTGAGCAGCTCCAAGATCTTGGAGGAGCCATTTTTAATGGAAGGATATGGTCCCAAGTTTTAGTGGAGAGAAGGGATCAATAACGAATGTTTTTCCTGCCAATCTGATTTTGGTAAAGAAGGAACAGAATGAAACATCACCTTCCTTCCTCTCTTGACCAAACACCACAGATGGGAGAAATGACTTTAGAAGGAATTCTAACCCTTTGCTGTCTCCTGCCAATTTTCCTAAGATGCAGTCTGTGGATTCCAGAGTGAGTGAAGTATAACAGCAGGTCTCATTCTGGTCACCAGAAACCGTACAAGAGAAAAAATATTTTTCCTCTTACCTAAATAGTGAGTATCTGGCTGAGACCCCTTTTTGTCTATAATACCTTATATATAGATAAGCTTATCTAGGTTAGAAGTTCTCCACTGTGGCCACTGTAATTCAGGATTATCTTTGCTAAGGTTAATCTACTTGTTCCACCTTAAAACTCGATTTTATTCACCAGAGGTCTCACACTTGACTCAGTCCAGTTAAGTGAAACAGCCTGACCCAGCTCCAGTCTGGTTTCATCAGATCCAGTCTAACCCCAGACTTGGTCTGGTTTTTCAGTTGGATCCAGTCCAACTCCATTTTCCAGACTCAGTCATGAAAATGAAATGATCAATTAAAGCCCATCATCCAGAAACTGCAGAATTAGGATCCAGGATCCCAGAGGGACTTATCTGAGACTGTGAGAGGTAGTGAGAAAGCAGTGAGCTCGAGGGTTTCGACAGATACCTACACTCGGTTGCTCATTTCTTCTGACACCAACTGCTAAATGACAAACAGAAGCCTATTAATTTTTTTAAGAATTTATTTAAACAAAATTTAATTTGAATCAGGCAGCGCCGTAACAGAAGTTGTTAGAAGCGCTCTCTGAATATAAACTTTAGAATCAGCATCTATTAGAGTTGTCCAAAAAAGAAAGAAAGAAGAAAGAAAAAAAGAAGAAAGAAGAAAGAAGAAAGAAAAGAAAGAAAGAAAGAAAGAAAGAAAGAAAGAAAGAAAGAAAGAAAGAAAGAAAGAAAGAAAAAGAAAGGAAGGAAGGATGGAAGGTAGGTTTGGATTTTTTAAATAGATTTTATTGAATCTACAATATAATTTATTATCCAATTATCCAAAATAATTTGGAGACAATATACAAATATACGTATTAACATTATTGAGGTTCCTAACCAGTTAACACAATGCATCTCTCTACTTATTTAAATAATCTTTATTTTTATTAAGCAATATTTTATAATTTATAGTATACAAACCTTTCAATGATTTTGTCAGGCATATGCTTATTTTGTTTTTATATTTGTGACTTTTAGATGGCATAATATTTTTAAATTTCATTTCTTATTTTATTAAAATAAAATTGACTTGTATATTGCTTTGAATTATCTGATACCACTTAACTTATTGGTTAGTTGTAGTAGCTTCTAATAGATTTTTCAAATTTTTATTTTTTAAAAAGATTTATTTATTTGAGAGAGAGGGAGGGAGAGAGAGAGAGAGGGAGAGAGGAGAGAGAGGGAGAGAGAAAGAAAGAGAGCACATAGAAGCAGGGGAGGAGGAGAGGAGACAAGCAAACTCCGCTGAATAGACAGCCCATGTGAGGCTCAATTCCAGGACCCTGAGATCATGTACTGAGCTGAAACCAAGAGCCAGTCACTTAACCAAATGAGCTACCCAGGTGCCTTGATTTGGGGAATTCTTTTTTTTTTTTTTTTTAAGATTTGTATTTATTTATTCATGAGAGACAGAGAGAGACAGAGAGAGAGAGAGAGAGAGAGAGGAGAGAGGCACAGGCAGAGGGAAGAAGCAGACTCCATGCTGGGAGCCTGACGTGGGACTCAATCTGGGGTCTCCAAGATCACGCCCTGGCCCCAAGGCAGGTACTAAATCGCTGAGCCACCGGGGCTGCCCCTGGGGGATTTTTTTTTTTTTTAAGATTTATTTATTTATTTATTTATTTATTTATTTATTTATTTATTTATTTATGATAGACATAGAGAGAGAGAGAGAGAGAGAGAGAGGCAGAGACACAGGAGGAGGGAGAAGCAGGCTCCATGCAGGGAGCCGGACGTGGGACTTGATCCCAGGACCCCAGGATTGCGCCCTGGGCCAAAGGCAGGTGCCAAACCGCTGAGCCACACAGGGATCCCCTCACCTTATTTTTATACCTGCTAGCTCCATTTCCTAATCTCCCATTTGCTCCTGAATTCACACTAATAAAACATCTACCACTATATGCATCTACAGTTACTCTTGTTAAGAAGAACTCAATAACCATCACTTTTAAAATTTCAAATTCACTCCATGTATTTTCTCATTTTATTTTTTTAAGATTTTATTTATTTGTTCATGAGAGACACAGAGAGAGATGGAAAAGACAAAGGCAGAAGGAGAAGCAGGATCCATGCAGGGAGCCCGGTTTGGGACTTGATCCCAGGACCCTGGGATCATGCCCTGAACCAAAGACAGATGCTCAACCACAGAGCTACCCTGGTGTCCCTATTTTCTCATTTTAGTTTCTTAGCAGTTTTTGTCCAAGTAGAAAATTGTATATTTTTAATTTTTTTACTCTTGATTTCTGTGTTGTGCCTCTTAAATATAATTTTCAAATCATCTTCATTCCTATTATCCTCAATAAATACTTAAAAATCTAGAGCTAAGAACCTGATGCTTATACACAATGGATATTATAAGTCGCTGTTGGATATTCATTAGAGTGTTGCATATCTATTATATTTAAGTACTATGTGACATCTATTAGCTTACTGATTCTTACTGAGTAAACTTTCAATATACTGTGTGGAGGAGATTCTTGTAATAATGCAATTTTTTTACAAAGTAAGTAGCCAATAAATGATTATTGAATTGAATGGATTAAGCTACAAAATTTTATGATTCTGCTCTTTACTACCATTTCATACTAGATTTTATTTATAGGAGTGTGGCTTATTTAGCATATTAGTTTGCAAAAAGTTTTTCGTTTCTCTTTTCTTGTATAGAAGTTCTGTTGTACTATGGATAGGCATTTTTTTCTTTAATATATAATTACATTATATCCATATTAGCCTACTTTTCAGGTCATGCATTTGGAAAATTAAGCTATGTGATATAACTGTCACAAACTAAAATCTTATATTTGCAAAAGCTATTTCTTCATTGATAATAAACATATCTAAAATAAATACAGAAGTAGAAATCAACATCTGAATTATATGTTCTATGAAAACAGTTGTTTTACTCAGTTTTCTTAAACCATATAAATACTGCATTAAATTATTCTGAAACTCCTAGTAATTTTCAAATCACAAATACATACAAGAATATACAAGAAACTTGTAAAACTATTGGGGAAAAAATCTAAAATGGAGTAATTAAATGTACAATGCAAAACTATATTTCTGTTCATATTTAATTTTACCTATTATAGATATTTTACTATTTTGATCTATTCACATCAATTCACAGTGAAAAGAATTTCATTCATCTACAATAATCTCATTAAATGAAACAGGATAAATTTCATTCAGGTTCAGATTAATACAATTGGATGTGCATTGATGTTTTGGAGTTTCTGATGGAAATTTGTTTTAAGCAAGTTGCAATAATCCAATTTCATTTTGACAACTTACTGCTAAATGTCACTCAGGGATATTTCAAAATATTTTTTCAACTTCAAGAATAAAATTTTAAAGATAAAAATGGATAATATATATCTTTTATGTCAAAATCATTCGTTCTAAATTTGAGTAAACTGTTTCACAGAGGGAATAAGTAATGTGCTTAGTCACACAGCTAATGGAAATATAAAATTGAAAAATAATTTTTTGATGTGACTGCATTTTAATGTGTATTGCTTAGCAGCAAGGAAACCATGTGAAGAGGAATTTGAAAGTGGAAATGAGTCTTTTAAATACAAGGTTAAAGTAACTTTACAGAAAGGAATCATGAGTTAGAGATTATTTCTTTTTATTTTTCCATAGTCTCTACTCCAAGGACTTTGTCATTAGATTCTTGTTTTATCTATCAATCTAAGATTAAAGGAAGCCATGTCTTCCTGGTACTGCCTGCATAAGTAATAGCATTGAGTTTTCTTATTTAAAAATTAGAGATGGCTCTGAGCCCATTGCCTCAAAGAAAAAGTTACAGAGTTATTTGGTGGAGCTGAAGGGATATTACTGTAAGTTCCTTTTAGGAAGTTTTAAGAGAATGTCCTCAAGATCTATTAACTCCCTATAGACTTAGATAATGTTTAAGAAGTAAAAGAACTTTTGAATATAATATGAGGGTAGCATTTCAGAATTGAGATGCATTAAAGACACTAAGAAGTACACTTTAAGAATAACCAGCAAAGCCGAATCCAAAATCAAAAGAATCCTCAGAACATGCATACACAGGTTAAAAAGCCAGTTTATAAAGTCATTCACAAGAATATGTTAAATGTTTTTTTTCCCACAAACATGTGCCATGTGAAAGAAAATGATGAATAAATAAGATTCATTCTTTGTACTAGTAATCATCCATTCCAAATTAATCAAGTCTTTAGTGTCTGATAATACTTTAGATACTAGTTGCACAATAGTAATTAATAAGACACAGCCCTCCTCCAATTGTTTCAAAATATGTAGAGAAATGTACATTTAAAAGTCCATGTATTATAATAAGAAATCTAGGAAGGAAAGTAGATAGATCATAAAGATGCAGAATAATAGATAATTATTTGGATGAGTTTTAAAGAAGCAATATAAGTTTTCCTAGTATATAACTGGACAATAGAATTTCAGTGACAGTGATGCAAAATGCACATTTACAGTTGGCGGGGAGAAAGCCTGTGGATTTAGAAAACTGCCTGGATAGATTCTGACATCTTAACATGAGCCTCCTAATGGAGACAGAGTTATGAGATCTTTGCCATCTAAATGTTGGAGATGTCTGATATAAAGTATGCAAATTTTAATATAGTGACTGAAAATAACATTTTTTGATATGTTAAAAAATCAGATTGAAGAGATGATATAATTCTGTGACTAAAAATAGACTTTGATTAGTTAAAAATGGAGCAAGTGGCTTAATTATTAAAATATAAAACTCTTTAGACTTTCCTATGACTTCCTAAGCACTTTGCCCAGGATATTTGTAATTCAAAGGTACTACCATTCTACAACATCGTGTCTTTCTGCCATCTTCATGATTCAGTCATTTCCTATACTGACCAGGGGCTATTTGTACCCAATTTGTTTTCATTGGTCAAATTGTTAAACAGGTTTTTGCCAGATAGCCCTGTCAAGTAGTATCATAGAAGCCAGTTGCTGTGATTATCCCAGATGTCTCTTTCTAGAGCCAAGTATTATGCTTTTTGCGTGTGTTTGTTTCTGGAATACAATTATCATTTTATAAAGCCTGCTGAGATATATCTATAGTTTTTATTCATATATATATGTATGATTAAAAAATAATCAAATGTTACTTGTAAAGTGTCCAGAAATTCTGAAATAATACACAAACTCCTTCTGGTATCCTCTAGTCCAAATCTGTGAAACTTTCATAGAATAAGCAAGAAACATTGGCTGTAGAATTTTGGCATATTGTAATTCCTGAACAACAAAGAAATGTTGAAACATCTTTCAAAGTACTAATGAACATACTTCATTGTGCTACAAATTGATAGAGCATCGCGTTTAAAAGCACTGATTCTGGATGCAGATGTCCTGGATTTAAGTTCTAGTTCATTCAATTTCTCCTTTTTTGACCTGTGACAATGCACTATATATATATATATATATATAATCTGCAAATCTGTATTTTAAAAAAAGAGAATAACAGTAATAATGTATCTATCTTATATTTGTGAGTTTTAAGAATCCATCAACATAAAATTTCAAGAGAGTGCTTTGCAAATGGTAAGAACACCTAAACGTTAATATTCAGTTAAAATATATAAAACACAAAATACAGAGTGTAAGTCACTTGATATTCAGTTTTTCTAGTTATATTTATTTCATTTCTTCATTCATGCAGATAAAATTATTCATTTTTCAAGTCATTCCTAATTGACATATCAATAAGAACAATAGCATGTACATAATAAGCAGTTAATAAAATGAAGTATGTATGAATAAATGTATCAATCAGTGTGAAATGAACTCATGTTCACTAATTCACTGTTATTCAGGATATGTTTATCAGTCTATACAATTTTTAATCAGCCTAACTATGGGTCTATTAAAAAATAATAAAAGATTTCAATATATAGATACAAGAACATCAAAGAGCTCCAAATGAGATGATTAAATACATGTTAATGCTATTTATTTTTAATTTTAGTTATTATTAACAATAATACCAGATGCAAAAAAGAAAACACATCATAGCCAAAAAGCTAGAAAGCACAACAGATGATAGCCAGAGATAAAAGAAAGTGCTGGCAGGAAACAAAACTAAAAACATAAGCAGAGAAAAAAAAAAATAAGCAGAAAACATGCAAACTAGAATTCATATATGAATGACTTCTTCTAAGGATTGAAATGGGGAAAAAAATAAACAAAGCCAACTCTGTCTACTTAGAATCCTATCACAGGCAAAAATATATTTCAAAAAAGAAGTTAAATAAATACCATGTACAGGCACCCGGGGTGGGGGTGGGGGGGTGGCGCAGCGGTTTATACCGCCTTCAGCCCAGGGCGTGATTCTGGAGACCTGGAATCGAGTCCCACGTTGGGCTCCCTGTGTGGAGCCTGCTTCTCCCTCTGCCTGTGTCTCTGCCCCGCCCCCCGTGTCTCTCATTAATCTTTAAAAAAAAATACAATGTAAGAGAAGCAAAATGTGAGAGTATATAATTTCAGTGTATCAGTGACACAAGAAAAGTTAAAGAAAATTCTTCATTCAGTTTGACATGACAAACTTACATCTACCAGACATGAGGAGTGCTGAAGATACTAAGAGATAAACATAAAATATCTTTTTAATTTTAATTGCTATAAAAAATAAGGGACTATCTGAAAATAGTAATCACATACTATGGTGTTTGCTATGTATGCAAAATAAAATGTATGCAAAATAAAATATTACAGAGGATGATAGGAATTTATACATGAAGTAATAATATCATTTCAAGATTATCATTTCTAAATTATTTAAAAGTTGAATATAACAAATAACATATATATTAATCTAAAGATAGCCATTATCTTAAAAAGGTACAACTTATTAGTAATAATAGAAATACAGTAGAATCTTTTAAAAATATTTGAATAAGCCAGAAAAATTCAGAATAAGAGAAGAAAAACAAGGAACAGATGGAAGAGGAAAAAATTAGCAATATAGGAGATCTAAATTGAGCCATATGAATAATCACAGTAACTATAAATAATCTAAAATACTCCAAATAGAGCTTTTCAAATTTGATAAATAACAAGTACCACCGAGGGTACTTATCTAAGACACTTATTTGTTTGAAAGATTAACATAGGTTCAAAGAAATCATCAAGAAGATATAAGAATTTAAAATATATGAACCTAAACCAGAAGTTCAAAATGTAGCAAAAACTAATTCAACTGAAAGGAAAAATAGATTTGGGACCTCCATATTTCTCTTTAAGTAATTGATAAAACAAATAGACAAAAAAATCTCTACAGGGTTGCCTAGGTTGCCCAGTGGTTATGCATCTACCTTTGGCTCAGGTCGTGATCCTGGGGTCCTGGAATCAAGTCCCGCATCAAGCTCTCCACAAGGATCCTGCTTCTCCCTCTGCCTATGTCTCTGCCTCTCTGTGTCTCTCGTGAATAAATCAGTAAAATCTTAAAAAAAAAAAACAAAACTCTACATGTAGAAGACCTGAAAAAAAAATTAAACTACTTAATCTAATTGCCATTTATAGAACACTCTACCAAACAACCCCAGAATTTCAAGTGTTTTTGGAACACATACCCATATAGGCCATATTCTTGGCTAAAAATAAATGTCATCAAACAAAATAAATCAAACTGTGTATATTTTCTGACAACATAAAATTAAATAAAAAGTAATAATGTTAAAGTATCTGGTAAATACCCAAATAATTAGAAATTAAATAACATTCATCCAAATAACCTGTTGGACAAAGGAAAAATCAAGAGAGAAATCAGACAATAGTTTGGTAATGAAAAAAATATTTTGGAATTCAGCTCAGTAGGAGAAATCGGAATCATTAATTACATTTACTAGAAAACAAAAATCTGAGTTGTCAAACCTTGTAAACAAGGTCCCATGAGTGATATCAAAATTATTACTCTAGAAAGTATTAGTTTTGATTACTTTAATCTAATTCCCTATTTTATTTATTTTAACCAAATTTCATCAGTCCTTTCTATTGATTCTCAGTACAAAAATTAACTTTTATTTGAGGCTTACTCATTACACTAAGATCTAAATCCAGGGGTCCTGGATTTTTTTCATAACTTTATTTTTTAGAGCAGTTTTAGAGTCACACAAAATTGAGGGAAGGTCAGAGATTTCCCATATAATCCTGCCCCCACACATGCATAGCCTCCCTCATTACCATAATCTTCCACCAGAGTGGAACATTTGTTATAATTTATGAACCTACATTGACTGATCATTATCCTCCAAAGTCCAAAGTTTAAGTTACAGTTCAAACTTTGTGTTGTACATTCTATCGGTTTGGACAAATATATAATGGTATATGTGGCATTCTACTGAGTATTTTCACTGCTCTAAAAATTCTCTGTGCTCTTCCTATTCCTCCCTATGCCACTCCAAACCACTGATATTTAACTGTCTAAACAGTTTTGATTTTTTTCAGAATGTCATGTATTTGGAATTATATATAATGCATGATTACTGCATTACTTTCCTGGGAAAGTAATACAAAAATGAAGAAATGTAACTTTAAAACAAACTACTTAAAACTACTTATATTAGTGACTGTTTCAAAAAGAAATGTATCTACCATTGTTGTCACAGTTTAGGAGCAAATCTGTAATGATTTGTGACTTAATGCCATGTCAAATACTTTTATTGGACATATATATGCAAATCCATTAAAGAAAAAAGTTTCTCAAGCATACCATGATTCCTAAATTAATTTTTGAGGAAGGTATGAATGACAACTACAAAACTTTCTTTTTCTGGTTCTATAGCTATTGCATAAAAAAGAATGCTCTTTGGAAATAAGTGCCAACAAATCTAATGACATGTGAATATTATTCCATGTTTTGAAGAATATGTTTACAGTTTACACTATTTGAACATACTAGTACAAAATTGTATTGTATAAAATGTAAGACTGCATATAATAATTTCTCTGTCAAAGTATCATTTAAGCTTATTTCAACAAATATCACCCACCCATTATAAGATTAAATATAAAATATTTAGCTTAGCCTGGAGATTTTATAAGAATGCTAGTAATTATCACAGCCTTACAACATAATAAAATTAACATGTTTGATTTCTTCTTAGACATGCTTGAGGAGATTATATGCATTAAATTCATGTATCTATTACATTTTTATATAATAAATATTGTTATTTATGTTACAATATGATTGAAAATGAGGTGCATAAAAAAAGTACAATTCAAAGTCACAGAGTTAATAAGTTGTTTTTTTAACTGTTTCAAAAGCTGGTTTCCACATACTTAAACTCTGAACTCTGTAAAACTGACCCTATTATTTTTTTTCTGAAATATTTCTTTATAAAGATTTATTTATTTGAGAGAGAGAAAGCGAGCACGGGGAGGGGGGCAGAGAAAGGAGAGAGAGAATCTCTAGCAGGCTTCCCACTGAGTGCAGAACCCTACGTGGGGCTCATTCTAGAACTCTGAGATCATGACCTAAGCCAAAAATCAAGAGTCAGACTCTACTCACTGAGCCACCCAGGTGCCCCTATAGTACTTGTTTCTATTTCATTCTCTGAAGGCTCTTCACCACTACAAGTGAGACAGATTTCAGTGGGAGAATTATCAATAATACATTTTTTATACTACTGCTGAGAAGTCACGTTTTCCTAAATGTATATTTAATGTGTTTAGTTCTATGCAATAAATATTTTTTCATCCATTCTACGTTCCAGGCAGTACACTTGGTAATGGAGATATAAACAGGCATTGTCTCTTTTTCCTAAGATCTGACTGCCTGGTGAGCAAGACAGATAATCAAAATATAATTTCAATATACTATAGCAAGATCAATAATAAAAAAGAGCTTGACTGAAATTGCATTATTCAGGGTAAAAAAGCTAGGATTGTTTTTTCTATCTAAATTTTGCTAAATTACTGAGGTTTGGAGTTATTATTGCACTATAATTTATCATACCTGGGGCACCTTGGTGGCCCAGTGGTTGAGGTCTGCCTTTGGCTCAGATCGTAATCCCACGGTCCTGGGATTGAGTCCCACATCGGGCTCCCCACAGACAGCCTGCTTCTCCTCCTGCCTTTGTCTCTGTGTCTCTCTTTCTGTCTCTCATGAATAAATAAATAAAACGATTAAAAATTATCATACCTCATAGAAAAAATGTAGAATTTTTAAAAATCTAAATCAAATATAAGCAAACATTTTCTGTAAAGGGCCAGATGACAAATATTAGATTTTGTGGGCCGTTCTGTCATATATTCTACTTTAATAATTATTATTAATAATTTTGCTTTCTTAGAATTTCTTAGAATTGTTTCTTAGAATTTATTTTTTATTTTTTCTCTTCTTTTTTCTATATTTCTTTTTTCATTTGGTTTTATTGAAGTTCAGTTTGCTAACATATAGTATAACACTCAGTGCTCGTCCCATCAAGTGCCCTCCTCCATCTCCATCACCCAGTTATCCAACCCCTACCCACCTTCCTTCCACAATCCTTTGCTACTTTCCCAAAGTTAGGAGTCTCTCATGGTTTGTCTCCCTCTCTAATTTTTCCCACTCAGTTCCCCTCCTTTCCCTTATAATCCCTTTCACTATTTCTTATATTCCCCATATGAGTGAAACCATATGATGATTGTCCTTCTCCGATTGACTTATTTCACTCAGCATAATACCCTCCAGTTCCATCCATGTCAAAGCAAATTCAGAAAGGTATTCCAAATTCGCTTTGGGAAAGTATTCTTCCTTTCTGATGGCTGAGTAATATTCCATTGTATATATATAATATATTATATATTAATATATAATAATATATAATATATGCCATATATATTATATATATAAAAGAAGATATGGTATATATACATATATATGTATACCATATCTTCTTTACCCATTCATTTGTCGAAGGATATCGTGGCTCCTTCCTTAGTTTTGCTATTGTGGACACTGCTGTTATGAACATGGGGTGCAGGTGTTCCAGTGTTTCACAACATCAGTAACTTTGGGGTAAATATCCAGTAGTGCAATTGCTGGGTCGTAGGGTACCTCTATCTTTAAATTCTTCAGGAACCTCTACACTGTTTTCCAGAGTGGCTGTACCAGTTTGCATTCCCACCAACAGTGCAAGAGGGTTCCCCTTTCTCCACATCCTCTCTAACATTTGTTGTTTCCTGCCTTGTTAATTTTCACCATTCTCACTGGTATGAGGTCGTAGCTCATTGTGGTTTTGATTTTCCCTGATGGCAAGTGATGCAGAACATTTTCTTCATGTGCTTGTTGGCCACGTGTATGTCTTCTTTGGAGAAAATTCTGTTAATGTCTTCTACCCATTTCATGATTGGGCTTTTTGTTTCTTGTGTGTTGAGTTTGATAAGATCTTAAATATTAGCTCTTTAGCTGATACGTCATTTGCAAATATCTTCTCCCATTCTGTAGGTTGTCTTTTAGTTTCGTTGACTGTTTCTTTTGCTGTGCAGAAGCTTTTTGTCCTGATTAAGTGCCAATACTTCATTTTTGCTTTTGTTTCCTTTGTCTTTATAGATATATCTTGCAAGAAGTTACTGTGGCCGAGTTCAAAAGGTTGATGCCTGTGTTCTCCTCTAGGATTTTGATGGATTCTTGTTTCATATTTAGATCTTTCAACCATTTTAAGTTTATCTTTGTGTATGATGTAAGAGAATGGTCCAGTTTCATTCTTCTGGATGTGGCTGTCAAATTTTCCCAATTGTCCATTTATTGAAGAAACTGTCCTTTATCCAATGGATAGTCTTTCCTGCTTTGTCGAATATTAGTTGACTATAGAGTTGAGGGCCCATTTCTGGGTTTTCTATTCTTTTCCATTTATCTATTTTTTTTAATAAATTTATTTTTTATTGGTGTTCAATTTGCCAACTTACAGAATAACACCCAGTGCTCATCCCGTCAAGTTCCCCCCTCAGTGCCCATCACCCATTCACCACCACCCCCTGCCCTCCTCCCCTTCCACCACCCCTAGTTCGTTTCCCAGAGTTAGGAGTCTTTATGTTCTGTCTCCCTTTCTGATATTTCCCACACACTTCTTCTCCCTTCCCTTATATTCCCTTTCACTATTATTTGTATTCCCCAAATGAATGAGACCATATAATATTTGTCCTCCGATTGACTTACTTCACTCAGCATAATACCCTCCAGTTTCATCCACGTTGAGCAAATGGTGGGTATTTGTCGTTTCTAATGGCTGAGTAATATTCCATTATATACATAAACCAAATCTTCTTTATCCATTCATCTTTCAATGGACACCGAGGCTCCTTCCACAGTTTGGCTATTGTGGACATTGCTGCTAGAAACATCGGGTTGCAGGTGTCCTGGCATTTCATTGCATCTGTATCTTTGGAGTAAATTCCCAACAGTGCAATTGCTGGGTCGTAGGGCAGGTCTATTTTTAACTCTTTGAGGAACCTCCACACAGTTTTCCAGAGTGGCTGCACCAGTTCATATTCTCACCAACAGTATAAGAGGTTTCCCTTTTCTCCACATCCTCTCCAACATTTGTGGTTTCCTGCCTTGTTAATTTTCCCCATTCTCACTGGTGTGAGGTGGTATCTCATGGTGGTTTTGGTTTGTATTTCCCTGATGGCCAGTGATGCAGAGCATTTTCTCATGTGCACGTTGACCATGTCTATGTCTTCCTCTGTGAGATTTCTCTTCATAACTTTTGCCCATTTCATGATTGGATTGTTTGTTTCTTTGGTGTTGAGTTTAATAAGTTTTTTATAGATCTTGGAGACTAGCCCTTTATCTGATATGTCATTTGCAAATATCTTCTCCCATTCTGTAGGTTGTCTTTGAGTTTTGTTGACTGTATCCTTTGCTGTGCAAAAGCTTCTTATCTTGATGAAGTCCCAATAATTCATTTTTGCTTTTGTTTCTTTTGCCTTCGTGGATGTATCTTGCAAGAAGTTACTGTGGCTGAGTTCAAAAAGGGTGTTGCCGGTGTTCTCCTCTAGGATTTTGATGGAATCTTGTCTCACATTTAGATCTTTCATCCATTTTGAGTTTATCTTTGTGTATGGTGGAAGACAGTGGTCTAGTTTCATTCTTCTGCATATGGATGTCCAATTTTCCCAGTACCATTTATTGAAGAGACTTTCTTCCAATGGATAGTCTTTCCTCCTTTATCGAATATTAGTTGACCATAAAGTTCAGGGTCCACTTCTGGGTTCTCTATTCTGTTCCATTGATCTATATGTCTGTTTCTGTGCCAGTACCAGTTCCATTTATCTATGTGTCTGTTTTTGTGCCAGTATCATGCTGTCTTGATGATTAGAAGTTTTCAATACAGCCTGAAATCTGGCATTGTGATGCTCCCAACATTGATTTTCTTTTTCAGTATTCCTCTGACTATTCGGGGTCTTTTCTGATTCCATACACATCTTAAGATTATTTGTTCCAACTCTGTGAAGAAAATCCATGGTATTTTGATAGGGATTGCATTGAATGTGTAAATTGCCCTGGGTAACATGGACATTTTCACTATATTAATTCTTCCAATCCATGAGCATGGAATGTTTTTCCATCTCTTCCAACTCTTCTTTCAGAAGTGTTCTGTAGTTTTTAGGGTATAGATCCTTTACCTCCTTGGTTAGGTTTATTCCTAGGTATCTTATGGTTTTGGGTACAATTATAAATGGGATTAATTTATTAATTTATTTTTCTTCTTACATTGATTATTTTACAAGTGTTGAACCACGTTTTCATCTTGGGGATAAACCCCACTTGGTCCTGGTGAATAATTCTCTTTATGTACTGTTGGATCCTATTGGCCAGTATTTCGTTGAGATCTCATTTTTGCATCCATGTTTATCAGGTATATTGGTCTATAATTCTTCTTTTTGATGAGGTCTTTGGTTTCGGAATCAAGGTAATGCTGGCCTCATACAATGAGTTTGGAAGTATTCCCTCCTTATCTATCCTTCGAAACAGCTTTTGTAGAATAGGTATTATTTCTTTTTAAACATTTGATAGAATTCCTCTGGGAAGCCATATGGACCTGGACTTTTGTGTCTTGGGAGGTTTTTGATGACTGTTTCAATTTCCCCACTGGTTATTGGCCTGTTCAGGTTTTCTATTTCTTCCTGTTCAGTTTTGGTAATTTGTAGTTTTCCAGAAATGAATCCATTTCTTCTAGATTGCTTAATTTGTTGGCATATAGCTGCTCATAATACATTTTTAAAATTATTTGTATTTCCTTAGTATTGGTTGTGATCTCTCCTCTTTCATTCATGATTTTATTAATTTGAGTCTTTTTTATTTTTAATAAAGCTGGTTAGGGTTTTATCTATCTTATTAATTCTTTCAAAGTACCAACTCCTGGTTTTGTTGATCTAATCCACAGTTCTAGTCTCAATTTCATTGAATTCTGCTCTAATCTTTATTATCTCTCTTCCTCCACTTGGTGTAGGTTTTACTTGCTTCTTTCTCTGATTCCTTTAGGTGCCAGGTTAGTTTGTGTATTTGATTTTTTTTCCAATTTTTTTTTTTAATTTTTATTTATTTATGATAGTCACAGAGAGAGAGAGAGGCGCAGAGACACAGGCAGAGGGAGAAGCAGGCTCCATGCACCGGGAGCCCGATGTGGGATTCGATCCCGGGTCTCCAGGATCGCGCCCTGGGCCAAAGGCAGGCGCCAAACCGCTGTGCCACCCAGGGATCCCTTTTTTTCCAATTTTTTGAGGGAGGCTTGTATTGCGATGTATTTCCCTCTTAGGACTGCTTTTGCTGTATTCCCAAAATTTTGAACGTTTGTATTTTCATTTTCATTAGTTTACATGAATGTTTTAAATTCTTCTCTAGTTTCTTGGTTGACCCATTCATCTTTTAGTAGGATGCTCTTAACCTCCATGTGTTTGAGTTTCTTCCAAATTTCTTCTTGTGCTTGAGTTCTAGTTTTAAAGCACCATGGTCTGAAAATATGCAGGAGACAATCCCAATCTTTTGGTATCAGTTTTGAGATCTGATTTGTGACCCAGTATGTGGTGTAGTCTGGAGAAAGTTCCATGTTCACTTGAATAGAATGTGTATTCATTGTGTTTGGATGGAAAGTTCTGTATATATCTGTGAAATCTATTTGGTTCAGTGTATCATTCAAGGCCCTTGTTTCTTTGGTGATGCTTTGCTTAGAATATCTGTCATTTGCTGAAAGTGCCATGTTTAAGTCTCTTACTATTAGTGTATTAATATCTAGGTATCTCTTTACTTTGGTTATTAATTGATATATTTAGCAGCTCTCAATTAGGGGCATAAATATTCATGATTGTCAGGTCTTCTTATTGGATAGACCCTTTAAGTATGATATAGTGTCCCTCTTCATCTCTTACTATAGTCTTTGCTATAAACTTTTATTTATCTGATATGAAGATTGCTACCCCAGCTTTCTTTTGAGGGCCATTAGAATGGTAAATGGTTCTCCACCCCCTCATTTTCAGTTTTAAGGTGTCCTTAGATCTAAAGTGAGTCTCTTGTAGACAGCAGCAAACAGATGGCTCTTTTTTTTTTTTTTTATTCAGTCTGATACCATGCATCTTTTGATGGGATCATTTAGCCCATCCAAGTTCAGAGTAACTATTAAAAGATATGAATTTAGTGTCATTATATTACCTATTCAGTCCCTGTTTTTGTGGATTGTTTCTTTGGGCTCCTTCTTTCTTTTACAGAGTCCCCTTAATATTTCTTGCAGAGCCATTTTGGTGGTCACTTATTGTTTCAGTTTCTGCCTATCCTGGAAGCTCTTTTCTCTCCTCCTATACTGAATGACAGCTTTGCTAGATAAAGTATTTTTGGCTGCATGCTCTTCTCATTTAGTATCCTATATATATCATGCCAACCTTTTCTAGTCTGCCAGGTCTCTGTGGAGTTCTGCTATTAACCTGATTTTTTTCCCCATGTAAGTTAAGAATCTGTTCTCTCATGCTGACTTAAGAATTTTCTCTTTATCTTTGAAATTCACAAGTTTCACTATTAAATGTCGAGGTGTTGAATGGTTTTTTACTGATTTTTTTTTTTTTTTTTTGGAGGGGCAGTCCTATCTCTTGGATCTAGATGCCTGTTTCCTAACCCAGATTTGGGAAGTTTCAGCTATGAGTTGTTAAAATATACTTTGTGGTCCTCTCTCTCTCTCAGCCTCTTCTGGAATCCCAATTAGATGTATATTCTTCCTTCGCAAGCTATCATTTATTCCCTAAGCCTTTCCTCATGGGCTCTTGTTTCTTCTTTTTTCTCAGCTTCCTTCCTTACCATCAACTTGTCTTCTATGTCACTCACTCTTTCTTGCACTTCATTAATCCTAGCAGTTAGAACATCCAGTTTGGATTGCACTTTATTTATTTATTTATTTATTTATTCATTCATTCATTCATTCATTCATTCATTCATTTATGATTTTATTCATTTATGATTTTATTCATTTATGATTTTATTCATTTAATCATGAGAGACACAGACAGAAAGAGAGGCAGAGATACAGGTAGAGGGATAAGCAGACTCCATGCAGGGAGCCTGACGTGGGACTCGATCCAGCATCTCTAGGATTATACCCTGGGCTGCAGGAGATGCTAAACCTCTGAGCCACCCAGGCAGCCTTAATTTATTTTTAATTTCGGCCTGATTAGATCTCAATTTGGCAGTTATGAAGTCTCTAGATTGCTTTATGCTTGTTTTCAGAGCCACCAGTAGCTTTATAATTGTACTTCTGAATTGAATTTCTGACATTGTATTGAAATCCAAATCCTGTAACTCTGTGGCATGGAATAGTGTTTCTAGTTCTTTCTTTTGTGGTGAATTCTTCCTTTTAGTCATTTTGTCCAGCTCAGAGTGGCTTTATGAGTGCACTGAATCAAAAATATCAACCAGGATCTAAGTAAATACACCCTAGATTATTCTGAATTCGTCAGAGAACAGAAAATAAAATAAAAAGAACAGAACAAAATAAACCCAAAGGACCACTAAAATGTAAAGCAAATTTTAAAACAAAGTAGTAAAAATAAAAAGCCAAAAGCCAAATACAAAGAATAAGAACAAAGAAAAAGAAAGTAAAAAGAAAAAGACGAGAAAAGAAAACGGGGCGGGAGTATGGTGGTGGTGAGGAAGTGGTAGTGGAGATAGAATGTAGTCTACCTGAGGGGTCCTAGAGGGTGATCCTCTTGGTTCTTAGTGTATTTTGTTCTCTATGTTAGAAGATGCTAAATCCCAAATTTATATAAACCAGCAATATTTATATAAAGCCCCAACATTGACCACTAAACATAAACAAGATAAAAAAAGTGGGGCACAATCGGAAGGAAGAGTGAATATAATCTTGCAGAATGAACCAAAACAGTGTTCAACTTGGTTCTGGGTGTATGTTGGTTGTGTTTTAGAAGGTACTTACTTCCACCACTGTAAAACAAAATGAGGCAGAAAAAACAAATAACAAAAAACTAAAACCCATATCTCATATCTACCAAAATTAAATTGAATATGTTGGAGGGAATTCAGAAGTGAAAAATATATGTAAGACATGTAATTGTAGAAATATGAAAGTCAAAAAGGCAAAAACTGAAAAATGAAGAGCTGGTAAAATACTGTATTTAAGGTGAGAAAAGAGAAAAATATTGGAAATTTTTATGTAAATGATATAAAAATGAGTCATGAAGGAAAAAGAAAAAAAAAAAAGGACCCTCTAGTTTATATACTCTTTTCCCTCAGTCCTGAAGCTTTCCAGCGCTGCTTGGTTAATAAACTTGTTCTTCCCTTGTTCTTCCAGGGGGTCTTCTCGGGGAGGGGCTGCTGTGCTGATTCTCAAGTGTCTGTGCCTGGGCGGAGTTGTCCTGCCCCTTGCAGGTGCCAGGCTCAGTGGGAGCTGTTGACCCTGTGAGGCCTCTGTTCCCTGGTGGCCCTGCCTCTCCCAGCCACAAGGTGACACAAAGAGGAAAAACAACAATGGCAGTGGCCAGATTTCCAGCTCTGGAGTTGAGCTCCCTGTGAGTAACTAACTGTAGTCTCCCAGTCTACATTGGCCTAGATGCTCCTGGGGTCATGTGTGTGTGCACTGATCTGCACAGCTTGGGGGTGCCCGGGGGCAGGTGAGTCCTCTCTGTCCTGTGCCCTCCCCACTTCCGCCTGTCCCAAGGGGAACACAGGACCATTGGCTTTGTCCGCCTGGGCCCGTGCTCCCAGAGACCGCTTCTCCAGAAGGGAATAGGGCACTATCTCCATCCAGAGTGGTCTGCCTAACCTACTGGCTTCTCCCAAATGCCCCAGAGGGCTGCGATGTTCCAGTCCTCTACCTATATCGGACACCAGTTTGCAGTGAGCTTTCCTCCTGGGTGACCCTCCTCTAATAGTGACTCTGAGAATCTTGAGGCTTCACTGCCCCTCCTGTGTTTCTTCCTGGTTTATCTGGTGAGCACTTTTCTATCAGGGAAATTCCAGCTCAGATTTTTTAACTTCCTGCTTCTCCAGGGCTGGGCTTTACTGCCCTGGAAGCTCTTACTGCTCCGCTTTAGCTCTGCTAGTCACAGTTCCTTTACCCCACTTTATTCTTTTTTATTTTTTTCACCATCCTACCTTGTTAGAAGTGAAAACTTTTCTCTTTGTAGCGTTCCAGCTGTTCTCTCTTTAAATCTCAGGTTGAATTCATAGGTGTTCAGGATGTTTTGAAAGGTATCCAGGTGAGTTAAGGACCCCTATTCTTCCTTCATCTTGCCCCTCCCCCCATTTCCTAGAATTTATAGAAAATATTGACCATAGTACAGAGTTCCCACATACCCTCTTCACATAATTTTCTCTTATTAGTATCTTACAGTAATATATGTTTGTTGTAATTAGTGAGCCAATGTTGACACATTATTAACTATAATCCATAATGATTCACATTCTCTTAGTCTTTTCTCATATCCTTTTTCTGTTCCACAATCCCATCCAGAATAACACATCATATTTAATTGTTGCATCTTACTAGGCTCCTCTTTGGCTGTGACAGTTCTTCAGATTCTCCTTGTTTCTCATGACTTTGAAAAGTTTGAAGTATTTTGAAATATGCATCTGTATTAGAATTTGACTAATTATTTTTCTCATTATCAGACTAGTGATAATGGGTTTGGAAATGGATGATAACAGAGGTGAAGTACCATTTTCATTGTCATATCAAGGGTACACACTACCTACATGATTTATGGTTATTGATGCTGACCTTGGTTAACTAGCTGAGGTAGTGTCAGTCAGCTTTCTCCACTGTGAAGTTACTCTTTTCCCCATGTCCATATTACACTCTTCAGAGGGAAGTCAGTATACACAGTTCACACTTTATGGTGTGGTGATTTATGCTCCCCTTCTTTTTTAAATAACATTTAAAAATCTAAAAAGTTTTTAAGTTTATAGGTAATAAACAAACAATGGACTGGTGTTAGCCTATAGATTATAGTTTCCAATTGCTGATATAATTTCCTGTTTGTTGCTTTCTATTTATCGTAAATGACAAGTACAGAATGTAAAAACAGTATGTAGTAAAATGTATTTACATGAGTCTTATTATATATTTAGAATATATTTAAACCCAGATGCATTCTAATCTTTTTTAAACTTTGCAGTTTAATACATGCTTAGTATATATTTCAGGTAAATGATATAAAGTAGAAGTTATAAATTCATATACTTTTTTGGACTGTTCAGCAAATTCCACAATGATATGCACCGGATGATTGTTTTTGTGGTAGAGAGAGGGTTTGAAATCTATTCTTGGTCCACATAAACAATTCTTATCCTTTATTTGATTCAGCCCACATTATATGCACCTTGTAATAATTGGTTCAATAGAAAGATGCACATATTATTCATGTATTAGTGTAAAATCTGAAAATCAGCATTATTTTTCTAAGAGAAAGTGAAAGATAGTAATTTATCTTTCATAAATTGTGTATGCAATAGTAAATAAATATTTTTTACTAATATATAGAGAAGTGTTCTAAGTTGAAAATAAATATAAAATTCTATAAACCAAAAGTTATAATCCCTAAATATTCTTAGTTTTTAAAAATGTATAACACTATGCATTTTTAGCTATCAGTTTTCTGGAGGGCTCTATTTATGTATATATGTATGTATTATCTTTCCATCAATCTAACTCTCTCAATACTTTAAATAAATTATTGGACAAAGTATGAGTTTGCAAGGCTGCATTTTATAGTCTCAGTAGAAATAGAAAATTTTTTTAAAGATAAAGATTTATTTATTCAGGTGCTGCTTGATGTTGTGAGAGAAAATTCAAAGTAGTATGACAATTTAAAAACTTTCATGATAGAGCAGAAATAGAATATCTACTAAGATAAAATATTTGAGACAAAAATACATTAAATTTGATCTATGGTGAGAAAATAATGCATATTTTTCAATTTGTATCTATGCTACATTTTTAACCTTCCATTAGTTTCTGTAAGCATATGGAATTGTTTTGCAATGTGACTAATTATGTAGAACATAAAATTTTGGTCATATTTCATAATGATACAATTAAACATTTGGAGTCTTGATTTCTAGTGGAGAAAATTTTAAAATAGCATCATTAGGATATTTATGCTTACAGTCCATAGAATCAAGTCATCTATAACTTTATAGTGAATGCAAAGCTATTTATCCATTTATTGACCTAATTCATGATTGTAGGTTTTTAAAAACACCATGCTTAATCTCCTTACAGAGAGCTAGCAGAATCAGAACTGCAAAGATAGAAGTCTGTCAAACTAACTGCCCTCAGATACATGGACTACAAAATTCATGGGTGATATGAGGAGCCACATGCTGCATGCTAGCTATTTTTATAGTTGTATTTAATAGGTTATAACTCCCATTTCTTAGAGTCCCTAAGCATAGACCATAATCATGAAGATTCCCTTATCAGTACTGTGAGTCTATGAAAAGCTATCACCAAGATAGCTATAATTATATGAGGGAAAATAAACTTTAGTCTAAAACTGTCTCTGGAGACAAAGAAGGTAATTATATAATGATAAAAAGGTCAATTCAACAGGAAGATATAGCAATAATAAGTACATATGCTCCCAACATCAGAGCACCTACATATAGAAAGCAAATATTGCTAGATCTGAAGGCAGATTTTGACAGCAATATAATAATGGGATCCCTGGGTGGCGCAGCGGTTTAGCGCCTGCCTTTGGCCCAGGGCGCGATCCTGGAGTCCCGGGATCGGATCCCACGTCGGGCTCCCGGTGCATGGAGCCTGCTTCTCCCTCTGCCTGTGTCTCTGCCTCTCTCTCTCTCTCTGTGACTATCATAAATAAAAAAATAAATAAATAAATAAATAAATAAATAATGAGCTTTCAATACCCCACTTACAAAAATGAATATATCACCAAGGCAGAAAATCAGCAAAGAAATAGTTGACTTGAAAACATGTTCAATTTCACTAATTATCAGGAAATGCAAATCAAAATCACAAGGAGATATCATTTTACATCTACTATAATAGTTATTATCAAAAGGCCAAAGAATAGTGTTGGCAAGGATGTGGAGAAAAGGGAATGCTTTAATATAATTGGTGAGAATGCAAATTGGTATAACCATTATGGAAAACTATGGAGGTTCCTCAAAAAATTAAAAATAGAACTATTTTATTATTTAGCAATCTTACTTCTGGATATCTATTCAAAGAAAATGAAATCAGAACCTCAAAGAGATATCTGCCCTGATTATGTTCTACACATAAAACTAATATCAATTATATCTCAAAAATTATTTTTAAAAGAGAATCCTGCAATTTGCAACAACATGGATGAACCTGGGAGTCATTATGCTAAGTGAAATAAACCACATACAGAAAGACAAATACTGATGACTTCACTTGGAACACATGGAATCCAAAATAGTCAAGCTCATAGAAGCAGAAAGTAAAAAGGTGGTTGTCAGTGGCTGGATAAGGCGAGAATGGGAGATATTGGTTAAGGAGTATGAAATTTCAGTAATGCAAATGAAAAACTTCTAGAGATCTAACGTAAAACAATGTGGCTATCATTAACATTAGTGCATTGCTGAAATTTCCTGAGAGTGCATCTTAAGGGTTCTCACCACACACAAACATACACACACACACACCCCCCAATACACAGAACCATATGAGATGATAGATATGTTAATTATCTTGATTTTGGTGATAATTTCACAATGTACATGTATATCAAAAAATAAATTATATACCTTAAATATATACAAGTTTTATTTGTCAATTATTCCTTAATAAACCTAGGGAAGAAAGTAAGAAAGTTAAAACAATAGAGCATCAAAGCCAAAAATGATGGGTCCACTAATAAAATTAATAAAGTTGACCAATTCAGGAAATTGGAATGCTACAAAAAACAAATTAGACTCAACTTGCATATGCTAAGTGCCAGGACCAATTAAATTTATTTTTTCTTTATTATCTAGGTTTAATGCTAACCCAACTCTATGTTGTTATCATTATTGCTCCTAATTTTCAGGCTCAACATATAGATGCAATATCCCTACCATCTTTGCTGTTAGGTATGGGCATGTGACTTGCTTTTTCTAATTAAATATGGTCAGAAATGGCATTTGCCAATTCTGGGCAGAGGCTCTGAAAGCCATTACACAATTCACCATATGTATTTTTTATTACACATCAATTGTGCAAGTGTGCATCAGAAATATTATATAAAGTTGGAATATTAAAAAAATAAGGCAAAAAAAGTGAGTGGCATGGACTGTCAATGACATATGAAGATGGAGACAACTTGAAGTCTGTCTAGGGGCATATATTACATTTTTAAGAGGTTCCAGTTTTTAAGACAGCTTTAAGCCTATACAAAATAGTGTCATCACAACTTAGAATGATCTTTGAGGCCCTACTGGAGAAAAAATATTGAAAAAACTATGTGATTCCCAAAGAAGGTATATTTTCCAATACTCACTTCAGATATGGCCAAAAATATTTTTCTTGCCAAGGGTCTGAATGTGTACAAAAATACTAGCTTTTTTCCTAAGATCAATATATTATGAATACTACAGAGAAAAAATTTAAAAAAATATGTAAAAAATGGCAAGTAGTTTCTGGGGAGAAGAACTGTTTTTGCATGTGTATGTATATGTAGTAGAGGAGTGATGACCTTGATCTGTAGCTGGAAAGTCATGCTGCTTGTGTGTGTGTGTGTGTGTGTGTGTGTGTGTAAAACATGGCAAGGAATACTGGCTCTCTGCCCTGACTTTTCACCTATCATTATCTTGGAGTAATCACTTCTTGCCCATACACCAGTGATAACTCATACCACTATTGCTAGTATTTCAATGATACTGGACAGAAGACACAAAATGGTGAGTCGACAAAAACAGGTAAAATTGACCAGACCAGGTTTAGTATCAATTTGGATTTTCAAATCAGTAAGAAAACTACATCGTACTTTAAATTTAACATTTTATTTAAAACTATTTGTTTTCATTTATAGGCTTGGGAAAAATCTATATGTTACATTGCTAAGGAAAAATAGATTTATAATTTTTATGAAACCCTTACATAAATAATTATAATATTATCATGGTGATAACATTTTGAAGGAAAAGTGGAAGGTGTGAAAATAATGTCAGAGTTTACTTGAAATTTTGTCTGGAGGATGATATTTAAATTGATACTAAAGGATGGATAATTTATATAAATATTGATTTTTGTATTTTTAGTTTGTAAGTAGGCTTTTTAGGGAATCTTACTTCTAGGTGTAATAGCTTTTCAATTGATTTCTCTAAGGTTAAAGGTAACTATTATGTCAACTGCTGATAATGAAAATTTTCATCTCTTCTAATGTGAATTGGTGCAACTTCCAGGAAATAACTAAATCATGGTAGTAATAGAGGGTGTCAACTTTACTATTGCCCATAACTAACTGTGATTGTCTCTTCATTGGTATGCTGTATCTTACGTTACTACATTTAATGCAAACAGTATATCCCGACTGCACATCATGTTTAATTTCATTAGTTTAAAGATAGCATCTTGCCCAAGAAATACTTGAATAAGAATTTGGATGTATCTATAAATACAGTTAATAACTGTGTTCATTATGAAAAGAAAACTATTACTTTTCTTTTATTGCTCTCATATTCCAAATGGTAGGTCAACATGTTATTCAAAATGTATTAAACACTTCTGAAACAAGGTTCTTTTCCAATTGTATACTCTGCACAAAATTCTAACAGCTAAATAGATATAGGGTGATAAATTTGCACCCTGTCTTCTGTCCATACAAGATTCATACTTCAAAAGCTGCATTTGATCTTATATATTTATTGGGAATTAGTATTTATTGGGAATTATTTAAAATTAGTATTTATTGGGAATTATTTAAAATTCATAATTCAGATTTTAATATTTCCTGTTTAAGAAAATATATTGGTATATTATAGTGGAATATACAGAACATTTGTTATTATGAACAATGTGATTATCATTTGTGATTTATTGTACACATAAATCATTTACAAAAAAATCTGTGGCCATTAACAGTACTAAATCTCTTATTATTAGCTTGTTAAATAACATTTTATTTTATTATTATTTAAAGATTTATTTATTTATTTATTCATGAAAGAGAGAGAGAGAGAGACAGAGACACAAGCAGAGGGAAAAACAGGCTCCATACAAGGATCCTGATGTGAGACTCAATCCTGGGACTCTGGGATCATACCCTGAGCCAAAGGCAGATGCCCAACCTCTGAGCCACCCAGGCGCACCTTAAATAATATTTTATAACACTAAAGCCCTTGAATCATTGATGAAAGGACTGATGCAATAATTTTTCTGACTTCTCAGGCAGAATATTTCTCAAATATTTTCTAAAAATAAAATTTTCATTGGCTCCATCTTTTCAACTTAAAACATTATTCATCTTATTTTCAAAATATATATCATAGCTATATACACTATTTTCAGTTTTCTCAAGAGTTAATTTAAAAACATTAATGAAAAAGATATACAGATTTTAAATATATTTTCTATGTACTTATAACTATTATGAATAACATGCTTAAACTCTGAGACAATTCTCAGTCAATGGAAGACAATAGCCAAAATGATGCAGTGAACACTGGAATGCTTTCACATAACTCCTGAGAGGTTCATCTTCTAGCTTACCTCCTGATAACTGACAGCAGTTGACTACTCTTGGATTATCTGACTCTACTGACTGTTCTTTTTTTCCTGTCCAGTCCCTCACTTCTGATACAAGTGATTGATTTTCTAAACAAAATTATCTGAACCCAAGCCTTATTTGGAGAGAAGCACTAGCTAACACATGTAGAGAAAAAGCAAAATAAAACAACAAAAAATCCTAATGAATTTTGTTACAGTTAAAGAGGTACTATTTACAAAATATATGCCTAGCCTTTTCTTATCAGAAACTACTATAATATTAATCAGGATTAGAGTAGGTAAAAAATTGGTAGTATGTAGCAGACATATTTATTTAGATAAATATAAAGACTATAAGGTTTTTGCATTCATAGAAAAAATAAAAAAGACGATAAGAAGGGAAGGAAAGAGGCGAAGGAGGGAAGAAAGGAAAACAATGAGAAAGAGTGTGTGTATGTGTATGTGTGTGTGTGTGTATAAAGAGTGACAGAGACAGGAAGAGACAAAGAAGTGACAAATAGAATTCAATTTCAGATTATTAGGACCTGATGAAATGTTAACATCAAAAGTGTGTCAATACACTGACAAAAAAGAATAAATCTAAAAAAAGATGTACCATCATAAATAGCTATATCATGAATAGCTTCATTCTTTAGAAAGCAGTTCATCGGTATGTTACAGTAATCCTAAAAAGTAGTGATATTTTTTAATTAATTTAAGGAGGTAATATGAATCATGTGGAACATTTTCTGTATAGTGACTTTCAGCAAAATTATATATATATTGCCGAAAAATTGTATGCCACCCATTTAGCTCCAAAAATTATGTTGTTTATGTAAATTATTATATATCTTATTTGTGGAATATAACAAATCTATCAGACTTATATAAGTACAAAGAATTTCCTATGAACATGACAACATGAAAAACATACTTATAAAAAAATATGAACACAGACTCAGGGAAAATGTAGAGACACTTTCATTTGAGTTAGGGTAACAGTTTCTGCCCCCCCCATAACTTATCTTTCAATATTTTTCAATTTTTAGAGTGGTGTTTTATATTAATTTATATCATACCATTTCTAATAAGATATAAATACTAGGTAGAGTTTATGGTGTCTAAGGCTAACAAATACCAACTATTCTTTGTCAGATTTGTACTTCATTCTGATACTTAGTTCACATCTTAAATTAGTTCATTATTCCAATTGGTTCATAATTCCTTCTAAATTTAGCATGTTTTTTCTCATATTTCAGTACTAGTACCAACATGGTGATTATCCATGTATATGTTTTAGAAAAACGGATTGATTTCAGAACATAATAGAACATGAGCCTGGATCACTAATTTGTCTTTCAATAAATATTCTTTTATAGTCATTCAAATGTTTACTATTCCCCAAACTCTCAGTGGATTAAGCGTTCATTTATCTCCCCAGTTCTGCGTCCAGTGTATGAACTATGGACCATGGTCGAGAGGATGGGTCCTTCATACTATGAAGTTACCCACAGACTCAGATAAATAAGTTTATTATGATACTGTCATCTCAATAAGTGACCTCAGAATACACTGTGTCAGAGGGAAAATAAGCTTTGTATGGTAGCATACAACCACTTTGCCTCATGTTTCATTGGCACTCAAATGCCAAATAATTTAAATGAAAAAGGACTGGTTAATGTAGAGTGTCAAATAGATTATTTGGTGAATATTACTCATTTATTCATGTTTTTATATAATTTTTTCTTTTAACACATCATACACAATCATCCCCAGAACAAACAGAACAAACAACCTAAAAATGCAGTTAGTCACTCTATATTAGCTCAAACTCTAGAATGTTGGTAAGTTGTTTAATAAGTTCACTGGCTGATTTGGCTGTGGCTCTTCACTTGAACTATGAATTAAGGATAAATTACTTTTCCTCCACTAATTCCCAATATTCAGTGGTGAAATATGGTCTGGATATCTGTACTGAATTCTCCTTATCAGAAAAGGAGGAATAGAAGAACCTCAGCAGTCATAGGACTATAGCATTTTTGAAATTCTGTTGAATAGGCATTATGAGCATGCCCCACAATAGTGCTGGTGAATATTTATTGATTAAATTCTAATCTTGCTCTATAGAATTTGTTTCATGGTGCATTGTTTCCTACAGTCCTGTCCATACACTAAAGGAAATAAATGCTTCTTTAACCTTATTCCTCTTGGCTTCCCTTGAGGGAATGTGCCTATCTTGGATTTGTTCAAATGTTTTTTCAAAGATGTATTTGTTTATTTGAGAGAGAGATGGGAGGAGGGGGAAAGGATGGAGAAGGAGAGAGGGTCTTAAGTCAACTATGCGCTGAGTCCAATGTGGGGCTCAATATTATGATCCTGAGACCTGAACTGAAACCCTGAGCTCAACCAACTGTGCCACCCAGGTGCTCCTGTTCAACTTTTTAAACTTATGTCCAACTAGAGGAATTTGGAGGAAGGGGCATAAGTGTCAAATAATAACATTTTTTAAAAATTTTACTATGGTTATTCCAGGTTTGAACTTGCTTTAGACTAAAGCTTTATATTTTTTCTATGTGGTGCTAGCAAATATTCATATCTACAGTTCTTAAGATATGATTTTCATATCTGATATATAGTATATGTAATATACGATGTATAAAAATATAATTATATATACTACATGTATATACATTGTATATATACACACACACACACACATTCTTCGCTTCTACCTCCCAACTGTTTTTTTTTTCCAACTGTTTTTAAATTTTAAGCTTTTAAGTAGAAACCTGGGATTCTGGAGAAAAGTTATAGCCTGGTTTTTCTCTAAATCAGTTAATTCAATTTTGAGGTTTAACTGTCCTCCATATCCTTAATCTGATCTTTGCCCTGTGGCACTTGGATCCTCTGGGAATTTTGGAAATAAATGGAAAGACTCTTTATTTTTATCTTTTCTAAAATGCTGAATTTTGATAGGCTGTTGCCTCTTAATACCCTTATCAATGATCTCCTATATTTTGAACCTAGTAACATCAAGGTCCAGAGTTCCAGAATGTTTTTACTTCACTTCATTTTTTGCTTTTCAGCAAATTCTTTACTTATCTCTTTCTGGTAATACCTGATAAAATTCAGTCAATAACAATCAAAAACACTAATGTTCTGTTTTTGAACTCTTCCCCTAGAGCTACAAGATAATTGGACATGCAATCAGCCTCAAAAGATTTTTAGAAACATGGTGTTACCAAATATTCTGCTACTGCATAAAAGTAACATTTTTCCAGCCTCTGCAAATTGTTTCCTTTACTCCTAACTGATAAGCTTGTGTCACGCAGTTTAGATTTGTTGAGATGTCACTTTACTCCTGAAATGAACATCTGTATTAATCAGGCAATTTCAAATTATGCTGCATTATCAAACAAACCCAAAATATTAGTGTTTTAAAATAAATACATATTTTGCTCATTCTCCATGTCCAGCTTAGGTCAGTGGTTGAGCTGTCATCTACATGGTTACTCAAAGTCCAATACTGACTATATGGGCTCCACTAGAGCTACTTTAGCATCAAAGTACATATGATTCAGTAATTCAGTGATGCTCTGTGTTTTACAGCATCATCATTCTAAGGCTTGTTCTCCTTCACAAGACAACTGAAATATGTTCATGTAATCACTGCCATGGAGAGGCAAAGGATGACTTCTATATTATTCCCAAAATGTAATATGAAACAACTCTAATAGACACACACACACACACACACACACACACACACAAAGAATAACTTTTCTTCTTAGAAGCCTTTTGCTAATATTTTCTCTTATCTCCTCGTAACTAATTCAACTGTTGCTCATTTTTTTCATAGCCATTGCATTAGAGATAATATTATGCTAAGTAAGTTAGGTCTTTACAACTGTTTCAGTTAGAAATCTTCCCCTAAAATATTTTAGTATTTCAGTAGTTTCACAAAGAAGAGGAATGAATGTTCGTCTATGTGATTATTAATGGCTATTTATTCAATTTGCAACAATTAATTCAAATGTTAGCCATTTTAACACTAAGGCATTTGAGTTTCTCATTTCAAATTCGTATTTTTCAATTACCTTTTTCTCTCATGTCTAAGGAGTCTGTATCTTTGTTTTTGTGTACCCTTTTACTCATTTACTCAATATATGCCAAAGTCTGTCTCCTCTGATTTTCCTCTGTTCTAGCTAGTTTTTATAAAATTACACTTATCAATAATTTAAACTGTATGCTCGTTTTAATAAAAATAGAAAATACTTCTTTGGATCCACTGATTGTAATTTTTTCAAATAAATTACAAAATGTTTTTCCAATTCTATAAATTCTCAATTTTTTAAAATAACACTAATCTTTTAGTTTTCTTTGATGTCATTTAGTGAAAAAGTCATAAATTTGCTATCATCAGCCCAATGCCGTATTTGTAAATTTCAATCTCTGTGAAAAATTCACTACATCATTTAAGTGAGGGTTTGCTAAGCAAATTTTATCATGTTTGTCTGTATATAAAAATCTTTAATTTACTATATTCTTAAAAATGAGCATAAGCGAATTGATGTACTTGTAATCTCTTTTCTCCGGTAGTTGAGAATTCTACTTTGTTTTTGGTGTTATCATATATGGTACCTCTATGTGTGGATTTAGTAACATTTGTCTTCTTGGACATAGTAAAAATTCCTTAGTTATTTCTTTGAAATTACTTATTCTTAGCGTTAGTATATTTCCTGGCTTTCATGTGTGCCCAGTATCACATTTGATCTAGGAGTTCTCCTAGTTTTTTTTCTTTTTAATTATTTTGACAAGCATATTATTAATAATTATTTTATTTTTTATTTATTTATTTTTAGATATTTATTTATTCATGAGAGACACACAGGAGAGAGAGAGAGGGAGAGAGAGAGAGGCAGAGACACAGGCAGAGGGAGAAGTAGGCTCCATGCACGAAGCCTGATGTGGGACTGGATCCCCGGTCCCCAGGATCACGCCCTGGGCTGAAGGTGGCCTAAACAACTGAGCCACTCAGGCTGCCTTTAATAATAATTTTAAAATAAAACATTAATATTAGACCTCCAATTTGTTCTTCTAGATTTTAACACTGTCTAATTGTATAGTTTGTGTAATACATGAACAGTGAATATATTTCTCATATAGGTTAAGAAGTTAAATCTGAAAGAACACTACCAGTAACTAGGCTCTTTTTAATCCTTTTCATGATATGAGGAAAATAGCATCTTCTTTCAAAAAGTGTATGTAGGTTGTTCTCTGATTAATTTTTTTTTTTTTTAACTTGGACAGGGAAGGCAAAGAATTCATCCTTTCACCGCTTTTGATCTCAGTGATGGGAAAAATGATCAATGCCATTGTCTCTACTGGCCACCTGGTAAAACAATCAGATTTGTTTGACATAGCCATTACCTAAGCCTTGAGATGTGGGAAGCCACTAAAGTTGCCAGGTGGGATCAGAAGTTGAATATTTTTGCCGTAAGTACAAGAAGACAGGAGATGAGCATTCCTATAGTAACATATATGGAGAACTAATAGAATGCCCTATATAAAGATTAGTTTTATTGCTTCAAACCTTGCTACTCGGTGTGGTCTATGGGTTGAAACATGGGCATTACTTGGGATTTGATGAAAATGAAAGTTACAGGTGATGCATATGCTCCAGATCTGCAAATTATAAAACCTAGTGTCTGACATAAATCATTCTTTTTATTAAGTAAACGTGTATTATTCCATGATTTGTAATACTTATCTTTTGCAATAAACTTTCAGCAGCAGTGATCTCAAATAAATTACACACATTTTAATGAAAACACAAGTACTGCATACTCATTTTATCAAAAAGACTGATTCTGAATTGTTGAGTTGTACAAAAATATCTTAACTTTTAACATTTTATCAATGTGATTACAGTGATAACTAGAGAAGACACACATGTGATGAGTCATCTTAACATCTTCAAATTTTGATGTTATATCAGGAAGATAGTGCCGCTCACAGGTAATTAATCCATAGCAATTTAGAAAATGCATTTAAATATTACGCTGAAAAGCATGACTTCATTTAGATCAGAGAAGACAGTCCTCTAAAACAAGATTTTGTGATGTACTTCTTATCCATGTTTTGGAAGAGTTTGAGCTTTCTTTTAAAACTTTTGTTATTTTTATATTGTGTATTTGATTCTTAAGGTCTCTAATATACATTTGGATTATATCTTTTGATATTGGGATCGGATTTCAAACATCATTTAATCAGGTAGCCCCTATGAACATTCCTTCTGTAGTCATTCTTATCAACCTGCTGTCTTCTAGTGATGCTGCTGCTGACATTTATGGTAAAATAGTAATGATTAAATCTTATTCCTCAGTATATTTTATTTTTAGTACTTATTATTATTATTATTGCATTTATTCCTATAAGAAAAGTATTACTGAATTAAACATTTATTAGAATTATTCCTTGATTTAAGTTTTATGATATGTGTCATATTTGCCTCTTTCAAATGAGGTCCTTCTCTCTAGCACAAAACTTAGAACATGATAATACTCAGTATATATTTATTAAATGAATAGATTTATAAATGAATAAATACAATGCTTGGAGGCCAAATGGTTTATTTAATTGGTCTATCAATATTATTGCAACAAATAAAATCCAAATTACTTTTGAACTTTTAATTTTCTTACTGATATGATCTAGTCTAGAGCAATTCAAGCATTCATGTATGAAACATTTAAAATTTCCAATTTCTATTCTATAACTTTTTGTTTGATTTTTTATGACTTTTTATTATATGTCTGACCAACGATAGAGCAAAATAGTTTATGAAGTTAGTGTTCAATGTTTCAATGTAATGAATTTCTTATATCTATAATTTATGAATATTATTAGGAAATTAAATGCATACTTCAATTTATTCATTAATTCAGAGATTCAAAAATATTCATTGCAGGGTGTATATGTAAAACGTGAAAAAAGACAGAAAAGTACTTGCTCAAAATAAGAGAAACAAAATAGAATAAAATAATTTTCAGTAACACAAGTGCTCATAAGAACCTAAAATAATGCTTTCTAATATAGGATGATGAAATCATAATTTAGGGTAGCCAGGAAAAACAGTTACTTAAATTAGTGGACATGTGAGCTAGATTAGAATACTAAGAAAAAAATAAATCCAGCTATAAATATGGAAGCAACACTGTGAGAACAGCAAATACAGAATTCTAAAATAGGCAGGAAAACATTTAAACTATTTGAAGATTAGAATAATACTCATTGTGGTTTCTTTAGAGAGTAGATAACAGAAAGGGGATATAGAGCTGCAATAGAGGTTAGGATGTTATTACAATTGCCTAGTCTAAAAGAAATGGTGGCTGAATTAATGCAATACCTAAGGAAAGCCTGTTATTATATTTCAATAATGTATCAAACAGGGTGAGTTGTGAGATTGAGTGGGGCAAGAAATGAAGTTCAGGAATCAAATATGACCAAGATTTTTAATAAGAACAATTGATGGAGACGAGATAGGGCTCCATGCGGGTAGACTTCTCCTTTTCCTCCTTTGTTGTTCCTTCTTTCCCTTTTTCACTCTTTAATTTCTTAATCTGTGGGAGCTAGTAAATGGTGAGTTCATGCAATTGGAGAGCAAGATTGTAAGTTTCTAGAGTACTACATTAAATATATAAAATATATGGGATTAAGCTTCTTTATGTGGATTGGCCTTATTTTTTTCAATCTGGTTTTCATGTTTTACTGGGTCTCATTCAGCAGACACTGCCAAATGAAGGTCCACTGCCCCCCACCCCCATCTTGTAGAGCAGTAATCATCCATCCACAGATGCCATTCAGGAAGTGTCCATTGTCTGAACTGTTTCTTCTAGCACCTCAGTTTCCAGGGTGGTGACTTTTTCAGTGAGGACTGTGGTGGTCCCTTTCTCACTTCTGTACCAGCCAAACCTAGTCCCCTTCTTGTTGGGCACTAAGTACGGGCGGAGGAAGTCCAGTTTGCTCTTGCTGATGACACAGAGATCAATGTTACTTTGGTAGGTGTAGAAATTTTTTTCTCAAAAAATATGGAATGAATTTAGGTAAGTTGATAAATTTGGTCTAGAATATAAAATGCTTGCTTCATATTTGTGAATATTTCCTCAAAGTAGCATTAGTTTGGAACATATAAAAATATATACTGAGAAAGTACTTTCAGCTTGTCATTAATTTACCTCTATTCTTATTTGCAGCTTGTTGTACATTAGCATCCACATTCTAAATTTCTTGACTTATCATCATATATTTTCTTTTATCAGATGAACTAGATAAAGGAATAATTTCTCAGATATAAGGATTAACATTCCTGTAATTGTATCTTAATCCACAAAGTGAAGGCTTGAGATATACTGACTGTTAACTAAGAAGTTCAAAAATATAGAAGCATGAAATAAATAAATAATAAAGATATATATATATATATATTGTTTTACTCCAAACACATTTCCAGTAATTACATTATTTTCAATAATGTAAAATGTTTAATCTGTAAAACTTTCCAGGTTATTTATTTATTTACTTATGATTTTATTTATTTATTCATGAGAGACAGAGAGAGAGAGGCAGAGACACAGGCAGAGGGAGACGCAGGCTCCATGCAGGGAGCCTGATGTGGGACTCGATCCTGGGACTCCAGGATCACGCCCTGGGCCAAAGGCAGGTGCTAAACCTCTGAGCCACCCAGGGATCACCCATCTCCAGGTTTATTTTTTATTTTAAGTTTTTATTTTAATTCAAGTTCGTTACTGTAAAATAGTATATTAGTTTCAGATGTATAATATAGTAATTCAACATTTCTGTACATGAAACACACATTTCAAATTATTTCTTTAGAAAGAACCTGAAGTTTTAATTCTTAAAATATTTTTTCTCAATGATATCATTAATTAAATAGTACCTATTTTAAGTTTTATGTCTAGAAGCATACTGTTAGAATATATAACTATTGATAATTTTAATTCTCAAAAAATATGCAATGGAAAGTTTTGTCTCTAGATATGTTAATGATACAATTTAAGAGAAAAATACCAGAGAACATTTATGCAATAATTGCTAAGGAAAAATTATTTTTTAAGCTAACCTTACTTTAATATTGGTTATTTAGGGATCCCTGGGTGGCGCAGCGGTTTGGCGCCTGCCTTTGGACCAGGACGCGATCCTGGAGACCCGGGATGGAATCCCACGTCGGACTCCCGGTGCATGGAGCCTGCTTCTCCCTCTGCCTATGTCTCTGCCTCTCTCTCTCTCTCTCTGTGACTATCATAAATAAATAAAAAAAATTTAAAAAATTAATATTGGTTATTTATTTATTTATTTATTTATTTATTTATTTATTTATTTTTAAAAATTTGAGACAGAGAGAGAACGCATGAGCAGGAGGAGGGGCAAAGACAGAAGCAGACTCCCCACTGAGCAGAGAGCCCAACACATGGCACCATCCAGGGACTCTGGGATCATGACCTGAATCTAGGTAGACATTTAACTGAGCCACCCAAGTGCCCATAATATTGATATTTTAAACAACTCAGAAATCAATACCATTTTCATTGTACTTCTAAATCTTAATATTATTGGCCTTCAGATTAATTATAGAAAGCCAGAAAAATTAATGAAGATTAATGAAGATTAAAGACTTAAGAGGAAATACATTTTATTCTCATCTTATAAGTAACTTTTTGACATCTAAGTATCTTATATTGTCCATCCGACTATTTTGAAGATAATTCCCTCATGGTTTTATTAAAAAACAATAAAAAATGTAAATCTAGCATTGATAACTTCATGCTTGAGTAAGTGGAAAGGAGAATCTTTGGTTAGGTTTATGAAAATCCTTTTAGAAACTACACACACATATATACAACATCACTACCTAGAATCCAAAAACAAATAGAAAAATGAAATAATAACAAACCAGCAAAGTAGAAAAATTAATGAGAAAACTACTGGAATTGATTTCAGGAAGGAATTTAATGAGTATTTGCTTCTAATCCTTTTATATACAACCTGATAAATCAGAATGCCAGATTTAGGTTAATCTACGAGTTGTTTTTTCTCTGAAGACCTCTTTAAATTTTGTCTTAAGGGACACCTGGGTGGTGCAGTTGGTTAAACATCCTACTCTGTTTTGGCTCAGGTCATGATTTCAGGATCATGGTATTGAGGCCCCAGGGGCTCTGCAGTCAGATGGAGTCTGCTTAAGATTCTCTCTCCCTCTGCCTCTCCCTCTCCCTCTCTCCTTCTAAAATAAATACATAAATATTTTTTAAAAATTTGGTTGATTATATTACTAAACTTCTTAAAAATCCTCCATGCCATTAAAAAACAACAACAATGTAGTTATTCTTCTCTTTCTGAGAAAGTGCATATGTCCTACAGACTTCCACATTTCTTAGGAAAAAATTGGAAATATTCCTCATAATTCTTGAAATTGTTATTCTTTGTTTTTATATTCAGCTTCTCATTTCTGATAGTGTAAATGTGATTTTTTCCTGACATTGATTTTCCTTATAACATTTTCCAATAGTTTATTCATTCTTGTCTTAAAAAAAAACTCTTACATTTTAGTTTATCAATTATAATTTCTTAGGTCTCTCTCCATATCTTAATTACATTTCTTCATGTCTTGAAATACTAGTGAGTTAACAATGTATATTTTTTGTAGTGTCCTGTTTTTATTTAAATTCCAGTTAGTTAATACACAGTGTAATATTAGTTTCAGGTGTAGAATTTAATGACTCATCACTTACATACAACACCCAGTGCTCATCTCAACAAGTGCCCTCCTTAATAACCACCATCCATTTAACCCATCTTCTCACCCACCTCCCCTCCAGCAACACTCATTTTGTTCTCCACACTTAAGAGTCTATTTTATGGTTTGCCTTTCTCTCTCTTTTTTCTTCCTGTGTTCATCTGTTTTGTTTCTTAATTCCACATATGAAATTTGTCTCTCTCTGACTGAATTATTTAACTTAGCATAATACTCTCTAGCTCTATCCATGTCTTTGCAAATGGTAAATTTTCATTCTTTTTATGGATAAGTAATATTCCATTGTGTATATCTACCACCTCTAGGTATTTGATAGTCAATGAACTTTTGGGCTCTTTTCATAATCTGGCTATAGTTGATAATGCTCATATAAATGTCAGGGTGCTTCATTTGAATCAGTATTTTTGTGTATATCAGTAGTACAATTGCTGAATGGTGGGGTAGTTCTATTTTTAACTTTTAGAGGAACATTCCAGAGTGGCTACATCAGTTTGCATTCCCACCAACAGTGTGTGGGGTTCCCCTTTCTCTGCATCCTCACCAACAACCCTGTGTTGTTAAACTTAGCCATTCTGACATGGATGAGGTGATATCTCATTTTAGTATTAATTTTTATTTCCCTGATAATGAGAGTTGCTGAGAATCTTTTCATCTCTCTGTTGGTCATCGACATTTCTTTAGGAAAAAAATGCCTATTCATGTCATCTTCCCATTTCTTAACTAGATTATTTGTTTTTTGGGGTATTAAGTTTGATAAGTTATTTATAGATTTCGAATACTATCCTTTATCAGATATTTTATTTGCAAATATCTCCTCCCATTCCAAAGGTTGCTTTTTAATTTTGTTGATTGTTTACTTCACTGTGCAGAACTTTTTATCTTGATGAAGTCCCAATAGTTCATTTTTGCTTTTGTTTCCCTTTCCCTAGGAGATGTGTCTAATAAGAAGCTTCTACAGCTGAGGTCAAAGAGGTTGCTGCCTGTGTTCTGCTCTAGGATTTTGATGGTTTCCTGTCTCAAATTTAGTTCTTTCATCCATTTTGAATTTATTTTTGTGTAAGGTGTAAGAAAGTGATCCAGTTATATTTTTCTGCACATTGCTGTCCAGTTTTCCCAACAACCTTTGTTGAAGAAACTCTTTTCCCCATTGGATATTCCTTCTTGCTTTGTCAAAGATTAGTTGGCCATATAGCTGTGGGTCCATTTCTGTGTTTTCTATTCTGTTCCCTTGATCTATGTGTCTGTTTTTGTGCCAGTACCATAATGTCTTGATGACTAGAGCTTTGTAATATTGCTTGAAGTCCAGAATTGTTATGCCTCCAGCTTTGCTTTTCTTTTTCAAGATAGCTTTGGCTATTTGGGGTCTTCTGGAGTTCCATACAAATTTTAGGACTGTTCATTCTCACTTGGTGAAAAATACTGATGGTATTTTGATAGGGATTGTATTAAGTGTTTGATTGCTTTGGGCATATAGACTTTTTAACAATATTTGTTCTTCAATCACAGGCACAGGATATTTTTTCCATTCCATTGTATCATCTTCAATTTCTTTCATAAGTGTTTTATAATTTTCAAAGTACAAATCTTTGACCTCTTTGATTAGGTTTATTCCTATGTATCACAGATTTTGGTGCAATTGTAAATGGGGTATATTCCTTCATTTCTCTTTCTGCTGTTTCATTATTGGTCTATAGAAATACAATATATTTCTGTACTTTCATTTTGTATCATGCAACTTTATTGAATTCATGTATCAGTTCTAGCAATTTGTGGTAGAGTCTTTTGAGTATTCTACATAGAGTATCATGTCATCTGCAAATAGCAAAAGTTTGACCTCTTCCTTGCTGATTTGGATGCCTTTTCTTTTTGTCATTTGATGGCTGAGGCCAGGACTTCCAGTACTATATTAAATAACAGTGGTGAGAATGAACATCCCTGTCTTGTTCCTGATCACAGAGGACAAGCTCTGTTTTTTCCCTTTTAAAAAAAAAAAATATATATATATATATTTTATTCATGAGAGACACACACAGAGAGGCAGAGACACAGGCAGAGGGAGAAGCAGACTCCATGCAGGGAGCCGGACATGGGACTTTATCCCAGGTCTCCAGGATCACGCCCTGGGCTGAAGGCGGCACTAAACCGCTGCAGCACCTGGGATGCCCTATTTTTTCCCTTTGAAGATAATATTAGCTAAGGATTTTTTCATGCATGGCCTTTATGAATTTCAGGTATACTCCCTCTATTCCTACTTTGTTGAGGGTTTTTTATCAAGAATGGATGCTGTACTTTGTCAAATGTTTTTCCTGCATCCTTGAGAGGATCATCCTTTCTTTAATTAATGTGGTGAATCATGTTGGTTTGCAAATATTGAACCACCCTTACAACCCAGGAATAAATCCCACTTGTGGTGAATGATTCTTTAACGTACTGTTGTATTCATCTTGCTAGTATTTTGTTGAGAATTTTTGTATCCATGTTCATCAAGGATATTGGCCTAAGTTCTTTTTTTTTAGCGGAATCTTTGTCTGGTTTTGGAATCAATCAGGGTAATGCTGGCTTTATATAATAAGTTTGGAAGTTTTCCTTCCATTTCATTTTGTGGAATAGTTTGAGAAGAATAGGTATTATCTCTTTTAAATGACAAGAATTCCCTTGTCAAGCTATATGGCTCTGGACTTTTGTTTGTTGGGAGATTTAAAAAAAAATTTTTTTTTTTTTTTATTATTTATGTATGATAGTCACAGAGAGACAGAGAGGCAGAGACACAGGCAGAGGGAGAAGCAGGCTCCATGCACTGGGAGCCTGATGTGGGATCCGATCCCGGGCCTCCAGGATTGCGCCCCGGGCCAAAGGCAGGCGCTAAACCGCTGCGCCACCCAGGGATCCCCTGTTGGGAGATTTTTGATTAATGATTCAATTTCTTTGCTGGTTATGGGTCTGTTCAAGTTTTATATTTCTTCCTGTTTCAGTTTTGGTAGTTTATATGTTTCTAAGGATGTATCTATTTCTTGCAAAATATCAAATCTATTGCCATATAATTTTTTCACAATATTCTCTTCTAATTATTTGTATTTTTGTGGTGTCAGTTGTTACTCTCCTGTTCACTTGTGATTTTATTTATTTGGATACTTTCTCTTTTATTTTGATAAGTCTGGCTAGGGGTTAATCAATTTCTAAAATTTTTTTTCAAAGAATCAGCTCCTGATTTCATTGATCTGTTTTACTGTTTGGTTTCTATATCATTTAATGCTGCTTTAATCTTTATTATTCCCTTCTTCTACTGGCTTTAGGCTTTGCTGTTCTTCTAACTTCATTAGGTGTAGAGTTAGGTTGCTTATTTAAGTTTCTTTTTTTATTTTTTGGTAAGGATATATTGCTATATGTTTCCTTCTTAGGACTGCTTTTGCTGCATTCAAAAGTTTGGGACTATCATATTTTCATTTTCATTTCTTTCCATGTAATTTTATTTTTTTTTAATTTCCTGGTTGACCTATTCATTCTTAGTAGGATGATCTTTAACCTCCATGTATTTGTAGTCTTTCCAAAATTTTTCTAGTGGTTGACTTCAAATTTCATGATATTGTGGTTGGAAAATATGCATAGTATGATAGCAATACTTTTGTATTTATTGCTGCCTAGTTTGTGACCCAGTATGTGATATCTTCTGAATAATGTCCCATGTGCACTTGAAAAGAATGTGTATTTTGTTGCTTCAGGATGAAATGTTCTGAATATATCTGTGAAGTCCACCTGGCCCAATGTGTCATTCAAAGCCGTTGTTTCCTCGTGAATTTTCTATTTAGATGATCTGTCCATTGGTATAAGTGGGGTGTAAGAATCCACTACTATTATTTTATTTTTATTAATGAGTTGTTGTTACTACTGTTTTATGTATTAGTATGATCTCAAGTTGGGAGCATAAATATTTACTGCTGTTAGATCTTCGTGTTAGATAGACCCCTTTATTATCATATATTGCACTTCTTCCTCTTTTGTTAGTCTTTGGTTTAAAATCTAATTTGTCTGTAAGTATTGCTACTCCAGCTTTCTTTTTTGTCCATTTGTATGATGAACATCTCTCCATCCCTTCACTTTCAATCTGTAGGTGCCTTTAAGTTTATAACGAGTCTTTTGTAGGCAGCATATAGATGGGTCTTTTTTTTTTTTCCATTTTGACATTCTACGTCTTTTGATTAGAGCATTTAGTTCAATTATATTCAGAATAATTATTGATAGATATGTATTTAGTGCCATTGTATTACTTGTTTTGTCATTGTTTCTGGAGATTTTCTCTGTTCCTCTCTGGTTTTTGACACTTTTGGTCTTTCCCACTCAGAGTCCCCCCATACTATTGGCCTTAGGGCTGGTTTAGTGGTCTCAGGAACTTCTTTAGTTTTTGTTTGTCTGGGAAACTCTGTCTCTCCTTCTATTCTGAATGATAGCCTTGAGGGATAGAGTATTCTTAGCTGCATATTTTTCCCATGGAACATGTTGAATATTGAATATAACATCCTGCTTTCTAAGGGCATGCCAAGTTTCTATAGAGAGATCTACTTCTAACCTTATTGGTCTTCCCTTATATGTCTTTTGTCTGCTCCTTTTTAGATTTTTTCTTTATATTTTGCATATTTAACTACAATACATGTTGGTATTGGCCTGCTTTTGTTGATTTTGATGGCAGTTCTCTGTGCCTCCTGGATTTAGATGTCTGTTTCCTTCCCCAGATTAGGGAGTTTTTCAGCTATAATTTCTTCACATAAATCTGTCCCGTTTTCTCACTTTTCTTCTTCTGGGACTTCTTGATATGAACGTTATTAAGTCTACTTTTGTGATCTAGATTTTTCTTCCTCTCTTTTGTTCAACTTAATTATTTTCTATAAATCTATTTTTGTAGTACTTATTTATTCCTCTGCTTCTTCTATCTTTGAGGTAATTAAATCCAGTAAATTTTGAATGTCAGTTTTTCATTTTTGCCTGATATGTTTGAATTTCTTTTATGTCTGTGGTAGGAGTCACCCTGATGTCTTCTATGCTTTTCTCAAGCCCAGTGAATATTCTTTTGATTGTTGCTTTAAATTCTGGATCAGGATTATTATATCTACTTCGATTACATCTCTGGCCATGACCTTTTCTTGTTCTTTCATTTGGCATGAATTCCTCCATCTTGGCACTTTGTCTAGGTCCAAGTTTTCTTCTGTATATTAGGAAAGCTTGTTATGTTTCCTGCTCCTGAGAGTAATGGCTTTATGAAGAAGAGGTCATATTACATCCAGGACCTTGAGCTTCAGGAAATGTCTCTGGTGTGTGGTATATGCACTCTGCTTCTGTGTTTGGCTGCTCTTTCCCTCAGGTTAGTCGTCTGCAGAGTACTTCTTGCCTGCACTGGAGAGTGTTTGGACCTTGTCCAGAGTCTGAGGAGTTTTAACTAGATGTGCTCTGGTCTGCTTGTTAAAAGACCTGATGCTATTTTCACTAGAACTGAAGCTTTGCAGAACTCTGTGGTTGGTAGACATGCTGTGTGTTTGGGTTTGTGCTGGTCTTCTGGGTGGGGGGAGAGAGGGGCTGCTGTGCTGGTTCTGCAGAACAGCTACCCAAAAAAAGGAATACCAGCAGATCTCTGGAGGATGGGACTTGTAAGTAGTTAGGCAGCCAGTATTAGTGCTGTACTGTTTACCTAAGTTGGTTTATGCTGAGGGGCAAGGGAGGGGCAATGGTTCCAGACAGCTCTTTTGTCCCTGGAGAGGAGAGTTCATGCTTGCTGCTGTCAGGGAACCTCTCCTAGAAGAGCAAGTAATTTCCCTTTTTTTGTTTGTTTGCTTGTTTTTTTCAGTTTGCTATTTTCAGACTGTCCGTGTCTGAGTTGCTTTGCCTGGTGCAGTGCAGTGCACTCTGGGATCTGTCCTAGCCACGTTTGCTAAATTTAACAACTCCAAACTTACAGATCTGGTGTGGTGGGGTCTTGAGCCGATCTCCTGGAGTGGGAGGGTCTCATTGCACTGGGATTGATTAAAGTTTGACCCAAAAGGGCAGTTGCACCAGAGTGTAGGAGCATGGAATTTGGAGCACAGCACATTAAACCCCCAGCGACTGGGTTAGCTGCCCTCAGTAAGTGTCTCTGCACCCATGCTGAGGGGTGGGGGAGGGGGGGAACGGTACCCACTGGCTCTTTTGTACCTGAAGAGGCAATGCCATCTTTGTCAGATGTGCTCCAAGAAGAGAGACCAGTCTTTCCCAGTGCGACTTATGCAATCCTAAGATTGTGCAGTATGCCCCTGAAGTTATCTGCAGGAGCACTGCAGCACCCTCAAGGCTCTATAGAGGCATGCTGTGGACCTCTAAAACTCGTCTTGGAGCCCCATTGGTTGCAAAAACTCAGGAAAATTAGCCTCTCTTGTTTTCCCTGTCAATGGCTTTGGGGAAGTGTTTTTCTTGTGCAATCCCCTATGTGCTCCTCTTTCCCTCTCTCTCTGTCCCTCTCTTTCTTGCTTCTCTCTGTTACCAGAGCTCATTCCCCTTCGCCTCTCCTGTGATCTGCTTCTCCCCTAAAGCAGATCTCTGCACTTCTTACTTTCCTCAACATGCTCTCTTTCTAGTTGCACAGTTCGTTCTGTCAGTCCTCAGGTCGATTTCTTGGGTATTCAGAATGATTTGATATTTACTTAGCAGTGTTCCAGAGAAAAGGCAAGCTGAGGGTCCTCCTACTACCCTGCCATCTTAGCTACCATTGGATTAATAGTTAATTATTTTCATTGTTTTTTTAATAAGCACGTTTGTATGTTCAAATTTGTCCTATCTACCTAATTTTTACTATGTGAAGTTCAGTGTCATTATTTTTGAGTATTCCCTAATGATAATTTTCATTCCTTTGTAAGACAAAATTTAAAACAGTTCTAATAGAATAATTGTAGCCTATTTTTCCTCCTTCAACTGCTAAAATATAATTTCAGTGCTTTCTTTTTAATGTGTTCATTGATCAGTTGGTGGATTCAGATCCAATATCCTTGTTATAATATAATATATCTGTAGAGAACAGTGAAGAGTCTGTGATTTTACCGGAAATCCAAATAAAAAGTTATCTTGCCATGATTTCACAGATTTTACCAAAAACACAATATTCCTGGGTCAAAAGCAAAAGGAACCCTATTGTAAAGCAAGCATCATAAATAGTGTATTTGTTTCAATTCCCCTTGCCATCAAGTCCCAAAGGGGTCACACAGATGGGTCAAGATAGATGCCTGGCTACACTCCAGAGTACACACACACATATACACATGCATATATAAAATGCATTTTATTTTCCTTTTATGTTTTATCAGGACTGCACTTTTAAATAGTTTTAATGTTTTCATATTCTTTACATTGTTACTATTCTTTCTTTGTCTGAATTTTGAATATTTTCTTCCACTAACTACTACATGATATGTTTATGGCAAAAACATATTCAGGATAAAGAAATAGATGAGAAACTAATTTTTCTCACGTGTACATTTTTTTAAATTTAATTTTGTTAATCTTATATTATGGCTGCTTTCATAATATTTTAAAATGGATTTTCAAATTAATCAAGTTAGTTTAGGGTCAAATTTTGTTTCCAATAATGCTACTGATGAGTACCTGGCAAGTCATTCAACTTCTTTAACTTTTTTTTATTAATATAAGTATTTACTAAAATATGACAAATTATTACTCTTTTAGTTTTTGTTTATATTCCCAAATTATATTTTTGTAATTTTTCTGGATATTTATAGGAAATTGCTGCTTTTTTCCTCTTTTAACTCCATTTTAAAATAAAAATGTACTGATTTATATACCCTTTATTCACCATAATGTTTCAAAAATCGTCTGTATTTAAGACTATCAATTTTTCTCTTGATATTACCTCTAGGATGGGATGCCTGAGTGGCTCAGTGGTTGAGCATCTGCCTTTGACTCAGGGCATGATCCTGGAGTCCCGGGATCGAGTCCCACATCAGGATTCCTGCATGGAGCCTGCTTCTCCCTCTGCCTATGTCTCTGCCTCTCTCTCTCTCTCTGTCTCTCATGAATAGATATTACCTCCAGGAAAGGAAGTATTTTAGATTAATTAAAAGAACCTCCACACCACATTTTCTGCCTAAAAGTTTCCTGATTTTATTTCTATGTAGTATAGAGGAATGTCTCAGGTTTGGGATTATACTTTAACCCATTAAAGATAATGCCTTGTGAAAAACAAAATAGAGATAAAGAGAAAAGTGCTATCAAGAAGATATGATTTTTGAGTCACTTTATTATCAAAGAATTGACTATAACACTGAATCAGAAAAGGAAGTATTTACATTTCCTTATTTTTAATTAAATTTTATTTAATTTTAAATAAATATTTTAATTTTTTTAAAAAATAAATATTTGTTTTAATTAAATATGCTTTCCATACTTAACAAATTAAATTCTCATGATACAATTTGTATTTCTAGGTTTTAGATGCCATATTTTTACTTTAAGCAAAGCAAGTTGATAGATTTTATAACAGCTTTTCATGACTTCTATATATTCTGAAATAAACTCCTAAAAATCAACTATTTACATGGATATAAAATTGAAGTAACATATATTTAAATATTGTTTGCTCAATAAATGCCTTAGATAAAATATCCAGTCATTTGCAAATTCGTCCATTATCAGGAATATGCAACTCTCCTTAGAGTTCTATATCGTTTGGTCATTTGAAGATAATTACAAAACTACTTTCTGCCATATGAATTGTAGCCTAATTAAACTAGCCCCTAGGCAGCCACAGTGGCAATGCTGGATAAGCAGCATTTTCTCAAATTCCCCCAATACTACTATGTTTCTCTCAACTTTGCTGATTTCATGTATTTCCTGCCAAGTTAAACTTTTTCATATTTTAATATGACTCAGTGCTGGAATAAAATTGTCCATAGAAAAAAATCAGTAAGATCTGCCTTGAAAAGAGCAAAACAATGAAATTTTTGAAATTGGTAAAAACAACCATCAGGAAAAAACATGTACACATTTTATGAACATGGAGCAAAATAATTAAATACTTAGTTGCTATGTTGTGTTCAAATATAAATTAAAGAGAAAGTGAATATGCCAATTTAATTGCATTATTTCTGAACTCAACAAAATGCAGATATGCCTATCTTAAATTCAGTATCTAATGAAAGTTATTAGAAATAGCACTTTAGATACTTCTAAAGTTTGGTTTTTAAATAGTGTAAATTAGAATTTACTTAAAGAAGATTTGTGTAATAATAAGTATGTGAAGAATTATGCAGTTAATAATAAGGAATAACTTGTATATTTTCAGGGATTCATGGTATTAGGGTGCAATAAAAGTTGTGAATTCACTCATTTCACGTTTTAGGACTATATGACAGTGCCACATATTTAGGTTTTACATCAGAGATTTAATTTTATTTCAATTTTAATTATAAAATATTCTAAACAAATTGGAAACAATGTAAAGATTAATGACATATTAAGAGCCATGCCCTTCCATTCAGATTTCTTAGACTTATATTGCCATAATTCGCATAGGATATTTTTTTTTCATTTTAATAGGTTTTATTTATTTTTTTTTAATTTATTTTTTATTGGTGTTCAATTTACTAACATACAGAATAACCCCCAGTGCCCGTCACCCATTCACTCCCACCCCCCGCCCTCCTCCCCTTCTACCACCCCTAGTTCGTTTCCCAGAGTTAGCAGTCTTTACGTTCTGTCTCCCTTTCTGATATTTCCCACACATTTCTTCTCCCTTCCCTTATATTCCCTTTCACTCGCATAGGATATTTTTAATGAAATGAACCATATACACACAGTCTAAACGAGATAACACTGAGTGAACCAAAAAGATAAATATATATATAATGTGAAATCTTAAGTGTTTTTATTAAATTTAGAAAACTCTAAAAGATTACTTCTTAAAATATTCACCACCCTAGCATTATCTGGGTTTTCTAATATCTACTATATTTCTTATCAAATTCATTTTGAATTGTTTGATTCTCTTAATCACATCTTCACTCTATTTTTCATATTTTGCTCCATGAAGAATGTCCTGTTTTTCTCACTCTTTTTTCTTTTCTCTGCAAATACTGTGGTTAAGGAAGACTAGTATGCCAAAATACTTATTATTCAAATATGCATAAAGTTAGAAGTAGATATTATCACAACTTCTCCTTGGAAAAGTAAAAATGTCTATAGTTCTGAGATTGTATCATACTTTGAATTTCCAGTGCACAGCAGTGTTGCTGGAAAACACTCACTTATTTAATTAAATGTCAATATATAAAGATGCATAGTTAGTATATGTATGGCATTGAAAACACGTGAAATTTAGTTACATGCTAATTCAAGAGTGATGCTGTTTAAGTAGTTAGAAGTTGGTTATATTGACTATTTAAATTTAAATATAAATTAAATTTAAATTTAAATATAAATTAATTAAAATAAAATAAGACCAAATATTCTCTTTTTCATATTGATCATTTCAAATCCTCAAGTGCTACATAAAACTAGTGGTTATCATATTATAGGGTAATAGCTCTTTTTCCTCACTGCAGAAAGTTTTATTGCCTAGTTCCTGGGAGGGTAGGACATTTTAACATTATCTGTTAAATATATCCTCAAGGTTAGATTGACACAGATAAAATCCATAATTTTCATAGTGCACTGATCTATCTTAAATTATCCCTGATCTATATATAAGACTGACCAAATTGAGGGATCTTGACATTTGAATCTTAAACAAAATAACCTATTAATAATCCTACAAACTAGCTAAACCACAGCTTGTATTCCACAAGCAGTCACTTGGGTCAATATTAGCAACATGGCAACAAATAATCATGTTTCTTTTCTTTTATTTTTTTTAAAGACTTTATTTATTTATTCATGAGAGACACACAAAGAGAGGCAGAGACATAGGCAGAGGGAGAAGCAGCCTCCATGAAGGGAGCCCCATGTGGGACTCGACCCCAGGACCCTGGGATCATGCCCTGAGCCAAGGCAGATGCTCAATGCTGAGCCACCCAAGCATCCCAATAATCACATTTCAAGTAAGGAGACAGATTTGTCAAATATTAGTTTGAAAATGTTTTATCAATGCCAACATAAAATCTGCATAGTTGCATAGTGGTAGTCCAGAGGATGATATAATCAATTGTTTCTTGGTGGGAAAAGGATGACACAATATTTTCTAGAGTTAAATCAGAAAAATGGAGTGCTGATTTGCTAGTTCTAATATTGGGAAGAAGGGAGAAGTGCATTAAGGATTAAGGAAGAACATGAACAAAGTCCAAGGTTATATAAAGAATGACAAGTATAGCAAATTGGAATTATTTGAGAATGGCAATGCAAAAGAATGAGACAAAGACACATGGAGAGCCTTGGTCTACGGCCCATATTAGTTATTAATAAATAATTCATAAAAACACCACCACTTTTCCAGTTACTTCTTCAGGAACATGCATGTAATAATTATAATGAATAGTAGTTCTTAAAATATAACTCTGTCTTTTGATGTCACTCTGTATGTATGTTGTAGTACTCTGAGGAAAAGTACTATATAACATTTTTTATTTTCTGTTATATATTAATATGAAAAAGAAGTATTACTGTAAAGTGTGTAACAATATAACACTATGTAAAAGTGAATTTTAAGAATCATTAACCATTTCTCTTTAAAGTAGTTTCTGGAAAAAAATAAAGTAGTTTCTGGGAGTTATATATCCTATGTTTGAAAATGATATCACATTATCAAATATGCCCTTCACCTTTTTAGTCTTATTTTAACCTCATTCTTCACAATTTCATTTTAAACTATGTTATATATTTAACTTTATAATCACCTCCACTGTAAAAAAGATAAGATTCCTTCAAGAGTGTTCTCATGTAAATCTTGTCTGCGCAAGAAATACTTCATTGCTGGAATTCATTCACTTATACTATTGGAAGTGTTCCAAGATGTTAAGGACCCATTTAATAAATCGATTTTCACAAAATTCGTGGAAGCTATTATTCTCATTTATTTGACATCAAAAAGTGTCTTTCTTAGTTAATCATTAGGAGATTAATTACAGCCATAGTCAGCAAATCTGAAGCATGAAAATGAGGTAATTTAGTGTTCAAATAACAATAAAAAAAACCCACATACATATCCTATGGTGATGTATGCTGCTCTCTGTAGAATTTATTATATTGCAGAATAATTTGGATATTTTATTTGAAATAATTGTAATTGCCTCCTACAGTTCTAAGCTACCATCGAGAATAGGGAAATACTGTAAAGTATTTTCTTTCTAAATATAGATGGTTCAGAGATATGAACAGATTTTCAGATACAGGCATATGTCAATTAAAATACAATTTCATATTAGACATAAATGTGAAATTTTCTATCCTGTTATACGTAAATAACCTATAAATGTATGTAAATATTCCATTGTATAAGAAATTTTGGCAATTTGTATGTTCTATTTTGTGCCACATTTTGTAATATCCAATGATTATTTTTCTGCATTAAAAATTGCATTTCTTAAATGTCTTCTTAAAAGATAAAATTGTTCAATTTTAATTTTTTATGGTTTTGGAGAAATATAAGGGAAAACAATGATCTCTGATTTAAAGATATAAGATCTAAACAGTCTAGATTGCATCAACCACTTTGGGAGAGAGCAGAGAGACAAACAACTTTTGCTTTCTACCCTTTCCAAGACCTTTCTCAGGTCAATAAGTCTTATGAACTTCTCTAAGAGCTCACAAGTTTGCTTTTTATTTTCCCCCTATCTCATGTGCTTACAACATTGAACTTCTTAGGGCTTCTTCTAACAACGTACTTATAATGGCAATGACTAACATTTATCAAACAGTTTGTATGTGCCAGAAATTTTTAGTTATTGATTCATTTTATCCTTGCTGTAACCCAACAAGATATACTATTATTATCTTCATATTTGCAGAAATGCAAATAAAGAAAAGAGGAAAGTTAATTAAATTTTCTATAGCCACACAATTAGTAAGAAGAGGAATCTGGTTAGGAAGGTAGAACATCTGGCTCTGGTCAGTACTAGTTTTCTCCTTCTACAACCTAGAAGAAATAGAATGAGGTAATTTTGGTTCACATTTCATAACCTATTCAATGCATGTAAGCCAAAGCAGGTAATCACAGCACCTTGCCTCTTAACAAAGAAACACATTTATTTGAGTAACAATGTGGAGAAAAATAAAGCCAGTGTCTATTTCCTTTTTTCAAGCAAGGAGATACTTTTGATGTTCATAAAATAAAAGTAAAGACAAGAATTGGTACAAGTGATAGCAAATGTACTGGGAGACAGGTCTTAGCCAACCTATAAATTTCATCACTACTTTTGTAAATTCTTTCAAATAGTAAGCTTGGCAAGCTTACTATTCTTTCAAATAGTAAGTTTCAACATAAGTATCCCAGCATCCCAAAGGCACTCTTCTAGGCAGATAACTGCTCATAGCTCCCTTTTATAGGAAAATTCTGGAGTTACCATTCTGTGGATGACAATGGATGTCAATTCTATTTGATAGGGGTGAAAAGTATTGCTTTTATATCTTGTAGAAATTTATGAAATTTTCTTTCATTCTCCAAAGATCAGGAAGACCATTTAGAGTCTTTTGACATATGTTAAGAACTCATGGATTTAAACATATTTAATATATATTTAATCCATAGCAGTGATTATTCTTATTGATACTCAGAATGTTCCTGATTGGCCAATGAGAGGTTGCTTTGACTGGGAAAGTTTTCTTAGCATGTAGTCAACTAGTCAAATATCAAAGATAAGTAGCCTTTCGTAACCACTGTCAAGATATATTTGGAATCAGGGATCCCTGGGTGGTGCAGCGGTTTGGCACCTGCCTTTGGCCCAGGGCGCGATCCTGGAGACCCGGGATCGAATCCCACGTCGGGCTCCCGGTGCATGGAGCCTGCTTCTCCCTCTGCCTGTGTCTCTGCCTCTCTCTCTCTCTCTGTGACTATCATAAATAAATAAAAATAAAAAAAAATTAAAAAAAAGATATATTTGGAATCACCATATATAATTTTACCCTGTATTCAGAATCAGTGCTTTTTCTAAAGTGGGTTGGCTACTTACAGTGGGACACAGTAAATACTGACCTCAATATTTATGCTATGTATGTCTGGTGCTCTAGGCTTTATAAGATTTTGAGCAGTTTTCAATAGATAAAACTAGAAAATATGTATTTTAAGGACAAGATATCTGAAACATTGATACTTCCCTTCTTAAGGCCACAGAGTTTTTAAATAATTTCATAAATCTTCCGTATGTATGTGCTTCTTGAGAATGGAAAAAAAGCTGCTTTCAATGATACCTGCACAATTATTCATTGTTTTGTCTTAGAAGAACAGTGATAACAGCTTAAGATAAAAAAATAAAGGACTAATGCAGACATTATTATTACAGAAAAGCAGTCTTCTAAGAATCATTTTACTTATTCAGTACTTAGATTTCCTATCATTAGAAATGTACAATCAAAATATTGTTTTACAGGATTTTAAAAGCACATGTAATATTTTCTATGTTTATTCATTTTATTTTTCTTTAAATTTTAATAATTCTTTTTAGATTAAACTTTTATTAAAATTATGCAATATAATCCATTACAAAGTCAGATCTAACAAAAGTATGTTCCCAGAAATAATGTATTTTCTATTTTATTCTTACCCCTTCCAATCTAATTATTCTATTTATTTACTTTTATAATTTTTTTCTAATTTTTAGTTTTTCCTCCATTTTTCTTTTTTCCTAAATATAAGTAGACATATGAATATGGCTGCTTGTTTGTAAATTTGCATTTATTATTAGGATATGTATTTGTGAATATATATGTATGTATTTATATTTGTAATCATATATATGTATATATATGTACATACATACATACATTGTTAGGGTCTCTGGAAAATTCTTCATTCCCAGTAATTTTCCATTCATTTAACTAAAACCTGACCTTCTTTAACCCCATATCCTGCTCCCACATAATATCAGATTCTTTCTTTCCCTGTTGTCTGTATTTGGACCAAGAAAGTCGCACAAACTTACTGCCCCTGACCATGTGAAACTACACACTTATGCTCTGTTCAATAATAACTCCAAGTAGGAAAATACCATATACAACCCCTTCCATCCCAAAATGAAGAAGTTCCTTTCCCAAACTATATTTTGTGCTGCCATGCTTTGCAAGTCAAATTAAAGATTTTCTTGTTTAAGAGTAGCATATAAACAAAAGTTTCACCACTCTTTTTTTCTACTTAATATAAAATCTTAGTGGTCACTCCGTGTTTGTACATCGTATTTCTCTTTCCTTTTTAAAGCTGTAGAGTACCCCATTATGAGATTTAGTATAATGTATTCAACCCATACCCTAATGATGGAAAACTGTGCTATTTACAGAATACCATTACAAATAGCACTGAAGATAATAGCCATGTGTATGACTTTTCAGAAAATTTCAAGCATATTTATACTTTTAAAAGGTGTATCTTTAGCTGTAACTCTTTCATCAGAGTGGCACTATTTTGCTGTTTCCACCAACATAAGAATGTCTATTTTCCTGCAGCCTTACGAAGTCAAAAAATTTTTGGACTTTTAATAATCTGCTAGATGAAAAATACTGTCTCAGTGTAGTTGTGATTTATATTTATCTTATTTTAAGCAATTTGAACATTGAATTTATTTATGAAAGATAAATTTGAAGTGACATTCCTTTTTCTATGAATATTCTTCTTGTCTCTAGCTATATAGTTGTTGACCATTTTATTCTTTCTTTTCAGAAGCTCTTTTTCATAGATATCAATAATTGTCTTCATTTTTTTCTCCAAGTCCTTAAACAGCCATTTTTGGAATATTAAACAACTATTTCAACAAAATAAAAATTTGAAATTTATTTTTAACTTAGTACATCACTCCATATGCAGCAGACATTTATAACTTGTACTACTCTGTATATTTTGATTGTCCATCAAATGGAGAAAAGTCTTCCATATTTTCATTCCCAAGTCTTTGAAATAGAAGGTAAATATTTACTTTTGTAATTTCTGTGGCAACACAGGTATAATCACATGACCTGATCTAGCCTTAAAACAATCTGAGGAAGCAGAAGCTATTCAGAATCCATTTTCAGGAAAGAACTCAATATATTGTAAGATTATGGCAGTAGTTATGGAAATAATGGCCAGAGTCAGTTAGGTGAGCTATAGCATGTGTGGTCTCGGCAGCATTGCTGAGTCATGGTTCATAGAACCCTGTAATAGCAGCACCCTGTAACATTGGTGTTGTTACTACCTGAATAGACTTCAAACTCTTCTCCTCTCAACAATCTGTTAGCTATATTATATCTTGTATTAAATGTTGATCCAAATTACACAAGCTGTAATGGGTTTTGTAATACCGAACTCTGATTCTGACTGGCATCAGAAGTGGATTACTGCAGGTAACAGAAAGGAAATTCTGATATTTCTTATGTTTTTGTGAGTTTTAAGGATTTAAAGATTGAGCTAGCATTAAAGGATGATAATCTCATAGGCACTGGCATGCAGTTACAGAGTTTTTCAAAAGTAATGCCTGTCAAAAAAAAAAGTAATGCCTGTCTATATTTGCCTATCAAACATAAGATTTCAGGAAACTGAACAAGTTCTGCCAAAAGAACAGGCAGTGTGAGGGAAATGGAGAATATCATGATTTTGGGTGTGTTGGCTACTTGTTGTTACATGAGAAAACTTAAATAAAGAACAAGAATTCAAAGTTCCAAACATTTGATTCAAAATATAGTTTGATAACAAGTAACTTTTTTTCTGACGACATAGATGCTATATCCTAGCTTCCAAAGGGCTGAATTATCCATTATTAAGTTTAAACTTTCAAGTTGTCAAATTATATAATTTGAATTATTAGATCTGTCAGCCTTTAAAAATAAAAATTAAGGCATTTCCTAATAAGATAGTTGAAATGAGATTTGAAATGAAAGCATGTGGAAGAGTTAGATGAATCAGATAATTTCCATGACCCAGCTCTAACTCTCCCTTCTAGGCAGGTGTACCTTCTGCCTCACATAAGGAGGTAATACTAGCCTCGCTTAATGAATGTGGCAAACATTGCAAGGGAAAGCATATCATCTTAAGTTGAAGTCTCAAACACTTCAGTGTCATACCTTCCCCCAAATTCCTTATAGTTAGACTCATATCCTATATGTATAATTAGACTCATTCTCTCATATTCTATAGCAGTGGAATTTCACATGAAATTTAATATTATTTTATAAATTTTGGATGGTGTTTTAGAGTAGGTTCTGGTAGTGTTAGGCTGTGGAACCTAGAATATAATTCCATATAACATATAAATTTCTTAGAGTTTACAGTTTAGTGTGCTTGCTCTTGGTCAAAAGAGGTTCTTCTTGTTTGGTCATTTGATGGTGTAAACCCAGAAATCTCAAAGCTGTTCCACAATAAATAAAGCTAAAATGCTGGAAATTCTTTAGGATAATGTTGTGAATTAAAACACGAAACAACAATGAAACTCAGAACAAAAACAACATAATGAAGTATATTTATCACATTGATCCATTCACCAATCTCTGACTTTTACCTAAGATACTCTTCCATGACATGAAGGATGGTGCCAGAATCTTTTAAAATTCAGTATTGTGGGGCAGTCCGGGTGGCTCAGTGGTTTAGTGCCGCCTTCGGCCTATGTTGTGATCCTGGAGGCCCAGGATCAGGTCCCTCATCAGGCTCCCTGCATGGCGCCTGCTTCTCCCTCTGCCTATGTCTCTGCCTCTCTCTCGCTCGCTCTGTGTCTCTCATGAATAAATAAATAAAATAAAATAAATACAGTATTGTTTTTCCTTTAAAGTTGATTGAGCAGCATTGTAATTAAAATATTCTTGTGGATATTGTGCTTTGGCATTCAGTATCTATTTCCATCTCCTTTGCTACTTTGCTTGACTTGCAGAGAATTAAAGCCTAAAATCTGTTTTGTTTTGTTTTTCCTCACAAGACTCCACTGGAGCTACGTTTCTGGATTTAATTTGAATTTTGTCAATGATATACCCTCAAACCAGATTTGTAACAGAGAATTGACACAGAGACAGCATATTCCCTATCTCGGAAGATAGCTTGCTCTGTTAAAAAAAAAAAAAAATGAAAAGAAAAATAGGTAACCAGCTAAATGGCAAAGTTTAATGGGGATCTTGCAACTTGTAGTCTGGAAAGCTGGAGTCCAACTACTGGCAAAACAATCTCTGCTTTCAAGTGCCCCCTATGTTCCTGTCATGGAGTTACAATGTCTATGGAGTTACACGTCTATGGCCATCTCAAAGCTGATGTAAGTTATTTGTGATTTCTGGTCCCAGAATTTGTAACTTTCTTCTGTTGCCCTTCGAGTAGCAAATATCGTGGTTACTGGAACTCAGAGAAAGCATTTTTACTTCACTGAAGGGAAAACTGTATTCCTTTGATAAGACTTTTCCATACTACAGTTGGTTGCTTTTGAGCCTAACGTGCATAACATGAGTACAAGAAGAGTTATTGTGAAATGAAAATGTCACATCCAATCAATGACCAAGTTTAACTTCCAAGAAAAAAATAAGCAGCACACAAAAACTGAGCAGCTGCTCACCTACTGCTTCCAGAACTGGTTCCATTTACTGTCCCCCTCCCCCACTTTAACACTATTCCAATAGAGTATTATCTACAAGATTGCTTTACCTAATAAGAAAGCATGATTTTCTGTAATGGAATAGCTGACTTATAAGATGGGCCAATTCAAAAGAATGCAGCAGCAATTCATAATGACTATGTCACATTATTGGCAGCCTTCACACAGCATTCTATGCTCCGTGTAATACATTAAGTGCTCATCAGTACTTTTTGCCATAAAGCATCATTCTGAGATCTACTAAAATATACCTCCTTTTGGATATAAATTCTATTGTTAGTGGCCCAGATAAAGAGTTAGATCCTTTGAATTTTCAGGACTGGGTTGTTAAAAGGAATATCCATATGAAGATCCAATTCCAATGGAAGCAAACACAGTAGCTATGAGCCTGGAGGAAAACAACTGGAGAAATAATACTGATCAGTATTTCCATTTTCTTGTAGTTCTCTGGATCCATATTTGAATTCCTTGGGAAAATATAAACACCATGAAGATATTCAGTGCTAAATGAGGGATCCGTGTGGTACATACCTTAGCTACCAATGCTTATAAAGAGAAGTTACTTGTAAGCCTCTGCAAGGACACAGATTTTGAAAAGATATTAGCATATAATTTGTGGATACAGACAAGCTTGCAATTCTCAGACAGCCATGATAACACTTCTACTTTTACACAGAGGCGTATGATGTTTATTTGGCACATGCATTTTGTCTGGATATGAAGTTGCTGTGCTTCTTGCAGGAGCAGACAACAGCCACATGCAATTAAAGCCCTAAGTGACCATACCTACCCCCCCCCCCACCAAGTACTGTGATTCCCTGATATTATAATTTGGCAATCAGATTCTTTATGCAGCTGCAGCTACCAAGGAATGGACTTCTTGACATAGTATTGATTGGTTGCTTCATCTTCCCATCTCCCAGAGACAACATGGGCTGATGACTTTCTAACAATAACCTTCACAGGCTGTCTGGTCTACCTATCCTCTTCAGTGTATATTCAGACATTTATACTTGGAACATTAATTTCAACCACAAAGGACCCTCTGAGTTTGCTAGGCTTTTAAGTTTTCCTAGCATGGTAGGGAGAACTGATAGTAATAGCTTATCTGATGTAAAAGGACATAGAATTTTCATATCTCAGCTTTGAGAACTTGTCTCCATTTTCTGCTCCCAAAGTGACACCAATTAATGGTCCAGGAAGTTCACATTGGTTGCAATAAAGATGCCTGGATTACCACAATTTTTTTCTCTTTATCTTTTAAGATGAAATCTACCAGCCCCTCTCACTAGAAGAATAACTAATGCCAGCTATAACTGGAGTGATTTTACAATTTGTTGGCTGTCTACTTTGTTTTTTTTTTAAGATTTTATTTATTTATTCATGAGAAATACAGAGAGAGAGAGGCAGAGACATAGGCAGAGGGAGAATCAGGCTCCATGGAGGCAGCCCAATATGGGAATCGATCCCAGGACTCCGAGATCACGCCCTGAGCCGAAGGCAGATGCTCAACTACTGAGCCACTCAGGCATCCCTGTATGTCTACTTTGAATGTAGAAAATATTGCTCCAAGTCTTATCCATTTTTAGTGGGTTCCATGCCATGCAACCACCCTTATCTATTTCCAGGAGCATTCTGTGAATTCAGTGACTCCTTTCTTTCATTAGAGTTTACTGCTTCAAGAAAGGGATACAGTTTGGCTAGTCCCCAGCAGGAATAGCAAAACTCAGCTGGCCAGAATGAATAGTCTTATTCACAAAATAAAGAGATAAGCTCACATAGGGTAGGGCTTATTTACAGTGAAAAGTTCTCTTTCTTATTTTGTATTATATAAATGGGCAGACAGCCTTGAATAGCCTCATCTAATATACCAGTCAGTATAGTCAACTTACAATACAATTTCACTGAAATGTTAAGACTAGCATAACATGTTCCCAAAAAAATATCTTGTGAAACTATTCCCAGATAATACATTAAGAATTTTCTTTCTGAAATCATCTGAAGTCTTTGCTTGCTTATCCTGGTTTTATTCTTGATAGTCATATTAATTGGGTAAGACTCTCTTTATCTTCTCTACCAGAGTAAGACTCATTTCTTCCTGTTGGCTCCCAGTGGATTGGACCTCTAATACTATCAGCAATTGCTGAAGTTCTCATGGAAAGTCCAATTAACCACTCTTCATGAAGAGGGAGTTTTTATTAGATAATCCCCAATGGGCCAAGAGTTATACTGAGGAAAAATATAACTTGTTTGAGATGGCCATGAGGTCTCCCTACCTGCACTCCATCTTGCCTAACAACTCCAAATCTTCCACTTAATATCAACAATCTCAATATGTAATTTCGCTACCTGAGCTTTAGTCTCCTCAAGGTCATTCCCTGGTATTAGTGGTTTCCTGTTTTTTTTTTTTTTCTGTAGGATTTCTTTTCATAGTATAATCATCTTTGCCTCCACAGCAAATGCTTTGTTGGATAACTATGGAGGCTAGAATAATCTTATGTACTCTAATGTTACCTCACTTAGACATTCTCAATCTGATAAAAGCATTCTGTTTAGCTTACAATGTGGATAACTGTACACTTTGCATAATACACACTAAAACCCAAAGAACACAGCACTTTTTATATGGAATGATTGAAAAGAGGATAACTTCAAAGATAGGATTTGGGAATTAGATGTCTACTCTAATTGGTAGTCTGGTAGTCTATCGAAGTGAAGTTTGTAAACTAAGTGACATAATGGGAATAAAAATATAAGGAAAGTAAAGGGGAATGGCGATTCCACCTTCGTTAAAGCACTAAAAGAAAATGTCAACACTGGTTTGAATTTATCTAACTGAAATAGGAAGCCAAAGAAGTTGCTGATCCACCATTATGGAGTTCCAATTCCCTTATGCATTCATAAAACTTCACAAAACTTTACAAGAGCCAGGAGTCTCTTGTTTCTACAAGATAAAGTTTGAAATGTAGTTTTCTTTTCTTTATTTTTATCCACTCCCTAAATATACTTTTGCAATTTCCTGTTGAGAATTTACACTCAAAGGTGAAAGTATGTTCAATTTAAGTTCTCACTTCAGCAAAAATGACTGAAAAGATATTTCTTCCCACATGCTGCAATAATCTTTATGGCAGATAAATGGGAACTTCAGTGTACTGAATAAATGCAATATGCCAGGCATTTTGCATGTTAACTCATATAATTCTTCCAAACAACTCTATGAGCTGAACATTATTTTCATCCCAGTTTTACACTTGAGGAAACTAACACTTATACAGGTTAAATAACTTGCTCAGGATTGAAATACCCAAGTAGAACTTTCGAGTGGCATTGACTTGTTTGCTAAGCTACACTTAATGCCTCCTTCATCCTTCTAGCTTGTGTTAGCATTTATGCACCCCAACTACTGTATACTCCTGCATCTTCATGGATTACCACTCTATGTATTTACTTATAGGTGCAGTATTAATACATATTTTCCTATTACAATTCATTTTAAGCAAAGTGGTATGACACACTGGTGTAACAATGTAAATAAAGTGCAACATGGAACATCTGTTTCTAGATGGAATAACAGGAAAAATAATTACCCTCCCATATGAAGCAGTAGAAAAAAAATGAGCAAAGTAAATTAAATACACGTTGCGTTTCTATAAATTGGACAAGGAAAATTAAAGGATGGTGATCCATGAGAGATTGGAGCAAATATGTTGAGCTCTATGAATGCCCAGCTGGTTGCTATGAGAAAGTTGCCAGACTGTAGAATGGAGAAGAAATCTTAGTAAATATCCCCAATCCTTGAGTTAGGAGAAAGGGCCAAGTGTCCAGAGAAACAATGGTAGATAGGGTTCATGGGACAGGGGAAAGAAGCATAAGGAGAGAAATCCAGAGATTTTAGATGATTCTCCACAAGTATTCAATGGAATAACAAATGTCACATATATGAAAGAAAACTATCCAAGATTGGGAAAACACTACTCAAAAACCTAAGATTAGTACTGTATGACACACACTTAGTATGGTAAATAGTTCATGTTTCAAGTAGCTATACTAGAAAACCTTGTAACTTATGAGTAATTGAATACAGTCCTCAGAATTATCTTTCCTCAATAGTGGATAGAAATTAACAATATACTAAACACTGCTTTGGTATCCCTTAACAAAGATTAAGATTCAAAGGCACGTACGTTACTGTTTACAAGTAACTGATTTGCATTATAGAACAAAACTCAGAAATATTTATGTGAATAAAAAGTAATCAGCACCTAAAAATGTGAAATTCACAATGTCTTTCTCCTGATTGAAAGGTACCAGATATACAAATAAGTAGGAATAAAAAACCCAATCAAGAGAGACATCAATCAATCAAAACTGAACTAGAGGTAACAGAGATGTTAAAATTAGCAGGTAAGGCTATTAAAACTGTTTTTATAAGTATATGTCATTTTTTTGTTAGTGGGGAGATACATGGCATAAAAGGACTCAACTCACACTTTGAGAAATGTTAAAAAATGATTAAAGAAGACAATTTAGGTGAAACAAATTTTACTTAACACTTCATAAAGTGTTCAATTTCATTTGGAAAACTGAAAAATAGAGCAGAAAGGAAGAAGCTTTATAGGATAAAGAATAAAAAATAAGGAAGGGACAAACAGAAATTATCTCATTGGCCGAGGCTACAGGGTCAACCTTATTTGGGTTGAGAAGGCCCACAATTGGCTTGGCATTTGGGGATTAGCTGAATATTCTGTGTTTCTAGTAAACTGAGGGCATTTATAGGGACACGAAATTTGCTTAAATTTTAGTTTGCTGACATAGCACCCCAGGCAGAAGTGGTTCTATTTCGTTTGTGTCTAGAAAGTTATTTTAACAAAGATGAGAAGCAAAATGAATGAAATGAAAAATACACTAAATGGCATTAAGAACAGATCAGATATTTTAAAAGAAAAGATAGGGATCCCTGGGTGGCGCAGCGGTTTGGTGCCTGCCTTTGGCCCAGGGCGCGATCCTGGAGACCCAGGATCGAATCCCACGTCGGGCTCCCGGTGCATGGAGCCTGCTTCTCCCTCTGCCTATGTCTCTGCGCCTCTCTCTCTCTCTCTCTGTGTAACTATCATAAATAAATAAAAATTTAAAAAAAAAAAAAAAAGAAAAGATAAATGAACTTGGAAATATAGCATTAAAATTATGAAATTAAAAAAAAAGAATATAAGAATTAAAAAGAACTTCATTGAGATGTGGCTCAAAACAAACTAAAGTTTGTGTAATTAGAGTCTCCAAAAAGGAAGTGGAACAGAAATATATCTGAAAAAAACTAAACTAAGAACTCTCCAAATTGGAAATAGCTGTAAATAATAGCTCCAAGAGCTCAATAACTCCCAAGCACAAGATACATAAAGAAAACTACAGAAAAGCACAATGTAGGGGCACCTTGGTGGCTCAGCCAGTTAAGCAATTGGCTCTTGTTTTCCCTCAGGTCATGATCTCAGAGTCATGAAATTGAGCCCTGCATAGGGCACTGTGCTTAGTGCAGAGTTACTGCTTGAGGTTGTCTCCCTCTCTCTTTGCCTCCATCCCCTGCTCCCTGCTTTCGTGTTCTCTCTCTCTCTCTCTCTCTCTCAAGAAAACAAGCAAGCAAGCACAATGTAATCAAATTGCCTAAACCCAGTGATGAAGGCAAAATCTTAATAGAACCCATACAAAATGACATGTTACATGTGAGGGAACAAAGATAGAATTTATAGATTTCTTATGAGAAAAAATACATGGGAGAAGACAATGCAATGGTATCATAAAGTGCACACACACAAAAATCTGCCAACCCAGAATACTATATCCACAGAACACATCTTTAAAAACAAAAGAGTAATGGACTTTTCAGAGATATGTAAAGTTTAAAGAATTAGGGGATCTAAATTAGAAGTACAAAAGTCCTTCAGGCAGAAGGAATTAAGGATCTATACAGACGGACAAAGAATACTGGAACTGTCAACTGTGGGTACTTGTATGAAATGTTTCTTTATTAAATCTCTTTACAAGATATCTCTTTAAGCAAAAATGGTCTTTAAAAATTGTGGGAATTAAAATCTGTAAAAGTAACTAAAAATAATAACATAAAGACCTGTAAGGGGAAAAACGAAAGTAGGATATTATAAAGTTTTTATAACATGTTTAACATGGTATAATGTCACAGTAGATTGTAATAAGTAAAAAATGCACACTCTACACCTGTATGCAACTACTAGCAAAGTCAAATAGTCATAGCAATAAAATGCCTCCAAAATGGAATAAAAATATACTGAGTTAATAAAACAAGTCAGTAAAAGAAGAAAGATGGACAAACAATATAAAAATAGTAAAATAAATAGCACCATGATGGTAGCAAGCATAACTACATCAACCAAATGTAAATAGTGTAGCACCATATTAGAAAGCAGTGACTTTTAAATTGGATGGAAACAAACAAACAAACAACAAAGACCCACTAGATGATGCTTAAAAATATGGACTTTAAGAGAAAGACACGCATAAATTATAAGTAATTACAGAAAATTATGTAAGGTTAGTAATAATTAAAACAAGAATAGAATGCCTATACAAATGTCAGAAAAAGATTTCAGAGTAAAGAATTTTTTAGTGATAAAAGAGTCAATTTACCAAGAAGGTATATCAATCCTAGAATTTTATTCAATTAATAACAATAAAATACATGAAGTAACTGTGTAAAGTAAATAAACCACTTGAAATTGTCCATATGTCAAAGAATGTATAAAAATAAATTTGAAAATATTTTGAACTGAATAAAAATAAAAACATAATATCTAAATTTTTGAGCTGCTGCTGTATCAGTAATTGTTGGGAAATATATAGAGCTAAATGCCTTCATTAGGAAAAATGAAATGTCTCAAATGAATGACCTCAGCCTCCACTTCAATAAAATAGAATAACAACAAATTAAACACAAATTAAATGTAGGAAAGAAAATAACAAAGAGTAAAGAATGAACTAAATAAAAGGAATAGAAAAAAGAAATGAATTAAATAGATAACAAAAACATAATAAATGAAATCAAAATTTGGTTCACTGAGATGGTCATTAAATTAATAAATTTAATAATATAAAACTAATAATATGGAATGATAGCTCAGCATATTACCCCTCAGAGAAAAGATAGTTACCTCTTTACAATTATGCATAATCAACATTTTTTATAGGCATCATCAATATCTTTTTAAAAAAATTTTATTATTTATTCATGAGAGACACATGGGAGAGAGAGGCAGAGACACAAGCAGAGAGAGAAGCAAGCTCCACACAGGGAGCTGGACATAGGACTCGATCCTGGGTCTGCAGGATCACGGCCTGGGCCGAAGGCGGTACTAAACTGCTGAGCCACCGGGGCTGTCTGGCATCATCAATATCTTACTCTCAAGTTGAACTAATATGAACTAGTTCTCAGACAAGATCACTAATTTGATTATTAACAGAGCCAGTTTAGAGAGAGGTTTCCTGCATCTAGACTTGTGTTCATTCAACTTATCCATGATGCCAAATATTTTCATTATAAATCAAAAGGACATTTGAATGGCTCAATATAAAATAAAAGCAAAAGTAAAAAATAAAATTTTTATTAACACATTGTTGTCATAACTATATATTATTCTAATGGGATGAGATTGCAAGTTGCCTTCTCTTAAAGGAATTATGTGTTTTTATGCATGTATAAGGAAAAAAAGGGTGTTTTAAAGTGACAAAACTATTGTTTATGATACTATAATAATAGATAAATGGTGCTGTGTATTTGTTAAAATCCTTAGAACTATAAAGTACAAAGAATCAAAATAAATGCAAATTAAAAAATATTTAGGAGTTTGGGAATCTCAAGATAGAATTCAGAATGTGACAATAAAATCTAACTTTTCAAATGTTCAAAACAACTTTATATGGGGGGTGGTAGGGAAAGGGGCTGAAACCAAGTTGCTTTAGATATGAATGGGAAAGTAACCACATTTAAGAGTTAGGGGGATCCCTGAGGGGCTCAGCAGTTAAGCGCCTACCTTCGGCTCAGGGCATGATTCTGGAGTCCCAGGATCGAATTCCATGTCAGGCTCCCTGTGTGGAGCCTGCTTCTCCCTCTGCCTGTGTCTCTGCCTCTCTCTCTCTGTGTCTCTCATGAATAAATAAAATCTTAAAAAAGAGTTAGATATTAGTTGATTAATCTGTGTTTATGAGTGTGCAGGATAATAATTCAAAATCCACCATATATGTATACATGTATAGTGATGGATGCTCGGTGGCTGGGAGCAAGATGTCTCACTTTTGGAATGGGAGATTATAGACAAATAAGCAGGAAAGGCAAAAATTATCCAAGTGGTCATGTTTTAGAGTTGGGGACATCAGAAATCACTTATATTACTTTAATATATAATGTGTGAGTGTAGAAAATAAATATGCATATATGCACAGGTTAGTATATGCCCACATATTTTGTTGCTTTTTCAATTGAGTGAGCCTAGAACCAAAGGCACTCCAATAATAACCAGCCAACACAGAACCCAGATATGGGGTTCTAATATCATTATATAAAAGGAATCAATACTCCTTGGAGAAATGGCTGGTAACCAAATTGCAAGAGGAAATATACAAGATGAGCCAGGAGCATCTTGTATCACCAAAAATTAAAGAAATGCTTAAAAACAAACACACAAACAAATAAACAAGCAAACCATCTCCTAGTTGGGGTATGTCAAAGGCAGATAGGAAGCAATAGAGATTGGTCAAAAGCCCCAAACCCCCCAAAACTCCCCAAAACCAAAATAAATAAAGTGGTATTGAATTTTAATCCTTAATATAAAGCCAGTATCTGAAAATTTATATTGATATAAATAAATGATTGAATAAATAAGTAAATCAGGGGGAATGGGCAAGTCACTTGTGATGAAAAATTTTAAATGATTAAAGTAGATCCTTTTTCTCAAGGAGGTGGGGCATATTTGGTTGGTAGTGTCTTTTTCCCAAAGAGTTTAGTACGAAAAGAATAAATAACTTCACAGTGAGGAAACAAAAAAATTGCAGAATTATACACTCTTTTGTTTTAGATAATGACTTTGGTGGGACTGAAATATTTCCTGGAGAGAAGAAAAGAATGGAGGCCAAAAGACTGATTTGAACAGGTGAAATACGATAGGGTCTCTTGAACTAATTGGCTAGGGAGGGATAAAGATATGAACCATGCATTTCTCTTTACATTTCACTCTCAATCATACTTCTGCAAGCCTAAAATTACTTACAGTTTTTTTTAACTGGGTGAAAGATGATATATACAGATGATTTTTCTGTTAGTAAAATACATTCATACATACTCCATACCTTTGAGCAATACTAGATATAATGAGATATAAAAGCAAATATTACTTATGTTGCTTTGCTAATCTATATCAAATCTGTTGAATAGGTATTGAAAATAAAATATTTTATTTATATGAAGTCCTCTGGAAAAAAATATGAAGTCCTCTGCTTCTTTCATGGTCATTAGATTAAAAGATCTATCAGGCACATTTTTAACAGATGAAAGAAAATAATAAATAAGGTCACAGATATTTAATTGTTTTTGCTTATAATTAATTGTTATAGTGTATTGGCATTCATTTGAACTTAATCATAAAGTTGTACTGAACTGGATTGTGTCTTACTGAGAATTATGTAATTTTAACATTTTTGAAATATCAGACAATTTGTTGTCTAACTTGTGTTATTTCTAAATATCAACTGTTTATTTGTTAAATTTAATTACACATGCAATAATTTGCCTTTTATATATTTTCTAGGTCTATTTTTACGCTCTGTTACCTACAAAATTGCGTATTTGTGTGATGTAGATGCATAATTATCTTATTTAAATTGTGTCTACTCTGAATGAATGTGATAATCCAAATCAACTTGTTTCACCATTTCAGCACTTATTTAAATTTGTCAAGTGGTTCGTACTCCATTAATTCAGAGACACACTTTGTCAATTTGATTGCCTATCTTGTTGGTACAGCTGCTTGTTTTCATAATCCAGTTGTATATTAAGGTATTTGAGTTTGTAGTTACATGACCAATCGTGTTTATTTGCTGATGACTCTCTGCTTTAATAATTGAAGTCATTAGTGTATGAAATGTGTGTTTTGCAAACACTAGGATCTATTACCAAACTCTGTGTTGGTATACTAATTAATATAATCTATATTAAAGTGTTTTAGTGAAAAAGATGGAGCTATAATATGAAATAGCAGTGTTACGACATTAACCTGAGGAAAATATATACCTTTCAATGTATATTGAAATATATCCTTTATTAAAATAGACATTTTAGTGAAGGCAACCAATTCTTATAATTTTTTGATATACCTAAGAATTTGGTGTAAATGAATGCCTGGAGGTAGCAATCTAAGGATAGTACAGTGATTCCATGGTATTTCAAAAGATATATCTCCCTTTTATTCCTTCTGCTCTGCCATGTTCAGCATATTGGCCAGTCTTTGTGCTTGTCACTTTGTGTTTACACGTGGTGTAACTGCTGCTCTTCCAGACCCTGTATCCTTACTCTAGACGTAGTGAGGGAAGGAAATGGAAGAGATGTAGGAAGGGGTAATGTTTATTTCAGAGAAACAAGGCTTCCCTGCAAACCCTTAGCTTGCATCTTTAGCAAGAACAATGTCACATACTTGCCACTAACTGCAGTAGAGGTTGGAGAGCTTATGAATTTTTTAAAAAATATTTATTTATTTGAGAGAGAGAGAGAGAGAAGGAGAAAGAAAGAGTGTGGGGTAAGGGGCAGAGGGAGAGAGAGTCTTCAAGCAGACTCCCTTCTGAGCACAGAGCCTGATGCAGGGCTTGATCCCAGGACTCTGAGATCATGACCTGAGCTGAAATCAAGAGTCTACCATTTAACTGATGGAGCTACCCAAGTGCCCTAGGATTGTGAAATTTTTTAAGTCTTCATGTTTTAGAACAATTTTAGATTTACAGAAAAATTTAAGGTAAGTTTTCATATATCCACTCATCCTGTTTCTCCTATTACTAATATTTTACATTAGTATGGTAAATTTATTACAATTAATGAACCATCATTAAAACTAATATGTATATTAACTAAATTTAGAATTAAGAATATTTAGTGCTAATGTCGTTCTACAATCCAGGATAATCCAGGATTTAGTTATCATTTTTCATGTTTCACTTGGCAATGATAGTTTCTCAGAATCCTTGTTTTGGATGATGTTGAAAACCTGGGGGAGTATGGGTCAAATATTCTGAAGGATATTTCTCTGATGGAATTTGGTTACTTTTCTCTACAATTAGAGTGGCTTTGTTTTTTTGGGGAGGAGAATGGTCAAAGAGATAAAGTATGATTTTCATACCACAAATACATACTATCAATATGATTTACTATGATTGGTACTGACCTTGCTCACCCAACTGAGACAGTGTTCATCAGCTTTCTGCACTGTAAATGTACTTAAAATCTCCATGCCATACTCTTTAGAAGAATATTTCACACTCAAGATTCCACACATTTTGGTACTTTTCTGCAAGAATGATCTAGTTATTTTTTCTCTCACTTGTTATTTATTCTATAATTAATTTCTATCAGCATGGACTCCTAGATATTAATTTTGTACTTTGAGTTAAAAACAATAGCAATTCATTTTGCTGTTCAAATTGCTCCACCTTTTGGTATCGGGAAGTCCTTGACTCTTGGGTCCCTTTAACATACCACCCTTGTGAGGTGTTTTTTTTGTTTGTTTGTTTGTCTGTTTTTTAAGACTTAATTTTTGACACTACACGATGTCCAAGACTCATTTTAGATATTAGAATCAATCATTTACCAAGAAGGTCTGATTTTTTTATTGGATAATGATGTTAGAAACCAAGATCTGGATGCTAGGGATGTTCACTGATAAAAGGATATTTTGTTTGTTTGTTTAAGCTCTCCTAGTTGACACAGAAAAGAAGTGTATCAATTAACTTGTTGATATGCACAGATGTATAAATATTTCTATATTTACATATTTATATTAAGCTAAATATGATATACTGTCTCAAACTATATTTCATTACCACTTGAATAATTCTAGTCTCACTGGCAAATTGCCGTTCCAATAGTAAGCAATAGTAAGGAAGCTTGCTTCCACCATCCACCAACCATTTAATTGTTCAGGCTTAAAATCAGTAATTCCTTTTGAAGAAAACACTTTCCTTAAGATTCTACCTGACTGGCATCTTTCCCATGGCATATTTCAATTAAATTTCTTCCTCCCCAGAAAGGCTTTTTTTTTTAAGATTTTATTTATTTATTCATGAGAGATACAGAGAGAGAGGCAGAGACACAGGCAGAGGAAGAAGCAGGCTCCATGCAGGGAGCCTGATGTGGGACTCCATCCCAGGACTACAGGATCACGCCCTGGGCCCAAGGCAGACGCTCAACCGCTAAGCCACCTAGGCAACCCCAGAAAGGCTTTCCCTAACCAATTGAATTACTTGTGTTATCTTCTTCTCTTCACTAGAAGATGCTCTCATACAGAGAATTCATTTGTTTTATTCATTATCATGACACCAGCATACATCACTAGTTCTGAATCATTTTAGTTTCCAATAAATATGTGGTGAATGAATATATAGATGGAAAAATATATTTCCAAATGACATATATAGTCTTTATACCCATTCCTCAAAATTGTTGTCCCATTTTTATTTTTATTTATTTTTATTTTATTTTATTTTATTTGTCCCATTTTTAAAACATGATTCATTTTTCATTTCCTAACTCAAAAGTTACTATATTGAAGACATTTAGATTATTTTAAATTTAAATTTAAATTTTTATTATTTATTTATTATTAGATTTCTCTCCATTGAGTCATATGGTACTCTCTACCTCAAATATTTTTTTCTTTACTACAAATCTTAATTATAATTTGGGGTTCCAGGTTGGAACAGTCAGTTAAGCATTAGACTCTTGGTTTCAGTTCAGGTCATGATCTCAGGGTCATGGTCTCAAAATCATGGGATTAAGCCCCTCATCAGTCTCTGTGCTCAGCATGGAGTCTGCTTGAGACTCTCCCTCTCCCTTTAGCTCTCTCCCTTATGATCTCTCTCTCTCGAATAAATAAGTAACATTGTAAAAATAGCTTAATTAATTTTAATTAGTCCTATTAATAATCTCCAGTTATTATATGAATTTTAAAGCAGCTAACTGTATACCTTGTTTTATTATGCAATAGCTTCAATTTCCCATCCAAAATAATTGAAAAACAATTTTATATTATCTAGCTCTACTTCATATAGAGATGTGCTTATTCCATTGCCTATGTGTATCCAATTTCGTGTTTACAATAACCACTATAATAGAGAATAAAAATTGCAATGAAAGTAAATAGTTCTTTTATTCTCATTATATAAGAGAAATACCATTTATTTCAAATTCTTACTTAATCTTGTAACTGGCGTTTATCATATGCATAATGACATTGAATGAATAACTAAATAAATATAAAGGGCATAATATTTTAACACGTTACAGCCTCTCTGTACTTCTTTATATATTTAAACATCAAATTAAATCAGATGATAGACTGGTATTTTAAAAAAGTAATTAATAGATAAGCATCATTTCTTTTGGAATGGTATAGAAGTAAAATAGTCAAAGTAATATAAATTCCTAAGTCAGAACAATGAATTCCTATCTTATTTAGTGGTAAAGTGATGAATTATAATCTTTTCATCTTTATTATAGATAGATCTCGATATTATTTCTAGTTATTTTTCTGATATTTTATACAAATACTCTATGCATATGCTATATTACAAATTTTATTAAGTATATATTGGTTTGTTGTCCTATCATGCATGCATCCTAAAACATGAATTTATTATCATATTTATGTATATTATATATTAAACATAATTTATATGCTCTGTGTTTTTAAAAAGATTTGAAATAAAAAGAATTATACTTTAATTCTTGACTTTTCATGAGATACAGTTCCTCCCATAGTAATTATACTTCCAATGCATTAACATACTTATCACTTACAAGTCACTTTCTCAGATGTATGGACTTGTAAAATTTTAATTTTTTTCCAATATCAGTGATTTTTCCATTTGATTATAATTAAAACCCTATTATGGTAGTTATAGATTTTAGGTACTTCTGAAAATTTTACTTTTAAAATTGATCTATTAATGCTATTATTCCTGCTTTAAATTCCCATGAAATGCAAAATGAGTGTTAGCCTAAATATAGTGTATAGTGCACTATTGTTTTTGGTTGATCGATGATTTACAAGACAAAAGCTCATAATCATATAGTTGAATTTTTAGCTAATGTGATAAATAAAACAGTAGAGAATCCTATAAAACATACTGTCTGGTTGATTGGAAAATTCACTTTCTAACAAGGGATCATAATTCTCATTTAGAAAGAATGAAGGCGATCTTTGTAACACTTATTATACCATATCTTAGACTTTTTTTTACAGTGTTAAATAATAATAGCCTTATGGAAATGGTCAGTAATTTGAAAAATTAAATAGTATGAGGAGTAAAATATAGTTTGAATCCAATTATCAATAGATGGACTTCTTCCAAGTTGATTGTATTATTTAAATAGTATGTGTCCAATATATGTCCTCATTCAGAAACAAATTAAACTGCCAACCATTTTTATGAGGACAAAAAAAACATTTATTTTTTTATTTTTTATTTTTTTTCAAAAAAAACATTTAAATATAAATCTAAATCTTTGGAAGTTGACATATTAGTGGGGCAAAAGAGACATAAAAATAATCATACAACAAAATAGCTTACATAAAAAGTATAATATAAGCTGTGAACTTGGTAATATCTTCCCAGGAGGATTCACCCCTGGGCAATTCTCGACCAGGCATCATGCCAAATAAATGCAGGCAAAAACCTGTTATGAGCAAAGATATAAAGATAATAATGATTTCAAATATACTTAGCAAATTAACTTCTATATGCTAGCACCACAGTCCCTGAAATTGGACATAGATAAGATCATGGATTGGATAAAAATTGAGGAATTTACAACTCCATAATTCACCAAAAATTAGAAGTATGAGACTCATTATGGAGATATTTGTTGAACAAGAATCATTAGTTGTATAATGCAAGTTATTAATTTCTTATGGATACATAATGCCAACTGTGTTCATTTACATGAAAAATGCCAGCTCCTTCACCATTATTGAGAGACAACAAAGTGGTACACCACAGACAATTTTAGACAAAAATGATTTAAAATCCCTATTTGTTTATATATAACAAATATAAATAAAATATATAAGAATAGGTAATGTACACATGCAGTGTCAACAATTCAAAAAATTGGTAAGAAAGAAGTAAAACTCTATTTCCAGATGACATGATACTGTATACAGAAAACCCTAAAGACTCCACTAAAAATTTTCCAGAACTGTTAAAATGAATTTAATAAAGTCACAGTATGCAAAATCAATGTAGAGAAATTTGTTGCATTCCTATACACTGATAATGAAGCAGCAGAAAGTGAAATTAAGAAAATAATCCCATTTAAAATTGCATAAAAATAATACATTATCTAGGAATACATTTAATCAAACAGGTGAAAGACCTGTACTCTGGGGGATCCCTGGGTGGCTCAGCAGTCTGGCGCCTGCCTTTGGCCCAGGTTATGATCCTGGAGTCCCGGGATCGAGTCCCACATTGGGCTCCTGGCATGGAGCCTGCTTCTCCCTCTGCCTGTACTCTGAAAAAATTAAACCTGTACTCTGTAAAAAAAAAAAAAAAAAAAAAAAAAAAAAAAAAAAAAAAAAAGACCTGTACTCTGAAAACAATTAAACACTAATTAAAGAAATTCAAGACAACACAAAGAAATGGAAAGACATTCCATACTTGAAGTTTGGAGGAACAAATATTGTTAGAATTTCTATACCATACAAAGCAATTTACAAATTTAATGTCATTTCTATCAAAATACCTATAGCATTTTGTTGGTAGAATGAATAATTCTAAAGTTTGCATGAAACCAAAAAGACCTCGAATAGCTAAAGCAATCTTAAAAAAAAAATGTGGAAGTATCAGAATTTCAGACTTCAAGATACATTACAAAGTGGTAGTGATTAAAATAGTACTGGCATATAAATAGACATGTAGATCAATGGACTAAACTAGAAAACTCAGAAATAATCCTATAGTTATATGGTTAATTAATCTTTGATAAAGGAGGAATGATTATAGAAAGGGAAAAAAGAGATCTCTTCAACAAATAGGTGCTGGGAAAACTGGACATTCACATGCAAACTGGTCCAGTTTCATTCACCATACACAAAAATAAACTCTAAATGGATTAAAGACCTAAATGTGAGACCTGAAATCATACAGATTCTTGAAGAGAGCACAGACAGCAATTTCTCTGACACTGGCCATAGCAATATTTTTCTAGATACTTCTCCTTAGGGGAAATAAAAGCAAAAATAAACTATTGGGATTATATAAAAAGTTTCTGCACAGCAAAGGAAAGAATCAACAAAATTAAAAGACAACTTACTGAATGGAAGAAGATATTCACAAACGACATATCTGATATAGGGTTAGTATCTAAAATATAAAAAGAACTGATACAACTCACCCTCCCCCAAGAATAATAATCCAATTAAAAATGAGCAGAAGACATTTCTTCAAATTCCTACAGACAGCCAAAAGACACATGAAAAGATGCCCAACGTCACTCATCATCAGGGAAATGCAAATGAAAACTATAGTGAGATTACTACCTCACACCTGTCAGGCTAAAATCACAAACAAAAAACTGTTGGTGAGGATGTGGAGAAAAAGGAATCTTCTTGCATTGTTGGTAGGAATGCAAATTGGTGAAACCATTGTGGAAAACAGTACAGAGGTTCCTCAAAAAATTAAAAATAGAACTACTCTATGATCCAGGAATCATGCTACTTGGTTTTTACCTCAAAAATACAACACTAATTCAAAGGGATACATGCACCCCTATGTTTAATTCAGCAATAATTACAGTAGCCAAACTATGTAAAAAGAAGTGGTATTTATACATATAATGGCATATTATTCAGCCAGAACAAAGAATGAAATCTTGCCATTTGCAACAGTATGGATAGAGGTAGAGATTATAATACTATGTGACATAAGTTGGTCAGAGAAAGGCAAATATCATATGATTTCATTCATATACGGAACTTAAGAAACAAAACATATGAGCAAAGAAAATAAAAGTAGATAGAGACACAAACCAAGGAATAGACTCTTTAGAGAACAAACTGATTGTACCAGTAGGGAGGTGGGTGGGGTGATGGGAGAAACAGGGGATAGGCATTAAAGAGTGCACTTATCACGATGAAAAATAAAATAAAATAATAAAGAAGAAAAAAATCAAGTATAAGAATGTATGTCCCAGTCAAGGTACTGAACATTAGCAACTTGGAAGAAATTTCTTTATCCCTCCTACACCATAACCCCTACCCTCTTCCACATTAATATCACTAAATTTTAAATACTTTGCTTTTCTTATATTATCAGACATGCATATAACCTAAATCATACACAAATTTGCATACTTTGTGCTTAAAGAAATCATTCTGGTTGCAGTTTATGTCTCTTGCCATTTCTTTTGTTCAGAATTAATTTTTTAGACTCCTTTAGGTGGATGCTAAAGTAAATTGATTTTTTCAATACTCTGTAGAAATTAAATGTATGAGCACTATTTTCCCATTTTATAGTATGTTTAATTTTATTAGGAGTAAGAAAAATTTCTATTTCATTCATAATTTACAAATTTTAAGTAAATGATCATAATGTTGAGAGTTTTCATTTTTTCTAAATCTCACAGTTACAAAGAAGTTTAAACCAGAATTTTATATTTGAAAGTCTGGTGAACGTAAAATGGCATCACACTTCAGTTATAATCTGTATATTTTTGATGATTAATGAGGTTATATGTCTTCTTTAATGTGTGTTGGCCACTCATGATTATTCCACTTGAATAATTTGTCCTTAAGTAATTTGTCCATTTTTTAAACAAACTGGTGTTTGCTTTTCTACTTTATATGTTCTAGGTATTATAAAATTATCAGTAATATGTGTTTTTAATATATTTTCTTAGTCCAGTGTTTTCTGGTCATTTTATAAAAATCTTATATTCCTACAAGGTATGATTTTAAATAAAATATTCCTCTCTCTCTCTTTTAAAAAATATTTTCGTCATTATTTTGTGCATCTATAAGTAAAATTTCTGTAAAATTAACATTTCTGCATAAGTAAAGTGAAATTTCTATCTAGTTTGTCCTAAGGCCAGGTTAAAAGATCTAGAAGAATTTATCATGTCATTTAAAGACAAGGAAATCTATATCTAAACCAGTGGCTTGATGACATGATTGTTAATTTCACATTCCTTATCTGGCAAAGTCAGTGATTTGGTTCTATCAAAACTACATGAGCTCAATTTCTCAATGTTACAATGGAGTGGATCAAAATAACTATGTCTGTGGGAAGACAATGTTCCTTCTTCATGTTTTGGCAAATAAAATGATTCTAAAATGTTAAAAGAATTGATTTGTTCTGTCACTGGATTATCTGACAAATACGTGTAAGTTTTTATGCTACTCTGGCCATTCGTAAAATTTTTCTAGAGTAGTATGTTTTAACATGATAAGATATTTTCCTGAATGTTTTATACTATTTTAGAAAGTTTGCCATAGAGTTCAATCAAATACGTTCAGCCTTACAGGATGATTATTTTGCATGATGTAGAAAGTAGCAATGGCTTCTCCTACATAAAATTCCATTTAATTGTGAATATAAGTGAAGAAAATCACTTTAAAGTGATTTCAAATTTAAACTGAGGTACTCGGGATCCCTGGGTGGCGCAGCAGTTTGGCGCCTGCCTTTGGCCCAGGGCGCGATCCTGGAGACCCGGGATCGAATCCCACGTCAGGCTCCCGGTGCATGGAGCCTGCTTCTCCCTCTGCCTATGTCTCTGCCTCTCTCTCTCTCTCTCTGTGACTATCATAAATAAATAAAAATTAAAAAAAATAAAAAATAAACTGAGGTACTCTTATGAAACTTTTAACCTCTTAGGAGGTTCTTTTCATATTTTAACAAATAAGTTATTTTCTTTTGATGGTAAAGATAAAAGGAGATTTTTAATTAGTGAATATTTTTTTCTTTGAAACTAAACTTAAATCCATATTAATTTTTTAAATTGTACTATTCTATCAAAATAAAATAAAATCTGATGATGCAATTATCTTTCATTTATTTATTTTTAAAGATTGTATTTATTTATTCATGAGAGACACACAAAGAGAGGCAGAGACATAGGCAGAGGGGGAAGCAGGCTCCCTGTGCAAAGCCCAATGCATGACTTGATCCCAGGACCCCAGGATCATGACCTGAGCCAAAAGCTCAACTACTGAGCTACCCAGGTGTCCCTGCAATTATCTTTTAAAGGTAATACAACAAATATTCTCCAGAGTTTTATCTAGAAGTGACAGGTAGCTTATAATTAATTTCTGTCTCTCTTTAACTGTGCATTTCTTACTCCTGTATTTAACTATTTAATTGATATGAATATATTCTTACTCCCTCAACTTCCATATTTTAAAATATAAAATATGAGTTTTGGTTTTTACTAGAACAGGAGGATTTTGAAAATGTTATCTGATAAAGTTTATATTTCCAGATAGGAATTGCTTCACCACATCAGATATGATCAGAGCTTGAAACAATAGTTTACTTTGTTGTAATACTGAACATTTACTTTGCTCTAAAGAAGTTGATGAAACAAAATTTACTACCCTTAATAGTACAGATCTCTATTTATTTGATTTTTTTTGTCTGATAACTAGAGATAAGTAAAAGACATTCAACCCTAATATAGAAAACCAAAAAAAAAAAAAGTTCTAATTTAGAAAATCAAAGAAGTTTTTATAGAAAATTTGGTATTTTATTATTTTTAATACTATTTTTGGGAGAGAGAGTGAGAGAGAGAGAGCACAAGCAAGAGGTGGAGGGGAGTAAAGGGGGGGGGGGCAGATGCAGTGTTGATCCCAGGACCCTGAGATCATGACATGAGCCTAAGTCAGACCCTTAACTGGCTGAGTCACCCAGGCACCCCTAATTTTTTTCTTTAAATCATTTTCTAAACAGATAAGCTTAAGAATCACCTAGATGGTGGGAAATTAATCTTAAACAAACATTTAATATGGTAAATACATAGTGAGTACAGAGTAGGCTACATTAAAAAAATGAGTTTTCTCTCTATGCCTCTATATATATGAGGACAAACACATATATAAAATGCTATAAAAATGCCCTTAAGTATCTTATTGAAGCAATGGCATCAAATAAAGAACCTGACAATTTGCATCCATCTGCACACATGATCTTGTAGCTTTTTTTAAGGAGATTCATAGACTCTCATGACATCCATCAAACTCTAAGATGGAGTTTAATTATCCCTGCTCCGGGTGAAGAAAATTTATTTGGAAACAAGAAGTATTCTCAAATGAGAAGGAACATCATCAAATGTTATAGCTATCGGTACTTTAGAAAGTATTACCTTGATAAAAACACTTTTATATCTTCCTAGGGAAGAATAGAAAAAAAAAGGTAGAAGAGAGAAAATATTTTCAGATAAATATTTTTTAAAAATATATTTTCTAACTATATATAAATAATTTTATTTACTTGATTCCTACAGTAAAACTTGGGAATAAGATTGTAAAATAAAAATGAATAAAAATAGCACAGAACCATCATTTAGAGATAACTACATTAGAAAATTTTGTGTATTTCTTACATTCCTGTACTTTCACATGTGTGTTTGAAATAAACATTCAAATGCATATTTACATTACATAATAGGATATAAGCTATATTTATATATATTATTTGGAACTCTGTATATCTTTATTATTTACCTATTACTTATTTTTAAGTAATTCTGCTAAGGAAAACACATGTTTGTCTATGGTGGAAAGTAGATCATGTTCCCTTTAACATAGGCACAAGGCAAGGACTTTGATCTTCATTTCTTTTATTTTCTTTTATTTTTTATTTTTTTCATTTCTTTTATTTAATAGTATATTACAATAATTATAATTATAATAAGACTATAAAAACCTACACATAATTCAGAAAGTTGTGCAACTGTCTGTATTTTCTGATATTATTGCTTATGTGGGAAATCCTAAGGAATTTAAAAAACAATCTCCTAGAGTAAAAACTACATGAACAAGGATATCCAAAAAACAAACAGCATAGAGGTATCAAGTATGTCTTTGTATGCTAAAGAAAAGTGGAATGCAATCTCAAAAATTCATTCTATAGAAGTGTAAAAATCCATAAAATATTTAGGAAAAAATTTAAGAAAATATGTGCAAGAAAATATGTGCAAGTATGTGTAATAATATCAAGACTTCCATATTAAAAATTAGACAGCATTAATAAGAGGAATTAATAAAGACAAATAAATGGAAGGATATGCCATGTTCAGAAATTGGAGGATTCAATATTACTGTTATGTTGCTTCTTTCAAAATTGCTATATAAATGCAATACAATCTGCCCCTCACCAAAGAAAATACAATAGAGGTCTTTTTTTTTTTTTTTTTTGATAGAATCTGACAAGTTTATTCTATAAGTTGTATAATAATGAAGCTACAGAAAAATGAACTGTTTACAAGGGCAAGAAGAATATTGGGAGGCATATAATAATTGTTTTTAAAAAGTATAGAAACATTCATTTGCAAATTATATAACAGTTTTAAATCTATCAATGCTAATTTGCTAAGTAAACCATGAGGCATATTTTTTGCAGTCTATAAAACTTGATTTGTTTGTACTATTTGTGCTACAACCATTCCATTGTTATGCTATAAATGCTAAACTGTTTTGAGGTCCCTATTACACCAGGCTATTAACACATCTAAGCATTGTTCATCAGCTTTTATCTTGACTTGGAAAGATTTTCACTTCTTTTATAGGAGCACTCCTTCATTTAGTCTTATTTAAAGCTCCTCTGAATCTATCACATAAATTCAACTATTTGAATTATTTTTTGCTTATAAATATCACTTGTTAGAAATATTTTCTTTCTCTGTGTGAATTCCATGAACACAGAGGATACATCTTAGCTTCTTGTTGTTGTTGTTTTATTCTTTTTTTAAAAATATTTTATTTATTTATTCATGAGAGACACAGAGAGAGAGGCAGAGACATAGACAGAGGGAGAAGCAGGCTCATACAGGAACCCTGATGTGGGACTCGATCCCAGGACCCTGGGATCATGTCCTGAGTCAAAAGCAGATGCTCAACCAATGAGGCACCCAGGCATCTCTGTTTTAGTCTTTCATACACATAGTGAAGTGCTCAATGAATGTTGGTTTGATGGAAATGATTAAAAAATATAAAGCAATCTCTCTCCCCCCTCAATTCATATGGATGTTCATATGAATGACGCTGGATTCACTGTCTATGCTCTAAGTGAAGAAGTCCTAATATACAATAACTTACCTGCATTTCCATTAATATACAACTTCAATATTTTTTGCATAAAGGATAAAAATAAGATTTAAGTGCTCAAATATGAGCTAATGCATAGCAAATTTGAATGAAGTCCTACAAGAAAGGCAGCATCACAAAGAGACATTCCATGTTCTTTCAAAGAACATATCTAGGAATTCTTTTATTTTTAAGATTTTATTTATTTATTCATGAGAGACACACACAGACAGAGAGGTAAAGACATAGGCAGAGGGAGAAGCAGGCTCCATGCAGAAAGCCTGATGTGGGACTCGATCCTGGACTCTGGGATCACACCCAGAGCCAAAGGCAAGTGCTCAACTGCTATGACACCCAGGCATCCCTGGAAGTTCCTGAAACTCAAGAGAGCTTTTATTTTGCCTATGGAAAATCATTACAAAAGAGAATCTAGAAGGAGCTGAGATACAAGAGGAACCATCTATTATAAGCACGCATTAGGCTTGATGAGGATTAAAGAAACTGAATAGTACTATAAAATTTGTTACAGCTATTTTCCATGCTCAGATTTTGAAAAAAGGGAATTCAGAGTAAATTATTTGAAAGATTAATACTGTGATACTGTATTTGTATTTCCTTTACTATGACTGCCATGACTCCCTTCATGCTCTTGGAAAAATAAATAGGTCTGTTGAAGTGGTTTATTTGAAGTAACTTTTTTTAAAAAAAATAAATCCTCAGGTCAAATGAAGTCCATTTCTCATGGTGCATCAAGGTTATAATATGCTATATTTATACACAATTTTTAATAATTCTCCCTTATGTGTTTTTGGGTCAAAGGCAGAATGAGCTAGATGGTAACTGCCTTTAGCTATGTGTACCAGAATCAATGTTGACTTAATTTAATGCCATGGGTGGAAGAAACCCAAAGGTCATCTTGTTGAACCATAGAAATAATTTTTACTACAGTTTATATCTATTACCTATCAATTACACATAATCAGAAAAGTCAAAGAGGTGATTGTTACAGTGTGACTGAACCATCATCATCATCCTTTTTGACCATGGCCTTGACACCAGGAAATCATGGTGTCATATTACTCAGTCTTTCCAAATATATGAAATTTGGCTCTCTCTATATTTTTACAAGTTTCTTCTCTATGTGTTGAGTTTAAATGTAGCACTTAGAATATAAATGTATTTACAACATCATACAGTTGTAGAAGATAAATGATTTTCTCATTATTTAAATATGTCATTATATGACATGATTTTTTTTTTCAGAATAAGCTTAGATTGCTGCCAATTTATTTTTTCTCCTTATTGGAAAATTTAATTTTTAAAGAGAAACAAGCAAGGATGGTGTGATAAAAGTGACATTAGTACTCATAGTAGAAAACAATTCAGCAGATAACATATGTATTTTCCTAGTGTTTCTCAGATTATATCTATTACTTTCATCAAAAATATCTACTTGGATATTTACATCTCTCAGATACTCATCTACATACTAAAGTTAGGGGTGGAAAAGATAGGTTTGACTTCTGTTTTCTGATTCTGCTGTGTGAGTGGAGGGAACAGGAATTGACAAGGAAATAAACATACCAAAAAAAAAAAAACATACCAGTTTTTTTACATAGTGATAAATGTTATGAGGAAGATAAAGTAAGAATATGAGATGGAAATGAATGAACATGCTGATGGTACTGAATGATTTTGAAAGTTTTAAATATATATATATATAGCTAAATATAGCTGTATGTAGTTTCTAAATATATTGTTCAGGGTGTCATTGGATTTATAAAAAAAAAAAAAAACATTAGCTAAGTCTGAAGAAGCACAATTTAAGGAGGGCACAATGCAAAAATATTGAAGTGAAAATGTTGAAATTACACTGAGAAATACTAGTGTTTCAAGCCCAAAATGATAGGACTGAATACAATTTTTGAAAAGTATATTCTGGTTGTTAAATGGATCAAAAGTGGTGGTAAGTCCATATCTGTAAGTGATGTACATAAAGTGTGGCTTTAGTGAGATAGTATCATGAGGATGAATGAAGTGACACAATTCAGACTTGATAATGGAGATAAGTTTTGTTGATAAAGTAGAGAAGTAGAAAATATGAGAAAAGAAGAATATAGATATAAAATATCTAAACAGAGAAAAACATTAAGTTATCTTTCAAATTTCCCATTTGGTTTACTAAATATTTAGTGAATTTTTAGTATTTCTCAGAATAAGCAAAACATTCTAGGTTTTAAGTTTTCAATTGGAAGATCTAACTTCTAACTAATTATTGAAGTCTGAGTGAAAGAGGCATTTTTAATCATCATAAGCCAGTCCTGGGAATCAAAGCATCCTTAGCTCTAATCCTGATTGCTGACATTGACCCCCATTTTTGCCTTTAGAAAATTACTTAATTGTTTTGCTTATATTTCTGTTTGTAGAATGAAGATAATACAGCACTATTAAGTAGAAATGTTATCATATCAAAGAATAAGCTGACATATCAAGCATGGGATTTATTTTGAAACATCTTATTGTATAACGTGTTTAAGAAGTATTGCTAAGAAGTCAGCAAAATAAATTGTTTCATAAATTTATGTTCAGTTATATGTCATCAATTAAAAACAAAGAAATGTAAATATTCATGCTAAAACAGAACTTATTTTAAAATAAAAACTATATTCCTTGAAAAGGTTAGCACTTTTGATATGACTATATTATATGTGGCAGTAGTTAGCCTCTAAATCAACTTGACTGATGTGTTGTAATGTATCAGTGAGAAACTTGTCTTTTTTCTGTGGATATAAATATTTAAAAAACAGCCAAAATAAATCAAAGTAGGAACAAAAGCACTTTTTCTGCTCTAAACAGAAACTAACCTTTTTTTTTTTTTCCAAAGTATCACTACTTATGAATAAAGAATCTGTTTTAGAAGCCAAGTGATTAATTTTAGGGGTCGAGTTTTAATAATCTGGATTTTACATTCACATATTCAAAGTCACTAATAACTGCTCCCAGTAGTAACATTTTCACTGGAGAAAGAGGAAAAGTTTGCACTAAGAGTTCATTAATCATATTACATATTTCCAGGCTGTGATATAGGGTTAGTAAAAAGTGAGAAACACTAAGGAGATCTATAATTAATTCCAATTTTTAAAAATATTTTATTTATTTATGAGAGAGAGAGAGAGAGAGGCAGAGACACAGGCAGAGGGAGAAGCGGGCTCCATGCAGGGAGCTTAAGGTGGGACTTGATCCCGGGACTCCAGGATCACGCCCTGGGCCGAAAGTAGGTGCTAAACCGCTGAGCCACTCAGGGATCCCTAATTCCAAATATTTTTAAAACTTTATTTTATTTTTTAAAATATTTTTTTTATTCATGAGAGACACAGAAAGAGAGGCTGATACACAGGCAGAGGGAGGAGAAGCAAGCTCCATGCAAGGAATCTGGGATCATTCCCTGAGCCAAAAGCAGATGCTCAACTGCTGAGCCACCCAGGTGTCCCAATTAAATCCAAATATTAAGAATGGTATAAAGTAAGTAAATCATGAAGCAACTAAAATTGGTCAGTAATTTTCTGTTCAGTTTCATTTTGTAGCTTCAACTTCATGGTACTCACATTTCCATATATGTTTTATTGTAAATAAAGTTGTTATATCACAACGTCCATATGGCATGGAGATGTAAAGGGGAATGCACTGTCTTTTATTATAAGTATAATAAATGTAGTCAACATATAGTGTCTAATTATAATTGCTTTAGGTATTAAGGTAAATGCTTTAAACATAAATTTCATTTAATTTTCACAAGATTCATAAGATAAACCTGCAAGGGTAAGTCCTATAATTATTCATTTTAGTAGTTGAAAAATCGGGCATTCCAATTTCAATGACTACTGTTATAAAGTAAGTGAATAGTCATTAGTCAAACCCAGAGCTTTTCTCATGCCAAAACTGCAATATATATAACTCCTTTGTACCACTACAATGATAATATATAATTGTAACACATTTATATTTAAGAATTAATTTTAATACTTTTCTTAAAGTGTAAATATTGAATGAATCAACCTGTATTATGAATTTATTTCATTTAATTTTCATAATGACATAATATTTGCTTATAGAAAAGGACAAAAAAAGATTAGTGTATGGAATAGAATTTCATTCAAAATTTGCCAAATTGATATTTTCATGAAACAGAATATACCACATTATATAGAATGAGTAACTGTAAATGATTAGATAATTTGATGTCAGCACATCATTTTTACTTTATACAACTAAACAAAAGTTTTTTTTTTTTTTGAAAAAAATGCTAAGAATTTTGTTAACTTTGATTACAAACAAAGACACTAACTCTAGTTCTCTTCAGAAGCCACAGAAAAGATGAAGGGAAGACTAGAGTTTCAAAGTAAAGCTGGATATTCAAGTATCAGACAGAATGGGGACAAAAACATGAAATCTAAGGTGTGATCAAATTAACAGAAACTGATGGAAATGTCCTAGAACAGTTTTCAGGATAAATAACAATGATTTATTCTTGTGTCATTCCAAATGGGTCAAACTTCAAGAGGCAGAATTGAAGGGACCAAACTTGAATTTCATGTTCATAAATTGGACAGGGCATTTAGCATCAATTTAGGAATTATTAGGGATCCCTGGGTGGCACAGCGGTTTAGCGCCTGCCTTTGGCCCAGGACGCGATCCTGGAGACCCGGGATCGAACCCCACGTCGGGCTCCCTGCATGGAGCCTGCTTCTCCCTCTGCCTGTGTCTCTGCCTCTCTCTCTCTCTCTCTCTCTCTGTGTGTGACTATCATGAATAAATAAATAAATAAAAGAATTATTAATTCTCCAGAGAACTACTCAAGAAGTAGGACTAATGAAGGACAAAAGTAATATAAAGATATATAGATAGTGAGAAAGAAATCAGGAGGCCTGAAGGGAGAGAACTTTTAGTTATGTGCAGAAGCCCATGGGTGAACCAGACAATTTTCTAATATTTTCAGCCCACCTAATGCTCTATGTCATGCAACAGGTCAATCTATTTAAAGCTTGGCAATCCCTTCACTCACCAGCTTTAGCCATATTACTTTCTGGCTGGGTATAAATCAGAGTCTTCTGATGATGTGGGCTGGCTCACCTATAGACAATCTTTGAGTAGTATACTTTATTTATTTATTTTTTTTACATTTTTATTTATTTATGATAGTCACAGAGAGAGAGAGAGAGAGAGAGAGAGGCAGAGACACAGGCAGAGGGAGAAGCAGGCTCCATGTACCGGGAGCCTGACGTGGGATTCGATCCCGGATCTCCAGGATCGCACCCTGGGCCAAAGGCAGGCGCCAAACCGCTGCGCCACCCAGGGATCCCAGAGTAGTATACTTTAATATGGATATCCAGTATCTCATTATCAAGATTATATAGCCTAAATTTTCACTCTGTTTCAATAAAACAGATAGTGTCATTGTTTTTAATGGGTGGAGTTGACTGTAAGAATTTAGATAGCTTTCTTTATTTTCTCATTCTCTAATGGTTGACCTTCATTAATATCATAAACCCATTTCAGAGCAGTAGGGGCCTCCAAGGCAGTCAATTTCTCTTTAAGATTTTCCATGTGAAACCTGACATAAAGGAAATCTCTTCAAGAGGACTAAAGTTTCTCTAGGAACCAGAACTCAGTTCCCAAAACTTAGAGACCTTTTACTATTATCTTCAAATGTATCAAAGTCAGCATGAAAGACAGCATGCATGCAGGACAGGTTAAGCCTTAAGACAGCCCTGTTACTGCTAATACTAAACTAGCAAGCACTACTCATCCTAACCCTCTAGTCTCCCAAATTAATCTGCCAAAGTTCTAACAACTGGCCTAGTTTCCATCCTGCTTGAGCTTTTCTTCCTTTCAAGATCAGTATTTGTGGTTGTCTCAGTAACTATTATCAGAAAGAGGATGAAACTTTCTGTCTACGCAGAATAAATGCTCATAATATTTGCAATAGTGGGCAGGTCTAAGAGTGTCAGATGTATGACAGGCAGTAACAACTAAAAACCACTGCTCAGGTAGCTGGCAAGAAATTCTCTCAATTTTTCTTTATTTATAAATGTCTTTATTTCACTTTAATTTTTCAGGTATACTTTCAGTTAAGTAAAATCCTGTGTTGATATTTATTTACTTTTATTTTGCTTTAAAGCTGTTTTTCAATTGCCTTGTCTCTATTGCTCTTTTTATTTTTATTTATTTATTTATTTATTTATTTATTTATTTATTTATTTATTTATTTATGATAGTCACAGAGAGAGAGAGAGAGAGAGAGAGAGAGAGAGGCAGAGACACAGGCAGAGGGAGAAGCAGGCTCCATGCACCGGGAGCCCGATGTGGGATTCGATCCCGGGTCTCCAGGATCACACCCTGGGCCAAAGGCAGGCGCCAAACTACTGCGCCACCCAGGGATCCCATCTATTGCTCTTGATGAAAGGTCAATTATCATATTTTTCTTTTGTGCAATCTGGTTTATTTCTCTATTTCAAGATTTACTGATTTCTTTTAGTTTTAAAAAATTTTGCCTATGTTGTGCTTAAGTATAGTTTGCTTTGTGTGTATTTTTCTTGAGGTTTACTGAGCTTCTGGAATCAGTAAGTTTGTATTCATTTACTTTGGAAAATTTTGCATTTTTATTACTCAAATACTTTTTACTTCTGCCCTTTCTTTCTTTCTTTCTTTCTTTCTTTCTTTTCTTTCTTTTCTTTTCTTTTTTGTCCTTTTCTTTCTTATCTCCCTGGGGGTTCAAATTACATGTATGTTAGGCAGGGTGATGCTGCCTACTTAATAATAAGGTGGGGTTTTTTGTTTGTTTGTTTTGTTTTGTTTTTATTTTTTCAAAATTTTTCCTTTTGGTCTTAAGCTCAGTAATTTAACTTTATCTATTTTTAACTTACTGTCCTAATCTTCTATCATATATAATCTGCCATTAAATTGATCTAGTGGGAGGATCTCTGGGTGGCTCGGAGGTTTAGCATCTGCCTTTGGCCCAGGGCATGATCCTGGATTCCTGGGATCAAGTCCTGCATAGGGCTCACTTCAGGGGGCCTGCTTCTCCCTCTGCCTGTGTCTCTGCCTCTCTCTCTGTCTCTGTCTCTCTCTCTTTCTCTCATGAATAAATAAATAAAATCTTTAAAAAAATTCCATCTAGTGAATTTTTCATTTCATATAGTGTAACTTTCATTTACAAAAAATGTTAATCTCCTAAGTTTTTACTTTACTCCTGGTAGTCCCCATCTGTTCTTTTCTTATGACCATATTTTCATCCTACTTAAAAAATATATATTTATTAGAATAACTGGTTTAACACACTTTCTGCTGATTTCAACATTTGCGTTTCTTCAGGTTTTCTCTGTTGGCAAATATTTCCTCTTGACTAGGTCACATTTCCTGTTCCTTTTCATGTCTAATATTTATTTTATTTTATTTATTTTATTTTATTTTAATTACTTTATACTGGACATTGAATATGATATATCAAGAAGACCATGAATTTTTTTATTGTCCTCTGAAGAGAGTTGACTACTGATTATGTCCTGGAATTATATGTGATATAAAATGTTCATTGTTGTAAAAGGACTGAAAATAAAATTGCTATTGTTTTATACATAGATTTTTGTTAATTTAAACAAATATATGGTTATATTCTACATTATAGCAGCTTTTCAGCAGTTAATGGATATAGGAGAATTCAAGCACATTAATCTATTTAGATGAGATAGCAATTTTTATGAAATTTCTAGAAGACCCATGCCTCCTAACAAAGATATTTTGAGTTGTTTATTGCTAATAATGGACTTGGTTAAAACTTTTAAATATTGTTACTAGATCCACACTGTTCTAGCACATTGTGATAATCAAGCTTAGCAAAACAATTATCTGAAAGGACACAATGGGTTTGTTCCACAGATTACATGCAATTAGTTCTTTATTTGGTAATTAACATAGTTTTAGAAGGAACATACATTTGTACTGTTCAGCTACTTGCTTACTAAATTGAAATACTAGTTAAGTGTTAGACCCCTTAACCAAAAACTCAACTCAGAATAAAACCAGAGTCCAGGGCTCCAGGACCTTTAAGCTTCTCATCAAAAATGGGACTTTTACTTCCTCTTTCTTCATTACATCTGGAATAACAAAACACTGAGGAATCCCTAAAACACTTCAGATTTTATTTGTGTTTCTTCTTTATATATTCTCTTTTTATCCAAATCACACTAAAGCTAAGGTTTACTGTGCTGCAATGAAAGGACAAAGGCAAACAGGTAAATAACCTAAGCAAACTTTTTATATAATCTGTCCTCACTTTGTATGGTCATAACAACAAAAATATGACTGTGCAAGCTGAAATCATTCAAAGGTATCTTAATCAGTGGGAAGAAAATCATTCAATAACTTTTAAACATTTTGGCAAAACATTAAAAATTCTCTAGGGTCACCTGGGTAGCACAGTTAGTTAAGCCTCTGACTCTTGGTTTTGGCTCAGGGCATGATTTCAGGGTCGTGAGACTGAGCCCCAATTCAGGCTTCATGCTCAGCATGGAATTTGCTTGGGAGTCTTTCTCCCTCTGCCTCTCCCTCTTACACATTCTCATTCTCTCTTTCTCTTTCTCAAATAAATAAATAAATATTTAAAAAATAACTAAAAATTCTGTCAGCATATATTTATAATGAAATAAAACAATAATAAGGGTAAATAATTATTTAATACCAAGATGTATTTTTCCTTGACACCACTGTTACACCAAATTGCATGGATTTTTTTTATACTAACTTTAATTCTTTGACAAGAGTTGGGATATCCAATGATTGAGTTCAATTATAACACAATCTTGAGTTAGCACAAACTCTACAAAGTAAGGACTCAGTCCCATAAAACTGCCTTCGGACACATTTTTAGTCTCAGGGGCCACCCATATTTTTTACAAAATGAATAAATGTAGGGGTTCCCACAACCACTCTTCAGGCTCAGTAATTTGCCAGAATGACTCACAGAACTCAGGAAAACATTTTATCTACTTTTACTTAGGCTTACCAGTTTACTAGATGATACAACTTGGGAACATCTAATTGCAAGGATGCATAGGACAAGGTATGAGGACAGCACTTCAATGTGCTCATCAATCCAGAAAGCTTTCTGAATCTCCATGGATTCAGAGTTTTTATAGGTGTCAATCTGCAGCCCCCAGCCTCTTCCTGGACTTTGGTAGCTGGGGCTGACTGTTCCAACCCAATAATCATTTGACCTTTCTAGTTACCAATATCATCCTGAGGCCATCTTTGGGCTCTGAGTTCCTCCTTAACACAAACTCCGTTATGATCATAGGCAGTTCATTAGAAATATCAAAAAATACTCTTAATTACTCAGGAAATTCCAAGGGTTTTAGGAGCTCTATGGCAGAACAGGGGACAGAGGTTAAATATATGTTTTTATTATATCATAAATACACTATAAAGTATGGGAAATACCAATCATTTTATTATTATTCTATTGCTTGTATAAAATTTTAAATATAGCTGGAATAATGCTTGACTTTTTCTTCCTATATATTTTACTGCACAGAGTGAGCATCTTTTTCTATGCATTAGTGTGTTGTCAAACTCTTTCTAAATTTGGATCACCTTTCAAGATTTTATCATTTGCACTTTCAATATTATAAAATATCTATGTAATTTATTTTTTTCAAGCATCATTTATGAGATATCTTTATCCATTTTGTCCTAATCATGTTCCTCTTTTATGCCAATAAGTTTATCTTAATTAAGTTTCTCTGGCTGTGTATCAGGAGTGTCTCAAAGGAATACATATTTATATCCCTATGGCCAGCTATTTATTCAATGTTTCTATTCATAAAAGATTCTAATTTTCCTTCCAGCATTTTTATATTTTGTTTCTCTGCCATACATTTATCTTGGTTGATTAAGTCCCTCTTTCATGTATACTTTATTTTAAAAAATGGCACATGGCTTTATCACTTAAAGACAAGGAGGCACCAAAACTACATACTTTGTTTCTGTGCATACACTGAATAACAGATGCATAGTAAACAATCACCAACAGACTGAAGTAGAAAGACTGAACATGGATTTCGATGCACATGTGTTACTTATATAGTGATTTGTGGACTGAAGGGTTAGCAGCAAGTACATATTTCATGCAGTTACCTAGTTAATATTCTGTGGTAACTGAAATCAACTCTATTGTTGAGTGACTGGCATTATATAACTAAATCATGGTAATCACAACTTGTACATATTGGGACCATACAAAATGAGGACCGCCAGTTGTTCTCTTTGCCTCTTGTTTGACCTCTGAGATCTTTTGGCATGTGTATGGTTTATATCATATTACAGTGTTGATATCTGAGAAGCATTTTTGGCTCTTCTATATATGGATAATATTTGATAAGGTCTCCTTTTATTTGATCCAAACCCTCTGAATTTAACAAACAAGAAAAAAATGATATGGTAGTTTAGAGATTATAAATTTCTCTGAGGAACATAAGAAAGAAGATAATTTTTGTTGAATACTGAATTTATCTATAGAAACAAATGCCTTTTTTTCCATGAGTGGATTGATCTTTTAAACCTTTTGATTAAATGGTAACAATGGTAAGATTAGGAATTCAGAGGCACAAAATTGAGGTTTGAAGTTTGATGTAGAAGATATATAAATACATATAATATATATGTCCAGATTCTAAGCTCTATGAAATGGATCATGTTTTTTCACTATTGTTTCCCTAGTGATTAGAAGAGTTCTGGGTACAAAATAGGTGTCAAAATTATTTTTTGAATGAATGAATAATCTACAAATAAAATAGGGATATTTAAAAAAATAACAAATCAATACTAATTCTAGGTCCTTTGGTCCTCTTATGAACCATCTTTATAACCCTTACATTGTCTAATCTTATATAACCAGGTAGCACCTACTCAAGTAGGTAAATTGACATTTTTGCCATTTTAAGGCACTAGTAATAACTCTTCCAACTCTTCCATTTCTTCTTATTTTATTTAATGTCTTTCTTCCCTTTGGGACAAGTTTCATTTAACTTAGGGGAGAAGGCCTAAAAAAAATTCCTATCAGGATCTAAATACTAGCTTCCAATTTGGACATCATTTGATTATAGATTTACTAAAAAAAATCCTTTCAAATACCTTGTCAGGTTTTAGCCACTACAAAAAATAAATATTCATAGAAGCATTGAATGACTTTATAGACAAAAGAAGCGTTCCCTAAGAGGGATGAGAATGATACTATTTCTCTGAGATTCAGAGTCACTTCCAAAGATACCTCCCTCCCAAAAAAGACTTCAGACAAACTCCCTGAGAGCTGGCAACTGACAGTAGGATAAACGGACTACTACCCACATTTCTTTCTAGTTCTATCTAGTCACAAATGAAATGCAACCCACGTTTCTGTCTGGCCATAATTTTGGGGCCCTCAACCTCATGGTTGAGCTGCCTGCCTTTGCAAGAACCAACAACTTGCATGCCCCAGGCAGGCAGAAAGCCAAGTCAAATTCTCAGAACACACAATGAGATGAACAAGAAGGCAATAGCTATCCCTAAGAGAATAAGGATCCATAACCAATAAGCACCCCAAAACCAAATTCATAAGAATCTGGCTTTGAAAAAGGTATGAGTATCATGAAATTTACCTTCCTTTCTTGACTAGGCATTGCATAAATCTGAGAGAACTAAGTCGGTAAGAATTCTTACCCTACACTAGATTCTTCCAGGATCCCATCTGCAGACACTGGAACAAGCGGGGTTCAAAGTAGAACATATAACTTTGGTATTTGCCAGAATTTGGCCAGATTTTACATTAATCTTACTATCCCTTTGGCTGTTTAAGGGAAAAACTAGTAACAGTTTACTGGTGAATCCCTTGAGATCTCATCAATTCTGGAAAGGACTCTTAATGGAGTGTAGTTATGGGGCATTCAAGTCAGTGTGGATGAATTTTCATAAAACCTTCAAGGACACTATTTTTTTTCCAAGTGTCCCAGTTGACTGCAAGTGAGACACTGATTTCTGGTCCATCAGTGTTCTGATGATGAATACCTAGGAGGGTAAAACAAGGGAGTCCCAGAGGTTGCTTTAGCTTTATGGCCTTGGAGCTATTATAGTTGTCAGACCATATTAACTTAGTATACTTGTTTATGATCTTCTCGTCTCTTCAAAGTGGAAAGGTGATTCAGATAGAGGATTAATAGACTGTGAGTACTCAGGTAAAAAGGATAAAGGGGAGTAGCAGGAGTCACATTGGTCTTATAAGGATAAATTTAGGTACCTCTTGTGTATTTAATTTTTCCTTAGTTTTATGCAATTAATCTTTCCATTAAGCTATTTTGGCATCGTGGAGACTTTTGGGAGTTTCTGCATGCCAATTAAAATAGATATCCCATTCTGTTTGTTTGACTTGGGAAATTTTGCTTTTAAATGAACCTCTCAAATGAAGGATTTTATCTAATTGGAACATTCCCTGTAGTTTCCATTGTAATTCTACATTGTCTTAGTAAGATTTTACCATTTTTGTAGATGTCCACAGCTTCTGGGACTATAGTTCTTAAACATAAAATAAGCAGAGGCATGCTCAGTTCTTTGAAACTTCAGGATCCTATTTCTTCAGCTAAATCTCCTTGGAGCCAAATTAACACCTAAGGGTGATGTGCTGTTGGCTTGGGGATTTTATGGTGTTTTACAGTGTACGTCATTGCATGGAAATTTTCTCAAGATTGGCAGGTGACCTAGTGCCAATCTAACTCATTCCATGACCAATTTATCCTACCATGGGAGTCTTTCAATTAAGGAGAGAGCACTATAACAGCTTTTAAATACTTGACATGACCAGCGTTTTGAAGCTTTAGCTTCCAAGATCATTAGCAGTAGATCTGCTACAACTTTCACTTGAATATTTCTTTATAGTGATAGGTGCCCAATGGATTTTAATAGTCCAACTTGTGCCTATTAAAGTTTTAATTTTAATGGTCAAACCAGTCCAAAACTGTTGTCTTCATCTATTTCTCCAATTTCCCCAGATTTTTATGCTGTTTATTTATTTTTTAATATTTTTACTTATTTATTCATGAGAGATACACAGGGAGAGGTAGAGATACAGGCAGAAGGAGAAGCAGGCCCCATGTGGGGAGCCTAATGCAGGACTTGATCCCAGGACCCCTGGATCATGACCTCAGCCAAAGGCGGATGCTCAACCACTGAGCCACCCAGGTGCCCCTTTGCTGTTTATTTAGCTCAAGGCATTGTGAGTCCCCCAATGGCTGCCACCCCTTATATATACATATGCTTTTTAAGTAAAGTTTGGGTCAGAGAGCTGCACACAATGGGGTGGACAGTGACTTACCCATGGCCTTGGTAAAAACTAGATGAAGAGTGAGTTCAAAGGGTCCCATGAATGCCTGGTCTGTGCAACTGGTTCTTCAAAGCCATTAGCACTCAGCTTCAAGATCCCATTTCTTGTCACCAAGAACTGTTAAAAGTGATTAAAGACAACAATTTAGGTCACATGAATACACTTTATTAACACTTCATGAAGTGGACAGTCTTCTTTTGGATAACTGCAAAATGGAGGATAAAGAAGAGAAAAAGAATAAAGAAGAGAAAAAAATAAAGTAACTGATTGGCTGAGGTCACACAGTATATCTTGTTTGGGATGAGAAGCCCCAGAGCACGCTTGGTGTTTGAGGATTGGTGCCCTGGATATATTGTGTTTCTGGTCAAGAAAAGCATTTACAAGAACATAGAATGTTTTTCACTTTGCTGACATGGCAACCTAGGCAATAGTAGTGGCTCCATGTTGAATCCAGAAAGCTATTTCAACAAAGGCAAGGAAATGAAATAAAAATTATTAGTGTTGGAATCAGGAAATAAAAATGGTCAATATTTATAGGCAACAATATTGTATACAAGGAAAATTCAAAGAAATTTCTACATGTTACTTCCCCCAATATATACATATGTATGTTAATATATTATCATGAAATAAAATACATCAAATATATTGCCTAATAAAAGATACAGAAGACATTTAAAATAAAAGTTTTAAACATTATTGAGAGAAATTTTAAAAGGAATCTAAATTTATAAAAGGATAGTTCATATTTATGCATTGGAAATCTCATTATCATAATATATAAATTCTCCCCATTGATCTATAATTCAATACTATCCTAATCAAAATCCAGGATTTATGTTGTGGGGGAATTAATAATGATTATATAAAATTTATAAAAAAACAAAACAGCAAAAGCCAAATATAGCTACGTCCAACACAATTGGATAAATTATACTTTGAAATATCAAGGTATACTTGTAAGTTATAATAATTAGTTAAGTGTGTTTTTGGTGCAAAGATAAGCCCATAGAATAATGAGTCACTTAGTTCAGGAGATTACCCTATCATATATAGCCACTTGATTTTTGTCAAAAGTGACAGCCAACTACAGTGGGAAAATGAATCTTTCCCAAGAATCAGAAACTTTTTCTGTGAGGTGCTAAATCCTAACATTTAAGGTTTTGCAGGCCATGTAGACTCTACTGCAACTATTCAATTCCACCTAAAAGCATTAAAAGATGAGATGTCAACAAATGGTCACAGTTATGCTCCAAAGAAACCGCATAAATGAACTCTGAAATCGAATCATACAATTTTCATGTCACAATATGTTACCTTTTTTATTTATTCTAACTACTTAAACATGTAAAAGTTTTTTCTTAAGTCATATGTCATACAAAAGCAGATTTGCTTAGTGGTCATGTCTTTTTGGACTACTAGTGTTTCATGTACTAGTGTACATGATCAGTTGAATATTGACATGAGAAAGATATCATTACCCCTACTTGACAAGATACACACAAAAAAATCACTTTCAAAAGTACTGTGGGCCCAAACATGAAACAGAAAGTTTTATAGATTCTCTAAGATAACACAGTAGAATATTCTCAGTAGCTTGAGGTAAACAAATCTCTTCTTTAAAATGTTGTTTTGGAAACAACAGTCTTGGCACTCAGAATGTAATTCTTAGAGAATTGGTGATGATTTTCAGGCCTTTTTAATGAAAAGACTTAAAGGGTCTTTTTTTTTTTTTTTTAATTGTTGTTGTTGCTGTTTTCTAAACAAATGTAACCATAACCTTACAGAAGGGACTTATCACTTGGACTTATCACTTCCAAATGATTTGATGAATAGTCTTTTATTCAACGATACCAATCAATAATTATGACAAAGGTAATATAAATTTAATAATTCAAATTACCCCATGAGGGCAGCCCGGGTGGCTCAGCGGTTTAGCACCACCTTCAGCCCAAGGCCTGATCCTGGAGACCCGGGATCAAGTCCAGTGTCAGGCTCCCATGCTTCTCCCTCTGCCTGTGTCTCTGCCTCTCTCTCTCTCTCTCTCTCTCTCATGAATAAATAAATAAAAATCTTAAAAAAAATTACCCCATGAAATTCTTAGTAAGTATTCTGTTTGTGTATTTATTTGTTCATGGTAACAATACACAAGAATTATCAAGGTCAGAGGAGTGGGTGGAAGATGCCAAGTCCCATAGCCTAACTGGTTTATTTTCCAGATTCATATGGTAAAGATCAAATATATTAAGCAGGATGGGCAGCCCAGGTGGCTCAGCAGTTTAGTTCCAACTTCAGCCCAGGGCATGATCCTGGAGACCCAGGATCGAGTCCCACGTCAGGATCCCTGCATGGAGCCTTCTTCTCCCTCTGCCTGTCTCTGCCTCTCTCTCTCCCTCTCTGTGTCTCTCATGAATAAATAAATACAATCTTTAAAAAATATATATTAAGCAGGACATAATTTAGGGCATAAGTGACTGGGGGAATCGATGGCATGGATGCTTACATGACTACCATATAAAATTCTCCCTTTTGTATATTGAATGGAATACCTATGTTGAGGCTGTTCATTCTGAAAAGTCATCATGCAGTCTCAGCTGAAATATTGGTAGTCAAAGCTTAGGTAGGTTATCCTATAGAAGGCAGCTTGAAATTCACAGGTGTGAACCAAAACAAAACTATTAGAGGAGCATCATGTTCATCCTAGTAAAATGGCAAAATACCAAGTCTGAAGGCCTGGACATAAATGGCTTAAAGGGGTAATGAGTATTTTTGACCTTTGACTTAGCTTTCTGGTTATGTAATAGTTATGTTTATATATTTATGGCCTAGCTTTATGTTTATGTGTCTGCAAAAAATACCTAGAAGTTGGCAAGGGTGAAGCATCTTTTTTTTTTTTTTTTTTAACATTTTTTAAGTCAGAACCAGAGCATGGCATAAAATATAGGTGAACCTCATTATTAGCAGATCTAATACTTGCAAATCTGCCTGCTTACTATAATCTCTCTGAAACCCATGATTCGTTCTTAGTGCATTTTTAGTCATTTGTGGACATATTCATTATTGAAAAATTTGAGTCACCTGATGCTGTATTCCCAGGTAGGGAAAACAAGCTGATCCTCTGCCTTCTTAGTCAATCAGGGTTTAAATTAGGAAATAAATTGAACATTGAACATGTAAGAGCATTCTGATAGGATACCTATTGATTTTATCCATTTTTTAAAAACTTTTTTTTTCTTTTTTTTAAATTCAGCATTCTTGCTTCTTTTTTTTTTTATTTTTATTTATTTATGATAGTCACAGAGAGAGAGAGAGAGAGAGAGAGGCAGAGACACAGGCAGAGGGAGAAGCAGGCTCCATGCACCGGGAGCCCTGATGTGGGATTCGATCCCGGGTCTCCAGGATCGCGCCCTGGGCCAAAGGCAGGCGCCAAACCGCTGCGCCACCCAGGGATCCCCTAAAAACTTCTTTTTACCTGTAGAAAAGCAGCAAATTGGTACCAGAGACACTATTGAATAACATCCTAATTCTTTCATTTAAAAAAAAAAATCATTAAATACAACCATCTTAAAGGTCCTCTGAAATTGCACTCTTCTCATAGATGTAGAAATTAGGTGTCAGAGAATAATGTCTTAACCAGTCATAGAGCAGTACAAATGGATAAAAGACCCCAAGCTCATGTTTTTTTTTCCATGTTTTTTTTCTCCTTCCAAATAGAATAAGCTTTCTTTTCCTCCCACTTTATGTGTATTTTGAAAACAGACTAATTATAATAATAATTGCTATATACAGCAGTTATCTTGTTGCAGGCACTAACTGAAGTTGGAAATATTAACTAATTTTATATTGTTAACAACCCTATCATTAAGTACATTTCCCAGAGAAGTTAAATATCTCACCCGAAGTCACAGAGCTTATAAATAACAGAACCTAGACGTGAACAGGACCTCTGAGTGACCCTTTCTTACTTACTGGAAATAAGTTTGTGTATAATATATATATATATATATATATATATATATATATATTTTTTTTTTTTTTTTTTCCTTTAGGACACATACATTTAACATTTACATTTCAGTGTCAACGGTTTTTTATTATGTGTCTGGAAACTTCTGAAGTGAAAGGATTGTTTATTTTCCCAATTTTTCTGTCAAAAAAAAAAATAACAGGCTGAAAGAGAGGTTTTTGTTTTATTTTGAATCTTCTCTTTGACGACCTTTACGGATGGTCACAGACCCTCGGCTGAGCTCTGAGGCGGAGGGTCCCAGCGGCACCTACTCCATTTGCCTGATCTCATCCCCCTGCTGCTGAGGGACAACATGAGGAGACTCTGCCAGTTCACACCTTGGCCTCCAAAAAGGTGGGCTGAGAGAGACGAAGGAAAGAAACAGACCATTCTAGACTAGTCGGTGGCGGGAACGAGCACGGGAACTTACTTCGATGGCTTGTCTTTGCTGGGTAGGTCTTCTGAGCACCTTCCAGAATCCCAAAGGTCTATATAGAGGACCTAAGCCCGGTCGGCCACCTGCGCCTGCCGCGACACTTGGCCCTTCAAAGTGCTTTCCCGGTGGGGACACTAGGGGGCGGGGCCTATAGGCCAAGGCCCGGGCGAGGGGGAGGGGCAGTGGGGAGCTCCAAATCGCCCGGATGGAGCTTTACCCCGCCAACAGCCGCGTGTTCCTCAGGCCTCCTTCCAACGAGTCCCGTGGAGCCGTGACTGAAAGCACGGTCACGTCTGGAGTGGAGCCAAAGCAGAGCCGGCCTTCCCGGCAGCCTGAGGCAGCTAAGTAGGGCCGGGCCTGACGCGCTCCACGCAGGACTTCCCGTGTCCCTCTTGTCCCGATGGACGGTGAGACCCAGTCAGGTCTCCTCACAGACGAGTCAGCGGGAGAAGGCGGGCTGCCGCCGCGAAGACCGACAGCGCAGGCGGACGGGCTGAGGGCCGAGGCCTGGAAGGGAGCCGCGGCGGCGGCCCTTCCTGCTCGCGGCCCTGTCAGCCGCCCTCGCTGCCGCGCTGCCTCCGGGCCGAGGCGCCGCCTGGGTCAGTTTCCCGGCGTTTCTCCCCAAGGCGCTTTGCAGAGTTTCGGCGCCCTCCCGGATCTTGGGGTAGGTGGCTTTCGTCCTTAATCGCTCTCAGGTCAATTACACACAAAGAAATGTGGGCAGATTGGGAATTGATTAAAAGCTTATCAAAGAAGACATGTTTTAACAACCACAAAGGACTCAGGATTAAATAGACTGAGGTTGGAATTCCGACTTCAACAGTTGATGCTTTTAAGTATACTTCAGATGTATACTCCCATGTCTTGCTGACCTTTCCGTGAAGGGAAGATAATACATATTTATCTCGAACGTATGATTGAGGGAGAAAGAAATGATACAAAAAAATTCTGACCCATAAAAGTTTTTATTTTATTTTAAAGATTTTATTTATGCATCAGACACACACACAGAGAGAGAGAGAGAGGCAGAGACACAGGCAGAGGGAGAAGCAGGCTCCACGCAGGGAGCCCAATGTGGGACTCAATCCTGGGGCTCCAGGATCACACCCTGGGCAGGCACTAAACCGCTGAGCCATCCAGGGATCCCCCATAAAAATTTTAAAATAAAAAATAAAAACTAGCATTCCTCAGGGTTCTGAAAAAAAAATATATATATATATATATATAGTCCTGCATAGGTTAACTTAATTCCAGAGACTCAGGCACTGAGAGAATTATGCTTTAGAAAGACCTCTGATTTAGTGTGTGTACTTTAACACTTTAAATCGTTTGCTGTTTTCTTTATCCTCATTTTAGTCCTAACTACGGTAATTGAACTGCATTATGCCATGTTAAAAATGAATTTAAATTTGTTCCCAGTGCCTTACAAGCATAAAATAATATTCTATGTTTTCTAAATTATTCTAAATAACTACTTCAAGAATGTGTTTTCCCTTTCATGTTTTGTGGTTTTAAAAATAGGTGAAAGCAAACTTCAATTCAGCACATTCAGGATAATTGAAAGTAACAAGCCCGTTTAATCAATTTTTACCAGAAAGAGTGTAATGCATAGAAATAAAAATCAAACATGACTATTTACCTAGTGATATAAGGTTAGGTATATTATATTTTTGTTAAATGTAAATATGCAAGTAAACAGAACTACTATTACGTGTTATGCTTCTGAGAGTCCCGGCTGAAATCAATAGAAACATTATGAAAGTGTAAGTTAATTAAGATTATAAATTACCTTTCTGCAAAATTGAATTTTTTTTTCTATAATTACTCCCTCAAGTGTTTCTTTTCACTTTTATCTTGAAGGTGAGTTTACATTTTACAATAAGCAAAAATGGTAAAAAAAAAAAAATCCATTTCTGGAGGGGAATAAATTAGAGTTTGATATGTGTGTTTGTGAATGTGAGACAGAAAGAGAGGTGAGGATACACATACGTATGCAATTTACCTATTACATTATGATAGAAGTTCATTGCTTTGGGGCACCTACGTGGCTCAGTCCATTAAGGGTCAGCCTTTGTCCCAGTATCCTGGAATTGAACCCTACATTAGACTCCTTGCTCAATGGGAGCCTGATTCACCCTCTGCCTGCTGCTCCCCATGATTACACACTCTCTCTCAAATAAATAAAATCTTTTAAAAATGCATTGCTAAAATGTCTTTATTGTCTTATTAAATGAGGAAATGCCAGAATAAATATATTGGATATCCCTCCTACTAAAATATTGTCAGAAATGTTAGAATAAAATAAAATGAAATTCCTCTTTAAAATGTATGTAAGTGTAACATACATGCGGTAAATTACATGCATTGTATGTGGATACAAACTTGCTTTCACCACATAAATTAATAGACAATATAATTTATGCCTCAGAGCTCTTGTCATGTGTCAGTCATTGTCTAAAGTATCTTTTCCAAGGTAAGTACTGTCTTCACTTTTTAAAATATATTGCTAATTTTGCCTGGTTTTATAATTTATGTAATAAGTGAACCATAAAATATATATGAGTTTACGTTGGTTTTTTAAATTCATTATTGTTTGTGAGATCATTTATTACCGTTCCTGGTAGCTGAATCTCTTATTTACATTGTTGGATAGTATTTTTACAATCAATAAACTATATTTTTCTGTTTATATATAGTGAGAATTTGGATTTGTTTTAGTTTGGGACAATTGCATAAATTTGGTATGTATGTGTGTGAAACTCAGGTATACACTCAGGGTGGAAGTGCTCACCGTTAGTGTATGTTGAGCTTTAGTAGATGTGGAGAAAATATTTTCTGATGAATTTTTAACATTTTCCATTCTCAAAAGTACTATATAAGAGTTCTGGTTGCCTCATTTCTTTGTCAACATTTGGTATTCTTGGGCTTTATATTTTAGTTTTGGGCTTTATATTTTAGCCATGCAGAGCTGTAGTTGTGGTTGTTTTACATTTATTTGGCATTTCTATAATGAGCAATATCATTTAGCATCTTTCCATAAATAACTTTATTGCTTATTTGTATATCTTTTCCCCCCATTGGCTGTTTAAATATTTTGACCATTTATATAATGGGTTGGGTGATTGTTTTTTAATTTTTTACCCATTTATGAGTTCTTTATACTGGATATGAAAAACAACCCTTATTAGTTGTATGTTTTAAATATCATTATTCATTCTCTGACTTATTTTCTAACTCAAAGATTCCTTTTAATAAGAAGTTCCCAATATGAATGATATCCAATTGGTAAATCTTCTCCTTTAGGATTGTTGGGTTTGATTACCTGTTATAAAAACTTTTGCTTTCTCTATCCAAGGTGTGTGTGTGTGTGTGTCTATGTGTGCGTATAAAAATCATCTAAAAATTTATGTATGGTTTTATGTCTAATATCACACTTCATCTGGAGTTAATATTTCTGAATGCTGTTAGGTATTTGTTTCATTTTATATGTATGGATATACAATCAACCCAGTGCATTTGGAGAAGTCTTCTTCACGTGAGAATCTTTATAATAAAAGTCAGTATAGTAGACTGAATGATAGTCTTCCAAACAGTAATTATGCCCAAATCTCAGGAACCTGTGAATATTAATTTATATGAGAAAAAAAAGACCGAGGAGATAATTAAATTAATAACTTTGAGGTGAATAAATTATCCTGGATTATCTGAGTAATTACATCCTTAGAAGAGCAAGACAATAGAAGGTTGGATTCAGCATAATCAGAAGAATAGGAAGAGATAAGTGACACAGAGACAGAGATTGGAGTGATGTGACTATAGGCAAGGTATTGCCTACAGCCACCAGAGCAGGAAGATTCTACCCTATAGGCTCAGTAGGGACCATGGCCCTGCTGATACACACTGATTTCAGCACAGTAGTATAGATTTTGGAAGTTTATCCTCAGGAGGTATGAGACAATAAATTGCTGTCAGAGTTAAGCCACAAAGATTGTGATAATTTGCTGTAGCTGCCATAGGAACTAATATAGTAACCAACTTCTATCATTTTTTTCTTAATATTTAAGATTATCTTGGGATATTTAAATTCTGTAGCTATTCTGTTTCATAACTCTGGGACTTGTTTGTCTGTATGGCTGACTTCAGAAGCCCTACCTCATAGATCCTGTGTTTTATTTAATCTAGAAAATCCTTAGCTAGCAATATTGCTAAAGGTGTTATAGAAACATGATTTTTCCTTTCTAGCAAATATCATTAATCTGTTCACTCAAAGGAGGTATAATTGACAAGATGATTATACCCAATTTCCTTGCATCATCACCTATTAAAAAAAATTAAAAAATAGACTCTAAGCCAGTTACTTAAAATCTTCTTTCTCTACTTTCGATTCCAGATTTATAAATTTTTGTAAATCAGCATTGATTTTGTTAAGATATTTTTCTACATATCTTAAGATTATAATTTTTCTTTTGGTTATTGTGCTTAACTGTTCTTTCAAATATTAAACTAACCTGACATTCTTGAAAAAATATAATATGCTTGTGAATATTTTCGTATTTATGTACTTAAGATTTTAATGAGTGAAATTACCAGTTTTTATTTCAAATATTTATTTTGTCCCCTTCTTTTTTTATTATGATAAGCAGGTCTTAGTTTATAAAGCTTTGCAATGACCAACATCCGTCTGCCTTTGTTACTAATTTTTATTTTATGTTTGCTTTTAATTCTGTACATTTCTGCTTTCATATTGAATATCATAAAACTTTGTTATGCTTATACTGTGACTAAGCAAAAGGACTTACTGATATATACCTGAAGGGGTTGGAATTCTTATCTACACCATGAAACACGTAAAGTCCATTTTCCATCTGCTTTAATTGAATTTATTTTATTTTGGTGAGAACTTTTAACACAATGTCTATTTTCTCACCAAAATTTTAAGTGTACTATACAATACTGTTACCTATAGGTATGATATTGTGCAGTAGGTCTCTAGAACTTACTCATCTTGCATAACTAAAACTGTAGACTCATTGAATAGCAACTTCTCATTTCTGCCTCACCTTAGCTCCTAGTAACCACCATTCTATTTCTGCTTCTATTAATTTGACTCTTATTATATGAATGCCTCATATAAGTGCAATATTTGGCTTATTTCACTTAGCATAATGTCATTTAGGTTCATGTATGTTGTTGCATATGTCTGGATTTTTTTAAGGCTGATAAAAAATATTCAGAATAGTGTTTACTTATGGTAGGAAAGAGGACTAGTTGTACAGTTTAGAAGGAAAACAGAAGTAGAATTCTATTTCTTAAGCTGGGTGAATGGTACATCGTTTTATAATTCTATATGCCATATATATACCTTATTAGAGTATACAAATCAATATAATACATAGCTTATAATGAAAATTACAAAATAAATGATAGAAATCACTGACTTGATTATTTTAAGATACATGGAACAAATCTCCCACCTGAGAGTGGTAATAAAAAACCAACCAAACAAAAACTAGAAAATGTTTGATTAGAGTTATCTTAGAATTGCACAAGATGAGAAGATATTTGCAAATGACATATCAGATAAAGGGCTAGTTTCCAAGATCTATAAAGAACTTATTAAACTCAACACCAAAGAAACAAACAATCCAATCATGAAATGGGCAAAAGACATGAAGAGAAATCTCACAGAGGAAGACATAGACATGGCCAACACGCATATGAGAAAATGCTCTGCATCACTTGCCATCAGGGAAATACAAAGCAAAACCACAATGAGATACCACCTCACACCAGTGAGAATGGGGAAAATTAACAAGGCAGGAAACCACAAATGTTGGAGAGGATGCGGAGAAAAGGGAACCCTCATACACTGTTGGTGGGAATGTGAACTGGTGCAGCCACTCTGGAAAACTGTGTGGAGGTTCCTCAAAGAGTTAAAAATAGACCTGCCCTACGACCCAGCAATTGCACTGTTGGGGATTTACCCCAAAGATACAAATGCAATGAAACGCCGGGACACCTGCACCCCGATGTTTATAGCAGCAATGGCCAGGATAGCCAAACTGTGGAAGGAGCCTCGATGTCCAATGAAAGATGAATGGATAAAGAAGATGTGGTTTATGTATACAATGGAATATTACTCAGCTATTAGAAACGACAAATACCCACCATTTGCTTCAATACCCTCCAGATGGAACTGGAGGGTATTATGCTGAGTGAAGTAAGTCAGTCGGAGAAGGACAAACATTATATGTTCTCATTCATTTGGGGAATATAAATAATAGTGAAAGGGAATATAAGGGAAGGGAGAAGAAATGTGTGGGAAATATCAGAAAGGGAGACAGAACGTAAAGACTGCTAACTCTGGGAAACGAACTAGGGGTGGTAGAAGGGGAGGAGGGCGGGGGGTGGGAGTGAATGGGTGACGGGCACTGGGGGTTATTATGTATGTTAGTAAATTGAACACCAATAAAAAATAAATTGAAAAAAAAAGAATTGCACAAGATTGCACAGTATTAATGGGATAAAATTCAGAAGTTGGAAATACAAACATGCAAGTCAAGAATTTGGGGACAGTCTACACCTGGAAAGCATTATTAACATTAAGTAGCTTAATTTTAAAGAAATAAAATGAAATTATCATGTATAAAACAATAACAACAATAAATGAAGGCAAAGAAAAACTTTTATTTTTTTTTTATTTTTATTTTTTTTAATTTTTTTTTATTTATTTATGATAGTCACAGAGAGAGAGAGAGAGAGGCAGAGACACAGGCAGAGGGAGAAGCAGGCTCCATGCACCGAGAGCCCGATGTGGGATTCGATCCCGGGTCTCCAGGATCGCGCCCTGGGCCAAAGGCAGGCGCCAAACCGCTGCGCCACCCAGGGATCCCCAAAGAAAAACTTTTAAAGCTGAGAAAGAAAAATTATTTTTAAATATAATTGATGATTGACTTGTCATATAAAATACTAATCAGAAGACTATGGAATGCTATCTTCAATGAACCAGCTTAAAATAATTGCTAATTTAGAATTATGTAGCCAGTGAAAATACTGTTTAGTAATAAAGTTATAACAAAAATAATGTTCACACAGTGACAGAGAAATTATAATTGTTTCAATTTGAGACATTATACTTCATTGTTATACATAAGTTATACATTTATACATAATGTTAAACATTTACACAATGTGCATAAATGGAGGAGTTGTGTTTTGCAGTAATGTAAAAACTCTCAAATGTATGATTTTTTATTGTAGTTAAGCATCTGATTATTAATTTCCCTCCATAAACTCAAAATCAGTATAGATATAGAGACTGGCAAACTTTGTCGCTTATCATGTACAACAAAATTTAGTGGCCTGAAACAATATGAATCTATTATTTCTTACAATTATGTGGATCAACTGGATGGTTAAAGATAATTTAGCAGGGGAATTTGGCTCTCCATCATGTGATCTCACATTCTGCTTCAGCATAGACGAAACTTGGTTCTACTGAAGTGGCTGTGTTCTTCATAAGGAAGAGTTAGAGAAAATGTGCCAGGCCTCTTGAAGTCTAGGCTCAAGTCAGACACCGTGGCATTCATAGCACATTCGCTCAGGCAAAGCAGGATATTAGGATGGCTTAAATTCAGAGAAGAAAATTACCTGTACCATGTGATAGTACAAAAGGTAATTTTGCCTTGCAAAAGGTTGAGCATGAGGAGGAATGCAATCAGTATACCAGAAATTATTCTTACTTCCTGGCATTTTTGGCAAAGTAAAATGAAAGGCACTGCACAGTGTAGATCTCATATGTATGGAGGCTGAGAAAATTAACGCCATTCCACCTCAAGTTTAGCATTAGCACAAGTATAGCCATCTCAGGCCCCTGTGAATAAGAGCTGACCTTTACAGGAAAAACCGCAGAACACCCTTGACAGAGAGTCCCATATCAGAATGAGTACAGAGCTTAATGCCCTTGACAGAAAGTCCCATATCAGAATCAAAACAGAGCTCAGAACGCCCTTGACAGAGACAGAAAGTCCCGTATTGGAATGAAAACAGAGCTTAAGAAATTCCTCCACCCCTTCGGAAAATCCCCTAGACCAGTCCATAAAAACCCAGCTGTAACCCCCCTCAGGGTCCAAGTCCCTGCTCCGCTGTGTCGGGTATACTTGGACCCAAGCTCGGCTCCCTGGTGATTTTCTCGGATTCGTAATCTTGGGCACAACAATATGCTCATTTTTTAACAGTAAATATAGCTTTATTATATGATGCAACAGTAGATGCATAGCTTTAAAGGGACCGTTTAAGCCAAGGCAATCACTTTCCTATGTACGAACAATGATCAAAATGAAATTTGAAATTAGAAACACAGTATCATTTACATTACCAGCACTCACAATGAAATACCTAGTTTTAAATCTAATGACTACATATTATATAACTATGGTAGGTTTCCTTACCCTCTGATTTTCCCTTGGATTCAGCATGTTAAAAACCTCAACAGACTATTAGAAGACAGATGGAGAAATACATTACAGATATATACCCTTCTATGCTCTCTGCATTGCCATCATTCTAGCAATTACTCTTTGATTGATGTCACATAGTCACTTGTTTTGGGGGTCAGAAATCTGGTAACACCATTGATTTCCTCTTCAGGCCTATGGGTATAATGGCTTTTTACTGAGGCTACTACCAGAATGTTGCTTCAAATACTTGCTGTCCTTTAAACCTGTACACATCTCTTTAAATTCTCCCTTCATTAAATACTTGTCAAGTAAATCCTTAATTTAAATTAATCATTTTTATTGATAACTGTAATTGATAAACATTTTAAAGCAGTTATTTGAACATTACATTGACATATAAGAAACTTAAAAATCAGTTCATTTAAATCTGAGTACTTTCCTTAAATGTTGGGCTGACCTATGATTTTAATATAAAGACTAAATGTGATTCACTTGTCTTATTTTTCTATGTGTCTTTTTTGTTGTTGTTCTTTTAGGCTTTTTTAAGTAGAATGAAACACAAAATTTGGGGGTGTTTTTACTCCTAGAGAAAAATTGAAAATATTTTAATTTTTTCCTTTGCAAATGTAGGTGTAATTCTTTAGAACAAAAAAGGAAATCAGATATACCACAGACAACATGAAGTCTTGTTTTTATATAGGTCAAGCAGTGACAGAAGGCTAAAACCTGTTAAATTACAGTTAGCATACAATTTAATTCTAAATAGTTGAGGATTTCTCATAGTATTTATTTTCTTACTGAAAATGGCTAACATTGAATTGCTATTTAAAATTTGTGAGATATTCGGGATCCCTGGGTGGCGCAGCGGTTTGGCGCCTGCCTTTGGCCCAGGGCGCGATCCTGGAGACCCGGGATCGAATCCCACATCGGGCTCCCGGTGCATGGAGCCTGCTTCTCCCTCTGCCTATGTCTCTGCCTCTCTCTCTCTCTCTCTCTGTGACTATCATAAATAAATAAAAAATTTAAAAAAAATAAATAAATAAAAAATAAAAAAAAAATAAAATAAAATTTGTGAGATATTCAGATAAAGCCTGAATATTTTGACCTACAATAAAGGGATTGGAAGAAAACTTATTTTACAAAGCATCAAAAATTACTTTAGTAAAAAGATATAGCACCAAAAGGAACATAATATGTTTGCAGTTTCTATTTTTGCTCCATTGTGTAAACTTGTAACATTATTAATGCTTAGGCATTAATAGAGAAATTTTCTTTTCTTAGAGAAATTTCTTAGGGAAATTTTCTTTTCTCAATATAATAGTTGTGAAATAATAGAAATGTATTTGGACATACAATGAAAAAAATGTCTCAAAAGAGTAACATCAAAATAATTTGAATAAAATTTTTAGTGCCAATGAAAGTAATGACCAATTAATAAGATATTATTGAGTATAAGCTTGTAAAATTCGTGTTTATCACTGTAGCACCATAAAAGCTACTCCTATTTCCTTCTCATTGTATATGCACATGTTATTTTCATAGCAATTACAGAATATTAGCAACTTAGAGAAGTACAGATCCTAGGAATATCGTTCTTGATCAAATGCAATTAAACAATGTAGAAGTGATGATACTGGATGGATGAAACAAAACTGTAATGAGAACTATTCTACTAAACAATTAAAAGCCTGACTAGAAAAGTATAAAGGCTTATCTTGGAGAAGCTGTGGGAAAATAGGTACTTCCCTGAATTACTTCTGGGGTTGTTACTTGATACAATCCTTAATGAAGGAAATTTGCTAATATGTAGTAGGAAATATATATGTTTACCATTGAAAGTCCCACTTTTAGGACATTATTCTGAAAATACACATCCAACAGTCCATTAACTGATAAGCAGTAGTTACTCATTGGACCATTATTTATGGTTATGAAATATATAAACCTGTATTCCATGCATAATTAATTGAATAAACCATGCTTCTGACAGACAAGTAATTTTAAAAAACATTGACAGTAATCTCTATTAACTGACATTATTTCCATAATGTTTTGCTAACTGAAAATAGAAAGTACAAAAAAGTATGTATAGTAGGGTATAGTTTGTATAAGAAAAATAAAATAACATGTGAATATATCTCCCTATTTTTTCCCCTAAAAGTAGCAGAAAAAGAATAATGCAGAAAGAAATGAGAATGAGTACCTACGGAGGGGTAGATGGATATATTAGGTTATTAATGTTAATATTTTTATTTTCTTTTTTCTTAATGGCTTTTACTTCTTTATAGTTTGGCTGAATCTACTGACAGAAATAGAGTAGGGCTATAGAATAAACATAGGGTTCATATAGCATTACATGGGCAGCCCGGGTGGCTCAAGTTTAGTGCCGCTTTCAGCCTAGGGCGTGATCCGGAGACCAGGAATCGAGTCCCACATTGGGTTCCCTGCATGGAGCCTACTTCTTCCTCTGCCTGTGTCTCTGCGCCGCACTCTCTCTCTCTCTGTCTCTGTGTGTGTGTGTGTGTGTGTGTCTCATGAGTAAATAAATAAAATATTTTTTTTAAATAGCATTACATGACTGGGCCTTATATAATTTTGAAATAGGACACTGAAATATCTGGGTTAAAAAGTGAAAGGGAAAGGTTTTTGTCTAATCCTCATATAATGACTCTTGATTCAAAATTAGTAATTTGGTGAAATGTGATTCTCTTTGAAGCAATTCAATATTATTTTGCTGTATGTTCAGCAAGTTTTCAGAAACACTTCAAATACTTCATGACTGATTATACACTTACCATTCTATTTTGAGATGTTGATAATCAGGGAAAAGAGAAAAGGTTAAAATTTATCAGTGACAAATACAAAAAAGTGCATAGCTGTAAAACTCTTGTAATAAAAAATATTAAAGTACAACTGTTACTTTGCATATTAATACATCTTAGAAAACATTCTCCTGAAGATGAACAGCAGGAATGTGAGTCTAATCTCAAGATATTCAACTTTTGTATAACTCCAAATGGTGCAAAATACCTAATTTGATAAGAGTCTTAATGAAATGTTATAAAAAGAAATTAACTTTGTAAAGTCAATTTCTTACTTAGAGAAATGCACAAATGTATTATGAGTTTCAGTAGACTGTATTAATATAAGTTTCCTATGTAGCTTTTTCCTTCATAGAGACAGAATGAAAGATTTCTCTTTTAAGGACTTTAAATAATTACTTCAAATCTCCTATTTTTTTTTCTCAAATAGAATTGAGATATGTCCACTAATTAATGTATAATTAGTACTGCCAGAATACCAATTTTACACATATTCTGGATTTTACCTATTTGTTTTCACCTTTCCTGGTACTTCCATCATTGTATTTCATGTTGTTTGTATTATACAGAATGAATGTAAGTGGTACTTCAAACTTGAACATTGAATGAAACTTTTTATTTTTATTTTATTTTATTTTTTTAAATATTTTATTTATTTATTCATGAGACACACACACACACAGAGAGAGAGAGAGGCAGAGACACAGGCAGAGGGAGAAGCAGGCTCCATGTAGGGAGCCCGATGTGGGACTCAAACCCGGGACTCCAGGATCACACCCTGAGCGGAAGGCAGATGCTCAACCACTGAGCCACCCAGGAATCCCCCTGAATGAAACTTTTTAGCATAGATAGCTGGTCTAGATTCTTTAGCCTTAATAGGATTTTTTTTTAAGTAGACTAGGTTAGAGTTTGTATTATTCATATATCTGATTTATCTCTTCTCATCAGGTTATTTAGAGCATCACCCTATAAGTATCTAAGTTGAAAAAAACAATAGCAAAAAAAAAAAAAAGAAGAAGAAGCAAGTCCTTTTAAATCTGGTCAGTAACTTTTACTTTATTTATGTTTCCACATGATACTCTGAATAAATAACTTAAAATTTTATCTGATTTATTTTTAAATATATGTATTCATACCTTTCAATGATGTATCTAAATTATTCTTGTATTTATTTTTATTCTATGTTATGTAGCTTTAAAGAGATTCAAAAGGTATTGGAGATGTAACGTTATTTTAAGAAACCTATCTTTTATTTTTTTTAAAAAGATTTGTTTATTTGAAAGAGAATGAAAAAAAGAGAACATGAGCAGGGGGAGGGGCAGAGGGAGAAGCACATTCCACGCTGAGTGGGGAGCCTGATGGGCCTGGATACAGGGCTCCATTCTGGGACCTGAGGACCATGACCTGAGCTGAAGACAGACACGTAACCAACTGAGCCACCCAAGAAAGCTCTCTTAAAAACAGATTGTATTAGTAAGTATAATGACTAGAATTGTGATATTTAGGCATATAGAAGTAAGAAACTAAAGATTATCTCCAACAAAGAAATGAAAATATGCCAAGTAATTCAACAGACCCAAATAGTAGACACAGAGCCAGGAGAAAATTTAACAGGAAATCATATGTCAGTCAGGGCAGTGTTGCACTTATGAAGTGTCATAAAAAAAAAAAAATCCCCTTATTTGGCTGACTACACCTTCTTCCACCCTGAAAATATTTGTTTTCTAAACTCAGACCATTAGGAATTTTGCTATTTGAAATGATATCAGTAGGGTATAATTCCACTTTAAGCTGGAGGATCTAAGTCACTTTGACACAGAGAAGCACTTCAATTTATAACCCAGGTGCAAAGCTTTAGATAAAAGTTTTCTGGATATGCCTTCCCATATTTTTCCTTAACTTTGTAGTTTCCCAAGAAAACACATCTTGGGTTCACTTTGCAATACAGGCCAGATGGTGACTTTCTACACAGGCTTTGCTGTGAGTCCTGCCTCATTTAAATTTTATCTAAACTTCACCCTTTCCTAAAAACCAGTTATTATATTTTCTCCAAATTTTTGTGAAGTAACTCTTGGTTCATCTGGTTTGAAATCTCCCACTTTGAAATAGACCAATATACTTTACATTTTTAGGCTAAAAATTTGTTCCTGATAGTTTTAGTTTAATCAGGCTAGGACAGAAGTAAGCTATTAATAAAAATGGGCAAAAGAGCTTTTGGTAGCTTCCAATGTGATAAACCTTAGGTGAGTGACATAGTAGAGAAATACTAATAAGAATGCATAACACTAGTAATTTAGAAATTTGAAATATTTTAATTAAATGAGAAAATCTATTTTTGGCCTTGAATAAAATGGCATTTATAATATAGATCAGGAAATATGAAGTGATATGAATTAGAAATGGGAATATAGGATAACCTAGTATAAAATTTTGTACTCTGTGAAACTTTCACAAAACAAGTATATTCTGGATTAATACCCAGTGTGTTTATATAACTTAAGAATAGTGCATTGTATATATATATATATATATATACACACACACACACACATATATATATACACATCTTACAAGTTATATTCTATGTATCAAGCTTGTTGTCTTTTTCTTGCTTGTCTTTTATATTGTTTCATATAACATATATATTTTAGAACTAAAAGATGATAAATGAAGCTTCCCAAAGTATGTTTTTGTTAGTAGTTTCTTTTTTAAAAAAATATTTATTTATTATGAGAGACACAGAGAAAGAGGTAGAGACATAGGCAGAGGGAGAAGTAGGTTCCATCCAGGGAGCCTGATGTGGGTCTTGATCCCAGTACTCCAGGATCATGCCCTGGGCCAAAGGCAGATGCTCAACTGCTGAGCCACCCAGGTGTCCTGTGTTAGTAGTTTCAAAAGTACTCTTAATTTTATATGTTCACCTGGCAAAACAGAGACAATGTAAAAATAATGTTGGCCCCAAAATGGGCAGCTCTGGAAGAGGCAGTAATTGTAGATCTCTCTTTCTTTCTTTCTTTCTTTCTTTCTTTCTTTCTTTCTTTCTTTCTTTCTTTCTTTCTTTCTTTCTTTCTTTCTTTCTTTCTTTCTTTCTTTTATCTCTTTCTTGCACTTACTCTTCTCTATATTAGTAATTATTAGTATTTGATAGTTGCTTTTTAGTAAAACATGTTGCATGCCGTCTGTGTTTCATAATTCCAGGAAATGAATGGGCCCATGGCCAATGATTTATATATCTTGATTTGATATTGTGGAATCAAACTGTATATGATCAGAGAGCTGTTTTTGGTAAATGTGTGAGTCTGTACAGGCTATATGGAGGACTTGGAGGGGGATACTGATTTCAGTGATCAATGTGGCTTAATAGAGAAGAAAGTGCATGTAAAGAGTTGAGAAAAATAAATTACAAGTGTGCTATAAGATATTCAGAATAAAAATGCAGAGGGAGAGAGAACAGAGCCTAGGGCACTTAGATTCATTCCCACTCTGAAACCATGGATTCTTATTGGGTGTTGTGGAAACTCAAACTGTATTTTTTTTTAGAGAACTCCAGGGAATCTTTTTTTTTTTTTTTTTTTTATTCAAGTAAAATTTTAATGTCTTCAGTCAATACAACTGAAAATGTAGTGTTTTTTTTTTTTTTTTGGTTTTGTTTTGTTTTTTGTTTTTTTTTTATTCAAGTAAAATTTTAATGTCTTCAGAACTCCAGGGAATCTTTATACACTGTCCCAGGTTGGGAGCTAGGCAGGAAAATTTTCAGAAGATACATATATCTAGTTCTGTGTATGGAGAATTGCAACATGTATTGGAAGATTTAAACTATACTTTCAAAAGTACTTTCTTTTTCTTATTTTTGTACTTTGGTTTTATTTAAAAATTCTGACATAAATATATACATTAATTAAGCAGAGAAAAGATATGCTCTAAGTAGAGAGGAAAACTTAAAGCTGTGGCCACATAACTGTATGGAAGTCAAAGTGTAATAACTGTAGGCTATACTGGAAAGTATCTTTGCCCAGTGGTATCAATGTTTTAATGACGGCCTTTAGGTTTGTTTGTTTTTTTTTTTTTAAGATTTTATTTATTATTCATGAGAGACACACAGGGAGAAAGAGGCAGAGACACAAGTAGAGGAAGAAGCAGGCTCCACGCAGGGAGCCCGACGTGAGACTCGATCCTGGGTCTCCAGGATCACGCCCTGGGCTGAAGGCGGCGCTAAACCGCTGAGCCACCTGGGCTGCCCAGGGGCCTTCAGTTTTTATATAAAGTGAGTTGGGGAAACATTGTAAATCCGTTTTTGAGTGAAAGAGAGGTCTGTATTTATATATTAGGTGAGCTTTAATGCTGTATTGAATGACCTTTATAGGAGCAAGAGTAGTACATGAGTGAGGAATTGCTTCTGGCTTGAACCAGAAAGGCAGCAACACATTGAGCTAATAGCATTCTGAGTACAATTTGGAAATGGAGGTAGTAAGGTTTCAGGTAGATTGGATAAGTCATGAGAGAAAAAGGTCATGGATGCTAATGACTCTAAATGTGTATTTCCACATTACACATTTTATCTGAACTTAGATTCACATTTTTTACTATATATGCTCAAGTAAAAACATTTAAAAAATGAAAATGATGATGTTATTTATGGATAAAAGTACAAAGGCAAAGAAACGTTTTTGAAAAATATCAAACTGATTACTGGTTCAATTTGTGGTGGAGAGGACGAAGAAAAGAAAATTATATTCTTTACTATTTTAATATTTAAAAGTTTTTATTGCATTATTAAAATGAAGAATAGAACACTGCTAGTTTCCTCATTTAGAGAGTATCAGTGCAAACATTCTATTATTTAAAGTATCTATTTATATCTATGTCTATTTAAAAATCTATGTTCAACTATATTAAACATGCTAAGATACCCACCACGTTATTTAAAATATTCATAAATGTTCTTTGGTTTTCACTAATATACTTTGTGGAAGTATTTTAATTAGATTAATTTTGCTGTAAATGAATAACATTGATCAAAAATGGTATTTTCATTCTAGCAAAATTATATATGCATTTATGATTTTTATTTGTAGATTTTGAGACAAATTGAATATCAACATTTCATAGAGTTTCAACAACTGAGATCATGCCACTAACCTCACCTTTAAGAGAATATTTACTTATTTCTTGCAGTTATAATTTTACCTTAGCAAAAATAAAAATAATTTTTTTCTGGTCTGTGATAAAGAATGAGCTGTAATGTAGACCAATATAGCAAGACACTCATGTAATTCTCTGAAGAGGTCATTGATTTAGCTTGTCTCTTTGGATTAAATATAATTAAAGGTTTCAAGAAACCCTTAATTCGGGGATCCTCAGAAGTAGAAAACTGTGTCCACACTAGTTTCTGTATGTTTCAAATGAGAAAATACCTAACCAGAATTGTTTGCAAGATCATATCATAAGACAGTGGAGTATAAAATAGAAGTATTGAGTGCCTTAGACATATATGCTTACATAGTCTGGCAGTGTCTTTTCATACTCTGACTGGATGCATTAAGCAGCTTGTATTAATCAGGTTTCTCCCAGGAGTCTGAATCAATAAGGATAGATATATACAATTGGTTCTTGGTTCATATAATTATAGAGGCTGAGAATTTCTGAAATCTGCCATCTGCAAGCTGGAGACTCAGGAAAGATAGTGGTGTAATCCAGTCTGAATCCAAAGGCCTGAGACCCAGGGGGAATTGATGGTGTAAATCCTATGGTAGGGCAGAAGAAGACCTATATCCTGGTTCAAGCAGGAAGGCAGGAAGACAAAGGGGCGATTTCTTCCTTTATCTTTTGTTCTATTCAGGGGCTCAAGGATTGAATGATGCCCATTCACACTGGGGAGTGTAATCTACTTTATTAAGTTCACTGATTGAAATGCTAATCTCAATGGAATCAACTTCACAGACCCAGAAATTATGTTTAATCTGGACACCCTGTGGCTCAGGCATATTGACACATAATATTCGCCATCCCATAGCCATACATTCTTTTTCTGTATAGTTGAAAGTAAAGCAGACTTGAATAGAAGGCAAGTGATCTGAAGTTGTCTTTTGGTGAGATCAACTGGATCACTGTCATTGACCAAAACTACTGGAAACCATATAAAAATGGAGGAGTTTCAGGATAGGCCAGAAGAGAAGGGATGATGTAAGTATGATGAAATATTGGCTAGAGTAGAATGAAACAATGCAAGCTTAGAATTTATGTCCCTTCCAGTGCTATGATAAAAATGGATTGCTGGATCTATCAACTAAAAGAGAAGAGGTGAGAAAATACTAATCTGATAAGGTTTCCTTTGAATTAAATGAAAAAAAGAAACAAAACCAGCTTATATAATTAACTTTAATATAGGTGCAAAAACAACTATATGGGGGGGGGAATGTCTTAAAATAGAAATTGATTATCATTAAAAATAATAGGGGTGTGTGTGTGATTATGTATATCTGTACAGGTATAAAGATAGATATTTCACATCAGAGCATATAATCGGTAAAGTTTTATTAAACATGTTTACATACATATTCTCTGAATCCTTTGTTGACTATTTGTTATATAAAGCTCTTAAATCTAGCTAGAGTATGCATTGTTATTAGATATAATCTATGCATCTTATTCACTTTTTGCAATTATCTTCTTATATCACTACTGCTTATTGAATAATCAATACAGTTCTCACTTATTCTAGATGTTTATTTGTAATTCTATTTTAAATTGTTTATTCTGGTTCATTTTTTCTGTTATTTTTCTCATGCAGAAAATCCAGTGATTTGAAGGTGTATAATTATCATTCATTTTAATGTTGTCACTCATATATTCTCTATTTTCTTGGATTTAACTTCATAGATAAGATTCAAAACTAGTTTTCAAGTTACTATCTAAGAATTTAGGACTGTAAGTCGAATTATAATCGTGCAATGAACTCAAGAACATTGAAGTCTATGTTAGATCTTATACACAACTACATATGTTTTATTATTTTTACAAGACTTCCTTTTCTGTTTCTCATTTATTCCTCCACATTTTTTTATTGAAAAAATTCTGTATAGAAATTTTTATGATAGACATTATGCTAGGCTCTGAGCACACAATGTTGAGCAGATATAGTTCAGGTTCTGATGCGATTCCAGTCTAGGGAGAAAGGTATAATCACACTAAATTACTAATTGAAGTATAATTACAAACTGTGATGATGTAAAGAAAAGGAATAAAGTTCTATAAGCGTATATAACAAAGACTCTTACCTATACTGGTGAATAAGGAACAGCTTCATTAAGAAACTGATGATCCCTAAGACCTAAAGAAAGATTAAAAATAGATTAGTTGAAGGAGGGAAAGGTGTTTTTAAGGTGTGTGTCCTGTGGTCCTGTGCAAGAAATGATGGGATTAAAAAGCAGAGAAAAAGGTCAATATGAGGCAACTGATTGCTATTTATACATAGATGTAGCTCAGGCATATATCACAAAAGGCTTTGTACCCATTGTGAGTGGAAATGATTGTCAGCTAAGTCTAAGAGTAATCTGTTCAGATTTGCATTTTGAGAGCATCACTTAATATATAGTGCAAAGAACATATTAGGAAAAAAAAAAAAAACAGGTGATACAGAGAGACCAGTTTATGGTTATTGCAATTGTCCAAACAAATGCATTGGTAACTTGGATTAATAATACTTATATTTTTTGTAATAAATAACTTTTTGATATATCAGCAATTTTGTTGCATAAACTCATATTCTGTACTATTTAATATAATATTTTTCATATTATTATTTTCCTACTGTTTTAACATTTTCAGAGTTTGAATTATCAAATATATTAGTATCATTAACTATTTCCTTATAGTGAAGTTTTTTCCAATATGAGGTATGTTTTAAGTTTTCAAAAATAAACATTAAAACTTTAATTTTATTTAAGTTTTAAAACTAATTTTTAAAAGTTTGAATATAGTTGACACACAATGCTACCTCAGTTTCAGGTGTATAACATAGTGTTTCAACATCTCTGTACCCTATAGATACTTACCAAGATACTTACCTTCTGTAACCATACAGTACAATATTTGATTTATAGAAAAATTGTGGACATAGTACAGAGATTACTCATATATCTCACACTCAGCTTCCTCTAACCGTATCTGTCACAATGAATATACCCATATCAATATTCTTTATATTTCTTTAGTTTTTAACTAATGTCCTTCTTATGTTGCAGAATTGTATTAAGATAAGAACACCATATTTCTAATTCTAAATCCTGGTTTCTTAGACTTTACCCTGTGGCAGCTTCACAGATTTTTCTTTTCCTGATGACCTTTAAAGTCCTATTTTGTAGAATGTTCCCCTGCTGAGATTTCAGTAATGTTTTTCTCATGATTAGACTAGGGTTGTGGGATTTTTGGAGGAAGACCACAGAGGTAAAGTATCATTCTTAATGCATCATATCATGAGTACATACTATCAACATAACTGTATCACTGTTGATGTTAACCCTTCTCACTTGTCTGAGGTAGGGTTTACCAAGTTTCCCTACTTTAGAGTTCATTATTATGCTCCAACTTTTCAAAGGAGGCATATCTACATAAATTAATTGGAATTATTTTGCACAAGACAATTGTCCATAGTCCCCAAGGTATTTGTTTTCTAGATATTTATTAATATCAGTGTGGAAAAGTTACATTCATTTCCTAGGACTGCTGTCATAAATTCCCACAGACTTGCCATCTTAAAATAATAGAAATGTATTCTCTCAAAGTTCCGAGGCCACAAGTTTAAAACCAAAGTGTGGGCACACCCACAGTAGCTCTGATACCTTTAGGGAAGGATCCTTTCTTGCTTTTCCACCTTTGGTGGCTCCTAACATTCCTTTGTACTTCTTGGCTTGAAGTTGTATCATTCCAGTCTCTGCCTTCTTTTTTTACATCACCCTCTCTTTGTCTCTGTGTGTCTCTTCATAATCTTTCTTTTTCTTAGAAGTATAGACACCAGCCATTGGAAATAGGACCCATCATCTTGAAAAAAAAAAAAAAAAAAAAGGAACTAGAACTCCTCCTAAATCCAGGATGATTTCATCTTGAGATCTTAACTACTTAAATCTGTGAGACTTTATTTTCAAATAAGGTTACATTTATGGGTACTAGTGTTTAGAACTTGAATATACCTTTTAAAGGACATAATTCACTGTACTCATAGACAAACATTTTGTAATTGGGTTATAATATAATGCTAGTTTATTTATTCTATGGCTCAAATTGTTCCAGCTTTGGAAATTGAGAGCTCTTTCAGCTATGTCACTTTGACCTAACCTCATTAGTATGGGGCTTTTTTCCAGCAGTATCTGGATTTCTGACAGTATAAGATGGTCCAGGCTAAAATTGTGTATTCCTCTAGTCCTAGAATCAAACATTTCTTCAAGGAATTCTGGTTTATTTTACTGGAGAATGGTTTTGGGAATCAAGACATGCTAGGTGTGCTGTTGTTGCTTCTGGGTCCTTTCTGATAAGGATGCAGGAGATTATATGTGTGCATACTAACCTTTGTATAAACACATAACTGTAATTATTTCTGTATATAAACATCAGTGTATATATTATACTGAAAATGAATTTATACTAATGTCTCCAAGTCTGTTGTAATACCATATGGATCATTCTAGCTGTCTCACTTTGCTTACCTGTAACATCCCACTCAAACAGTGGAAAAACCTGGGTCCCACCATCTGCCATCAATTTACTTAATCTTTCAGTTCTAGTAATATACGTGCTTGTGGCTTTAGAAATTTTAACTTATACCCAGTTTTAAGTATTTTAAAGTCATATTGTTAAGAAGATAGTCTTCTAGAGAGCTTCTTCATCTAAAAGGCATGGATACACCAACTAAACAATTAGCAGTGCCATGAAAATTTGCTAAAATACCACACCCATGTCATTTTCATCACCACTACCACTATCACCACCAGGGACTAAAACAGAACTTAGATTACCCCATACCTGGCTTCCATATTAATATCACTCAATCAAGAGAAGATTCAGACCCATTAATTCATGGCAGATAAACTACATAAAATATAACTATCAATGTTCAGAGCCTTGCCAATTTCTAGCGTACGGCTAATTGCATTTTATTGTCATACCTAATTTGCCAATTACCACCATGTTCCAGAAATCTTTATCAATAATAAGCTCTTAGTACCTGCATACTAATCCCTATGTATTTCTGTATATTCCTTCTTCTTATCTAAACACCTACATCTCTTGAACTTCTAGCACTTTTGTTTTATGCCCTCTGAAACTGACATACTATCAGAGAAAGAGCCTCCAATAGTCCTAACAGCTTGTGTAAGTTTTTCTTTTTCTGACTTGAATTAGTAAAGCTAGACCCTCCTTAGGAGACGTGACCTCTCTTGAACAACTCCCATATAACCTCATACTCAGGCTGGAAGTAGTTTAGCTTCCTCCTAATTGCTATTTGCCATTTTAGACTAGTTTCCTTCACCCATTTCTAAAAATACTAAATTTAGAATTTTATGATTAAAATATAACTCAAAACTTTTTCTCTTTGCAGTAATATGCAGGTATTTTGACCACTTCTCCTTACTTCTCTAAGACAGTTGCTCTCTGTGCCTAACTCAAATTGTGCTTTTGTCAGAGTTCTTGGTGATTCTAACGTCATGGCACCTGTTCCAATACCATATACTCTCAACTGATTGCCCTCTTCTCCTGGATTTATATTCTACTCCCTTCATTGGCAGCTTGCTTTCCATACCATATCCTTACCATAACCAGTAATTTCAAATTTAACATATATATCAGCCAGTGTTTTAAAGATAATATTCTTTGAACTCCATTCTTTATATTTGGTATGCATAAATTTAGAATACTATTTTCTTAGTGAACATTATCTTTTTTTTTTTTTGAACATTATCTTTTATCTTTATGCTAAATGTACCATTTTCTCCAGCGGTGTTTCTTAACTAACACATTTGGTCTGATATTAGTATAACTATTCAGTTACTGACTCAGGAGATATCTAAAAATGTTCTGAACTTAACATGTATAAACTAAAATATTGCTCTTCCTATATATATTCATTCATTCTAAGTTTCTACCATCTTAATGCCAACTCTACTCTTCATCACATCACATTTTTAGGGATTTGTTTCTCTATTTTAGCAAATTCTATTAGTTTAATGTTGTGTGTGTGTTGGGGGGACACAATCCCTTGCCACCTACACGGTTGCCACCCTGTATGAGTTCACTGCACATAGTCTGCCAAATGGATTATATCAGTAGTATCCTAACTAGTATTCCAGCTGTAGCCTTTGTCCCCTCTAGACTGTTCTCAAAAAGAGATAACTAAAGTCATCGCGTTAAAATTAAGACTAGTTATGTGACTTTCCAACCCTCTCTGAGTATATGATGAATTTCTTACTTTCTATATTTATTTTTCTTCATGCTCCTTAGTACCTTAGACACTGTAACATTGTGTTTTTGTGTGTGTGCATGCACATGTCTGTATGCATTTATTCATTTCCTCACTCTCTAAAGTGCAAAGTTCGTGAAACATGAACAGAGAGTTTATTCTGTTTTATTAACTCTTATTGGTACAAAGAACAAGGGCTGGTGCATATTAAACACTCAAAAGTATATATTGAATGAATAAATGATGGCCTCTACTTCTCTGGTGAAGGACAAAGATATAGGTTCTGTTGGCAGAAGTAGGCAATTTCAAAACATAAATTAATATATCATTATTCTCTAATTCCCCACAATAGTTGTTTTCTTAATAACATACAATTTAAGTCTTGAGAAAAAAAAAACATACATTTAATTATTTGTTTAAGGACGAACATTGGTAATACAATGATCCCTATGCAATTCCCTTCCTTATCTCTTAAAATATAATGAAAGCTAGAAGCATACTAGTGCATTAAGTATAAAGAGAAGGCTCTCATAAGAAGGCTGTATTCTGGCAAAATAAATTTATTGGTAAGGGCAATTATTTAAACATATATTAAACATATATATTAAACATATATAATCTGATGTACAGATTTAAAATGTGAATGATAAATTCTTAATGTTGTATTTCAAAAAAATATTTACTAAGTGACTTAATTGAAGTTTAAAGCCTAGAACAACAAAATGAACTGCCACTTACTGAATTATAGATAACCAAGAAGTGTCTTTAATGATGAGATTAAAAATAAGATCAGGGTAAAGCAATTATGCCTGTATTACAGTTTAGGTGGAAATTTAGAATCTGAACATATGCTCTGATAAAAGAAAATATTGTAAAGAACCATAAATTAGGAGACCAACAATCAAAGAAAAGTTATCTACATTAATTTATCCTTGGTTTATTTTAATGGAACTAGCTATTTCCCTAAAATAACTTGTTTCATTTTTCATATTCTTAAAGATTACTCAGCCAGCAAAATTTGATAAGGTAGACTACTTACTACTCACAAATTTATCCTTCTGTCAAATATTTATTGATTTTATAGTATGTCACAGATATTAGAGATGCTAATGTTTTTAAGGTGAGCTATATTTTGTTTACATGGATTCAGTTATGAGTCTTTTGAACTGCCCAATGCAATTAAAATGAAAACTATTGAGAAAGTGTTTATTGCTAAAACCAAAAGCATGCGATTCAACAGGAGATTCAAAAATGAGGATTCAGCAATATCCTCTTCATTTAGAAAAAGGAATTTTAAAGGTATTGGAAAAGCATAATGCATTTGGGGAATGGCAAAATTGATGCATTTGTTTCCCTAAATAAGTAAGCCTAAATGTGGAAGGAAAGGGAAGTCAGGATATTTTATAGTTTGGATTTTTATTGCACATGTAAGCCATTTAAGTTTCTATGTAAATAAAAAAGCAGCCATAAGACATGATTATATTTTTTAAAACAGCCATTTAATTTTAAAAGGTAACGTGTCTGTTTTCAGTGAACATACTTTTTCATAACATTTAATATCCTCACAAGGCATCAGCAATGCTTAGAGGGCAGATGCCTCTCATGCTATTTTTAATGAAAGTGTGGCCTTCCAAAGGTGCAAGTGGCCTCATAGAAAAGGTACCTTAGAAAAGGCGCATCTTAGAAAAGGGACCATCTCTTTCATGGTCACCTGTGTTCTACATGAGCTAACAGTGAGAAGAAAAGATAATTTCCTAAGTAATTCTACAGAAGAGCAATGAACGTTATGAAAAAGAATTAAGGAGTCTCTCCCTTAAGGGGTGCCTGGGTGGCTGAGTCGGTTAAGTGTCTGACTCTTGGTTTTGGCTTAGGTGCCTGTTACCTGGCATACAAAGTCCTGTTCTACAGATGGCTCATGCACAATAGAGACAGAAATTCACAAAGAGGAAACTTAAAAAAAAAAATTTGGAAAATGAGAGAGACAACATAAAAGTTATTGGTCCATATCAACTTGGAGTAGTTATAAAAACGATTAGTTCCTGATTTTACTCCTTAGGAAGGGTTCCTTTACTAATTGTTTCTGGATCCTGGTTTTGCTTTTTGAAAGGTGTCTTCTTGTCTGTTAGTCATGTTTATATTTGTGTTGGGTATCATAGATGCCTACATATGATCAGTGTATGTTTGAAAACCCATATGTTTAAAAATACAAATGCTTTGGTTTTGTTTGTTTGCTTGTTTTTCTTTTTATTATGGCTTATCTTTCCTTTGAAAATGCAATTAACTTTTTTAAAGGTTCTATTTATTTATTCATGATAGACAGAGAGAGAGAGAGAGGCAGAGACAGGCAAAGGGAGAAGCAGGCTCCATGCAGGGAACCCAATGCAGGACTCGATCCCGGGACTCTAGGATCGTACCCTGGACCAAAGGCAGGCGCCAAACCGCTGAGCCACCCAGGGATCCCTGAAAATGCAATTAATTAAAGAATTACCAGGCATTTTGTGATCTATTCATTCCTTGTCAGTTCCCTGTGTCAGTTAACTCACCAGTTTTCTATTAGACATAATTCTTAATCTATAATATTTTGATTATTTACTCCATGCTTCTCAATTATGGTAATGATAAAAAGTCCTTGTCACAGTAGCCTAGGTGGAAAGACATCATTTATTTTTGTACCCTGGCTGATTTGATCTTTGCTCCAATACTTCTATGAGGATTCTGACTTTCACCTTTCCCCATTCAATATTTGTGATCATTCTGACTTATTGGAAACCTTTGGTGCTAAAGGGGAGTTACTAAACTAGTACTGGTGGGCCAGATCCATCCTTGCATATCCTTTTGCAAATAGCCTTAATACTTTTTCATTACAACCGTAGATTGTATAGATTGTATGAAAATCTCCACAGGGGATCCTGGGTGGCTCAGCAGTTTAGCACCTGCTTTTCAGCCCAGGGGATGATCCTGGAGTCCGGGATCAAGTCCCGCATCAGGCTGCCTGCATGGAGCCTGCTTCTCCCTCTGCCTGTATCTCTGCCCGCCGCCGCCCTCGCCCCTCATGAATAAATAAATAATATCTTAAAAAAAAAAAGAGAAAAGAAAATATCCACAGACAGATGAACACAATAAGAAAGAAAAAAATGAGGATAAATTTAAATTTATAGTGATATTTTATTCACCAAAACAAGGGAATGTGATTGGAGAATTTATTTCATTTAGAAAGTGACTTTTGATATTGAACCTTTAAGGGAATTTAAAATTAGGCTTAAATTTCTCTCTGAATAAATACACATAGAAATCTTTTGATAGTTTCAAAGATTTATACTGAAACTTGTAGCATCTTTGCATTCAACTTGTGTTATTGAAATAACTATACTATTTGATGTCATTGTAGAACCATTGATACATAGTAGACTATGCAGTTGATCATGTTTTTGGATGGGCAATTGAATAGTGAATAGATTGTCTGCCTTGGGAGCCAAGTAGGCTTAGTGAAATTACCTAATTAATTAATGACTATTTTGTGGGTTTCTAATGTAAAATATACACTGAAAATCAGGGATACCAAGACAACATATAAAAGAACAGTAGAAAGTAAGGAGAGATAAAGATTGCAGATTCCTTCTCTGGTTGTATAGTCATATTCCTGGTATCTTTTCTATTCAGAGTATTACTTTTTATATGAAACAAGCTTCAGTTTTTTAACACTTGTGGCATCTATCTACCTTCTTCAGTTTTATTCCCTAGAAAATAAATAGTGCTTTACTTAAAATTTGGGAAACATAAACTAGGTAAAATTCATTATCCTTTTTCCTTTTTCTTGGCAACAGGCACAGAAACAGCAGGAAGATGTTCACTTTCTGTCTTCCATGGCATATGTTTCACAAGGGCAGATACCTACAAAAAACAGGGGTTTGCAGTTGTGATTCCCTGACTGTATTTGGGTGGATTTGTCTACCAGGTGCTAATATTTACATCTTGGCACTCAAGCTACATTCAGATATAAGCAATGCTTCAGTAATGTAATTGTGGCTTCTATCTGATTACTCTTTGGCCTTACCTGTCAGACTTCAGGAGAGGAAGGGAGATGCTATACTGATTTTATACACACCACATACTTAAATTTATTCATTATGTATTTAGACCATAATAATTTTTCAAATTAATGAATATAAAGCTAAAATTCATATTTATGTCTATTTTTATAATTCTAGTAAAATAAACTATGAATATAATATAAAATATTAACTACTATTAGACTTAAAATGGCAGTAATAAAAACTTGTCTTTTACTGCCATAGTTTTCATCCCTAGTTCACACATGCCAGAGACCATAATTCTCAAGTCCTCTTGCTGTTCCTTTTGATATTATCAAATAGCATTTGATATTAATTTATCAATTTTTTCATTATCTTTTGGCATTTAATGGAAGATGAAAGTTAAACTATGTCACTCACACAGACACCTAAACATATCCACTTATACTCTTCCCATAATGTCGATAGAGTTACAATCTTGATTAATGAACTGTTAATGATAATTTTGACTAAAGCTATTCGTAATTGAGTATCATAGCTTAATGAGTAATAATTAAATTTTGAATTCTATTCAGTGATGCAATTAAGTTTTTGTGATCACTTATTCTCCATAGTTTTTAACAAAATTTAAATTCTCCTTTGAAGATATTTAACCCATAAGGTGTTCTGCCCACTTTTACATAGTGGCATGGCTCTTGGAGGCTCTCATATCTCTGTTTTCATCTAGATATGTTTTCTTTGAGCCTGACCCAGCCTAATAATGTATCTATCCATCACCTTTATCTTGGGACTTCCTATACTCCTGTTCCTTTACTAAGTAGGCAATATCTTGAGTGTCATACCTTTTTTCAAGGTGATATATTGGAGTACATTCCTTAGGAGTTGGCTTTAAAAAATTCATGGTGGGTGGCAGGGGGCGGGTGGGTAAGTATAATGTGACTTTTTAGAAAATTATGCTTTTTTAAGATTTTATTTATTCATGAAAGACACAGAGAGAAAGAGAGACGCAGAGACAGAAGCAGGCTCCATGCAGGAAACCCAATGTGGTACTTGATCCCAGGACTCCAGGATGATGCCCTGAGCCAAAGGGAGACGCTCAATTGCTGAGCCACCCCGGCATCCCAATTATGTCATCTCTTTCTTCACTGTTGAATAGGAAGTAATGTGAAAGCCTTCATTGTTTTCTAGCCTCAAAAGTGACTACTGAGAAACATAATTTTTTTAGGCATTTTATATTTGTTCTTTCTTTTTTCTTCTTTTTGTCTTCTCACTTTTCAAGAACTTCTCTTGAAGGTTGGTAAAACTTTGTGATGGTATGTTATGGAGTATGTTTTCGCATTCATTGATTTGGGAATTTAACTGGTCTTTTAAATCTAGAATTTTCTTTCTCTTTGATAATTTAGTTTTTCTTTGAACTTTTCTCCTCAATTCCCCTCAATTTCCCCTCAATTTTTCTTATTCTATAATTGGATATTAGACCACTCCTCTTTTTATATGTATATTTTTGCTTTGCCATTTTTAGTTCTACTTTCAGGGATATGTAGTTAGCATTATTTTCTCACACTTTGATTATAAAATAAATCTGCCATCATTCTGATAGCATAAATACAAAAATAATGGTTTTTATGCTATCATTGTTGAGAGGCAAGAAATTATTATAGAAAAAAATCAGCAGTTATTTAGTGATATATTGATCTTTTGTGGACTCTTGCATAAGCTACATTGTAATGTGACTTCTCTTATTCTTAGCCTCTCATAAATGAGGTTATTTTTCAGTCTTCTTTCTTTGAATTTAACTTCCATATTTTATGTTCCTTTATCCTATTTTTTAAATCTGTATTTTTATATTGAGAATTTTTGTCAAATATTTTATGATGGTGGCTGGCTGCTCCTATATGAGTGAGGCATCTAAGATGTGATAGGCATTTCTATGCACAGTCAGGATTTGCCAACTGATAGGCTGACATAAGCTAAGTGAGTGAGTGGAATCCAAGTCATTCCTTTAGGCAGAGCCATATAAGTCAGTATCATTAGATCATTCACTTGATATATCCCTCGTTTTAATGAAGTATCTCTCTGGTCCTGTGCTTCTTGTTGAATTTCTATTTTATGCTCTGTCCTACATTTATATGGCAGTTGAGATATTTCATTTTGCTGTGTGTTGATTACATTCAGAATCCTCAAGTGTTCGTCTATAAGTGAATTCAAGCTGGTCTGAAAATGTTTAATTATACTTCTTAGTTAATAGGAAATCTTATTATATTACATTGTCAACAATCTTAATGCAATTTCTTTTGGTTTTCATTTTGAAACATATTCAAATATTATAATTTGGAGAGACTGGTAATACAAAAGGGTTAAGATAGATCAACCTTACAAAATGGATAATAATTAAATTGCAACTTTATATCAAATCAGTATCTTTTGCTATTCTGTTGATTGGATGGTAGGCCTGTATAATTGCTTGAGAAGACCTGCCATTTTCTTAAATGATCAGGAAGAAAAACTCTTAGATTTTCTAGTAAGTATATACTAATTCTGTGGTACTGAGATTTTATAAACCAAAACATAATAAATCTCACTCTGTTTTGCTTGAATTTACATTGGGTGATGATGGGCACTCAGCTTTAATTTCAGTCAGGTAATTGTCAATATAGATATAAATGTATATGAGAGAAAATCTTCAAACCTTGCCATCACATCTGTGAAAGGTTTTCAGGAATCTACTAGACTAATATACACTAGCTGAAAACACTTCTTACATTTCACATCAAATAAATCATGGTTAAAATGTTATAAATATCATGTTAAAACTTTATAAATCTTTAGACTTGAAGCTTAAGGTGATATTTTTATTACTGTAAGAAGTATTTGAAACTATGGTGATCTAAAATGTGTAATTTTATTGGCATTAAACAATTAGATATTTTGTCCCTTGAAAAACTGTTAACTCTTGAAGAGTACTTGGTGTAGAAACAATCTGTGACATTTCAAGTTTTCTAGCTATTGTTATAAACAGCATGCTAAAGTGATTTTTCCTTGTAGTTTTTAAGTAACAGAAAGAAATAGTGCTTCCAGCATCATAAAGACTTATCCTTCCTTAGGAAAGTGGCTTGTTTGTTTTATGCTTTGATACTTTCAGTGTCCATGGACTAAAGATTATGAATATCAACAAAGTAATTCAACCTACTTTATTAGCTCTCCAAGGCAGAAAACAGTTTCAAGTCCACATCTCGTTATATTTCAAATTCTAGTGTTTGTTTGTTTTTTGTTGTATTTTCTAGTTTATATTAAAAGTCTCTTTTGTCTTCAGTGACAGTACAATATCATCTAAACTCTGGATTCAATTTTATTTTTTTCTGCTGAATTTAGATTTGGAATTAAACCCATAGGTCTAGTTCAAATTTAAAATACTTTCTGATACTATAAAAATTTATGAAAAGTTTGTTTAAACTAAGTATCCATGGGGTAGAAGGGGTTTGTAGAGATGAATTATGAAAATGAACAAAATGTTAATTGCTTTGAAGGATTTTAATGTGTTTTTTATTGAACTCAGACAAATAGATTGTCTCTTACACTGTTCATAGTGTAACAAAATAATAGCTAAGAAAGGGAGAGAAAATGAGAAAAACTGTACTTCCAGAAGTAGTGAAAAATAAAAGATGGCTGCAGAGGACATTGGTATTGAGTTTTAGGCTTTGAGAATGAGAAGAAATGTTCTCCCTGAAATATCATCTATTTTTTCCTCAGGCTGGCCCTAAGGGAGAATTGGATGAACAGTAATATGCTTTATAATTCAGAATAACATAATTCTGTGCTCTTTACATTATTCAGTTATTCAGGATTTTGAGAAGACACTGAATTCATAGAAAGTTGATATGGGATTGTGTTAATAACTGAGTTATTAGTAGTAATGAGAGTCAAGTAAGGGGTATAGTTAAAAGGGAGAGAGAATTCCTAGGGGAAAAAAATACCTTGTGAGGAATCATCCCAGTCATCTGTGTCATTTTTTTTCTGAATATAAATGAATGCTCTATGGTTCAAGAGGACATGTAGAAAAAGGTATTATTTGTGGCAAAGAGATGGAGATCTATTTGGAAATCCCTTAAGATTTACCACCAGTTATTAATTTAAAGAGATAGAGAGAGGGAGAGAAAGAGAGTGGGAAGGAGAGAGAGGGGATTAATTTTCTCTAGAGAGTTGTGCTATGTGTTAATACTACAATTATCTTGTTAACCATTTTTTTCAGAATCACAGTAAAACTTATTCACCATTGTGACTTTAAAAACTTTGAGAACGCATGTATGTTTAATTTTCAAGATATATGTTAATTTTTGGAGCTATAACTATATGTATTAAATATTTAATATTTTAATAATTCCTTTTTTGTAACATACTCTTAGAAAAATGATATGACCATATCCTGTAATCTGTTGTAAAATGTGCCTCTTAAAATCTTAGTGCCATTTTTCATGAGCAGAATTATGTATGTTAAGTAAGACTACTTTAAAGTTTTCTGAGCCTAAAGTGATACAGTTAAGTAGTTAATAATTGTTAGTTTCAAGTTGTTAGAAATACTAACCATAAATATTAACTATCTCTTTCACCGATTGTTAGACTATATTACTGAAAATAAAACAAGCACATTCTACTAAAGCCTTATAACATTTCTACCCAATAAAATACTAAAGCTATCCTAACTTTACATGGATATCGCCAACCCTTAAGAATCATTGCTTTTGCAAACCTGTTGAAGAACCTCAGTGCTACCATTCAACAAAAATAAGGTTCAGAATTCTAAAAATGTAAGATCAGAATTAAGACATATTACCCTTAAGAAGAATGAGCCTGAAATAATAATGATGTATCTATGTGGAGCTGTTATATAAGCAGTTGAAGACAGATATACATATTTGAATTAAAAACTAGGCCATTTATGTGGATTTAGGAATTGAGAGTTTAAAATATGATCTTTTTATTATATTATTTTATAGTTGGTAGAAAGAAAAATCAGTATCCATGCAGGGTCCTGATGAATTCCTACAGAGGGGTTGGTAAGGGTGAATTGAATCAGCGAGAAAGGAAAAAAAAAAAGTGTCAGGAAAGATAGAGAAAACCTAACAAAATCAGTAGGGGATTCCTAGAAAGGAACATTGTTTTAGGGGGGAAAAAAAAAACCTTAATATAATTCACTTTTCAGTATTTCAAGATGTGAATAAAATAAATATCTAATAAGGAAATAATAGCATGAAATATAGCTATGACTTTATAAAAGCAATACCTTATATTTTGTGTACATTTTGTTCTATCATAGCAACCTTGTGATTTAACTTCTCTTTTACTTAGGATGGTACTGTTTTATTCAGTGCTTTTTTTTGGCACATACTGGTTTGTTTTTGAAAATTTGTCACTCAATCATATCTGTACAAACATATATTAATAAAATATTATATATGCATATGTGTATGTAATTGAGTCAAACAAGTATTATCTTCACTTTGTCAAGTTTTTAAAAATAGTTTTATCTGTAAAGTATGTATATATATGTATGTTTATATATAATTATTTCAGTAGCTTTTACTTATCTTAGGCATCTTTATTATTTTTATACTGATTTGTAAGAGGGAAGGTTGTAAATTTCACTTTTTGTCTGTGCTTCAGAATGGTTTCACCTATGTCTAAACCATCATTTCTTAATCATGCATGGAGGCAGTGAAATGAATGGAACTACCTTTAATTTAGTTTCTCAGTTTTTGTCCATTAATTCCTCTGCTCAGATTTTCCCAGTTGATTTTTAGGTAAAAGTGAGATTTTATACTAAAATCACCTAGAGTTCAAATACACCTTTATGACCAGTATCTTGACATTTTTATAAATCTGCTATCTCTGCACATGTTGCAGTTGAACCCTTCCAGCTCTTAACCGAGGCGTATTCTCAATATATACACACCTATTTGTTACATCAGCTAAAACTCCAAAGTTAAATATATGCCATATGTTATCTTTTCAGAATATCTAGTTACCTAACACAGGGAGTCCAAATAAGCTTATTCTAATTTATATTTCTGTTTGACCAAGTGGGTAATTTATATTGAAACAGGAAAAATAAAATTGCTGTTGAGCATAAACCAATATTCATCCAATTTCTAACAACTCAGTGTATGCAGTCCTGCAGGAAATTTAGATTATCTTTAGCTTACCATAACTTTACAAGGAAGTTTAGATTAGGTTACCTTACCATAACTTTACAAGGTAGTTATTATTTCTCTTTGTATAGTCGTAAGCTTGAAGGCTTGTGATGTTAAGTAGTCAGCCCAAAATACTTCACTAAACAAATATTTGTTAGGCATAGATGTATGCCTGGTTTAAAAGTTATATATACTGAAGTCTTCAATTAATCCTACTAATTTCCAAATCAGTGATAATCCAGTAAAATTGTTTCTCTAAAGTATAGCATCTCTCACCTAGTCTACCTATATATGTCACAGATTATGGCTAAAAGAAGAAAAAATTCTTATCTGTAAAAACTCATATTGGATAAGAAATGTAATAAATGTATAAAAGAAGTATATAAAAGAAATGCAATAAAATGTAATAAAATAGGGGATATTTTAAAGATTAAAAAAATTTAAAAACTAATGGGAAACATTACTTCTTTACATTAATTAATTAATTAACTAATAGATTTTATTTATTTATTCATGACAGAGAAAGAGGGCAGAAACACAGAGGAAGAAGCAGGCTCCACACAAAGAACTCGATGTGGGACTTGATCCTGGGACCCCGAGATCACACCCTCAGTGGAAAGCAGATGCTCAACTGCTGAGCCACCCAGGCATCCTACTTCTTTACATTTAAACTGTTGTAAATGTTATACAAAATAATATAATTGAAATATAGTATTATAAAGCAATATAAAACATTGAATTAAGGAAACAAGTTTCTAAATCTCCCACTTTTTTCAAGATTCTTAAAATTGAGATGTATAATCTTCCCAAATATCTTTTCAGAAAATGTGTGATACATACACTTATCAAAAAAGTAAGCCACTTTGTATGTCTTCTTTAAAAATTCTTTTTATTGGGAACCCTGGGTGGCGCAGCGGCTTAGCGCCTGCCTTTGGCCCAGGGCACGATCCTGGAGACCCGGGATCGAATCCTACGTCGGGCTCCCAGTGCATGGAGCCTGCTTCTCCCTTCTGCCTATGTCTCTGCCTCTCTCTCTCTCTGTGTGTGACTATCATAAATAAATAAAATTTAAAAAAAATTATTTGTATTAAATATTGTGTTTTTATTCATAATAAAAATTGACATTTTTCTTCCATATGCAGCCAGAATTAATCTTTTAATGAGGAGTGTAATTTATTTAATTTTCCTAATATTCTATTATTATATATTCTGGTCATATTTATATACCATTTTATGCAGAATTGTCTTATTATTTCCTTGTAAAAAAATATTCCCAATTTAAAATTAAAGGATCAGAGGATGGGGTGCCTAGGTGGCTCAGCTGGGTTAAGTGTTGACTCAGATTATGATATCCAGTTCCTGGAATCTGAACCCTACATTGGGCTCCCTGCTCAGAGGGGAGCTTGCTTCTCCCTCTTACTCTGACCCTGCTTCCTCCTCTCTCTCTTGCTCATGCACTTTCTCTATCTCAAATAAATAAAATATTTTTAAAAAATCTTGGAGTCAGAGGCAATTAGTAATTAAAATATTGGTACATATTTAAATGGGAAGTATTTGTTAATACTACCATTAGTGTTTATTTTCTCATGTTTTAATCAGTCACATGCAACATTGTTGAGAGTAGTTTTTGGCAGTATCTACCCAAATTGCATAAACAAATATCTTATGCACCACTAAGTCCTATCCTATTTCTATGATATCCATAGAAATGTATGCATATGTGAGCAGAAGACATGCCCAAGAATATTAATGCTAATGTTTAGAATAGCAGAATAGAAAAAAATTCTAACTAAATGTCCATCAATAACAAAGACATGCATAAATTTATGTAGTAATACATATGTAGAGTAATAATAACATGTAGAATAATAAATATGTACAAGATAATGCTAAAACCAAAAGTGTGGGTAAATGTTGGATTAAAAAACAACCTCTTTATTTGTCCTCTAATATATAAAACTCACAAATGACCAAAACCACTAAGTTAAGATAGAAAGCAGTATTACACATTTTATGTGGAGAGGGAAATCTTAATGATTAAAAAGAACGATAGTTTTTTTTTTTTTTTTTTATTTATTTATTTTATGATAGGCACACAGTGAGAGAGAGAGAGAGGCAGAGACACAGGCAGAGGGAGAAGCAGGCTCCATGCACCGGGAGCCCGATGTGGGATTCGATCCCAGGTCTCCAGGATCGCGCCCTGGGCCAAAGGCAGGCGCTAAACCGCTGTGCCACCCAGGGATCCCGAACAATAGCTTTTGAACTGCTGGTAATGTTCTGTGTCTTGACCTGGGTGGTAGGTACACAAATGTGCTTTCTGATAAATTGTGAAGATGCACACTTGTGATCATATATTTCTTTATATATTCAAATGATTCTTTTAGATCTTTTATTAAAACAAATGTTTTGACATTTTGTGCTTGTTTAAATGCTGTTGACAGATGGGAATTGCAAGACCTTATGATGACTTACTCTTTCATCTTGATTTTCTCTCTTTGTATGGTTGTTTAGTTTTCAATGTATTAATTCTACTCCATTCTTAAACTATCTTCTTATGGTGTAAATTCTATCTCCATTAATGCATCATAATACCAATATACGCATATATTGCAACTGTTAAATGATAAGAATGTTCAATAAAGTACAACTTTTATGTGCCTTTCCAACTAAATTATTTTTGTGTGCTTCATATTCAAGTGTTAAGGTCAGTTCACATTCTGCTAGGATTTAATTGATCTTGGCCTTAGCTCAGCTGATCTTGATCCCAAGCTATGAGTCATATTTATTCCTTTACTTGTAGACCAGCTGTTCTCCAGGGATGTTTTTCTCATCCAGGAACACAGAGTGCAAGAGGTCAAGGCAAATAACAATCATCCCCCCTCCCAGAAGAAGTGGATGAGACCAGTGCTGAGGATGAGGGCATCTCACAGAGGAAGTTTCTGGATGGCAATGAGCTCACTCTGGCTGACTGCAACCTCTTGCCAAAACTCCACATAGTACAGGTGGTGTGTAAGAAATACAGGGGATTCTCCATCCCAGAGGTGTTCCGCGGAGTGCATCGGTACTTGCGTAATGCCTATGCTCGGGAAGAGTTTGCCTCCACCTGTCCAGATGATGAGGAGATCGAGCTGGCTTATGAGCAAGTGGCCAAGGCCCTCAAATAAGTCCCTCCTGAGGCTCCGTCTCTCCTCTCCGTTTTCTCCACAAAGACACCAGCTGGTTTTCACGTGGCTACCCAAAGGACACACTTCAAAATGGCCAGTGGGCAGAGAATCCTGAAGCGCTTCTACAGGGCTGGCTGGGGGGCTGGAGGGGATGATGGGGAATCTAGGTAAGATTTTTATTGTGGGGTGGTGCGGGTAGGGCAGTGTATTTCAGTAATAAAATACAGATTGGAAAAAAAAAAAAAACAAATAACAATCACACTGATTCTCTTTGCTTCACATATGCAAACATACCACTTATCAATGCAAATCACATATAGACAGTCTGTCAATGGGGAAGAAAAAGATGTCCAGTAGGGCCAAGATTAGGGTTAAGCTAGTGAGAAAAAGTTGCACAACAACAAGGATGTGATGTGTTTTAATTTAGGATTTTGTTTTATTTAAGATATTTTTTAAAGATTTTATTTATTTGACAGAGTGAGAGAAAGCATGGGGTGAGGGAAGGGGATGGGAAAGGGGCAGAGGGAGAGGAAGAAGCAATTCACCACTGAGCATGGAACCCACTACAGGGACTTGATCCCTGAAAACCTGAGCTAAAGGCAGATGTTTCATGGATTGAGCCACCTAGGTGCCCCTAGGATTTTGATATTTTTAAATCATTAACTTTTTTTGCATTAAATTTAGCTGTTTTTCAGATATTGTATTAAACTCTTTATTATTGAGGTTTTGGCTTCCCATTACATTTTGTGCCTGTGGAGAATGCAGAGTATATCTTACTTTCCTCATTGCCCTTACTCTAGTGAAGTTATTCCACTTACTCTAATGAGTAAAGGCACTTGATAAAACTATGGATTACATATAATAATATAATATGTCATTTGTACAGTAATAATATAGAATATTGACAATAGTCAAATATATAGTTAAGGTAATATAAAATAATGAAAATGATTTATTACAAAAATAATGGATTATGAACTTATGAGTCTACAAGTGTTTTCTAAATTTCTAGCTCTAAGTTTTTTAATCTAAAAAATGATTACACAGACATATTTTATAAATTTTAAAAGTTATAAACATTTAAAATTACACACACACACACATGCATCAGTACTTACAAAAAGTAAAGTGAATGTGGCTCGTTGTGATGCCCATATTTGCATGGCTTTATCAGATAATTGCCAGAATCTTCTTAACATAATAATTCATGTCTCCAAGAACAATCCTACATCCTTCCTGATAAATGTTTGTACTTCATATGCTTTATAATTATGTTCTCTTGGAACAACAACTTAATTATACATATTTTGAGTAATGTTCTCATTACATATGTCTAAAAGGAAAGAAGACTGTAGTCCTACTATTTAACTTAAGGGAAAACCTAAAAGGAAATGTGAAAGAGAAACTACTTCCTTTTCAGTAATTGAACTGGCTTTTTCTTTCAGTAGGATTGATTTAGGTTTTATTGAAGCTATAAGAACTGAATGGTTTAGTCACACTACATTATTATATATTATATATTTATTATACATTATTAAATGTATAATAAAATGTATAAATGGAAATATAAATGTTATAATATATAATATATTATAATATATATAATATATAATATTATATATTATATATAATATATATTATAAATATAAAATATGAGAAAATTCTATAGATTTCTGAGTTTTCATAAAAGAAAACTGCACTCACTTCTGTGATACATGTTATATATAGAGAATATATAGAATATAACAGGCATACAACATATATAAACCTATTATATATATAATCCTATTATATAAAATCCTATATACATACATAGGATTAGAAAAGGGTAGGGTAAAAATTTTAAGTCCCTGTGCCATGAAATTAAATTTAAATTGTTTAAGAAGTTTAAAGTTGGATTCTTTATGTTGTAATTTCATAACTAGATTACCTATAAATAATTCAGGAAGGAAATTTGTATGCTCTTAACCTACCTGCGGTGCTAATGCTTTGGGAACAGAAAGGATAGTGGCAATGTCAAGGAAGATCTATCCAATATCCTTCCCCAATGGGTTTCAATAGCTGAGGTAGGGCACACAAACTTGGAAGCATATTTCACAGGGTGTATGTAGAAGAGAAAGGCACTTTCTGATAATCCACAAACTTTAAGCATCATTGATACCTTCCCAGAAATATCCTGAATTACAGATTGAATCTTGGAATAATTTAAATGATTTTCCTTAAATAATCTCTTCTTATCTAACACCTGAGTGTTATATGTTTTTTATACTGCCTTATATTTTTTAGAACTTTTACTGGGTAATATCTATCCTTAAATAAATGGATTTCTTCTCTTTGTCCCCAGTCAATATATGTATTCTTTCAGGGGCACCTGGGTGGTTCAATAAGTTAAGCATCAAACTCTTGATTTTGGCTCAGGTCATGATCTCAAGGTCGTGAAATTGAGCCCCATATTAGACTTCACACCCAGCTTAATATTCTCTCTCTCCCTTTGCCCCCTGCTCTCACTTATTTGTGCATGTTCTCTCTCAAATAAATAAGTAAATGAATAAGTATTCTTTTGAAATTTCAATTTCTACCTGGGTGCTGTAAATTCTCCCTTTGTATATTAACTGAAAACCTGAATGATCTGGGGGCTTTGAGGAATAAAGAAGGGAATGGATAATTTATTGGTTCTTTTTGTTTTCTTTCTTTTTTGTTTTTTTAAAGATTTTATTTATTCATGAGACGGAGGGGGCATGCAGAGACACAGGAGGAGGGAGAAGCAGGCTTCATGCAGGGAACCTGACGTGGGACTCGATCCTGGGACTCAACTCGATCCTGGTACTCCAGGATCACACCCTGGGCCAAAGGCAGGCACTAAACTGCTGAGCCACCCAGGGATCCCTGTTTCTCTCTTTGACAAACTTCTTGTGCTATCTAAAATAGAATGCTGTGTAGAATGATGTTGTTCTAGTTGCTCCTGTCTTATAGATGAATAAAGGGTGCTGTTTGGGGAAAAAAATCATATTTATCACTCTGAGTATCTCCTTCTTTCTTTTGTCCTTAAGTGCCTCTGCATCACAACCTTATATATTTCCTGGGTTTTTTCTTATTAAGGTTCCTCGTCAGAAGAAGGCTTATCAGAGAGGAATTTCACTTAACGCTTTTACCAACACCCTAGCCAGTATAGTCTCCCGGTATAAGACTTCTTGTTGTGATTGAATGCTGCAAAGCTTTGGTAGCTAAGATCTCCATTTATAGTGCGATTGCCTATGACAATTTCTTACATATAGACTCATAGGAATGAGGCTTTTAAAACTTACAAGGTGAACTTTAGCTCTAATTCCATAGTTTCCAGAAAAGTATTAGTTTGTCTTAAAAATTTGCTAGGACTCAATTTCTGCATTATTATTATTATTATTATTATTATTATTATTATTATTTTATTTTGACTTTCACCTATGTGTCAAATCACTGTTTGGGGCCAAAGATTTATAAAGGAATTTGTGGTTTAGAAATTAATTTATCAAATTTTCAAATAAATTCAAGTTTATGTTCCCTACAACTTTGTATCACATTCTTCATGTATTTTGCTCAGGTATCTTTCTAATAATATTGATCGTGACTTCCCTTTTTCAACAGAATAACATTATTCTTCCTAGTACCCTTGCCTTGTAATTTTTTTTTGTTAGATCTTATTATTTCTTAGCATTTTGATAATTTTCTTGATTGTTAGATCAATTTTTAATTTTCTGTTGACCTCTGCTAGAATGTAAGATGGTAGGTGTTTATATTCCTAATGTTTTCTGCTATATGCCAACCTCCTTGGTCAGGATCTGGTTTATTTTAAGTTATTTAGATTTTTTTTTAATGAGTGAATAAAAACATCTGTCTCTTGCTAGATCTGTTGTCTTAAATTTTTTCATTCTATAGTAGCTAACTCTATTCATTTTTTTATAGCAATGTAACTAACATTGAAGTGAGGTCAAAGTTTAATCCCATTAAACTAATAGTATGTCATCGCATAGACATTTGTCCCAAATTTGTTATTTCTTACTATGTGGCTTACCCCAAAATTAAACAGCACAATAAACAGAACTTTCTTAAAAATAAATCCATTGTTATGAAGTTCAATGTATTAAAACTTGTGTTCTATAAAAGGAATTAACCATCATCTGTTTGATTATAATTTGCCTTATGAGAGCATAGAATGGTTGCCTTGGGATTCTTTTTTCTTGTAGCTAGCCTTTTCTTGATCAGTAGGCTTCCCTTAGAGGGATCATTAGAACACAAGTTGACGTTCATTAGTATTTAGAAGATGAACAACATAATACATTTTCTTTTTGTTCAACAATCTGGTGGTATTTACTTCAGTATGCAAACTAAATCATAGCAAAAAATAAGTACATGTCTGTAGTTTCCTAAGTTTTAGATTTAACAGTGCAAAAATGGCTCTACTGGGCTTAACTCTATATTAAAATGATTTGATAGTTTAGCCAGAGCATCATATCCTGAGGAAATAAATATAATTTATCTAATAATGAGTTTGGTATTAGATTGTAGTTCTTGTGAAAGGAAGTGACATTATTTGACCTCAAATAGTGCATTAAGGATGACTGTTTCATTGGTGCTTGTGCTGCTGTGATAATTTATATTTAACTTTAGTAATTTTTTAATCACTTAAAAACATTGCTATCCCCTTTTCAGGAAAATAATAAAAGTATACTTATGTGTCAAATCTGTCAAACCTATATTCCTGAGAAACAGGCAGCAGGTAATTTCTTTTGGTATGTTAAATAAAATGAGGCAGCAATTTTTTTTTTAAAGAATACATAGTTATCCACACAAAGTTTGCAAGATTTCCTAATTTTATTTTTTATTTTTTTAAGATTTCCAAATTTTAAAAACCTACTAGCCTACAAGCAGCACAAAGAAAAATTGAACACAATATCAAAAATTATTCATGTTACTTATTTCTTAAATAAAGTTAATTTTGAGCATCTCAAATGTTTTTGACTTCCACTATAATTTTTTTCATTAGTAAAAATTAAAATTTTCAGTTTTCTTAAAGTAAATATTCTTTTTGGTATACAGGTCTATGAGTTTATACAATATATTATAATAAACCCTGCAAAAGCAGAGTATAGAATAATTCCAACATTCCAAAGATTACTGTCATGCTGTTCCTTTATATTCATATCATTTTTCCACTGCTAATCCATGGCAACTTGTCTGTTCATAATTTCCCTGTTTTTGATTTTTCCAGAATGTCACAGATGTGGAATCAGGCAGTAATCAAACTTTTGAGAGTTGTTTTTTTAGTTAGCATACTTTATTTGTGATTTGTCCATGTTGTTACATAAAACATTAATTAATTTATCTTTATTGCTGAGTAGTATTCCATTGTGTGAATGTATCACAGTTTATCCATTTACTCACTGGGTTGCTTTCAGGGTAACTGTGACTATTGACAAAATACACATTTGTATACAAGCTTTTGATTCTGAGTTTTTATTTGTATAGTATAATCACCTAGAAGCATGATTGTTGGGACACAAAGTAAGTGTTTGTTTTCACTTTTCCAATGTGGCTGCACATTTTGCACAGCAATGTCTGTGTGATCTCATTGCCTTATGGGTTATCCCACAGTTAGTTTTCCCAGTATTTTTTTTTTTTTTATTTTAGCTATTCTAGTAGATGTTTACTGGATTCTCACCATAATTTTGATTTTTATTTACCTAATGACAAATTATGTTTGGCATCTTTTCACATGTATATTTATAACCCACATATCTTCTTTGGTTGTCTAATTACATCATTTGCAAATTTTTTAGGGTTGTTTGTTTACTAACTGTTAATTTTGATAATTCCTTATGCATTGTGAATACAGATTCTTTGCTGTGTGTTTGCAAGTTAGGTTTTTGTTTTTGTTTTTTGTCTCTCCTGACTCCCTGGATTGACTTTGTAATCTCTTAACTTTGTTCTTCACAGAAAAATATTTTCAATTTTGATGAAGTTAAATTTATCATATTTCTTCCTTTTGTGCAAGATGTTTTTGATATTCTAAGACAACTATGTACTGTCTTTCTTCCGATGGATAGTCTTTCCTCCTTTATCGAATATTAGTTGGCCATAAAGTTCAGGGTCCACTTCTGGGTTCTCTATTCTGTTCCATTGATCTATGTGTCTGTTTTTGTGCCAGTACCACACTGTCTTGATGACCACAGCTTTGTAGTACAGCCTGAAATCTGGCATTCCGATGCCCCCAGATATGGTTTTCTTTTTTAAAATTCCCCTGGATATTCGGGGTCTTTTCTGATTCCACACAAATCTTAAAATAATTTGTTCTAACTCTCTGAAGAAAGTCCATGGTATTTTGATAGGGATTGCATTAAACGTGTATATTGCCCTGGGTAACATTGACATTTTCACAATATTAATTCTGCCAATCCATGAGCATGGAATATTTTTCCATCTCTTTGTGTCTTCCTCAATTTCTTTCAGAAGTGTTCTATAGTTTTTAGGGTATAGATCCTTTACCTCTTTGGTTAGGTTTATTCCTAGGTATCTTATGCTTTTGGGTGCAATTGTAAGTGGGATTGACTCCTTAATTTCTCTTTCTTCAGTCTCATTGTTAGTGTATAGAAATGCCACTGACTTCTGGGCATTGATTTTGTATCCTGCCACGCTACCAAATTAGCTGTATGAGTTCTAGCAATCTTGGGGTGGAGGCTTTTGGGTTTTCTGTGTAGAATATCATGTCATTGGCGAAGAGGGAGAGTTTGACTTCTTTGCCAATTTGAATGCCTTTAATGTCTTTTTGTTGTCTGATTGCTGAGGCTAGGACTTCCAATACTATGTTGAATAGCAGTGGTGAGAGTGGACATCCCTGTCTTGTTCCTGATCTTAGGGGAAAGGCTCCCAGTGCTTCCCTATTGAGAATGATATTTGCTGTGGGCTTTTCGTAGATGGCTTTTAAGATGTTGAGGAATGTTCCCTCTATCCCTACACTCTGAAGAGTTTTGATCAGAAATGGATGCTGTATTTTGTCAAATGCTTTCTCTGCATCTAATGAGAGGATCATATGGTTCTTGGTTTTTCTCTTGCTGATATGATGAATCACATTGATTGTTTTACGAGTGTTGAACCAGCCTTGTGTCCCGGGGATAAATCCTACTTGGTCATGGTGAATAATTTTCTTAATGTACTGTTGGATCCTATTGGCTAGTATCTTGTTGAGAATTTTTGCATCCATGTTCATCAGGGATATTGGTCTTTAATTCTCCTTTTTGGTGGGGTCTTTGGTTTTGGAATTAAGGTGATGCTGGCCTCATAGAACGAATTTGGAAGTACTCTATCTCTTTCTATCTTTCCAAACAGCTTTAGTAGAAAAGGTATGATTTCTTCTTGAAGCGTTTGATAAAATTCCCCTGGAAGCCATCTGGCCCTGGATTTTGTGTCTTGGGAGGATGTTGATGACTGCTTCAATTTCCTCCCTAGTTATTGGCCTGTTCAGGTTTTCTATTTCTTCCTGTTCCAGTTTTGGTAGTTTGTGGCTTTCCAGGAATGCATCCATTTCTTCTAGATTGCCTAATTTATTGGCGTATAGCTGTTCATAATATGTTTTTAAAATCGTTTGTATTTCCTTGGTGTTGGTAGTGATCTCTCCTTTCTCATTCATGATTTTATTAATTTGAGTCTCCTCTCTCTTCTTTTTAATAAGGTTGGCTAATGGTTTATCTATCTTATGTACTATCCAAGATCACAAAAATTTTCTAAGTTTTTTATATTTATGTAGTGTAAAGTGTAAGCCAAGCTATTTCTCTTTCTTCTCCTCCACTTCTTCTTTCTTCTTTCTAATTCCTTTTCATTATTACATTATTATCTCTGTCTTAATCTTCATCTTCTTTTAAAATATAGAGGTCCGGGGATCCCTGGGTGACTCAGTGGTTTAGCGCCTGCCTTTGTTCCGGGGTGTGATCCTGGAGTCCCGGGATCGAGTCCCGTGTCGGGCTTCCGGCATGGAGCCTGCTTCTCACTCCTCCTGTGTCTCTGTCTCTGTCTCTGTCTCTCTGTCTCTCTGTCTCTCTCTCTATGTCTGTCATAAATAAATAAATAAATAAACAAATAAATAAATAAATCTTAAAAAATAAAATAAGATAAAATAAAATAAAATAATAAAATAAAATAAAAAAGAGGTCCTGTTGTTTCAACACCGTTTAATGGAAGATTATCCTTTCTCCATTAGGTTACCCTTGATTTTTTTTTTTTTTTTGTCAAACATCAGTTAACCCTGTTTCTGTGGGTCTATTTCTGTATTTTCTATTTTTCCATTTGTCTGTCTTTTAAACAATATTGTACTCTCCTGAGTAATGTAATTTTATAGTAACTCTTAAAATCAACTCTTAAATTACTGTGTGTAATAATTTGCTAGGGTTGTCTTAAGATGTACCACAAACTACAGAGCTGAAACAACAGAAATTTGTTGTCTCAAAATTTCGGAGGCTAGAAATCTGAAATTTAAAGCAGGGCTTGTTCCTTATAAAGGTTGTGAAGATCTGTTGCAGGTCTCTCTCCTTGCCTTGTGGATGGCCATCTCCTGGAGTTCTTCACATTATCTTCCTTTTATGTATTTCTGTGTGTCCAGATTTTTTTCTTTACATAGGGACACCAGTTGTATTGTTTTGGGCCCAGTGTTATGACCCCATTTTAACTTGATTACTTCTGTAAAGGCTCTGTTTCCTCATACAATCATATGCTGAGGTACTGAGAGGGTTAGGACTTCAACTTTTTTTTGTTTGTTTGTTTTTTTTGAAGTGAGGGAAACAATTTCCAGACCATAACACTTTGAGCAGACTTGCTCTGTTCTTTCATAAAACTTTTATGGGTAACCTAGTTACATTTACTACCCATATAAATTTTAGGATCAACTTATCTGTTTCTACAAAAAAATCATATTATGATTTTCATTGGGATTACATTGTCTGTAGATCAGTTTGGAATATTTGATAACTATAATAAGTCTTTCAGATTCATTAATATGATATGCCTTTACATTTATTTATATTTCTTGAAATATTACATCAGTAATTTGCAAATTTCAATGTACAGATTTTGCACATATTTGATTTAAGGCTACTTTCTTTTGGAGGGAAACTCAGGTAAATATGACACTTCTAGTTTTCAATCTTCATTGCAAATGAACAGAAGTATGATAGATTTTTCTATATTGATCTAATGTCACATGACATTGTTCAACTGATTTATTAATTTTGAGGAGAGTTTGTTATTTTAATAGATGACTTGGGATTTTCCATATTTACAATCAAGTCTGTGAATAGGCATTTTATTTATTCCTTTAAAAGATGAACACTATTGAATTATTCTTCTTGACTTATTGAAAATGGTAGAACTTACAGTATGATAATAAGGGTGGTGAGAGTTAATATCTTTGCCTGGTGGAGGAAAATTATTTTGTTTATTACGGTGTTAGCTAGAGATTATTTGTAGCTATTTTTTATTTAATTGAATAGATTTCATTCTATTTCTTAGTGTTTTTAACATCAAAGAATATTACATTTATCAAATAAATTTCTCCATTTATTAACATAATCATGTTTCCTCTCTTAACGTGTCATTTTGTGTCATGAAGTACATTGATTTTTGAGTGTTGAACCAGCTTTGCATTTGTGAGATAGATTATACATGACTGTGATATATTATTTTTATATATTGTGGGTTTCAAACTATTGATGCATTATTGATAATTTTTGCATCCACATATATGTTGGATATTAGCTTTAATTTCTTGTGTTTGTCTTATTTTAGGATAGTTGAAGATGTACTCATTGAGTTGAGTTTTTTATCTTGTATTTTTTGAAGAGATTGTGAAGAGTTATTATTTCATTCTCACAATGCTTAGTTGAAATTACCAGTGAAACCATATACTCTTGAAGTTTTTCTTTGAGGATCTGAAACTACTAATAACAATTTATTAATACTTTTGTTATAACAATAAGCTTACTGAATCAATAAGAAAAATAGCCATAGAACTGATATAAAATGCCAGCAAATACTTGAAAAACTATTATTAAACATTTATTAAAATAAAATTTAAATTGAAATATTATTATTCACCTATGCGTATACCTATGCATATATATATATAATTCACCTATGCATATATATGCATATACATATAGAAATTCAATTTTTTTAAATGGGAGGTCTTACGTTGAAAATACATGTAAAGCAGTTTTTTAAATATGCAGAACAATTGATTCAACAGTTCTACTTTTTGTAAGCAACTTTTAGAAAGTCTTAGAAATATTTATATATCAGTAAGTTTGTATTAGTATTAGAGTAGAAAATTTTTAAAAAACTGAAAACTAAACTCTAGGAAAATCTTAACATACAAAAGAATATTATGTATGATAGCTTTTGTTAATGTGTCAGTTTAGCAAGGTTGAATTATTACATTTCACAGAATTCTTTTTTTCATGTTTCTGGTGAGAATGGAACACAAAGGAGCTCCTCAAAGAATATTGGAAGATAGAAGTATCCATTTTGTAGCACACATACCATGTTGCTCATCAGCTGCTTGGTATGAAACATTCCTGGATCACAAATATCCTTTTTTGGAGTTAAACTTTTTATTTCAATGCTTATTAAGTTGCTTCAAAATCCGGATCATGTAAAATCAGGACCTATGTAAAATACTTTGTAATACATTAAATTACCCAAATTTATAAAAAAAAATAATAATCCCCAAGGACCAAACAGAGGGTACCCAGGACCTCAAAGCATAATTTTCCAAGCTAAATACAAACAGATGTAGTGAAAATGTAAGAGCTAAAAAACAGGTAGACAGCAGCTGTTATTGGGTGTTAAGGTTGGAATGGGATTGTAACATGTGGTCGTCATGCTTGTTGATTAATTTAAATGCACCTGGCTCAACAGGAAGGTGCTATCTTGGGCAAAATGAAGTTGTCATCATGACGCTTATTGCTTGGTACAAATGTTTAATCTGTTCAGTGTGGAGCAGACTCAGAGAAATTAGGTAAAAAGTCAAAAGTGGGCAGAGGAGGGACGTTGAAGTAACAAACAATTTGGCCCTTACATGACAGTGACAAAATTCAAGGCCTTTGTAAATACTGTTAAAGTAGGGTAGTATGGTGTGGACTTTGAATCTAGTGACTTGGTGTTCTTAAAGAGGGATTTGCATATACAGTGACACACACTTACACTGAGGGAAGATTGCCATGCAAAAAAAATGCAGAGATTGGAGTGCTGCAGCTAGAAGCAAGGGAATGTCAAGGATTTCCAGCAGCCATCAAAAGCTAAGAAAAGGAAGGACCAACAGAGCATTCCACTCAAGGAGTATAGGATACTGTGGGCCTTGTATAGGAAGCCATTCTGAGCTGGCGTGCATATTTTTTTTTTCCAGATCCAAATGAAAAGAAAGCCCCTGGGTTGTACCTCCAAGTAGAGATTGAGAGAAGGCTGTTCTTTGAAGGGGAAAGTACCTCTTGAGCACTCTACAGGGATTTATAAATCCCTAAAGGTTGGCTGTAGAATTACAGAGCAAACCTGTGGCCCAGGAGAATCCATTCACAGCTCCCCGCATGGAGAAGGAAGACACTCTGGTGGCCTTTTCAGAATTTCTTCTCAGAATTTCACTGTCTCTGGCTCCTTGTATATCCTCACAGTGATGGTGAGTTCCCCTGAGCCACGGACAGCATGAAGCCTGTAGAAGAAAAACAATGTGAGAGTAAGCCAGGCTGCTGCTCAGCTGGACCTTCTGAAGCATTCAGTGGTATTATTCTTGCAGTTACAGTTCCTTTGGTTTTAAAAAGCAAAGTGTAGTATTTCATTATAAAAAAATACAGCGCGGAAGAGTCAAGAAGAACCATTTGAGTTTGACAGTTAAGGACAACTTATATACTGCAAAGGATAAAGGAAAAAGTTAAAAATGGTTTTGAATTTAGTTAATTCAGTAAGTAGAAAGTGGTGCTAATAGAGATAATGGAAAGTTACATTTTCTTGGTGATATAAGAAGAATCATCATTAGATAAAATTTATTGAAGTAAATTTAAAAATAAAATGGAAATGGGGACAGTCCTTGTAAGTAAAATCAAGATGCCACAAGCTGACCAAAAGAAGATTTTATTAATATGAAAGCTGGTGGCAGCCCGGGTGGCTCAGCTGTTTAGCGCCACCTTCGGCCCAGGGCCTGATCCTGGAGACCTGCGATGGAGTCCCACATCGGGCTTCCTGCATGGAGCCTGCTTCTCCCTCTGCCTGTGTCTCTGCCTCTCTCTCTCTGTGTCTCAAATGAATAAATTAAATCTTAAAAAAATAATATGGAAGCTTAAAGCAGATCGATATTATTTATGCTCATATGGTGTTGAAAATATGGACTATAGATGTCTCTGGAAATGTATTTTCTGTTTGTCATATTTAGTTATAGGAGAAGAACATAATTGCATAGTACAATTCTGTAAATGAATGGCTTTTATTGAGCCATGAAGAAACTTTGAATACCATAGCCAGTCCTTTCTTATTTTTTTTAAGATCTTATTTATTTATTTATGAGAGACACAGAGAGAGGCAGAGACATAGACAGAGGGAGAAGCAGTGTCCTTGCAGGGAGTCCAATGCAGAACTCACTCCCTGCACTGGGGGGATCACCCCCTGAGCTGAAGGCAGACACTCAACTGCTGAGCCACTCATGTCCTGCCAGTCCCTTCTTAAATAAGATACTTGAAGACCCAATCATATGCCTGTGAACACTTGAAACTTTACTGCACAGTTGAGAAGTAATCCTTGACAACTTTGGCTTCTACTTTCTTATTCAAGGGAATAAAGATAGTGACAAAAGTAAAAGAACAAGTCTGTCACTATATTTAAGTGTATTATGTGTATATATATCCACATTCACAGATGCATTTCAAAATACTAAACACAGAGTCAAGTTCTATTGTACTCCCAATGATTAAGATCTCTGTTAATAAAGGGGTCACATTTGCTTGACACAAATATAAATTAAAACCCTTGAGACATATGTATTAAATAAAAAATATTTTCAGTGTTCTATTATGTCAAGAAGGTTCAAATATCTTGGGGGTAATTAGGAAATTTTCACTATATCAGGAGCAAATGATTTGAACATGTATTTATTTGCTTGCTTTGGATCTGTCCTCCTGAAATCTGTAAGTGCAGAAGCCATGGCTCTTCTGTCTGTCATTGTATACTCAATGCGTAGAGCAATCTGTCAAATAGCTATTGGTATTTATAGTGTAGGTGAATGAATCATTTAAGAGAAATCAATAGCATATTGGAATGAGGCCTCCTATATTTCTATTTTTTTAAAGTTGTTTTTATCACCAACTTTTCTGATGCAAAAATTAGTGAAGTTTTCATTACTATATGCCATTACTATAGCAGTAAGTCCTCTTAGTGCTATTTATCTCTCTTATTCTCTGGAGAATAGCTGTTTTATTGCATACAGCATAAAATTTTTAAAAATCAGGTAATAAGCCATTTACAATTTACTACATTACACATTTCTTCATATATTTCACACTGTATTTCCCTAAGTCCCTTAATTCTAACCAATTGCTTTTCATTTTCCTTATTCAAAGCCACATATATTTATTTTTCTCAGCATTTGTCACAACATTCCATATATTTTTTATAGAAAATTGTGCTTTGTTTTTCACTTATCAGAATTCGTCCTTTCTGTTGAGACCTGGTTAAGGACTTGCTTCCAGAAAAACCTTCCCTAGTATGCTCTAGTGATCAATTCTCAAACTTCTAAAATTCCCAAAATTTCTCTAGAACTTGTAGTTTATAGCATTTACTTTATCACATCCTGCATTGGATAATTGTTCATCTCTTTAAGTGTAGGGCCTGTGTCATCCACCAAAATATTGTCAACATAAATAAGAGATTTTATGTATATAAATAAAATAAAGATTCATTGTATTTATTTAAGTGATAGTATTGGAGTGCCTGGGTGCTGAGTCGGTTAAGCGGCCAACTCTAGATTTCTGTTCAGGTTATGATCTCAGGGTGGTGAGATCGAGTCCTGCATCTGGCACTGTGCTTAGTGGGAAGTTGGAGCCTGCTTGAGATTCTCTCCCTCCCCTCTCAGCCCCTCCCCCTTCTTTTGTGCTCAAATAAATAATAAAACCAAAATGATAGTATTGGGACACTTGGGTGGCTCAACAGTTGAGTATCTGCCTTTGGCTTAGGGTATGATTCCAAGGTTTAAGATGGAGTCTCACATTGGGCTCCTTGTGAGGAGATTGCTTCTCCCTCTGCCTTTTTCTCTGCCTCTGTCTCTGTCTCTCTCATAAATAAATTAAAAAAAAAGACTTTTTAAAATATGATAGTATTGAACTGTTCAAGTGCCATATCATAAATGAAATAAATTTGAGGTTCTGAGAAACAAAGGGTTTACAGCACTATTCCACATATCATTATAGTCAACAAAGGAATTGTAATCAAAGTTAAATAACTTGGATAGCATCCAGTTCTGAACATTGGTTCTCAGAGAGTGCAGTTGATTCTGACACTATCTGAATAGTATCATTCCAGTGACCACAAAGAAAGATGTGCCCTGCTTGCTTTTTGTTTTCCATTCCAGTTATTTGTCTCTCTTCCAGGGAAAAGGGAAAAAAGAGACCTGTCAACATGACAGAGCTGTGGTGACAGTTAAAAGCAGTATATTGGAAAAATCCTAGGGAGTTCCTATTTCTTTCCCAAGCACAAGGACATATTCATATGTCTTGATACTTAAATCATTGAGTTAAGAATTTTGAAACTTAGGTGTACTATGATACATAGAGAATGTAAGATGGAGAGGCAGAGAGAGGGAAAGAGTATATTTTTATGATTTAATATGTGAAAAATATATTTTGTAAAAATTCTTTGAAATATGTTTTAATTTTTATCAATACATCATTAGGAAAAGAGTGTATCTAACAAAGTTCCAAGGTCTTGCATGAATATTTTGCACATAAAGTTGGAGGCTTAGGTTGCATCAATACTTTGCTGTGAAATTCCTAGAGCTAAAATTTGAATTTTTAAGACAATGAAAAAACTTTAAAATATCATGCAGCCCTGAAATCCACCTTCTACAAATACCTTTTTTGGAGAAAGCAAGAACAGCTTTCATGGACAAGACATACAGATTTCTTCTCACACATGAAGATTAAGATGTCTTTAGTTCTAAAAGGATTAAAATAAAGCTTTACTTTACTTTGAAGTAAAGATTTTATGGGCTCACTCATGACCTATTTAAATGCATAAAGAGTATTTTACAAATATGTACTGAATGACTAAATTATATTTTCTAGTTTCAAGAAAGATAAAATATCTAGTTCAAAATATTTATTAAAATTATTGGTCATTCTGGAACTACATTTCAATGTTATATTGATTCAAAATAGTAAGTAGACAAATCAGTTACCTAAAACTGCTAAAAGCATTTCTTTTTACCTTAATATTATTTAAATAGAATAATTACAAAGTGTTGGGTCTATAAGACAATATGACTAATTTGTCAACACTGACATTTCCTTGGACATGATATTTGATGGTCAAACATTTTTTTTCAAACAAAATATTTTTAATATTTCTTAAATATATCATATTCTTATGAATTAAATTTAACAAATAGAACTTATAATTGTCTATATGGTAAACATAATTTTTTAAATTGATTCAGAAATTTCTTCCACAATCACACTACAGTTAGTCGAAATCACACTAATTTTAGTCAGAAATCACCTGATTTTGGATAATTGCAAAATAGTAGTGGTTTTCATATTTTCAAAAGCAAATTACTTCATTCAGATAAAATTACACTGAAGCATTTTCTATAAAGTGGCTGATAATCTGATCAAGAGTATGAGGAGAAAACTGTAATTATAATAGTTTAAAAACTGTATCATTTAGAAGTTAGAAGATACAAGGAATTATTTTTAATAAAAACCATTATGTTCATATAAACATCATGTTTATTTTATTGTGTAAGTGTTGTATATATTATATACAAGTATTTCCAGAAAAAAAGTCTTAAATATATTTTGTTATTTGATACATAGATTTATGTAGTAATATATAAAATTATCTTCTGAATTGTCACAAGCTTACAATTTTATTGTTCTATTTACCATTCACTTTATTAGTGTATTTTATTAGTATATGCATGTTTATTAATATAAGAACTGTAAAAATATTAAGATTTTTCCATGTATATCTTATTTATTTGTTTATTTTATTTGAGTATAGGTGACACCCAATGTTATATTTCTTTTTTTTTTTTCAAGTCTCTGTCAAATTTTTTTCAAGTTTTTATTTAAATTCTAGCTAGTTAACAGTGTAATACTAGTTTCAGGAGTAGAATTTAGTGATTCATCATTATATAACCTCCAATGCTCCAATGCTCATCACGAGTGCCCTCCTTAATATCCATCACCCATTTAGCTCATCCACTGCCCACTTCCCTCCCAGTAACTCTCACTTTGTTCTCTAAGAGTCAGTTTTATGGTTTGCCTCTCTCTTTTATTCCCCACTCAATGTTCATTTGTTTCATTTCTTAAATTCCACACGTGAGTAAAATTGTATGATATTTTTTTCTGACTTATTTTGCTTAGTATAATACACTCTCCATCCACATTGCTGCAAATGGCCAGGTTTCATTCTTTCTGATTGTCCATTGTGTATATCTACCACATCTTTATCTATTCATCAGTTGATGGACATTGGGCTTTTTCCAAAATTTGGCTACCAATTCTTTTTTATCCATTCATCATTCAGTGGACATTTGGGGGTCTTTCCATAATTTGGCTGTTGTTAGAAATGCTGATCTAAACTTGGGGTGTATGTGTCCCTTCAAATCAGTACTTTTGTGTCCTTTGGGCAAATACCTAGTAGTGCAATTGCTGCGTTGTGGATATTTTTAACTTTTGAGAAACCTACATACTGTTTTTTCACCATGGCTATACCAGTTTGCATTCTCACCAACAGTGAGAGGGTTCCCCTTTTCCCACATCCTGCCAATACTTGCTGTTTCTTGTTACTTTTAGCTACTCTGACAGGTGTGAGATGGTATATCATCATGGTTTTGATTTGTACTTCCCTGACGAGAGATATTGAGCATCTTTTTATACATCTGTTGGCCATTTGTATGTCTTCTTTGGAAAAGTGTCTTTTCATGTCTTCTGCCCATTTTTAAGTGGGTTATTTATTCATTGGGTATTGACTTTAATAAGTCCTTCAAAGATTTTGGATACTAAACCTTTATCAGATATGTCATTTGTAAATGTCTTCTCCCCTTATGAAGGTTGCCTTTTAGTTTTGTTGATGGTTTCTCTTCTCTGTGCAGAAGCTTTTTATTTTAATGAAGTCCCAGTAGTTCATTTTTGCTTTTGTTTCCCTTGCCGCTAGAGATAGAGATTTGTCTAGTAAGGAGCTGCTATGGCCTATGTCAAAGAGGTTGCTGTCCATGTTGTCCTCTAGAATTTTAATGGTTTCTTGTCTTGCATTTAGATGGTTCTTTCTCACATTTAGATCTTTCATCCATTTGAATTTATTTTATGGTGTAAGAAAGTGGTCCAGTTTCATTCTTCTGCATGTTGCTGTCTGGTTTTCCCAATACTGTTGGTTGAAGAGATTGTTTTTCCATTGGATTTTCTTTCCAGCTTTGCCAAAGATTAGTTGACCATATGTTGTGGGTCCATTTCTGGGATTTCTGTTCTGTTCCACAGATCTATGTGTTTTTGTGCCAGTACCATACTGTCTTTTTTTTAAAAATTTATTTATTTATTCATGAGAGACACAGAGAGAGACAGAGACACAGGCAGAGGGAGAAACGGGCTCCATACAGGGAGCCTCATGTGGGATTCGAACCCAAGACTCCAGGACCATGCCCTGAGCCAAAGGCAGATAGATGCTTAACTGCTGAGCCACTCAGGTGTCCCTACCATATTGTCTGGATGACTACGGCTTGGTCATATAACTTGAAGTCCATAATTGTGATGCCTCCTGCTTTGTTTTTCTTTTTCAATAATGCTTTGACTCTTCGGGGTCTTTTGTGGTTCCAACGAAATTTTAGGACTGTTTGTCCCAGCGCCGTGAAAAATGCTGGTGGTATTTTGATATGGATTGAATTAATGTGTAGGTTTCTTTGGGTTGTATAGATATTTTAACAATATTTGCTCTTCCAGTCCATGAGCTGGAGTGCTTTTCCATTTCTTTGTGTCATTTTCAGTTTTTTTCATAAATGTTCTATAGTTTTCAGACTACCGATCTTTTACTTCTCTGGTGAGATTTATTCCTAGTATCTTATGGGTTTTGGTGCATTTATAACTGGGATTTATTCCTTGATTGATCTTTATGCCTCTTCATTATAGCTGTATATTAATGCAACAAATTTCTATATGTTGATGTTGTATCCTGCAATTTTACTGAATTCATGTATCAGTTCTAGCAATTTTTTGGTGGAGTCTTTTGGATTTTCTACATAGAGTATCATGTTGTCTATGAAAGTTTGACTTCTCACTTGCCAATTTGAATGCCTTTTATTTCTTTTTGTTGTCTGATTGCTGAGGCTAGGACTTCCAGTACTATGTTAAATAATGATGGGGAGAGTGGAGATCCCTGTCTTGTTCCTGACTATAGAGGAAAAGCTCTCAGTTCTTCCCCTTTAAGGATTATATTAACTGTGATGGGTCTTTTGTATATGGCCTTTGATGTTGAGATATGTTCCCCCGCCCCATCCCTACTTTGTTGAGGGTTTTTATCAAGAATGGATGCTGTACTTTGTCAAATACCTTTTCTACATCTGTAGAGAAGATCATATAGTTTTTACTTTCTTTTATTAATGTGGTATATCACATTGATGGATTTGTGAGTATTGAACCACCCTTGGAACTCAGGAACAAATCCAGTTTGATCATGGTGAATGATTCTTTTAATATACTATTGGATTTGATTTGCTAGTATTTTGTTGAAAATTTTTTCATCCGTGGTCACCAGGGATATTGGCCTGTACTTCTCTCTCTTTTTTTAAAAAGAGTTTATTTATTTATTCACGAGAGACACAGAGAGAGAGAGGCAGAAACACAGGTAGAGGGAGAAGCAGGCTCCATGTAGGGAGCCCGATGTGGGACTTGATCCTGGGTCTCCAGGATCATGCCCTGGGCTGAAGGCAGTGCTAAACCGCTGAGCCACCCGGGTTGCCCTGTATTTCTCTTTTTTAATGGTATCTTTGATATTGGAATCAAGGCAATTCTGGCCTTATATAATGAGTTCTAAAGTTTTCTTTCCATTTCCATTTTTTTGAACAGTTTGAGAAGAAGAAGTATTAACTGTTTTCAAATGTTTGGTAGAGTTCCCCTGGAATGCCATCTCGTCCTGGAGTTTTGTTTGTTTGGAGATTTTTGATTACTGATTCAATTTCTTTGCTAGCTGTCCATCTGTTTAAGTTTTTCCTGTTTTTTAAGTTTTGGTAGCTTATATATTTTAGGAATTTATCCATTTCTTCCAAAATGTCCAATTTGTTGGCAAACAGTTTTTCATAACCTCTGATAATTGTTTGTATTTTTGTGGTGTTGGTTGTGATCTTTCCTCTCTCATTTGTGATTTATTTGGGTCCTTTCTTTTTTTCTTTTTGACTAGGGATTTATCAATTTCTAAATTTTTTTTTTCAAAGAACTAGCTCTGATTTTATTGGTATTTTCTACTATTTGTTTCTACATCATTTATTTCTGCTCTTATTTTTATTATTTTCCTTTTTAAGCTGGTTTTAGCTTTCATTTGTTCTTTTTCTAACTCCTTTTTAGGTGTGTATTTGAGACTTTTCTTGCTTTTTGATGTAGGCCTGTATTGCTCTATACTTCCTTCTTATGACTGCTTTTGCTTCATCCCAGAAGTTTTAAAACATTGGTTTTCTTTTTTTTTAATTTTTTTAAAATTTTTATTTATTTATGATAGTTACAGAGAGAGAGAGAGAGGCAGAGACACAGGCAGAGGGAGAAGCAGGCTCCATGCACCGGGAGCCCGATGTGGGATTCGATCCCGGGTCTCCAGGATCGCGCCCTGGGCCAAAGGTAGGCGCCAAACCGCTGCGCCACCCAGGGATCCCAACATTGAGTTTTCAATTTCATTTGTTTCTATGTTTTATTATTTTCTTTTTTGAATTTCCTGATTGACCTATTAATTCTTTAGTAGGATGTTCTTTTACCTCCCTTTGTGGTCTTTCCAAATTTTTTCTTGTGATTGGCTGAAAGTTTTGTAGTGTTGTGGTCAGAAAATATATATGATATGATCTTAGTCTTTTTGTACTTGAGGCTTGATTTGTGACCCAGTATATGTGATGTCTTCTGGAGAGTATCCTATATGCACTGGATAGGAATGTGTATTCTGCTGTTAGGAATGATATGTTCTGAATCTATCTGTTAGTCCATCTGGTCCAGTGTGTCATTCGAAGCCATTGTTGCCTTGTTGATTTTCTGTTTAGATGATCTGTCTGTTGGTATAAGGGGGGTGTAAGAGTAATTGCTGTAATTGGTGTGTTAAAGTCCTCTATTATTGTATTATTATTATTATTATTATTACTAATGAGCTCCTTTATGTTTGTTACTGTTTTATATATTTGGATGCTCCTAAGTTGGGGGCATATGTATTTATAATTGTTAGATCTTCTTGTTGGATAGACTCCTTTATTATAATTTGGTGTGCTTCATCTCTTATTATAGTCTTTGGTTTAAAATCTAGTTTGTCAAAAAAAAAAATCTAGTTTGTCTGATAAACCTATTGTCCCTTTTTCCCTCTCTTTTTCTTCTGGGATTCCTAGGATATGAATATTAAGCTTTTTGGAGTTCATCACTTCCTTAGGTCTACATTTGTGATCCAAGACTTTTCTTAACCTCTTCTTTTCAGCTTCATTACTTTTCATAATTTAATCTTCTGCATTACTTCTTTGTCCCTCTGCTTCTTCTATGTTTGTGGTCATACATCCAGTTGTTTTGCATCTTGATTGTAGATTTTTTTTTTTTTCTTTTCAGCTTAGCTAGTGTTTAGGTCTGTTTTTGTGTTTACTCCCTGGTGTCTTCAATGCTCTTCTCAATCCCAGCTAGTATCCTTATGGTTGTTGCTTTAAATTCTGGATTACTTATATATCTGTTTCGAGTAGGTCCCTGGCCATTACCTTTTCTTGTTCTTTCTTTTGGGATAAGTTCCTCCAACTTGTATTTTGTCTAGGTCTGTGTCTTCTCCTATGTGTTAGGAAAGCCTGTTATGTTTCCTGCTTCTGAGAGCAACAGCTTTTTAAAGAGGTCATATACTGTTCAGGGCATGTTGCATCAGGAAATGTTTCTGGTGAATGCTGTATGCACTCTACTACTGTGTTTTGTTTACTTCTTCATGTTCCTGTAGTGGGGAGTGTTTGAACCTTGGCCAGAGTCAGGTGAGTTTTAACGAGGTGTGCTCTGGCCTGCTTTTTAAAAGATATTGGATGCTCTTTCATTAGAGCTAAAGCTTTGCACTACTCTCTGGTCAGTAGATATGATGTGTGGAGAGCGTTTGTATTAGTTTTCTAGGGGAGGGACCCACTGTTCTAGTTCTCAGGCATGCTTGTCCTAATGAAGCACCTGAGGAGTACAGAGGTGTGAGGCTTGGTGTAGGTGGCTTACACCTTCACTATTGGCACTGTGCTGCATATTGAAGTTAGTTTATGCTGAGTGCCAGGTTAGAAAAATGCCACCAAACCTCTCCCTCATTCCCAGAGAGGGGAGTTCACACCCACCACTGTGGAAATCCTCCCAGAAAGGTGAACAATCTCCTCACCTGCGTCCTAGGTGTCCCTCAGATCCTTGCCTTTGCCCTTTCTGTGTCAGGCCTATCTGCCTTCCTGCCAGTGCAATGCACCTGTGCTTTATCCCAAGCAGGCAGGCTGAGTTTTTTAATCCTAGACTTTAGGGGCCAGAATGATAAGGATCCATGATGATCCTCTGCAGGAGGGTGTTGCCATGCTGTGGCTGGTGCAGATTTGTCCCAGAAGGGGAGTCACACCTTTTTGCAGGAACTTAGAGTTTGAGGTAAAGCTCAGCAAAAAGCTGATGTCCAGGTTAGCTGCATTGAGCAAGTGTTTCTGAGCATATGATGAGGGATAGGGGAAGGAAATGTCACCCAGCAGCTCTTTTGTCCCCTGAGAGGCAATGCTACCTCTCCCAGATGCATCCTAAGAAGGGGAAATCCTCTCTACTGGTGTGTGCCAGGGAATCCTTAGATTGCCCTCTCTGTTTCTAGGCTTCTGCCCTCCTTCTCCAAAAGAATACTGTAATGCGTTCCAGTCTCAACACTGGCCCATAGCCCAGACCTCTAAACTCTAGTCCTTAGGGATTTTTACATATCATAAGTTAAGTAGCAGTTTTAAATCAAGAAAGTACTCAAAAAATATAACCATGGTTGAGGATCAACAGAATAAATGGAAAATTGTGACAGATCAGCAAAGGCTTCTAGATTTTGCACATGATAAACACAATATGACAAATGGATGTATTTGAACAATTCGAGGCAAGCTCTAAAATATTTTGGGTATAAAGAATTGTATAACAGTAGATATACAGAATGAACAGGTGGATAAAATATAAAACAGACCCTCTAAAATGAACATTAGAACTTGATAAAAACTAAAAAGTACACTTAAAATTTAATAAATGTATTTATGGATTTCATCTTCTCATGATAGTGTATCAGATACCTTAGAATTAATGTAGAGAAAAACTAGAAACTCTGGACTAAAAAGAAAACTAGAAATTCTGGACCAATTGCATCTGCTTCAGGGCATCAGGGAGTTAACACAGTAACAATTTATTTACCTGGCCAGTAGGTAAGAGATAATAGAACCCAGGTAGATGAGAGTAATACTTAGAGTGGTTTTTACCCTCTAAACCTTATCCGATTTTATAATATGTGGCTGAAAGACTGAGCATCCCTTACATCAGCCTCCTGAGGCTAATTTAGGGTTTCTGAATTTACATTTACATTCTATTTACATTTTAGGCTAGATAATTCTTTGTTGTGGGACATGTCTTATGATTTGCAAGGTGTTTAGTACCATCACCTGTTCTCTATACACTAGATACCAATAGCACTTTCCCTACTATGGCAACGAAATTTTTGACACACATGCCAAATGTTCTCTGGGTTTGTGGAGTGGGAGCAAAAAGTCACTCCTTCTCCATAACCCCCTGCTTATTAGAATCACTAGGCTAGAGGAAAAGATGTTGGCATCTAGAGTCTGCAAAAGAAAGGGCACTAGTGTAAAGTTCTTGTTTTGGATTTAGGAAGGTAAAGAATTGTACTCTAAGGGGAAGAAAAGCTAGAAATACACATCTGTTGTAGAGTTCCTTAAGTTCCAAATCCTTTCATTGTATTACTGGTTTGAATACTCTGAGATGTCTTATGCAAAATGACAAATAGCAGAAAAAAGATGGAAAGTCCTCTATGAAGAAATATACCGTTATATTAAGCCTTACAATATTTCTAACAACCACAATTTTTAAACTTGTTTTGAGATATATTTGTAAATTCACATGTAGTTGTTATAAGTAATACAAGGGTATCCTGCATACCCTTTACCCTCTTTCAACCAGTGCTACCATTTTTTTTACAACTACAGAGTAATGTTACAACCAGGTAGCTGACATTGATATGATCCATTATTCAGATCTCCCAGTTTTACTAGTACTTGTGTGTGCATGTGTCTGTATTCATTTGAACTGAGATCTGTGGTGTTTCAGTGCATGCATAGTTTATGTATCCACGATCACAATCAATATAAAATGCTGTTACCACACAAATTCCTACTGTTGAGCTTCTATATCTACCTCTCTCATTCCCTTCCCTTATCCCATTGGCCATACCTGACAACACTAGTCTGTTCTCCATTTCTATGATTTTGTAATTCCGAGAATATTATATAAGTGGAATCATACGGTATGTAACTTTTTTATTTTTTAAAGATTTATTTATTCACGAGAGAGACAGAGACAGAGACATAGACAGAGAGAGAAGCAGGCTCCTTGTAAGTAGCCTGATGTGAGATGTGATCCCAGGACCTGGGGTTCATGAACTGAGCCAAAGGCAGGTGCTCAACTACTGAGCCATCTAGGTGCCCAGTGTGTAACTTTGTGACTTTGGTTTTCTTTACTCATCGTAATTTCCCCAGACTCACCCAAGCTCTTGTCTATTATTACAAGTTTGTTCCTTTTAGTTGCTTAGCATTTCATGGTATGAATTCCTAGCATGTTTAACCCCTCAGAATTCATGCAATATTTGGTGCATTTCTAGTTTGAGACTATTAAGTATACATATACTGGAATCTATGGAAATTTTATAAGAGAAACCATTTTAAAGAGTGACTGCTTTTTTACTTTCCCAACAATATGATCCAGTGCCTCCACTTCCTTAACAACATTTGATATTGTTACTATTTTTATTTTGGTCATTTTAATTTTAATTTGTACTTCTGTGATGGGTAATGATACTGAACAGTATTTCCTGTACTTACTTGCCAGCTCTAAATCCTTTATTTTGAAATGACCATTTATGTATCTTAAATTTTTCTAATTTTATTGTTTGTTGTTCTAAAAACTAGTCATTTGTCAGATAGTTGGTTTGAAAATACATTATTCCAGTCTTTAACATCTTTCATCCTCTTAATAGGATCTTTTTTTTAAAAGATTTTATTTATTTATTCATGAGAGACACAGAGAAAGAGAGAGGGGCAGAGACACAGGAAGAGGGAGAAGCAGGCTCCATACAGGGAGCCTGACATGGGACTTGATCCTGGGTCTCCAAGAGATCACACCCTGGACTGAAGGAGGTGCTGAACTGCTGAGCCACCCAGGCTGCCCTCTCTTAATAGGATCTTTTTTGAAGAGCAGAAGTTTTAAATTTGGTAAGGTCCAATTTATATTTTCTTTCATGTATCATGTTTTTGGTATCAAGTTCTAAAACTCTTTTCCTAGTCCCAGATACTGAAGATTTTCTCGTATGGTGATTTGTTAAGTTCTCTAAATATATTGTACTTTTGTGTTTATATTTAAATACATGACCCATTTAGTTTAATTTTTGTAGAAGTTGCATGGTTTAAAGGTAACTTTCCCTTTCTTCTTTATTTTTGCCTATGGATGCCCAGTTTCTCTAACAATGTTGGTTGAAAAAACTATTCCTTCTCAATTCAATTACTTCTGCAACTTTGTCAAAAAAAAAAAAAGAAAGAAAGAAAGAAAGAAAAAAGAAAAAAAAAGAGTTGGGATCTGTTTATGTGGGTCTGTTTCTAAAGTCTCTGTTCATATTTAGTATGTCTATCCTTCTATCTTTACCAACTCTTGCTTTATATTGAATAATTTCTTCACTTTCTCCTTTGACAAGAATGGTTTAGCCAGTCAAGGGACAGTAACTACATGTAAGTTTTAGAACAAGCTACTCTGTCTCCTATATGTCTCCTGTATATTTGTGTGTGTATACATATATGTGTGTATGGATATATATGGAGATATATATATATATATATATATATATACACACACACACACACACACACACACACACACAGACATGCATACAGGATATCTATATATCTTTATCTGTATTTATAGATATAGATATAGATATCTTTGGTAGAAATTAATTAAACCAGATCAATTTAGGAAGAAATGTCAATTTAGATACTTTTGGTTGATTGTATTATTCACATCTCTTTTTTGGTGGTTGTATCAGTTATATTAAAGTTTCCACCTATAATAGTGGATTTATCTATTTTGCCTTACATATCAATCCATTTTTGCTTGGTATATTTGCTTGTGTGTAGAATTGTAGGATTCTTTTGTTTTCCTGGTAAATAGATCTCAGTACATTGTACCTTTTTTGTTTGGAGTGATTTTCTTTGCTCTGAATTCTGTTCTTTTTTTTTTTTTTAATTTTTATTTATTTATTTATGATAGTCACACACACACACACAGAGAGGCAGAGACACAGGCAGAGGGAGAAGCAGGCTCCATGCACCGGAAGCCCAACGTGGGATTCGATCCCGGGTCTCCAGGATCGCGCCCTGGGCCAAAGGCAGGCGCTAAACCACTGCGCCACCCAGGGATCCCCTGAATTCTGTTCTAATAATATTACAGCCACTCCTGCTTTATTTGTTTTTTACTATAGTTTGCATGGCATATATTTTTTATTTATCTTCTTTTACTTCCAATCTACCTATGTTGTTGAATTTGAAGTGAGTTTCTTGTAAACAGCTTATAGCTGGGTCATGTTTTGTTTTGTTTTGTTTTTAAATCCATTCGCCATTTTCTGCCTTTTAGTTGGTGTTTTATGAGTATTTACATTTAAGGTAATACTGTTATGTTAGAGCTTAAATCTGCCATTTTATATAGTTGTGTTTTTGTTTGTTCCACTTTTCATATAAGTTTCTCTTGTCTCACTGTGGGTTACTTGAATAGTTTTTAGGATCTCATATTGATATACTTTAGTATTTTTGAATGTATTTCTTTCTTAAATTTTCTTAGTGGTTAAAAGTATTTTAAATTTGAAACCCTCTGGGGGAACCCAATACAAATCTGCTTCATTGTTTATGGATGAAAACATTTATGGTATATTATTGTTTTATCTGGTTATACAGCTTGGAAGAGGTGCCTGAAAGTTTTTGGACCTGTTTATGATTCCTTGTGCTTTTTTATGTATTTCTGCTCTATCCATTTTATTTGAGCTTTATATGTGTATATTTATGAACAGGATAATTAAACCAAACCTTGGCATTATAATTTAAGTGATGGCTATTTATTTACTTACTTATTTTTACAGTGTGAGAATGAGGAAAATGGTTGTGGAATCCTATGTTGATAGAGTTGCTTCTAAGCCATTGCTGGTGAGATGTCACTCAAGCAAGGTGACCATTTATAAGAGAAAAATCACATAAATGACTTAGAGGTAATAGATAAAAGATAAGTGGAAATTTAATGAGTCAAAAAGCAAATTTAGGCAGTGAGAAAGTTAGTAAAAAGTGAAAAAAACTAAGGACTAACCTGAGGCTGCCGAAGTACCTAGTTACACCTGATGATGGAATGGGTAGAACAGAAGACTGTAAAGCCAAAAGGTGGTTGGGAAGATATGTGTGGCTGTAATAACTCCTTCCTATACATAATTGCCAAAAAGAATTACAGTGTTTCAGTGGGAGAAAATCTAGGAGCCTCTTTAAACATCATATTGGTGATCCCTTGTAGAGAAGCTATTAAAATGAATCTTAACACCTGAAATACCTTATAAGGACCTCCTTGTTTTGCATTAGCTAGTGTGGAGAGAAATCCATGTTCAGTATTACTCAATACACTAGATAGCTGCAGCTTTGATGGAATGTGGATAGGTATATAAACTCTCAAAATGCATATCTGAATAAAGCCAAAGGTATGTAACATATCCTGAAGAGCAGAATTGTTATACACCACTTTTAATTTTCAAATGGAATCCTACTTCTGAGGTTGCTGGAGGTAAGAATGCAAGCCATTTTGGATATCACATATAATGACACTAAATTTCTTCCAGTTCCTTTAACTCAAGTTATGAATAATGATGAAATAAAAATGGTTCCAACTGTTAAGACTCCCTATGTAACTAATGTTGGCGGAATAAGGTAAAGTGAAATAGTGTTATGGTCCTCCTCTCTTAGCTTTCCCAAAGTGGCGTTGAATAATAAAAAAAATTAGTGTTCTTTCAAAATAAGCAATAATGATAAAATGATGAAAATACTTAGAAAAATTAAACATGTAACTGTTGAGTTATCTCATTAAAATTAGTATAAATATTAAGGAAATAACTGGACTATTTATTAAATTTATGAAACCAACCAATTAATGTCAGTCCACCACTTTGAAATCAACCAGAGATTGATTCACTCCAGTGAACATGTTTTTAAGAGTTACCTGCCGGGGAGGGGCAAGATGGAGGAAGAGTAGGGTCCCCAAGTCACCTGTCCCCACCAAATTACCTAGATAACCTTCAAATCATCCTGAAAATCTACGAATTTGGCCTGAGATTTAAAGAGAGAACAGCTGGAATGCTACAGTGAGAAGACTTCACGCTTCTATCAAGGTAGGAAGACGGGAAAAAAGAAATAAAGAAACAGAAGGCATCCAAGGCGGGGGGCCAGAGGAGCCGGGCTGAGGCCGGGGCGAGTGTCCCCAGGACAGGAGAGCCCCGTCCCGGAGGAGCAGGAGCTGCACCAACCTTCCCGGGCAGAAAGGGGCTCGCAGGGAGTTGGAGCAGGACCCAGGAGGGCGGGGATGCCCTCGGGCTCCCGGGGACACTAACAGACACCTGCGCCCCGGGAGAGCCCCACACCCCGTCCGAGCTCCCTAAAGGGCTGCAGCGCGCATGGCTGGACCAGAGCAGCTCGGAGGGGCTCGGGGGAGGCTCCGCGGAGGGGGCTGCGGTGCGGGAGCACAAATCCAACAGCGCAGACCTGGGAGCACAGGGCGCCAGGACACAGCCCAGGATCCGGCCTCCCCCCGGGGAAAGGCAGAGACCAGGAGGGAACAGGACAGCAAGGACACTCCTGCCCCGAGCTGAGCAGATCAGCGGCCCCGCCCCAGAGCCTCCAGGCCCTGCAGACCGAGAGCTCTGGAGTTACTGCGGGAGCTGACTCCAGGGCTCCAGAGCTGGCCCCGCCACTGCAGTTGTTCCTCCTGGGGCCTCGCGGTAAACAACCCCCACTGAGCCTCACAGTGGCCTCACCAGATAAACAGGATAAACATTACTCACTGAGCCCTGCACCAGGCAGGGGGCTGAGCAGCTACCCCAAGTGCTAACACCTGAAAATCAGCACAAAAGGCCCCTCCCCCAGAAGACCAGCTAGACGGACAGGGGAAAAACAAATTATTGACCAAGCAGCCCTGGAAAGTTCCAGGGGAAGTCAAGGCACTTACAGTATACAGAATCAGAGGATACTCCCCCGTGTTTTTTTTTTTTTTTCATTTGTTTGCTTCCCCACCCCCTTTCTTTTTCTTTTTCTTTCTCTTTTCTTTCTTTTTTTTTTCATTTTTTCTTCCTTTTTTTCTTTTTTCTTCTTCTCTTTTCTTTCCTTCTTTCTATATTCTCTTTTTCTCCTTTTCCCAATACAACTTGTTTTTGGCCACTCTGCAGTGAGCAAAATGACTAGAAGTAAAACCTCACCTCAAAAGAAAGAATCAGAAACAGTCCTCTCTCCCACAGAGTTACAAAATTTGGATTACAATTCAATGTCAGAAAGCCAATTCAGAAGCACTATTATAAAGCTACTGGTGGCTCTAGAAAAAGGCATGAAGGACTCAAGAGACTTCATGACTGCAGAATTTAGATCTAATCAGGCAGAAATTAAAAATCAATTGAATGAGATGCAATCCAAACTAGAAATCCTAACCACGAGGGTTAACGAGGTGGAAGAACGAGTGAGTGACATAGAAGACAAGTTGATGGCAAAGAGGGAAACTGAGGAAAAAAAAGACAAACAATTAAAAGACCATGAGGATAGATTAAGGGAAATAAATGACAGCCTGAGGAAGAAAAACCTACATTTAATTGGGGTTCCCGAGGGCGCCGAAAAGGACAGAGGTCCAGAATATGTATTTGAACAAATCATAGCTGAAAACTTTCCTAATCTGGGAGGGAAACAGGCATTCAGATCCAGGAAATAGAGAGATTCCCCCCCCTAAAATCAGTAAAAACCGTTCAACACCTCCACACTTAATGGTTAAGCTTGCAAATGCCAAAGATAAAGAGAAAATCCTTAAAGCAGCAAGAGACAAGAAATCCCTGACTTTTATAGGGAGAAGTATTAGGGTAACAGCAGACCTCCCCACAGAGACCTGGCAGGCCAGAAAGGGCTGGCAGGATATATTCAGGTTCCTAAGTGAGAAAAACATGCAACCAGGAATACTTAATCTAGCAAGGCTCTCATTTTAAGGGGGACTCTCAAAGTTCCCCTTTAAGAAGTCCAATGGGACAATCCACAAAAACGGGAACTGAATAGATATCATGATGACACTAAACTCATATCTTTCAATAGTAACTCTAAAAGTGAACAGGCTTAATGACCCCATCAAAAGGCGCAGGGTTTCAGACTGGATAAAAAAGCAGGACCCATCTATTTGCTGTCTACAAGAGACTCATTTTAGACAGAAGGACACCTATAGCCTGAAAATAAAAGGTTGGAGAACCATTTACCATTCAAATGGTCCTCAAAAGAAAGCAGGGGTAGCCATCCTTATATCAGATAAACTAAAATTTACCCCGAAGACTGTAGTGAGAGATGAAGAGGGACACTATATCCTACTTAAAGGATCTATCCAACAAGAGGACTTAACAATCCTCAATATATATGCCCCGAATGTGGGAGCTGCCAAATAATCAATTAATAACGAAAGTTAAGACATACTTAGATAATAATACACTTATACTTGGTGACTTCAATCTAGCATTTTCTACACTTGATAGGTCTCTAAACACAACATCTCCAAAGAAATGAGAGCTTTAAATGATACACTGGATCAGATGGATTTCACAGATATCTATAGAACTTTACATCCAAACTCAACTGAATACACATTCTTCTCAAGTGTACATGGAACTTTCTCCAGAATAGACCACATACTGAGTCACAAATCGGGTCTGAACCGATACCAAAAGATTGGGATCGTGCCCTGCATATTCTCAGACCATAATGCCTTGAAATTAGAACTAAATCACAAGAAGTTTGGAAGGACCTCAAACACGTGGAGGTTAAGGACCATCCTGCTAAAAGATGAAAGGGTCAACCAGGAAATTAAGGAAGAATTAAAAAGATTCATGGAAACTAATGAGAATGAAGATACAACCATTCAAAATCTTTGGGATGCAGCAAAAGCAGTCCTCAGGGGGAAATATATCGCAATACAAGCATCCATTCAAAAACTGGAAAGAACTCAAATACAAAAGCTAACTTTACACCTATAGGAGCTGGAGAAAAAAGAGCAAATACATCCTACACCCAGCAGAAGAAGAGAGTTAATAAAGATTCGAGCAGCACTCAAGGAAATCGAGACCAGAAGAACTGTGGAACAAATCAACAAAACCAGGAGTGGGTTCTTTGAAAGAATTAATAAGATAGATAAACCATTAGCCAGCCTTATTAAAAAGAAGAGAGAGAAGACTCAAATTAATAAAATCATGAATGAGAAAGGAGAGATCACTACCAACACCAAGGAAATACAAACGATTTTAAAAACATATTATTAACAGCTATACTCCAATAAATTAGGCAATCTAGAAGAAATGGATGCATTTCTGGAAAGCCACAAACTACCAAAACTGGAACAGGAAGAAATAGAAAACCTGAACAGGCCAATAACCAGGGAGGAAATTGAAGGCAGTCATCAAAAACCTCCCAAGACACAAAATCCAGGGCCAGATGGCTTCCCAGGGGAATTCTATCAAACGTTTAAAGAAGAAACCATACCTATTCTACTAAAGCTGTTTGGAAAGATAGAAAGAGATGGAGTATGTCCACATTCGTTCTATGAGGCCAGCATCACCTTAATTCCAAAACCAGACAAAGACCTCACCAAAAAGGAGAATTACAGACCAATATCCCTGATGAACATGGATGCAAAAATTCTCAACAAGATACTAGCCAATAGGATCCAATAGTACATTAAGAAAATTATTCACTATGACCAAGTAGGATTTATCCCCGGGACACAATTAAAACACTCGTAAAACAATCAATGTGATTCATCATATCAGCAAGAGAAAAACTAAGAACCATATGATCCTCTCATTAGATGCGGAGAAAGCATTTGACAAAATACAGCATCCATTCCTGATCAAAACTCTTCAGAGTGTAGGGATAGAGGGAACATTCCTCAACATCTTAAAACCCATCTACGAAAAGCCCACAGTAAATATAATTCTCAATGGGGAAGCACTGGGAGCCTTTCCCCTAAGATCAGAAACAAGACAGGGATGTCCACTCTCACCACTGCTATTCAACATAGTACTGGAAGTCCTAGCCTCAGCAATCAGACAACAAAAAGACTATTAAAGGCATTCAAATTGGCAAAGAAGAAGTCAAACTCTCCCTCTTCGCCGATGACATGATACTCTGCATAGAAAACCCAAAAGCCTCCACCCCAAGATTGCTAGAACTCATACAGCAATTCGGTAGCGTGGCAGGATACAAAATCAATGCCCAGAATTCAGTGGCATTTCTATACACTAACAATGAGACTGAAGAAAGAGAAATTAAGGAGTCAATCCCACTTACAATTGCACCCAAAAGCATAAGATACCTAGGAATAAACCTAACCAAAGAGGTAAAGGATCTATGACCTAAAAAACTATAGAACATTTCTGAAAGAAATTGAGGAAGACACAAAGAGATGGAAAAATATTCCATGCTCATGGATTGGCAGAATTAATATTGTGAAAATGTCAATATTACCCAGGGCAATTTACACATTTAATGCAATCCCTATCAAAATACCATGGACTTTCTTCAGAGAGTTAGAACAAATTATTTTAAGATTTGTGTGGAATCAGAAAAGACCCCGAATATCCAGGGGAATTTTAAAAAAGAAAACCATATCTGGGAGCATCACAATGCCAGATTTCAGGTTGTACTACAAAGCTGTGGTCATCACGACAGTGTGGTACTGGCACAAAAACAGACACATAGATCAATGGAACAGAATAGAGAATCCAGAAGTGGACCCTCAACTTTATGGTCAACTAATATTCGATATAGGAGGAAAAACTATCTATTGGAAGAAAGACAGTCTCTTCAATAAATGGTGCTGGGAAAATTGGACATCCACATGCAGAAGAATGAAACTAGACCACTCTCTTTCACCATACACAAAGATAAACTCAATGGATGAAAGATCTAAATGAGACAAGATTCCATCAAAATCCTAGAGAAGAACACAGGCAACACTGTTTTTGAACTCAGCCACAGTAACTTCTTGCAAGATACATCCACGAAGGCAAAAGAAACAAAAGCAAAAATGAACTATTGGGACTTCATCAAGATAAGAAGCTTTTGCACAGCAAAGGATACAGTCAACAAAACGCAAAGACAACCTACAGGATGGGAGAAGATATTTGCAAATGACGTATCAGATAAAGGGCTAGTTTCCAAGATCTATAAAGAACTTATTAAACTCAACACCAAAGAAACAAACAATCCAATCATGAAATGGGCAAAAGACATGAAGAGAAATCTCACAGAGGAAGACATAGACATGGCCAACATGCACATGAGAAAATGTTCTGCATCACTTGCTATCAGGGAAATACAAATCAAAACCACAATGAGGGGGATCACTGGGTGGTGCAGCGGTTTGTTGCCTGCCTTTGGCCCAGGGCGCTATCCTGGAGACCCGGGATCGAGTCCCGCATCGTGCTCCCGGTGCATGGAGCCTGCTTCTCCCTCTGCCTGTGTCTCTGCCTCTCTCTTTCTCTCTCTCTCTGTGACTATCATAAATTAAAACACACACACACACACACACACACACACACACACAATGAGATACCACCTCACACCAGTGAGAATGGGGAAAATTAACAAGGCAGGAAACCACAAATGTTGGAGAGGATGTGGAGAAAAGGGAACCCTCTTACACTGTTGGTGGGAATGTGAAATGGTGCAGCCACTCTGGAAAACTGTGTGGAGGTTCCTCAAAAAGTAAAAAATAGACCTGTCCTACGACCCAGCAATTGCACTGTTGGGTATTTACCCCAAAGATACAGATGCAATGAAACGCCGGGACACCTGCACCCCGATGTTTATAGCTGCAATGTCCGCAATAGCCAAACTGTGGAAGGAGCCTCAGTGTCCATCGAAAGATGAATGGATAAAGAAGATGTGGTTTATGTATGCAATGGAATATTAGCCATTAAAAATGACAGATACCCACTATTTGCTTCAACGTGAATGGAAATGGTGGGTATTATGCTGAGTGAAATAAGTCAATTGGAGAAGGACAAACATTATATGTTCTTAGTCATTTGGGGAATATAAATAATAGTGAAAGGGAATAGAAGGGAAGGGAGAAGAAATGCGTAGGAAATATCAGAAAGGGAGACAGAACGTAAAGACTCCTAACTCTGGGAAACGAACTAGGGGTGGTGGAAGGGGAGGAGGGCGGGGGGTGGGGGTGAATGGATGACGGGCACTGAGGTGGGCACTTGACGGGATGAGCACTGGGTGTTATTCTGTATGTTGGCAAATTGAACACCTATAAAAATAAATTTATTATAAAAAATAAGAGTTATCTGCCAAAAATTTAGTAACTATTCCATTCATTTCTCAATTTTTATGAAATTTTAATGTCTCATCAATTTCTCCAACAACAGATTTGCTCATATACTTTATATGTACTATATACATACATATATACTCTCTATATGTATCCACACACTATAGTATACTACATACATATATATAGTGTATATAGGATACTACCAAAGATGAAGTAACTAGAAGGTCAACTTTTTGGGCCCAACCCTCAAGAGGAGACCCAAGATACTTTCTATCAGAATGACTAAAATGCCCTGAGGATGGAGAAAAAAAACTTAACCAGATTGCTGGACAGTATGTACAACTGTTTGTCATACCCAACATTGTTTGCAAACAAGAAAAGAAATTAAATGCAGACTTGTACTGCCTATTGACAGGCATAGACCAGCCCTAGCAGATTACACTGGCTTATTACCTGTAGTTTCAGGTAGATACTAATGAGTCTTAACCAAGCTAGTTGCTCATGGTTGATGTGGATTTGCATATTCATTAACTGAAGCAATTATGTCTATCATTATAAGAGGTTTAAAGCTGATATTATTTGTTTGGACCTCATAGTTATCATCTAATCAAGGTACCCATTTTACTGCTGATACAGTGCAATAATGGACCAAGTAGCATCCTATAATGAAATTTTCATGCATTTCATCATCCTTAAAAAGTAGATAGGTTGAAAATTGGAATAGACAGTTAAAATATCTGCTTGATCTATTTTGGGGAAAATGTGTTTCTTTCTTCATCCCCTCACCTTCTCTTTTCTCCCCTCCCCTCCCTTCTCTATCAGTTCTTGTAGTGCCAGGACCTGGGTTGCATTTATGAGTCCTGGTAGAAGAATCAATTTCTAAATATGATACTAGGACGTATTTATATCTCTAAATATTTCTTACTGAATATATAGGGGAATAATGGGATGGTTTACTACTACTTCTTACCTGCCTAAGCTAGTATTAACAATTTCTGCTTCTTTCTTACTTAATGGGTGAGACAGTCACATAAGCTAATATTTACCTAACTTTGCTAAGCCCACACTTTGTGCCTGTGAATGGGCAAAGGGAGAAGCATTGACCAAATTTATACTGCTGTTAACTGAATGTGTCAGTCCTCTGCCTGGTACAAATGGTCCTACCCTGGGAAGGAAGTTTATTAGTACTGGGCAAAAGCTAATGACATTTGAAAATAAGGGAAACTGTTACTCATGGAAAGGAAGCCAGTGAGTGGAAAATGAAAACAGTAAAAGCTAATTTTATTTTGGTGCCTGTGGAAAGACCAAAAGCAAGAAATTTAATATTACCATTTAGCTGCATTTATAGATGCCCATAAAGGTGAAGCTAATTGCTGCCCTTTTCTCCACATCCTTGCCAACACTTAGTTACCACTTGTCTTTTTAATGACAAGTGGGAGGTGATACCTCATTGTGAGTTTGATTTGTATTTCTTTGGTGATTAGTGATGTTTAGCACCTTTTCATGTACCTATTTGCCATTTGTATGCCTACTTTGAAAAAAAAAAAGTTTATTCAGTCCCTCTGCTCAATTTTTAATCAGATTTTTTGCTGTTGATTTACATGAGTTCTTTATGTATTTTGAATGTTAATTCCATATCAGTGATATGATTTGCAATTTTTTCCCATTCCAATGGTTACTTTTTCATTTTGTTGATTTTTTTTCCTTTGCTGAGCAGAATATTCTTATTTTTCTGTTTTTGCTTTTGTTGCTTGTGTTTTTAGTATCATATCCAAAAATATCATTGTCAAGACTCATGTCAAGAAGTTTTTTTCCCTAAAGGATTGCAGAAGGGGAAAAGGGTGGGAGGATGGGGTAGCTGGATGACGAGCACTAAAGAGGGCACTCAATGGGATGAGAACTGGGTGTTATACTGTATGTTGGCAAAGAATTTAAATTTTAAAAAATCCTAGAAAAAAAGTTTTTTCCGGGATCCCTGGGTGGCGCAGCGGTTTAGCGCCTGCCTTTGGCTCAGGGCATGATCCTGGAGACCCGGGATCGAATCCCACGTCGGGCTCCCGGTGCATGGAGCCTGCTTCTCCCTCTGCCTGTGTCTCTGCCTCTCTCTCTCTCTCTCTCTCTGTGTGACTATCATAAATAAATTAATTAATTAATTAATTAAAAAAAAAGTTTTTTCCTGTTTTTTTTTTCCAGAAGTTTTAGGGTTTCAAGTCTATGTCTTTAATCTATTTTGAGTTAGTTTTGTGAGTGGTGTGAGATAAGGGTTCAATTTAAATGTTTTACATGTAGCTATGCATGTTTCCCAACACTAATTATTAAATACAATATTTTTTCCCTTTAAGTATTCTTGGTTCTCTTGTGAAATATTAGTTGACCATATATACAGGAGCATATTTCTGGACTCTTGATTATTTTCCATTGGCCTATGTGTCTGTTTTTATGCCAGTACCATACTATTTTCATTAAATGGCTTTGTAATATAGTTTGAAATTAGGAAGTGTGATGCCTCCAACTTTGGATCTTTTTCAAATTGCTCTGGCTATTTGGGATCTTTTGTGGTTTGTTACAAATTTTAGGATTCAGAACTTGTCGTTAATCATTCATATACAACTTATTGATTTTTACTAAACATGCATTTCTAGTCAGAATATTTAATAAAATTTAACATAGTTTTGTGGATATATCATTCTCTCTATATATTCTTTTCCTACTTGCTTTTGACAGCATTCTTCCTTAGATTCATTTCAGCTGATGTATTCTTCTTCATATATGCAGTCCATATACATGAACATAGCAAAAATTACCCCTCATTCGATGGAAATTTATGTTTTCTGGATTTTTATTTTGCTCTAATAAGGTATGTTGTTATAAATATTCTGTCTATGTGTTTTTAGTATCATATCCAAAAATATCATTATTTTTCCATTAGAGAACATAACTAGAAGTAAGGTATACCAGATTTTTCTCTTTGCTTTCCAAATTTTTATAAACAATTTTGAAGTACTATATAAGCAATTTGTGTGTTTCTGCAACCTGCTTTGTGGACTGTTGGTAATTTTTGCCAGTTGGTTAGATGTGCATGCATATTTCCCTGTGATTTTGATTTGTGTCTTCCCAGTTTTTTTCCCTTCATAAGGTTAGGTATTTTTAATATTCAGTGCCCATTTCAGTTTTATTATCTTTTAACTATCTGTTCACGTCTTCTGATCATTTTTCTATTCAAGTGTTGAATCTTTTGTTGATATATTACAATTTGATATATATTTTTGAGATTAATCCTTTAATAAAAACATGTATAACATATATAATCCTAAATTTGGACTTCATTTTGTCACAGCTTACTGTTATTTTTGATGCACAAAGATTTAAGTTTAAATGCTGAATTTAGCAATCAGCCATTCCTTATCTCAATGTGATTTGATTTTATTATAAATAGGAATAAATAAAAACATTATGAAAATAAAAGTAATATTCTAACATACTACATGAACTTCTTGTTAAAAAAGAGCTTTTATAATTACCTATGTATTAATATTTTTTTGGTTTACCTTAAAAAGAATCTGTACTTTGTGGTTAAGCTTAATTTAAAATAGAGCAAAATTTATTCCTGTGTTTCTCCCTGAATTTGAACTCTGAAGAATAACTTGCAAACTACCTAATGAAAATAACACTTTATTTTCCCATATTTATATCCAGACAATACTCTTATGTATATTTATATTCAATGTTAACCATTAATAGAAATGAGGACAGATTTCACTTAAGTGATCTACTCTTTATGCTTTCATTTCTTTTTTTTTAATTAAGATTTTATTTATTTATTTTTATTCATGAGAAACACACAGAGAGAGAGAGGCAAAGACATAGGCAGAGGGAGAAGCAGGCTCCATGCAGGAAGCACAATACGGGATTCGATTCTGGAACTCCGGGATCACGCCCTGAGCCAAAGGCAGAAGCTCAACCACTGAGCCACCCAGGTGTCCCTTTATGCTTTTATTTCAAAGAAATTTTATAAGACAGACAAAGTTGATGGCATCAACATGCAAATTAATTAAGAATAAAGAAAATATGGGAGTGGAGAGAATTTCTGAAACCACTATAAAATCAGAAGGTGGTTAGACTTAGTATTTATTCTTGTACATACATATACTAATATATAAATATGTATGCGTATATATATATACATACCTGAACATATATATACATGTATTCATACATATTTTATTGATAGATAAAATTCCATACAGTGTGGGATTTAATCAGCTGAAATGTTCTTTAAGATTAAATTTTATACATTATTATACAATTTTTATATTCTATAAGCTTTATAGCAATTAAGTGAAATATTCAAATAAGTAAAACTAACTGAATTTATTGTCCTCAATAAATTAGGTATTAGAGAATATGTTCACATTCTCAAGGTATTTACATATAGAAATGTATTGTTTTTGTATTCATTGATGAAACTTTTAGAAGTCATTTCTCTCATAAAAACATGATCTGTGAACATTAAATATCATGTCTACATAGTCTCAAAGTATACTTAGAATAAAAATGGATATTGCATTTATTGAATTTATCAATAAAATAAGATTTCTTGGAATGGAACAAAATGAGGAAAATGAAGTTAATAAAATATGCATTATCATATTATCAATATATGAAATACATCTAATAATGTTCAGACTATAAACTTGGGCCATGTCCTGTAGCACTTCTGGGTCTAATTAGTTTTTACTGTCTTAAGAATGTACAGTTTCTTAATACTGATATTGTTGTTTGTTAATCTATGGTAACACGTATAATTGGGAAGAAGCAAAGCAATTTAGGTTGATGAAGCAATTCCATTTACTTCAAAAGCTACTCTGCTGTTACCTGTATGTGTACATTTTTATTTATGCCCATAAGTTAACCTAATGTGATAAATGGAATCTTTATTTGACATATTGATGTAAGGACAATGTTATTTCTATAATTCATATATTCTGATGTCTTGAAACTGCTTATTCATAAAGGGCATGCAGTGCCCTTTTTGTAATATTATCCCAAGCTACATACTTTGTAGGTTAGAGAAGTTTCCTGTAAAAATGTTTTAGGTCCTAAAAAAAGTTTTATTTTATCATCACATTTCTATTGTCTAGTTTGGTAATTCAAGCATCAAATTTAGCTCATTCATGATACTAGATTAATTCAAGAGGTCTAAATGGCTTTACTTTGAGAAAATATAACTTTATGATTATGATTTAAACTAATATTAAAAGATCTAAAGAAAGTTAAAAAAGGAGTTTCAAAATGTTTTGAGTTGTAAATGAGAGAAAGTCAAAATAAATCTTTCCAAATTAGCAGCTTCACATCTACTAACACTCAAGCTGTGACATGACTGATGTTCACAATTTTACTTCTACTATTAGGAGAGCATTCATTTTAAGATTTGGCCATGTCACATTAGTTTACTGCTTGAACTTCTCTGTATTGCCAAGGAAATAGGATGGATTACCATCATCCAGGCTTTCATCATTCATCCACTTTATTTCCTAGAGGAGATGGCTAGTAATGCTAGTTGAAAAAGGAGAATAAGGATCTAGTTGCACAAACATTAAAAAAAACTAGCTACCACATTCCACTGCTTCATATGGTCGTTGCTTTTCAGGGCTGCTGCAGATCTCTCAGATTTGCTTTCCCTAGAATTCCTCTGTGTTATTGGACAGAGCCCATTCTGCTACACTCTAAACGTAGATGGCACAAGTAACTTTTGTTTAATATAATCTACAAAAGTTTAGATAATTTATGACATTAAATAAATTCTAAACCAAGATGTTAGATGTGAGGTGCATGTGTAGATTTCAGCATGATGCCTATAAATCAGGAATATTCATAGATTTTTCCAACTACAGTGCATTGTCTGGTACTGGCATGACTAAATAGCTCTTAAAGATGATCCTTTCTACATCAAAATATTTTAGCTTTTGTAAGATATATGGAAGTAGTTTGACCTTTTACAATTAGTATTTTTAAAATCTTTATAAAAAGAAAAGGTTTGTAATTCAAATTTTCATTTAGAGTTTAGGGAATTTTCTTTAAAAAAATGCATTTGCCTCTCATTTTTCTCTCTTTTCTTCAAGACATATCCATTTTAGCATAATTGTTCTCCTTCAAAAGGTATATTGAATCCCAAGTCCCTCGTTTGTCAGAATGTGACTATTTTTGAACATGGGGGTCAATATAGTTAAGATATGCCATATTGGAGAAGGGTGAGCCCTTAATGTAATATTACTGGTTCTTATAAGAAAAGATAAATTGGGACATAGACAAAAGACAAAAAGAAGGCAGCCATTTGAAGACAGCGGTAGGGGTGGAATTTATACTGCTTTAGCTAAGGAATGTCTGGGGCTACCAAAAGCTAGGAGAGTCAAGGGAAGATTTTCCCATAGAGATTTTAGAGGATACTTGGCCCTGATAATACTTGATTTTAGGCTTCTAGACTCTAGAACTGTGAAGACAATATTTTTGTTGCTTTAAGCTATCCACTTTGTCATACTGTGTCATCTTTGCCCTCAGAAACTAGTTCAGCAACTGAACTCTATCTCTTCCTCTTTAAAAGTTATTCTGTATAAAAAAAATATATGCTTTTCTTTATACTATATTGATGGATACATATTTATCTCTACAAGTAGAAGATATATCTCCAATAGGATGGCTAAAGGAAGAAATGTTAATTGTAAAATTGAGGGATAATCTAAAAAAAAAAAAAGAAAAGGAGAGTACTCTAAAAATGATGAAGTAATGTAGTCTGATTCAAATGGTTATGTTCATATTTTCTTAGCTTTCAACGTAATTAAAAAAATAACAACTCCTGACAACAAATATAGCAATTAGAGCAATAACATTAATTATTATTATTAAAGTCTACCAAAATATATACAGGCCATGTTCCAAGTCTTTATGGTAATTGCAAAATGAGTTTATAGCAAGCATTTTGGATTTCTCACTTGCATGTATCTATCATATTTGAGGATAAGATGGCAACTCGTTGACTATCACTTAGTCATGATCTCAGTCAATTATTCATTATGTCTCCATCTCAGCTGATGGAAACGTATACGAATCTTTTTCATTGGATCCTGGGTCTATCACACCAACACATCTGTCTTTCTCCATGTTGCCAGTCTTTCAAAAGTCTTTAACTTAATTATCTTACTGTGAATCAAGAAAATAAAATGCAAGAGTAATACTTCTCCACTTAAATGTCATGACACATATTGGTTGATGGAGCAATAGCTAAAACATTCTCTGTATATCTTTGAAACAGAGGAAACCATCCATGGTTTACCCATTTTTACTGCTGTGTTTATCTATCTGAAAAAGCCCAGTTTCCTTGATATATACATATTGTTGACCCATTTAAAAAAATCACAAACACATGTGAAAAAATACATCTCATGTGACAATCAGTACATAGTTCAAACATTATTTCAGGCTAAATGCCACAATTTGCCTTTCATAGATAACACAGGAAAGCAGTTATAAGTCATGACTCCTACTGGATATTTTTTAGTGTGCATTTGCTAGTGTTTATTTGAATCAAGCAAGGGACAAATATAAATTCTCTTTCCATCTGTACAATGACACTTAAAATACCCTCCTAAAAGTGTATGTACTTTCACATGAAAGTGCTGTTTATCATATAGTTGAACCATATTTATCTAAAAATATTTCCCTACATGTTTATCTTTTCTTTTTTCCACATCAGCCGTTTAGTAGTAGAGAAGCAATCCTTCTATCCCTTCCAATCCATGGGAAATAAATGTGGGTATTAGATAAGAATCTAATTTGGGTTTTGATGGTATATCTGGTATATCTGATGGTAGGAAGCACAGCTCAGATATGTAGTTTATATCAAGCTTTCAACTATTTTCCTCATGTCTAGATTTTGAAATCCTTTGTTTTACAGGACTAATGACTCCTAACCAGCCTATTGCAAGGGAAATTGCTGACCCCAATACAAGAGACTTTTCTTTTTTTTTTTAAGATTGTATTTATTTATTTATTTATTATTCATTCATTCATTCATTCATTCATTCATGAGAGACACACACACACACAGAGGCAGAGACACAGGCAGAGGGGGAAGCAGGCTCCATGCAGGGAGCCAGATGTGGGACTCCATCCTGGAACTCTTGGATCACACCCTGAGCCAAAGGCATATGCTCAACTACAGAGCCACCCAGTCGTCCCACAAGAGACTTCTTAATTCATCTTTATTGTGATCTATGGAAAGGATAGTTAAGTATTTAACTAAGAGGGAAGCAAGCAGGTGTGAAACATGCACATGCATATTTTAATCTCCATTATCAGATAAATTTACTCTGGTGGTGAACACAGTAAGGCAGGAGTGCAGCAAAAGTAGAATTGGACAATCTTTCCCCCAAAATTTTGGAAGTGCTTAAGTACTTATTTTATACAGATCAAGCTAGAAATACTGAGAATCAAAAACAATGGAAACTTTCCAAAGTGCATTTGGTGATGTGAAGTATAAAAAATTTTAGAGCAGTAGGATAAATATCACTTAAAAATGGGGAAAATAACTCAGAAATAATAAGTAAAATGAAATTGCTATTTGGAAAAAAACATTTTATTATAGGAAATCTTATGTAATAATATATATTAGAAAAATACTTTCAAAGTTTTAGTAAATTTAAAATTTAAAGGTAAAAGTTGAATAATTTATTTTTCTTTTTTAAAGATTTTATTTATTTATTCATGAGAGACACATAGAGAGAGAGGCAGAGACACAGGCAGAGAGAGAAGCAGGCTCCATGAAGGGAGTCCAACATGGGACTCAATCCCAGGTCTCCAGGATCATGCCCTGGATGGAAGGCCACGCTAAACTGCTTAGCCACCTAGGCTGCCCGAATAATTTCTTGATGGTGTAATTATATACTTAGAAAACCGAAGAGAAATAAATGAAAAATACTTTCATCTATTTTAAAAAGCCATTTTTAAAGTAATCATGAAAATTAAGAACATACCTATATACAAATTATAGTCATTAAAATAGAGATCCTGTTTTCAATAGCAATAAAATATCTTAACTTAATTAAGAGATATACCTAATAATGGTTTATACATTTTTTTAAATAAACATAAAAAATTAGCACATTGACCTTAAATACTGTTGAGTCACGGACAGAAACATTTGATAATAGAATGCCATATGATGTCAATAGATAGGATGACTTCATGTCAGTTATTTGTAAATCATTCTGTGAAATTTTTTTTAAGATTTGTTTGTTTATTCATGAGAGACACAGAGAGAAAGAGGCAGAAACATAGGCAGAGGGAGCCTCTTCACAGAGGGGCTCTCTTCATAGGAGCCTGATGCGGGACTTGATCTCAGATCCCAGGATAACAACCTGAGCCTAAGGCAGCCATCCAACTGCTGAGCCACCCACGCATCCCTCATTCTATAAGTTAAATATGATCTCAATCAAAATAATAATTTAGAGTGGGTGATGCTGACCAGTACTAATTTTAAACATTTTAAAATGAAGATTTTCTGAAAATATAAGCATTTAAAAATAACTAATAACACTCAGGAAAGGAGTAAAGTAACAGAACTATTCTCCAAATTTAAGTCATATAAAGGAGCATCACAAAAGAATCTCACCAGGTGGGTGTTTATCACAATATTTTTCCATCTCTTTTCAGAAATGTGTTAGGGCTAAACAAAGCCAGTATCTTATGGTAATAATTCACAGGCTTAATGTTTTCTGATTTTTTAGGTTAGAACATTAAAGAAATGAAGGTTTAAAAATCTTCATTATGAGTCTGGAATTCAGAAACATTAATATATAGACAAATTCTGATGACTACATAATTTTTTGGAGTCACTTAAAAGTTTGCATGTATCCAACCCTGTCATATGAACGAAGATTCTCCCAAAGGATTCCCTTGATTTTCATGTGGACAGTGTGTCAACAATATTGCCAGACTGAAAAGGGTACAGTCTGTGTTTATGCTAACTTGACCTCAAAGGAAGTATGCTCCCTGAAGTTATATGGTAAAGTGGTCCTGTGAGGAGTTGTATTATCCAAATTTCCCAGCCAAAACAAAAAAAGACATTCTGCATTTAAGTAAATTACAAAGAAACTTCTTGAGTCATATATTTGTCTTGCAGTTCAACATTTTGGACATTGAAATCAAAGAGTGATGAATTAATATTACAAGAAATTGTTTGGTAGAGGAATTTGGTAGTGGGATGTAAAAGTGCCCTGGCCCCTGCATAATTATGTATTCTTCCTATTTATTTGAGTAACGTTTGAGTAACGTAAATAGCCTGGCTGGATTAAAATAAGAATTCTAGGAGTACCAGCGTGGCCCAGTTGGTCAAGTGTTGATTTTGGCTCAGGTCATGATCTCAGAGTTGTGAGGTAGAGCCCTGAGTCAGCTGTGTAGGGAACCTGCTCAAGATTCTTTCCTTTTACTTCTGCCCCTCCCCCACCTCTCTCTCCCTCTCAAAACAAACAAACAAACAAACAAACAAAAACCTCCCTCTAGGGAGGTTAAGAACAAATAACTCTATTTCTTGACTATATATGTGTGTATATACACATGTATGCCCAAGTGTGAAAGAAACTCTTCCTAAAGACCAGCTCTTCCTAAGTTTGTTGTCTTAATGACATCACTATCTATTTAAATCCAACACAAACCATCTAAACAAGTTCTTACACACTTTTGTCTCTGGCTTTTTTAAAAGTAAGACTTTATTATCAATCATGAAAAGATACAGGAAACTCACTTTTTTATTTGACAACTGTATGATTCTTAATATCAGGGGTCAACTAGATATGGAGATAACAGGGATGCCAGAATGGAGTAAAAAGAAGAGGCTTTATTGGTAGTGAGAAAATCCCATTATTTAGTTATATCCTAATGAACATATATTAAGCTCACAGTTACATGTTTAATATTGTAATCTTGTTCTGAAATTACAACTTGACTGTTTAATTTATATCTTTTGCATTTCTTTTATTTCTTAACTCTAGCAAAGACTAAGATGAAAATTTTAAATTACATTTCCCAAGTAATCTCAGAGAAATTTCAGCAAGCATTGAATGAACAAAAATGGCATGATGGAACAGAAATAGTTCTTTGACTGTCAGCAGATATTTAAATAACATGAATGCCATCTAGTTATAATGGATTCTTTTAAAATTGATGATACTTAGAGAACAAAGAGGATCAGCCCAGAGTCACTTACTGCAAAAAACTGCAGGGTATAATAGTTGACATGAAAATGACTCTTCAAGACTTTTAGCATAATAAACCCCTGGGTAGAAGACACTCAGAGTGACTCCCAGAAATACAGAACCAACTGCTTTTCCACAAAGCTACTACATTTATGATCACCTGGAAAGACTAAAGTACCAATGTAAAATTCCTGCTGTGACTGGCCTTAATATTAAAAGCCAGAGAAATGAACAAAAGGGGAGGAAGAGTGAAGGTCATAGTTAAAAACATTATTTTAAAAAATCAACTTGAAATATATGTCTTTTTTCTCAATTATCATTTCAATGATTTAATCATCTATTTAATCATTCACTTAAATCGTAAAAATTTATTGAGCATATTTTATTCTTGCTACCCTCTATGTAAGTTACAGGCATTAAAAAGATAAGTATGATATGTTTTCTGCTTTCAGGAGTCCTCCATCAATGGGAAACATTATTTAAATCAATAAATAAACGTGACAAGTGATTTGTGAAATCACAGGAGAAGCAACTTAGTATAGCTAGAATGACTGCAAGACATCACAAGGTAGAGTATATTTAATCTAGATTTTGATGAAAAGATAATAGAATTTGCTATATAGAAGTAGTAATAACATGGTCAGAAGAAAGGAAATGAAATAATCTCAGCGTTATATAACTGGATTAGTATCATGAGTAGGAATTAGAAACTATCTTGGAATAAACAAGCTAAGAATACTCTTTACAAACAGTGTGTCTGAAAGAATTGTGTCATTCCTAACATTAATACTTGAAATTATTAATATTTATAATGATATCTGGTATAATGCAATACTCAAAATATTTATGGAGTTGTACTGGATACAACCTTAATAAGTCAAATTGAATTTACTTGGGTTTTAAAAAGTATTTTTTAGTATAACTTATTTTTAAAGCAGTTTTAGGTTCACAATGAAATGGAGTGGAAAATACTGAGATTTCTTATATACCATTGCCCACACACATATATAGCCTTCCCCTATCAACATAACTCATCAAAAAAATTTTAATAAATATTAACCAACATTAACTCATCATAGTCACCCAGGGTTCATGGTTTATCCTAGGATTCATTCTTGGTGTTGTAAATTTTGTGATTTGGGGCAAATGTATAATGACATGTATCTACCATTATTGTAACTTACAAAGTTATTTTAGTGTCCTAAAAATTCTGTGTTTTACAACTATCCATTCCACTCTCCTCCCTAATCCCTGGCAACTACTGACTTTCTTTTTCTTTCTTTTTTTCTTTTCTTTTTTTTTTTTTTTTTTTACTGTCTCCATAGTTTTGCCTTTTCTTGAATGCCATATATCTGGAATCATACAGAATGTAGACTTTGCAGGTTGGCTTGTCTTAATAATATTCATTTAAAGGTCTTCCTTGTCTTTTCTTGGCTTGATAGGTTATTTCTGTTTAGTGTTGACTATTTTCCGTTGTCTGGATGTTTATTTATCCGTCCACTTACTAAAAGACATCTTGGTTGCTTCTAAGCTTTGGGAATTATGAATAAAGCTGTTGCACACATCTATATGCAGGTTTTTATGTGTATACATTCTCAACTAATCTGGGTAAAAAGCAAGGAACAAGAATGATGAATGGTATAATAATACTATATTTAACTTTATAAAAAACTGCCAACCTATCTTTCTAGGGTAGCTATGCCTGCCATTTTTCAGCAATAAATGGGACTTCTTGCTGCTTCACTCATGAGCATTTATTGTCAGTGTTCTGGATTTGGGTCAGTACAATAGGTATGTATGGCTTTCTCACTACTTAATTAACATTTCACTGATGACATGTAATATGAAACATCTTTTCACATGTTTATCTGCTATCTGTATATCTTCTCTGGCTAGATGTCTCTTAAAGTTTCCATGCATTTTTTAATTGGGTTGTTAGATTTTTTACTGTTGAATGTTTTTAGTTCTTTGTATATTATGATTAACAGTCCTTTATCAGACAGTGTTTTTTGCAAATACTTTCTCCCAGGCTGTGGCTTATGTTTTCATTCTCTTGATAATGTCTTTCACAGAGCAAAAATGTTTAATTTTAATGAAGCCTAGCTTAGCAAGTCTTTCTTGGATTGTGCCTCTGGTAGTATATTTCTGATTGTGTTTTTCAGCTACATTTGAATAAAATGTTTTGAATATTTGTTTCCTGATATTCTTTTAGAAGACAAATGTAGTAGGCTGACTAATACCCCTGTTCAAGATGTCCATATCCTGAATCATGGAACCTGCAAATATATTATTTTATATGGCAAAAAGATTTTACATATTTAATTAAGAATCTTAATAAGACAACTTGTCCTGGATTACAAAGCTCCATCATGTGATCACAAAGGAGGAAAACAGGATATCCAGTGAAAGAATGGTGCCATGCGAGAGTGACTTGCCTGCTCATTATTGCTTTCAAGGAGGAAGTGACCACAAACCAAGGAAATTATGTGGCCTCTGGAAGGTAAAAATAGTAAGGAAAAAAATCCTCCCTTTAAGCTTTTAGAGCAAGATAGTGGTTCTATCATATTTAGCCCACTGATACTCATTTTGAATTTCTGAAGTCCAGAATAGTAAAATAATGCATCTCTGTTGTTTTAAGCCATTACTTTTGTGGTATTTGTTACAGCAGCAGTAGGAAACTTTTGGAAATTATGGGAAAATAATAGGAAATTATACTGAGAACTTATGTATAATTTCAAGATTTTAAAATTTGTTTCTTTTTTGATGCTTGGGTGGCTAAACGATTAAGCATCTGCCTTTGGCTCAGGGCGTGATCCCAAAGTCCCAGGATCAAGTCCCATATTGGGCTCCCTGCATGGAGTTTGCTTCTCTCTCTGCCTATGTCTCTGCTTCTCTCTCTGTGTGTGTCTCTCATGAATAAATAAACAAAATCTAAAAAAGTTTCATTTTTCATGTGTTGCTTTAAAACTTTTTTCTTTCTTTCTTTCTTTCTTTCTTTCTTTCTTTCTTTCTTTCTTTCTTTCTTTTTCTTTCTTTCTTTCTTTCTTTCTTTCTTTCTTTCTTTCTTTCTTTCTTTCTTTCTTTCTTTCTTTCTTTCTCTTTCTTTCTAGAAGAGGTGAAGAACTCAAAATTGAAGAAAAGATCTCCTTCTACTTAGCACAGATTGCTATTTCCTAAGATTTGTCTACCTACATCTTCTGTCTGTGTATCTATCAGTCATCTGTAGAGGGAGAGAAAGAGAGAATCTAAAATTATTCTAAATGGATTGAAATGCATAACTAAACCATAATGTTAGTACTGTGTATGTATTTTTTAAAGCTAGATTATTTTAGTGATTAACAATAAACCTTTTGTAAAGTTTCATTCCTTTCCTCTAGAATAGTGCTTAGGGTTTGGGTGTCTTGGTACTGTTAAATTGTAAACTCTATTATATCAGTATAATTCTGAGTCACATCTCCATCACTTACCTACCATTGCATCCCCAGCACTGAACATTAAGCTTGACACAAATTTCAAAAAGACTGGATGAACTTGTAATGGGTCAGAATGTAGATAGATACGCTCAGGAATCAGAATGGCCCCAGAGCCCAATTCTGATATGATGGCATAAATATATGAATGGAACATATGTGTCAGTTGGAAAGAAGATTAGTCTCCAGTAGAAGAGTAGAATGAATCACAGAGGGAGCAGTATTCACTAAGAATGCATTATAAGGAGTAGATCTGTGTTTTCCAGGCTACTAGTTGCCAAATCTTTAAAATTATTCTACAGATTCATAATGTCTTGTGTTTATGTTTCTTAAGCAGAGTTTAACAGAAAATTTAACCATTGTATGAAATATGTGCAGATTTTCATGTGAGGTAGTACCGCTGGATTGTATCAGGGATTCTCTAATGGTAAAATTTCTGAGCCAGTGAAAGTGTCATGAATGTGGCAATTATGAATTAATAATTGATTAAAAAATTTTCAGATAGCAACTTTTCCTATATTTCTGTCATTTGGAGAAGAAGAAAATGCACCTAAAGTGGCTGAATCTTACTGTATTCAATAAATAAATATCTTATGTCTCAATGATAAAGGGAAATATGATGTCTCTCAATATGTTAAATTTTATGACATTTAGCATTCTCTGTTCAGTCTTGCCATTATTTTTAGTAGTAAGATTATATTTCTTCATTTCACTGACTTTGGACTTGCTATGTGAGTTGTTATGAAAAATGAAAGATAAGCAAAAGAGCCATTTTTGAACAGAGACTTTATATGTATTTATACAGTTTGTTTATGTCCATCCTCCCTTTGAAATTTTGTTATTTGCCAGAAAAAAATCATTTCCCATATAGTGAATGTTCCTTCAACTGGGAATCCAGAAAGAATTAGAAGTGTTGCCCAGCAGAGCCCTCCTGAGACCAGCTGGGCCAGCCTACCACAGCAAAGACCAAGACATCCTGTAAATTTCATATAATGTGGTGAATAATTAAATGTTTATTTGGGTTAGCTATTAGATTTGAGGGTTTTGTATGCTAAAATATCAGGCATATATATATATATATTGGATTTCTTAATATCTCCCCCTGGATGTTATCTCAAACTAATATGAGATGTGAATTATTTTTTCCTATCCCAAATGATTCTTCATTATTGGTTTCCATTGCAGCAAACATCACCAATACACAAAATGATTGCTTAAGGGACACCTGGGTGGCTCAGTGGTTGAGCACTTGCCTTTGGCCCAGAGCATGATCCTGGAGTCCTAGGATCGAGTCCCATATCAGGCTCCCTGCATAGAGCCTGCTTCTCCCTCTGCCTATGTCTCTGCCTCTCTCTTTGTGTGTGTCTCTCATGAATTAAAAAAAAAAAAAAAAAGACTGCTTAAACCAAAAATTCTGGATTGTGCTGAATTCCCTTTTTGTTCTCCAACACTTTAACCAATCCAGACAAAGCATGAAAAAAAAAATAGTAGTTAATATCCCTTACTTAGTTAAAATAGTTTAATGACTTCCAATTATACCTTCAAGGAAATTTTTTTTTCATATTGGCCTACATCATTGCCATATACGTTACTACTTTTTGACTTACTATACTGTACCCTTCTTACCTTCTCCTTTTTTCTTGGCTTCATAAAGATCATTCCTTTTGTAAATGCACTGTGTTGTATCTTCTTTTTTCTTAGATCCCTCTTAATCCAGATAATTGTCTTGGCAACCTCCTTCTGATCACTAAGAGACCTATGAACTCAACAAAGGCATCTTCTGCATCCTAAAGTGGTCACTTAGTTAAATATTCTCACATGATTCTATTTTATTCTCCTGCATCATTTTCTTATCCACTATTTATCTACTATTACTCCCTCCCCCACCCCCTCTTATTTGAATATTGTCTCTAAGGAATACTGTTTAAGATATGTTCAGACCTGAATATTCAGCACTGAAGACAGTGCTTGGAACATCATAGATAAGCATTATATATCATGAGTTACTGATATCAGTGCTGTTATATTGTACTGCTTATAAATAAAATCAGTACTAGCATTGTAATGAAATCAGCCAAAATACTTGCAGGAAGATTATTGGATATTGTTTCAGTATTGGAAAGAAAAAGTTAAAAGTTTTCTTTTATTATGTTCACAGAAAATTGGAATAGAGTTATCTGGGAAATAATTGTTATTTTGTATGCTTGCTCTTTTGTATTGCTATGATGACAATGAGCATTATCATCATTTTTAACCTTAAATATTTTATAATAGTTACAGTATTGCTAAAGATTCTCCATCTGAGAAACTATTGATGAAGTTCAATCTTTGATAAAAAATATAAGAAGTAAAATACCTATATTATGTAGCTCATTACCTAATTTTGTATTAGTTCAAACAATATACATTACAGTAATTCAAGAGAATTCCACTTAGTGAATGTATACATTTGATAACAAAAGTATAAACATATATAAAGAATGAACTTCTGAAATATATTTGCTGTGTATGGGCTTTATGATAACTATATATTTTTATATAATCTCATGAATCTTTGTTAATAGTTCCCCAAAAATGTGTTGAACCTATTTGAAACAATAATCAGTGCTTATCTAACTCAACTTTACATTTTCTATTATGGGAATATTATAGGAGTAAGTTGCTGGGAACATTGTTCCTAACTGTGAACTACAAGGCAAAGGGTACAGCTCAACAAATATATTTACTGTGAGGTTCAGTTATATTTAAGCAAATAACTTTACCAAAAACAAAGAAATGAGTACTTTAATTCATCAAAACACTATTTAGTTCTTTTTATATTCCAACTATTAGTTACAATAAGTTTTCAAACATAGCATTATTATATAACTATTATTATATAATAGTAATAATACAAAATGAAACTGATTTTTTAAAGATTTTTATTTATTCATGAAAGACACACAGAGACACAGGCAGAAGGAGAAGCAGGCCCTATGCAGGGAGCCCAACATGGGACTTGATCCCAGGTCTCCAGGATCACGCCCTGGGCTGAGGCGGCACTAAAGCACTGAGCCATCTGGGCTGCCCAATACAACTGATTTTAAACTAGCAATTGAATTCAGTGTGTCAACAAAAACACCTGCAATCAGTCAAAATGAAGGATTATTTCATTAATTTAAATTAAACAAATCATTTTAAATATACAGAATATCAGATACATATATTACTTCTCAACATAAATGCCAAGTACTTATCTATACATTTTAATATAAAAATGTGAATATAATGTTTTTTGTTTCCAGAGTTTGGTTGTCTAGAGGTAGTTTCTTACCAAGAGAATTGACTGAAATTGCCTATCTGTCACCCAAGTTAATTAACATTACTGCATTCTTTAAAAAAAAAAAAAGATTTTATTTATTCATGATAGACACAGAGAGAAGCAGAGACACAGAGAGAGGGAGAAGCAGGCTCTCAGCAAGGAGCCCACTGTGGGACTCGATCCTGACCCCAGGATCACACCCTGAGCCAAGGGCAGATGCTCAACCTCTGAGCCACCCATGTGGGAAACAATGGCCATTTCAATAAATTAAGGCTATTTATGATAGCAGTGGGCATTCAGAATAAGTCTCCTCCCTACATTGGCTAATAGACAAATAGTTTTTGAGATAATAACCATTCTATGGGCTTCACAATTTGAAAAAGAAAAGATATGCTAAATTACATTACCTAATTCTCTGTGCAACCAGAGAAGACTAAGGTAACCATGAAGATGGACTAATTGGTTAGATTTTTTATTTTCTTGGGTCTAAGAACACATTTTTTCATTTAACTCTAAGAACTTTTGCTTGAATACTAAATTATATAAACATATTTTCTAAGCAGTCATAAAATTTGAATGCTACATATCTTAATCTGTTTAGACTCCTATAACTTGTATATCTTTAAGATGATGTTCAAGATGATGATTTGTAAATAAATTTTGATATATCTAAGTGATTTTTCAGACCTGTGATGCTAACTTGTATGCACATTTTACTTATATCAATGAATATTCAAATATAAAAAACTATTTACTCTTAATCTACTCACTAGAGCCATTATACTTGTTTTTCACCATCTGAAATTTTCATGAATTTAACCAGAAATTACTCACATATTATACACAGAGAAAAATTTGATGATAAATTTTAGGCCACCAGCCTACCCACAAAAGAGCTATTTTAATCCTCCAAGTTAATATAAGTCTTCAGTGAGCATGTAGTATAGTAGACTGAAATACAGCCCCAAAATATGTCCCTACCTTAATCCCTAGACCCTGTGAGTATGGTACATTAAAAGATAAAAGAGCCCTTACAGATGGGACTAAGTTAAGAATTTCTGAGATGAGGAAATTATCCTGTGTTACTCTGGTGAGCCTAAGGCAATCCTAACAGTCCTTTTAAAAAGGAAGCATCAGGATCAGAGTGAGAGTATGTTTTGTCAAATGACGCACAAAGGGAAAGTAGTGTGATAACAGGTACAGAGAGGTGACCACAGAAGCAGAGGTCAGAGAAATATGGAGTCACAGGTCAAGGAATTCAGGCAACTTTTAGAAGCTTGAGAGGCAAAGAAACAGATCTCAGAGCTTCCAGAAGTAAAAAGGCCTGAGGATAAATTAAATATAGTGTAATGAAACCCAACTTGGACTTCTGCCTCCAAAAATCTACAATAAGAAATTTGTGTTACTTAAAATACCAAATATGTGAGAATTTTTATATAGCAGCAGTAGTAATTTAATACAGATCATAAAATTATTTTGCTGAAATATTTATGATTTTGCTTCAATCACAAATTAGGTAGGATAATTATAAAGTAAAAAACTGGATCCTCTACTTTCACAAACATCATAGAAATACTGTTCTAGAAATTTGACTAGTTTTGTTTGTCATTTTCTAGTGGGCATTCCATATTAATTGCGTATTTTTTGTATGGTATTTTTAAAGGAAATCTTTGAAAGACTTTTACCTGTGACTGAAGAATGAGAAATATGAATAGCTTATCATGCTCATGGTAGTTATATCCACCTAACTGCAGGCATTTAAACATTTTTTTGTATTATTTTAGAACATAGATTCATTCTGATGTAAAGGAAATACATATATATGTGGAAAATATGCTGAAAATAAAAATTAATGGCACTAATAAGGGTTTACACAGAAACAATTACTGTCCATATTTCCCACAATTTAGGAATATAAAGTTTGAATAATTCTACATATGATATTTTGGACCTTGAAGTTATCACTAAATGATAGTTCTTAAGCATACTTTATCACATATTTTAAATGAAACTTAATAAATGCATAGTAATACACATATTACATTGTCATAATTTATCAATTCACCATAGATGATCACTTAGCATTTTTATTAAAAATAATACTATTATAATGTAACTGTAATAACACTTAACATAATAAAGCAATAATTAAACCTATGTTTTAATGGTAACTATCTTGAAAATTCCTTAAACTGGAATTGAGTTGAATTATATACAGAATTGGAAATTATAATTGGAATGTACCCAGGAAATTTTTCTCAAGAAGCTTTAAAATTAAACTTATTCTCAAGAATGCATTGGAATGTTCATTTAATCACAAACTTTGCAACATTTAGCATAATGATTTCTTTTTTTACAAACTCTTAGGGAAATAGCATCAAATTGTTTTAATTTGCATTCATTGAATTAATGATACGGAAAATTTTGAAATTGCTTTTTTTCTTTCCTTCCCATTTGAGAAAACAAATGCTATGTTTACCTCTCCTTATTTATACTCTAATATTTTTATTGAACTAATTAACCATCTGGTATTTTTTTAATGTTTTGGATGAATGTCCAAATTATTTTGACAGTAAATGTTAAGCCATTTTGCCAGCATACCACTGGAGTTTTATGATCTCTTTTCTTGATTTTTATCTCCACTCTTTTATTGATACCACTCTGGTTTAATTTCATTATGAATTTTGATATCGCTAATACAAATACTCTGATTCTTTTTTTGTGGTTGTTTTTTAAAGATTTTATTTATTTATTTTATTTATTTATTTATTTATTTATTTATTTATTTATTTATGAGAGACAGAGAGGCAGAGACATAAGGAGAGGGAGAAGCAGGCTCCTCGGAGGTAGCTGATGTGGGACTCAATCCCCGGACCGGGATCATGCGCTGAGCTGAAGGCAGACACTCAACCAAAGCCACACAGACGTCCCCAAATACTCTGATTCTAACATTAGTTTAATAATTTTAAGTAATTGCTTAACTATTCTCAACTGCTTGTGAAAGAATAAATTGCTGAAAGAGGGCATAAAAACTCATAAATATTGCTTCGTATTTGCTGAGTAAAGAAAATATTGAAACCAAATTACCTCTTCTCTATATCTGGTAATCTCCCTTTAGGTAAGAGGCATTATTGCCATTAGTTCAGGAACTATGTGTTCCCAGCTTATCAAACCCATTTGGTTAGCAGATTCTCCTATGACCCTATCATAAATTTCTTGGTGACTATAATTAGCCTAGTTTGGATTCCACCCAACTTTGTGTGTATTTTTTTTTTAAGGCTTTGTTTCCTGAGCAGAAGAGGAATTATCACTGGTCCATCAAGGACACAAAATTTCAGATTATGGTCAACTTTTACTGTATAATTTAGAGAAAAATAATATTATTTTTGTATTTTGTATTTCCTTATATCCAAGATGCCACTATATATATTATATAACAACTTTTGCAACTTTTCCAGTCTATGTGCCTGTGTGCTTTATAGATGTTTATATCAATAAATCTATTACCTATTTCACATCTGTAAGATTATACTTCTGAATATTTATTGATTCAGCATCTCAAGGAGATTTTAAATATCTTTAATATTTTGTCATTGCAAACAACACTGTAATGGATTTTCATGTTGACAACCTGGACACCATTTTTCTAGGGTACAGAGCTAGGGGCCATGTTGCCCAAAATGTATGCACAATTTCAGTTTTGCTAGATACAGAAAAGATCCACCACAAATTGCTTTTCTCATTTACATTCCCACTGACAATGTATATGAGTTCCCATTGTTCCAATGTCATGCAAGGCTGGTCCCATATGCTCTCGGACTGGGGAGAATATTTATCAATGTCACGTAGCAAGGTGGATTTATTTTGAAAGAAAAAAAAAACATTTAAAACCATGGCAAGAGAATAGAAAGATCAGAACTTTATCCATTTTTTGCACAGAGTCACCCATGGTTAAGGCTAGGACAATCTGTGGGACACATAATGTGAGTTTTTGTCCAGAGTATGGATTTACTCTATCCTATTTAGTAGACTAATGTGTGAGTAGTAAGAATGACAAAGATTATGTGGGTTCTAGAGAGTCTAGATCCAGTACATGCTGTCTTGGAACATCCATTTCCAATCACCTTGGGGATTTGGGGTCAGTACACTCTGATTAAAAAGGTGATTAAATAATGTAGTCAAATAGAGAAAGGTTTTGGTAAAAAGGCTCAGGGTTATCACTATATTTTAAGTGAAGAAGGTAAGGAGATTAAAACTATTATAATTTTTATTATTTTCTATTTATAATATAGTTTATACTTTAGTGGATATTGTGATTTTAGATGTTTTTGATGAAAACCTTTTTTAAAAAAAATTTATTAGAGTGCCCGGTGGCTCAGTCAGTTAAGTGTCTGCCTTAGGCTCAGGTCATGATCCTGGGGTCCTGGGATGGAGCTCTGAGGCAGGCTTCCTGCTCAGTGGGGAGTCTGCTTGTCCCTCTTCTTCTGCTGCTCCCCCTTTTTGTGTTCTCTCTTCCTCTCTCAGATAAACAAACAAAATCTTTAAAAATCATGTTTTTCATATGCTGTGTTATAAAAGAACTTCATATCGGCATTCTCAGTTATATGATAAATTAACTTCATATATTAACTAAATACTAGTTTAATATTTATTATATGCCAGTCACTAGGTTAAATCCTGAATTTATCATTATAAACATAATCTTATTTTCCCTCAAAAAGCTTAAAATCTAGTAAAGAAGACGGTGTGTGTGTGTGTGTGTGTGTGTGTGTGTGTGTGTGTGTGTGTTTGGGAGGATAAAGAGACAGAATGCACATTATGGGATGTGAAGGAAACATGAAGGCAAAAACAAAGGTGTTTGAGAGTTTTAACAGGGTAAAAATGCAGTTTGGGTGGATTATTATGTTGAGATTTTTTTTAATTACTTGGAAAGAAGTTAGAGAGATTGAATCAGATCTTAAAATGTGTCTGGCACCACAGAAGACTCAATAGCCAAAGCAGTGCTGAAAAAGAACAAAACTGAAGGTATCAAGGTACCAGATTTGAAGATATACTAAAGAGCTGTAGTAATTGAAACAGTATGGTACTGGCACACAAATAAACTCATAGATCAGTGAAACAGAAAAGAGACTCCAGAAATAAACCCACAATTATATGGTAAATGTAATCCATGCCATAGGAAGCAAAGAAAAGATAGTATTTTAAATAAATGGTGCTGGGAAAACTGGACAGCTACATACATGTAAAGTAATGAAACTGCACTATTTTCTTACACTATTCACAAAAATAAAGTGGATTAAAGACCTAAATAAGAGATCTGAAACAAAAATCCTAGAAGAGAACACAGGCAGTACTTTCTCTAATATCAGCCATAGCAGCATTTTTCTAGACATGTCTTCCAAGGCAAAGGAAACAGGAAAAATAAACTCTTGGGACTACATCAAAATAAAATTCTTTGCATAGTGGAAGAAACCTCAAGAAAACAAAAACACAACCTACTGAATGGGAGAAGATATTTGCAAATTATCCAATAAAGGGTTAATATTCAAAATATGAAGACTTTATACAACTCAACACCAAAAAAAAAAAAAAACATCCAATTAAAAAAATGGCAGAGGGCCTGAATAGACATTTATCTGAAGAAGATATGCAAGCCAACAGACATGCAAAAAGATGTTCAGTATGACTCATCATTAGGGAAATGCAAATAAAAAAAAACAGTGAGATATCACCTCATAACTGTCAATGGATAAAATAAAAAACTCAAGAGACCACAAGTGTTGGTGAGGATGTGGAGAAAAAGAAACCCTCATGCTCTATTGACAGGAATGCAAATTGGTGCAAACACTGTGGAAAATGGTATGGTGTTTCATCAAAAAAATAAAAATAGAAATACCATATGATTCAGTAATTCCTCTATTGAGCATTTACCCAAGGAAAACAAAAACATTAACTCAAAAAGATATATGCACTCCTATTTTTTTTAAGATTTTATTTATTTATTCATGAATGACACACAGAGAGAGAGGCAGAGACACAGGCAGAGGGAGAAGCAGGCTCCATGCAGGCAGCCTGATGTGGGACTCGATCCAGGGACTCCAGGATCACGTCCTGAGCATGAAGGCAGATGCTTAACCACTGAGCCACCCAGGCATTCCACATTCCTATATGTATTACATTATTTATAGTAGTCAAGACATGGAAGCAACCTAAGTGTACATCAGACAAATGATGGATAATGAAAATGTAGTTTATATACATAAACATACACATCCATAAATATGTATGTATATGTATTTAAGTTACATACACACATGCATATACATACAATGGAATATTACACAGCCATTAAAAAGATGGAATCATGCCATTTGAGACAACATGGTTGGACCTAAAGTGTGTTATGCTAAGTGAAATAAGTCAGACTGAGAAAGACAAATACCATATTATTCCACTTATAAATTGAATCTTAAAAATAAACAAAAATTAGAATCAGAACTCTAAATACAGAGAAGAAACTGATGTTCACCAGAGGAGCAGGCAGTTGAAGGTTGGGCAAAATGGTGAAGGAGAGAGGGAGATAAAGGCCTCTAGTTATGCAATGAGTGAGTAATCAAAATGAAAAGCATAGTATAAGGAATATAGTCAATGATACTGTAGTAACGATGTAATGGCACAGATGGTAGCTACACTTGTGAATATAACAGTAAACTTGTCAAATCACAAATTACACCTAAAACTAAAATAACATTGTCTGCCAGAAATACTCAAAAAAAAGTATTGATCCTTAAGAATTTGATGTTTAACTTCAGTGGCAAACTGTTAGTAGTAGATAATTTAAATATTTTTTTGAAAGATGTAAACAAGCTGATTTGTGTTTTAGAGAGGTAATGACAGTTATTGTATCAAATCATTGGTGAAAAATACGGCTATCACTTTATTCATTTAATTAATTTTTGTTGTGTACCTACCACTGCCAGATAATGATCTGAGCATTTGAAAATCATCAATGAGCCAAATAAAATTCTTGCCCTTGTAGACCTTATGAAATCTAGTAGGGGGAATAATAAATATAATGACTAATTTAATTATACAGTATGTAAGAAGGTATGTAACATGGAAAAAAGTAAAAGAGAAAGGGGAGAAAAGATTTAAGGGGATCTAGGAATGCTGAATAGGGTATAATAGATTGAGTAGGTATTGGTGGAACAGAAATGATGAAACAAACTTATAGGATCTTAGGTACTCGGTCTTGAATATGTCCATGCAAAGGGATAAATCATCTAGGAAAGATCCATAAGTAGGTAGATAGACCATGAGGCTAATAAACTTAAGCTTCATGACCTGTACTTTCACAGGCCTCCTTAAAGTCCCTGAAGCTACTCGTGTTTTGTTGTTTTTTAACCTTTGTATATTTTTTCTTAGAAAAGTAACCTACACTGCCTGAGCTTTATAACTCATCTCTGAATTGAGCAATGGATTTCAAGTTGAATACTTCCTATGTTCATGGAACAGGAACAAGACTAATATGGCCAGGATACTGATAGATACATTACACATATGAAGAAGATAAAAAGGTGGAAATACAAGTTATAGAATATCAGAATAAGTTTTGAGTATTTCAGTAATGGATTTTTCAATAATTTGGTATTTAGGAAATAACATATTCGATAATAAGCTAAGAAAATGTCAATTTTAAATTTATCTCAAAAATAAATTTATCTCAAATCACTTTACTAAATAAATGTTTCAGTCATGTGATAGTAATGGTTATATAGTTTTATAAAACTATTAGAGGAAGAGTTATGTACTATATATGAATTATTTTTATAAGATACAGGCATGTCAGTTACCTCACACGTCATTAATTCTACAAAACCTAAAAAAGTTACACATTTTACCTTTAAAAAACTTCCCTTTCCCCAATATTAGACAAATTAGGACAAAGTGCTGATTTTGAAAATCAAATGAAAATGATGTCAATTGTATACTCTGTATTATAGAATAAAACTGACCAGTTTGCTTCATGCAGTTATTTATCACCAGGATGGACTTGGTATAACTGAAATATTTAAGGAGAGACCATGTAGATGATCATTTTTATTCATGAATTCATTTAAAGCATATTTTCAGAACAGCCAACAAATCGCCACTTTATAAGCACTTCAGATCTTCTATTTGAAGTTGTAAATAGTATGGCTAAAAAGAATGAATGTTAAAGTTATAAACACATCATGTATATATGTGCCATTTTAGCATTATGCCTTACAGACTTCATATTTCTCTATGGTCATTCATAAGTTTTCCAAAATTTCTAGCCAACTTCTTGGAAGTAATCAGTCTATTCTCTATGTCAAAGGGAAGTGAATCCTAATGATACTATATGAATACTTGCCAGAGTGAAAATAGAAAGGCAGCATGTGATTTTATACTAAATTGATAATAAATAACGAATCCAGACTTACTGAATATCAAACAAACATTTTTTTGAGGTCTATTACTATAAATTCAGTAGCTAACAAATCAACTTAGATGAGAAAGTCAATTTGAAGAATGAGGATCTTTACAGAACTGTTAGCCATCTACATTTGGGACAGCTTTAGAGCTTGTTTTAATTTTCTTCATTTCACTGGGAAAACAGACTCAAATTTTTCTATCTCAGTTCTTCATTTGCACTCCTATACGCAAGCATTTCCAAGACCTCTTTTGGCAAATTATATAAAAGGGAAGTGCCTATCTAATTATTATTGCCCAAGTGATTTTAATTTTTTCCTCTAGAAGTGGAATATTTACTAGCTTTCAATTTATCCATAATCAACCCCCTCAGGGATATTCTTAGTTCACTTGGAAAACTCAGTACTACTTTTGATAACTAACTACTGAGCTAAATTATACATCACAATTATGTAAGTTCATGGTAAATCCCACAACTTGTTCTTGTCAAAATTTTATACATATTACAGACATTGTATACATATTACAGACATTTATTTCACAGATATGTAAAAGCCTGTCAGTTTCAAAGCAACTATAAAAGGTTCTAAGTCTGTCAGCAGATGTTTAGAGAGAGAAGAATATGTTAGACCTTACAATGTGACAGATTTTTTCCTTGTAAATTCCAGTTTTTTTTTAAACAGTGGCTATGCATAACCAAATTCATGAATCTCAGATTGTGTCATATCATAGATCACAAATTATATACTATATTGTGTCCTATAATAAATCACAAATATATACTATGTTTGGAATTAATAGTTAAACTAAGCATTTTTTATGACAACATCTGAATTTATTTTGAGGTGCAGTTACTTGTCATTTGATAATACTGATACATAATAATAACAAGGAAGAACAGTAATTGAATTTGCACACCAAAGATAGAACAAGTGAGCTTATTTTATCTGCTCCAATAGTTATTAAAATACAGAAAATTGGGCCGCCCCCGTGGCGCAGCGGTTTAGCGCAGCCTGCAGCCCGGGGTGTGATCCTGGAGACCCCGGATCAAGTCCCACATCCGGCTCCCCTCATGGAGCCTGCTTCTCCCTCTGCCTGTGTTTCTGCTTCTCTCTCTCTCTCTCTCTCTCTCTCTGTGTGTGTGTGTCTATGAATAAATAAATAAAATCTTAAAAAATAAAATAAAATAAAATACAGAAAATTAATGTAATCAAAAATGAAAATCAGTAATGATTAAATAACAAAAGTCTTTATATATACTTCATCTAGACATTAGTTAGACAACACAATTCAAATTAAAAAAATATAACACTAAACCTTAAAACTAATAATGAAATTACATTATAAGGTATATCACAGTCTTATAAAAATCAGTGTTAGTAGATTAGATTTGGATATATTGATAAAATAGTTTATGTCTAACCACTCTAGAAGTGAGACATTTAATTCTTTGCCCCCAAATTAAGTAATTATCTCTATCACATTACACATATTAAAAAATTACCATTTATTTCTTTACTGTTTAAATATATCTATCATTATAGAAAACATATTTACTAGTAAGGTATTATTTGTAGAAATTAGCTAAATTTTATATGAAAGACCAGATTTCCATGTCCACAGTAAATAAATAACATTGGTATCCTTGAAAGTACAATAGCATCAAATAATTTATTGCTTTGGAGAGAAAATTGTGACTAAAATTCAAATTTCATAAAGAGATATGGAAATGAACCTGCAATATGACATATGCTACCACATTAGTACTAGTTATGTAAGTCATATTTCCTATATTATTTTATAGTTTTTCCTGAAGTAAGAAAAGTGTCACAGAAGCATCTTGGTCATATTGGTAACTTAATAATCATTTAACATATTTTAATAAGTATTTGTCATATGCTAGACATTGTGTGATTTAATATCAGAACCCTTGAACAAAAAATATTAAATTAGTCCTTTCCTCACTTTATTTTACTTAATATAGATAATGATCACTTTCACCCTCTATAAATTTTCTAATATTTAAGTGGAAATGTAAGGGGACAAGCATGTTCATTGTTCACTTCTTTTTGGTTTTTAGTGATCTCCCAAACTTATTCTAAAAATGTAAACCAGAGTTCCTCAGAATTATGTGAACTCATAAGGACAGACTTAAATTTAGGTGTAATAAGAGATTCCTTTCTGGTTTTCCTCAAGGACCCTATCATCAAAACCACGAAAGTTGGCAACTATAATGATCTGAAAGAAGTGCAATAAGTAATAATTATTTAATTGATACATTAGTAATTCAAGGCAAAAGTATTTTTTCAAGTCAGAAATATTTTGAAGGATTAGAATAGTCTAAACCACAGTTTGATTTTTTTTTTTTTTTTTTTTTGTCCAGGATATTGTGTGTACATGCACTCTTCTGGCTGAAAAACAAAACAAAACAAAACAAACAAAACAAAAACAAAAAAAAAAAACAAAAAAAAATAAAACAACCCCCCTGCAAATTCCGAGTTAACTATTTAGGCTCTGATTTAAAAGAAGGTACACTAGAAGAAGATTGTATCAGGATGCTGATTACCAGTTTACCATTTTCAGTGTAATGCGAGTTAAATTAAAAAGGCCAATGAAATGTGGAGCAGGGATGATGAGGGGGAAAAAAAACAACAAAAACCAAACATCTGCTTTCTTCATTTCAGAGCATCAAGTCTGAAGAGCAGATACAAAAATGTGTAGCAGTGGTAGTTCCCAGTAGACAACGGTAATAGAATATTTATATGCAATACCACAAACTTAGCTGCCGTGAAATAAGCTAAATGATTTTGAAGCTGTACTATTCAGTTTCTATTTCCACCTCTGTACAAATAGTGAAGAGTTTAGCAAATTAATTTACATTACCTGAAAACTCATGGCTATTGTCTTGGAATTGGATTCAATTAGATACACTCATAACTGAACTAAAAGGAAACAAAAATCTTTATCTACCAACATCCAGGACTTCACCTTTGTAGGCAACAAAAAAAGCAAGTATGGATGAAGGGGCTTCAGAATTAGTCTCTACTTGCTAATGAGGTAGGGGACCCTAGTAGAGATGCCAGCTTCTTGGGCATATCTTACTGATTCAAAGGCACAAGCACTATAATCTGTTACTACCTCAGTGTTCTGAGTGTGAGGTACATTAGAGTTCTGAAGTTCTTAGTTTTGATTATGCTATTATTAATTATTATTAATTATTATTAAATTTATTTAATTTATTTAGTTTTGATTTTTATTATTATGATGATTATTATGTTATAATCATTCTTAGAAGTGTTCCAAGAAACTGCTTCTCCAGACTTTTCCAATTGTTGTTAATAATTTAACTCTCTTTATTATATTTCTTTCAAATTCAAATAGAAAGTATTGTTTTCCTAAGAGTGAAACTAGAATCAGCAATTCTCATCAATGCTTCCTCAATAGATTTATTTATTTTAAATGTGTGTCATATATTTATTTGGAGGGATAGAATGTAAATTACAAGATTTACAGCTTTGAGAAAACCCATAATTAAAAAAATACAACTTTTTGTTAATTCTCTAAGTCATATTATATTCTATTACCATTCTCTAGAACCAGTGTTTCAGAAACACACTGTAAGAAAGGCAACATTAGGCAGTTTATTTTATGAAAAAGCACTTAAGGGATTCATGAACATCCAGCAGAATAAATCATATGTTCCTTTCATTAAAACTTTTGAAATTTAATTTTATTGTCACATAGATGAAAGTTATTAGAATATTAAAACACCATCACCTGATTTAAATGCATACTTTCCCTTAGGCTCCTCCTATTAAATCTTTATTGGTTTCTGACTATCAAGAAATTGGCATAGAGTTAATATCTGACCTGAGGAAACAATATGCTCACACAAAATGAAATAAAATATTAATAAATTGAAATTAAAAACAACATAAAAATGTAGCTCTTAGAGCAATATCTCCACAACTCCACTGAGAACAACAAATTAAGTCATTATAGGGAATCAATCTTGTTCCTTTATGTAAGAATATATGAAAATATTTTGCTGTAGCCAATAGGAGACCTCTTCAAAGTCCAACCATGTATTTGCCTTCTAAATATTGCTCTGAAAAACTGGATAATAGGAGATAGTGTTTAAGAATGTCTTATTAGGGGCAGCCCGGGAGGTTCAGTGGTTTGGCACCGCCTTTGGCCCAGGGCCTGATCCTGGAGACCTGGGATCGAGTCCCACGTCAGGCTTCCTGCATGGAACCTGCTTCTCCCTCTGCCTGTGTTTCTGCCTCTCTCTCTCTCTCTCTCTCTCTTTCTCTTTCTCTCTCTCTCCCTCTGTCTCTCATGAATAAATAAATAAAATCTTTAAAAAAAAATGTCTTATTAGGTACTTAGCATCACATCAACCACTTAGAACATGTGCCATAAATAAATACATTTTTACTTCTACAGTCTTATTTCACTAAAAATAATAAATTTTATTTATATAAAAATACTTCAAAGAAAAATAAAATATAAGTGGAAAAATAAACTATATTAAAACTATATTTAAACTAAAACTTTGCTGTTTTTTGGAACATTATATGTAATTATCTCCTGTGTTAGATTGGGGACAACTACAGACGAGTTGACATTTCTCCCATCAAGATGTGAATCTGTGACCTTCCACCTTGAAATATGGGTTATCATGTTATGATTGTGACCAATGAAACATGGCAAAACTGATGCTGTTTCAAGTTTTAGAACTATCATCTTCTGCTTCCTCTCTGCTTTTAATAGGTATGTACTCTTGGAACTGAACTTGCATGCTATGACAAAGTACAAAAAGAGCCCTACATAGAGAATAGAAGCAGCTCATGAAAATAACTGATGTAGCCTCTGGCCAAGAGCAAGCTCTATCTTGCCACCCGTGTGAATGGACCAACTTGGGAGTAGATCCACAGTGGAGCTGTTCTAGTTGACAGCAAGTAGAGTAAATTAGAGACTTTCCTCCTAAACCATGCGTAATCTTAAGATTTGAGAGTAGATAAAACGTTCTTGTTTTAAGCCACAACACTTTAGGAATTATAGGGATTTCCACATGATATAACTAGAATATAACTTGGTGTCTGAAGGTAAGATATTGCTGTAACAGGAAAAAGAAAATGTGGCATTGCTATAAGTTGAACCTAGAATTATTTCCAGAAGACTGTTAAAAGTGGAAGAGTTTCACAGACATTCTTGGTGAAGGCTAGAAGGATGCCGAATAAGTATATGAGATACTGAATAAAAGATGATCCATGCTATATGGTAATGGAAAACTTAGCAAACATTGTCTGCTATAATCTAGAAATAACTATTAAGATGGTAGAAGATGAAAAGGAAATTTAGGTCAGAATGTCAGAAGTTCCAATTGATTTCTTTTAATTGTCTTTAATAAAATATGTGAAGAAAGAAATACAATGTTAAGATTAAAGTACCACTTAATTTTCATTTTTTTGGGAAGTTCCTTTAGTCAAGAAAATATATCCAAAGATTAATTAAAGAAGTTTACTAATGTTGGAATGATATAAATGTTCTAAGGTCTATCATGGTGATAGCTGCACAGCTCTGTGCATAGAAATCATTATATCTTAAATATGTCTTTATATGATATGTGAATTATATCTTAGTAAACTATTACTTTAAAAAATACAGATCCAATTTGCTGGCTAGTGGCAGAAGAGTAAGTCAGAGACATGTAGCCTGAGGGGGATTTGACAGACTACTGACAGACTGGCTGGAAAAAGGCACATGAGAGTGAATGTGGCCTATAGGAGCAAAGAATGAACCCTGTCAGCCAGCAAGGAGATGGGACCTGAGTCCAACCACCTTAGCCTGACACAACTGATAATGACTGTGTCAGTCACTTGAATGACCTTTAAAGAAAATTTTTTTCCCAAAACCTGCATAAGAGCCTTACTTGGACAACACCTTGATTTTATACTTGATTCACACTTCTTATAGAATCCCTTTGACCTTCCTTTGAGTTATAATTTATACAACTATGAGATTTAACAACAAAAAAAGGTGCTATAAACTGTTAAAATTTGGTAATTCGTTACACAGCCAAAGAATAACTGTGAACAAATAAATCCTCTGATTTAAGGCCATAGTAATTATTTTGTGTAATCAACTAAGTTTAAGAGCCACAATACTAAAGGATGTTTATTTTATTGGGTTGCACAGATTAGGAAGGACTAAAGATTCAAATGAGTACCTAAAAGAGAATTACTATCAATGTTTTGTATGTAGCAAAAAGGGAATCTGATATAATGATTTTTTGTTATTCTTTACCTCTGAAAAGAAAAAGTAAGCTTCAATTTTTAAAGGGTAAAGCTATCATTACTAAGAATCAAAGGCAAGATGTGATGAGAAAATTTAATATATCACACTGCTGTATATTAGCTAAAAGAATTTCACTTGAATAAATCATCGAATAAAAATTCTGAGAAAATATGAAACAGATTTTTGTACTGTATCAACAACTTGAAATAAGAAAAATCAGGACATTGCATGGAAATTAAAAGAGAAACATAGTTTATTTGCTTTAATTACTTCACAGAAACATCAATAAATCCTTGAAATCGATCCTGGGGAAATTATAAAACAAACTATAAAAAGGTGTCATTAGTGTTATGAAAGAGGCTTGTGACTCCTACATTCTGTTAATTGCGAGGTATTTTATGTTTAAAAAAAGTTGGGATATTATTTTTTCATGAAGTGGAGATTATGTTGTTTGTTTCAAAGGCCTATTATCAGGTTGAAAGTAAACATACATTCTTATAAAATTTCTCTAAATCTAAGTATATAACAGATAAAACAATGTGGTGAATATTAATGATTAGAATAACAAAAGAACACAAGATTTCAAAGTCAGTGAAATAGGGGGAAATGTTGTATTTAAAATATCTCACTAACTTATTTACAAGAATATGGTAAATACACTGTGTGTGGAAATCAAGGTCTTTAATAAGTACTTTAATTAGAGAACACAGAGAAAATGAAATGAATGCATAGTCAATATTTGGACTTCCATGTTGGATAAGTGAAAGCATAAACAACATTATTAATTGTTATTTCTGAAAACCGCAGTTGATTAACTGGAGTAGGAAGAGGTTGATTCAAAAATCATATTTAGGGGCATGTGGGTGTCTTAGTTGGTTAAGCATCCAACTTGTGATTTCTGCTTAGGTCATGATCTCATAGGTCATGAGATCGAGCCCTGTGTTAGCCTGCATGCTTAGTGCAGAGTCTGCTTGTGTCTCTTCCTCTCTTTCTTCTCTCTCTCTCTCAAAAAAAATAAAAAAAAAAACAAAAAAAAAAATAAAAAAAAAAAAAAAAAAAAAAAAAAAAACAAAAAAAAGCCCCATATTCAGAAAAATAGTACATCATGCTAAAAAGCTTACACACAGCAGAAGAAAGTGTTGACAGAGTGGAAAGGTAACCTGTGGAATGGGATTAAATATTTGCAAGTCATTTATCTAGTATTTGGTTCATATATAATATATATAAAGAATTAGTGCAACCAAATAGCAATAAAACAAACTGATTAAGTGATGGGAAGAAAAGCTGAATAAACATTTCTCCAAAGGAGACATCCATATGGCCAACAGATACATGGAGAGATATTTGACATCACTAATCTTAGGGAAATGCAAATCAAATGAGACATCACCTCACACCTGTTAGAATAGCTATCATCAAAAAGACAAGATATAACAGTATTGACAAGGATGTGGAAAAAAAGGCAACCCTTGTGCACTGTTGGTAGAGTGTAATATGTACAGCTACTGTGAAAAACGGTATAAAGATTTCTGAAAAAAATAAAATTTCTGAAAAAAATAAAATTTCTGAAAAAATTAAAAATAAAACTATCATAATCCAGCAATATCACTTCTGGGTATAGATCCAAAGGAATTAAAAACAAGATCTTAAAAGATCTATTTGTACTCCCTTGTTCACTGCAACTTCTACACCATATGGAAACAACCTGAATTCCTCAATGGATGAATAGATGAAGATGTTCTATGTACAAATAAATACTATTCTTCCATGAGAAAGAAGGATATCTTGCCATTTGTGACAACATGGTTGGACCTTGAGGGCATTAGGCTAAGTGAAATTAAAGAAAGACAGTACTGCATGGTATCACTTATATGTGGAATCAAAAAGGTCAAATTCATAAAAACAGAGTTGAATGGTTGTTACCAGGCGCTAGATGGAAGAGGACATGGGGAAATGTTGGTCAAAGTGTACACACTTCTAGTGATAAAGGAAGTAAATTCCTAAGATACAATATACAGCATGCTGATTTTAGTTAATAATGCTGCATTATATTCTTGCTAGTTGCTAAGAGAGTAGATCTTATTACATTTTCTTACCCTTCACACATAGGAAATTATGTGAGGTGATAGAGTTCTTGGCTAATGTTATGGTAGTAATCATTTTACATTTTAGTGATGTATCAAATTAGCATATTGTACACCTTAAAATTATATGTCTATTGTATCTCAATAAAGCTGAAAAAATAAAGCTGAAACAAAGACCTCCAAGACAGTTTTCAGGAACAGTCTGAGATCAGTAATCAAATACACAATTTAATCCAAACAGTGATATTAATGGGCTGGGAAGTTATGCAGACAGCAGATTAAAAAGCACACATAAAATGTCAAGGCAGCAGAAAAAGCAAGCAGGTTACAAGAAGAAGATAGAAACAAGCTCCTTTGAGGTGTGGAGCCTGAAGAGATTATCTGAATTGGCGGGAGGATAGTAACTAGTCAAGTTTGACGGGATACTATTCAGTACGCCTAATGTAACATCATTAACAATGTTCTCTTTGGGTCTGGGAGAAGGCCTTAATAATACTGTGACTTTCTTGAATGAGTCGAGTTTTTGTCAGTTCTAAAGCAAATTTTATTTTGGGAGCTGTTTCCTAGTAAGAGTACTCAAATTTTGAATGCAAAATGAGATAGATTCTTAGATCTGCTCCTGGCAGTGAATCATTTTTGAAAAGATACTTAATCAGTTGTTATATCAAAGAGAATATGATGAGAGAGCCTGACCATTTACCTGAGGTTGCAAGAGGGTATGTAAAATTGATCATTATTCTCTGTGACTGTTAAATTGTCTAATAATTTATTTCTTCACTAGAGAACATGTGTATGCTTTCACTAATGTCTTCTAACCTTTGTATATATTCAGTGTGACTGAATTTTTATGGTTGGTGTGTTTTGAGGTCTTACAATAGTTTCAATTATAAGATAGGCCCTATAAGTTTCCACAAAGCATTTAAAAGAACAGAACTTATTTCCCCAAAATTAATGTGACTGTGCTGTAAGAGAAATCAGCTATTCAGAGAACTAATGGCAACAAATTAAGACCTTTATGCCCAAGTTTTAAAATTCTATCAAATGAGTCCACAAAAGATAAAATTAATGGAAAAAAGGTAATTTTCAAGATGATTTCAGGCTGTGAAGGTAATCAAAATACTTGTCAAGACCATGTGTTGTTACATCTTACAGTTGGGACTGTGGAATTAAGTATTCTAAATTACTAATTATGCATATTCACAAAACAGCAAATATTTATATTTTACTGAGTACCTATTCTGTAACAGCTCCTTTTCCAGGGATTGCAGAAAAAGAATGGAAAAGAAATGTCCCCATATTTATGGAACTAACAAATGGAGACAGATGAAAAATAGCCAAATATCTACTAAGTTATAGTTCCATTGGAGAAAAGTAGGAAAAGAGAATAGATCGGGAAGATAGTATATATGCCACATTTTAATATAGGCAAAAAGACTTTTCTAAGAATATGGAATTTGCACAAGACTTGAAAAAAAAGAAAATGGGTCTTGCAGATATCAAGGAGAAAAGAGTCTGACCACACAGGGCAAGACCCATTGTGTGGCAAAAACAAAGGCTCAATTTTGTAATGTCAGTTATAGCATTGGCAAATCTTTAACTGACCTTTAATTGCTTGCTTAGTAGATAGCAAAAGCCAATGTGCTATCACTATTCAGAAACTGTAATTATTCTTTTACTTGTTATTTTCCCCCTAGACTGTAAACTTCTTGAGACCAGTGGATGTTCTTAATCTTCTATATTCAGCATCTTTCCAGGTTCATCTTGGGTCCTGTATATAATTACTGCATATTTTGATGTTTCAGCAGTTCTTGTAAATGGAGTTCCTTTTCTATCCTTCCCTTCTCTCAGGTCAGTTTTTAATCAATTACTTTACTGAGAATTTTTAAGTTGTGTACTATAAATTGATCTCTAACCACCACCCTGCTTTTCCCCATACTACCAAGTTGGTCATGAACACTTGCACTTGAGGCTTGTTTATAGTATCTATAAGTGTATTAGGAATTAGAAAAATCAGTAGGTCTTTTTACATTGTTTAAACATTAGCATATTTGAACAGTAAATTCTATCCTCATACTGCTTAAACTTCTTAAAAATTGTGTCACAAGTAAAAGGGTATTCTCACATATTTTCCTGTGTGTATCGTGTGTGTTTTACATTGATAAATTCCCAACTTGAATTATTAAGCTATCCTGCATATAATACCAGGTGATAGTAAAAATTTAATTACTCTTTATATATTCAAAGTGTATACAGAGAATACTGTATACTGTTGCATACAGAGAATAATAATACATTCATTGCTTTCCTAATCTATAAGTCAGGTCCAGAGGTCTGTTTAAACTGAAATACAGCATTAAGGAAAACTTTAAAATCACTAAAAAAACAAAAATGACCATCATGATCAATAAATATCTTTAGATATATCTGAAGGATAAACTGAGTTGTAACAGGTATTTCCTGTCTCTGAAGTAAAAACTAGAGAAATGAAGCCTACTTCCACCATTTCAAACCACTTATTCGGGAATTTTCTGAAGGGATCTTGATAGTATAGCTTCTATAGACATCTTTCTTGAATTTTTTACTACTTTGAGTGATAAAAGTGGAGCCCACCTGAATGAGGAAATTTACTCTAATGGGAATTGTTAGGACTTATAGTAAATTCACATTAGGTGACAAGTAAGGGAAAATGTACAAATACAGAAATGAGAGAAGAGGGATACTAATTAACAGGGAATGTGAATGAAAGTGCTGTAATGGAAAATAAAGATTGTTTTCAGAAAGTAGCTAGAGGTCTGTTTTTGCCCCAAACTGGTAAGCTAGATAAAGCCCAAATCATAACAAGAAATAATCCTGGATATAGTGCTTACAATTTTATCTTTTCAGAAACTAGGTAACTATTCAATGCAAGTTCATTCTTGTGGTATAAATGGGAAATATATTGGTAATAACAATTTTTGAGAACTACTTCTATAAAATATGGATTTCTAAATAAATCACTTACCAGTTATATATTTAACTTCATTATACACTATCAGGAAGGCATTATCTTTATTTTAAACATGTAAGTATGTTTACATGAATAAAGACTACTTAAATTTTTAAATATATTCTTTGATGGCAATTTTTAATTAAAAACAATACATTATTTAAATTCAGTGTACTGTTAAGGAAAATGGAAAATATGTATTTTGGAATATATAATAATTACAAAAATAAATATATGACTTAATAGGACAAATAATATTAGGAATGAATACAGTTAACTATTGGAAAGTTATCATATACAGGATTTGTGCTGTAATCCTTAGAGAAACCACTCACTATAAATTTAAAAAAAAAGCAAAAAAAAGAAATCATGAACAGAGGGAGAAATAGGAAGCAAACATTAAAATAATTGACAAAGATATCAATACATTAAATTAAAATAGATGTAATTCTCCAATTATAAGCAGTGATTTTTAGATGATTTTTACATCAAATAAAAAACCAGGATTTTAGTATATTCATATACAGAGCTGTTGAAAGTAAAAGGATGAAAAACGATATAACATAGAAACATTAGGCATAAAACAGCTTGGGAATCTCCACTGATAGCAGAAAGAGAGTAAAGAAAGAATATAACCAGAGAATGTGAAGCTCATTTTGTAACGATTATAAAGGATCATTTATCTCTTTCAGAGTATAAAGCAGAGAGAGGGGACATGATAATGTACATCCTGATATGTAACTCTTCATATAAATACATTTACATTTACAAACTTTCCCAAATCAGTTCCTGCTTATGTAATTTACACTTGCTAATTATTTCTAGCAGTCTGTATGGTAGGCCAGTAACTTTTAATTAAACTTTTTATCTCAGCACAACACTGCATATGAAAATATATTTTTGATGTAAAATAAAACAAATATATGCATGATTTATTTAACGTATATTTTAAGGGAGGAAAGGTGAGGATTATAATCTGTTAAACAAGATTGCTGTAATTTTTATTGCCCTAGTATATGTAATATACTTAACCCTGGTGTGTGTGTGTGTGTGTGTGTGTGTGTGTGTGTAGATAAATCTTAGAGGATTCATAATGTTTTATAAGTAATGGTATGAGTAAGTAAATAAGGGAATAAATGAATAAAAACTCCTGTTCTTGGATTATTAGCAAATGCTCTAGATTTCCAAATAATAAACGTGGTAATAATATAATGTATGGTGTGGGTTAAATTTCACCATAAAATGGTATTTTGATGAATTAAAAAAATAACTTTATCTCTCCATATCACTGATTTCTTTTTTTATCTTAGTCAAAGAGATAAAACTCTTTACGTTCTCAAAAGAATTACAGCCATGTCATAACAGAACTTACGATTCTAGAGAAAGAATAATGTGAAAGGAGTGTGTGGAGGATTTACATACCATGAAAATAATCACATTTCTCTTCAAGAATGTAATGAAAGTGCCTCCCTTGAATACATGCTTGTTTTTATGCAATATTTCATCTTTCTGAATCAAGCCACAAAATATAAATTTCAATGTTTCCAGTGTTTTCATTAACATAAAATTCCTAAGAGCCTTGTCTTATATTTATATTTTGAATTCTAGGTATAAAGCTAAGTTTCAAACCTATTAAATAAATTTTACTAGTCATTGAAGGACTTTAATCAAAACAATGAAATGACTATACAAATTTTATTTTACTCTTATACTTAATGTAATCAAATCAATATCAATGGTAGGTAACAGGAGAAACATCAACTGATAATTAAAAAAAACTTCTCAGGTAACAGGAAATTCAATCAAATATACAGTAAAATGATACAAGAAAAAATATAGAAATATATATAGATATATATGAAGATCCTCCTGCCTTTCTTTAGTGGGAATTAATAATATTTTGGAGTCCTTCCCTGCCAAACACACCTGTAGCCATATTCACAGATGCTCCTTAAATATATATATATACATTAAACATTAAAATACATATATACACATAACAAAATATATATATATATTTATATATATATATATATATTTAGGGTTCCTCAAGCTGCAGGAGATTTGACCAAAACTTCAGCCCCCCTGAATATTTTTCTGCAGTTATTTACACTGATGATATAATAAATCAATCCACACCTATGCTTTTAGGCAGTTAGCTCTGAGTTAGAACTCCTCTGCTATTTTACCTACCTGAATGGCACCTTTTTCTGAGTACATTTTGGAACGAAGTTTCCTTCAATTATTATATTTTAAATTTTTTTCTTATACAAAACTACATTTGATCCTAAGGTATTCTCTGAAATTACCATTGCGCTGATAGTCTTTTTTTCTTCAGTTGGATTTCTACAGAGTTATTATGTTTGAAATACATTTTTGTCATGGTTTAGGAAACAAAAGCATGGGCAGGGAAATGGCCAAATGTGAACAACAGGTCATCTTGATCCAATACCAAATACATTTGTTTGAAAAGATAAAATATAACGTAAGCTAAAAGGAATGTTATATAACATGTATTCCTTATGAAAGCTCTTATGCACTTTTGGGGTATCTATTTTATTTTTCATAAAATATTATAGTATGATTAAATTGTTTTCCTCAATAATTTATAGTCTCCCCAAGGTTTTATTCTTTCTGTGGTTTAATCCCAGTCCTAAAGTTAAATCAATGCAATTTGTTTCCAAATGGAATTGTATTAGTTTGCATGAAACAAATTAACAGCTCAGTTTAGCTGAGTCTTACTGTTTGATCAGTTATAATACTATACTTTGTATGTATATGGAAAATGAATATTTGATGTATTATCTGTATACAAGGTCTAGCCTTGTTATCAGTAACTAAGTCTCTGCGTTATATAATCCTACTTTATACCATGCCTGGATTCCCTGCTAGTACCTCTACTCATATTTTCTATTGTTTTATATCAGGAGGCCTCTTTGCTGGCATTGTCTCTCTTCAGTGTCACTCCTTAAAAAATCTCACTCTTTTAGAGGATTTATGACATTATTTTACCAACCAGTGCTTCAAAGCTAACTACCCTAGTATGTTTACTTTGTCATATTACTTTCTATCATATACCCCAATAATTGATATGCCCCTATGTACTTTGATTCACAAATTAGAGAAAAACCTATCTAGTACGTATCTCTGCTATTCAACCTCATGACATATATTCTAAATGTCAAATAGTATCTAAGAGTGAAAAAATCTACCTATTAAATATTCTAAGGCTTTCCAAAAATCAAGTAATGGAAAATATCATGGTAACATGATACTTTATGATACATTATATTCTATACATAAGAGAATTCTGAGGTTTTATAATGAAATGTATTTATAAAATTGTATTGTGTTTATTGAAGTAAGAATTGCTGAGATTTTCATAAACTTTCCGTTAATTAAGCACATTAAAAACAATTACATGAATTGATTCCATTCAAAATGCCTTCTTACATAAACTTTCAGCTAAAGACGATGACTTTCTTTAGTGATAATTAACTTGATCTGGCTTATCCAAGCTTTTTTTTATCTTTTCTTTTAAAATAACATGTACAAATATTTCTCTGAAAGTAAAATCTCTTGCTAATTGAATCTATGACCTGATTTTTCTCATTAACAACATATCTGTCCTACTCTGAACATACTTTACTGTAATATTACCTGATTATGGAATTTATTTTTATTTAGCTATTAAAAACTATTTTTATTCTGGTAAGAACACTTAATATGAGTTATATCATGTTAACCACTTTCTAAGACTATGATACAGTATATATGTCAACCTTAGGCACTATATTACACAGAAGTTCTCTAGAACTTATTTATCTTGCATAATTGAAACTTTGTGTCTCTACAATTTACCACTTATTTTACATATACAAATGAGATATTGGACTCTTCTTAGTAACACTTCATCACTTCATTATTGTTCCACAATCAGTCTTTGAAAACCAGTAAAACTCCATCTCCTTTTTTTAATAAATTTATTTTTTATTGGTGTTCAATTTACCAACATACAGAATAACACCCAGTGCTCATCCCGTCAAGTGCCCCCCTCAGTGCCTGTCACCCATTCACCCCACCCTCCGCCCTCCTCCCCTTCCACCACCCCTAGTTCGTTTCCTAGAGTTAGGAGTCTTTATGTTCTGTCTCCCTTTCTGATATTTCCCACACTTTTCTTCTCCCTTCCCTTATATTCCCTTTCTCTATTATTTATATTCCCCAAATGAATGAGAACATATAATGTTTGTCCTTCTCTGATTGACTTACTTCACTCAGCATAATACCCTCCAGTTCCATCCACGTCGAAGCAAATGGTGGGTATTTGTCGTTTCTAATGGCTGAGTAATATTCCATTGTATACATAGACCACATCTTCTTTATCCATTCATCTTTCGATGGACACCGAGGCTCCTCCCACAGTTTGGCTATTGTAGACATTGCTACTATAAACATTGGGGTGCAGGTGTCCCGGCGTTTTCATTGCATCTGTATCTTTGGGGTAAATCCCCAACAGTGCAATTGCTGGGTCGTAGGGCAGGTCTATTTTTAACTCTTTGAGGAACCTCCACACAGTTTTCCAGAGTGGCTGCACTAGTTCACATTCCCACCAACAGTGTAAGAGGATTCCCTTTTCTCTGCATCCTCTCCAACATTTGTGGTTTTCTGCCTTGTTAATTTTCCCCATTCTCACTGGTGTGAGGTGGTATCTCATGGTTGTTTTGCTTTGTATTTCCCTGATGGCAAGTGATGCAGAGCATTTTCTCATGTGCGTGTTGGCCATGTCTATGTCTTCCTCTGTGAGATTTCTCTTCATGTCTTTTGCCCATTTCATGATTGGATTGTTTGTTTCTTTGGTGTTGAGTTTAATAAGTTCTTTATAGATCTTGGAAACTAGCCCTTTATCTGATACGTCATTTGCAAATATCTCCTCCCATTCTGTAGGTTGTCTTTGAGTTTTGTTGACTGTATCCTTTGCTGTGCAAAAGCTTCTTATCTTGATGAAGTCCCAATAGTTCATTTTTGCTTTTGTTTCTTTTGCCTTCGTGGATGTATCTTGCAAGAAGTTACTGTGGCTGAGTTCAAAAAGGCTGTTGCCTGTGTTCTCTTCTAGCATTTTGATGGAATCTTGTCTCACATTTAGATCTTTCATCCATTTTGAGTAAAACTCTATCTCCTGAAGGTATCTTTGAAGACCAGTAAAACTCTATCATCACAGATGATCTGTGTAGTATAACTTGAAGCTGGGATGATATTCACACATTTGTTTTATTTAAAAAAAAAATTAAAGATATTTATTTAATTAATTTAGGAGAGACACAGACAGAGAGGCAGAGACATAGGCAGAGAGAGAAGCAGGCTCCCTGCAGGACCCCAGTGGTGGAACTCAATCCCATGAAACTGGGATCACACCCTGAGCCAAAGGCAGACACTCAAACACTGAGCCACCCAGGTGCCCCCATTCACTTGAAGTAAGACTAGGAAAATGTTGTGTATGTTGCAAATTGTAGAGAGCCTGAGACTTAATGCTACATAGTAAGCCAGCAGTCTTATGAATGAGAACAGAAGACACAAGACTCTTGGGTCAGAGATAAACAAATTTATTACTCATTGTGTAATAATTAGAATAAATTTGTGATTGTAACAATTCCCTTGGATCCCAAGCCCCTGAGCTAGGGGATGGAAATGAGGAGTCCAGAATGGCTACCGTCAATGCTGTGCATGCAGTTGGTTTGCATCACAGTTGAAGAACCCCAAACTAAAGATTCCAAATCTTTTATGATGGATTACAAGCAAATGTGCTTGATATGTGCATCAGAGGAAGCCATTGTCTTCATTATACTGAAGTGTGTAAATAATAATTAATAAATAACAATAGTAAATAATCCTCCTTTTTGCTCCAGTGGAAACACTGTCTATTCAGTCCATGCATGGGTATTCACTGTACACAAATTCTGGAAAAGATAGAAAGTCTGGAAAAAAGGGTGGTTAGTACCTCACTTGCATGACATAAGGAAACACAAGATACCTAGTAGGAACCGTCTTCCAATAGTGTACGTATTTTCTGTGCTTCTATCATAGCGTGTATCATTTCATACTGTAACTGATTGTTCAGTTGTGTTTCTTTTTAATACTAATGATTATCTAATTCCCTTATTGATTTTATTTTTTTTTAATTTTTTTTCTTTTATTTATTATTTATGATAGTCACAGAGAGAGAGAGAGAGAGAGAGGCAGAGACATAGGCAGAGGGAGAAGCAGGCTCCAAGCACTGGGAGCCCGATGTGGGATTCGATCCCGGGTCTCCAGGATCGCACCCTGGGCCAAAGGCAGGCGCCAAACCGCTGCGCCACCCAGGGATCCCCCCTTATTGATTTTAAATCCTGAGCATCTAGAACATAATTTTTAAAAAATATTTATTTATTCATTCATTCATTCATTCATTCATTCATTCATGGGAGACACAGAGAGAGAGGCAGAGACATAGGCAGAGGGAGAAGAAGGCGGGGAGTTTGATGTGGGACTTGATCTCAGGACACAGGGATCATGACCTGAGCCAAAGGCAGATGCTCAACCACTGAACAACCCAGGTGCATAGAACAGAATTTTTTTAAGTGATCAATATTACTAAATGATTAAATTTAATTTTATGTAGTCAAATTAAAATGAGGAGTGGGAATATAGTAATTTCAGAATCCTAATGGTAAAGTAGCCTGACTTCCTTTATCTAGAACCAGTTCTGTTATGGCAATTAAAATAATACAAATTAGTTTAGCTTGTTACACTGAAAGTTGTGAATGAACAAACTTGGATTTAGAAACAGCAAAAAAAGGTCATGCAGTTCTGAGAGCACATAAGAATTGTGCATCCTGTGGCTTTTTTAGTTCTGAAGAAAGTGGTTTCTTGTGAAAGGGATTGGAAGCTGGTTGAGTGCACTGATCTCTAATGACAAGAAGATATCATCAGTTCATTTCCTGAGTTTCAAGAATGAGAGGGAGACTACAAGTACTACAAATACCTAAAACATATCCTTTCAACTCAGGGAACAGAGCTCTCCACAGTCTGACCTTAACCTATCCTTATAGGCTTGTCTTTCATACTTTCCCCTATCTAATAACCAAACTGGACTACATGCGTTACAAATATAATATCCTGCTTCTGTGGCCTGGCTCAAGATTCTTTGCTAAACAGACTAGCCCTTCTGTTTCCAACAGGGTAAGTACCTTAAAAGCTTAGTCAGAGGTAAATTTTCTTCATTCTAAGAGAAGCTCATCTCCAACATTGGTAAATGAGCTTCCCTTATGGCATACATTGTTCCTTTTTTGAATTATTTATTAATGTTTATCTGTGTGTCATATCTTTTACTAGGCATTAAGTTGCACATAGTAGTGGTTTAAAAAATGCATGATGAAAACTCCAGTGAAGTTATGTCAAAGTATATTCTTCTTTCTTCCACCTAAATAACTGGGAATAAGTGTTCTACTTGCAAGTTAATGTAAAGAAGCTTTAATTCCCATGAATTTTATATTTTAAAAGATTTGAATATGTAGAAAAATATACTAGATTTGTGGGAAGCTAAAATAATAAACACTATAAACACTTAATTTAGCTACATTATTCTACAACTTTTTATGAATCCATTTACAAGCAATACCTTTTTTTCTTTAGCATTGTATGATATTTAGAAAAACAGGTTCAGTTATTCTTATAAAATAATATTCATTTCAAAAATGGAAATATCTGTATAAATAATGAAAGTCAATGGATTAGTCCTGCCACATATTTGAGTATATTTATAAACTATAATTACATATAAATGTTAAGGGGTGCCTGGGTGGGTCAATTAATTAAGCTCCAACTCTTGATTTCAGCTTAGGTCATAATCTCAGTGTCTTGAGATCAGGCCCTGCCTCAGGCTTGTTGCTGGGTGTGGATCCTGCTTGAGATTCTCTCTAGCCCACTGCCCCTCTACTTGTTTGTGTGCATGTACATGTGTGCACTCTCTCTCACTTTCTCTCTCAAATAAATAAATAAATCTTAAAAAAAGTTAAATGGTATTTAGAATTCTTAAAATCATCATATTATTCAATAGACCAATTATAGAAATCAGAATATGGATAATTATGATATACATATATCTATTATATATATGCATTTATATATGAAACATTTGTAGATGACAAGGTGGTTTCTAGTTAATATTCAATGGATTAAGTTAGTATTTGGTACTGATGTAAAACTATTGCTAAAAAAATTAGTCTTGGGATCCCTGGGTGGCGCAGTGGTTTAGCGCCTGCCTTTGGCCCCGGGCGTGATCCTGGAGACCCAGGATCGAATCCCACGTCGGGCTCCCGGTGCATGGAGCCTGCTTCTCCCTCTGCCTGTGTCTCTGCCTCTCTCTCTCTCTCTGTGTGACTATCATAAATAATAAAATAAAATAAAATAAAATAAAATAAAATAAATAAAAATAAAAAAATTAGTCTTATCAAATTATTTATCACAAAAGAAATTCCAGATGGATAATACATTTCAATATAAGAAGAAAGCCTTTTCTAAGCAAGTCACATAATCTGTAATTGAAATGAAGGAAAGAATTTATGTGTGTAACATACACACACACACACACAAACATACACATGCTCAAAAAATTAAAAAAAAATACCTTGTGTTTCATAGGGAAAATATTGTGAATCCAGAAATGAGAACTAATAATAATTTAAAATGTATATTAAAAGAGTAATCTCTCTTTTTGTTATGACAAATAATATGACAAATAAATATGACGATTTTTTATGACAAATCAGGTACATCGTTACATAGTTATAGTGTATTTATTTTTAACTAAGTTACTAGGTGACATTTTCTTGAAAATATGCACACTGCAAATAAAAAGGAAACTCAACACAATTTTAATAAAACAACCTATATCTTGGTGGCAACTATTATGATTAATGACTAAATGTGAAAAATATGGGAATATAATTGCCTGTTTGCATTTAGATTTTCTTTAAACGTTTCTTTATTTAAGCTACATTTAATGTAAAAAGCTTTACATTTTGTTAAATCATTGCCAATAAAGAAACATATGCTGAATAATGAAACAAGCAGTCATCAGAGTTATAGAGAAGGGTGGGAGAAAGATTATCCTTCTTAAATCGAATAGAATCAATTTATTGTCTGCCTATTATCAGAAATAGAGAAAGTACTGTAGCTTCCTCATGTGAAAGGCATCATGTAGTATTTGTCCTTCTGTGTCTGGTTGCTTAACAAAGCATGCTAATTTCTAGATTCATCTGCATTGCTGCAAATGGCAGGCTTTCCTTGTTTTTAAAGGCTGAATCTTATTCCATTATATGTATATGCCATATTTTCGTCGTATAAAATAGTCATTCATAGAAACAAAGAGTACAGTAGTGATTGTCACGGGTTGAGAAGAGGCGAAATCAATTAAAGGGTACAAGATTTCAGTTATGTAACATGAATTACTCCTAGAGATCGAGTGCCCAATATAGTACTTACAATCATAGTGTATTATATACTTAATATTTTTCATAAGTGGATAGATATGTTAAGTATTTAACCCATAATAATAATAACAAAGTGCAGGAGGAAACTTTTTTTTAAAGATTTTATTTATTTATTCATAAGAGAAACAGAGAGAGAGAAAGGCAGAGATATAGGCAGAGGGAGAAGCAGGCTCCCTGCAGGGAGCCTGATGTGGGACTTGATCCCTGGACTCCAGGATCAAGCCCTGAGCTGAAGGCAGGCCCTAAACCACTGAGCCACCTAGGCATCTCACAGGAGGAAACTTTTAGAGATGATGCATACTGTTGTGGCATAGATTTGGTGATGGGTTCTTGATGGCATGCTTATCTCCAAGTCATCAAGTTGTATATATTAACTACAAACAGTTTTTCTGTATGCTAGTCAGTCCTCAATAAAATAGGTTTTTTTTTTTTAATGGAGAAAATACAAAAAGTTTAATAATAAGTTTAAATTTGATTTTCAAAAAGAGTTAGGAATCAAGACTTAAGCCCAACAGAAGAAACATTCAGATCTTTGAGCAATCGCTACAAGAGCTGCATAGTCAGGAGTCAACTAGTACAACTATGACATCTCAGGATCAATAAGAATATGTGTTATCCAGTATCTTATGCTGCAACTCTAGGTTATATCTTCTATATTCCCTCCACTGACATGCTGGTGAGAAAAGAAGATATATGACTCGGTGTAATAAACACAAGAGTTTCTTAAGCTTTCAGTGGTATTAATTTCATGTTCTCTAATCCAACATAAATACCTGAGCTTCTAACATTCACAGGATGCTTACAGTGGTTCTGGATGACAGTGGTCAGAAACTCCTAAATCTGACTCATCCCTAACTTGTTAGGAGAATGTGCAAAATATATTGGGCCAGAGCTAGAATCATGGGTGTATCAATCAAGTTGTGGCTTGAAGAGAATTTTAAAATTTATGGGTAAAGGAGAAGCATAAAATTAGCCCTTTTCCCATAAATTGGGGGTCTCAAATTCAAATGCAGTAACAAAACTAGGCAGGAGACATGAATTAATCAGCAGACAGTTCTCTGGCAAAAGGAAGCTGATGCTTTCAGTCCCAGCCAAATGTAGTTAGGACAAAGTATAGGTCCAAAGATTGCCTTTTGTGTGCCGGCTTGGCTTTGTTTTGGTTTTGTTCTTTGTAGAGGGACAATTTGCTTTGTTTTGTCTTTCTGAGACACTTGAGCCTCACCAATCACAAAAATGTTAGCAGTAATTTGTCTACTAGAAGAGTGCTTATAAAACTTTAGTGACCACATAAATCACTTGAGAATTTGTTAAAATGCAGACTCCCAATTCAGTAGATCTGGGGCCATACTTAAGATTCGGCATTGCTTTATTTTAATTTGTTTTTCAGATTTATTTATTTGAAGGAGGGTGGCAGAGGGAGAGAGACACACACAGACTCCCCACTGAGTGTGAGACCCATATGGGGCTCAATCTCACAACCTTGAGATCACGACCTGGGCTGATACCAAGAGTCAGATGCTTAACTGACTGAGCCACCCAGGCACCCAAGATTCTGCATTTCTAACAAGCTACAACCTGATACCAATGCTATGAGTTCACATATTACATTTAGAGTAGCAAATACTCGTTGATCTAGAATTAATAAAACTACATGTTAACTTCCAATTTTACAATGTAAGCTGTTCTACTCCTGAGAGTAATATTATACTATATGCAAACTGTAATCTACATAAAAACTTGAAATAAAACGTAAGCTGCTCAATGTCTAAAGGAATATCTAATTGTCTAAAGATAAAAACCTGAAAGGAATTAATTTCCTAATAATTTGCCCAAATATGTTATAATATTAATGAATATTTATTTACAAAGCATGTATTTATAAAATAGAAATATATTTTAAGGGCACCTGGGTGGCTCAGTCAGTTAAGCATCCCAGAGTCCTGGAATCAAGCCCTACAATCGGGCTCCCCGCTCAGTGGAGTCTGCTTCTCCCTCTCCGTCTAACTCTCCCCCTGCTTGTATGCTCTCTCTGTTTCTCTCTCTCAAATAATGAAGTAAAATCTTTTTTAAAAAATTAAAAGAAAAATATATTTTATTTCTGTCAGTATTATTTCACTATCAAAATTCAACCTTAGGTTTATATGGACTCATTTTTAAAATATTTATTTATTTATTTATTTATTTATTTATTTATTTGAATTTTTTTAAGATTTTATTTATTTACTCATGAGAGACACACACACACAGAGAGGCAGAGACAGAGGCAGAAGGAGAAGTAAGCTCCATGTTGGGAGCCCGATGTGGGACTCGATCCCGAGACCATGGGATCATGATCTGAGCTGAAGGCAGATGCTCACTGCTGAGCCACCCAAGTATCCCTGAGACTCATTTTTTTTAAAACACACGTATTGCTCAAAACATGACCAAACTAAAAAAAAGTAGTTTTCTGGGGGAAAGGGTGTCTGATATAAGTAATCCCTAGGTAACATATTGAACTGGAGTCAGTTTCAAATCACTAATTGCTAATCACTAATTGTTGAGGGAGGGGATATTGTTTTCAGTGCTCAGATGTCGTATTTCCTAAGAGAGTTATTTGTAGGATAGTTGAGCATCAAAGGCAGCAGTGAGACCAAGGTCATTAAAATTACATGTTGCAATAAAAATGGCTTGTGATCACAGCACCTTTCTATATTTAACTTGCACTCATGCTTCAGAGACTGTTATAGTGTAATTTGGGAGTCTCAGGTGTCCCATTTAGGATGTCCACTCTTCAAATTTGTAAATCAATTAGTTTTTCTAAATGTTAATTGCAATACTGTACATTAACATACAACTACAAAATGATTCTTTCTACGCTTTTCATTTCCAAGATAAATGAAATCACTGATTTCTCCTCTTATAACTCTTAACTCCCCTCCCCATTACTGATTGTATGATTGTGCACATGGCCAGGCAGAGTTTTGAAAGTCCTGTTTGTTTGTTTGTTTGTTTGTTTGTTTTGCCGGAGTGGTTACTATTTAATTACACTTTAACAGCATGCTCCTTTCCTAAGAGTCACATTAATTGTTATATCCTCTTATTTTCAACTTTTAAGAAATTAACTGACGTATAAGCAGGTAATGATTATATAGAATCCTAAGTAAACTTGCTTGGAAATAGGGATTGTTCAAAGACTGAAAAGCTTTTATGACCCGCTGGGTTAAATGTTAATGCCTGTCATCATTTTAGATATTCTGCCTAAAATTAAGTGAGGATATCAGGAAAAAGAAGTAATGAAAGTGGGATATAATACTTAAGACCAGAAAGTATTTGCTTTGTGAAAACTTGCCACAAGAATTCTCTGTCTGTGCCAAATATAACAGTACCAACCCATTGCATTTATGTTTTATTACATCAAATAGTACCAGCTCAAATTCATGACTTTAGTTGCTGCATAATGAAAGTCTTTGGGGTATTTACAAGGCATAGAATTTAAAATATAAATAAGGATGAAAATTTTTAAATAAATAATATTTATTGTATAATTAACCTAGGTTGTCTTGCTAAAGGTGATCTTATGCAAGTCAGACAGCATTATCTTTCTCAATATTTTAATTTGAAAGTGATGGCAATAGTTAAGAATCATCCCTTTGAATTATTTTGAGGATTGAATACATTATACAAAAAGACAGACTTCACTGTGTGTCATATATTATCAATGTTACTATAAAACAGGTTTCAATGGGCAGCCTGGGTGGCTCAACGGTTTGGTGCCACCTTCAGTCCAGGGTGTGATCCTGGAGACCTGGAATCGAGTCCCACGTCAGGCTCCCTGTATGGAGCCTGCTTCTCCCTCTGCCTATGTCTCTGCCTCTCTCTCTGTCTGTGTCTCTCATGAGTAAATAAATAAAATATTAAAAATAAATAAATAAAGAAAGAAAACAGGTTTCAAGGTAAGTACTACCTTTACATAATGATCTATATAATGTATTTATGTTTATATTTAAATATGCATTTATATGTAATATAGATAATATATGTATTTACCTTTTGCTTTTTAGAAGAAGATGTTGCATATATATTAAATATATTTCTCAAAGATTGTAGAGCTGCTACCATTGTCATTATTACATCATTATTATTACTCTAATTATTGCTATGAGATATATATTAATATATTCAATATTTATTCAGCAACTACTGAGTGCTGCTTATGGGCTTCAGGCTGCTAATCTTAGTTCTTGAATAGTGAATCTGAGCTATCATGTTGCTTATGTACTTACTAGTAAGGGAAGATAGATACATAATAGTCAATATAATACAATGATGTGATATATTGACTTTTATATGTCTTAGTTATATGGTGGCAGATATATATGGGACTGATTCCACTGTTCTCCTTATCTCTCTGGCTTCTGATTAGATTAAGCGAGTGGGGATTCCTGCATAAAGTAGGGAGATGGGGAATAGATAAGGCTATTTATTCCTTCAGATCTTCCCTCTGAATCTTGCTCGACTTTGGGCCTGTCCCTTGACCAATGATCCCTACGTCTGCCAACACTACTTCTACCATCTTCTCAATGATTCTTTTCATTTTCTTTCTTTCTTTCAGAATTTATTTATTCATGAGACACACACACACACACAGAGGCAGAGACATAGGCAGAGCGAGAAGCAGGCTCCCCTCGGGGAGCCCGTTACAGGACTTGATCCTGGGACCCAGGGATCTCGCCCTGACCCAAAGGCAGACACTCAACCATTGAGCCATCCAGGCCTCCCTGATTCTTTTCATTTTCTATATTCTTTTGTCCACTGCATCTGGGCCTGTCAGTTTTAACAATGTAGTTTTATACCATACCTTATAGTTCTTTGCACCTGAAATACTTTTGTAAATAGTACTTGCATGAAAACCTCTCCAATAATATAATCCAATAATAAGATGCATTTTTTCATGTTTAGAGTCCTGATTGATGCTAAAATATAGAAAGTAAATGCTATGGAAAAAAAATGAAAAGGAATAGAGAGGTAAAGCTGATATAGAGTGCTGGGGCCAGGTTGCAAATTTGAATGAAGAGTTGAGGTAAGCCTCATTGATAAGATGGCTTATAAGCTAAAATAAGAAAAAGATGAGTCAACTTTTCAGTTATCTTATGAAAGACTATTTCAAGCCCAGGGAATAGCTAGTGAAAGGGCCTTGGTCTGGGCATTTAACTGGCAAACCTAGAGGGCCAGTGGTGTTTGGTGTCAGAGAGGCAAGACAGGAAGTCAGATTATTTTCATTGATAGATGTCATTTTTACAAATTTGGTTTTTACTCTGGAGAGAATTAGAGGTATACAGGGTTTTGACCCAGTATGAAATGACTTATGTCTTTCAAAGATTGCTCTGACATTATCAACCCACTGTAGGAGAACTAAGGTAGGGACATAGTGACTTGTTAAGAAGCTATGATATAAATGAGAATTTATACAAATAAATCATTTCACTACAGTCCTGGGAAGTTTCAAGTTTTTACTCATTCTCAATAATAATATACTGGTGGCAGATAATGGCAATGTAAAGAATAAAGCCACAGTGAAAATTGGCTAATAGCAGATAGGAGTAAATGATGTTGAGTATCTTTTCATTTCTCTGTTAGCCATCCAGATGTCTTCCTTGGAAAAATGTTTATTCATGCTTTCTGCCCATTTCTTGATTAGATTATTTGTTGAGGCGTTCTTTATAGTTTTTAGATTGTAACCCTTTATCAGAGTGTGATTTCCAACTATCTTTTCCCATTCCAAAAGTTGCATTTTAGTTTTGTTGATTATTTTCTTTGCTATGCAGAAGCTTTTTTTTTTTTTTTTTTAAGATTTCATTTATTTATTCATGAGAGACACACAGAGAGAGAGGCAGAGACATAGTGAGAGGGAGAAGTAGGCTCCATGCAGGGAGCCCGATGTGGGACGGACTAGATCCAGGCACTCCAGGATTACGACCTGAGCTGAAGGCAGTTGCTTAACCACTGAGCCACCCAGGCATCCCAACTATGCAGAAGCTTTTTATTTTGATGAAGCCCCAATAGTTCATTTTTGCTTTTGTTTCTCTTGCCTCAGAAGATGTGTCTTGTAAGAAGTTTCTTTGATCAATGTAAAAGAGTTTGTTTCCTGTCTTCTCCTCTAGTATTTTGATGGTTTTCAGTATCACTTTTAGGTGTTTCATCCATTTTGAATTTATTTTTGTGTAAGGTGTAAGAAAGTGGTCCAGTTTCATTCTTATGCGTGTTGCTGTCCAGTTTTCCCAACACCATTTGTTGAAGAGATAATATTTTTCCCATTGGATATTCTTTACTGCTTTGTCAAAGGTTAGTTGACCATATGGTTGTGGGTCCATTTCTGGGTTTTCTCTTCTGTTCCATTCATCTATGCGTCTGCTTTTGTGCCAGTAACATATTCTCCTGATGACTACAGCTTTGTTATATAACCTGAAGTCCAGAATTGTGATGTCTCCAGTCCAGCTTTGCCTTTCTTTTTCAAGATTACTTTGACTATTTGGGGTCTTTTGTGGTTCCATAAAATTTTAGGACTGTTTGTTCTAGCTTTGTGAAAAATCCTGGTGTTATTTTGATAAAGATTGCTTTACATGAATAGATTGCTCTGTGTAGTATAGACATTTTTAACAATATTTGTTCTTCCAATTTATGAGCATGAAATGTTTTTCCTTTTCTTTGTATCATCTTCAGTTTGTTTCATAAGTGTTTTATAGTTTTGAGAGTACCAATCTTTGACTTCTTTGGTTAGATTTATTCCAAGGTATCTTATGTTTTTTTGTGCAGTTGTTAATGGGATGGATTCCCTGATTTTTCTTCCTTCTGTCTCATTATTGGTATATAGAAAAGCAACAGATTTCTCTATGATGATTTTGTATCCTGTGACTTTACTGAAATCATGTAACAGTTCTAGCAATTTTTTGGTGGAGTCTTTTGGGTTTCCTACGTAGAATATCATGTTGTCTGGGAATATCAAAAATATGATTTCTTCCTTGCTGATTTGGATGATTTTTATTTCTTTTTGTTGTTGATTGCTGAGGCTGGGAGTTCCGGTATAATGTCAGATAACCATGGTGAGAGCCGATATCCCTGTTTTGTTCCTGATCTTAGAAGAAAAGCTCTCTATTTTTCCCCTTTATGGATTATGTTAGCTGTGGGTCTTTGGTATATGGCCTTTTTCATGTTGAGGTATGTTCCCTCTATCCCTACTTTGTTGAGGATTTTTTTTTTTTTAATCAAGAATGGATGCTGTATTCTGTCCAGTGCTTTTTCTGCATCTTTTGAGAAGATCATATGGTTCTTGTTCTTTCTTTTATTACTGTGGTGTATCATGTTGATTAATTTACAAATATTGAATCACTCTTGCAGCCCAGGAATAAATCCCGCTTGATCATGGTGAATGATTTTTTTAAATATACTGTTGGATTTGATTTGCTAATATTTTACTGAGAATTTTTGCATCCAAGTTCATCAGGGATAATGGCCTGTAATTCTCCTTTTTATTGGGTCTTTGTGTGATTTTGGAATCAAGGTAATGGTAGTCTCATAGAATGAGTTTTGAAGTATTCCTTCTATTCCTCATTTTAGAATAATTGAGGAGAATAAGTATCACCTCTTCTTTAAATGTCTAGTAGAATTCCGCTAGGCTCTGGATTTTTGCTTGTTCGGAGATTTTTAATTACTGATGTCATTTCTTTGCTGGTTATTGGTATGTTCAAGTTTTCTGTTTCTTCCTGTTTCAGCTTTGGAGGTTCGTATTTTTCTGGAGATTTATCCATTTCTTTCAGATTGTCTAATTTGTTGGCATATTTTGTAATATTCTCTGATAATTGTATTTATGTGGTGTTTGTTGTGATCTTTCCTCTCTCGTTTGTGATTTTATTTATTTGAGTCCTTTTTTTGATAAGTCCAGCTAAGGATTTATCAACTTTATTAATTCTTTCAAAGAACTACCTCCTGGTTTCATTGATTTGTTCTACTGTTCTTTTTTGTTTGTTTCTATGTAATTTATTTCTGCTCTAATCTTTATTATTTTCCTTCATCTTCTTCCTTTAGACTTCATTTGCTCTTTTCTAACTAACTTCAGGTGTAAGGTTAGGTTGTATAGAGATTTTTTTGCTTCTTGAGGTGGACCTGTATTGCTATGCATTTTCCTCTTATGACCGTTTTTGTTCTGTCTCGAAGGTTTTGGACCATTATGTTTTCGTTATCATTTATTTCCATGTATTTTTTTAACTTCTTTAATTTTCTGGTTGATCCATTCATTACTTAGTAAGGTATTCTTTAACCTCCATGTATTTATGGTCTTTCCAAACTTTTTCTTGGGTTGACTTCAAGTTTCAAAATGTTGTGGTAAGGAAATATGTATGGAATTGACCTCAGTGTTTTTGCTGGCCGAATTTCTCATGCAGTATGTGACCTGTTCTGGAGAAATGTCTCATGTGCACATGAAAATATTGTATATTCTGCTGCTTTAAGATGAAATGTTCTGAATCTGTTAGTCCATCTGGTCCAGTATGTCATTCAAAGCCATCATTTCCTTATTGATTTTTTACGTAGATGATCCATCTATTGATGTGAGGTGTTAAAGTACCCTATTATTATCAATTAGTTCTTTTATCTTTGTTTTTGTTTTATATATTTGGGTGCTCGCAAGTCAGGCACATAAATATTTACCGTTGTTAGGGATCCCTGGGTGGCGCAGCGGTATAGCGCCTGCCTTTGGCCCAGGGCGCAATCCTGGAGACCCGGGATCGAATCCCACGTCTGGCTCCCGGTGCATGGAGCCTGCTTCTCCCTTTGCCTATGTCTCTGCCTCTCTCTCTCTCTCTCTCTCTGTGTGTGTGACTATCATAAATAAAAATTTAAAAAAAAAAGAAAAAAATATTTACCGTTGTTAGATCTTCTTGTGAATAGACTCCTCTATTATGATATAGTGCCCTTCTTCATCTCTTGTTACAGTATTTGGTTTAAAATCTAGTTTGTCTGATCTAAGTGTGGCTATTCTGGCTTTCTTTTAACCATCATTAATATGATAAATTTTCTCCTTCCTCTCACTTTTAATCTGCAGGTGTCTTTAGGTCTAAAGTAAATCTCTTATAAACAGCCTATATTGGTGGGTCTTGTATTTTTATTCATTCTCATATCTTTTTATTGGAGCATTTAGTCCATTTGCATTCAGAGTGTATCTTTTGATTGGAGCATTTAGTCCATTTGCATTGAGAGTGACTATTGATAGATATGAATTTAGTGCCATTGGATTATCTGTTCAGTTATTGTTTCTGGAGATTTTCTTTCCTTTCTAGTCCATGTTGCTCTTGTCTTTCTCTCTCATTCACAGAATCCCCTCCATAAAGAAGAGTTCATGTACTCTCCAGGGCCTGGTATGTCAGGGAAGTGTCTCTGTGTGTATGCTGTGTGCACTTTGCTGCTCTGTTTTGTCTGCTCTTTCCCTCAGGTCAATCATCTGCAGAGTTTCTCCTTGCCTGCAGTAGTGGGTATTTAGACCTTGGCCAAAGTCTGTTGAGTTTTAAATAGGTGTGCTATGATCTGCTTGTTAAAAGAGACTTGCTACTATTTCCGCTATAGCTGAAGCTTTACAGATCTCTATGCTCAGGAGGCATAGTAGGTACAGGAGGTTTGTGCTGGTCTTCTAGGGGAGGGGCCTGCTGTGCTGGTTTTCAGGAACACTTGCCCAAGAAAAGCAGCACCTGTAGAGCACAGGGGCGGGTGGGGTTTCGTGTAAGCAGTTTATGCAGCCACTGTTGGCACTGTGCTACTTACTGAAATTAGCTTATGCTGAGAGGCAAGTAAGAAAATGGCTCCCAGTGGCTCCTTTGTCCCTGGAGAGGCAATGCACCTCGTTTAGATATTCCCTCCACTTGCATCCCAGGAGTACTCAGATCCCACTGTCTGTTTCCTGGGCTATCTGCCCTCTTTCTCTACAGGAGCACTGCAGCATCCACCAGACTACATATTTGCCACTACTCTACCACCTTAGCTCTTCCTCCTGAAAAGTTCTATGGGTTTTTATTCTACTATTCACAATATTTTTTCTAGATTTTAATTTCAAACTCTTCTTGTACATTTTATAAAGGGTAGTAACACTTATTTAATACCAATAAAATTAAATTTTCCTTGTATGTAATAGTATAGCGATGTTGATGTAGTTATATAGAGACATAAATAGATATATAGATATAAACATACAAATAGTTGTAGGTATCTTTGAGGTACTACAGAAATGTTTAGTGGGTAGCACAATTATCATTTTAATCTTTAATGACATTTTAAAATTGGTGTACCTTATATATTTTATATTTAATACAATATCACGTAATGAAAGGGTGTTAAAACCACCAGCATAGCAGCTTCTGGTTTGCTGTAGGATAACTGAAGATATGATAATGAGCCTACTTTAAAATTCTCTACTAATTTCTGTATCTGCTTATTTTGAATATACTGAATTATTCTCAGTTTGGAGTTAACATGAAAATTTTGAAGTGTATATTTTGTTTATTGATAAATGACAACTGAAATCATTTTTTGATCTTTGTAAACTATCAGTGGAAAAACATTAGTACTGATAATGATAATACTTTATTCTATATGATTACATATTCCTCGTAAGCAGTAACTCTATTTTTTCCTATTTGGATTTATCAGTGACTTGTATAGTAATTAGCTAATAAATGTCTTTAAAATTAAATCCAAGTGAACTGAGTTAATTCACCAAAGATTAATTAATGCTTTCTTCATGCCGTAAACTTGACCAGACAATAGACATGTGGTTATAAAACAGTATTTTTCACTTATGATAACTTAGTTAGGAAAAGGCATCCACACAATGAAAATAGAATCAGATAACATTTTTAATCTGTTTTTTATGCTTTCAGTATGCATTTGCAGTGGGGAGGAAAGAAGGAATTCATGGGTCAAGCAAAAAAAGATCAAGAGGCATTTCAAAGTGACTAGCTTTGATATAGGGGTAAATGGTTTAACTAGGAGCATTGTGTTTATTAAGGTTTGTTAAGCAAAGAGACAGAATGAGTAGAATGAGGCCAAATCTTAGAACCATGTAGAATCTTGCAAGTACAGTAGTAAAATTTCAAATCTCATGGGCTTTGGTATTAGAGAAGCCAGGACCTTCATCTCAACTTCTCTTTCACTATCTTTGGGAACTTCAGTATCTACATTGCTAAATTGAAGATGCACCTTAGTACATTTTGAATTAGGGGATTAAATTTGATATTATGTGTACAAGGCTTTGTAAAGTGTCTTCCCTAGAGAAAGAGCCAAAACTATTTATTTTTAGTAATTTCAGCATAATTATTTTTCTTATTATTTTTACATGCTAATGCTTACAGTTTTGTACTTATTTTCATAGAAAACATGAAGAAAGTTTTATGTAGAGATAGGGCAAATTTAGGTATATACATATATTTTTTAAAGATTTAATTTGTAGGGATCCCTGGGTGGCGCAGCGGTTTGGCGCCTGCCTTTGGCCCAGGGCGCGATCCTGGAGACCCAGGATCGAATCCCACGTCGGGCTCCCGGTGCATGGAGCCTGCTTCTCCCTCTGCCTATGTTTCTGCCTCTCTCTCTCTCTCTCTCTCTCTCTGTGACTATCATAAATAAATTTTAAAAAAAAGATTTAATTTGTTTATTCATGAGAGACACAGAGAGAGAGAGAGAGAGAGGCAGAGACATAGGCAGAGGGAGAAGCAGTCTCCCCTCAGGGAGCCCGATGTGGGACTCCATCCCTGAACTCCAGGCCCATGCCCTGAGCCAAAAGCAGAGCTTAACCACTGAGCAATCCAGGTGTCCCTACATATATCTTTTAAATGCCAAAGGTACTTTATGGAAGAAGAAATAGAAACAGGAAGATATATTCAGAGGCTATATCAGGAATCTAGGGGAGAATGAAAAACTGTTTCCAAAATTAGATGAACATTTTAAAAAAATAAACAGATCCTTGAATATAAGATTTAAAAATTGATATATAAATCATTTAAAGAAATTAGTTATGATTATAATGATTCCAGTAAGATTACTATTACTTGCTTGTTTTATTTTCCTTTTATTATAAAAAACAGTCATATTAAGTTTCTGAGACTTATTTGTAAAAATCATATAGGAAAACCACATGATTGATTGATTATCAACCTTATACCTCACCTTTGGTAATCTTTTCTCCCTGTGTCAACTTTTCCTTCTTTTTCAGTACCCAAAAAATCTTTTTTCTAAAATATCATTTGCATTTGCTTAACTACTTGCTCTAGCCAAATATACAAGGGTATTCAAAATATAGCTTATTTTGGCTCCACATGCTTCAGTATGAGTATCAAACTGCTACATATACAAATGTTGCTGCCTTGATTTGAAGGGCTCTATGGGAGAGATAATAAAGACTCACACACAGACTGACAATCATATAGACAAACAGTTAAATAGATTTGTACATAGAAACAATATTGCAAAAAGACAAAGGCATGGTATATTATTTTATATATATAAATGTGTGCATGTGACTTTTCTATAAGGTCTCTTGCGTTTTGTTGTCTAGATAGCTGCTTTAAAAATCTGTGGATTAATGGTTGGATAGAAAATTGGTAATAGTTAGATATTTGTATTTTCTCCAAGATTCATGCATGACAAATATCCCAACTTTTTACCTATTAGAATCCAAAGGAGATGATTCATCACACAATAATATTTAAGCTTTTTGATGTATTAATATTTGCCAATCATGGTAATGTTTTAATTTATATTCCGACTTATTAAAGGAAGACATACCATAGTCACAGAAGTTACTCTGATATTTTCCATTTTTATTTTTATTTTTTAAAATTTGCTAGTCCAACAGCCACTTTTAAATCAAACATTATGTTTATACAATGTTATATATATTTGTGTTTATGTCTGCTTTATATTAAAAGTTTCACTTAAACTTTTATAATAAGCATATATTAGTGTCATTAGTATACTATTACAAGGTTATGTATGTATGTATAATAAGATAATTATATGGATACATAAGGAATTATGTTTGTTAATAGCTAACAAATATCTGCTATTCAGTGTGATCTTTCTGAATGTACACTTAATTTATGATAGGATCTACAACATCTTCATAATATTTATCATCGGATGTTAAACATTTGGTGCATACTATATATTAATACCTTCTGCTAATTGCTTTCAGTAATAAGTAAATACAGTATTTAAGAAGTATAAAACACATGCATACACATACATACAGAAAAAAATAAATGAGAGTGTATATATTGTAGAATACAGTGAAATAAGTAGGTCAGACTATCTTATCTTTTTCACCTCAAAGTGTTGAATTTATTTCAGTATATTTTGAGCACTGTTTATAAATGAGTTCCTATTCAGATAAAAAGTTTCAATGCTTATTATTTACTGAATCTGGTAATAGCCCATTGACTCTGTTTGAAATAATTTATTTAATTCATTACATGTGCATTTTATTGCCAGTTATTGCTGAAATTTATCTCCTATGCAAGTTATATTACAACATATATTAATATCTTTTTAACTTGACAAGGAAAAATATGAAAATAATATATACTCAAGAGTTACAGGCACAAATATATATACTTAATCATTTGTAATAACCTAAAATGTATGTATAATAATGAAATCATCTTTTAAAATACATTCACATATTATTTAATTGATATATTTCTCTTGCTATAAGCTTGTGCAAAACTAAGATTAGAAAAACAAATTATACTTTAAAATAATGTCAGAGTTACCATTAGTTATATCTTTACAGGTTTTCATCTCAGTGTGAAAATAAATTACTGTGTTGTGGTAAGAAAACATAATATGCTGGTTATTCTACAAAGAAAATTACAAATTTGTTTGTTTTCTGACATCAAATAAGAAATATAACAAGAGCAAATGGGGAAAAAATGAACAGGAAGGTTATATCCAAGTCATGGCTGTCAGAAATTCCAATTTTACTTCCTAATCTACCCATTGTTGTGTGAAGACAGCTAATGTTCAATCCTAATCATAATAGTGACAGCCATCCAGACTTGAAAGGTCTGTACACATAAAAGATAAAGGGTAAATCAATCTTCATACAATTTCAGTTCTAGGATAATCTTGGATGAGACAACAAATCATGCTCTTGTTTTGGCTTCATTTTGGTTTTTGTGTTGTTTTCTTTCTCAAGTTAGAAACTGTCTGTAGTTATCCAGTACTTTGGAATTTTATTAACATGAATAAAATGTTCATGTTTACATTGATTTGGAGCATGTCATAGATTTCCATTTGCATAATTATGCAATTAAAACCTCATTTATTTATTTGGTAATATATTTACAAATGGAATTTACAATATTTATTACTTTGTAAATCATAATGGTTGCATTTATTATTAAATGTGTTTCCAGGCACTGTTTTGAAATAATTGTAGCTAAAGTGTATTTCACTTCTTATTTCTACAGTGTCTATTATTTGTGAAATAATTCTTCAAATTAATTGAAACGCATGGAATTTTCAGCAACAAGCACCACTTTTAATCAGCAATTATAGTTATCTTTGAAATAATAGCGAATCTCATGAATTAGAAAATTACAAAAACGAAATGGGGAAATTTCCAGAAAAAAATAATTTATAAAGAAACATATGTATCACTTGGGAAAATATTTTAAAACTGTAACAAATACAGTTTGAATACAAATGTTCTAAGATAATGATGAAAGCTCATTTTCTCCCTTCATATTTACAAAGTAATGTCCATAGCTTGGGAAAACACTCTCATACAGCTTTTAATGGAAGTGTATAGATTGGCAGTAATATTTTATTTGTAATATCCATGATCTGTAGAAAAATGTACCTACAATTTAAGACTTTCTTAGTCTAACATAAATTCATACTTTTTCAAAATATGTGGAAAGATAAATGTACAAGGTGCTTACTGCAGCATTGTTTGTAGGAACCAACATCTAGAAAGTATTTATTGCAAAACAGTTGACACATTTATAATTTTTTAGTGAGAACCTATTTTGCATGAATAATACAGTAGTTAAACCATGCATAAATAAGTTCTGTGCCTGTGAAATGTTATTTGAGGGATATATATGAGCCAAAAGAAAAAAGAATCAAGTTTATTTTATTTTAAAAAAGAAAACATATGGTACTCTAGAGGTTATGATAATGGATATCTAATCTGGTAAAGCTTCTTGAAGAAATAATGAATAAGGTTTTATTGCATGAAATGACCCAAGACATAAGAACTTCAGATATAGTGAGTGCCTAAAGAAAACTATATACAGAATATACTAAGTATTTAAAGAAGACTAACGTGAAGCAAAAGTGTCTAGGAACAAAGGAGTAGCAACTAGTATAAATGTAGGGAAATGTTCAGAGCAGATAATTAACATAGATTATCTGCAGGATATAATAATTTATTGAATATGAGGAATAAAGACCGATGGCAGCAAATTATTTCAGATTTCTGTCTTGAATAACTTGAAAGGTTACTTACAACATAGAGAAAGAACAGTGGAAAAAGAGAAGGTTTTTTGTTTAGTTGGTTTTTCAGATGTAATGAAGAAAAACTGTGAGCTCAGTTTAGTGTTGTGGATTTGAAAAGCCCAAGAGCCATAAAGGCAAATGTGTCTTGTAGACACTTGGATTTTTCTGAAATTTATTTATTTATTTTTTAAAGATTTTATTTATTTATTCATAGAGACAGAGAGAGAGAGAGAGGCAGAGACACAGGCAGAGGGAGAAGCAGGCATCATACAGAGAGCCTGACGTGGGACTAGATCCAGGGTCTCCAGGATCACGCCCTAGGCTGCAGGCGGTGCTAAACTGCTGCGCCACTGGGGCTGCCCCGATTTTTCTGAAATTTAAAAGAAATTGTCACATATATAATATATATATGGGAATTGTCAATATAATTTAAAACACTAGAATAGTTGAAATCAGCCAGGAGATATGATAAGAACACCTGAGATACAAACCAAAGCTAACCTATTAAATTTTCCCTTATTTAAGGATTTGGTAGAGGAGGATGAGAGTGAAGAATGAGGAGGAGCAGCCAATGAATAAGGGAATAATGTTTTTAGAAAGCCAGGGATAAGATTATTTCAAGGACAAGTGTGCTTAGCTGTGTCAAAATTTTCCTACAAAAAATCAGAATCAAAAAATAGGGGGATCCCTGGGTGGCTCAGCAGTTTAGCGCCTGCATTTGGCCCAGGGTGCGATCCTGGAGTCGCAGGATCGAGTCCCACGTCGGGCTCCCGGCATGGAGCCTGCTTCTCCCTCCTCCTGTATCTTTACCTCTCTCTCTCTCTCTCTCTGTCTATCATAAATAAATAAATAAATAAATCTTTTAAAAAAATAGAATCTAGAATCAGTTCTAGATTCATATAAATATATATGTGATATGCTCAGAAGTCAAATGATAAATGTTTTTAATGAGGTGTAAGTGGTAGATATAGAAATTCAGGTAGCAAGAGAAGCAATTCTTGATATATTGTGAAAGGAAAGGAAAAAAGAACAATAAATAAGGTATTTGGAAACTGCACTGGAAGGTAAGTAGGGTTTTTGTACATATGTCTACTGAAAGAAGCTGGATAGGAAAAATCAAGTAGAGTGAATGCCTGGAAATACATAACAAAGAAACAATATATATAAGATTGTGAGTGAAATAGGTGAGAATACATAGAAAGTGAAATGCCTCTCCAGTATAAAAGAAGTGAAAAAGGACATGATGGATCTGGATGGCTGGCCATTTGGCAGGTAAAACAGGAGAGTCTGTCAATTTAGACTTCTATTTTTATTTGATTGTATAATAGGGGGCAGTTTCTTCTGTTGAGAATTAGAAAGGAAGTAGGGTTGCCAAGTTTTTTAGAGGCTGGAATTGATTTAAAAAACTATTGTAGAAAGATGAGTGAATAGAAAAGTGTTGCAGTGATTCAGGGCATTGTTCAGTGACCATTAAGGATCAGTTGCTTTGAATTTATAATGGAACCAATTCACATAAACAGTATACTAAATCCTGGATTAGGTTAGGGAAGCCAAATCATTTTAGGGAAGTTTTTAGTCTGCAAAGATATGTTCTAAATGTAGAAAAATACAGGAAGTGTTAGGATGTTTGTAATAAGTGATAAAATCGCAAATATTTGGAATCCAAGTAAGCTAAGAAGGAAAAAAAGAAAGAAAGAAAAGTGCAGGAGTGTGATGTAAGAGCACATAAAGAGTGATATTTCTCTCTTTTCTGTGTAAAATAACTGTGAAAAGCAAAGCTCTCTGCATAATGGCACACATAGTCTAGGAAAGCAAGGATTGTCTGGTTAGTGTTACATATGCAAAATTCTAAGAAACTTCTTGGTAGGTGTGTTGGATACGTGTGTTTCAAATAATCCAGTAGTGACCTGCAGTTAAGGGTTAATTGTGAAAGCTGACCTATTAAATTTTCTAGATATTTATGTGTGCACTTTATTCACTATCATATGACAGCTTCTAGTAAACAGGAGAATTTTAAAGATTTTGTGAGCTAATACTGGATATCTCAATTGTGGGATAATGCTAGGTTTGTTTCTTTTTCTGGCCGCCCAAGTATAAAAGTAAAATTGTCTTTACGTAACATATTTGAGGATCAACAGAATTGGGAAATATGTGAGTGAGGAGGTGTCTCATTGACTAAAAATGCCATATGTATCTGGAATAGGCAGCCCTAATTATTTTTGTCTTATGTTTGGAGAGCTAAGTTCAATAAATTATGAAACTTCCACAGAAGGGGACTTAAAAATAATGAAATAAATAAATATATACTGACATGGAAAACATGAAATGCACTGCCATCAAATCATAGTTTTATATTGTTAACTGGGAAGGAACAGATGAATAACAGTACACATTACATAATATAATTTTAAGAAAAAAATAATAGTATAACAAAGGCAAAAAGCAAGAGGCAATAATATGGAGACACACACGGTCCAGTAAATAACCACCCTCTCCTCACCCAAGTTTAGAATTAGTTGAGAGTTATTGAGACATTTGGGAAATCAAAATATTACCTTTATCACTGATAAAATAAAAAGGAACTTTAACCATAAGTTTAACAGGGATGTCTGGGTGAAGAAACAGACAAAGAGGCTTAACAGCAAGAAAAAGTTTTTGATAAAGGCCACTATGCCAATTACAGAAAAATTTATAATTTGTTTATATTAGTAATTTCTTTCTGACACACTTTGCAATTAGGGAAGATGTGAAACAAGGTTCTAAAGTGAGAAAAAAATATTTGCAACATACCAGTAATAGAAATTTGATATTTAAAATGGGGTACCTGGATGGCTCAGTGGTTGAGGCTTTGCCTTTGGCTCAGGTCATGATTCCGGATTCCTGAGATTGAGTTCCACATCAGGGTCCCCACAGGGAGCCCGCTTCTCCCTCTGCCTCTCTCTCTCTCCCCCGAGCAAATAAATAAAATCTTTAAAAAAAGTTTACAAAAATACTTACATCCTACAAATCATTACAATGTAAAATAAATCTAATTAAACAATTTCCTTCTAGTAACTATAAATAGACAATTCTGTTTGCCATTGAATCTTAAAATGTCTTTATTTTTAATTTAATTTTTAATATTTATCACTGGCTTGAAAAAATAAAGGGGACTTTTTTGTACATATATCAAAACTGATAACCAAAAAGGCTTGAAACGTGAGTTATTTATTCAAGATAAATGACAGAATCTCAGAAAGGACAGTGAAGTTTGTGATGTTTTAAGTTGTATTATTCCTGTACGCCTCTCTTAGCTTCACAGTATCCTGGTAAACCAACAAATACAGTAGCCATGAAAACTGGAAGCCTAGCAGCCACTAGGTGGCAAAATGAGTTTGAAAATCCCCCCAAAATAAAATCATGAATGAGAAAGGAGAGATCACTACCAACACCAAGGAAATACAAACGATTTTAAAAACATATTATGAACAGCTATACGCCAATAAATTAGGCAATCTAGAAGAAATGGACGCATTCCTGGAAAGCCACAAACTACCAAAACTGGAACAGGAAGAAATAGAAAACCTTAACAGGCCAATAACCAGGGAGGAAATTGAAGCAGTCATCAAAAACCTCCCAAGACACAAGAGTCCAGGGCCAGATGGCTTCCCAGGGGAATTTTATCAAACGTTTAAAGAAGAAACCATACCTATTCTCCTAAAGCTGTTTGGAAAGATAGAAAGAGATGGAGTACTTCCAAATTCGTTCTATGAGGCCAGCATCACCTTAATTCCAAAACCAGACAAAGACCCCACCAAAAAGGAGAATTACAGACCAATATCCCTGATGAACATGGATGCAAAAATTCTCAACAAGATACTAGCCAATAGGATCCAACAGTACATTAAGAAAATTATTCACCATGACCAAGTAGGATTTATCCCCAGGACACAAGGCTGGTTCAACACCCGTAAAACAATCAATGTGATTCATCATATCAGCAAGAGAAAAACCAAGAACCATATGATCCTCTCATTAGATGCAGAGAAAGCATTTGACAAAATACAGCATCCATTCCTGATCAAAACTCTTCAGAGTGTAGGGATAGAGGGAACATTCCTCAACATCTTAAAAGCCATCTATGAAAAGCCCACAGCAAATATCATTCTCAATGGGGAAGCACTGGGAGCCTTTCCCCTAAGATCAGGAACAAGACAGGGATGTCCACTCTCACCACTGCTATTCAACATAGTACTGGAAGTCCTAGCCTCAGCAATCAGACAACAAAAAGACATTAAAGGCATTCAAATTGGCAAAGAAGAAGTCAAACTCTCCCTCTTCGCCGATGACATGATACTCTACATAGAAAACCCAAAAGTCTCCACCCCAAGATTGCTAGAACTCATACAGCAATTCGGTAGCGTGGCAGGATACAAAATCAATGCCCAGAAGTCAGTGGCATTTCTATACACTAACAATGAGACTGAAGAAAGAGAAATTAAGGAGTCCATCCCATTTACAATTGCACCCAAAAGCATAAGATACCTAGGGATAAACCTAACAAAAGATGTAAAGGATCTATACCCTCAAAACTATAGAACACTTCTGAAAGAAATTGAGGAAGACACAAAGAGATGGAAAAATATTCCATGCTCATGGATTGGCAGAATTAATATTGTGAAAATGTCAATGTTACCCAGGGCAATATACACGTTTAATGCAATCCCTATCAAAATACCATGGACTTTCTTCAGAGAGTTAGAACAAATTATTTTAAGATTTGTGTGGAATCAGAAAAGACCCCGAATAGCCAGGGGAATTTTAAAAAAGAAAACCAATATGTATGTTGGTAAATTGAACACCAATAAAAAAAAATAAAAAAATAAATAAATAAAAAATAAAAATAATCTATGTAATGGGAAAATACATGTCATTTATCAAGTATACAATACAGATATATTACCAGGTATGTTATTATATCTGACATATCAGATGTAATATTTATGATATCAAATATATTTATCTGATTCATATCATACATCTGATGAAGAACTGGTATTCAGTATAAAGAATTCTCACAACTCAAAAGACAAAAAAATACAGTTTTAAAAAAGGTCAAGGATTTGGATAGGTATTTTTCCAAAGAAATGCATAGATGCCCAAAAAGTACTGGAAGAAATGCTTGGCATCATTAGTTATTAGGAAAACACAAATTAAAACCCATATAACATGTCACTCTCACTAAGATAGTGAAAATAAAATGTAAAAAGAGTAAGTTTTGTCAAAGAGAAATTGGAAACTTCACACATTGGTAGTGGGATTTTAAAGTGGTATAGCCACTTTGAGAAACATTTGGCAATTTCTTAACAGTGTTGAATATAAATCTATGATATGATCCAGTATTCCCTGCCAGGTATATAACTAAGATAATTAAATACTCATGTCCAAACAAAAACCTAGACACTAAGTACATAAGCAGCAGCATTTATAATATGAACAGAGTAGACAGAGTCCAAATACCCATCAACAGATGGGGGGCTAATCAAATTGTGCATATCAATAAGTGGACTATTCAGTAATTGAAAGGAAATAAGTACTAATCAATGCCACTACATGGAAAATTTTAAAAGCATTTTAAGGAAAAGATATCAGTCAAAAAATCGCATACTGAATGGAATTTATATAAAATATAATAGAAATTATAGGAAATACCAAGAATAAGGAAATCTATAATGGCAGAAAGTAGATTAGTGGTTGTCAGTGACCAAAGGCAGGGGGCAATGAGGCGTGACAAAAAAAGGTACAGAATTTCCTTGTGTGGTTATAAAAATATTCTGAAATCAGAGAGCAGTAATGGTTATGGTTGTGCAAGTATATCAAAAAACTAAAAACAACTGAATCAAAAACTTTAAAGTTGGATAAATATATATATCCCAATACATCTTCTATTTAAGTAAGAAAACTTTAAGAATGTTCTAACGTATTATCTTAAATAGAAATATATCAAAATATCTTTTTTTTTAATTTTTATTTATTTATGATAGAGAGAGAGAGAGGCAGAGACATAGGCAGAGGGAGAAGCAGGCTCCATGCACCAGGAGCCCGATGTGGGATTCGATCCCGGGTCTCCAGGATCGCGCCCTGGGCCAAAGGCAGGCGCTAAACTGCTGCGCCACCCAGGGATCCCCAAAATATCTTTTTTATAGAAAAAATAGTTTCACTTTAAATCACTTGCCAGTGCTTAAAATTGCACATGCTCTTACCTAACCATGTATTTGCATATATATTTATACTTTACAGATTTGTATTCCATGAATAAGGGTCACTTTCCTTTGTATACTTATTTTGAGAAAGTTTTGTTTCCTCCTCCCAGAAATTGCTGTTTATTGTAAAATTGTATCAGTTATATACATGACTAGCATAGACAGCTGCACTCCTACATCTTTAAAATTCCTATTACATGACTTATCACATTATCCACTTAAAAGAAGTATAAAATGTTGAATTAAAATGAAGTTGAGTTTGAGAACTTTGGAAAATGTCAAGTTGTTTTGAAGTAATATGTTTTGCACTAATGTTATTCTATTCACTATACTGCCACAGAGCTAAGTAAAGTCACTGATGCTTAGCAAGGTAAAAATAAAATAAGAATAACTTCACCTCTTAGTTATGTAAACTCTGTAAAGTCTGAAAGGAAACAGGATCTTGCATGAAACAAAGATTAATATTCATGCAAATTGCAAACACTTGTCAAATAAAACTATTCCAGACTTATGTAAGAAGAGATTTTATTCAAATTTGCAGTATGAAGAGTGCTTGGACTCTTCACAGGATCTATACACATCTCTAGATCAAACAGAGAGTGATTATTTTAATAGAATAAATCAGGACTGGCAGGAACATTGTGAGGTGTAGGGCAAGTAGACAGGCTGAGCAGGTGGAAAAAACAGAAGTTTTCTACAGGAAATGTATCTCTCTGTGGTCAATCAATTCTTAGAGTGAAGGTATAAAAAGGGCTGTTTTGCATCTTAGTGCTTCTTTAAACTTGGGACAATCCAGAATTTAGGGACTTGTGAAGTGAATAGAAACCTAAGTTTCATGGAGCCAAAATAGCCAGAGGAAGTTGATATTGTAGTTACTTGGTCAAAGCTATCTTCAAGAGTTATTTATGAAAGACAGAGAAAAATAACAGCAGATACCAACCTGTGAAGCAATCTCTAATTATGTTTACATAATTGCACAAAAAATGATCTATGTCTTCTTATAAATTCTGCAAAATATATAAGATTTTTCTGTGGCATATTTCTCTGTGGTGAATCTTTAAATTATTTGTTTTCTCAATGAAGTATATTGATACCTAATAATAGCGATTATTATACTTTCTAAGAGTATGAGTCTGCAGTCAGAAAGGTCTGGTATTCCAACTTCATTCTGTTCAGTACAACTACTAAGAACTTCAGGTGAGTTGGCTTAGAGTTTTATACCCTAATTATAGAATTTTAAAATGATTTAAAAACATCTTTCATAGAGTATTAAAATGCTTATTTCAAAAAACAATATAGTAGGCCTGAGAAGAGGGAGAAAGAGAGTAAGAGAGAAATTGTATCTTACCCTGCCTTATTTCAGACTTTATTAATGGGAAAATTGGTATTTATCAAAATAAATGTTACATTTACTTTGAATATGTTAGTCAAATAGAGGATTTTTACAGTGTGATACAAGTACGTCTTCAAACTATTAATGTTTTTTTCTTTTTTAAAAAATATTTATATTATTTAAGAATCTTGAAAAAAGTGTCCAAATATTTTGATAGATTTTCTGCAAAATATGAATAAGCTTGATATTGCTTTAAAATTGCAATTAATATTTTGATTTAAAATGTCTATATTTATTAATTGTAAGATGACAATAAATTATTCAGTTTGCATTTGTTTATTTAAGTTTTTAACTATTCAATGACTCATATTTTTTGTTATTTTTCATTTCCTAACTTTTGACATTTCATTAGTTGGAATCAATACTATCACAAATCCATTGACTTATCAAATGAAAATCTTAGTTTTTGCATTTACACATATCTCAAATATATTGCCCAACCTATATTCTTTGATAATGGGGTTAGGGACACATAAAAATTCTTAATGATATGTTCAAATTGGTAGGAACACAGGATCCCTGGGTGTCTCAGCGGTTTGGCACCTGCCTTTTGCCCAGGGCATGATCCTGGAGTCCTGGGATCGAGTCCCACATCAGGCTTCCTACATGGAACCTGCTTCTCCTCTGTCTGTATCTCTGCCTCTTTCTCTCATGAATAAATAAATTAAAAAAAAAAAAACTAAAAAAAAAATGGTAGGAACTAGTCATTTTCATTTCCAAGATAAATTGTCTCAGCTATAAAAGTTTGATAAATATTGAATAATATTTGTTTCCCACTGAATTTTTAAGTGTATGTCTCTCTTATGTAAATTTAAAGTTATTTCATTGACATGAGAGGTGAGTGAATTCATAAATTATTTATATCTAACCATCAGGTATGGGAAAATTGCTCTTTTCTTAATTTATACTTTATGACTTTTTCATCCAAGCTATAAGGAGAAGTTCTAATTAAAGAGATGGGTAACTAAGAAGTGGTTGTATGTAGGAAAAGAACATGATCAAATAAGAATTTTTAAAATATGTAATTATTTTTAGTGAGAAACTACTTCACTAGAAATTAGTGAAGGTGAAGATTAAAAAGACTGACCATGCCAAATGTTGGTGAGGATGTGGAGCAACTGGAACTCTCATACATTGCTAATGAGGATTTGAATGATGCATACACTTTAGAAAGCAAAGGCTAGTATTTCCTTGAGATTCTGTACTTTTTTAACAGGCTAACTTTAAAAGTGCAGATTTTTTAGATAGAGAAAAGCAAATTATACACAAATATTTTGCTACATTTATTTTTTTTTAAATTGTTATCAATCTATGCATAAATACTGGTATATAAGCACACACACACATGCACATAAAGAGTAGAGTAGGGGGAAAGGAAAGAGGGAGGTAAAGGGAGAGGCCTTGAAGTAGACAGCTATTTGAAGATGCTCTGGGGAAATTGATAATTTATTATTATTCTCTCATTTTTAAGTTATCCAAATTGAAGGTTGTAAACATACACACACACACACACACACACATATATATATACACACAAGAAGACATATACATATGTGTATACATGTATATATGTATATAAAGCATTTTATATAATGTTTTTATATGTTACACACTTACATAAGTATAATAGATATGGGTATGCATGTGATAAAGACAGAGATTTCTTACTGCTTGTATTTTCCTATATATCCTTATAAACATATAAATGTATATTAATTAAAATACCTACTTGAGAACCAGGTATCCTAGGTTAAAATTCCAGCAGTGATGCATACTTTTAGAAAATTTCCCTATAGGCCTATTGCATTTCTTCACAGTCTGTGACTGAAGACAGAGGTTGTACTCTGAGACTTTTTTCACAGTTATTAGTATAATCCCAGAAAATAGAGAAAGTGTCTCTCTTCCAAAGGGCACACTTACTAGCTTAAAAGAGAGATATTGTCTCTTTCCAAAGCAAAAGACTGTCATACTTACTTCCCATAATTTCGTAATAGAAACCATGCATTATGTAGTCCTCTGTCTTGAGCCATACTTTCTCTCCTCACTGGACTTACTGACAAGAGGAATTGAAAAAAAATATGCTGAATTTCAAATGTTTACTGTGCTATAAGTAATAAAGTATTTTGTTTCTGACCTAGGAATCTAATGTCTTTGACCAGCATCCATAAAATTGTATTAGACTAACTCATTGTCTTATTAGTAGGGTAAAGGTTTAAAGCCTTCACAGTTCTTAACATATACTAGCTCATATCTTTGGACACTGCCTTAATTTCCTAGAGCTGTTGTAATAATATATCATAAAATGGATAACTTAAAACAACAAAAATGTATTCTGTAATTTTTCTTGAGGCTAGAAGTCTAAAACTAATTTGTCAGTAGGGCCATGCTCCATGCTCTCTCTCTAGGTAAAATGCTTCCTTGCCTCTTTCTAGCTTTTGGTGATGGCTGTCCATCCTTGGTGTTTCGTGGCTTGTGACTATCACTTTAATTTCTGCATCTGTCATCACATGGCATTCTCCCTGTGTAACTGTGCCTACATCCAAATTCCTCTCTTAAGTACACCAGTCATATTGGATTAAAAGCCACCCTACTCCAGTGTGACCTCATTTTAATGTAATTACCTCTATAATGACCCTCTTTCCAAATAAGTTCACATTTGGGCTACTGGGGTTTAGGTTTTTTAATTTTGAACATCATTCAGCCCATTATGAACATGTTATATAATGTCTCAGCATCTAAAGTACCTCATTGGTAAGGGGGGAATGATTATTATCAATATGATTAGATTAATTGAATTATATATAAGACTCTTTGATGAGTACCTGTTAGATGTTTAATTGTTATTATTACTATTATTCTCATCATATACACATATGCATACCTAACTATAACAGAAACATTATCAGTTCTTTCTGGGAGGACAGAGATAGTGAAGGCTATCAATAATTTAATATTTTATTAAATATTAAATAGCATTGTGATTAACAGTATATTCTTAATGTCATAACTTTGAATTGATATAATACATTTTTACTCAGTTATAGTAAAACTGCATCTATAAAATAAAACCCTAGTATTTAACAACCTAGAGAGAATTGGGATTTTGAATATTTAAGTATATTACACATACAGTTAGAAATTCTAGAGCTTTAGAAAATGTCAAGTTGTTATGCATTGATTAAAAATTATTGATGTAGCTCTTGACAAAACAAGTTTAGTAGCACTTGCTAAAACTCATGAAGTGTGTAATGAAATTAAGTAACAATTATGTAAATATAATCTCACTTCAGTGTTACTCAAGAACATTGTAAAATAGTATCTAGCATCTCTGAATTTCAGATAATATATGTTTTCAAACCTGGGTTCGGGTTTAGGTAAAAGTGTCCTGATTTATGAATCTATTTATTTCTTCTTTTAGCACACTTATTCTCATTTACCTTTGATCATCTGGGTCATATGTCAAGCCACTACTACATGACTTCATGTTTAGGTTAATGTGTAAAATACAAATAATATATTTACATAGTATATGCTATATTAATTACTAGTATCTCCATGAGTTTAATAAATGTTAAAGTCAAAAGCTCATAGTTTTGTTATACTATTTTATAGCCTGATTTTATTTTTTTAACATTTTTATTGATTCAACTCTTCAAGCACTGCAGTAGCTGCCTATGAATGTTACTCTTTCCTTAAGTATTTTGAATAGTATACCATGCCAAAAAATAAGAACTTAATGAGAAAATAATAATAGAAATAGCAGTAAAGTGTCAAAGAATCTACATTATCAAGCAAATGAATAAAACTCTTCTTTAAGGCAGCTTCTTATATCACACTTTGAAATTGACCTTATACCTATCAATTTCAATTATGGTCCTATTATTCATTTAAAAAGTCATTCTATTCTCAGCTCTGTGTGCCTCAATTTAATATTTATAAACAAACTTATATTTCATAACTCTACTGAAGGCATATACTTAAAACCAAATCTGCATGTGTCATTGGTTTAAAAAAAAAAAAACTAGGACATTGAGAAAATAATTCTGTCTGGCATAATTGCCACAATGTTTGGATTATCATTATTTCCAGATTTCTATGTTAAAGTAAAGACAGTTGCCATTAAAGGGAAAATCTCAACATTTGGAATAAGAAATTCTGGAAGGTTTTGAAAAACTTGAAAAAAAAAATGGACCTCTAAACCTTTCTCATAATGCTTCCCATTCCAATTTCTATCCTTGAAAAACCTGAGGATCTTTCAAAAGAGAAAACTAAAACTCCCGTCATGTTTCAAGATTTTTTTTTCTAATCTTAGTCACTAAATATTTAACAAATACATTACTAGAGATAAAATGATTTAAAAAATTCATACTATTGAGAGATGTGTAGGTATAACTTTTTGATAGATTTTCAACCTACAAGAATGTAACATACTGTTGAACCATATTCAAAGTACATTCATTTTGTGAATTTGGGAAGCCAGCCTTTGTTCTCATTGTTTTATGGTGTGGTTTAACAAGACTGTGATCAAATATTGACTTCTGACATGAAGCATAAAAGTAATAGGAAATATGTTATGCATAGGGAAATTAATTCAAAGACAACAAGAAAAAAAACCACCACCTACTTACTCCAAATTTTACCTAACAAGGTCCATGCTCAAAGAAAATAAATTGATGAGAATGGCACCATAATCTTGAAAACAAAATTTACCAGTTGTTTTTGGTACATAAGGAATTACAGCCAAAATAAATGATATTGAAATAAGATCCATCATCTCAGTGAAGTTGGAGGGGGTCACTAGCATTAGTGCTATAGTAGTTATGGTAAGAAACAAAGTGTACAAAGTCATTAAATAGGCAGCAACGGTGATTCAGTAATCTTAGTGAGTGATCGAAAACATAGAGCTCTTTGGCTACAGATAATTGATACATTTCCAAGAAATGAAAATTATAGGCAACCTATTAGTGTCTTACTTGAATTGTGTAACTAATACAAAATAAAATCAGAAAAAAACTTACAAATTCTTTCTCATATAACATATACCTTCCATTTGTTAAATTGATGCTGAGATATATCCAGTGATCAAGACTTAAATACTTGTGAGAAGTCACCAAGACCTCTGCCATTATCAAGAATTGGGGGGGGGGGGGGGCGGCGAGATGGCGGAAGAGTAGGGTCCCCAAGTCACCTCTCACCACCAACTTACCTAGATAACTTTCAAATCATCCTGAAAACCTACGAATTCGGCCTGAGATTTAGAGAACAGCTGGAAAACTACAGAGAGAAGAATTTGTGCTTCTAACAAGGTAGGAAGATGGGTAAAAATAAATAAGCATCCAGTGGGGGAGGGGCCCCGTGAGGAGCCGGGCTAAAGCCACCCGGCAAGAGCCTCCAGGACAGGAAAGCCCACTCCCAGAGACACAGGAAATTTACCAATCTTCCTGGACAGAAAGGCGCTCCCAGGGAACTCGGGCAGGATCCCAGGAAGGGCAGTGGAGCCCCAAGGTTTAGGGTCACTAACAGAGGAACTGCACCCCGGGGTGCAGCATGCAACACACTGTGTGTGGGCTGAGCTCCGTAAAGGGCTAGAGCGACAGGCAGGGCCCGGGAGAAGCTCAGGTGGCGTCTCCCCACGGAGGGGGCTGTGCGGCCCAGGAGCGCGATTCCAGTGGTGCAGGCCCCGAGCCGAGGGCCCCAAGGGACACAGCCCAGGAGCCGGCGCTCCCCCGCGCCCCCCCACCCCCCGAGATAGGTGGAGACCAGGATGACACAGGACAGCAAGGACACTCCTGCTCATTGTGCAGGAGCTCCTGCCCGAGCTGTGCAGGTCAGTGCCCCCACCCCTGGAGCATCAGGCCAGTGTGCACTGGAAGACTGCAGGAGTTACTGCGGGGCTGGACCCAGGGCTGGAGAGCTGGCTGCCAACCACTGTTGCTGTTCCTCCTGGTGTCACCCTGTGCCTGGGAGGGTCTGGGTGACCAGGAAACAGAAGCACCACTGGATAAATGGCTCCCAGTAAGCAGGCACCTGGCGGGAGGCGGGGCAGCTCCCCCAGGTGCACACCTGAGAATCAGCACAGCAGGCCCCTCCCCCAAGACCAGCTAGAAGGACAGGGGAAGAGCAAGTTGTTGACTGAGCAATGCTGAAAAGCTCCAGAGGATACCCTGCCTTGTTTTGTTTGTTTGTTTTGTTTTTGTTCTTTAGGGTTTTTTCCTTTTTTTTTTAATCTCTTTTTTTTCCTTTTTCCAGCACAACTTGTTTTTAGCCACTCTGCACTGAGCAAATTGACTAGAAAGAACTCACCACAACAGAAGGAATCAGAAACAGTACTCTCTGCCACAGAGTTACAGAATTTGGATTACAATTCGATGTCAGAAAGACAATTCAGAAGCACAATTATAAAGCTACTGGTGGCTCTGGGGAAAGCATAAAGGATTCAAGAGACTTTATGATGGGAGAATTTAGATCTAATCAGGCAGAAATTAAAAATCAGTTAAATGAGATGCAATCCACATTGGAGGTCCTAACAACGAGGGTAAATGAGGTAGAAGAACGAGTGAGTGACATAGAAGACAAGTTGATGGCAAGGAAGGAAGCTGAGGAAAAAAGAGAAAAACAAAAGACAATGAGGAAAGGTTAAAGGAAATAAATGACAGCCTCAGAAGGAAAAATCTATGTTTAATTGCGGTTCCAGAGGGCACCGAAAGGGACAGAGGACCAGAAAGTGTATTTGAGCAAATCATAGCTGAGAACTTCTCTACTTGGGGAGGGAAACAGGCATTCAGATCCAGGAGATAGATCCCCCACTAAAATCAATAAAATCCATACAACACCTAGACATTTAATAGTGAAACTGCAAATTCCAAAGATAAAGAGAAAATCTTTAAAAGAGCAAGAGACAAGAGATCCCTAACTTATATGGGGAGAACTATTAGATTAACAGCAGGTCTCTCAACAGAGACCTAGCAGACCAGAAAGGGCTGGCAGGATATATTCAGGGTCCTAAATGAGAAGAACATGCAGCCAAGAATACTTTATCCAACAAGGCTCTCATTCAGAATAGAAGGAGAGATAAAGAACTTCCAGGATAGGCAGAAACTGAAAGAGGATGTGACCACCAAACTGGCTCTGCAAAAAATATTAAGGGGGACTCTGTAAAAGAAAGAGGAAGTCCAAGGAAACAACCACAGAACAGGGACTGAATAGGTATTATGATGACACAAAATTCATATCTTTCAATAGTAGCTCTGAACATGAATGGGCTTAAAGATCCCATTAAAAGGCACAGGGTTTCAGATTGGATAAAAAAGCATGACCCATCTATTTGCTGTCTACAAAAGACTCATTTTAGACCTAAGGACACTTACAGCCTGAAAATAAAAGGTTGTAGAACCATTTACCATTCAAATGGTCCTCAAAAGAAAGCAGGGGAAGCCATCCTCATATCAGGTAAAGTTTATCCCAAAGCCTGTAGTAAGAGATGAAGAGGGACACATATAATACTTAAAGGTATCCAACAAGAGGACCTAACAATCAGGAATATTTATGCCCTAATGTGGGAGCTGCCAAGTATATCAATCAATTAAAACCAAAGTTAAGACATACTTAGACAGTAATAAATTTATACTAGGAGACTTCAACACAGCGCTTTCTGCAAAGGACAGATCTTCTAAGCACAACATCTCCAAAGAAACAGCTTTAAATGATACACTGGACCAGATGGATTTCACAGATATTTACAGAACTTTATATCCAAATGCAACTGAATACACATTATTCTGCACATGGAACTTTCTCCAGAATAGACCACATACTGGGTCACATATCAGGTCTTACCTGATACCAAAAGATTGGGATTATCCCCTGGATATCTTCAGACCATAATGCTTTGAAACTAGAACTAAATTACAAGAAGAACATTGGAAGGAATTCAAACATGTGGAGGTTAAAGACCATCCTGGTAAAAGATGAAAGGGTCAACCAGGAAATTAGACAAGAATTAAAAAGATTCATGGAAATTAATGAGAATGAAGATAGAACCATTCCAAATCTTTGGGATACAGCAAAAGCAGTCCTGAGAGGGAAATACACTGCAATACAACCATCCCTCAAAAAACTGGAAAAAACTCAAATACACAAGCAAACCTGGCACCTAAAGGAACTGGAGAAAGAACAGCAAATAAAACCTACACCCAGTAGAAGAAGAGAGTTAATAAAGATTCGAGCAGAGCTCAATGAAATAGAGACCAGAAGAACTGTAGAACAGATCAACACAACCAGGAGTTGGTTCTTTGAAAGAATTAATAAGATAGATAAACCATTAGCCAGCCTTATTAAAGACAGAGAAGACTCAAATTAATAAAATCACAAATGAAAAAAGAGAGATCACCACCAATACCAAAGAAATACAAATGATTCTAAAAACATATTATGAGCAGCTATACACCAATAAATTAGGCAATCTAGAAGAAATGGACACATTTCTGGAAAACCACAAACTACCAAAACTGGAACAGGAAGAAATAGAAAATCTAAACAGGTTGATAACCAAGGAGAAAAATGAAGCAGTCATCAAAAACCTCCCAAGACACAAAAGTCCAGGCCCAGATGACCTCCTAGGGGAATTCTATCAAACATTTAAAGAAACAAGACCTATTCTACTAAAGCTGTTCCAAAAGATAAAAAGAGATGGGATACTTCCAAACTCATTCTATGAGGCCAGCATCACCTCAATTCCAGAGCCAGACAAAGAATCCGCCAAAAAGGAGAATTATAGACCAATATTCCTGATGAACACAGATGCAAAAATTCTCAACAATATACTAGCCAATAGGCTCCAACAGTACATTAAGAAGATTATTCATCATTACCAAGTGGGATTTATCCCTGGGATGCAAGGCTGGTTCAACACTCATACAGAAATCAATGTGAAACATCATATCAAGAATAGAAAAAACAAGGACCATATGATCCTCTCAATAGATGCATTGAAAGCATTTGACAAAATACAGCATCCATTCCTGATCAAAACTCTTCAGAGTGTAGGGATAGAGGGAACATTCCTCAGCATCTTAAAAGCCATCTATGAAAAGCCCACAGCAAATATCATTCTCAATGGGGAAACATTGGGAGCCTTTCCCCTAAGATCAGGAACACGACAGGGATGTCCACTCTCACCACTGTTATTCAACGTAGTACTAGAAGTCCTAGCCTCAGCAAGCAGGCAACAAAAAGAAATAAAAGGCATTCAAATTTGCAAAGAAGAAGTCAACTCTCCCTCTTTGCAGATGACATGATACTATACATAGAAAACCCAAAATACTCCACCCCAAGATTGCTAGAACTCATACAGCAATTTGGCATGTGGCAGGATACAAAATCAATGCCCAGGAATCAGTGGAATTTCTGTACACTGACAATAAGACTGAAGAAAGAGAAATTAAGGAGTCAATCCCATTTACAATTGCACCCAAAAGCATAAGAAACCTTGGAATAAACCTAACCAAAGAGGTAAAGGATCTATAACTTAAAAACTACAGAGCACTTCTGAAAGAAATTCAGGAAGACACAAAGAGATGGAAAAATATTCTATGCTCATGGATTGGCAAAATTAATATTGTGAAAATGTCAATGTTACCCAGGGCAATTTACACATTCAATGCAATCCCTATCAAAATACCATGGGTTTTCTTCAGAGAGTTGGAACAAATCATCTTAAGATTTGTGTGGAATCAAAAAGACCCCGAATAGCCAGGGGAATATTGAAAAAGAAAACCAGAGCTTCTGGGCATCACAGCTGGATTTCAGGTTGTACTACCAAGCTGTGATCTCAAGACAGTGTAGTACTGGCACAAAAACAGATACATAGATCAATGGAACAGAATAGGGAACCCAGAAATGGGCCCTGAACTCTGTGGTCAACTAATATTTGACAAATCAGGAAAGACTATCCACTGGAAAAAGGACAGTCTCCTCAATAAATGGTGCTGGGAAAATTGGACAGCCACATGCAGAAGATTGAAACTAGACCATTCTCTTACACCATACACAAAGATAAACTCAAAATGGATGAAAGATCTAAATGTGAGACAAGAATCCATCAAAATCCTAGAGGAGAACAGAGGCAACACCCTTTTTGAACTTGGCCACAGCAACCTCTTGCAAGATACATCTATGAAGACAAGGGAAACAAAAGCAGAAATGATCTATTGGAACTTAAGATAAAAAGCTTCTGCACAGCAAAAGAAATAGTCAACAAAACTAAAAGACAACCTACAGAATGGGAGAAGATATTTGCAAATGACCTATCAGATAAAGGGCTAGTATCCAAGATCTATAAAGAACTTACAAATTCAACACCCAAGAAATAAGCAATCCAGTCATGAAATGGGCAGAAGACATGAACATAAATTTTATCAAAGAAGACATAGACATGGCCAAGAAGCCCATAAGTAAATGCTCCACATCACTTGCCATCAGGGATATACAAATCAAAACCACAATGAGATACCATCTCACACCAGTAGAATGGGGCAAATTAACAAGGCAGGAAACAACAAATGTTGGAGAAGATGTGGACAAAGGGGAACCTTCTTGCACTATTGGTGGGAATGTGAACTGGTGCAGCCACTCTGAAAACCTGTGTGGAGGTTCCTCAAACAGTTAAAAATAGAACATCCCTACGACCCAGCAATTGCACTGCTGGGGATTTACCTCAAAGATACAGATGCAGTGAAACGACATGACACCTGTGCCCCAATGTGTATAGCAGCAATGTCCACAATAGCCAAACTGTGGAGGAGCCTTGGTGTCCATTGAAAGATGAATGGATAAAGAAGATGTGGTCTGTATATACAATGGAATATTATTCAGCCATTAGAAATGACAAATACCCACATTTTCTTCAACGTGGATCTAACTGGGGGGTATTATGCTGAGTGAAGTAAGTCAATCAGATAAGGACAAACATTATATGGTCTTATATGGTCTCATTCATTTGGGGAATATAAAAAAGTAGTGAAAGGGAATAAAGGGGGAAGGAGAGAAAATGAGGAGTGGGAAATATCAGAGAGGGTGACAGAACATGAGAGACTCCTTACTCTGGGAAACAAGCAAGGGGTAGTGGAAAGCGAGATAGGCGGGGGTTTGGGGTGACTGGGTGACAGGCACTGAGGGGGGGCACTTGATGGGATGAGCACTGGATGATATGATATATGTTGTCAAATTGAACTCCAATAAAAAATGAAGTTAAAAAAATCAAGAATTGGTTAAAAGACAACTATGACCATGTAATGTTGCCTAGCTATGAGATAGTAATATTTTATTTTTCTTTTTAATACCATAGGATATCACCAAGTCTGCTAGGAGCAAAACAATAATCTGATGCAGATACAAAAATAAATGTAGACTTACTAAATGATATTGGTATTTTTATAATTGTTTTTGGTGTAAGTATAATAATAATTTTAAACAGTTTGCATGTTTACTTTGCAGATTAAGACCAAAAAACTATTAAAAAGTGTTATAAGGAAATTATATTAAATGTACACTATATTGAAATTTTCAACATTCTCCTTATTAGATATTTGAATTAAATTAGTGATCATTAAAATTAAAACACCTATGGGTGTTCTTTTCCCTGTAAAAAAAGTGTATATCTCAAAATACATAAATACCCTCTGAATCCTCCCCTAATATTATTCAAAGGCCATGCAGGTTTTGTCCTTGCTACTATGTGTAAATTAAATAAAAATGATGAAACTTCATGGACTAATGGAGAATTCAATTAAGCTAATATTTTGATATTTCAAATGTATTATTTTTCATTTAGACTAGAGGAGATACAGAACCACATGAGAAGTGAATTCTTATCAAATTTCACTGTGGTTTATATTAGAGATATCCTGGGAATGTTCTAAGATTATTTTTCAAGAATTTGATTTTATATTTGTTTCACACCTATTTAGGAATAAAATTAGGGCATCCTGGGTGGCTCAGCAGTTTAGCACCTGCCTTCAGCCGAGGAGATGATCCTGGAGACCCGGGATGGAGTCCCACATTGGACTCCTGCATGGAGCCTGCTTCTCCCTCTGCCTGTGTCTCTGCCTCTTTTCTCTGCCTCTCATGAATAAATAAATAAAATATTTTAAAAAACAACAATAAATTTAGTGCTTGCATTGGTTTGGAGTATTCAAAAGCAATACTGAATCCTTGAAGAAATCGCATTAACCAATGCCACCGTAAAAAATAAGTGAGATGTGTGTGGGTTGTTACTACTCTATCTCCTTTTAAATTACCAGTTTGGCAAGTGTGAAAAATGGATGGTTTTTAAGAGAATGACTTAAGATGATAGTAACTTAAGTGGAGGCTCTAATGTTGGCTGCTTTTGTTTTTTAATCCATACTAAATTTGACAATCTTTGGCATGAGGTAGGAAGTAAAAAATATGAATTACATTTTTTTAAAATAAGGATAAACTTTTACTATAACTGTTATTTTTCCAATATAAAATTGCCTTTTAAAAAATTTAGTTTGCATTGATATATAATATTATGGTAAAATGTTCTCTAATTTGCATATCTATAGCTTTTACATTTTTGTATTGTTTCTTTTTTTAATCATATGTATACATATATTTGAATATTTTGGAGTTTTTTTTTGTTAAGCTAGATTATTCATTTATATAGGCATTCAAAATATATTTACTGGTTACTACTGTAGTAACATGGACCTGACATATGGAAGTTGAATTCTTGTGCTAACAGAATAAAATAAAGAAAGGAAATAAATAATACTTCATGTAATGGTTAATGCTATGAAGAAAAACAGATCAGAATTGATAGTGAGGGATGTGTGCAGAAGGCCAGATATTTCTGATAGAAATCACTAATATCTTCTCTGAGGAGGTGAAATTTAAACAAAAACTTAATCTTTGAACATCTATAATGAAAGTATTTTATTCTAGAAGGCAGCAAGTATAAAAGCTCAGGGGTGGAAATAAGCTTGAAGTTTTTAAGGAAAAAATAGAAATTGTGTGGCTGTAGCTATAACGTGTAAGAGAGATACTTTGGAAGGGGTAGCTAAAGAAGATTCTAAGAATGACTTTGGGGATCTTTGTGAAGGTATTTCTGTATTTATATAATGTGTATGGTTTTGTAAGATGTTAATCTAATGTGGCATGAAGGCATTAGAGGATTTTGATCAAAAGCATGGTAAGTTCTCTACAACATAACATCACACAAGTTGTTTTAGAGAACAGACTATAAGGAAAATAAAGTGGCACCAGGGAAATGAGCGATAACAGGAAATTGGAATAAAAGGTAAACAGATTAGTCCAGGTCAGGGGTGATGATACTCTGGGATTGAGTTTGGTATTGAAGGTAGTAATAAATTGTTAAATTGGGGAAATGATTTTTAGTAGAACTGACAGGAGGAGCTGATGGATTGTGAGCTTTGAGGTGAAAAAAATCAAGGATGACTTCAACGTTTGGGTCTGTGTGACAAGGTGAATGACAGACAATGTTACCACTAAGAAGGGGGAAACTAGGGAAAGAAGTTTGGGAGTGGAACTGTCATGCATTCAATCTTGGATATGTTAATTTTATAAATGCTTGTTAAATAGCCAAATGGAGATGTTGCTCAGTAGATAATTGGATAGTCTAGAATTAAAGAGGATTGCAGCAGATAGGTATGAAGATTTGAAAATCCTTCATGGCATTAAAAATTATGGAATTGAATGAGATCACAAAGGGTCACATCTTGGAACACCCCCACTACAAGCAACTATACACTCTTTCCTGTGTATGTTGAATATTATTGCTCTTCAAAAAAATCCCCAATACCATATATTCTTGTTGTCAAGTTCTTTTCTCTGTTGTGGCTCTTCCTTAATTCATTTGGCTGTCCATGGATGATACTGCTCTCTTTCAGGCTTTTCAGGCAGTGGTTGCTTTTCTTCATATGTCACAAGTTTCTACATGAACATATGCTTTCATTTATCTGGGATAAATGTTCAAGAGAGTAATTACTGGGTATTTTGGTGACTAACTCTCCTTTTATTTTTAAAAGAAATTGCCTAACTATCTTTCAGTGTGACAAACTACATTTACATTCTGATGAGCAATGAATAACAGATGCACTTTCCCTACTTTCTCACCAGCATTTAGTGTTATCACTATTTTTTATTTCAGCCATTCTTTAGGTGTATAGTGATACCTTATTGTTATTTTATTTGCATTTCTCTACTGGTTAATAACATCCAACATTTTTGGCATTTTTTAAACATGTATTATTGAAGTATAGTCGATAGTGTTATATTAGTTTCATTATACAATATAGTGATTCAACAATTGTATACATTACTCAGTGCTAACCACAATAAGTATAGTGAAGTTCTGTTACCATACAACATTTTTATGTGCTAGTTGGCCAAACATAAATACTTTTATGCAAAATGTCTGTGGGTATGTGTCTATCCATATTCTGACTGAGTTTTTATGGTTTAAATGTTAAGCTGTGAGATTTTTTATATATTCTAGATAATGGTCTTCTGTGGTCTGAATGTTTTTGTTCTCCCAAAATTTGTATATTGAATCCTAATATTTTAGGCAATGGTATTAGGAGGTGAGGCCTTTGGGAGGTGATTAGGTCATGAAAACCTAATTGTAGGCATACTTTTAACATAATCTAGTCCTGTTGGAGAGAGCCCCCTTTCCCAGGACCTAATCAGTGCCAACAGGCATGATTCATGGCAAGTTCATGTCCCTTGGTAAATTAATCAGAATACTATTCCTAAGTATTGAATACGATGGTTCCAGAATTCAAAGAGGTCTTCAGAAAAATGTGCTTCCTTCTTATTGGGAATGGGTTCAAATTATAATAATTTGTTCAGTACTTAAGGGGATAAGTTACATGGCCCAAATCATTGTGTCCCTAAAGATTCTTCCTGATGTTATAGTTGTTATTGAATCTTCTTAAGGGTTATATCCTAACCTCTGGGGCCATATGTCTTCCTAGCCCCTTCTATCATATTTGACAATTCTTTATTATCCATACAGATTAACATTATATCATTAGTTTAATGGACTAATGTGATACTCTGGAGAATGTACAGAAGCTCCAGATCCCTTTGGACTATTATACTTTAGAAGGAATTAACATTTCTCTGGGACAAAAAATAGAAGTCTGTACTCTTGTTTATCCCAAATAAATCCAAAACGTTTCTGGAACTCCTTCCTGATAGTGATAGGAAGTAACACATAACATCAATGACCACTTACCATATTTCTAACACCCCATGTTACTTTGCTAAAGATGCGAGTGGCCTGTTAACTGAATGTTAAAGAATACTTCTAATGTTTTGTAGGACTGAAAATTGTTAATTTAATAGGGTTATAATAGGGGATATCACCCATCTTTTTTTTTAAGATTTTATTTATTTATTTATGAGAGACACAGAGAAAGAGAGGCAGAGACACAGGCAGAGGGAGAAGCAGGCTTCATGCAGGGAGCCCGATGTGGGATTCGATCCTGGGTCTCCAGGATCACTCCCTGGGCTGAAGGTGGCACAAAACCACTGAGCCACCCGGGCTGCTGGAGTATCACCCATCTTTAAAGGTGACACAACTCTCTCTATTCCCATTAGAATATATTAATTATTTAAAGTATACCTTCGGCTGGCATGAGGAATAATTCCAAAGTCGTCTACTTGGCATCTGTCATGATGATAACCATTAACTCACAGACCAAGGATTCAATGTGAGGACTCTGCCAAGCATCAAATATGCTCATTCCAATAATATAGCTTTCATATTTCTCTGACCAATGTGTTTCCTTCCCACACCAAATGACATGACAGTATTATTTGGTGCAGGGCATCTTACTCATAAAGCTTCTAGTTATGAGTTTGCCTTATCTCCTGGTGGATATGTGTTTCTGTTAATAACTATTTCGTGGAAGAATTCACTTACATCACTAAATTCTTTCTTATCTAACATTATGGTACCCTCTGACTTACCCTGAGGATCAAGTGCCATACATGATTTCCCAGCTCTTGAATGTATTCTGGCTAAGTCTGCAGCCTCACTGGGGTGTAGTCCTTTCTCTCCTTTACTGGTCCAACACTCTGTAGTCTTGTTTTAATGTGACCTAATCAAAGTTACTGGTAAGAAAGGAAGGTAGGAATAGAGTTGGAGTAAGTGTATATTTCCTTACAAGGCACAGACAGTTGTGGGGAAGGGCTAATAGCTTGTCTTTTAAGGAAGAGTGGGTCATTTCTGTGAGAATAGATGGTTTAGAAAGATATTGTTTCAAAGTTTTTTTTTTTTAAAGATTGTATTTATTTGTTTATTCATGAGAGATATACACATAGAGAGACAGATCATATGCAGAGGGAGAGAAGTAGGCTCCATGCAGGGAGCTCAATGTGGGACTCGATCCTGGGACCCTGGGATTATGCATTAAGCCGAAGGCAGATGCCCAACCACTGAGCCACCCAGGTGTCCCTGTTCAAAGTTTTAAATCATCAACCTAGATTTCTCAATTCCAAGTCTTAGAGACACACTCCATCCCAACTGGGTCAAAACTGACTTGAAATGTCTGAGAATTTATCTTTCTTTGGAGCTATGCTACTCTTATAAATAAGTCTTGTGCCTAATACTCTCATATTTCTGTGAATCCAGCAAGAGATGGCTGTGTTATATGATGCTACAGCAGCTTCTTGACTTTCATATTCATCTTTAATTGGTTAATATTCATCCTTGATTTTTTTTATTATCTTCTCCAATGCATTAATAGCACTCTGCATGGGTCATCTAACTCCATTGTTCTCATAATAGTGCACCTACTATATTTTTCTTCCACCTTCCATTAATGTCCTATACCAATTTGCCATCTGTGATTTTTTTCACAATTGCATTGATCTTCTGGGTTATGTGTTTTGATTTACCTAGTACAATTAATGGGATCCATATTTCCAGCATGTTTGGTAGGTGATCCAGCTCCATATTTCCAACTGAGAGTCTGTTCTTTTGAGCTACTGTTGGAAACAATTACAACAGATCGATTTCCTAAGGAATAGAAATTTTTAAATAAGAATCTTATTAGAGAGTACCCACAGGATGAACACATGTATAGGAGTAGAAAAAAGTAGAACAGGGCAAAATGAAGAGTTGAACTGCAATACAGTTATAACAAAGATTCGACAAATACTATTGACAGCTCTGAAGCTGGGATGACCCTTCTGGACCATCCTTTCTAAAGGCAGGGGGACTGTCATGTATACACATATGGATATCAGTTATTGTATAGGGCTTACCCCTAATCAGGACTTTGTGGGAAGAGGCACATGATTAGGCTGAAGGCAATTTCCAGAAAGAGACTTACCTGAGGGTCCTCAATTTCCAAAATTCCCAGCAAATGTGAGAAAAAAAAATGTCTCAGAAGTATGGATTTTCTAAATGAAGGACTGCATTCACTTCCCCTATTAATGTCCAGATTCCTTGCACCTAATTGTTAAAGATTTAGCATCTTTCTCTCCACTGTTAGTGCAGGCATTGTTCTTGGTTATTTCAGCAACTGCATTAACAATCTACTTGTCAAATAAGATGGCTTATGCTGCATCAGCAATATGCTCCAGATCTCAGTGGCTTAAATAATTTGGATTTATTTCTTATTTGTTATGCATGTCCAGAATGAATTGTTAAAGTGCTTTTCTCATCTTAATCATTTAAGGGCTGGAACTGAAGGAGAATAGTTTTGCTTAGTTTTAGGTTGGTATAGCAATCAATTGTTCATTGATTCTTAAAGCTTCCACTTTGAAATGCAGTCTCTTATTTTTGCTTATTCTTCATTGAACAAAGCAGCTTTCATGGACTCACAGATTTTAACAGAACCAGAAATGAATTTCTACTATGTACACAAGAACCAAAATAACCATTTGATCCCTTAATAGTCCTAATGACAAAACAATATTTAACACCTATGAGGTTACGGTCTACTCTCTTAGTTTCTTTGTCTTTTAATTTCCAATAATCTTTTATCTTTCCTAGATTAGCCACTCACTTCTATTGTAATTATACAAGACCTTTTTTATCACTAGTAATTTTAATTCCATAAATTTAATTAATTATATTTCCTTAACTAATTCTATAAATTAATTTTATTTCTAGTAATTACATCACCTCCAAAATTTTGATTTTAAGTTTTCCTTTCTCATACAAACAACATCTTGTCTTTCAATTTTACATACTATAGTACAGACATATCAGCATTCATATATCCTCTCAGGATATTCAGATTATTCATTTTAACTTCTTACCCAACTAGAATTCCATGAAACAAGCCAAGATTGCTGTATGGCATACACTTAGTTATTTTGCTACTCAGTCTTTTCACTGAAATCTCCTAGGAAAACCCCATCTAAATTAGTTCTACAAAAGGGAAGCTGAGGTTATTGTTGAAAATGACAGGGGATCCCTGGGTGGCGCAGCGGTTTGGCGCCTGCCTTTGGCCCAGGGCGCGATCCTGGAGACCCGGGATTGAATCCCACGTTGGGCTCCCGGTGCATGGAGCCTGCTTTTCCCTCTATGTCTCTGACTCTCTCTCTCTCTCTCTCTCTCTCTGTGTGACTATCATAAATAAATAAAAATAAAAAAAAGAAAAGAAAATGACAACAACAAAGAACGTTCAGTTTTTCAAATTTTAAAATATACCTACAAATTTTAAATGCTTACTAATAAATGAGACCATAAAATATACTTCTGTATAATAAATACATAAACAAATTCAATGATAACAAATGTAGTATGATGGAGTTATCACAGATAAACAGAAAGGATTTCTATACAGTTATAGAAATATTAAGTAACTTTTTCAGATAATAGTAAAAGGAAAAAAAGATAAAAACAATTTCCTTCCAAAGAGAATTTAACTATATCTAATTTTTGATTAATAATATTTCCTTAATAAATTCTCATTTCTCACATTCTCTTTTTTCCACACTGCACTTTTTAAAAACTTCTACAGTATTTGCTGCCTACTCTAAATTTCAACCAATTCTTCTTCCTATTTCACCAAGAAAATAGTTGTACTCATGTGAGAACAATCTCACATTATCAAATCTATAAACTATATATAATCTTTTTACTTCTGTACCTATAATGTGTCACCTATATTCATATGATTTTTTAAACCTATATATATCTAATCCTTTCATTGATGAAATCTTGAATCACTCTCTATACACTATTCATGGAGTTTCTTGCACTTTTTCCTCGTTCTTTATAGTGAAATTTTTTTTCCTGGATTTTTCCTTTCTTTCTACTGGATCAATCTTTTTAAGCTTAAAGGTATACCCTAATATATCACATTAAAAGAAAAAGACACAAACATTTTTCTTGATGGTGTATCCTTATACAGCTACCACATTATTTCTCTGCTCCAATTTTCAGCAAAAATATTAAAACCGTTTTCTAACATACTACTTAATTTTCTTAATATCCCAGTAAGGAAAAGCAAGAGCTGAGGTGATTTTTCCTACGTATTTTGATGAGGGAAAGAGATTTTGTTCTCAGAGCTAATAATAAATATTTTTATGGCTAAGTATAAACATTTTTCATACACAATAATTATAAAATTACCTACATTATTACAAGCACAATTATAGCATCTTTCCATAATCAACATTGTGTATTTAAGAACATGAATCAGGATATCATTCATTGTATTCAGATAATATACACTTAGAAAAACATTATGTTCATTGTGTGCTTTTTACATCTTTTCCTTGGGGGAGAGATCATATCTTCTACATACTGGTGTAATGATTTTGTTAAATTAACATTTGCTGAGTGAAGAATAGGGTGCCAGAGGTTGAGTCAAAATTCAACAGAAGACCGCAAGATAAATTGAAACAGAGAAATGTATTACTTTTAAGTCCTGGAGGAGTTACATGACATGGCTTGAGGGGTACCCAGGAAGGTCAAGACAAGGTGCAGGCAGACAATGGCAGGACATGAGGCATATGCATTTATTAGGGCTGTTGGTAGAGTGCTTTGGGGTTCTCAGACTAGGGATAGATTATTCAATGCAAATCAAAAGAGTGATGTTTTGATAAGCTCCATAGAGATCTTATCCAAGAAGTGCACAAAGGAAAGGCTGTGGGAAATTGAGAAGACTTTTGATCACAAGGACTTTTGAGGAAATCATATCAGCAACTTACATTTGCTTGTGACTCTGTAGGCTGCTCTCTAGGGCATGTACTTGCATGAGAGGTTAGTGTTGAATTAAGGTGCCTGTACACAGCTTAGCCAAATAAAATGGATGCTGAGGTAGCAAGAGTAGCTTGGATAAACTTTCAGCAATTGGAAAGACAGGTAAAGCTAATTTTTTGAGCTATTAATTTTAGCAGAGATAACTAACACAAAATAAGCCTACATTTTCAAAAGGGAGTGAACTGTTTTCTAGATTCATTCCATAAAGCAAGCAGTCAGCAGTTATAGAACTCATTGGAAGAAAGACAAATCTTGATTAAAATCAACAATCACATAAGGCTGTTCACCAAAAGGAATTTCTGGCTTTTGTGTATGAACAAACAATAAAGTTAACAGAGCCATCAATCTTAGAAATATTATATTAGCCCTTAGAATGATAGGTACTACTAGTATTCAACTCAAAGGGTACATGAATCCAAAGTGTCTAAGAGGAAAGACAATTATTTTTCATACAATGTAGTATTGGAGCTATTTATATGTTAAGCAGGAACTGCACATTGAAAAATCTTATTGTATAGTAGTGTTTAAAGTAATGCATAGAAATATTGGCCTAGTTTTCATTTCTGAATATAGTGGCATGGTAATTCCTAAATTAAGAACACATATGGATATATTCATATATAGATAACTGGATTAAATCAACCCTACTTTAAAAAATGCAGTCCAGATTATAATCATCAGAATAGGATAAACAAACAAAGCATTGCCTTTTATAGTTTATGCTATTAAAGGAGCACATTCATGTCTGTGTGTGTTACAAATGGTGGAATTTAAAAATCAGACACAACCCAATATTTAAAATGAACAATTTTTTGAACCTCAAATATTGAACTAAAAAAGGGTGCAGTATTTTTAGCCAATTGGAGTCAATCCCACATTAAGAAAGATAAATATAGCATTGAAAATAGAACAGTGCCATGCTAAGCTGTGAAAACTGAAGCACATGCTTGCCATTTTTTTAATTGGCTTATTTTCATCTTTCTAGTGAATCATTTTAAACTTTTAATGCATTTAATATCCGATCCTCTTGGAAGGAAGACTGCTAAAACTTCAGTTTTACATAATTACATAGTTTTACATAATTTACAAATTATATCTATAAATGTTTTAAAGCCATTCTACCCACCCAACTCCTTATGTTATATGTTACTTATTGAGGACTTTAGCTGTACTGCTTTGGATTGCTTCAGACAGTTGAAACTTATCTTTTCTGTGAAATCCTAATATTTTTTTTTTGAGAATGAAAATCTAATCATCCTTTCATCATAATCCTAAAACAAATAAATGTTTTTTTTAAGCATATGCTCTAAGCCAGGTTCGGAATTTGTTGCAAGGAATACAAGGCTAAACAGAGGTGTAAATTTTGCCTTGACACATACAAACAAGTATAATGCAGTATAGTAAATACGATTGCTGAACTGTGGCGGTATAGGAAGGGAATCAGATAAAGTAATAATGCATATGACATTTTAAAGGAGTCTCTCAGAATACATTGGGATGTCTGATAATAAAAGCCGTAAACTTTTTGTCATCTTTTATAATACTCAACACAGAATTACTCTTCATCTTCACAAAATACACATTGATGGACAAACTATCTTTCTTATAAAGTTGTGGTGATAGGTGGCCCAGTCAGTTAAGTGTCTACCTTTGGCTCGGTTCATGATCCCAGGGTCCTAAGTCCCTTCCCCATATGCCCCGATTAGGGTCCCTACTCAATGTGGAGTCTGATGTGGAGTCTGAGAAGGGGACTTCTCCCTCTGCCCCGTCCCTGTTCATATTCTCTCTTTCTCAAATAAATAAATAAAATCTTTAAAATTACATAAAATTTGGTGAGTAAGAGGACTTAGTAATTTTCACATTTTTTGCCTGTTTACCAACAGCCTTATAACATTATGAAGCTATAAATCACTCATACGCATATGCACAACCATAGTCACTTATATATTTCCATACACACATATTACATTTTAGCTGTTCTTCCATTAAGTAGCAATAGAGTATTGTTAAAATATGAAATGAAATAAGATGCAAATAAGAGGTACCTTTATAAGTCATTCTAAGAAGTCTTAAGATATTTTTTTAAGAAAAGTCATTGTTGGCTAAATACCCAAAGAGTTTATGAAAATTTATATTGGCCAGAGAAGATAAAATAAACTTATTTTCTTTTTTCATAAAATGCAATTCCTCATACATTTGTTGCATGCATAAACTATTCTGTTTATAAAAACAAAGCAACAATTGAACAAACAATGCCTACACAGCAAGTTAAAGATATTAGATTTGGAAATAGCTTTCAAGTGTTCTCCAGCTATAATTATTTAACTTTTAAAAAGCTGATCTATTCATTTTTATTATGTTTTTAATTTAAGGCCACTTAGTGTAAGTTTTATCTCTAAATGATCATGCATACTTACATCTTTATTGCTTCTGAAAAACTTTTAATACTATTCATGGTTGTAGGTTTTGCAATCTCATAAATATGAATTGATTTAAATCCATAACTGAAAATATGATGTTATTATTTCTCTGGTCATTTATGCTAGCAGAATAAATGGTTTCTTGATACATATTGTTCTTCTAGTAAACATTATACCATTTACATTTTAATCAATTTTAAGAGAAACATTTTGAAAAAGTTACATTATTGGCTTTGAAATATATTTCCAATGGATTAAATAATAGTTAATTTTATCTATTAATAATTTCTGCATTTCTTATTTTAAGAAATAATTATATAGATGAATAATTAAAAGTAGCAAACTGATTTAGTTGATTTTGTCTATTAAAACATTATTGATGCTATGAATACTTCCGTTTTATACTGAAAAATTCATCTTTTTTTCAGTTGGCCACCCGGTGAGTCTGGATTTGAGATAGTCTATCACCACAGGAAAATATGACATACACAAACCAAACAAACAAAACACAAGGCTAGTTCAAGGGAGAAATAAAGTACGAAAGCAAGGAATAAGTCACTTAGTGAAGAGGCTTCATGGAGAAACATTACCTTTGAAGTCAGACATATGGAATTTGAAAACTAAGCTCTAAGATGCTGTTCAAAAAATGTGCAAATAGCCTTTGATTTCTCATTAAAAATAAGGTATAATAGTCAATACTGAATGAAATAATGCCTGAGTTATACCTTGCAGAGTGAGAAATGCACACTAGATCCTCAGTAAATGTTATTTGTATCCATGTCTTCACAGTTGATGGTGCTGTAATCTGCAACAGTTAGAAACAGTTTGTATGATTAAAAAGTAGGAATCTAAGAAGGGAGAAGATATGAGTAATCTAGAACAGAAACTTTCAAAATTTAGGAGTGTAAAAATAAAAATAATTGTGATATTTACTCAAATGGCCCAAACCCAGAGATCAGCTTCAGCTGGTCTAGAGCATGCATAGGTCTCTGTGTTTTAATTAGGTCATCAAGTGATTTTGTGATGTGAAAAATTCAAGTTCTGTGGCCATTGCACCTCAAGCTTCTTTGAAAGATCAAGATTTTATCCTTATGTGAAAGCAGAGCTTATTATGTACAACAATCTAATATTTGACTTTATATCAATATTTCAATATTTCTTAATCATTTCTCTCAAACTTGAAAAATAGGCATATTTTTAAGATGTTATTTATTTATTTAGAATGAGAAAGAGCACACAGCTGTGTGTGTGAGTGGGGGCAGCGGCAGAGGGAGAAAGAGAATCTCAGGCAGACTCTGCTCTCAGCAGGGAATCATCATGAGGCTATATCTCAACAACTCTGAGATCATGATCTGAGTTGAAACCAAGAGCTGGATGCTCAACAACTGAGCTACCCAGGCTCTTTGAAAAATAGACACATTTAAAATAAATACATTCTGAAGAGTTGCCACCTCTGTCCAAGATGCAGTATCAGTGACCAGATTTACCCTCCTATCTGAAACATCCAAAAAAACAACTATATATTTCTGTCTCTATTGTTTATATCATCAATATCATCTATTTCTTCTTTATATGTGTCACTTTTATGAATATATGCATTGATTTTCAAGACACCAGATGACAATGAGTAATGTTTTCTGACACATGGGAAAAATAAGATACTTTCTTCACTAAACTAACTGCCTTGAGAGAATTTCCATGCTGGGACAAGAAAGAGGAAAGCAAGACAGAGTTCAGAGGATTTCATAAAATGAGGAGACAGAGATGAAGTTTCAGAAAGAAAACTGGAGCTGAGAATTACAACACAGATTACTGGAGAGAAAAAAACCCTTACAAGGAAGTAACTCTGCATATCTAAATAGGCCCTGAATACTGATCAGCATGAGTGTTTGAGAAAACTGTCCAAAGCTGAGTTAAAAATAAAATCTGAGAAGATTAGAAAACAGTGCTCACTATTCATATAAGACTGAGAAATTGCATATTCCCACCAGCTAGACCAGGCAAGTTTAATAATTTATATGATATTGGATAAAATACTAAGGATATTCTTGCCTCAGAAATCGGGAATAAAATGCCCTATACAGATCACTATTCTAGACACACCTAGGAAATCATAAAATCATAATGAACCTGAACACTCAAACTCTAAATTAATTATAACCCAGCACCAGCCTCACAAAAATTTGTAGGAAAAAAATATTTATATTCAGATCCTAACATGGTAAAACCCACAAATCTCATACAACTTATATTTATTCAAATATCTGCCAAGACTTTGTTCATACAGTAATATACATGGTATCATGTAGACTTTGATGCAATCAAATAATTATATATAAAGTTCTCTTTCTTTACTTTTTTTTGCATATATCATTGGAAGGAAACAAACTTGTGTGCATTGTGTAAATTTGATCATAAATATACTTCACATTAATATCTCATAGACATAAATAGTCCAGCTGTGGCTATCTAGATAAGTGTTCACAATATGTGTGAACATTGCTATCGAAATTGAAGCACATTTGGAGCACTCCATTTAAAATTATAATAATTGTGGAAAATATTTAAGCAAGAAATTAAAAAGATTTAGGAAATATTTTCTAGTCGATGGAATTGTATAAGCCACTTTTGAGGACATAATGCAGTTACTATAGTGAAAGATGATGACACTTCTAAGAAACTGGCAATAGAGAAAATTTAAGTGTTTAAAATTGTTTATGGCTGTGATATTTAGAGTAAGTGGCATAAAGAGAAATTATTTCAGAAATGAAGGTGGTAAACTCTTCCTTATGCAAAAATATCTTCCCAAAGATATTAGGTTGGGTACCTGTATCTTCTTTGGGAAGATATTTTTGAATGAAAAGTTAAATAGTTAATTCAGATCTTCTTAGTTAATTGTACTTTGTACAAAATGTAAGGAAGTATGGAAGACTATATTTTTACAGGAAGTATTAATAACATGTATGCAAATCCTTAAATTGCACAGGTATAAGAAATGATCATAACCTGAATAGGCCATGAGAAGCACTAAATGGACAGATAACAATGTACTGGTTGCTAGGAGAAAGTGGTAATCTAAAACCATGATGGGATGATTGAGACTGTGTATGTTGAGATATTTGTGAGAAAATAATACAATGCACTAGTTAAGAACTATTTGAAACATAAAGCCAAATGTGACTACCTAGTAGTGTTGGGAGGAGAAATAGTTAAATGAAATAAAATAAGCAATCATAATTACAGTTTTATCAGATTTCACAGATATTTTAACCAAAATCTGGCATGATAGCTTAGCTTTAATAAGCATCAAAAAATAGAGGCCGGTTAGCTTATATGATATTATCACAAAATCTCTTTGAGCAAATCCAGTGCTTAAAATAAGGACTTTATAAACTCAGTGCATAGTATCTTAATATTAGTTATGTTAAGTTACATAATTGATAAATTTTGAAAATCAATATGTGCATATATCTATATATCTGTTGATATTGACATTGATGAATAAGATTATCCTAAGTATTTCAACCAAATGATGAACAAGTTTTGACTGAAATGTTGAAAAATCTAAAATAGTTCATTTAAGCATTATAAAATATGTAGTTTCTACTGTCAGATAACATAAAGGTGGTGCTTATAGAAGGTTAAATATGTTGACAATAGATAATATTCAGAAACTTGCATCATCAATCCAGTGAGGCATATTTCTCTCTTTTCTATTTAATCCACAAACTCTTTCTATAAAAGCAAAGAATTTACATAGAATACACATTCCTCCTGCTAGATTTAAAGTTTTTTGAACTGCGGGAAAGCTGTACACTTTTTAGATGACCCTGATAATTGGCTCATGTAGTGACTTATTCAGTAATATGCATGCTGTGAAATCTCTATTTCTTGGAGTAACAGCAGAGAAACCAGAGGCTCCAGGTATCTGGTATATCAAGAAGATTAAATATTTGCAAAGCTCAAAAGAAACTAGGAGTTTTGAGAAATTTGTATATACACGTGTGTGTATTTACTTTATTAAGAATCTTCAAAAAAAAAAGAACCTTCAAACAAACATACATACACAGCAAGGTTCATAGACTTAAAATTGTTTTCTTTTATAAGATTTATTTATTCATGAGAGACACAGAGAGAGAGAGAGGCAAAGACATAGGCAGAGGGAGAAGAAGCTGCATGCAGGAAGCCCGATGTGAGACTCAATCCCAGGACTCCAGGATCACACACTGAGCCAAAGGCAGGCGCTCAACCTCTGAAGCATCCAGGTGTCCCTTAAAATTGCTTTTAAAGGGGAAGCCCATGTGGCTCAGCGGTTTAGCACCGCCTTTAGTCTGCGCAGAAGAAAAAGAGGTTTTTTTTTGTTGTTGTTGGAAGCAACACTACATAAACGCTCAGAAGTAGGAAATAATAGCAATAGTAGTAAATATTGGTAAAATCAGCATAGCTAAAGGTGGGTATAGAGAAGTAGATATGGAATATAAGATGGGGAATAAATGACCAATATATTCAAGCGGCAAATTATGTACTTTTAACATTATTTTATCACTGTGAAAGATAATTTGATGACTTGAAATAGGCAAATAAAATAATTAGAACTCTAACAACAGTCTAAAAAAATGGACTGATGGATGAGCAAAGGCCAGCCAGAAATACTACACACAGTTATTTATTGCACCAGACTTCTTCGACCTAGAATTTTTACTTTACCTTAAGGTGGCATTATGAGATATATGCAGATATAATACTATCTAGATGGTTTTTAGGAATAGAGTTTATTTGTGTATATAATAGAATTAAACAAATGAAAAAAATGTATTTATGTTGTTGGTTCCAAAATTCCCTTGTATGTGAAGTAAGTGATGCATGAGGGGAGGCAGGGAAAAATCTTGCTGCTGTAGGTTAGCATTAGAACTATCCATATGGATCAATAAACCTGTGAATTGTTTGCTGAAAGAACCTAGAAATGCTGATAATTCACTAATGATGAACAGCCATAGTACACAGATCTTAATTTCTAAGTAACATTTCTCATGAAAGGAAACAAGGGGACTTTAATAAAATGGCTGTTTGTGTAATACATATATTCATTTATTTTATACTTTCATGGTCACTTACGTTAGTTCTTTAAATGTTTATTGAGTTGAAGAAGAGAAAAATAATATACATACATTATTTGATATATATAATATATATATTGAGTTGAAAAAGAGAAAAAATATATACATTATATATATATTATATATATTATATATATATATATATAAAATAGGTATATTACAACCATACAGGACAGGATCTCAGAACTGAGAGAATATTTTAGTTTTCTCACCATTTGAGCATTAGTCTCTGGGATTATATCTCTCAGTCTTAGACAGTGTTTCACATTTCTGCATGTTTGCACTCAGCAGCATAAAAACTGATCAATATGTATTCCTCTGGCTATTGATCACAGTCATCCAGTTAACACTTCATAGAGGTCACATGTTCCTTTAAGTGATATGTAACATTTTGTAGTTTTTATTCACCTTCTCTATTAAAGACAATTGATCTGCTGGAGTATGGCAGTAAAAAAAAAATCCCCATATTTAAATCCAGATATTACAATGTGTATAGATAGATACTGAATAAATAAAATATAACAGTTTCAAAAGAATATTCTGAAGGGCCTCTAGGACAAATGATAAAAGGGCCATCACAAGCTAAATTATTCTGCTACTACTTTCATGGTTCTTAACTATCCTTTCTCTTCCATTACATGCATATTAGAAGTCAACATGTTCTGTTGGGAGGAAAATTATATTGCTTTTAATTCTGTGTGATATTCAATATTGTTCCCTTAGGCTTGAAGTAGACATTTTTTTTTCTCTTATTACACAGGTTATTCTATGTGCCAATAAGATAAAAATTAGGAAAGCCTAATGCTCTTACTTAATTTTTATTATTTTAGGACCCAAGGACCCAGTGCTACTGGGAAATGGATACTGGTACTTGAACATACTATTATACTTTAGCTAAACTGGTGGACATGTGCACACATACCAGAAAGAAGTGGAGGTGGGGGGAGAGGAAGAGGGAATGAGTGGAGACACAGATGGGGAATATAAGAAGTAAACCTAATTTCTGTATTGCATGACCAGAATACTGTAGATCTGGGCTAACTTAGAGTCTGTATGAATATTGTAAGGTCTAACCTAGAGATGGGAATTAATTAGACAGGGATAGCGCTTAGATAAATCATATTATAATGATTTTCAGATGGCATAAATTACTTCCTCTTTTCAGTCTTACCTCTTTTATCTCTTCAAACAAATGGGTGTCTTCTAAAACAGTTTCATTGATCATGGAAAGTTGAAATAGAAAAATTTTCTGATTGACATATATGGTTTTAGAATATCAAGAGTATAACCGTGTCAATAAAAAGTATCATAATCACTGTTCTTAACAATACCTGTCCCCAAGGGAAACTAGTTAATAGAAGCCTAATCTAGTGGGTTATTGTTATCATACCCCGATTGATCTAAGGGAAGAGAAATACCCAACTCCAAGCTACCTTAGTCATCCTGCCCTACCTAAGAGGGAAGAAAAAAAATGAGAAACACGTGAAGTTGAGTCCAGAGGCATAGGCTAAAAGACTTAGACCATTCTATAGAGTTATAGAATGATTCCCTTATGACACATTACCAACACAGTTAGAGGTCCATATATAGTAACTCCTTTAACTCAGTACATCATGCTCTACTATCAGGGGAAATAAATACAAGGTTTACCAAAAGGCAAAAACAAAACAAAACACAATTTGGAGTGACAGAACGAACATGACAACCATACATGGCAGAGATGTTAAAATTATCAAACTCGATATTTAAAACACCAATTATTGAATGATTATGTTTAAAATACCATGGTTAATGCAGACAGCATGCAAGAACAGGTAGACAACATAAGCAGAAAGATGGAAATTCTAAGAAAATAAGCAAATGCTAGAGATAAAACACTGTAGTAGAAATGAAGAATGTCTTTACAGGCTCATCAGTAGACTGGATATAGCTGAGGAAAAAAATCTTATCTGGAGGATATATCGGTAGAATCTTCAAATGCAAAAAGCAAAGAAAACAAAGACTGAAAAAAAATGAAACAGGAGATCCAGCAACTTTAGACAACTACAAAAGGTATAACAAATGCTTAATGGGAGAGCAGAGGAAAAGAAAAAAAAGGGACAAAAGACTTATTTGAAACAATTTCCCCAAATTAATGTCAGACACTAAACCACAAATTAAGAAAGCAAGAACATTAAACATGACAAAATTTAAAGTATGTTTTAACTAAATGAAAATGAAAATACAACTTATAAAAATGTGTGCAATACATGAAAAACAGAACTTGGAGGGAAATTTATAGTATTAAATGTGTATATTAGAAAACACAGGAGAGAATGCACACAGGCAGAGGTCGAAGGAAAAGCACACTCCATTGACCAGGAAGCCTGGTAAGGGCCTCCATCCCAGGACCCTGGGATCATGACCTGAGCCAGAGGCAGATGCTTAACTGTCTAAGCCACCCAGGCGTCCCCTAAATTGGCACTTTGAAGAGATCAAAAAAGTAAAAAAAAAAAAGTTTTTTTTTTCTTTCTAAAAATTTCATTGCCATCTTGATGCAGCCAGGAGCAAGAACTCCTGGCTGTGATTTGAGAATTGGGTGTTTGGCTAGTGTTTTAAGGCCCAGGCACCCCAAAGAAAGCCCTGGTGGTGGGAGTGAACTTCAATGCCCCTATTTAAAATGCACTGATAACATTAAGCAGATTAAGCCAGTTTAACCAAATGCCAGAATAACACTAGCTGTAAAGAAGGAGGGGGTCAGAACTGGCTTCTCCAGGCCAGATGAACGCACACAGAGGAGCCCATGCGGAGTGTCGAAAAACAAGGACACAGCCCAGGGGTTGGAAAGCCTCTACTCAGGAGTCCCTGGCTAACAAAAAAGAGAGAGATGATATAAATTACTAATATCACAAATGAAAGAGGGCACATCACTATACATTTCACTGACATTAAAAAGATAACATGGGATCCCTGGGTGGCGCAGCGGTTTAGCGCCTGCCTTTGGCCCAGGGCGCGATCCTGGAGACCCGGGATCAAATCCCACGTTGGGCTCCCGGTGCATGGAGCCTGCTTCTCCCTCTGCCTGTGTCTCTGCCTCTCTCTCTCTGTGTGTGACTATCATAAATAAAAGAAAGAAAAAAAAGGATAACATATTGTGAGCAACTCAATGCCTATACATCTGATAAAGTAGGCGAAATATATCGATTTCTTAAAAGGCACAATTTGCCAAAACTCACACAAGCAGACAATTTGTTTTTTGTTTTGTTTTGTTTTTTAAATAAATTTATTCTTTATTGGTGTTCAATTTGCCAACATACAGAATAACACCCAGAGCTCATCCCGTCAAGTGCTCCCCTCAATGCCTGCCACCCAGTCACCCCCATGCCCCGCCCTCCTCCCCTTCCACCACCCCTAGTTTGTTTCCCAGAGTTAGGAGTCTTCCATGTTCTGTCTCCCTTTCTGATATTTGAATAGGCCTACATCTATTAAAGAAATTGAATCAGTGATTAAAAATCTTCCAAGACAGCACCAGGAAAAAAAAATGGGTTCATTGGTGATTATAACATAGTAATGAGATATAAGGTTAATATACAAAAGTCTGTTTATTTCCCATATACAAGAAATCAGCAAGTGGAATTTGAAGGTAAAGACACAATAGCATGTGAGTTTATATCTAACAAAATATGTGTAAGATCTACATGATGAGTACCACAAAACTCCGAAGAACTAAATCAAAGAGTAACCAAAAAATAGAGAAATAGTCCATGTTCATGGTTAGGTAGTCCCAATATTATAAAGACATCAGTTTCTCACTAATGTGATCTGTAATTCAGTTTACTCTGAATCAATCCCAGTAATTTACCTTCGAGATATTGACAAACTGATTATAAAATTTAATCAGGATCGCCAACACAATATTAGAGGAGAATAACAAAATTGAAGGACTGACATCAACTTACCAACATCAAGATTTTTAAGACTTACTACAAAGACAGTGTGATATTGGTGAAAGAATAGACAAATAGATCAGTAAGACACAGTAGAATTTCCAGAAATAGACTCACTTGATTTTATAGTCAGCTGACCTCTGATAAAAGAGCAAAGGCAATTCCCTGGAGAAAAAGATCATCACTTCAACAAATGGCACTGAAATACTAAAACATTGAAAATGTTGTATATAGGCACAGACTTAAATCCTTCGCAAAAATTAACTCAAAATAGACCTAAATATAAAGTGCAAACTATGAAACTCTTAGAAGACAAGAGAGAAAAATCTATATGATCTTGGGTGTGGTGATGACTATTTAGACACATTACAATCCATGAAAGAAATAATGGATACTCTGGACCTAAAATTAAAAAGTTTTCCTCTGCAAAAGACAATGTGAAAAAAAAAAAGGAAACCACAGACTGGGAGATAATATTTGCTAAGGATACATTTTATAAAAGACTTATTAAAATATGCAAATAACTCTTAAAACTCTGTAATAAGAAAACAAACAGCTTGATTAAAATTTGACCAAAGACTTTGACAGACCCATAACCAAATGGCAAATAAGTTCATGAAAAGATGCTCAATATCATATGCTATCAGGGAAATGCAAATTAAAGCAATAAGATATAATAATACACTACATACATTAGAATGGTCAAAATCTGGAACACTGTCAACAGCAGATGCTGACAGAGATATGGAACAACAAGAACTTTCATTCATGGCTGTTAGGAATACAAAGTGGTACAGTCACTCTGGAAGACCTTAAGGTGGTTTGTCACAAAGCTAAACATACCTTTATCACATGATCCAGCAATTGTACTACTTGGTATTTACTCAAACGAGTTGAAACTTATATCCATTAAAAAGCCCTACACATAAATGTTTATAGCAACTTTATTCCTAATTGGCCAAGTTTGTAAGCAACCAAGATGTTATTGTTTAAAACAGATAAACCTGTGGTGCATCCAGATAATGGAACAATATTCTATGCTAAAAAGAAATGAGCTATCAGGCCATAAAAAGACATGGATGAACCTTAAATACTGAGTGGAAAAAAGCCAATATGAAAAGGTTATATTCTATATGATTCAAATTAATGTGTGACTTTCTGGAAAAGGCAGAACTATGGAGAGTTAAAAGATCAGTGGTTGTCAAGGGTTAGGGAGGAGGGAGAAATGAATAGGTGGGCCACAGACGATTTTTAGATCAGTAAAAATACTTTGTCATAATGATGGATACATACAATATATTTCTCCAAACTCATGGAATGTACAACACCAAAGTGAACCATTATTTAAACTATGGACTTCTGGTGATAATTATGAGACCCTTTAGGTTCTAACAAATGTACTATTCTAGTGGTGGATGGAGAAAATGGGAGAGAGTATTTATGTGTGGGAGTAGGGAGTATATGAGGAATTTTTGTAGTTTCTCTTCAATTTTGCTCTGAACCTAAAACTTCTCTAATAAAGTGTTATTTTAGAAAGTATACTAATTTAAAAAACCTTTTCATTACTCATTTCTGAAATCTTTTACTAAATATTCAGTCATTCTTGTACTTACATAATTATGATAAGGGTCTTCAGGGTAAGACAGTTTAAATTTCTTTCAATTTATTAAGGCCAATTAATGATCATAGAAGGGAAGCAATTAATCATAATTAGGCTATTAGAAATTGTGACAAACAGTAAAATTTACCTCAAATTATCAAGTGAAATATAAAAAGAGAGAAGAGGGAAAAGAAAATAATCTAAGACTAATTAATGACAATCAGGATGCCTTTTGTTAGTATGGTGATATATTAGGATATAATTTTAGTACATAATAGAGAACAAAATCTGTGGCTTAAACAGAATTGAATTTATTTTATCCAATGTAATATCCTGTATTTAACCTGTAATAGCCCTTTTAAAGTTTGTAAGAGATGTCTATAGCAAAATGTGATCTAGAACTCTGCCTCCTCCTATCTTGATGCTGTTTTGGTTTTAGTGTGATGTCTACATCTGCATTTTACAACTTTGCAAAACAGAACTATGTTAACCATATTCCAGGAATCTGGATAAGAGGGAGAGAGAGAGAGAGAGAGAGAGAGAGAGAGAGTTATTTCCTTGATGAAAACTGCATGGAAATTGTATGCATCATTTTTAATATAAATAGATCTCATGCATTATTTAAATATACTTATATTAAAATACTGGAAAAATGTTTGCTGCTTGAATGAAATTCCTACATTTTATTTGGCCACTGTACTCACATACCATTAACCAGAATTTAGCCAAAATTCATAGTTTTAAAGAAAACTAAGAGGTGTAAGATTATACCAGATGGTCTTGCAGCAAGCCAAAAATTGGGGGTTCTATGTTTAAATATAATGAAAGCACAACTACAGTTTCTAGAAGTGGTCTCTCCTAGGACTGATAATGGTCATTTGTAAATTCAGGCTTTCTGTAACAGACATGAAAGAATTAGTTATAAATGAATGAATGAATCCTACTGGGAACATACCCATATTTTCAATTTCCTCTTTATAAACTCCACTTGCCTCCACATTTATAGGTTTTTATCCCTTTACACTCTATGTAACCCAGATCTACGTCATGAGGTCCTCTTGGCTGACAGCCAGTGATTTGGGGACCATTTAATTCTCAGGGCTTTAGCAGGTTTATCTGCTCTATCATCATATTGGGCAAATCTGGAATATAATGTCAGATCAGAGATTTTAGTTTCTCATCATACTTATTAAAATTTTAGTTTGTAATTCAAATTTAATAGATACTTTCTGAAGAACCACAAAATCATCTACTTAAAGAGATCATTATATTAGTTTTAGTCATGACAAATAGAGGCTTAACCACAGAAAGAGATAATCACTCAAGTTCTTCTCAAAGTTGCCATGATAGCCCAGCTCCCTCTTAAGGCTCAAAACTTTAGTTTTCCAATTTGCATTTTTACTTTTGTGCCAAACTTTGCTTCTAATCCTTCTCAAATTGTTATAGTTATAATTATGACTGCTATTTTTTTATTATTTTTGAAGGTATGGCTTTTGATCTACAGTAAATGTCACATATTAAGTTCATACTGTTTGTTTCTGGTATCAAATATTTTGTATTCTAGTTCTGTCATTTAACATATTTATTAGTTCTCTTAGTTACTTTTATTAATATGCATATACACTTTTTGTATTTTTAAGAGAAAAATATTTTAAGAATATTGAACTATACTAAGGTAAAGAAAAAGTCCTGGATAATACCAAATAATATTTCTTATTAAGATTATTCTAAAAAAAAAAAGATTATTCTATTGACCATCATTCCAGGTATAATTATCTATTAGCCAGCCCTGTCTTTTCTATCTCGCAAATCACTTAAAATATACAATTCGCTTATTCATTGTTAAATTCATTGAGAAGTAATAATTTATATGAAATTTATATGAATATGAATTATATATGAATTTAAATGACATAATTATATTATGTCATTATAAAATTACATAATTGGCAACCCTACATTTTCTAACTTTTTATAGTGGGGAAAGGTGTAACATTCTCCATATTGCACATTTTCTATCAATAAAATAATTTGGTTTCCATGATAAATATTGTGAATTCAAACAAGAAGTATGATTTCTGTGTTTGTTTTATCTGCCAAAGCTAAATCAAGATGAGGTCTACATTAAGATTTGACCCCCCCAAATTCTTACTGAAGTCCTAGATTATCAAGTAAAAAAAAGTATTTTGCCAAGACAACCATAAGAAGGACATCAGAAACATCATTTTGAGGCAGGTAGGAATGAATCACTTATGTTTTCGACAATGCTAGGCTTCGAGTATATTTGAAATATTTGATTTTGCTATATTTTTCATGTTCATTAAGACAAACGAGACTCATATGGAAAGAAAATATTATAGGCTTACATGAAGAATTAAATCATGTAACCCCAGTACTGAGAGAACTAATAAAAATTTTATGTCAACATTTATGTATCTCATCAAGGAAACTTCCCCTTGTCTTTAATAGAATTGGAAAGTTACTGAAAAACAAATAAGGAAAATGCATTCTAAATCAAGCACTAACATGCATATAATTTTCTAACAGCCAAATTCTTAAACAATACATAGTTTAATTTACTTCCTGTATTGTAATTTTTTGACTTTATAAGTAAAAATTATATACTTGTGCTTTACTTAAGATTTACTCTATTTATGTGTAACCCATATATGTATCTTTCAGTCTAACCTGATTTTGTTAAAGTGATACTAATACAGAAATTTAGACTGAGAGGACTTTTCACTTCAAGTTTATGATAAGAAATTTTTCATTAACTGTATTCATTTAATATCTTTTATAGAATCGTGTATTGAATATGAATTTGAGTACTGGCCTCAAATATCTTCTTGAAATTAGTCTTTTAATCATATACTAAGAGCATCTCTATTATTATATTTTGTATTTCCAAGAAATGTCATTTCTAACATCAGGGAAACATTACGTAACCAAAGAGGGATTTCAGCCAATGAAGTGATAAAATGTAAGATCATATAAAAAATTACTAGTAGTAAATTTAGAATATCTTACATAGATAAATATGTTCTAACTTGTCATTGGGGAATGCAACTATAATTCTTTAAAACCTATATTACTTTTATTATATTTTGTTAAAAACAAATCATTATGCCCAGGCCACAGGTAGGAGAGGGAAAGAGAGATTGACAAAGTGGCAACACACCTCTCAGAATGAGGAATAGGTTTGTTATTGGGATGGTGTTGATGATTTCACCTTAATGTCAAGGCCAAAACCTATCAAACTTTACTTAACTATACTTTAAGAATATGTCAGTATCATCTCATACAGATGATTAAACAAAAGAAAGATGGAGAGAAAAAGAGAATGAAACAGAGACAGATAAACAGAGAAACAGACTTCATTAATTCAACTTTTTTCAGTAACCAAATTGGGTAAAGGAGCCTGTCCTGCCTTTATCATCTTGTGGGGTTTTTTTGTTTGTTTGTTTTGTTTTGTTTCTTTCAGAAATATTTTGTTGCTGTTATAAGCTGTTGTTTAACCCATGTTTAAACTGCTATATTTAAATTTTTTATTTTTATTTTACGTTATATAAATGAGGAGAATTTACACATTGCTAAATGCATGAAAAAATAAAGAATAGACCATCACTGAGGTGAATAGGCTTATAATGTAAGGAGACAGGTATTAAAAACAAAATTTATTAAGTATTATGTAATCTGTTTAGGACACTTTATTTTATATGTGTACATTTTTCCATTTTTCTTTTTTTTTTTAAAGATTTTATTTATTCATGACACACACACACACACACACACACACACACAGAGAGAGAGGCAGAGACACAGGCAGAGGGAGAAGCAGGCTCATGCAGGGAGCCCAACATGGGACTTGATCCTGGGCCTCCAGGATCATGCCCTGGGCTGAAGTTGGCACTAAACCAAGTATTTTTTATACAGCAAAATCAATGATCAAATATAATCATAGACAAAATGTTATCAGTGTGCTAGAACTTAGTAAATATTTCCTCATGTGTCATTTCTGAAGAATATACGAGACAATGAGTTCAGGTAACCAACATGATCAGAAAGATACCTAAATAAGGTGATGATGACCATTAAATTTAGTTTTCTATAGAACCAAGACAGTATATTAAGAGACAATATAGCATATTATGAGTATATATTTTGCCAGTATAGCTATATTACAACTATATAAATGTAGGGAGGGAAAGCAGATGGAAAAAAAATCTCAAAAAAAAATCGCTGAAATTATAACAATTGTATAAGTAGTGATATTAATACAGTATTTTACATACATATACTTTTATTAGCTCTTAGTATTTATATATAATAAATGTCATCACATGTACTTTATTATATATAAAACATTAATGTAAATGTTTGTTAGCTTTCCCTGTAAGATCTGAAAATCCTTCAGAAAGAAAAATCTGAAAAATATCTAGAAATGATGATGAATCCAGTAATATTTAGCATCCTTAACTCCCAGATCCCATTTCTTATTTTCAGAAACCATAGCTTCTTGAAGAAATGGCTGATTGAATATGTGAGGCAGAAGACATATTATTCTGTAATATCTTTCTTACCAGATTAGCATGAAACTATTAAAGACTCTGAGAGTCAAAGACTAAGGATTCAATATGAACAGGCTTCCACTGTCATAAGATGGAGTGATTTGAGTTTCAAATAACTATTTTTTTATTGCAACAAAGCCAACCAATATTGGTTATATTTATGATTTCCTAAAGATAAAATAGAAAATGCCATTTTCAGAGAGTGATAGAAAACCATTCATTATGTGGTAAATAAAGTGAAAGAATCAGGCATTTTTCCAAATTTCCCTAGGTCCGTTCTAACCTTGGATTGCCAAATCAAAGATGAAGTCTGCGTCCTTTTATAAAGAAATTTCAAACAATAACAAAAATAATGATAAAATTAGAATCTCACCATTTTTGCAAATTCCCTAAAATAATAATTTATAGGATTTAAGCATCAATGGCTGTGGAAATCTAAATGAGAGACAACTAGACATTGTGTGTCTTTATATACTTACCAACACCGTCTGTAGTCTTGCCAGAGAGATTGAACTAGAGTCTGATCTAGTAGAGACTAGAGTTTCTTCATATAGTTGCCAAGTTGCAGAAAATTCAGAGTGTAAAGATACATGTAGAACTGCACCAAGATTATTCATCATCAAAACCTGGAGTTTGGAAAACTGTACAAGTCAAGCAAAATAGCCAAATTTCTCCAAAGAATTTTTTTTAAGATTTTATTTATGTACTCATTAGAATACACAGAGAGGAAAGAAAAGAGAGAGAGAGAGAGAGAGACAGAGACAGAGAAGAGAGAAGCAGGCTCTATGCAGGGAGCCTGACGTGGGACTCAATACCAGATCTCCAGGATCAGGCCCAGGGCTGAAGGCAGCCAGCCCTAAACCGCTGAGCCACCCGGGCTGCACTCAATCAAGTAAATTTTAAAGATCTAACCGGTTTTATTGAGTGATTCATCTAGCAATATGAAAAAAGCTTCAAAAGGCTGCAGAAAGGGAAAATGTTTTTAAAGCATGGGAAGACATTAATGAAAAAAAGCGTTGTTTGAGGTGAGATTACCTTTCTTTGAGAGACAAAAGGGCCTATTGGGGATAAAATAATCTTCCTTTGGGAATTAAGATAGCTTTTAAATCTTGGTGGGTTTAGCATATAAGTGACTCCATTTCGGACTGTTTCTTTTTAACAGCATTAAAATGAGAAATACAGTTGGTAAGGGAAAACATTTGACAATACTAAGACTATTTAATGGAAGATTAAGATGAATAAAGTAAAAAAAAAAAAAGATGAATAAAGTAATAAAATGCCAGGACTTTGATATGTTGAAGAAAAAAAATGAGAAAGCTTGTTAAACATATGCTTTGATTCTAAGAATGTTTTGTATTAGGAATGTAAATATTGATCAGTATTAGGTAAATAGAGTGTTTCTCTTTGCTTGTTCAGATATCACCAGTAGCATAAGAAATGCCAATTAGATATCTAAGAAATTCTTAAGACTCAAGTAGAACATCTTATTTGCATATAAATAAAAGAAACATAATTTGTATCTAAGGTTATATTAGTCTGTGGGAGATTAGTTCTTTCTCATAATAATTTATTTCCACTATTTATTCAAGCCATTTTATTAGACCCAGATATTTCATGCCTTCTAGCATGAGCCTTCAAAGTGCAAAGACAAAAGGACTATAACACTAAATTTGTTGCTCAGACATTCTCTCATTTTTTTTTAAGTGTTACTTATTTTTTTTTAAGAGTTTATTTATTTATTCATGAGAGACACAGAGAGAGAAAGAAAGGCAGAGTCACAGGCAGAGGGAGAAGCAGGCTCCATGCAGGGAAGCCCGATGTGGGACTTGATCCCGGGTCTCCAGGATCATGCCCTGGGCTGAAGGCAGTGCTAAACCGCTGAGCCACCTGGGCTGCCCCATTCTCTCATTTGTTTATTCAAATCAGTCTGCACTAAAGCTTAGAAATGGTGGCTTTAGTTTGTAAGTTTTGTTGGCTTCTTTTAATTGAAATCTCTCAGGAGAATAGATCAAGCTAACAATAATTATTTTATTAATTTGAAAATTTAGTCTAACTTCCAGATTTATTATGAAATATGTTTTTATGGAACTTGGGTGGCTCAGTCGGTTAAGCATCCAATTCTTGATTTCAGCTCAGGTCTTGATATCAAGATTGTGAGATCAAGCCCTGCATTGGGTTCCTCACTCAGCAGGGAGTCTGCTTGGGATTCTTTCCCTCTGCCCCACCCCCTGCATGCTCTCTTTCTCTCAAATACATAAATGTTTAAAAAAATAAATTCCATCAGAAGAAATTATATTTCATTTATGAAGCCTTCAAGTTTTCCACATGTAGTATTCTACAATACCCACATCTTGAAATGACTAGAAGAGAAAAACAAAAAGGCTTAAATATAGAGCACTAGCTATATGGGAGTTTAAAGCCTGTAGTATTTTAGTATGGGTATGACATACCTTATTGCAAAATTAAACAAAAATTTTTCAAAATATTAATTCACCATGAGTGTAAAAATTACTTGCACTATTGAAGTGACTATATTTATCTGTATCTGATCTCTTGTCCCCAGTGAGTCCAAATCCACTCTTCAGTGGGAGGAATAATTGTCTAGTTAAGAAATGTTTGCTAATCCAATAATCCAGTAGGGCTTCTTTTTTCTTAATATTTCTTTTTAAATTCACTTATTCATGAGAGACAGAGAGGAAGGCAGACACAGGCAGAGGGAGAAGCAGGCTCCATGCAGGGAGCCCAACGTGGGACTTGATCCTGGGTCTCCAGGATCACGCCCTGGGCTGAAGGCAGCGCTAAACCACTGAACCACCCGGGCTGCCCTCCAGTAGAGCTTCTTAGTAACTTAGTCTCTGCTTGGGTGACTGAGCTAACTGTCTTTCTTCAGAGACCTATTATTTTTCTCTGCCAAGGTAGAAACTGGTATGAAGTTGAAATTCAGATAATTTTGTGATGGGAGAGTAGGGAAATGTGAAGAAGGTTGGATCCTTGAACTGACAGGATATTCTCTCACCCTTTCTGAAATATACTTTGATGTGAATTATTAGTTTGTATCACTGGGTGCTAATTCCTTACAGTTAACGATCCTAACTACTTTCAGGGATTTCATGATTGTGGTCATTTGCTCTCAGTTTCAAAGCTCCTAACTGCTAAAGCCACTTTTTTCTAATGCCAACCTTTTCTGGTCCCTTGACATAAAGGAGTGTGTTGCCCTCAAACAGTCACCCAGGCTTGCAGGAAATTTTTGGTGACTTGATCAGCAATGGCAGGACAGGAGTTTCCCCATCCAGTCCTGTTCTTTTCTAGCACTTCTGCTTGTGCCTTTCTGTCGGTGCCCTCTATGTACATACTGGATGTGGTTGAATGCAGGGCCATTCCCAGAAGCATATCTGCTCTTACTAATCAATCAGGGGTGTCCTGATGTTATGTATTATAGCAACACACTTTAAAAAAAAATGGACTTAATTTTTCCATAATTGCCTCTTTGGAAATGATCTTGTAGTAATCATTCATTCATTCCTTTTCTCCCTCCCTCCCTTCCTTCCCTCCCTCCTTTCTTCCCTCCCTCCCTCCCTTCTTTCTCTTTGCCCTCTCTTCCTCCTTTTTTCCTTCCTTCATTCCATTTTTAAAAATTAATGGACTTTATATTTAAGGCAGTTTTAGCTTTACAGAAAAATGAGCAGAAAATACAGAGTTCCGGATCACTAGGTGGCTCAGCAGTTTAGTGCCTGCCTTCGGCCCAGGGTGTGATCCTGGAGTCCCGGGATCAAGTCCCACATCAGGCTCCCTGAGTGCTTCTCCCTCTGCCTGTCTCTCTCTCTCTCTCTCTCTCTGTGTCTCTCATGAATAAATAAATAAAATCTAAAAAAAAAAAAAAAATACTAAGTTCTTGTACCAACCCTCAATCACTGAGCCCCCTCTCATTTCTTCTGTTTTTAACGTCTTGCATCAGTGTGGTAAATTGATTACATTTGATAAGCCAATAATGATACATTTACTAGGGCCCATAGTTTGTATTACTATTCACTCTTTATGCTGTACATTATAGGTATTTGACAGATGTATGATGCCATATATCCATCATTTCTCTCTGCCCCTTTTTGAAAATTCTTCCTCTCTCCTTTAATTCCTTCAACTAATTACCTGTTGACTTGTAATTAGCCCTGACTTTAACAAAGTAGAAGTATCAAGTGTAAATAAAAGTGCGAAGTCTGCAACAGACTAACTCAAATGTTTATGTAAGAGAGAAACAACAGAGACAATTCCCATATTGCAAAATAAAAAGCATTTCCCTGGAAACACAATAAAGGCAGGCAACTTACCAGTTTTGGACAGCTCAGAAGTTAATGTTTCATAAGTTTGAAAGATTAGGGTATATGCTAGGAAGTGCAAATATTATCTATTATTCACCAGGGGTATGTTTGTTCCTCAGAGGAGAGGTGGGAGCTGCACTTGGAGGGATATGCAGTAGTCTGGTAATGAAAGGTATTAAATGCTATGTTAAAAGTTAGAAAATTGGCCAAAGTTAACACTGCTTCAGGCAATTGGCTGGTGATTTGACAAAGAAAAATAAATGTTAGGTTGTTACAAATGTCAAAGGAGAAAAGTAGGGGGGACAGTGTTTTCCCAAATCTTAAAAAAGAAAATCTCAAACTAAAGCATGACAATACACAAACATTTTTGAGAATTTAATAAATGTAGACAAAATGTAGAATTCAATTGAAGTGCCTCGTTTTCTATATAAAACTTGAGAATTCTGACAATCTACTGAGAATGTCACCTTTCTTTCTTTCTTCTTTCTTTCTTTCTTCTTTCTTTCTTCTTTCTTCTTTCTTTCTTTCTTTCTTTCTTTCTTTCTTTCTTTCTTTCTTTCTCTTTCTTTCTTTCTTCTTTCTTTCTTTCTTTCTTTCTTTCTTTCTTTCTTTCTTTCTTTCTTTTAGGTTTTATTTATTCATGAGAGACACAGAGAGAAGCGGAGATATAAACAGAGAAAAGCGGAGATATAGAAAGAGAGAGAAGTAGGCTCCCTGTGAGGAGCCTGATGCAGGACTGGACCCCAGGACCCTGCTATCACACCCTGAGCCAAAGGCAGATGTGCAAACACTGAGTCACCCAGGTGTCCTGGCATTTCTAATAACATAGCGATATTGTTTTCTACTATGTTAATAAGAATCTTAGAAACAATTAGTATTATATAGATACTTCCTGTTAAAATTTATAATACATTTAACGACCTTTTCAAGTAAACCTAGATCCTTGTATTTCATGTCAGTTTGAGGGAAATTTCTATTCACTTCCCTCAGATTTCGTCATGAAGAGTTTTGTTCCAATCAGCCCCTCTTTATTGCACTTTATGCTGAATCTTTCTACTTCCTGACCTGATTGGTGTGTGTCGTATATTGTTTCATGTTCCTCTGGATGAACCCAATCTAATGAATAGCTACAAACAACAGAGTTATTTTTCTCTTTTGTTTTTCCTCTACTCCACTCTACTTTTAGGAAAACTCGAAATATATCCAACTTTCTACATTAATATTTTCCTAAGAAAGGCTGTTTTAAGCTTCAGGGTAGAAGTAGATATTCAGATGCTCAGATGTGAAACCCTTTCAAATGTGGAACCACTTTCTCCAATTAGCCTGCAAACTATGGCAGAATATGCTACCCAAAATATACCAGGTTGGCATAAGGATTATTTTAAGAAAAAGGCACTTGAGAATCAGCAGGTACAGGAAGGTCATTCTAATTTCCTTTTCTGTCTGAAATCAGGAGATAAAAACTCCTTGTGAAAGGTGCCCTCCCTCTACCAAGAGAAAAGAAACATTGTTTGACAGGGAGGCAGAAACAAGAGAGAATTCTGTACAAATAGACCTCTTTAAAATAATTCTTATCTTGTTCTAGTCTCCCCACATAGTTGAATTACTTTTCCATAACTGCTTCTCTTTGTTCCATCTAGTATAAAAGAGTCTATCTTTTTTTTTTGAAGGGTTTTTTGTTTGTTTAATACATCTGAAAAGAATGCATATACAAAGAATTGAGACATGAGAAAGCATTGGTTCAACACTAATGAATCTACAATAATTAGGATTTGGGGAAGGGGGAGAAGATTACCTAAATATTTTTAAAAATTGGAAACTGTGACCAAAATAAGTGGATAATATCCCTATTAACACTTATGAAGAGTCTTCATAAGACTCCATGATTTTTTATTAAACTAGAGAGCCTTAACTAGCTACTCTAGGGTTCCTCATATGCAAAACAGAAATAAGGGGATTCCTCTGACTGGTCCCCATGTTGTTAAATGTTCTCCCCACCCCCATCCCCACCCCCAGCTTCTTCATGAAGCAGATCTCCATCCTCCCAACTTAAAAGAAGATGTGCATCATTCCATAGACATCTGTCTCCTAGCGCCACCTCTCACATTTCTTCGATTCACCAGGTCTTCAGTTGTGTTCTAGGAACACTGTTATCATACACTATTAAGCTGGACATCTATGCTAAGCATATAAGACAATGACTGACAAGGAAAAAAATGTTTTTTAATTACGTACTCAATCCATTTGGTGTATTTCAAAAGGTGCAAAGAGTCTATCTTATGAAAGCTCTTCTATCACATTGAACTTAAATCTGCATGTTGTTCTGTTGATCTTTCTTATGTCAATTTAATTCTTAGGTCCAATGAAAAAATCAAAAAGGGTAGAGGGAAGATCTTGACTCCCTTACATCTATCAGAACAAGGCAGGCATTTACGTTTCTATTTGCCTAACCCATTATCTCTCTCCTCTTTGAGGCTAGGGAGAAAAACAAAGGATTGTTAGTCACTCTATTATATAATATTTTTGGTGTGCTAATCTAACATAAATTACTCTTTCGAGAATTTTTAGAGAGAATACCCTATGTTAGAATTTTGAGTGTATTCTTGAATTCCCATAGTTTCATTCATTTAACTGTTGACCTTGACATTATTTAGATGGGATAATGGAATATTTAAACATATATTTATGTAGACAGACTCAACTAATTATATTAACTTTTCTTCTTGAAACCAGCATAGATGAAATTTTAAAACAGTGACAATAAGTCCTATCAAAATGAGAAACTAAATTTATATTTAGGATGTGGCTTTATGAAATATTTTATTGTAGCGATATAGATATATAACTTCAGATTCAGACAGATCCTTGGGAAACAGTCAAAAATCACCTAGATGTAATTTGAATACAGTAGGAATTGTGACCTATAATAAGAGAAAATGAAAGAGAGAGAGAGTGAAAGAAAGAGATAGATAGATATGGGGGTAGTGGGAGAGAGTGTTTAATCAAATCATAAAGTAGAAACAGGTTCCTGCAGAATTGTGTAAAAATGTAAAATCTGGTAGAATTATATCAAAATGTTACTAGGGCAAAATAGGAACCTTTAAGTTCTAACCCTGGTAAATATAAAATTGTCCAGATGGTAAAGGTTGGTAAATATTGTTTTAGTATGCATGTGTGGGGAGAAATTTAGACATGTTTATCTCCCTAGCTCAAACAAGACTAAGATACTGACATGACTTGAACACAAAAATATGAACAATGAGACCCCAATTGTGGTCCCAGTTTAACAACAATAAAAATTTGGTCACTCTGTGTGTATGTGTGTGACAGTTATCACCCTGAACAAAAATTATCTAGCAAATAAGTGATCTTAGTAACCTCAGCTGTTAACCTCAGTTCACTTTGTTAATTCCAGTTTACTTCGAATATTGTAATTATATCATTAAGGTTAAGATATTTTTAACCCTGGAAAGGTTTAGAATAAAATATAGAGATGATGATATAAATCATAGATACATTAATGATATACTTTTGGTTAGGGATAATATCTGTATTTGGAATAAAAAATGTAATGATTAAAATAATTACATATCTTAGAGACTTGAAAAATTTAGTTTGGTTGTTTTATTAAAATGTGTAATTGAGTGATAGATTTTACACTTCATATTTTATTTTAAAGTTTAAGTAAGGAGCACCTGGGTGGCTTAGTTAGTTAATCATCCTGCTCTTGATTTTGGCTCAGGTCATGATCTTGTGATTGTAAGAGCAAGCCCTGGATCTGGCTCTGTGCTAGGGTGGAGCCTACTTAAGATTCTCTCTCGCTCACTCTTCCTTTGCCCCATCTCACTCCCTCAAGCTCTCCCTTTTTTTCTCTCTCTCTCTCAAAAAAAAAAAAAAAAAATCTTTTTTTAAGTTATATGAAAATTTTAATCCCTGCAAGCAACACTGGAATGTTGAAGACAACTTGAAAATCTTTCTAAATTTACTATATTAAATTTACTGTTATGGATTAAATAATTAGGATTAAAGTATCAGTGACTGAGATTTTAAGAGAATTTTATGTTGATTAAAATAAATATAAGGTGCTCCTGAAGCCGCCACCTCTGCCGGAGGCCACAGCGGGACCCACCCTGGAACCATGTTTCCAACCAGTATGACAATGACGTCACTGTTTGGAGCCCTCAGGGCAGTATTCATCACATTGAATATGCAATGGAAGCTGTCAAACAAGGTTCAGCCACAGTTGGTCTGAAATCAAAAACCCATGCAGTGTTGGTTGCATTGAAGAGAGCACAGTCAGAGCTTGCAGCTCATCAGAAGAAAATTCTCCATGTTGATAAGCATATTGGGATCTCAATTGCGGGACCTACTGCTGATGCTAGACTGTTATGTAATTTTATGCTCCAGGAGTGTTTGGATTCCAGATTTGTATTTGACAGACCTCTTCCTGTGTCTTGTCTTGTATCTCTAATTGGAAGCAAGACCCAGATACCAACATAATGGTATGGTGGGAGACCATATGGTGTTGGACTGCTTATTGCTAGTTATGATGATATGGGCTCTCACATTTTCCAAACCTGTCCGTCTGCCAACTATTTTGACTGTAGAGCCATGTCCATTGGAGCCCGTTCTCAATCAGCTCGTACTTACTTGGAGGGACATATGTCTGGGTTTATGGAGTGCAATTTGAATGAACTGGTTAAACATGGTCTGCGTGCCTTATGAGAGACACTTCCTGCAGAACAGTACCTAACTACAAAGAATGTTTCCATTGGAATTGTTGGTAAAGACTTGGAGTTTACGATTTATGATGATGATGATGTATCTCCGTTCCTGGAAGGTCTTGAAGAAAGACCACAGAGAAAGGCACAGCCTGCTCAACCTGCTGATGAACCTGCAGAAAAGGCTGATGAACCAATGGAGCATTAAGTCACAAACCAGTCTATATGTGTATTATCAAATATGTAAGAATGCAGGAGCCCTTACTGATGACAGTAATCTATACTTTGAACCAAAAGATGCAGCGTGGTCTTCTGGTATGTTTTAAGAATCGGTCCAGATGTGTTTTTCCCAAGTAACTTGTCTGAACCATATAATGGTGTGCATTTTTCTTGAGAGGGTCTATATAATCATTTTCTAGAAAGTATAGTTATCTGTACTAATGTTTTTATATGAAGAACATAGTGTCTTTGTGGTTTTAAAGACAACTGTGAAATAAAATTGTTTCACCTGCAAAATAAATAAATAGATAGATAGATAGATAGATAGATAGATAAATAAAAGTTCCTGATTCTATCAGAGTAAATTGTAGTACTTTACTCCTTTAGAGAGTATCTTATCATTGTTTTCTTTCTTTTCCTTTAAAATTATGTTTTATTAGGCTGAAGTCTTTAATTTGTATACTTAGAGAAGACACTGAAATTATCAGAACTCCAATTACATCATCCATAAAATGAGACTCTTAAATCAGATGATTTTTAAATGACCCTGCACTAAATGTCAGAAGCAAACAGAAACATGAAGACTATAATTCAAAGACTTAAATCTGTTAAGGGACATTCTTTTTCTTTTTTTAATTGTAAAATTATATTCTTACACATGGCTAAGGAGAGATTGCTTCCTGCAGAGAGACAAGAACTGAATGAGAAGTTGTGCACTGCTGAGGGTCCTCATAGTCCCCACCCAACCACTGAGCACCTCCTTGATCTTTCAATTAACACCAAAACAAAGCCACCATTACCTCATATTTTTGGAATTTGAAGTAATGTCTTGCTAGTGTTTGATTTACATTTTAAAGATGAATTCAGACTGCTCCTTTATCAGACTGTGATTGATTCACTTTTTATTCAGTAAAATAGCTAAAATGATCAATTTTCTCAGACTTTAGAACATTTAAATGCCTGTATCTGCAGCTGAAAATTGTCCAACTTTATAAAAAATTCTGAACCTAAGTTTGAATATTTATTTTTATATGTACGCATGTTATGCTCTGTTCCTGAAAAATTATCAAGTCAAATGTTTATAGAAGATTTACTGTCATGATTCTAAACATTTAACCTGATTTTTTAAATATAGCTTAAAATCTGGCTCTAAATCTTCCATCTCAAGTTTGTTACTTTAATGTTTTTAAGTTTCTTTTTTCATTACTATAGATTGTGTTTAATGTGCTAATACTTTATATTAAAAATAATATTGTTTTAAATCATATTTTAAAATATTTTCTTTTAATACTTTAATTTACATTTTATAATGATTTTATCATGTTTCTTGCATTTGAAATGTATGTTAAATTCAGTTGTCTGAAATCTGTGAGGAATCAGGAAATGTTTATCTCCACTTAGTCTTTTACGAAGGGTAATAAGCTGCTTCTCAGCTGTATTAGACTAAGGACTTAGATTTAAGAGGAAACAATCTTCAAAATAAAATACCCTTGTGGCTTTCTATCCCTCAATTTAAGAGTTAGTCTTGACTTACTCTTCCAGTATACTGCAGATACTCTCTCCTTTAGCTTTCACCAATTTGAACTACTAGAAATCTGAATTTTCGTTTTTCGTTGATCCATGTGGATTTTATAACATGACGGTAGTCTCTACTCTTTGGGACAATATATCTTCAATTTTGTGTAGTTTTGTGCCTGACCATTTTTGTTGGTTTCCTCACAGTAGTATCTATATTACTTTCCTACTGCTGCTATAGCAAATATCCACAAATGCAATAGCTTTAAAAAATACAAATTTATTGTCTTACATTTCCAGAGACCAGAAGCCCTACATTAATTTCATTCAATTAAAATCAGGGTGCCAACAGGGCTGTTTCCTTCTGGAGGCTATGAGAGAATATTCCATGCTCTTGTAGCTCACTGCATTATACCATTTGTAGGCCATTCCTAATCTTCAGAGTTTATTACTCCAGTCTCTGCCTCCAACATTGCATTACCTCTTCTCTCTTTTATACTTGAACCTCCTTCTGGCTCCCTTCTATAATGACACTTGCAATTACATTTAAGGTTACCAGATAATCCAAAATTTATAATGTAATTTTTAAAAATAGATACTGTAGTAGGTGTGTATCCTACCAACCTACTACAGTTGGAATAATATTTTGAAAAATTCTTCTTCCAGTCCAGAATATGAGTAAACTATGATGGAAATCAGCACAATATTTGAGAGGTTGATGTAAAACAGAAACCACTTGTTAACTTGGTGTCAGTATTCAAGCACAGTGGGAGCTCAAGCACGTTGTAAGTGTTGTGCTAAGTTACCTCATTCATAGGGGGTAGCTGCCATGCCCCCAGATAGTCCAGCTGCAGCCAAATATCTTCCTGTAGATTCTACAAGTCCTAGATGAGTTGTATGGGCATCTCCAGTTCTGTAGCAAAGGATGCTAGCGATTCTTGAATTTCACCCATGTCATTGAGAGAAACATGCAGGTTCATTCAAGAATGTTCTCCCTCGTCCTCATAGTCCTGCCTCATCTTATTGCTTCTGTTTTGTCCTCATTGGTTTCAGTTTATCATCTTCTTCCTTTTTTCATATCCATCCTTCCTTTAGTTGCTGTCAGCTGCTGTCTTTTTTTTTTTTTTTTTTTTTTTTTTTTTTTTTTTTTTTTACTTTCATTTTTTTTTATTGGTGTTCAATTTACTAACATACAGAATAACACCCTATTATTTATATTCCCCAAATGAATGAGAACATATAATGTTTGTTCTTCTCCGACTGACTTACTTCACTCTGTCAGCTGCTGTCTTAGTTGACCTATAGAATCTTCAAACCCACTGTTAAAGCAGAAACAGTATCCACCAAGATACTTTTCAGTCAGCCCCTACTATTTTGTAAGAGTTCGTATCTGCAATAGATCTCTTACTTCACTCATATTGGTTCTGCTTCTCCGATAAAGTTTTGATAGATAAATATGCTGCTTTTATAGCAATAAAAACAATAAGAAGCTAGAACCTAAAAATTCATATTATCTTAGAAAATACTAAAACATTTTAAAATAACAAATAAGGGAAAACGTTGGAGTCTCTTGATGCTCCTATTGTGTGAAGTCAAGTCTTTGACTAGAACCTCTGATCTTGCTTTGACCAAAACTCTTATCACAAACCATCTACAACTTTACTCTAGGAATCCTGGATCTTTTACCATATCACCATAGTATTATATCCAGAAAGTTTAGGGCCTAATTGAGACTGATAATGAACAATTTAAATCATAGTTTTACTCTAATTTATATAATTTTGTTTTCATTAGAAACATCTTCTTGTATATAGTAAGACAGATGGCTGCCTTTAAATAGTGCTGATATAGGGGATCCCTGGGCAGCTCAGAGGGTTAGCACTGCCTTCGGCCCCGGGCATGATCCTGAAGTTCTGGGGTCAAGAGTCCTGTGTCGGGCTCTCTGCATGGAGCCTGCTTCTCCCTCTGCCTGTGTCTCTGCCTCTCCCTCTCTCTGTGACTCTGTGAATAAATAAATAAAATATTAAAAAAATAGTGTTGATATAAACTTAAATGATAAAAGTGTAATATCAATAACATGGGCTCTTAGGAAAATAGTCAAATAAATGGACTTGATGATGGGATAGGATATAAAATGTGTTAGAGGATGGAAAACCTGTTGAAGCAAATAAAAAATTAGAGAGAATATACTTGAATAAGCATACTGCCTGTTAAGAGGTAGCAGTTGGAAGGTAGCTTGTTTTTGAGTTTGTGATTTAAGAGAAGATAGTTTGAATGATGAAAAATCCAAACTCAACACTGGATATGGGTTGTTGAAGGGAAATAGAAGAGAAGGACTGAGAGATGGATGGGCTATTTTCATGGATGTCTAAATAATATATTTTAATGGAAGGTGTTTTAATATAGTAGAAGAGTATGATAACAGGAGCTAATCTATCAAAGGAGCATAGAAGGTTAGCAGAAGGTAAATCAATACTTTTTATATAAAGGTCATGGAACACAATAGAAACAGAACACACTCAGAGGAATCTGAATTTTTTACCATATGATTTTGAAAATAGTATTTAGAAGCAGGGGTGATACTAGTGCCATTTCCATACTCTGAGTTATATGTAGCATGGAAAAAAAAAACACTTTTAGGTGGTGAGGAAAATGAGAACCATAGTGATAGTAATAGTTTAATAAAAGCAAGGAGGAACATTCAGGGGAATATTTGTTGAATATAAATAGAGGTTTCGAAGTACCTTCTGGAAAAGTTGGTCAATTGGAGGAAAAAGAGTTTTAAAATACATCTAAAAGTACAGATCATGCTATAGGAATTTAAATTAAATATCTAATTACCAACATGGTACAGGCACCAAATAATCATAACAGATTCTGACTAAAGTGACCAGTAGAGCCATACTCATTTTTAGTAGCTGAACATTAGTGTTAGATTTCTGTTCTAGAAATAATGGAAAACTGGCATTTAAGAAGGTGTCATGGGTCTCCTAGGTGACTCAGTTGATTAAGTATCTGACTCTTTTTTTTTTTTTTTTTTTTTATTTTTTTTTTTTTAATTTTATTTATTTATGATAGGCACACAGTGAGAGAGAGAGAGGCAGAGACACAGGCAGAGGGAGAAGCAGGCTCCATGCACCGGGAGCCTGACGTGGGATTCGATCCTGGGTCTCCAGGATCGCGCCCTGGGCCAAAGGCAGGCGCTAAACCGCTGCGCCACACAGGGATCCCAAGTATCTGACTCTTGATTTCAGCTCAGCTCATGATCTTGGAGTTGTGAGGTTGAGCCCTGAGTCAGGCTCCACACTCAGGAGTCTGCTTTGAGATTCTCTCTCTGCCTTTCCCTCTGCCCTTCCTCCTCCCCTACCCTTCCTTCTCTTAAAAAAAAAAAAAAAAAGGCAGTGTCATAAAAACAAAAAGAATGCCAGGCATGCAGGCATGGATAGTGTAGTAGAGAAGAGAACACACAGGTTTGGGTTGATGAAACTTATATTAACCATCATCATATAGTGTTGATAGCTACAACAGTTGTTGCCATTTGTGTCAGCAGTGTGCAAACATAATAGACTTAGATAGTTTTTTCTCTTTAGAAGCATCCGGCAGTAATTTTAAATAAAACCACCCAGAAAACTTTTGGGAAAGCTATTCTCATGGTGATAGGAAAATTTCAAAGGTCTGTTGATTGATGGGGACTCATAGCTGCTTCCCTGATCAAAATAGATGAGAGTCTCATCTAAATATTAAGTATTCTCTCTAACTGCACCTCATTTGTGTGCGTATTTGAGAGAGAGAGAAATTGAGAGAGAGAGAAATCAGGAGTATGATGATTTTGATGGTCTTTTTATTTTTATATTTTTAGCTTTTTTGTTCATAAACACTGATTCTGTATTCTCCTATCACTTTGCACTTTTGGAATCATCTATGAAAACCGTATGGTCATTTGTACTCTTCTCTACAGATAATGACAGTCATTGTAAAGGCCAAATCCTCAGAAGAGCACTATTTTTGGAAAAGTGCTTCTGTGCAAGTCTGTGTTTCTATCATGTTTCCCAAAAAACAGCAGGAATTTTCACTCTCAGGGTGATTCCTACACTCTATATAATTCCACTCTTTCTTGAAGGCAAATTTGAAGAAGCTATTCTCAGAGACAGATACCCACTGAGAGCATAGCAAATACAGTTTTACCTATTATGTTGGATTTACTTCTGTTTTCTTGTCCTTAATACTAGTGTCAGTACCTAGTGCCTACACTTGTTCTGAAGGTGAAATGAATCTAAGAAAAATGAAACCAAGATTTGGCTTACCATTCACCCTGGCCCTCTTTAGAGATAACCTTTACTGGATTCATTTATTTACAATTGATACATGCCAAAATTTGTCATATATATGTTTACTTAAAAAAAGAGGGAAATGATTCTGAAAAATTATAAGCTTACTCAATTACACAGTCTGCCTTTCAGCTCTATGATCAAGAAGTTAATAATTCTTAGACATACAGTACTGCTGGATGGCTTCAGAGAAATTATTTCTAATTGGTGTTAGGCAGTTGGTACTATTCTTCAGTGAATTTTGTCCCTTTGTGTATTTCAGTGATGTTTTCACATCTTCATTCTTCTGCTGATATTAACACTTCCCCGTGTAACCATCTCTGACTTCCTTCAAGAAAATTAAAGTAATCAAGGATAAAATGCATCATTTAAGTATTTTTGCACTAAAACTAAATTATTTAAAAAACACACACTCACACACACATGCATGGACATGTATTCTTCTCAGAGGAACTCTTCTTCCAGTTCCTCCATAGGTTTTCCTAGTCCAATCTATACCAATCCCATTTAAAACTTTTTTTCAGGGATCCCTGGGTGGCTCAGTGGTTTAGCACCTGCCTTTGGCCCAGGGCGCGATCCTGGAGTCCCGGATCGAGTCCCGCGTCGGGCTCCCGGCATGGATCCTGCTTCTCCCTCCTCCTGTGTCTCTGCCTCTCTCTCTTTCTCTCTCTCTATGTCTATCATAAATAAATAAATCTTAAAAAAATATTAAAAAAAAAAAACTTTTTTTCAATACATTAGATCCATTGCTATTTTACTGTTTAAGCCATCTAGAAAGATGTTCAAGCCTTCCCCTCCCACACACACAACCCCCACACACACAAAATGAACCCTCTCCTATCCCTGTACACTGTAATAGTTTACCATGAAATGACACCATATTTTAATCTATGCCCACCTCTTAACATACTTCAATCTGGGCTCTTCCTTTGACTTGCATAATATTTTCACAATGTCATTACTAATCTCACGATTTGTCATTCCCTTTGGTACCATCTCAGTTTTTCTTACAGAAAAATCTAGAACCTGTTTTATGTTCATCACAGGCTCTTTACTGAATTCTTTACTCCTTTTTCTTCCCAAACATATTTAACTGATTCTACTTCTGCTTCTGATAAGAGATCTAGGAAAAGCAGAAATAGAATCAGTAAACATATTTAGCACCATTATATAGTTGTCTTTCCATTTTTCTCTCTAAAATTCTATTATCTTGGTCTTCTATAAAAAATTTCCTAAGAATTTATTTATTGTCATTGTTTCAACTAGTACTTTATATTTCAAATGTTAACTAATCTGTAGATCCAGCTTAGTTGGCATAGTTTGCAGGAAAATTTTGGATCATCACCATCTTTTCAGATTATCTCTTTCTGGATGTCTTATATAAAATAGAATCTCATTAGCTTTCTCCAAAGTATTACTTTTACTTCATTTTTATTGTTTTGTATATATATCCACTTCAACTCACCTTTTAAAAATCACTTCTAGTATTTCCGTTCCTTTATTTCATTTTCAGTAGTACTTGTCAGACAAGGACTAAAATAAAAATCTCCACAAACTTTTTACACATGTGTTTCAGACTCATAGCCTCCTTTCTCTGCTAACCCTGTGCATTTGCCACAGGTATTTTAGATTCTACAAATGTCTGCCCCAGATCTATTCTTTCTGTTCATCTTCACTTTAATCCCTCTGCTTTCATCATTTTTTAATCTCTCCAGTCAGAAATTTGTCTTTAACTCTTCCTCTTTTTTTATTAAACTTTTGACATATAGTAAGTCTTGCTTGTTTTGCTTCTTTGTTACATAGTAGATTAATCCCCTTATCTGTGTCCTGACTTCCTGTGATGGTTAATTTTATGTGTCATCGAACCCTGGTTAATATACCACTCCTCCAAATGATTGCTGTAACTTCCTGACTTGTCTCTTTTCCTCCAGTTTTTCCCCATTAGGTCAATTCATCTCCCTGACAGCAAAATTTCTGTCTTAAATACAATCTTGACCAAGTCATTCCCATTTTGAAGCTTTTCAATGGTTTTCATTCCTTTTATGATAACTACATTCTTTTGAGTATATTAGAGTTGCCTCTGTTTTCATCTCTAGCCCCTTATACATGCATTTCTGCTACTAAATACATAACCATTATATAACAGCATTTATATAATTTGCTTTACAAATACATTATACTATCAATGCCTTATTTTACCCCATCTGTCTGGAATGGACAGGTCCTTATTTTCCCTCATCCTACTATTTTTATTCTAACTACAGGGATCCTTATTATACAAAGATTTCTTATTTGAGTTACCACCATGCATTGAAAAAAAAGAGTCATTATAAGCAAATAATATTAAATGGCAACTTTTTAAATTAGACCTCTCTAAAACATCTTTTGTTTTTTTAAGTATGTATTCTATTCCTTACCTATAATGTTAGTCTGTGAATCAGTTACTTGCTGTTTGTGGGATTTACAGTAAATATACAGTGTAAATCAAATGCAAAGTAAAATTACAAATACAACCCTCAAATAGAATTTTATCTAATACATGACAGTGGTCCTAGAGAATGGTTAAAAAATCATAGTAAAAGAAAAAGTTGGAGGGGATCCCTGGGTGGCGCAGCGGTTTGGCGCCTGTCTTTGGCCCAGGGCACGATCCTGGAGACCTGGGATCGAATCCCACATCGGGCTCCCGGTGCATGGAGCCTGCTTCTCCCTCTGCCTGTGTCTCTGCCTCTCTCTCTCTCTCTCTCTCTCTCTCTGTGACTATCATAAATAAATAAAAATTAAAAAAAATTTAAAAAAAAGAAAAAGTTGGAGAAAATAACAGGTAGATTCATTAAAAAAAAAAAAAAAGGATAAGGCATCTCTTGATTATTTTTGGAAAAAAATAGTTCCCTATATGATTTTCATGAAAAAGTCAAAGATGAGATATAAAACTTGATAATATGGTTTTATACTATAATGCTAAAAAATCAAACAGATAATCACTACCAGATTCAGACTTTGATGAAAGAATCAAATATACAAATATATATAGAATATAACTTATATTTGTTAAATGCAGGATAAATTAAATAAGTTTTAGCAATAATTCTTAATTTTGCTGTTCACAGTGAATGTTAAAATATATTTTTCATTATCTGTAATTAACTTCTGTTTTTCATTTTAAAGATTATTTAAAAAAAATTTTTTTTTAAGTATCAGTGAGGTTTGATATATCCCCATGTTGAGTTTCATGACTTTTTCATGATTTGTAAAAATGTTTCTCCAGGTAATTTTTCAAATTTGTAAAGATGTTTCTCCAGGTAAATATATTAGCTCACATTATGTTGAGAACAATTTGACTATAATATTTAGAAAAATGAAACAGGAGGAAGGAAAGAAGAGAAATAGACAGAGAGAGACAGAGACAGAGAAGAGACAGTGCTCAGGCTGGAATAAGGAAGGGAGGGAGGAAAGACTTAGGGAGGAAGATATGGAGAAACAGGGAGGAGGAAAGAACAAATCAAAACAATTCTCATGGCAGAGCACCCAATGCAGAGAGTAGATAAGGATATTATCTATAAATACTGATGAGTAGATTAAAAGATTCCTTCCTTGGGCATAGAATTTGAGAGCTGAAATAAATATTTTAGATTTTCATGTGAGAAACACATTCAAACTAAAACCATCACAGGATATAAAGCTTATGGACTTCTTTTAAGAATAATGTTTTAAAAAACACAAAAATACATGGACTGTAAAGGGAAATAATTCTATTAACTGTAATTATTAAAATTTTTGTAATATGAAAGCTTGCATGCTTCTATATTAATGCATTTAATAATATGATGCAGTCTCATGTTAATAAAACACTATAATTTCAAAGTAGTGACAACCACAAATGATTTTTAGGGATATATGCAATAAGTGTAAAGTGGTATGTAAATATCTAGGACATCTTTTTCTAAAAAATGTCATGGTATTGCTTTTAATGATGTGGTTTATAAGTGAGATTCATAATTGGAAGAGATGTTAAATTTCAATGAGAAGGTATTAAAAGTATAGACAATTTTTTTTCTCATTCAAATTCCTGAAATCTTCACATTTTATCTAAAAATCCTTTAAAGATAATGGGATCATGCTGATAGCCCAAAGAACAATAAATTATCTGTATAAGGAAAACATGAGCCTTTACACTACTCTGTCTTTGCTTTTGAAATAGCTTTTGGGAAAACCCACTGGTCTCGATTAAAGTTACGTAATGGGCATTTAAAGCTCAATAACCATATAGATATTTGCATATTTTATTTTGTTTTTATTGTTTAATATTGGGTTTTTAGCATCTAGATCTCTTCTGAAGAGTACAAATAACCAAAACTATCTCATGACACTGAAATTCTTTTCTCTGTACTTCAATAAACACACAATCTAAATGAAACATTGATGTTCATATAGCTAAACCATGAAAGTGTGAGATCTTAATTCTTATTCCTCCTTAAAGATGTAGTGATTGAAAAAGAGTGATGCTTAATTACATAGAAAAAAAATCTCATGAGAAGCTAGATACTTTGCATTTTAAATTGTCTTTGTCATTGTACATAAATCAGAATATAAATATAAATTCCACATACCTAATCAACTTTTCCTTAATAGGATATTTATTTTTCTATGCACAAAATAAAAGTAAGTAATTCATTTTCATAATGCATAGCATAGTTAAGAGTTCATATTAAAATTCAGATAAATGGTAAGGAATAAAAATTATTAGGTACAGGTCACTATCAGCATAAAAATTAAAACACAAGGATTGAGTTTTCTCTGAACAGTTAAAATCTCAAACTTCTAGACAATTTCTCTCCATGTTGTAATTAATCATTCTGGGTCATTGTCTCTCCATGATTGGGAGAATTCGCTGAACTAGTGAACCTAACCTGGGTATATGGTTAAAAGATGAGTCTATTATTTTTAAGGCCATGCTGTATCCTGATCCTGCTCTGTCACCCTGCCCCTGCCCTACCCTCTGAGTTGTACATGCCTCTGCTCTCCCCATGAAACTTGACCATGCCTCTCCCCATGCCTCTGGTTTGATCTGGCTTCTCTGACTAGCCTGTCCCAATTATATATTTATTTAATTTCAGTGGCTTAAAACATTTATTATTTCACAGTTTTCTTGGGTTAGGAATCCAGTCATGGCTTACTTGGGTCCTCTGCTTTGTAGTCTTTTAGCTGCAATCAACGTGTTTACTGAGTCTCTGGTCTCATCCAAAGGCTTGAATGGAGAAGCATCTGATTTCAAGCTCACTCATATAGCTGTTGGATTTTGTTCTTAGTCCCTCACTAGCTAGTGAGCTGGAAGTCATTCTCAGTCCCTCACTCCCAAGTGATCCCCTTTATCAGGAAATTATGTAAGAAGAACTAGAGAAAGAATATTAGGGAGGTGGAAGTCTCAGTCTTTTATAGCTTATCTCAGAAGTGACATCTCATCATTTTTGTCATATTTTATTCAGTGGAAGCAAGGCACTAGGTCCAGTCCATTCTCAAATAGAGGGGATTACACAAGCTGTAAATTAGAAAATGATATATACTATATATAATAGTTGGCCCTCTAAAATGGCTTTCAATGATTCTTACTTCCTGATACACCTTTGAACATGCCTGAGTTTAGACATTACCTCTGTTAATTCATAAGTTTGTAAGTTTTTCAAATCATTTAACCTCTCCATTCGTTAGTTAATTGCTTAATGTAAGTCAAAGGGTCACATTTTCATAACTAATCCAGATTCATGAGGGAATGGTATTCATTATAATGATAAACTCTGTTTGGTTATAGAATAGAATAAAACCTACACAATTTAAACTAAAGTCAGTCCATCCAACATGTTTTGTTGTTGTTGTTGTTGTTGTTGTTTGTCTCCCTTAATTTTACTTGGAAGGGGAGCCTATATGATTATTGCTAAAATGCCAGAGCAAAGTGAGAAGAGACCACCTAGTCTCCTGTCCTTGGTTGTCATATTTCAGTAGGCACCAAGTTGTCCATATTAATATTTGGTTCTTCATGCTGTCATCAACTTAGATGTTTGTACTCTCACATTGTTTCTATATTTATTTGTTTTTTTCCTGCATGCACTTCTCTGCATTCTCTGTTCTGACTACAAGTCCTCTCCTTTTCCTGGCTCTTAGTGACATATTCTCTTAATTAATATGAAAGATCATCTCGTTCTTTTTTTTTTTTTTTTTTTCCTTTCTGGGCTATACAAGACTGTGTTTGCTCTCATTCCATCTGCTTATACATTGCACATAACCATTTTACATAACCCATACTATTTGTATTTTAGCTTGGATATTGTTTCTTCTCTGTGATGTTTACCTGCTTTCCTATATCTTAACTAGATGAAGCTGACATAATAACCCTGTTGACCAGATTTCCCAAATAGCTGGCCTTTTATTTGTTCCACCTACAAACTATCCTTTAAACGATTAGCTTCAAGTTAGAGAAGCAGAAAGCAGTTCTCTTGAGACCAACCCCAGCTTCAGCATGTTTTCATGTCCTATTTGACTACTTTGTTTAATTAAGAGAAGAAAATTTCTCTTTTTAAAAGCTTTTAGTAAGAAGGAAAGGGGCAAAAATTGTCTCAGATTTAGTGTATGTATATATATGTTATATATAAATATATACTAAATATAGACTGTATACTATATTATATATATATAACAGATTAACTTTCCTGTTTATAACTGTATAATATTAAAAGTTAAGAACTTTTTTCATCCTCAAGTTTCTTTGCTAAGTCATTAAAAAAAAAAGTGGGGGATCCCTGGGTGGCTCAGCAGTTTAGTGCCTGCCTTTGGCCCAGGGCACGATCCTGGAGTCACGGGATCGAGTCCCACGTCGGGCTCCCGGCATGGAGCCTGCTTCTCCCTCCTCCTGTGTCTCTGTCTCTCTCTCTATGTCTTTAATAAATAAATAAATAAATAAATAAATAAATAAATAAATAATTTTTAAAAATTAAAAAATAAAAAAAAAAGTGTAGAAGGTCCAGAAGGTCTAGAGACAGGGAGTGGCAGAGAGTAAAAGGAATGAATGAAAATGAAAGCTCATTAGTTAATACGTCAAAATCTTATTCTATCACTATATCAGAGTAATTTGTAAATTCTGAAGCTATACACACACACACATAAGCACACACAAGCACACTTATAGATGTTCTACATACACAAATATGGTTGCACTGTTAATGGAATTATTTACTGTTTTTAAACTTAAAACGCCTAATCATTAACAGTATTTACATTGGGAATGCTTCTCAGTTATCTTATAGTTTAAAACAAGTTTGTAGAATTCTTGTTCTTTATTCATATAAAAACTTGATTTTTTAAAAAATACTGACATCAAATTTATTGATTTTATTATGTTTCACTGTAATTAATTATATTTAAAGACATACAGAAAATTTGAAAAAAAAAAAAAGAAAATTTGAGAGATCAAAATACATTAACAACCTATTTCAGAGAACAAATATGAGGCTTACAAATCATGCAATCATAATTACTGCCAGAAATACTTGATAATAATATCATTTTATTGAAATGTTTGAGTTGTGGGGTGCTTGGGTGGCCCTTTCCCCTCTCTTCTATCTCTCTCACTCTCTCTCTCTTAAATAAATAAATAAAAATATAAGAAAAAAAGTATGATTTTTCAACTAAATGATGAAAAGAAGTGATTGATTACAGAAAAATCTGAGTACTGGGTTCTATATGGAAGTTTTGAACCACTATATTATACACATGAAACAAATATTACAATGTATGTTAACTAACTAGAATTTAAATAAAACTTAAGGAAAAAAAGTTATTGGAGAGGGCTCTGAGAGGTGAAAAAAACTAATAAAAATACGTAAACTTATTAGGTCAATGATAAAAATCTTATACTCGTGTGAAGTAGTAAAACCAAAAACAGAAACAGTAATTTAATGTAATCTCATTTTAATTGCAATTCAAATTGTTTATAACACTATAGTTTCATTTCTTCATATGGGGAGTGCCACAAAGTTATCATTTTACTAAACTGTGGATGTATATTTATGTCCAGCAAACTTTCACATTACTGCTGACCATTTAAAAACCTACATATAAAGTTTTTTAAATACCTCATTATTTTAATGGAAACTGGAAAATGTCCTAGACATCTGCTCCTTTACCTTACATTCTGGCATCTGATTCATTTATAAGGGAAAAAAGTTAGAATCTTTGAATTGTGATTTTACTTTTCTTTGATATAAAACAGAACATAATAGATATTATACTTCCTGTAAAGACTATGCTTCACCCTTATTACAATATCCATGATTGTCTTGGCACCAAAGACAATCTCTGTGGCTTTCTCTGTGGCTTTCTCTGTGGCTGTTAATTTGCAATATAGTCATCTCTTTGTCAGAATAATCATCCTGAACATTACTATGGAAAAGTACTATGATGTCCTAGGGAGAAAACACTTGGAGAGACAAATGGAATATAGTTTATATTCCAAAAATCTATATGTGATTCTGACTCATCACATTTTATGAGAACAACATGTCATGGAGAATTTCTTAAGTTCTTTAAAAGCAACATATTATTAACCCTCTTATTAGCTATATTGTAGAACTACTTTAAAATAAATAATATATTTATAAATTTTCTAACATAGGAACAGTTACTAATATGTAATAGGTGGGCAATATATATAGCTTTCTTCCTTACCCATTCTCTTTGTTAATTCAAATACCAAATTATCTCCTAGATGAGTAATTTGAAATTTTTCCTTAGTCACTTTTTTTTTTTTTTTTTGCCTTAGTTTGCCCATCATCAATTCTGAAACTCCTCCAGTATTTGTGGAATAGGGGCTATATCTGTCAGGTTGCTCAATTTAAAACTTCAAGTTATCACTGATGCCTCTTTAATTCTTCAAATTTTTTCCTCTACCAACTAATTCATCAACAACACCTCATTAGTCATTCCATTTTACTCTTCATTTTCACTGTAACTACAGAGAACAAATCATCCCCATCCTTAGCCTGGACTTTAACATATAACTGTAGCATTTTGTATGTTAATAATACTCCAAAGTGATTTAAAAAATAATCTATCAGCATTTCTTTTTGAAATGCAAACTCAGTTACCACTGACAAGACCCACAAGATGTGGGTCCTGTCTGCTTTTATTACCTGTTTCTTACTATTCTCCCCTTTATGATTAGGGGTGTGTGTGTGTGTGTGTGTGTGTGTGTGTGTCTATGTGCACGTGCACGTTATGTTTTGTAATAATAACCAACTCTTTGTTATATTCACACTTTGTTGATTTTATGATTTTTAGCCAGGGATTCCTTTCCCTGAATCTTTGAATGTCAGGTAATTTAGATAGTTCATATTGTAGTTTAAATGTATACATATACTCTCATCATATATTTAGGTATTAATAGCAGTATCAATTGCAATTGCCCATCAAAGTTGAGTAGATAAAATGAGGTACAATCATCAGATGAAAACTATTCAGCAATAAAAATAAATGAAAATATTACCATTCAATATAACATAGAAGAAACACAGAAACATTGATTAAAGAAGGCACTTATAAAATAATATATATTCTATGAATCTACTTACATAAAGCTGAAAACTCGTAAAAATTCATTGTAATTTAGTAGTGGGTCTATCAGGGAGAAGAAATGACATAGTTATGGGAAAGGGGGAGAAGGAGGCTTTTGTGGTATGCAGGTGATGTTCTAATTATTGACCTGCAAGGTGGTTACAATGATGTGTTCATCTTTGTTCATTTTGGAATAATTCATTGAGCTTATTTATAATTAGTGTGATTTTTCTGTATGAAGGTTATACTTCAACCTAAACAGTTTATTAAAATGACTAGTGTTTAGGTAGTTAGCAAAGAGAATAAGGGTGTCAAACTTGATTAAGAATACATGTTTTTATAATTAGTTGGTAGCTACAAAACCTATGTAAAGGATAATAGGAGGATGTTTTCAGTGAAAGCTAGGATGGGGCTGTGAAGAATACTGAATCCTAAATTAGAGATATAAATTTTAGCTTATACATAATGAAGAATTATTGAAAATTTTATTCCGTTTTTCTAGGTTAAGAAATTGTCCCAAGACATAAATTATTTCCCTCTAGAGAAGATGGTTATATAATTCAGAAGTGAAATTGGTATATTAGTGATTATGTCAAAAGTCAATTATCAGGCCTACTTTTCATCTGCACAGGTGTCTCTGCCTTCTCTCTTTAGCACAAACAGCTATTTGTGCCTGCACAGCAGGCAGGATCAAAAGTGTGTTCACCTACTGAAGTACACTGAGGAAGCCCAAGTCCTGTACTCAATTAGCAATCTGGCTTTTCCCCATTGTCACTTATGGGGAGTCCCATAGACTTTCCATCTCAGGGAATGAAATCTTGGAGACCGCTGTTTACATTTTGGTATGGATTTCTGTCTTCATTTTGATGAACTGTTTATTTAATATGGAGGATGATTCTCTCATGATTTTATCTTGGATTAAATCACACTGGTTTCTTGGGGTTTTCCTCCCATCTCATTTGACATTTGTACTTTACCCAATATTTTACCATGAAGAAGCTCCTCAGGTTCTAGTCCTAAGTTTTCTTTCCCTCCTTTCCTTTTCTTTACTCTACCTCTCCTTCTCTCTCTCTCTCTCTCCCTCCCCTTCTCCCATCCCTGCCTTTCTCCCTCCCCTTCTCCCTTTCCTCTCTTAACCTTTCTCTTTCTCTCTTTCTCCCTGGCTTTTGGCAGATGTTTCACACTTGTAAAATTATAATCATAAGCCATAAATATCTTTAATTTAGCCTTCATGAAATTTGATTAACACCATATGCCACATGCCAATAGCAGAAAACTTGACAGGACACAAATGCTTTTGAGAATTCAAAGCACTTAACAATTAGTACTGGTTTCGATAGAAAAGTAAGCACATTAATGAATATTTACAGACCAATTATCATACAATTTTATTTAAGTTCAATGTGTTATCTATTTTGAAACCTAAAATATCTATTTATAATTTACTTTAAAAAGATCAAAAACCCTTTCTATAACATCAGTGGGGTTTTTTTTGTTTGTTTATTTGTTTGTTTGCTTTTAACTGGTTCTGAGTACTGTTGGTTTATAATCTTATAATAAATGTAAGCTTAGAGTTCACTTAGAGTTGTATCTGTTTTCCCCATACATGATTCATTTTAGTCACTGACATGACAACTGCTCATTTACTATAGCCTCAAGAATCTATTACTAACAAACTGAACAAATTATATTAATAACTACTATTAGTAACTTTGCTAAAGTACATTTATCTTTTAAAAATCCCAAACAAAATACAACAACCTAGCTCATTAAATTATATATATATATGTTTATGTGAGTATGCATGTCTACAGATATATACTTATGTGCATATGTGTGTGTATATATATATGTGTGTGTATATATATATATATATATATGCCTGTGTTGAATAACTTATTTAATATTTTAATTTAGATTTTTACTAATCCTCTCAAGGTTAACCTACTGAAATGAAACTCTATATTTTGCTTCCAAAACTGTTCCTTAGAAAATTTCCTCCATTCTAGTAAATTGCATTGGCATCTATCCAGTTAATTAGAAACCTAATAATAACTCATCCTTTTTTCATCTTTCTCCTCCCCTATCCATTCCATTAGCAATTCTTGCCCTGTCTCATTTTTATTTAACTCTCTGAATTTTACTGCAATTAAACTAATCAAAGCCTCCATACTCTTCTCCAAAACTGCTTTTATTCATGTTCCATTCAGCATTATCCATGGGAAGTCATCTTAAAAATATTTATATATGATAATGTCACTTCCTTTCTTAAATTATTTGATGATTTTCATTGTAGTTTTTAAAGCCCAAACTACTTATCTTAGCCTTTAAGATTCTACCTTCAACTGTTTTTCCAAAATCAACTTATACCCTTTTTATTAGTAAGCTTTTATCAAAATGCCATAACTCTATTCTCTAAGCATCAAGTTCCTCTAGGTTTCACAATTTGTGAACTCAATGTTATGTCTTGAAATACTATTTTACAATATTCTGAGCATAGCTGACTCCTACTTTATAGTTATCAGTGCCTGTGGTATCTTCTGAAAGATTCTAGCCCACTGCAAACTATAGACCTATTTTGAGTAAGTCTTTCATTTACTTTCCCAACACTTTCCTTTTTCTTTGATAGTTACTATCTTTTTGTTAATATTTCTTTGAGAAAGAGAGAGAGAGAGAGAGCGTGCGTGCAGAGGGAGAGGGGGAGAATTTCAAGCAGATTCCCCACTGAGCACAGAGCCCAACTCAGGCTTGATCTCATGACCCTAAGATCATGCCCTGAGCAGAAATCAAAAGTGGGATACTGAATGGTGACTGAGCCCCCCAGGTGCCCATTCTCTTGATAGTTACTTTCAATCTAATTTTGTTTGCTTTAAAAGAAAAAACTCCTTGAGTAATACATAAAATTCAAGCTCTTACAGGAAAACAAGTATTTTCTCTCTTGTTTCATCATCTATTGCTAACATCTAGCAAGGATGTTAGCAATAGATGGATGGGATATAGTAGTGAAGAAAACCACAGTGTGTTACCCTCAAATTATTGACATTAAAAATTCTTTTGAGCTGAAGGCAAGTTAAGAAACAGCACACAAGAAAAGCTCCCTCTACTCTTTCCATTTAGACTAAGGAAGGGAGTAAATTTTCCCTCTTCTGGAGATTGACTCCTATCAATCTAGAGATGGTACCAGAAGAATCTGCAAACATACTCTACTCCATTTGTTCTCTATCTTATACTTATCTTCCCACAGTTTGCTGCCCTTGGAAGCCTGAAACTGCTTTCTTTTGTGCTGGCATTTCTCTATGAATTTATTTTTCTTTGTTGAGATGTTATATAAGCTGAAGTGATTAGCCCCTACTTTGAGTTACTTTGTGTTTAGGATTCTCCCATCTGATGTCTATTGCACTTGTTAATGACTGTTTTTCTCATATTAATCTTTTTGTTACAGTATCAGCCAAAAATCTAAGATGAATATAGTTTTGTCTCTCCTACAGTCAGTATCATAGTTTCCTATCTCTGCCACAGGAAAACTACCACAACTTTAATGACTTGAAAGAATACAAGTTTATTACTGTTTAGTTCTGGAGTTTGAAAGTCCAAAATAAGTATAAATGGTGTTAGCAGATAGGGCTGCATTTCTTCCAGAGATTGAAGGAAGAGTCCATTTCTTAGATTTTTCCAGATTCAAGAAGCTGCCCACATTCCTTAGTTCATGGCTCCAGGCCCATCTGCACATCTGCATCAGCACTGAGTGTTCATCACAGTATCATTCATCTCTGGTTCTTTCTCTTTTGCTTTCCTCTTCCACTTATAAGGACCTTGTGATTTATTAGCCCAGTTGGATAATCCAGGATAATATTCCCATCCCAGGGCAGCTAAATTAAGCAACCTTAATTTCATCTGCACCCTTAGTTCTCCATTGTCCTATAACTTTACACATTCTCATAGATTGAGAAGCAGGACAAGCATATATTTGGCAGCCCAGTATTCTCCCTACCGCAGTAGGTAACTTTAAATTTATTTTCTTTGTTTTTCAATAAGTTATAAAGGAAAAATTTCCCTTTAAGTACCTATTAACTCTCTGCAATGAATGTTTGGATAGGTGAATTAGATGACATTGCTTCACTCTTAAGCATATATTCAGAATTAATAAAATTTTATTTTTACTTACACATTCTTTGACAGTGTTCTCCCAAACAAACAAAAGCAGAATTATCTTAAGTATACAAAGCAGCATAGTGTTGTGGACAAGTTTGGGTCTTGGGGAAGAGCAGAGCTGAAATTGAAATGTTCCCAAAAATTATTCAAGTGATTATAAAATCATGGCCATCTCATAAAGCATTTCTATTTATAAGCTTCTTAATACACAGAATAGGGATGTTATCATTGTTAATACTTCAATCCTATTTATGGAAATATTTTATAGAGGGTAAGTGTCAATAAGTACTGTTGGTTTCAAGAACCCACAACTGTATGGTCATATAGTCTTTGATAAAGCAGGAAACAATATCCAGTGGAAAAAAGATAGTCTCTTCAACAAATGATGTTGGGAAAACTGGACAGCAACACACAAAAGAATGAAACTGTACCCCTGCTAAAGCAACAGTTTCTATGCAGTTGATTTGACAGGTTGTGTCTGTCAAAAGTAGAGTACAGCAAAACTCACTGAAAAGATTACTCCTGATCTCTAATTCCCATTCTTTCTTTTCAAATGTTGGTTTCATTTCCTTTAAACATCTGCTCTGAAATAATTTACCATTTCAGCTCTGTTTAACTTCTAGCATTTGTGACTCATTCTGTTTTTCTTAATCACTTCCAAAAAAGTAGTCATAATCTCCCTCAATTGCTTGGGGGAGAGGAAGTAGAACATATTTATTCCTTTTCATCACAATTTAAACTGGATGCAAATCATGTTCATAAAAATAATTCTCAAATGATGATAAGTTAAACCCTTATTTTTTTTACATCCTCTGTGATAAGAATGCATTGTATCTCTATGTTTTAAAAGGAGACAAATGTTACAGTAATTTCTATTACCCAATCTGGTCCTTTTTGTTAGCCTTTTCATATGAACTATAAAACATCAGAAGTGCCTTTAAAATCGCTTTCCTGAGTGGGCATGGGTATTTGCATACATATACATAGACATATACATAGCTTTGTGTTTTCACTACCTTTATGTGTCAAGTTTATTTTACTTTATCTGTCCTATGCTTACTTGTTTTGTGTTTTGAGGGCCCTTTTTTTTTCCTGAATTGTACTTTTAAGTTGCTTGTTTTCATATCTGAATAATAAATGTACGTAGTGTTAAAGTCACATAGTGCTTACAATGAGGTTATAAAAAATCAATAACAGATACTTACTGGCCTTGTTTTCTTTGAACATCACCCCACTTTCTAGAGACAATACTTTTCATTATTTTAACTCTTGTCATGCACTGTTGTTTCTTTATTTACCATGTTATACATTATCATCTGGCTTGATAGAAGATGGAGATTATAACTTTCTTATATTCTTAACACTTCCCTTTCACAGTCATTGCAACAGTTTTCTTTGAAAAGAAAATCTCTTCTTTCAATACTATCACTCAGTGAATGGTACTTCATTCATATATTTATTGTACAACATAGGCTGCTTAAATTGCCTAATTGTTTCATATTTTGCATTTCATTTTAACATTGTTAACTCATCAATTGTTTAAAAATAATATAATTTTATATATAGTCTCTCCTCTAATATATATCATAATTTTTTTGTGGGGTGAGGTGGATTGTATTTGGCTTTCTATTGTTTTATTATATATTTTCAAAAAAATTTATTCTGGGTATTTCAGGTGTCCGTTTCCAATCAACTTGATTTTTGAATGTCTATTAGGACTCCTGCAAACTGCTTGTCTCAACCTTTCCCTCTCCTGACAGTATTGAAATTCTCCACACAATTGTATAAATATCCATAACAAAGGTATATAATAGCTGAAATGAAGGTATAAAAGTCTATGATTTCTTACTTTTTTTCTTAAAAATAACCATATGCACTATTCACAAATTTATTTAAAGAATTATTCACCGTAATCAAGTGAGATTTATTCATTGGCTGCCAGGGTGGTTCAATTTCACAAATCAATCAACATGATACACCATATTAGTAAAAGAAAAGATAAGAACTATAGGATCCTCTTCTATTGATGCAGAAAAAGCACTTCACACAACACAGCATACATTCTCAATAAAAACCTTCAAAACGTAGGGATAGAAGGAACATATCTCAACATCATAAAAGCCATACATGAAAGAGCCATAGCTTATATCATCCTCAATGAATAACACCTGAGAGCTTTTCCTCTATGGTAAGGAATGAGACCGTGATGTCCACTCTCACCATTATTATTTAATATAGTACTGGAAGTCCTAGCCTCAGCACTCAGAAAATAAAAAGAAATGAAAGGCATTCAGATCATCAAGGAAGAAGTCAAACTTTCACTATTCTCAGAGGACATGATACTATATGTCGAAAACACAAAAGACTCCACAAAAAATTGCTAGAACTGATACCCAAATTTAGCAAAGTTGCAGGATATAAAATCAAGTACAGAACCTTGTTCCATTTATTTTTTTTAAGATTTTCTTTATTTATTCATAGAGACACACACAGAGAGAGGCAGAGACACAGGCAGAGGAAGAAACAGGCTCCATACAGGAAGCCCAACACGGAACTCCATCCTGGGTACCCAGGATCACACCCCAGGCTGCAAGCGGCGCTAAACCGCTGCACCACCGGGGCTGCCACTTTTTTGCATTTATAAACACCAATAATGAAACAGCAGAAAGAAAAATCAAGGAATCAATCCCAGTTACAATGCATCAAAAACCATAAGATACCTCAGAATAAACCTAACCAAAGAGGTAAAGGATCTATACTCCGAAAACTATAGAACACTTATGATAGAAATTGGAAATGGAACACAGAAATGGGAAAACCTTCCATCCTCATGGATTGGAATAACAACTATTCTTAAAAAGTCAATATAACTCAAAGCAATCTACATATTTAATGCATTCCCTATCAAAATACCACCAGGACTTTTTACAGAGCTAAGAAAAAACAATCCTAAAATTTGTATGGAACAACAAAAGACCCAGAATAGCCAAAGCAATCTTAAAAAAGAAAAGGAACGCAGGAGGCATCACAATTCTGGACTTCGAGCTAAATGACAAGCTGTAGTCATCAAGACTGTATGGTACCAGCACAAAAACACACACAAAGATCAATGGAACCGAATAGAATACTCTGAAATGGCTCCACAATTATATATGGTCAACTGATCTTTGACAAAGCAGGAAAGAATATCCAATGGAAAAAATAGTCTCTTCAACAAATAGTGTTGAGAAAACTGGACAGCAACATGCAGAAGAATAAAACTGGACCACTTTCTTACACCATACATAAAAATAATTCAAAATGAAGGGATGACTTAAATGTGAGACAGAAAACAATCAAAATCCTAATATTTTTTTACATCGGCTATAGCAACGTCTTACTAGATACATCTTCTGAGGCAGGGGAGACAAAAAAAAATGAACTATTGAGACTTCATCAAGATAAAAAGTTTTTGCACAGAGAAGGAAACAATCAACAAAACTAAAAAATAGTCTATGGAAAGGGAGAAGATATCTGCAAATGACATACCTGATAAAGGATTAATATCCAAAATCTATAAAGAACTTACCAAACTCAGCACCCAAGAGCCAAATAATACAGTTAGGGAATGGCTGAAGACATGAATAGACATTTTTCTAAAGACGGTGTCTAACAGACACGTGAATAGATGCTCAACACATTAGTCATCATCAGGGAAATAGAAATCAATACTATTTTGTGATGTCACATCACACCTGTCAGAATGGCTGAAATTAACAACACAGGAAACAACAGGGGATAAGAAGAAAAGGGAACCCTTTTATACTATTGGTGTGATTGTTAACTGGTAAAGCCACTCTGGGGAACAGTATGGAGGTTCCTCAAATGGCTTAAAATAGAACTACTCTTTGACCCAACAATTGTACTATAAGGCATTTACCCAAAGGATACAAAAATACTGACTCAAAGGGGCACATACATGCACCCCAGTGTTTATAGTAGCATTATCAACAATAGCCAAACTATGGACAGAGGCCAGATGTCCATCAACTGATGAATGGATAAAGAAAAAATGCTATGATATTTTACAGAGTACTTCATAATGATATTTTATAGAGTACAGAGCTATTTTACAGAGTAGGGAATTAGGTGAGGAAATATGCTACCTCAAGAGAATGGAACCATGTTAGGTGCATGCCTGTTAGAAATTGAAAGAATGATTTAATTATTGCATATTATAGTGAAAAGGATTATAGGGGAAAGGAGAGAAAATGAGTGGGTAAAATTAGAGAGGGTGACAGAACATGAGAGACTCCTAACTCTGGGAAATGAACAAGGGGTAATGAAAGGGGAGGTGGGCAGGGGATGGGGTGACTGAGTGATGGGAACTGAGGGGGCACTTGATGGGATGAGCACTGGGTGTTATGCTATATGTTGGCAAACCGAACTCCAATAAAAAAATATATATATAATTATAGCATTTTAATATCATATTTTGTCACATTTTAATATTTTAATATCATTAGATTCATCATATGACATTTGCTTTAATCTGAAGCTTATGTAGTGAGTGATATTTCCATTCATTTATTATTTTTAATTTTTAAAAATTATTCCTTTGTTTGTTTGTTTGTTTATGAAGTAGAATTTATGCCCAATATGGTATCCAGTGTGGGACTTAAACTCACAACCCTGAGATCAAGACCTGAGCTGAGATCAAGAGTCAGATGCTCAAATCACTGAGCCACCCAGGCACCCTTCTATTCATTTTAATAGTGAAACTCCAAATCTGCCTGAAGGCAGTTTTCTACTTACTCATTTCCTGAACCAACTCTAAGTAGGCATTTAGGAACTGTTGAGGTACTGAAATCTTTTCTTTTCTTTTTGTTTTTGTTTTGTTATTTTATTTTTGTTTCTGTTTATTTAAATTCCAGTAAGTATACAGGGTAACATAAGTTTGGGGTATACAATATATTTATTCAACAGTTCATTTAACACCCAGTGCTCATCACAACTAGTGTACTCCTTAATCCCCATCACCTATGTATTTTCTTTTTTTTAATTTATTTTTTATTGGTGTTCAATTTACTAACATACAGAATAACCCCCAGTGCCTGTCACCCATTCACTCCCATCCCCCGCCCTCCTCCCCTTGTACCACCCCTAGTTCGTTTCCCAGAGTTAGCAGTCTTTACGTTCTGTCTCCCTTTCTGATATTTCCCACACATTTCTTCTCCCTTCCCTTATATATTCCCTTTCACTATTATTTATATTCCCCAAAATGAATGAGAACATATAATGTTTGTCCTTCACCGACTGACTTACTTCACTCAGCATAATACCCTCCAGTTCCATCCACGTTGAAGCAAATGGTGGGTATTTGTCATTTCTAATAGCTGAGTAATATTCCATTGTATACATAAACCACATCTTCTTTATCCATTCATCTTTCGATGGACAACGAGGCTCCTTCCACAGTTTGGCTATTGTGGACATTGCTGCTATAAACATCGGGGTGCAGGTGTCCCTGGCGTTTCATTGCATCTGTATCTTTGGGGTAAATCCCCAACAGTGCAATTGCTGGGTCATAGGGCAGGTCTATTTTTAACTCTTTGAGGAACCTCCACACAGTTTTCCAGAGTGGCTGCACCAGTTCACATTCCCACCAACAGTGTTAGTTGGTTCCCTTTCTCCGCATCCTCTCCAACATTTGTTGTTTCCTGCCTTGTTAATTTTCCCCATTCTCACTGGTGTGAGGTGGTATCTCATGGTTGTTTTGCTTTGTATTTCCCTGATGGCAAGTGATGCAGAGCATTTTCTCATGTGCGTGTTGGCCATGTCTATGTCTTCCACTGTGAGATTTCTCTTCATGTCTTTTGCCCATTTCATGATTGGATTGTTTGTTTCTTTGCTGTTGAGTTTAATAAGTTCTTTATAGATCTTGGAAACTAGCCCTTTATCTGATACGTCATTTGCAAATATCTTCTCCCATTCTGTAGGTTGTCTTTTAGTTTTGTTGACTGTATCCTTTGCTGTGTAAAAGCTTCTTATCTTGATGAAGTCCCAATAGTTCATTTTTGCTTTTGTTTCTTTTGCCTTTGTGGATGTATCTTGCAAGAAGTTACTGTGGCCGAGTTCAAAAAGGGTGTTGCCTGTGTTCTTCTCTAGGATTTTGATGGAATCTTGTCTCACATTTAGATATTTCATCCATTTTGAGTTTATCTTTGTGTATGGTAAAAGAGAGTGGTCTAGTTTCATTCTTCTGCATGTGGATGTCCAATTTTCCCAGCACCATTTATTGAAGAGACTGTCTTTCTTCCAGTGGATAGTCTTTCCTCCTTTATCGAATATTAGTTGACCATAAAGTTCAGGGTCCACTTCTGGGTTCTCTATTCTGTTCCATCGATCTATGTGTCTGTTTTTGTGCCAGTACCACACTGTCTTGATGACCACAGCTTTGTAGTACAACCTGAAATCTGGCATTGTGATGCCCTCAGATATGGTTTTCTTTTTTTAAAATTCCCCTGGCTATTCGGGGTCTTTTCTGATTCCACACAAATCTTAAAATAATTTGTTCTAACTCTCTGAAGAAAGTCCATGGTATTTTGATAGGGATTGCATTAAACGTGTATATTGCCCTGGGTAACATTGACATATTCACAATATTAATTCTGCCAATCCATGAGCATAGAATATTTTTCCATCTCTTTTTGTCTTCCTCAATTTCTTTCAGAAGTGTTCTATAGTTTTTAGGGTATAGATCCTTTACCTCTTTGGTTAGGTTTATTCCTAGGTATCTTATGCTTTTGGGTGCAATTGTAAATGGGATTGACTCCTTAATTTCTCTTTCTTCAGTCTCATTGTTAGTGTATAGAAATGCCACTGACTTCTGGGCATTGATTTTGTATCCTGCCACGCTACCGAATTGCTGTATGAGTTCTAGCAATCTTTGGGTGGAGACTTTAGGGTTTTCTATGTAGAGTATCATGTCATCGGTGAAGAGGGAGAGTTTGACTTCTTCTTTGCCAATTTGAATGCCTTTAATGTCTTTTTGTTGTCTGATTGCTGAGGCTAGGACTTCCAGTACTATGTTGAATAGCAGTGGTGAGAGTGGACATCCCTATCTTGTTCCTGATCTTAGGGGAAAGGCTCCCAGTGCTTCCCCATTGAGAATGATATTTGCTGTGGGCTTTTCGTAGATGGCTTTTAAGATGTTGAGGAATGTTCCCTCTATCCCTACACTCTGAAGAGTTTTGATCAGAAATGGATGCTGTATTTTGTCAAATGCTTTCTCTGCATCTAATGAGAGGATCATATGGTTCTTGGTTTTTCTCTTGCTGATATGATGAATCACATTGAATGTTTTACAGGTGTTGAACCAGCCTTGTGTCCCGGGGATAAATCCTACTTGGTCATGGTGAATAATTTTCTTAATGTACTGTTGGATCCTATTGGCCAGTATCTTGTTGAGAATTTTTGCATCCATGTTCATCAGGGATATTGGTCTTTAATTTTCCTTTTTGGTGGGGTCTTTGTCTGGTTTTGGAATTAAGGTGATGCTGGCCTCATAGAACGAATTTGGAAGTACTCCATCTCTTTCTATCTTTCCAAACAACTTTAGGAGAATAGGTATGGTTTCTTCTTTAAACATTTGATAGAATTCCCCTGGGAAGCCATCTGGCCCTGGACTCTTGTGTCTTGGGAGGTTTTTGATGACTGCTTCAATTTCCTCCCTGGTTGTTGGCCTGTTCAGGTTTTCTATTTTTCCTGTTCCAGTTTTGGTAGTTTGTGGCTTTCCAGGAATGCATCCATTTCTTCTAGATTGCCTAATTTATTGGAGTATAGCTGTTCATAATATGTTTGTAAAATCGTTTGTATTTCCTTGGTGTTGGTAGTGATCTCTCCTTTGTCATTCATGATTTTATTAATTTGAGTCTTCTCTCTCTTCTTTTTAATAAGGCTGGCTAATGGTTTATCTATCTTATTAATTCTTTCAAAGAACCAACTCCTGTTTCTGTTGATATGTTCCACAGTTCTTCTGGTCTCGATTTCGTTGAGTTCTGCTCGAATCTTTATTAACTCCCGTCTTCTCCTGGGTGTAGGATCTATTTGCTGTTTTTTCTCTAGCTCCTTTATGTGTAAGGTTAGCTTCTGTATTTCAGTTCTTTCCAGTTTTTGAATGGATGCTTGTATTGCGATGTATTTCCCCCTTAGGACTGCTTTTGCTGCATCCCAAAGATTTGAACGGTTGTATCTTCAATCTCATTAGTTTCCATGAATCTTTTTAATTCTTCCTTAATTTCCTGGTTGACCCTTTCATCTTTTAGCAAGATGGTCCTTAACCTCCACATGTTTGAGGTCCTTCCAAACTTCTTGTTGTGATTTAGTTCTAATTTCAAGGCATGATGGTCTGAGAATATGCAGGGGACGATCCCAATCTTTTGGTATCGGTTCAGACCCGATTGGTATCGGTTCAGACCCGATTGTATTTTCTAAGTACTTTTATACTCCCATTTTCTGAGATAACAATTTCACTTCTTTTGAAACCTTCAGAATCTCTTATTTCCTTATTACTCACAACTACTCACTTGTATTTCTACTTCACAGAGATAATAAAAAGTATAGAAGAAGCATTCCAGTATTCTACTTATCTGTCCCTGAAATATTTTGAAAAACTATTGTACCTAAAATTTTGTAACATATATGGTTGCAGAAATGTAACTCTTGACATTTTACATATTAATATAATTTATTTTAATGCTAGAAGTTTCAATGCTATCAATGTTATCTATTCAAAGGGAAATGCAAGAGAGTAAGATTTAGAATGGGTAAAAGATACACACTTTTATCATAAAGTAATGGAGGATTATTGTAAAAGCAGAATTGGAACAATAGATCCAGCATGATGCATCCATCATAAGTACATTTTAAGTATTTTAGGAAAAAGATGAGATTCTGAAAATATATTATAATGTATTACCCGTACTACAGACACTTAACAAATTATTGGTGTACTTTTATGGTTATCTATGTCCCATATTGAAGAAATTATTCTGGAATATGGAGAATTCCTAGAATGTAAGAATGAGTGGTTTCTCGTCTCAAATTGGGAAGAGGCACTACCAGCAGCAAAATGCAAATAAAAGGTGTCTTTGGTTTTTCAACAATGGGAAAATTTACCATAAGTGGATGAGGTTTTTCTTAAAAAAGATAAATATTTGATACCAGAGTACCTAACTTATATGTTGAAATATATTTAAGCAATGATAAGGCCACTTCATAGATGCACATTTATAACAAAATTAAAGTTTTATATATAGAGTTATAAGAAATAGGTGTTTTGGCTTTTTCTCTTATATACCTCAGGAACAATCCTCGGTATGTAAGAGACATGGTTAAGAGCTCTACTCTGGAGCTGCAAAAGAGTTTGAGCTCTGGCTTTGTCACTTAGGGGTCATTGTTGAAACTCATTGTGTTGAGTTCCTTCATATGTAAAAGAATGATAATCAAATACTAACTACCTTTCAGGGTTGATTTGAGAATTAGAGGATGTATTAAGTATACTAAAACACAATAATAGAAAAACAAATAACCCACATAAGAAATGGGCAGAAGGCATGAATAGACACTTTTCCAAAAGTGACATCTAGATGGCTAACAGATTCATGAAAAGATGCTTAAATACATATCAAAAACCACAGTAGGTTACCACCTCACACTGTCATAAGGCTAAAATCAACAACGCAAGAAACAACAGTATTGGCAAGGATGGGCAGAAAAGGGAACCCTTTTGCACTGTTGGTGGGAATACAAACTCCAGAACTCTGGAGAACAGTATTGAGGTTCCTCAAAAGGTGAAAAATGAAACTACCCTATGACCCAGCAATTGCACTAAGTATTTGCCCAAAGGATACAAAAATACAGATTTGAGGGAGTACATGTACCCAGTGTTTATAACAGCATTATCAACAATAGCAAAACGATAGAATCCAAGTGCCCATCAACTAATAAATGGATAAATAATATATATGTATCTATATACATATATGCACACAAAAATATATACATTGGAATATTACTCAGCCATCAGAAAATGAAATCTTGCCATTTGCAATGACATGGGTGGAACTAGAGTGTATTATGCTAAGTGAAAGAAGTCAGTCAGAGAAAAATATCATATGATTTCACTCATATGTGGAATTTAACAAAGAAAACAGATGATCATATGAGAAGGGGGGAAAGGAAAAAAAGGAGAAATGGAAACAAGCCATAAGAGACTCTTAACCATAGAGAACAAATTGAGGGGTGATAAGGGAGGTGGGTGGGAGATGGGCTAGATTGGTGATGAGTATTAAGGAGGGCACTTGTTATTATGACCACTGGGTGTTGTATGTAAGTGAAGAATCACTGAATTCTACTCCAGAAACCAATATTGAACTGTATGTTAACTACCTAAAATTCAAAAAAAATATCAATCAATCAATAAGAAAGAAAATTATAGGCCAATGTCTCCATTAACAAGAGGCAATCAATCGTGAATACAAATTTAATCATATAATCTAATGATTTAAAAGCACACATACCTCAGAATTCCCTTTTAATCTTTCCCAATTTCTCTGCAGCACTGAGGACAATCATTGCTGGGTTTCTTTAACTACAGATGATTTTTATCTATTTGAGAGTGTATGGCACCATACAATATGCATTTTGGTATCTAACCTTTTCATTAATTGTAATCTACTTGAATTCATCCATTTTGTGTCTGTCAGCAGTTGCTTACTTTTCATTGCTGAGTAGTATTTCCTCATATGTATATATCATACTCTTGTTAATGGATATTTGTTTTCTGTCATGATTATATAATGAATAATAACACTATGAAATTAAAAAAAAAAAGAAAGAAAATGCTTGGTATACTGTCTGGTCCATAGTAAGGGAAATATAAATGTTAGTGCCTTATAGTGCTTTATATTATTATTATCATTGTTGTTATACACATGTATACATATATAGTGTATATTAACAGAAATATAAAATGCATGTGTATTATATGCATGCATTTGGTATGCATATATATTATCTATAATACTATACATATTAAACTTACATGTAACATTGGTAGCTTATTATAGACTCAGTTAACTGAGAAAGTTCTGAATGTGGTCTCTGCTGTTATCTCTGATAATCTCAGTGAGGTTAAAAGAAATACTTAGGTACTGAAGTGTCCAAGGTGTTTAAATTTCTACTGTTAAGATATGGCTAGCTTTGGAATACAGCTCAGTCAATTTAATTGATCAATTATTGGTTGAAAAATTGTTTAATCTTTCATCTATAGATAACGCAAAAGATAAGAGGAGAGTTTGTTTTAATTATAACTCATAAGTCCCTATTTGTGTTTTTAAGATTAGTGTATAGGGTATAAAAAGTTATTTTGGATACATAAATTCAAATCTTTATATTCATAGGAAAAATATTATTTTTAAGATATAAGAATCTTATTTAATAGCTAGTATTTGGGCAGCCCCGGTGGCTTAGTGGTTTAGCGCCACCTTCGGCCCAGGGTGTGATCTTGGAGACCTGGGATCAAGTCCCACATCGGGCTCCCTGCATGGAGCCTGCTTCTCTCTCTGCCTGTATCTCTGCCTCTCTCTCTTTCTCTCTCTCTCTCTCTCTCTGTCCCTCCCCATCTCTAATAAATAAATAAAATCTTTTAAAAAATAATAGCTAGTATTTTAATTTCCCCAGTGACAGCTTAGATGCATAATTTCTACTTAAATACATGTTAACTTTCAGAAAATATTATTATCAGATATATGAGAGCAAAATAAGAAGAAAAAGGAGGGAGGAGGAGATAGGAAGAAGAAATCTACTTGGATTTTTTTCTGTATTTCCTATTTACTTTGTCTTTTACAATTTCATAATAACTAAACTGTTCTGTGTTAACTTGTTTTTTAACATAATATGTGTGTAGTCTCTTAAATGAAAATGTACACAAGGTTACAGAGCTCTTCTGCTTTTAAAAAATATTATTTGCATATTTTTAGTTCTTAAACTATTGGAAGATGCTGTTAATGCAAATCAAGACCCAAGAATGTAAGAAGATTATAATTTTCTTGTATTACTAAAAATGAAGAATATTATAGAATTCTTTTGAAATAACTTTATGATAATTTAAATAAATTTCACATTTTGAGCCAAATTTAGTTCTAAGCAAGTTGAAAATACTGAGAAATCATTTCTATAATCTCTGCCAACACATAGTTAAATTATTTGTTAATTCATTGATGAATTTTCCCTTTTGTAAAACATACAATATTAAATAGGAAAAAGAAATAATTATTTTAGTCTTAAAAATTGGTTCAGTGAAACATTCTTGATTGCTACATAATCAATGTGGAAAAATCATCATACATTTGACTGAAAGTAATTTAGGAAAGCTTTTGGTTTGAACAGGATGAAATAATTTTCTGCCCCTTTCTTCTCTTAACCAGAAATAGAAAGAAAAACAGAAACAAAACCCCTATTTTCAGATAAAAGCTGTCATTACAAAGACAAAAATTATAAAGTTGAAGTATTTTTAAGTCACTTAAAAAAAAAACAAGAATAGAAAAATTCAGATTCCTGTTTATGTATAAAACAATGAAAAATAGGAAAATACATCAGGAGTATCATAGAAACAATTTATAATTTTGCCACTTTTTAGAATAGGAAATATTAAACAAAAATGTGAAAATAGAGATATTGGATAAAACCATGTTCCCTGCCTTACCAGCCATACTGCTCCTTCCAGAGCCTAGAATTTTCAGAAGTCCATCTATAGACATTAAATCAGACTCTAGATTTAGCAACATTATTCACAAAGGAATGAATAATTGAACCTGGCATACTAAATGTGAGAACTTTCAAGATCCCTTCATCTTTCCAGATCCTTGGAATTGGCAAACATAATTTTCTTGATAAGATTTAGGCTAAGATTCTACTTACGAGAAACTCAATCATAAAAAGGGCATAATGATCAGGAGTTCTTCCTAAAAATCTAGTGGCTTTCTTTTCAGTAAACTCAGTCTTTGAAAGCATCAAATATACAGTTTCCAACAAATCTTTTTTGGGAATATTAAATATAAAAGGGCATCCAAAAATCACCTAAATTTTGAGGAAATCTGCCAGTATCAAAGAATGATACCTAAAACTAACAAGCAAACAAAAACACAAAAAAGTAATTCATTGGAAATACAGAAGTGAAATGTCTGGAGAAAAGATTCATATATCTTCATTTTCAGAGAGATAATAGACCAAATTTCATTTATGACATGGGTAAGAAACTATGTGCAAAAAATCAGAAATGCAAAGCATAGCTCCTAGAAATAAAAATAAGTGTTGTTCCTGTTTTTTAAATAACTGTATTTGGAAGATATATTTTTAAAATATTCCATAAAGTAGAACAAAAATATAAAATATGGAGAAGAAGGTAGAATTTATGGGATATTAAGTAGGAAATCCACATAGTCAACACATAACCTAAATAAAAAATTAGAATTATAATAAAGTAAGGAAAATCATGGGAGGGAAATTATCCGAGAAAATAAAATATAGAGAGCAATTTTATAAAATTTTGGACTATATTAAATTGCCCTTTGGGTGTTTAGCACAATGAATTAAAAGTAAAAACATAGATTTTGCTTTAAGATTTTGATTTCAAGTGTTTTGGGTATATACTCAGAAGTGGGATTTCAGGATCACATGGTAGTTCTAACTTTAGTTTCTAGAGGAAACTCCACACTGTTTTACATAAGGGTGTACCAGTTTATAACATCAGCAATCCATGTACAAGAGTTCCCTTTTATACCACATCCTCACCAACACTTGTCATTTTGCTTGTTTTTTGTTTGATCATAGTCATTCAAATAGTTGTGAGGTAATATTTCCTTGTTTTTGATTTGAATTCCCTGATTTTTAGTGATATTAAGCAATTTTTATGTAATCTCTTAACCATTTACATAACATCATTGGAGAAGTGTATAATCAGGTTCTTTTTCCATTTTTTAATCAAGTTGTATTTTGCTAAAAATATATAATTTTCATTTTCATGTGCCTTCTGGTGTATGATCTTGGATTTAGTGAAGCCGAAGCAGAAAAAATTAGTGTCTCCACTATGTATAACAAAATGGCATTCCTTTTACTATTTCTAAGGTAATGACATGAAAGTTAAGCATTAATGTAATTCAGGTATCTTTAAATATACTTCAAAAATAAATCTTATTTAATAAAATAATTACTGATTTATAAGTATATGGTAGTTATATGGTGCATAGATTTGAGCCTTTAAGGAAATGACATGATGACAATTTTTCCCATAAATCTTAGAGCAGGGGATCCTTGGGTGGCTCAGCGGTTTAGCCCCTGCCTTCGGCCTAGGGCGTGATCCTGGAGTCCCGGGATCAAGTGCCATGTCGGGCTCCCTGCATGGAGCCTGCTTCTCCCTCTGCCTATGTCTCTCTCTCTCTCTCTCTCTGTCTCCGTCTCTCTCTCTGTCTCTCATGAATAAATAAATAAAATCTTAAAAAAAAAATCTTAGAGCAAAAACATATCCAAATATGCAGGAAGATATTGTACACTTAAATAGAAGAATAAATAAGTTTCGTTCACATTTAGTTTTGCATATTTTATGAGGCAATGAACCCTTAAATTTTCAAGCATGTATGAATGTTGCTTTTGACTTTTGCATATTAAACATTTCTATATAAATTATAATTGGAAACATTAAGGACTTCTCAATTTTTTTTTATATTCCTAGCTAGCCCACTAGCTAAACCATATTTGTCACTTACTCTTCTTTTTTATTTTATTTTTAAGATTTTATTTATTTATTCACAAGAGACAGAGAGAGAGAGAGAGAGAGAAAGAGAAAGGCAGAGGCACAGGCAGAGGGAGAAGTAGGCTCTATGCAAGGAGCCCGACGTGGGACTTGATACCAGGTCTCCAAGGATCACGCCCTGGGCTGAAGGCGGCGTTAAACTGCGGAGCCACCTGGGTTGCCCTTACTCTTCTTTTTTAAAAGAGTTTGGCTGAAGTACAATTGATATACAAAAAAAAAAAAAAGAGAGAGAGAAAAAATCTGCATATATTTAATATATACAACTTGATGACTTTGGGCATATGCATGTATCTGTGAAACCATTACATTAAAAGTTTCCTGTGCCTTTTTTTTATTGTACGTTTTTAAAGAAGATATGTATGTTCTACCCTCTTAATAAATTTTGCAGGTGCATGGTGCAGCATCACAAACTATTAATCTTATGTTTATAGCAGATCTCTAGAACTTTCTCATCTTGCATAAAATGAAAGTTTATGTCTACTGAACAAGAATTCACATTTTCATCTTCTCTCAGACCCTGGCAATCACCCTTTTATTCTCTGATTCTATGAATTTGAGTATTTTAGTTACTTCATATAAGTGAAATCATGTAGTTGTCCTTTTTGTGATAGGCTTATGTCACTTAACATAATATCCTCAAGTTTCATCCATGTGGTCACAGATGGCAGGATTTTCTTTTTTTTAAGGGTATTTTATGAATATTATGCATATTAAATGGATACCACATTTCTTTATCCATTCAACTGTGAATGGAAACTAAAGTTTACATATTTTAGCTATTGCAAGCCATGTTACAACGAACATGGTAGTACAGATATCTCTTGAAGATCCTGATTTCATTTTCTTTGGATATATATTCAGAAGTGGAATTGCTGGATCATATGGTAGTTTAATTTTTAAGCATGTATAAATTTTTGAGGAACCTCCATACTGTTTTCCATAGCAACTGTACCACTTGTGGTTTAGATTTGCAATTCCCTGATGATTAATGATGTTCAACAACTTTTTATGTGAAATTTGGCAATTTGCAATATTTTATTTGGAGAAATGTCTACTAAAGTCCATTTTCCATTTTATAATCATTTATTTTTCTTTCTACTTAGTGAGAAGTTTTTAAAAAATATATTTTGGATATTAGCCCCTTATCAGATATATGTTTTGCAAACATTACTGCTATTCCATTGGTTTCATTTTTGCTATTAAAATGTTGTAGTACTTAGCAGGTTTAAGATATAGCAATTAGGTGTAATCAGTTCACATAAACATCCTCTATCAAAATGAGATTTGCATGAAGGACTAAGAATTTGTTACTGGTTTAAATACATAGTACCAATTATTTCCAGTTCCAAAACACATCTCATTACTAAGGTACAGTCGAAGATACTCGGATTTAGAGAGTTTGGATAACTTCCAATTGTCATTTAAATAAGTGATGAAAGTATGGATTGAACAATAAATCATAAATCTCCCTGACTAGTGAAATTTTCTCAATGCTTAAACTAATGTAATTAATAACTATGAATTATAGCTTATGGTCTGTGATTTGTGGCTCCAAGATGAATAGTCTTGCTGCCACAAGAACATTCATGGTAATGAAAAAGTCATAGAACTGTGCTTAAGGTTTGAGAGATTCAGGAATTCACAGTACAATCACAGAAACAATTTTTAAAATTTTAATTTCTTTAAAAGCTTCTTGACCTTTTTATCAAACAAGGAGATGTATAACTTCAAGTCTAGTGTCATAGGCTCATTTTATATTGGCAAATGCTGAATTGTTTAAGATATATAATAATAAATAGGTGAGATTTTTTAGCAGAAATCACATTTATACAGTAAAATGATTCATAAAGCCAACTGGTATATAACTCGCCTGCTCAGATCTGATTCATTTTGAGTTTTCCTGAACAGATATAGATTACTGAAAGTATTGATTCATTCCATTTTGGGTACAGACCATTTCATTGTAAGCAAAACCTGTGAGATGGACCTTCATACAGATATTAAGTCTCACTTTGTCTTCATTTTTATTTTCCACTGAGTTCCAGGCATTGACTTAGGGAAAGGTTCCACTACCAACAAAAATAGCTAGAAATTGAAGAGTTATACTCCATTTTAGTGGATAAAGATAAAAACTATGTCATGAATTGTATGTGGTTTGAATTATAATTAAGTGAAAGAAATTAAAACTCACCTTTTTAGGGAAAACTAGTGAAAGGAAGGAAGAAAAAATTGAAGAGTGCCTGATTATAAGAATTTTTATGTTTTCATCTAAAGGCAAGAACAGATCAGAGTTAATGACCCAAACCAAGATCAAACAAGTCAGAGAGAGGACTGAACCTGATTATAAAGCAAATTGTCAGAAGAAGATAATTAAGTAAGGGGAGAAATTTCTCAGAGTTAGTCTGGAATAACTTGGGCTTAAAATTTTTTCTATATTACTTTCAATGATTCACTAAGCTACAGCAGAGCACTTCTGTATGAATATAATTGATAATCCTGAAAGGATAATAGTAATGCCAGCTTCAATATGTGTCTATTAGTAGTATAGCGAGTATATAAATATTTATTAAAATAAATTTATAGTTAATGGTATTTTTAACCATTCCTGAAATTAGTTACAAATTAGAGGACCCAATAAGACATTAGGATATGACAAGTTGAAAGAATAAAATTAAGCTGTAACACTCTACTTTTCAAATGATATAATTTGAATTGCATTTCATTTTCTGATTTCAGAGACTAAAGAGATTTTTCTTTGTTTTCTTTTTTATTTTCTTTAATTTTGCTTTGTGTTTGGTGACTAGACATTGTTTTTAGTCTCCTAAGAAAAATTAGAAGAATTAGTCATTTAAGACAATAAAAATAGCATGGTTTCTACTAAGAGAGTGTCCCCAAGTAATCATTCCTGCACAATACTGTTTTCTTCAAGGCAGTGAGAATTCTATAATTGATGATTTGGGTATGGAATTATTATGTACTAATAACAGTGCATGGCCTATTACCATGTGGTATCTCCTGCTGCTTTATAATTAGCTCTGTGCATTGTTTGGACAAGTGGCTGTGTACTTCACGGACTGTTCACTAGGTAGAATATAACGGCTCCTTGGGAACCAATTAGTTGGGCCTGTCAAGGCCAATTGCAGCAGTGTTTAGTTTGTGGATTATAAGCCAAAAAGCTGTACTTGTGACAAACATATAGAAATGTGCTAGAAAATAATACCCACTTTGCCAATATAAATTATTTCCCATTCAGATTTGTTCATTATTATAACAAAGAATTATTGTTTAGAAGTCTATGGTTCTGAAATCGCTGAAGTGTTTAGCTGACAATGACTAATAACTAACAATTCTTACTTTTAGGATAGAATCTTAATTTTGAATGAAAATTAGAGCAAAGAGAAGCGAGCTTCATTTGTCTTTTTGCAAAGACAATAATAAGAATACTATTAATGTGTTAACAGAGTGTCTTTAAGAATTGAATCCAAGGGATGCCTGGGTGGCTCAATGGTTGAGTGTCTGCCTTTGGCCCGCATGATTCCGGGATCTGGGATCGAGTCCCACATCGGGCTCCTTGCAGGGAGCCTGCTTCTCTCTCTGCCTATGTCTCTGCCTCTCTTTCTCTGTGTCTTTCATGAATAAGTAAATAAAACCTTAAAAAAAAAAAAAGAATTGAATCCTTGGGGATCCCTCGGTGGCTCAGTGGTTTGGCTCCTGCCTTCGGCCCAGGCATGATCCCAGAGTCCCAGGATCGAGTCCCACATCAGGCTCCCTGCATGGAGCCTGCTTCTCCCTCTGTCCCCACCCCCTCTCTGTGTCTATCATGAATAAATAAATAAAATCTTAAAAAAAAAAAGAATCGAATCCATGATAAAGCAAGAAACACAAAAATAAGTCATGTTTCATGCTGTGTTTTTGCTGTTTTGTTTTTATTTCAAGACTAACATTTTCCACAAATTCAGGATCATTCTATATGACTGGTAGGTCCAAATTTTGCACAAGGCTACACTAGTGGAATCTGGCAATTATATAGTAAAATGAATATTTTATTAACCCCTTTCTTGTCTAATAACAAGAAACTTATCCATGAAGGTTCTCTGTCTTACTCTTTATGTTACAAATGGAGAGAGGACATACCTGCAAACCAGACATCACTTTATTCATAGGTAGAATATTAACACCTACATGATGTGAATTAAGGGGTGACACAGGGGAGTCAGTCAGTATCCAAAATCTTTTTTCAAAGATCACCACATCTAAAATTTCCAGTATTAGACCAATTTACTGAATAAAATATTGTTCTAGAATATTGGTGATGAATGCAAAGTAGAGATAGCGTACAGGCAATTTTCTAAAGGCACTGTTGCTTATTTTACAAGACAATGGTTAGCCTAAACTGTTGACTAGTTAATAAGTGAAGGTCAGCTGTATTATTGAAGTTAGAAAGGAGGAGTCTATCGATGTCCAATATAAACCAAATGAGTGATATGATACACATTCTACATATAAAATAGTCAAAATGTGGGTTTAGTTAAAGCATTAATTCTGTAAATTACTGAAATTGTACAAATTACTATACTTTAATAATTAGAATCTTATCTAAGAAGTTTTTTACAGCAATTTACTTATTGTAAACTAAATTTCTGCAGATAAGGAGACAAATATAATTTGTTTAACTATTTTCTACATTGTCAAACAGCATGGCTATTTTTGACAGTCATATATTATTTTCATTTTTCTCTAAAAGACATTTATGAATAGTACCATAAATTTCATAAAATTCAAGAGTGACCACAAAATTTTTCTTCAAAATATTCCAAAAATTTTCCTTTAATGGTCTCATTTTTTCATTTCTTAAAATAATATTATTAAAAAAGAATTGTGATGCAGTGTTATATCTGGAACACATTTTTACATATTAATTTTGACTATAGACAAAATAGAGGAAATAATACAAGTGTGAATCAATCATATAAATTGTATTATGTTTATAAAATTCTCTTTGGAGTTAAACTAATACAAATTATCAAGGATTGGTTACCATTTAGACATGGCACAAAACGATATTTCTTGGAAGAATAATACCCAATTAAAATAATATACAGTTTTTGTCATTTTACATTATTCTGGCTATTTGAATTTAATTTTATGAAAGGATTTATAATGTATGAATTTTAAACTTCAAATTATTTAAGCCAATCATATTTATTAAAATATTTTGTTGACAAAAGCCGAATATAAATTAATAGTAATACATTACATTTCAATATTCTATGTTTGGATTTCAGTTGTTAAAATGGTAATGACTAGAAAACAGTGTTGTGTTATTAAAATGTTAACAGAGATTAAGAAGTATACTTGAATGCAACTTTAATATTATTAAGTTGTTAGTTTAAGATGTAGTGCAACAAGATATGCAATATGCTGGGCCACAAAGCAAAACTGAATAAATTGCAAAGAACTAAAAGCATATGTAAAGTGTATTTTAACATTGATAACAAGAAGATATCTAGAAAACCCCAAATAACATGGAAATTGAGAGTCACATTTCTACACAAACCATGGAATAAAAAGGATATCAAGAAATATTTAAACAAAAATATTTAAAATAAATGATAATAAAATTATAGTATGTAAACAGGTATTATAAACTAAATATCAATAGAGAGAAACTTGTAGTATTATAACTATATACTAGAAGAATGATTGAATCAACAATCTTAGCTTCTACCTTAAGAATTCAATAAAGAGCAAATTAAACACCAAGTAAATAAAAGGATGAGAAACAATAAAAATTAATGTAGAAACCAGTAAAGCAAAATCAGCAAACCCCTAAATGTGTTCTTTGAAAAGTAAATTATGTTGATTAATCCCTAGTAAGGTTAATAAGAAAATATTACATATAACTTTGTGTCAGAAACATTCAGTAGTTCAAATTCAACACACAAACACACAGAAAATTTGAATAGCTTCCTATATGTTAATGATACAAATTTGGTATTTTAAATAGTTAACTACAAGAAAACTCCAAGGCCTATTGGCTTTATTGGTAAAGTCTATCAAATACTAGAAAAGGAAAAAAATATTCTTATACACACATTCACATATATGTTTTATGCTACCATCTTAATTCAGAAACTAAAAGTTGACAGTGCTATTACCAGAGAAAGAAATTATACTCTAGTATCCTTCATGAACACACATTTTCTCATTGGAAGGTTTTTGTTTGTTTTACTTTTATTTACTTATTTTTTTCAATCCAGAAAAGGTGGTTTTATTAAAGGACTGGGACAGGACTCGTGGACAGAAAGAGCTCCGGGAAGTTTTTAAAATAACAAATTTAGTTATCTTTAGCAGATAGCAAGCTATTAAAATTTCCTGTATGTTTGTGTGCGTGTTGAATTTGAAATATTGAATACTTTTGACACAAAATTATATATAATAGAGGGCTATTATTACCATTTTTTTTTTCAGATCTAAATTTAAAATCCAGTTATTGCACAATGCCATCACCCAGAGAATTTCCTTTGTGCCTCCACTCTCTCCTCAGTCTCTATGCTAGGTAGTCCCTTTCTAATTTCTAGTACTACCAATTAATTTTGACTGTTCTTCAAATTCATATTAATAGAACTATGCTATATGTAATGTTTTGTATCTTTAACTGAACACTGTATTTGGGAATTCATCTATGTTGCTATAATTGTGAGACCTAAAGCAGAGAATTCAGTTAACCCCTGCCTATACTTCTAACTTTTAGAACTGTAAGATAATAAATGTATGCAAGTAAACTCAGATTGTGGTAATTTTTTATGTAGCATAGAATACTAATAATATACCTTCTTTTTCTACTTAAAAATTAATTTAAAAGATGATCGACTCTTTAGTAAAAATAATTATTTATTGTGCACCTAGGTGCCTCAGTCAGTTAAGCATCTGCCTTCGGCTCAGGTCATGATCCAAGGTCCTGGAATTTAACCCCGCATCAGGCTCCCTGGGTGATGGGGAATCTGCTTCTCCCTCTACCCCCTCACCCCTGCTTGTGCTTTCTCTCACACTTGCTCTCACATTCGTTCTCTGAAATAAATGAAATCTGAAAAAAATATTATTTATTTATTTATTTTTCTTCTTGTTGAAACATTTATTAAGTAGGATGATTTGAGCTCCAAAGAATAGAAATGTGATTCATATTAAACTAATCAATATGGCTGGCTCACAGCAATAGAAGTACAGGGACAGTTGGAACTTATATTGGATTCCTATTGGGTTCATATTGGACTGATCAATCAACTGGCTCACTGCAATGGAAGTACAAGGATAGGTTGGAATTCATGCATAGTTTGATCAGGGTAGCTCTACTAGCTCTGCCTTTTTAGCCTGGATCCTTCCCCTCATGGTTTAGATGGCTATCACAGCAACCAAAATCTCAAGATTTCTGACCAACTGAAGTCTCCTATCTTAATGATATATAGAGGCTTCCCATCCTGAAGCTGCTGATAAACCTCCTCTTGCTTTCATTGAAACAAATATGGTAGCCATTTCCATCTCTGTATCAAAAGAATAAGGCAGATGGGGTGAGCATGATTGCCAGCCAGGCTCAATAGTACTCTCTTCTGGAGCTAGTGACCAGTATGGTCATATGGTAATAGAGAATGATTAAAGATCATACACAATAAGTCATTTTAAAAAATGCTTTTCTATGTTTGTTCAAAAAAAGCTATTTTTTGTTCTTTAAATCTAGATTTTTATTTTTTCTTTTTAACATGTAAATAAAGTTTTTATTTTTATTTTTTATTTTTAAAATTTATTTTAGAATATATTTAGATTCAGAGGTAGTTTGATGAGGTAATACGAAGAGATTTCATATGTACTGAATTTCCCCTATTATTTTTCATTGGGGTAAATATACATATAAAGTTTACTATTATTTTATCTGTATAGTTTGGTAGTGTTAACAGTATTCATACTGTTGCACTATAGATCTCCAGAAACTCTTCACCTTGAAGAATCAAAGGTCTATAACCACTGAGCAAAATTCCGGATTTCTCCACCTCCCAGGCCCTGGCAATCACTATATTACTTTTCATGCCTGTGAGTTTGACCACTTTAAATTCCTCAAATGAGTAGAATTATACAATATTGATTTTTCTGTGAATGGCTTATTTCACTTACTATGATGTTTTCAAGTTTCATTCATGTTGTTGCATCCAGCAAGACTTCCTTCTTTTTTAAGACTGAATATTATGATACTACTAAATGTAGTATCCATATACTACATTTTCTTTATCCGTTCATCTGTAGATGGATGCTTATATTGGTTTTGTATCCTGGATTTTTTGAATAATGCTGCAGTGAACATGGAGTGAAAATTATCTTTTTAAGATCCTGATTTCTATTCCTTTGGATATGTACCCAGAAGTGAAATTGCTGGATTATATGGTAGTTCTATTTTTGAGAATACTCTTTTCTAGTTACCACAGCAGCTTCATTGTTTTACATGCCCACTGATAGTGTAATTGGATTCCAATTTCTCCACATCCCTACTGATGCTAGATTAAAAAAAATAATTAAAATATATGTAAAGTGTGACTTTGATTTGTATTTCCCTCATAATTAGTGATGTTGAGCATCTTTTCATACACTGGTCAGCCATTTCTATGTCTTTTTTGGAGAAATATCTATTTAAGTCCTCTGCCCATTTTTGAGATTATTATTATTATTATTGTTATTATTATTATTGCTGTTGATTTGTAGGAGTTTCTTATATACTTTAGATATTAGCCCTTTATCAGATGTTTGTGTTACAAATATCTCCTCCTATTCTGTAGGTTGCCTTTTCATTTTATTATTTCCTTTGATGCTCAGAAGTTAAGTTTGAATAATCTATTTGCTTACTTTTGCTTTTTATTGCCTGGACTTTTAGTGAATTTATTGTTGGTTTTATAACTAATATAGAATAAAAAGGCAGAACAATGAAACAAATGAAAGGTAAAAAAAATATTTAGATACTTGTAAGATTTTTACATTTTATGCAAGTGTTGCTTGAAGGTATGTTGTGATAAGTTAAAGACAGGATGTAAAGAAACTAAACAATGAAGGACAGTTACGTTGATTTTATATACATAATGAAATACTAAATTACTAAAAAGAATAATAATCCAAAAGAAGACAGAGAAAGAGGAAAATATACATAAGAGAACTACAAAGTTGATGGTTTCTGAGCTTAAATAAATCAAAAATCAAAGTTAATGTGATAGCATAGTTCAAATAAAAAATATAAGCTGGGGGTACCTGGGTGGCTTAGTCAGGTGTCTGGTGCATATATGCTGAAAATTATAATGTCTTCCTTGTAAACTGGCTCTTTATTATTATTCAGTGTTCCTCCCTATTGCTGGTATTATTCTTTGTTTGAATTCTACTTTGTATAACTATATGTTAATATAGTTACTAAAGCTTTTCAGTGTATATGCACCAGACTGCAGTCTCAAATCACACTCAACAAAGTATTATATAGCTCAAAGAAAGTAGTAATGTTCAATTATATCTCTTCACTTCTGTTTTTTTTAAATAGATTTAAAGGTCAGTAAGTACAGAACAAATAATTTATTAATAACAATTTATTATTTTATTAACAAAAAAGTATAGAACTAATTATCAATTTAACGTAATTGATAATCTTAGAACTTTCTATTCAATAACAACAGAATACACATCCCAATCAAATGTGCATGAGAAACACCAAGATAGAACATATGCTAATCAATGAAAGAAATGACCATGAATTTAAGATAATTCAGAATATACAGTGTATCTATTCTGACTACAACAAAATTAGAGAATAAATAATAGGAAACTAGCTGTATTATTTCCAAGTGTGTCGAAATTTAATAACAAATTTGTATGTAACAACACTTAGATTTTAAAAAGTGGCAATTGATGTTATTTGAACAAGGAAATGAAATAATTATTTTTAGGACCTGTGATAATCTTTTAATAGTTTTAATATAAATTTAGATTATAATATCAGTTTTGATGATAAAAATCTGAAAAAAATGTTACAGATGATTTTTTAGAATTATATGCAGTGATAAAATGAGGAATGATAGGTTGAGGAATCAAAAAAGTTTGAGGTAGGAAAAGAGGTACCTGTTGGCTTGGAAATCTTAGACACAGTATTTTCCAATTCTTTGAGGCATATTGCACTTGATTTTGAGTGACAGCTGAAATATTTTAATATTGTAACTTTCAGTCTCTTCTTAGTTGAAGTTAGATTTTTATTCGTACTTTTATCTTTTAAGTTGAGATAGCTCTATATTTTAATTGAATAGCTCTATATTTAATTCAATAGTTCTATATTTTATTTCTCATTTGAAAATTTGGGTAAAACTCTTTATGACATGTTTAATATATAACAGCAAGGAAATATATTTGTACTTTCTATTTCAGAAAATAAGTGAACATTTGTAAATTTTTCTTTTTATTTTATGAAATTATAAAGTATTAGTTATCACATTTAAAACATTATAATTTTTATTTTATGGACTTTTTCTTGTTATGGTTAAACAAATAGCTTAGTGAAACTACACATCAGTTATTTATTTTTCTTAAATATCTATGTTCTTTGTTAGTTGATAGCAGGAAAAATGTAGTTTTTTATGTCATTAAAAATAAATACAATTGGTACCTAAATGGCCTGATAACAATCTGAAGTATCAGCCGGCATGTGCACCTTGACCCCGTTCATTTCTTGCAACCTTCCATCTTGCTCTTAAGACTTCTAAGTATCACTTTTAATGTTGAAATTGTCATGGTAGTTTTTTAATATTTTTAGACACAGTATTGCTAGACAATATTTATTCTAAAAATGCACATATGAATTAGAATTAATCCTAAGAGCTGATTCAAAGTACCAAAAGTAGCATACTTTTATTGCCTGAAGTCTTTGTAGGTTTGCTCCTATTGAGTTATTGTTGTGCAGTAATGGAATTTGATACTCCTCATATCTATTTAAAATAATTGTAGCATATCAAGTAAACTCTATATAAGTAAATCAGATAGATCTTGATACCATTATATGTTATATTCATTAGTCTTTTTAACCAGTTTTATTAAAAACATATTTTTATTTTACTGATTGGGTTAGTTACATTAATTTCACTATATTTTTTTAAATTTTTGTTTGTGAATGTCACTGGGTATGTTTATTAATAAGATTGGTTTTAGGATCCGTTGATAACCAGGAAGGGATATCAGGACCACTACTAGTAGATTTATTTTAATGGCATTAGGTCTTTTTATTGATTTAGTTTTATGTATTAAAAGCTATTTTTCACTAGAGGGTCAAGTCTCTAAGAGCTATTAATGACAATGGCCTCTGAGTAAAATAATAAGAACAAAAATAACCAGATACAATTAAACATTACTCAGTATACAGCTAATTGTTGGAAGCATTTAGAATTTTCTCTGAGATTTTTCCCAGTTTTGACACTTTTATAATACCATTTTTAAAAGATTAGCCATTTGCTTGTCAGATATTTTGGCTCTGTTGCTAATTAAAACCTCACAACATTTGGAAAGAATATGCAAATAAATTGTTCCATCCAATGTAAATGAAAGTGCCTGATTTTTCTTAATGCAGAGATTTAATTATCTTTAAATTTTAACTTTGAATTTCAAAGCATTCTTATCTGAGTTGTTTATATACTTAACCCCAATCTTACGTATTCGAAAGTAAAATTGGGCATATTTTTTTATGTTTCTTTTCAATAAAATGAAGTTATTTGGTTGTCTTCACTGGTTTCTGTCATAGTGACCCTAATGAAAATCATAACTAATATCCACATGTTCTGATAGCAATCCATACTGTTAACTAGCTAGTATGTGCAACTTGAACAGCCTGGTGTCTGATCCTTGACTTTCCTATGTATCATTTCTGACAGAATTACCTCTCTCATAGCGACAGATTCTGACAGCATGAATCCTAATAGACTGTGAGCCTCCTCTCTGAAGCTTATCATCAATTACTCACATGAAACAGCTAGAAGAATGCAAGTTCACTGCTCTTGTCCACAGGCTGCTTACCAAACAAGTGGCTTCCTGATGGCTCATTAGTCACTTTGCACAGCACAGCTCAAATAGAAAGCCTCTGGTGGCCTCAGGTAGACATTTTAAAGAGAGAGAGAGAGAGAGAGAAAGGAACACACACACACACACACACACACACACCTTAAAGAGGTTACCTCTAAGGAGATGAGCTAAGAATATTCAGCATTATGGAGAAAGTAATAGAAAAAGAAAAAATTAATATTTATAAAGCTTTAAGGGGTATCCTAGGGTTTTCAGGGAAGGAATGTACAGCTCTTTTTTGTGCTACAGTGCATTATCATGACTGAACCATGCTACTATTGATTACATTGGAAGAGGAAACCAGTCCATATTAGAAATCAGTCAGTTGGGGAAAGTCTTGTCTTTGGCAAAGATGAAGCAGGCTCTATTATGAAGCTCTTATGTTTAGTTTTGTCATACATTATATGATTTGAGTCTTATATAATCTTTAACTTATAATACTGCCTGCAGCTTTAAAAAAAAGAAAAGACCCTCTACTCCTAAATTTATATCTTGAAACTAATTTCCAAAATTAGTTTCTTTAAATAAGAAACTAAAATAAATAAATGAATGAATAAATAAATAAATGTAATGTTATAAATCTTGGAAAACAGTATACAAATATACACACACTTTTATTTATTGCAAAAAAGTCCTGCATTCTAGATTCCTTTTGGATAAAAACAATGATTTTTTTTTTTTTTTTTGCTAAAGCAAAACTTGAGTAACATAACTTCTAAGTTTTCAAAATAATCTGAAAAAATACTTTCTTCTTATTTAAAAAAATAAAATGCTGACACTAATTTTAAATAAATTATTTCGAAGGAGGACAGACCTGAAACAAAGGAAGACAGAACATATCCAAAGTAACAACATAAGGTTAATGTAATATTGATACTAGAGCATAACAAGAGCATAAGAATACAGATGAATTCAGAATAGCTTAAGAATAAAGATGCAAATACAAAAATTCTCAACAAAATATCAAAAAGGCTCAATCTGTTTAAAAAAAGGTTAATGCATCATGAAAAAGGAGTTTCTCTCAGGAATGAAAATTTGTGGTAGCTTTTATTGATTTACTTACTTATTTTTTATTTAAGGTTTATTTATGTATCTTAGAGACAGAAAAATAGAGTGAGCATGAGCAGGAGGGGCAGAAGAAGAAGGAGAGGGAATCTCAAGCAGATTCCACAATGAGTGTGGATCCCCATGTGGGCCAGATTTCAGAACTCTGAGATCATGTTCTAAGCCAAAACCCAGAGTCAATGCTTAAACAAATGTGCCACCCAGGCACCTGTGTGGCAGGTTTTTTTTTTTTTTTTTAAGATTTTATTTATTTATTCATGAGAGACTGAGAGAGAGAGGTAGAGACACAGGTAGAGGGAGAAGCAGGCTCCATGCAGGGAGCCTGATGTGGGGCTCGATCCTAAGACTCCAGGATCAAGCCCTGGGCTGAAGGCAGGCGCTGAACCACTGAGCCACCCAGGGATTCCCTGTGTGGTAAGTTTTTAAAGAAATAATAGAACTCACACTTATAAGATGAAAGAAATAATTCACATTTACAAGATGAAGGAAAATCATATGATCATCTCAATCAAAAGAAAGCATTGGACATAATTCAACATCCATTTGTGACCTAAATTCTCTAAGAAGGTTTTTTCTTAATCTGACAAAATGTATCAAAAAAATGTTATAGCTAATGTCATATAAAATAGTGAAAGTCTAAATATATTTTTTCCTAAGATTCAAAGAAAGAAGGTCTACTCTTACCACTTATATTCAATATCATACAATATATTTTGGCCATCAAAACAACATAATAGAATAAAATAAATGCCATAAATATTGGAAATAATAAAGTACTAACAAAACAATGAAACTTATCAAAGTCAGAGATGCAAAGTTGATGTAAACAAAATATGTTCTCATAAATAAACTGTTGGAAACATAGATTTAAAAAGAAATAGAGAGGTGCCTAGGTGGTTCATTTGGTTAAGCAACTGCCTTTGGCTCAGGTCATGATCTTGGATGGAGCCCCATGTTGGGCTCCCAGCTCAGTGAGGAGTCTGCTTCTTCTTCTCCCTCTTCTCCCCCCACCCATGCAGGCCGTCTCTCAAGTCAATAAAATCTTAAAAAAAATAAATAAATAAAAGAAGGAAAGAAAGAAATAGAATTCACAATTGCACAAGAATACTGATGAATAAATTTAGCAAAATTAGTGTAAGGCCCTTGAAATGAAAATATTTTAATATTGCTGAAGGAAATTAAATAATATATAAATAAATGGATAAATATATATTTATCAAAAATATATACTTTAGGAGTCTATTAGGACTTAAAGTATAGATTCAACAATATCTCATCAAAATCTCAGCATAATATTTTTGGAAGGAGAAATCAACAAGCTTAAATAGCAAAGACTTTTTTTTTTGACTTTTTGTTTTTTAATAATAAATAACAAAATTGGAAGCTTTAGACTAAATGATGTTAAAATTAAACGATGTTAAAAATTAATTCTAAAGCTAAAATAATTACATTATAATACTACTGGCACAGAGACACATGTAGGTAATAGAATAGAATTGAGAAGGCAGAAATGGGCCCAAATATATCTGTTCAATTGTTTTAAAATATATATTCCAACATGATTTAAAAAGAAAGTATAGTAAAATTTTTTTTAAAGTGGTAAGAAAATTTAAATATATGTACCAAAAGAAGAAAAATGCATTTCAACCCCCACCTCACACCATACAGGAAGATTAGTTATAAGTGAATCACAGGCCTAAATATAAAAACAAACATCTAAATCCTTGAAACGATAGTTTAGGAGAACATCTTTACAACATTTAAGTTGGGAAATATTTCTTAAATTGTTCAAAGAAAGCATTAAGTTTAAGAGGAAATTGATAAATTTGATTTACCAAATTTGAAACTTCTGTTCTAATTACCCTATTAGGAATTAAATGCTTGTGTGCTCTCTTTCTCTCTCCCTCAAATAAATAAATAAAATCTTTAAAAATAATTAAAAGAAAAGCTACAGACTGAATGTGTTTATACTACACATACATGACAAATACATTGTACCCAAAATATTTAAGAAATTTGTGTAACAATAATAAGTAAACAAACAACCCCCCTCCAAAAAAGTGAGTGAAGGATTTGAACTTATCTTTCACAAAAAGTTGTCCAATAGCCTTTGTCATTAGGGAAACAAACATTAAAATCACAAGATACCATCACTGTGACCACAATTTCAAAGTTTGAAATAGCAACAATTGACCTGGATTTGAAAAAACTGTACTTCTTGTGCATTCTTTATGGAAGAATAAAAGAGTGCAACCAGTGTGGAAAACAGGCTGGAATTACTTATAAAATTAAAACTGACCCTTACCCTATAACATAGCAATTTCAATTACTAGGAATTTACCAAACAAACTTGTGTATGAATATTGCAGATGTACTCATGATCCCCGATTATTGAAAATGACTCCAATGTCCTTCAATGAGTGAATAATCCATAGGTTGTGACATTGCTTGGAAATTAAAGGTAGCAAGCTACTGATATATCCAACTTTGTGGTGGAATCTCAAAATTATAATAGTAAAATAGTGAGATGCAAAAATTATATATCATGATTCAATGCATTTGAATTACTAGGACAAAAAAAATCATCTATTATAACAAATCAAACAGTTGTAGACTGGGGTAAAAAGTTGGGATTTGCTGCCTAGGAGCATGAGGAAACTTACCTGATAATGGTAATATTCTCTATCTTTATTGGGTAGTGGTCCCATGAGTACACAAATTTGTGAAAATGCTTCAAAATATTTACTTAAAATATGCCTATGTTAATGTGAATTATATTGCAAAATGTTGATAGAGTATAAATAAAAGCATTGAAGCAGACTTTGTGGATTGACAGTTCCAAAACTATTTAGTCTGTTTCTCTCTTGATTTTGTCTAACATAGATATTAAATAAATAGACTTCTTAGAATTTCCTATAGCTAGGACTTGTCTTACAGTCTAATTCTAGCTAATAAGATGTAAGCTGAAGTCACTATCAATTTCCAGGAAAGTTTATTGAAAGGAGAAACTTACTGGAAGGACTCCTTCAACCTTTCAACATTTATTGCTCCATCCCTCACACTTCTGCCTTTTGAATATGGATATGATGACTTAATTGACAGTTATCAGTCATGACCACAAGAATGAAAAACATGTGTAAGAGGAGTGGAGAAGAAAAATGGGAAGAAATGTTTAATCACATCTTGACCTGTCAGCAGCCTTACAAGGCTTATCTCTGTATTTATGACTAATGAAAGATTCTACTGGTTAAAGGAATTCAAAACAGATGGGGTTTTTTTTTTTTTTGTTTTTATTTTACTTTTTTGCTTGCAGCTGAATGTATTACTTCCTATATAAAGAGTGTAGTCTATGACTCAGCAATCTTACCAGTGACAACTAATATAAAGGAATAAATAATAATGGGATTTTGAAAACTTTTCTGTATTCTCCTTTTTTTTAATGACAGCTGTATGGTAAATGTATAAGGAGAAAAACAATAGCAACAATAATAAAAAACAGAATCATTTTCAAAATGGCCATTAAAATAGATTTTAGGTAGTTTAGAATTAGATAATACTTATTAAAGACTTTAAAGAAGAATCATTTGCCAAGAAAGGAAGAGTGATCTTACAGGACTTGTGCTCAGATTGATTTATCTATATATCAATTATCCATGTATGCATTTGTAACAAAATCTGTCAAAGAAAAATTGCAGCAGACAAGTTAAACAGGGAAGGAAGACTTTATTCAAGACTGCTGCAAGAGGGGAGAGAGTTTGAACTTCAGAGAAACAAAAGGAAATAGAATTTTTTTCAGATTTTATTTATTTGAGAGATAGCAGGGAGTAGGGGTAGAGGGACAAGCAGACTCCCCATTGAGCAGGGAGCCAGATGCAGAACTCCATCCTAGGATCCTGGTATCATGACCTGAGCCGAAGGCAGACACTTACCCAACAGCCTGAACTACCCAGGTGCCTAGGAAAGAGATTTTTAAGTGCTAGAGTGAGTTCCTGCAAATGTAATGAAGCATGTTAGAGGTGAGGTTGATCAATGTGATTAGGCGAATGTGTTTGCTAATTTGCCTAGAGACTGGGAGATGAGGCCACTATTTATTTGATTAAATTGCAAATCAGTGGCTCCTAGGTCCTTGAGAATATTTCTGGGTTGTAAAGCTGGCATGAGGTTGAGAGAATATTTACATCTTAAAGGGGCAGAAAAGGTATTTGTAATTGCAAATTTTCTAAGGTAAATGCTTTAAGAAATATGATCTGGAGACTAGAATCAATAAAAATAAACTAAAAATGATGCCTGGGTGGCTCAGCAGTTTGGCCCAGGATGTGATCATGGAATCCTGAGATCGAATCCCACATCAGGCTCCCTCCATGGAGCCTGCTTCACCCTCTGCCTGTGTGTCTCTGCCTCTCTGTGTGTGTGTCTCTCATGAATAAATAAGTAAAATCTTAAAAAAAAGAATAGAAACTAACAAACAAAAAACTTACATGGTGTTCATCAATCTGAAGGGAATGAAGCTGTCTAGGTCAAATTCAATTCAATTTTAGTTGGAGATAGCTCATAATTTGGTCATCTGTTAATACATTCTAGATGAAATGGGGAAGAGAGAAGACTGGTTCTTCTTCATTTAATCATGACCAGTGTATGCTTCTTACCAGAGGTAAAGTGTAGAGATTTCAGCCCACTTGTTATCTTGAACAAACTTAGGGCATAAATTTATACTTTAACAGAAAGACAGCTGATCATCTCTCCTCCTCCAATAGTTGGTAGCTAAAATTCCCCTTCCAAGCCTTTGTTTTATACTGTATACTTGATGTTCAAAGACTATTTAAGGACTTTGCCACAGAAGAAGGAATTAAAAAAAAAAGTGTGTACAAGGTGAAGGACCAGAAAAGGGCACAAAACATTTATGATTATGTTTACATTAAGTTAAAAAATATGTGCCTCCCTCTCACATGATAAAATGTTTCACTCTTCCATGGCAAAGCTTGACATTGATCCATTCTGAGTCATATGATGTTGGGTTGAAATCGTCTGAATTTCTTTCAGGGTTGGCAAATTCAGTCTCTTCTACCCGATTTACCTGACCCTTGGTTTTCCAGATGTTCTGTCTTGTTGGTGCAACATTAGTTTTGAAGATGATATAAATTCCATGCTAAATTCATCTCGGAGTACTAAACCTTATGTTCATTTCTTGGCTCAATTTGTTTGAAGTCAGTGGATAGTAGAAGTCTTATATTTACCAGAAATACAATGACATTATTCATAAGAAAATATTTAGGATTTCTTGAATGTGGTGATAGATTATATTATGTGGTTAAGAGCATGTACTCTTGAATCAAGTTAACTGGATTAGAACACTTGCCCGAGTACTTTGTAATTGAGTGTGTAAAATAAATTAAACTCTGTGCATCAGTTTCCTTTTTTGTAAATAGAGAAAAATAATAACATGTGCCTTACCAAGTTGTATTAAATGAGCCTAAGACATATGATGCAATATGTATTGAATATTTATTATTATATTGTCAATGTTATTGTTACAGATTGAGTGCCCTATGACTAACAGTCCTAGTGTACAGGAAAGAGTAAAATTTCCAAGGACGATATGGCAATTTGTTTTCTTTGGCCCAAGCAAAAGATATATAACCTAGTGCAGGCTGCTTTATATGTTTCTTATCATAAAAGGTGAAATAGTGCTTAACTAGCAGTTATTAGAGTCTGGCCTGAATTAGTAAGCTCGGCAAAACTATACAAGATATTCTTCTTTTCTCCAGGAATCCCATTATTTTGAACACTGCATAGCTAGAGGTATTTTTTGTTTGTTTTGGTTTGGTATGTGTGACTAATGAGATGGATACAGATTAAAATAAATAGAAAATACAGTCTTTATCTTCATTGGTCTTCTGAGTTTTACATGACTGCCAAAGTATTTGTCCAGGGTCAGGAGATACAGTAAGTTGTTTGAATACCTTATATATACTTAATATAGTTAATTAGGTCTCATTATTTTCTAAAATTTATTATACAAAACTATTGATTCATGTTTCCTTTTCTCTGCATTTTCTCAGTGACCAGCTCCTTACCCTCCTCACTCACCACGAGCACAGTAGTTATCTAGTTGTTTCTCTCACAGTTTGCATTAATAATTTTAGAAGTGGTAGCACTGAGACATTATGAATAATTACAGCCTATATTTTAAGAATCCACCTGAGAATCTTTCCCCTAGAAGATTTGAGATAAATAGTAAAGTAAAAAATGTAGCAAAAGAGGCAAAAGCTTCTCATGCTTTGAATGTTTTGTTGACATCTTCTGTGTTCTAGATTTGCTTTCTGTTAATATTTATTCATCACTAAAACATTCCAAGGGAAACAAAGATAGCTGCAAATATAATTATTTCAGATTAAGTATAATTTTAAAAATGGATAACATCTAATTACCTTTTAAATTTGATAACTACCGTATAATTTAAAATGTATTGATTTGTTATTGATATGTGGTCTCTTTTCTATTGTTGTGTTTCACATGCTGAATGAAAACTAGTACACTTTTAAGAGATGTGTATCAAAATACACAAGGCAAACCTACTTCTTTTTGTTTTTAGTTTTACTCACTTTAGTATGGGTAGACAAAAATTGCTTTTAAAAATCTTCTTAATGTACCTATTTGCTGTAGAATGGAACCTGGAGTTCCAGTAAGTTCTATGTGTTTCCATTCAAATCATTATTTTTGTTTTGCTTTGATTTTTAAAATGTAATAAACTTTTTTAAAGCATACTCTTTACTTTAAAGTAGGAGTAACATAAATAGCTTTATTCTAAGTATGTACATATTATTTTAGAAATTTTATGTGTGATATCAAGATAGTTGTCCTTGATATGCAGTTGATTGTGGGTTTTTGTTTTGTTTTGTTTGTTTAACCTACTCTGTTAACTTTTAATAAGGAGTGTAGATTTTTTCTGGGGAAGAAAAGGAAGGGCCCTTTAAAACCATTCAGTAAATTCAGTAACATTACTGAATACCAATTCTGAATAGTGTCTTTTATAAACTTGCATTTGTATTTTTTGAGCTCCTATTAAAGCCCACACTGCAAGATATAGGTTAAAGTAAAAATTTTATAAACAAATATTTTTGTCAACAAAATCCGTCCCTTAGACAACTTCTAGGAATCTGGTACAAAATGTTAGTATTTTCAGACTGACTAGCTTTTCTTCTTAAAAACTTGTTTTTAAAGTTAATAAACTGGGGATCCCTGGGTGGCGCAGTGGTTTAGCGCCTGCCTTTGGCCCAGGGCGCGATCCTGGAGACCCGGGATCGAATCCCACGTCAGGCTCCCGGTGCATGGAGCCTGCTTCTCCCTCTGCCTGTGTCTCTGCCTCTCTCTCTCTCTCTCTCTGTGACTATCATAAATAAATAAAAATTAAAAAAAAAAATAAAGTTAATAAACTGTATATGTAATGGGTTAAGCATACACCTCTTCCCATAGTCTTCTACACATAGGTTTACAAATAGTTTCATCTTAATGAAAGATGTTCGGTGAAAGAAGGCTTATATACTGTGTGGTTTCAACCAGTTAAGTTTGCGGCTTTTTCCATATTCTATCTTTACATGTTTGCAAACACTTCTATCCTTTATTTTTTTTTTTCAGGAGTAGAATTTGGTGATTTATTACTTACATATAACACCCAGTGCTCATCACAAGTACCTTCCTTAATTCTCATCATCCATTTAACCCATCTTCCTGCCCATTTCCCCTCCAGCAACCCTGAGTTTGTTCTCTATACTTGAGAGTCTGCTCATGATTTGCCTTTTATTTTCCCCACATGTACACCTGTTTTATTTCTTAAATTTCACATATAAGTGAAATCATATGGTATTAGTCTTTCTCTGACTTATTTTGCTTAGCGTAATACACTGTAGCTCCATCCATGTTGTTGCAAACAATAAGCTTTCATTCCTTTTTATTACTAATATTCCATTGTGTGTGTGAGTGTGTATACCACTTCTTTATCCATTCATCAGTTGATGAACATTCGGCTCTTTCCATAATTTGACTTGTTGATAATGTGGCCATAAATATCAGGGTGTATGTGTGCCTTTCAATCACTATTTTTGTATCCTTTGGGTAAATACCTAGCAGTGCAATTGCTGAATTATATAGTAGTTCTTTTTCTTACTTTTTGAAGAACCTCCACACTGTTTTCCAGAGTAGCTGCCTCACTTTGCATCCCCACCAACAGTTTACGAGGGTAACCCTTTCTCCATATCCTTGCCAATATCTGTTGTTTCCTGTGTATTAATTTTGGTCTTCTAACAGGTGTGAGGTGATACATCTCATTGTAATTTTCATTTGTATTTACCTGATATTGAGTAATGTTGAGTATCTTTTCATGTGTCTGTTACCCATCTAGATGTCTTCTTTGGAAAAAATGTATATTCATGTCTTCTACCCATATCCTAATTGAATAATTTGGTTTTTTGGGTGTTGAGTTTTATGAGTTCTTTATAGATTTTGGATATTAATCTTTTGTCATATATGTCACTTTTAAATACCTTCTCCCTTTCCTAGGGTTGCCTCATAGTTTTGTTGATTGGTTCGTTCCAAGTACAGAAACTTTTTATCTTGATGAAAGTCACAGTAGTTCACTTTTTTCTTTTGTTTCCCTTGCCTCAGAAGATACATCTAATAAGAAGTTGCTATGGTCAATGTCAAAGATGTTGCTTTTTCTGTTCTCCTTTAGGATTTTAATAGTTTTCCATCTCACAGGTCTTCCATTCATTTTGGATTTATTTTTGTGTACAGTGTGAGAGAGTGGTCCAGTTTCATTCTTCTGCGTGTTGCTGTCCAGGTTCCCAATACCATTTGTTGAAGAGACTGTCTTTTTTCCATCGATTTCCTTCCCTACTTTGTCAAAGATTAGTTGACCATGCAGTTGTGAGTCCACTTCAGGATTTTCTATTCTGTTAAATTGATTCATGTGTTTTTATGCCAGTACCTTACTGTCTTGTTGACTACAACATTGTCATATAGCCTAAAGTCCAGAATTGTGATGCATCCCGTTTGCTTTTTTTTTTTTTTTTTTTCAAGATTGCTTTGGCTATTCAGGGTTTTTTTGTGGTTCCATACAAACTTAGGACTGTTTTTTCTGGCTCTGTGAAAAATCCTGGTGATGTTTTGATAGGGATTGCATTAAATGTGTAGATTGCTTTGGGTTGTATAGACTTTTTAACAATATTTTATTCTTCTAGTTCATAAACATGGAATGTTTTTCCATTTCTTTGTATCACCTTCAATTTCTTTCAGAAGTGTTCTGTGTTTTCCAGGGTACAGACCTTTGACCTCTTTGGTTAGGTTTATTATGAAGTATCTGGGTTTTGGTGCAATTGTAACTGTGATTGATTCCCTGATTTCTCTTTCTGCTGTTTCAATATCAGAAACAACAGAAATTAATATTAATCAATGCAAAGATTTCTGTATGTCAATTTTATATCCTGAGATTTTATTGAATTCATGTATCAGTTCTAGCAATTTTTTGGTGGAGTCTTTTGGGTTTTCTACATAGAGTAAAATGTCCTCTGAGAATAGTGAAAGTTTGACTTCTTCCTTTCTGATTTGGATAACTTTTATTGTTTGATTGCTGAGGCTAAGAATGCCAGTACTATATTAAATAACCTGACCATAGAGGAAAGCCTATTAGCTTTTTCCCTTTGAGGATGATATTAGCTGTGGGTCTTTTGCATATGGCCTTTATTATGTTAAGGTATGTTCCCTTTATATGTACTCTATTGAGGGTTATTATTGAGAATGAATACTCTAATGTGTCAAATGCTTTCTCTGCATTTATTGAGAAGGTAATGTAGTTCTTATCTCTTCTTTATTAGGGTAGTATATCACATTGGTTGATTTTCAAATATTGAACTACACTTGCAATCCAGGAATAAATGCTACTTGATCATGGTGAATAATTCTTGTATTGTGCTGTTGGATTTGATTTGCTAGTATTTTTTTGATATTTTTTTACATCCATGTTCATTATGGATATTGGCTTCCAGTTCTCTTCTTAGTGCAGTCTTTGGTTTTACTATGAGGATAATACTGTCCTCATCGAATGAATTTGGAAGTTTTCCTTCTATTTCTTTTTTGTTTTGTTTTGTTTTGTTTGGAACAGTTTGAGAAAATTAAGCCCTAACTCTTCTTTAAATGTTTGGTAGAATTTCCCTGGGAATTTATTGGAAGATTTTTAATTATTGATTCAATCTCTTTCTAGTTATTGGTCCGCTGAAGTTCTCTATTTCCCCCTGCTATGGTTCTGGTACTTTATATATTTCTGGGAACTTATCCATTTCTTCCAAATTGCCCAATTTGTTGGCACATAACTTTCCATAATATTCTCTGATAATTATATTTCTGTGGTGTTGGTTGTGATTGCTCTCATTTGTGATTTTATTCAAAACAAGTGGACTCTTTTTTTTTTTTTTTTTGATAAGTCTGTTAAATACTGGGTCACAAATCAGGCCTCAGAAAGTATCAAAAGACTGAAATCATACCAGGAATATTTTCCTATCACAATGTTATGAAATCTGAAGTCAACCACAAGAAAAAAATTGGAATGACTACAAATACATAGAGGTTAAGGTACATACTACTGAAGAATAAATGGGTCAAACAGAAAATTAAAGAAGAAATTTTTTAAAAATACACAGAAACAAATGACAATGAAAACACAATAGGCCTACCTCAAGAAGCAAGAAAAATCTCAAAAAAAAAAACCAACCTAACTATACACCTAAAGGAATTAGAAAAAGAAGAACAAATGAAACTTAAAGGCAGCAGAAGAAGGAAATAACAAAGAGTAGAGAAGAAATAAATGATATAGGAACAAACAAAGAGGTCAATGAAACCAGGAGGTAGTTCTTTGAAAAAAAACCTAGAAATTAATAAACACCTAGTCAGACTTACCAATATGAGGATGTAATGACCACAAGGAAGGAAGAAACCTTAGAAATGCATAAGTGATATAGAAGATAAAATTATGAAATATAATAGAGCTGAAAAGAAAAGGGAAGAAAAAATATTGGATCTTGAATGTAGACTTAGGGAACATTCTGGAGAATGCTCCATGTAGACTTTAAAATACACTTTAAAATAATGAATATTCAGGCAGCCCAGGTGGCTCAGTGGTTTAGCGCTGTCTTCAGCCCAGGTTGTGATCCTGGAGACCCAGGATCAAATCCCATGGCGGGCTCCCTGCATGGAGCTTGTTTCTCCCTCTGCCTGTGTCTCTGCCTCTCTCTCTCTGTCTCTCATGAATAAATATATGAAATCTTTAAAATAAATAAGTAAAATAATGTATATTCTGTTGCTTTAGGATGAACTGTTCTGAATATATCTAAGTCCATTAGATTCAGTGTCATTCAAAGCCATTGTTTCCTTGTTGATTTTCTGCTTAGATGATCTGCCTATTGATGTAATTTGAGTGTTAAAGTCTCCTACTATTATTGTATTATTATTATCAGTGAGTTCCTTTATGTTTGTTATTAATCATTTTATATATTTGGGTGCTCGCAAGTTGGGAGCATAAATATTTACCATTGTGAGGTTTTCTTCTTGTATAGATCCCTTTAATATCACATAGTGCCCTTCTTCATCTCTTGTCACAGTCTTTGGTTTAAAATCTAGTTTGTCTGATATAAATTTTGCCACTCTTTCTTTCGATGTCCATTTGCATATAAATGTTTCTCCATCCCTTCAGTTTCAATCTTCAGGGTGTCTTTAGGTCTAAAATAAGTCTCTTGTAGTTAATATATAGATGGGTCTTGTTTTTTTGCTTTGTTTTGTTTTATTTTTGTTTTGTTTTTTTTTTTAATCTATTCTGACACTCTGTGTCTTTTGTTTGGAGCATTTTGTCCCTTTACATTGAGAGTAATTATTGATAGACATGAATCTAGTGCCATTTTATTACTTGTTTCTGGACATTTTATCTGTCCCTTTCTAATCTTTTTGCTTTTAGTCTTTCTTTCTCACTCGAAGAATCTCCTTTAATATTTCTTACAGGGCTGGTTTAGTAGTCACAAACTCCTTTGGTTTTTGTGTCTGGGAAACTGTCTCTCCTATTTGGAACGACAGCTTTGTTGGATAGAATATTCTTGACTGCATATTTTTCCATTCAGCACATTGAATATATTATTCCACTTTGTTCTGGCTTGCCATATATTCTTCTGAGAGGTCTGCTGCTAACCTGATTTGTCTTCCTTTGTAGGTTAGGGATTTTTTTTTTCTTGATGCTTTTAGCATTTTTTTTTCTTTATCTGTATTTTGCAGATGTAACTACAGTATGTCTTGGGATTGGCCTGCTTTTCTTAATTTTGATGGGAGTCCTCTGTGCATTCTGAATCTGTTTCCTTCCTAAGTTTAGGGTAGTTTTCAGCTATAATTTGCTCAAATAAATCTCATGCACCCTTTTCCCTCTCTTTACTTCTGGGACTCATATGATATAAATGATATACAGTTGATGCGGTCACCAAGTTCCCTAAGTTTACATTTGTGATTTAATATTTTTTCTTCCCTTTTCTTTTCATTTCTATTATTTTCCAGAATTTTATCTTCTATATCACTTATGAATTCCTCTGCTTTTTCCTTCCTTATGGTCATTACATCCTCATTTTTTAATCTTGTTTATTGCATTTATCATTTCAACCTGACTAGTTTTAAGGTCTTTTGTCTCTGTAGTAAGGTCTCCTTGGTGTCTTGTATGCTTCTCTCAACCCAGCTAGTATCCTTATGATTGTTTTTTTTTTTTTTAATTTTTATTTATTTATGATAGAGAGAGAGAGAGAGAGAGAGAGAGAGGCAGAGACACAGGCAGAGGGAGAAACAGGCTCCATGCGCCGGGAGCCCGACGTGGGACTCGATCCCGGGTCTCCAGGATCGCGCCCTGGGCCAAAGGCAGGCGCTAAACCACTGCGCCACCCAGGGATCCCCATGATTGTTACTTCATATTTTGAATTAGTCTTATTACTTATATCTGTTTGGAGTAGATCCCTGCCCATGAACTTTCTTGTTCTTTCTTTTGGGGTGCTTTCCTCCATCTTAGCATTTTGTCTAGATCTGTGTCTTCTCTGTGTTAGGAAAGCCTGATATGTTTCTTGATCCTGAGAGTAATGCCTTTATGAGGAAGAGGTCATATACTTCCAGGGCCTGGTGCTTTAGAAAATGTCTCTGGTGTACGCTATGTATATTCTGCTGCTGTGTTTTGGCTGCTCTTTCCCTGAGGTGAGTCATCAGCAGAGTTTCTGCTTGCCTGTGGTGGGGAGTGTTTGGATCATATCCAGTGTTTAGCAGGTTTCAACTAGATGTACTCTAGTCTGCTTGTTCAAGGAGACATGATGCTATTTCCTCTAGAACAGAAACTGCAGCACTCAATGGTCAGCAGATGTGATATGTTCAGGGTGTTTAGATTGGTCTTCTGGGGGAAAAGCCCACTGCTCTGGTTCTCATTATACCTGTGAGAAAAAAGCAGCAGCACCTGATCTCAGCTGGTCATAGAATAGTGTAACCACTGTTGGCACTATGCTGCTTACTGAATTTATGCTGAGGAATGGTGGGACGTGGGGGAATGTTGCCAGGCAACTCCCACATCCCTGGAAAGGAGAATTCACACCTGTTGCTGACTGAGAAGCCCGTCCAGAAGTGCAAACAATATCCCTTCATGGGGATCCCTGGGTGGTGCAGCGGTATGGCGCCTGCCTTTGGCCCAGGGCGTGATCCTGGAGACCCAGGATCGAATCCCACGTCAGGCTCCCGGTGCATGGAGCCTGCTTCTCCCTCTGCCTGTGTCTCTGCCTCTCTCTCTCTCTGTGACTATCATAAATAAATAAATAAAAATTAAAAAAAAAAATCCCTTCATGTATCCAATGTGTCCCTCAGATCATTGCCTTGACTTTGTATGTGTTGAGCCCACCTTCCCACCTAGCAGTGCAGTGCATCTTGCGATCTATCCCAAAATATTGGCTGAGTTTTAAAACTCCAAACTTTAGGGACCTGGTGTGATGGGGCCTTGCTGGTCCTTTGGAGGATGGTCTTACCATGCTGGAATTACTGCAGGTTTGTCCCAGAAGGGCAGTCACAGAAAAGTGCAAGTGTATGGAGTTTGGATTAAAGTGCAGCAAAGTGTCCAGGTTAGCCATCCTCAGCAGATGTCTATGTATCTATGCTGAGAGGTGAGGGAGGGAAATGGCACCTGCAGGATCTTTTGTCCTGTAAGAGGCAATGCCAGCTTTCCCAGATTGGCTCAAGAAGAGGGAACCATCTCTCCTAGTGTGCCCCAGGGGATCCTAGTATCAAGCTGTTTGTCCCCAGGCTATATGCCATCCTTCTCCATAGGAGCACTGCAGCACCCTCAGGGCCCCACACCAGCCTGGTAGCAGATCTCTAAATCTCAGTCTTTAGGTCCAGCTGGATGTAAAAACTGAGGAAAATTGTCCCTCTCATTTTCCCAGTCAATGACTTTGGGGAAGGGTTTTCCTTGTGTGATTTCCTGTGTCTCTACTCTATCTTATGTTTCTCTCTCTCTCTCTCTCTCTTTATCTCTATGTCTAGGTTTCCCTTCCCTCCACTGCTCCTGTAAGCCATTTCTCCCCCAAACCATATCTCCACACCTCCTACCCTCCACAATGTGACCTCTCTCTCTCTCTAGTTGTACTGTTCATTCTTTTAGTCTTCAGATTGATTTCTTGAGCATTAAGAATAATTTGATATTTATCTACCTGTGTTTGAGGCAAGCCTAGAGCACTCCTACTACTCTACCATCTTAGCTCCTCCTCCTCAAATGTAATAAGCTTTTTTAAAAAAAAATTATTTATCAGTTTTAGAGAGAGAGAGAGAAACTGAGAGAGAGAAGAGTCTCAAGCAGCTTCCTCACTGAGCATGGAGCCCCACCAGGGGCTCAGTCTCACACATGAGATCACAACTTAAGCTGAAACCATGAGTCTGACGTTTAACCAACTGAGCCACTGAGGCGCCTCATTTGTAATAAACTCTTACCTTTAAAATAGTTTTAGATTCACAGACAAGTTGCAATAATATTACAGAGAGTACCTGTATGCTCATGGACGGGACATATTCCCTTAGTATTACTATGGTACATTTGTCATAACTAGTGAACCAGTATCAATGTGTTGTCATCTACAGTTCACATTTTAGTTGGATTCTCTAAGTTTTTACCTATTGTCCCAGAATACCATCCAGAATACCATATTACCTTTAGTTGTTATGTTTCCTTAGGATTCGTTAGAGTGTGGAAATTTCTCAGACTTCCCTCATTTGTGGTGACCTTGACCATTTTCAGGAGTACTATGTATATATTTTATGGAATGTCTTTCAGTTTTGGTTGATTTTATAATTTTTCTCATGGTTATGTAGTGGCTATGGGTTTGAGGGATGAAGACCACAGAGTTTAAGTACTATTCTAAACAATTTATATCGAGGGTATAGGCTATGCTATCAACATTACTTATCACAGCTGATATTGACCTTTATTATTACCATTCTGGGATAGTGTTTGCAAGGTTATTCAACTGTGAAACTATTGCTCTTTTAAAAGAAAGTCACTTTGCTCATTTGACATTTAAGGAACAAGAGTTATGTTTCCTGTCCTGGAGGGGTATTATCTTCAAAAAATTTTTGGAATTCTTTTATGCAGGAAATTTCTCATTTGTCCCTTATTTGTTTTTCAATTAATCATTTATTTCAGTATGGTCTAAAAGGTATTTATCTTATATTTTGGCTTATAATCCAACACTATATAATTTTCTTTGTTGTTGAGATTATTCTAGCTTTGGAGCTCTCGTTTCTGTGTCTCTTTGTTATACCTCCATTGTTGTGATATTTTGTTTGTTTTGTTTCCATTCCCTTACTTCCTGGAAGCAGAAGATTCTCCAGGCTTATCTTCTAAATCTCTAACCTTAACACTAGACTTAACAGTTTCTCCACGGTGAAATACAAATTTATTTTATTGAAGAATGTCATTAGAAACCCAAATCAGGAGGCAGCCCAGGTGGCTCAGTGGTTTAGCGCCACCTTCAGCCCAGGGCCTGATCCTGAGACCCTGGATGGAGTCCTAACATCACACTCCCTGCATGAGGCCTGCTTCTCCTTCTGCCTGTGTCTCTGCCTCTCTCTCTCTCTCTCTCTCTGTGGCTCTCATTAATAAATAAATAAAATCTGAAAGAAAGAAAGAAAGAAAGAAAAGAAGAAAGAAAAGAAGAAAGAAAAGACAGAAAAAAGAAACCTCCCTCCCTCACAAAACGAAAAGAAAGAATCCATCAAGAAAAAGCCAGCCCGCCATCCCTCCCGAAAGAACCAAAAAGAAAATATTAGTTCATGCTGAAGTTTCCGGGTTTTACGTGGTCTGACATGTCTCATTCTATCTATTGCCACTTGCTTATCTAACCTCCCTTTCAAACAGTGAGAAGTTTGGATTGTACCTTCTATCACCTATATATTTTTATTTTTCAATCCATATATATATATATATCCATATATATAATCCATATATATATAATCTATATGTATCTATTATCTATCATCTATCTATCTATCTATCTATCTATCTATCTATCTATCTATCATCTGTTATTGTTGTTTTACTGTCCTTTTCCTTACTTATCCCATGACTCTCTCAACTTAATCATAGGTACATGGAGGTGATCAGGTTTTAGTGAGACAACCATCTCTGGAGTTTCTTTTATCTGAGCAGTTTTGCCCAATTGAAAGTACTAACTTTGCAAACATCTACTTAGGAACACCTTACTTAATTCAGATGTTACTACAATAGGCATTATGGTAATATAATTTTTTTTTATAATCAGAGTTATAATCAGAGTCAAGTAATTTTTCCAATGACTTCTCGATTTCATCTTCTCCTTTGGTGGTAAAGATGTAGTTGCCTATTCCAACCCTATGAGCCCCAAAATTTCTGGACATTTTTCTCAAATTCCCTTCTCTTTTACTTGTAAATCAGTGGTTGCTTTCTGTGCTCATCCCTTTTTCTGTGATGACTTGACACATAATAATAATAATAATAGCAACAACCAGTATAACCCATAATAACCCACATATTTACAAATATTCTGTCTATAAGCCTCTTTGTGGAGCTATAATTTCATTAGACACATCAACTACCTTCAAAGATATCACACAAGAGTTTATTTGATGTTTCTCTACCACCTATTTAATAGTTCTTCTGTCCTTCTGTCCTTCCATATGTTTCTTCAACATCTGTTTTTCAGTACCTATATCTTACACAATGGAGATTTTCAAAGTTTAAAGAAAAATTTCTTTGAAATAACATTTTGGTAACTTTTTTCCCATTAATTATTTCTGTAAATCCCTTCTCAACATGCTATAATCATAAGAGATTAATTCTTTATAAAAGTAGACAATGAGAAAGTCAACTTACCTTCCATGTGGAGCACATGACTTACAGCGGAAAATTAAAAGGCTCACCTTGAGAATACATCAAGAGAAATAATTTTCTCAGGAGGAGCTAAATTTTCTTCAAGGCAAAAATAGAAAGAAAACATTAAGAGAAGTGATTGAGGATAAAGAGTGGGTGTTCCAGGGGTGCCTGGGTGGCTCAGTCGGTTAATCATTTGACTTTGGCTCAGGTCATGATCTCAAGATCCTGAGATAAAGCCCCACTTTGGGCTTCCTGCTCAACAGGGAGTCTACTTAGCCCTCTCCCATGGCCCCTCCCCCTGCTCATGCTCTCTCTCACTCCCTCAAATAAATGAAATCTTATTTTTTTAAATGAGTCTTATGTATAAGAACCTCAGTTCCAAAGGGAAATGTGAACAAGTCTATGAAAGCAGGAAAGATTGAAAGAGAGATTCTGATTAGAGTTTGTACAGAGAAGCAAGAAATAGATAACTCTATAGTGCATAGTGATGGATAATCTGACAGGCCTCACTCCCAATGATGACTTAGATAAGTGAAGATTTGATGCATTTTGAGCTAAACCAGACCAGAAACCAAATAACACAAAAATGTGGTATTTCTAGGCTTGCTGGTGTCCCCACTAAGAAAATGAAAGACTTACTACAACACTCAAAAACTAAATACATTGGGGAACTTTTTGCCCTAAATAGAAATGTGTTTTTCAGCATTTGACACATGATTTGTTCAAAAATATCTTTTAGATGAATAAATCTAGGGCAAAATTTTGATTAGAACATCAAAGATAATAACATTACTAGGGAGCAAAGAAGTATTGACCTTACTGTCAAGAAATTTGGTTTCTGATCTCAAAAGTGTAGTTTCCAGGCTTTCAAGCCTATAGTGAGAGACTATACTCTGCTGGAACTTTTGATAGTCTAAAAGCAAGCAGAAGAATTAGATTATTTACAAGCTTCTTTCTGTTATAAAAATTTTTCATTACTTTCCCTTTATCATTCATTCACAAGTGAATGGCTTTTCTTCCAGTTTTATATTTGTTATGTTTAGGAAATAAAATGGGAAAGAACTGAAAAATTGGCATCTTTTCCAACCTTTAATTTTCTGCTGTGCAATCCCCAGTCTATCATGGTGCTCTATACCACCAGCAGCAATTAACTTTGTGCTAACCAACCCCACCGTTAGTTTGGCATGGAAATACTCACCTACAGTGCTTCTAATTATTGATGGATTTTCCCTTTTTCAAAATGTCAGACACTGTTTATGTGTAATCATCTGGCTTACCACCTGTGGCTACTCTATCCACTAGTACAAATATGGACAGTCACAAATCTCCCTCATTTCATTTGAATCTGAGTCTCATGAATTCTTCTTGTGTCTCTACAATATTTAAATTATGTTTCCTAATTATCTCAATGAATTATACATCTGGTTGTGATTACTTAGCCTAGGAGGATGCTGCCTGATTGGTGATTATATAGCAATTTTATATTTTTCCATTGATTATGTTAATTTCCTTTATATTATATTGGATTATTGTACTGAGTGAAAAATTACTAGCACCTGCCTCTCATATCATGAAAAATACTTTGCAAATATATTTGACCTAGAAAGCTTATTTTGCTTGTAGATTTTATATACAACAGTTTTAAAAGATATATTTTTTCATAACAAAATTGTTTTGTCCTTTGGCATTTTTCTTCTGTGTAATTTGGTGTATGTATAATTTTAGGTAATGATGCTCAGAGAAGAGGAAAATATTCTGTGTAGGGTAAATAAGTCCTTTAGAACTATATCTTTTGTCTTTTGTATTTTTACTGATACACAACTGTTACACTCTTGTTTCCTTCTTCTTAGTTTTAAATTATTATGTTCCATTATTTTTGTTATCTTTTCACTGACCTTTAAAGTAAATAATTATAACAATATCCTAAAAATGAAATACTGTATCTACTATACTCAACAAGTACTTTTCATGTGTTAGTTCATTCATCCTTTTTTTCTTCTTTAAATAAAAAATGTTCATGAAGCTTTTTCTATTTTTTTTAAAGATTTTTATTTATTTATTCATGAGACAGAGAGAGAGAGAGAGAGAGAGGCAAAGACACAGACAGAGGGAGAAGCAGGTTCCATGCAGGGAGCCTGATGTGGGACTCGATCCCAGAACTCCAGGATCATGTCCGGGGCTGAAGGCAGGCACTACACCACTGAGCCACCCAGGGATCCCCGAAGCTTTTAAGTTTAATCCAGTCCCTTTTTATATTGTTTTTGTAGCATAAAAGCCCATGCTTTGAAGACAGGCTGTATATCAACTACAAGTTTTGTCTAAAAGGTAAAATATTCATTATTTGTTTCCAATGATATTTTCAGGTAAAAGTGCACCTAGATATAATTACCTCTTTAAAATATTCAGCAACAAATGTCAAAGTTTAATTTTATGAGATAAATACTGTCACATGTAGACTTATGTCTTTGACCAATACTGGGAACTGATTTGCTGGCAGTGTTTCCTTGTCTTCTAATTCCCCCTTGTTTCTGTCACTGCCTTTCTTTTTAAGCTCCATTCTTCTGCCCAACCCCAAGACTAAATAATTTAAGGCTTGGGCATGCACCAGTTTCTAAATAATGTTTCTCGAAGCTTTAGGGAAAATCTGAATTAAAAAAAAAACTCTAATGTTAATTTAGAATAAATTGTGGAGTCTACTCAGACCTACTGAATCAGAATATTTGTAGAGGATGCCCAGAAATTTGCATCTTTATGAAGTATCACATGTGCTTCCTAGGCATAGTAAATTTTGAGAACAACTATCATTTTTTTTTAATTTTTTTTTGAGAACCACTATTCTATGGTAAATAATTTATGAGGAGACACTGTAAAGCACTTTTACCATAGAATCACTGTTCTCTGCTTGCTTGTAGAATATATGAAGAGAAAGTGTAAAACAATCACACATTTTTGGATTTTCCTTATCTTTGTGTTAGTTGTTCAGCTCATTCTCATCTTGTGATTATAGTCCAATATACTCCTTACTCTTTGTCTCAGACCTGGTTTCTAATTATATCCCAGATCTGATGAATAGAATGTTTGTAAAAGTTAATGTTTGAATCTGATATTTGATTGTCTATTGTTTTTTCTACTCATCTAAGATGGGAGCCAGCTTACTCTGTCTCTATTACTAGTAAGATTATTTTTGTTCCTGTTTTTCTTTTTGGCAAGATTTATCTGGCTCTCTTTGGGTACTATGTATGGTTCACTATCATTTACTATATTCCTGTGTTGGGGCATATAATGATCTAAGTTTATGATTTTAAAAAAATCTATTTTTTTTTTGCTAACCACCCTATATTTATTATTATATGCCCCAAAGTATAACATGAGCTTCTCCAATACAATATTGTCAACTACAACCATTAGTTTTACAATTTTTCCTCAGAACTTACCCATTTTACTTTTTATTTTTAAATTTATTTATTTATGTAATCTCTACACTCAACATGGGGTTCTAACTCATGATCCTGAGAACAAGAGTCATACACTTTTCTGACTGAGACAGCCAAGTGCCACAGAATTTATTCATTTTAAAACTGAAAGTTTGTTTCCTTTGGACATCTCTCCATTTACTCCCACTCCAGCCCCTTGTAAACAGCACTATACTGTTTCTATTAGTTTGGCTTATTTAGATTCCACAAATGTAAGACCATACAGTATTTGTCTTTCTCTGTCTGACTAGTTTCACTTCACATAATACCTTTAAGGTCCATCTATGTTGCAATGGCAAGATTTCCTTCTGTTTCATGGTTGAGTGAGTTATATATATATTCTTTTCCCCTGGATCATATGGTAGTTCTATTTACAATTTCTTGAGGAACCTTCAAACTGTTTTCCAAAATAACTATAGCAGTTTACCTTCCTATAAAGAGTATGAAAGTGTTCCCTTTCTCAATATTCTTGCCATAATTTCTTACTTTTTATCTCTTTGACAATAGACACTCTAATATATATGAGGTCATCTCTAATATATATGAGGTGGTTTTGATTTGCATTTCTGTGGTGATTACTGATACTGAACATCTTTTAATTTACCTATTATTTATTTGTACATCTTCTTTGGAAAAATATCTGTTTAGTTTCTTTGCCCATATTAATTAATCCCTTAGATGGTATATGGTGTGCAAATATTTTCTATCATTCTGTAAGTTGCCATTTCACTTTTGGTGATTTCCTTTGCTGTTTAGAAGCTCTTTACTTTGGTGTAGTCTCACTTGTTTATTTTTGCTTATGTTGTTTTGGATCAGGTCATGATCTCTGGGTCCTGGGATTAAGCCTCAATTGGCTCCCCTTTGAATGAGGAACCTGCTTCTCCTTCTCTCTCTGTTCTCTCCTTCTCTCTCTCTCTCTCTCCTGATTTCTCTCAAATAATACATAAAATCCTTAAAAAAAAGTCAACCACTTTTTTGGGGCACCTGGGTGGTTCAGTCAGTTCAGCATCTGCTTCAGCTCAGATCATGATCCCCGGTTGGGATGGAGCCCCTTGTCAGGGTGCCTGCTCAGTGGGGATTTTGTTTCTCCTCTCCCTCTGCTCCTCCCCCTGCTCACTTTCTCTTGTGTGCACACACATGTGTGCACTCTCTCTCAAAGAAATAAATGAAGCCTTAAAAAAAAAAAAAGGTCAACCACTTTTTCTTTATATTAGCAATGAATAAGTGAAAAAACATAATACCTATTACCTTAGCATCCATAAAATGAATATATCTAACAAAATGTATACAATTTGCATATGAGAAAAAATGATAAAACTCCAATCAACAAAATCAAATAAAAACTAAATAAGTGGAGAAATTTTCCTTGTTTATTGATAGGAATACCCAATATTGACTCTCTAGAAAATGTATCTAGTACTTGAGAAGTACTTGAGGAATTTGCTGACTGTAATGGACATATTATAAATATTTCCCTATTTATTTCAGAGAGTGTGTGCATATGAGTAGGGGGAGGGGCAGAGGGACAAAGAATCTTGAAGCAGACTCCCTGCTAAGTGCGCAGCCAGATGCAGGGCTTGACTCAGGACCCCAGAGATCATGACCTGAGCTGAAATCAAGAGTCTGCTGCTTAACTAATTGAGCCACCCAGGCACTCCTATAATGGTTATATTATAAACCCATACATTGTATAGTACCAGTTTCTTTCAGTTAACAACCAGATTCAACTAATATTAATTTACTACCTCTTGTGCACCAGGGATCGTGTTACATGATGGGAATACAACAGTGAAGAAAAGAAAAAAAAATCCTACTCTCCATTAATAAATGTACTAGTCTTCATGGGGGAGACAGACTTTTAAACAAATAATTGTATAAAGTCAAAACATCAGCTAATGTTAAGTTTTATAAAGAGTGATACAAATAAATATAATAAGTGTGAAAAAGACAGTGTTATTTTATATAGTGTGGTCATGGAAGCACCTCAGATACTAGAACTACTTAACAGTTTATTAAACAATACCCAAGGAAAGTGACAAGTGTCTTGTGAATATCTGGGGAAAAGAGAATCACAGAATAAAAAACAATTGATTAGGCCCTAAGGCAAGTATGAGAGGCATGCCCAAGGAATAAAGAGGAGGCCAGTAAAATTGAACAAACAATATGGAGAGCAGTAAGAGATGGTATTATAACCATAGCCAGGGACTGTATCATAAGTAACAATATAGGCCATGATGATTTCTTTGGGGTTCTACTGCATGAGATGGGGAGTAAAGTTAAGATCTTTATGCAGCTGCCTTGAGTTTCAGTTTTAAAGGATGTCTCTGGTCATAGTATAAAAAAGTCTCAGTGCAGGGGATCACTTATGAGATTATTTGAACAATATGTGGAAAGTATCATGATGTCAGAATATAGGTAAAAGAGGTTAAAATAATTTGCTTTCCTGATACATTCTGAAGAAGAGTAATACATTTATTAGGGGATTATTATTTTTTTTAATTTTTTTTATGATAGTCACAGAGAGAGAGAGAGAAAGAGAGGCAGAGATATAGGCAGAGGGAGAAGCAGGCTCCATGCACCGGGAGCCCGACGTGGGATTCGATCCCAGGTCTCCAGGATCATGCCCTGGGCCAAAGGCAGGCGCCAAACCGCTGTGCCACCCAGGGATCCCTTATTAGGGGATTATAATTGTTGTATAGTAGAAAGAAGTCAAAAGGTTACTACCAAAGTTTTTGAACTGAGTAACTGAAAGAATTATTGTTGTCATAATCATTGTTAATTAGATGAGAAATAGGGAAAAAAGCAAAAGGTATGAAAGTAATGGACAAGAAATAAGAATTGTCTTTGGAAACATTAATTTTGTGTGGCTTATTAGATATTTGGTGGGAATGCTTGTTGGGTAGGCAATGCAAATATTCACTTTTTAAAAGATTTATTTATTTACCTTATTTAATTAATTAATTAATTAATTTATTTATTTATTTATTTACCTTAGAGAGAGAGGCAGTCAGAGAGAGCACATGTGCAAGAGAGGAGAGGAGCAGAGGGCAAGGGAGAGATAGAATATCAAGCAGACTTCACATGAGTGTGGAGCTGATGTGGGGCTTGATCCCACAACCCTGAGATCATGACCTGAACCGAAACCAACAGTAGGATGCTTAACTGACTAAGCCACTCAGGAGCCCCTAAATATTCACATTTTAAAATTTATGGATTTTTTTCATATTTTATACTGCTGCTTCAGCGAACTAATCTTCCCGTTTAATGTAAAATAAAAATCTTATTTAGGCATGATCTTGACTGACCAGAGTACATGTTTTCTTATCTTGAATGTAAATTTATGACAGCATACTTTATGACTATTTTCTAGGTTACCAGGATGATGCTTATGTAACATTCAAGGCTTGCCACGAGAAGAGACACTGAAGAAATGGACAATGTGATGCTTTTATCCAGCTAAGGTAAGGGGAAAAAACTGGAATATTGCCCTTTCAGAAACTACTTACTCTATGATCAGTATTAGCTAAAAATATATATATATTTTTACCTCAAAATTAAAATATATATTTTAAAATTTATTTTCCATATATTTATTTCATCTTAAATGTATTTTAAATTAAAAAAAAACTTGGAATATCTCAGTGGCTGGAATTGAGTTGATTTTAGAATTAGAAGCATGATTCCTGTGTCTGCTCTTTAATATATATTTTCCCAGTAGACTAGGAATTAGGCTGAATCATGTTCCTACAGGGATATTAGAAATTCTTCTACCAAGTTCTTGGTGGAGGTTTTTATTATATTGTAGACATGCAAGGTGAGATCCGTCATTTCACAAAATAGTCTGGCAAGAAAGAAAAATGTTAGTTGATAATTCATATAGCATTCTAGGTAGCATCCTACTAGGATTATGATAGTGGCAACCCTCACCCCGCAAATGAAACTAATCATGGTTCCATTACTTCTGGCCACACCAACAAGAGATGGACATAAGCACTGACTTGGTGATATATCTGAAGAAAGGTACTGATCAGAATTCTCTTTTTATGAGCTCTTATTATAAGAAAGGTCCTTAGAATCCTTCTTAGTCAAATATAATTCCTTCAAGTTTATTTCATCCTCATATATCTATAGAAATGGGGCTATGAATGAGTATGGAGGGTTATAAATAGTAAACACCTTTGTGAAAAGTTATATCTTGGGAAGGATTCAGACAATTATAAAGGAGTTATTATAATTAATGGCATGTGCTGCTTTTGAATACTTGTAAATCTCTATTTGTGAACTTTGTGACTTAAGGTTGGTTGATGAACCAGAAAACAAGTTTTAAAAATATTTCCATGTTGTTATTTCTCTTTTAATTGCCAGTGTCATATGACAGTATCTATTTTCACATTTTTCATTGCAAATACTCGGCATTTCAGAAACGTGCATTAATAGGTTTTCTGTATGGTAAGCTGGGAATATAGCCAAGATTTATTATACTGTTTTTCAACTCTAAATAACACACTGGGGCAGCCTGGGTGGCTCATCGGTTTAGCGCCGCCTTCAGCTCAGAGTGTGATCCTGGAGACCCAGACGGCGTCTCCAGTCGGGCTCCCTGCATGGAGCCTGCTTCTCCCTCTGCCTGTGTCTCTGCCCCTCTCTCACACACTCTGTCTCTCTTATGAATAAACAAATAAAATATTTTTAAAAATAATAAATAAAAATAAAAAGACAACACACTGACATCTAAGCAAACTTCTTGTATATCTAGGTCTTCTTTAATTATCAGGGATGATTTTTTCCTAAGCATTGCTTTCAGCCTCTCAGATATTAAAATAAGATGTAGGTAAATAAAGCCCTCAAATTCATGATTTTTTTGCTCTAATGATACTATTTTATTTTTTATAGCTCAAATTATAGTCATTTGAGTAGAATACATGTAATATGTAATAGGCACTTATAAATGGCCTTCTAGATTACTAACATATTAAATTAGATTTGAAAACTTAGGTTATTATGTGGGTTGTTACTTCTACATGATACTAAGAAAGACTCCAGAACATATCTAAGTGCCGATCTTTAGTTAAAACTATGTCCTTATCCAGAGAACATCTGCTCTAACAAGTGTGTCTTTTAGACCATTAACATAGACAATGATTAATATGACATTGTAAATGATTTAGCAGGTGGAAAATATTAAGTTGCTTAACTGGATTTAACTCAATCGTATAAATAAAAAACTATGGATAGGATTCCTTAATGACTTTCTAGTAATTGTGCTAAATTACTAATATAACATTTGCCATTTTTCATATTAAATTCATGTGTAAAAGCATGACCATTTACTACTTTTAAAAAATCTCTCTTAAAAAAAATCTCTCTTAGATTTAGTGTTAGACCCATGTATTTCTTCCTGCAAAATAAAAAATCATTACACCACTTCATATTTCCTTGCTTTCAAAATGAACAAAGTGTAATAGATCAACCTAAAATGTTATTTGCTGCTAAATTTCATATGAAGTACTCAAAATTTTGTTAGAACATCTTATTATTATTTTTAGTATTTTGATTTATCCTATGGGGTATAATTGTTTTTATAATATAAAGTCATAAAACTAATATATCCTTTTTTAAAATGATTTTATTTATTTATTTGACACACAGAGAAAGTGAAAGAGCAATGCAGGGGGAGTGACAGAGGGAGAGGGAGAAGCAGACTCCCCTCTAAGCAGGGAACCCAACTTAGGGCTTGATCCCAGTACTCTAGGATCATAACCTTGAGGCAAAGGCAGACACTTAACTGACTGAGCCACCCAGGCACCCCAAAATAATATTATTTAACATAAAATATAAATATATTGGGTTGCAAATAGGTAGAATGAGAATATATGTGTATTTGGGAATATATATGTATGCATATTTGTATTTATATTCAAAATACATATATATACAGTTTTGTATATTTAAAACTATATATATTGTATTTTATTTCTCTAAGCATATAACTATCTGTAGTTTATACTTTTTGACTCAGTTATTTGTGATATTTAACTTAATCTGTGCAACACCACTTTTATTCATTTTAATTCCATGTATTATATTGTTGTAATTATATATCTCAAAGCATGTTCATTGTACTCTTGATGGGTATGTGTGCGGTTATCAGTATTTTGCTATTAAGACCAATACTGCAACCAAAATTCTTATCCATTACTTACTTGTGCACCTATGTGAATTTTTCTGAGATATATATACCAAAGTGGAATTCTTGGAATGAAAGATATGTGCACTGTTATTCTTCCTACCTGTTGCCAAATTGCTCTCCTAGTTGGACATATCAATTAACAATCCAATTGATGGTATGAAATTTCACATTTTTACAGCCTCATCAATGCCTAGTAGTATTGTTTCCTTCCTTTTCACCACTTATGGCCTTCTTCTATCCATCCCTCTCTTACTACCATCTTTTTATTTATCTTGTTCGGCCTTTATTAAATCATACTATTCTTGTGAATGAATGTGAAAACATATCTCATTGCAGTTTTAATTTTTACTCCTTAATCCATAGTTAAAGTATCTTTTAAATTAATTTTTCTCCTCTGCTAAATACTTGTTCACATGTCTTTTGTCCTTTGTTATACTGAGATTTGGGTTGATTTTGTATGGATTTGTAAAAGGGTCTTTTTTCTATTTTGTATATTATGTTCAGTTTTACATAGGAAATGCATTTCCTTAAATGTTGACTTATATTGCTTGTTTTATACTGTCCTTTTCATGTAGAAGTTTTTATTTTAAATATAGTAAGATTCATTATTTTTTTGTTCATATAGTTACTACATTTCACCTTGTTTCAATACATTCCTCTATCCTGGAGGTCTACAGAGAGCCCCTATTTAAAAATATATTTTAATGCATTTTACACATCAGTTTTAGGGTTTTGTAATACATTTCAGAGTTGCTAAGCCCACAGTATTTTTGTAACAGAAAGTCTTGGAATCTATGGTATAAAAATCTTCATTATAAATCATTTCTGACTGTTAAGGAATGTGTTAAGTCTTTTACTTTAGAGAAAAACATCAGAGCTTTATAATTTGATAATATTACATGTATTTTTCATCTATATGTATAATTCATAGTACTAAAGAAATATATATCAATTAAAAATATTTTTCTTACCAAAGCATAAGAATTTGGTTGAAACATTGCATTTTATTAGCAATTCTCATTTTTTAAATAAAGATTTTTATCTCACATTCTGATAAAGTATTATAGATTTCTCTTTTTTTTAAAGATTTTATTTATTCATGAGGCATAGAGAGAGAGAGAGAGGCAGAGACACGGGCAGAGGGAGAAGCAGGTTCCATACAGGGAGCCCGATGTGGGACTGGATTCCGGGACTCCAGGATCACAACCTGAACCGAAGGCAAGTCACTCCACCGCTGAGCCACGTAGGCATCCAAGAGTATTATAGATTTCAAATCAGTGTTAGTTCTCAAGGCTTAAAATATTTACCAGTTGATTAAGTTCTATTTTGAGTATTATTTTCTTTCTAGATTAAATAGAGAACACATAAAAACATGGGTTTTTTTTTACTATTTTTGTTGTTTGCAAATTATTGAAACAAGTGGAATATTCACTGAATATAATTTAATTTGCTTAAACAAGAAGAATGTAGAAATAATTAATCATAAGTGTACTACAAAACCTACAGTTTTCAATACATCACTCTTAATTACAGATAATTTCTCAAATGGTACGTATATTCATTTTTATAGAGTTCTAAAGGAAAAAATAAAACTAAAAATTTACAATTCTCTATAAAATGTTTACTGAAGTAAAGAAATATATCATTGTATAAATTCATTTATATATATATTTTAGATATGTGTCTAATTTACATTAATGATTCCAAAGCCTAAACATGATATTTATATGTAAATGTATGAATTTCCATTGAGTTCTTTAGAGTAAAAGTCTAAGAGCTTTAGAAAAGATTGCAAACTGAGAGGCTATCGTAGTAACTTAATGGAAAAGTAATCTTGTATTAGTGGTTCAGTATTTTTTCCATGCTTAAGGATTTAGTCCTGAGAATAATCAATATGCAAAATCAATGGAGGAAGTTTCAGTGTTCAAAACTTGAATGAGGGAGGCCTGGGTGGCTCAGTGGTTGAGCGTCTGCCTTCGGCTCAGGGCATGATCCTGGAGTCCTGAGATCGAATTCCACATCGGGCTCCCTGCAGGGAGCCTGCTTCTTCCTCTGCCTATATCTCTGCCTCTCTTTCTCTCTCTCTCTCTCTCTGAATAAATAAATCAAATCTTTAAAAAAATAAAAAATAAACTTGAATGAAAGGTTAGACAATTACAAGACTTGATGTTCTACTAAATACATTTTTAAAAAGTAATTATTTACTTAAAGTGTCCATAATCTGGTGCCTGGGTTCTCAGTCACTTGAAGGTCTGACTCTTGATTTCAGCTCAGATCTTGATCTACTGATATAGATATAGAGTCCCAGGAGAGCTCCCTGCTCTTCAGGTAGTCTGTTCCCCACCCCCCTACTGAAATAAGTAAATAAATCCTAAAAAAAAAAAGTATCTATAGTCAATTTAATTTTGGTGTAGGATTTGAAACACAAAAATATTGATTAATCTTAATCTTCATTATTAACAGTACATAAATGCATATATATAAAAGAACTTTATGAAACTTTGTTTATTCATTAATTATAAACCATTCATACACTTATTTTCAGAATAATAAACATTTATTAATCCACTATCCAATATAAGAATTAAAATATTGCTGATATTTATAGATACCTATACTCCTCCCCTAAGCTGCCAAGTGCACTACTTCTCCCAAAATGGTAAAGCACTACCAGGTTTAAATGTTGATCATTCCCCTTTCTTGTTTCTCAACAATCATCACATATTTATGCATGGTTATATAATATTTTAGTTATATATTTTTTTAGAGATATGGATTATGAAACAATATGTAATATATTTAGAGTTAGTTTTGTTCACCCAATATTTTTGTTCTTAAAGTTCAATCATGGTGTTGCATATCATTATAGACCTTTATTTTTACTGTTTTACCTATTTCATTCTTTGACTATACTATAGTTTATTCATATTCTGAAAATGAATGTTGTATGACTTTTAAGGTTTTTCTATCATGAGAAGTGGTGCTACGAAATTTCTCCCAAGATCTCTTTTTTCATGAAGTCAATTTGCCTTATATTAGTTTCATTATTTTTAAATCAAAAATTTTATGTTAACAAAATGATACAATCACATATTATTATAAGAAATAATTCATAGAAATTCTGTGTATTTTTCACTTTTTTACTATTTGTAATGATCAATATTTATTTAATTTTAGGTTTATATCAATGTCAATATGGAGTAAAAATATAATTTCACTTGCTACCTTAAAAAAAAAGCCCTAATGTTCTAACTGTAAAACAGATAAAATACAAGTAAAACATCTACAATATAACAGAGGACAATCTTAGGGTAGGCAGACATTTCTTAAGTTGGATACAAAAACACTTATCCAAAAAAGGAAACCTTTAAAGAATTGAATTTTATTAAAATTGATATCTGCTTAAATATTTAGGACAGTTAAAAAGGCTGAAATTACTGAGAAACAATTCGTGATACATACTGACTTAGGTCTTCTATATAGAACCCATAAATAATTACTATCAATTATTATAAAAAGACATGCATAAAATTAAAAATATGATAAAAATACTTGGACATGACATGAAAAGTATTCAAATGGCTAACAAATATATAATAATATATCCTAATTACAAGGGTTAATTCAAATTTAAATCTAATCTATTATGATATACCATGAGTGCCTACCAGAATGACTAAATGATTTTTTCATCTAAATACCAAGTGTTTTCAAGAATATAATTTGTGGAGCACCTGGGTGGCTCAGTCAGTTGTGTCTCACTCTTGTTTTGGGCTCTGGTAATGATCTCAGGGTCATGGAATGAAGCCTAGCATTGGACTCCATGCTCAGTGTGGAGTCTACTTGTCCCTCTCCCTTCTGTAGCTTTTATGTTCTCTCTCTCTCTAAAATAAATAAATAAAATATGTAATTTGTAATCACATATATGCTGTTACTAGAGTGTGAATGGAGATGTTCATTTTGGAAGTACTGACTAAGGGTCAGCATACATATGTATCAGCAGAAATTCCTCTTCTGGTTATATATATAAGAGTAATGTGTACAATGTGCAATTTTAGACATGCACAAAATGTATTTGAGGGCATTATTAGTAATAGCTACTACAACTCAAATGTATATCTCTGCAAACATGCATAAAATGGGTATACTTATACAACGACCTATTAAATAGCCATAAAAATAAACATGTTAGAGTTATGCAAAACAGTGGAGTGAATCTCACAAACATAATAATGAAAGAAATTAGGAAAACACAAAAGTACTTGTGCAGTGATGACATTATTCAAAGTTCAAAAGGAAGCAAAATGAAATGACTATTACAAATCAGGATAATAGTTGCCTTTATGGAGGGGGACAGGGATAATAATTGGAAGAGACCAGGACGGGTCTTCTGGGTTGCAATTACTTTTTCTATTTGTTGACCTTTGACAGTTGTAGTTACAAAGATGCGATTATGTTGTGGTAATCCACTGACCTGTATAGTTAATGAGTTGTGCACATTTCTCTTTGTATTCCATCCTTCAAAAGCATTTAGTAATGTTATAAACATTTTATAGATTGTCCTCATTCATGCATGTAAGACCTATAATTTTCTTTTCTTTTTTTTTAAGATTTATTTATTCATGAGAGACACAGAGAGAGAGAGGCAGAGACATAGGCAGAGGGGGAAGCAGGCTCCTCACAGGGAGCCCATTGTGGGACTCGATCCTGGATCCTAGAATCACGCCCTGAACCAAAGGCAGATGCTCAACTGCTGAGCCACCCAGGCGTCTCAAACCCATAATTTTCAACTTTAAGTAAAATGACAATTTTTATTTATGAAGAATCTATAATAATATGTAATCACACAAACAATAAATAAGTCATAATGATGAATACTATCCTGTTTATATTCAGCTGATTTATTTTAAAAAGTTAATTGCCTATCTTGTCATCTTCATTTGCATTTGTCTGATTATTGATAATATTAAGAATGTCTTTATTCATCTACTTCACAATTTCATCATCTAATATTCTAGATATTTAGAGCATTATGTAAATAGCATGTGCTTGGGTTTATATATGTCTATCTGTCTGTCTATGCATTTATCTGTATCTACTATTTGAAGTTCACAAAGGATGCCTCATTTTTTTATTTTAATATGTGAATATTAATGTTTTTGCTATATTTAAAATTAGCTTTACTACCAGAAATGTTTCTTTATTGGCAAACAATGTTTTCTCTTAAAAGAGTTCAGCTCAGAGTTGTAGACAACAGTAATAATTATGATTGGAAAGTACCAGGAGATTCTAGCATGCATTAGTAAATATTTTCATAATATAAACAAGTTTCACAAAACAAATTTCATAACGTATGTAATACATCATAAAATAGAATAACCAATCAAATATTGCAAATGCAACTTCAGACAAATGATATGTGAGGTTAACAGAAAGCTCTCACTACTATTTTATTTAGCATATAATCCAAGCCAACCAATTTGATAAGGTGCTTCAATTCCCCTTGTCTCTCCAACTGAACAGGCTGTAAATCAGCACAAGCTGATCACAAAGTGATTTCATTTGTTTGAGAAAAAATACTACTAAGCCCACTAGCTTAGGGTGGACAGTAGGCAAAGCAAAGAGATAAATAAATGAATCCATTGAAAAGAATAAAATAAAAGTTTTACCAGCTACATGGGTTATTTCCAACTTATAGATCTGAAATGCAGGCTTTTGGTTGATCTTGATTTGTTGTTTCTCTGAATCATTTAACTGGCAATGAGATGGAATGTATTTAAGAGGAGGATGTTGAGAAACTGATCCCTACCTTGGCAGAAACGTTGCTTTGAATATTAATTACTCCTACTTTGGATGTGCTGGAAATACATAACAATACGTGTAGAAATATAGGCTCTGTGAGAAATGGTTAACAGTTTTAATAAAGAGAAAAAAGAAATTTCTTAGAAATCATCCCTTGGTCCCTCATAAAAATTTCCTTTCTAATAAAGGAAGTCCATATAGAAGTCCACGTGCATGCTATTTACATAATGCTCTAAATAGCTAGAATATTAGGTGATGAAATTGTGAAGTAAATGAATAAAGACATTCTTAATATTATCAATAATCAGACAAATGCAAAAATCAGAAAAACAAAATCAGAAAAGGTTTTGAAAAAAATGGAATTGGGAAAAAAAGGGCCACAATAAGCAGTATGATGACCACTACAAGAAATATAAGCAACTCTAATGTAGTATTAATTATGATATTAATCATTAAGAAGCATTGGGCCAATCACCATCTACCTAATGAAGCAGGTGATTAGTTTCTAGCAGCTATGCCATTTATGTTTTTAGAGAAAAAAAAAAAAAAGGAGAAGAAATAGAGAAAACAAAGCTACAGTTCCAGAGCATCTATCAGGCAGATTTATAAGATCTGGGATAATTGTGCCCAGACCTAGAAAAGAATCTCCATGATTATTGACTTTATTTTACTTATTTATTTTAAGATATTTATTTATTTATTTATTTATTTATTTATTTATTTATTTATGACACAGAGAGATGGGGAGAGAGAGAGAGAGAGGCAGATACACAGGCAGAGGGAGAAGCAGGCTCCACGCGGGAGCCCGCCATGGTACTCAATCCCGGGTCTCCAGGATCACACCCTGGGCCGAAGGTGTCACTAAACCGTTGGGCCACCCAGGCTGCCCTTGACTTTAATTTTAAAAAGTGTGCTGATAAGTCTTTTTATTGGTACCAGGAGTGATAGCTATAAGAAATATAACCAGAAAAAAAAAAAACAAAAAAAAATAAAATTAAATTAAAAAAAATTAAAAAAAAAAAAGAAATATAACCATAAATAAAGGATTTTTTCAGCTCCTGAATGCAACAGCTGCCCATAAGAAAGATAAAATCTCTTTTAAATTAGATATATGAAGCATGGCAGCATTGATGGCCAGCACCTAGTATAAATTGCATAACAACTAGATCTTTGGAAAAAATATGAGGCTGTCAAATCGTAACTAAATTAGATGATTGGATGGAAATATAAGCCTTAAACTAAGCCAGTATTCCTAAGATCATGACAAATAGGAAAATTCTAATAGATTATGATCACATTAAATCTCTAATAGAGGGGATCCCTGGGTGGCTCAGTGGTTTAGTGCCTGCCTTCCACCCAGGGTGTGATCCTGGAGTCTCAGGATCAAGTCCTACATCGGGCTCCCTGCATGGAGCCTGCTTCTCCCTCTGCCTGTGTCTCTGTGTCTCTCTTTCTCAATCTCTGTCTCTTATGAATAAATAAATAAAATCTAAATAAATAAATAAATAAATAAATAAATAAATAAATCTAATACATGAAAGAAAAATTAATACCAAGTAGTATTTCTTTTAGGAATGTAATGTTGGTTTTATATTCAAAAATTAATAAATTTGGTCTACCTGGAACTTTGATCTAGGTAATGAGAATACTCACACAATGGATAAACATCATGATAAACAGAGGAATGGCCACGAGTACAAATGAATTTTACTTATAAGGCATTTAAAGCTTATTTATGATGAATCATATTTGACAAATATATTGTATTGATTATGTAGACTGGTGAATGCTGTCTAGACCTGCATTTAAGTTTAGTTCTGAAAGTCAATAATTCAGTTACTTGCACTACGTCAATTTAAAAACTCTTATTGTGAAACAAAGAGAGTATTCAACATTCTTGATTGTGTAGTGATGGGGTTAGAGTAAGCTTACCACCTGATATGCACATATTCATTAACTGTGTGAAGTCAGAATTGTTAGCTTTGTTATTATTATTGGAATAATAGAGCATTTTTCACATACTCATATTAATGCCAACCATCAATTATTTGACTTACAATATTTTTCTATTTTATTTATTGTTGGAAATAGATATGCATAGATAGCATTCAGACATTACCAACTTTCAAGATCTTTATTTAACAGTTACATAATGAAGTATAGAAATGAGTTATCAATAATACAGATCAGGATCCAAAAGTAATTACTTTTGATTTTCTTTCTTTCTTCTCCCCCACAAGTGAAATCTATCAAATATTTGTTTATTTATTTATTTATTTTTAATAATAAATTTATTTCTATTGGTGTTCAATTTACCAACATACAGAATAACACCCAGTGCTCATCCCGTCAAGTACTTGTTACACCTCATAAAACACTTTCATATAAGTATAAAATAAACAGAAACTACTATTTAGATATCATATTCTTCCTTATAGAAGCAGATCATTCTGCTGACACTGCATTCTCAAAAACCAATGAAGGACTCTCATGGCATTCCTATTTAAGTTTGTGAGTGTGTATGTGCATAGCTAGAATGGAAATGAAGCACATAATTAAAAATAAAAAGAATTCTAGGAACTTGAAAGATAAATCAAAAAGAAAAAGATGCTTTTAAAATGATACTAAGACAACTCAGAATTTTAGCTTCACTTATTATATGTTTCCCAAACTTTGATTAGCAGGACTATGTTAGAAATTTATATTCTTCCTGGTCCAAATTCATTTTCAAACCATTGAGTCATTTGGGAGTAATAATTCCTGTGTCTTTCATGAGCCTCCAAGTGACAATACTTCACAACACAGATTGAGAACTACTCTTCTTTCCTGATATTAGAAAACCTGTCTCTGTTTTCGAGACGAATGTTTTAGTGCTCAAATAGCTGAATTCAAAGAATGAAATTGACAGCAAAACCATTATCCGTTAACCGTTAACCGTTAGGAAGAGTCATTTTCAGCTCAACATTATTAAAATTTGAGTAGAGGGGCAGTCCGCTGGCTCAGCAGTTTAGCACTGCCTTCAGCCCAGGGCGTGATCCTGGAGATCCGGAATCGAGTCCCAAGTCGGGGTCCCTGCATGGAGCCTGCTTCTCTCTCTGCCTGTGTCTCTGCCTGTCTCTCTGTGCCTCATGAATAAATAAATAAAATCTTTAAAAAAATTTGAATAGAGATCCTGTATATGATGTTTTAATTGCAAATAAACTTCTCATAAATAGAAGAATAAGGAAGACTCGCTGGCATTTGAATTTTATGAAAAAATATGTGGAATACATAGATTTCTATATAATGCTATTGTATGACTTGTAGCACTGAGCCAGAAAATAAGATGTAATGATTGAGGTGACACAAAAATATCTCTATTGTGATCAAACTTTCTAGAGTATGGTTGAGATGGAGTTGCCAAATATTATCATGTTTAAACATGCAACTTGGAATTCTAGATGCAAATAGAAAACAGTGAAAATGTTTTTTAAAAGTGTAGAAGGGGTATTCTAGTAATAACACTGCATAATAATGTACACAGTAATTAGTAACTTACAATCACAAGTCTCATTTTATTATTACTCATGGTTTTGCATATAAAGATTTGAGCAAAAATTCATCTACATTTCTGCCAGAAGCTCTCATGCAGTTAATCAGGTAGTATTTGGAGCTGAAATGGCAGAGACTTTGATTGGATGGATGTATGCAGGCTGGGCATTTCTCTCTTTGTATTGTCTTAATTCTTCTCCATGGATTCTCTTCTTTTTGCTGTTTTGGATTTTCTTATAGCATAACTTCTCATGAGTGAGATTACTTACACCAAGAGTCAGGAAAGTATAGCACAAGGAGGATTGCCAGATGAAAAATAAGATACAGTTAAATCAAATTTCAGATAAATATGAATAACTTTTTTGTATAGTCTAGACAATATTTGGGATCAAATAACACTTTAAATAAAAAGGTATTTGTTGTTTATCTGAAATTCAAATATAACTAGGCATCCCATATTTTTATTTACTACATCCGGTAACCATGGACCAAATCTGGATGGTCTTCTATTTTTGTAAATACAATTTAAGTGGGACTCAGTTCAGCCAAATCATTTAGGTATTGTGTATGGAAGCTTTAGGACTGCAAGAGCAAAGTTGAATAGTTGCAGCAGAGACCACATGCCTGGCAAAGTCTAAAATATTTACTATTTGACCTTTTACAGAACAAGGTTTGCCTGTCTCTGCCTTGTAAGGCAGATTTCCAGTAAGAAAGGTCAAAGCTATATCTGCTTTCATAACTAAACCTGGGAGGTCTCATAGCTCATTTCTGGCATAGTCATAGCTGCCAAGACTAAGGTGAGAGGAATTAAACTTCAGTTTGCAAAAGGAAGAGGGAAGTTTCCAGAAAAAAACATGACAGTAAATATTTTGCAGTCCCATCTTAGAAAATACAAACTTCTACCTACTAATTTGTGATTCATTATCTTAAGACAGCATTCTGAAAACAAATGGGGCAACTCACGAACAAGAAAAGTGATTTCTTTTTCCTTGAGAATTATATTTTTTCAGTAATCTCTACACCCAATGTGGAGCTTGAAATCACAACCTTGAGATCAAGAGTTACATGCTCTACCAACTGAGCCAGCCAGGCACCCTCAAAAAAGTGATTGCGTTTGAGTTTTCTACCATGAAATTTTGAAGATATTTGGATTAGAGATATTTCTGATATAACTCATTGAAAATAAAATAAAATAGAGTATTGCTTTTTAAATAAAGCCTCAACTTAAATTCACTTTGGGCAATTTTACTTTAAAAGTAGAGAAAAGAAAGACATTCCCACAGTCTTAGTGAAAATGTCATATTTTCACTAATATGTTTCCTGACACTTCTAATTTGCCTACCTAAGGAACACTAGTCATATCTTAAGGTACTAAATAATTTAGCTTGGACTTGATTCAGAATGTTTAAAATAAATTTCAAAAATAATATTTTATCTTTTTATATTTTTCTAAAGTAATATGTATACATTTAATATAAATTTAACCTCCCTTTAATCAAGTTTAGGTGTTCACAAACCAACAATATGTTGAACTGCAGAGAGTATTAAAGTAACTATAAGAGAATTTAGTTGGCTTATAAAACCAATGCAGATGTTAAGTTATAACATTTTAAATCATACAACAATATTGTTTCCATATGGATGTTTAATGCTTTAACTTAATCCAGATGCTTTTTCATTATTTTTAATCTTCATGTAAACTCTGAATACTGTGTATCTAAGACAAATATTCACATTAATTATATAAAGTGATCTTATTGTAATGTTTGATAAATACTTCCACATAGAATAGGTTAAGAACTGCCATGCCATTGAAATAATACAGAACTTGATGCATTTCTATATCATGTGATTAACAGTAAAAATTCTAAATAATTCATGCCCAATTTTAAACATGTAGCCTATCCACTCAACACAATGCATGCTATTTACTTATCCTATATTTTTAAGTTAGTAATGAACATGGTAAGAAAAATAATCAGAAGTATCATAATTTGTAACCAAGAGCTCATGTTATTAACAATAGAAAAAAGAAAGATGCAGATGTATGTGATTATCATTTTGATTCCCCAAAGCAACTATACTAACTAATTATATGGAAAAGTATTCATTATCTTCAAATAAAACATAAGCATCTACATTGTACACTGCTCCATGTCAGTTGATTCACTTATCTATATGTTTAGGATGGAAAACATCCTAAAAAGTAAAGATTCCAGTATCCTATCAATTACTCAACAAGTGCGTATAAGTAATATCTCCCTCAGAAATGTTACTAAAACTCCAAGACAGATTAATTTTCTAGATACCTACAATTTTAAATTTTAATCCTATTTACTTCTAAGAAATACAGAGTTATGTTCAAGATTTTCACTTTTTTAATCTCTTTTTTGACCATGTAGAGATTAAGTGCTACAAACATTCAAAAGATGGTATCACTGTTCTTATAGTATGTGATGATAATATATAAGTACTTGGGGCACCTAGGTGGCACAGTTGGTTAAGTGGCCAACTGTTGGTTTTGGCTCAGGTCATGATCTCAGAATCATGATCTCAGGGTCATGAGATTAGCCCCATGTGGAGCCCTGGGTCAGGCTCTGAGCTCAGCATAGAGTCAGCTTAAGTTTCTCCCTCCCCTTCTGCCCTTTCCCTGCTCACACCTCGCTCTCTCCTCTCTCAAATAAAAAACAAATATTTTTTAAAAATAATAAAATATTAGATAACTACCATTATTCTGTATAAGTAATATGCTATAAATTTATATGTCATTAGAATATCTGTACAATATGGATTATATGATAAAATCTTTCCTTCAGGAAGAGAAACTAAGTCTCATCCAACTTACCCAGTAAGCAAGTGATGAAGCTAATGTCTGAATTACTGCCATTTGAGTCCAAATCCTCAGCTCCTCATTACTACTAAGGATTTATCAAATGCTGAAGTAATACTAAGAATACAAACAAGAAAAACTAAGTCTGTAAACTCACAAATTTCTTTCACAGTCTAATGTTAAAGATAACATTAGTGAATAAATGATATGATAAATAGAGTAATGAACAAAACCTTATGATATTGCAAAGAGGAAAGGAATCACATATATGGCATCTAAACTAAGTTTTCATAATTAATAGCCTTCCAGCAGCTATTAAGAAATGTTTTCATAGAGGAAATAACATGTAGAAATTCATAGAAGCATGACATTTTTTGTTGACCCTACACATCTCCCTCTTTGCATCATTATTAAAGTATACCTTATAACATTCTGAGTTCATTTTTATCATAGCATATGTTAAGCAATATTTTAGTTGTGCATTTCTCTGTCATTTTCAACTAGTAATTTATTAAATACTTCATATCAAATTCTACATCTTAGTTCTCACTTAAACTCTTACAATTTGGTGCTTAGCTATAGCAGAGATGCTTAAGAAAAGTTTTTGAATAAGGGAAGAATTAACAGAAGAGATTGACACATTTAAGAGGCCTAGTTGGTATAATTACTGTATTAAAATGTTACATTTAATGATCAATTATTAAGGTAAAGATCTGAGAAGGAGAAACACTGTGGAAGCAGATTCAATTATTTTAGTTATATAAAAAGTATCTTGATAACACACTGTATTATTAAATACTGTTCTAAATTATACAAGAAGGGGATGAAAATAGAATCAGAAAGTATTTGCATTCAAACTCTGTATTGTATTTTATTAACTTTTTTGGTCCATAAATCTACTTTTTAAAGTAATTCAAAGTTGTAGATCCATTCTCAGAATAATGTTTGAATTGTATAAAATATGTAAGATTACCAAGGAAACAAGTTATTTTGTTATGTAGTTGTATATTTGTCAAATAAGCTTGTTCTGTGTTATTATGACTTTGTCCTTATTAATTTATTAAATAATAAGATCATGTAGCTGGCCTAATAGTTACACTTTCAAAATACTGATTAGTATAAATGATATTTTGACAAATCTACAAATTGTGCCCTTCATTGTGGAAAGACAAAACACAAAACAACAAAAACCACACCAACAACAAACAAAAGAGAAAAGAACAAGAACAAAAAATCTTGCTATCTCATCTAGGAAATTCAGTTTTACCAGAAATCCATGACTTTATTGGTACTATCAACTACAGTCATAATTAAGTTGTGTGAGACAAATGTGTTATATAAGGTTGCAAAAACAATCCTAATTCTTTATCACCTCCCTTGCCATAGGGTTTTGAAGTCCATTCCCATTCAAATTATTACATTGAATATGTGAGTTGTTTAGCCAATGGGTTTTTAGCTGATGTGATGCAGACAACAGCTTATGAATGCACATATACAAATGAATTTGCTCTTTTTTGCACCTCTGCATTTGTCATGAGAATATGTCCAAGTTAGCCTGCTAGCAGTGGAGATATGTAGGCTAGCACTAATATACTTCAATAGTCACAGCTAAGGCCACTCAAATCGACAGACAGCTGGCCAAATCCCAGTGTGTAAACTAATCCAGCCAAGGTCACAAAGCTGCCTCACTGACTTCTAGGTGACCCCAGAAATATGAATTATAAGTACTATTGCCATATGCTATCATCATTTTGGTAAAAAGAATCTAATTCCACTCTACACACTTCATTTAATGCGGTCTCAAAATTAGAGATAGATTAAAATAGAATACCTCGTTTGATTTGACATATTTATGTACGTGTCTATATACATATATACATATAAAAACTTGTATATCTTATTTTTCATGAAATCTTATTGTACACATAATGATTAATAACCAGTGAAGTCAATCTGGCACATAATAAGAATTCAAAAGTATATAATTCATAATAAATTATAGAATTGCTTTCATTTAGAAACATATTTTAAAGTACAGATGAAATTAATGATGAACAAGGGCCATCTGTAGTAAATTAATCCTACAATCCTTCCTTTGATGAAAGAACTAGTATAACACTATACACTATAAAAAGCATATGGCAAACAAAGACAAAAACAGGAAATGAAAATGTTGCAAAAAGCCATGAATTTTCAGGAGGTATATATTTACAAAAGATGTAAATAACATGTAAAAACCATGTGGGTCTAACTTATATTTACTCACCTCTATCTTACTAAGAAATAATTTCTCTTAATGTGCATAATTTATGCCTGATAAACGACTTAAATGCACTGCACATTTTCTACTTGATTTTTAACATCAAAAACAGATTTCTACATCTTTTAGTCAAACATTTTAATTTTATTTTAGAAAGAAAGCCATATAGCTGTAGAAAATAAAATGTAGTACTGTATCTTATTTGCATTTTCCAAAGAAATTATTTTTCATCATCAAATATGGGTATTATGCAAAATTAAACATAATTAAAATATAAAATATAGTTGTACCCAGTGGCCCAAAGAAAATCCAGTCTGTCAGAAATAAAAATAAAAATTAAAAAGAACACAATGAAGTTAAAAGAGTATTAAAAATTGATATTATAAAAAAATAAGAATATCAAATAGTTTGAATGCTAACCTATTTATCTGCAAAAGAACTTAGGGGGAAAAAAGTAACTAAACTTTTCTCCCAGTCAGACAGATCTACTAAAATATTTTTAGTATTATTCAATGGTGTAATTAAATTATTAAAATAGTGCTTTATCTTCATTGTTTTAAACTATTATCACTGCATTGACACCTTGAGTCATATGGCTTTATTATGAAGACATGACTGAAACTATAGTTGATGCTTAAACAGCCTAGGTTTGAACTATGCAGGTCCACTTATTAATAGATTTTTTTACAGTACAATACTGTAAATGTACTTTCAGTTCTTTAGGATTTTCTTAATAAAATTGTTTTTCTAGCTTATGTTGTTGTAAGGCTGTGGTATATAATATAGGTAATATATAAAGTATGTTTTAAATAACTTTATATTAATATTAATAGTAAGGTTTTGGACAGTAAAAAGCTATAGGAGGATTTTTGACCCTGTGAGGAATCAGTACCCCCAACTCCTGCATCATTCAAAGACCTACTGTTCAAGTAGCCATTTGAATGAATCAGTAGTAACCAAGTTCCATTTAATCTTTTTACACTCAGTCAACATTTTCATAAATATTTCTTGAACACCTACTGTTTTCCAAGCCTTGCTCAAGTTGCTGGAGACAGAACAATCAATAAAACTGATGACATATCTACTCTCATGAGACTCACCATTTAATGGGGACAGACAAAATAGTTTTATAAGCAGAATAAGAAATAAATGTATTGTCTGTAAGGTATAAATATTTTGAAAAAAAGACAAGTCTGAAGGTATAGAATGCAGAGGATTATTATTTTATAAGTAATCATTATTTTATTAGTAATAACCACTCTGATGAAGTAAAATTTGAGTAGAGAATGATGGATATAAAAAAAGGAACGTATTTGGGTGTTATGGGTTGAAGTTTGTACCCAAAAACATATGTTGAAATTCTAACTCTCTGGTATCTGTGAACGTGATCTTATTTGGAAATTATAACACGATCAAATGAAGATGAGGTCATTAGAATGAGCCCTGGTTCAAGATGGCCAGTGTACTTAGAAAACAGAATACAATGGCACAGCTGCAAGAATGCCATGTGACAGTAGAGGTAGAGATTGAACTCCTGCAGCTGCATACCAAAGAATCCCTACAACTGCTGACAAACCACTAGAATCTTGGAATAGGCAAGGAAATAGGCTCCCCTAAAGCTTCAGAGAGAGCCTTTACCTGCTGATACCATGATTTTGGACTTCTAGATTCCAGACTGTGAGACAATAGATTGTTGTTGTGGTAAACCACTCAGTTTGTGGTACTTTGTTATAGCAACCCTAGGAAGGAAACTAATACAGTGGGAGAAGATGATTACAGAGTAAAGAATATTTATAACCTGCAAGGAGCAGGTTATAAATATTCCAGCAGAAAGTAGAATGCTGCCAAGTTGGCAAAGGATAGAGAGAGGGCTGATGAATTGAGACCACTAATTCAATCAATTTCAGTAATTACCAAAAAGGTACTTTGCAATTAAAAAATAACCAATTGTAGGAAAAAATAACATTGTACTAAAAAACAAAGCCTAAACTGGCCTACAAATTTGAGCGTTTACATTACTAAATGTGGTAATGAAAGAACAGTAGAAAACTTAAGAAAAAAATGATAAAAAAAGGAAAATATTAAATCTGCAAAGAAATTAAAAATATTTTGCAGTAAAATTAAATCAACAAAAATACTATATATGACAAAATAAATATATTTTATTAAAGAAAATTATAAAATTAAAAAAAATCACTTGCTGTCTGTTCACTTGAGGTAGAGGTAGTACTCACTAATAGCCAGTTTTTCTTGGTTTCCTAGGCACAGAGCAAGTCTAAATTGGCCCAAATATTAAGCAAGTGACCAAACAAGGCAAAACAAAATCGATCATTAAGATTTTTTATCTAGGGGCAGCCCCAGTGGCTCAGCGGTTTAGCGCCGCCTTCAGCCCAGGGCCTGATCCTGGAGACCCGGAATCAAGTCCCATGTCAGGCTCCCTGCATGGAGCCTGCTTCTCTCTCTGCTTGTGTCTCTGCCTCTCTCTCTCTCTCTCTCTTTCTGTGTGTGTGTCTCTCATGAATAAATAAATAAAATCCTTTAAAAAAATAAAAATAAAATAAACCATGGGATAAAACCCATCCCCTTTTTGTTAGAAAAGCTCTAGGAAAAAAATAAATATCTATTAACCTTAACACATATCTTAAATTCACTTACTGCTTTATTTTTCTCATTGGCAATGAACACTTTTTTGTTTTATGTATTCTCCATTTGCTAAGTAGAAAGAAGAGAGGTTTTATGCATTCTGTTCATTGTAGTCTCTAGTGCTGGAAGAAATTCTCTACTAGTGCTAGTAAGAAAATCACAACAAATATGTCTTAAAAAGTTCATGTTATAACCTGCATTGTATGTGTGCATGTAATAGCATGTATTTAAAGGAATGCATTTATTTTCATATTAGAGATGTATAGGAAATAATATTTTCCTTAGATATTATTTGTCCTTTGATATTATTAATCATAGAAACTTATACACATTCCCTTCTTTTAGGGAAAAAAATGAATCTACAAAATATTGCATTAAATTTGAATTTATTGTGAGCACTTACTTTACTACCTAATCACAAAAATTTTCAGCGTAATATTTTGGAAATTTCTCTGGAATTAGATTAGATGAAACTTTCCAAAATTTTTATATGCACAGGTTAGGAAATACTGCATATGCCATTAGGAATGGTGACACTGATGAGGTAATAGAAATCATAAGGATATATTAATATTGAAAATTTATAGGCTATGAAGCACTTTATATCTACCTTTTTGTGTTTGCCTTATAGTAGAACTCCATTAATAGCTTAAAATAGTTTTCCAGTTTTCTTCCCCAGCACATAGTTATTCAGCAGAAGCAGCCTCACAAAAGAAGTCATGATTAGTAGATAGCAACTCTGTGTGGAGGAAACGACATTGCCTTTTATTCAGCAACCCTAAATCAGGTCGGAGAATTAGGCTTGGAGAGCAAAATCTGGGTTGTTTTCTCCTCTTGGTACCTTCTAGGGCAGGACACAAACTGCTCATTGCATGCAGCTGCCCTGATCAATGCTCTAAAAATTGACAGGAGAAGGAGGGTAACATAAAATCTAACTTTTAAGACTTTACCAGACTAGATAGCAAACTAATACATGCTACCCCAAGTCTGCAGAGCCCTTCTCTTTTAAATGCATCAGTAATGTCACTAATTTCATATTAAATTTGTTAAAATTATTATTCTTATAATGAAAGGGTTTCTGAGGCTGTTTGGATATTCAGAAGGGTAAATACTATGATTGTATTCATGGTAAGTGAAGATGTCTCCCTGTGCCAAACCATATATGATAGCCAAGCTTTTTACCTTATTTTCTCTGTATTTAAACCTAGTATCTGTGTCCTGGACAGTTGTCTGTGTTTTCATTTAAAGTACATTCAATAAGGAATATATTCAGATGGCTAAAAATATAATCTATGAATTTAAATACCTCCTCTCACTGATAATATTTTTTTGTACTTTTGCAGTGTTAATGTTTGTGGAAGCATAATAAATCCTTAACTTTTTTAAGTTTTTAAACTCCTGTTAACATAAAGTGTAATATTAGTTTCAGGTGTATAATTTAGTGATTCAACACTTCCATACAATATCTGATGGTTATCACAATAACCATCCCCATCACTTCTTTTTAATAAAGGAAGTAGCACATTTGATACTCTGTTTCCCACTTGGTTGTTTCATTAACAATTTATTGGGGAGAAAATTCAATATTTTCCATAGGGTGCCTTCTTTCTTTTTCTTTTGTAGTGCATATTATTACATTTGTATATATACCATGATTTATTTAACCAGCTCTCTATTACTGCATATTTGAGTTGCTGAAAATATTTTGCTGTTTCAAACAAAGCTAAATGAATAAACTAGTACATATATCACTTCACAGGTGTAATAATTTCCATAAGATAAATCACCAGACATGACATTTCTGGAAGAAGCTGTACATACATGTATAATTTTGACATATATTGCCAATTTCCCCTCTAGGAAGTTTGTGCCAGTGTTCACTCTCAGCAGTAATATATGAAATATACTTTTTCCTTAGTCTCACAAAAAGAGGTTGTTCCCAGCATTGTATTTGGTCATGTGGAAGGATGGAATACTGTATGACAGAGTAGTTTGCTTTATTTTTTATTGAGGTAGAATTTACACATAGTAAAATGCATAAATCTTAAGTGTACAACTTGTAGAATTTTTAGATATGCATGTATGAATTTTCATATATGTTCACTCTATGAAAACCACTCTTGTCAAGATACAAGGCAGTCCCAGCATCCTGGAAGGCTCCTTGGTGCTGCTCTCTAGCAGTATAGCTAAGGATAACCACTATTTTACTCCTACCATCAAATATTAGTTTTTCTCATTTTGCATTTAATGTAAATGGAATATAATAGCATTAGTATTGTGGTGTATCCATCTGGATTTTTCCTTCAATATTATGTCTGGGGCATTTATTCATGGTATTGTGTACACAAATTTTTCACTAATTTTCAATACTATAGTATCCCACTGTATGAATATATTGCAGTTTATCTATTTAATGAATAAATAATGCTTGAAGCAGTTCCCACTCTTTGCTATTAAAAAACAATCTCCAGGGATCCCTGGGTGGCTCAGTGGTTTGGCGCCTGCTTTTGGCCCAGGGCGCGATCCCGGAGACCCGGGATCGAATCCCACGTCGGGCTCCCAGTGCATGGAGCCTGCTTCTCCCTCTGCGTATGTCTCTGCCTCTCTTTCTGTGTGTGTGACTATCATAAATAAATAAAAATTAAAAAAAATAAATTAAATAAAATAAGTAAATCTTTAAAATAAATAAATAAATAAATAAATAAATAAATAAATAAATAAAATAATTTAAAAAGCAATCTCCAAAACGTGCTTTATGTTCATCCCACAATGTTTAATATATTGATTTTCATAATCCTTACATTGAAAACATTTGCTCACTCATTTGATTTCTTCTTTGATACATAGGTTATACAGATTTGGGTGGCTCGATTTCTAAACATTTGCAGATTTTGCAGTTAGATTTGTAATGCTGCATTCTAGTTTGCACATATTAAGAGAACATAAAAAAAAATCTTCAATTTTTTGGAAAAAATACTCTTATTAAATGTATGCAATTTAGGATTATTATATCCTTTTATTAGAAGTAATACTTTGAATCATAATAATATATCTTTTACCACCTGTATTTTTTTTTGGCTTTAAATTTTATATAATCTTTAGGTAGGCATCTTTGCTTCATTTTACTTTATTTTAAGGTTTTATTTATTTATTTGAGAGAGAGATAGTGAGAGAGAGCACAAGCAGGAGGGTGGAGCAGACTCTTCACTGAGTCCAATAGAGGACTCAATCCCAGGACCCTGAGATCATGACCTGAGCCAAAGGCAGACACTTAACTGATTGAGTCACCTAGGTGCCACCCCTTTGCTTCCTTTTAGTTAACTTTTGCACAATAAACTTTTTCTGTATATGTATTTTTAGTTTTTCTGTACCCTACTGTGTATGGGTATGTTTTATAAACACCATGTGTGTTTATATAGTAGTAAATATGGTTTACTTTCTCATTAATGTAGCCTGAAAATTTATGCACTTTAGGAAGAGTTTAGAAAATTTGCATTTAATATATTTGCTGATGGTTTTATATTCAAATTTATTATCCTGTTTTCTATTTTTCCAGTATAATCTGTTATTTTATTCCTCCTTTCCTATTTTCTCCATAGTAATAATATTTATTTTTATTATTTTAATTCTATTTTTTCTGTGCATATTGAATATAACTCTAACAATGTGTACCCTGGAATATTTTATTTATTTGATTACTATTGAGCTTAACAGTATTTTCCTGGGTTTAAGATATTCACCCTTTTTTGTGTGTTGAGCTGTCTGTTCATATCCTTCAGCCATTTTTGTGTTAACTTATAGATTCTTTCTTTAAATTTTGTAAAACTTCTCTATCAGGGGCTAAAACCTTTTGCTGTGATATAAATCTTCAGAGAAATAATTTTTTTCCTTGCAGCTTTTACAATTATTTTTTAAATTTAATTTTGTAAAGAGAAGTATAAATTTGCATGTATTTGTGAGAAATAATACAGAAAGCTCTCATGTCATATACCCTTAATCCTGTTTCCCTAATGGTAACATCTTGCAAAACTAAATGCTATATCATAACCAGAATATTTATTTTGAAACAACCCACACACTTTATTTAGATTCCCTTAGTTTAGCATATATTCCTCTATGTATGTGTGTGTGTGTGTCTGTATCTGTGTGTGTGTGTTTGTGTGTGTGAATATGTCTTTAGTTTTATGCAATTTTATCACATTTCTAGATTCAGGTACCTACCACCACAGACAAGATATTGAAAAATTGTACCATTAAAAAGATCCTCCTGTAGTGCTTTTGTAACCACACAAGATCACCAATCCCTTGGGCCTTTTTTCTTAATTTTTTTTTTTTTTTTACTCATCACAATTATCTTGTGATTCATCTAAGTTTTTGGATGTGTCAACTGTGTTTTCTTCCTTTCTTCTCTTTCTCTCTCTCTTTCTTTCTTTCTCTTTCTTTTTCTTTCTTTCTTTCTTTCTTCTTTCTTTTCTTTCTTCTTTCTTTCTTTCTTTCTTTCTTTCTTTCTTTCTTTCTTTCTTTCTCTTTCTTTCTTTCTTTCTTTCTTTCTTTCTTTTTCTTTCTTCTTTTTCTTTATTCTTTCTTTAGCTTCCTCTCTTACTTTTCTCTCTCTTTCTCTCTTTCTCTCTCTCATCTCTCTTTCTCTCTCCTCTTTCTCTATCTTTTGGGCTAAATAGTATTTCACGGTATATATGGATTTACCGTAGTTTGTTTAACCATTTAACCACTAAAAGACACTGGATTGTTTCCAGTTTTTGCCTATTACAAATAAAACTACTGTGGATGTTCATTGACAGGTCTTCTGTAAAAAGACAAAAAAAAATATATCTCTGGGATGAATATCCACATGTGCAATCATTGAGTCATGTGGTTAATGTATCTTTATTTTTATAGGAAACTTCCAGGTTGTTTTCTCGGGTAGCAGTACATTTTACATTCTCTCCAGCAATATATGAGTTATCTGCTTTCTCTACCTTCTTAATTGCATTTAGTGCTGTCATTATTTAGTACTGTCACTGAAGGGCGTCAAGGCAAAAGATACCTACCTGGTAATCTAGAAATGCTATATAACTAAATGCAAACAGAAATATGTAACAATTAGAGTCCAGTTGATAAAGTTGTCTTCTAGCGGGATAGAATAACAATTCTGGAACAACTATATGTGAAATTTTTAATTAAACAGCTAAATAAATGAATAGTGCATAGCTAAGCCAGGATTCTTACACTTGGAGTGGGGGGGGTTAGAGATAAGCAAGGGAAGGAGCCTAAGATGATCTGTTTGGTAATGGATTAGAGTAGATGAAATCAGTATCAACTCATGTTTAGCTTACTATGGATACAGATGACTCCATATAAAAATATTTATAAATTGGATACATACACAGGATAGTATACACATATATATTTTCTTATCTGTTAGCTGAAAGGAGGTAGAGAAGCAATGCTATTCCAAGACCAACAAGCACAACCAACACTTAAAAGTTGGCTTTTTTTTTTAATTTTTATTTATTTATGATAGTCACACACAGAGAGAGAGAGAGGCAGAGACACAGGCAGAGGGAGAAGCAGGATCCATGCACCAGGAGCCTGACGTGGGATTCGATCCTGGGTCTCCAGGATCGCGCCCTGGGCCAAAGGCAGGCGCTAAACCGCTGCGCCACCCAGGGATCCCTAAAAGTTGGTTTCTAATATCATTCCCCAATAAAGGAAATCAAAGCTCCTTCGAGAAATGGTTTGTTCTCTAAACATACATTAAATTAAATATACATTAAAGCAATATGATCAAATTTCAGACTTCTGGGATCCCTGGGTGGTTCAAAGGTTTAACACCTGCCTTTGGCCAGAACATGATCCTGGAGTCCTGGGATTGAGTACCACATCAGGCTTCCTGTACGGAGACTGCTTCTCCCTCTGCCTGTGTCTCTGCTTCTCTCTCTCTCTCTCTCTCTTTCTGTATCTCTCATGAATAAATAAATAAATCTTTAAAAAACAATTCAGACTGCTGTATAAAGGTTATATCAATCAATAAATTCTACTGGGACACCTGGGTGGCTCAGTGGTTGAGTGCCTGCCTTTGGCCCAGGGCGTGATCTTGGAGTCCCAGGATCGAGTCCTGCATTGGGCTCTCTGTATGGCAACTGCTCCTCTCTTTGCCTATGTCTCTGCCTCTCTCTCTCTCTCTCTCTGTGTGTGTCTCTCATGAATAAATACATAAAATCTTTAAAAAAAAAAAAAAACTAAGCTCTACAGACTGGATTCTCAGTCTTTGATTGACAAGCCAACCAAGGAATCCTAGGATAAAAAAATTCCTCCTTAAATATTAATAGACAACTAATAATTTGTACCCTAACTTTTTCACTTCTATTTCCATTTTATTCTTTTACTTCTATTTCCATTTTATTCTTTTATAAAAGAATGCCTGCTTCTCCCTCTGCCTCTCTCTCTCTCTCTCTGTGTGTCTCTCATGAATAGATAAATAAAATCTTTAAAAAAATAAAAGTCTGAATAAGTTGAGCAGGGTAATTTTTATATAATGCACATACAACAATAAATGGACAACTTCCTTTTAGTTGATAACCACTCTTTGTGGAAAAACTTTGCAAGCCAATATGATTGCCAAAGGTAGAAGTCTAACAATAATAACAAAAATTCCAGGAAAATAGTTCATCCACGAGATAGTTCAGCTTAGGGCAGCTCAGGTGGCTCAGCGGTTTAGCACCACCTTCAGTCCAGGGCGTGATCCTGGAGACCTGGGATCGAGTCCCACATCAGGCTCCCTGCATGGAGCCTGCTTCTCCCTCTGCCTGTGTCTCTGCTTCTCTCTCTCTCTCTCATGAAAAAAAAAAAAAAAAAACATAGTTCAGCTTAGCCAGACAAATTATGTCTTGCAGAATACTTGTAACATTTCACTCTGTGCTCTGTATGTAATATATGATGCTAAGACACTTGCATTGACTTCTTTCACTCAAGTATCCCCCAGGCCAAAGTCTAAAAGCCAGATTCAATAAATAAATAAATAAAAGCCAGATTCCATTATTAGCCGAATGACTGTTTCTTCTAGAGTAATACAGCAATAATGCCTTTGCTTACAAACTACCTACCCATAAGAACTGGTATATTTGTCCTATTGCATGGTGAGATTTAAAAAAATTAAGAAAACAGAACATGTTAAGAGGCAAGGAGAAATAAGTTAGGCCTGTTTTAATTGTTGCATTTAGTGAAGAATCTCAGGAAATTTGTTAGAGGACCATGTAGATATCTGTGACAGCATTTCTATTAGAAATCAATAAGTGGAAGGTTGTGACCATGGGATTGTTTTGAGAAGTATCAAGTAGATCAATGAATATGAAGTGAATGAGCAAAGGGAAGAGTGGTAGAAGATGACCCCATGTCATTTAACCAGCAATTTGGATTTTACTCTTACTTCAAAAGAAAACCATTGGAGGTTTTTGAACAAAAGAAGGAAAGGTATCATATGTTAAAAAAAAGAAAAAAAAAAGCTATTTTGGATACACTCTGAAAAAAGTTTCTACTCTGTCTTTGCCACATCTGTGTGTGTATGTGTGTGTGTGTGTCTGTATACACCCATATGTATGTATTATATATATTTATATACATGAAACACACATATATATTATATATGATATATATGTGTGTGTATATATATATATATACATATATATAACTTTTAAAATATATGTACTTGTTGGCCCGGGTTTTAATGATAAATATTCTATATATGGCATTGCAGGTGCTTAAAATAAACACTAGTTACATCAACTAAATGAATTAATAAGCAAATGAATGAATGAATGAATGAATGAACAAATATGTGAATGAATGAACAATAAATTAAATGATGAATGATTGAAGAATATGTTCATATAATATAAATATTTTGTGGTACAGATGAGCACAAGGTACATTATGTTTTGGTTTAGTCAAATATTGCTAGGCAATTAGTTTGAAAGAATAATTTGCCTAATTTACATACATTTGCGCTTGGAGTTTAGGAGAGTCTAAGTACTAACAGAAAACAATTAGCATGCTGAATTTGTTTTCAGAGTCAATATTTACTGCAAAACACAAATTAAGTCACATTTTAACCAAGAATTTCTATCATGGGCCTAATAAGAAATTCTCCAACAAATTGTTGTTTATGAGTTCTTACTTTAATGTATCTGGATAAACTGATGTAATATATATGAAATCTTTCTTATGTCCTGTGACTGAACTCTCCTTGGTCTTCAGCCACTATTATAATTGAGCAAGTAAATTGTACTACTTATTTCTTTGTGAATGATCCATTTAGTAATATCTGATACAATTACTCAAACTTGACCTTCTAATTTTCTTCCTTATGTAAAAAAATATTAAGATTAAACTACATACCTATAATTACAAATACAAACATTTTCAACTCACAATTCTCATAAATCTATCACCAAATACAGAAAAACAACCACATTTTTAAATCAATATTTGATTATCAATGTATTTATTATGTCACTTTAGCATGTAAGTGTATTGCTCATATGTGTATCACTACACACCATACTGTAAACCTGTAGAATAAGTGCTAATATTTTTCTGGCCTTTTCATCATGTACATCTACAAATTGCCTGATCTAAAGGAGTAGCTTAGTAAATTTTAAATACTTTTATTGTTATGTCATTCAAATTCCATAATATTCATCTCTTTCAAGTTTTTTGTTTTGTTTTTTGAATATTTTATTTATTTATTCATGAGAGACACAGAAAGAGAGAGAGAGAGGCAGAGACACCGGCAGAGGGAGAATCTGCTTCCATGCAGGGAACCCAATGTGGGACTCCATCCCAGGTCTCCAGGATCACACTCTGAGCTGAAGGTGGCGCTAAACCGCTGAGCCACCCAGACTGCCCTCAAGTTTATAACAATGAATTTCATCATATATACACAGTTGTGAAACTATCACCACAATCTAATTTTAGAACATTTCCATAATCTTAAAAAGAAAACTTGTGACAATTTATAGTCACTACCCACTCCCACCCCGCAGTAATAAAAAGACATTATTTTATGTTACTATAGAATTGGCTTTCTTTTGATATTTCATTTAAATGGAATTTTTCAACATGCTTTTTGTGCATTGTGCTTCTTTTACTGAACAACGTATTTTTGAGCTTCATACATGTTGTCACATGTGTCAGTTCTTCTTTCCTTCCTATTGTCAAATAGTATCCCACCTTTCCTTCCTATTGTCAAATAATATCCCACAGTATGGATGTACCACACTTTGTTCAGCACTTGATGATGAGCCATTAGATTGTTTCCACTTTGGGCTAATATGAATAATGTTACTGTGAACATTATTGCACAAGTATTTGTGTGTACATATGTTTAATTTTTCTTGGATACATATGTAGTAGTAGAATCTCTTGGTCATATGTCAAACCTGTTTTTAAATAAATAAGATATTGACTTAGTGTTTTTTTAAAAAACAACTGTACTAACAAGGTTTAAGGGTTCCCATTTTATGTATCCTTTCCAACATCTGTTATTGTTGGTCGTTCATTATATATAAAAACCCTCAACAAAGTGGGAATGGAAGTGGTCTTTTTCAAACTTAAAATGAACATCTATGAACAATCTTGCAGTGCCATAATACCCAAAGATGAAAGACTGAATTATTTTCCCCAATACCAAGAACATGGCAAGGATATATACTCATTCTTCCTTTTTTTAAAAAAGATTTTATTTATTTATTCATGAGACACACACACACACACACACACAGAGAGAGAGAGAGAGAGAGGTAGAGACACAGGCAGAGGGAGAAGCAGGCTCCATGTAGGGAGCCCGACGTGGGACTCGATCCCAGGTGTCCAGGATCATACCCTGAACTGAAGGCAGCGCTAAACCGCTGAGCCACCCAGGCTGCCCACACTCATTATTTCTATTAATCATTTCACTAGATATTCCATATAGTAGTGTGATAAGTGAAGAAAAAGGGATTAAGGCATTCAACTGGAAGAAGTGAAAGTCTTTATATTCAGGTGACATTATCATTTTTGTAGGACTTTTATGGGACATTCAGATAGTTAAAGCAACCAAATAGTGAGTTCATCAAGTTTATAGCAAGTTTATATATTCAACATACAAAAATAAATTTAGTTTTTATAAATTGTCCTTAAAGTGTCAGAGTCTGGAAATTAGAAAATCACCAGATGCCCACAAACCATGAAGGACAAATCTGTCAAAGATATGCAATAATTCTGTTCTGAAAATTATAAAACATTAAAGGACACAAATAATTTAGATATACTTTGTACAGGATCAAAAGATTCTAGATTGTTAATATATCAGTTTTCCTCAAATTATTCTGTATCTTTGAGGCAATCCCAATAAAAATCCCACTACTTTTTTTTTTTTTTGAGGGGGCGGGGGAGGTAGAAGTTAACAAACAAATTTAAAAATGTATACAAAATTCATGAAATAGAGGACAGCCACAACAAATTTGAAAATGAAGATCCATGTTAGATAATTGACTATAATATCAAGACCAGTTTTAAAGCTGTGATAATCAAGATGTATTGGCATGGACAGAGACAGAAAAATGTCAATGGAATACCAAAAAGAGAACCTACAGATATACCCATACATATATGTTAAACTGATTTTTGAGAAAGTATAAAAGCAATTCAGTGGAGAAACAGTAATCTTTTGTACAAATATCAGCAGAAAGATTGGATATCTACATGCAAAAAGTACATGCATACCTATATAAATGCTTCTATCTATTCCTTACAACATAATACAAGTATTTCCTCAAAGGTAGCAAAATCTCACTGTAAAATTTTAAACTATAAAACTTCTAAAAGATAGCATAGAACATAATCTCTGTGACATTGAGTTGAGCAGGAATTTTTTAGGTATGAAACCAAAAAGTGCATTAGATATAAAGATAATTAATAAATTAGACTTCATCAAATTAAAAACTGCTGCTTTAAAAGGCATTTTAAGAAAGTATACAGACAACCTGCTGACTGGGAGAAAACATTTTTAAATCACTTACGTGTTATAGTATTTTTACCCAGGATTTAGTAAAGAACTTTCAAAAATCAATAGAAATAAATGTGAAAATTCAGTTTAAAAATATCCATAGAAATTGAACAGAAAACAACAAACAGATGTTACTAAACAATAAATATAAATGACAGATAAGCACAAGGAATATTAGGTCACAAATAGCATTAGAACTTTTTTAACAATCTGAAAAAGAAGAAAAAATATTTTAAAATTGAATTTACATGACTATATTTTAGAAATAATTTTAGTAAACTTTTTAAAAAAGATTTTATTTATTTAATCCTGAGAGACACAGAGAGAGAGGCAGAGGCACAGGCAGAGGGAAAGACAGGCTCCATGCAGGGAGCCTGATGTAAGACTCCATCCTGGGTCTTCAGGATCACCCCCTGGGTCAGAGGCAGTGCTAAACTGCTGAGCCACCCTGGCTGCCCAGTAAACTTCTATATTAATTTTATTCTTCAGCATTTTGTACTAGTACTATTTCTGTGATTCACCTCCTTTGTATAAATTTCAATAATTTATTTATTTATTTTATTTTTTAATAATTTATATTCTCAAAAATTCCATGGCTTATACTCTTTTGCAATTTAATAAACCCAGAGTTATATGAATTATTCTCTTTAGTTTAAAAAAAATCACACTTCACAGCCTTTATTCAAGTCTTTTTATTTTCTGTACTTTCTCTACAATCAATATATCTGAATATTTTGTTATTTTAATGTTTTATTTTTGTTTTTAAGGTGTATTTATTTAGTAATTTCTACACCCAACTTGGGGTTCAAACTCATGACACCGAGATAGAGAGTCACATGCTCTTCTGATTCAGCCAGACAGGCACTTCTTAATAATGTTTAAAAATAGCATATTAAGATATACTTAAGGGGCACCTGGGTAGCTCAGACGATTGAGCATCCAAATCTTGATTTTTGTCCAGGTCGTGATTCTTGGGTTTCTGAAATCGAGCCCCACATTAGGCTCTGCCCTGAGTACTGAATCTGCTTGTGATTCCTCTTCTTCTGCCCCTCTCCCCACTTGCACTCCCTCTCTCTTTCTAAAATAAACACATCTTTAAAAAAAACATACTTCAGGGATGCCTGGATGGCTCAGTGGTTAAGTGGCTGCCTTTGGCTTCAGGGCATGATCCTGGAATTCCAGGATTGAGTCCCCCATCAGACTCCCTGTGGGGAGCCTGCTTCTTCCCCTGCCTATGTCTCTGCCTCTCTCTCTGTGTCTCTCATGAATAAATAAATGAAATCTTAATATATATGTATGTATATGCTTCACAGTTACTTATTTTATGGTAAACTTGATATTTTTACATTCTAATATGTGATCTATATTGCCATAAAAACACACACTCACTTAAAAGTATACCCCAAATTTTTCTAATCTATAAATAAACAAATATACATTACCACCATAATACCTTCCAATAACCAAAGGCAACACCAATGGTAATTATCTAGGGATGTCTAAATATCTCAAACTTTCTATTTTTATTTTAAGTCAAGGGACTTTATTTAATTATTATTTTAGTAATCAGGTTTTCAAATGTGAAACCAGTGAAAAACTTTGGTTGAAATTGTCACATTCATCAAGACACTATCATACTGATCAAGATCTTATATTAACATATTCAAGTTTCTTTAGCTTAATATTCAGTATGAACAAAAACACTGCCTTTCAAATGAGTCATAACAGTTTTGGAAGGGAATCATCAGCAGCCAGAGTGTTAGGAACTGCTTTTGGATACTGTGCTATTTCAGAATTAATAAAACACACTTTATGAGGCAGACCAAAATATACCAATTACAATACTCAGAAAATGCATTTTCTGAATTGCAATCATAATTTTCTACTTTCCCCTTTTTCATTGGCATCACAACTAAAATAATATCCTCATTAACATGTATTGGAATATATTATACTCATTGAAAGCTTATAACATTTATGATTTCTGAAATTTATCTTGAATGATTCTGTTTCATCTTTGCATTTAACAACTCAATTTATTAGTCACAAAGAGAAAAAATAGTTTCTTAGAATGCTTAAAATTATTTTTTCTTAACATCAGCATGTACTATTATTTTAATTTTTACTTAAAAATATACTGAAAAAGAAAAGAGTGTCTCAAACAGAAAAGAATGGTAATCACAACAGTATCTAGAGTTTTGTAGATGTTAGACTAACTCTTTTCTGTCTGTATTTCATTAGGAAACTGTTAATGTTTGTGAAAATCCAGACAATTTCTGTAAAATTACCCCATCCCAAATTGAGCAATAAAAGATAAATCTGCCTAGTGTACAGTTTATACAGTAATTTTTACTGGATAGTTTATAAAAAAATTATAATCAAAGAGAGTTTGGCATATTATACTCTTTTTTGCTTAATTGCTCTGATGGGCAGAGGACTACAAACTAGTCAGGTCATAGTAGTCATTATTGTCAATATATAATAAAGCTCAAACTTCCAACTGTTTTATGAAAATGTGAAGTTTCATTTCTTTAAATAAGTTATCGTATGTCAGCTATTGTCAGTTATGTATCAAGATTGTCAGCTATGAATCAAAATTATACCAAATTTTAGTATCATATTCAATACCTACATTAAATACACCATGCCTGAATATGAATATGCTCTTGTGATTTTGAGGTAGAAATTGACTCTGCTAACCTTATCCTATTTTAAATCAACAGATGAACTGCAACTTAACACTGTCATCACCTAACATTTAAAGGTTTTAAATAATATGTTTTTGAAGAGTGAATAAATTCTGGTGCAAGAGCCTGAGTAATTGAATCTGAATCGACTGATTTTATTGGTTAGGAAAAAAATAGAGTTTGTTATGACAACTCAATTTAAAATTGTCTACTTAAGTGTAATGTGAGAATCTCTATTAAAGACTCTGCCTTCAAGGTTTATTTCAGCTTTGTAAAAAATTATTTAGGCTAAAACTTGATGGATATTTTCAATGAATTTAATTTACTATTCTTCAATTTAACAAAGCAATATATTAATGAAAATTAGCAATTTCAGTTTAAGAACAAAACTTAAAATAAGTGACTTAAAGGAATAATTTCCACTTGCCTTTTCTGTCCTTTTTTCTAATTTCTCTTTGTCAAAGCTGAGCCATATCTTAAGACTGAATTGCAAAGCAGTGTTGTGATAAAAGAATAAAAGCCTTGGGATTGAGAGTAAAATAATTCAGTTCCTTTTAAAATAGGCAATACTTCAGAGCCATCAAATCTAAGAAAAAATGCAGTGATCTATGATGTAAAATTAGCCTAATTCCATGTGAACATGAACATTATTTTCTCACTTCTCTGAATAGATCATTATTTTGAATTTAATAATTTAAAATTCCCAAGAAAACCATAGAAATTGATTTTCCCCCCTTACAATCCCTTTCTGAAAGAAAGTGATTCATGTGTAATGATACTTGTACTCCTGTCTAATCCAATTTAACTTTAAGAGGAATTCATTATTCAGTGTATGTAGTAGGTTCTATTTAATATAGCAATTTTTCAATTATAAAAGGAAACTTAGGCAAGTCTTGTCTTCTCAATTCTATCTATAGCCTTTGGATATTTTTACTTGCTAAGTGTGTGATTTTTTCCTTATAGAACAGTCTCTATTATATCTGTTCACCAGTAACTGTATTTTAGTGGCTGCTTTGATTCTAAAATGTCATAAAAATAAAACATAGTTATGTTAACTGAAAAAACAGGTAACTGGTCTTGGATTTATTGCTACATTCAGTCTGTAGCAGAAAAGCATGTTGGAGTTATTCTGTAAATCACGTCTTTCTATATAATTTCCATAACTTTTATTTTGAACTCCATTTAGTCATACAAATAATACTTGAGGCTTCTTAAAAGATGTAATTTATTTTACTATATGTGATTTCATTAGTACTATCATTTTAGAAAACAAAAGTAATGCTAACCTATTTTCCATAATATTAAATTTAAAGTTACCCACATTATACCCACATTTTTACTTATTCCACTAGATTTTATCAGAACTATACTGGAAAAATGTATGACTTTAATTTCTATGTATGTTTTTCAGTGAAACATTCAAATATATTTAAAACAATATGCTTAATAGTACCAGAATCCTTTTTTTTCTTCTCTTAGCACTTTTAGAATTCCTTAAGTTTAACTTGATATATTTATTCAGATATATACACAGCTGACTCAACAGTACAATTTCACTTTACAATACTAGAAAGCATTCTGCTTAAAACTTAATGCTTCACTGTTGAATGAATGGATGTCTTGGCATAATTTTAGCCACATTCGCTTAATATCTTGTATTTATCTTATATCTATATATCTATCATCATCTACCTATATTTTTCTTTCTAACCATCTTTATTTTTGGTGGAAACAAGATTAGATCACAATAAATTGCTAGTGAGGTATATAGGTTATGTTCAATAAAACATTCCATTTAATGAGCTATTTTATCCATTCAATTAGTAATTTTTAAAAACTCACAAAGAGAAAACTGCTGAAAATGGGATGAAAGAACCCACCTTATTAGTATAAGGTATTCTGTAGAGAATGGATAGAAATAAATACTGATAGTGAATTCCATTTGACCGACTTAATTTCTCAGGTATTACAGTTGGTAAAATAGACACTTTATGGAAGATCAATGTATAATATAATTAAGTGTTTCTAAGGAATGTAAAACTAGATTTTCTTCAACCCAGCAAACAAAACTAATAAATAAATAATGTTGTTGACCTAATATCTCTATTATGGACAGAATTTTTGTGCCCCACCCGAGTTCATATGGTGAAGTCTTCATTTTTTTATTAAAAGAATAACTGAAACATTTAATTTTTAAGAGTTTATTTGAAAAAAATTCACTTTAATTGTGAGCATCAATTTAGCAGATAGAAAAAAGCTGTACAAAATGAAAAGCTGGTCTTCTAAGCACAACATCTCCAAAGAAATGAGAGCTTTAAATGATACACTGGACCAGATGGATTTCACAGATATCTACAGAACTTTACATCCAAACTCAACTGAATACACATTCTTCTCAAGTGCACATGGAACTACCTCCATAATAGACCACATACTGGGTCACAAATCGGGTCTGAAACAATATCAAAAGATTGGGATCATCCCCTGAATATTCTCAGACCATAATGCCTTGAAATTAGAACTAAATCACAGCAAGAAGTTTGGAAGGACCTCAAACACGTGGAGGTTAAGGACCATCCTGCTAAAAGATGAAAGGGTCAACCAGGAAATTAAGGAAGAATTAAAAACATTCATGGAAACTAATGAGAATGAAGATACAACCGTTCAAAATCTTTGGGATGCAGCAAAAGCAGTCCTAAGGGGGAAATACATCGCAATACAAGCATCCATTCAAAAACTGGAAAGAACTCAAATACAAAAGCTAACCTTACACATAAAGGAGCTAGAGAAAAAACAGCAAATAGATCCTACACCCAGAGGAAGAAGAGAGTTAATAAAGATTCGAGCAGAACTCAACGAAATCGAGACCAGAAGAACTGTGGAACAGATCAACAAAACCAGGAGTTGGTTCTTTGTAAGAATAAATAAGATAGATATACCATTAGCCAGCCTTATTAAAAGAAGAGAGAGAAGACTCAAATTAATAAAATCATGAATGAGAAAGGAGAGATCACTACCAACACCAAGGAAATACAAACGATTTTAAAAACATATTATGAGGGATCCCTGGGTGGCGCAGCGGTTTAGCGTCTGCCTTTGGCCCAGGGCGCGATCCTGGAGACCCAGGATCGAGTCCCATGTCGGGCTCCCGGTGCATGGAGCCTGCTTCTCCCTCTGCCTATGTCTCTGCCTCTCTCTCTCTCTTTCTCACTGTATGCCTATCATAAATAAAGAAAATAAAATAAATTAAAAAATTTTAAAAAAAGAAAGAAAAGGAAGGGGAAAGCATATGTGTTAAATGAAGCTATCCTGGGAGGCAGAATTAGATCAGTAATGGTACCCTTTGGGGGCATACACTAATAAAAAAAAAAAAAAAAACATATTATGAACAGCTATATGCCAATAAATTAGGCAATCTAGAAGAAATGGACGCATTCCTGGAAAGCCACAAACTACCAAAACTGGAACAGGAAGAAATAGAAAACCTGAACAGGCCAACAACCAGGGAGGAAATTGAAGCAGTCATCAAAAACCTCCCAAGACACAAGAGTCCAGGGCCAGATGGCTTCCCATGGGAATTCTATCAAACGTTTAAAGAAGAAACCATACCTATTCTCCTAAAGCTGTTTGGAAAGATAGAAAGAGATGGAGTACTTCCAAATTCGTTCTATGAGGCCAGCATCACCTTAATTCCAAAACCAGACAAAGACCCCACCAAAAAGGAGAATTAAAGACCAATATCCCTGATGAACATGGATGCAAAAATTCTCAACAAGATATTGGCCAATAGAATCCAACAGTACATTAAGAAAATTATTCACCATGACCAAGTAGGATTTATCCCCGGGACACAAGGCTGGTTCAACACCCGTAAACAATCAATGTGATTCATCACATCAGCAAGAGAAAAACCAAGAAACATATGATCCTCTCATTAGATGCAGAGAAAGCATTTGACAAAATACAGCATCCATTTCTGATCAAAACTCTTCAGAGTGTAGGGATAGAGGGAAAATTCCTCAGAATCTTAAAAGCCATCTACGAAAAGCCCACAGCAAATATCATTCTGAATGGGGAAGCACTGGGAGCCTTTCCCCTAAGATCAGGAACAAGACAGGGATGTCCACTCTCACCACTGCTGTTCAACATAGTACTGGAAGTCCTAGCCTCAGCAATCAGACAACAAAAAGACATTAAAGGCATTCAAATTGGCAAAGAAGAAGTCAAACTCTCCCTCTTCGCCAACGACATGATACTCTACATAGAAAACCCAAAAGCCTCCACCCCAAGATTGCTAGAACTCATACAGCAATTTGGTAGCGTGGCAGGATACAAAATCAATGCCCAGAAATCAGTGGCATTTCTATACACTAACAATGAGACTGAAGAAAGAGAAATTAAGGAGTCAATCCCATTTACAATTGCACCCAAAAGCATAAGATACCTAGGAATAAACCTCACCAAAGAGGTAAAAGATCTATACCCTAAAAACTACAGAACACTTCTGAAAGAAATTGAGGAAGACACAAAGAGATGGAAAAATATTCCATGCTCATGGATTGGCAGAATTAATATTGTGAAAATGTCAATGTTACCCAGGGCAATTTACACGTTTAATGCAATCCCTATCAAAATACCATGGACTTTCTTCAGAGAGTTAGAACAAATTATTTTAAGATTTGTGTGGAATCAGAAAAGACCCCGAATATCCAGGGGAATTTTAAAAAAGAAAACCATATCTGGGGGCATCACAATGCCAGATTTCAGGTTGTACTACAAAGCTGTGGTCATCAAGACAGTGTGGTACTGGCACCAAAACAGACACATAGATCAATGGAACAGAATAGAGAACCCAGAAGTGGACCCTCAACTTTATGGTCAACTAATATTCGATAAAGGAGGAAAGACTATACACTGGAAGAAAGACAGTCTCTTCAATTAATGGTGCTGGGAAAATTGGACATCCACATGCAGAAGAATGAAACTAGACCACTCTGTTTCACCACACACAAAGATAAACTCAAAATGGATGAAAGATCTAAATGTGAGACAAGGTTCCATCAAAATCCTAGAGAAGAACACAGGCAACACCCTTTTTGAACTCGGCCACAGTAACTTCTTGCAAGATACATCCACGAAGGCAAAAGAAACAAAAGCAAAAATGAACTATTGGGACTTCATCAAGATAAGAAGCTTTTGCACAGCAAAGGATACAGTCAACAAAACTCAAAGACAACCTACAGAATGGGAGAAGATATTTGCAAATGACGTATCAGATAAAGGGCTAGTTTCCAAGATATAAAGAACTTATTAAACTCAACACCAAAGAAACAAACAATCCAATCATGAAATGGGCAAAAGACATGAACAGAAATCTCACAGAGGAAGACATAGACATGGCCAACATGCACATGAGAAAATGCTCTGAATCACTTGCCATCAGGGAAATACAAATCAAAACCACAATGAGATACCACCTCACACCAGTGAGAATGGGTAAAATTAACAAGGCAGGAAACCACAAATGTTGGAGAGGATGCGGAGAAAAGGGAACCCTCTTACACTGTTGGTGGGAATGTGAACTGGTGCAGCCACTCTGGAAAACTGTGTGGAGGTTCCTCAAACAGTTAAAAATAGACCTGCCCTACAACCCAGCAATTGCACTGTTGGGGATTTACCCCAAAGACACAGATGCAATGAAAAGCAGGGACACCTGCATCCCGATGTTTCTAGCAGCAATGGCCACAATAGCCAAACTGTGGAAGGAGCCTCGGTGTCCATCGAAAGATGAATGGATAAAGAAGATGTGGTTTATGTATACAATGGAATATTACTCAGCCATTAGAAACGACAGGTACCCACCATTTGCTTCAACGTGGATGGAACTGGAGGGTATTATGCTTAGTGAAGTAAGTCAGTCGGAGAAGGACAAACATTATATGTTCTCATTCATTTGGGGAATATAAATAATAGTGAAAGGGAATATAAGGGAAGGGAGAAGAAATGTGTGGGAAATATCAGAAAGGGAGACAGAATGTAAAGACTCCTAACTCTGGGAAACGAACTAAGGGTGGTAGAAGGGGAGGAGGGTGGGAGTGAATGGGTGACAGGCACTGGGGGTTATTCTGTATGTTGGTAAATTGAACACCAATAAAAAATAAATTAAAAAAAATGAAAAGCTTATATAGGCAATAGGATGCAAGAATAATGATATTACACTAAGAAAAAAAGGTGAGGGAATAACTATTGCAAGGTCACTTTCCTTTATGGGATGGCAGGGGTCTATCAGGAGTGCTTATCAGGCAGTTGATGACTGACTGATTTTAGATTATATTTCTGGACATGCAAAAACTGTAATTACACCTTGGTTTGGTGACTTAGTTTGGGGCTTAGCATAACTGTCTCCATTTGGAAACTAATGTCCTATTTTTAGCTCCCTAATGGTTCTTGAGGTAGAGCCTTTCAGAGGTAATTAAATTCAGTTGAGATCATGACACTAGAGTCCAATAAGGAATTAGTATTCTTTTAAGAAGAGGAGAGACCAGAGCTCTTTCTCTTTCTGTTTGCCATTTGAGGACACAGAACTAGCCTTTTGTAAGGGAGGAAGAAAGCTCTCACCACAACAAGACCATGCTGGCACCCTTATCTGACTTCCAGTCTCCAAAAGTAGGAAAAATAAATTTCTGTTGTTTAAGCCACTTGGTCTGCAATTTTGTTACAAGAGATGAAGCAGGTAGTCTCCAAGATCAACTTTATTTTTCTTTAAATTGATACCTAGGGACAAAAAAATGATACCTAGGAATAAATGTAACCAAAGAGGTAAAGGATCTATATCCTAAAAACTACAGAACACTTCTGAAAGAAATTGAGGAAGACACAAAGAGATGGAAAAATATTCCATCCTCATGGATTAGAAGAATGAATATTGTGAAAATGTCAATGCTACCCAGGGCAATTTACACATTTAATGCAATCCCTATCAAAATACCATGGACTTTCTTCAGAGAGTTGAAACAAATCATCCTAAGATTTGTGTGGAATCAGAAAAGACCCCGAATAGCCAGGGGAATATTGAAAAATAAAACCAGAGCCAGGGGCATCACAATGCCAGATTTCAGGTTGTACTGCAAAACTATGGTCATCAAGACAGTATGGTATGGTACCGGCACAAAAATAGACACATAGATCAATGGAACAGAATAGAGAACCCAGAAATGGGCCCTCAACTCTATGGTCAACTAATATTTGACAAAGCAGGAAAGACTATCCACTGGGAAAAGGACAGTCTCTTCAATAAATGGTGTTGGGAAAATTGGACAGGCACGTGCAGAAGAATGAAACTTGACCATTCTCCTATACTATACACAAAGATAAACTCAAAATGGTTCAAAGATCTAAATGTGAGACAAAAATCCATCAAAATCCTAGAGGAGAACACAAGCAACATCCTTTTTGAACTTGGCCACAGCAACCTCTTGTAAGATACATCTATGAAGGCAAGGGAAACAAAAGCAAAAATGAAGTATTGGGACTTAATCCAGATTAAAAGTTTCTGCACAACAAAAGAAAGAGTCAATAAAACTCAAAGACAACCTACAGAATGGGAGAATATATTTGCAAATGACCTATCCGATAAAGGGCTAGTATCCAAGATCTATAAAGAATTTATTAAACTCAACAGCAAAGAAACAAACAATCCAATCATGAAATGGGCAAAAGACATCAACAGAAATTTTACAGAGGAAGACATAGACATGACCAACAAACACATGAGAAAATGCTCCACATCACTTGCCATCAGGGAAATACAAATCAAAACCACAATGAGATACCACCTCACACCAGTGAGAATGGGGAAAATTAACAAGACATGAAACAACAAATGTTGGAGAGAATGTGGAGAAAGGAGAACCCTCTTGCACTGTTGGTGAGAATGTAAATTGGTGCAACACTCGGGGGAAACTGTGTGGAGGTTCCTCAAAGAATTCAAAATAGAACTGTCCTACGATCCAGCAATTGCACTGTTGGGGATTTACCCTAAAGATACAGATGCAGTGAAACGGCAGGACACCTGCACCCTGATGTTTATAGCAGCAATGTCCACAATCACCAAATTGTGGAAGGAGCCTTGGTGTCAATCTACAGATGAATGGATAAAGAAGATGTGGTCTATATATACAATGGAATATATATACTCAGCCATTTGAAACAACAAATACCCATCATTTGCTTCAACATGGATGGACCTGGAGGGTATTATGCTGTTTGAAGCAAGTCAATTGGAGAAGGACAAACATTATATGGTCTCATTCATTTGGGGAATATAAAAAATAGTGAAAGGGATTAACAGGGAAAGGAGAGAAAATGAGTGGGAAATATCAGATAGAGTGACAGAACATGAGAGACTCCTAACTCTGGGAAATGAACAAGGAGTAGTGGTAGGGGAGGTGGGTGGGGGGATGGGGTGACTGGGTGACAGGCACTGAGGGGAGCACTTGACAGGATGAGCACTGAGTGTTATACTATATGTTGGCAAACCGAACTCCAATAAATAAATATACCAAAAAAATAAAAAAATAAAAAATAAAATAAAATTGATACAATATCTGAACCCTTGCCTGAGTTGTAGAGAATATATTATGAATATCAAATTAGTGAATATTTGAAATTATGAAGTTATATGCATTCTTTAGTTGAGGTCATTTGACTTGAGTTGAATCATCACTGAATTGATATTATCTGAATGAATTAATGTCATTCAGAATATAGGTGAATGAGCTAGGGAGATGGAAAAGGAGTCTAAGTAAAAGTTAAATGTAAAAAATTGACATATCTATTTATAAACTTTCTTTTGCTTATGAAACTGTACTGTCATTTATCTTTCTCTATATTGTCTCTATTTTAAACTGCACCAGAAATTTTTAGCCTCCCTTCACCAAAGTATTTTTAGCTATTTATTTATTTAATCTCTGGTAACCCTGGCTTTCATCACTTCAGTTTCAACCAGACCAAACCATTTATTACTAAAAAAAAAAAAAAAAAAAATAGGATCCCTGGGTGGCTCAGTGGTTTAGCGCCTGCCTTTGACCCAGGGCGTAATCCTGGAGTCCTGGGATCGAGTCCTGCATCAGGCTCCCTGCATGAAGCCTGCTTCTCCCTATGACTATGTCTCTGCCTCTCTCTCTCTCTGTCTCTCATGAATAAATAAATAAAATCTTAAAAAAAATATATGTTCTCTCAAAGTAATTCTATTACTATGTGTTTTACATAAACAAGGAATTTGAGACTGTCAGAGGGGAACTAGATGAATACTAACTTATTTGCTCTTCATCATTGCTTAGTTTACTAGAAGGGAAGTATGAGTAATTGATCATTAAAAATAAAATGTAAATATGTTTTTAGAACATTTCTTTAAATGTTAAACTACTATTTAAATAGCAGTGAAAATTGTAATAAATTACCATAAAGTAGTAGAAAAATCAACTAAAGTTGATGAATGCAGAAAGATCCAGGAAAGGGATAAAATAAGAAAATGACGGAAAAACATAGCAAAAAATAAAAAATAAAAACAAAGTCACAGAAGTGTTTTGCATATCTTTGGTTTGCTTCTTTATATTCACTCTCTTTCCCTATATTTCATCTTGTCTCTGAGTACAAGTTACCTGACCTTTGCTTCAGGGCTCTTGCACTCTAGTTCCAAGTGCGTAGAAAGGAGGGGTAATGGGGAAGATGGAGTTAGTATAATGATAGCCCTGACTAAGTGCCTGCAGTATTGCAATTGTCATGCAGTTATTCTCCTGTCATAAGGCCCTCTCCTCACAACTATTTCCTTCAGTTAAGTCTAGGATAATACCTTATCACTTGCCATTTCCTCACATCCTACCATATCTTTGAAATAAGTGCTATTCGAATTATTAAACTTTCCTCAAGTACTCAATTTTAGGATCCACCTCATTCATATGGGCATCCTGTCTATATAATAGGTGAATAATCAGTCATATCAAGGAGGTAAAGTCACAAAGCAAACTCAATCTTGTTTAATAAGTGAAGATATTCAGTTTTGTTTTATAACTCTCACTGAAAATACAATAATAATGAAAGATTGCCCATAAATTAGTGAATAAAGTATACCAGAAAAAATAAATTCTTGTATAAAAATCTTAAAATCATCAAGATGAAATATGGAGTCAAAATTTTTCTACTTATCTGGGGAAATGGAAGAGGCAACATCAGATAATTGTTGACATAATTAAATAATATATAATTGAGTCTGTGGTAGGGTTGATAGATTTAACAATTTCAAATGTATAAACATAATTTGAATTACAGATAAACAACAAATAGGGTATTTTTTAGATTTTATTTATTTATTCATGAGAGATACCAGAAAGAGAGTCAGAGACAGGCAGAGGGAGATGCAGGCTCCCTGTGGGGAACCCAGTTCAGGATTCAATCCCAGGACCCCAGGATCACACCCTGAGCCAAAGGCAGACACTCAACCACTGAACCACTCAGGTGCCCCACAACAAATAGTTTTTTTTAGTAAAATATGTTCCAACAAATGTGATTGCTTAACTGAAATTCATATTTACTTGATGTCTTTATTAGTTCAGGCTGCTATAACAAAGTACCATAAACCGAGTGGCTTGTGAATAACAAATATTTATTTCTCACAGTTCTAGAAGCTTAAGAAGCCCAAGATCAAGACCCTTGATAGGGTCTTGGAGGTCCCTGCATCCTGGTTCACAGGTGGTATACTTCTTGCTGTTTCTTCATATAGCAGAAGAAGCAAGAGACTTCGCTGAGGTCTCATTTATAAATGCACTAATCTCATTCATGAAGGCTCCACCCTCATGACTTAATTGCCTCTTTAAAGTCCCACCTCTAAATAACATCATATTGGAGATTCAACATATATATTTTCAGGGAACACAAACCTGGACATTCTATATTTTAACTGGTAACTCCTAAGACGAGATATAATATTATGTATACTTACAATTCCATATTCTGTGAATGCTTATTAAAAATGCCCACACCAGAAAACAGATACTTCATAATCACAGGGGATTGCCAATAATCCACAATCCTGCAGAGATCAATTGGTCTCTTTGTTCATTCTCTTTAATGTGCTTTTGTAAAAATATGTCCCTGATTGGGAGATGGAGGCTTTACACTGGGTCAATGATATTTGACCTCACTGAAGTACAGCAGGCCATATAAACAACTGATGCCAAATTAAAACAAACTTGCTCACATTCTACCAATAAGACATAATTTCTCAAATGAACATACTAGTTAACTAGAGACAGATTGATTTTATTGATTCCAGAATGATGGGAGAAATTATTGTCCTCGCTGAAATTGGAGGATTTTCATTTCCTTCCATTATTTGTAATAGTTCTTCCAATGCCAGCCCCCATAGACTTACTAAGTATTTTATAGAACATTATGGTATCCATCATTGCTTTTTAATACCTTACTTTACAAAAAAAAACCAAAAAACCCACCTTACTTTACAGAGTAGATGGTAAAGCAGTGAGATACTTTCTAAGAATTTCACATCTTTTCTACATACCCCGACAAGAAAAGCAATTAGTCTTCAAGTTGGTTGGATGCACTGTTGAAGGTTAATTTGTGATGAAAATATTGCACAATACCTAATAAATTTTGATGTCTCCTGTCTAATTTCATGTTTTTTATACCATATCAAGAATGTAAAATTTGTCCAATAGCATAATGTACAGCTAGTATATATAATTTTTGTTCAAATTTAGTTAAGCTCCCTTTACTTTATGAAGACCAAAACAGTGGATTCTTTCTATAAGCCATTAAAAGATAAGTCAGAATATTGGAGACTAAGTTTGTTAAAAGGTTCTTTTTCTCCCATCTCTTTAATATTATTAAGATAATGTTACTCATGTTTTGAACAAATATTACTGTTATAACTTCATTTCTTTTTCTGGTGAAAGAAATACTCTCCACAAACTATAAAACCCCTTTTGTAATTTTAGTCCCTCTTAAAAGAAAAAGATATAAGTGGTGGTTATCTGGTCCTCATTTCTCATGCAGTTGAACCTCCTTCATCTTAAATAATCAAAATAATTAAAGTGACAGCAGCAAGTTACATTTTTCTTTTCTTATTTGAGGCATTAGAGAGAAGCTTCCTCTACTGTCTTACAGAAATATAAAACACTGTCTCCATCTTCTATACTCAAAGCCACTGCAGAGAAAAGATCTTTTATAAATATTTTTCTCTTATTTGAGGTATGAGAGATAGGCTGCTTCAATTTCATTGTACAAATATGTGCACACTAAAAAAGCAACCACTTATTAAAGTAAGCGGAGTAAATAATAACATTTGTCCTGACAGTAATTCACTTGTTATAACTTACCTAAATTATCTTGAGGTGGTATAACAGTATAAATCTTCTCATACTGTGTTATCTTATGTTCAAAGACATTATAAGCTAATAGAGTTGACAAGCCATAGGATTTTTCAGCAGGAATGTCCATGAATCTCCTAGAGCAGCTAATTAGAAAATGAAGGGGTAGAATTTAAGATATTACTTGTAACAAACTGAATGACAACTTGAAGGAGAGGATGTTTCTTTCCTTTGATTCTGGGTTCTGCTAAATTGAAAGATCTACCTATCACTGCTGGTTTACAAGCTAGAATGATTAGTGTTTATCTTGGAATCCCTGTGCAACTGAGCAGAGGCAAAGATAGATTACTAGAGCTATTAGGTCACTGGGGGGCAAAGGTGTATGGAAATCAAGAGTACATATGGAAACTGAGGGTATTTTGTAGAACTTCTTGCATTTGCTCACAAGGTTTAAAATAGCAAAGCTTTACTAGAGTCCTACACATGTATCACAATAAACAAAACACTTTTCTGTTCCTTTAGGACTAAGCTTTGAGTCACACATTTGAGGCAACTCACTTATAGAAAGAAATATACAGAATGTATGGTAGAGAAAGATCAATCATAAATGTCAAGAACGCCCTCATGATTAGTTTCAGAAATTGAAATATTGAGATACTAGGGCATATTCCACTCTTTGTTTTGACTTTTAAGTTTACACATCTCAAATAACCTATTTCTTCCTTGATTCTTCCATCCTCTGCTATTATGCATAAAATGTCACAATGGACTACAAACTTAAGCTTATTTCAAGGGTTGTAAGTATATTTATGGAAAATCCAAAGCAGAGAAGGAAGGGATATCAGAGCCAGTTATCTGAAACATGAAAGTAGATGATGGCTTACCTGATGCTGGAGCAGGTTTTGCAGCTTCTTTTTGGGGTTGGTTAATATTTTGAGCCTTTTTATGGGACAGCCTACTTAGGCTGGGAGGGACCATTTAAAGACGTAACACAGTTGGATAGAAAGATACGTGTGTTTGTGTGTGTTGGAAGGAAATAAAAATTCTGAACCACAGAGGACATTTGCACTTTTTAAAAAAAATTTTTCTAAGGCCATACAAATTTCCATTTGAGAACCTACCTTCTTACCAGAGTGTATTCTTGTTACAAGTACAATCAAGATGCTCTGCTTTTCTCTCTCCAAATGAGATGCCCCTGACCAAAGTTAAGATAATCACTCTATCTCTTATGAGATGCTGAAGGTCAACTAGAGGGATAGAAACGGAAATGGAATGTAAATTGTTATTATAGCCTACATTGTCCTGACTTGCCTTCACTCCCTCAGTGGTTCTTGTTTTGCTTCCATGTCTTGATCTTCACTCTCTCCACTTTTACCAACTATGGTTTATCTTCAGCATATTTATTTTTTATTTAATTTAGTTGGATGCAGATTCTGGTGTCTACAACCAAATAACCCAAACTGATGCAACCATGGTAAAGAAACAATAATTCATTCCTATTTTACTATAAAGTTGTTTTAACAAGAATCAGTATTGAAAACCATTCAATTGGGGCAGCCCCAGCGGCGCAGCAGTTTAGCACTGCTTGCGGCCCAGGGCGTGATCCTGGAGACCCAGGATCCAGTCCCGCATCTGGCTCTGTGCGTGGAACCTGCTTCTCCCTCTGCTTGTGTCTCTGCCTCTCTCTCTGTGTCTCTATGAATAAATAAAATAAAATGTCTTAAAAAAAAAAAGAAAACCATTCAATTCCTTTTATCATCTATGAAAGATGATAGTATAATTTGTTACTTTTACTAATTAATATAGTAAATTTTACTAATATCCTAAAAGCTATTCTTGAAATGTTTTCCATTGTGAGGAAGTTTAATAACATAATAATTTAGTACTTATGCATTCAAAATTAAACTTTATATAAGGTTTTTTTTTCACTTATTCTTGGTATTGTTAATTTATGAGATTTTGACATGAATGTTTCCTAATTTTTATAAGTATATATTTTTATATTATTTCTTATTACCTTGAATCATTGAAATTGTCTATTCTATAATTTGTTTTACATTGTCCCACAAATTTTGAATGCTCCATTTTGTTTTGTTTTTCCCAATTCTTTATCTATTTCTGCAAAGTTCAGTAATTTCTATTAATCTGTCTTCAGACTCATTCATTTTTTCCTTCAGCTATGTCAAGTATACTGATGAGCCTATTAAAGCTACTCTTTTTCTCCATATATATTTTTTTTTGGAGATTAGTATTCCATTTGAATTTTTCTTATTGTTTTCATCATTTTGTTGAACTACTTATCAGATCTTGCACATCATTTTTTTCCATTAGCATCTGTAACATATTAATCATAGTTATTTCAAATTCTATTAGTTCCATCTATGTCTTCTAGAACTCTGGTTCTGATTTTCCCCCTCTTTTAGAGTGAGTCTTATGTTATCTTTTCATAAATCTCATAATTTTATTTTCATAATATTTTGTTAAAGCTAGATATGTTAAAAGGGAATAGATAGCTATTCAATATTTTGAATGCCTGGATATCATTCCTTTCCTTCCACTGGCTTTAGGTGGATTTGTGTTAATCTAGTCAGAACTTAAGCTAAATTTGAAGGTTTTTGTCAAGTTTACCCTCAATGCACCACAGAATTTAAATTCCTCTAGGAATACTTAGGGTTCAATTTGTAGGCCAGTTTATCAGAGTTGTTTGTTTGTTTTGTTTTGTTTCAGTCTCTGCTCACTGAGAGAATTTGTCTCTCTCCACTTTCCAAGCAATATTGCACTGTTGTTTTACTCCATTTGATGTGTGATGATGGGAACTGAGGAAAGGAAGTGTTCTCTGTCTTGCAGATTAAGCCTCGGCTTGTATTAGGAACAAGGCAGGCAACCTGGGTGGCTCAGTGGTTTAGCACTGCCTTCCAGCCCAGGGTGTGATCCTGGAGACCTGGGATGGAGTCCCACATCAGGCTCCCTGTGTGGAGGGAGCTTCTCCTTACTTCTGCTTCTCCCTCTGCCTGTGTCTCTGTCTCTCTCTGTGTGTCTCTCTTGAATAAGTGTTAGGCACAGAAAATCTGGGTGTTATATGACTTTTCAATGTTCTTGCATCTCAACTTACTATAAGGCTGGTGCTAGCACATATTCCTGCTCCTCTCCCAGAGGAGAACTTCTTTTATCTTTTTCCTCCCCTAGTTGAAATGGATTTCTACCAGGACCCTAAGAAATCTTTTTTGTTTTGTATTGCTTTGTCTTTTTCCCTCTCCCTCTTCTGTTTGTAAATCAAGGGGTTTATTCTATCATAGAGTTAGATGAGAGTCTAACAGTGGCTGTTTCTCCCTTTGCCCAGTCAGCAGGAAGGAGAAGTTTACTTGAGATTCTCTCTTGTTCTTCCTGTGAGCACTTAGTTGATGTCATGAGGGAAACATCTCTGGAGAAGATACAAACTTCTTTATATCTGCAGTCCTAAAAGACAGTTTCTTGACTCTATCATCTCAGTTCTCAGATGGATTAAAGAAAAATCATTCAAAGTTTTTCTACCATTTTGTAAATGCTGGAGTGACACATTTTTTGCTGTTTTCTTTATCTTCAAATTGCAGCAGGAAATCTCATTGTCAAATTTTTGTCTCTGTTGAGTAGTTTTTTGGTTATTTGCCATGTGGTTACATTTTTGTGTGTTTTGCCTATTCAGTGTGGAGCTCTTTTTTAAACCTAGATCATCTATCTTCACTTTTTGTTTGTAATAATAACAGTACTTTATATATTTTGAATACAAACATTTCATTTGATAGAGTTATTGTGTATCTCCTATCACTCCAGCTTTGCATTTTCATTCTTTTGGTATAAATGTACGTTTTCTTTTGTTGTTTCTTGTTTGTTTATGTGATTACTTAGTTTTTTTGTGAATAAAGTGGTTAATTTTAATGAAGTCTGATTAAGCATTCTTCTTTGTTAAAGTTATTTCTCCTACTTAAAATAGTTATGTGAAATTCCTACATCCCAAAGGTAGTCTTCTATTGTATATTTTAGAAACTTCATTGCTTTACTCTGCTTTTGTTCATGATAGATCTGAAAAGGGCTTTCAAAATATGATGTGAGATAAGGTTTTAGGTCCATTCCCCCATGTGAATATGCAATTTAATATGCTCTATTATACTTCAGTGTTTCCTTTGTCAAAGATAAGCAGACATAATTTACATCTCTTTGCTTCTGATCTCTCCTATTCCATTTATTTTTGTGTACAATATTCTTACACCAATAAACACTATTTGCACTATAATACTTCAAAAAGACTTTCATATTTGTAGTCAGTACCATTCTATTTTTTTCTGTAAGGATTTTAGTTTTCTTGGCTCATCTATAAAATACATTATTTCCATTAATGTGTTTTTTATTTTTGGAATTCCTAGTTAATTTTTAATTGGTTTTATTCTCAAATTTAGAATCAAATACTATATATAAGGATAGAATATAGTTCTCAAATAAATTTAAATATAAAGACTATATTATTAAAAGGTATTATTTTCCTCCTTACATTAGTAACAGAACACTTGTGATTCTGTTTTCATGCTCCATGTATTTTTCTGATTTTATTTTATTAGTAATTAATTAATTATTTTGTTTACTTATTGTCATTCTATCCTGTTTCTGAACATTACTGATAGTTCTGAATGATATAGAATACTTCATTTGGAAAATTCTGGCTAATACGAATGATATCATCCTATTAAGAAAGGATTTAATTTTTTGGACTAAATATAGTCAGCACTTGAGCAAACAAGACTTATTTTCAAGTTTATTCATGGTTAATTTGGAATAAGCTTGAGGTTTTATCAGAATTTGTAGATACCAACTGTAGATCTGAATTATTTTCTAGAATCCAAGTTTCTCATAGAACCTGAAGCTTTCAGACTGAGTATGCATTTCCTACTAAAAACTCTTTATTTCTTTAAGCTTCCTAGATCCTTCTTTCTGCTTGGTTTATGCACATAACTATGGTTTAGGAAGGAGGAAATGCCTTAATGATGACTTGTGGATATAATGTTGGATTTACTTCTTGGTAGTTCCCTTTTTCTCTAGGATCTTAGATTCTCAAGCCATGGTTACTTTGTTAACTTTGAAATCCAAATTCTGTCTGCCATAGCCAATGAGATTGCCACAAGCTCTAGCATCTTATTTTCTACTAGATGTCTGAGCTTTATGTCTCCCCATTACTAAATACCCAAAAGGAAATGAATAATAATCAATGTTTAGTAATTTTATTGTGTTTACCTTTTTCCTCCAAATCTGTTTTTCTAAGGTTATTTGCACCTGATATTTCCTCCACTGAGGACCCTCTTCTAATTGTGAATATATCTTTATTCAATCTCAGCTCCGATGCTACCTCTTTAGAAATAATTTACCAGATCACTGAGGCAACTATATTTATTTCTGGCTGCTATCTCATCACTCTTTTATTTTCCTCATAAAATGTGTCACTAACTGAAGAAATTTTTTTTTCTGGTCTTATTTATTTTTTTATATGTCTGTCTCTGACCATGTTAAACTGAAAAGCAGTTCTTGTCTCTCCTGTTCTCCATAATATTCTCATTGAATGAAACACAACTGATATTAAATGAAGATTTTTGTATGTTTATTACAAAAGGAAGATCAAGCTTAACATTAAAGTAGGAATTCATAAAGTATGGACATTTAATAATATCCATAATTTCTAATATGTTGATATTCATTATACATTCTTAATATAGAATTAAGGTTATTTTTTATATAAGTAAGTATGATGCATATTTATGTCACAAGCTATTGGAAAATTTAACAATAGTGTCTTTACTTAGAGTGGAATATATATTTGACAAGATAAATTATTTTATATAATCAAAATTTAGGTAAATAAATATCCATATTATCCATTCATTTATGTTAAATTTGCTTCAGATTCAAAGTGGATATCAGTAGGAAAAGTTTCTCCAACTAAGTCTAATTTTATTCTCGTGAAAAAAAAAAAAAATCACTCAATTTTAATTGGAAGAAGCCCCAAATACCATTATAGCATTAAATAGTTCATTCTAAAATGTATTTTGGTTATACTCTTAAAAAAAAAAAAAAAAACTCATGTTTTCTTTTCTTTTTTCTTTTCTTTCTTTTTTTTTTTTTTTTTTTTAATTTATGAGAGACACACAGATAGAGAGAGAGAGAGGCAGACAGAGAGGCAGACAGAGAAGCAGGCACCATGCAGGGAGCCTGATGTGGGACTGGATCCTGGGACTCCAGGATCAGGCCCTAGGCTGAAGCAGCGCTAAATTACTGAGCCACCTGGGCTGCCCAAAACACATGTTTTCAAACACTTGAAATTTATTTTGCATTAATTAGATGTTTTCTTAGATTCTTTATACTTGTCATGAAAAATGAACATTATAAAACACCTGTGTACATAATAAAGTAGGGTTTTTAAAAATAGTCAACTCAGATAAACCTTACTATCACAGTCTTTCTCTATAAATATCTGTTTTAAATCTATGTTAATCAACTTTACAACTACTAAGAAACTAAAGCTATGTATGCTCAAATACCAAAATATTCAGGTATGTAGTTTAAAGCAAAACCAGACTTCTGACAGAAAACAATAAAATAATCCAAAATATGCCTCCTGCTTTTGGAATATTTTTCATGCATCAGTAAAACATTTTTCAGCAAGAAATAGAATAAAACATAATTAGAAAATAGCAGTCAATTATTCTTGGAAGTATTTCTGTTTATCACCATTAAAATGTTACTAAGCCTGGAGACAAATGGTATGTGAGTGTGCATTTGTCAGATAAGAATTCTGAATAATTAATGCTCTTAAGATTAGCATAAATAGCCCAAGGGAGTATTTGTACATAAAATAAAGTCAAGAAAGAAAGTGTAAAAAACAAAGTAAAATAATACCATTATGCTAGTACATAGTAATTTAGAATACTTTTTCTAGTTTTCTATTTATTTAAAAATGAAAACATAAAACAAATTTTTTGTGTGTGGGAGGGGATACATCCTGTCCTTATTCCACATAACAAACCTAACACATTTTAGTCAGTTTACATTCATGCATATATACATAGGTAATTTTGAACCAATTGGTTACTTTTAAAAGAAAAATGGTCATACCCATTCTAAACATTTTTATTTATCTACCTAACACCATTTATACCTTAGGCAAAAAAAGAGTTAAGTGATACCAGAAAGCAGCAGCTTAATGGCTATTCTGACATAGCACCAAAATGAACCTTTCAGTTCACTCCCATTCTTCCTTTATGCACCTCTTTTTGACAAAAGAATATTTTCCCTCCATCCTCTAGGGGATAATTTCCACTCCTTTATTTCTCAACTCAAAGTGCTTAGTCTCATTTTGCTGATCGATGTCTACCTCCTTTACCCACTGGCATAGAAATGTATCTTTGGTTTTCCCTCTCTAAGTTTTCCATTTTTCCTCTTTAGAAATAGAGAAACTTGTATTCTCTATTAGAAAATAGAGAAACTATTAAAAATATAGAAACTATTTAAACTTGTGTCTCAGATATTAAATTCTACTACTTCTTTATGAAGTTTTTTTAGCTACATTTCTGAAGACCGTTTCACTTCTTTTTCCTATCCACATGATACAGAACTATAACCCTGTGTAATTAGAGTTCTAGTTGCAATTAACAGAAGGTCCTTTGCCTGGTTATAACAGAAAATTAAATTTATTAAAAGATACTAGTTCACAAAATTTCCAGGAAAAATAGCTCCAAACTTAATTGCTCAGAATACTCTCTGATCCAACTGAGGAAGGAGTCTTCCAGACAAGTAGCCAAAGCCACTGTCCCCACTATCCAGAGCCAACACTGTAACACGAAGAGTCTGCTAACTCAGGTGACTCCTACGACCCTGCATCATTGATGCCTATCAAGAGAAATGACACATATTAAGAAGAATGCCCTAAGCAACTACCTCTTAGTCATGTCCTCATGATTTAATTCTCTTTTGGTAATATTGTTAAGTCACATCTCTGTGCCTTAGTACTAAGGTAAATGAGATCTAGATTTTTTTTTTTTTTTTAGATCTAGATTTTAGTGGGGAAAGTAGAACACATAATGAGGGAAATATACATTTGCACAGTATTTTTAAATTGTTGCACAAAGACATTTCTGGCTGATGGTCACTAAAAGTCCCTTCAGATAAGTTTTCTTTTCTTTCTTTTTTTTTTTTTAAGATTTTATTCATTCATGAGAGAGAGAGAGAGAGAGGCAGAGGGAGAAGCAGGCTCCATGCAGGGAACCTGACGTGGGACTCGATCCCTGGTCTCCAGGATCAGGCCCTGGGCCAAAGGTGGAGCTAAACCGCTGAGCCACCCTGATTGCCCTTTTTTTCTTTGTTTTTTAAACAACTTGTCGATTCTATTTTTATAAAGGCTATTTCGGTGAAATGAATATGAGAAGAGAGTAGCCTTTTTCAAACCCTTCTTATAGTAGTTATATCCCTTATTAATTATCTATATTGAAAAACAAAAGCAGTCTATATAGCTTGTGTCATAAAAATATATTAGCAACCATTGTTGTATTTTTTGCTTCTATGAGTTTGACTATTTTATATACAGCATATCAGTGGAGTCATGTAGTATTTGTGCTTTTGTGGCAAGATTTCATGTATTATACTGTTCTTCAGGTTCATCCATGTTATCGCATATGACAGGATTCCCTCCTTTTTTTTAGTAGACTAAATATTTCGTTGTATGTATATATCACAGTTTCTTTATCCATTTAGCTATAGATGGAAACTTGGGTTGTTTCCATATTTTGGCAATTGTGAATAATGTTACAGTTTGCATAGGGGTGCAGGTATCTTCGGAATTTTTGTTCAAAATTTCTATTATTTTGGATTCCCAGAAGTATGATTGCTATCATAGTACTATTTTTATTTTAATTTTTTTTCATAGTACTATTTTTAATCTTTGTGAGAAACTTCCAAAATATTTTTCAAAGAAGCTGAACCATTTTATATTCCCACCAACAATGTACAAGTCTTCCAGTTTCTCCACATACTCATTGACACTTGTCTGAGACTCGGGTGAGGGGTGGAGGATGAAAATGAGAAGTTGTTGTTCGATGGATATAAAGTTTCAGTTATCCTAGATGAATAAGCTCTAGAGACCTGCTATAGGACATAATGTCTGTGGTTAACAGAATTGTACTATACACCTAATATTTTGGTAAGAGGATAGATCTCATATTGTGCTCTTATCAAGAAAAAGCAAAATAAGTAAATAAGGGGGAATAAGAACATTTTTAGAACTGATGAATGTATCTCTAACCATGACTATGATGTGCTATCATGAGTGTCTGCATATGTCCAAACTCATTAAGTATGTGTAGTTTTTATGTATCAATATATCTCAGTAGTTGTTTTTTTTTTTTTTAAAGAACAAACCGGAACCTAGATAAAAAGGAGATTTTAATTATGAAGTCTGTTTCAATCAGGAGAATGCCCCCATCTCAGAAAAGAGATAAAGCTTCTCTTTTATAATGTACGGAGAGGTGAGCAAAAATTTTAGCAGAAACTCTTAAGGGAAGTTGGGTAAGCAAGAGGAAATGACCAGTGGAGTCTGACAATAAAAATGTCTCACTGTGGCCAGCCAGTTCTCAAGATAAACTAATAATAGTACCATTTTTTAGTGCTTATTCAGACCTGGGGGCAAATTAATACTTAGAAAGAATAGAAGCCTGGTTAAAGTTTAGTCAAGACAAAACAAAGGATAAGGAATGGGTAACTGAACATTTGGTCAGTTCCCTATTGTTTAAAGACAGACAACATCTGTCCTTAACATTATGAAGATGACATAAGTCATTCCAAGGTTAAGATTGGTCGGAGTATTTTTCAATGATGGGCTTCCCTTCACATTCTTATTGGTTGTGAAAGATGAGTTATATTATCTATTGAGGATGTTGTTGAACTGACAGTTGGAAGTCCTTAGAGATCAGGTATTTAATGAGAGGTGTATCTAGGAAATAAAAAAGAGAATAATTACTAAACTTTGACTAAGGGAAAACTAAGAATTGTGATTTATGAAGGGAGCCAATCAGGACAATTCCAAGATACTGTGCTCAAAATGTCTCTGAATGGTAGACAGAGTATGACAGTGTCAATCTGATGAATATCCAGGTTGTAGTCTAAATATTTTTGGTAGTGGCATAGACAGTAGGGAGATTTTATGAGACATATGTATAACAGTTGCTTCCATACACTACACAAGCACCCCTTTAAGAAGCGATAATCATGACTAATACCAGATGATTGTTGAGACCCTCTTGCTTCAGTTCCTATAGTTCTCTGGCAGTTATATTGGTGGTTTTGGTTAAAATTGTCCACAATTCTGATTTTTCGGGAAGTGGAATATGGAACATTCAAAATTTTTTGGCAGATTGCTTGAATGGCCCTTATAGAAGCAGCTCCAGATTTTAAATTTAGCTTATGTGATCTGTTAAAGTTGTCAGATTTTTTAGATTTCTTCCCAACCGCTTAGCCTCTTGTTCTAAGGGTTCATGCAAACCTGCACTGTCTTTCTCAAAGATCTGGAAGCCATTCCTTTCTAATTAAATCATCAAGGAAAACAGAGCAGCAATCTCCCAATCTCTGTGGGTGGGTAAGAATCTAATTTAGGTAGGAACCTTGTTCCAAATTGTGAAATTACCTCTATTGTGAAGATACAGGAAACTGCTTTTCAATAAAATATCTAGAAATAAATTTACCCAAAGAACTGAAAGACCTATATTCTGAAAACTATAAAACATTGGTAAAAAAAGTTGAATATGATGCAAAGAAATGTAAAGACATTCCATGGTTTGGAAGAACAAATATTGTTAAAATGTCTATACTACCTAAAGCAATCTACATATTTAATGCAACCCCTATCAAAATACCAACAGCCTTTTTCACAGAACTAGAACCAACAATCCTAAAATAGTATGGAACTACAAAAGACCATGAATAATACAAGCAATATTGAAAAAGAAAAACAAAACTGAAGGTTCCAATCCAAATTCCAGACTTCAAGTTATATTACAAAGCTGTAATAAACAAAACAGTATAATACTGGCATAAAAATGGACACATAGATCAATACAACAGAATAGAAAACCTAGACATAAACTTATGATTATATGGTCCAGTAATCTTTGACAAAGCTGGAAAGAATGTCCATTGGGGAAAAGGAAATCTCTTCAGCAAATGGTGTTGGGAAAACTGGACAGCAACATACCAAAGAATGACTCTGCACTGCTTTTTCTACCATACACCAAAATGAACTCAAAATGAATTAAAGACCTAAATATGAGGGATGCCTGGGTAGTTCAGCAGTTGAGCATCTGCCTTTGGCTCAGGGCATGATCCCAGACTCCCAGGATCGAGTCCTGCATCGGGCTCTGTGCATTGAGCCTGCTCCTCCTCCCTCTTCCTGTGCCTCTGCCTCTCTCTCTGGTCTTTCATGAATAAATAAATAAAATCTAAAAAAAAAAAAAAAAAAAAAAGACTGAAATGTGAGAACTGAAACCATTAAATCCTAGAAGAGGGCGCAGGCAGTAATTTCTCTGACATTGGCCATAGTAACATTTTTCTAGATATGTCTCCTGAAGCAAGGGAGATAAAAGCAAAAATTTAACTTTGTAGCCATTGGAACTATATACAAATTTAAAACAAAAGCAACAACAAAAAAAACTTCTATACAGCAAAGGAAACAACAAAACTATTTAGAAAACCACTAAATGGGACAAGATATTTGCAAAGGATATATTTGATAAAGGATTAGTATCCTAAACATATAAAGAACTTATAAAACTCAACACCTAAAAAACAAATAATACAAATAAAAAATGGGCAGCTGATGTAAACAGATGTTTGTACAAAAAAGACATAAAGATGGGCAACAGACACATGAAAAAAAGCTCAATATCAATAATCATCAGGGAAATGCAGATCAAAACTATAATGAGCTATAACCTCACAACAGTCAGTATAGCTAAAATCAAAAGCACAAGAAACAAGTGTTAACAAGGATGTTGAGTAAAAGGAACTCTCTTGCACTGTTGGTGAATATTTAAATTGGTGCAGCCACTCTGGAAAACAGTATGGAGATTCCCCAAAAAGTTAAAAATAGAACTACCCTGTGACGCAGTAATCACACTACCGGATATTTAACCAAAAAAAACAAACAAACAAACAAAAAAAAAAAAAAAACAAAAATAAAAACAAAAACAAAAACAAAAAACACAACACAAAACAAAACAGAAACACTAATTTAAAGGGATACAAGCCCTCCTATGTTTATAGCACCATTTTTTACAATAGCAAAATTAAGGAAGCAGCCGAGGTGCCTATCATTAGGTGAATGGATAAAGAAGTGATATACATATGAAATGGAATATTATTCTGCCATAAAAAGAATGAAATCTTGCCATTTGCAAGGATGTGGATAGAGGTAAAGAGTACAATACTAAGTGAAATAAGACAAAGACAAATACCATATGATTTCATCCATATATATATATGAAATTTAAGAAACAAACAAGCAAAGGAAAGAAAAAAAAAAGAGAGAGACAAACCGAAAAACAAGACTCTTAACTGTAAAGAACTGATGATTACCAAAGGAGGGGGGTGAAATAGGTGATGGAGATTAAAAAGTACACTTATGATGAGCACTGAGTAATATATAGATTTGTTGAATCACTGTTGAATCACACCTGAAACTAATGTTTCAGGAAACTATGTTAAGGAAAAATAAAAGTTTACATTTCCTTTGGGTAAGGCCAGTTGTTGGCAGATTTGAACACTTGGGTAAATTGGATTATGGGTGGTTGAGAAACAATATTACTATTTAAAATAACAGTATATTAAAAACTAGATGTAGGAGGAAATGTTATAAAAACTTCAACTCTTTTAAAAGTGAGACTGGGTTCTCTAAAATAATCAAGAGTGTGATAAAGGGAACAAAGCACAGAAAATTTTTCCTTTTTTAAAAGATTTTATTTATTCATTTGAGAGAGAGAGAGTGATAGCACAAGCAAGGGGAGGGGAAGAGGGAGAAGGATAAGCAGACTCCACGCTGAGCATGGAGCCTGATGCAGGACTGTATCCCAGAATCCTGGGATCATGATCTTAGTAGAAGGGAAACACTTAATCGACTGAGCCACCCAGGTGAATTATTCTGATAAGACATACAATCTTGGACCTTTAGAAAGTTGACTCTGAAGGTAAAGAAAAGCCATTAATAACCATGTATTAATAGCAAACCAATAATCCAAGAAAAAAATCTGCCATTTTAACATAAAGAAAATCATCCTTTGGTTTTATATCAATATGCTATTATTTAAAGCTTCTTTTAAAAAGTCCTTTTTAAATAATACAAATAAATGAACATGAATTTTACCCTAAATATTAGTTTTGACATACAAGTCAAATCATCATCATACACATGCAAAAATTCTTACTTCACTAACCTTCTATAGATTTTCTTATTTATTTAGATTTTCTCCTTCATATTAGTCTTTCTCATTCTAGATCAGCCAGTCATTTTACTTTAAGAACATATTATTCCTCTATCCCTTAACAAAAACGTACTTGGCATACCTTGTATACATAGTCACTCCCCTCTGCTATTATACAATCTCTAGGAAATGCATCTACTTGGGCTACGTATTGCTTTGTTCAATTGCAGTAACATGAAATGGCAGATGTATTGAATGCCCTAAAATAATTATATTTCAACTGTTAGGCAGCTGGTGAAGTTGTGGGAGAAATTTTGCACCAGATGCCCTCGGCAACTTAGTTTCATTATGAACTTTCATGTGAAGCTTTGTTATTTTTTTGTACCAGACTGGTAAATAAAGCTGGTTTTTTTTGTTGTGTTTTGTTTTGTTTCTCCTTTTTCTTTCTCAATATTCAAAAGCAAACAACTTTAAACTAATTTATTTTGTATACATATAATGATCTTAACTAGATAAAGGTGCTTAAGATTAAATATCTTTCAATCATACTTTCATGTAAAAATATTTAAGCCTTTATTATAAAGTCTGTTTTATTTATCTACATCTTTTACTCAGATTCTACAACCATATTTTCTTGGCAGCACAGTACCTTGCAGGCATGGCTTAATTATTGACATAGAATCCCTCAGAAAATTTCATGGGAAATTTCATCAACTCTTTTTGCTGTCTGAATATTTAGTGAGATTTTTTAAATAAGTAGTCACTTCTAAAAAGCTAATAGCATTGATATTACCTTTGGATTTAATACAAATAAGAGAACATTTTATTGTGATTTGAAAATATAATTAAATAATGATAATGTAAAAGTTGACATAAAGCCTATTAAATAAATAAGGTATTTACTATATGATCATGTTGGCTGTATTTTCTAACAAGGAAAACATCCCCAAACATATTTAGTATTTAAACCAATATGCTCTTTAGCCATAGTGTCTCATCCAGGAAAAGGCATACAACTCCATTTATCTTTTATGGCATTCATTCTATTCTGATGACTTCTGATAATTCTTACTTTTTATAGCCTTTCTAAACTACCAAGAAACTTTTCCAAATGACAAAATGTGAATTTGGCTTCCCTTGATATTTACAAGTTTTAATTTTAATGTTTCGAATCTAAATTAGATGAGGAGTAATTGAACTATTGGATTAACACTGGAATTTACTTTAGCATGAGATATGCTTTCTAGTCAGCAAAATTTCAGTTAAATAGGAATGAGTATTTATATATATACATATATATATGTACTATTTTAATGTAGCAAGCTGGAAAATATTCACACTATGTTCAGCTTTGTTATTATAATGTACATAGGCATATTAAATTTTAAACTTTCATTCTCCGTGAGTTTATTAAACCACATGCATATTCTGATAACCTCAGATTCATTTGTTTATCTCTGTGAGTCAAGTGGTGCTTTGCTTGTTTTGGCTTACATCCTTATCCCAGATTAAATCCATTTGAGAGCCACAGATGAATGATTAAAAAATAAACACTGAACATATTTAGCAAATCATTTCTGTATTACAAATTTGAGGTAGATGGAAAGAAATTGGAAAATGTACTTGGGGTTTTTATAAATAATATATCAACATAGATTTTTAGTTGCTTATTTGTTTTTATGTCTGCTTTCCCTTTCACCAAAGTTATGGTGAAACTATGCTTAAACCGTATACTTTTTTTTCTACATATATAGATGTTATTGCTCTGTGAAAAATACTTGTTCATTATCTGGGGCTATTTGATTGCCATCTAGTAAAATTCTTTGTAAAAGGCAAAATAAAGACATTATATTCTTCTTATTTCCCAACTTTTAGAGTAAGAAGTTGATGTAAACAATATTTCCATATTGTAAAATGAAATTTTCAACTTTCTTTCTCTTTCTGTAGTTTTATTACAGACTCATGGATTTTTTGAATATTGTGTATTTCATACACTTACATCATTTTTACCATAAAATTTTCACTAACTAAACTGTGTTAGGCCTTTAAACTTGCTTCTTTTAGCATGTTGATAAGTCCTCATTAGTTTTGCTTCCTGGCACAAGCTGTCTCACTCACTTAATGCATTTTCTGTCCCAAATCTAGATTCAGTAATTTCTCCAAGGAGGTTGGAATGTTTCAAATATTTCCCACTTTTCACCACTAACATACCTTCAACTCACAATGGTGAGTAACAGGCTACCAAAACTTATTTTCAGTAGAAAATATTCTGTTCTATTTGTCATTATCAGTGTGCCAGTACAGCTTGTCACAACCTCTCTCACACCATTTGACTTGTTCAGGAGTGGATCCATTCCAGGCTTCATGAGTGAAATCAATTCTAGAGCATAATGTCTTCCTAGATTCAAATCTCTTCCTAATAAGACAGAGAGGTATAGGACAAATGAAAACATAAATAGATGTCAGAGAAAACTAAAAATCACAATTTTAATTTTTGTTCTTATTTAAAAATAATTGACACACTAGAAATCACAATTTACACGTACTCCAGTCCATACCTAGAATCCAGGGCGTCTGGGTGGCTCCATCAGTGAAGTGTCTGCCTTTGGCTCAAGTCATGATCCCCAGGTCCTGGGATCTAGCCCTGTATCAGGCTCCCTGCTCAGTGGTGAGTCTGCTTTTCCCTCTGCCTCTGCCCACCTCCACCCCCAAACCCTGCTGGAGCTCTCTCTCTCAAAATAAATAAATACAATCTTAAAAAAAATAATAAACTCAGAGTCTAGCAAAAGTTAAATGGATGAACAGAGATTTCAGGGGTTTCACAGCCTTAGGAAAAAGCTATAAAATTTCACCAGGAGTTCCTCCTCATCACAAAGTTAGTACACTGTCCTGAGTGGGCAGAGCTCAAATATAAAAAGGGTTTGGAAGATCAGATCAACGAGAGAATCAAAGAGAAGGGCTTGGGAAAACAAAACAAAACAAAAGAAAACAAAACACAAAGTAATAATTGGGTCTAGGTATTGTAGAAACCCACATATTTAATATTGTTTGGTATACATTTAACTATATGATAATTTTTGTACTGAGTCCCAAACCACAGAAGAATCATAAAATAACAATACATAGTATACTACAAATACTGAGAAAATATAAATATGCTGAGTAAAAACATAATATTCTCTATGTTGAAAACATAGTTTATTTTTCTTTAGAAAAGCTAAAGGAACTTTTGGAAGTAGTCTGAAAGGAGAAGTTAGACCACTGTTAATACATGATCATTTTTTCTTTTTTTTGTGTGAATGGCAAGATAGTTTAGCTCAAAATCTAAGTACAAATTTGAATTCGGCTTATGAATTTGGGTAAAAATTACTTATCTAAAATGGTTTATATTGAAATTCAGAATGCCATAATTTTAGAAATGCAGATTAATATACTGGAAGAAATATCACAGTCAAGAGATTTGAAACTACCTGGTATTACCAAGATTATTGGAACTAGATCAAATCAATTACTTTAGACAATTATAAAAATAAATTAATAAATCAACGCCAAAAAAAAACCTGTAGTTATTTTTACAGTTATTTTTTTCACTATCAAATCCATAAGTAGATGTATTAGTTAATTCCTGAATATTTTGAGCTTATTTTCTTTTTCAGAAAAATCTCGAATTAATTTACTACTATGTGAAACAATGTTAATATGCAGTTTATTGGGGTACCAGGTGGTTCAGTGGTTGAGCATCTGCCTTTGGCTCAGGTAATGATCCTGGGGTCCTGGGGTCCTGGGATCAAGTCCCACATCAGGCTCCCTGCAAAGAACTGCTTCTCCCTCTGCCTATATCTCTGTTTCTCATTCTGGGTCTCTCATGAATAAATAAATAAAATCTTTAAAAGAAAGTGCAGTTTATGATCTCATTATCTTAAAAGTAAAGACATTTTAAATTTGAACAGATCCAATGTATTAATCTTTTCTTTTACTGGAGAGATGTGGGCACCCTGTTTATAAACACCTTTTCAACTTTACAAACATAGAGATACTCTCTAATTTTCTTTGCCTTTTTCATATTTAGATTTAAGGGTGGGCTAAGTTTATAGTTTCATTCCAAATGAGGAAGCATCTTTTTTTTCCAGCTTTATTGAAGTAAAATTGACCAAAACATTGTATGTATTTAAAGTGTACAACTTGAGGGGCACCTGAGTGGCCCAGTCAGTTAAGTGTCTGCCTTCGGCCCAGGTCATGATCCCAGGGTCCTTAGCATTGAGCCCCACATTGGGCTCCCTGCTCAACAGGGAGCCTGATTCTCCCTCCCCCGCTCTGACTTTCCCCCGCTTGTGATATCTTGCTGTCTGTCAAATTAATAAATACAATCTTTTAAAAACTTGAAAAAATAAACTGTAGAACTTAATTATTTTCATATATATGAAATATATAAAAATACATAATATATAAATATGTTATTTTTATATATATAATATATATATTATAAAATGACGACCAAAAATCAATTGACATATGCATCACCTCACATAGTTACCTTTTCTTTCCTTTTTTCTCTTTGTTCTCTCCCTTCTTCTTTCCTCCTCCTCCCCTCCTTCATTTATTTTCTTTTTCTTTTCTTTTTTATCTTGTGTTGCCTTGTACTGTCCTGTCCTTTCCTTTCCTTCTCTCCCCTCCCTTCCCTTCCTCTTCTCCTTCCTTCCTTTTTTGTCCCTTCCCTTCTCTTTCCTTCTTTCTTGGTTAGAATGCTCAAAATCTATACTCTTAGCAAATTTCACTGTAGTACATAGATATCCAGAATGTATTCAACTTGCATAACTCAAAATTTGCACATTTTGACCAATATCTTACCATTTTTCCATCTCACAGCCCCTGACAAATAGCATTTTACTATCTGATTCTCTGAGTTAGGCTATTTTAGATTCCACATCATGCAGTATTTGTCTTTCCTTGTGTGGCTTCTTTCACTCAGCATAATGTTCCCTAGGTTCATCTACATTGTAGCAGATGACAAGATTTTCTTCATTTTTGTGGCTGAATTACTTCACACAGACACTACAGTTTCTTTTATTTTTCTGGTGATGAACATTTAATTTTTTACCATGTCATGGCTAATGTAAATGATGCAGCAATAAAAATGGAACTTTAGATATGCCCTCAGGATCTTGATTTCATTTCCTTTGGATGAGTACTCAAAAATGGGATTACTAGATCATATAATGATTCTATTTCTAATTTTCTGAGGAACTTCCATACTATTTTCTAAGTGGTTGCATCAATTTTCATTACCATCAACAGTTCACCAAGGTCCCCTTTCTTCATATCTTTGGAAAACACTTGTCATCTTTTTCTTTTTGATAATAGCCATCCTAAGAGGTATGAAGTGATATCTTATTATGATTTGCAGTTTCCTAATGATTACTGATGTTGAATACCTTTTCATATACACATTGTACAATGTATATGTTCTTTGGAGAAATGTCTATTCAGGTTCTCTGCCCATTTTTTATTTTATTTTTATTTTAAAGATTCCATCTATTCATTCATGAAAGACAGGGGGAGAGAGAGAGAGGCAGAGACACAGGTAGAGGGAGAAGCAGGCTCCATGCAGGGACCCCAATGTGGGACTCAATCCCAGGACTCCAGGATCATGCCCTGGGCCTGAAGGCAGGCACAAAACCGCTGCACCACCCAGGGATCTCCTCACTGCCCATTTTTAAATCAAGCTATTTGTTTTTTTTAACAACAGAGTTTTATTGCTTCCTTATATATTTTGGATATTAACCCCTTATCAAACAGGTGGTTTGCAGATATTCTCCTGTTCTGTAGATTGTCTTACCACTTTCTTGATTGTTTCCTTTGCCCTCTAGAAGCTTTTTAGATTGATGTAGTCCCAATTATATATTTACATGTTTGTTTCCTGTGTTTTTGGTGTCATATCCAAGAAATTATTGCCAAAGCTATGTCAAAATTTTTCTTATGTCCTCTTTCAGTAGTTTTATTTTTAGGTCTTATGTTTTATTCTGCACTAATTTTTAGTTGTTTTTTTTCTTTTCAAGGTAAGGTTTCAGTTGTATTTTTTTGCATGTGTACATCCAGTTTTCCACCTGCTATTTCTTGAAGACATTGTCCTTTCTTTATTGTGAATTCTTGATACCCTGATCAAAGATTAATTGACTTCATATGCATGAATTTACTTCTGGCTTCTCTGTTCTTTTTTAGTGGTCTATGTGTCTATCCTTATGTTAGTATTACACTGTTTTAATTACTATAGCTTCATAATATATTTTGAAATCATGAAGTGTGATGCCTCCAGCTTTATTCTTGTCAAGATTATTTCAGCTCTTTGTATTCTTTTGTTCCATATGAATTGTAGATTTTTTTCTATCTTTGTAAAGAATGCCATTGAGATTTTGATATGAATTTCATTGAAAATGCATATTACTTTCAGTAGAATAGACATTTTAACAATATTAATTATTTTACTCCATGAACATGAGATATCTTTCCATTAACCTGTGTTTTCTTTAATTTCTTGATCAATGTTTTATGCTTTTTAGTGTACAAGTTTTTCACTTTGGAGTTTATCCCTATTTTACTATTCTTGATGCTATTATAAATAGGCTCGTCTTTCTAATTTCCTTTTTGTATAACTAATTGTTAGTGTATAGAAATGCCATTGATTTTTTTGTATGTTGATTTCATATGCTGAAACTGTACTGAATTATTTTATTAGTTCTAGTAGTTTTCTGTTGTTAAATCTTGAGGGTTTTATAAATTTATATTATCATGTCACCTGCAAATAGACATAATTTCACTTTTTCCTTTCCAGTTTAGGTAACTTTTATTTCTTTAACTTGTCTAATTGCTCTGGCGAGGATTTCCACTACTATGTTGAATCAAAGTGGAAGAGTAGGTATAGATGGCCTTTATTGTGTTGCAAAATTTTCTTTATATACATATTTTGTAGAGAGTTTTAATCATGAGTAGATGTAGAAGATCTTGAAAAAAAATCCAGAGGGAAAAATTAGCATAAAATAAAAATTATGATAGTTACATCAGAATTTTTATCAGAAACATGCAATCAAGGAGTGGAATAAGATATTTCAAGGAATAAAGGAAAAATAAACAATCTAGAATTTTATATCCAGTTAAATTCTATATCCACTTAAATTTATATCAACTTTAAGGAAATATAACTCCCTCCATCAAACAAAAACTGAGGTAATTTATTGCTAGCATAATTATTCTGATGAAATGCTAAAATAGCTTCTACAACGAGAAGGAAAATAATATAAGTCAGAAACTTGGATCCAGGGCATGATCTTGGAGTCCCCGGATCAAGTCTCACATCAGGCTCCCTGCATGGAGCCTGCTTCTCCCTCTGCCTGTGACTCTGCTTCTCTCTCTCTCTCTCTCTCTCTCTGTCTCTCATGAATAAATAAATAAAATCTTTTTTAAAAAAAAGAAAAGAAACTTGGATCCACATAGAAAAAGAAAGTTTTAACAAATGAATAAGTAAAAGCAAAATAAATCATTTATTTTCTATTCTTAATTGATCTAGTAGGTACTCATTCAAAGAAATAATAGTAATAACATTTTTGATGACTATGGCATATGGATAAATGAAATGAATAACAACGTTACAAGTATGATATGGAGGAAGCAGGAATTTACTCTTTCATAAGGGACCTATATTACCTGTGAAGTGGTATAGTCTTAGGTATATGGATTAGTCATAATTCAATATTGCAAAATCTCTGGCAAGCACTAAAAAATTTTGTAAAAAGTATAACTGATACATTAAGAAAGTATAAATAATGTAATCATAGAAATTAAATACCTTAAGTCAATTAAAATAGTTGAAGAAAATGAGTATAAGCAAAGAAAAAGCACAAAGAATAGTAAGATAAATTACTGTATTTTTTTTGTATTATTAAATATAGTAAATACTAATCTAAACATAGTAATAATCATATTAAATGTAAATGTTGTAGCTACACGAAATAAGAGAGATTAGCATTGTGGGGGGGGGAGGCCCTACTATATATTGTCTAGAGCAAATCCACTTTATTATTATTTTTCAAAGATCGTATTTATTTATTCATGATAGAGAGAGAGAGAGAGGCAGAGACACAGGCACAAGCACGAGCAGAGGGAGAAGCAGGCTCCATGCCAGGAGCCCAACACGGGACTCGATCCTGGGACACCAGGATCACGCCCTGGGCCAAAGGCAGGCACTGAACTGCTGAGCCACCCAGGGATCCCCACAAATCCACTTTAACTGTAAAGTCACAAATAGATTAAAATCAGTAAGATGCAGAAAGGCATACAAGTTTATACTAATTAGAGAAAGTTGGAATGGCTATATTAATTTCAGACAAAACAAACTTCAAACAAGAAACTTGATCAGCCATATAAAAGATCATTGCTAACATATAAAGGAGTCAGTTCAATAGGAGGACATAATGATCATTACCATGTTTATGCCTAACAAAAAAGCATCAATATACATGAAGTCAACCTGATAGTTCAGCAACAATTAATAGAAAAAATATGCTATTCCTATTTGGAGACTTTTAATATTAATTACTACACTAGTAAGTTTCCTCCATGTCTTTTAATAGGTTGACATCCAATTTCTAATTAGTTCTCTTAGCTTGAAGTCAGATACCACTCTTTCAATTTTCTTCTTCTCCTTCCATAATAAATGAGTTATTCTGTTTCTTTCCCTTACATACAAACTTAAGAATTTATAAGAAATGATAAAAAATAAAAATCCAATACCCATCCATGATTAAAAACTCTCTCAAACTAGGAATATAGTGGGAACTAATTCATCTTTATAAAGAACATCTACAAAAATCTATAATTAACTTTATATGTAATGTTGAAAAAATTGTCTTTCTGGGTAAGATCAGGAAAAAAATAAATAGATGTACCCTCTCATCACTGTGTTATAGAATTGTATCAGCAGCTCTTTCTAGTGCAGCAAGACAAGAAAAGAAACCAAGTTACATAGATTACAAAGGAAAAAGTAAAATTTTCATTGTCAGAAGAGCACATTATCATCATGTAGAAAATTAAAATTCGGGATCCCTGGGTGGCTCAGTAATTTGGCGTCTGCCTTCGGCCCAGGGCATGATACTGGAGTCCCGGGATTGAGTCCCACCTCAGGCTCCTTGCATGGAGCCTGCTTCTCTCTCTGCCTGTCTCTCTCTTCCTCTCTCTCTCTGTGTCTCTCATGAATAAATGAATAAAATCTTTAAAAAAAGGAAAATCAAAATCCAAAGCTAAAAGAGAAAAAAAAATATGATTACAAAAATATGACAAAGGGATGACAACCCATAAAGTATTATGTACAATATATAAAAAAGACACCCTTCACAATTTAATAAGTGAAAGTTGCTTCAACATCATTCATACTTAAAGAAATACAATAAAATATATTAAATAAAAAGTGTATATGACTTGGGTGAAATATGAAATTAAGGGCACAAATATGGTGTTGGTAGATGAATAGATAGTACCTATTAGGGTATAGACGTTTCATGATAACTTTCAAAATAAAAATGCACAAATAACTTAATATAGCCCTATATTGGTTGGAAGTATCCTGGAGTAGTTTTTAAGAAGGAATGGAATTAATACATACAATACATATATATATATATATATATTTTTTTTTTTTTAAGGAATAGAACAAGAGCGGTGAAGAAAGAACAATTGCATTTTTTTCTTAAGATTTTTTATTTTAGAAAGAGAGAGAGTGAAAAAGAGAGTGGTGGGAGGGGCAGAAGGAGAGGGAGAGAGAGAATCCCAAGGGGAGTCCCCACTGAGTACAGACAGAGACCTGTGGTACTTGATCCGCAACCCTGAGATCAAAACCTGAGCCTTAATAAAGAGTTGGATTCTTAACTGACTGAGCAATCCAGGCACCCTTGCATTTTATTTTTAATTTTGGCAATATTCAAATGTTATTAACAGGATTCCTTTTTTTAAACACTTAGATGCAGAAAAACGCATTACTATCTTCAACATGAAAACAATGCTTTCAGAGATTCTAAAGAATATTTTTCTAAAAAAAAGTATCTATTTATCTGTGTCTTTCAACCACCTATCTATTTGAATGTAAAGATGCCAATTTTTAAAATGAGAAATTTCAAATTGTATATTAAAATTATGTATTACATCCTATAATTTATAGGAAATTTTACTTAAAGTTTTCATTTGCATAGTTACTATTTTAAATAATATTTCAAAATATGTATATATGCAATAAGTGAAAATATTTTCCTAAAGTCACTAATATTATTGATTAACAATTCATTTTATTATCAATACTAAATTGATAGTAAACTACCAAGTTTTTTTTTAATTTTTATTTATTTTATTTTATTTATTTATGATAGGCACACAGTGAGAAAGAGAGAGAGAGAGAGAGGCAGAGACATAGGCAGAGGGAGAAGCAGGCTCCATGCACTGGGAGCCCGACGTGGGACTCGATCCTGGGTCTCCAGGATCACGCTCTGGGCCAAAGGCAGGAGCTAAACCGCTGCATCACCCAGGGATCCCCATAAACTACCAAGTTTAAGACACTCCTTAGGTTAAAATTTTGGTCATATTCATTAACTTTGTTAAACATTAATGAATATTAAATCTGAAAATCTAAATCAGCAGTTAGCATAATTATATACGGTATAACAGTAAAAATGCAGGGAACAACTGGTTTTTTTCTTCACTCATTTCAATATACTTAAAAGAATTGCTGCTTAACAACTTTTTCTTTTGTTGGAACAATTGTGCAGGACAAGTAGTATTTCATATTTTTTTTTCATAAGAGTGATAATAGACATCCATATCATGTTACTTCATGTTAAAGACTTGGTTTAAATCTGTTAATTAAGAAGTTAATTATATCACTAAATACTGCATTTGTTAAATGCAAGGCAACTCATAATGCATGAAGTTGTTATTTTGTGTCATATGTAAAGAAATCTAGGGGCGCCTGGGTGTCTCAGTTAGTCAAACTTCCAACTCGTGATTTCAGCTCAGGTGGTAATCTCCAAGTTCTGGGATCAACCCCACATTGGGCTCCACTCTCTGCAGGGAGTTATTTGAGAATTCACTGTCTCTCTCCTGCAGACCTTACCCCCTGCAATTCTCTCTCAAATAAATAAATAAATCTTAAAAAAATAGAAAGATGAAGAATAAGACTAATTTTGCTTTCTCATTAAGATTTACATTTTTGGGGATGCTTGGGTGGCTCAGCGGTTTGGCGCCTGCCTTGGCCCAGGGTGTGATCCTGGAGTTCCGAGATCGAGTCTCACATCGGGCTCCCTGCATGCAGCCTGCTTCTCCCTCTGCTTGTGTCTCTGCCTCTCTCTCTCTGGATCTCTCATGAATGAATAAATAAGATATTTTTTTAAATTACATTTTTTAGCATTTAATGTGCCAAATATCAGAAGGATTATCAGTTATTTTAAAATATCTGGTAATGTTATTTCTATAAAATGTCTAGAATTTTAACTCATAAATAAAATCAATTAAAGGTGAAAAACCACAATTCAGATTTGTATAGTTTCCATATAAGTGTGAATGCATTACTTGCAGTTGTAAATATGTTTTTAAAAAATGCCTAGAAATGGAACATCAGTAAATGCTATTCATATGAAATGAGACAATGCCTATTACTTGCTAAATAAGGATATATATATATGTGTGTGTGTATATATATACTACATATGTATTATATATATATATAAAATCTATATGTATAAAATCTGTATATATATAATCTCATGTGGGATGTATGATTATGCATTTTTTACTTACTATCTTATGGCCTTGGGAATATGAAATTACTTAGTAAACACTAAATAAAATACCCATTGTTCCTGTTCACTGCCATTTTACCCTCTCTTTCTCATTGGTCATAAAACTATAGCATACATCCACTAGCTTTTTCTATTGTTAGGGAAGATTTTAGTCTCTTTAGTAGTATTAATTATTTCTCCTATATGTAGTTTGGATGATGAATACAAATATATTAGGAATCTGATAAGAGAATGAGATCATTGGATGTTTATTTTCCTGCATATTGGTTTTTGGATTCTATCAGGAATCAGCTTTTACAATTTTCCAAGTTACCCAATGTCCAAACTCTTTCATATTTCCTTGAAAACCTGCTTTTTTTAAAACATCATTTCTTTGTTGCACTTTACTAAACACAACCAATAAAAACCAATAGTCACTGTAAGCTTTTACTCCTAGAATTACTCAGTATGTGTGATCTGTCTCAAAACTATTACAATTGATGGTTTACCAAAAATTTTGCCACTGCATAAAATTAAAAACTTACTTTCCAGCTTAAAGTATTCATTAAAAAAAAAACAAAAGTATTCGTTTTTGCCCTATCACCTGTAACACCAATATTTTAAGTATTTCCTATAAAAACACTCACCGGTGATATCTATCTGCAGTATTTAGGATATAGTAGAGATTTTGGGGGTTAAACTCTCATTGATTCACCATAACAAAATTATTTTTGAACTCATTCCTTATGTGCTACGAAGTTCAGCAGACTTTGCCTGCAGTTGCTAAAGTACGCTGGCTGACGACCTCTAAAATTATGGAGCTAATAAAGTAGAAAATAATTTCTCTGTAGTCACTATGATAATTGGAGAAACTAGCTATTTTTTCTGGAACAAGTTCTGAAATGCATCTGCAGGAAATTCTGCACCCCACCTACAAGAGTTCTATGGACACAATTAGTTGTTTGGCCAACTAATTTGAAGATGAGAAATGCAGAGGAATGAACACACATTGTATGAATAGTACTTGTTTCTGCATCTCAAACCTAGCTTAAAATCCACATGGAGGGAACAATAGTGTTGAGTTTGAAGAAGTCACTAGAGAATTTCTTTGGAGATAATTGAGAAAGCACTGATTTGACTAAAGCATTTCAACAATGTGTGAAGAACCATGATTTGTAAGAAAAAAATGCACAGTACATGATATATGTCTTTTAGTTTTGGGGAACAAGAAGGATTGGCATTTGACTGATGCCAGAAAAATCTAAAGCAGAGAAGCTTTGGTTATTGACTGAAGTTTTCAAGATAGAAAGAAAGAAAGTGACTATGAAAAGTGAAATGTACCTTCATTAAATGAGAAGACCAAGGATATAGGAGTTTCCAACTGATACATGTATAGTGTTTTTTTTTAATATTTTATTTATTTATTTATTCATGAAAGACACAGAGAGGGAGAGAGAGGCAGAGACACAGGCAGAGGGAGAAGCAGGCTCCATGCTAGGAGCCCAACACGGGACTCGATCCCAGGACTCCAGGATCACGCCTTGGGCCGAAGGCAGGCACTAAACTGCTGAGTCACCCAGGGATCCCCCATGTATAGTCTTTTAGCTTAAATTATCATGTTATATTTTTCTGAGAAAATGTCCATTCATCTAAGTTTTCAAATTTATTTGCTTAAGCTTATTTCTAATATCTGTCAGAGATCACTTTGACCAATGCAGTTATCCTTTTTCATTCCTAATATTTGATATTTATCCATAAGAGAAAGTGTCTGAGTGGGAATAAATCATATGCATTGTGTGAAATGTTAGTAATATGACTTGGGAAATATTTATGTATATAGTGATTTTGAAAATATCAATTTCTGTTCCCCTAAGAATTGATGAGAATTAATTCAAAGTACCTTCCAAATTAATTCAGCCTTCCAAAATTCTATCCTTTAAATATTTTGTTACTAAGTATTGAATTGATAAATGCATTTTTTGTTCCTCAGAAATGATAAATTTGTTTTCAAATGTTATTAAAATACTATTTTTAATTAATTCTAATTCATGTATTTATGTATAACACCTGATAAATAACTAGGCTTGTCCTATTTCACTACTGATTTTATTTGCTTTAGAATCTATTATCTGATTTTTTCAAGACTGGTCAACACTGTATATGGCATCATTTTTACTTGTTATTTTTATTGTTTTTAGCTTGAAAATAAATTATTAAGCTTATACAATTAGATTTCGATCTTAACCATTTTTAAAAATTTTGTACGTTTTTAGTCTTAAAATTCTTTGTATGTTTGTGTTTTCTGATTGGGCTAATTTAGTAGCACAGAAGTGTTTTTACTCATCATGTGTCATTTTATTTATAACCAGGCTCTTAAGACTGTGGCAGCACACTAGGCAGCATTAATAAAGCATGTCGTGGAGCAATGTATTTGTTTTCACAGGCTGAAATCAATTCACCTTGAAAGCACTGCTCATATAAGATGAATAACTCTGGAGATAAGAAGATCTATCCTATTAGCAATGAAAAAATAGCCTCAGAGGGCTATAAATTTAAAAGCAAGTGTGTTTGTTGGTATTCAGTACATCTATACATCTTAAACCGGTCCAGCTATTAGTATATTAGATGGAGAGTAAGATTGTTTTAGTGCCAAAGAAGCAACCTGGCACTGCTAGACACTTGTGCAAGTGAAGGGAAGTTCAATCACCCAGGTCCTTCAGAACACTGAAGGAATGACATATGAAATTGGATTCATAGGAACTAAAATATTTTTATTTATTTTTTTATTTATTTTTTTTAATAAATTTTTATTTATTTATGATAGTCACACACAGATAGAGAGAGAGAGGCAGAGACACAGGCAGGGGGAGAAGCAGGCTCCATGAACCGGGAGCCCGACGTGGGATTCGATCCCGGGTCTCCAGGATCGCGCCCTGGGCCAAAGGCAGGCGCCAAACCGCTGCGCCACCCAGGGATCCCTAAAATATTTTTAAAAATCAAGTTTGTGATTCAGAAATAAGCAAATCAAAAACTTGATGCAATAATAAGAACTTTCTCTCTAAGGGAATAAGTATGCAGCGTGTTATTGGGATCATTTAAGGATTTTTCTTTTACTCCTTTTCAGTCTGAATAGAGTCACGAATATTACTTTGTTGACATATTATAGATGGCCTTTTCTCTTAACAAATGTAATCATTTTCTAGATTCCTTTTCCATTTCTAATTATTTCCCCAGAGGCAATAAAGAGATACCTTGGAGATTTTGTGGGTTTGGTTCCAGACCACCACAATAAAGTGAATATTGCAAGAAAGTAATATTTTTTTTTTGGTTTCCCAGTGCATATAAAAGTTTATGCTTACACAATACTGTAGTCTGTTAAGTATACAACAGCACTCTGTCTAAAAAACAATATATATATATATATATATATATATGTATATACACCTTAAAATACTTTATTGCTAAAAAATGCTAAACATTATTTAAGCTTTCAGTAACTCATAATCTCTGATCACAGATTGCCATAAAAATATAATAATGGAAAAGCTTGAAATATTGCAAGAACTACTAAAATGTGACAGAGACACAACATGAACAAATGCCATTGGAACAATGGTGCGCATAGACTTGCTCAGCACAGGGTTGCCACAAACCTTCAATTTATAAAAAATGCAGTATCTGTGAAGTTTAATAAAATGTGATAAAATGAGATAGGCCTATAATATAGTCTTAGAAATAAATCAAATTTGGGGCATGTGGATGGCTCGGTCAGTTAAGTGTCCAACTTGATTTTAATTAGGGTCCTGAGCCTGGTGTTGGGCTTCGTGCTCAGCAGGGAGTCTGCTTCTCTCCTTTGTCGGACACTGGTTGTAATGAGCGCTGAGTGTAATATGTAAGTGTTGAATCACTAAGTTCTACACCTGAAACCAATATTACCCTATTTGTTAACTAGAATTAAATAAAAACTTGAAATACAAAGAGTTAAAAAATTTAAAAATAAACATATAAACATATATATTGTTTTCCTATTTTCACCTTAATTTATACCTACTCATTATCTTTTGTTTTATTCTTCTTGCTTGAAATCTATTTGTTCTAAGTATTTGAAGAATTTGACATTTAGGCTTTGATGATAAATCTTTCTGCTAAAATATGTGTTTAATGCTCTAAATTTTTAAGTAATGCTTCAGTAACAATGCACAAATTTTGATGTTTTATGTTTCTTTTTTAAGTAAATCACATTTTTCAAATTTTCTTGCAAGTTACTGTTTGACATATGAATTATGTACTAGTATATTGTTTAATCTCTAAATATTTGGATATTTTTGATATATCATCCTGTAATTGATGTCTAATTTCATTCAATTGTGTCTGAGACATACTTTGTATGATTTGTATTCTTTTGAATTTGTCTAGATACTAAGGTGTTTGGCCAGGAATGTGGTGTATCTTGTTGAATGTCCTATGTACAGTCAGAAGGAATGCTTTTTGATGTTCCGTAGAGGTCAATTAAGTCAGGTTGGTTGATCGTGCTGTTAAGCCTCACTGATTTTCTTGGAACATCATTGAAAAGTAATTGAGAGAGAGTATTAGAATTTCCAACTATAAGTGTGTATTTAAGTTTCCTTTTAGATATCAATTTCTGCTTCAACCGTTTTGAAGATATATTGCAAAATTTGTATTCTTTTGGGATTACTTTGTCTTCTTATAGAATTGACTGCTTTCTCATAATGTGATGTCCGTTTAGTCCTGATAATCTTCCTTGTTCTGAGGTCTATTTTGTCTCAAATTAGTATAGCCATCCGAGCTTTCAGAGTTTGCATGCTACATCCCTTTCCATATCTTTATTGTTTTTTTTTTTTTTTTTTTTTTTTAAAATTTTCATTTATTTATGATAGTCACAGAGAGAGAGAGAGAGAGAGAGGCAAAGACACAGGCAGAGGGAGAAGCAGGCTCCATGCACCGGGAGCCGGATGTGGGATTCGATCCTGGGTCTCCAGGATCACGCCCTGGGCCAAAGACAGGCGCTAAACCGCTGCGCCACCCTGGGATCCCTCCATATCTTTATTGTAAACTCATTTTATGTCCTGCTACTTAAATGAATTTCTTTAAGGAAAGTCCTTGCATTTTTATCGAGTGGGACAATTATTACCTTTTAAACGGTGTGTTTAAATTGCTTACATTGGGGATCCCTGGGTGGCTCAGCGGTTAAGTGCCTGCCTTCAGCCTAGGGCTTGATCCTGGAGTGCCAGGATCGAGCCCCACGTGGGGCTCCCCACATGGAGCCTGCTTCTCCCTTTGCCTGTGTCTCTGCCTCTCCCTCTCTCTGTGTCTCTCAGAATAAATAAATAAAATCTTAATAAATAAATAAATTGCCTTACATTTAGGGGCACCTTAGATGGCTCAGTTGTTGAGCATTTGCCTTTGGCTCAGGTTGTGATCCTGGGGTCCTTGGATGGAGTCCCACATCAGGCTCCCCACGGGGAGCCTGCTTCTCCCTCTGCCTATGTCTCTGCCTGTCTCTCTGTGTCTCTCATGAATAAATAAATAAAATCTTTAAAACTAAATTAATAATAAAAAGTAAAATAAAACTAAATTAATAAATTGCTTATATTTAAAGTGATTATAGGTATGGTTAGATCATAATCTGGTATCTTGTTACCAGTTTTCCTTTCATGTTTTATTACATTTTTCTTATTCTGCCTTTTCTCATTTTCATTGAGTCTTTCTTAGGATTCTACATTTTCTTGTCTATATCTTTATAATTATTACCTTTTAAAGTTTGTTCAAACTATATTTTACAATACTGATTATCAAATAATCAGAGTATAAATTCTTTTTTTCTGTTTTGTGAGTATAAGGTCCTTACAACAGGACATTCCTATTTTTCCCTAAAATCTCATGTCATTTTTGCTTTTACATACACTATAAAACCCAATACATTTTTACTATTATTGCTTTAAATATCCAGTTATCTTTTAGAACAAGAAAAGTAAGAATAATAGCCTATTATTTTATGCCATTTATGATATTGTTCATTCTTCTAAGTTTTTATCTAAATTCTAGTTAACATACAATGTAATACTAGCTTCAGATGTACAATATACTGATTTAACACTTCCATACGACACCAAGTGCTCATTAGAAGTGCATTCCTTAATTCCCATCACCTATTTAACCCATTCCCTTATCTACGTCCCTCTGCTAACCATCAGTTTGTTCTCTACAGGTAAGAGTCTGTTTCTTGGTTTGACTCTCCCTTTTTTTTCTCTTTGCTTCTTTTGTTTCTTAAATTCCACATATGAATGAAATCATATGTTATTTATCTTTCTCTGACTGACTTACTTCATTTAGCAAAATACTTTCTAGCTCTGTCCCCATCAATACCACTTCTTTATCTGTTCATCAGTCATTGGACTCTTGGGCTGTTTCCATAATCTGGCTGTTGTAGATAATGCTGCTGTAAACATTGGAGTGCATGTGTCCCTTTGAATTATTAATTTTGTATTCTTCAGGTAAATACTGAATTGTGCAATTTCTGGATTGTAGAATAGTTCTATTTCTATGTTTTTGAGGAATATTCGTACTGTTTTCTAGAGTGGCTACATCAGTTTGCATTCCTACCAACAATACAAGATGATTTTCCTTTCTCCATGTCCTCATCAACACCCTTTGTTTCTTTAGTCTAAATAACCTGCTATTGATTTTAGCCTTTGTGACTGATATGAGGTGATAGCTCATTGTAGTTTTGATTTGTATTTCCCTGATGATGCCTTCTTTTGAGTGTTGGCTTTTATGAGTTATAGATTTTGTACACTAACCCTTTATCAAATATTTTCTCCCTGGATGCCTGGGTGGCTCAGTGGTTGAGCATCTGCCTTCAACTCAGGGCGTGATCCCGGGGTCCTGGGATCAAGTCCCATGTTGGGCTACCTGCATAGAGACTGCTTTTCCCTCTGACTACATCTCTGCCTCTCTCTCTCTCTCTATCTCTCATGAATAAATGAATAAAATCTTAAAAAAAAAATCTTCTCCCATTCTGTAGGTTGCCTTCCAGTTTTGTTGACTGTTTCCTTTGCTGCATAGAAACTTTTTATTTTGTTAAAGTCCCAGTAGTTTATTTTTGCTCATTTCTCTTGCCACAGGAGACATGTCTAGAAAGAACTTGCTATGGCCAATGTCAAAGAGGTTGCTTCCTGTGTTTTTATCTAGGATTTTGACGGTTTCCTATTTCACATTTGGATTCTTCAACTATTTTGAATTTCTTTTTGTGTATAGTATAAGAAAGTGGTCCAGTTTTGTTCTTCTGAATGTTGTTATCTAGTCTTTCCAAAACCATTTGCTGAAGAAAGTTTATTTTTTCCCATTAAATATTTTTTGCTGCTTTGTCAAAGATTAATTGACATATACTTGTGGGTTCATTTCTCAGTTTTCTGTTCTGCAATGATCTATGTGTCTGTTTTTGTGCCACTACCATACTATTTTGATCGCTCCAACTTTGTAATATAACTTGAAGTCTGGAGTTGTGATGCCTCTAGCTTAGCTTTTCTTTTTCAGGTTGCTTCGGCTTTTCAGGTCTTTTGTGGTTCCATACAAATTTTAGGATTCTTTGTTCTACGTTCAGGCATTTCTTTCTTTAGATTCCAGTTTCTGACCTTTAAAAAATTCTGTTGTCTGGAGAACTTTTTAGCATTTGCAGAGCAAGTATTCTGGCATTTAATTCCCCCCATCTTGTTCATCTAAAAAAGTCTTTATTTTTCCTTTACTTTTGAATAACATTTTCACAGGCAGTGGAATTCCAAGTTGACATAGTTTCTCCTTTTATCACTTTAAGGTTGCCCCTTTCCTCTGGTCCTGTTCATGTGATTTCTGATGAGAAGTTGACTGTGATTCCAACCTTTGTTTCTCCATAGGTAGGATCTTTTCCCCCTTTTGTCATCTTTGAGATTTTCTCTTTAACTGATTTCAGCAGTCTGGATATGATATGCCTCTGTATGTGTGTGTGTGTATGTGTGTGTGTTGGACTACATCCTTTGTGTTTTTGAGCTTTCTTGGATTCATGGCTTAGTCTTTGACATGAATAGTGGATGTTACTAACTTATTGCTTCACAAAACTCTTCTTCTGTACCATTCTTTCTACTTCTTTGTCTTGAATTTCAGCTGCATGTATGCTGCAGTATTTGATATTTTCCCATAACTTTTGGCTGTTCTGTTCTGTTTTTATGGTTATTGTATGTGTGTGACAGTGTGTGTACTTTTTTTTATGTTCTAGAAGAGTAATTAATCTTGATGTATCATCAGGTTCAGTGATTTTTTTTCTTGATTATGTCTAGTCTACTAATAGACCCATGAAACACATTTTTCATTTATGTTACTTTGCTTTTGATTTGTAACATCCCATCTGATTCTTAAAGTTTCTATTTTCACCTGCTATCCATCTGATCTTATATATCACATTACTTTTCTTTTGAAGCCTTTAACACATTATCCATTGTTATTGTCAATTTCTTTTCTGATAATTCCAAAATATGAGCCATTTTTATTCAAATTCTAATTATTATGTCTTGCCTTTAGACTCCCTTTTTTGTTTTGCCTTATGATAATCCTCATATTTTACTTTATTATTATTATTTTTGGAAAGCTGTGAATGTTTATGACACAGGAATAACTTGGGGTCAACATATGGACTACTAGGAGAAGAACATGAATTTTCTTCATGAATGTTCTTTGCTTTAAATTTTGGGATTATGTTAATCTCTTTAGAGACTGGATGGTTTTAAATATCATTGCTGTGGTTATCAGAAGTGAAGTTTATTGTTCAATTGGACACCAAAGGATTTAAATTCCTGTGGTAAAACATTGTTTTCATCTCCCACTCAACTGGGTCTTCCCTTTGTTTCTTAGTGAGAATCAATGTCTTGAGCATTTCTTACTCTGTCCCCTGCTATTTTTAACAAGACATGTTAGTATCATTAAAATGGAGTAGCAGAGGGGAAACTTCTCTGATTTTCTCCTTTAACTTTTCACAAAGACATGTACTGCAACTTGTTTCAGCAATGTTGCTTTTTGTCCCCTTCCTGAATTTTCCCTTGCTGCTCTATATGTTCAGCAGTATCCTTAGGCTAAGATTTTGCATGGCTTTCTCTTTTACCCAGACAATTAAGGCTTTGTTACCTAGAAGATAGACGTATGTGGTCTAGACTGAAATTCGTTTTCTCTCTTCCCTTCTGTCAGCTGTGATGAGATTCAACCAGTTTCCTCCAGATATAGGCTTTGATGAATATCCCCTGTATATTAAATCTTTTTTTATGAGAGAGAGAAATTGATGTGAACACATATTATATGTGATTTCTTTTCCCCTCTCCCAGCCATAACCACAGAGGTAGCTTTCTCTGTATTTTTTCTGATTAACAGCCTGTTGGAGTTTCTAAGGAAAAAGTTTGCAAGGTGACAAGAACTGCCCTATGTCTCTGGTCTCCCAGACCTTCACATGCCCACAATAGCTAACACTCAGAATCACCCATAAGCAATAAAAAAATATATATATATATATATATATATATATATATATATATATATATTGCTTAATCACCCTGTTGGCTTCCATGGATTCTGATTGGATATGCATCTAAGTAAATGCTTAGGTCCTATTTATGCCTACATGCACCTGTGTCTAAATTCTGGGATGGTGGTAGTTTGTAAGTCATCTTTTTCTAATGGGTTGAAGCAAATAATTGATTTTTTAATTAATATATTTTTTTCTCTTTTTGTTGTTAGGATCAGAGAAACTTCTTTCCAGCTTTATCAGATCTCCAGGTTAGATATTTCATTCATTGAAGAATTACTGATTTTATCATTAAAAATAATGAAATAAAAAAATGAAATATTCCAAAAATATTTTATCAACTTAATGTCATGATGATATTTGTGTTTTTCTTTTTTTTTTTTTTTTGATATTTGTGTTTTTCAAGCATGTTTCTAGGTACAGCTTGTGAAGGTATTTAGGTGAGTGAATTACGGACACCAATGTTTACATGTAAGAAAACTGCAGTGGTCAGCTTCAGAGATGTTGGAGGTTTAGAAGGAATAATAGTAGAAAGGATGTATTTGGAATAATAACTATATATTGAAAAGATTTATGATATATTTTGGAAATACAGTTTTAAAAAATCTTTCTGGTAGATTATCTATGGAGAATGGAAGAGAAGGAGTTGATAAAAAAAAGTTCTCACAGTTTTCTGTGTCTAAATTAGTATTTGCAAAGATAATAAGACTAGAGAATTAGTCTTGGGATACAGGATATAATTTGTTCTTTTACCAAATATTTTTAGGTTGATTACTTCTACACATAAAATAAAATTGTATTTTTCTAATCCTTGGTTGAAGCCAGCAGAGGTGATACTTCCAGACCAAGTATTTAATTGCCAGTGGGAAGCACTCTAGAGCTCTCTTTTCACTGGAACTGCTATTAGTCAAGTTTAAGTTTGTGGCTGCTCTGTGAACCTAGATTCAGAGCAACTATGATTTACGGTACCGTCTCCTGACCCTCAGTGTACAAGAACTGTGAGAAAGAAATCAGAGTTTGTCATTTTAAGTTACTGAGATTAATGATGTTTCCCCTGTAATAGCATAACCTAATCTATGCTGACTTGTCAAGGGGAAAAGTCAATAGTTTAGATTTGAACATTTTAACTTTGAGTTATGGAAATATCTATCTTGCAGTTGGATAACTGAGTGCAAAGATTAGAATAGAGGCATGAGTTGGAAATAAATTAGAGAATCATCTTTATGTAGAAGATATTTGATACCATAAGAGTAGTGGATATTGCCTAATTAAGTTTAGAAAGACAAGAGGCATGATCTTCAAATATTTAAAAATCCATATGTAAAGACAACAGGTATCCAATAAGAAGATGATAAGGATTAGATTATATTTTGATGGTCTAGAGGTTGAGGACAAAGAGTATTTTAGGAAGGTGGGAGCAGCCAACAAATGCATGTTTTGCTAAAAATGTCAAAAAAGAACTAAATATCTCACTTGAATTTAATAGCATTAGCTACCTTATAGAAAGTAGTTTCAGAGACAAAGCAATAAGCAAAATAAAATAAGAAAAAGAAAGTGAGGGGGATGCCTGGGTGGCTCAATGGTTGGGTGCCTGCCTTCGGTTCAGGAGGTGATTCCGGAGACCTGAGATAGAGTCCCACATCGGGCTCCCTGCATGAAGCCTGCTTCTCCCTCTGTCTGTGTCTCTGCCTTCTCTCTGGGTCTTTCATGAAAGAATAAATAAAATCTTTAAAAAAAGAGTGAGAAATTCCATTATCATTCTCTAACATCAACTATATTAGGCACTAGTGAATATATATAATATATATTTATATTATATTTTATGTACATATGCATTTATATTTATATCACATATATGTGTGCAAATTTACATTTGTATATATAGGTACACCCAAATATGTACATTCCTGTGTATAAATAAATTTATGTTTATATACATATATATGCAAACTTACAAGCATAAGAAAACTATTGACTGATTTTTTCATAATTGCATATTTTCCTATATTCTTTGTAATAATATATGGAGATTTGAATTTCGTTGCTCAAGTTACCCAAGTAGGAGTAGTAGAGTTGGAAAATTAGCCTATCTACTCTTTTGAAAAGCAGTGGTGATTTTGTTGTAGGATTTTATGTTTAAGTTTATAACTGTCATTTATATTTTTTCTACTTTTTTTGCTTTGCTTTATGAAATACTTATGAACCATAGTTTTCATTACTGAATGGTTTCCAATATCTTTTGTAATGATTTTGAAATCCCACTTTATTTTTAGTTATTATTGATTTATTCTTACGTTTTACATTTCTTATATCCTCATGATTATCAATATCATAACTGAATCCATTTGTTTTGATTTGATATTTGGAAGATGAAGAATATACTTTTGGTAATAAATTCAATCTTATTTTTAAAAAATTGGGAGGCATCGGGGTGGCTCAGTTGGTTAAATGTCTGACTCTTTATTTTGGCTCAGGTTATGATCTCAGGGTCATAAAATCAAGCCCCATGTTGGGCTTGGTGCTCAGTTTGAGATTATCTTTCTCCCTCTCCCTCTCTCTCTCTCAATAAAAAATAAAATATTAAAAAAAATCTCTTATGTAATCTTTAATACTACTTCAAAGATAGTTATACATATGTATATCTATGTACGTATATATATATATATATATATATATATATATATTCTTCCAAAATATTCTTGGAAGCCTAATTTATTCTGTTATTTATATTAACTCATAATAACTTCATGGTTCTATATCTAAAAGAAGAGATACTTATTTTTGATGATATTGATAAGTATTTTACTCAGGAGCTACATTTATTGTAGTTATATATTATTTTCTCATATATATGCACTTATATTTATACATATCTTTGTATTTCTATTTAAAATTTGAGGCTGAATATTTGAGCATGCGTTTTGGTTGCTTTAAACATGAATAACAAACTGATTCAATATAAATTTAGGGCCCAACAACTTTTCATGTCAAAAGCTCTTTATTGTATTGTTTTCATTTTTTAGTAGATTTTGAGGCAAAAATTATTTTTATTTCTTCATAAATCATTTTGATATTTCATATCAAATTGTTAGAACTTAGATCTTATAATTTAAAAGTCCTTTTATAATATGCTTTATTTTACATTAATCTTCTTTGATTTTTTAGTTATTTTGAGATTTTTTTCATTGAATTCTCAATTTCACTTATTCTACCTTAATGCAATATATAATTCATATTTGGCTGTGAATATTATCTCCTCTCTCTCCATCATATCATATTCCTCTATAGGTTAATCACCTAGTTCATGCTGTAGTTTTCTAATTTCCACATATTTACATTGTAAAGTTTATGCCAACACAAAATAAGCATTTCCCATAATCCCATTTACTATATATTTTCTTCACTTTCATGTTAGCTCTCAACTGTGGTGTTCTAATGTCTACAGTTCTGACAGTCTGTTTAAGGCAATGTACAGGCTTACTACTGCTTCCTCTGTTAAAATTATTCCAGGCTCCACTCACTGCCTCATCATCCAAAGCCTCTCTCATATTTTAGGCAGCAACCTGTTGCATGGTAATGAAATCTGCATCTATTATCTACATTATTGTCTGTTGATACCCAGTAGCTTTAAAGAACAAATATTTATTATTATTACCTCACAGTTTATTTTGGCCAAGGATACAGAAGTAACTTAGTTGAGTGTCTCTGACTCAAAAGCTACCATGAAGTAGAATCAAGCTGTCAGCTGCAGGTTTATCTGAGAGTTTTATTGCTGAGGGATAAACAAGCTCATTCACATAGTCATTGAAAGGCCTTGTTCTTTTGTATGGTTCTCTTCAAAGTGCTAGTTCACAACACTGTATCCCTTAGGGTGAGTAACTGAAGGGAGATTGAGAAAGTGAGCACAATCAAGATAAAACTGCAATCTTTTACATCCTAATCTTGGTAGTAACACCCCATTACTTCTGTCATATTATATTCATTTGAAGCAAGTCACTAAATCCAATCAGTACTCAAAGGAACAGGATTAAATGAAGTTGTGAATACCAGTAGATAGAAATCACTGGGAGCTATTTTAAAGGCTGCTTATGACAGAAAGACATTTAAAATCATTCAGATACTCTTTATATCAGGAGTCAGTGAAGAAGAAACATTATTCTTGGCTATTATTATTTATAAAACAAATTTATTTTTTAGTTAATCAAGTAAAACTATGCCACTAATTATTTATCAATTTCCAATATATAGCAAATATAGGAAAAAGAAATCCACCAAATATTTTGACATTGTGAAGCCTAGTAGTTGCAAAATCATTTAATTTCATATACTTTATGTATGTTCATTAGTATTTGATAGAGAAGTAAGTAGAGTTTACATTAGTGAGGGCTAGCCAAATTCTGTTTTAGATAGGCCTAGTGTATACTAGAAAGAAAGCAAAGAAGAAATGCATGAGTAAAATGCTAATTGTATTTTATTTGTTTGAAGTTAAACTGAACAGTTTCTACCATGGTGAGTCTAATTGTGTGACTGTACTATGTAAAAAGTAGTACAGCATATTTCCATGAACTTAGAATTGATCCACTTCACTATAACCATCAAAAAATCTATTGTTGATTTCTTATGTAATAACCACTTCACTTGGCTTAGTATAATCTGCTAATTTAAGAACAAGCTAATATTGTTTCTCCATCAGACTTCTGGTAAAATAAATTTAAAAAATTCTCAGTCTAACAATTTTGATACCTTTAAATATATTGCTTGAGGTTGACAGGGTCATGGATTACCACTATTTGGGTGTGACTCTCCTCTACACATTTCACAATTTATCAAGCATGTTGATGAGAATACCATGTGAGATGATGCCAAAAGGTCTTAGTAAAATACAGATTTGTTAGATTTTTTTCTTTCCTCTTATCTAAGAAGCCTGTCATCCTGTCATCATGCATGAGCAATGCTTTCAATTTGAATGAATTTGAGATAGGAAGAACAAATATGCTGCCAGTAGCCATATTTTATAAAAGCTTGACTAATGCTTAATGCTGAATGTAGTGGAAGGATTGCTGACATGAACTATTTTCACCTTGTGGAATTTAATTCTTCTATTTTTTTTTTGTCCTTAGTGGAGATTGAGAATTAAATCTTTGCCCATAGCATTCAAAATTTACAGTTCCCTAAGTAAAAGGTGTTGACCATAAATTTTTTCCTCATTACGCTTTCTGTTCCAATATCCTGGTCACTTACATCTATGAATGCATTATGCTTTCGGTATGATGCATATTAGTGTTCTTGTTTGACAGCTATAGCTGACAGATGAGGACATTTTGGAGACCATTCAAGGGCTGATGCCCTTGGGTGAGGCTAAGGTAGATGGCCTGCAGCATGTGCAAACTAGTTCATATTTCTCTTGAAGACTATGAAAATAATCACTAACTTATCTTCATAAATATCCCATTTTCCACCATGGTAATGGACAAGATAATAACCAATATAACACAGACTGATTCTTGAACAGAACAGCTAACACAGTAAAGAAAAGAAAAAACAAAAAAAACCAGCATTCCAAATTTTTAATTCTTCCATTTTCATTCAAGTCATATGACTTAGCAAATAAGACAGAGAAGAGTCTCTACATTGCTAAAAGTCTCATTATAAAGCTTATCTGAAAATAGTATTGGCAATACACACTAATACATAGTCTGGAGACACTACTAGAAAAAAATTAGATGAATTCCTTTACTAAAATATATTAAGATAATATTTTTTTAAGGTTATGAAAAAAGTATCTCAGAAAAATGTGTCTTTTTATGGATGGCTTTTTTTTAGATTTTATATAGATTTATCATATCTCAATAATCCTTTCTTTAAAATATACCTAGTTAATACTTTTGCAGTATCAGTGTACTTATTTATAGACCTTCCTGGGCTAATGGTATACTTTAAATGTACTTTCCTTTGTATGCTGCCATTTTCCTAACAAAATTTTTCATTATAGTTAGAATTATTCCAATTATTCCAATTTTTTAATTATTCCAATAATTAATTGCTATGCTTAAATACATATCTATATTGATTTATATGTATGAATAGTAAATGATCTTTTATTAGTTTGCAGTATTACTGGGAAAAGAACCATCCAGTGTCTAAACTACCAGATTGCAAGCTATTAGCCACAAATTGTGAGTGATTAATTCTGTTTCTATGAAGTTATATTAAAATAATGATGGTATTTCATAATTTCTTTGCCTAATTTCTTGTCAAAAAATAAACATGTAGATAGAAGAGGTAATATGTTGAAAAATGTTAATAGTGGTTTTAAAGAGAATTTTTGAGTGGCTTGTAAATAAACAAAGAGCCTATGACATAACTGAAAGTAAGCATCCTTACCAAAAAGGTTGCTTATTATTACAGGTAACTGCAATTGTACATATGTTAATAGAAGAGATACTATATTGTTATAAAATTTTTATTTTTTTCTTAACATCAGTTATGAGTTACCCAAAATACTACTAAGTTAAAATTTGAATTATTATAATTGAAATGAGAGTTACTTGCCCCAAATCCTTTAACGTATTGAGATTTGAAGAGACACCTGGATGGCTCAGTTGGTTAAGCCTCCAACTCTTGAATTCAGCTCAGGTCATGGTCTCAGGGTCCTGGAATTGAGCCCTTAGTTGGGATCTGTGCATAGTATGGAGTCCGCTTGGGAGCTTTCTCTCCCTCTGCCCCTCCCTCAACTTGTGCGCTCTCTCTCTCTCTCCTTAAAATAAATAAATAAAATCTTTTAAAAAAAGAATTGGGATTTGGAGATAGAAAATGTAATATATATCTATTACATATTTTAAAAAGCATATTCAATGAAAATGCTGTTTACATAAGGAGGTGTGGTAAAAATTACATCAACTAAGGCTTTATTTCAGTAAGAAAATTAAAATTCAAATAAAACAAAGGAAATCATTTTTAATCAAGTAGAAGAAACAAGACAGAATGAGGAAGTTCGTCACAATTCAGTGGCTTTTAACTCTTCCACTAGGACCTAGGATTTGAACCTCAAATTAGCTTCCTTGATCTTTTGATTTAGAAGTTCACATTGCAGATCTGTTGAGGTTTTCATGATGAATATTCTCAAAACTGGAGGTTGAAATGATGGGAGCAGTCAATATCTGGTTATTCTTCATTCCCATTTGAATCAATATGCTTTCTATCATTATTAATAAGATAGTAAAATCCAACTGTGGTCAGATTTTTTAAAGATAAGCCATTATTTCTGCTATCTTTACTGATAAAAATTTTTAGGAAGTTTTTATGTTAGAAATGTTTCCTTTCCTCAGTAGAATCCACTGATATCTATAATGAACAAGATAAAATTGAGCTTTTGAAAACCATTGGCCACCTTGAAAGGTTTTACAAGATATACAGTCACACACCAAAAACTACTAGGTTTAAGAAAAACTGATTCTAAAAATGAGTTTGATGAAATTCAGTGAAAAACTAAAATTGACTCATACAGATGATTGATATCTTTTAAATAATTTATATTATAGTTTATTATTGAGTGAATAATGTGGTATTCACTTTGAGTTTATAATATGACATATAAAAGCATGACATCCATAACTTAGAGAAACACTCAAAACAGAGATACTCCATTCCCAAACTGCACACATTTTAACTTACTTTCTTGATTTGAATGAGGAGAGCCATTTTAAAGAAAATAAAAAACTGAACAATTCTCCACTGTGCTTGTTATACTTAGTAGAGCTTCTTGATAATTTTGAAGAATAGCTGAGTCACATAGATCCCCCAAGAAAGTATTCCTAAGAAAACCCAAACAGGGTAAAGTTAATTGATATATTTTAATACAAAATAAAAAACAAAATGAGAAACAAAATTAGGTATGCTCAAAATATATCCTTAAAAAAATAGATTCTGCATGATTCCTGAACAGCCCTCAATAGTATTAAAAATCCTCAGTTTTTAATAAAGAGACAGTTTTAAGTATTATACATTTTGTAATTGATAAATTAAAATGGGCTAAAAACGGGATCCCTGGGTGGCGCAGCGGTTTGGCGCCTGCCTTTGGCCCAGGGCGCGATCCTGGAGACCTGGGATCGAATCCCACGTCAGGCTCCCAGTGCATGGAGCCTGCTTCTCCCTCTGCCTGTGTCTCTGCCTCTCTCTCTCTCTGTGACTATCATAAATAAATTAAAAAAATAAATAAATAAATAAAATAAAATGGGCTAAAAACTAGACATTAATAAAAGACTTATTTATAAGAAAATACTGATGTATATAGATATTATTGAGGTTACTTATATAAATATTTAAAATGTCTTAAAAAGTTATACTATAAAAAAAAGCTTACAGAATACATTTGTGCATGTGTTAACTTGATTCTCTGTAATATACTGCCTATAACATTTAAAAGGTCTTGGGCAGCCCTGGTGGCTCAGCGGTATAGCACCACCTTCAGCCCGGGGTGTGATCCTGGAGACCCAGGATCGAGTCCCACGTAAGGCTCCCTGCATGGGGCCTGCTTCTCCCTCTGCCTGTGTCTCTGCCTCTATCTCTCTCTCTGTGTCTCTCGTGAATAAATAAATAAAATCTTTAAAAAAAAATAAAAGGTCTATAATTATTATTAAGAAAAAGACTAATAGAAAAATGAATGATATGTAAAAATGAATGCTCAATACATATGTGAAAAGCTTTCAATGGTAATGAAGATAACACATTTCACATCAGTTAAGATATTGGCAATTTAAAAAAAGATCTTTCTCCCTCTCTCTTTTTGTGTTATCAATCTGTCTGTCTATCCATCCACCCAATGTTCAGGCAGTTTCTAATGCTAATGAATATGGAGATGAAGTGGGAAATGTATTCTAATAGACTCCTCCTAGAAATAAGAATAGTACCAAAGTTTTTAGAAAACCACTGGAAATGACTATTAAAACATATAATTTGGCATCTTTGTCTTATATTTTATTTCTTAGTTATAAAAACATTTATATATAAGTATATTTGGTATAAACTATCATATCAATTTAGCTTAATCTCATTAGGTCTAGTTGTTTAACTACATATTCCACATGCATGTTTAAAGAAGACAGGATGTTTTGGAATTCTTCACATTATCTGAGGATGATTTTTTTTTTAAGATTTATTTATTTATCAGAGACATAAAGAGAGAGAAGCAGAAACAAAAGCAGAGGGAGAAGCAGGCTCCCGGAGGAGAGCCCGACGGTGGGACTGGATCCTGGTCCTGGATCCTGGGGTCACACGCAGAGCTGAAGTCAGATGCTAAACCACTGAGCCACCCAGGCATCCCTCTGAGGATGATTTAAAATGAAAATTTCAAATTTGTTACGTTAAAAGTTCAAAGGAGAAAAACTAAAATCATGTGTTACAGCATTCATTAAACATCTTTAACCTAAATTATTATTTCAGGGTGTGAAGAAACAAGAAAATATTGGGAAAATTAAGCTGCCCAAAAGAAATTTTGTCCTTAAAAATCAAAGTGTAAACTTGAAGCCAAAAAATTCCAAAGCCAAAAAAGAATTATTTAAAATGTAGCCCATAATCTATTTTTTATAAAGTTAATCTAAAAACCTATAGGAAGGGCACATGGGTGGCTCAACCTGCGTGGCTCAGTCAGTTAAGTAAGTATCTGCCTTTGACTCAGGTCATGATCCCAGGGTCCTGGGACAGAGCCCCCTGTCCTCAGGTTCCTTGCTCAGCAGGGAGCCTGCTTCTCCCTCTCCTGCCTGCTGCTCCACCTACTGTGCTCTCTCTCACTCTATCTCTCTGTCAAACAATTAAATAAAATCTTTAAAAAGTAAAAACTAAAAAAAAAAAGAACTTACACAAAAACTTGCCAAAAGGAATAGTATAAATTGCCAATTTTTTGAATACTTAAAAAAGATTTTTATAATTTGTTCAAGTCATGAATATTGGGAATAAAAGATCCTACGGAAAATTATTTTTCAATAAAATTTTCAATATCACAACAATTAATGAATTAATAAATTGCTACTTCTAAATAAAGTTATTCAGACATCCGAACATTTCGATATTTACATCACAGTAGACAAAATAATGTACTAAAACATGACTCTTTTTTTGTTACTATGTGGTTTTAATCTCAAACAATATAGTGAACCTACTACCTTAAGAAATATTTATAGAACGCAAAGTTAGTAAACAATTCCATGCAGTTGTTTTTGACAATTCCGGGAACACAGTTGAAGATAAGTGTGTTAAGAATGTGAATATATGAACTCAATAACTTATTTATTTTTAGAAAATAATTTTACTATTAAAGATTGTAGTAGAATTATTGGTATTAAGAATAAAGAAATTGATTTTTGTAATTAATTTTCTTCAGCCATAATTAAGACATGAAATATAAACACATTTTCAAACTACATAATGATTTCACAAGATATTCCCGTGAAATAAGAGAACAACCAGTATACATTTCAAAAGTCTTCTTCAACAACAAAACTTAATACTGAGCTATTTGTTAACAATACTAATATAATAGGACTTATTAACAACCAATTGTTGCTTTCAATAAGAATTTGTTGTTTTGTAACGGCAGAAAATTAACCTAGCATATTGCCTTGAAAAATACAATAATTTCTGAGTTCTATTTGCTATAAGGTTCTCATATCATTCTACTCTGAAGGGAATGCTGTAACTGACCTGCAGCCATTCAGTGGTGATATTAAAAGTATTTAATAATATATGCAGAAATGTCCCCAATAATAAGGGAAAAGACCATAGTGCTAAATCAAATCAGTTACTAGGTCATGAATACAAGCTCAAAGTTAGAGAAAATGGAGGATTTTTCATCTCAAGACAAGTGTTTTCACTATTTTAAAAATGGAATAGTCAACAAAATTCTAACTTGAACATTAATTTTGCAAATTGGAGACTACAAAAGAAATTATTGTATTCTGAAATATAATTATATTGATATTGCTACATTTCTAAGTCTCAGGTTTAAAGAGAAATTTTCACTCAAGTGAAATTCTGAAGAATTTTTCATCTTTATAATATTAGAAACATGCAGGAAGGTAAAAAATTTTAAATATTTTTAATAATGTACACGTGAAAATACACCTCATTTTTGAAATTTTATGATCAAAATTTTATGAAATTTGTCAACATAATTTTTAATCAGAAGTGGTATAAAATGTGTCTTTAACTTAAAGTTCTATCAACAGCAGCTGCAGTATCCCCTCATAGCAGACAGAGTTAGCCAAAAATATTTTTGCAATCTACCATAAGCTGATATTTGTCTACCAAGTACTGAAGACTTCTGCATCAGTTATAGGAGTTATCAGTGCTAAGAAATTACTATTTCTATGACATGATGCCCCAAATTTTGAATTAAAAAAAAATAAAAACAGTAATTAATATTTTTTATAAAATTCAGATTTAGTCATCTGTCTCAGCAGTTTATTCTATGACTCAAGCCTCAGCCTCTGCTGAAATAAATAGTCATTTGTTGATTTGCAAATACATACTTATTTTCCTATGATGTATTTTTAAGAAACTGAATAAAAATATAGAGAAATATATAAAATACAATCTCCTTTTAAATCAAGAAATGACAGTAATCCCAAATGTGCGTGTGTGTGTGCACACAACACACACATGCACGCATGCATACAGGAGAGCCATGGAGATGTACTGACCTTATATCTCTTAAGGAGAGAATCTGCTGGGAGGACTGAAGTTAGGTGACAGTATCCAGTATCTGCACCCTCAGCATCTACTGCAGTGTTTTTGCTTCAGCCATAATCTCCCTAGGCTGCCCTAGTCAATGACTCAGTATATACTATCATGAGGGAATCTTCTAACAGGTTATTTTCTCTGGAGCTCTCATAGCTCCGGCTGGGATTTTCTCAGAACTGCTTCTCAACCTGATACTGTCCAATCCTCCATCCTCCTGCCTCTCTTTTCACAGAGATCAGTGCGATATTGTGGTGTGGAGGCTCTGCCTGCCTACTCTTGCAGTCACTCTCCTGTATGATTTATGGCATTACTAACCTCTGCACCTCCTCCACAATTCATCATTTTCTTCCTTCTGCTCACTTTGCTTTTATTTTTTTTATTTTTATTTTTTTTAAGATTTTACTTATTCATGAGAGAGAGAGAGAGAGAGAGAGGCAGAGACACAGGCAGAGGGAGAAGCAGGCTCCAAGCAGGGAGCCTGACATGGGACTCGATTTCGGGTCTCCAGGATCAGGCCCCGAACTGAAGGCGGCGCTAAACCGCTGAGCCACCCGGGCTGCCTTACTTTGCTTTTATATTGCTCTTCCTTTTCTAGGTTCTTGATTTGGAAATTTAAATTATTTATTTGAGGTTTCTTTGTTACTTTGTGTTTTAATGTATGTACTGAATGCTATAAATGTCCAAATCATCATTGCTTTAATTGTGTAATGCGTTCCCTAAATTTTAGTGTCTTGAGTTCTTATTTTCATTTACTCTAATGTGTTTTTAATTTCCCTTGAGACTTCCTTTCTGCTCTATGGATTATTTATAATTGTGCTATTTAGTCTTCAAATAGTAGGAGATTATCATATCAACTGTAATTGATTTTTAGTTTGATTCAGTTGTGCTTGGAGAACACATTTTAAGTTCCTGGTTCCTTTACATTTGTTCAAGTTTGTGTTATGGTTTAGGGCATCGTCTGCCTTGGTATGTATTATGGATAATTTGAAAAAGTGCATATTTTACTGTTGTTGGATGGAGTATTCTATACATATCAATTAGATCCTGTTGGTTGATGCTTTTGTTGGGCTCTTATTCTTGTTGATTATATTATGTAATGAACTGATTATAATTAATTGTTCTAGAAATTACTGAGAGATGCATGTTAATCAATTTATAATTATAGATTTATTTCTCCTTTTAGCCCTTATCAGCTTTTGCTTCTTTTAAATCTCCTCCTCCTCCTTTTCACAAAGCTTTCTGATCATTTATTAAAATTTATTAAGCATATTGATTCATATTGAGTTCATTGATAATGAGTGCTACTTGCATACCAAGACTGAAACACTCTAAAAAATAATTTATTTTAGCACAGTTAAAATGTTTATTAATATTTAGGGTTATTTCTTGGTGTGCATGTGCATAAAATAATATGCTATTTTATTAAATGCTGTGAAAATTTTTAAAAAGCTTTGATTGAATTAAAGACTTGAAAATTATTTCAGGAAATAGGATCCAGAATCATTTAGAAGAATGATTTAAATCTTTAAAGAACAATTAAATTAAAGCATACAAATGGGAGTGTCGGAAAGATGCCTATTAGGCACACTAAGAATGTGATTGTCAGATTGTATGGTAAGACTACGTTTAGCTTTGTTATAAACTGTCAAATTATCTTCCAAAGTTTTTGAACTTTTTGTCTTCCTACTACCAATTAATGGGAGTTCCTACTGCTCAACATAGTCTCTAGCAGTTATATTCTCAAAGATTTTGTTTAAAATTTCAGCCATTCTAATATGTATGTAGTTGCATCTCATACAGCTATTTAGTTGATAATTTCCTAATCACAAATGATGAGTACATTTTCTTATGCTTACTTGCCTATCATTTATCTTACTTGGTGAGGTTTGTGTTCAGATCTTCTGCCTTTGAGCAAAAATCTTTCAGATTTCTAGATTTAGTTTTATGTTATTTATCATTATGTTATAGAGTTCTTAATATTTTAAGAGTCTTTTACCACATATGGGCCAAAATTATTTCAAAGAATTATTTCAAAGAAGAAATGTCAACACTACATAGTCATATAGACAGGGAAATACAAGTTTTCGAAGAGGCATAGACAACATGACAGAGTAAGTAAATCTTGAGCTGATAAAGGAAGAATGAAAGTGATGTGTGAAAAGGAGGCTGAGATCTGGTGCTAACAGTATGGGCAGAGGTGCTCAGGCATCAAGGAAAATGGAATATTAGAGGTGCTAAAAAAAAATCCTGTGTGTCTAAAACATATGAAGTGATGACAAACAAGGAAACAGTGTTCCAAGGGTTTTGCTGTGTATTTGTTTATTTATATGATTAAATTTGTTTGATAAAATGAATTTACCATCTTCAATTTTAGCACTTACTGGATTAAATAAAGTATGGGTACCGGAAGATTAGTTACAAAATTAATGCAGTTGCCTAGGTATTACACGATGGTAGTTTAGCCTAGGTTATTGTAAAAGGTAAATTCAGCAAGACAGACCTGTATATGGTCTGTATGAGAGGATGAAAGTTTTCTCTTTTTCTGGCTGGTTGGAATTTGATGGCCAATCTTGAAATTATTAAGTGGAAACTTTGGAGAAGCACCAAAAGCAATGGCAGTTGTTGAATTATGCTGTGGACCAGCAAGTTGGGGGTAGGATTATTCTCCACGAATAAGGTCTGAAGGTCTCCCAAGAAAGAGTGGTTCAGAAAGGAAACCATAATCAGTTGTGCCATGTGCTGCTTAGTGGGTATATGGAATAATTTTTATAAACTAGATTCAAAACTGCTTTAGACGCTGTTAGTCATGTCAATAGGAGTCTGAGTGTTGAGAATATTAAAAGGCAGGTACTCAACAATTATGTTTGCTTGAGATAAATGTTAATGATTGTGTGTGTATGTGTGTGGTTTTTGCAATTTTATTTTACATTATAGAGATAATCCTGAATTTGTTGAGAAGCTGCAACCCAAACTGGGATATTTCTAAGGAAGTTATACAGAGCAGAGAGACTTGCAGACTGTGTCACATTGATTGACGTTGTAAAGCTTTAGCCCAAAATTCTTCTACAGGGTATACTTAGTCTTAACAAATATGTGTTCCTACCAATGATACTCAAATATTTTTCTTGTAAGACAAACTGGATATATGACTTTTTTGGACTTTTTCTAATTCTATAATGTAAACCTTCCTCTAAAATTAGCATTAGAAAAAGAACCAAAATAAGTAAATAAGAGCTCAAAGAAAAGATAACAATTGTCCTGACACACCTTAAATCATCAAACAGAAATTTGGATGAATTGTCCTTATCTTGGTCTCTGCTCTTTCTCAATAGGGAAGGATCTTGGAGTGATAGGAAAGAAACCTTGAATTCCCCCATAGAAAGCAAGAATCATCTCTAAGTATAGTTACCCTGTGTTAATTCTAAACAGAACTTGTTTTTGTATCAAGTAATCTTTTCTGTGACCTTATAGTTGTTTAAGAGTTGGTAATAAATAGCTTAGGAAAAATGATATCACTGTGCACAAGGAAAAGAAACTTTCTACCTGGATCTAAAATATACCACATGCTTTAACATAATTTAATTGTCCAGATTCTTTGCTTGCTATATGTCCAACACTGTCTTTTCACTTAAACAGTAAAACTTCTGAAGTTTTTCACTGATTTTCTCAGTGCTATTGTTTTTGAAAAGTTTTTTTTTTTTTTTTTTTTAAATAATGCTCAACAAAGTTCTACAAGGCATTTAGTAGTAATGGAATGCTGTTAATTCAAATTTCTGTTTGATGACTTAAGGTGTGTCAGGACAATTGTTATCTTTTCTTTGAGCTCCTATTTACTTATTTTGGTTCTTTCTCTAATGCTAATTTTAGAGGAAGGTTTACATTGTAGAATTAGAAAAAAGTCCAAAACAGTCGTATATCCAGTTTGTCTTAAAATGCTGTTAATATGTTAACAGCATTATTGAATGTGGCCATAAAATTTCATCACTCTTTGTTGCCATACCTCATCTAAATTTAGGAGCCATTTATATGGGATCCCGAAGCAATTGGCATTCCATTCTTGACATATTGATATGACTCTGGACAAATCAAGCTTGAAATATGTTAATACAAATTATATTCCCCACAGTGATGTCTTGTTTCCTTTGCCACTATTATTTCTCAGGCCTCTCCAGCACATAAAACAGCATTTTGATATATTGAGCAACGAATTTCAGGAGCAGTCAATATTCACGCAACACTCAAAAGAAAATGCTGAAAAGGAAAAACAATATGTGAATTTTGCCAGGACTATAGTATAATACTATGCTATACAGGCTTAAGAATGTGTTATATTATATATATATATAATACTAATAATATTAATAATATGATTATAATATTATATATATATAATACTAGTGTATGGAAATCCTTTGGGTGAATTAACAAAAGTAACAACTTCTGGATGTATGAATAGGAAAAAACAAAAACCAAAACCAGAATTTTCTTTGAGCAGATTAATTAGAAAAGGGCATCCTACTTAGCAAATGAGCTTAGGTTGACGAGCCTTTGCAGTGATATGGTAGTTAAATTTTCAGAACTGCCCCTAATATTATAAAGTTGGTAAAATTGGAATACTGAATGTGGCAAATCTGTTCTATTATAAATTTATCTCTGCAGGCTTTTTTTCAGTTAATCATGGAATGTTGATTCACCAAGGACAAAACTTGTAAGTGGACAAAGATTTTCAAATTTATTGTAATTTATATGAGAGATTGTGAAATGCCAACTACTTAGCAAAACCAAACTGAATAACTATGCTTGCCTTGTACTATGAAAATATCCCAATTCATTGTCAAAATATAAAATGTATTTTAATGAACTGAGAGAAATTATTAGAATTTGAAATTTCTACTAATAAACTACTTTCAGAATATAAGCTGTCTGCTTTATTAAATAAACTTTTAAAATGAATTTTCAGTCTGTGAAGTTTCAAATTATGTGTTAAATCAATGAAATTGTGAATCAAGACTATTTTTACGTTTTATGGAAAATAGATTTAACTGAATATTTTAACTTTAAAGAGCAAAAAAATGAATGTCACCAGAAATTATCCCATTATAATTCATAAATGTTTGGATATGTGGGAATAATTTGTTTTTAAGAAAACTTTGATACAAAATTTCTCTTCTATGTAATGAAACACCAGGTAGCAGTGACTTTCTGACACATAAATAAATAACCATGTATTTTCTTTTATTAATTTGAACTGAAAGATAAAGTCCTTTTGGAGTTGGAAAAAATAAGAGTATTTTTAATTAAAATCCATCTGAATTTATTTTCCCAAGTATTGATTCATGGCCATTTTAAACCTATCAAGTCAAGGGATTTATCTATATTAAGTGCTAAAAGTTATAATTTCTTTATTTTAATAGTATCTTTTATAGAGATGACATGGTCATTGGGAATGTTGTATGTGTGTTTCCTTCACTAATGACACAACCCAGAGTGCTTTAACTGCCCCTAAATAGATTTCCCCACAGAATATCAAAGGAACGTTAGATACCTCCATGTAGGTGCATCTTCCCATGTGTTCCATCCTGCTTCGTGTTACTGCTGGTGGTGTTAGCCAATAATTTGCATGATGCTGTGGTAGTATATAAGACCTAAAATGGTCTCTCTTCTTCTATGCATTTCAACATGAAAGTTAAAAACTTAAGGTGGGGGTTGTAAAAACTTCATGTGATAAACTATAGAAATCTTAAGAATAATAATACTTAATAACAGTAATAATAGTACAGGAACAGATTAATGTGGGTTTGATAGACCTCCAATTTTCCTTTGAAGCATTCTTCTTGGTTTGAATTAGTGGATTGATTTGCATGGGGGGTGGTGAACAGAGTTCCCACTCTTGTCAAAATTAAAGATAATCAGAGAAAACTCCTCTTTGTTTTTGATAGACAAAACATATCTAACACCTTCCTTTCAAGGATTCTGTTGTATGTTCTCTAGTAACATAAAATTACACTCAGGAATTGCTAAAGGCTTCCATATTTCTGAATGTTTCTCTTGTTGCTGCCCACTTGATAAACAAGCTATTTGTACTATGGACTGACCTGTTATTTGCAGGGTATGGGAAATACTGGCTTATGATTGTTGGTGGTGAATTCTGTGCTCTGGCCTCAGTTCTTGAGTTCAGCCAACAAGGAATTCAGAACCAAAATCTTAAGCAAGCAATCATGTAATAGTGGTCTAAGTGAGAGTAGACTCTCAAGGGTGGATTTGTGTGGATTATGGGTCATGGTTAGGGTACTCTCTAACCGAGGTTGGCTTCAATCATCTAAAGGACTTCTCCTACCATTTGGGAAGGGGAGTCTTTGGCCCTATATGATCCTTGTGGGAACTACCATGGCAGTGCAATGTAAATGTATTATAATAAAGTTCTAGGTTACTTTAGGGCAGTGGTTATAGGGAAAATCACATGTGTGTTCCCCAGGGTTTTCCCCAGCTATTTGAGTTCCAGAGGTGGTTGGTGGTTTCTTTCTTTTTCAACGGTTGGCCATTTTCATTCCCTGCTCATACCTATCTAACTGACCCTTCTATCATAGTCGGTTGGAAAACGTGAGAAACTATAGGTTAGATGTCCATGAAATACATTTGGAAAGTGAGGTTGAAGAGTCATGTTATGGAGTTTAGAGAGGGATGTCTAAATATATTTGCTATAGTAATTTTATCATTTGTTTTATTATTTTTAATGATACAATGTATGACAGAGTAATTAATTTTCTTACATCTACTCTTAATTTACTAAAAACTTAGATGATTCACAACTTAAAAAATGAAATCTAGTTAAAACATTTCATGCTGCTATAATAGTTGAGTTATAATTTCAAGAACATAGAAGTTAGTCCCATGGTTCTCTGTTTATTCAGTCCATACATGTATTCCCTTCAGTTCCCAATATAATAACTTTAGGAAGTGCAGTTACAAACCAGCAGATATCTAAAGGTTTCAACAAAAATTTATGAATTGTGAAGAATAATGATGTATTTCTCATTGGATAGAGAAATTTAGAGTGAACGCAAGGACAGAAAATAAATTCCACTCATATAGAAAAGCAGTCACGTAGATAAAGAGGACAGACAAAAACAAATAAGTAAAATAACTGGAAGACGATAAAGTATATTTGTACTTTTTTAGATGTCTTCCTAGCAGGATTCCTCTCTTGATGAGATTAAGTTTGGTTTTATGCTGGCTTTTTATTTAAGTTCTGACTTATTTGACTCAGAAACAAGGCTGTGAAGAAAACTTTTCTTCTCAAATGCAAACAAGCACATCCTAAAGTCTGCCAAGTGCAGATGCATATGATTTCACTCTAATATCCAATATCATGTCCCATTGTCATTGTGAGCCTTTTTAGAAAAGAAACCATAAAGACTACAATTATACTTGAACAACACTTGATTTACATAAGGGCTGCATCACTGTTTTTTTACTTTTTCTTGACTATGTCAATATCATTTTGCTTCAAGCCATTGCATTGCTTTTCCCTCTGCCTAATTACTTGTCCTCTTTTAATTCAAATGTTTCATTCTTAGAAACCTCCTAAACTCTACTGGGTCCATGAAATTGTATCATATTACTTTGCTATATTTTATTCAAAATCTTTTGTCAATTTTTCTCTTTGTGTATAATAAATTTTCAAGATTGGTTGCAAACTCTAAGGACCTCATATTGCTCATTCACTGCTCTAAAGCCCAGACCAGTGCCCTGGAAATGGGTAATGCTCAAAATTATTGGTTAAATGAAAAAAAACTCAGCCCATATAATAATCAAAATATAACCAATTGATTAAAAATGGTTAAAGAAGACAGCTTAGATGATACAAACTTTAATACTCCATGAAGTGGACAATCTCCTTTCAGAGAACTGCAACATTTTGCAGAAGGTAGGGAACTCTTAAAGGATAAAGAACAAAAAACAAGGAAGATATAAATAGAAAATATCTGATAGGCAGGGGCCACATAGTCAACCTGGTTTGGGGCGAGAAGGCCCAAAGTTGACATTTTGGGATTGGCTGACTGTATATACTGTGTTTCTGGTCAAGGGACATGAAGTAATCTTTTGGTTTTCTGACTTGGTACCCCAGGCAGGAAAAAGTCCATCTTAGGCCTAGAAAATTATTTCAATATCAATATAATCTAGTTATAGTAAAATTGCTTTGAAGAGTAATTTTTATCACAATATTCTCAGGTACTACAATCTTAAGTCACAGTAAGTTGTTGTCTTCTTAGAGCATCTGCTAAGAATTTGACCTAGAAATCTTAATAGTTAATAAACAAAGAAAAACATACATACATAACTAACTAAACATCCCAGGCCTACAAACTTATCTTTACTTATAAAAGTTTATTCTGTGAGAGAAATGGAACTTTTCTAATATTTCAAATAGAACTTGTTACACCAAATACCTATGAAGGGAAACGAGTTTCAATAAATGAGAAGCATTGTTAGCACACTATCTTTCAAGAGTGAGAATAAAGCAAGATATTCATGTTAAATCAATATGAAATTATCTCCACCAAATCTCTCTGGCTAATATTTCTGTGTATTTCTGAAAGAAACTATTGAAGGTCTTTTCATAAAGTTTCCTTTACCTGAAATTATATTATACATTTTTAAGAGGAAGTTATTTCAAATTCAAACAGAAAATTAATTAATTCACTTATCTTCTTTGTATATTGAGAGCTTACTGAGATCAAGGCATTATGCAAATTGTATATATTTTTTTTCTTAAAAGACTATTAATATTAAAAAAAAAAGACTATTAATATCACACTTGCCTACCTCTTCTCTTCATCACTTGGCATGCTCACTCTCACCAAATTCATGCCCATTCAGTTCTATTCATACTAAAGTATGGCAAGTTGTACTAACACGGCATAATGATTTTTACTCATACTTGAATTTCACTTTGGTTGAATCTCTTTTCTTCCTTAATTATTCATCCTTCAAGACTTAGAACAAATGAGTTGTCATCTCTGAAGGATTCCCTGATCTCCTCATTGTTCTGTTTGTGGGTAGGAACTTTGATAAATTTTATGTAAAGTTAATTGTTTATAGGTCAACTTTATAAGGCTATAAAGAATAAAGAATTTGTTATGATCTTAATTGAATGCTGAAGAGTTAAAAGTAATGTTTTATGAAATGAGACCATATAAAAGATAAATTCCAATAGATAGATTGGCACTAGATCTACAAGGGTATAGGTAGGCTTTCTGTTCCTTAAGGATTTGTAATCCTTGTACAAGGTAGGAGAGGAAGGGAGGGAAAGAAGTATATGAAAATGTAGAACACAAACACAAAGATATATTATACATCACATATCAGTAATAAATGCAATAACACAGAAATCCAGGAGAGTGTCTATCAAAGAGGGCATTGAAAGATATTTATGAAAAAATTAAAATTTAATTTAGGGTAAGAAAGAATTTTTTTCTATTCCTCTCGGTTCTTGGCTGAGATTTGACCTTGTAATAAATGACAAATAAACAGGAGAAAAAATGTAATTTTGTACACACATTTATATGCACAGGAGTCCTAAAAAGGTATTAGACTTAAAAGATGGCCAGATAGTTGTAGCTTACTTAGTAAAAGAATAAAGTTCTGGGGCCTCAAAGTGGCCAGACAACAGAGGCTTACATATCATCCTGAGCTAAGGAAAGGGAAAAGGGTTGGGGATTTGAGCTAGGGGAAGGCAATTCATGGGAAGATGAGAAAAAGAAATGTTTGAGAAACAAAAGTTGCAGTGCAACTAAGTCTCTCAGGTGAAAAAGTGATGATATGATACTGGTTCTCTTCCTGATACGGATTCCCTTTCTAATGTAACTTTGCTTGCACAAGGGTAACTTCTACCCCACTTTTAGAGTTTCTCCGGTGTCTGCAGCATTCTGAAATACTCAGCTCGAGCTAAGCCTTATGCCAATGAAGCATATTTTGGAGTGGCATATTCTGCTCCCTTCATGAGGCATATTCTTTGTTTCATAAGCAAAGACTAGGGAATAACAAAGGATCAATTAACTAATGATGAGGAATTGACCAGAATAAAGGATTTTGCATGATAAAGTAAGAAATTTTTAATAAAAAAAGATTGACTGTTTATTAATATGAGGGTGATATGGGCTATGCATGGCTTTGGGAATCATAATCAATCACATTATGTATCAGTTATAATTATATATAACTCTCTATATATATGTATGTGTGTGTGTTTATATGTATATCCTCCCAAAATATTCACTGTGCCATCCTGAAATCCCTTTTACTGACATAAAGATCAGGAGCATCCCATTCATATAGGACAACCCTGAGAATTTAAGCCAAGCCTATCTGCATCCAAAGCCATTGTAAATAAAAATTCTCTCAAAGGCAAAACTAATGAGAATGTTCATTATCTATATCTATAAATTAAATGTGGACAATGTATTTTTGCTTTAAAATATATTTTAAAATGCACACAGCTATTTAAGCTTACTACCATTTGCTTTTAAAATCCTGCTTTTACTCTATGTTTCTTAATTAAGCAAATATAATATTATGTAAACATGAAAAAATATTTTACTGAATAATCACCTCAAGTAATCACTTATAAGTAAATACAGATAGAATATATTTTTCACATAAGAAAAACTTTCAACAATATCTTTATTTGATAAGCACATCATAAACTGTTTAATACATTTAGCTAATTTACATATTATTTACAATTCATACATATTTTACATTTTTGTTGGTATGACATGCAGTTGAACATAGAAGAAAATAAATTTGCATTTTGTCTTAGACTTAGAGGAAAGTGTTAATTAATTTGCTGAGAACATCTATCTTGAATTTAGACAGAAAAAAATAAATTTTATACATACTTAGTGGCTTTAACCATGTTCCACAACTTAGTTTCAGTTTAGTTACTATATATATATATTTTTTTTTTTGTTAGTTACTATATTAATTTGTTAGAGCTGCCATACAAAAATATCACAGACAGGGTGACTTAATAGTAGAAATTTATTTTCTCATACTTCTGGAGGTTAGAAGTCCAAGATCAAGATGTCAGCCGGTTTGGTTTCTCTGGTTTGTGGAGGGCCATTTATTTGCTGTATCCTCACATAGTCTTTCCTTTTTTATGTCCCTGTCTGATGTCGCTCTCATCCTCATAAAAGTACCAGTCATACTCCATTCCTCCTTAAAGGTTCTATCTTCAAAGGTAGTTACACTCTGAGGTAATAGGGGTTAGGATTTCAATATACGAATTTTGGAGGGGCTCGTTTAAGCCCAATACAATTCATCCTTTAAAATTCCTATCCTTGTTATATGCAATATACAGTCACCCCATCTGAACTGCCCCAAAGTCTTAACCCATTCTATCAAAAATATTAAGTGCAAAATCCCATCTAAATCTCATCTAAATATAATGAGACTTCGGGTATGATTCATCCTGAGATAGTTCCTTTCCAAGTATCAATCTGCAGAACTGGCAAAGTTACATGCTTCCAAAATAAAATGGTAAGACAGGCATAGGATAGATATTCCCATCCCAGAAGAGAACAATCAGTAAGAAGAAAAGGTGACTGGTTGAACTTAAGTTTGAATCCTAACAGGGCAAATTCCATTTAGATTTTGAAGGTTTGAAAATAATCCTCTTTGGGTCAGTGCTCTGTGTCCCAGGTCCACCATGATGGCAGCACTGCTTTCTGCACTAACAGGGATGGTGGCCCTGCTTTCTTGGCTCCTGATGCAACATCACCCCCAATAGGCATGGACAGAAATGTTGACCCAAAGTCCTGCCCCTAGGGCCTTGAGTGAAAATTCTGTCCTATGGAACAAAGGAAGAGACTGCTCTGTATTCTGGGCCTATTCCCTCTGGTGGTGGTGCAGACTTCTGAACTGCCTTAAGGTCATTTTTCCCTTTTCTTGGAGGATAAGATGTTTACAAACAGCTTGATTTGCCTGTCCTATAGAAAAATCAGAGATTCAACAGCCTTTCTTCATTTTGTTCTGTTTCTATTCCCTTCAAAATAAGCAGCATTACTACTGAAACGATTGATTAGAACCTACCTGTTTTATACCAAATATTTGTCAAGCCACACCCTTTGATGTTCTTTCCAGAACATGCTTTCTATTTTTTGTAGTATGGATAGGCTAAGAATTTTCCACATCTTCAAGTTTGGTTCCTTTTTGCTTAACAACTCCCATTTATTTATCTATTTAAATTTCCAGTCTTTTACTTTTTATTTTTAAAGTGTATTTTTTTTAGATTTTTAAAAATTCAAATATAATTAACATATACTGCTATGTTAGTTTCAGATGTACAATATAATGATTGGACAATTCCTTATTCATCTTTCTCCTCTCATATTTTACTATAAGCATCAAGGAAAAAAGTAGGCAGGCAGTGCCTTCTTTTGCATAGAAGTTTCCTCAGATAAATATCAAAGTTAATAGATGTGGAAATCCATCCACAAAACACAAGAATACAAGTTCTTTGCCACATTAAAATAAGATCATCTTTCCTCCAGAAGCACCTTGAACATCCATATTTCTACCAACATTCTCTTCAAGGAAATCTAAATTTTTTCTAACATACACCTCAGAATTCTTCTAGCCTCCATCAACTATCCAGTTCCAAAGCCACTTTTACATGATATGTGTGTGTATGTGTAAATATATACACATACACACACATACATGTATATATGTATATATGTATTCAGGGTGATGCCAGGTTCCATTCGAAATTTATTTGCAACCTGCTTGGGCACATAAGCCATTGTCTCCACAGACCTTGGTGTAGTTGAACTGACAATGTGTTGTGACCTGGAGTTCATCGTTAAAAAGGTCATCCAAGCAAAGTCCTGGAGTTTATTTGGTTATTATGATTGTTGGCACATCCTATGTAATATATCTAAATTGAATTATGGTATACAATAAAATTATAGATGAGATTAAAGCTTGTGTATCATCCATTATCATGTGTAATCAATTATATGTGTATATAGATAGATAAATAGAGAGAAAGAGAGAGATACATTTATTTTAAGGAAATTGGTTTACACAAACGTGGAGGCTTAACAAGTCCAAAATCTGAAGAGTAGGCCAGCAGGCTGGAGACCCATGGAAAAACTATAGTTTGAGTCCAAAGGTGGTCTGCTGGAAGAATTCTCTTTTCTTCCAGGAAGGCCAATGTTTACTATTAAAGATTTCAACTGATTTGATGAGGCCCAAGTATAATATGGAGGGTAATAGCTTTATTCAAAGTTTACTGATTTAAATGTTGATCTCATCTCAAAAATACTTTTCATAGAAACATCTAGAATAAGATCAAATTTCTGGATACAATAGTCTAGCCAAGTTGATACATAAATTAACCATCATCATCATTGTGTTTGTTCTCTATTGCCCTGTTAATCACTCTAGTTATTTAGGTAATGAAAAATAGCACTAAAATCACAGTCATTATTAGGAGTAATTTATCATATGTAAATTAATTTTTTCAAATTTTTAAAAAATATTCAAAATTCCTTATTTTATGGAGAAAAAAATTGAGATATATTTAGAAGTTTAATATCAGAAAAATCCCTTCCTTAATAACCTGATTTATTAATTGATGCAATTTTACTAAATAGTATTTTAATGAAACCCATTGATTTAAATATTGCAAAATATTAATAATGAACTTTTTCCTGAATTGGTTGAATAAACAAATATGTCTCTGCTACATTGTTACTTTTATTTTCATTTTCGTTTGTGTTTATCTGCTACTTGATTACTGTCATTTCTTTCCATTATGCTATCATTTTAAAACTCATTATTTTAGCTTTTAAAACAATTTTCTTTGACTTTTATAACTTACATGGTTAGCAATTTTTTTTGTTATTTAGCATTGATAAGATGATGACAGTAGTCAGCGGTGTTTAATGCACTTTTCTAACTTGTTCCTCATTATTCTTGCAGTGTGTTCTGACACCTGATAAATGCAAAACAACTTCAAAAGCACTTAGCCATGTAAATAACAGTGATAAAAGCATTATTAAAATTTTTGAAATCCAGGGCTGCATTTAGTCACAGCTACAGAATGCAAAAATTATCAACCCTATCATCAGTACTTAGCTGCTTGTAAATGATGACCCACCAAAAACTCATTTGATTCTGGAAAACAATTTGCATGCAAAAGCAAGTTCTGTGTGTATGGGTGTGTGTATATGCACGTGTGTGTGCGTGTGTGTGTTAAAAGTAGAGAAGCAAGTGCCTCAGGAGGAAATAAAATTCATTTCTGCAGAGTACAGGACCTATATTTTTTGTAAGATGTAATAAACGATACTGCTCTTTCCTAATGTTTACATTTATTTTCCCTATGAATTACACTTGATTTTTCAAACTATTTTTTGAGTGCCATATGCACCATTATTTATAGTTCTGTCTTCTGCAAAAACTATGCCTACTCATTATTAGATTTTCTATACTTTTTGCAAGGTTAGTTCAAAGGAGATACTGGGACAAGCCAAAAAGCAATAGAGGAATTCATGACACTATGGGTGACTGCAAGGGGTGAAGCTTTGAGATTCATCTTTTTTTATATACTTAAAAAGCAGCATTAGAGAGTTGTTCTCTAAAGTAAAGATGTGCACACATTTTCCATTATTTTTGAGTGCTGTTTTGTGTAAATCAACATGCCAGGCTAGACTCTACAGTTTTTTCTTTTTTAATAGAAAAAATACAGTTGCTAAAACCTATCATAATGAAGTGCATTTGGGATACTGTTATTGGAAAAGACTAGTGTTGGGAGTCCTTAGAATTAATTTTCCATGTATATTCCATAATAAGAAACAGGATCCATAATATCAAAAATAATACTCTGTAAAATTGGAGATCTACTTGCTTAAAGTGCCCCATATCCAGCACACACAAACACACTCGCATAAGGTCATAATTAACTTGCTTTCATTGACTATAGCAGAACTTTGCATTTCAATTAATCTGATTCTGAATCTGGGTGAACTTGGGTAAGTCAGCTAAGTTTCTCAATGATCCTATTCCCTGCACATAATAATATTCACAAAAACATTCAGATTTTATGAAGACAAGTTTTGTTGAAGAATTTAAAGATGAGTTTTGTTGAAGAATTTAGGAACTTACATAATGTCTATTGCAAAGAAAGTACTTAATAAGTTGGCATCATTTGTTATCTTATGTCAAAAGATGGTACAGTTGTTAATTTAATGTGCCATCTAAGTTTTCATTAAATCAAAATAGAATGCAAAGTGCTCACAACATGTACTTATTTGTGACACTTAAGAGAAAAGCAATTTTATGCGCTAGTTGTTCCTTTACTTATTTTTTATGTCAGTTGCATCATATTGCATTTTCTACATTTTATCATAGTCTGCATTTTTCATAGAATTTAAGCAACTTATTTTAGCCATATATTTAGATTTTTCTTTCAGTTGTCAAATGATGGCATAGTAATTTATGTAGGGAAATAGTATTTTTTGGCTCTGAATATTTTTGGCAAATAGATAAATATGTAATTATATAAATGTGCATCAGTATTATCCAAGATGAATTGTGGATACTTCTGAAGTAATAAAATGACAAGAGAAATATAAACTCAGTAAAATTGGTTCAATATTCCATAATAAATATTAATAATAATTATTCTATTTATGGATGAAATGTTAATATAGTATCCAATCGCAAGTAGAATTGTGCTTTTAGCATTCTTTTGTATCTAGATTCTTTCACTCAACATTGTGTTTTAGAGATTCATTCATGTGATATTTGATTGACAATAATGTGTTCAAATTTCATTTATTCAGATTCATGGGAGAACGTTCCATTGTATGAATACAACACATCCCATAATTAGTGTAATTTTTGTTTGCTTCTAATTTAACTTATTTTTTAGTGCAAATATAAAACTTTTCGTGTTTCACCAACCTCTGGGTTCACTGAAAGTGATGATATATCACTTCTATCTATAGATTTTATCACAAGTACCTGTGTATTTAACTAATTTTCCCAGGATCTAGAACTACATGGGCATTTTCAGTACAAGCAGGACAACCTAGTATACCAATGATTAAATACGGAGAGAAGCAAATCTGAAACAGTGATGAATGGAGATTGGTCGATAAATATTCAGCTTCCTCATCTAATGGGGGATAATTCTTACATATTTTCAACATGCTTCTTCAGAGGACCACCAACAGGATGGAGTTACAGTTGTCCCCAGAAATAGCCAACTCACTAACCCATTTATTGCCTTAAGCTTTACTACAACTATACCTCAATTTCCACAGATCTTCATTTGTGTTTCTGGAGGCCATCTTCCACATAAATTTATATGTATTTAAGTCTTTGTTTCAACGTCTGGTTTGGGGAAAACCCATTCTAGGAACAACTGGTCCTAGAAGTAGTATTAGAATTCAGTACTTTAGAGTGAGATATTTTATTTTAAAGTCAGTTGGAAACAATGACACATTTATTGGTAGCAATTGAAAGATTTAGTCAGTGAGGGTTCTTCAAAGAAGAAACCAAACAAATTATACATAATTGTTATATAATTATAACTTCTATGATTCTTATCCTTAGCAATTTGATAAGAGATACATTTGGAAAGTGAAGCTATAACAATTGAAAATTATGAGTTCAATTATATTTAAAAGTATAATTTAACAAATATGAAAACTGCAGACCAAATCTATCATGGATATAGATGCAAAAATCCTCAATAAAATGTTAGTAAATTAAACCAAAAGAGCACAAAAAGAATTATACTCCACAACTGAGATTTATCCGATATTCAAAGCTGGCCCAACATCACAACATCGAATGATTAACTCCATCACATAAACAGACTATAAAAGGAAAGCCATATGATTGTATCAACAGATGCAGAAAAATAATTTGAAAAAAATCTACACCCATTCATGATAAAAACTCTTAGAAAACTGGAAATATATCAGAACTCTCTCAACTTGGTTAAGACTACCTACAAAAAACCCACAGTGAGCATCATACTTAATGATGAGAAATGAGAAGCTTTCCTTCTAAGATCAGGTCAGGTATAAGCAAGGGTGTCTCCACCAACTACTCCTTTTCAACAGTCTACTAGACATTCTTGCTAATGCAATGAGGAGAAAACAAACAAAAAACAAGAAGTAAAAGGCAGAGAGATTGGAAAGGAAGTCATAAAGCTGTGTTTGTTCACAGATAACATGAATGTCTATGTAGGAAATCAAAAGAATCAACCAAAGATAATAATAATAATGATAACAATAATACTTCTGAAACTGATACGCAATTATAGCCAGGCCAATGTAATAGAGGATATAAGGTTAGTATACAAAAGTTGTTTGTTTTCCTAAATACAAAAATATCTCATTTTATTTAACTTCACTTTATTGGGCTTTGTAGATGCTGTAGTTTTTATAAACTGAAATATTGTGTGGTCAACCTACATGGAGCCAAGTCTATTGGCACCATTTTTTCCACAACATTTGCTTACTTATTTTTTTTTTATATTTTTTATAGGAGTTCAATTTGCCAACATATAACATCCAGTGCTCATCCCATCCAGTACCCTGTCCAGTGCCTGTCACCCAGTCACCCCATCCCCCCACCCACTTAGCCTGCCACTACCCCTTGTACGTTTCCCAGAGTTAGGAGTCTCTCATGCTCTGTCACCCTTTCTGATATTTCCCACTCATTTTCTCTCCTTTCCTTTTCACTATTTTTATATTTTTATATTCCTCATATGAGTAAAACCATAAAATGTCCTTCTCCAATTGACTTACATCACTCAGAATAATACCCTCAAGATAAAAAAGCTTCTGCATAGCAAAAGAAGCAATCAAAAAAACTAAAAGACAAGCTACAGAATGAGAGAAGGTATTTGCAAATGACATGTCAGATAAAGGGCTAGTATCCAAGATCTATAAAGAAATTATTAAACTCAACATCCAAGAAACAAACAATCCAATCATGAAATGGGCAAAAGACATCAACAGAAATTTGACAGAGGAAGACATAGACATGGCCAACAAACACATGAAAAAATGCTCCACATCACTTGCCATCAGGGAAATACAAATCAAAACCACAATGAGATGCCACCTCACACCAGTGAGAATGGGGAAAATTAACAAGACATGAAACAACAAATGTTGGAGAGGATGTGGAGAAAGGAAAATCTTCTTGCACTATTAGTGGGAATGTGAACTGGTACAGCCACTCTGGAAAACTGTGTGAAGTTTCCTCAAACAGATAAAAATAGAGCTACCCTATGACCCAGCAATTGCATTACTGGGGATTTACCACAAAGATACAGAAGCAGTGAAAAGTCAAGATACCTGCACCCCAATGTTTATAGCAGCAATTTCCACAGTAGCCAAACTGTGGAAGGGGGCCTTGGTGTCCATTGACAGATGAATGGATAAAGAAGATGTGGTCTATATATACAAGGAATATTAGCCATTAGAAATGATGAATACCCATCATTTGCTTCGACATGGATGGAACTGGAGGGCATTTGCTTACTTCTTGTCTCTGTATCACATTTTGTGAATTCTCACAATATTGCAAACATTTGCATTATTATTACATTTGTTATGGTGATTTGTGATCAGCGATCTTTGATGCTACTATTAAAACTCCTTTGGGATACCATGCACTACACCCATCTAAGACAACAAACTTAATAAATATTGTGTGTGTGTTCTGACTCCTCTACTGACCAGTTGTCCCTCCTTCTCTCTTCTTCTCCTTTGGCCTCTCTGTTCCCTAAGACACAACAGTATTGGAATTAGGCCAATTAATAACCCTACAATGACCTCTAAATTTTCAAGTGAAAAGAATAGTTGCACATTGTTCACTTTAAAGCTAGAAGCAATTAAAGCATACTGAGTAAGGTACATTGAAAGTTTAGACAGGCTAAAAGCTAGGTTTCTTGCACCAAAAAGATTGTGAATAGAAAGGAAAAGTTCTTGAAGAAAATTTAAAAGTGCTACTCCACCGAACACATAAATGATAAGAAAGCAAAACAGCCTTATTGCTGATATGGAGAAAGTTTTGGTCTGGATAGAAAACCCAGAAGATCAATCCCTGAAACCAAATCCTAATCCAGAGTAAGGTCTTAACTATTCAATTCTGTGAAGGCAGAGAGAGGTGAGGAAGCTGCACAAAAGTCTGAAGCTAGCAGTGGTTGGTTCATGAAGTTTAAGAAAATAAGCCAACTTCATAACATAAAAGTGCAAGTTGAGGAAGCAAATGCTGATCAGAAACTGCAGCAAATCATCCAGGAGATCTAGCTATGATAACTAATGAAAGTGATTACACTAAACAGATTTTTAATGAAAACAAAACAGCCTCCTATTAGATAAGAAGCTATCCAGGACTTTCATAGCTAGAGAGGAGAGGTCAGTGCCTGGCTTCAAAGTTTCAAAGGACAAACTGACTATTTTGATTTTTATTTATTTATTTATTTATTTATTTATTTATTTATTTATTTATTTAATTTATGATAGTCACACAGAGAGAGAGAGAGGCGCAGAGACATAGGCAGAGGGAGAAGCAGGCTCCATGCACCAGAAGCCCGACGTGGGACTCGATCCCTGGTCTCCAGGATCGCGCCCTGGGCCAAAGGCAGGCACCAAACCGCTGCGCCACCCAGGGATCCCTAAACTGACTATTTTGTTAGGGGCTAAATGTAGCCGCTGACTTTAATTAAAGCCAGTTTATATTTATTAGCCTGAAAATCCTGAGGCCCTTAAGAATTATGCTGAATCTATTCTGCTTGTGCTCTATAAATGGATCAATAAAGCCTGATGACAGCCTATTTACAACATTGTTTTACTCATTATTTTAAGCCCACCATTGAGACCTCCTGCTCAGGAAAAAATCCTTTTCAAAGTATTACTGCTCCTGATAATATGCCAGGTGACCTAAGATCTCTGATGAGGATGTACATTGAGATTAATGTTTTTTCATGCCTTCTAACACAGTATCCATTCTGCAGGCCAAGTTTCAAGGAGTAATTTCAACTTCCAAGTCTTACAGTGTTTTAAAATAAAGTTTGTAAGGTTCTACACTTCCATAGATAGTGACTCCTGTGATAGATCTGGGCAAAGACAACTGAAAACCTTCTGGAAAGGATTTATCATCCTAGATGTGCAATTAAGGTGCATTCTTAATTCATGGAAAGTGGCCAGAATATCAACATTTACAAAAGTTTGAAAGAAGTTAATTCAAACCCTTGGATGATTTTGAAGGGTTGAGGTTTATGACTCTAATGCAGGAAGAAACTGCAGATGTAGTGGAAATAGCAAGAGAACTGGAAGTGGAGTCTGAAGATGCAACTGAATTGCTTTAATCTCATGATAAAAATTTAATGGATGAGGAATTGATTCTCAATGAACAAACATAGTGGTACCTTGAGATGGAATCTATCAATCTCTTGGTGAAGTTACTATAAAGATTGTTGAAGTGATAACAAAGCATTTAGAATATTACATAAATTTAGTTGATAGAACAATAGTAAGGTTTGAGAGGATTGACTCTACTTATGAGAGAAATTCTACTGTGGCTAAAATGCTATCAAAATGGATTGCATGAAAAAAAAGGATTGCATGATATAAAGAAATCATTCATGAAAGGCATAATAAATCAATGCGCAAATTCCACTGTTGTCTTATTTTAATAAATTGCCATAGCCACCCCAACTCTTGCAGCAACCACCATTCTGATCAGTCAGCAGCTATTAACATTGAGGGAAGACCTTTCACCAGCAAAAAAAAAAAAAAAAAAAAAAGATTATTCACTGAAAGGTCAGATGATGGTTAGCAATTACTAGCAATAAAGTGTTTTGAATTATGGTATGTGCATTTCCTAAATATAATGCTGTTGCATACTTAATAGACTACAGTTTAATATAAACATAACTTTCATACGGACTGGGAAGCCAAAATATTCATTTTACTCACTTTATTGCAGTAGTCTAGAACTGACCTAGCTATCTCTCCAAGATATACCTGTATGTAGGCCCATCGAAAGCTATCGAGCACAGCGTTTGAACTTACATTAATACCAAGGGATTTACAATGGTATCATACACACTCCCCTTCCCATTGCAGTGGGCTATTATAGAATTCCATGTGGAGACCATGTCTATGCATGCAGTGGATATATAGAACTACTTTATTATCAGTTTTCTATCACTGAATGTGTGTATAGAATGAGTATACTTAATAGTTGCCAAAATAAATATTAGTTTTTTTAAATCAGGGACTAGTAGCTATTATGGAAGGTGGCCAAGTAGAAGCCCATGAGACTGCCCTCACATCCAGGCCAAGAGAAAAAATGAGAAGCAATATGGAATCCTATAAGCTCTTATATACCCAATACTACTCCATATGACTGCAAATGGATGAAGAGAAAAAGCATATTACTGCTGGATCTGTCAGTCTCTAGCTGAGCTTGATGGTCCTACCTCAAAATAGGAGAGGTCTAACTGAAAACTAATGGCAAATGGAAAGGATAAGTGATTTCTAATGAAAAGGGAACAAATGAATAATGCAAAAGAGAAAAATCCTATATTACCTCCACACCTTGTAATAGGCCTGTAAATAAGATATACTATCTCTTATCTAAATTTAGAGATGCTGTTCTGCAGCAAAAATAGCTGTTTGCTGCAGAAACCTCTTCATTATTTGAAATTGAGGGTCTAGGATGGTCCCAATGGATTTAAGAAGCATTCAATCTGAGAGAGGAGCTAAAATGGCAGCATAGTAGGAGGATCTCAGGCTCCTTTTTTCCTTTGAGCACAACTGGATAGCTATCAAATCATTCTGAATAGCCAATAAATTGACCTGGGAACTGGCAGGACAAACTGCACAACTAGAGGGAGATGAGAGGCTACATTCAAGCAGGCAGGAAGTATGGAGACAGATTTTGGGGGAGAAACAGATTTCAGGTGCTACAGAGAGGAGAGTGTGTGGTTGCAAAGAAAGGTGGGAAAGAGAGGAGCACTGGGGAATGCACAGGGAGAATGCACAAGGAGAACAAGAAAACCACTGGGCTGATATTTGTGAGTTTGCAACCAGTAGTGGTTGAAGACTGGAGTTTTAAAGGTCAGCAGGCTTGGCTGGGGTAGAGCCCTGACAGTGATGCCCTATTCCTGGAGAGAAGGTAAAAAACAGCATCTGAAGAACACCTGGGGCCCACAGGAAGAATTATTCACTCTTTTTGGAGCATGTCCCTGAAAGGTAACATTCAGAAGATTCTACTAAAGGGACAGGGTTGCTGGCTGGTACCATTTCCCTTTCTCACTCTTCAGCAGAAACACAGCCCACCTGTAGTAAACAGCAGAATTCCAACATTGGCAGCCCGACCTGCTTACAGCAGGTCCCACACCTCTGTGCTTTGCTGGTATTACCCTTCTTGGTCAAGTTTGCTTCAGTCCCCATGTGGCATGCTCCTTCCTCAGCAGACCAGCAGAAACCCCGGCCCACACAGAATCTCCTGACCAGAGTTCTTCAGGGCTTCAGTTCTAGTGAAAGCAGCATCAGGTATCTTTTAACCAGAAGACTAGAGCACACCTAGTTGAAGGTTATGTTCTGGCCAAGGACCAAACACTGCCTACTGCAGGCAAGGATAGCCTCTACAAATGACTGGCCTGAGGGATAGACTAACCAAAACACAAAAGCAGAGCACACACAGCACACACCAGAGACACCCTTTGAGGCACCATGCCCTGGACACTAGCTGACCTCTCCTTCATAAAGCCGTTAGACTCAGGAGCAAGAAACTTAATGGGGTTTTCTTACATACAGAAGAAGACAGATACTTAAACAAAATTCCAAGCTGGAGGAATTCATCCTAAATGGAAGACCAAGATAAAGTTATAGCCAGAGATCTAATCAAAACAGATAAAAGTAACATGTCTGTTGGAGAATATAAAGCAGCAATCATAAGGATACACACTAGGCTTTAGAAAAGTATGGAAGACTTCAGGGAAGCCCTATTGCAGAGATAAAAGTTAAAAAAAATCAGTCAGAAATGAAAAATACAATAACTGAGATTCAGAAGAGACTGGATGCAATAAAACAAGGATGGAAGAAACAGAGTAGTGATTAAGTGATGCAGAGGATAAAGTAATAGAAAATAAGCTGAACAAAAGAGAGAAAGAATAATTATGGAACATAAGAATAGACTTAGGGCTCTCAGTGACTCCATCAAACATAATAACATTTGTATTATAGGCATCCTAGAAGAAGAAGAGAGAGAAAAGGGGTCAGAAAATTTATTTGAGGAAACAATAGCTAAATCCTTTCCTAATCTGAGAAAGGAAACAGACATCTAGTTCCAGGAGGCACCAAGAACTCCCATAAAAAAAAATGATGCCCACATCAAAATATTATAAATAAATTTGCAAAATATAGTGATTAAAAAAAATCTTAAAAGCAGCAAGGCAAAAGAAGTCCCTAACTTCTACGGAGAGACCCATACGGCCACCTGCAGATTTCTCAACAGACACTTGGCAAGCCAGAAGAGGTGGCATATTTTCAACATGCTAAATGGGAAAAATCTGCAGCCAAGAATATTCTATCTAGCAAGGGTATCGTTCAGAATAAAAGGAGTTAGAGTTTCACAGACAAACAAAAATTAAAGGAGTTTGTGACCACTAAACCAGCCCTGTAAGAAATATTTAAGGGGACTCTGGGTGGAAAGGAAAGACCAAAAGTGACAAAGATTAGGAGGGAACATAAAATCTTCAGAAACAATGACAAAACAGGTAATAAAAAGGCACTAAATTGGGACGTGTGGGTGGCTCTGCGGTTTAGTGCCTGTCTTTGGCCCAGGGCGTGATCCTGGTGTCCCTGGATCGAGATCTGGATCGGCCTCCCTGCATGGAGCTTGCTTCTCCTTCTGCCTCTCTCTCTCTCTCTCTCTGTATGTGTTGTCTCTCATGAATAAATAAATAAAATCTTTTTTTTAAAAAAGGCATTAAATTCATGTCTATCAATAATTACTCTCAATGTAAGGGGACCAAATGATCCAAACAAAAGATACAGGGTGTCAGAATCGATTAAAAAAACAAGACCCATCTATATATTACCTACAAGAGAATTACTTTAGACCTAAAGACACCTGCAGATTGAAAGTGAGGAGATGGAGAATCCTTTATCATGCAAATGGACATCAAAAGAAAAGCTGGAGTAGAAATATTTATATCAGACAAATTAGATTTTAAACCAAAGAGTACAAGAGATAAAGACACTATATCATAATAAAGGTATCTATCCAACAAGAAAATCAGTTGTAATTATTTATGCCCCCAACTTGGAGCACCCAGAAATATAAAACAATTAATACAAACATAAAGGAACTCATTGATAATAATAATTACAATAATAGTAGGGGACTTTCACACCCTACTTACATCAATGGACAGTTCATCTAAGAAGAAAATCAACAAGGAAACAATGACTTTGAATGACACACTTGATCAGATAGACTTAACAGATATATTCAGAACATTTCATCTTAAAGCAGCAGAATACACATTCTTTTCATGTACACATGAGACATTGTCCAGACTAGATCACATAGTAAGTCACAAATCAGGCCTCAATGTGTACAAAAAGACTGAGATCATACAATGCACCTTTCTGACCACAACACTATGAAAATTAAAGCCAACCACAAGATAAAAAAATTGGAAAGACTACAAATACATAGAGGTTAAACACCATGCTACTATACAGTGAATGGCTGGAAGAAAAAATGGATAAATTCCATTTATATGTATGAAATGAAATATGGCTTAGCCATCAAAAAGAATGAAATCTTGCTATTTGCAATGACCTGGATGGAGCTAGAGAGTATTGTGCTAAGCAGAGTAAGTCAGAGAGATGAATACCACATGATTTCACTCATATGTGGAATTTAAGTAATGAAACAAATGATTATAGGGAGAAAAAAAAAGAGGGGAAAACCAAAAACAGGCTCTTAACTATATAGAACAAACCGATGATTTCCAGAGGGTAGGTATGTGGGGAAGGATGGGTTAAATAGGTGATGGTGTTAAAGAAGACACTTACAGTGTTGAGCACTGGGTGTCATATGTAAGTGTTGAATCACTAAATTGTATTCCTGAAATTAACATTACACCATATGTTAACTAAGTGGAATTTATATAAAAACTTGAAAAAAAAGAAGCATTCAATCTGGAATCATCAATCTAATGTGTGTCAATGACATAAAGAGCATGTTGTGATAAACACCTAAATTACTTCTGATGTTGGTTTGTATTTGATTTCCGTATTACCATTATATGTATCACAAAAAGAGATAATATATATGTACTGTCTCCTATATTTACACAAAGGATTTTATTGAATGACAGTGTCCCACAGTTTGGTGTGTAACTGTTATCCTTATGATGATTTTTTTTGACCAAGATAGCCAGATGTGATAGAGAATATTTGCTGGATGTCTGACTTGTCATAGAATATATTCCTTAGTACCTGTAGGCTGTGTGTGTGTGTGTGTGTGTGTGTGTGTGTGTGTGTGTAAGGGAATAATTAGGGTAAAGAATAACTGACAAACAGAAACCAATATCGTTTGGGGTGTCAATTTGAGTTAAACATAGCTCCAGTGTCCACCAACAGTGCCTATGGGAAGTGTTTAGGCACGCCTAAACTAAAGTTTGAAATGGATTACTACCCATACAGTGTGATCCTTAAAAAAACTGAAGAAAAGACATATAGTTACATCCACATAGAATTGGAATCTGGAATTAACTGAGATTATTCCCCCTAGATTTACAACTGAATTTATGCCATTATTTGGTATATAAGCAAAAGTTGTTTTTTTAAAGAAGGCTGCTATAATATTATAATTAATTATGCCTGACATTTTTTAATGACACACATATTTCCAGAATGGAACTGCTATTTGTGTAACAGTTCTATAATTGGTAAGACTAATTTGATCTCAACAAAACCTTTGATAATGATGATATTTATGATTAAATGGATTGGGAGATTTTTTTGAAGCCTCTCTGAAATATATATCCAATAAAAACTAGTTGTCCAGAGTAGAAAATTTTTATTTAACAATAAATTAATTTTTATGTTGAATCAACTTGCTGATACCTTTAATTAAGGTCAAAAAATTTTTAAAGATTTTCTTTATTATCCATGACAGACATAGAGAGAGAGAGGCTGAGACATAGAGGGAGAAGTAGGCTCCCTGTAGGAGCCAGATGTGGGACTTGATACCAGGACGCTGGGATCATGACCTGAGCCAAAAGCAAGTTGGTCAACCACTGAACCACCCAGGTGCCCCAAGTTTAAATTTCAGTACTAGAAGGAAGTAGAAGAGTTCACAAACTTAAACATGGTTATGTATACATTTGTACCAGAATGTTTGTTCAAATTGAATTCTTAAAGCAACAACTTCATTTTACAATATACACTATTAGTATTTCAACAGTTATCCTTTTGCTTTTTTTCTTTTTAAATGGTGCAAAGGAATTATTACAAATTATTTACAAATAAAAATCCTGAGCCAAAATCAGAAATAGACTATAGAAAGAGATTTGTCTCTTAGACCCTATGCTCAGGGAAATTGTTAATGCTGTCAAATAAGAGCATCTTTAAACAAAAAGGAGTAAATTGATGTTCCATTCCAAATATGAAAAAAATAAGCTTTATAGGTGGAATCTCCAAAATTTAAAAAAATGTATATTATTTTTAGATAAGAATCACACTTATATAACAGAATATGATATACACACAAAACAACTTAAACTGGGACCATTAGGGATTGATATTTACACATTCTCCTTTATATCCAAGTTTTTGTTTTTTTAAGATTTTTTTTATTTATTCACTAGAGACACTCAGTGAGAGAGAGAGGCAGAGACACAGGCAGAGGGAGAAGCAGGCTCCACGCAGGAAGCCTGATGTGAGACTCGATTCCGGGACTCCAGGATCATGCTCTGAGCCAAAGGCAGATGCTTAACTGCTGAGCCACCCAGACGTCCCTATATCCAAGTTTTAATGAGAGCAAAACATTTTGGGTTCTGCAGGCTTACTCATTCTATTTGTATCTGGAGTGATTTATATTCGCATGGCCAGTATATTGTAGATAATTAGATCTAATTATTAATTAATTATTAATTAATTATTTACAATAATTAGATCTGTTGTCCTGTAGTGTAGCCATTACCCACATGTGGCTGTTTAATTTTATATTAACTAAAGCTAAATATAAGGTAAATAATATTTAATTACACATTCCCATAAGCCATAAGTCAAGTATTCAACAGCAACATGTGGCGAGTGGTCAGATGTAATAGAGTTGATTTACAGGTAGACTATATATTTGCCTCTGGGGCTGTTTAGATATTTGTTTGTTGACTCTTGGCCAAGTTAAGATTGGTAGGATTTTTTAATGTGCTGTTGAAAGACTGAAACTCCCCTAGCAACCTCCATGGCTTTTTGTTGCTGTTTTTGTTTGTTTCTTTGGTTGGTTGTTGTTTTGTTTTGTTTTGTTTTACTAAAAGTTTCAGCGGGTCTAACCTATTTATCACCCTGGCATGAATAAGTGCCAGGGAAGTATAAAAATCCTCCTTGAAACTTTCAAACGCCAAAATTCCTCAAGGACCATGGTGATTCAATCTAGTAATCTTCCTCCCTCCCTTCCTTCCTCCTTTTTCTCGTTCTTTTTTTTATTTTTTAGGGCGTGGTCGGGAGTGCTTTATTATTTAGGGCGGGAGGGCTGGCTCGTTGCGGGTTCTTATTTCGTGGAGGGAGGAGATTTTTTAGTGGCTTGCGGCGGTTCTTGAGGTTATTCTGTAGGGTGTTATGCTTGGTTCGCGCCTTGGTTTTGCTTCTTTCTTCTTCAACTTTCTTTCTTTCTTTTTTTCTTCTTTCTTTTTTTTTCTTCTTTCCTTTCTCTTGTTCTCTCCCTTCCTTCCTTCCTTCCTTCCTTCCTTCCTTCCTTCCTTCCTTCCTTCCTTCCTTCCTTCCTTCCCTCTTCCTTTCCTTGAGAGAAGAAGGGCAGATATGCCAGGTACAAACAGAAACCCTATACAGCACATATACAAATAAATGCCTGGGGATCTGGCACATGAGATAGCTTTCAGAATTCCATGCTTCCTGTGTTCTGTTTCATTTGCTGTATGCACCATATGCTTTGTCTTTAAATAAAAATCATGCTCTGTGGAATTCTTTCAAATACTGCAACTTAAAAAATCCTTATATTACCATATTACCCAATGGTTACAGAATATTTGTATCATCACAGGCAGAATGTAGACATTTAGACTGATTCATTAAATTAATTATTTTTTCAAATTTAGAAATGACTGTAAACTGAAAACAAAAACAAAAAAGTGCTTTTAAAATCTTGTCAACAGTGATGTTTTGATGGCTCAGCAATTGAGCGTCTGCCTTTGGCTCAGGGCGTGATCACAGGTCTGGGGATCCAGTCCCACACTTGGATCCCTGCAAGGACCCTGCTTCTCCTTCTGCCTAAATCTCTGCCTCTCTCTAGGTGTCTCATGAATAAATGAATAAAATCTGTAAAAAATAAAATAATAAAATAAAATCTTACCAACATAAAATAACAATAAACCTAGTGTTGAGAAAACTGTAAATTTAATATCTTTCCCTTCTATCATGAAAACCAATCTAAACAATCTAAAATAAATAATTAAATAAATAAAGTTTAAGTATAAAGTTTCATAAAGATAATAGTAGAAAGATGAAGTACTATTGTATCTATGTTTAGAGAGAAAATATGGGGACGCCTGGGTAGTTCAGAGGTTGAGCGTCTGCCTTTGGCTCAGGGTGTGATCCTGGAGTCCCAGGATCGAGTTCCGCATCAGGCTCCCTGCATGGAGCCTGCTTCTCCCTCTGCCTGTGTCTCTGCCTCTCTCTGTGTGTCTCTCATGAATAAATAAATAAATAAATAAATAAATAAATAAATAAATAATAAATAAATCTTAAAAAAAAAGAGGGAAAGGGGAATAATACCAACCATTGGAGACAGTATGCTGTTTTATGCAAAGGCTTCTGGCTCTCTCCTTTAAAAAGAAAAAAAGAAAATATGTTGTCTAAATTGTCATCTCAAGAAGAAAGTTGGCAGATATTTAAAGTTGTAATGACAACTTGCAGAAAACTTAAGATAAAACCTTTTTATTATCCTTTAGGGAATAAAAAGTGAAAAATAAAAAGGTTTCTAATTGTTAAATCAGAAAAAAAATGAATGAACTGAGCTACTGCTTAGTAAAAATGTTAGTGCCCCACATTTCTGTTATATATATTACCAGAATCATTAAACCTGTTTATCAAAGAACAGACATTTTATTTACCCACAGAGTACTACAAAGTTGCCCCAATTTACCATGTGTCAGCAAGATGAATGATTGATGTACTACTTGCATGAGCAACTGGGTTTGCAGCAAAGGAATAACAAAATTTTAAGAATTGGTGCTTATGTGGGACAGCTGGCATATCTGTTCTTCCTATTCTCAAGGAAAGGGTAGGACAGGGCAGCCCGGGTGGCTCAGCAGTTTAGTGCTGCCTTCAGCCCAGGGTGTGATCTTGGAGACCCAGGATCAAGTCCCACATCAGGCTCCCTGCATGGAGCCTGCTTCTTCCTCTGCCTGTGTCTCTCTCTCTCTCTCTACTCACTGTGTCTCTCATGAACAAATAAATAAAATCTTTAAAAAAAAAAAAAGGAAAGGAAAGGGTAGGGTAGGACAGAAAGAAGAATATGCAGTGGGGTGGGAAAGGAGAGTAAGGGAGTTTTATGTTAGAATGTGAAAAGTAAAGTAAATTCTTTCTGAGAAGGAAAGGAAAAGATCTTTACTTCACTGTCCCTGAATATAAGCATGTGGTTCTGGGGAATGAGTCTTTAAATCTCTTCAGAGCAATTCACTATCTCTAACTTCCAAGGCATCTTTACCATTCAATCATCCTTTAATCCAGGTTGCCAGTACTCTGCTCAGAAAGCTCAGATTTTGCAGAAATGTGAAAATATTTATGGAGTGTTGTTTTCCCAAGAAATATATAGTACCAAAGAGGTTCAAAATATGGACTACACACAAAATGAATTTACAAAATTTCAAATCTTATGAAATTACTCTCAAAAGGAACGTGTGTAGCTGAGTTTTGTCCTTCATGTATTGTATAATTTTAATCTTTGAATCAGGCTCTAAGTAAAAGTCAATGTTTACCAAGACAAATAATTAAAATGCACTCATTTGAAATATAAAACATATAAGCTAAATAGTAGCACAACTGTTGTTTAGAATTTAAGATAATAAAATATTTTGGGAGAAATGTATTTTTATCATTGTTTTTGTTTAGAGTTATAGGCTCCTGGTGATAATAATAAGGCAGAGAAACTTTTTGTCAGTTTTATTACTGATTTTAATTTTTTTATGGACACTACACCTTCTTATTGCCTGAATCCAGTTTAGACTGTTCCCACTGTACAATCCTAGCATGCCATGGAAATCATAACCTTAGCCAAGCCAGTCTTAGGTTAACCCCATGTGAACTCCAGTTGCATGGGCAAAGTCAGCATATGAACAGACACACCTAGCTGAGACAGATTTGTGAAGATAATTGATTGAAGCTTTAATTCACTATGATTTAAGTGATGTAGTATGCAGCAAAAGCTAAAGGTTACAAATGTTTAGTTAAAAAAAGTGAGGTGGGAATGTGAACTGGTGCAGCCACTCTGGAAAACTGTGTGGAGGTTCCTCAAACAGTTAAAAATATACCTGCCCTACGACCCAGCAATTGCACTGTTGGGGATTTACCCCAAAGATACAAATGCAATGAAACGCCGGGACACCTGCACCCCGATGTTTCTAGCAGCAATGGCCACGATAGCCAAACTGTGGAAGGAGCCTCGGTGTCATCGAAAGATGAATGGATAAAGAAGATGTGGTCTATGTATACAATGGAATATTACTCGGCTATTAGAAATGACAAATACCCACCATTTGCTTCGACGTGGATGGAACTGGAGGGTATTATGCTGAGTGAAGTAAGTCAATCGGAGAAGGACAGTGTATGGTCTCATTCATTTGGGGAATATAAATAACAGTGGAAGGGAATATAAGGGAAGGGAGAAGAAATGTGTGGGAAATATCAGAAAGGGAGACAGAACGTAAAGACTCCTAAGTCTGGGAAACGAACTAGGGGTGGTGGAAGGGGAGGGGGGCGGGGGGTGGGGGTGAATGGAAGACGGGCACTGAGGGGGGCACTTGACAGGATGAGCACTGGGTGTTATTCTGTATGTTGGCAAATTGAACACCAATAAAAAATAAATTTATTATTAAAAAATGAGTTACTAGGCAGCCCCGGTGGCCCAGCAGTTTGGCGCCACCTTCTGCAGGGGTGTGATCCTGGAGACCCGGGATGAAGTCCCACGTCGGGCTCCCTGCATGGAGCCTGCTTCTCCCTCTGCCTGGGTCTCTGCCTCTCTCTCTGTCTGTCATGAATAAATAAATAAAATCTTAAAAAAAAAAAAGTTTGTTTTTTAGGCATTTTGTACTTGGACTCCTATGGTTTCACATACCATGGGTAAATAGAAGTCTAAAATTCTGAATGAAGTTCTGTGTTATTGAACAATGGGGTCCATGAATTTACATGGAAGGATTGGGCAGGATTAAAGGCAGAACTCTAACAGATACAACATTATGTAGAGGAATATAGGGAGGAAAAGGAATCCATAGAGAGAAAGAGAAAGAATAGTTAAAACTAAGAAATAAAAAAAATATGCAAGGCATAAAATGAAAAAAAGGCCTCATTTAGAATTTATCTTATGACATCATGTAGACTTTCTCAGTTCCTAATTTGGAAACTTTAATTTCTGCATTAGCATTTTAACAGATGGTTTTGTTTTCCACAACCGTACTACATTTTCTTATGATTTTTAATACTCACAAAAAGAGATGCTTATGATATATAGTAAGAAATCAATATTAGAGTAATTTAATGACCACATAAAAGAATAATTACATAATATACAAATAAATACCTACAAGCTTACCTGTATAAGAAATTCATTGGATTTAAAAGACAGTATCCCTTAAAAAGCCATTTATTAGAAAATAAATTTGAGGGATCCCTGGGTGGCGCAGCAGTTTGGCGCCTGCCTTTGGCCTAGGGCGCGATCCTGGAGACCCGGGATCGAATCCCACATCGGGCTTCCGGTGCATGGAGCCTGCTTCTCCCTCTGCCTATGTCTCTGCCTCTCTCTCTTTCTCTCTCTGTGACTATCATAAATAAATAAAAATTAAAAAAAAAAGAAAATAAATTTGAAATGATTTATTACAATTATATTGTTAATATTCTCAGATTTTAGTTTAATAGTGTTTATCTGTGCTAACTGTACCCAAAACAGATTTAAATGAGATAAAAATAAATGAGATTAAATAAAATTTGGAAGAAAACAAATACTTCCAACTATAAACAAACAGCTATATTAGCCAACTTTTTAATAAAAAACATGAGCATATTCATATTATAGTTTATCTCTTAGAGGATTTCAATTTAATTTACCATTTAAATTTTCTGGTATAACATTCAAAATATTAATCAGAGTACCTGCACCAGATTCCAAATTTCTGATGACTTATAGTCCCTGTTCTTTAAAGGATTAAGAACAAAATTGCCTAAATATACACTGAATGCATCAGTATTAAAATAACACTCAAATTTCATTTATAGCTTATAGAAATAGATTACAGATAAATAGGGCAATGCTGTTTATTAGCTCAGAGGAATACTTGATGGAATTCTGTTAGATAATTTTTTCAAGTTTATTAATGGATATTTAACTGGATGGGATGGGCATGGTTTTATTTTATTGCAAAGCTGTATTCTCAGGATATTACTACCCCACCAAGTCAACGAGTAGTGGATTTCATAAAGAAAATTAGCAGAATAGATTATTCAATTGGAGGGTTCAGTTCTATTGTTAATAATAAAATTTAAAAGCAAATATTTCTTACATAAAACAAAGATAATTTATTTTCTAATATAAGTAAAATGCTTACACTAAGTACTTTATATGAATTATATTTTTTCTTCACAAAACTCCATGAAATGAGAATTTACATTCTAATTTTATAGATCCCAAAGACTTTCTGATTATAACCGTTTAATCATTGCACTGTATCATGAGGAGAGGTTGAACAGTTTATGAGTAAGTATCATAATAGCAGTAATAGTGATTACATGTTTTGATATGGATTTTACTACCTTCTCCAGTGAGCAATTAAATAAATCAATAGAACTATTTAAATGTTAATGTGAAAAATATTGGATACAAAAAATAGTTAAGTAAATTTCACAATGCACTGAGAATATTTGTTTTATCTAAAGGACTATATTACCTTTTATTGTCTGATTCTATTGTTTACATCCATAGTATTTCAAATAAAATTTAAAATATGTAGTTGAGGGGCATCTGGGTAGCTCAGTAAGTTAAATGTCCAACTCTTGATTTTGGCTCAGGTAATGATCTCAGTGTTGGGAGATTGAGCTCTGAGTTGGGCTCCACACTGGGCATGGAGCCTGCTTAAGATTCTCTATCTCCCTTTCACTCTGCCCCTCTCTCCCATGTTCTCTTTTTTTTTTTTTTATATTTAATATGAAATAAACGTCTAAGTTTATTCTTTGCATGGTCATACATAGCACCATTTTTTGAAAACTATCATTTACCCTTTAAGTTGTCCAGCATTCTTGTTGTAATCAATTTATCATAACTGTAAGGTGCATTTCCTGACAATGAATTCTCTTCCACTAATCCATAAGTTTGTCTTCATAGCTGTATCATACTTTCTTGAATACTGTACCTTTGTAGTAAGCTTCAAATAATGAAATTTAGGCACTTAAACTTTGTACTTCTTTTCCAAAATTGTTCTGGCTCTTGTCAATTTCTTACAGAAAAGCCAGATGTGATTTTTATAGGGACTGTGTTAAAAGTGTTGATCAATTTGGGAATATTAATTATTGAAAAATATTGTTGTCTGGGACAGTTGGATGGCTCAGTCAAGAATTCAATTCTTGATTTCAGCTCATGTCATTATCTTAGGGTCGTGAGATACAGCCCCATATCAGGCTCCAACCTCAGATAAGGAGTGTGCTTAAGATTCTCTCTCCATCTACCCCTCTCACCCTGGCTGCCCTCTAAATTAATTAATTAATTAATTAAATTAATGAAGTCTTCTGATCCATGAATATGTGATAATTTTCCATTATTTTTACTTTGAAAAGTCCTTCAACAGTTTTAGTTTATTAATTATAAGTTTTTAATTTTTTATGAATTTATTCTGAGTATTATTTTTGGTCCTATTAGTCATTACTTTTTACACTATTCGAAAGCCTCTGGCTTTAGAACTTCACTACCTCTACATCACTAAGAAGTTGGATAAAAATAAAATTCACACACACACACACACACACACACACACACACACACGGCAAAACAAAACAAAACAAAACAAAACAAAACAAAACAAAAAAACTGCAAAACTATTGTTATTCAGGGCTTTAGAAATGCACCATGTCTGCTTTGTCCTGCATGATTAAAATGGATTCCTCATGCATTTTGTAGTAGGCTCTGATTGCAAGCAGAAAAAGAAGCAGCACAATGTACTAATTTATACTTCCATCAATCTTTCAAATATGGTTGACCTATATAGATCATATATGCAACCAAAATTGTGAAGGAATCAATGGAATGTATGTATTTGCAAGCGTATATATACAGATATATATTTTTTCTCTTTTTACTTTCTGGTCTCAGAAATAGAATAAAGCATAAAAAAGTGGGTCCTTCAGCCATAGCACAAAATTAAAGATCACCACAGATACCTAAAATTAACTATAAAGAACTGAATAGCATGGTATAGGATGGAAAACATTAAAGCTTATTACATGAAGTAAGAGGAAGTTTCCTAACAGTTTGGTTTTGTGTGTGTCTTTATATGTCTTGAATTGTTAAATCTTAAAAAAAAATATATGTTTTGAATTGCTGTGTAAAATGTGTTATTTTTATGGGTTGTAGTAGAAAATTTTGAAAACAAAATTAAACAAGTAGAATGTGGAATAAATATTATATACTAGCCCACCGTATTCAACACAGGAAAATTACCTAAATAATTTTGTATTCAAGTAAAAGTCACCAATTAGTTTTCAAAATTAAAGTCAAATAAATGGATTAAGATATTGGGTAGGGCAAGATAGATAGATAGATATTGACAGAGATGTTGGTATAGTTGTTGATATATGATTGACAGAGTGTCTGAGATAGTGTTTACAAGTGATAAAGAGCTAAATAAATATTATAATGAAAATGCTGATTTGGAAGAACCCAGATGATAACATTGGAAACTTTTGTAAAAGACAGCAATTTACATGTATAAACTATACTTATGATATGTATGAGCTACTCTATGTTTAGGGAGGGTTATGGTAATTTAAAACAGATTTGAAAAAGGAATACTGTACAAGAAAGCAAAGGTGCAAAAAAAAAAAAAAAAGAAACAGAAAGCAAAGGTGCTTCTCTACATCTAGATAACTGAAGTTATTTATCACAATTTACATTTCATTTAGTAATGTAATACATTTAGTATTACCTCAGTTGTTGTCCAATTACTTTTTAATTGGGTTAAAATACACTGTTCTATCATACAATTCAATCATTTGAATTATTTTCTGGAATTGTTTGTTATAGTCAAAACTCTCAATAAAAACTCATGGTGAACTTTAGGAAAAGTTATCTCAGTACAATAAATATTAATATAGTTGTGTCAAGCCAACAAATGTTCAAAAAGATTATGCAGTGAATTTACTAAATAAGATAAAGAACTAAAAGCAAGTGGGCTTTTGAATAGGAGTACTATAATTTCTTTTTTTTATACCAGTTAACCTTGGCTAATTTAAAGCAAGCATATATAATTATATAGACACTGAAGCCACAACTTCTGCTTTCAAACTCATCTCAAACACTCAGTACTGTTTAATCTCACTTGAATTACATAATTTGCCTCTACTTCATTGTTTTGTTTTTAATTTAAACTCTGAAAAATGATTTAATTTGATAAAGGACAAAAAATAATCTTTTTGAATATAGGACTGAGAATTTGATGGAAACCACAACTTGCAAAATGAACTGCCCCATTTTTCACAAAAGGGAAAATCTATGCCAAGCCAAACTATGACCACAGACTAAGCCAAAATTCCTTTAATGTCAGGAATTCCTTATACTCTCCAATATAAGACCACATACATATAACTCTGCATAGAATCATGTGTTCTAAAATAAGGCAACTGACTATCTCAACAATTCACCCAGTTTACAGTTCTTTTTATTTATTTTTTTATGATTTTATTTGAGAGTGTACACACACCCACGAGAGTGGGGGGGAGAGGAGCAGAGGAAGAAGCTGACTCCCTGTTGATCCTTGGGAATTAGGACTTGAGCCAAAGGCAGATTCACTGACTGAGCCACCCAGGTGCCCCAACATTTCTGACTAACATCATCCTCTAAGTCTAGTTTTCAAAATGCAGTAAATCCATTCTCTAATTCCCTCTTTTGAGATGTCCCATAATCTTATGCTTTTTCTTCTCTTTGGCTATAACAAATTAATAAACCTAATTGTATGACTACAGATGTGTTCTTACTGATCTTTAGCTGGTAAACTTAACTGTCTCTTCCATAGTTTCTTTATCTGTAAATGAGGGATTAATTATTACTCTATAAATGATTGTTGTAAGAATTGGTTGAGATGATACATATATGTTATTCTTAAGTGACCGCTTTATATTTCCTTTTAGTCTCTACTTTTTATTATTTATATTCTCTCAATTTATCTTTTCTCCAAGCACATTCTGAATAGTTCCATGACAAAAATACATTGATACCTCAGAAATTGGTACCAGAGTGAGTTAAACCAATAAGATGATATGCAAAAATATTTCCTTCATCTTAAATTTGCTTTAGAAGACTTTCATTCTCTTAGCATTCAAATAAACCAAAAGCCAAAAATATAGCTGAAAAAATAATCTGACAAACTTAAGCTCTATTCATGTGTTACTTCTATTCTTGGTTACACTTCTACTCTGTGCTGTGGAGTGACTATTTCCTGGATAATGAAGGGAAATTAAACATTTTGTTAATTCTTTTGTTTCTACTTGTCACTTGATCAAGGAGTAGAACTTCCTGTTTCAGCAAGTCGATTTCAAACCTTATTTTTCCTTTTCTGTATTGATGCTATTGTTTTGGAGGGCTTACAAAGATAAGTACTTTCTAGGCATTACCCCTTAGAATACTTAGAGAAATTTTGTGAATTGAAAATTATCTGGCTCAGAAAATTATTTTCCCAATAATCATATCAAATCATGGAATTGTGATGATGCAATCATGATTCTTTTATGACTTTCTGTTGTGTTGTCTGGTATGAAACGAATCCAATCCCAGCTGAACTGTAACTTAGCACCTACACAATCGCATACTTGATGTTTCAATTTGAAGATCCTCTTCGGTAGTGAATTTTGGAAAAATTTGTCTTCTTCCATGTAAATTCATGCTTTCTCTTCATTCTCCTTACTAGTATATTCTATACACCTATTTACTATTCATCTTGAGGTAGAAATTATGGAGAGCTATGTTAAACTACATTTAAAATCCTTTAAAATGATCTCCTTGATTGTCAAAATTTTTTAATTTTAATATTTGAGATAAATGTGGCAAATGTTGTAATGTCCTTATTATTTAAAAATAAGTTTGGGGCACCTGGGAGGCTCAGTTGGTTAAGTGTCTGCCTTCAGCTCAGGTCATGGTCTCAGGGACCTGGGATTGAGTGCCCTGTTGGGACTCCCTGCTCAGCTGGGAGTCTGTTTCTCCCTCTCCCTCTGCCTCTCCCACCCTCCTGGTGCAAGTGCTGTCTCTCTCTCTCAAATAAATAAATAAAATCTTTAAAAAATAAAAATAAATAAAAAAATAAGTTTCAGCTATCATTTCCCCCTTCATAAACAAAAATAAAAGAAAAAATATAGAATTAGAATTCCAAAAATTGCAAATTGTTAGAAAAGACACACATACACACAAATTCAAACATGGTGACAAACTTATTTATAAGACTAAGGGCATACAAAATCATTAACATAGTTTACATCAGAACATTAGGAAAAAATGCAAATTAAATTTTCATAGAGTTTATTGAAGAAAAATAAATGCAAAATACCACAATACGAAGATTTTATATCATCAGAGAATGAGTTTACAAGAGGACATTTATGTAGTTATTCAGAGTTTCAGATTATTCCTTTATATGTCACACTTTTTTTGGCTCTCAGTGGTTCATTTCCTATGGATCTTAACTGTAAAGTTTTAGCTACCAAAGGGAAAAGAATGATTGATAAAAGGTTTCTTGAAGAGTTGGAGAATTTTGAGTAGATTGGAAACAGACAATAAACTATGGTAACTAAAAATGTCCTTCTTCTTCAAAGAAACATGAAAAACAGTAAAACATTGACATAGTCCTTTGAAATCTGTATACTTATGCATATAAGAAAACATTAGACATATTCTGATCTTAAATAACATGGAAGACTCCTAGAAGATGAGATAGGAGAAAACCGAGATGACCATAAATATTTAGCTATAATATCAAAGTTATGATCATGAAAGAAAAAAATCAATAAGCTAGACATTCTTAAAATTAAAACTTCCTGCTCTGTGAAAGACAATGGCAAGAGAATGAGAAGATAAGCCACACACCACAGGCTGTGAAAAAATATTTGCCAAAGACACATTTGATATAAGGACTATTATCCAAAATAGACAGCTTTTAAAACTCAAGTGTGAAAATAAATAATGTGATTAAAAAATGGGTCAATGACACTTCACCAAAGAAGATATAAAGATGGCAAATAAGCATATGAAAAGATAATTGGCATCACATGTCATCAAGCAAATTCAAAATAAAACAGCAATGAAATACCACTACATACCTATAGCCAAAATTCAGACACAGACATCAATAAATGTTGGATGTGTGGAGCAACAGGAACTCTCATTCTGATGGGAATACATATGGTGGAGACACTTTAGAAGGCAATTTGCATACTTTTACCATAGAACCCAGCAATCACACTCCTTGGTATTTACCCAAAAGATCAAAGACTTGTACACAGGTGTTTATAACAGCCTTATTCACAATTGCCAAATCTTGGAAGCAACCAAGATGTCCTTTAGCAGGTAAATGTACAAATAAACTTTGGTACAGGGGCGTGGGGGTGGGGGGCTCAGTTAGCATTTGACTCTTGATTTCAGCTCAGGTCCTGATCTCAGAGTTAGGCTTCACTCAGCAGGGAGTATGCTGGGGATTCTTTCCCTCTGCCTCCCCCCTCAAAATAAATGAATCTTTAAAGAAAAAATAAGATAGGGATGCCTGGGTGGCTCAGTGGTTGAGTCTCTGCCTTCAGCTCAGGGTGTGAACTCAGATCCAGGGATCGAGTCTCACATTGGGTTCCCTGCAGGGAATCTGCTTCTCTCTCTGTGTCTCTCATGAATAAATAAATAAAATCTTTTTAAAAAATAAGATAAACTTTGGTACATCCAGGCAATGGAATATTATTCAGTACTTTAAAGAAATGAGTTGTCAGGTCCTGAAAAGACATGAAGGGATCTTAAATACATATTACTAAGTGAAATAAGCTAATCTGAAAAGACTACATACTACATAATTCCAGCTATAGGGAATTCTTATCCTGGAAAAGGCAAAACTATGGAGACTGTAAAAACATCAGTGAAGGGAGGGTTGAGAATGCAAAGCACAGAGAAATTTTAGCAGTGAAAATATTCTGTATGATACTCTAATGATGGATATATGTCATTATACATTTTTATAAATCCATAGCACATGCAGCACCAAGAGTAAACCCTAATGTAAACCATGGACTCTAAGTCATAATGATCATCAGTGTAGGTTTATCACTTGTAACAAATGTTACACCATTCTGCTGGGGCTATAGATAACGGAAGAGGTAGGTTCTGTATGTGTGGGGACAGTGGGTATATGGGAAATCTATACCTTCCTCATATTTCTGTGAACCTAAAACTGCTCCTAAAAACCCTTTATTAAAAAAAAATCAGAGAAATATCTTCACTTTTACACTGAAATGGAATTTCTAACAGGAACAACTATAGTTTTGATTAGTTAGTCTTACAGTCTGAGTAACTGGCATCAGCTTTAACTCTAGATTTGCTCATACTACTATTTAAAATAACTTCTGTTAGCTGAAAGAAAAGCCATAGTTAACACAGTGTAGAAAATCCCTGGACAATACAATCTCTTGAAAGTTTGCTATTACAAAGCCTCAAAGGATTTCCTAAATTGAAGTGAAAGTAGGAAGGGACAAGAATTCGGAGCTTGTCAAATTCCCACTTGGGGGAAAGGATCAATGTTTGTACAAATTGCTAAGCTGTTCATGAGGGAGAAACCAATACTTCAACAAGTGCTCCCTTGCTAGGACATGGAAACAGTTTCATTTAATTCTCTGAGGATTCTCCCCCCATAGTAAGGAAATGGAATACAGAATGAATCTTAATTAATCTACTCATGAAGTGTTAAAATTAGTCTCTATATTACTGAAGCCAGACAGCTTTTGTAAGCAGATTGTGAAGACAGTAGATCCATCTTCCCAGACTACAAACCACTGCCTTGGTCTAGCTAAAGAAAATATTAACTTGAACAATTATAAAAGTTACTGTTAGCAACAACAACAGCAACAAAAGTCATAATCTCTGGTATATAATTTTAAAGGAAAATGTCTAGAAGTAAGAATTCAATTCATATTGCATAAAAAATAAAAATTGTTCAATTTGCCTTGATGAGCTCTTTATACTGAGGACACAGCCTGCAACATTGGTTCTCAAAACTTTGGTCTCATAATACCTTTATATTTTTAAAAAGTATTGGGAATCCCAAAGTGTAATTTTTTTGTATTAATAATACTATCAATATTTTTCATAGCATAAATTAAAACTGAGAAACTTTAAATATATTTATTTATTTAGACATCTAAAATAACCATAATCAGTATACTGACAGGATAACAATAAATATAATATTTTATGAAAGTAATTAAGAGCATCAGTGAGAAAGTGTCATTGTTTATAATTCCATAAATTTCTAATGTATGTAATAAAGTTGGATTCTCATATCTGTTTCTGCAGTCAATTTATTACAATATGCTATTTTGTTTCAAATAAATGAAGAAAACTGGCTTTGCACAGATATATAATTGAAAAATAAGAGTATTTAAACAATCTTTTTAGATAATCATAGATATTGATACTCTACCAACACTCAAAAAGTAGGATATTTGCCAAGTGACATCTTAAAAATGTACCTGCAAACTTCAAATTCAATTAGATTAAAGTTCATCAGTTCATCTTGTACTTTAATGGATCTTTCATCTAGTCATGATTTTGTAAAATTATGCTTGGTTATTTTGGAAATAGTGGATCATTTTGATACTGTAGTTCTTCTAAATTCTGATATATTTTATAACACAGTATTAAAAATCATATTTGTTAATATCACTAATCTCATCAGGGGAAGTAAGTACTGGAAAGCTCTTAAGCTCAGAGTGGCAGACAGCAGTTTTCAAAATTCTAATTTTCAGGTGAAAATTAAAATTTTGTTATCAGCAAAAAATGTTTTTTCATTGACATTACGAGTTAACTTCTTTTTTAATAAAATGTATGCATACACTCACATCTGGATAATTTTTCTTTGACTATCAGTGATTCTTGCAAGGAAAAAGTGGTATTCTATGATAAAAGTTCCTTATGCTTTACCTTTAAAAAACTATTACACTGCAGTAAGCAGCAGAAGTGCTTTTTGCATACTATACATTTCAACATACTGAGTATCAAAAAAATGTTTTCTCAGGGGTCTAGATTTAATAAAATTAATAATTTTTACTGCTTCATCAAGGATATTATTAAGTGAAACTGCTGCACTGTGCACAAACCCTTTCAATTAGCAAATCAATTTTCTAATAACTAAGGGCAGACCAAGGGCGAATACGAAGAGCTAAGTGTATTGTATTAGTAAACAGAGAACATAGGAGAAGCTGTTTGCACGGACATTTTAAGGCCCATTAATCATAATGAATAATGTAAGTGTAACCTTCATTTGTGTTGTATTTTGGTTTCAGCTGCTTATCTCACTTTTGGCCACTCCAATTTACTTGAAATTATTCTATGTTGACTGAATCTCGGACACTGCATTCAGCGGTTGCATAGGATAGGTGAGGAAAGGATTATGAATTTGCTGTCCTCCACAAATATCTGTTGCAAGAAAAATTAATATGGTCATAAAGCATACTTGAGCTTTATTCCTTCAATATGAAGAGGCATTTCTACCACCAGGCAGCTCCACAGTGGAGTTTCAGTACCATAGTACTGCAGATTTTACGGAATGTTTTGCTTCAAAGCCCATATATAGATCTATACTACTAGACAAAACAAAACAAAACAAAACAAAACGGAGACCAGTTGTGTGGCCAAGCACAATACAGAGCACAATGGAAACTCCATATGAATCTAGGTAAAACTGAAAAAACATAAAAATCTAGACCTTTGAGTGTCAGTAGATATCAGACATTTCCCATGTGTTACTTTTCAGTTTATTGGTGGTTGTTTTTCCAGACTCTCGTTCTTTGAAGCAAGCACGTTCAGGTGGTGGCCGTTCTCCCTCTGCCATGGTCACTGAGTTTTTAGCCCCAGGGAGCTTACCTTCCTCTACCACAGTAAAGCAGCAGCAATCCAAGTAATCTTAGTCATTCTTCTAAACAACAGTGATAATAGTAACAATTTAAATTAAGGGGCACTGGGTGGCTCAGTGATTGAGCCTCTGCCTTTGGCTCAGGCATGATCTCGGGGTCCTGGGATTGAGTCCCACATCGGGCTCCCCATGGGGAGCCTGCTTCTCCCTCTGCCTATATCTTTGCCTCTCTGTGTCTCTCATGAATAAATAAATAAAATCTTTTTAAAAATAAATTAAAAATAGGTGCCTGGGTGGCTCAGTAGATTAAGCATCTGATTCTTGGTTTTGGCTCAGGTCATAATTTTAGGGCCTTCGGATGGAGCTTTGCATTGGGCTGTGTGCTCACCATGAAGTGGGAGGGAGCTACTCTCCTTCTAGCTCCAAATGCACTCCCCCCCCCCCCCACACACACACACTCTCTCTCTCTCTTCCTTTCTCTCTCTCTCAAATAAATAAATGATAGAAAGGAAGGCAAAACGAATCTCAAATAATAGAAAATCAACCTCTATCAGATTCTTTCCATAGACCCCATTACATGTCTGCAAAGAGTAAGAGACAGTATAATAATTCATTTTTCAAACAATTTTCTTCTTCAATATAAATATGCTACCTGAATGCATATGTTAGTGTAAGCTGAATTACATGTGTTACAACTATGCCTTTTTGAATCTAATGAAATTATGAAATAAAAAGTGATAATCAATTTCTGTTCATTTCACAAATAGAGATGTTTATATTTTTCAGTTGTTTTTAACATAGAAAATAATAAAATTTGCAATAGTGCTGGATCTAAATGTGATATTTAAAGACAATGTCCCTTATTTGCAGTAAATTTAATCATTATAATATAAAACTAAAAAATGTTAAACAATAGAGACAGATATGATTGATGCGAAAGTGTATGAAATAGATTCTGTTTACACATTAAAGTAATATTTATTATCATAGCATAATATTTTCAGATAAAACTGATAAAATAGCTAACTAAATGTTTTAAGAGATTTTGTATAGCTATAATTGCATAATAAATAATATTTTAAAATGTGTCTACAGTTACTCACTTTAGCAAAAAAATAATTAAGTTTAAAAAAGATCAGATAGCTCTAAAACAAACTGAACTTTTCTATAAAAATGGAAGCATTGCCAGTCTACCTCAAAATATTGGCATCTAAAAGCTAATATTTTTTTTAATAATCATGGAATTTTTGTGAAAACAAACTTGGCCCTTATTATTGGAACAGCTTCCAGCTGACATTGAGTTCAAAGATTTCTGGACAGTAGCCTAACAACATCAGATTTTTCAGCTTATATTGGTTGTTTCATAAATAAAAGCCAGAAGGTACCAGATAGTATATTATACTCTCTAAGACGCAATCAAAGAATTCAGCAAGTTTAAGAAACAGAATTGTGTGCTATGATACTGTGAATATAGGAGATATATATTTGGTCTTCCCATTTCTGGCACAGAGCTTTTAAAACCTTTGTAATTTTCTAAGTGAGGAGAGCAACATAGGTGTTTTATGCTAATGAGGTAATTTTGGGACTCCACCTAGGGCTGGGGGCTGGTTGCTAATGGAGCCATCCTTGTAATGAAAGGTTTGGAGTATTCAGTTCCCTGCCTCTGACCTCCATGGTGGGGAAAGGGGCTGGATGACTTATCAATCATGCCTACATAATGAAGCCTCCATAAAAACCCAAGACGATATTTTGGAGAGCTTCCAGTTTAAGGAACATGCAGAGATTTAGGGAAAGTGACTCACTCAGAGCAAGAAAGCTCTGCACCTTTTCCTTATCCCTTGCCATATACATCAGTTCATTCTGCTGTTCTTGAGTTATATCCTTTTATTAAAAAAAAAAACAAAAAAACACAATCATTTAGTAAGTAAAATGTTTCTTTGAGTTCTGTGAACCACTCTAGCAAAATTATCAAACCAGAGGAGGAGGTTCATGAGGAACACTGAGTAATAGCCGGTCAGAAAGATATATAGGTAACAACTTGAACGTAATGACTGGCATCTGAAACCAGAGGCAGGCATTCATGGAATTTCCAATTGATAAGTCAGAAGCATAGGTGATAACCTGGGCTTTGGACTGGCATCTGAAGTGGATGTGGGAGCAGTCTTGTGGGACTGAGCCCTTCACCTGTGGAATTTCATGCTATCTCCAGGGGCAGATAGTGTCAGAATTGAGTTGAGTTGTAAAACATCTAGCTAAAGTCCAAGGAATTGCTATTTGGTGCTGTGGGAAACCCCTGTTCCCATATCACAGTTGGGTCCAGGAACCCAAAAGATTTACCAATTTCTGTAACATGCTTTGGATGACTAGGGTAGAAAACACTATCCAAAAAGAAACGTTGGGAGTTGCACTAATAACAAAGGATCAGAGTATTGAAAAAATTCAGAAACCTTCAATGTGTACTGATATAAAGCTTTTTGTGCAGCAGCAGAAAATGAGATCAGGCTACCAATGAGGAATTCCATATGCAGGCCCCCAGGCTCCTTTCTCAGTCACAAAGGATCTGTTTCATCTTGATGACAAAAAAGATACTTATAGGAATTGTGGTTTGAAGGGGGGCCCAGGCAAAAATTTACAGTTGTGCCTTTTACCCTTTTGATGCTTTAAATAATCTAGTTTGTGTAACCTACTACCAGGTATAAATCATAAACCAGTGTATCCCTAAACAATGCAGACAAGCAAGCTATGGCTATCTCCAAATGAGTTCTGAACTTTAAGCTTCATATTTCATACTTATTTTTGCCAAGGATCAAAGCAGACTCTCAGCCTTCCCTAAGGATAAGCACAGTGCTAAACTATTCCACTTAAATACCTACCTATTCCAGGTAGGTAACGCTACCTGACCCAGGAGCTAAGAGAAATATGGCTGAAATGAATGAAATACAGATTTGGTTTGTGTTATAAAAATGTACTACTTTAATTTTTTAAAATATTTTATTTATTTATTCATGAGAGACAGAGAGAGAGAGAGAGAGAGAGAGAGAGAGGCAGAGACACAGGCAGAGGGAGAAGCAGGTTTCATGCAGGGAGCCCGATGTGCGACTCCGGGATCACACCCTGAGCTGAAGGCAGACATTCAACCACTGAGCCACCCAGGTGTCCCAAAAATATACTACTTTAAAATCTAGAAACAATACGTATATTTTCCTATTTTCCTTATCTTTTTAATTTAGAGAGACTTTCTTAAACCTAAAGCACTTTCCTAAACCGAATTAAGATATGGTGCTTCAAGTTTGGAGGATAAATGAAAAGTAAATGGATGTACAGAATTTCCCATCAAAATCAGACTTCCTCCTCCTATCTTCACCTCCAGTTCCCTGTATTGTCAAAATCCCTTTCCTATTGCTTTGCAAGTTGTAAACAAGTTATAAGTTCTGTTTCTTTCTTTCTTTTTTGTTTTTTTTTTGCTTTGTTGCTTTATTGCTATGAAAGTTATCACTGATGACTCCTATCCCTGCCCCTACATTTAGTTACCCACTTACAAAAACTTTTGAAATTTATCTTGGTAGTAAACATACTTATATTACCAACTCTATAATGAACTTTCTCCTCTTTTCTGCATTTTCTTCATTTGCTATCTCTGCCCAAATTTCTGTCCAAAAGCCATAAAAAGAAATGAAATCTTGCCATTTTCAATGACATGGATGGAGCTAGAGAGTACGATGCTAAGCAAAGTAGGTAAAAAAAAAAAAAAAATCAATCATGTGCAATATAAGAAACAAATGAGCAAAGTGGAAAAAGAGGAGAGAGGCACAGGGTTACCAGAGGGGAGATGGACAGGGGAGTGAGTTAAATGGGTTATGGGGATTAAGGAGTGAACTTGTGATAAGTGCTGGGGCATGGTAGGGAAGTGTTGAATCACTATATTGTACACCTGAAACTCATATTACATTATATGTTAACTTACTGGAATTTAAGTTAAAAATTTTTAAAAGAATATTTAAAAATTTCAGGAAAAGAGTGGAAGGACAACTGCATATTTTGCTACTTAGCCTAAAATTTTCCCATTTCTCCATTTTCCTTATGCTGTTCCCATCTATTGCTTGTGCTGTTTGATATTATAGGATGATCCAATTCAAAAAAAGAATGATCAAAATATGGTTTGTTAACACAAATTCTCAGTTCTTTATAAATTTATTTAAGTTTAAATGTAGTTGAATTAACCAATATGATGTTGAATATAGTGTTCTTCAATGTTAAAATGGAATATAATGTTAGAATGGAATATATGATCATTTCAGATAATAAATATCCTGCCATTCATATTAATATGATTTTTATTTCCTTTTAATTTTCATTTACTTTGATTCTAAAAACAAAACTTTGAATCAATTATGCCATTCATAAAGAATAACTACAGAAAGTCATATAGTCAAGTATTGCTGCCCTTTTCTTGAAAATATGCTGTAAAATAGGTCTACAGATATATTGATTTTGTACATGCTGATATATTTTCAGAGATATAGAAACACTCATGTTTGGGGGAGAGAATAATTTAATATTTCTAGAAAATATGAAAGTCATAAAACCAAGCTTTCAAAACTGACAGTACAGAGGCTAATTTTGTTATACATATTTATCAATTTTATGCATGAAAATAAAATATTTCATCACACAAATAGAAAGTGACATTGTATGCATAAATTCATGTACTATGGTTCAACCTATAAATTGTGATTCAATGTGAATGTTTCAGAAAAGCTAATTTCTAATTACATAATTCTAATTACATAATTTCTAATTACATTTTATTACTACCAACTCCTGCATTAGTGATACTATTACATTGAACTCTTGAGATGATTATAAAAGTATTTTTATAACAAAATTAATTTTTAAAAAAGCAGAAAAATATGCAGAATCATGTAAATTTTCCATAAGTCCACCACAACTTGAAGGTTCTGTGTAGCTTTACAGCACAAGTAGGTGGGCACACATAAACCTGAGAATACCAAGTTTCTTAATGTAAATTGTATTAAGGAATTATCATAACTTTTTTCTCATACAATTAAGATTTCTCTAATGACATAATTTCTATAACTCCCCATATAATAACCTGTGAAGTTCTATGGTGTGTTTAGTTCATCAGTATGTCCCCATGATTAAAAGGGCTTATCACAAAGGTGTTGCTTACTAGGTAATATTTAATCATAAAATAACACTAAAGAAATTTCAGTTATTTGACATATAGTGCTCTTAAATTTTTAAGTAATATAAACTTTTTTGTGTACAGAGTGTATGCAATTCCGATAAGTAAACTAAAAGTACTTTGAAAAAAAGAATGGGGTTATATCCCTGTATTCATTCATTCTCTATTTCATGGGTCCTGAAACTACCTTTCCAGTGTCAATGAATTTTTTTGTCATCAAATATAAAACTCTTTTTATGTGTTTTTTTTCCTACCAAAACATTTTGTCACATGCACATTATATACTTATATTTTCTTTGCCAGGTATATTGTTAGAAACTTAAGTTATTGCATAGAAGCCCATTTTTCCTGATATTGATTTTTAGAGCTGTATATTTTCCTCTCAGTACAGTTATAGCTCCATTTGATACATTTTGTTGTGCTGTGCAGTTTTGTTTTCATTCTGTTCTAAATATTTTCAAGTTTCCATTATGATTTCTTTTTCCAACAAGTTATTTAAAATTTTGGCTTTTAATTTCCAAATATTTGAAGATTTTCTAAATTTCCTTCTGTTATTGATACCAAATTTAATTTTATTGTTTTTAGAAAACACTTTCATTATAACAATAATTTTAAAATCATCAAAATTTATTTTATTTCCCAGCATACACCTATCATAGAAGTATTACATTTGGGCTTGGAAAAAATGTGTATTCTGATGTCATTTGGTGGAATGTTTTATATGTGTCAGGTTGAGTTACTTGATAGTGTTTTTCAGATTATTTTTAAGATTTTCTATATCTTTGCTAACTCTCTATATTTTCAGAATTATTTGGCTTTTCATATTGAACTTCTTTTGAAATTTTTTATTGATATAAAATAAGTTATCAGTGTAATATTTTGAGTAAACTTGAATTTTTTTATATTTTTAAGAAATATAAAATTCACAAAATTTTTGTTTTGGGATTTTTGTATTTAATATTTTCTGCCCATATTCTTACAGGATTTTTGTTCTTTTCTATAGTTAATGTTCCCCATTATACTGCAGATATTAGCACTTTATCACAGATAGATGTTGCAAATACTTTCTTAGTCTCTCATTTATTTATTTAGTGATGATGCCCTCTGCCTCAAGGCTATGATTATTCTGTCATTTTATGTAGTCATATTTTATTATTATTATTATTTTGTACCTAGAATTTGATCTAATATGATAATTGATCTAATATAATAATAAATATATAATAATATTTATATATATCCATGATACTGACAAATTAGTTATTAATGTTTTTTCTAGTACTTGGATATTGTATTTTTTTGAGTAAATTTGAGACGTTTGAAGTTTCATTCTTGATGGTGATGAGGAATTGATCAAATTTTACTTTTCTTTTTAAGTGACTATCCAACTGTCAAAAATCTTTTGTTTAAAATGCCATTTTAAAATAAATAAATAACTAAATGATATTAAGTGCCATCTTTGTCACAAGAATTTGAGATAACTTCTTATCATTTGCTACTTTCTTTATATTAAGATAGATCTAATTTAAAAAATAGATCCAATTCTATAGTTTTTACCATATTTCCTTAGTTTATCATCCTCTGCAGCCCAATATGTGTTCTAGAAGCTTTATAGATTTAAAATTTGCTGATGCTGACTGTACCCACTACTAACTCATAGCTCTTTAGCATTTTTCTTTTTTGTGTTTTTTTAATCAACTTATTTATTTTAGAAGGGAGGAGCAGAGGGAGAGAGAGAGAATCTCCAGCAGACTTCCTTCTGAGTGCAGAATGCTATCTCACAGCCCTGAGATTATGACTTGAGCCAAAATCAAGAGTCAGCTGCTCAACTGACTGAGCCACCCAGGGGTCCCTGTGTTTATTTTTAATATGAAATTTAAGCAATCCTTTACTTCCTGACCTCCAAGTAGAATAACCTGTCTCTGCGTAACTGATTTTCCTCCCGATGGAATGCTATGGCTTCTAGATCTGGTCCCACTCACTTTCAAGTCCTTTCCTATGGGCAGCCCTGGTGGCACAGCGGTTTAGCGCTGCCTGCAGCCCAGGGTGTGATCTTGGAGACCCAGATCAAGTCCCACGTTGGGCTCCCTGCATGGAGCCTGCTTCTCCCTCTGCCTGTCTCTCTCTCTCTCTCTCTCTCTGTTGCTCATGAATAAATAAATAAAATCTTTAAAAAAAAAAATAGTCCTTTCCTAGAATTTGATGGGATTACCATGATGGCATTTTGGCATTAACACTGGAGTTTTTTTTTGTTTTGTTTTTGTTTGTTTTTTGTTTTTGTTTTTGTTTTTTGTTTTTTTTTTTTCTGGGTTGTTCCAGGTACATTTAAGCTCTCCTGACTCTTTTGGAGAGTCTCCTGAGCCTCCTTTTTTTTTTTTTTTTTTTCTACTCTGAGTAAACAGAGTCGCAGTACTAAACTGAAACTCAGAGATGTTTTGGAATATATTTTTTCTCTATTCATGGGTAATTTTAATGTTGCAGTATTTTCTGTCTTCTAGGAATGTTAAAAAATTCATGGGCCATCTGTGATTTTTTTCTTATCTTCATAAATAGGTGTGTGTGTGTGTATTTCACAATTAAGCAGCTACCATTATTTTCTCAGCTACAAGTCTGAAAAAGTAACTAGACTTTTATAATAGAGAACAATTTTAGGTAGAATATTTAGTTACTGCAGGTTTAATTTTACATAAAATATGATGTAGATTGGGAATAGCAATAGAGAGAGATAGTAGTGAGTCTGAAAGCTATTTTGGATGTAAAATTGATGGATTTATGATGGATTAGGTAGGAAGAATTAGAAATAAAGTGGTAACAAGAGTTATTCATGGATAACTTACAAAATATAACAGACAATAAATCATTTTAAGAGATGATCAAAACAAAAGACTAGATTATAGGAAGATATTTGTTAGTTTTTGATATATTGAATAATATGTTAATAATTCTAAAAATTATTTAAAGGTATTAATTTAGAATTAACCTCTATCTGTAAAAGTGCATAATTTATCTGCTCTGAGATGGCTCTTATATCTGTGAGTGCAAACAAACTTTCTAAGGGTAGTCAAGTAAAATAACAATAATAATGTCCATTGATTTTAGTGATGTGGAAATATTTTGTGTCCAGTTCAGAGATATTTCAGAATTTTGATGGAACCAGGAACAAGACCAAGGAGTCTGAGAAGTGATATATTTAGATAAGTTTGAATTTTATTTTATTTTATTTTTTAAATATTTTTTTTATTTATTCATGAGACACACACACACACCAGAGAGAGAGAGAGAGAGAGAGAGACAGCCAAAAGGAGAAGCAGGCTCCATGCAGGGAGCCTAATGTGGGACTCGATACTGGGTCTTCAGGATCAGACCCTGGGCTGAGGGTGGTGCTAAACCGCTGAGCCACCCGGGCTGCCCAATAAGTTTGAATTTTAAAGACATATAGAAAGAATATAAAATATACCAGAAACCACAGCCAATATGCTGGTGTGGAAATGTTAAGAAATGCTTTATTGTTTTTATTTTATGGTCATCTTACTACATTATCATTAGAGCTTTCATTATTAATGTGTTTTTTTTCTCTTATGTTTTCTTTTATGTTCTTTATTTTAAATTGATATTTTAGAACAGTAAATTATCTTTAATAGCAGTGCCTCCTGGTCTGATAATATAGTACCTCCTTTCTGAATGGAGAGATTTAAGATTAATCAAAATGAACATTAAGGCATACAAACAGCTACTTTAAGTCTGCTCTTATTTAATAAGGATCTATTAAACTCATATTCAAATACATGGAATGTTGGCACAAAACTGAAGCTGCTGTAGAAAGATCACAGATGTTCTGTGGGTTATTGAAACTTCAATTTCTCTAAAAACATTACCCTTACATGGTCTTAATATTACAAATTTAAGCCTTGAGAAAATCTCTAAATAATAAGTAACAAAATAAAATGTTTATTTGTAAATTATGTACAGAATACATTTTTCACGACATGGAAATGGGAAGAAGAGCCATCGCCTTCCAACCAATGCTGTTTTGCTGTCTCTGTTGGAGGTGACTATCTTTCTCTGAGTCAGATGTACAAATGAGTTTGGATTTCCTAAGTTGGAAAAATAGAATTTGTAGCTAAACTAAAAGTGTTGCTGCATTACTAGTTGGCTGGTTTCCATAAAGTGCTTTTGAACCTTGTGAACTCAGAATCTTAGAAATTTCTTGGTATACTTTTATAATCAATCAAAGCTGAACTATCAAGAACAAGGAGTTTAAGCATTTCATTTTAAAGAAACTGTGAAATGACTACATAACTATGCATAATCTAAAATGTTGGTGTTTCTCTCTTATCCTTTTCAGTTATTTTGATTAATCTAACAGTAAAAAGCCATACAATTATCAAAAATGCCATTAATCTAAATATCATTGTGGAAAATGCATCTTTGATAACTATCAAAATGAATAAGACCTACTTATTGTAAAATTATCAAATAGATACAACTTATAAATGGCTTTAGACTGTACCAATAATAGTATTCTATGAAATGAAGGACTAAATATAACTGCTTAGATGTCAAATACAGTCTACGGCCATACCACCCTGGCACCCTATCTCGTCTTAGATGTCAGATACATTTCAGCAAATGGATTTAAAGAATGCTACAAATGTCACGTGTACATTAGGATGATCAGCCAACATAGAAAATCCAACCTCTTGCACTCATTTAGTCCCAAATTAGTCAGATTATGATTTTTCATGTGAAGATTTAGTTGTTTCTCCATCATTGTCTTCTTCTTCCTCCTCTTCACAATTCCCATCTGTTTGCTGTTCCAGTTCCTCTTTTGTGATCATTTCAAAATCATTCCCATTTCCACTACTGTATTGGGATCGGTCATCTTCCCTCCTGTCACTGTCTGTGCCTGAATGCCGTTCTCCACCTGAGCCTTCTGTTCCATGATTCCCTGGTCCTACTTTTCCCTCCGCATCTTCCTTTTTCTCACTGTCTGACTTTTCCTCACTGTCGGACTTCTGCTGCTTTTTGGTTTCAGATTTCTCATCTCTCTTTAAGTCTGCTTTTGGTCCTTTATATTCATGTGTGTACAGAGGCCTGAAGGAGTCAATGAAGCCCACGTGGACAGTCAGATTTGGCAAGAACCAAAAGTGGTGCCTTTCTCCAGTTATGAGCCAAACGATAAGAAACAGAATGCAACGAGCAACAACAAGGAGAAGAATGCTGGCTACAAAACAGCCTGCACCCACACTGAGGTAATAAACACCTACTCTCATTTCTGCTGGCCAAAGAGGGAAGAGGGTGGCTGCTATCACTGCAATCACAAGAATTAATCCCATGACAAATGTTTTAAAGTGAACTGGGTCATAGATCCACACAAATATCTCATTTCCATCCAGAAGAACTTGATCATCATGTGGCTCAAGTTTGAATTTTTTCTTAGTTTCCTTCTTTTTGGGAGTTCCTGGAGTTTCCTCCTTTTTAGGCTCTTTCTTTTCACCATCTTTTTTTTTTTTCTCTTTCTCCTTTTTCGTCTTTTCGTCCTTTAAATTTTCTTTCCTGCTCTTTTTATCTTCTTCTTTTCCACTTTTGGCCTTTCCTTTCTGTTTTTTCTTTTGTTGTGTCTTTATCATACTTCATTTTCATTACTTTTAGTGCCTGGTGAAAAAACTGCTTCTTTAAAAGCCTGTTGCAGTAGTCAACCACAGACTCCCTTGTTGTAAATAAAGCTTCCTCTCCTTTCTTGGCCTTTGCCCACTTTGAATCCAAAAGGCAATCCACTGCTTTTGAAGCAATGAAAATAAATAATCAAATCAGTGCCCCATCAAATTGGTAGACTTTGTTGGACAGTTAAATTGAAGATACTTGGCTACAGCCTTCTCTTCTTTAGATGATTCACCAACTTCCTGGATCCGCTTCTTGTGTCTCCTGCATTCTGCCATGTTGGTGTGCCACCCCTCATTATTAATGTTTTAGAATTATTTTTGTAACTCCAGTAATTATTTTGGAATAGATTTTCCATCAGATTTCTTTATTTGAGCTTTACATGCCCTTAAATTCACTTCTGGATCCAAAGGTCCTTGGTGTCATCAATTCTTGAGCCTTTGGGAATTTTTTGCTTTGTAATTTAACCGAGTTTTACTTTAGTCAATGGCCTGGATTAGGATTAAATTTTCCAGGTCCGCTAAATTTTTTAGCATCCATCTAATTGTTTTTTAGGATCCAGAATTTTCTTGCTACTCTTTTACCTATTGTCCTTGAATTTGTGTATTTATACTATTTATATGTCATTTTATTAGTATTTGAGTAAAATTTCAAGAATCCACAAAAGTAAATGTCTTCATTTAATCATCTTTTCTGCAATTTTTTCTAAAATTATTCCTCAAATATAATAGGACAGTTAAGAACAGATTTTTTGTAAATGTACATTTCTATAAAATATTATAGATTAAAATTAATTAGTGATTTAACATATAAGTTTCTTTTTCAAAATTGACTTTTTAAAAACTATTTACAATACAATATTTTATTAAAGAACATAACTAATAATTAGAATGGGAGAATATAATTCACATGCTCTCTGATGATTGTTTTAGTTAATTCTCAGCACACATACAAAAGAATAAGACCAACAAAAAAATCAAAAACAAATAGATAGTTGGAAATACAATTAAAAGAAAAAGAAACAGCAATGAGATGGGAAGTCCTAAAAGAATAAAAATAATATATAAATTAATCTTGTTACTTTCAACAAAATAAACCAAATAAACCAAATACTAGCTAACTTAATCAGACATAAAGTTGAGAAATAATGAGTAAATATAAGATGGGAAATGAAAAGCAGATAATTATTAAAACTTAAAAAAGGATATTGATACCAAAAATATATTAATATTAAAAAATCAAAGATTAAATTTAAAATTGATTAATTAGGCAAGACAGTAATTACATACTTCTATTCACTGTATAGATAATGATAACATATAACTGTTGTGTATAAATAGTTAAGAAGTATAAAGAAACAAATTTAGGAAAAAAAAAGACATTATATGATACCTGAGGTAGTTTATATTAGATGTATTGTTATTTCCCTGATTTTGTGATGTTGACAGTATTGTGTACTTTTAAAATATATAATTTATTATTATTAATTATCTTTCTAAGTTAATATTTTATACCAAATTTCATATTATTTTCCTGTAAATGATGCATAAAATGTATAAACTCTTAGCCTCTGTATACTTAATGGAATTTCTGAATAAAGTCTCATAGTTATTAAGTAAGTAGGTACAAGAACTGTTTGAAATATTTTCATGTTCATTATCTCATTTATTATTTCTGAGAACCCAGAAAGACTATGAGTATCATTTGTCAAAACTAGTAAGTGATAAAGTAGGATTCATACCCATATTTTCTTTGAATCAAGAGACCAATATGCTATATAGACTTATTCTTCTTCCAACTTGTATTTGACATTAATGGTGAGTCTACTTCCTAATTTTTTCAATCTTCTGTTCAACAGACATATTTAAAGATGGAGGAAAGGCCTAGCACCATCCATCATCATGTGGTAACCATATTATGTCTTTCTGTTATGAAATAAAACTCCATTGTTATATACAAAATCTTTTTATGTTTCTTCATAGAGGAATTTAGATGATTTCTATTCTAAAAGTATAAGATCACAAAGTTATTACCACAATCTATATTATTATGACAAGATAACATTAATTTCCTTATTACAAAAAAAATTCCTTATTACTTTCTAACTTTATTCTACTTTTCAATTAAATATATATTTTGTACCTTCTTTTAAGGATCATTCTCATATGAGATAAACATACTACTCTAAGACAATCTATAAAACAGTCTGTAGAAAGATGAGAATTTACAGTGTTCCTGGGGTGCGAGTGGCTCAATTAGTAGGGCATCTGAGTCTTGGTTTTGGCTCAGGTCAAGACCTCATGGATCTGGGACCTGGCCCTCACTTAATAGGGAATCTGCTGGAGGATTCTCTCCCTCTGCCCGGCCCACAATTCATGCACACAATCCCACACTTTCTTTCTCTTTCAAATAAATAAATCTTTAAGGAAAAACAAACACAAAGTGTTCCTGTCAAAATATTTTAATTATTCACACGTTTATTTTGGAAAATTATTTTTCTAAAAATTTCTTTAGATTTCAGTAAGTCATATTTAACAATTCAAAAACAATTCAATTTATTCTTCTTTAAAATCATCATATGATTGATCTGATCTTATTTTTTACATGTTTAAATTAACATTTCTTCTTACTGTCATAATTGAAATCACACATATACTCATTTTAGGCCTATGCCATAGTTAATAGATATAGAAATTTTACCGATATTCTGCAAACTGCTTTTGTTCTTTTAAGAGAGTGCTATTTCTGTCTACCTTATTTTTATTTCAACTGAAAATTCTCTATTCAAATGCATATAGATATTATTTGTTTTCTTGTAAGAGTCCCCAGTTTTAGATACCTTCTGTATTTAGTTTTTTACTTTGCTTCTTATGGGAGGAACATATTTTTATGTCATCTGTTTTGTGGTTTTTACTTTCCTCTCTGTAAAATGGGAGGAACATATTTTTATGTCATCTGTTTTGTGGTTTTTACTTTCCTCTCTGTAAAAATAGGAAAAATATGTTATTTTAGTTTTAGGTACTTTTTTATTTGATCCTACAATTATAGTAATCTCAGATCAAAAGGCCCTGCTTTTAGCATTTGGAGGGACAGTTCTGTTTTTCTCTTTTCATTTTTATATACCTAATTGTTTCATATCTTTAGATACATCAAGCAATATATTTTCAAATTAGTTGATTTTATGGTCTATTAAAAGAGTATAAAATTTATCATTTCCTTTTTGTACACGATTATGTATATGCATGTGTGTACGCATGCTTTCAGTTATATAGTCTTAATATGAATAAAAAGCACAGAAGAAACTACCTTGGAGACCAGTAGATAAGTAACCATCTAATTTTCTTTTGTCCTATTTAAAAGAACCTAGCTTGGTACAGCAAATGTAGGTGATATACCTTATACTTAACATTTATATAACACAGACCTTAAGTAGACATTATGTGCTGACTTATGAGTTACAGCAGTGAACAAGACAAAAATGGAAATAACATTTTATAAAATATTACATAATTTTGAACATTAAGTAATTTTAATCTAGTCTTGAAAAAAACTAAACATTTGTGTCAATGATAATAAACAGACAAACTTGATAAGTGTTTTAGGAAGTGGAATTTCATACAAGCATATATATCCTATAGGGAAGTATTTACTTGGATTGTGGTGCTGTAGATGACATTACTCCATAAATAATTAAAACTAAAAAGCAAATCTTCAATATGAAACTATTTGAGTGAATTTCTATAAAACATATACAAATAAAAATGCATGAGTAAAGTAGTTCAAAATAAGTCAAAGTATATTTTAACATATGTTTTTACAAAGAATAAATTCTTACATAATATTCTAATTTGGCTGTTCCCTTTGTCCCCCTATTGAGACTCAGTATAGGTGGAATAAAAATTATTTAACAAAAGTCAAATTATTGTCTGACTTCTATCTTCTTTTATCTATGCTTTTTCCTCTGATATGAAATTTAGCATTGGTTCAGTCAAAAGAAATTGTGGATTCTTCAATTTTCCTCTTAAACATAATTTTTTCAGAGTAATACATAAACATTTTTACAGCTGCAATTTTCCTTTGATTTTTCATGCTCTAAAGACATTAGTTTCTCTAATTTTATAGTTCTTTCAACATCTTATGTTTGCCTTGCTTGGAAGCAAGTTATTTATACAGAATATAATTTATTTAGTTGGTAGGTCTAGGGAGTGATACATCTTCTTGAACATTAATTATATCAATTTACCTTACAGCTTTGGAACAGAAATTGGGAGAAATCAAAGGGAAAAAAAATTGAAGTTGGTTTAAATAGCCTGACATACCAAACTGTCTACTGCTCATTTTTCTTCCCAAATATCTCAGTTTATGACTCAGCGGCTCAAAATAATTTGCTTAATTAAATCAATGTTCACATACTCTATATATCCAATGTGCATATGGAAAGGAGAAATAGAAACAATATGCTTCAAATGAAATATTTTAAATAAAGCCCCATGCTAATTTTGATGTTAAGTATTTAAATATGTCTTTATACTTTGCTTTAATTTTTTAAAGACCTGAGTTTAGCACTTAGAGTAACATGTGATATTCTTAAAGGAATAGTTCTGCATTATTTTTGTAATTAATTTGCAGTTTAGCCTACTTGAGATGTTTGCTACTATTGGAAATACATATTCTTCTCTCCATTTTATGAACTGAAGTCAAATAATATTGATAATGACTGATAAATATATGGTTAGAGAAGATACATATGAAACTGTGATATGTCCCTCAGGTAAATTCAATTAGCTGCTTAGTTTTCAGGTATGTCATATAACCATATTCTAACTTAAAAGGTCATGATTCTTCACTGTATTATTAAAATAACAAAATACATAGCTAACTTGAACATAATTTCATACCAATAAGATGATATACGATATTTAACAAAATGGAAAAAAAGAATAAATACATAAAAGATGAAGCAAGAATCCATGGCCTTCAAAATTATTTAAGTGACATGTTTTTAAAATAGGAAATCTTATTCTAATTCAGATTGCTGTTCTGAGACTATCTGACCTATTTTCCAGCCTTTGAAAATTCCAAATGTCAGAGATATATTCAATATTTGAAAATGATAATTTTTAGCTCATAAGAATGTTTGAATATTTGGTGAGTGCTTGTTGTGTAGTAAGCTAAATCCAATTTATTCTGCTGAGACTGTTTATCATGTTATTTGATAATGTTATTCATGTACAAAGTGCTCTACTTTTTAAAATGAAATTTAATGGGGAAATTTTTTAAAAAGATGAATGGGAGAAAAATTGTGAAAATATGATGTCAAAAAATAAAAAAAGTTTATTTTAGAAAAAAATTTGTAGGTGCCAGGCAGTGTAATGTTACAGCTTCATAAAACAAATGCATTTTATAATACTTTATGCCCTAAAAGTTTTTCTACTACACATGATTTTTTTTTTCTGCATTACCAAAATGAGACATCAGATAATTCATTTATGGGATGCCTGGATGGCTCAGTGGTTGACCATCTGCCTTTGGCTCAGGGCCTGATTCTGGGATCTTGGGATGAGTCCCACATCAGGCTCCCCACGGGGAACCTGTTTCTCCCTTTGCCTATGACTCTGCCTCTCTCTCTGTGTCTCTCATGAATAAATAAATAAAATCTTTTTTTTAAAAAGATTATTTACCTGTTACATGAGTAAAATCGAAAGTGCATTTTTGTTATAAAGCAGCCAAAATAAATGAGTATTGAGAATTTATTTTTGATTTTATCAATAGAGACTTATTTACAAAGTAACTGGAAACATATTTTAGTGTAACTTAAAATACATAAAATGGAAATAATAACAACAATAATAACGATTCCAATAATAATTATTGTGAAATCCAGTAAGGTAATGCATATATTTCTGATACAGCACTTGCTTATTACATGATAAACATTTAACTATTGTTCTTATTGGCATTACTATTAATAATATGTCAGTAGGAAACAAAACCAAGTAATGGCAGTTCTATAAACATGTCTTTTGCACTGTTCACATTGTTTTGTGTGTTATTTGTTGCTGTTTTCTTCACCTAGAGACACTTTACTTCCCATTTTTGGAAATAGGATTACTCCCTACATAAAACTTAATATGAGCAAAGCAAGATTTTAAAAATAGATAGTGGTTGATTATACAGATTTTGAAATCGGACAAGTTAGAGATTTAAATATTGTCTCGGACACTTACCTGTTAACTTGGACAATTGCCTTAATGCTCTAGTTCTTTGCACTTTTATACATAAAGGGCCAAATCTCCATTTGGTTGCCTGATTCTTACCAAAACTAAACAACAAATCTGCCAACGTGTATGTCATCTTTCTTTGTTTCATCTATTAACTCTAGAGAAATTTTGTATATATATGTATATTAATTATATATGAGCGAAAATATGAATGTAATAGCATAGTTATTACAAGTAAGTACATAAAATTAAAATTTTCTATAATAGTAGATTGTTTAATAAAGTATAGTATAGATATTCAATAGCATACTATTATGAAATTTAAATGAAAATTTACATTTAAATGATCTTGCATATATTTACTGGTACATAAATGCATTTTTGAAAAACAATTTTTATATCATGTCTGCATATAATGTGTGTATGTAGGCATGTATGTATGTATGTATTTTGCCAATTCAAATCTATCAGTATACAAAACACCTTTAAGGCAAGATTATCCTTTTTTGGTTTTTCTAAAGAGAAGATCCAAACCAAAATAAACAAGCAAGAAAATAAGCAAACTGAAGTCAGAAATAAAAAAGCTAAGGGTATTGCATACACACTAAATAATCAAAGTTCAATTATGTTAATACTATGTGAGCCAAAATGGTGCCTATGACTGATTACTTATAGTACTAGATGCAGTTGTCAAATGTTTGCTTAAAATAAGTCTATTAATTTAGTTTACACATCTATCATTTAGTCAATGCAATACTAAACTACAAGCTTTAAGGAAATGTACTAATCTGATTATATATTTTCTAATTTCTATTTTTTATTGGAAAAAAAAAAAAACTATCCTGACTTTTTATCTTTCTCTTCGGCCTTTATAATAAACACTGAAGGTTTTGAGTTATATACCTCACTAATCCTGAGAAGTTCGCCTCCACTTTTGCTCAAGTTATTTGAAATATAGAAGTTTTTTTAAAATGTATGTTATCTTAATGGAGATTTTTAACTGAAGCTTCAGATATTTACTCACTTAAAATGTGGCTTTCTTCTTCCTATAGTTATCTATCTTCAATATTCACAAAGTAACTGCTTAGTGAATTGTTCTCTAAGTTGCTTATAATAAATTTGCTTAAGAAATAGCCAGTAGTGGCCATTATGTAGTCATATGCAAAATAACATTTTAATTTTTAAGTAAAACCATTAAGAGAACACTTAGAAAAAAAAATACTGTGAAGGAGCACAAATGTAAAATGCCTCTCTTTTCTGAATGACAATTTTAGGTAAAAAATTTCCTTATAGCCAATCATACATGAAATATATAAGTATATTTTAAGGGGGGACATATATCAGGTGGGGCTAGATTATGAAAGACACTTTAGCATAGTAATAAGAGTGGGATTTGGAAATCGAATTACCTAGATTCAAATTTTGCCTCAATTGTGTGGTTCAGGGACAGTTAATTTTTATGGGTTTCTTTTCTCCTGTATGTAAATGGGCCCAATAATTGTACATATGCCATAGAATGACAACAAGGATGGGCTGATTTAAACTAATATTGTTAAGACACATAGAAAAACCAATAAGCATGCAACCCATATTTCCTGTGGTTGCACAATTCTGCTCCTGATTTCCAGTGGATAGTGCTTAATAAAATCCAAAAGAAACACATTGGTATTTGGAATAAAGTGCATTATACTATAAGAGAATGAAAAACATTCATTCATTCATCAAGACTTCAAAGATAGTAGATGGAAAGAGATGCTATACTATATGCTTATAAAATGGTCTAAAACAGAATTTTGTTAATTAGCTGCTTTAATGTGTACATGCTATTTGAATGATAATTTTCTACATCGTATTATTTCACAAGTTTTCACTATATGTGCATATATATATATGCATGTATGTTTGAGTGTATACATATCCCTATATATCTATATGTATATATGCATATACGCTGGTTTTATGTATGCATACTGTCTCAACTGGTCTTCTGTGACATCTGTGGTCAGATGTGAGTAAAGGAGTTGACTTTTGCTGATCTTTGATAGACTTTTCTACATGAAAGTCTACATGACTTTTCTACTTCAGCTGGGCCAATTGGGATGTCTCAGTTCTGGTACATGTGGTCTCTCATCCTTCACAGAGTAGCCCAATCTGATTCATATGGTGGAAGGAGAGATTCTGAAGGTGAAAGTATTCAGTGCTTGAGGTCTAGGATTAGAACTGATATACTTCGGTACCATAGCATTTTACTACTTAAAGCAAGTCTCAAGGCAAGGTCAAGATGCAGAGTGTAGGGAAATGGATATCATTTTATGAGGGGTAGACCTTCAAGATAATATTATAGAGGATACAGATAAGAAAGAGGAAGACACAATCGTCTTGTCCCATTATCACTGCACACTCAAATAAAAATTTTCCATATTCTACTACCTCTTAACATATCATTTTATTTATCTATAGTATTTATTTTTATCAACTCTCTTCTTATAAGAAAATCTACATCAGGCCAGGGATCTTTATTTGCTCACTGATGTATTTTGGCAGTGCCTCGCACAGAATGGGAACTCAAATTCTTGTTAATTGAATGAATTAATACAAGATAAATTATTGAGATTCCTATGGAATCCAAATTATCTTTTATTAGTTAATGGTGTCAACAAATCTTGATAAATAACAAAAATTCATCCTAAGTGAATATATCATTTCTGATAGGAAAACATATATTAGTGTTACAGAATGAATGTTTGTATCCCCCTAAAATTCATATTTTGAAGCCCTAACTCCTAATGTGATGATATTTGGAGATGGGACCCAGAGGTAATAGGATTAGATGAGGTCATTAGGGTAGGGCCTTCATGAAGAGATTAATGCCTACATAAGAAATAAGTCAGGGCTCTCTCTCTTTCTCTCTCTACATACAACGCGCGTGCGTGCACACACACACACACACACACACACACACACACACACACACCGGAGGACCTTGCAAGAGCAAGAAGGCAGCCAACTGCAAGCCAGAAAGAGAACTCTCATGAGGAATCAAATTGGCTAGCACCTTAGTCTTATATTTCCCAATCTCCAGAACTGTAGGAAAGTAAATTTCTATTTGTCTTCACCTTATGGCGTTTTGTTATGGTAATCCAAGTTGACTAAGTCAGTGTACCACAGGCATCTCCAAATTCAAATGTGCCAACTGAACATACGATTTTTGTTCGACATTTTCTTTTTTCATTCTTCAACTTGGTGGGTTGTACCATCATCCACCTGGTTAACTAGGCCAGAAAATGGAAATTATTACTATCTATTCTTTCACCTTGTTAATACTCTTTTAGACTAAATTCTCAGTGCACTATTAGCAGTCATCTTCTTTAAGGTTGACCTATACTTTTAGAATGGTAGAGTACCTCTCTGATGGCAATTCGTTTCCTCATGTGGCTTATAATTCTTTGCTATGAACACATTTTTAGCTGAACTCTTCAAGGAAGACCTTCAGATACTTGGTTGTTAAAAATTTGTAAGGATTGTTTCCGTTTGGCCTCAGCTCAAAAATATAAAAGTTCAACCAGAGATACGGGAGTCTGTGAAGACAGTGTGTGGAGGACAAGGGGACAGCATGATGTTTTCCTTTTTTTTTTTCTTCATTCAGGAGTATCTTCAGTGCTCATTCACAGATGAATACTTATATTTTTATGCTTAGTTCCAGCTCCCAGGTATTAAAGAGAGTAAAAAGTTATCACTCATTCCTGTTTGGACTCATGACTCCAGACCCTAAATCCTGTATTTCAGTTTCTATCCACTGATGAGCTATCTAGATGTAGCTTGTCTTGCTACTATATGTGCATGTATATATATGCATGTATGTTTGAGTGTATACATATCCCTATACATCTATAGGTATATAGCTTTCATTTCTGAAATGTTTCTTCTTATGTTTATCTCAAGTAAATATGTGTGCTGTGTTTTATTCAGCATATTTTGTGTGTGGAATGAGAAAATACATGTTCTTTGTTAACTCATGTTACCACATTGAACAATTGTCTAGTTCCCCCCACTCACCCCCACCACCTTGGCCAAATTGTGGCAAATCTTTTCTATATATTCTCTACTTGATCTCATTTGATCAATAGTTATTTATGAATAAAGTCAACTTATTCTCACTTGTAAACAAAGATCCCCTTGCTGTAAGTGTTCTTCAAAAGCAGAGGGATTAAATACAAATACACTTGTCAGGTGTCCATGCTACATCCCTTAACAAAGGGACTTTGACCAATTTTTAAAGTTTCTTTTCTTTTATTGTCATAAGGAAGTTTAACATGGGATCTACCTTCTTATCTCTTCTTGGCCTTTTTGGCTAAGATCAAGTGTGGTATCTACTCTCTTAAAATTTTCAGTGTACAAAAATTATTGTCAACTATAGGAACACCATTGTGCTGTGTTATCCCTAGAGCTTATTCAACCTACTTAACTGAAATACCCTGCTCATTCATAGTATCTTTTCATTTCCCCCCTCCACAGCCATTATAACCACTATCCCACTCTTTGTTCCTATGGATATGACCATTTTAGATACTTCATATAAATGGAATCTTGTAGTATTGGAGTTTTTATGATTACCCTATTTCATTTAGCATCATGTCTTCCAGATTTGTCCATGTTGTCATATGTGATGGGATTTGTTTCTCTTGTTTAATTTCTTTCATCAGTGTCTTGTAGTTCTCCATACACAAGTCTTTACCTCCATAGTTAAGTTTATTCCTAATTATTTTATTCTTTTTGGTTATATTGTAAATGGGATTGTTTTCCTAATTTCTTTTTCAGAGAGTTGTTAGTGTATAGAAACACAACTGACTTTTTTATTTTGATTTTGTATTCTGTAACTACTGAATCTGCTTATTAGTTCTAAGAGGTTTTATTTTTTTTTAAGATTTTATGTATCCATGAGAGATACAGAGAGAGAGAGACAGAGACATAGGCTGAGGGAGAAGCAGGCTTCCTCTGGGGAACCTGATGTGGGACTCAATCCCAGACCCACCCAGGATCACACCCCAAGCCAAAGGCAGGCACTCAACTGGTGAGCCGCCCAGGTGCCCCACTAAGAGGTTTTTAATGGAGTCTTTAGGGTTCTCTATATAGCAACTTGCTTAACATTTTAATTTCTTCAATGTTAAATGGTAGTAATTAAGGTTATCAATAATCTTAGACATTTTGTGTTAAATAAATAATGCCTGTTGTATACTTAGTTCAGTGCCTACCTCAGCAAAAACTCAAAAATGCTGGCAAATATCATTATTGTTTTTATCAGCTATCTAATATCAGCAGACTTTCAGACCCATGCCCATACCACCAAATTCATACTCCAGGAATTCTCTCCCAGTCAAAACAGATTGCAGGGATTTAACCAGAGGGTTAAATTAGGGTTAACTGATGCAGATGATTACATCTGTATTTTATTAAGGTCACTTCAGCTCTCAGACAAAGAATAGTTGAAGTAGTATATGGAGGTTGAATGCATGTGGAGATATTAGTTGGAAGGTGATAGCAGCAGATCTAATGGGAGATGGCAAAAAGTTGAAATATGAAAGTGCATCAGAGATTAAGAAAAATGAGTATATTTAATAAGCATTTATGTGTTTGAATCTAAAAGTTTGATGAATGCTTGGGTGTAGAAAGATGAAGAGTAGGAAGGGTCAGTAATGACAGCTCTATAAATGCTCTGTGCAGTAGGATGGTAAAGACCTTGACTGAGGAATGCTAGTATAAATCAAGTTTTTAGAGAAATATTCACATTTATTTTTACGTTATAAACTAACACGGAGGTGTATTGAAATATCCATATAATTATATTACATAATCATTTGGAAATATTGATGCAGTTTGGAGAAATAATATGTAGTGAAGTTTATATTCATATCCATCAAAAATATAGAAACACTAAATGTATGTGGATAAGATCATCAGAGGAAAGATACAGAATGAGAAACAAATAAACAAAAAAGCCAAACTTTGAGAAAACCCATTATTTAGTGACTGATAGGAAGACAGTGTGTATGCAAGGGGACTGACAAATAATGATAAAAGAGGAAAAAGTATAATATTATAATTAGGGTTAACTTTAATGGCATAATTAGTCAATAATATGCATTCTTTAGGTGTTTAATGTGTTTTAATCTGGTACACAATTTTAAGCAGTAGCTCCTATTATATGATGAATCCTCTCTTTAATAGTGATGACATTATGGTATAAAGAGATTAAGAAAATACCCCAGGGCATTGTATTCATAAATGCCAGAAACAGAACTAAACTGATTGCTGAAAACAGACCAAGTTCACTGTAATAATTTTGAACCATCAAAAGATATTATATAAATAGAATTAAGTATATTTAAGTTATATTTTACATTTTACTGTGTATTCTAATTATTAAATTACAGTCTAAAGTCTGTTTTTTTACAGCATCCATATCATTTTGTTTCATTATAACATTGCTTTTATCCAAATACTTAAAAGAATCAGTTGAAATATAAGTAGGCCAGTAAAATGAATCAAACTCAACAAGACAAGTTATAGCTTAGTGTTTAACAGTCTCTTAATTGTTGACATAATTAAGTGAGCAGAACCATTAAAGTCACTATTTTGTAAGTTGTGATATAAGAGATAAAAATAAAATACTCTTTTCCTAATTAAATGACTATAAAGTGCCAATTCATTCTTTATTGGAGCAATTTAATACAAAGAAGCAGTCGGCATTCTTTTTTAAACATGTGTGCCCCATTCTTTTTTCCATTATGATTTTATAAGTCAGATTTGTGTAATTATAAGAACTAAAGAACTAAGAATGCTATGGTAAAATTGATTTATAAAATATAAACTTTCAGAAAGAGAAATATCTAAGTGATCTTGATCTAGATAATATGCATTCTTATTAATAATATGTATTTAATCATCTGTGGGGAAAAATTATGGAAAGTTATTGTGGAAGAAAAGTAGAGCAGATTCTAAATAGCCAGACATAATGATGAAATTTTGGAATATGGGTGAGGTTTGGTGAGGCGAGGTCCAGAGCCAATGACCAAGAAAGAATTATTGAGACGTCTTTGGTGAAAAATGGTGGTTTTATTAAAGCACAGGGACAGGACTCGTGGGCTGGAAGAGCTGCTGCCCCAAGCCTATGAGGAGTGGCTGATTATATACCTGGGAGTTGGGAGGGATTTGAGGATAGCATACTCTCTAAGGAATTTTGGAAGCAAGATTTCAAGGACCTTGAGGGGTCTAGCTATTGTTGGGTAAAGGTCACTTAATACTGTCTAATAAAACCTGAGTCATGAGACCTTTCAGATGTATATCTTTGGGCTTTGTGGTTGGGGGATGATTGCCAACATGTATCTTGCAGGGTAAGATAAAGGACATTTCTAAAGGATTTTTTATATGTTAAAGTAGACTTCCAGGCTCCTGGGGTTCGGGCTAAGATTGCCTTCTCCCTTAGCAAAGTATGAACATCAAGGCAATGGAGTCTGTAGAGGAATGTCACTTTGCCTGTTTAAAGGACTTGTCAATGTGCTTTGTCCTCAGCTGGTCCTCTGTTCCCCCATCCATAGGACCTCGCTTGAAGACTGTCATAGTTTGTTTTTTTTTTTTTTTTTATTTCTTTATGATAGTCACAGAGAGAGAGAGAGAGAGAGAGAGAGAGAGGCAGAGACATAGGCAGAGGGAGAAGCAGGCTCCATGCACCGGGAGCCTGATGTGGGATTCGATCCAGGGTCTCCAGGATCGCGCCCTGGGCCAAAGGCAGGCGCCAAACCGCTGCGCCACCCAGGGATCCCGACTGTCATAGTTTTATTTATATTACCTAAACCACTTCTTGTTTCCCTGTCTTTACTCTCATCATGGCTTTTGAGCAGACACTGAGAATAAATCAGCTCTTTTCCTTCCTCCACAAGGATTAATATGCTTTGTAGTAAACACATATAATTTAACAATAAAGCATTTCTTAAATAAAATAATAATAAATAGTACTTTGGAGAACAGACAGTTCAGGAATAGTTGCCTGAGTTTAGTAAAATAACATCTAATGTAGCTCTCATTATTCAAAAGGTATTATCTCCTCATGATACCTTGCTGTTATTTATATGATTGCACAGGTCCATTTCCACTTCCTATTCTTGTTATTCAACCTCTTCAAACCACTGGAAATTATTGTGATTCTTGGTTGAGGAGCTCCGTACTAAGCAAAGGATACGTTTTTTAATTAAGATTTCTGCCACACCGCCCCCCTCCAGATTGAGACCATTAAGGGAGACCTCTTATTTCCTATGGATTTATGTAAGGCCTTAGAAATCAAAACCCTTTGCCTTGTCACATGTCTTCCCTGAGTTTATTAAATAAGAATGAATCATATAAATACATAAAAATTAATATGAAAAATTCAAACAATTTGTGAGAAAAGTGGTAATATTGTTCAGGAAAGCTGATTATTTTTTAAAAGTTTTTATTTATTCATGAGAGACACAAAGGGAGAGAGAAAGAGAGAAAAATGCAGAGACATAGGCAGAGGGAGAAGGAGGCTCTCCTGCAAGGAGCCCAATGTGGGACTTGATCCCGGACCCCAGGATCACACCCTGAGCCTAAGGCAGATCCTCAACCACCGAACCACCCAGGTGTCCCAAGTAAAGCTTATTAGAGACAAGATCCTCAAGGTTTCTTTTGGAGACTGATCATATCATCCTTCTCTGGCTAGTGTATACCAAAATTCTAGCATCTCATAAGGAAAGCAGGTCTTCAGCATTCGCCATATTATGACACAAAGTTTAGGCACAATGAGCCATGTTTTAGGGGATATTCATAGAACAAAATATTATATAGAATGATAAATGAATATTATAACTCACCAATAAAAACCAAATACCTCAGAGTGACATCAGGTAGATGAGAGTACGAAGTCCCAGACCTCGATCCCTCACAGAGACACTGATGAAACAAACAGTGGCATAAAGATACAAATTGGGGTTAAGTTGATGGTACATGCTTATTTGCTTTCTCTCTTGCTCAACCCCTTAGCCATTAACAAATTATGAACATTTTAAATTAATTCTTCACTGAGGCTTTTAAAAATTTACCTAGTTTGAATTTGGACCACAAATCTGACTGAGGCCAAGCTAGCCATTATCTCAGGATTTGTTTGTTTGTTTGTTTGTTTGTTTATGCTTCTGTGCTTAGTGTTAAATAATGCATTTGCTCTTGTGGTTTAATGAGCCTATGGGAGGGAGGCTCCCATATGCTTACTTCTACTTTGCACTCAAACTGAGAATTTAACCCCTTGGTCCCAGTTTTACTGATTTGGGATTTCCTGTGTAATCCTCCTCTGTCAGTTGCCAAAGTCTGGCCCTTTGTTTCCTATGCAAAACTCATCAGCCTAGCAAATTCTCCCTTTTCAAAATCAGCTTTAGGTTTCCATTTATATTTTGTATTACTTAGATTTGTAAGTCCTGATTAATCTACATTAGCTTGCCAGCTGTTTAATATAAAAGTGTTACTGTTTTTGCTGCTGTTTCTTGTGCTTTAAAAAATTTTAATCTAGCAGTTTTAGTTGTTTTCAGTGGGAACATAAATTTATCTGCCTGACTATTCATATTACAGAAATGGTTCAATCCCTCTGACATTTATTCTTGTTCATTACCTGTGCATGCATTTATACTTGACATAAAATATAAATCTATCACTACTGAGAATTGTGGATCCTCTTCGATAAAAATTCATCTGTTAGCCTCTTGAAAGTTAAAGCTTGCTTATACGTTTGAGCCCTTCCTCATTTTATCCTTCTCACTTCTTTTTAAGTCTACTTAAACATATTGAAAGGTGTTTTTCCCCCCAGAAATACTAAATGCATACCTAAGTTTGTGGTCTCCAAATTTCAAACAGCTATTGCTAACAACAGTGAAATGAATGTGCTGTTTACATGTAAATCTCCAATGACAAACAAAACACCTAGAATAAGATGGAAAAAAGTTGAGAATTCAGTCCAATGACTACCTGAGTATTCTTGGGCAAATTACTTTTGTTTCTGAGTGTTTGGTTTTATTCACTAACAAAAAATATTCCTTTCTTGTCCTAGCTTTCTGGCTGCTTCTGTGTATCTCTTGCTACTTTCTAAAATGCTATTCTCCTTATTCGTCACCAACCACATCAGGTAAAATGGAGGGCCCAATTCCATGAAAAGGTTAATTCAATACCTCAGGTGCCCAAGAGATTTCTGTGAGATGAGGATGCCTTTCATCAGAAGTGGATAAAAGAGAACTTTCTCTGCTTCTTGGCATTCCCATCCTTTCTATAAGCTTTTGATTGGCCTGCTCAAATTAGGACCTTTGAACTGCAGTTACCTCTTCCACCTACATCCTTCATCTGGATATCACCAGAGCTCATTCTCTCAAGTTCTTTCATTTCTCAAATAAGGGCTACCTATAGAGACAGCTTTCATGCAATATACTTGAGCAATAAAATCTGACTAAGGTAAAAGGGCCCACAGTGACCACTGGGCTGAACACAAACAGGCCTAGCAGGAGATCCACTCTGAAATTTTCATAAGCCCTAGCTGACCAATGGACCACTTCCAACCAGGCATAGGTGCCCAAAAAGGAAATTTCCATGTGTTCCCATACCTCCTCCCCTTGCTTCCCTTAACTACAGCCCTTCACTACTGCCTCCTGCCATTCAGTCATTCCTCTGCTGTCCTGCTGGCTTCTATCTAGGAGTGTATTCAGTAAACTTCCATCTTTCTTCTACCTCAGAGGAATTCTTTCACCACCTCCACCCCCCACCAGCCTCCACCTGATCAGCACGGTGATTAATCTAATTCAGATTTCAACCATCTCCTACAGAATTTCTAATCTCTTTACTAATTCCAATTTTATATATTTTTTAAAAAACTACATGATTTTAATATTTATTATTATTTTTAAAGATTTTATTTATTTATTCATAAGAGACACAGAGAGAGAGGCAGAGACATAGTCGAAGGGAGAAACAGGCTTCATGCAGGGAGCCCTATGTGGGACTCAATCCAGGGACTCCAGGATCACGCCCTGAGCTGAAGGCAGACATTTACCCACTGAGCCACCCAGGTGTCCCGATTTTCATATTTATTATTATGTTTGTTTCCCTTCCCATAGAATGATAAATACAAGAGAACAACTTTTTTTTCTGTTTTGTTTACTATTTTTTTCCATTATCTAGAAATATATCTTGCATATGGCTAGTGCTCAATTCAAGCTATTTCTGATGTACCAAATATTCAAGATGTTACATTAATTAATTTTCAGTAGTATATTCTGACAAAAATAAAGTCATAAAGCGGGCAGCCAGGGTGGCTTAGTGGTTTAGCGCCGCCTTTAGTCCAGGGTGTGATCCTGGACACCAGGGATCGAGTCCCACGTCAGGCTCCCTGCATGGAGCCTGCTTCTCCCTCTGCCTGTGTCTCTGCCTCTCTCTCTCTCTCTCTCTCTCTCTGTTTCTCATGAATAAATAAAATCTTAAAAAAAATAAAGTCATAAAACAATAAAATATATTATTTAGAGACTGAAAAATATATGTACTTTTGTGCACTTTTCTAGATGGAGTATATGCTGATTTCATTTAATTATCAAAAAGGTTTATAGTCTAAACTCTTACCTTCAATTGCTACTCATATGACTATCTTAATGTCAACTGAGAATGAGCTAAATATTCACCTTCCAGTCCTGGTTAAGTGAATTTTTCATCAGAATATACCATTTAAACATATTATCAGCATCAAATATTTCACTAATATATTGATTTTTTAATTTTTACTATAAGAAACAATTGTAAGATTGGATTTATTCTTCTTTTTCCGTTTAGGAGACAGAGATTCAGAGAGTTTAAATAATTTTTTATTAGAAATATAACTATTAAGTGGAAAAGGCATGAGTAGAATACAATTCATCTAAATAAAAACATTTTACATTGTAGCTTAATGATTATTTTGACATTCAAATACATTAAATATTGTAAAATACAATATTTAAGGAAGCAGATGTAATTTTATTTTTATTTATTTATATATTTTTTAAAGATTTTATTTATTTATTCATGAGAAAAACAGAGGGAGAAGCAAACTCCATGCAGGGAGCCCGATGTGGGACTCCATCCCAGGACGCCAGGATCACGCCTTGGACTGAAGGCGGCGCTAAACCGCTGAGCCACCGGGGCTGCTCAGAAGCAGATGTAATTTAATTTTAAAATAATTCTTTCTGCATGCTCAAAACCACGTCTAATCTCACCTATTATGTTTACTCCTTTACCTAAGTGCTTTTTACATAACTAATTTAGTTATCTGTATTAAATTTTATCTACATTTTTAAAACCGTACTTATCTATATTATGATCTCCATTTATGTTGTGCTTGTATATTACAATAGCAACATACCTTTAGTAGATATATTGAAGAAGTCTATGTATAGAAATATGAATGTGCCTATGTGGTAGCAGGCAATGCATGGGAGAGAGTGTGATCATAGTAGATGTCTCTTGATCTTGCTTGTGGGAGAAAATACGTCTTTATTGGTTTCAGCTCCTCAAATTTCCATTGGGAAAATAACTCTTACTTCCATTTTATCTAAATCTGAAAGGCATCATAATCAGTGATAGGTAAGAGATTTTAGTTTAAGGTAGACTAATATTTCTCCTGGGAATTAAATCTTTGTTTAAAAAAGATTTTATTTATTTATTTATTTATTTATTTATTTATTTATTTATTTATTATTATTTATTTATTTATTCATGAGAGACACTGAGAAAAGGCAGACATAGGCAGAGTCCTTGCATGAGCTGTTTGTGGGACCCCATACCAGGACTCTGGGATCATGCCCTGAGCCAAAGGCAGATGCTCAACCACTGAGCACCCAGGCATCCCAGAATTAAATCTTTAATAAAATATTTTATGGGAAGAAAGAAGTTTCCACTGAAAATTTTGCTTTGTTTTTATGTGTGTGTGTTTTCTGCTATCATCTCAAAAATTGCAAACTATGGGTTCCCACTTGATATCATGCAAGTTACCCTATTCCATATCCTTGTTTGTTTTTCCTTCAATCTATGAACTATTTTGTATCCACACAATAATTTCATTTTTTTAAGCTTTCTAAAATAGTGTATGTCACAACCAATGGATTCTGAATATATAAGTTTTATATATACATTTATATGCATATAAGTATGTATTATTTATATATATTTATCAGACATTTATCTCTATTTTTTATTACAAAATTATACTTTTAATCATATGTATATATTTGAAAGTTACAGAATCATTTTACTATTAAAGTAGCTCCAAATATAGTATACTTAACTGGTACTTTTTAACTCTAGATGCAATAGGAAACATTCTTGCAATTCTGACTTGGCTTTGCAATGTTTAAATTGCTAAATATTATCTTTTGTTGTTGTAGTTGCTATTGTTATGTACTAGATGAATAGAATCATGATTAGTCTAAGTTGAGTTCATAGACTGAGGTCTGCTCTAGGCTATACTTATAAATGAATGTACAGGAGTGTCATTGGCTTACTGAAAGGGCAGGGATGCAAGAAAAGGGAAAGTTCTACTTCTGGTCAAAGGAAACCTTAGCTTTTAGAAGTCTTTTGGACACCTGTTGTTTTGAACTATCTCTTCAAAGAATGGGGCCCTTCAGTCTAAGACCATGTTAGGGTGGGAAAAAGTGGGGTAGGGATGAAAGAAATAATGAACAATTGAAAGGAAGGAAGGACAAAGGGAGGGAGAGAGAGAGGAAAGGAGGAATGGAAGAAAGAAAAAAGAAGGAAGGAAGGAAAGAAAGAAAAAAGGAAAGAAAAAAAAAAAACTTTCGCTTGATAAGACCTCCATGTCAATCTTTCACAAGCTATACAAGAAGGAACACACAAACACAAAGATTTCACTTGACTTTCCTGATTATAAGTAAAGGAAATCTCCTAAGGCAACAGACTGAATTTACTTTGATAGGATTGATTTTAAAAGAAGCAGCAGCATTGCTGCCAGGCAAAGAGCAGTCATTAGTTAACAACAGATCACAATACATGGGCCAGAAAGTGTGTGGTGTTAACCTCTCACATCTCACAGCATCAGCTGCTGGCACACAAATGAGAGTTTCCTCTGCCTGAAGTCATGTCTCACAAAGAAATCTTCAGAAAGGTTCATTTTGGCAATGTTCCCTAAAAAACTGCACAATCTTTGAGTTCTTTTCTTTAAACTAAATTGGCTATGTACTACATTCTTTTGAGGCTTTTTCATAATGTTCTTTTGTATCTTATATCCCAATTATAAGATTGCCAAAGAAAGAAAGAACAAACCGAAAAGATTAAAAAATTGAAAATAATGCAATTGGTAGCACAGCAATAGAATTGAACAGAAGTTTATCTTTAGAACTGTTGATATGTTCTAGTAATTACATAGATGACTAATACATATAATTATTAATAATCAATAATACAAAGTAATTTTTGATACATTCATTTTTAGTGTGGATGATATGTTTTCCTTATGTAAGTGTGAATTGTTAAAACTCATGCTCAGACCTGAATAATTTCTGAAACTTTCCCAGCTGACAAAGAGACTAACCATGTTTTTCCATTTGAACTTAATCTATTATTACAACATGAAGAAACATATGCTAATTACACTTCTGACACTTTATTTTCCATGAAGGGCATCAAAAAATACAGCATCTTTCAAAAATGAAGACTCAGTCACCATTCTGGAAACACCAGCATAGATAATAAAATTTTTAATGTTAGTGTTGTCTGCTTTAGAGACTTCCACTGGTGAAGAATATAACCCTTGTAACTCATTTCTTTGCAAACCATACAGTTGGGCACCAAATTACCTTAATTCCACTATATAAAAAAATCCAATATCCAATATTTTTCCCTTTTCCTCGATAGCCCTATAAATCAAGCAATTAAATCCCAATAGCTTGATAATAGATCATCCTAATTAATTACCTATAAAAAGTCCCAACCATTATATCTCAATTTTGTACATAAATATCAAGGTAGTTTTCCTAAGCCTTGCTTTACTGTACCTCTGTTCAGCTCAAGAAGCACCATGGCTGAATTTACTCCAATATTGCTCTTTAAAATGACCAAGCCAATTACAATTTCCACCAAAATTGTATGAGAGTAATATGTAACATCACACTCCAAAAAAATTAATCCCAGACTGTTAGTCCCTAGGGTGACTATGAATGAGTAATGACATTGATAAGTTGTTGATTTTTACTTTACTTTGAATACTGATTATCTTAAATATCTTTAAAATGATTTTAATGATCCTCATGTTATTTCTTCTGTAAGTCTTTGCATAGGCAAAATGTATTTTTCTATTAGATTATCTGTCTTTCTCATATAGATGTGTAGGAATTCTTCATATTTTCCAGACATTAAAAATTAATATCTAGGTCTTAGAAATAACATCTTTCGCCGTATGTTTGGGTATTATTTTATGCAGAGAGTTTTGTTCTTCAGGAAGCCTTAACTTCACTATATTGGTATCAGATTTCACCCTACACACAGTTTTCTGGTTGGACTATAAATTCTTAGTTGTTTTCTTGTTTTGTTTTGTTTTTTGTTTTGAGGTAAAAATATTTTCCTATATTTTGACCCTGTAATATTTTATCTCATATCTAACTTATTGATTTTGATGTAGATTTATTTCTAATTTTATTTTTCATATGTTGAAAGCAAAATAATATTATATTTTTACCATATTTGCTTCTGTGATCCAATATTTCTTCTATAGTTCTGCATTTCTCCATTAATATGAAATGCCAGCTGTCTTACCAGCTTTCCATATATGCACAGCTATATTCATGATCTATTCAATCTATTCAGTCTATTTCTATATTTTGTTGGGTTATTCCAACAATAGTATTTCTATGTCATAATTATTTTTTAAAATATTTTATTTATTCATGAGAGACACAGAGAGAGAGAGAGAGGCAGAGACACAGGCAGAGGGAGAAGCAGGCTCCATGCAGGGAGCCCAACGTGGGCCTCGATCTGGGGACTCCAGGATCAGGCCCTGGGCCGAAGGTAGTGCTAAACCGCTGAGCCACCCGGGCTGCCCTCTATGTCATAATTATTACTTGTAATGTATTTTGGCATCCTGTAGAACAAGGTAGAATTTCTGCATCTAGTTTTTTTGTTTTGTTTTGGTTTGGTTTGGTTTTCTGTTTTGTTTTGTTTTGTTTTATACATAGCTGCTTTTTTCTATTCTTATATTATGAATTTTCGTGTGAACTTTTGACTACTTTCATAAGTAATCCTTCTTTTCATAAGTAATCCTTTTGGGGGTTTGGTGGGAATTGGATTCAACATATAAATTAATTTGAAAAGTATTCATATTTTCTTGTTTATAGATAAGAGTCATCACAATTTATTTAGGTCTTATTTTATTTCTTTGAGTAATGTTTTAGCATTATAACATAGGTCTTCCACATTTTCTTATTTTCAATAACAATATACATTATGTACTTTTGTTTTACTTCTGTGTATTTTTTCAATTAAAATTCCTAACTTGGTTTCTCCAAAATAGGACAGACAACAACAAGCAAATCTTGAAGAATTTTGTTAGATGCTTTCCCTTTTATTAGCACTGATATTGATTTAATAATTAAAAAAATAAGGGATGCCTAGGTGGCTCAGCGATTGAGCATATGCCTTTGGCTCAGGGTGTGATCCCAGAGTCCTGGGATTGAGGCCCACGTCGGACTCACTCTGTCTATGTCTCTGCCTCTCTGTGTCTTTCATGAACACATAAATAATTTTTTTAAAGATTGTATTTACTTATTTGAGAGAGAGAGAGAGTGCGCACCAGGAGAGGGGCAGAAGAAGAGGGAGAAGCAGACTTCCCGCTGAGCAGGGAGCAGATATGTGCTCAATCCCAGGATCCTGGGATCATGATCTGAGCCAAAGGCAGACACCTAACCCACTGAGCACCCAGGTACCCCGTATTGATTTAATAATTTTTCCGGCAAATCACTGATGTGATTATTTTTCAAAAATTTCATGAAAAATTACTAATATTTTCTATGTAGACAAATATATTACCTGAAAAAATCACAATTTTGAATCTTTTTATATTTATTAATTTGCATCTAAGAATTGTATTTCATTGAAAGTTTGTATGAATAGGTTACACTTACTAACTTAACGTAAGTCTGTGATAATTCATTTTAATTAAAGTTGTGTTCTCTTGATTTAAAATTACCAAATTTGGTATTTTCTTAATCTGAAAATTAAAGTCTTCAGAAAAATAAGTTGGACTGCGACAACTGACTGATGTTGAACCTAATTCATTCCCCTGAATTTAGAGTACTAATGCTAATTGGAAATCTGACAGAAGATGAGAATAGTACATTTCAGCTAGATCTCTGTCATTGTCTGCTGCAGATGACCAAAATTTCTTTGCTTTGCTCAATGATATCTGAATTTGTAAGACTTATATATGCTTTTACAGTAATACGTCTTTCTGGATGGAAGGTGTATTTCTGGTCTTCTCATTGATTAAAGTGCCAGACTAACTTCCACCATCTCTCTAGATATTTTATAACTTTCCTTAGACAGACAAGCAGTTTCTTTTCTGCCAAAACCACAGGTAAGTGGAAAGAAATTTCTACCTCACATTTATGTGTGGGGTATATAGTTCTTACCAGTGCTATCCAATAGAACTAAAAGAATGGAAATATTCTATAATTCTATACTACCAGGGGGGTGCTGACCAGCCATATGTAGTTATTGAGTACTTGAAATGAGGCTATTCTTGTGAAAGTTAGTTTTAGTTGAATACCGTTAGCTTCAAGTGAAGAATTGGATTCTAGGTTCCCCCAAATGTTTATGGACTTTGGTTATAATCTCTTCCCAGTCATGGAGTCTCAAAAACCAGAGCCCTATATCCAGAACCAAATATTGATTGGCTTGTTTTCCTGGAAAGTTTCAGAAGTATTCAAAAAATAATTTTACATTGATCTCCAAGAATAAAGGAGCTCTGTGCCCTAGTGACTTAGAGTCCTAATTAAATGGAGTAAGTGAATAAAGAAATTTTCCATTCCAGCATTGAAAAATGAGTGAAAAATTGGATGTAAATACTGTTGCAGTTGACAAAATTGTGTTCATGAATGTCAGCTTATGAGTGAGTTGTATCATGGAAGAAAGGATTGTAACATTATAATGACTATTGAATGGCTGTTTTCTCTTACATTAATGTTTCTAATAAGGATATTTGAGGTTTCCATTTCTGCATTAACACTTAGTACTGTAATCTGCTGTGATAACATTAAGCAATGCTTCTAAATTCAGTTATAACCTATGCCACTTCTTGACTGAAGGAAGCACTGTGTTAGAAAAAAATCAGTTAAATTCAAGTGATTGATAATTGTGTTATCTATACAGTGAGGTTAGGAAAACTGAAATCTATTATGCAGAGTCAAGAAAGAAACATATAAATGAATAATAGCTTTTTTAAGTTACAATGTATGAGAACTTCATTTTTAAATTAAAGCTAAAAATACATTATTTTAATGACAATATTGTCTTTTTCTCATAATACAAATGAAATTCATATATTTTAATGGTTCTTTTTTTATTTTTTTTCTTTCAATTATTTTAGTATTTTTATTTTATTATGGCATATACAATGAACAGCAAATAAAAACAAGGTAGTGGCCAGTGATTTATTTCAGTGCAAATATTGTAACCCAGATTAAGACATAGAACAGTATAAGGATTTCAAACAGCTATCATTTCTCCTTCCTCACTTATAAATTAACCAAAAATTTAGCTAATTTATAGTTATAAATGTGTGACTTTTAAGATTTTGCCACCAAAAATGCATCACCTGTTACTATAATTTTTACATTTTATTAAATTTTGACTTTAATCATTTATATTTTTTAAGAAATCTATGTCCACCAGATTATTTCCACCCTTAGTAGCTGTCTTTGAATCATTATTATTTTTCAGTAATTGGACTTTGCCATACTTTATAAATTCTTTCTAAGTTAATGATAATTTTGATGATTTCCATTTTCAGAGAAATAATAAATGCTCTTTATTAGGTTATGAAGGTATATATGCATACTCTGCTATTCTGTTTATGAATTATCTTCCGATTGCTTTTTTAAAGGATTCTTGTGTCTATGTTCAGGAGTAAAATTAGCCTATACATTTCCCTTACTAAATTATATTTTATTTCATAAATTTTTCTACCTTTTGTAATTCATCGCTGAGCTTAAATCTCAGATCATGGTCTTTTTGTTTGAAGATACCAGTTTACATTCTTTTAGTGAAGAATTGGTTTTGGTTTAGTAATTGTTTTTTATTTATCTCAAAATGTTTTTACTTCATTTTCATTCCAGAATGTTTTCATTTGGTGAATAATTCTAGGTTGGCAGGTTTTTTTTCTTTCATTGGTTTACAGGCATGATTTTTCTTATCTTCTAGAATTCACTATTTCATCATAAAGTCTTCTCTCAGATTCTTTTCTCTCCCTCTCTCTCTCTCTCAAAGATTTTTCCTTCTGCTTTAAGCAATCATGTATATGTGTGCCTCTGTGTGTGTGTTTATATTTTAGTGAGAATTCTTTACTATGTCACCTGTTTGGGAAATTTCTTAGCACTATTTCATCAATACTTCCCATAATAGATCTTCATGTTGTGTCCTTCAATTTCTTGTATATTTCTTACTTTTGCTTTTACTTGCTTAAGTCTGAATGCTTGCTTCTAACACTCATCTCCATGATTATCCCTTAAGTTGTTTTTACTTGCCAAATTGCCCATTCCACTATTATTATTAACAGAATTCCTGTTGTATTTATTGCTTTGGCATTGCTAAGTCATTTTACTGATATGAGTGGTATTTTTAAAAGTAAGATTGTATTTTTTCTTTTTTTCAGATATTTCCACCAATACCTTTCTGAAGAATATATATTCTAGCAATACAATAAAAATTATATTTTTGATTAATGACCTATTACATAAAGTATTAATCTTATATACAATGTTCTACATACTTAACTTCATTTTTGTTAACTTTATTTATAATAATGTAGATGATATAATCAAATGAACTTTGGATTCAGAGGTTTACACTAATATTATCCTTACCTTTACTTTGTATATTAGCTAAGACAACCAAAAGTCTCCTTTAGCATTATATTTATTACCTAGTATTAGAAAATACTTTTTGAAACCCTTACCATTATTGTGCAGGTTATTTGAAATAATGAATACCTTAAAGTATTAATGAATATTTTATGAGGCCCAATCATTGAAAGTTTGTTATATTAATTATTTTACCATCAATATACGGATATCAAAATGTATGTAAAATCACATTTATAAATAGTTTATTTATTGCGTTCTTTGTAGAAAAATATAATGTAGGTGCCCCTAAAGTCATACACATGAACATACTGTCACACACATAATCAAGAATCCTAAATGTGAACTGCAAATTGATCTTCAGTTCAAGGACTAATTAAATTCCAATAATTCTCACCAAATCAACATTCTGTAGAAAACTAAAGTTGTCTCAGCTAGTTGTCTAAATTTAATTAAGATTATATTTAATATTACCTGTGTTTTTGGGCTCTTGTATCATTTATACTATATTGTTGGATCACTTTTATAATTTTTTAAGATTTTATATATTTATTTGAGAAAGAGGATGAGCAGTGGGGAGCGGCTGAGGCAGAGGGAGAAGCAAACTCCCCACTTAGCAGGGAGCCCAGTGCAGAACTTGATCCCAGAACATCAGGATCATGCCCTGACCCAAGGCAGATGCATAACCGATTGAGCTACCCAGACACCCTGGGTCACTTTTATACACACATAAGAATGTAAACACATGCACACAACACATGGACACTTGATATATTTTCACTCTCTCACTAATTGCCTTACCAATTGTTAGTTATCAATATCCCTCTTCATGTTTGTGTAGGGGTAGAAAAATGTCAGGGAAATAGAAGAATAGGAAGACATGCTGATGATGTTTTATTTGAGTCGTTAGATTATAATATTGTAAAGAAGTCTTCTCTTGCTTGTTTTGATTGTTTTTAATTTTTCTGAGTTATTGTTTTCTTATATAAATAACACATCAGCAACAATACAATCTTTACTAAATAAACCTCATAAAGCTCTTCCAGCAATAGGGTTTTTATAGTTATTGCCAAACATTTTCTGATGAGCCTTGTCAGAGGCAGAAGAAGATAAAAACAGAGAAGGAAAGAGAGAGTTCTACAGAATAAAATATACTGGGACACCTGAGTGGCTCAATGGTTGCACATGTGCTTTTGGCTCAGGGCGTGATCCCGGTCCCAGGATCGAGTCCCACATCAGACTCCTTTAGAGGAGACTGCTTCACCCTCTGCCTGTGTCTCTGCCTCTCTCTGTGTGTCTCTCATGAATAAATAAAATCTTTTAAAAATTAAAAGATGTTGAGATTTATTTATTTGTTTGTTTTTTAAGATTTTGTTTATTTGAGAGACACAGAGAGAGAGAGAAGATGACAGGAACTCATTCCCAAGACCTGGAGATCATGACCTGAGCCAATGGCAGACACTTAACCAACTGAGCCATCAATTCACCTTAAGATGTTAAAAAAATTTTTTAAATGTCTTTTTAAAAACAAAAGTTCTATAGATCTTTAAATGAAACATATATTAATACTAACTGCTGTTTGCTCACTAAACACTTAAATTATCTCAGCTAATGTTCTCAAAACATTCATGGATTTAATATTTTGTGTGTGAAGTATGCTATGGTTATGTAAACTGTCCCAAATTATTCAACTACTGTGTCAGGCCTGTGATTTGAACCTATTAATGCAAATATGAATTTGTAAAAAGAGCTACAGACTTGCACTGGTAGTAGGTACTTGTTGTTTGTTATATTAACTCTTTTTTTTTAAAGACTTTATTTATTCATGATAGACACAGGGAGAGAGAGAGACAGAGAGAGAGAGAGAGAGAGAGGCAGAGACACAGGCAGAGGGATAAGCAGGCTCCATGCAGGGAGCCCAACGTGGGACTGATACCGGGACTCCAGGATCACGTCCTGGGCCGGAGGCAGGCGCTAAACCACTGAGCCACCCAAGGATCCCTCATTAATTGATTAATACTGAGTGTCTCTACTAAGAATATTGGGCACTTATACTTGCTGCTACATGGCAATAAATTACATACTAATTTATCATTTGGTATTTGCTATATTTTTTGTTCCACAATCACATATAATTAATTGTTCCTTAGAATTCCACATTAATATAGAAAGCACTGAGAATAATTTTACTTTATAATAAACTTTCTCTGTTTTCCCCTTTTATCTAAAATATAAATTGTAATAAAAATTTCATTGTTAGGATTATAAAAATTAATTTGAAGTTGTTATGTGAAGAAAGGGAATTATCTTCAATTGTATACATACAAATCTAATAATTATTTTATGAATTTCAAAATTCTAGGAAATGTATTAATATTCTATCAGGACAAAAACATTTCTAATGAAGAGATGTTTTGTTTGTCTACAGAATACCATCATTGTAAAGTAGAGTGGTATGCATTTCTTGTTGTCTTTGTGTCTGTATCATTGATCTGTGGGACCCAAATAGAGAACAGGACAGGCACTCCATGGTAGAACTTGAGTTTTAGAAGACTAATGGTAAGATAAAACTCAAGAGTTGCCCATGAAAGGTGAAAGGTAGGAGAGAGGGTGGGGTCTTTTCCAAAACCAGATGGCTCCCAAGGGATTTTAACGCCTTCCTTTAAAATCAGACATGTATTTACAGCGCTAACTTGACTTGAGGATGAATTGACATAAATAGCCTGGTTAATCTGTAGCCAGAATGTGTATTGGCAGGTTTGAAAGTGTGTATGCAGTGGAGTCCTGGAAAAGTTGACAGCTCTAGGCAATAGAAAGTGAAAAAGCATATATATTCCTTGCCTCTCTCCGACTTCTCCCACAGGTGGCATAAGAAGTCAAACTTTGAGCAAGATATGGACATTTAGATACTGATATCACCAAGATTATCATAATATAATAGTAATAGTTAAAATTTTTGCATTTCTCTGATCCTACATTATTTCTTTGATCCTCATGACAATCCTAGAAAATAGAATCCTTCCTCATACCCATTTCCAAATAAGGAAACACAGCATAGACTTGCTTTCCCAAGGATATGCAGTTTTTAAGTAGTGAGGTGTGTATTATATTTAACTGTTATGTTTAAATGGATGTTTAATATATACCTTAACAATCTAAGAGTAGCCAATTCTTAAATATTAGAATTTAAATATATATTTATTTTTATACAAATATAAATTTTGCCAATTGTTGTTAAATCAATGTCTCACATTGATACATAGAATGATATTGTATTTAGAGATCTCAATCTTTTGAATTCTTTTTAATTTTTTAAATAATTTTATTTTTTTTACTATTTTTATTTCATTTTAATTCTAGTATAGTTAACATACGATGTTATATTAGTTTCAGGCATACAGTAGAGTGATTCAATAATTCTATATAATTCTATACAATTCTATACAATAATTCTATACAATTCTATACAGTTAGTGTTCATGAAGATAAGTGTTACTCCTAATCTCATTCATCTATTTCACACATCCTCCCACCCTTCTGATAACCATTTGTTACTCTCCATAGTTAAGAGTTTGTTTTTCTTTCTTTTTTAACTTTGTTCATTCGTTTTGTTTCCTAAATTCCATATATGAGTGAAATCATACGGTATTTATCTTTCTCTGACTTACTTCACTCGGCATTATACTGTCTAGTTCCATCCATGTCATTGCAAATGGCAAGATTTTATTTTTTCAATTAATAATATTCCATCATAAATATATACTACCTCTTCTTTATCCATTTCTCTACTGATGGATATAGTTGGGCTGCTTCCATTATTTGGTTATTATAAATGTTGCTGCAATAAATATGAGGGTGTATATATCCTTCTGAAGCAGTATTTTGTATTCTTTGGATAAAGTCCCAATAATGTGAACATTGGATCATAGTGTAGTTCTATTTTTAACTTTTGAGGAACCTCCATACTATCTTCTACAGTGGCTGCACCAAGTTTACATTCCCACCAACAGTAGAAGAGATTTCCTTTTCTCCACACCATCTCCAACACTTATTTCTTTTTTTTTTTTTTTCAATTTTACCTTTTTATTTTTTTATTTTAGCCACTGGGAGGAGTGTGAGATGATATCTCATTGGAGTTTTGATTTGTATTTCCTTGATGATGATGAGTGTTGTTGAGCATCTTTTTATGAGTTTATTGTCCATCTCTATCTTCTTTGTAGAAATGTCTGTTCATGACTTCTACCCATTTAATAATTGAATTTTAGTTTTGTGGGGTTCATTTGTATAAGTTCTTTATATATTCTGAATACTAACCCTTCATCAGATATGTCCTTTGCAAATATCTTCTCCCATTCTGTAAGTTGCCTTTTAGTTTAGTTGTTTAGTTTAGTTTAGTTTAGTTTAGTTTAGTTTAGTTTAGTTTAGTTTAGTTTACTTTCCTATGGAGAAGCTTTTTATTTTGATGAAGTCCCAATAGTTCATTTTTGCTTTTGTTTCCCTTGCCTCAAAAGACATCTAGAAAAACGTTGTTACTGTCAGTGTCAGAAGAATTACTGTTTGTGCTTTCTTCTAGGATTTTTATGGTTTCAGGTCTCACATTTAGGTCTTTAATCTATTTTGAATTTAGTCTCCAGCATGCTGAAAGAAAGTGGTGCAGTTTCATTCTTTTGTATGTAGCTGTCTAGTTTTCCCAACACCATTTATTGAAGAGGCTGCCTTTTTCCTATGGTATATTCTTGCTTCCTTTGTCAAAGCATAATTGACATAATTGTTGGTTTATTACTCTTCCTGTTCTCTTCCCCTGATTTTTTGTCTTTTTTAGTGCCAGTACCAAAGTGTTTTGATTACTACACCTTTGTAGTATAATGTAAATTCAGGAATTTGATACTTCCAGCTCTGTTTTTCTTTTACAGGATTGCTCTGGCTATTTGGAATCTTTTGTGGGTCCATACAAATTTTAGGATTGTTCTAGTTCTGTAAAAAAAAAATGCTGTTGTTATTTTGACAGGGATTGAACTGAATTTATAAATTGCTTTGAATAGTATAGACTTCTCCCTAAAGTCTTCCTTTCTTTTTTGAATTCCAGTGAGTATACTTTTTGATTATTGCTTTAAATTCTCTATCAGGCATCTTACTTATATATGTTTCACTTAGATCACTGGCTGTGACCTTATCTTGTTTTATTTGGGATGAATTCCTTATTTTATCTAAGTCTCTGTCTTCTTCTATGTGTCAGAAAAGCCTGTTATGCTTCCTGCTCCTGAGGGTAATGGCTTTATGAAGAAGATGTCATGTAGTGTCCAGGGCCTGACACTTCAGGAAGTGTCTCCGCTGTGTGCTGCATGCTCTCTGCCGCTGTGTTTTAGATGCTTCATTCATCAGGTTAGTTGTCTGACTGCAGAGGCTCCCCTGATCCACAGTGGGCACTGTTGTGGTCCTTGGCCAGAGTGTGGTGAGTTTTATTTAGGTGTGCTCTGGTCTGCTTCTTAAATGAGACCTGATGTTACTTGAACTAGAAATGAAGCCCCTGCACAGAATTCCTGTCAGGAGACATGGTGTGGCAAGAATTTCTGCTGGTATTCTGAAGAAGGGGCCTACCATACTAGGACTGAGGCAGACTTAACTTAGAAGGACATTACTGGCAGAATGCATGCCTGTGGGACCTGGTCTAAACAGGTTAGACACTCAGTGTCAGCTCTGTGGCACCACAGGTGGTTCTGTGTTTATGCTCAGCGGAGGGGGAGGAAAATGGTGCCAGCCAGCTTCTTTGTCCCTGGAGTGGGGGTCTCCATGCTTGCTACTCTCAGAGAAGCACCCTGAAAGGAGCTAACAGTGTCCTCCTGTGTGTCCCAGGTGCTCCTCCCTCCATCCCCTCAGATTGCTATCCTCACACTGTCTGCCTCTGTGCTGTTGCCTGCCTTCTGTCCAGGAGAGTGTAGTGCTGTCTGGCTTCTATCCCAGCCATGCCCGCTGACCTTAAAAATTCCCCATCTTTAAGCCCGTGCAGATGCAAAAATTAATGGAAATCAGCTCCTCTCATTTTCCCAGCCAGTGGCTTTGGGGAAACATTCTCTCTATAAAGTGTTCCTTGGTATGCTTCTCTCTCTCTCATTCTCCCTCAGCTTTCTGTGCAACCAGGGCTCCCTCTACTCTACAGCACCTGTGGTTCCTTTCTCCCCCAAACTATACTCTGCACATCCTACTTTCCTGAAGAGGCCTCTTCTCTCTCTCCAGTTATGGAGTTTGTTCTGTCGGCCCTCAGCTGATCTTTTGGGTATTCAGAATGCCTTGACAGTTATCTAGTTGTGTAGAAGGGATGAGACAAGCCTAGGGTCCTCCTACTACCCTGCCATCCTAGCTTCCCTCACCAAAAGTGTGCAGTAGTTTTACTGTGATGACACAGATTTCCTACTCATTATTAAATATGCCTCAGGTAATCTCTTTAAAAGTAAAGTGTTTTTTGGTAAAATCCGTGGGAATGATGGAGTAAGGACCTTAGGAAATTCTCTTCTCTGCAAAAGCAATGAAAACAATGGCAGAAATTGTTAGAATCAGTATTTTCAGAACTGTATAAAGTAAAAAGCATGGCAGCCTTTTCTATTACTTTATTATTTTTCTTTTTTTTGTGATTTACTTATTTATCTGAGAGATTTAGAGAGAGAGAGCACAAATTGGAGGGTCAGAGGGAGAGGAAGAGGGAATCTAAGCAGACTCCCCACTGAGCAGGGACCCACAAATAAGGGCTCTATCTCAGGACCCTGAGATCCTGACCTGAGCCAAAAAGAGTCAGATGCTTAACCAACTACGTCACCCAGGGGCCCAACTTTATTATTTTTCTGATCTTCACTAAGAAGTGAATCATTTAATACTCCCTTTTTTAGTTATGACACATTATCTGTTTTATTGTAATTATTACTTTTATTACTTATGATAATATTGTTTTTGTAGCTTATGAATAATGGCATACATCAGCGGTTTAGTCAGAAAGCTTGAAACAATGATAAATTCAACAACATGTTGTTTAATGAAGATCCAGTTTATTTTATATATTCTCATAACCATTTCATATTTTTCTAGAGAGGTTCAATAATGATCCATTTCAAAGTCTTGGAATTCTTGGTTTGTCTCTCTTTTTTTCTTGTTGTTTAATTTCTTAATTTCCGCATATATGTGAGATAATACACTATTTGTCTTTCTCTAACTGACTTATTTCATTTAGCACTATATTCTCTACTTCCATCCCTGTTGTTACAGATGGTAAGATTTAATTATTTTTTATGGCTGATTAATATTCCATTGTATATATACATTCCACCTCTTCTGTATCTATTTTTTTTTTTTTGTATATATTCTTCTATCAATAGATACTTGAGCTGCTTCCAAAATTTAGCTATTGTAAATAATGCTACAATAAAGATACGGGTGCAAGTATCCCTTAGAATTAGTATTTTTATACTTTTCAGGTAAATACCCAGTCGTGAGATTACTAGATTTGTTACCAGATCACTCGGTTCTTGTCCCAGATGCACCAAACAAAGAATGGAGACCTGAGACCAGAATGGGAAGACAGAATTTCCTGAGTAAATAAATATAATACTGTCAAGAGTAAAAGCGGGCTACTGCTGGACCAAGAGTGGCAATAGCACCAAGAAGCTCTAGCTGCATTCTTTTAAGCCTTTTGTGTACATGTAAATTTGGCTTTGATTGACATTTTTTGAAGACTTTATTTATTTATTCATGAAAGATACAGAGAGATAGAGAGGCAGAGACGTAGGCAGAGGAAGAAGCAGGCTTCCTGTGGAGAGCTGGATGTGGGACAGGATCCTAGGGTTCCAGGATCACACCCTGAGCTGCAGGCATTTGCTCAACCACTGAGCCACCTAGGAGTCCTTTGATTGACATTTTTGATTGACAGCCTGTGGTTATACAACATTTTGGCTTCTGTGCATGTACCTACCTATGATGCATTCCTTTGTAATTGTATTTATATATGTATTGTACATTTATGAGCTTCTGATGAGCTTTTTCTGTGACCCTAAGGGCAAGTTGCACCTTCTGTGCACATATGCAGCTCTCAGAAGTCCCCTTGTGACTTTTTAGACAGGTTTATGGCTGGGCCTTTCTTGTTCTGTTAGCCCTAGGGGTGGTTGGGAAGGTGTGGCTGTTAACCCTTGGGGCAGGGCTCTGAGGGTGTGGCCAGCATCTGCTTTATCCCTCCTCCTTTTTAAAAAAAAAAAAAAAAAGATTTTATTTATTTATTCAAGAGAGACACACACACAGAGGCAGAGACATAGGAGCGTTCTTTTCTCTCCACATCCTTATCAACACTTGTAGTTGTGTTGTTGATTTTAGCTACTCTGACAGTTGTTAGGTGATATCTCACTGAGGTTTTGATTTGTATTTACCTGATGATGAGTGACACTGAACATCTTTTCCAGTGTCTGTGTCTTTTGGCCATATCTATGTCTTCTTTTAGAAATATCTGTTCATGTCTTATGACCATTTTTAATTGGATTATTTGGTTTTGGGTGCTAAGTTTTATCAGTTCTTTATACATTTTGGATTGGATACTAACCCTTCATCAGATATGTCCTTTGCAAATATCTTCTTCCATTCTGTAGACTGCCTTATAGTTTGGTTGATTGTTTCCTTCGCTGTGCAGAAACTTTTTATTTTGATGTAGTCCTAATAATTTATTTTATTTTATTTCTGTTGCCTTAGGAGAATATCTAGAAAAAAAGTTACTATGTCCAGTGTCAGAGAAATTACTGCCTGCACTCACTCCTAGGATATTCATGGTTTCCTGTCTCACATTTAGGTCTTTAATCCATTTTGAGTTTATTTTGTGTATGGTGAAAGAAAATAGTCCAGTTTCATTCTTTTTCATAGTTGTCCAGTTTTCATATATGTATAGAAAATCCAAAAAATTAACAAAAATGTATTTGAGCTAATAAGTTTAGTCAAGTATCAAGGTACAAGATCAATATGAAAATTAATTATATTATATACACTACTGTTTTAATTATATTTCATATCCCATAATATCAATATGAACAAAATATTGGGAATAAGCTTACCAAAAGAAATGCAAGTTGTATAAGTAGAAAACTACAAAATGTTGTTAAAAGAAATTAGGAAGATCTGAATAAATTAAAAGGTGACCCAAATTCATGTTTTGGAAGAGTTAAAATTATCAAATAGCCAATTATTTCTCAACAAGGGTGTCAAAATAACAGAATGGGAAAACAGTTTTGTTTTTTTGTTTTGTTTTTTGTTTTTTGTTTTGTTTTGTTTTTTTCAATAAATGGTCCTAAAGCCATTTGTATGTCGTCTTTGGAGAAAAATCTATTCTAGTCCTTCCTTCATTTTTAAAATTATATTTTGTTTATTTATACATTTATTTACATTGAGCTATATGAATTCCTTAATTAACTCCAGTTTGCTAATATTTCCTCCCATTTTATAAGTTGTTGCCTTTTCGTTCTGTTGATCATTTTCTTTGCTGTGAAGTTTTTTAGTTTAGTTCCACTTAGCTATTTTAAGTGTTCTTATAGTAAAAGTAAATAAATAAGTAAATAAAAATGGGGCTGTGACAGCTAAATATCTATATGTAAAATAAATAAATTCCTCTCTTACACCATTGCACACATTGATGCAAATGGATCATCAGTCTAAATGTAAGAACTAAGTGTAAAAAAGTCTTAGAAAATATATAGGATTATATTTTTATTACTTTGAGTTAGGGAGAATTTTCTTTAATATAAGAATAAAATCATAATAATCAGAAAAAAATGATTTATCGAACAACATCAAAGTTAATATAATCTTTGTGCTTCAATGACACCATCAAGAAAATAAAAAAACACCTAAAGAATGGGAACAAACATTAGTTTTACATTAACATAACATATTTGTCCATATGAGAACATCTCCCTTATAGATTTTTTAGAAATACATCAAGATAAGTATACTAAAATTGACTTCAGAAGCCAGGCACCACATATATCATTTCTACTTTTGTTTTACCCGAAAAAAAATTGACCTACTCTATATAACACTACCAATTCAGGTGGCTAAATATAGTTTTTCTATTAAAATTCTAGAGTCCACATTCTGCTCTGACCTTTGCTCTCTTTCCTTGACCTGAATTGTAACTGTAACACAAGGACTATTGGCATGCTTCCCATGTGTGACCCTTGACCTATCCATTGCTGTATGGGAATTAGGTTTCCACACTATATCAGGAAGGGTCATACCCTGACAGGAAAGAACAAATTGGGAACAATTCCTTTCTAATGAAACTATAATATCAAACAGTTCTGAAAACAGAAGTTACCCTGTGAAAGATAAATGACTCAAACAACAAGAAAAATAAAACTATTAATCAAACACCTGTAATCTTACCTGAGACTTTAGTTCTCAGAGACTTGACTATGTCTTATCTTCAAATATGAAATAAAACCTTTATATTTATATATTTATTAATTGGTTTCTTTATTGATCAGCTTTCTTTTATATATATAATCTATATATATGTATTTATATATATATAAAAATATATATATATATCTTTTTTCAGGATAATCTAATTTTCCTATATATCCAACTATTGAATGTTGAATATTTTATAAATGATATTTTTGTTCACTAATCCATTATTGGCAGTTGTTTCCTTTTTTTAAAAAAACACTGTGAATATGGCTGCTATAAATATTCTTTCACGTATTTTCTGTTTTAAATGTAAGAATTTCTTTTAAATGTATTCTTAAGAGTAGAATTCTTAAGCCACAGGATATGTGAATATTCAAATTTCAATAATAATATAAAACAAATTTCCAATGTGATTTCATCATTGTATATTCTAACCAGAAATGTACATAATATTTACATATTTTTATTTTTATTTTTATTTTTATTTTATTACATATTTTTATTTTTAAAATCTCAATGTAAGAAAATTAGTTTCTCATTCTCATCTTGATTTGGCACTAAACTAAACATAGTTTATGATAGTTTTTAGACATATATTCAATAAATTAGAAGCAATAATTATATATCATAACAATGTGATTTTGATATTTATCATAATCTTTGTTGAGTATAAGTGAAAAAAATTATGATGAGAATATTTGTTTAATATCATTCCAGTGTTTCCTTAATTCTGCCTCTTGTATACTCAGTTGTCATTGCCTATCACTGTAATAGAGTGACAAATTACTGGTAAATTTAAGTATTTCTGTTTAATAATGTCAAATTTCCTTGCTTATATACATATATATGTTTTATATACAAATATATATTGGTAAATATATATATATATATATATATATATAAATTTCTTTAAAACTTCTTTAATAATATGCTTTATATTTTTGCTGCAAGTATGAGTTTTTCAAACTTTCCTGGCTGTAGCCAGATACCAAATATATTAGAGAACATATTTTATCTTCCTTCAGAAATTCTTTTCTCTTTAGTTCTGCAAATGAATCTGAGAGTACATTAAGTTACTTCCTGAGAAAGTGAAAAATTACTCAAATTGTAAAAGACACATGCAAAACCAGCTGCAAAGTTGGCAGGCAACAATATTTCCCTGAAAGACATACTTTATAAAGTAACATAACGATCTCTTTCTCTGAGAAAGATGACTACTTTCTTACTCATTGAGTAAGCCCTGTCCTCTAAAACCCTACACTGTCAGAAATTACATCAGTAAGAATGAACTAACCCCTGCCTGAAGAATCTAAGTTACTTTGGCACAGTTAAGCAGTTTTGATTTACATCCCAAGAAATTCCCTGCTTTCTGGTCACAACACTCCTCATCAACCAAAATTTTAAAGTCTCTAAGGAAACAGGACCCAGGGCCAATTTGCAGTCCAGATCTACTGGTAACCCCTTTACTCAATGCCGTGCTTTGCTTCAGCCTATCAAATCACTGTTTCCTTACAATGTCAACTAAACAACTCTCCCTCCAAATCCTGTAAGAGCTCTATTTTTCTTTCTTTGGGGTTATACATGGTTCCGCTGATGTGTAGCCTCCCTCATTGCAGTGATTCAGTAAATAACAGATGAGTTCATGGTTTTAGGAAAATTTGAATGCTCCAAAAAGAATTGACTGTGATTGCTATAGACTAGGGCCCTTATTCTAGTGATAATGTACACAACTTGAGAACTTTAACAGGAATCACATTTGAAAAATAGCAAACCAAAATGAAAATATATCTACTCATCCATCCACAAAGAACTTGAATTAAATAGCATTAAATAAGCATTTATATTTATGAAAAATTACTCACATTTGTTAAAAAAACTCAGAAAGAAATAACTTAAAAAATGCAGAAAGTTGTGAAGTAAAGAAGATCAAACTTATAAAGAAATTGAGAAAAACAACAATTGTCTTGGAAATGTAAATAATTGCAAGGTGTCTAATGGAGAATGAATATACTTGAAAATGTAATAAGGGAAAAATACACAAATGATTTTCTTTGACTCTAGGGAAACATAATTCATGTTATTATTTTGGTAACATGAAAAATCATCACTACTGAAACACTTGTGAATCAGTTTTTACAATTTTTTTTTATGAGGGGCCTTTGGAGAAGCAATAAGATAATGAGCTATCTACCCAATTATACCCATATCTATGTCTATACATGCTGATATTATTTATCCGATTATACCCATATCTATATCTGTACATGCTGATATTATTTATCCATGTACTTAGCTTTTTCTTTTCTATCCTTCTCCCTTCCTTCCATCTTTTCTTCTGTTTTTCATCTGTCTGGATTTATTTATTTACTACTTTCTTTGTTTTAAGAATTTGGCTCCTGTGATACATTGTGAGGTTGGCAAGTCCAAAACTGGTCAGGCCAGAAGGCTGATTTTGTGTAAGAGCTAATGTTGGAATTTGGTGTCAAAATTCTATAAGACAGTAGGCTTAGGCAGGTTTCTTTCTTGCTGTCTTGATTAGAATCTCTTTTTCTTTGGGAAGGCTCAGTCTTTGTAAGTTAGTTGCTCTTGATACTTTTTTTAATGCAAAATTTATATAATTTATATCTACAATTATATTAGTCAAGAAGTACTGTTTTTGAATATATACAGGTCTATTTTATCTGAGTGTTTTCATACTTTGTTAAAATCATTAATCATAAAATACATGCTCCCAAATTTTTGAATAATATTTTTATTTAATGAATTATCTTTAATAGATATGTTTTTGGCTTCTTCATATTTACTTTTATTTTCTTTTTCTCATTTATATTTAATATCAGTTCAGTTTTAGATAGAAAGAAAATCCAAGTAGGCTGAAAGATAGATTTGATTACATCAGCATGTCTAAGTATTTTCCATTTCTCCAGAATCAATATACTGATTTTTAGAGATGTCTGTTTTCATCATTCCACTTCATGTTTGCTTTGATAACTAAATTCCTTCCTGCTCTTCAATCTGCAAGTTAAAAATCAGGAGTCCCCATACAATCTCTGACAAAGGTGTTCAATTCAGGAAAGATAACCTGTGTCAACTAAAAATCTCTGAGAGTCATTGAAATATATGTTACAGTCCATTAAATCTTCAGTCTCTACATAGTTTATTTACAGGAAAAAATCCATTAAAATTCAAGAGACTGAAATTTCCTCAGAAGATTACATTCTCTTTAATGTCAGAGTTTGTTTATAGTCATTTTCTCTATCTCAAGAAATGAACTCAGTGGCAAAAATTGAGTATATGATCAAAATTATTTGTTTAATTAAATAAAATAATTGTTTTAAGGCAAATCCTTAGCAAAGTAAGAGGCTGAATATCTTTGTCCAGGAGATTTTGGTCTCTTAATGCCCATATTTATATGTAGCATGATGATGTGGCATGTAACTAATTATGGCATTGACATTAACACTTAATAAATGTAGCGTATCACAAAAGAAAGCGCCTTACTCTAGCTTTTCTAAAGTGAAAAAAAAACACTAAAATTAAAAAAAAAATTATTTCCTTTCTGTTATCTTGCCATATTTTTCTGACATTTTAATATTTTTCTTAAATTTTCTGTGATATGTATCATCTTTAATATTTTTAATATAATATGTATCATTTTATGTTTCATATTATCTCTATTACTGATTTCAATCTTCTCCAGGTATTAAAGATATTTCTAATTTTCAAATTTGACATTTTAAAAGTCTACTCATATAGGACACACATTAGATATAATCATATATGTGTATAGTTATAATATTCAACATCATCTAACCTGCCTATAGTCATACAAATTTCATATGAAGAGCTGGTGAATAAGTTTATATATATATATATATATATATAACTTATTAATCAAAGTATAAAAAGGAGACTTTTTAAATTGTAGATGTTGGGATCCCTGGGTGGCACAGCGGTTTGGTGCCTGCCTTTGGCCCAGGGCACGATCCTGGAGACCCGGGATCGAATCCCACGTTGGGCTCCTGGTGCATGGAACCTCCTTCTCCCTCTGCCTGTGTCTCTGCCTCTCTCTCTCTCTCTCTGTGACTATCATAAATAAATAAAAAATTTTAAAAAATAAATTGTAGATGTTATTAGCTTTTATTCTTTGTAATAAACTAATTCAATGAATTTTGTATTTATATTTGTACTTTTTGTGCAAGAACACACTGAGTGAACATAGCATTAATGTCATTTTAGCAGTTCAGTTATCAAAGAAATGGCCCTATAATTCTCCCAGCCTTTCTCTCATAGAACAAAGATGACTGCTGCTGCTCCAACCATTATTGTCATGTTCCAGAAAAGAAAAATATGGGTGGAAATTACACATATAAAACCTTTGAAATCTATTTCAGAAAAGTAAACTTTCATATAAATCACTAGAAGAGTTTCGTTTGTGTTTATTGTTATTGATGTACTTTTTGTTGAAACTGTTGGACACGTTATTTGAACAATGGACAATTTACTTGTAAGAAAGATTAGGAAAACCAGACTTTTTTTAAAGATTTCATTTATTTATTCATGAGAGACACAGAGAGAGGCAGACACAGGCAGAGGGAGACACAGGCTCCACGTCGGGGAGCCAGATGTGGGACTGGATACTCAAACTCCAGGATCAGGCCCTGAGCCAAAGGCAGATGCTCAACCGCTGAGCCACCCAGACATCCCAAGAACCAGATTTATAACTAGTTATATTGCTTGCACAAAAAAGAATTAGGTTTTGTAATGCAAGAATCAAAAGTGTATTGAAACAAAGTTGACATATTGCCTGTCATAAAAGTAAAAACAATAAATGAATAAACATGCTATATTGAAAAGTCTATGAAATTAAATGGTCAGACTATGTGCAGTGAATATGTTCATATAATCACTGCATGCATCTTAAACTTATACAATTATATATGCCAAGTGTATCTTAATAAAGCTCAAAAATTGAATTTTAACAAATTATACTTAATTTTCCTTGTCAGCATCAGAGTTAATAAAAAGGTAAATTTTCATCACCTCATTCATAAAAATAAGAGACGTCCCAAGATGTAAATTTATTAAATATTCTTGCCTTATCTTACTTCTCTGATAATACATTTTAACCATTTTTGTGAACTGGAAAAGTAAAGAATTTCCACCATTTCTTGATCTTCTAATTAAAAAAAAAATGATGCTAAGATGAATGTGTTGGATATATTTTTCCCTAGTAAAACTATCAAATATACTCTAATAAAAAAGATAAATTCAAACTCTACTTTTTGGCTTTTATTACCATTTACTCCACACTAATCTTGTGATACAGACTTATTAAAACAACAGTGTGATGAAAATGGCAATATCACAAACCAATAATAAGTAATGTCTTATTAAATGGCAATCAAAAGTACTATGGCAAGTCAAGATAAGTTAAGAAGCCCAAGGTAATTTCTATATTGAGAAATATTAATTATTATTCTTTCAATTATTACCCTTCTTGCAGATTTAGAAATCCAGTGTTTTGCTTACTAAAAGTTTATTTATTTTTTTTTGTAAAAAAAAAAACCTGTGTGAAATATTTATAAAACAAATGCCTTAAACAAAAATTAAGATGCATTTTATGGTCCTCAATTTTTAGTGACAACTGAGAACAAGCTAAAATGAATTATTCCCTGTGTAGGCAGAGCCACATTATTACAAACATCCATCCTCAACAATTTTTGTTTATAACTTAATTATATGAAGCTATGACTATTGAACATGAAGATTTGGACTTTCACAAGCTTAGTATCTATTGAATTGAAACCTTCTTTATTATATTTTAATATTTAAAAGTACCAATAAATCTTAAGCTTAATTTCATGGCCCTCTTAAATTTGCATAAGAGTTTTCATTAAATTGATATGTATAACCTAAAAATAACTAAAGAAAAAAATACATATAAAAAAGGAAGATTATTACTATTATTAAAACAATTAATCTAAGGAATAGAATTAGAAAGTATATATTTCCAGTAGTTCCATTTGCTATGAAAATAAAATCCATTTTTAGTTATATGATTTGGATATTTGATAATGTTTATTATGTTTTAATTAATTAGGGAAGTAAAAGGACTATATTTCAAGCTGGTGATATGGTTATATAACGAAATAGAGATCAAATACTGTTATAATTTTAGTATGTTAGCCTTAAGAACTTTTAGTATGTTAGCATTAAGAACTTTTAAAAGAATTTAGGCTATGAAAAGTCTCTTAAGCTAACGATCAAAGATTTATATTTTGTAAAGAGGTGCCTTTGAAATTATCTACTCTTCTTGCAGACTGATAAAGTTTGATTGCTGATATATTTGCTAACTTGTTTGCCAGTGTAGCTTTCTTTTCTGTAACATGTTCTTTAAGGGACTCTTCTATCAATAAGGCTAAATTTTTTTTAATATTTTTATTATATTATTTATTCATGAGAGACAGAGAGAGAGAGAGGCACAGACACAGGCAGAGGGAGAAGCAGGCTCCATGCTGGGAACCCTGCATGGGTTCTAGTGGGACTGGATCCCGGGACTCCAGGATCACACCCCGCTAAACCGCTGATCCACCCAGGGATCCCCAATAAGGCTAAATTTTCAAACAAAACTGCAGAAACTAAAATGACAGCTTGTCTTTCCATCAGGATATACCAAATAGTGCAAAGGAATTCTTTTTTACTTATTGAAAAGAGTAATTACTATCCAAATAAGAGACTTAGACTTTTTAGGCTGATTACTACACAATGATAATCTGGAAGAGAATAATAGTCTCTCTTCTGTTTAATTGGATGTCGATGACTTTGTTCTAAAATTGTGTAAGTTTACATTTTCATCCTTGATGACTAATGAAACATTAAGTTGAAATGAAATGATTTGATTTAACATTTCCACTTTTTAAAATAATTTATAGTCATTAAAACTAAATAAATCATCTTATATTTTAGCATTTATTTTTCATAGATTTATTTCATTTTTTGTTTTTAATTCTAGTAGAAATATAATGTACTCTCATTATGGGGTTTTTTTTAAATATTAATGCACAGAGCATGCCATTCACCATGTTAAAGTGACTAAGTCATTTTAGTATATTTGGAAAGTCACAATCATCAGCATTTTGTAATGATAGGAAATGATCATCAGCAGAAAAGAAAATTCAAAGTCAGTCCCAAAACGTCTTACACTTAGCCCTAGAAACCACTACTTTACCTCCTGTCTCTGTAAATTTGCCTGTTCTAAAAATTGCATATATCAGAATTGTACAATATGTGGCCTTAGGTTCTGGCTTCTTTCACTGTTTAATGTTTTCAAAGTTCATCAACATTGTAGCATATATCATTCCTTTATTGGCTGAATAACATCCCATTGTATTATTGATGACGCCATCTTTAGCATATCCAATCACAACTTTATAACATTTGCTTTTATTTTCCACTTTTTATCTGTTACCATAATGCTGCTATAAACACGTGTTTACAGGTCTTTGCATGAAATGTTTGCAATGATCTTGGTCATATATCTAGGAATGAAATTGCCTAGTTACATTCTAACCCTATATTTAACTTATTGAGGAACTTCCAAAATGTTTTTCAAGTAGATGTACCATCTTAAATACCCACCAGCAGTAGATAAGGGACTTAATTAATACACGTCTTTCTCCAAATTTGCTACTGTCTGTCTTTTTTATTATAACTTTCTTACTGTGTATAGTTAAGTTGCTTCATTGTGTTTTTGAATTGTGCTATTATTTTCTTGTCCTTGAAGAACTTCTGTTCACATTTCTTTTAGTACAAGTCTGCCATCAATGAATTCTCTCAATGTCTGCTTGTGTGAAAAAGTATTCCCTCATCACTTTTGAAGGATAATTTCCCTGGTTTTAGAATTCCAGCTTGGTGGAATTTTTTTTTTCGACTGAATGTCAAAAGTTTTATAAAATTCTTTGCCATTATTTTTCCAGTACATCTACATTGTTTCTCTCTTTTTTTTCCCCTTGGTAGCCCTAATACATTTTATTATGCCTTTTCAAATTGCACATTAATTCTTGGATATTTTGTGGTTCTGTTTTATAATTATTTTTTTTACTTTCATTTCCAGTTTAATTCCTGGCTTGGTAAGCCTATCACTGACATTCTTCTATTACCATGATTTTATTTGCTAGCATTTCCTTTGACTCTTAGAGTTTCCATGTCTCTGCTTGCATTACCTATGTACTTTCACGTGTCTCTTTTTTTCTATAGATCCTTGACATATTAATCATAGTTATTTTAATTTCCTTGTGTGATAATTACAAAAATTCAGTCATATTTGGTTCCAATCTTTGCTTTGCCTCTTCAGACTGTGCCTTTACTTGCTTTTAGCATGCCTTGTAATTATTCTTGTTAAGAACTGGACATAGTATACTAGTTAAGGGACAAGACAGTCCTTTTGTGGCTTTATGTGCATCTGGGTGGAACTTGAGCTATGATTCACATGTACTATGGCTTGTAATGTCATAGGCTTCTATTTTTTTCTAGTGCTCTCATTTTTGCCTCACCAGTTGTCTTTTTGTTTCCCTAAAAACTCCTTCTTAAATAATTTCTGCATATCACCATGTTCTTTCTGCTCTGATTAAATGCTACTGTACAGCAACTCTATTGATGTGTTAGTAAGGTGCAGAGAAAAGTGAAAGTTTGTTTCCCTATCTTATGATTAAATATCAGTCTTTTAATGGGCCTATGTTCCTAGACTGTGACCTTCACAAAGATTCCTTAGCTTCCTCTCCCCCTTGGTGAAACAGATGTCTAATGAATGTTGAAATTCGGTTACTCTCCTTTCTTCAAGTTGGATAAAACTGTGGTAAATTATTTTCTTCTGTCAAGATTGCCTCTCCGTGGAAAGAGCTCTGGGTGCATTTCCCCTTGGTCACATAGCCCCTTCTCCTGTCACACAGTTACATATCTCCTTCTCCTGAGGGTTTTTCTTGACTCATCAGTGTGAGAAGTCAGTGGAGTTCCTGGAAGTAAAAGCAACAAAATTATAAGTATGTCACAACTTTGCAGCCCCCTAGCTGTCACTAACTCTAATGCTAGTCAACACTGAGCCTCCAGCAATGCCTAAAGTTACTATTTAGGTGTTTCTGTTCTTTGTGACTCCAGCTGTTCTGTCCCAGGTAAACTGGCATTACTTGTAATCCTCTGTTTGCAACTGTCTTCTAGTTTGGGGGATGGCAGTATGCTCTGCAAACTCAATTTTTGAGAAATATTAAAAAATTCATTGATTTCCAGTTTTTATCTGCTGTAGTTGTTGTGGTTGTAAGGGTAGTTTTAGTTTAAAAAAAAAAAACAGTTAAAAAAGCTAAAGAAGTGTCAATTTGTAGGCAAGTTTTGTGAAGCATACTTAGTGTAAAGGATGAAAATAAAGTGTTTACCTTGAAATTTCTTATTTTTCTTTAGTATTATCATTGGGGAAGACAGGACGAATGTCATTTGTCATAATACATTTTATTCATTAATTGAAAAATGCATTTTGAATATTAAATTTAAATATTTATATGCAGAAGCATGATGGTAGCGAAGATTGTAAAACTAATGATAAAATATAAAAAAGTTTTCAAAAAAAAAAAAAAAAAAAAAAAAAAAAAAAAGTTTTCATTTGTTTAGCTTTCTTGCTTTGCTTTAATTTAACCGTGCCTATGATTTCATAAGAGTGACAACACATATGACATTTTCTTCTGTTTGTGATGAATCAGTAAAATCTAGAGATTTTATTTGTGATAATATAAACCATATAAATAAAGCATAAATATTAAGTGTCCAGACTTGTTTCAAATAGAATATTTTTTTTGAGTAATGACCATTTTAAAGTCCCTAAAATTATAATTTAATTATCATTTCTTTACGTATTTAGCTTGTCTACCAGTATCTCTGTCTCTGTCTCTGTCTCTGTCTCTCTCTCCCTCTATTTGCCATTTTGTTGTCAATTAAAAAAAATAGGCATATTCAGGAATATGATTGATAACTGGACTAGGAATTATCTCATTACATCTGACATTATAGATCCTGCAGATAGTTGAAAATTATAGTTTCTTATATTCCAATTCTTCTGTTTCCTTAATATTAGATATATTCAGAAATATAGAGAAAAAAATCATTTTTATATTAAAGGGCATACTTTATGTTAATCTCTCACTCTCCTGAAAGAGGCAACCTGGAAATAATTCTGTTTTACAGAAAGAAGAAAGGATATAAACAAGTTATGAATACTACACGACCATCAATCAAACTTCTGTAGTATACAATGATGGTCTGATTTAATATGAAATTAAGAGCATATAATTTTGTAAAATAATTTTACCATGAAACTGAGCAAATATGATTTATATTTATTTTCTAGGAACTCCTAGACATAAAATAAACTGCTATGATTTTTTTTTTTTTTTTTTGCAAATTTTCTAATACTGTAACATGCTAAGTAGGTCATGGGCTGCCTATAACTCACATTTTGTATTTTAATGCCATGATAATACGCTAGCAGTCTAAATTTTTTAGGAGCTCAAAAGGATTAGCTTTACTAAAAAATAAATAAATAAATAAATAAATAAATAAATAAATAAATAAATAAATCTAAAACAGGGATGCTGGAGTGGTTCAATAGTTGAGCATCTGCCTTTAGTTTAGGGCATGATCCATGACGGAGACCTGGGATCAAGTCTCACATTGGGCTCCCTGCAGGAAGCCTGCTTCTCTCTCTGCCTATGTCTCTGCCTTTTTCCCTGTGTCTCTCATGAATGAATGAATGAATGAATGAATGAATAATAAATGAATAAATAAATAAATATATATATATATCTTAAAGAAAAGAAAACATGTAAAACAGAAAAGAAAGGGTAGCATTAAGTAACCTTTTCTATCTATGCTAGACATGTTTTGTTTAGGACATTTGACACTATTATTTTTGTTGGTTGCTGATTGAAAATACTGTATATAGTACAGAATCAAAAATTTAACTAAAGAATATGAAATTTCTTTTTTTACTTAAAATACAAATTTAAGACATTTTACTTAAAGTTCACACGTTCACATGTTCCCTTTTTTTTTTTATTGGAGTCAATATGCCACATATAGCATAACACCCAGTGTTCATCCTGTCCGGTGCCCCCCTCAGTGCCCATCACCCAGTCACCCCAACAGCCAACCACCTCCCTTTCCACCACCCCTTGTTCATTTCCCAGAGTTAGGAGTCTCTCATGTTCTGTCACCCTCACAGATATTTCCCACTCATTTTCTCTCCTTTCCCCTTTAATCCCTTTCACTATTTTTTATATTCCCCAAATGAATTAGACCATATAATGTTTGTCCTTCTCCGATTGACTTATTTCACTCAGCATTATAACCTCCAGTTCCATCCACCTTGATGCAAATTGTGGGTATTTGTTGTTTCTAATGGGTGAGTAATATTCCATTGTATACATAGACTGCATCTTCTGTTTTTTTTTTTTTTTAATTTTTATTTATTTATTTATGATAGTCACAGAGAGAGAGAGAGAGGCAGAGGGAGAAGCAGGCTCCATGCACCGGGAGCCTGACGTGGGATTCGATCCCGGGTCTCCAGGATCGTGCCCTGGGCCAAAGGCAGGCGCCAAACCACTGCGCCACCCAGGGATCCCCTTTATCCATTCATCTTTCGATGGACACTGAGGCTCCTCCCACAGTTTGGCTATTGTGGACATTGCTGCTAGAAACATTGGGGTGCAGGTGTCCTGTCGTTTCACTGCATCTGTATCTTTGGGGTAAATCCCCAGTAGTACAATTGTTGGGCCATAGGAGAGTGCTATTTTTAACTCTTTGAGGAACCTCCACACAGGTTTCCAGAGTGGCTGTACCAGTTCACATTCTCACCATCAGAGCAAGAGGGTTCCCCTTTCTCTGCATCCTCTCCAACATTTGTTGTTTCCTGTCTTGTTAATTTTCCCCATTCTCACTGGTGTGAGGTGGTATCTCATTGTGGTATTGATTTGTATTTCCCTGATGGCAAGTGATGCGGAGCATTTTCTCATGTGCATGTTGGCCATGTCTATGTCTTCCTCTGTGAAATTTCTGTCGATGTCTTTTGCCCATTTCATGATTGGATTGTTGGTTTCTTTGTTGTTGAGTTTAATAAGTTCTTTATAGATCTTGGATACTAGCCCTTTATCTGATAGGTCATTTGCAAATATCTTCTCCCATTCTGTAGGTTGTCTTTGAGTTTTGTTGACTGTTTCTTTTGCTGTGCAGAAGCTTTTTATCTTGATTAAGTCCCAATAGTTCATTTTTGCTTTTGTTTCCTTTGCCTTCATACATGTGTCTTGTAAGAAGTTGCTGTGGCCAAGTTCAAACAGGGTGTTGCCTGTGTTCTCCTCTAGGATTTTGATGGATTCTGTCTCACATTTAGATCTTTCATCCATTTTGAGTTTATCTTTGTGTATGGTGAAAGAGAGTGGTCTAGTTTCATTCTTCTGCATGTGGATGTTCAATTTTCCCAGCACCATTTATTGAAGAGGCTGTCCTTTTTTCAGTGGATAGTCTTTCCTGCTTTGTTGAATATTAGTTGAGGCCCCATTTCTGGGTTCTCTATTCTATTCCATTGATCTATGTGTCTCTTTTTTACTAGTACCACACTGTCTTGATGACCACAGCTTTATAGTACAACCTGAAATCTGGCATTATGATGCCCCTGGCTCTGGTTTCATTTTTCAATATTCCCCTGGCTATTCGGGGTATTTTCTTTTTTTTTTTTTTCTGGGTCTTTTCTGATTCCACGCAACTCTTAAAATGATTTGTTCCAACACAGTGAAGAAAGTCCATGGTATTTTGATAGTTACATGTGATAGCAATGTGTTAATTGCTCTGGGTAGCATTGACATTTTCCCAATGTTGATTCTTCCAATCTATGAGCATGGAATATTTTTCCATCTCTTTGTGTCTTCCTCAATTTCTTTGAGAAGTGTTCTGTAGTTTTTAGAGTATAGATCCTTTACCTATTTGGTTAGGTTTATTCCTAGGTATCTTATGCTTTTGGGTGCAATTATAAGTGGGATTGACTCCTTAATTTCTCTTTCTTCAGTCTCATTGTTTGTGTATAGAAATGCCACTGATTTCTGGGCATTGATTTTGTATCCTGCCATGCTGCCAAATTGCTGTATGAGTTCTAGCAATCTTGGAGTGAAGTCTATTGGTTCTTTTACATACAGTATAATGCCATCTGCAAAGAGGGAGAGTTTGACTACTTCTTTGCCAATTTGAATGCCTTTTATTTCTTTTTGTTGCCTGATTGCTGAGACTAGGACTTCTAGTACTATGTTGAATAGAGTGGACATCCCTGTCTTGTTCCTGATGATAGGGGAAAGGCTCCTAATGTTTACCCATTGAGAATGATATTTGCTGTGGGCTTTTTGTAGATGGCTTTTAAGATTCTGAGGAATTTTCCCTCTATCCCTACACTCTGAAGAGTTTTGATCAGGAATGGATGTGTATTTTGTCAAATGCTTTCTCTGCATCTATTGAGAGGATCATATGGTTCTTGTTTTTTCCCTTGTTGATATGATCTATCACATTGATTGCTTTATGAGTGTGGAACCAACCTTACATCCCAAGGATAAATCCTACTTGGTCATGGTGATTAATCTTCTTAATGTACTGTTGGATCCTATTGGCTAGTATCTTGTTGAGAATTTTTGCATCCATGTTCATCAGGGATATTGGTCTATAATTCTTTTTGGTGGGGTCTTTGTCTGGTTTGGAATTAAGATGATGCTGGCCTCATAGAACAAGTTTGGAAGTATTCCATCTCTTTCTATCTTTCAGAACAGCTTTAGTAGAATATGTATCGTTTCTTCTTGAAAAGTTGATAGAATTCCCCTGGGAAGCCATCTGGCCCTGGACTTTTGTGTCTTGGGAGGTTTTTGATGACTGCTTCAATTTCCTCCCTGGTTATTGTTCTGTTCAGGTTTTCTATTTCTTCCTGTTCCAGGTTTGGTAGTTTGTGGTTATCCAGAAATCCGCTCATTTCTTCTAGATTGCCTCATTTATTGGCATATAGCTGTTCATAATATGTTTTTAAAATCGTTTGTATTTCCTTGGTATTAGTGGTGATCTCTCCTTTTTCATTAGTGATTTTATTAATTAAAGTCTTTTCTCTTTTGTTTTTAATAAGGCTGGCTCATGGTTTATCTATCTTATTAATTCTTTCAAAGAACCAACTCCTGGTTGTGTTGATCTGCTCCACAGTTCTGGTCTCTATTTCATTGAGCTCTGCTTGAATCTTTATTAACTCTCTGCTTCTGCTTGGTGTAGGTTTTATATGCTGTTCTTTCTCTAGTTCCTTTAGGTGCCAGGTTTGCTTGTGTATATGAGTTGTTTCCAGTTTTTTGAGTGATGCTTGTATTGCAATGTATTTCCTCTCAGGACAGCTTTTGCTGTATCCCAAAGATTTTGAACGGTTGTACCTTCATTTTCATTAGTTTCCATGAATCTTTTTAATTTTTCTCTAATTTCCTGGTTGACCCTTTCATCTTTTAGCAGGATGCTCTTTAACTTCCACACATTTGAGTTTCTCCAAATTTCTTCTTGTGATTGAGTTCAAGTTTCAAAGCATTATGGTCTGAAAATATGCATGGGACAATCCCAATCTTTTGGTATCTATTAAGACCTGATTTGTGACCCAGTATGTGGTCTATTCTGGAAAAAGTTCCATGTGCACTTGAGAAGAATATGTATTTAGTTGTGTTTGGATGTAAAGGTCTGTAAATACCTGTGAAATCCATCTGGTCCAGTGAATCTTTTTTTTTTTTTTTTTTTTTTTTTTTTGGTCCAGTGCATCATTTAAAGCTCTTGTTTCTTTGGAGATGTTGTGCTTAGAAGATCTGTCAATTACAGAAAGAGTCGTGTTGAAGTCCCAGTGTAAGTGTATTATTATCTAAGTATGTTTTAACTTTGGTTATTAATTGATTGATATGCTTGGCAGCTCCCACATTAGGGGCATAAATATTCATGATTGTTAGGTCCTCTTGTTGGACAGATCCTTTAAGTAGGATATAGTGTCCCTCTTCATCTCTTACTACAGTCTTTGGGATAACTTTAATTTATCTGACATGAGGATTTCTACCTCAGCTTTCTTTTGAGGACCATTTGAGAGTAAATGGTTCTCCAACCTTTTATTTTCAGGCTGGAGGTGTCCTTAGGTCTAAAATAAGTCTCTTGTAGACAGCAAATAGATGGGTCTTGCTTTTTTTATCCAGTCTGAAATCTTTGATGGGATCATTTAGCCCATTCACATTCAGAGTTACTATGAAAGATATGAGTTTAGTGTCATCATAATACCTATTCAGGCCCTGTTTTTGTGGATTGTTTCCTTGGACTTCCTCTTTCTTTTACAGAATCCCCCTTAATATTTCTTGCAGAGCTGGTTTGGAGGTCACATATTCTTTCAGTTTCTGCCTATCTTGGAAGCTCTTTATCTCTCCTTCTATTCTGAATGAGAGCCTTGCTGTATAGAGTATTGCTGGCTGCATGTTCTTCTCATTTAGGACTCTGAATATATCCTGCCAGTCTTTCTGGGCTGCCAGGTCTCTGTGTAGAGGTCTGCTGTTAATCTAATATTTCTCCCTATAAAAGTCAGAGATTTCTTGTCTCTTGCTGCTTTAAGGACTTTCTCTTTCTCTTTGGAATTTGCAAGTTTCGCTATGAAATGTCAAGGTGTTGAATGGTTTCTATTGATTTTAGGGGGGATCTCTATCTCCTGGATCTGAATGCTTGTTTACCTCCCCAAGTAGGGAAGTTCTCAGCTATGATTTGTTCAAATACACTTTCTGGCCCTCTCTCCCTTTCAGTGCCCTCTGGAACCCCAATTAAACATAGATTTTTCCTTCTGAGTCTGTCATTTATTCCCCTTAACCTTTCCTCATGGTCTTTTAATTGTTTTTCTCTTTATTCCTCAGCTTCCTTCCTTGCCATCAACTTGTCTTCTATGTCACTCACTCGTTCTTCTACCTCATGAACACTCATCATTAGGACCTCCAGTTTGGATTGCATCTCATTTAATTGATTTTTTAATTTTGGCCTGATTAGATATAAATTCTCCAGTCATGAAGTCTCTTGAATCCTTTATGCTTTTTTCCAGAGCCACCAGTAGCTTTATAATTGTGCTTCTGAATTGTTTTTCTGACATCGAATTGTAATCCAAATTCTGTAACTCTGTGGCAGAGAGTACTGTTTCTGATTCTTTCTTTTTTGGTGAGTTCTTCTCTCTAGTCATTTTGCTCAGTGCAGAGTGGCTAAAAACAAGTTGTGTTGAGAAAAGGAAGAAAAAAAAAAAACAGACAAAGAAACAAAAACAAAACAAAACAAAAAAAGCAAGGCAGGGTATCCTCTGCTTCTATATACTATAAATCCCTCGATTTCCCCTGGAATTTTCCAGCACTGCTTGGTCAAGAACTTGCTCTTCCCCTGTCCTTCCAGCTGGTCTTCTGGGGGAGAGGCCTGCTGTGTTGACTCTCAGGTGTGTGCACCTGGGGGAGCTGCCCCACCCCTCACCAGGTGCTGGGCTCAGTGGGAGCTGTTTACCCTGTGAGGCCTCTGTTCCCTGGCGGCCCCACTCTGTCCCAGGCACAGGGTGACACCAGGAGGAACAACCCCATTGGCCAGCTCTCCAGTCCTGGAGTCAGCCCCAGCAGTAACTATCGCAGTCTCCCGGTCCACAGGGACCTGATGCTCCGGGGGTGGGGGGCACTGATCTGCACAGCTTGGGGCTCCCAGGAGCAGGAGAGTCCTCACTGTCCTGTGTCCTCCCTGCGTCTGCCCATCCCGAGGGGAGCACAGGATCTTGGCTGTGTCCCCCAGCCCCTGGGATCTGGGGCCTGTGCTGCTGGAATTGCTGCTGGAACCGCAGCCTGAGCTTCTCCCGAGGCCCCCCGCCCCCCGGGCATGCTCCAGCCCTTTACCCGCTGGGCCCACGGTGTGTGGCGCTCTCCCCAGGTGCCCTTCCTCTGTTAGTGACCCCGGGAACCTGGGGGCTCCCCTGCCCCTCCCTGGGATCCTGCCCGAATTCCCTGTGAGCCTCCTTCCCTCCAGGAAGAATCCGGCGTGGATTTTTAAAGTTCCTGTTTCTTCGGGACTGGGCTTTCCCATCCCTGAGGCTCTTGCCGCCCCCCTTAGCCTGGCTCCTCGGGGGGGGCCCTCCCCCACCTTATATTTATTTATTTATTTATTTATTTATTTATTTATTTATTTATTTTCTGTCTTCCTACCTTGTTAGAAGCGTAAACTCTTCTCTCTGTACCATTCCAGCTGTTCTCTCTTTAAATCTCCGGCTGAATTCATAGGTTTTAGGATGATTTGAAAGTTATCTAGGTAAGTGGTGGCGAGAGGACACTTGGGGACCCTACTCTTTCGCCATCTTGCCCCGCCCCCCCAAAAAAACCTTTTTTTTTTTTTTTAATGCATTTTATAACTGGCTTTTATCAGTCTTTTTTTTAAGGTTTTATTTTTTTATTCATGAGAGACACAGAGAAGAGGCAGAGACATAGGCAGAGGAGCAGGCTCCCTGCGAGAAGCCTCATGTAGGACTCCATCCCAGGACCCCGAGATTACACCTTAAGCCGAAGCTCAACCATTGAGCCACCCAGGTGTCCTTATCATGTCTTTTTTTTAAGCTTTAATTTTAATTTTAATTGCAGTTAGTTAATATATAGTATTATAATTTCAAAGGTAGAATATAGTGATTTAACAATTCCATACATCACCAGGCGCTTATTATGACAAGCGTACTCCCTAATTCCCAACACCTATTTTAACACATCTCTACTTTCCTTCTGGTAGCCATCAGTTTGTTGTCTATAATTAAGAGTTTGTTTCCTGATTTCTCGCTCTTTCTCTCTTTTTTTTTTCCTCCCGGCTCATTTATTTTGTTTCTTAAATGCCACATATAAGTGAAATCATATGGTATTTGTCTTTCTCTGACTGACTTATTTCACTTAACATTATAGTCTCTAGCTCCATCCATATCATTGAAGATAGCAAGATGTTATTCTTTTTTATCACTGAATAATATACATTATACACACACACACACACACACACACACACCCAACTCTTCTTTATCCATGCATCAGTGGATGGACACTTGGGCTGCTTCCATAATTTGGCCATTATAAATAATGATGCTATAAACATAAGGGTGCACATATCCTTAGAATTGGTCTTTTTTAAATTCTTTGGGTAAATACTCCATAGTGTGTTAGATCTTAGAGTAGTTCTATTTCTAATTTTTTGAAGAACCTCCATACTGTTTTCCACAGTGGCTGCACCACTTTACATTCCTACAAAGTGTGAGAGAAGGTTTCTTTTTCTCCACATTCTTATCAACACCTGTTGTTTCTTGTGTTTTTTATTTTAGCCACTGGAACAGGTGTGACATGATATCTCATTGCAGTTTTGATTTGCATTTCCCTGATGGTGATGATAAATATCATTTCACGTGTTTGTTGGCCATTTGTATGTTTTTTTTTTTCTTGGAGAAGTGTCTGTTTATGTCTTCTGTCCATTTATTAACTGCATTATTTGGATTTTTGGGGTGTTGAGTTTAGTAAGTTCTTTATATATTTTGGATACTGTTTATCGAATATGTCCTCTGCAAATATCTTCTTCCATTCTGTAGGTTTCCTTTTAGTTTGTTGATTGTTTCCTTCACATGCAGAAGCTTTTTATTTTGATGTAGTCTCAATTTTTTGCTCTCAATTTTTATTTTACTTTTGCTTTATTTTTGTTACTTCAGGAGATATATCTAGAAAAAAGTTGCTATGATTGATGTTAAAGAGGTTACTACCTGTGTTCTCTTCTAGGATTTTTATAGTTTCAGGTCTCACATTTATGTCTTTCATCCATTTTTAATTTATTTTTGTGTGTGGTGTAAGAAAGTGGTCCAGTTTCATTTTAGCATGTTTCTGTCCAGTTTTCCCAAGACCATTTGTTGAAGAGACTGTTTTGTTTTGTTTTCCATTGGATATTCTTTCCTACTTTTTGAAGTTATAATTGACCATGTAGTTGTGGGTTCATTTCTGGGTTTTTTATTCTGTTCTATTGATCTATGCCTGTTTTTGTGCCAGTACCATATTGTTTTGATTTCTACAGGTAATGTCTGGAATTATGATGACTCCAACTTTGCTTTTCTTTTTCAATATTGCTTTGGCTATTCGTGGTCTTTTGTGGTTATATACAAATTTTAGGATTATTCTAGTTATGTGAAAAATGTTGGTATTTTGATAGGCATTGCATTAAATCTATAGATTGCTTTGGGTAACAGAGACAATATAACAATATTTGTCCTTTGAATCCATGAGGACAAATGGAGAAATGGAATGTCTTTCCATTTCTTTGTGTCATCTTCAATTTCTTTCATCAGTGTTTTATACTTTTCACTGTATAGGCCATTCAATTCTATGGTTATATTAATACCTAGCTATCATTATTTTTGGTATGGTTATAAATGGGATTGTTTTCCTAATTTCTTTTTCTGGTGCTTCATTATTAGTATATGGAAATGCATCAAATTTCTCTACCTTGATTTTGTATCCTGCAACATTACTGAATTCATTTATCAGCTCTGGCAGTTTTTTGATGTTCTGTAGGGCTTTCTATATATAGTACATGTCATCTGTAAAGAGTGAAAGTTTTACTTCTTCCTTGCCAATTTGGATGCCTTTTATTTCTTTTTGCAGTCTGATTGCTGTGGCTAGGACTTCCAATATTATGTTGAATAAAAGAGGCAAGAGGGGGATCCCTGGGTGGCGCAGCATTTTAGCACCTGCCTTTGGCCCGGGGCGCGATCCTGGAGATCCGGGATTGAATCCCATGTCGGGCTCCCAGTGCATGGAGCCTGCTTCTCCCTCTGTGTCTCTGCCTCTCTCTCTCTATGTGACTATCATAAATAAATAAAAATTTTTAAAAAAAAGTAGTAAAAGTAGGCATCCTTGTCTTGTTCCTGACCTTATGGGAAATCATATTTTTTCACCATTTAGAATGATATTGGCTGTGGGTTTTTCATATACCAACTTTATTATGTTGAGGTATGTTCCCTCTACACCTACTTGGATGAGGGTTTTTTTTTTTTTATCATGAGTGGATGTTGTACCTTGCCAAATGCTTTTTCTGCATCAACTGAAATGATCATATGGTTCTTATTCTTTCTCTTAGGGCTGGGATGTATCACATTGATTGATTTGTGAATATCAAACCACACTTGCAGCCAGGAATAAATTCCAATTGATATTGGTGTATGATTTTTTTTAATGTATTGTAGAATTCATTTTTCTAGTATTTTATTGAGGATTTTTGCATCTGCATTTATTAGGGATATTAGCCTCTCCTTTTTCTTTTTTTTTTCTCCTGTGGCATCTTCATATGTTTTTGGTATTAAGATAATGCTGACCTCTGAAAAAAAAAAATAAAAAAAAAATGCTGACCTCTGGAATGAATTTGGAAGTTTACTTCCTCTTCTATTTTCTTTCTTTCTTTCTTTTTTTTTTTTTTTTTTTTTTTTGGAATAGTTTTAGAAGAACAGGTATTAACTCTTTAAATGTTTGGTAAAATTCATCTGTGAAGCCATCTGGTTGTAGACTTTTGTTCAGAGTTTTTATATTAAATTTCTTTGCTTGTAATTGGTCTGTTCAAATTATCTATTTCTTCCTGTTTCAGTCTTGGGAGGTTATATGTTTCTAGAACTTTATTTATTTCTTCTAAGCTGTTCAATTTGTTGGCATATAGTTGATCATAATATTCTCTTATAATTGTATTTCTATGGTGGTATTTGTTATTTTGTTATTTCTCCTCTCATTTATGGTTTTATTTATGTCCGTCTTTTCTCTCTCTCTCTCTCTCTCTCTCTCTCTCTCTCTCTTTCTCTCTCTTTTCTTTTTTTAATAAGTCTGGATAGAGGTTTATCAATTTTATTGTTTTTTCAAAGAACTAGCTCCTGGTTTCATTGATTTGTTCTTTTGTTTGTTTGTTTATTTCTATATCATTTATTTCTGCTCTAATCTTTATTATTTCTTTTCTTCTTCTTCTGGTTTTAGGTTTTGTTTCTTATGCTTATTTTGCCTCCTAGCTCCTTTAGGTGTGAGGCTAGATTGCTTTTTTCTTGCTTCTTGAGGTAGGCCTTGTATTGCCATATACTTCTCCCTTAGAACTGCTTTTGATGTGTCCCAAAAATTTTGGACTGTTGTATTTTCATTTTCATTTGTTTCCATATACTTTTTGATTTCTTCTTTGATATTCTGGTTGACCTATTAATCATTTAGTAGCATGTTTAATCTCTATGTACTTGTGGTCTTTCCAGGTTTTTTCTGGTAATTGACTTCTAGTTTCATAGCATTGCGGTCAGAAAATTTTAATGGTATGACTTCAACCTTCTTGGATTTGTTGAGCCTAGTTTTGTGGCTAATGTGTGATCTATTCTGGAGAATATTCTGTGTGCACTTGAAAAGAATGTGTATTCTACTGTTTTAGGATGGAATTTTCTGAATATGTCTCTTAAGTCCATCTGTTCCAATGTGTCATTGAAGGCCATTGTTTCCTTGTGGATTTTGTTTCAATGATCTATCCATTCATATAAGGGGGTGTTAAAGGCCTTTATTATTATATCATTATTGATTAATTCCTTTAGTTTGTTTTTAACAGTTCTCCATATTTGGGTTCTCCTTTTTTGGGTGCACAATTTTTTTTAAAGTTTTTATTTATTTATTCATGAGAGACACACACAGAAAGAGTCAGAGACACAGGCAGAGGGAGAAGCCAGCTCTGTGCAAGGAACCCGATGTGGGATTCTATCCTGCCTTCAGGGTTGAAGGCAGACGCTCAACCACTGAGCCACCAGGCATCCCAGGGTGCACAAATATTTATGATTGTTACATCTTCTTGTTGGATGTCCCCTTTATTATTTTATATAGTCTTCTTTAAATAAGGTCTGTTTTGTCCAATGTAAGTATTGGTGCCCTGGCTTTCTTTGGACATCTCATTTGCATGAGAGATGTTTCTCCATCACCTCACTCTTTTCTTCATTTTTTTAAATAAAGATTTTATTTATTTATTCATGAGAGATACACAGAGAGGCAGAGACATAGGCAGAGGGAGGAGAAGCAGGCTCCGTGCAAGGAGCCCAATGTGGGATTCGATCCCAGGAATCCGGGATCAGGCCCTGAGCCAAAGGCAGACCCCCAACTGCTGAGCCACCCAGGCATCTTGTCATCACCTCTCTTTCAATTGGAAGGTATCTTTAAGTATAAATTAAGTCTTTTGTAGGCTGCATATAAATGGGTCTTGATTTCTTATCCATTCTATCCCCTATTTCTTTCACTGGAATGGTTAGTCTATTTACATTCAATTATTAATTATTGATAGATATGTCCTTTGTCATTATACTATTTGTTTTGTGGTTGTTTCTGAAGGTTTTCTCCAAATTTTTCTGGTCTTTCATGTTTTGATGATTTTCTTTAGTGATATATTTGATTTCTTCCTCTTTATTCTTTGGGTATTTATTAGTGGTTTTTGATATATGGTTACTATTAAGTTTGTGTTACTATTAACCTCTTTTGCATAGAACAATCTATAATAAGTTAATTGTTGTTTAAGTTGGAACCCATTCTTTTCTCTTCCACTCCTCATGTCTATTAATATGTTATTATATCTTTTTTGTGTGTGAGATCTTTGACTATTTACATAAATATTCATTTTTATACTACCACTTTTGGCCTCCTTTTGACTCTGGTCATAGAGTTCCTTTTAATATTTCTTACAACACTAGTTTAGTGGTCATGAACTCCTTTGGTTTTTGTTTGTCGGAAACTCTTTATCTCTCCTCTTCTGAATGATAGCCTTGCTGGATAGAGCTTACTTGGATGCAGATTTTTCCCATTCAGCACATTCAATATATTTTGCCACTCTTTTCTGGCTTGTTAAGTTTCTAAAATATCTCCTGCTACTGTATTCTTTTTTTCTTATTGCTTTTAGCTTTGTTTTTCTTTATCTTTATATTTTACCAATTTAATTAAAATATGCATTGGTGTGGGTCTGCTTTTGTTGATTCTGATGGGAATCCTCTGTGCCTCCTGGGTCTGGATATCCCTTTCTTTTCTCAGATTGGGGAAGTTTTCAGCTTGTATTTATTCACATAAATTTTCTGCTCCCTCATCATCTTCTGGGACTGCTAAAATATGAATGCTATTATGTTTGATGGGGTCTTTGTGTTCCCTAAGTTATCTGCACTGGCTCGCTGCCTCTTTTGGGCGGTGCTTCCTCTATGTGGTGTTAGTGGGATCTAGGCAGGCCATTTCTGAGGGGGTGCACCTGCCAGGGAATTTGGATGAAAGGTAAAATTTGCATTGAGCAACTTGCCCTATGTCTGGTCCTATAAAGCACTACAGTGGCTATGCATGGGGGCAGCCAGGGACATGACGATAAGCTTGGCATGTAGCTAGGCCCAGTAACTGGTGCTGCTTGATAGATGGGTGCTGCATAGTAGCCGGGCATTGCTGGACATGATGTGAAGCAGCAGCTGTGTACTCATCTGCTGGGTGTGACCTGCATAAGGCTTTAATAAAATTTTCCCAAGTCCAATGGCAAGGCTAGCAGGCTTGGAGTTGGGAGTCCTCAGGAGAACTCGTGGGCATGGCATACTGCTAGCAAATTAGGTAGCAAGTGTCTGTGCAGGGCTGTCTCTAGCAGGTGGCTCTGTATTTGTGCTAGGGGTGGGGGCGGGCAGGGGGAGGAACATGGCACATGTTAGCTCCCTCATTTTTGGAGAAGTCCCCCAACACACTCCGAAATAAGTATGAACAGATCTTTCTTCCATTTGCTTCCAGCGTTTTGTGAGTTGCCATTTTTATGTTGCCTCTCTATGCAGACTGTTTTATTTTTAAGGATAATGACCCAGCTATCACTGGCCTTCCAGGCTAGCCCAGTATTGAATAAGCTGGGTTTTAAAGTTCTCAGTTCCAGGTCTCTCTGATTTTATAAACTCATGGAATTCACCCCCTCTGATTTTTAAAGTCAAACGTTTTGGGTGTTGGTTTCCCTGTATATCTCCCTGGCTTGATGGTCCATCTCTCTCCCTCTCTGCATATGCAGCTCCTTCCCTCCTGTGGGCCTCCTCCCTCTGCCTTCCAGACTTTCTTCACCTTTCATATGCAGCTTCTTCTCTATATTTAGTTGTGGAGTTTGTTCTGCCACTCTAGGTTGGTCTCCAGTATATTGACTTGGAGATGGATGATATCTAGTTTTAAATATGGCATGGGGTAAGTTCTGAATCTTCCTACTCTACCATCTTCCTAAGCTCCTTTTTATCATATTTTTCCAAATTAGATATTATTTTTTCCAGAAATACACTGTTACTCATATTAATATTTTGTAAATAAAATAAGTATAACTGTATTAAATAATATTAGAATAAAATACCAATGGTTCTTGATAAGCACACATATCATTTGATAGATGCATAAGTACATATATAGAAATATATATCAATATGCTAGATATTTTCTTATTAATCATGAGTACTTAGCAGGCTTTAAAGTAGTTAGAATTTACATAGTTCATCTACTGATTTTGTGCAAAGTCTAAATGGAATGTAAAGAACACTTATTTAGTAAGTCACATATTGAGCTGCTATAATTTTGTTTAACTTACTGGAAACAGTAAAACTCTTGGCATTACTACACATACAGCAAACACATAAGTATATGAATATGCATGTAAAGTAGGCAGCAAATAGGGTTTATCTAAACAGATAAGACAAGGATTTCTGCAACCAATAAAAATCAGAAGAGCTCCCAGATAAGAAAAAGTGATAAATACTACAGCATCATATTTAGGACAATAAAAGCTAATAATTTTAGAAGGAGGGATTTTCCTTCTTTCCTCAAATTTTCCAAGATATATTAAGTTAAAATTAAGGCATGTAATAAAATGATTACATTTAATACACTTATGAAAAACATAAATGTGGTTACCTTTCTAAAGAGGGTGATGTGAATAGATAACAGTGAGAACAATACACTTTGCTATATATGTTTTCATTTTTTCACCTTGTGATTGTATTAACTATTCAAACTATATTTTGTTATTGGAGCCCTTTTGTATGAGCTATTTTGTGAGCTTGTGAACTAATATGTGAGCTTGTGACAATCTTTTTCAAGTGAACATTTCTTTTTATTTATACTTTTATGTACTATTATATTTCCGTAGACATTTCACAGTAAGAAGCACTATAAATGAATATAGTTTGTTTTAAATAAATAAAAATACAATTTTTCTCCTGGGTAAAGATTTCTACTGGGTCATTTTATAGGAATAGAAAATGAAATCAGATTTCTTATAAAATAACCATAGTTTGGTTTGATAATCATGATTAAATTAATCTCATGAAGATGTGTAGTCATATAAGAGCTCTTTCATAATTTTAGTGTCAGTTACTCTTAACTAAAGTTAAAAAAACATTAAAAAATGAAAAATCAAAAATAATTTCTTATCTACATCTTTGTTAATGTTCCATGATAATTTGGCAGCTATATTCACACAAAATAATTAACCACATCATCAAAAAAGATCTTTTGTAATAAAATGAATTTCTTTCCAAGCTTGCTAAATTTAAATATATTGACACTTTCATAGCTAAATATGTCAAAAAAGCAAAATTAAGACATTTCATTCAGAGTTCAAGGTGGCAGTTTGATATATGCTATCAAATGGTAAGAGAATAATTAAACGATGTGGCATCTCTCCTTATCATAATCACAGTTGTCCATGCACTCTCTATTTAATTCTGAAAAGCTAAACTGAACTTATTTTTAAAATAATTATAATAAAACTAGACTTTATGAATCAAAGATTTACTCTGATAATAGAATAAGTAGATTTGGTGGAACTTAATTCTTCCTGAGTTTATTTCAGCAATTTGAATAATTTAGAATTCCACAGTATGGGAGAACAGGTTCAGGGCACTCCTGGGACATTCAGATAAAACCTATTGAAACAGCTAAATTTCCTGCATTAGTGGATACAGCTGGCTGTTAAGACAGGAAAGACTTTTGAATTGGTCCAATGTACATCATTTCTTATGTATGAGGAAATTGAGGAATGGGATGAAATATATCACATCAAAAATTTGACTTCGTCCTTGGTTTTTATTTATTTACTTTGTAATACATATATTCTTCAGGTTTTTAAAAGTGAAAAATAATAATTCAAAGAGAAAAAAATAAAAATAAACAAAACAAAAACCAAAGAGTAAAAAAGACAATAGTGTTTAGGAAACTTAGACACATTTCTCTGGAAAGGGATATTCCATATAAAATGATTAAATACTCACTAATCCTGCTCAGTTTTTTATCATAATTAAAACCTAAGTTATGGCTTAATAAAATTGCAGTAATGCAGGGAACACATAATAAAACTAGTGAAAACTTATGGAAGAACAGAATTTTCAATGAGGAAAATTCCACTATTATGAGTTGTAAATTTTACTTTGCTACTATGTAGAAAATATTCATGATATAAACATTCAATATTCATGATATATTCATGATATCAACCTTTTTAAAAAGGTAGTGAAATGCCATGGACTATTGCTCCAATTTCATCTAAATACAAACTAGGTCTACCAAAAACTATTTTCTTGAGATTACTTGTAATAATGTTGCCAGATTTAACCAATAAAACTACAGAGACCTATTTAAATTTTAATTTCAGATATTTAACTAGTACTTCTTTCTTTTTTATTAGTATAAATATACCAATGTAGAATTTGAGGCATACACATGTAAACATAAGTATATTATTTGAAGTTCATATTTAGTTTGGCTTCTTGTATTTTATCTGGCAACCCTACTTTAAAGACCCTAGGTCAGATTTGTTCAGATAGCGTTCAACTGAGGTTTAAGAGTATTGTAATGTGTTTTAGTTACTTTAAAGATGGTGGCTGTTTTGCCCAGGATATTCTCAAGTGTTTCTAATTGTTCTAGTATGATGAATAGTAGTATTCTTTTTATTCACAAAAGTGACTTGAAGTGAACACAAGTTGTAAATGTTATGTGATTTGATAAGAGGTAAGGGTATTTTGAGTTCTTTCTGCTCTTATTACAAGCATTCTGTTTCTGATTGAATTTTTACCACTAGAAACATAGACATGAACATAAAACAGATATAAGAACCTCAATGTTCTCCAGGGTATATTTATAAATATAAATATATATTATAAATAAAAAGTATAAGACTAACAACATAATATTTAGTAGAAATTGTCTGTTGCCTGAGAAAAAAGAAGACCAAAATACAGATATGTGTGAGCAGGAGAATCATTGCAGTATTAGTAGCAGAATCTTCACACCCTATTCATTTCCCAACCAAAAACAAAAAATCCACGTTAGTATTTTTCTCCCAAAGGTGACTCATGAAGATGAGATACTGGTAAAAAGAAAAATAAAAACAATTTTAATTGCCACAGCAAAGTGGGATAATTGTCTGGGCTTTTATATTTGAACTGTGAGGGCTTTAATTATGTTTTTAATTTTATTTCCATAAGTACCTCATTATCTTATATGCATTGTGTTCATGCAAATACTTGATTGCATTTCTGATTTGACTGCTCTCATGTTTAGGTCTTGGCTCTTCAGCATGACCTTTCTTGTTTTCTTTATCACTGGATTAAGTTTACTAGAATGGCTAGTAGCCAAAAGAGAGAAAGAGGGATAGAAAAAGAAAAAGATAACAGTAGGGGTGGAGAGTGGGAAGGAGCCAGAGACAGAGAGACAGAGACAGAGACAGAGAGACAGAAAGAGAGAATTCCCTAAAATGATCCTTGTTACACTGAACTCTCTTCTCACTTTTAAAATATAACATTCTCTGTGATACCTATATTTAAGTTAACCCATCCTGTAATTATCTGATCTCTGGGTCTTGAACTTTTTCCATACAAATACAAATTTACCTAGTATCTTTTACTTGAAATAATTCCTTCTCTCCCACATCCACCTAGCCTATGTTTCATCTGTGTATTGCTAAACTTCTTCCTCCAAACTTACCCTCTACTTCTAGTTCTGTCAGTGACTGTTACTACAGCCAGTCATTAGACATAATGGTACTATGACGATGCCCTCGCTTATCTGTACATCCAAACAAGGATGATCTTGCACCTTTATCCTCTCTCTTTCTCCACTGCCAACAACCTTCTCTTTCCTGTACCACTAAGGAGGTTTTCCATCTGGTCTCTCTGTTCTTGTTCTCTTCATTCCATCCTCCTTTGTTGTTATTGTTGTTGCTTTGTTTTATTTCTCAAAATATATAAATATTGCAACTCTCCTAGCCAGTATAAAAGGCATGGAAATATTCTAAATCTGGATTAAGTTCATTCTCACCTGAGTAAGTTTGCTAGTAAAGGAACTTCTGGTTCCTTGGATTTTTCTCCTCCTTTGCTTCAGACAATCATGGTTAAATATGTATATTTGAACTTTTATGATTGAGAAGCAAAAAGAAGTAGAGGAGGAGAACTGAATGAATACTTGTAGGGCTAGGAGGGCAAATTTAAGAAAATCTGAATAAAGAAGTGCAGTATCAGCCCATAAGGAATGGGAAGTGAGGGAAAGTGTGTTTTTCATACTGTATCTATTGTTTCAATTTACATTTTAATTTTAATTAAAACATTTAACATTTTAATTGTTGCATGACTCCCTTGGCTAGAAAGTTGGTATGAATTATATATTTTATGCAAATAACAGGTTGGTTTATAGCTGACTAAATGTAACATATATTATGACTAGGCTGTCTGAAATTTTATATTTTCACTGAATAATTTACAAACTATATTTGAATACCTTTATTTATTATTTGATGTTATCCTTTCAGAATCATTAAAGTGTACATAACTATGAAGATGTTCTCATTCAATTATTTTTTTGAGAAAATTGCTTTCCCTATTCTAAGTCAACTGTAAAGATAAAACCAAACAAAATAATATTTTTCTTATTTTCCCTTCTCTTTAATTCTTTTATACACACTGTGGTTAGTCAGTTTTTACCAGAAGAATCTTGTTTCTAGTATATATAAATTAGTAATTTCACAGTGTTTCCTTTTAAAATAAACAACTTTTATATGTGTGTTTTGAAATGGATTTTTCAATATTTATGAGATTTTGAATATGTGATGCTGTATAGTCAGTGATGACAAACTTGTTTGTTCCCCCTTTTTTTGTTGTTGTATTTAAAAAAAACCCACATACTTAACATATCCTATGAGACCCATATTTCTTCAAGCTTCTTTGAGATAAATTTCTCTTAACCAGTTTTTTTGAATATAGATTGTTTTATCCTATTTGTAACTGTTATGCTCATCTTTAATTAATTAGTTCTTCCATATTATTTTATTTCTCAGTTCATCTTTTCCTTCTGTGTTTTCACTTTTCTTAAGTTATCATGAGTTTCCTGATTTTACCATTATTAAGACTTCAAAATTATATCACTCTTTAGACTATATTTTTAATTAAAAAGGAACTTTAATAATAATAACAAATATAAAGACAAATCTAGAGATTTTCAGATGAAAACTGTCCTCAAATTTGAAAACTTACTTATCCACCACATATTTCCTGATATAGCATCTAATAAATGAAAGTCTTATTGCTAAAAAAATATGGATAATATTTATTTAATAATTATTTTAAAGACTCATAGTGTTCTTTGCTTTTGAACATTAATTTTGTACATAATTTTAGCTTCAGCCTTGCAAAAAATCACCTTCACTTTTATATTAACCTTGGGGACAAGACTTAGACTATTACAGCTATAGATTATGAAATCCACCTGTTAAATCAGACTACTTTAGCTTGAGACAACATGATCTAGAATATCGTAAGCTTGGAATCATTACATTGAATTCCAAATTAAATATTTTACAAACGTTAAAAAATGTGCTAATTAAAGTTATGGGAATTTTCAAGATCATTGGATTAATTATCAGAAAATGAAATGGAATTAAATTAGGTTTTAGATATACAGTCATTTTTTTTTAAAGAAAATAGTTACCCCTAAATGCAATCAAAAGTATTTACTTATTAAGTCTTTGTAATATAATCAATGAAAGCCATTTCCCAAATTAGACCTAAAAAGAAAGGTTGGTTGTATATATAGCTTCTTTTATTATTTGAATATATTTCTATTGAAATTGCCAAATAAAACTAATGATTACTTAGACTTAAAATCAATCAACTAAGCAAATTTCATCTTACAGGAACAGTTGCTATTATTGACAAAATTTTATACAAAAATATGAAAACAATGAGGTATCCAGAAGTTAAATTATCCAAGAACTCCTGGCCTATGAGAGACAACATAATTGCTGGAATGAAGATCTTTCTATTCCTACATTATTGCCTTTACAAGCAATATGAAGTAAATAAGCAAAATCTTTTATTGCCTGTATTGTCTTTCTTATGTGTTCAAATAATTTTCTGTCACTTACCTTTAACAAAATGGCAGACATTTGAGCAGCTAGTATTGCACTGAATACTAATATTTCAATAAATACAAGAAATTCACTTATTTTCAGATTTTATATAAAACCCAATGGATGCTGGCAAGCCATTTTTAGATAGTCAAGAAAACCAAATATTGACTGAAATTTATGCAAAATGATAGAGTAATTTAATTGATCATATAGGATCCTAAATACTGTATCCAATGTTTCAAATTTGTTATTTCTCCAATGCAGGTAAACTTTGTATCTTATGGATGCAAAGTGTGTGTCTTTTAGTCAGTGACAATTATAGCAAAGAAACCAAATATCCTGTATAATCCATATAATGTATATATTTATATCAGAAATTATTCAAATAGATTTTTAGGGGATTGGATTATGTTATTTACAAGAGAATATACAATGGCATTAATTATATTCAGTATCAGTTGCTAATACATTTCAGATCAAGTAGTTATTTCCTTTAGGTAGAAAAATTAAAACATATGTTTTACTGAACTTCTGAATATACTCTTGTTATCCCTCATTTTTTATTTTCAAATGACCTCAGAAACTTCATAACTGAAATCTTAGAACAGGAAGAATAAAATGAGAAATAATCATGTGTTTTATCTTCTTCTTTCCTTCCCTCCTTTTCCTATATGTGATGCTCTATATTATTTCAGAAATAAGATGAATCATATCTCTACAATTCAAACAATAAAATTATAAAAGAAAACCCTATGTATTGGATAAAGAATAGTGTAACAAAACCTTTAGAAATAGTAGTATTAGGGACACCTGGGTGGCTCAGCAGTTGAGCATCTGCCATCGGCTCAGGGTGTAACCCCGGGACTTGGGATGGAGTCCCACATCTGGCTCCCTGCAAGGAGCCTGCTTCTCCCTCTGCCTATGTCTCTGCTTCTCTGTGTGTGTGTATCTTATGAATAAATAAATAAATCTTTAAAAAATAGTATTAATAAAAATTGACAAAACATTTCCTTTCCTGTATCTTTTTTATTAATTTAAGCAAAATTTTGATTTTGTATTTTTTATTAAGCTACACAGTTATACATTGATATTTGATTCATGGTATTTATAAAATAATAATAAATTGAGTCTGAAGGGTAAATATATAGCTATTTCTGTTATTATGTACTGAAATAAATCTGTCTCATTTGTCTTTCCTTCTCTTACCCCATAATTCGTATAATTCCTAGAGTTCTCTCTCTTTCTCTCTCTCTCTCATATGCAGGAGCATAACATATACAAGTATTTAACATATGAATGAAAGACAAATAATGACTAAGAAAGAAGAAAAGTAAGTATGATGAGATTGAGAAAGAAGAAAAACAATAATTGAGGATCATGTAATATTTTATTTTTTTGTGTATTTTTTATTGGAGTTCCATTTGCCAACATATAGTATAATATCCAGTGCTCATCCCCTCAAGTGCCCCCCTCAGTGCCCGTCACCCAGTCACCCCATACCCCCGCACACCTCCCCTTCCACTACCCCTTGTTCGTTTCCCAGAGTTAGGAGTCTCTCGTGTTCTGTCACCTTCTCTGATTTTTGTAATATTTTAAAATCAGAGGGAAAATGCCACATTTTCTCAGAAATTAATTTTAGCATGATGGCATTCAAAGAATTAATTTGGTCAGAAATGCAAGAATATTGTTTTTTTTTTTTTTAAGTGGGGGGGAAATGGAGTGAAAAAAAAATTAACAATGATGGATAAAGATGAAAAGGATGATGTGGTCACTCCAGAGAAAGAGAAGGTAAGAGAGTAAGCATATGATACTGCAAAATCAAAAGGAATCAGATTATGCTGGTCTTGTGTATCACATAAGGATTTCCATCTCTATCTGGACATCTGAACAACATTTGTATGTTATAAACATGGGGGATACAGGTTCATTCAGCTCTAATGTGAAGAAATGGCTGACAAAGAAATAACAGGTGCTGCAACAGCTGGGGAGTCTCGCCTTGCAGTAGATTGCTAGAATTAGACATTCATTCATTCCATTTTGTAGCAAATGTTTATGGCACGGGTGATGAACCTAAGACTTTTTGCTCATTCCTTATAATGGATTCATATGTTTTAGCTTTCATAGCACTGGTTTTGACTTAAAGTTCTAATGATACATTCTATAATTATGTATTTTAAATTATATGAAATTCATAAGGCCTTTTCCTAATGACAAAATACATATTATAAAAATAACTGCCATACTGAATGGTTCAACATAGAAAATTGCAACAAGAATAAGAAACAAAGTGGGATTTTTCATTTGGGGTGCATTGGAATTTGAGTAGTACAAAATAGTAAACAACTCCATAGCAACTCTACTAAGTGTGTATTACTGCTATAAGCATTCTGATAATAGAGTAAGTAATATATCTCCCACTGTTCACTATGGAAACAAACAAAAAATCCCTCTCAATAATGGCATCTGATACTGTATTGACAGTGGATCTATTTACTTATTCATCAAATAAATTGAAACATATTCCGTCTCATTTCTACACAAAAATTACTTACTAAGCTACTTTTCTGAGAACAGATATTGATGGTGGTAATGAAGAGGAAAGTATTTGAGAGACCCCTCAGGGGTATAAAAAATGATGAAGAGTTTAAAAATTAGAAAGTAGAGAAGGAATTGGGATTTCTATATTTAAAAAATAAAAGTAGAAATTACAATAAAAATATATTTTTCCACCTCAAAGTATAGTGCATAATTAAATACATATTTGCTTCATCATTACCACAGGAATGAAAGTTAGATTTTTTTTCCCCATGTTCTCAGGTGTTTTTTTGTAGCTTACTTTTTCTTTATTACGTCTATTTTAGTGTGAAGAGGAAATCTGGCTTTGTATAAGTTTATTTCCCACTCATATCACAATAAGTTTGATTGGTTCTCTCAGGCAGTTTATCAGGGTGATGAGTTCCTTCTGTTATATGATTTTGCTTCCATTTCAAAGATTGGAAGAGAGACAGAACACAGGGTAGGTATACAGGCTGTAATTGCCCAAGCCTATAAGTCTTTTAAGTCCCTTTGCTCTTATTCTTTTGGCCAATTATATGGATTGTCTAAACTACAGAAGAAGCTGGAGAATAATTATTTTTATTGGCTTAAGAAGAGAAAAATGAGAGTTTATGTAACTCTTAGCAATGCCTCTTTCACTCAGTGTTAAGCAATATTTTATATATAAGCCTCCACCCATATAGTATGATAAATTTGCATATTATTGAAATGAGTGGAGTTAACATTGTAAAGAACTCCAGTGTAAAACAATCTTCTATCTTTGTCTTCACAGCCTGTCCTGAGATATCTACCAACTGCTATCTTGTCTTCCTGGCCATTAGAATGTGTGATGATATTCAGAACCTACTTAACATTTCTTTGTTCTAAATATACTAGACTTCTTGAATCTTTGCATTTCATCTGGCATAAAAAGTTTAGAAGGTAAGTCTTCAGAAAGAAGTAGATCCTATGTATCAGATAGAGAAGTGGAGAAAAAGACATTCAAAGGTAGTGGAACCAGAGGTTATTCTCAGTTTACTAAATGCAAAAGAACAGAAAAGCAAAACAAGGTGGTCAAAATTGCCGCACCTGGAAAAGGTGCCTGCTTCTGGAACAACTTTACTCTGGATTCTTGATAGCTAATTAAGTGTCTGAAACATCTTCAACTCAAGAGATCATTTGGACATTGAAGTACACGTTTGGGCTCTTATTTTAAAAAGTGCTTATTATAATTCTTCTGCTTGATGTCATACATGTTTTCCCTTTTTAAATTAACACTTATACAGTAGTAGTCTATCTGAACCATTATTAAATTTTAAGAGAATAAGGCCACTCATTCTGAAATGTGTAATTGAGAACAAAATCTATGGTGGTTTTATTTTATACCTGTGAAACAATACACACTCAGATTAGTCCCATTTTTTGGTTTGGGTCAAAGTTTAGAAGTCTAAGTTTCATCACAGTTCTCAGAAGGGAGGATTTAAAAAAATAGAAATAATAAATATAATATAAATCAACTACAAAAACAAAATATCTTTTAAAAATACTAATTGAACTGGGCACTTGGGTAGTACAGTAGGCTAAGTGTCTTCAGCACAGGTCATGATCCCAGGGTCCTGGAATCGAGCCCTATGTGGGGCTCCCGATTCAGCAAGGAGTCTGCTTCTCCCTTCCCTCATTTGTGCTTTCTTGCCCTCTCTCTATCAAATAAATAAATAAAATATAATAAAAGAATACTAATGAACACAAATGAGGTTCAAAAAGATAGTATTTTAATTGAGATGCTTAAGTAGAAAAGTATTTACAATACCATATTAAAGCACTAATACAAGGACAGAAAAATATTGAAAGTAAGAGGAAGAAAAATATGTATACAATGAAACTAACCAAAAGCAAGCAGGTATAGTTATGGTAATATCTGAAAAAAAATATATATATCTTTAAAAATTATGAAGCAAAATGTGTATTTTGTAATAATCAAAACTCCAACAAAATGATATAATTCTAAAAATGTATGCACCTAATAACATACCTAAATTATATAAAGAAAAATGAAAGAAACTAGAAGAGAAAGACAAGTTCAGACACACCACTGTGGGATTGTAATACATATCACTCAATAAGTAACAGTACATGTAAACAGATAACAAAGAAGTGCATAGATTTGGAACACACGATTTAAAAAATTGATCGAAAGTATCACACCCAAAAAAGCATGATACTTATTCTCAGAAGTTCATATGGCATAGTTCACAAATTGATCGTTCTTTGGCCTATACGTCTTAACAAGGACAGACTGAAATAATGAAAATATGTTCTCTTAGCAAAGTGGAATTAAGTGAGAAATCAAGACTAAAAAGATGCATAACATCCCCATTTAAACTCCCAGGCTAGTATTTCAATAACAACTTTATGACAATGAGCCCCCATAATAATATTTCATGACTATTATGATAATAAATTTGAAATTTTAGATGAAATGAAAGTCATTGAAAAAACTTATAAAAATGGAAAATATAATCCCATATCTATTAAATAAATTAACATTTTAATTGAAATTATCCCATAAAGGAAACTGCAGTCCCTATTGAATTTACCAGGGAACTATCATATAGATTTAGGAAAGAAATAGCACCATGCTCACAAAAAATTTACTAGGATGTAAAGATATATAGCAGGATTTGTTTTACAAAGCCAACATTATGACAATACAATACTAATATTTAACAAAGTCATTACAAGAAGAAGTAATTTTGGGTCAGTCAATTTAATTTTGGGGTCCCTGCTATTATTTCTAGAAACATAGTGCCCATAGTTGGGCATACCATTTCAATTGTTTATAATGCTAGAATATGCAAAGTAGTTAGTGTCCAGATTCCAATGATTTTTGTCATTGTATCCCTTTAAATGAAATACGGAAAAAACTTTCACATAGATGACATAATGTACCTATAGGAAACTATCTGGATGACGTCCTTTTTCTGTTATTTGCTGAACGTGAATCATGTCTAACAGTGTTACAAAAAAATATTCTGATATTTACTGACATTGACAATTTTATGAAATTCAATTATCCTTGAATTTTATATGCAATTAAATTGCAAATGAAAAAAACTTTATTTTTCTTTCCTGAAAGGAGTGTTAAGTACAAATTAGTTACAGCAGGGATTCTGTTTTACAACTCATTACAATCTGCTCAACTCACTTCCTGGAGAAGTGCCTAAACTATTGCTTAAGAATTACACACTTGGAAAATTCTTGTTTGCTATAATAGATACACAAAAGTGTTGTAAACCAACAGTGCTGAAAATTATTACAGTGTATTATCTAGTTCTTTTGTCACCTATGGTTTAATTGATGCCTATCATTTGTTTAATTACTGTATTTAAAACACATTTGTATTTGGCTCTAACCTCCACATTTTCTATCCTTTCACTTTCTGGTTCCACATAATGATAATGCTGCTAATAATAAGCTGTCTATTCAGTGTGGGTATTTTTAGAAAGAAAAATTAGAATATAGGTAAATCTATGTATTCACTAGAGCTAACCTTAATGCAATGAATAAATAAAATTTTAAAAGTCTTACATACAGATTTTAAATGAGTATATCAAATGTTCATTTATGTTCATTCCAAGAATATGTCAAGCTCTTTGCCTGTTTGTGTATTTACCAAATAAACTAATAAACAAAAGTATACTTATTTGAAAGGCTAGGGCCTTTTTTAAAATAAGCAGAAGTAAGTTGTCCAGTTTGATGTTATTATTAATTTCTTCATATGTTTTTCTCAAAGTTATAGCTATGTTTTGAGATCAGTGTCTACAGAGCAATAGTAGCAACACACAATTTTAGGCATATTTATATTCCTTACATTCCCTCTCATTCCGTTAGCATCAAATGACAAAGAATAAATCTCATAATCTAGAGAGCCAAGGATTTCTAATTTATACTCCTTTGAGTACCCCACTATAGTATATTGATCAATATAAACCAAGTCTTACATAACAGTAGACTAATAAATATAGGTTATTTAATTGCTATGCAATAATAATTACCCCTAAAAAAGGGGTAAATGAAGTCTGCCAGTTACATATAGCCCATGTTTGAAAACCTCAATTCTGAGAATAAATGTAAAAGAAAAATATGTGACCACTTGAAGATCTGGAAAGATCACCATGAAAAATATTCAGTATTTAAGGATCTCTTATAAAAATTATGCCTAGGGGTGCCTGGGTGGTTCAGTCATCTGCCTTCGGTTCAGGTCATGATCTCAGAGTCCTGGGATTGAGCCCCACGTTGGACTACCTGCTTGATGGGGAGCCTTCTTCTTCCACTCCTTTTGCTACTTACCCTGCCTGTGTTTGCACACTTTCTCTCTCTCTCTTTCAAATAAATAAAATCTTAAAAATAATAAATAAATGAATAAATGAATAAATGAATAAATGAATAAATAAATAAATAAATAAATAAATAATAAGAAGTATGCCCTGATTTCTCTATATCCACTGAGATTGTACTTTAGGAAAATTTAATTGGGCAACCAATATTTCTCTCTTCTTGTCTCTCTTTAAGTTATATTTTATATCGATGTATATATAGATAGATGATAGATAGATAGATAGATAGATAGATGATGATAGATAGATACTAATACTTATATTCCAATAAATACCCTATTCCTCTAATAAACTTAATAGACATGATTTCTCTACCAAATAGTTTCCTAATGACTGAACAAGACTGAAGCCCCTGAAAAAGCGAACTGTCTCTATGTGTTTTCTTAACTTAAGTCTCTAATCCAGGTATGCTGGAAAAGTATCCATGGAAACAAGGATATGTTGGTTTCTTTGATTTCAATATGCAAATAGCATTACTTGTTCAATATGGGAGAGTAATTTGATCATATTGAATCAAGGGAAGCTTCTTTCTAAAATGCCCAAATATACTTCAAGTGTGAAAACAGAAGAAAATGTTACTAGAAAAATCTTCTAAAAATATTTTTTAACTGCTGAACTGATCTTGTTTACCAAGAATTAACTAACACTGTGATTAGATATGATTATTTTAATATTCTATTGACCTTCATTTTCTAATATTTGTTTTAAGATTTTAGGATCTATCTTCATAAGTGATATGTTTGACTTCTATGATATTCTTACCCAAATATAGTTTCAGACCATACTTACATTGTAGAATAAGTCATAAAATTTTACACTGAATTTTTAAAAATATAATATTTTCTATGATATAATTATTTAGCTTTTTCTTGCTGGCTTTTTATATATTAGCCATAGAATCCTTTTGGACCCTCAATATGATTTGAAAAAATAACATAAAAAAAGTCAATTTTACACAGGTAACATACTAGGTATTTGAGAGTAATGTAATTGAATATTATGTCTTATGTATTGGGATTTCATGAGCTAGTAAAGGAGGCAGAAGTATTAAGGCAATTATGGTACAAGAAGGCATCTATTATAAAGCTGACATAAAGAATATGGAAGAGTCTGTATTCATCATCTTAGTTGATCCATAGAAAATATAAGGCACATGTTTTATTATTTCAAAGTTATATATTAGGACACCATTTCTCAGTGTTTTAAAATGAACTGCTTAAGTTATACATCTAGCAAAATATGTATCTGATACTGGAGAGCTTGGTTCTTATCTCACAGAGTTGAAAATGAATCTCATGGACAACAGAGAATGAGCAAAGTGATAGAAGTTTATTAAGCAGAGATGCAGAGAAAGTTCTCAGAAGTGAGAGGGGTCCCAACAGGGTTGCCACTAAAGGCTTTTATGGTCTTTTATAGGAAACTGATCAGGGAACTTGGTAAATTTCCTGTCAATTATCAGGATGGATATTTATAACAAACATGGTGGACTTGTAGCTATGATAACAAACAAGATGTTTTTGTAATAATCATGAGCCCAAACAAGGTGTTCCATTCTCTCTGGTTAATATCTCCTCTATAATATTTTTCTACATCTGAAGTTTCTGTGAGCCTAGTCAGGTAGCCCATGGCCTTGAGATTCTTGTGCCATCTTGGTTTGAGCAGGGACTATTGATAACACTTTAATGACATATTTCTTTGTGGTCTGTGAATTTCTGTGATTACTTAGAAGCCATTAAAAGGGGGATATTCCCTAACATTTTAGATCTAGGGGGGCAGGTTTATTTTTTTCTGTTTTTACTGTCTTATCTCTATTTTCTTGGGATGGGTGGGAGCCTGACTCTGTGGCCCTTCCCTAATCTTTTCTTGCCTAGCCCCATCTGCCCCTAACTCATTCTACATCATAGCCATTCACTGAAATGCATAAGGTCTGTTGCAAAATTCCAGTTATTTCTATTGTGTTGAGTTGCCACCTCACACAGATTCTTAGGATGTGACAACTCTTTTTTTCTATCATGATGATCACCTAGTTCCTAACTTACTTCCAATATTTATATGTTGTCTCATAATCCAAACACTTTTAACTTTCTCCATTTTCCCTCAAACACTTATTAGAGATGTTTTACAAAGCTAGATACAAATTGGCAAATTATGCCCATTTTCCTTGTAAATAACCCTAAAAATGCTTTTGAATAAAACTAGGAAAGAATTTTTGAGTTAGCCTTTTTGATTAACTTAGCTGATTTATTTTAACAACGATTGTTCAAGTTTTATTTGACTTACAAAAAACTTCAAATTCAATAATCATTTTCTCTATTGGAATGACATAATCAGGTTTTTTGTTTCTAGGTCAGGGACATGGATGCAAATCAGAAATACTTTTATCAGATAGTCTACATGAGATTTTACTATTTTGATGTTAATAAATGAACCTGTCAGAATTTCATAGATTCTGACAGAAGACATAAGACCCATGATTCAGAGACAAAGTGTTTTCTTACAGCACAGAAAGAAGTCTGAGCCTTGATGCATTAAAATAGTCCTCTGCCTCTCCAAAATCCTCTAGTAGTGATACAGAGGCAGACCCAGCAGACTATTACAAATTCAATATTTTGTTTTATTTTTGTCACAATGAGGAACCTTGATTAGGAAGCACCAATGTTATAAGGGGCTGCTAGCAAACATAACCTTTAGGAAGAAGATAATACCTTTAATATACTAGTCAGGAAAAAAAAATCCATATTTCCACTCATCTATAGCCCTGAAAGATTTTGTTTCACTTTAAACATTGTATGTGGTCATCCACTTTAGCCACTTTAAAATTCTTCAAAGTAAAAATATACATGGAATCATATGTATTTCCAAACTGTTCGGCTTATTGGCCAGTAATCATGAGAGAAATTGGGAGATGGATGTTTTTCAGAGGAAAGATATATGTATATATAGGCAGGCCTACAGTAATGGTAATACAGTGTATATTTTTTTGTGTCAAAAGCATTTCCTGAAAAAAAAGCATTTGTTGTAGAACACTAATGAAGTATATAGCCAAGATGACTTTTCCAGACACTGTTCTTAACATTGAAGCTCATGTGCAATATACCTGTGAACAAAGCAATCATTGTGATAGAGGCGGTGGCTATGTGTGGGCTCAACATTGAGAGATTTTATTCTTTAAGGCTACTCTAGTTACTTCCACTGATGAAAGTCCAAACTCTCATAAGACACTAAAGCTAATTATACAGTGCCTCAAGGAGAATAAACAGCTATTTGATGCCAACTTGATTATGTCTGACTCATTCAAATCTAGCAAAGGTATCAATATTTTGATTAGGATTGACAGGTATTCCTGGTAAGAGCTTGCCTTATCCCTTAAGTGTCTATGCCAGTCTAATTTCTAGTAGCTAAATATGTTTCATTTACTGATTTGCTATTCTTTATAATACAGCCTTATGCCACCAAGTGATGTACTTGATAGCAAAAACTGTGTGTCAACAGGACCATGACCAGGAACACATTTGTCATAACATGTACAACATCATTTCACATACTGGATCATCCTTGCCTTGAATTTCTTTTCTAAAGGTAGTACTTTTTTTCCTTCCTGGTAAGAATAATAACCCAAATAAAGCCAAGCAAAACCTAGCATTTCCTATCACCTTCCTTATCAAAAAAAAAAAAAATACTCTCTTGGTCATCCTATAATATATTCTATTCTGGCATATCAAAAGTCTGTTTCACATAATTTTGTCACTTTTTTAAATATGAATAGATCACTGAGTTTGAAGAGATACTTGAAGAAAATATAAAACATGAAAATAACTATTAAGAAAAGTACATGTGAAGGCATATAAATTATATCTCTATATTTAAGATAACAAAATATTTCAATGAACCCTAATTTACATCTTCAAAAAGATTTAGTAATATAAATTCATACATAAGGAAATTGAGGTAATAGAAATCACAAACTAAATGCTATTAGAAATTAAAACATAATTGTTCAAAAATTTTCCCATATAACTTTGAAAGACACAATCAATTCTATTTCATAAATGGAGATGCTCCCCAACCCCTGCCAGAAATAAAAGAAAGATCAAATGAAGAAACAGATAAGATAAAGGGAAAAGTCCAAAAGAAGGATGGATTGTCTATCATCTAACTAAAAGGAATTGCATGTAGATAGAAAGAAGAAATTGTGTGAGAAGAAATTATGAAAGCAATCAAAGGGAAGAGAAAGTCTCCTTTAAAATATAAACACACACAGAATTAAAGTATTAAATATAGATCACTAGTTCCACATGTCTTTGAGGAAAGTTCTGCTTTACATATATTTGGTTTATTGAAGTATAATTTATATATAATATCCTATTAGTTTCAGGTGTATATCATAGTTGTTCAATATTTTTATATATTATGAAATGATTTCTACAGTAAGCCTAGTTACCATCTGTCGCCATTCCAAGTCATTGGAGTATTATTTAACTATATTCCCTAAACTGTACATTACATCCTCATGACTTATTTATTTTACAACTGGAAGTTTGTGCTTCTTAATCTTCTTCACCTATGATGCCTGCCTTCCAACTCCACCCCGCTCTGGTAACTAAAAGTTTGTTTGTTATAAGTTGGTTCCTGTTTTGTTTTTTAGATTCCACTTATGAGTGAAATCACATTGTCATTGCCTTCCTCACACTTATTTCACTTATAATATCCTCTAGGTCCATCCATGTTGTTACAGATGTCAAGATTTCATTTTTTTTTTATGGCTGAGTAATATTTTTGTATATATTTACCACATCTTTTTTTATCCAATCAATAGATTGACACTGGGGTTTCTTTTCTGTATTGTGGTGATTGTAAATAATTTCTCAATGAACATGAGCATATATATTATAATATATATGTATATATATGTATATATATATATATATATATATATATATCTTTGAATTATTTTTGTTTTCTTTGGATAAATACCCAGAACAGGAATTGCTGAATCATAAGGTAGTTCTATTTTTTAAATTTTGATAAGATTCGTATAAAACAACCAGCAATATTACCAAGGATATTGTCAAATGGAGGAAAAACTACTTAAAATAGTGAAATCAATGAATTATAAACCAAGAGCTACGAGCACAAACAATAAAATTTTAGAATTTTAAAAAGTGTAAATTCTTAATTTATACTAAGTACACTTACACTTTTATACTTCTAATTGTAATTTTTCTAAATATGATGAACATTTTTATCTTTCATTTGTTTTTAAAATTATTTAGACATATTACAATACATGAAAAGATACAAAAATGCTTTAAAAATATTAACCTGTCTTAATCATGATTTTATGATGAACTTTAATTTGGCAAACAGATCTTTGTGAATTTCTTAATTAAGTGATTTGTCTTTGGTATATTTTTAGGCAACATTGATTTTAAACTATTATGTCTTTTTTCAGTCATCCCACTATATATGAACTGATGGTGGCTATTGGCTTAATTGCTGCCTTGTGACCTAGTCAAAATAAAAAAGAAAACAGCTGATTTGAGTTCATTTACCATATATTAATTCAAGATGACAATAAATATATTACATAACTATTGGGACAATTCTAAACAGAATGACAGCAATCTTTCATTTCTTGCATTATTTGCTATGAACATTCCTGAATAGTATAGGAATGTATAGGTACATTCCTAAAAGTATAGTATATTATTCCTGAATAGTTTCAAGATATTTCTGCCTTCACTTATGCATTTATACTGATAAAAATATTGCCAGAGCTGAATGGCAACTGGTGTTTTTGCTCTCTTCCTTAAAATCACGTGCAAAGTAACTATTATTAATGAAAATATGAATGACCCATAATTTGCTGGCCAAAGTAAAACAATACAAAACAAAACAAAAACTAAAAAAATAAAATAAAAATTCTTTAATTTAAACATTCCATGTACAAAAACCTTAAATTGAGCTTTTCCTAAGGGGAAGAATAATTTATTTTTAAATTGCTACTAAGAAATATAGTTGGCTATTTTCTCACCCAAAATTATTTTAAAGCACGTGGTAATGTACTTTCCTTAAGTGATTTTTTTTTTTTTGTATGTATAAAGGAAAAACAAATTTTAATGACTAACTCTGAGAAGCTGAAACACAAATGGGAAAGAAACATACTTTGGAAGCTAGCATAGTTTATCAAGTAGGAGTAACAATATATATAGAATTGTTGTAGGAGGAAGGTTGGGAACAGTTAAAGAAAAATGAGTTAGGATTTTCAAAATAAAAAAGAATAACATGCATATGAAATATTTAAATTACCAAAGAAGGATAAACACATTTGGTTTTACTTTTTTTGAATGAGGACAGAATTTTGATAACATCTGTTCTTATACTGACATTAGCAGTTGTTTTATTTTTTTCTTTTCTAATGTGCAAAGAATCCTCTTTGGTATTGTGAGTCAGTGATATTAAAAAAGTGCTTGAAATGTTCTCTTTTTCCTTTTCCTCATCCTCTTTTTATTGCAATCTCTGTCTCCCTCCCTTCCTTCTTCTCCTTCTCTTTCCCTTTCTTCCCTTTCTTCAATGGTATAAAATACTTTGCCTGTGGGTTACTTCGTTGGCTCAGTTGGTTAAGCTTCTGTCTTTAGCTCCGGTTATGATATCAGAATACTGGGATGAGCCCTGCATCTGTCTCCTTACTCAGTGGGGAGTCTACTTCTCCTTCTGCCTCTCTGCTCCCTCCCATCCCCAATTCTGCTCTTTCTCTCAAGTAAGCAAATAAAACCTTTGAAAAAAAAAATACTTTGCTTATATATCTTTAAGAATCATTCCAAATGTTGGATGTCATTATATGTTTCTTAATAACTAACATGTTAATTAATCTGGCTATCATTAGATTACTAAATTACTATAAATAATACAAGAAGGCATGTTTTTATTTTTCAAAGTGTATTTTGAATTAAGCTATTGGGACGAATCTTATAAAAACATATTGAAAATCAAAAAGTTCTAATTTTTATTTATGCAAATTACCTGCTTTACCTTTTCACTTTTATTTGACTATCTATAGCATTATATCTCATAATCCCTACTAGAAGTTTATAGACATGAATTTTATAAGGTATATATGACATCATTTTTATTTACTTTTTTATATGAAACCATTTTTAAAGCAATAAGATATGGCTTGTGTGGCAATTAGTCAAACTCCCTAATATCACCTTTATTTTTTTATTTTTATAGCCGAATTTTTATATTCAAGAAGTATTTATTTAACACAAAAATACTTATTCAAGGCCACCATATATAAGTAGATGTTTTGTCTTATTTTAAAATAATAATTTTGAAAAAAAATTTAAAAAATAAAATAATAATTTTGAAAATATTTTAATAGGTGTATCATTTTTATTTATTTATTTTTTAAGATTTTATTTATTCATGGGAGACAGAGAGAGAGAGAGAGGCAGAGACACAGGCAGAGGGAGAAGCAGGCTTTATGCAGGGAGCCCGATGTGGGACTTGATCCGGGTATCCAGGATCACACCCTGAGCTGACGGCAGCACTAAACCGCTAAGACACCAGGGCTGCCCAGGTATATCATTTTTAAATCAGTGGTAATTTAAAACATGCATTTTTTTGCTACTGTAAATAGTATTTTTTTCTATTTAAGGTAAATAGTATTTATAATAACAGTAATGATTGAAAAACTACTGGGCCTCTTCTCTTGTTAAAGTTACTGGAATTCAAAAAAAAAGTTACTGGAATTCTGGCCTTGTTTTTCTTACTATTCTACTATTTTTCATATCATAAATATTTTTAATAAATGTAGAACCTCATGATCTTAAGCAGACATCAACAACTCTTCAAAATTGGGAGACAGGGTCATCTAGGTAGCTCATTGTTTCCAAATCTTGATTTTAGCTCAGGTCATGACCTCAGGGTCCTGGGATCAATCCCCTGGCAACCATCAGGCTCCATGCAGAGCGGGGAGTTCATTTATTTCTATCTGTCTTCCTCTGTCCCTACCATAGCTGGTGCGCTCTCTCTTTCTAAAATAAATAAATAGGGAACCCCGGGTGGCTCAGAGGTTTAGTGCCATCTCCCCCCCCCCCCCCCCCCCGCATGATCCTGGAGACCCTGGATCGAGTCCTGTGTCAGGCTCACTCGGTGGAGCCTGCTTCTCCCTCTGCCTAGGTCTCTGCCTCTCTCTCTCTGTGTCTCTCATGAATAAGTAAATAAAATCTTTAAAAAAATAAATCTTAAAAAATAAAAATAAAATAAAATAAAATTTGGGGAAAAATGTGATTTTTATTAAAATATCATTTAAAAATTAATATGTCCATAATAACAACACTCAATAAAGCAATTTTTAGATGATTTAGTTCTAAGCAGTTAAAATTCAAATAATATATTTTGGTCGAAATAATGACAAAAAAGTTATATTATTGTTTTATACTAGACAATGTACTGAACTTAAGCACACAGACTTCTTTTACTTCCCAAACTCCTTATTGAGGTTCCATTTGTTAAAATCTCATAGAATAAGAAAACAAAACAAAAAACCTCCCACTGAAAAATGCAGATGATTTATAAAAGAGATATAAAACTAATTTGTTTGAAAACTCAGAGTACCTTGAAGTCAGCCTTATTTTGAGAGGTCTGCATCCTAAACCATTGGGCAGTTCAAATATATTCATAGTAAAACTATGAAAAACTAAGTTAAAGGAAAAAAAGAAAAGAAACCCCTAACAAAGAAAAACCTAAAATTAAAGAAAAACTGTAAGGGCAGATGGAGAAAAATATTCATCAACTTTGAAGAAGACATATACAGATTATAAGTTGACTTTTGATATAATGATGGTCTAAAAACAATTGAATGCCATTATTAATATGCCTAAAGAATAAAACTGCCAATTAAGAATTACCAATCTTTGATAGGTTAAATATCTTGAAAACATAAAGAAGAAATTAATTTGTCTTTATTTATATTCTAACACATATGAAAGTATGCTGTTCAGAAATAAGAAATGTTAATTTGAATAGAACACAAATTCAATAAAATGAAAATGAAATTAAAGTGGAAAATGAAACTTAAAAAGTGATGAAAATAATAAATGTAAATGAATATTGACCAATAAAATAATATTAAAGTATATATTATATGATTTAAAATATTTGTCAAATAAAACAAGATGAACATAATCTTTGATGGCAGAAGTTTGATGAGTTAGTGTTCTACATTTAATAGAAGTAGTAAAGAGCTCTAAGTCTGATAGAACTAAAAAGTGACAAAAATCCACAATTATATTGCAAGCTACTAACAAACATTTCTAGCTGATAGAGCAATAGTTAAAAATATATATAGGAAATAAGAACATGGTGCCCACAATGACCAAATAATAATCACTTTCAAGGGTATATGGGATATTTACCCAAACTGATCATATGTTGATCAATTAAGCAATTTCGACAAATTTTGAAGTATTTATATCAGTGAATATGTTTGTTAACCATAGCGGGGCTGAGCCAGAAATCATTAAAAAAAATTAATAAATAGTGTCTGGAAAATAAACACCTACAATATTCCATAGATAAAAAGTAGATGACACTTAAATTTAAAAATATTTTAATTGAATTTTGATTAAAATATGCCATATTTATTTAATCAACATTCAATTAAACTATGCCATATAATGGGACTCCTACGTGGCTTTGTCAGTTAAGCATTAAACTCTTGGTTGTGGCTCAAGTTATGATCTCAGGTCCTGGATGGAACCTCACATGAGGCTCTGTGCTCAGTGGGGAGTGTGCTTCTCTTTGTCTCTCTCTCCCCTTCTCCCTTTGCCCCTCCTGCTGCTCATGCTGTGTCTCTAAAATAAATAAATAAACCTTAAAAAAAGATATGCCATTCAAAACTTGTAGGAAGCACATAAAGCCATGCAGAAAGGAATTTTTAAATTTAAATATGCATTGAAGAAAATTAAGTCTGAAAACCAATGGTCTAAAAATCTACTTTTTGAAGTTAAAATGATATATTAAATCCAAAGAAAAAGAATGAATAATTTTAAAAAATATAAGGGAAGAAATTAATGTGATATAATGCAGATATACAATATAGAAAAAGTCCAACTATTGTTTTCTGAAGACTAGTATGATTAATAAACCAGTGTGAAATTCATCAAGGACAAAAAAAAAAAAAAAAAAAAAGAAGGCACAAAGATCAATATCAGATGAAAATTTACCATTAAGAATAAATTTGAAAATTGATAAAACAAATTACTAAAAAGCACAACCTATGAATCAAGTAAAAATATAAAACATAAACAGTTGAAGAACTATTAAATAATTTGAATGCACTATAAAAACTAAAAATTCCCTGGCCTCATGCCTTGCTAGTTAATTCTTCCATACAATTATGGAATAAATTATATAAATATTGTATAACTTGATTTATGAGATCACAGGATCTACATACAGAGTCTGACAGGACCATTATAAGCAAAGGAAGTTGAAGGCTAATATCTCTTTACATATTGAGGCAAATAATCTTAAATTAATTAATTAATTAAGAAGTAAGTAAGGAAGTTTACCTGTAACTAATGATTTATAAAAAGGAAGACATCCAAAAACCCATGTGCATTTATGTCAGGACTAAAATTTTGTTTTTTATTTATTATTTTATTTTATTTTATTTTATTTTATTTTATTTTATTTTATTATTTTATTTTATTTTATTTTATTTTATTAAGATTTTATTTATTTATTAATGAGAGAGAGAATGAGAGAGAGAGGCAGAGACTTAGACAAGGCAGAAGCAGGTACCTTACATGGAGCCCAACGCAGGACTTGATCTTGGAAACCTGGGACCACCACACCATGATCCAAAGACAGATGTTCAACTGGTGAGCCACCCAGGCAGGACTAAATTTTTAATTAAATACTTATATCAATGTTATTTATTAAGTTCATAAATACAAAACTTATGTTCATTGGATGTAAGTAGTGGTAAGAACCCTTAGCAAGCTAAGAGAAAATAATCACTTTACAAGTTAAAGGTAGTTGCAAATGATGTCCAGCAAACCTCATGCTGAAAATTGAAATACTGAACGCTTGATATTCAGAATGAGAAGCCGATATCTACTATCACAATGTACATTCACCATTGTACTAGAGACCTAGGGACACCTCGGTGGCTCAGTGGTTGGGCATCTTCTTTCAGCTCGGGGCATGATCCTGGGATATGGGATCGAGTCCCACATTGGGTTCTTTGCACAGAGCCTACTTTTCCCTTTTCCTGTGTCTCTGCCTCTCTCTCTCTCTCTCTCTCTCTCTCTGTGTGTGTCTCTGTTGAATAAATAAAAAAAATATTTTTAAAAATTGTACTAGTGGGATGCCTGGGTGGCTCAGCATTTGGGCAGCTGCCTTGGCTCAGTTTGTGATCCTGGGACCCGGGATGGAGTCCCGGATGGGACTCCTGAGAAAAGCCTGCTTCTCCCTCTGCCTATGTCTCTTCCTCTCTCTCTCTCTGTCTCTAATGAATAAATAAATAAATAAATAAATCTTTTTAAAAAATTGTACTAGAGACCTGGACCTGTGCAATAAAATATGGGAAAGAAAGTAAAGTTATAAAAATTTAAATATGATTAAGTAATACTGCTTTTATTCACAGATAAAAAAATTGTGTGCATTCACAAAAAATACACAAATATGGATTTAGCACGGTCACAGAAATATCAGGTAAATATGCAAGAATAATTTATGTTACCATACTACAGCCCAAAAGAGAATAGGAATTACAGAATATCATTTATAATAGTATCAAAGACATCAAATGTATAGGAATAATATTTTGGTAGATATGCAAAATAAGTTAACACTAAAGTACAAAGCATAATTTTTAAAAAATGAAGAAAATCCAATTTAATAGAAGAATATGCCATGCTCATGTACTGAAAGTTAACATTTAAAGATGTCAATTAAATTGATCAGTACAATTGTATTAGGATTTAGTACAACTCTAATAAAAAATGCTGTTTTGAGAGGGATTAAAATATCTTTCTAGAAATTATATGGAAATGCAAATAGTCAGAAATAACCAAGACACTTGCAGAAGGAAAACAAAGTAGGAGTTCTTGATATATATTAAGACTTATTAAACACAGTAATTAAATTTAATTTTAAACTAGAAGCCTGATCCAAACTTTTCCATGCTCTGTAGTATCTCTATGCAAAGTTTAAAGCTGGAAAAAATCAATTGAATGTTTCATAAGCCATTATCATGGCTTACATTTCAAGTAGATGGAGTTATGGCTTGTCAGGGACTTGAGGTGGCTACTAGGATGCTGTTAATTTTTCATTTTTCTATTTGAATTATGGTAATATCAGTGAGTTCACATTATAAATAGTCACTGACCCAGGCACTTATGATTTAGGCATTTTCCATAGGTTGTTATACTTCAATAAACATTTATTTTAAAATGTGTGTTAGATATGTATGACTGAACTCACTTTACATGTGAGAAAATGGAGTCAAACTAAATAACTGCAAGTTAACAGTTTATAACTGTCAAAGCTAGAATTCAGTTCATTTTATTTCATCCAACATCCATGTTCTTACACAATAATTGTACTATCTTTGGTAAAAACATGAAGCTTCTTCAAAGGGAAAAAAAGAATTAAATTACATATTTGGGAAGAGAGAAAGATTAGAATCACTGGATAAGCACTAAATTAAATTCAAGAAAGAAAATGTGGCATAGATTGAGAGTATATCCTTCATTTATCCTCACTTTAAGTCTTTCAGATAAAGGCTTATATTTAGAAAAGTTTCCAGGGTAAAATGATCAATGGATTTAACATTGTCCTAGTCTGAGAGAAGGTTGTTCTTTTGGGCTACGTGGAAATTCTTTTAATTATTCATATGATATCATCATTTTCCTAAGCTGTTCCATTCAACTTTGTGTATGTGTAAAGACAGTTGATAACCACTGAATATGGCTGTCAGTTTTACATGTCTGTTGTGATGATCTGTATTCTCACTTTAACCTATTTATATTGAATAGAATATTTATGCAAAAGTTCACCTGAGATAGTCTAAGTCCTTCACTTTGGTCAATAATTTTATTGTAATGAAATTTCATTACAATGTTTTCTTTAATTAAATAGACATAGCTAAAATAAATAAATAATAAATAAATAAATAAATAATAAATAAATAGACATAGCTTTTTTTAATGCCACATTTAATTTAAAAAGAAACCTCCTAAGAAAATATCTGTTTGTAATTGACTGTATTTCAAAACCTTAAATAAGCAAACAGAAAGTCATGCTGAAAACTGATCTAGTGACTCACATTTTGCTCGGTTCCACTATGAGTAGAATAGCTTTCTTAGAGGGTGGATATTAAGATCAGGGGGCGTTTTATACAAATTGCTACTTTTGATTCCTCCTACACACAATGTGACTAAGTGGTGTTACCTTCCATACATTGGTTCTAAAAGAGCATAATGAATTAGTGTACTCTGTTAATGAGATGGTGTCCTTATCCCTCCTCCCCTTAAAGTTCCCTCAGAAACTTAGAAACAGGGAAATAAACCTAATTATACATGTATGCGCATCTAAAAATGATTTTGAGACAAATCTAAATATTTATCAGTATTTATATAATAGAAAGAACACTCTAATGAATATTAGAGGGTTCCATTTCTACTAGTAGCTCACATTTATTTGTTTGACCTCAAGAAGAATATATAAATAATGATAATGATTTAAATAGCATTAATGATTTTAAAGCATTAAATAGCACATAATGATTTAAAAACAAATGTTTTTAATGTAATGCTTATTTAATTTAAAATTTAATGTAGCATCTATTGGAAATTTAGTTTTATCATAATACCTTCTCCAGATATGGGTTATTTGGAAATGAATAAGAGATACTATTTTCTCTTTCTAGGAGAGAAGCCTGGGAAGCCTTTCTTAAGACCTCTTCTTTCTTTCCTCATGACATCATACCTTCAAAAGAAAATATGGCAGTGGATGAGGGCTAAAATTCTAATTACTTCCAAACAGAGCTTTTGATTTAGAAACCTAGGCCAATATAGACAATTTAACATATTGCTTCATAGAGTTTGAGGAGGTGTAAATTGGATTAAGTAATTGAAACTAATGAAGAGGTAAGAATTAGAAAGAAAGGAGATCTGCAACTTCTGATGAGAATTGTAATAATGCTTTGGAGCTACAAGAGAAACATCTCAACAATTTTGTCAGAGACACAAAGACTCACCTCAAGTAACTTAGAAGTGTTAGATGTGTTTTTCTTTCATAAATGACACTTTAATAATTGGATATGATTCCATTCTATCAGTATTCCAATATATTGTCCATTTATTTAATATTTACTGAATACCTGCATTCTTTTCCATTATAGACAGATAAATGATAGGTAAGTAGGTAAGTAGGTAAATAGATAATTAACATCTTTGTATATATTTCCTCAGAATTTTATTAGATAATTAAATCATATAGTAAAAAGGTTAACATTTCTTAATCTCTAATTTTTGGTAAAGATGCATGATACATTAGACAAATCATAAATGTCTTGAGAAATGGAAGAAGTAAAATTTAAATCTAATGATTAGAGAGGCAGATAAAAATAGAGTATATAGATTGACTTGAAAATAAACCCAATACTTATATGTGGCAGTTTTCATTACTGTAGAATAAGAAATTTAACTGTAAACAAATATGTGAAAATTAGTGATCAGTATTTTATCCATAGTTTACATTTCCACTTAATAGAGGAATTGTAGTAATTTGCCTAAAAATTTTCCAACAATGTTTTTTTACATTTCTAATGTTTTCTATTAAATACCATTAAACATTTCAAAATAGATTAATATAACCATTCTAATTTCCTTAGGCAAGTAAAAATCCAGACTATCCCCAAATAATGACGTTTTTCTCACTTAAGCTAAGTATGACCCATATGCCTTACATTTTTCATAATATTGCCCTTCCTATCTGTTTAATACTGAGAACTTTGATGAGAATGTGCTATAAGTTTTGTAATACTAACACAAGCCAGATGTAAAGAATAAAATGAGGTTAAAGGATGTTTTTCCAGTTCAAGAGGGCAGCACAGGAAGATCAGGAACTCACCTCCTTCCATTGGCACACTGTCTATAGCTATATATGGAAAAAATTCATCTTACAAAAACCCAAAATAGTCATGCTGAGTGAGGACTACCTATTGGGAAAACAAGAAAAACACATCAAGGTGGGTAAGAGAAACTTGAGCACAGTCTTGCCATAAAACAACCCTTAGCAATGACCCACAACTAGAAGAAAACTCAAAACCTGAAACTCCTCCCCAAGGAGCAAAGGATTGAAACCCAGGGTTGGGCACCTCAACTTTTAAGACCTGAACCTGTGAGATGACCCCCCCCCAAAAAAAAAAAACATTTCGCTTTGAAAACTGAAAGGGCTTGTGTTCTGAGACCCACACTATTGTAGCACTCAGAAAGCCAGTTTTTAAAGCCCCTCACTTCCACCTTCACTTGAAACACACACTCAGACTTACCTACCCCAGGGCCCAGCTCAGAGGCAGCTGATCATGCCTAGACTTAAAGTGAAGGAGGCTCATTTGCTTATATTAAAGTGTCAGCCTGAAGGTCAGGCATCTAATTTAACATACACATCTGGAGCCTGCTGAACAGAGTACTCACTGAGGGTGGATACGAGCAAGTGTCCTCTTTGTGCTCTCTCTTTGCCCTGTTTCATAGCACCAGTATCTACAAGATGGAAGATTTTACATGCATCTGGTGCCTCAATCTCTGTGGTTACCACCTGGGAAACACTTCTTGACTGCCTGGCTCTGAAGGTTAGGGGAGCTTCTGTTCCTGGTCCTGTAGGTTTATAATCATTGGTATCACCAAGAAAGGAGCTCATACCCATCTGGCAATTTTTGTGGCTGCTGCCAAGGGACACCTCTACATCATCTGGCTCTTGGCAGCTAGTGGAATTTACACTTGTAGATCCCAGAGTACTATAAGCAAGAGACTAAAAGTTCTTTAATATCTAGTGCCCACCAGAATTCAGAAAGAGGCAACAGAGCAAGGAGTTCAGTCTTTCTGTGAAGGAGACCTATTCATTAATCATCATGGCTGTGACCTGATGATCAGGCTTCTAACTAAACATATATCTAGGAGCTGACTGTAATCTTTTCCAGAAGCCTCAGAGAATAAGCACTATTTTCCCGCTCTTCTTCCACCTCAATCCAGAGCACCAGGGTCTCTTGCGGGAAAATTTTACATGCAGGTGCTGCCTTGATTTCGGTCTGGTGCCCAGATTTTTTCAGTTGCCCCCCCAGAGGATGCCTAGCTGTGGTGACTAGAGTTTGCATTCCTGAGTCCCATGGGATTGTGGCAATCAAAGAAGCGGTTCTTGGCAGGCTGTCCCTTACAGAGTGAGGCACACACCTGTCTTTCTGTATAGGACGTGTCTTGCCTTATTCTGGAGTTTCTGCCTAAAAGGCAGACTTCAGGTTTGGCACACATCTAGTGGGCTACAGAGTTTTTTTTTTTTTTTTTTTTTTCCAGTAGTATAGACTGTGGACACCATATTGGCTTGCTCTCTCTGCTTTGCTTCAGCTTGCCAGAATCTCCCAGAAAAAGAGCTTATCTGCTTAGCTCCAGTTTTTGTCATTGCCACCCAAAGAGCGCTGCCAGATTGCCTGGAAGGCAGGGCTTACACTTGCAGTCCCACAGGACTATATACATTGGCATGCTTTTAAGAACTGCTGCCTGAGTGTCTGGATATTGGAGCCAAAGCAAACATTTCTATGATAACCTCAACCTTTCACCATTAAATGATCTGCACACAAAATTCTTGCACAAAGAACATACCTAAACTTCTTGAAGAAAACCCAACTGTATCTACTTCAGACTCCAGGACATCTTAATTATACATTATCCTCTCAGTATGTTTCAGAAAGAAAGAAAATAAATAAATAAATGATATATACATATATACATAAATACATTCACATATACATACATTCACACACATATTCACACATATAGGTATAAAGGGCTTTCACGGGTCAATATAGATAATATGCTACACACTGAATTGTATAATAAAATGAAACCTCAGCATAATAAAAAGAAACCTAAGCAAGTCAATTGCCTACAAAATTGCTGGTGTTTTGAAGTAGATCTGATAACCCGAACCTGGCTGGAAAAGGAAGACCTTCAAATACACCAGGCCAAAGTCTTTGCATTGCAATAGCATCAGAATCGCCAACATTATGAAACTGAAAACAACACTCATTGCTAACCTCTTTTGGCTTCTCCAACTCTAGGACTCCAACAGGCCAGACTCTCAGAAATCTAACCAGATAGATCATAGGCAGAAAACTCCTTCCTTATTGAATCTCTCATCTATCCCTTTCTCTGCTTACATTCTGGAAAAATCCAGCCCAAATGTATCTCTTTCAGAGGATTTAGCTGAAAGCAGCAAACTGCTGCCAATGTATAAGCATTAAACATTTTTTTCCTATAACTTTCTCATAACAACAGCTTTAGTTGGAATATAGTCTGGTTCTTATGATGGAACAAGTAAAACAAATCATTCTAATACATATGTTTTGTTTTCTTTTCCCTTCTTTTCTTTTTTTTCTTTGTTTTATAAAAAGAATCATCAGTTTTCCTGTCCAGTGTCCCCAACTCTTTGCTGCCTATTGACTGTTCACTTCTGTTAAGCCAATACCAAAATTTTCAGATTTTGTTATATGCAGCAGTCTACTTTCAGACACAAAATTCTCTGTTGACAGAAATTAAGTTGAGCCGTGGCACAAAGTGTATTTCTTTCCAACATAAAAGCCATGTGAGTAGTCTATAGCTAATATGATGGCACCAGGATTGCCATAGAAAAAGGCTTCTTCTATCTTGTTCCCAAGCAAGCTCAATTGTGACTTTGGACTTCTTGTCCAAGACTGTTCTCTAATCCCAAAATACTATGTCTATATTCCAGAAAGTAAAACTGTGGATCAAAAACAAAAAGTAAGGTACCATATGCCAGATATTCTTAGAGAAGTTTCCCAGAATCAATATTTCTATCTTATTAACTGAAATTTCATTCTGCTGACTGAGATGACTCAAAGGACGACTGGAAATGATTTATCAGTCCAGCTAGTCATGTGTCCATGTGATATTTAAGGTTTCTGTCTCAGTGGAATAAGAGAGAATAGATGCTAGGGGTTAACCAGTAGCCTTTGAAGCCATGGACAGCATAATAATATGGAGATAAGACATGGTTTTTTGACTTAAGAAGTGATAGTACTTGTTGTGGGTGAAGTAGTAACCTATCTCATCTTGGCTGGTCCTAAATACTGCTCAGCCATTCCTTCATTTATATCTAACTGCCTTCCCACCAAAATGCTGTTTTTTTTAATACTATACACACAGAAAAATACATGAAATATATGTTGGAGTGTTCCTCTACCTACAAAATAAAGCAGTGGGATTAGATGGCCTAAAAAATCACTCTAATATTTATAATCCTGTGAGTTTCTTTTCTATGAATAATATAATTTTGTTATTATTCGAATATTCTCTGAGGCCCAGTAAGTAGGAATATGGTAGTTTTGGGTTGTTCAGTTGTTTTTTTGTTTTTCGTCTTTAACTCTATTCGACACTAGTTGCTCTATCTGGAAAGTTTTATGGGTTCAATAATTGTTTAATGAACAAATATGTGTTATAGTGTGTCTACATCTGGTCATAGCTAGACCAAGCCTCAAATACAGTTTTACAAAATCCAGGATAAATAGTTATCAGTGGACAGAGGGAAAGCAAATAGTATTAGTGATATTGGACTTCTGAAAAAGATTGGTTTTCATAAATGAGTTTCCAGTCAATGATTTCTAGTAAAGTACACCGAGAAAAGATGAAAGCAAATTAGGCCAAGGAAGAATTGGACTTTCTGTGAAGGATAGTAAAACTAAATATAAAAATAAATGCTAATATAGCACATGGGCTTACTGGCTTTACTTAGTTTCCTTGAAAAGTATATTGAGTTATATTTACTGTTTTCTCAGCCCAAAATCTGAATAACAAATCACCCTCAAATTCATAGTCATTTATTTTTTATACTTTCATTGAGGCATAGTTGAAGTTTGACAAGCTGCACGCATTTAAAATATACAATTTAATCATTTTAGTTTAATTTTAGTATCTATACTTACTCGTGTTATTCAAAATAAATAAGATTTCAGGACCAAGGCAGATTACCATTAATTACAGTAGTAACTACATTATTTCTTCTTTACTCTGGTCCTTTCCCCTTCTGGGATGGGAGGACATACAGAGTGATAGGCTTGCATATTTGGGACCATCCCAAATGAGAAGACCCTATAATTAGGGAGCAGGAAACATACAAAGGACAGTTTACACCACTGTCCTCCTTACCATCTGCAAAAGGAAGAGAAACTCCATCATTCTAGTGCAGGCAAATCCCACTGGGAAGGGAAGGAGGACGTCTTATATTCTTACTCTTTGATGTGTAAAGAAATGTCTACAGTGAGCAGATAACAAAGGCTCCCAGTTAATTAACTGGAGTTTTATCCTCCTTTAAAAAGTATCTGCGTAGAGGCGCCTGGGTGACTTAGTCAGCTAAGCAGTCCACTCTTCGTTTCCACTTGAGGTCATGATCTCAAGATTTGAGATCTAAACTCTACATCAAGCCCCACATAGAGCCCCATGATCGGCTCCATGCTTAGCAGGGAGTCTCTCTCTCTTCCCCCATTGCACCCACCATAACTCTCTCCTTTCTCTAAACTAAATAATAAATAAATAAATAAATAAATAAATAAATAAATAAATAAATAAATATTTAAAAAGTATATAAACAGGGTCATCCCTTTTCAGGTCTCTTGGCTTTTAATTCACCGTTAACTTTCAAAGCTTGCTCTTTAACCAGGGTTCCAGGAGGTTCCTTTGTTCAGAAAATCCTCACTGCAGAAACATGAAAATATTTTCTCTGTACTTTCCAAATGACATCTGCATATACCTGTGAAATCACCTGAAGCAAGATAAGGAATATAACTACACCCCCAAAATTTTCTTCATTCTTTTTGTAACTCCCCTCTACTGCCACTCCCAGAAAACCTCTGATCTGCTTTTGCAATTTGTGGAATTCTATATAAGTAAAATCATTAATCGTTCTTAATAAGAATAAAAAGATGATGAAACAGAAAATTGTATCCTAGGATGAATTTTAAATCTAGTAATGAATGTGATGAAAATAAAAGTTTGATCTTAACAGCTTATTGCTTCTCTATTACATAAGCAAACTATAGTTGCACCGTTATGAAAAAAAGTTCATCATCCATTTTGAATAGAGTCACTTATAAATGAGAATAAAATTTGAATGATTTTCTTTCAAAGCTTCTTCATGTTTACTTAACTTCTAATTTCTATTCCCTCAGATATAAATATTGAAGTGGAATTTCACCAGCTACATCAGAAAGTAAATAGCTAATCTTAACCAAAAGTAAATCAATGAATAAATAAATATTAAGATTTACATATATTTTGATTTACCAAATAATACTTTGACTACAAAGGCACCAAAAATATGTGTTTAAAAAAATAAACTAAATTTGATCACACTTAACACTGTCCACTCTTAATTTTCAGACAATGGAAAACACTGTTAATTTTATCTGATTTAAAATAATACAATATATACACTTGCAATTTAATACAAAATATTTTATAGTGAGTATAAGGAAGGGTGTATTTTGGTTTGACTTGTTTATAGAAGAAAATACTTATAATTTGAGAAATTACTTAATATTAGTTTGCTCACCTATGAAAATGAGGAATTTGGTTTAAAATTATTTTCCATATTCTTTAGAAATTATTATTTATAAAAATACCTTGTAAATTCAGTAACTGTGATTTTGTTGGTATTATTCACATGACTACATATCCATTAAACATCTGCCTAAAACCTTTTTCCAGCAAAAATATCAAAAAGAATGAGGGCTCCTGGGTGGCCCAGCAGTTGAGCATCTGTCTTTGGCTAGGTTGTGATCCTGGGATTGAGTCCTGCATCAGGTTCCCTGCAGGGAGCCTGCTTCTCCCTCTGCCTGTGTCTCTGCTTCAATCTGTGTCTCTTATGAATAAATAAATAAATAACATCTTTAAAAAATATATTTATTTAAATATATAAATATATTTAAATATATATTTATGTTATATATAACATATATTAACATTTATAAATATACTAAAACATAAATATATAAATATATTTATATATAAATATTTACATATTTATATTTTTAATATACTTATAATATATTTTCTATATGAAATATGTATATTTATATAGTATATATAAATATATTAAAAATAATGAGCTCTTTCATTGATAAAATAGACAATCTTTTAAAAACTATGTTAAAGGCACTAGATAGTATACATAAATTTTTGTGTCCAATGTCCCCCCAAACTAGGAGGGATAAAAACAGAATAAAACTCAACCCCATTGTCATTTCCCCAAATGGCATGCTATACATTCACAATTCAATAAAAGTTGTATATCTATTGTAGATAGATACACAGATGTATGGTATATCAAAATACATCAGATTGAATGCATTAAGTGTATGTAATTTATTGTGTCTGAAATATATAATTAATGTTCTTTAAAAAATTAAACAACCTAAAATACTAATTTTAAAATAAGTCAGTTCCTTTTAAAAACATAATATATTACTGTTATTAAAAATATAAAGTCATTTTTTTAAGGGAGGAGGAGCAGACCCTAGGGAAGAGACAATTTTTTTTTAGAAAGGAGGGAAAGTGCATGAGTTGGAGAGGAGGAGCAGAGAGAGGGAGAATTCAAACAGATCCCCACTGATTGTGGAGTCCAACAGAGGGCTTGATCTCATGACCCTGAAATCATGGCCTAAGCTGAAATCAAGAGTTCATTGCTTCACCATTCAAGACATCCACATGCCCCTAAAGTCACTTTTTCTCAACATCAAAGGTCAAAGCTATAAAAAATATATTTAGGATTGGGGCACCGGGGTGGCTCAGTTGCTTAAGCCTTTGACATGATTTAAGCTCAGGTCACAGTCTCAGAACCTTGAGATGGAGCCCCACATCCATCTCTGTGCTCAGTAAGGAGTCTCCTGGAGAGTTCCTCTATTCCTCACCCTCTGCCCCTTCCCATCAGGAGCTTGGTTGCACTCTCTCTCTTTAAAATAAATAAGCAAATCTTTAAAAATATATATAGGATTAAGATACTAGTCATTTGATTCCAATTGTTTTCTATTTTGTCATTCACATTACTTCATTGGGCTTTATTTTTTCCACATGTGTAATTACTATATGTAATTTATGATGCTGATAATCTAATTTTAGAAATTTACTCTTTAGGTTATTCATTAAATATTTATTGTTTGCATTAACATAGCTTTGAAAGCTTTTTTTCTACATATGAAAGAAATATTGATCAAATAAGTCCTATGGTGGATGTAATATACTACATGCATTATCACACTAACAAAACTGGGGAAAAGTTATACTTTCAGAAGAATAGCTATGTGCTGACTCCAATCCCAAACAGACAGCAAGACAGGTGGTCTAACAGTCTGGAAACTGGAGACAACACCACAAGCATTTGGAATTACATTAGTGAAACACAGTGAAAATGAGGTATCATACATTATTTTGATTTTAACCAAATTCATGATTAGCATTCGTAGTGTACTGCAGTATAAATAAACACTGTAGGAACGGGTATGTGTGTGGTGTGTGTGTGCGTGTGAGAGAGAGAGAGAGAGAGAGACAGAGACAGAGACAAAGACAGAGACAGCGAGGAGGTTTGAGAGAGAGATTGATTTTATTTTATTTTAGGACAACTGTTCTAGAACCTCTAGTGTTCTTGGTGTGAAAAAGTTTGACCATCTTTTATATCAGCAGCAACTGAGACATCCTAAAGAGAAGAGCAGATGAGTTTATTTGAATATTTTTAGAGAAAAAAAATGCAAGGGTTTCAAGTGCTAGTTGGCATTAAATAAAGTATTTTAACAATTTTAGATCTATTATTTCTTGATTGAGCCACTTTGGAAATAAAATGTCTGTTCAATTTAAATTATCTAGCAGAAACTTTTCTGTCAGAATGAAGTAGAGGTGGGAGGTTTTCTTTCTTTCAGATGGCCCATTTTGAAAGCTTACACTTTATGAATGTTGATATTATTATTCACTTGCCAAATATAGCAACTTTTATCTAAAGTGGATAATACATATTAAAATTCTTAACAGCTGTGTGAATTTTTGCAAAAGCAGCCATAATGTGACAATCAAACAATATAGTGTACAATTCAGTCTTTTAAATTCATTTTCTTGTCAAACACCGGGTGACATACATGTCATATATGCACACTTTGTTTTAAGAAATGTTTGGGGTTTGTCATCTAAGCACTGGATTTGCCATGTCTAGATTCAAGGAATTTGAGGTTACACTTTCACCTGACTTAAATATTATTAATTTTTATTGTATTTCTTTTTTTAATCATTATTGAATGAGAAAGTCACTTCTTCAAAGTCCTTCAGAAAAATAAAACTTTAAAATATGTTTGCTCCATTTTAAAAAGATAATAAATATTGTAATTTTTTTGTTATTGCCTTAACATTTTCTCATTCTAGGACTGTTTACTAAACCTTGCCAATAAAGAAAAAAAGAAAAAAAAACAGAAGTGATTGATACATATCAAATGAATTAGGCTTAATTTTTTATAATGTGTGCTTCTTTAACCATTGGCAGATCTAATATTTTCAATCTTATTTAATAAGTCAAAAATGAGACCTAAAATTCTTCATTTCTAGCAAACCCTCAATCTCATGGTCATGGTGCATAGATCTCATATTTAATACCAGTATTACAGAAAGCAATTCTTATGAAAATATTTCTACAGTGATTTATCCCTATGAGACAACTAAAATATGTGTCATTTAAGGAATTACAAACAATGGTCATTTGTAGAAAGTTTTTTTTAAAACCTAATAATGCAGCTAAAAGTTGTTAAAGGACAACTTTCCTTTGAGTTTTGGAAAAGCTATTCATGTATATTTTATTAATTTTGGCTACTAATGACAAAACCCACTAGACCTCCTCAACATATAGGCAAAGACAGATGGAAAGGATTTTATCCACTTGCCTAATGAAGTTATTACTTCAGATGGAACATAGATTTTAATTTGTAATTGTTTAAATGATTCTGTAGATGGAAGTCTGTTGTTCTTAATTTTCTTTTTTTCATTTCTCCAATGATATATTAGTATCATCTAATATTTATCTTTAGGCTATCCCATATTTTATTAGTTTGGGGGTCTCCAATATAACTGGAGAATGTGGTAAACATTTTCTCTCTTGGACATACACTAAGGTGAAAGATGTTTACTTGGCATGTCTGTACCTTATTTGGAATGTATTTTTCATTTTTCATTGGTTAGCATAGGTATAAATTTTCTCTGAATTTCTCAAGAACAGGGATTCCAGTTCCCCAATAATTTACAGGGATGGGGCTTCCTGTTCTTTTTTCTCTATTTCATTTGTCATCAGGTGATTATGAATGTTTGCTTCAGTTTGCTTTATACTGAACCAATTTTAAAGATTAACTGCTTAGAGTTTTCCATTTATACTGTATAAAATTTCAGCATGGAGAGTGAGTCATGATTGCTTACATAGTATCACTGATGACTCAAATTTTCATCTATTTTTAAAGGCTGATGTATGTATACACAGTATGTTAAATACTGTGTTCCTTTATTTAATGTGGGTGCTAGCCATCCAGTTGAAGTGAACTTACTCAGGCTAGTTCTCTTCAGTGTTATGTTATGTAAATAAAGTGTCATATAGCTAGTGTTCCAAGAATGTAAACAAACAGATTCTACGAGATTATTTTACATGAAGATGGTCAAAGGAATGACAGTGTTTTCCTAAGTATATTAAATTTGCTTTCTAGGGAATTTTGTTTTTATAAGCAGATAGATTGTGGGGTAATTATAGAAAATATCGATACTTTTAAAGCATAAAAAACTGCTGTTGAAAATAAGTGTCCTATTGCAACAATAGAATTTTCTTAATTCAATATATTATTTAAGTGTATTGGAGCTATTTCCTCATTCTCTACATTTTTATATATTTTTATATCTAAAATATATATAAACTCTAACTAAACTATAACTATAACTAACTAAAATGTTTTTTAGTCTTAGGGGGAAAAATCAGAGATAGAGAATAAGGCTTGCTGAAAGAAAATTGATCTAGAAAGAAAAATATGGCTAACTCTTGTCAGTATTAAAATACAAAATAAATTTGATAAAAATACCGGTAAAATGAATTATCTAGCTCAATTAATTTTGTTGTAATATATAAACATACTGTTACAGGCTATTAAAATAATGTTTTAATATTCAATGCCTACCAGTTTATAAGTGAAAAGAAGAAATAGTCATAAACAACAGTTTTACAATCTAGCCTTAGACAAGGGCCATAAGTAGCTGTCTTGGCCTCAGGTTCCACACTTTGTTTTCAAATATTTTTATAGCTTTATATAATTTACCATGTGAGAAATCTGAATGCAGTTGAGTCCTGAAAAATGTGGGATTAGCAATACTGATCCCCTATGCAATCAAAAATCTAGGTATAATTTTTGACTCCCCTAAAATTTAATTACTAATAGTCTAATGTTAACTGGGAGCCTTACTGGTGACATAAATTGTCAGCATGTATTTTATAAGGTATATAAAGAAAGTTATAAGGAAAAAAAAGTACTTTTACAGTACTGTAGTTATCCAAAAAATGTGCATGTAAATTGCCCTGGAGGTTATTACTGTGTTGTTCAAGGGTCAACTGTAATTTTCTCCTCTTGAATATAATACTCATTAGTATCCTATTAATATCTATAAAAATGATGCATTATTAAGATCTATGTATATATAAAGAGGATTGGGAATTACTTACAAAAATAATATCCATATTCTCAAATCTTAATTATGCACTAAATTTAGGTTAAATTTTCATGTTAGTTGAGACTTCAGTCTTATTTAAGGCATTTATCCTACATTTATTAAACATTTTTATTGAATTGATTAGACTTTTTATATTCAAGTATAAGGATTAATCTTAATCTGCACATTTAACTACAAACCTTGAATTTAAAATAAATCAGTATTCGATTGTTATGTAGAAATGCTGTGATTTTCTTATCCTTTGGTGTTACTTTTCCTGAATAGAGAATGATACTGTTCACTACTTGAAAGGAAACAGTTGATTGCTTTTCTCAAAGTTCAGAACCAAAGTATGTATATGAGATCCATCAGCATTTCACTTGCACATGGAAATTGTTCTGCCTCAGAGAACCTTTTAATTGTTTCATCATTTCCTTTAGGTCTTTCCTCAAAGTTCAGCATTTCAGGAAGGATTTCCAGGCCATTCTAAAATTTCATGCCTGTGTCCATTTCAGTAGTTTATGTTCCTCTTTATTGGTATATTTTTTTAACATCTCATGAAATGTACTTACATATATTGTAGATTGTCTACTTCCTCTTCTAAAATGTAATTGCTACCAAATAAATAGTTTTTTTTATTTTAGATATTTTTTTCTGCAACATCCAACACAGAGTATCTATTCAATAAATACTTGCCCAATAGATGAGCAGGTGAAATAAATAAATCAATATACGAGTGAAACTGAGTATCGTTCAAGTACACATGAGATAAGCTTCTCACCTAATATCTTATGAAGTTTGATTTTTCATATAATAATATGCAACATTATAAACAACTCCAGTAATTTATTTTATAAGAATTGAAATTTTTTTCAGAAGTATTGGACTATTCTGTTATATTAAAATGCAAATAAATTGATTACATAAATAAATTTTCATATTTTCACTAATTTATTTCTAATAAAAAATCAAAACTTAGAACAGTTCAAGTTAGATTTTTCTTTCCTTACTTTGGCTTGCAACTGGAAATCAACCTTTGATGATTGCACAACCCTAAGAACCTGGTAATTTATTGCTAATAAAACATTTCAATCTCAGAATTAGTTACGTACATATATACTTGAATACATGCACACACACAAACACCAGTCAAGTATTATGTAGGAATATTTCTTGTCATATCATGGTATTCTACTACTATTATAAAATAATTAAATAATTCATCATATTTGCACATGGCTCTTTGTATCACTGTGCATGGTTGGTTGTCATTGTAAAGCAGAATAACTTATTTTTGGATAGAACAAATCCTGTTTAGCCTGCCAAGTGAAGCAGAAGCTTTCAGAGACGGAACTAATACAAATTCTTTCAAAGTAGAAATCTAATAATATAGAAACTGTATGCAGTGTTTGAGAAATAGAAAAATAGAGGCACCTGGGTGATTCAGTGGTTGAGCCTTTGCTTTGGCTCAGGGCATGATCCCGGGGTCATGGGATAGAGTCCCACATTGGGCTCCCTGCAGAGAGCCAGCTCTTCCCTCTGCCTATGTCTCTGCCTCTGTGTGTCTCTCATGAATAAATATAAAAAAATTAGAAAAATAAAGTACCAAATTCAGTTAATCTTTCTTAAATTTTGAAGTTTTTTTTCCTTCCAGACATCTTTATTTATTGTTATTTGAATATAGTTGACACACAATGTTACATTAGTTTCAACTGTACAACATAGTTATTCAACTACTCTACACCTTATGCTGTGCTCACCACAAATGTTGCTACCACCTGTCACCATACAATGCTATTATAATATTATTGACTGTATTCCCTCTGCTGTGCTTTTTATTCCTGTGACTTTCATTTCATATCAGTTAATAATCTTGATAAGAGTTACCCAACAATATATTTTTGCTAAGTTATATAATTAATTTTAAATATTTTATTTACTTATTCATGAGAGACACAGAGAGAGAAGCAGAGACATAGGCAGAAGGAGGAGTAGGCTCTCCACGGGGAGGCTGATGTGGGACTCTATCTCAGGACTCTGTGATCGTGCCCTGAGCCAAAGGCAGATGCTCAACCACTGAGCCAGTCAATGCCCAGTTATGTAATTTATTTATTTTTATTTTTTTATTATTTATTTATTCATGAAAGACACAGAATGAGAGAGATAGAGACATAGGCAGAGGGAGAAGCAGGCTCCAGGGGCTCCAGGCAGGCAGCCCGATGTGGGACTTGATCCCAAACTCTAGGATCATGCCCTGAGCCGAAGGCAGATGCTCAACTACTGAGCCACCCAGGCATCCCATGTAATTTATTTTTATGTGAAATGATGAGTAATTATATATTTACATGTATGTTACCTATGACTATATATAATTAACTAACTATAACATATTTCTGTTTCCTAGGGCTGCTGTCACAAATTACCATGAACATGGTGGCTCACACAGAATAAACAGAAATTTATTCTTTCACTGCTCAGGAGGCCAGAAATAGAAAATGAAAGTGCTGGCCACACTCCTCTGGAGGCTCTTGGGAAGATTGTGTTTCTTCCAGCTTCTAGTAGATTCAGACATTCCTCGGCTTGTGGCTGCATCATTGAAATCTCAGGCTCTATCCTCACATGATCTTATCTTTTTTCTGCATATCTGATCTCCCTCTGCCCCTCTCTTATAAAGATATTTGTAATGGCATTTAGGCCAACATGGGAAAGCCCACAATAGATAAGGAAGACATGTAAATATGGGCAAGGCCTACAAGACCAGAGTCTGGGCAAGATAAGGTGGATATCCACACACAAGCAAGGCCTGGTATTCAGTTTCAGAACCTAGAAGCTTGAGGTGAATGTTGGGTGAGGTAGTCTACCATGGGTTGGAGCCTTACAGCACATTTTCTCTGAGTTTGCCAGACTAACAGTCTAATCCATTTCCTGTTAATGAATAATTTTTGTAGCTGCTCATATAGGACTAAATAAATTAAGCTGGTCATAGACTGATCACCTTCTAACTAATTTGTAACTTCCTCTAAGAGAGTTGGGATTGCTTGTTTGCTACCCTCTGTAAAATTTGCTGTTCATTCAATAAAGGCTGTTGACTCCACCCTTGTTTTCTCCTAAAAGATAACCCACTTAATGTGCATTTGTTTTCTGTTCTAGGTAACTGGGGGGGACTTGGGCCTTTGAAAACTACAGCAAATATAGTGATACTCTGCTTTCTGACTTGCTTTTTCTGAAGTCTTTCATCTTATATCCAGAAGTCTCAGTCTTCTCTCATCATCCATGAAATTGTACCAGTTTAATTTTTGTTAGGTAGCAAGTGGAATAAATATTCAGGCCATTCAAATTTGATAGAGAGTTTTCACACTTGGATTGCCTCATCTTGAAGGGTCAGAGTCCATGCTGAATGGTGTCTGGAATGACATGAGAGAACAAGGAGGACATCTGTGAGAGCAGAAAATCATAGCATGAAATATTGGCATTACTTGTTAGCCTGGGCATCCAAGTGGTAGAGAGACATTGTCCTGGGGGTGCTGGCAGTGGCCCAGCTGTGTGTCAGGCCCCTAGTGAAGTCAAAGGGATAGTTACATAGGGGAGAGAATGGCAGCAGTAATAGGAAACTGATTACGTATAGGGACATTTATCAAATAATTAAACTGAGTATAGAGTCACATTGGTCATTGTTGTAGCAGTGTTAAAATTATGAAAAGGGTGAAAATGAGAATGGATGGTATTAGAGTGGCATGGGAGTTATCATTGTTCTCATGGCTTATCAATGTATATAGATAATTATAGATATGAATATATATATATATACATATATATATGTATATGTATATATGTATCTGTGTGCATCCATGCATTCTCTGTCTCCGTGGAAGAGAGAGACTTGGATCAGTGATCCCCAAAGTAATAACCACAAACACAACCAGTATCATGATTCCCTGGGAAAAGGTCCGATTATCTAGGGTCTGATTGTCTAGGGATAGATAGGAGCAATAAAGATGAATCTGTAACTCTCTGTAGTGTCAAAAATAAAGAATTGCTAAACTAATGAAAAGACTAAACAAAAGCTTAAAGAAGCTACTACTGGCCAGACCTATACAATTTAAGCTTCAAAAAAAAAAATTATATAGATTAGAATCCACTGAAGAAATAGGATATCATTAGTCCATACTGATGTAAATGAATAAGGAATGCATTGAAGTTAGAAAAGAGGATATTGAAGGCCGCCTGGGTGGCTCACTAAGTTAAGCATCCAGCTCTCGATTTCAGCTCAAGTCATGATCTCAAAATCCTGAGATTGAGCCATGCATCCAGCTCCCTTTTCAGCAGAGTCCACTTCCCCCTCCTCCCTCTCTCTCTGCCCTTCCTCCCATTCATGTGCTCTATCTTAAGTAAATGAATAAATAAATCTTAAAAAAAAAGAGGAGATTGATAAAATATTAAGTGACCTCTTAACAAAATAGCTATTTAAATGGAGAGAAAAAATAACTTTATATTGGGGAATTCTGACAGGCATCATCTTAATCATCAATCAAAGTGAATATTATCAATAATGGTACAAATAAAAATTGTGAGTTCTGTAGGAGTACACAATCTGAGGAACACAGCTCTATGTTTACAGTAAAAGTTATGCATTTATGGAATACTGTTATCTGACGAACCCAATTTGAAGATCATACAACCAAATAATTTGCCTATAAAATTTAAATATAACAAAGAAAATAAAACTGTTTCAGATTAAAGTAGACCAAGTATTGACATTATATTATATGTTTATTAATTTATATATTTGTTTATCTGTTCAGTGTATCTCCCATTATAAAGTAAGCTTGATGAGGGTAGGAGCATTGCCTCATTCACTCCTGTATTCCCAGTGCATAGAAAGGTACCAGGTACATAGATTCTGAATAAATATTTGCTGAATGAAAATATAGAATAAAATTAAAATTAATTAATCAAAAAATAAAGAAAAGAAGAGAAGAAATAGACTAAATACCTAGCAACACAATGCAACAATGTTTCTAGACTAGGTCATTTTTCTATTAAGAACATCTCTAGGATGATTGGTGAAAATTGAAGGGTATCTATGGATTAAAAGGTAATTATATATCAAAATTAATTTCTTCAATGCCATTTTCTATTTCATGGTTTTAGGAGAATTATTTGTTAGAAGGAAATGCAGAGAAGCTTCAATGTGCCAGAGATCATGTTGCTTCTTCAGCTAAAGGTGAAAGCATAAATATATTTCTTCAAATAATTAGTTTAAATATTGTATTATTGAAAATATACCCACCCACCCCTTAAGCTTAAAAATTTAAAATATGGAAAAGAAAGAACTTGAAAATTTCAGAGTTATATTTATAAATTTTTATTATTAAATATTGCATTATGTAATACTATATTTTTAGAGAAGTAAAATTCTGTCTGGGACATGACTGTGTCTTCTCAGCAGGAGTCATTCTGGGCCTCTAAATTTGGCTTTTCAATCCTACTACCCTGTGCTGAGTCACGAATGATTCTATGATTGTTCCTTCATTATTATTCCTTCCTACATATTTCTCTTTATTTATCAGTTAAACACTTTTTTTCCTACATGTTATTTTCAAGCATATCAACCTACTAGTATCTAACTAGACTGTATCTACCTTACAGGTTAAAAACAAATATCTGTATCATATGAAATCATTTAAGATCCCTAGCCCTTATTTTCTCTCATTAATTGTATTTACTCTGAGTCACAAAAAAAGGGGATAAATCATTTTAATTATTTTATTTTATAGTTATTTTGTTCAATTGATACATATTTTTTCCTAAAAAATGTTTGTGTGAAAATTTTTCTAAAGAAATATATTGCATTTGAGAAACAGTGTGAATAGAGCCTTTCTTTTACCCATCTATTTTTATTTATAACAATGAAAAAAGTGACAATTGATTCAGTAAATGATATCTGGAAATGCTTGGTGCCTAATTAATAAAACTTGACTGAAGCCAAAGAGAAACATATTCATTTAGCAGTGTCACATGAGAGTAAGTGAATATAAAATATTGGAGCTTCCCAAAAGAACAGGAATAATGCAAATATAAAGTTCAACAAAATAAACAGTGTTTATAGAAATCTTGTCTACTTAGTTTTGTAAATTTCTTCTTAGCTAGGATGTTAATCATGGCTTTTAGGATGACATTTTTCTAACTTTTCTTTCTTTAATTCCCATCACCTATTTCACCCATCCCCTCACCCACTTCCCTTCTGGTAACCATCAGTTCCTTCTGTATAGTTCAGAATCAGTTTCTTCATTTGTATTTCTCCCTTCTTTTTTCCCCTCCTCTTTGTTTTGTTTCTTAAATTCTACATATGAATGAAATCATATGCATTTGTCTTTCTCTGACTAGTTTAATTTGCTTAGCATTATACCCTCTAGTTCCATCCATGTTGCTTAAATGGCAAGTTTTCATTCTTTTTTAATGGCTGAATAATATTCCATTGCACATCTCTTCTTCATCAATTCCTCTATCAATAGACACTTGGGTTGCTATTTGTAAACTTAGGCATGCATGTATACCTATGAATTAGTGTTTTTGTGGGGTTTTTTGGGGTAAATACCTAGTAGTGCAATTATTGGATTATAGGATACTTCTATTTTAACTTTTTGAGGAACCTCCTTACTGTTTTCCAAAAAGATTGCACCAATTTACATCCCCTTCAACAGTGCAAAAGAGCTTTTTCTCCATATCCTCACTGATTGTTATTATTTGAGTCTTTTTATTACAGCCATTCTGACAAGTATAAAGTGATATATCATTGTAGCTTTGATTAGCATTTCTTTGATAATGAGTGATGTTGAGCATCTTTTCACGTGTCTGTTGCCATCCATATGTATTCTTTGTAAAAATGTCTGTCCTTGTCTTTTGCCCATGTTTTAATTTCACTATTTGTTTTTTGGGTGTTGAGTTTTTTAAGTTCTTCATATATTTTGGATAGTAACCCTTTATTAGATGAAGTCATTTGCAAATATCTTCTCCCAGTAGTAGATTCTCCTTCAGTTTTGTTGAAGCAGACAATTTTTATTTTAGTGTAGTTCCAATAGTTTATTTTTGTTTTTATTTCTGTTACCTCAGGAGGCATATCTAGAAAAATGTTGCTTTGGCGATATCAGAGAAATTACTGTCTGTGCTCTCTTCTAGGATTTTTATGACTTTAGGTCTCACATTTAAGTCTTTAATACATTTTGAGTTTATCTTTGTGTTTATGTTATAAGAAAGTGGTCCAGTTTCATTCTTAAGCACGTTGCTGTTTAGTTTTCCAAACACTATTTGTTGAAAAGGCTGTCTTTCCTATTCATATTCTTGCTCCTTTTGTCAAAGATTAATTGACCATGTAATCTTGGGTTTGTTTTGGTGTTTTCTGTTCTGTTTCATTGATATATATGTCTATTTTTCTTCCAGTACCATACAATTTTGATTACAACTGCTTTGTAGTATAACTTGAAATCCAGAATTGTGATACCCCTAGCTTTTTCTTTTTCAAGTTTGTTTTGGCTATTTGGTGTCTTTTGTGGCTCTATACAAATTTTAAGATTATTTGTTCTAGTTCTGTGAAAAATTCTGTTTGTATTTTGATAGGGATTACATTAATCATTTGGGTACTATGCTTTGGGTACGATGGACATTTTAACAATATTTGTCCTTCCAGTCCATGGGTGTGGATTATCTTTCCATTTGTTTGTGTCTTCAATTCTTTCATCATGTTTTAGAGTTTATAGAGCTCAGGTGTTTTGCCTCTTTGGTTATGGTCATTCCTAAGTATTTTATTATTTTGGGTGTAGTTATAAATGGGATTGATTTCTTAATTTCTCTTTCAGTTGCTTCATTATTAGTGTATAGAAATGCAATGGTTTTCTGTACATTGATTTTGTATCCTATGACTTTACTGAATTCATTTCTCAGTTCTAGCAGTTTTTTTTTAAGGATTTTATTTATTTATTCATGAGAGACACACAGAGAGAGGCAGAGTCACAGGCAGACGGAGAAGCAGGCTCCATGCAGGGAGCCCAATGTGGGACTGGATCCCGGGTCTCCAGGATCAGGCCCTGGGCTGAAGGCGGTGCTAAACCACTGAGCCACCCAGGCTGCCCTCTAAGCAAGTTTTGATGTAGTCTTTCAGGTTTTCTATTATATAGTATCATGCCATCTGCAAATAGTGGAAGTTTTACTTCCTTGCCAATTTGTAGGCTGTTTATTCATTTTTGTCTGACTATTGTGGCTAATACTTCCAATATTGTGTTGAATAATAATTGTGAGAAGGAACATCCTTGTCTTGTTCTTCATCCTTGTCTTTTTAGAGGAAAAGTTCTCAGATTTTCACCATTGAATATGATGATAGCTGTGGATTTTTCATATATGGCATTTATTACTTTGAGTTGTGTTCCCTCTAAGCCTACTAAATCTTAATGGATCAAATAATCCTAATGTTACACAATATGAGACACAGAAAGGAAAAATAAGGTGGAAAGAAACCATCTTTTTGAAATATGCCTAAATCTTAACAATATTTTGCAAACAATAAGGCTCTGGCCATCTTATCAGCTTCTCACATGCAGTTCACTCTATATGTTCATTTCATCTTTGGGAAGAAGGAATACTGTGCTAATAATGGGAAGAGGAAGAGAGCCCCTAAATAAATGCTTGAAAACCTAAGAAGAGGGATGGCTAAGTGGCTCAGTGGTTGAACGTCTTCCTTTGGCTCAGGGCATGATCCCAGGATCTGGGATCAAGTCCCACATTGGACTCCCTTCCAAGGAACCTGCTTCTCCCTCTGCCTATGTCTCTGCTTCTCTCTCTTTCTCTCTCTCTCTTTCTCTCACTGTGTGTGTGTGTGTCTCATTAACAAATAAATCTTGAGGGAGGGGAAAGATGGCGGAAGAGTAGGGTCCCCAAATCACCTGTCCCCACCAAATTACCTAGAAAACCTTCAAATTTTCCTGAAAATCTATTAATTCGGCCTGAGAATTAAAGAGAGACCAGCTGGAATGCTACAGTGAGAAGAGTTCACGCTTCTATCAAGGTAGGAAGACCGGGAAAAAGAAATGAAGAAACAAAAGGCCTCCAAGGCTGAGGCCGGGGCGAGTGTCCCCAGGACAGGAGAGCCCCGTCCCGGAGGAGCAGGAGCTGCACCGACCTTCCCGGGGGAAAGGGGCTCGCGGGGAGGTGGAGCAGGACCCAGGAGGGCGGGGATGCCCTCGGGCTCCCGGGGACACTAACAGACACCTGCGCCCCGGGAGAGCCCCACACCCCGCGGCCGAGCTCCCTAAGGGCTGCAGCGCGCACGGCGGGACCCGGAGCAGCTCGGGGGGGCTCGGGGGCGGCTCCACGGAGGGGGCTGCGGGGCGGGAGCACCTCGGGGGGGATCGGGGGCGGCTTCCGCGGAGGGGGCTGCGCAGCCCGGGAGCGCGAATCCAACAGCGCAGGCCCCGGAGCACAGGGCGCCGGGACACAGCCCAGGATCCGGCCTCCCCCGGGACAGGCAGAGGCCGGGAGGGCCCAGGACAGCGAGGACGCTCCTGCCCCAGCTGAGCAGATCAGCGGCCCCGCCCCGGAGCCTCCAGGCCCTGCAGACGGAGCAGTTACTGCGGGAGCTGAATCCAGGGCTCCATGGCTGGCCCCGCCACTGCGGTTGTTCCTCCTGCGGCCTCATGGGGTAAACAACCCCCACTGAGCCCTGCACCAGGCAGGGGGCAGAGCAGCTCCCCCAAGTGCTAACACCTGGAAATCAGCACAACAGGCCCCTCCCCCAGAAGACCAGCTAGACGGACAAGTTCCAGGGGAACTCAGGGGACTTAAAGTATACAGAATCAAAAGATACTCCCCTGTGTTTTTTGTTTTGTTTTGTTTTGTTTCCTTTTGTTTTGCTTTTTGGTTTTTTTTTTGTTTTGTTTTTTGTTTGCTTTTTGATTTGTTTCCTTCCTCCACCTTTTTTTTCCTTTCTTTCTTTTTCTTTCTCTTTTTCTTTTTTTTTTTCTTTTTTTCTTCTTTTTCTTTTTTCTCTTTCTCTTTTCTTTCCTTCTTTCTCTCCTCTCTTTTTCTCCTTTTCCCAATACAACTTGCTTTTGGCCACTCTACACTGAGCAAAATGAGTAGAAGGAAAACCTCACCTAAAAAGAAAGAATCAGAAACAGTCCTCTCTCCCACAGAGTTACAAAATCTGGATTACAATCCAATGTCAGAAAGCCAATTCAGAAGCACTATTACACAGCTACTGGTGGCTCTAGAAAAAAGCATTAAGGACTCAAGAGACTTCATGACTGCAGAATTTAGAGCTAATCAAGCAGAAATTAAAAATCAATTGAATGAGATGCAACCCAAACTAGAAGTCCTAACGACGAGGGTTAACCAGGTGGAAGAACGAGTGAGTGACATCGAAGACAAGTTGATGGCAAAGAGGGAAACTGAGGAAAAAAGAGACAAACAAATAAAAGACCATGAAGATAGATTAAAGGAAATAAACGACAACCTGAGGAAGAAAAACCTATGTTTAATTGGGGTTCCCGAGGGGGCCGAAAGGGCCAGAGGGCCAGAATATGTATTTGAACAAATCATAGCTGAAAACGTTCCTAATCTGGCAAGGGAAACAGGCATTCAGATCCAGGAAATAGAGAGATCCCCCCCCCCCCAAAATCAATAAAAACCGTTCAACACCTCGACTTTTAATAGTTAGGCTTGCAAATTCCAAAGATAAAGAGAAGATCCTTAAAGCAGCAAGAGACAAGAAATCCCTGACTTTTATGGGGAGGAGTATTAGGATAACAGCAGACCTCTCCACAGAGACCTGGCAGGCCAGAAAGGGCTGGCAGGATATATTCAGGGTCCTAAATGAGAAGAACATGCAACCAAGAATACTTTATCCAGCAAGGTTCTCATTCAAAATGGGAGGAGAGATAAAGAGCTTCCAAGACAGGCAGGAACTGAAAAAATATGTGACCTCCAAACCAGCTCTGCAAGAAATTTTAAGGGGGACTCTCAAAATACCCCTTTAAGAAGAAGTTCAGTGGAACAATCCACAAGGACTGAATACATACCATGATGACACTAAACTCATATCTCTCAATAGTAACTCTGAACGTGAACGGGCTTAATGACCCCATCAAAAGGCACAGGGTTTCAGACTGGATAAAAAAGCAGGACCCATCTATTTGCTGTCTACAAGAGACTCATTTTAGACAGAAGGACACCTACAGCCTGAAAATAAAAGGTTGGAGAACCATTTACCATTCGAATGGTCCTCAAAAGAAAGCAGGGGTAGCCATCCTTATATCAGATCAACTAAAATTTACCCCGAAGACTGTAGTGAGAGATGAAGAGGGACACTATCATACTTAAAGGATCTATCCAACAACAGGACTAAACAATCCTCAATATTTATGCCCTGAAAGTGGGAGCTGCCAAATATATAAATCAATTAATAACCAAAGTGAAGAAATACTTAGATAATAATACACTTATACTTGGTGACTTCAATCTATCTCTTTCTATACTCGATAGGTCTTCTAAGCACAACATCTCCAAAGAAACTAGAGCTTTAAATGATACACCTGCACCAGATGGATTTCACAGATATCTACAGAACTTTACATCCAAAATCAACTGAATGCACATTCTTCTCAAGTGCACATGGAACTTTCTCCAGAATAGACCACATACTGGGTCACAAATCAGGTCTGAACTGATACCAAAAGATGGGGATCGTCCCCTGCATATTCTCAGACCATAATGCCTTGAAATTAGAACTAAATCACAACAAGAAGTTTGTAAGGACCTCAAACACGTGGAGGTTAAGGACCATCATGCTAAAAGATGAAAGGGCCAACCAGGAAATTAAGGAAGAATTAAAAAGATTCATGGAAACTAATGAGAATGAAGATACAACCGTTCAAAATCTTTAGGATGCAGCAAAAGCAGTCCTAAGGGGGAAATACAATACAAGCATCCATTCAAAAACTGGAAAGAACTCAAATACAAAAGGTAACCTTACACAAAGGAGCTAGAGAAAAAACAGCAAATAGATCCTACACCCAGGAGAAGAAGAGAGTTAATAAAGATTCGAGCAGAACCCAACGAAATCGAGACCAGAAGAACTGTGGAACAGATCAACAGAACCAGGAGTTGGTTCTTTGAAAGAATTAATAAGATAGATAAACCATTAGCCAGCCTTATTAAAAAGAAGAGAGAGAAGACTCAAATTAATAAAATCTTGAATGAGAAAGGAGAGATCACTACCAACACCAAGGAAATACAAAAGATTTTAAAAACATATTATGAATAGCTATATGCCAATAAATTAGTCAATCTAGAAGAAATGGATGCATTCCTGGAAAGCCACAAACTACCAAAACTGGAACAGGAAGAAATAGAAAACCTGAACAGGCCAATAACCAGGGAGGAAATTGAAGCAGTCATCAAAAACCTCCCAAGACACAAGAGTCCAGGACCAGATGGCTTCCCATGGGAATTCTATCAAACGTTTAAAGAAGAAACCATACCTATTCTCCTAAAGCTGTTTGGAAAGATAGAAAGAGATGGAGTACTTCCAAATTCGTTCTATGAGGCCAGCATCACCTTAATTCCAAAACCAGACAAAGACCCCACCAAAAAGGAGAATTACAGACCAATATCCCTGATGAACATGGATGCAAAAATTCTCAACAAAATACTGGCCAATAAGATCCACAGTACATTAAGAAAATTATTCACCATGACCAAGTAGGATTTATCCCTGGGACACAAGGTTGGTTCAACACCCGTAAAACAATCAATGTGATTCATCATATCAGCAAGAGAAAAACCAAGAACCATATGATCCTCCCATTGGATGCAGAGAAAGCATTTGACAAAACACAGCATCCATTTCTGATCAAAACTCTTCAGAGTGTAGGGATAGAGGGAACATTCCTTGACATCTTAAAAGCCATCTATGAAAAGCCCACAGCAAATATCATTCTCAATGGGGAAGCACTGGGAGCCTTTCCCCTAAGATCAGGAACAAGACAGGGATGTCCACTCTCACCACTGCTATTCAACATAGTACTGGAAGTCCTAGCCTCATTAATCAGACAAAAAGAAGACATTAAAGGCATTCAAATTGGCAAAGAAGAAGTCAAACTCTCCCTCTTCGCCGATGACATGATACTCTACATAGAAAACCCAAAAGTCTCCACCCCAAATTGCTAGAACTCATACAGCAATTTGGTAGCGTGGCAGGATACAAAATCAATGCCCAGAAATCATTGGCATTTCTATACACTAACAATGAGACTGAAGAAAGAGAAATTAAGGAGTCAATCCCATTTACAATTGCACCCAAAAGCATAAGATACCTAGGAATAAACCTCTCCAAAGATGTAAAGGATCTATACCCTCAAAACTATAGAACACTTCTGAAAGAAATTGAGGAAGACACAAAGAGATGGAAAAATATTCCATGCTCATGGATTGGCAGAATTAATATTGTGAAAATGTCAATGTTACCCAGGGCAATATACATGTTTAATGCAATCCCTATCAAAATACCATGGACTTTCTTCAGAGAGTTAGAACAAATTATTTTAAGATTTGTGTGGAATCAGAAAAGATCCCGAATAGTCAGGGGAATTTTAAAAAAGAAAACCATATCTGGGGGCATCACAATGCCAGATTTCAGGTTGTACTACAAAGCTGTGGTCATCAAGACAGTGTGGTACTGGCACAAAAACAGACACATAGATCAATGGAACAGAAGAGAGAACCCAGAAGTGGACCCTGAACTTTATGGGCAACTAATATTCGATAAAGGAGGAAAGACTATCCATTGGAAGAAAGACAGTCTCTTCAATAAATGGTGCTGGGAAAATTGGACATCCACATGCAGAAGAATGAAACTAGACCACTCTCTTTCACCATACACAAAGATAAACTCATAATGGATGAAAGATCTAAATGTGAGACAAGATTCCATCAAAATCCTAGAGGAGAACACAGGCAACACCCTTTTTGAACTCAGCCACAGTAACTTCTTGCAAGATACATCCACGAAGGCAAAAGGAACAAAAGCAAAAATGAACTATTGGGACTTCATCAAGATAAGAAGCTTTTGCACAGCAAAGGATACAGTCAACAAAACTCAAAGACAACCTACAGAATGGGAGAAGATATTTGCAAATGACGTATCAGATAAAGGGCTAGTTTCCAAGATCTATAAAAAACGTATTAAACTCAACAGCAAAGAAACAAACAATCCAATCATGAAGCGGGCAAAAGACATGAAGAGAAATCTCACAGAGGAAGATATAGACATGGCCAACATGCACATGAGAAAATGCTCTGCATCACTGGCCATCAGGGAAATACAAATCAAAACCACCATGAGATACCACCTCACACCAGTGAGAATGGGGCAAATTAACAAGGCAGGAAACAACAAATGTTGGAGAGGATGCGGAGAAAAGGGAACCCTCTTATTTACACTGTTGGTGGGAATGTGAACTGGTGCAGCCACTCTGGAAAACTGTGTGGAGGTTCCTCAAAGAGTGAAAAATAGACCTGCCCTACGACCCAGCAATTACACTGTTGGGGATTCATCCCAAAGATACAGATGCAATGAAACACTGGGACACCTGCACCCCGATGTTTATAGCAGCAATGGCCACAATAGCCAAACTGTGGAAGGAGCCTCGGTGTCCATCGAAAGATGAATGGATAAAGAAGATGTGTTTTATGTATACAATGGAATATTACTCAGCCATTAGAAACGACAGGTACCCACCATTTGCTTCAACGTGGATGGAACTGAAGGGTATTATGCTGAGTGAAGGAAGTCAGTCAGAGAAGCACAAACATTATATGTTCTCATTCATTTGGGGAATATAAATAATGTGAAAGGGAATATAAGGGAAGGGAGAAGAAATGTGTGGGAAATATCAGAAAGGGAGATAGAACATAAAGACTCCTAACTCTGGGAAACGAACTAGGGGTGGTAGAAGGGGAGGAGGGCGGGGGGTGGGAGTGAATGGGTGACGGGCACTGGGGGTTATTCTGTTTGTGGTAAATTGAACACCAATAAAAAATAAATTAAAAAAAAATAAATCTTAAAAAAAAAAGAGAAAAGAGAAGATAACCCAAGAACAGTTACATCAAATTTGCATAATAGCAAACTCTGGGATTTGGAGGAATTCTTTGCAACTTGCAATACTCCACTTTCTTTGAAAGACAACTAAAGATTTATTTTGTTTTAGTAGTTGATAACTTCTATTAAATTTTCCGTTTTGGAACTGGATTTTTTTTTCCAGTTAATATATAAACTTAATATATAAACTTACCACATCACTAAATTGTACACCTGGAGCTAATACAACATTGTATGCCAACAATACTCAAAAAAAGAAGAAAATATTTCCTATCACAGCTATAAGTAATTTAAAGTACATTATCAGTCCTCCATTAAGTTGAGGGAAAATATGTTCAGTTTGTGTTTTCCATGGCACTGTGTGTGTGTTACTGTTAATGTGTTATGTATTAGAGACTCTCCATTAATTTTTTTTCCTTCAAGGATATGTCCTATTTTATAAGCATCCTTGCCAAACTGAGGTTCTTTAAAAGGAATATAGCATTGTACTCTGTGTAATCAGTGGAGGACGCTGCTAGTACCATAAATTTCCTTATTCTATTTCTACCTGTATTAATGCAACAGCAACATGACTTACAATATATAAAAGCCATATTACAATTGGAAATTTCTATTTTCTTGTTTTGTGTATATTTAAGGAAGTCTGTTTATATGTTGCTATGAAAACATATTTATTATACTTGAGAAGTTATTTGAGATGTTTTAATCTCTATTGTATGTTATCCTGGGTTTTTTGGACATCACTAAGAATCTTTTTAAATCTGAAACCCATTATCAAGGACATTTGCAACAAAAATAGCATCATGCACTCTCTTCTGTTACAATTATTATGCACCCAATTCTATTTCCAAAATACATTATTCTAGTTTTATTTCTAAAGAAATAATTTGTTTAGAAACTTGTAACTAAAATATAAATTAAATAACATCTTCAAAATTTTGGAGAGTAACCTTGACAAATTAGGAGATTCTTTTACTTGTTAATAGAAGCTGAAGTCATGGCCAGAATGTTTAATTCAATTATGACAATCTCAAAATTCCAAAGAAACTTTACTCCAAAATGCAATGTGAAACACTGTGTCAGATTGCATCATGTAAAGTTGGTCACTGGAATAGTTCCCATCCTGCATTTTCCTGTTTGACCTAAAAATGTCACCCATAAAGAAGAGGAATCCCTGTCCTCTCTCTTAGAATCTGTGGTCTCACTTATAAGCAGTAGAATATGATACATATGATACTGTGCAAGTCTAAAACTAGGTCAGAACACCTCCCATGTTCACTATGACATATGTCTTTGGAGACCCAAGCTCTTTAAAGGTAATCAGCTATTTAGAGATCATCATGCTGAGGACACACACCAATACTAGGAGTAGGTTGTCTGGCAATGAGTCTCAGATAAGACATCAGCCATCAGCCAGCATCACCTGCTGGACATAAGTGAGGAAGACTTCCAGTGATTCTATTCCTCAGCTCTTGATGGGCCATAAGTGAGGAAGACTTCCAGTGATTCTATTCCTCAGCTCTTGATGGGCCATTGCCCTGAATATCAAACAGCAAACACAAGCTATTCCAATTCTGTCTTGTCTGAATTATTAGCCTATACAAACTATGAGTATTAGGAAGTCTTTGTTTTAAGCTGATAAGGAATTTGTTATGTGGCAATTGTAAGAGGAACACATTTTAAAAGAAGTCTCAAAGTATAAAGGCAGATAAGAAATGTGGTTTGGGGCAGACAGGATTAATTCTCAAAATATATAAATTCCAGAGCAAAATAAATAAACACATTTACATATATGTGTATACTTACCCACAAATATATATGTTTATACACATATGTGTGTATGTATATATAAAATTTTGCCTCTGCTGTCTTAGTCTAATGCCACTAAATTTCAAAAGATAGTCTACTACACTCCAGAAATACAGAGTATATGATTTTCGCAGTGAATGCTTACATATAATCGCTCTAGGCATATTTAGTAAAATAAAATACTATGTTGATTTTATATGCAGTTTTATTCTCTGGAAAGCTATGTAAATGAGCACATATTACTAATGTTCAAATTATTTTGTCTTGATACCCAGTCTCTGAATATGCTTTCAAGAGGCCTTTGTTACAACTCCATAAATAGAATTCTGATTAAATATATTTTTATCCTTATTGTAATAGTTACAATAATCTAAGATAGCAGTGAAAAAGCATTCTGTTCTGCAGTTTGTTCATTTGTGTTTATGCAGGTTTCCAGAAGGCCATTAATTTGCACTGGGCAATATTGTTGTGCATTTCACTGAAAATTAAAATAAAAAACTCACAAATTTATGTCTCAGATATTGGCTTATATTTATGTAAATTTATTATTTCTGTCTTCTTTTTCCCTAGATGAAATATTCATGTATTTCATAAAATAATATGAATAAATTCCATATATCAGAATATCAGAATTTTCAGAAACTTGCAGCCAAAATTATTTTTTTAATATGAGATGTTGTCATATTACAAAATGACAAAGGATTCCAATACATATATTCAGTACTCACATATCCTATGTTTTAGAATTGGGGAGACCTCCAATTCTTGACCTTCATAATCTGCCACTATGCTCTTTATGTAGTTTTCCTTTATTATTAATTGCAGATTTCATCCTTCATTTTTCCAGCCTTTCCCAGACTACTGTCTTTTAGTGCTGCCATCCTTTTCCCAAAGCACATTTCTGGTTCTAAATGAAATTACTTGAGGAACTTTTTATTCTCTCTTGAGAATAAAAGTGGAAAGTCTCTCCTGACCCAATAAAGTGGAAATGATGTATTTTCTTATAATACTGGTAAGGGCAACAAACAATTCACTAGTACTGAAGAATCTAAAGTACTCACAATATTCGTGTGTGTGTGTGTGTGTGTGTGTGTGTATGTGTTGGGGAAATAGGGTATTATGAAAATCAAATCAACCTTTAGTTGACATGTCACATTACAATGTTTAAAGCTTTTCATTTATATTTTTAAAAATATATTGAGACCTTTTGTTTACCTATAGTTTACTTATATAACGTTTAGAAAGAAAATAACAACTATGTGCACCCTACTGGTGACAACTCATATACCTAAGGACTGTAGTGGGAGGAAGGAGTGTGAGTGAGGATAAAAGGGTTCTTTTCATATTTTTATCTATACAATCTACATGATCTCCTCTAATCTAAACTTAATATTTGATTTCATATTTTCTGTATAATTAATAAAAAATAAACACAAAGAGCTTTTTTCCTCCACATCAGGAATTTTTAGTACCTTGAAATATTTGAATATTGTGATAAATGTTGTGATCAACCCTAAATAAAGATAAAATATCATCTCAAAATTAGGGAATACATCTTGTTTTTAGGAAAACTTCAGGTAAATCTACTCAGAGTTACATAACACTTTAAAATATAAGAGAGGGCAGCAAAAAGAGAGAGAGAGAGAGAGAGAGGGCAGCCCGAGGTGGCTCAGTGGTTTAGCACCACCTTCAGCCCAGGGCATGATCCTGGAGACCCAGGATCAAATGCCATATGATTTCACTCATATATGGAATCAAATGCCATATGATTTCACTCATATATGGAATTTAAGTAATGAAACAGATGAATATGGGGAAGAGGAGAAAAAAGAGAGGGAGGCAAACCATAGAGACTATTACCTGTAGCAAACAAATTGAGGGTTGCTGGAGGGGAGGTGGGAAGGGGATAATCTAAATGGGTGATGGGTATTAAGGAGGACACCTGTTGTGAGCACTGGATGTTATATGTAAATGATGAATCACTAAATTCTACCCCGGAAACCAATATTACACTATTTAACCAACTAGAATTTAGATAAAACTTTAAAAAATAGAAATGAATAAAAGTTTTATGTAGACTTCTGTAATAATTTCTAAGTTCTTCTTATTTAAATTTCATTGACATTTATGAAAAACTTGAAATTTTCAGTGAAGGGTGACAGGACTATTGTAATGCCATGTTTGTTTAGGGTGGTTTGGCTGTTTCTGAAGATGCATGTCCTTAAGAAGATGATTTTAGGATGCTTGAGGTATTTTTCAGTCAATTTAATTCTTCCTTTTATTGCAATTAACTAAATTTAGTTTGTTTATTTAGTTATTCTTTATTCATTCATTCATTAAGTATAGTTGACACACAATATTACATTAGTTTTAAGGCATACAGGATAGTGACTCAACCACTCTATGTTATGCTATTCTTTCCACAGCTTTCAAAAAACAATTTATGTATTTTATGTTACTTAAAAAAGTATCTGTGTTATGAAATTATAACCTAAGAAAAGTGATGCAGAAGAAATTTAATAATACTTGGGAAAAGGTTAAAGCAAAGGAAAATGATTAATTAACCTGAAAAGTTATATAGATTCATATATTTTTACCATGTGTTTTTTTTTGATCACACAAAAAATTTACTATAATTTTGACCTTTAATAATACACATGTGATTTTTCTCAATATAAACTGATGAAAATAATTCCCACACTACTTTTCCCACTAATGAGCATGCTTCTTCTCTTTTAGTAATTAAACTACTGAAAGCCAATTAACTTAATGAAAATCACAGCAAAATATAGTCAGAGTAGTAAATCTTCCTTAAAAGTATATTGTAATATTGGGATCTAAAATAAAACCATACAGCACTTAGAATATACTATCCCATATTTTTCCTTCAGTAGTACAGATAATTGAGCTATCCATGTAGCAAGTGAAAGAATAAGCTATTCTTAGTACTAAAATCACTATGATTTGTGACTAATGGCCACTCTGATTGATATTAACCTTACTTTTTCCAGATAAATGCTAATAACACTAATTGTTATTATTTTTGGAAATATCTACAATTAAAATTCACTGGTAATATTTTGTACTTCGTAATGAAATTAGATTTATAAGTATATCTCATCAAGAAATATAAAATAATCTAGTGATAAAAATGTTTGTTCTTGGTGGTTAGTAAACTATTCCAGGCCCTGAATGTCTTCACAGAAGCATCAAATAAGAAAAAATCTAGTCAAATAAGAAAGAAAAATAAACTTTATATTCAGATATATATTTAGATACCTCCTTAGTTTAGATGCAAAGATGTTCAAGAACTCTTTCACAGAATCTGCCTCATGTAGAGAAGATATTTAGGATATTTTAAAGCAATGACCTGTATGAAGAATATGTTGTAAATCACAATTTACATTTTCCCATCCACATACTAAATATTATTTTTACTTACTTTATAGGTCATTGGATGTGATGTAGCAGACCTACAATTGATATCATGAAATAGACTTTAATCAGTGAATAGAATTATTTTTGGACAAATGTATATATTTATAAGTTATTTCCATACATTAGACCAAAGTAAAATATTTGAGAAGATTTTATAATTATCTTTTCAATTATTTTTACCAAAGGTCAAAACTGTGAAGGAGAAGAGTGAAACTAAGTGATGTTTGAGATACACCAATGTGATTATATTACAATTGTCAATGAGGAGCTTGCAAATTAGTTTAGTGAAATTGTAAAAGTATGAAACATATGTTTAAAATTATGCAAGAATTGTGATATATTAAAACCACTAAGATTAATCAACTTATGCATGATATTGAAAAGACATCCAATGAATTAAAAGAAGAGAGAATGATAATGTGGAATTGTTATGCAGTTAGACAGTGCAATAATCACCTCACTTTAATTCCACTTCCCGAAAGACTCATTTCCAACCATTAAAGGCATGATGACAGGAGAGAGATCAGTTTCACAACAATATGTCTTCAATAACACAGTATTTTTTTTACAATGAGAAAAAGATCATCCAGGGAGATGATAACTGTGCTTTCGGCAGTTTGGGCAATACAAATGAGAGATTAGTGATTGTTAGAAAGTAAAAAAGTTCCACCAAAACAAATTGTCCCCCAGTGAAACATTGAGTTACTTGTTACATTTGGTTTTGACTAGGAGAAGCTGGCCTTGACATCTGCTATTTTACTGAGCTTATTATTACTCCAGATGGCAACTTCAAACTGTTCTCAAATGTTTCACTTCTGGAGAATAACAATTTTTTGCTTTTAGAACACAAGACCCTTATCTTCATGTCACTGTGTCCATTTTCGTTTCTTAAAATATTTTATCAGTAAGAGTTAAGGATACAAACACAACAGAAGTATTGATAAAGTTTTTGCTAAATCATATTAAGTAATCTCAGGAAGCAGGTATTGTTTACTAGGAAAAAATGCTCTGCTATAAGTGGAATAAAATTACGTTTTAACCTCTCCTTGCATAAATAACTCCACAATTTCCCATCAAATGAAAGAAAATAAAACATAGTAGCTAGGAGAAATAAAAAAATTCAAACCCTAAGTATACAGAGTAGTTCATAAATTCAGCATATGTCAAATGGAGCATCAAGAAGATGACTCCCCAAAATGAAAGTGAGCCCATAACTAATATCTCAGGTTTAATCAGTTGATCACAATTTTCCGACTAGTTTCTTTGACTAATTACTCCTCCAGTGAAATTATGGGGTGCAGCTCCTTCATAGAGACTTTGTCTGAAAGGAAGGTAATCATAGAATGGGGATTAAATGAAAGATATGACAATGCACATGTACCTGAAGTGGCTTATTGATGAGTAAGGAGAAAAAGACTGATATAAGAGAAAAAGGAGGAAAAGACTGATACAAGACTGTATCGGTTGGTTGGAACTAATAAATTTAAGCTGAATACAATTTAAAAATACAAAAGAACAAACAAAAAAAACTGACATTTCACTAAACTGCACTGTAAGAGTAATTATTGCTAAGCTTGATCATGGACTAGAAATCTTTCTCATGAAACTCCTTAAAAGTGCTTGTTTCAAATGAACTACTTTCATTCACAGATGAGTAATATAAAAAGAAACATAAAAACTCAGCAAATAAAAATGAAACAAATGCTACCAGTATTTGAAGAATTGGAATTTTAGAGACAGAAAACCAGAGCAAGAAAAAGAGTGGGGCTAGGAGCAAAGACAAAGAGTAACTCAGAAATTTGTGGGCAGCCCAGGTGGCTCAGCAGTTTAGTGCCACCTTTGGTCCAGGGCGTGATCCTGGAGACTCGGGATCTAGTCCCACATCAGGCTCCCTGCATGGAGCCTGCTTCTCCCTCTGCCTATGTCTCTGCCTTTCTCTGTCTGTATCTCTAATAAACAAATAAAATCTTAAAAAAAGAAAGAAATTTGTGTAAAAATTCATTGAATTTATTGTTGAATAAAAATATATGCATCTGCAAGGGGAAGCTCCACAAGGCTACAAAAATTACTACTAGGGTGATGTAGAGTGAATATTCCCAGAGTTCACAGGGGGACTTGAGATACTCAAATTCCTACCAGCCAAAGTAGAGAGACCTCACTGAATATCTGTAATATTCAGTGAAGACCTTAGAAAATTCACACATCAATAGCAGGTCTAACTTATCACTAGAATTAAAGCAACTCTAAACAGACCATAACGTTAAAATAAAGGCATCAAATGATAATGATAATCCAGAACTTAATGGCATCCAAACAAATATCAATATTTTATCCAAAGAAAGATGACAAAATCTACACAATAACCAAAGAATATTCACCATTTTCAGCATTCATTCAAAAATTACTAGACAAAACTACATACAGCCTTGTCAATGATTGGTATATATTTTGCCATACAGCACAGAAAAGTAGTTAGAAAACAAATAAAAAAATGGACATAATTCACTATAAAAAAAAGCCCCTTTATTTCTGATGTTGAAAAACATACAACACAGGATTCTGATCTTTAAAAAAGGAAAACAAAATGAGCTGTGTGAGTGACCTAGATTTTTCCTGGAGTCAATTTCCAATTGGCAGCACTGAAGTTGGAAATCCAGTAACAATTCATTTTGAATTGAAGACAAAGGAAAATGGAAAGCCACAGCAATTGAAATCTCTGAAGAAGAGTTTCAGAAGAATAGGGAAAACCCAGTGAGCTTCAGAAATATGCAAATGTAATTCACCTTAATGTTAGACTGAATAATAACCTGCTCATAAACAGACACTTCAAGAGTCCAGGCAATGAAAAAGTGGTTGGGAGTGATAAGTTTAATTATTTCTAAAACTCATGCAGAGCTGGGAACCAATCAATTTTCTACCAGTAAGAGTGGGGAAATTTTGTTTAATAGCTGTGGCATTCAGTAGAGAATCCAGAAAGGTCATACCTTAATAGTAGATCAAGTCTAAATATATATAATAAAGGAATTCTGCACTGATAAAGGTTATGAATGAGCTTTGATCAAGTTTTCCCCAGGCTTAATTTAAAAAAACCCATCGATTTAAGGATCCATAAAACTCAGGGAATACTAATCTGAACATATTCAGAGAAAATAATACTTCGGTACATCATGGTCAAACTGCTGAAAAAAGAATATGAAAAGAATATCTTGAAAGCTACAGATTAAAAGACATGCCATTGTAAATGGTGGCTTATACTTAATAAATTACATAGAAACCAAAGAAGAATGGAGTAATATATTTAAAGTGCTTGGGCAGGGGTTGCAAGGATAGTCAGTCAAGACTTTTATAACCAATGAACATATCTATCAAAAGCGGAAGGAAAATAGAAACATTTTTGATTAATTAAATATTTAAAAATTAACTATTAACAGACCCAATATATAAGAATAGTCCAGCTGAAGAGAATCAAGCCAAAATGAAATTTGGATTTGCAAAAAGACATGGTGAGATCAGAAATGGTAAATATGCCTGTCACATGCTTATTTTTCAAATATAAAAAAGGATATCTTGTCATATGCAACAACATTGATTGACCTGGAAAATATTATGTTAAGTGAAATAAGCTAGAGTGAAAGATAAATACTGTATGATCTCAGCTACATGTGAAATAAAAATAAGAATAAAAAAGTCAAACTTACAGAAACAGTAAAATGTTGGTTTCCAGGAACTGGGAATTGGGGAAAACAGGCAAATGTTGGTCAAAGGATACAAATTTTCTTTTTTCTTTTCTTTTCTTTTTTTTTTTTTTTTGGATACAAATTTTCATTTATAAGATGAGCAAGTTCTGAGGATTTAATGTACAGTGTTGTAATTATAGCTAATGCTACTGTATTCTATACTTGAAATCTGCTAAGGGAACAGATCTCGGTTTCTCACCTCACACACACACACACACACACACACACACAAGGTAACTGCGAGGCTATAGCTGTATTTATTGTGGTAATCATTTCGCAAAGTATCTGTATATCAAATGATCATGCTGCATGTTCAGTTTTACTTATCGATTATACCTCAGTACAGATAGAAAAAAAATAAAAACCCAAGGAAAGAAAAAAAAATGTGGAGAAATACAGAATACTACCTTTTTCTCCTCTTAAAAGACAACTGAATATTCAAAGGAAACTTATCCTTATGTGTTTTAAGAATAATAATTTATATGAAAAAATGTATTATTATGTAATAATCCATATTTTTTCAAAGTCTTTTCCATTTTACGTATTTTTATTGAAAAAAAATTTTTTTTGTCTTAGAAAATAAAATTTGCTTATCATCGTGCTTTTTCATGAAAAAGAGTATTAAATATCTTTATAAAGACAATGGAATGTATATTCAATCATAATTTAGTCCTCAGATTTTTTATTATTCTAATTAGCACTATTTTCACTTTATTTTATTCCTAATGCAGTTGTCCTAATGCATATAGATTTAGATAATATTTTACATGAATATTATTTATGTTTATAAAGCTCTGACTCATCACTATTTTTTTTTAAACTTAATTTTTTAATTTATTTATTATTTATGATAGTCACAGAGAGAGAGAGAGGCAGAGACATAGGCAGAGGAAGAAGCAGGCTCCATGCACCGGGAGCCTAACGTGGGATTCGATCCCGGGTCTCCAGGATCGCGCCCTGGGCCAAAGGCAGGCGCTAAACCCGCTGCGCCACCCAGGGTTCCCTCATCACTATTTTTTAATCTGTAAGTTATACCAACTTTTTTTTAGAGATATAATACTACTCTAAAAAATGTAAATGAAAACATATAGGTAATATGTAATTATGTTTTATACTATAATAGTATCTTACTAATGATTGTTAAATGAAACGTTTGAGTTATGAAGCCCTTTTATGTCATATGCTCCTTTTAAGGAAAATGATTATTTAGATGACATTTCTATGAGACCAAAATTAAAGTTCCAAAATTGTCTAATTATTATAAACAACATTATATTGCTTTTCTCAGTGTGGTTTGAGATCACCTGAGTTAGTCACCTCTTTCAGTGTGTGTACCCATATTTGGAACATGGTAAATAAAAATAGAGTGAAACTTCTTCAAAAGTGTAATTATTTACATATTTATAAATTGTGCAATGCATGTGAATATTCTTTTATCATGTTTTCCTTTGAAAATGCCAAATCACCTAAAGTTTGCTTGTGAGATTGCTGAGAACAAACTGATATACAAACCATATTATGAGAAGCCTGGATGAGTGTTTATAAAATGCACTGACAATAACCTAAAAGGCTCCTGAAATTGAGTAGAAGGTTATAAAGGAGTATATGAAATGCCAAGTTAAAGTCTCCCTCAATCCTTTTTCTCTGAGTGTTGGCAATGCTTAGTATAGTTTATTTTCTTCAGAAAATACAGTAAGATGTATATCTTTCTTTCAAATTTCTGATTTAAACATTTTGTTTTCGAAGCAGGTTTTTAAATACCATTGCTTCTGAAAATGATTCTGATTTTATCTTATTCCAATAAAGACTTTGTTTAGATACAGAGAACTCTTCTCAAGTCACATGTTCTTAAATAAAATGGTCAGCATAAAACAATATTTTTGATTATTAAACACTTGTAGTCAATATTAGGAGATATTATTTAATTGCTTTTAATGTGTTATTTTATGGGACTTTATAACATGAGCAAACTCGGTTAAAGCAGCAATTCTTTGAGATTGGTGTCTGTATCCAGTCATTCTTTAGAAATTGCGAACAGTCACAAAACAAAACCATAGCAACAGGACTATATGCTAGATACTAATCTTTATGCAAGTGCTTTTCTATGTCTTATCAAAACAAGAATTTGTAACATTTATGGGCAAGAGAGAATAAAGTGTAGGGTAACATCACAGTTTTCATCTATTTTGAATGAATTCTTAGAAGACCTTTCATCAGCAGGCCCTTTACATATGCAAATAGAAGAATAAAGATTCAGCTTTAAGATTATTAACTGTATAGTTATTACCCTTTCCAATGAGAATATTTGCTTTTACATGTGAAGAGTGTTTTGGTCTCCAGAAAATTATTATTCTTTAATGTTTGAAAACATTTAACATGGACTTATGTAAGATACACAATCTGCATAAAATCTAGGACCTATTCATTATATTCTTCTTTCCAAAAATATTTACCTCAATCTTGGGACTTATTTTTTCTTCAGAAACCTATTTTTTAAAGATTTTATTTATTTATTTGAAAGAGAGAGAATGAGCAATGGGGAGGGGCAGGAGGAGAGGGTTGAGCAGGGAACCATCCTCAGGGATCCATCCCAGGAGCCTGGGATCATGACTGAGCCACCCAGGCACCCACAGAAACCTATTTTAACAAAACCTATTTTTGTTATACACAACTTAACAGATTTGCAAATTACATACAAGATCTTAGATAAACACTGGGGATTCAAAGGTAAAAAATGCTAATAAGATCTCAGTCTTGAGGGGTATTCAGCATACAGACAACTAAATATAGCACAAGACTGTAAAATAGGTTATCCAAAATAAGACTTGGATAAAAAGCATGAAGTGACCAATTTTTCTTACATGATCTTAGAAGATATTAAATTGACATTAATGGAAAAGAATATTTTCTATTGTACAAGCACATTTTATTTTTGTCTTCCTTGAATATATATATATTTATATATATATTTACATGGTCAATTAATTTAATAGCAAAGTAGGATAACTCACCTAAAATATAAATGGAGTAGCTAGTCTTAATGATGGATATCATATTTCTAACCATAACATAAATCCTGCAAATCTGTTTCTGAACCATACCCCTGATCACATCTTTGAATGCCTCTGTTAAAATAGAGACATTCCAAGGGAGAAAAAAATAATATTTCACAGTTAAAAAATCATATTATTAATGATGAGCTATCACATGTATATAGGATAAGCTACTAGATTTATATATTAAGAATAAATAGTAGTCTAGATGTTTTATTATCCTTGGAAAGCAATATATTGGAGAGGAAATTGCGAGGTAATAGAAACTTTTTTGATACTTAGATTTTATAATTAGAGATGAGCAGAGGGTTGTTACACTTCTACATTAAAACATTTCCTAATTAATTGCTTGTGTTACCTCAGACTAATCATTGTTTAAGCATGCACTTAATGGAAATTTTTAAAAATAAAATAGCAGTTCTTTGATTTCTTTTTTTTTGTTTTTAAATATTTTATGTATTTAGTCACAAGAGACACAGAGAGAGAGAGAGGCAGAGACACAGGCAGAGTGAGAAGTAGGCTCCATGCAGGGACCCCGACGTGGGACTCGATTCCAGGACTCCAGGATCACGCCCTGGTCCGAAGGCAGGCTCTAAACCGCTGAGCCACCCAGGGATCCCAGCAGTTCCTTGATTTCAATACTATTTTTAAAAATTTATTCATTCCTTAATATTTTCTGTGATGCCTACTTAGAAATAACCTACTTTTAATGCTATAAAGCTGCTACCAATCGAGCGACAATCCTGAGGTAAAGACATAATATTGTTAGCAACTTCTGAGAAAATAACTTTAGGAAAGAAGTCTATGATGAAAAATTAATGAAAAGAAAATTATGGAAAATATTTGTAGTATAGCTGTATATCTTATAATTCAAGGAACAGTACTATGAAATTCAGATGCCTCAAAGTTATATCAGGTCACATAGTGTATATCAATAAGTTTATATTAAATTTTTATTTTCATGTCCTAAATGCTTACTATTCTTAATTTAATTATAACCCCCAATTTTAAGGTCAAAACTTTGTTTTCTGATCTCTGAGAAACACATTTTCCTCCAATACATAGGAAGATTGTAAAGTGTCCCTACTCTCTGATCCCAATGATAAAAATATGAAGGTCTATAAAAATGTTAAAATAAAATATCTCCCATGTAATTAAAATGCTATCTTCCTTCTCTCTTTCCTTAATTAATTAATTGTATATCTTATCCCACAATCTCTACCACCTACTTCAATTTTTCATTACTTCTTTTCCTAAAATTGAATAATTTCTTAAATTCAACACAGAAATTTCAAGAAAATACTGAAAATCTCCTGCTACTTGAGGAGAAACTTAAATTACTGTAATAATTAAGATTTTTACAAACCATGCCCTTTATGGTACAGGATAAAGGAACGCATATTTCTGAGAAACAGTAAAATTAAACTGATTCTGATTTCCATGTTGTGGGTAATAGAACTTCTAAGCAAAATAAGTTATCCAATAAGCTTAAATCAAAGATAAAACTATACCATCAATTCACAGAAATCATATGGAAGAAAAGAAAGCTTTACTTACTTTATCCATTGTACTTGAAGAAGTGACTGAGGAAGAAGATTATATTAGAAATAATCTGAATGAGATTTAGTGTGAGTTAAAACTCTAAGTTGCTAAATTTGAATAAAATTCACATAATAGAAACATTGTGATGTATATACTTTAGGACGTTATTTCCAATTCATATTTATTTTTAAATATTAACAATATGTGATTTAGGTTGATTAAAGTGGCTACTCTTTGAGCACATATAATTATCCAATTATGTGGATAATGAGAATGTGAGTCTATACATGTGTGTGAATGGTAGTGGTAGAAATAATTTTCACAGAAAAAAAAGAGTCAACTCTCATCTTGAGAAGTAAATAGGAGGAAAAAGTTATTTTATTCCTTTGATACTACTCATTCTGGATGTTAACTTTTTCAGACATTGTCACTTATTAATACCAGCTATGCTGTATGCTTTTAAGGCCTTAACATATGGTATCTTCCCCCTTTTGATTTTGCTTATTTTATTTCCTTCTCATAGCTGAAATCCCAGAGACATTATTAATACTATTTTTCTTTCCATCTTCAAGTAAATCAAATAAATTGGCTGAAGCTCACTGAACTGCATCTCCTGTGCTTTTTCCATTATCTACCTTTTCCATGTGTCTCTGCTATAAGAGACCCATCTGTTTCAGCTCCATCAGTAGTACTTCTAGAGGTCAGAGGGAAGAGAATAATGAATACCATTCTAACATTTTGTTTTCTGTTACATTATCTTGTAATAATTGTTAACACCTCCTCTCAAAGTGGTCCTCTCCATTCAATTCTCTCTTTCCAGGTTCTGCTAACTCTTACTGCATCTAGCCCCAGTCAGTAGAGGATGCTAACAGAACCTGATATTATTACCTCTAATATACTGTGATATATCTTTTTGGGGTGTTCACAATTTCAAAATGATCTTTTTACTAAAACCCTCTATGAATTCTTATTTTTAGTTCATACTAGGAAACATTTATATAAAATTGATCCAATAAACTGAGAACTGCATGGGAATTTATAAGAGAGAGAACACTATTCATGTCCTGGTGATGCTACAAGAAAAAATCTTGATAACTTAGTATGTAAATATCTCCCTTGAGTTATATGGACATCATAGGTTGGAAAGTGGACTTCACTCATCATAGTCTCTAAAGGACACTGGAAGTTCCATGGAAATATCACTCCAGAATTATGTAGGCAAAGAGAAAGAAGTTAAAGAACCAGGAGTTGGTTGTGAAAGGTTTTGCCAAGACAGTCATTTCACTCATGTTTATTTGGCTAAGTCTGAATGATAGCATGATATTTCCAAAGGGAAGGGGTACCATATATGGCTGAAAAGTAGCAGACTGATGTAGTCTTCCATATTTACACATATTAGGTAATTTTTTCTTTATTCCATGTATGGAACATTCCTATCTAAATATACCATCTAGTCATTGCTTCCAGTACTACATTTGAGGTATCTTGTATTATGCGATTTTTCTCTATATCAGGTCAGTCAGTATATGGCTTCTTTTGCTCTGAAGAATTATGAACTCAAGAGAAAGGTTATGTTTCCTCCAAACTCACAGTATAAAATGATGGAATTGAGGAGAACAATAGTAATAAAAGATGTTTCAAGGAAGAAACATAGTTGCAAAGAATAGTACAAAAATGGACTATAAGGGTATAAAAGTCAAAATTAAACATAAGCACATAGGAAATGTGTATCAGTTATCTTATTAGATTAAAATGAATCTTGTTAATTAAACAATTATCTTAGCAGTTAAGAGGTTTATATAGTATATAGTCAATAAAATTAGATATGTGGGTTTACTGGGAATTCAGTAATTGGGTAGATTTTTATGCCTCAATAGTTTAATGACCAAAAACATTAAAAAAATCATTTGTGTCGCTGGATACTTACTAATTTGAATAACTCTATTTTTATAATAGTCACAGGATTATATACTTCAAATATTAAACCTAATATTTCCCCTGTTGAATAATTCCAATTTATGGAAAATTATTAGGAACTTAAATAATTAGAATACAATAAAAAATGTTAACTAGTGACAGTTTTGCCAAAGGTTACAAAGTAACTTGGGTGAGTAAATACTTTCAAAGTTCAATCCAGGTATATTCATTGATTTTCAGACCTAGTTTTTCTGTTTCATCAACTAGACAAAAGACATCCATAAATTGAGAATAATCTATTTTAATTATTTCATTAAAAATATGCATTAAAATATTGTGACATTTTATAAGCATTTCATGTCATAAAGGCTAAAGAACAACAGTTATGTTCAAGAAATATATTTCCAAGGAAAATGGATTAAAGATGCCATAATGGGATGCCTGGGTGGCTCAGCAGCGGAGCATCTGCCTTCAGCTCAGGGTGTGATCCCATGGTCCTGGGATCCAGTCCCACATCAGGCTTCCTGTGAAGGGCTTGCTTCTCCCTCTGACTGTGTCTCTGCCTCTCTCTCTCTCTATGTCTCTCATGAATAAATAAATACATTATTTAAAAAAAAAAAAGATGCTATAAGAGAAGAATGATTATTTTTATCAAATCCTAAAATCAAACATCCCACCATCCAGTCTGTACATTTGTTGCAAAAGTGCTAACATGTTTTCTTTTTTTTTAAGATTTTATTTATTTACTAATGAGAGACAGAGAGAGAGAGAGAGAGAGAGAGAGAGGCGAAAGCAGACTCCATGCAGGGAGCCTGATGCAGGACTTGATCCCCGGACTGCAGGATCACCCCCTGGGCGGAAGGCAGGCGCTAAACCGCTGAGCCACCAAGGCTGCCCAAGTGCTAACATGTTATGGTAGCATTTTACATTTGCATGCTTCTTTTTCATTTAAAAAACTCCAACATTTTAAATACATTGTACTACAATTTCCAAAATTCGTCCAAATTTGTAGGCTAATAAGACTCAAAGATTTTAGTCATAAAATTCCTTTATAATTTTAAATTATTAATAATCCCAGAGTAATTTTTAGATTTATAGTCATTAAAATTTACCATATTAGAAATTAGGAGTAAAAATTATATATTTTTTCATTTAAAATAATGATAATTAACTTACTACTTGTTAACATAGATATTTTTAGGAAAAATAATTTTGTAAATAACTTTTGAAGAATGCTAGTCTATATTCTTGTAAGTCTTTTTTACTCTATTGCTAAGTATTAACTAAATAATTTGGTTTTCATGTCCACTTCTACATTAAATCTATTGTAATAAGCTATTTTGGTTTAAAGATATGAAAAAGTCCATCCCTCAAATAGATGGGACTATGTCACACACAGTTGGAACTCTGAAAAATATTTAATAGTCTTTCTAAGTGTCTATGGATATTCTTTTTTATACCACACTAGAATGTAATATGTTGAGGTTTCATAAAGACTCACTGTGATGTGGAAAGTGAAGTCGTATCAGTGACCATTTTGTATTCTGTTGCAGGAAGTCTTACTGCTCTATCTCTATCTTGCAACCTGAATGGATGTTTAACACATTCATGATTGGATAATATAATGCTTCCATCATTTGGTAAAAATTTGAGGTTTAAAATCCAAAATTCTATTCTTTCTGAAGTATCTAGAATTCCATTATTTGTGAAAATGTACATTGTATCATTGTATGCAAAATCAAGCAAATTTAAAAAGGTGGATAGTCTTTAATAGAACTTAAGCAAGTAAACAGATAATCATATACATGGCCCTGAAATATTTTAATGAATAAGGAAAAATTATTCCAATCCATGTTATCTTCATAATTTTGTTAGTTCTCTAATTTTATGTGCAGATATGGCCATGATAAACTATATAACCCACACTGATTATATAAATACACAACTAAACAGAAAAAAATGTCTTTTTTTTAGAATATTTTTTCATTTTTCTTATCATCATATTTTATGCTGTTGAACATTAAGTAATAAATTAATATCTATTATGCTGCTCAATTGTTGGGTATGTGGATCATAATTTCACAGCAATTTAAAGATGCAAAGAAAATTGGAAAGGATATTTCCAATGCAGTGACAAGAGGGCAGAGGAGTGGAGACGAAAAGGGCAAACAAATGATCTTTTTTTTTTAAACCACTGTGTACAGGTTCTCTGGAGAATATTTTGTCAGAGATAAATTGGAAAGCACTGCTAAGTCAGTGTAACATTGTTCTAATCAGAAGATTTCTAACCAATACTGCCAAGGAACAAAACATAGGAACCCAGCTGAGACTTGTGAAAACTCAATATTCAGTAAAGCAGAGAGAACTTGAAAAATGAACTGACCAAACCTTTGAGAACATTTCTTTCCTGATTTTGTTTTATTTTCCCATTTCAACAGCAGCTAATGACAGAAATTATTATGTTTCATCCTTTATGATTTTCTCTTATCTCTCCAGATTTTCCTACATTAATTTAGGCTGAAATGATTTCAACGTAGTTTGTAACTGTAACACACAACTTCCATTAACATTTACTCTCCGTATGTTTTTACCTTTTATTATCTTAGTCTGGTAGAAAAGTAGATAAACTTTTATGAATAAGGGTGTGATACATCCATGGGTACAATTTTTTCTTTCAAATTCAAATTATTATCAATGGAATATAGCCCTAAATCTTGAAACTGAACAGATAAACGGAATAGCTTTTGGTTTATAATGATGCTATCTGATACTACTTAGCACATTTCCAGCATTTCATATACCATGAGGCTTTCCTTCTATCTTGAAATGAAATCAGTAAGGCCTGCTGGGCCCTTTACAGCTTCAGAACGCAGACATATGCCACAGTTGTTCTTTTGACGATCTCCACTTACCTTAAAAATCAAAGTATTCACAAAATGTATGGTATAAAAGCAGTCACAGTTTTCAATACAATCATTAGTCACACTCATGAATATAACACTACATGTGAAACAGAATGCATCCTTATATGTAGTATTTCCTGTCTTAAGTAATATGTAAGAGTTGAATTCAAACTGTAGCAATTGAAAACACTATAAAATTACAGTTTGTTCATGGATTATCAAGATAGTATCTAATAATATTGATGGCTATTCTACTTTTGCTGTCCTACAGAACTCTATGCTCCATTCCAATTAAGAAGGAGAACATATTCTCTAACCTTCTCAATTTTTCTCCCAAAATAAGCTTAGATTTATTTGAACCACAGCCAAGTATTAAATTTAGGCACTACATTGTCCAGGTGCAGTAGGTTCTTTTCCTAGGGGTAATTTGTGTAAATATTTCCTTATCAATTCATTTAACAAACATTCAGGGCCAGGTTTGTGCTGAGTATAAAAGGTGCAAAACATAAGTAGTCTCAGTTTCTGTTCTCAAATCCCTTAAAATATGGAAAAGGAGTCAGGATGAAATGATTTGAAAACTACTGTAAAACATTCTATAGGTTGGTAGAGGGGACATAAAAGAGCAATTAGTCAATTCCATCAATAGTTCAGAAAAGTCTTCACAGCAGAAAGGTTAACTAGAATTTGTCTCTTGAAGAACAGGTACTGAGGGAAAGACGTTTCAGACAAAAGAAGCACTGTGACCACAAAGAAGAGAACATGTATTAGCTAGACATTTGAAAACTCAGTAGGTTTCACACACTGAAGAACAGTAGAAAAGGAATGTGTTATATAATGTAAGATCACAAGAATAAAAAAGTGAAAGATATACATTATCGATTGTAACAGGTTTGGTTAAACAATATCATATGTTGTTTGTGGATGAGTAAGCTGCCATTATTTGTAGGGCTATTTATCAGTAAATATTAAAATTAGTAACCCATATGTTTTTTTGCTACAGAGATAGTGCTTTAAGAATGTGAGAGAAATACATAAAATTGTTATTGTACCATTTGTATGCTAAAATGAAAAAAATATAAATGAGTATTATGGAAACCCATAAATACATCATGAAATATAATCCAACACAAAGGAATAATTTTAAAAGATAAGATATATATCATATGTCTCATAGGTTTGCTATAAAATGTTTTCAATTGTAGAATGATAAATATGTGCATGAATATTTTTATCAATTTGGGTCTCACCATAGTGAATTCCTAACCAGTTAAAATAATGAGGGTTGGGATCCCTGGGTGGCGCAGCAGTTTAGCGCCTGCCTTTGGCCCAGGGCACGATCCTGGAGACCCGGGATCGAATCCCACGTCGGGCTCCCGGTGCGTGGAGCCTGCTTCTCCCTCTGCCTATGTCTCTGACTCTCTCTCTCTCTCTCCCTCTGTGACTATCATAAATAAATAAAAAAATTAAAAAGAAAATAAATAAAATAAAATAATGAGGGTTATGCAAAACCCTGCCTCTGACATGGACCCGAAGTGCAGCACACAGTGGATATATGTTCACCTGGAGCAATAAGGATTGGCTTATTCAGGTCTTGGGCATTGAATGAGTGAGCATATTTTTTTTAAGATTTTTATTTATTTATTCATGAGAGACACAGAGGGAGAGGCAGAGACATAGGCAGAGGGAGAGGCAGGCTCTCTGTGGGGAGCCTGATGCAGAACTTGATCCCAGGACCCCAGGATCAAGTCCTGAGCCAAAGGCAGATGCTCAACCACTGAGCCACTCAGGTGCCCCGAGTGAATGTTAACTTCTGCCATATTATGCACTAATAACATTTAGGCTATTGTCACAGGAAAGATATCATCATATAAAGAGTTACTGCTCTACACTGGTGGTGTGCACTTTTAACTTAAAGGTAAGGCGTTACCTTGTCTTTGTTCCCTCATGGAGTTCATTGAGTTCATTACCCAGAATTTGCCACAAGGTCTCACAAACTCACCAACAAAATAATTGAAAATATTAAAAAGATTAAGTAACTTGTCAAAGGTCATTACCCCAAATTGATGTAGGTCATAATCAAACCCAAGTCTATATATCTCCAGAATTCATGATCTTCCCACTATGCTTCTCTTTCTTTACTTTGTTGGGTAATAAGAGCAAGCAAATTTTTTTCTCACATAAATCTATACAATGGGGAAAAAGTAATCGGAAGAGATTATTCATAATGAATAAAATGTGCATAGAAGACACATGAGACCATTGGAATATGCATATTTTCCTTATACTCAATTTGCTCCAGCAATGGAATAAGCCAATACCTTCTATTTTATTTTCAGTTTGGATATGGAACAGTGAAATGTTATTTTCTTATGCCAATATTTTATTTTCTTTTGAAGACAGAATTTAATTTCCCCTTATAGAGACAAAAGCTCTTATAAATTGCTCCAAATATGTTGCTCCAATGTGTGGAAGGAGATACAAGCTAGAGAGAAACATTTTGGAAAATGAGAGACAAGAACGGTGGAGGTATTGTGGTTTCACTTGTTCTTCCACATGTCAAATCATGTTAAGAGCAGTTGTTTATTTTTCAATGCAGAGAGTCACTTTGGAGCTATAATTTGTACTGGTTGGAAATCATAAAACTTATATATATATATAAGTTTTATATATTTATACACATATATATACACACACATACATATATATATACACACACATATATATACACATACATATATATACACCTACATATATGTGTATATGTATATATATACATGTATATATATATATACACACACATACATATATATCAATACCCATAAGGTTTGATGTATTCACCAGAATACATAGCCAACACCCCAATATTAAATCAGATTATTTAATTAACATTAAAATCTTAAAAAAAGAACAGTAAGTCTATATGTTATTATAAAGAAAAAATGTCTAACAAATTCCAGTTTCCACTAGATATATAAGACATCTAATGTGTTTAGTGTTTACCATATGTTAGTTACCATGATAAATATTTTACCTACATTGTTTCACATTTTTGTGACATAGATACAGTTTGGAGCCCAGTTGTATCTATGTCACAGCTCAAGACATAGTAACTTGCCAAAAATCATACAATGAATGAGTTGGGGGCTCAACCTTTGAACCCATTTGTTTGACTTTAGAGTCTATTTAAGATTGTGTTATATGGGTTTCCAAGTTGGGAGGGGCTAGATAGAACAATGAAGCAAGAGGATAGGAATGTAGGGACTAAGTAAATTAGCCTATTATTAGAGCTGAAGCCATTCCATCCCTTGTTCATCTGCCCTTTCAGTAATTGTTTACTTCCTAACATGAGCTGCCTCTTACAGCATGATGATTAAGAGATAAGAATTCACTGCACTAAATTAGGTGTTCCTTGATCTAGTAGTTACCTTTTTAATTAAGAGTCTAGATTCCTGACAGTTTCATTAGCTACCAAAAGCCTTTTTTTTTTTTTTTTTTTTTTTTAAGAAAAAAGTCTAGCTCTCCTGTTAGGCATAGATAGGGAAGTATAAATGAAAGGAACTGTGAAGTGAATAGTCCAAGGAAGGTATACAATTCTTGCAAGCATTAAAGGGGAATAAGATAGAAACACAAAAGATGTAATATAGACGAGTACCAGAACTTGAACTCTTGAAAGAAGGCTACTTTGAAAAAATGTTTTAAAAGAATAAAAGATGTCAGGATTTCTTAAACAATAGACGCTTTTTGTAGAACTGAAACCCAATGAATTCCTAGCTCTTTATAAGAGTATTATACAAATCTGGAGGCATATACTAGGAAAATAAATAAGCAGACTAGACAATAAATAGGAAGGCATTAGAGACAGAATGTCTGGTTCAGTAAAGAGGTTCTTATTTCAAAGAAGGTTGAAAATAATAGCAGTGTAGGAAACCCAAGTTCACAGTCTTTGATTAATGTTGCCGGCATTCACGGTAGGGTTCCCTACTCTTAGGAAGGAAGAGAATAGATGTCACATGTAGAACCCCCACTTATTTCAGTATATATATTTTTTGTATCAGAAATACAGAAGTCAAAGGAAAAATATGGATTAGAACAGATAAATATATTAGATGCACAGTAATAGTCAAGGAAGGGCAAAGGACTGAAGAATTAACTGTTGCAACAAATTTATGAGGCAGGATTTTTGTTTCAGACAGCCCAATCAGTGAGATAAGGGAGTATTTAATTTGGACTCCCAATATCAGTCTATCTATCCCTCTGGATTCTTCCTACTGGTAAAGGTAGCAATGCCACAACTAAACTTAAGGACATAATAATTCTCCAAAATGATGTCAATCTTAGTTGTGCTCCCAGAATGGCCTGAAGGAAATGATGATATGCATAATATTGAAAATGAAGTTTTGAAGTTTTTTTGGTTACCGTTTTCTTTTCTCACTTTTTAACCTTACACAACAAGTAATAGCAATGTAATTCTGGTTTTGCTTCAGCTAAATTAAGAGGGATGGCAGACAATTCCTATTATGTCCTGTGGAATCTCTGGATTTCTGAAAAAGTCAGATACATAAAGTCTTGGATTATTCAAATAATCTACATTTAGAAGTACTAGAAGAGCTATTTCTGTTTAATTGGCAAGTGGTGCAGGCTATTCTTGCTAAAGAGAAAAATCTGACTATAATTAGGCAAAATAGTAATACACACTGAGAACAAATAATTTTAAGTGTTTTTCCTGTATGGCATTGCTCTGTGGTGTCTAGCAATAACAGTAATGATATTATATAAAACTGGAACAATTCATACTAGTTTCCCAATAAAACTGCATAGAAAAATCACTTGGGGCATTTTTAAATAATATTGAGTCTGCTAGACCTATTAAAGCAGATTGGGGAGAGGGAACCTAGATGGAAATACGAGTTTTTAGGAGTACCTTAGGTGATTTTTATGCAGTCAGCCTACTATCTTTATTTAGATTAGCACCTGAGGAATATGTTTATTCAGAATTTTAATTTCCTTGTGGTTAAAAAGAGAAGGAATTTCCCTTTAAATGTTCTAATTAAATTCTCTAATAGGAATTTAATAATAGATTTGAGCTCACAATTGTCTAATATACGGCATCTTAATATTTGTAGTGGGTTATTTGAGCAATGCTATAACTTATGTCAGCAAATTATTTTTATTGGTGAATTTGATTGGAAGATTTAGCTAGGCATAATTTGATAGACTAGCAGATACAATTTCGGCCTAGTTTTGAATATTCCTTTGGTTTTAGGATCCATCTTAACCTATTTCAGAAACATCTTTATACACATGAAAAAATAATTCTTCTGTGGGCCAATCTAAGATTCTTCATCTAAGGAATATATTTGGGAAGAAAGAATAGGTCATTATAGCATTGGAATTCTCTAATACTTCCTTGATTTTCTCTCTCTGGGTGTGCAATTACCATATACACAGTGGATCACAGCTAGGTTATTAATTTGGAAATTTTTATTAACAGAAAGAATAAAAAAAATGTAAGTACAGATCTGTAGTTCTCCAGTCCTCTAGGGGTTCAACTTTCGGGTCTGTTTATATTTCCTAATGCTAATTGGGAGATATTTATTAGAGCATGATTTCTCTGTGCAGTATCAAGCAGGCAATGATAATAAAAAAAAACAGGAATAAAATGTAGAAAGGTATACAAGTTCTCTATAGAAGAAAGTATAAAATATTACTGAGAAAGGAATTCAATATATCTAAGTAAGTAGATAGGTAATTATTCCATGCATATATATTGAAAAAGCAACAATATAAACATATTTCTTTCCCCCAATATTCTCTACCTTTACTGAAATATTAATCAAATCCAAGCTAGGTTTTTGAAGAAATTAACAAGTTAATCCTAAAATTCATATAGAAATGGAAATAGCTGTAACCTGTAGGGCAAGCTTAAAGAAAAAGAAGAGATGCTGGAGGATTTACACCACCAGATATCAAGATCTGTGACAAAGCTGAACAATTATTATGTTTGATATAGATGTAATTAATGAAATATTTAATTAGATTTTTTAAAATACTGTAAAACATTCTTGCATAGATTAATCTTCCCTTTAATTTTCAATATTGTTATCATAATCTCATTACAGTATCTTTTTTTTTTTCATTACGGTATCTTGATCATCATTATTGAAGAATCATCCTGCCTTATGCTAAGGCAGAGAGACAAAATAAAACAAAATATGTATCTTAATGGTAGTCTGTATGTCCTATGAATAGTAATGGAATATTTTAGTTATTCAGTGTGTTAATGGGTTTGCACTTATTTGTTAATACTCTTAAGTATTTCATACTTATAAAAAGGATAATTTATAAATGAGAAAACTTCTGGAAATATGTAAGAATACTGTATTATTCATAATACAGAATACTGTATTATTCATAAAACAGTCAACCTTATTTATCTGCAAATTTAAATAAAGAGAAAATCTGATGTATTCTGTGTTCCAATTATAATGCCTAAAAGTTATAAAACATTTAATATGTTACTAGCTGTTTTCCCACAGTGAATTAGTTTTCTATTGCTGCTGTAACAAATTACCACAAATTTAGGTGGCATTAAACAGTATTATCTCATAGCACTATTATCTCATAGCACCCATAAATCAGAAGTCTGGCATGGTTTACTAGATTATCTTCTCAGGGCCTCATCAGACCAAAACCAAGGTGTCAATGTGCTGGACTAGTATCTGGAGGCTTTGGGGAAGAATCTGCTTTTACGGACATTCAGATTGTTGACAGAATCAAGTTTCTTGCAGATAGAGGACCTACTTCCCATTTCTTTGATGATTGTCAGTCTTGTGTCTTCCTTAGTACCTCAAAGCCACCTGAATCCCTTCTCAAATTACCACCCCACCCCCAAAGCAGAAAGAGCACACTGAATTCTTGTCTTGCCTCAAATATCTGACTTCTGCCAGTGCCAATTAAAAAAAAACAAAAAAACAAAACTTTGATCAATCTCTCATATGATTAAGTCAGGCCTGTCAATATTGTAAGGTCAGCTATGTTATGTAACAAAACAGAACCATAGGCTCAATTTCTCATCTTCACAGTTTTCAAGGATAAGAGCATGTTATAATGGAGTTTGGGAGTGGGGAGAGTTATGGTTCTGCCTACAACATAGATTACCTGTGAAGCAGGGATTATAGTTATGACTTGGTTACAAATCAGATTTCTGAGGTTCAGAGAATGAAGTAATTTGTATGAATTCTAGTAATTTGTAATGGAGTTAACTAGCTCTAGAAGTAAAGACCTTTGAATAAACGTATTTCCCAAATGAATTATATCCTTCTAACAACTGAGCTAACTAGACATGAAAGTGGAAATGAGGGCAGCCCCAGTGGCTCAGTGGTTTAGCGCGGCCTTCAGCCCAGGGTATGATCCTGGAGACCCAGGATCTAGTCCCACATCAGACTCCCTGCATAGAGCCTGCTTCTCCCTCTGCCCGTGTCTCTGCCTCTCTCTCTCTGTTTCTCATAAATAAATAAAATATTAAAGAAAAAAAGTGGAAATGAACACTTCCAGTCGTTGATACAGTGCTTTTGTGTTTCCGTTTTGTTTTTGTTAAAACATAACATGGAAGAGTAGAAGAAAATAAAGTTCCCATCATACAATCTGAGCAGTAGGTGTTCAATACTACCTTGGTGTGTTGTGCCCAAGATTGCGAATTCGAGAAACCATCAAGGAGCCGACACCGATGCAAACACACGTTGGGTTTATTTACAAGCTGGAGCTTGGGTCCAAGTATACCCCACACAGCGGAGCAGGGACTTGGACCCTGAGGTGGGTTTCAGCTTAGTTTTAAGGGCTGGTCTAGGGGACCTCCAGAAGGGGTGGAGGCAATTCCTCAAGTTCTGTTTACATTCTGATCTGGGGCTTTCAAGGGCATTGAGCTCTGTTCTCATTCTAATAGGGACTTCCTGCCCTTGGCTTGGGCTCTGTTCTTATTCTAATATGGGGCTTTCTAGGACATTAAGCTGTAAACTGTTTTCTTCCTGTTACTGGAGTAAGGCAAATTTCAGCTCTTATTCACAGGGGCCTGGGATGGCTGTATTTGTGCTAACGCTGAATTTAAAGTGGAATGGCCTTAATTTTCTCGGCCTCCACAGGTGATACAGATTATATGACATAGCAGAAAATGAATATATAGTAATTGAACACATGAATGGTTGAAGCACATGATGGAAAGTGCATTCAAAAGACTATTTCCAGTCGTCACTCAAATAGTCTAGTTCTCCAGACCTGCACCCTCCAATACAGTAGCTCCTCAATACATAGGATTATTATGGCAAGTCCAAATTGACCTGTGCCATCAAGTATCAAGGCAAATCCAACTTGGATTTGAAAAAAATAAAAATATAATATGAAAAAATAAAAATATAATATATGTCATTAATAATTTACATTATCTTTGAAATATTATTTTGAATATCTTGAGTTAAATATAGTAATAAAACTATCCTTCCTTGCTTTTAAATTATTTTAAATGTGTTTTCTTGAAAAGTTTTAATTACATATATGTCTCACATTATATATCTATTGAACAGGACTGCTTTAAAACAATGCAGCAAGAAATATTTTTTTTCTTTAGAATGTACTTTACCCATGTCAATATTCTCATATCACGAAATTGTTTCTTTTCCTATTGTCTGCAGGTCACCTGAGAAGTTATTTATGGATAAATATATATCTCATCCTTCACCTATGTTCAGTCTAATTTGTTAAAAAATGAAAATGAACAAAACAAAGATTTAAAATTGGAAAAGCTTTATCTGACTATTATAATGAAAAAAGAATATGAGGCAGTGTGCCTAGTATAAATCTGACTTTGCTCTTGTCCTTGTTTGTGCTCCAGATTGCTCCTCTGCTTGTTGAGCTCATTTCTTCTCTCCTTCCAGGTCTGAAAAATTGACCTCAGTGTCCATCTTCTGTTAATTCAAAAGAAGCTTTGTGCTTGGATCAGCTTTGCTTGACACAGGGGAAAAATGAGAAATGGGGCCATTGATATGCAAAGAAAGGCGATGTGGCTAGACTAAAGAGGGTATGCTTTTGGCCAGCTACTTCCAACATGGCTCATTTAAAATTCCCACTTGTTTAAAACAAAATATTAATGAGTCTGCCGAAGAGACCTTATAAATGCTGAAGAATTAAAAGGCTGAGGTCTGAAGGGCATAAGAATAATTTTTCAATAAATTCTCTCTGACCACTCATGCTCAGGTGTGATATGTAACCTCTTATTTTTATGAATCCTTCTATCGTTGTAAATGGACTCAGTATGACCTTTCCCATAAAGGGAAGAAAATAGGTGATTTTGATAAAATATCTTGGAAAGTAGACTATGCTTTTAAAAACTAATAAAAAGTGGCCAAATGACTAAGTCAGTTTAAGTAACATGCAGAGATTTGAGGAAATACATACTGCACTGGTAGACAAACTATTTGATTCCAAAGTAAATTTACTCTAAGAATGAAGTGAATGTAGGTGGCTAAGTCTAAAAGGCTAATAAAATATATATATTTAAAAAATTTTAGTATACAAGGTTTACTGCATAGAGGAGAGAACAGTTGGTTACCTAAGTTTAAAATATTTAGTTTAGTTTCTTCGTATATCCCAACAACATAATTGAATAGGATCTTGGAGGGTTTTTTGCTATTTTTACCTCTCAAGTATACATTTTTCACATAAATATTATTTGGGACATGTTTAAATGTGTAAAAAGGAGTAAAAATGTAAATGAATGCTTGTATATCATATGGTAGCTGCAAAATAGCTCATTCTAAGTAGTATGCAGACTTGTACTTACATTAACTATTCATGGTTTTCTTGAAGGACAAGATAATTTACAATACAATGTTCATGCCTCAAAACATATTCATAGTAAGCCCTTCATAAGATTTGTTATGCGACGGATTTATGAAGAAAGAAAAATGCCTCATTTTAAACACTTGCATTAATAAGCAAGTAACATTTTTAAATGAATAATAAAACATTTAGCCAAATAGTTTTGCAAAATAACATGGCAAACGCTAGCCAATGAAGATAATAAATACAAAAGCAAAGACTTATTTTTAAAAGAGAAAAGCAGCAATGTGACACAAATCCATATTTGGTTCTTGAAAGAATAACAAGTTGATAACAGTGCTAATATTTAGTAAAATTATGTGAAAGGAAACACAAATATTAAAACCAGAATTTAGGTGAGGGGTATGAAGTTTAAATTGTTGAAGATGAGTTGACAAACTGTGTTAATAAATGTGAACATTTCATTACTATGTTGGATTTTCTGTAAAAATGAAAATTATTCAAATTATGTTAAACAGAAGTAGAAATTTAAATACACAAGTTGCAAGGAACAAATTTGTAAATGTTAAAAAAAACTTTAGAAAATACTTCACTTCATAAGCACGTGCTTTAAATTTTAAGGAAATATGATTGTTGTACAGTTGGCATTCTTTAGTGACATAAAAAAAGCAGTAAACTTTTTCAGTTATTTTAAAAAGACTCGACTCAGAACACTTAAAAATATACAAAATAAAAATAAAAACAAATCACATTATGCTAACAGTGGCCAAAATTATATTATCGCCAACTATAATCCAGTATAATATTTAAAGTATAACACACTACTTCTTATCCTAATCTCCTTCATATCTATGGTCAAATGACTATGTACCAGTGAAGGAGATTTCCGTGTATATTTTTTTAAAAAGAGAGAGAAGTCTTTAACCTTTACTCTCTTCTTCCTTCTCACTGTCTGGTAAGCACATGTAATGGCAAGTATTCCAGGAGTCATTTCGGACCATGAGGTTACCTTAAATATGGAAATCACATACCTTGAGGCTGATGGAAAAAAAAAAAAAAACTGGGCCAATGCATTCTCAGTATAGCTGACATTGTGGCCAATTCTCTGCCCTTTTGTGCCCATTCAGTTGAGAAATTTAATTTATGTTTAAGCCAGTATTACACAATGTTGAAATTAATTCTACAAATAAATTATTCTGATGTCTCAAAATTGTCTTTCTTTTTAAAAGATTTGTTTTAGAGAGTATGCAAGTAGGGGGAGGGACAGACTGAGAGGCAGAGAGAAAATCCTAAGCAGGCTCCACACCAAACACTGAGCCCAATGCAGGGCTCCATCCAAGGACCTGAAGATCATGACCCCACCAAAACCAAAAGTCAGATGCTCAACCTACTGAGCCACCCAGGTGCCCCTCAAATTTGCTTTTGCCTTTAAGCATGACATGAAGATATAATAAGGGTAATGTGTATGGAGGGACTAATAAATTTAAAATAGGGTTCAATGCTAGAAATGTAAACTGTGAAATGTCTGAGCGATTTAAGATCTATTTATGTAGGTACTAGATTTATTTTCTATAAATCCACAAATATTTGGAAATATAAATTTTAAAAAAGTTTACTAGAGAAGAGTGTGAGATTCTCGACTATATACTTTTTTAATTTTAATTTTTTGTTTTATTTTATATATTTTTAATTGAAGTTCAATTTGCCAACATATAGTATAATACCCAGTGCTCATCCCGTCAATGACCCCTCAGTGCCCATCACCCAGTCACCCCATCCCTCTACGTGCCTCCCCTTCCCCTATCCTTTGTTCGTTTCCCAGAGTTAGGACTCTCTCACGTTTTGTCACCCTCTCTAATTTTTCCCACTCATTCTCCCTCCTTTATTCTATAATCCCTTTCACTATTTCTTATATTCCCCATATGAGTGAAACCATATAATGATTCTGAAACTTTTAATGTATAGCTTTTTTTTTCAAAGGACATTATTGTGTTTTATTAAAATTTTTATCCCCATCATGTCCAATGTACTCATTAATCCCTATCCCTTATTTCCTCCATTTCAGAATGCACCTCCCCTCTAATAACCATTAGTTTGTTCTCTATAGTTAAGAGTCCACTTATTGATTTGTCTCTCTTTCTTTGTTTCTTAAATTTCACTTAAGAGTGCTATCAAATGATATTTGTCTTTCTCTGACTCCCTTATTTCACTTAGCACAATACTCTTTAGATCCATCCATGTTGTTGCAAATGATAAGATTTCATTATTTATTACCATTGAATAGTATTCCATTACATATATATATATATACAAAAAATATATGTGTATATATAGAATTTCTTTTTCCATTCATCTATCCTGTGGACAGTTGGACTACTTCCATAGTTTGGCTATTGTAAATAATGCTGCAGTAAACAAAGAGGTGCATGCATCCCTTTGAATTAGTGTTTTTGGAGTAAACACCCAGTAATGTGATTACTGGATAATGAGGTAGTTCTACTTTTAATTTTTTGTGGAACATCCATTTTGTTTTCCACAGTGGCTGTACCAATTTGCATTCTCACCAACAGTGCAAGAGGATTTCTTCACATCCTCACCAACATTTCGTAGTTTCTTGTGTTGCTAATTTTAGTCACACTGACAAGTATAAGCTGATATCTCATTGGAGTTTTGGTTTGCATTTCTCTGATGTTGAGTGAGGTTGAGCATCTTTTCATGTGTTTGTTGGCCATCTGTATGTCTTTGATGAAATGTCTTTTCATGTCTTCTGCCCACATTTAATTAGATAATTTGTTTTTTGGATATTTAATTACATCAGTTCTTTATGTATTTGGACACTAACCCTTTATTGGATTTGTCATTTGCAAATATCTTCTCCCATTCAGTAGGTTGCCTTAATTTTGTTGTTTCCTTTGCTCTGAAGAAACTTTCTGTGTTTATTTCCTTTGCCTCAAAGGACATATATATAAAAAAGTGTTACTACTGCCAATACCAGAGAGATTACTGTGCTCTCTTCAAGGATTTTTATGGTTTCAAACCCCACAGTTAGTTCTTTAATCCATTTTTTGGATTATTCTGGATTTATTTTTTTTATGGTGAAAGAAACTGGTTCGGTTTCATTCTTTTGTATGTCGCTGTCCAGTTTTCCCAATACTATTTGTCGAAGAAACTGTCTTTTGCCATTATATATTCATTCTTTCTTTGTCAAAGATTAATTGATCATGTAATTGTGGATTTATTTATAAGACTTCTGTTTTGCTCTGTTCATCTATGTGTCATTTTTGTGCCAGTACTATCCTGTTTTAATTACTACCGTTTTGCAATATAACTTGAAATCTGGAATTATGATGCTTCCAGATTTGTTTTTCTTTTTCAATATTCCTTTGACTATTCTAGGTCTTTTGTGGTGCCATACGAATTTTGGAATTGTTTGTTTTTATTCTGTGAAAAGTACTGTTCATATTTTGATAGGGATTGCACTGAATCGGTAAGTTACTTTGTGTAGTATAAAATACTACATATAAAATACATTTTAAAAATATTTATTCTTTCAACCCATGAGCATGGAATGCCTTTTCATTTCTTTGCATTGTCTTGATTTTCTTTCAGTGTTTTATAGTTTTCAGAATATAGATCTTTCACTTCTCTGGTTAAGTTTATTCCTAGATATTTTACTGTTTTTGGTGAAATTGTAAATGAGATTTCATTTTTCTTAATTTCACCGTATGCTGCTTCATTATTAATGTATAGGAATGCAACAGATTTCTGTACCCTGATTTTATATCTAGGGACTTCAATAAATTCATTTACTAACTTTGGCACTATCTTGGTGGAGTCTTTATGGTTTTCTATATATAGTATCATGCCATCTGCAAATACTGAGATTTTTACTTCTTCTTTACTAATATGGATGCCCTTTATTCCTTTTCTTTGTCTGATTGGTGGCTAGGACTTCCAGAACTATGTTGAATAAAAATGGTGAGAGCGGACATCCTTTTCTTGTTCTTAACCTTAGAGGAAAAACTTTGTCTTTCACCATTGAGTATGATTGGCTGTGGGTTCGTCATATATGGCCTTTATTATGTTAAGATATATTCCCTCTAGACCTACTATGAAGATGATTTTTATCATGAATGGATGCTGTACTTTGTCAAATGCTTTTGCTTCATCTGTTGAAATGAGCATATGGGTTTTTATCCTTTGTCTCATTGATGTGACTTATCACATTGATTGTTTTTGTGAATACTGAACCACCCTTGCATCCCAGAAATAAATTCCACTTGATCATGGTGTATGACTTTTTAAATGTATTTTTGGATTTGGATTTGGTTTGCTAGTATTTTGTTGGGGATTTTTTCATCTATATACATAACAGGTACTAGCCTGTAATTCCCTTTTTTGTGATTCTTTATCTGGTTTTGTTATCAGGATGATCCTGGACTTACAGAATAAATTTGGAAGTTTTCCTTCCTCTTCCATTTTTTGGAATAGTTTGAGAAAAAATAGGTATTAACTCTTCTTTAAATATTAGGTGGAGTTCACCTGTGAAGCCATCTGGTTGTGGACTTTTATTGGTTGGGAGATTCTTGTTTGTTTTTTTTTTTGTGGGTTTTTTGTTGCTTTTGTTTGTTTTTGTTATTTGTCTTGTTTTGTTTTGTTTTTGATTGCTAATTCAGTTTCTTTGCTGTCAATCAATCTGTTCAAATTTTCTATTTCTTCCTGTTACAGTTTTGATAGTTTGGTTTCTAGGAGTTTACTCATTTTTTCTATGTAGTCCAGTTTGTTGGCATAGGGTTTTTATAATATTCCTTTACAGTTGTTTGTATTTCTGTGCTGTTGGTTATTTTTCCTCCTTCATTTGTGATTTTATTTGGATCCTCTCCAGTTTTGTTTATGTATGTGTGTGTTTTGTTTTGTTTTTTAATGGGTCTTACTAGAGGTTCATCAATTTTTTTATCTTTTCTAAGAACCAGCTCCTGATTTCATTGATCTATTCTATTGCTTTGTTTTTTTATATTTATTTATTTATTTATTTATTTATTTATTTATTTATTTATTTATTTTGACTTGTGTTTTTTATTCGTTTTTGTTTTGTTTTGTTTTTAGTTTCTACATGATTTATACCTCCTCTAATCTTTATTATTTCCTTCCATTTGCTGGGTTTGGACTTTGTTCTTTGTCTAGCTGCATTAGGTGAAAGGTGTTATTTATTTATCTTGAAAATTGTCTTGCTTCTTGAGGTATGCCTGTATTGCTACATACTTACCTCTTAAAACCTTTTTGGGATACTTTTGCTGGATCTCAAAGATTTTGAACCATTGTGTTTTTGTTTTCATATATTTCCATTGTAGTTTTTAATTTCTTCATTCTTCATTGACTCATTAATTGTTTAGAAGCATATTATTTAACATCCATGTATTTATTCACGTTATTTCTAGATTTTCCCTCATGATTTCTAGCTTCATAGCTTTATAGTTATAAAAGATGCATGGAACGACTGGTTTTTTTGAATTTGTTGAAACTTCTTTTGTGGTATAATATGTGATCCATTCTGGAAAATGTTCCCATGTGCACCTGAAAACAATGAACATTCTACATTCTGAGGAGACAATGTTCTGAAAATGTCTATGAAATCTTTCTGGTCCAGTGTTCATTCAAAATCAGTTTCCTTGTTGATTCTGTTTCACTGATCTGCCCATTGATGTAAGTGGGGTGTTAAAGCCCTCCAGTATTGCATAATTATCAGTTAGTTTCTTTATGTTTCTATTAACTGTTTTATATATTTAGGTGTTCCCACGTTGGGTACATAAATATTTACAGTTGTTACATCTTGTTGAATTGTTCCCTTTATTGTTATATAGTATCCTTGTCTCTTTTTACAGTCCTTGTTTTAAGGTCTGTTTCATCCCATATAAGTATTACTATCCCCAGCTTTCTTTTGACAGCCATTTACATGATAAATATTTTCTTCATTCCCTCATTTTCAATCTGCAGGTGTCCGTAGGTCAGAAATGAATCTATTATAAGTAGCATATAGATGGGTCTTGTGGTTTTGTTGTTGTTTGTTTTATGCATTCTGTCACTGTATATCTTTTGATTGGAGTCCATTTACATTCAAAGTAGTTATTGACAGAAATGTATTTATTGCCATTTTGTTACTTGTGTTTTGGTTGTTTCTATGTTTCCCCAGATCCTTCCTCTCTTATTCTCTTTTATGGTTTATTGGCTTTCATTAGTGATATACTTGAATTACATTCCCTTTATTCCTTGCATATCTATTACTGTTTTGTGATTTGTGCTCGCTATTAAGTTTATGTATAGCATCTTCTGCATATACCAGTCTATATTAATATGATTGTTTTTTTAAGTTTAAATCCATTCAGTACTTTTCCCCACCCCCATATTTTAGGTATATGGTGTCATAGTTTTCATCCTTTTATTTTATAAAATCTTTGACTGATTTTTTACAGAAATATATTTTCACTGCTTTTGTAAGGCCTTTGTGTGATTGGTTTACTTTTCATAGTCTCCCTTATGATCTTTCCTTCCCACTCAGAGTCCCCATTAATATTTCTTATAAGCCTGGTGTAGTGGTCATGAACTCCTTTAGTTTTTGTTTGTCTGAGAAGCTCTTTATCTCTCTTATTCTGAATGGATAGCCTTGCTGGATAGTCTTTTTGGATGCAGATTTTTCCCTTTCAATGCTTGAATATATCATGGCACTCTCTTCTGGCCTGCAAATTTTCTGCTAAAAAATACACTGATAGCTTTATAGGGGAGTGGTATCCCCTCATATGTAACTCTTCTTTTCTCTTGCTGCTTTTAAATTTCTTTATCACTACTTTTTGTAATTTTGATTACCATGTGTCTTGGTATGGACCTCCTTGACTGAATGTGGAGGGCAGCTCTACTGACTATGTTGACAGCTGTTTCTTTCCCCAGACAGGAGAGGTTTGCACCTATTATTTTTTCTTTTCTTTTTTTTTTTTTTTTTGCACCTATTATTTTTTCAAATAAATTTTTTGTCCACCTCTCTCTTCTTCTGAGATCCCCATTATGTGAATATCATTACCCTTGTTGGAGTTACTGAGTTCCCTAAGACTTCTTAATTTACATAATTGTCTTTCTTTCGCCTTTACTTAGCTTTGCTATTTTCCATTATTCTGTATTCCAGGCCATTAATTTGTTCTTCTGCCTCATCTAGCCTGCTATTTATTCCATCATGTGTATTTCTGATATCATTTATTCTGTTCTTGATCTCTGACTGGTTCTTTTTTTATCTCTCTCTGAAGGGTCTCACTTCTGATGTCCTCCATTCTTTTCTCAATCCAGTGAATTTCTTTATGATCATTATTTAAATTGCCTGTCAAGCATATTACTTATATACATTTCATATGGTCTCTTGCTATGGTTTGGTCCTAGTCTTTCATTTGGGTGATATTTATCTGTCTCCTCATTTTGTCTGACTTTTTGTGTCTTTTTATGTGTGTTTGGAAAGTCAGTGACTTCTCTTGCTTATCATAGTAATAGTCGTATGAAGAAGGGCTCCTGTAGTATCCTACAGTGTAGTGCCCCCTGTTCCCCAGGGCCTGGTGCTTCAGACAGTGTCTCAATGTGAGTTGCATGTGCTCTACTGTGGAGTCTTAGCCTCTTTTTCCTTCAGTCTAGTTGTCTGCAGAGGCTCTCTTTGCCTTTTGTGGGCAATGTTTTGTCCCCATCAGGGAAAGGGTACATTTTAACATGGTACCTGTTGTGTCTGCTTGTGAAATGAGACTTGACCCTGCCACCCAAATCGAGGTCCTGCAAAAGGCACAGGTATGGAAATGTGGTGTTGGCAGGGTTTGTGCTGGTCTTCTGGGGGAGGGGGCCCACAGCACAGGGACAAAGGCAAGTGTGACTGGGAATGGTAGCTATAGACTGGGGGTGGGTGGGGCTTGGTGCAGGCAAGTTAGATAAGGAGTATCAGCAGGGCAATGATTAATTGTAGGTGTCTGTTCTTTGTGCTGGGAGGCAGAGGAGGGAAATTCCCACCAGCTTCTTTTTTCCTGGGGCATTCTGCCTATGATCCTTGTCTCAATAGGCTACACTATAAGATGAGCAAATGACTTTCTTTCCCATCTGCCTCCAGCGTTTTTCAAACTACTAGTTCTATGCTATCTATGCCTGGACTGTTTGTCCTTCCATCTCTTTAAGTGTGGGGGCTGTACTTCCAAATGCCTTTTGGGATCTCCCAGAGGCTAGTCTGCAGATTTTTAAAACTCCAAGCTTTTAAGTCCTGTGGGTTGTTAAGAACTCACAAATTTCAGCCATCTTTCTTTCAAAGGCAAAAATGCTGGAGATTCTTCTCCCCCCTTTATTGGCTCCCTGGTGTTAAAGTCTGTTTTCCTTCCTTTTCTGCACCACAGACTATCCTACTCACAGTGAAAGACCACAGTCCCTATGGCTCTAAAGACCATGTCTTTGCTCTTTCTACCTTCTTCAGTGTGACGTCTTCACTACTTCAGTTGTGCAGTTTGTTCTGCAAGTCATTGTGCTATGGGTTATTTAGGCTGCTGTATGTGTTTTCTTGTATCATGGAACAAGGTGAGTTTAGGGTCCTCCTACTGTTTTTCTGCAGTGCTTCTTAATGTATAACTCTTGAATGACCTAGTTTAGACCAAACAATTTGGGCATAAGATCAAGAGTTTTATTTGGCAGGTGAGCATGATACCAATCAATGTTATGAATATTTCCCAAAATCTCAAACTTAAGCAAAAAAAAAAGTAAAATTATTAAAATATGATAATCTTCCTTTATTATATTCTAACTTTATAAAACAGGCTAAAATATTGAGCATAATCTATTCTGCCACAATCCTCATTTCTTTATGTTGCTTTACATTAAATTAGCAGGTCTATAACCATAACTTATCCCAAAATGTTGCCAGTGTTCTATAGATGGCACATTTATTCTTATCCAATTTTCACAATATTTAATTATTATGAAACATTAAAAAAAAACTACCATACAATTTAAAAGACAGTCTTAACAAAAACTCAAAAAAAAAAAAAAAAAAAAAAAGGAAAAAGTCTTAGCAATACATAAAAATCTTAAAGGAGAAAAATCTGAAATTTTTGCATAAGTTGCCAACTTTATATAAATGGCTTCAAGAATAACCTATTTCCCCCAAATATTTATGTAAGTGATGACATTGCCAGTGAGAAGATGAAGCTATGAATCCTTTTCACTCCAAAGTTAAAATATTGACTGATAATGAAGGCTATACCAAATATCAGATTCTACATTTTGATGGAAATGGTTTTGGTTGAAGGAAAATTACTTCTGAATCACTTACCAAAGAGCTTATGATCCCAAGAGGAAGGTAAAACTCCCTAGCTAATGATGAAGGAGATTGGATGACAGTGATGCCAGGCACAGTTGTCAATTGAGATTTAATTGAGCTATTTAAAATTAAGATTATGTATTGCTTTTGTTAGTGCTCTAGGGGAAATTCACATCAATTGCTTGTTTGTTAAATGATTGGTTGATTGATTGAATTTAGTAACATAAGTTTTGTATCATATGATCTAACCTTGTTATTTCCTTAAGTTTTTGTTTTATTTAGTTTGTGATTTTTCAGAATAGGATGCTTTCAGAATGTAAAATAAAGCATAAATACTTATAATGTATTTCATTTTTAAATATCAAACTTGGTGTCTAGGGGCACAGTAATCTTCAAACACACATAAAATAAATAATAAAATTGTGAGAGAAATAAAATATCTTATTAGTTTGAAAAGAATAATTAGAACAATTTTACATGGAGTAGAGTTAACTAAAGGTCAAGAGAGAGATGTATTGATTTTCTCCAAATGAGAATCCTTGTCAAATGGAGGAAGTGACCTCCAACATTTACAAAATATCAAATTAAGACCTATGTTTAATCTTAATGTGGGAAAATTTAGGAATCAACAATACAAGAAAGGAATTTTCTGATAGATCAGTCTGGAGAACTAACTGAACTTCTTCACAAAGTTATTTCCCTAGTCTTTCAATTATATTACGGCAGACAGTTTGTGAAGATATTTTGGAAACCACTCAAACAACCAACAGAGTGATACTGGAACACATTCAATGCATCTGCACCTTTGAATAAATAAAAAAACTTTCTTGCTTATACTAAAATTATGTTTTTAAGTAAATTACAAATAACATCTTAATTTATATGCTGAATGGCCAGAAAGACCAGGAAAAGAGAAATGTGTTTACTTAAAATTTAATACTATAGAAAAATATTGGGTATTTTGAAAGAAAAATCAGTGTGTGTCTGAATGTGTGTGTATTTAGACAAAGATGCTGATTGGTAATTGCAGTAACAGAATTTTTCTCTGTGTTTCATGCATATTAGTGAAAAATTTCTGATGCCTAATAAGTAGGGCAAGAACTCTTTAATTTAGTATCAGTCATTCCAACACAAAATGCACAAAACAATAACCATGATTTATTATACCACTTTGTCACATGTTTAATTATTTGATTGATGAATTTTCTATTTCTATGAAATTTATTTTTGTTAAGAAACTGAAAGACTGCTTTTTAATTTTGTTTGAAAACACAAAACTGACTCAACAAAATTTTATCTGAACAGCTTTTAGAGATTAAATTTGAACAAATACAAACTTAGGATACCCTTCTAAAAATAGGACAGGGGAGTGAAGTTATACACCAGTCTCAAAATAATATATTTTTTAAAGATTTTATTTATTTATTCACAAGAACACACACACACACACACACACACACACACACACAGAGGCAGAGACATAGGCAGAGGGAGAAGCAGACTCCGAACAAGGAGCCCAATGTGGGACTCAATCCCCGGACTCTGAGATCATGCCCTAAGTCAAAGGGAGACGCTCAACAGCTTGAGCCACCTGGGTGTCCCTCAAAATAATCTTTGATATTTAATTTCTCTTTGGTGGTAGTTAGTCATAAATGATTTTCTTTTTACAAATTGTTTTTAATTCTTGGTAATCAAAGTATGGTATTGAAATAATTTTTATAAAAATATTTGTCTTACATTAATAGAACATTTAGGTACATTTATTTGTGTAATATACTTCCTATTTTCTCAGAATATCTAAGATTATCTATGTTTTACATATTTTACCTACATAAACATGGAATCCAGAATATACCATTTATCAAAGCTTAATGCAATACTGCTCACATTCTTCAGCAGTATATCTATGTTATCATTTCTAATATATCACATTGCAACCTAATTAATGGACTTATATTAAAATTTGTTTTCCTCTTTAACCTTTGGAATTCCTAAAAGCAGGGACCTTCATTTTTGTTGATTGCTAAAGCCCTTAGGTTTGTTTGTCTGATTTTCTCAAGAATTATAGTTCACATTACATCAAGTAAGGGGATGTTTGAAAAAATATCAGAATCAGAACAATAAGTATCTATGTCAGTATTATAGAAATATCTCATAACTCACAAAGAAATGGATTAGAGTTCTATATTAGGGAAAAAGAATACATATATATATAAATGTAATAGACTTTATCTTTTAGGACAATTTTCATTTAGATAAAAAATATAAAGATCTTACAAAAAGCTTCCTATGCCCACATCTAGTTTGCTTTATTATTAATTTCTTACAATAGTATTGTGCATTTCTTACAATTAATGTATCAATATTGATACATTACTATTAACTGAAGTTCATGTGATGTTCTGATTTACTCAGTTTTTCTCTGGTGTCTTTTTCTTCTGATCCCATTTAGGATCATTACACTTCATTGTATATCTTTTTAAGCTCCTCTTGTCTGTGACAGCTTTTTTCACATAATTCCATGGGACTTCTTGGGTATAGGGATTAAGATCACAGAGGATAAATGTCATTTTCATTAAATCATATCAAAATTGCATTGTACCAATATAACTTCACACTCTTGATGAATTTTCCCACTTGGCTGATGAAGTATTTGGCAGGTTTCCTCAAGGTAAAGCTACATCTCCTTTCCCTTACCTCCTCTTGGCCTTTTCATCCTGTAACTCTTTTTTTTTTTTTTTTCATCCTGTAACTCTTTAGGAGGAAGTCACTGTGTACATCCTATACTTAAGAAATGGGGACTTCTAGGGATCCCTGGGTGGCGCAGTGGTTTGGCGCCTGCCTTTGGCCCATGGCGCGATCCTGGGGACCTGGGATCGAATCCCACGTCGGGCTCCCGGTGCATGGAGCCTGCTTCTCCCTCTGCCTGTGTCTCTGCCTCTCTCTCTCTCTCTGTGTGACTATCACAAATAAATAAAAATTAAAAAAAAAAAAGAAATGGGGACTTCTACTCCTGGGGGACAAAATATCTAATATAAATTATTTGGAATTCTGCATTGAGGATCTGTCTCTTCTCCCCAGTTTTTAAAATAATTTATTGCTGTAAATATGGATTCACAGATATTTATTTTATAATTTAAATTATAATCCAATACTAATATCATTGTTACTTCAGCTATTCCAGGTTTGGCCATTGGTAGCTGTTTCAGTTGGCTTTTGTATATCTGACTTTATTCATTGTTTCTTCATTTTTTAAAATTTGTTTTTGAACTTTTTTTGGCGGGGAACATTACAAGATACTCTAGGCTCGACTTCTATATATTTTTTTCAATCCTAAAATCAAATATTTCTCTAAGGAGTCTTTTGCAGCTATTTCTCCAAAGAGGCATATCTCCTAGATCTCTTTATTTAAAAATGGTATTAGAGGGGTGCATGGGTGACTCAGGCAGCTAAGGACCCAACTCTTGATTTTGGCTAGGGTCCTGATCTCTGGAGTGTGAAATTGAGCCCAGTATTGGGCTCTGCACTGGGCATGGAGCCTGCTTAAGATTCTCTCTCTCCTCTCTTTCTCTGCTCCTCCCTTGAATGCTTTCCTCTCTCTCTCTCTCTCTCTCTCTCTCAATCTCAAAAAATAAAAAAAAAAAAAAGTATTAAAGACAAGTCTAGTTTTAGGTGTGTTCTTTTTTCTAGGCCCTCTCAGAAAACAATGTAACTAAATATATTTGTGTATACACACAAAAATATGTAAACAAACACACACAGGTTTCTGCAAATATTTTAATGTGTAATCATCTTGTATCTGTATTAAGCTAATGAGTTTATACTGATATATCCATTTCTAATATATTGTCACAAGAATATTACCATATAGTCTACTGTCTTGCTTTTTTGTATCCTCTCACTCCAACAGTGAGAAATTTGGCCTCCATCATCTGCTATCTGTTCTTTGTTTAATTTCAGCATTCCTGCAAAGCAGCATCAGAATTGTTACTTCATACTCAGATAAAAAAACTTTAAAACTAGAGTACAGAATTTATGCACACAGTTCCTTTTTCTGAGTCTTACAGACTCTTCTCATTTCTAAAGTTACTAGGTCAGCACAATATTCTTCTATCCCTTTAGTGAGGTTTTTAATCATGTATTTGTAATATAGCTCATTTGTTTTGTAACATTCTACATTCCCTCCAGAGATGTCTCTTGCCCCTAAGGATTTCAAGAAATGTTAAATATTTAATTAGAAAATGTTCTGTTCCTATTGAAGACACTGGTTCAACTATGTCTTTAATGAATGCCTACACAAAGGGATAACATATGTGAGTCTACCTGTAATGGTCAATTATATGTGTCAATGTGGAGGCACTTGGCTGGTTCGGTCAGAGGAGAGTGGTTCTAGATCTTAAGGTCACGGATTTGAGTCTCATGATGGGTATAGAGATTAGATAGATAGATAGATAGATAGATGGATAGATAGATAGATAATAAGTACACTTAAAAGTCCCCACTGCCCCCCCCCCATTTTTTTAATTTGTCAACTGGCTTGGCTATATAGTTCCCAATTATCCAGTTAAAAACTATAGTTTGTGTTTAAAGTCAATAATCATTTGATTTTAAGAAAGCACTTGATTCCTAATTCAATCAGTTGAGAGGCCTTAAGAGCAGAGCACAAACTTCCCAGAAGAAATTCCCACTGTGGACTGCAAGCCCAGCTTACACTTCAGACTTCTGGCTTTCCTTTCCTCATGGCCTGCCTTATGATTTTTATACTTATGTAGCCACTCTCAACATTGTGTGGCCTATTTCATTGCAAGTAATCTCCTACCAGTTCTACTTCTCTGTTCATACGGGCTAAAACATATTTTGGTACCCAAGAGCATCCAGAAAAAAATAATCTTTAGGATGAATTCTCTCTCTCTCTCTCTCTCTCTCTCTTTAAGATTTTATTTATTTATTTATGAGACACACACACACACACACACACAGAGCGAGAGAGAGAAAGGCAGAGACACAGGCAAAGGGAGAAGCAGGCTCCATGCAGGGAGCCCGACGTGGGACTTGATCCCGGGACTCCAGGATCACAATCTGGGCTAAAGGTGGTGCTAAACCGCTGAGCCACCCAGGCTGCCCGGATGAATTCTCTCAACTGGTTCTGGGGTTTCTGGAATTATTTATTTCATGTAATCAGATTTAAAGGAACTAAATACTGTATTTACAGTAGTAAAGTAGACATTAGTAGTTCACAGCATAATATGGCAATAGAGACATGTAAAATAGTGTCATTGGATACTACAAAGCAAATAAAGTGAAACTAATGGTGACAATGTCAAACATTTAAATTCTGCCAAATTTCCTTTGCCAGTAGAAGATTTTCTTTCCCTGCTTAAGGATGTTACCTTTCCATTGCATGAGGAATTTGTAATCACCTCCCCTGAGATGGTTACATTGCAAGTGACAGGTGATTCTCCTACCACATTCAAAACCTGTCATCCTCCTCAAAGCCAGCACACCTTTTATTCCAGATTCATAAATAGACTCAAGTCCCAAGAGACCCCAAAGGATAAGGTACAAAATATGACCATAAGGTAGTGCACTGTATACCAAAAAACTGCACAGATATTCTAGTTTATGTAGATGGAAATATGGGGATATGTGTGGAAATATATTGTAAGGATGTGGGATCATGTTTCTTTTTTGTTATTCCAGGGAGACCATATGTTGTCTTATCAATGGCTGCTTACATGCATTTAACATTTTTGAGAAAATACAGCTTATTAGGGAGACAAATTCGGCAACAAAATAATGCCTTTATTTTGGAGAGCACTCGAGCCAGGGACCCCATGACCCAAACCAACTAGAATTGAGTCAGGAAATGATATAGAAGTTGGGCATACTTCTTTAAGCCAGTTGGCCTGTTTATGTATTTCATATGACCATGCCTCCACATACCCCAAACTATTTACCTAGCTGGCTTTTTCCAGAGAAACTGAAGCACTGGAAATCAGGGAGAAGTTTATGATGAGAAGCGAGAATGACAGGATCACCAGCAGCATAGCATATGCAAGAGTCTAATAGCTTTATATATGTGGACTCATTCATTCTTCTGCCCCTTTTTCATGTCTAAGTACTAAAATCACTGCCATATTATATCATGGGAACTTATAATATGTACATAGAAATAAACTTCAAGCTTTTGCAATTATGGATAAAAGTCAAGTTCAGGTGTGATTGCTTTGTGTATTTTTAGGTCTGAATTAGATAAAAATTGGATCTATTCAGGAATAAGAAATATTTAAAAGAAAACATAGCTGCTCTTTTTAGCAATTTCCTAACCTCCTTTGGAAAATGGATGAGGAGAATGCAAATAGCTATTTTGAGACCTCCTGAGTGGCAAGATATTGTATCACAAAACTTAACATATTTTGTATACCTCTTTGGACATTATAATTCTGAAGTTTTCTTAAAAGATTTTATTTTCCTTATTTTGCATTCTAATTTACTTATTCTAAATTTGTTTTAGGCAATATTTTTCATTTTGCTTGTTAGGGAAAATACCAAACTCAACAGAGAATAATTTCTTAGTAAAGTCTTAGAAAGTGCTGTATTCTTTGTTTCCTACTTTGATTGTTTTAAGTTTTGTTGTAACATTTTCTTATTTACAAACAAAAGCAAATTGCTTATTCAACACTTATCAATTTCATAGAGGGCAACAAAATAGTTATACTTACTCCAGAGTTATTTGAATATGCATTTTATAGTCTAGGATCAAAATCAAGAACACGTGTTAACCAATTCATGAATACTTGCATCCAAACTTATTCACACAACATGTCTTTATCGAAAGCCTTGCATTTACCAGGGGAAATTATATTTTAAGCAGTTCCCAACTCAAATATGGATTTTGTTTCAAAAGATTTCTTACAAATGTGGACTAATCAAAAACACCTACTTGAAATTCAAAACACTTTCTTAGTTGATATAAATAATGGGCTTTGCAAGGCTAACTCATTAAAAAAAAATCAGTTAACTCATTATAAAGGTGTAGTTTAAAACAAAAGCAGGTTCAGCATAGCATTCTTAGTGTTCAGGGTTGTGATGCCCTGATCTCTGATGTGCAAACCCTGTATTCTCACCAAATTAGCATTCTTTGTTTTTGAGCCATTTGTCTTATTTTTTGACCTACCCTGTCAAGAAGAGGCAAGCATTCAAGGGATAACACACACACACACACACACACACACACACACACACAGAAAAGGAGGCTGTGGATGACCACTGCCTGGATAGCATTTAGGCTTAGGACTAATAAAAACAGTGCTTTTAGAATTAGTTTTCATTTTGCCTATGACTTCTTCTCATTCTTCTCCTCATGGAATTACCTTCTTTTAAAGAAATATTAATAATTTCAATCTGTCTTTCAAGCTTCAGTTTTATATTCCATTTTGGTTATTTTGTTGCCCTATGTAATTAAAAACAAAACAAAACAAAACAAAACAGGAAATTATTCTCACTCCTGTGATTTGCCTACCAAAAGACCATTTGCCAAATGGAAGGCTGCAGCATCACAGCATCTTCAATGGCATAGTGACTGGGCATCAGCTCAACTTTGCATTCTTATCACCAGGGATTTCTCCTCTGCTCTCTTTATTCCTATCACCACCACTTACAGTGCATAGATTGTAGATTTTCTTTTTTTTTAAATTTTTTTTATTGTAGATTTTCTGTACTTCTCCTCTCCTATGGTTATTCTATGCTACAAGTAAAGTAAATACAGTGTTAGGTCAGAATATTGGGTTCTTACTTCTTCAAATATAACTAAAATATTGTTTGGGTCCTAGAAACATACTTATGGTATAAGTATGGTACAAAATATTTGCATGATGTTTTAAGATATATCATAGGTTGCAGATATACTTTAAGATATACCTTTAGATTTTAGAAATATTCTAAAGATTTAACAGAGTCCTCATATACCTCATATCCAGTTTCCTCTATTATAAATATCTTACAACAACATGGGCATTTGCTATAATTAATGAGCTATATTGAAACATACTTTATTTAGATTTCTTTCATTTTTACCTATTGTCTTTTTCTTATTCCAGGATCTTAGCCAAGACATTGCATTACATTTAGTCATCATATTCCCTTAGGCCCCTCTTGGCTATGACAGTTTTTCATACTTCTTTTGTTTTGATAGCATGGACAGTTTTGAGGAATATTTGTCAAGCATTTTTAGGGTTCCCTCTAGCAGAATTTTGCTTGATGTTTTTTCTTTTTATTAGACAGGAATTATATATTTTGAGAGGAAGATAACAGAGGTAATAGTGCTGTCATCATCGTATAATATCAAGGGTACATAATATAAACATTACTGTTGATATTGACCTTTTTCACCTAGCTGAGGTAGTTTATCAAGTTTCTACACTGTGTAGTTACTCTTTTCCCTCCTTTCTGTACTGTACTCTGGAAGGAAGTGACTTTGCAAGCCTACACTTAAAGAGTGGGAAATTATGCTCCATATCCTTGAAAGTGCAGTATCTACATATTTTATTTGGAATTATTCTGAACAGTAAAATGATCTCTCTTTCCCTGTATTAGCAAAGGGTGAGACAGAGAGAAGAAGGAGACTAAGATTTATTAAATATTTATTCTCTCACTTGGCTATAAGGGTAGGAATTTTATCTACTAGATGTCTTAGTCTGCTCAGGTTGCCATAACAAAATATTATAGACTGAATGGCTTCAATAATGTAAATTTATTCCTCACAGTTATGGGGGCTGGGAAGTCCAATATCTTGATTTTTGCCTGATTTTATTCCTGATAAAGGCTCTCTACCCTGTTTGCAGATGGCTACCTCCTTGTTCCTGTATTCACATGGCATTGCTTTGGTGTGTTCTCAGAGAGTGAGCAAGATCCTCTTATTATAAAACAATCGATTCTATGGAATTAGGAGCCTACTCTGCTATTTTATTTAACTTAATTACCTCCGGGGGGAGGAGCAAGATGGCGTAAGAGTAGGGTCTCCAAATCACCTGTCTCCACCAAATTACCTAGAAAACCTTCAAATTATCCTGAAAATCTATGAATTCGGCCTGAGATTTAAAGAGAGACCAGCTGGAATGCTACAGTGAGAAGAGTTCGCGCATCTATCAAGGTAGGAAGACGGGGAAAAAGAAATAAAGACACAAAAGGCCTCCAAGGGGGAGGGGCCCCGCGAGGAGCCGGGCTGAGGCCGGGGCGAGTGTCCCCAGGACAGGAGAGCCCCGTCCTGGAGACGCAGGAGCTGCACCGACCCTCCCGGGCGGAAAGGGGCTCGCGGGGAGGTGGAGCAGGACCCAGGAGGGCGGGGATGCCCTCGGGCTCCCGGGGACAGTAACAGCAACTGCGCGCCCAGGAGAGTGCGCCGAGCTCCCCAAGGGCTGCAGCGCGCACGGCGGACCCGGAGCAGCTCAGAGGGGTTCGGGCGGCGGCTCCGCGGAGGGGGTTGCGCGGCCCCGGGAGCAGCTCGGAGGGGCTCGGGCAGAGGAAGAGGCTCCGTGCAGAGAGGCTTGCGCGGTTCCAGGAGCAGCTCGGAGGGGCTCGGGCGGCGGCTCCGCGGAGGGGGTTGCGCGGCCCGGGAGCGCGAATCCACCAGCGCAGGCTCCGGAGCACAGGGCGCCGGGACACAGCCCAGGATCCGGCCTCCCCCGGGACAGGCAGAGGCCGGGAGGGCCCAGGAAGCGAGGACGCTCCTGCCCCAGGTGAGCAGATCAGCGGCCCCGCCCCGGAGCCTCCAGGCCCTGCAGACGGAGTTCCTGCCGGAGCTGAATCCAGGTTTCCAGAGCTGCCCCGCCACTGGGGCTGTTCCTCCTGCGGCCTCACGGGGTAAACAACCCCACTGAGCCCTGCACCAGGCAGGGGCACAGCAGCTCCCCCAACTGCTAACACCTGAAAATCAGCACAACAGGCCCCTCCCCCAGAAGACCAGCTACACTGACAACTTCCAGGAGAAGCCAAGGGACTTAAAGTACACAGAATCAGAAGATACTCCCCCGTGGTTCTTTTTTTTTTTTTTTTTTTTTTTGCTTTTTGATTTGTTTCCTTCCCCACCCCCTTTTTTTCTCCTTTCTTTTTCTTTCTCTTTTTCTTCTTTTTTTTTTTCTCGTTTTTTTTCTTCCCTTTTTTTTCTCTTTCTCTTTTCTTTCCTTCTTTCTCTCCTCTCTTTTTCTCTTTTTCCCAATACAACTTGCTTTTGGCCACTCTGCACTGAGCAAAATGACTAGAAGGAAAACCTCACCTCAAAAGAAAGAATCAGAAACAGTCCTCTCTCCCACAGAGTTACAAAATCTGGATTACAATTCAATGTCAGAAAGCCAATTCAGAAGCACTATTATACAGCTACTGGTGGCTCTAGAAAAAAGCATAAAGGACTCAAGAGACTTCATGACTGCAGAATTTAGAGCTAATCAGGCAGAAATTAAAAATCAATTGAATGAGATGCAATCCAAACTAGAAGTCCTAACGACGAGGGTTAACGAGGTGGAAGAACGAGTGAGTGACATAGAAGACAAGTTGATAGCAAAGAGGGAAACTGAGGAAAAAAGAGACAAACAATTAAAAGACCATGAAGATAGATTAAGGGAAATAAACGACAGCCTGAGAAAGAAAAACCTACGTTTAATTGGGGTTCCCGAGGGTGCCGAAAGGGACAGAGGGCCAGAATATGTATTTGAACAAATTCTAGCTGAAAACTTTCCTAATCTGGGAAGGGAAACAGGCATTCAGATCCAGGAAATAGAGAGATCCCCCAATAAAATCAATAAAAACCGTTCAACACCTCGACATTTAATAGCGAAGCTTGCAAATTCCAAAGATAAAGAGAAGATCCTTAAAGCAGCAAGAGACAAGAAATCCCTGACTTTTATGGGGTGGAGTATTAGGGTAACAGCAGACCTCTCCACAGAGACCTGGCAGGCCAGAAAGGGCTGGCAGGATATATTCAGGGTCCTAAATGAGAAGAACATGCAACCAAGAATCCTTTATCCAGCAAGGCTCTCATTCAAAATGGAAGGAGAGATAAAGAGCTTCCAAGACAGGCAGCAACTAAAAGAATATGTGACCTCCAAACCAGCTCTGCAAGAAATTTTAAGGGGGACTCTTAAAATTCCCCTTTAAGAAGAAGTTCAGTGGAACAGTCCACAAAAACAAGGACTGAATAGATATCATGATGACACTAAACTCATATCTCTCAATAGTAACTCTGAATGTGAACGGGCTTAATGACCCCATCAAAAGGCGCAGGGTTTCAGACTGGATAAAAAAGCAGGACCCATCTATTTGCTGTCTACAAGAGACTCATTTTAGACAGAAGGACACCTACAGCCTGAAAATAAAAGGTTGGAGAACCATTTACCATTCGAATGGTCCTCAAAAGAAAGCAGGGGTAGCCATCCTTATATCAGATAAACTAAAATTTACCCCGAAGACTGTAGTGAGAGATGAAGAGGGACACTATATCATACTTAAAGGATCTATTCAACAAGAGGACTTAACAATCCTCAATATATATGCCCCGAAAGTGGGAGCTGCCAAATATATAAATCAATTATTAACCAAAGTGAAGAAATACTTAGATAATAATACACTTATACTAGGTGACTTCAATCTAGCTCTTTCTATACTCGATAGGTCTTCTAAGCACAACATCTCCAAAGAAGCGAGAGCTTTAAATGATACACTGGACCAGATGGATTTCACAGATATCTACAGAACTTTACATCCAAACTCAACTGAATACACATTCTTCTCAAGCGCACATGGAACTTTCTCCAGAATAGACCACATATTGGGTCACAAATCGGGTCTGAACCGATACCAAAAGATTGGGATCGTCCCCTGCATTTTCTCAGACCATAATGCCTTGAAATTAGAACTAAATCACAACAAGAAGTTTGGAAGGATCTCAAACACGTGGAGGTTAAGGACCATCCTGCTAAAAGATAAAAGGGTCAACCAGGAAATTAAGGAGGAATTAAAAAGATTCATGGAAACTAATGAGAATGAAGATACAACCGTTCAAAATCTTTGGGATGCAGCAAAAGCAATCCTAAGGGGGAAATACATCGCAATACAAGCATCCATTCAAAAACAGGAAAGAGCTCAAATACAAAAGCTAACCTTACACATAAAGGAGCTAGAGAAAAAACAGCAAATAGATCCTCACCCAAGAGAAGAAGGGAGTTAATAAAGATTCGAGCAGAACTCAACGAAATCGAGATCAGAAGAACTGTGGAACAGATCAACAGAACCAGGAGTTGGTTCTTTGAAAGAATTAATAAGATAGATAAACCATTAGCCAGCCTTATTATAAAGAAGAGAGGGAAGACTCAAATTAATAAAATCATGAATGAGAAAGGAGAGGTCACTACCAACACCAAGGAAATACAAACGATTTTAAAAACATATTATGAACAGCTATACGCCAATAAATTAGGCAATCTAGAAAGCCTGGAAAGCTTTCCTGGAAAGCCACAAACTACCAAAACTGGAACAGGAAGAAATAGAAAACCTGAACAGGCCAATAACCAGGGAGGAAATTGAAGCAGTCATCAAAAACCTCCCAAGACACAAGAGTCCAGGGCCAGATGGCTTCCCAGGGGAATTTTATCAAACGTTTAAAGAAGAAACCATACCTATTCTCCTAAAGCTGTTTGGAAAGATAGAAAGAGATGGAGTAATTCCAAATTCGTTCTATGAAGCCAGCATCCCCTTAATTCCAAAACCAGACAAAGACCCCACCAAAAAGGAGAATTACAGACCAATATCCCTGATGAACATGGATGCAAAAATTCTCAACAAGATACTGGCCAATAGGATCCAACAGTACATTAAGAAAATTATTCACCATGACCAAGTAGGATTTATCCCTGGGACACAAGGCTGGTTCAACACCCGTAAAACAATCAATGTGATTCATCATATCAGCAAGAGAAAAACCAAGAACCATATGATCCTCTCATTGGATGCAGAGAAAGCATTTGACAAAATACAGCATCCATTCCTGATCAAAACTCTTCAGAGTGTAGGGATAGAGGGAACATTCCTCGACATCTTAAAAGCCATCTATGAAAAGCCCACAGCAAATATCATTCTCAATGGCGAAGCACTGGGAGCCTTTCCCCTAAGATCAGGAACAAGACAGGGATGTCCACTCTCACCACTGCTATTCAACATAGTACTGGAAGTCCTAGCCTCAGCAATCAGACAACAAAAAGACATTAAAGGCATTCAAATTGGCAAAGAAGAAGTCAAACTCTCCCTCTTCGCCGATGACATGATACTCTACATAGAAAACCCAAAAGTCTCCACCCCAAGATTGCTAGAACTCATACAGCAATTCGGTAGCGTGGCAGGATACAAAATCAATGCCCAGAAGTCAGTGGCATTTCTATACACTAACAATGAGACTGAAGAAAGAGAAATTAAGGAGTCAATCCCATTTACAATTGCACCCAAAAGCATAAGATACCTAGGAATAAACCTCACCAAAGATGTAAAGGATCTATACCCTCAAAACTATAGAACACTTCTGAAAGAAATTGAGGAAGACACAAAGAGATGGAAAAATATTCCATGCTCATGGATTGGCAGAATTAATATTGTGAAAATGTCAATGTTACCCAGGGCAATATACACGTTTAATGCAATCCCTATCAAAATACCATGGACTTTCTTCAGAGAGTTAGAACAAATTATTTTAAGATTTGTGTGGAATCAGAAAAGACCCCGAATAGCCAGGGGAATTTTAAAAAAGAAAACCATATCTGGGGGCATCACAATGCCAGATTTCAGGTTGTACTACAAAGCTGTGGTCATCAAGACAGTGTGGTACTGGCACAAAAACAGACACATAGATCAGTGGAACAGAATAGAGAATCCAGAAGTGGACTCTGAACTTTATGGGCAACTAATATTCGATAAAGGAGGAAAGACTATCCATTGGAAGAAAGACAGTCTCTTCAATAAATGGTGCTGGGAAAATTGGACATCCACATGCAGAAGAATGAAACTAGACCACTCTCTTTCACCATACACAAAGATAAACTCAAAATGGATGAAAGATCTAAATGTGAGACAAGATTCCATCAAAATCCTAGAGAAGAACACAGGCAACACCCTTTTTGAACTCGGCCATAGTAACTTCTTGCAAGATACATCCACGAAGGCAAAAGAAACAAAAGCAAAAATGAACTATTGGGACTTCATCAAGATAAGAAGCTTTTGCACAGCAAAGGATACAGTCAACAAAACTCAAAGACAACCTACAGAATGGGAGAAGATATTTGCAAATGACATATCAGATAAAGGGCTAGTTTCCAAGATATATAAAGAACTTATTAAACTCAACAGCAAAGAAACAAACAATCCAATCATGAAATGGGCAAAAGACATGAACAGAAATCTCACAGAGGAAGACATAGACATGGCCAACATGCATATGAGAAAATGCTCTGCATCACTTGCCATAGGGAAATACAAATCAAAACCACCATGAGATACCAGCTCACACCAGTGAGAATGGGGAAAATTAACAAGGCAGGAAACAACAAATGTTGGAGAGGATGCGGAGAAAAGGGAACCCTCATACACTGTTGGTGGGAATGTGAACTGGTGCAGCCACTCTGGAAAACTGTGTGGAGGTTCCTCAAACAGTTAAAAATATACCTGCCCTACGACCCAGCAATTGCACTGTTGGGGATTTACCCCAAAGATACAAATGCAATGAAACGCCGGGACACCTGCACCCCGATGTTTCTAGCAGCAATGGCCACGATAGCCAAACTGTGGAAGGAGCCTCGGTGTCTATCGAAAGATGAATGGATAAAGAAGATGTGGTTTATGTATACAATGGAATATTACTCAGCCATTAGAAATGACAAATACCCACCATTTGCTTCAACGTGGATGGAACTGGAGGGTATTATGCTGAGTGAAGTAAGTCAGTCGGAGAAGGACAAACATTATATGTTCTCATTCATTTGGGGAATATAAATAATAGTGAAAGGGAATATAAGGGAAGAGAGAAGAAATGTGTGGGAACTATCAGAAAGGGAGACAGAACGTAAAGACTCCTAACTCTGGGAAACGAACTAGGGGTGGTAGAAGGGGAGGAGGGCGGGGGGTGGGAGTCAATGGGTGACGGGCACTGGGGGTTATTCTGTATGTTAGTAAATTGAATACCAATAAAAAATAAATTAAAAAAAAAACAACTTAATTACCTCCTAAAAGGTCTGTCTTCACCCACAATTACAGTTGGAGATACGGCCTTAATATATGACTTGGGGGAGCAATTCAATCCATAATATCCCCTCTTTATGTATTCAATAATACGTTATACCTGTATGGATATGTGGATATTTACTTTATACTTCATCTTCTAATCCAATAATACTTTACTCACCTAGTTGTTAAGATTTGACAATTGGGGTCTCATTTGCTTGGCTCATATGTAATTAATATTACCTAACATTAACATTAAATTTAATTACTCCTGACTGAAGAATTGTTAAAAAATGTTGAACTCTATGAAAGTAATATAACAATATCTCATTTAATATGATAGATTTTCTAGATAATGCTATTTATGTCTACATTTTGTCCCAAGGTTTCCTAGTCCTATTTCAGTCATTGCTGAATGCTTTCCCTCTTTATATATGGTTTTTTCTTATTTTGATCATGTTGTTATTGTTATTCTTCTTATTTATTATTATTATTATTATTATTAATTATTCCTCTGCTTATCCTCCTCTTCCTTCTTCTTTCTCATCTTCTTTCCTCATTTTTCTAGGCTCTCTTTACTGTTGCCAGACAGATGAGATTCTTGGTTTCTTTTATAGCTTCCTATCCAGTATAGGACCATAACTAGATTTCAATAGTTACTTATTGTTATACAAGTGTATATGGGGATTTATGTAATCTCATAACTACTTAGTTAATAAAAATTCTACAAAACAGCTCTTAAATTATCATCTTTTTAAGGCAATGAGGTTTTGAAGTTTTGTGGGTTTTGATATAATGTGCCATCATCAAAATACTAAAAGAAAATACATAAAAAGTGATGTTTAAGTATTATGTTTTTCTGTAAAAGCCATATTCAACATAAATGGGTGAATATAGAACATTTGCCTTGTGTAAGAAACTCAAGAAGCATGAATAGTTGGCAACTTTTTAAAAACAATTTAATATATTAGTCATATAAGTTTACTATATATATAAATTTTGAACTCTTGGAGCTTGTATTGAAGTTTTATTCTGCCTTAAAATAGTGTTCTGTGTTTGAAGGTTATGTTTTGTTCAATTTCAGTGGGAGATAATTAGAAGAAGAAATAAGTATGAAAAATTAACAAATTTGGTATAGAAAAAATGATTATGATTTCCTCCATTATATAAATTTATGTAAAAATTTAAATCCCACAAGTACCAACTATTAGTTATCTCTTAGATGCAATTATTTCAGTATTTAAAAAGGTACACAGGGATCCCTGGGTGTTGCAGCGGTTTAGCGCCTGCCTCTGGCCCAGGGCGCGATCTTGTCGGGCTCCCGGTGCATGGAGCCTGCTTCTCCCTCTGCCTGTGTCTCTGCCCCCCTCTCTCTCTCTCTGTGTGACTATCATAAATAAATTTTAAAAAAATTAAAAAAAAGGTATACATATTTTTTGACATAATTTTTTATCTTTGAAATTTATTTTTGTCTTGGGTTGGAATGAAATCAACCATATAGTTTTTTAAACTATTAATGGGATGAGAGGAGTTGTGATAACCAATCACAATAATGACCACTTTAGTCTGAAGCTTTCTACACATCTTTCAAAAGCAATACACGTTAATATAAAATAAGATGGATACAGACATGTACACATGCATACACACACCTCCACACACAGAGCTGCCTACGATAAAGCCAGATAATAGAGATGAATGCATATTTCAAAATATTTATATGTAAATATTTCAGAAAACATACAGCATAGTATAGTACTATACTACATAGTACAGCAGAGTAGAGAAAAAAAAATAAGTGAAAGAGATAAAACAGGAATTAGCAAAGAGTCTAGCCCTGGTCTAAAATCACTTGTGGAGAGAAAATGTCAACACTAAGTTTGGAAATATTTAAAAAGAATTTTGCTAAATCACTATAGGAAAAGAAGTTTAAAATGTATGTGATTTTGATGTCAGCTTTTCAAAGCTATTGCTTTGTGAAAAAATAATGTGAAGAGGAAGGGACTGGTGCTCTTTAGAACAGGGTAATAGAACAAAATGAAAGCAAGAGGGGCAAATTTTTGTTGTGCAAAACAAAGAGAACAACAGTAAAAGAAACTGATGTCTCATAATCCTCCCCTCAAATCCACATAAAAATAAAAGGATCCATTAAATAAATTATTCTTTATTATATTAGAAGTAAAGTTACTTTTGAACTGGGAATCTGCTCTAAATTTGAATATATATATATATACATGAAACAGGGAAAAAAAAACCAGCCTAAATATTTACAAAAACTCTATTAAAAAGCAAAAAGAAAATGGAAATAAAAACCTGAATTGACAAAATGCCCCCATGAACAAACAAAAATAACACAAAAAAGAAAACAAACCAAAAAATCCTTAATTGAATTAAATGTTTTCTACAAAATGTCTGGATATGGATAAAATCATGTTGAATGATAAATTTGAAAACTGAAAGCAGAATTGTTTGAATAAAATAGAATAAAAAGATTTTTAAATTCATAAAGGAAATGGAAGAGGTAAAAACCATCATAGAAATGAACACTTATTTATAATTATTTTAAGGGAAGCTAAAATCAAATTTTTTAAAAATTTAAAAAATCCTGTATAAAAACAACCTGTATGTTAATATTGAATGCCTTTCAGTGTATCTAAGAAAACTTGTTTAGAAAACAACTTCAAGACATATCTGTGTAAACAATATAACAATTATAAATAAAGACAAAATCCATAGGACCTCCATGTAAATAAAATCCAAGTTACTTGCAAATACCTGAGAACTAAACTTGCATCAAACCTCTCATGAGCCATGTAGATAAGGCAAAAATGCAGAAGCAGTTTCCAAGAAAATTAAGGAACTAAACTATGAACAAATAATTTTTGCCTCTATAAGGTATTCTTCCAGTGTCCAGGCATAGAAAAAAATGTTTACTTGCAAGAAAGTAGCCAATATGCTTCTTGAGGATTATAGAAGTGGATGGACTTTATTAAAGCATAAAAAATATTAGGAAAATGAAAATAGCATTTAAAATATGTATTTGTTAATCTAAGCTCCAATGAAGGTGAGAATGAGGATAGAATAATAGCTATTTACAAGTTTACTTACTGATGAAGTAGAAATAATATAACTGAAATATGAGAAAACAAGAGATGAAAGAGGACAGAACATTAAGTGTATTGATTGTGATATAAACAATAGTATAAGGCAAAGTATATCAATAAAAACTGAGAAAGTTTGATAAATAATGAATAAAACAAGTGATACCAGACATTAAAATGACATACATTCAAAATCAACTAAGATACTGAAATTAGTAACATTTTTAAGTTTAAAGGAAATTTTGGCAAAAGAAAAATTATATCCATTGAGTAGAAGACATAGTAAATACAGTATTAGAAGCATAATATTGCATCAAGGAGTGATTTGGCAGATGTGAAATATATCAGACTTGTGAATAAACATGAAAGTGACATCACCTATTTAAAAAATTCAGCTTGTCTCACAGAGAGGGATCCCACTAAATGCTACTTCCAAGAGACTTAAAACAAGGTATTTTTAAAAGAACAAATAAAGACAGGTAAAAGCAAGAAAAATAAGCATTGCTGTTTAAATATCAGGCAAAATAGATTATGATAAAATAGGATTAAATACACAAAGATGTATGTTTTTTACTGTTAAAAGACACAAGCTGCAATGTAAGCACCACATATATGACTACATATGCACCCAGTAATATTGCAATAGAAGTCCATTCCAGAAAGAGGGGACAAAAAGACAGGGACAGAAACATAAATATCAGAAAGGTTTAATACACTACTGGCAGTAAAGCAGACAAATAAGGATATAGAAGAAACTTAAAATGTAATCAATAGTTAGATCTATGGAAACATGTAACAACTTGCCACCTGGTAATACAGAATATATTTTATTCAAAAGTGCAAATGGCATATTAACAAAAATTATCAATTTAGATCACAAAAAAATAAAGTTAGCTCCTTAAAGTAGAAACTCTGCCAACAACACTCTCTGATCTTAATTAATCATTACATATAAAAAGTAATGCAAAAACTTTTTTTTTAAATTAAGCAACTCAAGGGTGAAAAGAGAAGTGAAAAAAAGATGTAATTTTTTAAAAATAAAAAAGACTACATTAAATGTTATAACTTATAAGATATATTTATAGTGGTAATTAAGAGAAAATTCATAGCTTAAAACACTTTGACCACATCTATAAAATTGGAAGAAGTAAAATTAATTAATTTCAATTAATTGAAACAAATTAAATGATATAAAAATGAAAATAAAACAAAAGACATACTTGTTTTCAAATTTTTATTAGCCTAAGTGCCAAATCTTTAATAAACATAGAGCCCCTTAATTGTTTTAGAGCACCAAAAATGGAAGGAACTTTCAAACTTTTGCTGAAAAATAAGTATGATGAATATAGCTTTACTGATATCAATAGCGCCTAGATATGTAAATTGCAAATCAATATTTCTAATTAATGTTTTGTAAAATATCTTTTTTTTTATTTTTATTTATTTATGATAGTCACAGAGAGAGAGAGAGAGAGGCAGAGACACAGGCAGAGGGAGAAGCAGGCTCCATGCACCAGGAGCCCGACGTGGGATTCCATCCCGGATCTCCAAGATCGCGCCCTGGGCCAAATGCAGGCGCCAAACCGCTGCGCCACCCAGGGATCCCATGTAAAATGTCTTAATACATAAACAATGAAATGTAGGAAAATGACAAAGTGTAAAAAATATTTCAGGGATACAAGTTCATATGTTCAGAAAATTATTACTATAATTTACTATATTAAGAGACCAAAGGTGAAAATTTTATCTATGTAAAGATGAAGTTCCATTGAAAAAAATATTGAATCATGATTAAAACAAGAAAATGTGGATTGATGGATATTTCTGTATTACAGTCATAGCCTGTATTTTTAGTATGAAAACTTGTATCTTCCAATTGGATTATGGCACTAAATATTATACACACACACTGGAAAAGTACGTGGGTAAATTCATTTTGTGGATCTGAGTGTATGGAGAGGTTTTTAATAATAAAAAATCTAGAAGACATAAAATATTAAAAACTTCAAATGAGTTTTTAACATTTGGGGCATGAAAAAATGCAGTAAGAAAAGTCAAAAGGCAAATAACAGTGAATTCACAATACACATTTGCAGTGTTAGCCATAAATAGTGTGCTTGTATAAATGTGGAGACAAAAAAAAGATACAAAAACATGACTCTACATAAAAATATAATTAACAAAAAAGGGCATGAAAATCACCTGTGAATCTTTCCTATGAAAGATTTTCAATCTCGTACATCATAAGTGAAATAAAACTTAGAAGAATCCTGAGCAACTCTTTTTCATCAATCATAATGACCAGAAATAAAAGCTTGGTAATATGTTAAGACGGGAAACGGGCACTCTCTCGTACATTGCTTTGGAAATGCAAAATGTTTTAACCTAATGAATATGAATTTGACCACATCTAACAAAATTATACATGCTTTACCTTTCAATCCAATCATCTCCAATGATAGGAAAATACATCCGCACAAGGTTATTCTACAATCTTTGCAAAAGAGCACACACACAATAAGAACATAGAGAATGTGCTTCATTTTATATTGAAAGAGGGGGTGGGAAATAAAACATTCATTTGTCCACAAATTTTTGCAAAAAGAAATACAGGAAGGATAAACCAGAAACCAGGGATAAGTGGGAAGAGGGTTGAAAGGATCAAGGGTGAGGTACACCCATAAAAATACATTGTAATATATAATTTTAAATTATATATGAAGCTCTTAATAAAATAGTATAGAATAAAATACAAAAGAAATAAAATCCTATCATGTATAGATGTGGTATTTAAAAATGGTGTTGCTCTAGTATGCAATCTCCAAGTAAAATTCATCTCTACAAGATGCTAACTTTCATCAATGTTTGGTATTTCTGTTGTATAATTCTTCATGTTTTACATTGTCTAAATCCTGGGATACTGGCTATATTTATAATATGAGGGATCTGTGATGGCCAAGTGAATAGAAATCTGGAATCACTGACTCATCAGTACCCTAGTAGTCTCCTCATGGCTGACTAAGAGTGACATTTGGTACATTTCATTCTAATTCTCCTTTCAAGTACACAAATAGTATATATAACAATAGGCTTCACAGCTCTATTAAAAGTGCTCTGTAAAATAAGTTCCTTATCACTTTTTAAGACAATGACTCTTTAAAACTTTAAAGTTTGATTCTTAAACTTTTGATTCTTAAACTATGCACAAACTTTTATTATTATATTTCCCACTTGCCTATCTACATAAATGTGTACTGTTTTCAGTTTTTCCACTACCAGGATAGAGGGTGCCTAAATCCTGTTATATTTGAAAACCTCAAGTCAGTATTAAAAATGATAAACAATATTTCTGTATTTGAAAATGGCCTTGTTGAGGCTGAAAAAGAACCAGAGGCAATTAAATGCTTTTTATTTTTGTCACTGGTTAATATAAGGCTTTATTTTTCATTTCTGTGTATAATAAGGAATAAAAATAAAATGAGATGAACTAATATTAGTGAAACCGGTAAGTAAGTAGTTGGAGGTGAAAAGTTCAACCATCAATAGAAACTTAATATCAAGGGAATGGAGATATATGGCAACAAATTGCTATCTACATATTAACTCAGATGAGTAAAGTACATCATTAATAATACTGAGAGCTGGGTTCAGTTTTCACATGAGTTTTGCTTTAGATAATAGCAATAAGCTCTGTTTCATCATCTTAGATCTTTCAGAATTGTATGTTTGTTTTATTTTTTTGTTTTAAAGTCAGGTAGGCAATTGTGTGAGAGCCAATTAATATTTATTTGAACTCCTATAAAAATTCAACATTAGGCTCTCACTGGCTGGATGCAGGAGGGCAATGGTCTGAAATACCTTTCTCATTTCATAGAACGTAGAAGATAGCATTGGTAGAACATGAAAGTGCCAGAGTTGAGGAGAATGTTTTAGCCCTGTACTTCAGAAAATGCTTAGTTGAGGTCTATTTTTAGCTTCGCTAAAGTCTGGAAGTGATTGTTTCTGCCAAGAGGGGATTTTGATTATGCACCTATCCATTATTTAATGGATTTAATTTTTGCAAACTGTCTCTGAAAAACCTGCAACTCAGCAAAAAAAAAAAAAAAAAAGGAATTATTAAGCACCAATTTTAATATTTTTATCTTGGTGTATTTCCATAATTACAGTCAAGATGCACAACAGAACAAAAACATGTTTACCCTTTACTCATATTAACATTTTGCTTATTTGCTTAGCTAAAGCTGCCTCCCCATAAACAAACACATTTTTTCTGAATCATATGATAGAAATTTAAATCTATAAACTAGAAATACTTTAGTATATTTTATGTTAATGTTTAATGCAATCATAAATCTAACCAGAATCAATTTGAGAAGGTACCTGAAACAGTATAAATATCGGGAGCTGTGTTTCATGGCAACTAAAGTAATGAAACCACAACCACGTTAATGTAATACTTCTCTAATAAGCCTGATCACTTTGAAAGGTGACAATTACATTTCTTTCACTTCAAGATATTTCTGGTGCGTACTAAAATTTGATAGTTCTGTAAATAAAACAGCTCTAAGAACTTTATAAGGTTGTAGATAACTCCCAATTCTGGCTCCTTTATAACATTATTAAAATTAAGAGTTCTTGTTGAATTCTTATCTCTGGTGCTTATTTTTTTTCTTTGTGGTTTTTTGACTCAGTATTGTTTTCAGGTCTGATGAAGCAGCTAACTCATCCTCTATAATTTTTTTACTCCAGTTACTCACGGTCAGCATTTTCAAGCAAAGTTCACTTATTCATAGCTGATTGGACTCATGGATTCCCATTGAACTTAATAGTTGGAATCCATTCCAATTATTATTTTTGGAAAATAATATTTTCATGGAAAATTTTTAGGCTGACTTCTGTGACTTTTGTGATGGTCCAATTACTCTTTGAGTTCTTATTTTCGAGTAAAAACCATATCCTAGTCTACCCTTGTAGTTTCCTTCCCTGGCATGGGAACCTAAACTTTCTTCAAGGAATTCTGGTTTCCAGAAATCGGTAGAAAACAATTTTTAGAAACTAAGATCTAGACCTTCATGTGCTCATTGTTATTTTAATGTTGCTGTATCATGCCCTTATAGTGGACAAAGTGAGCTTCATACAGGAATGTGTGCACATGGACATGTGCACACACACACATAGAAACAACTCTCTTTGTATCAACATGACTAATTATTAAATCATGTGCTTTAGTTTGAGAAATAATCTTTCCTTTGAAATTTAAATTAATTGATGACTCCAACACACTTTACACTTAAAATACTTCAGATTTTCTTAAACATTTTTAATTTTGAAACATTTAAAAGGAAAAAATAAAGCTATTAAAAACTGATTAGTACTTTGGTTGCTTCCATAATATGGCTATTATAAATAATGTTGCAATAAACATTTCTGAAACAAATATGTTTCAAAATAAACATATTTGAAAACACATATATTTTCAAATCAGTGTTTTCATATTCTTTGGGTCAATACCTACTAGTGGAATTACTGAATCTTATGGCATTTCTATTTTAAAATTTTTGAGGGACTGCCATACTCTTTTCCAGAGTGGCTGCACCAGTTTACATTCCCACCAACAGTGTACAAGGATTCCTTTTTCTCCACAACCCTAGTGTCCATTGATGGATGAATGGATGAAGAAGATGTGATATCTGTGTGTATATACACACAAACATATATACACCATACACACAATGCAATATTACTCAGCCACAAAAAAAGAATGAAATCTTGCCATTTTTGACAATATAGACGGATCTAGAAGGGATAATGCTGAGTGAAATAAATGAGTCAAAGAAAGATACCATATGAATTCAATCATAAATAAACAAAACAAGTGAACAACAACAACAACAAAAAGAGACAATAACAAAAAACTCAAATATAAGGAACAAGCTGAAGGTTACCAAAGGGGAGATAAGTCAGGGGAAAGGTGAAATAGGTGAGGAGGATTAAGAGTACACTTATTGTGATGAGCACTAAGTAATGCAAAGAATTGTTGAATCACTATAACCACTATATTTTTATTATCACTACATACACATTTGAAAGAAATATAATACGATATTTATTTATATTGAATTAAAATTATAAAAAAACAAACTAAACATTTCTGGGAAAAGACCTACTACATAATTGAAAAAGAAAATAAAAGAAAGAAAAGAAAAACTGATTAGCATTTTGAGATTAGTTGCAAATGTTCTAATACAAGTGGGTATACTTTTTTCTTAGTGGGCCTTGGTTACATTAATTATCACAATCTTTTATTCACATTATAATTTTGTGTAAATCCTTAACAATCTTCTTGTATTTATTTGTTCACGTTGCTTATCTTGTTTCATTAATTAATAAGTACCAGTAAACATGCTCAGAAATTTGACGTATCTGCCTCATTTGCACCATTATCTCCTCGCATTTCACATGGGAAGCCATTTTGACTTCTGTAATCATTGTTATGTAGTTTTCATGTATTCATATATGTTATTAAAAGGGATAAAAGCATACACATATGCAGCACACACACATTATTATTATTTTTTCCTTAGAAAGTGGGTATCCTGCTCAATGCACATTCCTGGCACTTAATTGTTTTTTTGTTGTTTTTTTTCTGTTACTACTACGTTTTAAGTTTTGTCTATATTATTGAATTTGTCCTAACTCAATCATGTAAAGCCTTATAATATTCTGTTTTTCTTCCAAAGAAATCAAGTTTGGTTTCTGAAATTTGTTACTATAAGAAGTACTGCTATGAACATTCTTGGCTATGAATCCCGGAGTACCTATGGTCAGGTTTTCCCTTGAAATATACTGGAAAATAGAATTTTCTAGGTTGTAGGGTATATAATATGCCAACCTTCAGAAATAGGACACTTAACCAATCATAACATAGTATATCATCTGTAGTCATATCCCTACACTCAGGTTGTTACTTGCATTAGTGGGTGTAAAATGTTTTGTATAATTTTATTCATAATTTGAAGTTCATAATCCTTAACCCTATACCCCCAGCATGATTTTACGATAAAACAGAGTTGAGATTTCTTCATTAAATCAACTGAGGCTTCAGATATGTTTAGTGGGCCATAATTTAAGGCCAAATTTAAAAACTTCATTTCTTTCTTTTTCAGTTTCTTTGGAACTTTATATTTATCATTTAGGTGTCCAAGACCTTTCTCATATACTTCAGTTTTGGAATCTTAACTGTTTCCCAGAGATGCTTTTATTGAATCTTGTGTCTTTAAATTATGTACTGTTATTACTTTAAAATAAATTTTCTAAGTTTTCTCATTTTACAGTATGTACAAGCCTAGTATAAAGATATTCTGTCTGAGGGTGGCCTGATGTAGTTTGATTTAATATGTTTTGTGGTCAATTATTATTTCTCAGATTATCTTTAACTATCATTTATCAACATTATTGGTATCCTGTCATAATTAATAAATGAATATATTATCTTACTGATTTTATAATTTTTAGGACATTTAATGGATTTGGGCATAACCAGCTGTTTTATGTCTATCAAATCAATACCATATATACTAGTTCTGAAATAGATATATAGATCAATGAAAAAAATATAAAGTCCAGAAATAAATTGGTTAATATTGTGATGTGGTCATGAAAGATTTTTGACTCCTTAATATATAAAGATAATGTATACATAACACTGACTCTTTATAATATTTCTTAATTTGATACCTTATATCAGAATACATTTTAAGATGATTATATCTCATACTAATATTTTAGCAGTAAACTAAGAATTTATTAAAACATAACTTCAACATATAACTTACTGATTAAGTTTCAGGTTTATCTTAAATTCCCTGTATCAAACAATAGTTAGATTTTTAAATTCTATAATAGAAAAAACTTCTTTATGATAACAACAAAAAAAAATACATTTAATCTAACAGTATTAATACATGGTGAATACCCAGATTTAAAATAGAGCCTCCTTGGGCTGCCTGGTTGGCTCAGTCAGTTTAACATTGTCTCTTGGGTTCTGCTCAGGTCATGATCTCATGCGTAGTGGGATCCAGCCCCATGTAGAGCTCCATGCTCAGTGGGGAGCCTGCTTGAGGATTCTCTCCCTTTGCCCCTCCACTCCTCACACCACACAAACTCCCTCACTGTCTCTCAAAAATAAATATAGGTATCCTTAAAAAATACAATGAAATAAAATAGAGGCTCCTTTAGGAGACCATTATTTAAAATAGTCAATGTTGGGATCCCTGGGTGGCGCTGCGGTTTGGCGCCTGCCTTTGGCCCAGGGCGCGATCCTGGAGACCCGGGATAGAGTCCCACGTCCAGCTCCCGGTGCATGGAGCCTGCTTCTCCCTCTGCCTGTGTCTCTGCCTCTCTCTCTCTGTGTGTGACTATCATAAATAAATAAAAAATAAATAAATAAAAAATAAAAAATAAAATGTTAAAAAAAATAAAATAGTCAATGTTCACAGATAATATTTCAGTGTTTGTGCTATATGCAAGTATTTGTTTTTATGAAATTTAAAATTTGACTTATTCTATAGATTTTATTATTCTAATATGTGACTTACTATATCAAAATAAACTGTAGCTGTTATTCCTTTTCCTCTTCTCTTTCTTTTCCTGAACATTCCAACTCATAAACCACTAGGTAGGGCTGAGCAAGGCAGGTGCAATGTGTATAGGTATGTGGATAAGGAGTCAATGTACTTCATAATCTGGATCAGAGCTTAAAGAGAGTTTAGATGGTATTCAAACAAAAAAGACAGCCAAGCAAGGGCTTTTGGTACCAGAACATGATTAGGAAAGAAATTGATCTTGGGCAGAAGAGATGGCAAAAGTGGCAGCTGCTTTACAGCCCTGAAAATTGAAATTAGAACAGAGTGAGAAGAGTATTTATCCTTTTGGGGAGACTGCAGCCTGGCTTAGGATATAATACCTAAAAAGAGTAAGGAGAATATCCATGCAGGGCAATGGTAGTTCAGAGTAGGCAACCAATACAGAAGTAGTGGTAACAACATCAAAGTAGGGGTAACAGTCTACCATTGGATTTTAAGGCCCCCCAGAATATGAGACTGGCATGCAAGAAGTGAGTAGATAGAAATGGAGAAAGATATAACAAATCCTGTGCTGTTGGATTCAAATTAGAGATATCATTTTAAACTCAAAGATTTCAACATACCAAAATAAATGTGGCAATAAATGCAAATATGTGTATATGCATATGTATGTGTGTACATTCCTAGCTCTGTCTGCTGCAGTATTCCAATGAGCAGAGATATACCATAGCAATAAGCACGTTATAGCAGCAAAATACTTTTTTCTATACTCTAATCTTCATTAAAGCAATCAAAGAATATTTGGAGAAGTAATTCACTCCAGGAGAGGAACAAACAAAGTACAAAAATGTGATTGGATTATTTTCTAGGACAGAAAACAAGAGTCAAAGTGTGATGAGTACATGCTGAAGAATGCAGAAGTCAGTGTAAAGAGATCCTCACTCTGAAAATTTGAATATCAAGATGATGTCATTAATAGATTATGTTTCATTAAAAAAAATAAGAATTCATGAATCTATACTAATATGTTAGTGAATAGCTTGATGAAGTTCAGAATATATCTATCTCAAGTCTTTATATATACAAAAACAAAGAGGGGGAAAAAGTAACTTTAGAATGAATAATCCTAGCATGTGTCATCTTAATCATGTGTTCAAAATCAAAATCAGTAATCAATTAATGAGACAAATTGAAATGATGTGCCCTTATAGGCTTGAATGGGAAACACGCAGCATCACTTTTTGTTATACCTGCCAAAGATGCTTAGTCTGAATCTAATTATGATGTAATATCTGAGAATCCCAAATTGAAGGGCATTATACAAAACAACTGGCTTTTAATATCCCATGTGTCAAGATCATGAAAGTCAAGGAAAAACTGGGAACTCTTCCAGATTGAATGAAACTACAATGACATAGCACATGAATGTGTATGTGTGATTCTAGACTGTCTCCCTTTTTTGTAATAGATATTATTAAAATAATTGAAGAAATTTGAATGGTCTCAGTAAATGGTGGTAGTATGTTAATATCTATCCCTGATGTTTATGTTTACATTGTGGCTTTCCAGAATATGATTAATAAGAAATATACACAAAGATGTTCTGTGAATAACTGAACATCATATGAGCAACTTATTCTTAGTGACTCAGAAAAGAAAAAGCTAATGTAATGTATTTGCCCCTTTTATTAACTCTGATTGTGTTTTGAATTTTTTCTAACTGTAAAAATATAATGGAGTCACCTACACATACAAATTGCCTACTACGTTTTAGAAATATTATAGATAATTGTATTTATTTTGCTACTGCAAGACAGAAATTGTCCCTCTAGATTCAATTTACAAGATGGATAGAAAAACACATTTTTCCCAAAACACATGTAAGTATTTAATTCAATTAATATATGTATTATAATTACATGGTGTTTGGTTAATAAATAATTCATAGAGTTACATTCCAACTTGATACATTTTTCCATCTCCCAATGTTCACAAAAATTAAAGGACCTTGTACCATTATCAGAAACTATACAAAATATGTTGATTCAGGATTTGATCATAACCATTAAATGGCATAAAATATGTAATGGTTTGCTAAAATAAAATCAAATAAAGAAAAGCATTTTGTTAAGCTAATGCTTTTGAAAATTAGACTTTTAACATTTTATATTTTCTTCTAGAGGAAACCTTTGATAAAACTCTAAGAGAAAAAGCTGAAAGTTGGTAACTTATTTTCCATGACCAGAAGGTCATCATTCATTAAAATAATCTATCAGTAGTTGGTGCAGAGTATTAGCAATATTAATTCCAACATCATTGTTTCTTCTGCATGGAAATTAATTTCAGAAAATTATATTTCTGATTTCTCACCACTCATTAGTACAGAAGTAGAATCAATGATAACAATAATAGTTTTACTTAGTGATACTATATCATGGTATATAGTGCATTCTCATTTATTCACTCAAAGAATCACAACCACCTTGCATGATGGATTGTTATCCTCATTTTATGCACAAAAATATTAATTTTCAGAATGTCTAAAAGTTTGCCTAAGGTCATGCAGCAAAATGGATGATCTTGCATTTGATAGATAACTGGACTAGACTTCAAAACCCTTGTACTATTTCAATCTATTGCATTGTTTCATCTTTCACTTAGTGTAGTATATTTCCTTATGCAACATTGTGAAAAGATACTTTTGTGTTGATGTCCCTTTGAGGGCAGTTTCTAGTAGTCACTTAACTGATTATCCATAATCCTCTCCCTCCCTTTTGAACATCTATTGAATTGTGAGAATTGGTCATACTTTAGAAATCAATTTATCTCCATCAGGTACCTCTATATCTTGTGTCACATGAATATTGAAAATACAACTTAAAAAGATCTTTGGGTTATTGGAAAAAAGGCACAACCTGTTATTTTGTAAGTACTTAATATGAGTACATATCAAAATAGAGTATAAATAAGTTATCACTTAGAAATCATTTCCTTGCCCTTGTAATGGTTAGATTTATTTACAAATTCTCATATACAGTTTCAATAGATTTAAATATTTGACGAAGGTCAAAGTTAACTGTCATGAGCAATGCCTCCTAGTATTCTTACTTATTATTACTTCAATTTCATATGCCGTTAGACTGCAGTAAAAGACATCAGCACAATCCTATATTTTTCTTTGCTTATTGCATTATGTTTAGCAGGACATAGTAGATTTGGGATATTTTTGTTAGTTCTTAAACTATCTGGTTTTTTATTAACAAACATGTAATACCCAGGAACAATTTGTTTTAAAGTATTCAGTCCTTCAGACAATTTACTTCAGGATACTCAGCATTAGACATTGTATTGTGTTTGTCATGAACCAAATGTCCCTCTAGAATCAGAAAGTCTATACATTTATTTTATGTCTCCATTGGGAGAAGAGACAATATATGTATCCTTAAAATGTATACACTTAAAACTTTTTTATAAACACACTTTTGTATGTGGATTATTGTTCTTGTTTACATGAAATAAAGGTTGAAAATGTCAGGTTTTTTAAATAATATAAAATCTGTAAATAGAAGTCACTATTTAACCATAATAATTAACTAACTTTAATTAGTTAATTAAAAATATAAATTAAATGCCTAACAAGTATTAGATACTTGTTCTACATATTTCCACAGAAATATGTGCTTCATTTCATAAAGAAGCTAATGTCACAGTAGAGGAGAGACACGTAATTTAATTTATTGGGAATTTTATGAATAATTAAATGCACATTAGATTACCTCCAGATGTATTTGCATCCTTTTCCTATAATTTATTTTCTGCAAGGGAACCAAAATGTACTTTTTGTTCATTTTCCTTTTTTTTTTTTATTTTAAAGATTCATTTATTTGAGAGAGAGAGAGAAAAAAAAAACAAAAACATGAGTCAGGGGGAGTAGGCAGAGGAAGAGAAAATCCTAAACAGACTCCACACTGAGTGGGGAGCCCAATGTGGGGCTCTGTCTTGCAACTCTGAGATCATGACCTGAGTTGAAAAAAGAGTCAGATGCTTAACGGACTGTACCACCCAGGTGCCCCTCATTTTGTTTTTTATGTGTTTAAATCCCCAAACTAATTTTGTCATTTTTGTTGTATTCAAATCTGTGGCATAACAAATTTTAAAAATTACAAAAAAGGTAACACTCTTAAAATATATTCTCTGATAAGATGAATTTTCCAAGTTTGTTACAATGTGTTTTGGGCTATAGACATTCATTATAGTATAACAACAGCCTGAAGGGAATTTTAGTTTGTGCTCCATTTAGTAGTTTGATCAATATACATCTCCATTTTCATCTTAGCACGTAGGTGGAAATAAAACCATAGCTACATAACATGTTTGTCATTTCTGGGTTTAGCTCAAATCCTTGAAGTTGTTTTTATATTTTGATACTCTTGCAAAATTACTTTTCCTTTCCACATTTTTACAAAGTCAAAATAGCTCTCATCCGGTGTATTCAGGACGAAATTGTTGAAGGTTTTAATACAAAAGTTAATGTAATTAAAATAAAAAGTGATACTGAGTTTTTCACATATGACAAAAATGAGAAACATAAATTAGTTCTCAAAAATTATCCATCAGGCTTAAGTCATTAATATTCTACAAAAACCATAGTAAACTATGTTTTAATACAATAGCATTGTTTGGGACAACTGAGTGGCTCAGCATTTGAGCATCTGCCTTCTGCTCAGGATGAAGCAGGGTCCTAAGATTGAGTCCCACATTGGGCTCCCCTTGAGGAGCCTCCTTCTCCATAAGCCTATGTCTCTGCCTTTCTCTCTCTCTATCTCTCATGAATGAATAAAAATCCTAAAATAAAGACAAAAATAATAGCATTGTTAAGATATCATGTATGTGTAGTATATAATAATCATCATTAGTTATTCTCTTTTACTCCAAGAAGATATTGCCTTTTCTTTCCAACTAACCATTAAAAATAATAATAATACAACATCTGTGAGCCATGGATACACCAATTTTGGTTTAAAATTGACACTGGGGCAGCCCCGGTGGCGCAGCGGTTTAGCGCCAACTGCAGCCCAGGGCGTGATCCTGGAGACCCTGGATGAGTCTATGTCAGGCTCTCTGCATGGTGCCTGCTTGTGTTCTGCCTATCTCTCTCTCTCTGTCTCTCTGTGTGTGTCTCTATAAATAAATAAATAAAATCTTTAAAAAAATAAAATTGACACCGTAAAAAATATCTTTAAAAAAAAAGGGACATCTGGGTAGCTCAGTGGTTGAGCATCTGCTCAGGGCATGATCCAGGGTCCTAAAATTGAGTCCCACGTCAGGCTCCCTGTGAGGAGCCAGCTACTCCCTCTATGTCTCTGCCTATCTCTCTGTGTCTCATGAATAAATAAAATCTTTAAAAAATAAAATAAAATAAAATAAAATAAAATAAAATTGGCACTATGTAAATTTTAACTATTACCCAGAAGTGAAAGTTCAAAGACATCAAAAAGTTTTCCTTGTTGAAAATGTAGTCACTGTATAGCAAATATGAAGGAATTGACAAAAGATTATAATTTATTTTAATAAAATGTTGCATAGAGTTGTGTTTTTCATTCTATTGAGCATATATAATTATGAACAATCCACCTTCAAGTCATAAAAAGGACATAACATTATATATATATAATGTTATATATATATATACACAAAACTGATTCTGTGCAACAGCAGACATCTGGGCCATAAATAATTCTGTGAATAATTTTGAAATAGAAAATTTAAACGTCATTATCTGTTAATTAAAAATACACACACACAACGTGTGGGTAGAAGAGATAGGGAATTACAATATTGATTCAGACAACTTATTTACAATTTATGATCTTTGGAAAATTTAATGCATAGAACTTAAAAAGAATCATACATAGGGACACCTGGGTGGCTCAATTGGTTAAGTGTCTGCCTTCAGCTCAGGTCATGATCCCAGCATCCTGGGATCGAGCCCTGCATGGGGCTCCCTGTTCAATGAGAGTTTACTTCTCCCTCCCTCAGTTCTGTGTTTGTGCTCTCTCTTTCTCTCTCTCAAAAAAAAAATAAATAAAAACTTTAAAAGGAAAATTAATATATCTATTTTATATGTAAATATACATAAACATATATATTTATATATAATTTTTAATACATGAGTTAAGGAAATTAGATCAATATAACCAAAATTAAGCAAATATTGATATAAAATGAACAAAAAACAAAAAATTCATGATTATTTTTGAAATATCCAAATAAATAGTCTATGTATTAGATTTTGCATTCAGCTGCTCAAGATACCAAAAGGAAAAAAAGACCAAGAGGAAGACAGTGGCACTTGTATCTGATGTGGTGAAGAAACTGGAGGTCAAGATGATAAATCCCTTGTTTAAGAAAAGACCCAAGACTTTTGTCCTCAGACAGGTCATCCAACCCCAAAAGGCCCTCATTGGTTTGCCAGTGGTTCCCCTCCATCCTGCTGCAGCAGCAAACAGCTGTCCTCTGGAACAGCTAAAAGTGCCTCCCAAATCAGGCAGTTCACCCAGGCCTTGGAACACCAAACAACTACTCAGCTGCTTGAGCAGGCCCATAAGGACAGACTCAAAATAAAGCAAGAGAAGAAGCAGAGGTGGGAGATTTTCATTATTTCTTAAACAACTCAGTATTTTATTAACAAACATGTAATACCCTAAATAATTTATTTTGTAGCATTCCATCCTTCAGAGTATTGACTTCATGCTATCTAGAATTAGGCATCATACTGTATTTGTCACGTAACAAATGTCCTCCTAAATTCAGGAAGTCTACACAATTCTTTGTTATCTCCACTGAGAGGAAGGAAAATAGATGTATCCTTAGCAGGTTTATAGATACATTGTGCCTATAGATTATAGGTGTATTTTACCTATAATAACAATAGTGTTTTGTATACCCAAAAATGACTAAAAGGGTAGATTCTATGCTAAGGATTTTTAACTACATAAAAGAAAAAAATAGAGATACATTTAAAAAAACCCACATTGCATAATCACATGAAATTTTAGGATTAATATGTAATAAGTATTTTTGAAAAAAATTAAAATAAATTTATTTGTAGATCATATATGTATGGGCTTATTTCTGGGTTCTCTATTCTGTTATACTGATATGTGTGTCTGTTTGTGCCAATGCCATATGATTTTGGCTACAACAGCTTTGTAGTATATCTTGAAATCTGGAATTGTGGCACCTCCAGCTTTTTTGTTCTTTCTCAAGATAGCTTTGGTTATTTGGGGTCTTTTATAGTTCCATACAAATTTTAGGATTATTTGTTCCAGGGATATGAAAAATGTTGATTTTGATAGAAATTTTGTTGAATCTGTATAGCTGTGAGTAGTTTGGAGATTATAACAATATGAATTGTTTCAATTCATGAGCATTGGTTATCTTTCCATTTGTGTCATCTTCAATATTTTTCATCAGTGTTTTATAGTTTTTGGAATATAGGTCTTTTACCTCCTTGGTTAAGTATATTCCTAAATATTTTATTGTTTTTGGTACAATTGTAAATGAAATTGTATTCTTAATATCTATTTCTGGTACTTCATTATTAGTATATAGAAATTTTACCAATTTCTGAGTATTAATTTTGTATCCTGCAAACTTTACTGAATTCATTTATTATTTCCAGTAGTTTTTGATAGAGTCTTTAAGGTTTTCCATGTACTGGACCATATCTTCTGAAAAAAGTGACAGTTTAACTTCTTCCTTACCCATATGGATGTCTCTTATCTCTTTTTCTTATCTAATTGCTACAGCTAGGACTTCCAGTATTATGTTGAATAAAAGTGGCAATAATGGACTTCCTTGCTTTTTTCCTGATCTAAGAGGAAAGACTCTGTCTTTCACCATTAAATATGATGTTAGTTGTGAGTTTTTTTGTATATGGCCTTTATATTCCCTCTATACCCACTTTATTGAGAGTTTTTATTATGAACAGATGTTGAGTAAGTCACTTCTTAAATCTTGAGAACTTTGATTTGCCTTGAGTCTTAATTCTTATTTTCTTAACTCTATTGTTGAAAGTCAACCAGAGGAAAAATAATTTTCTAAATTATTTTACCTTTAATTAGAATCATGATTTTTCCTATGTGCCAAAATTAGACTGAACTAAGGCTATGACCTAGACAAAGTTGAAAGTCCTGGAAAAACTGTAGGATTACAAAGGAAAGCAAAAGTGAGGGAAATATCTCTTATAGCTAAGGGAGGTTGCTTTTCTCTGGAGTCCAGGACTACTTATGCCTTCTAAGAAAGGAGGCTTCAGGTTAGCAACTACACTTTTTTACTTGGCCAAGACTAAATTTCCCAATTGCTGCAGGAGATTTAGGCATTTTATCCTAAAACAAGATAGAATTTAGAGCATGTTTAAAACTGTCCAGTGTCAAAATAAATAAATAAATAAATAAATAAATATAAATAAATAAATAAATAAAACTGTCCAGTGTCGTCTCACCTGGTTTTGATACTGAAGAAAAGTGAACAGGAAAGGGCACTGTCTGTGAGCCAAGCAGTGAAGGGGGAAAAAGCAAATCTCCAAAACATAGTCTCAAATTAAGTACTTCAGGCCATCCGTCAATATATCAGGAAGTGGAAGTCTATTATGAGCAAAATTTAGTTTGTGGTTTAATTTGTGGGATTATTTGAAAGATATCTCTTTCATAGAAAGCTTCTGAGATTTGAATCAATAAAAGTTATCAGATATAAGCTAAATTAACATTCTGATGCTTATACATCCATATCTTAAAAGGAAGATAACTATAACTATAGCCCTTTTTAAAAATCCTGATTCCATTTTTCTGCATCCTTAAATAAGTCATTTAGCTTTTATTTGTTAATTTCTTATTTTATATAAGAACATATTCTTGCTTCACAAGATGGTTTCAAATTAAAAACAAGTGAACTTTGGAATCCTGAAAACTGAAAGACAAATCTTCCTTTTTTTATTTTTATTTTTTTTTTTAGTTTTTTCCCTTAATAATTTACATCAAAAAATTCTGGAAGTTTGGTAATGTTTCTCAATGAGAAATATACATTTTATATAGTGTACTTTCTTTGGCATATCACATTTTTCCTAGTCATAGAAGTACTAACTGAAAATATGCAACAGATTTTCCAATGTATCAGATAAAATGAAAAAAATATATAAGATATAAAGAAAAAATATATTATAAATAAATGGTACATTTGCAAGTTAATTAATGTTTCTGACATCTGTAATTCTACTTGTATTTAAATAGATTCATAATAATTCGTATTTATAGTCCTAAGGTACATTCATTCATTTTTTTCAGAATTCTGTTCCATTTTTGAAGAAACAGTCAAATTAGAGATTTGGAGTTTTCCTAAACTTCAATTTAATTAAAAAATCATGTTTCTAAATATTTTAGTATATTTATAAGACATTCACTGGAGTCCTTCCCTCCATTGCCAGGTTTTTAAGATTAAAAACTTTACTATATAAGCTATGTATTATTTATTATATTATGGATACTATAATGGCAGCAAGATAGAGAATATTTAATGGGATAAGTATGGATTTATAAGAAAGTTTCAGAAATAGGTAAAATAATAAACCATTAATTTGAGAAAGAGGGGAGAGAGAATATTTAAACGAATTGTCTAAATTCTTTAATACTATACATGGTATAAATTATTAATATATTTTGATAATATATTCATTTAACTTTTTCTCTTCATTGCAATTTTGGGCCCTGCCACAGTTTAGTTATGTGAAACATGGAATAAAAGAGAGGACAAATGAAAAGAATAAAAGTATTACATGAACACACATATACATACACACATACTTAAAATGAATAGTATGTAAAACTTGAAAAATAGTTACCACATCATATTTGGAAGAGTTTCAAGGAAATAACAGAATACAAAATAAAAATATTTTATCTAAATATTACCTGGAATAGTTTTCAATCATTTTATAGCAGCAGAATTTGTTCTAGTAACTGGATGTGGAAATTCAATATTGATACAATTTATTTTTTTGTGTTTATTCCTTTTTCTCTGGATTGTAGATTTAACACAGTTTTCCTACAAATAAAATAGAAAATAACTTAGAAAATATAGTTATCTTGCATTATCAACACACTCTAATCCCAAAGTGATAACAACTTTATTATTCAACTGTCCATTTCACCAGATATTTACCATAGAAATGTAAATATACAGATAATAATCGTAATGATAATTATCACAATACTCTTGTACAGAAAGGAAAACACATTGGTTATCTTTCTGTATCAGTCATCATATATTTTTTCTTAATCATTACATATGCATATGTATAGGTTTTCTTTAGGAAAAATATAACTTAAAATAGATGAATTAATTCAATCTTAATATAATTTACAGATTTGGGACACTTTTGTTTAATTGTTCATCTAATTAAGGAGGTTGTTTTAAGTCAAATTTGTTTCATTGTTGAGACACAAAATAATGATAAATTATTGTAAATAAAGATTGTGATTGAAGAAGCATATTTCTATGAATAATATAGATTTGCAAAGATACATTATGCAAATAGAAAATGCCTAATTTGTATCTTTATTAGACAAATATGTAGTATAATTTAAATTTATTTAAACAATTTTGTCTATAACGAGCTATGCAGTAGTGATAAAATAATAGTCCAGATGCATTAAGAAAGTAACTTTAATCAATTTGCATAAATTTAAAGATAAGATTTTGGTTATAAGTGTGAAATATTGTCTGGCACCAGCACTAAGTTTAAGAAAGAGGGGAAATTATACATTATGAGGCAAAAAAATAGACTTCTGATTTTTAGGAAATTTCTGTTATGAATGGCCTAATAGATATCAAGGATTCTGTTTTTTTTTCATGTATTTTAAATTTTTGTTTTATAGTATAACATTGAGTTTTATTTACTATGATATAGTTTAGTAACAACAGAGAGAAAATATCAAACATAGTTCTTTTACACATTCTATTGAAGTTTCTGAGAGAAAGAATGTTTGTACAGGCTGCTCCTCTGCTACATTTATAAGACAAGGCTATAAATAGACACAAAAAAAGTAGATATAGCTTGTGGAAAATGTGGATTAAGGCAGGCAAGGAATGTTAAAGGCAGAGATAACATGTTGAATGCACACTTGGAATATTTCCTTACTTCCCCAAAATTTGTGTGGCACTGTGGGTAAATCTAGTTTTATTGAACCAGATCATAATATTCCTGACAATAAAACATAGTATAATGAACTAGTTTGGAAATGAGCGATTGTGTGGGTGGTATTAGGCAGAAGTATTTCATGTCTTCTGGGTTTTTAAGTTCTGTTTTCTTTTATTGATTTATAGCATCAATTCTCTGCATGATCTGATCATTTTGAATTCTGAAGGGTTTGGAAACAGCAAGCAACCTTGTAAGAGTGATTTAAAAACCTTCAAAAGTTCCTAGTTTTATTTCTCATAAATGTCAAAACTCCACAAGCTACATGCAGTTCTCACAAAGAGAGTAATGCTACATCTTTATTTTGCTCTGATGGCAAACATTTCTCATCTCTGTCAGATTTGAGTGAATAACTGTATCAGAAAGCTGTCTGTTGGTCATAGGCATGTTTATCACTTGACATATGAATCACATGGTCTGTAGCAAAGTTGAAGATCAGCAGTGACAATTTACTTTTAGGTCCCTGAATGGTAATAGCCTCAGTGTCATAATAAAAGCCCACAGTAGGTGCAGAGGACAGGACACAATTATGTTTAATTTAAATATTGATGTGGATATGAATAAAAATTAAATAAGCATTCAAATAAAAGACTACTGGACTTTTGTTTCTATAAAAACTCTTAAGTTCATACCCCACTAATAGTTTTGAATCAAATATAATTTATCTTCTGGTGTTGTATTTTTCTCTTCCATGGTATATAGAATATTAAGCAGGAAAGATAATGAGCAAGATAAGGACAAAAAATATACACTTTAATGACTTATAAGCTAACAGAAGGCTAAAAAACAACATGAATTTTAGTATTCATTAATTTCTTAAAAGTTATCATTTAGTGATGTAGAAAGATAAGAATATTATTTCCTTCTTTAGTCCCTAAGAAACCCTTTTTTAGAGAAAAAAATGGTGATGGGGAAAAACAGTCACTCTAGGCATTTTTTTCCCTCATAGCTTCCGAAATATTTGAAACAAATTTTAGTTTTTCTATCATCTTACTTGTTAAGCTCACAATCAAGCAATATTTAATTGAGGAATTATTAAATACATGTTTATGCAGTTAATCTCAGAATCTAGGCAGAAAATGAATGTGTACAAACTGATTCATTGTAATTTAACCTTAAACTTTAAGGCATCAAATTTTATAAATCAATATTGGAAAGTAAAACAGGATCAAACTGCTAATAATTCTGCCATGATGCTAGTAATGTCACTGACATTGGGAATTGTCAAAATTTTGACATTCATTTAGTTAGCATCTAGGTTTTAAAACTTATTTGTTTGACTAAAGCATATATACATTTCTTTAAACTATAAAATAAATGTTGATATCTCTTACAAATTTGGATGTGTGAACCAGAAAGACAATCTCCAGTACAGTTTTTGTGTTGTTTTTTATTTTTTCCTTATTATTTATCTATGGAAAATATAATTTTATTTAAAACAACAAGAAAAAGTTTGCCTATTACTGACTAAGTTAAAGAGAATGAAAGAATATTAATAGAGCTTGATTTGTAAACTAATGAGGCAGAAACAGAGATCTTGATAGAGAAGAAGAGATGTTTCAGAATCACCTGGAAAGCTTATTAAAACACAGATTGCTGACAATTTAGAGTTTCTGATTCAGTGGGTTGGGAATGAGGCAGTGCTAACTAGTTTCTAGTTGATGATGATGCTGCTGGTCTGAGACCACACTTTGAAAACCACCTCATCAGGGCTATATGCTATTCCATTATTGCTTTGACATCTGTACTAAGCAGTTTTTTTTTTTTAATATAAATCTGTGCCAAAAAGCACAACTTCTATTTTAATGAAAAAGAAAATATATGCAGTTGATCTGTGAACAATACAGGATTTAGATTCCTGCCCCCTCCCCCTGCTCCCACACAGTTGAAAATCTGAGTGTAACTTTTGACTTATTCAAAACTTAACAACTAATAGGCTACTGTTGACCAGAAGCCTTACCAATAACATAACTCATTATCATAAATTTTTTGTTATATGTATTTTGCTATATTCTTATAATAAAGTAAGCTAGAGAAAAGAAAATGTTATTAAGAAAATCGTAAGAGAAAATACATTTACAGTTCTGTACTCTAGTTATCAAAAATAAAATTCACAGATGAGTGGACCCACACAGTTTACCCCATGTTGTTCAAGGGTCCACTGTATCTGAAAATTATGTATTGACATTCAGTCACATTAACACTTAATATATTACCAATGGAGGAAATTTAGCTTAAAAAAATAACTCAAGACAGTTGTTTAATCAATGTTGGGTAGAAAACTTTGCCTTTACCACCTTAGGTTTGAATGATTAAGCATCTTTGAGTTAATTGACAAAAGACAAAATTACAGAAGAAAAGACAAAGTGTCTTCATCTGCATAAGACATACAAGAGAATTCCAGAGGTATGGGTTTATGTACCCACTTACTCAGAAAAATGAGCTTAAAAGGAAATACATGCAAGGTGGAAAGGTTTGCAATAATGTTTATGAAATTATCATCAGATAATTTGGTGTGGAACTCCCTTAGAAAAAGGATTTATGGCAGCTTCACTATGTTTCCTTGGGAGTGATGCTGTCTGCAAGAGGGGATCATAGTAGCCATACCATTAAAGCTTCTGCCTTTAGGTAAGGGGAAGCTCCAAAAAGATTTTTTATATGTTATATCTCAGTTATCTTTGGTTTAAAATAATTTTCATGTCAAAATTGCAATCTCTTCACCAACAAAAAATTCAGTATAAACAACTAAATTCTCTCTCTGGAAGACATTATCAAATTTTAAAAGCAAATTTAAACAAAATGTCTATAACCAGTTTTAAGATTATATATTTACAATTTGCTGTTTAATTTGTTCCTGTTTTTATACTGCAGAAAAAATCGTAATCTACTAAAATTTAATAAAACAATTGATTTGACCTAAGAAAGTTTGAACCTTGAAATTTTAGAAAGAAGATAATTGACATATTCTGCACTCCAACTGTATATCAACTACTGTATAAACAACACTATTTTCAGCTGTTTCTAAATACTTTCCCATCAATAAAAGGTTTTACTAGGTTCACATTCATTAGATTTTATGGACTGTACCAAAGTTGACTCTCAATTTTGGACAAGTGAGAAACACTAACTTTTACTTCTAGTGTGGTACAAATTCACACTTTAAGGTTTGCTATGTGGGACTCCACCAAATGGAAATTTGGTCAGTGGAAGCAATGGTTAAATCCATTAAAAAATCAGTTATCTTATTGCTGTTCTTACATTATGACTATCCAAAGTATATAACAATGAAAGACAACATGTTTGAAACATGTTTGTCTTTTCTTACTACCTTGGGCAAAGAAAAAGATCAGAAAAAAAACTTAAAAAAAAGAAAAGGGTAGCTTTGGAATTTGTTAGAGGTTTGATGGAGAGGATAGTGATGGAGAAAGATAACAGCTTTCCTGCCTTCCTGGTGCCAAGGTATATTTTCAGAAGAAAAGTTGACAGTTTTTTTCAGCTAATGGAGATTTAGTTCTTTAATTTCATATGAAATTATAGGTACTTTAAGGTAAGATAGCAGATTTCATTCCTCTGTTGGTCTGCATCATTTATAAAACATATGACCACATGCACAGATTATAAATGAAAGATGTTTGAACCATTTTAGATCAATAGAGACATGGTCTTTCTCTCCTTCTTTGTCTCCCTCTCTCTCTCTCTCTCTCTCTCTCTCTCCACACACACACACACACACACACACACACTTCATCACAGAGCCCTGCTTTCTACCTATAGAAAAAAATAGAATGAAGTCTATTTCTGAGCTAATTCTTCTAGCAGGAAGAGCATTGAGCAAACTTTTTTTTAAAACAAACACTAGCTTGTTTTGTAATGGGCTTATTGAAGGTGTCAAGCTGATCCAATTCTGTTAGATTGGTAGATTTTTCCTTACTGGATATATATGACTTTAATATCAATTATCCAAAAAGGTATTTATAAACCTACAATAAAAAATTAACTTCCACTGCAATGAATTAAGGTATGATCAGCTTCCTCCTGTTCTGAAACAGAAAGGATGTTTGGGTCCACACTGAAAATTATAAAAGAGCTGGAAAATCACGATGGAGATGAGCCATAACAACAACAAATATATATATTTGATTTTGTCACAGGTTACTGGCACAGAGCTCTTAAAACTATCTCCCAGTTGTTAAGACTGTCTTTGGTATGCTAATGAAATGACTATTGGCTTTGAGCCCCTTGATGGTTTCAGGATGGATACTAGTCACCAGAAAAGACTAAGCCATAATTAAAGGATTGGAACTTTCAGTAACCCCCACTCTATCCCCTGTCCTCATCCTCACCCTCACCCACCCACACACACATCTCTAAGGAGAGGAGAGAGGCTGGAGATAAAGTTCAATCACCAATGGATAAGGATGCAGTCAAGTATACATATGTAATGAAACTTCCTTAAAATCGTCGAACTATTGAGGTTTGAAGAGCTTCTGGGTTCATGTACATATGGAAGTGCTGGAAGAGTGTCACATCTGAAGAGAACATGGAAAGTCTGTGTCTCTCCCTCCATATCTTGTCCTATGCATCTCTTCTACTTGACTGCCCCTAGGTTGCATTCTTTATAATAAACCAGTAATAAAGTACTTTCCCAAGTTTTACGTCTTTCTAGTCAATTATCAAACAAGAGGAGGGTGTTGTGGAAACCCTTAAATTATCAGCTAAGTCTGATAAAAGTGCAGGCATCCTGGACACTCAATTGCAGCTGGTGTCTCAAGTGGATTCAGTCTTGTGAGATTGAGCCCTCATCTGGTGAAAACAACACTAACTCTGTTTGTCAGTGTCAGAATTTTGAATTGAATTGAATTGAATTGAGTGGAATTGAATTCCCTGACCCAGTTGGTGTAAGAGAATTGGAGGAATTGATATTGGAAATTATACAACCATGTATTTGGTGTTAGGGTGGAAAAAAGATCACAGAGGGTAAATGATTACCCTTGCTTGCAAAAAAGGGAATTAGGAATTCACATGAAAGAGAATTCTAATTTAACTAAAATGCTATGAATAGTAATAAGTAAAAACCTAAAATTGTAAATCTTTATTTCTATTTCAGTTAAAATTTATAAGATATATTTTTGCAAATTTAAATTGTCATATCAAAGACTTTCAATGGACATCTGTTATAGGTTTTTATAGGTTATATAGTGTATAATCTCAAAAAACCTAGTGTTACTGCATCTAAATATTGCATTGGTTATTTTAAATTACTACACCTCTACAGATTTCAAAATACACATTATGAAAACTTTTAAAATGATAAATTATTGCAATAATAAAATGTCACATGCATTATAAAAAGTATGAATATTTCATGAGTACAGAAACAATAAGGAAATTAAACTAGGAGGCAGGATATGCCAAAAATTTTCATTTAATTGCATGTATTTCTCTGTAATAGCCAATGAATTTAACAATTGTAACTAATTATCCAATACTAAGTTATTGTCTTGCCTTGTTTCAAAATAATTGATTAAATCATCTCTTGATGCTCCTTTTTTGCTCTATGAGATTTATTTATAATAATATTAGCATTTATCTTTTTTTTGAGATAGTATTTAAAGTCATTCCTGACACCAACTCTCTTTAAAATGAGAAACAATGTTATTTAAGCAGTGTAAACATTCCTGAAAAGAACAGGAATTTCTGTATGTTTTAGTTCTGACCTACAACACCATAAACGAGCAAGTTACTTTAACAAGTGAGTCACACATAGTGAAATCCTTGGTTTCTTGTAGATTTAGTGTGCTATGAATCAAATGCTAAAATTCTTTGAAATAATCTAGCTTTAATTTTATATCAGTCATTAAAAAATATAATATCTATCCATCTGACAAAAAAAATAAAAAGAATAGTAAAAGCTAAATATTATGCCTCACCACTTCTTACTGAAATGAAGAGTGGAAGAATACATTAGTTTTTTTTTATTGTTCCTATAACAAACTACCTCAAATTTAGTGGCTTTAAATAATATAGTAATATTATATAGTAATAGTTATATATATATATATATATATATATATATATACACACATATATAGAACACTTTTCGAGTTCAAAAGGTCTCACATGGTTATCACAGGCAAAAATCAAGATCTGTTTTCCTTTCTGGAGTGTAAGGAGGAACTTCTGGAAACTACGCACATTCTCTGGTTCTTGGCCCTTCTACTCACTTTTCAAAATCATCAATATTGAAGCTTTCTGACCCTAATTCCTTTTTCATTTTTCTGATCTCAGTCAGGGAAGTGCTCAGATTTAGTGTGTCATGTGATTTGATTTGGTTTATTTGGATAAAGTAGAGTAATCTCCCCATTTCAAGATCCTTAATCATATCTGCAAGGTACTTTCTATCTTATGTTTGCATACATAGTCAGTGGTTCATAGATATTAGAACATGGATATCCTGTTCTGGGGGATTACTATGCCTGAAAGAAAGAGAGAAAGGAGGGAAGATGGAAGGGAAGGGAAGAGAGAGAGACAGAGAGAGAGAGAGGGAGAGAGAGCTGGGAGAGGGGAAAAAAGAGGGAGGAGAAGGAAGAGAAAAAAGAAAGTAAGTGTTATAGGATTAAACTAAATGTTTTGTAGGAAAAGCACATACATACAAAAATCCAATTTATGCATTCATGTACAACTTCCTTAGTAATGAAAATGATATGTAATATTCTAGGTTAAAACAAAAGATGTTAAAATAATCTTTGTTGGGATGCCTGGGTGGCTTAGTGGTTGACTGTCTGCCTTTGGCTCAGGGCATGATCCTAGGATCCAGGATCGAGTCCCACACCTATGTCTCTGCCCCTCTCTCTCTCTCTGTCTCTCATGAATAAATAAATAAAATCTGTAAATAATAACAATGATCTCTGTTGATAGAAGACTCATAATTACTAAACAGTTACGTAGATTTCAATAGAGAATAGTGGTAAAACATCAGTTTAAAGATTTTTTAAATTCATATTTAGTTTTGATATTTATATATTAACAATATGAGGATAATGAAGAAATCTAATTTTAATTAAGGCAATTGTATCTTAATTAGAGTTAGAAGGTCAAAAAATGTGATTGGATATAATGTTCAATGTAATTTCATGTATTTTCAAAGTAAGTGAAAGTACTTGAAATTTTTGGCTAAGCCTCATTTGCATTTTACTCTATATGTTCCCATAAAAAATAAAGGACCTAAAGTCATTATTTGAAATGACAGAATTCACATTAAAATGTTTATTATGCTACCTTTTAATTAGCTTTTCTTGAAATCCTATTCAGTGGCCAGTGCCATCCAAGAGGGACCCAAAATAGTTAAGACATCATTTGTTAAATACATGAAATACTTTTGTGCCAATCATTTTAGTATTATTTTCTTGAGGAACACACATAGAAATGGTAGTTTTTGAAAAATTTTTTCTACGTATTTAATGCACATAGTCTTCAATTAAAATGACTTATTTTACTTTGAGTTTCTTATATCACTTAAAAAGATGATTATTTGCTTAATTTGTAAACTGAAATCAAAGCATAATAAAAAATATTTTAAAAAGACTCCTTAGGTGCAAAGCTCTATTAATGACTTATTACCTCGATAGGTCAGCATGATCGTTATCCTTCACAATTTCCTAAGATAGACCTTAGTACAGAGCAGGCAATTAATAAGCAATCTTGGAATAAACATAAATGGATAAATGTAGAATACTTTCCCAACTTACTTACCTGTCTGAATCTATCCTAGAGTTGTTTTCTTTTTTTTTAAGATTTTATTTATTTATTCATGAGAGACAGAGAGAGAGAGAGAGAGAGAGAGAGAGAGAGAGAGAGGCAGAGACACAGGCAGAGGGAGAAGCAGGCTCCATGCAGGGAGCCCAATGTGGGACTTGATCCTGTGACTCCAGGATCGCTCCCTGGGCTGAACGCAGCGCTAAACCGCTGATCCAACCGGGTTGCCCCAAGACCTAAGTTTTTAATCTTTATTTCATCACATAAAAATTATGTGATTTAAAATCTATTTCTTGGGGGGAGGGGCAAGATGGCGGAAGAGTAGGGTCCCCAAGTCACCTGTCCCCACCAAATTACCTGGATAACCTCCAAATCATCCTGAAAATCTACAAATTCGGCCGGAATGCCACAGTGAGAAGAGTTCATACTTCTTTCAAGGTAGGAAGACAGGAAAAAAGAAATAAAGAAACAAAAGGCCTCCAAGGGGGAGGGGCCCGCGAGGAGCCAGGCTGAGGCCGGGGCGAGTGTCCCCAGGACAGGAGAGCCCCGTCCCGGAGGAGCAGGAGCTGCACCGACCTTCCCGGGGGAAAGGGGCTCGCAGGGAGCTGGAGCAGGACCCAGGAGGGCGGGGATGCCCTCGGGCTCCCGGGGACACTAACAGACACCTGCGCCCCGGGAGAGCCCCACACCCCGCGGCCGAGCTCCCTAAGGGCTGCAGCGCGCACGGCAGGACCCGGAGCAGCTCGGGGGGGCTCGGGGGCGGCTCCGCGGAGGGGGCTGCGGGGCGGGAGCAGCTCAGGAGGCTCGGGGGCGGCTCCGCGGAGGGGGCTGCGGGGCGGGAGCAGCTCGGGGGGGCTCGGGGGCGGCTCCGCGGAGGGGGCTGCGGGGCGGGAGCGCGAATCCAACAGCGCAGGCCCCGACACAGGGCGCCGGGACACAGCCCAGGATCCCGCCTCCCCCGGGACAGGCAGAGGCCGGGAGGGCCCAGGACGGCGAGGACGCTCCTGCCCCAGCTGAGCAGATCAGCGGCCCCGCCCCGGAGCCTCCAGGCCCTGCAGACGGAGAGCTCTGGAGTTACTGCAGGAGCTGACTGCAGGGCTCCAGAGCTGGCCCCGCCACTGCGGTTGTTCCTCCTGCGGCCTCACGTGGTAAACAAACCCACGGAGCCCTGCACCAGGCAGGGGGCAGAGCAGCTCCCCCAAGTGCTAACACCTGAAAATCAGCACAACAGGCCTCTACCAGAGAAGACCAGATAGACGGACAAGTTCCAGGGGAAGTCAAGGCACTTGACACAGAATCAGAGGATACTGCCCCGTGTTTTTTGTTTTTTTGTTTTTTTTTGGTTTTGATTTCGGTTTGCCAACCCAACCCCCTTTTTTCTGTTTCTTTCTTTTTCTTTCTCTTTTCTTTTTCTTCTTCTTTTTTTCTTTTTCTCTTCCTTTTTTCTTTTTCTCTTTTCTTTCCTTCTTTCTCTCCTCTCTTTTTCTCCTTTTCCCAATACAACTTGTTTTTGGCCACTCTGCACTGAGCAAAATGACTAGAAGGAAAACCTCACCTCAAAAGAAAGAATCGGAAACAATCCTCTCTCCCACAGAGTTACAAAATCTGGATTACAATTCAATGTCAGAAAGCCAATTCAGAAGCACTATTATACAGCTACTGGTGGCTCTAGAAAAAAGCATAAAGGACTCAAGAGACTTCATGACTGCAGAATTTAGAGCTAATCAGGCAGAAATTAAAAATCAATTGAATGAGATGCAATCCAAACTAGAAGTCCTAACGACGAGGGTTAACGAGGTGGAAGAACGAGTGAGTGACATTGAGACAACTTGATGGCAAAGAGGGAAACTGAGGAAAAAAGAGACAAACAATTAAAAGACCATGAGGATAGATTAAGGGAAATAAATGACAGCCTGAGGAGGAAAAACCTACGTTTAATTGGGGTTCCCGAGGGCACGGAAAGGGCCAGAGGGCCAGAATATGTATTTGAACAAATCATAGCTGAAAACTTTCCTAATCTGGGAAGGGAAACAGGCATTCAGATCCAGGTAATAGATCCCCCCCTAAAATCAATAAAAACCGTTCAACACCTCGACATTTAATAGTTAAGCTTACATATTCCAAAGATAAAGAGAAGATCCTTAAAGCAGCAAGAGACAAGAAATCCCTGACTTTTATGGGGAGAAGTACTAGGGTAACAGCAGACCTCTCCACAGAGACCTGGCAGGCCAGAAAGGGATGGCAGGATATATTCAGGGGCCTAAATGAGAAAAACATGCAACCAAGAATACTTTATCCAGCAAGGCTCTTATTCAAAATGGGAGGAGAGATAAAGAGCTTCCAAGACTGGCAGGAACTGAAAGAATATGTGACCTCCAAACCAGCTCTGCAAGAAATTTTAAGGGGGACTCTCAAAATTCCCCTTTAAGAAGAAGTCCAATGGAACAATCCACAAAAACAGGGACTGAATAGATATCATGGTGACACTAAACTCATATCTTTCAATAGTAACTCTGAACGTGAATGGGCTTAATGACCCCATCAAAAGGCGCAGGGTTTCAGACTGGATAAAAAAGCAGGACCCATCTATTTGCTGTCTACAAGAGACTCATTTTAGACAGAAGGACACCTACAGCCTGAAAATAAAAGGTTGGAGAACCATTTACCATTCAAATGGTCCTCAAAAGAAAGCAGGGATAGCCATCCTTATATCAGATAAACTAAAATTTACCCCAAAGACTGTAGTGAGAGATGAAGAGGGACACTATATCCTACTTAAAGGATCTATCCAACAAGAGGACTTAACAATCCTCAATATATACGCCCCGAATGTGGGAGCTGCCAAATATATCAATCAATTAATAACCAGAGTGAATAAATACTTAAATAATAATATGCTTATACTTGGTGACTTCAATCTAGCGCTTTCTACACTCAATAGGTCTTCTAAACACAACATCTCCAAGGAAACGAGAGCTTTAAATGATACACTGGACCAGATGGTATCACAGGTATCTACAGAACTTTACATCCAAACTCAACTGAATACAGATTCTTCTCAAGTTCACATGAAGCTTTTTCTAGAATAGACCACATACTGGGTCACAAATCAGGTCTTAATGATACCGAAAGATTGGGATCGTCCCCTGCATATTCTCAGACCATAATGCCTTGAAATTAGAACTAAATCACAACAAGAATTTTGGAAGGACTTAAAGCACATGGAGGTTAAGGACCATCCTGCTAAAAGATGAAAGGGTCAACCAAGAAATTAAGGAAGAGTTAAAAATGATTCATGGAAACTAATGAGAATGAAGATATAACCGTTCAAAACCTTTGGGATACAGCAAAAGCAGTCCTGAGGGGGAAATACATCGCAATACAAGCATCCATCCAAAAACTGGAAAGAACTCAAATACAAAAGCTAACCTTACACCTAAAGGAGCTAGAGAAAAAACAGCAAATAGATACTACACCCAGCAGAAGAAGAGAGTTAATAAAGATTCAAGCAGAACTCAATGAAATCGAGACCAGAAGAACTGTGGAACAGATCAACAGAACCAGGAGTTGGTTCTTTGAAAGAATTGATAAGATAGATAAATCATTAGCCAGCCTTATTAAAAAGAAGAGAGAGAAGACTCAAATTAATAAAATCATGAATGAGAAAGGAGAGATCACTACCAACACCAAGGAAATACAAATGATTTTAAAAACATATTATGAACAGCTATACGCCAATAAATCAGGCAATCTAGAAGAAATGGACGCATTTCTGGAAAGCCACAAATTACCAAAACTGGAACAGGAAGAAATAGAACACCTGAACAGGCCAATGACCAGTGAGGAAATTGAAGCAGTCATCAAAAACCTTCCAAGACACCAAAGTCCAGGGCCACATGGCTTCCCTGGGGAATTCTATCAAACGTTTAAAGAAGAAACCATACCTATTCTACTAAAACTGTTTGGAAAGATAAAAAGAGATGGAGTACTTCCAAATTCATTCTATGAGGCCAGCATCACCTTAATTCCAAAACCAGACCAAGATCCCACCAAAAAGGAGAATTATAGACAAATATCCCTGATGAACATGGAGGCAATAATTCTCAACAAGATACTAGCCAATTGGATACAACAGTACATTTGAAAATTATTCACCATGACCAAGTAGGATTTATTCCCGGGACACAAGGCTGGTTCAACACTCATAAAACAATCATGTGATTCATCATATCAGCAAGAGAAAAACTGACAACCATATGATCCTCTCAATAGATGCAGAGAAAGTATTTGACAAAATACAGCATCCATTCCTGATCAAAACTCTTCAGACTGTAGGGATAGAGGGAACATTCCTCAACCTCTTAAAAGGCATATACAAAAAAATGCACAGCAAACATAATTCTCAATGGGGAAGCACTGGGAGCCTTTCCCCTAAGATCAGGAACAAGACAGGGATGTCCACTCTCACCACTGCTATTCAACATAGTACTAGAAGTCCTAGTCTCAACAATCAGACAACAAAAAGACATTAAAGGCATTCAAATTGGCAAAGAAGAAGTCAAACTCTCCCTCTTCACCCATGACATGATACTCTACATAGAAAACCCAAAAGCCTCCACCTCAAGATTGCTAGAACTCATACAGCAATTTGGTAGCGTGGCAGGATACAAAATCAATGCCCAGAAGTCAGTGGCATTTCTATACACTAACAATGAGACTGAAGAAAGAGAAATTAAGGAGTCAATCCCATTTACAATTGCACCCAAAAGCATAAGATACCTAGGAATAAACCTAACCAAAGAAGTAAAGGATCTATACCCTCAAAACTATAGAACACTTCTGAAAGAAATTGAGGAAGACACAAAGAGATGGAAAAATATTCCATGCTCATGGATTGGCAGAATTAATATTGTGAAAATGTCAATGTTACCCAGGGCAATTTACACGTTTAATGCAATCCCTATCAAAATACCATGGACTTTCTTCAGAAACTTAGAACAAATTATTTTAAGACTTGTGTGGAATCAGAAAAGACCCCGCATAGCCAGGGGAATTTTAAAAGAGAAAACCATAGCTGGGGCCATTCACAATGCCACATTTCAGGTTGTACTACAAAGCTGTGGTCATCAAGACAGTGTGGTACTGGGATCCCTGGGTGGCGCAGCGGTTTGGCGCCTGCCTTTGGCCCGGGGCGCGATCCTGGAGACCCGGGATCGAATCCCACATCGGGCTCCCTGCGTGGAGCCCGCTTCTCTCTCTGCCTGTGTCTCTGCCTCTCTCTCTCTCTCTCTCTCTGTGACTGTCATGAATAAATAAATAAAATCTTAAAAAAAAAAAAAAAACAAAGACAGTGTGGTACTGGCACAAAAACAGACATAGATCAATGGAACAGAATAGAGAATCCAGAAGTGGACCCTCAACTTTATGGTCAACTAATATTCGATAAAGGAGGAAAGACTATACACTGGAAGAAAGACAGTCTCTTCAATTAATGGTGCTGGGAAAATTGGACATCCACATGCAGAAGAATGAAACTAGACCACTCTCTTGCACCAGACACAAAGATAAACTCAAAATGGATGAAAGATCTAAATGTGAGACAAGATTCCATCAAAATCCTAGAGAAGAACACAGGCAACACCCTTTTTGAACTCGGCCACAGTAACTTCTTGCAAGATACATCCACGAAGGCAAAAGAAACAAAAGCAAAAATGAACTATGGGGACTTCATCAAGATAAGAAGCTTTTGCACAGCAAAGGATACAGTCAACAAAACTCAAAGACAACCTACAGAATGGGAGAAGATATTTGCAAATGACGTATCAGATAAAGGACTAGTTTCCAAGATCTATAAAGAACTATTCAACTCAACAGCAAAGAAACAAACAATCCAATCATGAAATGGGCAAAGGACATGAACAGAAATCTCACAGAGGAAGATATAGACATGGCCAACATGCACATGAGAAAATGCTTTGTGTGACTTGCCATCAGGGAAATGCAAATCAAAACCACAATGAGATACCACCTCACACCAGTGAGAATGGGGAAAATTAACAAGGCAGGAAAACACAAATGTTGGAGAGGATGCGGAGAAAAGGGAACCAACTTACACTGTTGGTGGGAATGTGAACTGGTGCAGCCACTCTGGAAAACTGTGTGGAAGTTCCTCAAAGAGTTAAAAATAGACCTCCCCTACGACCCAGCAATTGCACTGTTGGGGATTTACCCCAAAGATACAGATGCAATGAAACGCCGGGACACCTGCACCCCGATGTTTCTAGCAGCAATGTCCACAATACCCAAACTGTGGAAGGAGCCTCGGTGTCCATCGAAAAATGAACGGATAAAGAAGAAGTGGTTTATGTATACAATGTAATATTACTCAGCCATTAGAAATGTAAGGTACCCACCATTTGCTTCAACATTGATGGAACTGGAGGGTATTTGCTGAGTGAAGTAAGTCAATCGGAGAAAGACAAACATTATATGCTCTCATTCATTTGGGGAATATAAATGATATTGAAAGGGAATAGAAGGGACGGGAGAAGAAATGGGTGGGAAATATCAGAAAGGGAGATAGAACATGAAGACTCCTAACTCTGGGAAACGAACTAGGGGTGGAGAAAGGGGAGGAGGCTGGGGGGTGGGGGTGAATGGGTGACAGGGACTGAGGGGGGCACTTGACCTGATGAGCACTGGGTGTTATTCTGTATGTTGGCAAATTGAACACCAATAAAAAATAAATTTATTATTAAAGAAACAAAAACGAAAACAAAAAAATAAAATCTGTTTCTTCTAATACTGTAGGAACTAATTATAGCAAAGGAGAAAAAAAACCCACAGTTCTGATAGTCAGGAGTTACGTGATCCTGATCCATTACTTTACATTGTCAAATACTTAGTTTTCTTATTATCAAGTAGAAATAAAAGTGCATATGTCATAAAACTTCTGAGAGTATGTTTTTGTGATTATGTATAAGCATGACCCACAGGTATGATACATTTCTGTAACATGATACATTTCTTCAGCAAATGATAGCTTCCCTCTGCAATTGGAAGAAGAATATTATATGTCATGATCTATTTTGCTACTAGAGTAACCACATTTATGATATATAATATTTGACAAAATAAAAGGATATATTAAAGTATGTAACAGAGTGTAGATCAGGTATTTTCAATGATCCTATAAAGTTACGTAGGATAAAGTTTCAAAACCAAGGACAATAAATAAAAAACACCCTCATAATTTCAATATCAATGCAAGTAGCAAGCTTAGATTTCTTTGTATATGACTGGTCACACAACTGTTTGATTAGAAAAATATTCATCTCCAGTTGCATATAAATAGCCTAGAAATTTATATTAAAGAATATTTTAAAGGAAAATTACGGAATTGAGAATGGTGCACCAGTGTCCTCATTTTCCAGGGGGAACTCTTCCTCCTCCCCACCAAAATGAAAATATCTTTGTCTTGTGTTCCAGGGGTTTGAGGCATAGTAGTATTTTCTTTATTCTTGCCCTAAGAGTCTTAAGATGTGGCACTTAAAACCTCTCATCTATGCAAAAAGACCTCTAACATTATCTCACAAACAAGACAAAAAAGTTTTAAGGGTATTAGTGGTATTTTCACAGAATGATCTATCAGCTCAATGAATAGAATATCTCAAGATTAATTGCAGATATAGCTTTTGACTTCTGAAATAAAGCATAATACAGGAAGTTCATGACATTTTTTAAGGTATTCTAACATCTTGAAAAGATATAGAGATGGTACCATATTTAAAAAAAAAAAAAAAGGTTTTGGATCTGCTACATACTACGAACAGAGGAGACCAAATAGGCTCACCTGCAAACCCAGGCTATTTCTTATGGAAAAAGAAAAAAAAAAAAAGATTAATAAGGGAGAAACAAGGCCCAGAGGGTGGAGTCAAGACCTGAAGAGAGTATTTCTCTGGTAGAAGGAGTAAGTCCTAACCAAGGAATGGACAACACATGTTCAGCTGAATTTCAATGCCGGACACCAATGACTGGTATTTGCCTGACATCGCATAGCCCAGTGCCTCTTTAATGGAAGTATCTAATAGAATTTTCCTATGACTAACTCACCATTGTGTGGTGGGTGTATGAAAGATAGATTTACATATTCTTTAGTTTCTCTAGAGCACAAGTCTTAGATTGACGTAAACCATACAATGTAGAAGATCCACACTTGGACTTGATTTAGATGTGACCTCCCAAAATAAGGAGAAGATGATATACTAAGAGTAGACTTTGTAGGTCATGGAGGGGGTAAAAATATAAAGAACTTGTGACTGGCCAGTAGGCTATGTCAGATTAAAAATAACTACAATTTTTCTAACATTCTTCCCATTGGAATGTTCATCTAATTCTACCCCTTTTCCATCTGCACTGCTCTGTGCCTTATTTTACTGTTGAGTGTGGAAGAAGTGATATTATGACAATTTCTAGCTTAGTTTTCAGTAAAAATGCTAACTTCTGCATTCATTTTTTTGTGTTTTGTGTTTTGTTTTGTTTTTTTGAGCCCTCATTTACCATGTAAGAATCCTAAGTGCCCATCTGGAGAGGCTGCACTAAGAGACTTGGAGACTCCATGGAGAGGGAGAAAGGTCTAGACATTCTCATCCTTCTAACCAGTCTGCCAAAATGTATGTGAGTGGAGCCATCGTGAACACCCCAAGCCAGCTTGGCTTTCAGATGAACATCACCAATTTACACCAATCAACACCAAATATAGGTGAAAAATTGTCCAGCCTCACCTCACCTGGAATAAAGCCCTACCCTATTTATTGACCCACAACACTGTGATATGTAATCAAATGTTTGTTGTTTTAAGACACTAAATTTTGAGGAAGTTTGCTCTGCAATAATATTTAATAATATAACTGCTAAATATTTTAAGAAAATACAGCACCAAGTATATTAAGTATAGTACTTAAGTAAATACATAAGGATACTTAGTATACTTAGTATACTAAGATACTTAAGGATACTATAGTATCATTATATAGGCACTCAATAAATGTTTTTGGATTAATGTCATTTAACTTTTATCTCATTATCTTTAATTTACTTGAAGAATTTGAAGCTCTGAGACAGCAAACTATAGCCTTTTTGCCACAGTGGTCTGCAAAAACTGAGGCATTTGCTATATTATCTTTTACATAAAAAGTTTGCTGACACTCAAGTCTGAGAGATTAATTGGACCAGGACTGCAAGTTCCTAAAGCTTAACCTCACTATTCAGAAAACACAGTCACTGCAATATTCCTTAGTGGCAATATGACTTAATTTTAAGCCTTTGAAAGAGAGGATTAAAAGAGTAAGAATATGTTATAAAGCTAAAAAAAAATAAAGTATCCAGAAAGGTCACTGTAGTTGAATTCATTACAACTTTAAAAACAAAAACATTCTTTATGGGTATAAAAATTTTTTCTTATAGATTTTATGGCTTTGTAAAAAGTTACAAGTCATCTATATTGCAGTGTCATGGGAATTACAATAATGTGAGCATTTAAAAGCCCAAACCATGGTATATGGACTTAAGTATTTTAGATCAAATTATACAAAATGTGCAATTTTCTAGTTACTATATAAAATGTATTAAAACTAAAACATATGGCACTTAAATGCTCTCTTCTACAGCTCATTATTTATATCCTAATAATTAGCACTATTACTTTGAATTATATCCCAATTCTCCCCTGTTCTGTCCTAAGATGCTAAACCAAATGTCCCACCTCTAACAGCCAAAATAGATCACACTGTATAAATTACTCCTTATAAACTGCTTCTGTGGTTGGTTATATTGGCAATTTAGAATCTTGCCTCACCCTATCAGGGCTATCCCCACTGATGTGTGTGTGAACACATCTGTGTTGTGGGATTGTATTACAGATAAATTAATTCTATTTGTCTGTTCTTTCTCTATATATCTAAACACACACACACACACATACATCTATTTTAAGAATAGCAGATAATCCTCCATCATATAGACGGGACTCATCCAATTAGTTGAAGGCCTTAAGAGTGCAAACTGAGGTTTCCTACAGAAGAAAGGAATTCTGCTTTAAGACTAACATAGGAATCCTGCCTGAATCTCCAGTCTTCTGCCTTGCTCTTGTAAATTTCGGACAGTCATGTGAGTCAACTCCTCAAAACAAATCTCTGTCATATATATATGTATAAATAATTATTATGATTTTTAAAGTTCTGTAATAATTACATATATATATATATATATAATTATGAGGATTAATCACATCTACAAAATACCTTCACAGCAATATCTAGATTAGCATCTGACCAAACTAGGCAGCATGTCCTAGCCATGTTGACACATAAAATCAACCATGATGAGAATTAAGATAAATTTTATTTTTCAAACTCTTTAAGAAGATGTGCCAGATATAATCCTATGGAGAGTGAAACTCCTGTATTTTGTACCTCACAGCTGTATCATGACTAACTTTATGCCCTTATCATCTACATTCTACAGTGATACCAACTCTTTGATAGTAACTGCTTAATATTATCATTTTTCTATCTCCAGTGCATAACATAAGGCCAGACACTACTTAATCCACAAATATCCATTAAAAGAATGACACAATTTTTAAGACATGGTATGTTGATACTGAAAATATATTAGTTTTTTTTTGTTTTTTTTAATGCATGGAATCATAAAATAACAAAATTAGAATTTAAAGATAAAAATGTTTTGAACTATTAATATTAAGCATAATTTCCAACAGGAATATTCATAATATTCAATTTTGAAATTTCCAAAATTTAAGAGCCACCCTGCATATGTGTAAGACATGTTACTAATTACTAGTATTGCTTACTATGAGCGTCTTCTAGCTGTCATTTACACAGCAGTGGCAGATTCTACTACATCAGTACAAACAGATGGTAATTATAAAATGGGTGAAGCAGACTGTTACTACACCACCATGTAAATTACACATATCTGTTATCTCATGAAATTATCTAGTGAGTCCAATGAATTGTATCTACATTTGCAATTAGATTCCTGAATTAACATTTTAGAACAAAAAGGGTCATACAGTTAGAAATACTTGATTACTAAGACATTATCTCATTTCCGTGGTGCCAGATAAAAATATTTACCATAAGCAAGCTGATAAGAAAAATCTAGACAAACGTCAAAGTCAAAAAGAGAGTAACCGCGAATTTTCTACTCCTATAAGCCAGAATGAAAAATGATCAGTTTGTCATTGTGTGGAAGTATACATGTATGATTCTTACACCAACTTGTTATATAATGGTTCAATTCATAAAATCAGGTTATTTACAATTTTGTCTTATCTCTTAGGGAAAAACATGCATATATTTTAAAAATATCACTAGATTTTATTCTATATCATTTATATATGTTAAAAATCAGATGAGTAAGTTAAATTCCTTTGAATTTTGTGTTCATTTACCCTCTTTATTACTATATATAAAGTGATATAAAAACATTTTTGTGTTATGTTTATGAGACATATAATTTCAAAATCAAATCTTTATATATCTTGTGATTTTTTTTTTCATTTGGACATACTCAGCATGAATTCACTTTCAGAAATTTAAACTTACAAAAGTGGAACATATACAAATATGTGTGACTTGGATATACGAAAGCATATGGATTAGCAATGCATTTGTATTATACCAAAGTTTTATAGTTCTTTATGTTACATTCACTGTTAATCTTTTAATAGCTCTGTTCTTTTTCTGTAATGTTATTAGTGAGTAAGAAATAAACAATGGGCGGGGTATAATTTAGTGGAACATATGTCTGTTTATTGATACAAGTGAGACAGTTTCAAACCACTAGGATCAGCCCCTATTCCTATTTCTATGCACAATTGTATATTACCACATTTAGCTACATATTAAGAGCTAGAACATTTAATTTTTGCTTTTTAGGTATACTTTTTTAATGCATGAGGTTTTTTTAAAGTTCCATAATAATTACATTGTGTTTTTATGTTAAGTATTCCCCAAAATCTAGCAATAAGTTTAATACAGGAAAAGAACAAATATTTTCGTGAATAAATACCTTTTAAATTAAATTCAGGCAAACTGGGCAGCCCAGGTGGCTCAGTGGCTTAGCACCGCCATCAGCCCAGGGTGTGATCCTGGAGAGCTAGGATCGAATCCAACATCGGGCTCCCTGCATGAAGCCTGCTTCTCCCTCTGCCTGTGTCTCTGCGTCTGTCTCTCTCTCTCTGTGTCTCTCATGAATAAACAAAATCTTTAAAAAATAACTAAAAATAAAATAGCACAATTATTAGTTTCAAAGCTCTATGGAGCATGAGGGATTTGATCAAAGTACTAAGCTTCTCATCTCATATAGGGATATCCATTTGAAGTGAAGGGGTCAGGAAACTAAAGCAATGTAATTACCTATAGTTAAGGAGAACATTTAGTTACATCAACAATTCTTACCAGTTTCTAAAGGTAAATTTCTCTATTATTTTGTATCATCTACATATTTATATAACAATAAAGCTAAAACTCTTTCTTATTGAATAGTTTAGTGAGAAAAGTCAGGGCTAAAAGGTAGCTTCAACAAGAAGAATACCAAGCCTGATTGGCTGAGAAAGGAAGCAACCATAATTTAGGATCTGGAAATAATCATGGTTACAAACAGGAAATATATAGATTCTTAAAAAGTATCATCAGGGGCATTGGCTGGCTCCATTAGCTAAGCTTACAACTCTTGATTTCAGCTCCAGTCATGATCTCAGCATTGTGGGATTGAGCCCCATGTCAGGATCCTCACTGGACATGGAGCCTGCTTGGGACACTCTCTCTCTCTCTCAAAAATAAAGTGCCGATCAGACAATATAAAGAAAAATTAGGAATCTAAAAAAGAAAAAGAATCAGGTTCATTTTAGCAATATCAGGAATCAGACAAATCTAGTCACTCAGTTAGAGCATTATCATTCAGGCATATAGATTGGAAATCAAATTCAAATCACCCTACAGGGGAGATGAACTGAAGATCCTAAATACCTAAATGGTTCTGCCATGGTCCTCTCCTTCATTTGTTAATAGCTTTTAGAATAATCTCTGGATACTCAGACCATTTGTTTTCCATAAGAGTCACTTTCTATGAGCACTACAATTGCACCTAATGCCCATAAGAAAATGACCTTCTATACGCTCTTCCTCTCTTCCTCTCAATATTTTGATAACATTTTGGGCTTTCAGATAAGAGAAAAAATAAAATTGAATAAAGTAGAGGGTTCAAGGGTTTTACTCTGACTAAGCTATAATAATAATAATAATAATAATAATAATAATAATAATAATAACCTCATCTTCCTTGGAACACTACTAGATTATATTCTCCAGACCACTTGTGTCTATGGGAAGTCATGTGCCTGGTTTTCACCTGGGGGATAAGAGTAGAAATGATATATGCTCCCTCCATCTGGAAGTGGTTAACAGTGTATGTCTTCTGCATGGATACTGTGCCTTCTTGCTCTCAATCAGGTGATGCAGATGTCACAGCTTCAAAATCCCAACACTTGAGCACTAAGGTTGATGGAATTGTTTTGCCCATGAAATATAGCTTGGAAAGAAGATCCTCACTTCCTTTCTCACTTGTCCCGCCTAGAATGTGATTTAAGGGAAAAAAATAAACTTCATTCTGTAAAAGCCCTTGAGCTTTTCTATTTGATTGTTACTACATTTACCCCTAATAATAATATGATAAATCAAATGAAGGTGTTGCCAAACAAACGCACCCAAAATACATGTCATTCACTTAGTCGTTTTTTAACATTTGGAGAGGAGGCTGACGTCCGAAGCTAGAAAGATGTGTGGTACTGCGGAAGCTCACAGATAACTGCCTTCCAACACACTTACTTGTTGTGCTGCTAGCAATGCTTCTTCAAGCTGGTGAGAAAGTCTGAGATAGCCTCCTGGATGGATAATGAGGCATATTTAGCTATTGTTCCAGTTGACAGAGAGTTAATCACAAGATACATAATTCAAGTTTTTCTCTTATTTCAGTAAACCAGGTTACCCCTAGAAAGTTCTGTGAAAACACTTGAGGCAATTTAGACTCAGTGAACCTACCTAGATCAGCAATATCTGCCCTATCAAGCCATAGCACTGTAAGAATTAATACATAATCCTTGCTTTAAGTCGGTGTATTTTAAGATGATTTGCCATGAAGCAAGACCGAACTAGCACAAAACTGGATATGAAGAAGGAGTTCTGCTTTACAAGGATTTAAAACACTTGGCATTGGCCAAACCACACTGAGGCTAGAAATGTGGCAAGGAAACAGCAAAGGTTGGGAAAATGATGCAGTGATGCTGAAAATTTTAATGATGATGGAAAAACAGTGAAAAACATATTTGGAGAAACTACAACTATTAGAGTAGTGGGAAAAAAAACAATAAGCAAATTGTTGTTTGCAGTAGTACGAGAAATAGAAAAATATTTAACATAGTTGAGCACTGACTGCTGTAATCATGCAAGATGTTGTAAATGTCAGTTGGATGGCCCTAGTCATCTGTGATAAGGGGAGAGGGAGATGATCTCACGAAGAAATTGTTAGGTTTGAAAGTAGGATTTAGAGGGAACAGAGAAGAACCAGGTATTGCTGAATAATCATCTCTAGTCTTCTCTGTTGATAAAAATCACAAACTGAAATGAGTTCTGGCAATAAAAATCAAATCAGGTTTAGCTCTAAGAATCCTCATCAAGACCTGTGAAAGATTTAAAGAAGTACCTAGTAGACATTCATAGCATGACTCAAAGCGCTTCTAAGAATTTCAAGGATATTGTCAGCAGCCTGCCATACAGATCTAAGTTGAAAGATATATGACAGATGTGGCTTTTGGCATATAGAATAGACCCACATCAGATGTGTAAGAAACCCATAAATTTTATTTTATTTTAAATTTTATTTATTTATTTGTGAAAGACACACACACACACAGAGGCACAGACAGGTAGAGGGAGAAGCAGACTTCATGCAGAAAGCCCAATGCGGGATTCTATCCCCGGACCCCGGGACCATGCCCTGAGCCAAAGGCAGATGCTCAATCTCTGAACCACCCAGGCATCCCAGAAACCCTTAAATTTTAAATGACTTTGTACTAGCAGGAGTACTGCCTGCTTAGAGCAAAAAGGAGAAGACAAGTAAAAATTAAAAACAAAAACAAACAAAAACACTGGGCTTTCAACTTTCTGTTGTTGAGAACCAGACAGAGAAATCAAATATGGACAGTTTCTTATAAAAAATGATTTTTTTCTTAGTGGAAAAAAACCTGGGTCAAATAAAATTTAAGCAAGTATAATACATAATGATACACTTGGGATCTGCTCTCATGGAACAAAACTAGGTCCTCATCAAGGAGTATTTATATTTCAAAAGGAGGAAAACCCGGCAACAGTTGCTTGCCTAAGATTCAGAATTATCATGGATTGGTGATTCTCATGTTCTTTCAAACCTTTTTGAAGGGCAGAATCAAGATATGTCCTCAGAGGTATATGTGACAGGAAGAGAATTGGATGACATAGAGAATGAAATATAGAGTTTATCTTGACTCCTAAGCATGATTCATTTAAGTAATGCCTTTAATTGGCCTCAAAATATTCAAAATGCTGATCCATCATTGGATGAATCATTACAAGTTATTTTGTAATATTATTGCTTATTAAGTATATTGTCATTTAAATAAGAGCAAAAGACCTGTACAAACGCTGGAGTAGCTGCTCGAAGTTACTGCAAAATCAAGTGAACTTTATTGTTGACTCTTCAAATTGATCTGAATGCTGTATTACCTAACTGTGGTTATTGCATCAAGAAGAATGCATAAATATTATATTTAAAGCATGCGATGTTGCATTTTCCTTTGAAACTAGCAATGATTGGGAACCCTGGGTGGCGCAGCGGTTTGGTGCCTGCCTTTGGCCCAGGGCGTGATCCTGGAGACCCGGGATCGAATCCCACGTCGGGCTCCCTGTGCATGGAGCCTGCTTCTCCCTCTGCCTGTGTCTCTGCCTCTCTCTCTATCTGTGTGTGACTATCATAAAAAATAAAAAAAATAAAAAAAAAGAAACAAGCAATGATAACTTTAGTTCTAAATTCATAACGTATTTAGATATGTAAGTGTATCTGAACTGAAAGTGTTATTTTAGAAGTGCTTCATTGCAATTTACAAATGTGTTTGACTTTCTTTTGTAAGTAGTAAATTTCTTTTGGAATATGGAGCTTTTCAGACAAAGTAAAACTTGCTAATAGTAATGTTCTTCAAGCAGTAAATACCCTAGGGACTTCCTTAGTGGAAAAGGCTGCTGAAAAAAAATGTATTGACTTGCAAGAGAACTTGGTAATTAACCTCCTGGCAGTTTTCTCCAGGCTATTCTGTTAGTCTCAGCACAACAATGGTAACTTAATTCTACAAACAGAAATTAAATAGGCTTTGGATCAAGATCCTTTGAAATAATAAACTTAATATTCCACTTTTACTAAATGTACCTATTAGAACAGACATGAAATGAGGTTTCATTCTCTGCCCTTATATCTTATAGTAGATTTGATGGCTGAAAAAATCAGAGGAAAAAACTGTTTCCTCTTACATACTGAAAGTAGTTATAAGAATAAGAATTATTGAAAGGAAGACATAAATGATTTTGTGGGTTCCCATTAATATTTAATATACTACAAATACCTTAGTATCTATTTCATAATATTAACTTGAAAATCAGATTACAGAAAATCAGAAAATCAGATTACAGATTATATAGTGATATAGTATGAGCTAAAATTATAAAACACATACTATAGATAGTATTCAGAGTGTTAATTAAGACATTATTTTGAGAAAGGTATTGCACTAAGAATAAAAATTATCAACATTAGTCTTCAAATTAATCCTGTGGGGTAAAATCACTATTATTATTCCAATTATGCAAATAAAATGAAGCACAGAGCATTTGAGTAAACTTCCCAGCAGGACAGGTTAGGTAGAGAAAGACTGTGAGTGAAATTCAGGCAGACTAACTCCAGAACCTATCTACTATCTGCTGTAGACCAATGGCTGTTTATGCTTGAGAAGCTGTAGAGCATTATAGTTCTTTGGAAGACTTTCTTATTTCTGGCACTGAGAGATTTTCCAGATTCAATTTATACATTCCCTGACCCAGTCCTAGAATAAGTCACATCTCTAAAAAGCCCCAATTCCTTTTACTGGAGAAGAAATTAGAAACTAAAATAAAGGTATTAGATGTGCTTAGCTTATTGATACTGGGATGTTTTTGCATCTAGGGCTTCTCATATGAAAGAGCAAGCAAGGGAATATGTACATGATAACCTGTGGGCATACACATATCTATAAATATTTCTATATAGTGACAATTTATACTTATATTAAAGTAACCAAGAGTTCTTATAATTCTTGTAACTGTTCTTATAACTGTTTCCAACTCTTCATTAAAAAAGGGATCACTCCACTTTCCTCAACTTGCTTATCTGTAAATTGTTCCAACAGCCCAAAATTTGGAAACTGCTGTACATAAAGTCAACTGTTCAATTTCAGTATTGATGTATAACAGTGCCAGGATTGTTAACATGTAAGAAGCTTTATAAACTATAATAGGTTTTTCTTTATTTGTATGTTTGTTTTTTAATCGTACAAACTCCATACTTTTCCAGAGTTACTTAGGTCATTATTTTTCCCCCAGCCACATCAGGGTGATAGCGTCAGACCTTTTTAATGCAATTAGATTGTGTTGTCACATGTGGCATAATATTCTGGGATCCCAGTATCTCCAGGATAATTTTATTTGTATACATTAAGATCTACTCTTTATGCCTTAAAACCCTCTAGATTTTGATAAGTACATTTTCCTATGTATCCAAGTTTTCTGTATCATCTAGAATAGTTTCATCACTCTAAAATATTCCATGTCTCACCAATTTATCTCCCCTTTCTTTCATGAAAAATACCGATCTTTGTAATATCTGTGTTGTCTTTCCAGAATGTCTTATAATTGGACATACTACGTGCAGTCTTTTTAGATGTTCTGTTTGCAATTAACAATATGTATTTAATACATATGTTTGTGTATATGTATGTGTAGCTTGATTATTTCTTCTTATTACTAAATAGTACTTCATTGTATGAAGCAGCCAGACTGAAGGTTAATGCTTCAACATATGAATTTTGGGGAGACACAAGCATTCGATCCATAATATTCTGCCCCTGGTGCCCTGAAACTCACACAAAATACATTAATTCCATCTCAATAGCCCTCGAAGTCTTAACTCCTTAACTCCTTCTAGCATCAACTCTCAGGTCCAAAGTTCAAATCTCACCTAAAAATCACCTAAATCTCATATGAGTGAGATCTGGGGTACAATTCATCATGAGGCAGCATTCCTTTCCAGCTGTGAACTTGTAAAACCAAAGTTATGTGCTTTTAAAATACAATGATGGGGCAGGCATAGGCTAGGTATTATCTTTCCAAATGGGAGAAATTGGGAGATGAAAGAGATGAAGGGTTTCAAGCAAGTCTAGAATCTAGCAAGGCAAATTCTATTAGCTCTTAAGTCTTAAAAACCATCTTCTAGGCTTGATGTCTCACCTTCCATACCCACTGGAGGCTGGAGGTGCTAACCCAGGAGCTATTGTTTCAGATAAACTTATCTTAGCTGTGACTCTCTGGATTCATCTGTGTCTCTAGATTTTGTGGTAGTGGTTGGCCCTGAGACCTCACTTTTCTGATGGGTTCAAGGAAAATCACTAATTTTCAGTTTGTTCAACATCTTTTTCCTTCTTATCTCTCTCTTCCTTATCTCTCTATTGTCTACCTATCTATCTCTATCTCAATTTCTGTATCTATCAATTTATCGCTTGCAACCCTGAATATTTAAGACTATGATGATATAATGACCAGGTACCAAGATATATTACAGCTTACAAAGCTTCACTCCTCCCATTTTGGAGCAGAATAGTTTTTATTTTCTGAAAAAGAAGACTTCATTTCCATTAACAAAGTTTAAAATTTTTACCACCAACCCTCCAAATCCAGCACTGGTGGACTACTATGAAATGTTTGAGATATTCCATATGAAAAAAAAAGAAATTAGAAAGAACATTGAGTCGCCAATGAAATAACATAAGGAAATGACCAATGAATGTCAAGAACTCCAGATAAAAATATAATAGGAAAAGAGATTTTAAGAAAATCATCTGCCTATCTCATTTGACCTCTCATTCTAAGTCATTCAAAATATTCAATCATTTTCTTTAAAATGCTTTACAGTGTATGATGACAACTGACAAATCTACCAACTATTTATATATTTTAATTTGTTTCAAAATCTTACAATGCAGTAAAATTAGATGATGAAACATAATCCAGGGCACCTGGTTGCCTCAGCAGTTGAGCAACCACCTTTGTCTCAGGGCGTGATCCCGTGGTCCTGGGATGAAGTCCAACATCAGTCTCCCTGCAGGGAGCCTTCTTCTGCCTCTGTCTGTGCCTCTGCCTCTCTCTCTCTCTCTCTCATAAATAAATAAATAAAATCTTTAAAAAACGTAATTCAGAACTCTTTATATACTGTGCATAGTTATAGGAACACAATTACTCTACAGTTATTTCAGTATTAAACATTAGGTGATTCTGTAAATGGAGAAGGAAAATTTTCTAGTTTCTTCTAAAATTTTGGGACAAATAACTTGGCAAAAGTGAAGGAAAGCCAGGAAAAAAAAGATGTGGTTTATTGTGTGTGTGTGTGTGTTTTGTGTGTTTTTTCTTTTTTTTTTAGATTTTATTTATTTATTTATTTGAGAGAGAGAGAGAGCACACACGAGAGGTGGGGAGGGGCAGAGGGAGAGGGATGAGCAGACTTCCCACTGAGCAGGAAGCTGATTGAGAGCCCCCAGGACCTCAGGATCATGACCTGAGTCAAAGGCTTAACAGACTGAGTCACCCAGGCACCCTGATAAGATTGTTTACATAGAATTTTGGAAAGTGGATAAATTTATGAGATCAATAAGAATACATGTCCCTCTGAGTCTTTCATCTGTTCCCTGTTTCTTCCATGAGATATATGAAGGCATAATTTATTCCAAATGAGTGACAGTGTTTGTGTAAAGTTCTGGTTTGGGTGACAGGAAGATAGCATCGGAGCTCTTATCTAATTTTATAAGTCTTTAAGAAACATTGTTTTCCTAATATTAATCAGATATTCAAATTACAAATTATCCCACATACTACTTTAAAAAATACAGTTCAAATATTTGAATAAAGTATTTACTTAAACTCAATTTGGATTTCATGTGGATTTTAAGGAGTTAGATACAGCTAAAATATACAGAAGCTCTTCCTGGAATATCTAGTAAAGTATAAAAAACAATCCACTTGAGATTGAAAAATCACCCAGGATTAAATGAGATTGGAGTTGAAAAAAACTCTTTCTTTGCTTCTTTTCCACTTTAATACTGTTTCTGTTCCTATGTTCCTTTTTATAAATATATGTGAAAATTGTATATAACAATAACAGTAGGAAATTGGCATCTCAGAATAATAAGACAAAAGTATTATAGTTGCACTGTGTTATTTTTTCAATCCTTTCAGAAGAGTTCCGTTTTCAGTCATAACTGGAACATAAGTATGTTTGAATGGAAGTATTATCCTCCTTTTCCATGCTTCTTTCATTCTCCCATGACTTGACATTCATCTTTGAATACTACAGAGTCAAAGTATACCACATTAAAGATGACATTTTGCACCGTCATACTTTTCCACAGGTCTGAGTCAAAAATGAATTTATTTTCTTTCTTTCTTTCTTTCTTTCTTTCTTTCTTTCTTTCTTTCTTTCTTTCTTTCTTTCTTTCTTTCTTCTTTCTTTTGGATGGCATCAATATAGGTTTTCCAAGTCTACATATATAGCATATTTACACATGGGCTATGCAATTTCATTTATATTCTTATTGAGTTCAGAAAGAAAATGCCAGGTATGCACCAAAATGTATTTAGAGCTCTCTATTTTTCTGTCAGCACAAAGATTTATGAGCATATCTCCTCACAAATATGCACATGCATAACTCCATGCAGGGCAATAAGTTAGGTATTAGAAATGCTTAAAGCAGCCTTTGTGTGATATGATTTTCCCCTATAGTATTCTATCATTTTCCTACATGCAAGATATCCAAAAACAAAAGAAGTGATTTTCACAGAGGGATACTGAGTGTAAAACTTATATACTTCAACTTCTCCCATAAATTCTTTGCAATCAGGTTTCAATCTGTATTTTAACAGACAATATCTAGCTACCATTTACTTAATGCAAATCATCATATTAAGGATTTGAGCTTGGCACCAGTAGAATATTAATAAGACCCTTATATTGTTTTAAGGATCATTTAGTCCAATTGAAACCAGATATATTAACTATTTCATTGATTATAAGAAAATATAATTTAAATAATTTATATTTAAATGGTACTTGATGGAAATTTTTAAAAAAAATAATTAATTTTAGCAGAGGAATATCAAACATGGCACTAAGTAAGTGAATCTTATCCTGGAACTTGAAAAAGAGAAGGAGGAAAGCAGACCAAAGAGAAAATCAAAGAAATAGTGGCATTAAGCTGTGCTATTGTGTATTCTGATTATAAAAGTAGCTTGGACTGTGAACAGTGGCTACTTGTGAGATGCATGAGGAATTATGCTGTATCAGTGAATAGATAAATAAAAGACTTGTGGCAGTCAGCATCAAATGCATTTATTTAATGTGAATGGAAATCTATTCTGGGTTCATCCCATTACAAATCTCCAAAGCAGTAAAAGGGCACCAAAAAATAAGTACATACACCACATGGAGCTAAAATATTAAATTCACATCTCTCTCTCTCTCTCTTTCTCTCTCTCTCTCATACACACACACACACACAGAGCATATGCGCACACACAAAAACACATAGGTGCCTTTTTCTTAAGTGTCTGTCATTTACCAACCACTCAGTTAAGTTATATGCATTCATTATCTCTTGGAATCCTCACTAGAAGTCTAGGTGGTTGGGATGCCTGGGTGGCCCAGTGATTGGGAGTCTGCTTCTGGCTCACGGCATGATCCCAGGGTCCTGGGATTGAGTCCTGCATCAGGCTCCCCACAAGGGGGCTCTTCTTCTGCCAATGTCTCTGCCTTTCTCATGAATAAATAAATAAAACCTTAAAAAATAGAAGTCTGGATGGTCAGTATTTATATTTACATTTTGTTTTCAAGTTAGTTCAGATTCAGGAAGCTTATATAACTTGCTAAAACTGTATTAGTGGATAGAATCAAGATTTATTCCTATATGAGTCCAGAGCTATACTATCCATTGTATTAAATTTAGAACAAGATTTTTCCTAGAATTTAAAACCAAACAATAGCTCAAAAGCTTGATTAAGTATACTGTTTCCCCCACCACTCTGTTTTATAAGTGCTAAGATCATGGCCTCTGGAATTAAAATGCCTCTGAATCGACATTCTCCTGGCTATTTGGACTTAGAAAATAATTCTTATGATCTCTGATGCAATTTATTCATAAATAGAATGGAGGAAATAACCATTTTCATGTTATTCTGAGAGTTATATAAGATGTTAACATGCTTAAACTATTTCTTCATGTATAGTTGATATTCAACAAATGCCAGATACTTTATTATTATAATTGTTTATCATTATTATTATGTATTAGTGTGAATCTAAATACTGTGTTATACCTCTTGATCAGGTGACTTTTTTGTAAATATAATTAGGCTGATATAATAAAATAACAAAATGATACTAAAAAGAAAAACAGGATGTGGAAAGTTGGTTCTGAAGAATTGTTGATAATAATAAAACATAGAGATACAGACACCACAAATAGACCTCCACAAAGATTTGCTCCAATCTAAATTTTGAGGGAATGACCAAATCTCTTTCTTAGAAGAGGAACATCAATACTTACAGCATCCACACCTACAAATTCACAAATTCCACCCAGTCTTCCATCTTCCGTCTACCTCCAGTTTCATTCATCCTTGCAAAAATATTTTTCTCAAGCATCACTGGGACGATATTATATCTTTTACAGAATTATAATACTTCAAAACTCAGGTTGTGTCTTTCATGTATTTCCTTACTCAACATTGTGTCCACTGGATATCAGCTGCCTAAGGCTGTGATACGTATTAGAGCAAAGAAGTGCTGGCCAAAGATTTTAAAGGAATATCTAGGAAATGAGATGTTCATAGGGGACTTTTAGAAGAGCTCTGAAATATGACAGGAGACCTAAAGTCTATGCAAATGCAAAGCTGTGTTCAGACCCCAAAAGATGGAAGAAAGCCCAAACTCTCACTTTTTGATGACCCTTGAGGTGACCTGTGAGCAGGAATTGGACGGATAAGGTAAAACTGTAAACTACATGAGCACTAAAGTCATATCCAAACATAGACACAGTCCTTCCGGCAATAGGCAGAGGACTTATGGTTCAAGACTTAAAAAACAAACAAAATCTAGCAAATCATTAGCAGCACAATAGGCAGAGGACTTATGGTTCAAGACTTAAAAAACAAACAAAATCTAGCAAATCATTAGCAGCACTGGAAGCTAACTGAGCAGATTTATCAGTGGCCAGACATGGCAATAAATACAGACTTTAAAGAATTAGTAACTGAAAGGCAAAACTGTGGAGACAATAAATAAAAAGGTCAGTAGTTACTAGAGGTGGGAAAGTGAAGACAGATGAACAGGGGTTTCTTTAGGAGAAAAGTAGCATATTAGATAATAGACCAGAGTGACATGAAAAGGAAAGTAAGATATTGGGGGCCAAGATAGACAAATATAAATTTTAGGAAACCAGGTTTTAGATGGTCTGACAGGGGGTATTAGAAATGAACTAGATATTTTGTTATTATATCGAACAAGTGATTGAGGCACAAAAAAAATTTAACAAGAAAAGAAGGATAAGACATTGGAAGATTATTTGATGAACCCTATATATGGGCCAGAAAGTGAATGACTGAACAGGAAGGGGTATATTAACTCAAATCTAGCACTGGTAGGCTTACTAAATACAGAAAATGAGAAGGATCTACTTACGCTGTAGGTTGAACTATCACAAATTTGGTTAAAGCTCTAGAAAGGAATAAGTAATAGCAAGTGAAAATGAATGCTACAGGCATATCTTATTTTGGAAGAAATAGATGAAACCAAAATAACTAAAACTAAGTGGTTGTGACATTTGAGATTTGGGGAATGAAATGGGCACTGTGATAAACCATATGCATGGATTTAGTCCTTTCCAAGAATCTATAATCTGAAATTCAGAAATATTGACATAAGCTTCAGTTCAAAAGTGTCCTGAGGATAACCACTCACTATTCTCCTCCTCCTTCTGTTCCTCCTCCTTCTTTTTCTCCTTTTCTTCTTCCTCCTTCTTCTTCTCCTCCTGATCTTGTTCCTCCTCCTTCTACTTCTTTTTCTAACAGTTAGAAAAATAAATAATAGAATTGTGAGAAAGGAGAAAGCTTCCTTAAGAGAGAAAAATTTTTATGTTTAAGAGATTTCACAACAAAGGCAGTGGAGGAAGCCAATGTAGCCAAATATCAGAGGCCTGCTCATAAAAGATTGTGGATTGGAGATCACTAGTGAATATTAATTCAGAATTTCAATAGCAGAAACAACTGACTCAAGGCTAAATCTATATTCAAAGGAATTAAATATACTGAGTATGGAAAACACAAATTTTAATTTTATTAAAAGTGCCACCCCTTGGAAAAGTATTCACAGGGAAATGCCCCCTTCCCTGACTGCCGTCCCCTGCACAGTAAACCTAATTACTTAATTAGCTATATACTGGAGGATTTATTTCAATATTATGTAAAACCCTGGCTATGGACTATGCTCCTATGACATGTAAAGCTGAACCCACGATTCATGGATCTTCTCAAATGTAACTGAGTTTCCTACAACCTTGTGTCTGTGAACATCATTTTTCTTGGTGCAACTGCTCTAGAGACAAGATTTTTTATTTTTTCTAAGTTTCTTGAGTGTGTACATATATGTGCATGTGTGGGTATAGATAGTATGGGTGTGTGTATTGGGGGTAGTCAAGATAAGTGTATATATCTTGTGTGTCCTTTTTATTTACTTTTACTCTTTAAATGTGATACCCAAAAAATTCTCTTTTAAGAAGCTGAGGAAACTACTTTCATCTCGTATAAGATAGCATACTTGTAGTAGTCAAATAAATAACACTTATCAAGTTATTGGGCAAAATATCTGTTATATTATAGTGAAAATAACAAATTGGGACATGTGAATTCTGGGTTTTACTTACTTTGAATTTTAACTCAATAGTGCAGTAGAGATTGATTTTTATTATAATTCCTCAGGATTTTAATTTGTAGAGACTTGAACTTGCAAACAAATTTAATATTTAAGCTTCAGTATCCATTAAGAATTTTAATATATGAAAATCATTTTATTCAAGCTAGTGACTTCTCTGTGTTATCACAGTTGTATCGTTGGTGTTAGTTTACAAGGTCATTTAATTTTGTGGAAGTACTTCTGATGAGTTTCATGAGATAAAATGAGTAAGGAAATTTTTCTTTACAGTAGAATAGCAAGTTAACTTTCTGTCTTGGACATAGAAAGGTTGTTATGTTAACTTGAACACTGAACTATTATGGCCCATTGTGAAGTGTTGTAAGCACAAAAGGAAAATGACCCATTGGTGATTCTATAAAAGCATCCATGAAAGCTTTCAGAATTGGAAGCTATGAGAAGAAACATAAGTAAGTGGAAAGAAGACTGTCACCATGAATTGATAATTTCTTCCTCATAAATTTCAGGCTTAAAGCTAAATACAAGGGGATGCCTGAGTGGCTCAGTGGTTGAGTGTGTGCTCCGGTCATGATCCTAGAGTCCTGGGATCAAGTCCCACATTAGGCTCCCTGCAGGGAGCCTGCTTCTCCCTCTGCCTACGTCTCTGCCTCTCTCATGAATAAATAACTAAAATATTAAAAAAAAAATAAAGCTAAATGCAAGGGGGAAAAATAGTGGAGAATGACGATAAAGAGCATTGAAACTCCTTACCTCATTCATCCATGTGTAAGACTTCCCTTAAAGAAACTCCTCTGACAGAATCTCCACTGTTTACCATTTCTTCCCTTAAAGGAGTGAGTAACCTTACTAGGGAAGGGAGAAAGAGCCCAGGGTGTTAGCTCAGCCCATGCCGGTGGTCCTCTTTGGTTAAGGATATGTAGAAGAGGTAGCTCTGGAGCCATAGAGAAGACTTGGCTCTATGGCCACAGAAGAGACACGGGGGTGAATAGTTACATTCAGGGAGTTGTAAGCAAACTCATCGTGGTACACAATAAGGTCACTTACCAGAAATATAAATGATGTGTTGAAATACATCTGCTTAATTCTTGGATCTCTCTCAATTGTTCAACTCGGATGTATAGAGGGGGCACTTATTAATTTCCTAAAACCCCAACAGCTTGCATGGGTCTTTATCTAAGGGACATAATTTGTTGAATGAATCAGATGATTATGTTTAGATAATGCCACCATAAAAATCCTATAATGACTAAGAGCTGTGGTTTTAAAAATGTTTGGATCATTGACACTGTTGAAAGACCGATGATTATTTTGCACTTTTTCCCCAGAAAACATGTACTTCTGAATAAAATTAGTCATACAACTTCCAGATTAATAACCTTTCCTTAGAAAACATTAAAATTGAAGTTCAAGTCAGCCTACAAATTAATTTATATGATATTCAGCATTCATTATACTTTTACATTTAAAACTGCATTAAGTCTCATGAGTTACTTTATAATTTAGTAGAAAGTCAGTGACTGGAAAAATTAAATATTAAGCAAATGTTATAGCTGAGTAAAATTGGCATATTAAGACCCAGAGGTAGAAAAATGACTCGTTTTCATTATTATTCCACACATATTATTTTAATTAATAAAGTACTAAAGTACTAAAATATTATCAATACCCTAGTATTACTGTATAGTTTTCATTACTAGAATATCTATTTTTTAAAAATGGAGTGTATATATATATATATATATATATATAGTGCAAAATGTCTCAACATTTTAAATTATTTTTAAAGTTCATTATCTTATTTCTAATTCAATTTGGAGAAAAATAATCTAAGTTATAGACTGAATCACATAAATATAAAATCAAATATGCAGAGGATTTGATAATGAGAGATTGCTGATTTAAAACTTCAAATTCAATAAATGCTATTTTCTTAGTTCCTTCCATGCTATATTCTAAAGTCATGCGTGTGTTTTAACACCTTGTGCTAAGTTACCGAAAGTACTTTAAAAAGTAGTGTTATACAAATGCAATATACAGTATCATGAAAAGTATCAACTAATTGCAAATGAATCTCCATAACTATGTTAGGCTGGTAATAGCTCTAAAATTTATATCTGTGTCCTAATCCTTAGCAACTATACATATTAACTCATTTGGAGGAAAAAAAAAAGGCTGTGCAGATGTAATTAAAGTACGGGCCTTGAAATAAGTATATTATTCTGGGTTATGTGGGGGAGCTTTAAAGGTCATCACAAATATCCTTAGGAAAGAGGCAGAGGGAGATTAGATCTCTACACATCCAGAGGAGAAGCAATTTGGAGACAAGCAGAGAGAGATGGGGCCATGTGCTTATGGGGCCATGATCAACGGCCATGGATAGTTGAAAGAGGCAAGGAACAGGTTTCTTCTTGTGGTCTCCAGAGTGATAGTGGCCCTGCTGATGCCTTGTTTTCAGACTTCTGAACTCTATAAATCTAAGATAATAAATGTCTGTTTTTTTTTTTTTTTAAGGATTTTTATTTATTTATTCATGAGAGACACAGATAGAGGCAGACACATAGGCAGAGGGAGAGGCAGGCTACTCGCGGGGAGCCAGATTCAGGGCTCGATCCCAGGACCCCAGGATCACGCTCTGAGCCCAAGGCAGATGCTCAATCACTGAGTTACCCAGGTATCTCTGTCTGTTGTTTTAAACCACAAATTTGTGGTCATTTGTTATAGTAGCTAATAGAAACTAATTCAAAGGGTAGCATCAATTGAGCACTGCCTCTTCTCCAGGCATTCCTTTAGGGCTCTTCTTTTGTTCATTCAGTCTTTATAAGATTAGGTAATAACATATTTATAACATGACTTATCTAAAGTAGGTATTGTTTAAGCATTTCACATGAATAAACTCACATAATCTTTAAAATAAGTATATGAGCTAATTTTAACACTTATTATAATTTTACAAAGTTAATAACTGATGCAGAGAAAATCAGTTATTTTTTTCCCAAAGCTAAACAACTGGTAAACTGTAGAATTATGACTCAAATCCAAATTATTTAGTTCTACATCCTGTACTCTTAACTACTATATCATGATGCCCTTCTGAAATTTTAGATTTGAAATCTTGGAAGTGAATACTTCTTCTTTCTTCCATATTTCATATGATAAAAGGAAAGCAAGGAAGATTAAGTAAATCCCCTGTTGTCTTACAGTTAGTGATACAGGCAGGATTTGAATTCATGAAGCTTGACAAGATAATCTGAGCTTTCCACCATTATGCTATCCTGTCTCTCACATAGGTTTATTATATTGAGTTTATTTTTCCAAGATATACTCTTTAGGGAAGCAAATTATCTGAAATATCTATGAATTATGGTGGAACTGAAAAATTGCACACTGAGTAAACAGGAATTTTATCTTAAAACCTTGTTTTATAATTTGCAGGATCATGGATTTTACTAAATATAAATGAACATAATTGCAGCCTCTATGCAAATTTGAATTTCATAATCAATTTTGAGCCTTTCTATAATGAGAAGTGGCAAAAATAGTCTGAATGGTAAAATGGCATATTAATTCCAAATACCCTCCTTCCCTAAACAAAGTTTGTTGTATTTAGATGTCTGATTTTCCCTTCAAACAAAATTCAATAAATTATTAGGGAATACCATTTCGATTAAACTTTTATAAATCTTAGAATATGTTCACTATTGTGGGATAAGATGTTTGGAATTCACCATGTAAATAATTAAAAGTTTTCAGTTACTATTTTTTTCACAATGACTCAGCAAGTAGCTGAGACCTACTTTCCATATTCTCTCTCTATATATTGTTAACCTACCCCCTCATTAACATCCTACTTACATGCCATGCACACCTACACAAACTTGCTCACATAATAATTTTAGATATTTAGGGAAAATACAAAAGAAAAATATCTACTCTACTTTTTAAATGCTAAAATAATCCTATGAAAGGCATTTTAACAACAATAGTAAAATAATCTAAAGCATTAATCATATAGATACATATGTAATGTATATATATATATGTTTTTAAGTCTAAGATTCATACGGTGACTTTACATAAAATTTCTTGTTAGTGTCAATAAGGCTGTAGTCAGTGGTGTAAACTATAAATAGTTATATTAGGGCACCTAAAATAAGCTAATGTTTGGTTAGGCTAGTGAATCAATTAAATTTACATCTTTTGGAAGTTTTTGTATTTGTTAAATATTTTGAAAATAAAATAATTTATCTGAGTCACTTCACATTATAAATTTGGAATTATATGCATTAATTATGTTATTAGTAATGGTTTTTAATAGAAATATTGAGATGGGAACTTTATATCTTCCCTAACTATAGCTATTTATTCTTCTATATATTTTTGTTTTGTTGGTTGGTTGATTTTTTTATTCATATATTTCTAACAGTAGCTACTCTTTGTTCTTCTACAGCTATAGTGAAGAAGATCTTTCTGAGGGTAACTTTATTTTTTTAAAGATTTTATTTATTTATTCATGAGAGACAGAGAGAGAGAGAGAGAGGGGGGGAGAGAGAGAGAGAGAGAGAAAGAGATGAAGAGACACAGGCAGAGGGAGAAGCACGCTCCATGCAGGGAGCCCGACATGGGACTCGATCCCGTGTCTCCAGGATCACACCCTGGGCTGTAGGCGGGGCTTAACCGCTGTGCCACCAGGGCTGCCCTGAGGCTAACTTTAAATTTCATATTTGACAGTGAAGATGTTGAGTGTTGTGTATGCTTTGGCATGCTCTCCTCTTTTTTGATATCTGATATTTCAGGCTAATATTATGTTTCCTCTTCCAACTTTATGAATTCTTCTGTTGATTCTCTTAAAGGTTTGGTTCTTCATAGTAATGGGCTTAATTTTTTTTTCAATTTTTGTTTATATGCCTTGTCGGTTTTGTGTTAAACACGTGACCAATATTTATACAATGAATATATCCCCAAATATCCCCACCATGCTAGTCCTTGAAACCATCATACCACTGAGTCCTTACAAGAACTCACCTACCCATACATACAAATAAGGTGAGCCTTTTGCCCTATCTGTCTCATTCCAATGTTTTAATAAACTCCTTCTTGCTTCATGTATATATATGAGTGCTCATCTGAGTGTTCTTTTAATATACCTACTGCGGTAAAGGAACACTGTTTGCTGAATGGAAGTTGGTTTGAGTCAATTTTGCTAAAGCACAGAAGCCTGCCAACATCCTTAAGTTTGCCAGATGACATTAAAGATACTCATTTAAATTTGAATTTTAAAAAACAATAAATATGTTTTACTATATATTCCAACTATTTCACAGGACCTACTTATACTATTTTTTTTGTAAATCTGAAATTCAAAATTAAGTGGTTTTTCCTTATTTTTATTTTCTAAATCTGGTGGACAGAGGGTGCATAAAAGAATACTGCCCTTTTAAGATCTAATTTACAAAGTGAAAAAGTGAAACTTGCTGTGCTTTTCCAGTGCTGTAGAATGCAAAAGTTATGTTTGTTGCAGTGACATGGTTCAGAAACATGGATCTTTCTTCAAAAGCAAGAAGATAGGCAGGTGGAGTATGCATTTGATCCTTTCCTTATTATATTCTATATATAAAAAAAGTATTGCATACACTGAATAATATAGCTCTAAGAATTAAGTCAGATCTGGAGTTAGTGATTAAGCTTGCTCAATCTGCTTCCACAGCCTGAAATTGTTCAGATTGGTTCTTTGAAGGAAGAGCATTTCCCAGCATCATACATAGTTTATTGATAGGATTGAGTTCAAAATATTATAGTGCTTTGCCACTAAGCTCTTTCAATGAACAAAAAACCTCTTCCAAGATTAAAGTAGATGTATGTATGTGTGTATGTGTAATTTATATATAGTATATATAATATATACCTCAAAATACCGTATGAGTTGGTATAATAAGTATGTTACTGATAAAGAAGTCGAGGCACAAAGAGATAAAATAATTTGAGCAATATTTTCTTGATAGTACGTGTTAGACCTAGGGTTTGAACCCAGATAAATAGTCTGGCTCTAATACTTATTATTTGAACCACTAGGCCGTACTGTTTATCTCCCTCTCAGCACCATAGGAGTCTTCAAGGCTAACATATAGCCTTGTATTAGATAAATGCTTTGCCCCTTTCTCAATCACCCAAATTGGAAACATTCAGTTCACTCCCTACTCTCTCTCAAGTGCAGTAGTTTTACTGGTTCTATTATTTAAAAAATAAATAAATAAAATAAAAATAAAAGATCCACCATCAAAATATCATTACTATTTTTTATTCCTATTTTCCTTGCCTTTTTTGAAGCTCTAATTCCCTTATGGAATTTGAGAACCAAAAATATTTCTTCTCCTGATACTGGGCTCTTTCCCATTTCATTTTAGTCTTCATAGTGCCTCTAGGGAATTTGTTTAAAACACAAATCTGATTATGTTGTTTCCCATGACCTTCAAAAACTGATAACCTACATGATAAGTTCAGTCATAGGCTCTTCAGAAGCTAACAGTGGACTTGGAAAGACAGTGGAATATCATTTTTAAAATGTTAAAAAAATCATGTCACGAATTGTATTCCTAGTTAGTTGTCACTATAGAATAGAACACAAATAGAAAATTGAGAAGAATTACTAAAACAAATACTAAAAATATTTAGGAAAAAGAAAAATAATTTCAGAAGGAAGCTCTGAGGTACAAGAAGGAATCTTAAAATATAGAATTAATAAAATTATGAGTGAGTATGAGTTCAATTTGCCTTTATAAAAAACAAAAATTATGAAATCAAGGAATGAATATGGAAGATATCCAAGATTTTCTAGGATTCATAAAGGAAAATAAGGGATTCAGAATGCTTAAATTCATTGTTGAGATAAGTCTTAAATCTAAAGTATAATTGTACATGATAATGAAAACATAGGGAAGGGTATTGAAGAAAAGACATTTTAGTTTTTCTGGTGATTTTCCCCTCTCTGCTCCTGTGCTTAGGAAGCCCATGCTATTTTTGTTTTTTTAAGATTTTTATTTTATTTATTCATTAGAGGCACAGAGAGAAAGAGGCAGAGACACAGGCAGAGGGAGAAGCAGGCTGCATGCAGGGAGCTCGATGTGGGACTTGATCCTGGGACTCTAGGATCATGCCCTGGGCAGAAGGGAGGCACTAAACCACTGAGCCACCCAGGGATCCCAAGGAAGCCCATGCTATTATGTTAAATAAATTCATGTTAAAAATAAAATGAAAGATAACCTCAACAGTTCCTAAAGAGGACAAATGGTAGCTTATTTACCACAGATGTATTATTACAATCCTGGTACAAATCACTGCCTCTAAACTAATCCCATATATCTTGACAGAAAAACCATGACTCTGAATTTCATTTTTCTAGATGATGAAAAGATTTTGTATTCTGTTATATTGTTATTGTATTGTTATTGTTAACAGATTTTGTATTGTTATATTCTGTTATATTGTTAACATAGCAATTAACAAACCACTCCACAGTCCAGAAACTTACGTTATCAATTACAAGTCATAATATTAAAGGATGTATGTGCTGTCGTTTGTTATCTCTTCACCCTTGGATTTGTCTTCAGGTTTTTAAGACCTATTATGTCCAGTGGATTATACTATAATGAATAGTAGAAAATGAATTTATCTTTATTACTGTTTACTATAAGAGGCATGAAGTCTAGTTAATATTATAAAATCCTGGGCAGCCCTGGTGGCCCAGCGGTTTAGCGTCACCTTCAGCCCAGGGTGTGATCCTGGAGACCAGGGATGGAGTCCCAAGTCAGGCTCCCTGCATGGAGCCTGCTTCTCCCTCTGCCTGTGTCTCTGCCTCTCTCTCTCTGTGTCTCTCAAGAATAAATAAAATAAAAATATTAAAAAAATATATTATAAAATCCTAAGGAATATGAATTACTTAATACCCTTAATTTTTTTATAGATTTTTAACTTGGGGATTATAGCTTGAAATTTTGTTTTAATGATGTTCAGATTTGCACAGTTCATAGAATTTCCATTATTGTTTATTATGCATACTATTTCATCATAATAGCAAATATCATCTACATTAGGGATCCAAGTTTTGCAGTCCTTAGAAATCCATCAAAGTGTTCATTTATAGTCAGGAATAAATCTTGAAATTACCGATATCCACTTTTTGGGATTTATTAAAGCATTTTAAAAAAAAATCAGGGATAAAAAATACCAGGAAAGAATAAAAAAAGACAAATTGGAAGACCAAGATCAAGTGCCTCATCATGTATTATTGAAAAACATCCTGGTGCCAGAATATTGCCTTCTAAATTAATGTCATAAAATTGAATACAATTACATAAAGCCTTAAATCTTTATTTCATTGGGGATCAAAAAGTTACTTTTTCCTTCTAAGTTTTATTTATTGTTTCAACAACATTAATGTTTGAATGTCCAAGTAGATAAAGCATAGTTACCCTAAATTCATACCTGTGTTGGAATACACATTTATTTGCTAGCCTGTGGATTTTTTTTATCTCTCTTTAATCATGAAAAGTCTTGGGGATTAATATATTTTAATGATATTCTGACAAAAGATTATAGAGAAAGTTTTAATTAATACTGGAGATTCACTGAATCTTTGAGCGTGCTATTAAAAGACACTATTCTTTAAGTCTGAGGATTAAATGAAGAATCAGGGCACTTAAATGTCCACTGTATACTCACAGACATTCCTGAATATTGAAAACCAGAATTTAAATATGAAGTAGTGTTAGAATTATAATACCTTAAATTCCCTGAAGTATGGCATTGATGAATATTAGCTAGGAAATCATTATCTAAAAAGTCATAATTATCCATGGATCAAGTGCTCACTAACCCTGCAATATCACATGCTTCTTTGAATGGTAGTTATTAGTTTAGTTTTCTTCTATTTCATTCCTTCCATTCCTCTTGCTTCATTGATATAAGTTAATGTTGACTTTTTCTGCTCCAGTTCTAAAAGCCCTTTTTAACTTATCAAAGTCTTTCCCATCATATGCCAGATTATTATCTCTAAAGAGGCAATTAATAGTTAAAATGCTGTTTCCTTTTTGATTTCTCTAATGTATTCCAAATACTCCACTGTGGCTTGGTATTTTTTTGCTTTTAAACTAAAAATGTAATTCAAAATACTGATGTGATGACTAATATGTAGATAAATACTGCACATCAGTTATCCAAGATGTTGTAGTAGTAAAATAATAGCAAAATAATAATAATTGAAATTGATATTTTATTCTGTTTTCCTTCATAAAAACTCTGAGATATTACTGACTTTGTTTTGAAAATACCAGAACTAAGACATGAAAAGTTTTGTGACTTTTCATAGAGGAGACATCTAGATATTGAGAGTTTAGAATTGAATACAGTCCTTCTGGCTTAGTTTTCTTTCTACAAAACTATAGTTGCTAGTTCAGAAAACAGTCCAAGGAAAGTAGCCTTTAGCAATAGCAATTTTATTTATGTAGATTTCCAAACACCTATACTTAGCACCTTCCAGCCTTCCATGAGCTTGTCTCTTCCCAGAAGCCTCTATCTCATTGCATTTCTCCCTCAATAACCACATTTTCTGTCCAGGCTTCCTTTCCATTTTCCCATACTCACTGAACTAAATTATTTACCCAGACATACTAGGAAGCTGTTTAAACTTTCACTGAAGGCAGAGAACTATAGGTACTAGTGCCTTAGTTTAAGGAATTATCTATAAGAAGAGGTGAATCTAACAAAAGGCAACATTAGTTGGGAATAGGGACATTAACACTGAATTTTTCACTTAGAGAATATTTCTCAAATTTTCTTTAAATGAGCTGTTATTTTGAATTAATGAGATATTTTCAGCTGTATTTTTTCCTGTCATGTGGCATTTTGATTAAGTGAAATTTCAACTGTGGCCTTAGAGACTGATAGGAATTGCACAAGTTATGCAGCATTTGCAAAGATTTGGGAAGGAAGATTGTTTCTCAGAATTTAGGATCTACTTTAGAAAATAATAGATGTGACTATGCACTTTATAAGGGAACTGCATATTAGGAAAAGAACTGGGAAAGATCTTGCTTTTACTTTAATAAAGATAACTAGTCCCTATCATCTATTTGGAGGTGGGAATTGAGACATTGTATATTTTTTTCAATACTCAAAACTGATAGTAATACAACCAGACCTGAACAAGAACTTGTATTTGATAATCACTGTACTCAAAAGCTAGCAAAGTCATTTTAAATATACTTGTTTGACAAAGTAATAACTTGTTGATCTTAATAGAGAAAAGAAGCAATTAAACTGGATAAGTGTTAGGCATGTATATGTCTAGGTCTCTTGATGCCTGGTAAGTAAATAATATATTTCTGGGGCACCTGGCATTAAGCATCTGACTCCTGATTTCAGCTCAGGTCATGATCTCAGGGTTGTGAGATGGAGCCCATACCTTGCATCAGGCTCTTGCTGGGCATGGAGGCTGCTTAAGATTCTCCCCTGCCCTCTCCCTCTGCTCCTACCCCAGCTCACACTTGCACTAAATAAAAAAATAAAAAATAAAAAAAAAATAAATAAATATTTTTGAAAAGTATTTACTTTTTAAATTATATTTATTTATATTTATATTTATTATATTTTATTTATTATTATTTTTACTTTATAAGTTTTCTATATTATCTTCTGAGTATATATAAATATAGTTTATGAGAAATACATGTTTTTGTTCAATAGGAAATAGGCAAAGGAACAAACAAATAAAAAACACTCAAGAGAAACATTTAACCCACAAAAAATTGTTCTAAACTCCACCTTGGTGGAAAGGACACTTTTTTGTTATAGGTGAATTTACTGTTAGTTTAAAAAACAAATGAGAGGCAGTAGGAGAAAATAAAATACTTAGAGGTGATAGATTATCCATGTGTAGCACACATTTCTAAGGTGACAAGGGTGCTTCAAGTACTTTGGTAGATTTTCTAACTTTTTGAGGAAAGTGACATAACATTTAGAAGAACCAATAAGTATTTTTTATTTTAAGAACTCAGGTTGATAAAGAGCTCTCAAGACACACATGTGCACATGCACACACACACAGAGACTGTCAGAAAAAAGATTCTTAGTCATTAATCTCTTTAGAACAAATTTAGAACAAATTTCACCCCCTTCTTCCATATTCTTTCCCTCAGGACTAAAGAAGGGAAAACTCTAATTTTGATTAATTATCTCTCATAGATTAAATGTAAAATATATAATAAATCTCTTAGAGATAAAACCTTACTCATGAATTTTTAACTGTGAATTTTGAGCCTGAACAGATATTCCCATGGTGTAAGATAACTATATTATGGAATATAGGCAATATTTAAAGTACTTTGAAAATTGTCCAATACTTAGTAGTTATGCAAAAATACTACGAAAAGGAAGAACATCACAAACTATAGCCCTTATTGAACTCAGAAAAAAAAATGAATACAAACCATTTACATTTTTAGTATCAGAAAACTAGACCTTGCACATCATAGAGAAACATAAAGTACAGACCCTGAGGAAATCAGTTAATGTATATATATTATACGTGTGATATAGCACAGCTGATATTTAAAATTGACAAAGAGGCCATGTCTGACAGGAAATCTATTATATTTTCCTTGTTCTTTCTAAATGAGAACCTACTTGGGCTGGGATTTTATTTTATTTTATTTTTATTTTCCCCAGTGTTATCGGGGTATAATTAACAAATAAATTTGAACTATTTAAGGTGCACAATGTGATTGAGACACACATAGCTTATGAAATAATTAACATGATCAATTTACTTAAATACTTGTCAGCTCACATACTTATCATTCTTTTTGTTTGTGGCAAAAAGTTTTAAGATCTACTGTCTTAGAAAATTTAAAGTTAATAATATGGCATTACCAACTATAGTCACCATGCTGTACATTTGATTCCAGGAGTATTCATTTTATAAATGGATTTGTACCGTTGACTATCATCTACCTACTTCCCTCACTCCCAGCACCTGCTAACCCATTCTACTTTTTGTACGTTTGACATAATCCTCTTTGTTTATTTTTGTTTTTGTTGGCTATGCTTTTAATGTCATGTCCAAAAAATCATTGCCAAGATCAAGGTAAAAGGAATTTTACCCTATTTTTTCTTCTAGGAATTTTATAGTTTGATGTCTTACATTTAAGTCTTTCATTTATTTTGAGTTAATTTTTATTAGTGGTGTGTGATAAAGATCGTTTCATTCTTTTATATGTACATCCAGTGTACATTTTTATGCAAGTATTCAGTTTTCCCAATATTTTTTATTGAAGAGACTGTCCATTCTCCATTGTGTGTATTGATGCCTTTGCTAACGATTAGTTAACTGAAAAACAAAAACAAAAACAAACAAACAAACAAAAAAGATTAGTTAACTCAATATGCATGGTTTTATTTCTGGGATCCTTATTTTATTATGTTGGTCTATTAGGCTTTATGCTAGCACTATATCATTTTGATTATTTTAGTTTTTATTATAGTTTGAAATCAGGAAGTGTGATACCTCCAGCTTTTTCTCCCTCAAGATTGCTTTGGATATGTATGGCATCTTTTTGTGGTTCCACGTCAATTTTAGTGTACTTTTTTCCCTATATTTGTGAAAAATGTCATTGGAATTTTGATAGTGGTTGCTATCAATAGATCCCTTTGGTCGTATGGACATTTTAACAATATGAATTCTTCCATCCATAAACGTGTGCTATCCTTCTGTTCGTGTCTTCAATTTCTATCAGTGCCAAATTTCAGTGTACAGGTCTCTTCCTACTTACTTAAATTCATTTCTAAATATTTCATTGGTTTTGGTGCTACTGTAAATTATGTTGTTTTCCTATTTTTTTTAGATAATTTTTTGTTAATGTATAGGAAAACAACTGATTTTATATGCTGATTTTGTATCCTGCAACTTTACTGAATTTGTTTATTCTAATAGTTTTTGTTGTTGTTGTTAAGTCTTTAGGGTTTTTTTTACATCTAAGATCATGTCATTTATAATGAAAGACCATTTTACTTCTTTCTAATTATGATTCAGTTCTAATACTTCCTCACTGATTTTGTGTCTGGTTGATTATTAAAGTGGAGTATTAGTCCCCTACTATTATTGGGTTACTGTCTATTTCTCCCTGCAGTTCTGTTAATCTTTGCTTAATATATTTAGGTGCTCCAATGTTGAGTGCTTATATATTTACTGTTGTCATATTCTTTTGATGAATTGACTCCTTTATAATTGTATATCCTTCTTCATGTCTTGTTAGAGTATTTTACTTAAACTGAATTTTGTCTGATGTATATATGACTACTACTGCTCTGTATTGGTTTCTATTTGTATGGAATTTCTTTTCTATCCCTTCATGCTGAACCTGTGTCTTTAAAGCTAAAGTACGTCTCTAATTGGCTGTTTATACTTGGATTTTGTTTTTTCTATTCATTCACGGGCTAGGATTGTAACTGATCTACAGATACCTTTGATAGTTGGCTCCAAATTAATTTTACTGATCAGATAACTTAGTCATACTAACCAAAAGTACATTATATATCATAGAGGTCATTAGCTTATTTTTAACAGAATTTTATAAATAAATCATTTTTAATTTTTTATATAAATAAATCTTAATAAATATATTGTTAATGCAACTATGTTTTAAACATTATTAAAGATTTTAATCATTTTTGTTATATATAGTATATATAAAATAAACATACTTGCAAAATATATTAAAAGTGAAATATAAGACATAAAATATAAGATATAAAAATATCACAAGATAAATATATAGAATTGTTAATTCAATGTCATGGATAATTTATGTGATGATATTAAAATTATTAATATATTCCAAGATATTTATTAATCCATTACTTTGTACTGGTAACAATTCTAGGTAATTCCACTCTATCAAAGGCTATGATTCAGTTTGTTCAAACAGTGTTATGTTAGGGCTAAAAAGATTTATGTTTAATGTTGTTTTTGAGGTAATCCTGGACATATGGATGATATTAGGAAATAATTTGTTGTCATGCTATTTTTGATGATTTTGGTAACTTACAAAATATTATATGAGGAATTCTATGAATTGTCACATAAGCAAAAATATAAAATATTCTCTGTACACCACAACCCTATCTCAATATCTTCAATAGAAATGACATGAAAAAAAAAGAAAGAAATGACATGCAACTGGAAAGTCATTACATTGTTGAAGTTAGGATGTGGAATCTTCCATCTATAGAAATGAGACCAGGTTTAATAATTCACTAGAGAGTAACCCCAAATCACCCTCATAAAGATATATTGACAGTTGAACCAAATGGAGATGATCCAGGCAGAATTATCCTTAATCTTTTTAATTAAAGGGTGGTGAGTGACCATTAAAGGTATTTATGCAAGCCCTGCTATAGAGAAGTATTGGATTCCAATGTAGTGAGTTGACATTACACAAAACTGAAGGCCAACAACAATAGGTACATATCTTTTAGCAGATAATATGGCTGGAATAGTCAGTTGCATTTATCTTCCTGGAAGACAGTTCAACAACAGCCAAAATTAAGAATATATATATATATATATAATATACATACCATATGTGGTATGCATACCATACATATATATGGTATATACATACATACATATAGTGTGTGTATATATTTTATATATATGTGTGTATATATATACACACACACGTATACCATAGCGAGAGTCTTGCATGTAAAAGTTGAAGTAAAAAAAAAAAATGAAAGAAAGAGAAATAAGAATACTATAAAAAGGGCAGGCCAGGGGATCCCTGGGTGGCACAGTGGTTTGGCGCCTGCCTTTGGCCCAGGGCGCGATCCTGGAGCCACGGGATCGAGTCCCACATTGGGCTCCCGGTGCATGGAGACTGCTTCTCCCTCTGCCTATGTCTCTGCCTCTCTCTCTCTCTCTCTGTGTCTCTAGTAAATAAACAAAATATTTTTTTTAAAAAGGATATTATTAAAAAAGGCATTAAAAGCCTAGATGACTGTAAAATTTTCATTCATCATATTCTTCTGGGGAAAATGTTAGGACGAAATAATTCATAAATCCTAAAAAGGTATCTAAACTCTGTGTGATACTTCTCCAAGGCCACTGACTTGCTCATGCTCTAGCTCTAGCAGAGCTCAAGTCATGCTCTAAGCAGCTGTATTCACAGACATTTCATATCCAGATATTTCACTCTTTATATATATTTAATATTTCATTTTAATCAGTTTATCATCATTATGTTTGTTATTTGACCTCATAAAGCTCTCTCAGAAGTAATTATCATTTTTCTTGATATTTATCTTTTCACCTTTCTGCAGGCTTTACATATATGTCCATCTAGGATATATTCCATGCTCTGCAAGTTGATGTTTTCCATGGCAATGATATTAATCTTCATGCTTGCTTAGCGATGCTCAGCAAAGTTTGCATTTAAGTCTCAAATTAATTCAATTAATCTTCTTTCTACCTCTAGATAATTTCACAAATTTGGAGAATGAGAGAACAATAAGTTCACAGTCTCTAACTTCATTTGCACTTTACGCATTAGCTGCAAATCATTTTTTTTTCAAATTAACAGCTCATCTCATCACAATTTCTTTTCTAAACCTTCTCTGTGCTCCTCAAAACTTCCTTAGATCATCACATTTCCTGCTACATAGCAAACATAGAAGTTATCAGAGGGATCTTTTCATCTACATATCTATTTTTTTATTTGTTATTTCATTGAAACAAAATCTAGTATTTCCTATTTCTTTGAAGGTCTTTCCTTCAACCTATCCTATTTGAGTTTCCTTTTCCTTTTCCTTTCTTCATGTGGCGGCGACAGTGTTATTAAATCTCTTGTTTACCTTTTCAAATATTTCAAAAATATAGAATATACACTGGAACTGGAAAATGATAAGGTATTATGCCTGATTTGGATAGTTTGCTTGGACAACTTGGTGGAGCTTCTTATCATATTAACATATAAAGTTTCTGTCAATCATCTTTGCAACCCAACTCTATCTTGTTTTGTAATTAGTCCCATATGCCAAATAAAAATTACCCAAATTATATCATCTCCTTAAAACAGAAAGATCCAAATTTATTTTTTAAAAGATATATACCCCCAAATATCAAATTTCCAGAAAAATAACATACACCAATTGGTTTTTCCATGGTCAAATTTAAAACACATATTACTTACTTTCAAGTTAAGTATCTGCTGGAAATACACTGCTGCAGTATAATAACCAGTTTAACCAAAAGAGCCACTCTCTGAATATGCTAAATGTTGCCAGATTTAGCAAATAAAGATACAAAAGCCCAAACAGGTAAGTTTGAATTTCAGATAAACAACAAAATTACTTTTAGTATAAAAATTGGAATTGCCTGAGACATATTTACACTAAAAATTACTTGCTGTTTATCTGATACTCAAATTTACCTGGGATTTTAAAAAATTTTATTTGGGTGTAACCATATATGTGTCCTACTTTACAATAACAAGCAAAAACACAGAACCACATCTGACAAATCTCTAAAAGAAAAAAATCTCAGAACAAACTTACCTGTATAACATAGGTTATATAAGTAGATTCTCAATCTTTATAGTGGTGATTGCAAGTAAATTTTAAAAGAGGGAATGAAAAAATTCTTAGTTTTATATGCAAACAAAACATTTAAATTTTGTTGAGATTTATGTCTTACAACATAGGCTTAAGAAAGAGTAATATCTCATGAGGATATGTCTTAACTGTCCAGGCTACTATAACAAAATACCACAGACTGATATTAAGTAACAAAACATTATTTCTTATACTTCTGGAGACTGAAAGTCCAAGATCAGAGTGCCAATATGGTTGGGTTCTGAAAGGCCCTGTTCTGGTTGCAGACTGCTGACTTCTTACTTTGCTCTCACATGGTAGAAGATGCAAGGATGCTCTCTAGGGTCTCTTTTTTTGAGGCATTATTCTCTATTGTTTCCCAAAGTCCCCACCTCCTAATACCCTCACATTGGGCATTAAGATTTAAACATTTGAATTCTGAGAGGACACATACATTCAACAATAGCAAATGAGTAATCGTGGCAATATAACTCCCATATTTTGAAGGGAAAAAAATTGTTTTGTAACCATCTATGGATGCTAAATCATCATGTGAAATGAGCCTACCATCTAGAAAACTGCAAGCAAATTCCATAGCAGCAATCCCAGCTTCCAAATTTTCTTGCAGAGTTCCTTTTTCATCTTGATGTCTTTCATACATGTTTTAATTTTATTTCTCATTTTGAGATGTCCATAATGAATGGAGTGAAGGATACACCTAGTTAAAAGTAAATTGAGCTCTATGTTTCAGAGTAAATAGTTGGAGTAAAATTCATGGATTATACTTATGTTCACCTCTTCTGAGATCCTAATCTATGTGTCTGTTTGGTTTCTCCATCCTGGAAAAGTTCCAAGACAATGACAATTTACTTGCCTTACTGTTTACTGTTTCCCTTGCTCTTGCCTTCTTTGGCATGTAAAATTCTGACCCTAGCAACAGTTTTCTTTTGCCCTAACATTTGGTTCACTTGGAAAATCTCCCTCAAGATTCTTGTGTTGAATTAACTGATGATGCTTTCAAACCCATTGGGGACCCTCTGCAGACACATAGACAACTTATTGGCCTCAAAACCCTTGACTTGTCTTAGACTTTGAATTTTACAAGACTTAAGTAAATCATGCTTTTCAGTGGCAACTGAAAAAAATATAATTTCTAATATTGTCTTACTGAAGCAAATTTCCTTGATATTACTTGGTTTTATGTAATCCTGTCTAAATTTTAAATATATACAGCTAAATCATAAATACATACAGAGGACTTTTAAGGGGCGCCTGGGTGGTTCAGTCAGTTGAGCCTCTGCCTTTGGCTAGGGTCATGATCCTGGGGTCCTAGAATAAAGCCCTGCCTTGGGCTCTCTGCTCTATAGGGATCTTGCTTCCCCCTCTCGCTCTGCCTGCCACTGTGCCTACTTGTGCTCTCTCTCTGTCATATAATTAAATGAAATCTAAAAGATTTTAGATTTTAAAATTTTCTCCCTTTATGATCACCTCTAAAACAGTTTTTACTCATAGCTGGTGTCTTTCTTAACACATTTTCAGACACGATTCTACATTTTTGATATATTCTTTCAACTGAGGCATATACATTCACCCGGTCAGAGATATATAGTCAATAATTTCTGGTATACTAAAAGCACTTATTAAAAAAAACATGTACACAATGTGCTCACCTTCACCTTTTATAAGATAATTCTATTATAAAATGCCAAAAATACCACACAATAAAAGATAATTCTATTCTGGAGATACCTCTCATTTATATAATATCTTACAGTTTTCACCATGATCTGCTTTTGTCCTGATTTTCTATCTTCACTGTGAGGCTCATCCTTACCATATTTTCCTTTACATACTTAGAATTTACAATTCTGTAAACTGACAGATATTTTACCTCAGGGAATATGACATATATCTTGTTATCTATAATTACTGTGTTGTTGCTATTGACAAACTAGTACTTTAAAAAAACTATGCTGATTTTTAATGCCCATGTTTCTTTATCAAGAAAGCTATACAAATTGTAGTACAACCTACTGTTGCTTAGTCATTAAAATATTATTTCTAAAAGTTTAATTGTTATTGGCCATTTTTCCAATTTAAAGGTGAAACTCTCAATAATTTATTGACTCTAATGACTCTCCTTAGAGATGAGTTATAATTTTTGTTCTTTCTGTTCTAAGCACCACCTGTCTGTTGTATCTCGTACATGACTCAACATTTTGGAGTTACATCTTTCATTCAGATTAATAGAAAAAAGGGAATTTTTAAACATATACATATAATTTTCTAAAATACTTAAATTTGGTAGGTATTTCTAATCTTACTTTGAACATTTTACTTGAACACTTTGAGAAATATTTTATTTCAGCAATTTAATGTCTATAAAATAGTTAATTATAATTACAGTATTGTTAAACATTTATGTTGTAGTTCACACATAGTGGAGTATATAAATTTTTTAGGTATGTATTTTCTATAATCAGAAGTAGTCATCCTTTTTGTTTTTTCATGTTATTTGATACACATCATGGTGTGTGAAACTAAAATTAATATATGGCTATAAACTCAATGATCTTTTCTTAGTAACAGAATTCTCAGAGACACCCAAGTCAAATTTTAAACAGCTGTAACAAGGAAATTTTGGTTGTAAAAAAGCCAGTGGAACGCCTGGGTGACTCAGTAGTTGAGCATCTGTCTTCGGCTCAGGACATGATACCGGGGTCCTGGGATCAAGTTCCACATCAGGCTCCATGCTGGGAGCCTGCTTCTCCCTCTGCCTATCTCTCTGCCTCTCTCCATGTCTCTTTCATGAATAAATAAGTAAAATCCTTAAAAAACAAAAGTAAAAACAAAAGAAAGAAAAACCAGCAAAAATATGCATGTAAGAAATATGAACTGGAGTTGAAGGGGTCATGAAAGTGAATTAGTTGTAGACGTGGGTACCACAATGAAAGATTTCTCAAATAATAGATCAAAATAATGTTTTCAAATTTAGGGTACCTCAAGAATACATGAAAGCTTAGTTTAAAATAAAAGATCACCAGGAGCCAATCTCAGAGATTTTGATTTATTATAACTGTGTTCAAGGCCACACATTTGTATTTTAATCTGTTCCTGAGGTGATTTTTATGAAGTTTGAGCATAGCCCTTTCATTTGAAACAGTACCTTTTTTAAAAGTTAACTTGAAAAACAATGACATTTTGGTTAAGAACAAAGCCTTTGGAGTTGAACTAAGTGGTTTCACAACTTTCTGTTATTCCCTTGCCTGTTAAAAGTAATACCTTCTCCACAGAGTTTTTGTAGGAAGTACATGAGTTAGTATTAACTCACTTTAGAACAGAGACTAACCACCACCACCAATAAATTCCCAATACATGTCAGCTATTATTACTTCATGAATAATGATGTTATTTAACACCATATATGAATTAGAAGTGGTTTATCATCACTGCAGCATATGACAAGCAGAAAGTTACTTTAAAAATCTGAAAGTGTTTTCAAAACAGTTTAGAAAGAGACTTGACTTAATACATTCTATTTAAAAAAATCTTATAATGATCTATGTGTGATTTGATAACGTAAAATTGGAGATCATAGGATTTGTTTTGACACAAAATATTTTCACAATGTATACTAGATGCTGTTGCAATGCTGGATTTCAGAGATCCACACTGAGTATAAGATCTTATTAAATACTTTTCATATTTTGTATTATTCCATCATGTTTTATGACCTCAGCTATCATAGACTCTAATAGCATAATAGTTTAAGTATTCATTTGAAAACATCTGTATATGAAAATTCATTTTCCTATTCACAAGTGCCTTTTTAAATAAGGAGATCTCAAACCATGTTACTAATTTTTAAAAAATACCTAATGGAGTCTTTGTAGATAGATGATAAATAGATGGATGAAGGGATGAGTGGATGGATGGGTGGATGGATGGATGGACAGACAGACAAGAGAGAATGAAAGAAAGAAAGGAAAAAACAAGAAAGGAAAGAAAGAAAAAATAAAGAAGGAGAGAGAAAGAAAAAGGAAGGAAACAGTAGATAGGTATTCTACATTCTTATATTCTACTTGTCAAAGTTTGCTTTTATAAAAATTGTTTTTTTAATAATAAATTTATTTTTTATTGGTGTTCGATTTGCCAACATACAGAATAACACCCAGTGCTCATCCCGTCAAGTGCCCCCCTCAGTGCCCGTTACCCATTCACCCCCACTCCTGCCCTCCTCACCTTCCACCACCCCTAGTTCGTTTCCTAGAGTTAGGAGTCTTTATGTTCTGTCTACCTTTCTGATATTTCCCACACATTTCTTCTCCCTTCCCTTATATTCCCTTTCACTATTATTTATATTCCCCAAATGAATGAGAACATATAATGTTTGTCCTTCTCCGATTGACTTACTTCACTCAGCATAATACCCTCCAGTTCCATCCACATCGAAGCAAATGGTGGGTAATTGTCGTTTCTAATAGCTGAGTAATATTCCATTGTATACATAAACCACATCTTCTTCATCCATTCATCTTTCGATGGACAACGAGGCTCCTCCCACAGTTTGCTTATTGTGGCCATTGCTGCTATAAACATTGGGATGCAGGTGTCCCAGCGTTTCATTGCATCTGCATCTTTGGGGTAAATCCCCAACAGTGCAATTGCTGGGTTGTAGGGGAGGTCTATTTTTAACTCTTTGAGGAACCTCCACACAGTTTTCCAGAGTGGCTGCACCAGTTCACATTCCCACCAACAGTGTAAGAGGGTTCCCTTTTCTCTGCATCCACTTCAACATTTGTGGTTTCCTGCCTTGTTAATTTTCCCCATTTTCACTGGTGTGAGGTGGTATCTCATTGTGGTTTTGATTTGTATTTCCCTGATGGCAAGTGATGCAGAGCATTTTCTCATGTGCGTGTTGGCCATGTCTATGTCTTCCTCTGTGAGATTTCTGTTGATGTCTTTTGCCCATTTCATGATTGGATTGTTTGTTTCTTTGCTGTTGAGTTGAATAGTTCTTTATAGATCTTGGAAACTAGCCCTTTTTCTGATATGTCATTTGCAAATATCTTCTCCCATTTTGTAGGTTGTCTTTTAGTTTTGTTGACTGTATCCTTTGCTGTGCAAAAGCTTCTTATCTTGATGAAGTCCCCATAGTTCATTTTTGCTTGTGTTTCTTTTGCCTTCGTGGATGTATCTTGCAAGAAGTTACTGTGGCCGAGTTCAAAAAGGGTGTTGCCTGTGTTCTCTCTAGGATTTTGATGGAATCTTGTCTCACATTTAGATCTTTCATCCATTTTGAGTTTATCTTTGTGTATGGTGAAAGAGAGTGGTCTAGTTTCATTCTTCTGCATGTGGATGTCCAATTTTCCCAGCACGATTTATTGAAGAGACTGTCTTTCTTCCAATGGATAGTCTTTCCTCCTTTATCGAATATTAGTTGACCATAAAGTTCAGGGTCCACTTCTGGGTTCTCTATTCTGTTCCATTGATCTATGTGTCTGTTTTGGTGCCAGTACCACACTGTCTTGATGACCACAGCTTTGTAGTACAACCTGAAATCTGGCATTGTGATGCCCCCAGATATGGTTTTCTTTTTTAAAATTCCCCTGGCTATGCGGGGTCTTTTCTGATGCCACACAAATCTTAAAATAATTTGTTCTAACTCTGAAGAAAGTCCATGGTATTTTGATAGGGATTGCATTAAATGTGTAAATTGCCCTGGGTAACATTGATATTTTCACAATATTAATTCTGCCAATCCATGAGCATGGAATATTTTTCCATCTTTTTGTGTCTTCCTCAATTTCTTTCAGAAGTGTTCTATAGTTTTGAGGGTATAGATCCTTTACCTCTTTGGTTAGGTTTATTCCTAGCTATCTTATGCTTTTGGGTGCAATTGTAAATGGGATTGACTCCTTAATTTCTCTTTTTTCAGTCTCATTGTTAGTGTATAGAAATGCCACTGACTTCTGGGCATTGATTTTGTATCCTGCCACACTGCCAAATTGCTGTATGAGTTCTAGCAATCTTGGGGTGGAGGCTTTGGGTTTTCTATGTAGAGTATCATGTCATTGGCGAAGAGGGAGAGTTTGACTTCTTCTTTGCCAGTTTCAATGCCTTTAATGTCTTTTTGTTGTCCAATTGCTGAGACTAGGACTTCCAGTACTATGTTGAATAGCAAGTCCCTGTCTTGTTCCTGATCTTAGGGGAAAGGCTCCCAGTGTCTCCCCATTGAGAATTATGTTTGCTGTGGGCTTTTCGTAGATGGCTTTTAAGATGTTGAGGAATGTTCCCTCTAACCCTACACTCTGAAGAGGTTTTTTTTTTTTAATTTTTTAAAATTTTTATTTATTTATGTAAGTCAGAGAGAGAGAGAGACAGAGACAGAGACACAGGCAGAGGGAGAAGCAGGCTCCATGCCCCGGGAGCCCGATGTGGGATTCAATCCTGGGTCTCCAGGATCACACCCAGGCCAAAGGCAGGTGCTAAACCACTGCGCCACCCAGGGATCCCTCTAAAGAGTTTTAATCAGGAATGGATGCTATATTTTTTCAAATGCTTTCTCTGCATCTAATGAGAGGATCATATGGTTCTTGGTTTTTCTCTTGCTGATATGATGAATCACATTGATTGTTCTACGAGTGTTGAACAAGCCTTGTGTCCTGGGGATAAATCCTTCTTGGTCATAGTGAATTATTTTCATAATGTACTGTTGGATTCTATTGGCTAGTATCTTGTTGAGAATTTTTGCATCCATGTTCATCAAGGATATTGGTCTGTAATTCTCCTTTTTGGTGGGGTCTTTGTCTGGTTTTGGAATTAAGGGGATGCTGGCCTCATAGAACGAATTTGGAAGTACTCCATCTCTTTTGAACTTTCCAAACAACTTTAGTAGAATAGATATGGTTTCTTCTTTAAACGTTTGATAGAATTCCCCAGGGAAGCCATGTGGCCCTGGACTTTGGTGTCTTGGAAGGTTTTTGATGACTGCTTCAATTTCCTCCTTGGTTATTGGCCTGTTGAGGTTTTCTATTTCTTCCCGTTCGAGAATTGGTAGTTTGTGGCTTTCCAGGAATGCGTCCATTTTTTCTAGATTGCCTAATTTATTGGCATATAGCTGTTCATAATATGTTTTTAAAATCGTTTGTATTTCCTTGGTGTTGGTAGTGATCTCTCCTTTCTTATTCAAGATTTTATTAATTTGAGTCTTCTCTCTCTTCTTTTTAATAAGGCTGGCTAATGGTTTATCTATCTTACCAATTCTTTCAAAGAACCAACTCCTGGTTCTGTTGATCTGTTCCACAGTTCTTCTGTTCTCGGTTTCGTTGAGTTCTGCTCGAATCTTTATTAACTCTATTCTTCTGCTGGGTGTAGGATCTATTTGCTGTTTTTTCTCTAGCCCCATTATGTGTAGGGTTAGCTTTTGTATTTGAGTTCTTTCCACTTTTTGGATGGATGCTTGTATTGCGATGTATTTCCCCCTTAGGACTGCTTTTGCTGCATCCCAAAGATTTTGAACAGTTGTATCTTCATTCTCATTAGTTTCCACTAATCTTTTTAATTCTTCCTTAATTTCCTGGTTTACCCTTTCATCTTTTAGCGGGATGCTCTTTAACCTCCATGTGTTTGAGGTCCTTCCAAACTTCCTGTTGTGATTTAGTTCTAATTTCAAGGCATTATGGTCTGAGAATATGCAGGGGACGATCCCAATCTTTTGGTATCGGTTAAGACCTGATTTGTGACCCAGTATGTGGTCTATTCTGGAGAAAGTTCCATGTTCACTTGAGAAGAATGTGTATTCAGTTGAGTTTGGATATAAAGTTCTGTAGATATCTGTGAAATCCATCTGGTCCAGTGTATCGTTTAAAGCTCTCTTTTCTTTGGGGATGTTGTGTTTAGAAGACCTATCGAGTATAGAAAGTGCTAGATTGAAGTCACCAACTATAAGTGTATTATTATTTAAGTATTTATTCACTTTGGTTATTAATTGATTATTTGGCAGCTCCCACATTCGGGGCATATATATTGAGGATTGTTAAGTCCTCTTGTTGGATAGATCCTTTAAGTAGGATATAGTGTCCCTCTTCATCTCTCACTACAGTCTTTGGGGTAAATTTTAGTTTATCTGATATAAGGATGGCTACCCCTGCTTTCTTTTGAGGACCATATGAATGGTAAATGGTTCTCCAACCTTTTATTTTCAGGCTGTAGGTGTCCTTCTGTCTAAAATGAGTCTTTTGTAGACAGAAAATAGATGGGTCCTGCTTTTTTATCCAGTCTGAAACCCTGCGCCTTTTGATGGGGTCATTAAGCCCGTTCACGTTCAGAGTTACTATTGAAAGATCTGACTTTAGTGTCATCATGATATCTATTCAGTCCTTGTTTTTGTGGATTGTTCCACTGGACATCTTCTTAAAGGGGAATTTTAAGAGTCCCCCTTAAAATTTCTTGCAGAGCTGGTTTGGAGGTCACATATTCTTTCAGTTCCTGCCTGTCTTGGAAGCTCTTTATCTCTCCTTCCATTTTGAATGAGTGCCTTGCTGGATAAAGTATTCTTGGTTGCATGTTCTTTTCATTTAGGCCCCTGAATATATCCTGCCAGCCCTTTCTGGCCTGCCAGGTCTCTGTGGAGAGGTCTGCTGTTACCCTAATACTTCTCCTCATGAAAGTCAGGGATTTCTTGTCTCTTTCTGCTTTAAGGATCTCCTCTTTTATGTTTGGAATTTGTAGCTTAACTATTAAATGTCGAGGTGTTGAACAGTTTTTATTGATTTTGGGGGGGGGGGTGGATCTCTCTATTTCCTGGATCTGAATGCCTGTTTCCCTTCCCACATTAGGAAAGTTTTCAGCTATGATTTGTTCAAATACATATTCTGGCCCTCTGGCCCTTTCTGTGCCCTCGGGAACCCCAATTAAACGTGGGTTTTTCTTCCTCAGGCCTTCGGTTTTTCCACTTAATCTATCTTCATGGCCTTTTAATTGTTTGCCTCTTTTTTCCTCAGTTTCCCTCTTTGCCATCAACCTGTCTTCATGTCACTCACTTGTTCTTCCACGTCGTTAACCCTCGTCGTTAGGATTTCTAGTTTGGATTGCATCTCATCAATTGATTTTTAATTTCTGCCTGATTGGATCTCAATTCTGCAGTCATGAAGTCTCTTGAGTCCTTTATGCTTTTTTCTAGAGCCACCAGTAGCTGTATAATAGTGCTTCTGAATTGGCTTTCTGACATTGAATTGTAATCCAGATTTTGTAACTCTGTGGGAGAGAGGACTGTTTCTGATTCTTTCATTTGAGGTGAGGTTTTCCTTCTATTCATTTTGCTCAGTGTAGAGTGGCCAAAAACAAGTTGTATTGGGAAAAGGAGAAAAAGAGTGGAGAGAAAGAAGGAAAAAAAAAGAGAAAAAGAAAAAAGATAAAAGGAAGAAAAAAGAAAAAAAAGAGAAGAAAAAGAGAAAGAAAAAGAAAGAAAACAAAAAAAGGTGGGGGAAACAATCAGAAATCAAAAAGAAAAAAAAAACAAAAAACAAAACACGGGGGTGTATCTTCTGATTCTGTGTACCTTAAGTCCCCTGAGTTCCCCTGGAACTTGTCCGTCTAGCTGATCTTCTGGGGGAGGGGCCTGCTGTGTTGATTTTCAGGTGTTAGCACTTGGGGGAGCTGCTCTGCCCTCTGCCTGGTGCAGGGCTCAGTGGGGTTGTTTACCCCGTGAGGCCGCAGGAGGAACAACCGCAGTGGCGGGGCCAGCTCTGGAGCCCTGGAGTCAGCTCCCGCAGTAACCCCGGAGCTCTCGGTCTGCAGGGCCTGGAGGCTCCGGGGCGGGGCCGCTGATCTGCTCAGCTCGGGGCAGGAGCGTCCTCGCTGTCCTGGGCCCTCCCGGCCTCTGCCTGTCCCGGGGGAGGCCGGATCCTGGGCTGTGTCCCGGCGCCCTGTGCTCCCGGTCTGCGCTGTTGGATTCGCTCCAGCCCTGCAGCCCCCTCCGCGGAGCCGCCCCCGAGCCCCCCAGAGCTGCTCTGGGTCCCGCCGGGTCCCGCAGTGCGCGCTGCAGCCCTTGGGGAGCTCGGCGCACTCTCCTGGGCGTGCAGTTGCTCTGTTACTGTCCCAGGGAGCCCGAGGGCATCCCCGCCCTCCTGGGTCCTGCTCCAACTCCCTGCGAGCCCCTTTCCGCCCGGGAAGGTCGGTGCAGCTCCTGCTCCTCCGGGACGGGGCTCTCCTGTCCTAGGGACACTCGCCCCGGCCTCAGCCCGGCTCCTCGCGGGCCCCTCCCCCTTGGAGGCCTTTGTGTCTTTATTTCTTTTTTCCCCCATCTTTGTACCTTGAAGTGCAAACTCTTGTCACTGTAGCATTCCAGCTGTTCTCTCTTTAAATCTCAGGCCGAATTCTTAGATTTTCAGGATGATTTGAAGGTTATCTAGGTAGTTTGGTGGGGACAGCTACGCCTTTATAAAAATTGTATTGAGGGCTGTAGAAAAATAAAGTAGGTGATATTTTCCTGGTTCCTTCTTTAAAAACATTTATTTATTTATTTATTCATGAGAGACACACAGAGAGAGTGAGGCAGAGACACAGGCAGAGTGAGAAGCAGGCTCCATGTAGGGAGCCTGACGCTGGACTCGATCCCAGGACTCCAGGATCATGCTCTGGGCGGAAGGCAGGTGCTAAACCACTGAGCCACCCAGGGATCCCTCCTGGTTCCTTCTAAAATTAATAATAATATTGGATTCTACCATATCATGAATTTAAATTTAAAATTTAAACATAGGTGATTAGGTAAATTATCAGGGTAGAGCTTTTTTTAAGATGTATTTATTTATTCATGAGACACACACATAGAGACAGAGTGATAAGCAGAGGGAGTAGCAGGCTCTCTGCAGGGAGCCCCATTTGTGACTTGATCCCGGATCCTGGGATTACACCCTAAGCTGAAGGCTGATGCTCAACTGCTGAGCCACTGAGGTGTCCCAGGGTAGAACATTTTAAAATGTATTTAAAGAACAAGAATACAAGCCTATTTTATCTAAAGATGTGGTTATCATTATTTTAATAAAGAAAAAGAAACATTATTTATTCATAAGGATACTATTGTATATGGGAATTGTTAATTATACCAAAGGTATTAAATTGTTCAAGTCACTCATACAAGAGGGGTATATCATCACTGAAGTGACAATCATGTCCTTGAGATTATTCTTTGACTTATTTTGTGTATCTGTAGTTAACAATGAGTGGAAACATCTTACATATAAAAGTATTATCTGCCCAAATCAGGAACTGCATGAAATAATATGGAAAAATCCTCAAAGTATTTTTAATAATGTAAACTATGGTGTACTATGTTCTCAGACACTTCACATGGTTAAAGATCATTATTTTTTAAAATATACATATTTGAATCTATAGTAATGGAAATAGAATTGATCCTATTGGGCAGCCCTGTGGCTCAGCAGTTTAGCGCTGTCTTCAGCCCAGGGCCTGATCCTGGAGACCCAGGATGGAGTTCCACATCAGGTTCCCTGCATGGAGCCTGTTTCTCCTTCTGCTTGTGTCTCCGCCTCTCTCTCTCTCTTTCTCTCTGTCTCTCATGAATAAATAAATAAAATTTAAAAAATTATTCTATTTATCAAAATATGCAACATTATATGGAAGCTAGAGATCAGATAGAATTCCCTCAACTACATTTCAAACATAGATTGATTTGGTGGTATTATTAACACATATCTATCTATTCAAATAAATAACTATGACATACTTTTATAAGATAAATAAATATAAATCATCTTTGAAGAGAATACACAGAAACTTTTCAATCTTAAAATTCCCTATCTGTTCAACCTAACAGGCAATCAAGTAAAAAGGGTTTTATTACTACTGTATTAATAGATCTTTGACAATTGGAGGTTAGGGGGGCTAAGGGGCTCATTATTTTTATATGTTGCATATTAGTTTGTTTTATTTTTGTTCTCCCATAATAAAAAGATCAGACAATGAGATCACAAAGTCCTATGAAGTTCACCCATTGCTCATTGTAGTTCTCTAACCAGCTTACTATGCATTTGATCCATTGAAGATGCTGAAGAATCTGTTTAAGTGCAGGTTTAATGAGCACCACATACAAGTTTTATTTGTGATTTCTCACTGGGTAATTTCAGAAATAATTAGTGCCACTGAACCATCGTTGAACAGTATCAGACCTCTAGTTGCATTATGAATTAGAAATGCGAGTTATTAAGATATTCAAAAAGAGAATAAAACATTAATAAATCCCTAGGACATTTTTACTTATCTCCAATTAGTCCCTTTAGGACATTTCTTGATACTCAGGTATAAACAGAGCTACTACTTGGAGCAGTGCAGGCTCTTCTCTTGTGCCCACTGCCCTTACAATCTTTCTTCTTTTAATTATACTAAATGTCTATTTCTTCTGCCTATATGTTGTTGTTGTTTTTTTTTCCTGCTGCTTATAAATTCTTCGCATTATGCTGGCATTTTCCTCTAACAAGAAGCTGTTTACATTTCTTATAGGCAGCTCTTTGGAAAGGTGATTACAACAGAGATATTGTCTTAAAATCTCAGGGGTTTTGTTTTGTTTTTATCACTTATTTTGGGGGAGAGGAAACAGTGAACGTTGAAGCATATTCAGCTGTGTCAAAAACAGACCTAAGTACATCACTGTTGTTATGAATTGTTATGGTGGCTAATCAAAATATATCATTTCTCCCATCTCTCTAGTTTACCTGTACTTAGGAAGAATCTCTTCAGATCCTTTAGTCATTGAACACAAAAGGAAAATCAAAAGTAGTTGGAGTTTTCAAAATCAAAATAGGTGATGTAATAAACCAATTGCATTTTTTCTGGTGTAATTACTTGTCTTGGCTTTCCTCTAGTTAAATTGGATCTTAATCTCCCAAACCTAAAATTTAGTATTTGGCAGAATCTATAAGAAATAAGAAATTTGATAAGAAATAATCACATAGTCTGATATAAAAGTTAGCTATAATAACTATGATTATAATGTTTCAAATTATTTCTGTTTATCTGAAAAAACTGAAGCAGAAAACTCAATTTTATAAAACCCAGGCAATTATGATTGTGTGTGTGTGTGTGTGTGTGCAAACGCCACAATAGGGTATGCCTTATTATAATGCCTTAATTAGTTGATTATTGAAGTATCTGATTTCTGGTCCAAGGAAAATAGTTTATGGAAAGGAAGAGATGGGCAACCTTTCAGAAAATAGGAAATCCTACAAATCAAGCAAAACTAAGTTTATTAGGTCTACTTCAATAAAGAAAAACAAATCTTATATGCTTAGATTATCTCAAAATTGAAGAAATATATTTACAGGATTTTGGAGCTCAGGCTATTTATTAAACAATAGCTTTGCATTGGTAAGCAGAATGAGTTATGAGCTTTGATGAGCAACCTGTAATTTTGATACAAAACCAATTTTACTTAACTCACAGACTTATTTTCCAAAAGCACATATTTTTTGGTATGTCTAACTAAATTATTAATGTTCATTCTTGGTATTATTTGACACATTTTTGGCCCCGAAATGATGTTTTAACAAAATCATGGGAAAGTTTATTTTATAATATTTGTTATCATAGAGGTAAGACAAAGAGCCATTTTAGGAGAAAATAAAAATATAACAAAACAACCACAAACAAAATAAAACAAAGCTATCATAACCACTATAAAAAAATAAAAACATAAAACAAATCCCTATCATTTCTCATGTGGTATATATAGTGTGTGTGTCTGTGTGTGTGTGTGTATTTAGCTCTTAAAATCTTTACTTCAAAAAACATTGCATGTTACTATCTTTTTTAATTGTGGAAAAACATAACATAAAATTTGCCATTTTATAATGTGTGTTTTTTTTGTTTTAAACTCTTTAATTGTCCTACATATTGTTAAATATTTTAATAAAGGTTAGTTAAGCAACTAATCTTTTCTGTTACCATTGAATGAGGAACTGCAATACTTTGGCACTGCTAGTGGATAATTTTTATCCTGAGAATACAGCTAAAGCTTGTCTCACTTCTGAATCTTTAGTAAATACCAGAATGCCAGATACCTAGAAAGAACTCAACAGTTTTTAAATTAAAAAATGAATATTTAAGTACTATTTTCTGGCCCTGGATTTATAGATAATTTCAACTCAGAAGTAATACTTGTTAATCACTTGATACACAAATTTCACAACTTTGTATGCAGCAAGATCTGGCTAATTCATCTGAGCTCCAACAGGGTAGAATTACCATTTCTCACAGTTGACTTAGACTCTGTATTTCCTGAATAGATCAAGACCTTGAAGAGACTATAATTCATCCTAAATTATTTCATGAAAGTATACAATTTATAATAATGGAAATTTCAGATAATTCTTATAGCCTCTCCCTTTTTAATTAATCTCCTAGAAAATAAAAGATGAGACAATCCTTAGTGTTCTCATTTATGCCACTAAACCCTCATGGGATAAAGAATATTTTTTAATTAGTAAGTATTTCTCAAGTCTATAACACACAAACACCCATATACACACACAATTTTCTTCTTAACTGTAAAACTACTAGAAGCATTTGCTCCCAGTCACTTCCAATCAGTTCTACTTGATTTTAAGTTTTGTAGCTATACTCAAAATTCTTCCAATTATTTATGCATGGTTCTCAAGTTTGCTTTATTTCTTTGTCTCCCTTACCTCTCTTTTGCTTAAATATGCATTCTTTGAAGACAGGTAAATAGGAATGTGGGAAGATACTGCATTTAATCCAATCTTTTCTACACAATTAAAAAAAATCATTTAACTGAAAAGACTTAAAATAGTGGGGTTTTTTTGCTCGAAGTATTCTTTTTTTTGGTCTTATTTCCTGCTTTTTAATTTAAAAGTACATAGCAAACATATGAGGCTACAAATCTGAACTCTTCTTTTTTTTTTTTTTTCTTCTTTTTTTATTTTATTGCTCTCAGAGGAAAGTCAGTTCTTGCTTTGTCATCTCTGATATAACTCTGCCAAATCAAGAAGTGGTAGCCAAAACACACTAATATTCTTTCTGTTTCAACTTCTAGTGACAAGTTGACACTTATTCTTCCCTCTATTTTTTTTCTGAGGTAAACATGTTATTACATATTTCATCACATTACATGTAATCTATTTTTCAACTCCGAAATCTATTTCTTCATTCTCTGCTGTAAACTATTAAAGCAATGTCACATATTTTGTTACTACAATTGGAGCATCCCACACTAAATAACAAGAAGCTGTATTACTTAGAATAGAAATGACTGTAGTAATAAATAAGCACAAATGTGTTTAAGGACTATGGTACAATGGAGATATATACCTTTTATTTTTTTTAAGATTTTATTTATTTATTCATGAGAGCCAGCGAGACAGGCAGAGACAAAGGCAGAGGGAGAGGCAGGCTCCATGCAGGGAGCCCGATGCAGGACTTGATCCCAGGACCCCAGATTTTACCCTGAGCTGATGGCAGACACATAACCGCTGAGCCACCCAGGCGTCAAAATGGAGGTATAGTCTTAATCATATATTAATTTAAGGATATATCCTTCCTACATTTAGTAATTTAATATCCCAAGCTCCTTTTGCAGGGAGCTCTCTTACTGTGGCAGTTTGGGGACTACACTTATTACTGTCTTGTGAGTCTTTCACCCAGAGAGTACAAATGTTGCCTTCATTTAGGTATATTAAGGGGTAAAGGAACATGCAAAAATACTTTCTTTTTCCTACAGAAAAGTCTTGTGTATGCAATGGTATACCTTCATACCCTCTCATTATCCATTGGGTACTACTCAGTCATACAGAGCACTTAGTTACGGGAAAAACTGGGAAATATGGTCTAGCTGTGACCTAGTTAGTGTGCTAGTCAGCTTCTGAAAGGCCTCCCAATGACCCGTGTTTGTGGTATTTACATCCTACATATTCCACTCCCCTGTGTTTCAACTGGACCTAATGACTTGCTCCTAACACATGGAATATGGCAAAGTGACCAGATACTATTTCAGAGATTAGTTAATAAAAGACTCTCTTTTGTGTTGCTTACTTTCCTCTTACTCTTCTCTATTTCTTTCTTTGCTGAAGCAAGGTACAGTGTTCTGGAGTGCCCTGTGGAGTGTTCTTCCAGGTTGAGTAAATGAAGGTGTCCTCCAGCCAACATCTCAGGAGGAATGGAATCATGTGAATAGCCACAAGAATGAAGATAAGACAGAAAATACAAACTAGCTTTGGAAATCATATAACATACATTCATGATAATCTGAGCCCATGTTTATTCAAACTGGGAACACCTATGTCTGTCCACTTGTAAGTGACAGGAATATCACATCATGCTATAGGACAGACTTGCAGAATGGCAAATCTTCTTGCAGTCATTTTGAAAAACTCAGTCATCCAGGTTTTTACTTCTGGTATAGAATTTTCAATAATTCTATTTTTGTATGGTAATATCTTTGTTTATAATTTGCATTATCCAGATTACTTATTATGTTGGAAATCTTTTATTAAACATATATGTATAGGGCAGCCCAGGTAGCTCAGCGGTTTCGCGCTGCCTTCAGCCCAGGGCATGATCCTGGAGACCCGGGATCGAGTTCCGCGTTGGGCTCCCTGCATGGAGCCTGTTTCTCCCTCTGCCTGTGTCTCTGCTTCTCTCTCTTTCTGTGTCTCATGAATAAATAAATAAAATCTTAAAAATATAAAATGTTTAAAAAATATATATATATATATATAAATATAAAATAAAATCTTCCTGAAGGCCATAAAGATATTCTCCTATATCTTTAAAAAAACTTTAGAATAGGGTTGTTTTTTTTATAGAAAAATTGAAAGTTCAATGCAAAATATGTTTTGATCTGAGAGTAAGTTATCACAAAGGTACCACCCTTCCTCAATACTTAAGAATAAAGGGTGTTCCTCTAGATAACCTAGATACTTTGATCACATTGTAACATTGATATGTCATTGACATCTATTATTCAGAGCTCTTTCAAGATTTGCTTTGTTCATATGTGTATAGCTATGTTTAATCAACAACTGGTCAAATTCTGCCAAAATAATTCAGATTTTGAGATTGCAGTGATTTCATGTATCAATTTTGGGAAAATTGTCAATGTGCCATAGCTTTCCTGCAATCCACATGCCTAAGGGTTTGTCCTCCAATCCATTGATGACAATGAAGATACCAAAATAGCCTTCTTTTTACATTTATATCTACAATGGATCTGGTATGAGCATTCCATTTCTTTGTGTCATCTTCAGTTTCTTTCATCAATGTTTTACAGTTTCAGTCTTTCAACACTTTAGTTAAGTTTATTATATTATGTTTATTCTTATATATTTTTGTCAATTGTAAATGGGATTGGTTTATTAATTTCACTTTTATGATGCTTTATTATTAGTGTATAGGAATGTAACGGATTTCTGTATATTAATTTTGTACTCTGCAAATTTACTGAACTTATTTATGAGTTTTAGTAGTTTTTTGGTGAAGTCTTTAGGGTTTTCTATATATAGTATCTTGTCATTTCCAAATAATAAGAATCTTATTTCCACCTTACCAACTGAATGCTTTTTATTTCTTTATGTTGTCTAATAGCTATGGCTAGGCTTTCTAGTACTATGTTGAATAAAAGTGGTTAAGAGTGAACATCCTTGTCCTGTTGTTGAACTTAGGGGAAAGCTCTCAGTTGTTTTTTTTCCAATTGAGTATGATGTTGTTTCTAGGTTTTTCATGTAAAGCATTTATTTTGTTGAGGTAAGTTCCCTCTAAATCTACTTTGTGGAGGATTTTTATTATGAATGAATGCTGTACTTTATCAAATACTTTTGCTGCATCTATTCAAATGAGCATGTGGTTTTTATCACTTCTGTTATTGATGAGCCATATCTCATTGATTTGTGAATATCGAACCACCTTCACATCTGGGAATTAACCCCACCTGATTGTGGTATGAGATTTTTAAATATATTACTGGATTCATTTTGCTAGTGTTTTGTTGAGGATTTGTGCATCTGTATTCATGAAAGATATTGGCCTATAGTTCTCATTTTTTGTATGCGATGGCTTCATCTGGTTTTCTTATCAAGTGATTCTGGACTCATAGAATGAAGTGGGAAGTTTTCCTTCCTTTTGCACTTTTTAAAATAGTTTGAGAAAAATGAGTATTAACTGTTCTTTAAATGTTTGATAGAATTTGCCTGTGAAGTTGTTAGGTCCTGAACTTTTGTTTTTGTTTGTTTGTTTGTTGGTTTTAAGGATTTTATCTATTTATTCATGAGAGACATGAGAGATGCGGAGAGAGAGAGAGAGGCAGAGACACAGGCAGAGAGAGAAGCAGGCTCCATGGAGGGAGCCCCGATGTGGGACTCGATCCTGGGATTGCAGGATCATGAGCCGAAGGCAGATGCTTAACCACTGAGCAACCCAGGCATTCCTTTTTCGGAGTTTTTTGATTACTGATTTAGCTTCATTGCTGGTAATTAGTCTGTTCAAAATTTCTATTTCTTCTTGCTTTAATTTTGGTAGGTTGTATGTTTCTAGGAATTTATCTATATTTTCCTAAGTGTCCAGTTTGATGGCTTATAAGTTTGCATAATATATATTTCCTAATGTAGGTATTCATAATATCACGATTGCTTGTATTTCTATAGTGTTGGTTGTTATTTCACCTCTTTCATTAGTGATTTTATTTGGTTTCTCTCTCTCTCTCTCTCTCTCTCTTTTGTTTTTTGTTTTTTGGGTTTTTTTTTTTGGTGAGTTTGGCTAGAGGTTATGCAACTAATATTTTTAGACACTGCTGTTGGTATATAATTTGGCACAACACAATGTGCACAAAATATTTGGTGGTTTCTAGTAAGGCTGAAATATCCTATTATCCAATGGTTTCACACTTAGGTATATATCTCCCAAAATATGTCTATTTGTTTGCTAAAATAATATAAAGATATTGATAGCATCACTACTTGTAATAACTCCAAACTGGAGGCCCACCAAATAACTTGCAATGTTAGGTTGAATAAATAAATTTGGGGATAATATACAGCATTGGGAATAAGCAAAGTATTCTATTCTAATTGATAACATAAATCAATTTCATAAACTCAACATTGAACAAAGGAATTTTGATGCAAAATTATTACATTGTAGGTTTCTATTTTTTTAAAAAAGAATCTATGCTATTAGAAGACATAAAGGTGTTACCTACAAATGACACTAATCATTTGAGGAAATATAGGAGGCTTTTAGAGCTCTAGTAATTTTGAGTTTCTTGGTTTCATATTGTTTATTTAGGAGCATTCCTCTTCTGATACTCTTACTCTAGATATTTTATTCTTCAATAAAATAGTGTATAACTACTAACAAATATGTAAAATAACTCTTCTTATAAAAATAAAAATACATCAAAATAATTATTAAAAATAATAAAGAAAAATTGTGAGATGTTTGTGGTTTGGCAGAAGCAATATGTCAAAGAAATCAGTTTTTTAGTTTTCTTTAAATTTTTCTAAAGATATAAATCATCTTAATAAAATTCTCAACAGGCAATTTCATTTGTCTTTGATCTTAATGAGATTTGAAAAACCAAAACTATAATATACAGAATGAAAAAATAAAAGCCAAATTCATCTTAAGAAAAAAGAACAAATCAAGAGGACTTGCTCTAGCAGATATAATGAGCTTTATAAAATTTAAGTAATTAAGCAAACACACAATTATAGATCAGTAGACCAATATGGCAAATTAAAAAGGTCAGAAACAATCTTACACATACAGTGTTGGGAAATATAATTAAAACCAGAGGAGTCCCACCTCAGAAAATCTCTCCACAAAAGTAGAAGAGAAAGAAAATAATTTTATTTTAATTATTAAGCCAGAATGTGATATGCATCATAGGCAATCCACTAAGAGATTATAAAGACAGGAAAAAGGTAATCATTTTAATAGCCAAACAGAATGAAACCTGTTTGTGATGGTTAATTTGATATATCAACTTGATTGGGCCATGGGGTGCCTGGATAATTTGCTCAAATATTATTCTAAGTGTGGCTGTGAGGCTGTTTCTGGATGGAATTAACATTTGAATTGGAAGATTGAGCAAATCAGATTGCCATCTCTAATGTGGGTGGGCCCATCTAAAAGGTCAAGGATCTGAATAGAACAAAAAAGATCTGACCATCCTGTAAGTAAGAAGCAATTAATTCCTCTTGCCTAATGCCTTTGAGCAAGAATATCTTTTTTGGTTTTGGTTTTGTTTTTTTCCTGTCTTCAGCAGAAGGGAAAAATCGGCTCTTTCTGGGTTTAATGCCTAATTGCCTTTAGACTGAAACTATATCAGCTCTTCTGGTTCTCCTGCTTTCAGACTAGACTGTTATTCTACCATCAACTCTTCTTTTTTTCCTTCCTGAAGACTGTAGCTCTTGGGATTGTCAGTCTCCATGATTGCATAAGCCAGTTCCTTATAATAAATTTCTTTATGTATTGGTTTTGTTTCTCTGGGGAACCCTGACTAATACATTATTACATAAATGTTCTTGAGATAAACAATAACTAGTCCTAGATTTAGAGCATGTGACAGCAGCATTTGTCAAATATAGTTCCTTCTAAATTCACTTAGTAGTTGAGCTGACCATCTGTGTTTGTGTACTGGCTTTATCCACAGGAAAGTAATCTTCTCCTATGTTTTATGACAAGATCATAGTTTTGCAACTTGAAGTGAGACATCAGTCAGTGAGCTGAAGTCAAGCTCTTACCCTTCCACAGAAATAGATAAGGGTGCTTTTTAACTTGCTAATTACATATCCAAGAGAGCTTCCTAGACTCCTGAGAAAGCCATCCCTGGGTCTTAAAGCTGGCAAGAGGCTTATTTAGCTTTTGAAATGATGTACATATATCACAGAGACTGAGAAGGAACTTACACATTTTCTAAAATAAATACTCTGGGTGCCTGAGTGGCACAGTTGGTTAAATATCTGAGTTTTAGTTTCAGCTCAGGTCGTGAGACTAAGCCTCGCATCGGGCTCTACGTGAGCAGGGAGTCTGCTTGAGATTCCCTCTCCCTTTACTTTGGCCGCTGCCCCTAATTCGTTCTCTCTCTCTCCTAAATAAATAATCTTTAAAAAATAAAATAAATACTCCAAGTAAAGGGGGGGATAGAAATCTTTCCCCTTATTTTCAAGGAGAATTAAGCCTCTTATTCTTTTATTTATTTTGTCCTTACAATCTCCTACCTATGTTATAAAACAGTAATCTTACAATATTCTAATTGTTTTTACTTTCTTTGGGCAAGTTGCAGATGTCTAAATATTCAGCAAGCTCACAGTAAAATAAAAGCAAACCAGTTATCAGAATAATGATAGAATAAGTGAATTACTGATATTTTTTTCCGAAAGCCAGCATATTATTTGCCTCTGGGGAATAAGTATCCTTTGAAAAATGCCATACCACTGATAAATGATTAAATCAGATTCTTGATTCATAATGCACAAAAATATTTCTTGGTGATCCATTATTTTACAGATTATTGTGATGCTTTTATTGCTTTCAAGTACAAATGATTAACAATCTATTATTTAATAGTTCCTTATGAAAGCTTACCTATTCCAAGTCTAAGGAATAGCGTAAGGTTGGAGCCTCATAATCAAAATTTTTAATTAAAAGTTTTCCTTGGAAATCCCAATAAATATCTCCTAAGTTTCAGTCTATCACATGCCATTGCCCTTGTATGACTTTTATTTTAAGCTCTTTATTATATAACTTTTATTAGTCCTTCTAGTAATTGTTCTATTTTTCCAAATATTTTTTTTTCCAGATATGAAATGCAAAGATATCCATGGCTATCATCTGCTATCACAGTCAGGTACCCATCAAAAGGTACAGAGTGATCTTCCAGTGTTTAGTGTATATATTTCTAATGTTTTTTAGTCCTTATGGACTTAATTTTTTTGCATTGGACCTAAATCAGTAATTATACTATGATAATGGTTAACAAAATCTCCATGAATAACAGCCATTCACTTTTGTTTATTTATTTATATTGCACCCAAAGTTAATTAAGTGGTATTAGACCTCTCTTTTGCAAACTCCATTTGCAATTGCTGGATTTCTGTTTGTCTATTATTTAGGTGGTTTTCTTTTCTATACTATTCTTCCAATCAAATCAACTTCCAAAACAATTTTGTGTCAAGTTTAGGGCCTAAGTACCTGGATGCCCATTCATTACTTTTACTTATGTTATTATCAACAATTACGGATAAAAGTAGTCTGACTTCTACACTCTCAGGAACCAGATTTTTGGACTTCTAAATTGAGGTTCCATTTAACTGGAAGTACAATTTAGAGAGAATTAGAAATAAGATTATGGGACCATTACTGAAAGTACAGAAAAAATATAATAATGAACCTAATGATATATTCATTGTTTAATAAAATATAAATTTTCAATAAACTAATTGAAATACATCTATTCTAAATAGGACACCAAGGCAATCTATGGTATTAGTAGTAATCTGTTAGAATTTCCTCTTCCAGGTTAGTTCACTCCCAATATTATTACTGATCTATCACAGCTGCTAATTCAAGAAACAAACAGGTGAGCCCTGGCATAGTGCCTCGGCCAATGCTCTGTTGTAGAGAACCCTGAGAAGTCTGGACAAATTGAAAGCACAGCTCCTGGCTGGGTTTACCATCATTGTTGCTGAATACACTCAGATAAACTCATCACAAGAGAAGTCAGTAACTCAAGAGATGAGTTGAAAAGGAGAAATTTCTTTTGAGTGCCAGCAGTCAGGGGAGTTGGCAGCTTAAGTCTTAACAACTAACCTCTCTGGGGGCAAGATGGACACCTAGAGTTTTATAGAGAGACACTTAAAGGGGTAGGTGCAAGACAACAGGCAGACAGCAGCATAAGATCATGAATGAAGGTCAGTTTGTGTTCAGTGGTGAACTGGGCAGGGAATGGGACATATGTGGTGTGTGATCTTCTAGGCATTCCTGTTGCTATCAGGGATTTTTTTTTTTGGTCTGAGTGCTGGAAAGTTCTGGTCATTGCAAAACATCCTCCTCAAGGCCTCAAGAAAGTGCAATAAAAAATAAGAACAATGGGTTTCAGTTAAAACATGAATTAAGTAGGTCTTGTTTATTATTGGTTTTAACTGTTGGGTTCAACAGTTGAGCAAGAGGGCCCACTGACAATGTCAGTTAGTCTAGAAATCTCAAGTTTTTGTAGGAAGCACAGACCAGTCCTCTTAAGGTACCAGCCTCACATGGAAAGTGTGAATCCAGTTTTGAGATTGATTGATTGATTGAAGTTTGCTGCCAAATGCATAATCGGTGGTACTTAGGAGGTTTTCTAGAATGAGAAAAACTCTTTTAAGTATTGACACGATTTTAAGAGGATTCACTTAAGTCAGGTATAGGACATGGGCTCAGACCTAAATGTATAGGTCTGCCAAACATAGATTTAAAGGGAGAAATCCAGTGCTTACTTCCAGATTCCACTCTAATTTTTAACAAGGCCAATGGTAAAGCTCTAGGACGTCTTACTTAACATAATAGGCTGCAGAAGTTTAGCTAATGTTTATTTAGAATCTGATTCATTGATCTACCTGTCCAGAGTACTGAGTCTTCTAGGAATCTGCAAACATTTGCATAATCCTTGACAAGAGTAAATATAAAGTTACTTCCTCAATCCTACTCAGTCAGTTTGCTCTGCTATTCCAAAAGTGGGAATTATATGTATTGATGTGGCAGGATTTCTTTTGCCTCGGTGCCTGTGGTTCTTGGTCCTTCCATTTCGAAGAATTAAGAGGCTGGCCAGGCACAGTGGTGGGCAGCAAAGCAAATTTTATTGAGCGATATCACAAAGCTCCCAAAGAGAGAGGGAACCTGAGAGGGTTGCCAAGTCTAGGGGGTGTAAAGGGCTTGTTGGTGGGCTGTTTTAATCTAATTAACCCTACATGCACCTGTCACCCAATCAGGTTTTTCTCATCTATCTATCACATGGGAAATAGCGGAGGGCTCCTTAGAGGGGGGTGTAAAATCCTTTTAAGGATGATTTCTTCTTAGGGTGAGGGATGTGGGGGGGGTGTAGTTTGTCCCTGCCTGCCTTTCTTCCAACTATCCTTTATGTTACGAATGGCTTGTATGAGCTTTGGAAAAGGGAAAGGACTTCAGACCATCACATATCATGTACACCATATCTGGAGAAAAGTCTTACTTTTACCTTATGTACTATGATTAGTTCTATGGAATCCAACTTCTACCAGGTTCCTAATAACTTAGGGAGACTTCGTGTGCTACCTTGCGAGTGGCCTGCAAAGAATGCACATACCTCTAATACACTTTGAATGATTTCATCTTTTCTGTAGGCATAGTAAGATCTGGTGTCTTTAAAATCTCTCTTTCAGCAGTGCATAGGTGGCTCAGTCGGTTAAGCGTCTGACTCTTGGTTTCAGCTCAGGTCATGATCTCAAGGTCATGAAATAGAATCCACCTCAGGCTCCTTGCTGGTGTGCATGGAGCCTGCTTGAGATTCTCTCTTTCCTTCATCCTCTGCTTTTCTCGCCCCCCTAACCCACACACCCAGGTGAACTCTCTCTCCCTCAAAAGATCACATCAAATCAAATCTTTCCTTTATATGAAGATTTTGTTATTTACACAACACCAACCAAACAAATAGGTGGTAGAGGAAATGTTTTGTTAGATAATTCTCATAGTCCAAATTTCTATTAGTCTTTTTTTATAATCCATGTGTCCATTTTCTTTTGTGAAGCACAGTTTTAAAGATAAATAAAAGTTTCTTTTTATTATATTAAAAGTGAAGCCTCTATATTTGTAGTCTGTCATGTTTTAACAGCAGCTTTTGCAGTTCTGTCAGCAAAATTATTGCCTTTAGAAACTTCATGCTTCCACCCTGTGTGAGCTCCACAATGAATTGCTGGTATCTGAGCAGGCAGCTGTAAAGACTGACAAATCAGCTATCAATGCTTCGTGATACTTCGTTTTGTTCTCATTCAAATAAAAATTTCTCTATTTTTTTAAAAGGCTCTTCTGCATGAAAGACACCAATCATATACTTATTGTTATTATTATTACTAGAGAGAGAGAAAGGAGAGGGAGAAAGTGAAAGAGACAAGTCTAAATTTCTAACCCCTAGAAATCAAATAACATTATGCCTATGGGGGAAAAAAGACATATTCATATATATGCTTCTTGATGTTACCTTTAGATTGAGCTTTAAAATTTTTGAAATCTCCTCACTGATCTCAATATAAATTTTATTTTTACTAATATTTTATATTATTCTTTTTTATATCTAGCAATTATAGGTAGTTGCATAATAATTCTCAGCTATTACTACATGATTGAATTATATACTCAGCCCAATTTATTGCAAAATATGAAATATTTAATGTTTTGTTTACATTTGATCTCTCAAATGTATGAAGTGACCATGAAGTCCAGGTTACCTTAATGGACAAAGGACACACGGAAAAATGAAATTATACTAAAACAAAACAAAAATGACACAGTCTGGATTCTGCCATCAAATTGGTAATTTATCACCTGATGGGTTCTGCACAAATTGTTTAATCTTTTGAACTTCTTAATCCATTTTCAAAACAAAGAAAAGGGTATGTTTGGCTTCTCTGAATTGTAGTTAGATAGTAAAGAAATAAAAGAGAAAGCCCAGAGCCTGGGAATCTGACTTGCTCAACAAAGTGCATGTAGCTGCATGATACTAGAGTGAAGTTACAAATATAGGCTTTATTCTTACCATTAGGCTTTTACACCATGTTTTTATAAATAAGTATACAAAATAGTAAAAATTCTCCCAAGTACTTTTATTGTTTTCTCTTTTACTATTAACATTTTAATCAATTCTGATTAATCTCATTTCATTTTATGCAGGAGATATGACAGCAATCTCAGTATTCTTTGAACTTTAACACTTAGAGCTCTCTAAATCTGTGGGGTTTATCCTAATTAGGACAAATATATATATATATTTTGGGATCTTAATTAACCTTCAATATGGAATCTATTTTTCATTAGCAATTTTGTCATTTGCTGTATTAATCCTTCCCAAATCAACATTCCTTGGCATTTTTTACAAGCTGCCACCAGCAAGGGCAGTGAAACAGTATTCTATAAAGAGTCTATTAAAATAGGCCAGTATTCTTCACCTATTTAATTTTTGGAATAATTTCATATATAACCATGCAATTATTAAATATAGATAATTGAAGGACATTTTATATATATGATTATATCACTCAAATAATTTTAATTGTAGTTCCTTGTAGCAAAATTTTAAATATATATGATTATAATACCCAGTTTGTAATTATTGAAATGGACATTAGACAGGCCCATGCCTTGTATCATTAAATATTACAGATTGAGAAAGCCACATCTATTGAGAGAATTCACTATTGGCTGGAATAACATATATTTGGTCTAAATGTTTTTGGTCTCAGCCACAGAAACACTTTATGGTTACTATCCTCTGGGTAAGATTTTCCACTGTAGTGAAGTAACTTCGTCTATGGATAATATGAAAATCTGCCCAAAATAGATACTCTATTTATTTCTACCGTTCACATGTGCTTTGCATTTAAAGATGTAATGGAAAGTAAAAATGAAAAAAATTACCAGACATCATGTATAAGCTTAACAATTTAAGAGACTTAAAATAAATTCTTAAAAGTTTAGATATTAGCATCCTTTTTGAAAATGATATCCTATAAACTAAAACATTAAGTAAATGAGATGATATAGCAGACTTCTGTAATATTCTTAGCATAGAAATATAAATTGTATAAGTAAGTACCTTAGTATTTCTTAGTCTATTTATGACAATGCCCTAAAACAGTTATAGATTTTGGGTATCTAACTATTGAGTCATTTTTGTCCTATAGCACAAATCCTGACTTATTCAAGTTTACTTATCAAGATGTAATAAAGTACACTTCCCAAGTAATAACAAATATAATGTCAGTTTCTACTGATATTTTTAAAGATTATTTTATTACAGGGAATACCATCAGGAGAAACTATAGCACCTAAAATGCATATATTTTTAAAAATGTTCTTTTTGTAGTGTTTGTTTATGAGTACTTATTAAGTTATAAAAAATGTTTCTCATTTGTTCTGATTCGAATTGTATTTGATACATCATAAACTGTTTTTTTATTTCAATGAGTAATGCAATCATGTTGAAATTTTCTTCCACATCATAGAAGCAACATTGTAAGAAATAGTTTCCAATTGACATGTGTGATAATTGTTAAAATATAATTTTTTAAAAGGTAAAACCAGGACTTGCATGCAAATAGAAAAAGGATGTGAGTCATAGGTTTTATTAAGCTCATTGATTAATGAAGATGCCAATTATATATTAAAACTGGTATAGATGAGAAGTAGATTCAGAGAGAATATATTTTCTATAAGAAAAAAAATTGATTTACAAAGCTGTGAACAGGGATTCTTTGCAATGGTCAGGAAACATTGTATACCTTTAATTTTCTATAAATTTATTTCTCCCTGAACAGTCATAAAATAGTCTAGTTAATAACAAAATGAATCAATTTTTCACATCTATGCTAAATCATATAATCCCAGAGAGTCTGCAAGACAACACCCAGAAATCCACTGACTGAAAGAATACTCAGTAATCTTGTTTTCTGTACATTATTCATTTTTGAATTTTATAGACTCACAGTTTAAATATGTGTCCCATAAAATTTTGTGAAGTGCATGGAGTCATAAAATGCTACATACAAACACACCAAAAATCACATATATATATATTCTCACATACATATATATATATATAACTGAATAATAAATTTTATCAGTACTAGTGAATGATGAAAAGTAATGGAACACTAGGCATAAAAATATATATTTCAAACTAGTATTTTTAGCCAGTTTAACTTGCAATTGTGTTTTACAACAGGAAGATACCAATTCAGCTATATGTGAGCTAAGGAAATTTCTTAAGACCTTATTCAAGTAAAACAATGGATTGATTAAACAAAAAAGAAATGTGTGGTCTTAGACAAATGGTCTCAATACATTTGTAAAAAATAAATCCAGCTTCCAGAGTGGATTGGTAGTGAAATTTATATCCCCATAATTATTTAGATCACTTTTAATAATGTATACATATTAAAAATCATATGAAAATTTTATTGAAGAATTGTGGTAAAAAAAAAAGCTAAATGATAATTTTAGCAAATCCAAATGGATCTCTGGCTACAACTGAAACTGGAGCATAGGAAAAAGGTTGAAAGTATGAAGGAGAATGTTGGGGTACTTCTAAGAGTTGAAATAATTAACATTGAGAAGAGTTTAATGTAACAATGTTTTAAATGAAGTAAATTCTTATAAGAGAAATTCACATTAAAATTACACTGAAATATCATTTTTCAGTTTGATACAATCTAATGGTTTAATGATATATTCTGTTGTGCATCGGTGGGGAAACAGATAACACAGTCATTGTTACTGTTGATGGAAATGCAACTTTCATGGAAGGGGGTATGGTAAAGTAAAAAAAAAAAAATCCACAGAATTTACCTTTATATATAGCAATCTAATTTTAAAGATCTATCCTAAACATTCATTGAAAGAATATAAAATTAACACAAAGAACTTTTATTGAAATACTATTTATAATAACAAAAATAAAACATAATAATAAACAACTGGACACATCTGAAAAGTCCAACAGTGGAATCTGTTTAAATAAGCTATGATAAACCATTAAAAGAGGCCACACACAGTACTCAGCAAAATGGAGAAATACATGGCTGTGAAAAAGGAAGAAAACTTTTAAAAAATATATCGCTACTAAATAATAGGAACATCTAGGAAATGTGCATAGTATTCATAGTTTAATCTAAGAGAATGGGGATACACACGTACCTACCATACAGAAACATACATATGTAGTTATATATATAATATATACATGTTTTATATATATGTATATAAATATATTTGTAGTTTTTAAATGGTTATCTCTGAAGGAAAAGAGAGAATGGAAAAGTCATGGATACAAATTAGTCTTCTTTAAATATGCCTTACCTTGACTTTACAGTAATAGAAATAATGTATATCAGTTTAAAATTAAATTAAATTTTAAAAATCTTTAAAAATATAAAGTAAATAATACAAATAAACTTAAATATTTAGCTATCCCAAGTGATTTTAATGCACAATAATTGGCTATCCACCTCTGGTGAGATTTACTGTGTAGACAAAAGCACAATTATAATCATATACATATATATTTGTAAATCATTTAGTTATCATATTGTTAATGGTAATTTTTTCAGTAGTGATATTGTTTTGCTTGTTTTTACTGTGAATGCAGAGTGGTGAAGAATACAATGATAATTCATTCAGCGCTTTGATCCACCACTTTGGTTTGTGCCAAAATGGAAAAATCTATTTAACATAGATTTCACACCATTTATGTAAATGACAAGTGAAGATAAAGGGCAATTAATGTTTTAGTGTTATATGCAGATATATTTTTGGCCTTGCTGTATAAGACTGGAAAAGGTATGACATTTTGTTCATACATGGAAACTTAAACATTAGTCTTCCAAATTAAAAATTTTAAATGTTTGGAGAAAACAGAAGAAACTTGGATAAGATTAAAAAAAAAAAAAAAAAAAAAGGAGTTCATTATTTCTCATGGCAATAGTAGTACCTGGAATATTATCATGTTAACTCTGGTTCCCTGAGACCCAGTGCCATTCGGTGGTATAAAGAAGCTTAAGAAACTACCACAAAACAATGATAACTTTATTTCTCTGCCTGAGGAATTGTAAAATAGCTTAGTCAGTAACAAAACTGTTCAATAGTACACCCATATATAGAAAATCAGGTCATTGCAGAGGGAATGTTAGACAATACCTAGCATCCAGCAGCCCCCAACCCCAACTCACAGAAGGTTGTATTAAAGGAGAAGGATCCCGAGTTCAAGGAGCCAGCATTTTGTAATGGAAAATAAATATGTCTGACTTGCCTCAGCAAAAACATTATCTTTATTATACTGCAAATTAAGCAAACTCATCTCTCACAGAGACACGTTCTGTCTCAGCAGAACCTAATTCAAAACCCAAGGGAAGAAGTTGAGGTGATGCAGTCTATGGCCTCAGTGGTTTAGTATACAGCAGAGCAGTGAGGAGCAGAAACTAGATGGAGAGTGTCAGTATATTTAAATTTTTCAGTTGATTTATTTTCCTTCACGGCGATTGAAATATCATGTATTTCATTTTCTCTGTGAGTTCTGGATCCCCAGGCAGAATTTATTAGCAGGTGATAACCTTGGGACAGGGATAATGCCAAGGCACTAGGTCATGTTTCTGCAGGTGTTTTTAGGGAAATACAAGGAACAGAGTTCACAGAGGAGATCTGCTAGTGCTATATTCTAGTATTTACCCTGATGATGGTCTTTTAAAGAACTGTCTCTCTAAGTTTTCATCACTTAATTCTTGGGGAGTAGATACTGTGATCACTGTTAATTGTAAATGCCCTACCCACTTCCTACCAGAATTAATTAGCTATATTCTCATATAAACCCATCTTCCTAAAGCTGAATTGGACTTGCTGCTTTCATGACTAGAAGTATAACACAGTCATGGTGTAAATCACAATTTTCAGTAATAAAACGTGGTGGACATAAAAATCTCTCCCATTGCTTCTACAATCCTACTATAGAGCTCTCTTCTGCTCTTCCCCCTGTATAAGTGATTTTCTGCTATCCTTTCTTGCTTGTACAAGACTTGACATATACTCTATGGTTAGATGTCAAATTTTCCCTTTTACAGAGCCTATGCAAAAAACGAGTTAGAAGAGAAATCACAACCAAAGATTGGATTGTGTACCTTCTCTTACAGGCTTCTTCTACTGTGCTTGGGTTCTAAAATCCAGAACACCTTTTGTTACAATTTTTACAAGATAAATTATCTGTATTCCATCTGGCAGAGGACAAAGGGCAATCCCTGCTTTCCACAGCCCACTGGTTTTTAGCTATGTGCATCATTTTAAGTTTAAAATCTGAGAATCTCAAGGACAATATGAAGTAATTATTTCTTATCAGGTGTATAAAAATGTCAACTATCCCTGTTTAATTCCCTGCATCCACAATGTTTGTTTAAAGCTTTTTTCTAATAATGTTTTTCCCTCATTGTTTTTTGTATTTATTTAAACTATTTCAGTTCATTTACCTCGGGATTGGAAAAGAAGAGAAATGAACATGGACAATCACCACACCTAAATAGAAAATACTTCCTTCCAAACCTTACCAAATTGGAGACTTGTCACCAGACTGGAGACTTTGTTACCAGATTAAAGACTTTGAGATTGTAATGAACAGCAAGTAACAATGAACTTCTTTCTACAGATAAAACACACAATGTTTAAAGTCCTCCTCCTTCCTTCCCTCCCTCCCTCCCTTTCTCCCTCCCTCTCTCTCTCTCTATATATATACACATATATATAGTTATAGTTATAGTTATAGTTATAGAGCTCATATTTTGTATTCTATAATATTATCCTTGTAACCCAGAAATAATGACTAATTCTTCTCTTCACAGCTGCAAGTATCCTTAATTTAGTCATTTAAAGAATACCATGACCTAGAAAATTTCTTTATGATGTACTCTTCAGAGCAAAGAAAATTAGGATAATATTTCAACTTAAATACTTTAGACTCTAATTATATAAATGTGTTCTAATCATATTGCATAAATATATATACATATACAATAAAAGTATACACACTGAATATGTAAGAAAGTTTTACTTTTATAGCACACTTAGCAAATATTTTCTACCAATGTTTTTTTCCCCTATTGCTCCACTGTCATGAAAAGAATAGAGCAAAAGAGGCTCTTAGAAATAAGAAAGCTCTTCGATGTCAAATCAAAGGTCAAGAGAATTTTTCATAAGAACATCAGATAAAATTTCCAAATTCTGTACTCAGTAATTTAGAGTTTCTTTGAAAAGACTTGACTTTTGAAGTGCAGCTCTAATCATAATTTTAGAAATAAGAGTATTATGTCATAAAAGATCTTCAGTACAGATGATAGGAAGCTCTTCCTTTTCATTCTTCTTTAAAATGTCAATGTGAATTTAATATATTTTATATATTATCGGTATCAGAATAGGTTCTCAATATAACTCTCAGTTCAAAGGATTCTTTCAATAATTCTGCAGTATATTATTTCAGAAGTATCTTGTTTTCAAGAAATATTCTTTAATTAGTTCTCTTTTACCAAGGGACCAGCTCTTAATGATACAATCGTATCACAAAGAATCAATATGACCTTTTATTGACCTAATTGAGAGAGTAAATTCTATTTATAAAGGGTAAAATTATATGAAAATTGCTTATCAACATAGCTAAATAAGCATATTATAAATCTATCTAAACAACTAGTACTTCAGCATATACTATGCTACATATACTTTTACTACATAAAACTATGTAGTGTTTTAAACTTGGTATAATGTTAGTAAAGTGCTAAAGCCCTTCAAAAAATCTTGAACAAAATAATGAGTTAAAGTCTTAATAAAATGAAGGCAGGATATAGTGCTTCTTTAAATGGCAACACCATCACAGGATTTGCTGTAATTTGTAGTATATCCACTTAACTAAGGCAACTTCTTTAAGCCTGCAATCAGGAAAAAAACTAGGTTGCAACTATAGACCCACTAAAGCATATCCAGGAATAAATTAGCTATAAATTAAAACTTAACTCTCCATTTTTGATAATGAATACTAATAATATTAAAAAACAAATGAACAAATGGAAAAAAAAAAAAAAAGAAGAGAGAGAGAAACCAAAACACAGAGTCTTAATTATAGAGAACAAACTGATGGTTGCCAGAGGGGAAGTAGGTGGAGGGATTGGTTAAATAGGTGATAGAGATTAAGGGGAGTGCACTTGTGATGAGCACTGGGTGTTGTATGGAAGTGTTGAATCACTATATTGTACACCTGAAACTAATAAAACACTGTTTAAATAAATGAAATAAATAGATCTACAAACAAATTGGGCAAATTGCTAGGAAGAGGAAAATCCATAGAGAAATGGTATTTCCATCTACTACCATCTCTTTAATTTTGAAATTGAAGGAAAAAGTAGAACAAAAGTTAGTAAAAGTACTGAAGCTTTGGAAATCATCATTAACAAGTATGAGCTAACAGACATATGTAGAACTCTACTCCTGCCCCTGAATGATGTACTTTCTCTTCAAGTTATAACAAAAAATATACTGTACTATAAATCAAATATCAACAACAACCGAAAGGACTGAAATTGTGAGAGGGATATCCTTTGAATATAATGTAATTAAGTCAGACATTATAAACAAATAAACATGAAATTCTGCTTGTGCTTGGGAAACATGAAGCATACCTCAAAATAAACTTTATGTGGAAAAAAAAGAAGCCCCATGGGCAATGAAAAGAAGAAAAAAAGATAGTAAATGAATGAAATAAGTATAGGAAATAAAGAAATGAATAAAAAGAAGATATAGCAGAATAGCATTAAAAAACCCCTCTGATCCCTGGTCATTACAGGATTCTTTCTGTTATATGTATTACAGAAATAATACATGAAATGGGGATCGAAAAATGAAAAATAATAAATTCTACTGTAATATGACCTATATCTGCCAAAACGTTCTTATCATGAGAGAAAGAATGCTGTCCCTCAAAACTCATTTTATATATATATATATATAATATATATTTTATATATATATAATTTTATTTTTTTATTCATGAGAGACACAGAAAGAGAGGCAGAGGTGTAGGCAGAAGGAGAAGCAGGCTCCTTGTGGGGAGCCAGATGTGGGGCTTGATCCCAGGACCCAGGATCATGACCTGAACCAAAGGCAAACGCTCAACAACTGAGCCACCCAGATGCCCCCAAAACTCATTCTAGATATTGGATCATAAATACAGAAAATAAAGTATGTGGTAAGGAAGAGGGAAGGACAATATCAGGGCTGGAGGTGGGGATTACAATTGGCTATAACATTTAGCAAATGATGAAATTTTTAAAGATTTTAGAATAAGTAAGCAGATGTTCAGAGAAGCAGAGGGGGGAAGAATCAATGGTACTTTAGGAATTAGATAAATACTGATTATAACGTCTAAATTTAGCAAGCAAGAGTAGGAAGGTATATTTGGAATATTAATCTGTGATGGGTTGATTACTTGAGAAGTCAACAAACTAGTACTTGACATGGATTCTCACTTTTAGCACTTTATCTATAAATCTTTCTAATTGTTAAAAGGTTAAAATCTTTCTAATTGTTGAAAGACATAGTAAAGTATTCTCCAAACTTCACAGGCACTTTGAGACCTGAAAATGAAGCAGGTGACTCCAACAGTTTACAGTTTTATTCAAGGTAACCCACTGAACAAGGGGCCTCAGGGCAGAGGATCTTCTGTGGCAGTTGCATATTCTCCACAAAGTCTGGACCTTAGCCCATGGATTTTATATAGTGAAGAGACATGCCAAAAGGCTTTGGAGTGAGATCAAAAAGTTTGCATGCACCTTGAAGGGTGTGCGTGCACTTAATTGATGGCTAAACTTTAATTAAATCTTGTGGTTCAACACATATAGAAGTGAGGGAAGGAGTGCTGACAGTAGTAACTTCATCCTTGGCTTTTCATTTTTGTCATGTTCATTGGATGACTTCTCTTGGGATTATGTGTTTCGATCCCCTAGAGATTAATATACATACTTTAGAAGTGCCCACCAAGGCCAGTGTGGGGACAGGCTTGCATTAGCCTCCAAGAAATCTGTTAAGGAAAACATAGTCTTTCCCCTTCCTGACTGTCTTACTATTTTCCAGTTTCAATTTCTGAATTTTAAAATTCCTAACTAAATTCATTAATGCATCTCAAATTCAGACTTCTCCTAAATTCTAACTTATACAAATACCAAAGAGGGACATGGAAGTAAACTCATCATGCAGTAATGAACACATAAACGAGCCCAATAATACAAAGACTGGAAAAAAAGGAATATAAATTAAGGACATGGTAGTAAGTGGAAATGCTCTTTCTCTACAGATTTGTCATGAAGATTAACTGTCTAGAAAATGAAGTCACATGATAGTCTGTACCAGATGTCCTTTTTGCATCTATGAAGCATAGATCCTAGAAGGATGAAAAAACACTCTAGCATTGAAATGTGCAGACTCTCAATTAAAAACATTTTCTCCACGTGTGCCTAGGTGGCATAGTCATTTGGGAAACTGACTCTTGGTGGTTTCAGCTTGGATCATTATCTTGGGGTTATGAGATCTAGCCTTGCATGGGGCTCTATTTGAACCAGAGACTCCTTGGGACTCTCTCTTCCTCTCCCTCTGCCCCTCTCCACCCCTCAAATGAATAAATCTTTTAAAACAAAAAACAAAACAAAAGCATTTTCTCCAGCAGTCAGCAGTACTTGAAGTTTCAAAGTATTGACTCATAACAGTAGGTAATGGAAAAAAGTCTCAAAGAATTTTGAATCTGACTGTAACAATATTAATAAATCTAAATCAATTAAAGTATTTATTTGGAATGGGTAAGGAGGAAATCAGGAGTGAATAATATTAAGTTGCCTGCAGTATGTAGAGGAGAGCTTCACAAAATTTAAGTCCAATTGTATAATTAAAGTGTCATAGTTTTTACTCGTGGAATTTAAGAAACGAAACCAATGAGAAAAGGAGAGAGAAAAAAAGAGAGAGAAAGGCAAATTAAGAAACAGACTCGGGATCCCTGGGTGGTGCAGCAGTTTGGCGCCTGCCTTTGGCCCAGGGCGCGATCCTGGAGACCTGGGATCAAATCCCACATCGGGCTCCTGGTGCATGGAGCCTGCTTCTCCCTCTGCCTGTGTCTTTGCCTCTCTCTCTCTCTCTCTGTGACTATCATAAATAAAAAAAAAAAAAAAAAAAGAAACAGACTCTTAAGAGTTAGAAACTGATGGTGGGGGTGTTTGTGATGGGTTAAACAGGTGATGGAGATTAAGGAGTACACTTGTGATGAGCACCGGATGTGGTATGGAAGTGTTGAATCCCTCCATTGTATTCCTGAAACTAATATTACAGTGTATGTAACTTGAATTTTAAAAAAAGTGTCATTTTTTATATCAAACAATGAAGACTTACACAGTATATTTCTATAATATAAATACATGTTTTCATTACTCCTCCAAAGAAGTCACTACTTTCCAGAGATCACAGATCAATTCCAGGCTTCTAGAACCCCTTAAATGTGTCACTAAATTATTGTTCCACATATGTCTAATTGAGAGCTCCTGGGAATGGCCAAGGACAGAGTGATACAAACGGTTAGTTTTCAAGGCAAGTGGAATGGAAAGAGAAGAGGGAAGAAGAGCAATAGGAAGAAGGGATTCTAGCTGCAAAAAAGACAAACATTCAGGTAAGGCCAACAGGAGTCAGGGTTCAGCAAGCATAGGGATTTACAGAGAGGTCTAAAGAGATATGGGGACTTCACTAAAGGACTGAACTGAGGACAGAAGTTTGGAAGTGTGAAGCAGAGATACAACCTCATACTAAGGAAACTGGACTAATAACTGGCATACTTCTAACCTAATGTCTAGAGTATAAGAAACATTCCCTCCTCATAATACACACTAGCACTTGGGATTGGAGATGGAGAAACAGAGGCAGTATCTTCACTCTGCCCCAAAGGGCTATACCTAGGAACTGCTGCCCAGTTATTATCTCTGAAACTTAGGGGGCTTCCAGGTCAATGCAAGAAAGAAGACAATCTATTTCAAAATCCCCAGTGTTTGTCAGAAAGAAGCTTTGTGCTATCTTGCAAATTTCTTAATGAATCCAGAAAAATAACAACATAATTTATGAATAATTGGAGATCCAAGTTTTAAAAGTTACAATTATATTAACATGAGGAGGAGGCTGAATTCAAATGAAAGTATTTCCCACCTAAATTCACAAGTACAGAAATATAATCTTATAAATATTTTGTTCATTATCTCTGCTTAACATGGATTTATCATAAACAGATGGTGATGGATTAAAGTTAATATATCATAATATTTAATATATATATAGTACAGCATAATATAGACCTTGTGAAATCCTTAAAATGTTCATTTAAGAAATATTGTAAAGTCTCATTCCTTGATACCTAAATTCCAATAAAAATGGTAGTTTGAACTTTTGCAGTATTTAGAGAAAGAGTTGTATCTAACATTTATATTGAATCCTATTATTGGATTTAACGATTACTTCTGTATAACCTGCACTGGGATGAAATATGATGGGTATGGAGATGTGTGGAAGCAGGAGGACTTAGTAAAATCCCTGGCACATCCATCTAATCAACATTTATGTAGAGAGAACCAGATAGTTGCCAGGCATTGTGCCAGACATTACAAACAAAATGGTGAACATGACAGAACCTCAAATGTGATCAATCTAGATTTAATTAGATTCCAACACTTATTGGTTTGATGAGTGAACAGGTTCAAAATATCTAAGTTTGATTCATGTCCATATCATGAGCATGTTATTTTTGCCAGTCATAATTTACCTGAGGCTTAGCTTATTTTTTTCTATTATAAAATAGATCAGTGGTGTTTACCTTCTAGGGTGAATATAAAGATTATAGATGAGATTGTATACAAAGTGTGAAGGAGTGTGAAGGAGTGATTAAACACTTAAAAAGTGATTTCTTTCACTTTAAAAAGTAAAGTATTAGAAGATTTGTGGCCAACTAAATGGGATTTTTGGAATCCATCCAATTGTAACTTCACTTGATGAAGTGTCATTCCATTTTTAAATTTATTTCCATGCTTGATTGTTTTACTTATTAATGATCATGTGGCCTATTGTGCCTAAATGTGTAGAGTTAGGATTATGAGAAACAATGAAATGGGAATTTGAAATATCATACATAAGTAGAATATAATTTGTATCACTTTATGACATGTGTTATTTTATTGGCCAACAAGCATGGAAAGCACAATATAATGATATCTTTATTTCATTATTTATTTCTAAATTATGCCAATAAAAGATTCAATGACAATGAATGATATTATAAAATCACCGTAACAGTAGGGCCAGGTGGAAGAATGTGAAACAAATGCAGGGTTATTTTCATATTCTAGCTATTTTCTGGTTTGTACATTCTATTTCACACAGTTATAACTCATTGAGTCCAATCCATAGGGCTCTATCTGTGTCTCTAGAACACAATTTTACTTCGGTAACAGGGATATTTAAGAAAATTTAACTTATCACTCTTTATTATTTATCACTATGAAATTTTGTTAGTATCCAGGTTTGGATTTTGTGTATTAGTTTGGATAACTGACTTTCTGCTTATTCCCATGCAGCTGAGAGTTTCTTTTCATTATTTGCCTCTTGTATTAATATGACTAGGATAATGACTCTGCTTTGTTATCCTTAATCTCTTTTTAGCAACTTAATTACTTACTTTCAAGCATTAAGGTGCAAATAGCCTGAGTGTGAGCATTTCCTTATCTGCTATTTCATTTGAATCATCTGTTATCCCCTTCAAAATATATTGTATCAGTTTCTCTGTTAGATCATTTTCTTCAAACTGAACTTCTTTGTGGCATGTGAATCTGGGCCCATTTTGACCTACCATGATCTCAGATTTTGTAACAATGATACCTGACCAAATACACTGCTCCCGGGATCCCTGGGTGGCGCAGCGGTTTGGCGCCTGCCTTTGGCCCAGGGCGCGATCCTGGAGACCCGGGATTGAATCCCATGTCGGGCTCCCGGTGCATGGAGCCTGCTTCTCTCTCTGCCTGTGTCTCTGCCTCTCTCTCTCTGTGACTATCATAAATAAGTAAAAATTAAAAAAAATACACTGCTCCCTCATTTATTTATTTATTTATTTTTTTCTCATTAAACTTTTGTTTTAATGGGTCTCAAAATTCTGTGACAGATTTTTGGTTGTTTCCATTAAAAAGTACTGATTTTAAAAACTAATAACTTAAAACTGCCACACACACACACACAAAAAAAACAAAACAAAACAAAAAAAACCCAAAAAAACAAATGGTCCACAAAACATTCTCCTTTCCTTCTGAAGGTTTTACGATGCATTGTTATCATTAACCAGTCTTTTACTATTAAACTTAAATGGCCAATTGACACAAACAGTTCTGAGACCGTTCTTCCACCACTGATTAAGACTGGGGTGGCAGGTATTGGGGATAATAATCATTTAGCCTTCTGAGCTTTCTGGGCAGACTTGCTGACTTTGCCAGCTCCAGCTGCCTTCTTGTCCACTGCTTTGATGACACCCACAGCAACCGTCTGTCTCATGTCATGAACAGCAAAACGGCCCAGAGGAGGATAGTCAGAGAAGCTCTCAACACACAGAGGTTTGCCAGGAACCATATCAACAATGGCAGCATCCCCAGATTTCAAGAACTTGGGACCATCGTTCAGCTTCTTTCCAGAACGACGATCTATCTTTTCCTTCAGCTCAGCACACTTGCAAGCAATGTGAGCTGTGTGACAATCCAGCACAGGTGCATATCAGCACTGATTTGGCCTGGATGGATCAGGATAATCACCTGAGCTGTGAAGCCAGCTGCTACCATTGGTGGGTCATTTTTGCTGTCACCAGCCACGTTGCCACGACAAACATCTTTGACAGATACGTTCTTGATATTGAAGCCCACATTGTCCCCAGGAAGAGCCTCACTCAAAGCTTCATGGTGCATTTCAACAGACTTTACTTCAGTTGTAACATTGACTGGAGCAAAGGTGACCACCATACCAGGCTTAAGAACACCAGTCTCCACTCGACCCATTGGGACAGTACCAATACCACCAATTTTGTAGACGTCTTGGAGAGGCAGACGCAAGGGCTTATCAGTTGGACGAGTTGGTGGCAGAATGCAATCCAGGGCTTCAAGCAGTGTGGTTCCGCTGGCATTCCCATCTTTATGGGTGACTTTCCATCCCTTGAACCAAGGCATGTTAGCACTTGGCTCCAGCATGTTGTCACCATTCCAACCAGAAATTGGCACAAATGCTACTGTGTCAGGGTTGTAGCCAATTTTCTTAATGTAGGTGCTGACTTCCTTAACGATTTCCTGGTATCTCTTCTGGCTGTAGGGTGGTTCAGTGGAATCCATTTTGTTAACACCAACAATTAGTTGTTTTACACCCAGTGTGTAAGCCAGAAGGGCATGCTCACGGGTCTGCTCATTCTTGGAGATACCTGCTTCAAATTCACCAACACCAGCAGCAACAATCAGGACAGCATGGTCAGCCTGAGATGTGCCTGTAATCATGTTTTTGATAAAGCCTCTGTGTCCTGGGGCATCAATGATGGTCACATAATACTTGCTGGTCTCGAATTTCCACAGGGAGATATCAGTGGTGATAGCACGTTCATGTTCAGCTTTCAGTTTATCCAAGACCCAGGCATACTTGAAGGAGCCTTTTCCCATCTCAGCAGCCTCCTTCTCAAATTTTTCGATAGTTCTTTTGTCGATCCCACCACATTTGTAGATTAGATGGCCAGTAGTGGTAGACTTGCCCGAATCTACATGTCCAATGACGACGATGTTGATGTGAGTCTTCTCCTTTCCCATTTTGGTTTAGGTTTAGCGGTGGTTTTCACGACACCTGTGTTCTGGCGGCACACCCGTTGCGAAAAAGCTCCCTCATTGATTTAGATGCTCACAACACCTTAGTTCTTGGTATTTCTTCTCATTTAAAATGGTTTCCATTTTGAAACACAGCTGTTCGACTCTGAAATCCTTCTTGTATGATTCTATTAACTTGGAATTTTTCTGTTATCTTTCCAGAATTTGAATTTTATTGGTTCTAATTTGCCTGCCTTTTTTTGACTAACTCAAGTGAGGAATCACAAATTCATTCAGGACTCTCAAAGCACAACCACCTAAAAGTAGCAAGTTGACCAACATCCAGTCCTGATCAACACTAGCATCATTTAATTTGAAGAATCAGGCATTTACAAGAATATCATTGTGTTCATCTGTATCTGTCCAATTTTGCTTAAGTTAATTAGTCCACACTTGGTCTAGTCAACTCAATTTATCTAGGTTACCACATTTGTGGATATTAGAGTCATTTGTAGTATTCCTTTATTATCTATTTGACATACATGAGATCATTACTAATACCCTTCTTTCATTTTTTATATTTGTAATTTTCTACTTCCCTGTTTTCTTGATTAATGTATAAAGAGATTTATCAGTTTTATCAGTCTCTTCAAAAAGTAGGCTGAGTTCATCGATTTTCTATATTGTTTCATCTTTTCAATTTCACTGAGTTTTGTTCTAATTTATTTTTTATTTTATCATGTTTGCTTTATATTTAAGTTGTTCTTCTCTGCTTTCCTAAGGCAGAGGCTTACATTATAGATTTCATAAATTTCTTCTTTTATAATATATGCACTTACTGTTATAAATGTTAATCTCAACAATGCTGTCATAGGATCCCGCAAATTTGACCAAATTTATATTAACTTTTATTCAGTTCAAAATATTTTTATTCCTCTTGGCCTTTTTCATAATTTAAATTGGTCCTAAATAACCAATGTGTTATTTAGAAATTTGTTTTAGAATTTTTTGGATATTTGGAAATTTCCAGCTATCCTTCTGATTTTTATTTCTAATTTAATTCCATTATGATATGAGAATGTGCTGTGTGTAATCTCTATTCCTTTTAAGTTGTATTTTATATCTTAGAATATGATTTAACTTAGTGAATGCTCCATTTAACTTTAAGAAGAATATGTATTTTGCTGGTTGGTGATTGTAGGATTCCTTATATGACAGTGGATCAGGTTCATTGACAATGCTATTCAAGTCAACTATATCTTTACTGATTTTCTGCCAGTTTGATTTGTCAATTACTGAAAGAGGAACATTGAAGTCCTAACTATAATAGACTTATTTATTTCGTCTTACAGTTTTATCGATCTTTGACTTGAGGTTTTAATGGTCTCTTACAAGGCACATTTTTAGGGTTTTGTTTTGTTTTTTTGTTTTTTGAGAATAGGTGTATTCATATTCATGCTGTATCTGTTTTTGTCCCTGATAATTTTCCTTGTTCTGAAGTAGGCTTTGTTTGAAATATGACAACTCTAGCTTCCTTTTGTGTTTTATGGTATTTTTTTCTATTCCTTTACTTTTATTCTATCTGTGTATTTAAAGTGGGTTTCTTATAAACAGTATAGTTGGATTTTTTTTAAAGATTTTATTTATTTATTCATGAAAGGCACAGAGAGAGAGAGAGGCAGAGATATAGGCAGAGAGAGAAGCAGGACCCATGCAGGGAGCTGGATGTGGGACTTGATTTCAGGACTCCAAGATCACACCCTGGGCAGAAGGCAGGCGCTAAACTGCTGAGCCACCCAGGGGTCCAGTATAGTTGGATTTTTAAAACCCTTTCTGACAACCAGTTTTTAGTTGTCTTATTTACTCCTTCTCATTTAAAGATGTTATTGATGTGGTTGGATTAGTATCTACCATGTTTGTAATTGTTTTGTTTAGGACTTTTTTTTTTCCTATTTTTTTCTTCTCCTCTACCCTCCTTCTCCTCCCTCTCTGGTTTTAAGTAACCATTTTTTACGATTCCAATTTATCTCCTCATTTAGAATGTCAATTATATTTCTCTAAAAGGAATTTTAATGGTTGCCCTAAAATTACCATTCTAACTATTCTAAAACCTCTTTGAAATAACACTACTGCTTCATGCATTGTGCAAATAAATTAAGCTATTTGTTTGAATAAAGAACTCATCAGAGTTCTAAAGATAAATTTTATTAAAGTTGATAGTAATTGGTTAGTGTCTCTCATAGCAACATAAAAATGTGCCTGATAGAGAATAATTTTTTTAAAGATTTTATTTATTTATTCATGAGAGACACAGAGACATAGGTAGAGGGAGAAGCAGATTCCTTGCAGGGAGCCTGATATGGGACTCGATCCCAGGATCCTGGGATCATGCCCTGTGTCAAAGGCAGTTGCTCAACCACTGAGTCAGCCAGGCATTCTGAAAATAGTTTTTTAAATGCAAGATTCTTTCTAGTTTTAGAGTACCCACAGAGAAACAAAATAAATTGAAAAAATACAATTTTATATATATATATGGTACATTTAATATATTAATGATGCTAGTTCCACCCAAATTTTGATGTAAAATGAATGCAGCTTTGTTCAACATCCCTATATAAAATGGATAGGGTGAGTTGGAAGAAATGTCTTTCTTACACATGAATGTAAATAATAAATATAGAAGAAACAGTGGAAATATGAAATCATTACTTTCTTGCCATTGATATTGACTCAGTGAAGAGCCCTTAATAATGTTAAAAATAGTGGGTGAAGGCTAGATGATGTATAAGATTATTTTATAGTTCAAAATATCTCCTCAAATTACTTCTTATAATTATAAATTTAAAGAGGAGAAACCTGATGGACACCATATTAATGAAGGGACTAAAGGTTACATCATTAACACAATAAACTAAAATTATGTTTCTTCTGATATAATGCCCAAAGAATGACACAGCATCACTTTTGTCAGAGGATGAGAGAATGCAAGGCTATTTGTTTATAAGGCAGAATGTCACAGCTATTCAGTGAAAGTGTTAATGATAGCAAATAAATCAAAGAATATTCTTAACTGGGGTTTGTGATAATAAACAATGATGAGTGAGATATAGGGGAATATAATAAATGATCTAGGACAAATTCAGAAGATCTCCTTGAACAAGATACTAGCCAATAGGATCCAACAGCACATTAAGAAGATTATTCACCATGACCAGGTAGGATTTATCCCCAGGATGCAAGGCTGGTTCAACACTTGTAAAGCAATCAACATGATATTTCATATCAATAAGAATATTATTCAGCCATTAGAAATGACAAATACCCACCATTTGCTTCAACATGGATGGAACTGGAGGGTGTTATGCTGAGTGAAGTAAGTCAATTGGAGAAGGACAAACATTATATGGTCTCATTCATTTGGGGAATATAAAAAATAGTGAAAGGGAATAAAGGGGAAAGGAGAGAAAATGAGTGGGAAATATCAGTGAGGGTGACAGAACATGAGAGATGCCTAACTCTGGGAAATGAACAAGGGGTAGTGGAAAGGGAGGTGGGCAGGAAGATGGGATGACTGGGTGATGGGCACTGAGGGGGTCACTTGATGGGATGAGCACGGGGTATTATGCTATATGTTGACAAATCGAACTCCAATAAAAAATATACAAAAGGAGATGAAGAAGGAGAAGAAGAAGAAGAAGAAGAAGAAGAAGAAGAAGAAGAAGAAGAAGAAGAAGAAGAAAGATTCTCTCTTTCTCCTCGTCCCTCCCAAAATAAAGAAATAATAAATAAATAAATATTTAAAAAATAATATATACTTAATAAATTAAACTGTATAAAGACAGGGCTCGTCTGTTCTATTTCTTAAGATATGAATTATGTCATTAGTTGGTCAAATACAATGATATCAGCCCCATTATCCTTCTAATAAGAACAGTATTGCTTAGATATGTTGCGCGCCCTGCGGAAACACGATCATAGTCCTGAGGATAAGGGGATGAGGAAAATAAAAGAAAAGTAAAGAGATGGGGACAGGAGGGACACAGTGGATGATGTCCAAGCAGTGCCAGCTTTATTCAAGGTTTTACAACATTTTATAGCATAAGCAAAACAAAGCCAAGAAGGTGTTTATTTTTAGCAGGTTTGTGAAACCCTCCAAAGTTCCCCTTTCTCAGCATGCAAGACAGACTCACAGGTGCCAGAAGACCTTGGTAAATAGATAAGCTTGTTGCTCCAGATGTGCATACTTCAAAGGAATATTAGGTATGGTAAACAGACCAGCAAGGACAGACAGACTCTTATTTACATTTATGACCAGGCCAGAATAAGTTGTATCTATTTTGTTATGTGGGCGATCACGTACAAGTGAGCCCTGAGAACCATTGCTCAAGCCCTTTCTCAAGCGTCTACCAACTATTCACCCTTTAGGCTCCCGAGGCTTTTGAGTGAATGAGGGATGCAAGTCCGGGTCTGGTTTGGTTCAGTTACTCCAGTTAGTTCGTGGTCGCCCACATAGATAAACATGACTGTCAGTATTATGCTGAGTGAAATAAGTCAATTGGAGAAGGGGAAACATTATATGGTCTCATTCATTTGAGGAATATAAATAATAGTGAAAGGAAATAGAAGGGAAAGGAGAAGAAATGGGTAGGAAATATCAGAGAGGGAGACAGAACATGAAGACTCCTAACTCTGAGAAATGAACTAGGGGTGTTGGAAGGGGAGGAGGGCGGGGGTGAGGGTGAATGGGTGACGGGCACTGAGGGGGGCAATTGACGGGATGTGCAACTGGGTATTATTCTGTATGTTGGCAAATTGAACACCAATAAAAAATAAATTTATTATTAAAAAAAGATAAATCTAATACAAGTGGAATATCAGCCATATTAATAGTGTCAGAATAATGTAGGGTATAGCCTTGGACATTAATCTGTGAATAATATTGGAAAATATCCCCTAAGTAGAGAAGGACAGTTATTCTGATTGAAAGGTTATCAGGTGTCCTAACTGGTAGCCTACAGCAATTTGTATGTGTGTTTTATGTCCTTGGATCTGCTGACCATATCATGAACTTAGGTGGAAATACAGAAAGGTCGAATAATCTATTTTCTTGTTTCTTCTTCTGAGATAAAATAATGGACACTTTTGCTAGTGGTATATGTTAACAGTTAATCTGGGATAAAGAAACTTATATCAGGAGACCAGTGTGCAGAGCTTAAGTGTGCACTGTCTCCTCCGTGTCTCTCTCTCTCTCTCACACACACACACTCACATGCACACATATAAAATGATATTTCAAATGATACATTTGATTCATTGAGACAGATCATTCATAATTAATCATTTGAGGAGTGCCTGGGTGGCTCGGTCAGTTTCTGCTCAGGCCATGATCTCCGGGTCCTGGGATGGAGCCTGCCTTGGACTCCATGCTTAGCAGGGAGTCTGTTTCTCCCTCTCCCTCTCCTCTGCCCCTTCCCCTGCTTGTGCTCTCTCTCTCTCTCTCCCTCTCTCAAATAAAGAAATAAAATATATTTTTTAAAAAGTAATCATTTTTTTAAAAGATTTATTTACTTATTCATCCAGAGAGAGCGAAGAGAGAGGCAGAGACACAGGCAGAGGGAGAAGCAAGCAGGCTGCATGCAGGAAGCCCGATGTGGGACTCGATCCCGGGTCTCTAGGATCACACCCCGGGCTGCAGGCGGCGCCAAACCGCTGCACCACCAGGGCTGCCCCAAAAGTAATCATTTTAATTCAGGTATTTTCTTTTGTTTATTTGGGAGTAAACATGCTACATCACTGACAAATTATGAATACAGATAATATACATGTCTATATATTATATATGACACTTCTGAGATAAATTTTACACACACACACAGTTATTTATGATAGGGAAGAAGGATTCTGTTTTTAACTTTGAATCCTTGTAAAAACAAAATTGTCATGCTTTCACCCATAGTCATTTTAAAAAAAATATATTCCTGGCTCCTAAAATCGGAAATTTAGGACCATTGGCATTGATAGGATGTCCTTCCTTGAATAAACCAAAATTAAATAAATTACAAACTAAAATTTCTAGTTCGGCTAAAACTAATGAAAATATATCATTTAAATATCATTGTGGAAAATGTTCTTACAATGTATTTTGAAGCAATCATTTTGATAATATTTTTATTTCTATTTTCCTATCTCTACTAGAATCCACATGTGTCTGTCATATTTACCACTCCATTCTTACTGATGATGATGAATGAAAGTGATAAATTAATGGTTATAGGAGCGAATCAGCATACAGAGTGAATCTACCTTGGAGCTCCTGGCTACCTCAGTTAGTAGCGCTTGTAACTCTTAATCTCTGGGTTGTGAGTTTGAGCCTTGGGTGTAGATATTGGTTAAAAGTAAAATTAAAACACAGGCATACACAAAGCAAAAACTTCCATGATATTTTGTTCAAGGAAGACTGTATTAAATATTATTTTTGTGTCAATATTGGCTTGAATTCCTTATAATAGTTATTTATTATCTCTAATGTATCAGCAATTATGTATTTAGAAATAATGGTAAATGATACAGGCAAGGACTATGGAACCCATGAAACATTACAGTTTAAGAAAGCAGGAAAAGCTTTCAGAAATAAGTAAACTATTAGATCCACATTTAAAAGCAGGAGAATTTCATCTAAAGTGCATAGTCAGATTATGAATAGTGGTTTGGGTGGTCCAGGGGGTGTTGGAGGGATGAAGAATGAAGATGTTTGTAGAAGAAGGAAAAGATGCATCAATTCTTGTATTAGAAAGAACTTTGGTACAGTCTAGGAACAGAAAAAAAGGTTCATGTTGTATGTGGAAAAGTGGCACACAAGTGGTCAAAATTGGGAATAAGCCACAGAGAAGTTTTATCTATTTCAGAAATAGACTCACTCAGTCACACATTCATAAACTTGAAAACATATCTATAACAAATTATAAAACACTGTCTTAATTATGATATCAAGCACCAGGCTTGGAATAATTTCCATAATTTGCTTTAATTTTCTTTGCTGTGGCAATCAATTTTTTATGGATTTTAAAAATGCAGATATTATTGAAGTTACCACTCAATGCAGAAACAAAAGTTGCCACTAGCTAAATTTTGTATATTTGACTTGGGTATTTAGTTGATATGACATGTAAGTCAAATATTTGCTTCTTTGTTAGAAACCCACATTACAAGCTGATATGTATGCAATTTGTTATGTATGTGGGAAGTGAGCCGTCTATAGAATTCCATTGTTGGACAAAATTTAGATTACCAAAAATAATAAATAATAGACAACCTATATCTATGGATTGTTATATTTGGTTTATATTTGAGTTATTTTTTCTCTGAATATTCCATTGTGGTATTCTAGTGACTATTTGGAAAACTGATCATATTATATTATGCAATCATTTTGATAAAATTTGATGATTATGCTACATATAAATATTAAAGTTTAATTTGAAATTATAATTCATTTTTATTACTGTTAGACTTAATATATAAAAAGAGAAAGTATTTATCCCTTGCTTTAATTCTTGTTTTAAAAAAGTTATTCATAAAATTAATAGTCCTAAAGAAAAATCAACCTATGTCACTTAATCATATTATTTTTTATTATTGAACAATAATTGACATACAAAAAGCTGCATTTTTTTAATGTACAAAACCTAATGTGTTGGAACCATGTAACCCTATCACCACAATATCTATGACATAATCCATCCCATTCAACAGTTTCCTTCTGTCCTCTTATTTAGTATTGTTTGGGTAGGGGGCAGGTAAGACCATTTAACAGAGTATACACCCAATTACTGTAATTTTAAGTATATAATATGGTGCAGATAACTACAGATACTATGCTATACAGTAGGTTTCTAGGGCTATTCATTATGTACAGTTGAAATTTTGTATGCTTTGACTTTACTACCTCCCTATTTCATATCCCTTCATCCCCAGTTTTTGGTAACCACCATTCTAATCTATGCTTCCATAAACTTGACTATTTTAGATTCCTCATGTAAGTGGCATCATGTAGTATTTTCCCTATATGTCTGATTTACTTACTTAATATAATGTTTTCTAGGTTCACCCACATTTTCACAAATGGCAAGATTTACTTCTATATTAGGGCTTAATAATACTGCATAGTATATGTGTACCACATTTTCGTTATTCAATCAGTTGGTGTACATTTGGGTTACTTCCATACCTTGACTGAGTAATACTGCTAACATCATAACTGATGGTATACATCATAACTGATAGTATAAAACTGAACGTTTTTCCTGTGAGTTTCAGAACAAGGCAAAGATGACTATTCTCATCACTTCTACTCGACATTGTACTGGAAATCCTAGACAAAATGATTAGGTAAGAAAAAGAAATAACAGGCATCTAGTTGGAAGGAACAAGTGAAATTATCTCTGAAGATGAATATGGTTGTTTATATAGAAAATTCTAAGGGCTACACACACATAACACACACACACAGACTTTTAGAATTACTCATCAAAATCAGTAAAGTTGCAGGATACAAAATCAATATGCAAAATTCAGTTGCATTTCTACACAGTAACAACAAATTCTCCAAATGGGAAATCAAGAAAACAGTCCCATTTTACATTAAAATAAAATACTTGTTATTAGCTTAACCAAAAAGATGAAAGATTTATATAATGAAAACTACAAATCATGGATGAAAGAAATTAAAGACACAAATAAATAGAAAGACATCACATGTTCTTGGATTGGAAGGATTAATATTGTTTAAATTTCCATAAACCCACACATACACAACCAGTCTTCAACAAAGGTGCCAATAATGCTTAATGGTGAAAGGATAATCTCTTCAATAAATGGATATCCATATGCAAAAGAATTAAATTGGATCATTATTTTAAATCATGCACAAAAATCAATTCAAATGGTTTAAAGGCTTAAATTTAAGGCCTGAAAACAAAATTCCTAGAAGAGAACATTGGGAAAGTCCTTTTGATACTGGTGTTGGCAATTACTTATTGAATATAGCACGAAGGACACAGAAAAAGAAAGCAAAAACAAGTATAATATAAAATCAGAAAAAGCAATGCTATTTTATCTTAATACTGTTCAGTGAGAAGAAATGATAGGAACAAAGTATATTCCTAAGATTTTATTTATTTTACCTTATTTTAAAATGATTTCACACACCAGCTACTATTAGTATATCTAAATGCAAAAGAACTAGAAATCTTATTTTAAATTTTTACAATATTTTTATGTTAATAAATTCGCAAAGAAAATGATAATGTGATAATATCTACAATATAAAAAAGAGGAAACTAGAAATAAAGGTAATGTGATACAGTGAAAAGAAGCAAAGTAACTGTTCTAATAGCACAATTTCCAAATGTACCTCCATTATCATTTCAAACAATATACTCTAAGGGACACTTCCAGATCTATTTCACTTACTTCTTAAGAAATTTACCTTCTTGGGGCAGCCTGGGTGGCTCAGAGGTTCAACGCTGCCTTTAGCCCCGGGTGTGATCCTGGAGACCTGGGATTGAGACCCAAGTCAGGCTCTGCATGGAGCCTGCTTCTCTGTGTCTCTGCCTCTCTCTCTCTTTCTGTGTCTCTCATGACTAAATAAATAAAATGTTAAAAAAATTTGCCTTCTTATGTATATTGAGATTTTTTCAGTTTTTGTAACAGCAGACCTAATTATACTGATTACAGCAAACAAATTGAAAATTAAAGGAATTTAGTTTTCATGATTAAAAAGTTCAGTTGGTACTTAAGCTGTCAGTTGGGTAAAAAACAAAAAACAAAACAAACAAAAAAAACAACACCAAGAACCTGCTTGAGAAAAGTATTCCAGTTCCTCGTTGATAAAAGAAAAGAATATCAGAATCTGGCTTATGCACTCATGGTGAGGTCTAAATGAGGTTTAAATAACTTAGTTGTTTAGGAGATTATCAGGAACATAAAAGTTCTGTGTACTTACTAATTAAGTAGTGACTGCAATATGTGATTTCATATTCTCATCTACCTAAATAAATTTGCCACACAATGTTATTTGATATAACATCCAAAACATGTAATACTTTAGAGTAATTTTAATGAACTAGGATCCACAGTAAGAACTGTGGCACATTACTGATTGAAATATCAAAAAATCCTTGGGCAGCCCGGGTGGCTCAGAGGTTTAACACTGCCTTCAGCCTAGGGTGTGATCCTGGAGACCTGGGATCAAGTCCCACATTGGGCTTCCTGCATGGAGTCTGCTTCTCCCTCTGCCTTGTGTCTCTGCCTCTCTCTCTCTCTCTGTGTCTCTCATGAATAAATAAATAAAATCTTAAAAAAAAGAAATATCAAAAAATCCAATTAAATAAGATATAACATATTTATTAATTTGAAATAAAGATATTGTTTAAATGATAAAGTTCCTCAAATTTATCTATAGATTTAACATAATCTAAAGTCCAGCAGACATTTTATAGCAATTAGCAAACTGAGTATGACATTTATGATCAACAAAATTTTTGCTATGTAGAAAAAAGCTGAAGGTTATACACTGATTTCAAGACATGTTCTAAATCCAAGCTAATCAAATCAATGTGGTATTTGCGTGAGGTAGAAACATGGAACAGCATACAGAGTACATAAATTGACCCACATATATATGATAAATTGATTTTCGGTAAATATCACCTGCAAATCTATGGGAAAGAATAGTCTTAAGAAAAAATATTTTAAAAATTTAATCCCTAGCTTATACTGTACACAAAAAAGATATTAAAATGGATCATAAAAAAAAAAAAGCAAAAAAAAAAAATAAAATGGATCATAGAACTAACATAAATGCAGAAACTACAACATTTCTAAAAGAAAAGAAAAGAGAAAATACTTGTTAACTTAGGGTGAGTTAAAGTTTTTTAATAGGACAAAAAAGTACATTTAATTGACATTACAGCATTCTGCTCTTCAAAAATCTTTCTTAAGAAATAGTAGTGAATCACAAGGTGGAAGAAAACATGTGTACTATAAATATCTCACCAATTTTTATTTCCAGACTACATTAAGAATGTAAAACTCACAGGAATACAACACAATTAAAAAAATAAATATGTCACAAAAAGAAGGAAAACAAATGGACAATAAGTTTATGGAAAGATTCTCAGAGTCAGTAGTCATCAAATACATGTAAAATAAAATTATAATTGCATAACACATTACATCCACCATTAGAATGACTAAAATTTTAAAAACTGTTGATGTCAAATTTGCCAAAAATCTTGAGCAATTGGAACTCTCATATATTCTCTGTGGATATATAAATTCGCACAACCACTTATGAAAATAAGTTGCCATTTTGTTACAGAATTAAATGTATTTAGCATACAAATCCAATTCTGGTATTTTACTCAATCTATGTCCATAATAAGGCATATATGTAAATATCCATAGTGGCTTTATTCATAACATCCAGAAACTGGAAACAGTCGATATACATTTGAATAAACATATTTGATATAATCATATAATGTAACAGTACTTAACAATAAAATGAACTAAGACTTTCCACCTTCCACAATACATATGAATATGAAAATTTTTGATTAGTGAATGAAGCCAGATACAAAATATATATATTTTATATATATGTATACTGTATTATTCAATTCATGTAAAGTTCTAGAACAGACAAATCTATTCTATGGACCTAAAAATCATATTAACAGTTGCCAGGATAGTGGGGTGAGAGTATTTATATATAAAGGAGGTCCAGGGAATTTTCTGAGATTATGAATATCTATTGCATCATAAATGTGGTATTGGTTACATATAGTATATTTTGTCAAAAATCAATGAACTATTTACTAAAAATTTTATCATATGGAATTTATAGCTCAATAAGATGACTAAAATATTAGGGTCTAAGGAGAAAAATTAATTGAAAGTGTTGTTAATTTCATATTCTCTAACCATGAAATACAACCTGAAAGAAACTGGCTGGCATTTTTGTAAAAAAGAAAAAAATATTTATAAAAGAAAAACACACAAAAAAAATACCCTTCAGAAAAGTAGCAACACTCATTCAGGACAAGTATGGCTAAGAAATTGATTAATGTATGTTCATGTGTTCCAGGAATAATTATTTTGTTTACCTGTTAATATTTAGGTACTCAAAATAAAAAGGTAGTTGTTGATGTTGTTCTCTAAGAATATATATATTTGAAATAATTTTGTTTATGCAAAAAGGATGATTTAAATGCCCATTAATATAATCAAACTGTTTTAGTCTAATGTAATTTTAACTATTTTAGCATTTTTGTCACTGAAAATTTGCAGATTTCCATAGTAAATAAAACTGTCATTCTCTCTCTGAGTAGATAAGGTTAAATCATTCTCATAATCTACCGTGTCTTTCACTTTCTTCAAACCTACCCTCTCTTCAAAATCTTATTGGTAGGTATGTGACATCATAACCCTCATATTTATAGTCAGATTCTTGAACAACTTCAAAGGCTTCTATTTCTCTTAATATTTTGAATAAGTACTAATCAATCTCCAAAAAAAATCCATGTATTTTGTTTCTTATATTACTACACTACTTGTATAGCAAAGGGCCACATCATCTGTAATTCGAATAATTTAAATTTGGTCTTTACAAATCTACCCAGCCCTAGTCACACATTATCAAAGTTTGTGAACTTTTATTTTTTCCTTAACACTCTAAGAATGATATCTAATCCCACTTCTAAGACATATAATATTTTTATTAGAGAAAAACTCTATTATCATTTTTAGGAGCTTGGCAATATTGCAGACATTGTGGAATGCTGAGCTTCTTAGAAGCTATGCGATTTTAAGAAAGCTTTTTAACTACTTATTTGATTTAGGAAAGTGAAAATTATTGCTAAGAATAGTTTTCCTTGAATGGTTGGGATAAAGCCTTTGAGGTCTATGGATTATTTTAATATATACATGTACCCAGTATCTTACACTCTGAATATCACTGTAAATGCAAAGTGAATAAAAAAGGATAAAATACAAGTTGAATAAGTAGTCCATTAAAAGTAAAATCAGGAGCACCTGAGTGGCTCAGTTGGTTAGGCATCTGGTTCTTGATCTCAGCTCAGATTTTGATCTTGGGGTCATGGGTTCAAGCCCCATGTTAAGACTCCATGCTGGACGTTGAATCCACTTAAAAAAAATAGTGACTTTATTTCAAAGATGTACTAGTATAGCCTTTATATCAAAAGATCACATGATAAAGCAAAATTTGATATATTTATATTCATATTCATTATGATGCCTTCATCAATGCATAGTACGTTATTTGTTCTTAAGATTTTATTTTTTTATTTTTATTTTTTTTAAAGATTTCATTTATTTATTCATGAAAGACAGGAGTGAGAGAGAGAGAGAAAGAGAGAGAGAGAGGCCGAGACATAGGCAGAGGGAGAAGCAGGCTCCATGCAGGAAGCCTGACATGGGACTCGATCTGGGTCTCCAGGATCACACCCTGGGCCAAAGGCAGGCACCAAACCACTGAGGCACCCAGGGATTCCCTGTTCTTTAAGATTTTAGGAGAAAATCTCTATGAAAACTGATGCTATACTGCAAATCTCACCTAAAAATGAATATTCTTTCCATTTTATGTCTAAATTAAACTATTTCTATTTACAAGCCTTCCGATAGGTCCACAAAATATTTCTATTGTCTTATTATAGGAAACATAGGATAGAAATAAAATTATCAGCTAGGCACTAAATATATAAACTCAAGACTAGACTAACATTAAATTAGTGATTGAAAGCCAGTGATTTTCTTTTGAGTTTCTTTTCCCTATTAGCAAAATTTATTTTTAGTACTGGAATATAGAGTTGTTAAGAACTTAAAATTTCTTTAACGTGCGGCACTATAGTCAGTACAAATGACTATTTGAGTTTTTTAATATATAATTATATTATCAAGCTATTGTAAATAATATTTTCTACTTGGTATCCATAGTAACTCTAGAGATCTGGAAAGATCTATATTCATTTAATGGAAAACAAGCATATTGGCTGACTCTTGGAGCAATACATGTGGTATTTTAATAGGACTTTAATAGCATATTTATCTTCTTCATGATAGGTTAAATTAAATAGATAAAGATTTGAAATCCAAAGCACAGACCTTTAAAATAACAAATTTATATTCAGGACAGAGACAGGAAATCTTGCTTGCTATTATTTTCCAACTCTCTACATTTCCAATGAGAAACTGCTGCTGAATTCGATACCTTGAAGTAGGAGCATTTCTGAACATATAAATGCACCAAAACCAAAGAAAGCCAAACAAAACCCCAGCAATTTGACATAGAGACCATTAGATGTTATTTCTTAAGTACAATAATATCAGAAAAATAGTTTTCAGATTAAGTATTGTCTGATAGCAAAGATACAATTTCAAGCAGTAAGTACATGGGAGAAGACAAGGCCAATGACTCAGCTGTAATTACAGTTTTACAACTTGTTTTCTGTGTGAAATTTGTTCAAGGCTTTGGTAGGACCATATCCAGTTTTACATAGCATTCAAGTAAACCAATGATTTTAGGTGAGATGATAGGACTGTAAACCACATAAAAATAAGACTAATTCTTATATCTGTATATACCTTAATGAGAGAAACATTTTCAGGAAAACTAGGTTGAATTCTTCAGTGACTGCTCAATATAAATTCACATTTTAATTCCATTCTACCTTTATTTTAATCTCTTAATACATTTTCTCATCTTATTGGTAAATAAAATAGAGGCATAAAAGCAGTGAAGAATTGTCTCATCATTCTTAGTTTAATCAAATTGTAGGTAGGAATTAAAACATTTTTAAAAGTACACTTAAGAAAGCCACATTGAGTCAGTGAGTTGGTAGTTGATTATTAACCAATACCTGCCTGATGGCAAGAGAGGGTTGGCTTTTATAAGACTTAAAGTAATAATAAATAGATAATTATTGAGGATTTGCTATATGATAAGCCCCTTGCTGGGTATTTAGGCATTGCATATGCATTACCTGGTCATTCCTTAGAATTCTATGAACTATACACTATTTTATCCTCATTTTATGAAAGCATGGAGAAGTTCTTAAATTGTCTGTTATTGGGGCACCTGGGTGGCTCAGAGGTTGAGCATCTGCCTTTGGCTCAGGTCGTGATCCTGGGGTCCTCGGATCAAGTCTTGCATCAGGCTCCCCCTGGAGAGCCTGCTTCTCCCTCTGCCTATGTCTCTGCCTCTCTCTCCATGTTTCTCATGAATAAATAAAATCTCTAAAATAACTAAATTGTCTGTTATTACCATAGCTAATGCATTATAAGCATTAAACTACCTAGTTAAATGTACTACAATGTATATGCATTAATAAAAAAGGAGGATTTGCATGTATGAATACATTGATGGGCTTTTTAATTTTTCCATCCATTGGAACTAAGAAAGAAAGAATACAATGGGCATGCACATTTCCCCCGCACATAATTGTTCAACATAGAATCAATTCTAATGTGAAAATGGGATTGTTTTCTGGTTTTTCTGTTCTGAATGTCAATTATTAAAATGTAGCCTTAAAAAGCTTTCTGTAATGTTATATTGAGTACTTATAATAAAGGAGGATAAAAATCTGTTTAGCCCAGTAATATTCCAAAAAGCGCTACCAAAGAAACCCAAAATAGGCTACGTTAGCTCCTTGCTAAAACTTTGTGGCCCAAGGTTCCCACAAATCTCAAATGAAGATTACTGGCAGAACTTGATGTTAAGTTAAATTAGGATATTGTCTATTCCCTGAAGAGGTATTTTGTGTTTTCTCTCTGTCTCTCTCTCTTGCTTTCTTTCTCTTTCCCTGGAACACACAGTATCAATATGTATTCTAGCTTTTACTATTTTCACCTGACATTCTGCACATTACAGCGTGCATTTTTGCTTGTCAAGTTTTAATGTCACTTGATACTTGTACATGCTTCATAAAAAATGAAAGAAATTAGACTTTATTCATCCCTCCTGATTTATGTTATTTTGACCTATATTTAATTATACTATATTGTGATTTACACAGTGATTTCCAGTTAGACTTACTCTTTTCAATGTTTTTGTTCCTCTCAGCATCTCTAAGTTTCCATATTCTATCACTCTGTCTGAAAAATCACCTCAGTAAAAATCAGTCTTGCTAGACCAATTTCCTTCTGTCTTATTCATTTGACAATGCTCTATTTTGTCTCATATTGAATAATATTTTTACTTAATAGAGAATGTAAAGTTGGAATTATTTTCTTGTAGGATTATGAATATACTATTTTATTGATTTCTAGCAACCATTGTTTTTTTGGAGAACTCTGAGAGTAAAGTAAGTAATTTCTATAATTTCTCAAGATTCCTTAAGATTTTCTCATCCTTACTTTCTAGCAATTTTATTATGATGCTTCTGAGTAGGTGTTTTATTTTGAATTTTGTTGCTCAATGTTTGTAAGACTCTGAATCTGTGGATTCATATCTTCAGCAGTTCAGTAACATTATTAGTCATTATATCTTTAGATGTTCTGCTTCATCCACACCTTTCTTTTTGGTACTTTTAAGTGGTAGTTATAGTACTATGGCTCTTCAAGGGACTTATTCCATAAAATGTACCTTATAATTTATTTGTGCTGCCATATGATTTTGAACAAAATAATAATATAATAAAGTCCTACTTCTGGCTTATTCATGTTTAAATCATTTTTAAACTTATCATTTTCCACAAGTATATTTTAGAAAAAAAAAATGCCCCCCACCGCAGTTACTCTTCTCCCAAGCTAAGGTAACAAGGAAATGATAAAAAAAGAATCATAAAAATACAAATGTGGTCATTGAAATAGTAGATATTTTATGCACTGGAAATAATTCAGAAAATAAAATAGACATGTATTTTGCAGAAAAGATGTAAATATATGCCTATTTCACACTAAGCTATATTTTGTTTCATTTTTTCATGAAACTAAAAAAATGAAAACAATCAAGGTTTTATTTATATGTGTATTTTTAAAGGAGAAATATTTGCAGATTCAATACACTTGCTTAAGCGCCTATTGTACAGAAGCACTGTGCCAGGTGTTAACCATAATTTTTATATCTTTCACATTTCATTTCAGTTACTTTCATAAGTCTCAAGGAAAACATAGGAAGTACACTTTAAAAGGTTTCTTGTGTTCTTTATACTATCAAAATAAATTATAGCAGCAAGAGGCAAGCCAATTTCTACCCTCCAGTTAAAGAGATAGCCACTCTGTTGCATTTATCTATACTCATAGCAAACTCTCTCAATCTCTCTTTCTCTTGTATATATATATATATATATATATATATATATATATATATATACACACACACACACACCTACAGTGTATATATATATATATATATATATATATATATACACACACACACTGTAGGTAGGAATTAAATATATATGTATTTATATATAAATATATATGTGTGTGTGTATAAAGAGAGTTTTTCTGGGGGGCTTTATCTTTTTTTTTTTTTTTTTGCAGTTATATGAGCAGTGCAAGTCTGCTCATAAGAAAATAACAACTTGAGAAGCCTAGATGGCTCAAAGATTTGCCTTTGGCTTAGGGTGTGATCCTGGAGTACCGGAATCGAGTCCCATGTCAGGCTCCCTGCATGGAGCCTGCTTCTCCCTCTGCCTGGATCTCTGCCTCTCTCTCTGTGTCTCTCATAAATAAATAAATAAATAAATAAATAAATAAATAAATACATACATAAATACATAAATACATAATAAATAAATAAATAAATAAAATCTTAAAAAAATAACAACTTACCTAATATCCTTCAATAATTCTATTCTGTCTCTAGTTGTTTAATTCAGAAACAATTTGTTATTTTTAATACTTTCTGGTTTTTGGGAAAACCAAAACAATGGTTACATTACTATCAATTTCCCTATTATTCTCTGTAAACAAAGTATTCGGGTTATGTGCCCATTAGATGATATCTTGAATAGATATTTTTCCAAAGAAGACATAAAACTGGTGAATAGGTACATGAAAAGATGCTCAACATTACTAGTAATCAGTGAAATGAAAATCAAAACCACCATGAGCTATCTCCTCACACCTGTTGAAATAACTATTATCAAAACAAACATACACATACAAACCCTTTAGAGCCAATAATCGAAAAACAACAACTGTTGGCAAGGACATGAAGAAATTAGAACTCTCATTCACTGCTGGTGGCAATGTAAATTGGTACAGCCACATGAAAACAATATGAAGATTCCCCCAAAATTAAAAAAGGAAGCTACCATATGATCTAGCAATTCTGTATCAAGTTATATATGCAAAGGAACTGAGGTCAAGTTCTTGAAGAGTTATCTGCACCCCCATGTTTGTTGCAGCATTATTCACAATAGCCAAGGCCTGGAAACAACCTAAGTGCCCATCAGCAGATGAATGCATAAAGAAGATATGAAATATATTTTATTGAAAAAAATATTATTTAGCCATAAAAAAGAAGGAAATTCTGCCACTCGCAACAATACAGATGGACCTTGGGAATATTATACTAAGTGAAATAAGTCAAATACCATTTGATCCCATTATTATGTGGAATCTAAAAATTACCAAAGTCATTGAAACAGAATTGGTGGTTGCCAGAGGTGGGGTTGGGGGAATGTGTGAAGGTTGTCAAAGGCACAAACTTACATTTATAAGATGAGTTCTTAGGATATGATATACAGCATGGTGACTATAATTATAGATGTAAACTAAAAAATTGATTACTTTGCAATATACACATATATCAAATCATATGTGATACACCTTAAGCTAATACATAACTATTTTTTAACATATAACTAATGTTATCAGTTAATTTTATCTTAACCAAACTGAAAAGAAAGAAAATGTGGTATATACATGCAATGAAATATTATTCAACCTTAAAAGAGAGAGAGAGAGAGAGATCTTGCCCCATGCAATGATATGATTAATATAGAGGACATTATACTAAGTGAAATCAGCCAGTCAAATATCACGTGATTTCATTTATGTGAAGTATCTAAAATAGTAAAGCTCATAGAAACAGAGAGTACAATGGTGGTTACTAGGGGCGGGGAAGAGGAGGAAAGGAAGTTGCTAAAGTTTGAGTTATGCAAGATGGACAGGTTCTAGAGATCTGCTGTACAACATTGTGCTTGTGGTTAACAATGTTTTGTGTACTGAAAAGTTTGTTAAAAAGGGTAGATGTTAATTCTCATGTTAATTCTTACCACCATAAAAAAATACAACATTTAATAAGACATATTTTAGTGGTTTGCATTTTTCTGTGTTGCCCCTTGGGTAATTGCCTTATGTGCAAGATATACTACCAGATATAAATTAAAATTTAAAAAAATTATTGGTAAAATGCTAGATTTTTGGGAAAATAAAGATGGGTAGTTCTTTTGTTTTCATGAAAAGACATTTTATTATTATTTTGCTATGTAACATATTAGTGAATATACTCAATTGCATTTGCTCAAATGGCCAATGAGACACAAGATAACATCTTTCTGATTCCTGAAAACCTCAATATCATCTGTCTTTTGGAGAATCCAATTTCTTTAGAGTTCTATGATATTGTCCACATTGATACCAGTGGTTCTTAGTGGTAAGGTACATTTTTGCTAAGTTGTTTTATCATGAGTCCTCATTCAATATGTTCATTTTTTTTCTTCTAATCGGTTTGCAGTACTTGATCATGTGTTTCTTCATTATTATGCACAAGATCTGACCAAGGGATAAGTTGTGTATATTCGTATGGAATTTCCACAGAAGGATGGTAGCATACTGTCCTCCTGCCATCAGATATCAAAGCAAGTTCTACTTTGCAATTAGTCATCTGGAAGAGAATATGTAGATTTATGACAAAGACAATATAAAGCTCTGTTTTGAGTTGGAAATAAATGCTTCCAAATAGTTCTGTTTGATATCACCCATTTTACTGCTGCTAATGCCATGGTAAATCAAACAAAATGCTTATCAGGTGGTGGGAAAGAAAATTCAAAGAGAACTTGCTTTTAAAATCTGTGTCTAGTCATACCTATTTTCTTTTTTTTCCTTTTTTTTAAAGATTTTATTTATTTATTCATGAGAGACACACAGAGAGAGGCAGAGACATAGGCAAAGGCAGAAGCAGGCTCCCTGCTAGGAGCCTGACGAGGAACTCGATCTCAGGATCCCAGGATCATGACCTGAGCCAAAGGCAGACATTCAATATCTGAGCCACCCAGGCATCCCTAGACATTCCTATTTTCATCCCTTGACAGCCACTCACCATAAGCCTACTCCTACCTCAATCTTGATGACTAATATGTTTTGGGCAACACTAAAGGAGCAAAACGCTTAACTACTCAAAGCTAAGGTAAGTTATAATTTTTATCCATTTAGTGTTTAGAGTTTTGAAAAGAGAATGTAATTATTAAGAATTTATGCAAATGATTGGTATTTGGAATATTTGTGAAAATATGAGAGAAAACTGTGTTTGAGACATTAAGCTAAGCATTGTCAATAGTTATAGCTGTTATTTTTAAAAGCTTAAGCAAATGGGACTTGTACTAATCAAAATGTTTCATCTTGTGTTTTGTATATTCCATTCAGAATTCTTTTGAAAGGATCCATGGAAACATTTCTTTGACCACTTAATGCATATTTTTTCCTATAATTTATGAAATAAAATAAAATAATTTCCATATATTAATATGGTAATTTGAACAGCTTTGGTAGCTGAAAAATTAATTCAGGAAATAGAAACTGCAGAAGATAATATTGAATCAGAGAACTGAAATAATTTCCTTCCTTATTTCTACTCCATTTTTTTCATAATTAACATAATTTTATAATACAATATAAATATTTGATCAACCTCATTTCTCTATATGCCTAAGAGTTTTCTCTATTCTAAGTAATAGTCTTCAAACCCTATTTATAATCTCAGACTATCTCCTAGCCTCAGCCAAAGTTTCAAATATTCTCTTATTTGAGAATAAGCCCAACCAAAATCTTGGCTGCAAACTCTGAGGCACACTGCTAGAATTACTCAGATAAACAGTTCCTTAATTGCTGACCCAGGGAAAATAAAAAAATAAATAAGTAAATAACTCATTGTTGTTTTAAGTTGCTAAATTGATAGTTTGTTATGTAGCAATAGATAACTAAGATGCTCTAAACTAGAATATGCTCTTGGCATGTTGTTTTCCAGCCACTTACGGCCATTAAAACTAATTCTAGTACAGTATAAATCTTCAATTATATATCACATTAAAAATTTTGCTCTTATCCAATGCAGATTAAACTTTGGCTCAAGAAATTTAAAATTCTTCTTTATTACATCTTCTGGCACTACTTCTTCTGGACACACATCTTTTTTTATTGCAAGGCTTGTGAGGATGCAGCTTCCTTCTAATTTGTGGTTAGATTAGACTTTCCTAGCTGATATTAACTGCACATATTTTCTGAGTAATAATCATCCCAATGTTGTCCTTCTCATGGGATGCATATATGGGGTTTCTGAAGCTATCCAACTTCCCAGTTTGCTGATGTGGAAGACTTGGTGCTGATCCAACCTCTTCTATCTCTCCAGCTTTCCAACTTTGCCTCCGGTGGGCAATAATAGCCCTTATTACTGGCCTCTTGCTACAAACTCTCACCTGTTGAGAAATGTCTTTATTTAGGGTATTATAATACAACTCAACTACATTACTTTCCATGGTGTTCATTTGATCAACCACAAAATCATATACCTTCACTCAAATATGTGATATAAGTTGTGACAGTTCCAGGGTCAGCTTCTTTTTGTGATCTTCCCTCTTTCTGAGATTTCATTTTTTCCTTCTCTGAAATGAAAAGAGCGTCTTTAACACCTTTTACCCACACTGATATGAAGTGGGAAAATTAATGTTTCCTTATGGTTCTTATGGGCACCTTTGGTTTCCCAAAATTTTTGCCTAGAAGATCTCTTCTATTTGTGTCAGGAAGACAACAATGAAGCACTGTTCTTACTGCTATATTGGGGAGGAAATCAACATTTCAGGAAACATAGTACCCTTAAAATGTCGATGACAATGCCTCGTCCCTCTTCTTCTTCTAAAATGGGTGAGGATTTAGTGGTTTTCTTACACCTCTTTCTGTTCTATTTTTAAAAGCCTTATCTTGATGGATTGCTGTTGCCATAGTAAGAATATGGAGAGTTCTTGGTACTCTTTATCCCCCCCAATATTAGACTGTAGCTGCAATTTACTTGCTTTGTGTTTAGCAAAAAAATAGAGACTAAACTGGCATTTCTTTTTTTTTTTTCTTATTTTTACTAGTGTGTTGGTTTGAATAAGTTAATGTCTCTGAGACTTAATTCCTCAACTGAGGTACTTAAGTTGGACTGCAAGATTAATAGTTCTAATGCTGTATGGCTATTGTCAATACCACTATTATGACCTTAAATGTAGATATATTTATTTGGGTATATTCCTAAGGGTGGAGTCCCTGAGTCATGTGATAATTCTATATATAATTTTTTGAGAAAATGACAGAATGTTTTCAATAGTGACTAAATGATAATACATTCCTATCAGCAATGTAAGAGTGTTCCAAATCCTCCATGTCCTCACGAATACTTTAAAAAAATTATACAATCCTAGTGTGAGTGAAGTGATATCTCATTGTGGTTTTGATTTCCATTTACTTAATGACTAATAGGATTGAACATCTTTCCATGTATTTGATTGACATTTGAATATCTTCTTTGGAGAAGGTTCTATTCAACACCTTTGTTCATTTTTTAAAAATTGGGTGGTTTAGCTTTTTTGTTGTTGAGTTGTGATAGTTCGCTATACATTCTACACTATTCTCAGATGTAACTTGCAATATTTTCTTTCGCTCTATAAGTTATCTTTTTTACTTTCTTAGCTAATGTCCTTGATGTACAAGTCTTTTATTTTGATGAATCCCACTTTTTCTATTTTTCTTTTGTTGCCCGTGTTTTGGATATCACATGTGAAAATTCCATTGCCAAATGCAAGGCCATGAAGATTACTCCTATATTTTCTCTAAGAATTTTACAACTTCTAAAAAAAAAAAAAAACAAAACAAAACAAAAAAAAAAAAGAATTTTACAACTTCTGATATAGTTTTGAGTACCTGGAGTGAAATAGCATTCTCTTGCCTAACTTTTGTAAGAAATATTTCAATCTTTAACCATTGAATATGATGTTAGCTGCAGTTTTTTCATAAAATAATGTCGTAATCATTATCTTGACCATCAACCTGCATATTTTATGGGCTTCATTTGTAGTTACAGTATAGGGCAGAGGCAGGGACTAGGCTAGATACTGTGCTAATCAATGGGTTTGGTCTCAGGAATGTCAATCTCAATGTGTGACAAACTAATGTTCAGTATGGATAACTATAATACACTAAGGAATTCTATGTAATCATCCTAAAAATAAAGAGTAAGAGAATAGATGTGTCTAAAAAGTACTGGTGCTATGGATTGTGGCCATTTCCATTGCAACATTTTTTTTTTTTTAATTAGTGGCCATGTCATAGACTCCTCAATACAGGTAGTCTCTCTTATTTGTGAATTCCATATTTGTGTATTTGCCTAGTCACTATGATATTTATTTGTAACCCAAAAATCAATATTCATTGTGCTTTGGCAGTCATTTGCAGACATGCACAGAACATGAAACATTTGTACCACTTTATGTAGATGTTCCTAGTTGAGGTCAAACAAGGCTAAGCTTTACCTTCTTCTTTCAGCTCTCACAGAGATGACCAAAAAATGGAGTTGATATGGAGCAGTGCAGTGTAGTGCAAGAAATTTGGCTCTGTGAATGGTTGGGTTGGATTTGAGAACCAACTCTGACACCTGCTAGCAGGGTGGTCTCAGGAAAGTCACTTACATTTGAACCTCATTTTTCTTTTCTTAAAGAAAATGGACTTTGTGAGGATGCACTGTTTTATGATTTAAGAATATAATGATATATATATAACATATAATATATTATTTATATATATCTGGAATATTTCAGAAGCAGTTCAATATTCTCTAATTCATTGTTTATGGTGATTTTATAGAACCATACTACCACGAATAACAATGATCAGTTGTCTTTGTTTATTGTATACTTAGTAAATGAATGGCTACTGTACATTGGGTTGGTATCCCTTTCAAGAGAGTTCTGATACTGGGATGCTGGATGGCTCAGTTAGTTATGCATCTCACTCTTGATCTCAGATCAGGGTCTTCATCCCAGGTTCATGAATTCAAGCTCATTACTGGGCTCCATGCTGGGAGTGAAGCCTACTTAGTGAAATAACAAACAAAAAACCCAGTTATGAAAAAAATAAAAAAATAAAAAACAAACAAAAAAACCCAGTTATGACACTCAATATAAAATTTGAAACATTTAACATTAATGAGTTAACTTGCTGTATTTATGGTAGAAAATAAATGACATGTGAAGATAAGAAAATTAGAGAATATCAAATATAAATCCTAGCTTTGGGGAATAATGAATATATACATTACCTTGATTATGGTGATAATTTTCTGGTTTTATATGTATGTCAAAACAGATAAACTTATATATTTTAATTATAGTTCGATAGCACTGTTGATAAACAGCAATCATAAGTCAAAAAAAGTAGAAGAATAGTGGCAATATTGGGAACACATTGGAAGCAAGATGAAATTAAATTCAAGTAAGTGGTTGACAACAGAATTCAAAACTAAGACTATTTATAATGATGAATTACACTACTTTGTTTTCATGATTACATAAAGACCTTCTACTTCACCTCTCAGGATGGAGCAATGTCCTAGTAATATTTTTTGGCAACACGTACCAATGTGCTCACTCATGGACTCCTCACAGAAGTAAAGTGACAGATCTGATTGATAAAAATGTTGAGAACATAAGAGCAACTTGTCCACATCTTCACAATGAATGTGCTTTCTAAAAATAGCACATGCTCTTCTTAACATCAATGAGTTTTCTTACCTGCTTGATCATTAATGGTACTTGATGATGATTAAGTTAAAGTGGTTTTCCTATTCATTTTCTGCCATCAAGTAGTGAGGTAACTTTAATAGGCTCTCCTTTTCCTTGAGGAAGACATTTCTATTTCTAAACTTTCAAATATGCGTAGCTAGGAAGTAAATGTCATTACGATTTCAATCCTAGGTTTGGTAAAAATGTAGAAGGCTTTTCACCATTTGCTCCAATTTAGAATTCAGTAGGTGCAGAGATATGAAAAATTGGACAACAAACGTCACACTGAACTCCTGTGAACTGTGATTGGACAATGTTTCCTGGATAGTAAATTGTAAATTCAACTGGGGTAACTGGAAAACAGAGTTACATCATTCAAACCAAAATAGTGCCTTGTTTTGTTTTCTATTTTAAACACAATTTATTTTTTAATAAACGAACATGGTCTGTTTTCCTATTCTATCCTTCTATTCTGTCCTTTCTGACATAGCTCCAATTTTGTTTAAAATTTCATCATTAATGGCCATGTGTTTAGGGAATGACACTCTCTCTAGTTTAAAGGGTATAAAATTATTTGTTCAGGACAACAGTGATTATCTTATTCCCTTGCTATTTTTGTTTGTTTGTTCCAGCAGAAGTAGCCCAATTCTGGTTAATGAGAACTGAAAGAAAGTCTGGGAAGTCACTAAAAAAATTTATTTCCTTGATAATAAAAAGTGCTACATACTATAAATATCTCTCTTCCCACTTATTTTTTGGATATTTTCATATTTTTACTGTTTATGCCCAGAATAGACATGTCAAAATACTAAAGACATAATCTATCAACATGTTGAGAATTGCACAGCAAAATAATGAAAAAATGAGTTCCAGAGATGTTGTGTCTCTTAATTATTCACATCTTGAACTGGAGCTGTTTCTATACAACTTGTTATTTGAGATAATGACCATTTTGGGAGTGTGGGAGGGTAACCTACTTTTTAGTTTGTTTTAAGTAATTTTTAATCTCTACGATTATAACTAATATAACTATGTGTGACTGAATGAGTATACTGGTGTGATGGTGTTAAGTATCTGCAACTGAACACTTGACATCATCTATCTGTAAAGCATTTGACTTCTAAACAGGCATATATGCTTAATCATGAGAAATAAAAAAGGGAAATAATTGCAAATGAACAATGTGTAACTGAATTAGCATACAAAACATGCAGACTAATATGCAAAAAGTAGAGAAATAGAACATTTAAATAAAGTTGTGAAACTTCTTCAATGATAAATAATCTATATTACAGACTTTTTGATAACAATTCATAAGCTTGCTTCTTGAGGGATTATCCAAATCTATGAAGTAGAATATGGAAAACTATAATTTGAAACTCCTTTTTGGAAAGATTTTGAATTGAAGAATTATATGAATTATTGAAGGACAAAGGTCGTTCACTAAATCAAATTCAAAATATGTTCATTTAAAATGTATGTGCTGTATCCTGTGTCTAATTCATCCTCATTGCTGAGGCATTAAAAAAAATAACACAATGGGAAAACAAATTTGATTTTACAAATTGTGTTTTTTGTTTTGTTTTGTTTTGTTTTATATTGAAATTGAGAGGGCCTGGCAATTCGTGTTTGTACTGTGGGCAGAGTAAAATTTCAGAATATAAAGTTGAATATATAATTGAAGGCCCCACGTTTATATTCTTATATGGAACATGGAGGAAAGATAGGGAAGAAAAACATACTTCTGCCTCAATGAACTTAACTTTTAAATTATTTTCTGGATATATTTGACTTAGGAACTGGGCCTGTCCTTTCCTCAATATGTTCTAATTCTTATTTCTTTTTAAAGATCTCTGAATTTCTTTCAAATTGAATATCTGTTTCTATTAAACACATAGCCACTTTTCTTCTCCTTTATAAATATTTGGTTATGTAAGACATAAAATTAATATTATCTGTAACTCTGGTTATAATCTTTCTGTGTAGGATCATTTTGACATTAAAAGCATTTGACACATTATATAACTTATTCTGGAATGATATTTTTAAGATTATTTATTTATTTATGTATTATTTATTTATTCATGAGAGACACAGAAACATAGGCAGAGAGAGAGGCAGGATCCCTGAAGGGAGCCCGATGTTGGACTCAATTCCAGGACCCCAGGATCACAATCTGAGCCGAAGGCCGATGCTCAACCACTGAGCCACCCAGGCATCCTTGGAGTGATATTTCTTAATTAGTTAATTGGCTTGTATGACTTCTAGTCTGAATCTGTTTGACTTTTGAATCTGATTCATAAATATTTTATTAAATTCATTAACATGTAAATCATTTAGCAACAGCGGCTCTTGATTAATTTTCTCTCTTTTCAGAGAGGGCTTTTTGTAGTCATTTTCAGTTCCTATAAGGAAAATTAAATTTAAAATTTAATTTGGAAAATAAGTTTATGGAACTTTGATTTTCCATTTTTTCTAGTTCTATAACATTAGTTGTTAGACTAAAAGAGGTTAATAATTTGTCCAAATGTGCCAATAATTATACACATTACACATAGACAAACACACACAGTGGACATAAAGTTTCAATATACAAGATGAATAAATTCTAGAGATCTGCTAAACCACAATGTATTGCAATATTAACTGTAGAGTACAGTAATGTTAACTATAGTGCATTGACACTTAAAAACAAACAAACAAAAAAAAATAGAGGTGCCTAGCTGGCTCAGTTAAGCATCTGAATCTTGATTTCAGCTAAAATCCTGATCTCAGAGTCATGGTGATTTCAGTGTCCTGAGATGAAACCCTGAATTGTGCTCTATTCTTAGCACAGAGTCTGTTTGTCCCTCTACCTCTGCTCCTCTCCGCTGCTCGTACTCTCATTCTCTCAAAATAAATAAACAAAAAAATAAATAAAGACAAAAACAAATAAATAAATACTCAGTACTCCCATACCAACCTTGATGACTAAGATTTTCATCCAGTATTACTGTGTAATTCCTAATCCAAACGACACCCTGTATAATACCGTACTTACTATTTACAGGATTCTTCATGTCTTCAGACATTTCCTTAGTGATCCTTTAATTTATGCCTTATTTTGAACCCTGTTGTCATAAAAACTGTATCACATATAGCTGTCACAAGCAGAGAATATTTTATCACTCTGGTTTCTCACTGCTCAGGTTTAAGAAATGGAACCATCCTGTTCTCTTTTGCTGCAGCCAAAACACTATACATACTTCTAGTTTATAAGCTTGAGCTCCATTAAAGAGGACTTCATTTGTCTACGCTATTACCATTCCTCACTGCTTTCAGTTACTGATTTTTTAATCACGTCTCAACTTATTAAAGTCCTTACCACCTGAATTAATAGCTATTATTATGTTTTCTTATTACTTATTTTACCATGATGTTATGATTTCAGATGATCCATAAATATCATATGTCTGTAGATTATTTACCCAGTACACACACACACACACACACACACACTCACAAACACAGAGAATTTGTTCCTCCATTGCCCTTTATTATACCACTTTAACAGTCATATCCTGAACATTCTGTTATTACTTACTGAATTATATATGATAAGCTGATTTTAACCACTCCACTTTTTTTTTTTTTTTTTTTTTGCTTACCACTTCATATTTTTTCCTGCTCATTTGCCCTAAAAGATTCTTTAACCACGTGGTGGTGTCCTGTTTACTGATGCCACCACATTTAAATTTTTTTCTACTTCACAGTAAGTTTCTCTTTTCTCCGAATTAGATTATGGGCAATAAAACTACCCTATAATCACTGTAAAAGGTACACACCTATCTTATTCTTGCTTCTGTTTCTTTGTTTTTGTTTTTTTTTAAAGGTTTATTTATTTATTTGAGAGAGAAAGAGTATGAGCCGGAGGGGCAGAGGAAGAGGAAGAGAGAATCTGAAGCAGACTGTGCACTCGGCACAGAGCCCAAAGCAGGGCTGGATCTCACGACACAGAGATCATGACCAGAGCTTAAACCAAGGGTCCAACACTTAACCGACTGCACCACCGAGGCACTCCTCTATCTTATTTCTATCATATATGCCTGAGGAAAGAAAATCCCCAAACAATACAGTTCACAATAATAAAAAGACAACTACAGACAGAACAAAACTAATTCATGTTTTCACCTAAATAGTTCAATATTACTGAATGAAAATCACCCAAGAGTAATTTACATTACCATAAAATTATGACCACAACAAGCCTCAAATATGCATTTAACACTCCCCAACAGTTCCATATTACTTCCCTTGTAAATAGAATGTACTATTGTACAGCTTCATGTTGATCTTAATATTGTCCATATGGCACCACACTTCAACTCACAAAAGTTTGGGAAATACAGTAAATGTTAGGAAACTGCTCTTAAATTTCAAACTTCTCATTTAATCTGTAATTTTTAAGTTACAATTCCTACATGTATTACCATTTTCTCTAAATTCTCTAAATGGATGAATAACTCCTGTTTACTCCTGGTTTTATTAAAGTACAATCTGTTCTTTTTGTGCTCTGGGAATCAGGTTCTGTTTGATCTTCTCAAGGATTAATTCCTTGAATGTTACTTCCGTATCCTATTTATAAGAATTCATCTAAGCTACATTATAATTCATATTCAGATGTAAATCTCTCTCATCTCCCATATATCAAAACACCCTCCTGATCCCATCCCCCACCACAGCTGTGTAATTGTTCTGCTTCCTTTCACAAAAAATTCTGACCAAGAAAACTTTTCTAAAATTTTATCTTCCACTCTGTCATCTGATTATCTTGTCAATCGTCTGTTATACTCAACTAAAACAGATCTTTTCAAAATTCTTTTTTTTTTTTAAGATTTTATTTATTTTTTCATGAGAGACACACAAAGAAAGAGAGAGAGGCAGAGACACAGGCAGAGGGAGAAGCAGGTTCCATGCAGGGAGCCCAACGGGCACTTGACCCCGGGACTCCAGGATCACAACCTGGGCCGAAGGCAGATGCTAAACCACTGAGCCACCCAGGTATCCCCAAATCTTTTCAAAAATTCTTAATGAGAATTAACTTTTTTGTATGCTAATTGAAAGTTCCTGTGTTAGAACACTTTTGTTTTGACTTTACTGACACCATACTCTCCTGGTTTATTTCTCAATTGGCTTTTAATTTGCCTGATTATTTGTCTCTCCTTTTTTATTCCATCTCTATTATTCTGCCATAACTCTAAGCTCTGGTCTGCTCCCTGCTGTATCTACACTTTGAGTGACAGCAAAGTAACATGTGAACTAAGAAGTTTAACAAACATCTGGATAAACATACACACACACACACACACACACACACAGGGAAGCCTAAAATCCAAATTAACCTAATAGACTCTCTACAGGACACCTGCATTTGTGTGTCACATGTTTTTGTCAATCAATTTTGTCAGTAAGTATTATTTTATGAAGTCTGATATTTCTATTATCTGAAAACAGAAGTGACACCTCATTAAAAGTGGAGTGGTCAGAGAGTCATTCCTTCTTCTGTTTCCTGTTTTCCACTGTTGGTAGTTTATTTGATTGTAAATATAATCAGAATCCCATTGTTCATTATATATATGAGGGCTACATTCTCTTCTCCAGACACACCCAGACCTCTTATCTGTAGACATTTGTGCCTGTTATTTTAATTTTTTTTTAGCCTAGAAAGCTGTTTCACAGGCACTTCACAATGTACATATTTCAGCTGAAATATCTGCACTAAAGAAAATCTTCCACTGATAACCCTAAAGTTATTATTTCTTCAGCCTGTTTACTTCCTTCATAGCATACATAGCATTTACTGCTACTTTTATTTAAATTTTTCATTTTAAATGGTTTATTGCCTATTTCCATCCTTAGAACATATGCTTGATGGGCATATTACCTATGAGACAGATTTATAAAATGGAAAAGAGATAATCCTCACATCATTTTATTTTCTTTATGAAACTATCATTTTTCTTTTACATACTCCTTCACCTCCTATATCTTTTAGCTAAGCTGCCCTGCCCTTACCCTAAGCTTTTGATAACTTTCTTTTAAGACCAAGTGGAATTTCCACATGCATTCTGCAATAAGTATGTTCAGATCATTACTCATTATTATATTACTACAAACTTGAACTATAATTTCTTCCCATTGCCCTGATACAGAATATGAAGAGCATAGTAACATGCACCAGTTAACAATCACAAGGGTATAGAGCACTGTGTGCCAGTAATCAATCCCAAAAGAGGAAACTCTTCTACCCATTGCATCATGGTATCAGAGTTGTCAAGGAAGACACACCAGAGTCAAGCAACACTTCACTTACATAAAGAAGAGGCACAAGATCAGTTTCAGTAGCGTATGCTGGTCCTTCATGACCAGCGGGTCTGTCCTGGCTGCTGATGGCAAAGCAATTTGCCCAATGCACTCTCTCATGCAGTAGAAGAAGGGACCAGCAGCAGAGTTGGCCAGATGTCATATGATGTACGCACTTTAAGCAGAAACAAAAGAACAGTCATTGAGCCTAGAAAAGGGAAAGAAGATATTCCCATAGAAGACAAAAAACATGGCACAGGGTGTTTGGGCTCCTCATTTCTTAGTGTGGATGTGTTCCAGGCCTGAGACCCATTCTTATATGGTCAAGTGGAGGCTGAAAGACTGTCCTATTGAGACTGCGTTTCCTAACAGAATGGAAATAACATTTCACCCAGAAGTCATACTTGAGTCTTTCACTTCCTCCTGACCTGATTAGGCATCTTAACTTGCTATTTTAAAATCAAACTGTTTGCCATATTTTTCTTTCAGTTATGATTTCAATAGCTAAGTGTAAGTTATTCACTGTAATTCAACTACACAATTGTAATAGTCTTCTAACTGGTTGTTTTCCATCCACTTCTTTGTAAATCACACAGTTTAATCAGAACTATCTTTATGAAAGAAAATTTTTACAATTTTCTTACCCAGTTTGAAATTTATTCCTGAAATTTAAAACAAAACAAAATGTTCCCAGTCATTGCTCAGAGTCCGCCAACCCAAGTAAGATCCACTTGATCCTGTTTTACCCAATACTAGAGATTGTTACTCAGTACATCTGGTTTAGCATCAGGGAATCTGTAATTCTAAATATTATTCCAAGTAATTCTGACCATCTCACAGTTTTGGAAACAGCTGTTCTAGAAAAGATCAGTTTGCCAAACCCTTTTTGAAATCCTTCTCTGACTCTTCCACTTATATTTTTTATATAAATATACATATTTTCAAAACAGCTCAAATCTTAACTTATTCAAATACTTTAAAAATAAAACCCTCACTTAAAAAGTCTTTTTCATTTTTCCATTGTATGTTATTTCTAATTATATTTTATATCTTATTAGTTGATCAACAATGGACTTACAATTTATAGATATACTTCTACATAAATAATCATCTACATAGTAGGGACATGTTTTCTCATTGTCATTGAGGAAAGCATATCCTTATATTTCTGCTGATATTTTTCACTAAATCAAAATATTTAAAATAAATAAGAATAACTGTGTTAATAATACCTTCAATGTTATATTATTCTGCAACTAGATATTATATTATACTTCATTTATTTATAAGCATATTCTAGCATATGCTGGGCACCTAGCTACAAATAAGAACCAAATATTTCCTAACCATAAAATCACCCTATACCCCAGATACAACTTTCTTTTCTATGTTAGTGCCCAGGCAACTTGACTCAAAATTCAGTCATCTTTGTCCCATCTTTACATTCAAGTTCTCTTCTTTGACCCACTTTCAATAAGTGGCCAAAAATTATGAATTATGCCCTCATCTGCATTTCTTACATCTGTCTATTCAGTTTCTTTTCACTGCCCTATTTCAACTCAACCAGATTTCAGTTGAACTTGCACTATATTCTGTGCATCAATCATGGACTCTTCAGGCCATCGCTCAATTACGTTTTCTTTACTTGAGGTATGATAATATAAATCAGTTGTGCTGTAATGTCACTAATATCCTCTAGCTTATTGAATGTGGACCAAGTGTGGGTATAAAATGCTAAGCCTCTCCTGTTTCTAAGTTCCTTTTATAGAAATATCTCCAATTCTCAGTGTTCTACTCTGATTTTTATTTGCCCCTTCCTCATTTCAGTGCTTGAAATCCTAGATTTAATTCAAAGTTTAAGTCAAATGCCTTTTTATCCTATTAAATATTTCTGGTTGCCTTTCCCAGGATAGACTGATTCATAAAATATTTGTAATCTCTTATCCACTAATTAAATTCTATGCTGTTTTTTTAGTTGCTTGTCTTATGTTTCCTATGTAACCGTATAGACACCTGGGGCTATTGCTGATTCCAATTAGTCTTTGTATAAATTTATAGCAAAGGTGAGCCGTGACTTGCATAAAGACAGGCAAAAGAAAATATGGATAATCACTAATGGTACTATTTAATAAAGCATTTTGCATCTCTAAACCATTCTCTTTAGACAGCGGACTTGAAATAAAAAATGTTTGATCTACTTGGTTCTAATATCTTTCTTTACCAATGCTCAATTGTGTTTTATCAGTTGTGACTTGGGAAGAACAAAAAAGATATTACACACTGCAGTCCTATCACTTTCTCTGTTTGCAAAAAATAAGATTTTCATGTATATACAGAGGCTTATAGCAAAATAAAAATAATATTTTATATGACTAAAATGTAATTGACTGTAATTGACTCCCATCCCCTCCTAAGATCAGTATCAGTAATCTTTTTATTGCCAAATCATCAGGACTTTGTTTTGTCTGTTCCTGGATACAAATTCTTGTCCTCCTTTGGTACTTTGTATATTTTCTGATTTGCTGTCTGACTTTAGACTTCACTTACATTAGGCTAATTTGATTATTCTTTGAAATAGCAAAGTTTATGTACTGAATAGGACAAGTTATTGCTTTCTCTAATGGACACTTAAAGTCCAATAGTTAAAGTACAAAGCAAATCATCCCCAGCTGCCCTAACTTAGGTATTGTTCTTACACTGTTATTGTTGAACATGTTCATAACAGCTATAAAAAGAAATCTGTGTATAGCAGAACTTTTTAGAGTCGTCAAGCCTCTATTGGTTTTCTTAGAAGGAGAAAAATCAAATGCCCTTGCTTATGAAGAACAAGATGTTATTTCTGTAGCTCTGGAGTAAAGTATTTCATAGGCCTCCATGGATTTAGAGGTAAAAAGAGTGTTTTCTAATCACTTTTAGCTGGAAGACTCTGCTCTATTTCCCCAAAGCCCTACCTTGTAAAGTTGCTTTCTTTCTCTCACCTTCAAATGTCAACTCTCTGATGTGCAGGTAGAGGTGAAAAAAATTACCTGCTTAAACACAGTGTTGCTTCCCTGGAGTGCATGTGCAACCCAAGAATTATTCGAATAATCATATTAGTATCTGAATTCTACCCAAGTCATATTTTCAAATCTCAGCAGATCATCTGAAGTAAAAATATTTATTTTTACTCTTAAGTAATCTTCAGTTCCTAACTAGTTATTACAAGGCAACATACTGATTCAGGTAGTTGACTAATGGGAATCATTCTAGTTTAGTTAATTTATTCATCACTTGGTAATTGTGTTAGTAATTCTAGTCTGAAATCTACTTGAAGTCAGTCATTAAGTTGCAACCATTTAGTTTATTTACAGTTCACTATTTAAAATAAAAATTCTGTTATTAAACTACATTGGATGCATTTTTTCCTTTGGCAAGTCCTGTATTTGTAACTAAATGTCATGGATATATATGGCTTCTTTACACACTCGCTGCCTTTAAATTTGTACTAAACTTATTTATTCTTGTATTCTAAAATGCTACCAAAACATTACAAATTTACCCACACCTCTCAAAGCAAAATGGTACTCTGTTCTATCGAATAACGGACTCCCTTATAGACAAATGTGGTGATAATATCCAAATTACAAGAAATCATCCATAATCTGCTAGAAATGTAAGCTATTACTTGAATGACACTATCAAGAAAGACTACTTACCTTTCATTTAAATGAAGAGAAAATTTATTTATTGTTGTTTTTAAAGATTTTATTTATTTATTCATGAGAGACACAGAGGGAGAGGCAGAGACATAGGCAGAGGGAGAAGAAGGCTCCATGCAGGGAGCTTGACATGGCACTGGATCCCAGAACCCCACCGGGATCACGACCCAAGCCAAAGGCAGAGGCTCAATAGCTGAGCCACCCAGGCATTCCAAATGAGTAGAAAATGTATAAAATCAAACACATAGAAGTTTTGCTTTTGTTTTTTGTTTTTTTGTTTTGTTTTGTTTTTGCAGTACAAAAGGGGAAAATGGATTAGAGTCGAATCACTTCAGATGCTACTTTACTTAATTTTGAAAGCAAAATGTTTGAAAAACATTTTATGTATGTCCAAACTGGTTCTATTAACCATTGAACTATTTCTTCACTCAAGTTTAGGAACAGCTTGGTACCAGTCATTGCAATTAAAATTAAAAAAGGCTTGCTTTACACATTTATGTTTTAGAATTACTTGAGATATTTTATTTTTACTTTATTTAAATAAAATATTTTCCTTGATTTAGTTCTTTAAATTTTATTTCCTTAAGTATTAAAATATGAAATATATATGCAGTTATTAAACTTTCTGTTAAAATCAATATTTCAAACATGAGTAATAATATTTTCTTTCAGAATTTCATACTATATTGGAGTTATAATCAAATGAATAATTTTAGTAGCATCTTACAAGTCCCTATACAGTTGTCCCAAAGGGCAAAAGAAATAAATCTTACCTATGAGTAATATTGAAGTAATATATTAGTCATATTAGAGTGGAGAGAAAGAAAAAAAGAATCCAGGAAACCTGTGAAAAGGAAAAGAATAAATAAATTCTTAAGAGATGGTAGGAGGACTTTTGAATTATTTTACATGGCTGCAATGCAGAGATGGAATATAAAAGTATATATACATGAACATATATATATATGAACATATATATACATTCATATATCATGAACATATATATGAACATATATACATAACTAGATGTATGTATATAAATATGTTATATAAATTAGTTATATTTATATTTTCCAAGAGTTAAACAGAAAAGATAAAAGATAAATAGTTATAGCCTGATCAAGGAAGGGTGGATTTTATCTTGTAGCTAATGATAAGCTCTTTGAGAATTTTGTGCAGGGAAGCATTTTTATCAGATAAGTATTTAAGAATGATCATTTACCATGGTTTAGAAAATGACTTAGAGAAAGATAGGCTAAGAAAAGAAAGCAAGAAGATGGATAGTCTTATGGAAGCCTAAGTGAGAAAGAATGAGAGGATGGTGTCCTGGTTCTGAAGATAAGTTTTAATTTTACTGTAGACTGCAGAGTAACAGAATGGTAGATAATATTCTGATATAATGAACATATTTATATGGTTTTGTTATTTAAGGTTAGCATTCAGTAGATAGCTCTTATACATTGAACTAAAAATCCCAGATAAATTCAATGGCAATGCACTATTCAAGTCACAAGTCCAAAAACATATATTTAAAATTCTGCCTTTGGCACATATTAATTGGCTTGGGCTGCTGTAATAAAATACCAAAAATTAGCTGGAAGTCAGAGTACTGGTATGATGGAGTTCTGGAAAGGAAGCATGCTTTCTGGCTTATAGGCAGGCCATCTTCTCACTTATCCTAACCTGGCCCACAGAGAACCCTGGTTTCTTCATCCTCTTATATGGGCACCAATCCCATCATGGGGGATCCACCCCATGATTACATCCCAATCCAATTACATCCTAAAGGCTCTACCTCCAAACACCACTGCATTGGGGAAACACACATAGCAGTGCATGGAAAGGTGAGTTGAACTACACCGATTTAAAATTATTGTTAATGTCAAATTATTATTTACAAATAAGGAGATTGTATGATGGAAAGTAATAATGCCTTGTTCTACTCCCCCTGATTACAGACTGCTGTTGTAACTCATCAATATGCTTTGCATCTTTTCATGTAATTCTGTGTTCTTACAAATAAAATCTTACATAAAATAAACTGATATTTATTTTTTATCCTTGTGTACAGTAAGGGCATATTTTATCCTGAGTTTGAAATATATGAAAGAGCTGAAGAAACATTCAAATAATGTCACTCATCTTTGTATTTTTGTTTGCAATACATGATCGCATATGTATTACATTTTTTACTTTTCTTATGACCTTTATCTAATGCTCACTCTTTCCATACCTGTCCACTTTCCTTCTGGCAAAAAGGAAAGGTTGTTTAGTGAAATTTAAACACATTTTTGCCGAAGTCACACAAATTAGTTGAAGTGTTCATTTATAAGGCTCTAGTCACACTGGCCTTATCTCCAGTCCTCAAATATATTCAAGAGTATATCCTTTTATAATGGCTTAAAAAAAAAAAAAAAAACTTTACATAAGCCTTATGAGATTCTGGAGCTCACTTTGATTTTTTTATTCTTGTGTGTCTACTGCCTAGCCTAGTACCTGATCATTACAGATGCACACATCTATTATGTTTAAAAGCATGGTTGTGTCTATTGTTATAGTTTCACTTTTTTTAATACTTAACAAAATCTCTTGCTGCTGCTTCTTTTTTTTTAATTAAATAATTTATTTGAGAAAAAGAGGAATAGAGGGAAGTGGGGGCTACAAAGAAGAGAGAGTCTTAAGCAGACTCTGCACTGACTGCCGAGCCCCTCACTGGGCTTGATCTCACAACCAGAGATTAAGACCTGAGCTGAAACCAAGAGTCAGATGCTTAACTGACTTCACCACCCAGGCACCGCTCCCTTACATTTTCTAATGCTATGCAGAATCTAATCAGGTGTTAAATTCTTAGAAATTGGGTTCTTATAGGAGTTTGGTTTTCTGTCTACAGGAAAGTTAAAAATTTAAGAAGTGACTATTAAATAATCAAAGTATTGCCTGTGGCTATTCTATGTTCATTTTTTGGTCTTTGATCTGCCAGTCATTCTGTGGGGTGTATTTCTCTTCTCTTCAACTAGTCTTGACCATCTTTCTTTCTTTCTTTCTTTCTTTCTTTCTTTCTTTCTTTCTTTCTTTCTTTCTTTCTTTCTTTCTTTCTTTCTTTCTTTCTTTCTTTCTTTCTTTCTTTCTTTCTTTCTTTCTTTCTTTCTTCTTTCTTTCTTTTCTTTCTTCTTTCCTCTTTTCTTTTTAGAAATTTACTGTTGATTGTATCATTGTGCTAAACAGAGTATTTACATCTTAATAGGATCAATCAGACATCAAGTTCAACTATTTTAAACACAGAATGGTATCAGGATGAGTCTTACTGTAATAGGTAAAATATTATTGAATCTTTAAGAATGTACCTACTTATCATTTTCCTCTCTGAAAAACTCAGAAAAATCTCCTTTGAGGAGGAAATATAGAAGCAGTTAATGTATACTTAGATTAAGTCCTTCCCCTTAAATTTCATTTATACACACACAGACACACACACATATGCATCTATGTATATTTAAATACATGTGTATGTGAGTGGGCACCCATATGTACACACAACAAGTGCACAGTGCATGGATTCTACATTTATAATACTTGAAATAATAATTTGTTACCTGGCACTTTTTGGCATATCTAAATGGAGGCAGCTTTGTAGTATTTGCTTAAAGCTATAGCAATATATTTCTAGCAAATTATTCAAATATTTTTATTCATCCTGAAAGATGTATCTTCAGGGAAAAACTTATCTTTTCAATTCCACACATGTTTAAGCTTCTAAACTTTGTTCTTGCCAGCAGAGATTTGCTGTCGAGCACATAATTTGATGTTTGACCTCAACCTGTTAATGACTTACATCACACTTAGGGCACATGAAGCAAACCGAACTCAATTTATTTAAATCTGGGGACTTGTGCTTTGAATGTACATTAGGGGAATGGTGGTTCTGGTTATTTTAAGAGTTACATTAAAGACAACATCAATATTTTATTGGCACAGAGTTTACTTTGAATCAACATTCATATTTACATCAATTTTCATGAGAACAATTTGCTTTGTAATTAGATTCACTGATAGAAATTTTATTATAAAACAAAATTATTTCCCAACATTAAAATATAGTAGTTCTCATAATTATATTTATAATTTTATAAATTATATAGTTCTAAAAATATATCTATTTTGGGGACATATAGAGTATATATAAAATTTAAAATTTTTTTCTTTATATTTATATTTAGGCAAATAATTATTTTAAAAATGTATCAGTCGATATGCAGCTCATCTGGGTGATCTTAAACAATAGTTTGAAGAAGAAGTGTGAAGAAGATAAATAGCATTATTTTCATGCTGCCTATAATACATTAATCTAGTATTTGGGAACTTGCTAAACAACCTTATTAGGTAATTTGTAAATATTTTATTTTATTTATTTTATTTTTTTATTTTTTTTAAATTTTTTTATTTATTTATGATAGTCACAGAGAGAGAGAGTGAGAGAGAGAGAGAGACAGAGAAGCAGGCTCCATGCACCGGGAGCCCGACATGGGATTCGATCCCGGGTCTCCGGGATCACGCCCTGGGCCAAAGGCAGGCGCCAAATCGCTGCGCCACCCAGGGATCCCTGTAAATATTTTAAAACTTTTCTATATTACTTCCTTTATGAATTACAAAAGATTGCTTAAAGCTATAGCAATCATTTTATTTTTATTTGAAGTCTTCTATCTCTTATTTGCTCCATTTTCATTTATTCACTGGTTAGCATATCAGTAAAATATCCCAAGGAAAGAATGTTAATAAAGGTCCTCGACACAATTTTAGCTTTAAATACATAAGCCAGGATCTCCTGGGTGGCTCAGTTAAGTGTCTGCCTTTGGCTCAAGTCATGACCTCAGGATCCTGGGATCAAGCACCACATCAGACTTCCTGCTCTGCAGGGAGTCTGCTTCTCCCTCTCTCTCTCCCCCTTCCCTCAATCATGTTCTCATTCTCTTTCTTTATCATAAATAAATAAATAAATGGAATCTTAAAAAAAATAAATTAGCCATTTGAATTTATATCATTTCACTTTCTGTTATGTCTTCATAATTCATGGTCTTTTCTGATGCCCCTGGGTTCCCTGTTCCCTTCCCCAACCTCAGTCACTGTCTCAGCTGCTCTCCCATAGTTGGTTATTTTTTATTTGGGGACAGTGGGCATGTATGGGGAGGAGGATCTGTTCTTCCCCGACCTCAGGTCCCAACTGTCCTCACACTGTTAACTCCACATGCCCTTCTCCAATTAAACAAGCCAGTCGGGCATGGTTAGAAAAAAAAAAAAAAAAGCTAATAAACTTTATTTTAAATTTGTTAAGAATAGATATTGATTCTTATTCAAATTCTGTCTGCAAGAGTGTTTGTCCTTCTAGACAATGACTACTGACAAGGACTTCTTTTTTTTTTTTTAAGATTTAATGTATTTATTCATGAGAGACACAGATAGAAAGACAGAGGCAGAGGGAGAAGCAGGCTTTCTGTAGGGAGCCCAATACAGGACTCGATCTCACGACCCTGGAATCATGTCCTGAGCCAAAGGCAGATGCTCAACCACTGAACCACCTAGGCATCCCCAAAGACTCCCTTCTTGAACAAGTTTCATACCAGGCTTCTCTGAGCCCCTTTCCCACCTAGGCCTCCATTTTAGGCTTCCCTGTCCTTTTAAAGTCCAGTTTTAGCATGAATCCTGCTAAATCAGTTTAGACAGAGTCCTCCTACTCTTGATAGATGATTACTCTCAATATCTAATCAAATTCCTCATTACCCACCCTTGATATCGATTACTGTGATCTGCCCTCAGTAAGGATCCTGTTTGTTCAGTCTAGTAAGAATTACTCCTTCCTCTGATGTCTCCATATCTCCTCGTAGTGATTTTCTACTCACCAAAAACCTACCTGTCCCTACATCACCCACACTCCCTAACATGTTTCTTGGCTATAAACCCTTACTTGTTCTTTTTGTTCTTTTTTCTCTTAATATTCTTTGAATTTCTCTATGTTTATGTTCAAGTGAAAATAGCACATCCTAGATCAGATTTCCTGTCAAAATTTTAAAATACATTTCTCTCTCCTTTCCTTGAAAATTAATGTAATATAGGAATTTCCTCTTAGTTCTATCATTTAAAGTAGTGAGCATAACTTCATAGGTGAGTGTGTGCATGTGCACACGCACATGTGTGTGTGTAAGTGGTTTCAAAAAGTGCTTATATTACTTAATGCTGTTAGGTATATTCAATTATTTAAATTTTCTTTAAATGCTTGTCATTTATGATTTTTCTAGGGAATTGTCCACTTTTTTCAAATGTATTGGATATAGATTACTATAGTAGTCTTTATTAATTTTTAAATTCTTTACGGTATGTGTCTTGCTAAGCAATTATCTCATGCCCTATATAATTACTTATACTTCCTCTTCTTCCTTGATTAATTTTTCTAGAGATGTTTATTTTGTCAGTTGTTGTTTTCTCCTTCTTCTTTTTCTCCTTCCTCTTCTTCCACTCTCCCTCCTTCCTCTTAACCTTCCCTCCCTTTTTCTTCTTCCGTTTCCTTCCTCTTCCTCTTCTTTAGTGAATCCACTATATCTTTGTTTCCTACATTATAAATTTCTTACATGGTGTGTAATATTTATTACTTTTGATTCACTTTGAATATATTCTAAAATTTTATTTATTAGCAGCTTGAATATCTAGGCCATCACTTTCAGATCTTTTGGTACATATGAATGCAGTTAAAGCAAAAATTAATATTTATGTACTATTGTTTTTCCATTTGAAAAGATTTGATATTTAGTATATTGGCTGCCGTTAATGTGATTTTAAAGATTTTGTAATATTGATTCTGATAAACTCTTCTACTGATGAACTATATTAAATCAGTTTTTTTTTTTTCCATTTTCACATGTTGGAGATTTTTAAAATAATATTTATTTATTATTTATTTGTAATTATATTGTCTTGTTTCCTTTGGACAAAATATCGTCTTTGTCATAATTATTTTGTATTTGCTTATATCTGCTTAGTGATTTCATAGAGAATTTTTTATAAATGTGTTTGGAAATAATGTGTATCCTACATTTGTTGTATGTATACATGTAAAACATAAATCAAGATGATTCATTTTGTTTTTCCAAACTGTATATCTTTATCAATTTTAGTCTCATATTGCAATTATTATTCCAGGTTTTATGATTAGTAGTTGCTTCATATATGTTCATCTGTCTTTTTATCTACTTTGACTTACTCCATTTATATGTTTTTATAAGTATCTTATACATAGCACAAAGCTTTTTTATTTTAGCCACCCTGGGAATTTCTATCTTTTAAAGAAATATAATCAACTTTTATTATTTTAATGATACTACAACTGGATTAAATCTGCCATCTTATTTTTTGTTTTATTTTCTTTGTTTTCCTTTATTCTCTTGACTGCTTTATATTAGATTGATTGAATTTTATTTACCCCATCTTATTTTGAAATCTTCTATTTAATTACTTTAATAGGTACTATTTGTCTAATATTGCTTATTATAATTCAGTGTTTCTTTCTGTGGTTAAATTATTATTATTACTCCTTTTATTTGAGTTCATGGTTGTGTTAGTTAACATATTCATCAACTTATCTTGCACTAACTGTGATTTGTAAATGAGTGTTTCTGTGTGTGCATTTAGAAATTCAAGAATAGTAAGAAAATTATATTTTTAAGCTCTTTGTTACATACTATATAGTCATGATTTGTAAGCAAGCTATTGTAACAAATATATATATATTTTTTCTCTCTCTCTTAATCATTCAGTTTGATTCTCTATTTACTTCTGCTACCTTGTGAAATTTTAGTCAATTCTATTCTCCCTTAATGGCTTCTTGTATATTCACTGAATAGTCAATGTCTCTTATAAGACTATTTTACATGCTAATATTAAGATAGGGATGGATTAGGAAAAATAACTGTAGTAATATAACAAAAACAAGGGAGATAGTACTCTACAATGTTATTTGATTTTTAAAGATAGAAAAAGTGAATTATACATTTCATAATGAATACAAGATTATAATAATGAACAACTTTCCATTTATATTATTATAATAATTAAAGATCATACATAAGTCATAATCATTATTGGAATTTTAAAAAATCACAGCAATCATTCCTCCCTCCTCTAGAAAATGGTTTTATATTCAAAATGAATATATGTGGCTGAATATATGAAATGATTCTCTTGTTACATTTTAGAAATAAGTAGTAATAACAATATTTTCTTGGTTACTAAATTGATAATTAATAAAAGAAACTATAACACCATTTAACACCAACACCAATGGAAATCCATTCCAAATATGAAATGCAGTAATTATAAAGAATAAATGTAGACATTGAATAAAATAATATTTACTAGAATATAATTAATCATGAATTACTTAATATTTATGTTCACCTATATGGTTTACATATTTTAAAGCTTATCTTGATTTGGAGTAACGTAAATTTGTAGTCTCTTTCCTTTCTTCATAGCCTCAAGAGAATTGGTGGTAGCAATTAGAATTGTAAGAAACCCTAAACCCCAAGACATTCTGTACCTGTTTATCTTGCCAATGAGGAAAAAAAAATACAGGAAGTTTTCTGGCAGAGTAACACCTAATATGTGATTAACTGATAAAATCAAATATATTAACTTCAGTATTTAAATGTTCCTTTGCTAACATTGTGCTTTCTGACAAGTTTGCTTTCTTAATTACTGCTCACCATTAGAGTTGAGAAATTAATTTTGATCAGAGTGCACATTCAAAAGGAAAATCTATTTGATAGTTTGTAGGAAATTTTACCAAGTTTATTTCATAGAAATAAATTGTTTGAATGTAAAAAGCTTTTAGAAAAAAAAGTGTTGTCAAAAGAGTGTATGGAAATATACACACACAGGATGCCAGCAGAACTCTGCCAAGTTTTATTTTTTTGTGATTAGAAAATTAAAATATAACAAAAGGCAGTCACAATTTGCTAAATATGCAGAGGCCACCTAAGGCTGAAAATTGTGCATGAATCATTCTTACTTCCCTGAATAGAATGACTGACCTTCTCTTTAGGATAATTGTTTACAATCATAAAATTACATGAACAAAAGTGAGTGATAATGAAAACAAAGATCCGGACTCAATTTTGAGATAATTCTTTTTTTTAAGATTTTATTTATTTATTCATGAGAGACACAAAGAGAGAGGCAAAGACATAGGCAGAGAAAGAAGCAGAATCCATGCAGGGAGCCTGATGTGGAACTCGATCCCAGGACTCCAGGATCACACCCTGAGCCGAAGACAGACGCTCAACCACTGAGCCACTCGGGAGTTCCGATTTTGAGACAATTCTAATGACATGTCTTGTGCTTCAGACAAAGGATGAGGCAACACTGAAAATAATTTGAGCTTATTTTAAAATCTTAAGTGAATCTGTGTTTTGAGGAGATTTGGAGCTAGTTCAGGTGCTACTTTTTTCCCAAGGGCAGCTGGTCATGTCAATGTAAGTAATAAGGCATGCAGGGCTTGGTCATGTTGCTCACCTTCTAAGAATCTTCATTTCTCCTGGTGGTCTTTTAAAATTGGCTTTGTTTCAGAACAATTACATCAGCCCGCTGCTTAAAATTATTTTAAAGGATAAAAAAGTAATGTGAATATGACAGTTAACAAGTATACAATTAACTTTAAAGCTAGAACATGTACTTTAAATTTCAGTGGATGAGCAGGAAGCTTTGTCCATTGCCATGACTACATAAAAGCAGATCTGATAGTCAACTCTTCTAGATTTGTTAAAGGTATCTCATATCCATTGTGAGAATATGCTTACATTTATTTCAGAGAAATTATATTTTAAAGGTAACATAGTGACATCACTTTTATATATGCACATTCTCACTTTCATTTAATTTCTTAAGCTATTAACAGTGTTAAAATTTAGGTTAGTCTTAAGTTTGTGACTAGTGCCTGCTTACTAAGTTTATCTCAAGACTCATCCTCCTGGTTTCACTGGAACATTTAAAATTAAGTTAATCCCAGGACGCCTGTGTGGTTCAGTGGTTTAATGCCGGCCTTCACCCCAGGGCATGACCCTGGAGTCCCTGGATCAAGTCCCATGTCAGGCTCCCTGTGCGGAGCCTGCTTCTCCCTCTGCCTGTGTCTCTGCCTCTCTGTCTCTCTGTGTCTCTCATGAATAAATAAATAAAATCTTAAAAAAATAATATTAAGTTAATCCCAAGGATGAACTGTATTCTGTTCTCTCTTCCATATTGATGAGATTTCTATAGAATGGTAAAAACCAAAGTCAGATCAAAATAAATATACGAAATGTGATTCCACCCTGAAATCCAAAATATAGTGACAAATCTGAAATTTTTATAGCTTAACAAGGAACATAGGTGTATTATAACTTTATTCACTTAAAAAATAAGAATATATTTCACTCCAGTAATCTTCCAGGGGAGAACATAGTTTTTCTCTAACCCCTGTTCTCTAAATAAGGATAAGGCAATGTTTGGGACATTCAATTAGTTTGCTAGAATAGTCAAGAATACTGGGAAATAGCTTCTTCCAACTCTCAAAATAAGCAACAAACTATTAATTTTAAATTTTAAAAAGCAAAACTATTTACAACTGCATAAAATAAAATAAATGGAATAAAATAAACTGGTTTTTCATCATTAAACAGACAATTTATTGTATATATATATTCACTACTTAGCAACGAGGAAAAAAACACTAATGATAGATTAAATATCTGCAAAAAATCTCTCCATATTTTGATGAGTGCAAGAAAATCTCCAAAAGGCATGAGGAAACTTATGAGAGTGATTGATGTGCTCAATATACCAATTTTGGTTATACTTTCACAGGTGTACATATACAAGACATGTTAAATTACATATGTGTGAAGTTTATTGTACAATAGTTACACTTCAGTAAAATGTGTTGTTTTTCTTAAACTATGTCTACAGTAGATTGGCCCTCGAATTAAGAGATAAATATTAGACAAAAACTTTATATATACTGTTGCAAAAATGGGACATGTATTTGCAACTGATAACAAGGATAAAGCTCTACCTTCAATTATTTATAAAGAACTTCTAATATTTCATAAGAGAGTGCTCATAAAATTGAGTGTATATGTAGGAGTGCTAACAATACTGACTCCATCTTTGAATCTCTATCTTGTTCATGACCTTACAACGACCTCCCTGGCAGCTGCATGTTTTAGGCCCCATGCAGGTTAATGTAAGTCCTGGCCAAAATGTGGGAGGGTTTATTCTGTTCTTCCCTAACGTGGTGCACCTAAGGTGCCAGTACAGATGACTGGTACACAGAAGGCTCCACTTAAAATAACTAGTAGAGATCTTCTGGTGCACAGATTGCACCACTTTAGATAACTACCTTGTGACCTCATCACCATGCTCCTCACTCCATAAAAGTTGGAGGGGATGGAGAAGGAGGGGATGAAGAAAGCTGCAGAGAATAGTTGTATGGTGCTCTCGATTGTCAGTCTTTTAGTCCATCCGTCCATCCACCAGCCTGATGGCCAGTCAGTAAGTAACCCTGAATAATGCTCTATGTAAGTGGTATGGAGAGGCTTGCTTCATTTTTTTAATTTTCAAAGGGTCTTCTCAGGGTGAAGGATACTTTACTGACCTTACTCTATCTTCTAATAATATGCTACGTAAGAATGCTATGTAAGAAAAGGACATATAATTGGCTGTAATATGTGAAATTATTTGAATTTAACCATAGTAAGAGAAATGAAACTTAAAAATACATTGCAGTACTCTTTCACCTATTATAAAATTTGATAACACTGTGTCAATTGAGGGTTGAAGAAAATGATCACTGTAATACATTGTTCAGTAAACTGCATTTGATGTAATCTTTATGTAAGACAATTAGCAACATAGCTTTAACTCTGCTTTTACACCTAAGAATTTCTATATAGGCAATATATATACTTTTTTATTTATCACATCATCTGTAGTGAGAAAAAAATAAGTAAAAATTATTAAGATAAAAATAAAACTTAAAAGCTTTTTGAATAAAAACCTTGTTAAAAAATCATGGTAAATATTTGCAAAGAATAGAGGGCAACCAAAAAAAAAAAAAGAAAAAAAAAAAAAGAATAGAGGGCAACTATGAAAAACAAATCAGTGAGCTCTTTTTAAATTGACATGGTGAACTGGTATAGAATTACCCTCAATATACTGTATAGTATTTTTGATATTCCAAAGTTTCTCGTTATAAAAGGACATAGAAATATTTGATGATGTTATGCATTAAAAAAAAAATCTCTCCTTGAGGACATACATAGAAACTGATACTATTCAGTGACTACCTTTAAGAATGGACATTGGATGGCTGAAGAAGTTTTTTACTCCATCTTTTCAAACATATAAATGTTTATACAAAATTAAGTTATGGCATAATTTAGAGGAAGTCAAAGTGCAAACTAACCAAAACACAGCTAAATATTTGAATATATTTTACATATCTTTTTTTTATAAAATTAGCTTATTAAATGATAATTCAAATACACAATCCATAAAGAAAAAATCAATCTATTTAACTATCCAAAGTTGTAGATATTTTGTTAAAATGCTTTAATGAAAGGAAAAAAAAAAGCAATAGTCTGGGAGAAAATATCTGTAACTCATATCTTAGGCTATGGACTAGTAGAATATATTTTGAAAAGTTCTGCAATATCAAATAGGAAAAGAAAAATAGTTAATAAAACAATGAATAATTTGTACAGGAAAACCAAAGGGTTCAATGAAAATACCTGAGACTATCCTATTTTTAGCCAAATAAGTGTTAAAATTAGTAAAAATTTGTATTCATTCCTGAAATAGAAAGGAAGAATATTTTTTTTACATACTGCTGATTGATAAGTCTTATAATTGCTTTGAAACAAAGTTTGTGAATATCAAATGAAATTAATTTCAGTAATCCAGAAATCTGTAGTATGCTCACAAAGAAATAGATTATGAGCATGTTTAGCTCAGCCCAGCTTTTTTTGTAATATCAAAAAGCAGAAAACATTACAATATTCATAAATAAGACAATAATTTAAGATAATATGGCATGTACACCCTTTGACTACCCTGCTGTGTTACATCAAGATAGAAGGAAAAATAGATGGATAATAGATTTTTTAGACACAACATACATATACCAATGTTATATTTCAGAAATAATGTTGAATTTTAAAAAAAGCTTGTTTTAAGAGTAAAAGAGGAACAAAACTTATGTGCTTATATATAAATGATAATGGAAAAATTCTCACATTTTCACAGTCGAAGAGAAAAACTGAATTGGTCTGAAAATGATGTTTAAAGACATTTTAATTATTTTGTGAAAAGGCAGAAAGGAAATGCAAACAAAAAATAATTACTGGTGTGAAGAATGTGTGCCTCCCCTTTTTAACATTTCTAACAATAAAATAGGAGAGATCAGAGATGAACTTATTAAAACAGAGAACTCACTAGTACAATCTTACCTTGGAATTAAAAATCATAGTATATTATAATTATTTGCACACACATCCTCCCACCTCTGTCTGTGTATGCCTTGGTGGCATTGAGGATAACTGTGTATTGCCAATGCCTGCCATGTGTCTAGTCCATGGAAATACTAATAGCTACCACTTAACAGCTCTGCTTTGTTCCAAAGGATATATTAACTCACATATTAGAGCTCACACAATACCCCCACATTCTTTAAATTATTTTCTTAATTTGTAGATGAGGGACTGAGGTTAAGAAAGTTGTTTTAACATGATCAAGGTCACATAATTTACAAAAAATAGGTATTTGGACTTAGATATTTCTGACATCCAGACTTTTCCATCATACTGACAAATAAATATTGGTTGGATAAATGACACATATCACCCAATCTATCTGAGAAAAAAACAATTTTCTTTAAGGTCTGTAGAATTGAAATGAACAGTATGTAACACTCAGGTAGAGAATGGAGGTAGCATCATTTATAAGAGATTGTAAGGGGGAGGAGGGAACCAGGGGAGCAAGATTACTATACTGCTCTAACTGAAAGATAACATGACTATATTGTATAATAAAAGTGGCAGTTATTTATGACATCTATCTTTATACTAAGATGATGTTAAAGAAATCTGAATAACATTGAGATATGTTATTTATCTTTAGAATTATGTGAAAACTCAATTAATATAATACATCAGGTTGATCTATTGTAAATATTCCCTTTTGGATGGGGAAGTAATACCCAACTGTGTGATCTTTGGATGTCTATATTTTCTTTTGAAAACGAGTTTAAATAGTTTCCATATATTTGGACAAGATGCAATGTCTGCATGTTCTTTATTTAATTCAGTAGTAAGTGATGGAGGAGAAACAAGTAGAAAAGGACAATTTTCTTCTGCCAGTGTGGATGTATTCTGTCCTTAGTGCTCTCATGAGCTCCAAGAGTATCTCAAATGTTATGTGATTCACTGTAATACATGCAAGTCAGTGTACAGAAAAATGTTAGAAAAATGAGAAAAAACTGTTAGAGGCCAGATTGATTTTCTTGATAATGTCAAAACTGATGGGTATCTGAAAAAAATGACATGTTTATGTGATTATTACCAGCTTGAAACAGCCATATCTTTGGAAACTTCAGCCAAAAACTAAATAATTGGCCCATGGAAACCAATATTGTACAGGCAGTGTTGAAATAGCTAGCAGTGTTTCTAAGGGAAATTCATTTTGTCATATAACTTTCCTTTGCACATAGGCATTATTTGTTCAGTAAGAAAAGTACTTTCAATTAAGCATGGTTTATACATATTTTATACAGGTGCTGTAACCTACTATTCTAGGATGCTGGCTTTATAAACAGTTTCTATTAGAGAAGCAGTTGATAGAAATACATCCATGCTTCCCTAAGCAAGTGCCTGAGGATGCAAAAGCAGTGGGGGGACCAAGAATAAGGGAGAGCTGATATGTGAGCTCACAAGTCAATAGAGGGAATATAACTATAAATATTTTACATGTCAGAAAACCCATTTTTTTCTCTCCTCCAAAAATAAAAATGTGTTTAAACCACACACAAAAAATGCAACCTTTATTTTCTAATGTATGTACAGGATCACTTCATTTTTCTTTTATAGACTTTATTTTTTTAAGACTTTATTTATTTATTTATTTATTTATTCATGAGAGACAGAGAGAGAGAGAGAGGTGTAGAGACACAGGCAGAGGAGAAGCAGGCTCCATGCAGGGAGCCTGACGCAGGACTCAATCCTGGGATTCCAGGATCAGGCCCTGGGCTAAAGGCGGCGCTAAACCACTGAGCCACCTGGGCTGCCCTATAAACTTAATTTTTATACCTAGTTTTAGATTCATATTGAAATTGAAAGAAGTACACAGATTTTCCATATACACCCTGTCTTCACACATGAATAATCTCTCGCATTCTCACTTTATTAGCATCACTCACCAGATGGTATTTTTTTTTTTCTTTTCTCAAGAATGAACCTTCATTGACACATCAATCACCCAAAGACCATAGTTTACCTTAGGGTTCAGTCTTGTAGTTGTACATTCCATGGGGTTTTACAAATATACAATGACATACACATAGATTCATCATTATAATATCATAGTGTATTTATTTTCACTGCCATAAGAATCCTCTGTGCTCCACCTCTTCATTTCTCTCCACCACACCTCTGGCAATCAGTGATCTTTCACTGTCTCCAGGCCTTTTCCCTTATATCCTATAGTTGAAATCCTAGAGGATGTAGACTTTTCAGATTGGCTTCTTTCACTTAGTAATATGAATTTAAGTTTTCTCCATGTCCTGTTGGCTTGATAGTTTTATAGTTTTGTGTCTTATACTTTGGTCTGTAATCCAGTTTGAGTTAATTTTTGTGAAGGATGTTAGTTCTATGTTTAAATACCTTTTTTTTTTTTTTGCAAGCATGTGTCCAGTTGTTCTAGCATCATTTCTTAAAGGGACTGCCTTTGTTTGATTGCATTACTTTTGCTTCTCTGTCAAATATCAGTTGACTATATTTATATCCAACAATTCAATTTATGGGCACTCTATTATGTTTTATTGATCTATTCTTTTGCCAATTCCACATTGTATTTGTTAATGTAGCTTTGTAGTCAGTTGTGAAATCAAGTAGTGTCTGAACAGACTTTGTCCAACTCTTGTCCTTCTCTTTCAATATTTTATTGACTATTCTAGTTTTCCCCCTTTCCATATAAACTTTAGAGTTAATTTGTCAATATTCACAAAATAACTTGCTGGGATTTTGATTGAAACTGTATTGAATCAATAAATCATATTGGGAATAACTGACATTGTGAAAATATTGATTTTTCCTATCCATGTAACATGCATATCTCTCATTTATTTGGTTTTTCTTTGATCTCTATTTTTTCTTTAAAGATTTGTTTATTTATTTGAGAGAGAGAGCATGCAAGCAGAGGGAGGGGCAGAAGGACAGGGAGAGAAAGTCTTAAGCAGACACCATGCTAGTGTAGAGCCCCACACAGGACTTGAGATCAAGACCCTGAAATCATGACCTGAGCCAAAACCAAGAGTTGGATGCTTAACCGAAAGTGCCATCCAGGTACCCCCTTAATCAGTATTTTAATAGCCATTCTTGGTAATGATTTATTGCCATAGAACACCGTGTTGGAAAGCATCAATTCCAGATCCATGAGTGATACTTTTCTCAATTACACATAAATAAAGATTAATGAGAGACGGTAGGAGTGAAATACAAAATGGCTTGCAACAATCTTCTCCAGTTCACTACAGTGTAAAATCTATTCTCCTCAACCCTGAAATATCTAGAAATTTAGTTCTCAAAGTATGTTTAGGCCTCCTCCGAGCTCATCAATACCATCAATTAAATTATTCATGATCTCCAAGTAGTTGCTCAGGTTATCTAAATTCTTTACAAAATAAGTGATTTTTAATGTGATATTTCAGTAAATCTATTTTGGATTATTTATTAACTATTGCATCATATAATTGTGTACTGGTAGTTTGTTCATTTTTTGCTAAGGTATGTCTACTCCTGAAGAATAAACATAGCACAAGATTACTATCCATTCTGTTATTGATGGGCATTTGATTGTTTCCTTTTCTTATAAATAAAGATGATATAAATATTTTTGTACTGCACTTTTGTGTGGCTATATGTTTTCATAACTCTTGGGAAAAAAAGCAAAGAATTAAGTTACTGAGCTATTTGGTGACTATAGAATATAGAGGAAAGATATACAAGAAACTGCAAACTGGGGGCACCAGGGTGGCTCAGCGGTTGAGTGTCTTCCTTTGGCTCAGGGTTATCTCAACTAACTTATAGAATGTACCAGAACCACATTGTTTATAGCACTTTTAATATATTTTTAATGACATTTAGATAGGTATTTTATTCTGTTTTTATCTCTAAGTATAAATGAGTGTTTCCTAACTTTATTATTATTATTTTTGAAAATAATGCACATAGGCTTCGTTTTTCTTTTTTCTGTTTTTTTATATTAATTTTATGTCACTTCTATTTTCATTTTTCTCTTATTTTGAATTAAATTTTCTTTTATTTTAAATATTTAAAATGAAAGCCTAGATCATTTATTTTAATCTGTTCTTACTTTTTACTGTAAGTAAATAAAGCTATAAATTTTCCTCTAACAATACTTAGTATTTTATATGTTATGATGATGATGATGATGATAATGTTTGGTATATTTTCTAACTTTTCTTATAATTTTAATTTTCATGATTTATTTAAAATAATAAAGTAAAATTGCATAACTTTTCATTATTTAGGACTATTTCTGTGTAAATTTATTTTGATTGTTTTCCAATGTATTTAACTCTTGTCCAAAGAACAAGACTTAAACTTATTTAACTTTATTTTTTTTTATTTAACTTTAATTTCCTTTATTTTTAAGATTTAGCTTATGGTCTACCATATTATCTATTTTTATCAACATTTTACATGCCTTTGAAAATAACATGTATTCTCTAAATATGTGATAGTGTTCTAAAAATATCAGTGAGATTAGGATGGATGATAAAATTGTTCAAGTCTTCTATATCTTTACTGATTTTTTGATGGTTTTGTTTAGTTTAATTATGACTATGTATTGGTCACTGAAAGAGGGATATTCCTTTCTTCACTTTGTGGATTTTATCACTTTAGTTTAGCAAATTTCAATTTTGTGTATTTCAAAACTGTTATTTTTGTGCATTATGAAACATTATTTTTTCTATGTTAAATCTCTGTAAGCTATGATCTGCATTGTCTGTTTTGGGGACTGCCACATCATTTTCGTGTTTGGAGTTAGCGTGTTATGTCATTTTCCACCCTTTAACTTTCTGTCTTTATATTTATAGTGCCTTTCTTATAAAAATAATGCAGCTGCTTCTCTGAGAATGGCAAGTGCCATCATGTAAACATAAGTGTTATTCAATGTTCCTTTTGAATGTTATACCTTCTTTAGTTGGTGAATGTTTAGTTTTGCTCTACAGTGTCTTCAAACAAGATTTCCCCCAGCAGTTTGTAATTTTTATACATAGGATGTTAAGTCTAATATAAGTTACTTTGCCATTAGAAGTTCAAAAAATGTTTTAGATTTTTGTCTTTGTGTATATATACTACATTTGAAATATTACTTATTACTAAATATAGAGAATCCCTTAAAGATATTTCAGGGGCATGTTGAATGCATGTGTAAACTTTCTGCTTTTTGGTTTTATATTATTTTCAACTAGAGTTAATTATTAAAGTTTTATTAAGTGATATGACATTCGGGATCCCTGGGTGGCTCAGCGGTTTGGCTCCTGCCTTTGGCCGGGGGTCTGATCATGGAGTCCCGGAATCGAGTCCCGCAGGCTTCCGGCATGGAGCCTGCTTCTCCCTCCTCCTGTGTGTCTCTGCCTCTCTCTCTCTCTCTATGTCTATCAAAAATAAATAAATAAATAAACAAACAAATAAATAAATAAATAAATCTTTAAAGAAAGTGGTATGACATTCTCAGAAAGTTAGCTCTATATACATAATATTTGTAAAATGTATTCCTTTGTTCTACCAAATGGGATTTGAAAATTTCTCAAATAATCAGCAATATATTTAATTTTCCGAGAAACTATTGTAAAATATTGCACATAAAGATATTAACATCATTATTTTAATTCAAGCAGATAAATATTTAAAATATAAGTGTGTAAATGTCAATTATAGACCATTTTAGAAAATAATTTGGTAGTTTGTCAAAAAAATAATTAAAAAAATAAATAAAACCAATATATGGCCCAACAATTCCACTTGAAGACATGTAGCTAAGAGGAATAAAAATATATGTCCACCCAAAGAAATGCATGTGAATGTTCATAACAGAATTATTCATAATAGCCAAACATTAGGAAAAATCCAAATATTCATCAACTAATGAGCAGATGTATACAATACGGTATATTAATAAAAGGGCATACTATTTAGCATGGAAAAGAAACTGCTGACGCAAGCTGCATCCTGGATGAATGTCAACATTTTGTTAAATCAAAGAAGCCAGATATAAGAGACAATTGAGTTGCATGATTCCATTTATATCACTTTTAAGAAAAGTGAATTTATAGAGACAGAAAGCAGAGAAGTGGGTATTCTAGGGCTGGAGATGAGAATGGAGATTTACAGTAAATGGGCTTATGAAATAAGACTGTTTTATAATTGATTTATATTAATACTTGTACCACTCAGGATGTGGTCACTTGAAATGAGTCATTGGAAATAGATGAACTTTATGATACATGAAATATTTCTCAGTAAAACTGTTTAATGAAAAACAAGTGGAGCAGCCCAGGTGGCTCAGCGGTTTAGCACCCCCTTCAGCCGAGGGTGTGATCCTGGAGACCTGTGATCGAGTCCCACATCAGGCTCCCTGCATGGAGCCTGCTTCTCCCTCTGCCTGTGTCTCTGTCTCTGTCTCTGTCTCTGTCTCTCTCTCTCTCTCTCTCTGTGTGTCTTTCATGAATAATAAATAAAATCTTTAAAGAAAAACAAGTGAAATAAAAACATAATGAAATGAAATATACTGATCAAAATTAATTGAATAATCAGTGTATTATTGAAATTTGCAAACGTTTTGAAAAGGCAGATTTTGTATTTTAGAAGAAGTTGATTTATATTTGTATATGCCTATTTTCTGATGGGCAAAAAAGGATAATGCTAAATATAGCATATGACCTTCTGGATGAATAGGTGAGATAACCCAAACTGCATTTTACTTCCCTGAAGGAATATTTAAGAATTGCTAAACCTATTGGGAAATTAAATAGCCTCATTTAGTTTTCATCTTTTTTCTTTTTTCATGCCAAATCTCTAATGAAAGTGCTAAAGAGCAATAAAATGGCCAAAGGCAGGAAGCCAAAGAGAAAGAGAGGGGATAAAGAGCCAAATAGGCAACCTTTAAATAACTGAGTTGATTGATCAACTCATTTTAGACAATTATCTTAATAGCTCTGTTTGTTAAAAATTTCCTAGTGGGCTTGCCAGATACTCCAAAATAGCTGTGATTCAGAAACAATATGAGTATTGTTTAAATGAGAAGATGGGGAGTCAGAAAATTTTGATTTAAATAGAATCTCTATAAATTCTGATCTGTGCAACCTGTCTTAGGTACAAAGATTCAGAATTTTAGGAGTTGAATTGAGTAGGTTAAATATTTCATTAACCTCTGGTGTTAATATTTTCCCTGGATATTAATAATTCAAAATACACAACATTCAGATTTAGCAATTCTTTTTATTAATATAAAAGTTTTTGGACCTATGATTTGTTTAAAATTGTAGTTTTCAAAGCAACCAGTCCTCCATGTGCATAATTAATCAATATTTACTCTTCTAGTTAGGCATTATCCAATAATAATTTTAGCAATATATCCCAATTTATAAACACAGAGGATTAAAATTCAGAAACAAAATTACTTACCCTAATGTTGAGTGAACATGTCATGATAAATCAAATGAAGTCTTTGGACTGGGTATCAGCTTTAACAGAAAAAATCAAAGCAAGTATATGTCTCTATTTCTTTTTTATATCTAGACTAAAGAACACCTTTACTCCATTCTGTGGTGCAAAGATAAAGCCTTGGTCTACAGTAAGTGATAATAAGCTAATAAAGTATTATGTGCCAATTGCATTGAAGTGATAATGAGCCACACCTTACAAATAAAGAGACATCATTATAAGAAGGAAATTCCCTTTAGTAAGGTTAAGTGCTCACATTAGCGATGTCCAGTAGAAATATAATCAAAGCCACATCAGTAATTTTAAATTTTCTGGTATCCATAATTACAAAAAAAAAAAAGGTAAAATGAAAAAGAATATAATTAATATAAAATGATTAATGAGATATTTTACTGCTCTTTTAATCATGATAAGTCTATTTTGGACTTTGAAGCTGTAGCATTAAAAAAAACTAAAATATCTCATTAATCATTTTGTATTGATTATATGCAGGAATTATTGTGAATGTATTAGGGTAAATAGGATACCTTATTATTAAAAATTACATTCTGTTTCTGTATTTTTGGTTTTTGTTTTGCACTAGCTTTATTTCATGTGCTCAGCATCCATACATGGCTGGTAATTAATGCATTGAAATGTACAGGCTTAAAGTCCAGCTCCACAGCTTACTGGGTAAGTTAACTTGAGCAAATTCTATAAACTTTCAGTAACCCAAATTTATTTTCTTATGACTAAAGATAAACAGTAACTATGTCATTGAATGTATGTAACACAAAATATAATCTATATTAAATTATTATACTCAAAAGTGTCATCTAATTTTCTAATTAGTATTAGTAGTAAGGTCAGATTTATATGCTATGATTCATTCATGAAGAAATATAATTTCTGAAACATTCCATCTTTGATAATTTGCTTCATGTGATAGTTAATTCTATATGTCAACTTAGGCTATGGAGCCTAAATTGTTTGGTGAAATAGCAGTGTAGTGTTGTTGTGAAAGTGATATTATTAACATTTAAATAAATAGACTTTGAGGAAAGCAGACTACCACCCATAGTGTAGGGGGCCTTACCCAAGCAGTTAGAAGCTTTAAGAGAAAAGACTGAAGGTCTTGGAATAAGTAACTTTGCCCCATGTGGCCTCAGGGCTTGACTGTAAGACCAACTCTTGCTGGACTTTTCAGTCAGCAGGCTGCTAGCAGGTCTGCCCTACAGATTTGAGACTTGCCAACTGACTGTTATATCAGATGCTAACAGAGACTATCCTAGGAAATCCAAAATTGTTACCTTGCCATTAAGTGAGCTCAGCATTTTTTTGGTAAATATTCAATCTTTAGCATTTCTTTCTACTTTTATTTTATTCTCTTCTTTAATCCTTTCTAAGTTTGCGAGGAAAGCTACCATCCTATAGCACTGAGGTAGGTTTCTGGTAAAAAAACTATCCTCACAATAAAATGTTTCATTAACTCAACTCAGAATGTCAACTGATATCCATAATTAGTCCAGTGCTGTAGTGTCTACAGGTGGTAAATTTCATGGCCTCTGCTTTTAGCATGAACAAAGTAGGACAGATGTTCCTGAGTCAATGACCATCTCCTTATCATAATTAGGTGCAATACCTCTGCTCTATTTCTAGTGCTAGAGTAAGACCACACCTGCCAAATTTAAATAGGTAAGGAGGACTTGTTCAAGACCATTGCCAACAAGAAAGAGAAAATAGAACTCAGTGTGAACCCAATCCATTGAAACAAAGGGTGGGAGAGTTTTTTAGTGCTGGGATGAGCTACTGGAAGAGTACTGGAAAATGTTAAGGGACAGGTGGATCAACAGCACGTGTTGAGCACAATGAGCTATTCCTGAGTTTGCAAATATTTTTGTCTGTGATTATGCCATCTGTGTTTGCTAATTGGTGCTGCTTAGGGAAGTTAAACTCCTAATTTCTCCCAAAGACTGGAAGAAAGGGACACTATCTTCTTTGATGTTTATATTTTAATGGATCACCCCTAGGGTCTTGAGAAAGACATTCTTGGTTTATAACACTAGCAAGAGATATTTAAACATTTTTATTTAAATTTTAGTTAATGTACAGTGTAATATTAGTTTCAAGTGTACAATACAGTGATCCAAAACCTTCATGCAATACTCAGTGCTCATCACAAGTACCTTCCTTAATCCCCATCACCAAGTAACCCCTCCACCACCTACCCCCTGGTATCCATCAGTTCTGTATAATTAAGAGTTTTTAAAAGATTGATATCTCAAAAGGTAGAGAAATAATTTAAAATTGCATATATTCTATATAAGTGCTCTAAAAAATAAGGGAGATCAGGGGATTAGAGACTGGCTGATAACTGTCTAAAGTTTAGTCAAGCTGAATGAGTACAAATCTGCAAGGAAACCAAGATTCCAAACACATCCAGATGCCACAGTGGGATTGTTAAAGGGGGACAATGGAGAGAGCTATGGGAAATTGTGACTTCTGGGTGATCATATCCTCTTTGGATATGCGGCCAACCATCTTTGTGGGTCAGGAACACTATCTTCATTAGAAGACAGAGGTGGGATAAAGCGTGAAGAAGAGCAAAACAAGGTTGAAACCATTGATCAATGTAGCAGTTTGCCTTTAACCATTTAACAGTGATGAACTTCTAAGAATAATGGTTGCTATTTTGCTATTTTATTGCTTTCCAGGTTTTTTTTTGTTTGTTTTTTGTTTTTTGTTTTGTTTTGTTTTGTTTTGTTTTCTTCTTTTTTTTTACTCTTTGGGATGATGCTAACCTGGATCATTCTATTGGCATTCTTGTAAGGCAATCTTTAGTTTAGCCAAGTTTACATAATACCATCTAGTACAATCCAAATATTATCAACTTGTACACACACCTTTTAGACATTTTCACTTAGATAAAAAGATGATGACAAAATCATTCTTGTACTTTAAATGATACAACAATGCCTCATATAATGAAAACTACATGACCATTCTCCCTAAAACTTGATATACAATAACATTTGGTGTCCATTATTGGGTGATGACCATTGCTGTTCTACTTTAGTCACACTTATTCTTTGGTTTTTATAACTGAAAGACTGTGATGTATGTCTGGCCTCTATCAATACATCTTTTGATAAACAGTAGAAAAATATAAGGGGAAAAAAGAAGAGGAACTGTTATATGAATACACAAAAGCTTATATACATGTACACATTCATATCAAAGCAAAGATAAAATTATGATAAATACTCGTTCTGCAACTGATCACATGGTTCTAGAGGGTATGTGTAATTGCCTTCTTCCACTTTATATCCATATTTATTTTGCCTTCATCAAGCATCTCAATTAGTTGTGGTTCTTTCCTAATGAGTGATACTAAATTTTATTCCTGAAGAATCTGTGCTCGTAGGAGCTGTGCCTGTTTTGGGGATTTTGTATTTTTTCTTTAAGTTTTAGCAAAGTATATGGGAGTATAAAGGATCACTTGAATCTCAGACATATGCTTCCTTGCCCCAGTTTTGTAGAAGTAACCAAATTTTCCCCTGACAATTAGCATCAGTCACTCCTATTAGTACAGCAAATCCAAATCACTATTTTTTTTTAGCTGTTTGTTGAATAGCATGAGATTAAAGTGGCCAAATTACCAGCTTATCTTTGAGTTTATTGGGTCCATTGTTGTGGCCTCTGATGACTGTATTTCTCACCTTGAAATGAAGTTCTCTAAAATAGAAAAACCTAACATCAATAGGAGGAGAAGGAAATTTTTTGTTAGTGGAACATTAGGGACAATAATGATAGGAAAAACTCCCTTTCTCACCTCTTGATTTCTAGGTGCATAAATTCTACTCTTGGAGAAACAGCCTTTTATGCCAGTCACTAATTCAAAGTATACATTGCTTCCTGGAGATGTATATCTCAACATTGCCATGTGCCACCTAGTTTGCAATGTGATTTACTATTCTACAGAACATTCTAGGGGCTCATGGGTGGCTCAAGTAGTTAAGTGTTGGAGTCTTGATTTCAGCTCAGGTCATGATCCTAGGGCTGTGGGATAGAGCCCCATGTTGTTGGGTCTGCTTATACCTCTCCCTCTGCTCCTCCCCCTGCGTTTGTGTGCTCACTCATAGTCTCTCTCATAAATAAATAAATAATAAATAAAATCTTTTTAAAAGAGAGTGAGAACTAACATTTTATAAGGCTAACTACTTCAGAATGGCAATGTAAGAGGGTCAACCATAAATTCCTTGAAAATGAGACAAACACCATACTTCATTACTTTAAAATTATTTCTCTTAATAGAAGTGTTGTGTGAACTGCCATGATAGTGAACACATATTTATGTCTTCTCATGGTGAAATGGAAAGAAATATTGCAGCAGGAAATGAAAATATATATGCAGATTAAGTATCCATTCTAGAGAGAATAAAACATGTTTCTTCCTTCAGGAAGTTTTCAAATATACTCACTCTGTCTCTGGAGAGTAGGTGTTTATTAAGGTATGGTTCTCTATCAGGGGCTCACTGTTTGTCTCTGTCACTGGGAAGCTGGAGAAACAGCAGTTAGTATAAGCAGATCAGCCTGAATGTTTCAAGATCCATACAACCAACCATTAGCCACCATTGATCAATAGTGAGATATCTCAATGTTCTCATCTTCCAGGAAAAATAAAAAGCCATATATTCAGCCCCCTGAAAGGATTTCTCCTCAATCCTGATTTTAGGGCTGCCCCTGAGGGAGGATGTAATGCTAGAGCTATTTATTTTTTGTTGTCAGTAAAATTTGCAGGACTACATATTTAAAAAAAAACCTAAATTGTTGTATTCTTCTGGTCATAATAATCTCAAGAGGGTACTGGCATGGAATGAGAGATGGGAATTAATGGACAAGAAAAAGAAGCATGTGGGCAGCCTGGGTGGCTCAGTGGTTTAGCACTGCCTTCAGCCCAGGGTGTGATCCTGGAGACCCGGGATCAAATCACACATCGGGCTCCCTGCATGGAGCCTGCTTCTCCCTCTGCCGTGTCTCTGCCTCTCTCTCTCTCTCTCTTTCTCTCTCTCTCTCTCTTTGTGTGTGTCTCATGAATAAATAAATAAAATATTAAAAAAAAGAAAAAGAAGCCTGTATTCTTAACTTCTTGTTCATTCAAATTACTTGTTCCTTTCAGACATGCCTAAGCCTTACTTAATTTGTACAACTTCTGCTTGATAATAGAATACTAATACCAGTCTTATGTCACTTGAGGCTAAGAGAAGTTCCAGTTCATGATATGGTCCATGATCACAATTATATTTGTATCATATATGGCTTCAGTAAGCATGAAGTTGTTTTCTCAGGAAGTGACTCTTTATTTGCTAAGGATTGGCATATATTTACTCCAAAGCTCTAAAGCTTTATGCTGGATTCACTCACAATGATCTGCTACAGGTTCCATAGATAGACCTTATCTGAGTCCTACATTTCAAGAACCATTGGATCATCTTAGTCATATGGTTTAAGTGGCAGAGTAACTTGTGTGATGTCACTGACCTTATATAGATCCTTCTTTTGCTCTGTACTCCGCTCAAAATTGGAAGCCTTTCAGTGAGGTAGATGTAAACTCCAAAACCAAAAATAAGCCACTAAGGAGATTTGCCTCTTTCTCAGTGGTAAGGGGTACCAGAGGCGGCAATGTGTCTCTTCTAACACAGTTTTTTAACGTGCTACAGACTACTGCATCACTGCATACGTAGACGTTTTATAGAGGCTGGGGCTCCTGAGTTTTTATGAGATTTATTTCCTACTTTCTTGTCTTTACGCATCTTATCAATAAGTAGAATAGTTCGGTTTTTTTTTTTTTTTTCAGATAAATAGAGTAGTTTGACTTCCAGCTCACCAGCTCTAATTAATGTAATATCAATTTAATGGACTAGCATCATATCTTCTGTGACTGAGAAGCCACTGAGTTCCTCAGAATATATTATGAATAAGGACTAAAGAGTATATGTAAACCTAAGTTAGTACAGTGAGATTTATAGCTGGTCCTGCCAGTTAAACATAAACATCTTTGGTAAAAAAAAAAAAAAAAAAAAAGAAAAGAAGGCAGCCCAGGTGTCTCAGTGGTTTAGCGCCACCTTCAGCCCAGGGTGTGATCCTGGAGTCCCAGGATCCAGTCCCACCTCAGGCTTCCTGCATGGAGCCTGCTTCTCCCTCTGCTTGTGTCTCTGCCTCTGTCTCTCTCTCTCTCTCTCTCTCTGTCTTCTCTCTCTCTCTGTCTTTTCTCTCTCTCTGTTTCTCTCATGAATACATAAATAAATCTTTTAAAAAATAAAAAATAAACATATTTGGAATTTTTTTTTTAAGATTTATTTATTCATGATAGACATAGAGAGAGAGAGAGGCAGAGACACAGGAGGAGGGATAAGCAGGCCCATGCCCCATCTTTGGAAATCTTTGCTAGCAGGTTTAGATCAGTAACTGCAGATCAGGTATAACCCTCTCCTTCCCCCCACACCCCAAGTAAATTCAGAACAAATTATTTGGTGTCCCTCCTTTTTAAATATGTGAAAATACATTGTGATCATCCACTTTCCATCTGTTTTTTGACTCTTTCTCACTGAAAGCATTGAAGCAGACAAAGGTTTGTAAGAGTAGGGTGTAATTAGTTTATACTCCTTCATTATGTTGGCTGAATGCAGACAAGAAGGAGGGTCAAGGGAATCAATAAGGGACTATTTAATCATATAGGGATTGAAGCCAAACTACAAATATGTCTTTCTATGCTTTTGGCCTATGTTTTGCATAAGACTAGTATACATAAAGGGGCTCTTGGGTGGCTTATGAAATTGAGTTGAGCGTCTGACTCTTTTCAGCTCAGGTCATGATCTCAGGGTCCTGGGATTGAGCCACAAATTGGGTGCTGCACTCAACATGGAGTCTGCTTGGGATTCTTCTGTCTCCCTCTGCCCTCCCCTTCACTCATGCTATAAAATAAATAAATAAATTAATTAATTAATTAAATAAATAAATCAAGCAAGCAAATAAAATCAATCTTAACAAAAGGACTAATATATTCAGGCATAATCCTCCTTCTCCTCCTCCTGCTCATCATCATCATCACATGTCATCAAATTATGCATACTGAAGAAACATCTCTGAAATGAAATGACATAATTGATGCAGTTTTTCTTAACTTCTTCAACATCAGCTAAATTTAAATTATAACCACTGTCATTGAAGTATATTACACAGTCCAGTGGAAATTTTAAAATAAAAAAGGAAAAGAAAAAAGAACATATCCCTTTGGAAATTCTAAGTAATATAAATTTAATGTGGATACCACATCTTTATTTAATAATTTATTTCTTCACACAGCAAATAGTGAGTGAATACTACTTATAAGACCATGTTCCAAGATCTGAGAATAAAGATGTCTGTGTTCCATACAGTATTTAACCATTGATTATATAGCAATGAACAAAACAAGCAACTTATTGTTTTTACAGAGTAAAATCTAAGAGAGTCTTTTACCTCATTCTTTGACATGGGCTTTGCAGGATGAAATAATTTTTCTTTTACATTGAAGGGAATGTTCCAACATGCCCCAGTAGATGCCCCTAAAATTTTTCTGATGTACTGTGTGTGATTGTCCTGCAGATAAAGAATGTACTACTTCTACCCCAAATTTGGCTTGGATGTTTGAGTTAAACTGATGATGGCAAACAAAACAAGGGAGTAGGAAAAGCTTACCCTATCATCATTATTTATATAATGAAGATTTCTGAGGAGAGCAAGTTGGCTCCAAAGCAAGTCTGAAATGGCTCAAGATGAAAGGGTACTTCTTAGGGAATTTATGATAGTTTGGGGTTGGTCTCTGATGAGATCTACTGCATATGGTTTGAAATTCTTACTGGTACCAAAGAAGGGAGAATCTTGACTTTCTTAGCAGCTTGTCCCCCTGTGCAACAGAAAGTGAAAAGAAGGGGATAAGGCTGAACAGCTATCCACAGTCAAACATCAAAAAATGGAGACAAACTCTTTATTTTATGTGGTGAGCCACTGAATCATCATAGATTCACCTTCATCTCCCTCCCTTTTGAAAGACATGTATCTTAACAAACTCTACATTATATTTGCCATTTCTTGCTTATCCAGTGGAGTTAGCAATATGTCATCCTGACCAAAGTGATGTTTATAGAATGTTTGTATGATCTCTGTATGCTTCTTCCAACTATAACTCTGACAGAGGGTAGGAGATTTAACAGTCTTGGAGCATGACTAGAAATGTAGACTGTTATTTATCCCACTTAAATTTTAATTTAAATTAAGTGGGTCTTTAATTTAATGTAAGTGGGTCTTCATTCATTATACAGATAGAAAATAAGGCACTCAACATATCAAAAGCTGCATGTATTTTATCAGAGGCCCTATTAATCTGCTCTATCAAATGTTACACAACATTTGAACTTGAAGCATCTACTTGATTGAGCTTGTGGTAGTCTACTGTCAACTTCTAGTATATGTCTATATTTTTAGGGTTGGAGTGCTAAATGATATGGGGAAATGAGGGAACCACTAACTCAATATTATGGTTGGTAGAAATCTCTGCCGGATCTCTTGGATGTGATTTCTCTTGGATGTGAATTTTAAAATATATATATTTTTTCTTTCTTTAATGATTATGAAAGGAATCAGTTCAGATTCTTCCACTTAGCTGTTCCTATTATCATAGACCTCAAAACATTACCTATGGAAATGGTGTATGTTGCACAAATGATCAAGGGTGTATGGGGGTAGAGAATCATGTCATCTATTGAGACTACTAATTCCAATTGTATATTCAGGAGTTGGGAAATGAAAAGACTTGGTCTAAGAATTTATTTATTACTTGATTTCTCTCATTACTTCTGTAGTGGTCACGGCTATATTTTGAGTTGAATAGCCCTTAGCATGTCTGGATATTCACTCTTGCTGAGTGTATTGTTATCCAAGTAAATGACTTCAGGTCTCTTTGTGATTAATGTGGATTTCTTGGGATTGCTCCTTCCAAAATCTTGATTTTTCCTTTAGTCACTAGGTTCCTGGTCTGAATATGAACTAAAGTTCAGAAACAGATAAAGGACTGTTATATTCTGCCTAGATTGCTTTCAAACTATTGAATGAGCATTCTTTATAGCTGCCAACCTACCTTGACCTTATGGCAGACCTTGTTCAATTAACCATTTCCATAATTCTCTGAAGTTCAAGTCAAATTGGCTGCCACTCTGACTTTTATGACATATTTTGTCATTGTATCTGCCTTATTTCTGATGGTTAAATGCCACTTCCTATCTTCCATTATTTCAAAATCTTATTATCCACTTTGATGTAAAGGGTCTCATATTTATCACAGCATCTCAGCACGCATAACAGCAACACCTTCAGCCCTAGAGTAAAGCCACAAAATGATGGCCTTGGTGATATTACTGTCAACCACATTACATTTAAAATGCTTTTATTGATAAGCAGTGTTTTCAAACTATTCCACGTAACACAATGTGAGGTAGTATGTCTGAGTTTAAGGTCCTTTTGCTTGCTTTTTTACTATCTACCATGATCATTCTGGAATTTCTACTTTTCTAATACAGCCCATCACATCATCCAAGGTTCCAAGAGCCATTCTGGCAGCAATACTATTTCTTTGGTTTTGTGCCAGCATATTAAATTCTATGTCCTGGAAATATGCTTATATATGAATTAATTCTTTGTTACTTAAATGTATGCTTTACTTCTCTTGATCCAGTGATCTATTCTCATAATTCTCATCTAGCATACCCTCGGTATGCTGCTTCTTTTAGGTATCCTTCTTCTTTTAGGAGGCATACCATTTTTCCTTCTAGGACATTGTGTAACTAATCTATTTATGGCTCTGATGAGAAGAAAAGAAGGTGAATGTCAGTACTGAGTGGAGTCAATGCTATCTTGAGAGGTCTTTGAATCATTTTCAATAAAGACAGCACTAAACTTTAAAAGGAGAGCAGAAGATACTTCTGAGGGCCCAAGAGATTCCAAGAAATCTGGAAATTCAATATTTTCCTGTGTATGATTTAAGAGTACCTGTTTGCCGAGTCTCTGTCTTACTCCTTCAAAATCACAGCTGTGATCTTGGAGTAGTAGTATTATAAGGTTTGAAAATTTGACATTCTAAGTAGTTCTATTTCCCTTATAATTAAATCCTGGTCCTAATCCTTATCTTTTACCGTCCTCCAGCAATAGGGAATTAAAAGCTCTTTATATGCTCCCAAGAGACTATTTGGCTTTCACAGTTAGCCTTAAATTTCAGATGATGTCTCTGAAGAATATTAAGAAAAGAAATTGTAACATAGCACTTTTTCTAAAGTGGGATGGACTAAATCATTAGATAGAATAAGCAAAAGTGGAAGTATTTAGGACAATAGTAATACAATTTCACTCTCAACAATGATAAAAATGTGCAAACATAAATTCTAGAATACAATGAAGTAAGCACACAACCTACAAATAGATATGTATATACACATATATGTGTGCATATGTATATATGTGTGTATACATACATGTATACACATATGTATACACACATACATATGTATATTTATATGAGTACATTCAAATATACTAAACTGTGCTTTTCAACAACAGGTTATAGGTAAAAAGTAAACTTAATCTTTTAGAGTAGCACAGATCAAGTCACATTAATTCATGGAAAAACATGCAATCCTAGTATATTATGGGGTTTTACAATGAAAATATAAACATAAATATTTTAATAAATATTTGCTAATTATCAATTATTAGAATAAAATAAAAAGCTTGACTACAACTGATATTATAGTGGCTTTTATGCTAACCTTAAAATATTGTCAACTTGACAATATAAATTTGACAGAATTCAAGAGAGGGAATAAAGAAAGAAAAAAAAATGGAGGGAAGAGAGAGGCAGGGTGTTTCATACATTTACTGTATGTAGTGGGAGTCCATGAAGCATAGTGTAAAGTGGATGAAATAAGAAATATAAATTTATTTAATTATAAATAAATTAAAACTTAATGAAATTAGATGAATGACAATATTGGAAGGACAGATGAGGAATGTATCAAAAAATCCTCATTTTGTTAGCAAACAATTCATCAATTATATACAATAGTAAGTAGTAAATTAAAAATTAGCATTATCAATATTTAGTTAAATAGAAGAAACTACTATATTTTAAAGCACAATGTTTAAAAATTATTACTTCCTAGAAATGAGACTGGAGTTGGCAATGCTTTTTTTTTTTGTAAGGAACTTGCTATACTATGTAATTTTTTACAATGTTTATGAATGTTTAAATACAAAGAAAGGATTGTTATACCTATCAGACATTGAAAAAATTGCCACAACTTTGATACACAATTGAGATTTGCCTTAAGAAAAGCATTTGGCATAATAAAAAAGCTATAATTATGAGGTTTTTTATTGCAAAGCATGTACAATATTGAAGTTTGGAAACAACGAATAATGAAGGGATAATATCTGTAAGTATTAAACTATTATAAAGACTGAAGGAATCTGTAGTTATGCAGTATACTGAAGGAAAATATAGCTGTATGTACTCCATTGTAATTATGCATTTAGAAATCGTACCAAAAAACCCAAAAACCCAGCTGCTTAAGATGAGATGGTGGTTAATGTGTTTTTTTATATTGTTGTTCCATTTTGTATAGTTTTTTTTGGCTTTTTAAAACTTGCAAGGACCCTAAAGGGAAGGAAATATAATGACAAATTCAGGTTGGGAAATATAATGAGGATGACAATCTAAAGATGGTTGAGGAACCATGTTTACAGCAAAGAATCAGAATTACTCAAGGGAAAAGTACAAAGATATGGCCCAAGTGTTGCAAGATTTGGTCATAATAAGGGAAAATCAAGCCATTAGGCTTCCTAAAATTTGTGTCAATCACTTGTTTAAAAAAACAAAAAACAAAAAACAAAAAAAAAACAGAGTAAACACTCTTAGCTCTGAGACAAGAAATAGCCCTGTGCAAAAGCAGTTGTCCCAGTAAGATGCTATCTATTCTAGGTCAGTCCACAAATTCCTGAAAGTGATGGTAACTTTCACTCCACCTGAAAATGAGGTGGCCTGGTAAATTGGAGGAGGGGGGAGGGGGTATCTTGGAGGGCCAGGTGGAGTGCATGTTGAACCTGCATCAGTAGCTAAGAAAACTCACAAATCAATTATGATTCTGTAGTGATATACTTGTTAATATGCTGATATAGTTATAACTTGTGACATACCCATTATTTTCCTGCTTACTTTTGCACTGAACATATAGACAAATAATTTTTAAAAAGTAAAACAAAAATAATAAGAACAAAACCCATAGTTGTATACACACATCCAGCGAGGATAAGACATTTCAGATCATTACAGAAGAGGGATGATAGTAGCAGTGGAATATAGTAAACCATATTACCCACCTCCATCCTCTAAGTCTTATATAAAGGTGCATGCATACATAGACACACAAAACAGTTAAACAGTTTTCTTTCACCTTCTTTTCTTGTAATTGTTGATATCTGTGATGAGGTAAGGATTAACCCAGCATGATTAGCTTCAGAGTTGTTTCTGAAATTTAATTTTATTTTGTTAAACTTAGCTCTTTTTAACACCCAGGGACCTGATCAAACTGAAACATTTTGGCCTGACTTTAGAAAGGGGAGAAAAATGATAGGATTTAACTGAAAACAAGGTTGCATTTTTATTAAGCCGAAAGGTGATAATTACAACATCAGTAGACAACACATTAACACAGAAATACAAATAACCTTGAGGACGAGTGGATAGGCATAATATTTCCATCTCTAATAATGTCTGTGTTTCAAAGATAGCAATAGTCAGGCTTTAAAATTCTCAAATGCTTCACTCCACCTCTGGGGACTGTCGCCTGGTTGGTGATAAAGGTAGCTTGATTCAGGCAGGGTTGTGGTACTATTTGTAAAATGAATTAACTCTTTAGAATCAAAACAGTACAGACTAATTTGATTTGCTCTGTATAAGAAGCTAAAATTCAAAATCTTTTAGAGCAAATTTTCAAAGAAAGAAAAATTTATGGCTCATACTGAATATTGCTATCAATTAAAAGCCTTGACTTCTCTTTCTCTAAATATTACTTTTATTAAGTATCACCTACAGATTACTCCAGGCAGTTTTCACAGATCCTGGCTCTCCATCTGCTTTGGTTTATCTTCTCTCTGCTGGACAGATGATAGATGCAAAACACCTACTAACACACTTCTACCAATTACCAGTTTATTAAAATTTTCAGTCATCCCCATCAATGAGGAGTCTTTATATAAATCTGTTATCACACTATTCTCTTTCAAATAGGTTCTGCTCTTCCTTCCTCTTTTTCATGTCAAAATGTAATTTGAAAGAGAGATCTCTCATAATTCTGTGTTTTTTACAGTGCTTGCTAAAGCAATTCTACCCTAAAGCTAGACAAAATTTTAGAAATTATTATATTCTGTATAATATGAACAAAATAAATATGAACATCAAGAATTAAACAAACTTATTTAACAAAAAAACCCCAACAATCCTAAAAATTATTATTTTAAGTCTCTTGAGGTGGGGACTCATAGTAATTATTTATAAGATCAAGAAGTATAACAAAAGATCACCTGCAGAGCATGATCCGCATCTTTCTCTTTCTCTTTAGAAATATACAGTAAGTGGTTCAAGACAAATTGCATTGACATGTTACTGGGTCACACTCAGCCAGAATTTAAAAGAAGAAATACTGTCAAGATCATCTCTTTTCCTTAAGACGCAGTGACAGATAGAAGCGATCAAACAGTGCAGCACACGTTAATATATCTCAAGTTTAGAAAGGCTTCTGTTTCTGTCCTGTAAACCATCACATTAAATACCCTGAAAAATATGACCTTGACTACAAAATTATTGAGGGGCTGAACAACTGGTTCTTGGTTTTTAGTAGATTATGTCAACTGAGCAAGGGGAATAAAAGATACCTTTAGCGATTGCTTCTTTACTGAGTGATATTTATTACTGCCATCCATAACCTAGATCGATACTTTCCTTCAGAAAAAAAATGTCATTGTTACCTACTTGGGACTGGGGACAGGTAATTGCCCAATCTACCATTCACCATTACATCTTTGTCCCCCATACCTCACTCAAACCACATACATACATATGCTTCTCTTTGTTTTTATGACTATTCTTACTTCCATTATTTACTCTCTTTTAAATTACAAGCAAAGAACTTAAGGAAATGTTATTCATTAACTTCTTTGACATACAACAGTGTCACACTGTACCCTTTGCCAATGATGAATGAGATAATGCAAGTGGTTTTCAAATATCTCTGTTCTTAAGACTTAATAGAAATTATAGTTGTAATTCTGCTTTTAAGACTCTTCCCCAGGAGTTACTGACTCATTGAGTGTGAGTTGGAACCTGGGATTTCATACTTCCTACTACTGCCCTACAACTGGATATGCTTTATTAACACCATTTTAAATAATATAATCTAGCCTGCCCTTCAAGTTTTTGAATCAGAATGCAAACAGAGATAGGATACAGGATTAACAAAAATGCTTAACTTATTCCTTTCACTGGAATAGTTTAAATTATATTTATAATCTATATATAATCTGTATTTGGGTTATTATTAGCAAGACAGAACTTGTAAGGAGTATTTACAAATGAGCACTATATCATCAAATGTTACAGATTTATAAAAATCTTTTTTTCAATGATTGATTGTCTTTTTGTTTTGTTTTGTTTTACAAAAGTTTACAACAGGATCTAAGACAACACTGGATTCTAGCTATAGATGGCAACAGATGCTGTGACAGGGAATCCAGATGTTTAAACAAGAATGGAATTAAGGACCAGCATTTCCTCAAACATAAGGAATAGCTTACTTCTTGCCAGATTTCTTAATTCCACCTGTGACCAGAGGGCTCTTCCCCATGACCTTTGCTTTTAGTTCCTCCAGTTTCTCCTGCTTTTCTTTCTCCTCTGCTTCTACTCTGCTCCCCTTTCTGCTTGAATTCCTTATCTTGTCTGTCTCCTTGGGCTGCTTCAGGGGCTGCTTCAAGGGCTGCTTCTTGCTACCTATGTCTTCCCCAGAGCCTGCCACCTGAAGCAGAGCCTTTAAAATTCTTAATATAGCATTTAAAGGGTTGGTATTAGTTACATTCTGTTATAAAATGAGAGCCTCAGTCTTAGATATTATCTATCACAGTGTTCTTTAGCAAATGATTTAAAGACTGTTTCAGAGTTACTAATTAAGTATACACAGAGAAAGACTCCTCTCTGGGTAGAACATTCCTATTTAGCATTTTTGTCTCTAGTGATTCTCAAAACAGTATTAAACAACTCATTTATATACACTCTAATAGTCCCTACCAAATTTAAGAAATAGAGGAGAAATAGCAGATTATCTATATATACCAGATATGGCCAGTTGGTAGAAAACAGTACCCTGGATTGATCACATGCTGTGGGATTGTGTCCAAAATCCTCCTATAGTAAGAGTCTGGGAGGTTAACTGATGGGAATGATTGTAGTCTATGCTCTTCATGTTATACTCAACTGGTATCATTCTGTAATCTAGAGGACCATTCCTCCTTCCTACTCTCTTACTTCCTACCTTGTTTCCTATGCTACCTTTGGCTAGCAAGGATTGAAAGTGAGAAGTATGTCTCAAACCTCCTCAAAATCTTCAATGGCTATATATTCCTGACACAATTAAAATTAAACTATTTTTCATTGAATGTTCATGATCTCTGCCAGTACGTTAAAGTCCTTCTCAGCTCTCTCCTAACTCAAACTTTATGTTTCAGTAATACTAAACTACTTGTAGTTCCTAGACATTCTAGACTTCCATACACTTATGCTTATGTAAATTCTGTCTGGGATCCTTTTCCATTGTTTGTCTTCAGATGTATATTTGGTCATCATTCAAATGTCATTTCTATTTTAATTTCTAAATCTTCAATCATGCACAGCACATACATACATATTACCAACTATATTAGATTTATTTTACATGTAATACTATCAACATTTACCTATATTCATTCCAAAATTACCTGTAAATGCATTACAATTCTTTATTAAAACAATGTTATAATTGGCAATTAAGGTCTTGGATTCATCACAGAATGCTACAGTTAAACATGATCTTAGATTTGTTTTAACATAATTTCTTTCCATTACACACAGTAAGTATGAATGAATACATGGCCTCAGGTTGCTTTGGGAATAATCCTCGGAGGTAAACTCTTCAAGGAGTTCACATGTCTTGAGTCAGTTTTCCTCTAAGATCCTTGCAGTTTCTAAAATATTAGGAAAACAGAATGATTAAATCTTGACTTAAAATCATCTGTGAGAAAACTCTGCTTAACCTCCTGACCAACAACAGATAAAAGTTAAAATATTCTGCTCTCATTCATGTTTTATCTGATTTTAATGAAAAGCTATTAAATGTTTTAAAAAAAACTGTTCTAAGACTTATTTGCATCTTTAAAAAAAATCCATAGTTGTCCCAGCTGTCAAAAAACAAAACAAAACAAAGCAAAATAAAACAAAACCCTTCAAATTCAAATGAGGAATAGAAGTCAGTGAAAAATGTAGGTAGAATCTAATGCAGGTAGAATCTAATGTATTGTATAATTACCAGCTTGGCCAACATACTTCTAAAAAATGTATAAAAAGCAAAGTCTCAATTCATGTGATTTAGAGTCTTGATTATTCCATATCCTGCACAAATGAGGATTAATAGTATCTAGAGTTCAAGATGTCAAACAAGAATTTTTACCCCAAGCTGAATATTTCTGCATATACATTATTAACAAATTTGAAATTCCTTTTTATATAACTTTTAAATAAAATCTGTGATGGACCTCATCCCTGTTGGAAGATCCCATTAAACAACAGAATCTGATTCTGATCATCAAATTTGCAATGACATCTTAAGATACAGTATTTATTCTAGATTACCTTTTATTAAATCTGTGTCTGTGGATGTGGTGTTAGCATAATCTCTGAGATCTCTGTGACTTCATTCTTGTTAGATAACATATATTTGTATTTCTGGGGCTACTTCTTGTAAAGAACTATAAAAGATCTAATATTTTACCTTATTTGATTGTTTAGTTACCTCCTGGTCTGAGGAGGTTCTAAAGAAGTTTAATATTATCCAAAACATAGGAGAGTATTCCCTGTAAGTATCTTATAGGAAATAAGCCAAATAAAGAAGACTACCTGGCCAGAGGTGTAGGATTTTATTACTTACAGCAGGGCAGCACCTTGAGTCCTAGAGAATAATGCATGCTGCACAGGCAGAGAGTTTGCATCACAGGTAAAGAAACCCTAAACTCAGGGAATGTAAATTAGTTTTATCCCAGATGGAGATATTATATTAATTATACTGGACAGTAAACAAATCAGTACTCTGCCCTGGAGGGAGTCACCAACACCCCAAAACTTCAAAAGTTATTTACTATACAAAACCCCTAAAAAAGACAGTCCAGAACCAATAACCTTCCAAAACAGAAAGTGGTAGGCCCAGATGGGTTCACTAGAAATTATATCACTTAAAGAAGATGTTATACTCATTCTCTACAACCTCATTCAGAGAATAGAAGAGAGAGAATGTCTCCTAACTCATCCTGCGAGATCAGAATTATTCTAATGCTATAACCAGAAAGGATTTTATAAGAAAACTACAGACTGTTAATCTCTTGTGAACATAGATACAAAAATTTCCAACAAAATATTAGCAAATAGAATCCAACAATGTGTAAGAATTATATACCACAACCAGTGGAATTTATCTCAGGCAAAAATGGCTACTTCAACATTTGAAAATCAATTAAGGCAATCTATCACATAAATAGGCTAAAAAAAAAATAAAGATCCAATGGTCATATCAATAGATGCATAAAAAGCATTGAACATTATCAAACACCCGTTTGTGATAAAAATTCATTAAACTAGGAATAAAGGGGAACTTTTTCAGTTTGATAATGAGTATCAACAAAAAGCCTACAGCTAACATATTTAATGGTGATAAACTCAAAACTTTCCCACCAATATCAGGTACAAAGCAAAAAATGTCCCCTCCCATCTCTCCTCTTTCTTTTTTTTTTTTTTCTTTCGTTGGTCTTTGAGTGGGGGGGGTGATGGGGGGAGGGGGAGGGCGGGAGGTCTTAGGTGGATGGAGGGATTTTTCTTGGTTCTTGCTTTATTTCTGTTGGTCTTTCTTTTTCTTTCTTCTTTCTTTCTTTCTTTCTTTCTTTCTTTTCTCTCTCTTTCTTTTCTCTCTTTCTTTCTTTCTTTCTTTCTTTCTTTTTATTTTATTTATTTATTTGAGAGAGAGAGAGAAAGAGAGAGAGCACAGAAGGAGAGTGAGAGGAAGAAGCAGACTCCTTGTTGAGCAGAGAGCTCTATGTGGAGCTTGATCCCAGTACCCTGAGATCATGACTTGAGCCGGAAGGCAGACATTTAACTGACTGAGCCATCCAGGCACCACCACTCCACACACATACACTCCTTTTCAATATTGTACACAAAGATTTAGTTAATAGAACAAGACAAGAAAAGAAAGTAAAAGGTATACATATATGGAAGGAATGTATAGAAATGTCTTTGATCACATATGACATGATCATCTATGTAAATAAGCCAAAAGTATCAAAGTATCAACAAATAATGTTTGTTGGATACAAGATATATATCTTGTATATATATATACAAGGATACAAGATATATATATATATATTCCACTTTTCTAGATAGCAGTAATGAACAAGTGGAATTTGGAATTGAAAACACTCCCATTAGGATCCAAAAATTAAATACTCAGGTATAAGTCTAACAAAGAATGTATAAGATTTCAACAAAACTAAAAAATTCTAAGGAATGAAGTCAAAATGCTGAAAAGAAAAAGGAGAGATAGTCCACATCATGGACAGGGACAGTCAGTATTGTCAAGATGTCAGGTCTTCCTCATTTGATCTATAGATTCAATGCAATCCTAATCAAGCTCTCAGCAAGTTATTTGTAGATAGTAGCAAACTAGTTTAAATGAAGAGGGGAAAAAAATCCAAAATAGGCAACACAACACTAAGGAGAAGAGCAAAATTGAAGGACAGAAACTACCCAAGTTCAAGATTCAACATAGGCTATAGTAATTTAAAAAATGTGGTATTAACAAAAGAACAGATTAATAGATCAATGAAACAGAATGGAAAGCTCAGAAATAGACTTACTAAATATAGTTGACTGATCTTTGACAAAGGAACAAAAGCAATATAAAGATAGTCTCTTCAAGAATGGTGCTAGAACAGCTGGACATCCACATATATAAAAACATAGAGACGTATCTAAGTACAAAACTTTTACTAGTCACAAAAAATATCAAAACGAATTACAGACTGGGGCATTTGGGTGGCTCAGAGCGTTAAACATCTGATGCTTGACTTTGGCTTGGGTCATGATCTCAGGATCATGATCTCAGACTTTAGAGATTGAGTTCTGTATCAGGCTCCACACTTAGTGTGACTCAGTGGGGAGTCTGCTTAGGATTCTCTTCCTCCCTCTTCCTCTGCCCCTGCTCCCCTCAAATAAATAAATATTTTAAAAAATTAGATACGTAAATGTAAAATAAAAAAACTACGAAAGTCCTAAAAGATAACAGATGAAAACCTGGATGACCTTGAGCATGAACCTGACATTTTTGTTTTTTGTTTGTTTTAAATATTGTATTTATTTATTCATGAGAGACAGAGAGAGAGGCAGAGGGAGAAGCAGGCTCCCCAGAGGGAGCCCAGTATAGGACTTGATCCTGGAACCCTGGGATCATGCCCTGACCCAAGAAAGACAGATGCTCAACCACTGAGCCACCCAGGCATACCAAGTCCTGACATTTTTGGCATAAGGCATGATTCATGAAAGAAGTAATGATAAAATGGATGTCATTAAAATTAAAAACGTCTGTGAAAGATGATGCCAAGAGAATAAGAAGACAAGCCACAGACTGGGAAAAGGCATTTTACAATCAGATAGACTATTATCCAAAACATTAACAAAAGAACAGTTAAAACTTCACAATAAGAAAACAAAAAAAACTAGGAGGAGGACCTTCATGGACACCTCACATAAAAAGATATACAGCTGGCAAGTGAGCACATGAAAGATGCTTTGCATGATATGTCATCAAAAAAAATGCAAATGATATCAATGATGAAATACCACTAAATACATATTAAATGACCACACCAAATGGTGACAAGGATATGGAATAGCAGGAACTCTCATTTATTGCTAGTGTGAATGCATCATGGTACAGTGACTCTGGAAGATAATTTGGCAACTTCTTAAAAAAAACATATTCTTACTGTATGATACAACAATCATGCTCCTTGTTATCTCCCAAAGTATTTGAAAAATGTATGTCCACGCAATCCTCTGCATGGATATGTATCACAGCTTTATTCATAATTGCCAAACTGAGGAAGCAACCAAGATGTCCTTTAGTATGCAAATGGAGAAATATACTGTGATACATCTAGACAATGGGACATTATTTAGCACAAAATGAAATTAGCTATCAAACCATAAAAAACATGGAGGAATCTTAAATGCACATTATTAAGTGAAAGAAGCCAATCTGAAAAGGCTCTGTATTGTATGTATGTATGATTCCAGTGAAGAGTGTTAATAATGGGGGAAGCTGTTCATGTTTCAGGGTATGGGGTATATGGGAAATCTCTGTATCTTTTCAATTCAGCTGTGAACCTAAAACTGTTCTAAAAAATAAAGTATTAATAATAATTAAGGATATTCCTGAATAAAAGTGGATTCAAGGTTTGCATAAACATGAGAGACCTATGGGGAATATTCTCATAAGCTTTCTATAATCATGAGGTTATTTAGGGCCTCTTTAGTCCATTAAGTAATAACTAAAAAACATTTTTGCAAGCATTGACTTCTCAAAACATCTGATTTTGGCCGTAATCACATCGCACACAGTGGTAGCTGAATTGCTTCCAGGTTCAGTTTCCCTAGAAGCAGAGAGTAAAAGAAGGATTATTGGGAAAATGATACAGTGATGGAACTGTCAGTAAAACAGATAGGGTGTGAGGGATGCAGGATTAAGCAGAAAAAAAGCTAAAGATTTGATTTCTGTGGATCCCTAGCTTCAATCTGACCCAACAGGGAGGAGAATGAATGGCAATCCAAAGTTGTCAGACCTTGAGGGACAGTGGCTAGCTTTCTATGCCTCCTATCTGCTAGTCTTTGGCTTTATACATGCTCAGGGGGAGCAAAAAAACCAAGATATTTCTGGTTGCTTTAGGTGAATCAATTTAGCCCAAACCATTTCTCAGTGTAAGAGTGCAGCACTGAGCTACTGTCAGCCATCACCCACTGCAGCTGAGAGTTGGGCCCTGCTACCCAGTAAAGAAGATATGAGCAGGGTACCTACCCTGTTAACTACAAATTTTGTAGTGGCTTTAACTAACATAATTAGGCTCCAAATAGAGTCATCACAAATGTCCTTAAAAATATATTACATAAGTAGTCTTAGCAAACATACATGTGCCAAATTCACCCATGGAGACACACAAGTACACATGCGGACATGTATACACAAACATGCATATATAGCCCTAAAACAGATATGGTATACAAAACAAGCGTGTATTTCATTGATATATTTGGTTTTATATTTTATAATTTGTGAAGCATTGGAAATTAGAAGGGTGCTGATTTCCCTTTATTATTTGCCTAGGGATTCTAGAGCTAACTGCCGGTTTATTTATTTTTTTTCTCACACATTCCCTGAAGCATGTTCTGGCAATGAAAACAATTTTAGATACATTAGCACTGCACTCAAGGTTGTGATAATTATTATTCAAAAGAATCTTGTAGCATGTAAATATTTAAATTTTATACTAAGTATTTTAGCTTTGTGGGTTTTAGCAGTCTCTTTAAATTGGTGCTTGTATATTCTTCGATTTTTCTCCAATTTCAGAAACAAAATAGCTAATAATAATAGTAATCATAAAAGAACTCTGCTTTTCAAGCTTTCTTTAAGAGTCTGACATCCTAGCAGGTGTTGGTGAGTCTTTAGAAAGGAAATAGAAATAGAAATTAAGGAATAATAACTGACTTTCTGTTTAAAGTACAACAATGCTGTTTCAAAAAAAAGTTATTTCCCTTTATAAATTTAGGCAATCTTTCTTCAAGATTATAGTACTCTTATATTTTCTTATACTGAGATACCTGTTGATACATAAATTCAAAATTTCAGTAGACATCTGCTTTAATTATATAGGTCATGGGCATTCCTTTGGTGATGTGCAGGATGCTGAAGGTCACCAGATGGAAAACATCCCATGGTCAAAAATTTAATGGGTGCCCACAGACAAATTCCTTAGACAGTGGTGAAGATCACTGAAAAGTTTCCGGACTTCTTTTTCATCAAGTGATAACTGTGTTTCATTGTGTGGAGGATTTTAATTTGGGATGCAAACTTGAATTACTAAATGAAAAAACTGTGTATGTTGTGACCTAAATGAAATGCGTTTGAGGATTTCATCACTGGCTACTCTTCAGGCCAACAGAATCTTACATATTTCCTCATGCTGCTCTGGTTCACCTTTATTAGGTCCAGTGACAGAGGGGCATTGAATGTTGTTATCTTTTCAGACTAAGTGATACTTTACTCTTTATAACCACGATTTCATGTGATCCTCATAATAATTCCCTGAGAAAGCTTATTGTTATCCATGCTAAACAAAGACATTCTTTAACAGGAATATATGTTTACAATAGAAGAATTACTATTCTAGTCCTATGATCTATATAAGAGAAGGGGGCAATTGGCTATATAAAGATGAACCTTTCAAGCAAGAGAAGTAAGACAAGTCACCACTTTGAAGGCAACTATATAATGTTCCTGCAAGAAATCTAATAAACAGTAAAAAAATAAGGTAAAATATGATAAATGCTATAAACTATAAAGCGTGGTAAACTGTAAAGCAAGAGAGAAAAAGTTGTAATTGTCTTGGTGAAGTAAACTATTATTATACTAGCATTCCAAAGTACGTTGCCAAACAACAATTTATCTATAGAATTGCACACACACATATACTAATATTTAGAATAATGACCAAGGGATGTTACAAAATGTTTATGTGCCACCTAAAACATCAATCAAATATAACAGAATGGTTAGGTATTTAAATATTGGCCCTTCATGGCATTTCATTTTGATGAAAATTGGTGATTCATGAAGCTGCAATATGTATAACAGAAAATGTATTTGACAGGAAGTCAAAACATCTGGCTTCTATCTGTAAATTTCTCATGACCTTTCTGAATGTCACTTTTTTCACCTGTTAGATGAAGAGGTTGGATCACATTATCTGTAAATTATTTTTGGGATGAACATATTTTGAGTCCATGTGTGATAAAACTGTTAGCAAAAAATTATTTGTTTAAACAATTATATCAAAATAGTTTATAAGGATAAAGTCAATATATTTAAATATGATTATTTTTTAAGATTTTACTTATTCATGAGACACACAGAGAGAGAGGCAGAGACATAGAGAGAAGGAGAAGCAGATTCCCTGCAAGGAGTCTGATGTGGGATTCAATCCCATTACTCTGGGATAACGACCTGAGCCAAAGGCAGTTGCTCAACCACTGAACCACCCAGGTGCACCTAAATATAGTTTTTATTAATATTTTAAAATGTTTTATATTTAGAAAACCTAATTTTATTTCATTAACATATGTATAGAGGCAATATAATTTTCTTATGAAATAGAATAATTATCTGATATAATTAAATATTAATCCCAGAATATATTTAATTTAAACAACTGTTTTATATCTAAAGGACTATTGAGATTTCATACATACCAAATAAAAATAATTACTAAATAACTAATTTTGTTTCTTTTAGAATTTAGCTAATGCTTATTTTAAAAATCTCTGAGTTACTTGCAAAATAAAAGATTTTGTGGGAATGGAAAATTAAGATTACACTATTTTTAGGAAAAAGTTAATGACATTTTTAAAGTGATGTATGGATATTTAAATAAAAAATAAAAGTTTCATTCACAGATATAGATTATCAGTATTTTACCTCCTATTCACAAATATATTATAGCTGTTTGGAAGAGAGAGCAAGTGTTTGCATGCCTTAGTAGTTTGAGTTTCCACTGGGATGGTAAAGAATTTTAAATTGTAATAATGTTTAATGTTGTCATAAATAAGAATTTAGTAATTGTGTAGCCTGAGTCAAACACTAGAGTTTTTATTTTCAATCTTCTGGAATTCTGACTGTAATGAGTTAAAGATTAAAATATTACTAAATAATCAATAAATTAGCAATATTATTTTTTACTGCCTTGCTTATATTTTCAGTGGAGGGTATATAGATGCACATGTTTGGTGATGAAACTACTCAGGACTCTCACTCTAATTCAACATTAGTACATTAAAATCTGTCTTTCAAAATAGAATTGGCAAATATTCACTCAATAATCCTTAGCACTTAACTACTTTGATGCTTTTCAAAATCACAGTATTTTATGATGATTATCAGTTTTTTTATATTTATTTATTTATTTATTTATTTATTTATTTATTTATTTATTTAAGAAAGAGAGAGGGTATGCACATGTGTGAGCTGGCAGAGGGGCAGAGGGAGGGAGAGAGAAAATCTCCAGCAGACTCCCTGCTGAGCACAGAGCCCATCATGGGCCTAGATCTCATGATCCTGGGATCATGACCCAAGCTGAAATCAAGAGTCAGATACCCCTAGCCGACTGAGCCCCCAGGCGTCTGGACAATTTTCAGTTTTAAATGACTATATAAAATTTCTTCAATATATGAATTGTGTGTGTGTGTGTGTGTGTGTGTGTGTGTATTCATTTATCTGTTCTGGACTTTGAGTACCTTAAATAGCCTGAGTTTCAAAATGAAAGGAAGTACTTATTAATCATTTCTGGATCTTGATTCCTTACCTTGATTCCTGATAAATAGCTTTCTTCTAGTCCTAGGGGAAAAACATATGTTAAAATGACCAAATCATTAGCTACTTATACATCTTTATTTATCACTATTATCAAATAATTTGTTATTCCTAAAGAGAGGTTCTAACATAAAACTTGAGGAAACCTGATGGTCACTTATTGAAATGTGACCTCGAGGACCACATTTCCCTTTTGAAATAATATATCTAAATTTTCACTCAAAGAAAGTAAAATTTAAAAAGAAAAACTAAGCGACAAGACCTTCAAAAATAATAAAGAATCATTATTATGAAATTATTTTTACATTATCAGAGAAATTGATGAATAAAAAAATTCAAATCCTTAAAAAGAATAGTTATAGCAAATTACATGCCCTTGCTTTGTACTTTCTTTATTAGTTGGATATATATAAATAAAAAATATGCCTGGAATATAATGAAAGTAACTCTGAGATTTGATCATCTTCCTGGGAAGAATGTTTATTTGAATGTATATGTAACAGGGCATTATTAAAAATAATTATTTCCACTCAAAAGCACAGCAATTATGAATATGAGCAATAGATTCACTCTTTTTGGAATCAGTCTGATTGGAAGAGTACACAGAAAACATTTGACCACTTTTATTTTTCCTTCAAACCACCAACTTCCTTGTCTCTGAACTCAGGTACTACTTTCTGACATCAGTTACTGCTATCAATCATCAATATTTCAGTGTTCATTTCTCAACACTCCTATCAAATTTTATCTATATAATCTTTGATTATAAAATATCCTTACATTTATCAATCAAATATATTGCAATATGCTGGCAATGAAAATAATATATACTAATGTTCTTTAATGAAAAACGAATATTCTCATTAGATATTTTTGGATTGTCAAGACAGATGTCAATGTCCTTCTTTACTGTGAAAAGTGCTGCCATCCACAAAGACAGACTTACACCAATTGTGATTATATTACACGTTCCTGATTTCAGGAATGTTCCCAAACACATTGAATGAGAATAGGATAAATATATGCTCACTGGTAAAGCCATGAGGTTCTCTAGAACTTGGAATGGGAACTTAGAGCAAGCAAACACTACCTTTGCTGGTATCTTGCCTACTAAAGACAAAAACTTTAAAGTTACATAGTGATCCATTAAGCTGACCATATGCAACAAAAAATATATACAGTGGGATATATGATAAAGACTGTGTTTTTACATTTGTTAGATTAAAATCTATATTGAATGTTTCAAATAATTTCTCTGTTATAGAATAGTGCATGGAATTAAGAAAATTATCAGGTTTTTTTGTTGGACAAGTATATAGGGGGATGATGATTTTCAAAAGTCAACTTACTTGAGTAACTTAGAAAGGTAATTGAAATTGAGAATGTATACTTTATGTCATCCATCATGTTTCAAATTTAAAGCTCTTATGCATCAGAGAACAAAGATTATGAGACATTACTATCCTCAAAACTTCATTCTCTGTACCCCCTTATCAATGTACTGACCTTCACTTCATAAGCTATCTCAGCAAGAAGGAAGGGGCCACCTGGATACAGTTAATTCATAGCTTTTTATTATAGATATCTGTATTATTGCAGTTACTCTAAGAATCTGAGGGCACAATGAGACTTTAATTCTAAATATATTGGATCGGAGAGAAGAAATAATTAGTTCATGATCATAAACTGAGCAATTCTAGCAACCAGAATCAAATAGCAATACACAGTTTTTTGGAATCTGCGTGTCATAGGTAATTATCAAAGGAAACAGGAAGTGAACAACATATAGGTATACTATAGAAGAAAGCACCAGTTAGGAAGACTCTAAATATCCTTAGAGGTGAACCTAAGCCCTTTTCTGGCCAGTGGCTAATGGAAACAAGAAGGGAAAATGTGTTGCTATAGCATCAGGGAAACTATAATGGCGGGGGAGGGGAATATCATCTGAGGACTCTAGATGCCTCTCTTGGGCATGATCTCAGGTAAGAATGCCCACTTCAACTGTTCTTTGAGGGACTTGTTAACCTTCCCACCCTAGACATTGCCACCAGGACCAGAATGGAAATGTCCTTCAAGCTGCCTTTTTGGCTACCACTACCATCAGGAAAGCTAATGGGACCTGCATGTACAAAAGCATACTTGCCTATTCATGGGATGAGGAGGACAGCACACCCCCCATCAGCACACCTGCCACTCAGCCTCTGCCATCTCAGTCACCTCCCTACACTCTGAGTCTAGCATGTCCCTCCACTTCACTTTCTTACTGCCCAAGGCAGAGAAAGAACAGGAGCCTCTGGTATTTGCAGAGAATCCCTTGAAGAAGCCCCACACCAGCTGTACTGCAATGTGTTCAAGGACCTGGTCACACCATATGTGGGCACACTTCTCTCAAAGATGAGCCTTGTAGATAGAGAAGTATCTTATGAGCAATTCCAGGCTGATGTTGGTGGTAAACAATGTTGCAGTGGTGGAGCATATTGAGGATCTCTTTATCCAGTAAGCTCAGTGCCTGGAAGGACCACAAAGGCAGCTGTGTCAGCAGATTTGTGCAGTGCCTCCAAAACTCAGCTGCCTACCTTTCCATAAGATGAACCTGGCAGTGCACCTCAAAGAGTGTGAACACATGAAGTGTCCTCACCCCGAGTACAAGTACATGAGTCACCAGGAACCAGGACACATAGGAAACATACCTGGAGACTTGCTACTTCCAGGGACTGAAGGAATTCCTGCAGCAGACAGAATGCCACTTCCAGAAATGCACATGGTACTAGTGTGGATGAGCCAGGAAATGCTTTCCTGGGCTCTGTGCTGGGCAAGCTCTAGGAGAAGCTGGTGAAGAGCATCAAAATCAAGTTTGATATCCTGAATGAAAACCAGAGCAAGCTCAGCAAGGGCATCATAGTTTCAGAGGGATGTGTCTATGTTGACTGACCAGCTATCCCACATCGATGCATACCTAAACATGGGGATCCTAAGAATTCCATGACCTTCAGCAGATTCTCAGTACAAAGGAATATTCCTGGGCCCTGTATGGTACCTTTGTTTCAACTCCCCAGGTGACCTGTTCTTCTGTGGCTTCTCCAACAAGACCATCAGTATGTGGGATACATGTACCACCTATAAGTGCCAGAAGACACTGGAGGGCCATGATGGCTTTGTGCTAGCATTCCATGTCCTGGGTGCAAGCTCTACAGCAACTCAGAAGTCTATATCATGATCTTGTGAGACATCTTATAGAAGATGAACACAATCCAGGCATGACAACACAGTGTGAATGCTGGTTCCTCATGTAGTGTACTCTTCAGAGGCTCTCTGAAGGCCATGAAGATCTGTAGCATCTTGAGTATCTAGCTGAGTTGAAGAATCTCATGGGCTATTGGGTATGGACCCTGATAGCCACTCAGAGCTACCTGTATAGTAGCTCCTACCAATCAAAACCTGGAACATCTAGACCCTCAACTGCATCCATCTCCTACAGACATCTGGCAGTGACAGCTACTCTGTCCATGTGACGAAACACTACACTGTCTATGGCACCTAGAACTCATCATATGGGGGACATGGAGTCTAAGGAGCAGGTGTGGGTTCTGAGAGTCCACAGGCATTGCATATGCTCTTCATGCCCTACCAGACCAGTCCTCAGGATCTAAAATAAGAACAGCATTATCTGTACATAGATGCTGCTGTGTGACCAGGGAGGGAAATGTGGTTGTGATGGCCATGTCCCAGGGCTGGTTCTTCTCAGGAACTGTAGACAGCACTATGAAGATTTAGACTTGCTGACAGGGAATCCAGACTGACTCTTGGCTTCTTCTGGGACAAGCTGGCCATATGAGTAGTCTATCTCTACCTGTTTTGTGGGAACAGGCAGATGGGCTCAGCCTGCCAGGCAGTGCCCTTCCTATTCTACACTCAACAAGCCTTCTTCTGCTTGGCCTTGCCCTCAATGCTGCAAGACAATGCCCAGTCCCTCTCTCGAGGTGCCATGTTGGATGTTCTCCTTGTCCCACTCCCACCCCCACCCTAGATGGACTGAGGCCTTTTAGTTTTCTAGACTGTATATAGATTTGATTACTTCCTGAATAAAATACAAGTCTTATGGAATATGAAAAAAAGGGAAGAAAGTACTAAACTTAATCTGAACAAAAGATTTAGAGTTGGCTTTAAAGAAAACATCTATCAAGGTTGATCAAACCACAAATTAATATTTATAATATTCTCTTGAGCTGTTTACCCAGGCATGGAGAGAAAAATTAAGTGAAATAGATGAGTTACTGATTTATGGGAGACAAGTTTTCATCTGAAAATTTAAAGTAATTTTTAAAAATCTTTAACATAAAAGATGATGTATATCTACAAATATGAGAGTAACAAATAATCCCTGGTCATTTTCATAGCCTTTGGTCCTGAAATATGGTATGTATATGGTACATTCATAATGTTCTTCAATCATATTGTTTACCTAATATTGTCTAGTAAAAGCATGTTTCAAATCTAATGTATAGAGAAAAATATACATTTGTTAGATAGAGATTGACTTGCTAATATTCATATAAAGACTGTATTTAAAATACACAGTTATCCCAAAGGTGGCATTTTAGCAATTCATGAGTTTCCAGCTCTAGTTGGCAATGCCCATAGCCTGACCTAATCAGCACTTTAAAGTTGTATCCAACTAAATCCAACATAGGCATCTGTGCTAGCTTAAGCAGTATGTGTGGAATTATTTCTGGGTTATGTTTTCTTATGCATGGTTTAAATCTAAGAACTATTATACAAGAATTCTCTGCACAAAAGTGATTTTGATCAACTCTGCACTTATAAATCCCACACAGTTGGGAGAGAAATGGATGTTGTACAAAAGATTCAAATGACAACAGCTGCAGACAAGCTGTGCATCTGGCACATTCTGACTCTTGTTATAAGCACACAGTGCAAGTGACAATTGCTTTCCCTTAATCCTGTGATTGTGGTCTGTACAATTTGAATCATTTTCCATAACTTTTGGACCACCTACAGACATCTATGTCCCAAATTTCATCATTCACTGCATTACATCATAGTATTGTAGCAGTATGACATGACCTTATAAATTGATATTTTATGTGCTGCCGCTGCATGCACTTAATATTGATAAAAAGAAAATTACTCATAACGGTAATAGGGTGAGACAGACAAATAAGAATTATTTAGAGGTATAACAACTACACTCAATTTTATAAGAGGTGATATTTTTTCTTGTTAGTTTCAATTCAACAAAGATTTTTTATAGCTGATGCTATGGGAGAAAGCAAAAATGTAATCCTTGTTTCAAGGGGACACAAATTGCCCATGAAACATTTAAATATAATCCAGACAGCACTTCTGTGCTGAGATACTTGGTGCAAATTGTAAGTTTTATAGCTGTTCTGAACTGAAGTAACTAATGGTATTTATAAGTTAAATACACCTGCCTTTATGGTAGCATTTCTCTTAGCCAATCACTATAGCAATAATTATTGAGCACATACCCTTTACCAGACACTACATATTAACTCATTTAATTATCCCAACTATTGTAGGAGTCATTTAGTATTATTAGGCCATCAGGTCACAGATGAAAACCAGAGTTTGAGGAGGCTAAATATGGCTCATTATTCCTTGCACTAAATCCAGAGATTATTCAGCCCAGGACTTTATAATTCCAGAGTTCATTTTCTTAAGCCTTTCATCATCTTGCCTAATTAGGTGCTCTTATGCACAATATGTGTGTTCTTTTTTTCTTCCCCACCTTTACTGATATATAACTGGCATATAACATTGTGTAACTAAGGCGTACAACACTTCGATTTGATATATTGCAATATATCATATTGTGAATATGACTACCATCATCATGTGAGTTAACACCTCCATCATTTCACATGAACACCATTTGTTTTGTCTGAAAGCATTTAAGATCTCTCTTCACAACTTTCAAATATATAGTACACTATTGTTATCTATACTCCCAATGCTGTATATTAGATTCCCAGAATTTGACAACTGGAAATTTGTACCCTCATTCCCCCTGCCACTTAGCCACTCCATATCATAGCCAGGCCCTAATAGTCACCATTGTACTCTCTGTTTCTACAAGTTTGGCTTTTTCATAGTTGTTTTGGATTTTCTTTTTTCTTTACATCAGTAGACAAATTTTGCAACTCAGGAGACATTTTCAATGTCTGGAGAAAGTTTGGGTTTCATGACTGGAGGAGGAGCTGTTACTGGAATCTGGTGGGTAGAAGCCAGAGATGCTACTAATTATCCTAGACTGTACAGGACAGATAGCTCCTTGTAACAGAGACTTATCCTATCTAAAGTATCAAACAGAGCCAAGGAGACCTTGGCTAGATAATTCTTTGTTGCCGAGGGAGAATTTGTACACTATTGATTTCTACACATTATATTGCATTCCCTCTTCCTGTTATGATAAGCAAAAATATCTTCAGATATTAACAAATATCCCCTGATGGTGAGGTGAGAATCAGCTTTGCCCAGATAATCATATTTTATGTACCTAAAAGAGGAACAAAGAAGTTTCCTTTTCCTGAAACAGAGCATTAGGAAATTCATTTTGCCTAGATCATTTCATGGAGTCTTCACTGTAATATGACTGTAAAGTGAGTCTTAAGGATAAATAGGATAACAGTCATAGACAAAAAGGAAAATAATTTCATTCGAAGGGAGGAACTTGTGCAAAGTCATAGTACAGGACGAAAAATGTGACAAATGCAGGAGTGACGACCTGTTCCTGTGGCTCTTCAATAGAGAACAGATATGACAGTAAATTTTATATGTCAACTTGACTGGACCACAGGATACCCAGAGCATGTAGCAAAACATCATCCTGAGTGTGTCTCTGAGGGTGTTTCAGGATCAACATCTGAATCAGTAGACTGAGTAAAGACAATTGCCTTCTTGCCCTCCCTAATGTTAGTAGGCCTCATACAATCAGTTGAAGACCTGAATAGAATAAAAAAGGTGAAGTAAAAGAAAATTTCTAACTTATTGCTTAGGCTGGGACATTGACCTTCTCCAGTCTTCAAATTCCTACTTAAACATTGTTTTCTCTTGTGTCTTGAGTCTGTTGGCCTTTGGAGTGGAACTTACATCATCAACTCTCTTCTTTTCAAACATTAATATTCAGACTAATACTCACATCAGCTCTCCTGGGGTCTCCAGCCATAATCACATAATCATGTAAGCCGATATATCTTTTTTCTCATTCCTTCTCTGTCACTATATATATTATATGTCTATAGTGTGTGTATATATATATATATATATATACACACTTATATATATGGATATAGATATATAATAACTATAAGTGAGATTAAAAATCATACTTTCTATTGAAGCATACACATCCTGTTTATTCTATTTCTCTGGAGAACCATGGATAATAAAGTAAGTGAGGTCATGTTGGAGAAAGAACAAGCTGGAGTCAGACTACTTGGACCTCATTTAATGACCTGAGACATTTTAACTTATTTTTTGAATGATATTTTAGAATATTTTAACTGAAGGAAAGATTAGCTAATATAAAAATTTGATGCTTGTTATATTTCATGTATTATTTGCCATAATGAGGGGTGCCAATATAAGACTAGATATACTTGTTCATAAGTTTATTAGGTGAGGGAAAGAGTTTTGTTGACAGCATAGGGTAGAGCCGGTTGGGATAGGCTTGGAGATGGGGCAAGAGATGATGATTTTGGGTTGCTCATCGTCAAATTAAGGAAGGATGGTTTATGCAGAGGGAACAACACATATAGGATATGATAAAGATAAATATTGGGGTCATGGTGACTCTTCTCTATTCAATAGTGTGTCTTATAATTTACTTTTTGTATTCCAGTGTGGCTTCTTGATTCAAAAGGTCATATTAATTTCTGTTTCATTTTCCCAAGACCGAAGATAATTTGAGAGAGTTAACAAAATATGTTTTCTTCACTTATATCCTTCCAGATAGTATCTAAACCATTCAGGTAACATGTAATATAAATACATAAAATAAATTTACCCTTCTACTTTGTTTTTAGTGCCAAATATGAGTTTAAAGGAGCTCTCCTGGGCATCCTGTGGCACAGTTGGTTAAGCCTTGGACTCTTGGTTTCCACTTAGGTCATGATCTCAGGGTTCTGAGATCAAGCTTCGCATCAGGCTCCACACTCAGTTGTTTGAGATTCTCTCCCTCTCCCTCCCCCTCCTGCTTGTGAGTGCACTCTTTCTCTTTTTCTTTCTAAAATAAACAAATGTTAAAAATTAAAAAAAATAAAGGAGCTCTCCTACCCTCAACTGAATACACAGGTTACTTGTTTCTTACACAGAGCAACCAGCTGTAGTTAAGTATTTAAAAGAGATCTTGTTTGGGGAATGGGGGGCAGATTTTTTTTTCCCTGGAAATTATGGAACTTGGATAAGTAGGCGAATTATTAGGCCAGTATTATTTATATTTCTATCCACAAACTGCATAACACCTGTCTAGTAGGAAAACAAACATAAGAGCTGAATGTTAGGAAGCAAGCAAGAAGGTTTTCATTTTCTCTGTATTTTGTCTGAGTTAACTGAGTGAGTCCAATAAAACCTTTGAGGCAATCATTCCTGAATTATGATATGCTCCTGAATACACCCTGGAGACACATACACTGACAGAAATACAGGTGGCTGTGGAGCACTTCACTTAATTGGACCAATGTTATGAGCTAACATTAAGGTTTAGTATGATACAGATTGTTCTGGCAATTCAGAAAATCTAAGATTTCTACGAACAGGTAAGTAAATAACTGTCTGGATCACATTCCTCATGATCTTTAGAATGGCTCTAGGCAAAACTGTGAATTAAAAGTCTGTCTTAGCAGTGCTCACCTAGCCACCTATCAAACTCCTCTTGGTAGAAATGACTTAAACTGCTCTGTTTACAAATGTGCATGATGGAAAATCAGTGTGCTACTTCTCTAAATATAATGTTTTTTAACCTTATTTGTAGTTTTAAAATAAAAGGTTCTGTTCAGTTGAAAGACTCATGTTTAGAAGCAGGTAGGTTAAACATTTAGCTGGTAAGGTATATTTCAGCCTTCCCTGTCACTCTAGCTTGTGCCCTTCAGGCCTACCACAGAATATAGGCTTGCATGGAAGGTGCAGGTGGACTGTGATAGAATGCCACAGACATGTTAGAAGAGAGAAAGAGAAGAGGTTAATTAGGTATTGCAGAGCTGCTAATGCTCCTCGCAAGTTAGGTAGAAACCAGTTATCCCCTCCTGCATTCATCTTTTATTTTGGGAATGTCACTGATGCTGAAATTTGTGCTATGTTTCTGGATTGATGTATTGACCATACTTGATTTCAGAGCAGGTATAGCATGTTGCCGAAATATGCATTTTTCATCTTATACTTTCTTCTGAATTATAATTCTATATGTTACTTAAAAAGGCAGGTTGTTTATGAAAAACTGTACCTGTACATGTACATATATACATATATATATATATAAATACACACACATTTACAGAAATATATACATATTTCTTCCTGAAATCATGCAATCATGTGAGAGCACAAATGTTCAATAATCTTGACAACAATATTAATAATTCATTCTAATATTCAGCAGAACCTGAAAGAATGTCATTTCAGGCCGAATTTGGGGACCATATAACAAAGCTTTTAATGCTGATCCATGGCCTATCTCTGACCAAGGAGGAGAAGATAATCCTCTTACAATGCACCAAAGTCTTATATTTTTTCATTCTTTATAAAAGTTGACATGTCAAATAAAGTTCAATCAGGAAATGCAAAGGGAATTCATCAACTTTACTTTTATAGGGAATAGGACATAAACACTTCCTCATCCCCCAAGCTAAACTATTTTAAATATTTAGCTAATTTAAATGTTAATGCTATTATCCAATAAAAAGAACCAGGGTTCCATTGAGAAAGAGCTGAATCTAGGACTGGGGCACAAAATATAAAAGATGAACCATGAATATTTTCTGGTGCTAGGAGTGAAGAAGTGTTTTAAAAAAAACCCACAGAAATGGTGGGATAATGACAAAAGGGACACAGAAGTTAAGTGAAAGAGTTTACAATGTCCAAAGTTAGAAAACAATTAGGAACAAAGTAAATAAAATGTTAACAAATTGTAATCTACAGTATAAAATGAATATACATAGGTCCATACTAATATAAATCAAAGATTGAATAAATAGATCAATGAGGAATAATAGACAAATCTTTCATGAAGAAATATTCCAAATAATTTGTACAGATACTTCCTCACTGAAGAAATGGAGTGCAAATTCTCACACCTTAAGTGAAGGCTGCACATAGTGACATCCTTCCAAAGAGTATAGAATGCATGCAAATGGGGGGGGGGGGGGAGGGAGTAACCGCAGAGTGGATAAATTTGACAAATACTATGTCAGCCAGGTGGTCAAGTTTAATATAAACAGTGTTAGGTTATGCTGATGTATGTACAATTGATATGACGTGATGAAAATGATACTTTCCTTTAATGGTCTTTCATCGCAAAGTCATACCTTCAGTTAAATCGTGATTAAAATATCAGACAAATCTTAACTGAAGGATGTTCTGCAAAATACCTGACAAGTACTCTGCAAGCTGTCCAGATTCTCAAAAACAAGAAAAGTTTGAGAAATTGTCACAGCCCACTGAAATATAAGGGGATGTAATAATGTACCTTGATACCTTGAATGGAATCTTGTAGCTGGACAGGGATATTAGGTAAACACTAAGGAAATCTGATTATATTGTGGACTTAATGTATCAGTATTAATTAATTAATTAATTATAACATGTTATGTTAAGGAAAACTAAGCGTGGGTATATGGAAACTCTGGACTTCTATTTAGATATTTCACTGAAAAATCTAAAATTATTCTGAAATAAAAAAGTCATTAAAAATTAAAATGTAATTACCTTTTAGTTCTTCAATCATAATAACCACAATTCAAATGCTGAATATCCACATGTCGCTGTGACTATTGTATTGGATGGCACAGATATAAAACATGCCCTTCACTGCACAATGATACAATGTTCTCTGGGCAGTCTTTTTCTAGACTTATTTTTCAGCTTATTTCTTCTCTTTTCACTAACCCAAGCTCCAGGTTAAGTTTTAAAGTTCTAGATCTAGGGATAAAAATACTGTAAGATACATGTCTGGTCTTCCTTTAGTCTTTCCACATTCCAGATGTTTACATTTAATAGTCCTAGTTAAAAATTTGAAACATCTGGTTGTAATTAATTATTGACCCTTAAAGTTTTAAAAGTGTATTCTGTGCCCAACGAATATTATGAAGAGAAAATGAGATTCCCACATTAGACTTAAACGCCTTTCCATTGGTCTCTTAGGAATGTGGTAAATATTGTACTTGTCCAAAGGCTATGAAGCCTCTGGAATTTTGCTTACTGACACAGAACTGTAGATCTTCATCCAGCAGATTCTGAAATAAATAAATATTAATAAATAAATAAATAAATAAATAGATTCTGACTGCAATGTGTCCATCATATATATATTTTTTAAAGACTTTATTTATTTATTTATTAGAGACACACACACACAGAGAGGCAGAGACACAGGCAGAGGGAGAAGCAGGCTCCATGCAGGGAGCCCGACACGGGACTCGATCCTGGGTCTCCAGGATTCAGACCCTGGGCTGAAGGCAGCATTAAACTGCTGAGCCACCCGAGCTGCCCCATCATATTTATTATAGATCAAACATTTCCTACATTATCCTGAAATAAAATCCTAAACCATATATGATATTAGTACAAATAGCCACATGCATTCTTAATGCATAGAGTCTGGATGTCATATTCCAAGTGTAACTGAAACCCAGAACTCTTATCATTTCTAAATATGTTTCTTTAGAGGATTTAGAAGAATTTCTTTAGAGGAAATTTCTTTAGAGGAAAATATGTTTTCATCTTTACAACAGGTATAAAAACAAAGGAATGAAAAAAAGAAAACAGAAATGTATAGATTTATTTACTAAATTTCTAAATCAACATGTCAGAAGCAATATTTTAATTTAAAATGAAAATATAAGTTTCCTACTCTATATAATAGAAGCATTTTCCATTAAAATATGAATGTTGGTATTAATCTGCTCCCTGAGACTATGAATTATTTTCAATGTACAATTTTCTTTAAGAACCATCCCTCGGGACACCTGGGTGGCTCAGCGGTTGAGTGCCTTTGGCTCAGGGCGTGATCCTGAAATCCAGGATTGAGTCCCGCATTGGGCTCCCTGCATGGAGCCCGCTTCTCCCTCTGCCTGTGTCTCTGCCTCTCTCTTTCTGTGTGTGTTTCTCATGAATAAATAAACAAAATCTTAAAAAAAAATAAAAGAACTATCCCTAAAATTTCTTATTTTCTTTCACAGAAGTTCACACTGTCACAAGACAGCTTCCTTATAATTCCAGGAATACACACTGTGGTTGTGGTTGTATCCATTAAATTAGAGTTCTTTGGTCTAAAATTAAAATAAGAATTATTTTCAGATGTTTTAATAACTTTCTGAGTTAAATATTATAATTCAATACTTTATAAAATTTATTACATTACCACAACTTCACATGCAGCAATTTTATATTAATTTTGAGCCATCTATTTGTTGAAGGATATAGGATATTTATGTATCTTGATGGTTAATATTAAGTTTAATTGGGTCATTGCTGTGGCACATTCCAAGTTGTGCCTGTCTGGTGAATTGCAGGGCTTGCTTTGTAACATGTCGGGATTTCCTGAAGAGCATCCTAGAAGAAAACTTACACTAAAGGAAAACTTGAGCATATATAGTTTGATCCAATAAAAATGTCTCACACCTCACAAAAGGCACAGGAATGTTCAATATATAGTCTTATCTGCCACTGTGAAATATGCCTAGGCTAGCTCCATAAACAAGTGAATAGATCCTAGAGAAAGGACCATTAATTAAATTAGGAATAATCTTTTTCCCTTGAACTCTCTAAAACCCTGGTAGGCTGAGGACTTGTTTCAGTATTTTTTAAAAAAGATATTAGAAAAAAAGAAAGAAGAAAGAAAGAAGAAAGAAGAAAGAAAGAAGAAAGAAAGAAAGAGAAAGAAAGAAAGAAAGAAAGAAAGAAAGAAAGAAAGAAAGAAAGAGAAAGAAAGAAAGGAAGAAAGGAAGAAAAAGAAAGAAGAAAAAAAGAAAGAAAGAAAGAAAGAAAGAAAGAAGAAAGAAAGAAAGAAAGAAAGAAAGAAAGAAAGAAAGAAAGAAAGAAAAGATGTCAGGAAAAAAGTAATTATTTGTTGACAAAATTCCAATTCATTGATGATGGTAGTGGGGTGATGATGGAAAGCAGTGATATAAACATGTGTGAAAGTGAAGGACTTAGGGAAGACACAGCAATGGTACCTAGTAAACATGCTTCAGTAGCTGGTAATATAGGTTTGGGGGCTTTGAAACATACTCTGGAACATCTCAAAATATTTGGAGGGAACTTTGAAATGAAAGGAAGTCCCTATTTCAAATGAGTATCAGTCACTGTTCATGTATTATGTGTTGTGTGCCCTCTAGCTGATGAAGAAAACAAAACCTGTATAGAGAGATTGGATTTATAGGATGATTGCATTTTGAACCCCAAAATACTGAATGCATCTAACATCTTATGTAATAGAGCTGATTTTACATGCTTTTTAACATGAAAGAGTTAATTTGTGATTAAATATACATATGTATTTTCACCACTTATGGTTTCTTAAATGAGAGAAGGATGCAGTGTTTCAACACAATATATTTTCCATAGTAGATTTGTTTTGCTATTCTTTTAAAGTGTACAGAGCTAAAGATCACTTACTTTGTCATCAGTTCAAGGAAATAAAGATGAAATCAGCAGCAGGGCACAATATTGTAAGTTGCCCCATTGTATCTTTACTTCAAAATGACCTAATAGAATAAAATATATTCCACCTTTTCTTTCTGGTTTAGTAAAGATATATGACTTCCCTGTCAGAACCTTACAAAGAAAATGAAATCATTGACATAACCTAGTGTGCCTCAACTGGATATAATAGTGCTTTAAATTGAGTTTTTGATTTTCTCTCTTATTTTATATTACTTGAAGATTTTCATTTTCAATTTGTCACCCACATGGGAGGGAGGAAAAATAAAGAGTGCTGAAGCACAGGGCTTATTTTCATTATCACACTAGACATTCAATGGGATCTCTGTGTCCGTCCTTCCTTTATATCCTTTATTATCAGGAAAACTTGCAAGCCCCAGAATAACTTTTTTTAGGGAAGATAATTAAAGGAATGATGACAGTTCTCTGTCCAGGGAGAGGTAAGTATATAATCAGTGGTTTGGCTATAGAATGATACACGCCCATTTTAGCAGGTGACTTAAACACAACTGTTGGAAGCCTGTGATTTCAGTAGCTGTTCATCAACCCATGATTTTTAAAAAGTCGAGTAGGGAGTCATTATTGTTTTTTCAAGACATTTTCATGTTTGAATTACCTGCTAGACTGTGCAAAGAAATTATGTTACCTGAACTTTATCTTTCTTTTTTTGAGGTTAGAAGGTTATACACAAGCCTCCAAGATGTTTGTCTTGTTGGTAGTTTATATCTTGTGTTTTCTTTTTTTTTTTCCTTGTGTTATTCAAAGAGGTGATATATATTGTTCTCTCACATTCATGGTATCAGGAATAGCATTTAATAATTAAATAAGAAACTTAGTGGTTTTATTTTCCTTTATTTTTATGTTATTTTTTTCTTCCACTGAGGACTTCTTAAAGAGGGAAACAATATTTTGTAATAAGGACAAAATAAATCCATTTAATTTTTAAATGAAGAATTAAGGGCTACCTCTGTCATTCAGAAGCCTCACGGTCATGAGGAAAGTCATTTTTATCTACCGAAATTGACTTTATTTTCATCTAGTGAAAATTCATGCACATATCAGCTTTCATCACTAAATTGAGGATCAAGTTAACTTTGTTAACAACAGTGCTTATAACTTATAAAGATTAATACCACAGCTGACACACTGCTCCAAAAAGAACACCTTCAAACAGGGTTTCTTTTGCTCATTCAAGGTTATAAAAATTGTATCATATCTTCCACTTTCAGTTCCCATTGGTGAAGAACTTGGAAGTCATTACTCCAGCTTGCAATACCAGCACCAGGATCCGCCTCAGATATGACATAAAAATGTTCCAATTATCAAACAGGGAATTTAAAATAATTACAATAAATGTGCAAAGGCTTATAGTATAGTAAATCAAGTAGATAATGTAGAAAAATTATTGAGTACTAGAAGTAGAGAAACTGAAGTTCCATGAGAGTTAAAAGGTTATGTTAGAATTCAAAAAACAGGGATCCCTGGGTGGCGCAGTGGTTTAGCGCCTGCCTTTGGCCCTGGGCGTGATCCTGGAGACCTGGGATCAAATCCCATGTCAGGCTCCCGGTGCATGGAGCCTGCTTCTCCCCTCTGCCTATGTCTCTGCCTCTCTCTCTCTCTCTCTGTGACTATCATAAATAAAAATTAAAAAAAAAAAAGAATTCAAAAAACACTGTAACAAATGAACAGTGTCTTGTATGGGCTTATCAATTTCTGGATCATATTATAAGTGTATGTTCAATTGTGTTAGAAATCTCTTAACTATCTTTCAATGTGTCTGTACCATTTTACATTTCTACCAGCAATGAATGAGAGTTCCTGTTGTTCTATATCCTCAGTACCATTGACTGTTGTCAATGTTCCTGAATTTGGATGTTCTAAATCATGTGTACTGGTACCTCATTGTTTTAACTGGAATTTCCCTAATGAAATATGATGTGGAACATCTTTTCATGCTGAATTTGCCATCTTCTTTGGTGAGATGTCTGCAAAAGTCCTTGGACCATTTTTGAATCAAGTTTTTTTTTTTTTTTTTTTCTTATTGTAAACTTTGGATAATAGTCTTTCTCAGGTTTGTCTTTCACAAATATTTTCTCCTAGACTATAGCTTGTCTTCTCATTCTGTTGACATTATTTTTTATAGGGCATAAGTTTTTCATTTAATCAAGTCCATATTATCAATTATTTCTTTCATTGTTCATGCCCTTGATATTATATCTAAAAAGTCATCCCCACACCCAAATTCATCTTGGGTTTTTTAATGTTATCTTTCAGGAATTTTATAGTTTCACAATATATATTTAGCTATGTATGAACCACTTCAGGTTAATTTTTGTGAATAGTGTAAAGTCTGTGCCTGGATATATTTTTTGTCATGTGGATGTTCAGATGTTCCAGCACCATTTATTAAAAAGACTCTCTCTGCTCCATTGTATTGGCTTGCTCCTTTATCAAATATCAGCTGACTACATTTACTGAGTTGATTTCTGGGTTCTCTATTCTGTTCCATTGGTCTATTCATCCATTCTCTTGCCAAAACTATACTGTGTATCTCCGTGTATATATAGATATATATTCATATAAAGACATATATAATATATCTTTGAACTGTAAGAAATACCCTATTAAAATTTGAAGGTATCTTTTACCTAGATTAATTTATTATTATTTTTTAATATTTATTTATTTAAGAGGGGGAGAGTGCAAGTGAGTGGGGTAGGAGGGGCAGAGGGAAAGAATTTCAAGCAGTCTCCTCAATGAGTGCTTGATCTCAGGACCCATGAGTTCATGACCTGAGCCTAAATCAAGAGTCAGACATTAACAGACTGAGACACTCAAGTGACCCAATGCTAAAATATTTTAAATACCAACATGTATGAAGCTATAAAATAGATCATTTAAAAATATCTTTTCACAGGTAACATTTGGGTAAATAGCAGAGTCTATTTTAACATGTATAGTTTTCAAAATTAAATTAATGTCTAATTTGTAAAGATTCTTTGTAAGTCTCACATTTTCATGTTTTGAAAGCTTCAACTATTCTTTTTACATACATCAATGCTTTACTATTATGTAATAGGTCTGAATTCCCAGAAATATCAACATATTTTTTTAAAAAAAGATTTTATTTATTTATTCATGAGAGACACAGAGAAAGAGGCAGAGGGAGAAGCAGGCTCCATACAGGGAGCCTGATGTGGGACTCAATCCTGGGACTCCAGGATCATGCCCTGGGCCCAAGGCAGAAGCTAAACCACTGAGTCACCCAGGGATCCCTCAACATAATTTTATGTCTAGATTTTTCCCCGTCTGTTCCATGGATTATAAAAGATCAAATATACCATGAGATATATCTGAAATAAAACAAATTCTAGTGTCCCGACACAAAAGCTAAAAAAGACACTACTTTTTGTCAACTTTAGGGTAAACAAGGAGCATACACAGTAAAAATCAATGGAGACAGGCTCCTAACACTGAGCTGACAGCTGGAATTTGCTCAGTCATCTCTATCTGCTGTTATCATCCATTCCCATGTGTTTTGCTGTTGTTAAAACAAATAGGCCCAAGGAATTCTTGAAATTCTTTTACTCTTAAATTTGTAGACTCTAAGTCAAAGCAGTAGTCTCACCGCTTGAAATTAGAACCTCAGAATTTGAAATAGGAAAGGATGTTTGTATTTAGGGATTTAAGGAAGAAGAATACTGACTACAATGTTCTAAACAAGCAGTTTGGAGGTAGATAACAGTTGAGAAAAGAGAAGATGCAGCTTTAAAATTCCGTTACAGATGGAAATGAGAAGGAGATGTTTGGGAGAAAGTATTCCTATTCTTTCAAAGATTCTTCTAGTTGGACTAAGAAGCAGATTGATATGAGACAGATTAACAAGAGAAAATCAAATAGCATATGTAGGGGAAGTCCACATAGACATGGAAATTCCAAAGACAGGCAAAATATATGAAGTATATATGTTGTTCTGAACTAAGGAGATGGGGGTGGGGGTCTGGACTTCAAAGGAATACACTTCACAGGGTGATAAGGAGAGCAGGTATTTGGTGATTGGCTGTTTACCCTACCATACAAATGGGTCACTCAGATAAAAATTTATCTTTGTTAATAATCCTTATTCTGGGAAAGCCCCCCAATTTAGATTCTTCTGTGTAGTTAGGGAAGGGACAAAATTTTCTCAAGTGCCTTCAGCTCAAAATAATCCACATGCCAAAGTGGCACATTCTGAAGGGCCTGTCTTCAATCTCTCCAGAGAGACATTGAAGAGAAGCACGTCAATATTGCCTCAAATAAAAACAAAAGATGTTTCAATTGTAATAGAATTCTGAATTATCAAACAATTTCAAACAGTCAAAATCATTCTTAAAAAAGCAGAGTGAAAAAAAAAAAAACAGAGTGCAGTACTTATATAAGGGTGTGCATTTGAAACAGTTTGTAAAAATACATATGTATTTCCCAATAGAACAAATCTATTGTTTTAGGTACTATTATAATATGTAATATGAAACAAATGAAACAATTAAAAAATATTTTAGTGTTTCCCAAAGCTTTTAAAAGCTGTATCATATTTATTGAAAATATAATGTTAATAGTACTTCAGGGGAATAAACCAAGTCTCCTTCCCTACTAACAAAGAAATGTTTTTTTTTCCTTCTTATTTTCAATAAAATTCTGCATACTATATTTTTACAAAAAGAAAGAAAATCCTAATATTTAGCTTTGGAAGTCAGCAAATTAATGATTAAGAATAATAAATTAGGGTTATCTGAGTGGCTCTGACAGTTAAGCACCCAACTCTTGATTTCAGCTCAGGTCATGATCTCAGAGTCTTGAGATGGAGCCCAGTATTAGGCTCTATACTCAGTGGGAAGTCTGCTTGAAATTGTCTCTTTCTCTGCCCCTCTCCTGCTCACATGCATTCTCTCTCTTAAATAAATAAATAAATCTTTAAAAAATAATAAAGTAATCTAGGGCAAAATACTTTAAGATATTTAAAATATTTAGTGTACAAACTTCTTCAAACAAATTATAAAATGTATCCCACAATGAACAGAATTTGTCATGATAAGGAATGTGAAAATAAAAAAGTATAAGCTATACTGTAGTCACAATAGAGGCTTTAGCAAATCTCCTCTTGTCTCCTGATGGCTATAAGATGTCCATTAGCTTGTGATGCAAGAAACTATCCTATTTGGTTTCATGCTATATGCCATTTAGAGTGATAACTTACTGTTATAGAGCTAGCTCTTTGTACTTATGGCCTGCCTTTCTTCCCATATAAAATGTCTGAGCCGCTGTTTTGGAGCTTAGAGCAGAAACAGGTCTATTTTTTTTTTTTTTTTTTTTTGAGTGACATTCCTGGGACAATAGCAAGAAACTGGAAAGAGGTGGTAGGACTACTGTCTTCTCAGCTTGCTTTGCTTGGATCAGAACCTTTGCACTGTGAGCCAGCTGGTATGATGGCAGCCAGGTCCCCAGTATCCTTAACCTGCCAAACCTGGGGTGGAGCCTTAGCTCTCCAAGTGGAGACTGTGTTGCAGAAGAAATCCTAGAAGCTCTTGACTGCACTCACTTATAATTTGTCCTCTGTACCTCCTAGCCTGAGTGGAATGAGAAATGCTAGTAGCCTGCCTTTCCAATGGAGCTACCATAGCCCCCAACTTTTAGTTGGGTGGAGAAATGGAGCCTTGTATTCTTGTATACACCCACCCAGATTGCACCTTCCATCATGCTGAGCCAGGAGAATGAAGAAAAGCAGCATGCTGTGGTTTATATGCCAATCTTCTTAATGAGTCTTTTTTTTGTGTATATATATATATATATATATATATATAATTTTTTTAATAAAGCCTTATTTTCTGTATGCTCTTAGGTCAATATCCAAAGATGTTCTAAGGTTGCATTTTTTAGAAGAATTTTCACCAATTATGCCTGTTTTATTAGAGTGCAAGTCCCAGTACCTCTTCCCCAAACTATTTTGAAAGGAGAGCTTTCTCATGTAAACCTCTCATAGTGATACAGGTAAAAATATATGCATACAAATCATATTATGCTTCTCTGATTAAAAAATGCATATGAAATAAAATGTTGTATACCTTTTAAAATAGTTTTCACATATTGTTTTATATAAAACTGACCTTTTTATTATTCTTTTACTTGGGATTTAAAATATTAATTTACTTAATAGTCCATTTTAATCCTTATTACTTTGCTCCTTAATATATATCCATGATTTTTCTTGATAAGTCATTGCAACTGAGGAAAATTAGGAAGGCATTCCCAAGTTCACAGAGTATGTGAGTGGCAAAGGCAGAGTTCAATTCCCATGGTATGAAAATTGAAATAGATTGTTCTTTGTTGCTATGCTCTAATGAGTTTATAGATCAAGTTAATGTGATTAATAAGAAGTAACGAAACACGTTCAAATGTGCTTTTGATGGCATCCATAGAGATTATCTTATTTTCTCAAGGTGTTTGAGACTAGATCATCTGTAATGGAACTAATTTGGATACATTGATGTAATATGTAGATCATTTTAAGCTGAAAACATCAGAAAAAACTGAATTTACAAAAAAAAATAAAAAGACATGTACAATAATACACTCATCTAAATTTCTTTTGTTGACTTACATAAAGCTTCCTTCCCCGTTTAAAAAAATCCACCTTAATTCTCCTTTTCTGGAGGTTTATAGCCAGAAAAGAGAGGCACTACTTACATCTGGATGAGAATTTATATAAACACAACCTTATCAAAATTTTCCTTATCTTCCACTTGTTTCTCCTGCTTATTTGTCATTGACTTCCCACCATTTGCTTTCTCTTGAGGTTCTAACTCCCTCTCTTATTATGATGATATATAAACCTTTGATTCTAGGTTTTAGTGGGTCTCTTCTTTATGTTCTCCTGTGTATGAGAATAAATTTTGCCTTTTTTTCCTGTTAATCTACCTTTTGTCAGTTTATTTACAGGTTCCTAACCACTAAACCCCAGATGGTAGGTAAAAAGGCTACTTTCCTTCCAACTCCTGTTTTGGAAACTATATGATTGGACCATGGTGATCAGTCTATTGGACAGCAATAGTTCATACTAGAGAACTAGAGAAAAGTGATTTGACCTGGAATTGAAAATAAGACACTGGTAGAATAAGATCCCAATTCTATAGCAGTCAAATGCACATATATGGCTTAGGATGTGTTAAAAAGAAAGAAATAAACAAGAATAAGTAGTAAATCCAACAGTTAGGACTAAGGTTTAGACTAACGATTCTAAAAGAAGCAAAACAATGAAATAATAGAAAGATGAATTTGTGCCTTAAATCAAAGCCAAATTAAACAATGATAAAAAAAAACTAACTGAAATTTTGTCACTTAAGATATAATGAAATACTTTCAAAAGTTGATAAAAGTATTATAAAACCCTATCTTTATAATATCCAAAGAATTTCAATGTTTTTGTCATTATATCCTCCATTATGTAACTTAATAATAATTGTATCCTCCATTATGGCATATGAGGTATTTTTCTAAACCAAAATAAATTCTACTGTTATGAGAATTCTATAAACAATACCACCAGTGTGTATATTGTGTATCTATGTGTGTGTGTGTGTGTGTGTGCTCACAGGTTTATACATCCAATGTATTTTTGCAGAATTAAAATAGATTATAATTATAAAGTGACTCTATACACACAACAATTGAAGACCTCCTGATATGGCCAATACCTGATTTGTAGCATTATATCCAAGTTTATCTATGTATTCGTATTGTACTCATCATTCTTTGGCATTCTACCAATTACCTGAAAATAGTCTGTGGTCCTAAGATATGTTGTATGGATCATTCGGTTTCCTGAACTATTCTGTCTTCTACTCAGTTCTATGCTATCAAAACCAACCTCATATTAAACATAATGTTAAAATATACTAATGTTTATGAGTTCTGCTTTGGGTAATAAAACATTTTTTCCACAGGTTTTTTCTTTTTAAGATTTTATTTATTTATTCATGAGAGACACAGAAAGAGAGAGAGAGAGAGAGACAGAGACACAGGCAGAGGGGCAAGCAGGCTCCATGCGGGGAGCCTGATGTAGGACTGGATCCTGGAACTCCAGGATCACACCCCGGGCCAAAGGCAGGCGCTAAAACTCTGAGCCACCCAGGGATCCCATTTTTCCACAGTTTTAAGAAAAAAAAAATATCTAAAACAACAACAACAACAAATCCTTACCTAGTGTAATAGTTTCTCTGTATCTAAAGGTAAGATGGTGTGCTATTAATGGCCTCGCTTTGAACTATAAGGACATAGAAATGAAACAAATAGCTTTAATTTTCTATTCAATCAAATTTAAGCCCATAAGACTAATTTTAAGACATTTTTAATCCATATCACATATGGCCGACTTCTCTTTCATGAGTCTCTCCAATTGGATTAGAGAGATAAAGGAATTATTAAAATACTGAATTGTTCTTGCTGGAGTTGTCTTAGCACTTACAGTGAAACTTGAGAAATTTACAACTGTAAGATTGTTGGATTCACTACCTTAGGTGATTTCCTCCTTTTTGGGCAAGAAATAATACTATTTTTTCACATGTATATATATACATGTATATATATACAAGTATATATATATATACTTTTTTAATATAAATAAATACAATGTATATACATATTCTCTTATAAAACCACTATGTCGCCCAAACATTTTGATACAAAAGAAATCAGTTCCCCTTATTTTGTCCAATAACTAACAATTTTTCCAATAAGAAGTAACTGCTTTCTTTCTGTTTAAAACGCAACTTAAGCTTAATCTCCCTACAACATTTTCTTAGAGTGAGATATTTTTTCTGTCTAATTATCTGCATTAAAATAAATCTTGATGATAACAATGCTGTTGTAGTCAGCTTTCATTTCTTACCGTGTGTCATATTCAGCATAAACAAAATGTAATTTTTTAGAATAATTTGATTTTAAAAGTTAGGACTGGTGCTGAAGGGGAAACATAAAAAGAAAGTACAAAAATTTTGAGGATTTTAGATTTTACTCTTATTAGCCTTAAGAGGGTTCCCTCAAAATTTTAGTAAACATCCGACCAGTATAGCTTTATATTTGGTATAATAGAAATGTCAGAGATGAGTTATTTGATTCCTAACAATAAATGTTTATCTTAAGGTCTGATTAACTTACAAATATCTATAAATTTGATGAAGTTTAATGTGTTTTCTCTATTTTCTTCTCTAGTAATGACTGAAATAATATTTTCACAAGAATATTTATTCTTTTATACTTAACCTCTCATACTTGAAAGGATGATTAATCTCAAAACCATTTTATTCTACTATGTGAACCATGCAACATTTATGAAAACTGAAAATTATCTGCCTTTATATCACCATGACATAAGTGAGTAAATTTTGTAGCTCAACTCATCTTGGTAATGCCTTAAGCATAAATTAAGATATCCAATAATCTATGGAAGATTCTATAAGATTTCACATTTCAAAGGGTTTATGGTAAGAGATCCACAATTTGTATAATATAAAATAAATAATATTTTCTTATCATAATGTGGCAGTACATTATTTCCTCAGTAGACATCACCAAGTGTGTATAGTTTGCATATATATCATAAACCTTTTACATCTCATATTTCTTATCCTGATTAATTTATACTTCAGTTTCATTTTGAGGGTCCACTTTAACCTAAATTGATGCCACATTATAATCTTTCATTCAATTCTTTATTTTCTTTTATATTTTATATAATTTGAATTGTCCTCATATTTAAATAATTTGTAGCATGTTTCCCTACCAACATAGTATAAGTTCATAAGGTAGAGACTATGTATATCATATCACCATGTTATAGAATCTCAAAGTTATTTGTAATATGAATAAATATATAAATAACTTTATTTCTCAGTTATTTGTTTTCATTTGTTTAAATACGGTAATCATGCAGTTAGGATTTTCACAGTTTAATTTTTTTCTCTCAATATAATGAAGGATGTTGCAAGATAAATGAATTTTTACATTTGCATATTTGTTTTGTTTTACTTGTTTTCTCATTTGTTAAATGTTGCAGATGTGTTTTTTGTGTGGCACCAAATTAGTTTGCGTGAAGTTGCTATAATAGATCACATCCATATGCTACAAAAATGCAGTTAAATTGTGCTTTGTTGATAAATTAAAAAAAACATTAGTTGTAAACAAAGCAAATTTTCATTTACCTTGTTAGTGTACAAGGAAAAAATGTTTTAAACATTTGAGGTTATTTTGCAATTGTAAAAATTTACTTAATGAAGACATGTCCTTTTCTTGTGTCTCTTTTCTATGCCTGTTTTTCTCAAAATTATCCCATTTGAGATTTATGTTGGCCCTATGCTAAAAATATAAAATCTAGATACAACATGGTCTATTGAATATAATTTCCACAGGAATGATGGGGAAAATTGATCATTTGTATAAATTTGTTTAAAAGCCAATTAAAGGAGGATAGAAGGAAAGAGTAGAGAGGAGAAAAAAAAGGAGAGACAGAGACAGAAGTGGAGATAAACAGAGAGGAAGAACAGATAAAGCTGACAAGCCAATATAGAGAGACATTCCTTATGGGTAACACAGGTTTCTAGAGTAGAGACATTGACTATTTCTGTTCTAGACTGTTTTCAAAGATGTTTGTATACCAATCCACCTATGAAAATAGAAACTGTCTCCCTCTGGGCATATGTGTTCACTGCCTTTGTTTTAAAAAATGAGTTTCTAAAACTAAAGATGCATTTCATACAATGCAAGCTATTTCCTTTGCCTGCATCTATTTGGACCCATATGAGTTACTTTCATGGACCTTAGACAAAGAGAGCTGAGGAAATACCTTGATGCGTGTGCTGCTTGCACTGACGTGGGCAATAAGGTTCTTTGTCTCTGACTCATGTGTCATGTTCTGCCAGCATCTATAAAACTGTGGCAAACTACCTTGTGAGCTTGTAAGCAGAGCAAAATTACACATCTTTCATGGTCCTTAACAATTTTAGCAATGATGAGGGAATGCTGACATACATGTATTTCTGGAAAAGTAAAAATGTAGGCTTTTTATAGGTTGATTAATAGAGTTTGAAGTAACTTCATTGTAACTCATAGTGAACATATTGTCCAAAATATTATGGTCTACTGAATAATAGTCTTCTGCTTTATTTCCTGTAAATGTAGACAAATTTGGGATGAGATCAGACTCCGTATACTTAACAATAAGTTCAAAGGCAGGTGACTAAATGGTGTCCTCTTTGTTGGTCACACTTCTCTGGGATTACTTCTTACTTATCAAGCAGTCAACCTCAGATCCAACCTATTGTAACAATTAGTATTAATTTCTATCCTGAGTAGACCAAAGGATGCAACCCATTTCAGACAACAACTATAGGTCCATTTATAGCGTGGAATCACCATACAACTATGGGAGTAGGATGGGAAGATATCTGGAGGTATTTATAGGTATTTTCCATGAGAGATGCAGGAGTTAGGGTTATCTCTTACTGTTTTTAATGGAATTAGCATTAAGGTTATGAAAATGGCTATCAAATCAAAATCTAAACTATCTGATTGGTGAATGACACATCCTGAATTTATTTTTTTAAATATTTTATTTATGTATTCATGAGATACAGAGAGAGAGAGAGAGAGAGGCAGAGACACAGGCAGAGGGAGAAGCAGGATCCATGCAGGGAGCCAGATGTAGGACTCCATCCCTGGTCTCCAGGATCACACCCTGGGCTGAAGGCAGCGCTAAGCTGCAGAGCCACCCAGGCTGCCCAACACACCCTGAATTTAAATTTAAGTTTCCTGAAAAACATTTGGAGAATTATGACATAGAATTTTTTTTCATGAGTCAAAATATAGAGAGGCTCTATAAGACAAAGTATTATCAATGGCTTCCATCTCTAGTACCTCCTGGGTCTACAGGAGTTCATCAGATGCCAGTGTTGGTATTCTTCCACTGTCACAAAATTAGCAATTTGTTAAAAAAAAAACTGTAAATACATATATTTTAAAGGCAATAGATGATGCTTACACCATAAATTCTCATGTGAAAAAAATGACACATAACTGTTTCTGGAGAACATGTACTCTCTGAGCTCAATTGCATTTAAGTGCATGTGACTCAAAAAGTGGGAGAAAAAATATTTTTAATTATTTGCTTACCTTTGAGCTGTGGCATTATATGTGACTCATATTTTGTTCATTTAAAACTTTATTTTCATTTAATTCTTCATTTTCTTAATTTAGATTTTTAAAATGTTATGTTTATCATTTAGTTATATTAACAGACATATAAAACAACAAAACAAATAGAAAGCCCCAAAATAAATCCATGTATACACAGTCATCTGAGTTTCAGTAAGTGTGCTAAGAATACATAACAGGGAAAGAATAGTCTCTTCAACAAGTGATGTTTTAAATAAAACCCCTGGGACACCTGGATAGCTCAGCGGTTTTGCGCCTGCCTTTGGCCCAGGGTGTGATCCTGTAGTCCTGAAATCGAGTCCCACATCGGGCTCCCTGAATGGAGCCTGCTTCCCTCTCTCTGCCTCTCTGTCTGTGTCTCTGCCTCCCTCTTTGTATCTTTCATGAATAAACAAATAAAATCTTTTAAAAAAACTGAATATTACTATGCAAAAAAAATGAAGCAAGACACTTATTTTACACTACAGGAAAAAATTCAAAATGGACTAAAGACTGAAAGTATAGACATGAAACTGTAAAACTAGTAGAAGAAAATAGAGGGAAAGTGTCATGACATTGGTATTGGCAATGATTTCATAGATATGACACCAGTGCACAGACAACAAAAAGAAAAATGAACAAGCAGAACTACATCAAATTAAAAAGCTTTTTGCAAACAAAGGAAACAATCAACAGAATGAAAAAGCAATGTGTTCAATGGGAGAAAATGTTTGCAAACCATATATATGATAAATGGTTAATCTCAAAAATAGATAAGGAAAACTAATAACTCGATAACAATAACAATAAAAGAACTAACCTGATTTTGATAATGGCGTGAGGAATTGAATAGGCATTTTTCTAAAGAAGACATGCAAATGACCAATGGGTATATAAAAAGATGCTCAACATCACTGATCACCAGAAAAATGCAAATAAAAACCACGGTGATTCTAAATAATACATTGATCAAAGAGAAATCTCAAGAGAATTTTTAAAATTGAACTAAATGAAAATTGAACACAGCTTATCATAATTTGTCATAAGCAGTGAAAGCAACATTCAGAGGCAATTTAGTAAAATATTAAATACATATATTACAAAAGAGAGATTTAAAATCAATAACCTACATTTCCCCTTAAAGACACCAGAAAACAAAGAACAAGTTATGTCTAAAGGAAGAATAAGAGGAGAGGAGGAGATTAGAGCAGATTAAAAAAAATTGTAAACAGAAAATTAATAGAGAAGATCAACCAAACCAAAAATCACGTCTTTGAAAAGATCTTTGAAAATTGATAAGCTTCTACTAAGGTTACCTAAGAAATAAAGAGAAAGTACACAAATTACTAATATAGGAAGGAGAAGACATCACTACAGATCCTCTGCCATTAAAATTAATAATAATAATAATAATAATAATAATAATAATGGAATAATGTGAGAAATTCTATGCCCACAAATATGATAACCTACATAATCAATGGACCTATTCTTTCAGAATTTACCAAAGCTCTCACACACACACCATAAGTATATACAACTTGAATAGGCCTATATCTATACATAAATTTAATCAATAATTAATAACTTTCCAAAACAGCATCAAGGCCAGCTGAGTCCATGGATGAACTCTACAAAACATTTAAGGAAAAAAAAAGACCAATTCTTTACAATATTTTTCAGAGGATAGAAGCGTAGAGAATGCTTCCTAACTCCTTCTATGAGGCCAGAATTACCCTAATACCAAAACCGCACAAAACATTAGAAAAACACAGACCAATAGCTTTCATGAACATAGATATGAAATTTCTCAACAAAATATTAACAAATCAAATCTAACAATGTATAAAAAGCATTAGACATCAAGACAAATGGGTTTTATCCCAGGTACGTATGGCTGATTCAATTTTTTAAAAAAAATCGACTAATGCATCGATTTTTAAACATATTAAAAAAGAAAAATCACATGACCATATATCAACAGATACAGAAAAGACATTTGGCAGAATCCAACACCAATTTGTGATTAAATTTCTCAGTAAGATAGCAAAAGAGAGGAACTTTCCCAACTTGATAAAGAATAGCTACAAAAAAAATCTATAGTTATCATCACACTTAATGATAAAAAATTTGAAGCTTTCCCACTAAGATCAGGTATAAGGTAAGAATATGCCCCCATTCCTTTCAGCATCATACTGGAAGTCCTTGTTAATGCAATAAAACAAGAAAAGTATACAAGGTATACAGACTGGGAAGCAAGACATAAAACTGTCTTTGTTGACAGATGACATGATTCCCTATTAAAATATCAAAAATAATTGACAAAAAAAATCTCAGAACTAATAAGCAATTGTACTGAGTTTCAGGATACCAGGTTAATATATAAAAGTCAATCACCTTTCTATATGTCAACAATGAATAAGTAGAATTTGAAAATAAAATAGTACCATTTACACTAGCACCTGCAAAAATGAAATACTTAGGTATAAATCTAGCAAAATATGTACAAAATATATATTAGGAAAACTACCAAACTGTAATATCAAAGAAGAACTAAATGAATGGAGAGATATCCCATGTTTGTGGACAATAAAGTCCTATGTCAATATTCCAGGATGTTAATTCTTCCCAATTTGATTTATAGATTCAAACAATTTCAAATCAAAATCCCAATAAGTTTTCTGTGGATAGAAGCAAATTGTTTCTAAAGTTTAAGTGGAAAGGCAAAAAATCCAGAATAGCTAACTAACATGAACAAAGTAGAAGGACTGACTTCATGACTTACCATAAAGCTACAGTAAACAGGACAGTGTGATATTGGCAAAAACAAAACAAAACAAAACAGATCAATGGAACAGAATAGAAAACCTAGAAATATATCCACATGAATATAATCAAATGATCTTCATCAGAGAATCAACAGCAAGCAATACAATGGAACAAATATACTCTTTTCAACGAGTAGTGCTGAAAATAATTAGATATCCACACACACTGTGGTATGGACAAATAATTGTATAGAATTCATTAAAAACATTAAAATTATTTCTGAAAATAGAACTATATGGTCTAGCAATTCTACTTCTGGGTATTTATCCAAGATAAATCAAATAGATAGCAAAGGGGTATTAGTACTCTTATATTCATTGCTACATTATTCACAATAACAAAGCTATGAAAGCAATTAAACATCCATCAACCAATGAGTAAAGAAAATATGATATAGGGATCCCTGGGTGGCGCAGCGGTTTGGCGCCTGCCTTTGGCCCAGGGCGCGATCCTGGAGAGCCGGGATCGAATCCCACGTCGGGCTCCCGGTGCATGGAGCCTGCTTCTCCATCTGCCTGTGTCTCTGCCTCTCTCTCTCTGTGACTATCATAAATTAAAAAAAAAATTAAAAAAAAGAAAATATGATATATATACAATATAATGAAGTATTATTCAGCCTTTTAAAAAGGGGAAATTCTGTAATATGCAACAAAATGGATGAAACTTGAGGACATTATGCTAAGTGAAATAAGACACAGAAAGACAAATATTGCATGATTCCACATTTAAGAGTTATCTCAAATAGTCAAATTCATAGAACAAAAAATTTTATAGTGGTTGATAGTGGTTGGCAGGAGGGAGTAGAAAATGAGAAATCACTAATCAATGGGCATTACATTTCAGTTATATAAAATAAATAAAAAATAAATTTTATATAAATATAAAGATCTATTGTACAGTATTATACCTGTAGTCAACGATACTACATTGTACACACAAAAATTTGTTAAAATGGTAAGTTTCATGTTAAATGTTCATGCTACATTAAAAAGGAAAAAAAAAGTATGAGAGCCAAATTTTCTAGCTCTATGACACACTTATTTCTCTCGTGCTAGCCAGGGAAATGCTACTTCAGATATACAGCATTTGGTAAAACACTGATTAGGAAAACACTGTTTTAAGGTCAGTTGTGATTATTAGCGCTCACTTTTGTAGTCATTAGTCCAGATAAGTGCTTCTCAACATTTAGTGTGCATACAAATTACCTGGGGATCCTGGCAAAATGTACATTCAGATTAAGTCTGGAAAGGTACAGATATTCTACATTTATAATTAGCTCTCATGGGATTGATATGGACTCTTCTTACTGTGAGATGCAAGGGGATATATTATTCAAATCAAATTGTTTTATTTTATGTAAATATTATAACATATATTTTGGGCCAACTTTTATACATTAATAGATTGTATTTTTATTTAAGTTACTTTTGTGATTATTAATCATTCCTTAAGCACATGAAGAACTGAATATAGGGGTGAGGCAGTTTGATGTGTATGGGCTGGTAATCATTAGAAAAGATTGCCTATAATTTAAAAAAGGCTCTAGATAATTTCTATAAAGAAGATAAATAATGGCTGTCAAATAATATGCTGTATTATCACACAATAATTGATTATTTTTAAAAAATGCTTATTTATTTATTCATGAGAGACACAGAGAGAGGCAGAGGGAGAAGCAGGCTCCCTGTAAGGAGCTGGATGTGGGACTCCCTCCTGGATCCTAGGATCATGCCCTGAGCCAAAAGCAGATGCTCAACCGCTGAGCCACGAAGATGTCCCCACTTTAATTGATTCTTATGAGAATACACATAAGTACTGACTTGTATTGCTAATTTTCAAGAGAAATAATAATACATTAAATCAATATTAAATATTTCTAAACAATTTATGAATGTTGAAAATATGGTACTGCCACCTCTTGGTAGGAAGTATAGTAGTAAGATGAATGCTATAAGTGATTACATATATTTTCATCATTTTACATACTAATACTTGATGATATCAGATTTAAGTCATTTCAGTAAAAATACATCAGGTATTTGGATTCATTTGTGAACCGCATTTTTTGTGTTGATCTTTTATGGTAAACAGTTTCTTAATGTTAAATAGCTAACCTGTTTCTAACCTGTTTCTCTTTATTCTGGTATCACTAGCAAAAAAGATAATGGGAAATTATTTATTTGGTAAAAAGTAGTGTCAGTATTCATTTTCACTATGAATAAATTGAGTCTAGTTTTTCTCTTATTTTCTCTTCTCCAAATCTAGCCACTTGGAGTCAATTTGCCTAGCAATGGAAAGAAGAAACAAGTAACTACCAACATTATTTTTTAAAGTGAACAAGTTTTACTATCTGGCAACATCCTGGGACTTAATTCATCATTTAATGTGATATTCATATGACTTCATGGACTAATTTATCAATTTGGTTAGTCAAGACAAAGAAAAATCAAATATATATGTGTTTATGTATAGATAGTCCTTCTAGAATATGAGCTGCAATTTCACTTGCCTACAAATTGTGGAAGGGAATTTGGAATATGACCAGAAACACTGAGAGATTTCAACCTTTCTTAGGTCACAAGTTATCTGGTAAAACATTAGGATCACAGTGGGAAAGATAGTCAATTATCATATATGCACTCCTTTGAGTTTCCCTATATTTCAGGTGTCCTCTAAACTTCTAGAGAAACTTAAACAATTTGTTTCTTCATATATTCCCTAGACTCTCCACCCCTAACCTATTAATCTTATTAAATTTAACACTCAAAACCAGGTATTTTAAAAAGAATACCTTTTCTTTAAAATGAGACCTATTCATCAGGTGTCACAGACTTAAAAGGCTTAAGAGGAAGTGCTTCAATCATCAGCTGGCCACCTGTCCTATACCACAATATATTTACAATATGATTTTTTCTCTCTGGATGGGGTTGGCTACTGACAGATAAGGTAGAAATGACTGATATGGTCAATATTTGTTGCTTGAACTCTGTGTGCATTGTTTCTCTTAGGTGAGCAATTATTGGGCCACAGTAATGATTGAATTGGGCCACAAAAGGCCATACATACAAGAAATGTGTATTTTTTTCTAAAATTTTCATCTTCTTGCCAGAGCCTAGTCAGTTTCATATTGACTTATACAAATCACATTATTAAATAATGTATTTTATGTGTTAAACCAAACATACTTAATATCTTTACTGCAGTTCATATTATTTTCTGAGAAGTATTCATTGTAATCTTATTAATGACATTCTCTAGGAAATATTCCATAAATACGTGATTGTTCTTTTCATTTATCTCTAGGAAGAGGGTGATTATAATCAGAAGTCACACATGATAGACCGTATTTATGAACTGTGTATATTGAGAAGAATGAGGAGGGCTTCAACTTGCTACCACTCCACCTCTATACATTTAGTCTTCAGTTTCTTTCTAAAGTAGCCAGAGTAATTTTAGCCCCATCTTAATTCCATAGCTATTTTCTACTGTATATTCATTATAGACTATTCCTATCTATGTATGACATGATACGGTAGAAGATAGAAATAAAGATCGGTGATTCTTCATAACATAACTATGTATGTGCATATATTACAGGAAAGTTACTATTAGTATACTCCAAAAGCTATTATATTTTGCTCATTCTCAGGAAAGATAAAACTGTAAATACCATTAGAAGATTTAATATAAACTACATGCTTGGATGTAAGAAGACCAAGCACTAGGATCAAAGCTCCCTATACAGACCAACAGAGCTACAGATGTGTATTAGTAAGTATTCAGATTTATGATAAAGTTTGTATATATCAATCTGTCCTACAACTTAGGGTTTAAAAAGAGAAATTAATATTAAAGAGTTAGAAAATATGATGAAGAACAAATAACCTGTAGATATTCACAGGATAGAACACATCTGTAATCCTCAAAAAATAAATATCAACAGATAATAACAAACAACAGCATATGAAAATGATCCAACTTCAAAGAATGACAATGAACTTGTAAGACACAGAGGACAAACATTCTTCAACAATCACCACCACAGATTATGATTCAAATAGCAAACTGAACTCACAAAGACAACACTTGCCCCATTTCAAAAGACAATTTTAAATATTCAGTGTTATTAAAAAAAAAAAAAAACAAGAAAAAATCTAGCAACATTCACATTGCAGAAGCATTTGCCATTCGCATGCTCAGTAATTTGGAGAAAATTCTTTAGATATTAGGCAGACAAGACAAAATAAGAACAAAAACAAACTTAATAGGGGCACCTGGGTAACTCAGTCATTTGAGCGACCGACTTTTGGTGTGAGCTGAGGTCATGATCTCAGGGTCATAAGAGAGAGAGCTCCACATCAGGCCCCTCATTCAGCAGGGAGTTTGCTTGGATATTCTCTCTTTCTGCCCCCTCATATAAATAAATACATCTTAAAAAATTAATAAAATGGGGAAAAAGAAGCTTACATAGAAGAAATATGCAGAAAGGTTAATACGGGAAAAGCACTAGCATCCTTCCCACCCCGAAGATAAACATACATGGGGTAGAAGAAAAGATGGATTGTCTGGCGGTTGATAACACATCTCAACCTTACGTTAGTGCAATAGGTTTAAGTTATTGGCCATTGTTATTGGCAATAGATTGAATTATTGGCCATTGTATGTCTTGGGGTATGCTATAGTAACAACCTCAAATCTAATGGCATAGCATGGCAAAAGTTTATTTCTCACTCACACTGAGTCTATCATGTTGGCAGCATGTTTAGCTCATTATAGTTATTCTGAAATCCTAGCTGATAGTAGCTTCATCTTAACATTTGCTTCTAAGATCACCTTGGCAGGAGAAAGAAAATGTGTTAAGTTATTCTCAGGCTTTGAAAAACTCCAGTGGGAATGATACATGTCACTTCCGCTCACATCTCCTTGAACAAAGTGAGTCATACTACTGTGCTCAATGTAATACTCTACATTATTTCATTTTTCTGTATTCTACCTTAATTTGGAGTTATGTTTACGAATAAACTCATAGGGCACACATTATAGCAATTGTCATAGTGTTTTTCCTACATAAGAATTGTCTCAGTCTATTTTAAGGCATATTTTAGTCTATTTTAATATGTTTGAGTGTTGCCTGAAAACTGCATTTCTGAAAATCATGGCAGGTGGTGTTAACACAGGCTATCTGAGTTTCAAACTTTGAATGAATGAAAAAAAAGCATCTAACCTTTAATGATAGCTCAAAGATCCCATCCTATTTCTCTCTCACCACTTGCTTCACTGTCAGGGTGAATACCAGATATGAATCAAGACAGAACATTTCGACATGACAATGTAAATTGAAACTTTTGGAGGAAGGGGCTAAGGTGTAAAAACTTTTGTCAGTGGAACACCTAAAACCCCTCTGTGTGTTGCTGGATGACTTTTTATCTTTACAAAATTCTTTTCTCTCTTTGTTCTGATACACTTTCAAGAAAGTGAAATCTATCAAAAGTAGCTTCCTTCTCCACTTGTGAAGACAAAATGTTAACAGAATGGAACATAGAATAAACAAGCTTACTAGGAAGGTCAGCTGGCATGATTCTAGGATAGGCAAAAGATGTTGCTAAAACTTCTCAATTTTCCACTTTATCTCAACAAAATAGGAATAGAATCAAATTGCAAGGTAAACATAATGTCCATTCACTGATTTCTTTTTCCTCAGAATAAATAATCCAAATAACCTCAATAGCCTTAACTGCTGTGTTTGCTTTGGTAACAAAACACCATGGACTGGGTTGCTTATAAATAACAGAAATTTATTTCTCACAGTTCTTAAAGCCAGAAGTTCAAGATTAAGGCATTGGTGGATTATTGTCTGGTGAAAGCCTGCTTCCTGGCTCCTAGACAATTGTCATATAGCTATATCCTGGCTCATAGACATTGTCATATAGCTATATCTTCACGCTAAGGAAGGGGCAAGGACTCTCTATGGGGTCTTTTTTATAAGCACATTAATCCTGCTCCTCCTCCTCCTCCTCCTCCTCCTCCTCCTCCTCCTTCTTCTTCTTCTTTCTTCTTAAGAGTTTGTTTATTTCTTAGAGAGAGCACATGCAAGAAAGAATGTGAGTGGGGGAGAGGCAGAGGGAGAGAGAAAACCAGATTGCTTTGTATTGAGCATAGGGCCCAACATGCAGGTAGGTTGATCTCATGGAGATCAAGACCTGAGTCGAAACCAAGCCTCAGATGCTTAACTGACTGAGCCACTCAGGCACCCCTCAACATATGAATTTTGAGGGGACAGAAACATTCCATTTATAGCAACTAGTAAAACTGACTACACCAGATTAATGAATGAGAATTTTAGGCTTTGATATTCCAGTTATATTCATATTAACTAGATTATCCTTTTATCTTTAATTTAATAAGCTATATTATACTTATTCTACTTGGATTTCTCCTCAACTAAAAAAAAAGAGAGAAAAAAAAAAACAAAGCAAAACAACAACAACAACAAATCTTAAATTTCTCTGCAAGAGAGTGTCTTTCTGTCCATTCCCCAGCCATTTAGTTTTCTACCATATTATTAAGTTAATTGTCTTTACAGATTTTTCTCTCCATTTCTTCCTATAGCAACTTGTAATTCTACCTCTCTCGGACTTCTATCAAGCTCTTTGTCCTTAGTTAGTTTTTTTTTTTCCTATGGAATTCCTATGGAATTGTTTATTTTCTCTTTATTAAGGGAGCATTTTCATTATATTTCTATTTTAATAGATACTTTTGAATTTTTGCATAGACATATTTCTCACTAAATTTACTTGAGTTTATATTTACATGAAGGTCACCTTCTATATCAAATAAATCCAAGATGCATATTTTACTTTGTAACACTACAAGAAATTAGTCATCTCAAACTATCAATTATGAACTTTTTTCCGTGAAATTAAGTGAAAAAAAAAATGTTGGTCTATTCGCTCAATCAACCATTCTTCTCTAACTTATTTTGTACCTACATTACTTATTTTTCTGACAATAATTCATTGACCACTCATAATGCTGGGTCCTGAATAGGTAGAGTAAAATGATATGAGTTACACAAACAGTTCAGAATTACTAAAGTTTAAATTTAGACACTGGAGAAGAATATTGTGTAAGTATGAATAGGGTTTAGAAGATGAAATGGTAAGTGATTGAAAAGTAGCTATAGTCTAGAATAGAAATGTTCTTAATTTCTCAGGTAATTGACTATTATCCCAAAAGAGTTTTAACATTGGACTATTTCAGACAAAGTGACACCAACATGACATCTGAATTTTAATAAAAAATCGCCCTGGTAGCTCTTTCAAAAATGGGTTCAAGAGGATGAAATCAGAGATAGGGAATAACCTGGGGAAAATTTTTAATTAGCTGTGATAGAAATTATAAGTTCCTGAACAAAGGAGGAGTAGGAATAATTCAAATAAGTTGAAAAATATCATGGAAGTAGAAATGACCAGGATTAGGTAACAAATTGGATGAAGGATGAAGAAAGAATATGGAGTCTTAGTGGCCTGACTCCCAGTTTTCTAATTCTTTGGACTGCATAGCTTGTTAGATCCTTATTGAACAGAAAGAAAAGAGTGAAAGAGCTGAATACACATACCTCAGCCTGTATGAGATGCTTTATTAGCCATTGTGTGTGTATGTTGTCATATGTATTATCCCTAAGCTGCACAAGCCACCTAAAGAGGACCTCTTCTCCCTTGCCCAAAAGCTGGGGTCAGGACCACATTTGTGACTCACTGTACAGTGGAAAGTGTTTCTGACATGCTTTAGAAAATGTACCCTCTGTGGTACTGGGAGAAGCCATCTACAGGGAGGATTGTCATCTTCAAACACACTTCAGAATTACCCAAGAGAAACCAGGAGGAGCCATTTATAGGGAAGTGTCCCACTCACGGCATTCTACTGTGAAGACATTGGAGAGGGTCTTGGGAGCACTGAGGAAAACCAAGTGCTCTAGAACCAGGAACTGGAAAACCCATCCTCTGCAGGAGTTGGGTCTGAAAGAAGTCATACCCAACAGTAGTGGGTACCTAGCACAAGATTAATTGTACTGTACACAGGATTCTACACTGAAGAAAGCTTTGTCCTGGAGGAGACTGGAAAAAGGAGATGGAGACAGAATGGAGAGAAGAAAAGAAAAACTCTTTCTCCACCAATGTCCTTTCACCACTCTCTATTGAGCTAGCTCTCATATGAAAAATACTGACAAAATGTGTCTACATTATCACAGAGCAGACAAAGACAGCGATAATTGGAATATGAGATGTGATAGGTTGACAGCTGAAGAGTCCACACCTTTACATTTTTACTTAAAAAGATACAGCTAACTTTCTGACAAGTGAAGAAGTTTTCACCTCTCAAAATTAGAAGACGAATAGTTGTAACACTCATTTTAGGAGAGAGGAGGAGATTGATATGTATATTCTGTTTCCTTCCTCTTCCTTCCTCTTTCTTTTTCCCTTATTTTTTTTCTTTCTTTTTTCTTTCTCTTTCTCTCTTTCTCTGTGTCTCTTTCCCTCTCCAAAAAAAGAAACAAAACAAAACAAAACAAAACAAAAACAAAAAAAGAAAATACACGAAATACTATGTGTTATGGTTACTATCTAAAATTGGCCACAATGCATTGATATCTGTGATTTCCTATTTCCACTATGCATTCTGTATTTCTCTGTCCTCAGAATATCAGCTGAGAGGGGTTTCTATATGGTGATGTAGTGATGTAAGGATTAGATTGGGGGGTCTGAGTCTCTCTTTCTCTCTTTGCTATAGTTTTCCATCAAGCCATATTACTGAGTGTGGAAGTACTAAAAGGTACCGCAGAATATCCCCTAGATTTTAGATATTGTTGTCTTCCCCCTACTGTGTAGCAGCAACATAATGTCTCTATGGTAATTGACATCAATCACTCCAGCAAAGAGAGGAGGTGTTTTTTTTTTTTTTTCTCCCTATTGATCCAATAGTAAAACAAACTCTAAATAAACTCTGAATAGCCTGTGGCAGTCTCATCTTACATTTGAACTGAAATTGTGTCATGGCCCCTTGACATGTCTTGAGGACTTGTTCTGTCTAAGGGACTAAGACTTTCAAATCAAGAAAGTTCATGGTTTCCAAGATGGGAAACAAAAATTAGAATGAATATTTAGCAGTAATAGTGAGAGGAGTAACCTTCACTTCTGTTATTTGTCTTCTGGACTCATGTACTGCTACTTTTGGGAAGAGAGCAGGATATAATGGTCTCTGATTCGAACTGTACAAATCACATACTGCAACTTTTTAGGGTATTATCTCTCATTTGATGTTATAACAGAATCTTCAACAAATCACTTCATTTTTAAATTAACTCAATCTTTCCTTGTACATTTCAGTATTATCAAAACAAGTTAATTCCATGAGAATGAGCCTATTGCGATTCTTTCTTTGCTGAGAAATTGGCTTCTTTAGCAGAAGAGTTGTTATGAATATGGGTAAGCCATTCTGGCAGTCCATGAATGATGATGTTGGTAGAAATACTACATGAAGGAAAACACATGCATATACAGAATATGTGTATTTCAGTGAAAACAAATTTCTGCCCCTGCATGATAGAAGAGTTCCAATCTAATCAACAGCCATCAGTTTGACTTGCCTTTCTCCACAATTGTGCCATATCTCACAATGGTCCTTAGCATTGGACTCCATATTAACAAAACAGACACTCAGCCATATTTTTAGTCAATTCAACCTTGGTAAAGGAAATTCCATATTGTTGAGCTCATGCATAGCCTCCACTTCTACAGGATTATTTTGGTCATAGGCCCAGCACTGGATGGATTGGGGAAAGACATTGATGGGCATCCATAGAGCATACTTGTTAACCACCTGATTAATTAGAACTTCCTCTCATTGTGAACACCTTTTGGTGGCCACACCACACTGGTGCAAATATATTCATAATCTATGCCAGATCTGAAAAGCCCTATTCATATACTTCTTTCCCATATTTCCTTGTTACCAATCATCCAACACTATTTCTTTCAAGGTCCTGCCATCCAATTAAACTATGAGCATCTTCTCTTATATAATTTAAATATGTGTGTCTGGCTACCTGTAACTAGATATATTAGACAAGTAAATGCAGTACTTCCCACTGGAAGAAGATCTTTCTATTATTCTTTAGGTATGGCCCTAAGTGAGGTTGCAGTACTGGAGCTGTCCACTTTTAGCTGGTATCAGCATATTATGGAAACACATGTGTAACTAAACTCAAGAGGTTGGTCAGTACTTTGGTGTGGTTTTGGTTTGGGTTTTTCTTTGACATTTTTTTTAAAGATTTATTTTTTTGAGAGAGAGCACAAGCATGAGTAGTAGGGAGGGACAGAGGGGGAGGGAAAAACATACTCCCCACTGAGCAGGGAGCCCAATATGGGGCTAGATTCTAGAACCTGTAGATCATGTCCGGAGCTGAAGGTAGATATTTAACCACTTGAGCCACCCAGGTGACCTTTGATTTTGTTTTAATCTTCAGCCAATCTTCTTAATTATAAGAAACAGCCCAGGAAGTCACAGGCATGGATTGTGGCAGGCAGAAGAGACCCAGCATACATGTTGCTTGAGACCTCCTGCAACTCTGCTTACCCCTCCTTGGCAGCTCAAGATTAGCACAATCAATGTTGAAAGTATTAGAATTACCTGCTCAGGCAACTTACTGGTAACTCTTGGTTCAGCTCAAGATTGGATATTATTTCTTGGTTACAGTTTGCTTATTTTATATATTCTAACCAAGTTTTATCAGCTGTCCCATGGAAAGCTTCCAAGTGGGTTGATCAGTGCTCCAGAAGAAGGCTTTCTAGCAAGTATCCATAGCACCTCCATGGGTACTTTTCCAATGGGTTCTATCTCTTACCCCCACCATCTTCTCAGCAAGTGTTTTGATATCATGTGCATATTTACTGCTTGCCCACAATGGCCTGCAGCATTATGGATAACTTTTCTGCCACACAATAAGGGAAGTTCTATTTTCTTATAAGATCTAAATTTCAGACTTGAGAGTGGAGGACTTTTAAATTTGTCCCTTCATTTTTACTCTGCCTCAGTCATACAGATAATTTTTTTTTCTCAATGTCTACTAGTCTTATTTATTTAGGGTTTCCTTATTTATTAATATTTAATCTGTTATTAACTAGTTAATGGATCTTTAAGTTAAGCTTCAATGTTCAAATTATGTGGTTTTAACCTCATAATTGAATCCTAAATGATACATCTTCTCCCTTGAGGTCTTTTTCCCTCTCTAGAAATTCTGGAGACATACCAATCTGTCATTCAAAACCAACATGTGGCAGAAACTATGACCGCTGCTGCTGGGAAATCAATAATAAACCAAAATGATGTAGTTTAACTCCTAATTTTGCTTAAAGTGTAGTGGTGGTGGAGAAGGAGAAAGAGAAAAGGAAAAAAGAAAAGGAGGGGAGGGAGGAGTTGGAGGAAGAAGAAGAAAAAGGACAGTGCATAGCAAGAGGAGCTACTGTGGATATATGGCAAGGAGACAATTTTCTATGGTATTATCAAGAACCAGACATGGAAACTCTAATATTATATAGATGTTTGAAAGAAAAACTATTTTAAGTCACCCTCTGCCACCAAACTCCCAGAAAAACAAAACCAAACAAAAAACTTAGTATATTGCTTTTCTAAATCTGAATTTAGAAGACATCTGCATAAATGAATGAGCTATATAAGATTCAAGGGCATTGTTTAATTTTATTCTTAGAATTGCACATCCAGCTGTATACAATTCTTAACCAACAGAACATTACTGTTGATTTGCCATAATTTGGAGGAATTATGACCCTTTCTCTCTTCCCTGTAGATAGCATGTATTTTGCCTCTACACCTTTCCCAGATTGTAGAGTACACTATCACCTAAGCAACTTATTATCTGGAGAAGTTCAGTAAGAACTAGCTAACATTCTCTTTCATATGATAGAACAGTATAAAGTATATACCAACTGGGGCTAAGTGCTGGGAGGAGGTATCTGAGGAAAAGTCATTTTATTCTTCTTCTAATCCATGTTCTTCAATAAATTCAGAAAATTATCCTTTGTGACTTTGCATAGAAACTAGTAGTATGATTTTGATAGTTCCCACTCCCCTATACATATGCAACTTTCTTCACAATCTAGGATAAAGTGTTCATAATTCAATATATCCAACCTTAGCGTATCAGTGAATAAAGGATCTGGCTGTAGTCTTAATAATCTACTACCAGGGTGCAGGTTCACATTCAAACTACCCAGAAGCAATGGAGTTCATCCAATTTAATTTTGCAGAATATTTTTCCATGCATTCTTCAAATATACTGTGTTCCAAATTACTGGCTATCCAATACATGGCTCCATGCATTCAGCTTTGCATACTTTTTAATTTATTGATTCACATAGTATTTTTTCATGTGGAAGACCCCATGCATCTTATTTTTATTAGTTATTAGAGAACAACGATTTAATACCCCTACAGAACTCAACCATCTGACAGCAAAAAACACAAAGACTTCTTATAGATAAATTAATTTTAAGGAAAGAAGGAATAAAAGAGAGTAATAGAGTGGACCTTGCTTTATATAAAATATGAGAAGTCATCAGCCAAGTAAGAAGAAACCATTGCATTCAGAGAAGCAATACATAAGCAAATAGGACAATTTGGAGAGCACTGAGTTTCTGGTCATTGAACTAAAAACTTCAGAGTTTCAATGGTAGTAAGTAAAGAGTAGATGGCCAGGTAATAGAGTTGCTGAGCTGATCAGGAGCAAAGGGTAGCAACTGAAGACATTTCACTAGAAGATTCCAAATACTGTTCTGGGCCATCTTTATTGGCATAATCTGTTTAAACTAGATTAAGCAGCATAAGGCTGCTTAATGAAGGATCTACAAATTCCATTGGTTTACACAAATTCTACATATGTAGTTATATTTGTGGGTGAATTATAATCCTAGAGAACTTGGAGGTAACTAATTTAACACCGAGAAAAGTTTTATAATAACAATCATTCAGAATTTGAGTTGCATCTCAGGTTTCTTTGATTCCAACATCTATGCTTTTTGTACTATATTTATTCTATGAAACAAGATTTGAAAGTAAAATGATGTGGATGGAATAAAAAAATCCATGTCTATCTTCACCTAAGAAGGGACAAAAAGGAGGATGGGGAGGATGATAAGCAGAGAGGTTATTGGAGAGGTTCTAGCATGTGTATTTATAGAGTGTAGTCAGTGTTGAAAGTTGAACATTGAATCAAACAGATTCAGAGTGAACAAGACTCTCTAATGCGATCTAGAGAGTGTTATTTAACTTCTTTAAACAGAATTATTAACTTATTTAAGTCTAAATTTATTTAAAGTGAGGATAATAGTAACTACCTAATAGGACCATTGCAAGAAAGTAATCATCAGTCCTAATTTTCACTTTGCTGCACACATAAAATATGCTATATTTATGTCCCAAAGAGTAAAATTCAGAAGCCTACTCTGGCTGCTATGGGTTCTTACTAGTCACCTCAAAGTCTGAAAATAACAGTGACATAGAATATCTAGAATTTTCTGTGATACCCTGTTTGGGAAGGCTTTATTTATTTATTTATTTATCTATCTATTTATTTATTTATTTTACATGGAGAATGCATAAGACACATTGCTTGATACACAGTAGGTTATCAGTAGATAGTAGCTATTATTATAGATTTTTCCCTATAATTAAATGGGTCAAAATTTTCTGTTTTATGTAAGTGTTTGGGATGCCATAAAATATATATAGTAAACTGAAGATTCCTCTCTTTTTAGAAGATCACATCAACTCCATATTTACTGGGTTTAAGTTAGGACAAACATGTTCCTCAAATACATATTCAATTTTCAGTGACAATCTAAGCCTCAGTAATTCAGACATTGGCATGATACTGGATTCATCTTTGGGAAATATGATCCTAAAATATTTTTTTCTATAAAAAAATATCTTATTTGTTCATTTTTGATGACATAACAAGGAGAACAGCAATATCTGTCTTTTCTTTTTTTCTCAACTTTTTCAATTTTTTCATTATGTTTCTTTTTTTTCTGCAGGATTTCAGGACTTCTTCATGTTTTAAGGTTCTCACTTATAATAGAATTCTGACTCTCTCCATACATCTAATTGAAGCTGTTTGTGTGTGTATATATTCTCATCAGTTTCTTTTTTCTTTATAAAATGATGAGTGCATAAAGCCTGAGCTGACACCATAGCAACACAATTTTTTGAAATTTCTTATTCTGTCAATTTAAGGAGTTATAATATTTCTCTTAGTAAATCCTCTCATCTACTTTATGTTCACCATTTATTCTAAAATAATGTTAAGTATGATTCTGTAATTCTCACTTGCTCTACATGGGATGATTTTGGTGGATAAAATTGACATGGCAGGGATCCCTGGGTGGCGCAGCGGTTTAGCACCTGCCTTTGGCCCAGGGCGTGATCCTGGAGACCCGGGATCGAATCCCACGTCGGGCTCCCGGTGCATGGAGCCTGCTTCTCCCTCTGCCTATGTCTCTGCTTCTCTCTCTCTGTGTGACCTATCATAAATAAATAAAAATTAAAAAATAAAAAAAATTGACATGGCAGATGAGGGTCTTGTTAGTAATATACTTTTCTTTAGATCACTAAGCTTAATTGATATATATATAGGAATAATATGTGGGTAGCTAACCTCTGAATTTATACACAGTACCCCAAAGGAAATGCTCTGCCTAATTCAACTTTATGTCAATGGCATATTGCAACAAATACAGTAATTCTCATGTAGAATGCATAATTACTTCATATGGTCTGGATTTATCTCAAATGTTACTTATCTATGTATCTGGCAACATAACTTTACTATTCTATTTCCTCAAAAAAAGACACATAATGTCAGTCTAAAATAGCATCACTCAACTTGTTATACTACTTGTAATAAGTCACATGTATTTTATCTTCAAATCTAATGGCAAATGAATTCATGAATCTCTTTTCTTTCCTCAATAAGAAAGTCTTAATTTTTGAGATTACTATTTCTTCCTTTTCCCAGTAGTGGCAGGCTCCCTCCTGGGCATTTGAATAAAATGCTTTCATAAAATTAAAAAATACTTCTTGGCATGAAAAAAAGAAGTATAGGTGTTTTATAACATCAGAACTTTAAAAGCAATTATACAATAACCAATAGTTTTTCTTTAAAAAAAAAGTAAAGAAAATTGAAATAGAGTAAATTAAAAGATGGATTGCAAGGTAAATTCCCATTTTAGAGTAGATGGAAAAACAAATACTTATATTGTTTGCTTTAAAAAAAGAAAGAAAAAAAGGAAAGGAAATTAAATGTTAGCATCTAAAGTATAAACTTTTACAAGGAAAGAAATATTATTTTTTCTCATCTAATTTGTGTACCTTGAAAACATCAGAAAATAGAAAAACTCTTCAGGTTTGAATTTCTGACTACATAATCCTTTCTGCTTTCTTTCCTTGGAAATACCAAAGACAAACATTTTCCTCTGGGTGATGTTGTAATATGTGAATAATTTCTATAAGGAAATCTCTCTACCAAATGATTATCTAAATTTTTAAAATTTTCTTTATTAACTTGAATGGTTACATAGTTTCTTCACAAAAGTGTACTTGCCATAGTAAAATCAAACAAAATGAGGCTTGCAGAAATATAGAAACAATGAATTTCTCCTCATGATTGTAATTCAATCATAAATAAAAGTATCAAACCCTTTTCATTAATCAGGCTTTGTAGACTTTGGATATTGTGAAAGCTGGGGAGAATGGGCCCTATCCAGGGACTATCTGAGGAAAGCTCTCTTTGCAGTTGATGTGCACATTTGGTTTAGCAGATGTTCTTTGTTGATTGAGCCACGAGTGACTATATCCTAGCACTGTCTAACCTCTTTCTTTCCTTCAGTCAATCTTTTCACAGCCTTGGTTAATCTACAAACAGATGCTTCAGAATAAGTCAATACATGGAGGAAAACTGATTAATATTTAAAAATAGGAATGCTTGAGACCCTTATTATTTTGTGGATAAACTAAAAATTTTAGCAGATGTGTTTAAAATAAAGTATATAGCAAACTAATTTAAGATTAAAGATTCAAGGTAAATTAAATCAAATATTTTTTTATCATTTGCATATTAGCAACTTTATATAATTTTTCAAGACACGAGCTGATAAAGAGGTGTTAAGCCACCTCCACAGGACACAGCTACAAATATTTTAAATTTTCAAACTGAAAAATGAGAAAATAGTAATGACAAATATAAACTATTTGTAGAAGAAAATATTCAGTAAGGGTCAGTACTATTTCTGTAGTAACTAACTACTCAATAATGACTCCTGTGGACTGGATTTGTCCCCTGAAATTCTTATATTGAAGTCTTAACCCCTAGTATAACTGTTTCTGGAGATAGTGTTTTTAGAAGGTAATTAAAGTTAAATGAGGTCATAGTTTAGTTTCATAAGAGTGTGACTTCATAAAAAGGGAACAAGAGAGATCTCTTTCTCCTGTTCTCTGCTATGAGAGTTGCGGTGAGAGGTTAGCCATTTGCAAACCAGGAAGCGGGCCCTTACAGAACCTGATCATGCTGACATCATGATCTCAGACTTATAGCCTCTATAACTAAGAGAAAATGAATTTCTGTTGTTTAACCCATGCAGTCTATGGTATTTTGTTATGGCAGTCTGAGCTGACTAATATAAGAACAATAAATTATTTAAATATTCTTCAAATATAGTATATATTAAAATCTTATATTAATATTATGTTCTTGAGATTGATATTTGTCATCTGAAAAAGAAAACAAATATCAACTTTTAAAAAATAATTCTTGGATATTATCTTCAACATTTTATTTAAATAGTGGTTATTCTGAAACAAATGTGAACAGTGTTATTAATCTATAGGTAGAAGAAAGTTGCTAATTATAATGTCAATTATTTTGTCATGAAATATGGGAAAGGAGAAAAGGAAGCTGAATTTCTCTACATAATGAGAGGAGAAAATTTGAACCCCTAGGAAGGAAATTAAATAAGGATTCACTATAGAAAGAACTTGAGAAACCAAGAGAAACCAAGGTATTAGCAAGATGAATGCCAGATGTCTATGTGCTCTATACTGTGGTCAAGGAATTAACCACACTTTTTGTTTGATTTTAAAGAAAGTAAGAATGGCAATTGTAGGTAAGGAAGAAATAGTCATAGAACTCATCAATGAGAGGGGCACTGAGAAACATGAGGAATTAAGTTCCTGGGCATATTTTTTTAAATGTTAAAGACATTATTGACTTCCATAATCCTTCGGATTTGAGGTTTGAAACAAAATTATATTTATTTCGAAAAGTAAGAAAGACCAAATGCTATCTAAGATAGATACAGATTGTCTATTAAACATTCAAAATCTATTTAATTTTTGCAGCCTATAAAAGTCTGTCTTTGTTGCTGAGTGTATAAAGCATGTGTATAGACACACATGCATAGAATCCTAAGATTTTGACTATCAACAGAACCTATATTGTCTCAACAGTGTGTCTTAAATAATTGACACAATCTAAGAAGATCAGAGAAATCACGTACATAAATAAATAATACAGTTCTTTCTATATTGGTGAAAAGATTGGAATAAGATTAATGCAGTGGTTCTGGTAGCTCATGCCTATCAGTAAGCTGAAAATTCTCATCTTAATACCACCTCAATTACCTCTCAATTACTAAAGATCCAGAAGCAAACACTAGAAAAAAATCATAAGAATATGCACCGGGAGGCTCAGATTCTATTGAGAGGTATTAAATACAACAACTAAATCATGAACATATTCTGTGTCATAAATTAATCAGTCAAACTTTGATAATCATAGTACCTTGAAACTAACATTATAACAAGTTAACAAAAAAAAATTAGCCAGGGTACTCATTTCAAAATATAAATGCTTAAAATATAGACTTAAAATATATATATAATAGAATCCCATTTTAAAATGCATTGAATTGAAGAGACATCTCTCACGGACTAACTACATTTGCCTTTGATCCAAAAACTTGGCAAAAAAAAAAAAAAAAAGTACAATAAGGTTGAATAAACCTTCCTTCCTTTCTCAGAGATAGCAATTATAAAAACTAAATACAATATGAAAAAAATATATATCTAAATATACTATAGCACCTAATAAGACAGAAAACTGTGTTAAAAATATCAACAAAATTATTCTGGCATAAAATCTAAATAAACTTTAATAGTATATCATATCCCTCATATTAATTTGTAGTGACTAGATGAAAATAAGAAAGATATAAAAAATATAAATGACAATATCAGCCATCATAATCTAATTGATATTTGTAGAACACCATACCTAACAACTGTAGGATAAACATTATTTCAAACACATATGGAGTGTTCACAAGGCCATACCATTTATTGAACCATAAAACAAATCTAAATAGATATAAAGAATGGATATTTTTCAAACTATGTTCTTTGATCACAACATAATTAAACTAGAAATAAAAAATACACATAGAAAAGCCCCAAATATATACATATTAACTGATTTCTAAATAGCACATCAATGTCACTATATAATGCACAATGCACATATGTCACTATATAAAACAAAAGGGAAATATACAATATTTTGAGTCAAATAATAATTTAAAACTAGCATGTCAAAATTTATGTGAAGCTGCTAAAGAAATATATAAATAAATAGAAATATTTAATATTAAATGCAAATACTAAAAAAAGAAGAAATGTCTGAAGTCAATGCTGTAAATCTACAGCTACAAGAAAAATGGTAAAAGAACAGCAAACAAAGCATATAGTAAGCAGAAGAAAAGATATAATAAAGATTAAGAGCAGAAATCAGCAAAATAGGAAACACATAAAAATAGAGAACATAGAACTACCTCACATAAATCAGAATGTTCAGTTAAATTCATATTTCATGGAATCCCTGGGTGGCTCAGCAGTTTAGTGCTGGCCTTCGGCCCAGGGCATGACCCTGGAGTCCCGGGATAGAGTCCCACATCAGGCTTCCTGCGTGGAGCCTGCTTCTCCCTCTGCCTGTCTCTCTCTCTCTCTGTCTCTCACTCTGTCTTTCATGAATAAATAAATAAAATCTTTAAAAAAATCATATTTCATATAAATTATGACTTAGTTATGTCACAACTGTTATATGGGACATGTTTACGCATACAAAAATATCCATTGTTGATCTGAATTCAAATTTAATTGGGTTCTTATATTTTTATTTGTAAATATGACAATTCTAAAATAAAAATAGTATCAAAAGTTTGTTCTTTGAAAATATCATTAAAGTTATAAATATCCCACTCTACCGTTGAAGAAAAAAGGAGACAAGTGACAGTTTATCATGATGCCAATTAAAGAGAGGATACATTCAAGATCTTTCAGATATTAAATTTATATGAAGGAAACATTTATAAACAACTTAATTCCAATTATATGAATTGAAGAAATTATGTGGAAGTCACAAATTACTAAAACTGACAACAGAATATAGATCATCTTAGAAGAGGCCAAAGAACCTCCTAACTCTCTTGCTATCATAGGAGGACACAGCAAGAAGATGACCATCTATAAACCAGGAAAAGGACCCTCACCCAAAACCCAACCCTGCTGGCACTAGGAGTTTGGGAGCTATGGGAAAGAAATATTTCTTGTTTAAGCTACCTAGTCTGTGGTAATTTGTTATAGCAGCCAGAATAGACTAAAATACTTTTCCATTTCCATCATGATTGTCTAAACTTGTGGCTTCAGGGACTAGGGAATGTGATGAGTAAGATACTCCATTCTTTTTGCCCCGTCCCTCCGTTCTGTCTAAAATTAAATTCTGCCCAGGCATTTGCTGACTTATGGGGGTGTAGGTGTGAGTCCTTCACAGTCTCTTCTGAGGCTTTTCTGCTGCCAGGATCCAGGAAGTGAGAATTCATTTCTGACTCAAATTTTTCCATAGCTGCTAAGGTTTCCTCCTAATGTAGAGGCATTTCTGATAGGGTAACTACCAAATGTTCAGGTCTTGCTAGCATTTTTTTCTTGACCCAAAATAAACTCACAGAAAATCTGCCCCAGTCCTGAAAATAGAAGTATAGGCTGTTCCATTTTTATCACTCTCTCAAATCTCCTTTCTCCATATATCTGTTCGTTCATTCATTCATTCATTCATTCATTCATTTGATCTTGAGGTGGCCAGAGGATTAGCCCAGTTATTCTCTACATAAGCCATCATCCTACTATTAGAGTATTGGATGGTCTTTTCCTCTTGCAGACACTTTCAAGCTCACTGAGATTTCTGTGGATCACTTCCCTTTACTTTGCTGGTTTGGAGGCAGCATGCTGGATATACTATCGCCTTCTCTATGGCATAGGGAGGAAATGGTTTCATGCCATGGCTGCTGAACTTCCACCAGGTAGATAATTCTGATACATCCGTGTCCTACATCCTGGGTTAAGAGGGGCTCAATGGGTAGTAATCTATCCTGTTATACTAATTCAATGTTATCTTCAAATTTAGACATATATGGACATACTTGTGCATTTTTATCTGATTATGGTAGGCAACACAAAATGTGCATCAAGTTGCAAAGTCTTAAATGTTTGAAAGCATAAATGGTGAGTTATGATATTTTTGTTAGGATTTTTCATATTTTCTTTTTATTTTCTGAATTTTATAAGTTCTCTGTAATTATATAATATGCTTAGAAAAGCAATAAGGAATATTTAAGCACAATGTATCCATTGTTAAATAAATAAATTCTTAATATATTTGCTTCCCTATTATAATTATATATTATAATTATGTAGCATAATTATATGATTATATATAATTCTAAAAATATTTTATTATTTTTATACTCCAACTGGATACAAATAATATACGGTAGCTTTAAATCATGTAATTAGAAAAAGCACCAGTTTACCCAGAAAAACTTTCATAGTCTGAGTGGCTTAATTAACTAGGGTACAACTTACTATACAGATGCAAATTTTAGTCTTAAAAAATGAAGTTCACAATTAAGTGATGGATTAAAACTTGGCAAAATCTTTTGTATCCATATCATGTTAAACTATTTTCTACTCCATGACTAAAAAGTAGAAGTGTGTTTGTTAATAAACAGTAATAATGAGTAATGCTAATTGTTCAAGGGTTCAACGTTTTCTAGAAAATTTATAATCAGCTTTAATTCGAATGAATGAATAAGATGATGGGAATTTTAGTCTTGGTGACATGTTAAAGTAATATTCTCTTGGCCTAATTTCAGAATATGTGTCAAAAATATATATTACTTTATATAATTATAAATTTACTATTTTTAAAGTGTCATATGCAATTAAAATTACCAAGTAGAATCCAGGCAATAAAAGCAATTGAATGCCCAGAAACACTGAAAAGATAGAGAAAAATCTAAAAATCAAGTCGAATATATCCTGTTTAGTTTAATGGCCATTAGTTTTCCTTTAGTTTCCTTAATAATATAGGCTGTATGCCAAACTTATACATATTTTTAGCTGTATGAAAGTAATTTCAGACTTGTTCTACTGGAACATCAATATTAATAAATGCTTTAAATAAAATAGTAAATTCTTTGGATGTATAAATTTTCTACTTAATTATAATTGTGATAATGTTTTCTTTTGAACAAAATAATGTCCACAAAAATCTACAAGAAAATTAACAATGAATGTTAACAAAAAAAATATATGGCTATGGATTCATAAGAAAATTTTAAGGAAAATAATAACATAAAATATGAAAAATAGTGCCAAGATGCTCTTTAATACAAAAATCTGCATGTCATTGATTTCCTCTTTTTCTAAAGTTATGTAATTATATCCAAGTATATAATTTAATCATTTAGAAAATATATTTTGATGGCTTTTTTAAAAGATTTATTTATTTATTCATGAGAGACACAGAGAGAGAGAAAGAGAGAGAGGCAGAGACATAGGCAGAGGGAGAAGCAGGCTCCCCACAGGGAGCCTGATGTAGACAGGATCCCAGGATCCCACCCTAAGGAGAAGGCAGAAGCTTGACTGTTGAGCCACCCAGGCGTCCCTATTTTGATGCCTTTTTTTTTTTTAAAGATTTATTTATTTATTTATTTATTTATTTATTTATTTATTTATTTATGATAGACATAAAGAGAGAGAGAGAGGCAGAGACACAGGCAGAGGGAGAAGCAGGCTCCATGCAGGGAACCTGATGTGGGACTCGATCCCAGGTTTCCAGGATTGCATCCTGGGCCAAAGGCAGGTGCTAAACCGCTGAGACACCTAGGGATCCTCTGATGCCTCTTTTTGATAAAAAGAAAGGCTTGATAAGCCAGATTGTCATGACTGACTAAATGTAAGTGAATTTCTCCACCTAACAATATCAAATGAAATTTGACTTACTGCGGTGCCTGTGAATTCAGAAAGAAAATGAGATTCCTACAAATATATGGAAGGAAAAAAATAAAGCAAAATTTGGTGGTAACCTGAGACCAAAGAGGTATGACCATAAACAAGTTCTTAACTTTCTTTACTGAAAATCTTACTACATCCTTTCTCTTCTCCTCATTCAAAAACTTTAAACAAATATGATATATAGGATTTCTGTTGATGGTTATTTAAGAAAACAGGGAAATTAAATGTCTTATGGTTCTGGAAGATGAAAGCAGTTATAAAAGACTTCAAGTTGATATTGGCAATTTAATGAAAAGAGAGCATTAGTGCTGGAGGTGACAAATCAAATATAAATATTCTTAGAGATTTTCTATTCAAGACATGTATTTTTTTTCAACATAAGTGAGATTTAGGATAAAGTCAAGATACTAAAATATAAGAAAAAATGTTGAGGTTATTTGTCTCAGACTCAAATATTCAAAGACCATAAAATTAGTAACAAAGCATAGAGGCAGTACAATGAAATGATAGTAATGGTACGAGAATTTGAATGTGCATACTCAGAGTGAACAATTTCAGTAAAAATCATGTGTACACACACACATACACACACAAAAAAACACTTTTTCAGGCAAAAAAGAAAACAAAAATGTGAATACACACACACACACATACACACACATACTTTTCCACTCTCTTAGTACAATACAATATACCAAAGATACTAGCTTGATAATGGTCTGTTTCTTCTACAAAATTAATTGGCCATTACCCAAATTGCTCTTCTCAGAGACAACTGGTCTATGTACACTTAATTTGAAAGATCACCAGTTAGATTCATGACCAAAACCTTTCTTTCTGAAAGACTACTAAATATATTTTCAATATTTCTAATCAATACTAGCCAAGAGATATTGGACACCATTCATCATTTAGCAAACGCGACAGAACAATTTGGATCATCCCTTAAGTATTTGTGTCCAAGTTACACAGCCAACAATGTTGCAGAACTGAGAAATAATGCTTTTATTGCTTCAGAATTGGTTGTAGTTCAAGTTTATTTAAATGATAAATTGAGAGAAGTTACATTAAAAGGTTGTTCTATTTGGAGTCATTTGTTCCTTGGTTATTTTCTATAAATGCCAAAGTTATGTCATCTTGACCTTATCCAGGGTTTAAGAAGGTTCTTTTCTATGGGCATCTTTCAATAGTTTCTCTACTTGTAATTTGAATACTTTGTATTACCAGTGAGGTTTTAGAAAACTTCCTATTTAATAAGGAAGTTAAATGTCCTGTCCTTTCTTTTGTGGATAATACTTTAAATTATCTTTCCCCCTCAATTGGATGTAAGTGAAGTAAAAAAAAAAAAAAAAAGAGTGATTAACTTTCATCAGAAATTAAAGTTTCAACATTAAGTTACATGTATCAACTGAAAAATATCTCAAGTGAGTTCTAATAATCACCAAGCGCTATACTCACAATTTGCCTTAGATGATTTGTTTTCTGAAGTAGCTCTGGAAATTTTATTTGTGTGTCTAAGCTTTTCTGGTTATATTGTAAATTGTCTTTTCTCTTTTATTATTTATATTGGAAATACTTTTGATTTAGTTCATAATCTTCCTGCAAAAGATACATTGTACATTTGTGCTTCTTCATACATAATACATAACAATAAGCAAAATTTACAGCAGTGTAAGCAAAAGAGTTAGCTTTACTGCAATATACAAAGTTCAGCCAATTCAGCAAAAGCTTTGAAACTCTAGAAGAAACACTTCACAAGCTGCATATGTGTTATAATAAGCCCTTCAAATATGTGTATGTATATATATACACATATATATATATATTTTTTTTTTCAGAGAAGATTGAATGGTTTAGTAAATTGAAAGTGGCAAGTAGAAACACAGTGCTCTCTGTATTGTAGTAATGGTGTTTGGTATGGCAGTTCCAAGTCTAAGACCTTCCATAGATTTTGTTAAAGGAAAATACAACTAGTTTCAAATTTCCATATAAGGACTAAAGCTATTTTGGTTGAGTGTATACAAAGAAAATATTGAACAGAGCCTTTCTTCCCCTTCAGCTCAACTAAACTTTAGATAGGTATCTTCTTTACTACAAACTCTGACGTTCCTTTTCTTATTTACTTTAGAAACTACAATTGTGAATTAATTTTTCTCCTTTTTTATTTTATTTTATTTTTTATTTATTTATGATAGTCTCACACACACACACACACACAGAGAGAGAGAGAGAGAGAGAGAGGGAGAGACACAGGCAGAGAGAGAAGCAGGCTCCATGCACCGGGAGCCTGACGTGGGATTCGATCCCGGGTCTCCAGGATCGCACCCTGGGCCAAAGGCAGGCGCCAAACTGCTGCGCCACCCAGGGATCCCAATTTTTCTCCTTTTTTAGATGTGAATCTTCACCCAGCCTTTTGCCGGTTTTACAAACCCAGGAATATTTTTCACAAGGATCTGGGAGCTATCTCTTTGAAATGTAATCCTCAAGAAAGAATTTCTTATCTCCGACTCTTTGAGAGTAGATAGAAGACCAACTTAAGAAGTACCAGTTAGCAAACAAGATGGCCTCATTGTATTGACCAACCTCCTTTTCCTGTAACATCCTCCAGAATTTTTCTAGTATCTCATCTCAGTGTTTAAGAATCCTCCTGCCTTTTATGTCAATGGAATTGAGTTCAGTCTTTCTGTCCTATTGCAACAATCTTGACTCCTATTCCAATAGTCTTGAACATGGTCTCATTGCCTGTTTAATTCCATCCAGTGAATTTTTTTAACAACTCTTTGTCTAAAATTACTTTGTGCAGTAATCTTTGAGGGAGGTGCCATTTCAATGAAACTTCAGCTTCAGGAATGATCTAGTCAGTCTATATTTGAGTGTGATAATTGATGCTTTCCTAATTGCCTATGCAATTACTAATGATTTGAAAAAGTGGTTTTTTATTCTCTCATTCAAATATTTTACTTTTAACAGCTATAGCTGATTATTTCTCCGTTTTTATTTTCTGGCCCTGAACAACAACAACAAAGATATCTACAGAAGAAATTTAGCTCTTGTATTCTGAAACATCATTCTACGTATAACAATTTTCCTGAGCTTCCTCCTCTTCAAATATATGACAAGGGCTAGATTTTTTTTTGTCAGTTTCAGCACATCAGTTTCATTCAGATATCCTTGGTCCTCTTTGCTCTTAAAGGGAGAAGGATTATTTTTAAAAATTTAGTTTAGTTTTAACAGGGATTTACATCTTACACTATGGGGGTCATATATCCCAATGAGAATTCTATGTGAGATATAAAAATTATTCTTCAGAAACTGTACCTTTACGTAGACAATTGAAATTCTAAATTTCTAAGGGTTTATGGAACCCTTCAGCTGGGAGATATATATTACCTAACACAACTCTGCTTCCAACAAAAGGTCCTCTGCAACTGAGTTAATGGAACAATATAGCTGTCCTCTGCCCCAGCATTGGACCCTGTTCCCTCTGCTGTTACTGCTTCATATCCCCCAACTCCTATGTAACTTGAAGGTGTTTCAATGTTAATCTGGTTCTACTACTTTAAAATCCTCCCATAAATTCAGAGATATTTACCTATAATATTGTATTTCCTAAGTCAATAGAGATTTTCAACCAGAGTGGGTTAAATTACACTTGAAATTTACCTTGTTCTCCGTTGTTGATCATTTCAGTTAGATTTCCTATTCGAACTATTGCTTTACAAAATCTTTAGCAGGTTTTTATGTCTGCTTTAGCTGAATTCACTTTCAAATGATCTCAAAATATTTCCTTATATCTTTTCTATGCTTATTTTCTCAATTGTTTCATTTTTTCTCATACTTACTACCTATTGAAGAATCTGCCTAGAATTGCTTTATTCATACATCTGAAATACTATTATTCCATCAATAATTAATATTTTATTCTTTTGTACTTGGTAAATTACTACCAATATTCCCAAAAGATCCCCACCAAAGTCCCCACAAATTGAGTGGCCCATGACAAAGTTTCTTTTGCCTTATCATTAAAACTCCAGGGAGTTTGGAAAGTTCTTGCCTGTTATATCTCAGCCTGATTAATCTTGAGCCAAGTGATCATCTTTTATCTATGTTCCTTTAGTAGGGATTTGAGACAGATTGCTAGAGAATTGACTGACAGAAATAATTATCAGCATTGTGACAATGATTTAACTTATCCCTGGACAAGGGAAGAGAACATATGGTCAGTGATTCCACTGGTACAGAACTGACATTCATTCTTGCTCTTGTTTTATGCAAGAACATAACTTTGCAGTTTTAAAAAAAATCTCATCATGTTTCCTGAAAATTATTCTTAAAACTTCATAGCCCAATTGATCTAGGTGGACAAATTTATTCCTTTCCTTGCCTGTATAATACTAAATAACAAAAACAAAAAACAACTTATGTTATTCCAAAATAGAGCAATTGACACCAAGCTGTTTTCTTTTATAGACCAGATATTTAATAGAAAGTGTGAACCATTATCAGCATGCTATTTAAACATTATATAATATTTGTAGTCTTAAATAATCCCATGTTCTACTACCTTATTTTTTAATGTAACACCAAATTTCCCAGAATTTATATTAAATATACTGTTTCTAAAATATGTTACCATTTATACAATAATTTTATTATTTTATTTCAAAGTTTTTTCATCCTGTCTTTATACAAGTCTTCAGTAGAAGTCAGAGACCTGAATTTCCCAGTTAGAAACTTCTGCCCTGGGCAGCCCAGGTGGCTCAGTGGTTTAGCGCCGCCTTCAACCCAGGGCATGATCCTGGAGACCAAGGATAGAGTCCGATGTTGGGCTCCCTGTAGGGAGCCCACTTCTCTCTCTGCCTGTGTCTCTGCGTCTCTGTGTGTGTGTGTGTGTGTCTCATGAATAAATAAAATCTTAAAAAAAAAAAAAAGCTTCTGCCCTACTTTTCTGATTAAGTTTCTTCTCAATATTCATGGCCAACATCTGGTGTTTAAATGAAAGGCTTTTTGTCTTTTCAATCACTTGTTGATAGGGTGAGACTTCATTGTTACCCATAACCACATGGCCTAATTTAGAATCAATCTTGGCATCTAATCTTGTATTTCTAATCAAATTAAAAATCCACTTTTCAACTTCTTTCAGAGTCATGTTCAGTTTGTCTGCCAACATGTTAATACAGATACACAGGTGGATGTGACAAAAAGTCTCAAATATGAAGAGGTGAGCACTTCCAATGAAATTCTCAAGAATTTCTCAAGCCACCAACAAGTCATTCACAAAAAGCTGATTCACATTCCTTCAGCTTTTTCTGAAACCTGTCAAAGTCAAAGTTAACATATAAGCATTTAACATATTCTGTACTTGGGTCTTTATATGCGTAAGACTCTGTTAAATAACTTTAACCACATATTTTAGCACTTGCTGGCATTTTTGAACATCTTTGTTTGTAATGATGGCTATAGTCAAATAGTGCAGAATATGTGGACGCATTGTCTGAAATACATTAAGAGATGGTGGCTGGTGAAGGAATGATCAATAATGCTATTGTGCCCTTTGAAGTAGTTGAAGAAAACAGAGACCAGTGGATGAGCCATGTTTGCTGCTAAAGAGACTGAAATGGAAAACTCACAGAATTATTATGTACAGTCTCTTTTAACCATAACTGCATCTCAATTTTAGATTAATATTTCAGAGGTTAGTTTTCCTCTGAGTGAACTCAAATCATTTCTGCTTTGCCGGGACCAACACTCTAAAGAAGTAGATATTCTTCTGCTCCAGAGTGATTCCAACATTCATATTGGAATTTTGCATACCTGTAGAGTGCAAATTCCTGCCTAAATATTCCTTCTTAAAACCCTGCCTATCCACCAGGTAGTCAAACAGCATCTGACCATCTCTGCTTGACTGCATCTGTCTTGTAGTTTCTGAATCTTCAAATGTCTTCCAAATTGGTTCAACTTATGCCTGAAGCTATTCCAGTTGTACAACAAATGTGGCACTTTTCTCATTTAAAGCATGTGGAATATCATCAAAATAAAGGTTTTATATACATTCATAGAAAAGTCTATCATGTTGGTATCGCTAAGAAGATCAAATTTTCCTTGTAAAAATTCTTTTTCTTTATATATCTCTTGATGGAGAGAAACTCAGGGGTAGAAAGACTAGATGTCAATCCAAAAAGTGTGCAATGGAAATAGTCAATTTGTTCTCCTGCATCTTGCCAAGGACAAGATTTCTCCTACCTTCCTGACATAGGGATAGGAAAGATGCACAAATTCAATAAATCTAAAATAACTCTTACTTACTGTGGAGGACAGACTTTAAGGTGACCTCCATGGTCTCTGTCTCCTGCTGTTCAGATTCTTGTATAATCCTTCCCTTTCAGTGTGAGAAGACATGTGATTTGCTGTAAACAATGTAATAATGCAAAGTTGGTAAGATACTTGTGATTATATTTACAAAAGATTGCTAAGATTGTAGTACCCACCTGGATAGAATCTCTCTCTCTTGCTCTCTCTTTTGCTTCCCATCTCCCTTTCCCTGTCTCTTTCCATTACTGATTTTGAAGTGGCAAGCTGCCATGTGTTTTATAGCAATAAGAAAATAAATTATTCCAACAAATTGAGAAAGCTCAGAGGTGGATTTTTCACCAGTTAAGCCTCTGAAAAAGAAGGCAGTCTGGCTCATGCTTCAATTGCAGCCTTGTAAGCCCTCAAGGAGATAACAGTTAAGTCTTGCCTGGACTCCTGAGTTACAGAAACTATGAAATAATAAATGTGTGTTTTAAACTACTACATTTATGATAATTTACATAATCATTTATGATAATTTACTAAATTATGAATACACCTATAAATGCTACTTTTTTGTTGTTATTTTTCTGTTTCACATACTAACATCATTGTACATTCATTTATCTAGGCTTAAAACATGTCATAATATTTTTTTAATTTTCCATCATTACCAACAATACACAGCCATTCAATAAACCCTATATGATACATCTTAGTGATATTACACCTCTGACCATCCAATCAAGCAATAGAATATTTCCACAACCCAGAAGTTTTCCTTATGCATATGTCTATTCACTTATTCTCATTCCCAATCCTAGAAAAACAATCCTATTATTTCAATCATCATAGATTAGCTTTACTTTTAGAACTTAAAAAAAATGGAAGTCTGTATTAAGTACTTTTTGTGTCTGACTTTTTTCACTTAGTATATTTTTGAGATTCACCTGTATGTGTATATGCAGATCATTTTCTTTACTCATTTGCTCATTGATAGATTTTGTGTGATTTATAGTTTTAGACTAATATAGATAAAGCTTCCTTAAACATTAATGTATTTATCTTTTTGTTGACTTGTGTTTTCATTTTCTTGGCACTAAATCTGGGAGTAAAGTAGACAAATCATTGGCAAAGTGTATGGTTAACATTATTAAAAACTGATAGAGTAGGGCACCACCTGGATGGCTGAGTCAGTTAAGTGACAGACTCAATTTCAGCTCAGACCATGATCTCAGGGTCATGAGATTGAGCCCTTCAATGGGCTCCACAGGGAGCGTGCTTGGGATTGTCTCTCTCCCTCTTCCTCTGCCCCTCTCCCCACTTGTGCTTGCTCTCTCTCTCTCTCTTTCAAGATAAATAAAATCTTCAAACAAACCTGACAAATTGTTTTCCAAAAATGATGCATTATTTTACACAACAACCAGAAATAAATAAAAGTTCCAGTTACAACCAATCATGTCATAAATTGGTATTGTTTAATTATAGCTACTCTAGTAGAGTATACTTTCTTATTACATATAGATTTTATTTTGCTACTCATATATAAAATTTCAATAAATCTGCATTACATATCATTCCTTTCTAGTAATCAAATACATTCACTCATAGTCTAACCACACCTTCTACACTTGATTTCAATATTCTATTTTAAATCTATTTCCTTCTAATATAATTGTTTAATTTTTCATCTTTCTATCAAGTTTATATGAATTATTAAACTGCAAGTTCATGTCTCCTGAGAATTTTCCTTTGTTAAACAGTTAAAGTAAAAATAAATAATTCTGTTTATCATAGTCTTAAAGTAGTGATTTTAGATGTATCATTCCAAGATCAGCAGAGTAAGTATAATTTGGGACCATGTTAGAAATTCAAATGATCTGGGCCCTACTAAATGAGCAACTCTGCAGGTAGGGCCAATCAACTTAGGTTTTAACAATTCCTCCAGGTAATTCTGATGCCAGCTAAAGTTTGAGAGCCTTGTTCCTTTTTTATAAAATTGCTTTTTGATATTTTGTGTGGCAGCTTATGACTCTGTCTTATTTAGTAGAGTATGAGATCAGTGAAGCTAAGAACTACAAGTTACTCATTTTTGTACCTCTGGTAACATGAAGGACCAAGCATTATACAACATAGAAAATCGATGATTGCTTGCTGAATTAAATCATGTTGAGAAGTTAAACAAATATATGTTTTTTTCTGTATCAACTAAATACTGAATAATGATGTTTGTTTTAAAATACATGCCCCTTGCTTCAATTTTACTCTTAGTCCCTCAAAATAGACAAAATCAGGAATTTCAAAAGATATCTGTTGACTTATAGTATTTAACTGAGCCATTTTAAATACAAAGAAAATAGAAATTATCTTTTCTCCATTACTCATTATGTCTGATTCTCTTGAAAGGGAAGACATCTAATTCAGAGACAGGAGGGATTATTAAGAAATAATTTACTTTCTTTCTGAAAAAATAAATTTATATGTTTTTCTTTTGGAGGCAAGTTATTGTTTTTCTCCTTGGAATTAATTCTTATGGTTAATCAGGATTTTGCTCTAGTTATACTCATCCTCCTCAATGTTTAGTTGGTTGGTCTGCATAAGGAATCTTAATTTATCTTATTATTTACATAGGAGGAATAATTGGTATATCTTAATAACTGAATGCTCAAGTGTATACTTTTTAACAACTCTCCTTTTTTCCCACTGCTTTTTGAAGACCATCTTTAAAGGAGGATGATCTTGTCATATTTCTAAATTATTATAGTCAGAACTCATTATACAAAATGTCAGAAATACAAAATGTCAGAAATAGAATGACCAGAGGTTTTCTATTTTTCAGGTATAAGTGTAAACAATTGGTAGCCAAAACAGATTTTAAATTATTTTTTTATCTCACCCTATTTTAGTTCAGGGCTTCTAGTGCTACATTCATAAACATGCAATTCCTTTTATTTCTATTTTTAAAAATATTTATGTACTTATTTGTTTGTTTGTTTATTTACTTGCATTCAGTTCCTCTCAGGTGTAAGTTCCCACATGGACTCATACAATGTAAATGTATTGACTCTTTCTATAAATTCTTCCAAATAAGTTTTATTTTTCGAAATAAAAATTAGAAACGTGTTTAGTAACAGTTTCTGTGTACAAGTGTAACACAAAAATCGAATTTACTCCTAAGGAATTGTTTAATCATTGGCGATATCATACGTGACTCATTTTTTTTTTTCAAGTTCTTACTTTGGGCAAAAAAAAAAAAAAAGAAAAAAGAAAAGAAAAAAGAAAAATCTGAGCCTAAACTGCATCTCGCTAGAGGTTGAAATATATCATCCATGGGTAATGATGATACAACTGAAAGGCACTAAAATGTGGTCTACATCAGAAACAGAGGTCTTCAAGATCATCAGAGACTTGATATATACCCAGATAATTTTGTTACAAAATTTTGATAATGAAATCCTTTATTTAACAACAATAAAATACTTGGACCCAAATCAATCAATCAGTCAACAGAGTGTTTGCATTGCACTTGGTGCTACCGCAGAGTACTTTTAATACATCAGAATTACTATGATGGGCTAATTTTTTAAACTTTAACATTGTCTATATTCCACTATAGATATATCTTTTCTCTCCATATATAGATACAGATATAAGTATATAGATAGGTAGATAGATAGACTCTTACTTAGTCCTAATGTTAATAAGCTAAAAGTTAAATAAATCTGAAATAAATTTCTTTGTAACGAGTACCCACCAAATATGATAGTGTTTTAATAATAGGTTCATAAATCATTCATTTAATAGTTTGTAAATCAATCAAAATATTTGATCATTTTATTTTTTTAAGATTTTATTTACTCATTCATGAGAGACACAAAGAGAGAGGCAGAGATAGGAGAAGCAGGCTCCATGCAAGGAGCTCAATACAGGACTTGATCCCAGGACTCAGGGATCATGCCCTGAGTCGAAGGCAAATGCCCAACCACTTAGCCACCCAGGCGTCCCATTATTTTATTTTTAAAGGACTACTCCATAGCCACCTATTATGGGTGCTCCAGGTGGCTCTAGGGAAACTTTATTTGTTGTCCTAGACCTCAATATTTATACCTTGATTTGGAGTTTCTAACTAACAGAAACAAAGTGATAACAGTGAATATATTTTCAATTGCTTAAGATAATTAAATTGTAACTGAAAATATGATGATAATAGATGTAGATTAGTTTTTGGTCCTCAGTAAAACCTTAAACATATTTTAAGTATTTTAATAAAATATAGTACTTTGATTACTCTGTAATCAATTTAATGTTAAATATACAAGCTTCTATGTTTTAGAAAGAACTTCAAAGCTTTAATTTTTTAAAAAAGAATACTGTTTAAGCTTCTGTTTCAAGCTACCTCTTGGACAATAAAGCATGTAACAAGGTGGGCCAGTCTTTTGCATGCCCCCAGTTAATATAGTCTAGAACTATGTTTAGGACATTTACAGTGATAATTTTAGACACATAATGTCCTACCAACATTGACTTGATCAAAGCCAGTAAGAGAAGCAATAGCTCTCAAGCTTGTAAGCTTCACATAAATTAGTTACCAAGTAAGTAAATTTATGCAGACATAAATAAAAATCACTCTCCTTGGTTCACACCCTTGGCTTTACCCAGGTTTGTATGCAAGTCTTGCACTTTGGTTCTCTTCAATATCAGATCATTCAAATGTGGTGAGCCAGATTCTTTTTAATTTTATTTTACTGAAGAAAGTTACTGTTTGGCATTGCTTCCTCTTTTTACTATCCACAAACCCTTGATTGGTACTGTTGTTTTTATTTTTTGTGGTTGTCATTTGTTTTAAACAGGAGCCCCTTAAATAGAGAAACATAATTATTTCAAAAACCTATTTTAGTCCAAATTTTTCATATTACATATCATTCTGTCTAATATGCAATTACCAAATATTCAATGAGCTGTCAGCATCCTAGGAAAGATAGATGTCTGAACCTTTGCCACAAAGTGGATACAATTTTTAAAAGGCATTTTTTTTTTTTTTTTTTTTTTTAGAGAGAGAGAGAGAGAGAGCAATGAGAAGGAGCAGAGAGAGAATCCTAAGCAGGCTCCACACCCACATTGAAGCCCAATGCTCCATCTTACAGCCCTGAGTTCACGGCCTGAGCCAAAATCAAGAATTGGACACTAAATAGACTGAGTCACCCAGGTACCCCTAAAAAAGGGACTACTCAAACCCACATATTTACATAGAGAAATCAACATTTTCTTCTAAGGAAAGTATTTTTAGATAACCAAACTGTGTAAGTTTGTGTGCATGTCAGTATGTGTTATAGTTGCCAATACTGGGTTTGTAAAACAGTTATTGATGTTGTGATTTGAAAAAATAACTTTCATCCTATTCTAAAATATATTACCCTCTACATCTCAAGGAATTTGCCTGTATTGATTGGATAATTAGGTATGTTATTTGTGAATGTGAGTTTTTAAAAAATACTTTGTTCAGTATATTATAAATATCTAGAGTTATGAAACATTTAAAATATAGAACATTTTAAGAAAGTATTGTAAAATACTTGTAGAATATATGTGTTATTCTTACATGTGTAACTTGTGTTCATTCTTTAAATACGTGTTTTTTGAGCAGGCATTTTTATTAGCTTGTCATGTACTTTAAATTTGGCTACTTAGGCTCGGTAAGAGATACAGATAGTGATTCATGAATGTACTTTCAATTATGATCATCATAACTATTTCAAAGAAAAGAAAATAGTAGGGAGTGATAAACAGTGGATGGAATGTGTGTTTGTTTATTCCGAATTTGATGCTAAGATGTGGACACCAGGAAGTAGTTGTAGAGAGACCTGAGTTCATACAAATTTAGTCAGGGCACAGCTGGATGTGTTCAAGAAATTTAATATGGATTGCATTGTAAGGAATACAGAGACAGGTAGTGGTGCAAAATGAGGCTGAACAGAGCCACAGAAGCAATGGCAAAAAAATAGATTTTCTTTTAAGTGTAGTGGAAGCACTTTGGGTGGCTTAAGGAATGGGATAATACTATTTGATTTGTACTTTAAAACAACTTAGTAGGTCCATATGAATATATTCAGCTTGATCAAACTTCCTGTTCCTCCTGCTAGTACCTCATTCTCAATATCCATTCTCACATATGTTCCACAGCTGTATGTGTAAATTGGAAAAATCATGCAGTTATTTTGAATTTTGTACTCCTCTTCAAGGGATAATCTTTGTAGTTGACTTTCTAGGACCTGCTTGGACATGAGTCTAGTTCTATGTAGGTCTAGAAGCAAAGAAGGGCAGTGAAGGTAGGTCCTGAAGAAATCTGCATGTCTTGCCAGGCAGCTAGCTACCTCAGGGGAGTCTATTACAGGTTCTTCAGGCAAAAGAGGCTTAACAAATTCAGACAAGGGTGAAAGAACTACTTCTACTGGCAAAGGAGACTCAGCAGGATTTAGAGGTTTGATGTCCCCAGATTCATCAGAATCTGTCTATGTCCCTATTCTGGCTTACAGGATCTCATTTCTTCCTAATCAATGCCCTCATTTTAACAGAAGATACCCCATATGGTTGGAGATTTAAATTAGATTTTAATTCAGTTATTGGTATGATGAAACTTTAGATTTGGTTTTCAGAAACCTCAGCTCTGTGGCTCCAGGAGATAAAATTTTCTTTCAGAATAAAAATTTTCAGGTCATATTTGCTGAGCTTGAATTGAGAATTTAAAAGCCCTGAATTCATTATTTTCTGTTCCAACTTATTCCAGCCCAATTATAAGCAACCAGCCAATCTTATTATGCTAGTTAGTTTGCTCAAATTGTTCGAAGCTATCAAACACATGGTCAACCAGAACCTTATTTTTATAAGCATTTGATTAAGATTATTCAATGATGATAACAAAACAAAACATACACACATCCTTGTTTAAATGTGTGGTGCTGAGTCAAATGAATAACAATATTGGGAAAAGAAAGAAGAAAGAAGAAAAATTGAAATGGAAGGTTGATTACTACCTTCTATCATATGCATAAACAAGTTTCAGTAAGACTATTGCCCTGAATATGAAAAGCAAAAACAATAAAGCTACTAGAAGATAGCATAGCTGAATATCTCAATGACTTTGAGGGATGCAAACGTTTCTTAAATATGACATAAAAAGCACTACCCATAGAGGAAAGATTGATAAATCAGAAAGATTGATAAATCAGACATTAAGAAAAAGAGGGACAAAATAAATATCTAAATGACTAACAAATCTATAGTTTCCAACCTCGTTAGTCAAAAAGACATTGTAAATGAAAACCAAAGTGTGAGAGTTGTGCACACCAATCAGAATAGCTAAAACTAAGGGAAACATTTAAAAGCTAAAACAAAAGAAAACTAACAATACCAAGTGTTATCAAGAATGTGAAGCAAATGGAATTTTCATATACTGTTCCTAAAACTGTGGATTAGTATAATTTCTATAAAAAAGTCTTTCATATATTATACTAAATATATACTTATTTTATGAGCAAGCAATTCCACTCTGAGAATATATCTAACAAATAATCAGGCATGTGTTCTAAAAGGCAGGCATATGATTTTTTTTAAGATTTATTCATTTATTTGAAAGAGAGAGGGTGTGCAAATTGAGGGAGAGGCAAAGGGAAGGAGAGAATCCCAAACAGACTCCCCTGCTGAGCAGGGAGACTGATATGGGGCTTGATCCCAGGACCCTGAGATCAAGACCTGAGCCAAAATCAAGAATTGGATACTTAACTGACTGAGCCACCCAGTCACCCCACGAATGTTCTTGAAGTATCCTCAGAATACTCCCAAAATACAACTCACATGTCGATGTGTAGAATGGATAAACAAATTGGGATATATTTATATAACAAAATGTTGTAATACAATGAAAATCAATTATACACAACAAGGATATGCCCCATAACATAATGTTAACCAAAGAATCCAAGTGTAGAAAGGTACAGTTGTATGATTCCTTTTGTATATAATTCAAAACGGGCATTAGAAGTCATGATAGTGATTACCTTGGGAGAAGAGGGAAATAGTAGTAATCAGAATGGGCATGAAAGGAGATGTTAGAGATACTGTCATATTATTAACCTAGGCAATATTTACATAGGTATGCTTACTTTTTGGTAATTTAAAGAGCTGTATACATATGTCTTTCATCTTTTCTGGATGTGTGTTGTACTTCAATATAAAAAATTAAATGAAAATACTCATCCTACCTATGGAAAAGAATTAGGCCTTTAACACTTTAAAAGTTCAATGAAGACAGTCAACATTTACATTTGTATGTATTTATCCAAATGTAAAAAGAGAAGATTTTGAAGAATGCTTCATTAAAATGGTATTTTTAAAGAATATTTATTTGTTTTATAAATAGAGAGGGAGTGAGAATGGGGGTGGGAGGAGCAGAAGGAGAAAGAGAAACACAAGCAGACTCTGTGCTTAGGGCAGAGCTCAACACCTGCAGATCTCATGACCCTGACATCAGCTGAAACCAAGAGTCCCACACTAAACCGACTACTCCACCCAGGTGACCCTAAAATGTTATTTTTAATAAAGAATATTCACCAATGATATTTTGCCTATCTCTATTGCTGCATTATAACATAGATACCATTGCCTTCTTTACCACCAGAAATAGTGATGAACATCTTTAAAATCCAATCAGATTTGAGAATGAATTCCAAAAACTTTGGACTCAGTTCAGAAAACTCACCCTTAAGATTCTTTTCTCCAGAACCACTTTCAGTATCAAAATACATATCATTCAGAGTTCTCCAGAAAGAGAACCAGTAGTACGTGTGTGCATACATATAATACAGATATACTTAATTATATGCATTTTATGCTCTATGCATGTAATGTATATTTTAACATGTATCATATACATTAAGAACTATCTTCATAGGAACGCTTGGGTGGCTCAACAGTTGAGCATCTGCCTTCAACTCCAGGTGTGATCCGGGATCCAGTATTAAGTCCTGTATCATGCTCCATGTGGGGAGCCTGCTTCTCACTCTGCCTGTGTCTCTGCCTCTCTCTCTCTCTGTGTCTCTCATGAATAAATAAATAAATCTTTAAAAAGAAAAAAGGAAATCTCTTCATGGACGACCTGCTCGAGCTGGTGGACGAGGGGAGGAGCCAGACAGCGGGGCTCGGCAGCTGAAGCTGCGCTGAGTCAGCTGGAGCAGACGCAGAAGCTAGGCCCCATGCCCGTGTCAGATTCGGAGAGTAAGAAGCCCCAGGAGCCCAAGTAGGCTGACCCGACCCAGGCGGCAGGCCGGGCTGGTCGAACACACACAAGACAAGGGTAAGAAGTGACCGCGCCTTGGCAACCACCCATGCCTTGGGTCCGTTCACACTGTCCTGTAACCATTTTCTAAGTGATTGGGTTTTGTTTTTGTTTTTGTTCTTTTTAATTCTCAATTGGAAACACATGTAAGAAAGAATAAAAAAATATTTGGGGAGGAGGAAAAATTATATATATGCAGACACAAATATATGTTTGTGTGTTTATATATGAATGCCTGCTTATTCTTTCATTTTTGATAAAATATATATTGAGACATTTTGTTATAGACACTGTACACGAGGCACAGAGAAAAAGTTAGGCAAGGACTCTGTCCTGTAAGTGTTTGCTTACGAGTTGAAAAAAGTCACCATGCAGATGATTACATAAAGTATATCAGTTTATATGATAGAGGGACAGTATGTTATAAAAACTCAGAGGAGAGTCATATAAAACAGACCAAAAATGTCAGAATAGTGAGATATAATAGACTGATCTCTGCTTTTCCTAGACCACTACATCCTACTTTTACCTAAGGGCATCCTTATCCTGGCTGTTCTATCATCTTGGAAACTGCTCCCCCTAAATAACTGTATAGTTCACACTCTTAGTTCATGCACGTCTCCGCTCAGATACACATTTCATCGGAATGGTTTCCCCGGCCACTCTATATAACCATGATGTTTTATTCACCTTACCCTAATTTATTTTCTTCCATAACATCTGATGTCACTTGCTTCCTCCTGTGCTTTGGAGACCCAGTAGTGCATGAACTCCATCTGTATTATTCACTGATGTACTTATTCTTAGTATCTACAATAAATCTTGACACCATGTTGGCACTCGAAGTGGTTTTGTTGAACAGATGAGTAAATATATGTATAATTTAGAATTTGAAATATGAAAATAAATTAGCCTGAGGTGGAGAAATGGGAAAGTGAATTTTAGGCAGGCAACAACCTTCAGGTGATAGCCTATAGACTGGTGATGACAGTTTACACTCAGCAAAATGTGGTAAGGTGGAAATTGTGCACATAGCAATGTTTATGATATAGAGTTACATACTTTTAAATTAGTTGAATACGGAAGTTGAATATTGACCAATAATAAAGTTTAAGTTTCTTGTTTGGAAAACTTGATGTTATACGCAGAAGAAACAGGGCCAGTTGTGCGAATTCTGAGTAATGATTGGAGTATTGGATATTTTGAATTTGAGGTGCCTGGGGAGTATCTCATTGGACATGCCCAGTTAGGAATTTACTTTATGAATCTGAATATTGGACAAGATCTAGGCACCGGAGATAGACACCTGAAAGCCTGTAAGTGATAACTGATGCCATAGAAATAAATCAGAGAGAACACAATGAAATAAAGTGGACCTAAGGTGCTAGAGATGAGAAGGGAAAATAGGTTCTATAGCATAAGTGAAGATTCAAGTTAAACAGAGTGAAGAATAACACATTGTTCATGGGAAACGAAGATGTTTTTATCTGATGGCTTCTATTTTTTTGTGTGTCAATGCTATTCTATATAGTTATATGACATGCACTAGTCCCACTCATCAAACTTTCCTTTTTGTCATAATACATTTGTATACAGCCCATAGACGCTTAATTATTGAAAGCTATGTGACTAAAGACAAGCATATTTTCATCTGGATTTGGCTTCACTCAGAACCAGATCCAGAGCAAAGATAATGAGTGAAAATAGTTTATGTGGGAGGTGCAGGGAACATCAGTATGGCAGTGGAGCAGTTATTAAGGAGAGGAACTACAGTTAACAATAGGCACATTATCCATCCTGTTATATCATGAGTATCTGTAACTTAATTTCAAGGGGGAAATTCCGGAAAATTGTATAAAACACATGCCTCAAAATTATCTTAAGAGAATTTGTGTGTGTACATAAAACCTCCTATCAGATATTAATTGAGAAAGTCTCTTGAAGTTGTTAATTTCTTATAACTGCTACCAGTCTGCAATGCCTGTGGGCAGAGGCCTTAAGGCTTTGGAGAATGCTTCTAGGCAAAGAGATCTTGATGTTGGCAGGCATAATCAAGTGACAAGGCCTGAAGTATTTGGGTGGGGTGCTGAAGGGCTAAAGAATGTTTCAAACTGTTCCAGTATTTTTTATTCATAAGTAAAACCATTCTGTTAGCCTTTCACAAATATTTTTGCATATAATTGATTTAATTCTTTCAAAATCAAACTTAGATCTAGTGTTTATTAAAGACCAATTTAATGTTTTCTTACTGTTTTCAAGCAACCAAGAGTAGCTACATATTATATAACTAAATGCTCTTCATAATGCATATTACCCTTAAAATACAATAGTAGTAAAATGATTTAAGTACCAAATCTTAGATTAATTATTCTAAAGAATAATCATTTTATAGCAATAACCATACTGAGCCACTTTTCTCTGAGTTGATGTATATATAACTTCCCTTATACTTGAAATTATTTTGATGGTTTTAAAATAACCAAAATGAAATGGAACTTAATATAAAATTGTCTCCCAATAGCTACTTTATTGAAAGCATGCTCCATTAGCCTATTTTTCTATCCTTTTCATATTACCATGGATTAGACTAATTGCAATATAGTTATCAAATGCATTTTTAATGAATTAGATAAAAAAGATCCCATACTGTGTCTAGATATTTTTAAAATTTGGATTATGCTACTCTATAGGCTTATTGGTTCTTTTTTAGCATAAATTTTTATTATTTTTCATCACGTTTAGTTTGTGTTTCTCATAAAAGCTATCTTGCCATGTGTTTTTATTATATAATATTTGATAAGCCTCATATATTGAAATATAATAGATAATGGGTAAAATATGATATTAATCTTTAAAACATCAATATCATTATAACCAGTTTTTCATTTGCAATCTATATGGAACTAATCACTTTATATCTTATGCTCTTTAAAGTTTAATTTTTAGGAAGTATGCATTTGAACATAGCTTTGAAAAAGATTCATTTCCTAAAATATGGAGTTATTTCATGTTTATTATGTACCTAATATATATAATAAGATAGAGATCTTTAAAAAATAATAAATGAAATTTTAAGCTTATTTAGGTACTAAATGAGTATTGATTGTCTTTAAATTGTCTTTAGAGCTGTATGAATTTAGAGCTATGTGACTTTAGAATAATATTCTAAATTTATAAATTTCTCTATATAGCATCAAAACTTTGCTAAGAGGTCATTATTTTAAAAAAAGTTTTATTGTAATATAGTTGATATACCAAAGACTATGTATTTAATGTATACATTTTAATGAGCTTGGGCACATGCATGCATCCTTGATACAATCATTGTAATAAGGGTTATAAATATATCCATTACTGCCCAATGTTTTCTTATACTCCTTGTGTGTGTGTGTGTGTGTGTGTGTGTGTGTATGTGTACTAAAAACACTGTGAGATCTACCCTTTTAACAAAATGTTTAAGTGCACAATGCAATATTGTTAGCTGTATACAGGTGCTAGGTTTCTCAGCAGATTTTCAGAACTTATCCATTTACATAACTGGAACTTTTAAAAAAAAATTAAAGATTTTATTTATTTATTCATGAGAGACACACAGAGAGAGAGGGAGAAAGAGAGGCAGAGACATAGGCAGAGAGAAAAGCAGGCTCCATGCAGGAAGCCCGATGTGGGACTTGATCCCGGGACTTTAGGATCATGCCTTGGGCCAAAGGCAGATGCTCTACCACTGAGCCACCCAGGCATCCCTGAAACTTTATTTTTTTTTTAAAGATTTCATTTATTTATTTAGAGAGCACATGTAAGTGGGGGAGGAGCAGAAGAAAATGAAGAAAGAATGTCAAGCTGACTCCAGCACTGAGCACAGAGCCGAAGGGGCTTGACTTCACAATACTGAGATCTTAACTTCAGCCAAAAGCAAGAGTCAGATGCTTAGCCGACTGAGCCACACAGGTGCCCCATATCCATATCCAAAAGCAACTCCATTTCCCTCTAACCCCAGCCCCTGGCAACCACTATTCTACTTTCTGCTTCTATGAATCTGACTACCTTAGGTATAAGTCATTTAAGTGGAATCATGCAGGTTTTGCCCTTCCTTCTTCTACTGGCTCATTTCATTTAGCATAAGGTCTTCTGGATTCATCTGTGTTGCCCAAAATGGCAGGATTCCTCTTTTTCAAGACTGAATACTATTTCATTGTACATATATAATACATCTTCTTTTTTATTAAAGATTTTATTTATTTATTCATGAGAGACACACACAGAGAGAGAGAGGCAGAGACATAGGCAGAGGGAGAAGCAGGCTCCATGCAGGGAGCCTGATGTGGGACTCGATATCAGGACTCTGGGATGATGCCCTGAGCCAAAGGAAGACGCTAAACTGCTAAGCCACCCAGGCATCCCTATACCATGTTTTCTTTATCCATTTATTTATCAATGGATATTAAGGTTGTTTCCTAATTTTGGTATTGTGAATAATGCTGCAGTTAACATGGGTGCAGGTATCTCTTCAGAATCCTGATTTTATTTCCTTTAGATTATTCTCAGGAGTGGATTTGCTGGGTCATATGGTAGTTTTATTTTAATTGTTTGAGGAACCCCATGCTGTTTTCCATAGCAGCTGCACCATTTTACATTCCTGCCAATAGTGTATAAGAGTTCTAGTTTCTCCACATTGCTGCCAACAATTTGTTATATTTAGTCTTTTTGCTGATAGTGTCCTTGACAGATGTGAGGTGATGTCTCATTGTGGTTTTTTGATTTACATTTCCCTGATGATTAGTGATATATATATATATATATATTTAATAATAAATTTATTTGTATTGGTGTTCAATTTGCCAACATACAGAATAACACCCAGCGCTCATCCCGTCAAGTGCCCCCCTCAGTGCCCATCACCCATCAAGTACCCCCCTCAGCACCCCCACCCCTCGCCCTCCTCCCCTTCCACCACCCCTAGTTCATTTCCCAGAGTTAGGAGTCTTCATGTTCTGTCTCCCTTTCTGATATTTCCTACCCATTTCTTCTCCCTTCCCTTCTATTCCCTTTCACTATTATATATATTCCCCAAATGAATGAGAACATATAATGTTTGTCCTTCTCTGATTGACTTATTTCACTCAGCATAATACCCTCCAGTTCCATCCACGTTGAAGCAAATGGTGGGTATTTGTCATTTCTAATGGCTGAGTAATATTCCATTGTATACATAAACCACATCTTCTTTATCCATTCATCTTTCGTTGGACACCGAGGCTCCTTCCACAGTTTGCCTATTGTGGACATTGCTGCTAGAAACATCGGGGTGCAGGTGTCCCGGCGTTTCATTGCATCTGTATGTTTGAGGTAAATCCCCAACAGTGCAATGGCTGGGTCATAGGGCAGGATCTATTTTTAACTCTTTGAGGAACCTCCACACAGTTTTCCAGAGTGGCTGCACCATTTCACATTCCCACCAACAGTGTAAGAAGGTTCCCTTTTCTCCGCATCCTCTCCAACATTTGTGGTTTCCTGCCTTGATAATTTTCCCCATTCTCACTGGTGTGAGGTGGTATCTCATTGTGGTTTTGATTTGTATTTCCCTGATGGCAAGTGATGCGGAACATTTCCTCATGTGTGTGTTGGCCATGTCTATGTCTTCCTCTGTGAGATTTCTGTTCATGTCTGTTGCCCATTTCATGATTGGATTGTTTGTTTCTTTGGTGTTGAGCACCGTTTCATATAACTGTTGGCCATTTGGCCACTTGTTTGATTTTTAGGTGAAATATCTGTTTAGATCTTTGCCTAATTTTCAGTTAGGCCTTTATTTTGTTCATTTGTTTATTTAATATTGAGTTGTCTAAGTTACTTATAAATTTTGAATAGTAACACCCTGTCAGATGTATGGCTTGTAAATATTGTTTCCTATCCCATTAGATTGTTTTCCATTTCTTTCTATTGATCATTACCTTTGTGGTGCAGAAGATTTTTAGTTTTATATAGCTTTGCTTGTCTAATTTTGTTTTTGTTACCTATGCTTTTGTCAGGAATGGGAAAGTGTCTGCATTGTGAATGTAGGTCCTTGGTCTTTCGACCTCCTTATTGTTCTTTGGATTCCCCTTGGGTAATATGGACATTATAACAACGTTACATCTGCCAATCCATAAATATAAGATGACTTTCCATTTATTGTGTCTTTTTTTTTCATCAGTACTTTGCAGTTTTAAATTTACAGGATTTTCATCTCCTTTTTTACTCTTTGGTTAAACTTACTTCTGAGTAGTTTATTCTTTAGGTGTTTTTGTGTTTTTTCTGTATGGTTTTTTGTTTTTTGTTTGTTTGTTTTCTACTGACCTCAAGCACTTTATTAGTTAGCCTTTATTAGAGGTGTCTTGGTTTGTGAATGAGGGAGCTGGAATGGACAAGAAGTGCCCATATCAGGGGAATTTCCTGGACATCAGGTGTTCCTCCATTCAGATTTCAAGGAAACACCATAATGGATGAAATTCACAGAGGGTAGCTCTGTGACAGTCAAGCATCAGGGATGGTAGGGATGCCCTAGGCAGACCTGGGCCCCTAGGACAGCAGGGCATCAATGTCAGGCTCAAAGGCAATTATTGGAAAGCAGTGGATATACCTACACATGAGCAAACCATCTGGGCCCTCTAGAAACTTCCTCAAGTTCCAGGTGATATAGTTGCATCAGGTGATGAACTTGGGAATGGTCATGAGTGCAGTGGCATCATCACTGGAGGCAGGCAGAGTCTCCTGCAGGAAGGCAAAGAGGGAGTAGGCCCTCACACCATTCACCTCACAGTTCTCAAAGGCTTCACTGGTGATTTCTACCAAACACTTAAAGAAATAATAACAATACTTCTCAAACTATGTCAAAAATTGAAGATGACGACTACTCCCACACTAATTTTATGATGCCAGCATTCCCTTGAAACCAAAGCTAGACAAAGAAAGACAGTACAAGAAAAGAAAACCATAGGCCAATACCACTAATGAACAGAGATGCAAAAATCCTTTAATAAAATATTTGCAAATCGTATTCAACAGTATATGAGAAAGGTTTATACCATGACCAAGTGGGCCTTACTCCTGGGAAGGAAGTATGGTTTGATATATGCAAATAAATTAATACAATACACTACATGAACAGAATAAAAATCACAGGATCGGATGCTGAAAAGCACATTTGAGAAAATTCAACATCCTTTCATGATAAAAAATTGTCAGCAAATTATATGAAGAGCTTTACCTCTGCATAATAAATAAAAATTAACCTCTACATATGACAAGCCCACAGCTAACAGCATATTCTGCCATAAAAAAACTGAAATCTGGGCAGCCTGGATGGCTCAGCGGTTTAGCGCCACCTTCAGCCCAGGGCATGATCCTGGAATCCTGAGATTCAGTCCTGCATCAGGCTCCCTGCTTGGAGCCTGCTTCTTCCTCTGCCTGTGTCTCTGCCTCTCTCTCTCTTTGTGTCTCTCAGGAATAAATAAATAAATAAAATCTTAAAAAAAAAAACGAAATTCTTTCCTCTGAGATCCAGAGCTACTCATGGATACACACTCTTACCACTTCTATTCAGCACAGTAATATATGTCCTAGCTAAAATAGTAGGCAAGAAAAAAAAAATGCATAGAAATTGGAAAGGAAGAACTAACCTTATCTCTGTTTACATATGACATGATTTTATATGTAGAAAACCCCAAAGATACCACAAAACAACTATTAGTATTAAAAAATGAATTCAATAAAGTTGCAGGATACCAAAACCAACAAACAAAAATCTGTGGTCTTTCTATAACAATGGAGCATCTGAAAAGAAAATCATGAAAATTTCAAAATATGATCACATTAATACTGAGAAATCAAACAGCTATTAAACTAAATTGTTTTTAAATGTACTTAAGAATATATTTATTAATATTTGTTAATGTTGTGCTAGGCAATTTTTACTGTGCTTTCATGATATTATAGCAGAATGCTACTGCTTTCAGGCCACAAAATCATGAACAAGGAATGAATCATAAAACTGAGTGAATCACATAAATTATCTTATATAATTAGACATACTTCTTGCTGTTAGGTTTTATTTTTTCCTGTTCAATCTGTATTCTTAGTCTATGGTTCCCTTGTAGATTTCTTAACATGATGTCAGTCACCTGGCAATGCCTTGTGATTTATATCTCATTGGATTTATTTTTTTAATAATAAATTTATTTTTTATTGGTGTTCAATTTGCCAACATACAAAATAACACCCAGTGCTCATCCTGTCAAGTCCCCCCCTCAGTGCCCATCACCCATTCACGCCCACCTCCCACCCCCCTTCCCTTCCACCACCCTTGGTTCGTTTCCCAGAGTTAAGAGTCTTCATGTTCTGTCTCCCTTTCTGATATTTCCTACCCATTTCTTCTCCCTTCTCTTCTATTCCCTTTCACTATTATATATATTCCCCAAATGAATGAGAACATATAATGTTTGTCCTTCTCTGATTGACTTATTTCACTCAGCATAATACACTCAAGTTCCATCCACGTTGAAGCAAATGGTGGGTATTTGTCGTTTCTAATGGCTGATAATATTCCATTGTATACATAAACCACATCTTCTTTTTTTGTTTGTTTTTTTTATTATTTTTTTTAATTTATTTTTTATTGGTGTTCAATTTACTAACATACAGAATAACACCCAGTGCCCGTCACCCATTCACTCCCACCCCCCGCCCTCCTCCCCTTCTACCACCCCTAGTTCGTTTCCCAGAGTTAGCAGTCTTTACGTTCTGTCTCCCTTTCTGATATTTCCCACACATTTCTTCTCCCTTCCCTTATATTCCCTTTCACTATTATTTATATTCCCCAAATGAATGAGAACATATAATGTTTGTCCTTCTCCGATTGACTTACTTCACTCAGCATAATACCCTCCAGTTCCATCCACGTTGAAGCAAATGGTGGGTATTTGTCATTTCTAATAGCTGAGTAATATTCCATTGTATACATAAACCACATCTTCTTTATCCATTCATCTTTCGTTGGACACCGAGGCTCCTTCCACAGTTTGGCTATCGTGGCCATTGCTGCTATAAACATCGGGGTGCAGGTGTCCCGGCGTTTCATTGCATTTGTATCTTTGGGGTAAATCCCCAACAGTGCAATTGCTGGGTCATAGGGCAGGTCTATTTTTAACTGTTTGAGGAACCTCCACACAGTTTTCCAGAGTGGCTGCACCAGTTCACATTCCCACCAACAGTGTAAGAGGGTTCCCCTTTCTCCACTTCCTCTCCAACATTTGTTGTTTCCTGCCTTGTTAATTTGCCCCATTCTCACTGGTGTGAGGTGGTATCTCATTGTAGTTTTGATTTGTATTTCCCTGATGGCAAGTGATGCAGAGCATTTTCTCATATGCATGTTGGCCATGTCTATGTCTTCCTCTGTGAGATTTCTGTTCATGTCTTTTGCCCATTTCATGATTGGATTGTTTGTTTCTTTGGTGTTGAGTTTAATAAGTTCTTTATAGATCTTGGAAACTAGCCCTTTATCTGATATGTCATTTGCAAATATCTTCTCCCATTCTGTAGGTTGTCTTTGAGTTTTGTTGACTGTATCCTTTGCTGTGCAAAGCTTCTTATCTTGATGAAGTCCCAATACTTCATTTTTGCTTTTGTTTCTTTTGCCTTCGTGGATGTATCTTGCAAGAAGTTACTATGGCCGAGTTCAAAAAGGGTGTTGCCTGTGTTCTTCTCTAGGATTTTGATGGAATCTTGTCTCACATTTAGATCTTTCATCTATTTTGAGTTTATCTTTGTGTATGGTGAAAGAGAGTGGTCTAGTTTCATTCTTCTGCATGTGGATGTCCAATTTTCCCAGCACCATTTATTGAAGAGACTGTCTTTCTTCCAATGGATAGTCTTTCCTCCTTTATCGAATATTAGTTGCCCATAAAGTTCAGGGTCCACTTCTGGATTCTCTATTCTGTTCCACTGATCTATGTGTCTGTTTTTGTGCCAGTACCACACTGTCTTGATGACCACAGCTTTGTAGTACAACCTGAAATCTGGCATTGTGATGCCCCCAGATATGGTTTTCTTTTTTAAAATTCCCCTGGCTATTCGGGGTCTTTTCTGATTCCACACAAATCTTAAAATAATTTGTTCTAACTCTCTGAAGAAAGTCCATGGTATTTTGATAGGGATTGCATTAAACGTGTATATTGCCCTGGGTAACATTGACATTTTCACAATATTAATTCTGCCAATCCATGAGCATGGAATATTTTTCCATCTCTTTGTGTCGTCCTCAATTTCTTTCAGAAGTGTTCTATAGTTTTGAGGGTATAGATCCTTTACATCTTTGGTTAGGTTTATTCCTAGGTATCTTATGCTTTTGGGTGCAATTGTAAATGGGATTGACTCCTTAATTTCTCTTTCTTCAGTCTCATTGTTAGTGTATAGAAATGCCACTGACTTCTGGGCATTGACTTTGTATCCTGCCACGCTACCGAATTGCTGTATGAGTTCTAGCAATCTTGGGGTGGAGACTTTTGGGTTTTCTATGTAGAGTATCATGTCATCGGCGAAGAGGGAGAGTTTGACTTCTTCTTTGCCAATTTGAATGCCTTTAATGTCTTTTTGTTGTCTGATTGCTGAGGCTAGGACTTCCAGTACTATGTTGAACAGCAGTGGTGAGAGTGGACATCCTGTCTTGTTCCTGATCTTAGGGGAAAGGCTCCCAGTGCTTCCCCATTGAGAATGATATTTGCTGTGGGCTTTCATAGATGGCTTTTAAGATGTCGAGGAATGTTCCCTCTATCCCTACACTCTGAAGAGTTTTGATCAGGAATGGATGCTGTATTTTGTCAAATGCTTTCTCTGCATCCAATGAGAGGATCATATGGTTCTTTGTTTTTCTCTTGCTGATATGATGAATCACATTGATTGTTTTACGGGTGTTGAACCAGCCTTGTGTCCCAGGGATAAATCCTACTTGGTCATGGTGAATAATTTTCTTAATGTACTGTTGGATCCTATTGGCCAGTATCTGTTGAGAATTTTTGCATCCATGTTCATCAGGGATATTGGTCTGTAATTCTCCTTTTTGGTGGGGTCTTTGTCTGGCTTTGGAATTAAGGTGATGCTGGCTTCATAGAACGAATTTGGAAGTACTCCATCTCTTTCTATCTTTCCAAACAACTTTAGGAGAATAGGTACGGTTTCTTCTTTAAAAGTTTGATAAAATTCCCCTGGGAAGCCATCTGGCCCTGGACTCTTGTGTCTTGGGAGGTTTTTGATGACTGCTTCAATTTCCTCCCTGGTTATTGGCCTGTTCAGATTTTCTATTTCTTCCTGTTCCAGTTTTGGTAGTTTGTGGCTTTCCAGGAATGCGTCCATTTCTTCTAGATTGCCTAATTTATTGGCGTATAGCTGTTCATAATATTTTTTTAAAATCGTTTGTATTTCCTTGGTGTTGGTAGTGATCTCTCCTTTCTCATTAATGATTTTATTAATTTGAGTCTTCTCTCTCTTCTTTTTAATAAGGCTGGCTAATGGTTTATCTATCTTATTAATTCTTTCAAAGAACCAACTCCTGGTTCTGTTGATCTGTTCCACAGTTCTTCTGGTCTCGATTTCGTTGAGTTCTGCTCGAATCTTTATTAACTCCCTTCTTCTTGGGTGTAGGATCTATTTGCTGTTTTTTCTCTAGCTCCTCTATGTGTAAGGTTAGCTTTTGTATTTGAGTTCTTTCCAGTTTTTGAATGGATGCTTGTATTGTGATGTATTTCCCCCTTAGGACTGCTTTTGCTGTATCCCAAAGATTTTGAATTGTTGTATCTTCATTCTCATTAGTTTCCATGAATCTTTTTAATTCTTCCTTAATTTCCTGGTTGACCCTTTTATCTTTTAGCAGGATGGTCCTTAACCTCCACGTGTTTGAGGTCCTTCCAAACTTCTTGATGTGATTTAGTTCCAATTTCAAGGCATTATGGTCCGAGAATATGCAGGGGACAATCCCAATCTTTTGGTATCGGTTCAGACCCGATTTGTGACCCACTATGTGGTCTATTCTGGAGAAAGTTCCATGTGCGCTTGAGAAGAATGTGTATTCAGTTGAGTTTGGATGTAAAGTTCTGTAGATATCTGTGAAATCCATCTGGTCCAGTGTATCATTTAAAGCTCTCGTTTCTTTGGAGATGTTGTGCTTAGAAGACCTATTGAGTATAGAAAGAGCTAGATTGAAGTCACCAAGTATAAGTCTATTATTATCTAAGTATTTCTTCACTTTGGTTAATAATTGATTTATATATTTGGCAGCTCCCACATTCGGAGCATATATATTGAGGATTGTTAAGTCCTCTTGTTGAATAGATCCTTTAAGTATGATATAGTGTCCCTCTTCATCTCTCACTACAGTCTTTGGGGTAAATTTTAGTTTATCTGATATAAGGATGGCTACCCCTGCTTTCTTTTGAGGACCATTCGAATGGTAAATGGTTCTCCAACCTTTTATTTTCAGGCTGTAGGTGTCCTTCTGTCTAAAATGAGTCTCTTGTAGACAGCAAATAGATGGGTCCTGCTTTTTCATCCAGTCTGAAACCCTGCGCCTTTTGATGGGGTCATTAAGCCCGTTCACATTCAGAGTTACTATTGAGAGATATGAGTTTAGTGTCATCATGATATCTATTCAGTCTTTGTTTTTGTGGACTGTTCCACTGAACTTCTTCTTAAAGGGGAATTTTAAGAGGCCCCCTTAAAATTTCTTGCAGAGCTGGTTTGGAGGTCACATATTCTTTTAGTTGCTGCCTGTCTTGGAAGCTCTTTATCTCTCCTTCCATTTTGAATGAGAGCCTTGCTGGATAAAGTATTCTTGGTTGCATGTTCTTCTCATTTAGGACCCTGAATATATCCTGCCAGCCCTTTCTGGCCTGCCAGGTCTCTGTGGAGAGGTCTGCTGTTACCCTAATACTCCTCCCCATAAAAGTCAGGGATTTCTTGTCTCTTGCTGCTTTAAGGATCTTCTCCTTATCTTTGGAATTTGCAAGCTTCACAATTAAATGTCGAGGTGTTGAACGGTTTTTATTGATTTTAGGGGGGGATCTCTCTATTTCCTGGATCTGAATGCCTGTTTCCCTTCCCAGATTAGGAAAGTTTTCAGCTAGAATTTGTTCAAATACATATTCTGGCCCTCTGTCCCTTTCGGCGCCCTCGAACCCCAATTAAACGTAGGTTTTTCTTCTTCAGGCTGTCGTTTATTTCCCTTAATCTATCTTCATGGTCTTTTAATTGTTTGTCTCTTTTTTCCTCATTTTCCGTCTTTGCTATCAACTTGTCTTCTAGGTCACTCACTCGTTCTTCCACCTCGTTAACCCTCGTCGTTAGGACTTCTAGTTTGGATTGCATCTCATTCAATTGATTTTTAATTTCTGCCTGATTAGCTCTAAATTCTGCAGTCATGAAGTCTCTTGAGTCCTTTATACTTTTTTCTAGAGCCACCAGTAGCTGTATAATAGTGCTTCTGAATTGGCTTTCTGACATTGAATTGTAATCCAGATTTTGTAACTCTGTGGGAGAGAGGACTGTTTCTGATTCTTTCTTTTGAGGTGAGGTTTTCCTTCTAGTCATTTTGTTCAGTGCAGAGTGGCCAAAAGCAAGTTGTATTGGGAAAAAGAGAAAAAGAGAGGAGAGAAAGAAGGAAAGAAAAGAGAAAGAGAAAAAAAAGGAAGAAAAAAAACGAAAAAAAAAAAAAAGAAGAAAAAGAGAAAGAAAAAGAAAGGAGAAAAAAAGGGGGTGGGGGAAGGAAACAAATCAAAAAACAAAACAAAACAAAACAAAACAAAACAAAACAAAAGAACCACGGGGGAGTATCTTCTGATTCTGTGTACTTTAAGTCCCTTGGCTTCCTCTGGAAGTTGTCCGTCTAGCTGGTGTTCTGGGGGAGGGGCCTGCTGTGCTGATTTCCAAGTGTGTGCACTTGGGGGAGCTGCTCTGCCCCTGCCTGGTGCAGGGCTCAGTGGGTGTTGTTCACCCCGTGAGGCCTCAGGAGGAACAACCCCAGTGGCGGGGCCAGCTCTGGAGCCCTGGAGTCAGCTCCCGCAGTAACCCCAGAGCTCTCGGTCTGCAGGGCCTGGAGGCTCCGGGCGGAGCCGCTGATTTGCTCAGCTGGGGCAGGAGCGTCCTCGCTGTCCTGGGCCCTCCCGGCCTTTGCCTGTCCCGGGGGAGGCCGGATCCTGGGCTGTGTCCCGGCGCCCTGTGCTCCGGCGCCTGCGCTGGTGGATTCGCGCTCCCGGGCCGCGCAGCCCCCTCCGCGGAGCCGCCCCCGAGCCCCCCCCGAGCTGCTCCCGCCCCGCAGCCCCCTCCGCGGAGCCGCCCCCGAGCCCCCCCAGCTGCTCTCGCCCCGAGCCCCCCCAGCTGCTCCCGCCCCGCAGCCCCCTCCGCGGAGCCGCCCCCGAGCCCCCTCGAGCTGCTCCCGCCCCGCAGCCCCCTCCGCGGAGCCGCCCCCGAGCCCTCCCCGAGCTGCTCCCGCCCCGCAGCCCCCTCCGCGGAGCCCCCCCGAGCCCCCCGAGCTGCTACCCGCCCCGCAGCCCCCTCCGCGGAGCCGCCCCCGAGCCCCCCCAGCTGCTCTCGCCCCGAGCCCCCCCAGCTGCTCCCCGCCCCGCAGCCCCCTCCGCGGAGCCGCCCCCGAGCCCCCTCGAGCTGCTCCCGCCCCGCAGCCCCCTCCGCGGAGCCGCCCCCGAGCCCCCCGAGCTGCTCCCGCCCCGCAGCCCCCTCCGCGGAGCCCCCCCGAGCCCCCCGAGCTGCTCCGGGTCCCGCCGTGCGCGCTGCAGCCCTTAGGGAGCTCGGCCGCGGGGTGTGGGGCTCTCCCGGGGCGCAGGTGTCTGTTAGTGTCCCCGGGAGCCCGAGGGCATCCCCGCCCTCCTGGGTCCTGCTCCAGCTCCCCGCGAGCCCCTTTCCGCCCGGGAAGGTCGGTGCAGCTCCTGCTCCTCCGGGACGGGGCTCTCCTGTCCTGGGGACACTCGCCCCGGCCTCAGCCCGGCTCCTCGCGGGGCCCCTCCCCCTTGGGGGCCTTTTATTTATTTATTTTCCCGTCTTCCTACCTTGATAGAAGCGTGAACTCTTCTCACTGTAGCATTCCAGCTGTTCTCTCTTTAAATCTCAGACTGAACTCCTAGATTTTTCAGGATGATTTGAAGGTTATCTAGGTAATTTGGTGGGACAGGTGACTTGGGGACCCTACTCTTCCGCTATCTTGCCCCTCCTCCTATCTCATTGGATTTAATTAATCACTATGAACTGTACAAGTTTGGGTTGGAATAAAAGTGTAATAGAATATTAAGAAAGAGCCTTCAGAATATAATATTTACAATTCTATATACTAATAACTCAAAAAAATCAAATTGTAGTCAAAATATTCAGCTAGAGAAGAGGATAGAAAACAAGTGGTTTAATAGTAGTCATCAGAAATAAAACTTTTGTTTTTAGTCATAAAGAGGTATTTCCCATTTTGGATATAAATTGAATGGAAATAAGTTGTAGCATTTTTCATAAATATGTTAATAAACAGATGTTTGCTGAACATTAATCAGTAAAACAAAGTATGAATAAAGGACATGGAATCTTTAAGTTAGGGTGAAAACAGCAATTTTGTTATATCTGGAATAACTTAAAATATGAAATTAAATAATGCCAACATATTCCTCAAATTTTATTTTAGCTTTGTACCAATTAATTTTAAAATTATAACATTAAATATGTTTCTCAAATCTGCCATCAGTCTCCTCCTTTTGCTCCTTTTCACTTCTTGGGACTGTGGCAGGCAACTTCTTACATCACTCACAATGACCACACCTCTTACTATTCATAATATTGTATAAGCTCCTTTTATTATGTGTGGGCTGGACCTAGTGACTTGGTTTTAATGAATAGAATATATAAGTTGATGGGCTATCACTTCTAGTATGAGTTTATAGGTAACAGTTATTCTCATGTTGCTTGCATTCTTTCCTTCTCTCTTGCTATCTAATTTGACCACTCTACGGAAGCAAGCTTCCACATTGCGAGACGTGGCATGTAGACGAAAATGTGTCAAAACTAAGAGATATTTGGGGTACATGGGTGGCTCAGTCAGTTCAATGTCTGCCTTTGGCTCAGGTCATGATCTCCAGGTACTGGGATCAAGCCCTATGTTGGGTTCCTTGCTCAGTGGGAGTCTGCTGCTTCCTCTTCCTTTGTCCCTCCTCACCCCTGGCTGTGCTCTTCCTCTCTCTCACTCTGAAACACATAAATAAAATCCAAGAAAACAAACAAACTGGGGATCCCTGGGTGGCTCAGCGGCTCAGCACCTGCCTTTGGCCCAGGGCATGATCCTGGAGTCTCGGGATCGAGTCCCGGGATCAAGTCGCGTGTGGGGCTCCCTGCATTGAGCCTGCTTCTCCTTCTGCCTATGTCTCTGCATCTCTCTCTCAGTCTATCATTAATAAATAAATAAAAAATAAAATTAAAAAAATAATAATACAATTAAAAAAAAAAACTAGAACTGAGAGACACTTCCATCAACATCTCATGAAGAACAGAGGATTTTGTTCAATACTGTATGAGAATTGAATCCTGCCAATACCCACATGACTGAGTCAGGAAGATAATCCTTCCCAGTTGAGACTTGAGATAAATGTATTCTTGTGAGAGATCCAGAACCAAACGCATAAGCTAAGCCATTTCACATTCTTAATTCATAAAAATTGTGAAATAGTAAACGTTTTAAGCCACTAAACTTTGAGGTAAATTGCTATACAATAATCCATACTTCATGTATAGGCTATGAGTTAACATCCCCATGGATTCATCAATTAACTGATAAACTAAAATTCAAATTACACATCTCTAATGCCTACTGAGATAAACATCCATATTTTGAAATTCTTGTTTTATATACACATTTGACACCTCTCAGGCACTATACTACCAATATAAACAAAATCTGTCATTCCCCCCACCCCCAAAAAAATTCACTCTGTTCTTAAACCTTAGAGATGACACTTTAGTCACACCAGTTTCTAATAATAATGTTTCAAATTAAGTCATTCCTAACATCTCCAACTCTCTAATGAATCTACCATCTGATTTTTTAAAACTAAATTTATTTTCACCTGGGTGGCTTAGTGGTTGAGCATCTGCCCTTGGCTCAAGTCGTGATCCTGGGATCCAGGATTGAGTCCTGCATTGGGCTCCCTGCGAGGAGCCTGCTTCTCCCTCTATGTCTCTGCCTCTCTCTCTCAGTCTGTGTCTCTCATGAAGAAATAAATAAATTTTAAAAAATTAAATTTATTCTACTTCTAAATGTCTGAAATCTGTTTATAACTACTGTTCCTAGCTAAGTTTAAAATCCTGTCAATTTTCAAATGAATTGCTATATGAGCTATATGAAGAATATCCATTTTTGACATAGCCGTGAAAAAGTTTTAAAAATAAACATCTGCTTACATTTTTTTTCCCCTCTACTTGCTTTCAGGTGAAAGTCATACTTTAAACATGGATTTAAAGGATCTGATAGAAATGCCCTGTTTAACTTTCACATATCATATTTGCGTTTGTTTTATGCTTAAGTCTGAAACAGACTGCCCTGAGAGCAGTCACATTTTTCTATATTATGTATTTCGTCGTCTTCAGGCCCATTTCAGTTTTTTTCAATAAATTCATGAAAGAATAAATAAATTAATGATGATAGTCTTTCAAATTATATTGTTTTAAATATTAAGATTATGTTAAGATACCCTAATCTGGTAAACATATAGACTTGTAAAGACAGAAATGTGTGGATTTTAGGCCCAACTGTGCCATTAATTTCTTATATTTGACCTTTAGAGAGACATTCCACAGAAAATCATCCTGGTTCACTACTATTACAGTGTAATTCAACCTGGTGAGCAAGAACAGTCAGCATTGAGAGCATTAGTAAAACACAGGAGTGCAAGAGGATAGAAAGAGATATAAATAAAAATAACAAAGGGAGTTGGAAACAATAGAGGACATAGTATTGTCTATCATATGTTCACATTGAGGGTGTAGCAGTATCTGACCATCTGTCTCAGGCTACTGGCCACAGGGTCAGACGGGATCATCTAACACGTAACAATCTCTCCAAGTAACCATTGTATCAGAGATAAACATTTGTTTTACTAGTTTAATGTGATATGTCCACCACTGCTAAGAGTAAGTCCTATGGCATCAGTATTCATTATATTTTCAAATGCTTTTTCTTGAAAGAGGATAAAAAATCAGTAACTCATTCACTGGATTAATTTTCATCCACCATTATTCCCAATTCAGGAGTGGAATGGGGTTCTCCAAGATTCTCCTCTATTTACCCTTATACTGCATTGCACAGTTTTCCTTTTCCTTCAGTATCTTCCTGTATGAATCCAATTAGAAGAAACTTTGAAGGCTTTTGGAATATGAAAAGGAGCAAAATATTTCTACCCCCAATGTATCTTTTATTTTAGTGATAATAATGATAAATGATATATAAGTGGAGGTTAATTTGCTCCCTATAGTCTGCTTACATTTCCACTTTGAAAATCTGTACCCGACAGTATTATAGGTATACTGTTATGTATATTTGTAATACTATACTTATAGTACCAAGGTAATCTAGCAAATGGAGAAGATTCTTTGAAAATCATTACAATAGATTAAGATGATTTATTTGAAAAACTCTTGCATTCAAAATATAAAAAGGAATACATCAATTAGGTAATATCAACATCTCAATTTAAATTTGCCAGGTCTTCTTTAATTGTAGGAATTATTAACTTTATTAATCCTCCACCATTACTAATTAAATTTCTTTATAATGTAACAGTCATAAAAATAGGTAATTTTCATGCTAGTTGGAGTTTTACGTATACAGAAAACTGAATTAGAGGAAACATACAGAAGCCACAGATGTTGCTCTCCTCTAGGCTTTATGATAATCATGGGATTGATTTCTAAACAGAATGATGTCAAGAATGGTGAAGGAGGGCACTGGGTAGCTCAGTCAGTTAAGCGTACAATTTGGTTTTCATCTCATGGGTTGTGAGATTGAGCCCTAGCCACACTGGGGTCCGTGCTCCATGGGGAGTCTGCTTGGAGAGTCTCTCCCTCTCCCCCTTCCCCTGCTTGCTGTCTCTTCCTCTCCACATTTCACAACCCACATTCTCAGCACATCACACAGGTGAGTTGAGGTGGATGCAGTACACACAGTGGGTTTGTGTCCCAGATGGGAGACTTCAAGATTATGAAACTCAGGCTTTTATACTGAACTGATACTAAACTACAATGAGTTTAGTATCTTTACTAAACTCAACAGCAAACAATTCTACCTTCAGCTGTGGAAGGAAACACAGCCTCTGTCTTCCAAGGCTATTCACTATTCAACACCCAGGAAAAAGAAATTAAAAAGCTGGCAGTGTTTCTACTGGTCAGGGTCTCTACTTGCAGGTGTTCCTAAAATGTGAGCGATGCCATGAACAGAAATAGCAAAAAAGGCAATTGATTTTATTGTGTGAATTAATGGTGCAAGACAGCAAAGGAGGTGGGGCTTGGTCAAAAATTCATCTGTTTGCAACTGCCAATCCTTGAAATTCTCTCATAAATAAATCAATTACTAAAAATTATTAACTATACCCTATGTAAAATTGCCTTAAATTATTAATCCCTTAAATATTGCATATTTTGTTAAAAATTAATATGATTCAGCAAACAGGTGCCTGTCATTAACACATCAATATTCCTTAGTATCATTTTTATCTTTTTTAAAAAAGATTTTATTTATTTATTCATGAGAGACACACATAGAGAGATAGATAGAGAGAGAGAGGCAGAGACACAGGCAAAGGGAGAAGCAGGCTCCATATAGGGAGCCTGATGTGGGACTTGATCCTGGGACTCCAGGATCATGCATGGGCCAAAGGCAGGCGCTAAACCACTGAGCCAACAAGGGATCCCCTCATTTCATCTTTTAATGTGGTTCTGAACTTGAAAACAAGTTTTAAAAATGTAGGTAGTAAAAAGAGTCTAATAGAGGAAATTTTTCAGAATCCAATAATGTACAGAGACTGGGGAATATTGAAAAAAAAAACAATTATGATACCTGGAATATTGTGTTGTATGGAGTCAGGGGATGAGCACTGGATGAAGGTAGGAAAATGTTCCAGTCAAGACTTCTTAATGTGTAATTGCTCTTTGGTTTGCCCTCATCACTTAAGCTTATTGTTTTCTTAAGAAAATCACTTCATAAGACTAATAAGTCACTTTAATTGTATTTTGGTTGAACACACATTACCGAAACTTCATAAATGTAATTTACTACATCATCTGAGAGAGTATTCTTATTATAAAAAATTATACAAACAATTTCTCTAAGTAATAGTGATAATGTACTCATGGCATCATAATTCTGATTTCAGTCACTGAAATTACATTTTGTTGGATTTAAACCACTAGTACTTACTAGCTCTGTAATCTTAGACAAATTGCCTAATTTTTCTGTGTCTCATTTTGTTCCTTTGTAAAAAAGGAATTTGTACTTAATAAAAAATTTCTTTTTTTTTTTTTTTAATTTTTATTTATTTATGATAGTCACAGAGAGAGAGAGAGAGGCAGAGACACAGGCAGAGGGAGAAGCAGGCTCCATGCACTGGGAGCCCGACATGGGATTCGATCCCGGGTCTCCAGGATCGTGCCCCGGGCCAAAGGCAGGCGCCAAACCGCTGCGCCACCCAGGGATCCCAATAAAAAATTTCTTGTGATATTCAACAAGTTTATGTATGCAAAGAATACAATGTATTACTGGAGAGATTTTATCCACTTCTTAAGTAGGAGGTACCACTATAGTTAGCATTATTATTACTTTAAAGAGCAGAGGAATAACCTTGGATAAACAACCTCTGAGAAAAATAAAACAAAGAAATAATATAAATTATAAATAATACGGAGGCTGGAGCAAAACCTGAAAGGATGAGATGTATACTACACATATATCTCCATAAATTTGGATAAGAGGATAGTAAAATTTCAGAAAATAGGAAAGTAGAGATTTTGTTTCAGCTACCTAATTGAAATTAGTTTCATCAGAGAGCAGCCATGAGATAATTTAACAGGAAACTGGATATGAATTATTCAGGGCAACAAAACTTGTGGAACATGTGCCTTACTCAGGATTCTAAAGAAGTGAAATATAAAAAGTAAAAGGATGGATGTTTGTCTCTCCAAATAAAAATGTAGTGTCCTTTGCTGTTACTCAGGAGGTCATATCTGACCTTCACACAGTTCCAGTGTCCACACTTTCTCAGGACCATGAATATCAATGGAATTGGGTAGAAGAGGCTTCTGTATAATGTTCTATCCCCCATCTGTCAGCAGTCTAAGTTTAGGCACAATATTAGGAACAAGGCAGTTAGGATTGAATAGCCAGATTCTTACTGGGCTTAATATGTAATATCAACATCAAAAAAAAAAAAAAAAAAACCTTTGGATTGTGTTACTAAGTGTGATCTTAAAGATAAATAATATTCTTCAATATGCACATCAAGAAAATTCAATTTAGAAATTATAAACCTTACATGTGACAGCCCTACCTACTAACAGGACACTCCTTCTATACTGTAGTCCTTCCATCAATCCATAGTGACCATAGGAATATTTGACTTGCCATAATCAAGTACACCAATGGTGGAGGAGGTTCTGAGAGAATCAACATATAGTAAAAGGAGCCACAAGGAGAAGCACCGTTGATGGAGTCAGAGAACCCCTCATAGTGGCCTTGATAATCAGCTGTATGTGTGCTCTATTCACCTTTGTGTCTCCACACATACTATCATAGGACTTTGCCTATCCAGGTGTTCAATAAAATGCTCACTGAATTGATTTGCTCTGTTTGAAATTCCAATTAAATTGTCAACACTGCTTATACTTCTTTATCCCAGAACCTCTTGAGGTTCCTCAGAATGAAATATCAGTGAGGTTGATACTGATAGGAGGGGAGATTATTTGCCTTGCTTTAAGTTATTTGTCCTGTTATTCATTCATCTGAATCTCATGAAATCAAACAGAAGAGCTTTGTGTTTGCTGTTACTGGCATTCGGCATTCAACATTAGTCCTTTCAGCAAAGTAGAATTAAAGGAAAATGCAGTTTTTAAATAATGATAACTTTAATGAATGGGCACTGGCAGAACTGTATGTTTTCCATTTTGTAATTTTTTTATTTCATTTATAATCTCGCTTGTACCCCCCAATTAATCTGCTATTAATTGACTAATTGACTCCTTTATTCTACAAACGCTATTGAATCTTATTCATTTTGAGACAGTCAGTTTGGGTACTGGGGATTAAATGATTAACAGGAGAGTTAGTCCTGGCTTCAGGAAGCTGGGAATCTTTTAAAAAAGTATTTAGGTCAGAAGTGGTACAATAGATTTTGGCTATGACAAGGTGACTTACTTTAGCAATGGAAGACTTTCTGGGAAAGTGATTTTAAGAAGTAAAATGGAGGAAGGATTAGCCCATGAAAAGAAGAGAAGAAAGGATACGTAACAGAGAAGTTGAAATCCTGAGGAATGTGAAGAATCCTATATTTGTTAGAAAATGAAAGTATCTGGCTGTAAAAATAGTGAAGTAAGTTTGGGAATAAAGTCTATAAGCCAGTTCATAAAAGGCTTTGTAGTCCAAGAGAAAAGCCATTGTAAAGTTTTAAACAGAAAATTGTCATTATTCAAATATATTCTAAAAAATACATCTGGTATTTAGTGATGAATGAAATGAAAATTTTCAAGACAGGACAGAACAAATGAGTTAACACGATATTGCAGAGGTATTGCTGTTGTTGTTTTTAATATATTCAACATACAACATTGTGCAAGTTTATTTTTTTAAAGATTTATTTATTTGATAAAGAGAGAGAGAGTGAGCATGAAGGGCGAGCATGAATGGGAGGGGCAGGAGGAAAGGGAGAAAGAACCTGAAGCAGATTCCACCCTGACCATGGAGCCCAACACTGGACTTGATCTCATGACACTGAAATCATGGCCTGAACTGAAACCACGAGTTAGATCCTTAACCAACTGTGCCACCCAGGTGCCCCCCCGCCACATGACATCGTACAAGTTTAAAGTGTGTGCGGCATGTTGATTTGATACATTTAAATTGTGGTGTGATTGCTGTTATAATAGTAGCTAGAACCACTATCAGGTCACATAATTATTGTTTTGTTGTGGGAATAATTAAGATTAAGTCTCTTAGCAAGTTTATAATACAAGTTGTTATCTATAGTCACTACACTGTGCATTAGATCTGCAGAACTTATCTATTATTAGCAGGTAATATACCTTTAAATAGCATCTCTTATATTCCCCCACCCCAACCTCTGGTAATTACTATTTTATTGTTTTTTATGAATTTTCCTTTTTTTTTAGATTTCATATATAAGTGATATCATGCAGTATTTGTCTTTCTCTGTCTAAATTATCTTACTTAAACTAATATCCTCAAGGTCCATCCATGTTGTCACAAATGGCAGAATATCCTTTCTCATGGCTGAATAATATTGTGTATGTGTATATATATGTATTTACCGATTCTTCCATTGATAGACATGTAGGTTGTTTCTGCATTTTGTCTTACTGTGAATAATGCTGAAATAAACATGGGAGTGCAGATATCTCTTAGAAACCCTGTTTTCATTCCCTCTGGGTATATTCTTAGAAGTGGAATTGCTCTATCTTATGGTAGTTCTAATTTTTTGAGAACCCTCCAGATAGTTTTCCAGAGTGGCTGAGGTTTAAGTATGGGAGAATAGTGGCTCTTACTAGTGTCATGGCGTCTAGATGAAGAACAAATATGAAAATATTTCAAGGATGGAATCAAACAATTGGTGATTGATTTTGAGGAGGAGGGGAAGAGAGAACATCACTCTTAAATTCTTGGTATGAGTACCTGAGTGAAGAGTACACTTGCTAAGATTTGACTATTTTCAGCTATGTATGTGTGTGACAGGGGATGGCAAGAGAAAATAGGGGTGTCTCATGAATTATTTGAAGGCTTTATATTTCTACTAATAACCAGGGGAATTGACAAAGGAATTAAGAAGGATAGAAGATCTAAAATTGAGCATTGTTGAAGAAAATAAGTGACCATTTCAGATAATCTGAAAATTTTAAGTTTTCTTTCTTCTTCAGTTATTAATTTTTGGTCCCAAATAGTATGCATGTTAAATTGCTCAAATTTCCAAATTTCCCTTGACAAATTAATCAATACTTATTTAAGCCACATGGTAAATATCATGTATAAAAACTGGAGAGAAGTGAGAGTCAAAGATGAAGTATTTTCTCTGGTCTAAATTTTGCACCCCTCTGCTATGTATATCTGTGTGTATCATGTATTGGTATGCGATATCTATATCTGTATTTATAAAGATATTGATGAATCCAGTGTAGAGAAAATATCATAAATTCAAGCCTATTATATTTAATGTATGAAATTTATTGAAGAAAATTGAATGCGCTGATTTCAACTGCAAAGCCTTAATGTGTTCTGTGATGTGGCTTATTGCTGTGGAATTGGTTATTTAAAAAAAAGAAAAAGAAAAATGCTCAAGTTGTTTTTAAAAAATCATTTTTATTCTGTATGCTCTTGTAGCAAAAAAAGAGAGAGAGAGAGAAAGCAATTCAAAACCCTTTAAATGACACATCTATTGCAATATAATATGTGATATTGTACTGTTAAGAGTAACATCAAATCCCATATCAGGTCAGCTATTACCTTTTCATTTAATTCAAAATGACCTTATAGAATGGGCTATCATACTGTGCAAAGTCACATACAGTAATGTAGCTTAAAAAATGCTATTTATATATTGTATTTTATTTTTCTCTGATGCAATGTCAATTGTATACCATTAAGTTGACAAACAAATGCGATTGCTAACAAAAATACTCATCAGAATGTTAGCTTTACATATTAATAAGAAAAAGAATATATGATAATTTGTGCTTGGGATAAATAAACTCATTATCATGCAATAGTCTCATATACACACAATGCATTTGTAATTATCATGCCATTTTTGGTTTCTAAAAATGACTCTTTTAAGAAAACATTTAAAATTTCTTTAAATCTTGCAATCTTTTGGGGGCACTATATAGTTCAATGATATATCTTCTCAGGGAAGAAATATAGTACAATGTCAGAGGGGGAAGATGTTTTATATAAGTATCCTTCACTGTAGTGATTTTCCTTTTATTTTGAGTATAATATATTTTCTTATCTTAGACAAAGTTCCAGGTCTCATTCTTTTGTATGTGATGCTTTAATATCAGTAACTATGGCAACAAGATTTTAAATGCTGTATGTAGTATAAGTACAGGGAAAATGGAGAGCATAAAACCTTAAAAGAAGAAGCTGTCAGTCCTCTTACTGCCATTGTGAGGCACAAAAATAATTTTCAGAATTATGCTGTCACTTATGCAGGAAATGTATCTTGTATGTCACAAAGAAGTTTTAGTTTATATATTTATTTGCTTATTTTGTAATGATTTTGTTTAGAATTATCTACATTTCTTTACTGGTCTTTGTTTTATGTTATGTTTTTACGTGATGGCTCGCATTAGTTATATGCAAATTTCATTCAATTTCCTGAATAGTGAGGAGATTGGTGGAATCACCTCTCAGTAGAACAAAGACAACTGTAGAAATTTTTATAAAAAAATTAAAATCTCTGGAAATTATTCCAAGGACATAAAGCAAATGAATATTTATTCAAGAAAATGTACCAAATATCATGAAGAAAAAGGAAACTCCATAGGACTCAAGCCATGATCTTCCTTGCCTTCATGCTGAACCCCTGTAAGAGGCTATCAAATCTTTCAAGAAGTAGGGTATCACCAGCATTCTCCATCACCTCTAACTCCTTGTTGCTTAAGCCAAACCTCAGGAAAAGCAAAGAGGGCTCCTTCTTCAACTTGCCCCAATGCAAAAAGCCTGTCACTGTACACCAAGAGAGGAACAATGACAATGTCTCCAATTGCCCTCACCCAGCTCATGCATGGGATGGAGGTGCCACAATAGGGGGGTCAAGCTGAGAGGAACAGAGGCTGTCAACACAGAGAACACTGGGTATGTTCAGGCCTGTGTCCATTGAGATGCAACATCAGAGGCTTTAAAAAAAAACAGAGGCCACAGAGGCCACAGAAATAGTTCAGATAATTCAATAAACAAATGATCAAGCAAACAACAGCAAAATTGTGATCTCCAGAGGTGTCTTAAAGTACATATTAAATGGAACTTTTCATATCCCACAAATGAATTCTAAGAGAAGCAGTCAAGTGTCCCTAACCACAATGCAGTACAATGGCTCAGAAATTTTCCCCAGTGAAAGATTTAGGTAGGCTATAGGAACAGAGAGCACCAACGTTCTCTCCCCGACAAAACTGACTATTTTGAACAGAGTGTAGGGAAATTTTAGCCTCAGGCCTCTTGAAAACGAGAGATTTTAATGGTGAGCAACTAAGGAAGGCTGATATCTTCATGAAAATAACCTATGCTTTAGACCAGTTTAACTTACCAAATAGCAAAGTAGAGAAACAGCTAAGATGATCCCTCATGGAGTCAGAAAAGAAAACTTTCACAGAGAGCTTCAAAAAAAAAAAAAAAAAAAAAAAAACCTCTGCAAAGAAGCCCAAGTGGAGTTGGATTAGAGTGTGTAATAATGTGTGCTCCAAATTATTATGAAAAACAATAGAACAGTCAGCCAGCATTTGGTAAAGCCCAATAGCTGAGTGTGATGCCAACACACTCAGCTTAACAGATCAGGATATGAGACTTTCAAATAAAGCTCAGTTAAAGCCTCTATCAACACAGAGGACATTGAGTATGTTTAGGCCTGTGTCCACTGCAAAGCAACATCAGAGCCTTTACAAGACAGAGGAAACAGATGCCACAGATATAGTTCAGCCAGTACATTAAACATATGAAGAAGCAAACAGCCAAATTAGCATGCCCCAGAGGTGCCTTTTAGGAAATAGTAAAGTTTCAGATTGAAAACAATAAACACAGAGGGAAATTCAAATCCATATCAAACAGTAAATGGCCAGTAAAAGTAATTATGTAATCCAAAATAAATTGTATACATACAATTTACTGTTTATTTTTTTTTCTTAGCTGATTTGAAAAGCAATTATGAGCAGTCTTTTGTATATTATTCTATTGTTGGACCTATAATGTATACAAATATGATCTATTTGACAATAGTAGCAGATAATACATAGGTAGAAGCAAAGCTGTATTGGAATGAGGAAATACCAGATGGTAAGTCAAATCCACAGAAACAAATGAAAATAATAAAAAATGACATATAAGTAGGTTAATACAGCAAATTATAAATATGCACTTGCTCTCAACTGTTACATAAGCTTTTGTAAATGACCTACAATTATATAAAATAATAGTTATCACAGTGTGTGGCAGGCAAATACATCTATATCAATCATAAATAAATTTTGAATGGATGAAGCAATCTAATAAAAGGCAGATTTTCAGGCTGAGTAGAAGACAAACAAGATCCAACTCTAGGCTCTCTACAGGAGACAAACTTTAAATTCAAACATACAATTAGGTTTAAAGTGAAATTTAAAAAATAAAGTGAAAGTACATACATATATATCATGCGTAAAAATTAATAAAGGGAAACCTCATTTAGAATGGAGTTGCAAGGCCGGCAGGGCAAGCTTTCACATTCTGGCACTTATTGTCCATTGAAGATACACCTTGTCAGTCTGTACTACTTAGCTCCTACTTTACCATCCCAGCAGTAGGAAGAAAGGTTTCTTCCACCCCCAGCTGTACTCAACCCATGAGACTATCATAATTCAGCCAGTGAAAACCCACTATACTTTAAATTCCCAATTTACTCCAGTGGACTCTTTGTTTACAACTGTCCTTCCAACTTCTCCTTTTTCTCTGTGAGAGTGTTCATCATCTTTGTTTTCCAGACTTGCCTATACTTTTGTTGTAGCTTATTGGTCCAAAATTATAATTCTTTGCTATTCCCAGATCAACCCATTTTGAATAGTAAAATAACTGGCAGTTTGATTTTTAAGGTTGATACATGCAAACAGAAACAATGAGAAAGCTGGAGTGGCTATACTCATATCAGATAATATAGACCTTAATATAAATATTTAATCGCTTTGCAAAGCATTTACTTTTAAAATTAAGTATGGAAGAATATTTGCATTGGAAAGAATATTGTAGCAAGATCTCAGCATGGGGATAATTTAAAATCTAACCCCCAAACATCAGATGTGTGGAGTATTTTTCTGATTCACTATAGTTCATCATCTAGTTCTATCTTGTCTTCCTTCCTTTTCTTTCTTTTCTTTTCTTTTCTTTTCTTTTCTTTTCTTTTCTTTTCTTTCTTTTCTTTTCTTTTCTTTTCTTTTCTTTTCTTCTTTTCTTTTCTTCTTTCCTTATCTTTTCTTTCTTTCTCCCTCTGCCTTAAATATCCATACTTATACCCTACTATCTGCTTGAAATTCAAAATTCTGAATCTCAGTTTTGCAAAATATGTGTATTTCATTATTGTATATAAAACTTTTTAATACATTAATTTTTATGTCTTCATAAATTTTGTCAATGTGGGCACCAAATATATATTCAAACACATCTCAAATAAAGGTATAATCTGGGTTGTGAGTATAATGCTAAGCAAAACAAATCAGTGAGAGAAAGAAATACATGATTTCACTCATATGGGGAATCTAAGAAACAGAACAAATGAGCAAAGGTTTAAAAAAAGAGAGAGAAAGTCAAACCAAGAAACAGGATCTCAAATGGGGGTTGCTGGAGAGGGGGTGAGCATAATGACGGGTTAAATGGGTGATGGGAATTAAGAGTGCACTTGTGAAGAGCATTAGGTGTCTTACAGGAGTATTGAGTCATTATATTGTACACCTGAGACTAATATTACACTGTATGCTAGCTGAAATTAAAATACAAACTTAAAGTATAATCTAGCATTTTTCACAGATGAATAGATCAGTTAGTCAAAAAATGATTTCTACTGCTCAGTAGATCATTTGAAAAATTGTACGTGCATATGTTAATTTGAAAAAAAAAACTAACATTCCTAATACTGTGTTTCAAGCATTGTTACAATGATTTAATATTAATGCACTTCATCTTTACAACATTCTTCTGTATTAGTTTACTTTTATTTTACAAATGAGGGACCTGAGTTATAGTGAGGTTAAATTACACACTTAGGATCACAAATCAGCAGGTGGTAGAACTAATATTTGAACTTAGAAGGTTTGGTTTCAAAATCTGGCAACTAATTAAAAGTCCTAATTTTCTCAATAAGTAGTCACATTATTTTAAGACAGTCATTGCATTTTTCTAGGCCTTCTTGGTCTACTGGAGGAAAGGTTGTGTCATATGTCCTAGTTTTTTAGTCCAGATGGCCTCTCTTTCACCATGTCAAACTAATCAAATTGGCTTTTCTTTAACAAGCATTAAACTGCATCTTTTCATTTAATTCTGCAATATAATTTTGACTTTGACCAGACATACTGTCATAGAGAATTAATTAAAGAATTAACAATAGTAAATGTGTATTGAATACCTCCTCTCCCCAAGGCACCAGTATGTTACTAAACCAAAAGACACTAGATTTCACTGTGAAATTGAACTCATTGTATTCTAATATCCCGTGTGTGCATTTAGATATAAAAGAGTATCGCATGTCTAAATCAGGAAGGTTATTTTAGAATTAGTTATCAAAGAAAATATGAATCTAAATTGTCACCTTTTTTTACTAGTTAGAAATAAATACCCAATTCCACAAAATCAGTGTTCCATACTCCACAAAAAAAAAAAAAAAAAACTAATGAGAAAGGAGTGTGTTATCATTTTTGTAGGAGACTGAGGTATACATTGAGTATTGCACAAAAGCATTCAGTCATGAAATAGAATTGTTACTTCTTATTCTAGCATTAAATAACTTCTTTTGATGGATGCCAGAATCAAGTTAGAAAAAAATATTAGACTTCTTTTAGAAGATGAGATAGAATTAGACAAAATCAATTCAATGATTTTACAGTATGTAATTTCTTCTTAATGTTCTTTATAATTATATACATGCAAGAAATATAAAATATTTAAAATAAAGTGCTGCATTTCAGATTAGTAAAAAATAATAATTTTTAAATTTGCCAACTTCATATTTAAATTTTAAATGAAATTTTCTAAAGTTATGTGTTTGACTAATTCATCAAAGGACTTATTTTAAAAATGATGTTTTTAACTTTTGGATTATGCTGTTGAATAATTTTGTAAAAAATTCTACTTTACCAGGGCACATATTTTTACCAAGACTTTGCCTGGTTAATTTTCATTTTTGCTAATTAGAATTTTCTAAGTATTCCTTGTTAAAGATTCAAAAATTAATTATAACCATACCATTTTTATACTATTTACTTTTCATTGAGCTATGCTATTTAGAGTTCTCACAACTGTATCAACTACTTGTCTAATTTATGTTTGTTCAATCTATTTATTTTTATATGTAAATATGAACAAAATGATAAACATTACTGGGGAAGTATAGGGAGCTTGCCATCAGCAGATCAGAATAGTTAGGACTTTCTGAAAGATGTAAGACAGATGGTGGCACATATCATTGACTAAGATTCTAAAAAAAAAAAAAAAAAAAGCGAACTAATAACACAAAATGGAGAAAGGAAGGAACCAAGAAAATAGGAATTTTCCCAGCAAAACTCCAGAGGGACCCTAAGATCCAGAAGCAGGGAAGGTGTGAGGTTGAGCTGAATGAAGAGCCCTGATAGCACTGTACCATCCAAAGGCTGGTGCAGCATTTCCCCCTTGAGTAAAGCTGAAGGAATGACTCCCTGGATAGGGTGAATGATCTATGAGGGGTCCCCACAGTGGGCACTGGGGCACAAAAGGATTCTGTCGTGTGCTCACAAGGAACTTTCATTATCATGGTGGGCCACTAAATGGAAAATTGCCACAACTCCTTAAAAACAGGCTCCCAAACAAAACAAACAAACAAACAAACAAACAAATTAAAAACAGGCTCCCAATTACTAATCCACACTCCCTGGATTAAGCCAGAGTTTCTGGCATCAGAATATGTACCCATTGTTGGAGAAACAGAAATTTTTGCATGTGATGGAAATGCCATACTCAAGATGTGAATTCTGTTCATCTAGGTCCAGATTTGGAAATGTGAATATGTAACCTAATCACTAATATCGAATAAAAATTAATAGTCTGAAAGTGATTCATAAGATAAATAGATTCCCTGGGAAAGTGAGCTAATGCAGAAAATAGAAAAAAAAAAAGTTAAAGCAAGTAAAATCAGTATCTTCAGAAATAATTGTGAGTTTCCTTGCAGTTAAAAAAAAAGATGAATCAGAATTCTTGAAAATTAAAAATATCATCGTATAAATAAAATGCATGCATATTTCTGAGATCTGGAAAAGTAAGATAAAGAATCCTGTCAGAAAATAAACAGCTAAAGAGATGAACCTCATATAGAAAGTGAAGAGACTGCCATGATTGGGCAAAATAATGGCCCTTCCCGAGATGCCCATATCTAAACCCTTAAACCTGTTTATATATTACCTTACATGGCAAAAGGTTTTTTTCCCCTGAATTATATTTTATTTTTTGAATTGGAGTATAGCCGACACACAATGTTATATTGGTGTCAGGTGTACAACACAGTGATTCCGCAGTCCTGTATGTTATGCTCTGCTCACAAGTACAGCTGCCATCTGTCACCATACAACACTACTACAATATTATTATTATTTTTTGAGGTACTACAATATTATTGACTACAATCCAGACCTTTTATCCCCATGACTTATTCATTCCATAACTGGGAGCCTGTACCACTCATCCACCTTCGACTATTTTACTCATGCTTCCGCCTTCCTCCCTTCTTATTTTTAACAAAAAATAAGAAAAAAAGAGAGGGGGTGGAGAAGGGAGGGATAAATAGAGGAAGGAGGGGGAAGAAGAGAGGAAAACATAAAGGAAACGAGGAAGGAAGAAAACTCGAGGTATGGAAGGAAGGAAAGGAGGGAAGGGGGAGGGGGAAGGTGAGAACTGGAAAAACTGAGTGCAAGGCAAGAATGCACTCTCTCATCACTCCTATTCACCAAAGTACTAGAGATTCTCCCTAGGGCAACAAAATAATCAAGTAAAATACACACGGGACAAAAAATAAGAAGTAAACATCTTTTTATGTGCCTCTGATATTATTTATAAGAAAAATCCTGAGTAACCTAGAAAAATTAATAGAACTAATAAGTGAGATTAGAAAAGTAATTTATAAATGATGTATATTCCTATATACTAGAAAATAATGATTGGAAACAATTGGTAAATGGAATGAAAATTAAAAATGTCATTCAAACTACCATCTCCAAATATGAAATGCTTATGGGTGAATTTTAACAAAACACATGTATAACCTTGGCACGAATAACTACAAAACGTGGCACTGAGGCATTTAAAAGCCCAAATGAATATTTGGAAAGATATAAGATATTCATGGGTTGGCCAACTTGATATTGCTAAGATACCAATTCACACTGAGTTGCTGAGTGAATTCAGCATTGTTCTAATTAAAACCCCAACAGGTTATCCTTTTGTGGAAGTATGCAAGCTGATTCTAAAATATATATGGAATTGCAAAGGACTTGGGATAGCCAAAACATGTAGAAATAAAAGAACACAGTTGGAAGATTTATACTTATGTGATTAAAACTTAAAGCTACACTAATTAAGACACTGATATGGCTTGAGGATACACATGTGGATCTATAGGATAGATTAGAATCCACAGATGGACTCATCATGTATTAATCTTATATTGCCATGGTAATTCAATGGAGGGAATGGCTAATTTTTTCAACCATTTGATGGAGCAATTTAATGTCCATATGGGAGGAAAAAAAAAAAACTTTGTCACCTCACATTATGAACAAAAATTGAATTGAAATGGTTTATAAACCTGAAAAGTGAAAGCTAAATCTATGATATTTCTAGATTAAAAAATAGAAGAAAATCTTTGTGATCTGGGGATAAACATATGGCCAGTTGGCGAAAAATGATTAAGTTGGGCTTTCACAATACTAAAAACTTTTTTTTTAATGCCATTCAAAATGAAAAGAAACGCACAGACTGGGAAAGAATATTGCAATACTTCTTTGTGACAAGTGACTTGTATCTGAAATATATAAGGAACTCTTATAACTCTATAATAAGAAGACAAACTACCCAATTTAAAATGGGCAAAGAATTTGTACTCCAAAGAACATATGCTAATGGCAACTAAGTACTGGAACGCTGCCTACCATAATTAGTCATTAGGGAAATGCAAATTAAAACCACAATTAGACACTGCTATATACACTGGTAGAAAAGCTAAAATTTGAAAAGGCAGAAAACCAAGTGTCGGTAAGCATGTACATTAACTAAAGCTCTCATACGTTGCTCTTGGAGATCTAAAACAGTATAACCACTTTGAAAAATGTTTTGGCAATTCCTTATACAATTAAACATCTACTTACTGTAAGTCTAGTAATTCTGCTCCTGAATATTACCTAAGATAAATGAAAATATATATTCTTTCAAAAATCCATAAAACCATTTTATTGCAGCTCTTTTCATAATAGCTGAAAATTAGAATCAGCAAAAATGTTTATAAAGAGGTGAATGGTCAAATTTTGATCTATCTGTATAGTATAATAATGCCAATAAAAAGGAAGATCTATTGATGCATGAAATAACAAGTACGATTCTCAAAATTGTGATGCTAAGTGACAAACACCAAATACAAGAGGGCATACTGTATCTTTTCCATTTACAGAGAACACTCTAAAAGGCAAGTCTTGTTTAGTAACACAAAGCTAGTTTTGCCATGTGTGGTGCAGGAGAATAACCAAGAGTAACAGATGGCTACATTCTGTGTCTTGAATGAGGTGATAGTTACCTGGGTGTAAAAACACATTAAAATGTGTTGAGGTGCACTCTTAGAATGGATGTGTTTGCTTATATGGTAACTTGTAATGATGTTTATTTCAATAAAAAATGGTTAGACAAAAAAGAAAGAAAAACTAGTATTTATACCTACTTTCTTTCTACCACTAGTAGCGGCTTCTCCAGATAATCACTAAGGTCTTTTTTGACCTTTAAGGTTGCAGCCAAAGTAGACAAAGGCACTGCATGTTGCCTGACTTTTCTTCTGTATCTTTCTCTTTAGTCCAGCTTCCTTATTCTCTACAGGAAACAGAAGACAAACAAGCAAATAAAACAAATAATAAAATACAGTTAAGAGAAAAGAAATAATTTAAGGCACCATGATTTAGTATAATGAATTTGTTGAAGGGATTCTATTAACACGTGAAAAATATGACTTTGCTTTAAACTGTCTCTGAGCCAGTTTTTTCCTTGCCACTAGATGGAGTGAAGTAATCTTTTCCACACTTTTTTCTTAAATAATAGAATAGCTTCCAGGCATTTGAGATCCAATCACATGCTCCTTTAAGCAGTTCCAGTTACCACTCTAGTGTCAGAATCATACCCAGTGAAAAGCTTCCCCCCTCAAGGCTCAAACTGGAAAGCCTACCCTGAAATTGAAGTAGAAGGAATAAAACTAGACCTGTGTAGAGGATTTCACTCTGTTGCCTTCAGCTTTATGTATTTCTCCTCTCCCTCCATGAGGCTGCTCCTGGTTTCTACAGTTTTAGAACTAAAAGGAGAACAGAGATGTAAGTGTAGGAAATGTCTTTGTGCAAGGGCACATGTGATGGTTTTTTCTGAATTGTGTCTCAGTCATTTTTAGTTCCCAAGGACACTTTTGTGGCTTTCTATGATGTCCCTAACTCAAGTCTCCCAATTGCAATTTGACACAAGCAATGTCTCTCATCCATTTGGGAATATTTATCTATCTATCTATCATCTATCTATCTATCTATCTATCTATCTATCTATCTATCTATCTATCTATTTATGTTCCTTTTTATTTATTTATTTATTTGTTTTTATTGAAGTTCAATTTGCCAACATATAGTATAACACCCAGTGCTCATCCGATCAAGTGCTTTCCTCACTTCCCGTCACCCAGTTACCCTAACCACTCACCCACCTCCCCTTCCCCATCCCTTTGTTCATTTCCCAGAGTTAGGAGTCTCTCATGATTTGTCTTCCCCTCTAATTTTTCCCAATCTTTTATCCTCCTTTCCTTTATAATCCCTTTCACTATTTCTTATATTCCCTGTATGAGTGAAATCATATTTGTGAAATTTTATGGTGCCTCATTCAACTTCTGGACATCCAGTAGTCCACCTTCTCTTGGTGTCATAAACCCACTTTTATGTCTGGTGTTTTAATAAAATGTAAGGAAACCTGGGGGCCTAGGTGACTCAGTTGATTGAGAGTCTGACACTTGGTTATGGCTCAGCTCATGAACTTATGGGTTGTGAGATTGAGCCCAAAGTGAGGCTCCAGGTTCAGCGGGGTGTCTGCTTGAGACTCTCTACCTCTGCCCTCTTCTTCCAGTGACACACACTTTCTCTCTCTCTCTCACTCTCTCTCTCTCTCTCTAAAATAAATAAATCCTTAAGAAAAAAAAAAAGATGTATGGAAATCTCAGTTGTTGTTTTATGAAGTCTTTAGTTTTGCCCAGCCAGAGGAGAAGACACAGTTTGAGTCTTATATACTAAGTAAGCCTTCATGCATCATTTCAATCTACCTTTTGCCTATAGACTTTCAAGGCAACATCCATTAAAACTGTGGGGCTCACGTAAATTTTTCAGTGGTCCCCTAAAAGTGTTCTCATTTGATTGTCAGTAAGGAGAAAGCACTTGTGTTAAGGTTCTCCAGAGAAACAGAACCAATAGAATATATATAGATATATAGAAAGAAATGTATTATGAGTGATTACATCACACAATTATGGATGCTGAGCCATCCCATGATCTGCTGTCTGCAGGCTGGTGGCTCAGGGAACCCAGTGGTATAAATCCAGTGCAAACTTGAAGGCCTGAGAAGCAGGATAGCCAATGATGTTAGTCCTAGCCCGTGTTTAAAGGCTCAGGAGCAATGAAATTTGAGGGCAGCAGATGATAGATGTCTTAGCTCAAGCAGAGAGCAAATTTGCCAATCCTCTGCCTTTATATTCTATTGTGGTCCTCAGTGGATTGGATGACATCCACATACGTTGATGAGGGCAGTCTTCTTTATTCAGTCTATCTGTCCAAATGTTAGTCTCTTCCAGAAAACACCCTCCACCCATACACCCAGAAATAGTTTTTTATCAGCTATCTTGTCATCCCTTAGTCCCATAAAGTTGACATACAAAGTTAACAATTACAGCACCCCTATACCTTCTCCATCAAAGTGGAGTAAGGATATGTAGAGGATAGTGACAATCTTACTTGAAAAGAATGAACCCCAAAATAAACTCACATGTGTATGATTAGTTTACTAATCACAAGGAGCTAGGGATACTCAATGGGGAAAGGACAGTCTCTTCCATAAATGTAAAAGAATATAAAAGAATGAAACTGGACATCTGTCTTATACCATATATAAAAATCAGTTCCAAATGGATTGCAGACTTGAATGTAAGGCATTAAAACATAAAACCCCTAGAAGAAAACATAAGGGGTAGGTCACCTGACAGTGACCTTGGCAATGACTTTTTTGGATATGACACCAAAAGGAAAGGCAACAAAAGTGAAAATAAGCAAATGAAACTACATCCACCTAAAAAGTCTCAGCATAGGAAAAGAAACCATCAACAAAATGAAAAGGCAACCTATGGAATGGGAGAAAATATTTGGAAATCATATATCTGATAAAAGGTTAGTATCCAAAATAAATCATAAAACTCATTAATAACAATAGCAAAAACCAAACAAACAATACTCTGATTTAAAAATGGACAGAGGACCTGGATATTCATTTTCCCATAGAAGACACACAAATAGCCAATAGGTACATGAAAACGTGCTCAACATCACTAATCACTAGGGAAATACAAATCAAAACTATAATGAGGCATCTTCTCTTACCTTTTCAATGATTGACTCTCTTTGAAAAGACAAGAGATAACAAATGTTGGTGAGGATGTGGACAAAAGTGAACCCTAGTGTACTATTGGTGGGAATGCAAATTGGTGCAGCCACTATGGAAAACAGTATGGAGATTCTCAAAAGTTAAAAATAGAAATATTATGTGATCCTACAATTCCATGTCAGAGTATATATCTAAAGGAAATCTCTGTTGAAGAGATACCTGCATTCCCACATTCACTGCAGCTTTACCATAGACAAGACACGGAAACACCTAAATGTCAATCAGTGGATGAATGCATAAAGAAGATGTGGCATATATATACAATGGAATATTATTCATCCACAAAAAAGGAAATCTTACAATTTGTGACAACATGGGTGAACCTAGAGGGGCATTATGCTAAGTCAAATAACTCAGACAGGGAAAGATCAATACCAAATGCAGAATCTAAAACAACAAACTCATAGAAATAGAACAGATTGGTGTTGGCCAAAAGTGGGGGGGGGGTGAAGGTCACAGACCCTCTTATGAAACCCCATGTTTCATAAGCATATCTTCTTTAAACATAAAAATTTGAAATAGAAAAAAATTACACATATTAAATACAAATTTTAAGAGGCCATCAAAATGTTTAGATACTCATAAGAAGATAGAACTGAAACTTCCAATATGAAATTTTAACAGACATTATGTGGTGTGGAAGTGATTGGCAGTTTCTTTAGTAAGGAAAAAAAAAGTATTTTATCACCTAAGAGGATATGAATTTTATTAACATATGCAGTAGTTAGAACAGTAAAAGCCCTTTGAGTTTTGAGTTTAAAAATTACACTTAACCATCACTAATACTTTTTCTGGCTAATATTTTGAGATATCCTCTCAGTTTCAAAGTGGTACACACTTTCAATTTTTCTTTAAAATGTGATCTTATTTTGTAATCTCTTAAACCTAAGTTCAAGTGAGTTTATTATTTCTCCATTTAGATATTCCATAAAAGAAATGTTAAATTAATTTTTTCATAACACAGAATAACCTTAAGTACTAAGAGATTTTGCATTAATGAGGAAAGCACTATGGTAGTTCTAATATAGAATTAGAAAATGTTGGGACGTCTGGGTGGCTCAGCGGTTTAGCACCTGCCTTTAGCCCAAGGCATGATTCTGGAGTCCCTAGATGAAGTCCCATGTCGGGCTCCCTGCATGGAGCCTGCTTCTCCCTCTGTCTGTGTCTCTGCCTCTCTCTCTCTCTCTATCTCCCTCTCTCTGCGTCTATCATGACTAGGTGAATAAAATCATTAAAAAAGAAAAAAGGAAGTCCGTAATAAAGTCTTAGTTTTGGCAGGTTTGGTTTCTCCTAGGTCTTCTTTCCTTGGCTTGTAGATGACAATTTTCTTGAACTGTACTTCAAATCTAATATACTATTGACTTAATGAAGATTGAAATTCTGTGATAGAAGTCAAGTTTTCTACCTTCTGCTGTGTAATGCTTCTAAAATGTTCATGGAACAATAGATGGTATTTATCTTATTGAAGAAATGTGGATGTCAATTATTGGGAAATTACTGGGAAGCCAAAGACTAAGGAAGGTTGAATTACACACATTTAATTACCTGAAATACATTAAGGTTCAAATTTGGGACTCATCATAGTAGAATGAAAAGCCAAGAGAAAAGTATCTATATGATTTTCTCCTCCATAAGAAAACAAGAAGAAGAGAGAGAGAGAAGAAGAAGAAGAAGGAAGAAAAAGAAGAAGAAGAAAGAGAGAAGAAAGAGAAGCGAAGAGAGCGAGAGAAGAGAAGAGAAGAGAGAGAGAGAAGAAGAGAGAAGAAGAGAGAGAGAGAGAGAAGAACGCATCCTACTCCTCCTCCTCCTCTTCTTCTTTTCTTCTTCTTCTTCTTCTTCTTCTTCTTCTCTTCTTTCTTTTCTTTTTAGAGAGAGGGGGGGGGGGGGGGACAGAGAAAAAGGGAGAGAGAAAATTTTAAGCAGGCTCTATGCCCAGCATAGAGTCCTACCCAGGATTTAATCTCACAACCTTAAGATCATGACCTGAACTGAAACCAAGAGGTAGCTGCTTAACCGACTAAATCACCTTGGTGCCCTTATACTGATTCTTGGTGAGAGCTTTGGATTTGGCTGGAGTAATGAGATTTGCAGAAGAGAGGAACAGTATAGATTATCTTATATAGATATATGTAGTTGTATCTTTTCTTCCAACAAGTTTTTACTATATAATACAGTATTGGTCTAAGAGATTTAAATTCATGTATTTGTTTAAATTTGGAAGAAAATTCCTTCTTATAATAATAGGAGATTATTTTCATACACAAATGAAATCTGCGCTCATAGGTACCTAGATATTTAAGTGTAATATTTGAAATTAAAATGATCTTTTTTCCTTCAGATTTTGAAAACCTGGAATTCTGAAAACCTTAGACTGTAATTAGGATCTTATCCTTGAAATATTTAAGAAAAAGTGTTTTCACATAAGCAAATAATTGAAGAATGCCTGTGTTATCATTGCGCACTAAAATGTATATAGTAAATATCTTCCAAGTAAGAAGATGGTGAATGCAAAGTGAAAGTAAGATGAAATCAAAATGATATTTTATCAGTAATCACAGTAAATTCAATTTTATCAATATATATCCTTAAAGGCAGCTTTTCAATAATTTATTATATTAATTAAGCATTTTTAAAATAATAAATAGGTAATATTTAGTTAATCCATTCATCAGGTTTTTGTCTGTTTTGGTACAGTAGCATATGAAAAATGGATCTCATGACTATTATTTAATGTAGAGGAATGATATGATATAAACTAATATAAAATTGGTTTAGAATTACTTATAAAAAGTATATGCTGATTTAATAAACCTTTTTTTTTAAAAAGATTTTATTTATTTATCCATGAGAGACACAGAGAGAGAGGCAGAGACACAGGCAGAGGGAGAAGCAGGTTCCATGCAGGGAGCCTGACATGGGACTCAATCCTGGGTCTCCAGGATCACACCCTGGATTGAAGGCGGTGCTAAACCGCTGAGCCATCAGGACTGCCCCTGATTTAATAAACTTTTGACATCTGTTTCCTTTAGTAACACAGAATGCCACCGCCTTCACCCCCATCCTCCACTTTCATGTTTCTGTTATGGTTTGAGGGTTATGTTTGAGGAGAAGCGGTATAAGAACTGAAAGACACCTTCCAATCTTCGAAATAATGTTATGTAAGCATACTTAGGTCACATATGCAATGGATTTTCCCATTTATTCACTTAGACTTTTTTTTTTTTTTTTTATTCACTTAGACTTATGACAATTCTCCTGGAACCTTTTTTGGACCTCTTATTATATTCTAAAAGTATGCATATATATGACAGAGAAGGTGCAAAAAAGATAGAACAAAAACAGAGAACTATGTTATAGCATTTACAGGCATAGTATGTGTTATCTTAAATATTAACATTGAAATATATCAAATATTGGTATATAAAAGGTATTTTACTAAATATATCAGACGAATTGGTTATTTTCACTAATTTCTCTTATGATGTTAAAATGGTTTGATAAATTACATTTCTGTGTTTTATCTGACTACGATGTATCATTATAGAGATATATATATAGAGGTACATCATAAAAATCCAGTAGAAATTAAACTACATTGAAAAGCAAAATCCAGGATTCTTTAGTTTATATGTCTTTAAATAAGTTGATGTAACATGCATGATTTTCTATTAAAAGAAATAAAAATCTAAAATTGTTCAAAAGAACCCAATGACATTATTTGCACAATGTAGAGTTAGATCCTTAGTAGGTTAAAGAAGACAATGTGAATAAATTAAATTATAGACAATTGTGTTGAATCTAAAAAAAATGTTTCTAAAAAGCAAACAAACATGAAAAAGCCCATAGAAAAAAATGCTGATCTTAGACAAATGTTATCACCAGCAGACATAAGGCACCATGCCATAGCAAAATAAAATCAATAAAAGAATTCCAGATGCATGTTAGTAGAAAGTGACTCATATTCAAAACTTTAAAAATTTAATGCCAGTGCTTGACATTAAGGGAATTAAAAAGTACATTTTAATTCATTCTATGGAACTTGATGATTTTTGGAAGTTATTTTTCTCAATGTACCCTCATATAGTTAAGTAATAAGATGCCAGTTAACAATAAGTTAATAGGGCAACATATAGAGCAACCTGAGTGGCTCAGTGGTTTAGCGTCGCCTTCAGCCCAGGGTGTGATTCTGGAGACCGAGGATCAAGTCCCACGTCAGGATCTCTGCATGGAGCCTGCTTCTTCCTCTGCCTGTGTCTCTGCCTCTTTCTCTGTGTGTCTCTCATGAATAAATAAATAAAATCTTTAAATTTTTTTAAAAAATAAAAATAAGCTAATAATATTTATAATAAAGTAAGCATTTTTCAGCTTGTTTATAACTAAATTGATCTTTCAATATGAGTGTCTTTTGAATTTAACTTTTTATATATATGTCTATAAAATTGTGTTTTTATTGGCTCAGTTTATGCACATTTTAGAGTCAAACTACATCATAGGACATGATATTATTTATTAAGTAAAAAATTAGTACAGATTTGCAATCTGACATTGTATTAATTACTGTACTGTAATTTTTTTTTTAAATTATGCATTGTGTAATTGAAGTAATAAATGCAGCTGAACTCTGTAAAGACATACAAACAACTGAACTGGTATTAAATATTTGTAGATAGAATAGACGTTTGTACATACTATTATCAGAGAGTGAACCTATATTTATTAATTTAGAGAATGCCATTTTAGATATAATAAGATATGTAGTGCTCAAAACAATCTCTAATGGGATTTTAAAATTATTATTTAGTAGTTTACAAATGGAGAAAGTGAGCCATACGGATGTTTACTACTTGCATAGCTTGCTGTGAGACCAATTTTAAGACCCAGGTTTTTATTCTTTGAATTCTGTACTAATCCCTAGACTGTGATGACTCATAGAAGCATGTGGTAACTGATGACAAGTAACAATCAGTATTGCCACTTTAGAAAATTGTAGATGAGAAGAAAAAATATAGCATCCTAAAAGTCTTCCTGCTGGGGTTAAGATTATTATTAGCCTGTGGAGGATCAAAAGCCATAGTGCTCAGTAGACTACAGTGTATAGAATTTTAAGTGTATATCAATTCTTGAAGGAAAACTTTAAAACAATAAGTCTATCAAAAGTAAATAGAATAGAGTTCCCTAAGCCAAGTAGAGGCCATGGGTAAAATGAAGGTAATAAGAAAATAAACCATGGAAATGTCTTTGAGGTAGGTAGTGAGAATTAGTTCTAATCTATCAAAATTTGAATGGCCAGCCACTTCCCCCTTGAGTCATGTGATCTCATATAAGTCATGATGGTAAAATTCAGGGGACCTGAATAACTGAGGCTTGACAGCAAATTAAAGCTAACAAGGAATCCCAAAATCATGAGTAGGATGGTTATTTAAAAAAAAACATTGGTTAAATTAAACTAAGAGAAAATCATCCTTAAATCCCCAAAACCTTATCCTCATTCTGGATTGAAACTCAGGGAGCTTCTGTGATTGTGTTGGAAAAAACATACATATTAGTGCTACTGGAAAGCAAGCTGTCATGGCTAATATTTAAAAACTGGGATTTTTGATTGTAAAATAATACACATGAATTCGGATTTTGTTTCAAATGCAGTAAATAAGTTACTAGTACATTATCATTAGTCCATATATGAATTTTTACTGGATTCATTCTGGAAATATTATTTACCTATGTGTATATATAAGTAAATAAATATATGTACATAGGTGTGTTTGAATATATAATATGTCTGAATAAATATATTTACATATTCAATACATACAATATATATTCAAACATATATATATTTCCCTAGAAATCTTATGGTCAGATATGAAAATTAATTATTAAAATGTCTAAATATACAGTATATTTGGTATATATAGTATAGTATAACAAATGCATTTCCCACATATGTATTTCTGATTTTTAATTAATATTTCTTTCTCTTATTCTCCTAGAAATTTATTTTCAGGTTAAGTTGACTTTTCTCCTCTTTTTGTTACTTAGCCATAATAGCAAGTACTAGTCTGGGACTAACAATAAAATAATATAGATAGAATTATGATATTTAGACAATATAGTTTCAAACAAATAATTGCTCCAGTGTATACTAAATTATATGTTGGAGATTTTGCCAGCACATATGTGTATTTTTTTTCTATTACAGGGAGAAATACAATGAGAAGAGTGTTCATACAAAATTACTTGAGTTATAACAGGTTTACACAGTAAATTTGACCCTGAAGAATTAGATTTAGAAAACTGTAAATTATTATTTGATCCTCATGGGGAGCCCACTTTCAAGAAGAGTGCTTCTCGAGTCTATTTGTCTCATTTCTGTTTTATGTTTGCATTTTAAGGTTGTATTCCTGAACTGGCTGGAAAGAATAGATCATAGAAAGATGAGTGGTTAGATAGATAGATATTTTATTGCTGTAGCTAAGAGAAGAGTCAGTGTTTTTCAGGTTACTATTAATTTAAGTATTGATTTATTAGTTAAATATCAAAATATTTTATAATTGAGTAAGAGTATGTTCAGTCATGGCATATAAGTTTTGTTTTAAGAATTTTTCCAAAACTTTTTTTTTTGACAAAGCAGTATGTCAATTTTGTTTAAAATGATATCTTTGGGAAGTACTATATATTTCATAAACCTTCGTAAAATTTTGTGGTTTACCTTCAACTGTTTGTTCATTCATTTATTTATGTATTTTTCTTTAATATTTCTTATTTTGAGGGGTATAGGCTTAATATTTTGGAGTTACGTCTTTTTGGAGTTAATCTTTTACAGTTAAAGGTAGACATAGTTTACAAATTTTATTTCTGAAAAATGTCTTCCAAGTTAAAATATACCTTTTAGCTGTTTCCTACATATTCTAAGTAATCTGTAATTCTTTTTAAGGTTTTTTTGTTTTTTTTTCTGGGTCTATTGCCAGTAGGGTATTTATTACTGTTTTAAGAAAAAAAATATTTTAATACCTCCATTTGTTTATGATTTGCAATTTCATTTTATCCTAGATAGGCATTACGGTCTATGATGTTCATTATTTAATAATTGCAGGATTTTTGTGGCCCAGTGTGTATTGATTTTATTGTGACTATTCCATATCAGAAGTAATAAATTATTTACCTTCAAAACATGGTAAATATTAATCCACTGACTTCACATATTCTATGATGCTCTTAAGAAGACCAATTCTTAATTTTTAATAAATTGCTTTTCATTTCTACATGTCTTCAGAACTGTTTTTTGATGTTTTAAAAATTTACTATGCCAAGTCTCTATTTGGATTTCCTTTTTCTATATTCCATTTGACACACCAGGTGCCCTTTTAAGCTGATGTATTATATATTTTTAAAACTAATTTTTGCAGAATCCAAGTTTTCATTTCTTCAAATACTTCTTTCAGAATATCAATCAGATATGAGGATGACACAGATATATATTTTTAATTTGTAGAGATTTTTTATGAGTACCATCCTCTGATTTCTCTTGGAGAATACTTTAAGGCTCAAGGATTAAAAAAAAAAAAAATGTAGTAGAAAAGTAGACAAAGTGATAGGCTTTTAGAAAGTAGATGAGTAAACCCAGGAAGGCAAAGGAGTGAAATCTCAGAGTAAAAGCTCAGCATCAGGCCTGCAAAGCGAAGGAACATATCAAAACAGAAACCCAAAGAATATAGAATTATGTGTTTGAGAAAAGCAAATGCATTCTATGTAACTACTAACATGATAAAGAATTTGGGCTAAATTAGTTCAGAGATTAATTTTATTACTATTTTTTCATTACTATTACTATTTTTATTCTATTTTATTTCATTGCTTTCCTAGGCAAAACCTTTTTCTTTTCCAGCTTTCTTAAAGCTTTCTGTTCATGCCAGTAGACTTAGAAAAGAAAACGAACATAGAACCTGCCAAATTGAATCTGCCTCACCCTTAGAGCTACCAAAATTCATTGTTTTTTCACAGGTGAATAAAAAACATTTCAAAATTATTAGCATCTCATACACATTAAGGGCTCAATAAGTATTTTTGATAGTTCATTTAAGAAATTATGTATCTCTGTAATTGTCAAGGACTTCTGTGTAGAGAGCTGATAACCAATATGTATGTTTTAGGTAATAAAGATACATTCTCATATGCAAAAATAATCAAAGTTTTTGCACACCATAGGCTTCAAAATCTGATATTGTCCCAACAGCTGTTTCATAATGAATAAGTACATGTGGATATGTGAGTAAACATCGCATGCTTATTCTTGGGGGGTGTACTTAATAATAGCTAGGATAGATATTGGGCTTTTATTTCACAGAATTATAAAATCTATAGCCTCAATTTTTTGATAGGTCAAGAAAAAGTTATGATTGTAGAATATTGATTTTTAGAAGACAATGCTTTCTCTAAAATATACAATTGAATGCAAGTCTCTTGTAAATTGGCCAGCTTCTTTTTACTTTCAGTTTGTGCTCTTTGAAATGTTTTACACTTTATTCTTAAGGCCATAATTGGGGTGAAAAGTTAAGAACTTAAAAAATTTCTGGTAGTGTCCTTTTCATTTCTGACATTTAGTAGTTAACTGAAATAAATGATGTAAAATTCAGGGGAAGATGTCTTTGTCATGGTTCCAAAGCTTTGGAACTCTCTGTTCCTGCAGTTTTGAGGCTTGATATAAGAGCATTTAGGAAGAAATTCAAAAGATAGTTCTTCATCAGTATTCTTCATCTACCAAGCCAAGATTATTCTTATTTTGGCTTAGATTTTGCCTATATAAAGACATAGGATCTAAAAATCTAATTTATGTGGAAATAAAATGTATATCCATTTACAATGGTATATGTATATACACATGTATAAGTATGTATCAAATGTACATATTTTTATATAATAAAGTATGATATGCTTAAATATTTATACACTTCTAGTATAACATGCAAATTTACAAAACATGCTCATTTAACTGGGGTTGATAAATTCTAGACTTTTAAAATTGAAGGCATATATTTTTCTCCTAGATGTTTTTATGAATATGAGCTGATTCATTTATGGATCATGCTGATTAACAAGCAAATCACACAGTTGGGAAGACAATCATTAAAATTATTTTCACTTCTCTGCTGAAATTGGATAAACTGTTATATATTTTATATTTCCTTTTAGTTGGCCAAAAGACAGTAGGAAAAAATGCACTCTAATGTTTAAAAATTCAAAGAGTACTCATTTTGTTTAAACTAATAATGATCTCAATAACCACAAACAAAACCTACTTCTCATCCTGCATTAAGAGGCAATATAGAACAATGGAATGGGTTTGGGTTCTGGAACAGACATTCAAGTCCAAGTACAGATCCCAGCTTCATTACATACTAAGTGTGAGTTTGAGCCATGTAACTAACTTATCTGTATCACAATATTCTTCCCAGTAAAGTACAGATAATGTCTGTCTCACAGGGATGGTTAGGAGTGAATAAATCCATTTCCATAAAGTATGTTGTAAAGAACTTCACACAAAATAAGCACTCAATGAATATTTGTCACAATGTTCATCATTAAAGAAGAAACTTATCCATTCATTCATACAGTCAGTAAATAAAAATTAAGCTTCAATGACATAAGCATATTATTTGGTGCTGAGTATATAAAGGCATTTCAGTTAAGGTTCTTTTTGTTTCTATGTAAAATTTAAATAGAAAAACATATGAATGTATATAAAATAGACTGAAATGTTAGAAGGCCACATGGGATACAAAATACTATAGGAGATAACTGAAAAAAAAAAACTGTTTAGGTCTAAGAAATGTGGACTGGAATGCACGGTCCAGAGGTTCACAAGAAGACTGGCTGTTGAAGCTACCCCTCAAGTAAGCCAGGACTACTGCAGTATCATTACCACCACTGGGAGACTGGTAACAAAGCCCTGAATAATTATGTTTAAATATTTTTTAAGCCACCAAATTTTACAGTTTCATAACAGAATATCTGATTTGTTTAGGCAATGAGACTAATATTAAATAGCCAGGGTAAAAAAAAAAAAAAAAAAAAAAAAAAAAAAAAAATAGCCAGGGTATTGGGAAACTTTTCTGTTGAATTAGAAGGAAGAAAAATAAACTATTATTTATAAGAAAGTGTTAGAAGTATAAATATAGAAGTATGGATTCATTTTGAGGCAGTAAGAATAAGGGAGATAATTCTAACTAGAACAAAGTTCAATTTCATATAAAGCAAGTCTTGAGTTACTACATTTATAGATGTTTAAAGGAAGTGCTTTAAAAAAAAAAAAAAAAGTATTCCAAGCAAGAGGGAGAGGATGATCAAAGCAAGCAGTGGTTACAAACTATGCTGTGCATGCATGAGATTTAATATAACTATAGTTGACCCTTGAACAATATGTGGGTTGGGCACTGACTTGCCCACATAATGGAAAATCTACGTACAATTCTCGATTCCCTAAAAGCTTAATTACAATAGTCTCCTATCAACCAAAGCCTTATTAATAGCAGAAACAGTCCATAACACGTTTTGTATGTTATATGTATTATATACAACATTTTTACAATAAACTAGAGAAAGGAAAATGTTATTAGTAAGATCATAAGAGAAAGCACATTTAAAGTAATGTATTATATCCCCCAAAAAATCTGTATATAAGTGGACTTGTACAGATCAAACCTGCGTTGTTCAAGAATCAACTGGATTTCAGTGTGGGATGTGTGTGTGTGCATGTACTCATGCTAAGGATGGGCATGTGTGTATGATGATATTTGATCATGAAGGATTAGTTAGGAAAACCTGAAAATAATGAGTTTTATGTTCAAATGAAAGATAGACTTTAATACTAATGTACTGAGAAGCAGTTGAAGATATTACAGATGACACTTCAAAATATTTTAATTTTAGTAGTGTTTTTCAATTAGTAAATTGGAGAACAGGTATAGACAGCAAGGGCTAAAGGATTATTCCAGGAAAAAATGACATGTATACTTGCAAAGACAGTAAATATGACAAAAATTAGTACAAATATTTTTGTATTTTATCAATATGACTTTCATAACTAGGTGCTGGAAGAGAATCAAGTGCATTCATAGGTTTGAGATTCAAAAACTTACAGATTGGTAGTATGATTTATTCAGAGAAATAGGAAGGAAAGTGTGTCCCAGGGAAAGTTCAGGTGAGAACACTGTGATTTTAGATATCTATTTGGATGGTTGTATATATAGGCCTGGAAAGAGGAATGCCTTTTTGTTTTTCCTAGAAATGTATACTCATAAATCAGAAGCATTTAGGAGATCAGTAAAGCCCTCCCATTTACTGAACCCAATGAAAATTCCCTAAGAGGAGGCATTATTTATGGGTCACCTTTTCTTCTGGGTCAGCTACCAATGGGTCAGTGCAGAGCAAAGAAGCGTTGAGAATGGCTGTGGTCAAGGGCAGAAGCGAATGAGCTCGCCCAACTGTGCATTTGACATCTAGATAAATTACTATCTGTAAAAATGCAAGTTACCTGTTATGTAAAAACACAGTTTCAGGGCAATCCAAGATTTCCCTTTCATTCATTATCCCCATATAAGTTTACCAAATGTTTCACGTTATGATCAGAACATGTCATTAGAAATGGGCAGAAGACATGAATAGACATTTTTCCAAAGAAGACATGCAGATGGCTAACAGACACATAAAAAGGTACTCCACCTCACTCATCATCAGGGAAATATAAATCAAAACTACAATGAGATATCATTTCACACCTGTCAAAATGGCTAAAATTAACAATACGAGGAACAACAGGTATTGGCAAAGGTGTGGAGAAAGGGGAACCCTCTTACATTGTTGGTGGGAATTCAAAACTGGTGCAGCCACTCTGGAAAATAGTATGGGGCTCCTCAAAAAGTTAAAAATAGAACCACTGTATAATCTAGCAGCTGTACTACTAGGTATTTACCCAAAGGATACAGAAATACTAGTTCAAAGGGATACATGCACCCCAACGTTTATAGCAACAATATCAATAATAGCCAAACTATGAAGAGAGCCCAAATGTCCATCAATTGGTGAGTGGAGAAAGAAGATATAGTATATATAGACAATGGAATATTACTCGGCCATCAAAAAGAATGAAATCTTGCCATTCAACAAGGCAACAATGTGGATGGAGCCAGAATGTATTCTGCTAAGCAAAATAAGTCAGAAAAGGAAAAATACCATATGATTTCACTCACGTGGAATTTAAGAAATGAAATAAATGAACACAGGGAGGAAAAGAAAGACAAACCAAGAAACAGACTCATATCTATAAAGAACAAACTGAAAAAAAAAAGAACAAACGGAGGGTTGCTGGAGGCAAGATATTATGTAAGTCTCTATACTGTTAGTGGATCAGCTACTCTGAGGGTCTGTTAATTTATAATTTGAAAAGGATCATAGATTAGGAATATAAAATGGAATAAAGTTTAGGAATACAAACAATGGAAGTTATGACAAAGATCAACAGAGTCCAATTCTCCTCTACTTACCAAGGCCTGAGCTGGTTTTTCTCCATGTGTTCAGCACTTATGCTCAAGAATGTTCTCATGTTTGTTATTACTGTGCACTCACTGGAATATTACCAGGAGAGTGATTATTTTTCCTTTTCTTAATGTGTGGGCCTTCATTAAGAAGCAAATGTGTTAGTTTGATGTTTAATATTTAGGAATTATTGGTAAATCTGTTTTCAGATGACCTGGTATACATTTTTATTGCAGAAAGTTTCAGAAATATGTTCTTGCAGGAGGAAGAAAATAAAAGCTACTATGAATGATAATATTTTGAATGTTCATTTCAAAGTATGGTAGATTATGAGTTCAGATTGGGAAAATTCTGTAAGACTGTGAAGGTTTACGAAAGAGAAATGATCTGAGGGACGCCCAGGTGGCTCAGTGGTTGAGCGTCTGCCTTTGGTTCAGGGTGTGATCCCAGAGTCCTGGGATCGAGTTCCACAACAGGCTTCCTGCATGGAGCCTGCTTCTCCCTCTGCCTGTCTCTCTCATGAATAAATAAATAAAATCTTTTAAATAAAAAAAGAGAGAAAAATGATCTGAGCACCTACAACACTTTCAGTAGAGCTATCAAGTGAAGTCCTAAGTAATAGATTAATACTTTTGCCTTCTCTTATAAAGCAGAATATTCTCACCCCAAATCCTATCTCTATATCTGATTTTGATCTTGGAATATGAATTGCTATCTAATTGTTGACCATTGAATACTCTGTTACTTCCTAGTAACAGATATCATATCTTTCATATCTTAAAGATCAAGTTGACACATTTTATTTCCTCTTTCACTTCCTGGTAGATTCCATTATAGTAAAGAGACATGCATCTCCCTCAGTTCTTTCTTATCCACATGGCACCCTGTATGGGCTAGTCTTGGGATACACTGAGGTTATGTAGCATTGACCACTTTACTGGTAAACTTGGGAAGCTATCTTTCTGATTCTTACAGTTCATCAGATGTTGTTTATCTTCATTTTCTCTTTATTTTAGCTACTTGTTCTTGCATTAATTTATGCAAATATTCTCTGAGATTCAAGGACAAGGAAATAAACATACAAATTTGAGTTTTGGGGATGAGATGTTTGACAATATCGATGTAAATAGATTGAAATATATTTTCATAGACTTTTTCTTTCCTCTCAATCTTTGTAGATTCATTGTCAACAAGACCTAGACTCAGGATACAGAGCTACTAAAATCTAGCTTTGGTCAAGAAAAGTTGTATTGATAAAATGGAAACCACCTTGAACTAATAATAATGACTGGTATTTGTTTTGTGTTTTCTTTACTCAGCAGAGGACCTCAAAATTAACAAGGGATTTGTGGTGCTATGATGTTCTGATATGCACTTCTCAAATTAAAAACCATTCAAATTTTATTGGACTGACTTTACTTGTGAGAAGTTGCAGAATATAGCACCCCAAAATGTGCTACTCTGGCATTTTGACAGTTTGGAGTTAAAGGCACTTGTAAAACAGTAAATATAAGAAAAACACTCTAACTTTCCTTCTGTTTCTGAAAAGCAGGAGATGAAATTTCCCTGTGAAAGAGTAGCTTTCTTATCAATGACAAGAAGTTGAGACCAAGAAAATCCTGTGTAAACAGACCTTGTTAAAATAATTCTTATTTTCCTTTAGTTTTCCCACCTAATTCAGTTACTTTTCTGCAGTTGCCTCTCTTTGTTCAACATAATAAAAGCTTTCTGTAGACTTTACCTTGGGTTTGCATTCCTTACAAAGGCTCCCTTGTCACATAAAATTTACATATATTTCCATGCTTTTATCCTGTTAATCTGTTTTATTTCAATTTAATTCTCAGATCCAGCAATAAAACCCCAAGAGGGTAGAAGGAAAAATCCACCTCCCCTACACTGATGAGGCACTGCTCTTCTCTGGATGATATGAAGAGGTATAAGACAACACATTTCATTAAGATTTTTATATGATATTTGAGAGAGACAAGGCAAAATGAGATATGGAATAAAGCATAATACATACTAGTGTATTACTAAATATAAAGGGCTATTGAATATAAGACATATCATCTATAGTGAGAAAGAATGATTTGTTTTTACACTTGAAAACTGTATTATATTAGAATTACTGAAAACAGGAACAATGAGTAGGTCCAGGAGAGGGGAATTATGCGTGAGTTGAAAAGTCTTGTGAAGTAAGCAGTTCTTTACTCACCAATATACACCAGTGTTTGATTGTATCTCCTTATGAACAGCAGAATGAAGAGATCTATATTCAAGAGAAAGTAGTTATTTCGGGGCATTTGAGTGGCTCAGGTTTCAGCTGATTTCAGTTTATGGCATGATCTTAAGGTTTGGGGATTGAGCCCCACAACATTATCTGGTTCTCTGCTCAGCGGGAAGTCTGCATGTCCCTTTTCTTCTCCTTCTCCCCCTCTCCTGCTCATGCCCTCTCTCCCTCTCTCTCAATTAAAAAAGGTAGTTGTTTTTTAAGTAAGGTGGTATCATAGTTTACGAAAATGTGTTTGGGGCTTCTAGTTATGGAATGAATAAGTCACAAGAATAAAAGACACAGCATAAGGAATACAGCCAATGGTATTGTAATAGCAATGTAACAGGACAGATGGTAGCTACACCTCTTGTGAACATAGGATAATTTATAAACTTGTCAAGTCACTAAGTTGTACACCCGAAACTAAATCCAGCATTGTGTGTCAACTATACTCAGAAAGAAAGAAAAAAAAAGAGAAAGAAAAAAAAAGGAAAAGAGAAAGATGAAAGAAGGAAGAAGAAAGAAAGAAAGAAAGAAAGAAAGAAAGAAAGAAAGAAAGAAAGAAAGAAAGAAGAAAGAAAGAAAGAAAGAAAGAAAGAAAGAAAGAAAGAAAGAAAGAAAGAAAGAAAGAAAGAAAAAAGGAAACAAAGAAAATGTCCTTGGTAAAAGTGGGAAATATTGAAAGCTTTAGGAAGAGAGTTCGTATGAGGAAATTTAATCAAATATTTTCTGAAACTAATGCTTGTTATGTGGGCCAGGTATTGTGCTAAGCTATATTTGGTCACAATTTGTCATTACATACACCATGTGAGATTCATATTACTATTTAAATACAAAAGTGGGAGTCTGCTTGTCCCTCTGCCCCTCCCTCTGCTAGTGCTCATGAGAGCATGTGCTCTCTCTCTCTCAAATAAATAAAATCTTAAAAAATATATATTAATAGTAGAACACTGAGGCTGTGAGACAATAGTCGTTTTCAGTTTAAATAGGAAATAACAGACCTGGGATTCAGTTTCGCATCTTTGTGACTCAAACACTAGAACTCTTTCTACTTTTAATAGTTTATGTATTTCTTAGTAGTTTGTGTAATATCCTTAGCAAGGATATAAGAATATTAAAACAACAAGTATTTTAATATACTAATCATACAGTTAGTCTGATCTCAGCAAGGAAGTATCTAAATCCCTTAAACAGTTAGGTCATAGGAACCTTGTGAGCAACTGCACATTTAATGCATCTCATTTGTCTTAAATTGTGGTTAGTCATAGGGTAACCACAGGGTGGGTAATTGACTAAGTGAGTTGAGAAAACCATTTGTTTGACCTCCGTGGGAGGGAGTTCCATTGGTCTCTGGCAGCAGAAGGAGCAAAGTTATGATTAAATAACCAACAACCTCCAACAGCTCTGAACACATTCCTCTCACTTCACATGCTGCTGTTTTGTTCCAATGTCTGCTCCTGGCCAGGCACATTCTGTTCTCCCTTCCAGCCATAACTCAATCCTATAACAGTCGCCACCACCCTCACAGCCTGATCTGGCTCAGGGCCCAATATCTGCTTTCCTTCTGGCACAAAAACTTCCTTCTCATTCCAGCCTCATTCCCTTTCTATGCCTAGCTTTTGCTTTTATCTTGGTACCCTTCCAGATGTCCATTCCAATCCTTTTTCCTGTTCTGAGTTAAATTATCCTTATTTCTCTTCTGATTTCAAGGCCATGATGCTCTCTTCCCCTTTTTTTTCCTTTCAGTTTTTTCTCTTACTTCTAATTATCTATTACTGCCTATGTTTATATTTGTGTATAGAATTTGCCTAGCTCTAAATCTTTCATGTTACTGAAGAATAAAACCTAGTGCAGTATATATTAACAAAACATTTGTAGGGCATATAAGGGAACCACTTTTTTTGTTATTTCTATATGATATATATTAGCAGATTATAGTTTCTCAGTATGGAACCTAAAGAAAAAATGAAGTACATTCGATTATATGAAAATTGCTGTATAAGTTCACTATATAAATTAATATAATGTAATATAATTAATTAGGTATTGAATTAGAGTTTTCAGAATATATAGAAACTTAGAATAACCTAAAAAGTTTCATAATTGCCTACAATTACTGCAGATGAATTAGAATTATATGGGACTCCTGGGTGGCTCAGTGGTTGAGTGTCTTCCTTTGGCTCAGGGCGTGATCCTGGAGTCCAGGATAGAGTCCTGCATCAGGTTCCTTGTAGGGAGTCTGCTTCTCCCTCTGCCTATGACTCTGCCTCTTTCTCTCTGTGTCTCTCATGAATAAATAAAAATAAAATTCTTTAAAAAAAGAATTAGAATTATACATGAATTTATTGAAAATATTTTATGGAAGACTGGATTAATGCTGGAATTTCTGATCTGCACTTCCCAATTATAATTATATACTTACTAAAGTCAAATTACATTATTATACATACACATATACAACCTAAATGCTAATAATTCTGGTTCTTTTATTCCTATGACTCCTTAATCGCCTGTTCACATGGGACTTAGTCCTAACCGAATTAACAGACCTGATTCTCTAATCTCTTTTGCAATTATACTGTAGACTTTATTCCTGGAAAATTATACCTGTTTTAATTCTTCCATTCCTAAATCTGTTCCTTGAGAGGCACTGAGTGTCATTTTTCCCCTGTTCAATATATTCTTGCTGTCAGAAGCTGTTTTCTTGGTGTTTCATTTTTTCATATGAATATGTATAAATTATTGAAAATTACATTTATATATATCATAAATGTTATGTATTCTACATATCACTTATAAAATTGAATGTATAAACATGTGTTGGCTGACATATTCAACTATTCTCTCATCAGGGTATCCCTACTATTCATAGGTAGGTTGACATAGTCATGTAGTGGGGAAAACTACAATCAGAAAACTAGGAGTGGACATTAAGTAGAAAGAAGTAAGTGGAAATAGAGATTACAAGAAAAATGAAGTTTTTTTAATGGTGGGAGAACATGGTGGCATATGTTAATACTAGATTTCAAGACGGTGGATGGAAGGGATATGGAGACATGGAATGTGTTTTAGATAGAGGCAAAATGCAAGAACAAAATTTAGGATAATGCTACAATCTGGAGTTTTGATTACTGGTCTTTAACTCAATTTTATTGTATAATTGCATTATACCTTCATCCACTCATGTAATTAAACCTGTAATGTTTCTGTGGTTTAACCTCAGCCATCTTTGTGGTTCCATTACCCCTGATGTGCTTCATTCTAAGTCAAGCACTTTCTGAAAGCTCTTATCTTCAAAGGAGTAATTAAAGCAAAGTGGAAAATTGGAAAGCACTTATTATGTAAAATATAGAAATATTTTCATGCTACAAATATTTTACTAGGCAGAGGATAAGCCCAAGTAATTGATAATCTGTCAGGAATTTAATATATTTGATTATTTTGGATTCCAAAGTATAAAATATTTATATCAGGATGGACTGTATTTCTCAGATATCTCAAAAGCTGTTATATTTTGGCAGTGATAAAACATGTATTAAAATAGCTTTTTTCATAGTATATATATTTGCCTAATATGTAATTAAATGATAAAATAAGAGATGAAGAGAATTAAAGATAATAAATACAGTTGCTTTTCCTCTATATGCAATTTGATACCCAAAATACAATTAGTCATATACAGCAACTGAAGAGTTTATTACTCTCATTCCACAGTATGTAAATAAATACTGTGTAACTTGCCTTGCAAGTACCAAATCTGACTGCTAAATTATCTTATGGCAAATATTTTGCTATTTTTTAAAGATTTTATTTATTAATTTATGAGGGACACAGAGAGAGAGAGAGAGAGACAGAGAGAGAGAGGCAGAGACACAGGCAGAGGGAGGAGCAGGCTCCATGCAGGGAGCTTGATGTGGGACTCGATCCCAGGACTCCAGGATCATGCCCTGGGCCAAAGGCAGGAGCTGAACTGCTGAGCCACCAAGGGATCCCCCTATTTTGCTATTTTTATATAAAATATGAGAACACATTGTTTTTGACAATTTAATTCCTCCTAATTAAGCCGAATTTATAGAATATGTAAAATTAGAATCACTTTATTTGGTCAGTGGGATTAAGGAAAAGAAGAGAGAGGTCTAATGAATATATTTTATTGCAAAAACGCATTTCATTAAACACTTCTCTAAAATTTCAGGTTGTACCTCAAGTTCCCCACCCCCTTTTCTCTGCTTAAGAAAGAGTTAACTTATTCCCAGTCATATAGAAGCTCCTTAATCAATTATCCAGTAAATATACATAAATAGAATGAGATGAAATGGATCACAGAACCAGAACTCACATATAGTATCTCATTAATAAGCTATAAGAAAATAAGCAAATGGTTGCTCCTTTGCCCATCTAGATTAGTATCTGCCTTTTATTAATTTTAGATTGTATGACTATTCAGAAAAACTGTTAAGGGAGAGTTAACTTTGATAAGCTAGATAATACTACTGAGCTAAATACGTAACTTCTAAGTATAAAATGCAGAATTGTAAATATTGTATGACAAGTCAAGAAACAAAATAAGGATGGAGGATATTTAGATAGTCTTACTGCCTTTGGCCAAAAATCAAAGAACATGCTAAGAATCACTATTACCCTGCCCTCAACAAAGGTATTATGCAGTTATACCTATACACTAATGGGTAGTTGCTAGGAATGTGTTACTTTATGGCTGATGACTACACACTTCAGTATTTTATGCTCAGGAGAGACAGATAAAATTAAAGGACTGAATGCAAATGAAGGCCCTCATGAGTGGAACAAATGAGGGAAATATTTGCCTAGCCCCATTTCAGTTTGCTAGAGGAGATGTATTTGAGATTTAAAAATAGTATATTTAAGACAAATTAAAATAAAATGGACATGATTATAGTAAATTGAGAATTTTTTAAGATCAAATGTTATTTCAGAGAGAAAATGAGTACACCTAGAATGAATTAGAATGATAGTATATATAACATAATCATTAATGGCTTCGGTTGCCCCTGAGATATACCTAGCTGTCAAAATTAATTCAGGAATGAAAACACATTGGGTCTACTATTATAACCTATGGAGGTGCCTATAGAGATAACTTCAAAAGCCGAGATAATTGGCACTTTTTGAAAATTCCTCATTCTTCACATATTTTATTGAAATATATATATACATATGTAAGTAGAATTAAATCTGATTTCTATTTTGCTGCCAAGATAACTCAGTCTTCTTTTCAACATAGAAGAAAGTCCCTCCTTCTGTACTCTTGTTTTCCTTATATAGTCCCCAATGATATACACCAATCTCTTTGCCTAAGAACCTCTTAGGGTTTTAAACAACTAAAAGAGGGATACCTGGGTGGCTCAGCAGTTGAGAGTCAGCTGGTGGCTCAGACCTGATCCCAATCCTGGGATGTAGTTGCACATTGGGCTCCCTGCGAGGAGCCTACTTCTCCCTCTATGTCTCTGCCTCTGTGTGTCTCTCATGAATAAATAAATAAAATCTTTAAAAAAATAACTAAAAGAGCTACTTATGTCTTACTACCTTAAATAATAAATATATATCCATTATGGCTCTAGAACTTAATATCATTTTTTACAATGTAACAATCCTCAAATCTATCAATTACTATTAATCAGTATGGCAATATTATTTTAAATGTAGAATTTGTTATTAAAAGGTTGATATAGCAAATTTTTTAAATCTTTTCTCTTTTTTTAAGATTTTATTTATTTATTCATGAGAGACACACACAGAGAGAGAGACAGGCAGAGGAGAAGCAGGCTCCATGCAGGGAGCCTGACGTGGGACTCGATCCCCGATTTCCAAGATCATGTCCTGGGCTGAAGGCAGAGCTTAACTGCTGAGCCACCTGGGCTGCCCTTTAATTCTTTTCTATTCCCTTCTTCTGCAACTCCTATGTTGTTATTTTAATGTATTCTCCATATCTCTTACTCTCCTTTATATTTCCTGTATCTTTCTTTCTCTGAACTAATTTCTCACCTATATTATAGATATATACATATGCAGTTTTATGTATATATGTAATTTAAATATATGTGTGTGTTTGTGTGTAATTTAAAATACATACTCCAGTAAACAGATTCTGTAAGTGGCTGTGCTACTTTATTTTATACCCTCCACTGAACTTATATTTTAATTATATTGACATTCCTTCCAATTGTTATTTCTGACTGGATCTTTCTCAAATATATCTAGATTACTTTGATAGTACTTAGTTTATTTCACATTCTACCTCTTTAACAATGGTAAATATGCTTACATTCCTTTATCCTGCATTTTTAATAATTAAGTTTCCTATAAACCTACACTTGATGCTTACTCTTTCTGCTAGTTCTCATGATAAATTATTTCCTTTTATCGCTTCTTGGCCTATTGGCTAAGATCAAGAGTATTTCCTTTTGTGCAGTGTAATTTAGAATCAGCATTTCATATTTAGTGGAGCTTTGTCTGTGGAAATCATTGTTGCTTGAGTTGAGGATGTGTGCCTTCAAAGAAATTTTACTTTCAATTCTGTTGAAACATTTAAGTACTATAAACAAAGATAGACATTAATGTGTATTTTGTAGCTTGTGGTTACATGAATCATACAACCTTTAAAATTCAAACTTCAAATGACCTAAAGTCAAAGTAGAGCATATGAATTCTCATTTATAATTGTTTTTTAACCCAGTAAACTTTCCTATTTCCCTGGTTGAAAATAAGTGAATTTATATAATTCTCACTTTTTGTAATGACATAATTTTGTATCCTTTGACTTGTGCTTAAGTTATCAGGGTCTTGGGTTACACATATTGCCAAGGATAAGGCAAATGCATATCTTTCTGGTTTTCAGTTTTTTTTTTTCCAATTCTGGATCATGGAAATTTCTCTGATATTCTTATAATTTCAGCTTTGTACTAAAATATATTTATCTATCATTACAATGTGGTGGTTTTTGAGGGAGATTTTTCAGAAAAGTTAGTCTATAAAATTCTTTGCAAGGAAGTAGTTTAACTTCACTAGCCTTAGTAACCATTCAGTCATTCACAAACATACATTCATCTCTTTGGTGGATAGGACTGTGAACAATTCTGAAAAAATGAAGAGTGCTTAAATGTGGGTAACTAAATGAATATAACATATAATGACACAAAATCTGACTCAATTATTATGATTATCCCCTCTCTATTCACATATATATGCGTGTGTATATACTTAGATTCATAAAAGTGTATATGAAGATATCTTGAATATATATGATTACTTATATATTGAATTTATTTCATACACATAAGCATACACAAACACACAAAGGGGAGAGATATTAATAACTGGATAGTATTTTCTATGGCTGAGATTTAATTGAGATGGAGCCCACTATACATTGTTGGTTTTTTAGTTATTGTAGCTTTTTAAAAATTTCTACTGTTTTTTTAAATTAATTTTGTTTTATATCATCAAAACATTATATTTACTTTAAAGTATTCATTAAATTCAGTCTAATCTATAGTTTAAGTTTTGAGAGTAGACCATGAGTAATAGTGACAAAAATTCGTGCTGAATTTAATTATAATTATATTAAAGAAATAATACATTACTATGGTAATGTCAGCTTCCAATGAAGGAGAAATCTTAAAATATTCAGGAAATATTTTATTTTAGCTTCTGATTATTTGGTAACCAGATTTGTTTGTCATAGCAAAACTGTCGAGCATCAGAAATCACCTCTGGGTGAAGGATTGGCTAAAGTTAATCATAGTGCCATAGTGGCCTTGCTGTTTGTGGATTTCAGCCCACTGGTGAGCAGACAATCATTTCTTACCATCCTCAGGAATAAATGCTTCTGTGTTGCCAAGAATCTGCAGTTCCTTCTGATTTCCTGTTGCCGTATCAGAGCATATTCCACCAATTTATTCCTTTTGCTCATGGGCTGGATTGTACTTCTAACTGTGAGATTTAAAAATGAGTTTTACTTATACACTAAGATGAATAGCATTAGAAAGTGATATTTTAGTGAGAATAATCTGACCTGACTACTGTTAACTTATTTGTTATTTTCACAAAATGCACAAATGTGCTTATAACATATACTCTGTGTATTTTCTTTGTAATATATTCAATAAGTAGAAGAAACACAACTTGATATAGAAAGAAACAGAATGTTAGACTCAAGAGAAAGAGACAGCAGGACACTTACTGAAAGACTAGTGGAAAGAGAAGATGAATATGAGCATCAAAATAACTCTCTGGCAAAATAATAAAAAAAAGAATCACACAAAGTGATGGTAATCTTCAGCAAAAATGTTTTTTTTTTTTTCCTTCAACCTGAGCAAATAATTTGAGAATTTTAAGCCTGTTGAACCACTATACCAATGAATCAAACATCATCTTGTATGGAAATGGTAAATCCCAAAGAGGTGGAAGAAACTTAGCATAACTCTAGGACTGCAAGGCACTGAAGATTCCCTATGAAGAGATTTTAAAAGCATTGTTAGATAAAAGATGACTACTCATAAATCTAGAAATATTGCATTAGTAAACAGAAGGTTTACCAGTTTTAGATAGGTAGAGGACAGAAAAATACACAAATATATAGAAACATTGTTTCTGGTAAAACAAAGGAAACAAGATAAAAATTTCTGTACCATAAATGAGATAGATTCAGCAGAATTATAAAAGGCAAATTGGTTAACATAATCATGTTCTGTTAAAATATCAAATTTCATGAGGAAGTTAATTTAAATATGAAATGACAGGGTGTGTGAGTGGCTCAGTCAGTTTAAGCCTCTGACTCTTGATTTTGACTAGGGTCGTGATCTCATGTCATGAGATTGAGCCCCACATCTGGCTCCACACTCAGAATGGAGTCTTCTTGGGATTTTCTCTGTCTCTCGATGCTCTCACTGCCTCCCCCCTTGCTTGTGTGCTCTCTTGCTCTCTCAAAATAAATGAAATTGTTAAAAATAAATAAATAAATATTAAATGGTGTTGATGTCTTATTGTTGTTGATACATGAACTTTTAGAGATGAGATCATCTTTTAGAGATATGATCATCATTTACCACGTTTTTCAATTCCACCATCTCATACAAATCTAAACTGAATTGCATAAACTTATATAGTTTACTTAAAAATAACCTGAAATAAAACATAGAATGTTTTAGTCATATTAACTAAATGCTATTACTTTGTGATTTGTGGGGCCCTCACCAGTGTTTACCTGTGAGATCAGAATATTCCTGTAACTCTTAGTGGTTTCTGTGCATCCATGAACCCTTGGAAGAGCTTTATCTGAAGCAAGACTTAAAGGATAAAACAAAGCCTTTAACTCATTCTAAGTGGCAATAACTTGCAAGCTCCATTTCAGAAATTGTGTGTGTGTGTCTGTGCATGTGTGTGTATATATGATTATATATATATATGATTACATATATATATATATATATATACACGGTTATAAATATAACATCACAATTTGAAAAGATAACCAAAATAAACAAAACCTTTTACTAAACTCACCAAGGAAAAAGGACAAAAATTAATAAAATTATGAATAAGAGGAGACATTATAAATTATACCACACAAGAACAAAGGATCATGAGACTGCTATGAACAATTATATGCCAACAAACTGACAAACTAAAAGAAATGGATAAAAGCCTAGAATTATACATACAACTACTGAGACTGAATCATGAAGAAATAGAAAATCTGAACAGACTGATTACTAGTAAGGAGTTTTAATTAGTAATCAAAAACCTCCTAATTACTAAAAGTTCAGGCCATGATAGCTTATCTGGTAAATTCTACCAAACATCTAAAGAAGAATTAATACCAATACTTCTCAAATACTTTCAAAAACAAAATAAAACGAAACACAGAAAAGGGAACACTTCCAAATTCATTCATCGAGGCCAGAATATAGATATAAAAACACTCAACATAAAATTAACAAACCAAACTAAACAATAAATTAAAAGGTTCGTACACCATGATAATGTGAGGTTTATTCCAAAGATTCAAGAGTGGTACAGTATCTGCAAATCAATCTATGTGTTAACAAAATGAAGGATAACAATTATATGATCATCTCAATATATGCAGAAGAACATTTGACAGTATTCAACATCCACTCATGGTAGAAACTCTTAACAAACTGAGTATAGAGAGAACATACCTCAACATAATAAAGGCCATATATGAGAGGCTCTCAGGTAACATCATACTCAATGGTAAAAAGCTGAAAAATTTTCCCCTGAAATCAGGAAATAGACAAAACATCTCCCTCTTGCCACTTTTCAACATAGTACTGGAGGTTCTAACCAGATAAATGAGGTAAGAGAAATAAATAAAAGCCATTCAGGTTGGAAAATAAGAAATAAAACTATTTCTATCCATAGATGACATGTTATTATATGTAGAAATCCCTAAAGACTTCATAAAAATTGTTAGAACTAAAAAGTTCAATAAAGTTGAAGGATATAAAATCAATATGCAGAAATCAATGATGTTTATATACACTAACAACAAACTATGCAAAAGAGAAATTAAACAAAACAAAACAAAACTACCATTTACAAATACGTCGACAAAAATAAAGTTCTTAGGAGTGAATTTAAACAAGACCAGTGCCCAGAGAACTGGTACTGCAGTACACTAGTGAAATAAGTTGAAGAAAACTCAAATAAATGGAAAAATATTCCATACTCATAGATTAGAAGAGTTAATACTGTTAAAATACTACTCAAAGCCATCTACAGATTCAGTGCAATCCTTGCCAAAATCCTGACGGCATTTTTCACAGAAATGGGAAAAAAAAAATTTGTATAGAACCACAAAAGGCTCCAAATAGACAAAACAATCCTGAAAAAGAGGAATAAAGCTACAGGCATCACACTTTCTAATTTCAAAATACATTACAAGTCTACAGTAATTTAAAAAGTATACTACTTGCATAAAGACAAACATATAGACCAATGGAACAGAATAGAGAGCACAGAAATAAATCCAATCATACATGTCAATCAATTTACCACAAAGGAGCCAAGAATATTCAATGGGTGATAAATAGTGTTGAGAAAACTGGACATCTACATGCAAAAAAATGAAACAGAACCCCTACCTTTCTCCATACATAGAAATCAATTCAAAGTGGAATAAAGATTTAAGTTAATATCTGAAGCAGTGAAGCTCCTAGAAGAAAGCAGAAATGGTAAACTCCTTGCCACAGGTCATAGTAATGATTTTTTTTTTCAATTTAAATCCCAAACCAAGGCAACAAAAACAAGCCAAACTACATCACAAAATAAAAAGCTTCTGCATAGTAAAGGAAATCATCAATAAAATGAAAAGGCAGCCTGTAAAATGAGAGGAAATATTTGCAAATGATATATCTAATAAGGGATTAATATCCAAAATATAGACAGGACTCACACAAATCAATACAAAAACCCCTCCAAATAATCCATTTAAAAATGGGAAGAGAGACTAGATAGATATTTTTCCAAAGAAGACATACAAATGGCTAACAGATACATGAGAAGATGCTCAACATCACTACCATCAAGAAAATACAAATGGCTGTCATCAAAGAGACAGGAGATAACAAGTGTTTTCGAGGATATGGAGAAAAGGGAACCCTTGGGTACTGATGGTGGGAATGTAAATTTGTGCAGCCACTCTGGAAACAGTATGGTGGTTCCTCAAAAAATTTAAAAGAGAACTACTATGTGATCCTGTAACTCCAAGTCAGGTTGTATGGAGCAAAATCAGTATGTCTAAGAAATATCTGCACTCCCATGTTCACTGCAGCATGATTTATAATAGCTTGGACATAGAACCATTCTAAGTGGCCATCAATGGATGAATGCATAAAGAGGATGTGACATTTATACACAGGAAACATTATTCAGTCATAAAAAAACACAAGGAAATTCTAATATTTGTGACAACATGGATGGACTTTGAGGTCATTATGCTAAGTGAAATAAGCCATACAGAGAAAGACAAATAGTGCATAGTATCACTTATGTGTAGAATTTGAAGAAAATGTCACTCAGAAATAGTAGAAAAGTAGTTGCTAGGAGCTGGAGGTGAGAGAAGAAGGAGGGGTTGGGAAAAGAGTACTTGCCACTTTAAGATGAGTAGGGACAGTCGTAGTAGTCCCAAGGCAAGTGGAAACTCAAAATAGAACCCCAGATGAAGATGAGTTAAAGATGCATTGGGAGAGGGAGGCTGAATATTTTCAGGCCTACCTGGAATCCTCACTAACTCAAATCCTCAGTCGCAGCACAGAGCCCTCTCTTTGCTATGGGTCAATTCCTCCTAGCATGCACATGTGCAAAGTTTCCTGGATGCACTTTGGACACCAAACCTAGCCCTGCTGGGATAAAGTACTCTCAATCCCCAGTCAGTGATAAGAAAACCCTGTGGCCCTCAGGCGTGGAACTTTGCTCTGAAGAGAAGGCCTATAGAATCTTTACTTCCATAGTTGGGGTGAGGAACCTCCCAGGGCTGGAGTTTCAGGCCCAGGTCGCAGAGCAGATCCCCACCCAGACCCTTAGTCCTCCAGTCCCTTCTTCACCCTCAGGCCTACCAGACCAGGGCTGGTCTCTCTACCTACAGGCTATGCCTGGACCCCTTACTACCTCTCTCTCTGCAGGCCAGGGACCTATCCCCTATCTTTGTGGGACTAGCCCCACCCCACTTCACCTTCTCTGGCTTAGATGTCCAAGGATCAGCCTTACAGGAGAATTCTTAATCATTCATATAAATGCTAGTCCCTCCAAGAAATGGAGGTAAATTTCTGTCCCATCCATCTTCACCTTGACTATGGGTTGTGCATGCGACTTGTTTCCAAAGAATATAATATGGAAAGAGGGCAGAATAACTTTACCTGAGAATAACTCAACTGAGAAACCTGGAAAACACTGCCTTGGCCAGGTGATGAGTATTAAATCATCAGTGATAAATCATGTTAGTAGCATGGGCATGGGTAGAAGGGCATTTCACCTCTTTGGTATCCCTCTCCAAAGCCCATAACTAAAGTTCTTTCTTGAAAAAAAAAAAATACATAAGACAAACTAAAAACACTTGACCAGTACTCTTAATATCTGTCAAAGGTCATGAAAAACAAGTAAACTGTGAGAATAAACCAGAGAAAACTAAGAAGGCAAAATAATTAAATGCAATGTGGTATTCTGGAGGGCATCCTGTGATAGTAAAAAGGATATTAGGGGGAAAACTAGTGAAATCCAAATAAAATGTGGTGCTTAGAAAATACTCCTGTTCCTGTGTTGATTTCTTAGTTATGGCAAATATACAATACTAGCAGGATGTTAATAGGGTGAATTTGATAAGTGATGTGTAGGAATTCTCTGTACTACATTAGCACCTTTTCAGTAAATCTAAAACTTTCCTAAAAAGTAGAAGTTTATTAAAAAGAAAAGAGGGACTAGAAATGGATGGTTCCAGATGGGGACTCATGATTCAGTGACATCATCGACAATCAAGGCTTTCTGGCTTTCTACTGTACCATCTTTAGGGAGTTCGTTCTTTGACTGTTTAAATTGTTTAATTGTTTTAATCATTTTAATTCTTAATTAAAACAATTTTAGTCGTTAACTGTTTCCTCGTGGTCTCAAAATAATTGCTGTATTGTATATTTGCCATAACTAAGAAATCAACACAGGAACAGGAGTATTTTCTAAGCACCACATTTTATTTGGATTTCACTAGTTTTCCCCCTAATATCCTTTTTACTATTACAGGATGCCCTCCAGAATACCACATTTTCATAGAGCTGCATTCAAGGCAGGAAGAAAAGGGGTAGATGAAATGAGTATTTTCCTTTTATGAGGGAGGAAAATAATATATACTCTTTCTACGTAGTGTTAAAAATGATTAAAGAAAACAATTTAGGGATCCCTGGGTGGCGCAGCGGTTTGGCGCCTGCCTTTGGCCCAGGGCGCGATCCTGGAGACCCGGGATCAAATCCCACGTCGGGCTCCCGGTGCATGGAGCCTGCTTCTCCCTCTGCCTGTGTCTCTGCCTCATTCTCTCTCTCTCTCTGTGACTATCACAAATAAATAAAAATTTAAAAAAATTAAAAAAAAAAAAGAAAGAAAACAATTTAGATGGTACAAAGAAATTTTAACACTTAATGAAGTGTAAAGTTTCCACTTGGGAGAACTGCAGGAATGAGATAGAAGGTAAGAAGCTTTTGATAGGGTAAAGAATAAAGAACAAGGAAGAGAAAACTAGAAAATATATGATAGACTGAGGTCACATAGTCAAATTTGTTTGGGATGAGAAAAAACAAGGAAATAAGTAGAGTATAACAGGTATATCTTTCTCAAGGACCTGAGCCATGACTTTGAAATGTCATCATCAGAAATGATAGGGCCTCTGTCTCCTGTGTAGCCCACAGAGCTGACCCTAATTGGCATTTACATTGATGCACCCTTTGTAATTGTTCACCTCCTTAGCTCTACTCAAGCCCCTCTGTTCCCCTTTATTCTCCCTTTAAAACATCCAGTCACCTCTGTACGAATTGAAGTTGAGTTGAGTTCAAGCTGGACCCTCTTCCCTATTGCAATAGTATCTTACTGATTAAAATATGTCCTTATTACTAACTCATATCTGGCTTTGCTTTTCTCTGACAGAATTAAATCAGTTGCATGAAGTTACATATCTATGAAGCAGCTCAACTACAATTTGATTCCAGGACTCAAAGTCCATGTCCTACCACTTTCAGTAGGCCTATTGAATATCCTAAACAATCATAAGGTAAAACAAGAAAAGCCAGGGTCAAGTAGAGTTATGTGAAGGTAAATAATCATGGTCAAATGCAGACCTTAAAGCCTAATAACTTAAGATTTAGCAGTACCGTTTTCTTTTATTTTTAATAGATATCATGGATTTGTATATCTAAGACAAATAAAATTAACTGCTTTGGACCAAAAGAAACAAAATTGTATGACGTCTGAAGTTCTAATGTATAACGTGGTGACTGTACTTGATAACACTGTATTGTGTAATTGAAATTTGCAAAAAGACTAGGACTTAAATGTTCTCACCTACATGTACACACAGACATGCAAACACATACACACACGTGAGGTGATGAATGGATGCTGTAATTAGAAGAGAAGAATCCTTTCACACTGTTTACATATATCATTGTGATGTTCACTTTAAATATATTAAAATGTTGTTTGTAATTATACCTCAGTAAAGCTGAAAAAAATATATTACAAGTCAACCATTATTAAGCCTCTGCTAATCCAGTTGCCAATCCCAATTACTTGCCATCATAAGATGAATATTAAGCAGGTAGTATGTGCAGTGAAGTCTACAAACTAAAGAGAAGCAGAACAATTATGTCTGTACCATGAAGGATTTAAAAAAATATTTTATTTATTTATTCATGAGAGACAGAGAGAGAGAGGCAGAGACATAGGCAGAGGGAGAAGCAGGCTCCATGCAGGGAGCCCGATGTGGGATTCCATCCTGGGACCTCAGGATCATGCCCTGAGCTGGAGGCAGATGCTTAACAGCTGAGGCACCCAGGTATCCTGAAGGATTTTAATCCATTAGTAGAACTAAAATTTATTCCAATGAAGTTACTAGAGAAGACATTTTTGAATGTAGAATGTATGTTTAAATTGAGTACTGGGAAAGTCCTGATTGGATGTTAGGGTAATCTAAGAAATAAACCATTAGTGAGTCTTCTGTGACGTAAATGTCCAGTACATGTTAAAGAAGGAGGGATCTCAATAATTAGGTGGAGGAGGAAAAATGTTTCAGTTAGTGTAACTGCTGTACATTAAGGCCTGAAATGAAATATATGACAGTTTCATAAAATGAATGAAAAGAAAATAATGTCCTAATTTGACTTTGAAAGAGAAAATAGTATATATGAGTTTTGACCTTTTAAAATGAAAGTTTATGAGTTTCTGTTCATACTTGTTTGTCATAGATCTCAGTTATTCTATACAAAGAGAAGCATAGATTTTGAATATTAAAAAGGACTTATCCTTATCTGTCTTTGAGCTTTTTGAGCTTTCTAAGCACTAGTCTTGGTTTTAATACTCCAATATTACCTACTCTGTTAACTCTAAGTATTTTGTAGGTTTTTTTTTTTTTCTTTTTTTTTTTTTGACTGAAAAGTCTATAAAAATAGATTTGGCTGAAAATTGTATTTTTGTATTGATTTTTTTGTATTCATTTATCAGTAGTTAATTTTAAATGTCTCTACCCTACATTGTTTTCATTCATTTTATATAAAATATTTATTGAGAAATTGTCATTTACCAAAACCTGTTGTGGGAATTTCAGGATCCATTAGTTAACAGAATAGAGAAAAACCCCTTGACTTTGTGGGAGTTATATTCTAGTGGGAAGAGACAACTAATAAACTTTATACATAATAACAGTGAGTAAATGATGGTAGTAAGCACTATGTACAAAAAGTGGAAGATCAGTAGGGGTTCCTGGGCTTTCTTTTATAACCACATTTTCATGATAGGCTCCATTTCTACAGCTTCTGTGGCATGTTTGATGTGCTTCTAGTGTTGAAAGTAAATTATATTTACGTTAGTTGCTTCAGAATGCTTTATTTCTCTCCAGTTTATAAAATATTGACTTCTTGCTTAAGTAGATCTGAAAGTAGTGTGTGATACTAAAGCTTGCAGTTATTTTTTTTTTTTAATTTATTCATGAGACACACACAGAGAGAGACAGAGACACAGGCAGAGGGAGAAGCAGGCTCCATGCAGGGAGCCTGATGTGGGACTGGATCCCGGGACCAGGATCACACCCTGAACAGAGGGCAAATGCTCAAGACTGAGCCACCCAGGCATCTCTGATTCTAAACTTGTTTAGAAAATTGTTCTTTTCACTGTGTTCAATAAAGTTTGTTAATAAATTACCAAGTTTTCCAAGGGATTTATTTTTAAAACTCTATCCATTTATTCTTAACTTTCTGTGGTCTTTATCCTTTTAATGTCTGAACAACAAAACATTCCCATATCTTTAATTACATATTTTGTTTTACTCACTTATTGAGTAAATAAAATAAATTGAATTTATTCATCGAGGCATTTGTTTTCATAGAAAGAGAAAGGATTATAGCATCATATAGTTCACTATACTGAGCCTACCCAAACCTCAATATCTTAAGGACCACAGTGACTGCTTTTAATACCATCTCATATTCACAGTGTTTCTTTGTTTGTGGTCTTGTTTTGATGTTGTTATTATTTTCTTTTTAACATGGGACCTCAGGTTCCCTTTGGTCTGAGAATTTCCTCAGATTGTGTTTGCATGCTACTGGAGAGTGATCCTGTAATTTTTTTAATTAGTTTTGTTTTTGTTGTTGTTTGATTTTGGTTTTTTGCTTTTTTAAAAAAATATGTTCTCCACCAGGGTCAATATGTCAGGTTGTTTGCCCAGAGTGCTAGTAAAGACTTTTATCTATAAAGATATCAATACTTTAAATAAATATAAATTGAAGGTGTTGCAGGAAAATGATCCTTGTCTCTGATTACAGCCTATACATCCCAATACTCATCATTACAACTTGATCTTACTTGATTAAAAGTGTTAGGGTGAGCACTGCATCTTATTCTAATTATGGACTTGCTTAGTTTAAAAATTGTTAGAAAATGGGACACCTGAGTGGCTCGTGGTGGAGCATCTGCCTTCTGCTATGAGCATGATACTGGGGTCCTAGGATACAGTACTGCATCAGGCTCCTTGTGTGGATCCTGCATCTCCCTCTGCTTATGTCTCTCTCTCTCTGTGTCTCTCATGAATAAATAAATATAAATCTTTAAAAAAATTGTTATAAATTGTTAGAAAAAAATAGACTTGTTTTCTAGCATGACTGGGATAAAATACCACAAATTCAGTGGCTTCAAACAACATAAATGTATTATCTTGCCATTCTTAGGCTTCTGACAATTAAATACATATTTTACTGAGCTAAAATCAAGGTGTTGGCCAGGCTGCAGGCCCTCTGGGTGCTCTAGGGGAGAATCCATTTTATTGCTCTTTCTAGCTTCTATGGATCACCTGAAATGCCTGTTGTTAGCCCCTTCCTCCATAATCAAAGTCATCAGTGGAGCATCTTCTCCCCTCACTGACCTTTGTTCCCTTTTCTGTCTCACTTCAGCCTGTTGAACTCCATTTTACAAGACTCCTTGTGATTAGATTGCACCAAATGGATAATCCAAGATACTCCATTTTAGGTTCAGTTTATTAGCAACCTTAATTCCATATGTAATCTTTTTAAAATATTGTATTTATTTATTCATAAGAGACACAGAAAGAGACGCAGAAACATAGGCAGAGGGAGAAGCAGGCTTCCCATAAGCAGCCTGATGTGGAACTTGATCTCAGAACCCCGGGATCACGACCGGAGCCAAAGGCAGAGGCACCACCCAGGTGCCTCCATATTTAATCTTAATCTCCTTTAATAGAATCCCTTTTCATGCCTTTTTTTTTTTTAAGATTTTATTTATTTATTTATGGAGATACAGAGAGAGAGGCAGAGACACAGGCAGAAGGAGAAGCAGGCTCTATGCAGGGAGCCCGATGTGGGACTTGATCCCTGGATTCCAGGATCACACCCTGGGCCAAAGGCAAGCATTAAACCGCTGAGCCACCCAGGGATCCCTTTTTTTTTTTTTTTTTTTTTTTAGCATCTAGAGGCTACCTGTGTTTGGTTTGTGCCCTCTTTCCTCTACATAAGCCAGCAATGAGTCAAGTTCTCATATCTTCTTGTTCTTACTCAGCTTTTGTCATTGCACCTCTTTACCTGATTCTCTTTTCCTGCCTCCCTATTCTACTTTTAGGGATCTTTGTGTTTATAATGGCCCACCTGGAATATCCAGGATAATCTCCCCATTTTAAGGTCAGTTGATTAGCATATAGCCAATTTTACCCAGCATATTCACAGGTTCTGAGGATTGGGGTGTCAACATTTGGGTTCTGTTTGTTTGGTGGGGGGCATTTTTCTCCCTACCACATTGTTGTTACCAACACCTGAAATAATAAACAGTTGTTTGACATAGTAGTTCACAGGATTACAAAGATAAAAATTAATCTCCTTATTTCCTTATGATTTTCTTCCGGATGCATGCATTCCTCTACAGCTTTCTTGACCTATGGTTATTCTGAGGTAAACATTTTGAAGATAGGTTTATGCATCATGTTAACACTATTTTGATAAAATTTAAATTCACATGCTGAATTTTATAAAATCTTTCTCCTATCTCCACTCTGACTCTGTGTCTCTCTGCATTATTCCCTCTGCCACCATTTCTTGTTTTTGTCAAATTGCTTTACTAGGAATATTTATTTATTTGAGTAAATTTATAACATCATTAATTCATAAAAAGTTCCAATGCAGTTTTCCTTTATAACAAATTGTAATATATATAGTAATATATAAATATATATTGTATTATATAATATGTACTTATTATATATATATTCTATATATATTATAATATATATTCTGAACTGTTTTTCTAGAAGTCTGAAAGTCTTTAATGCATAAAGATACCTGATCAGCAGGTGGCAGGAATGGTGGGCCTCAGATCTCTACTTTATTACTGTGATTCTGCCAACTTGGTCCAAGTTAATTAAATTAGAGGTGGTACTCTCCCAATGTCATTTATCTTTAGTCTTAGAGTCACTTAGGAGGAAAAACACTTTGCTTGGTGGATTTGTCAGTGTACAGTAGTGAATACTGAGTAAAACAAATCTTGCTTCTTATGGAATCTGTAATTGAGAAACTATAGAGCTTTAGGGAGCTATAATTTGAACTTAATCTGTTTATTTCTAGTTCAACGTTCTTATATTTTTAAAACATTTTACATATTTCTTCACTAAAATGAGAACAATAAGATCCTAGGAAAAATGTAAGGGAAGAGGCTTCCTAACTTTGTGATATACTCCTCAAAAAAAAAAAATTACACAAGAAAGAAGATTAGAGAGAAAAATACCTGTAGTTATTCTAATTGTGAATCTCTATTCAGTATCAGGAAATAAATGAATCGTGAGGTTTGTTTTTATTTTTAAGATTTTTGTTTATTTATTCATGAGAGACAGTGAGAGAGAGAGAGAGGCAGAGACATAGGCTGCTCCTCCCTGCAAGGAGCCTGATGTCTGACTTGCTCCTGGATCCCAGGATCACGCCCTGGAGCAAAGGCAAACCTCAACCACTGAGCCACCCAGGTGTCCCAGAATCTTGAGGTCTTAAGAGGACTATGTTGGAAATATTCTAGTAATGAGAAACTCAAGAGGATATCCAAAAACATAATGTTCTCACAATTAAAAGGATTTTAATTCTAACACTGCTAGAAAGAGACGAACATGTTTATTTCTTATTCAGGGAATAAAGCAGAAATTCTCTCATCTTTCCATAACTGGAAAAACTCTTGTCTTAATGGTTGAACTTCAAAAACCAAGGCACCTATTTGCTAACAGCTTAATGGACAAAGTAAATAAATTTACAGCATATAACTACTTATGTCTCACATGCAACATTTTCAAAATGTACCATTATATTGTCCTGTGGATTTATTCATTTTTCTGTTATGTCTTATTTAGGTATCCATACTCACCACTGACCCAAGCAGGATTTCTCAATAGAAGTCTATATTATGGTCTCTGTACCCAAAATAATATCATTAATATTTATAAATATGCTCCTTTTATTCGACTTCTACTAACTCTTTATCATTTCTTCTCTAGCTTGATGCAATAATCTCAATAGTTTTCTGTCTTCTGTTCCCACCCTGTGCAAATGATCACTTATAATATTATCAGTGATCAAAATAAAAATCTAAACTTGCACATTTGATATCTAAGCTTAAGAACTTTGAATGAATTCCCTATTATAGGATAAAAATCAATACCATTGTATGATGTTCATAACTCACCATGCTTTTCTTTCTATTGTTCTTATTTCCTACCTTATTATTCATTCTTTAACAAGATTTTTTTTTATAATTCAAAGATTCATTCTTCTCCATAATTTATTCTACTATCTCCATGTAAATATACTATTTGTTTTAAGTTCTTGGTTTTCATGTATGTTTTTCCTCACAGATTTTCAAGTCATCTCAGAGTATAACCTATGTTTTTTTATTTATTTATTTATTGGCTATCCCTAACACAATACCTGGCATGCAGTAGATGGACAATGTTTACCTGAATGACAAGTAAAATGTTTTCAAAATGAACACATATAGTTTAGTTGGTGTTTTAGTCAGGGTTTTCCAGAAAACCCATAAGAGAAAGGGAGGGGGGGGGGAAAGGGGGGGTGGGAAGGTTAATTGATTTTGATTGATTGATTTTAAGGAATTGGCTTATGTGATTGTGGAGACTGGCAAGTCCAAGATCTGCAAGGTAGGCTGGCCAGCTAGACCTAGGGAAGACTTGATGTTGTTATATGAGCCCATAGACAGACTATTGGTAGAATTCCTTCCTGCTAAGGGAAGGTCAGACTTTCTCTTAATGGCTTTAACTGTTTGAATGAGGCCTACTTACATTATGGAGGCAATCTACTTTTCTCAAAATCTATTGATTTAAAATTAATCTCATCTAAAGAAATACCTTCACAACAACATCCAGACGTTTTTGACCAGATATCTATATACGATGGCCTACTCAAGGGACATAAAATTAACCATTTCAATTGGCTAACAGGGTATACCAGGAACAGAAAGCATAGACAAGGCCATACCACAATATCTTTGTTCCACTTGCACAGATTAATACCTTACCATACCCCATGGAGACAAAACGTGCAATTCAAAAGATGAATACATATGATTATGGATATGATTATACAAATTGTTCAGAGTAAATAAACTACTGCTATAGAATTACAAAAAAATATGCATGATTTGTGCAAGATGAATCTGCAAGTTGCCTTGATATAAAAACAAGTAGTTATAGGGAATTTTATGTCTAAATCATTTGTTGTAGATTGAAACTTGTAGTTAAAGAACTCAAGATGCCTGGATTTCTGAAAACCCATATAAAGAATAATCAGATATCATCAGATAATAAATAAAGCACCTGAGTCTCACAAAAAAATAATTTACTAAAATTTATCTGACTTCTAAAACTCATATAAATAACACTCAGTTATGAAATTAATGGACCTTACAGTTATTCCTACTCCAATTAGAGATAAGTCAACATTTTTAGAAGCATTGAATTATCACTAAATTTTTCTTTAAAAATTATCAGAATTTATTTAACATGTTGCTAAATATTTAATAAACATTTGACATATTTTGAATAGTTTCAGGGAATTTAGATATTTGTCACTTTGAGACATTTTTTTCACATCAATCTCATTTGATATACCACAGATAGAGTAAGCATTTGTTTTCCAAATAGTGTCTCCCTTTTTTCCAGAGAAAGCCTTTAAGCTTTTGGTTCCTGTGCCATTATTGCTGTCCTATAATTTTGCCACAGAATGACAAAACAGAAAAACTGAAACAAACAAATAAATATTTTGGCAGACAATGAATACAGTGTTTTATGTAATATAGATGTCCTTCTATTATAACAAAATGGTTTAACTGTTTGGTCTCTGTATGTACATTTACCCTATGCTTAGTTACATATAAATACCATTACAATTGCTTTTATCCATGTGTATTTATCTTTTTATAGTAAATAGTCTTGCAGAAATACTCTCCTAAACTAAGTGCACATGGCTACTTATGTATACACCATTTGTGTGAATTCAAATAATCTTTAATGAATGCTGGCTAATTATAGGTTCTAGCTAATTAAGGCTTTATAGTAATAGTTATTTTTCTGTTGCAAATGTTGTAGCCTCAATTCATTTCAAGGTTCTATGATTTAGGAGATTCTGTAGAAATATGTTGCCTGGGAATTAAAGAACCATGGTGTTATTTCTTTTTACATGATTATATTTCAGCTGGATTTAAAATGGCTTACAAAAATGCATGGTATGGCAAAAATAAACAAAAATGAAATTCCTTAGGTTAATAAATGAGGGTAAAAGCAAATTAAAGACATGAAATTAGCTAAAGTCAAAAAGAGTTTAACACTCAAAATGCATTCTCTGTGGTTTTTGTACAGGTGGTGGATAATTTTGGCTTTTTCAGAAGCTTCATATAGGAGGAACATGATTCACACAGATCGACATGTGGCAAATATTTAGTAAATGAAATTAACATGAAGTAATTCTTTTTCATGTTTCCCTATTGATTTACACATACTAATATAACTTTATATAGAAGAAGGACAATGAAAAGGATAAAATTAAACTAATTTAAGATAGGAGGAATAATTATTACATAGTTACAATGACTTTCCTTAAACAAAACTAGCCACATTGTGTCGCTATTACTATTTTATGATGAAACAAAAAAATATTTCCTAGAAAACAATTAATCATGTAAAGGTGATACAAACTTAATCTATTCTTGGCCTGTTAGTGATAAAAAGAAAATGATTTAAATCCTTCTTCTTTCAGGTTTACTTACCACAGACTATATATCCTTCCCAGAGTCATTGAAAAAGTGGGTAGTGATCAATTGATTTTGCAGAATTTAAATTAATGTGTTTTGCTCATTAACCTTGAGGAGTTTCTTGTAGGAAAATAAATGAGCAAAGGCAGTAAAGTGTGAAAAGAGTTTGAATAATAGCAAATAGAATAGGAAGAATCCAAGACATGAGGATTGGGTGGTAGGGCATAAGATTCCCGGTGGAGACTGTGGTTAAGACATAGGTACTCTAATATCAAAGCAGGATAAAAACAATACAAGAACAAAAAAAGTCTAGCTTGTTCTATATAAGGATTGCTATTTTGGCTTTCTTTTGACATCCATTTTTGTTATAAATGTTTCTCCACTCCACCACTTTCAACTCTGCAGTTATCTTTAGGTCTAAAATGACTCTCTTAGAGCACCTGGGTGGCTCAGCCTGTTAAAGGGGTTCACTCTTGATTTCAGCTCAGGTCATGATTTCAGGGTTGTGAGACTGAGGCTCATGTTGAGCTTTGTGCTCAAAGTCTGCTTGAGATTCTCTCTCTCCCTCTTCCCTGCTCCTACCCCCACCTGCTGCTGTATGCTCACTCTCTCTCTCAAATAAATAAAATCTTTAAAATGACTTTCTTGTAGACAGCATATAGATAAGTCTTGTTTTTGTTTTTGTTTAATCCATTCTGGCACCCTATGTCTTTTGATTGAAGTATTTACATTCAAAGTAATTATTGATAGATATGTATTTATTGCCATTTTTAAAAACTTATTTTGTGTTTGTTTCTAGAGATTTTCTCTGATCCTTTCTTGTCTTTGTTATTTTTGGTCTCTCCCTTACACTGAAGGGTTTGTACTGGTCTTTTGGGTGAGGGGCCTGCTGGGCTTGGACTTTTATCTTGCTTTGGTTATCAGGATGATACTGGACTCATAACATGATTTTAAATATGTTCCCTCTATTCTGTTTTTTGTAAGATTTAGATAAACATTGTATTTTTTTTTAATGTTTCATAGAATTCACCAATAAAGCCATGTATTCTTAGGCTTTTCTGTACTGAGAGATTTTTTTATTCCTCATTCAACTTTCATTCTTTTTATTGTTGTAAGAAGATTTTTCTATTTTTTGATCTAAGATTCATGATTCAATCTCAGTAACTTGTGCATTTTTAGGGGTTATCTGGTTTTTTTTTCTAAGTTATCTGATTTGTTAGGATATAATTGTTTGTAGTAATCTATTATCTCACTATATATTTCTGTGGTATCCATTGTATTGTTTTATCTTCCATTTCTCATTTTGGTTTTGAGTCTTCTCTCTTTTTGTCTTAGTTAATGTAGTTAAAACACTGTAAAATTTGTTTATTTTTTTGGAAAAACTTGTCATGACTTTCAATGTTATGTTGTTGTTATTCTGATATCTATGTATTTCTGATTTTTCTTTGTTATTTTCTTCCTCTGCTAATTTCAGATAAGTTTCTTCCTTTTCTAGTCCCTTGTCGTGTAATGTTCAGTTGTTTATTTGAATTTTTTAACAAAAATATTTATAGCATTAAAAAATTAAAATTAAAAATAGAATTACCATAACATCTGGTAATTCCTCTACTGGATATTTACCCAAAGAAAACAAAGCACTAACTCAAAAAGCTATATGCACCCCTATGTTTATTGCAACATTATTTATAATAGCCAAGGCATGGAAGCAACTCAGGTGTTCATCAATAGATGAATGGAAAATGAAGGTGTGGTTATATGTATACAATGGAATATTACTCAACCATAAAGAAGAGTAAAATATTGCTATTTGCAAAAATATGGAAGGATGTAGGGAGTATATTGCTAAGTGCAATAAGTCAGTCAGAGAAAGACAAATACCAAATGATTTCACTGATATCTGCAATTTAGAAACAAAACAAATTAACAAAGAAAAAAGAGACAAGCAAACGAACAAACAAAAACACAAAACCAGATCTTAAATATAGAGAACAAAGTGGTGGCTACCAGAGGGGAGATGGATGGGAGGGATGGGTAAAATAGGTGAAGGGGGTTACCTCGATGAGCACTAAATAATGTATAAAAGTGCTGAATCACTATATTGCACACTTGAAACTAATATAACACTGTATGCTAATTATACTGATAGTAAGAAATAAATTTTTAAAAGACAGACATAGATACTATCTTCTAAGGAGTAATTGTAAAGCATAGTACAAATGGTAAACTGTAAGGGGCATATCTGATCTGTAGTTTTTTTCTCAATAGAAATTAGCAAATTTAAGGCTGACCTGACCCTAGAGGAGACCTAGTACTAGTAAAAGTCTGGGAACAGAGCAAGATTACATATATGTACTTATAGATCTGAGATATTTCCTTTACCTTGTTGAATTTCATTTTGAATTTCAATTCTGGGTTATGACTCTCTATCATTGACTGTATGGATGGAGATTCAAGGTGAGTAAAAGACACAGAACTGGCTTCACATATATATTTTTAGAGTCCTATTTATTGCTTTATGGAAAGTCAGATTATAGCTGTGGCTATTAATAAAAACAACTAAAAGTGGCTAGAGTGACTGATATTCCCTTACCTTTTGTGAGTTTAGACATTTAAGTTGAGCATAAATTAAAAAAATAATGAAATATACAAGTAGTCTTCATGTAAATATATAGTCTTGGAATAAAGATAATCATAAACATATTATGAAATAATATACAATATATTGTAATTGACTATGTCTTTTTATTAAATTTAAACTAATACTGCTAACTAAACGATTACAACCAGATTTATTTGTTTCTTAACAAACCAGTGTGGGCTAATGAAAGTTTTGTAGATAAATCTTTTTTTTTTTTAAGATTTTTAAATTTATTTATTCAGGAGAGACAAAAAGAGAGATAAGCAGAGGCATAGGCAGAGGGAGAAGCAGGATCCATGCAGGTTGTCCGATGTGGGAATCTATCCAAGGACTCCAGGATCACTCCCTGAGCCAAAGGCAGACTCTCAACCACTGAGCTACCTAGGCATCCCAAAAGTTTTGTAAATAAAGTAGCAAATAGATCAATTAAAAAAGTGATATATTTTTCAAATAATATGCATTTTGGTTGATTTATCTATGTTATGATCAAATGCATCTATTTTTAAAATCTTTATTTAATATGTTTATTTCATATGTCAGGCATCTAATTAAATCTATATATTTCAAAAATCTTAAATCTTTTAAAAGGTAAAATATTATTCCTTTCACTTAGTTCACTCATATTTATAGGCAGTAACACTTTAAATTATTATTATTTTTATTTAGAGGGTCACATGCATAGAAAATATTGGCATAAATAGAACACAATGAAATTTCCAAAACCATGAAATATTTTGACATAGATATATAGAAAAATGTGATTTAAAAAAACAAAACAAAACAAGGCATTGTTGCAAAGACAAAATACCTACTATCATTTATTGAGGAGCAATTCAGATTAAATTATATCACAGTATAATGGCTGTAAGTAAAAATAAACAAGTAGTATTGACGTGTTTATTAAGAGGGAAGAAGCAAAAAATAGAATTTTGGATAAGAAAATTAAATATTAAAAAAGGAAAATGAATTAAAGTTCAGATTCAGGGATCCCTGGGTGGCTCAGGGGGTTAGTGACTGCCTTTGGCCCAGGGCGTGATCCTGGAGACTCGGGATTGAGTCCTACATTGGGCTCCCTGCATGGAGCCTGCTTCTCCCTCTGCCTATGTCTCTGCCTCTCTTTCTCCTCTCTCCCTCTGTGTTTCTCATGAATAAATAAGATATAAAAATCTTTAAAAAAATTTTTAAAAAATAAAGTTCAGATTCAAAAAATCAAGCAATAATCACCCATTTTATAAATATTCCAGTAAATTTATGAGACTAATGCCTTTGAGCATGTATACTTCTATGTAAAGCATTGGAACTATAAATGACTAAACATTTCTTAAGGCTGAAATTCTCAAATGTATTTATTATTTATTTATTTATTTATTTATTTATTTATTTATTTATCTGTTTATTTATATTTAAGGTTTTATTTACTTGAGAGAGAGAGAGCGCGCACACACAAGTGGGTAGAGGGGCAGAGGGAGAGAAACAGACTCCCTGCTAAGCAAGGATCCTGATGGGGGACTGGGTCCCAGGACCCTGAGATAATGACCTGAGCTGAAGGTAGTCAGCCAAACTTAACTGACTCAGCCATCCAGGTGTCCCTATTATTTATTTTTAATATAGTACTGGCAATTAATTTTGCCAATATATGCTTTTCTTTCATACCTTATTAGTACCTCAAAACATTGTTAAAAAAATTTTGGTATTCACAGGTTTTGGGTTCTCTTAAGAAAAGAACCGGCAATATTTTATGAAATAGTTTGTGTAAAAAAGAACAAGCAAAACTGCTTTTATTTAACCTTCTACCTCAGGTAAAGAAGTGACTTTTTTTTTTTCTTTTTGCTTGCAATTGAAAGAAATATGAAGAAATAAAATAAAGAATTAACTATGTTCTGAATCCTTGATAACTATATTGAATTGTCTACCTATACCATAATTATAAGGCAGCATTAAAATAAAGAATAAAGAAGTGAAGGAGAAGGAAGGAAAAGGGTAAGGAGAAAAAAATGTAAATATATAGATATCAAATAATATTTTCTTTATAGAAAGTGCTGTAAATGACGTTGGCTGATCCCAACTTCAATAAGATCCTTTAAAAAGTTAGCTAGATGGTGTGAGTGCAAGACATTTTTTTTTAATGTCAATAGCCCATCCTAAGGTATGAAGATAGAGGTGGCTGAAAGATATTTTCATTTTTCCTGCCAGAAACCATTATGATCCATTATTTTCATTCAATATATGTGGAAGGGCTAATATAGTGAAAAACTAGTGAAATGGCTCATCAGCTAATGACAGTGAACCTGCCTGAGGCACAGCAAAGAGCAAGCCTAATACCATTTCCCAAATGAAAGCAGTGACAAATTAACTAAAGAGAGGGAGTCATGACTAAGCTTTCTGCTTAGCAGGAGCAACTTGGGAGGCTTTCACTCCTTTAGTTTCCTGGGCAGGTTGTGTGTACCAGGTTCATTTATGCCACTTGGCTGTCTTTAATCTCTACTGTAGCAGTCTTCTATAGCCTAGGAGTGTTAAAAAGATGTGAAGGAAACACTTAGCAACATGGAGATTGCTTTCTCTAGAACTTCTGGCTAAGGAAGTCAGAGTTATATTATGACAATATAGGTTTATTAGTAGTAACAAATGTGTCATTCTGGTGAGGATGTTGATAGTGGGAAAGACTATGCATGTGTGAGAGCAAGGCATTTATAAAAACTTTCTGTACCTTTTTAATTTTGCTGTGAACTTCAAAGTGCTCTAAATAAATAAAATGTTAAAAAAAAATTAACTGGAGACTGCCTATTGCCAAACAGAAAACAAGATATAGTAATTTATTCTGTTCTAAATATATAATACTGAGTGCTATTATATAATACCAAAAAAGTTACCATAAAATGTTAGTTGTGCCTACTCATATCTATGAATCAGTTTTTTCTTCAATGTTAAAATCAACAATGGTTAATTAAGAACAATGACTGCTATAAAATGATGACTTAGATTATAATATGAGATTAGTTGGAGCAACTTCATCCTCTGCTTCACCAGTCTTTTAAGAAATATATATTTAAAATTTGCACATATAGGGGAATCCCTGGGCGGCTCAGCGGTTTAGCGCCTGCCTTCAGCCCAGGGCATGATCCTGGAGTCCCGGGATCGAGTCCCACATCAGGCTCCCTGCATGGAGCCTGCTTCTCCCTCTGCCCTGTGTCTCTGCCTCTCTCTCTGTCTCTCATAAGTAAATAAAAAAATATTTTTTAAAAAATTGCACATAAAATATTTCCAATGAGATATTTTTAAACAATTTTAGGTATTGATATATTACATATGATTTAATCTCAAAAGTAGGACTTTCTTGTTTTAGAAAAACAAAAGAAAAAACAAAAATAACAACAAAAACAGCAAATTAAAATGAATAACAGTGTTCAAAGGATAAGAAAGAAAAAAAGAGGGGCACCTGGGTGGCTCAGTCAGTTAAGCACCTGATGTCAGCTCATGTCACAGGTTCAGAATCCTGAGATCAAGCACCAGGCTGGGATTGGGCTCTGAAGTGGGGGGAGAATCTGCTTGTTCCTCTCCCTCTGCCCACTCCCAACCCCCCATGTGCTCTCTCTCACTCTCTCTCAAAATCAATCAATCTTTTAAAAAGAAAGAAAAAAGAGGCAGAAAGTAAAGAAATGATAAAGCAGTTCATCATGCAATGATTAAAATGAAAGGAAAGAAATGCAAGATTGATAGAACATAGAAGACTAAGAAAAAGTCTTAAATATACCACAAAATGGAATTCTCTATAATATTAGCTTTTGACTTCACCCATGGCTTGGTTTTTCTGTTCATTGTCTCTAAGCTTTGGAAATAACATTTATTGTCAGTAATAATTTCATAATAATCTACCGGTGTCCTGTTTTATTTCTATGTGTATAAGTATGCTCTCTATTAAAGCAGTATTTTCCCATTTATATATATATATATATTCCATATTTTAGGTTTAGTCAAGGGGAAAAGTAAATTTGTTTTTCTAAAGTGAAGTTGTAGAAGATTTTATGTAACAATATATCCAGTTTCTCTTTCATAAAAGTTAACTCTTTTTTAAAAATTTGTCAGAGTTTTCAGATACAAATAGAAGTCATAAAATATGTATTTTATGTTGAAATGAGTTAAGATAGTACTGGATAATTAATTTGAAGTTTTGAAAATGTTTATGTTCATATATTTTATCTAATAATATATACAAGGATAAGTATAACTGTTCTCCCAGTTGAGCAAAACTATAAAGTTAACACATTTCCTAACTTTATTTAGACTTTAATCTCTTTTATAGTGGTGATTAAGCAAGAATAGTACACCATTAAAGTGAAGGACAAAAACAAAATGTATTTTCTTTTAAATTTGTTAACACTTTACAGTTTCTGGAAGATCAATTTTTATAAGAAAAAGCACTTACTGTCAAACCATTATGTCTAAAGAATCTAAAGGGTGTTTGTTACTTATTAGGTATTACATCAGAATGATTTTTCAAACTTTGTAGACAAGAGACATGCTGGGGTTTTTTTTGTTTTTATTTTTTATTTTTTTATTTTTTTTAGGATATGGTTTGAAAATCATTTAGTCAGATATACAAACAGCCAATAAAATCTAGGAATAAAAATGCCTATTTACTTTTTTTTAGAATTTGTGTCAAATTTCTTAAGTATAAACTTTGCATTCCCAACTTGTATGAGGAGAAAAAAGCACATAAATATCTAGAAAATTTAATATAATTTTAGCTCTATTGTAACTATTAATGTGCTATTTATTAAGTCAGTTCAGCTGTCTGTCTCAGTTAATATATTTGTAAAATGAAGGTGAAAAAATAGATGACTCACACATTCTCAGCAATAAATATTCTAATTTTAATGTAATGAGTACCTGAATGCTTATCTTGATCATAGAATAGAGTCAGGGCTTCTTTGGAAACTTGGAAAGAAATTCATTATAATTCATTTTATCCTGCACTTCTTGGTATCATAATATAAAGAAATTCATTCTATTGACTTGCATTTTTTTTTTTGATTGAGTAAGCATGGACTAGGGATTAAAGTGAGATACATAAGTAATTCTTATATTACGCCAGATTCCAAAGATTAGTTTGGCATTATTTTATTAACTATTTTCCATAAGAAAACATACTTTTGCAGGCTTTATATTTTAAAGGATAGATATACAGTACATTTTTAAAAAGATTTGTTTATTTTAGAAAGACTGCGTGCACACGCACACACACACGCACATACATGTTGTAAGGGGCAGAAAGCAGAGCCTGCTGGGGCTTGATCTCACAGCCCATGAGATCACCACCCAGGCCGAAATCACCAGTTGGCCACTTAATGGACTAAGCCCAGGTGCTCCAACATACAGTACATTTTTATTCTACTGAAGAAATAACATTGCCCTGAGAGAAAGTTTGCATAGCACACTTTCAGAGATGCCACCGTGATTGAGTGATTGATTTCATAATTTGGAAGATGGCTTGGAGAAATAGAATATTCTCCCAAGGGAAGCAGATAGAAACATTGAACACTGTATAATAAAAGGGAGGAGTAAAAATTAACATCATTCAAAGTATATAGTCAACAGTCATTTATCAAGATACTTCTATTTGCTATAATTATACTTCTGATATAGTAAAATACATGTTAAAAGTCCACAGAAAGGAGATTATACCTATTGACTTGAGTCTAGCGTCATAGTATTTAAAAATGAAAAAGCAAGATACAGAAAGTCATGTTGTAAAGTTAAGGCAAAATAAAATAATTGTGGTTATTTATAGACTAATGTGAGCTGTTCTATGAGCTGGATCTTATGCATGTCTAAAGAAATGCTTTTGTCTTGATAAGTAAATTATGTCTAATTAAAACCAGATATATGCTGATAAAAAATGTTGCCATTTATATATCAATCCATGAAAGGAAAGCACAGCCATTACTGAAAATAATTAACAACTGATTGCAGTATTCTGTCTTTTTTTAATGTCAATTTTGATAGAAGATGCTACTATTTGGTATAAGAGGGGCATCTATGTACAATTTTATTATTTTTTTAAGATTTTATTTATTTATTTATTTATTTATTTATTTATTTATTTATTTATTTGAGAAAGAGAGAGAGATTGAGAGCACACAAGCACAGGGAGTGTTAGGCAGAGGCAATGGGAGAGGGAGAAGCAGGCTCCTCGCTGAGCAGGGAGCCTGATGCTGGGCTCAATTCCAGGACCCTGGGATCATGACCTTAGCAAGACAGACACTAACTGACTGAGCCACTCAGGCACCCCTATGATACAGTTTTAAATAGAATAAAGGTTTGTTATATTGCTGTTTTAATTTCCTCATTCTGAATGAATACTCTGTGTGTATATTTACTTAAATAATTTATAATTTTTTCCCAATCTTAAAATCATTCTGTGGTGTAGGTAAAAATTTCAAAAAAATCAGAAGTTATTTTGTAGGTTGCATTAATTAATTAATATACTTCATGTTAAAAAAAGGAATTTCTATAGGTGTAAAAATATATGTTGTTAACATTCCCTTTCCAAGGTTTTCACATATCTCTAGAGAATGGCAATATTACTATTAGATGAAGAATTTTCCTATTATTTATTATCAACTAAAAATAATCATGGAAATATATTTACCCTGCTATAATGCTAGATATTTGCAACAATTAACATGTTTTTTCAAGACATGTTTTTTTTATATTTTATTTATTCATGAGAGACACAGAGAGAGAGAGAGAGAGAGACAGAGAGAAAGACAGAGACACAAACAGAGGGAGAAGCAGGCTCCATGCAGGGAGCCCGACATGGGACTCCATCCTGATCCCTGGCCTCCAGGATCACGCCCTAAACAGCCTAAACTGCTGAGCCACCTGGGCGCCCAAAGACATCTTTTTAAAATCATGATCTCTGTAATGAAGCTAAATGATGTCTATTGGAAAGATCTCATTTTTAGATACTCAGAGTTGGAAGTAATTGCTACTCATGAATGTGAACTGTGATAGTATATTTTATATTTTATTAATATATTCCATAGATATTAAATCTATTCATGAATTTCTGATATAACAAAACATCTTCCAATGTGTAATATAGTTCCTTGCTACTCACAGTATGATCTGAAGACCATTGGCATCATGAAACATTGGCATCATGAAAGAGTTAAAAAATACAGAATCTCAAGTCCTATCTCAGAACTACAGAATCAGAATATACATTTTTGGGAACAGCCTCTTAATACTTTTTAGATATATTAAATTTTTGTATTGATTATTATTAGTAAAAGAGTAAAACTTTTATGTAATAAGAAAATTATTATATGTAATAATTATGATGAGTGTTTTTGGTTGACCCAATTAATATACTTATTGTCAATAAAGTAATTAATTTATATATCTCTGAATTTAAAACCCTTCCTATTTAAGAGCCAAGACTAATTTAAGATACATTTTTTTAAAGATTTTATTTATTTATTCATGAGAGATGCAGACAGACACACACACACACACACACACACACACACACACACACACACAGGCAGAGACGCAGGCAGAGGGAGAAGCAGGCTCCATACAGGGAGCCCGATGTGGGACTCGACCCCGGGACTCCAGGATCACGCCCTGGGCTGAAGGCAGGCACTAAACCGCTGAGACACCCAGAGATCCCCAAGATAAATTTTTTAGTTAGAATTCCAAGAAATATTATAAATAAGAAGGAAGTAAAAAAAACAAAGAAAGGAGTAAAGATCAGTGTAAACTTTTCTTCCTTTTTCTTACATATTATTGGGTATATTAGAGTTTAGCAGATTCCAAGTGATCTGATAAGCGAAACACAAAAACAAAAAATGCTGTTTGATACTATGTTTTGATTTATTTCCCAAAAGATAGCTATCATTTTTTTTGAGACTTACGTGGGAATATTAAGTCAATAGGAAGTAAAAGTTGCTTTTAAGCAATATCACTTACTGATCTAAATTAAATGATTAATGGCTATTCTTCAGGAAAACCATTTTGGTTATATTTACTATGAATATAATTAATTTAACTTAGATGCAATTTGTTTTCCCTGAACTGACATAAAATATTTTTCCACATACTGTATTGCTTTTGAAAAAGTCTACAAATGATTCCTTAACATGCTTGGTATGTTTTAGGGAGTCTGCATTAATGTTATCCTCAATTTTATTTACAATTTTTCTCTCTTATATCCCCGCGGCAAAATCTCTCACTTCCTTTCTGTTTTCTCACATACTCATCTACTTTTGAGGCCTGTCTGACTAGACTGCTTAAAATTGGAGATGCCACCACTCCCTCTTTCCCTGTCCTGATACTTTGTATCTTCCTTAACATCTTTTATACACATTACCCTCTACAGTATTGCATGATTGACTTATTTCTGCTGTTGTACCTGCACGTCTCCTCAGGAACTTTTTTTCTTTTTTTTTTTTAATTTTATTTATTCTGAGATACAGAGAGAGGGAGGAAGAGAGAGGGACAGCAGAGAGAGAAGCAGGCTCCATGCAGGGAGCCTGATGTGGGACTCGATCCCGGGTCTCCAGGATCATGCCCTGGGCCAAGGTGGCACTAAACCGCTGAGCCATCCGAGCTGCCCTCCTCAAGAACTCTTAGCTGACATGCAGCCTGATCCACTCCATGACCTAAAAGATGGCCTGGCACATAATGACCTTTCAATAAATACATGTTAAATGAATGAAGTAATAAAGAGCCTTTCTCCTTATTAAAAACACGATGAAAACTAGAACCTGTGCTATGGTGTTAGACACATTATTTCTTTCATGACCTGTTTATGTTGTCTGTGGTCTAATTAAAATAGTAAAAAAAAAATTACAATAGTTTGACAGTTTCTATATGTCAAACACTGTGCTAAGGGATTTGTATATATTTTCTTTTAATCCCCACTACAACTTTTAATGTTAGGATTTTATCAGCCCCATATTACAGGTGAGGAAAATATCTAATTTATATAGTTTTCTTACCTTTAAGCAACTGAAACTGACTCTAGGAGACCTTAATAAAAATTATCAAAATACAATAGATATCTCATAAAATTAATTGAACAATTTCAGATTAGTTGTGAAGCTGGAGAACCTTTCTCAGCAAATGGTAAAGAATCAGAGGAGTTCAGGTCATAGAAAACAGTGCCAAAATGATGCCACAGTATTAGTCTGTAGAACCATTCTTCTGCATCTGTTCCTACTGTCCTGGTCTCTGCTCATGACATTGCCATATTGTAGTTGCTAGACTGAAATGCACCTGTCACCCTTGGTTACTATTACCCCTGAACATCAAATACTGGTGCTGCACAACAGATTTGCAGCACTGTAATAGCGCTATAATAATATTTTGAGTCACTTTATCTTTAAGGTCTTAGAAAGCCTTACTTGAATACACTTATATGTGAAGAATTTTCCTTTCTCATTAGTAGAGAGAAAAAAGTGAGTTAAAACAATAAAATCATTTTCAGTAATCAAATTGAGAAAAAAATAAAAGCATCATGCAATTTAATCAAGTGTATGCAGGAAAGGCATGTGAAGGCAGAAATGGGACTATATTGTTACAACCTTATGGAGGACTAATTGTCTGGATCCAAGGGTAATATTAGCTTGATTTTCATCAATTGATTCCAATTAAAGTAGAATTCCATAAACTATATCTTTGAAAAAAAATGTCCATATCGGAATAAGGTTAGATGTATAAGGATATTTGTTGTTCTCTTGATTGCAAAAGAAAAAAAAAAGCTGGAGAATATATAAAATCTTATCAATACAGAAATAAGATAATTCTGTTTTATTCTTAATATGGAAAATTTAATGGCAGCTCTATTAATGTGGAAGATTCTTCAGCATATAGTGTTAATATACATGACAAAAGATAAAATATAGTATCCATTCAGGGAAGGATATTTTAGTAGTCCTCTATTTAACAGATTTTACGTATTAATAGATATTATTCTTTCTTCTTTAAAACTTTTCCCTTCATACTCAAAGCAAGTAAGACTTGCAATTTACTCTCTACTGAACCTGGGTGTACTTTTCTTCCTAAGAGATGAGATGTATGGTCAGTATGGCAGGCAGAATAATGCCTTCAGAGATGATACATTTTAATCCCCAGAACCTTTCGATATTATTAAAAAGACTGCAGATGTGTTAAGAATATTCAGATGAGGCCATTATCCTGAATTATCCAGAAAGGTGCAATTTAATTTAATCCTTATAAGATAGAGGTCACAGGGTCAAAGTGAGAGAGAGAAAGAATAAAAAAAAAAAAATCAAAGAAGAGAAAAGATGCTGCACTGCTGGCTTTAGCCATAGAGGAAGTCACCAAAAAAGGAATACAGGTAGCATTTAGAATCTAGAAATTGCAAGGAAATATTTTCCCTCAAATCATCCAGAAAGAATGCAACTCTGCTGACACCTAGATTTTAGCCATAAGACCTATTGTTGTGCTTCTGACCTCTAAAACTTTAAGATAACTCATTTGTGTTAAGTCATTAAATTTGTTGTACATTGAAATAGCAGCAATAGGAAAATAATATAGTCAGTGTTCTTGGTTCTTAAACTTGTTAACATCTGTTTATTTTATAGCTTTAATTATATTATTTTATTAAATATTGCATAAACCAGTAAAGCGTATGTGGAAAGAGTTGCAGTTTTTATGCTTTTGATGACCTTGATAAATGTAAGAGAAGGGAAATATGTTGAATTAGGAATGGGCATAACAACTATAAAACTAGGCAAAACTAATAATAATCTAGAAGAATCCTGATTTCAGAATGTATTAAAAATAAGACAAGTAGAAAAATATCGGCAAAAATTGTGTAACTAGAAGAATGGAACAGGCAATTGAAGAAGGTGGCTCAGAAAATGTTAAAATAAAAACAGGAGGGGCATTTGAGTAGCTCAATTGGCTAAGCATCAGACTCTTGGTTTTGGTGCAGGTCATAATTTCAGAATCCTGGGATCAAGCCCTGCATTGGGCTCTGCGCTCAGCTTAGAGTCTGCTGAATATTACCTCCTTCTCCCTTTGCCTCTGCTCATCCCCCTACTCCCATGCTCACTCTTGCTCTCTCTAAAATAAATAAATAAAATCTTTAAATAAATAAATATAATTAAAATAAAATCCCATTATTTTCTAGGCAGAAAACACTGCACAAATGATGCAAGTGACACATGGCTGACTCTTATTTAAGGAAACTGAAAGAGGAACTCATAGATCATTCATCTTGGACACAGTTAGAAAATACATATAGGAATCCATTTAGTGAAATCATATTTACAAAGAGTCTTGACTCCACATCATATGATTCATAAATTTAAATAAATGATGAAGAGAGACCATCAATACCTAATTAATTATTAACCAGTAATAATTTGTTATAACTAGCTGTTGACAATCATAAATGATTAATTAACAATTTCAATGCATAATAAATAAATAATAGATTACTGAGTATTTAAATCAGTTTACATTTCCAGCTAGTGGATGATTAATAATAGAAATTGAGAAGCAAAACATAAGTGAGGTCTCAAAGTGAAGATAATAGAAGTTATTTATATAAATGATTACTTCAACAAATATTTATTGAAAGTCTGCTATGAGTTAGGTGCTACTCTAGGCAGTAGGAAGATAGAGCAGTGGGGACAAACCAAAAACGACACAAGTAAGTAAATTCACTTATGAAAAAAAAAGTAGGATAAGGTGATGGAAAGTGCCATGAATGAGGATGTTGTAGTCTAATAAAAATATTGGTGACCTGGTGAGACATGGGGGGTGGTTTGAGATTTTGAAAGCTATCTTTTGACTGATTTGTCTCAGTGAGGCACAGATGAGTATGATCAGGTGACAGGAAAGTTTGGGAATAAGACAGAAAACTGAAATCATCCATAATGATGAGATACAAAAATTAAAGGAACAAGGAGTTTCCAGTTGAGAAACAGCAGTTCAGACCGTGGATAAGGGTAGTAAATATTCAAAAAGGGCAAGACATAACTGGTAACTGGAAAACATTAGATTTTTAAGATAATTTCAAATTATTGGTAGGATTTAGATGGATTTTATTGTTTTTGTAGTTGCAGTTTAAAATTAATTGTTAGGCTCTCTCTCTCTATCTTTCTCTGTCTTTCTCTCTCTCTCTTTTGAAAGCATTAGGAGCCTGCATTATTTATTTTTGTATTACTACAAATCAATCATCAAATACTTCCAAGAATGTAAGGAAACATGACTAAAAATTGCCAATTCTAAGACAAAAGGGGCATGTCAAGATTATACAAATATTAATTAGATTTATGTAAATGATTCATAGGAAAAAATGATGTGTCAGTACTCTTTTTACCCCTTTATTTGTCAACAGATTTTTTTTAAATAGGCAAAGCTGCCAAAATATTAATATGTTTATTACTTTCTGAGCTTCCTATTAAGCACTGTACAGACATACCTGGGACATATCACAGGTTTGGTTTCAGACCTCCAGAGTATAGCATACATTGTAATAAAGGGAGTCAAATGAATTTTTTTGTTTCCCAGTGCATATAAAAGTAATGTGTAAACTATACCATGGTCTTAAGTGTGCAGCTGCATTATGTCCCAAAAGTCAGAGTACATACTTTAATTAAAAAATACTTTGTTGCTAATAAATCCTAACCATTATCTGAATGAAGTTTGCTGCATTGATTGATTTTTCTTTTCACCAACAAAGTCTTGTACCATGTGATCCTACTTGATAGTGTTTTATTCACATTAGAACTTATTTCAAAATTGTAATCAGTCATCTCAAACTTGCCACTGTTTTATTAAGTTTATGTAATATTCTAAATCCTTTGTTATCATTTCAATGAATGTCTTCACAGCATCTTCACCAAGAGTAGATTACATCTCAGGAAACCACTTTCTTTGCTCATCCATAAGAAGCAACTTAGTTATATCATGAGATGATAGCAATTCAGTCCCATCACTGGGCTTCACTTTTAGTTTTCTTACTAATACTACCACATCTGCTGTGAGATCCTTCACTGAAGTCTTGAACCCTCAAAGTCATCCATGAGAGTTGGAATAACATCTTCCAAAGTCCTGTTAATGTTGATATTTTGACCTCTACCCATGAATCAGATTTTTTTAAATTTATTTAAGTTCAATTTAATTAACATACAGTGTATTATTAGTTATGGAGGTAGACTATAGTGATTCATTGGTTTCATATAATACCAGTGCTCATTCCATCAAGTGCCCTCCTTAATGCCCAACACCTAGTTACAGCATTTACCACCTACCTTCCCTCCAGCAACCCTCAGTTTATTTCCTATAGTTAATAATCCCTTATGGTTTGTCTCCCTCTGTGTTTTCTTCTTATTTTTCCTTCTCTTACCCTATATTCATTTGTTTTGTGTCTTAAATTCCACATATGCATGAGATCATATGATAATTGTCTTTCCCTGACTGGGTTATTTCACTTAGCATAATACCATCTTTCCATTCATGTCATTGAAAATGTTAGGATTTCATTCTCTTTGATGGCTAATATTCCATGGTGTGTGTGTGTGTGTGTGTGTGTGTGTGTGTGTGTGTTAATGGACATCCATCAGTGGACATCTAGGCTCTTCCCATATTTTGGCCATTGTGGACAATGCTGCTATAAATATTGGGTTGCGTGTCCCCCTTCAAATCACTGTGTTTGTATCCTTTGGATAAATACCTAATAGTACAATTGCTGGGTCATAGGGTAGCTATATTTTTAAGTTTTTGAGGAACATCCATACTGTTTTACAGAGTGGCTGCACCAGTTTGCATTTGCACCAAAGTATAAGAGGTTTCCCCTTTCTCAACATTCTCGCCATCATCTGTTGTTTCCTGAGTTGTTAATTTTAGCTATAGATGTTTCTAATGGAATTTAGAATAATCCTTTCCAGAAGATTTCCAATTTACTTTGCCAGGATCCATCAGAGGAATCACTATCTGTGGCAGCAAGAGGCTTAACAGATGCATTTCTTAAATAATAAGACTTGAAAGTTGAATTCCTCCTTGATCCATGGACTACAGAATGGATGTCGTGTTAGCAGGCATGAAAACAACATTGGTCTTGTTGCACATCTCCATCAGAACTCTTGGATGACCAAGTGCATTGTCAATGAACAGTAATGTTTTACAAGGAACCTTTTTTTTTTCCTTCAAAACAGTAGGTCTCAACAGTGGGATTAAAAGATTCAGTAAACTATGTTGTAAAATGATGTGCTATCATGCAGACATTATTCCATTTTTAGAGCACACAGAGTAGATATAGCATAATTCTTAAGGGCCTTAGAATTTCCAGAATGGTCAATGAGCATTGGCTTTAACTTAAAGTTACCAGCTGCATTTTCACCTAACAAGAGAGGTAACCTGACCTTTAAAGCTATGAAGCCAGACATTGACTTCTGTTTTCTAGCTATGAAAGTTTTAAATGGCATCTCCTTCCAATAGAAGGCTTTTTGGATACTTTGAAAGTTTGTCATTTAGTGTAGCCATCTTTAGTAATTATCTTAGCTAGATCTTCTGGATAACTAGCTGCAGTTACTATATCAACACTTGCTACTTCACTTTAAACCTTTATATACTGGAGACAGGTTCTTTCTTTAAACATCATGAACCAACCTATGTTAACTTCAAGCTTTTTTTTCTTCAGTTTCCTCACCTCCATAGACTTCATAGCATTGAAGAAAGTTAGATCTTACTCTGGATTAGGTTTTAGCTTATGGGAATGTTGTGGTTGGTTTGATCTTCTATCCAGAATACCAAAATTTTCTCCATATCAGCAATTAGGCTGTTTTGCTTTCTTATCATTTCTATATTCACTGAATAGCACTTTTAGTTTCTTTCAAGGACTTTTCCTTTGCATTAAAAATTTGACCTACTGCCACAAGAGGCCTAGCTTTGGCTGGTTTTGACTTTTGACATGCCTTTCTTACTAAACTTAATAATGTCCAGCTTTTGATTTAAAATGAGAGACATGTGACTCTTCCTTTAACTTGAAAACTTAGTGGCCATTTAGGGTTACTATTAAGACTAATTTTCATATTTTTTGTCTTAGGAAAGAGGGAGTCTTGAGGAGAGGGAGAGAGATGGGGGAACAGCTGGTCAGTGGAGTAGTCAGAACACAAATGATATTTATTGATTAAGTTTGCCATCTAATATGGACACTATTTGTGGTGCCTCAAAACATTTATTATAGTAACATCAAAGATTAGTGATTACAGATCCCCATAGAAAACTAATAATTCAAAAGTTGGAAATATTGTGAGAATTACCAACATGTGAGACAGATACACAAAGTGAATAAATCCTATTGGAAAAATGGCACTGAAAAAAGAATAGTAAGATGGTGGCAGAGTAGGAAGACTCTAGGCTCACCTCTCCTCACTAACACAACTAGATACCATCAAATCATTCTAAATATCTCAGAAATTGACCTGAAGACTGATAAAACAAACTCCACAACTAAAGGGAGCGAAGAGGCCAATATCAAAGATGGAACAGGAGACATAACTGGATTTTCTAACACAGAAAAGAAGGCAGAGACTAAGACAAAATGCCAATAGGGAGGAATTTATCCTGAATGAAAGAATAAATTAAAGTCACTGTAAGATCTAAGTGACACAGGTATAAGTAACATGCCTGATGGAGAATTTAAAGCAATGATCATAGGATACTCGTCAGACTTGAGAAAGGAATAGAAGACATCTGTGAGACCCTTACCAGATAAATGAATTTAAAAAGAATCAATCAGATATGAAGAATGCAATAAATGAAATTAGAAAGACTCTTGTTGCAGTGAACAGCAGGCTGGAAGAAGGAGAGGAATGAATTAAGGGCCTAGAAGACAAACTAATAGAAAACACAGAAGCTGAACAAAGGAGAGAAAGAAGAAAAAGATAAAGAATTATGCAACATGAGACTAGACTTGGAGAACTCAGTGACTCCATCAAACGTAATAACATTCATATTGTAGAAGTCCAGAAGGAGAGAGAGAAAAGGTGGTAGAAAATTTATTTCAAAAAATAAGAGCAGAAAAATTCCTTAATCTGGGGGAAGGAAACAGACATCCAGATCCAGGAAGCAAGAGAAGTCCCATCATAATCAACAAGAGCAGACCAACACTAAAGCATATTGTAAATAAATTCGCAAAATACAGTGATAAAGAAAAAAAAATCTTCATAGGGGAAAACCTATAAGGCTAGCTGGAGATTTTTCAACAAAAACTTGGCAAGCCAGAAGAGAGTGGCATGATATATTCAAAGTACTGAGTGGGAAAAATCTGTAGCCAAGAATATTCTATTGAGCAAGGCTGTCATTCAGAATAGAAGGAGAGATAATGCTTCCTAGACATACAAAAACTAGAGGAGTTTGTGACCACTAAACCAAGCCTACAAGAAATATTAAAGGGAACTCTGAGTGGAGAGGATAAACCAAATGTGACAGTATAAAGTTAGGAGACACAAAAGCAATATAAATGAATATTTTTGTGAAAGTCAATCAAGAAACTCGTACACAAAAAGGACATACAATATAATGACATATATCTAAAATATGGGGATGAAAGAAGAAAAGAATGAGTTCAAACTTGAACAGCCATCAACCTAATATAGACTGCTATTTGCAGAAGAGGTTATATACAAAACAGTGGCTTTGAATGACACACAGGACCAGATGGACTTAACAGATATATTCAGAACATTCCATCCTGAAACAGCAGAATACACTTTCGTTTCAAGTGCATATGAAATATTCTCCAAAATAGATCACATATTAGTCACAAAACAGTCCTCAACATATACAAAAAGATTACAATCATACCATGTACTTTTTATGACCAGAAGGCTATGAAACTAGAAGTCGACAACAGAAAAAACTCTGGAAAGACCACAAATACATGATTTGTGCTACTAGACATGCTACTAGACAATGATTAGGTCATCCAGGAAATCAAAGAAGAAATTTTTAAAAATACAAGTGAAAATGAAAACACAATGGTCTAAAGCCTTTTTAATGCAGCAAAAGCAGTCCTAAGAGGGAAACATAAAGCAATACATGCTTACTTCAAGAAGCAAGAAAAATCTCAAATAAACAACCTAACCTAACCCCTAAAGGTACTAGAAGAAGAACAACAAACAAAGCCTAAAGCCAATAGAAGGAAGGAAACAATAAGGATTAGAGCAGAAAGAAATAGCATAGAAACTAAAAGAGCAAGAGGACAGATCAATGAAACCAAGAACTGATTATTTGAAAAAAATTAATACAATTAATAAACCCCCAGCCAGACTTCTCAAAAAGAAAGAGAAAGGACCAAAATAAATAAAATCACAAATGAGACAAGAGTGATAACAACAATACCAAAGAAATAAAAACAACTGTGAGGATATTAGGAAAAACAAAATGCCAACAAATTAAAAACCCTGGAAAAAATGGGTAAATTCCTGGAAACATATAAATTACCAAAACTGAAACAGGAAGAAATAGAAGACTTGAACAGACTTATAACCAGCAAATAAGTTGAATCAGTAATTAAAAACTCCCAACAAACCAAAGTCCAGGATCAGATGACTTCATAAGCAAATTCTATAAAACATTTAAAGAAGAGTTAATATATACTCTTTCAAACTTTTCCAAAAAACTGGAAAATAAAAGAATACTTCCAGACTCATTCTATGAGGCCAACATTATCCTGATACCAAAATCAAATAAAGACACCACTAACAAAAGAGAACTACAGGCCAATATCCCTGAAGAACATAGATGGAAAAATTCTCAGTATAATGCTAGCAAACCAAATCCAACAATACATTAAAAACAACAACAACAACAACAAAAAACTATTCACCACAATTAAGTGACATTTATTCCTGGTTTGCAAGTGTGGTTCAATATTTTTAAATCAATCAACATGACACAGCCTAATAATAAAAGAAAGGATAAAAACCATATGATCCTATCAGTAGATGCAGAAAAATCATTTGACAAAGTACAACATCCACTCATATACAAAAACTCTAAACAAACTGTATTTAGATGGAACATAATTCAACATAATAAAGACCATTTATGAAAACCCACAGATATTATCTTCCTCAATGGGAAAAAACAGAGATTTTCTTCTACAGTCAGGAACAAGAGAGGGATATCCATTCTTGCCTCTGTTATTTAACGTAGTACTGGAAGTCCTAGTCTCAACAATCAGATAGATAGATAGATAGATAGATAGATAGATAGATAGATAACATCCAGATTGGCAAGGAGGAAGTAAAAGTTTCACTATTTGCAGATGACATGATACTATACATAGAAAAACCAAAAGAATCCACCAAAAACAGTGCTAGAACTGATAAATTCATTAAAGTTGCAGGACACAAAATCAACATACAGAAATATGTTGCATTTCTATACACCAATAATGAAGCAACAGAAAGAGAAATTAAGGAATCAATCTCATTTACAATTGCACCAAAAAACTAAGATACCCAACCAAGGAGGAAAAAGTTCTATACTCTGAAAACTATAAAACATTGATGAAAGAGACTGAAAATGACATAAAGAAATGGAAAGACATTTCATGCTCTGGATTGGAAGAACAAGTACATTGTTAAAATATCTGTACTATGTATGGCAATCTACACATTTAATGCAATCCCCATCAAAATACCACCAGCATTTTTCATGGAGCTAGAGAAAATAATCCTAAAATTTGTATATATCCACAAAAGACTCCAAATAGCCAAAGCAATCTTGAAAAAGGAAAAAAAGAAAACCTGGAGGTATTACAATTCCAGACTTCAAGTTATATTGCAAAGCTGTAATAATAAAAACAGTATAGTACTAACACAAAAATAGACACAGAACAATGGAAGATAACAGAAATCCCAGAAAGGAATCTGCAACTATATGGTCTATTAATCTTTGACAAAGCAGGAAAGTATCCAGTGGGAAAAGACAGTCTCTCCAACAAATGGTGTTGGAAAAACTGAACAGCATCATGAAAAAGAATGAATCTGGACCATTTTCTTATACCACACATACCCACAAAAAAAATGCATTAAAGATCTAAATGTGAGACCTGAATCCATAAAAGTTCTTTAAGAGAATACAGACAGTAACTTCTTTGACACTGGCCATAGCAGCTTCTTTCTGGATATGTCTTCTGAGGCAAGGGAAAGAAAAAAATAAACTTTCGGACCACATCAAAATAAAAAGGTTCTGTACGGTGAAGGAAATAATCAACAAAACTAAAAGGCAATCTGTGGAATAGGAGAAGATATTTGCAAATGTCATATCTGATAAAGGGTTTGTATCCAAAATATATAAGAACTGAAAAATTCAACACCCAAAAAGTGAATGAAACACCTAAAAATGGGCAGAAGACATGAATAGATATTTTTCCAAAGAAGACATACTGCTGGCCAAGAGACACATGAAAAAATGCTCGAAGTCACTTATCATCAGGGAAATGCAAACCAAAATAACAATGAGATATCACTTCACACCTGTCAGAATGGCTAAAATCAACAACACAAGAAACAACAGATGTTGGTGAGGATGTGGAGAAAGGGGAATTCTGGCACTGTTGTGGGAGTGCAAACTGGTTCAGATAGATACTCTGGAAAATAGTATGGAGGTTCCTCAAAGAGTTGAAAATAAAACTACCTTATGATCCAGCAAAGACACCACTAAGTATTTACTCAAATTATACAAAAATACTAATTCAGAGGGATACATGCACCCCCATGTTTATATCAGGATTATCTCTAATAGCTAAACTATAGGGAGAGGCCAAATTCCATCAATTAATGAATGGGTGAAGAAGAAGTAGTAGATGAATACAATGGAATATTAGCCAGAAAGAATAATGAAATGTTGCCATTTGTAAGGACATTTCAAGGACATGGATGGAACTAAAGAGTGTTATGCTAAGTGTAAGAAGTTACAGAAGGACAAATATTATATGATTTTACTTATATGTGGAATTTAAGAAAAAAATAAATAAAGGTGAAGAAAATTAAAAGATAGGCAAACCAAGAAACAGATTCTATAGAGAACAAACTGATGGTTACCAGAGGAGAGGTGGGTTGGGGGAGGGTTAAATAGTGATGAGGATTAAGGAGTGCACTTGTAAGGAGCACAGGGTTATGTATGGAAGTGTTGTCACTACGTTGTACACCTGAAGCTAATAGTGTATGTTAATTAACTGGAATTTAAATAAAGAAAAATGGCACTCATAGACTTGCATGAAAGAGTTACCATAAACCTTCAATCTGTAAAAATGCAGTATCTGTGAAATGCAGTAAAATGATGTATACTTGTACTTAGTAAGATTTTGTGATTTTGTTGTGTTAATATTGATATTTCAAATTTATTTTAGACTTTTATGAGTTTAGAGTGTTTCAAATGTATGATTATTCTTTTAAGTTTTTTAAGCAATCAGTTATAAATCCAAACACAATTGATTTAAAGATTTTTTTTCATCTCCATCAATATTCAGAGCTTGTCAGTAAATAATAAATAAAAGCAAAATAATTTTTCCACACATTTTGTTTTTCTAAAAACCTATTTTTGTGACATTTTTCCATGAAAGAATTTTAGCAAGAGGCAGTGCATCCAACTTGTGTGAATTTCTAAACTCTATTATGTCTGTGGTCCAATTTACTTTATATAATTTGATAAATACTCAAATACATAAAATAGAGTTTTTAATGAAATTTTAAACACAGAAAACATTTCTTTAAATGAAGGGTGGATTCATGTACTTAGCTATAATAGAACATGTGGAAAATGTTCTGTTGAACACTGACTTGGCTCCTTTAGCTTTGATCTGTGGAGAGAATTTTTTTTTATTATTTTGTAATTTAATTACAATGGAAGCCACTGTTTTCAGTGATGTGAAGTGTCAAAAAGGAAAAGAACAATTGTTTTGAAAGTGGATGCAAAAGCCCAATTACTTTCAAACATAGAAATAAAAACATCACACTCCCTAGGAATTCAGTTTGCTGAATTTTAAACACGAACTTTCTCCTGTGGCAGTAGATGACAAATTGGGAATGTTTAATAACCTAGTTTGTTATTTCTGCCTTCATTATGAGGCAGTTGTTATAGTTATCCACTGCTGCTTCTTTTACTGAGGTATGCATTTCAAAAATCCATATCCTTTTTAGGAGACAAGGCTCTCTCTACTTTGTTTCCTTTATTCTCATGGCCTTTAGATCTTACCACTGTCCACTCATCCCTGATTGACAGATCTGAGGCTCTGTAAAGTCTATTGGTCCCTAAGGCCATCAAACTGTCATTCAACCACCCAGTGTCATGACTAAATCCAAAAAAAGTTCTCCATTTCTGTTAGCTTAGCTGAAGAGTATGTTGTTTTTCTGTAATACTTGGATCTTTTATTCTGTAAGTTAATATAACCAAATATAACCAAAATGTGTTTTAATAAAAAGAGCTTCAATATAGATCTTAAAATATTCTTACCAAAATTTACATGTTAATTAAAGCTAAAATATAACAAATAGCAAATTTATTAGGAAAATAAGTATCATTATAGGACTAGTTGGTTTATATTATAAGTCTTTATTACATTGTTTTTTTATGTTGCCCACAATTATAGTGTGCCTAGGGATACAATAGAATATATATATGCTAATGATTTTTTAAAATAAAATGTGTTATATGTAAATATTCATAAATTGATGAATAAGGATGGCTAGTTATAATAATTTTTCTGATGTGTTTTTAAAAATAAATATAATTTTGAATGATCATCAAAATTATAAAATTCAATGATAAATCTCAGTTGATAACGGTTACTTCTGTGGTGCCTTCAATAGGTTAACCAAAAATAATACTCAGCATTAGAGGTTGACATATTTATAGTTTAAATAAAGTATAGGACTAAGAAATCTGATATTTTAATTAGAGATTAATTGATTTTGAAATTTTAACTCACTTAATATAAAATTTCATATGGTTTATATCAAGGGAAAAATTTTCAATAGAATTTTAGCAGAGCATTTAAGAAAAGGAAAATATCTTAACTCTTGACTGTTTAACAGCCAAAAAATGGGAGAAAAAGAAGATATATCCTGGATTAGTAAGTGGTTTATCTACATTATTTCTAACTTTTGAGGTCCTCTTCTTTCTCCAACTGAGGTCACTGATAACTCTACACACATTTCTTGCTCATCATTAGGACCGGTCTTGAAAATGGAAGTATATATTTAAGACAATTCAGTGAGTTATACATTATAGAACTTGCTCTGATGCTATATCCATTAAATTGTAAGCATTCTGACAGCAAATACAGGTTTTTATTTTTTTAAGATTTTATTGATTGATTGAAAATGAGAAAGACAGCATGAGTGTGAGGAGGGACAGAGGAGAGAGAGAAAGAGAATCTTAAACAGACTCCGCACTTAGCCCAGAGCCTGACCTGAAGCTTGATCCCACAACACTGAGATTACAACCTGAGCCAAAATCAAGAGTCAGATGCTTAACCAACTGAGCCACTCAGTCACTCCCAGATTTTAATTTTTATGACCTTTACTCAAACAGTTTTCACTGCCTGTCAGATGGTAGGCATTGACAATATTTTGATGGATAAATAATCTAGTTTTGTTCTGTGATTTCCTGCTATTCTCAAGCTTTAAGAGAGAGGAGTTATAAATACAGGAAACCTGGAAACTGCTTTCTGTGTCATGGTATTAGAAATTGGAATTTTGAGTTTAAAGCTTGCCAGTGTCTGTTTCTATCATGATTCTGTAAGTCTCTGCATTTGTCTTTTAAGTCCCATCTAAAGACAGATTGTCAGAATGAATAAAAAATCATGACCCAACTATATATTGCTCACAAAGATCTTAATTCAAAAGCATGAATAGTTGAAATAAAACAATGAAAACATGTATGCCATGAAAGTATTAACTTAAAAATAGGAAAGGGAAAAAATAAAAAAAAGATAAAAATGGGAAAGGAAAGTGGCTATATTAATATCTGATAGACTATATTTCAGAGGAAAAAAAAATCTAGATATAATAGAATGCCTTCTAACTTCAACTGCATCTTTCTCCTGATATAAAAGCATACATTGTCTCCCTTTGTCCAGCTTGAGAACTTTTATGCTTTCATTGTCACAAAATCCCATGTCCCCAGTGTTTTATTTTTGAAGATAATTTTTGGCATTTCTATGAAGACATTTGTGTATCTTCCACTCTGACTTTTCCACAAATCACCTATCTGATTTTTCCATGTGTATACCATTATTACAGACTTGTCTTTACTTCTGTGAACTTAAAACCATATATCTACCTTTTATACTATATTGACAATAGTTCAGTATGGAATCTATATAACTTTGTGCCACTAACAGTCATTATAGTGTCACAATTAATAAATATTTACTTAATCACTTAATAGCTAGATATATTATTGAAATAAATCAGTGTTTTAAAGAAACATTTATTGTTTTGATAAAAAAAAAGCATGTATTCTTGGAAATGAAATCCATACTTATGTAATCTTGGTTTTAATTTTGTTGAGGTCATCTGTTATTTAAAACTATCCAATATGTTCTGCATACTCTTTCTACATCTTGATAATTTGCCACATTTTAGTTTTACCTTCTCAAACAGAATTGGATAGACTGTATTCACAAGAACCCTTTCAAGTAGAACATATTCATTTAATGGAAGTTACTCTAATGAGGTGCAATCAAGCACTCTTCGTTTTGGAAATAATCAACACCTAAAAGGAAATAAGTCTTTTGGCAACCACTGTGATAGAGTGTCCTGTGGCAGTAATAGAGTTTCTGATGCCAATTATTGAATGCCATAGTAGCCAACTGATAATGGCAATCAGGTTTAGGGACAGAATTTATGTGCCATGTGGGGCATTGCTGCTGCTTCTGTCTGGCTTGTTGACCTTATCAGAGATTCTGGAAGCTGCCAAATATCCTTTAATGAATTTTGTCCCTGTTTAAGTAACTCTGAGAGGATTACATTGTTTGTAGTCCTGAACACTAATCACTTTGATGTTAACAGTGTGTTCTTAGTTATTTTAAATGGTAATGATAATAAACCATAAGCATTTATAGAAATCTTCAATTTTTAGCCCATACGCTGCAATAGAAAGTCAGCCTACCTGAGCCAATCTACTTTTGGTAGTATGTACTATATGATTCTCTTATGATTCATAGATTTGCTTTGGGTACAAAGTTTTTATCAAAGTGATTGCCTGCAGCTAAAGCAGAGAGGGGTGACTATATGTAGTTCACTTTCTCAGACAGACAAATACATTTGTCTTAAGCTAAACATAAAGATAGATTCCTGCTAAGAGTGTGAAGATGTAATGTTAATGCTCTCAGTCAGGTTGGAAGTTTGAATAGTGTGAGTGCTCAGGTGAGGTTTGTACCTGTTTCTAATATCTGTGACAAATGCACATGGAAGATTGCATTTCTTGCCAGCTGGGACTCTGTAAGCAGCTGTAGATTTACAAGTGCTTAGGCAATTGTAGAAAAATAAAGCAAATAGAATAAATAATTATCTTTATTTAATAAATAAAAATTAAAGTTCCATTAACATACATTTTAGAGACATGAGTATTAGCTACATATTTTATTTCTATTTTAGTAGCTTTTTGTAACGCTCTGCCATCCAGACTTTACAATCAGCTCAGTTTAGCAAATACTGATTGGAAAAATCCTAAATATTATAAGGTCTATAGTGAACTATGTATGCTGCAAATAGAGAGATGAAAAAGACTGTTGGGAAACAAAAGGAAAGTATGAGAGAACTAATATTTTATTTAATGTACTTGGTGCTATGGGCTTTGTAGAAATCTTCACCCATATTAACAAACTTATTGCTCATAATAGCCTTATAAATGAGATTTTAGAAAAGCTCAGTAATTTGTCTACAGTCATATAGTGGATTATGTTGTAGTTTAAAGGGAAAGAGATTCAGTTTATGTTTACTTGATTTCCAAAACATAGCCCTTTAAAAAAAAAGATTTTATTTATTTATTCATGAGAGACACAGGGAGAGAGAGGCAGAGACTCAGGCAGAGGGAGAAGCAGGTTCCATGCAGGGAGCCCAATGTGGGACTTGATTCCAGAACTACAGGATCATACCCTGAGCCAAAGGCAGACACTCAACCACTGAGCCATCCAGGTGTCCCCAAAACATAGTCCTTTTATCCTCATAAGTAGTTTTACTCTTCTAACAGTGAAGTGTATTGTAGAGCATCACACGATTTTAATTAGATTTTAATATTTATGTAATATTGAAATGCTATATATTAAATAGCATGCTATGATGAGTATGTTATTAATAATGTAAGCAGATATACATTTGAAAATTAGTTCATATATGCATGCAATGTTCTATTTAATTACATAGACAATGTCTGATACTCATCTGTGTTTGTGGATATTTGCAATAATTCTGTTGCCCAGAAATCCAAAGAATGTGTTAGAAACCACTGTTTCACACTTTGAGATAAAAGTATTAATTCAAAATAGAGCACCTATCTGCATTTTTATAACATCCTCCTCAGAAGAGTAGTTAACAATAGTAATAATTTATCTTAGTTAGAACAAAGATATTTGTGCTAAGATAAACTTGTGAAATTATGACTTAAATAAAGTTTAACTGCAGTACTCCCAGGTGCTGTATTTGCTAAAATTCATATGGATCTCCAAGACACATATAAAATATGTACTCTCTGAAATTATACTACATAACATTTTCCTCCCATGATACATAAAGAAGACTAAAATTCAGTGGAATATATTTTGGAAAATATTTTTTGACTATTATTCTGACATCACTGGACAACTAACTGATCAGACACAGGGCATTTTATTTGGGAGATCACTGGAGTTTATGAAGCTATTACTAGGAATGAACAGGAAGTTGGACATAGTGACAGGCTATCAAATATGTTAGGGCAGACAAAAGACAGACAAAAACATTTATACATATAAAAATAATAATAGCTATCATTTGTTGGTAATTTACATGTTTTCCTCTACTGTTACCATTTCCCATAATTGGCTTATTACATTATCCTGTAAGCCCATTTACAGGTGAAATTCCTAAGTCCATACATAAAAAACACCTTGAAGAAATGAGTTCTGGGTATAAGAAGTAAAAGCCATATTTTATAACACTGTAATGCGTTCTTTATAAATGTACAACCATTTAAAATACTTATGTATTAGCTTAAAAATACCTAATTCATCCAACATAATGTAACTATGACCCTATCTGAATTCAAAGGCTGTTTAAATCTCTTACAGGTAAATTACTTCAGCTACTGAATTATGGGGCACCTGAGTGACTTGACTGGGCATTCAACTCTTGATTTCAGCTTAGGTTATGAAAGGGATTGTGGAATCAACCATATGTCAGACTCTGCACTGGGCATTGAGCCTACTTGAGATTCTCTCTCTACCCCCACCCCTCCGTCCACTGCCCTTGCCTACTCCCTCTCTAAAACAAAACAAATCAAAACAAAACAAAACAAAAAACATATTCAGCACTTATGTTGACTCTTTTGTGTTTCTTTCCATTCCTTCCAGTCACTCAACTTCCAGGGAAAACCTCTTTTCTTCTGATAGCATAGAATAGTTTTGCCAAATTTTATATATTACAAAAATGAAATCATGTACTTTTTACTCTTTGGTGTCTGAATTCTTTTCCTCAGCATTATATTTGTAAACTATAACCACATTGTTTTTCATAGTTGTAGATCATTCACTGCCTCTGTTTTATACAACTCCACTGTATAAATATACCATAATTATTTATCATTGTATTACTGATGATGGGCATTTGGGGCTATTATGAATAGTGCTGCTAAGAAAATGATGACACATGTGTTTTGGAGAAATATATGTTCATATCAGAGGATAGAAAGTTAAGTCATAGAATATGCCCATGCCCCACTGTGGTACATAGAGCCAGCCACTCATTCTGCGAAATTGAGTGTACCAGTTGATATTCCTGATACTACATATAAGAGTTCTGATTGAACCACACTCACCATTACTGGCTATCTTTGATATCTCTAATCTATTATTTGATATGTGATGATAAAATGTCTGGGTTTGACTTCAATGTTTATAATGGCTAATGGTATTGCCTAATTTTTTGATGCCTACTGGTTATTTAGATGTGATTTATGTAAAGTGTTTGTTGTGTTCTGTCAAATTTTCTATTGTTTGTTTTTCTTTAAAGATTTTATTTATTTATTCATGAGAGACACAGAGAGAAAGAAGCAGAGACACAGGCAGAGGGAGAAGCAGGCTCCATGCAGGTAGCCTGATGGGTTCTTGATTCCAGGACTCCAGGATCATGCCAAAGACAGACGCTCAACCACTGAGCCACCCAGGTGTCCCCTATTGGTTGTTTTTAATGATAGGTTTCAACACATGTGATGTTAACAAGTTAGCCTGCAAAAAGAATTTGATAATAACAAATTTGTAGACATCTATGGAATTTTTGAGCAACTCCATATTGCAAAATTATGTTTGATGTTTGAAAAATACATTGCATAATGCTAATGAATGGGATTTGTCCTTTTTAGGATGAAATTTAGATTGAAAGTGTAAAGAAAACTAAAATAATATAGCAATATATATTGCCAAGATCCTTCTACCATCTCAGATTAAATGGATCTGCTGATGATTTACATAATATCTTATTGCTATTGAAAATAAACTCTGGTTGAGTTTTTAAAAATAAGTAAGTATGCGGGCAGCCCTGGGGACTCAGCGGTTTGGCGCTGCCTTCAGCCCAGGGGATGATACTGGAGACCCATGATCGAATCCCACGTCAGGCTCCCAGCATGGAGCCTGCTTCTCACTCTTCATGTGCCTGTGCATCTCTCTCTCTCTCTCTCTTTCTCTCTCTCTCTGTGTCTCTCATGATTAAATAAAATGAAATATTTTAAAAAGATAAAAAATAAAAAATAAGTAAATATGTAACAGGCTGTTACCTGCAGCATTTATCCTGAATCTCCACAAAACATGATAAATGTTGGTTTTAAATCAGGAAATAATTAATTACCATCTTACTTTATTTCCATTTTTTAAGATTTATTTTTAGAGTAGTTTTTAGTTTACAGAAAAATCAAAAGTACAGAGATTCCTCATTTACTGCTCAAGTATATAAATAGCCTTCCCTATTATGAAAATTCCCAACCAGAGTGGCACATTTATTACAGCTGATGAACCTACATTGACACATAATCACCTAAAGTTTTACCTTCATTTTTACATAGAGTTCATTCTTGGTGTAGTACATTTCTATGGGTTTAGACAGATGTACAATGTTGTGTATACATTATTGTAGTATTATACAGACAATTTTAACTGTCCTGAAAATCTTCTTCATCCTTTTGTTAACTAAAGTACTTAAATACTTCTAGAATATTTAAAGATGACCATTCATAAACTATCTAATTTAACCTAATCTGCAGTTTAAATATAATGCTTATATCTACTTAATAACCTTAAATATAACAGGTTCTTTTTTTTAAGATTTTATTTATTTATTCATGACAGACACACCAGAGAGACAGAGAGAGAGTGAGGCAGACACACAGGCAGAGGGAGAAGCAGGCTCCATGCGGGAAGCCTGACATGGGACTCTATCCCGGGTCTCCAGGATCAGGCCCTGGTCTGAAGGCAGCGCTAAACCTCTGAGCCACCAGGGCTGCCCAATATAACAGGTTCTAAGTGGAATTCACCTGCTACGTACCATAAAAAAAATCATTTAAAAGTGCGTGTGTGTTATACACACAAAAGTTACGCAGGTGTATACAAATATAGTATCTGATATTAAGTTTTAACAGTAACTTCCAAAAGAAAAATATCATCAAAAATCCTTTGCTTTTGGAATACAACAATTGATAGCTATGTTATAGATGGGTAGAAGGTATTCACATACAATATAATAATTTCAAAACATAACCCAGTGTCAAAATATAAAAATTATATAAAATATACTTGTGAAATATAACTTGTTTCAAAATATGCTATTTTTCCCAACTTATTTTTGTGCTTGGATTAAAATTATAAATGGCACATGTTTTTTAGTGAAAGAAACACACATACACAGAGGCGCACATACACTTGAACTGCATCATATGTTGACTTTCTCCTACTAACATTGACATTTTATCAAGGTTGCTGTAACATTTATCTTAAGCTAACAAATGACTTCCATGACTCTTGTTTGCTTATAAAAATATTAAAATTAAAAGTGAAAGTAAAAGGACTTTCTTGTCTTTTCATATTTTGTCTGGTAAAAAAATGACACTGAAAGAATGTAGCTTAGAGGCATTAATAAAAATCGAATAATTCTAAAAGTATGATTTTAACACAACTTTGCAAAATATTTCAAGTTATCACTCATTCAGATAAGTTTATTCTCTTCTGTAGAGAGGTTTTTTTCAGAAATAATTATGGAACTTTTTAAAATTTTAATCTGCGCTTATCATACAGTGTCTTTAATTTCAAGTGTACAATATAGTGATTCAATAATTTTACATATTACTTAGTGTTCATTAAGATAAGTATACTCTTAATCCTCTGTACCAACTTTACCCATCCACTCACCCACCTCCCCTCTTGTAACTGTTTGTTCTCTCTAGTTAAGATCCTGTTTTTTTATTTGTCTCTTTTTTTCCCTTTGTTTCTTAAATTCCACATACTAGTAAAATAATATAGTATTTTTCTTTCTTTGACTGGATTATGTTGCTTAGCATTAATATTCTCTAAGCTGCATCCATGTTATTGCAAATGGCAAGACTTAATTATATTTTTTAAACTATCCACTTTTTTTTTAAGATTTTATTTATTTATTCATGAGAGACAGAGATAGAGAGAGGCAGAGACACAGGCAGAGGGAGACAGGCTCTACGCAGGGAGCCCAATGTGAGACTCAATCCTGGGCCTCCAGGACCACACCCTGGGCCAAAGGCAGGCGCTAAACCTCTGAGCCACCCAGGAATCCCCATAGATTTAATTATTTTTTATGAAACATTTTTGATGAATTTTAGTTTCTTTTGTAATTTGAGAATGGGTCAGCTTTTCTTCAGGTTAAATTAACAACAAATATAAAAATATGACAAGTACAAAGTAATTTTCACCATTTTTATAAAAAATGAATTATGAACTCTAATAGTAAATAACTAAATTTAGTAATATAAAAATGCAAGTTTTTTTGTAGTTATAGTAGCACGCAAAGACACATAGTAGTTTCAGAAACCATGAATACTATTGGGGATACAATAAGTAAGAAAATAAAAATAAATGTAACTAATATTTATTTCATGTTTCATAATGGGGGAATAGATAGTTTTGAAACCATTTTAGTAATAATGCTTTTCAGTTCCCCATATGTAGTTCAGAGCCTCTAAAAATACTATTTCATTTTGTTATCCTTAAACCTTATAAATAGTGCAACAGAGTGGACTTGCAAAATTTATTTCATACTACAATGCTGATGTGCCTGGAAAGCCTCAATGTGTGGATAGGAGTGAAGAATAAGTTAACTTTGTTCTATAAAATTCAAAAATTGGATGATACATTATATTTAATAATCCTTTTAAATAGTGTTTAGTATCTATTAAATAAAATTGTGTGGGCACTCAGCATCTCTTCTCTCCTGCTATTTCTATAATTTCATTGGCAAAGCCCTTGGAGAATATCAGCTGTCTATGGTGGCCATCTGACTGCTTGTCCAAATTGGAATATTTTGACAGTAATAGGAGTTGTTATTAATAATAATCACACCTAGACAACAGACATAACTGGGGACATGCTCCAAAATACCTAGCTCAGTCTCTCTTCCATTCTTGGTGAATGAAAACTCTACATTTTACCAAATTGTCCATCTGACTCACTATAATAGGCCACTAGCTTTTGCTCAGCATTTTGTCATAGCTATGTTAATGTGAGCCATGTGCTGGTGTACTAGTTTTTAATTCTAAACCCTCAGGTTCTGAAAGGTTCATGACTCCTTGCACCTAAGTACATTGAGCTTTCCAAGGTTTTGTGGTGGTATTTGTGCACCAAATTTTTTGCATGGAAGCTTCTAAGTATCAATTTCCCTGGTTCTTCGTTAGCAATCACTATTTATCCAGTTTCTGCCCTTATAGCATTTTGTGTAATACAACACAAATCCCCCTCTTTGAGCTAAAGACTATTTAGGGAAAAAACAGGACTCACATTCAAACCTCATTCTCCCTCTCTCTCACACACACATTTTTTTCATTCTTATATCTGAAATATCACGAAGTCAGAAAAGGACTCAATCTCATTCTATCAAAAACAGGCATAATGACACATGTAGGTGATACATACCCTCTACCCGTGGGAGGATATCCTTATCTGTCCCCTTTAGGTTCATTATTGACATAATAATAGGAATGGTGGTTAAAAAAAATCAGAAAATCTTCTCTCATGATAACCTGATTTACATGGCCATTGTCCCCCTCTGTATTTTTTTATATAAGAACATAAACATTATCTATTCTGTATACATCTCTAGAATACATCTCAGTATTCCCATTCCTTCTATAATTTATCTTGTCTCTTCTCATGAGGTGAGAATAAGAGGTGGTTGGGCAAAAAATAAAAGCATATTTATAATAAATAATCTTGTATTAATAATCATAACTTAATTTTTACATAAACAAGAAAATTTATGGAAAATATTGTATTTGCCATTTAGCATATGTCTTAACAAATTTTCATATTTTCCCATAATAAATATATATTTTCTATAATAATTTTTAAAAGTCATCAACATAAATTATGAGTATTTTCCTAACATATAAAATTAATACACAAAATATTTTAATGTATTTTCTAATATATAAAAGGGATATAATTTCCAAAATTTTACAGGTTACTGTTCCTCATTGCATGATTTTAAGAGGAAATCCCCATTCTAGTTGAATCAATTTAAAAAAAAAGAAAAAGAACTGGGATGCCTGGGTGGCTCAGCGGTTGAGCACCTGCCTTTGGCCCAGGATTGTGATCCTGGAGTCCCAGGATTGAGTCCCACATTGGGTTCCCAGCATGGAGCCTGCTTCTCCCTCTGCCTGTGTCTTGCCTCTCTCTCTCTCTCCGTCTCTCATGAATAAATAAATAAAATCTTTAAAAAAAAATTTTAAGGGCAGTCCGGGTGGCTCAGCAGTTTAGGGTCACCTTCAGCCCAGCGCATGATCCTGAAGACCCAGGATTGAGTCTCACATCAGGCTCCCTGCATGGAGCCTGCTTCTTCCTCTGCCTGAGTCTCTATCTCTCTCTGTGTGTCTCTCATGAATAAATAAATTAAATATTTTTAAAATTAAAAAAAAAAACACTCAATACAGTACTAGCAATCTTACCAAGAAATTTTATCCTTGGTGACTGTGGGCAGCTTAAATTTTATTGAAGAAATTTTATAATCTGGCTTGCAACATTAAATGTCGTTTATAAAGTAGCTAGCCTATTAGTAATTTCCACATTTATCTTAATGTGTAACTTGATCACTTTCATGTTTTGTATTATGAATAGTTTCCTCATATCCAATAATTTAGATTGAATTTGTATCTAACTGGATATATTAGTTTTCTATATGTGTGTAATTGGGTATATTATTTTCTATAATATATTTATACATATTACTATAGTATGTTTCCACTAAGGCTTATGTTTTTTTATATGCTAAGCATGTGGTCAAATTTTGGAAGTAATGTATTCTCATTATGATAGCAAAAATAACTGTTCTCTTGGTATCCATATGAAAAAGAAAAAAAATAAGAGAATAAAGCTTAATGCCTTTTTTTTTTTCTTTCTTTCTTTCTTCTTTTTTTTTTTTGCTTAATGCCTTTAAAAAAAATTCAGGGGGTAAAAAAAATAACTGAAGTCACCCAACAAAATGAACTGTGAGGTTATGGATATTTTTAGTCTATGTTCTACAAATATATTATAGAAATTAAGACATTACCAATATTTGAAGATCATCAATTCAATAATAATTACCCTCTTGAGAAGCATATTGTCTTTAGATACATTTTAATGTGTTTGATTAATTAGACTTCATTTACACTAGAGAATGATTACAATTATAATATTAAACATGTTATAAAATTGCCTGAATATGTATGTATGTGAATTTTATTATAAAAATGAAATACCCAAGTGTGATTATTTTATAAAGGATATCAATAAAGCAATCTTGAAAGAAATAAGGGTGTTTTATAGAACTAGGCCTATGCATTTAGGTATTTAATAGTTAGACTAGAATTATGCTAATATACAGGAAAAAGGGATGAGCATATTTATATCTGCTCTTATATGTCTGTGACTATATGTTCATAGACACAAGCATATATATATTTATACCTTGCTATTTACACACACATCACGCTTTGAAATTGCCTTTCTTTTCAATTGACTGAATCAATTATTAAGATAACAAAGCAATCAAACATGTATTCCAAATTGACATATATTACTAGAAACATGAAAAATTTGATTCAGAAACTGGTCTATATGATGTTATCACAGGTGTAGCTCAAGTGATAAAATGGCAGTCTCTTCTTTTGAGCTCAGTAATTAACCTTATACCAATATAATGTGAGTAAAAAGAGAACATTTGTGTATTGTATATAAGTAACTTTGGATGTTTGTCTCTTTTCTTAACCAAAAAAAAATCCTACATTTTCTAGTAAGATCACAAAATAGTAACAATAAAAAAAAAAGAATGAAATCATTTTATAATTTTCTATCAGTTTATGCAGATGCTATCTTTCTATGCATATTTTTTCTTCTAGAAAATCTTTGGAGTGATTATTAATTCCCTTGTAACTATCTAATTATCTATATATAATTTAGAACAATTCTAAATTTTATTTTGTTAAATAGATTTCTTACAGAAACTTGTATTGGTGATATATTCTATACTTAGTAACTAAGTCAGTCAGTCATTACATGTGATCAGTGGCGGTATCCTTTAAAATATGTATGAAATATTTGCTTCAGTCATTTCATCAAATTAAAGACAAATTAACATTTTATGGAAGAATTAATACTTCAGTGTATTTCTCTTGGTAGGTGATTGATGCAAATAGCAACTACCTGGAATATAAATATTTCATAGTTTTAAACTCTGAATATGATGTAATTACAAAATAAAAACAGATTTTCTCTGTGTGCTTTTGCAATATGCTATGAAATCACATAAATTCAGGACCTTGAGATTGTCTCTTTGCAATTTTTTTTTAAATTAGGCTTTATGAGTTTTGAAGTGAGGATACATTTCCATATGTCTGGATAAATAAGCTCCTGTACAAGAAAAGTCAAATCATAACTTATTTTCAGTTGAAACCACAGAGTATGAACTATGAAGGACAAGATGGATGCTTCTGTGATTTTGCAGACAAAAGTTTTTAAAAATGTTATATTGACATTGGGTTGTATTGAAATATTTCAGGAATTTTATATGAAGGAAAAGGTTGAATCTGCTAGTTCTCATAGTGTGCAAGAAAGAAATAGGACTATCATCTAAAGATAAAAGCAGACATATTTGTCTTGCAAATGATGATGAATTTCCAATAATTAGTAGTAGGCAGGACGCCTGGGTGGCTCAGCGGTTGAGCATCTGCCTTTGGCTCAGGGCGTGATCCTGGAATCTCGGTATCAAGTCCCGCGGGCTCTTTGCATGGAGCCTGCTTTTCCCTCTGCCTGCGTCTCTGCCTCTCTCTCTCTCTCTGTGTGTTGTGTCTCATGAATAAACAAATAAAATCTTTAAATAATAATAATAATAATAATAATAATAATAATAATAATTAGTAGTACGCAGAGATCTTGTGCCCATTAATTCTGAGAGTAAATTAATTATCCCTGCCTATGTCAGTTTGCACCAAAGATCTTTGTAGAAAACTCCTGCTCATAGGATTATGCTAACAGCATCAGAAGCACCAAGATTGGGCAGCCTGGGCGGCTCAGCAGTTTAGCACCTGCCTTCGGCTCAGGGCGTGATCCTGGAGACCCTGTTCGTGAGTCCCACGTCGGGCTCCCTGCATGGAGCCTGCTTCTCCATCTGCGTGTGTCTCTGCCTCTCTCTGTCTCTCTGTCTCTCTCTATCTCTGTCTCATGAATAAATAGATAAAATCTTAAAAAATAAAAAAAAAAAGAAACACCAATATTAAGGATGACTTGTGGGGGAGATGCCTGGGTGGCTCAGTGGTCAAACTTCTCCCTTCTGCTCAGGTCTTGATCCAGGGGTCCTGGGATGGAGTCCCACATCGGGCTCCCCTCGAAAAGTCTGCTTCTCCTTCAGCCTATGTCTCTGGCTCTCTCTGTGTGTCACTCATGAATAAATGAATAAAATCTTTAAAAAAATATATGTCTTGTGGATAGGAAAGGAGACTAGCACAAATGGGAACTCTAGCAGGTATGTGGTGCCCTTAGAACACCCTGGTTCTCCATTCTGCCACTCTGATGGGATGGCATAAGAAAACTGACTTTGATTGCAGCAAAAATTTGCCAAATTTAACATCCAATTCCAAACAGGCAGGTTTCTTCACGTTTATTTTGAACACTAATAGATGTATCTGTAATTATACTGAAGTGGAAAAGAACAAAATGGTGCTTTGAGAACAAACATGCTAATTGAGGCATTATTATTATTATTATTACTATTATTATGTAAATATGTTTCTTTTTTATATGTTTCTTTTTTGACACATGATCATACAGTGAAGAGTAAAATTAAATGAGAACCAATTATGTATTTTTTAATGGATGTCTCTGATAATTCCATCTCAAGTTTAATTTGAGGAATGTCTTGGAAGTCATAGTCAAGATTTCCTAAAGTCAGAAAGGAAATTTTCATTTGGAGATTGTAAATGAGGAAATAGATCCTCTTCTAGCTGAGGTGATCATGTCAAATTAAGCTACTTCATTTTATAAGAGAAGCAAATGGAGTGGTGACTACAGAAGAACCACTTAGCCAGCCAGATCAGCAGAAGCAGTATATTAGTTGTCACAGCCAACTTGTCCTCAGATCACACATGTCAAAGGGTATCTCCATAATTTTGGCTGTTGGGCCCACCACTATCTCTGACAAATTAAATCAAATAATATCACTCTCTCAGCATATTCATTTTGAACCAATATAACAGTTGGCAGAGATAAGAGGAATAGTTTCCACAGGGTCCTATTATAGAAGTATCACTAGATGAAAATAATTAAGTACTTTCAGTATCATGCTATGTACTGTCTCACTTGACTGTTTGCTGATATACTGGCAACTGAGTGCTAGGGTAATTGAGATTATATTTCAAATGAAATGGTTTATTTGGAACCATGAAGTAATTCAATTAAAAAGTTTATTTCAAATAGATGTTTTCTTTGCATGGGGCTCATTTGTCATCTTGCACTGTAATTTTGTAAAGGAGAAGTAATAAATATCTTGAGCCTCAAGGACTATTATGCTTGGTTTATTTCTTCCCACTGAAAGGTCCAAAGTGTATATTTTAAACTGTGAGTTGTAATAGTGCCAATATAATTAAAATTACCTACAGTACTGATTTTCAAGAGAAACCAATGTTTTCTAAAATTTTGTAGGAAAATAAGTGAGAGGCAATTATTAGAAAACAAGTGAACATATGAATATTCATACATCCACACTAGGTATGTGTATTATTTATTCACACATGGTATTTCCTTGTTTTAATGGGTGTTTGCTCAAATGGGAGTCAATAAGTGATGTTAATGACATCAATGACTACTATCATATTGCTATTTCATTGCAGTTTTAGATAATAAATGGAATTTAATACTTGTCTACTGAAAAGACAAATGGGGAAATTGAAGAGGGAAAATTTAATTAGGTTTATTAAGAAGAAACAGCTAATTAATAGTTGTATGTAGGCCAGAACATAATTCTTCCCACTCTGTTCTCTGTGATTTTTTTTTACTATGTCATATCATTCAAATTCTAAGTTCATTCTATAGATTAATTATAAATTATCTCACCAAACATCATAGGTTCCCTCTAGTTGTATTTAACATATGGCATGATCTTTAATTTCCCCTGATCATGTACTAGAGGATCACATATGAATCTATGCCAGATTCACATCTGCGAAACTATTTATTTGCCCCATGTTCATAATATCTTTCTTTACAAAAAGAACACTGGTATTACTAATCATGGCCTTCAGCCCAAATTTTCAAAGCCTGACATTTATCCCAAACTGCTCCTTCCCTCCATGTCTCTGTGGGGATGAAAAAGTAAGTTTAGAAAGATAAGAATAAGGAAGATTGGAGTACATGGGAGGCTTATTAAGTTAGGCATCTGACACTTGATTTCGGATTAGGTCATGATCTCAGGGTCGTGAGATGGATCCCCATGTGGGCTCTGTGCTGGGCATGGAGACTGCTTAAGATTTTCTCTCTTCTTCTTTCTCTGCCCCTACCCCCTCTCTCTCTGTCTCAAAAAATAAATAAATAAATAACCACATAAATAAATAAATAAATAAACAAATAATTAATTAATTAATTAATTAGCTGTGGAAGGAGGAAAGAGAGGGGATGGAGGACAATGAGAGCAGTGCCATGTCATTTTCCAGTTGAACATCTACTTAGGCAATGGTTTGATGATTGACCTTTATGCCTGAATTAGTTGTATTAACAACCACCACTACATCACCTGCAAATATATTGGGAGAGATGATAGGACGGAGACAGTGGTCAAAAATAAGCAACCAAATCCCCATGTTTTCTTATGTTCAAGAAGACACTGTCAGCATTTGCTCAACTTATGCTATCCCAGCTATGATGTTTACTCAAAAAAAAAAAAAAAGTTTGCTGCTTTAAGGCATCAGAAGAGCAAGTGAATTTGACTCAGGGTTTCAGGGGAAGAAAGTGAATAAGGATATAAAAAGGCAAGCAGAGAGTGCAGGAAATGAGAGAAAGTAACCTCTATGAACTATCTAAAAAACGTAAGTTTTCCCCATGCGGGAATCAGCATTTAAGCTGATTTGAGCCACTTGATGTATACCGATCAGACAGTTGGCCTGAGAATCAATAACAATGAAGAAAGAACACCATTAAATGGCCAATTAGGTGAAGAACCACATATAATTCTTCTCTCTGCTTTCAGACAACTAAGTTTTGGAGAGGGAGTGAAGAGAAGATAATTTGGAACCAGAAAATAACACTAAGGTTCCCAACACCAGCACTCATTGATCCAAGTCTTCTCAGAGGAATGAGAGGAGCATATGAGCTTCAAATGAAGATAGAAATTAGACTTTAGGCCAAACTGTGTTTGAAAAACACAGAACAGCTGACAAGCTACAGAATCTGTTCAGGGTACCATTAAGATACCATTAAGGTGCCACTAAGGGATTAGACAGAGAGATTCAGCATGCCATGTACAGGAGACATGCCTTTCACAAAAGACAAGTGAAAACTCTGCAGTTATGATTTACTAGGTTGAAACTGCTAAAACAGAACAGAGGCATAAAAATATAATATGAAGTTAATGAAACATAAGAAAAATCATCTGATAATGTTAGTTATATCTCCTCAGTTCCTCATAAAGAAATAACATGCCATGTATAAATGACTAATGATTATTTTGATTCAAAGACTTCGGGACATACGAGTAAGGAAAAAGAGAGAGAACACACAGAAACTATCATAGACCAGAGGAGATGAAGTTAGACACAATGACTAAAAGGAATGACATATACTCTATTTCATTGCTGAAGCAAAACAAGACATTAATGGAAAATTGGACTAAATCTGTATGGAGTCTAGAATTTAGTTAATACTAATATACTAATGTTTATTTCTTACTTTCTCTTACCATACCCTGGTATGTAGGATGTAGGCAGCATGGGGAAATGAATGAGAGAATACCAAGTGTTTCTGTATTATTTTTGTAGCTTTCTTATAAGCCTTAAATTATTCAAAAGGTTTTTTTAAAGTTTAAAGCTTAAAAAAAGAGAAGATTAAAAAATGAGTAAATGATATAGATGATTCACAAGGGGAAAAACAGAAAGAAAAGATGATAAAGTTCATGAACAGACAATATCATGGTAGAATTTAGGCAAAACAAACTTAAACTGTATGAATGGTTTATAATTACGGTAATACAAATTACTTCAAAAGATCTTATCCTCTTCTGCTAACCCCAGGAAGGTACACACTACAGAACACCTGAGAAGTACTTTTGAGAAGGATTAAGCAAATTAAAAGAAAGTCTGAGTTGAGGAGTCTACAGAGGCATGGTGCTTAACTGTAATGTGGTTTTTGTAGATGACATACTAGAACAATAAACAATACATTAAGTGAAAACTTAGGGAATATTGATATTAATGGGTCAGTTAGTAATCATGTATCAATATTGGTTCAGTAGTTTCAACAAGCTACCATAGTAATATACAATTTTAACAATAAGGAAATCTGGGTGTAGGGTATATGGGAATTCTTTATTATCTTTGCAACTTTTCTGTCAATCTAAACTATTCAAAGCTACGTTTATTTGTATTTGTATGTACATATTTTCAGTGGAAGAGACCATAAACAAACACACATCCCATGCACATACATATAATAGGAATATATGAAACATAAGAATTGGAAAAGGGCTAGAAAGAAACAAACTAAATTGTTAACCTATTTATCTTTTGGGAATAGAATTATGAATTTTTGTTATTCTTTTATAATGTTTTCTAACTGATCTGTAATAACCACATATTGTTATCATTAAGCTATTAAGATAATACTATTACTAAAAAACTAAATTAAAACATAAGAGAAAAAACTGTCAGATTTCTATATAGCTGAGTGGTGGGCATTATCAAATAGATTATTCTAAACTACTGGCTCAGACATAGTTATGCTCTGAATGAGAAAAAAAGAGGAGTCAGAAAGGGCAAACAACACGTTTGCACAATAATCTATATCAGTCAAACCCATGCAGATGATATTGCTGCTTAGGAGATTTATCTTTAGCAATGCAAATTTAGAATGTACTCATTAAGAGTATTTAGTTAATCTGAAACATGTACCAGGGAGAGAATATTTGATTCAATAGCTGGAGGATGGTACTAACAGGGGGAATGCAAATAGGATTGGATTTGAATAACATAATCTAACTAGAAAGTCCTGCAATAAACCAGAGAAGATCCTATAGTTGAAAATAAAGGATCTTCTGGGAACAGTTTACCTATGTAAAGTCCTCTCCTTCAAGAAATTATGCAAAAGCAAGAGAGTGGAAAACAAAGTATAATGTCCCTTTTCAATGAAACTTGAAGACATAACTGTTTGTCATCCTCCTGATTGTACGAAAATGTTTTTTAGGCAGCTGGATTTGGGTAGAAGCTGTGAGGAAGAAAGCCAGAATAGAAAGAAAGAGAGACAGGGAAAAGAAGGGAAAAGGAAAGGAGGAAGGAAGGAATAGAGAGAGATAAAAGTAAGAAAAAGATCTTAATAGAAAGTCTTCTGAGGGACTTTCACCTCCTCCCACCTTATGAAACCTTGTAAAAATGTCACCTAGTAAAGCTTGTGTGTGTCCCCACCAACTTGTGGTGGTAGGTTTTTGTTTTTTGTTTTTTTTTTTCTTTATCAAATTCCTTAAACTCTGTAAATAACCACCTGAAGTAAGTTATCAGAACATATTTGTTCTTTTTAACTCATTTACCTCATCAAAAACTGGGGTCACTGTTTTTGGCTAATATGTGATGATGAGATTAAGGTACAGTGTTCAGGTGCCCCCTAAGGCTGCTGGGCAAGAGATGACAAAATGCTGGGTAAGAGAGATTTCTTTTTTTTTTTTTTAAGATTGTATTTATTTATTTATTCATAGAGATGCAGAGAGAGAGAGAGGCAGAGACACAGGCAGAGGGAGAAGCAGGCTCCATGCAGAGAGCCTGATGTGGGACTCGATCCAGGGTCTCCAGATCATGCCCTGGGCTGCAGGCGGCGCTAAACCACTGCACCAATGGGGCTGCCCTGGGTAGAAGACATTTCATTGACAAGGTAGCATTCTCTCACAAGATTATGTTTGGTTAATATCAGAGTACAGTATTTCACACTGATTCTAATCGCCTATTCAATGGCCCTTTAAGGTTTGAACAGGGTGGTAATTAAAATAAATGGGTGCTATGTCAGAGTACTGAGGGAAAATTGAGAAAGATCATATAAATGGGAATGTTAAGATGGATTTACTTGGAGACCAGAGATCCCAGTGTGTATGTTCTCTGGAGCATCATTTTACGAAGGCAATGAGAAAGGTGCTGGTGAAGTTGGCATCTGCTTCTCTGGAAGGTTTAAAGTTGGTGTCCTTTGTAGATATTAACTGTATGAGATACAATCATGGAAATTCACTCCTAGGTCTCAGTGGGTACAAGATTTGAGAAAGGAAGATATTTGGTGGTGGTGCTTATACACAATGAAGAGTTAAAATTGTTATGATAGGAAATAATGTCAGAAAGGCAACAAAGTTACCCTGACCTTCAGGAGTCTATGGAATTTACTAATGGCTCATGATATTCCTAGATGAAGGACTAACTAAATACATTAAGAGTATTACTTGAATTGTGTAACAAGGAAAAGAATGAGAAGCAAAAATTGGTGAGCACAAGCTGACAAGAGATATTCAGTGCAAAAAATTATTAACCTAAGCCAATTTACAACCCCAAAGCTTACCAATTAAAGTGAAGAATGAGACTATTTAAAGAAAGATCTAGTAAGGATGTGGCAACTATACACAATAAATATTTTTCCATTTCTTCCCTTATGGGGCCTATAGTGATTTACCATAGTAATTAATTATTGAGGGTGAAGGACTTTCCAAATATTAAGAGGTTGTTTTTTTGTTTTTTTGTTTTTTAAATTTTGGTATCTAAGCTAATACTGAGGTCAGGGTACTTGAAATGAAATCACAGTCACTGCCCCCTGGGTTAAAGTGGTGATTTATAGATGCTAAATGATGAATAGAGCCCAAGTGCATCCCACAGTGGATCTAGTGCACTTAGAGATTCATTATCATGCTCCCTATCTTTCCTAATATGAATAGTATACATATGTTTGACATCTGAAAAAACCCTCACATTTATTACCTGGATCTGAAGGTAAGAGTCAGAGTAGGAGGAAGAGCCAAGTGAAATGCCCTGTAATTCCAGGCCCCAACCAAGACAGCAAATCCAAAGTACTGCTTAATCCTTGAAGGAGATGCTAATATTAATGTCATCTTCAAATACTTAGATACTGTCATTCTCTAATTCATTTATCTGTTTGATCTTTTGGGAGGAAATGTATCATAGCATTTATGGACTATACTAAACTTAGCCAAGTGATAGTCATAACACCAGATGTTGTGACTCATGAGGTATCTTATTTTTTAATGTTAAATTATTTTTTAATTTAAGTATGGTTGACATATAACATTAAATTAGTTTCAGGGGGGATCCCTGGGTGGCTCAGCAGTTTAGCCCCTGCCTTTAGTGCAGGGCATGATCCTGGAGTCCTGGGATCAAGTCCCACATTGGGCTCCCTGCATGGAGCCTGCTTCTCCCTCTGCCTGTGTCTCTGCCTCTCTCTCTCTCTCTCTCCCTCTCTCTGTGTGTGTGTGTGTGTCTCTCATGAATAAATAAAATCTTTAGAAAAAAATAAAATAAAAAAACAATTAGTTTTAGGTGTACAACAGAGCAATTCAAAAATTATATACTTTACAAAATGTTCATCATGATAAATGTATATATTATTGACTATATCCCTAACCCTGCACTTTTCATCCCTGTGACTTATTTATAACTGGAAGTTTGTACTTTTTAATTCCCTTTACCTATTTCACTCATATCCTGTCTCCTTCCCTTTAGCAACAACCAGTTTGTTCTCAGAGTCTGTTTCTCTCTTTGTTGATATTGTTATTATTTGCTTCTTAATTGTCAGAGCTCCATAGAGCCTTAAGCAGGTTGACATTTTAGTCTCTTCTCTGTCAAATCAAGTGTTTTATTTTTTTTTTTGTTTTTTCCATCCCCAACAATAAGTAGGACCAAAAACAATCAACTTTTATGTGATAAGGAATGCTATCCACATTCACTATTTCAAGACTTACTAACCATTCTGATTCTGTAGTGATATGGTCCACCAAAAACTTGATTATCTTATCATTCATAAAAAAATTCACCTAAATCTACATCATCAATGACACTCATTGGATCTGATAAGCAGGGGGTTGTAAGTAATCTGGGTTAACCCACAAAATATAAATGTACCAGATGGTAAGAGATAAATGGCATGAAGACTGAGGTACTGATCACATTTATGAATTTTTTAGGTATCCAATAATATGAGGCAGGACAGGATATTTCCTTTAAGATAGACACCTTTCTGCATATTGTGTTTTCTACCATTAAGAAAGAAACACAGAACTTGGTGAGTCTCTTTTAAATATTAATGGAAATACCTATGACACTGGGACATATTGCTCAAAACAATTAATGAACACAGTCAAAGGACTGTTAATTTTAATTAGGTCCTAGAGCAGGAGGGCTCTTCAGAACTCAGAGTATGGTTAAAGCTGTCTTGCTATTGAATCTGTATGACACACCTGACAAAATGATAGTACAAGAGACCAAGAATTGGCTGATTATAGGGCATCAAAGGACTCTGTACCTGGGACCACCCCTCATGACACAAGTGTTGTCACATGCAGTAAAAATATAATGGCCATGTAGGCTAAGTAGCAGTCCAGCATATGACTGAATTGTAACTTTCAGGATCACCCCAAACAGACCAGGGCAGGTAGCACAGAGTTCCATGTCTCTATTTATTTTGAAGTCATGTCTCTCCTCTTATATCGGCATGTACTTATGCTGGGTTTTCTACAGAAAAGAGGAAAACTAATTTAAGGCCTGCAATGCAAATGGACTAGCAAAATATTTTGAGGTTATCTAAAGTCCTATTCAAGAATAGCTTGAAGGAGACTCATGAGGACAAAATCCTCCCAATATCCAGAGGGAACATACATATTTATCTTGTATGGAGGGAGAAGTGGCCAATGCTATGTATATGCCCTGACTCTAAGATAATAATTTCACATTCAAAGGTTTGGGGACAAAGCATGTAGATGAACACATGGGAGTAGACACGAAGAACACAGATATTTATGTCTTGTGTTAAGGTTTAGCAGAAAACATCCATTGCGGAGGAGACACTAAACAATTAAGTAGAAGAGTGGCTTGTTGTATACATGCCAGCCAGAATATTTAACCCCTCTGGGCTACTATAACAGGTTCATGAACACAATGGGCATGGTGATAGTGATTGAAGTTATACATTTGTATGAAAGCACAAGACCCCATTTTCCAAGGCTGCTCCAGCTACTACTACTGCTGTTACATTCTAATAACAGAGACTGATGTTTAACAGTAACTGGCATTTAGCCCTCAAGATGATATGCCTTAAGAAGACCAGGCAGTCACTTGGTAGCAAATTGATTACATCTAACTCCTTCAACCAGTGAGAGGACAGTAATTTGTCATTACTGGACTTCACACCTTCTCTGAATACAAATTTGCTCTCCTTGCTCACTGTGCTTCTAACAATATCATCAACTGAAGGTTTGTAGATGGCATTATTTCCTGGAATATGATCCCTCACATCATTGACTTAGAGACCTATTAAAGAGCAGAGAGGTGACAGAGAAAACAGAATGATAAAATCAACAACAAATATTTCTACCACGTAATCCATCACTCAGATATTGGCAGGTGAACAATGTCCTGTGTGAAGTGGTCAAGCCTCTGTCCTGCAGCATGTGATATATGCATTGAATGAACAATCTATGTAATATGTTAATGGCTCTAAAAAGAATACACCATACATGGGTTTAAGAAAAAGTGAAGGAAGGAAATTGTCTCCTCTTTATTATAGAATTTGTATTCCCCCAACTTAAACTTTGCTATATTGGAGGGTCTGATTTCCAAGGGGGTAACTGCTTGCTTCTCCTGGATATAGGAAGAGGTACAATGAATTCAAAACTCTATCATTTGGTATTTGGGCTAGCAGGGTAGTAAACAAGTTAATATATTGAAGGTTAGACCGTGCAGATATCCACAATGAATACTGTAACTCTACACAATGGGACTAGAAACAATAAGTTTGGAATCCCAGGTATTCACTGGAGCATCTTAATGATTGTAAAACACAGTGATACATAAAAATGGGCATTTGAAGCAACTATGATCATACAAGGATAAAGCAACTAAATGTTCATATACTTTGAGAGTGACATCCTATGCATGCTAAGTAAACATGCTGTCGTTCTGGCAAAGGGTAAATAAACCTAAGCTTGTCGATTAAGGAGGGAGGTGATGAATATTATTTTCAGTGAGTCCAGTTGCAGCAATTAGAATTAGCTTCTTCCACTAAAATCATGTATTAATTTTATTTTTGGAATTAACAACAGCATTATCTATGGTGGTCTTCACAATGATCTTGACAATAAAAAGTTCTGAATAAGCTAAGGGAAAAATGTGTGATACTCACCCCCTTCCACCTCATATCATCTTTGACTGTATTTTACTCAAGCAATTATTTTTGATATTCAGCTTCATGCACATATTACCTGAAGGCACCTCACCTCACCTCATCTCACCTACACTACATAAATTTTACACTATGTTCTGGGTGGCTTCTTTTGAAATGCCTACAAGAATCGGTCTGATACTCTTAGTGCACAACCTGGAATTTGGAGGGATTTATCCTCTGTGGAGAAATCTTTGACTAATAAGGGATGGGTGTCAGTGGCTAAATGCCCCCTCTTGCATTTCTCAGATAAATAACTTGAGGCATGTTTTACATGATTCCTCATAATCCCAGAATCATGTTACATTTATCCAAGCGGTAACAAAAGTATGAATATATCCTTAAACCAGAGTATCCTCTCTTGAGGTTTTGCACTCATCAATACCCGCTTTCCTTGGAACCCTTTACACAATAAACTATTTGCAAGTACTTGATTCATGTTCTGCCTTGATGGGTAGACACAAGCCAAGACTCTCACATTCAACAGCAGGTTGGTGCTGAGGCCTTCTAAGGACTAAGCATCAAGAGAGGATAAGGACATTAAGAGTAGGCAGGGGAATTACTATAATAGTAAACATGGAAGTTAAGCAAAAAGGAGGGAAAAGAGGTTATCAAAGACATTGGATGTTTCTGCAAGGCTAGATAATTGTTGAACTGAGAGCACTAAAAGGAGTGAACTGGAAAGGGAGGAAGTAATAGAGAGCTTTTTCTCTGAATCTGAGTTTACTCAAGTATTGCTGTTATTGATAAAGTCAATTCGTCTAGGCTGTTTGCCATTGAGTTGAAAGGCTCTGTCTTGCTACAAAGAATGGAAGTGAGCCAGAAAAATGAATCATTGTGAAGTGAGAGCAAATATCTCTGGTCAGTATTGAACAATAAAACAAGAAACATAGAATCACTGTGAAGTAAGAACAAATATCTCTGGTAAGTACTGAACAACCAAATAAGGGGAGTTAGTCTTATATTTTGATTGCATGATATCCAAAGCTGGTTAATATTAAGAAGAAGAAAAGAAAAATAGTTTAAATACAATCCCCTCCAAAAAAGTGAAGGAAGATAACAACTTCATCTCCAGTCCACTATAAGGGTCTTGTGAGAAAATAATTGCTAAATGTTAAGATGGTGTAGAAAAGTGATACTCTCAAGACAGCCTGGATACTATTACATACTGAAGAGGGAAAAGTCTGGGAATATAGGGTATTTTGTTGACTATGAGCTATAAACTTCAGAAGGTAGAGTGGTAGGTTGTCCAGAGTTTGGGAGGTGTGAGTAGGACAGAATAGGGAAAGCATAGAATTTTTTGGAGATTATACTACACAGCAAGAGGTAGGATCTGAGAAAAACAATGATAGAGAACATTAGATCATTCATTATTAATTCAATGCATTCAGCAGTGGTGAAATGGATAATGTTCTAGAGCTAGGGAGAAATAGAGGCTGGAGTTATCTCTTGACCTCTGCTAACAGAGGTAAAGAGATCTTGGGAAACAAGGCCTTAGGTCCAGTGCAGGAAAGCCCTGTCAAACCCTTAACAATTGCAGTGTAAGAGGTCACTGTTTTCCTACTACTGTTCTAATAAACCCTTGATGCACATTGGTAGTTTGTGGATGCAAGATAGGAATGGATCACAGAAAACAACTATACATAGAAAGAACATTTCAGAACTCATTAGACTATTTCTGCTCAAATTAATATTTGATAACTGTATAAAGTGAATATCTTAAATAAAGATATAATTACCAAAACAGACTTTAAAATAATAAAATATCTAAATAGACCAACTTCACAACATAAATACAGATATTTGAAATATTTCTCATCTCTTAAAATGCAACATATCCAGATATTTTCACAAGAGAAATTTCTCTAAATGCTTACAGACCAAATATTTATAATAGTAATGAAAATTTTCTAGACCATGGTCAAAGAAGAAAATTCTCTAAATTCTCTTTTGAAGAGGATATGATATGGACAATACAGCCAAACTCTTTTTTGAATATGTAGAAATTCTAAGTAAACCAATCTGAAAACATAAGCATGCAGTATTTTTGCAGATAGCATGTCATGTGCAAGTAATGTTTATCCCAGCAATATAATATTAGAGGCTGTATGTTAAATAATTTAACAAATCAATAGATGTAAGGAGAAAAAAAATCACTTAGTCTTCAGAGCAGATACCTAACATGCATTCATTAAATACCACATCCTTTCCTAATTTAAAAGGAACTCACAAAATAGAAATAGATAAATATAAACCTTTAGCAAATAAAATGTAACAATTTCACTCAAAAACTTTTGTCATATTTGATAAAGACTCAGTGGTTAACATAGTATTTTATTAATAAAAAAGAAATACAGATACAGATGAATCACTGTGTTGCATAGCTGAAAGTCATGTAACATTGTATGTCAACTATAATTCAATTTTAAAAAGTTTCTATTTCTCTGCTATTATTTTTATTTTTTAAAGTCATTCCGAAAGCATTTTTCCTTACTTCATTGTGAATAGATATAATATCGGCTTTTAGATCCTTGTCTAATATTGTCAACATCTTGATTATTGATTGGGCATTATTGGCTCTGCATTTGTCAAATAGTTTTGGATTATATTCTGGACATTGTGATGTTAAATATTGTAGACTATAGATTTTGAGAGTGGTAATAATTGTATTGACTAAGAAGTTAAGTTGGTAAGGTAAAAATGGCCAACTCTTGCTATTGAACTGTGGATGGTAATTCAAATCTTAGTTCAATTCTTTGAGCCTTAGTTTGGCATCATGAATATACTATCCATGTGAAATTCAGAGTTCAGCCAGGGAATTGGCCAAGTTTGAACAGATAAATTGAGGCTTTCTCTTTCTGGGATTCCTATCCCATATTTCTGCTGCAGCGGTCAGCTTTTTCCATGTCATCTGTTGTCAAGTCAGAAGGATGGTGGGGTCTTTACTGGGGCTTCAGCCACCAAATACCACTATGCCTTGCACCTCTTGCTCAGGCCAATGCCCCAAATTTAGGAAATTATCTTTGCCTTCTTCCAAGTTTTAACTCCTTTTAAGATAACCTGCCTTTGTGTAGTTTTTTTTTTTTTTTTTTAATTTCATTTTGTGTTAAGTTTCTTGTCAAGTGTATGTAATTGTTCTTCCAAAGGAGGTTTGTCTGTTTGGACTTGTTTCATTGTATTTTAGTGTACCAACTTCCAGCAATGCAAGATTTATTATTTCATTTTCTTGGTGAGTTTTCATTGTGTTTTTGCTCTGAATTATCCCATGTATACTTTTCATAGCACCCTCAGCTGAAAGATGCAAAATCTTTTTTACTGAAAACCAGTAATTATGGTGATAAAAGTTTCCAAACCTGTTTGGAAATAGTTTCATAGTTAAATTCATTGCCTCTAGGTTTATTGATAAGCATCAGTTTCATTTATTTGTTCACTGTTGCCTGCGCTGTCACTGTAAACTGTCTTTTTCACTGAGGTCAAATATTACACAATAGTAATAAAATCAATGTGTTTATTTCTGTATTGTTGTGTGAAAAGCAGTGTGCCAGAAAGCCAATAAACTGGTTATAATACAAAAAGAGTTAATTGGCTTGATATCACCTAATCAGGAGGAGGGAGAAATAAGTCTGCATCTGAAAAGAGGTGGCCTAAATTACTTCCATAAGAACTATAGGAAATCCATATTTATAGTCTACTGGAAAGAAAAATGTTAATCCCATTCTTGAAGCATTGTAAGAAATATCTTTTGTAGCAATAAAAACAAAATAAATAATTAAAGGATATGCAATATAAAATTAAATTTCTTTCAAATTTTGAATTGTGATCAGTCTTAGCTCTTTAAGTACTATACACACTTTTATGTTATTTTATGCTTAAATCTAACAATTTACAGAAGTCTGTTCTTTGAACCAAAACATTAGAAATATAAAATTTCAAACTGCTCATACGTTGACTATAAACAACATAAATTAGGTAAAATCACAATTATTGGACATTTTATAACAGCTTGTACAGAACTTATCTGCAATGAGTGTCTTTTCATCTAGGAAAGAATACTTATTGAAAGGTCATTTCTATATAATTAGAAAGGTGATTTGTTGGCTACATCAAGAAGTTATCATTTAGCTAAATTAAAATTTGTTAATATAAATTTAATATTGTTTATATATGATCAATATTGATGTTCCCTTCTTCTTTGATTTAAAATCATTTTATAGTGCAAAGATTCATATATAACATTAATTTTTCCTGACTTTAAAACAAATAATTATTGTCCTCATGAGTGGAAACAAGTAAGGAATATACTCATCAGCTGGGGATTCATATTTACCACACAACTTTAATTCATATACCAAGCTATGCAAATAGCTAAAGCACTTGAAAAATATACCAACAAATCCTTAAATTAGGTAATGCACCAGAAAAGGCATATTAGTCACGGTTGACAGTTTTGAAAGGGAAAAAGAACAGTTAAACTTAATATTTCAGAAAGCAGTGCTGCTCTTTCTTCTGAAATTGACAGTTTGTAGTCCACAATTTGATCATTCATCCATTGTTATATTACACAACTCTTCAAGTTGATAGTTAGAAATGTGTTAACTACAATAAAAACAAAAATACAATTTCTCCTTTTTGATATAATAATGTAGTTATTGGAAAACATTGTCTATATTAAATGGAAAGGTTTTAATTCTGAAAAAAACATATTTTTGAAGTTTATAACATTTCCAATTGACAATTGGATTACTCCTACATGGTTGGTTATAAAATATTACCACACTGATCTTCTTATTTTAGCTTACATATTTTTATTTCAAGATACCTGTATGACAGGTTTTGAAACTTATTTATAAATACATATGTATGAATAAATTATTGTTTTTTTAAAATCCCACAAGATGGTTAGCAATTTAAAAATTCTTTACATGTGATTTTTTTGTTGAAGTATAATTGACATACAATATTGCATTAGTTTCAAATGTACTACATAGTGACTGGTATTTGTATACATTGCAGAATGTGTTCACCACAATAATTCTAGTCACCATCTGTCACTATACAAAGTTATTGCAATATTATTGACTTTCTTGCTCGTGCTGAACATTATATCCCCATGTGTTTTTTTTATCTTCTACCCAGAAGTTTGTACCTGTAGACTAGCTTCACCCATATTGCCCAACCCTAGCCTTGCCTCAGACAACCAGCAGTCTGTTCTCTGAATCTGTGAATTGGGGTTTTATTTTGATTTGTTTGTTTGTTTTTTTTATTTGTAGATTTCACATATAAGTGAAATTATATTGTATTTGTCTTTCTCTATCTGGCTTATTTCACCTAACCTATTAACCTCTAGGTCTATCCACATTGTTCCGAATACAACATTTCATTCCTTTTTATTGCTGAGTAGTATTCCATTATATGTACAACATAACCATTCATTTATCAATGGGAATTTAGATTGTTTCCATATCTTTGCTATTATAAATAATACTACAATGAGCATAGGTGTGCAGATATCATTTTGAATTAGTGTTTTTGTTTTGTTCAGTTAGATACCCAACAGTATTGTTGGATCATATAATAGTTCTATTTTTAGTTTTTTGAAAAACATCCATACTGTACCAGTTCACATTCCCAACAGCAGTAAACAAGGATTCCCTACTTTTCTTATCCTTGCCAAATGCTTGCTACTTCTTGTCTTTTTCATAATAGTCATTCTGGCAGGTGCAAGTGATACACTATTGTGGTTTTAATTTACATTTGCCTGATAATTACTGATGTTGAGAATCTTTTCATATGCCTGATTGCCACCTGTATGTCTTCTTTGGAAAAATATCTATTCAGACCCTTTGCCTGGTTTTTATTTTTATTTAGTTTCCCTTGCATTTTTTTTCCTTTTTTTTCCAAGTTTTTATTTAAATTCCAGTTAGTTATCATATATTGTCATATCGGTTTCAGGTATAGAATTGAGTGATTCATCACTTACATACAACACATGGTGCTAATCATAAATGCCCTCCTTAGTGCCCATCATCCATTTAACCCATCCCTCTGCCCACCCCCCTTCCAGCAGCCATCAGTTTGTTCTCTATAGTCAAAATTCTGATTGCAAGTAAAATTAAGGCTGAGATAATAAATGATTTTATTCTGTATTTTTTTCTTATCCACTAGCTATTAAATAATACACAGAACATCATTATGTCCTTTTATTGATTAAGCTATTTATAAATATTATTTGATATAAATACAGGCAAATTCCATTTTTTAGTCATTAATGAACTTTTCAAAGTTTAATGATCTTTAAATACATTCAAATTTATTGAGTTCTTTATACCATCTCAGCAAAAGAGTAATAAAATTTTAATGTGTCACATATAACTTAATTTTTATCCAAAATCTTTTAATATTTTGTTAGCAAATTCCCATGAATCCATAAATTTCTAGCAGTTTCTGATGAAGACCATTTTCATCAAGTAAAGGACATCAGGTTGTTGCTGTTGCCATCTATGGCAAGCAGTGGGCTGAATCTGATAAAAGTTAGTAGTCCTATTTCTGTGAGCTCCTTGCAGTTTGTTCTCAGTATTGGATACTTATAGTGCTGACATTTCAAAAGCACAGATGGTGCAGAGGAAGTCCTCAGACGTCACCAGAGGGCGGTTTTCAAATCTTGTCACAGGTTTAGAGAGCTACAACTTGAAAGAGACAAAACTTTTTCACTAAGCTTTCTATTTGAAATTCAAAGTAGTTACCTTCCAAAACATATAGATCAAAATAACACCACCTAAATTAGTCTAATAGTTACACCTTGTGTTTTCTATGATTTTGGGAAAATGTTAGATCTTCTAATCTTTACAACAAATTGTAGATATGTTCTATAAGATGGTTTATATCTCTTGACAAGGGAAATATATTTGTAACTGCCTATCATGAGCTTTGTACTACAATAGTACATTTTACTTACGGTATTAATATATCTAGCATATTTTTATTATAGTTATTGGATTATGGATTTGTCTCAAAGTTAAGAATTTTCATTTCTATGTTTTTTTACAGACCACTGTACCTAGTTTAGTGTTGGGCATATGGCTGGTGCAAAATACATGTTCATTTAATGTTTGAATTAATATCTAATCATTATGAGACTAAAATTATTATATGTTAAAGAGGAGGATAACATGTCATTTTTATAAGGCACAGATTAAACTAAAACTAAAACAAAACAAAATAGAAATAAGGAATAGAATGTTCTGCCTCTGCATCATAATGTGATTAGCCCCTCATTCAGAAAAGAAAAAAAACATGCAAATTTAGTTTATAATTAAAGGGAATAATGTGTATATAAATAATAGAAATATAGTTTATATCATCTTACTATATAGTTTCGTATTAAAGAGTTATTTCTATTTTTTTTCAAAAGTTAAATACATCTTTAATGAATGTCTATTTCCAAATCAAGACTTTTGTTAAAGGTAAAAAAACAACCAGTTCTATCAGGTATGGTCATAGTACTATTTTTTTCCCATATGTTTAGAGACAATTTTCTGTGTCTGTATGATTTATGTATATCTTTTAAAGAAGTATATACTCTATAAAATATTCTATAAAATAGTAGTACATTATTAAATGGCTTTTAATGCCAATATAATTTCAAAAGAAAAATTTAAATCCCTAATAATAACTTTAAAAGTAATGCATCATTGGGGTACCTGGATGGTGCGTTGGTTGAGCATCTGACTGTTGGTTTCTGCTCCCATGGTTATCTTGGCGTCATAGAAAGGAGCCCTACATGGAGCTCTGCACTCATTGCAGAGTCTGCTTCTCCCTCTCCCTGTGCTCCTCCCTCCATTTATGCATGTACTCTCTCTCTCTCTCAAATAAATACATAAATCTCTGAAAAAAAGTAATGCATCATTTATTTTAGATATCAGTGTTAAAACTATATGGTGCTGTATTGTTCTGATCATTATGTATGTACTGATAAATAGTAGTCACATAAACAAAAATGCATTCTTAGCTGCACTTTAATTTTTACTCTTTAATTAATAAAAGAGATTTTAAAAATGGCAGATACATGGCATCCACAATTTAAATCATACAGTAAAGGACATGGAAGAATGTAATCATTATGTGAAATGCAACCTTTCAGAAATAATCATGTTTGACATTTTGATGAGCTTTGCTTCACTAAATGCATATATTTACATAATATACTTTTATATTTTTTCACAGTGGTAATTTTATGAATATTTTTCTGTACATATGTGCATGTTTAATTTTATACATGCATAAACAATCATTTTAAAGAGAGAGTACCTAATCATGTTGTAGTATTTATTAACTGAGACAATTATTCATATATATTATAATTTATATTACTAGGCCCCTCTTGTTGGATATTTAAGATGTATTCAAATTTTTACTGTTATAATAAAAGATTTGAAAAAATTATTTTCACATAAGTAGTTTTTTACATTATAGCCATATCTGCATGGCAAATTTTTAGAAGTAGAATCGCTGGATCAAAGGTGAAGGATATTTCATATTGAATTATAATAATTAAAACTAACATCCAAAAAGATTGCATAAAACTATGCTCAACAACATTAATGAGATTCTGCTATCGATTTCCTTTCCAAAAGCAAAATACCTCATTTTGCGTAAAGTTTTACTTTGTCCTTTTTTAATAATTTATTTATTCATGAGACACACACACACACACACACACACACACACAGAGGCAGAGACAGAGGCAGAGGCAGAGACAGAGACAGAGGCAGAAGCAGGCTCCATGTAGGGAGCCCAATGTGGGACTCTATCCCAGGACCATGGGATCATGACCCCAGCCATGATGCTCAAGGCAGATGCTCAACTGCTGAGTCACCCAGGTGTCTCTATTTTGTCCTTTAATAAAGTTTTCATCTTATCATAGTTTTTGGATGTCTCTTGTTTTTACCCTACTATAATTTATATTTTTGTTGTCTATTTTAAAAATATATTTTCTACATATGTACTTTTATTGTAGAAAAGCTATTTTTGTGTAGAAAAGCTATTTTGTATGGAATTTTTTAGCATCGTAAAGATATATTAACTTTTGATCCTGGGCTTTCAAGTATAAAATCTTATTTGCAAACGATTGCAATTTTCTTTTCTTCCGCCTGCTTCAGCATGTATACTTAATTGATTCACTGTTAAACTGCACTGGCTAGACCTTTGAGTATAATATTAAACTACCAAATATTTATTTATCATCTCTATAGTTCTTCTTATAAAAGTAATCTAACACTTTAATCAAATAAGAAAAGTAGCACTTTTTTGCATTTTTTTAATATTTTAGGGCATAAATTATTCACATACTTGTAATGTTCTTTCCCAGAGCAATTGACTTCTCATCTAAATTTGAGAACTCTTGAGTCAGAAATCATTAAAGAAAAATTGGATGCTAGAATATAGTATGGTTAACAGGTTAGCATTTTGAAATGACAACAGATTAGAGTATTAAAAATAGTATAAACATAAATCTTCCAAGGGAAGGAGAGGACATCCTTGTCATTGGATTAATTTCTCATCACATTTGCTATTATTAGATAATATTGAACATAATGGACTAATTTTTACTTTGTTTACAGACTATGCTTTTAAGAGCTATTCCATCTTTCTTTAACAAAACTTTTATGCTTGTAAATTAGTTATGTTAAAATGTATTTATTTGCTATGTTTCAGATAAAATAGTAATGCATAATCAAAATATGTATAATGAGACAGTAGATGAAATATGAAAAGTTATCAAAAATGTTTAAACTAACAGTTATGAATAAATCTCTAGAAATCTTGTAAATTTTCTCTTGGCTTAACAAAAGCTAATAAACTCAGATTTAAAAGTAGTAGAAGAACAACCTAAGTAATTATCTTGTGAGTCTTACTTAAATCCTAGGTAAGGTCTAGAAAATATAGCAAGGTAATTGATCTTTTAGATGAAGGAACTCATGAATTGAGTGAAAAGTTGTCCTCAGGTATTTCAGAGACACAGCTGCAAACCAATGCAATAAATAAATTTTAATAGAGTAATTAATAAGTTGACAGTGTGCCTTGTATAGTGTAACAAAGTTAAAATCAAATGACACATGCTATTTTGTTGCCTTTTTCTTTCAACAAATGCATCCTGAACATCATTCAAAATGGTTTACTATGAATGAAATTATGAGAAAGTTATAATTCCTGGAAATATACTATGTCCATCATAATGAATATATTATCTTCATTCCTCGGATATTTCTAAGTATATGTATTTTCTTATTTTATCAGCTTCCTGGATTCTAAATCCCTGGTTGATTTATTTCACAATACTCTTTTTTTAAGATTTATGAATTTATTTGAAAGAGAGAGCACCAGTGGGAGGAGCAGAGGGAGAGAGAGAATCTCAAGCAGACTCCGTGCTGAATGCAGATTTTGTTGTCAGGCTCGGTCTTAGGACCATGACATCATGACCTGAGCTGAAACCAAGTGTCAGACACTTAACCGATTGTGCCACCCAGGCACCCCAATTTCACAATACTTTAAAAAAAGCTTCATTTAACACATAATTTTAGAAGACACAAAGTATATGTATCCCATTATGCTATTACAATGCAAATAGTTTCCTTCTCCCTCCCCCCTCTCTCTTTCTTTCTATCTCTCTTTCCTTCTCTCTCTCTCTCTCTCTCTCTCTCTCTCTCTCTCCCTCTCTCTCTCCTGTATATATGTGGGATCTCAGTTATAATTTGCCACTTCCAGAGAAGTAGGCTGTGATTTATTCTATTCTTTTAGATTACATTAAAACTACTCTTTGTAAAACAACCAAACAACAAAAAACTCATAAATATTAAGCAGTATAATTGTTCCAATAATTCCTGCTTATTGAAAAATAGGAAGATAGTGACACTTAAAAGTGATTTTTTTATTTCCAAATTTTAATTGTTACAATTATTTATTCTAATCCAAGTCTTCTTTCTAATTATTACTGTGCCATTATTCTATAGTTCTCTAAATACTTAGCTGTAAGTTTTTGGGTAAAATTGATCTTAAATTCTCTTAGAGAAGAATACCCTTAATTGTGCAAACATTCATTAATTTAACAAAAAAAAAAAAAAAAAAACCTTTTTATGAGCTAAGCACTGTTCTTTGGGGGTATGGAAGATAGGAACATTGATGAAATTCTTGCCATTGTGGAATTTTCATTCTAGTTGCCAGAGATAAGTTGCAACAGGATAAGAAAATGAAAAAAATGATAGGTGTTGGGACTTTTTTTTTTCTAAGAATAGTCCAGGAAGGCTGAGGCATTTGAGCAGACAGTGAATGAGTTAGGAAGAAGCGAGTTGGACAGTAGTTCATTCCTGGCATGAAGAACAGCAAGAACAAATTTATTGCTGTGCTAATTTTTTTTCTTTTGTGTAGCTCTTTATAATTTCTTCTTTTTTTATTTTTTATTTTATTTATTTTTATTTTTTTTATTTTTTTAATTTATTTTTTATTGGTGTTCAATTTACTAACATACAGAATAACCCCCAGTGCCCGTCACCCATTCTCTCCCACCCCCCGCCCTCCTCCCCTTCTACCAGCCCTAGTTCGTTTCCCAGAGTTAGCAGTCTTTACGTTCTATCTCCCTTTCTGATATTTCCCACACATTTCTTCTCCCTTCCCTTATATTCCCTTTCACTATTATTTATATTCCCCAAATGAATGAGAACATACACTGTTTGTCCTTCTCCGACTGACTTACTTCACTCAGCATAATACCCTCCAGTTCCATCCACGTTGAAGCAAATGGTGGGTATTTGTCATTTCTAATAGCTGAGTAATATTCCATTGTATACATAAACCACATCTTCTTTATCCATTCATCTTTTGATGGACACCGAGGCTCCTTCCACAGTTTGGCTATCGTGGCCATTGCTGCTATAAACATCGGGGTGCAGGTGTCCCGGCGTTTCACTGCATCTGTATCTTTGGGGTAAGTCCCCAACAGTGCAATTGCTGGGTCGTAGGGCAGGTCTATTTTTAACTGTTTGAGGAACCTCCACACAGTTTTCCAGAGTGGCTGCACCAGTTCACATTCCCACCAACAGTGTAAGAGGGTTCCCTTTTCTCCGCATCCCCTCCAACATTTGTTGTTTCCTGCCTTGTTAATTTGCCCCATTCTCACCGGTGTGAGGTAGTATCTCATTGTGGTTTTGATTTGTATTTCCCTGATGGCAAGTGATGCAGAGCATTTTCTCATATGCATGTTGGCCATGTCTATGTCTTCCTCTGTGAGATTTCTGTTCATGTCTTTTGCCCATTTCATGATTGGATTGTTTGTTTCTTTGGTGTTGAGTTTAATAAGTTCTTTATAGATAAGAAGCTTTTGCACAGCAAAGGATACAGTCAACAAGACTAAAAGACAACCTACAGAATGGGAGAAGATATTTGCAAATAACATATCAGATAAAGGGCTAGTTTCCAAATGCTGTGCTAATTAATTTGTTATTAATGAAGAAGATCAAAGAAAAGGGTCTTCCTAAAGTGGAGAGAGCTGGGAATAATATGGTAGGAAATGACTTAGAAGAAAAACCTCAGGCCTGTTAATATTGGTTTATTGCTGTTGTCTTATGTTCTCTTACATAAGAGCAAGAATTTGGATTTTATTTTGATGTGGTCAAAAGATTGGCACAGTGATGATGTGTTTTGATCTCTGTGGAAAGTAGATAGTGATAAAGAATGGTGGTTGGATACTATTGGATATAGCCTAGGTGAGATCAGTTCAGATCCATTATGAAGATATATCCCAGAAAATATGCTGAGGAATCAGATACGGTGTGTGAAAGGATAAAGATCAAGGTCAGATTTACAACATTTTATTTGTATAGTGGTATTGATTTAAGTGATATCTACTAAGGGTATTACTACTTGAACAAGAGTCATTGGGAGGAGAAGTGATCAACGAATACTTGTTTACATGAAGTTTGAAATTTGTTTCAAACCACCTATACATTATTTTGAGTAGGCTTCTAAAGAGAATTTATTTATGGATGCAGATATATAGAGATGTAATTATGGATATCAGGAAAGGAGTGAGCCCTGAAAATATACGATTAAAACCATATGCATATAAAAGACACGAAAGCACACTTTTCTACAAAATTTACTGTTAATGCTAAATTATTATCTGTATATTTTATGGGATATGATTTTTTGATATTTCTTACTAGAGAATAACTGCATGTCCTATAATGTAATATCTCTGTTCTCTGTGAAATTCTGTGATATTTACATGTAAATAGGCTAACATTGTTAATATTTTAGGGAATGTCTCTTTTACCTAAATGCAGATTTTCGGGGGCTGGAAATCATGCTCTACCATCTGCCTACGAATGCAAACTCTGATTTATATAAAAAATTCTTCTATTTGTTAATGGTACTGAAAGAATTCTTGTTTTCTTACCAGATTTCCAGTGTCCCTGGATTTAATTTAAACCAGTGAAATCATCTATGAACATTGGGCAGTCCTTCCAATGCAATTTTCTGCACATTTGGTTAGTTTGCTTACTGGCCTTCAGTAGTTTCCATTTCAAGTCTGTGATTTTCCTGGAAATTCAATTGTAGACCTATTAGATGGAACATCAAATGTTACTTATTTCTTTAGATCTCCATCATAATAGAGTTTATGTTGTCTCTCTTACTAATGAAGCGATTTTCCTCTACAAGATGGAAAGAACAGCTGAGAAACTCCCTTCAAATCTTCTATGTCAGGATGATGTTGTATTTGAGCAGGGGAATCAAATCATGTACAATCTAATAAGAAATTAATATATTTTCATACTTATATTTGAGTATCAGCTTCCTGTTCATATATAAAATTGTTTTTATCTTTTTGTCTATATTGAATTTGTACAAAGTGGGTGTGTTTATAGGTTATTTAGTAAACTTCAAGATGATGAGTTAAGGACATGTTCAATTTTATTTTTTTTAAAGACTTTATTTATTTATTCATGAAAGACACCGAGAGAGGCAGAGACTAACATAGGCAGAGGGAGAAACAGGCTCCCTGCAGGGAGTTTGACCAGGGACTCGATCCCAGGACTCAGAGATCACTACCTAAGCCAAAGGCAGATGCTCAGCCACTGAATACCCAGGTGTCTCAGGACATGTTCAATTTATTATGATTCTTTACCACTGTACCATAAATTTGAGTAAGTCCTGAATTCTCAAAAAATCCCAATTAGCATTTCTTTGAGTGTGAAATAACCCAAAGAATTGGGTTGGGTTATTGGGTCAATATTTTGACCAATCCCATCTACAAATGCCAAGTGTATCTCACTGATAGAAGAAATAAAAGCTGTTACAAAGCCATGAACACATTCTTGGTCAGAATTTTGTATTAAATAATTGACCATATAAACATGTTCTCACATTATCTAAATATAAATACTGAATTTTATTGGATTTTATGGTACTTTTCAGGATACAATTAGTCAGGGCTTGAAGCTCTTATGATTGAATAGTAATATTTAAGGTGGTCTCCTGAAATGAAAGAATTGAAGTTTGATAAATTGATATATTTTGTGACAACGATATAACAATTTGAATCATTTTCTACCATTTTGGCTATATGCAAAATAATTGATTTAAAAATTGTCATTTAGGAAAGGAATCTATAATACTTATTTACATTAAATATATTTATTATTTGTATAGGTCTTTTATTTTTAGAATGGAAAATATATTTTATAGAACACATTTATGATTCTCCATTTATTTTGTGATATAAATTAGTAAATCAACCTTCTTTCATAGCTGGAGGTGGATGTTTAGGCAACTTATATTTTAGTGTGACTTGCCTTTTTTGTTTTATGTGCCTTTAATGAGGTTTTGTAAACTGAAAGGCTTTATTTTTCTAACATGGTTTCTGGGATATGCTATTTCCATATACCATAAATCTAACCATGTGGACTTACCATAGCAAATCCTTTTAACATTCCCTAACAATATTTTAAGTAGTGGAGCAAAACAAAAATTTGCTGCTAGGGAAATGCTAACTTTTTGGCATGAGTACATAGGAAGGATTTTCTTTTTGTGTGATTTCTTCCAGCATTTGTAAGTATGGTTATCATGGTTCATTTCATTTAAATGATGACAGACTTAAAATCCAATGAAACGATTTTCTTCTGAAAGAACTCAAGTAAGTTATTCTCTTTCCAATCCCCTTTACCTATGGAATGCTGGCATTTTAAATTCTTTTTCACCAAAAGCAATGGCTCATGTGATGCCCAAAATAGTATTTGCTCAGTTCTTGTTGATAGTGGATTAAACTCAATAGTAGAATACTAAGAACTATTATAATTATAAGGATTTGGCTTATAGAGGAATTAGGGAAGTACACGTAGAAACACCTTAGCCTCAGGATAAATATTTCTTACAGCAATATTTTCTAATGGAATATGGACTGTGTGATAATCCTATAATTCAGGTGTTACTGCACAGAGTGGAAATATGTGCTGGTGAAGCAGTACATTGCCATGTATTTGAATCTAATAAAGGCACAGATTGTTCAAATATATATGAATATTTAAGACATATCTTACAAAATTAATAGACTGGAGTGCCCAGGTAGCTCAGTCAGTTAAGGATGGGACTCATGGTTTTGGCTCAGGACATGATCAAGGGGTCCTGGGATTGAGCCCCTTGTAGGGCTCCATATTCAATGGGGCATCTGCCTAGGACTCTCTCTCTCTCTCTCAAAAAAAAAAAAAAAAAGATTCTCTTTCTCCCTCTTTCTCTGCTCCTCCCTCCCAAAATAAATAATTAAAATCCTTAAAAAAAATAGCCTGCATGATTTCAAATCATCATTGTACATTAAACCAGGTTACTTTTCTCTTGGCTCTAATATCTTGTGTTACCATTATAAATTCAAATAATACCAGAAATGGATACCCATTTACTGGATAACACTCTCAATAAACTTATATCATGTTCAAATTGGTGAATATTATCCTTTAGGATATTGATTGATTATTATTAGACCATTTATAAATTATTAAATTATGTTTATCTAACTTCAGGAACACTACTGCTTGAATATTAAGAAAGCAATTGATGGCACATCAATTTTAATGTGCAAATTAATACATTTGCATATCTACTCATTTGCTACCATACTTAAATGTGAGCTAAGCTTACATTTTAAAGTACTTTAATTTCTTTAGAATAACATTTTCAGTAAAATTATAAAATTCTTAAAAATATTCATGAAGGATTGAATTTCTAATAATGGTAGGCTAAACTGCTTAGGTCAAAGCAAAAAATTTGCTTATTAAATATAAAATAGCAGATGCTTGACATCATTAATAATTTGAAAAAGTTAGTGAGAAACTGCTGAGTAAATTTTTTTAACATATAACCTAGAGTAAGGAAAGGAGGGAAAAACCACTTTTCATTAAAGGTACATTTGCCTCAACGGCATTTACTTATACTGCAGTCAGCTCTATTTTGGTTTCCTTGTTGAAGAAGACCAAAGATAAAGATCACAGCCCAGAATTTTGTCACTTTCCCTTGCCTTGAACTAAAGAGCTAATCTTCAAGTAAGAGTGAACAAGTGTTGAGAAATACAGAGAGAATTTCCTTGGCACAAAGTGGAAAAGAAGAGAAAAATAAATTAAAAAAAAAAATCTTGGGAAGTTTATGATCACAGACTTGACCTTCTCTTGTATGAGTATTCTCAGCCTGGTGAGCCAGGTATTTTCACATCTTCAGTTTGGTTTGAGACTTGCTCAACACTATGGTAGCAGAAAGGAAGGAAAAGAGGAAGGAAGGGACAACTCTCCTTGACTTCAGAAAACACTGATTATCATTTAAGGACAATGGCCAGGAAGCTGTGAAATATTACAAAGCATGCAAAGAAATAAGAAATGTTGAACCTGAGTGAGAATCAACAGAAACTACACACCATCCATGAGTAGTCTACAGATAATAGATTTATATGATGTGGGGGCTAAAATAATAATGAATGTTCAACCTGTTTAAAGAAATACATTTTAAAAAATATTGGAAACCCTAGGAAATGACATCGTGGATTTTCAAAAACAACCAAACAGGCAAGTATAAACTTCAACTTCTGGCCTTGCTGTAGTAACTGGTATAAGATTTTTCTTTTACATTTTTTAAATCATTTTATTTTATTTTTCATCATGGTTCCCCCCATACTCTCTACCTCCCCCTGGTAATCATCAGCGTGTTTAGTATAGTTAAAAAAAGAACTCTGTGTCTTGTGTTTTTTTTCTCCCTTGATCATTTGTTTTGTTTCTTAGCTTTCACATATGAGTGGGATCATATGGTATTTGTCTTTCTCTGACTGACTTATTTCACTTAGCATTATACTCTGTGGCAACATTTGTTGTTGCAAAAGGCAAGATTCCATTCTTTTTCATGGCTGAACAAAGAAGATATATATACATCTTTATCCATTCATCTAGTGATGGACACTTGGACTGCTACCAAAGTGTGGCTATTGTAAATAATGCTGTAATAAAGCAATAAATATAGGGGTGCATACATCCCTTTGAATTAGTGTTTTTTGTATTTTGAGGTAAATACCCAGTAGTGTGATTACATAGGGTAGTCTTATTTTTAACTTTTTGAGGATCCTCTATACTGTTTTCCAGAATGACTGTACCATTTTGCATTCATTCATTTTTAAATATGAAAATATACAAGAAAGTAAGGAAGCATATAGCACAGGACTGTATTCCTTGAGTGAAAGAAAACAAAGGATGTGACCTTTAAGATAGCCTCAAGTATCTCTGTGAAGAGGTTTTCCTGGAATGGTGTAAAAATGAGTCACCTAAGCAAAGCACAATGAGTATAATAAGTTAAAGAACAAGAAATCAGAATTTTTGACAGCTGGGGTACCTGTGATTTGTAGGAAAAACACACAAAAAGGGGAGATATGCCAAGATAAGATTTCTAAATACATTCATGGCATCCCCTTTAGTCTTTTTTTCTGAAAATCAGTTTTCTTATTTATATGGTTAAAAACCCAAAAGGTTGATGAACAAATTTCAGAGACTACTCAGAGCTGAGAGACATATGCATCCCCACTACCTAGATATGGCAATATAGTTCAAAATGTGCATTCAGTAGAGCCATCTAAAGGATCAGGATATATGGTAGGTCTTAAATTACTCTTGAGGAAAAGCTACTCTCTAGCTAGAACAAACAAAACTTAAAAGAAGCCTTAAAATGTTAGCTTTTTTTGTAAGTACCTTATCTTTCCCAAACAATAATAATATTCTTTGTATATAGAAGACAAAAAATATATATTTAACTCTATACAGTGTAAAATGTCAACTTTCCAATTAAAAATTACTAGACTTTGGAAGAAACAGGTGAAATAACAGGAAAAATAAACTCAGGTTCCAAAATGAAAGACATGATCGATTAGCAGACAATTGCTGTAAAATAGCTACTATAAATAAGATCGACCTTTTAAAAGAAAACATAATTATTATGAGTAGAGAAATGGAAGCTGAAAAATAGAATCTCTGAAATGAAAAATTCACTGGATCAACATATGAGAAATTTAAGTAATATAAAATAAAGTATCAGTAAACTGAGGCATAATGACAATTATGAGGCAAGATTAGGAGTAATATAGAGAAAAAATATACAACAAATAAACAAATAAAAAGGGACAGAATTAGAGGTGCTTCAGACAACAAATAATGAGACTATGATAAATAATATATTCAATAAATTTGGAGGATTATATAAGATAGAAAAAATTAAAAAAAAATAAAATTCACCAAAACCATCTAAAAAAATTAAAACCTATCCATCACTTTATAATTAAATTATTTTATACTTACATATTTACACATAACATATACTTTTATTAGAACTATTTAAAAAAAAGAACTATTTTAAACTTTTATTTACATTATATTCTAAGTATAATTTACATATTTGTAAATTATTAATAATCAAGTTGTAAAAATTCATAAACTAAATTATTAAATTAAATATATATTTAAATATATATATTTTAAGGCTATTCTTCAGATATTGTGAATTGGAAAATTCACAAATATCTGCAAAAATTATTAGAATTAGTAAGACTGACAGTCACTAGATATGAAATTACTATTCAAAATAGTAACATACAAATAAATAAATAAACAAATAAATAAATAAATAAATAACACACAAAAAAAGGGCAGCCCCGGTGGCGCAGCAGTTTAGCGCTGCCTGCAGCCCAGGGCGTGATCCTGGAGACCTTGGATCGAGTCCCACGTCAGGCTCTCTGCATGGAGCCTGCTTCTCCCTCTGCCTGTGTCTCTGCCTCTCTCTCTGTCTCTCTGCATCTCGATGAATAAGTAAATAAAATCTTTAAAAAAAAACCAAAATAGTAACATACTATTATTGCTTTTGATATTCTAGAAACATAATATTTTAACTTTTTTTATGTTCAACAATGTTTGATTCAACATTATTCTTTTTTTTTAATTTATTTTTTATTGGTGTTCAATTTACTAACATACAGAATAACCCCCAGTGCCCATCACCCATTCACTCCCACCCACCCCCCCGCCCTCCTCCCCTTCTACCACCCCTAGTTCTTTCCCAGAGTTAGCAGTCTTTACGTTCTGTCTCCCTTTCTGATATTTCCCACACATTTCTTCTCCCTTCCCTTATATTCCCTTTCACTATTATTTATATTCCCCAAATGAATGAGAACATACACTGTTTGTCCTTCTCCGACTGACTTACTTCACTCAGCAATATTTTAAATTGATACAATTTAGAGTAATACCAAATATATGATATATCTATATGTAAATTTAAAAGATAGTATATAAAAGCTATAAGGAAAATGTAAAATTCCATTAGATGTGTTTTTTTTTAGATGTGTTAAAGATGATATAATGTGTTTAGCTTAGAATATTTACAAATTTAACACTAGATATTTTAAAGATATCAGTTGCTATCAAATTATTTAATAGATTCATTTGGAAGCCAATGACCAAAAATTTTAATGGAAATTGTCAAGCATCCTCTAACATATATACTGAGATATAAGGACCAAGTATAATGAAGATTGTAATAGAAGATTGAAGATTTTCTTTTGATGTATGTAATATGTATATTGTACATGTTTTGTATCAGTTGAGTTTCAACAATTGTATTGCCTGAGTTTCATGAATTTCAAGCCTTTGATTACCTTCTTTTTTAGATATTTTTTTCATTTTGCAGCTCTCTAGAAATTATGAGCATCTATACCAGCTCTTTTCATAAACCCTCTGAAAAGGACCAGGTAAAAGTGAAGCCTGTTTGTCTAATAATTGCCAAAACCAAATTCAGGTTAAAACATGAATTCAGTTTGAAGAAAGCCATATATTACACTTTAGTTGCATACATACAAACTCATATAAAAGTACAAAGACATTCTATTACAGTTGCTCCTTGAGTTGCATGGATTTGTATTTGGAAGAATGCCCCTCCTTAGAAAACAAATGAGGATGTGGCAATCCATTGTTAGAACAGGGCTTATTTTGAAGTTAAAGTTAAAAAAAAAAAAGCAGATCACTTTATTAGGCCCTCTTTTACTTAGTTATTTCAAGATTAATATTGCCTAAGACACTGTAGATTTAGAATTCATAATTCCTTCTCAAATTATTCTCAGTTGTTTTGAAATAGAGACCTCTTGTTAAATGCAAATCATTGGACAATTTTATACAAAAATCTAATTTGAAAATACAAAAGATGTGGATATGGCAGGAGAGCACACTTGATTAATTTCTCCCATCCCCCCCCATTTGATACACATTTGAAGAGAAAAAAATAATAATAGCAAAATGAAAGTAGATACAGATGTTCAGATAGGGTGGCAGGAATCAGGATATCTATGAATAAGAGACATGTAAATTTAACAAGAAAGACATAGAAAATTTTAATAAAGGAAAAGAGAAATCTTGTTGGCAATACAAAGAAGTATTGTCAGTTAAGGGGAAGTTTTGGGTGTTTGGGTTGGGGGAGAGGTGGAAGCATCATCAATAATTCTCATGGTTAGTTACACTTAAGCCAGTTGTGTAACTTCTCTCTCAGTAACATTTAGAGAAAGAAGGAAATACAAGAAAGAGTTCATGTTTACATATCATTCCTGCTTGTTTCTGTGTCTGTTCCATTCGATCTGTCAATTAATTTTTTCAGGTAGTTTACAACAGCACGTGGCTGCAAAAAACTCAGGAGGTTGAGAATAGGGGTTTTCAGCTGAGCACACCAAGCTCTGTCAAGCTTCTGCAACTTGCAACTGTAAGGCAAAATACCTTTCCTCGTCATTTTTCTATTTTATTTATATATATACAAAATCAAATCAATAACAAAGATTATTATCAGTCACACAGATGACAAAATTAGCTTTTTATTATCTGATAATATGTACCTTTATGTAAGCAAATATGGCTGGGGCCTAAGGTATTATCATACCATTGTTTTACACCAAAAATAATTTTTTTGACATTGTGAAGTAACTTTTTTTAATAGACTGAGTAAAATAAAAAGCATTTTTATCATTTGAGTGTCATCTTCAAGAAACTATTGTAATTTTTCATTTTTATGTACTTTTAGTCTTGTATAGAGGGCTATGTTATGACATAAACCTCTTTGACTGAAATCTAATTCAAGTTTATATTTAGTACTTATCTCAGATACATGATACTGTAGACTATGTGACAACTTTTCTTATTTAAATGATATTCTGTCAAATGTCGACATACCAAGTACCTATGTGAATATATCTGAAGACGGTAGATGCCATCCTGTGCATGTAGTCTTTTTCTTTCTCCTTTGTTCCTTTCTTTAGAGAGCTTCATAATTTTCTGATTATTAGTCACAGAACTGAGGAAGAATTGTGGACTCAGAGATCTGAGCTCAAAGATTTGTGTGCAATTAAACATGACATTTCTCTATTTTATAATTTTTTACCTTTGTTCTGGCATCTAACTAGCACACAGGAAATCACACATATGATCAATCAGTGTTCATTCTCTAAATTTATACCAACTAGACACCTAGTGTAGCCAGCACCCAGATCAGTAGAGATGATGGCTAGCACCACATTGCACTTTACCTGCTCCCTCTCAGCCTCTGAATACTTCATCAAGGATGTCATTACTCACTTCTAACATCATGGGTCTTGGCTGTTTTTATATTCTATATAAAAAAATCATATATCATTAATCATTTATATCTGGCTTCTTTCAACTCAATGTTATGTTTAGATTTATCCACATTGGTGTGTGTAGGTTAATCCATTAATTCTCACTAGTGAATGATATCTCATGTGAATATATCACAGTTTATTTCTCCATTTAATGTTGAAGGTATTTGGACATTTTCCTTTTTTTTCCCTTTTATTAGAATTGCTATGAACATTTTTGTATGCATTTCTAGTAAATATTTAAACACTTCAGTAGGTTGTCAGTTAAGGACAGAGATTATTGAGGTAAAGAGAGTACATATATTTCTTGTTAGGATTTACTACCAAACAATATCTCAAGGTGATTGTAGCAATTTTACACTCCGACTGGCAATATATGAGGGTTCTGGTAGGTCCACATACTGACAGACACTTGACATTTTCATTTTTATCTTCCTTTTCTGGCCCTGAAGTGTTTTCCCAACTTCTTTGGCTTATTTTCCTTCTCATTCTACATGTGCTTGAATTGACACAGATTCAACTCTATATAAATTCTAAGGCATAAATATATATTTGTAGCCTAGATCACTCTTAAAAATCCAACATTTATATCCAAATGCCTCCTGAATCATTCAACTTATGTGAAATTTGTCAGAATTATAATAAAACGCATCTCCCTAGATTTGCCCTTATTTTTCTTTTTTGTTGACTAACCTGAAAATCTGATTTTTATCCTTTAGGTTAATTCATTTACATCTTCAAAATATAAGTAGGAAAGTCCCTTTTTTTAAAAAAAGATTTTATTTATTTATTCATGAGAGACACAGAGAGAGAGAGAGAGACAGAGACACAGGCAGACAGAGAAGCAGGCTCCCTGCAGGGAGCCCGATGTAGGACTCGATTGCGGGTCTCCAGGATCATGCTCTGGGCTGAAGACAGCACTAATCCGCTGAGCCATGGGGACTGCCCAGTCCTTTTGTTTTTGCTCTTAATTATCTGAAACTACAGCTTTCTTGCCAACAGTACTACCTTTACCATTATTCAAGGTTTATTATCGCTCATTTCTTTCACTAAATGTTTACTTTTTCCCCTTTGATTTCAGGCCACTTACTCCCCCAACTCCCAAATTGCTTTCTAGAGTTATCTTTTAAAATGTAGTTTGTTCTTTTATAGCACTATCACAGTGTTGCCCTTTTTCTATCTTTCCTTCTTACATTTATACAACAACAAAAAATAGTTCCTTAAACTGGCAAGCAAGGTATTTTGTACTCAGGCCAAAGATTAAAGACCCATTTCCTTGGAAGAAGCACTGAATTATATAGAAAGAACAAGGTTCTTTTCAGACAGACTATAATTAAAACTTATCTGAGGGATGAACAGGTCACCAGTGTGCGTGAATTTATTCTCCTTTGTGAAAGATTCTTATGTCTACCTACCTCAGAACCCAGTGTTATGGGGATTATATTAAATGGCGTATCATATGAAAGACTGACATAATCTGATCTGTAATCACCTCTTAAAATAAGCAATTAGCTCCTCACACATCTTCAAGAATGTTCTTATCCCTTGCCACATAGGATACTTCAGAACAATGAGTAAATGATGTTTTAAATCTCTCCGTGTCTTTGCTCACACTATCCCATCTTTCTGGTATATAATTCTTGATTTAGGGGGAATGGAGAGAGCTAGAAAATTCATATTCTTTGAGCAAAAACTGGTTCATTGCCATTTCTTTTGATTATTATAATGTGGTGGAGACAGTTATGAAGTTTTTTTTATTGAAGTGTAGTTGACATACAATATCATATTAATTTTTCAGTGAACAACATAGTGACTCGACATTTATATGTTACAAAAGGATCAGCATGATAAGACAATTACCATCTGTTGCCATACAAAATTATTACTGTATTCCTGACTGTATTCCCTATGCTGTACTCCACATCCCTGTGATTTATTTATTTACAGCCACAGTCTTTGTTACATGCATTTTTTCTCATATTGCGTGTTCTACATAACTTCTGCTTCACAATTATGTCCAAAATAAAACAACAAAAACAGGATGGGGTAACTGGGTGATGGGCATTAAGGAGGGCATATGATTAGATGAACACTGGGTGTTACACTATATATTGGCAACTTTAAATAAAATCTATTTAAAAAATAAAATACAATAAAAATAATTGCATAAAAAATAATTGCATAGCCTATTAGTTCATCATATACAGAAATATAAATTTAACTCTAGTACAGAAGTACTTACCAATATATTTGGCATACCTTTTTTAAAATATATTTTATTTATTTATCTGATAGAGAGAAAGAGCACAAGTAGGCAGAGTAGCAGGAAGAGGGAGAGGGAGAAGCAGGTACCCCACTTGGCATGGAGCCTGATGCAGGACTCGATCCCAAGACCTTGGGATCATGATCTGAGCCGAAAGCAGATGTTTAACCACCTGAACCACCCAGGTGCCATACTCAGCATCTTATAAGTTCAATATGTATATAACTAAATATTGACAACATTTCACTGATTGACTGACATAATGAATAAATGAATGGGTGAGTTTTTGAAGCTTATCTTAATGAGAGGTTAGAAAAAAATTATTTTAAAATATTAATCATCATATTTGTTTTTTTTTTTTAATCATCATATTTGATGTTAAAATGTTATTTACCTATAGAGCCTTATGCTTTCTTCTTAAATCCATAATAATTTGCATTGGTTATATCTTCAGTTGGCATAACAGTTCCATTCTTAGATACTTGAGTTGTGATTGAAAGTTAATTTAATTTGGTGGATTGATTCATGAGATAAGAATTTACAGAGCACTAATATACTTAATGTGGTATAAGCAATAAGAGACATATTACTTAGTTTAATCATAGCATCCCATATACCTTTCTAGTTACTATAATAACTGGTTCCTAAGTGCTTAAATTATGAAATATTTTGTTCATTGAAATATATATCTGATTTAATATTGAAAGTGATGTGAAAACAGTAAATGACATTTATTTTTCACAAGAAGTATGAGATATGTATATCTAAAAGAATTTTAAGGCCATCTCCTTAACTATCATTTTTATTTTTATGTAAAGTCTGAACAAAAATAGGTTCAGTTATATTCAAATATATCCAGATTTGATCTTTAGAAATTGTTTCACATATCCCAAAATAAACAGTTAAGTGAAGAATATTGCTTACTTTTAAAATATTCATAAAGCATTGAGACATTTCTTGTGAACCATGGATATAGGAGTTTTTAGAGAGAATACCTGCCAGTAGAATTGCAATGCATTTTTCAAATATCTAGTTTCTTATGACAGCAACTACTTTCATGTTGAGCCAAAGGGATTTCCAAATCAGATATCTGAGTCTGACACTTCAGTTAAAGCTACTATTCATAATGCAGTTTTAGATCACATTTGAAGTTTGATAATCCTGCAGAACATCAGGTTTCTATATGCTTTGTGTTTATCTGAATTCAGTTGAAAAAAATAAAACCTTTTAATGGAAAAAACTAATGAGAAAAATGACAATAATTCACTTTGAATCTTTTGAAAAATATAAGTATTTTATTCAGATTAGTTTTCAGCAAGCATCAGTTTGAATAAAGATAATTTTGCTACCATCGCATACACTTAAAATGATCATTTTGTATCTTTCACTTTTATATATCTTTTTGTTTTTGAATAAATTATGTTCCATATGAAGTGAACCTTTTTTTTCCAGATTTTAAGTGAAATTCCATCTTTGAAATTGTCTACAGAATCCTCAGTAAAAACCCTTTTGCTCCTATTATAAGAATTGTTCATATTTGGCCTTTGGTGTCCAGTCTGGCCGCTCCACTGTAAAAATACTCTTTAAAGTCTTTGTTTTATGCAAAAAATCTGAAATAACAGTCCTAGTGTATTTTGACCAATGCTGTTATCATTGCAAGGACTAAGTAGTGTCTTCAAAGTAATTAAAGGATATTCTGAGAATTGTTTTATAAAGTTAGTTATCATGCTATATACTTTGTGGGTTTGATAAAGGTACCAACTTCTAAAGCAAAAAATAAATTAATTAATTAATTAATCTGTAAGTAAATCAGGAAAGCCAAATAAGTAACCAAGGTTGAAACTATGAAACTACACACATTAGCATTAGGTTGTATTAGAGGCACAGCACAGGAATGGGGCCGAGGATACACTATAGCATAATTTTTTTTTTTTTTTTTTTTTTTTTTTTTTTTTTTTTTTTTTTACACTATAGCATTATTAATAGGGATTTCTATATGTCTTAAACCTGGTCTTATGATAAGATATACAACGAGAAGATATATAACAGTTAGCAAAATGCAATTATAAAAGAATAAAAAATATTTTGGCAGCATGGAATTTCTAAAAAAAAAAAAAAAAAAAAAAAAAAAAAAAACAGTGAAAAAAAATGGAAAACCTGAGTTTCACTAGGAAGGTAAATTGCCAGTAAGGATAGAGGTGCCAGAAAATTTAAATGTGCTCTTCAGAACAAGAGGAAAAGATGGGCTTCTTTTTTTTATTTTTTTAGATTTTATTTATTTATTCATGAGATACACAGAGAGAGGGAGAGAGAGGCAGAGACACAGGCTGAGGGAGAAGCAGGCTCCATGCAGGGAGCCCGACGTGGTACTCGATCCCTGGACTCCAGGATCACGCCCTGGGTTGGAGGCAGGCGCCAAACCACTGAGCAGCCCAGGGATCCCCAGATGGGCTTCTTATAATACCTGTTAGTATCTTTGAAATTAGAGGACCAATGTAACCAATAGCTGATCTTACATTTAAGATGTACATTTCTTTTTGGTAATAAAATCCTTTGTTGAAAAAAGCTTTCTAACAGGAAAATATGAGGATTTGCTGAGATCAACCTCTCACATTTACCCAGTGATAATGTTTATTATCCTGCCACCTGGTAAAATTCATCTCATCAATGCAAATAGTCATGGCGCATTGCTTCAGTTTATTATTTGTTAATTTTTTCTTTAATTTTTAATGGACTTATAGGAATGAGACTTAAATTATTTGTATTACTTTTTTATAATCTAAGCTTAAATATTCTAAAATTACTACTCCCATGATTATAAAAGTTTTGTTAGATATTTATAATCATTATTGCTTATTTTACCAATTGTTAATAATGATCACTAATATGCCATAACTTATAAAAATATTTTCAGGTATAAAAAGTATTTTCAGGTATTTTTGAGAGTAGTGAATGGTCTTCAGTTAGAATAGATATTTTTCTAGTCTGACTTTTTTTTTTTCCTTTTTTTAATAGTCCCTTCCTTTGTAAGAATGAAGGTAATCCACTTTATTTAGAAAATTCTGGATCATTGATTGTTTTGGTTATTAATTGGTGTATTAAAAACTACATTAGAAATTTATACTTTAAAGCAACAATTTTATTTTGCTTAACATTTTATAAGTCAGAAATTCAGAGACTTTACTTGGTACTTTATCTCTATTGTCAGTAGCATCAGATGTGGAAGTTGACTGAGGTTGAAGAATTGCCTGAATCTGGCTCACTCTGAAGGCTAACAAGTTTGTATTGGTTGTCAGCTCAGAGCTCACTGAGAAACTCAAAGACCTCTCCACTGAAATGCATAAACTTTCCCAGAGAATGGAAGTTGAGTTTCAGTACATAAGTATTAGTTGCCATTCTCTTAAGTCATACGCCTAGAAATTGGCAATATTGTAACATTTTCTGTGCACTACTGGTCAAAGGAATCTTAGGACTCTCTCATATTCAGAGTAGGCACAGATCTTACAACTAAAGGAAAGAATGTTAGAATCTGCCCAATTTCATAGGGATCATGCATGGGTAAGAATCAACTTAATTTTCCCATAAGTCTGATTTCAAACAAAAAAAATTGTGTTGGCAGGTACTAAAATATTTGAATAATCAGCAGAAAAATTCTTGAACATGTGTACCTTGCAACACTTCACTCTTTAAGTTGGATCACTGACATCAATCACTTGCAGTGGCCTTGATGAAACTTTCCCTTTTTCCCCCTCTTTGGTAAGCCTTAGAGTACTTTTAAGATACATTAAAGCAGGAAGATCCAGACATAGACATAAAAGCAGAATCAATGCCTCTGAAGAGAAACTGAGAATATTAAAGAAGAAATATCTTCCTTTCTTCTTTATTGCTTATAAGACAGACCCAAGACCTGAGTTAGAACATTTAGCATTTAGACCATGCTTCTATTTCTGTCCCAGAGATAATAAATATGTATTGTTTTAAGCCACTAGGTCTGTGGTAATTCATTACATAACAATAAAATACTAATATCATGATATATTTCAATGAACAGTAGCTCTTATTTTCAATACATGTCAGTTTATTTGTTTTCTTTATTGTTCGTGTTATATGTCCTGTTTAAGAAATTACTAGCTATTTCAAGATCTTGGAGATTTTTCCTATTCTATTTTCTAAAGATTTATTATTTTACCTCCTGCATATAATCTATTTAGAATTGACTTGATATATGGTAAATGGTAGAATTCATAGTTTACTGTTTTTCACATAACTATTTTAGTTGATCCAGTACTACAGTTTTCAAAGGCTGTACATTTTGCACTGCTCTGCTGGGCTCCTTCTCTACTGTATGAAGGTACATTTAAATCTAGATCTTTTTAGAATTCTGAATCTATTCCATTGGTTAGTTGTCTATCATTCATTGTGCCTGTAACACCGTGATTAATCATAACATTTTTATATTAATTAAATTAGCATACAGTGAGCTCTGTTCTTCAAAATTGTTTCTATTATCTCTATGCTTTTCATGTCCATATTAATTTTAATATCATTTTGTCAATTTCTATACTCTATACACATAATTTATACACAACTTGCATAAATACATATACACACACACACATTGATTGCAGCTGGGCTGTTAACACATCTGGACGTTTGAAGAATTCACTTCCAAGCTCATTCAGATCCTTGTCAAAATCTTTTTTACAGCTGCATGGCAGGGGTCTGGCTCTTTGTTGGCTGCCTCCTTGAAGGTTTTCTGCAAATCCTAAAGGCCATCTGGTTTCTTGCCACATGTGCTTCCTCAACATGGCTGCTCACTTCATCAAGCCAGCAAGAATTCCTCCACACTGTTTAGAGTGTCCTTTATAATATAACAAATTCATTGGAGTGACATCTCAACCCCATTGCCATGCAACTTAATTAAGAGTAATATCTCTTCTGCTTTGCTATATTCTATTGGTTAAAAACAAGTTACAGCCACCACATACAATGGGAAGGGTCATACAAAGCAATGAATGAGTAAGTGGACTAATCACTGGGGGTCAGCTTAGAATCTGTCCACTCAAACCTTAAAGAAATGAAAGTGTAAACTCTAGAGGGTGAGACAAATTTGCAATTATTACAATTGACAAGGAGTTTACATCCAGGATATATAAAGAATGCCTACAAATGCATAACAAGAAAAGATCCTAAGAATGTACTAGAAAGGAGACCAGTTAGAACAAAGACATCACAAAAAGGAAAATTCATTCTAATTTAGATACATGAAATGTTTGTTCAATGTATCACTTATAAAGGAAGTGAAATTATAGTCACATTGAAAATCCACTATACAAAAGCTAAAATGGCTATTTTTTAAAAAATTGCAAGGATATAAAATAATTAGAATACTCAAACTCTGCTGACAGGAGTAAAAATTTGTATAACTACTTTTAGTCTGTGTAACTGATCATAAAAGCCTCCACTTATGAGTATATATCCAAGTATTTTGTATATAAATAATTGCAGGTAATGTGTAGATGTATTTTAGTAAAATTATGCTTCCATATGACTAGAAACTAGTCAAATATTTCTCAAAAGTAATTTGGATAAATATATTGCATTATATTTATAAAACAGAATTTCAAATAATGCCAAAAATAAGTGGAATATTGCTACATGCAATAATAAAGTGCTGCCAGAAGCAAAAAAGGAGATATTAGATCATTCCATTTACATAAGGTTTCAGAATTTACATAAGGTTCAGAAGGATGAAAATGGAAGTACAATTAAACATTAATTACTTTATAGAAGAAGGTGGTTAGGCTTTTGTAGTCTTTGTATTATTATTTTTCTTAATTTTTGTGGTGGTTATGCAGTTGTATTAGCTTTTTGATTATTCACTGAGATTATCACATAAGTTTATTATTATTATAATTCAACAAAAATATTTTAAAGTAATTATAATCCAAGATTTTGCTCTCCAATTTATTAAATATCCTTTTAAGTTATATCATTAACATGTACTTTTTAAACTTCTAGGAATCCAGTGATTTAGTTGTTGACATTTTAAATGTGTTAATGGAAGCAACATGTTTAATTTATAGAAATAATGTTTATATTATTTTGGATACATAGGCACATGAGTTAATTACAAAATATATTGGTGTCTTTTCAAAAGCACACACAGCTATCCCACTAAGTTAAAAGCTATCCATTTTAATTTTTTTCCAAGAAACCAATGCTATTTCCTTATACTTAACTTTTTAAATAAATAAATTATTCTTAAAGGAGGTTCCTGATGACATAAGTACTTTTAATATAAATTTTGTAACAAAAGAGTGTTAAAAAGAAGTAGAAGTTTCTGGAACTGGTAAAGAATGAATAAATATGTACAATTTGCTTTGCTTTAGAAATGAAACTTAATGAATAGTTGTTTAAAAATTAATATCTCTAAAGTTGACAATTCAAACATCATGGGATTTTAATGGAAAATTGTCAGTAGATAAATGAAAATCCTTATTTATAATTAGTATCATAACTGCAAGGAGGTGGTAATAAAATACATTTAATGTTAGAGTTTTAAATTAAGATTTATATTAGTTTTAAGAAAAATATAATAATTTATTCAGAAATTTCAGAAAGACATATAAAAAACTTGTTTAATCTATACTGCCATTCTGTTTCAAAATTAACATGTATTGAATTTTTATTTATCTTGTATATAAATATACTTAATCCTCAAAGAAGTCCTATGAATTAGATGTTACTACGTCTAATTCTACACCACACTGGGTGTAGAAACTAGGTCTTAGAGTAATTAGATAGCTTGCCTTAAGTTACAGAGTTTTGGAAAAGAAGTGTTCTCTGAAGCCAGACTGACACTATACTAGTGATCTTAATCATTCTACAACTTCCTTAGCTGGTAAACATTATTGATTATATATTCTTTGTATCTGGTTTTCTTTATGGGAGGCTTTGATATGCACAAGAATGACTATTCTTAACATAATAATATTCTCGGGCAGCCCGGGTGGCTCAGCGGTTTAGCACCGCCTTCAGCCCAGGGCATGATCCTGGAGACCCAGGATTGAGTCCTATGCCCGGCTCCCTGCATGGGGCCTGCTTCTCCCTCTGCCTGTGTCTCTCCCTCTCTTTCTCTCTGTGTCTCTCATGAATAAATAAATTAAATCTTAATAATAATAATAATAATATTCTCTGTTCTTAAATGTAGCATGTAAAATTAATAACTAATATGAGACAAAGTATCATACACTACTCAATCATATACCTGGCTATATAAGACAGCTTAATTTCATTTGGCTGGCTTCTGTGAATCCAATTCTTAAACTAAATTCCAAGTCCTCTAATTACCTTTGCCAGCACTGGATGAGGTAAAGAGGATCGGAAGAGTTTAGGGATTGACTTGGAAAGGTGTAAATACCTGGAATAATAATTATTTGCTAATATTTTTGACAGAGTAATAAAGGAAATATAATAAAATTATTAGTTGATCCACAAGAGGAAATATAATCACATGAGTCCTTAGAAGTAGAGAATCTTTCCCTGGCCCTAACTGAGAGAGACAAAACAATAGAAAAATGGTCGGCGAGGTGGCAGCATGATAAGGATTTGGTACCCCATTGATTCTGAAATATAGGTGTTTTGTACAAGGAATGCAGAGGTTTGTAGGGTTCATAGGTGGTATCCAGTAGACAGCCAGCAATGAAACAAGAACTCAGACTTGTAGCTACATTGAACTAAATTCTGTCAACACATGAATGTGCTTGGAATTTGTCCTTCTTTTAGAACCTCCAGAAAATAACACCCTGCTGCCTACCCTTTGATGTTATCCTGTTGAGATCCATGTCTGACTTCTGACCTTCAGAACTCTAAGATAAGTAAGTTTGTGTTGTTTAATGGTGTTATGTTTGGGGCAACTTTTTATTGCAGTAATAGAAAACTAGTATATTGGGCAATATAGTTTTCCAGCATTAAGAGCAATGTATGGAATTGTGCATGTTCCTAGGGACATATAATGGATTGTGAGATTGAACAAGTTAAATTGTATACATGAAGGTTAATGGAAAGGTGGCCGAAAATTCTTCCAGAGGAAAAGAAAAAAATGAATGAAAAGAATTCCACCATTTGCTCAAATACAAATCCCAGTTACATACCTTGAGTGGCAATAGCACTTGTTACTTCTAATTCATTTATTCATCACAATGAATCGGTATTGTCAAATAGTCTCCATCTAAAAATAAAATTTTGCAAAGCCATGGTAACTTTCATGGACTATGGTGAAATATGCATAGAATATGTCCATTAAAATCCATTAGAATATCAAACACTAATTTTACTCCTTTACTTTCACCTTATAACAAAATATTTTCCTCAGTTTTGTATCAACTGCTCTCCTCATTTTGGTTTTGTTCATTACATCTTCTTTCCTTTTATTCAAACAATAATGTGATTTGACCAAGTCTTTTTTATTGACAAGATATTAAAATGTAAAGCTCATTTCACTGAATCACTAGACACTATTATAAAGCAATAATATTCAAATAAAATAATTAGAATTAGAGACTCCTAGGTGGCTCAGTGATTGAGCATCTGCCTTTGGCTCAGGTTGTGATCCTGGGCCCTGGGATTGAGTGGTACATCACGTTCCCCTCAGGGAGCCTGCTTCTCCCTCTGCCTATGATCTCTGCCTCTCTCTGTGTCTCTCATGAACAAGTAAATAAAATCTTTTTAAAAAATAATTGAAATTAGAAGTAAAAAAGAAAATGATCATACTCAACTTAGTATATAACATTTTTGAAACCAATTGTGCATTCTCAACTGGAAAGAAATAATAAATTTTTATGATAATCACACACACACACATACACACATATTTACATTTACATGTATGTATGTTTTTACAGAATTATTTAAAAGAAAACATAATTTGGAGTGCCATTTTATATGAGTTGTATCACAATTTGAAGATGATGTTAATCCATTTGTTTTTAAACTATACTGAATACTCCATATATGAGTCCATTTGTTTTTCATTAATTGTAAAAAGTGATTTCTAGTATTTTACAGCATAAATATATTCCAGTGTTGTATGTTCAAATAATTTATATTAAAGTTTACAATTTATCTTTAACACAAATATAGATTTTGAGTTGTTTGTTGGCTAAGTTAATGATAATTAAAAAGAACAAATTATCAGAAAAATATTATTCATATGATTAACTTCTCACATTTTACTTAGCACGATTTAATAAACTTATTTCTCCAGACACTCTGGGAATTGATTCATCTTTCATTCTTTGCACTAAACATTAAGAAGAGATAGCAGAATGAAGTGATGTAAGTTGCAGAAACTGTCAGCTGTATCTCAATTCATATAAAAAGTGTAAGTGAAGTACTTCTAAGATTTTAGACAATTAAATTTGTTCTTCAGTAATCACTCTTTCTCAATGCCATAAGAAAACCCCTGTCGAACAAAACTGATTAACCCAGGATCTTTCCCGGTTCTTCAACCATTTCTTCATCTCAACTCCATATTTCCACAGTCTAAATTCTTTAGAATTAATTTGCCCTTCTACTTAGTAAATAAATGGGAAGTATTCCCTCAGAGGAAAACACATATGTTAGAAATTCTAGCAGCAACTAAGTTTGGTGTTCATCCAGTTGGAATGTGACCTTTAATAACTAGTTAGAAAGAAGGACTTAGTATTATTGGTTCAATAGAGTTATATTGCTGTAATTGATTTATTGATTCAATAAGTGCCCTTCTGTAATTACCATTAACAGCATTCATTCCCATTAATTTGAGATTATTCTTGGGCTCATGTGTATTATTGAAAAGAGAGAGATTTGTAGTGTAGAGTTAAGAACACGGAAGGCACTCTATTTTCATGTCTTACTTCTATAATACTTCTAGATTTATGAAAAGTACATTGAACTTGGCACATAAAGTAAAAATCAAAATGTTACTTTATCTAAAGATAATGTAAAATATCCTAGAAGACTTATGTTAAAAATCAGGAGTTTGGATCTTCAAATCAGAATAAGACAAATACATTTTCTCCACAAGATTCATGCAGTGAAATAGTGAGAGAGACTTCTATGCATATTTTAAATGTCAATATCACTAGGCCACCAAATTAATAGATGCTGAAGATTATTTTGTTTGTTCACAATTTGTTGAAGGGTTTATCTAGAGAAGCTTTTGCAGAAGGATCTTAATCATGTAGATAAACATGTTTATATGAGAAGGATTTATAATTATAAAAATGTACAAAAGGGCGAAGGAGCAACAGAGTCAAAAGTATTAACTATTCAACTTGAATACATAGAATCCTGAGAACAGTTGGGTCAAAATTACTTCAAAGTTTCTTTGGTAGAACATTAAAGAAAATATATTACCATGTATTCAGTTGGAAAAAAATGTGCATCTGAATAAAATATTTAGGACATTAAGATCTCTATGCCAAGAACTAATTCAAAAAGGTTTAATTCAGACACAAGGATGATTTTTGAGAAATTTTTTTCCAGATTGGTAGTAATATATTAAAACTGTTTATCCCATGTTTTTCACTTTTACTGTCTTATTTATTAAGAGTAATTATGATTTAGAAACTAAAATTAATTTACCTGTATGTACCCAGAGTTATCTAGAACTTCTTAATCTGCCTTGTCTGTTCCCTTGTCAGATAATTTTATATTACATTTAGTCTATTATTTTGAAAACTAAAAAAATAAATAATTCTAGTTTTCTTACAAATTCTCTCAGTAAATAAATTAGGGACCACATTTTTTGTTTCCTTTTTAATGTGGCATTACCACTTCCATTAATTATCCTTTCATTTGGATATATTTATCAGTTGAAGGAGTTAAACTTCCTCAGTATGATGTGAGTGCTTTTTAAATTTATAAGGCTTGTTTTTCAATCTATTTTACTGAAGACAGGACAGAGAAATGAGTAAAATGTACATTTAAAATAAATAATTCCTTGAGCTATATAAATGTGCCAAGATGCCATGGTAATTTTTATAACACAATTGCTGCAATGGGTGTTGAGATTATTCTCCCACCTTCTTTTCATCCTACTCATATAGTCCTGTTCAATTTATTCTGTCAGCAAGTTAACAAAAAGCAAATGAACAAGAACCTGATGTTCTGAAGAAAATATTTAGAAAGGGACTAGAGGGTTTGCTGTCTCAGCTGGGAGGTGTGGCATATACCCTTTCCCAGTGATCTCTGACTGCATTTGGACTGTCAAGATAGTGGTGGAAGCCAGAACATCTTTACCATCTGTGCTTGGCATCCGTTTTATAGAGTGACTGCCAAAGGAGAAACAGCTTCTTTTAGTACATACCTCAGTGCCATTTTCCTACCTTTTAACTCCCCATGAGGTTACATTACAGATAACTTGGCAGCAGAGTAGTGGACCAATTGAAAATATAAGAAGTGTACAAAATTCAGCAAATCTCCATTGTATAGGAAGTATTTGCTATCTGAATACTTCTAAGCATAATCCATTTGCTAAACTTCATACATTTACCTAAATCATATATTGTGGTTTGACAAAAATGTTCTCTTCTATAATGCCATGAATAAAATTTATGCATAAGAAAGAATAGGTTTAAAGCCTAAATAAGAAAGAAAAAAATCTGAGACAATTTGAATGTAACAATTTTCATAATTATAGGTACTGAATGGGAAGAGCTAATTTCATTATACCATTTTACTTTGTTGGATAATTTCTAGTGTTCTATAATATAGATGGTATATATAGAAATAGTGAACAAAAGTGAAAGAAAAGCTAGATAAACATTGATGTAAAGAAGGACGTAAAAGTATGTAAATGAAAAAGCCTACAGTCAAAATTAATTTTTAGGCTATATATAGGCTATATATATGGGCTATATATATTATAGGCTATATATATTCAAACCAAAATATATTCATATGCACATATGGAAGTTTATATAAATATATTAACATATAAATATTCACTGCGCTCAAGACATTGTGACTGATATAAACTCTCATTGTGCACCCTTGAATCAGTCCTTAGACTGTGTTGGGAGAAGCCCTTTGTGTGAACTGATTACTGAAACATGACTTAGAACTGTTTGTACCGAGTGCTGGATAAATATTTTTTGAATGACTGTATATCAGTTAATAACAGCTCTCAAGTAGCTTATGACCTATTAAAGAAATATATATATAAATAAACAACACAATCAACTTTTGAAAGTAACTATTAAAATCACAAAGACTTCTGTGTTTTCAAAGGATAGAAAATTTATATATACTCCAGGCAATCAGAAAAGTGGTGTTTTAGATAGAACTAAAGAATGTATAAGAAAAAGACGATAGGAAATATTGAGAGTATCTTGTGTGCTGAAAGAATTAGAAACATTTATTAATAACTAGCCTGACTTGACTGATGCGTTGCATATGGTTAGGGAAATGGCGGGAAATTATTCAGGGAAGCTAATATTGAATTATACACTGTCCTCAGTATCTGGCTCAGAAATTTTATATGATTAGATAAGAAAAGAAGGGAAGTAATGAATCAATAGCTTAAGCAGAGAAGTAAAGTATGTTAGGAGCACTTCAAGAGGATTAAGTTATATATCCATGATAAATTGGAGAAAAGATACTGCATGCAGGAAGACTGATTGCAAGAGATAAAGGCAATGATCATGAAGACTCACACTGAGGTGCGGTCTCTGGGAATAGAATAGATTCAAGGCAAGTTCAGTTTTGTAACCGGAATAATACTGAGCCTCCTTGAGGTCTTTCTTTTCCTACCAATATATCTAATCTCATACAACACCAAATACCTGTATAATTTTCAAGTTAACAAAGGGAGAAAATCACTCTATCAAAATGAAATATTTAAAAATCCTTTCTAAACATCTCGTCTTCTCTCCTGTGTCTCACAGTACATGTTTCTTTGATCTCTCTCCTTTCTTTACTGTTGTCAGATCATCTTTTTTCAAAAAACAATCTTGTTTTGGGAAAAATAAAACTGTTCTAAAGGTATATAACTTGAGGAAAAGTAGTGCTTTTATGGTTCTCACTCTCTGTCTCATGAAAAGAAACTTCTCCCTCCAATACCTGACCCTAGAATTTTGGTAAATGAATTTCTACATTGACAGATCTATAAGGGCAAGTTAAGGTTGATAAATATATAAAGGAAAATGTGACAGGTATAGTCATTTGATTGTCTGTATTACTCCACTCCAATATCTAATAAATGACTTACCAATGTTAGTAATTGTAATGCCAGATTTTCTGATGAGTTATATTTTATGACTGAAGTATTTATTATACAGAATTCAGTACTTAATAATTATTAACTATTAAAACCATTTGAATTCCTTCTGTTATTGTCAGAACCAATCCTCTTAACTAGGTTTTTCCAAATATGAAAGTGGTTAACTCTGTGCTCATCCCCTTTCAATTTATTTGGTCTAATAATCTTGAAACTATTTCCCTAAGAATTTTATTTTTTAATTTTATCTTTTCCCTAAGAATTTTAAACAATTTAGTAAATGTTCAAATCAAAATGCCCATAAATCAATTACATTATATAAGAAAAAACTCTAGGAAGTTGCATAGGAAAACTCAAAAGAGATATTGGCTGTGAAAACATTCACACAGACAGTGGGAGATGTGGACGGTATTGCCAGGGTAAGTAGAGCTATATGCAAAGGAAGGAGGGAGGGAGAGAAGGATGGAGAAAGATGGGAAGTAGAGGAATGAATCTTTGAAAATGTCTAGACTTGACTAAAAAGAATGAAGCAATTGACGAGTGTTGTGATTAAAAAACCAGCAAAGCACAAGATTGGAGAATTGGGGAACTTGGATTAAAACAGGTGGTTGTTATATGTCAGAAGGGTGGATAGGAAAATGGATATATTGAGGAAGATTTCATTGCTGTTTTTCTCTATTATGAGGAGGTATGGAACTAGATTTCTATAAGTAAGTTAGCTAAGAACTGAACTGTAGGTTGCCACTGCTATTTAAAGAGGTTAGGAAACAGAGATAACAGGAACACTACCACAGATGTGAGTTCCAAGTCACTTCATGTAAACCACACAGAACCTGCATGATCGCTAACGAGGAAGAATAGAGGGGACTGGTCCAAACGTAAGTGGGCTTTTTAACTATTTGGCCCTTAAGACATTCTCTGGCATAATACTGTATAATTCTATTCAATAAGGAGATAAGCTAGAAGTGTGAATATGTAGCAAGTGCAAAGGTGGTGATACTTCCCTAATATGTGTTCATTGTAGAAATACTATCAAAGAACTACTTTGAGTCAGACTTTATTTGAGAAACTGTACGTACAGTGGCAAAAATAAATGAGTAATGCATGTACCTTGATGGAATTTACATCATAGGATGGGTCTCCAGAAAGTAAAGCAATAAAATTACAAATTAGCGACATTTTGGGTGTCAATATGTGATATGGAAAAAATGAAAAGAACAATGTGATGCACATACACAAAAGACTTGGATGACTAGAATTCTACTTTTATGTAGATGGTTGCAAAATATCTTTCTTGAATGGTGACACAACCTGAAGACTTGAAGCTGGGAGAGGAGGTCTCTGTGAAAAGAGATGTAGGAGGAGAATTTCTAAGCTGTGGAATTACTCAGTATTTGGAAAATAGATAAAAGCCAATGCTCTAGACAGTCCTAATTAAAGGAGAAAGTGGTAGAAGATTAGTATAACCCTGATTGTTCTATATTAAAGAGGAGAAATGAAAGATGTCTGCAAGGATAGAAATAATTGATGAGAAAAATCCTGGAAAAGTCAGATGGGTATTGGATCAGAGTAGCCTTTTACTTACAAAGATATGAGGGCCACTTAATTGATGCAGAAGTGATTTTGAAATAGAGATCCAAGTTTTAAATATCAGTATTCATATCATAAACCTTTATTCCCAGTAATGTAGGGAGCAGTATTCTGAGAAAGGGAAATAAAGATTGGTTACCTAGAAAAGAAAAGTAAAACAAATTTGGGTCAGTTTCTTGGGAAATGCAAAAGGAAATAAAAAGTTATATATTTCCCATTACCAATTAGAATTAATATGTACATTACACAAACATTTGTGCACTATCTCTGAAATTAGGGACCAGACACTGGGAATCTAAAAAATAAATATAGTGTTATCCCTGCCCCTGTAGTTCATACTTGGGCAAGAGACAGCACAGCCTGGAGTTCCATGAGTTAGTAGTAGATTCATCAACATAAATTTATAAATGTATCCCATAAGTCATAGCACATAAATAACAATAGATATCTTTATTTCATTTTGTCCCATTAATAACAAAATCTTTAGTGTGTGTACTCCGGAATTTTGCATTAATAATAGTTTAGAGAGTAATACATAACCGCAAATTGTCCTCAGGCCTGTAATTTGCTCTGTTGACAAGCATAGAGACTGATAATGCAGAGTGAATCATAAACATTATCTTGAATTAATGCAGCTGCCTGCTTTGATATGCAATTATTTGTATTCAGTTTCTTCACTCAGACCTATTAAAATATGTAGAAGCATATGGAGTTTTCTTTGATCCTCTGTGTCTGTATGTGCAATGCCAAAAAACACTAAATGTATAGATAGATACATGGGACTGCTTCTGAACTCTTATACCTTAAAAAAATTGAGCTGTACTCCTTGTCAAGTAAAGTACAGTGATAATAAATGTCGAATATTTTGTGCAAAGATGTATTACTGTTCATCCTTGGCTGGGTCAATAATAAATTGTTAGCAGACACCTTCTAGGGCCTTCTAATTAAATTGTTGAATTAATTAGTGTGCGATAAAGATGTTGATATTTCTGTATCAATCCATCATGACAATTTTGGCTTCCAATGTGCATTTTATTAAGTTATTTAAATATTTTAGAATATTGGAAATGGGCTTACATAGAATACACATATCCAACTAATTATGCCCAAAATAATCTTTTCCCAACATTTTTTTCTCTTGCCAGATCCCTGTTCACCATTTGTTTATCCAAAACTATAAAAGCATAAGAGTTTTAAAAAACCGAAAAACATATTTTAAACTTACTAAAAGGCAGTCTGTCTTTTGCCAAAATCTCAAATTGTTAGCTCCAGAATTTTCTCCTGTGGTTCAGTAGTTCCAATTTTCAGTTGGAAACCAAGATGTTTATATCATGAGGCACTTTAAATTTGTTCTGTTCGGAATCTGATTAAATTATCCTTTTACCCAATAAAACACAAAATATGTAAGTCTTGATTTATCCATTTATCTTATGTATATTCTTTCTCTGTCAGAGGTTTTTTTTTTATTATTTTGTTTGTTTTTTGTTTCTGAGAGGGAGAGAGAGAGATGAAAAGGGGCAGAGAGAGGGGGAGAGAGAGAATCCCAAGCGGGCTCCATGCCCATACCCAGTTCATAGCCCGACTGAGGGCTCAATCCCACAACCCTGAGATCATGACCGGAGCCAAAATCAAGAGTCAAGTGCTTAACTGACTGGCCACCGTGGTGACCCCCCTCTCAAAGTTCTTGTAGCTATACAGCATGTGCACCTACAAACCTAAAAGTCATTTCCATATTTTCCTTTATTATATCTCATTCAACCAATTGCCAATTGGTTGAATAACCATTTGAATACAATGTCAAATGTTTATCGAAATGCCCTTTGCTCATTGTTACATTTGTCTCTACTTTAATGCAAGCCCCAGGTCTTTTTGGATCATGATGACAGCACCCTATCCTGTGTCTTTTTCAGCTTCCAGTCTCAATCCTGTTTGATTACTAGTTTTATCTTACAAAAAAAGCCAGTAGTGTAAAAACCCCAAGTCTTCCTCTCCTGTCAACCTCTTTTTCTTTCCCTCTGTCTCTGTCTCTTTTTATCATCAAATCAATTTTTTTTTCTACTTGGTCCATTCTGCTTACCTTTTAAAAGGACATTTGTGATTATATTAGGTCCATACAGGTTATCCAAGGACACTCTTTCCATCATAAGATCCTCAATCATATCTGCAAAGTACTTTTAATAAGTAAAGTAACACAACTACTGCTTGCAAGGATTAGGATATAGGTATCTTGGAGAGGAAGCATTATTCTGATTTAAAAAGTATATTGCAACACTCCAGTAATCAAAACTGTCTAGTGCTGGCATAAAAATAGACATATAAATCTATTGAACTGGATAGAGAATCTAAAAGATCACAAATATATGGTCAACCGAACCTTATCAAGAGTGTCAAGAATTCACAATGCAGAGAAGATAGTCTCGATAAATAGTGTTTGATGAACTGAATGATCACATGCAAAAAATGCATGGAAATTGAACACTTATTCTGCAGCATCTCTTAAAAAATTACCTTAAAATATATAAAAGACTTAAAACCTTAAACAATGCAACTCTTAGGAGAAATATCTCTTCTAGACACTAGATTCAGGAATGATTTCTTGAATGTAACACCAAAAGTATAGTCAACAAAACCAAAAATAGGCAAATTAAACTATATCAAACTAAAAAGCTTCTGCACAACAAAGGAAACAATCAACAAGACGAAAAGGCAACTTACTGAATGGGACAAAATATTGCAGACCATATACCTGATAAGGAGTTAATATCTCATACAAATTAATAGCAAAAAACCCAACCTGATTAAAAAATGGGCAAAAGATATGAACAGATATTTCACCAAAGAAGGAATACAAATGGCCAACAAGTTTATAAAAGGTGTTCAACATCACTAATCATCAGGGGGATGTAAATCTAAACCAGATGCAGGGATGTGGAGAAAGGAGAATCCTTGTGCACTGTTGAGAAATTAAATTGGTCCAGCAACTATGGAAAATAATATGGAGGTTCCTCAAAATTTTTTAAATAGAATTACTATTTGATCCAGTAATCCCACTCTGTCTACCAAAATTACTCTGAGGATTTTACTTCACACTATAGAATCAGACTCTCTGAATTTATTTTTTTCTTTTTTTTTAATTTTTATTTATTTATGATAGTCACAGAGAGAGAGAGAGAGAGAGAGGCAGAGACACAGGCAGAGGGAGAAGCAGGCTCCATGCCCCGGGAGCCCGACGTGGGATTCGATCCCGGGTCTCCAGGATCGCGCCCTGGGCTGAAGGCAGGCGCTAAACCGCTGCACCACCCAGGGATCCCAGACTCTCTGAATTTAAAAACTCAAATCTACACATTAACCTTCTTATGACTCCTGAAGAGTTTATCCAAAACATTTGAAAACAACGATGACAACTTAGAATATGGAAAGAAAGAGAAAGAAAAGAAAGAAAGAAAGAAAGAAAGAAAGAAAGAAAGAAAGAAAGAAAGAAAGAAAGAAAGAAAGAAAGAGAAAGAAAGAAAGAGAAGAAAGAAGAAAGAAAGAAAGAAGAAAGAAGAAAGAAAGAAAGAAAGAAAGAAAGAAAGAAAGAAAGAAAGAAAGAAAGAAAGAAAGAAAGAAAGAAAAGGAAGGAAGAAAGAAAAGGAAGGAAGAAAGAAAAGGAAGAGAAAAAAGAAAAGGAATTCTGATGGCATTTCGAGATTTAATTTCAGTTTATTTTAATGCATTTCTGGCATCTGGATATTTTTTAGAGATGAGTTTTACAAACAAAAGCTGAAAGTAATGAAAAACATTATATAATTTCTCTTCAAACTAAATTTTCTATCAAGATTTACTCTTTTCCTTTTAATTCAATCCATATTTAATCCATTTAAGATGTCTTTCCATACTACAAAAATATTATTCACTTTCATATATCTATACCTTTGTTCTTCCTAGAAGTTATTCTTTTAACCTGAAAGTTACTTTTATCAATGCCCATTTCAATGCCACTTTACTTCTGAGTATCTCCCAAACTCTCAGGAAAAACAAATAAACAAACAAAAAACACAAAAGACAATTGGCCTATCGTGTTTTCCCCTATATTTTGCCTTTGTCTTTAGTTCTCTAAGAGAGTATCTCTCAGGGTTTCTAATAGTTACTTTAATTTGGGAAATTCTTAATTGTCTAGGATTCTTTTAGCATTACTGACCCACATACAAAATATACCAAAAGCCCTCCCAGCCATTTATACAACCTGTAAATAGTTTGAAAAGCCATTGTCTTTTAAGAATGAGAACTATATTATTTTTCATCTTTGGGTGTCCATGATATAAACTGTGACTTCCCCAGAGTTAGCAATTAAATAGTTGTCAAATTGATAAATATAATTAGAAGGTTGTGACAAAGATGAAGCAAAGTGAAAATTTAATATATTCATTTTTTCAACAAATCCTGAGTACCTACTATGTACCAAGCATGGACAATGACTGCATATATTTTGAGGAAAAGGAAAGAGGCCCTGTCTTTCATAATTTTTAGTATGGTGGAGAAAGCAAACTTGTAATAGCACCGTATATACCCTAATGTGGTGAATTTTAAATATTATTAAATTGTACATAAGAATCTTAATAAAATCTTATGTGGAAGAGGATTAGGATTTTGGAATCTGATTCCTTGCAAAGAAAGAAGACATGACTACCTTTGCAAAGGGTATCAGATGAGACAGAATATGGCCCTTCGTGAGGAACTGCCAGGTTTCTTACTGGGGTCAACGCAAAGATTGCAAAGATAACTATCACAAGATGGTACTTGGGAGGTATTAGTAGGAAACAAATTATTAGTGGGAATGAAAGGATTGCTGTATTCCAGCTTCTGTCGAATGCCCTTCATCTGTCTTTGATCATATATTTCTCACAGTAACCATATGGAACAAAATACTTGGGAAAAAACCAAGTATACTAAAAAGAGACAAAGCAGAATTGCTAGCCTAAGGAGACAATAAGAGGGATATGTGCCGTAAATAGGGTAGTAAATAAGAAAATTACTCAGAATTATTAAACAATTTATCTACATAGTTGAATGACTTGATAATTTTCAAAATATTATACTAATATGGATTAGTCATTTCAGACTGCCACACAAATACCATTGACTGAGTGATTTAAACAACTAAAATTTATGTTGTCATAGTTTTGGAGAATAGAAATCTGAAATCAAGGTGCCAGGACCTTCGGTGACTTCTGACGGTGCTCTTCCTAGCTTACAGACAGCTGCTTCTTACTGTGTTGTTTTTCCTCAGTGTGCATATAAAGAGAGGGAGAGAGAGAAACCTTGTTCTTCCTATTCTTGGAAGGTCACCAATCCTATCATATTAGGACTCTGCCCTTATGAACTCATTTAACTTTACCTCCTTTGAGCCCTGTCTCTAAATATAATCATTTTGAGGTCCAGGCTCTTAACATATGAATTTGGGAGAAACACATTTCAGTCCAAATCATTTGCCTCAGCCCCCCAAAAATCATGTTTTTCTTAAATGCAAAAAAGCTTTAATTTTATCTCATTTTATCTCAACAGCTTTAAAAGTCTTAACTCATTCCAGCATCAACTCGAAGTATGAAGTTCAAAGCTTAAATATGTTATCTAAATATGTAAAACCAACATGGGTAAGACATGAAGTATGATTCATCTTGAGGCAAAATTCCTTTCAGCTGTGAACCTATGGAACCAAACAGATTATACCTTTCCAAAATACAATGTGGGGGACAGGTATAGGATAAACATTTCTATTCCAAAAAGAAGAAATAGGGAAGAAAAAAGGATCATGGCTCCAAAGTGAGTCTAAAACTTAGCAAGGCAAATTCCATGAGATCTCAAGGCTTGTGAACAATCCCCTTTGGTCTGCTGCTCTGTCCTTCATGCTCACTGGGGTGGCTGTGTCACCCCACAGCTCTAGGCAGGGATCAGGCCCCTTGGCTCTGCCTGGCCAGAGTCCAGCCTCTGCAGCTCTGCCTGGCCCAGGCTCTAACATCATGGCTTTGAGCAGCCTTGACCATAAGGCTTGCAGCAAGGCTGTCTGACCTATTGAAACCAAAGTGGTAACTCTGATGATCTCTGAATTGCATTTGGTTATTTGTCCACCTTCTTGAAAAACAGCACACATTCATATATTCACATATTCAAGACAGCTCTATTGTCTTGTTCTATCAAATCCAAGGAGCCTCGCAGCCTTCCTTCATTTCATCCTATGTCTGCCCCTTCAGTTCAAACTGACTATTTCTACTCATCTAAGCCTATAAGATCTTTATCAAGTGATGAGTCCACCACAACTTTGAAATTCTCTTCAGAACATGCTTCCTCATTTTTTTTACAATATGGATAAGCTAAGAATTTTCTACATCTTCAAGTTTGGTTCAATTTATTTAACAATTACTTTTTCAATTTGTGTCTCTGTTCTCACAATTTACTAAGCAGTCAGAAGGAACCAAGCTTCTCTTTCAGTATCCTGCTTAGAAATCTTATCTAAATATCCGATTTAATTTCTCACAAGTTCTACTTTCTACAAGATACAATTCAGCTGAGTTCTTTCTCACTTTATAGCCAAGGTCTGCTTTCCTTCAGTTTCCAGTAATGTTTCTCATTTCTGAGGCCTTACCAGAATGGCCTTTAATGTCCACATATTTCTACCAACATTCTGCTCATGATTATTAACATATTCTCTAAGAAGTTAGAAGGTCTCTCTCCAGCTCTCTTCTTTGTGAATCCTCACCAGAACTGCCTTTAAAGTCCATTTTTCAGGCATACCCCTCAAAACCCTACCCCATCCTAAAGCCACTTCCACATTTTTAGGTATTTGTTATAGCAGCACTTGGCTCTTGGTACCAAAATCTGTAGTAGTCTGCTAGAGCTGCCATAACAAAATATAGACAAAAACAGACAGAAGTAGGCTCTGTCATCAAAATGTCATCAAAATGTATTTTCTCATAGTTCTGGAGACTGAACATCCAAGATCAGGGTTCCAGTAGTATTAGTGTCTGATGAGAGTTCTATTCCTGGCTTACTATGCACTCACTTTGCCTTTCCTCAGACTCTGTGAAGACAGAAAGAGAGGATTTATTTTTCTTCCTATAAGGCTACCAATCCTATTGAATTAGGACTCTGCCCTTGTGACCTCATTTAACTTTACCTCCTAAAAGACTTCCAAATACAATCACATTGGGGTTCAGGTGGACATAATCCAGTACATAGAATAATAAAATAGGTCTCTCATAACACATGAAACTTATTTTATAATGAATGAACCTTGTACCTACCCTAGATTATGTGCTACAAGTTTTACTTATCCCAGTTGATCCTTGTATCTTCTTTATGGTGTTCCCAATTGAGGATCACTTAAATGATCCCATTTAATTCTATGAATCATGCCTCATTATCTTCATCTGGCAGTTTTAGATATTAAGACTGAGAAATATTGAATAATTGTCCCATAGTCACAGAAAGGGTATATAACAAAGCAACATATCAACCCAAATATCTGACACCAAAGTCCATCCCTTAAAAATTTTCATCATACTTGAAAACAGAATGAATGATAGTCACATGTTTCATATGAATATGTTTTATCTTTGACCATTTTCAAATCCATGAATCAAATCTGCAAAGAGTATTAACAATGACAAATCGTATAATCGAAATTGTGTTGAGATGAGTTCCTTTAATTGCCTATGGAAAACCAAAGAATCTAATTTTTCAAATTAGAAGATCCAATGAAGATGAAGGTATTTTTGCACAGTGTCAGGGATAATTCCATGTATATATCCACCAAACACTCTATAAAGTGATTTTTGTACATTATATATAGTTATATGAAAAAAAGGAAAGGTAAAGTTGATTTGCTTCACTGCCAAATACATATTTTATATTATCATCTACACATTCTCATTAATCTTTTCCAATTTAAACAACACTGAATGAAATATTAGCATGGCAAAATGTATTACCACATAAATTACCACCTCATTAATGAAGTATTCAGACAACTACAAGGAGATATTTTATGACATTTCCTATAACTAATTAAGTAGCAGGCATGCGGTCCCCCCAATTGGTTACAGTTAAATAAAAAAAGATAAGGAATCACCAAGTTGAATTTTGGTAACAAATTAAGGTTTCATACCTGGTAATATAGTGCCAACATTTTGTGACTCATCAAGCATGAGATTTAAAGAAGGAAAACTTTTTTTTCAGAGGCTGATGGTGTATGTGTGTATGCATGTGTGCATGCACACATGCATGAATTTATTTTACTTAACTTTAATTTGTGAGACGAAGGAGAGTAATGCTTAAAAATGGTCTGGGTAAAAAAGAATGATGATCTCAGATCTTAAAGTGTGTTAAAATAAAAGCAATGTGTCTGAGAGGCAGGAGATAATTAAGAGGCCACATCAACCACTACAGATTTTGAAACCTTACTGTGAGCCGAAATTTCCACTTTTATAAGTTACTGGGATTTTCATGCCTTCTGTAACTATCTCAGAAAATTTTCTTGAGACATCAGTTAAATAATGAGAACAATTTAAAACATAGAAACCTACAGGGACACCTGGGTGGCTCAGCAGTTAAGCGTCTGCCTTCGGCTCAGGGCCTGATTCTAGGGTCAAGGGATCGAGTCCCACATCTGGCTCCCTGCATGAAGCCTGCTTCTCCCTCTGCCTGTGTCTCTGCCCCCACTCTTTGTGTCTCTCATGAATAAATAAATAAAATCTTTTTTTAAATAAATAAAATTAAAAAAATAAAACATATAAACATATAAACTATAAACATATAGGAATAATATGGTTAAGGTCATGGACCCCATGTTAACCGAGCTAACTGAGGTTAACTGAGCCTTAAGTTTTGGCTCTGCCTCTTCTAGCCGTGTGAACTTATCTTTCTTGCTTAACATATCTATACTTCTGTTTCCTCACCTATGAAATGGTGTCATAGTGAACATGTCTCAGAGGCAACTTAGGGAGATTAAATATTCTAAGTAGATGTGTACAGCACTCACAGTGATGCCTAGAATACTGAGATCATTTAAGGTATCTCCAATAATCATTATTGGTGATCATGGTCCTGTTTTCCCTTGTTTCTAGACCAAATTAAGAAATAAAAATAGAACTTTATTTTCCATAGTATCTTATAAAGTAAAATAAAATCATATATAACTCTAAACCACAATTAATACTGTGTTCTAAAAATTCAATGGAGATGGTTTTCTTTATATTATTTAGTAAAGGTCAGGAGATCTTTTTTATACTAAGATACTCTTTCTGTGAAGAACTAAATTTCTCTGGAGAGGACATAAGGTTATTTCAACTTAAGAAATAACTACTCTACAGAGCCACAACTTACAGATTTATAAGTTTAAACAATAAAAATTAATAAGCTAGTTGAATTACCCATTGGAGAAAACTCTTTCAAAATGTAGGAACGTGTATATCATCTACAATGCACAGTGTTACAGTAAAATACTAAAGTTCCATGTTTGTGCTCAATGCAATACAATCAAGAAACTATTAAAAACTACCAGTCAGTTGATGTAACATTGTTGAGTGAACAAATCATGGATAATTCCCTACAAACTAATAAAAGATTATTCCAGTTTCCATACAAGGAAACATTTCTTAAAAGATGTAGCCTTTTACACAGGAATGATTCATTGCCTGAAATATTTATATTTAATGAAATTTCAAATTTACCTTATAAATTTTCAGTATTAATTTATGTTAGAGAAGATCTTTATAGATATCTTACGTTAGATATTATCTCACTTACCTATTGCTACCTAAAAAATCACCCCAAAATTTAATGATTTAAAGAAACAGCATATGTTTTACCCCCAAGTAAATGCAAGTTGGGAAAAACTCATCATTGCTTTATTCTGCAAAAGCTGGATTGCCTCAAATGCCAGGACTAGAATCAGCAGAGGTCTTGGCTAGACAGTTGATGCTGATTGTCAGTCAAAAGGTAAAAGATGCTAAAATTAAGATATGACTTATAGACAAAATTAATTCAAGGCATTGTTCCCTCCCATTGATTTGGGTGCTTATAAATATGAAACCTAAATGATCAATCTAAAACCTTTTGCCAAGAACTCAGAAGTATTTGAAGCAGTGCTTCATAGACTATTTTAAATAGAAAAAAAAAGATTATTAAGAATCTTAAGACTCAAGAAAAAAAAAGAATCTTAAGACTGTTACATAAGAGCTCAATTGAACTGTGAGGATATGGTCCTACAGTATTTTAAGGATTTAAGTAAGAGGTGGCTCATTTCAAAAAAATCTGTAGAAGCTTTTCTCATCTAATTTTCTACAATTGGAGGTGGGAGGGCTGGATCAGAAAACTATGTCCTAAAGAGAAAACAAGTCCCCTGAATATTTCTGAGTGTAAATATTCATAGGCACAGTGCCTCACGCATCCATTTATATACCATCTATGAGTGTTTGCACTACTACCAAAGAGTTGCATAGTTGTGAAAGAGAACCACATGGCTGCAAAAAGAAACACATTTACTTTTTGACCCTTTATAGAAAATAGTTTGCTAACCCCTAGTATACATTAGTCATTAATTCATAAGAAACCCAAATTTCTTTCAAAGGAATTGGATCAGCTTGGAGCAGGGACAGCATCAAGTGGAGAGAGGTTTTTGGACCTTCATCTCTATGGACAAGACTGAAGAAACTACCAAACTCTAAGCAAGGGGTATGTTTTATGCAAAGGAAAGAGTTAGTCAGAAGATGAATAAAAGGCCCAGAAGGTTGAGCCAAGAACTGTAGGGGAAAAAAATTCCTCAGCATAATTTCCAGTGAAACCATGCTATAATTAAAGCAAGGACAGCACATGCCTGACTAGATTTCAGAATTGCTATGGGATATTGATTGTTTCTTCTTCCCTTTTTACATGGGAGTATCTAGAAGAACTAACATATCTATCCCACCAGTATATGATGAGTGTGTGTGTGTGTGTGTGTGTGTGTGTGTGTGAACTACTTGAGTCTTTAGATCACAGATCTTCCAATTGAGAAGGATGGTACCCAAGAAGCTGTTCTAAATAAACTGTCAAGTACTGTGCCGAGAAGCCTCATCCTCAGCAAGATCCTCAAACCTCTAAGCTAAGTCTACTGATGTCACAGGATAAGAATTTAATGGACTTGGAGAAAGTATTTTGCATGTAGGCAGAATGTGAATTTTTTGTGACCAGAGAGGGAACTACAGCGAGTTCAGTTTTTAAAAGTAACTGTGAAAATATTTGCAATTGCACACGGTCTTCCAGGCCCTGCCACTTTCCTGCAAAGAAGTGAAGTCTATGTCTTCTTCTTTTGAACTTGGTTGGGCCTTTGTAACTTCTTTCATAAATAGAATGTGATGAAAACAATGTTGTGTAATTTTCTGTGCAGAGTCATAAAAGGTATGATAAATAAAAGATGGTATTCCACTATGTCCCCCAATTATGGACCTAAACAGTCCTAAAAATAGTTAACACTAATTTCATGGATGTAAAGCACCAGCTGTCACTGGTCCTTTTTCTGTGGACTTTGGAGACCACTCTGTTCACATTCTCACTAAATCGACTCATGGAAGATCTGCTTCTTCAGGGACTTCCTGAATGGTCTAGCTAAGACTACATGGAAATCCAAGGAGTAGACTTTGACCAGTGGGAGGCAGGAAGGATCCAGCAGATGATTTGCTATCCCCTTTTCTCATGATGGGTTGTTTATTTTGGAAAAAAAAATGTTCTTGTACATCTTCTTTAGAAACCTCAAATGACCAGACTAAGTTTTGAGGTCTTGCAAAGCTATGTGCAGCTCAGCAATATTACTTGTGTTTGTTCTATATCATCTCTTATTTTATTTTTTCGTTTCTCACTATTAGTCTCTGTGTTCACACCACCCCAGGAAAGTGTTAGTATATAAAATTTTAGTTCAAGATCAATTCTGAGGGAAGCCAGACTAAGAAAACATTTTTATCTTTAAAAGGCTAAAATTTAATTGAATGCATGTATGTGTACTACATATATAAAGCAGTAGTTGAATCAGGAAATACTAAATTGAAATCAAACTAATTCAAATCTATGCACTTTTAGAGTTTTTGTGACCCCCTAACTCCCCAGCTTCCCTTTTATGAAATTATGATAATTCCAATTTTTAATCATTTGTCTTAAGGGATGTTTAGGTGAGACAATCTATTGAGGCACATAGAAAATTGATTGCAATATAATAAAATCTTAGCAATTTATATATACATATATAAATTGTGTATATATAAATGTATATATATACATATATAATATATAAATATATATATTTACATATAAAATATATATGTGTGTGTATATATATATATTTTACTGTCACTATACCATTATTACTCTGGAAAGATCCTATTCTACATGGAGTTTTCCTATACAACAATAAAACTTATGAAGTTATTTTTAGAAACCTTTAAAAAGTAATGGCATTATCTTGGTAACATGCACTTTAACTGCTACATTAAATTAATCATGAACTAAATACATTCATATATATGTTAATCTACTTGAAATTACATAATATGCAAATTGAGTTAACTAATTTTTTATACTTTGTCTCTATTATAGTCATAATGTGTTTATTAAACTATATGCATTGGAATTGAAGGTATCATATATTTAGTTACACATTTAGTCAATGCTACTGATTTTGGCTTCACAATCTTATTTTCTTTCTAATAGCTGACCTAATTTTCCTAAATGTAACGTACAGATCTAAAATGACACTATTGTTAATTTACTATTATATTCTTTATTTTGGTACTTTTTTACTATGGCCTTGTTTTTAAAAATCACATTATCAGTTTTTATACTGTTCTCTTACATTTGGTATATCTTATTCATTTTATACACCTTTATCATTCTGCTTAAATCATGCAGCAATGAGTGACCCTATAATATTAATGGCCTATGAAACAAAAGTTTATTTCTTATTCATTGCATTTCCATACTGGGTCCACAGTGTCTCTGCTCCATGTCTGTTTACTCTGAGAATTAGCCTAACAGAGTAGTCACAATTTGGTGAAAGCTGGTCCTGTGACAAAGAGAAAAGAACTTGGAAAAATCACAAGTTGGCACATGTAATTGACCAGAGCAAATTATGTGGCATTTTTAGGAAGGAAATCCAGTATCACCACAGTTCACACGATTGCACCTAATTTTTATGTGTGATTAGAAGGTAGGGCAGAAAAAATTTTCAGTAATACAGTCTCTCACTTCTTCCTTCTGCACACAAAGTACATAAAATCTCCTCTCTTGGGCAGCCTGGGTGGCTCAGTGGTTTAGCGCTGCCTTCAGCCCAGGGTGTGATCCTGGAGACCAGGGATCAAGTCCCACATCAGGGTCCCTGCATGGAGCCTGCTTCTCCCTCTGCCTGTGTCTCTGCCTCTCTCTGTCTCTCTCTGTGTGTCTCTCGTGAATAAACAAAATCTTTTAAAAAATAAAATAAAATCTCTTCTCCAGGGCACAACCCAAAGTGCCATCAAAATTCAGCACAGGTTCAAAATTTAGGATCTCAGGATATATATGTGTTTCCTCCAAGTACAGAGCCTATAAAATTAAAGAGACAGCTAATTACATATTAGGAGGAAGAGTATATGAAAGTGAAATCATTGAATTATCGTTACTTGCTATGCCCATTTTCCCCATCTTTGGTTTCATATGTCTATTGTAAAGGTTTTTTTTTTTTTTCCTTTCTGTATATAAGGATGTGGCCGTGATAAGAGGGAAAGGATGTAGCTGCATCACATCATGATCCAGATATGCTCAATAATACTCAATGGATTATTTTAGGAAAGGTTTATAAATAGAATTTTACCTGAATACAGTCCATTGTACTCCTAGCTCCATCCCATTAGCTCTGAGATTTTAGTTTGCTGCTTTGAATGTCAGAGGTGAAGTCACAGACAAATCATTGAATATTATAAGACCCTTGTTTGCATCATATCTAGAAATTTGAATAACTTTATTTTCACATTACAATAGGCACTTTTTAGTCTCTTCCTTCATATATCACTTCCATTTTTATTTTCCACTAAAGAGTCAATGATACCTTATTCAAAGAATAAACATTCCAGAATCCATCTCCTGTCTCAGATTGGCCTTAGAGTCTCTAGGAGTTATGTGGTATCTGCTACTCTATATTTGTTGAAATTCTAAGTGTCAGGCACAGGAATATGTTAGGATGACATATAAAAAAAATGAGGCAATAGAGTTTTATAGAAAAAGCATGAGATTTAGACCCAGACAGTCTAAGGTTTGTATTCTGATTCTAGTACTTGTGAACTGTGTGCCTGTCTAATGGAAATTTTTTGTCATACTGTTCTGATTTAAGAATAGTTATCATCCTATCTTAGAAAGAAGAATAGTTTATATCCTTGTGGGTTTGAGTAAACAAAAGTAGCAATTCCAATCATCTACAACATATAGGAATTTAGCAGAATAAGATAATGCAATTAAACAAGAAACACTGTACGTGTCAAAGACCCTCGAGCTTTTTGTCTATAATCATACAGGCTTCCCCATAATCTTCCTATTTTTTCAGATGTTTGCAGTTTCTCTCAGTTTAGATATTTTTATCTTCCTAATTTCATAGTTGAAGTTTCTGACGTTATAGCTCTTATATTAAGGAAATCCACCCACCTCAGTCTCCTAATAGGTGATAGCAATGAAGTTTTCTAAATTTCAAGTTGTAGTTCTATGGAAGTTATTACTGCTTCTCAAGATGAGTGTTGGCTCCTTCTTCTATAGGTAGAAACCTAGTTTTGCAGCTACTCCTCTGTTACTAACAAGTGGAGTAGAGGTAGCAGTGCCATCAGCTGGATGGATGTTAGGCCTTAACAGTGATGTAGAGTCTGGAATTTGTGGTGCTGATGTCTTGGCAGCAATAGCTTGAGGAAATTAGCACACATAGCACATAGGCTATGCCTGATGACTAGCCAGGTTCAGGTTCTACTATCTGAAATTATCCAGGATGAACAGCTAATGAAAAGAATAGGACTAAAATAAATAAATAAATAAATAAATAAATAAATAAATAAATAAATAAGTCTTTATAAACAAATGAACAAATGAGCATAGTTGTGAGTTAGAGGACTACATGGTCATGGAAAAAAAAAAGAGATGTCAGTATGAGAATTCACAGCCTATCTTCATTTATAATGTTTAGAGTTTGAAGCAATGTTTTATATTAACTACCTGGTTGCTAAAACAAAGAAGGAAATATGATCAAGTGATAAAATGTGTAATATTTATATTAAGACTAACAGCAAAAACCTTCCATGAAGAATCATTAACCATAAATTTCTCAGTAGATAAAAAATGCTGTTCTTATTCTCTCCCCCCAAATATATATTCTATATAACTCAAATGATTTTGTGCTAGACCCCAAATTCATGTAGTCTAAAACAATGAAAATTACAAGATCCAGGAAATTTTGACACAGTATTTAAAAATTGATTTAAAACACCAAGTTTGTAGAAGTTGGTTTAAAAAGGTCAATTTATTAGATTCTCATCTTTTTCTAAATGAGAAGTCTCATTAAAAACCCTACGGCAAATTGCTCTACAAGGACATTATTACTCAGTGATAATGCATAGTCCTGCATTAATTTATTCTTTCATTCATTCAGCATTAATTGTGAGTGTGAAATACCCAGAGATTTATGCTGGAAATAAAAATATATATAACCATAAATTAGAAATGTATCATTTTTAAAAATGTCCCTTTGGACTCAGGAAACTAGTAGAAAAAAATTACAAGACTTTATCTTATGTGTTAGGATGAAAATATGGAGATAGTTGCAAGGCCTGAGATGCAGTGTTCAGTCTGGGAATGAGGGAAAAATATTTGACAGAAATCAGTATTTTATTGTATTTTGTGTTTAACTTGGGATTTTTACAGTTTAGATTATTCAATTTCATTATTATATTAGCTATGTTATTTTTATTAAGTATTTGTGCTTTCCTCATATTTAATGACTTTTACAAGTTCTTAGGTTTAAAGTTTTCTTTTTAAATATTATTTTCTTTGTTAAAGATTTCACATGCAATAACCAAATATAAAAAAAAAAGAAAACAAATGTCAAAAAAAAAAAAAAGAAAACAAATGTCATCTTATCTATTTCTTTCTCTAACTCATGATCGCTTTTGTTCGGTAAATGTATCTTGAGACAAAGGTGAACAGGACAAGTCTTGCATTAGATGACAAAGGGGAATGAAAGGAGCCACTTGGTATAATCAGGAAAAGTTTTACTATGTTAATAATGTTGAGCCTTAAAGATGAACAAAAATTTGCCAGATGACAAATGTAAAGAGTATGTTACGGGAAAGTAAAGCTGTACAATAACACGAAAAATTATGCTTTCACCATAATCCAGTTTTTCTTATTTATGACGGTGTTTTGAACAAAGCTTTTTATTCAATATCTCGTGATACTCTGGGGAGCAGACATATCCTATTAGCAAAGCTATCACTCTCATCTGTCAGCACTGAAGTAATGTTAACACATTTCTATTTTTTAAAGATTTAATTAAGTTTAATCCATCTCAGAAAAAATGGTTTTTAAAAAATAATATATCCATTTTACTGCTGCAAGGTGGATTGGTGGCTTCCTGTAATGATAACAAAATAAAGCAAATTGAGACTGTTGAATACATGATATAAAAAGAGGTTGTATTTAACTGACCTGTAAGCCAGTGTTGCTTTTACGAGTAGTCTAGATGTCAGCAAAATAACATTCTGGGGTTCTATTATTTTAAATATATCATGAGATTTTTAAAAATCATATATAATGAAAACAAATGAAATCTCATTTAAAATATATATACATACACATATGTATATGTATATACATGACATAAAAAGAAACAAGAGCGCTCTAAAATATATGTTCATCAGCAAAGGGAACTTTAAAAAAAAAAAAAAAACAAAGACCAAGTAAACCCAAGTTATAGAAGTGCTTCTTAGCTATCCTCTTGCTTTCTTGGTCAGAGAATATTTAAAGACCAATTATTAAAAATAGTAAAGAATATTTTCTACATATTTTGTGTAGATTCAGGATCACAAGTATTATTGAATACTTAAGTGACATGTTTTCAAACTTAATGCTGTAATCTTGAATTAATAATAGCTTAGTATTGTTAATGTATCTTTGTATACCACCCTTGTTATAGAAAATAATTTCTATCTCCTTTATTACTCAGAAGCATTATTTTATCATTCAATAATACATCTCTCTTCCAAATGAATTTTATATTGTATAAAACTTTTTTTTTCAATTTTACAGAAGAAGAAAAATGTTTTTGGTCATGTTTATAGATCCATTTTGTCATGAGGTAAACACCTTTAAGTTACTCTCCTGTCTGCTTTGACTTGTGAGTCTGCAAATTCACATATATTTGAAGAAATAACTTACCAAAAGAGTTTTCAGTATATGTTTCCTTAAATTATTACAATGAAGAGATACAGTGTCTTTATCATTTGTTCAATATTCCAACTGATTCAACATACCAGTCCTAGTATTTTTTCCTAACATACTACAACTCTTTCACTTTTGTGTCCTGTTTTTAAGTTAATTCTTATTTTATATATTACCCAATTTATTTTCAGAGCAATAAAGAAAAAATCCATACTACTAAAGCAACCACAACCTATATTTGCTTCTTTTTCTGTGTAGATTTAACTGAATTGCATAAAATGTCTCTAGGGATGCTGTATTTTGTTTGGTTTATAATTTGAATAGTTTGCACTTTCAGAGTTGCATACATTTTTCAGCAGTTGAGGTTGACAGAGGCAGATTCCTTGCCTCTCTTGCCCTGTTTCATATCCGTCTCGATGCCAGTAGGTCTTTTGTGCTGCACTTGCTTTACAATCCACTCAGTTTGTCCTTCTCTTAATAGAATGTACATTTTTATCCTTTCACTATGTTGTAAAGTCTGATGATCCCACATGTAATAGTCATACATTTTACTGTGCAACTGATTGCAGCTCTATGATAAATCAATTACTGTTTACATACTAATGGTCAGTTAGATTTTAGAAATCTCCACCTCTTTTTCTTTTCCCTTGCCATGTTTGAATTCTCCAGCAAGTAATGTGACAGTTTCAATGCCTCACTTCAGATAGATTTTTTTGGTAATTAAGCAACCTTGTAATGTCTGTCTCATTCTCAGAGGCAGGCACATAATAGCATAATAATACTAAACAATCTTTTGTGATTAAATGAATGAATAATTGTTAAGATTTTTGCGTAGAGGAGGAGGGGCAAGATGGCCGAAGAGTAGGGTCCCCAGGTCACCTGTCCCCACCAAATTACCTAGAAAACCTTCAAATTATCCTGAAAATCTATGAATTCGGCCTGAGAATTAAAGAGAGAACACCTGGAATGCTACAGTGAGAAGAGTTCGCGCTTCTATCAAGGTAGCAAGACGGGGAAAAAGAAATAAAGACACAAAAGGCCTCCAAGGGGGAGGGGCCCGCGAGGAGCCGGGCTGAGGCCGGGGCGAGTGTCCCCAGGACAGGAGAGCCCCGTCCCGGAGACGCAGGAGCTGCACCGACCTTCCCGGGGGAAAGGGGCTCGCAGGGAGCTGGAGCAGGACCCAGGAGGGCGGGGATGCCCTCGGGCTCCCGGGGACACTAGCAGACACCTGCGCCCCGGGAGAGCCCCACACCCCGCGGCCGAGCTCCCTAAGGGCTGCAGCGCGCACGGGGGGACCCGGAGCAGCTGGGGGGGGTCGGGGGCGGCTCCGCGGAGGGGGCTGCGGGGCGGGAGAGCTCGGGGGGCTCGGGGGCGGCTCCGCGGAGGGGGCTGCGGGGCAGGAACGCAAACCAAAGTGCAGGCCCCGGAGCACAGGGCGCCGGGACGCAGCGCAGGATCCGGCCTCCCCCGGGACAGGCAGAGGCCGGGAGGGCCCAGCACAGCGAGGACGCTCCTGCCCCGAGCTGAGCAGATCAGCGGCCCCGCCCCGGAGCCTCCAGGCCCTGCAGACCGAGAGCTCCGGAGTTCCTGCGGGGGCTGAATCCAGGGCTCCAGAGCTGGCCCCGCCACTGGGGTTGTTCCTCCTGGGGCCTCACGGGGTAAACAACCCCCACTGAGCCCTGCACCAGCAGGGGCAGAGCAGCTCCCCCAAGTGCTAACACCTGAAAATCAGCACAAGCCCCTCCCCCAGAAGACTACCTAGACGGGCAAGTTCCAGGGGGAGTCAAGGGACTTAAAGTACACAGAATCAGAAGATACTCCCCCGTGGTTTTTTTTGTGTTTTGTTTTGTTTTGCTTTTTGATTTCTGTTTGCTTCCCTTTTTTTTCCTTTCTTTCTTTTTCTTTCTCCTTTTCTTCCCTTTTTTTCTTTTTTTCTTCCTGCTTTCTTTTTTCTTTTTCTCTATTCTTTCCTTATTTCTCTCATCTCTTTTTCTTCCTTTCCCGATACAACTTGTTTTTTGGCCACACTGCACTGAGCAAAATGACTAGAAGGAAAACCTCACCTCAAAAGAAAGAATCAGAAACAGTCCTGTCTCCCACAGAGTTACAAAATCTGTATTACAATCCAATGTCAGAAAGCCAATTCAGAAGCACAGCTTCTGGTGGCTCTAGAAAAAAGCATAAAGGACTCAAGAGACTTCATGACTGCAGAATTTAGATCTAATCAGGCAGAAATTAAAAATCAATTGAATGAGATGCAATCCAAACTAGAAGTCCTAACGACAAGGGTTAACGAGGTGGAAGAACGAGTGAGTGACATCGAAGACAAGTTGATGGCAAAGAGGGAAACTGAGGAAAAAAGAGACAAACAATTAAAAGACCATGAGGATAGATTAAGGGAAATAAACGACAGCCTGAGGAAGAAAAACCTATGTTTAATAGGGGTTCCCGAGGGTGCCAATAGGGCCAGAGGGCCAGAATATGTATTTTAACAAATCATAGCTGAAAACTTTCCTAACCTGGGAAGGGAAACAGGCATTCAGATCCAGGAAATAGATCCCCCCCTAAAATCAATAAAAACCGTTCAACACCTCCACATCTAATTGTTAAGCTTGCAAATTCCAAAGATAAAGAGAAGATCCTTAAAGCAGCAAGAGACAAGAAATCCCTGACTTTTATGGGGAGGAGTATTAGGGTAACAGCAGACCACTCCACAGAGACCTGGCAGGCCAGAAAGGGCTGGCAGGATATATTCAGGGTCCTAAATGAGAAGAACATGCAACCAAGAATACTTTATCCAGCAAGGCTCTCATTCAGAATAGAAGGAGAGATAAAGAGCTTCAAATACAGGCAGGAACTGAAAGAATATGTGACCTCCAAATCAGCTCTGCAAGAAATTTTAAGTGGGACTCTTAAAATTCCCCTTTAAGAAGAAGTTCAGTGGAACAATCCACAAAAACAAGGACTGAATAGATATCATGATGACACTAAACTCATATCTTTCAATAGTAACTCTGAACATGAATGGGCTTAATGACCCCATCAAAAGGCGCAGGGTTTCAGACTGGATAAAAAAGCAGGACCCATCTATTTGCTGTCTACAAGAGACTCATTTTAGACAGAAGGACACCTACAGCCTGAAAATAAAAGGTTGGAGAACCATGTACCATTCAAATGGTCCTCAAAAGAAAGCAGGGGTAGCCATCCTTATATCAGATCAACTAAAATTTACCCCGAAAACTGTAGTGAGAGATGAAGAGGGACACTATATCATACTTAAAGGATCTATCCAACAAGAGGACTTAACAATCCTCAATATATATGCCCTGATGTGGGAGCTGCCAAATATATCAATCAATTAATAACCAAAGTGAAGAAATATTTAGATAATAATATACTTATACTTGGTGACTTCAACCTAGCTCTTTCTATACTCGATAGGTCTTCTAAGCACAACATCTCCAAAGAAACGAGAGCTTTAAATGATACACTGCACCAGATGGATTTCACAGATATCTACAGAACTTTACATCCGAACTCAACTGAATACACATTCTTCTCAAGTGCACATGGAACTTTCTCCAGAATAGACCACATACTGGGTCACAAATTGGGTCTGAACCTATACAAAAAGATTGGAATCGTCCCCTGAATATTCTCAGACCATAATGCCTTGAAATTAGAACTAAATCACAACAAGAAGTTTGGAAGGACCTCAAACACGTGGAGGTTAAGGACCATCCTGCTAAAAGATGAAAGGGTCAACCAGGAAATTAAGGAAGAATTAAAAAGATTCATGGAAACTAATGAGAATGAAGATACAACCATTCAAAATCTTTGGGATGCAGCAAAAGCAGTCCTAAGGGGGAAATACATCGCAATACAAGCATCCATTCAAAAACTGGAAAGAACTCAAATACAAAAGGTAACCTTACACATAAAGGAACTAGAGAAAAAACAGCAAATAGATCCTACACCCAGCAGAAGAAGAGAGTTAATTAAGATTCGAGCAGAACTCAACAAAAGAACTGTGGAACAGATCAACAAAACCAGGAGTTGGTTCTTTGAAAGAATTAATAAGATAGATAAACCATTAGCCAGCCTTATTAAAAAGAAGAGAGAGAAGACTCAAATTAATAAAATCATGAATGAGAAAGGAGAGATCACTACCAACACCAAGGAAATACAAACAATTTAAAAACATATTATGAACAGCTATACGCCAATAAATTAGTCAATCTAGAAGAAATGGACGCATTCCTGGAAAGCCATACACTACCAAAACTGGAACAGGAAGAAATAGAAAACCTGAACAGGCCAATAACCAGGGAGGAAATTGAAGCAGTCATCAAAAACCTCCCAAGACACAAAAGTCCAGGGCCAGATGGCTTCCCAGGGGAATTCTATCAAACGTTTAAAGAAGAAACCATACCTATTCTCCTAAAGCTGTTTGGAAAGATAGAAAGAGATGGAGTACTTCCAAATTCGTTCTATGAGGCCAGCATCACCTTAATTCCAAAACCAGACAAAGACCCCACCAAAAAGGAGAATTACGGACCAATATCCCTGATGAACATGGATGCAAAAATTCTCAACAAGATACTAGCCAATAGGATCCAACAGTACATTAAGAAAATTATTCACCGTGACCAAGTAGGATTTATCCCCGGGACACAAGGCTGGTTCAACACTAGTAAAACAATGTGATTCATCATATCAGCAAGAGAAAACCAAGAACCATATGATCCTCTCATTGGATGCAGAGAAAGCATTTGACAAAATACAGCATCCATTCCTGATCAAAACTCTTCAGAGTGTAGGGATAGAGGGAACTTTCCTTGACATCTTAAAAGCCAGCTACGAAAAGCCCACAGCAAATATTCTCAATGGGGAAGCACTGGGAGCCTTTCCCCTAAGATCAGGAACAAGACAGGGATGTCCACTCTCACCACTGCTGTTCAACATAGTACTGGAAGTCCTAGCAACAGCAATGAGAAACAAAAAGACATTAAAGGCATTCAAATTGGCAAAGAAGAAGTCAAACTCTTCCTCTTCTCCGATGACATGATACTCTACATAGAAAACCCAAAAGCCTCCACCCCAAGATTGCTTTAACTCATACAGCAATTCGGTAGCGTTGCAGGATACAAAATCAATGCCCAGAAATCAATGGCATTTCTATACACTAACAATGAGACTGAAGAAAGAGAAATTAAGGAGTCAATCCCATTTACAATTGCACCCAAAAGCATAAGATACCTAGGGATAAACCTAACCAAAGAGGTAAAAGATCTATACCCTAAAAACTATAGAACACTTCTCAAAGAAATTGAGGAAGACACAAAGAGATGGAAAAATATTCCATGCTCATGGATTGGCAGAATTAATATTGTGAAAATGTCAATGTTACCCAGGGAAATTTACACATTTAATGCAATCCCTATCAAAATACCATGGACTTTCTTCAGAGAGTTAGAACAATTTATTTTAAGATTTGTGTGGAATCCGAAATACCCCGAATAGCCAGGGGAATTTTAAAAAAGAAAACCATATCTAGGGGCATCACAATGCCAGATTTCAGATTGTACTACAAAGCTGTGGTCATCAAGACAGTGTGGTACTGGCACAAAAACAGACACGTAGATCAATGGAACAGAATAGAGAACCCAGAAGTGAACCCTGAACTTTATGGTCAACTAATATTCGATAAAGGAGGAAAGACTATCCACTGGAAGAAAGACAGTCTCTTCAATAAATGGTGCTGGGAAAATTGGACATCCACAAGCAGAAGAATGAAACTAGACCACTCTCTTTCACCATACACAAAGATAAACTCAAAATGGATGAAAGATCTAAATGTGAGACAAGATTCCATCAAAATCCTAGAGGAGAACAGAGGCAACACCCTTTTTGAACTCGGCCACAGTAACTTCTTCAAGATACATCCACGAAGGCAAAAGAAACAAAAGCAAAAATGAACTATTGGGACTTCATCAAGATAAGTAGCTTTTGCACAGCAAAGGATACAGTCAACAAAACTAAAAGACAACCTACAGAATGGGAGAAGATATTTGCAAAAGATGTATCAGATAAAGGGCTAGTTTACAAGATCTATAAAGAATTTATTAAACTCAACAGAAAAGAAACAAACAATCCAATCATGAAATGGGCAAAAGACATGAAGAAAAATCTCACAGAGGAAGACATAGACATGGCCAACACACACATGAGAAAATGCTCTGCATCCCCTGTCCAGGGAAATACAAATCAAAACCACAATGAGATACCACCTCACACCAGTGAGAATGGGGAAAATTAACAAGGCAGGAAACCATAAATGTTGGAGAGGATGCGGAGAAAAGGGAACCCTCTTACACTGTTGGTGGGAATGTGAACCGGTGCAGCCACTCTGGAAAACTGTGTGGAGGTTCCTCAAAGAGTTACAAATAGACCTGCCCTACAACCCAGCAATTGCACTGTTGGGGATTTACCCCAAAGATTCAGATGCAATGAAATGCTGGGACACCTGCACCCCGATGTTTCTAGCAGCAATGTCCACAATAGCCAAACTGTGGAAGGAGCCTCGGTGTCCATCGAAAGATGAATGGATAAAGAAGATGTGGTCTATGTATACAATGGAATATTACTCAGCCATTAGAAACGACAAATACCCACCATTTGCTTCAACGTGGATGGAACTGGAGGGTATTATGCTGAGTGAAGTAAGTCAATCGGAGAAGGACAAACATTATATGTTCTCATTCATTTGGGGAATATAAATAATAGTGAAAGGGAATAGAAGGGAAGGGAGAAGAAATGTGTGGGAAATATCAGAAAGGGAGACAGAACATAAAGACTCCTAACTCTGGGAACGAACTAAGGGTGGTGGAAGGGGAGGAGGGTGGGGGGCGGGGGTGAATGGGTGATGGGCACTGAGGGGGGGCACTTGATGGGATGAGCACTGGGTGTTATTCTGTATGTTGGTAAATTGAACACCAATAAAAAATAAATTTATTATTAAAAAAAAAAGATTTTTGCGTAGATGTTTGTAAAGCACACCCTTGAAAATCCCAAGTTTAACATCCACGATTCTCAGCATTTGGGAACAAATCTTAAAATATGTTACAATTTGTATTTTTGCACAGAACAAAAATATGTTACCTCTATATGCATTTAGCTGTTGTTAACCAGCTAATCCCATAATTTCTCTATCAGATTCTACATTTTTTACCCTGTATTTCACTTTCCTATTAATTTTGTGACATGTTACATTTTAAAGAAAACAAAGTCCGAAAAAGAAGACATTTGCACATGACATCATTAATATTTATGTGATCTCTAATAAAATATACTTAATAAAGTCATCCATTTTAAAATCTGAATATACAAGCCTAAAATAAAAAGTAACAGTTAAGTTTTTGCTAATATAGTTTATATGTCATATATGACCTTTGTGTTCTATATGTCATCCTGCCGGGTTACTCCAAAACTTGCCACTGTGAAAAACCACCGTAAGTATCTTTCAGGTTACCAGAAACTAAAGAGATAATATAAATAAGCTTGTTTAAATTTTGATTTAAAAAAAAAAAGATATAAAAGATATTTGGGGCAAAAACTGGTCTGATATCTGCTAACGTATTTTAATGTATGATATTGAGATTTATTTATTTATTATTATTTTTATTAATGATAGTCACACAGAGAGAGAGAGGCAGAGACACAGGCAGAGGGAGAAGCAGGCTCCATGCACCGGGAGCCCAACGTGGCACTCGATCTCGGGTCTCCAGGATCGCGCCCTGGGCCAAAGGCAGGCAGCAAACCGCTGCGCCACCCAGGGATCCCTGAGATTTCTTTGTTTTATTATGATGTGGTAATTGTAGTGAATTCTTTCAAAAATATCTTTATTTTTTGGTGGGGCATGTTGCCATGCTTTGAGTTCATGTTTGCTACTTTCAAATAGCTCAGGAATACACACACTCACACACTTTCATGTATATTTATATAGACACATACATGAACACATATCTGTATGTTCACAAATATATAAAAATAATTAAGCAAATACAACAAAGCATCAGCAAGTGAATTTATGTTTTGGATGTGTTGATGTTCATATTAGCACTCTTTCAACTTTTCTGTATATTTAAAATTTTTCATAACAACAAAATCCAGTGTTCTCCTACTTCTATTAATCTATCACCACAGCCCATTATGTTTTCATATATGTCTTACCACTTTTCCTTTTGATTCTTTTTAATGATTGCTTCAAAATATGTCCAAATGACCCCAGGAAACCTAGCTTACTATGACTCATCCTGTTTGGCAAGTACCTACAAATTCATGAAGAATATTAAGGTTTCAGGCATAATCTCCCACAACTTTCACTTTCAAAACCCTGCCTATATTTTGAGTCTCTCCTGTAACATCCATTCCCTCTAATATTATGATAAATAAATAAATAAATAAATAAATAAATAAATAAATAAATAAATATTGTCCCATTTATTTCCCTCTACTCTCTGCCTGGAATACTTGTCCCTGTCTTTCACTTTATTAAATACTATACTAAAATATGGAAATTTTGTTTATCTCCTTCAGAGTAGCTTCCCAGAGTTCAAAGTCTCAGATGTAAGCAGATAACGCATAATGAACAATTTTCATTTTTTAAACTTGTTGCGGTTTATTTCATGACCCATGATATACTAAATCATGATAAATGTTCCATAGGTATATTTTTGTTTTTCAGTTCACACTTCTAAGATCTTTTTACGTCAGGATCTTCAGTCTGACATCCCAGTCTAGCAGGGTTTGTTTCAGCAGCATTTCATTATATGGATATACTTTAATTTATTTTTTAATTAGTGGACATTATAAGTATTTCCCAATTTTTTTAAGATTTTATTTATTTATTCATTAGAGACACAGAGGAAGAGGCAGAGACATAGGCAGAGGCAGAGACATAGGCAGAGGCTTACTGAAGGGAGTGTGAATTGAGACTTGATCCCAGGACCCCGGGATTACACCCCAAGCCACAGGCAGATGCTCAACCACTGAGCAACCCAGGTGCCTCTAGTATTTCTCAATGTTGTCAACTGAATAAAGCTACTATGAACATTCATATACAAGTCTTTATATGGACATGTTTTTATATTTTTGGGGTAAACTATTTTTAACTTTACTGGAAACTCCCAAAGTGGTTTGCAGAGTGGTTGTTGCACTGTTTTATACTCCCACTTGAAAAGTCTGAAATTTGTTTCAGAGTCTCTTCAACACTTAGTACTTCCCGTCTTTTAATGTTAACCAGTTTGGGGCACCTGGGTGTCTCAATGGTTGCGCTGCTGCCTTTGTCTCAGGTGGTGATCCTGGGGTTCTGGGATTGATTTCTGCATTAGGCTCCCCCCATAGGGAGCATGCTTATCCCTCTGCCACTCTCTCCATGTCTCTCATGAATAAATAAGTAAAATCTTAAAAAAAATAAATAAAGTTAGCCAGTGTTTTGAAAAAGATTTAAAAATAGATTTAGCCAGTTTTGTGGGTATCTTGTGGTATTTAATTTTGATTTCATTTGCATTACCCTGATGACTGACGTGTTAGCGTATTTTTTATTGGCTTTTCACCATTTGATACATCTTCTATAATTGCTTTATCAATTAATATTTTAAGTAATTTATCCAATATGTGAACTTTTTGGTACCATAAAGGCTCTTTGGGCTTTAGCCTTTCATATAACTAGAAACGGAATTTTACCTTAGATATATATCCCTCCATTGTTCTGCAAAGCAATTTCATTATCCATGGCAATCATGTTAAGAGAACATTTTTCCTGGATTTCTCAGTATTCTTACGTGGTTAGATATTCTGAATTTTAAAAATTGCTAAGCTATAATAAAGATACAGAATATCTCAATCTTTATATCTGCAAGTTTGTAAGAGCTTAGAAGGTTTGTTTACATCAAAGAAGTAAAGATAAAGTTTCTTTTTCTGCATCTCCAGAGAGTAGGATGGACTAATCTGTCCACAGCCAATATATGATCTATCTCAAAATTTTAGATTTCCTCCCCTGTAGTCCAAACTGAATGCACATGCACATTAAATTCTGGCTTTCAGGTGCCTTGTGGGCAATTGGTCAACAAATGCAAGGTACTATTTCAGCTGGTTCTGTTTTTATTTTTCTGTGAGTAATATGGTTTGTTCTCTGATTGAGAGGTATGGTTTCTCAATATATGTAATAACACTGACAGGTTAACTTCTTAGTTGTAAGTTGGGTCAAATTTCAGACCCTTCACAGTTTCAGACACAAATTTAGTCAACAAGGATGGACTATCAGAAACATATTTGAAAAGAAAATCAAAGAGCATCCAAATGATTAAATAAGTGTTGCATAGGATAAACTAAACAGATATGGCACTAGACAGAATGACATTAATCAGAATGGGAGTCAGAGAGGCATTTACTTGGGACCATGTAAGATCAAATAGTGAATATTCTGAGAGAAACTTATTCTTGAGTTTTCTGTTATTCCTGAATATTCCACCCATTCTGGACAAAGGAGATTGACAAACTATAATAAAGACGGAGAGCACGTCCCAACCCCCCTCCGGAAATATTTGCTCACAACCCACGGCTGTAAAAAATTGAAAATCTTGTGCTACCCTACCCAAAGATGACTTCACATTATAGAAATTAAGATAAGGATTTTCTTTATATATTTTCAGAGAGGGACAGATATGCCTGCTTCTCCTATGTAATCTCTGAATCTCATAATTTGGGGGTTCCTTTTCTGTGTACAAACCCACTACCTGTGCAGGTGTCTGGTCTTCAGTGTTGCTCTGTGGGAAATTGGAGTGTAAAGAACTAATATAAAGTTCTATTCTGTTTGCAGTTTTTGTTCCATGTAATAAATGTCTGCTTTTTGACAGAAACACTGGTCTCTATATGGCAGAAGAGATCATTTATTATTCACAGCCAAAAATTGTGTGTATATGTGTGTTTTATGTGTGCATGTATAAATATATGTATATACACATATATTTATGGAATGCTACTAGAATGCAGGCCTACCTCAAAGTGTGAATATCACAACACAGCATTATCTTTGGGTTCCTTGAAATTATATTCCCAGATTAATGTGTTTATATTTCTTGCAAATGTTGATTTTAGAATTTTTCACAAGAATGGTATCATTAAATCATTTACCTATCATTTTTTTAAGTCAGAGTTCCCCACTTTAAATTCAAATAAATTCAAATAAACTTGGCTACATTGATTATTTATTATAGACTGGTAAAGCATGCAGTACAAATTGGAAAAAAAATATTAAGCTACAAAGAAAATTATAGTAATAAATATTCCAGATTGAGCCTAATTCTTTGATTGCATCTTATTTAAAATAAGTGAAATGTTTTCATGCTAAAACATGTTTTTAGATTCTTCTTGATATGTCATTAGCTGTACAGAAACCATAAGGTTCTTGTTATAATTATGGGCACCTTTATTTATTTTCTTGAACTAATCCTAGTTATAATTAAGGTTTTAATATGTTATTTGACATACAAATGCTTTTTGCATTGTTCTAAATTATATTACCTCTGTCACTGCTCAGAGTCAGGCTGATTATTACAGGGACTTATTTTTTGTATCTTTTAAATTGAAGTCATTAAAAATAAAGATAATAATGATAAAGGCTATTGAGCTTCCAGAATCCATTTTGCTTAGTGTACAGAACTTTGTTGTGTGGCATTATTATTTAAGATTCCTAAGTAAAATATTTTATGCAATAAAATAATGCAATGGCAAAGCTATTTAAGTTCAAAGATCTTCAAGAATTCTCATTATGTTTATCTACAAACTCAATTATAGTCATAAAAAATCTCAATTGCCATATCAAATTTTTCAAAAATAATTTAATTTAAAAACTATTGCAGAAAACATTTACATTTTTTTAAAGCTAAGCACACAATTATCACATGACACAACCATTGCACTCTTGGGTACTTATCTCAGAAGAAGAAAATAAAATAAAAACTTATGTTAACACAAATACCTGCACATGGACATCTATAGCAGTTTTATTCATTAAAGCCAAGAACTGGAATCTGTTATCTTTTAACAAGTGAATGGCTATAGAGTCAGGGGTATATCTATGTATATTGATACATACCAACATGGATGACTCTCCAGAGAAAAATGCTGAGTGAAAAAAGTCAATTCCAAAAAGTTATATATTATATAATTTCATTCACATAAAATGTTTAAAATAAATAATGGCCTAGGAGATTGATTTGAAAGTTTTAAAAAGGGGAATCTGTTTTAAGAATTTTCCAAAGCTGTTAATGCTTGTGTAAATCCAAAGTAGTATGGGAATAACAGTGATATAGTAAGTAGTTCTGACAGTAGTAGCAGCAGAAGAGGCCTCAAAATTAAGAGCACAATAGTGATAATTATATTCAAGAGACTTATGTCTTAGATTAATTAATAATCACCCATTTTTCATAAAGCTAATTTTCATTTAATAAAAGAAATAAAAATTTTTATCATTCCAATAGATCAGTATTAGAAAATAGTCTCAATTATTATTTTTAAATTGAATTCTCCTTCTCCATTTCTATTTCTGTCCTGATAATTAGTACTATATAAAAGACAATTTCCCTGAATATTTCCAAAGGACAGATGGGAAACATGTTGGCTCTTCTTGCTTACACAATTTCCTATTGAGTGTAAAATTAGTGGTAATATCCCAAATTACTGTGCCTGATTGTTACTGGAACCTCAATCACAAACGTTTCATGATGATAGGAAATTATCAGTTTTAGGGAGTCCCAGAATAACTACATCTCTTCTAATTTACTTTCAACAATGTCAGCTTCTGGGTCTCAAAAATGTAATCTTGATTTTAATTAAATTATTTCTGGCTAGATAATATGTTTGAAGATTAAACAGACATGTTTTATTACTTCTAAATCTTCATACAAACACAATGAATTAAAAATTAAGAACTCTTCAAAAAAAGGATTAGAACAATAAATTTATTGCTGAGTTTTGACTATCAGATTGGATTTGGAGATGGTCCAGATTGATACAGTAGTCTTTGGAATGAGAATTTTTAAGGGAGATTTGTGAATTAAAGAAGGAAAACAAATTATTTGCCATTTCTCCCATTAAATTGTGGGATATATTGTCACTCTCCCTAATTCTGGGCTTGACCTTTGACTTTCTCTGAGTAACAGAATTTGGCAAAAATGATATTGCTTACGGTCTGAAACTAGGCCTTAAGAAATCAGCAGATTCCACTTTGGCAAGCTTGGGACATTCTCCCTCTCCTCCCAAGCTAAGAGAAACTCAAAGTACTTGGAGAAGCCATGAGAAAAACAAGAATTTCTGGTCAATCTCTTACTCATTTCCAAGCCAATGGCTAGTTAGCTTGCCTGCCAGATGTATGCCGTAGTCATTTTGAACATTCCAGCACAGTTGAGCCTTCAGACAACTGTAGCCTCATTAAACATCACATGAAGCAGAAGAATTGCCCAACTGTGCCCAATTAACCTACAGAATCATTTATAAATAATAAATTGTTCTTGTCTTAGCCTCCCAAATTTTAGGGTGGACTGTCATGCAGCAATAAGTAACTGAAACTGGAGAAAATAGATTTTCTGAATTCCAATAGCTTCTTTCACATAATTAGATAAACACTTGGTTAATTTGGACCATAGAATTTCATAGTATGTAAAGAATAAGGGAAAACCCAGAATAAAAAATAAACAGTTTAAGAAGCCAATGTACCACTCCTTCTGGTGAGAAGATTAGAGCAAAGGAAAGATAGATGTAGAATCACAGGAGGAAGAAAATTAATGGTAACTCCAGATAGACCTAGCTGCTATAAGTCCTTTCCCCCTAACACCATGTGTAAGGTCAACAGAATGACTAAGGGAGAGAGATTTCTACACAACATGGAAATAGTGCTATTGTTGTACAAGAAACAAACATGTTTCTGCATGCCCCTAGGGAGATATCAGAGAAGCTAAAAGGGCTGACAAACAAGCATGTTTGTCAGATAATGGAGGTCACAGATGATTGAATGCCATCACCAAGAATTCCAGCGTGGAGAGAAGCAGGTAGAAGGGCCTATACAGAGTTGGATGGAACCACTGATCACCACAAGCAAACTCAATTAGGACATAAAATAAAGTAAAAAAAAACAAAAAAACAAAAAAACAAAACAAGCATGATACAGTACCACATTATAATCAAAAAGGACCTGGAGAAAAAAAATGTGAACAGGAAGCATTACCTCTTCTCAACATTGCTACTGTGAAGAATTAAGCCATCTTTTTTACATAGATTATATCAAGGGGCAAGTTCCTAAAAGAATGTTCATTTGATTCTCTAATAAACTGACTTACCATAAAGATTTTATTGATTTGACAGAGGTGGCAATGCCTTATGTTAAGCCTTGACCATACCTGCTGTATATTAGGTAATGCATAAAGCCCAGAGTAATATAACTGTGGCACATCATTAGATTTACATAACCAGGGGTAGATTCTTCAGGGCTTATTTGTCCTATCCCAGTTTATTGGCAGAAAAGCAGAGAGCTTCTGGTAATTAGCCTTTGTCACCTTGGGACTGTCAACTCACCATGGATTTTATTGATTACTAAAATAGAAAAAGACCTAGGAAGACAATCACAAAGTTTGTATACTCTAATGCACAGTTTTGTCGTACATCTTTGGACTACTTGTCAGCTAGTTTGTAATAAATCATAGCAAAAACAATATAATCCAAGTCTAGGTTATCATGATATCTGATTTTTAAAGACAGATAAACTCTTTAAGTTTTGACTGAAATTGTACTTTTATTTGTTAGGATTAAATTATTCTTACAATTGAATAAAATTGGGAATACTTCAAGAAGTAAAAGAAAATGAATGCTACATTTTTTGGCACATCTGACGTCTTCTGTACACTAGTATAAAACATACAAGGATAAAAGTCACAAAGGTAAAATTCATGAATTTACATTCTTGAGTTGTGATTATGGGTTTTTTCCTCCTTTATAAATACAAGTCAAAAATGCCTGTGCTGTCTCTCCATTGGTAATGGTGGCATTTGAGTGAAATAATTGATGAAAGCGACTTTTAGATGATCTTAAGTGGGTGACAGAGAGCAAAAAATTCAGGAAGTAGAATGTTGAAGAACCCAGGAGACCTGAAAAGGGATAATGTAGAGACTGCAGAAAGAGTTCTCAGCAATGAGACTTGTTAGATAAAATGGAGAGTAAGAAGGAATTAGTAGTTGAATCATGGAGGAGACAAAGCAGAACCATGAGTAAACTAACTTTGCAATTATGGCAGATTATTGATGAAGTATCATAAAAAGAAATCTAGTTACCTAGGATACCTGAAGTTTTTGCTGGAGAGTTTCCTTCCCTGTATTCTCCCTTTAAGTGGCTTCAAAATAAATGTCCCTCAAATAAGAGAACCTAAATGTGTCTCTTAAATGCAGCTGAATCAAATTGCAAAAATTTAGTATCTTGAGGATATAAAAAATATGTTCTGAGCAATTTGACATGTTGCCTTGTTTTTGATTCAAAAACTATTTCAAATTCATATTAAAACTTTTAATTCTATACTTTGAATTACCTGGTTTAATTTTTAAATGAATTCTCAAAACCATAAAATTATTTATTAACAGGATTTCTGATTTGAATATGACCTTTTACTCATCATCTTTTATCTTTAAAAAAGCAACACAGTGAACAACAAAGAAAAATTTCAATTTTAGTAATCCTAGAAGACAGATAAAATCAATGACTCCAGATTTTGGTAAAGGTTATTCAAAAGACTTAAGGTTAGGTAGACTCCAAGAAGGAAGAAGTAGAAAAATGTGAAGGAGTGTCAAAGTGTCCCAAAGTAAGGAATTTAGAAGGAACCAGTAATAATTCTTTATGAAGGTAAAAGCTTGTCATGACATGATTGGAGAAAAAAAATCTCATTTTTGGAAATAAGTCAGAAAGTGACATGAACATGAACTTTCAAACCTTCCCTAGGACCTTCTTTGGTTAGAACAGAAGTTGCATGTTTATAGAAGAATGACTCAGATAAGACAATTCAGAGAAAGCAATCTGGCTAAGTCTACGGTTTGGAAAAAGTATGTCTTTGGGTTATTAATACTGAAAGGCTACTCTAGTTCCTCTTCCTGATTCCTAAACTGCCTTCAAATAAATGTTCTGTAAAAGTATGTTTTATTCACTAATTAGTAAAAAATAAAATAAATGAGCATGCATAGATACACATTATATATTGTATATATAATATATATTGTATATATATACATATTGTATACATATATACATATACATATATATATTGCATATATATATGTATATATATATTATATATATAATTTTGTATTATAGGAAAATACAAAAAAAAGAGATCATGTATTTTATAATTTTTGTATTATAGGAAAATACAAAAAAAAGATCATGAACATACAATAAAAAATGTTGAAATATTGCCATAAAGTTTTTGAAATTTTGTTAAAAATAGGTTACTATCTATTCAAAAACAGTTAATAATGTAATTTTCTCTGTGAAGGAAAATTATGGAGCAGAACTATATGAATATAGAGAAAAATTAGCGAGACAAAACGTATTATAAGGGAGAAAACAGATTTAAGTAGAAGAGGAAAAATCCCCTGAGATGCTACCTTAAGAAGGACAAAGAACAATACAGCTATGGGAAGATCTTGAGAGACATGAAGATATAAAAGAAAAGAGTGATCAAAAGTGTGTGGATAAAATGAAATTGTTAAATAGGATTAGAGAGAAGTTTCATTTCAGTCAACAGAGGACTAGTTGGTAGAGTACTGTTCTAGTTGGAGACACATGAAATACCAGACAACAAGAAGCAGATGAAGCTGAAGAGGGAAGAGGAAAAAAGAAGAAGAAGAAGAAGGAAGAAGAAGGAGAAGGAGAAGGAGAAGGAGAAGAAGAGAAGAAGAAGAAGAAGAAGAAGAAGAAGAAGAAGAAGAAGAAGAAGAAGAAGAAGAAGAAGAAGAAGAAGAAGAAGAAGAAGAAGAAGAAGAAGAAAGAAGAAGAAGAAAGCAGAGGAGGAGGAAAAGCAGGAGCAGAAAAAAGAAGCAGCAGCCAAGGAGCAACAAAACACAGAGATAGCATTTGACAAAGCATTATAATTTTCTCTACAGACTTTCATACCAATGTCTCAAAGAAAAGCAAGTAAATATAAAAGAGTAATTACTTGACCCAAACACTGGAAAATAATATAAAGCTAAAAAAATAAATAAATAAACAAAACAAAACAAAACAAACAAACAAAAAAAAACATGGAAGATGCAGATGTTGGGCTGACCAGACATGCACATTAAATAACCATGATTCAAGGATTTGGAAAGAGAGAGAGAGAATATAAGCAGAAAATGGGAGATTATTTAAAGAATAAAATGGATCTTTTCAAACAAATTAAGAATTATGTAAATTAGATTAACAAAAGTTAAAAAATGATTATAAGGAAATTCATGATGTCTGATATAGATCAGAAAAAAAAAAATCCATGGGGATCCCTGGGTGGCTCAGTGGTTTAGCGCCTGCCTTTGGCCAAGGGCATGATCCCTGGAGTCCCACATTGGGTTCCCTGCATGGAGCCTGTTTCTCCTTCCGCCTTGTCTCTACCTCTCTCTCTATGTCTTTCATGAATAAATAAATAAAATATTAAAAAAAGGAAAAAAATCCAAAATGTACTTTAAGTACAAAGTGATACTAAAATAAAAATAAAGATTAGAAAAGATCTATGAAGTACAGTTAAAAAGAGAGAGAACAGGAGAGAGAAGAGAATAGGAAAGAAACAAATAACATATTTGTTTGAAAATTCCCAATATTGTTAACAATCATCCATTAGCAGGGGCACATGGGTGGTTCATGTGATTAAGCATCTGCTTTCAGCTAAGGTCATGATCCCAGGGTCCTGAGATGGAGCCCCACGTTGGGCTCCTTGCTTGGCAGGGAGCCTGCTTCTTCCTCTCCCCCTGCTTGTGATTTCTCTCTCTCTCAAGTAAATAAATAAAATCTTAAAAAAAAAATCATCCATCTCCAGATCCAATAGTCTACGACTTCCCCCTGTCCCTGGTGAGGATAAATATAAAGAAAATAGCTTGTAGACACATAAGAGGAAATGAGTAACATACAAAGACAATGAAAACTCTTATAAATATCAGAAAATATAAGAGGAAAAAAGTTCAAAAAGAATAGAAAAAAAGACAGTTGCCTTTTTTACAGAAAACAGTGTGTATTAGTTTTGTTCTGCAACTTTGTATATGTAACCCTTTCACAATTTCAGTGGCTTATTGCAACAATTCTGTAGTTTTCTATTTCTTTTTAAAAATTTTTATATATATTTTTAAAGACTTTATTCATGACAGAGTCAGAAAGAGGTGGAGGAAGAAGCAGACTCCCCGAGGAGCAGCATCTCAATGTGGGATTCACTCCTGGAGCCAAAGGCCAACACTTAATCGACTGAGCCACCTAGGTGCCCTGTATTTTTCTATTTCACAGACCTTGTAGGGAGGCTGTGGTTCAACTGATCTAAGCAGGGCTTATCAACTGGGCAAATCTGGGCTGCAGCTTCCAGTCAGGTAAGATTTATTCCTACCTTCATTTTAGAGCCCTGTCAGGCACAGCACGTTCTTCCAGAAATGGATCATAGAGCCACAAGAGACCATGCCAAATCACACAAGCACATCCCAAGGCTTACTTTTAGTCTCTTAGATGAACATTCAATTGGCCAGAGCATACCCAGCATAAGTAGGTGGGAAAGTATACTCTGTCTGTTTGGGGAATTATAAAATCGCCTGCCAAAGGTTTTTCTCTATAGAGGGCAAATAATGTATTGAGAATAATTTTCCAAGCTACCTCAAAATGGAAGCTATTAAGCAATATTATATCTTGAAAATGCTAAAAGAAAACAGCTTCCAGTTTACATTTATATATCCAGAGAAGACTCCAAGAATATTGTACATAAACTTTTCTTGAAGAAATTTCTCCAGACATAGATCAAGCAACTAATAATGACTAAGGTAGCATAACAAAAAGTACTGGTTTTGATTACTGTATATATTTAATTGAATAAATTAAAGTATAACTAATGTGATAATTAAAGTAACTGAGAAGACGTATAAATATTTAAGCCCTAAAAATAAAAAAAAAAAATTGGAGTGAAGGAGGAAACAACTTGGGAGTTACGAGTTTTAAAAGTGTCTACTTTATAATAACTTCATGCCAAAAAAATATAAGTGTAGACAAATGAAAGTGCTCTCCTACTGGAACATCTCAGCTTCTGCAGTGAAGAAAATACCTATCACCTGTTGTGATAGTTCAATCCTTTAGCTTTTCTGTTTGAAAATCATCTAAATGATGCTTTTGCTATCCTTGACCACTGAAGAGTTAGTATCTGTATATTTGACTAAACATTTTCCTAAGCTATCTATGATGGCTCGTAGGTTTTATATCATAATGAAAAAACCATCATCTGGATCACCTAACAGCCATTATATCCACATGTAGCTTATAGATGGAATACTGAGAACCTCTTTCACATTAACTTTTCATCCAGATAAAAGGCATGGTGTACCCACAGTTTAAGATCAGGTATGAGTGTTTGGGCAAGCTCAACAATGGTAAAGCCTCACTATGGTGAAATCTATTGTGATGTGGATTTCTTTGGAAATTAGACTCAAGGGGTTTTCACTGCCTTTGTTATTTTAGAACTCTACTAGTAACACTGAGGCTCCAGTGTGAGGAACTCAGGGGGCCAATAAGCTAATTATGCACCCCATGATATTCTGCACTAAATGTGGGAGAATCTTACCCATATTGGGATTTCACAGACAGTGAGAATTGTAAAATACCAGCCATCTGAGAAGCTAGAGTCCTTGATGGCATAGAGTTTTCATAAGCCTTATCACAAAATTCACGATGGAAAATTACATTAGATGGTAGCAGAAATAGGCACTTTATGTGTTGCTTACAATTAACATCGAATTAAATAGATTTAGGGTAATAAATAAAATCAATACATGCCTTTCATAATAAATAAATAAATAAATAAATAAATAAGTAGTGGGCGAATAAGGCAATATACCATATAGAATAACAAAAGGAAAAGAGAAGAATGATAAAAAAATATACAAAAAAAAGAAGAAAAAATACTATTTGCAAAACATAGGTGATGGAGGATAATGTAAGTATCCTTAATGAGAATTATAAATTATCTCTAAATAAACTTAATACAAAAGGTATCATACAATTGATTATAATAAAGATAACCATAAGAACCAAACTTTATTAAATATCAGGGGAAAAATGTACTGCAAAATGAAACAGAGAACAATACAGAGAGAAAGATTTATTTTTATTTTTTATTTTTTTAAAGGTTTATTTATTTATTTATTTATTTATTTATTTATGATAGTCACAGAGAGAGAGAGAGAGAGAGAGAGAGGGGCAGAGACACAGGCAGAGGGAGAAGCAGGCTCCATGCACCGGGAGCCCAACGTGGGATTCGATCCCGAGTCTCCAGGATTGTGCCCTGGGCCAAAGGCAGGCACTAAACCACTGCGCCACCCAGGGATCCCCAGAGAGAAAGATTTAAAAAAACTATAATATAGGAGAAAGAAAACATGGTATACTCCAGTACAATCATATGTCATGTTGATAAATATAAATAGGTTAATCTTACTTATCTTTAAAAAAGAGCAGTTTAATTCATGCAACAGAGCCAGCTTGCACTTCTCCAAACAATTTTTTCTTTTCTATAGTCCTCACATATATGACTGACACCCCACAGAGTAACCTAGGAAGCCACCATTCTTCAGTTCATAAATGAATATAGGTAATATATCCTCTTTATAAATGGTGCTACAGCAGTATGAAAATTGTTCAATTATTCCTATTTATGAATAGTTTTATTCACTATACCATGTAAACTATACTTGGTGTCCAAAATAAAAAAGACAGTCTCACCTAGCACAGTTTCATGAAAATAATTTACTTAGGTTTTGAAATATATTTTGATTGCTTCAGTAAGCAGATAAAAATGTATAGACCTTTCATAACAATAAAGTCACAAAATAGGTATTTTAATTTCCTGAAAACAAGAAAAAATGTATTTATTACAAAATATAGGAGCTTTTTAGTGGATCACTTACTGGAGTGTATACTGAGAGCAGGTTTTCCAAGTCTAGAGATTAATATATTTAATAGTCTGTGGACATGTGCATAGATTGAAATAATGCTGTTATATTACATTTCTAAGAAATCTAGAGAGTAAAATACATTCAGTGCTACCAATGCCTTGATTGTATTCACACTTATTAGATCCCAAAGAGATAGATACAAACAGAGATATGTTTGTATTTTAACAGATTAAAAGTCTACTTGGATCACATCATTAAATTGTAAACAATATTATCAAATCCAGTAACATCAATCATTCCCTAGTTTTTGGGAACAATGTAAAGAGCATGCTGACAAAGTTGTTTTAAAATAGTAAGTATAATAAAGTTCATTTGAAGAAAAAATGATGGGAGGTAATTGATATACTTCTCATAAATGCAGTCAATGGCAATATACATAGGCAGTATCAGAGAAATTACCATAAGGAATTGAAATTTCTTGTCTCTGGAAAGGGACGTCAGATGAGGAAAAGTAAAGCTGAGAGTTGGGCTCGTCATTTTCTTTCTTTCTTTCTTTCTTTCTTTCTTTCTTTCTTTCTTTCTTTCTTCTTTCTTCTTTCTTTCCCCTTCCTTCCTTCCTTCCTTCCTTCCTTCCTTCCTTCCTTCCTTCCTTCCTTCCTTCCTTCCTTCCTTCTTTCTTTCTTTCTTTCTTTCTTTCTTTCTTTCTTTCTTTCTTTCTTTCTTCTTTCTCTTTCTTTCTTCTTTCTTTTCTTTTTTTTCTTCTTTCTTTTCTTTTACAAGTCTTTTGGAACTAAGAGACATTTCAGATATGTGTCGTGTTAAAATTAAAAACTAATTTATAAAAAACTCAAAAGTTTACAATATTTTATCCTTAATAGTGTAGTCTCTGGCACACACTTGAATTAGAACTCTGGCTCCTCACCTCTTAGCTATGTGTACATGGGCACATAATTTATCTTCTCTGAGGTTCAATTCTCTTAATTATATGATCACAATAATAGTAGTGCCTATCTCAAAGGACCTCATGCATGAGTTAATATATGAAAGTGATTTAGGCTTTGCTCTGTACATAATTAAGTTTTCAATAATTGTTAAAAATTTAAATGTTGATGTTGATGGTTATATATAATGTCTTTCTCTTATAATTATGATTTCTAAGAAAAAATAAACACCTTGAAGACCCATTCAGATGACACATCTCTCTATAAGAACTTTCTTCATCTTTATGTAAAAGTGATCGTTCCAAAGAGAGTATATCAGTATTTGTATGCTAATAGGCACATTTAGACCGGTATTGTTAAGAGATATGCAAGCCTAAGAGATTTAAAGGATCAACAGACCTTGTCCTTGGTGTAGAAATAATCAAGAGTGAGATACATTTGCAGTTAAAAAAAATTTTTTTTTGAAATCTTTCATTTTACTCACTACTTTGGACCAACAAACCACAGAATGTAAAGTTTGATAATATTGTTTAGAAGATAGACTGAGAAATCATGAGGGAAAGATGACACCAGTTTTTTAAAAAGTGTTTTAAAATGAGCTGGAGTTGTTTCAGTATGACTCTTATGTTTCATGAAAGTTGATATATCGTTTTCTTGAAGTTAATGTAAAGAGAGCTAAATCAATGTTTATAAAAATTCCAGAATAAATTAATACACAGCCAATTAAATTACTATGTTGTAAATACTGTATTTATATAGTAATCAGAATTAACGTCATACATATTACATGGGTGCATTATTTGATTAGTCACATTTAGATAGTTTTTGCACAATCTTTGAAAGCAGTAAGAATCTTTTTTTATGTAGAAAGAAAAATTTAACTAAAGGAAGCAATATGAAAGTGAGCTAAAAGCAAAAGATGGGACATGACTTGAGAAAAGAAAAAGATTCACCTTAATCACTATAGTGCCAAAGGCTAATTATAACTCCATGATATAATTAGCATAGCATAAGTAGAATAAAATATGTATTATAATTATTCTCTTAGAAATGACACAGTACATTGTCCAATTTCTGTATTATAGGACATACAGTTTAAGCTGGTTTAAACTCATTTGAAATCATTTTATAACAAACTTGCTGTTCTAGGCAACCTTTTTTTTCCTCACTGAAATTGAGAAAGTAGTAAGTTCTTACTTTAAATTTCAAAATGTCTCTATATCTAGATTATCTGTACTATATATCTTTAGTAAGACTTTATAAGAACTACCGTGATACAACTCTAATATCTAATAATGTTTTGTTTAACAATGTTTTATTGCTGTTATTTCCTGTGGTAGTAATGGGCCAACTAATTAAATTACTTCCAGAACTATCAGAAAATCAGAACTATTGATTAACATATGTGATGAATGAAAGTTTTTTTTTTTAATAATTATATTTGCTTGGTAACTCTAAATTGATTAAAAATCTGACAGAAATGTAGCTAGAAATGGGTAACTTTGGAAATGCTTTATTACTTAAGGAGATTGAACTCTTCTATAATTAGCAAAGGACAAATGTGGATGGGAATATCTAAACTTCTCATCTTCATAAGTAGACAGATTAGCCCTAATAAAATATTTGTGGAAAATGGGATTAAGTCTCTCTAACAACAAGTTAGAGAAAGAATGTAATTACAATTCATTGAGTATAATACAAAGACCAGAAGAGGCATTACAAAGACAATAATTAAATAATTATATAGAAATGTGATTTTAGAGATATCTAGGAAAAAGGAGGCTATGAATTCTATTTTTAATAGAATCAAATCTATATATCTTCTTTCCTTCAACAATTGAAAATATGAAATAGTTCACTCTTATAATCTTTACCTTCCAGAAACTGCCTAAGAAACTTTATCTATGTTTAGTGCTTTGAAATTAAATATGTACGTATTAGCTATTGAATTTTATATTGTAAAATTTTAAACATTATCACTTATATTAACTCGGAATACATAAACATTAAATTATAACATATATCAAAAGATATATTAAAACATATATCAAATATACAGTTGACCTTTGAACAATGTGGGGGTTATGGGTGCTGACCCCCCCCCCATGCAGTTGAAAATACAAGTATTAACTTTTGACTGCCTCCAACCTTAACTACTAGTAGGCTACTGTTGACTGCAAGTCTTACTGATAACATGAACAGTCCATTAACACATATTTTGTATGTTATGTGAATTATATACTATGTTCTTGCAACAAAGTAAGTTAGAGAAAAGAAAATGTTAGTGAGAAAATCATAAGGGAAAAAATATTTACCGTATGGAGCTGTAAAAAATCCAAGTATGAGTGGACCTGTGTGTTTAAAAAAGTGTTGTTCAAGGATCAAATGTATATAATAAGTATATTTTTCTCTGAAAACAACTGAATCGAGGTTAAATTCACTTTTTAATGCTTGCATAGATTTAGTGTGAAGATGGTGCCTAAAAGCTGCCTTGAAGAGAAAAATCACAGGAATAATGAGTATATTATTCTGCAGATTGTCTAGGCTAACTAGAATGGAGCTAACTTCCGTGGCTGTTGGACTATGTTTGATTATGTTAGAATACATGGATATGACAATATGACTCAATAGGATATTTGCCAGGCCATATTTCTGCAAGTTCTAACATTGAAAGAAGGGGTCTGATCACTGACAATGTGTTGCTGCTATGAAAATTGAAATGATCTGGACTAGCATTTTTAATTGCTACATTTTTTAATTGACTAAGTTTCAAAAGGCTAGAACTCCTTAACAATTACAATCACTAATACTTTGTTATAGAGTGGGTGTTATGAATTAATTCATAATTGCCAGCATTGATAATCTTCACCAAATAATCAATGCAAGCACAAAACTTAACTTTAATAAATATGTCATTAAAAGACTGATTGACATTTTCCAATGAGCATTATGTTTTGTTTTTAATAAAGGAAAGATAAATAGAGGTTTCAAGAAGAAATACCTGAATAACAAAACAATCCAATTTAATAGTCAGCATATCTGATTAAATTATCAGGATGCCCAAGGGATTATCCAGCAGTTTTGCTGTCCTGAAAATCTTTTTAAGCATTGGAATTTCAATGGACTTGTTAATTATGACATGGTCCTTCAGGTAGAGATCTTATTCCTACTCTATTTATACATTTGTTTCAAACAAGGTCAGTGAGTATACCATGACTTTCATTTTTGTTTAAGTAGAGTTCCATGAGTAGAAAGAACAATGTGTCACAAAATGTTTCTTTTTTTTTTTAAGATTTTTTATTTATTTATTCATAGACACAGAGAGAGAGAGAGAGAGAGAGAGAGAGAGAGAGAGAGAGAGGCAAAGACACAGGCGAGGGAGAAGCAGGCACCATGCAGAGAGCCTGACATGGGACTCGATCCAGGGTCTCCAGGATCATGCCCTAGGTTGTAGGCAGAACTAAACCGCTGTGCCACCGGGGCTGCCCACGAAATGTTTCTTGAATATTAATTACTCTTCCGACTGAAAATAATAAAAATAAAAATTCAAAATAAATTAGGCAAATTTTAAAAATGGGCTAACATTACTATGAAAACCAAAAGTAGAAACAGTTTCCATCTCTTGCCTCTGAAATTTTCTTTGCCATTCCTACATTTTCTCTTATTGCAAACCAGCTTTCTCCACATGGCAATTCAGATGCTTTTGGATAGTCACTGATTCCCACATGCACCATTTTGTCACTCCAGGGATAAGACACTTACCCACTAACTGCATATACAATAATCCAGGGAGAGGTGTACCTTTGCATCAATTACTCTGACCAGGATATTAATTTAATATATTCAATTGTATATGAATTATATAAATCAATCTGGAACAAAGAATAAGGATACTACAATTGTCAAACCCATCCCAAATTAGCATAATTGGAGATATGCTGGACAAAGAAAACAACCAACTATTATGTGAGATTAATAAGAGGAGATCAATCAGCTATGACTTTCTTTTTTTTTTTTTCTTTTATTTATGATAGTCACACAGAGAGAGAGAGAGAGGCAGAGACACAGGCAGAGGGAGAAGCAGGCTCCATGCACCGGGAGCCGACGTGGGATTCGATCCCGGGTCTCCAGGATCGAACCCTGGGCCAAAGGCAGGTGCCAAACTTCTGCGCCACCCAGGGATCCCCAGCTATGACTTTCTACTACCCTTAATAATGGAGAAACATAGGCTTTTTTAGATTTAAAAATTGAAGCAATGCTTTTAGGAAAAGGAGCTATTTTTTATCCAATCATACATTTATTTCAATCTAAAACAATGTATAGGATTTCTTTTTTCAACGTAATAATACTAGAGCTATATAATAAGATTTTTACATAATTTATTATGCTGACATATGTGACTTAGTAGTAGTATTAAACAACAGGTAAGAAAACTGAAAACCATGACGGCTCTTTGCAATAGCAAGAATAAACAATAAGACCTCATTGGAGACTTAAAATAAGATCTGAATATGTAAGTGAGCTAAAGTTTAATAAATCATCATTATTTTCCTTTCTTAAAAATACAGATTGAGTGTTATAAATGTGTAATTTTCTACTTCAATAATAAAATACTCAAGGGAGTGTTTTTTGAAACCAGGATAATGACTAAATAATACATTAAAAAACTCTAAAGAATATTAGAAATTATTTTGAGAAATAAGGGCAAAATAATGACTTCTACATCTGCAAAAAACTTCCTTAGTATTAAGTCTCATGAAAAAATATTTAGATAATTAAGGGGTACCTGGGTGGCTCAGTTCGCTAAATGTCTGCCTTGTGCTCAAGTCATGATAACAGTGTCCTGGGATTGAACCCCTGCATCAGGCTCCCTGCTGAGTGAGGAGTCTGCTTTTCCCTCTGCTTGTCCCCTGGCTTGTATTCTCTCTCCCTCAAATAATACACATATAAAATCTTTTAAAAAATATTTAGATAATTCAACGAAAGAGCTTTTAGAAAAAAACAATAGCCACTACTGAATTTAATAGGAAAAATCAAAACAAAACAAAACAAAACAAAAAAAAACACCTTCCTTTCTTTCTGTTACTGTAAATGAATTGGCCTTATTTCTAGCAAAAGCTACTCCTTCCTCTTGTAAACTAGATCTCAGCCTTATCTTTTATTTTTGAAGAATTGCTCCAACAATGTTCTATGTGTCATGAAGCATCAATTTTTTTCAATTAAGACATTGACCAAGTATTTGCAGTTTCCCATTTCTTACCCACTGCTTTGTCTTGACCAAACATTAGATTTCTCTCTTTCCTACAGGCTTTTGAACTTCTCTTCTTCAAACCTGAGGGAGCACAAAAAAAAATGTGGAATATGCCTCCCCCCTCAATCAAGTTCTCCTCTAAGAATCAGCTGACAACAGTGAAACCCTTTTCCTGGCAAATGACACTGGTCCCCATGCTTGTCCAGCTTCCCCTCCAGGTTTTCTGCTTCTCTGTTTGCTGCCTCCTCTACCTCATAAAAGAAAATTCTTTTTTGTTTGATTTTGAGATACTTGCAGATTTCTGAAATTAGAATCTTCTCCCTTTTGCACTAGTCTTTCATTCTAATTAAAATTTTCCCTATCTAGATTCTAGATTTGTTTTTATTTGACAACACATGCTGTTATTTAGCCATTTTTAAAGAATTCTGTCTTTACGCTAAAATCTATCTCTACACCAATTTTCTCTTTTCAAAATAAAACTCCTCATAATGACATGTTTCTACTTCCATTTAAAATGAAAAATTTTTTTTTTTTATTCTCGGTATCTCTAGTGTCACCCTTCCCAAATTCTCTACCCCTTCAGAAACATCAATCATTCTAATATCCACATATATACACAAACTAGGTATTTTTCAAGATCCAGAGCCATACAAAATATATTCTATATTTCTTAATAATTTACTAAGTGTAAAACTGTTTTTTTTTTCTTTATTTAACTTCTGTATTTATTTTTATATGTCATTAATGAAGGTTTTTAGTCCTGTGGGGTTTTTTGTTTGTCTGTTTTTTTGTCTGGTGTTCTTAACATAATTTTTTCCTATAGGTCTTGTGAGTTTTTTATTGCACAGTTTTGCAGGGACTGGCATTTCTTACAGATACAGATTTTATTCTGAAAATAAATAGCTATAATAATAATGAGTGTTTATTTGGGACTGAAGAATTGAAATTCAGGGAGCACAGATTCTACTAGAAATCCAAGTAGTGCTGTTTGTAGGGAGAAAGTAGAGGGTTTTCTGAAGAAAAAGATGGGGAGGCAATTACATGAGTTGAAGAGAAGAGAAAAAGAAGTCCTGTGGGACCAAGGAATTTAACAAAAATCCCCTACCCCTGGACAAGCAGAGCAGGACTAATTCCATTTTGTGCTACACCCACTATCTCATGTAAAACCCTCCACACGACCTGCTTATTGCTAAGGCACTCCCCACCCCAGTCAAGCTGCTCAGCACACTCTTTACCGGAAACAGGCTCATCAGAATGTAAACCCCGCCTTTTGCCTGCCAAACCTGCGCGCCAATTCTGACCAGAGTGATAGGCCAGTTCAAATGGTCACTATAGGGTGAATTGTGATTCAATTGGCCACCTGCGTGTGGACCCACACGACTGTGCAATTTTCTGTGTGTTACAATCTCATTGGCCACTGGCCCTACAAAACTGCTCCGCCTCTTAACCTCGGGGTCCAAGTCCCTGCTCTGCTGTGTCGGCATACTTGGACCCAAGCTCCAGCTTGCAAATAAACCCTCGTGTACTTGCATCGGTGGCGGCTCTCTCGATTTGCAATCTTGGGCACAACAGTACAATGGGTGTTAACAAGCAAAACTACACTGGGTCATACGTTGATGGACTATGATTTTGTCTCTAGAAAGTCCATAGTCATCAATCTCATGATCAGGATGTCTGTTTTCTTGCTGACTTCTCAGTTGTTTAAAACAATTGTCATATTGTCTGATCCAAAGATTTTGGCCCAGTTCACATAGAGAATGGTTAAGGCAGTTGCTCTGTAATGACCTCTTCAGCTTTTGTTTTATTTTATTTTAGAGATTTTATTTATTTATTCATGAGAGACAGAGAGGCAGAGATACAGGCAGAAAGAGAAGCAGACTCCCTGGGGGGAACTGAACCAAAAACAGATGCTCAACCACTGAGCCACCCAGGTGCCCCTTCAGCTTTATTTTAAAGTGGCTTCCGTCATTTCAGTTTTTCATAAATGAACGCGTCTCATCACAGTGGAACTGACTGAACACACACAAGAGTTATTTCAGTATGCAAATTTAGGAGTCTTTTCAATTCTGGAAAAAATAATTATCAATTTATTTCAATAATAGTCCTGCTATGTTATATTTCTTCTTTTAGAGACCCAAATATATGCAGAAAATTGAACTATCTTTCTGAAGAATAAAAATAGTAATATCAAATGCAATCAAAAGAAAAAAAAGAATGCAAACATTGTAGTAAATACCACTGAAAATTTTATAACTTCCTCATAAAGCAATTTATAAAAATAAGAAATGTAAATAGTTTATTTAATTTGAATACAATTTCTTCTAGGAATTTAACCTATGATATTATAATGCATATGCCTTAGTACATTCATTAGGCATCAAGTGTGATTTGATATTTTAAAAATAAACCTACCACCAGGAGAATTCTTCATATTTTGAACTGAAGTGATATTTTTAAATGGGGAAAAATTCCCAAGGTCATGTAACTACTCAAGAACTGATTCAGAGGGATCCCTGGGTGGCGCAGTGGTTTGGCGCCTGCCTTTGGCCCAGGGCGCGATCCTGGAGACCCGGGATCGAATCCCACGTCGGGCTCCCGGTGCATGGAGCCTGCTTCTCCCTCTGCCTATGTCTCTGCCTCTCTCTCTCTCTCTGTGACTATCATAAATAAATAAAAATTGAAAAAAAAAATTTAAAAAAAAAAAAAAAAAAAAAGAACTGATTCAGAATTCAAGCTTAGATTTGTTTAATTTCATTGCTTATTTTTTCCTTCCTTTGTGACTACACCATGTCTTGTTTAAAGGGTTGATTCAATAAATCAAATGGTATATTTTATCACAATGTTTTCTGTAATATTAAAAATCAGAAAAGCTAAAAATCTAATATTATACAAATAACTTGATAATTTTTAAATATTAAAACTAAAATTATACCTTGTACATACAATATAGAAACATTGAAATTTTGCTACTGTAAAAATTAAGATGGAAATATGATTAGCTTTTTCCTACAGACTCTACTGAAGCATGAAATCATTAAACAAATTGCAAATGTGAAAAGCTGCAAGTAGTTGGCACAATAGAAGATTTTAAAACCAGTATTGTGGGGGAAGGGATTCATTTTTCAAGACCAATAACCTAGATGTTGGCCTTTTGCAAAGCTCCATGGAAACCAGCCAGAGCTGACTTCTTAAAGCAATGAAACCTAATAGAGGTTTGAGGCAGAGAATCAGTTCACCCACTCACCATGTCATAAGAGATATAATCACAAATTTAGACTTTCCCATTCCCCATTACATTCTAAGGAATGCATAGAAATCAAGCAAGGGTGGCTATCAGATTCCTGACTTTTGGACCATGTGACTTTAAGATGCTAGTGATTATATTATAATGCTTGTTTTATACAATATGTGTGTGTTGTGTGCATATAAATAGCTAAGAGTTATTTTTACTTTAAAAATTATCTCAAAAGGGTTAATGTTTGAATAACTATAATAGAGAGATGATGAACTGAGGTTAGTCAAATTGCATTGCAAATATAACTGAAATTCAGTTTCACTATGGACACATGCAAATGTACAAAATAAGATTTGGATTATATATCAGAGTTTAAATTACATTTTAGTATGAACTTTTAAAATGCAGTTATTTTGGAATTGAGAATTACTTTAGAACTGATTTCTTATTAATTCATATATTACAGTTCATATGTTAAATTTTTAAAATTAGTTTAAAATTCATAGACTACACATGGTAAGCCCTGTTATTATTTAAATTTAATACCAAAATAATTCTTGTAAAATATGCAGCATGGTAGAAAGAAATGCAGATGGCTTTGTTTGAAAATCTGTGTCATTAGAGAAATGTTCCAGATTGACAGTAAAATGTGTTGATAGAGTCATAACCAGAGTCGACTAACTTCACCGAGCAAACAGAAAAATGATGGTAGTTAGGCTAAGGATTGAAAAGAAATTTTCTTATTTATTAACTTTTTCGGCATAAGGTATTAATGAATTTAAGTATTGTGTGTATATGAATGTGCATGAACATACATAAGCCATGTATGTTTCATAACTGTAGAAAGAAGAAACATTTATGACTCCCTTACAATTATGAACTCTTTACTTAACTTGTCCCTAAATTTTCCTTAATCCTAAAATGGTATCACTATACCACAGAAAGCAGTTTATCATGTTCAAAAATATAATAACTCTAAGTGTTTTTGAAGATTAAGTCATATGACAATTATATCTGGAATTATGCAAGTCCCATATATAATGTAACTTCAGGGATAGGTTGTGGCATAAGTTTTCTCTCTAGTAAATTTGATGTTTGTTGCTATTTTGAGTCCAGGATATTTGGAAATAAAACTCAGAGAGTAAGTCCTTTTCTAATTCTATGTAAACATGATGAGAGTTTTGTCTGGACAAAAGTACAAGCTTCTTACAAACTTTGGGTAAGAGAAAAACTTGCTTCTAATTATTATATATATTTTTAAAGATTTTATTTATTTATTCCTGAGAAACACAGAGGGAGAGACAGGCAGAGACACAGGCAGAGGGAGAAGCAGGCTCCCTGCAAGGAGCCTGATGTGGGACTTGATCCCAGATTCTAGTATCACACTCTGAGCCGGAGGCAGATGCCCAACCACTGAGCCACCCAGGCGTCCCTGCTTCTAGTTATTATGAAATTACCAAGACTAGACTCTGTCTTTCTACCATCCTCAACAACAACAACAACAAAAACTGGAAAAATATATGAAATAACTATTTTCATACATTGGGGAAAGGCCATTTATGTTCTGAGATCGATGAGTGAAATAATCAAAGTGGATTCTACAACTACCCTGTCTTTCTTGCTAGAAGCCCTCTCCAAAGTGCAGTGCAGAGATGGGGGCAATTGAGCAGAACAGGGAAGATTTTGCAGAGTGGATACAGAAGTCAAAAGGCAAGGATGCTGAGATGCCAGGAATCAGCAGGCAGAATGAGGGATGAAAGGGAGCTACTCAGAGAAAGGGCTTAAAGATCTTTGTAGAGTCACTTGAGTCTTTGGCTGAGAAGTAAACTGCACATGTTTAAGGTGAGATTCTAGGAGGGTACCAAAAACAGCTACTGAGCAAAGATAGCTACCAAGGAGCTATAATCTGAAGAATCAATTCCCAGATGCCACACAGAACAGGAACAGTCAAGTTCTGATCAGCCAGTGTAGAGAGATTTCGTGGATAGCTGAAAATTTCAAGAGTCCTGAGAAAGCTCACATTTAAATAATGATACTAATTGGCCTCAATGTTAAGGCAATTCTCTCCACTCTATAGTTTCCTACATATAAGATCATGTTATCTGCAAACAGTTTTTCTTCTTCCTTTCTTATTTGGATGCCTTTTATTTCTTTGTTGGAAATAATAGGTCCAACAGATACAAGATCAACATATAAAAATCAGTTGCATTTACATGTACCAACAATGGAAATTAAGAAACAGTCCCATTTACAATAGTATCAGAAAGAATAAAATGTTCAGAAATGAATTTGACCAAGGAGGGGAAATACTTGTATGATGAAAACTACAAAACACTAATGAGAGAAAGAAAGAAAACGCAATTACATGGAAAGTTATTGGGTATTCATGTACTGAAAGACTCCATAATCGAAAACATCCATAGTACCTAAACCTTTCTACAAATTCATTGTGATCCTTATCATATTCACAATGGCATTTTTTACAGGATAGAGAAAAACAATCCTAAAATTCATGTGGATCAAAAAGGACTCTGGATAGGCAAAATAATCTTGAGAAAAAAGAATAAGCTGGAGGCATCATATAACCTCATTTCAGAGTACATTACAAAACTACAGTAATCAAAGCACCATGGTCTTATAAACACAGACATACAGACCAATAGAACACAATAGAGAGCCCCCAAATAAACACATGCATATACAGTTAACTGATCTTTGACAAGGGTGCCAAGAATACCCAATGGAGAAACATAGTCTTCAACAAATCGTGTCAGGAAAACTGGATATCCACATTCAAAATAATGAAATTGGATGCTTGTCTTATATCATTGACAAAAATCAATTCAAAATGGATTAAAACCTTGAACATAAGAACCAAAATTGTGCATATCCTAGAAGAAAACATAGGGGTAAACTTTTATGGCATTGGTCATAGCAATGACTTTTTGTATATGTTACTAAAAGCACAGGCAAAAACAACAAAAATTAGAAAACTGAGACTACATTAAAAATAACAGGATTCTGTACAGCAAAGGAAACAATCAACAGAATGAAAAAGCAGCTGACAGAATTAGAATATTTGCAAACTATGTACCTGGTAAAGGGTTAATATCCAATATATATAAGGGATTCCTACAACTCATTCATCATCATCATCATCATCATCATCTAATTAAAAGTGGGCAAAAGTCTTGAATAGACATTTATCCCAAGAAGACATAATGACCCAATGATATGTGAAAAGATGTTCAACATAACTAATCATTAGGAAAGTGCAAATCATGGGCAGCCCCAGTGGTGCAGCGGTTTGGTGCTGCCTGCAACCCAGGGTGTGATCCTGGAGACTAAGGATCGAGGCCCACGTCGGGCTCCCTGCACGGAGCCTGCTTCTTCTCCCTCTGCCTGTTTCTCTGCCTGTCTCTCTCTGAATGAATAAATAAATCTTAAAAAAAAAAAAAAGGAAAGTGCAAATCAAAATCACAATATCATCTTACTCCTGTTAGGATGGCTATTTTTTTAAAGATTTTTATTTATTTATTCATGAGAGGCACAGAGAGAGAGAGAGAGAGAGAGAGAGGCAAAGACATATGCAGAGAGAAGCAGGCTCCATGAAGGGAGCCTGATGTGAGATTCGATCCCTGGATCATGCCTTGGGCCAAAAGCAGGTGCTTAATCACTGAGCCACCCTGGCATCCCTAGGATGGCTATTATATTATTATTTGTTAACATTTGGCAAGGATGTGGAGAAATTGAAACCCTTATATACCGTTGCTGGGAATGTAAAATATTCTTGATAAAGGTGGATTGTTTCTGCCATTTTGATTTCTGTTTTTTGGTATGTGTCATGTCTTTTTAATTCATCTATTCTTCCTTTTTTTCTATTTTTCCTTAAGAGAATAATGACTAGTATAATGTTATCTTTCCTTGAATTATACTTGCACTATATTTGTTTGAATCTCTTTCATAGTAGTTGATCTTTGGCTTAAAATATACTTCTTAATTTATCAGATTATGTTTCTTTATACTAACATATCCAGTATAACATAGAAATGCTACTACTATATAGCTCTATCTCCTTTTTCCCTTTTGTTAATACTAATATTATTATGTATATCCTAAACTCATTGCAAACTCAAAACCATATTATTCTAATTGTTTCTTTATATAATTTTGTGTCATTCAAGACACATTAGAGAAGATGCTTTGTTATATTAACTTTCTTATTTACTCCTGTTTCTCTTAATTGCTTCCTGTGCAATTCACTCACCATCTGCTGTGTTTCCATACTCCAGAAGCTCTGTTCAAATCCACCTTCTTTGTGTTTAGTTATTATTTGGCAATAACAATTACCCACAGCTTTGTTATCATTTGGCAACAATTTGTTGTTATGTATATTACATGTCTATGTATTATAGGCCCAAGAATATAATTACATACATATTGTTCTACACAGTTTTTGAATCATTTAAGGAAAGAAAGGAGAAGTGTAGATTTATACTGTTTTTTTTTATAATTACATAATTGCTTTTAGCTTTTTTTTTTTTTTTAAATATAGAGTTGATTTGTAGTCCTAGATCACTGTATCCAAAACAATGTTGTTTGGTATTTTTTTGTAATTCATATCAGGCTGCAACAAATTCTGAGGGTGTTGTTATTTTGCCTTCATTTTTGAAATATAGTTTTCCTGGATGTAAGATTTTGGTTAACAGTTTGTTTTTTATACTTTATATGTGTCAACTCACAACCTTCTAGCTTCCATTATTTGTAATAAAACGTCAGTTGTTAATTTTATTGGGTTTCCTTGTATGTGATCAGTTATTTTTTACTTGCTGCTTTCAAGATGTTGCCTTTCTCTTTAAATATTTTTTTTCCCCTATGCTGCATCTGGATATGAATCTCTTTGCCTTACTTGCAGATCATTGGGCTACTTAGGTACTAGATTTAATGTTTTTTCATCAGATTTATAAAATTTTCAGCCATTATATCTTTGAATATTTTTTTGGTTCCTTTCACTCTCTTCTTTCTTCTTGGAACTCCAGTTAAACCTATGTTAGTATTCTTAATGAAGTTACACATTTCTCAAACGTTCTGTTAATTTCTCTTTATTTTTCTCTTTAACTCTTAGACACATTATTTCTATGGATCTATCTTCAAGTTTGCTGATTCTTCTTCTAGCTTAATTTTACTATTTAGCATCTCTAGTATTTTTGTTAATTGTGCTTTTTGTATTTTTCTATTCCAGAGTTTCAGGATAGTTCTTCTTTTATAATCTCTATGTCCTTGTTAATCTGCTATATTTCATTGTACCATTCCTTACTTCTTTAAATATGACTCCTTTTGGTTCTTTTAACTTAATTATAATAGCATCTTTAAGGTAGTTATTCATCTCCTAGGTTTGACATATAGGCTTTCTCAGTGGCAGCTATTGTTGCCTCCTCCCCCCCCCCCCCCCCGTATGGCTTGCACTTTCCACTTTCTCTGCATTTGTCATAAAATTTAACAAAGTTTGCAATTCTGACATTTTAGTACTACTTGTAACAATTCTGTTTTGTTGTCATTGTTGCTTTGTTCTTCCCTACATTGCCTCAATGTAGAGGTTTATCATGCTGAGCTGTGGAGGAAAGGAATAGGTCTTGGCTCAGAGGATACAGACATTGGCTAATCTTATCCAAATGTAACAGCTTTTCTTGAATAAATATTTCTTCATTTTTTTGTATCACAGTAAGTTCTCAGATATTTTAATTTGTTTTCATTATATTCGCATGTAGTTATGGTGGTTTCTCTGGAGAGATATTCCATGAAGTTTATCTCGACATCATTATAGAAGTCATTCTCCGAGATAAAATATTTTTAAGCTATTAATACCATACAGCCCAAAACAGGGAGTTTTTCCTTTTGATATTGATAAACTGGTTCTAAAATTTATGCATAAAATTCTAGAAACAACTAGAGTAGCAAAAAAGAAAGCACCCCCCCTCCAAAAAAAAAAAAAAAAAACTTTTTTAGAAAAAAAAGAAAGGAAATGCTGGAAAAATTACATTACTTCATTTTAAGACTTTCAGTGAAGTTCTAGTCCTTAGGTACTCAAGGTGTCATGGTTTTGGCCTAAGCACAGTTACAGATTAGTGGAAGAAGATACTATCCTGAAATAGACCTACAGTGTATGAACAGTTGATCATTCAGAGATACACCGAGGTAAATATTTTCAACAAAATCACTAGAACAAATTAACACCCATATGGAAAAAAAATGAGTATCAAGTTTTATTTCATAATAAAAAGTCTTTTGAAATTATCATAGAGATAAATGTGAATGCTCAAATTATATACCTTCTAGAATACCAAAGAGGAGAAAATTCGGGGTACTTTAATTAAGCAAAGACTCATGACAAATCACACACACATACATACACACCCACAAGGAACTTCTATTCTATGAAAGACGCTTAAGAAAATGTAAAGGTACATTATGCATTTGGTTTGTTGGCTTCTTAAAATTAGATTGTAAGGATTCTCTATATATTTAGAATGAAACATTTTTTCAAATCTATTTTCAATATTTTCTCACAGTCTGTGTGATAAATTATTCAAATGGCACATGTACTTTCTCAAAATTAGAATCTGTTCTTCAAAAGGTGCTTCTAAAAGTACTTGTATCTGGAGTATATTAAGAATCCTTAAACTCAGAACAGGCAAAAGAAAACACCAAAATAGGTACTCTACATCCTGAATATAGGTGTTTATAATTAATAATAGCCCCAAACCAGAGAAAGTAAAACTAAATATCATCAATTAATGAAGAAACAGATTTCCATGTACTTTATAATATGGGGTAATGCTAAGCAATAAAAGAAAACAAGTAAACTGCATACATTCAAAAATATGAATAAATCTCAACAGCAGTATGCTGAGTCAAAGAATCATTATATAAAGTAGCACATGCAGTTTTATTCCATTTATATGAAGTTTCAGAATAGTCAAAATTATTCTGCAATGACAGAGAACAGATTTGTGGTTGCCTAGGACTGAGGATGTGGGAGATTGACTGCAAAAGAAACTTTTTGTGGTGATGAAAATATTGTGTCTGCATTGTTCTGATGACTAAACGCTACTTATCAAATGCATTTGTCAAAACTCATAGGACTCTAATTAAAAATAGTTCACTCTATGTTATATAAATTATATCTCAATGATGGCAATTTATGAAGTAAAACGAAAAAGTAAAATAACCAAAAATGTTGTTTTTAGGATCAATCAGAGAGAAAGCAGATGTTATTGAATGCCTAACCATATCAACATTTGATCACTATGATTAGCAATCATAGAGATAAAAAGGACCATATAATTCAGTCTGAGGAATTGAATATGCAAATAGGAAAGGAAATGTTTAAGAACACTTATAAAAGAGCTAAAAAAAACCCTAAATACTGAACTTGTATCAAGAAGTCATGCAATCACTGATGTGTTACAGACTCTTAATTAGATTTCTCCTCTCCTTTTCTCCAAATATATAACCTCAAAATGAATAACCGCAACAGATTCTATAATTTAAATGTTTTCAAAAATGCAAAGACCTGAAATAAAAAAAGTTATTCTAAACAACTTTCAGGAGAGCTATTCACATTTTTATATAATTCAAAATGTTACCTTAAAATAGTATATGTCAGTCGTAGTAAACATACTGACTTAAACATAAATCATTATATCAAATGTTTGTCAAGATATATCAAACTATTATGATGAAGCATATGCTTCTTTTGAAAGGTAAATCAAAATGATTAGTCTATATTTCAAACAGAATGTTGTTCCAGTAATTTTGTTTATTGGTTCTAAGAATGCAATTCTTTGTTTTTAGTTTGGATGATTTCTAGAATTCAAAAGATAAGTTTGTCACTGTATTTTGAAAATCAAATTAAATGTCTTAAAAATGAAAAGTTATTTTTTGCACTGAAGGGGATAAAAAGAATTTTTTTTTTTCTATCAAGGAAGATAAACTTTGAAATTGAATCACATTTACTCTTGTCAGTCTTTTTTTATATTTTTGAAACTCATTATTTTAAAGCTTCTGGTAGTTTATCCAATCAAATGTTCTCAATTTTTTTCTTAAAGATATGATAAAATATATAATTATTTCTTTAAAAAATTTAAAAAACAAGTAAAAGAATATAAGGCACATTTGCTCTTGCATTCAAAATAATAAATGTTTCCTTAAAAAGTATATTTTAAAGATACGTAAGCCTTAAGAATAATTAACTTGCCTTAAATGGAAACACTAGCTTCAAGAGCATTCTTTTGCAATCTCCACAGCTGTCTTCCCAACACTGAATACATAAATATCATTCTGGCACAATGGCATACATATAATAGCATCAACATACTGCTTTCTGACTAGCAATATTATTCATGATCTTTTGCAATTAGTTGTGCTTAAAAGGAAGACAGCTGTTAAAGTGGAATCTTTTTTCATATGCATGTATTATTAAATTTCCTTCAAAATGGCAATAAAATTGTGAGTGATTTCCAGAGCAGAAGAGCTTCTTAAGAAAATAAACAAATATACAAAAAGCAAGCCTTTATTGAGCACTTTCTCTTAGCCAGACATTTTGCTAAGTATGTTATAATAAATTACCTCTAATCCTCACAACAATACTTCAAGTCAGATATTTTCTGCATTTTAGAGAGGAAAGTACTAAAGTGTTAAAATGAAAATGGTTTTCCACGTTTTAAACATCTAGTAGTTAGCCAGACAAGGATGTGTCTCCAGGTTAGTATAATTCCAATATTTGGGCAAGACCTAACATCCCTTCATCCTCACTGTTTCTTTCTTCATGAATGGCTTGAATATTTAGAACTAAAAACTGGGTAAGGAAATAGAGTCGAGTAAATTATGGATGCTGCATTATGGGAAGAAAATAGTGAAGACGTTTATGGAGATGTCCTACCAAAACCTGTTACTGTTTTCTATTATTCTTTTAGAAAATAAAGAAAAAAATAGATTTAAAATTTTGAGTACTGATGACTGAAGAAATTAATGTGTCTACTGAGTAAGTGAAAAGAAAATTAATCATTTTATTAAGTGTCTAAGGAATCAGGATTAGAGGAAAATACCCTGAATGATGAAGACTGCAAACACAATTGAGAAAATTGAGTGACACATTGTAAGAAAGAGCCAGATAATTAATGGTAATGTAAGCAAATAGTTTTGCAGCATAAAATACTTCATGTTTAAAGTATATGCTAGAGGTATAAAATAGGAGTGTAATTATATTTAAACTATTAAGAATTTCATTACAAGAAAATAGAATTTCAAACATGCAGATAAATACCAAGATTAGATATTGCATTTAATATTCATGTATTTTGGAGATAAGATTCGTGCAACAGCTTGAAACCTTTTAGTTTGGCTTCTATATCCTCTACTTATAACCTACTTAATACAACTGAAAGAAATTCAAGAAGTAGTCCATATTACTATCAGTAAAATAAGATAGATTTTAAAACTGTTTTAAAAATTACTAAAAAAAATTCTAATATTGACTTCTGAGCACTTCACAATGCTTAAATAGCAATACAAATGTGGCTGTTTTAAGTTCAAATACATTGCATTACAAATTTCAAGTCAGTTTATCCTAATAATCATTGTAAAAATACCATTCCTCCTGTCCTCTAACTCAGTATAGTATTGGATTTTCTATATGAATCATGAAAATTCCTAGAAAATCTGTAATTCCACATGAATTTCTATAATCTTTTTACTCTCCTGGGATAGGAAATACCAGTTAGTATGTCAGCTGTTCTTAACATTACAACAACATTACATTTAAGCTACTACTGAAACATTTGATTTGAAGATTATTCCAATGTAAGGGGCAAATTCATATTTTAAAACACAAACATTGATTATTTCTTCTGGCATGGCAAGATATAAGCAGTGATAATTTTTTTTTCTAGAAATTAGTGACCTTCTTTATATTGATAGGAAATAATAGTATCACAATTTGAATAGTCTTTTAAGTTCTCAAGCTCTTTTCACCAAAACATTTGTCTTGAGTGCATTAATCCATAAACTTGTTTACTGTACCAATATGGATTATTACTTTCTTGAATAATGTGAAAATTATGAAAATTTATTAAATTTTACTTACAAGCTATTACCCTATATTTGTAATTGATGAATTTTGAAAGCATTTTTTAAAAAATATTTCAAAAATCTGTCTCAATGCAATATGCGAAAAAAAGGGAAACTTTTGTGTCTTGATATGGCCACATGTAGGGCTAATTGGTTCAAGTGGACAGACCTCTAAGGGCTAATAATGTACATAATTTTCTGAATGTCCTTATCTCCAGTCCTAATATAGTTTAGGGATTTAGATTGTTATGAAAGCAAATTATGGATGCTGATTTATATAATAGGTCTCCCTCATCTATATTTCGGCCACAACCCACAGAATTCTAGGTGCAAGGATGATGATTTCTATGATTGTTCCCAACTGTGCTCTTTGGCCAATAGTAAAATTTAATAGCATTTTGATGAAAAGTAAAGTAATATTAAACTCCCTTTGACAGACACTGAATCATTATCAAGATAAAGGTATACTAGGCATAAAGAAAAGAAAAATGAAAATACAGAGAAGCAAACATGTCATCGTTGAATACAAACCTTTAAATTAGTTGATATGGAGATGAGTAGGGGAGGAAAATTAGTTAGAAGATAAAAGACAATGATTTTTTTTTTGACTCCCAAATAATTAAGTTGAGAATAATGAGAAGTGCTTCTCCACTAGAGTCCTTGCCACCCACATGATCCCTACCATCTTAGCTCCAAGATAGTCTTTCAAACTACCTTTCTTCCCCATGGCCAAAATCAACCTCCCTCAGTTCCAAGTTATTTCTGTTTCCCAAATAGATATTTCAGGTAACCCTCTATTTTGTCTACTTGCATCCATTTAGCCTTTCCCTCTCCAATACATTCTCTAGATTACCAAGGGAGTTGTCTCTCCTGTTCATCTAAATTAAAACATGCATATCCTCATTATCTGATATGCAGGCTCAGCTTTTCAGAGAAATCTTTCCTGTTGGCCTTAACCGGATCATTTCCCCCTAAAATAAGTTTATTGATGAGCTTCTCTGACATAGAACTTGTTTAAAATTGTTTTTAATTAGCATTTACCTTTATCACTAGAGTAACCCCGGTAATGACTAGGGTCATTTTGGGGTTCAATTCTATGAAACAGGTGGGACTTAACATGGTTTCAATTCCCATTGAACTTACTGTCAAGAGACAGAATAACTAGACTAGGGCTTTATACTTGATTAGATCTCACTAAATATATAGATGACCTTTAAAAACAATGAGTTTGAACTGTGCAGGTCTACTTATATATGGATTTTTTTTTTGAAACATTTTATTTATTCATGAGAGACACAGAGAGAGGCAGAGGCATAGGCAGAGGGAGAAGCAGGCTCCTTTCAAAGAGCCCAGTGGGACTTGATCCCAGACCTTGAGATCATGCCCTGAGTCAAAGACAATGCTCAACCACTGAGCCACCCAGATGTCCCTATATATGGGTTTTTTATACTACAGGGCTATAAATGTATTTTTTCTTTCTTATAATTTTCTTAATATTTTTCTAATGTTATTGTAAAAATATAGTATATGATACATAATACATACAAAATAGGTGTTAGTTGGATGTTTATGTTACAAGCAAGGCTTCTAGTTAACAGTAGACTATTAGTTGTTCAGTTTTGAGAAAGTCAGAAACTATATACAGATTTTCGACTGCATGATAAGTCAACATTCACAACCATAATATTATTCAAGTGTTAACAATGAAAGAAATGAATAGCCGTTAAATATTCCAAGACTGAAACATGGACTCATTTATGTAGGAGTCTAGGCTGAACATTTTAGAAGGAAAATCAAAAGACACAATAAATAAAAACCATCAGGTTTTATATCTTGGTTTGAGAAATGGTGGCAAATTGTACTAAAAGTTCCAATAGCCATAATGTGAGGAAGTAAACCAACTGCCAGTTGGCAAATGACAGTAAAAGTCAAGTTTTTTGAAAGCACTGCTTATTCTAGAGTAGTATGGAGAAAAAAGTGTTTCTAGAATTAGCAGTGGTGACCAAGTAACATATGGAACATATGGAACATATGGAAGAAATAGGAGCAGAAATATCAAGGGAAGAAAATGCTGACATATACATCAACGTTGCTCATGTCAAACCATTACTCAGTTTTATGACAACTAGGAGTGCTTGGCTGCAATGAAGTACTCTGTAAATCCCATTCTTAAATCTATGAATGACCAGTAATAACCAGAATTTACCAGGATGATAATACTGAGAAATTCATTTAGAAAAAACTAAGGAAAAGTTGAACTTTTATCAAATAGCATGGATGTAGGTGGGGAACAATAGTAGAAGAATGGATTATTCACATCTCAAATGCATTTCTTCAAAGCAATGGTTTCAAGCAGTAAAGGTAAAGTTTTCCTTATGGAGTTAAATTTCACATAAATATACATCTAAATTTCTAAATATACATCTAAACATAACGTGCTTTATAACATAATTTCTCCCACCAAAAAAATTCACAAACCCATAAAACATCACACTGCATTTATTTTCCCATTGTCAGTCTTTATTGAAGATCTCTAACTTAAATCTGAGGTCATGTTCATTCCCCCGGTGCTAAAAAAGTCAGGAAAATTTAGTTGATTGTTTTGGTTTTTAGTTTATTTTGTTTAGTTCAATTTCATTTTCCATCAACCCTAAGAGGTAATAGTAATAATCACCAATCCACTGGTGATTGTCTACTAGGTGTCTATTTCTGACTCCTCCCCTTTAATAACATAATTCTGATAGTTTTGGGGAGTTCACCTATAATCATAGGGGAATCTTTTCCTTCACCAAGCTTCAAGGGTAGGGCTGAATAAGTGTGTCTATGGTATAGAAGTTGAAGAAAAGATGTCTGATTTTTGCCTATACATTTTGAAGGGAAGTAGGATATGATATTTGTCTAGAGAAATCCAGCATATAAGAAAAAAATCGGCCACTTGACTGAGGAAGGTAGCAGAGTGAATGCAGGAGAAAAAATGTAGGCATTATTTAAAAAGGCAAACTTAGCAGAAGATAGCTAATAATTTGAGAGAGGCCAAGGGGAATGTCTCAGATTTTTCCCATATGACAAGTAAGATCCAATTAAATAACATCAAAAAGATTACCACAGGAGATTTGAGAATACATAACTAGAATTTAGGAGATATTCTAAGGATAATCAATCATATTAGGAAGTGAGATTTGCTGAGGTGAAAATCAACAATGCAGGAATGTGGGATATTGACCTAAGATGTAGTAATTGTCATGGGACACAACCAGACACAGAACTCAATAATTAGTTTGGAAGAAGAAATCAGGTAAGGAGAGTCTGAGAGATTTCTTAGCTAAAGTACAGAGAGTTAAGGAAAGGGAAAAAGAGAAGAGGAGAGCAGAAAATTTATAGCTAGAAGTGGAAATGGTTACCTAGAAATAATAGAATACAGAGTTCAAAAGGTAAAGCTGAAGAAAGCTCATTGGATTTCTTAATTAGAAAATAGGAAGCAAATTTCTGCTATGCATTTAAATAAGTAGAAGCTTTCTGAAGACCATTTTATTTTCCAACTCACAAAAATTATTCTTATGTAAATATGTTAGACATTTAGAGATAACATTAAGGAATATGGGTGTGGGAAATAAACACAAGGTCAGTGGCCTATTCTTTGCATATGTATCAGGCTGGCCCTTGATGGCTTTTGGTTTTATAGTCTCAGCACAGAAATATGGCAGCCACGGAAGGATTATCCAACCAGTTTCCACAGGCCTATGATATAAACAAATGTGGAATTACACTGATAGAAACATATTTTGAATGCTCTACTGAACTAGCAATAGCTGTCTTGAAGTAATGGCCTAAGGAGTTACAGGCCTCAGTTGTCAACATTTATAGTGTTCTTCCCAGAAGCAATAACATTTTCAAGCATTATATTGGCAGTGACACCCATACAATTTAAAAAGAAAAAACTCACTGGATTCAAAATACACAGATTGAATGATAATTTCATCCTGTATAGCTCAACTTTCTGAATTTCTAATATAAACTGCTTTAAAAGAGAATTGGTTCGTTTTGGACATATGTTCGCATGTTACTTTAACGGAGTAAAGTGTCTTCAATACATATTAAATGCAACTGAGGATTGTGAGAAAAATGTGTGAGGAGTTTATGCTGAGACTCATCAGCTTTCTCTTTAATCCAGAAAACTAGATAAGAGTTGTTCATTTACTAATTGAAGAGGATTATAAATTTGTTACCAGGGGAATACTCGGAATGAAGAGGGGAAAGACAAAAGGCAAAGGTTTGAACAGATGTGAAGACGTTGGAAGTTCAGTGCTATATCATGCAAAGTAATAAAAATATTGAAAGTGGACAGAAAAAATAGGTGAGTGTTAATGTTCTTGGAAAATAATGGTATAATGCTTCATGTTCTCTAAGGACCTAATTATGAGCTATTTTGAAAAGTGCACCTCAAGTATTGACAGTCTTTGTATATTGGTTCCTAATTAAAGACTCTCCCCTCACACCCCGAAAAAGGTTTTGCAGAGATATCCTTCAACACTAACAAGCATACTGTGAAGCCACATGTTGGGAGGCAAAAATAAATGAATTAAGAAAATAGAGTTTAAATATCTTCATAGGAAGAGAGAAACTTCTCTATGACTTTCAAAGAAAACAATCTTTTTATTTATCTGTCCAGGTTTCCAGTCATATTTTTTTATATTTCCCATATTGCACATAAAGATCAATCATATATTATTAAGCTCCCAGAACAGCATCTATGGTGGGAATGTTTTTCAAAAATTATAATCTTGGGATAACCTTAATGAAAACAGTTTTACTCTTCAATTTCTTTGATAAATGCTTTCAATTCAGTTTCTATGTAGAGATTCCTAAATATTTTTATGTCACAAGAAAGTAAATAGGAAATGGGCAAGTTTCTAATTGTATCAGGTTCATTCCAGTAATAAGATCATGTCTTTAGGATGTTTCGTAAAAGAAAGGGAGTATTACTAACAACCTAGGTGGAATATTAATAGTATGATACTATTTTAATGACAAGAATGACATTTAATGACAAGAAATAGGAATGTCAACAATGAGGGATTTAATGACAAGAAATAGGAATGACAACAATGGAGATAAATTGCAGAAGTATATTTGAGCCTTAGACAACTTGTAGTTTTGCTGGGCCTTTTAAGCATATCATTTAACTCTAATGCAAGCAACAATGAATTTATTATTATTCTTATTTTATATAGGCCAGGTTTTGAACTGTCTGTCAGACTGCAAAGCAGCTCTCTTAAAATCTTCACTACTCTAACATTTAGATTTAATCCTTAATGGAGAAAGCTCTCTCACAAAAGAGTGATTCAGCAGAATTGCCGTTCCCCTAGGTTTCTTCAAAATGTACTAAGCATCATTTGTTTGGTTTAGAAGAGTTCTGATTGTTTTTATGGCTGCTATTAACTCAACCATATCAACCATTTCAGTCTAATCAGGATTTGGTTTTTAGCAAATTTCTTTTAAAAAGCTTCATATATCCTTTATATTCTGCTATGTTTTTTTGTATTGCTCTTGTTTTCTGGTGTTTAAGTACTTAATTACTCATAATAATGAGCATCACTCCACCTATCTGACCATATTGTTCATAAGATTTTTGTTCTTTTAAACATTACAAAATATTTTAAACATTATAAAAATATAATTATTTAAAAGCTATAACACATTAATGATTTCCCAGGAGAGAAGCTAAAATATTGGTAAGGTTATACTATATGTTGGCAAATTGAATTTAAATAAAATATAAAATAAACAGATAAAATATTGGTAAGAATTCCCAATTTATAGATCATTTGGAACTTAACAATAGAATACATTTATTGATTTTGGTTGGGTCAGGCAGGAAGGCATATTACAGACATATATTCCCAGTGTCAAAGCCTACAGTCAGAGATAGAATAATTTTTCAAATTATGTGTTCTAAAGAAAAGACAAAATCGAGAGCTATCCACCTATGGGATTAAATCATTTAAAATAGAGCAAAGCTCTCTGCTCCTCACTGCAAATGTTTTCCAAGGTAGTTTTACTGTGGTGACATTTGGCTGAAATGAGACCATTGGGATCCAAACATACTCCCAAAAGTGAGTAAATTTTTTCCTTTTAAAATGTTAACATGTTTTCTATCCCTTTCTTATCATTTCATACTGAAAATGAAAGCACATTTCTCTGCCAACAGGACCTAATTTTAAGTATTTAATTTTCTGAATGTACATTACTCATCTAATGTGAAGGTAGAATTAGAATCCTAGAAACAAAATGGTTTAAAAGGCCTTTGAGAGTTCAGCAAATTTATCTGCCTGCCTCCAATAAATTGACCTCTTCACCAACCCAGTCATATATATATCTACATTCTTTTAAGGGAAACATCTCCAGAGAAGAACATTACATAAGCAAACCAAATCCCTGAAAAACCATCCCTGAGAAATTTCTGTAATTAATCTTTAAACTCTTTCCCTCCTTCCCCATCTCCTTTCCACTCTCTCTCTGTCTCTCTCTCTTTTCCACAGACGCTAACCTTTTCTAAGATGTATTCTGATATTTTCCCTCCCTTTGTGTTTTTCCTCCTCTTTTCTCTTCTCAAAAGATGTAGTAACAGTGCAGTTTGAAAATTAGCTCTTTAACCCATAGTCATTTGGTAATTTATTCACACACACACACACACACACACCTCTCAAATAATGAAGCTAAAAGCTTTATTCCAATCTCAGTTTTTATGACTAACATGAATAAGACCAATGCAAAATGCTCATCTATAAGAAGCCAGACCTCAAAAAACAAAATGGACTCCCCTCTATTCATTTCTTTTGTACATGTTAGTATCTGACCTTTTTTTTTCAGGTTAGTTTTGAAGAGTAGCATCGGACAAAGTCGATCTTGAATATGTCTTTAACCTCAAAAAATATGTACAGTATGTTGTTTTCTCTTTCAATAAATCTGTGTTATTACTCTTGGTTAATTCAGAATCTGTTATTCTAAAATCAAGAAAATAACTGATTAAAAGCTGACATACCCTAAGTTGCATTATTTCTGTGCATTTGTTTCAATTTACTAGTTTTGCTAGATTTGCCAGAGTTAAAAGAGTGATATAAACAAAACAAATGCAAGGGTGTTTTGATTGAACATTTATCATTTGATAGCACAAAATTAAAATAAATTATACCCTTAAAGGTGTTATGTTCTTTCAGAAGCCATACCATAGTGGAATGATAATTTAAATATGTGAAGAATATTTATGCACTAGGCAGTAAAGTTATTTATTTTTCATACTTCATTCTTTACCTTGACCTGCGTTTAATATTTAAGAATTAGTTGGGTTTTACCAACATTATAATATTACCTTTCTTCTTTTTGAAGTTAGAGATTAAATTTATCAATTAGAGATTCCCATCCTGTATTTCCTAGAATGATAACCTTTTTAGAAGAATATATAATGCATTTGAATTGACTTGAATATAATTAAATCTAACTGCAGCCTGCGTTTCCCTTTAAACAAAAGCTTACAAAAGGAAAACTATGTGACGGGAAAACATTTCAGTATGGTTGGTTCTGTACCATATTCTCTAAAATGTGATTTGAAGGTCCAGGGGGCAATTTATTCTGTCTAAGCAAAAAGTACTACTAATGGCTTAGAAGATGGAATATTTATTTATACCATTGCTCAGAGATTATTTATTTGTTATAAGTTCATCAGAACTCTCTGAAAGCATTCATCTTCCTTTGTATAAATTCATTTCCTGAAATAGTGAGAATGTACAAGGAAAAACATTTCCAATTTCTTGTAAAATAAAAATTCATTCACTACTCAGAGGGTTATGTTTCAGTTTTATTGTTAAGATGGCTATCTTAATAATAATTTTCTCATGGGCAAAGAAAAATTTTCTCCAAAGAGAACATGACATAATTTGACCACTTAAACCTTTTGAAACATATAAACTTTTAATGGTGGGATGCATTTTTCTTTTGATATAATCTAGTTTTTATGAAACGTGAAACACAAAGATTATACTCGCCACTTATATGTCTAATAGGTCATCTTTTTCTCAGATTAATGAATTAAAATATATTGAAAAAACAAACTCAAAATGAGATTAAAAAAAAAAAACTTTTTAAAAAAGTTGCACAGCACAGATGGCAGAGACAGATCTGCCCCAGCTCCCAGGCAGGTGGAACTAGGGATGACAGTACTTTTTATTTTGCATCACCCTTTCTGATTTCCCTCACATGCATCTTGATGAGCTGCACGAAGGAAGGCACAAGGAAGACTGAGCAGCCAGTAGTCTGATTCCTCTCACTGAAGACATGTGCCTGCTTGCTTACCACTCTTGTTCTCATTCACTCTGCCCATTTTCCAAGTTCCCATAGTAAGCCAGCTTGACTCTATGCTTGTCGGGGGTAGTAGTTTTACTCAATAGGTCTTTTCCCAGCTTGCTACATGCATGCATTCTTTTCTTTTTTTAAAAGATTTTATTTATTTATTCATGAGAGACACAGAGAGAGAAAAAGAGAGAGAGAGGGAGAGAGAGAGGCAGAGACACAGGCTCCATGCAGGGAGCCTGATGTGGGACTCGACCCCGGGTCTCAAGGATCACACCCTGGGCCAAAGGCAGGTGCTAAACCACTGAGCCACCTAGGAATCCCCCATGCTTTCTGATATTAAGGTGCCTTGCTGTTCCTAGAGGAAGCCCTCTGGGACGTGCCGCCTAGCTTCCATGTTGATCCAGGATCCTCCAGGACCATGGGTTGGACAAAAGGAGCCCTGACACTGCCTTTTGAGGAGCAAGTTTGGGAAGCGGGGGTTGCTTCCTTCCCACTGTGACCCTCCGCCTGTGGGCCAGCATCCTGGCAGGTTCCTGGGGCCATCTGCCTTATCCTTCTGTACCAGTTAAACTCTAGGGGCTCTATCTGTGGTCATTTTGTCTGAATCTTTACCTCACTCTTTTGTTTTACCAGCTGTTTTATATAATGTTGCTCATAGACTATGTGGGGAGAAGAAGTAGAAATAAATGTATATAGTTAAAGTAAAATAACTCTTTAATAAAGTATTGCCTTTCTATCTTTAGTGTGTGTGAAGAGGAAAGCTCTGCTATGAAAAAAAAAAATAGTACTTTATGTAATTAATTCTTCTAATTGTTACTCAGTTGCTGTTGTTTCCCTCCATTTGCCATGTTTATTCACAAAGGCTTGCTGTATTTTTGCCTTCCTTTAATCTTTTGATGTCTAGTTTAATCCCTACCATTCCCATGCTGCTTCGGCCTACAGTGATCTCTCATAGCACTTGCTGATTAATTTTGTGTTACCATCTTTCAATATATGTTGTAATTAGCTAAGCTAAGGTAAGGATCATTAGAAAATAAGTCAATCTGAAATATAATGACATTTTGCTTTTCAGGTTTTTTTTCTTTATTTTGCATAATTTTTCCTCTTATTTCTCAGAGTTTTCACTATTATTATTGCTAAATAAATGTTAAGGCTCACTGTCGTGAGCCTTTAATTAGGAAACTTCCCCCAAAGCTAATATTAGTGAATATTAGAACACATGGAGCTTCTTGAACTTTGGCATCAAAAAAATTAATAATTTACCATGAATGACATTTCTAGTCATCATTAGGCAGAGAATTTCTAGTTTTATTGCTCTCTGTGTAAATTGTGGCAATGAAATACTAAATCATGGTCACCTCAGGTTATATGTCTTCTTTTTATTTTTTTTCTTTAGAACAACACATTAAGCAACTCAATTCAAATTATGTGTCATTCTAGTTGGAACTGGAAAGCAATTAACTTTCGTGTGGCAAAATGTCAAGTACTTTTTTTTAACTCATCAAAAGGAATTTGTCAAGAGAAGTCTATAGCTTTATATAAATTACAATTGTTGCTATCATTGGTCTCTGTTTCAATTAGCTTGTGAACTACTTTAAGTATAGCTAAGGATAACAATGAGGAAATTGAAGGAGCAACCACTGTGTTTTGCCTCTTGGCATATCACTTCTTAAGAGTGAAATCAGTGCAAGTTCCAATTCAAGTAAATAAGATTTTCCCCCATTTATACAAAAAGAAAACTATAAAACGCCCAAGTTGTATCTTTTTCACTTTAGTCCCAATATCCCTAAATTTATATAAATGAAATCTATTTATGTTTGTAAATCATAAATAACTGTAGTTCATAAACTAGCACTATAAATCTAATACCAATCTGTTATCTAAATAACAGACAAGAAATTGCATAAACACTCTTTATATTATCTTCTTCTACTTTGTAATTGGATATATTCCCTAGCTCCAATGTGAATTAGAATTCAAAGGAATTTTTTAGAAAACTATACAACTTTCTTTTCTTTTCTTCTTTTCTTTTCCTTCCTTTCTCTTCCTCTGTTTGTGCTCCCATCATAGTGCAATGATAAAAACTTCAGATTTATTGAATTTTAGCGACAAATTGGAGAAATGTGACACAAAATATATTCCCTAATAGATTCAAATATCTTTAGTTCTTCTGTGAAAGAAAGCGAAAAGTGGATAAACTTGTTTCAATAATTTATGTTTCAGTATTTTATCATTTGGAAATGATTTAGATATTAAATGAATATCCATCATTAAACTTACCTCAGTTTAATTTTAAGGATTCAAGTTACCAAAAAGATTTTAGAAACTATCTTTAAATAGATATATTGTAAAGCATAATTATTGTTGAAAAGTTCATTCATAAACTTTTATATATATTGTGCCCAAGATCGCGAATCAGAGGAACCACCAAGGAGCCGACACCGATGCAAACACACGAGGGTTGATTTACAAGCTCGAGCTTGGGTCCAAGTGTACCCGACACAACGGTGCAGGGACTTGGACCGCGAGGTGGGTTCCAGCTTAGTTTTAAGGGCTGGTCTAGGGGACCTCCAGAAGGGGTGGAGGAATTTCTCAAGTTCTGTTTACATTCTGATATGGGGCTTTCAAGGGCATTGAGCTCTGTTCTTATTCTAATATGGGGCTTCCTGCCACGGGCTTGGGCTCTGTTCTCATTCTTATAGGGGCTTTCTAGGATGTTAAGCTGTAAACTGTTTTTTTTTTTTTTTTCTTTAACTGAAGTAATGTAAATTTCAGCTCTTATTCACAGAGGCCTAGGATGGCTGTGCTTGTGCTAACGCTGAACTTAAAGTAGAATGGCCTTAATTTTCTCGGCCTCCACATTTACTTTTCTCTATTTAACTTACTGGTCCATAGCAATCATGTTTAGATTATTCATGAAAATCTCTTAAGAACTTAGATAACTATCATAAGTTATCCTTTTTGCTGATAAATTCCATAATAGAAGTAATGTATTTGACTTCTAGTAAACCTAGATAGAATGAAAGGCATATAGCTGCATTAAGTTTAGTGATGATAACTCCAGCTAGTTTCCTAGAGAAGCCCAGGGGGATCCCTGGGTGGCGCAGCGGTTTGGCGCCTGCCTTTGGCCCAGGGCGCGATCCTGGTAGACCCGGGATCGAATCCCGCGTCGGGCTCCCGGTGCATGGAGCCTGCTTCTCCCTCTGCCTGTGTCTCTGCCTCTCTCTCTCTCTGTGTGACTATCATAAATAAATTAAAAAAATTAAAAAAAAAAGAGAGAGAAGCTCAGGAAGAACATTTATGTCTCAAAAGCACAGATAAACAATATAAGCTCTTCAGAGAAAGACTCGCGTTTGCTAAGGCCAGAATTTTTACAGTACCTACAAGCCTTCTGAAATGAATAGGGGAGATTTGAGGACTAGGAAAAAGGATTGGTGTGTTTTGTTTTGCTTTTGTTAATTTCTTAATTCTTTTTTTTTTCCTCCATTCTTGTAAAGGCTCAATTTGTAAAACAAGTTATACAGGTTGTCCTCAATTTGTAGGAATGTTTGTAGTTCCTCAAAGAATTGGATTATAACCTGAAGGGTATCAAGGGCCATCAAACAAATATATTATCTTCACTCTGTTTCTTTATGTCAGAAGTTCTTCAACTAAAATAGAAATAAAAAGATTTCCATGTTCTAGGTTTAGAGTTATTTATCTTTCTATGTTTTTCTTTCTATCTGAGTACAAAATCTCATTTCAGCTTAGGGGAAAAGGCCTAAAAATAAGTTTCTATCAGGCTCTGAATATCAGTTTCCATTTTGGCCAGCCTCTGGCCACAAAGTCACTTTAAAAAAATCCTTTTAAACATCTTGTCAAGTTTTAGCCAGGACAAACAGTAAATATCCCTGGCAATATTGAATGACCACTTGAGGAAGCAAATGATACTACCCTCCTAAGCTCCAGAGCCACTCTCAAAAACAGCGAAAAAGAAAGAAAAGCAGACAATTCGCCTGAGAGTTGTCAACAATAAGTAAGGCCTAGCCTCAAGTGGAGTGCAACCTGAATTTCCGTTGGCCGCGACTAGCTGCAGGTGAAGTTCAACCTACATTTTGTGTGGTTATAATGATGGTTGAGCTCCCTGCATCTACAAGAACTGACAACCCATGTACCCACACAGGCAGAAAGCCAACTCAAGTTCTCAGGACACAAAATAAGACAAACAAGAAGGTGATCACTGCCCCTGGAAGGGGAAGAGTCAGCAACTATTGGGTACCTTAGAAATATACTCACAAGAGTTGGGATTTGGAAAGAAAAGGACAACATGAAATACGACCTTCCTTTCTCTACCAGACACTATAGAGATCAAAAGAACTGACTTTAGTAAGAATGCTCTCCCTTCACACTGGCTTCTGTAGGTTTTCCCCTAATCCTATTTGTAGGCTCTGAAGTAAGTGGGGTTTCAAGAAGAGAGTTTAGCTCCAGTATCTACTAGAATTTGACAAGGTTAGTTTTAAATTTAGTTTCCTCTTGAATGTTTAAGAGAATAGTATTAACAGTAGAGAATTACTCAGGGCCCCTTCAGCCCTGGGAAGGGTCTATATGGGGGCCTTCTTTGAGAGTCGATATGGGTGCATTCAATTTTATATTAAATGATTCAACAAAATCTTGAAGGGCAGCCTTTATTACAGTATTCAGGAAATAACTGCAAATGTGGTTATAAAACATATAAAACATAGTCTATGTTTTGATTATGGATCCCTAGGAAGGAGCAACAAGGGAGGCCCACATTTTTTTGGTTTCTGGCCTTGGAGTTGCTGTAGTTATAAGGGCACTTAGTGGACTTCTGTTTATGGCCTTATGTTCTCTTCAGAGTGAAGAGACAATTCAAGTAAGGATTAGGAGATTGAATACCCAGGCAAATAAGGATAAAGGGGAGTACTAGAAGTCACATCAGTCTTACAGTCTTTTGTTTTAGGTAATTCTTGTGTATTTAATTTTTCATTATTATTATTATTTTGCAATGTATCTTTCAATGAAGCTATTTTAGAATCTTGAAACTTCTTGGAGCCTCCGACATGCCACTAAAATAGACATCCCATTCTGTTTGTTTGATTTGGGAACCCTTGCTTTCAAGTGAATTTCTCAAATGAATGGTCTTACCTAATTGGAACATTCACCATGATGGCCATTGTAATTCTAAGTTATTCTAATAAGATTTTGCCATTTTTGTAGATATTTCTGCTTCTTAGGATCACAGTTCTTAGACATAAGATAAGCAGGTGAGCTGGAAGATTGAGCACTCAATTTCTTGAAACTTGAGGATCTCCTTTATTTAGCTAAACCTTTGGGGCTCTTGGAGTCAGAATAATATCTATGAGTGATGTGCCATTGTATTGGGAATTTTGTGGTGTTTTACAGTGTATCTCATTGCAGCACAGAAGAAATTTTCTTGAGATTAGTGGGTGACCCAGTGTCAATCTAACTCATTCCATGACCAGTGTATCCTAGCATGGGAACCTTAGAGTTATGTGGAGAGCACTCTCACAGTTTTTAAATGCTCAGCCTGTGCCCACCAGTTTTGCAGTTTGGGCTTCAGAGACTCCCATTTGCAATAGATCTAATTTATTTCTTTCACCTGAAGATTTCTTTCCAGTGGCAGATACTGTATTGGCTTTTAGGACTTCTGCCTACTTAGATTTTGATTTTGTTGGTCAAGACAGTCTGAAGTTTTTGTATTAATTTATTTAGCCAGGTCCCCCAGCAGTTTATGTTATGGACTTACCTTGAGGCTTTATGAGTCTCATAACAACTGCTACTCAATATGGACATTGGAATTCCTTCTTGTTGAGTCCTGCAACACGTGTGGGCTCCCAATGTAACTGTTTTGCAGGTTTTGGGAATTTTAATAAACCCCAGAACCTTCCCAGGACCCCAGAACATTTCTAGAATTATATATATTATTAATACATATTATATTTATATGTTTTGTACAATATACTTTATATTTTATAATATAAAATTTTATATAATTTATATGGTTTATATACAATTTATATATTATATAATATTATATGCAATATGTATCTATAATACAAATATAATTATATTACATTTAGTATTATATTTGTATTATATATACAAAATATATTTGTATTACATGTAAAGTTTGTTTGGATCAGAGTTGCATGAAAGGGAGCAGAGTTTAGATCTGAGAGTGACTTATTCATGTCCTCCATAACAAGAAGATTGAACTCAGGGTGTTGTGTAGGCACCTTGCCTGTGAATCTCCTCCTGCAGGCCATTAGCAGTCAGCTTTGGATAGCATTCCTTATCTCCAAAAGCTGTTAAAAAGAATAAAGGAGAAATTGAGGTGATACAAAGAAACTTTATGTAATACTTTATGATGTTGACAGTGTCCTTTCACAGAACTTCAGAATGGGGCAGGAGGCAGAAAGCTCTTTTATAGGATAAAGAAAAAAGAACAGGAAGAGAAAAATAAGCAAAACAAAAAACCTTATTGTCTTGTGCCAAATAGTTTACTTCATTTGGGATTAGAAGGCCCAGAGTTGGTTTGGCATGTTGAAATTGGCAGATTGGCTGACTGTGTTTCTAGTCAAGTGGAATATTTGCAGGGACACAAAGTTTATTTACATGTTTATTTGCTGATATGACACCACAGGCAGGAGTGACTCTATCTTGGGCTTAGACAGTTACTTCAACATATTTGAGATCCGAAGAGAAGTTTCAATTTCAAATTGAATAGGTGCATGTGAAAAATAGAATATGTAACTTTGCTATATTGGTATACAAATAGGCACATTTTTGGATGACTTATTATAGAATAACTGCATATAAGTATTATAGAAAAGCCAAAGTCAGAATATGCTTCAATTCTGTGTTTAAGTTTCTTTCATATTTTTAATAAAGCCATTCACATTCTTATTTTAATGTTATTTTGTTTGGAAAATGTGTTTTTCAGCCATTTGTTGGATTTAATTTATATTTAATTATAATTATACCTGTTTGGATCCAAAAAATAGTTAAGCATTTTGAGATATAATTTAATCCACTTAGTTAAAAAATATGGAAGATCTTGTATCATTGATTCAGTGAGCATATATTGATCACCAGTGTGGGCAAATTATTTGGAAGGATTAGCAGTTAACCATAAGTTTAGGCTCTCACCCCTAGCAGTATGCATAGATATTTAACAATAAATTAAACAGTTTGTATATTAACTACAAGTATGAAGTGATATTTAATAAATTCAGGTTTATAAAATAGTGCATAATAGGGATCTGAAGTTGTCTTGAAGGTCAGTAAAAAATTTCCTGAAATACAGTTTTAATTGAGAGATTAAAAATGTATTAAGGGTTAACCTAAAAATTATAGTGATAAATTGGGGCAGGGAAGAGGCTGCCTATAAAATAATCCAGGGAAAAAAATGTGAGGACAAAGTCACTAAGGGAGAAAAATACTACATTTATTACAGGAATTGAAAAAGAGTCAGTGTGGTTGTTGAATGTGTCTATAAATTACTGATAGTTTGATACTAGAACAGAAGAGAGACAGAAGCCAAATATTTAGGGAATTAAGCCAGCTTAATAAGTTGTCTCTTTATGTTAAGAACAATGAGCAGAAAACATCTAAAGGTTCAATTTATCAGAATTTTTCTTGATGCAGCTGACTTGTCTATACTTCAAACTAGATTACACATACAAGGGAACTTATTGATCTACATTACTGAAAAAAGTCTATGATTCATATTTGACTGTGAAAGACTGAATACACAATCGGAAGATAGACCATATATTAAAACAAAACAAAACAAAACAAAACTCTGACCCACAACCTGCAGGCGTCTGCTCAGTAAACCAACCCATCATCTGCAGCCCAGGAAGCCAGCCTGTCATAAATCAGACTTGTGGGAGGCCAGATTGCTCTCCTACGGTATTCAACCCAAAATGGATGTGGACTTGATGAATCACTAGAAGCTTCTCTAATTTTTTGTCCCCATTTCCAATTTAGGACCAACCATGGAAAGCCAAATATGCACCCCTGAACATTCTGGCATCTATAGCTTATCCTTTTCAATACCCTCCAATCAGAGCATACCTGAAATCTTCTCTTTCATCCAATATAAAGCTTTCTCATTTCATTGCCTGCCTTTATGTCTCTGCCAAAATTTAAGTGATGATGACTGACTTCCTTGCTATAGCAAGTCTGAGTAAATAGCCTTTACTTGCTCTTACTTGCTGACCTTTGTTTATTTCCACAATTGGATTCAGGGACCATAGCAGCTGTCAGTAATCTCCCTTTTGTTCTTTCTCAATTTTTACATCTCTCTGGTCAACTTTCTTCTATTTTATTTTCTTTCACAAGACTAGGATGTCCACAGATAAGCTAATATCAAGGGAGTGATCACAGTCTCATCTTAAGGCACAGGTCCATTCCTGAACCAACAATAGTTTCCAAGCAGGCGATTTGTTACTGAGGTTTGTAGGATTACCTCTGTGTAGGATTACTCTAGGGAAAAAAATGATGTCTAGCTTTATTTTGATTTTAGGTAAACAACAAACACTTTTTTAAGAATGCAAACAGGACTTGTGAAATAATATATGAAAAATAATTTTTGTTTACCTCAAGTTCAGATTTCACTTGGCATCCTGTATATGGAATGGTAACCCTACTCACATGGCATGAAAAGCAAAGCTGTCATTAACTCATGTAATAGATTATGAGGTTGTTTAGGGACAAATCCAGAAAGGAAAGATGCTAAGCTGAAAAACATTAATGTCATTAAAATTTTTAAATAAGAAAAAGAGATATTCAGATTTGAAATCTGAAACACTAAGCTTGGTTCTTATGTTCAGAGAAACTAGAGGAAATAAGAGAGGAAATAGTATATTAATAAGAGAATGTCACAGCAGATTAGATAATATGTGGAATGATGGCACAGAGATAAAGACAAATACATCAGGCAAGTGGGGGAGTAGAACCAATGGCAGTTTGGGATTGTTATTTATTAATTAAAATGAGTAAATTTGGGCAGCCTGGGTGGCTCAGCAGTTTGACACCTGCCTTCGGCCCGGGAAGTGATCCTGGAGACCCATGATCGAGTTCCACATGGGGCTCCCCGCATGGAGCCTGCTTCTCCCTCTGCCTGTGTCTCTGCCTCTCTCTCTCTCTGTGTTTTTCATGAATAATTAAATAAAATCTTTTAAAAAATTTTTAAATGAGTAAATTTAGTAAGATTATGATTAAACTATTAGAATTTAAGAGGACTTAGCAAGTATACTGGATACAAGGTCACTGTGCAAATTCAATACTATTTTTTATAAAGCAACCATAAGCAACTCAAAAGTGAAGTTTAAAAATATGACATTTTGAGTCTCATCCTAATTACAACATGACTAAAAATAAATCATATAAAATTTGGGTAAGATTTCTTTACAGTAAGATATAAAGCTTTTGCGAGTAGATAGAAAATACCAAACTGAATGCAAATATACATCCTATTTGTTTATTAGCAGCATTAATATTATAAAGTTGATATCTGCCTTCTCCTGAAATTATGATTCAGTTCCAATCAAAATTTAAGCAGGAGTTTTGTGAAAATGTACAAGTTGATTCTGAAAAAAATATGGAAATACAAGAGTCAAATATAACCAAGGCAATTTTGCAAAAGTACACAGTAGTTGAAGGTACTCTGCAGGATTTTAATACGTATATTAAAGTTAAAGTAGTTCAGAGAATTGGTATTGACACAAGAATAAATAAATAGGTCGATGAAACAGACCTAATAGAGTCCTGCAACAGAGCCAAATGTCGACATTACTTAAAATGAGCTGGCTCTGCAGAATAGTTAGGATTATTCTTTTCAATAAAGTGTTCTGGTTCAATGAAAGTTCAATAAAGTTCAATAAAGGATTGACTATCCATATGAAAAGCATGAAAAAAATGACATTTGATTCACTACAAAATCAAAAACAGTAAGTTGGTGTGTAGACATAAGTGAAACAAAAAAAATAAAATGTGTGGATGAAGACATATAAAATCATATAGTAATTATATTCATGTTAAGAAATACTTAAATAGGACACAGAAAATACTAAACATGAGACAATTATTTGGCATATTAAAATTTAAAAAAAAAACTAAAATCAGGAGATACCATTAGCAGAATGAAAAGATAAGGTATAGAATGAGAGAAGATATTTGAAGCACGTAACCAACAACACACTTATAGTTGATATATTTTTAAAACAATTCCTATAAAAACATTTATATAGAAAAGGCAGAGAACAAGTAGAAAAAAGACACACATGAAGCAAGCACTCTGCAAAAGATAATATTCTAGTGGACAATAAAAATATAAAAAGGTAACCATTCTATTCTCATTTGTTGTCAGTGAAAAACAATTTAGTCACACTGAGATACCCACCAGAATAGATACGGTTTTATAAAGTTAACAATCTTAAATTTTGGCAAGGTTTTGCAGTAACTGGCATTCTCTAACTCAGCTGGTGGGAGTATACATTGGTACAAATGTAATTGGTACAAAAAAAAGAAATGTTTATTGTTGCTTACTAGAATTGCAAATGTAAATTTATTCTGACTCACCAATTTTACTCTTATTTATAACCAACAGAAATCCATGTAAAGTTGCAAAAAAAGGCATTTGTAACATATTTATGGAAGTGTTATTTATAATAATCCAAAATGTGAAATAACTAAAATCTTCATCATATGAAAATTGACATTAAATTTTGTATATTCATTTTATATATATGCATGTATATACATATATTACACACACATTATATATATAGTACTATGTTTACTATGTTTGTATATTTCATTTTATACAATGAAAAAGGAGAAAGCACTCAATAAACACATACACAGGTACATTTAACAAATCAAGTGAAGTAAACCCTACCTATAAACATATTTGCATAATTCAATTACATAAAAATAAAAAAAACAGACCAGATTAGACTATGAATGTAGAATTCAGGATAATGAGAAATAAGGAATACTTCAGTATTTATCATTTTATTCCAGAATCTATTGCTACATGGTAAACATGGGGGCTCCGAGAGGCCTCTTATTTGTCTTGTAATTTTTTGTATCAGTAGCTCAGAAATGACTTGACTAGGTGGTTCAACTCTGATATGCATGGCTTCAGCAGGGTCCTCTAGGATTGGATGATCTGCTTATAAAATGAATCCTTTATTCAGTTTTCCTTGGGCCCATCCCCACTCCCATTATGTCTCATTCTCCAGGGTTTTATTAGATGGCTTTGACTTATCATAAGATGCTCGTCTCAGAGTAGTTAGACTTTTGACATGGTTGCTGGCTTCGAAAAATAAGTTTTCCAAAAGATTAAGAAGTATAAGCTGTAGCTCTCTTATGGCCCTGCTCAGAACCTGGCACCAGCTTTATTTCTGCCATATTATATTGACCAAAGTAATGATTGAGACCTCCCAAACTAAAAGAAAGGAGACATTTAATTCAAGAAGAAGGAGAAGTAGTGTATTAAAAGATGTTTTGGGGAAGCAATTATATTTTATTTCTTTGTTGAAGTAATTGTGCTGTGTGTGTATATACATATATATGTTGTATTAAGTTTAAAAAGTTTACAGAAAAGATCAGGGCTAGCTGAAGTTATTTTAATGAAAAAATATTGACAGAAAACTTGATCAGGTTAAAATACTAATTATAAAAGTGATGCAATAAGAGAGATTACACTATTCAATGAATATACTTAAACATTTTAAAGATATAGGAGAGAGAGAGAGAGAGAGAGACATAGAGAGAAAGAGACGAGACAGAGAGAAAGAGATTATAAAAATAATACAAAATCTGGAAAACATGGAATCCAGGATCAAAGAGGAGTTGGGAATTTATCCTGGTTTCAGGTATAGTGGCAAGATATGAATGCCACTGAATGAATTATATCTATTTATTCTGTAAATTAGGAAAACGTTTGAGATAATCACTAATCCAAAATCTGGTGCAATATATAATTGTACAAATTTGAGGAGCTCATTGATCCCCAAAAGGGACAAATTCTAAGAATTAAACTTTGGCACATCACAGAAAAACTCTTGAAAAACAATAATAAATAGAAAATCTTGAAATCAGGCAGAAAAAAAAAAAAACATGACATTATCTCAGAGGAATAATCTTCCAATGACTATCACGAATAATCAAAAACTATGTAGCCGAGAAGACCGTAAAAGTGACTTTAGCACTGAATGAAAAGCACCAACACAAAACCTCATTACAGAAGTCTTTATCCAGTAAAATACCCTTTAATAATGAAAATGAAATAAATATGTTTTCTGATAAAGTTAACATAAGATTGTTTTTGTCACCATACCCACATTTATGGTAAGGGAAATTTTTTACTATGAGTGGAAATAACACTAAGGTAAACTGAGATTTTTAGAAATGAATAAAGAGCATATCAAAGATAAATTGCCAGGTACATAGAAAAGACTAGGTTTTCTCCAGTTTTCTTTAAACACTACATAGATACTAAATCAAAAATTAAAACACTATTTTGTTGCATTTATAATATTTTAGATTAATTAATAAGTTAATTTAGAGAGTGTGCAAGGGGGAAGTGGGGCAGAGGAAAGGGAAAGAGAGAATCTTAAGCAAGTTTTACACTCAGCAAGGAGCCCAACAAGGGGCTTGTGGGGCTTGATCTCCAGACCCTGAGATCATGACCTGAGTCGAAATCAAGAGTCAGACACTCAATTCACTGAGCTACCAAGGTGCCCCTATAGTACTGTAGATTTAATATATATAATAACATAAAAAAGCCATAAAGGATGGAAATATATCTATATGATTGAAAGGGTTTTTTTTTTTTTTAAGATTTTATTAATTTATTCATAAGAGACACAGAGAGAGAGAGAGAGGCAGAGACATAGGAGAAGCAGGCTCCACTCAGGAAGCCCAATATGGGACTCAATCCTGGGACTCCAGGATCACGCCCTGGGCCAAAGGCAGGCACTAAACTGCAGAGCCACCCAGGGATCCCCTGAAAAGTTTTTATATTTTGTGTGAAGCAGCACAATGTTACCCCTCAGTAGACTGTAAAATTTAGAGATTCATATCATGTTGTCGAGAGCACTGCAAAAATATGTAAGAATGCATAGCAAAAATCAACTGATATATTAAGATTGAACTCTAAGAAATTCAAAGAATTAAAAAATGGATATATAAGGAGAAATTGAAGAACAAAAGTTAGAGTGGATAAACAGAATATAATACAAATATAGTCCTATATCTAACCATATCAATAACAGAATTAAATGCTAAGAGACTATATAATCCAATTAGGTTATCATTGAAGTCAGATAGACTCAATGGACTTTATTTTCCCTATAATTTTTTTCTTTCTTTCAATAAATCATAATGTAATCAATATCTGTATTTTATTCATATGAATGAAAAATTAATACAATAATTTACTTATTCTTACTGTTTTATTTCTTAAACAATTGTTCATAGAGATTTATGTGGTAGGTACATAAACAAAAGGCAAACAAACAAAACATTATTATTTTTTTTTCCAAAAAATTATTTAAACCTAATCAGCATTTGTGTCAAACGGCAGCATATATTTCCCCAAATTCAAAGTTGATTGCTGGGTGCTCAGCATTTATGCAAACAGTTGGTGTGACTTACATTTTTGTTAGTCAAAATATAGTAAATAAATAATGCATGTTCTGTACAAAATTCCATGTGGATGATAATAGAGTTTTGTATAGAATCACAAGAATCTGAAACTAACTTTCATGTAGTTAGCATGAAATAGTTTCAGAGATAAGCCCTGTTGCTAGACATACAGCAATTCCATCCAGTCATTTAATTTGGAGAAAACCTCTTACTTGAATTTCTTCTCAAATTTTGTTCTTTTGTGTCGCAATTATGTTTTCTATATTACTAGTGTAAACATTTACTTTAATTTGTACTGATTTTCCTATAATTTGCTCTTTCTCTCTTTGAATGCTTAGTCAACATCATCATTGTTGGAAATAAACTAGCCCTTAGAATTCTTATTCAAACTTTGAATAAATAGTTATCATCTTTACGTAAAACATATGGTCTTTCAGATTCATCTGTTTGATCCTTTTGGAGATCCTTTTTGGTGTAAAATACTATATATAAGAAGTACTTTTAATTTGGTATTTTCAGTGATATCTTCTTAAAATGAAAGAGGAGGAAAACAAATGGAAAACAGTTAAAAAGATTTTACTTTTTGTGCTAGTTACATGTATTGCATGAATCATTGCCCTAACACCTTGGCATAATGTATAGGAACAAATTATATTTTTATGAGACTTTCTTCATCCTACTTACCAGAAAGTAAGACTTCTTTTACTTTATTGTGAATATAGCCATTTAAAACATCATATTAATGCCATAAGAAATGCTAGGCACTTCCATGGTATTATCTACCCTCATATTTTTAAATACACCAATAATAAACTATATGGTGACTCCCTCGATTTATACTGCTATTGCTTTGTTATCTAAGTAGAATGGGATCATCAATTATCAAAGTCTTCATTAAAAATCAATATATTCATTTATTTTCGTCTGATAGTATCTGAAATGTGGAGTGTCTGCTGATGGTGTTCCATAGCAACTTTCAGATTCTTCAGCTATAGTTTTCTCCTCTTATCTTAAAGTTATCTCTGATCCCTTTTGGGTTCAGATGTTCTCCAAAGATCCTTTCAATAATGATCTCAATTCATTTCTGTTTCTCCCACTTTGTATACAAAAATCGGCAGACAGACTGTACTTCTCTTTGGTCCGCAGCACACTTTTCAACAAAATATCACTGACACTTATGTGTAATAGCAACAAAAAATTATTAAAAGAGATTGTATAGTGAGACAGTGAACTCAAACTGGATTTCACCTAGTTTCTGGCAAGTTTCTGTGTGACTGTGTCCAGCTAAACTTTTTAAATATGAATTTCCAGGTGTATCCATTTTTACTTTCTCAAACTTCTGCAAGACTCTGTTCATATTCAACCCCTTGAAAATGGTAGAGTTCATTCCCTCTTATAGTTCATTGTTTTGTTTCATTCTTTAAAATTGTAACTTTAGGATGTTTGAGAATGAAACCTAATTTTCCTTTCAGTGAAAATCTCTTTCTATATAAGCAAAAGGTATTTTCTGACTCAACAGCATATACAGAAGGAATATAAGGAATACATGTTGAATTCCCCCAAAGTCTATTTAATATACTCTTAAATAACATGCTTTGTATAAATTCATCCTTCCAGAACATTTTTTTTTCTTCCAGAACATTTTTGATAAGCAGAGGCTGGAGTACATTTTTTGGACAATTTTATTTGGCAGAAGGTGAAAACAAAATAGTCCTCACTTGGTATTTTCTTATCCCCAGTAACCAACGAAAAGAGAAGTACTTAAATGGAAATAGTTACATCTTTGGTAATAATAAAAACGTTCAGGCATAGGGGAGTCTAAATATAGCGGATTTTTAATATTTTTAATAGATTGGCATTGTGTGAGGAGCTCCACTAACATAATTCCCAATGAAACAGGTCAACATTATTTTTAAAAAATTTGACAATGTATTTCTATTTATTTGTGTCTGCTTTAATTTCTCTCATCAGTATTTTATAGTTTTCTATATGCAAGTCTTTCATCTCCTTAAGTTTATTCTTAATATGCATATGTCCAAACTCATCAAGATGCATACATTAAATGTGTGCGATTTATGTGTATCAATTATACCTCAATAAAGCAAAAAAAAAAAATTCAGTCCTCTGAAAATGATACTAAGGGCTTACAGCAAATTAGAAACATTTGTTGAAGAAGACATACTAGACCATGGTAATAACAGAATTGGCAGCATTTGAACCATGATCCACTCCTTGCCATCCCATTTCCAGCCCAATATGATGGAAAATCTATTCTAGACCAGCACAACCAAGATCACAGGGCTTCCTCTTCTACGGTCTTTCTGTTGAGGGATACAGTAGTTGTTTAGGAGATGCAAGGTATCCACATTTCTCATCTTGTCCCTGAGCTACTAGTAGCAGAGGCTAACTTCTGAGTGAGTGAAGCCAAGGCATAAGTTGTTCCCTTTTTGTTCATATCCCTCACTTATGAGATTGAGGCTCAACTTCAGGAATGGCACATAGAGTAATATCAGGCCCCTTATCTCACTAACACTGGCTTATTCATTAAGTAGAGACTCCGTACTAGTAGAGACAATTTTAAGACAGGGAAACTGAAAGAGTCCATAAAGTAATTTTTTCTTCCTTTTCCTGCTTCTATTCTTACTAGAATTTGCACCCCTACCTACTTTACTCATGCCTTGGAAGGCAGACAGCATAAGTCCTCCTTCTGAGGGACAAATGGCTAATGATTTCTCTAAAATAGATAACATCTAAGGAAGACCAGGTGAGAATGACCAAACAATGCATATTCCAGACCACCAGCACTAGACATCAAGTTGCCAAGGTCCCCTAAATTCAAAGAATAACACCTGTCTCTCGTCCTTGTTCTGACTGGTTCCTGGATGCCTGAGGGGACATGTATACCAGACCACCATCCTCAATAAAAAAAACCCAGATACTGAACAAAGATGAGACTCCCTCCTTTGCTTTCTGAGACTCCCATATATTCCATCTGTATCTGCTGTCTTTAATAAACTCTCCTTTCATTTGCTGCTGACTCACATTTGATTTCCATCCTTTGCAAAATAAAAATTTTAAAAACATGATTATAAAAGTAATAATAAAAACATGTTTTGTATATATTTATAACATAATATTCATAACATCACATGTTCATTTATAATAATTTATATTATTTATGTTTATTTTTTATTTTACATTTACAATATATTTATATTTATTTATAATATTTATAATAATGGTAGCCCAGAAAGGAAGAGAGGAGAAATAGAGCCATAGAGTCATGTTTCTGAATCTCACTGGAATTAGTCAATATAAACCTGAAATATGTTTTGATAAGTTAATATATACATGCAAATTCTAGAGCTACTAGTAAGGAAGTAGGCAAAATATATATAGCAAATCAGATTTTTTGAAGCTGAAGGGGTTCTATTTTATGAAGTACATTCCTGTTATTTTGCTTTTCAAATTACATTTCAAAATAGAGTTTTTATCAAATAATTCATCCTAAAGCACCAAAATTTTCTCATTTCTCCATATTAAGGATTTCTGTAAGAACTGCTTTTAGTTATTAGTAATCCAGTAAATAGCATTTCATAGGGGAAAACAAAAATCTGCCTTGAAAACAAATCTCAATTTCCATTCTAGAGTACAAGTACTGCTTGTTTCACAGATAGCATTTTTTTTCAAGCTTCAAAGTTTATTATCATGAAAACCCATTAAAATGGCTAAAATTCAGACAAAACTCTGAATGTTATGTGTTCTAAAATATGTTTAGTAGGTGCATTACTAGTGTAATTGTTCTAAGAAAATAAATTCTTACAAGCATTTTGGAAACCCATTTGGCAATAACTATTAAAGATCAACATATGTATAACCTATAAGCTAAAAAAATTTACTCCCAGATAGATCTCTAAAAGAAATACATAAGTATGTACACCAAAACACATGTACAAGAATGTTCAAAACCATATTCATAAAGCTTCAAAGTAGAAACATTCAAATTCCTATTGTCAAAAAGTTCAGAAATAGCAAAATGAAGATCACTAGATCAATAAAACAGTATTTAGTAAGAGTTTATGCGCATATAAGAGCAGGTTATGAACTTGGAACATTCAAACACCAAACTGGTAATGAAGCCTTAGGGACATGATGTTACAGGAAGTTTTATAAAGTAGAAATGAAGCTGCTTGCTTAACTTTTACAATGGTTATTATGATGAAGTTTCCATATGGCAGAGGTTTGGTTAAAACTGATGATTTCCTATTATTTTTTAAAGATAACTTAAGTTTAATTTATGCCTGTTAGAGACATTTTCAAGAAATAACCTAAGTTATGCTATGTTGATGAAATAAGCTAGAGTTAGTTTTGCTTGGGGAGCTTAAATAGTTTTGTCTGCTCAGGGAATTCTCAGGTCCAATCTACATTTTTTATTTAATTTTGACACTATGGATGGTAGAGTAGATTACAACAATACCTGAGACTTATTTGTATAATTAAATGTGATTCTGAAATATAAAGGAGCATTAATGAATCTCAGTAACATAATATTGCCTGAAAAAAGCCAGACAGAGAAGAGAACATATTGAGATTACGATGTTTAGAAAATGTTCAAAATAAGATAGCAGTTAGTACTGCAAGGAGGTAAGGATAGATAAGGGACAAGTCAATATGTACAGGGTGAGTAGAAGTAGGTACACAGGTATTTTAATTTTGCAAAAATTCTGTGAACTGTGTACTTAATATATGTGTACTTCACAATATTTATGCCATAAACATATATAAATAAACTTTAAATAAATTATATATAAACAAACTTTAAATAAATTATATATATATATATATATAATATATATATAGTTTAAGAATAAAGTCAGCAGAAAGTGGCCAGTTCAACTGACTTACTGTAATTATGTTGTAATGAGGAAAAATGTGCAAATTAAACACACAGCCAATAAAGAGATCCCATACATAATTTAATAAATTACACATTTAGAGAAGAATAGAGAGAAACATAGGAGGCTTGTTTTCCCTCATTGGTCACTTCAAACACAAACACTCATTAATAGCCTCCTATTTTCTTGCAAATATCCTAGATGCTAGAGATACAATAACTGTTAAAAGTGGCTTTGTTCTATCTCTCAATCTCTGGCTATACCATAGTCATATCTTACAGATAGTGCTTCTGCCCTACTTTTTAGTCTTCATCTTCTTGGATATCTTGATGGTTGTATGTTGGGTAAGGAAATATTTTTATAAACATTTCATGTTCATATTTTTGGGTTTCTCCTCTGATTAAAGACTTGTTTTCTCCTCTTATGAAAAATGTTTTCTCCTCCCCTAAATGGCCACTACCTAACAATGTATCTGAGGAAAAAAGAAAAATGTCTGCCATTTACAAAACATCCCTCTAATAAGCTGAAGAATACATGGATCTAGATGCAGAATCTCTAATGAAACCACACCCCAGACAAACACACGGAGCTTTGACAGAGTCCATCTATACCCTCCATCAGTGCAGGTTCATTTCCTAGATCCATAGATCCTAGATCACCACCTATTTGTCTGGTATTCCATGCTATTGACTCCCTATGCAGTCCTCCTTTATAAGTAGCCCCAATCTTTCAAAGTAAAGGTAAGAGTAGGGAGGATATTCTGAGTTAAAGTCTACCTAGATTACTCTGAATTCTGAAGTCAGTATTGACAGAGGTAATATCAATGTTTTCCCAACTCTAGATTTTTAATATTTGAAGTGTCACTCATGAAGAGTGACACATGAGAAACCTATATGGGAAAATCTGGCCACACAAATGCATGATGGGTTAACTTACCATTGCACCAACTAAAACCTTCCCGCACAGGAGAAGCAAAAGGACGAGGCAGGAAATCTCCTGTAGCCCATGAGTCCTCTCAACACATTTAAGAATATAGGTCACATTCCTCATCTATGGACGGCGTGATAGGGTATAACCGCACCCGAACTTTCCTTCATTTCCTTCTCCAAAGATGCAAGTAAGCCGGGCCTAGTAATCACTGCTCAAATAACGGTTCTCTTCCATTTGCATGAAATTTTTCTCTGCAATTTCATTACCACTCAATGGGGTTTCTGTTACCAAGACACTGGAGAGTGGAATGTAGCAGTCTTGACCCAGTCTCTAATTCTATCAGACAGAAGTAACACTGTGATCTTAGTAAACCGCTTTTGTTAAATTAAAATAATCCATACTACCCCACACCCTTGCCTCTTTATTCCTTTCAAGTCTCTCTCTCTCTCTCTTTTTTTTTAAGATTTTATTTATTTATTCATGATAGTCAGAGAGAGACAGAGAGGCAGAGACACAGGCAGAAGGAGAAGCAGGCTCCATGCACCGGGAGCCCGACGTGGGATTAGATTCCGGGTCTCCAGGATCGCGCCCTGGGCCAAAGGCAGGTGCCAAACCACTGCGCCACCCAGGGATCCCTCAAGTCTCTCTTTATGTCTGTCTCTCTTTCTCATTTCCACCCTCTGCCTTGTGCCTTTCTGTCTTGTTGGTCTGCAACAATTTCTTCAAAAAATGTTCCTTTAAGTCTTTCCACTTCCAGTAAGTAAATGTGATCCCTATCCATCTCCTTATTGCCTGTATTCCTCACTTACAAATAGTTCTCTTTCAGCTATAGTAATTTTATATCATATTCTACTCCTAAATTATACTTTTTTATATGAAATTTATATCTTAAAATATAGAACATGTAAGAAACAAATGTGTATTTTTAACATCAAATATGTTTTTAAATGAGGAACTAAGTCATTCGGTGGCTTGAGAATATATTCAAATTGAATAAAACAAATTTTAAGTTGAATAAAACAAATTCAGTCAACTAGATACAGAGTTGTGGCTTACATTGGCTTTGGGTTTATGTCTGTCTATAATTGTGATTCATTGTGTGCAATTGGATGTCATCCAGTTTGGGATGCCCAACTGCCTTGGTATTCTTGGGCACTGCTATCCTCTTCCATGAAAGTAATTTTCCATATCCCTACTATAATTAAGCACAAAAATATTTCGTGTGAATTTAGACGAAATTTTCATTTCAGTCTATCTCAGATTGAGTTTGAGGCTACCATTCTAGAAAATACAGGATTACATGAGGCTTTCTAACTATTGAAATGGTGAAATGGCCAGTGTTTTTTTTCTGGAAAATACTGGCTAAATGTACTGATGGGACTATTTCACAATAACCAGGAAAGTATGACCATGGCAAAATATTTCAACACATGTTTTAACAAATGGATGAAGGTTCAAAACATATATAAACAAGCTACAGGTTTTCTCCTCTGCTTATGAATTCCATAAAAAATATTATTAAAATTTTCTAATATAATGGTTTCAAAAAAGAGATTTTAGTAAGTATACCTTATAATCACACCATGAATCTTCATCTAGCCTCTAAACTAGCCAAATAATTCAGACCAGCTTGTTGAAAGGCTCCTAAATAATGAAAAACAGTGAAGATATATACCTCATATTTAAAAAAAAATTGTAACAATTGTATTTTTATCTTAGAGTGAACTTGAGTATTACATTCAGAATAAATGTGAAAGGAAAAACAGAGAGAATAATGGAATAGTCTAGTTGACAGTTTTTTTGTTTTGTTTTGTTTTGTTTTTTGTGCTCTGGGTGGTCCTTACAATGTTGCCTAATATTTTCTTTCAAAGAAAGTTGAAATCTATTAACAACGAAATAAATATGTTTGGAAATATTATTTCTTTTTTTTATGATAGTCACAGAGAGAGAGAGAGAGAGGCAGAGACGCAGGCAGAGGGAGAAGCAGGCTCCATGCACTGGGAGCCCGACATGGGATTCGATCCCGGGTTTCCAGGATCGCGCCCTGGGCCAAAGGCAGGCACTAAACCGCTGCGCCACCCAGGGATCCCTGGAAATATTATTTCTAATACAGTACCTATATTTTTTCTGTCAGTCAAAATAAAAGATCCAGTAGACATTTTTCTCTGGTTTAATAGGGAATTTTTTTTTTAGCATTCAAATTATTTAGAAATTTCTGTCACTATACGTTTAAGGAATATTAATTAATCCAAACACAGATTTAAAAATTAGCTATTATTATCTCATTATATAAATTCTAAAATTGCTATAGAACTGTTTAGTAATTTGTTTAAGGATGTAGTAGAAAAATAAATTACAGGGGCAAAATTTATATTACAAGAATTACCAATATCAACTTTTACCTTTCTTTCTTGTATTCTATAAAATTTAGGATTACTTTAAAAATGTTTTCAATCTCCATGGTTTGGTAACAATATCTTTTAGTTAATGCTGGGTGGTTTTCATTCCTGAATCCTACTCTACCCTTTTCTTCTCCCCAGTTTTCTAGTTTAGAGGTCTGTGTACAGAAAGATTAATCACTAAATGAAAAATGAAACTGTATTTGCTCTAAAGCAAACAGCTGCTCACTCAACAGTGGATAATTTGGTACATTAGGCCCCTTTACTCATAGTTTGGCTTCCCATGGTTTCAGTTACCCATGTTCAACCATGTCAACCATGGTCAGGAAGCGGATGATCCTCCTTCTGATGAATGGTTAGAAGGTCAATAGCCTGACTCTGTGTCACAATTTCTACATCATTCACCTCACCTCATTTCATCACATGGACAATTTATCACCTTACATCATCACAAGAAGGGTGGGTATAGTTCATTAAGATATTTTGAGAGAGAGAGACAGCATTCATAACTTTTATCATAGTCCATTATTATAACAGTTCTATTTTATTAGTTGCTGTCATTCATCTCATCCCGTGCCTAATTTATACATTAGACTTTATTGTATGTGTGTATGTACAGAAAAAAAAACATAGCATATATATAGGGTTTGGTACCTTTTTTTTTTAAAGATTTTATTTACTTATTCATGAGAGACAGAGAGAGAGAGAGGCAGAGGGAGAAGCAGGCTCCATGCAGGGAGCCTGACATGGGACTTGATCCTGGGTCTCCAGGATCAAGCCCTGGGCTGAAGGTGGGGCTAAACGGCTGAGCCACCCGTGCTGTCTCAGGTTTGGTACCTTCTGTAGTTTCAGCTGCTCACTGGGAGTCTATCCTGCGGAATAAGGGAAGAGTACTATAGTTTGCTTTGAATATGTGTTTCAGGACTGAAAGCAAAAGTAAGAGTACCTATCTCTTTCCAAGGTGTGGCCATATAAAAAGGAACAAAGAGGGTAGAAATACTAACTCAAACCAGCTTCAAACTTACCTATTTTTAGATATCCTCTTACCTTCTTTCATTCAAGTTTGTGGTGATCAGAGAATAAACGATGTATGATTTCAATACTTTAGAATGTCTGACACTTGTTTTCTGTGCAGTATGTCCTGTATTTTGCTTTTTGTTGAATGTGCCCTTAAAAAGAATAAATATCCTCAAGTATTTTCTCATTTTATTACAAAACATGTATACCACAATTGAAGTTACTGTTTCTTAAGTATCAATTACTGGAGGCCCCGTGGTGGCATAGTCAAGTATCTGCCTTCAGCTCAGGTCATGATCCCAGGGTACCAGGATAGAGCTCCCTACTAGTAAGGCTCTCTACTCAGCAGGAAGTCTGCTTCTTTCTCTCCCTCTGCCTGCTGGCCACATGTTTATGCAAATATGCACACTCTCTCTCTCTGTCAAAAAATTAAATAAAATATTTAAAAAATTAAGTATCGGTTACTAATTATCATTAAGATATTTGATAATGTTCAAATCATATATATATATATTTTTTTTGAGAGAGAGAGAGAGAAAGGGTGGATGGGGCAGAGGAAGAGGGAGAGAGAGAATCTTAAGCAGGTTCCACACCCAGAGGGGAGCCTGTCACAGTTCTCAATCTCACAACCCTGAGGTCATGATCTGAGCCAAAATCATGAGTCAGGTGCTTAACCAACTGTGCCACCCAGGCACCTCCATTTTTTAAAATATTTCATTTATTTATTCATGAGAGACGAGAGAGAGAGAGAGAGAGAGAGAAAGAGAGAGGCAGAGACACAGGCAGAGGGAGAAGCAGGCTCTATGCAGGGATCCTGATGTGGAACTCGATCCCGGAACTCCAGGATCATGCCCGGGGCCAAAGGCAGGTGCTAAACAGCACCTCCATTTTTATTATTTTAATTGCTAGTTGTTGTCCCAGAGATTACCATGCAAAGCCTTAATTTATTACTGTCTGTCTTAAATAAACATATCTACTTTGAGGGATTAAGTAATCAATCCCAATTATTCTGTGGTTTATATTTTTCCAATATTGATTTCAGAATCCGTGTATAAGTACTAGCCCACATTAGGTGAATGTGTTCAATAACCTAAAACTCAGTTGAAAGGAATCTTTTTTGAAGAAGTTGATTATGCAATTATTATCAGCTTCTTCTATGCTCTGGCCAAACCTAAGTGAGGCTATTGACTTTTCCCAAGTCTGTGCCTTCTGCAACACAATGAGAGCAATGATCTATGTCTGTAAAATCTTTATGTAGACAATATTTTCTCAGATTTTAATTTCTTAAACTCTGGTTGTTACTACACTATTCAAGTGGTAGTACATGACTTTGTATTCAATAGCTGGTTTAAGTTTCTAAAATAATCAGACAGAGAAAAAAAAGTAAACAGATTTTGTTAAATATTGCCCAGTATTAAGAGTTGCTGTTAAATCTTCCTGACTTGTAGGTATATTTCAGAGGAATCTTCTTTGAGCTAAATCTTCTATGGCTCCAAAAGAAGTCTATTTTCCTTTTACTCTCCTAGCGAAGGACACCTTCGCTTTCCTTTCACTTTCTTCAGTCCATAAGTATCTCCTAAGGAAGAGAAGAATTTTCTATTTATACTCATTTTGTGTTCTCTGTAATATGTACTGTGACATTGAAATGTGATTCTTTTCTTAATACAGAATGTCTTTTGTGTCAGTAAAGCCAACCTAACAACCACTGCTTATGCAAATGTTTTGTAGTCCTTTTGTTCCCAAAAGTAGTTCTTGTTTAGTCACTTGATCTTTAAAGAAACTGCATTATGGTGGGGATTTCTTGGGGTAGGGATATCCCTTTCTAATAGGGATTTTTTTCTTTAAAAAATCAGATTTTTTTAGGCCTACCATTGCATTGAGAACGAATGTTCATCAGACCAACTCACCAGTGCCAGAGAAAAAGGAACTAATCAACTGACAAGAAGGTGCAAATGTGTCCCTGCTACTTACAATCTAGTAACCTTTACTTAATCATATTGTTTTATGGAAAAAGAATAGAAAGTGATGCAGGACCTATGTCTCAAAATCCTCTTTATCTCCAATTGCCAGCAGCATGAAATAGAATGAAAAATGGACTTAGGATACATGGGCTATTCTAATGGATCAGTTTCTGTAGAAGTCTACTTACTACAATTATTGCAGATGTATTCTCTCTCTCCAGTGTATCACTAAATATGGAGCCAAGCTGAGTTAATTGTCAGGTTTCTCTGTATGTTTTTAAATGGGAAAAAGTGATATTAGTGGAAGAAAAGAAAGAGGACAAAAGAAAAGAACATTAAGTCTTTGCAGATTTCCCTGTTTTCTTCCTTTTTCCCCAAAAATATATTAGTTTGAAAATGCTGACAGACCATAAGTTTTACACAAGTGCATCCTTTCTTTTGCAGAATCTCAGCTCTACAAAAATAGCTCAAAGTAGAAATAAAATCCAATAATACAAAGACTTAAGTATTTGGGAAACACTTAATTTGGACAGTAGCAAGAGTAGGAAGAAAAGAAAAGAAAACATGGTCAGAGTCTGGGCAAAGCCCTTCACATATTCATGGCCATAGGACATATGAACTCCTATAATAATGATAGAAATTGTTAATTGAGGGGAAAAATCAAGTCAAGTTCTGTATATGAGACCATGGTAGAAGTTGGATAAGAAAGTAGAAAGTTTTTTTCAGAGACATATCTATACTTTCAAAGCAATCTCACTCAAACTTTATAATATACTTCAGGCCTTTCTTTATAAAAGCTACTAATTTTTAGAATGCATTGTTTTTACTGCATTATTAATTCATTTTTATCTTGAAAAATCATGAAAAATTATTGGAAATACAATTAGCTGCTATTTATGCCAGTAATACTTCTGTGGTAAAAACCCAGATTCCTTTCACTAATAGAACTGCAAAGTAATGTAACCTAATGCCTAATGGAAAGGGAACGTGGTACCCCTTATAACAAATTAATTTACTGTAAGACACACACACACACACACATACACACTCAGGGAAATGTACAAAAATGTCTTTGAGTTCAAGGTCTAAATGAAGCTTCCAAACATTGCAGGTTCCGCAAAAGAATGAGGTTTAACAAGCAGAGTGAGTTATGTCACCCTGTTTATCCTGTTCTGCCCCAGCTCCTCATGTGCTATGAGGCTTTTAACTGTCAAAAACTTGCCACCTGCATAGTTTCTGCTTTCCAGTGAGGTCCTCAAGAAGGCAAATTTTCTTTCTTGGACTTTTTCACTCCTCTTTTAATAGTCCACTTTTCTCTCCTTAGAGCTAATCTCTTCTACATCACTATAGCTTCTCATTCATTTAATTCAATCTTCAAGGCTTTTGATTCTGTTTTAGTTTTGTGGTGCCACAATTGAAGTCCTTAATTTTTACCTACTTCCCAGGCTAAGAGTGCATTAGAGGTTTCTTGTTTTTGCACCATTATGAAACACTTCTCTTCTTTATCCTAGTTTAGATATATGAGACACCAGGAAGTAGAAGAATGAGAAAACCACAATATTCATGTGAGAATCTGTATAGCTATAATCTCTATTTGTGACAAACCTATTGGAAGGGAGTGAATATCAAAATTACCATCAGGCAGTAGGCCCCCTTTGGGAAGAGGCAAAAAAAAATCATAAAAAAGTTTCCACAGAACAGTGCCATCTTACATATTGGTGGGAAACACATAACCAGAGTAGAAATTTGACTCAAAAGCAAGAAAATATCAAGTCTTTTTAGGTAACTAGTTGACTCAACCACACTTCTGTTAAAAAAATAATGCTAGCTTAATAAATATACTATTTGTACCTACTAGGTCACAATCACTTTATAACAAACTGGAGGTATAAGGTTTAAAATACATAATTCCTCTGTTAAAGAAGTGAAGTCTCTGACAGCTATAGTTAAGAAACAATTCAAGTATGAGAGAGAGAAAGGGGGAGAGAGAGAAAGCTGTGGCCAATTATACTATTCTTACATAACTTTCATTTCATGTTTATTCCATTTAAAAATTTATTGTTTGATTTACCTTTGAGATAGCCAAGAAATTTGAAGGCTTCACTTTTATTGGTTCAGTAAATAAATAATGTCATTTCTTTTACCTTATAACCAAATTATAAATTAAACAGACTCGCATATCACATGAACCAGAGCATTTAAATTAGAATTATAGGTACATCACAGCTCTGTTGGTACATCTTCATAGGAAATCAAACTGGAGTCAGAAAGATGCTAGTTGACTATAAATTTAAAATGAGACAAGAATTTTATGATTCAAAAGCAGGAGAGATGGTTACAGAGACAATATTCATCATAGTTAAAGATCTTGGACTTGGAGCAGGTTACAGTCAGTTCAAATCTTGTTTCTGACACTCTACCTGTGTCACTTTGAGAAGATCATTTAACTGCTCAGTGATTCATTTTATTTACCTGTACAGTGATGATTATAATAGTACCTTCCTACAAGGTTGTTACAGAGGTTAAAGCTTAGACTAATTCTTCTTTCTTACTAAGTGCCAGGAAGCTAATGCTATCAAGTTATAATATCCTGACACTCTTTTCTGCAAAAGAAATGTTGTCACTCCAGAGACCATCATTATTGAGTACATGGGTCAGGAAATTTCTTCCTTAATAGTGTTGGAGACCTAGTGCTGACTTGGGGCTTCAGAGATTCATTTTACTAGCTTCACTTGCTGCCACCTCATTCACTTCAGTCTTCAGAGAAGCAAAAACACAATAATTAGGTTTTGGTTAAGTAAATTGCCTTCCCATTTCAGTTCTAGTTTTCAGAGATTTTACCCAGGAGACTGTAAGAATGTTTTGGGTATTCTCAACGTTGTCAATTTCAAATTTACATATAACAGTTGCGTTCACTCTCAAAGTACGCAATTAATGCCCATTAAATTTGGATTTAAACCTGAATTAGAAAACCTGACTCTCATTGACTGAAAAGTTGTGAATTATTTTTCTCATTTCCTAGGATGAACTTTATTACCTTAAAAATAATTAAATCCATGAGTGATTTTAATCTTGAAATTTTAATTTTGCTTGCATCACTGATGTTAAAGTATTATATTGATATATTGGAGGGGTTTATAAATTAAGTCCAAGATATATGCACAGGATAGAAATTGGCATGTATTACTCTTTTAATGGCCCAATCAATATAACAAATGCTGTCCATTAATAACTGGATACACCCTGCATTGCACAGTTTATGTTGATGGCGTCATCATGGCTGTTAATTATCAATGATTTTATTTATTCAAAATATGTCCAGGTAATTATGGGAGAGATTTTATTATTGATTTGAATAATTCAGTTTTTTTCAAGACTGTCAGTATTTTGTATTCAGTTTATAGTTTCTGCAAATGCATTTTCTGCACATAGTTACCATGAATGACTCATTCTCTGGGGCTTACTTAGTAATATTATGTGAACAGTAAAATAAGATGTTGTTCTTGATTTCTTCCTCCCATGATATGGTAAGTACAAAATGAAGTAATCTAAGCGTGTGAATACATTCTCAAATGATAAACAGAAATGAAATACAATTGACTTTGGAACAATGTGGTTGAAAATTCACATATGGGCAGCCCGGGTGGCTCAGCGGTTTAGAGCTGTCTTCAGCCCAGGATGTGATCCTGGAGACTCAGGATCGAGTCCCACGTTGGGCTCCCTGCATGGAGCCTGCTTCTCCCTCTGCCTGTGTCTCTGCCTTTCTCTCTCTCTCTCTCTCATGAATAAATAAATAAAATCTTTACAAGAAAAAAAAAACAAGGAAAGAAAATTCACATATAACTTTTGACTCCCCAAAACTTTAACTACTCATTTCCTACTGTTTACCAGAAGCCTTATGATAGCATGAAGAGTTAAAACATATTTTGTATATTATGTGTATTACACATTGTATTACCATAAAAGTAAGCCAGAGGAAAAAAATCTTAAGAAAATCGTAAGGAGGTGAAAACACATTCACAGTATATGCTATATTGAAAAAAGTTCATATGAAGTGGACCCACAAGGTACAAACAAGTTCAAGGGTCAATTTTACTTCACATTATGATTCCATGGCTTCTTGTGCAATGTCTCTTTTAGATCTTGTAAGGCACTGAGTTCCTATCACATTGGGCATGTGCCATTTAATCTAATTCTCATATGACTCTTAGGGACACTGAGACAGGCTATTGATATGATAGAGTTGGTACAGCTGTAGACTACTTTTGATTCTTATAATTTATCATTATAAAATAACAGGTTCAAATAAATTTCACAATCACAACCTCTTAGTTCATTTACTTAAGTTCATTCATCATTCATAAATATCGTTTGCCTTATAAATTTGCCTTTTTGATTGTGTGTATATTACTTTAGCAATAAAAAAAGTCATACTCGCATTCCTGAGAAAAAATTAAACGAGTGTTTTTGTTGGATGGTGATAGTAATATTTCTGTATAAATAATTTTTATTCTCTCTAAATAGAGTTGCAGTAAAAAGCTTTACCATTGGTAATATAAAATTTGTAATTTTAATATAAAATTTACGCTTTAGAATTTAGACTATGTGAAAAAATAATATGGACAATAGTTAACAAATTACAATAATTTCATTTCTCAGTTTTAGTTAGTTATCCTTACATTTTAGAAATAGTTTGGAAATTAAAGAATGTAAGAAAGGAATGGAGTAAATTTTGTTATAACAGATGAAACGAAAATATATGCTGTAGATACTGAAAATTCTCAGGAGAGCCTCAGAAATAAATTAATAACTATAATCTCCCAGATGAAGAAGTAATGAGACATCAGAGCAGATTTATCAGCCTCTCCAAAAAGTCACTATGTTTTACTACCATCCTCATCCTGATGCTGTATAAATACCAGATTTTGCCCCTTTTTGTTTTTCCATTCTAGTAATTTCAAGATGTGGGTATTTTAGAATGCCACACATGGAAAGCTTGAAAGTTTCATAAATAAGATATAATTTCTTCTGATGGAATTTTTTAAATTTTATTCTTTTAAAGATTTATTTATGTTTTGAGAGAGAGCAGGAGGAGGGGCAGAAGGGCAGAGAGACAGAGAAATAGAATCCCAAATGGATACCCTGCTTAGCTAGGAGCCCAATTCAGGGATTGATCTCACAATCCTGAGATTAGGACCTGAATCAAAATCAAATTGGACATTTAACCAACTGAACCACCCAGGTCTCCCTGAGAAATTTATTTTAAAAGTAATGTGTGCAAGGGTGCCTGGGTGGCTCAGTCAGTTAAGTGTCTGCCTTTGGCTCAGGTCATGATCCTGGGGTCCTGGGATTGAGTCCGAAGTCAGGCTCTATGCTCAGCAAAGAGTCTACTTCCACTTTTGCCTTTCCCCCTGCTTGTGCCCTCTCTCTCTCTCTCTCTCTCAAATAAAATCTTAAACTTTTTTTTTTAAATTTTTTATTTATTTATGACAGTCACACAGAGAGAGAGAGAGAGAGAGAGAGAGGCAGAGACACAGGCAGAGGGAGAAGCAGGCTCCATGCACTGGGAGCCCGATGTGGGATTCGATCCCAGGTCTCGAGGACCAGGCCCTAGGCCAAAGGCAGGCGCCAAACCGCTGCGCCACCCAGGGATCCCTCAAATAAAATCTTAAACAACCACAACAAAAAATAGTAATGTGTGCACAAGTAGGTTTATTTTTTGGATATTTTACCTATAGTTTCTAAATCATATACAAAAACAAAATTTCCAGGATGCCTGGGTGGCTCAGCAGTTAAGCGTCTGCCTTCAGCTCAGGGCATGTGATCCTGGGGTCCCGGGATTAAGTCCCACATTGGGCTCCCTTCATGGAGCCTGCTTCTCCCTCTGCCTGTGTCTCTGTCTTTCTCTCCCTGTGTCTCTCATGGATAAATAAATAAAATCTTTAACAAAAACAAACAAAAACAAAAACAAAATTTCCTGGACAGATATCAAAGAAAGAAAGAAAAATACCATAGAATCTAAAATAGACCTTTAGTAGAAGAAAAAGGAGAGAGAAGATTATAAATGTATATGAAGGCTGAATAATGTTTGGTTGTTTACAATTGAAGTATAATTGACATGCAATATCCTATTAGTTTCAAGTGTATATCATAATGATTCAATATTTTATATGTTCTAAAATGATCCCCACAATAAGAACAGTTACCATCTGTCACCATACAGAGTTATTATTTACTGTATTCCCTAAGCTGTATATTATATTCTCATGACTAACTTATTTTATAGCTGGAAATTTGTACCTCTTCATATCCTTCACCTATTTTGCCCATCCCCCAATCTATCCTGATTCTGGTAACCAGCAGTTTGTTTCTTGTTCCTATAGGTCTGTTTCTGTTTTGTTTTATTTGTTCATTTGTTTTGTTTTTTTAGATTCTACATATATGTGAAATCATTAGGTGTTTATCTTTGTCTTATTTCACTTACATAAAACCCTCTGGTTCTATCCTTGTTATTTCAGATGGCAATATTTCATTCTTTTCTATTGATCAGTATGTCATATTATATTATATAACATTTAGATAACTTATTTTTATCCATTTTTCTATAGATGGACACTGAAGCTTTCATATCTTGGATATTGTAAAAAAAAGTCTTTTTTTCCATTGGATATTCTTTCCTGCTTTGTTTAAGATGAATTGACCATAGAGTTGAAGGACCATTTCTCTGTTCTGTCTTCTGTTCTGTTGATTTATGTGTCTGTTTTTGTGCCAGTACCATACTGTCTTAATGACTACAGCTTTGTAATATAGCTTGAAGTCGGGCATTGTGATGCCTCCAGCTTTGGTTTTCTTTTTCAACATTCCTCTGGCTATTTGTTGTCTTTTCTAGTTCCATAAAAATTTATTTTTGTATATAGTATAAGGTAGGATTCAGTTTCATTCTTTTGTACATAACTGTGCAGTTTTCCCAGCACCATTTATTGAACCAATTACTTTTCCCCATTATATATCCTTACCTTCTTTGGCATAGAGTAACTGACCATATATGTGCAGGACTTTTTCTGACCTTTCTATTCCATTCTGTTGACCTACGTGTTTGTTTTGTGCCAGTACTATCCTGTTTTGATTGCTATATATTGTAGTCCACTTTGTAATCAAGGAATAGGACACCTCCTGCTTTGTTCTTTCTCAGGATTGCTTAGGTTAATTGTGGTCTTTTGTGGTTCTATACAAATTTTAGGATTCTTTTTCCTGATGCCATTGGAATTTTCATAGGGATTGTATTGAATCTGTAGATTATTTGGAGAAGTATGGAAATTTTAACAATATTAATTCTTCTACTCCATAAGCAAAAAAATATATTTATCTATCAGTATTTTAGATCAGAATTGAGAAAAAATACATGGAAGCTTTCATTTAAATAGTAAATTATCTTGTTATAGATATATCATAACCATGAGAAGTAGTTGCATAATTACAGACTTTTCTGTAAGGTACATAAATGGATGTATGCAAGATTTTCTATTTGGGAAAGTAAGGGGGGGAAACATTGCATTTAAGATTGTCAAGTCTTCTTCTTTCAATGCCTTTTATATCCTCTTTTAAATTTAGTTTTTGGGGTTTTCTTGACAAAGACAAAAGCTAGAACAATTTTTTGTTGCAGGTAAACAGAAGGATTTCCTGGGTCTAATAAGCTATGTGACATTGGGAAAGTTACCTCAACTCTCTGAGCCATGGCCTACTCATTTTTGGAAATGAAAAATAGAGCATAGTAATGTGGGCTAGCTGTGATAAATGGAAACAAAGTCATATACAGCATGATGTCAGTAAGAAGTACTCAGTAGATTTAGGCATATATAAATTCTGAGCAATATGTATTTATGGATTAGCCAAACTTTCATTCTCAGACCTTATAACCCTTCAAAAATGGTTTCAATATACATGATATATAAAATCATTTTTATTTATGGAAAAAATATACCTGTGTATTGAAAGCTAAATATGCATATAAAATGTAATTATCATCACCAGGAGTCTATTTGATATCTCAATTTAATTTTAATTTAGGGAATTTACCTAGAGATGACTTGAAACATAATGTGTTGATCTGATTAAATTCTGCTTGCATAAGATTAAATTTGACTAGCACTGGCATTAGCTGTTTCTACCTTTCTTTTCACTGTCCCTTTGAAAAAACTGTTTCCAGAGTGACACCAATGTCCTCTATTTTGTTTCTGGTTCAGATAACTGAAAGAAATATTTAACTGGTTTGCAATATTCTGTTTGTATTTTTTTAAATAAGACTATTTGCTTTTGTGAAAAAGTAGAATAAAACTTTTATATTATTTTTTGAGTTTCAAGTTTTTTTATTTAAATTCTAGTTAGTTAACATACAGTATAATACCAGGTATAGAATTTAGTGATTCATCATTTATGTACAACATCCAGTGCTCATCACAAATGGCCTCCTTAATACCCATCACTCATTTAGCTCATCCCCCCACCCACCGCCCTTCCACAACCCTCAGTCTGTCCGCTATAGTTAGAGTCTGGTTTATGGTGCCCATTCTAGATATAATAACTACTGGATAAAACCTAATTATGAAGCAGGTAAAATGTCCATTTTTATTGCTATTAAGTAGCTAGAAGAGTATTGGACACAATATTTGCGTTGTACATTCTCTTTGAAAATGAACATACTTGAAACATTATGAAACAGTTATGTTGGGATGCCTGGGTAGCTCAGCAGTTGAGAGTCTGCCTTCAGCTCAGGGCGTGATCCCAGAATCTGGGATGGAGTCTCACATCGGGCTCCTTAGGAGCCTACTTCTCCCTCTGTCTATGTCTCTGTGTCTCTCATAAATAAATAAATAAAAAATTAAAAAAAACAGTTATGTCATTTATTTCAAATTTCCTCAAATAAAGTTTCATTCAAGTTGTTATTTAGGTATCTGAATGCATTTTCATTATTTCAGATTTTCTATAAGAATTGTCTTTATAAGGGATGTCTGAGTGGCTCAGTGGTTGAGTGTCTGCTTTCAGCTCAGGTTCTGATCCCAGGGTCCAGAAATGAGTCCCACATTGGGCTCCTGCTTCTCCCTCTGCCTAAGTCTCTGCTTCTCTCTCTCTGTCTCTCATGAATGAATAAATAAATTTTTTTAAAAAATATTATCTTTATAATAAGGAGCCATTAAAATTATCTAATTTTTCCTTATTTACATGAATTAATTTTCATGACTAATCTGTTAGATTAAATAGAAAACTTATACTTTAGTAGAAAAATACCATATATTCTCTTGTGTCATATATGTTCATGACCAAAAGTAAATTTGGATGATTTTTTGTCTCTTATTAATTATATCACATTAATGAAACTCCATAAATAATTATTATAAATCTGAAAATACTCAGATTTATACTCGTTTTATTTTATATCTGAAACTACTACCTTTAAGCAGTAAATTTAACATATATTATTATATATCTAATATACATAAGATTTACTAGATTATATAAGATTATGATATAATTCATATATTTCAAGAATAATAAAATAATTAATAACCATATATTAGTTTATATATAAATAATATGTTTTATATATGAATTATTATAAATTACATTATAATATATTAACTAATGGATAAAAATTATATGTATATAATTTTATAGGTGGTTTAGATAATATATATTAGATGTATACATGTATGTGTGTATATTTTGTGTATGTCCATTAAGACATTCAACCATTCTTATTTCCTACCCATAATATTGCTTTTATCTGAATATGGCAAATAATATATCATATTCAAATTTATTTTCTTTTTTTAATTTATTTTCTTTATAATTTAAGATTCTATATCATTTTCCTGGATTTCAGTATTTCTCAATTTAATGTAAGTAACATGTTTTATAATACAACTCAGTGGGGAACTGTGTCTTACAAAATAAATTTTAATGCACAATTCTCTTAAACATGGCATCCATCTCATGGTGGGATGTATTGATACATTAAGTATTTTACATTATGTCTGCATTTCCTTATAGGAAATATAACCGTGTACTTTTAGGTATATTTGGCCAAATAATAATCTGCAAAGATCTATAAAAACCAACTGTAAAAATTTAAATTTTGTTATGTAAATAAAGAAAATGAATAGCTGAATGTCATTAACATAGGTCTTTCTATAATAAATAATCATCATGTATATTTTAGCATACTTATGTTTGGTAATAAAAATTATTTAAATATACTGTCAAAAATTTTATGTTAATTGATATTCTGTATCATCTTTGAGATCATTCAACTGACCTTTTGAAAATGAAGAAGTAGGTTAGTTGAGGAGCCCAGACCCACCAATATGAGAATCTTTGAGCTATTCTCTAGTTTGAAGATAGAGTAATATCAGATGGCTAAGACATTATTGTGATTGATGGAAAGAACAGTAATCAGAGACACATTTAATAATTTATTTTTCTTATCTCTGATGTAGAAAATGGCCTAATCTATCTAATGACAAGTTCAATTAGAGTCAACATCTGTTTGACCTTTAGATATATTCCTGGAGTGAACAAATAGGCTTGCAGGGTACGTGGCTAGGATTATATCTTGGTGAGAAATGACCTTGGAAAAGGACATGCTTTCTCTGTTATTTTCAAAATACATAGAAAGAGTGGTGGAAAGGATGAAAGAGTCATTATATTGATTAGATAGGATAACTATAAATAAGAGATGCATATAATTTAAAACTCAGTGTATACATTAAAAAGTCTAGAGATAAGTGTGAAATTTCTGTTGTAAGAGAGATGACAAAGTTTTGACATTTATACTTCACAAAGAACACTTAAATACTGACAAGAAAATAACTAAATCCAATAAAGAATTGGACAAGGAACATGGAGAAGAATTTTACTGTAGAGCAAACACAAATAGCCAACACAAACATGGAATCATTGTCAAATTTGCTGATAATAGGGATAGAAATTAGAGGAGCAATAATATATTATTTAATAGAAGTAACATTATAATATACTTTTGCCTAATACCTATTTTTGACAAGACTGAAAGGAGAAGTGTGCTCTTCTACATTGATGAGTGAATTGTGAAGTTAGTAGCAGTTTTAGAAAGCAATGTGGAAAATATATTACAATTAATAATAAAACAACTCATCATTTTCATTCCAGACAATGTAATGTATTGCAAGTTTTTTTTAAACTAGAATTAAGGGGCATCTGGGTGGTTCAGTGGTTTAGGTGTCTGCCTTTGACTCAGGGTATGATCCTACAGTCTCAGTATCCAGTCTCACATCGGGGTCCCCACAGGGAGCCTGCCTCTCCCTCTGCCTACGTCTCTGCCTCTCTCTCGGTGTCTCTCATGAGAAAATAAATAAAATCTTAAAAAAAATAAACTAGAATTCATCCATAAGAGAATTTATTGAAACTCTTTTTCATTAAGTCAAAAAATAGAGTCAATATGGGAAAAGTTGATAAAATATGCTACTTATACTCCGTGGACTATTACAGTCATTAAGTAGACTGGTTTATTAATAGTCATTATTATTAAAAGGACACTTGAGGGCACCTGGGTTGCTTAGTCAGGTAAGCATCTGCCTTTGGCTCCTGATCCCAGAATCCTGGGATTGAGTTCTGCAGAGGGATCCCTGCTTGGTGGGGAATCTGCTCCTCCCTCTCCTTCTACCGCTCTCCCTTGCTTGTGCTCTCTCTCTATCTCTCCCTCTCACACTCTCTTTCAAATAAATACATAAAATCTAAAAAAAAAAAAAAAAAAAAAAAAGAAAGGATAAAAAAGAAAAAATAGACCACTTAGGAGTATTTACATAAGGTATTTCTGGGTAAGAAAATCAACCTTTGTAAAAGTGTTTATTACATGCTATTTTTAGAAAACCTAAGGTAATATCTAAGAAATGTGTCATTATGTTTACCTTTAAACATTAGCAAGGTATATGAATATAACAAATTATATCAAGAATATAGCTAAGCTTGCAATATTATTCTACTCTTGATGATATCATGAGATGGGAGACAGAGGAGAAAGTTGATATGGATCTTTTTTTTTTTTTTTTTTTTTTTTTGGTATGGATCTATTCTAAACTATATTGTGCTCTCCTTTTTAAAACTTTATGAGGGCAGTCCGGGTGGCTCGGCTCAGCAGTTTAGCGCTGCCTTCAGTTCAGGGCCTGATTCTGGAGACCCCGGATCGAGTCCCACCTCAGGCTCCCTGCATGGAACCTGCTTCTCCCTCTGTGTCTGCCTCTTTCTCATGAATGAATAAATAAATAAATAAATAAATAAATAAATAAATAAATAAATAAATAAAATCTTAAAAAATAATAAAACCTTATATACGGTACAATTTTTTAAAAAAGTTTTTTCCTGTGTGGTATTACTAGTGTTCAGAATAGCATTGACTCCTTTGGAAACTTGATCCTGAATATATTCCTGGAGTGGTTAATAGAGGAAACTGTTGTGGTCTCAAACTCTATTTAACTCAGAACTCTAATGAGAAATCAAATTAAACTTGAAGCTTTTTATTTAGATTTTCAGAGAACATATTTAAGTTTTTTAGCTTAGATCAAGTATGTATTCTAGCTTGTTCCCTGGAAAAATATTATGTCAATACAAAAACTAATTGTATCATTTTTAACTAAGTGACCAGTGACAAAATAGTTGCTAATTGTTGGATTGAACTGATTAAATTGACTCTATATTTGATTTTGACAACTGGTTCTAACGATGGAAATAATATAACTGATTTAGACTGAAAGTATAAGGGAAAAAATATGGCATTAAATGACACCAAAGCTAGACAGAGTGGAATTTCTGAAATATAGTATTGGAACTCTTTTAGGATAAGATATATTAAAAACAAGTATGGTTTCTGAAAAATTAATGGATAAGACGTTATACCAATTTTTCTATAATTAGGCATTCCTAAACAATTAATCACATTTTGTCTCTTAGTTAGCTATGGAAAGGAAATTATAGTTTTGACCTTCATATATATATTTGAAACTTAATAAATATTACTGTGATTATAAATTCATAACTCATCTATTTTTATATTAGTATATACTAAAATATAGAATATTTTACATAATATAATGTGAGGATTTATTTTTATTTGAAATTATAGAAAGATAAGAACTATAAACATCTGTGGTAAAGTAGAAAGCTGAATAGATGACACTACATATGTTATAGAAAGTATATTATTTTTATTTTTATTTTTTTTAGATTTTATTTATATATTCATGAGAGACACACAGAAAGAGAGAGAGAGAGAGAGAGAGAGAGGCAAAGACATATGCAGAGGGAGAAACAGGCTCCATGCACGGAGCCTGATGTGGGACTCGATCCAGGGACTCCAAGATCAAGCCCTGTGCTAAAGGCAGGCGTCAAACTGCTGAGCCACCCAGGGATCTCAATAGTATATTATTTTATCTGGAGTTGGTATTTATTTTCTCATTTCATGAACTAGTAAGACTACAAAACATCATGAATATGTGATTTCAGAAGAGAAAAATATTCATTTTTTATTAAAATAATATTTTAAAGTGTTACCATCTAATAAAATGGGTTTTCGTCTACACAATATCAGACTGTGAGAAAGAATGGAGTACTTTTTCTTTTGTAATTTATTTTTACCACAGTTTTAAACTGTCAATACTATTCTCAAATCTGCATCAACTATGGTCAGACTTTAATGTAGATTAAACCAATACAAATATGCAGGTAGAGAAGTGAACATGCAAATGACAAGGCTTTAGGCTTTGTATCAATCAATACTATATGATCTTAAATCACTAAATCCCAATGTGGCAAATCAACACCATTCCTTGAACCATGTAATTATCAGAAACAACATTTCCAACTGTGCTAGATAATGCAACTTTCCTTTTAAGACTCTTATTTCTTATACAGTATGAAATATTTGGTTATTGTCAATATAAACCTTATTAATCTTTAAACTAATTTAAGTACAGTACATGTATCAATTGTACTTGCTGATGAGGTAGCCATAAAAATTTAATAGTAAGATTATAGAAAATAAAGAGTTATTAGAACATGACCAGAAATTATGTTCTAGCATATTTGTAGCTTCCCATGGTGCTAGCCACTGTAAGGAAATTCAATGAATATAGATTAGTTATTTGAATAATAGGATATAAGTTTGAATATGAAAATTGATGTGAGGTAAGATGAAGTCTTAGTTCTCTAGATTTGTTTTTAAAAACTGTGTCATTTTTGAGACTGTCTTTAATTTCACTTATTTCTTTAAAAAACATCTGATTATCCAAAATAGTGAAAAAGTATTTGGAAAAAGTTACTATAAAAATATATCACTTTAGTATTGCTTTCAGTACATACTGAGTTTCGCTTGCACTTATTGTATTTTGTTTTTCTCTCCTGAAGGGTTAAATCAAACAATATTTCCAATTCAGTAGCTCTGTGTAATATTCTTAGAAAGAAAATCAGAAAAAAGAAAATACCTATAGGACAGAAAGAAAAAAGTATCCATTTCATTTTTTTTTTTTTTACAGATTTTATTTATTTATTCATGAGAGACACACAGAGAGAGAGAGAGAGAGAGGCAGAGACACAGGCAGAGGGAGAAGCAGGCTTCATGCAGGGAGCCCGACATGGGACTCGATCCCTGGTCTCCAGGATCAGGCCCTGGGCTGAAGGCGGTGCTAAACTGCTGAGCCATCCGGGCTGCCCTCATTTTTTTTTTTTTTTTTTTTAATTGAAGTACCACATTTCATATGACTGGGAAAAGAAAGTAATTACCTTTCTTTATAAAGATGTTGTGTTTAAAATACACTTAAATTTAGAATCATTGAAAATTCTTACTTGAAACTTATCTATTGCTATTGCGCAGACATTTAAATCTTATTCAATCTCTTTCTCTTAATATATTCAAGAGATATTATTGATTCTAGTGTGAAGATCCTTTGCATGAAATAAAAGCTGTATTGTGCACATGTTGTTTCCTGAAACTGACATAGTGTCTATACATAGAAATATACTTATTAGTTTGCTGGGTAGAAATAATTATTGGAGTTAACCTCTTTTATTGACATATCAGAAGAAAAAGCAGTGAACTGCCAACAGATAAAACAAGATGTATGTCAGAAAATTAGAAAAGCAGCATGTGTGAAAGAGATCATAGCTGCTATAAGAGAAATTGATGTGCTAACTCAGAGAAAAATGACAGGGAAGGGGACACCGGTGTAGAGTACTTGGATTCTCAACACATGCAGGATAACATATATACAAAGATATTCTATTAAAATCATAGCTATAATCTTAATAGTTGTTATGAAGAAATTTACATATGCCAATTATAAAAACATGCTTTATTTTACTATATTTTAAAACCATATATTACAAAGCCAGTAATGTAATGTAAGTCATAAGACTTGATTTTAGATATTAATTCTCCATTTGGACCCAAGTCTTGATTTGTCAGTTCCCAGAAAGATGCATAACTAAGTTGGTATTTGTCTTGACAAGCAAATAACCCAGATGTTTGTTTCCCTTCTAAGAAATATACAATCAGAAAATGTGATATTTGAAATCTAATGTAGGTATACTATTGCAAATAGTACAATGGCAGTTTAATGGGGTAAATAGGACATTATACTGGCAGTCCAGAAACATGTTCTTCTATCAGAATGAATATTAACTATGTGACCTTTTAGAATGTTTGTGATGAAGCACATATTTTCATGGAACAAAATTACAATCATTTATGTTTTGGAATACATATCCATATGAGCTCTCTCCTCTTTCACCAATAGCATTTTATATATTTTTCAAAATATACTGTTTTTAATTAAGACATAAAAGAGTAGGTCAATTTTTTCCTACTATAAAATTACTATTTTAATGATAACTTAGGAACATAAATGCATTCAATGACTTAGAAGCAATTAACCATACAAAGATTAGTTAGAACAAAGTGAAATGATTTTTGACAGCTATTGCTTGAGTTTGATAGATCAGGCAAGAAGAAAAAGTCCTTACAATTTGTTTTACTTTTGTCTCTGTAAAGATCATGCCTTTAGAGTCAACAGGCTTTATAACTGTTACAATTAGTGACAGAAATTTGAAGAAGTCAGGCATGAAGAAAGCAAGAAATTAAGAAAATACTCTTCAATTCTCTATAAATTATCTTGAAACACTGTACCATGGAGCTATTAAAAGTTTGTGATCTATTTACTTTGTATGGTTTGAATGTTTAACATTTTAATGTTATCTTCAAAAAAAAACCTATATGGTACATAAGATATCACTATTTAACTCTCTTTGGGAAAAAAAAATCTGTCAAATGCTTCCATACAGGTCACCTATATGACAATATCTCATTTTCCCTCCTTCCTCTCCTTCCCTTCCTTTCTTACTTTCCTTTTTCCCTCCTTCCCTTCCTTCCTATCTTCATCTTCTCTGACAGATAAAGACAAAAAGACAAAGAGAAAAATGAGGTGGACAAATATTATTATACCTGCTCTTAGCATTTTTGTTTAATAATGGTGGGATGGAGATAAGTGGAATATTTCAAGCATCTTTTGAACATTATGAAAAGTAGATTTTAAACAGGTGAATATACAGTCATATAATTCGAACTTTCACACTGTGGAGGCAAAGATGTTTTTTAAATTGGCAGATATTTTCTTACTGTTTAAAGAAATGGAAAGCAATATATGAATTCAGATAAAACCCAAAATATGTATATATTGTGAGGAATTTACTACATTTTTCAAAATTTCTGTTACACTATTATATTGCCTAAATACACAAATATACAGAGTCATCAACTATAAATTAAAGAGTTACTGTAAGAACCCCACTATTACAATGATTATAAATGTATGCTTTCACACATGCACACACATGTACAAGATACCTACATATATAAATTTAGTTGTCATATATTTTTGGGCTCCTCTTGGCTGTAACAGTTTTTTAGACTCTCATTTTTGATGACTTTGGCAGTTTTGTTTTTTTTTTCTGACTTTGACAGTTTTGATGAATGTTGTGTAACGTCCATAAATAATGATGTTTTTTTCATGATTTTGCTGTGGTTATCTTTTGGCAGTCAGAAAGACTACAGAGATGTGTCATTCTTATCATAGAATATTAACAGTACATAGTAACAATATTACATAGCTACATTTTAAACTTGATAACTTGACTGAAATAGTCTTTGTTAGGAATCTCCAATGTAAAGCTACTCTTTCATTCTGCTTTCTGTAGTCTTTGGAAGTAAGTCATTATGACCATAGCCTATACTTAAGAAAGGGGAGTTATGTTCAATATCCTTGAAAGAGGAGAATTTATAAATTATTTGGAATTCTTCACAGGATATTTGTCTCTTTCATTTATTTACTTATTTGGTTATGTTTTTATATATATATGGATTGATGGGTATTTTATACTTTGGGTTATAATTCAATGCTAAACTATTTATTTTCATGCTCAAATTATTCCAGATTTGGGCATTGAAGACTTTCAGTTGACCCCCCATGTCCTTTTGATATACTCTCAATGTTATGTATGTAAGTATATGTGTATATGTGTGTTTTGAGAACCTTATTAACTTTTGCTACTATAAGATGCTTCAAGCTCATGAAGTATATTTGCTTCCTTTGTTCAAGATTCAATCATTTCTCCAAAGAGCATGGTATTCAAAACCAAGATCTGGGAGCTACATGTGCTCATTGCTAATAGTTGTCATAGTTTGTACACCCTTTCAACTAATACAAAGGAAATATATCTGTGTATATTGGCCTGTTTGTGTATACACATCTGTAAATATACCTATATGTGATCTGTATTTACATTAAATCGAACATGATTCACACTGACGTTTCTAACTCTAATCCATTAACACATGGATTATTTTCCTTCTCTTTGCTGAACTATAACCTCCAACAACAAAAGTGAGAAATTGCCTCTCACCATCTATAGTCCATTTAGTTAATTTTGTACTGTATCATAACTGCTAACCATACCCTGGTGGGAACATTATTAACTAAAATACAATAATTTGTGGACCTTCTTGCCTTTAATCTTGTAGGGTCCACTCATTTTCAAAGTTACTTAGGTCAGTATGTGCCCCCCATTCAGTGAGGTTATTTCATTCATTTATAATACAGTTAGATTCGTTTGCTACAGTCTGTATTCTATTCCAGGATGCCCTGGTCTCCTAAAATGAGTTTTTTAATTTGTGTACAAGGTTCACTCTGTGTTATGAAGTCCAAAGGGTTTTGACAATTGCATAGTATAACATATCCACCATTATAGTATCACAGGAAATAATTTCACATCATAAAAATCCACTGTCTTTTTACCTACTCAACCCCTTTTCCCCCAGCACATATTATCACCTGGACACCAGGAACCAGTTTGCCATATTTATGTTCTTGCCTTTTCCAGAATGTTATATCATTGGAATCATGCAGTATATATCCTTTTCATATAATTACTCTCACCTAGCAACATGTGTGCATTTATACATGTCTTTGCATGGCTTTATAGCTTTCTCCTTTTAATTGCTGAGTAAACTCTGCTCTATAGATGTACTCAGTTTGTTTAGCCTATTAAAGAACATGTTGGTTGCTTACAGTTTTGATTACGAATAAAGCTGCCATAAATATTAATGTTCAGGGTTTTGTGTAGAAATATGTCTTCCAATCATTTGGGTAAATATATAGGAGCCTGATTGCTCAACTGTATGGCAAGATTATGCTTTGCTTTGTCAGAAACTGCCATATTGTCTTCCAAAATGGCTGTACCACTTTGCATTCTCCCAGCAATGAATAAATGAGACTTCCTGTTGCTCTACATCCTTAGTAACAAATGGAATTGTCAATATTCATTTTTTTTTAATTTCAGCCATTCTAACAAATGTGTAGTATCTCATGAAAGGAAATATTCAAAAAGCCAACTCGTATTCATTCTACTTTCTTTTCCCAATACTCAAAGGATAAAGCTCTTAACTGATCATAATTTTCCCCATTTTGTTATATATTTGCTTGATATTGCTTAAATAAAGTTACATCTTCTTTTCCACTTCTATGTTATATATTCTTTTTGATGATGAGACATGACAGTTTTCATAAGTTTTCCCCAAAAAACTATATAGAACTTTATTAGGCTGAATCTTTACAAAATCTACTTAAATAGAATCAATATTATACTGATGGCTATTTATTAGTACAAACTTGTGCTTGAAAATCCATTTCTGTGTGGAGGAGTGAATGAATGTTTTCTAATCAGAAAAGAACAGTTATTTAAAGAATCATCAAATGGTCCAGATTTTTCTGAAGAAAATTAACTCAACATTTAATTTAAATCATTTTAGTTATACTAAGGAGTGAGTATATTCTGCTGAACCTTACTACAGTAAATCACATTATCTTGGTGTTTAGTCCACTTACTTCTGTAAATTTGATATTTGTATTAAATTGCAAAGTACGAGAGTTGTTATGTTTTGGTTTTTCTTCATGGAAAGAAGGAGTAAGGTGTTCTCATGCCACAAGTAGAGTATGATAGATATGTAATCTAAAAAACAATAGTAAAAAGAAATCTTGGATATAACTTTTTATATTGTTTAAAATTATATCATGGAGTTAAAAAGTACAAAATTTTGTTTGTTGCTAAAAACAAATTCATGAGGTGAAAAGAAGCTATGATTTCAGGTAAAAAGAATCAAAATTAATATTAAATTGTAGTATAAATATCTTAAAATTACAACTTAAAAACAATATTTTATAATTTATAAATATAAATAATTTAATGTAAAAAAATAATAAATAAATAAATAATTTAATGTAAACTACATCGAAAAGCTTTAAGAAGATTAAAAAAAATTAACCAAGTCACCTAAGGAAACAAAACACTGGGATGGGATGCTCTTTTTTATTTCTTGATCTGGGATGGAAATTTATGGGTGTTTGATTAATAAATATACTTTTTTTTCATAAATATACTTTTGCATGTGTTTCAAGTTTTTATTTAAATTCTTTATTTAACATACAGTGTAATATTGGCATAAATACACCTTTATTCACAATTTATATTTAAAATGCTTCCCTTCTGTAAGAATGAATAAATATGACTTTTCTTACAGTTTGTAAGACAAAACATATAAAAAAAAGTTATTTCAGGCATAATAAAAATATATTTCCTGATACAAAAACTGACAGAAAGACTTTGATATAGAATAGAAAAAAGGATTCGATGTGGTAGTAGCATGGGGTAAATGAAAGAGAGAATAGTCTGAAGTGCGTTATGACAAGAAATGAATTAGATCCACAGGTACCTTGTGAAACCTTTTAAAACAATCGGAGCAATTTAGACCCACTGGAGGCTTTTAAACTGAATGGAGAGAAACATTCAGATCAAATTTGTGTTTTTATTCACTGTGATTACAAAATAGTCTGAAGAACAAAAGCATTAAGACTGGGAGCAGGAAGACCTATTAGGATGCTTTTAAAAACTTCAGTACATGACTAAGATAGTAAGCCAAGAGGGAAGAGGTATTTATACACATAGTCTAGAGGGAGTAGTAAATACCTCAGTACAGAAAGACAGTGAAGAACTATACTGGCATTAAGATTTCCAAATTGGTTTGCTAGGACTTCAGCACTCTTGTCGATGGCCATGAGAAAGGACCAAAGAGAAGATAAGGTTTCCCCTCCTAGAAAGGAAGTTTTTCCAGCTCATCCGTAGCCATGTGCCCAATCAAAAATTCTAGTATCATTTTAAAAAGGGAGAATGAATATTGTTAGTGATTAACAGTCTTTTCTACAGATATGCATTTTGGAAAAACTTTAGGAGAATATCAAAAGATTAATTGCAGTAGTTAAATGTGGAGAGGGATGAGTTAGAACAGTGTAGATGAGGGTAACAATGGCTGGAAAGTTTTCACAATATATCTTGTTAAACATTTTTATTTGTGACCCATATGTATTACCTATTTACAGATAAAGTTGTTAATTAAAAATCTTTTCACCAAATACTAATAAATAAAAGAAGAAAGAAATTATGTTCCAGACAATCTCAACTTTGGCAAAGCCAAGGATGGTCTTGTTGTCCATGTTTGGGTCAAAGCATCACCTGAGGAGCCCATGTCATGGAATTCAGTGGGCTAATAGTTCCATCAGTTTCAATGACTTAATGACAAGAAGGTATAACACAGGGTTCCTGTGCAAATTTTAGGTTTTATACTTTTCAACTCCAGAATTTCTATTTGGTTACTTTTTATAATTTATATCTCTTTAACAGGGTGTTATTTGTTTTCTATTGTTGTATAACAAATACTGCTGATTTAGCAGTTGAAAATAACCCAGATTTATTATTTTACATGTTCCCTGTGTTAGAATTTTGGCATGCTTTATCTGAGTCCTCTGCTCAGGGTCCCATAATGCTGAAAGCAAAATATTGTTGGGCTATGTAATTATCTGCAGACTCTCGATGGGAAAGAACTATTGATAAACTGGGTGGGTTGTTGGAAGAATTCAATTCCTTGCAGTTGTAGGATTGTAGCACTCATTTTGTTGCTAGCTGTTGGCCAGGAATCACTCTCCGTACCTAGTTCTCAGGTCCTAGTCACATGCCATCTCCATCTCAGAAATGCAGAACATACATTGCATCAAATCTTAGTCATGATTTGAATGTCTCTGAAATGCCTTTTGCAACCACCTGGAGAAAATTCTGTGCTCTTAAGGAGCTCTTATAAATAAGGTAGGTGCACTCTGATAATCTTTCTTTATTAAAGTCAACTGTACACTATAATGTAACCTAATGAAAGAAGTAATATCATATTCACAAGTTCTACTCATATTCAAAGGGGTGGGGATTATCTCCTTCGTAGTTGAAGAATAATTTTGCCAGATAAAGAGTTACTGGTTGACAGTTTTCTTTCTGCACATTGCCTGTCAATTGGCCTACATGGCTTTGATGAGAAGTCAGCTGTCAGTCTTATTTGGGTCCTTTGTGTGTAATGAGTAACTTGTTTCTTGCTGCTTTCCAGATTCTCTCTTATTCTACAATCTGATTATGATATGTCTCTATGCAGATATATGAGCTTTTCCTACTTAGAGTTCTTTCAGCTTCTTGGATGTGAATATTAGTGTTTTTCATCATATTTGAGGAGTATAGCATGCTTGATATGCTTGATAGTATATCATAAGTGTCTTAGGTTCTGTTCATTTTTCTTAGATATTTTTTTTTCTTAGACTGGGTAATCCTAATAGACCTATTTTCAAGTTTGATGATTCTTCTACCTTAATCTGCTCAATTCTGCTATTGAGTTCCTCCAGCTATTTTATTTTATTTTATTTTATTGCAAATTTTAGTTCTTATACTCTTCAACAGAATTTCTATTTGGTTACTTTTTATAATTTTTATCTCTTTATGTTGTCTCTGTTTTGTGAGGCATAATTAATTATTCTCCATTCATAATAAACTATCAAGACATGCATTCTACTACTCCTTTAGACAAAGTTTTTGTCAGCTATTTGAATATATTTAAAATGGCTGATTTAAAGCATTTGAAAAGTAAATCCAAAATCTGTGATTCCTCAGGAACAGGTTAGTTCTGTTTGACTTTTTCTGGTGTTTGGGCCATATTTTCTGATTTCTTTCATGTCCTGTAATTCTTTTGGAAAATGATCATTTTGAAAATTATAATGTGGCAAAATCAGGATATCTCTCCCCAGTTGTAGTTATTTTATCTGTTGATAAAATAATGATTTTTCTGAACTAATTTTGTAAAGTCTATGTTCTTTATTGCATGTGGCTAAAGAAATCTTGCTATATTTGCTTCATGGCCTTCTAACGATTAGACAGGCAAATGCTTAAATACTTGGAACAAAAGAAATATCTCCCAGCCCCTGCAGAGTGGCTCTGTGTGTGTTGAGCGTGGCTTCAACACATGGCCAGGCCATTTGCAACTCTGACTTATCCTTCAATTCCTGCTTTCATATAGCCTCAAGGTCAGCTAGAGGTGAGGGGTTGGGGCTTCTTCAAGACTGTTTTGAGTACACACACAATCCTATACATGTATTTGGCCTTATACATTCCTAGGAATATGTCAGAGTTTTTCAAAGCCCTATTCCCTGAGACATTTCATTCTTCAGCCTTCCCCACAAGCTTCTTTTTATTCTGTTGTTAGCTTGAAATTTGACCTATTGCCTCAAATGAAACTCACTAAAGCATCTGCCTGTACATGATTTCTTCAAACATACCCTGAGTAGCAGCTTTAGCACTGGTCTTGTTCAACTTAGTCATGATTAAGGGAATCCTTTCGAGCCAGTGTTCCAGGGGACCCCTGGACAAAACAAATAAATTTGTTTGAAAATGAGATCTGTTATGTTACTTTTACTGGAAATGCAGGCAAAAGTTTCAAGGTCCCACTGAGCTAAAGAGTAAGCAACGGTCTACGGTAAGTTAAAATGCCACAATACTTTTTTTCTTTTCCGCCAAGATGTTTCTTCTCGAATAATTGTTCATATGGTTGTTGTACACTATTGATTAGATTTCAAAGTTCCAAAAGCTTGCTGCCCATAATTTTTGACAGGTTTTTTTTTTTTTTTTTTGGAATTTCTTACCCCCAAATTTTCAATGATGCCTTTTTATTTATTTATTTTTTATTTTTTTAATTTTTATTTATTTATGATAGTCACACAGAGAGAGAGAGAGAGAGAGAGGCAGAGACACAGGCAGAGGAAGAAGCAGGCTCCATGCACTGGGAGCCCGACGTGGGATTCGATCCCAGGTCTCCAGGATCGTGCCCTGGGCCAAAGGCAGGCGCTAAACCACTGTGCCACCCAGGGATCCCAATGATGCCTTTTTAATATAATTATCATCTCACCTTTCTAGATAATAAATCTAGACCAGGTTATATTGATACAAGCTGCCAAATTAAGATAAAAATGGACATCCCTCTTTCTTGTTTGCAACCTACACCCTCATTGAATGGAACTTTGATGTTTGCTTTATTGTGCTTATGTGTTTTTCTTTAATTTTAGACTCTATAAATAATAGTCTTTAAATTTTAGAATGAGACAGTTTTCAGTATAAATATAATTCTTCATTTTTAGTTTTCATAACTATCATTACTGGAAACCTTTGCTGAAATAAATAAGACCATAAGAATAAAAAGTATTTTCTTATAATAATGTACTTGTTTCTTTGAATACTTTTCAAACTCTAGATATAGTGAATGATGATTTTTAAAAATTATCTATCATTTTACAATTGGGTTATTATATCCTCCTCCAGCATTTTTAAACACAACAAAAAGCTGGAAATCACAGGAAATGGAAATAAATGATGTTTATCCTATCAATTAATACTGCAACTTTTTCAACATGACAGATATTCTTGTTTTGCTGTCCACCAGGTACAATGCACGTCAGTGAGATTCAGAATAGTTGAGACTTTTGTTTTGTAAAATAGGAGATGCTTATTTGTAGGAGAGGCAAGAAAAAAAAGTGAGCCACTATAAAGTCCTGAACACTATTCTTACTGTTGTAATGTTGTAGAACACTTATTCTATTGGCATATTAATTTTAAGATATAATATTTAATATATACAATATGCAGAAATTGAGGGTTTGGAAATTGATTTACTTTAAATTTTGCTGTCCGTGGGTCACTTGGAAAACCTTCATATATACTCACATGAATGACTGCTGCTTATTTTTCATCTGGTAACTGCCCTATGACTAGCAAGAAAAAGACTGGATACATTTTGGAAGTAAAGGCAACAGGTTAAGCCTGTTACTTTAGAGAGAGTAAGTAAAAGCTACACACTATACAAATGGTGTCATAGTGCTAAAGTTTCATTTCCAAATGGGAAAATCTTACTCAGTGAGCAGTTGCCAAGTGGAATCACTTTCAGTGATACTGTTTCTCAACTGTGCAGCCTAACTCTTGGTTGCTATTGGAAATTTTAATAATATATATATTTTCAAATCCAAAATTTAACTCAAAAGTGTAATGCCAGACTTCAAAATGTAATTTGGTGATATCATTATTTTATCAGTGAAAGAATACTGCTTTATTGATTTCTATTTTAATTTTGAACTTCTGAAAATATTCATATGCTACTGTTAGGGCATTAATGGGAAAGGAAAAGAACTTATCACATTCTCTGTAGTTATCATTTGATTGCAAAATGTTACAATATGATCTTTATAGAAATATAAAATTGGAACTCCAGTATATTGAAGAGAATATTCACAACTGAGAAGATTTTTATTCTAATAGTATCTTTAGTATCTTCTTTTGAATAAGAAAGTTTATGATTATTCGTGGGAAAAGATTTCAAGGTGAAAATTACAATTCAGTTTGGCAGAGATTATCATACTATTGTGGGTTGAATTGTGTCCCCTCAAAAGATATGTTGAATTCCTAAACCCTGGTACCTGTGAATATGAATTTATTTGGAAGTAGGGACTTACAAGCTAGTGTGGGCCCTAGTTCCAATGGCTAATGTCCTCATAAGGAAAGGGAAATTTGGAGGCAGAGAGATGCATGGACAAGAAGGCCATGTGAGGAGAGAAGCAGAGATGTGATCTATTCTGGCACAAACCAAGGAGTGCCAAGAATTACCAACATTCACCAAAAACTAGAAGAAGCAAAGACAGATTTTCTCTAGAGCTCTGGGATGAGCATAGTCTTACTGATATTTTGATTTCAGACTTCTAGCTTTCAGAACTGTAAAAGAATAATTTCTGTTTTGTAAGTCACCCAGTCTATGGTAATTTTGTGGTCAGATCTAAAAAATTATACATTGACTATTCACTAAATCCATATCCTTTTATTATTGGGCATTCTGTTGAACTAAATTTCCCAGACTGTCTTGGTTTTGGCCACATGACTGAATTACAGCCAATGAAATATGACAGAAATATTAAATGTCACTAGCTGATCAAATAAATACTTTTATATAGTCAATTTTCCAAGTTCTCTGCTATTCTAGTTTGATAGGCTTCCAGGAAAATCTTGTAAGACATTTATTGGAGATGAGAGATCCTTTATCAGTTTAGGTCTTTCAGACAATAGTCACTTGAACTCACTGAGCAAACCAACAACATTCAATTTAGCAGCACTTTTGTTATGATACTAAAGAAGCTTTTTTTTTTCTGCTAAAATCACTGGAGATTTGATTACAGTGTGATTGTTTACAGAAAAGGAAGATATTAGTTCAAGATATTTTCACCATTAGATACCATTGAAATCTATCTGTTTTGTAGATTATTCCCTTTCACTGTTGTATAGTATTCCATTTAATACATAAGAAATGACTGTGACCTCTACATCACACTACATGCAAACTATACATAAAACATACCTTAATAAGCAATAGATCCTCAATTTGAAAGGTAAAATAAATATTTCCTTTTTTTAGTAAATAGAGGCTATTGAAATAAAAATCATTTGAGAGAAAGCAGCAAATATTAAAATAATAAACAACTATTTTGGTTAATATGTAGCAGGCAGTTGATAGGATTCCCTGAAGAAAAAAAAATTAAAGTGAATGTAAAAGATACAAATTATTATAATTCAGTGGAACTTCCTGCAAATTTTGAAAATACTATTGAAGTAGTGCACTATACTCCTGAAAATATTAGTTTATAAAAGCTAATATTTCATTAGTTTAAAGAAAAAACCCTTTGGACATTTAAAAAGAAGATGCTTGTAAAATAAAGAAAAATTATATTATTATGTATTCATAGCAACTTTTCATGTTACTATGAGGGTGTAAGGCAAAAACTATATATCCAGCAAAACTTTCAAGTAAAAGAGTACAAACTTTGACTATGAGCTCCTCCTAAGGAATTTACTAGGGAATAAGATTTAAATTACCAAAAGATACTAGAGAGACTTTGACACAGGATCTGTGACCTCTGACTAAATGGTCATTAAAAGGGAGGAAAAAATAGTAATTATGGAATGATCTAATTTTGTCATCCCCTGTATGTTTCATAATCAGCAGTGCTGGTGTGAAAGAGAGACACAGATGTAGGAGGAATGAATTTTAGTAAAACTCATTACAGACTGTTGTCTTTAATTTGAATTGGAATTACCCATATGAACTCATGAGAGTTGTTTTGAAAAGGCCTGGAGACAACTAGCCATCCAGTAGCAATGGGCATCTAAACACCCAGACTGTAGTTTTGAAATGCTTTTTCTCACTGAAAAATACCAGAAGTTGTAGAGATAACTGATTCCAGGTATATTTTCCAGGGAAGCAAATATACAAGATGATGCTAGAAGATGGTGCTAGATCACTTCGCAGGAGGTGTTTTCAGGGACATACTGAAGGGACACAGGAGCCAACAATAAGAGGCTTTCATTAATCTCTTTAGTCATATTAGACATAACATTCTGAACTTTAATTATGATAATAGTTGCAATAGATTAATGAGAGAATAAATGAGAGGAAATATCTTTTATAACAAAATATCAATTAGTAAATAAAAAGTAATTATAGAACTAGAATATCAACACAGTAGGTAGATTAAGCAGATACAAACTAAATATATTAATACAGATATTAAGCATCAATGGCTCTTAAGATCGCTAATTAAAAACAACCTGATATTATCACTTGCATCCTACCATATGCCACCTGTAGTCAAAGTTTGAGTCTTGCAAAGGAAATAAAATCTAATACTGACCAAGTCTCTGGATTCAGGTGCCAATTTACAGAAAATACAGAAGACAAAGGAGCATGTTGAACTGCATCAATATATGTAATCAGCAAAATCCAGGGTTTGGAAAGCACTGCGGTCCAAATGGATCATATCATTCAGTGTATTTTTTGTAATAAAAAGAAATCACAAAGCTGAATAAATTATCCATTTGTACCAAGGGTGTTTGTCTTCTGTATAAAACATCTAAAACATGTATTAAATCACTAATACAATTCATCTTTTTAAGGATAGAAGCACAAACAACTGTCATTCTCCAAGAATTATTGAATTACATTTTGTAGTATTCCCTATAAGTTGAAAAGTAAAAGTGCTATTATATATTAACTATATATATGTTTATATATATATATAATACATTAATTAACAATCAACAATAGCTAAACTAGACAAAAACAATAAACCATCTTCCCTCTAAAAGTTCTTAGGGTTATAGCTAGTTATTGAATCTGTATGCATATGATCCAAAAAAATGCTTAGAGATTCAAACTGATCAATTAAATTAGTGAAAATCACTTAGTGTTAAAATTCAGTCTGTCAGCATGTGGTAGATCCGCTGAATTAAACCAAATTTTCCACCCAAACAGGTTAATTAGTGCTCATTAGCAAACTCATTCATTTTGCTGTTCTTTGCCAGGCTGTATGACTCTTATGAATATTAGACAGATGTTATCTTCTAGCACTGCTGGAAACTCCCTACCGAAGAGTCTCATCTGATTCCCTTTTCAAAGGCCTTTTGTTCCTAACAAATGTATCTCCTGCCACCTTTGGGATGATTCCCTGGCTACAATTTTTAAACTATTTAAAACAACAAAGATGTGAAAATAATTATAGCAAGTGATTGTAGATTAATTTGCATTTTATAAACCATCATCACCTTTGATATTCTCAAATACCCTTTTAAATTATTTATTGTTATTATTTTATTGTTAAGATTAGGAGGCACTATTATTCATCTAAGGTCATACAATTAGAAGATGATAAGGGCTATAGCTTCATCTCAGGACTTCTGAATGTAATTGTTTATCATTTACACATGCACACACACACATATACACATTCAAAGCACAGTTTTCTGAATAAAACTGCATTACTTCTGCAAAGCCCCTCAATGTGAGAGAGTCAATTTCAGTATATAGCTGTGATTCAAGTTATCCAGTAATAAGCACCAAGTACTGTTCAAGGTTCTGTAAAAACAGTCAAATTATAACATTTCTATTCTTATGTCGTGTAATATCCTACAATGAAAAAGTAAGATTTTACTTATTATTTGCATTGCTAAACATAGATTTTCTTTTGTTTCCTTAAGCCATATTATTAAACATGTACAATGGAATAGAGAGGTCTAAGTATAAGCACTAGAAAAAAAAGCCAGGCTTCCACTTTTCTTTAGTGAAAGTATGATTTGGAGTAAGTTACTTAAATTTCTGAGCTTTATTTTCTGTATCACTAAAGTGGATTATTATTTTTTTAATTTTTATTTATTTATGAGAGTCACAAAGAGAGAGAGAGAGAGAGAGAGAGGCAGAGACATAGGCAGAGGGAGAAGCAGGTTCCATGCACCGGGAGCCCGACGTGGGATTCGATCCCGGATCTCCAGGATCGTGCCCTGGGCCAAAGGCAGGCGCCAAACCACTGCGCCACCCAGGGATCCCTAAAGTGGATTATTTTATCATCAAAATGAATGATGCATAAAAAAATATAAAGCACTTGGTATGGTGCTTCCCATAGGTAAGTGCTCAATAAATGTTTGGTGCTAAGTTATTACTTCAATTGAGAGACCAAATTTAATTGTTTAGTCAGCTTTTTCTTGATGTCATTTAAGTATAATATTCTGAGGATAACCCAGTGACCCACAGAAAATTCAATGCTACAACTAGAAGCATTTAGAAAAACAGTAAAAGATCCACTGTAAGAGTCAGCATTAATTAAAAGGTAATTTTTCCCATGTGATTTTGAAAGTAAAGGCCCGAGCAGTTTCAATATTGCTGTTTCCATATTCTTTGTTGATATCCTAACATCTATTTGTTATCTCTTAGTGTGAATTAGTATACTCAACAGGCTGGTAAAAACTTCTTATACATTTAACATACATTTCTCTCTAGGTGGTTGATTAAGGTCAAATATATCAATGGAATTCACAATATTAATTGATAAATGGATATTGAATACAAAATAAGGCAATCATCTTACTATGTTTTTTAATACAGTTTTGTTAGGATATTCAGAATAATAGTAGAATCATAAAAAGTATCTTTGAAAAAATCTTAATAGGGTTTTAAAAGAAATTACATATAACAAAACTTATAAATATCTATGAAACATGATAAAAAGTGAACAAATTGAAATAAAAACTTTTCTTGATTAGAAAAAAGTCTTAAGTGTAAGGCCAATTATTTCCATATTGATAAATATCTCAAAATCCACCATGGTGGTCAGTTTTACAGTATGTAATGTTTATTTTTTTTTATTTTTTTTTTTTAATTTTTATTTATTTATGATAGTCACAGAGAGAGAAAGAGAGGCAGAGACACAGACAGAGAGAAGCAGGCTCCATGCACCGGGAGCCGACGTGGGAATCGATCCCGGTCTCCAGAATCGCGCCCTGGGCCAAAGGCAGGCGCCAAACCGCTGCGCCACCCAGGGATCCCTGTAATGTTTATAATGCATTGTCAATTTTAGGAATTCAGCTGAAGGAGCCAATTGAGTCTAGAAGTGAATGTGCATATATGGAGTGTATTAATCAAAACAGTTTATAATAGATAAATATATAAAAATATCAGCTATTGTTATAAGATAAAAATATGCTATTGTGAAGGGTTATATCACATGTCCTACTTTGGAAATACTAATGTATTTATCTGTTTTGTACATATAGATGATTAGATATCTACCTACTTATACATAGGTATCTACTTATATGTATGTGTAGACATATAAATATATGTCTCTGATATAAAAAAAAACAAATATACCAAAATGTCAACTTATTTATGAGTGTGAGTCCATAGATTATTTAAAAAATATTTTATTGAAATCTTCAAGTCATTTATCATTATAACATATTATTTCTCTAATTTCTCTGTTCTCTTTGCTTAGTAGCTCAATTATGCCATTGATTCCTCTTTTCCATTATTCACTATACCTATACTCACCTTACCTTCTTCATGTGAGGTGCCACAACCAACAAAGTGTGTCGATCCATTTTGGTACCAGATGCTCTTGCATTTCAATAGAATAGAGATATACACGAGGGCAGGGATTTTAACTATTTTGGTCACTGTTGTATCATTACTGACAAGAAGAGTGCCTGACACCATGTAAATATTAAGTAAATGTTTCAACTTAATTAAGCAATTACCAGAATTTACAAATACTGCTTTGTTCTGCCTTAAAAGCAGAACCTTATTTTTAAACTCTAGAAAGAATTAAAAATGAGCTATATTAAATATTTTGAGTGAATAAATATCTGTTTAAGATATAATTCTAAACTTAGAGTACTAAGCCTAAAGCCTAAATAAAGAGCTACTAAGCCTACTTCGAATAAAAGGCATACAGGATGCCTTCCATTTGCTCTTCTAGATTCATTCTCCACCTTTTCCCTTCTTTGCCTCAGTAGGCGATCTCCATGATTAGTTATATCAATGTGCTCCTGTGCCCTCTGCCTTCCAGTTGGATCCACGTATTTATTTTCTAATTCCCCTTGTGAATTTGACTTGAAAGTGTTGTGTTCCTCGGACAGAAGGTCACTGCTCCTCTCAAGGAAACCTACTCTGTTTTACAGTCTTGTTCTAAATTCTAGTAATTCCACCTTCCCTTTGTTCCTTCAGATTTGCAGGCAGTGATAACCCCAATTATGTTAGCATCAGGTTTGTGCATTAATCCTTGCATTTACCCTCACCCCACTCACACCTTTGCAAATTAAACCTTTGTAATGATTCTTATCTTGTAGTGCTATATTTATCCAATTGTGATTGCATTTGATATAAAAATTGATATTACAAATAACCTAGGAAACATGAATTTGTGTTGGGTTGTTCAAATATTGAAGGCAAACACATATTCAAGCCACATTATTGGAGCAAACAAAATTAATCGGTAGTAGAAGAGGTCTCAGAATTGCTCAAATTATTACCAGTGGTTACTTGGGATGAATTATAGGTAGAAGGCTTAACATTTAGAAAACAAGTCATTGTGGTATTTAGTTGCTATGGCAACTAGAGTGAATATAAAGATAGTAGATTCACCTGATTGCTTTGCACAGCTCTAGGGAGCAAATACAGAGAACAAAACTTAGGAGTTATCAATATATAATTAATATGCATAGAAACCAGAGATACTTTCAAAATCTTTGAAGAGGTGCCTCAGCTCCTGTAATAATAATGAGTTTAAGGACCTTGAAGTTCCAAATTTTCCTAAATTTCCTTTGCCCCCACTCCTACCCAGGGATCTGATCTCCACATGCCAACATTCTAATGATTATATTCAGGGTATTATCTTTACAAGCTGTGGTCAATTATTCTTAGGTGTACGCACATTACCTTTTATTCCTTTCATTACCTTCAAGTCCCTAATGAAAATCAAACCTAATAAAACCCTGCTAAAGAAGTACAAGTCCTGATCCCAGAGAAAATCACCTTGACATTGAAAAAAATGATGAGATTTCTATGATCTGTATTAGCATAAGACTGGGAGCAATTGTGGATGTGATTCTAGTGTAATAGACCAAAGGAAACATAACAAAGACTTGATTTGGTCAAATATATTGAGAAGCATTTAAGCTTTAAAATCTTGATTTGATTAACAGGAAGTAATAGTCTACTAGATGGGCTATTCAAAGGCAGACTCAATGATGACATTAATTAATAACATTGGAAAACATTGTAATTTTTTGTGATAGTAAGTAAATACAGCCTGAAGAGCTAGGACTATGGGAATGTTGAAGTGGGTCAGTTAAGTGCACATTGCTCAGCTGCTCCTAAGAATACCTTCCAGCACCAAATATTAAGACCAGTATTTTTAAAGAATGACTCTCTAATTTTTGAAAACCTCTCTATATAGCCATGTTGACTAAGGGTGATAGATAATACACTAGACACAGGCATCCTGATGTCGTGATAATAATAGAACCTAGGGATGTAGAGGCCAGTTGGCAATAGTAAACCATCAGGGACAGGATGAGTGCAATTACCACAATTAAACTACACTGACATAAAGTTAATTAGGTGTTTTAAGCTCAAGGATTTGTGACAATAGCTAAATGCTCTCAGGGCACCTAGAAATTAAATAGATATTCAGCTTATAAAAGTACTGTGTGGCATATGTAGCAAGAATAGTTCTAGGTCTGCTGAGGTCTACTGAGCAGAAGACTGACTTGTCCAGAGTAATGGTTATTCTAATAACCTTTTAGGAGTTGTTAGACATAGACTCTGAATTGTGAGCTGATCTTTGGTCACTTAAGAAGCTACTATAGTTTTTCATTCAGTGTAAAGATTTGTGGCAGTCATCTGGTAAATGGATTGTTGGTCTGAATCCAAGTAGTTTCAGTGGGACTATGGCTTCCTCTTCAAATTATACCTCAATTCTGAAATGAATAGTTGAAACTTCTATGTTTGCTACATTGCAGAATTTCCATTTTGGTTTCTTAAATCATGGAGTGAAAGACATTATGGTAAAAACACTCAAATTGAAGGCACCATATTTGAGTCTCTCTTTCCTTTAGCCAGGTAGTAACCCAAAAACAATGCTGTATTTGTAAGAATTGCAGAGGTCAGCAGGCCAACTGAAGTCTTTTGAGATGCATGGTTACTGATTTCTGCATTTCCTTTTAACTTGCCTGTTTGGCTGATGCAAACTCCACTGGTTGAAGCAAATGTCAGTCAATTATCACTGATAATATTCAGTAATAATATTCATAGGTGCGGTACCAGATACTTAATGTTCCATCATAGTTGTCTTAGAACACTACTTATGAAAGCTCAAGGGCTTGCCAAATTGATGGAATTTAGAAGGTTCCAGCGCTATGAGGTATCTATTCTAAGATTAGAGTCAAGTTGCTCTAACTCTGTGTAATCCCCTCCTGAAGAAAGAGGAACACTATTTGGATTTGAGAGGAAACATTTACTGCATTTAAGATGCTTCTTGTACTCTACTTGTTTATTGAAAAATCTGTAAGGCTGCCAAATGCAATTGATCATGAATCAAATAATGCCTTTTCAGCAGTTACCTATAAACTTCCCTGCCATTTGTAGACCCAGCTAATTATAAGCATTGGGAAAACAAAAATGCATAGCATCTTTAGCAAACTTGTAAGCGAAATACAACATAGTCTCGTAGAGTTTTGCAGTAAGGTCACACTTCTTTTACCAACAGATTCTATGACTTGCTAATTGACTAGTAGAGCCTATAAGCTAGATTAGCATGTATACCAAGTGAATATGAAGTCATCATCCATAATAAGTTTACAGTAGTTCATCTTTTGAACTACACAATTTGATAGGTACATAAATATCCCATTATAAAATACAAATAGTGTACAAAAGAGTAGGCCTGAGAAATTCTGGAAGACATGATTAAACTGTATTAGCAGTGATCTAGTTGACCAGAATTCCATGGTATTTGATGCTACAACTTGATTACTTTTCCATTAGCCTATACTTAGGGCTACACATGATCTCAAAAACATGAGCTTCCCTCTCCAGAGATTATCTAGTTGCTGAAATGCCTTGTTGCTCAACCTGTATTGACCATCATTTTGCTTGATATGGCACTATCTTAGTGGGATTCCTGCTAACTACCAGGTGGCAAATCAACTATATTCAACTCCAAACATCATACAAATGGATGGTTTCTCTTCTCACGTGTATTAAACTACATTCTGAGTATTGGCCCTTGCAAATAGGATTTGCATTTATTGCCTCCAGAGGTTCTTCTAACACCAGTGCACAAGAAACTTTACCATTCGTTATCCAGCAACATATTCCACACGCAATTTTGTCTGACCTTTCAAAGAAGTGTAGCAATGGGCTCATGGCATGAGGTTCATTGGTCTTATTTTGTGTTCCTTCACCATAAAGAGCTGGCTTAATAGAACGGCTGACTGGTATGTTGAAGAACTAGTTATGGTGCTAACTGGAGGCATGTGGTTAAGAAAATTGGAGTGTGGTATTACAATATTGAGCATATGCCTTAAATCAATAGTCAATTTACATCATGCTGCTTCCCTTATAGTAAGGATGCACAGATTGGGATCCACCAATTATTACACTAAATGACTCAAAGAAGAAACAGGTTTCTTTTCTTCATGACCTTTGGATTTTAAAGAGCAAGTCTAAAATGCTTCTAAGGGATTCAGTGATATTTGTCACCATTTTGGGCTACTTATAGTAAAGGACCTAAAGACAGAGATTAAGATCACACTCTTCAATATCATGACAGATTTTTCCTATCTGGGAAGATTTGGGTCTATGCTATAAAATAAGAAAAAAAATGAAATAATATTATAGAGATATTAACTCACAAGCTTAAAAATCTAATTTTAAACTCATGGTTCAGATGATCAGCAGTTTGGTCTCAACTGGGTAATTCTGATCTCAACTGAGCTCATTCATGCATCTTTAGAAATTAACTCTGATGACTTTGTAGCAAGTAAACTTTGCTTCTGTAGGGTTTACTGGCTTTTAGCCAAATATCGTGTTCTCCACATAGTCTCTCATCCTCTAGTAGGTCAGTGGAGCCTTGTTCAAATGACAACTCAACAAAATTCCCAGAACGAGGAGAGAAATATACAAGATATTTTGAGACCTGGATTCAAACCTCACATAATATTAATTCCCATGTATTTATTGTCAAAACAAATCCAAAGGCTAGTCCATATTAAAAGGATAAAGAAAAGATTAATTTTATTGATGGAATGAGCTGCAACATTACAATACAAAGATGTGTGCATATGGGGGTAAGTAGAGGATTGTGAACATTTTTGCACTTTAATGTGGAACAAAATGTTTGTAACCAAATGAGATTAATTGGAGTGTCTCTAATTTTTCTTTTACATATTGATATTAGTCAAAGAAAAACTAGAAATCCAATAAAGAACGCATCTATCCATAAAGAATTGGATAAATGTAAATTTGATGTTACGAAGTGTTAGAAGATACTAAGGGGACATTTGAATGTGTAGTGGAAAAGGCAGACATGATTAGCTATTAGGTCAGCATCAGAAGTAGGAACATTATGGGATCTGTATTCCATATTACTTACTTATTATCATCATCACTGTTTTAGTCCATATCTTATGTAAAACCATTGTGTGTGACTAATATGTAATTTTCAGATAGGCATTTGGCTGAGCTTACATCAGCACTTAATATAGCTGCTTTTGGAACTTGGTGCTTTCTTTGAGTTAGGGATGAGACTTTCATTATAGAAAAAATCTAAGAGTAGATCCTGAAAATTTGCATAGTAGACTATACTGGATATCTTCCTATTGTCCTATAGATCCAATCCTGACATTTTACATAGTAGATTATACTGAATATCTCCCTATTCTCTTGTAGATCTATCCTGCCTGCTTTTTGTTTTAGTGTTCTAAGAAGAATAGACTAAGGCAATGGATATTCAGTGCTTTCTGGTTTCTCAACTATTTTGGCTACAAGGAGCCCTGGCAGTAGATCAGAGGATGGAGAAGAATGAACCCATTTTTTAAGGCATCCCTCTATACAAATCTCTTGTAAGCCCATGCTGTCATTAAATGTCCACCACTCTTTAGCACTGTGTATGATATACAAGTTCTGTTGGCTTTAAGCATTACAAACAAACTAGAGATGATATATTCACTCATGAGCAGTTTAGAGAATTTTCACACAAGATAATAATGATGTTTTCAATAAGTACTTTGGTATAATTTCCAAAATACCTGTATTATTATAGATATTTCATTTAACATTGGAATACATATTTTTAATATAAATAAAATTAAATATTTGAAGAAAAAAGAGACAGCACACACAATGTCACTCTGATCATGTCTGCTGTCATGTCTGCTATCCCCTTAGATTTCATTGGTATACTGCACAGATTTTTTTTTTTTTTTTTATGTAGGAAATTGGTAGAGCTATAACTTTCTTCCTCCCAACTTTATATTTTTTGAGAGGTGGTTTCAGGACCACCATCTCTCTTAGCTCTGGCCATGAGCTCTGAGTTGCTTCAATTTTAAATCTTTTTCCTGTTGACCCAGAAGAGAAGCAATTTTCCCAGTCTTATTCCACCTCCACAAACAGAAGAGTTCTACACACTTTGCAGAAGGCTCCTCCTGAGAGGCTCATAGCACACAGTGGAAGGTGTGATGGGTAGCAAAGAGATATGTATTAGTGGGTATGTTTTTAGGAGGCAAATGATAAGGAGATCCTAGAGGGCTTGTGAGCAGTTAGAGCTTTAGAAGTTTGGTAAGGGGAAGCAAGAGTATATTTTTTTCCTTTCTATCGCTTCCTTATAATTTCATTTACTCATATTATTCTACTTTTTAAAGGTAAAGTTTAATTATATATTAAATATACAATATGTTAAATATGTAACTATATATAATAAATAATAATAAAGGTGAAGTTTAAATAACTGATTTTAAACTGCTTTCCCTAAGTGATGAGTTTTTACAATTATACATTTTCCTCTGTAGAGTGCTTTTAGATGTTGCATAACTTCTGGTATGCTATATTTTCATTATGATTTATTCAAAAATAGTCTATGTTACCCCTGGCTGGCTCAGTGGATGAGCACCTGCCTTTGGCTCAGGATCGAGTCCCACATCAGGCTCCTTGCAGGGGCCCTGCTTCTCTCTCTGCCTGTGTCTCTGCCTATCTCTGTGTCTCTCATGAATAAATAAATAAAATCTAAAAAAAAAATAGTCTCACTTTTTTGGGGGAAAGTGTCAGGGAAATAAAATAAATTCCAATCTACCTACCTTCAACCAGGTGAGTCAATGCTGAGGTGGTTCCAGTTGACCCCTGAAAGTGAGGCACTGCATGCACCAATTTACTGCCTCCAAGTGTGAGATCAGCTTGCCACTGGATCTGACACTAGGGTGAGAGTTAAGGAAGCGATAACTTACTCTGCCATGTTGCCATAGTTTGGGTAGGGAGGCTCAGCTTCCAGCTGGGCACTACAGAAATGGCAGGAGAAGTGAGGTGCTGTCTAGCTCCAACCCACTCTGCCTTGTTCAGTTTCACTGATATAAAATATAAAATAATAATTACTTGGAAAAAATCTGAGAGACGATTGTCAGGACCTACAGTCAGTCTAACAGTTCATTGACTTGACACCAAAACAATGGCAGATGAAAATTGACAAATTGTTCTTCATCAAAATTTAAAACTGTTACCTGTAAAAGACCCTGTGAGGAGAATGAAAAGATAAACATACTAAGAGAAAACTAAGAGAAAACATTTGCAATCTGGATATCCAACAAAGGATTTCTATCTAAAATATTTAACAGTATCTCAAAACTCAACAGTTAAAAAATCCAATTAGAAAATGGTCAAAAGACATGAATAGGATTTCACCAAAAAGGACATATAGATGTCAAATAAGCATGTGAAAAGGTATTCATTATGTAAATGAAAATTGAAACCACAATGAGATATCACTGCATCCCTATCAGAATGGTCAAAGTAAAAAATAGGGATGGAACCAAATGCTGGTAAGGTGGTAGAGAAACTGGGTCACTCCTACATTGCTGTGAGAATGTACTATGAAGCCATATTAGTGGATGATTTCACCAAATAAGAAAAGATAACATTAGAAGCATTCATATGATTATGTCTTAAGATCTTCATGTTAAATGGTTGAGTGGCGATGAAAAGATGACCAAACTGAATGAAACAGAGCAGTGAATGAAGTAGCAGAAATACCAAGAGAGTATAATGTCAAAAACAGAAAGTGTTTTAAGAAGGAGCAGCCAGGAGGCACTTGGTGGCTCAGTTGGTTAAGCATCCTTGATTTTGGCTCAGGTCAGGATCCCTGTGAGATAAAGTCCTACACTGGGCTCTACCACTTAGCAGAGAATCTGCTTGAGATTCTCTCTCCCTCTCCATACTTGTGTGCCCTCTGTCTCTCTAAAATATTTTTTAAGATTGTATTTGTTTATTCATGAGAGACACACACACACAGAGAGAGAGAGAGAGAGAGAGAGAGAGAGAGGCAGAGACGCAGGCAGAGGTCGGGGGAAGCAGGCTTCCTGCAAGGAGCCCAATGTGAACTTGATTTCGGATCCTGGGATCCCGCCCTGAGCTGAAGGCAGACGCTCAACCACTGAGCCACCCAGAAGTCCCTAAAATAAGTTTAAGAATATATATATATATATATATATATATATATATATATATATATATATTAAAGGAGGAGCAGTCAACTTTTAAGTGACTTTTAAGTGGGACGCCTTGGTGGCTCAGCGGTTGAGTGTCTACCTTTGGCTCAGGGCATGATCCCAGTCTGGAAATGAGTTCCCACAGTGGGCTCCCTATGGGGAGCCTGCTTCTTCCTCTGCCTATTCCTCTGCCTCTCTCTCTGTGTCTCTCATGAATAAATAAATAAAATCTAAAAAAAAAAGTAGTTAATGTTTATGAGAAATACAATTTAGAAACTATGTGATATGAATTCGTTATGGTGTCCTACAAATTATTAATGTTAACAAAGAAGAAATCATTAATGATAAAATTCAGAAGTCTCATTAAACAACCTTTTTAAAATATATGCATGTGTCAAGGTAAACTGTGGTTAGAATGGAAAATGCAGTAAAGGAATTTTTTGTTGTTCTTAATTTTGATTAATCACTTTTAGGTTCTCTTCTGCTGTTTTAAATGAGTCCTAGTAAAATGTGAAGATGATTTTGAGAAAGATCAGGGAGAGGAACTGAAAGAGAAAATGAAATAATTCTTTCATTTGAACATGAGGGAAAAGGAAAACATAAGGGAAGGAGAAAAATTGGCTTTATAGATTTAGTCATAGGAAGCAAAATGATTCTTTCTCTCAATGGTTTATATTTTCTAAAAATATATGGTTTATCCACAGAGGGAACATGAGGAAAAACGAAGAATCCATTCCTGTGTGGAGACTTCAGGATCTCAGAAGCACTAACTAACATGACTAGCACTGCGCTGCATTTCAGATGACTAGTTGAGAACAACCTTGAACTTATAGAGGTACTTATAGTTGTCAAGAACAGTGAAGTAGATGAGATTTTACTCTATTTTCTCACTGACAAGTTAGCCTACTGCACTTTCAGAGATGATAGTAGAAAACCTGTGAAACTTGGGCTGTAGACAATAGTTTTATGAATCATAGTATAACAATGTTAAAAATACCCACAGTTATGCCTGTTTTTATAGGCTCCACTTCCACAGGGTGATGCAGAGAGGCCACCTGATACCTACTGCTTAAGTGGGTTGAATTAAAGGGGAGGAACCATGTACTTTGGGGAGATGACTCTTTCATGATAGGTAATTGGCCTGACCTTTGCCCAGAGGGAGGTTATCTTTTTTATACTAGACAAGATACAAAATCAACTTGAGTCTGGAGTGAGACACTGTCTCTCACTTTCCAACATTGTCTGGTAGTTAACTATTCTTGTAAAAATAGCCTGGAAAAAAGAAAGTCACTGCCTCTGCTCACAGGCATGCAGATGCATGAGAAGCATATGTTTGCAACACAGTCAAATGACCTTCCAAAGCTTTTAGCTTATTCACAGCTCTATATAGTCAAAGCTTATTTAAATTTTCATCTAAAGAATGCTGGGCACCTGGGTGGCTCAGAGGTTGAGTGTCTACCTTCAGCTCAGGTTGTGAACCCAGGGTCCTGGGATCAAATCCCATATCAGGTTCCCTGCAGGGAGCCTGCTTCTCCCTCTGCTTGTGTCTCTGTCTCTTTCTTTCTGTCTCTGATGAATAAATAAATAAAATCTTAAAAAAAAATAGATTTTCATCTAAAGAATGTATTCCTCAGTAGGAATTGTAAAATTATCGTTAAAATCTTGGGTGTGTATGTGTTTATTTTTTTGTTTTGTTTTGTTTTATTTTTACCCAATTGTTGCACTCATTTATTTCCTCCTCACCCCTTCTGTGCTTTCCCCATTATATGGCCTTTGCTAGTGAACTTTTTCTTGACTGTGTGAACTGTATTGGACAAGGAGTTTTGATCAGATGTAACCTTTGTCATTTTCAAACAGAAGCTATGAGTGCATTTAAGAGTTTTTTGGGGGTACTCTTGTTTGGTCTTTTTCTATGATATCATGTCCCACATGGTAAATCCCTTTCAGTCTGAATTGTGAAATGAAAATGAGAAGAGACATTAAGGTTAGCCTGTGTAAGCAAAATGAGATCAAACCCAGTCCATTGGAACCAAGTTGGACCCCATAAGGCTGAGTCAACCCTTACCAGGTGCAAGCTTGGGGCAGCCCATCAGTCATAGCTCTTCCACTATACTCATGAGTATTAAGGGGAAAAAACAGAACTGTTTAAAGCACTGAGATAAGATTGTTTGCTGTATGGTATCAATTAGTGAAAGTTAAAATAGGGTTCAGAAACTCATTTGGAAATAGTAGATAGAAACAAGCTACACTTCAGAGTTGTATTAATCAAGTTCCAATGTGTATTAGATATAATTCTGTAGCTGTTGGGAAAAATATCATTGATAAGAATTATGAAATCTAGGATTTAGTCTCTGCCTTCTTGTTGATTTACAATGAACTTGAGAAAGCTAGGTAATTTCTAAAATTCAAGTTTTTCATTTATGATAAAAGGGAGTTGGAAAACTGATCTGTTTAACCATTTTAAAATTCTCTGCTTTTCCTTATTGAAATATTGTGAGTTGGAGTATTGCCCTAATTACAAGATAACAAGGTAGTCCATCACAATTTTGTGGATGGTGGTATAATGCAAGAGATCAGGGATAATAATGAGGGATAGTTCATTTCTCTTGCGTTTCTTGGTGAGATGAAGAGAATAAGCCTATGCTTAGAACACCTGATTTAAAAAAAAAATTAATCAACAGTAAGTATGCCTCTCTGGAGTGAGACTTTATTTTGATCTTCAAAGGCTTTCACTCTATAAATATCATTGGGAAAATAGTGCAGAAAAAGGCAGTCAGTGACTGTGTTCACAAGACATACAAAAATGCAAGACTTTTAGAGAACTGTTTTAGAATAATTTTAATTAGTACAGAGTACATGGAGTAACTTTCAATGTAAACTGGTGTCAGAATCTGCATTATATAAAATATTGAATGTGGTAGTACTAGAAATTTACTATTTATTTCAATTTTGCTCACTTTAATTATTAGTGAATGCCCTCAGCATTTCAAGGAGCACATAGTGAGTATAACATATCATCCAAATTCTGTTTGGAGTTTAAAAAAAAAGGTGCCTTGAACATCATATTGAGGAAACTGCGATCATCAAACATTGTCCAAGTTTATGCTAAGGAAATAGAGTATTAAAAAAAAGAAAAAAGAAAAAGATACAGTGGCTTTGGGTAACTAGAAAGAGTTTCATTACAAAGAGGAGAGTTAAGATAAACAATAATGTGACCAGGGTTAACACAAAAGAGGTTCTCAGAGCAGCATCTGGAAACTATTCTAGGCACTAACATGATGTGGGGCAGCAAATCAGTTTAATATTAGTAAATGTGTAATAGTGAGTATTAGTAATTAAGTTCCACAGTAATCCTTTGAAGTAGGAATTTTAAAGAATTGTTATGATTCCTATTTTTAATTAAGAAAATTGAAGTTCAAGACACAAAATGACTTAAGGATGATATAGCTGACAGGCTGGAAGCAGGCATTTAACTTATATTTACTAATATCTACTCTCTTGTTCTTTTGAAATGGCCACATCCATTTCTGATAATGAATAGGAAAAAATGTTATGAAGCTCTGCAAAATTGAAATTGTACCTTTGATTATATATAATAATTTTTATTTAATACATGAGGATTTCACCAAAATAAAAAAAACAGATAATTGATTCTGCAGCATATATAACTATATAGTTACAGTTATATAGTCACTATACAGTTAAATAGTTATATAGTTACTGCAGCATGTATAATTATATAGTTACAGTTATAAAAGTTACTATATACATTATATATATGTGTGTGTGTATGTGTAACTATATATATAATTACAGATCCTGCAGATAAGTGTGTGCTTGTGTGTGTGTCTATGTGTATGAGAGAGAGAGAGGAGAGACAGAGAGAGAAAGAGATCTGTTATCTTCTTTTGGTTTTCAGTTTGTGTTATTTCAACCATTGAAAATACACAATATTGTTTGGTTTTATATCATAGCTGAGGTATTTTACTTGCATTACTTTTTGACTGGGATATATTTTATTTCACTGAGGGAGTAAGTTTATGTTAAGTATGTGGATTCATGGTTATCTACTTACTTCACTGTTGAACACATTAAAATATACTGTCACTGAATGAGAAAAAATAAGAATTTGTTTTTCTTAAGTGGTTTCACAGTGTTTTATTTTAGAATGTGTATTTGTTTTTGCATTTCAATTTCAATTTAAACTCCATAGGTTTTTTTTTCTTTTTAATTTGATATGCTATAAAGAAAATTGTGCACACCCTTGTAATTCAAGAGCTTCAGATGAAATCTGAGAAAACTGAGCCATCATTATCAGAACTTAAGTTCTGTATTTTCTTTCTCCCTTCCTTCTATTCTCTTCCTTCCTCCTTTATTTTTCCCTTTCTTTTCTTTTGCTTTCTCTTTCTTTGTTTATTTCTTTAATATAGAATACATATTATTTCTTTAATGTATAATATATATTTATTACATGTAATATAAAATATATTTTGTACAATATTTTATATCACATAATATATACTTCTTTATCTTAATATTGGATAGGATAGACCAAAAATCTATGTTTTACATGGAATTTGTGTCTCAGTTATATTAAACAGATGTTTAAAGGGAATAAAACCCAGGGTACCTGGACAGCTTGGTCAGTTAAGCATCAGACTTTTGATTTCAGCTCAGGTCATGATCTCAGAGTCTTGAAACTGCCCAGCATCAAGCTCTGCCCTGAGTGTGGACTCTACTTGAGATTCCTTCCTTCATCCCCTGCCCCTCCACTTGCCTGAACACACACACTCTCTCAAATAAATAATTAAATAAAATTTAAAAAATAAAAGGAGTAAAACCCATGTAAGATTTAACTTTGTAAATATATGAATTACATATATGGATTCATTGATAAAGGCTTCATTGTCATAAGAAATCTTTGCTTATATAATGTCAATGTTCTCTGATTTTCAGTTGTAACTGTATGAAAGTTATTAAAATTTTTTATACAAAATAGGCTCAGTAATTAATTTGTATGCAATATTATATGTAATATATTTAATGTATAAAGTTTACACGTTGATGTGCTTATAATATAAATGTATGTGATTTAATATTTTTATACATTTCTAGAATGTTTTTGAAAAATCTGAGTGACAGACTTTATTAGGAGAGTCTTAAAAGCTGTAAGATTCAGTTAAAAGTCACTTATATAACTCATTTTAATAAAAACTTCTATTTAATAAAATGCTGACAAAATTATATCACGAAAAAAGAGTTGGCAGGAGAACAGCTTTGGTGGAAAGTTTCACTCTAAGGAAAACATTCCCATATGTTTCACTAAAGTTGCGGCAGTTAACATTTCTCTGCTTCCATAATTTAACTATATAAAGGTATGTATGAATGTTCACCTAATCTGCAAAGTGGCCATTCCTATAAAATGTATGCACCTCTAGTGGTTTAAGCATGTGTGTATGTATGCAGTGTAATTTATAAGATCAATCCTTTTGCAAACAAAACAATAACACAAAAAGTTATTGTAATAATGAAATAAATATATTTATGTATCATTAAAAACAATGCATCCAAGGATTGCCAGAAGTCAGCACAATAATATGCTGTTCTAGTTATTTTATTTGAAGTAAAACAATAAAACAGGCTTCCCAAAGGATTCCCAACTCAGGCTTTATGCTAACACACATCACACTTTTCCAGATTACAAATTAGTAAGCCTTTGTTTAAATATTAAGCAAGTAGTATTTCCTTTGTATTCTCTGTTGTAGACAAGTTCAGAATTTGATGTGAGGAAAGGGACTGTGACCAGTGGCAGATAACTTAAAAACTTTAATCTGACATTAATATTTTAGTTAGTAACTCTTATTATTCATAATAATGATTATTCGAGATGATAGGGTCAGTGGGTAAAAGGGATTTACTGCTGTCACATAATCCCAAAAGTTAAGGTGGACTTGGTTGCTGTAATGGATAACTGATTCAACAGAGTGAAAAAAACCCCCTCACTCAGAGATGTTTGGTATGGTCTAGATGATCATGGTGTCTGGAGAACTGAAATAGAATGCTACTCTGTTGAAGTTTTATTTGATCTGTGAGAGCAGGAAATTTCTAGGTCTACTGAGAAGGGGTCTCACTTGATCATCAAAACAGGGACACAGCCCTCAATTTCCAGACTTCAGTTAGTTCATACAGCCTGTCCATTGAAGGAGAGGCTGAATTTATTTTAGAATAAAATAAAAACAGGCTCAAACTTAAATGATGATCAACTTAATACATTCTTCTATATGCAGAAGATGTTACTTACAAACCTAATGGTAACCAAAAATCAAAAACCAGTAATATATATGCAAAGGATAAAGAGATAGGAATCCATACAGCCTCTCCATTGAAGGAGAGTCTGTGTCTTCTACAGAAAAAAAAAAAAAAAAAAAACTTGTTTACTGACAGGATTTATACTGTCTTCCTCCCAGGACTTCAAAAATGTACTTGCAATCATTTTCCAAAATGGCACCTTACTCTGGCACATTGGTGGGGTGGGGGTGGGAGACAATTGATCTTTGGGGGATTTCTGGACACAGGCTCTGAACTGACACTAATTCTGGAGGTCCAAATGGTTACTGTTCCACAAATCAGAGCAGGGACTTAGGGAAATCAGGTGAGCAATACAGTTTGGCTCAGGTCTCTCTCGTAGAGCATAAATGGGTCTGAGGACCCACCTGTGGTATTTCCATTGTTCCAAAATACCTCCTTCTAATAAGCATACATAGCAATTGGCAGCATCTGCACAGTGATCATGTGGACCATGAAATGAAGGCTTTATGCAGGGCGAAGACTAGAGAAAGACAAGTAAGCAGCCTAGGGAACAATATTTAGGGAGGACTATGCATCATTCTGACAATGGGTGTCTTTTTATATTTTGTGCACTGTCTTGCTTGCCTCACTCTAGGCCCAAAAGGAAACGCTAAAGGAAAGCTGCAAGAACCACTTCTACTCAGAAAAGAGGTAAAGTAATATCACTTTCATGGAAGGAATACAGAGATGAGTGTCACCCTCAAGAAATTTGTCAGAGGCAGGGGTGGTGTGATTCCCATCACATCTGATTCAATTCTCCTATTTTCACCTTCAACAGAAGTCAGCTGGATCTTAGAGATGACAAGTGGGTTATTGTCAACTTGATGAGGTGGTGAGTCCAATTGAAGTTGCTATTCCAATTATGTTTCATTTCTGGGGCAAATCAGTGTTATCTCATGATGCTAGGTTATTCACCTGGGGCATACCTTTTCTCTACATCTTACTAAAAAAGACCACCAGAAGCAGTTCACTCTAGCTGGCAGGTCCAGAATTATACCTCATCTGTCCTCTAGCTGTAGGTTAGAATCTAGTCCATAGGGATTTAGAACATCTTTCCTTCCACAGAATGCCACTATTAGATTTACGATACTAACCTGATTGGAGCTGGTGAGCAGGAGGGAGAGACTACTCTACATATAGTATTAAAACAGTTGTGCGCCAGGGGATGGGAATTAAATTCTGGAAAAAAATTGATTATATACTTAATTTCTATATCTAATCAAATTTCCATCTTTCCTTGTGACATTTTTGTTAAATTATGTTTCACTAGTATTTTCCACTTATTTTAATGTTTTTAATGTATTGATATAAAGTACTTAATAGTATGATACCATGATCTTGAATATCTGTAGAATTAGCCTTTTTATTGCTCTTAATTCTTTGTGTTTAGTCCATTTTCAACCTTGAGTATATTCAATGTGCATAGTAATAGTGTAAATCATTCTAGTAATATCATCCACTATATTTTGTTGCCATGATCACTGTTGAAAAGTTAAATGTCAGTCTTATTTTTGCTTCTTTGTAGATAATAGGTCTTTTTTCTTGCCCTTTTCAGTATTTTATCTTGGCTTTGGTTTTTAGTAGTTATATCGCAATGTCTGAGCGAGATTTTCCTTTTATTTATCTTATTCGTGGTGGAGTCATAGCACTTTTTTATATCTGACTTATGATAGCTCATCAGCTATGGAAACCCATCAGTTATTTTCTCAAATGCTCTTTGTACTCCATTCTCTTGATCTCCTCTTCTTCTGGAACTCCAGTTGACAGATACTAAAGCTTCACTCCATGTTTTATATCTTTAAAAGATTTTTTCCCTTATTTTTTTTCTTTTTGCTTTTGTCTACTGATCTATTTTGAAGTCAGCTAATACTCTCTTCAGTGGTATAAATATATTTTGTTAACATATTATAGTCGTTTTTTTTTTAATTTCTAGGATTTGTAGGATTTTCATTTTATTTCTAACTCCCTGTTCTTTGGTGAAGTTTTCTTCTATTTTCTTGAAAATATTTATCATATTAATGATAAATTAAAGTCCATAATCTGGAAATTCCTAAATTTGGGTTTTATATGACTCTGGTTATATTGCCTAATTGGTAGATACTGATCCCTGGAAATTTTCCATGAGGAATTACAGAAGTTTTAGATACTGCCTCTAATGTAAGACTGACCCTATTCTCTAACAGACATGAATAATAGTAGTCAGACATCACCAATTTGGTAAAAAATTGAGCACTTAGTGTGTTTCTTTCTCTCTTTTTTTTTTTTCTAATTGGTCTCCACTGATACAATGCAATCCTTTTAGAACCTCAGTAAACTATGAGGGTTACCACTGCCCTTCATTTTCAGACGTTTTTGTATTCCAATTCACTGTCTCTAGTAATGCCAGCCTTCCAAAAACCCTACTACATTTTCTTGTAGGTTTCTTAGCTACAATTTCTGTGAAGATTATAAATACAGAAACGATTGTGCATAAAAGAGGCAAAGAATGGAAAATTCAGTTCTGTGCACTTTTTTCTCTTTTTGTTTCCATAATATTAGATCATGAAATCCTTGCTGCCTTTGCTGGCTCACAGTCCATTTTTTTTTTTTTTTTTTTTTTTATGATAGTCACACAGAGAGAGAGAGAGAGAGGCAGAGACACAGGCAGAGGGAGAAGCAGGCTCCATGCACTGGAACCCTGACATGGAATTCGATCCCGGGTCTCCAGGATCGTGCCCTGGGCCAAAGGCAGGCGCTAAACCGCTGCGCCACCCAGGGATCCATTTTTGTTTGTTTGTTTTTTAATTTTTTATTCATTTATGATAGTCACAGAGAGAGAGAGAGAGAAAGAGAGAGAGAGAGGCAGAGACACAGGCAGAGGGAGAAGCAGGTTCCATGCACCGGGAGCCCGAAGTGGGATTCGATCCCGGGTCTCCAGGATCGCGCCCTGGGCCAAAGGCAGGTGCCAAACAGCTGCTCCACCCAGGGATCCCCACAGTCCACTTTATTAATGCATAAATCTTCTGGTCTGCCTTTCACTGGCCAACCTCTAACTGATTTCCCAGTCTCTCAATTTGTAGGATTCCCAATACCTCCAACCAGATGTATTTTGTACTCATCTTTCTTAGATAAATACAAAATCAGAAGCATAAGTCTCTCATCTGATGAAGATTATTGTACTGTACTTTCTTCAATGTTGTTGATGTCATGATACTGTATCTCTGAATCCTTGTGATTATATCCTATGATAAAAATGGTGCTGAGTTTAGGTAATAAAACTATCACCATAATTATGAGTTATTGTAATGTAGCTGGGAGGAATTTGCTTAAAAATTAAGTGGAGGGATCCCTGGGTGGTTCAGCGGTTTAGCGCCTGCCTTTCACCCAGGGCGTTATCCTGGAGACCCGGAATCGAGTCCTACATGAGGCTCCCTGCATGGAGCCTGCTTCCCCCTTTGCCCGTGTCTCTGCCTCTCTCTCTCTCTCTGTGTCTCTCGTGAATAAATAAATAAAATCTTTTAAAAAATTAAATGGAAAGAATTGTACTTTTTCAAGGTCCATGCGTAATTTTGTGCCCTTTTAACAAGATGTATGGAAGCATCTCAATTATGTGATGTATTTGTTGATTAGTCACAATTAAAATCAGGCTAGGCTGAAGTTTTCATTATTTACAAGATCTTTTGCCATGAGGTTCTACTAATGTTTTTGTGGAGTATTTTTTTTTTCAGCTTTCAAGACATAGATATAGTTAAAATTACTTTTTGTGACAACTTTAAAACAAAATGGGATCACAGACATATTAGTTTTGGATTGTACAATATATTTCAAGTTGGAAATCTAATTGGAAAGCAGAGACATATGTACAACACAGTTTTTATTGTATAGGTATGAGTGAATATTATAAATATTAGCTCAGTGAGGTAACCTGAAGCTTATTTCAGGTTCCTTGTCGGTATTTTGTTGTCTTGACATATTTTTATTTTATTCTTGGAGCCCAGAAATCAGCTTTAAAAATGTACAGGAAGAAGCAGACAGAAATTCTGAACTTTGTACTAAAGATGCTTTGATATCCAAGTCATTTCCTAGGCCGAGGAAACAGTGCTATCTATAATTAAAGGAATGATGTCCATCACTCTCCCTAACCTAAAAATATTTCAGTCTGAAAAAAACATTCAGAAAGATACATTAAAAAAATGATCTGAAATGTTCTGTGAGACAGGTAACAACAGTATTCCATTGGTGAAAACTTTCTCCAATAGGTTCAGTGCATCAAAAGCAGCTACTTTGATGCCCAACATTCACTTCATCCTCAAGAACAAAACCAAAATAAAACAAAAAAATAGAAAACCTCATTCATTAACCTGTATTCTCCTTTCCAATTTGTAAAAGTGGCACATAATCATTACATTATATCTTGTGGAGAATATATGTCTACATACTATTCAAGGGAACTACAAGAGGAATCATAGTAGAAAACAAAAACTGGTGAGAAAACAAAGCAACAAAACAAAACAAAAGGAACTCTGTGCTAGGGCCTTGTTTTCCTCTTTCTGCTTAGTAAGTTATCGGTAAAAGAAAGAGACAGAAAAAAATTTTATATATTTAAATTATTACTCATGCTTTATTTCCTACCAGTATTCATTTAAATGTTGCTGACATAAGTCCTTTGTTATTCAACATACTTATTTGGCACTCATTCTATATAATACTAAAGCACTTTGGGTTTTCGTCCATCTTAGTGGCTCCTAACATTTATTGTTATATTATGTTATATTATTATTATTATTATTATTATTATTACATTATTATGATTCCTTATAGAATTGCTCATGCTGGGCAGCCCAGGTGGCTCAGCGGTTTAGTGCCGCCTTCAGCCCAGGGCCTGATCCTGGAGACCCAGGATCGAGTCTCACGTCAGGCTCCCTGCATGGAGCTTGCTTCTCCCTCTGCCTGTCTCTCTCTCATTCTCTCTCTCTCTCTCTCTTTCTCTCTGTGTCTCTAATGAATAAATAAATAAAATCTAAAAAAAAAAAAAAGAGTTGCTCATGCTGCAGTAAGACAGTATGCTTCTTCAAAGTCAAAGCTTTGTTTCATTTTCATTTCCTCAGTGTATGACATAGTGTACATTACTTAGTAAGAATTCAATACATTTACTTGAATAGTTGATGACCAAGTTTTATTGAAAATGTAGTTAAGCAGTTTGCAACTAAACATGCAAATGCACAAGAAGAGATAGTAAAGAAATGTTCCTTGTTTAATTAATGCATATGTGCTGTGTCACACTGACACCAGAAATTAATCATCATATCAAACACTATTTGAATAAAAATAAGTTGAGGTTTTCTGACTTTTAAATGTTTTAGAACCACTTCATTTAAATGTATAAACTTTTGTTTTTTTTTGTGCTTTAAAAACATAACTTATTTTGGGGCACTTGGGTGGCCTAGTCGGTTAAGCATCTGATTCTTAATTTTAGCTCAGGTCATGATCTCACTTGGGTGGCTTAGTCGGTTAAGTATCTGATTCTTAATTTCAGCTCAGGTCATGGATCTCAATCCTGAGAGTAAGTCCCACTTGGGCTCCAGCTCAGCAGAGTCCCTTCTCTCCTTCCCCCTCTGATCCCCACCCCCTGACTCATGCATGTGGGCACATGGGAGGATGCTTTCTCTCTCTCTCTCAAATAAATATTATAAATATATATTATATATTATATTTATAATACTTATATATATAATATATATATAATTATATATAATATATATTCCCACATAAATGAATTTTGGTCAGAAATTCCTAGAACAGCACACACACAAAACACACACACACACACACACACACACACACACACACACATTCTTTTTAAAAACAAGTTGAGGGGCACCTGGGTGGCTCAATCAGGTAAGCATCTGCCTTCAGCTCAGGTCATGATTCCAGAGTCCTGGAATCCAGCCCTGAGTCAGGCTCCCTGCTCAGTGGAGAGTCTGTTTCTTGCTTTCTCTCTGCCCCTATGCCTATTTGTGTTCTCTCTTTCTCTCTCACAAATAAATAAATAAATATTAGAAAATTAAGTTGAAATGTTATTTGATATTTTATTTTTGACTTTGAACCTAACTGAACTGGGGTTAAATAACTATGATCTGCGTGATACAAGTTTGTAAATAAAGAATGCTTTATGGCTCCATATAAGGTGAATATTGCATGTGCTCCCTGGGTATTTTAAATTTTAATTATTTAATTGATAGGTATACATTTGATAATTGTGTTTTAGAACACACTTATTATCATCAAATTTTTCTATAAAGTTATTATTGTTTTCAATAGTTACCTATTTTAATCAGGAGTGTCACAGCCATAAGAAGCAACCAAAATACTGAGGCAACCAGGATACTGTTGATTGATGCATGAGTTAAAAATCTTGTTAATCATAAATAATAGAGGCAAATTCTTGATTTTAGTGATAAGTACTTTTTTTACTTGCTGTTTTTTTAAATTATTTATTTATTTATTTATTTGAGAGAAAGAGAGAGACATACAAGCAGGGGTAGAGGCAGAAGGATGAGAGAATCTCAAGCAGACTCCATGCTGAGATCAGAGCCCAGTGGACTTGATCTCACAACCCTGAAATCTTCACCTGAGGCAAAACCAAGTCATATGCTGAACTGACTGAGCTATTCAGGTGTCCTTTACTTGCTGTTTTTATGTCAGGTTTATTGTTCTATAATTTTTATGCAATAAATATAAATATAGAACAATTTTATCTCAATAAATATCTTTTAAAGAAAAGAAAAAAAGGAAATTTTATCCAGTCAGATTTGAATTATCCATTTGTTCACTTAAAGCATAGTACATGTATTTCAGATTTCCCATTTTCCTATGGCTTTCTAGGATCTAACTCCTAAACTTAACGAAACCAAAGCCTTTTCTCTGTTCCTGAAAAGGTAATGCAAATTCACCCTCTGGTTACCTCATTTGATAAATTCCAGTTTTAGCCCTGATCTCACACTTTGGTTTCTGGCTGTCTCTTCATTTTTGTTATCTAGAGTTTTCTCTTACATTATAGTGACCTAAGTCATGCATACATACAGATTTTTAAAAGATATTGTATTAACTTTTTCAGAGTTTTTTTTTTGTGGGGGATATGTAGAATTTTTTTCAGAATAACTAGTTTTCCATATTGCCAAAACTCAGAAATATATTTACTAAAATTAAAGAAAAATAATATTAGCAGAAAATAATCATTATTCAATCTTCTTGGAAACCACATATAATTTATGAGGTTGATTTTATGGTGAAAAAATATATATGTACAAACTTGGAATCTAAGTTCCTGGAAATATATCTCTTGATCTTTATATACTTAATATACAATATTATACTTTAGTAGTTATAGGTACAGTTCTAGGCACCAGATATACAACAGAGGAATAAAAATAAGAAATCCTGTCCTAAAAAGAACTTAATGCCTGTGGAGTTTAACAACAAGCAAGGAAATAAAAGTGTAATTTAACTTTAGATGGAGAGAATGCCTTAAAATAATAATTTAAAAAAAATGGTCGTTGAACGTGTTAAAAGTTGGTGGCCATGAGGAGATCAGTGTTAGATTGTATTACCAAGAAATGCCTGAGGAGGTGATCTTAGGAAACAAAGTAAAACTGGGAAAAGGCAAGGTAAAATTTTCATGTTTGCTATGCTTGGTTTCTCAGATTTTCCTGCAAGCATATAATAACCCACTGCTCTATTCCAAGGCTTCAGAAAAACATCAAGTCCAACTTTCCTAATGGATCTTTATTCTTACAGCTTCTCTATTGTTTTGCAAGGTTTAATTTCTATAATTACTTTGTCACATATATTGCCTTTGCTTCCCTGCCTGACCTCTGACTGATTCAGTGATGATGACTTAGAAAAAAGTGAAAATTTCCTGGAGGTATAAATACACTGTAGCTGTAGCCGGATTATTGTTTACAAGTTGAACTAAAAACCCTGTTTCAACTTTGTTAACAAGTGTCATTTTTTCCACCTTCTTTTTATCTACAACTTTTATAATCAGAGTTAACTACCATGGCAGATGTTAGAAGGGAATCTCTAAATTAATCTCTAAGTTAATGTGTAAAATAAAATTTTAAGGCAATTTGAGTATTATATGCATATAAACTATTAGAAAAAGATATTATTTTCCTCTATTCTTACAATACCTTACATACAAGATAAGAGTAAACTCTTCAGAAAATGGAGACCACTCAGATTTAGAAAAAAAATCTTATTACTAACTGTTCAGTGTCACTCTATGAATGTCATGAGACAAGGAGGAAATGAATGCTAGTTGAGTTTACTGGAAGTTGTAAGGGTAGAGGAATGGGGAGGAAGAAACTTTGAACACTAAGTAATGTATTGGTCTCTACTTTTTTAAACTTTTTTTTTTTTTTTACTTTTTTAAACTTTTAAAGAAATATTAGGATGGAAATGACACTAAGCTAAATTATACACCTAATGTGCTTGCAGTGCATTTAAATTTTTCATATATATTTAATTTAATCCATAGAAACCCCCTTCCAATTTGAGAAATGGTAAGATTTTCTTCATGCATAAAGAAACCACAAATAAAAGATATTAAAGATATTAAAACTGAAATCTATTGGGTCATATCTTAAGAAAGTTACCTATTAAGACAAACACAGCAGGGAGGCCATGTCAATTTATCTGAATATTAAATGAGTAATGCCCAACAAAATAAATGGAGGAATTCAATAGTTGTTGGGATATATTCTCAAATTTCTACCTAAGGCATTTTTTTTGTATTTTTTAAAGATTTTATTTATTTATTCATGAGAGACACAGACAGAGGCAGAGACATAGGCAGAGACATAGGCATCAGACAAGGAGCCCGATGCAGTACTTGATCCCAGGACTCTGGGATCACGCCCTGCGCCAAAGGCTGATGCTAACCTACTGAGCCACCTGGGTGCCCCTCTAAGGTATTTTTAGATTTATATTTTAGTAGTCTTTTCTTAATATCAAGGGTAGATTAATTTTTGATCTATTTGTTTCATAAGTTTCACTCAAATCAACATTTTTTAGGAAATATCTTAGAAAATGCATTATTAAAAATTTATTTTGAAAACTTTTATGGGAGACAGGCTTTCTGAGAAAAAAATGGGGGGTGGGGTCACATTTGAGACCCAGGTGGCTTAAAGATAAACTCTCCTTCTGCACATCTATTAAATATTCTGATGCTAGGAATATACAAAAGCAAAATTTTATTTTTTGTGTCAACAGGAATAATGCATGGATCCATAATAACTTTAGTTACACAATGATTTCTTTGTGACAATAATTTCAGAAGTTTATGATTCATTGATTTCAGTAAAGGTTAATAGAATAAAGCTTAGGACTCACAGTAAAATAGACATGTTCTGGGGTTTTCAAAGATCATTGCCGCTGGTTAAGAGAAAGGCACAGAGTGTGCTGAGATCAATCTCGACTCCTCTGGCACAAAATCAACAACATGACACAAGCTTTTTCAGTGCAAGTGTTCTTTCATGCTAAAGAAGTAAAATGCTTAAGGTTAAGGGCCCTCTTGTTCAGCACCTTTATATGGAAACAGCAAACAAATGGAATCTGTCTTTTTTAATATCATAATACTCTAATCTTTCAAAAAAAAAAGCAAAACCAAAGTTTCTATTATTTCATTGTAATTTCTGTACTGAAGCAAGGTCCCTGCCAGCCAAGTGGCTGGCCCAGTTGCAACTGACAAAGATGATACACATAGCTGGGAGAATGGACACTGTTAATTCCTGGTTGTTTCACTCAATTCTCTCACCCATAATGGGGGGTGCCTGGGTGGCTCAGTCAGTTAATCAGAGGTCCTGGGATCAAGCCTCACATTGGGCTTCCTGCTCATGAGGAGACTGCCTCTCCCTCTCTTTCCTGTTCATGCTCTCTCTTGCTATCTCTCTCTCAAATAAATAAAATCTTAAAAAAAAAAAACCTCACTCATTTTGGCTTTTCTTTTTCTCTCTCTCTCTCTGTTTTTACGATTAATATAGGTCAGACAGTCATTCCCAAAGTGATTTTGTCTGTGGACAGAGGGAAGAGTCAAGGGAAGTAATTTGTTCTTTGATAAATCTTACTTAAGCTAATAAGGAAATACTCATGCATAGGGTCATCATTAGCAAAAGACTGCAGTTCTTCATATGGAGGCACTGCTGACATTCATAAGCAGGCACTTTCCTCTGAAAGCTAATAAACATAATCCATGATACAGAGTTGCTAAATATTATTGATCACGATGTATCAATATATTCTCACACTAAAATGTTAACAAAGCTTTGTGAAGCTCTAAGCCTCCTTCACTGTATGTAAAAAATGTCATTACAAAATCAATTTTATAAAAAAGCTGAATTGGAGTGTTAAATTAGCTAAGGAATATGGATAAGTCAAGTCTCACCACTAGCTATGTCACTCATTTGATGTGGGGCCATGGTCAATTTGCATAAGTGATTTGAAATTTAATTTCCTCAAATGTAAAACTGTGAAGTAATACCAAACCCAAATTTTTCTAAGGATCAGTTGAAAGAAAATGTTTTTGAAAGATCATTTATATGTGTAGTGTTAGAGAGTTTAATTTCTTTATGATCATACAGTTAGCAAAAGGCAGGGCCAGTATTTGAAACCAAAGACTTCAGAACCAGGTTCACTACATTAGGTTGTAGTACTACAAAGAAGTCACAGAGCAGTTTGATTATGGCATGAAAGAGAAAGAGTGCTCTGTGTGTGTGTGTGTATGTGTGTGCCCACACTCCCGTGTTCTTTCCAATTAGTGTTAAAGGCAGGCTTTAGACTTGTTTTTCTCTTATTCATTTTTCTGTTCATATGCTCTGCACCTCTAGCACATCCCCACAGAGCTGCTCTGAGTGTAGAACTGAGCCATACGAATTGTTGATTATGTAAATGAAACACCCCATCTAAGCAACTCCATGGAGAGAGAAAACAGCAAAGGAGTAAATCCAGACATGAATTGAGTTAATAAAGCCTATAGGGAGTTCCGCTTATAGTTCGCTCTCACACCGAGCTGAGAAATTTTTATTTGATGTGGAACCTCATGGTCTTGCTGTAAATGAGGTTCATTCAATTTCATATTTACTGGTGTGTGTGTGTGTATCTGTGTGTGTGTGCTTGCACACATATATATGATTTGTATGTGGGTGTGGCATATGGGCTATTGGAGCTTAAATAGCTACATATTCTTTTAATTGTGTAATCATATCTTAAAGGAAAGGGGAATTTAGAGTGAGTCTCATTAAACATAACTATTTTAAGATCTACTCATAGCTGTCTTTTATGGTGTGAAAATACTTATTGGCTATTGCATATTTTATAATACAGAGACTGTAGCAATAAATGCTTCTACTCTTTATAATTTTTACTAATGTAACACTATATCTAAGGCAGCCATATATTTTTCTCCAGGACACATATAGGTAAGATGCCTTAGATTATGTGTACTTATACCAACATAGGACTTGATTTTTCACATTGGACTGATTTTTCACATTGAAAATCTAATCACTGGGTTATAAAAAAAAGTTAAAGCTAATGCAAAATGTGAATAATATGGCCTCAAAGTTTCAGATGCATTTATAATAATTATTCCAAACCATAGCATAACAAAGGTATCACAGATGTATAAAATGCAATTACCTTTTGCCAGTTGAACCATAACAAATGAAACAAAGTATCCAAAAAAGTTAGTCAATTTTACTTCAATATTTAGTATCCTCATGTAAAAAGGACTGCTAGTGGTACATTAAAATGGAATTACAAAATGGATGTGACTTGTATTCTGCTTTCATTTCCCTTTGCTGCTATAACCATTTCATACTGCCCTGGTGTTTTCAGTCTCATTCTCTCTTCTATTTTCTTTAAAATGAAAATGAAAGTTTTAATTTGTTAGGTTTTAGACTTGCTGATACCTGTTCCATGTTGCTTCTCCAGACAGTTGTTTTACAAAATATTTGGAGACATAAAGCATCTTGCAGAAAAAAAAAACCCACATCTGTTTACCATATTCTATTATATTTAACCTCTATCAATCTGCCATGAACATGAACATTTCTTATAGAAATTCTGTAGCCAAACAGCTGTTCTTTTCATGCTTCCTTTCCCACACAAGAAGATATGAAATATCACAAAACCAAGAAGTTTCCTGGACATTGCTTTTCATTTAAATCAGAAATTTGAATCAAAGGACTTAAGCAACATTTTGCCACTATTTTAATGGCCACCATGTTCTTCTACCTTAAAAAGTAAACAAGATGACCAAAAACAAGTAAAAGTAAAACAAAATAAATGTTTGAATGAATGTGAACAAATCTTGATGATTTTTCCCAAAAAAGGCTTTATTCAAGGAACAAGAAGCTCAATGACATTGCTTTTATGTAAGGCTCTTCTCTGTTTGGGTGTAAGAAAGTCCTTTAAATACAAGGATGAGATGACATATGTTTCTGTATAGGAAACTAATGTGCATACATTCTTGTATTTTCTGGAGTGAGAAATCCAAGTGTGACCATTTGCTTGAGAAATTAGAAGAAATAAGGAATAAACACATACAACTTCTGAGAAAATTTCCTGAAAAATCACATGTGATTAAAATCTAAAATGAGCATGAAACAAGTACTACAAGAAAAGTTTATAAAACAACACAAAACTCTCTCATGAAAGAGAGAGTCTATGTATATAGAAAGACTATATATATATTTATATATATATAGTTAAAGTGGAAATATATATATATATATATATATATATATATATATATTAAATGGGATGTGTAGAAATAAAAGTCTTATGTTTTTCTTTTTTGCTGTCCTGAAAGGAGAAGAGATACTTTTTCAGGACAGGCTGATATCACCATTTATAGTATCACACACAATTATCCAATTATCTCTCTTTGGGACCCTCACCTGATGTCCTGGAAGTTCTTCACAATAGAAATATCTACATTTGTCCTCCACTTCATAATATAATTGATTATACAAAAAGCTCCTTTTCTTTGAAAACAAATTTCTAAAAATTGTTTACATTTGATGGTGGACCTACTCATATTCAGGTGTGACAAAATTTGTGACAATATCTAGTTTCTTTCTTTGCCTTTTCCTGATTCTATATTTAACAGGCATTTTCTATCATTGAATTTTTCCAGAATTCACTACCATTAAAATAAATTCCCGATCTTTACATATTTTTTCTGGCTTGATATTTAAATTACTTAGGATATATAAGATCTAACAATAGTTTTTAACTTTTTATGTGCAATACAATTTCTAAAATATGATGTCTTTTATTCTTAGTCTGTGAAGGAATGGAATTAATCATACACACACACACACACACACATACATATAGTCTATAGGCATTGCTATTATGTGACATCTTACTATAAACTTTAAATATTCCAATTTTTTTTGCTTTTTAATTTATTCTGAATTTTATTATTGATCCCAATTATTCTTTTTTTTTTTTTTTAACGTTATGACTTCTCTCTACATGACAAGATAGTGTTAGAATCATAATGCTAGGGCAGCTGGAGTGGCTCAGCGGTTTAGCGCCGCCTTCCGCCCAGAGCCTGTTCCTGGAGTCCTAGGATCGAGTCCCACATCAGGCTCCCTACAAGGAGCCTGCTTCTCCCTCTGCCTGTGTCTCTGCCTCTCTCTCTCTCTCTCTCTCTTGCTCTCTCTCTCGCTCTCTCTCTCGCTGTCTTGCTCTCTGTGTCTCTCGTGAATAAACAAACAAACAAATAAATAAATAAATAAGAAACTTCCATTCTTATAGGGGATCCCTGGGTGGCTCAGCAGTTTAGGGCCTGCCTTCGGCCCTGGACGTGATCCTGGAGTCCCGGGATCGAGTCCCACATCCGGCTCCTTGCATGGAGCCTGCTTCTCCCTACGCTTGTGTCTCTGCCCCTCTCTCACTCTCTCTGTCTCTCATGAATAAATAAATAAAATAAAAAAAAAAGGTTTCAGACATGTGCATAAAAAGAAAGAATCATAATGCTAGATATCGTTTACAAGGAATTGCATCTATTTAATGGGTATGATCATGCTTATTAAGATTAGGTTAAGAATTAAGCAAGTTTCATGAATAAAAGTAAATGAATTTTCTGATGTCTACAAAATATACAATGAATAAAAAGCTGTTTCATTATAACATACTAATTTTGCATACATTTAAAACAAAAGGAGAAATCTTACAGGTCATCAGAGCACAATTCATTAAAATTTTGTAACTAGATAACTGGCATAAAGCAGCTATCATGATGGTATTTGTATAGTTTACCCTCAAATGATACAGGGGTAAGGGATGCTGATCCCATACACAGTTGAAAAATCTGTGTATAACTTTTGACTTCCCCCAAATTTAACTAATAGCCCACTGTTGACTGAAAGCTTTACTGATAACATAAACAGTTTATTAATACATATTTTGTATGTTATATGTATTATATCCTGTATTCTTCTAATAAAGTAAGCTAGAGAAAAGAAAATCTTATTAAGAAAATCACAGAGAAGAGAAAATACATTTGCAGTACTGTACTGGATTTATGGAAACAAATATGTAAGTAAGCAGACCCATGCAGTTCAAATGCTTTGTTGTTAAGGATCAGCTGTATTTTATTTGTTTTTTGTGCATGGAATTATCAATCAGAGAAATGGTTTTCCTTTACATTCAATTAATATGAAAAGTCTAATTCATTTGCTTTATGTGCTAGTACATCCTTAGATGTACAGGGATTAAAACAGTGAAGTAGGGATGCCTGGGTGGCTCAGTGATTGAGTGTCTGCCTTTAGCTCAGGGCGTGATCCCGGGGTACTGGGATTGAGTCCGCATCGGGCTCCTTGTAGGGAGCCTCCTTCCCCTCTGCCTATGTCTCTGCCTCTATCTGTGTCTCTCATGAATAAATAAATAAAATCTTTTTAAAAAAAGGTTAAGTAATTTTAACATTATGAAATCAAATAATATTTAGGTGCTCATTAAAGTAATCTACCTTACTAGAAGCTGCAAAAAGCAAAAATCAGCTTTTTTGATCCAAGAAATAATAAACATTTAGGTATGTTGTCAACATCACAGAGAAGGTAGACTATTGCTTCTATTCACTATCTCAGTATACCAAAAAATATGCCCATCATTGAATTCATCAAGAGAGTTAGATCAGAATAACTGTGTACTTAAAAACTAAAAATGTATTATGGGACATAGTTTTTAATTTTCCCTAAACTATAAAATAATATGTTGTTATTTTTACTTATTTTAGCAATGTATATGGACATTTTTTCTTCAAGTTTCTTACTAATCTTCCTTTGATTAATATTAACATAATTATTAGATGCTTTCTCTCCTTCTACCTATAAATGAGTTTAAGCTTCACCCCTTTTTAAACCAACCAACCAAAAAACAAACACTCAAAAAAAACAAAACAAAGGAATACACCTCATCGTCTTTACACCCACACAGACGCACACCATATTGTCCTTAATCTACAAAAATTTCTTTTCATTTTTCTTAAGAGGCATTCTCCTAAATATTTTAAACCTGCTGTGTCTCCTTTTCTATATATTTTTTAAAGATTTTATTTATTCATTCATGAGAGACACACAGAGAGAGGCAGAGACACAGGCAAAGGGAGAAGGAGGCTCCTCGAAGGGAGCCCGATGCTGGACTTGATCCTCCACCCTGGGGATCACACCCTGAGCCAAAGGTAGTTGTTCAACCACTGAGATACCCAGGTGCTCCTGTCTGCTTTTCAATGTAACATTGACTACTAAAATCATACTAATACTCTGCCTGTGAACTCAGAAACAATATGACTATTATCTTACTTGAATTTGCTGTAATATTTTAAACTATTGATTTTTACTTCCTTATAACTATTTCCACTTCTTACTTCAAAAAACACTGTCAGCTTTTTTCTTGTATTAATGACAAATCCTATGCAAACTTAGCCGAGAGCTATGTTTCTGTTTTATGGTTCATAAAATTCTATAGTGTAAATTGTTAATTTTTGCTTACCTTTTTTTCCTCACAATTTCTGTTCATGTTACTACTTATGTAATAGTGATCCCTTGGCTTATATCTCCTTAGGTTTTCAAGTTTTATATCTGTACTAAGCGGTCGTAAGTCAATGACTTATTTGTTACTTCTTTTGTCTCATTGGTTTGTCAAACTCTGTAAATTCTACATTTAATTAATTGAATTAATTCTTCCACCCATAGTTTACACAACTTCCTGTGTTTTCTCATTGCTTTCACCCATCTGCACCAATCAGACACCATTTAGAATAGTTGAATTCTTTATTCTTCACTCCCCATCGAGTGAACTTTTTCCTTCTTCATAACATCATTTATCCAGACCCTTATTGTAACTCAGATTATTGGAGCAGCCTCCCACATTTCTCTCCCTGTCTTCTCTTCTTGAAGGCATTCTCCACGGAGATTTCTAAAATACATTTGCCCATACCATTAGCTTAGTTAAATATACTACAAATACTTGCTCATCAGAACCTGCCCAGTAAACACTGAACTCTTTGTCATGTTATGCCAGAAATTTTCCCATTTGGCCTTGCCTAGCTGTCCCCATTCTGCCACTCACCTCTAGTAATTCTGAACTAGATACATCTCTATGATATAGCCATGCTGAGGCATGCTCTCCACATGTCTACTAACTGGGTCTTCTTTCCTTTCTTCCCCTCATAAGGCAGATCAAGGATAACTCCCAAGGGAAGATTTCTTTAACCTTCTTCATCAGATTAATTACTACATCCCATTTTGATGACCATTTTGCATGTTCTTAGCTGTCACTACATTGTGCTTTTTCTTTTACAGTTGTATGAGTCATCATTCAGACTTTGCAACTTAAGGACATATCATGCTTTCTCATCCTTGTATTTACAATGTTTGGCCTAAAATAGCTTTCAAGTACTTATTGATGAAATAAAATAATAAGTATCCAAACCTTTAAAATCTAAATATGGAAATATGAAATATTTAAAGAAATTTACTAGTGTATTTCAATGATAGTGGATGGATTTAATAGTAAATCACAGGAAATAAAATAAAAAGTAAAGTAAAATAATAATTGTACATCCTTGAGGAAAAGAAAAATAAACACAAATAGTGTAACTTAAATAATACAAATCAAATATGAATTATAGGAATATATTATATATAACTCTAACTATGACTATAATTATATATAGGATTATTCAAGTAAATTATTCAGTTAAGAGCAAAATAAAGTTATGAAAGGAAGTTTATGTTTTCATATGTTTTAATTGAAAGTATAATGATTTCTGAATGACAGATAAGGGGAAATAATGATAATAGATGTGATAACCACATAAACAATCTATTCATCAAATGAATGAATTATGTAACTTCCTATTTAAATATTTCTCTTTCAAATGAGGTAATCCAATTTAAATATTTTATTTTTTATTTAAAATACTTTATATATTTAGCCAAAACACAAAATGTCAAATAAAAGTGTTAAGGTTAGTTCAAAGAAATTTTCTGAAGTATGGTAACAAATACAGACGTTTAATAATTCTTCTAAGATAAACAAGCTGAATATATAGAATAAGAATTAAGAATCATGCCTATTTTAAATCAGTGTTTCAAATTTAGACTTTTATTTGACTGCTTTCTATGAAAGACAAAGATATTAGGTCCCTCATATGCCCCTTTCCAATTACTATTGACACATTTATATATGTTAGCTTATGCCACTTGACATCCAGTTCTGTAACACCAATTTAAACAGTGTTTTAGCTTTAGTTCTATCTTAGTTTATTTTTTACATCTGTAATCGTATTTCCATCCATATGTATTCAGTACTTTGTTTTACTTATTTTATTAATCCCAGCATGACACTGTTTCTCGATGCATTTTGTTTTGTTTTATTTTCATTTTTAATTATTATTATTTATACGTTTTTTTATTTATTTATTCATGAGAGACACACAGAGAGAGAGAGAGAGAGAGAGAGGCAGAGACACAGGCAGAGGGAGAAGCAGGCTTCATGCAGGGAACCTGAAATGGGACTCCATCCTGGGTCTCCAGAATAAGGCCCTAGGCTGAAGGCTGCGCTCAACCTAAACCGCTCAACCACTCGGGCTGTCCTGTTTTGTTTTAATACTCATTTTCAAATCATTCTGTTGTTTTATTTCTTATCTTTGGAATTCTAGTTTTGATTCCACATTGTTATGAATTTGCCCTATAATTTAAAGAATTTGAGAGAAATGTCTTTCTGATTCTTTATGTTCTTTGAATTCAAAATTGCATGTTTTTCTCTTCTTCCTTCTCACATGATCATTACCTTTTTCTTGTAATATATTTGCATAGAGTTTCTCTTCATCTCACTCATACTACATAGCTTTTTCAGACCTCCAATTTGCCTATATGTTGGGAACATTTCTTAAATCTTCAACTATTTTAATCATTAGCTTTTCATATTTTATTTTATTTTTTAGCTTTTCATATTTTAGACATAATATTTTTATTGATATTCTGAGTGAGTAAGGAAAACCACAGCACAGTGGGTAGGAATCTTTCTTTAGTGTAACTGAGCTTTACACTTGCTTCCAAGGTGCCATGAAGTACCTTAAATGTCTGTTTATTCCACCTAATTGTTGAATATAATGGTATCCGTGAGAGGTTGTGCTCAGAATACATTCCATCCTTTCATATAGCAAAAAAAAGAAGCAGTCTTATTTTCCTAGACCCCAATTTAATCCATTACTTGCCAACAGCTCTTTCAATATTCCTACATAATGGGAAAAGATTAGAAAATAACTGAATTAACTTACTCCCTAATTGGAAGTAGTAGAGAAATTTTTCAGAATTTCAAAATTCAACATCTGGAGCTGAGAAGGGGAGAGTTAATCTGAGTAACATTATGTGCTATGTAAAGTCTTCCATATCTTTCTCGACTATCACTTTCGGAGATACATGTGATGCCATTATGGGTTATATATATCATTAATTAAGGGCCATTACACAAATTAGTATCAAAATATTATTTGATAGTGTTACTTAATATTCTCTCTTCCCTCTGCCTTCTGACTCCCTTTTTTCATTTTGTTGCTCTCGCACCTAATCATACTTCTACCATAGTGGAATTTATTTTACTGAATTCTCAACTGGAACATGAGGACTCATCATTCCTCTTAAGAACTTAAGAAAAAAAAAGTGATCAAAACTTATCATGTAATGGAAAGCAATATTTCCTGTATAGGCTAAAACAAAATGGAATAATAAAGTAACTCTATCATGTGAATGATTAAGCACCAATTTCTTTCTTTTGTTTTCTTCCTCTATTTTTGAAAAGACAAGACTAAGAATTCTTATGTCTATTAAAAGATGTGAAAGAATTTTACATACTAAAAATATGGTTTTTGTTTTTGTATTTATAGGATTATGGATACTTTTAGACCAAGATGTTTTATTTTATTTTTGCTTTCTTTTAGTACTTTCAAGAATTTTGACTCTCTGAGTTTCTGGTCTCCATGTTGTTTTTTTTAATCTATTTTTGCTTACTTATTATTGCACTGATGCCTTTTCCTAAATAAACACATTTGGCATAAGAGTAACAAGTTGCTCCAATTTGGGAAAGAGTAGAGTTTGGAGGAATAGAGAAAATGATTTAATATATCTGCAGGGCCAAAGCTTTCAGAGAAAATACAAGAGTTGACTCAAAGGACAAGCCTAAAATGTTACTGGATGATTAGATATTGAGAAACCTTCTGGAGAGGTTTGCCTCACTTTAGGTAGTAGATATATATTTACATTTCAAAGGAGATGAAACCCTGGGGAGTACACTTTCCCTACAGTAGAGATATATATTTTATAATGAAGAGGAGGAACCAGAGGTTCTTCCCTTTCCTACCCCAGGAGAACAATTACATGAATAAGATTTTGTCTCCCTTTTTCAGTACTGAAGGGAAAATGTATATATAAGCTCCCATCGTTGTATGTATAATTGAGGTTTCTTGTTTCTATTACAGACATCAGGACATATAGGGTGACATCTGATGTCACTGCATCACCTTAAGTGAGGGAATAATTAGGGAAAAGGGGAACCAACGTATTATTATTGTATCAGAATTCTGATATTTACTATAGAAAACATGTGTTTGTATCCAAGATAATAAGCATAAGTATATTAAAGATAAAACAAACAGGGATCCCTGGGTGGCGCAGCTGTTTGGCGCCTGCCTTTGGCCCAGGGCGCGATCCTGGAGACCTGGGATCAAATCCCGTGTCGGGCTCCCGCTGCATGGAGCCTGCTTCTCCCTCTGCCTGTGTCTCTGCCTCTCTCTCTCTCTCTGTGTGACTATCATAAATAAATAAAAAATAATAATAATAAATGTTATTTTAAAAAAAAGAATAGAACTCTAAAAAAGAAAGAAATTTGAGTAAAAAGCACACTTAGAAGTGGTGTTCCTTCACTTCTACCAAGTTTATGTTGACTAAATCCATTTTATCTTAAGGACTTAAAAATGATGATGAATATATATATATGTGTGTGTGTATATATATATATATATATATATATATATACATTTAGCAATTATCATATGCTAAATGCATAGATCAAGTCTTAATTGTCACACTGAAAGTAGAATGTAAATATAAGGTAGTTATTATATTCTGGATACAAAAGGGAACAGCATATAAAGAAATCAATAACTTCAATTCACTAGACTCTCATAAGCAGTATTTATGTTCACATTCACATTTGAGTTTGTATTTATATTTGACTCTAAAATAAAGCATTTTATAAATGCAGTGTTTCTTCTTCTAGAACAGTTATCTTCCTCCTTCACAGACCTGAGATTATCTTTAGACTAAGGAAAAATATCATTTGGGATTATAATCCTCAGTTATGTTGTTATAGAATTAAGATCTAAAGAAACTGATCATTTTCTATTACTAAAATTACATATATTATATATACATATTTCAATGTGCATATATACATCTTGAAACATAGTTTAATAAAATATGTAATACATCATTAATAATTTTTATTATAACTTGATTTGTTACAATAATCAAAATTATTAATGAAAAGTGTTACATATTTTCTTTGGATATTAACACTAAAACAATATAACTGAGGGTTAAGAAACCTAGCAACTTATAATTATGTTTGTCTATTTAAGATTCTTATCATCTTCTCTCTATACATCATGATCATTTTTCTTAATTTAATACTGAAAATTATATTTTATATATTCTAATAGCTTTGATAACAGCATTACTAAGAGGGCTTATTACTAGACAGCACTTCATGCTTTGAGAAAAAAGTTAACAAACTATATAGTTAATAGCATTTTGTACAGAACATACATTGTAACAGTCCAAGTACCTGAAAAGAAATTTCCTATTCATAGCATTCAAGTCTTCTATCAGCACACTTTAGGGGGAAATTTCAGTAATGTGCAGTGTAGTAAATGACTGTAGTATTTTACATCAGCCTAAATATTTTATTGGCAGATGCCAAGACAAACTGTATTTTCAAAATGTTATGTGTTTAAGAGAATTATTTTTGTTCTGATAGCAATGCCATCAAAAAATGAAACATCAAATATGTAGACATTTATCATTAAGAATTTTATAAACATGACTATCATAAATAAAAAAATAAAAAATAATTAAAAAATAATTTTATAAACATTATTAAAGGGACTTTTACATATAGAAGACTTAGAGGTCTCTTGCACTTTCTATTTTATGGAGGGCACTGAATCATGATTTAAGAGCATTTTTGTTGTTTTTGGTACTTTTTAATTATTATTCTAAAACCATGATATGTTATAGGAAACTATTGAATGGAATCATTATTCCAAATCTTCTTGGGATGACTGCACAGCACTGTTGTGCCCAACATCCAAGAAACATAGCCAGTTTTCCTGGGTTTAGTAATTTAGGCAGACCTCTAAAATATAGAAAAAAGCTGCAGAGATCAAGGCTAGTGGGCAATTGTTAACTGCTATTTTTTTTTTTTTTTAGGAAAGGAGACAGATCTTCATAAATTAATAATACACCAGGGTTAAATATTGCCAGTAGAATTTCCCCAGACATGTACATCTAAATAAAAAAACCTTTGTATCATCACATTACTTTATGAAAATAATAAAATATCTGAATGATTTTCTTTGACAACACTACAATAAGAACTTAAAAGTGTTCAGAAATGTAGTACTAGAATACTGTCAGAATTGATTTGTACACTCAAACTAGCATAGGACTTCATTCTTTCAAGGAAATTCACCCATGGTGATAATTGAAAACTTGCATTTGCTGACTTGTTGAACCCAGGGTTCTGGAAGATTCTAAGAGAACATTCCTATAAATTCATATGTGAAGGCAGATCTTCCTGCACTTTTTTTTTTTTTTTGGACATAATGAGTGAAAAAAAGTCTGTCCTACTTTCCCCAGCCAAATCACTGTGAACAAAGAAGTAAAGATAATGCTCATCATAAAACTTTGTCTCCAAAGACTTTATTCAAATGTAACACTAGAAATGAGGCCACATTCATGGGAATTTCAAATTGATTTCAAGAACTATTGAGCACTGCATCCATGGAAAAACTCAATTCTCATTTTAGAATCTAGGGAGATTTTATATATATATATATATATATATATATATATATATATATATATATGTATATATTTCTATTCCAAAAATGTGTCAGTGATAATTCAAACTTCAAAGCCCAACTATAATTTGAATCATTAACAACAAAACAAAGAAATGTAAGAAAATATCTGAAAAAATTAGAATCTTTAAGTTAGCATTTTGGAGAAACTTCTGTAATTCCTATTTTATAACTCTTAACTGAAATTTATAACTGAATTTATAACTGAATTTATAACTGAATTTATATTTATATATATATATATATATAACTGAATTTATAACTGAATTTATAACTCTTAACTGAAATTTATAACTCTTAACTGAAATTCACTTTCAATAAGTGAAATAATTCCATATGAGAATCTTAGCTATGCTATTTCCATCCTTATTAAAATTGATGTAGAAATAGCCATCAAAAGAAAACCTAAGCAGTGATTTGTTTTGAATCAGATTTCTGAGGGTATCATTAGGGCCTACTGGCTTCCCAATGTGATCCATGTCTTTCATTAGCATCATTAAATGCATTGCCTGCAACAAGTTACTAGTAAAGCACAAAATTCTTGGAAATATAGAGAAAGGTGTATTGTAGTCATAGAAGTATGTAACAAAATACTATGACTTGAATTACCATAATGGATATTTGGTGCTTTAAAAAACAGAGACATTTACCAATAGCATCTGAATAGTGGACAATTAAATGAGAAATAAAAAGAGAAAAGTCAAGAGTATATATTTAAAAAACAGATATAAGCAATATCTTTACCTCACAGTAAAAATGTTCCCTTTTATGTCATACCCCTGTAAACATGACTGCAGCTATAACAAATATGTGGTATTCTTGAAAGTCTCAAAGTTGAGAATTGTTTCTGTCATACATTTTCAACTCATCTTTGAGAATTCATTTCTCTCATATTTCTTTCAACCCATCTTTGAGAATTTATTTCTCTCATACTTCTTTCAACTGGTTCTCTGACCCAGAACCAGCATCAAACTCAAAACCAACCATATGAATGTAGTATCACAGCCTTCAATTTTAAAGTCTATGCCCTCTCTCATTTAATATTGATCTTATTTCATTCTTACTATGACACTTTACAGATTTCAGAGCTAGTTAGAAGGATAAAAATGAACTAAAAACCATTTTTATAGTACTATATATTATTCTTATGCAAGATTGTATTAAAGTATATGTGCTAAAAAGCACATTTAAGTAGTTTTGGTTCAAGTATTGTGATAAAATTAAGCAGAATAGGTACATATTTTTGTTATTTTTACAAAAGGATCTTGTAAAAGCACTAAACGAGGGATGAATTATAAATTCCCTAACAATTATTGATGACTTTTTAAACATTTCCTGTCTATATTTTTATAATAGTTTAAATTTAAAGTGTTTATTTCTATAAGAATAGAAAGTCATAAAATTTAGTTTAGTTTTCTATTACAAAGCTAAAAAGGCAATTAATCAGAAAAAAATAAGTTCAGGATATATTATTTCACCTTATCTAGAATAAAATTATTGGAATATTCTTTTTCTTGAACTACTTATATTTAAGTAAGTATGAATAATGGCTTGACCTATTTCATCACCTAATAGCCCATTCCTTTAGGCATTATATTATACCACTCAAAGCAGTGTGCAAATTTCAAGCAGTATTGAAGTCTCATCTTGGGATATTTTCAAGTGTCAAGAGTGCATACAGATGCATTAATGAAAATGTTTCCCCTCTGCTGTAAAGTTTAATGCAAAAACCGTGTAAAATCTTTCAATTCCTTCACATGACCAATCATTTAAAATATATTATTAGACATAGCCTGTGAGTAAATATATTTTTTGAGATCAATTCTAATAATAGAAAGCCATCCATTTGAAAGAAAGCACATCAACCAAATTGAAAATCATAAATATTTGGTCCCAAATGCAATTTTCCTTCTTATGTCTTCTTTAATATTTTCTTATCATTTCTGAATCATTACAGTAATCTAATGTGTAAAAATATTTGTATATACATTATATCAGGATTAAAGCTTTACTAGATTTTGTAATAAATAAAGATCACAAGATTACATTGTAAGATTTTAGCTAAGAGCATGGATAAAATTAGCCCATCTTTAGCTACAGTAAATATAATCATTAGAGAGGCTTTGAAATATGTCATTATAAGTGTATGTATTTATGAAATATAGATGTATTTCTCCTGAAGATAATTAAATACATGAGATGTTTTTGTTTAGTAAAATACTATTTAAAATTTGTCTACTCTTAAATTTGAGGTCATAACTATTGATCTTTTTTTTAATAAATTTATTTTTTTATTGGTGTTCAATTTACCAACATACAGAATAACACCCAGTGCTCATCCGGTCAAGTGACCCCCTCAGTGCCCGTCACCCATTCTCCCCCATCCCCCACCCTCCTCCCCTTCCACCACCCCCAGTTCGCTTCCCAGAGTTAGGAGTCTTCATGTTCTGTCTCCCTTTCTGATATTTCCCACACTTTTCTTCTCCCTTCCCTTATATTCCCTTTCACTATTATTTATATTCCCCAAATGAATGAGAACATATAATGTTTGTCCTTCTCCGACTGACTTACTTCACTCAGCATAATACCCTCCAGTTCCATCCATGTCGAAGCAAATGGTGGGTATTTGTCATTTCTAATGGCTGAGTAATATTCCATTGTATACATAGACCACATCTTCTTTATCCATTCATCTTTTGATGGACACCGAGGCTCCTTCCACAGTTTGGCTATTGTGGACATTGCTGCTAGAAACATCGGGGTGCAGGTGTCCCAGCGTTTCATTGCATCTGCATCTTTGGGGTAAATCCCCAACAGTGCAATTGCTGGGTCGTAGGGCAGGTCTATTTTTAACTCTTTGAGGAACCTCCACACAGTTTTCCAGAGTGGCTGCACCAGTTCACATTCCCACCAACAGTGTAAGAGGGTTCCCTTTTCTCCGCATCCTCTCCAACATTTATGGTTTCCTGCCTTGTTAATTTTCCCCATTCTCACCGGTGTGAGGTGGTATCTCATTGTGGTTTTGATTTGTATTTCCCTGATGGCAAGTGATGCAGAGCATTTTCTCATGTGCGTGTTGGCCATGTCTATGTCTTCCTCTGTGAGATTTTTCTTCATGTCTTTTGCCCATTTCATGATTGGATTGTTTGTTTCTTTGGTGTTGAGTTTAATAAATTCTTTATAAATCTTGGAAACTAGCCCTTTATCTGATACATCATTTGCAAATATCTTCTCCCATTCTGTAGGTTGTCTTTGAGTTTTGTTGACTGGATCCTTTGCTGTGCAAAAGCTTCTTATCTTGATGAAGTCCCAATAGTTCATTTTTGCTTTTGTTTCTTTTGCCTTCGTGGATGTATCTTGCAAGAAGTTACTATGGCCGAGTTCAAAAAGGGTGTTGCCTGTGTTCTCCTCTAGGATTTTGATGGAATCTTGTCTCACATTTAGATCTTTCATCCATTTTGAGTTTATCTTTGTGTATGGTGCAAGAGAGTGGTCTAGTTTCATTCTTCTGCATGTGGATGTCCAATTTTCCCAGCACCATTTATTGAAGAGACTGTCTTTCTTCCAGTGGATAGTCTTTCCTCCTTTATAGAATATTAGTTGATCATAAAGTTCAGGGTCCACTTCTGGGTTCTCTATTCTGTTCCATTGATCTATGTGTCTGATTTTGTGCCAGGACCACACTGTCTTGATGAGCACAGCTTGTAGTACAACCTGAAATCTGGCATTGTGATGCCCCCAGATATGGTTTAATATTGTGAAAATATCAATGTTATCCAGTGCAAATTATACACTTAATGCAATCCTTATCAAAATACCATGGACTTTCTTCAGAGAGTTAGAACAAATTATTCTAAGGTTTGTGTGGAATCAGAAAAGACCCCGATTAGCCAGGGGAATTTTAAAAAAGAAAATCATAACTATTGATCTTGTCAAATTTTTTATTATGCTGTCCTAATTCTTAATCCTCAGCTTTGTGTATTGATGATGGTTTCTATGCAATCTTTTCCATTTCTTCTGAATTATAGACATCTTTTAAACCAGGGATGCCTGGGTGGACAGTCCTGGGATGGAGTCTTGCATCAGGCTCCCTATAGGGAGCCTGCTTCTCCCTCAGACTATGTCTCTGACCCTCTCTCTGTGTCTCTCATGAATAAATATATAAAATCTTTTAAAACTAAAAAGAAATATGAAATTAAAACAAATGTATGTTATGTACAAACCTCTGAAGCATAAATACAAAAGAATACTTAATTGAAACTAAAAGTTTAAATCAAGGATTACCCTGTGAGATATATGTTTTATGTGCAACTTCTATTTTAAGCTTTAGCTTTGATTAGCCAGACATTTTTTCTTATAATATCATCCAGCATCAGAGCTCTACAATTATTTTATTACTTCATGTATTTTATATATTTTCTCCATTCTGTGTTGCCAAATGTATAACAACAGTAACTCCCAGTCATTTTCCTCTTCTAAAGGTTATTTGCAATCTGTCCAATTATTGACTATATTATTTCTGCTTCACAGGAAAAGCTCAGCATTTATGCTGTGTTTTTCTCTCCCACACTAAAGAGTTTTCTAAATTTATACAGTGTAAATTTAACCTTTATCTTAGTGAGCCAAGAATGTAATGTGTTGGTCTGGCTTTTCCTTTCTGGTGTGCCCATCATGGCTTGTACACAAATGCACTTTGAACTTGAAGGTGTGCAGTTCCCTGATTACAAGAGAAACTGGTACAATTTTAATTCCAGACCAAAAACATAAGAGAAGCATATTGAATAATCTACAAGGAAAAAGGAAGTTCAAAATAAGTAAGGTCTCAGTCACTGTAAAGCAGCTGTTAAGGCTCTTGTTACATTTCCCACTATTTACACATCAAGGTTAAAGCAACAGTGACAAAGTGCAGGGAGAGGAATAAGCCTTTCTTATTAAAGTGTATGACCAAACTCAAAGGACCACAAACCACATGAATATAAAAACTGCTAAAATTCTCAAAACAAGGAAACTCTGATCAATAGGAATTTTATCAAGTAAAATTCTGTTTTTGAAAGATGACTACAAATGAATAAGGGACAATTGTTAACAAACCAATATAGTTGAAGGAGAAAATTGAAATAGGAAAGAGTAAAAAGATACAGACAGCATTCTACAAGACTGCCTTACTGTTACCAACATGTATGACCCCAGGAGAAAGTCTAATTACATAGGAACATATCATATGCTTATGAACACTAACAAATGAATTACACACAGTTCATACTTTGTTTCATTTTTTTGTGGGGGACATAGATAAAGAAAAATAGTGCAAAATAAGTTTGAATTATATTTTGCTCTGCTTCACAAAGAATTTATAATAAAAAGTGTCCATAAGTTTTTATTGCACTTATCTGCCATAAGGAGGAAAAGATTCAGTATGGTTTTGTTTTTGTTCTTTTTCCTGCTTACTGTTACAGATATGGTAGATATATGCAAAAAGAAAGAAGAAATATGTAAATCTATAACCAAAAGCCTGAAAGAGGATTATGAACATATAATTCAAAGGGTTTAAAGGGGATAGTATATGAAATAAAATTATTCTATTCATTTTAAATAATATTGGGGAAAAATGCCTCCCTCTAAAGGGTAATGTACAGCAAATTTAACACTCATAGGAATAAGCACCACAAGAAATATACCGAATAGATTTTGGAAAAATAAAGATTCCTCAAAATGTAGATGTTGATGAAGCCTCATATTGGATTATTATGACTATTATAAATAATCATAATAGCATTCTTATAAAATTATTTATTGTGATTCAAAACAAAAATATATGGATCATTTTTAATAAAATGAAAAATTTCTAATGAATATCTAAGAATATATGGGGGAAAATAAAATAATATTTAAAATATATTTTATCTGTCAACATTTGTTTGAAATGCACATAAAAATAAGCAAAATAGAAATATATTTCTAGCTAAACATTTAAAATTTCAAAATGGACATTCTAAGCCTGATTCGTCAGTTCCACGGTGATTAGAGATTTAGGGTCCTTAGAGTCCTTCTATTGTTCTCTGTCATCTTCTATCATAGCTTCCATTATATTATTTTTTTTTAAGATTTTATTTATTTATTCTTGAAATGACAGAGAGAGAGACAGAGTCACAGGCAGAGGGAGAAGCAGGCTCCATGCAAGGAGCCCGATGCGGGAATCGATCTTGGGACTTCAGGATCACGCCGGGGAAAGGAAGGCACCAAACTGCTAAGCTACCCGGGCTGCCCCATAGCTTCCCTTCTCAATTGTACCTCATACTGTAACCAGTCTGCTAAACATCAGCTACCAAATTTACATTCCAAGAGTGTGGGGGAAGAAAATATGATTCAGTACCTTTTAAGATGACTCCCACAATTTCTGTCCCATAGTTGCACTCCCACAGCATATACCTGACCTACGGAGATATATGTACATTTACGTATGTGCGCATATATTTGTACCTATATCCCCTATTGTTCAGAGCTCATTACTGAGTTAAAATAGGTAACAATTAATATTTGTTTTTGCTTTTGTTTTTTAAAGATTTTATTTATTCATGAGAGACAGAGAGAGACAGGTAGAGACATAGAGGCAGAAGCAGGCTCCTTGCAAGGAGCCCGATAGGGGACTTGATCCCTGAACCGGAATCATACCCTGAGCCAAAGGCAGTTGCTCAACCGCTGAGCCACCCAGGTATCCCAATAATGAATATTTGGAAAGGCAACTAACGTGTTTCTCAAATAGCTAGTGAGAAAAAAAGAAGAAGAAAGGACATGTTTTATTAGGCATTAATTGTGTGCTTTCTATAATTTAAACTCTGTGGTATTTATGTAAGTATTAATACCTGAACAAATGGAATAATAAGAAGATATATTTTAAAGTGAATGTTTTAGAATAATTTCATTACGGAGGAAAAGCAGTAAATTAAAATTTTCAGTTAAAAGTTTTACTTAGATTTGGAAAAAATACTTTTTTAAAAAAAATTCTCATCTCCTATTTCCCCCAGCCCCCCCAGCTACCTCTACTCTGGTAGCCACCACTTTATCCTCTATAGATAAGTATCTTGCATCTTGATTTCTCTCTCTGTCTCTCTCTCTCTCCTTTCCCTTTGGTTCCTTGTTTTGTTTTTTAAATTCCACATATATGTAAGATCATATGATATTTGTCTTTTTATGACCGATTTATTTCACTCAGCATTATACTACCTAGCTCTATCCATGTTGTTGCAAATGGCAAAGCCTCATTCTTTTTTATGGCTGAGTAATTCTCTATCCATTCATCTATCAATAGATATTTGGGCTGCTTCCATAATTCGGTTATTGCAAATAATTATGTAAATAATTAATTTATTGCAATAAACATTGGGGTGCATGTTTCCCCTTGAATTCGTGTTTTTGTATTTTGGGCGGTATATACCCAGGAGTGTGATTATTGGATTGTAGGGTGGTTATATTTTTAATTTTTTGATGAACTTCCATACTATTTTCCACAATGGCTACACCAGTTTGTATTCCAACTAAGAGTGCAAGAGGTTCCTTTTTCTCAGCATCCTCACCAACACTTGTTTCTTGTGTTGTTGATTTTAGCCATTCTGACAGGTGTGAAGTTAGATCTCATTATGGTTTTGGTTTGCATTTCCCTGATGATGAGTGATGTTGAGTGTGGTTCACGTGTCTACTGGTCAACCATATGTCTTCTTTGGAGAAATGTCTGCTCATGTCTTCTACCCATTTTATTATTTTTTTTCTTCTACCCATTTTAAAAATGGATTATTACTTTTCTGGATTTTTAAAAAATATTTATTTATTTATTCATGATAGACGGGGGGGGGGGGGGCGGTGGCAGAGACACAGGCAGAGGGAGGAGCAGGCTCCATGCAGGGAGCCCGATGCAGGACTCAATCCCAGGACTCCAGCATCCGGCCCTGGGCCAAAGGCAGGCACCAAACTGCTGAGCCATCCAGGGATCCCCTACTTTTCTGGATTTTTGAGTTGTACCAGTTCTTTACATATTCTGGATACTAACCCTTTATCAGATATGTCCTTTGAAAATATCTTCTCCCATTTAGCATTTTTGTTGATTTTTAGTTTTTTTTGATTGTTTTGATTTTAATGTAGTGTCAATAGTTTATTTTGGTTTTATTTCCCTTGTCTCAGGAAATATCTAGAAAAAATGTCTCTATGGCTTATGTCAAAGAGATTATTGTCTGTGTTCTCTTCTAGGATTTTTATGGCATTAGGTCTCATATTTAGGTCTTTAATCCATTTTGAGTTCAGTTTTGGGTATGGTGTAAGAAAGTGATCCAGTTTCATTCTTTTGCATGTGGTTGTCTGGTTTTCCCAACAGCATTTGTTGAAGAGGCTGTCTTTTTCCTATTGTGTATGGATAGAAGAATTTACCAGGAGCTGATTCTCTGCATAGATAATAAAATAAACTCAAGCAAATATACAGCAGCTACCTAACTATTTGAAAGGTTGGAAGTAAAAAAAAAAAAAAAGACAAATTTTGATGGGGAGCCAAATTTTGAAAGAGCAGACAACCATGAAGTAAATTTCCTGTCTTTGAGACATTGATCTAAATGACTAAATGCAAACTGTAGTCTGACAAGGATAGTGTGACCAAAGTATCAGTGGAAAATATGCTGTTTTTGTGGCCTGAAACTAATAGGACCTGAGGTGGCAACAGCTCCTGGGAAATGAACGGGAACTCACAAAAGGAAGGGTGCCTGAGAAGGGGAGCCTCAGTACTGTTTTTAAACTGTCTCTTTAAAAGTTTTTATATGATATCTGAATAATATATTTGAGGGCACCGTGCAAACAGCACAATCCAGGAGAGAGGGAGAAGAAGAAAGAAAAAGAATTGAACTAATATCTGACAGTCTCTCTTCAGCACAAGAGACAAAGTTTGCATTGTAATCTATCCAGGTGTACTGATGCTAAAAAGCAAATCACACATCTCATTGGAAGAAAGTAGGAGAATCCAGAGATTCCATTCCATAATATGCACAATGTACAGAAAAAATACAAAAGTGTAAGAACACAAAGACCCATAAAAATGTGACTCATTTTCAAGGGAAATGACAATCAGCAGGATCTAAACATGTAATACCACAAATGTTGACATTTTCAGAAAACGGTGTATAAAATAAAATGGATACTATAAATACACTCAATTAGTTAGTTAAAGCATATTATTCTCATAATGAACAAAAATATATAATTTTCAGCAGAGAAAGGGAAATTATAAAGTAAAAGAAAATGGAAATGTTTGAATTGAAAACATTAGTATGTGAAATAAATTTCCTTGAAGATAAAAGTAGAAAGCATCAAAGAACATGAAGCTAAATTCATAAATATCATCTGAACAAAAAAACAGAAACAAAATTGAAAAAAAAAGTTAGGAGAACTCTAGTGATCTGCTGGAAAATTGCTATATGGTAAAACATACCTACCTGTATTGTAATATGGCTATATTTACTATATTGCTGCATTACCATGGTTGTTTTTACTTTACGTAGACTGAGAAAATTTAAGAATATATATTTTAATCCCCAAAGCAACCATTAGAAGTTGATATAATGTAATTTTAGCAAAAAAGCCAATGTAGAATTAAAAACAAATTCAAAAATCATATTAATAATCTAAAAGAAAGCAGAAAAAAAAAAGGAACAACAAAGAAGATAAAAGAGGACACAAAGATTACAATAAAATGGTGGAATTGATGTGCCTAGGTGTCTCAGTCGGTTAAGTGTCTGCCTTCAGCTCAGGTCATTATCCCAGGTCCTGGAGAGCTCCCTGCTCGTGGAAAGCCTGTTTTTCCCTCTCCTCTTTGCTTGTGCTCTCTCTCTCACTCTCTCTCTCAAATAAATTAATAAATAAAATTTGAAAGAATAGATTAAAATGGTAGACTTATAGGTAACTATTATAGACAATTATATAATATATTAATGAACTGAATGCCCTAATTAAATGTGGAATTATTAAAGTCGTTAAGAAAGCATGTTCAAACTCTCTGTTGTCTTTAAGAAAGGCACTGTAAATATGAAGACACCCATGGGCTAAAAGTACATGGAAATGTGACATGAATCATGGAACAAAATATCTGAAGTAGGTCTGAAGTAGGTCTATTAAGAAAGCTTAAAATTAGTTTTTTAAAAAACAGTATTATCATATAAATAGAGTACTATATATACTGATAACATGATCAATTCTTGAGAAAGACCTAATAATCACAGTTGAGTTTATACTTAAAAATACGATTGCAAAATACAGGTAGAAAAAATTGTGAGATTTAAAGGAAGAAATAGAGAGCTCCACAACCCTAGTGTCAATGGTTACATCTCTCTTTCACCATTTCATAGAAGAACTGGACAAAATTATTAAATCCTCAGAGGATCTGAATAACACTATCAACCATAATAACTTAATTGATATTCCTGGTACCTTCTACCCAATAAATGTAGAATCTCTATTTTTTTTCCTGGCATACATACTTTATTCATCAGCTAGAGCATATGCTGAGCCATTAAAAATAAACAACATTAGTAAATTTAAAAGACTGAAATTATGTAGAATATGTTTGCTTCGCAAAGTATGTAAGTGTTTTCCAAAGACAATATTAAATTTGAAATCAGTGATAAGAAATCTGATAAACCCACAAATATTTGGAAATTAAACAAAAGTAAAAAAAAACAAAACAAAAAACTCTAAGAAACCCATGAGTCAGAAAATTAATAAAAAGAATTTTAAAAGGAACTTTAACTGAAAAATAATATAAATAAAACATCTTAACATTTGTAGAATGGAAAAACAGTGCTTATAGGGAAATTTTTAGTTTAAACTGCTTATAATAAAGTACAGAAGGATCTTGAATCAGTGACCTTGAAAACTAGAAAAAGAGCCAAAGAAATATTAAATAAAAAAGTGTTAAACAAAAAAGACAAAAGAAAAATATAAATTTCACAAAGTGAGTATTTGAAAACATCAGAATTGTTAAGCCCTAGCTGGAATGATTGAGACCAGAAAATGTAAAACTCTGTTGATAATATAATTTTTTAAGGTAGCTAATCCCAAGGAATCTACTAAAAGAATATCAAAAGAAGGAAATAAATTTAGCAAAGCCAAAGAACAAAGTTAATGCATAAAAATCAATTTTTACACACTAATAAGTAGACAGTTGGACCATGTAAACAAAATATTTGCTTTTACAAAAAATGTAATTGAGAAGTATATGACTTCTGCACTGAAATCTTACAAAATATTGCTGGATAGTAAAATTTCTATAAGGAATGACTTAAATATTTGTTTATATGTCAAATTTTGTGAAAATGACCTACAAATTTAACTCAAACCTAATTAAAAATTCCAGCATATTTTTATATGAATTGAAAAGTTAGTTCTAACATTTGTATAGAAATACTATGCAAAAAGTTACCTTTTTTGTTTGTTTTTAACAAGATTGAGAACTTTTCTATATGATTTTAGCTGTATTAGCTATTTCTATATAACAAACTTCCCCTAATTTTAGTGACTTAAAAAAACACTAAACATTTATTATCTCAGGATTCCTGGGCACTGCTTAGTTGAATGTCTCTGTCTCAGGGCTTCCCAAAGTCTGCAAAGAACTTACCCGACAGGTTAATAGTCAAATACAACTCAATTGATGGAAAATATCCTTTCAAGATGCCACTTGAGCAGGTCTTATATCCTAGGTGGTTGTTAGTTGGAGACATCAGTTCCATTATATGGGGATTTCTCCATCATGGAAACCTTCCACAAAGTGATAGTTGAGAGAGAGAATAGGAGAGACAGAGACAAGGAATTGTCCTTTTGCAACTTAATCTTAGAAGTGAAACATTGTTTTGCCCAGTACTTTAATTGTAAATGGGACTCAGTCCAGTTCACATCACAGATAAATGTATACAAATTCATGTGACAGAAATCAGAGAAAGTCTGTTGAGAGTCATTTTACAGACCACCGCAGTCCATTTGCTATGAAAACAATATTTCTAAACACAATACAGGAGAAAAGTTTTAATAAAAGGTAAGAATGTTTACTTGCTAAGATGTAAATTCCAAATCTCAAAAAAAAAAAAAAAATAGTAAAAGAAAATCACCACTATGAAAGCAGGCAAAGGTTATGGGGGAAAAAAAGAATGAAGTTATAAAAGTACACTATTGAACCAATAATCATGGAAACATGTTTCATTTCAGAAATAATTAAAAGTTGCTTTCTGAAAAATTATATGTTCTTTTAAGTATAAGGACAAGGATTCTTTCTTCATGATAGATCTTAAATATTAATTTATGTATTTGACTAGTTAGCTACACAAAAATATATTTAAACCTATTGTCTAGTGACTTGAAAAAGTATGTTTAGGGTAGAAAAATGGCTATATTGCTTATTTGTCATCTTGTTGCTAGTCTGTCAGTTTATTGTAAAATCAGTTTGTTAATAAAATTAGAAAAATAGCCTAACATTTTAGCTAAATAGCTTATGATTACAATTTTGTAAATGATGTAAATTTTAAACTTAAAAATTAATCTTTGTGATTTAGAACTTCTGAAGACTTAGCAACTACATGGACCAAAATTTAACAATTATCCAAATGTATAGCTATACTAATTACTTATAGCCTATGTTAGTTCAGATAGGTCAATTTTGATGTTCATCTCTTTCTAATTTTTTCATCTGTTTCTAATTTATTATTTTTATTATCCATGGAGACTTTTCCGAAGTGACTATGACAAATGACTATAGCAACATCTATTTTCCCTCAAATTATTTCCTTTATTTTGAGAGAAATTCAATATTCAAAAATGAATATTATTATAACATTTTTATATCCCCAGAATTATTATTATTATTCTATTGTCTAAGACAGTTTAGGCTGTTGTAACAAATGCCCTAGATTGAAGGGCTTAAACAAAGAAATGTATTCCTCATAGTTCTGGAGGCTGGATGTCTGAGAATAGAGTATCCACATAGTTAAATTTTTATAAAGGCCCTCTTACTAACTTGTAGATAGCCATCTTCTCTTTGTATCTTCCAATGGCAGACAGGAGAGAGAAAAGTAAGTTCCCCTGTCTTTTCATAGGAAGATACTAGTTCCATTCATAAGGGCTCCATTCTCATGTCCTAATTACTACTCAAAGGCCCTACCTCTATATACCGTACATTAAGTACTTCAGTTGTGCAAGGCACTTGGGCAGAACTGTGGATTCATAGGTGCCCAATCTGGCAAGTGTCCTGTGATCATAGTGGAGTGTTTTCTGTAGAAATGTAAGACTTTCTAGTATTCTCTTTATTTGTTATGACCTTGATTACAAACAAACAAGAAGAAAAATATCTGTTTCATATATTCAGAATAATTTCTGTGTGCTTACATTTACAGTACATACTCATGTATAAATATTACTTAATGCAATCATGATCTGGGTTTCTAAAAGAATCATATTAATGATAATGAATTAAGATGTCTAGAAAAAGCAACATATACACTTTAGAAGCTATCTCTATATGACAATACAGCACTTAAGAGATGTTGGAAATAATTTTTATTCATTCTTACACTAACAGCTGAAAATGTGTCTTAAAATACTAGAAAAAGTAACATAGTTTGTCTCTTAAAATTTACATAATTTCTTATTTTTAAAGATTTTTTAAAAATTTATTCGTGAGAGAGAGAGAGAGAGAGAGAGAGAGAGGCAGAGACACAGGCAGAGGGAGAAGCAGGCTCTCAGGTCTCCAGGATCAGGCCCTGGGCTGAAGGTGGGTAGTGCCAAACCACTGAGCCACCTGGGCTGCCCAAAATTGACATCATTTCTAAGCAGTGTTTCATTTTCTTCCAAGAAGCTGGCAGTAAAATTATTACTTTATTATATATATAATGTGAAGAATTTTAAGTCTAAAACTTAAAGTTCAATTAATTAATTTTGAAGCAAATATTCAAATAAAAGTTTATGTTTATTTCTCTAAGAGATTCACAGAGTCTGCACCAGTTCACATTCTCACCAACACTGCAAGAAGGTTCCCCTTTCTCCACATCCTCTCCAACATTTGTTGTTTCCTGCCTTGTTAATTTTCCCCATTCTCACTGGTGTGAGGTGGCATCTCATTGTGGTTTTGGTTTGTATTTCCCTGATGGCAAGTGATGCAGAGCATTTTCTCATGTGCATGTTGGCCATGTCTATGTCTTCCTCTGTGAGATTTCTCTTCATGTCTTTTGCCCATTTCATGATTGGATTGTTTGTTTCTTTGCTGTTGAGTTGAATAGTTCTTTATAGATCTTGGAAACTAGCCCTTTATCTGATACATCATTTGCAAATATCTTCTCCCATTCTGTAGGTTGTCTTTTAGTTTTGTTGACTGTTTCTTTTGCTGTACAAAAGCTTCTTATCTTGATGAAGTCCCAATAGTTCATTTTTGCTTTTGTTTCTCTTGCCTTCATGGATGTATCTTGCAAGAAGTAACTGTGGCCAAGTTCAAAAAGGGTGTTGCCTCTGTTCTTCTCTAGGATTTTGATAGAATCTTGTCTCACATTTAGATCTTTCATCCATTTTGAGTTTATATTCGTGTATGCTGTAAGAGAATGGTCCAATTTCATTCTTCTGTATGTGGAAGTCCAATTTTCCCAGCACCATTTATTGAAGAGACTGTCTTTTTTCCAGTGATAGTGTGGAGGTTCCTCAAAGAGTTACAAATAGATCTGCCCTATGACCCAGCAATTGCTCTGCTGGGGATTTACCCCAAAGATACAGATGCATTGAAACGCCGGGACACCTGCACCCCGATGTTTATAGCAGCAAAGTCCACAATAGCCAAACTGTGGAAGGAGACTCGGTGTCCATCAAAAGATGAATGGATAAAGAAGATGTGGTTTATGTATACAATGGAATATTCCTCAGCCATTAGAAACGACAAATACCCACCATTTGCTTCGACGTGGATGGAACTGGAGGGTATTATGCTGAGTGAAATAAGTCAATCAGGAAGGATAAACGTTATATGGTCTCATTCATTTGTGGAATATAAAAAATAGTGAAAGGGATTAAAGGGGAAAGGAGAGAAAATGAGTGGGAAATATCAGAAAGGGAGACAGAACGTGAGAGACTCCTAACTCTGGGAAATGAACAAGGGGTAGTGGAAAGGGAGGTGGGCAGGGGGTGGGAGTGACTGGGTGATGGGCACTGAGAGGGGCACTTGACCGGATGAGCACTGGGTGTTATGCTATATATTAGCAAATTGAACTTCAATAAAAAAAAAAAAAGAAATTCACAAAGAAAATAGAGACAGTTTTATATCTTTGAATTTAAGAAACAAAATAGTTCTGCCCATTTTCCCCTCTGAATGTGTATTGTTCTTCTTTGTTTTTTATACTTCTCCTTTATTCATAGGTAAAATGCCTGTAATATATCCCTAGTTTCTAGTTTCAATTTATAGAATAGTGTTCAAGGATGACCATTTACATCTTTCAAAATTATATAATAGAAAAACATATTTTCTAAATTAGATAGACATTTTCACATAATTAAAAAATAAATAAGCATTTAGAGACAATGAAAAACCACTTTCCCAATCTTGGTCAATATTGAGTCAAGATTTAACACCTTCCTGGCATTGTACAGGTTTGCAAATCTGGCGTTATCTGACTTTATAGATCAAGTCAGGACTTGTTGTAACTGACAAGTCTTTAATTAGGTTTAGTTTCATGGCCATGTGCCTATTACTCAAATGTGTTGCCTTTTAAAAATTATACCAGTAAGATACTGGCACAATTTCAAGTTCATTTCCCTGCAGTCATTGGAGAGACATAACCCAGAAACAACTGGAGTGCTTGTCTCAAATAAAAAGTGCATAATAGCGTTCATTGAATATCCACATGGAAATAGTGATTTCAGTTTTACTTTGCATGGCAAATGTAAGTCAGGAAAAGTGCACATTCAGCGAATGTCAAAGGAGCTTCAACTTCAGCAAATATTGAAAGAAACAAAAATCTATGAATGGTGCTGAATGATATTAAGTACCAATTAAGGGAATATTTGGTTATTGAATGTAAATTAAGATATTAGCATTTATTTCTTAACATTATAGTCATTACATTTGTTGTCCTGTCCTATTTAAAAAGTGATTAAAAAAAACTACATATTTGGAAATATATGATTGGAACACACACATAAAACAAAATACTGAAGTAGTTCTATCTGAAAATACTCTGGTGCAAAGAATGAGAGGCAGTTGGTTAAAAAGTTCCACAAGAGGCAAGTAATATTTTTGTTTTGTTTTGCTTTGTGTGTTTTATTACATCTTAATGTCAGTAGGAATTTTAGAGGCAGAGTAGTGTCACCTCACTTTTAAGGTAGACTCAAACCCTTGGGCACCTCTGAAAGGTCTTTCTAGCCTGATTGAACTCATCTTGCATCTTCCGAATTATATCCACTACTCTTTTGGGGAATGTCTAATTTATCATCAGTCTCATACTATTGTTTGACATTCCAGCACCCTGGTAGTAGTATTCCTTTATAGAGACTTACGAGGACAGTGACTAATATATATTTACTAGCTGTGTACCTTTTGTGATAACTTTACATGTAACTAATTTAATTTTCTTATAACAACCCCTTGAGTGTTTATTAGTATAATTCACATTTTTATAGAAAAAGAAATCAAAGCATGGTAATGAGACTTGTCCCACACATAGAATTAGTGTGTAGCTGACATGAAATTTAAAACTAGGCAGACTGTCTCCAGTATCTATGCTTTCGTAATGTAAATAGAATGTATTTTTATTTAGGTATGCCTTTCTATGACCTCAAGAAGTATTGAGGCTTATAAATATTGAGCTCTAGGGAAGTCTGGGTGGCAGCGGTTGAGCTCCTGCCTTCGGCCTGGGGTGTGATCCTGGTATTCCCGGATTGAGTCCCACATCGGGCTCCCTGCATGGAGTCTGCTTCTCTCTCTGCCTGTGTCTCTGCCTCTCTCTGTGTCTCTCATGAATAAATAAATAAAATCTTGAAAAAAATATTGAGCTCTAATAAATACTGAATCTGATATGGAAATGCAAAATAAAGAGAACATTATTAATTTGATTATTACCATCACATTTCTTAGACACAAGAAAATGATTAATTCTGTAGAGGTTACCTTTTTTTTTTCCTCATATTTGGGTAACATTGTATCATTTAAACTCAACTATCAGTAGGTTATATCTGTCTCATCTTTAAAAGAAATATGAAATACACAATCTGAAAAACTATATTTGGATATATAAAGTAGATTTCATGTTCAAGTTGGTGAAACTCTCAACCTCCACCATTTCAAGAACAATGGAATGTTCACTATATATATATATATATATATACATAGATATATTTTCTTAATTTTTAATGAATCATTTTTCTTCCCAAATAAGCTAAATGCTAAAGAAATATGAGATGATTTGTGTGAGGAACATCAGTAAATATCCTGATCAATAAAAAGTTAGACAAGCTGCATGCTGAAGTCACATTAAAATGAAAATTGAGGAGTAGATCCATAGGAGGATTGTGATATGCACAGATGGCTAGGATGGACCTGGTTGCTTTCCAGTCAGTACCTGTTCTGGAATATATGAAGCTACATCTCCAGAATATCTTTACTAGATTAAGTGTTTGCCCGAGGATGCCGAAATCCAAAAGGATATCCCTCCTAAAAGAAAATGAACATGAAATGCACAAATTAAAAAACATATTTGCATATATAAAGTAAGTTTCATGTTCTATGGAGGTCAAAACTGAACAATATAGTGAAATTGCAGGTACATAATTTTCTTAAACTAAACTATGTTAATATCTGTAAAAAGCTAGAAGTTCCAAATTTAAAATGAACAACATAAGAAGCCATTGCTTTAGGTTCATGGCCAATAGCCCAGAATAGGGAGCAACGTGGGAAATAAGAATTTCTCTTCCCACTGTTAATTATAATCTATGAACTGGTCCCCTTTGGTTCAAGGTACAGAAACTCAGTCAGGACTGTGTTGGGCCCAGATGGTTCAATGATTGACTGGCTACCATTTTTGTGCCAGATTGGCCCATCTCCTGACTTTTTCATCCAGATCCATATGAATTGGAAGATTGTATATGAGGGAGAAGATTATATCACAAATTAAAAAATAAAATATTTTTATTTTATTTGATTTAGGAAGAGTCCCACTGAAAAATTTGGGAATAGTTTCTTAATATAAATGATTAATGAATATGTTCTTTTTCTTAGATATTTTCAACTATTAGAGATTATGAAAAAAGACTAAGATATTTGTATTTAAGCTAAATTATAATGATTAATCTATATAATGACAAACTGCATATATTTCTGTAATTTTCTGTAGTAAAGTTCTATATTTAAGCAAATTCGGGGACATATTTTTGAGATAAATTAAATATTAGTAGTAAGGGTTAAATGTATACATATATTTTGATTGATTAAATTGATTCTAGTGTATTTCTCAACTACAGTGTTTTTACATAATTTCATAAACCTGAACACATTATTCTAAGAAACGATATTGACATATTAATATGTTTGAATAGAATATTATAAATATTATTTGTAATAAAATTTCTATTTATTCTGATGACCAATCAAATTTGAAAATCACTAGTATAACCTGAATAATATTATAGAGTACTTAAAGACAAATCAAAATATTGATTTTGTCTGATTTACTTCATCCACATTAATGAAGGGAAACTATTGATAAAAACATAATGATTGCAAAAGCATATTGAGTTTCATGGACAAATAGTGAGATATTATTTCTGTCATTTTCTAATAATGATAGTATGGTAACTTGATGTCCAAAGGTACTTCTATTTCTGACTCTATAATTTATTAGAAGCATGACCACTGGCTGTGAAGTTATATTATATGTGAGCATTGGCTTATTTTAAATTCTAAATGCAGATAATAGGTTGATTTATATCTATATGTCTTCCTATATATTTAATGTTATTTTATAGGACATCATAATGGTATTTATTATCCATATAAAATGACATCCTTTTTTACACATAGGCACTCGGCAGGCTGAGAATTAGCCTCTTAACTCATTTATTTACCTATGCATCCAACTTTTGTTTATTGCCTATACTCTCTCAAATTCACAGTAAATAAAACATTTAATATTACATATTTCGTGAAATTTTTATTAAAATATTTTCTTTGGTTACTGTTGTTTTGCTAGTTTTTCTTGTTCTAGCGGCACTGCCTATTTTTGTCACTAGGATTTGAAATTTATCTCTTCAAGAATTTTCATGTTCATTTAGTTTGCATTTTACAGATTCTTAATTTAATCTCTGCTGTGAGGATAATACAGTGTTGCAGAGAGCAACTGAAACATAGATGGAAAGTCCTGTTGGTCTAGAAAGTACAGTCTCATTTTCTCTTTATTTTTCAGACTGCATGGTAAAAAAAAAAAGAAAGAAAGAAGAAGAGGGAGCCTTTAGTATCATTAGTAAGTAATAGTATTATGCGGTAATGGTAACTTTTAATCACATTCATGGAAAATTAGTAAATCAGTAACAGAAGGACTTCTTAAATTATAACAATTTATTTAACTCCCAAATTAGATTGAAGTCTAAGTATATTTCTCAATGAAAGTTAGCTTTTTCACATGGAAAGTGGTATGGAACTTAGATAAACTTCAATAGAACAAATTTAAATATAGTATTCTGGGTTCTCTATCAGTTATTAGGTTTTAATTGATTGACATCTATTTAAGAAAGGCAAAGTGTACAAGAAAGGAGCAATGGCCAAGGATTCCGGGACTTTGACTTTTATCTTTAATCTTGATTTTACCTAGTTCTTTTTTCATTTTTTCATTAACAGGTCACATCCCCTCAGAGTGTCCTTTTAATGCATAAATTAAAGTGATTGAATTCAATGAAGAATAAAATCTCATTGAGCTAAAAAAATTCAATTAACCACTCTAACCCTTGATATCTTAAAATGATCACTAGCATTAAAATATATAATAGTATTCTTCTTAGAAATATGGGGTACCTCATTTCAACCATGTAATCTTCTTTATAAATTCCAAACTTAGAACTCATTTGCCCTGTGGTAAATACGCACTGTAAAAAGAGATGTGCATGGTAAAAAAACAAAAAACAAAACAGGAATGTCATAAAAGTGTTGCACATAATTTGTAGGTAGAAAAATAATTTTTAAATGGCTACTATATCTTCATAATAAACAACAATGATTATTCTTAAAAGAATAAGCTTTTCCCAAATACAGTACAGATTATTTTATATAAGTTGCTATCCTATTCAAATAAACAACTTTTATTAATTTGAAATTTCAACTCAATTTCAGTATTCTGTCAATCACGAATAGCAATCAGTTAAACAGTTAATATTATTTTTCCTTTCTTGATTAAATTTATTTACTAAAGAAAACACAAATTAATTTATTTGACAAACATTGACTATCAGTATTCTTTTGAAAGTTTACAATTTTTCTTTAAAATAGCCAATTAATATTGTGAAGGATGAAAATAGTTCTGGCATTAGGACACAGAAATTGTCCATGTTGGTACAAACTCCACATAAATTATTCAAATTCATATACAATATCCAATTAACTATATACTTTATATATTTCCAAAAAATTGGAATCTAGGTTCTGCAGAATTAATTCCAACATTTTTAATGAAATTATAATTCATTATAAATTCTTTATTGATCAAGTGAATTTTAACAAATATTTTTTTAAGTCTAGAGAAACTGTAATTATTTGTTGCCAGGGGAAGATGATTGTATGATTACAAATGCATTCACTTTTTAAGTATAAGTGTATCACAAAACTCAAAATGTCTTCTAATTAAAAAGAAATTATTTAAAATTTTGTTTACTGAACACATGCTTTAAAGTTAACCAGATATTGGGGCACCTGAGTGGCTCAGTTAAGTGACTGCCTTCTGTTCAGGTTGTGGTCCAGGGGTCCTGGGATGGAGCTCCAACAGGCTCCCTGCTCTGTGGGGAGCCCGTTCTCCCTCTCCCTCTGCATGCACCCCTGTGCACCTCCTACTCCCCAGCTCATGCACACTCTGTCAAATAAATAAATACAATCCTTAAAAAAAAGTTAACCAGATGTTAAAATTGTATTATTAGATCTCACTCAAGACCAGATGAAATGGAATCTATTCAGCTATGAAAACCCATATGCTAATGAATGGCTGTTGAGATATCATTGGCTTTATCATTCAGAAGAGCTATGATGAGTCAAATCAATATTTGTTTTGTCAAAAACCAAACTTTGTACACTGAATAAAACAGAGCTGAAAGAGAGAAAGAGAAAGAAAGAAAGAAAGAAAGAAAGAAAGAAAGAAAGAAGAAAGAAAGAAAGAAAGAAAGAAAGAAAGAAAGAAAGAAGAAAGAAAAAAGAAGAAAGAGAGAAAGAGAGAGAAAGAAAGAAAGAAAGAAAGAAAGAAAGAAAGAAAGAAAGAAAGAAAGAAGAAAGAAAGAAAGAAAGAAAGAAAGAAAGAAAGAAGAAAGAAAGAAAGAAGAAAGAAAGAAAGAAAGAAAGAAAGAAAGAAAGAAAGAAAGAAAGAAAGAAAGAAAGAAAGAAGAGAAAGAAAAAAGAAAAAGTAAAATGAGTTTATTGCAAGGTTTCATCCTGCAAACTGGAAAATCAAGGCTACAAGAGCAATGAATTCCAAGTTGCTCACTGACTACGGGGGTTTTTATGGGGTTAAATGTGGAAGTCATTTGGCTTGTTCAGTTGATTGTTTGCCCGGTGGTCTTCCTTATTTAAATCAGGGTAGCTGAGGGAACAAGGAAGTCTAAAGATGAAGTGAACAGACTTGGCATTTGGCTGACTTTCTCTGCTGATTCTGAGAAGAGCTGTAATTCCTGCAACTTGTGTTAGGTAAGGTTAAGGTTCATTTTCTTTAATGCACCTGTCGGCCAACTCCATTTGTCCCTGACATATGTGACTCTGTTTTAGTTTCAGATCCACAGGTTTTTGGGGGATGGCAGGATATATACATAGATTTAGAAACTGAGCTTAGAGGTAATTGTTGAAAAGTTGATCTTAATTGGAAACTGTTATTCTTATTAAAACATTAAAACCACAACAACAACAAAAATTAAAAACACATTTTGATTTAAAATTCTCAGTAACATATCTCAACTGTATGTATTGAATTAGATGCATTATGTGAATATTCCTTATTTGTTAAACAGTTAAGTCATTTGGCTTTCTCCTCTCCTGTCTCTTTGCTTCTTTCTGAAAAAAAAATTAAACAATTAAAATATATTTTTATAAAATCAATTACTTTTTATTTCTAATAAACCAAGAAATACCTTTGAAATCTGATCTTAAGGTGTTTCACACAGCATTTCATGTCATCTCTCAAACAATTCACTTCCTGAACACTATATCATTTCCAATTAAGAATTGCATGTCGCAAAAATGATTTGGTTCTCTGCAGCTCTGACTTCCATTAGATATTCAATTATTTATAATGAGTTGAAGCTTAATTAAATAAACTTAATTAAAATAGATTAACCCTTTTCACAAAGCATTATCCAAGCTATATTAAGTGAAGGACAAAAGAAACTTTAACATCATCCTTAAGCAAGGGGATACTTGATGCTGAGTTTAAGGAGATTGGATTATTAAAATTTAAAAGCATACAGTTGCAATTAAAAGATGCTCAAGCTATTAATGCAGCTCTCTTCAGAAATTCAGAGCTCCATGTGGCATTATTATTATAGATAAGGCTAAAATGTTTTTCTAAGTGAATCCATTGCCAACAGTCTCAGTGGTGACCTTTGAATTCACTCTTGGACAGACTTTAATATTCTTCGGTACTTTATTTAACTGAATAATTGTACACTAAGGAAGTATTCATTTCATACTGTTGGTCACTATTTAGATAGAATCAGTTCTGGTTTTTCAGATTATCCCATCAGAAGGTTTATTTTTTATTGTTAAAGCAAATAATTTTGTTGTTACTATATTAAGATAGTGTATTGCCTAAATACAAAGACAAATACAGAAATAGCTCATTTTTATGTGGAATCTAAAACACAAATGAAACAAAGCCAAGCTCATAGACACAGAGAACAGACTGATAGTTTCTGGTGGAAGGGGATCGGAAATGAGGGAAGAGGGTCATAATTTACAACCTTCTAGCTATAAAATAAGTTAGGGGAATATAATATGTAGCATGGTGACTATAGTTCCTAATTCTATACTTCATACTTGAAAGTTGCCAGGAGTGTGTGTCTTAAAAGTGTTCATCACAAGAAAAAAAAAGAAAAAATAATTAGTATCTATGTATGGTGACAGATATTAACTAGACTTACTGTGGTGATCATTTCACAATGTATACAAATACTGAATCACTATGTGGTAAACCTGAAAGCAATGTACTGTTATGTCTATTAGACCTCAAAATATATACAAAGAAAAAAAGGAATATATTGGATGCCTAGTAATATAAGTAATTGATCTCAGATTGGATTTGGCAAATAGGATATTATTTTTCTCACAAAAGGAGAAATGCAGAATTAAGCTCTCTGGGTCTGGTGACAGACTGTGTTGCCAGCCAAAAGCTATCCCTCCTTTACCTCCTCTCCTTTTCTGTTCAAGTGTCCTGATTTAGTCATACATTATGTAAAGTTCCCCAAGGTCAAAATTATCAATGACATTAAACAATCATAATATCATTCCTATTGGACAGTGATTCATGTGAAGTTAGGCTTATGACTTTTCTTTGGGGAGATTGTTTCAGTGAAAAAAGAAGTTGCTCCCAGAGAAAAAAGAAGTTGCTCTCCGATGAAGCCACAGCAGAACCCATATGTTGACCAGATCCTTTCACCTACTTAAAGCTTTTCTTCTTCATCTACAAATAAAACCAAGAGCCAGAGTTGACCAGATATTTGGGGAAAGCATTCAGTATGAAAGACAAAAACAAAGCCATGTTTTTAAAAGGAGAAGAAGTAGAAAGAAAGACCATCACTGAAAGCAAAAGAAAACTCCCTATGAAGTATAGCTAATACAATCAGCCTTAGGAGATTGTGTTGCATCATTAAAACAAGAAGAAAATGTTACAGATAACATCAACCAGAAAACATTAAAGAGCTTTTGGAAATTATGTCAAGCAAATCAAGAGATAATGGGCCAGTAACAGAAAAAGATGAGTATCCAAGGATTACTGGAGGCTATCTAATAGCCAAATAATATGATATCAAGAAGAAATAACATGGGAAACAGAGAAGAGGAAATTATCCAAGTAGTGGGACAAGATAATTTCCTAGAAAGGATGTCTGTCTTAATGAAGGACAAGTACAATGAAATAAACAGAAAAAATAAATTTTAGAAGAATGTAATATCAGGACATTTTAGAACAATGGGGCAAAATGAATATTTTAAATTTCCCAATGGAAAATGTTTATGTAAAATTCATCAATACTCAAACGAGATTGGGCTTTTAAGTAACAGTACTATAATTTAGAAGACAAGAGATCAATACCTTCAAAATCTGAGAAAAAATGATTTTCACCTTTGAGTTCTAGACAGAGTCTAGTAATCACATTTAGGATAAAATCATTTTCAGATGTACAAAGTTTTCAAGTTTTTTTTCTTCTGAAAAATTGGTATCAGGAAACTTCAGAAAACATGCTCCCACAATCTAATGACATACAAGAAGAAAACGAGATTTAATATAAAATACCCAGTTATTTGATTTATTGACTATGTATAATATACATAATGAGAATTAATTGGCAACACTCTTTTTTTTTAATTTTTATTTATTTATCATAGTCACAGAGAGAGAGAGAGAGAAAGAGGCAGAGACACAGGCAGAGGGAGAAGCAGGCTCCATGCACCGGGAGCCCAACGTGGGATTTGATCCCGGGTCTCCAGGATCACGCCCTGGGCCAAAGGCAGGTGCTAAACCGCTGCGCCACCCAGGGATCCCGCAACACTCTTGATTAGAGAAGACAAAGGTTCTATGAAACTCAGTAAGTTTTTTTTAGAAAGGCAAATATTAAGTACAAAGGAAATCAGACTTTGAATCATAAAGGAAATATAATCATATTAAAAATATTTACATTGTCCTAATAAAATCACTATTAATTTAACCAAAAATTGTGACATAACAATATTGGAAAGATGGATGCAGGCGGAGGCAGAAGAAAGAGATATAAAATGTTTATATATTATAACCATTAAAAGGCAAGTCAATATTTAGTAGCCTTAGCATAAATTTTAAAAATATAAAGGAAATCCTGGGGCATCTGGTTGGCTCAGTCCATTAAACATCTGCCATTGGTTCAGGTCATGATCTCAGGGTCCTGGGATGGAGCCTGGAGCTGAGCTCAGTACTATGGGGGAATCTGCCTCGCTTTCTCCCTCTGCCTTCCCACTCTGCTCATGCTTGCACTCTCTCTCTCCTCTCTCTCTCTCTCTCTCTCAAATAAATATATACATATATATTTATTAAATTATATATATATATTTATATATCAGAAATCCTGTAAGAACAACAGATTAAAAATTAATTTTTTTAGATGGCTGATTCTGGAGGACAAGATAGGAACAGAACAAGTGAATTTTCTCTTCCATTACATATTTTGTTTGTTTTTAGCATCCTAATAAGTGAATAAACAGATAAATAAACAAAGTCAATTTGAAAAGCATAAAAATTTTTAAGGGGTGCTTGGGTGGCTCAGTCAGTTGAGCATTGGAATCTTGGGTCATGAGATTAAGCCCCATGTGGGACTCTGCACTCAGCAGTGAGTCTGCTTGAAGATTCTATCCCTCTACCCCTCTGTGTTCTAGTTCAAATAAATAAAATCTTTCAAAAAATAATAATAATTTGCAGAAAGTGATTAAAAACATCCTCAATAAAAGAAAGACTCAGGGGATCCCTGGGTGGCGCAGCGGTTTGGCGCCTGCCTTTGGCCCAGGGCGCGATCCTGGAGACCGGGGATCGAGTCCCACGTAGGGCTCCCGGTGCATGGAGCCTGCTTCTCCCTCTGCCTGTGTCTCTGCCTCTTTCTCTCTCTCACTGTGTGCCTATCATAAATAAAATAAAATTAAAATAAAATAAAATAAAATAAAATAAAATAAAATAGAAAGAGTCATATTCTCCTCCAGTTAGAATCTAACATTTTAAGCTACTGTCAATATAATGTCTCCCCAATTACTTTAAACTTTGCATTTATTATATAATAAAGCATATATAATTTAATTGTCTGAATTGCATTATAAGTGACAAGTAATATGTTTATGGCTGGACAAAACTTGGGGTGTAGAAAACAAGTTAAAAGAAGAATTTAGTAGAAGACAGCTAAATATCTTTGACCTTATAACCAGAAAAATAAAAAGATATAAGATATAATTCTCTAAGATTTAGAATATAATAAGATAAAACAGACTACTGGATATTTTTCTGAGTGTTTCTTGCCATAGTGGAATTGTGTTTTGTTTTGTTTTATGACTTTTATTTTTTTTTAATTTTATTTATTTATGATAGTCACAGAGAGAGAGAGAGAGAGAGAGGCAGAGACACAGGCAGAGGGAGAAGCAGGCTCCATGTACCGGGAGCCCGACGTGGGATTCGATCCCGGGTCTCCAGGATTGCGCCCTGGGCCAAAGGCAGGCGCCAAACCGCTGCGCCACCCAGGGATCCCTGTTTTATGACTTTTAAATCAAGTCAGTTTAAATTAAAATTAACTTCATTTCCTTTCATGCACATTAGATCCAAAGAAAAAGCACTTTGAGAATTTTTGAAAATAGCTTACAATTAGCACTCAATAAATTGAAGGTTTGGTATATTTTAAATCAGTAGACATTTAATAAACATATAAATCCAATTTCTCTTTTTAGTAGTTAGAAATGAGAAGATATAAGATAGTACATCCCACATTCATGGAGATTATGATTTGGAGAGATAGAAGATAGATACATAAAAGTGTGCAAAGCCAAAAAGTAATTTTGCAGGTCTTATATTTTCCAGTCTTCAGTAAGAATAAGAGTATTTTTGGATGGTTTACTTAAAGAGCAGTTTTCAAGCCCCACAATCAAAGATTCTGATGAAATAAATTTGAGGAAGAACTCCGAGATCTACCCATTATTCTAGTGTATTCTAGGAATTTGTAGAAGAAGATTGAGGGAAAGTGTTTTAGACCCTCTAATGAAATAACATATTCATTAAAAAAGAATCAAAGGTAACAAAGAAAGAAAGCCACAGAAACTGTGATAGGCCCAGCCAGGTCCATTAAGAAAGACTAGTCAGACTGTTGAATACACATCTTGCCTGACAGATATTTCTCTTATAATGAATGTCCTAACCTTTTAGAATCTGCTACTATCAGATTATTCAAATAGTACAAGTTACTTTACTTTGATTACATGCTTGTTGGGCATTCTACAGATGATTTGCCTTTGCTTGCCATGGCCTACAGGGTTGGTATACACTCAAATTCACAGAAGTATTCAGTCTACACTAAAATTGTATTTCACACAATAAATCAAACCATAACACTGACCTTTGAATCCATTTATATAAGCTTGTTAGTATGAGATGATGTGCCCAAATCTAATTAATATACTGCAAGTTTGTGTTTCTGAACCTATAAAGCCAAATCTTGGACTTTGGTAAGTTTAATGAATTAAATATCTTTTTAAAAATTAGTTCCCTAATTCATTAATTAATTTTTATGTATTTACTTATTATTTATTATTGGAGGATAATTGGCACATGATGCTGTATTACTTTCAGGTAGTATAATGTAGAGATTTGAAAGTTATATACATTATGAAATGGTCACCATAGTAAGAATGTTTACCATCCATCATCATACAAAATTATTTCAATTTTATTGATTATATTTCCTATGCTATACTTTTTATGCCTATAATTTCTTTATTATATAACTAAAAGTTTGTACCTCTTAATCTCATTCACTTATTCATCCATCCCCCAACCGCCTTAACCCTCTGGCAACCACCAGTTTGTTCCCTGTATTTATGACTCTGTTTCTGGTTTCTGTTTGTTTAGGGTTTTTTTTTTTTTTTTTTTTTTTTTGCATTTTAGGGTTTTTTTTGTTTTTGTTTTTAGATTCCACATATAAGTGAACTCATATGGTTTTCATTTTTCTTTCTCTCTGACTTATTCCATTTAACATAATACCCTCTAGGTCTATCCATGTTGTCATGCATGACAAGATCTCATTGTTTTTTATGGCTAATTAATACTCCATTGTGTGCGTGTGTATGTGTGTATTATATATATATATATATATATATATATATATATATATACACATCATATCTTCTTTATTCATTCATCTGTTGATGGACACTTTGTTGCTTCCATATCTTGGTTGTTATAAGTATTTCTGCAGTGAAAGGGGTGTGCAAATGTCTTTTTGAGTCAGTATTTTCATTTCCTTTGGATAAATACCCTTCGTTGGAATAGGTTTCTTTTAGGAATTATATGATTTTAGGCCTGTTTTGTTTTGTTTTTTAAGATAGATTAATTGATTGATTGATTGATTGGAGAGAGAGAGAGAGAGAGAGAGAGAGCAAGAATATGAGCAGGACAGAGGGAGAGGGAGAAGCAGACTCCCCAACCAGCAGGGAGTCCAGTGCAAGACTCCCCCAGGGATCATTGTGGGGTTCAGTCCTGGACCCTAGGATCATGACCTGAGCTAAAGGTAGATGCTTAACCAACAGAGCCATTCAGGTGTCCCTATGGTTTCAGGTCTTATGCTAGGTTTAATCAATTCTGAATTTTATTTTTGTGTGAAAGAAAATGGTCCAGTTTCATTCTTTTACAAAGCTATAGTAATCAAAATAGTAAGGTACTGACACAAAAATAAAGATAAATGGCACATAATAGAGATCCTAGTAATAAACCTATGCATATATGGTCAGTTAATTTACAACAAAGGAGGCAAAAATATATAATAGGAAAAGGTCTCTTCAAAAAGTGTTACCGGAAAAAGAGACCAGCTACATTATATCTTTTGAGGTTTCTTGTCATTAAACAAGTTGGGATGAACTAATGACATCTTTATTGTCCTGCTGACCTTTTCTTTCTATGTATCTTAGACCAGGTGAAATAATACTTAACTAGGAAAAATTTAAAAAGGTCTAAAAAAAAAATAAAAATAAATAAAAAGGTCTGAAAGAATTTTTATATGGGCATGCTTTTGAAAACTGTGTTTGTGTAGGATATATGGAAATGTGGCTAATACACATGTGATTATGAAGAAACAACATAAGCAAAATTGAACAAGGCAAAAAATAATAAGTTAAACTATAACATAAATAAACTTGTTTACAACATTGGGTTCAGTGAAAGATAAAGTAAAGAGAAAGATGGATTTTTGAATGATGGTTCATTTATGGAGTCACTGTATTCTGTATAAGATCCTGTAGTATTGTCAAATATCATAGTGTAGAGATAACTGAAGTACCTATATCAACCTTCCAAAGATTTATTTTAATTTAAAAATTGACCACTAAAACTGTGTGTAAATACAGAGGTAGAGATTTCAAAAAAAGAAAACAACTTAGTATTATGCATGTTTAAAACATTATGTCGTGTTATACTCATTTATATTATCTTTTGACATTGTAGAAATGGAGTCCCAGTGAGTAACAATCATTATTTTGAAGTTATCCTCCTCTGTTAGATAAGCTGATTATAAATTAATGATATATTCCAGCCCATACATCATGCCATGAACATTTGTTCCTCCAAGACCTGTAGATTCTATATTGTTCTATGTCTAAATCCTTCTCATAAGGATCTGTTAAGGATGATGAGTAAATTATTTTTATGTTTTTGAAATAAATATCCTAAATGGGCCTTTTGTTGTTGTTTATCTAAATCGTGTTCAAAATAACTGTTTACTTATAATTACTAACAGCCTTTTCCCATAAGTATATGCCCCATTTTCGTAACTGAAAATTATATTGGTCCTTGATGAGAACATATTTATCGTGGCACAGTGGCTTAATCACTGGGCTTCTAGTAATTATATATCTCCTTTTAGAGACCTCAATGGAGCAGATTTTTGCCTTTTTCTTAAAAAATAGTGAAATCTATATCCTAGGACTATGATACCTTGAGTCCAGGGAGATGGAAATAATCTTGCATTAACCATTTTCCTATTAACAAATAAGTGGAAAGATATTTTTATTCTTCCCCCCAGATGACTTCGAAAATTAAACTCATAAATAAAGTGAGGGGGAGAAAAAAGATAATATTTTCTGCAAAATCCCAAAACAACTCATGTAAAATATGTGATTGAACTTTCTGCTTACTGTAATGGAGAGATTAATGAAATCATTCCTCATTACTAATACATGTCAATTTTTTAATACATTTAACTTTCCATAATATGCTTCTCTTTGACTCAACTGACCTTGTAGCAAATGTCCTCTGCATGCCTTTTACTGAATACCAATTATGGATTTAGTAATGTTACTGCAATCTTTGCTTATTTTTGAATATGAAAACTATTTCTTTATAATTGAACATGGATTCTGAAACAAATATCATTCATAAACTTTTCTGTAAATGGTTAGATAAAATTATATATACATATATATACTTTTTTTTTTTTAAGATTTCGTCCATTTATTCATGAGAGACACACAGAGAGAGAGAGGCAGAGACACAGGCAGAGGGAGAAGCAGGCTCCTTGCAGGGAGCCCGATGCGGGAATTGATCTTAAGACTCCAGGATCACCCCCCGGGCAAAGGCAGGCACCAAACCGCTGAGCCACCCAGGGATCCCCCCAAAATTCAAAAATTATATTTTCTTAACAGAAAATAGACCTTAACAGGTCTATGAATTGTTTCCCAAGTGAAAATAAGTTCTTTAAAAAAAGGGGGGTAGGGGATGCCTGGATGGTTCAGTGGTTGAGCTTCCGCCTTTGGCTGGGGGCATGATCCCAGGATCCGGGATTGAGTCCCACATCTGGCTCCCTTCAGGGAGCCTGTTTCTCCCCCTTCCATTGTCTCTGCCTCTCTCTCTCTGTCTCATGAAGAAATAAATAAATCTTTTTTTAAAAAAATTCTTAATAATGCTGCACTTGCAAAGCATGCAATGCCACCAAAGATGTCTCTAGTCCAAAGTGGGGCTATGCTGCATTTAGGAAGATAAGAAAAAAAAAAAAAATGAAATCAATATAATTGGATTTATAAGGTTTTTTTTTTAAATTCCACTAATAATTACTTTCTCATATTTCAACAGTTTAGTATCACAATTATCTAATTAAACATTTATACTTGACTTTTTAAAAACCAGATTCTTGTATTTTTAAAATAGAACAGAGTTAGAAGAAAGAAATATGACACAATGTGGCCTAATTTATCAATAGTCAAAAATATGTGAATCTTTGTGCAAGTATTTAGGGAACATGCTCCTATATGTATTATAGAGTCTACAGTTTACACATGTACTCTGCATGCTATAAATAGTAATAAATTACTCTTCGGATTAAGACCCATTCTTTCCAATGTATCTTAATCTCTTAACTTTTAAAATACAAAGACTTTAAATACATTTTGATTCATCGTCTCGGACTCCTAATCCTTTTCTTAAAGTATCAGATTTTCTCTGATATTCATTCTGTCTTCTATATATGCCATTTGCCACCAGAATGTTGAAGGATTTCTCTACTTATCCTTGCATAATTACACATTAGTTCAGAATAAAATCTCTCCACTGAAAGATACTCTATATAGGTTCTACCACAAAGAAGGATTTTTTAAAAGTAATTCTATGGGTTTACTGGTTACATGGTAAATCACTTTCAAAACATATTAATTTGAACATGTTTACAAAGTTGATTTAAGGAAATGCAGCTTTTAAACTTTTTATATATATGTAGTTCTACTTTTACAGGTCCTTATAGATACAATTTCTATTTAAACATTTCCTTGTGCCCCTAAGGATGTGATTCAAAGCTATCTTTCTGTTGTTATATCTCCTGAATCAAATCCTGCCTTTCCTTACACAAGTGAAAATAAGGACCTGAAAGAAGGATTAAGAAACATCTGATCCCTGCCTGTTTGCCTTGGGAAAATGAGAACCTCTCAGATAAATGTCTGCCTTATTCTTAGGGCTCTCCAGGGAAGAACTCTTCTGTCAGTAACCTATTTCTGACAAAAAGTTCCCTGAGTCAAAATGACAAGTCCTCTATTTAGATGTTCTAAGGATCTAGCTATTAAAAAATTATTCTGGTTGAGTTTATAGGATCATGATAGCAATGTTAATTTCGAATAACATTTCTGCTGGTGATTTCTTTTTTTTTTCTTTTTTGAAATTTGGAAAATTACAATCTTCTACTTTTTCAGTTTACAAATTACCTGATTATTTCAAAACATATAAAACTTAATGTATATATCAAGTACAGAATGAGTGGATTTGGTCATTTTAAAAAATATAGGTCACATCTTTTTGTTAATATATTTCTTAGAGTCATCATCCCTGGTCATTATGCTTTCTCAAATAAGCTATATTATAAATATTTTGGTTGCATTCTTTAGATCTATGATGATCACAAATCATAAATGTGTCTTTTTTAATTTCGTGAATGAATGAAGTTAGTAATATGTATGTATTTTGTCTAATAAAAGAGCATCCAAGACTTTAAATATATATATCTACCTAAATATATATGAATAAAAATTTCTTAAGATGTTAATAAAATAAGTCAGAACTTCTTAAAAGGAAATGAGCAATAATCATCTCATGAGACAGAATTTATACATAAGACATAGACACTCTCATACATAGGTGTACACAAACACTATGAGAAAACAGACAGTGATAAGATATTTCAACAGCTGTGATCACAGTTATCAGCCTCAAAGTAGTCCAAGTGACACATGTCAAGGTAGACACAACTGGGCTCAAATAAATGCTTTATTTTGTATTTTTTAAATATTTTATTTAATTATTCATAATAGAGAGAGAGAGAGAGACAGAGACAGAGAGAGAGAGAGACAGAGAGATAGAGAGGCAGAGACACAGGCAAAGGGAGAAGCAGACTTCATGCAGGGAGCCCGACGTGGGACTTGATCCCAGGACTCCAAGATCACGCCTTGGGCAGAAGGCAGGCGCTTAAACAGCTGAGCCACCCAGGCTGCCCAAATGAATGCTTTAAAATATATAACCTCTATACACTTTTGGTAGGTATATTGTGTGTTTTAGAAAAGCATAGTGAAACATGATTTTCTGTGCTTAATGTAGTGCATCAGCAAATTAAATATTAAACATTGCAATAGTCCTAGTTATTTTGTAATATGTAAGTTTTTAAACATCCTACTTATACGTAACTCAAGAATATCTCATTACTGATATGAATTAGAAAGCCTTGAAAATCAAATTTAAACTATCATTTCTGATTTGATTTCATAAGATTAATAACGGGGTGGAATAAATTTAATATATGTTGGAATGTTTGGTTGTTCAGAGATGGCTTGAACAAAAATCTCCATACACTTCCAAACTTTATCTTATATTCCTATTTTATTTCTTAGATTTTATTTATTTATTTATGAGAGACACAGAGAGAAAAAGAGACAGACACAGGTAGAGGTAGAAGCAGGCCCCCTGCAAGGAGCCTGATGGGGGACTCCATTCCAGGACCCCAGGAACATGACCTGAACCAAAGACAGACCCTTTGTGGTTGCACTGAGCCACTCAGGTGCCATGCAGGCACCCCTATATTCTGATTTTAAAACCATATTTAGGTATGGCACCTGGCTGTAGACTGAGCAAAACATGCCTGAAACAAATGATTATTCCTTTTTCCTATTTATTTGTTTGTTTGTTTACTAATTCAGGTCACCCAACATTAAACTATATGTTATATATCCTTACACTTAGAATAAAATGAGTGATTATTAAAGTTTGTACATATTTGCATTATAAACTTGGCATATGTATGATAGATTTTTACTGTTATTTTATAACTGATTTTAAAACATAGTTTTGAAATCTTTCTCTTTTCCAGATGAAGTCTTTTGGAATCTATTCAACAGTTATTTGTCACATTGTTATCATGCAACACTGTGATTGCTCTCTGTGTGATAGAGAAGAAGAAATAAAGTCTGTGGGCAATAACAACCATAAGAAGCTTTTAAAAATAAATAGTAAAAGTAGAATACTATTTATTACTAAAAAATCTTCAAGCATATAAAAAATTTAGATTTTTTTAAATTAGGATTTTTAAAATTAGAACTTAAATACCTTTGCTTAAATTAGGTATTTAAGCATGAAATTGTTTTGTTGTTGAGCACAGCAACAGGAATGTACCAAAGGGAAAGTGCCTAGGGTTGCCAAGAAAAAGAAAAGAAGTTTGTTTTTGAACATGGAATTTACCTAGTGTTGAAGTCATGAAAAAACTGAAAAATAAATTGATGTCTTGAATAGTACATTGATGATTTTGAGGTTTTATACTGATTTACTAGGATCTCAAATGTTTTTCACATAATTCGCTCTTGGAGATTTTACTGGTAGCAAAATTTGGACTGATTAAGAAAGGAGAACCTCAAAAAAAGGAAACATTTTCTTCAGTGATAAAAGGTCATTGATATATCTGATTTTTTTTTTCACAGAAAGGGTCATGTATCATTTATAATTTCCAACTTATGATATGTGTCTTTCATTTTCAAACCAAGATACACTTAAGCATTTATCGAAATGCAATTAAGAGGCTGTCAAAAACTTAAATAACCTATTGATCTTTTTTTCTATAGCAGATGGGCCTTTCATGATGATTTAAAACTTGTGCAAATAAAGAAATTAAAAAGAAACTGACTTTTCATAAAAATATAATGTATATTGTCCCAGCACTAAGTGCTAAATAAAGTACCACTTTTAGTATTACTCACCAAAGAAGGAATAACTCTTGAAAGTATTAATCATAAAAATATTTGGAATTGGGGGAAAATGGAGAGATTGTGGTGCCTCATGTCCTAGAAAGTAATAATAGGACTATGACTTGGAAGATTTCATTTTGATATTTTATTTTCCCTTTATCTATGTAACATCAGAAAATGACTGAAGAATTGATGCATTCTTAGATAAGTCCATTTTTCCATCCCTTGCTTTATCTGTGCACATGGTAGACAATCCTTTTTAACTGTTGACTTCTTTTAATCTATTTGCCTCTTTCTTGAAAAAAGTTATTATTCATGGATACTGAATTTTTTCTCTCTATATATATTTTGCTCATAATTTTTCAAAAATTCTGGACTTACTGCATGCACATAGGATGGGGTATTGAGTTATTTTATTTGGGTGTTAATGAAAACGTCACATGAAGTTCCCCCCGTTAAATGTACTATCTTCCAGCAAGAAATTACCACAACTCATTTATTAACCACCTTTCTCTTTCTAATTGTTCAAGGCCTAGAAATTTAACCTTTTCTTTCTATGCCACTTTCTAGTTTTAGTAACTTATTTCTAACTAGGGCTAATACACTGTTATTTAGTTACTTACTTGCCTTTATTCTATCTCCTCTTCGTTATATTCTCCACATTACCAGCAGACACAATTCTGGTCTTTTTCTCTGATGACTAAAAGTTTTCAAATCTAAATGCTATTGCATGAGATGTAAGTTCTTTCAGAATCTTACTGTAACAGACTGTTTCATGAAACTCAATCTCCAATACACATACACATGCACACATACTTTCATATACATATGCAGAAAGGCATAAACTTCACTTCATCCATATTTCCTGACATCAGTTGTGAATATATATTTATTTTTTAAAGATTTTATTTCTTTATTTGAGATAGAGAGAGTGAGCACAAGTGGAGGAGGGAGAGAGGGAGAACAAGCAGCAGATCTTCAGCTGAGCAGGGAGCCTGATACAGGACTCAATCCCAGGACCCTGAGATCACAACCTGAGTAGAAAGCAGATACTTAACCAACTGAGGCACCCAGGTGCCCCACATTTGTGAATATATTATACCTCACTGTTTTCTCTCTGGCTTTGCATATAGCAACTTCTCTGTCAGAAATATATTCTGATTTCCTCCTCTAGTCTGCTCTATCGAGTAATGCTAAGACTGAATACCATCTTTGCTTTAAAGACTTTCTACATTTTGGAGACAGATTTAGCCAAACATTCTTCTCTGCTCCTTCAGTACTATAAGTTATCATGTATTCCATTCTATTTTCATTATACTTGCCTTTTCCTCTAAGTGTAGACTTCTTGGAAGGCAGAGGCCATGCCTTAATAGTGTCTATATCATCATAGTCAAGTAAATAGTAGATTTTCAATAAATTTCAGTTGCAAAAGTAAGAATTGATTAAGTGACTAAATTTATGGGTAAAACCATAAAACTTTTGTATAGTTTCATAATCAGGAAGACTTCTATTGTCTATTCTTGTAAAGGGGACATTAGTATGTTTCCTCTTTTATAGACTATAGAGGGTTTTCCTACATGACATTATACTTGTCTGAATTCCCACATGTGAAGGAAAGAATAAGCTGCTTGAACTTAAAACACCATGATAATTAGCATTTCATTTGCCCAGAGAGGAAATAAAGGTCCTAGTTCATTCACTGCAACACTGATTTGATACTCTTCTTGTCTCAGGAGTTAATAACAGAAGGGCACAGATTATTAAACAAAGTGCTCTCTACCCTGTTTCTCCAATTCTTTAGCATTTATTTCCACATTAATTCTAAAATATGGTTTCTTTTTCAAAAATCCAATGAAGCTTTTGCCTTGACAAATTGTGTATGTCAGAATTCTTAATTGGAAAAAAAACAACACACTAGCTAATTCAAAAAATGATTTTTAAAGGATATTAAATAGGTCAAGGAATCTCTAGGGAGATAGCAAGTTGGGCTTTTGGGCTCTCAGGGCTCCACAGCCAGAGTCAATGCCTAAATCTCACCAGAAGTCTATTCCATGAAGACCACAATGACCCACAATTGGGCATATACACTGCCTCCAAACACTGGAGCTGGGCTTGACACTATAGCTTCATCACTCCTGTTTCTAAAGACCAAAGCCTGCCTTCTAACTTCACTACAAATGGATCTGAGCACCACTCACCTCTTCACCTTGCTTACCCTCAAATTAAAGTGTTAAGGAGGTTACGTATACTGGAGACTACATCATGTGTCTGACTTCTACCTGCAGGCCAGGCTATGTATACTAATTTTCAATGACCGCTGTAGGGCAGCCTGGGTGGCTCAGTGGTTTAGGGCCACCTTCAGCCCAGGGTGTGATCCTGGAGACCTGGGATTGAGTCCCATGTCAGGCTCCCTGCATGGAGCCTGCTTCTCCCTCTGCCTGTGTCTCTGCTTCTCTCTCTCTCTCTCTCTGTCTCTCATGAATAAATAAAATCTTAAAAAAAAAACTGTAAAAACAAAACAAAAAACAAGTTTAATAGCTTAAAACTAAATTTATTGTTTTATAGCTATGGAGGGAAGAAGTCCAAAATGAGTCACGCTTTTCTAAAACTAAGGTGTTTGTAGAGTCCCATTCCTTTTGTATAATTTATGGGAGAATCTATTCCCTTGCCTTTTCCATCCTATAGAGGCCACTCTCATTTTTTGACTTATGGTCCTCTGTCTCCATCTTCAAAACCAGCAAATTTGGCTTGAATTTTCCTAATATTGCCATCTGTCCAGTCCTTTTTCCAATCTCCTCCTCCATTTTTAAAAGAACTATTACACTAGGTCCACATGGATAATCCAGGCTCATATCACTATTTTAAGGTCAGCTGGTTAGCAATTTGAATTCCATCTGCAACCTTAATTATCTTTTGTTGTGTAATCTAACATTTTTGCAGGTTCTGGGAATTAGAATTTTAACATCTTTGGACGGCCATTTTTCTGCTTAGCAGAGTTCACTCATGAATCACCAAAGATTCATGACTTTCACACATAAAATATGCATTTACCATATTCCAAGGCAGTGGTAGAATAGGCATAGGATAACAGTTACAGAGATTCCTTTTTGAAATGGGGGAAGATGAAAGGCAAATGGAATCACCAGTCCAAAACAATTTCAAAATCCAGGTTGGCAAATTCTGTTTAATTTCAAAGTCTGGAAATAATCCTCTTTGATTCTTAACTCTGTTCTCTGAATCATTCTTCTTTTTTGATCAATGATAGAATGTGCTTATTGCTGAATAGTTGTATTTTACCTGTTTCTTCCATGTAGAATTTTGGAAGTCCAAAAGCCTGTTTTTGTTTTGTCCCTTTTTAGCTCCCTTTAATGCAATCTAACTGTGTTTCTTGTACAATATTCCCAACAGTCTTGTGATTCTCTCTAGTATATTATATTTCATTTATTACATACTACTAGGTATATATATATATGTGTACATGTAAACATGTATGCCTGAATATATGCATGCTATTAGACAAGCCACTCCTGTAGAGGTCATTCCTAGATAATTGCACCTCTAATTTTGATTCTGCCATGATGACTAATGGGCTCTATGAGGCACATACTTAATCTTTTCAGTGATTCATCCACAAATTCATTTTTTTTCCTCTTTCTGATAGTAAGTCACTTAACTTTAGCAAACACTGTAATCAAGATAGACTGAGAACCTCCAAATCACAGTCTTGGTTGTCTTTTGTTTGTTTAAAAGTTCTTCAGTTTATCCATTCATCTCAAATTTTATTATAAAAAGCAAGAAGAACCAGGTCATATCCTCAACATATTGCTTGGGAATTTCTTCAACTAAATATTCAGTTTCAACACTTAACGAGTTCTGCTTTCCCCATAAAAAAAGCATAATTCTGCCAATCTCTCTGCCACTGTATCACAGGAATTTTTTCTCCTTCAGCTTCCAATAACATGTTCCTCATTACTTTCTGTGCCTTCAAGAACACCACCTTTAACCTCCATAGTTCTACTTACAATCTGTTCTCAATTATATAGGTATTTGGGAAGGTGATTCAGGCTTTATTTATCATGCTTCTGACTTCCTTTAAGTACTCTATAGCAGAAACATTAAGATTGATATTTTTACTAACAATCTCTTACAATTTAGTCTATTTTTATTATGCTCTTCAAAACTCTACTAGCCTCTGCTCATCTCATAGATGCAGAAAAAAACATTTGAGTAAATTCAACATCCTTTCATGATAAAAACTCTCAACAAACCAGCCACAGATAGAAGAAACCAACATAATAAAGGCCATATTTGACAAGTTCACACCTAAAAACATATTCAATGGTAAAAAGCTAGAAGCTTTTCCTGTAAGGTCAAGAAGAAGACAAGGATGTCCATTCTCATTATTTTTATTAAATATGTGGAAGTCCTAGCCAGGGAAAGTAAAAAAGTGCACAGGCTAGAAAGGAAATAAAGTTGTCTCCATTTGCAGATGACATATTATGTATTAAAAAACTCTAAATTCTCCAATATATGTATATATATATATATATATGCAAACACATGTGCATATATATATCACACATATACATACATAATATATATACACATAATATATAAATATATGTATACATATTATTTGGATTCTATTGGAATTACTCAAGTTTATGAATTATTAGGTAGGAAATATTTTCCAAAATGATCAAGTTTATGAATTATTAATTAGGAAATATTTTCCAAAATTATTAGGTAGGAAATATTTTCCAAAATGAATTTGTAAACACATCTTTGCATTTTTGTATTTATCAGGAGAAAGATTCTACATTCTTAAAGGATTCTTTCACCAACATTAGACTAAAAATTACTCTACACAAGAGACTCAAAAAGGCTAATTTAGGTTTACATCGCTAAGAATGGCTTATCTAGAAACCCAAGGCCACATACCTTAGAAGCCAACTCTCAGGAACAATAGGCTTCCCTGAAACTCCTTATTAAAGGAATTTATCCTTGCCTGGAATGCTATTTGTGTGGAAGATAATTATTTCTAACTTTTTAGTGGTAGTAATAGGTGGGTAATTATCCTAAGAGGGATGCCTTTTTCCCCCCCTGGACAGCCCAATAAAAGTATCTGTTTTTTCTACAAATCTACTCTGACATAAATTTCCTAAACCCAGAGTGCTTTATAAGAGAATACTCTTCAATTGTTTTTTATGCCTGAGTGCCCTAAGACAGTCAATCTTAGATAACACTTTTTTTTAAATAGAAGCAGTATTGCTGCATAACAAAGTACCTCAAAACTTAAATAAAAAGAGAGACATTCTGTAAGTTGTGTAACTTACATTTTGTAAGTTACATTTTGTAACTTGCAAGTTGTGAGGGCTGGCTGGGAAAGTCCAAAATCCAAAGGATGGAGAGTCAGAGGCTATAGGCGAAAACGCTAGAGTACAAGTTTAAGCACCTGTTCACAGGTAGAATTTCCTTCTGCAAGGAAGCCATCATTGAATAAGGCCACACAAATTATCTAGGATCATATTTATTTTTTTAAATATTTTTTTTATTCATTCATTCATGAGAGACACACAGAGAGAGGCAGAGACATAGGCAGAGGGAGAAGCAGGTTCCCTGCAGAGAGCTCGATGCAGGACTCAATCCCAGGACCCCTGGATCACGACCTGAGCCAAAGTCAAACACTCAACAGCTGAGCCACCCAGGGGACCCAAGGATCATCTTTCTTATATAAAGTCAATTATCTATGGAATTTAATTGCATCTACAAAATACCTTCACAGCAACGCCTAGATTAGTGTTTGGGTAACTAGGGACAATAGCTTCCCTGAGTTAACTCACCAAAAAGACAATCACACTGGGCAAGTACGTTTTCTGCTTTCTGTCTTGGGTATCCACGGCTCCTAAGATTCTCAAGCACAAGAAATATGCACGGAAGTAGCTGGTGGCTAGAAGACATGACAAATAGCCCTTACACAAATTCATAATTCAGATGATTTTTCCCCAAGGTTTTTTTGAAGCTGTCAATGACATTCTTCCCTTGCTGGTGATACTTTTTTTTACACCAATATTAATGTCATATTTCTTTTATTTTTCAATTTTCCTCAGTTCTCACATTCTTTTCATGTTGTTACTTTTTAGTCTGAATCCCTTTCTCCTCCTCCTACCAGTGTATATTCAAAAATAATATCTCTCTATAAACACATTTCCTAGAATGACATTTTTCTTCTCTGTCTTTCTTTCTTTCTTTCTTTCTTTCTTTCTTTCTTTCTTTCTTTCTTTCTAGCTGCCCTCTGCCACTCATCAGGAGTCATATGCTATTTTTGTCATGAACTGTAGAGTCTATGTGGTGTTGAATTTTATAACTTTAGAATCAATAGAGTCAAATATCATACAAATGACCTCTGCATATCGAGATGGAAATGGTCACAGTAGATGACACACTAATAGCTAGGATCCTGCCAACTAAAATTAGGTTTAACTTGAGAAGAAACAAGTGTGAGTCAAAGCAGAACAAAAAATATTTGATCTTATCTTATTCTTTAATCCAAGCATGTTCATCATTGAAAAAGAGCTTGGGATCAATGTAACACTTTATACAATAATTGCATCCTTCTTCAAGGATAAAATACTATTATTTGTGAACATTGTTAAAGTATATCTAAATTTGATACCCTCATAAGTTTCTTTATAGTGCATAAGTGCATCTACATTTAATATTTTTTTTGTTAAGCAGCTTATGTGTGTTCAGCTTTGTTATTCACAAAGTCAAAGGTAATATGATTTCCTTTATGCTTTTTTGAAACTAAGGTTTGTACATTTTTTAATATCTATTTCAATGGTGAATTTTGGAGAAATAGACAAAAAATTACTTTTCTCTAGAAGGGAAGAATGTAAAATAAATAAAAATTATTTAGATGAGCTGTTTCTACTGTTGAATCTTGCAAGAATCTACTAGTGAATCTTAAATTGTATTTTATGAAGCTTGAGCTTCCTAATTTTAGAGATATGAAATTATATTCAGGGAATTTAAAATACCTTCTCCAAATCCCCGAGCAGAATTCCAGTTCTGGTGTGAACAAGCGGGTAATCATAGAGAATATTATGAAGAACAATAGCCACAGTTAACAACAAATTCCCACCTACATTTTCAAGAAAACTAGGATTAGGGAAAAAAACAAAAGCAGAGGTCTATAGCAAGCCATGGGGTAGATCCATGGGAATGTGACAGGAAGTAAGCAGGAATCTATATAGAAGGCGTAGAAATTAGAAGCTCAGAAATTACTAGAGATATGGTAATACCTAATCCAATGAGATGCAAAATACAAAACCAGATATAACATTGGGCTCCATTACTATGAGATTAATGCAATGACTAAGATGAGACTACATAGTGACTGTATGGGAGTTCCAGAGCATGGGCCATGCAATTCAAATCCAATCTGGTATAGTTGGTTTCTGGAGTCATCTTATGGCAACTCTCTAGTCTGGTTTGGATATCAGTGGAGAAAGTTCCAGAATACTTATTATTCCAGAAATATTCCCAGTTGGTTGATATCCATTCTGAATATCCAAGATGGATTAAAACTAGGGAAGGGGAATACTGGGATTATGGCTGCTCAACTCTCTGCTTCCCACCTTGAGATGGAAATGACACCAATTGCCCCATGAATTCTCAGTATGTCTGCCAGAAAGGATATCAAATGTTAGTTTACCTCCAATTAAGAGTAAGTTTTAACAGAGAACAGGAGCTACTTTCTAATTGTATTATATTACATTATTAGGGCATATTATTACAAGATTTTATCCTATTGACTTCCAGAAAGAGAGTCCCACCAGAAGTCAGCATAGGAATTAGAACCAGTGTTGAACATAGCAGAATATCTCAAGAAACAGAGAGAGGGGGCACCTGGGTGGCTCTGACATTTAAGGATCTGCCTTCAGCTCAAGTCATAATCCTGGGGTCCTGATATTGATCCCTGAGTTGAGCTCCTTGCTCAACAGGGAGTCTGCTTTTCCCTCTCCCTCTCCCTCTCCTCTTGGCTTGTGCTCTCTTTCTCTCAAATAAATAAATAAAATCTTAAAAAAAAAAGAAAGAAAACAGAGAGAGAGTACTTAGAAATTGGGGTAAGGATTACTTCCCAGAGATAGCAGTTTCAGCAAGTAGAACTTCCATAAATAAAGGCATATCTTGTAAGGCAAAAGCTATGAGATGTAGGAAAGCCAGGACTACTAGTTCAAGATTTCTTTTAGGAGATCTCTGAGTACCAAAGATGCTATATGTTTTTTTAAGTCCTTTACAGAATCAAAATAAATCTTTAACTCAAAAAGCTTGGACAGCCACTCTGGGTGAATCCTGTTATTGCTGCCCAGGAATCAACTAATAATAGTCCATGAAAATTCATTGACTGCAAATGTGACCAGCAAAAAAAAAAGAACAAATCCCATCTCTGAATATCAATGCATTAAGAAAAAGGATGAAAAAAAATTAACTGTTGTGTCACATTTTTGATGAAAATCACAGGTTAATGTTACAACATCAACTAAAAATGTGTTTAAGAAAGTATTTGCTATTTTAAAGAAAGAAGTAAGAAAACAGAAAGTGCCAAAGTATAGGAATACAGAGAAGAGGTGGTCTGTAAGATAAGATTAGCATGTGAAATTGGAGCTATCAAAAACCTGAGAAATATATGAAAGGAAAAGACTTAGCTGTATCATAAATGAAGACAAAAGTGAAGAAAAATTAATACAATGTATCAATGTTTGATCTCAAAATGACGTTCCAGATGTACTAGAAGAAAACATGAATAAACTCCTATATAACCTTTTAGTAGGAAGGCCTTCCCGGATGTGATTTACAATTCAGAAGCCATAAAAGAACAGATTAATAAATCAAAAAGTTATGCATAATTACACTAAGCAAAAGCAAAACACAAATAAATAGTAATGGCCCAAGTGCAGTAGGAGGGGAAGACCTTGCCTGCAGATGGGTGTTCAGAGCTTCTGATGCTATCCCAGGAAAGGGAAGAGCAGAGCAGGTTTGAGTGGCTCTCTGGGAAGGAGGCAGAAGGTGGTCTGTGACCTGAAAGCTGCTGACAGAAAGGTGGGAAGCTGAACATTCAGCATGGGTTTGGAGGAAACCTATAGCAAAGGCACCAGCAAGATGTGGTTCATCATTTCTCACAATCCCAGAAGTAAAATATTAGTAGATAAGTTCAGAACTGCACCTACATAAAAAGACTAAATTTTCATTCCTGTGAGCTATGTTTCAGGCTCAACACAGAATCAGACTCTACAACAACAACAACAAAAAATGTCCAGATTTGTATCTTCCAAAAGATATTAATATGTAAAAGGACTCTAAACAATAGTGGAAAAAAAGCTCAACAATTCTGTAAAAGGGCACTAAAGATATACATAAAGAGTTCATATGCTTAAGTGGGTCTTAAGCATATGAAAAGATGCTCAATCTGGCTTCTAATCAGAAAACGAAAAAAAATTGGAATTTTTTTTTTTTACTTATCATATGTATACAAATCTAAACATGTGACAGTATGTCCACGAGACGGGCTTAAGGAAATAATTTATTTCATTTGCTACTATTAAGATGCAAAATACAAACACAGGGGAGAGAAATTTGGCAGTATTTTGCAAATTTACCATCTGACCTAGCAGCCCCACTTCTAAGAATCCATACCAAACACATTGTGCAAAATGAGGGCATAAGGCTATTCACTGTCTGTAATAGTAATGGATATGAAAGGATTCAAGTGTCCATCAATAGGCATCTGATGGGTTAAATTAAAGTACATCCACTAAATGCTCTGAAGTCAAATTCACAAAGATGAACTTGGTGAGGCAGGAATCAAGGAGCTGTGACGTTAGTGATGATTATTTATGAATGAGAAAGATACCTATTTAAGCATCCATTTTTTCTTTTCTTTGTATATACTTTATATATACATATATGATTATAATAAGACAGTGATATCTTAAACTTCTCCAAACTGAAACAGGCATTAAATCCAGAGATTGATTTTATAAGTGATTTTTAAAGGTTACTTTTGTATTTCCATAAAAAGATATATCCACAAGTTAATAATATTTATATAATTTAGGAATTATACAACATAGCATTGAGAATATAATGAGTTGGGAAATCATATTTTTACAGAAAACTAAAGAAGGAACCCCTGAGTAGCTCAGTGGTTGAGCATCTGCCTTTCGCTCAGGGCGTGATCCTGGTCCGGGAATCGAGTCCTGCGCTGGGCTTCCTGCAAGGAACCTGCTTCTCCCTTTATGTCTCTGTGTCTCTTGTGAATAAATAAATAAAACCTTTAAAAAAAAAAGAAAGAGGAAAGCTAAAGAAAAGTCAGGATCTTTCTTTATTCATCCCATTCAGCCTGTGGAAGATGTCTGATTCAATCCTACACTTCAAACTCCTAGGCAATTCCCTTTCTTATAAGGAAATAAAAAGGATAATGCCTTTTTTTTTTTTTCACAACATGTTACCCATAAATAAACCTAAATCATTTTTCTAAACATTTTATTCAAAATAAGTACATACAACTTCTGTTCATACAAAATAACAGAAAATCATTAGCAAAAATATATGTTATTAATAAATCTCCATAGATCTAATGGATATAAAATCAGTCATTTGGTATGTTTTAAGTTAAAATGGTTTAATGTAAATAATATATCTATGGTAGATTATTTTTCGTGATTCACATTATCCTTCCTTGGAAGAGACCTGAGAGGATATACTCCTTCTGGGGGCAGGTGATTTGCAATGCCTTCTGGAAAGAGAGTATAATTCCTGATTCTACTAACTTTAGACTGACCATGTGACTGCTTTTGACCAATGTGAGCAAATATGTTATACAATATCCACAGACACTGTTAAGTATTATATGTTTATACCAGCTCTTATCTTCTATTTTCCTGCATAATATTCACATACTAGACAGGTACTATTACTTTTCCTGTGTTCTGGCATAAAGAGACATGCCAGTCATACCCCAAATGGAGCAAACTGCAGCCTGAAATGATCTTAGCCTGAAGCCCAGCAACTGCAGCCAACTCACAGCTATATACTGTGTGAGTGATAATTACATAATCATTTTAAGTTACTGTAATTGGAGGATTCTTCACCATTATAGCAAAACTTGGTGATATTATAATTATAATTGCATTCCATTAAAGAACCCCATTAAGTACTCTTTACCATTTTTTAAAATATTTTGTTTATTTATATGAGAGAGAAAAAGAGAGCACAGCAGGGGATGGAATAGGGGTGGAAGGGATGGTGGGGGAGAAGTAGACTCTCCACTGAGTAGGGAGCCTGATGTGGATCTCCATCCCAGGACTATGGGATCATGACCTGAGCTGTAATCAGACACTTAAGTGAGCCACACAGTGGCTCCAACTCTTTACCATTTTTAAAATGAGTCTCATTTGAAATGAGTCTCATTTTCTCAGAATGATAAGCATATACATATTTAATGCATAATTGTGTCCATTTCTCTTAAACTTTGAATACATATTCTATACATTCAATAAGTATGAACTGATTAATTTCTGTTATCACTGCATTTTCTGCTTGAAGTTTTCCACCTTTTTAAAAATTCTATTATTTAGAAAATAATGATCTTAATAAACATTTATGTACTGGAAAAAATAAGGTGGTTGTATTAAGTAATGAATAAAATTTCAACTACTTAATGAATTCAATTAAATATACCTAACCACTACACAAGTAAGTCTGTAGCTGACAAAATGTATTAACATTTCTGAAGAAACATTCAGTCAAGTAGAAAAGAATGTTGGTCTGATGTGGATATATGCAAAAACAGAATCATGAAAGTGAATATACTTTCAATCTTTGCCCAAAGAGAAAGAACAGTGTAGCTGATGGATGCTTAGTATTCCATTCAGTAGTTCAGTCCATGTTTGTTGTGGAATTGATTACATTATGCCATTTTAGTTCAAAATCACTAAACATTTAATTGATCTAGCCTATTTGCCAATGGCTCTGGATTGCCCATGCACACAAACTTATACTTACAAAAGAATTGGAATCCGATATAGGGCTACCTAAGGAAGAGAATTCACTATATCTGCAGACACATATATTCTGGCTCCTATGTCAGTTACTGACTTTTTTGTTCTTAAAAAAAAAAAAAAAATTTAAATTAAATTTGGTTAAAGTAATTTTTTTCTCTTAGAATGATTGATTATCAGTGGTTAATTTTGAGCCTAGTAAATTCAATAATTCAGTTATTCCAGATACTGTTTGAGAAGCATGGAATAGGTGCATGGAAAAAACACACAAAAAAAATCTGCTCTCTGCTCTTATGGAACCTAAAAATTCACCAAGATAATGCCATACTGATTTTACTTAAAGGTAGCCTAGCGGCCTTGTCTTTTTGGCTTATCTCTATAGTTTCCATCTGTTACAGTTCCCATATGTTGTGTCAGCTGAAAAATGCATTTAATCAACTCATATCATGCTGGGAGGCCTGCTGGAGATCTTCATTGAATTTGCGTTTTCCTATAATCCTAAATTTTGTCTAGTAGTAGTCATACTTTATTCCTTCACAATGGTCTTGAATTCAGATGGTCCCTGTCAGTTGAAGATTATCTTTTTTAAAAAATATTTATATATTTTATTTATTTATTCATGAAAGACAGAGACTTTGAGAGGCAGAGACCTAGGTAGAAGAAGAAGCAGGCTTCCTGCAGGGAGCCTGATGTGGTACTTGATCACAGGACCCCGGGATCACAACCTGAGCCAAAGACAGACACTCAACCACTGAACCACACAGGCACCCAGTTGAAGATGATCTTAAAGCTGTGTTCTGTATATTGACAAGTTGGTTTATTTTCTACATTATTTAGAAAACAATTTAGTTCTTCCTATTTTTGCTCAACAAAAGAAATGGATAACATAAATTTCCACATAAAGTTGATAATCTGCAGTTTAGGTTTTCTCTTTAATTCCTTCCAGGATGCTTGGAAAAAGCCGACATGAAAAATAGACATCATTCTACAAATATTTATTGAGCATCCATTGTAGGTATAAGCTATTTGTAGCCAATGAAGTATTAAAATTATACAGAAGCCATTAAAGACACTGGTGACAAAAAATTCAGTTGAGAAACAAAATGGGCTGGACTACAATGAAGCTTGAAAGAAAAGGTTTTGGAAATTAAATAGACCTAAATATCTGGAATCCTGGTTCTGACATTTAAATATCTTTGCAAATTTGTTAGGCATATCAGCTCTCCAAGATTTGATTTCCTTATTCAAAGGATGAGATGCAATTACCTATGATCATGAGAATTAGGATTAGGGTTAGAGTAAAGGTTAACCTAACCCAACCCTATCTAAGATTTTGGTAAAAAATAGCAGTTTAATAAATTTAAAATTCACTTACTGGAAAGAAATACAGCCTGCTTCTTTACTATAGATTTATAAGGCTGTGTGTGTGTGTGTGTGTGTGTGTGTGTGTGTGTTAAGTGTACTTGCCATAGATATTTAAATAAAAAAACAAGGAAGGAAAAGAGACTTGATTGAATACCATAAAAGTTCAGGACAAATCTAAAATGACATAGAGTGAGGTGGTTAATGGCAACTTCCCAGAAGTACAGTTTTGGAATATGGGAAGACATGCCTTTTAGATGAAATTATGTGCATGAGTAACTATCAGTTCCAGTTTTAATAAAATGGCCATTTTATAGCGCTATGCATTAGTAGATAATGTGGAAAATAATACAGGAGTTCCTTCCTTAATGGTCTTAAATAATAAGTTAAAGATTCCTTGCTCTGATCTGATGGCATTAAGGGGAAACTACTGATTCTTTTTAAGTTTGGAAGGACATGATGGAATGGTGACTTTAGAACAAAATATCCACATCCATCTTTGCTCAGTATGTGATTCCTATAAGCAGAATGTTTTACCTTGCTACTTTTGGATGTCTCTCAACTTCATTAGAGGTCATGCCCACAGGTCCATATAATTCATCTGATAAACAGTTGAAGGAAAAGTATGAGGCAGAGATGATAAAGGACAACTGGAATACTTAAGTTCCTCACTAATATATTATAAAGTGTTTAAATATCTCTATCAAATCAAATATGCTTCTTTTCTCCTTGAAACAGCATTGTGAATCTAGGAAGAAAATTCCTTTGACTTTGTATGCTCTAGGGCAACCAAGCCACATGATTAGGTAGATGGCCCAGCCTGAATGCATTTTATCTTGGGAAGAATAGAGGTGAGAACCTAGCTCTCCTGCTGCAGTAGGTTAAAGGCTCCTCTCTGCAGGTGGAAGTTAAATATATTGCTCCTGAAGAAGAGGTTTCTGAGAGAGTGTTGTTAATGCTGGCAACGGAACTCAATTCCCATATCCCATTTTCACTTTATAGGGGAGGCAGATTCCCTTGGGCCAATGACAGCATATTGTTCACGCTTTAAAGCTTCCCTCACTGTGATTGTAACAGCAAAATATCTTGTGACTGAGTGATGCATATCTAAGAGACCAATGTTTTAAACCAACAAAATTTTTTAAACGATTTTTCAGTTATACTAGCTTGCCCCTCCCCCCACAAACTCATGGATTATACTGTAAACACAGTATGGGAAATAATAATTGCTCTTCTGAAAAGATTTTTTTTCTTTTTCCTTAAACATTACTGCCATCTCCAAACAAACTGCAGAGAACAAAACAAAATCTTAAAGCCTTTCCATATTATCTTCAATTTGTTATGGAGCAAGAAACATTTTTAGATATTGTGTGTTCATTCTTCCCAAATTATAAATTCACCAGAACATATAATTTCTGTAGTCCTATCATTTGAATATTTTTGAGAGAAATTCAATTAAACACTTGGTAAGTTTTTTTTTCTCTTCTTTTTATTGAAATATAATCAACATAAAATATCTTACTAGTTTCAGGTGTACATCATTATGATTCAATATTTTTATGCATCACACAATTTTCACAGAACCAGAAAAAGAATCATAAAATTTGTATGGAACCACAAAAGATCCAAAATAGCAAAAGCAATTTTGAAAAGGAAAACACAGCAGGAAGTATCATAATCTTGATTTCACATTATACTACAAAGGTAAAGTAATCAAAAGAGTATGGTATTGGTAAATTTTCTTTTGATGACTTGTTAATTGTCATCCTTTTAATAACTTAAAGAAAAGTAAATTCAGAATGTTAAAAACGGATTTGGAAAGATTTGTGATTAGCATATAGAAGGGTATGAAATATTTTCATGAATGTTGAATATATAAATGAATAAATAAATAAAATCGTTAAAAAATATTTTTTATTTCATAGTTTTGGTTTAGTCTTTTCCAAATAACTCATAGGAAACCATCAACAAACCATTAACAAAATGAAAAGGCAACATACCAAAATATATATAATATATGCAAATATTGAATCATTATGTTGTAAACTAATATAATGAAAATAATGTATTATATATCAATTATATCTCAATAAAAATGAACAAATTAAAAATTAAATGTTGAATATATTAATGATTAAACTTTATAAATAAACAAAGAAAAATAATATACTTGAAAAATACAATACAATATGGATTAGCATTCATGATATATACATTTTTAAAAAAACTATTATAATTGCACATTTCAAGAGATGGTGTGGCTTAGTCTTGGATGCTTGTGTTGAAGGCAGTTAAAGTGATGACATTTTGGACACATTGCCTTCCTTGCCTTTAGACTATATAGTTAACCTCATTTTTCCCATATTATCTCATGAAAAATTATGACTTTTTCAGATAAAAGCACCAGGGGTGCTATTTTGACTTGTCAATAAAAAATACACTAATAATACATTCTTTTTAAAGCTCTATGGTCATAGCAGAAGATATTAAATATCTTTATACTAATTCAAGAGATAATTCACTTTAAATTAACTTTTTTTTTTTTTCCTGTTCTAGCTTTCCAATATCAATAAACTTACTTTTTGGAAAGAGACTTCTCAGTGAATAACACTAACATATTTTCATCATGGTTACCAGTTGAGAAAGTGTATCACATGCATCTTGCTTAAATCTAACAAATGCTGCAAGGCAGATAGGCTAACTATTATTATCGCCATGAAGCTAATGGGGAAAGTGACAGCAAGACATATTATTTATAGGCCATTTATTTTCTAAGCATAACTGTAAGTAATATTGAGAGTTATGATTTAAAAACAAAAACAGAAATACACGGTCCCTGTTTTACAGGGAGATCATTGTAAATACCATCAACAAAAATTTAAAAGCGTCTCAGAAGTATGGGATAACTCAGAAAGGCTCCTTAGATCAGTTAATTAGTAAATTGATCTGGGCCAAAGTGAGAACAGGATAGAAATTGAGAAATAAGAAAAGCTTTTAGCTACAGCAATAATTTACACAAAAATCTTGAAATTTGATATTGCAGAATTTATTCTGTTAATGAAGACATCAGTATAATGATCATAGAAATGTGATAGAGCTGAAGAGACTCAATTGTAAATATGCTGAAAGCCTTTTTTCAAATGTAGCTTAACAAATAGTACAAATTGTAGCTTTTCAAATAGCAGTTTAACAAGATCGGATTTAAAATTTTGGAAGAACATTCTGGTCAGTAAGGTGTAAATTTCACTGGAACAGCAAAAGATTAGAGATTAGAAGGGAAATAGAAGATTTACCATAATCCAGGCAACACACATGAGGACCTGAAAATAGACATTGGCACTGGGAATTTGAAAGTGATAAATGAGGGATGCCTGGGTGGCTCAGCGGTTGAATGTCTGCCTTCCGCCCAGGGCGTGATCCCGGGTTCAGGGATTGAGTTCTGCATCGGTATCCCTATGAGGAGCCTCCTTCTCCTTTTGTCTATGTCTCTGCTTCTCTCTGTGTCTCTTATGAATAAGTAAATATAACCTTAAAAAAATGAAAGTGATAAATGATGCTAAAATGTATTAGAGAAGCAGAGAGTTCAGGTTTCCCCCATGCTTACAAAAGAGAATGAACAAGAGGGCATTGTGGTGATAGTGGGACTGAGCAAGAGCAGTAGAAGAGGAAGTCAGGTCACTGGACAGGAAAATATTTCAGGAGATTATGAGGATTTTAGGTTAGACTTTGTTAAACAGAAAGCCATGGGGTCTTGATTTAAGAAGAAAAGCAGTTTTCTTTATGTTAAAAATCACTTTGGCTGACTGTTAGGTTGATAGTAGACCATGGAAGATAAAAGTAGAAGGGAGACATAAAATATGGTAATTCAAGTGAGAGAGAAGAGTGGCTAGAACTACATGGTAGCAGTGCAGAGGGTGAGAAGTGGTTGGATTCAAAAATGGTTTTCCAGGCAGCCTGGGTGGCTCAGCAGGGTGGCCTGGGTGGCTCAGCAGTTTAGTGCTGCCTTCACCCCGGGCCTGATCCTGGAGACCCTTGATCGAGTCCCACGTCTGGCTCCCTGCATGGAGCCTGCTCCTCCCTCTGCCTGTGTCTCTGCCTCTCTCTCTCTTTCTCTCTCTCTCTCTTTCTCTGTCTCTCATGAATAAATAAAATCTTTAAAAAAAACGGTTTTCCTTTCTCTTCCATCTTTTAATCTTTTAATGAAACTACATGATAGGATTCTAAACAGAAATTCTTCCTGAATAGTCTGTGAAATGTATATTCAGAGCTTCCAACTCCGATGATATAAGAAAGGATATCTAAAGAGGAAAATAGTACAATCACTGATTCCTTTGAATATAAGCCCACATGGCGTAATAACAGAAACCTCACACTTTTTGTTCTAAATTGTAATTTGCACTTTTGGAAATTGCATCACAAGGATGAAATAAATCCTCCTCTTTACTCATCAGAAACTAACAAAATAAATCAATCTTTCTTAAAGATTGATTCATTTATGTCAGAGTGAGAGAGAGAGCAGGGGGAAGGGACAAAGGGAGAGGGAGAGAAAAAACTCAGACTCCCTGCTGAGCACAGAGCCTGATGCAGGACTTGCTCTCATGACCTTGGGATCATAACCTGAGATGAAACCAAGAGACAGATGCTTAACTGACTGAGTCACCCAGGCACCCCCCCCCCCAAATAAATAAAGTTTTAATAAAGAAACGTTTCAAAATATTTTAGAAAAGTACAATATGGTATATTTCTTTTTCATTATTACAAATATATTTCAACTTTGGTTTTTAAGTCTACTTTGAGTTTGAATTCACTATTGCAACATCTTGTCAAGATACTGTAGAGTTTTTGGTGATTTTAATGTTATCTATTGTATCCATATCTTAATTCAAGGATTACATCTTCATAAATTTGAGGGATGAATTTTTCTTTTTTTCTTTAAAGATGATTTTTTCATATAACTTATCTTATGTAAGCTTTGTGTTGATCAAATTTTGCATTCTCAGGAAAATCATACTATGAATGCTACAACATGAATATTGTAAATTTAGGCTTCTGTTTATGCATATAATGGAAATGTATTTCTGTTTATATATAAGCATATGAGTGTCATTTTCCAAGTAAATATCTGAATATAGGTAGAATATAAAATATTTTTATTACAGAGATAAGATATATTATGTCTTCTTCTTACCATTCCTGATGTTGTGTTTTTTTTTTCCTGTGTCATAATTATTTTTCTCCTACTGTTTTGCTACTTCCTTTCTGAGTTTGACCATTTTTCCTTCTCTGAAGAGAAATTATTATTTATTATTTTCTTTGTTCTCATGGCATGCATTGGTTAAATAGTCAACTGGATTAGAGATTTGTTCTAATTTGCTTATACAAGAATCTGACTCCTACCTTATTCCCCAGGGTTGTTATATTGTTAGAAGCAATGGCTTATATTAAGTCAAAATACATATTTGGGAGTTGACTAAGATTTCCTAAGTCCCTTGCATTATCTGCTGATGGTTAATGTATTAATTTATACTAGACATATAATTCAAGATTATGTATAGCTACGTCTATAGTAATCATTAAAATAGGAAAGATAGGGATCCCTGGGTGGCGCAGCGGTTTGGCGCCTGCCTTTGGCCCAGGGCGCGATCCTGAAGACGCGGGATCGAATCCCACATCGGGCTCCCGGTGCATGGAGCCTGCTTCCCTCTCTGCCTCTCTCTCTCTCTCCCTCTGTGACTATCATATATAAATAAAAACTAAAAAAGAAATAAAATAAAATAAAATAAAATAAAATAAAATAAAATAGGAAAGATATGTAAATAAAGAATTAATAGGGGATCCCTGGGTGACTCAGCGGTTTAGTGCTTGCCTTTGGCCCAGCACACCGACCCTGTAGTCCTGGGATAGAGTCCCGCATCGGGCTCCCTGCATGGAGCCTGCTTCGCCCTCTGCCTGTGTCTCTGCCTCTCTCTCTCTGTATCTGTCATGAATAAATAAATAAGATCTTTAGACAAGAAACAACAACAAAAAAGAATTAATAGAGGGAAATGGAATATAAATAATTTAAAATTTTCAATTGTTCTACCATTTGAAGACATTATAAATAAATACATAAATAATAAATGAATGAATGAATGAATGAATGAATGAATAAATATTGAAGAAATTTTTACCAGCATTCCTGCACTACAATATATTCTAAAATAAATTTTTGAAGCTGAAAGGAATTTACACCATTGCACAACGTGAATATATTGAAACAAGTGAGAACAAAGATAATTGTGCACAAATAGGTAGATATAAAGGATTACTTATTATAATGAGAAAATAAATTTTAAGTTACTTAGATGATGTTTTAAACTCTTATTTAAAAAACTTGGAAATTTCTGTATTATTTTATTATTATGCTCTTTCTGCAATTGAATTTCAGATGAAGGGCAAATATTTTATTTGACAGTATATCACATAGTTTCTCTAACTACTTAGAAAATGTAGATTTCAAATTGATAAAATTATTTCAAAAATGACTTCTAGGTCTGTTTATCTATATGATTTTTCCCTTTTTAAAAGCAGTTAAAACAAAGAAGAAAATGCTTTTCTGTTCATTATTTTCATGATGTACATGGCAGATATCTTTAAATATCCTCTTTCAATTTGAAGTAGTAATAATAGAGAAAGGGCTAATACTGTTTATAATGTTCAACCATAAATGGGTACTAGTAATTATTGATTGGATATCAAACCATAGGTCAAGTGCTAAAAGTGCAAAGATTAGTGAAAGCTTTAGAGTTCTATGGAGGATTTCTATTTTTATTAGTATCAAATGTGCCAAATTGTACGATGAGTTTGGCAAATATAATGAGTGATATACAGCCAGTGATTCAGAGGGCATGATGCATTTGCTCTTATAGCAACATTTTTTAAAAAGATTTTATTTATTTGTTTGAGAGAGAATGAGAGAGAACACGAGCAGGGGTAGAGGGAGAAACAGGCTCTGCACTGAGCAGGAAGCCTGACTTGAGGTTTGACCTCAGAACCCTGGGATCATGACTGGAGCAGCTGAAGACTGATACGTGACCAACTGAACCATCCAGGCACTCCTTATAGCAACATTTTAATCCCTATATTATCCATCTAAAATTCTATTGGACTTTTACTTCAAACTATATACTAATAGATTACAGGCTATACTGTACGTATTAGGATGTGAAATCAAACCTGGTTTAAAAAAAACCTGATTTATAGAAATAATTCTTTTTATATATCACAGCTACTTCTATGAACAGCTGCTGTTTCTTAACTGATATAAAAAAAGGGAAGTAAAGTTTCCGCTACCATTAACTTCCATGGCAAAACTTATGTTAAAAGTTTTTCTTACAAGAGCCTATTTAATAGTCTTATATTTACTACCAGTCATGCATATATTGAAAGTTCAAAGTGACATAAAGAGAATGGCATAGACTACAAATCACCCAAAGACTTGCCAATATATATAAAATATTAAGATTTTATAGACAGTTATTTAAAATATTAATGATTAAAAAAATTCATGAGGGGCACCTGGGTGGCTCAGTTGGTTAAACATCTGCCTTCAGCTCAGGTCTTTATCCCAAGGTCCTAGGATCCAGCCCTGAGTCAGGCTCTCTGCTCAGCAGGGAGCCTGCTTCTCCCTCTCTTTTTGCCTGCAGCTCCCCCTGTTTGTGCTCTCTCTCTCTCTCTCTCAAATATTCATGATTAATATCCAAATAGGAAGTATATTGAGTTTGCAGGTGAAAAAAGTTTATTTCTTTGGATTTGAATATGGTTTTCCAGAGCACGTTAAATATGATTGGTGCTGAAAAGGAGGCATAAGGTAAATTTGAGAAAGATGATAGAAATATTGTTAATAAAGACCACGACCCACATAACATTTATTAGATATGCTTAAGTGAGGAGCTGGCAGGAAAAAGACTTTATCTCATACCTATGGGATTATGGGAAGTCCAATTGTCTGGATTTAAAACTAGGCTTTAACATTTCCTATCTGTGTAAGCTTGGAAAAACAAAGAAGCCATTTGTTTATTATTTGGAAAATAGAGAAAAATATTTCTAAAAGATTCTCATAAGGAAGGAACGAATTTAGAATTTCAACTCTGAAGAATAGTTATAGTTAGATTTTCTTTCCCCTCGATTATTTTCAAATAATTTTTTTTTATTTTCAAATAATTTTAAATTGAGATATAATTCATATACTATAAAATTTATTCTTTAAAAGATACATTTAGGGATGCCTGGGTGGCTCAGTGGTTGAGTATCTGTCTTTGGCTCAGGGTGTGATCCCAGGGTTCTGGGATCAAGTCCCACATTGGGCTTCCTGTGGGAAGCTTCTCCCCCTTCCCCACTTCTCCTTGTGCCTATGTCTCTGCCTCTTTCTCTGTCTCTTATGAATAAATAAAATCTTTTAAAAAATAATAAGTAAATAAATAAATAAATAAATAAATAAATAAATAAGTACATTCAGAGGTGCCTGGGTGGCTCAGTTGGTTAAGTGTAGGACTCTTGATTTTGGCTCAAGACAAGAGTCCATGACACTCTTTTATGGCAAATATTGTAAAGTTTTTGACCATGAGACATAGGTCTTTCTCATTATACTGATCAAGCAGTCCTCTAGTCCTCCATCTGCTTTGGACACTTTATACAATTTACCATTACATAAGATATATACTGGCCAAGACATTCTGAGATGGATATGCTCCTGCTACTTTTATGTTGATGTTCTCACTATGTCCTTGGAAGTTAACAATGGCACTTGGTCTTTGCTAACCCAGGATCCCGTAATCTTCACTGAAATCAGGGAATACACTTCAATGGCAATATTCCCTGTGGTTATACCTAGCTTAGAGCTGAGAACAACCACAGAATTTATCAAGATGAGAGTGATATCTTCGCCTATGTATTTCTCAGGGCTTTACAGAAAGGAATGTCTTCTGGGACTTCTGCAGTCCTTAATTCCATCGAGGACACTGATACATTTATACTCTAGAAGTAGATTTTTGTGGGTCCCAGTGACTTTTATCTGAAATTTGAAAATATATATTTCTAGGTCTGGGGCATAACTCTCAACTCATACTTTCATAAGACTAACATATTTAGTTCATGTCTTGGATTTTATTTTTTTGGAAGGAGCACTTTACCATGACCTTTGCATGGTTTTTGTTTTCATTCTGGCTCTTAACAAAGTTCATAAGAAAGTGTTAATAAAAAATATCTCAATCCTTGCATGTCTAGAAATACATCTTACTATTGCTCTCAATTTTAGTTCATAATATGCCATGCTATTAATTTAAATTAATAAATTATTAAATTAATATTTCCTCATAAATCCTAGTGTTTTCTACAACCCAGTGTTATTGGAAAAATATCTACTATAAGTGAGATTCTTATTTATTTATAGATTAGCTATTTTTACCATCTAGTAACCTTTAAAAATAGGTAATTGTTTTTAAAATGTAATTTTTGAAGAACTGAAAGGAGGCATACATTTTTATGCCAAGTAAGTTCCATAAATGCCTAGCATAATTAATGAAAAGAAAGACAGCTATCAGAACATAATAGACATATATCTCACACAGATTCTTGTGGAATAATAATATATGTATACATACATACACAGAGACATAGAGAGGAAGAGACAAGGAAAGAGGCAGAGAGAAGAAATTGACAGAAATAAGGAAAAAAGTACATAAAGATAAACTAGGATGCTACCTAAATCCTTAATTATCTGAAGGGCATAATGTATGAGCATTGATCTAAAGAGCATAGGAGTAGGTAGAAAACAAATAAGAAAAAATAATCTAAAAAATAAGATTGGAGGAGATCCTTGGGTGGCTCAGAGGTTTCATGCCTGCCTTGGGCCCAGGGTGTGGTCCTGGAGGCCCAGGATGGAGTCCCACATCAGGCTCCCTGTGTGGAGCCTGCTTCTTCCTCTGCCTGTGTCTCTGCCTCTCTCTCTCTCTCTCTCTCTCTCTCTCATGAATAAATAAATAAAATCTTAAAAAAAAAAAAAGATTGGAGACATGATCAGGAGCCTTATCACAAATAGTGTTTTAGGCCATGGTAAGAATTCTAAGTGCATGGAAATTCACCAAAAGATGTCAAGATAGGAGTAAAACATGTGGGTATATACTTAAGTAGATTATGCTGGAAATACAGAGAAGTTGATGGTACAAGCAGGAAGAAGAGAAAGGAGTGTATTAAGATAAAATGTGAACAGTCATGGTTTAGAATGTAGTTTTGGGGAGCAAAACAGAAATAGAGACAAGTAAATATATTTCAGAAGAAAGAGAATTAATAGACTAGATCTGGAATATACTGAATTTAGAGAATAAATGAGTGTGGTAGTAGCAGTGACTTTGGGTTATAAATGTGAAACATGGGAATAAACAGGGTGGCTACAATATAATGACACAAGTTTAAAGCATGATAAGTAGGACTGGTGACATAGAAAAATTACAAATGCAATTTTGAGTTACCTTAACTTTGAGTAAGCTGTTAGAAATCCAAATTTTAAAAATCTCTGGAGCTAGGGATAATCAGTTAATTATTTCTGGAAAATAATGATGTCAAAACTAAGATAGAAAAGATACATAGGAGTTAGCCAAACAAAACAACTCCTAGTCAGACATTCTGGACTCTTTGGAAAACAGGTTCCTTGTTCTTTTTAGGTTTATCTCCAAATAGTCATCATTCTGATTCTTCTGTTCCATCAATATTGACTTATTCATTCTTCTTTCAGAATGAATTGCTGTGTGCTACATCCACCCACATTTAATTTGCCCTTATAATAAGAATATTAATAAATCATTCACTGAGATGGTTTGATATTAGTCATGTATTTATACATTTATTATTAATCCCTTCTTAATGTAAAATAGTGGTATGACTATTTTCCCTCTATAAAACAATAATTTATAATACCTTATATACAGTAAGTATGTGATTTATCAATATTTTAAATTGTAAATGAGATCATAAACATGAACTTCTGACTTAGAATTTCATGAGTATATTTTTAAACCACTTTAATGTTACATTGTAGAATTCAAAGTAAAACACATCTAACTCTCCATAGCGTATGTTTTGAAATCCCACGCATATCACTCTTGCTTTGTTAATGTTAATCCTAGATATTTATCATATGATTTTACAAATAAAGTTTGTTCAGAGTCCCATCAATTGGAATCTTAATATTTTGTTCACTTCTATAAATTTTGCTTGATTATTTCATAGTTTTCAGTTGTCTTTTACAATACTCTACATTGTCATTAACTTGGCTGAACATATTAAATACAATTATTTCAAAATTCTTATTTGATAACTCTAATATCTGGATCAGAATGTCTGAATGTTTTACATATGTTTCATTTCTTTTTTTTTCTTAGTCAATTCTTGTACATTGGCATGCTGTTGTTGTTTTCTGATTCAAGACTAAAGACAAATGCATAATTACACCGAAACACTTAGGACACAGGATATTATTTTCTATATCCAGGAAGGACTATTTTTATGGGGGGGCAGGGGGTCATCTGCTATAGAGCTAGGGAAAAACAAAACACCTAAAATCAATCAGGATATAAATGATTTAATCTAGATTTCAGACTTTGGGATGGTTGTTAAATTTGCAATTCAGTCTTACTTCTAATTTTCCTCAACTGAAAAATCCAGGGTGCTTCCTTGGACTCTTTTTAGGTATCTATTGAAGTAAAAGTTTTCACCTTAGTCTCCAGAGTTTATTAAAATTTCTGCCTTTTAATCTCTTAGTTACCACTTAACAGTTTGCAAATGCCTTGAGAAGAAAGTAGTACCAAATAAAAGGTCCATATCTTAGAACTTTTTTCTCTCTAGCATCTTGCTGCATAAGCTTTTTTGTCTCCAATATTTTCTAGAAACTTTTATTAACTATATTTTGTTTATTTTACTTTTTTAATTTTTAATTTTTCAAGTTTTTCCATGGGAGAGTTATTCTGAAAAGAATAATAATTTCTCAAAACAGATAATTATAACTATGAAACTTTTTATTAATTTTATTTTTAAGTAATCTCTACACACAACATGGGGCTTGAACCTACAACCTCAAGATCAAGAGTTGCATGCTCCATGACTGAGCCAGCCTGGTGCCCCTAACGATGAACCTTTATACCTAAACATTTCAGATAACTATAGCTACCTTATAGTCATTACATGTCACAAAATTAATGCAGGAAGAGAGAGAGAGAGAGAGAGAGAACTCTCAGAATTCTTGGGCTTGCTCCTTGTGGGTTTGGCTTTTATCAAATAGAAATAATGATAATCAGACACACACAAACAATGATAATCAGCCCACAGATTTATTAAATGAGTCTTTATGATAAGGAGCCCAGCGTCCAGTAGGGCTAAAAGGGACTGGAAATGATTTAGGCTATAAAAAAGATCTCTTCTTACCTAAGTTTCTATGAATAGAAACCAACTTGAGAAGGCTATCTTTTGGCATAAGCAATTTTTTCAAAAGTGACTAATGAGGATAATAAGCAAAGAATATCCCAAAGGATCTGTAACAATACTAAATCAACTTTCATTCTTGTTTGCTGATATGCTTCTATTCAAAACTTGAAATGTTAAAACTCTATATTAAAACTATCACTGTGCTTCTGAGTATATGGTGCTCCAGATCTCCCAGGATAGTGTCATAAGTCAAAATAGAGTCATTCATTTCAGTGTCATATCATTTTGTCTATAACCCATAAGTTCTAGCAATGTAAAACCATTTAAATTTATCTTTTCTTGACTTTACACAAATTTATAGTGTTATGGTGAACACTAAACTTTTTTAAAAAAGATTTTATTTATTTATTCATGAGAGACACAGAGAAAGAGGCAGCGATATAGGCGGAGGGAGAAGCAGGCACCCCAAGGGAAACCTAATGCAGAACTCGATCCCAGCACCCTGGGATCATGACCTGAGCCAAAGGCAGATGCTCAACCACTGAGCTATCCAGGTGCCCTTAAACATTTTTTTTAATACTCAGTCCAGGTAGAGGTCACTCTGATTACAGATTTCTATAGATGTTAAATTTCTACTTATTTTAATGTTGAACTCTTCAGTTAGCTTGATTTTGATGTCCAAGAACTAGAGAATTACTGACATGCAAAAGGTTGTCTTAAATTTATTTTTTTGGGAAAAAAAATAATATTCCACAAGGAAAAACTAACCTGGCAATATATACTCAAGTGCATTTCAGAATTTCTATGGATCCATAGTGACTGCCTCATGTCCCTCATTCTCCTCCATGATAAATTAATATCTGTTGTGGTTATCCTGTCTCTGTATCATCATTATATCTTGGGCTGTTGGGTGACAGATCAATTTTCTCTTTAAATCATAGGTCCCTGGGATGCCTGGGTGCTCAGTGGTTGAGCACCTGCCTTCCACTCAGGGCGTGATCTAGGTCTGGAGATTGAACCTGCTTCTCCCTCTGCCTGTGTCTCTACCTCTCTCTCTGTGTCTTTCATGAATAAACAAAATCTTTTAAAAAATAAATAAATCTTAGGTCCCCAGGTCAAAAAATGATGTATCTAAACAATTTCATCTGTACTGATGTAGATCATAGGATTTTGGATTTTAAACTTGATGCCATGACTGGACATCTTCTTAGATACTCTTGATGTAAACTGAGTATATTTTGCAGGTGTGAGAAACATGAATTGTGGGGACCATGGGACAGAGCATAGTAAATTGGTTTCTGAATTTGTCCCCCTCCTTATGTCTCATGCTCCATTTCATCTGACTTTATAGTTACATTAAATGGAATCTGTTTCACACTACAAATGAATCTGGGTTAACCTTATAGTTTGCTTTGACCAATATGATGAGTCAGAAGTGGCAAAATATCAATGAGTCATGTAAGTCTAAAGGCCTTGCATATTTTATACTGCTCCCTAGGATATATACCATGCCATGAGAACAAGGCCAACTGGCTGACAGCACGCCAACTTCCACACCTGTAGTGATGCCATTGTAAATGGCTAGCCTGCAAAATTCTTACTGTCTTAACCCTAATGCATGAGTGATCACAGCTGAAGCCAGGAGAACCACTACAACCATCAGTTTAGCTTATTGAGCTTGTCATTTATTAATAATAATAAAAGTTCATTTTTAGAGCCACCACATTCAGGTGTGGTTTGCTATGCAGTAATAACTAATTAATACATCATCTTTTTTGAGATTATTGTCTCAGAGCTGTCAAATATGGTTATTTTAAATGTTTGAAGTGTGTATATCATTGAGATTTTGTATAATGAGAGATTTTCATTGTTATGTGTTCAAACTTACTGAGGATTTCTATTACATTAAAAAATCAGCTTCAGGGGCAACATCTGATTGATAGATGTATGTTTTTTGTTTTTCTCAAATTTTCTAATTTATAAGTTCTTAAATTTTAGAATGTGAACTCAGGATGACTTTATGCATGTAATATTATCACTAGTCACAATTTCTTTTTTGCATATAAAATTTTCCTTTTATAAGGAAAGTCTCACAAACTTTAGAAAATCTTTGTCAGCCATATCTGTGCACCTTTTATGCAAGTTTAGATTAAAATTTTATCTCCAAATCAATAACAGACTTGATTGTCTAAATTCCATCTTTTCTTGTTGGCAATCTGATGCTTTATACTTCTTTTTGGCAGTTAATTTTATGCATAACATAATACGCTTTTGGAAATTTTATTACATATTCTTGATGATTCACTTAAGTTTGTCCCATTGACCTAAAACACAAGCCACATACAATTCATTATCATGAAGCAAAGCCTGATTCATGAAAAGTAAATAGTAAATAATAAACTGTTCCATACTTTTGAAATACAAATTCATATATAGCTACTTGTCTACAGTATTATTTTGTCAGCTATCATTTTCTGAAATGATTTTTTATTTCAGATGTGATTTTTAAAAATGATTTCCAAAAGTTGTGGTTCAATTTCTCAAGATTTTGTATAATATTAAATAATAAATTGTCATGTTATTTGGAACATACACAATCACTGATGTAGTGAATCTGACAAATACTGACAGATGAATTGGCAGTTATTCCCTACCTCTGTGACTTCAACCATAACAGATTAATTCAAATTTAATATAAAATCCATCTCTGTCCCTTTGCCTCTATCCCTGTCCTTGTCTCTCTCTCTCTCTCTCTCTCTCTCTCTCATACATATGCACACAAATTGTGATAGAAATTCTTTATCTAGATAAATATTTTGCTAGAGACTGTGACTCCTGGTGTTCAGTGTGTCCATAGAAAAGCATTGTATCTTGGTAAAAGGCCATTTAGATAGAGACTACAGTAGCCTAAATTTAACCTATTTTTAAACATGTAAATAAGTTATAAATAGAATGATAGTGGAAGTGGTAAATGTAAATCTGTGTGTGCCCTTAAGTGGTAGGATCTGCCATCTGACCTCCCCATCTACTGTCCTCTCTGTTAGGTAATCAGATGTCACATTCTGGACTCTCCTGTGTTCCCTTAGAATGCCAGGTGCATTCCCACAATAGGGCCATTTTACTGACTATTAATTCTTCCTCTGAAGTCCATAGGTATAAATATCTCACTTCTTTCTAGTCATGGCTCAAGTATTATCTTCCACAGGGATCTATATGAAGATAGCCAATTAACTAATTTCAACATTTATTTAAACAACTATTGCATGACAGGAACATAATTAAGATTAATGTTGTAATATTTCATTTGGGAGATAGAGCTTAGCCCACTTCATTGGTAGTCATTGTGCATATAAAGAGACACATAAGAGAAATGTTACATTGTTCACAACTTAGATCTTAGTGAAAAAAAAAAAATGGATTGAGAGAACTGAACAAGAAGGTTTCTAGATTCACACCTTTATTTCCAGTTTTGGTTATTCAGTTGACAGTATTAAGAGGAAAGGGAGTAAGTCTTAGAGAAAAATAATTAATACAAGTGGGAAATTTTTCAAGTCCTAGATTTAACCTGTTAAAATAACATTTGACTATCATATATTCTCCTAAATAAATCATCCTTAGTATTTTTCCTTTTTAAAAAATGTCACTGTTATTGATGTAGTTGAGGTCCATTATACATTTACTTATGTGTGTCTAATCACTGGTAACTCAGTATTAAAGTTTAAGTAAGAATGTACTGAATCTCATAAGTGCCTGGCGGTGGGTGGGATGAAAATTATATTGTAAAAAATAATGAAATTTGAAGATGTCAATGTTTTCATATGTTCAGAAAATTGAGTATCTAATATTATTCTACCACAGTTTTGCAATATACAACAAACTAGTATAATTATCTTTGAAAGTATATCCTTATATTAGTCAATTTCCAGATGGAAATTGTTGGCACAAATTGGTATAACTTGAAAAGGATGTAATAAATGGAAATATTTCAAATGAATATGCAAAGCTGTGGGGGAAATATAAGGGATAAGGTGGTAACCTGGAGATTAACATTAACAGAGATTTAATTCTCCGGAAAAGAGGGAGAAGGTTGTTATCTACCCCAAAGGAGGGAACCTTCAAATGAGGGACAAAGCCAAATCCAGGTGACCCTGCAGGAGAAAGATAAGAAAGTACTCTGCATTCACTCTTACTTCCTTGTTCTAATCTCTTAACAGATTTACCTTTAATCAAATCAAGAAGGCCCAGGATGGAGAAAACTATTGATACAATTATTTAGGTCAGTTTCCCTGGACAGTGAGCAGAAAGAAGCTTCTAGAGTGAATATGAGACAATAAATAGAAGTTGGCCAGCACAACTTTCTTGAAGTTCAGTAACTATTTGCCAATATAAATTTATTTTAAAAATTTTCCCAAGTTAGGAAACTGTAGTGCTGTGATAGTAAATGTATAACATTAACTTAACTCAAAAAAATAAAATAAACTTAACACATACAACCACATTTCTAAAATTTTTAAGAATTCTCAGAGGCAAATATCAATTACTGTATGTATGTACATTTTTCAATATTAATGTAATACAGTATGCTAATATAATGCAGTGTGTGGTGGACATTAAAATGTACTTAGTGAACATCATTGGTATTTCCAAGATAAAACCAATGTATTTTCTGAGTCACAAGGGCATCAGTAATTTGGTGGAAATATTAAATACCTATATTTTGGGCACCTGGGTGGCTCAGTGGTTGAGCATCTGCCTTTGGGTCAGGTCGTGATCCCATGGTTCTGGGATAGAGTCCTGCATGAGGCTCCCCACAGGGAGCCTGCTTCTCCTTCTGCCTATGTCTCTGCCTCTCTCTGTGTGTCTCTCATGAATAAGTAGATAAAATCTTTAAAAGTAAATAAATGCCAATATTTTTTAAAAGAGCTTATTAAAATACCATCAAAGAAAGAGAATTTCTGTTTCATTTTTTGAAATGTATTTTTTCAGATATTAATTTCATATATTTAGTTCATGTGAAAAAAAGTTAAAGTGCATTTATTAACTAGTCAAGAAGAAAATTTATTGAAGTATGGAAATTTTATTTGGTAAGAAGAAACAATTTGCATCTGTTAACTAGTATTTAACAGTAAAGTGGATCAAAGTTGCCTTAACAGAGAAGAATACAATGCACATTATAACAGAATAAGAGAAAGGGCAATGGGATCCTAGTTTATGACTATGATGGAGAAGTTATGCTTATTGATTGCATATTTTTAATGCCCCTTTCCTAACATAGTGGCAGCCTATATTTTGCAACTACTATAGAATTTAAATTATCAAATAGAAAACAATGTTTGCTTCTACTCCAGCCCCAACTGAGAAATCACAAATTCAAATATACAGTAGAAAAAAATTCAAATACTTTATTTTCTGACTTCTATCACTCACTCTTCCAACTTGCTTGGTAAACCCATCATTTTTATCATTACATCTTAGAATATCCCACGCTTTGATGCTCCTCAATGTAATTTCTGCTTTGTCCAATATCATATTCCTCTGTTTCCCATGACCACATTCTAAGGTTGATAATGTTGAGTATGGCTCCTGAGGAGTTCAGGAGGAAATCATATAATAAAAATATAAGTATAATTAAAAAATGAGTAAATCTATGGCCTTGAGTTAAATATCAACAGTCAGACCTCAAGGAAATTATTTTAGAGGATGGATTCAGGATAACCCATGTTAAGTAATAGTACAACATTGATAAAACTATTGACTGAGATAATTCAGCATGTAGACCATAGAACTCTAAACACCTAGAAGAGAAAGAGTGGTATTATATGTCAGTTTCTGGAACCTTCATTTAAAAGATAGATAATTCAAATAAGATATGATCTTAGAAAACAAATTGGCTTTCTTCAAGCAGAGAAGAGAAGTCATAGAGGAGATCCAGAAATTTTGAGGTATTAACGGTTTTTCAACTTCAAATACTATTTTTTAAATGTATGAAATGAATAAAAGGTAATTAAATCTCCATCACAATAGGAAGAATTAAAGAGTTTCCCCTGGGGGATCCCTGGGTGGCTCAGCGGTTTGGCGCCTGCCTTTGCTTCAGGGAGTGATCCTGGAGTCCCAGGATCCAGTCCCACATCGGGCTCCCTGCATGGAGCCTGCTTCTCCCTCTGCCTGTGTCTCTGTGTCTCTCATAAATAAATAAATAAATAAAATCTTTAAAAAATAAATAAATAAAATAAAGAGTTTCCTCTTTGCACATATTTACTTAAAGCCCTTCAATGTGTTATTATGGTAGTACAAAGTAAATTCTTTCAGATGGAAAAACTGTTCAGGGAAAATCAGTCATACCCTTGGTGATACATACCCTTGGTGTACCAAGGGCTACACTTGGTGCCACCATTTCCTCTCTTCTAACCAGTCTTCATCGCATTGTAATCTGACCTTTCTGTTCACTGCTTTTCCAAAATAAACTTCTTCAGGACATTAATATGTTCTCTGTCATTTTCTCTAACAGATATCTTTATGGCTTATTCTGATTGACCTCTTGTCACCACTGCCAGTTTTGCTTATGTACTTACTTACTTATGTATGTATGTGTGTATGTATGTATGTATGTATTTACTTATTTACTTATTTTAAAGATTTTATTTATCCATTTTATTTATCCAGAGGCAGAGACATAGGCAGAGGGAGAAGCAGGCTCCCTTGCAGGGAGCCTGATATAGGATTCAATCCCTGGACCCAGATCACACTCTGAGCCAAAGGCAGATGCTCCCCAACTGCAGAGCCACTCAGGCATTTGTACTTCTTTGATATTATTGTTTTGATCTCTATGGCTCCTTATTCTGGCTTCCCTCTAAGCTATGGCTCATTTTTGCCAATTTATTTTTCCATTACCTATGTTTTCCCCTTTTTTAATTGTCCCAGAGTCCTTGGATATTCTGTTCTGTTGTTTTTGTTGTTGTTGTTGTTGTTGTTTTTTTTCAGTCTTTGTTTTCAGCTTTCAAGCTTTCTTTATTGATGTGTCCTCTAGCTCAGAAATTCTTTCCTCGGCAATGTCCGGTCTACTAGTAAGCCCATCAAAAGCATTGTTCATTTCTGTTAGAGCGTTTTTTTCTCTCTAATACTTTAAGTATTTTCTTAGGATTTCCATTTCTCTGCTTACATTGCCCATCTGTTCTTGTATGCTATCTATTTTATGCATCAGATCCCTTGGCATATCAATCATAGGTATTTTAAATTCCCACTCTGCTAATTTTAACATCGCTGACATGTCTGGTTCTGATGCTTGCTCTGTCTCTTCAAATTGTGTTTTCTGTCTTGTGGTATGCCTTATAATTTTTTTTCTTGATAGCGGGACATAATGTACTGAGTAAAAGGAGCTTCTGCAAATAGCCCATTAGTAATGTGGGGGTGAGGGGTGGGAGGAAGGAGAGTGTTCCTAGTCCTGTTATTAAGTCAGTCATTTAATGAGCCTATGTTTCTAGACAGTGAACTTCACAAGAGTTTTTCAGTTTTTTTCCTACCCCTTAGGTGAGACAGGATGGCTAGAGTAAGTAAGCAAGAGTTGGATAGTTTTCTTTTCCTAGGTGGAAGGCAAAAGCAGGCCCAAGTTGGGTATTTCCCTTCCCCCAGGTCAGTTAGATGATAATACACAGCCTAATACACAGCCTAATATCACAATCTGTGATAATACACAGATTAGGCTCTGGTAGATTAATTTCCCTTGAGAGCAGATTTTGTAAAGGAGAGAATGTTCTGGCTTATTTCAAAGTGGTTCTTTTTCTCCTCCCCCTACTGGAAGGAAGTAGGAGTGGACTTTTCTCCCCAGTAAATATACTGTGGGAATCTGGCCAATTTCCTGGATGTCAATCTCACAGTATGGAGGGTGTTCTTCTCTGACTGAGTCCCCCTGGAGTTCTTAACTCTCAGAGTCTTCCTCACTGAGCCTCCAATAATCCAGTGATTACAGTTGCAGTTTTCCTCCCAGGAGTTGGTTCCTGCAGCAGTTTCTACCCCTGATTCTTCATTCGGGTATGACTTGACTCCCTGTATTCACCTGTCTCTCCAGTCTCAGGGACAGCAGTTTACACTAAATCCTCCTTCTCTTATGTATCCAGGGAGAACTGTTTAGTATTTTTTTTTATTTTGTTCAGCTCTTCGCTTATTAGGGCACAGTAGTGACTTCTGTGCACCTTAACAGCTGAACCAAAGGCTGTCAATTCACTCTTGTTCTCATGTTGTTCTCACAAATGTTGGAGATCTCATCGTTCTGTTCCAGGTTTTCTTCTCCTCCACACTCAATGCTGCATTGTCATGTATTTGTGTTTACTCCAAGCTCTCCCAGATATGTGTTTCTTGTTATATTATTTCTTGAACTTATATTAATCTTATTGTCTTTTGTACATTATTTTTGAAGTACCAAAAATGAATAAAAATCCGTGGTCACAAATAGGTGTTCAGTGGATAGTAAACTATGACACTTAAAAAATGACCCTATAAACCTCAAAAATTATTTATATAAAATGAAATAAAATTGTTAAGCAAATAAAATATATGCCAAAAAATTCTCTTGAGAATTAGAATGTGGTATAACTACAAAACTGTTTCATAAAAGATATGAAATCTGTAAGCATTGTGCCATGACAATGAGTGTATGCTTACTATTGGGGTTGTATTGGGGAAATTTGCAAGTAATGGTAAATATTTAATCAACATATCAAATGTATATGCATTCATTAAGAGAACTCACACAAATGTGTGGATCCTTGCTGTCAATGAAATACAGTAGTACATAAGAATATGGAAGAATAATGAAGAACATTATTCTTATTCAATGGACATATTATGGAGTATATTTCTGCACCTTGTTAATAGATCTCATTTAGAAGAAAGGTGGAATTCATATTTGAACTCACTATAGAGAGTTTTCAGACACTTGTCATTACCACAGCCACTAAAAACGGCAGTAAGTTGATTATATGGGTGTATTAACTGTTTAGTGCAGATCTTAAAACTTAATCAAGCATACAATTCAAGAAATATGTAAAGGGCAATTGTGTCTCATCATAGTGTTGAGGAGATGTGTTTTCTGTGTGTCAGATGAAAGAACCCAGTATACTACCTACTGAGATTATGACAAAATGAAATGTTCTACAAAAGTAATTTTTATAGATGACTGATTTTTTTTTTCTCTTGATGTGCTAGAAGTTTGAAAAAGATACCAAGGTGGAATATTTTAGTGACATATTTTTGAAAGTAGAGACAGTTCTCCATATCTCAGTAGAATAAATTAAACATGATATGCTTTTTCATGATGGCTCAAGGTCATATCAACAAATATTAACTTGAGTTATAATCATGCAGTGATGTTCATTGGTGCTAATGAGGAGCATAGGTTTTTTTCTTCCTTTTTTTTTTCTTTTTTTCTTTGTGTTTTTTTTTTCTTTGCAATCTATAGATCCAAACTATTTTCCTATTTCAAAAATAGTGGAGATAACTTTTTTCTGCTCTTTTGGATTTGGTCATGCTTTCTAAAAGCAACTTGTGCTCTCTCCTTGCCTTTTATTTAATACCTGCTCTCTTATTCAACTTCTGATGTAAGGATGAGAGTATATTGCATTCAAAGAAAATCACCATGTTACTTAAAATTCTAATATAGGAACAAGTGATCTTTGGGAAAAAAATCATGTATGTAAATCGTAGTTTTTTTATTATTATTCTTTGAGATTGAAAAAAATTACCTATAGCCTCTGTGTAGTGCTTTTGAGTTGTTTTTACTCGTGAATTATTGTTAGAGAAGTGACTACTAGGCTGGGAGCCCTTATTACTTTATTGTTAATGCTGGGCACATTCATCAGTGTTTGGTAACAGTAGTGTTACCCAAAGGCACAAGTGAAAATATTTTGTAGTTTCTCCAAGGTATTTTAGGAGTAAATTCTGCATAAGAATCCTAGAAAACTGTTATGACACGATAAACTCTAACTTTGAACTAAAATGAGTCTACAAAGCAATATCCCTTGTAACTACTTCCAAATAATTTAAGATCCAAACTTGTAAAGACAAGACTGCTCCTCAGCTAAAAAATGTTATTACATGGCTAGTGAATAGTTTTATATTTTTAATCAAGAATGCTATGAAAAAAAAAGAATGCTATGAAATATAGTACTTACATAAAAAAAAAAAAACTATTCAGCTGATGTTCTGCTTTTTTATATTTTTAAATGCTGGTGTTTATATACATGGTACTTACATGATAATAGTTAAGTACTAGCAAATCAAATTGGAATATGATTAAAGTTGGTGGTAAATAGAATGTAGTACAGATTTCAAAATGAGAAATGATCTTTAAAGCCAGAAATCTATAGGGATGTAAAGGGATATAAAGCAGAAATGGGAGAAGAGTTTGCTCTTTATTTCCATTCCAAATATTTCACAGGCATGAGACTCCGAACAACTCCATGAAGATCTTCTTATTATATAATTCATAGCAAGGCTTGTGAAATTCAATAAGAACATCAGTATGGCAGATGATTTTAAACTTGCAAGTCACTGCACAGCTGAGTTTCTAAAGGGTAAAGTCCATGTCTTCTCATATTTAACTTGAAGAGGTTGACAGAGTATCTGGCATATATTATACAATCAAAAATGTTTGAAGAAATTAATGTATGCCAAATTCATACAGAATCCCATCATTGCAAAGCAGAAAAGAAAACTGGGAATTAAATGTTATTTTAGAAACTAAGGTACTATCACTCTTCTTTCTCCTACGTACTGTTTAGTCTCTATAAACAAACAACTACAGAAACTTGACTTGTTTTGTCTTGAATTATGTGGACTGTTCACATTTTTGGATACATACATTTATTTGACATAATTTCTTCATGCCTGACTTTGTCCAATATGCTGTTGTCTAGCAGGTCAACACTTATATAACAACTGCTCAGTCACAAAGATAAACCCTAATCTTAGGTAACTAGCTGTCAAGTTAAAGAATAAACCTATGTGTCACAAGAAATAATACGTAGACATTTTATAAAAGAAAGATATAAACAAAAGCAAATTACGCTTTGCAAATTATGTACCTAAGTATGGAAATGTGAAATGGAATTAATTAGGGAGGTTTTGCTTAATTAAGAACCACTGTAATCAGCTGTTTGAAGCATTACATTTGGCAAGTACTTATTTTTTTCTTTCCAAGCTTATTGGACTACTTTGGATTTCTTATAAACCTTAAGAAAACATAATTTTAATTATTATATTCCTTAGTACAGGCAGTATTAGTTTATCAGATATTTATTGAGCTCCAACCTTTCCACAAGCACTGAGTGAAGCTGTGGGAAGCCATTACTTATATCATAAACAATCCCAAACACTAGCAGGTTGCTACATAGCAAAAGGAATAACCTGTGGTCTGAAGATTGTCCTCAAGAGTTTCAGGTTGTGATTGGATCATTGGTGTGAGTTCAAGTTCATAGAGTGCTGTAGAGTAGGTTTAGCTGAAATTTTGCTGGGTGAGGATTCAGGAAAAACTTTTTAGAAGTGAGCAACATGAGCTGTGTCTTCTTAATGATCTTCATGACTGTGGTTTGGCCAAAAGTTGTTCACATTTCAATATTCAAAGATACTATGTGCACATCAAAGTTCAATAACGTACATGCTTTTAGATCAAATTTTGATTATGTAGGTTTTAGAAAATTCTAGAATAATATTCATAGAAATGAAAAATAGAAATCTGAAGTTTTGGTGACTACGAATGTGTTGTTTTTCCTGCATAAGAATATAGAACACTTTAGGGATGCCTGGGTGGCTCAGTGGTTGAGCATCTACCTTTAGCTCAGGTCCTGATCAGGGTATCTTGGATCCCCTCAGGGAGCCTGCTTCTCCCTCAGTGTATGTCTCTGCCTCTCTCTCTGTGTTTCTCCTGAATAAATAAATACAATTTTTATTTCTAACTTCTAGCCTAATGTTGAAAGATAACTTCTGCAGGTGGAAAAGCATACATATTCAAAGTTTCCTTAATTATTTTAAAAGGCTTTGGCAAAACGGGGTTGTGAAATTACATTAGTTTTTTTTTTTTTTTCTTCTTACAAATTGGTTTGTTTAGTGATTCATGGGCATATTTAAATAGAAGGATTTCTAAGTTTAGTTTCAAACTTTATTAGAGAATGTTCCTTTATGCAAATGTATTTGACTCCTATTGTTTTTTAAATGCATGGAGATTTAAAATGTCACTTTATTTCTTAGAAAATGAATTTGTTAAAAATGCATGATAAAGGACAGTAATATTCTAAAATCATAATGCCCTTAATGGGAAAAAGACAATGTATGTCAGTGACTTTATTTTAAAAGCTCTAGAAAGCCTAAAAAGTTTACTTTTTAATTATTATTTTAAAAAATTATTAATGTGTATTTTTATTAAATTATAAATTAAACTATAAGTTAGGTTGGTTGAGATGTTTTACATGTCCTTGTAATAAAAGGTTTTTTTAATTTTTAATTTGATTTAGCTATATCTTACATTTCTCAAAAAATAAGAGTGTACTATATGTATACAATGTATCCATGTACTGCCTTAGTCAAAATATCAAAGTAAGGTATAAGTTTAACAAACAGAATCGAATTGTTAAGTACATTTAATTTCATGGAGAAATACATTTCCTAGTGTATGTTGATTTGACATTTGAGTATAACATTCCACATTCAAAATAGAACTTTCTGGGACGCCTGGGTGGCTCAGGGGTTTAGCGTCTGTCTTTGGCTCAGAGCGTGATCTCAGAGTCCATGGGATGGAGTCCCACATCGGGCTCCCTGTATGGAGTCTGCTTCTTTTTCTACCTCTCTCTGTGTGTCTCTCATGAATAAATAAATAAAATCTTTAAAAATATAGAACTTTCCAACAATCTTTCATATTTTTATATGACACATTATAAAACTGAGTTGAAAATATCCTTTAGGATATATCAAGTGGCTTGGCAGTTTAAGGCAGCCTTCAGCCCAGGGTGTGATCCTGGAGACCCAGCATCCAGTCCATGCATGGAGCCTGCTTCTCCCTCTGCCTGTGTCTCTGCCTCTCCCTCTCTCTCTGTGTCTCTCATGAATAAATAAATAAAATATTTTTTTCTTAAAAAAAGAAAATATCCTTTAATGGGATGTAATTCTAAATATTGTAACCTTTAGAGATCACCTTTGACAAAGACTTTTCTTTCCCTTTTTATTTTTATTTCAAATGACCAATAAGAGAGTTGATGTTATACTAGTGTGGATTGTCAGTTTCTAAAATACTCTAAATTGATGTCATTGTACTCTCATTTAGGTATAATACAGTATGAATAATAAGATAACAGACAGAAACTTTGGCCATGTCCAGATAAACTAAAGTGATAGAATCCCCTTTCATAAAACAGTGCCAATCAATATGAAATTAAAAAAAAAAAAATGGAGCACTTGATGGCTCTGGAGCACTTGATGGCTCACTTGGTTAAGCCTCTGCTTTCAGCTCGGGTCATGACTCCATGGTCCTGGGATCAAGCATTGGTAGGGACTCCCTGCTCCTTGAGGAGTCGGCTTCTTCTTCTCCCTCTACCCCTTCCCCCTGCTCATGTGTGGGCTTTCTCTCAAGTAAATAAATAAAATATTTAAAAAATAAATTAAATTTAAAGATGATGCTAATCAAATTATTCTTTAGATACTTTCAGTTTTTCTGTGAAAAAAGTTTTCAGTACTAGCCATGTGGTGTACTTTGTCTCTTTCTGTCTCTTGTGAAGATTTGGAAATGTGATTTTGTTTTATGACTACAATTAAAGTACCTAGCTAATATCCATGCACAGCTGCCAAATATGTAGCTAAATAAAAACATAAGGAAAGTTAAAAAACAAATAATTAGTTGTTTTTTTTAGGCATTTGCATTATAACTGGAAATCACTCTTGCATGGTATCCTAAGTTGCACTTACAAAAAATAAGGATAAATTTTATATTTGATGTGTATCTTTTATATTATACATAATTACATATATAAAATTACATATACATTACATATATGTATACACACACACACACACACATATATATATATAAACACACACCCATAATCTGGATTGAATACAGAGAGACATTGAAATGAAAATTCTTACACTATAGTAGTAAATGCTAAAATTCATACCAATACATGGCAGACTTCTACATGATTACAGTGTTAAATTATATAAAAATACTAAGTAGTTCTATGCACGAATTTTAAGAAAGGAATCTGAAAAACAAAGTTAATGATTTAGGATCTCCTACTAAATATTGTCAGATTAGAACCAGAATTTATATGTTTGTATTCCGCAGGTCTCATTTTATCATTCATTATTGCTTTTTTTTTTTATAGGAAACAGATCTTTGTAGAAGAACATGAACTTTTTTTTTTTTTTTTTGAGAGAGAGAGAGACAGTAAGACAGAGATAGAGAGGCAGAGTATGAATGGATGGGGAGAGGGCAGAGGGAGAAAGAAAATCTTAAGCAGGTTTAAGCTGGGAGCCCAACAGAGGGCTTGATCTCACAACCCTTAGATCATTATCTGAGCCAAAATCAAGAATGGGACACTTAATTGACTGAGCCACCGAAGTACCCCGATCATCTTTAATTAAGAGTAGAATGGGTACTTTGATGGATTAGTATATACCTGTTTACCTGTTATATCACCACTATTAATATGCACATAAATTGTTTTGAAATTTTTAACAGTTTTATTGAGACATAATTGATAAACAATAAGCTGCACATGTTTAAAGTATACAGTTTGAAAAGATCTGGCATATATACTTATTTATAAAAACATCACCACCATCAAGATAATAACCCATCCCCCAGAAGTTTCCTTTTGTTCCTTTACATCTACATCCTCCCACTTTTGTTTGTCCTTCTTCTATTTCCAGTTAACTATTGATCTGCTTTCTACTATTATGGATTAGCTCATATTTTCTATAATTTTATATAAATGAAATGATAGAGTATGCATGCTATGGAGGGTATTAGCTTCTTTCACTCAGCAAAGCTAGTGATGATTCATTTATTTTGTATCTGTTCATTCCTGTCTTTGGGGAATAGTGTTCCATTGTAAAGATATACAATGTTCATCTGTTTCCAGGTTGACACATATCTGTGGTGTTTTCCATTTTTGACTATTACATACAAAACATTTGAGTGAAAGTACATGCTTTGACATATACTTTTATTCATACTTGGAGTAGGAGTGGAATAACAGATGCTTGCTTAACTTAAAGAAATGCTTTCTGAAATGGTTTCTCCATTTTATATTCTGCCCAACAGTATAGGATGATGCAGCTGCTGATACTAAACTCTACCCTTTTTTATGTTTACTTTTTAAAAAAAAAATTAGCCATTTCAAGAGGTGTGTAGTAGCATTTCATTGTTGAGTTTGGATATTCCTAACAATTTTTGTGTTGAGAATTGCTGATTTGCTTATTAATTGTCCATACAACTTTTTAGATGAAATACCTGTTTGAATCTTTTGTCCATCCTTTTTAGATTGAGCTGTTTTTCCTTCTCTTATTATTGAGCTATGAGAGTTTTTTGTTTTTAAATTTTGAATTCCCATTGCATATCAAGCATATGGTTTACAAATAATTTCTTCCAATTTTCCTTATCTTTTTATTATGAGATCAGTGTCCTTTGAAGAACAGTGGTTTTGAATTTTAATGAAATATAATTATCTGTATGTTTTTAATGATTGTGTTTATAGTGTCAGATCTAATAAATCTGTGCCTAACCTAACTTCACAATGATTTTCACTTGTTTTTGTTAGACATTGTAGATTTTAAGGTTTTCCATGAGATCTATGATCTAGTTTGACTTAATTTTTGTATATAGTAAGCTAATAGTTCTTTCTAAAGTTTAGTGGCATTTATTTGTGAAGCCAACTGGGCCTGTAGTTTTCTTCTTGGGAAAATTTTAAGCTATAAATTTAAGTTCAGTAATAGATACCTGGCTATTTATTTAATCTATTTCTTCTTGAATGAGCTTTTGCAGGTTTTGTCTTCCAGGAAGTTTATCCATTTTCTCTAAATTATTAAATTTACTCCTATACAATGGCCCATAACATTCCCTTACTATTTTAATGCCTGTAAAATCTGTAGTAATTTAATCTAGGTATATCATGATATTGATAATTTGTGTTTCTTCTCTTTTAACCTTGATCAGTTTGACTAAGATTTTTTTAATTTAGTTGATATTTTCAAAGTCTGCTCTTTTCCCTGAGCATGTGTGATGACATTCCAATTCCGCTTTTATATGCAGTTGCTTTTGAATACCCTAGTCTTTAAAGTCTGGCTCCTGAAAAGGGAAAAAGAGAAAAATAAAAGGTGATGATTTAAAAGCCTTTAAATCACCTGGGAAATCACTTCAGCTGGAGGGGAAAGTACTACAACAATGGCCACACACCTCTTTGCACTCCTGAAGTCAGAAGCTGTAGAGAATGATAAAGTATAGATCCTTAATGTTTGAAGAACAGTCTCTCTCTCTCTCTCTGTCTCTCTCTCTCTCCCCCTCTCTCTTTTTTTTCTCCTGTAATGTGCACAGCCTACTGCCACAGGGCTAGGAGATAGGAGATGGGAGCTGCTGTAGATCTAAGAGCTAAAATTGACAGAAATTAACTGCATTTTGCTCTTTAAGCTTTCCTCTAACACTTGCAAGTCTTCAGTAGGCTCTAGAGTTCTAAAATAGTTACATCAGATAGATTTTTCCACCACAATTATTGTCTAGGTGAGGAGACAGTCCTAGTAATCTTCCCAGAATACTCCTCCTATGGTACTCAATGTTTTGTTTTGTTTTTTTTTCCCCAAAAGACTTTAGAAACACATATATTGAAATTCAAATTCTATTTCTGCCACTCAGTAGTATAATAACCATGAAGAAGATGTTTAAATTCTTTGAAATTAGAAGAATTAATTAAATTAATTAAATTAATTCTTTGAAATTAATTAAATTCAATTCTTTGACATTTTCTATATTTTTAATCTATAAAATGGGATCATTATTATTAATCTGGAATACATTTATTAGATTAAAATATTTAATTTATACAAAACACCTGAATAATGTCTTACATGTAGTAGGCACTGAATTAGGGTTAGCTTTTTGTGAGGCTGTTTTTACACATGCAAAACACCTTAAATTTTGTGTACCTTAAGGTGTTTACAAAATAGTAGAGCAAAACCAAAGAAAATAAATATACAGAAAAGTGACTTAAAAGTGTAGAAAAGGAACTGAAAAGGAAAATATAAAAGCTATTTTAGAACATTGTAGGATGGTTGACAAACTATACAAACCATAAGTATCTATATTTATGTTGTACCTCTTGAAAAATCTTGACATAATTTTCTTTGGATGCTGCTGTTTTTATTCCCTAGGGGATGTTCATTTTGTGAAAGAGAGTTTCTGACCACTGGATAATCATAGAGAAACATATATTCGGAAAACTGACTAATCCCCTTATCACCAAAAGGAAAAGTAATTCCTCTGGACATAGGGAATAACTTTCATACTTTTATATCACCATGCTTGTAATTTAATTATACATTGCATACAATTATAAGCAAGTTTGTTTTTAAGGGACCATGTATGGATTCTATTTACAATGACAGTTTTGAAATGTCCTTAAATATTAGACTTTTTCTACAGAATTGACTTTTCCTACTGATTTGAATATATAGATGATGTTGAAGGCTATGTGAAACTATATACACTATCAGCAGTCACATAAGTATGGGAGAAATTTGTTTGAATAATATTTCACTGATCTGTCACTTTCACAGATAATTTTGGATAAATCATAGAAAAGCCTTTATTTTATTCATAGTAACTTGGCAAGAAAAATGATGCATTACTTTTTTTTTTCTGATTTTGAAACATGATGCAGTTGAAAGGAAATAAGCAGATGACATTGTTAGATATTTCTTGAATAGCATGTAGTAAGTCTACCATTATCTCATTAGGTCTTTATACAGTTACTTTATTAGGTCTTTACTACCAATAATTATTATAATTTTCTTTGAATATGAAACAGGGATGTAATGACATACTTCATACATTAAAGCAAATAAACTATGATTAAAAGGAAAAGGATAAAACAAGATATTATCTCTAAAATTATTCTAAAGGGAAATGGAATGTATCATATTGGGATATATGACTTATTTCCTCAAAATAACAGAAATAACTTTTTCTAAATTAAGTAATTGGCAATTATTAGTTATCTTATATTTCTTTAAGGACATATAAGAAGTGAATATTAATAAGAATTTCATGATAAAAAGGAAAATAGAATTCTGTATTGGAAGAATATAAGCTAAGTATATTGATTTTTCACCTTTAAGAAAAAAAAATACTCTCCAATCTTCATTTTTAAATGTAGGCTTGTGAAATACAACAACAACAACAACTTTTTGAGATTTGTCTCTTCTAAGAGAACTACTGAAAAGCAAAAAAGTTTTAATTTTTGTTGTTTGTTTTTTGTAAGACTAGGAGTAAAATATATCTGAATTTATGTTCCTTCCCCTCCCAACCAATATTTTTGTCTTTTTGTTATTGTTTGGATAAATTTTATCACCATGCCTTCAAGTTACTATTTATCCTGTAAATCTAGTCTGTTCTTAAGCCCATTGCAAAAATATCTAGTTTCTGGTACTGTCCTTTTCTAGCATTTGCTTTTTCTGCATATCTCACTTTTCTGCTGAAATTCATCATTAATTACATGTGTTACTCACTTTTTCTACTTCATTTTAAAACATTTTTATAATAGTTTTATTTAGTTCCCTGTCTGAAAATTCCAACAGTTATGTCATCTTTCAGTTTCTTCTATTTACTATTTTCACAGTTGTACATAGTTTATAATTGCTTGCTTTGATGTGTGTCTTAAAATTTTTTGGTATATTCTTGACATTTTATTTCAAATCACAATAGAGGTTCAAGTAAATAATATTTACCCCAGCAAAAGGCACAGTCTTTTTTTCTGTTAAGAAAATTGTATGAAGAACTGAGTGAACCTAATGTTTAATAAAATTGGGTGTGAGGCTTGTTATATGTTTAGTATTTTCAGGTCACCATCCATTGGCTTCAAGTATTTTGATGTTGGGATCAAAACATCTACAGAGAAAGCCACAGAATTCTTCGTTTTATAGCCAATTTCCTAGCATTCTGAAACATTTCATTGTTTTATTAGCTTTACAGTCTATTTGGCAACTTTTTATAGCACCAGAAAATTTTCTTTGTCCTCAAGTCTAACTCCTGGTTATATGCACTATGTATAATTTATCTTCCCTGTTGTCCCCCTGCTAACCTTCAGTGTGTTATACAGCAGGGTATTCAGTGAATATCTGGGATGTCTCAACTTTCAACAATCTCACACTACTTTCAGCATGGGTTAAAGAAGATACTGAATCCTTTAGGGAACTCTTTCTCAAATCTCAGACCCATAGTGAAAACCTTGCTTTCAGCCCTCTGTATACTAATCCATATACTTATTGATGGCTTACAGGTCTTATAAGGACTCACTCAACTCCTGTCTCTCATTCCCTTTAAATACATTGCATTTTTTCAACTAATGTGTGTATACCAGAGTCAAACTTTGATATCAACATATATTTTTTTAACCTAAGACTGTTCATTCATTTCTACTTACTCAGTCTGCATTGTGAGCTTTATGACTAGGAATTATATCTCTTCTGCTTAAAAAATAACAAAAACAAAAACAAAAAAAATAAAACCTCACAATGTTAAGCATACAGTACACAAACACAAAACTAGTGAATACTTACTGGTGAATAACTCTAGAGAATAATTTTAATTTGCTAACTTTGTAATAGTTTTCAAAATTCAAATATGATTACCTTTACAATAATTTAATCTTGAATTTATTCCACAGTGTTTTTCTTTTTGTTTTTAGATATAGAGAAGATTATGTTGTACATAAATATCTCACTTTATCAATATTTAACTTTCATCACCAATAGAACTTTTAAATTATTTCTACCTATGAAGACATTTTGAAAAACTATACTGTAGGCAATATTTGGATATTTTTCTTAAATTTGTACCTATTACTTATAGAAGTTTTCCATCTAATACAAACAGAAGCTGTATTTCAGTTCTCTGGGCTACGGACAACTGTTCTTTGCTTTTTTATACCAATTTTTTTTTTCCTCATTGTTTCAGAGAATTGTGGTATGAGGTCTTCCAGAAAATAGGGTATGACCATGTGACAAAGTTGTTTCATTAACAACCTGAACATGAATTTTACATTAATTCTAATTCATACTAATTCTGATTCTTCAGAAGCAGAAACTCTTAGAAGTTTCCACTATATTTTACTGTCCTTGACATCTCTGCATTTGAATGGGCCGGTCTATTTTAATAATATAATGGGAAATACAAAGCATGCATACTATTCGTATTACAGTATAGATATCTCTGTTTTTCTTTTGCATTTCTGGTGATTAGGACAAATTGTACTGTTTTGCTATTTATTTTTACTATCTACTTTGAAAGAAATCTTAGTTTATCTATGTTGAATAAACTGCTTGCAAAGACCCATAGTGAAAACCTAAAGATCTCTACCAGATTGTTTTACACGGGTCTGTTTTATACTAATTACTACCAGAAATCATTGCAAAATTATTTATGTTTATAAAATGACATCAAAGTTTACACTTTGTTGACCTTAATAAATAAGAAATAAAAATGTTTTTAGAAAATAAAGCTAATATAATAGAGTTAGTATTAATTCATTTGCTTTCAAATTGTAGGAATATAATTCTAGGGCTTTAAAGAATTCCAAAAGGAACATTTTTATTCTTTTGAATAATTTTTTGTACTAGAAATTCAAGTTCTAATGCTATCAAATTCAAAAGCAAGGTCAAATTTGATGTAATTTGCAGTGAATGTGCTTCTCACTTTAAAATAGTTTAAGAAAGGATTATATAGCTGATGACTGCAATCTATAGCACAATTGAGTTTTGCAATGTTTTTCTCTGCACTTAACTGTTCAATTTTGCTATGTGGCCATATATCACCTAATTTCAGTTTTTGAGACAAAAATGATAATTTTTTATTTATGTGACTCAACATTTGACTAGGTTATAACTTTTTCTTGAAGATAGTTATAAAGGGTGAAATTTAATTTTCTTAAATATGCATTTTTGGGAAAAGTCTATATATAAATGAAGTGAATTTGTCTGATTCTTCTGATGAGCTTATTTTATACAGTTACAAAATAACCATTTCAAAATCTAAAACAACAACAGCAATAAACTCTAAATATTCCTTCAAATTACCACTCCTGGGGTTCTTTTTTCCACCATCCCACCCACCTCCCCTCTGGTAACCATCAGTTTACTCTCTATAGTTATGTTTTTTAGTTTGTCTTTCTCTCTCTCTCCTTTTTTCCTTTGCTCATATGCTTTATTTCTTTGTTTTTCATATGTTATTTCTTAAATTCACATATAAGTAGAGATTATATGGTATTTATTTTTATCTGGCTGACTTATTTTGCTTAGCATTATGCTCTCTAGCTCTATCCATGTTGTAGCAAATAGCAAAATTTCATTCTTTTTTTATGGCTGAATAATATATCATTGTATATATTATATACCACATCTCTCCATTCATCTGTGGATGGACAGTTGGATTGCTTTCATAATTTGGCTATTACAAATACTGTAGCATAAGGGTGCATGTATCCCTTCAAATTAGTGGAGTTTTTTGGTTGGTTGGTTGATTTTGCAGGTGGAGAGTGAGGGTTATAATAGTGCAATTGCTAGATTGTAGGGTAGCTCTATTTCTAATTTCCTGAGGAACCTCCATACTGGTTTCCACAATGGCTGCACCAGTTTGCATTCCCACCAACAGTGCAAGAGGGTTCCTTTCCTCTCCACATCCTCACCAATACTTGATTCTTGTGTTTTTGATTGTAGCCATTCAGCTAGGTTTAAGATGACATTTCATTGTACTTTTGATTTGCATTTCCCTGATGATGAGAAATGTTGAGTATCTGTTCATGTGTCCGTTGGCCAACTGTGCATCTTCTTTGGAGAGATGTTGGTTCATGTCTTCTGCCCATTTTTAAAATGGATTATTGTTTTCTGGGTATTAGGTTGTGTCAGTTCATTATATATTCTGGATTCTAACCCTGTAACAGATATGTCATTCGCAGATATGTTCTCCCATCAGTAGGTGGCCTTTTAGTTTTATTGATTGTTTCATTTTCTGTGCAAAACATTTTTGCTTTGATATAGTCCCAAATAGTTTTTTTTGCTTTTATTTCCTTTGCCTCAGGAGTCATATGCAGAAAAGTGTTGCTATGGCTGATGTCAGATAAATTACTACCTATGTTCTCATCAAGGATTTTTATGGTTTCAGGTTCACATTTAGATCTTGGACCCATTTGAATTTATTTTTGCATATGGTGAAGGAAAGTGGTCCAGTTTTAGAATCTTGAATGTGGCTGTCCAGTTTCCCCAACACCATTTATTAAAGACACGGTCTTTTTCTCATTATATTCATTCCTCCTTTGTTGAAGATTTAATTAACCATATAATTGTGGGCTTATTTCTGGGTTTTCTGTTCTCTTCCATTGACCTAGGTGTCTATGTTTATCCCAGTACCATACTGTTTTAATTATTACTGCTTTGTAATATAACTTGAAGTCTGGAATTGTGATACCTCCAGTTTTGTTTATTTTGTTTTTTTCAAGAATGCTTTGGCCAGGGGAGCCTGGGTGGCTCAGTCAGTTAAGTATCTGCCTTCTGCTCAGGTTTTGACCCCAGGGTTCTTGAATCAAACCCCATATCCCTGCTGAGCAGAGAGCTTGCTTCTCTCTCTGCCTCTGCCTCTCTTCCTGCTTGTGCTCTCTTTCTCTCAAATAAATTTTTAAAAATCTAAAAAAAAGAATGCTTTGGCAATTTGAGATCTTTTGTGGTTCCATACAAATGCTATGGTTGTTCTAGTTCTATGAAAAATGCTGTTGGTATTTTAATAGGGGTTGCATTAAATCTGTAGATTGCCTTGGGTGGTATAGACATTTTAACAGTATTTATTCTTCTAACCCACAAACATGGAGGGTCTCTCCATTTCTTTGTATCATCTTCAGTTTCTTTCATCAATGTTTTATAAGTTTAAGAAGGTTTTACCTCTTTGGTTAAGTTTATTCCTAGATATGTTAATTGTTTTGGGTACAATTATAAATACAATTATAATTAAAATTATTACTTAATTATGCTTTCTGCTACTTCTTTATTAGTGTACAGAAATGCAACAGATTTCTGTACATTGATTTTATATCCTGTGACTTTACTAAATTCATTTGTCAGTTCTAATAGTTTTGGTGGAAGCTTTTTAGGGTTTTCTCTATATCGTATCATGTCATCATCAAACACTGAGAATTTTAATTCTTCCTTACTTATTTGGATGGCTTATATTTCTTTTTGTTGTCTAATTCCTGTGTCTAGGACTTTCCATACTATGTTACATTTGTTTTTGTAATAAGATTACAAGTTTCTAAAGGACAAAGATGATTAATAATACAAAGATTATAATCATTATAAATGAAGAGATAAGCTATTCTAATTTTTTTGAGAATTAAACAACATTGCTTAGTTTTTCCTTGTGGATAATAAAACTGGATGAAAAAATTTCATGGAAAAATATGACTAAGGAGAGACATTAGTGAATGTGGTGAATAAAGTATCTCTTATTAATATGCTTTTCTCAGAAACAATTTAGCATCCATCCATAGATAAAAGTGCCTTTGTAAGAGCTGTAGGATTCAGCATCATGTGTCAAGGGATCCAGAAGTTTTGCCCACCCATGCATTGGATACTGGGTATAGAGACTTTGGTCTAGGCTGTCGATCCTGAAGTGGCCCATGAACCAGCTCTAGCCCCTCCAGGCTACAGTCCAGGAGACCCTGGAGAACAACTGACTTATCCATTTATCCTATTCAAGAGATATATTTTTTTAATACACTAGTCCAGTAGACAAATTTTCACATTGTTGGAGCAAAAAAATCTGAGATTGGAATCATTGGAGAAGGTAAAAACAGCTTGCTTTTACCTGTTATCCAACCTCCAAAGCAATACAGCTTAGTGCCCAGAGATGCCCATGGGAGAACATGACAAAATGTGAGTGAGTGTCCAGCTTCATTAGCTGTGTAGGATACTGCTGAAAGCACTTTTCATCTTTCTCATCTGACTCAGAGCACTCAGTCATGGTGCATAACACAGGGATGCTGAGCAGCTTGGAGAACAGCAATCAGGGCTTGGAAGAGAAGGTATCAAAGGGATATGGACCCTACTAACTGCATTATGGATTTCATCAAGAGGCCTGAACGTGAGCTGCTGTGCCACTTCTCTTGTAAATCCCCCAAATGCCTCATGGGAACATGCATGAACTATCATGCCCTACTGATAGCTCCTGTGTACTCATAATAGTAGAAAGAGCAAGATATGGCAGATGGTTAGTGAGCACTTGCAGAAAACCAGCCTAAATCTGCAGATGAGAGAGAGACCACAAACTTGAATATTTAGTACTGCCCTTGAGGGAAAGAAAAAGGAAGCTGTTATCCAGCCTAGTTAATTGCAGAATCATAAGAAAGCATACAAGCTTAAGAATTCTGCAATAAGAGAGAGAAAATGTGGTGGAGGTTGATCCTTTGAAAGTCTAAGAGTAACGTCAGAATCACTAGCATGCTAATGGAAGATATTTTTCTTCTTAAGTCATACAGTAGAGACTGGAGGAACTTTAAGGAACATGAAAAATCAGGGAAACATATACCAGAAAAAGATCACAATAATCTTATAATAACCAAACTCAAAGACATGTGCATTCGTGATTTACTCAATAAAGAACTCAAAATAGTTGTTTCAAGGAAACTCATTGAGCTATGAGAAAACACAAGAAAACAATTCAGTGGTATCAATCTGACTTCTGGTTATTTATCTAAAAAAAGGAAAAGAAACCCAGATCTTGAAGAGATGTCTGCACTCCTATATTCTTTGCAGCATTTATTTATAATAGCCAAGATATGCATATAACCTAAATGCATATAACCTAATTTTGACAGATGAATGGATAAAGAAGAAATAAGATATTTAACAACAGAATATTATTTAGCCATGAAAAATAAGGAAATTTTACTGTTTGTGACCACATGGCTGTATTGCAAAAGCATTATGCTAAGTGAAATAAGTAAGAAAAAGACAAATGCTATATGATCTCACATATGTTGAATCTAAAAAGCTGAATTTATGAAAACCGAGTAAAATGGTGGTTTCTGGGGGATGGAGGGTTTGAAAATGAGATGTTGTCAAAGGGTACAAACTTCCAATTATAAGATAAATTCTGGATATCTAATATGCAGCATGGTGACTATGGTAAATAATACTATATTTTATGCTATATTGAGTACTGTGTGTTATAGGAAGTGATGAATCACTAAATTCTACTCCTGAAACCAATATTACACTATATATTAACTAATCAGAGCTTAAATAACTTGCAAAAAAAAAAAACAATACTGTGTTTTATACTTGAAAGTTACTAAGAAGGTGAATTTTAAACATTTCACCACTCCAAACAAGCTGTAATTATGTGAGGTGATTAGAGGTGTTAGCCAACCCAATTTTTGTAATTATTTTGCAATAATAAGTGTACCAAATTATCACCGTGTATGTCTTAAATTTACATACTGTTTTTTTTAATTTACATACTGTTAAGTGTCAATTATAACTCATTAAAACTGGAAGAGACACGCATAAATTTTAAATATATGTATATATAATATGTACATGATAAGGAAATAAAAAAGAATAACAACATGAATAATTTTGCAATGAAAATATTAAATATGTAATTAATAAAATAATAGAATTAAACACTGAAAATTAAATATTTTTGAATTACCTGTAGAGAAAATTAACAAGGAAAATCAAATTGTACCAATGAAAGGGATTAGATATGTCATTAAAATATATATTTACACCAGGAATACCCTCATGAAAGATTTCAGAGTATGAAGTTTAGAAATCAATCCTGGCAACCAAAAAAAAATATATATATATGAATTGTCAAGAATCTTGAGAATCAAACACCATAGAACTCTGGAGTATAGTTGACCACTGACAGCATTGAAAGGGGTGCTCAATGAAGAAAAAGTTTCAAAAGGTTGGAGATTTTGGTGGATTTTGCATTGTGTAGCCGCTACCATATCTCTTCCAGTCCCATAACAGGCACCTATGGAATTGGTAGATGGAATTTCTGGTTACTGTGCCTGGTTTGGCTTACTGGTGGCAGTTGGGCATAAGAACTTTGTTCTCCAAAGATTAAGGTGGGTGGGTGTTTTTTTATTTGCCTGCTGGTCTCTGAAGGACCAGTGCAGGGGCTAGTTATTGTTTTATATTCAAGGCAATATAAAACACACACACACACACCCTGCCGGGTCACTGGCTGATTGCAAAGGTAATGAAACCAAAGACTTAAATGATCATACAGGTAAGGAATACAGTCCTTGCAAAAATTGTTTGGACAAGTCACTAAACAAATGATAACTGCATACAATTCCACCCCCTCCCCCCGCCACGGGCACACACTGGCCCACCCCAACAACAAGCAACATCAGCAATCCTGGAGAAGAATTTTATTTTACTTGTTTTATTTTTATCTTTTAAAAATATTGCATGTATTTATTCATGAGAGATACAGAGATAGAGAGGCAGAGACATAGGCAGAGGGAGATCAGGCTCCCTGTAGGGAGCCCAATGCAGGACTCGATCCCAGGACCCTGGCATTATGCCCTGAGCTGAAGGCAGACGCTCAACCACTGAGCCACTCAGGAGTCCCAAGAGAAGAATTTTAAGAGATTTTAAATGTTCTACCACGTAAATGGAAAAATAAGATAATATGTATTTCTATGTCTTACTATTTTTCCTATCCTACTAATTTTTCCGAAGAAGTTTAAAGATAAAACCTGTAACTTATGGGGGAAAAAAATGAAAAACAAAAAAAAGCGAATTACAAGTATCAAGTACTGTGCCATCTAGTATGAATATCATTTGAAGTTTCTTCTTACTATTTTTCCGAAAGTCTAAGATTAATCCTCTGTAGTCAACTACAAATTACTGTAGTAATAAATGGTTTAAAATCCTTTATATTTTTTTCCCTGTCACAAATAGATCACATCAATATCTCTGGAATAGTTCTTGAAGTTTAATTTTATACTTGCTTTTTGTGCCAGAAAATATCATATTTCAGTGTCATTAAAATTGTTTTACATCTATGGAATATACCATCAGCATTTAATGACTGATTTTCTCAGTAGAGAAAAATAAACCCAAAATAGAAAAAAAAAAATAAGAATAAAGAAAACATTCTTGGCTACTTTGTTATCTGAACAAGTTTTTTCAGGATGGCAACTTTTGCGGAGGACATGCAAGAGAGCTGAGACTTTAAAGCAGCTGCCAGGGAAATTTCCTAAGCTTAAAAGAGGAAATAAAATGTTTAAGGGACTTGGCTAAAATGTAGAGCTATCAGACGTATGAAGATTTGATGTCTATTTTCAGGAAAAAAAATTTAGGAAACTGAAAATGAATTTTAATCCCCAAGAATTTCCTTTAGTAGACACTCAGTTGTCTGAAAATATCAAGATACTAGTATATAACTCAAAATCTTATATTAATATAAAACTTACCTTATGGATATATACAGACAATCCCCAACTTACGATGATGCAACCTACATTTTTTTTGACTTTATGATACTGCAAAAGTGATATGCATTAGTAAAAAAAACATATTTCAAGTTTTTAATTTTTTTTTTCCAGGCTGGCAATATATGGTAGATACTCTCTTGTGGTGTTGGGCTACTGCCATAGCTACTGCCATAGCTCCCAGTAGCCACACAGTCATGAGAGTAAACAGGTAGTGCACATAGAATCATTCTGTACCATACAACCATTCCATTTTTCACTTTCAGTACAGTGTTAATAAATCACATGAGATATTCAACACTTTATTATAAAATAGGCTTTGCATTAGATGATTGTGCCTAACTGGAGGCTAATGTAAGTGTTCTGAGCACATTTGTGGTAGGCTAAGCTCTGGTGTTCGATAGATGAAATCTATTAAATGCATTTTTAACTCAAGATATTTTCAACTTACAATGGGTTTATGGGCACATAATCCCAGGAAGATCAGTGTGTGTGTGTGTGTGTGTGTGTGTGTGTGTGTTTTAATATACAAGTTGTGATTTTTTTCAGTTAGTATAAGAAAAAAATCCAATTTTAAATGTGCTTATTTTTGCAGACCTAATTCTCAGCTTCATTTCCTGAACTGAAATTCCAAGAATAACATCTGAGTGTAATACTGTCTCACCTCACTTATTGCTATTCAATGTTCGTATTTATGGAGTCTCAAGCAAGGCTGGCTGTGCAGCTTCTTCGTCTCTTCTTTTGCATGTCCCTGTGTCATTCTTGCTGTTTTTAGTGGATCCAGGGTTGATCTTCCTGCTGTCCAAAATCACTCTCTAATTCTAATTCCTCTATCCTTTAGCTTAGGTTAGTGTTTTTGAGACTTAACTATAAAAACGTATCTGAAATTTTGAAAAGAGCGCTTGTGGAAATAACTTTTTAGAGGAAAAGTCAAAATCTCATTTTCCTTTTAACATAAATTTTAAAGCAAGTCAAATGTCATCTGAGTGAAAATTAAGTTCCTATATAAACTGGGATCTATCTTTCCATTTGCTTTTCTAAACACAATACTTTACATTCTTAATACATTGACCATCTTGTTTTCCAAATATGTTATTGCTCTACTTCTACTTTTTGGCACAGCTATTTTCTGTAACTGAAACGTCTATTTCTTCATTTTTCCCCCTATGTTCATTTGGATACTTCCAGTGATCTTTCAGCCTTTGGTTTAAAAGTGTATACCTGGGGTGTCTCAGTTGGTTAAACATCCAACTCTCATTTCAACTCAGGTCATGACTTCAGGGTCTAGAGATGGAGCCTCATGTTGGACTCCTCACTGGGCTTGGAGCCTTGTCAGGATTCTTTCTCTCCCTCTCCTTTTCTCCCCTCCCCTCTCTCTTTCTTTCAAAAAAAAAAAAAAAAGTAACCTAAAACTAATATAATGCTGTATGTTAACTATGGTGGAATTAAAAAACTCATTAAAAATAAAAAAAAAAGATCATGTACAATCTTATTTGATACTCATATAGACCCAATAGAATTGACATTCTACCAACTCTGTTTTACAGGTGAGCAAACAATTGCTCAAAAAAACCTTAAGCTCACAAAACTATTGTATTAGCATCGAGTCATTTCAAAATTTCTTTGCTTTTAAGAAATGGAACATAATGAATTTAGAAGATTCATAGCGTTAAAGAAAAATATGATTTTGATGGTTATCCCGGTTGAACACTTCATTTTTGCTACAGAATAGATAAGTTTTCCTTCAATATAAGTATCCCACTATTACTTTTCCTATTTTTTTTTCCTGGAAATTGTAAAAGTTTTACAAAACTTTATCATGAAAGTTTCCATTCAAGTGTGGATGGTTGAGACCTCTTTTCACAAAATACATACATATAATGCCCATGCTTTTCAATTTGGGAAAGTTTATTTAATAAAATTAATATGTATAAATAGCTAAGGGCTTTCATATGAAGTAATGAAGTAATAATTATCCCAATGTTAATGTACATGTCAAAGAAGTCACTGTTGTAACAAAATTGTAAAGGAATTGTTCTTATTTATTTTGCCTGCTCTTAGAACAACAACAACAACAAAACATGAGTTTTACACTTATAGAAAGGACACACTCCTATTGTTTTCTATAATACTACCTTCTAGGAATGCTTTAAAGTACCATGTGTACACTAAGTCTCAAGAAAGATAATATAGATATTAGACCGAAAGCTTCATGTTGACTTACTTCTTATAAGTATATTTTGATAAGATTAATTATTTTATTGCATTTTATTTAATCCACATGTAGTTTGTTATAGCCTGCCAAATTAGGAAAGGTCTCTACATAGGAAGGTATATTATAATTTATTATAATTCTGGAAGAGTCAAATTTACTTATTCACAAAATGAATAGTTATCACCTAATATTATTCAGCTATAAAAAATAAGGAAGTCCTGCCATTTGTGACAATATGGAGTGATGTTATTTATTTCATCCTGCTCTTCTATTCTTGCCTATTGGCTTTTTGTCTTTAGGCTTATTCCCTCATGGTCAAAAAGGTCACAACATTAATAATCACTACACCACTAAATTCAATACAGACAAGAGTAGTGTTTTGTTTTGTTTGTTTTGTGTGTGGGTTTTTGTTTTTGTTTTTGTTTTCACCTACCTCTATTTTGGGTGCAATAATCTTCAAATAAAAATACTTCTTCATACTCAAAATTAAAATTGTGTTATAGGTCCATCCTAATGAAGGATGAGAATGGAGGAAATTGAAGTAAACATTTCCCAATTAGTTTAGAAATAGCTTATTCTAGATTTAATGGAAGAGCCCTCCTTTACTGAAAGTAGTGTACTAAACATAATTGTGTAAGGAATTGCATGCAGGAGGAAGAAATGTATAGATATTGTATAAACACTTAGCATCTGATACATTCTTGAAATCTCAAAAATTTTAAGTAATGTTAATTAATGGAACTGCTTAAAAGGAAGGTATAAATATTATTGGAATTTGACACATAAGGGGAACTGTGTCTGGACCAATAACTTTCACTGCTCTAATTGTCTCTGACTTCTAAAATATTTGGTCATGGTCTTTTGATCTAAAATCAGATGCCGGGGGATCCCTGGGTGGCGCAGCAGTTTAGCGCCTGTCTTTGGCCCAGGGCGCGATCCTGGAAACCCGGAATCGAATCCCACATCGGGCTCCCGGTGCATGGAGCCTGCTTCTCCCTCTGCCTGTGTCTCTGCCTCTCTCTCTCTCTCTCTCTCTCTGTGTGTGACTATCATAAATAAATAAAAATTTAAAAAATAAATAAATAAATAAAATCAGATGCCTTCTGAATTTCACATCTCTCATTCCTTATTTTGTATCCCAGTCATTAAGTCAATTTGAAACTTGATGGTGTTGGGCAATTACTCCTCTCCTCCATCCATAAATGTTATGGAGTCTTAAAAATGTTTGTCTGTTTAACTCTATAAAAACATGATCATCTTGGGGCAATTGGGTGGCTCAGTTAGTAAAGCATCCAACTCTTGATTTCCGCTCAGGTCATGATCTCAGGGTTGTGAGATTGAACCCTGCTTCAGTCTCTACAGTGGGCATGGAATCTGCTTAAGATTCTCTCTTTCCTTCTCCTTCTGCACTCCTTTAAAAACAGAAAAGCTTATCTTTATAATCTGCATCATTTAAAAAAATTTCTTTATTACTATTAAGTATAGCTAATTTTTTATAAGCTGATTCATAACTTAATAGCTGATTCATTTTTATGAATGCTGCAAGTCTTCCATCACATGATTGGTTTTCTGCTAACACTGTTTATGTATGTTAATGATATAGTTCTCAAATAAAAATGTCATATTATAAAAATAAACACCATAGCTAGGTTGATATGTCTCCCAAATCATAGGTATCTTGTGATTTTCACCATGAGATAAGCTGATATCTGTATAATGCCAGTTATCCTAAACATTGGAATGGAAAAAGAGATTGCAAAGTCACTAATGTCAAATATTACTAATGTCAAATATTTTAATGGCATCCATTATGCATTTTTGTTTGTTTGGTTTTTTTTTTTTTTTTTAAGATTTATTTATTTTAGGGAGAGAGAGAACATGGAGGGAAAGGGAGAGAGAATCTCATGCAGACTCCCAGTAAACATGGGGCTTGATGTGGGGCTCAATCTCATAACTTTGAGATCGTGATCTGAGCTAAAATCAAGAGTAGGATGCTTAACCAACTGAGCCACCGAGGTGTTCCTTATGCATATTTTGACTCAACCTTATTTTTGGGTCATTGCTATTATCTTTCTCAATTTTATCCTTTCAGCTGGTTAAATTCTGTGCATGAGACACAGCTGGCACAGTCTCTGGCTCTGAAATGACAGGATGTGCTAGAGTGAATATTGAGTGGAAGCAGTAGGCTCAGAGAATCTCTCCCAAACCTGTTAAGGCAGGAGTGGAGAAGAGACCAGATCCAGATTTGAAATTTTTATCCACGGCAGAAGATACTGAGAAACTATATAGCTATGAAATAAAATATCCACATTAATGGAAATACTATGTGTTTTATGTAGCTCAAATAAAATTAAATTCTGAGGTTTTCTGAAAAGATTAGAACAAGTTAATATAATTGCCCCTTCTTATTTATGAAACTAAATTTTAAGCCATGGTACCTCTTCCCTACATTTAATTTTTAAACATGTATTATCCTTCAAATATCACCAGCACTGTGTAAAGCACATAAAGGATATATTTAATTATATTTAGAATTTCAAAAGAACACAAAAACAATTGTGTTCTTTCAGGGATAGAAAAGGGATATCTGGGTAGAATGTGATTTCTTTCCCAAGTAAAGATGAAATATACATCATAGCATTTATTTTCCTAACTAATTTTAGAAAACATGGTCAACTCATGTTGGCACAAGAGTTGGTTTCACCAGGGTTAGAGACTAGGTTCTAAGGGTAGCTTCTTCCACTGCTTACTTATCCAACAATGACTTGTGCTGTATTGATTGAGTAGACCAACAGTATTATGGGCAATGAATTATGGGCCATACTTATCAATTTGTAAAGACACCTCTTTGGTTTGCTTTTCATATGTCCTGCTACAATGGATATGAATAAAAGAGATTTTCTAAAAACCATTATTCAATATATTAAAGGGGATAGACTTAGTATTCTAATTCTAATCCTAAACTAAGACTTAGTATTTAATACTGTATATTAATTTAGTATTTTTTCAGAATCCCAGAAATTTGAAAATACCAATTGAGAACTGAAAATTTGCTGATTTAGAGAGGAAGTAAGATATTCTCTTACATCACTTTCTAATTCACCTAAACATCTAGAACACGTGAAAGATAGGCATTAACAGATGCAACCTATTTAAAGACTAATGGAAAAATCATAACTTCAAGGAAAAAGCTCAGAGAAAAAAAGCAAACCTCTGTCTATGACAGCCTTAGCATTGCTCCTTTTGATAGTAGAGTGTCAGCATAAATGAGGGAGACAGCCATAGAAAAGCATATGTGAAATAAAACAATCAGCACAATGATGGCTAGGCTTTTAGGTTTTTTCTCTTTTGTAAATAATGAAATTCTGTCCCTCTCCATCTATACCCTGGAGTTCAATTAATTGAAAAAGATAACAATAGGTTCTATAATAAGAGTATATTTTAATGTCATTCCCAGGAAGAGATTTATACATATATACTTTCACTTGCTTTTGCAATGAACTCATTGCAAAGCTATCCTAAAACATGATGGCATTGACATAGCACATATTGCATTAATGCTGAACAATATTTCCCTCAGATTTGCATGTAATGTCATTTTGTCATAATTCCTAGACTTGAAAATGTGTCATAATTGGCTATCTCCCAGGAACTCTGGACTCACACATAATGTGATGAGAATAAGAAAGTATTTAATTAGCCAATAATTACTCAGCTGTCCTTTGTTTTTCAATGGAGTTTTTTTGGACACAGCAATATACTCTGGGGCAACCTAAAAATAAAGGTTAATTTGTACTCATTTTATAACCATGCCCCATGTCTTATCAGAATTTACATCAGACAATGAAATGAGCTTTAAATAGCTTTTCTGTATGAGAAGCTGAAGGAATAAGGAGGTGCAAAAAGATGAATAGACAAAATGCATTGGGGTATATTTGCCTTCTTTGTATGTGATGTGCAGAAACCAAGCTGATTTCCATTTGAAGACATACTGATATTGATTGCTTTGTGCTGGTAAAGCATACTGTGTTATGCAGTTTTCCATGGAAATAATCCCTGCCTTAAGGGTTTACAGCTTGAACATTCAGAACTGTCCAACCAGTACAATTCAGACATATGCGGTGTAGCAAGCTGACTGGAAAAAAGCTGGCACTGAACTCTTAGTTAAGATCCTGAGTCAGCACCATGGACACAGTCACAAATAAGGATGATCTGTTCTGTGACATAACCAATGAACTTGCAATTAAAGATGACAAATAAATTTTCAAAGCTCTCTAATATTAAATACTATTAAACTTGAAAAAATAAATAAATACTATTAAACTGAATAAAGGGCAGTGAGATATTAGCATCCCTATTCTTGACATGATTTATTTTTTCATAAAATCAAGATTTCTAGCTCATTTTAAAAAAGAAACTGCTTCTGGGATTATTGAAAAATGCTGTTGAGGTTAAGTCTCTTTTTATACTCATATATATATATATATATTTTTTCTTCTGATAATATTCTTGGTGGGGAACTTCAAACTTAAAAACAATTATTGGTGAGTTAGAGGGATTTCAAGCAAGAGTAAATGATATACATTTTCCCAATGTGTGTTTTATTTAATCAAAAGAGAATTTATTTAATGAGTTTGAAAAGCTTTGACTGTACACAGACATTCTTAAAAGTTATATTTCATATGTTTCATAATTGAATTCATATAAAGTTTGAAATCTCAATGACATTAATTAATAAGAAAAAGCCTTAATTTTTGAATACTAGATATAATAAACATATTCTATACAGGAGGACTCTAATCTGGAGCTCTTGTCCCAACATTTCAAGATACTGTATGAAATAGACCCATCCTGATATGACAATACAAGACATGAACATGAACAATGCTGAATAAATTTACATTGTATGTACGGTTATATTACATAGATATACCAAGGATACTGAATCCCTTCATGTTGCTGTTAGGAATAAAATGCTTACTTAAAATTTAGAATTTATTTTATATAGAAACTATATATATATATAGCATATATATACACACACACACATCTATATTTTGTGTATATATACATAGTAGTTATATAGCTTAAAATTTATATAGTAAATGTAGCACAATTTTGTTTCTAATTTTATAAATAAAAATCTGTAGTCTGAAGATCTAACTTCGTTTTAAGCCTTTTTTGGTATTTTTCCTTAAACTTTGTCAGAAAATATAGTTCATTTCTCAAATAATAAACTTATCCAAAAATCTATCCAAATTACATATCTTAGTGCTCTCCATCTTTTCTAAGAATTTTTTTTAAATGACACTGAAAAGATTATAGCCAAACTATCATAAAATGATCACTTATTAAAAATATGATACGAAGCCAAGTAGATGAGTTTTAGACAAGGTGATATTTAAAAGAATAACCACTTATTCTCTACTAAAAGTAATAAAAATTATTTTATAAAACTTGAATAAAGAAAATTATTTTAAAAAGATATAATCAACCACATTCATATTAGGAATAGCTCTTAGTAGAGTTTCAAAAGATACCAAATTATATATACCCAAGCACAAGATGTTCAAAAATTCTTGAGTGAATAGCTGAAACCCTACTTAAACTTCAAATAGGAAAAATGTGTTTCTGGAAAGTAATGCTGCTCTCCTCTAAAGGAATGCATGTTCTACTTGGTCTCCACAGGATAGTGCAAACTCTAGTTAGCTAGTCTCTTCCAAGTCAAGTTAGGATTTCTATGTCTTTACCTTCCTCCATTTCCTGAAGTTTTCAATCTCACCACAGCCATAACTGAACCATCACAAGACTTGGCCAACTGGGGCAAGCATCCCTTTCTACAGGGGAGAAGATGAAACAGAAGGAATCCTTTTTGCAGGCAGGCTGGCTACCTAAAGAACGAACTAAGTGAGGAAACAGCTGAATCACAAGAAAGAGTGTTATTTCCTCTCACATTTGATGTGTCTCTTGATATTTGATATGAAGTCCCCATTCATTGCCCAACTAAGGAAACTCACTGTAACAGTTGATAGCAATATTTGCTTTCTCAAACTTTGTTATTTTGTTTCATTTCTTTTTTTTTTTTCTCTCTCCAAAAACTTTAAGAGAAAGTGAGGTTTTTCCCATCCAGTTGTATGACTGAATGAGGACAGGCACCACAACAGTCTCAGCTAGCGTAAATCACACTCATGAGAGCCTTTGTTCACTGGACTTTCATCATAGATGTCAGCATTCCCCCTGTTATCTCATCTGAAACAGGATCACATTCACAGAAACAGGCCATTTGATTCCTATTACTTTTTGTGAGCAGTATTCTGGTTTAGAGCTCTTGAAATTGATACTACTTGGATAGGTGTTATTATAACAAAAGCAAGGCACAAAGCCATTGACAAGGCACAAAGCCATTGTGAATTCTTCATGTTGTGATTAGAAAGGAAACAGGTTCTATCTCTATTCTCTTTGTTATTCAAATAGTGTTTTGGACATATCTTTCTCCTCCCCTGCAGTTCAGACCTCTCCAGGTAAAGGCAAAAACAAACTAAAGCCTTGCATTACTTTCTGAGATGTTCAATCGCCATAAGATGGCCTTTCTAGAATTGTAAATACTTGTTTTTATATTAGATACTTGTGCATCCTTCTGTGTCTTTATTTAGTATGGATTTTGCTTTTCCAGTCCAAAATATTGCTTTTTCAGTCCATTTTAAGTTAGACCAGGAATTAAGAAAATAGTCCTATATTTTTGTGGCAGAAATATTTATTTTCTATTTTTTTCTGACTTTGAGATTTCTGTCTCAAAGAGATGTTTTCACTGAAATGCAGATTCTTATAGGGAGCATCCCCGAATTCTACTCTCCAGGATGGAAACGTCACCAGTGAGCAGCCATTCTCAGGTTAACCATACTCTGGTAGGGGTTCAGGGAAGGCTGTCTGTGCCTCTATGCTAAAAAACTTGTATAAGTCAGAAACCACACAAAGTGATTTTTGACACAGTGATTTTGACAAAGAGATTTTGATTTATCTCTTTGATGTAATTACTATAAGTCTGCTTTATTATTTTCCTACAATTCCCCTTAAAAATTGTATTTTATTTGCTACATCCAGTGTAGGAGACACCGCTATCACTATTCATTATCCCTTGTCTTATCAAAATTTAATTAAAGTCTGCAAGGTACCAGGTAGTGTGCAACATATTGGAGTTAAAAGGAAACAAAATTAAAATATATCTGTTCTTACAGAGCTTCTGTCTAATAAGAGGCACAGAAAAGCAAATAAGCTATTATAAATTATTAAAGTGAATGTTCTCATGATGGAAATAGAAGTATTTTTTCTCTTAGAAAGTCCTAATCTTAATACACAAAAATATTTACTAATTCACCAGAAACTACCTTTACTTGTATTGTTGCTTGATTTTTCTGTTTTCATCCAGGTTCTTACAGGTGGCTTCCTACATCATAAATTTCTAACTAGCTTTAGCTCTGTGGTACATTGAGTTCAAACCACAGATCTGCTTCACAAGAAGTCACATTGATTACTTGCTATTCCATGCCCATCAAAATAGGATTTATACCTCTACAATGACTTTTGCTGCATCTTATTTGACTATGTTTTAAAACAGATTGATTGTTTTGTTTACATATGGACAAAAGTCTAGGCAATGACTGGGAAGAATTCCATTACTTTGCATCTTTTTGGGGAAAGTGGTAAATAAAGTTGTTATTGACATCAGAAAGCAAAAACAGAGAAGAAAAAAATGAAGAGGGAATTTAATAGGAAAACAAAGATATATAAAAAAAAAGAAAACAAAGATATGTGAAGTAGAAGGAAAGTAACAAAGTATAAACCAGAAATAATTTGGATTTTTAAAATTGAATTTAAGACTGTTTCTATAGCAAGCTTCCTTTACCCTTCCATGAACATAAATGTAACTAAAGCGAACCTTCCTGAAAGCTGATGAGAACCAAGAAACCAATTAAAAAACAAAGCAAAACATTTAAAGAGAGAGCAATTTGGACCCAACTAAATAGAAGAGGCAAGAAATTAATTGTTTTAATAACAAAAGGAAGACTAACAAAGGGGAAAGTCAATTAGAAGTCAAATAAATTAAATTCTAAATAACTTAAACAAAAAGCCAAGTTCTAATTCTGTTGTGGGAAAGTTATTGGCTTTAAAAAGATGTCCTTACAAATATTTAATCATTATGTTACTCATTATTTCTGATAAACAACATGGGGAAGTTGTTTCTGCTTTTGGTTAACTTCCAAAGGGATACAGATATTTCTCACTAAAGTGTAAACTCTAACAGGACAGAGATTCTTCTGTATTGTAGCTAATTTTTTTCTGGTATTTTTAACACATTGTCAGCACTGAAATAAATATTTAGGATTAATGTTGAATGAATCTGTGGCAAAATAATTTATTGAAAAATCCATGTATGTTTTATTTCCACTATTTCAAATAATTGAAAGAAAGATGGTAAAAATTTAGAAGTGAGGTTTTTTTTTTTTTTTAAGTCTCTCAATCCCTGCCTCCATCCCAAAGGAAAAATGTGGTGTTATACACAGCAACCTGGGTGTCCCTTGTCCTCAAAGTATAATTAAGTGGTCTTTGTTGAATAAAACCTAAGAATGTAGAAGACAGGTACATTTTTCCTGAGATGGAGCAGTCTGTATGTCTTGAAGACTAAAGGGATCATGAGAATTTGGCGAAGCTTCCCTCAAGACAGGAACATTTCAATCAAGACAAGAAAAAAAAAAAAAACAGGTTTTAGGATCTGAATGGAAGAATAGACTCTTCCCTAAATCACAGTTAAATGCCTCTGTAAAGTAATAGAATCCCATTAAGCAATAGCTCTGGGATTCCCATTGACTAAAGGGTTAATTCAAGAAACCAGAGCTTTCAGCTCTAGCAAACTGAAATCCTCACCAATCTGACCATATGATTGGAACAGAGTTAAATTGATTTAGAGAATGAACGATTTTCCCAACCATGTCACCACTAAAAGGAGAGGCTTCATTGACCTTATTGATTATATTTATTAATTCCCATCATTATATGACCTCACAACATTCCACCTTAATAGCCATGGTCACCATGAATAATTTATATTTATTTATGTGAGTTGGTTAATATGTATTAATTCTAACAATGCAGGCTTTATGAATGTGGATATCATGCTCCTTTTTTTCACCTTCTAGACCATAGAAGCCCCATAATAAAAGTCAAATTAATGAGTGTCCACTGTAATGTATAAGTCTGCCAAAAGTAATTTGTGAAAAAAAAATAATTCTTCTCATAAATATTTCGTAAAAAAACCTGTGCTGGGTATATGGATTTGACATAATGGTTTAATTATCAAATTTAGATAAACATTCAAGAGAAAAGTGATTCAAGAAATGTCTTTCAATGAAATCTTGCCACTTGTGACTACATGGATGAAAGAGGGCTTCATGCTAAATGAATTCAGTCAAATAGAGAAAGATAAATACCATATGTGGTACCACTCATATGCGGGATCTAAATAAAACCAGGTCCTGGAAATGTAAGATACAACGTGGTGACTGTAGTTAATAATACTGTATTGCATATTTGATTGTTGCTAAGACAGTATCTTAAGGGTTCTCATCACAAGAAAAAAGACTTTTAAACCTATATGATGACAGACGTTAACTAGACTTAATGTGGTGATCATTTGCAACATATCCAAATATTGAATCATTATGTTGTATATCTGAAGCTAATATAACGTATGCCCATATATACCTCAATCTCCATAAAGAAAGAAAGACAGAGGAAAGACAAAAGTTGGTGGAATTCATATTGCTGACAATCTTCAGAAGTGCATAAGGCCCTTCCAGCCATACAGTTAGATATGTGCCTTCCATGCACTCTCTGTTGGTGGTGCAGCATTATATATTTTATTTCTTTGAAAGTCCTGAACTCAAAAGACTAGAAGTGTTTGTTTTTGTTTTTGTTTTTTTTTTTGTTGTTGTTGTTGTTTTGTTTGTTTGTTTTTCTATCTTGTGAGAGTAGCTTAGAGTTTATATATTGGGTTAATCATGAAAAAAATAAAATTTAAAATAAATCTCTTAAAAGTGTAGGATAACTCAGTAAATTGCAGCACAATAAGAAGCCTCAGTTTATGGAGTAAGATAGAGGAGATCAAGAAAATTAGCCAAACAATATGAGTCTCTCTTTGCTCCTTTGTTATTTCCCTGGCCACATGTGTAGGGCACATGATAATGGAAGCTGAGGTTGCAAACAAAGTTCCTGATGCATTCTTCTGGTTTGTCTCCTCAAAGTGTTACAGCATTGACTATACAACTGCACTTTTCTCTGCTCCCCCCACAGCCAGCAATGCCAGTTATAAAAAAAAGTAGGTAATTTAATAAGTATATAATTCACTCCCGTGTAGTAAGGCAGTTCTACCAGCAACAATTAGTGAGAATGTTTCCATATGTTAGCTAACTATGTTTTATATAATGAGAATTGTATTTGTCCAGCCAGATCTAGTTATGAATCCTAATTCGAATAAGTGCGCTTCATTTTCCACAGTCAATCTGAGTATTTTGATTAAAACATGATTCTGATGAATAATTTAATATGTAAAATTATATAAAATTGTGTGTGTGTGTGTGTGTGTGTGTGTAGTCACTTAAGTTCAGGGTGTGGTGTGTAGAAAGTGCTCAAGACATGGTAGCCAGTAGTGATAATGGTGATTAGTCGCTATTATGTCTCAGGGGTTTTTCTTATATATTTGAAATAATTATCTAGATTTGAATTTATTGTCAATTTTAATGTAGTATATAGTTTTCCTCTATTTTAGTTTGGTTCTGTTTCATTGGTAGAAATTTGCTCACATTGCATGGCTGATTCTTTTCCTGTGTGTTTTCTTTGATTACTTGAGAAAGTTGTTGTTCTTCCATCGGTCTAATAAATACTCTATTATCTTTGTTTTGAGGAAAACTGATTCTTAGTTCAGGTGGATGGGGTTAGGCAGTAGAGGGATATGCAAAAGGTTTTTCTTGGTGTGCCAGAGGGGCCTTTGAGAACTTTTCCTGTGATGCTATGGACATTCTTAGGATATTTGAGAAAATGTACTAGGCTACCAAATTCCACACAATGTTTACAAATAAAAATAAATAAGACATGCCATCCATCCAGTGATTAAACATTAATTGACTATACATTATTGACTACCTCATCTATTATTTGATGCCCCATTCTTGTTGTGGACACAGACTATTCTGATATAGATTCTGAATCTTGGATTTCATGGAAAGAGATGTGTACTAGATTCTCCATTTGCCACTTCAAATATATGCTCCACCATTTTCCACACATCTATGAGCTTCAGGAAGCAGATTTTAAGACAACACCAGTAGGCTCCCTTGTCCTCTTCTTTGTTGGGTTCACTCATTTGGCTGCTTTGGAAGGAGATCGGGGGCAGAGCAGAGAGAGGACAGAATAGCTCTTCCCACAGCTCCCTGCCTGACAAGCTGCTGAAAGGTGATGGTCATGTTCTTCACTCAAGACCACATGGCCTCTTCTGGTCCAAGCTATAACCTCCATACCTTGTTCCTTGAGCCCCTAGGTAATAATTCTTCCAATTGTTGGTGGTACCAGGGTACTTCACCATTGTTTGTTAGTTTCCCTGAACCTTGGCCCCCAGCTTAATCCCCTCTAACTAAACATATTTCAGTGAAAAAGCAAACAAAAAAACTGTGGAAGCAGGAGGAAAGAGTGTGCTGCCAACTTAATCAAATAATAAACCTAGTCACTCGGCCTGAAATGCATAGCTCAGATACTCCAAAGATGGACTTTTGGGGATTGCTGTCAGCAGACAGCCTTTACCTCTTGGTCCTTCCAGCATTTGTCTCACTGGCAGTGTGTCTAGCACTCTTCTTGTTTGGTGTAGAGCCCTGGTCATTTGGCTCAACTCTGGACAAACCTGAAAGACATTCTGGTTTCAGAGTTTCTCCATGGGATTGGAAAACATTAGAAGAGACTGCTCTTGCACTTGAATTGTGTCCCAGAATCTCTCTGCCTGCCTTTACTTCTTTCCATTCTCCTTCCACAGTGTTGAACCTACAGTCCTTTTTTTTTTTTTTTTTTTTTTTTTTTATTTATGATAGTCACACACAGAGAGAGGGAGAGAGAGGCAGAGACACAGGCAGAGGGAGAAGCAGGCTCCATGCACCTGGGAGCCCGACGTGGGATTTGATCCCGGGTCTCCAGGATTGCGCCCTGGGCCAAAGGCAGGCGCTAAACCGCTGTGCCACCCAGGGATCCCCCTACAGTCCTTCTAATGCACACCCTATATGCCAAGCTGTGTCGCAGAATGTGTATTATCATTTAACTCTCCACTGCATCTTTTCTTTCCTATATATAGTGTTTTTTAATGAAGGGGATCATAAATTGAATTTCAAAACACTTTGTTGGGTAAACTAAGCTAAATAAGGAAAGACAGTGATAATAGTGCAGGCAAAACAATCATTTAAATATGGAGTAGCCTATGGTTTATATATTTTTCATACCACTTTTTATTATAGCATATAACCTTATATTTTGCCACTGAAAAAAAGCAGTGTAGAGCTCATAGAGAAGTGTTATGGATGCCACATAGTGGTGCAGGATTTTGTTTAAAAATGTATGTACATAGAGAAACCAAGAAATTTATCTATCAAAAAAGGAATCAACTGCATGCCCTGAAATGTGACCCAGATATAAGAAACAATCTAGCTGGGCTGACGATCAACTTGATGTCCTCTGACATTTTTATTTTGGTTCTCTCTGAAAAGGTGTCCTATTTTTCAGTTTTTAAGATGTGGAGAAATTTCTTTTAACTGTTTCTCACAGTTAAGGAAAAAAAATAGGAATGAATCAAAGACATACATAATTTGATAATTTGGTATTTTCATATATTCCTTTAATTATAATTTATTTTTTTATACTTTCATATTGAAATAAAGTCATGTGCGTAAATTTCTCTCTACTATACCTAGGTTGTCCATAGCTTCCAATATTATATAAATATTTAGTCCTTGACATGTTCCTAAAACAAACACATACTGAACAAAATAACTTGGAAAGTAGTTCCTTTTCAAGACTCCAAGTCATGAAACTATACCATTGTTTTTTTTTTTTTTTTTTTTTTTTTTTTTTTTTTTTTTTTTTTTTTTTTTTGAAACTATACCATTGTTAAATGATTTTTGCTCAACTGTAAAAGTTGGAAGAATTCTTTAATTCTTGGAAGAATTAAAAAAGTGTTTATTCGGACCTTTCCTCCACTTATCAGACCTCCTGCAAGATGAGAAAATAAACTCAAATAACTACCTACTTTTAAAGTGACTGATATTTAGGAATTTGATTACTTGTAGAGGAATATGTTATTAGTTTATATTAATGACAGTCCCAACCATCTTTCTCTCTAGGCTAGGAGACAGCTGGAAACTAGTCAATGAAGATATTCATTGATGATAATTCCTAGGGGTTCTGGGGCATTTCTCTATCTCTTTTGTGGTGGAAGTAATACATTTGACCCCTCCAGAATCAAATGAAGAAGGCTCAAATGAAGCCATTTGTAAAGCCAGAGGAGTTCTTGCAAGAATGCAGAGTTGATTCACATTCCCCAGATATAAACCTTCAAAGGTTTCCCTCTGTACCTCCCTCTGTACTCAAAGATAGAGCAGCGAGTTATAAAGGAGCATGCCCTGTATGCTTCTACAGTTTGTAGGAAAGGAAAGAGATGCCTACTTCTCCCTTAGAGACCTGTAAAGGGTCCAGGCTAGCTGGAACAGCTGACAATGACATGGTTGGAAGAGAGAAGTAAACAGTTTTCAAACTGCATGAAAAGGCAAAAGTCACTCAGCAGCCAAAGGATAACTACAGAAAACATTAAGTAAAAAGGCTTTTGGCCCCTGTTCTCTCCATCTGTCTTATTCACCATCATTAACTCCATTGATCATGAGAAGCCAAAAGAGAAGATAACAAATGAGTGAAAATTAAGATGAAAAAAAAAAACTATTTTCTCCTTTTACTTCATCGATGTCGGGGCTATCAGGTTATGGTTCCATCTGAGCTAGGGTGGAGGAAGAAACTTTGAGCTGTATTTGAACATAAAGGTGTTGTTTTGTATTGCTTTGTTGTATTTTTTGTTTTTTATTTTTTAACTTTTATTATTTATCTGAGAGAGAGAAATAATAGAGAGAACATGAGCAGGGGCGGAGTGGGAGAAGCAGGCTCCCTGCTCATCAGGGAGCCCAATGTGGGACTTGGTCCCAGGACCCTGGGACCACGACCTGAGCCGAAGGCAGAAGCTTAACCAGCTGAGCCACCTAGGCGTTCCACGTTATACTTTTTTTTAGAATCATAAGAAATAACTTTTATTGGTTACAGAACATCAATAATGTGCGATATAGTCTTACATCCTTTGCTAGCAGCAAAAATACTACAGTCTGCATCTAGGGGGTTCAGACAGTCTTACTAAACACAATCATTTTGACACGTGTTTTTCTTTGGTAATGTAATGCTTTGGGGGGCCGTAGAAAATTATTTATTTTTAAAGATATGCTAAGTGCTTCTTGGCTTTAAAAAACAAAACTGTATGGCAAATGTCGAACATAAAGTTCGACAGCTAAAGTTAGACAGTTAAATGTATGAAAATGTCAAAAATGTAGGTCACTACCTGAAATGCTCTCCAATTTTGTAACTAAAAAATCTGAGGGAGTTCATCTAAAAGCTAAAACAAAGTGGGCCTCTCGGGGTGGCTCAGGTCATAATCCTGGGATGGAGTCCCAAGGCAGGCTCCCGTTGAACTATCTTCTCTTTTGGCTTGAAGATTCTCTCTCTCCCTCTGCCCCTCCTGCTCCTCTTTCTCTCTCTCAAATCAATCAATAAATTTTTAAAAATAAATAAATAAAACCTAAAACAGAGAGAGGGAAAGAATATAAATATGTGTGCAAATTTGTGAGTTATATCCTAATAAATCACATGGCTTTCATATGGTGGCTTTATTATTTCTGCATAAATAGCTGGAATTAAAGAAGACAAAAATACTTACCTTTGTAAGTTGTTAGCATTTTCCTACCTTAAGTGATGAACGTTGACTCTAGATGAGTGTTGTTTTTCCTTTCATCACTTGGAAGTGAATGAAGTAATGAGTACAGGAGTAAAGTGTTTTGTGAAATTTTAGGAAATCATCACATGGAAAGTAGACTGTTTCAATCAGTTAACTTCTATCAGCAAATTTTTTGAAAGTACTTTTATATATTGTTTACATTTCTTTAAAATGTTACTTATATTTCTTTTTTTTCTTTTTAATGTCACTTACATTTCTGAGTATGAATGAAGATTTTATGTATTAACCTGGAATCTCAGTTCTAAATCATGACCAAGAAAAATGATGAAGGGACAAAAAAATGTATTAACTAATGTAATTGAAAAGTTCACAGAATCTTCCTTGCCTTAGACATATCTGAAATCAGATGCACAAATAATGGGCCACAGAAATCTGTTCTCTCCTACTCTTTATCTGAGAGAGGGAGATATATCATCATCATTATTATTCATGATCAAATTTTTTCATGACAGAATTGCAGTTCATCAATGTGGAAAATGTCATAAACTAGCAATTTAGAGAGCTTAACATACAGTCAAGTCTTTTCAATCTTTATAATATTTTACATTACTCTTCACTGGAAAAGATATGTGTATTTACATATATGTGTACTTGTACATATGCATATATATGAATATATATAACTAATAAATGTAAAAGAATTTAGAAAAGCAAATATTTATGTAACTTTATAATTTTTTCTTCCTTGATGCAAGCATTAGATATAGACTGAGTCTTAATTACGGGAAAAAAAAACCATATTTACATCCTGTCCATTACCACCGTGAAAATGTAAAACCTTTTTTTAATCTGTAAGGTCACCTTTTTATATTCTATCTTGTCATAAGCATCCATTAATGAGAGTATTCAAAAAGGAGCCAGCACATCCAGGAAATATACAAGACAATCTTTTGGGTTTGAGTTGAAAAGAAAATATTAAACACTTCTACTTACATGTATTTTTGTCTATAAAAACACCTATTATATGTGGAATACTTTTATGATAGGTAAATATAGATCATTTACATTTGATCATTAACTATACTGCATGGAGGAACAATCACTGGCTCTCAGTCAACTTTTATGCCAGGTTCTCCTGTCACATGACATACTTAAGATAGTCTCATGGAGATAGTCTCATGGAGTCTTCATAGAATCCATGGAGAAGGGGTTCACCTTGCTATTCTCACTTGCTTTTTTATTTCAGTGTATTGCAAAATGCTGCAGTTTCCATGCACCTAGAAAAGCAGATTTAAAGGTTTTTAAAATTTACGTTTCTTTCCCTTTTTCCAGTAAATCAGTTGCATAGTTCTGTTAATCAATTCCTAAAAGAATTGTTTTGATCATCAAAGGCTTTCTGATTTAATGTTGCATTTGTCTTGCTTGGATTGCCCTTTACCCTGATCCCTGTTTCTACTCTTCTTTCATCTCCAAAACTTCCTCCTACCTGTTAAATGTAAATCCTTAAATTATATTCTCTTGTATTCCGTGGGATGTTGTTTTGTGTATTTGTCCCATGCTATAAATCTTGTGTAGCATTTTTATTACTTTTTCTCATTCAACATAGCAGTTTTAAGTTCTGCTTATATTGCTGCACATAATTATGTTTGATTGCTTCTAACTACAATGATTACTACAAAATTTGCATCTACAACATTTTATGTATTAATTCCCTTCCTGAAGATTTTAGCTTTGTTAAAATCCATATGATCCAATCAATGAACCAATGAACCAATCAATTTATAGACACATAATTTTATTAAAAGTGTCTCCAATAACCTTCTCCATGCATTTTCTTTGTAATTGTCCATAAGAATTTCTAAAAGATGTGTACCAGTGCCAGGAATGGGATTGCAGGATCATCAGCATATAAAATGTTTAATTTTACTAAGAACACCCAACATGTTTCCTATTAATGCTGTACCTGGCTACACTTCCATTAGTAGTGCCTGATAGTTTCTAGATCACCTATTCACAACCCTTTGGAAGTGCAAACTTCTTCTCTTTCTTTTTTTCCGTTCTTAGGTGCAAAAATATATTTCATGTGTTATTTAATTTTAAGATTACTAGTGAGTTTCAAAATCTCTTCATTCTGAATCCAGTTTTTATATAGATATAAGGATAGATAGAGTAATAGATACAATAGAGTGTTTTTTGTTTGTTTGTTTTCTGTATGTTCATTTTGGGCTGTCAATTATATGTAAAGTGATGCTCTGTTATTAGGCCTATCACCATTTATGATAGTTATCTCTTCTTTGTCATTGATTTTCTTATCATTATAAAATCTTCTTCTACCTTTGATAGTGCTATTTGTTTTAGAATCTATATTGGCTGATAATATTGTTTTACCTGCCTTTTTTATGAATACTGTTTATTTGGTGTGGTTCTTTCATCCATCTACTTTCAACTCATTTGTTATTATGTATACAGAGTGTGTCTCTTGTAGATAATACATAGCTTTATTATTAGGCTGATATCTTCTGTCTTTTATTGAAATGCTTAGTACATCATGTAAAGTTCGTCTGCAATCTTTCTCTTTATTGTATACTGGGTCCCTCCAATCTTTATTACTTTATTCTTCCTTTTTTATTCATTTTGCTTGACCAAGTATTTGTTTCAGAATTCTGTTTTATCTACTTTCTTGGATTGAAGTTTTGCCATTTTTATATTTTAGTGACTATTCTAGATTTACAATATCTACCTTTAATTATCATAGTCTACCTCCAACTGACAGTATAGTACCTCTTGCTTAAGTAAGCAGACTTATCATATATTGTCATGTACACAGTTCTTTCCTTTGTCCTTAACATATCATACTTAGTTGATTGCCTATTCCCTTAATATCATGACACACAATATAGTATTATATGTTTGTTATTGCTCTAAATGTTTAGTTGACCTTTAAAGAATTTAACAAGTGGTAGTGACACCTGGTAGCTCAGTTGATTAAGTATCATCGACTCTTGATTTCAGTTCAGGTCATGATCTCAGGGTTGTGAGATCAAGCCCCACTTAGGGCTCTATTGTGGGTGTGGAGCCTGTTTAAAAGTCTTTCTTTCTTTCCCTTCCCTCCCAGTCCTTCTCCATCCTAAAAAAAAAAAAAAAAAAAAAATTAACAGGTGGCTCAAATGAAATATAATTCTGTTTACTTACATGTTATCAATCTTAGTGGCAACCATTTCTTTCTAGATCCTAGCATTAATCTGGTACCATTTTTCTTCATATTAAATAAAATAAAGAACAAAAGAATAACTCGATGATCAAGATAGTTGCTTAAAAACATTTTAAAGGTGAGCACACATTCTTAATAAAAATACTAAGCAAACTAGGGTTAAAAGATTAACGTCTTCAATCTAAAAAAAAGATACTTACAAAAAGTTTGGAGATAATAGTCTTAATGGTGAAAGACTTATGGGTTGCTAATAAGATCAGAAAGAAAGCATATTGGCTCTCACCATCCCATTCCTCATGATATTTGAAGTTCTAGTGCCTATTATCAGGAAGGTAAAAGAAAAAAAAAAAAAAAAAACTTCCAGCTAGATTGGAAAGAAAGAACTTTAAAGGTGATTTTTGTTTATTTATTTGTTTTGCTGATCACATGATCAGAGAGAGCAAGAGGGAGAGAGCGAGTGTATGAGCAGGAGTTGGGGCAGAAGAAGAAACAGACTCCTCATCAAGAAGGGAGCCAGATGTGCAGGGTCTTGGGATCATGACTTGAGCCAAAGGCAGATGCTTAACCCACTGAGTCACCCAGGCACCCCTAAGTAATCCATTTAAAAAAACCTAAAACTGAGATCCCTGGATGGCAAAGCGGTTTGGCACCTGCCTTTGGCCCGGGGCGCGATCCTGGAGACCTGGGATCGGGTCCTGTGTCGGGCTTCCTGCATGGAGCCTGCTTCTCCCTCTGCCTATGTCTCTGCCTCTCTCTCTCTCTGTGTGACTATCATGAATAAATAAATAAATAAAATATTAAAAAAAAAACTAAAACTAATGAGGTCAACAAGTTCATGGGAGATAAGATCGAGATACCAAAACCAATTGCATTTCTATGCATTAGTAATGAAAAATCCGAAAATGATCCCAAAATTATTTTACTTGCCTTTCTATTATTTTCTTTCTTCTGTATTTAAAACCTCCTTTTTGATTCTCAAATTAATATTCTCCCAAGAACTCCTTTAGTTTTTTGTATGTTTTTAAAATTATATTTAGTTATTTAACCTTACTTCTTATTTAATCACAAATCGTTTTGAGTAATCTAGTAAAGGAAATCTATCTTACTAGAAATATTCCTAGAACAGCTTTAAGTTTTATTGTATTATTTCATTATTTTATTAAAAGAAAATATATAAATGTGTGAAATGAAAAAAATGGTTAAACTTCTCAATTGACATTTAGGCCAAATAGACTGTCATATCTAGTTTTCTTCTCTTTTTTTTTTTTGAAGTTGTTTTACCTATGCCTGTTATTTCTTCTGAATATTTTCAAAATGTGTAAGCTATGGTTCAAAACTGATGTCAGTTTTAAATTTGAAGATGTATTAAATATAAAAAAAGCAAGTGCATAAACATCTTAGCAACATTTTGTTTTCCTTTCTTTCTTTTATAATTTTTTAAAGATTTTATTTATTTATTCACCAGAGACACATAAAGAGAGGCAGAGACATAGGCAGAGAGAGAAGCAGGCTCCATGAGCCCGATGTGGGACTCGTTCCCAAGTCTCCAGGATCACGCCCTGGGCTGAAGGCAGACATTCAACCACTGAGGCACCCAAGCATCCCAACATTTTGTTTTCCTAACCAAGAACATGATGGGTTTCTGTAAATGCTCAATGTCTCAAAGTAAAAATGCATAGATTATTTCATCTAAGCTTAAGAAAAGACAATATAACAAATGAGAGACCCACATTTATTATAGCTATATACATTTCTTTGAGAAGAAAATATTTATTTGGCTATAGACGTTTTGTGGAGATGAGGCCACATCAAAGTGTACCTACTATAAATTTTATCTTGGTGTCTTCCTTGACCTTAGCAGAAACCAGCAGAGGTCATGTACACCCTACTTTTAGACCAGTGGCATCTGTATTACCTACAAGCTTTTTAGAAACATAGAACCCAAAGCCTACATCTAACCTACTGAAACAGGACCCACATTTTAACAACATCCCCAGATGATTCTTACATACTTTAAAGAGGCACTGTGTAAGGCGACCTATAACTTGTAGCTAGAAAACAACTTTCCAAAAGAAAAAAAACATGATACAGTGGAAATAGTGCTATTCAATACTAGCTAATATTGGTAAATATTAGTAAACACACATTTTTCCCATTATTAATGATGTGTGTTGAAATTGGTCTTTAAGCCCAAGTTTGTTTACAAAAGGCCCACTTAGCTGCAGTGCAGGTTTTATGAATGTTGGGAAATGTGTAATCTGAAGCATCCTTTGTAAAGCTGTATCCCAAATTCTGAATATAAGAGAGATCCTCCATACTTATTTATGAGCAAAATAGTGAATGAGTAGTTTAATGAATGGTCATGAAAGTATATTATGAAAATATGAGTCTCAATACTTCTTTGTTAAAGAAATAGGTATTGAGGCACCTGGGTGGCTCAGTCGGTTAGTGTTCTTGGTTTCAGCTCAGGTCATGATCTCAGGGTCCTGGGTTCAAGTCCCACTTCAGGCTCTGCACTCAGCATTCAGTGTGCAGTCAGCATGATATTCTCTCTCTCTCTTTCTCTCTCTCTCTCTCTCCTTCTGTTCCTCTCCCCTGCTCTCTCTCTAAAATCAATCAATCAATCAATATATGTTTAAAAAAAAGAAATAGGTATCTATGTTATTATAATACTAGACTGTCTACTTTGACTTTCTATAAGATCTGTGAAGAGGAATGTGCTTGTTTTTATTTTTTATTGTCACATAACAAACTATCACACATTTAGCAGTTTAAAATATATAAATACCTTACCTCATGTTACTCATGCAGCAGCTCTGGGTGCATGTTATATGAGTCCTCAGCCCCAGGATACCATCAGGTTGCAATCAGTACTACCCAGGGCTGCAGTCTCATTACAGTCTTCCTCTTCTCAGCTTCCCTGTTGTTGGAACATGTTGTTGGAAGATTTCAATTCCCTGTGGTTGTTAGACTAAGGTCCCTGCTTTCTCGGTGAGTGTCAGCTGGTATCTGTGCTCAGCTACTAGAGACCACTAGCTATTCTCTGCCATTGATTTGGCCTTTCCACAACTTGGCAGTTTGATTCTTCAAGGCCAATAAGAGAGCCTTTCTCCAGTCAGCTGGGATAGAATTCTGTATGATATAATACAGTGTTATGACTCCCCCATGAGTTTCATCACATAACATAATTTTACTAAGGCAGTAGTTACCCATTAGGGTTGAGTTCCATCTATATTTAAGAGGAGGGGATCACACAGTGCATGTACATCAGGGGACCTTGCCGAACATCTTTGAATTCTGCCTACCACAGAATTCACATATAAAGGGATTTATAAAGAACACCAAAACTTACTGACCTTCAAAGATCTGACCCAGAAGTCCTAAGAGCACATCTCTAAATCTATCTGGCTACTTTCAGAAATGATACAAGTCACAAAATGATACTAAGTTGCAAAAATAATACATTGAACACTCCAGTTTTTACTAAAAATATGTTTTCCCAGATAAATATCCACTATGTTCCATATGTACTCCTGTGTTTGCAAGTGAAGTATTTTTTTTACTAATGCATTTCTATCCATCTATAGATTTGAAATATAATATCATTACTTCTTTTGATTTTACCTTCTTTGAGCTGAATAAAATACAAAGTACTGGTTATATGATGCTTGCTGCTATGTACAATAATCTTCTAGTGCATTTATTAGATCTCTAAAGAGTCACCCTCTAAAAAATTACTGAATAATGAAAAGTCTAATAACTTGAAAAAAGCAATATTATTTTGTGAAAATGCAAATTTAATTAGAAAAGCCACACATTACCATAGAGCTAGATTATTTTAAAAGGTAGCTCATTTGTTAGAATTTTATGATATAGATTATGTAAGAATGATATTTTAAAATAATTTAAAAGGCTTTTTTGTTTCTTCTGCCTTTCTTTATACTGTTAAAATCAGAAGAGGGAAGAACATGAAAATTTGATACTTTTGCCTTGATTATTACCTTTCAATCATATAATAATATCATGCCAAGCTGTTATGAGCTAGTGCAGATCAAGGAAATAAAAGGACAGAATTATACATGACTACTAAAAATAAATTTTACAGGAATTAATCTTGAGATAAGTATAATTAAGTATAAACTACTTCTCTGTAAAGATAATTTGGGGGGGCTTTTTTTCTTTCTTTTTTTCTTTCTTGGTTCTTACAAACTGATTTTCCTAGAAAGGAGTAATAATAAATAAGTTATTGTCATTAAAACTACATGGGCCTGGGTTGAGAATGTGTCTCTGTGGTAACCTTAGAAGCTGACTTTAATAACTTCATTTTTCTTTATTTTATTAAGGCCCAAGAGGGGAAGAGTCACCATAATTTCAATGAACACAATTACAGCCTCAAATTGTTTGATGACAAATTAATCCTATTATTAAAAGAAACTCTCATGGTAATTTTGATTGCTCATTATAATGTATGCTATACCTTGATTTGGCACTTTTCATTTACACTCTATGGTTTTCTCATGGCTTGGCATAAATGCAAGACAATGGCATAACTCAGTGTCTCAGATATTCTGGTGTAGTGTCTAATATCTCACAATATCACAATACACTGTGTGGTTTAATAGAACTCCTCTGTTCTTGCTTCATATCAGAGTCCTTAAGCAAAGTGAGGTTGAAATTTTAGTCACAAGGCTTCGAGATAAATCTAGTCTTTTAGCCCCTCTGCAATGTAGTTTCAAAATAACGTGACTTGCATCTTAATGACATATGTAAGAACCCAAAATTTAATTTTTTCTCTGTTTGAGGAATAATATTGATTTCAATAACTTCAAATTTAATGCAACCTCACACATTCTCACGTTATTTATTAACACCCCCAGACCATATTTCCCATGCTAAATTCAATATTTCATACATCAAATGACTAATGATTATTCTGACCTAAATATCAGTGATGCCTTACCATCAGTTATTCCTGTCAGGAATGTCCTCAGTAGACTTGGCAGAAAGAGTTGAAGAGACAGAAGTGTCTGAGGTATCCACATCACTCTATGCAGTGTCTATATTTTCCTTGGCTCTCTGACATGGTCCTCTAAGGACCTTTTGTGACCATGAGTACCATGGTACCTGCTCTTTACCAGACACTCTTCCTACCTTATCAGTATCTGTGTGGAAATTACATGTAGGATGAATGGAATCAGGATGGACAAGAATGGGATGACTTGAGCAGGGTGGGTCATGAGCAAGGGCAATGCTTTTCTTGGGCAGAAGACTTGCCTGAGAACACAGCTGCTAATGATAGCAGCTCTAGGCTGGCCATGAGCCATGTATTGTGCAAGCTGGATAGTCCACCTATGTAGAGCTGAACATCCACATTTTGTTGTTGGAAGAGTCTCTAAGAAACATGTTGAATATACAAATCCAAAGTCTAAATCATACAGATTTAATCTCAGTAGTAGAGGAGAAAGCACTGAAATTTGTATTTTAACAACCAACCCAATGTCTTTCAAGACCAGATATTCCAAACCATCAAACTGACTCAGGATAAGAGTTTAAAGATCATTGGCTCTCATGACACTCAGGGGTTCCAAGAGGAAGGGGAAAGTCTTTGAAAAGCCATATATCTGTTTCCTTTCTTTTTCCTGGGGAAAAAGCTAGAAAAAAACAGCTGAAACTCCTCGTGAAGCTAATTCATGACTAGGAACCTGAAAAGTTTTAATGTTTCCAAAGTGTGCCTGGTCCCAAGAAAAGAATATTTAGTTTTGTAGTAATCAAACTGAAGAAGTTTAAATATTTCAACTTTCTGGAACTAGGCTCTTAATCCTTATATAATACTTTCAAATATATATTTAGAAAATATAGTATCTATGGAATTAAGGGACTGAATTTTTAAGGTGGGTAAAAGTTTTCTAAACAGTATGCTTTCTGGAACCTCTGGGCCACTATTTTAAACAGTCTTTGTGATGGGAAGTAATTGTAGCATCCAAATATAGATTTTAATTTGTACGAGACACTGCTATATGCATTATGTCACTGCTTTTTATTTTGTCTAAAACCCTTTTTGGGAAAAGAGCTATGATACTTCAGGATGTGTTGAGGATGTTAGTCCCAAGTGACCACTATATTACCGTATCTAATATAAGAAGTCCATGACAATTCATGGCATTACATAATCATATATTTATATAAAATTTAAAGTACTACTTAAATTATTTGAAAGTGACTTCATGTTCCAACAAGATCAATGACATTTATATTGTGACTTCTTGGTTTAAGTTTTCATTATTGCAAACCTCCTGAATCAGCACTCTATATCCCTAAAATTAATATTTCCCAAATTCTTCTAATCTTCAGAACAATCCTGAAGTGTCATTATGATTATCCTATTTGGTGCATGTGAAAGATAATCTTAAGAAAGCAAGTAGTTTCCCATAGTCACATACAACCGGTGCTAATGCAGTCTATCATTTGAACAGAGGTCTGTTCTAACCTTACCCATAGTCTTCCCACTACTTGTCCGGTGAGAAGGAAGCTTGATTTTACAAATAATAAAAGATTGCACAGAGAGAAATATGTAAATAGAGTGGAAGATAGAGATGGAAATACTGTGTAAATATGATACAATTATATAAGAGCAAGACTATAGTTAAAGCTCAATAAAGAATAAATACATAAATGATATACTTTTAGTTTCTATGTTGTATCCAGTACTCTACTAGAAGCCAGGAGAGTAAGACAGTTTTTAATTCCAAAGGAGGGAATAAGTAATCTAATGATAATTTTTTTGATAAATGTCCAATGTGGAGTATAGATACCCTATGTTCCTAAACTAAAACAATTAAAGGGGTAGTCAAAGCCCACCTTTATGAGTGGGTGAAAATCTCTGTACTGTGTTCAGGTTATCTGGTTGGGTCTTATCTTGCCCCTGAATGTTATGGATTATCATGATAAATTGTGAAGATATTTTTCCTTTCTCTATATCTCTAATCTCAAAATGAGACTTTGTAACTCCTCCTATTAAGAGCTGGCATCTTTCTTACCCCATGAATATAGGTGGCTTTAAAGTTTGTTTTGGCCAAAGTGACAGTAGCAAACATGAGGGAGAGCAGCCTTGAAAATTGCTTGTGCATTAAGCTTGCCGTCTGGCTGCCTGTGGAACTCTGATGCCCTGTGAACAAGCCCAGACAAGCCAGCTGGAGAATAACACATGAGAGAGACCTCATCTATTCCAGCTTTCCCAGACAAGACGCCATAAACCAGCCAGCTCAGCTATTACCCTCTAGCTGACAGCAGATGTATGAATGATGGGGCCTGGATCAGAACAACTACCCACCTGAGACTAGTCCAAATTGCTGACCTGCAAAATCATGAGTGAAATAAATGGTTGTTGTTTTAAGCCTTAAATTTTGTGATAGTTGGTTACACAGGACTAGATAACTGATACAGATGAAAAATAGACATGCAGCCCCTCTCAGCATAGGTATTGACCATGACAGGGAAGGCAAAATAGCAACTGGAGGGCAGGGGGGAAGAAAGAATGATTTTTACATGTGATGATTGACAGTAGAAGGAGGCAAAAAGTTCAGATAGCTCTTCCTGATAAATTCTATTATCTACATGAAATGGGAGGTTGGGTCTTTGGAGAATCAGGTGATGAGATAGTGAACTAGATGAGAATGATAAAAGTTTGAAATATACTTCGTGGAAAAGGGAGAGATGACAAGGGACTCTTGAAAATGCTTAATGTCTTACTGAATTTGGAGACTCTAAAACTGTTGGGGGATCTGTTACAGATTAACATGAGCCAATCCCTAGAAGTATTGCACTTTTGAAGTCCCAGAGAAAATTAAAGGAAGACACATGGCATACAGCTAGCAGAATCTAGAGATTTTATTTCAGCAAATATTATACCCTTAAGCAATTGAATTCAATCAAATACTGACTCCAAATTTGGCTCAGAGAAAGAAACTTTTAAAATGATTTCATAAACCAAAACCTAGGCTCCTATCAATTCTTCCCTGAGAATAGACATCAAATCACCCACAGACAAATGGGGAGGAATTATGAGGAGATATTATTAGTTGAGACTGTTCTTGAGATGTTTCAGAATACTTATGGCCCAATAACTCTATAATATTCCAAATAGGGCAGAACCAGACACTCACAGCCAAACACAATCATTCTCAGATAATGTTCTAGCAGGCATTTTAAACTAGTATTATTGTCCTTCAAATATACATGATTCTGCAGCTGATAATAAGAATCTTTTTACTATGAATATTATAACTCAACTTCCTGGGAATAAAAGGAAGCTAATTTTATAAATCTCTGACTATTCTGCCTGAAGGATGAGCTAACAGCTCTTCTCCCACAACACAGGATCAAAAAAGTTTCCTGAATTTTTAGACCTCCTTTACTTACAGTGCAGGATATGTAAATTTTGTTAACATTATAACCCATCATCTGTCTCCTTTCTTCCTCTTTCTCTTCCTTACTTCTTCCTTCCCTCCCTCCTTTCTGCATTCTTCAAAGTTTATTTAATGCTTCTATGTGACTAGGAGTGATCTTTTGCTAATAGTTTAAGTGCAATTAGGAAACATTACCCCATACCTTAAGTTCATCTCAGTCATTCCTTGCAACATTATTCTGCTTTAATTCCTTCATGAAAATCAAATTCACAAGAACAGCATTTGCACAGTGGAAAACATTAGAAGAGTTTGCTATTATTAGCAGAACATATCACTACTTGATACTAATTTTAATTAGTTAGTTGGTTTGATATTTATTAGTCACTTTGAAAACTAGAATAAGAGCCTAATAAGATCAGGGAACTTTTCTGTCTTACTCATTGCTGTCCCCTATGCTTTAAAACAATGTCTAGTATATATTAGATGCTTCATAATTATTTGTTGAAGGAATAAATGCCACAAAAGTCCTCACAGGCTTATGGTAAATCATGAAATATAGCAATGTATGAAATTCTAAAAAGGGAAGTGCTTTTAAAGAACAGAAAAAAAGATAATGGAGTTTCTTACTTTGAGAAGGAAGATATGTAAAATATTTTCTAGGAGTTGACTTCTGAGTTTAATCTTGAACAGAGAGGAAAAATTGCATAGCATGTAGATATTTGTACTTTATAAACTATGGATGAAATTCTAAAAGCAGATTTTCAGCAATAATAGCACTCTTGTAATAAAGACTCTAAATTGTCATAATTTTTTTTTAAAAACCTACATTCTACTTTATATGCTATCCAGTCATAGTAAAACATCTATGTGAGTTGAAAATATAGTACTCGTTATTTATTGAATGTTTACTGTGTCTCAGATATTTGCTAAGGGCTTTGCATAAGTTAAGGAATTTAATCTTTATAATAGCTTTCAATTTTATGACAGTAATATTTTAATTATTATTATTAAACATTTGGTTGCAGTTTCTCAAGCATGGCATTTTGTCATTACTGTCTTTTTATTTATTGTTTCCCGTGTCAAGAATGCTTTTCTCCTATATATTCTCATATTTAGCTTCCTCAATATATTCAAGGCTTGGCTCAGAATACTGCATCAGAGCTTATTTCCATTTACCCCATCCATTGCAACATGCCTATTGTTATTTTTCTGCCATAACTCATCATCCTATGATATGTAATATAAAACAAATGGAAGCTGGAACTTTCTCTTTCTTGTTCAGTTCTGTTTCTTCAGCAACTACATCAGTGATCACCGTAATAGTAGATGGTCAATAAGTGATTTAAAGGTTGAATGACATTTTAATAAAACAGATAGGAGATCAGCCCCAGTGGCCCAGTGGTTTAGCATCACCTTCGGCCCAGGGCGTGATCCTGGAGACCCGGGATTGAGTCCCATGTGAGGCTCCCTGCTTGGACCCTGCTTCTCCCTCTGCCTGTGTCTCTGCCTCTCTCTTTCTCTGTGTCTCTCATGAATAAATAAATAAAATCTTAAAAAAAAAAAAGATAGGATTTGGATTCAGGACAGTTTGAATTTTGATGCTTACTTTTAACTACCTGTTACTGAAAATATTTAATCACTCCCCTTCTTTTAGTCATTTACTGACCTGCCAATGTCTATATTTATACTCTCCACATTTCTCTACTGCAGTGGACTTGGTGTTCTTCTCACCAATAATTATGCTCTGAATTATTAGATCTGTCTCATTCTCATGGACTTTACTTACAGAGCTATCCATTATCTGTGATATTATCAAGTAGAATTTTTCTCTCTCTATTGATCATTATCATTGACCTGCAAACATGGTCTAGCATTTAATTAAATAGCCTTCAATAGTTCATCTTACTCCAGTTATCTAGCCCTTTGTCTAATTTCCTTCAAATCAAAAATTTTCTTTATAAACACCTCTACCTGAAATGATATACTATCAATTCCACTTAACTGCCAAGAGAGAAGTCACTGACAGTCTTCTTGTTGCCTGTCCTTATGCTCTAGGCCTTGTTTTTTTTTTTTTTTCTTTTTTTTTAATATTTTTTTCTTTATTTATTTATGATAGTCACACACAGAGAGAGAGAGAGAGAGAGAGAGAGAGGCAGAGGGAGAAGCAGGCTCCATGCACCGGGAGCCCGACGTGGGATTCGATCCCCGGTCTCCAGGATCGCGCCCTGGGCCAAAGGCAGGCGCCAAACCGCTGCGCCACCCAGGGATCCCTGCTCTAGGCCTTGTATCTTCAGGTATTTATCACAAAAAAAAAAAAAAAAAAAAAAAAATCACAATTTCTTTGTTAACACACTTTAGTGTTTCCGCTACTATGATACCACACTTTTCTGAATGATTTTTCTCTTGTCTAAGTGACCACTCTGTCAATACCCTTCATGTGCTCTACTGCATAATTCAAGCATGGACTTCTGCTTTTTTATTCTGCTTATACCATCTCTCTAGGACATTTTATTTATTCCTAAAGCTGTACATTCTGATGTTGATATTGATTTTTCCCACATTAATATTTCTAGTAATGACCTCTCTAGACTCATGCATTTGCCTCCCTGCCTGAGATATTGGAGGTCTAAAGAGCATATAAAACTAAATACAGTAAAAAATAATTAGTGATCATCACCACAATCTGGTTTTGCCTCATCTCCTATATGGTAGCAAATGGCAACACTATTTAGTTTTTTAAGCTAAAAACTAGTAATGTTCCTTAATTTGTTGTATGTGCTGAACCTCTACAATTAATCCATCAGAAATCCCTGATCTTTCTCCCAAAACATGTTTGAATATCTTCCCATTCTTCTCTTTCCATTGATATTACATCTATTGCAAACAGGTACTTCATAATCTACTTGCTTTAACTTGTATGTTCAGTTCAGAAATCTAGATTCTCTACTTCAAGTTGTTCCTATTTATTTTTAACAAGAGTTAGTTAATTTTATCTACAGAATCCACATATTTTACAGATAAAGGATATCTCTTAGGTCTCAGTAGCAAGGAGAAAATTCAGACCCTGCTGGGACCATAACAAGGAAATAGAAAGTTCAAAATCAAGGCCCCTCATTGCTGCTTTCTGGGTGTCAGCTCCTCCTTCTACTCCCATGCTAGACGAAGCACATTGACCAAGCTTGACTCTTTTAAACACATCCCTCAACCCCCAAGTTTCTATCACCTTAAAAATTCAGTGCTCTTAGTGAGCTATTTAAAGTAGCTAAAACCAATTTCTCAAATTTAGGAAAAAATAATCTGATTAGCTTCTCTTAAAACAGACATCCGAGCAGCCCGGGTGGTGCAGCAGTTTAGCGCCGCCTGCAGCCCGGGGTGTGATCCTGGAGACCTAGGATCCAGTCCCACATCAGGCTTCCTGCATGGAGCCTGCTTCTCCCTCTGCCTGTGTCTCTGCCTCTCTCTCGCTCTCTCTGAATGAATAAATAAATAAATCTTAAAAAAAAAAAAAAATCAGACACCCACCAAGTCCCTTGGCTAAAAAATTTTAACCCTCTATAAGAGAGTAAGGGAGTATCCTTTCTGAAAATGAAATGTCAACAGTCTTTCAAAAGGCATGGAGGTAACTAAGAAATTAAAAAAAAAAAAGGCATTTTAATTTTGTTTATTTTTATTTTTTTAATGATGACTACTATTTATTGAGATCTAGCATTTATTTATTTTTATTTTTTATTTTTTTTTATTTATTTATGATAGTCACAGAGAGAGAAAGAGAGGGAGGCAGAGACATAGGCAGAGGGAGAAGCAGGCTCCATGCACCGGAAGCCCGATGTGGGATTCGATCCCGGGCCCAGGATCGCGCCCTGGGCCAAAGGCAGGCGCCAAACCGCTGCGCCACCCACCCCGGCATTTTAAATTCTGAAACTCCTAATACAAGGGGAAAAAAATTACAAGAATGTGAACTAGGGAAGGGAATCAGCTAGAGGCCAGAAGTCTTGAGAAAAGTCTTAAAGATGTAGTTTGGATTAAACTAGATTGAAGATAGGCTCAGATGATGGATTTAAGCTTTGCTCATCTGGGAAAAGGAAGTACTGCTGAAGATTAAGAAGGGACCACTCTGGAGACAATGCCTGGGTGGTTCAGTAAAGAGTATCTGCTTTTGGTTTGATGTGTAATCCTGTGGTCCTGGGATGGAGGCCCATCAGTCTCCCTGCAGAGAGCCTGCTTCTCCCTCTGCCTATATCTGTGTCCCTCTCTGTGTGTCTAATAAATAAATAAATAAATAAATAAATAAATAAATAAATAATAAAATCTTTAAAAAAGAAAAATAAATAATAAAAAAAGAGACCCTCTGGAAAGGAAAAATGTCAATAATGGAATCCTATCAGGAAGGCCACATAATGGAGTCAATACTCAGTGATGAGGCATATGTGGTACCTGATAGCTATATATTCATTACTTGCTGCAGATTAATACCACTCAAAGCAGAGACACTTAAAAACAAAAATAAATAAAAATAAACTTAAAAAAAAAAAAAAAGAAGGAAAGCAGATACAATGAGATTGTGCCTGGTTTGTAAAAGAAAAAAGAAGTAGACCATGACATCCCTTGACCGAGCTTGTGGGCGGCTCACAGTCATAACTTGTACCTTGAACAGAAGCCAGACTCAAAACTAGATAGAAAATAACAAATGCCAATATAATAATACCTTAAAAATACCATAAGGAAAAAATATATTAAGGATTTCTTTGTTCAAGGTTACCTATTCCATCTATTCTTGCCATCTAATTGATAGAAGATGAAAATTATAATATGTTTATCCTTACCATCCAGTCAGCTTTAAATTTTGATAAAGGATCTATAGATATTGAAGGCCACCAAGGCCCAAATGGATTTTTTCATTTTAAATGGTGAGAACAATTTCTTCTGAATGATGGAACTTTGAAAAAATTCTTCAATATGAGTCAAACACTAAACTTCTGGTGAAATTGAGGCTTTTATTTGAAAAATAATTGTAATCAGAGGCAAAAGCAAAAATTTAACAGGATTTTTAAAATAGAATCATTGTGGACTTGGCATGATTAAAAAAAAAAGCCCAAAAACCCAATATCTGCTGATAAAATAGCAGATCCAATTGATAAGGAAATGGTCTAAAGCAAACTTAAATAAACAAAGTAAGATAAGGAGAGATGATAAAGAGGTTAATGCTTTAGTAGGGTAAGTTTATCGGGTGAGGGAGCTTAATATAATTAAACTTAAAAGAGCATCACTAAAATAAATAAATAAAAATGGTATTTTGTGGAGGAATATCAACAGATTTCCCTGAGATGTATAAGAGTAAAATGATTGATATTTAAGATGATTTAACATAAAGATATTAGAGGACAAAAATAAATCAGTTGTATGCATGGATAATTATCCTTTCTTAAAAGAAGACAAAAATATTATAAATGCAGGGCAGCCCAGGTGGGTCAGCAGCTTAGCGCTGCCTTCAGCCCAGGGCATGATCCCGGAGTCCTGGGATTGAGTCCCACATCGGGCTCCCTGCATGGAGACTGCTTCTCTCTCTGCCTGTGTCTCTGCCTCTCTCTCTCTCTCTCTCTATGTGCTTCTCATTAATAAATAAATAAAATCTTTAAAAAAATATTATAAATGCAGTAACCAGATATAATGAAACAAACAACCAAAAAATAGTAAGTCAACCAAAATCCTGTCTCTTAGATCTGTGGTAATTTTTTTTCTTCATGAAAGTGAATATCTTCTTCAGTTAGTGAGAACAGGTACAATGTAGGTCTTCTATAAAAGCCAAGTACCTTGACACAAAATTTTGGAAAGTGGGAGTACCTATCTTGTTAATTTAAAAAGCCACAAGATAGAGCAAAATTGGTAAGAGATAGGAAAATGATAGATTAATTTTGGAATTTTTTTTTTTTAATTTTTATTTATTTATGATAGTCACAGAGAGAGAGAGAGAGAGGCAGAGACATAGGCAGAGGGAGAAGCAGGCTCCATGCACCGGGAGCCCGATGTGGGATTCGATCCTGGGTCTCCAGAATCGCGCCCTGGGCCAAAGGCAGGCGCCAAACCGCTGCGCCACCCAGGGATCCCCTAATTTTGGAATTTTTTAATTTAAAATTTTCTTAGGGGATCCCTGGGTGGCGCAGCGGTTTGGCGCCTGCCTTTGGCCCAGGGCGCGATCCTGGAGACCCGGGATCGAATCCCACGTCAGGCTCCCGGTGCATGGAGCCTGCTTCTCCCTCTGCCTATGTCTCTGCCTCTCTCTCTCTCACTGCGTGCCTATCATAAAAAAAATAAAAATAAAAATAAAATAAAATAAAATTTTCTTAGTAATTAACTTAGATAAATATACCCTTGTGTTATTTAAACTATTACTTTTGGAATTAGTAAAAAGATTGTCAATAATAAACACAAAGACATGATAGTTTCTTCGGAAAAAAAAAAAAAAGGCAAGTATATGCATGATACAAGACTACAAACTAAAGTAGTCTATTCATATGAGATCTTTCTCTCCCAAGAAATGAATTGTTCTGACAATGACTTTGGAGTCTAACAGTCTGGCATATTCTTAACTATTTGGGAATTATATCAGAAGATACAATTTTGGCATGCCTAAAGGTATTTGGAAATGGCATCATCACAGCCTGAAAATCTGGCTAGTCATAGGTTATTGGAAACCATATCATAGCTTGGAAATAAGGCCTCCTCCTGTATATTTAGAAATTAAATCAGAGCATAACAACTTGGCATATCCAAAATGATCTGGGAAACTTAACGTAGTATAGTGATTTGGAACAACTTCAAGTATCTGGAGTACCATCACTGTCCAAAGCTTAATACTGCACCAGATTCACAAGTTCCAAAATATGTTGGAATAACTTTTATAAATGCCCTTACCATTTTAAGATTCCAGAATTCTAGATAATTTAGTGTTTCATATACCCTATGAAAATCATAATTGATTGATTTATCCAACTAACTAGGATACTTTTGAAAGTGAAAGGGGCACTCTTATTCTGGGAAACTAGACAAAAATTGAAACTTAGAAGCAAGTTTTTTAGCATGCTAAACTGAGCATGAAATATGAGCATGATATTAGAACAGAATAAGCAAAGACCAAAATCTAATTCAATATTAGAGAAACTAGCTCAAAAAAGGAAGGAGAAATTTATTGGCTTACAATACCAGCCATCTTTCACCCCAACCTCCCAACATAAAAGAGTGGGGAGTAGAGGTAGTGCTGGTATCTCCTGTTAATTTTCTTATGTTTGCCTGACAATATGTACCCTTACACTAGAAGGCCCACCAGCTCTACAAAATAATTTGGATTTACAGCCTTAGAGCCCCCCAAATTGAGAAGAAAGAGATTCAATTATTTCAGTGAGAGATTCTTTTTGGTACAATTATGGCTAGGTATATTGAGTAATTATTTTGACCTTGGCTTGGCCACATGCCCATTCCTTTAGTAAGCATATAGAATATATTATAGAAGGGTACATGAGGGACTCAGACAAAAAACAGCTACTAAAGAAATTTATGTATTTAAAAATAATAGGGTGGTTTAGGTAAACAGTTTCTTCTGATTGAAGAATAATTTGTCATTCTTCTATTCCTAACATAATATAAAGAAATAGCTGTTTTGGGCAGCCCAGGTGACTCCGCCATTTAGCCCTGCCTTCGGCCCAGGGCGTGATCCTGGAGACCTGGGATCGAGTCCCACGTCGGGCTCCCTGCATGGAGCCTGCTTCTCCCTCTGCCTGTGTCTCTGCCTCTCTCTCTCTCTCTCTCTCTCTGTCTCTCTGTCTCTCAAGAATAAATAAATAAAATCTTAAAAAAAGAAATAGTTGTTTTAATTTCCACAAGGAAATATTAACTATTACGTTTTTATTCCTTTTTTTGTCACTCAATGTATGATTTTTAAATATTTAAAAATTTTTGTTTAAATTTAAATATTTAAAGTTGTAGAAAGACTTTGTCGTGCAAGTCTTCCATTTATTTCATTTATTTCTCTCTCTTTTTATTTTGAGGTAATTTAATATAAAAGTAGATTACAAAAATAATAGAGAGTTGCATTAGCCCTTCAACCAGATTTCCCACTGAATTGCCATGTCTTTTTTTTTTTTTAATTTTTATTTATTTATGATAGTCACACAGAGAGAGAGAGAGGCAGAGACACAGGCAGAGGGAGAAGCAGGCTCCACGCACCGGGAGCCCGACGTGGGATTCGATCCCAGGTCTCCAGGATCGCACCCTGGGCCAAAGGCAGGCGCCAAACCGCTGCGCCACCCAGGGATCCCACTATGTCTCCTTAGTCTCCTCCAATCTGTGACAATTACTCAGTCTTTGGTTTGTTTATTTTTCATAACATTGTCATATTTGCAAAGCAATGATCATTTATTTTGTAGAAAGTGGATATTTCCAAAAACAATTATTTCTGATGTGACATTTCAAACAATAAATTTCTACTTCCCTGTTCATTTTCCATTTAATAATTGAAATTTTTTCAATTTCAATTATTGTTTCTTATATTAATTTTGCTATTTGTATATGTCAGCATAGACTCATGGATATTTGTTTCTTTGAGCTATAATCACAAGTCATGCTATTTATTCTGGTGTTCAGATTGTTCCTTCTTTGCTTCCCCCAGCACTGGACTGAACTGGCTCTAATCCTTTTCACTGAAAAATGGTATTTAGAAACCAAGATGGTAGTCATTGTGATCATTGCTACTACAGTTTCACTCCTTCTAGTTCATCTCTGTGGGTAGAGCTAGAGAATATTTGCATATATATAAACCCATGCAAACCAATATATCTATATTTTTGTAACTACCTGTGTGTGTAAAACAATACTCAGCAAATTTTGGGATGTAAAAATGTAATAGCATATATATTTGTGTATATGTATGTATACTATATGTATATACACATATCCATAATTATACGTATACATATATCTCTGTGCATATATGTGTGTAAAATTTATAAAATTTGTATATATATCCATATAAACAGACAGAGGATATGCAGGTATATGTGTGTGTGTTGTTTATGTATCATTCTTTCACATGCCATTGTATAGCTATAAGCCTAGAAATAAAACCTTATAGCCAATCAATTGTTGGAATAAAATAAAGGCCTTATATCTATAGAACTTTCAGCTACTAAATTTTTATCACATCCTAAGACTTGATAATTTTTTTTAAAGATTTTATTTTTATTTATTCATGAGAGACACAGAGTGAGAGAGAGGCAGAGACACAAGCAGAGGGAGAAGCAGACTCCATGCAGGGAGCCTGATGCAGAACTTGACCCTGGGACTCCAGGATCATGCCCTGGGCCAAAGGCAGGCACTAAACTGCTAAGCTGCCCAGGGATCCCCTGATGATGTTTTTATATTAATTTAATATAATTAAACAGTAAGTTATAAAAATTCATTATTTTAAATCCTTTCTAGTCATGAGCAAATTAATTTTTCACTCAATACTTGTTCATTTTGGATCTGTATATAGCAAAATATGTATTTGGAATATTTGCAATGATACATAACTACCATTGTCTTTGATTTTAGCCACTGTGAGAATTATGATTTTGCTGCAATGACTAGTATCAGCTGCGAAAAACAGAAATTTTAATTGTCTATTTTAAACTGTAAAAGGTATATTCATATAATACCTCAAAAAAAAATGCCTCACTTGAAAATTTTTTGAAATATTTGCTACCACACAGAACAAAAATGGCAACTGGAAACTAATATCTTTAATCTGATAATTGTATAATTTTAGATAGGATATATTTTCAGAATTAAGTTGATAAAAATGCACACAGCATGGAAAACATCTTAGTCATTGATAGGCTATAATATACAAGAAAGACCTTCTTTGTATTTCTTTAATTCAAGTGTTATTTGAATTAAAAAAAAATTTACCTTGAATAAGCTTAATATGTATATCAAATAAGTAAATATAAATGTATCTGAGACTCTTGTCTGTCTTTCAAAAAAATAAAACTAGCTAATTTCAAGCTATATTTTATGGTTGTCACTAATGTCAATTACATAGCTAGCATAAGAACTAGACAAAGGTACAAATCTGCAGTTTAGCTTAACTCTCTGATATTATCACATTACTATTTAATAATGACGTCAATGTTCTAAAGAAAACTAAATACACACACACACATTCTATTAAAATTTTATCATAAAGAAACCTTATGTTTTTAGCAAAACTAGGAATCTGAAATACTACTTGCTTCATTTAAGGTTTGAATATCTTTATTACCCAAACTATTTGTTTATAATAGAAGGAGTTATTTTGTGGCTGGCCTTTGGAGAGTCATAACAGCCCAGTATCAACCCTACTATTTTTTTAAATTTATTTTTATTTTTTTATTTTTTTTCAAACCTACTATTAAAATGATAAAGAACTTAGAAGAAAAAATGGCAGACCAATATACCTGAAAAACATATATGCAGAAGTCTTTCAACAGACTATGAGAAAATTGGATCCAGTGCAAAATAAAGAAGGATAATACTTCATAACCAAATGTAGCTTATCCCAGAGATTCATTATTACTTAAAATCAAAACAATAGCAACAACAAAAGCACTATGTTAACTGGAAAAAAAAATGAGCAAAGTCATATAACCACATCATAAGATTCATACTATTGGTTTCTTAAATTTGTGATATTATTTATCAGTGAAACCATATGAAGTTTTACTTTGTGGAAATGGTCTTCTCTTCATCTAAAATGTGTTTTATGTAATATATATTATATACCTCATTGTGTCCCTTCTTAGCATCATTAAGCTACTTTTCAAAAGAGCTTGTGTATTTCATTAATTTATAAAATACACCAGCATAAGTTGTTTATAATAGTACCTTATTCTGTCCTAAACATCTGTAAAATCTAAAGGATTGTCTCCTCTTCATTCCTGATACAGGCAGATTATATTTCCTATGTTCTTGCCTAATTTTCTTAAAAGAAATTTAACAACTTATCAATATTTCCAACAACTCTATAATATGATTTGGGGGTTGGGAGTTCCAACTCTTTTGGTTTCATTCATTCTACTTGCTTTGGGTATAATTTTCTCTCCCCTTTCTAGGTTCTTTTTTTTAAATATTTGTTTATTAATTTGGGGGCGAGGGCCAGAGAGTCTTTTAAGTGGAGTCCAAAATGACCACAAGCCTGATTCAGGGCTCAATCTCAGGACCCTGAGATCACAGTCTGAGCCAAAACCAAGAGTTAGATGCTTAACCAACTCTGCCACTACACAGCCACCTCTCTTTCTAGCTTCTTCAGGTGAAATAAAATAATTAGTTTTTATTCCTTTCACATCGTCCACCTTTCCCCTTTCCTTTATTTCTCTTCTCCCTCCCTCCTCTTCACCTTCTTCTCCTCCTTCTTTCCTCTTTCTGTTTCTCCTTTTTTTCCTTTTCCTCTCTGTCTTCTTTACCTTCTCTGCTTACCAATCATTTACCACTATGTAATTTCACCCTAGGACCTGTTAAACTGTGACTCCCAAATCCTGATATTTTGCAATTATTCGAATTGCTAACAAAACATAGTTCGACTTCCTTTGTGATTTCTACTTTGATCAATTGCTCATTTAGTATTATTTATTTTAAATATATTTGATAATTTTCTAGATTTGTGGACATTCTTGATTGCCAATTTATTCTCATTTGTATTGATTCTTGCAAATTGCAAAATTTGGATTATCTTTGGTTCTGTCATAACTTTTTAATAGCTCACAAAGTCCATGCCTGACAGCTTTGCGTTGTATGCTGGACACGAATGGCACTAGGTTATAGGGTCATAGGAAGTCCCAACTATGTTGTCTCCATTTAAAGGGTGGTGAATTTTGTTTTAGCAATCAAATACACAACTGGCAGATATTCTTGGCCTTGCATACTTGTTTTATTTATTTACATGAAGATTTTTTTTTGAGGAATGATAAATTTCATTTTTGGCCTTAGTTCTGGGGCATGTTTCTTTATCCAGTTTGTGTTAATAGACTCCAAAATTATGCCTCTCTGGGTTCTCAGATGAATGACTGAAAAATCAGTGAGGTCCATGTCATCTGGCTAGGTTGGAATTCCTCCTCCCTGTATCTCTAACCCTGAATTACTGTCTTTATTCACATCTCAGGCATGCAGCAATTAAAACATGCTGGGTCTTACAGAGTCTGCCTCCTGCAGGTGCAGCTTAGTCTTTATCTGGAGAACCCCAGTGAACTTCCACAAGTATGGTCCATCACCTACTCTGCTCAGCTCTCTTTTCTCCAGGGCCTTGGCCCACAAACTCAGCTACAGAGTAGTGATGAACTTTGAAGCCTGCTTTCTCAGGCCACTGAGAACTGCATATTCTGTGTTGACTCCAGCTCTCTACACTGTGAAAAGAAGACTTCCCCACAGACAGAAGCCAGGGAAAATGTGGAATTCCCTCATGTATTTCTCTTTTTAAACAATTGCATTCTTGATTGTTTGCCATGTAGTGGATGCTTCATCTATTTGTCAAAGAACAGTTGCTTCATCTATTTGTCAAATTTTATAGTTGTTTACAGCAGGAGCACCATTTGATACTAATTAGTCAATTATATTTAGAAAGCGTAAGTTCGTAATTACTTTCCAATAACATTTATTGCAAATATATCAAACTTGTAATATCATTGATGTGTTTTAGAACAGACTAAATTTTTAAAGTAATTCAATTAAGAAAATTACTAATTAAATAAGAGCAGAAGTGGTACTTAGAACACAGCAAAAATATATGAGTAAAATGTATAAATGACTAGTATTTGAGAAATCCTAAAAACTTCATTAAAAATACTGACATAGTATTTTGAGTAAGAGATCTATGAATTTGATTCCCATCTCCATAATGCATGAAGTATGTGGTTTTTCACTTCTAAATTAATTAATAACTCCAAACCTCAGTTATATGACTAATATCTAATATCTAAGTCACACTATACTTAGGACTAAAATACAGTGGAGGGACTGTATGCCCCATGTCTTAACTGAATTCAATCATGCATCCTTGGCTGAGAGAAAGAGAGAGAGAGAGAGAGCAGGAAAGAGAAAGAGAGCACTCTTAAAAAAAAAAAATACTTTCAATCAGGTGTTTCACTGAAAAAGTATACTACCAACAAGAAGATGGACTGATACTTTACAATGTGGAAATCAGCTTTTACCACATTGGGTTTGGATCTGATTCATTCCAATTACCTACAGCTGCATAACAAGTCACTCCAGATTTAGTGGCTTAGAACAACCACAACAATTTCATTTTTTATCATAGTTTCCATGGGTCAGGGATTCAAGTCAAGATTTGGGTAGCTGGTTTGGCTCAGGATCTTTCATGCAACCATAATCAGATAATGGCTCAACTAGACTTTGTTGATATTTTGGTTGCCAGTATAGCCAATTCCTAAAACACACAGAAGGACAATATTAATTATATGTAAATATCTGATGTTGTGATGTAAAACATCATTGTACAAGAAGATTCTCTCTCTTTTTTTTTTAAGATTTTATTTATTTATTCCTGGGAGAGACACAGAGAGAGAGAGAGAGGCAGAGACACAGGCAGAGGGAGAAGCAGGCTCCATGCAGGGAGCCTGATGTGGGACTTGATCCAGGGTCTCCAGGATCACACCCTGGGCTGCAGGCAGTGCTAAACCTCTGCGCCACCGGGCTGCCCAAGAAGATTCTTTTTAATGTCAGTCTGTTATACATACTAAATATGTATCTGTAATTACTATCATTACTGGTGGACTTTAAAATATATATATATAGTTTGAGAAGGTAAAATTTTCAATTTTCTTTGAAGATTTTCCCACAAAAATGAAAATCAGCATTTTGGTTCAAAAGAGAATGACACCATATAGTATCAGCATATATTCTTTAGACAGTCTCTGGATTTATTTAGTACAGATAACCCAGCATAGCTGTACCCATGATCATGCAACATGTTGTATTCTCAACAAGTGCTTATCCTTAAATATCTGCTCTACATCATTAGCAGTTAATTCAAAACATTGCAAAATACATGAATAAAATACATTCAGAATTCCTATCATAAATAATAAGACCTGCAAAGACCAACTATGAAGTATCTACATACATTATAAACAAAAAGTTTGGATGTTGGAGAAGTTCAGTATATTAAAATAAAATATGTCTTAAATGGAGATAAGTAGTGTTTGCATTCCTGAGTTGCTAAAAACATGGTATGTTTCTATAATAAAATCTTAATGGAATGTGTGCATGAAAATATATTTGTATATATTTGTATATATGCACATATACATGGTATAGATATATGCATATATCTCTGTATATACATAAAGCATGACAATTAATAAACACAAACTACTATGCCCTATAGAAGATGCTAGTCATTTCCAGTAGTTCCAATGAATTATAAAAACTTCTAAGAAAGCATAATAAATAGGATATTACATATCTATATTTTTAACTCCATTTCACACTGATACAGTAGGTTTTATTAGGTCCTATTTATGCCTATGAATGCTTATGGGCTTTATATTATATACTTTATCATATACTTTTTAACAACTCTGAGAAGAATACATAGGTCTCCAATTTAAATATGTAAATCCTATATTGAATATCAAAAATCTATATGGAAATGGAATTACTCAGTGTTATCAAGTGTCAGTGATCAGAGAAGATGATTAACATCCCTCAAGATTTCTGAATTGCTAAGCCGGAGAAAAAGGCAGAGGCAGAGAGAGACAGAGAGCAGACATTTTTGTTGTCTATTTCCCGCTCTTATTTTATGATCATAAACCAGACTTTCATAATTTTCATTTGCCTTCCATGTAGATAATGTATCACTCAGAAAATCCAGTCCCAACAGCAGCTATAATCATCCCATCAATAATTACACCAGCACCCTTGTTTTATATATAAAACATATATATATCAGCTTTGGTAAGATTAGTGAATGCAAAGGAACAGTCTTCCTTACTGACAGATCAGATTTTAGAGCTAAGAAGATGGTAAATTTGCCAAAGTAAGTGCCATGTTTTATGGGAGTTAAACTTTTACCTGGAATATGTTATCTGAAATAGATTAAATTTAAGAGAAAAAGAAAAATAGGTACCTATGAATGCAACCTCATTTGGAAATAGGCTCTTTGGAAGTGTAATTGGGAAAGGTGAGGTCATAATGGATTGAGGTGGTCCCTAAATTCAGTATACCTGGCTTCCTTAATAAGAATACACAGAGACACACAGTCACACACAGGGAAGGAAGCTATGTAAATAATGAGGCAGAAATTGGTGATAGAGCTGTAAGCCAAGGAATACCAAGAATGCTGGCAACCACCAGAAGTTCAGAAGGGGCCAGGGAGTTTGCTTCCCTAGTCTTCAGGGACCATGTCCCTTCTAACCTCTTAATTTTATGCTTCTGGCCTCCAGAACGGTGAAAGAATACATTTCTATTGTTTTAAGTCACCTGGTTTGTGGTACTTTGTTATGGCAGTCCTAAGGAACCAATAAATATGATCAATATTTTTTTATATTTATCCAAAAACAATTACTTGTCTTGATCATTCATTATTGACAGAGAACAGAGCCTTCCACCTCAGAACCACTTTGTACTCAACTAAGTCACAATCCTTTAGCATTTATTCTGGTTAGGATTTGTTGGTGGGGGGCAGCCCCCGTGGCGCAGCGGTTTAGCGCCACCTTCAGCCCAGGGCGTGACCCTGGAGACCCGGGATCGAGTCCCACGTCGGGCTCCCTGCGTGGAGCCTGTTTCTCCCTCTGCCTGCGTCTTCTCTCTCTCTCTCTCTCTCTCTCTCTCTCTCTCTCCCTGTGTGTGTCTCTATGAATAAATCAATAAAATCTTAAAAAAGAAAAAAAAGGATTTGTTGGTGGGAAACCCTAGGCTATATTTGTTTGAATATGTCCCTATTTATTTGTATAACTGGAAAACAAAGCAAGTATTTGTTGAAATAGTTGAGAAATGGATTGGGTTAAATAACCAGATTTTTTTTTTTTTTTTTACTAATTTATACTGAACCTTTTCAAGATCAGTTGTTTTTGTATTTTTCTAGCAAATGAGCTTAAAAATGCTATTAATGTATTGACCCAATAACTGACAACTTTAAAATCTCTTCAGTTGTTTAATAGTGTTAAAGAGTAACTGATTTGGACCAGTTTCTTCCTTTCCAGCTACAATTTTTTGCTTATTGAGTACCTATTGATCAACAGAGAAGACATCTCCACCAAAGCAAACCTTAGCCTTTTGACATTGGAAACTTTTCTCTTTCAAAAGTATTATCTATAAACCCTATCCCTGTAAGCTCCAAGTAATTATAACGTGAAGAGAGAACAGTGTGGAAGTTGTGAACATTGAATAATCAGGACAGGTGTTTTTTGCTTATATAATCATTATTTCCATTAGAATGACTGCCACAGGGAGACTCATGTGGCTTTACCACATCTGGCAAACAGTTCACTCCCCCAGCCAATAATATGAAAACCCGAATCTAGGTTAAGACTTATAATTGATGCTGGACTTTTGGCATGTTTTTTAATGCCTGGGAAAAGATGAAGAGTTTGATCAGTTGTGGCTGAAAAATGATATGTTTTGTTTTAAATAGCCTTAGGAATAGGAATTCTAGAGTCATTAATTTCATTTTAAAATTATAAAAGGGGCAGCCCTGGTGGCCCAGCAGTTTGGTGCTGCCTTTGGCCTGGGGTGTGATTCTGGAGACCTGGGATCAAGTTCCAGGCATCAGGCTCCCTTCATAAAATTGTCAAAAATCAATAATATTTAAGTTTTGCAAATTATTTGGATTTAATGTACATTAACACTACAAAATTGCTCAAAAATGCATAAAGCTCAAGAAACCATTAACTAGAAATAATCATGTGTAATGAAAATTTATGAACCAAAAGCAGCTATCATGGAAGAAAAATCAGAGATCTGAATTTAAATAATAAAAATCGAATTAATAATTAACGGTATATGCAGGGCAGCCCCGGTGGCGCAGCGGTTTAGCGCCTCCTGCAGCCCGGGTGTGATCCTGGGGACCTAGGATCGAGTCTCATGTCAGGCTGCCTGCATGGAGCCTGCTTCTCCCTCTGCCTGTGTCTCTGCCTCTGCCTCTCTCTCTATCTCTCGCTCATGAATAAATAAATAAAATCCATTAAAATAATAAATACATAAATACATAAATAAATAAAATTTAAAAGATGACTATATCCAGTATTGTTAAAGCTATCACATACAGATGTCAGTATTTTGACAATAAGAGCACTCCTGTTCTTGTAAAATATGTTTTTTTCTTTATAATAGACTCTAATACTGTTTGATATAACTAAAATTTCTTTTTTTTTTTTTTTTTTTTTTAAGAGAGAGCACATATGCATGGACATGGGGTTGGGGTCAAGGAGGAGGAAGGTACAGAGGGAAAGGCAAGGAGAGAGTCAAGCAGGTTCCTTGCCCAGCACAGGGGGCTTATGCAGAGCTCAATCTCTGGACTCTGATATCATGACCTGAGCCATAAACTAAGAGTCGGAAGCTTAAACTACTGAGCCATCCAGGCCACACTAAACCTAAAATTACTTACACCTTTAATATTTTTTCTCAAAAATTGAACATATTTAACTACAAGGATTTTTACTTGATCAAATTATTAGATAATTGGAGTCAGTACTTAAATACACATTCAATTCAGTATGTGTGAACTACAGGCTGGGTACATGGAATTGACCAAAAATGATCATGGTCTAGCTGAATGTGTATGTTGACAAATCATGATAAATAGTGATGAAGCATCTGCCTTCAGCTCAGGTCATAATCTGAGTGTCCTGGGATTGAGTCCAGAGGCTGGCTCCCTGCTCAGTGGGGAATCTGTTTCTCTCTCTCTCCCACTGCCCCTCCTCCCTGCTTGTTCTCTCTCTCTCTCTCTCTCAAACAAATAAATAAAATCTTTTAAAAAATATGTAGGTTCAGGGAGCCTGGATGGCTCAGTGGTTTAGTGTCTGCCTTTGGTTCAGGTTGTGATCCTGGGGTTCTGGGATTGAGTCCTGCATCAGGCTCCCTAGGGGAACCTGCTTCTCCTTCTGCCTATATCTCTGTCTCTCTCTCTCTGTGTCTCTCATGAATAAATAAATAAAACATTTAAAATATATATGTATGTTCAAATTTCTTTAGTAGCACATTTCTAGAGGAGAAAAAGTTCATTTCCATAAGTACATAGTGGAGGGCATGGCAGCAAGATGAAATCACAGATGAAAAATTAATAGTGATTCTTGAAGGAGTTTGATTAAGTAATTCCATGGAGAATGGTTGACATTTATTTCCATTATGAGCCAACAATGTAATGTGAACATGAATTTAGGCAATTTTTATGATAGAGTCATATCTTGAAAAATTGAACTAATAACTCTAGTCTGATGACATGACTATATCTGAAAAATAATATTTTCTACTGTGTACCATATTTGAAAGGAGAATATACAACCTGAACTCCATTCACTTGTGATCCGTCATAATTATGAATGATTTGTAATCAAAGCAAGTATAGTAAGTTCTGGTTATTTTAGACTTTCATCATTATTCTGGATGACAAGTAACTAATACAGAATTCTGTTTATCCTTCTAGTACACACATACTTTCTGTACTTTCCACTCATATATTATACCGGTTTTTTTTCTCTTTTAGTACTAGAAGTTCAAAGTACCATTAGTGTTCTTAGTAATTCTACCTATGTATTTCTTGAGATATAAGAAAACCTTCTAAAGTCCTGGTATTTTTTGTTAATATAATCAAACCACTTACGATTCTTCTTAGTATTTCAAGGCCTATATTGCAATGCAAAACAATAATGAGCACTTTATTATTGCTATGTCATTATCATCTTTTGCATTATTATATTTACCCTTCTCCTCCTCATCATTATTATTAATACTATTATTAAGAGTTCTGGGACAACAGGACACAAAATCTTTTGCCACAATTCTCACTGTCCTTTGATTATTCTATTGGTTCATCTATACCTTCCATTTCTTGATGAGTTGACTTAAGGGCTTTCTTTCTAGCATTTTTTTGCCAGATAGACATTCTTACTCCAATTATTTTTCAAACTTCAGACTTTTGATATACTGTCATTTGATGCCTGATAGGACAACAGTTGAAACAATTTTTTTTTATTAAACATTTATCAACACAGCACCTGCCATATAATACCTACCCAATAAAATATTAAAATTACTGCATGTTATCTCATTGAATTATCATAAAACCCTATGAATATGGTCCTATTATCTTATATACAATTTTTCTTTTTTCCTTTTTTTTTTTTTTGAAACCTGTACTTCCCATTCCCCTTCACCCTTCTCCCACAAACCCTTCCCCATAGCAGCCACCAGTACTCTGTATTTATGGATCTGTTTCTGCTTTCTTTTGTTTACATTTGTTTTGTTTTTTAGATTTCACATGTAAGTGAAATCATATATTTGTCTTTCTCTGTAAATTATTTTATTCAGCATAATACCCTCTAGGTCCATCCATGTTGTCACAAATGGCAAGGTCTCATTTTTTTGTGGCTGAGTAATATTCCATCATACATACCCACACACATATGTACATGGTATATATATTATATATATACATATATATATAATATATATATATATAAAACTTCTTCAACTATTCATCTATCAATGGACTCAGGTTGCTTCTATATATTGGCTATTGTAAATAATATTGCAATAAACATAGAAGTGCATTTATCTTTTTGAATTAGTGTTTTCATTTTCTTTGAGTAACAGCCAGAGTGGGATAACTAATCTTATGGTATTTGTATTTTTAATTTTTGGAGAATTTCCATACTATTTTCCACCATGGCTTCACTAATTTACATTCCCCCCAACAGTGCATGAAGGCTCCTTTTCTCCACATACTCACAACACTTGTTATTTCTTATCTTTTTGATACTAGCCATTCTGAGTTGTATAAGATGACAACTCATTATAGTTTTGATTTTCATTTCCCTAATGATTAGTGATGTTGAGCATCTTTCCATGTGTCTATTGGCCATCTCTATGTCTTCTTTGGTAAAATGGCTATTCAAGTCCTCTGCCCATTTTTTAATTAGATTTTTGTTATTACTATTATTATTATTTTTTAGTGTTGAGTTGTATAAGTTCTTTATATACTTTGGATATTAACCCCTTATTGCATATATCACTTGTAAATATCTTCTCCCATTCAGGACATTGCTTTTTTTGTTTTATCGATGGTTTTCTTTGTTGTGCAAAAACTTTTTATTTTGGTATAGTCCCAGTAGTTTTGTTTTTCTTTTGGCTCTCTTGCCTGAGAAAATGTGGTGTAGAAAAATGTTGTTAGGGCCAATGTTAAGGAGATTACTTTCTGTGCTTTACTTCTTTAAGTTTTATGGTTTCAAGTCTCATATTTAGGTCTTTAATCCATTTTGGGTTTGTTTTTGTGTATGGTGTAAGAAAGTGACCTTGTTCATTTGTACACCAAGTAGTGTTGTGACCTTGTTCCTTTTCTTTTTTTCCCATTTCCCCAGAACCATTTATTAAAGATACTATGTTTTCTCCATGGTATATTCTTACTTCTTTGTCACAGATTAACTGACCACATAAGCATGGGTTTATTTCTGGGCTCTCTATTTTGTTTGATTGATCTATGTATCTATTTTTGTGCATAAATACTGTTTGCATTATTATAGCTTTGTAATATGTCTTGAAATCTGAAATTAGATACCTCTATCTTTGTTCCCCTTTCTCAAGTTTTCTTTGGCTATTTGGAGTCTTTTGTATTTTCATATAAATTTTAGTATTATTTTTTTCTGGTTCTGTGAAAAATACTGATATTCTTATAGGGATTGCATTTAATCTGGAGATTGCTTTAAGTAGTATGGACATTTTAAAATATTAATTCTTTTAATCTATGAACATGGAATATCTTTCCTTTATTGTGTGTTGTCTTCAATTTCTTTCATCACTGTTCTATAGCTTTCAGAGTACAGGTTTTCATCTCCTTGGTTAAGTTTGTTTCTAAATACTCTATTCTCTTTGGTACAATTGTAAATGGAATTGTTTTCTTAATTTCTCTTTCTGCTACTTAAAAAAATAGTATATGAAAACACAATAGGTTTCTCTGTATTAATTTTGTATCCTGAAATTTTACTGAATTCATTTATTCTAATAACTTTTTGATGGAATGTTAAGAGCTTCTGTGTATAACATCATATCATCTGCAAATAGTGAGTTTTATTTCTTACTGACCAAACTGGGTGCCTTTTTAAAAAAAATTTATTTATTTATTTATGAGAAACACACAGAGACAGAGACAGAGAAAGAGAGAGAGAGAGGCAGAGACACAGGCAGAGGGAGAAGCAGGCTCCATGCAGGGAGCCTGACATGGGACTTGATCCTGTCTCCAGCCCTCCACCTTGGGCTGAAGGCGGCACTAAACTGCTGAGTCGCCGGGCTGCCCTGCTACCCTTATTTCTTTTTCTGTCTGCTTGCTGTGGCTAGAACTTCTAGCACCATGTTGAATAAGAGTGGTGGGAATAGACATTCTTGTCTTGTTCAGATCTCAGGAAAGTTCTCAGTTTTTCATCATTGAGTCAGTGATGTTAGCTGTGGGTTTTTCTTTCTTTTTTAAAAAGATTTATTTATTTATTTACTTATTTACTTATTTACTTATTTATTTATTTATTTATTTATTTATTTATTTATTTATTGACAGTGAGAGAGAGAGCATGTGTACACAAGTAGGGGGAGAAGTAGAGGGAGAAAATCTTCAAGCAGACTCCTTGCTAAGCACAGAGATGGACGTGGGGCTCAATTCCACAAACAAAAATTTTTGTTTTGCAAAATGAAGACAAACAATTATATGACCATCTCAATAGATGCAAATTTTTGTTTGGTTTGAATTATTTTTGTATTGAATCTTCACTATTATCCTTATATCAGAGTTTAAAATATGGTATACAAAAGTATCAGTAAAATGTCAAAATGGGTATCCTATAATGTTCATTATTTTCTATTCAAAATTAGTGTTTAGAAAAAGTGCATAAGGGAATGTTAGTACACATGTTGCTTAGCATTCAAAAATGTAATTCATATTTTATATATATAATAATCACTGTTCAAATATATAATTCCATCTGTAGATTTTAAAGCCAATAGAAATCATACTAAATGTAGTCTATTGTATTTGCAGATCAGTCGTTTACAATGAGATGATCAGGTAATTCAGTTAAAAAGAAATATGATTTTCACAGAATTCATTAATTTTGCATTAAGTTTTATTTTAGTTTCTTATATGAAAAATCATAGAAATGTTCTCAGTGCACCTGGGGGACACAGTCAGTTAAGCATCTGACTCTTGGATTTGGCTCAGGGCATGATAACAGGGTGAGATCAAATCCCTTGTCAGGCTCCACACTAGGCAGGAAGCCTGCTTAAGATTCTCTTTCCTTCTCCCTATGCCCCTCCCCACTATGCTCTCTCAAATAGATAAATATTTAAGAAAAGTAATAACAATATGTTCTTTATGTAAAATAGAATTTTATTATATCAGAGTGCAAAATTTAAAATTTAGTTATGTTTAATCTATTATTATTATTACCATTATTATTATTTCTGCCATTTATATTTGCTTACATTGCTGAGATATTTCAGATTGGTATTTGATTTTGTAAAGCAAAATAGTAGAACTTAAGATTTTACATTTTCTTCACTAAAAACGAAGTGCATACATTTATTTACATAGTTATATCAGAGTTCTTCACACACAAAAAAAAATAGTTTTTACCTGAATAAGTTAGTAGCTTTGGCTCTTTGAAAAATTCTAATTTTTTTCATACTAGCACTAATGCACTTTAATACTTAGTTTTGGATTTAGCATGAAGAAAATGTATGTCATTTTTGTTTCAAATTTAAATTACATTAGATAGTAATCTCTCATAATGTAATGTTACACTTTTCATATGAATTAAACTTTAAAATAGAAAAAAATGTGGAAATTATCTAGTATGTGGATGTTTCAAAAAGGTATTTGAATTATGATCAACATATTTAGGCTTAGGTTTAATTGTAGGAAATTAATTCAGAGAAAAAAATATCCAGAAGTGTGGGTCATGTTATTTATAATTGTTAAGTTTGATGCATGAGAGCAACCTTTTGCCTCCTGGGTTAGAAGCTGTGATAGTTTACATAGTATTTTGTTTTTTTGTTTTTGTTTTTTTTTTAGATTTTAATTATTTGTTCATGAGAGACACAGAGAGAGAGATTGAGAGAGAAAGAAAGAGAGAGAGAGAGAGAGGCAGAGACACAGGCAGAGGGAGAAGCAGGCTCCATGCAGGGAGCCAGACGTGGGGATCACACCCTGGGCTGAAGGCAGTGCTAAACTGCTGAGCCACCCGGGCTGCCCAGTTTACATAGTTTATTAAATACAGCAGACATTGTCTACTTCAATAGAAACTGAAAATATTTTAAAGTTCAGTGATCCCCAGACTCTAGGAATTTCATGATGACTCCTTTTGTTGAGAAGAATTTTATTGAAGAGTTCTTGTTTTTACTTTGCTGTTGATGTTTCATAACAAATAGTGTGTGAAAATCGTCCAGCATTCCTCCTAAGACTATGCATTCTACTTTATTGACTCCAGAGCTATTACACAAGACATTTTCCCAGTAATTGAAATTCCCATGATCAATGCACAATCTGTCTTATGGATGCTGTTCTTTTCTATTTTCCTATGTACCCTTCCTTTACCTTATTTTTCTCCACATTTTCTGAGAGATCAAAATGGCCCTTGTTATTGACTCAGTAGCACATTATGTAAATGATAATGCCCTCTTGGGCCTAGAGAACTATAGAGCTTTTGTTGTATTTGCTAGTTCAGAGTATTCTTCAATTTGCTTTTGTTTTATTGTAATTCACATTAATTTGATATATATGGTGTAAAATACCTTTATATATATGACAAAGATACCTTGAGTATATATACTAGGTTGTTGCTTGATTTTTTCTTCACTTCTTAATATTTCTCATATTTTAGTGATTATGCAAAATTATTTACTTGATAAGTGCTTCTGTTTCAATAGGTTTTTGAATTTTTAAAACAATTTGTCTGTTTCAATTGTGAAATGAATCAAATGAAGTGTTCCATAAAAAGTTGGAGAAGTCGCGGCACCTGGGTGGTTGAGTGGTTAAGTGTCTGCCTTTGGCTCAGGTAGTGATCCCGGGGTCCTGGGATGGAGTCCTACATAGGGCTCCCTGCAGGGAGCCTGCTTCTCCTGTTGCCTATGTCTCTGCCTCTTTCTCTGTGTCTCTCATGAAAAAATAAAAACTTCAAAAAAAAAAAAAAAAAGGTAAAGTTATCATGTCATTCAATTAATACTCTATTATCAGATTTGTTATGCTACAAACCATTCTTCACATTTTACTAAGAAATTATAATACTGTGTTATTTTATAGTAATAATGTAATAAGAAAGCATTAAAATATCAGCATTTTCTACTTAACACTTTAAAATTATAAACACTGAAGATTTAGTATCAATTGTTTTCATTTTAATAACACATTTTATCTTATCACAAATTTAAGATTCTGTTTAGATTATTTTTTTCTGCTGAAATTGATGTTTTCATATTAATTTTTTTCAAAAATGTTGTAGTTTAAATTTTGTTTTAAAATTAAAACCAGAAATTTGAGAGTATTATTGACCATAAAGAAAGATTGCAGTCTATTTCCCAGTAAAAGCAAATGATATCATCCAACTTCTAAACAAACTTCTGAAAAACTGAATTATGTTAGTTTTAGATGTATATGATATTTCTTCAATACAGAGAAACTAGACCTTATTCAGTCTTTGTTGTCTTGGAGTTACAGATGTATTGCCTTTACTCCATGCCCCATTCTTCATTTTTTGAACTATTTGTATTACTCTTTTCTGAATCATCTTTAATTTATCTAGTTTTCTTTGAAAACATGCAAGTGACTTCTATATAACTAAAGACTGGAACTTTGGTAAATTTAATTTGCAGCAACACTTTGCAACATAAATTGGAAGGACAAACAACATCTTTATTAGGAAGAAGCTCCCAAAACTTTGCTTACTGAGCAAAGAGGCAGAGTGTTTATCTAGATGCTATAATAATTAAATATTATTTAGTCCCAGAGACTAAAGAAATTAATTTTTATTTGACAAGTCAAACACTAAGCAGATGGACCATAGTAAAAAAGAGAGAGAGAGAGACATTTCTGGGTTTCTAAATATGAGGTACTTTTTTGAATAGTGAATTAATTCCTATTACTAATAGACTCAATAAACTATCAACTGTCTTGAACATTTGGTCTGCATCTATTCCTCGATTTTTCCAGAAATTTAAAGCCTAAGCTAAAGTCTTTGATACAAATTGTTTATTTAGAAAAATCCAGGGACCAGGAGTAGAGAACTAAAAAATATTAGACAGAATGAGTCAATACAAGTGTGTTATTGGGGATCCCTGGGTGGTTCAGTGGTTTAGTACCTGCCTTCCACCCAGAACATGATCCTGGAGTCCCGGGACTGAATCCCACATCGGGCTCCCTGCTTGGAGCCTGCTTCTCTCTCTGTGTGTCTTTCATGAATAAATAAATAAAATCTTAAAAAAATAAAATAAAAAGAGCATGTTATCAAGCTGGTCCATCAACACGAGTAGCTGGGGCTCAATCTATGGAATCTTAGGGTGCCCTGTAGAATGAAATTCACAATAGTCCACCTAAAGTCTGGAAGAGGAAGGGCATTTTTGAGAGTACTCTTAATTCTCTGACTCCCTCCCCCTTTGGTCAAGAGTAGCCTAGATATTCAATCTCTATAGTGCTTAGCTTGTGCAAGCTCAAATCCCCAGTGTTTCCTATAAGTGTCTCCTTCTAAGGTGTCAGAGGAATACTGGGACAAATAACTGGTCCATATCAGGTGACGTGCTCTGCTATTTCAGTTTCTATAGGCTGATGGCTAGAATAGTGTTTGAGGGAAATGATGGCTAAGAAGATGTGAAAGGCATCTTTCTTTGGTCTACAGAGGTCCTGGGAATCTGGAGGTACATGGTTCTCAATTGCATCCTATTCAAATGTTGCTACCTTTGTCCCAGAGTCCCACTAGTTTTCTACTCACAGCCCTGATTTGAGCACAGGCCAAATGTTGGCACTGCGCTTGCAGCACCTTTGTAGTCATTTGACCACATATTTAAATCCCAAACCTGATTTTCAGTAATCTGTATAGCTACAGGGGATAAGGGTGTTTTTACATGTGATCATAAAAGTACTTAGATTGTCACAGCATTATTTGGATTGGCAGTTAGCTAACTTGGGCTTATTTTATTTTATGGTCTGTAGAATCTTGAATGGAAAGCTGATCAACTCATAATCCTTGTAATTATCAGAATTATATGCCACTGCGGCCATATAAACCAATGCTTCACTTTCCATCTGAATCTTTTCCTTATGGACAGGCAGTGAATGTCTTACTAACTGTAATGCTAATGCATATGCTTCACTTTCTTCCTGCAGTTAATCTCAATTTGAGATGTGATGTTCCTGTGTATCAGAGGCGACTACTACATTACTTACCATTGGCAATAAACAATATTGCTATCTAACTCATGAGTGATCCAGTTCCAGAATTCTACCCTGAGGGTCTGCTTTCAAAATCAGTTATCAAGACATGAAAAGACAGGGAAGAAGCTTAAACTTAAATACATACTACTAAGTGAAAGAAGCCTATCTTTAAAGGCCACATCTTGTATAATTCCAACTATACAACTTTTGGAAAAGGCACAATTATGGAGACAGTAAAAAACCAGTGGCTGCTAGGAGCTAATGGGAAGGAAGTACACAGGTGGAACACAGCAGATTTTTAGGGCAGTGAGACTAGATTCTACATTCTGTAATTATAGATACATGTCATTATACTTTTGTCAAAACCAGCTGAATATATGACACCAAGAGTGAAACAGAATATGAACTATGGACTTTGGGTGATGATGATGAGTCAATGCAGGCTCATCAGTTGTAACAAATATACCACTGTGATGGGAAATGTTAATAGTGGGAAAGGCTGCACCTGTGTGGGTTCAGGGGAACGTGGGAACTCTCTACCTGCCACCCGGTTTTGTGTTGAATCTAAAATCGCTATAAAAATAAAGTATACATACATACATATTATATATATATATATATATATATGTATACATCATATATATATATATATGATGGGAATGGAAATGTAATACAAGGGTACATGATCACATTGGTTGGCACTGTAGGGTTTAACTCCACACGTAAGTGTTAGCAAATCTGGGCTGAAAGTGAGAGCTAGATGGTTCAACTTGGTGAAAATATAGTCACCTGAGAAAAGTTGATGTCATTGCCATGCTGAACCGAAAAGCTTTGAAGTAAAAATAAAAAGTATCCAATGTATCTCCTCTTCTTGCTTTCCTTTCTTCAGATAAGATGAGATTGATATAAATAACAATTTTTTACTCTTGTTTTTGGTAATTTTAGAGTATTTTATTCAAGAGGGCACTTTGCTCCATTCAATGAATGGCCAAACTCCCTAGTGTTTGGCCCTTTCCATATTTTGCCACTTACTGAAGTAATCTTGATCCCTAAACTATTCACACAGAGCAATTAATGGTTTTTTATGTTAAGTAATGTAGTTTTTAAAGTATTTATAAATGAAATATGAATGAATCATAAACTGTTTAGTCTGAGGCACCAAGAATAGTCCTAACAGTATAGACCAAATTCCATATGAAGAGTTAAATAACTTCAACCTGTAGTTAAAGCCAATTATTCTTAGAGGAAATAGAGAATTATAAGCTTTTAAGCAGATACTTGACAGGAAAGTCCTAAAAGCATCCTCTTTATTCCTCATGAAGGACCTATTTGTGTGGAATCATCCTTTTTTATACATGTAGCACAGAGATCTGTGTCTGGTGCAGAGGATATTTGCTTCTATTTAATATCTATCAGCTCATCCAAGGCACTCAATGTGGAGTTATTCCAAAATTGAGTCATTAAACAGTTCAAAGACATCATCAAGAAATTCACTTATTTCTCTTTTACCGTGACAATTTTCCTTCAAAATATAGTGAAGACATTTTAGTTCTAGTTATTTTATTTTTCCATTAAAATCTTAAGCAGAAAAATAAGTCTGATGACTTTGTTTTTTCCCTTAAAAATTAAAAAAAAAATCTTACATACCCTGCTGACAGATCTCTAGTTCAGCCGCAGGAGCTGGGTCTCATAGTTAATTAATCACAGGAAAGGGTATGTTTTTATGTACCCTAAAAACAACTTGAAAATATGACATTGGCTTTTGAACTGGGTATTAGATCAAAACTGGAAGGCCTTTGGGGAGACAGTTAATTGAAGGAGGTAGCACCTTCATCAGAATAAATGCAGAAGTTTAAAAGAATTTGAAGACATTGTCAGCAAGGCATTTAAAAAGAGTGAGGAGGGGCAGCCCCGGTGCTGCAACGGTTTAGCGCCGCCTGCAGCCCAGGGCGTGATCCTGGAGACCCAGGATCAAGTCCCACGTCCGGCTCCCTCCATGGAGCCTGCTTCTCCCTCTGCCTGTGTCTCTGCCTTTCTCTCCCTCTCTCTGTGTGTCTCTATGAATAAATAAAAATAAAAAACCTTAAAAAAAAAAAAGAGTGAGGAAATCGTTTTTGGAAGGTTATGGAAAAGAGACCCATGTTATAGTGCCAGAAAATGCAGCTAAATTGTCGTCCATGCCAACCTGGAAAAATAGGATATACCTAATGATTTGATGATCTTGCTAAGGACATACTTCTAGGCAGAATGTCCAGGCTATCACTTGAAGATAGTTTATAACAAAATGAGTAAGGAAAGTAAGTATAAAGAATGAGTTATTTTATATTGGAGTGAATTTGGAGGAAATATAAAGGGCTCAGAATAATCTTTTTTTTAAGATTTTATTTATTTATTTGACAGGGAGACAGAGAGTACAAACATGCGGGCAGCAGAGGAGAGGGAGCTGAACAGAGAGTCCAATGTGGGGTTTGATCCCAGGACCCTGGAATTGTGACCTGTGCTAAAGGCAGATGCTTAACCAACTGGGCCACCCAGGTGCCCTGGGCTCAGAATAATCCTTTTAGCCAGCAAAGAGTTGTGCAAGTAGGCATGAACCCTAGTGTAAACAAAACAACAAAAACAGCAACAAACCCCCCAAAACCCAGAGTGGAATTGTAAAATCCTTTGTTTTTCTCTTACACAATGGGGATTACAAGAAATTGAAAAACATTACCTTATATCAGCTTCATTCAGAGCCTAAATTAGGGAAGTATTTGTCTCAGATTTTGGGGTATTTTTTTCTGATTGAATACATTCCAATACAATTCACTAAAAAAAAAAAAAAAAAAAAAAAAACAAAAAAAAAAACAGCAACAACAACAACAAAAAACACATTTTTAAGATTTTTTTCTAGGTAGAAGATACCTACAGTCATCATTATAAATGATAAAAAAAAAATATACAAAATGAAAAGAGGCCTTTGGATTCCCAAACATTTATGGCAGGAAACATAGTAAAAAGTCAATTCAGTTGCAAACTCAGTTTTCTTATGAAAACCACAAAGTTGACTCAAAAGTGCAGATTCTATATATACAGGCAAAAATTAACAAAGAATAGGACTGAGCCATAATTAAGAAACTAGCAACACGTGTCCTGCTAGATTTCAGAGGTGCTATGGGCATTGACCACTGTGTGCTTCTCTTTTTCCACTTTTTGAATGTGAATGTCTATAGTGGTTATTCCATCCCTGCGACATTATTCAGTGTTTTGGAGTAAAGATGAAGTGGCAGGAGGGAGATACATAACTTGTCTATTTAGTTCCCAGGTCTTCTAAATAAGACTGATATAGAAAAACTTGTACCAGAGGAATATATGCTCATGTGGGCTTATAAACAAATATGACTTCCAGACTTCCTATTATGATTCCATAATAGGATGAGGCTTTGATGGACATAGGAGAAGGAATGAATGTGTATTGCATGTGAGAGTGATGTGACTTATTGTGGCAAGAGGGTGAATGCTGGAAGATTATATTTTCAAAAGATTAGTGCAACAATAGACTTGTTGCCCCATGGTCTCCTGCTAAGTGACTTTACTATTGCCCTATCAATAGAGAAGTCTAATTCTCTTCCCATTTGTACCTGGGTTGACCTGTGACTCAACTTGCATCCAACAGAGTGTTACAGAGGTGAAGGTAAATATTTTTGAGATTATGTCATAAAAGGTAATGCAACTTCTGCTTGGCTCACTACCCCTTTTGCTTTGGAATCCTGAGTTAACAAAAGAAAAGCTTCTACTCCAATGAAGCCATCATACTGTGAGAAAACCCAAATTAGCCCACATAGAAAGAACACACACAGAGGTCCTGAGGATGTACAAAGAGAAATGACCAAAGAACTGCAAAGTTCTATCTTGATATTTTTTTATTCAATATTACGCATAGCGATTTTACTTCTTCCATCAAACTGTAATTAATACGAGCCATAATCCAACTTCTCATGGAACTTCAAAAAAATCCAGATATATAAATTTAAAATTTTCTTCATAGATGAAAGCAATTTTTCATTCATTGATTAAGAACATTTATTGAACATTTACTATGTACCTACTTTTATCTGTGCTGAAGATAAATTCTCTGCCTTCATGGAGTTGTCTGTCTGTTTCAGGACATTACCAATAAACAAATATGAAATATAAGCCTAGGCAATGATAAGAGCAATTAAGAAGGCAAAGGACATAAATTAGATTAAGCACATAGAAAGATAAGAGGTGATATTTTAGATAGTGATGTAGAAGGCTTCTCTGTGGTATCTTCTGAAGAAAGTAAAGGATACAATTATTTAAAGTATGTAGCAAAGCACTTTCCAGAGGAAATAAAAAATGTATAACACTGAGTTGTGAGCATACTTAGAATGTGCAAGGATTAACAAGGAGACAAGTACAACTTGAACATCTTAAAATGACAGTAAGGATTAGAGATGTAATACTAGGCTATATAGATCACAGGAAGCCATATAGATACTGGCATTTTCTTTAAAATCTAAGAGATCCCATTTAAGGTGTTTTGTTTAGAGCATTGACATGAACTGATACTGTTTCAAGCAGGAATTGTTGAAAAGGAGTAGAAACAAGGACAGGATAGCAAATCAATTATTTAAGACTATTCCAGAAAAGCATTGAGGGTGACTTGGACCAAAGTAGTAGTAACAGAGGTAGTAAGAAATGATGAGAATCTGGATGAATTGTATCCTTATAACTCAGATATGTAGGATAAGCTACAAATCAGTGGTTAAGTTTAATTCTAACAATTTTGGTCTCATAAGTAACAGGGAAGGGACATTTTTAGGGGGAGATGAATTACTGAATGATGAGAGCTAAAATTAGAATATTGATAATGGAAAGATTTTAGGTGAGAGAAATTAAGAGTTTAATTTTGGTCTCATTTACATCTTATACCTGAGATGTGTACTATGCCTCTATCTATATAAAGTTATAAAGAAAGCAGTTGGATATTCATGCTTGGTTCTCTAGCATTTCTTTTTTTTTATTTTTTTATTTTTTTAATTTTTTTTAATTTTTATTTATTTATGATAGTTACAGAGAGAGAGAGAGGGAGGCAGAGACACAGGCAGAGGGAGAAGCAGGCTCCATGCACCGGGAGCCCGATGTGGGATTCGATCCCGGGTCTCCGGGATCACGCCCTGGGCCAAAGGCAGGCGCCAAACCGCTGCGCCACCCAGGGATCCCGGTTCTCTAGCATTTCTGAAAGAATTTTGGTCAGAAGATTGACCAAAAAAAAAAAAAAAAAAAAGAACTGTTCAACTTATAAGTGGAATTTAAATCCACTGCTGTGTTATGGCTTACCTAGGTAATGACAGTAGACATAGTAAAAGAGAAGAGTTTCTAGAACTCAGCTATTGTGGTAGTCAATAGCTTGAAGTAGGAAAAAGGAAGCATATTCATCAAAGAAGCCTGAAAAGAGCAACAAGCTATGAAATAAATAATAAATAAATAAATAAATAAATAAATAAATATCAGGAAATTGTGATTTCCCAGAATCTAGATGAACAGTATTTCAAGTAGGAAGTTGAGATTAATTGCATCAAGTACTGCTTGGAAATCAACAAAGATAAAGACCATTTGTCATGACAAAATAAATTATATCCGTAAACTCAATGGGAACATTTTCAATAGAGACATCAATATATATAAGACTCTTGAAGTAGATTCAAAGACTAATAATAAGTGAAGTGGGCTTAGTAATATAGGTATGACACTTCTGTTTTCCTAAACTGTAATAAAAGAATTAGATTTTTTGTTAATAAAGAAGAAATTTTCCAGCAGATTTTTATTTTGATGAAAATGCTCTCATAGAAATGAACATTAATTTAAAAAGAGGAAGGGAATAATTTCCAGAACAGTGTCTTGGAGTACAAATGCATTGTATCCAAGAGGGGAGACAGTGCGTGCTTGTAGCTGATATAGTTTTAAAAGGAAATGAAAATTCTTCTCATTGATGTGTGTGTGTGTGTGTGTGTGAACTTAAAAGACAATTAGGATGGAGTAAAGATAGAGAAAGAATCAAGGAGGAAGAGTAGATATAGAATACATACTTAAAAATTGAATAATAAATTCACAAGGGAAATGTAGTAGAAGGTCTTGTAGCAGAGATACTCCCCATTCAAGATTTGTAGTTACAATTTTAGAGCGAATCCCCTCTGCATGGCTGTATGAATTTCTTCAGCTTTGAGAAACTTTTATGATACATCAATAAAGTAGATAAAGTTGAATCTAAATAGGGTAAGGATTTTGCTGGGTCATGTGGGGACAGAGTAAGGCAAAAGAGTTGATAATATATACAATGGATTCTTTATTTGATGGATCGTGGGCTCAGTTATACTAGGGAATAATGAGATTGGCAGGGTTGGTGGTACAGAAATTGAAAATGTTTCAGCTTCATAGGATTGGAGATCCTGTTGGAGTTAAAGAGTTTTAGAAATGAGGATGCTTTTTAAAAAATGAATTCTATGGAATAAAACAACTGATACTGGAATTTGGTATCAGTGTAATTATTGGTTAGGAAAAGATGTGAGACACAAAAATTAAAGTAGTGGATCACTGAGGTGAAGTATAGAACAAGACTTTTAAAGTGAATAACCTGGACATCTACTCAAAATCAAAAGCATCCTAATTTATACATTCTGAATTTGTCATGTTTATATTTATCAATGATCCAAGGTTAATAAACATCAGAAGAAATAAACATTAGTACAGTACCTATACTTTATTTTATTCTAAAGAAAACACTGATGATAAAAAAGTATAAAACCCCTTTTTAAAGGAATTTTTATTCTCTTGAGAAGAGAAAAGATAAAGATGCTGGAGACCTAAGGAAGGGGGTGGAATAAGAGGAAATTGTGATTTAACATTTTTATTATCTGTTCACAATTACTGTCTTTTCTGCTTGCCTAATAAATTTTATTTTGGTTCCTATTTATAAGTGACCTCATCCAGGAAATTAGATACAATTCCAGAGTATGTACTCTTCACATAGCATCATAGTAAAAAGTGAAAATCTTATTTGAAATAGTAGCCTTTAGCAAATCTGATCATATGATATGCATTGTTAATAGGCTTTTCTAGACATTTCAATAGAATGTGCTAAAAATATTTAATATACAGTTTATCATTTTTATATAGTTTAGTGTCTAAATCCATTAATCTCTAATATAAATTTCATTATTGTATTGATGGCTTTGACAGTGGTAGAATATTAATGTTTACAAACTTTTAATTATAGCTATGCAATTTTGTCATAAAATAAAGACTTCTATTTCAGCTGTCAGAATGTTGACTTTTAAATGTTGTGTTCAAACAAGGCAAAAGTATGCCACGTGTGTATATGTAATATAAATTAACACATACTAATTCAAAATCACAGAGTATATTTTAAATAAATGTGACAAAATGTATTAACTAAAGAAAAATCATACTATATCTATAATAGGGTTTTTATTTTCAATACCAATGAATATAAAATGTCTGTCCCCATACAGGAAATAGTTGGAACCATTGGTCTTTGGAATATTTTATTTACCCAATAATTTTATGACAAGGACATGGTAAAATTCATTAAAGAAAAATCATTACTCAGACACTACTATAATAAATAAGTTGCCTCATTTACCTGTTTTTTAAATTATTTTTCCACCTGAGTTATATGTTGTATGGTTGATAGATTTTTTTTTTTTTAATAATCTCTACACTCAGTGTGGAGCCCAACACAGGACTAGAACTCACAACCCTCAGATCAAGACCTCAGATGAGATCAAGAGTCAGATGCTTAACCAACTGAGCCACCCAGATGCCTCTGAGAGGTCTTTTTTTTTTTTTAAGGTTTGCAGGTGATATTTACAAAAACCTCTAACTTTCATGTTATTCCTCAAACTTCTGTTTCTACATCCATTGATAATGTTCAAGAGATGTTTCCTGAGCAGTTTCTAAATGTGTAGCAAAAAATTTTAAATAAACTCAAAACTTAAAGGCACTGTTCTTTTGTAGTTCATCATATATTAGAAAAATTATATGTATGTATAACACTGTGCAATGAGAACCCCCCCCCCAAAAAAAAATCCACCCTCCAAAGAATCCTTGGCAACACAAATGAGACCATGATCTTCCTTGCTCCTAGTGGGGCAGGCACTGATTTCAAGGACTTCGCAGAGGAGGTTACGTTAGAGCTCATTTGGCAAATAATGAATGAAGACAGCATTAGAACTGGAGAATAAAGCTGTTAAAAGTACACAGAAACATTGATCAAATGTGGGCAAATAACTGAAAAATACCCAGTTAGAGATGGAGATGAAATAGGAAGTATAAGAATACACCAGAAAATTTGGAAGTGTTAAATACTGATACTAATGTCAGTTGATGGACAGCCATAAAAATGTTTTAAGCAAGTGGAAACATCAGCAGAAGACAGAAGAGGATGAAATAGGCAGTTTTCAAAGCTCAATGGTGGCAAATGGAATTGCCTAGAGAAAGATGAGATTCTTTCTTAAGGTAATGATGGAGCACATTGAAATGAAAGAAAAATTATGAACATTGCCCAAACCAAGAGTGACTTCCATTTCTGAGCTAGATCTTACATAGTGTTGTATATACATATAGTTCTTGTAAACAATGAAATAGTACTTTCACAATACCTAAAAACACTCCCTATTAAAATATTTTTCTTCGGCTCCTTTATCTATCTTGAATATTCATAGGTGATACTCAGTATTATTTTTGATGATACTCAATATTGTTTTTGTTGGATTCAGCTCTGTTCCTTTTCCAACAGTTCAAGCAATTTCTCATCATACACAACTATACTGTGTGTGTATGAAGAGTGGGAATGTATGAGATGCTTGTCAGGTACCAAATCCTCATGAACTGACTCCATTTTCTGCCAGTTTGTGATGGTCAATAATCCCTGTATAACTTCATCTGAGCAGGATCAAAAGGAAGGCACCTCTCTATTCTAAAGCATTATCCAATAAACAAGAAATATTTTAAAATCCATTTGTTCCAATGTACGCAATTAGTCAAAAAAAGGCATCATTATTAATTAAAATAGTTCTGATTTTTAAATCATCTTATTCTATAGAGAGTAAAGAATGATGAGTGCATGTACATATTCATGGCAAGTCCTAAAAGTTTTTTTTTTCCATAAATGTAATTGGACCAAATTTACTCCAGAAAAAATAATGGTCCACTCTTGGAAGTACATACTATGTTCTACAAGTAAAATTTTCTGGGGAGGTTGAAATATTCTTTACCTACATTTTCTAGTAAAGTAGCTATTAGACATCTATGCCTATTAAGAACTTCAAATGATACTAGTAGAACTAAGTATTCAATTATTATATTTATTTCAATTAATTTTAATTTTATAATATGACTATTAGCTATTAGAGTAGATGGTGCAGACTAAACTTGGCAATATGGAGGATGAGGGAGAGGGTGCAGTCTGGTATGACTGTTAGCTTTCTGGTGATAGTCTGCTTGTGTTTCACTTCTTTCTGAGCATGGAAAGTATACTCTTCTTATCTTGGAGCCTTTGTATTTGTATTCTGTTCTACACAGAGGGCCTCATGGATTTCCCCTCTGATGGCTCCTTTTCACCTTTCCTATTTAAGCTTAAATGCCACCTTCTGAGAAAGGCCTTTCATAATACCGCAGTTGCTAATTTAATGTCATCTCTGTTACTACCACTAATTACACTGTGTCTCTACTCTACTATACAGTTTACATCCTCAGCATAACTTACTACATATCCTAATGAGTTATGTACCAGTTTACTTGGTACATATGTGTGTTAACCAATAGAACATAAGATCCAGGAAGGCATGCCTATCTAATCATCATTGTCTCTAGTCTGCAATAATTCCTGCCAGTTCAGTAGTTACTTATGAATACTTGTCGAATAAATGTGGCTTACTTCCTGATTTATCCTGTCAAACTATATTTTTCTCTCTTCCTTTAAATATATTATTTTAAATATTACTTTAATAAAATATAGCTTAATTTTTAACCAGAATTCAGTTACAAAGAAAAAAATCAGAACTATCTCAAAGGCATCTCTACATTCCATTTACAATGCCTTCCTCCTCTATGACAGCCAAATTCGGCCTCACATTCTTTCTTAAACCCATTCCTGTTTGGCTTTGCCTCTCACACTTCCACCAAATTGTTTTATCAACATTGTAATCAAACTTCATGCCAGGATAGATTTACTGCGACCATTATGCTTAAGGTTTGGAACCTCTCACTTTCATTGGTCATTTCTATCTCTCTATTTGGGAGGGATGCTGTTGTAAGTATGTTTAAATAAAATTTGGAAAAGTAAAATATTTTACCTTACATAGTTAGGAACAATGCCTCTTTCCCTTTAATATTTCTCCTTCATACTTCTCCTTGAGTGAGGGGATAACAATCCTGGGTGTTTGGGGAATCCACCCAGCCAAGGGCAAGTTGATTTGGAGATACACTAAATTTTGGTTTAATGGGATATATTCATATTGCTTATAATTGCTTTTGTATACAGTTGGTTATTTCTGGCCAAAGTAGGATAAGAATACTTTCTAGGAATACTTCTCACCTTCTGTGTAAATCACCTGGAATTGTGACATGAACATGCAGGTGAATGTAGCCTCCGCACTTGGTATCTGGAAGTATGTAGGCAACATACAAGATATGTCTTGAAATATATAGTGCCAGATGCTAGACTGTGGAAAATTCATCCAATCATCAAATATGGAGCTTTGTAAGCTGTGTTTTAGTTCTCATGGATGCCTAGTCAAAATAAATGTTGTCAGGAATATACTTGATGATGCAGTATAAACAAGTATATATACATTGTACTTTCTTTTTCCTGTTTGACTTCTGAAAAAACAGAATTTATCAGAAACCATGTTTGTTGGGCCATAAGTAGTAAAAACATCTGTATGTGAGGTAAAATTTTAATGAATCTCCAATTATGGACTGAATCTAAATCTATCTGACACATCATATCTTGAAGAGTATGGTGGCTCTACCCTGCAATAAAATTGCCTGGAAAAATAAGTATTCCAGGGATAATATTTCAAATATTTATCAATAACTCAATATACGTTACATGAGAATAATTTAACTAAGAATTAGGTTATCAATAGACTATACGGACAACTTAATTTATTTGAATTATTTTCCCCTTAATTTCAAGTTTAAGGTTAGGAATTACTGGTCCTATACAAATTCACATGTTACTAATAAGAGGAAAAAATACAAAATGAAAGAAAGAAGACTGGCAGAAGTTTCAATGCCAAAATCTTACTATATTTCCACAGAAACCTATGAATTTTGATGTCAAAATTTGTGAAAGAAACCTTACTAAGTGATAAAAAAAAAAAAGACCAACCTGCTGGAGAAAAAACTGAGGTCTTTTTCTCTTCCGAAATGATCTTGCAATATCCTCAGCATATAAAGAAGTGAACAAAGATTATGTAGCCAAAATTGTACAGGAAAATATATATTGCACACTTGCATCAGGCAGTTACTTAAAAAACACTGTATTATTTTCCCCTGGATTTTGTACTATTTGTCATATATGCCATCTCTCTAAAGAAGTCTTTAATCTGGGGTCCCTGGGTGGCTGAGGCAGTTAAACTGCTGGCTCTTGATTTGGCTCAGGTCATGATCTCATGGTTCTGGGATTGAGCCCTAAATCCCACTCTGTGCTCAGCAGGAAGTCGGCCTCAGATTCTCTTTCCCTCTCCACCTCTACTCCATGTGCTGCTCTCTCTCTAAAATAAATAAACCTTAAAAAAAGAGAAGTCTGTAATTTGATGCAAAATCTTTTCTCATTCTAAATAAATATATAACATTGTACCTAATTCTAAAAGCAAGGATTTAGATTGTTGGATAATATAAATTACAAGCCCCAACCCTGGAAACAGCTCTGGCTCCATGCAGCTCCAGCCAATGATTGATTCTCATTCCTCCGAGAAGCATTTGCTCTGTCTCTCACTCCTTTCTTCTGAATATACTTTTTAAATTTGGCTTCAGGGCACAACAATCTCATACTTTTCTTCTTATCATATTCTTTTAATACTTTTGCTTCTTTTGCTTCTACCCACTGTCTTTGAGATTTTATCCAGTCTAGATGAGTACCATCACACTGCAACACAACTGGTATTTTGAAACACTCAAAGTTACACTACCAGCCAAGAACGCCAGACTTCTATATTCATTTCTTACTCTACATTTCTATGTGTGTATCTACTAGACATCTCAAACCTGCTATGATCCAAACTGGATTCCTGATTTTTTTTTTCAAAACCCATTCCTACAGATATCCAATCTTAGTTAATGGCAACTCCTTACTAGTTATATCTTGCCTTGTATTTTTGACTATGCATGAATTCTTTTTTGAAGTATCTCAACACAGGCATTTTTCCTTAGAAAATTGTTATTTTTACTCTTTATGCTTGGAATACTATATACCTCAAATATACAGATTACTCTGTACCTGGCAAAATTCGGTCTTTACTCAAATGCCTCATTTTCAATGAAGCCCTCCAGGGCTAAAATTGAACATCCTATCTTTATAGTACTCAATCTCTTTTATGATTTATTTTCCCATTTAATGTGTTTTTTTATTTTTATACAGTATATTTACTTTTTTATGTATTTTTTTTATGTTTATCTACTTCCATTAGACTAAGGGTAGGGAGTTTTTCTTTGTTTTGTTAATTGCTAACTTTGCAATAGGTAGAGTCATACCTTGCACACACAACTCTGTGAATAAATAATTTTTGAATAGTTAGTAAACAAATTAAAGCTATTAGTTACTTATTTCCCAAAGTTTTTTTGTATACCTTTCTACTAAACATGTATCTCTTAATTTTCAAGAGGTGGAAAGAGAGCCATTTAAAACCTCTATAATGAATGAATAAATAAATAATATTCTATTAACCTTCCTGATGTGATGTAAGCTTTCAAAGATTATGCCTATGTAATTCCTTGTTCTGAAATCTAAATTGCAACAGTAGAAAACATCATAGAACCACATGCACTTGATCAATTTATATATGCCATATATAAACAGAATACAATGTGTTATGACACTAGCTTCTACACAAAGTTAATAATGAACACTGGGTGAACTCTGGGTGTCTCAGGATATAATTGAGATAAGTTTCACACTCATTATCTTGAAAGAATATCTGAAAGGTTGTGTAATTAATCCAAAAATTGAGGTCCAATCTAGGCTTATTGTAATGGTCAATACATAATATAGCTAATTGGAAATTACAGAGAAAACTTATAATAGATTTCCCATTCATAATATTATACCCTTATAAAATTATTAGATATACACCAGACGTGTGTGTATACCTGTTTTAATAGAACAAATGAAATACTTATTTCTCTAGACAAGTCACTCCCAAAGGAATATTTACTTTGTTTTAATGCATAATTTAATTTTCCCTTTTGAAAGCTTTCCTAACATTTTATTTAAAAAGTCTTTTCCTCGGGACACATGGGTGGCTCAGCAGTTGAGCGTCTGTCTTCCGCCCAGGGCCTGATCCTGGAGTCCCGGGATGGAGTCTCACATCAGGCTCCCTGCATGGAGCCTGCTCCTCTCTCTACTTATGTCTCTGCCTCTCTCTGTGTGTCTCTCATGAATAAAAAAATAAATTCTTTAAAAGAAATTTAAAAATCTAATAAATAAATAAATAAAGCTTCTCTCATCAATCAATCAATCAATCAATCAATCTAACAAAAAAAGTCTTTTCCTAATAGGTAGCTTTAAAATGATGATTTAACTAATATAAAAATATTCTGGGTATTTCCTTACAAAACCCATTTAAAAAAAAGCCATTTAGCTTCCATGTTACTTTACAGTAATAGCTTGTTTTTATCTGATATGTTTGCAGAAATTTAATAGAAATTTGATTTGAGGCATGCCTGGGTGGCTTAGTGGTTGAGCCTCTGTCTGCCTTTGGCTCAGGTCGTGATCCCGGGATCCTGGGCTGGATCTTTCCATTGTGTTCCCCATAAGGAGTCTGCTTCTCCCTCTGACTGTGTTTCTGCCTCTCTCTTTCTCCGTGTCTCATGAATGGAAAATAAAATTAAAAAAAAAAAAAAAAGAAGAAGAAGAAGAAAGAAAGAAAAAAAGAAAAAAAAAGAAAGAAAGAAACTTGATTTGAAAGTGTGCTTTATGAAAATAAGTCCAGGAAAGAAATTAAATGACTGAAGAAGTATGGTTTTACAGTGGACTAAAACATAATACACTTTAATGAGAAAATTTTAAAATTACACATGTTAATGACTATCTTATTAATTATAAGATATTACATTAACATATAGTAATGGTCAGTATAACCTACATATTAATTATTGTAATAATTAATGACTATTATGGATTTAATGATTGTTGTTTATGAATTAATAATAAGTATTTAATAATTTTTAAAATTATATACATTATCTTTATTTGTAGTCTGTTTATCTAGTTTATCTAGTTTTGGAATGAAGTTTGTGTTACTCCCATAAAATTAATTAATCGACTTTAACCCTTTTTCTGTTTCAAGCTACTTGTGTTAGATACTACACAAAATATTAACTTTCAAAATACTATTCCTCAAAATCTTGGGAAAACACATCCATAATATTGCCTGGGTCTGGATATTTTCAACATTTCAAATTTCACTAGTGTTTATGAGATGATTCATTTTTCATTTTTTTCTTTTCTAATTTAAGCATTTTGTGTTTTTCAATAAATTAATACATCTTGCCTAACTTTTCAAATTGATTTGGGTATTAATATTTGTATTATTTCTTTATCACATTTCAACCTATTATTGCTTTCCTCTCTTTTGTTCTGCATTTTTATTTTAAACACCTTTTTGCTGACATTTCTTGTTAGTATGTTAGATTACTAATATATTTCAAAGTATCACTTTTCAGCTTTATTAATAAAATTTCTGTTGCTATTTATTTCAATTATATCTTATCTTTATTATTGCATTTCTTTCTGCTTTTCTGTTTACTCTTTGTTTTTAATCAGCTTTTAATTTCAACATTATAGTGCATTAATTTAATTTTTTGTGTTTTTACTTTCATACAGTTATTTATTTCCTTGTGGTGGTGTCATACCTATGTATAATAGTTATCTACTGATGTTAATAAATTAACCCACTTAATGGCTTAAAACAGTAAACATTATCTCAAAGCTTATATGGATCAGAAATCCTGCATAGCGTAGTGGCTCAAAGTTTCTCATGAGATTCAAGACCAGCTGGTAGTGGTTGCACGGTGGAGTGGGTGAGGAGTGGGCCCAGTCTGTTCTGAAGTCATTACTAGGGAGTATCTGCTCCAAAACTGCCAGCATAGCTTCTGGCAAAATTTAGTTCTTTGTGGCTTATGGGAAGGTGACCTCAGTTCTATGCTATTTTGGCCTATCCATGAACCAGTTTACAACATGGCAGCTTGCTTCAGTAGAATAAGCAAGCAAGAGAGGGCAGGGAGCACGGAAGCCATTGTCTTTTTTATATTAATCTCATAAATAATATCACTTTTGCCATGTTGTATTATTAAGAAATGAATCACTGGGTCCATTTCAGTCTTAAGAATAGGGCCTTTTACCCATTTTGAACTGTATTCTTCAATTGGCATTCAACTCTATGTATCTTATAATTGGCCTAAGGGTTATGCTTCTTCATATTAAGGGTTCTTTGTTTATTTTTATATTTTAAATTCCAGATATAGAGGATTTTTAAATAACTATCATGTGTTTATTATTCCTGTCTCTTAATTTATAGTCCTTGAAAGCCTGACCTCAAAATTGTTTACGGTTCTTGTTTTCCATTTCTGTTCTTCTTTTATTCAGCATATGCTTCTTTATGGCCTTTATATTGATTAAATATATTTTATACTATTTTAGTTGATAGATTTATAAGATATCATAACCCTCCTTCTTTTAAAATGATGTTAATAAATCTAAAGTATTGCAATAAATAACTTTATAATCCCTAAACATTGAACACTTTGAAAAAGAAACACTTACAAAATGCTTCAATAGTTCCAAATTGCCTTGTGTCATAGGAAATGATTTAAAGTTACTGGAGCACTTTATTTCTTTTAAATGTTTCAGTTTGGAGTTGAATAAAGGGGCATTTGAGCATATATTCATTACTGAGAAAATATGACTTAAATAATTTCAGATGTAGTCTTGCAACCTAAATAAAAAGCAAGGAATGAATAGGAGATTTCAGTACATGAGCTCAGGACACTTTTTGCTCATATTAGTTTTGGAATAAATTCATTGTCATTTTGGAATAAATTCATTGTCATTTTGAACATTCTTCTAACATTTTATATTATAAGAGAATTTTCTAGCCATCCAGTAATAGAGAGGAAAATATATTTTTAACAATTTCTCCATTTTTTCTTGAAAATATGTTTGTATTGCCATTGTCATTAAGAATGAAAGAAGTTGGCTGTGCCTAACTGCAATTTTTAGTGAAGATCAATGTTATTTTGTTTTAAATGAAACAAACAATTCTGTAAAATCAAGCAATGAAAAACATTATCCTCAGTTGCGAAGTAGGTTGGGATTAATTTAGTTGGAGTGAAGGCTAGACTAAGTCACATAGAAATTGCATTTACTAACTATTCAGGCCTAATTGAAAATCTGTATTAAAAGCATCAATCTGGGACTTTTAAAAAAGTATTTATTTATTTGAGAGAGAGAGAGGACAAGCAGGGAGAATGTCAGAGGGAGAGGGAGAAGCAGGCTCCCTGCTGAGCAGGGAGCTGGATTTGGGGGCTTGACCCCTGGATCCTGGGATCATGATCTGAGCCAAAGGCAGATGCTTAATTGACTGAGCCACCCATGTGCTCCTCACTCTGGAATTTTTAAAAGATACTCTACAGGTTCAATAATAATAAAGTTTCCGAATATCAATTTTGCATTTTTTCTAAGTATTACTTTGGACAACACGGCATACATTTTTCAAAAACCAAGAAAGAAATTCTGTGGATTTTGATAAAATAAACACTCTAGGTTTCTGGTTAACGATGGTAAATGGAGCATGTTCACTTCTTCCCCTCTGAAACTCTACTAAAACGAAGAGTGAAGATAATGGAAGAGAGGATATTATGACACAATTCTACTAAAATTTAACTCTTTATTTTGAGATAACTAAAGATCCATATACAATTATTGTAAGAAACAATACAGATAAATCCAGTATATCCTTTGCCCAATTTCTTCCAATCAGAACATTTTGCAAAACTATTAGAACACTATATCACAAACTTTCCGTTTATAACAAGGAACCCTCACACTGCCGTTTTAGAGCTGCATCCACATATCCCACCTCCAGACCTGACTTAACCCCTGGCAACCACTAATCTGTTCCCAATTTCTATAATTTTTTTAAAGATTTTATTTATTTATTTATTCGAGAGAGAGAGAGAGAGGCAGAGACACAGGCAAAGGGAGAAGCAGGCTCCATTCAGGGAGCCCGACATGGGACTCGATCCCAGGTCTCTGGGATCAGGCCCTGGGCTAAAGACAGCGCTAAACCACTGCGCCACAGGGGCTGCCCCCAATTTCTATAATTTATACATCTCAAGAATTCCCTATAAATGGAGTCATAAAGTATATCATCTTTCTTTGTTTTTGTTGTTGTTTTCACTCAGTTTAATTCTCTGGAGAGTCATCCAAGTTGTTAGGTCTATCTGTGTTCTATTCCTTTGTGTCTGAGTAGTATTCCATGGTATGGTTTGACCACACTTTATATCTTTGTGTATATATGTATATATACACACACAGTTTGGGGTTATTACAGATAAAGCTTCTATAAGCATTCATGTACACAGGATTTTTGTGAACATAAATCTTCATTTCACTGTAGCTTATCTTTTCTCTTAATAAGGATATTTTAATATGGTTTTTTGCAGAGCAACAGATTTTAATGTTGATGAGGCCCAATTTATCTTTTTTTTTTCTTTATAAATGCATCATGCTTTTAGTGTCAAACTCTAAGAACTCTTCTCTCCTCATAACCTGACTATTTTCTCCTAGGCTTTCTTCTAAAAAATTTATGATTTTTTTACTGTAAGCACCTGACCCATTTTAGGTAATTTTTATATAAGGTATGAGATTTAGGTCAAAGGTTTTATTTTGTTTTGGGTTGGGTTTGACTATAGAAATCTAGTTTCTACCATATCATTTATCAAAAGGATGTCTTTCCTCCATTGTGTTGGCATGTTTATGGGCAGCCCCCGTGGCACAGCGGTTTGGCATGCCTGCAGCCCAGGGCATGATCCTGGAGACCCTGGATCGAGTCCCATGTCAGGCTCTCTGTATGATGCCTGCTTCTCCCTCTGCCTGTGTCTCTGCCTCTCTCTCTATAAATAAATAAAAATAAAATTTAAAAAAAAAGAAATATACTGTGTTGGCATGTTTAGCAAAACTTGGTTGGGCATATTTATGTGGAACCAATATTTCTGGTTGGTATTCTGTTTCATTGATCCATATGTCTGTCCCTCCATTAATACCACACAGTCATGATTTATATAACTTTTATATAAGTCTTAAAATTGGGTAGATTTATTCTCCCCACTTTATTCTCTTTTAGTATTATTTTAAGTATTCTAATTAATTTGCATTTCCATATAAATTGTAGAATAATGATTTCTACATAGGCAAGAAAACTTTCTGGGATTTTTACCAGAATTGTCTTAGACGTGTAGATCAATTCAGGGACAGTTTATATTTTACTATGTTGAATATTCTAATCCATTAACCTAGTACCATTGACTCTTGAATGACAAGGGTCATTTTTGAATTGTGCAGGCCCACTTATTTGTGGATTTTTTTCAATAAATACACTACAGTAATCTAACTGGATTTTCTCTTCCTTCTGATTTTCTTAGTAACATTTTCTTTTCTCAAGTTTACTTGATTGTAAGAATATGGTATATAATACACAAAACATAAAAAATTTATGTTAATTGCCTATGTTACCAGTAAGGCTTCTGGTCAACAGTAGGCTTTAGTAGTTAAGTTTTGGGGGAGTAAAAAATAAATGGATTTCAACTGTGAGGGGCTGTTGTCCCTGAGTCTCATGTTGTTCAAAAGTCAACTACATGTCTCTACAGTTATTTAGATTTTTAAAAATTTCTTGCATCAGCATTGTATAGTTTGCAGAATATAAGTCCTATACATGTTTTATTACATTTACACATAAATATTTCATTATTTTTGAGCAATCATAAATTATATTTGTAATGTAGTTGCCCACATATCAATTACTGGTATATAGAATATATCTGAATTTTAAAACATGTGTCACGCATTTTGTGACCTTCCTAGTTCTAGAAGATCTTTTATTTCCTTTTTTCCTGGGTTCCTAAGGATTTTCTATACAATCATATTATCTGTGAGTAAATTTTTTTTTTTCTTAATGAGCTTTATGACTTTTATTTCCATCTCTTGACTTACTGAACTCAGTAGGATTTCCAGTATTATTCTGCTTGCTTTGGGTTATTTCACTCTTCTTTATCTAAATTACTGAGAAAGATACTTAGCTTATTAATATGATACTTCCTATCTGTTGTAATGTATCTACTTATTTCTATAAATTTCCCTTTAAACTCTGCCTTAGCCAAGTCACACAAATTTTATGTTGTTATCATTTTCACTTGATTCGATGTTCTTTTAATTTCCTTTGTGATTTCCTCTTTGACCAACGTATTATTTAGAAATGTGTTGGATAAAAAAAAAAAAAAAAAAAAAAGAAATGTGTTGGATAGCTTCAAAGTGTTTGTGGAATCTCCAATTTTTTTATATTATGAATTTCTAATTTATTTCCACTTAATTCAGAAAATTCACTCTATATGATTTCAGTTCTTTAAATTTATTCAGGTTTGTTTCTGACCAGGTTATGGTCTATCTTGATATTTCTTTTGTGAGGACCAGTAAGTTATGTGTTTTATGTTATTGGATCTGTTTTGTTGACAAAATAATGTTGGTTAATGTATCGTTAAATTTTTCTGTATTTGTACTTACCTTTTGTATATAATTTTTCTTTTCTTTTTTTAAAAATATTTTATTTATTTAATCATAAGAGACGGAGACTAAGGCAGATACATAGGCAGAAGGAGAAGCAGGCTCCCCATGGGGGAGCAGGATTTGATCCCAGGAACCCAGAATCATGACCTGATCCAAAGTCAGACACTCAACCACTGAATTAACCAGGTGCCTCTATCTAGCTTTTCTATCAAGCTTTAAGAGGGTGGTTAAAATTTCTAAATATAATTGTTATTGAAACATTTTTTACATTTGTGCTTTAAAATGGTTGACAGATAATTCCTCAAATCTACCACCTGGATGTTGATAGCTATTTTCTTCAGTTGACTTAAAATCATTTTGGTTCTTGGTATGACAAGTGATTTTCTATTGAAATATGAGCATTTTTATATTATATTCTGATTTTCTGGATTTTATTTAAATGTGTTTTAGCTGGTTTTCTCTGATTCTCTTCTAGTAGTAAAAAGGAGCTTGCTGCCTTGTTATGTCAAATGGAGGTACAGGTTCAGGTTTACACCTTGTCCTCCATTAACGTTGTGGCAGGTGGCTGGGTGGCATCTTATTTTTGCTCCTATGGACTTGAGGTAGAAATTCCAGCTCATCATGTGGGTCAAACCATAGTTAGGGTGGCCTCGTTATCACTGGCTAAAAGTTCTGATTTCCCACCAGGCTTCTGACACTGTCACCATGGGGAATGGGAGGAGAGTTTCATACTGCTAAGTAGGGGTAGAAATCCAGGCTCTCCACATGGTCTGCACTAACATTGTAGGTTGGGGACAGGGAGCTCATTATCTACCAACATTATCTACCTATCCTCTGATACTACCTTGGAGGAGAATAAGTATGTTGGGGCATATCTTTAGAGCTTCAGAAGGTTGGAACTCTATTCATCCTTCTTGCTTTGGCTGCTATGGAGGGTACTGGGTCCATAAGTGTTTATACGGTGCTTGAACGGAGTAGTTTAGTTATTGTTTAAAATTTTTCTGTAATGCCAGGAAGGCCACTCTATACTGTGTATTATTTTAGAAGACTTAAAAAAAATAGAAGACTTTGTTTTGGCTTTAGTTGGTTTTGGCTCTTTCCAGGATAACACTTTTCAAAGAGTAAAGTTTGTGCCTACCCAGAACCCCACTCCAACCTTCCATGTAACTAGGACTCTGAAATGCCCTGTACAAATGGCTATAGGACTACTTTTCTGGGTAGTTCAAGGCTCTTTGTTAGATTTCCTCTGGGTATGGACCATGCTACCAATGTATGCTCCACTAGGTCCAAGGTGACTGAGAGAAACGTTTTGTAAAGAATACAGATTGAACTTAGTTATGGTAGTAAAGATGTTTGCATGGATATGGTGAAGCACTGTAATGTGTAAAACATAAGTGGGTATATGCTGAGAAGGGGGGTCAGGTAGCACGGAGAAACAGCATTATCCCTATATACCATTGTATCTTGGCATGGAATTCCAAGGAATTTAAGAATTCTAAATTTCAATGTGGCCACCCAGGTTTCATAAAAGTATTTTTTATTAAGGAAGGAGAATAGAACACATCTTTCAGAGTATGCTAGCATGATTGACAATTTTTTATATATTTAGGCATATGGTATGTGGCTCTCCATTTTTTTTAAAGATTTTGTTTATTTATTCATGAGAGGCACAGAAGAAGTGAGAGGCAGAGACAGGCAGAGGGAGAAGCAGGCTCCATGCAGGGAGCCCAATGTGGGACTCGATCCCAGGACCCCAGGATCACACCCTGGGCCGAAGGTGAAGCTACACTACTGAGCCATCCAGGGATCCCGTGGTCTCCATTTTTACTTTTGCCTCAATCCCCATGAAAGTTCATGTCTGAAATTAAAGGAACTTTAGTAACAGAATTGTAGACTAAACCTCAAGAAATTTCCAAGATATTAAAATAAATATAAGAGAATGATGAATGAGACATGTCTTGTAGGATCAATTTTAAAAAAGTATAACATTTGCATTATAATGGTAGAATTTATAGAAAGAATGATAGAGAAAAAGGAAAGATAAAACTGTTCATTGTGATAATACAATAAAATTTCCCAAGATAGAGAGTCATGGTTTTCCAGATTGACAGAAACCCAGAACACAGCAGGGGGAAAAATCCATTTCAAGAAATTCCATTAAGAGTCTTAGAACACCTGAAGTGACGAGAAGATGCTGTATCTGGGGGCTATGGGTGGAGGAAGCAAATACAAATGGCAGTGGAGCAAAAATGGGAATTGCACCAGAATTCTCAACAGCCTAGGAAACTATAAAAGAAATGTAAAAAACAGAAGAAAGAATTTTACATGTAAATATCAGAAAATTGGCCTCTCATAAACTGCTCCTCAGGAAGCTACTATATGCACCAGTACATAAGGAATGTACAGAAAATGAAAACTTCTGATCCTTGAAATATTTGCTCCTCACAGTTATGATGAAGAGAAATTGCAGCAATGCAATTTTGCTGCAGAATTAGAGAGCAACCTGCCTGAAGGACATAAGTTTCTGCTTGTAAATATTTCAAAAACAAAAACTGCCGGTGCACTTTGCAGTCTGCTAGACCAGAAGATCTCAGCATCAAATAACTAGCAGAAGTGTATATGACACATTAAAAGCTCAAGTGTGCTCTGAAGAAGGTGGCGTCTCTTGAAAAGATCTGTGTTGTTTAGCATTCTGGAAAACACTGAATTGATGAGTAACCACAGATGTCTGACTTATATCAAGTGACAGGCAGAGCTCCTACAATGCAAACCTTCGCAAAGACAGGAAAGACAAATTTTACTCATGCTCTACTACCATGGTTTGGCAAACTAATTCTTTTTGTACCTTATCCTTTGAAATTAAATAAGAAAGCATTTATTTTTGAAAACTTTTGAAAGAGGTTATGACACGGTTTTGAATATGAAAGACATTCAAGTGGTTTTTGTTTTTGTTTTCTTACCATTGCTGATGTTTATTTCTTTAACTTGAAGAAATTTACTTATTTATTTATTTTTAAAGATTTTATTTATTTATTCATGAGAGACACACAGAGAGGCAGAGACACAGGCAGAGGGACAAGGAGGCTCCATGTAGGGAGCCTGATGTGGGACTCGATTCCAGGACCCTGGGATCACGCCCTGAGCTGAAGTGCTCAACCACTGAGCTACCCAGGTACCCAAACTTGAAGAGATTTAGACAAAGGTTGAAAGAATTATACTTTTCTGTGAATTGTTTTCTTGCTTTTCTTTCTCTTCTTTCTTTCCTTTTCCTTTCTTTTTCTTCCTTCCTTCCTTCCTTCCTTCCTTCCTTCCTTCCTTCCTTCCTTCCTTCCTTCCTTCTTATTTTCTCTTTTTCCTTTTTTAGGTTATATATTCTTATAGTCCTAGTACATATAAAATAGCTCTATGTAATTTTAGTTAGGGTTACTGAAGCAAGACCAGTTATAAAGCTGTTTACCAAGATAGTTTGACAAGCTAACATTAACGATATCTAGAGTGTGTACTAGAAATCACGTGACACATGAGCTGGGATGGTTAATTCCATGTGTCAACTTGGCTGAGCCATAATGCTTAGATATGTGGTCGGATATTCTAGATGCTCCTATGAGGGTGTTTTCGAGTAAAATTAATATTTAAATCAGTGCTTAAATATGCTTTACTCAAAGTAAAGCCCTCTGCATGCTGGTAGGCCTCGTCTAGTTGGTTGAAAACCTGAATTGAATGAAAGAAATCCCTCCTCCCCCTGAGAGAGAAAATTCTTTCAGGACTGTCTTCAAACTTCACCAGCAACATTGGCTCTTCCTGGGTCTCCAACTGCTCTGCCTTTGGACAATTTCCTGTGTCTCCAGCCTGCTGGCCTCCTCTCATCAGATTTTCAACTCACCAACTTTCCACTATCAGGAAAACAAATTAACTGATTTTTTTTTTTTTCTCACTCCCTCTATATGTACATTCCTCCTGTTGGTTATGTTTCTCTGGAGAACCCTGACTAGTATATAAACCAATGTATTTTTTCCTCTTTCTCACATATATATACACCAAAAAAAAGACTATATAGTAGGTTTATTAATTATTCCTAAATTACAAATGAGAAAACTGAGGTTTTATAAAGTTCATTTAATTTTTCCTGTATTATACATTAAGTGACAGAACTAGAATCTAAACCTTGAGCTGACAGTAACATTTATGTATTGCACTTTATAAGCTAATATTAAAACAAGCTAGTTAACTTGAGAAATTAAAAATCTGGCAATTGTGGCCACTGGCAAACCATCATAATCCATCAATAATTTTATAATTTAAGTTGTGGACAATCTGTAAATGTAAATGTGACATAACATTGGGAGTAATGCACTAAAAGGTGGAAGGCATGACTGCTTCTGTAAGTTATAAGCAGTCATAGATTAAAGTTTTTAGTTCCTAAAATCAGCACTTTTTTATGTTTAAAAACAATATAGAGAAGGTAAAATATAAACTATTTTGAGTATTTTCAAATTTTTAAATCATGAAGAATATTGAAGATTCAGAGAGAAGAAAAGAAACAGATTAAAAACAAAAAGTAAATCCATTAATCACCCAAGGCAAAGAAATTATTCATTGTTCTTCTGTGTCTTTTATTTTTCTATGAATATATGAAATTTAATATTCACTACCTTTTAAGTACATAAGAAATTTTTATTCTATAAAACATTTTCAAGTCTGAATTGTTACTGTTTTTATATTGTCTCTATAGTATTCTGTAATACAATTTATTTAACTTCATTTACTTGTTTTGAGGCATTTAGATTTCTACATTTTGCATGTTATAAATAAGGCTTTTATGAGCATTTTCTACATAATGTTGAACATCCTCTGTGCACTGCTCTGATTATTTTCCTATTATAAATTCTTAAAAAAAAGATTTTATTTATTTATTCATGAGAGACATAGAAAGAGAGGCAGAGACACAGGCATAGGGAGGAGCAGGCTCCATGCAGGGAGCCCGACAAGGGACTTGATCCTTGGACTCCGGGATTATACCCTGAGCCAAAGGCAAATGCTCAACCACTGAGCCACCCAGGTGTCCATTATAAATTCTTTTAAGTGGAGTTACTAATCAAGTATCATCTGAGATAAACTAACAAACATTTAAAAGTTATTAATGAATTTCCCATTCTTTGCTCTCTAAATCTGTTTTAGAAACTATTTATAAATGTAATTTGCTATTTGATTTATGTTTGACTTAAACATAGAATGTTTTCTAAGATCAGCTGTTTCAATTTAGAAATGCAATGTGTTATTTTAAATTACTTTAATGTCTGAATGGAAACTAAAAATATTAATTTCAATCCTGAGTGAATTTTGTAGCAAAACTACAATATCCTGATAACCCAAGAGTAGAATAATATCTTAAATATAGCTTTGCAGTAGTTGACCAATTACTTGAGTTTTAATTTTTCAAAGAGAATGAAATACCCTAAAACTATCTAATTATAATACCAAAGCAGAATACTATGAGACCAAATGCAGCTTTTGTGCAATGATGGAAGCTTTAAAGCTCCTTCCTTAATTGTGATAATTTGGAACAAATTAGGGAGTCTTGTGGTGAGCAATCGTCTAGTCACAGATCTCTTCAGTGCACTAAATCAAGGTGCAAGGAAACTTGCTGAGCAGAACTTTCAAATCTGAGAGTGTTTCGTTAACCAGAGGTCAGCTTAAAATTACTTTTTATCTTCCTAACACTTACTAGAATGGCCATCTTTGCTTTTGTGAATATTGTAATTAGGGTTTTATTTTTAAAGCACAAAACATATAGATGACATTACCTGTGTAATTACAGAATTAATATAATGTCTCTAACAATTTTCTCTATTAAAATAAAATTGCTGTTTTACATTATTTCAGCTTACTTACAATATAATTGTGAAATACCATATTTGGAGTTCCCTTGATCCATATTAGCATTCTCTATAAGCTTTGTTCTAAATAGCAATAAGCATTTGATAGTAGTGACTCAATGGAGTTCAATTAAAGGTCAAGGATTCTAGAGGGAAGCATAGCAGCAGAATTCCCTCTACAAGTGAATCTAACATGAGGAAATATCTTACAGAAAATGCTGTCCTAACATACAGTCTTAAATAGTTGGCAGAGGTTTTGTTAAACTGATTATCCTTCAAGAGTTGTTTTAAAGGCCCGTAAGCCCTGTGAAGGTACTCAGTTAACATATGTCATCACTGATTTTTTTTTTCTTTATTCTTTGACCTGATTATTTTAAAATAAGCTAACTATTTGCTACATTCTAGGCAACTAGATGTAGCTTATTGACTAAATAGACTTAAAAACTCTCTGTCATTTACAAACCATTAAATAGCTATCTGAAAAATTTTTAAAAAGAAAAAAAAATGAAAACTGTATGAGGAAATACAGAATTAACATAGAACCAAGTAAGCTAAAAAAAATAAAATTAAAAAAAAGAACCAAGTAAGCTAATGAAAAATATCTTTTTTTTAAACTTGTCATTTGAAAGTCTCAAATCAGCTTATACTGAAATGTTCTGAAAAAAACATTTTCCTAGAGTATTCTGTGACTCAAAATTCACTTGTTTAAAAAGAGGGTAAAAGGCTTTGTGTTAGCAAAAAGTGTTCTTCATAGTTAACATGTTAACTAACAACATTTTCTCCTCCTCTGTGGGAGGCATAACTAATGACTAATAGCTATCTCCTTGTAGTGCTATTAGTTTTGAATTCAGTCATTTTGAGTTACTGGTAGGCTTTATGCAATGCTGATGTGCTTTTGTTAGAAACTCAAAGATATTTGGGGAAAATAAATTGATACTTATTATTATGATAATAATTATTACATTATTAAAGAATAATTTTTCCATATATATATACATATATATTTCTAAGAATATATCTTTTGCATTTAGAAAATTGCAGTGTTCCAGCATTCTTTTACTTATGTCTTTGTAGCTTACTTCTAACTTAATTATACATATTTTATATCCACAGAATAAATATATAAAGATACAATAAGAATTATAATTAAAATATTGATTAGCATAACATTCTCATGAATTTACTATTTGAAAATACATATATACTCTTTTGACCAAACCACTGATGATGTAATATATAATTTAAGACAATAATAGTTAAAATATTATTACCAAAATTTACAATTCTGTACTAGTCAAAATGTATTGTTTATCAGAAGTTATGATGTTGGGCAAGTTAATGAAATTCTCTGAAATTCAGATTTCTTATCTGTAAAATGTAGATAAGAAAACCTAAAAAAAAAAGAAATAGAAAACCTACCTCATGGAGATGCTCAGAGAGTTGGCTAAGTTAATATGTGTAAAGCACTTAGAACTATTTGAGAGACAGAAAACAAGGACAGATTATTTAAGGAAAAAAAGTTAAAAATAAAGCCTTGTAGATGTTCATGTTTCACTTTACAAAAACAAATAAGTTTTCATTTTTATATGCTGAAATAGTGATAAAATACTCCTAAAATTTCAAAAGCATATTTGCTATTTTCAGGTAGTACCTAGAGAGTCACACACAATATTATTGAATGAGAATTTAACAAAACATGTTCTTAAGTGTATTGTGTTTTGTTTTGTTCCTGGAAATTAAACCTCTGTGAAATGGAATTTTTCTTTGATCTTACTTCATAGACTAAGACTATCAAAATCTCAGAAGTTTAAAGGACTAGAAGGGCCATATAATAAAACACCATTTTTTTTTTACATCCAAAGAAATGTATACCATAAAATATGAAGTGGCTTGCTGAAAAGAGTCCTATAATTTATTTTATTTAGTAGATATATTATTCAACCCTAGAATTTAGGTCTCCTTAATTCAGGTCCAATACTCTCTTTACACAATAAATGAAAATTTGGTTACTACTATTACTCTGGTTAAACATTAGAATTATGTGAGGAGTTTTTTTTGTTTGTTTGTTTGTTTTTTTAATATATCACTGTCCATTCATTGTCTCTAATCAGATCAAGTGGATCTAAATCTCTAAGGGATGGATCTTGGCATTTGCAAAAAATCAAGATACTTGATTTAATGTTGATTAACCAAGCCTTTACTTTTGCTCTTACATAATACCCTACAGTTTTACTCAATGGAGACTTCAGGGTTCATGAACAACCCCATATATAGATATTCAATTTAGCAAGCATTGGTCTACCATTTTTTCCCTACTGTATTTCCTCTCTTTTATTCCTGTTATCATTTCTTGAGGCCACGACAGAGTCACTCTATCTCCCAGATCATGGTTGTTCTCAGGTGATCTACCCCCCAGGTAACAATGCTTTGGTTTCAGTGCATACTTACCTAGAAAAAAAAGGTTTTCTGCATATCATCCATGCCACACTTTGTCACTTGGGAGCTTAAAGAATGGAGTTTCTGAAATTATTGTTTCAGATTCTTCCCCTCAGGCCTTGTTTATGGAATATAACTCACCAAATTTGAACAACTATCACTACAGGAAAGACATCTCAAGAATACAAGCAAACTAGTCTAATAATTACATTCCACAAAACTGAGCATTTACATTTATGTTAATGGTAAATTCATAGTCGTTGAAAGGACATTTACTTATACTTGGTTAGAGTCTATTCTGATAATTTTCCAGACCAAAGAAATTGTCCACAATTTATTGAAGTGTGTTATATATAATGTAGAGATAAACTTGTTTTCAAATTAAATAATAGTTATAAAATAAATAAGTTCTAGGGCCCTAATATATAGCTTGATGACTATAGTTATTAATACTATACTGTGTACCTGAAGTTTGCTGAAAATAGACGTTAAGGGATTCTCATGACACACACCCTACACATACAAACATGTACCTATGTGAAGTGGTAGATGTGAGATATGTTAGTCGGCTTGACTGTAGCATTTATTTCAAAATGTATAGGAATATCAAAGCATCATGTTCAATACCTTAAATATACACAATTTTTATTTCCCAATTATACCTTAATAAACCTGGAAAAAAATAATGGCAGTCTTTCCTCACTACTTACATTGGTAAAAACTTTTTAAAATCTAGGGACACCTGGGTGGCTCAATTGGTTAAGCATCTGCCTTCAGCTCAGGTCATGATCTCATGATGGAGGGGAGGTGGGTCCTGGGATCTAGCCACATGGGGCTCCCTGCTCATTGGGGAGTCAACTTCCACCTCAGCCTCTGCTGCTCCCCTCCAGTCCGCTCACGCTCTCTCTCTCTCAAATAAATAAAATCTTTATAAAAAAGTCTAAATTTGCTAGTGTCAGCATATTAAGTTTTTATTTCCAATAACATAAAATTAAAGTATACGTATGTTTATTGACTAAAGTAGATTCTAAAGTAGATTAACTTCAGGATCTTCTCCTTTCCTTTTTAATTGTACCCTCTGCATGTAGGTGATTTATGACTTTCTTAACATCTGGTTTATGAGTATGAAAAATAACCTATACTGTATAGTATCCCTATTTTTTATAATAGAGACTTGCTCAGATTACCTCTGAGCAAGTTAGAGACAGAAACATATAACCCCCATCAAATAAATATTTCTTTCACAAAAGTTTAAAGTTGTTCCATCCTATTTAAATTATTATTCTTGGGACGCCTGGGTGGTTCAGTGGTTGAGCGTCTGCCTTTGGCTTAGGCCCTGATCCCGGGGTCCTGGGATCGAGTCACTCATCCGGCTCCCCATAGGGAGCCTGCTTCTCATTCTGCCTATGCCTCTGCCTATCTCTCTGCGTCCCTCATGAATAAAAAATAAAATTAAAAAAAAAATAAATTCATTATTCTTGGATACTTCTAGGAAGTTTCACAGTGTAATCAGTTCTCTGCCTATTTCAATAACAAGAAAATAAATTAGCAAATGATTATCTTTAACTCTTTTGTAAATTATAAAAAGTATATGACGTTTTAGGCTGGCAAGAGATAATTTTTGTTTGTTTGGCTGTAATTAATAAAAAATACACAAGCATAATGAAAAGAATAGAAAAACTTTAAAAATCACACATAATTTAGTATAAATAATAGCTAATAGATATTAAATATATATGTATCGGCTCTCCCAGGGAGGCGAGGAAGGCAAGCGGTGGCGAATTTAAGGGACACTGAAGGAACAATGAATACAATAAGGAGAGAGCTGCTGTGCATGCTGCTGCTGCTTTGTGGAGCAGCCCTCCCGCACCTTGCCCAGCCGGGAGATCCACACACCATTCAGAAGAGGAGCAGATCCTACAGAGAGGGAGCTGCAGAGACGAGAAGCCCCCGACGCTGTTCGGGCCGAAGGAGTCGTGGCCGCGGCCGGCCCCGGGGCAACCGCGTGGAGGCCTGCAGGTGCGCGGGCGGCCGGCCGCGGGGCCACCCGGTGCGCGTCACAGGCTGCGGCGGGCCCGGGTGCTTCAACGGCGGGACATGCCGGCAGGCTGTGTATTTCGCGGATTTCGTGTGCCAGTGTCCTGAAGGGTTCCTGGGGGAAACGCTGCGAAATAGAGGCCGGTGCCACCTGCTACAAGGACCAGGGCATCACCTCCAGGGGCACGTGGAGCACGGCGGAGAGCGGCGCCGAGTGTGCCAACTGGAACAGCAGGGCGCTGGCCCTGAAGCCCAACGCCATCCGGCTGGGCTCAGGAATCACAATTACTGCAGAAACCCTGATGGGGACTCAAGGCCCTGGTGCTACGTGTTCCAGGCAGGGAAGTACAGCACGGAGTTCTGCAGCACGCCGGCCTGCCCCGAGGGGGGGGGGGGGGGGGAAGGACTGCTACTTTGGAAAAGGGTCAGCATACGTGGCACCTACAGCCTCACTACATCTGGTACCTCCTGCCTCCCGTGGAATTCCAGGGTCCTCGCAGGCAAGTTCTATACAACTGGGCCTGGGCAACCACAATTACTGTCGGAACCCAGATGGGGATGCCAAGCCGTGGTGCCATGTGCTGAAGGACCGCAAGTTGAGCGGGAACGCTGTGACGTGCCCCAGTGCCCCACCTGTGGTCTGAGACACTACAAGCAGTTAGGGGAGGGCTCTGCGCAGACATCACCTCTCACCCCTGGCAGGCCGCTCTCTTTGTCAAGAGCAGGAGGCCACCAGGAGAGAGGTGTTTTGTTGTTGTTTGTTTGTGTGTGTGTGTGTGGGGGGGGGGGGGGGATACTGATCAGCTCCTGCTGGGTCCAGTCTGCCGCGCACTGCTTCCAGGAGAGGTATCCTCCCCACCACCTGAAGGTGCTCTTGGGCAGAACATACGGAGAGGTCCCTGGAGAGGAGGAGCAGAAATCTGAAGTAGAAAAGTACATCATCCATAGGAATCTGATGACGACACTTACAACAACGGTATCGCGCTGCTGAAACTGCAGTCGGATTCGCTACACCTGTGCCCAGGAGAGCGATGCTGTCCGCACCGCCTGTCTCCCCGAGGCCCACCTGCAGCTGCCCCGGCACTGGACAGAATGTGAGCCGTCTGGCGGCGGCAAGCACCACGCGTCTTCTCCTTTCTGTTCTGAGCGGCTGAAGGAGGCTCATGTGAGGCTGTGCCCATCTAGCCGCTGCACATCGCGGCAGTTGTCTAACAAAACCATGACGGACGATATGCTGTGTGCCGGAGACACACGGAGCGGTGGAAACCAAGCCAACCTGCACGATGCCTGCCAGGGTGACTCGGGTGGCCCCTTGGCGTGCATGAAAGACAACCGCATGACCTTGGTTGGCATCATCAGCTGGGACATTGGCTGTGGACAGAAAGATGTTCCAGGTATATATACCAAGGTTACTGATTACCTAGACTGGATTCAAGACAACATGCAACTGTGACCAAGGACATTGAATTCCCTGAAATCATGGGAGACTCTGCTTCCTCCACTTGAGAAGACACATCAAGCCGAGTGCTTCTTCACAGAGCTGAGCCACCACACAGTGTAAGTGGGTGGCAGGGCAGGGGAAACCCAGAGGAGAGGCGAGAGGATAGGTTTTCCTAGGTACTTCCTGTTTTAGAAGTTTTCAGGGCTTAAGATCTGATCTCAGAATGTCTGTCCGCCGAGAAGACGGATAAATGCCAACCCCTCCTGGAAAACCACCTCGAGGGCAGAAGAGAGGTAGAACAAAAGCCCCACTTCCTTCTGTCAACATGAGAAGCTTTGGAAGTGGGACCTGGGACCGCAAAGATAAAAGCATGTGTCAGTGAAAAAATAACGAGGTCCTTCAGGAATGAAGGATTGCTTTAGAAATGGAATGTCTATTTATAGGTCACAACGAAGCCGACAGGGGCCTCCTAATAAGGGATGGGCTGGCTGGCCAGATCATGTTCCTCAACACCACCTTTTAAATCAAATATTTGGCTTTTCCCTTTCTCCACTCTATAGCTCTTGGAAAGAAATCTTTTTGTGTATAGTGTAAGTCCTTTTCTTTATAAACTTCATAATAAAACGGAAGACTTGTATCATTTTAATAATTGATAAACTAGGATTTAGTATATTTATATCAATCTGTTTTTACTTGTTGCCACACCCATGTATCATACTGTGCTGAAATAAATTATTTTTCACATATTTTCCCAAAATAAAATATAAAATAAAATATATTTATCTTCATAATATTTTAATTGTGACATACAGAATTCCTATAGTTTTTTTCTTGTTGCAGATACATTGTATTATAAAATACTTTACTTACTTAAAAGTGGAGGTTTTGGAAATGAAATATGCAACTTTTATAACATACCTCTGAATTACATTATGAAAATGAAACATGCATTCTTTCTTAAAACCTGCAAATATTTTAAAAATGCAGATTCTCCCATATTATATATTTTATACATATATACATGTATGTGGCTTTGATTTACAACATCAAGATAAGCAAAATAGCTTTATAATGATTTTATTCTTATTCATAAATTGACTTATGAATAAGAATCTATACAGTGAATCAAATTACTTTAGCACTGTAAGTTTTTAAATAAATGATCGAAAAGCAAAAATGCTTCTTTTGGCTTTCAACTTTTTTTTTTTTTTTCAAATTAGTACAGTTGCTTGAGAATATGAAAGATAGGCATATGTACAGTTCCTTAATTATGATTATTTCTTTTTAAAGATATATGATTTTTTGAAGTAATAAGTATTAACATGTATATGTGTGTGCATTTCTAATGTTTTTCTGACTATACACAAAATTTTAAGGTTTGCTAGATCCTTTATTAGAAAAATAGGTAAAATCTATAATTATTTGTCATAAAAGGAGCCCAAGTTTTGTGTCTAGAAGTACTCTTGCAAAAAGAAAAAAAATAAGAAAGAAAGAAAAGAAAAGAAAAGCATTTATTTGAAAATCACTAAAAAAATTTTGGACGGTATGAGATTTTGCCTTAATCAACCAAACAATTTAGCTTGCCACAGTTTCATAGATGTTAGCAGGAGACTGGTGACTCCTGCGTCAAGGACAAAAGCATGGTAGGCAGTATGAACTTAATTTTTGTGTCTGCTTTCTCTTATCACCTAGTTCCCATAGTGGGAGATTCAGAGGAAGGGTCACCGGATGTTTCATATGTGGTGGTTTGTGTTACAGGTGGAGAATCCTGATCACAGGAAACCCCAGTGTTATAAAGAGGATAACTGTTTGTGAAGGGGTAACTGTCTAATCTTTGCGCTGAAGGAAGATACTGTATTATAATCCTGGTTAGGAAACACATCTGCCTTCCATCCCAGAAGAAGACACTATCTCTAACTTCCAAGTCCTTTTACTATACAAATATCTTTCAATATAGTCATTAATGTTTTTTCACAAAATATATAGACATACAAGAATCTCATTGATAATCATCCCCTATTGGGGCACCTGCGTGGCTCAGTGGTTGAGCATCTGCCTTTGGCTCAGGTAGTGATCACAGAGTCCTGGTAACGTGTGTCTCATCGGACGCCCCACAGAGAGTCTGCTTCTCTGTCTGCCTATGTCTCTTCCTCTCTCTTTGTGTCTCTCATGAATAAATAAATGAATTCTTTAACAAAACAAAACAAAAAAGAATCATCCCCTATAATCTTATACAATGATAACTACATATAATAATACCAGGGATGTTTATTGCTTTGAGGACTTACAAAACCAGTAAAATTTGAACTTTAATAATTTACTGTAAGTAAATAATAAACCAAAGACCACAATTTCACAAGTTAGGTCAAGTAAAAGATTCTGAACAGAGCAGCCATTACTAATTAAAATTATAAATATTCACTTCAGTAATAAATTAGATTGTAAGAACTTCAAGGTAAAAATTGGACTTTAATCACTTTTGTAATCCTTTAAAATTAAACAGTATACCTCATACTTATTAGCTGCTAGTAGTAGATGTCTCTTATTTTCAAATTCTCTGCATCAATTACTTTGGATAAATGCCCACCTTTACACTGTGTGAGTCTGGTAGACTGCCAATAACCAGACCCACAAGAGGCCAAAAGTCTTAGAACAGTAACTGGCACAGAGAGAGTACCATTTAAGTATTTGTTACATTAATAAAATTAAACCAAAGAACTCTACATGATGTCATGTTTAATAAAATCATGTTGAAATTATATCAAATCCTATTTATTCTCTAAATTTTTAATAAAGAAATCACTAATTCAAAATTCAAAATGTACAAAATAAGGCAAGATTCTTTTTTTGTTTGTTTGTTTAAAGATTTTATTTACTTACTTATGAAAGACACAGAGAGAGAGAGAGAGAGAGAGAGGCAGAGGGAGAAGCAGGCTCCATGCAGGGAGCCTGATGTGGGACTCGATTCTGAGACTCCAGGATCACACCCTGGGCATGAAGGCAGGCACTAAACCACTGAGCCACCCAGGGTTCCCTCAAGATTCTTTTTCATATTCTTGTCCTTCAACCACATAAATTAATATAGGCCAAAAATATTATTAATGATTTTTTTTCTTCTGGAAAAATTTTATACATATATAATAAAGATATATATACAAAATAAAATATATATATATATATATACAAACATTTAAAAATGTAAAAACTGCTGATTTCTTATTTCTAATATAAATAGTAAGAAACAATACACTTTATTCTAATCTTGCACATTTCTCTTAAATATGTATCTAGGAGAGCATTTTACATTCAACACATTTGGAGTTTTCTTATTTTTTTATAGCCCTATGTTATGCCCTTTTGTGGATTTACAGTGATTCATTAAACCAGTACTCTGTTGATAGGCACTAAATAATTTCCAGTATTTTGCTGAAAATGAAAAATTCACAATTAACTCATTTTATATCTGTGCAGAAGAGCTGTAGAATAAATTCTTGGAAGTGGAATTTCTTGATCAAAGTGTCCCCCTACCTGTTGTGGTTTGTTGCTGTTGTTGTTGTTGTTTTTGGTGGCACAGATTGCCATAGATGATATCTATAGATTTGTATTATAAACTTCCTCCAAGAATCCATGAGAATGCCTATTTCCCTATACACTTGCCAACAAAGCATGCTATAATATATTGAGGTTTTTGCCAATTTGGAAAGTAAAAAGTGGCATAGAATGCAATTTTAGATTGCATTTTTCCTACTGTGAATGAAATTGATATTATTTTATAAAATTAAGAGATATTTATACTTCCTCTTTGGATAATTATATACCACTTTTGAACATATATTTCTTTTATGATTTGCCTTCCATATTCATTTTCTAAGGCTGTTGTTATAGTAGCATAACTGGGTGACCCTGAAATGTGTTAATTATGGAGACCAGAAATCCAAAATCAGGTGTATTGCAGGATGATGCTCCTTCTGAAACCTGTAGGGGGATCTTTCCTTGCCTCTAGCTTTTAGTAATTCGCTGGCAATCTTTGGTGTTCTTTGGCTTGTAAATGTATCAGTCTAATCCCTCATTTTTATGTGACCTTTCTCCTGTGTTTCTTCACATGGTCCTCCCTTTGTGCATTCTTGCAAACACTCAGGAAAAAAAATAATACAAGTTCTACTCAAAATCTTCCCAAAAATTAAAAGGAGGGAAAATTGTCCAGCTCATTTTTTTACATCAGCATTCCTTGCTTTTCAAATCAAAGACTCTGTAAGAAGGTAACTATAGCTTAATATAATTCAAGAACATGGATATAACTTCTCTAATTAAATTTTAGCAAACAGCATCCAGCAATATTTGTAAAGAGAATAATAAATACATCATGACTAAGTGTACTTTATTCTAGGAAGCCAAAGTTCATTTAACATTCAATTAAATCATCCTCGCACCTATTTTTAAAGTTTGAATATTTGCTTGCTCTTACTTGTCCTGAAAATAGAGTTTGTGGTTTCATTTCTTTACTTGCTCTGGATAACTTTTGGATGATTTCCGTAGGACAAGGGTGGAATTTATACAGTATGTCACAATGTTTATTCTTCTTACATTAAATTTTAGCCAGTTAATTAAATTAATTTTAAATAGCTACATATATATAATACAATATATTTGATAAAGCTAATTCGACATCAGTATGATCAATATTACTTTGCCAGTTTCTATTTTTTCTTCATTTTTAAAGAATTCTTTCAAAGCTTTCATTGATTTATAAACCTACTTATTTAGATTTTCTATTATAGACATCTTTATGGTTACACTGTAATTAAGGTATATAACAACATAAAGTAATTATATGTAAACATCATGCTATTTGTATTAGGCGAAAATGGGCTCCCAAAGATATCTATATGCTAATTCTCATGTGTTACCTTACATAGTAAAGATGTGTTACATAAGACTGTGTTATCTTACATAGTATAAGGGACTTTTACAAATGAAATTAGATTAAAAAATCTTGAGGTAGGATGGCTATTCCAGATTATCCAGGTGTGTTTGATATAATCACAATGGTCTATATAAGGGGCAAGAATAGCAAAGCAGGAGAAAGAGATGATACAATAGAAGCAGAGGCTGGAGTGATACACTTAGAAGATAGAAGGGGCCATGGACCAAGAAATGCATCCAGAAGACATCTAGGAGCTGCAAAAGTAAAGGAAACAAATCATTTCCCTGACTCCTCTAGAAGGAACATAATACTGCCAACACCTTGATGAGACTAAAGACCTCCAGAAGTATGAGAGAGTAAATAAATCTGTGATTGTGCTAAGCCACTAAGTTTGTTGTAACTACAGCAGTGATAGAAAACTAACACATCACCTAAGATATAAAATATGAAATACGAATGAACCTAATCAATGAGATATGTACCCATCTCCGGGGTTATCCTTTCTTTTTTCTTTATTATTAACTACTTTCATGATTTTGGAATGCATTATTGCATAATTTCTGTGAATTTACCAAAGACATACATGACCAAGTGATAGTTTATTGCCTTCTTCAGAGTAATAGAGTGGGAACGCTACATGTAGTTGCCCAGTTTGACTCTATTTTTGGGTTTTTTTTTTTTTTGTGCTGCAGCGTTGCATGTCAATTAGTTCTCATAAACGGTATGTGTATATAACTCATGGGTTCGATTTCTATGTCTGAACATTAAGACTTTAGGCAGATGATTCTTCACATTCTAATTTCTCCTCTTGCAGTTAGACATGGATGTTATGGTGACCAAAATTCACATATGGAATTATTCTGAGGGTTCCATAGATTCAGAAATCTCCCTTGGTTTCTCATGGTAAGTAAATACACTAGTGGAGGAGGAGTGGGATGATGAAGTAGGGGATAGAGATATCTGAGTAGATAGGGATGAAACAAACAAATCATAACCACAAATCGATCTGCAATTCTGTAACTGTGGCAGGATACTCTTTCAAATGTATCTAGGGAAACTGTTTTGGTCTGCCTTAAATCTTTGAAGCATTATACTCAAGACAGTGATTCTCCTTAGGATACATTCTACTGCCACATATTTCATCTGTGTCTATGAATTAAGTTGGATACCCAATATTTTAGTCTATTTGGGCTGCTATAACAAAATATCATAGCCTGTGTGGCTTATAAACAACAGAAGTTTATTTCTCAAAGTTCTGGAGGCAGGAAGTTTGAGATCCCAGTGGCAGCATAGTCAAGTTCTGCTGAAGGAACCCCTTCTGCTTTTTTCTCACTGTGTCCTCACATGGTAAAAGGTGCAAGAGGTCTCTTTTATAATGGTACCAATCTCATTCATGATGATTCTGCCTTCATGACCTAATTATCTCTCAAGGCCTTACTTCCTAATACTACCACATTGCAGTTAGGATTTGAACATATAAATTTGGCAGGGGTAGGGTGCAGAGGGAGGAGACATTCATTCTATGGCATTCAGCATAGTTCACATGAGAATTACAAGGAACACTCATGGAGGTGAAAACTATGTACTGAAAGAATGGCAAGTTCTAACCAGGTAATGTCAGTGGAGAGTACACATAAGATTAGATCCTGAAGGTGTTGTACCAAGGAGGAGAAATACAAGGCTCAATAGGATCACTGTATTAATATGGAAGTGGTTACAAGGGATTAGTATTAGAATTAGAATTTCAATATTTTGGCTGAATCCCAGGGGAATAGTTTTAATAATCTGCTAAAGATAAACTGAATGTGGACTCAGTGATGGCATACAATTAATGAGCTTGAAATGCCAGCTTCTCCCTGGCATACAATAGACGATGGCCAGAGAGGTGAGAGTGTTGGAATGGAAATATTATGTAGAAACTGCTTACCCATCTTCTAAAAACTCTTTTAAAAGAACTTTTAACCAGTTTTTAAACTAATGAATTGGTCAGGAGAAAGTAATATTCTTATAGTGCTAAGACATTCTTAAGTGCATTTCTGTAGCTCAGAGATGATGATGATAGGGATACTGAAATGGAAATAGTTTGGGGCTCCCTGCTCAGCAGGGAGTCTGCTTCTCCCTTTCCCTCTGCCCCTCACACTCGTCCTCTGTCTATTTCAAATGAATAAATAAAATCTTAAAAAAAAAAAGAAGGAAATAGTTTTCTTGAAATCAACAGAAGTATCAGGGTCACAAAAGAAGTACAGGTCAAGGGCAGCCTGGGTGGCTCAGCAGTTTAGCGCTGCCTTCGGCCCCGGGTGTGATACTGGGGACCCGGGATCTAGTCCCACATCAGGCACCCTGCATGGAGCCTGCTTCTCCTTCTGCCTATGTCTCTGCCTCTCTCTCTCTCTCTCATGAATAAATAAATAAAAATCTTAAAAAAAAAAAAGAAATAGAGGTCAAGTTGTCATGGAGTATAATTGATTTATATTCTACATTATAATCTAACTGATATAATACTCATAATAAGGTGGAATGAATACATTCACAAATATTTTAATCCCCTTATCAACTTATAAAATATTAATAAATAAAACAAAAAATGTGTATCTCAAATATAAATAGAAGAGATAAAGTAGAATAAGAAATATAATTGATCTAATCAGTAAACAGGACAGAAGGAAAAAATGGAACTAAAGATAGATGAAACAAAAAACAAATAGCGAGTTGGAACAATTAATCCTAAAAATATTGATATATGTTAAATTTAAATAAAGTAAATATTCAACTAATGAGAAACAAGATGTTGCACTTGTACCTCTCATCCTGTAGGAAGAGACATAGCACTTTACGGATGTCCTTTGGTTTTGGTTCTGTTTTGTTTTCTTCAAGATTTTATTTATTCATTCATGAGACACACACACACACACAGGGAAAGGGAGAGAGAGAGACAGGCAGAGACACAAGCAGAGGGAGAAGCAGACTCCATGCAGGGATCCCGATGTGGGACTGGATCCAGGTCTCCAGGATCACACCCCGGGCCAAAGGCAGGTGCTAAATCGCTGAGCCACCCGGGCCTCCCACATCCTTTGGTTTTCCTGACATTTCCTATATATGGACATCCTCTATAACTTCTTTACTGTCTACTCTTGGATGTGACCTGGAAACAAACAATAAAAAAAATGAGGTCTGCAGAAAGTCCTGATTGTGATGGAAGATATTCTAGCACTTGTTCTTTACAATGCAATGTATCTCACACTCCATGGAACAGGACTATATGGGGGGGGGGGGGGTGGAGGGGGGAGAGGTACAGAACTCTAGCAGGCCAGGATAGTTACAGTGAGTATCTGGGTTTTGAGGTAGGTTCAGAACCTCTTCTACTGATAATTAGTATCCCTCTGAAAAGTAGGTCCTGGAATATTTTTCTTCCAGTCATAACATAGTAACTGGTTCTTGGCTTGGTATGTTGCCTTAAACATCTATGAAACTGGACAAAATGTATAGTTCAATTGTTTGCAAGCATTGTATAAAGAGAAGTAAAAGTCTTTGGTCCTTAAGAAAAGGAAAATAAGTAATGTAAGCTCAGATACCCTAGCGTTTTGCTTGAGGAAGATGAAGTATAAGCTGAAGATTGGGGATGAGGGCTGCTGCTCAGCTGGAAGGAGGTGGAAACTATGCAGGTGGGAAGGAGGGAGTGGACAGAGTCTGAATGAGGATATACATAATTTTATGATCAAAGGTTAAAATGTCTTTAGCCAAAGGCTGGGATAGAAAATTAGAAACAAATCTAAATAGAATGTTAAATATCTTTAAATAATTCAAAGGAAATAATTAGGAGGAAAGTGGACTTAAAAAGAAATAGAATGAAAAAAAAAAAAGAAATAGAATGAAAACACAGTTACAGAGGTACTGGAGTGGCTCAGTTGGTTAAGCTTCCTACTCTTGATTTGGTCCAGGCTGTGATCTCAGGGTCATGAGGTTGATGAGCCTTTTAGAATTCTCTTTCCCTCTCCTTCTGCCCCTCCACCCCAGCTGGTATGCATGTGCACTCTCTCCTTATCTCTCTCTAAAGAAAATAATTATAATTATTATAATTATAATTATAATAATATTTTTAAAAGCAAGTATATTGTTATTAAATTAAATGTAAGTGTATTAGGCACTCCAAAAAAAAAAAAAGGACAAAAGTTCTCAGCCTGAATAAAAGAGCAAGCCCTGATTTTATTCTGTATCAAAGAGACAAAAAAGTAATAAGTAAAAGTATAGGGAAAACATATACCATGCTAAGAGAAAGCAGAAGAAAGTTGGTGGGGCTGTAAAGAGTATTATCAGAGACAAAGAAGAACATTTCATAATGGCAAAAATTTGATTCACCAGAAAAATATGACAGCCCTAAATATGTATGTTGATAATATCAGAGCTTTAAAAATAGACTAAATTTGACAAATCTAAATGGAGAAATAGACAAATTCACAATCACAGCTGGAGACTGTAACATCACTCCGTCTAATTTTTGAAACTACTAGACCAAGAATAAATAAAACCAGCTGGGCCCAGCACTAAGCCTGTAGATTAATGGTATATGGCTGCATGAATGAGCCCAGAGACCAAGAGCTTATTTCCACTTCCTTATTCTTTTTTCATTTGTAGGTAAATTGATTTACTTATATGGAACAAACCTGTAAATTAAAATATCCTTAATAAACTGAAAAACATTGTGTTGACTCTATATTCTAAAATATGAACAAAATATGTATTAAAATCTTTGAATCCAAATAAATCAACAAGAGCATATAGTTTTGAACACTATCGACCAACTTGACTTAAATAATTTTTGTAGTGTAACATGTACAACCACTACAGAATATACATTATTTTAAAATGTACATAGATAATTTACCAAGAAAGACTGCATAATGGGTCAATGAATATTGAGAAATTTCATAAACTCATGATCTCACTGAGTAATTTTTTTTTCTGATAATAATTATATCAACTTAAACATTTATCCTTCAGGAGTGAAGGTTCTCCATGGTAACGAAACCAAGTAAATTATTTTATCCAGATGGTTTGCTAGACTATAAGGCGAGCATAAATTAGGTTTTAAAACAAAGGAGCTGGGGGATCCCTGGGTGGCTCAGCGGTTTGGCGCCTGCCTTCAGCCCAGGGCATGATCCTGGAATCCTGGGATCCAGTCCCACATCAGGCTTCCTTCATGGAGCCTGCTTCACCCTCTGCGTGTGTCTCTGCCTCTCTCTCTCTCTCTGTGTCTCATGAATAAATAAATAAAATCTTTAAAAAAATTCTCTCTTAAAAAAGTAATAAAAAATAAATAAAAATAAAATATAAAATAAAACAAAGGAGCTATCATTAAAAACTTGAGTTTTATAACTATTTGCAGAAGACAAGTATTAAATATTTTGTGCTACTTTTTTGCACCTCTCTTATTTCTAGTAAGGTTGATTATTAATGCACACGTTCTTATTTCTAGTAAAGTTCAATATTTTTATGATTTTTAGTACTTTATTTCTTTCTCATATTCATTGTGAATTGCACATTGTGTGTTTATTGTACTTTTAACCTGCAGGGAAGTTTATGTATTTTGGTTTCTTATCTTTAGAAGTTTCCATGTTGAAAATATCTTTTATTAGTATTATAGGATGACTTTTGATGTATAGATATCTTCAATTTCAGTGTAGTTACACATAGGATATTTTCCTTTATGCTTGACTATTTTAAGAAATTCTAGGCTATTGGGGTGCCTGGGTAGGTTGAGCGTCCAGCTCTTGATTTTGGCTCAGGTGATGATCTCAGGCTCCTGAGATCAAGCCCAACAGTGGTCTCCATGCTCAGAATGCTTAAGATTCTCTCTTTCCTTCTCCCTTTCTCCCCAACCCCTTCTCTCTCTCTCTCTCTCTCAAATTAGTAAATAAATCTTTAAAAAGAAAAATTCTGAGCTATTTCAATATGTAATATATTACCCTATACTGTGTGCTTAAAGTTTTAAACTTTTGCTTTTTCAAGCATAAACAATTGGTATCATACAATCTGCATGTTTATGTGTGCATGTGCATGCACATATGTGTGTATTTGAGTATGATGTAAGTAAGGTAGCCATCCTTTCCTTCATCAAATTGCAATGCCAGTGAAACAGAAAGCAACCGTCCATGTATGGCACAGTACTATTTTTAACAATTATTGGGACTGTTATTTTAAGTATTATTTTTACAGATACCTAATAATGAATAATTGCCTAAATTAGGCTCTAATGATTTTTCTAATGACTCATATTCACATTCTGAGTAGGCCCCTTGACTTGTTTTTGAATTGTATTTTCAATTTGGCTGGTTCTTGCATATTTCAACTGTTCTGCTGAGATGTGCTGGCAGCAGAAAATTCTGATTATAGGTTTAAATGTATGATATGTTGACCAAAGGAATGAGAAAAGAGAAAATGGAGAGAAAAGAGTCATTTTCCTGTCCACAGAAAGATGTGTGGCTTACAAAATCCCAAGTATGTGTGTAGCATTTACAAGACCATTTGAAAGTATATTTAGAGTAAAATGTCTACATATGAGTGAATATTACAGTAATTTCTACAAAAGATAAAAATTTATAGATATTACCTTTTTTTTAAACTAAGAATATGATAAAACTAGGTCATCTCAGGTAGATTTCAGTTAGTAACTTGGAATGTGTATTTATATCACTTTTTGGGAACTTTATATAACAGATTTTAAAATGTAAAGGCTTTTCTAAGAATACTGCATTATAATAGTGGTTATAACCAGATAATGGAGAAGAATACTAAATTCTATTATTCATGAAAATTTGCTGCAAAAGTAAATTTAGAAATAACACATTTCAACCCTTCAGTGCAGTCCTAAAATTAGCCCATGACATTTTATAGGTAGAGCAAAACTCAAGATAAATACAGCGTTGGGATCAAATGAAATTGTTAACAATGCCTATAATGAAAGAGAAAATTACACTTTGGTTATAGGGGGCTGAGAGGAGACCCACTGGACTGAAAATGCTAAATTTAGATGAGGAAGAAATAGCTCCATCTTTGACCCAGAAGGACTGAACACTAAATATATTCTTTCATTCACAATAGAGAAACATGTGGTTAAAAGAATTGCAGCTCAATTGTCCTCCATAAAAACTATTTCCAAAAGTAGAAAATGAAACCGCCTGATTATTTATAATAAAAGATGTGCAGACAAAGAGATTAGCAAAGAAAAGGGATTGGCTTTTTGAAGAAAGTGGATAACGTCAATGGAATGCATATGTGAAGGAGAATTTTTAACTTAGATTCCATGTCACTATCACATTTTCACATAATTATTAATGACCACTGCTATTCCTGCTGGCATGTATTGAGTGTTTATTCTGTGTCAGATAGTACGTTAAGTGTTTGTATAGATCATTTCATTAATTGAAAAATTTCCATTGGTTAAGTGGGATTGACAAATTTATTATATTGACAGGGTAACTGAAGCTGAAAGGGGTTAGTTTGCTTCAGCAGGGTCATATTATATGAGGGTGATAATTTCTGACTTTAGATCCAGGCAGAATGATTCAAGACTTTTCATCATGACACGTTTTGGAACCTCCCTTTTTCCTATGGAATTATTATGATAATATGTAATGTGCATAGCTGAACTATGGAGAAAAAATAACCAGTGAATGTTAGTTCCCATGAACCCTAAATTACCACCTTGACCTGCCAATCTGGGAGCGAGCTAATGGGTGCCAGGTAATAAGAGATATTCTAATAAAATTCACTTTGTATTGGCAGCAATAGAACTTTTAAAATACTACGATTATTTCTCCAGTTTTTAGCATCACTTTGGAATTCAAGTGGCCAAATCCCATGTTAGCTTCTACCCTATAGCATAAGGTCCATGCTAATTGGATGTTCTACATGGAAAGTTTTAGAGTTCCAATTTGCTACAGAAATAAAATAAATCAAAATAAAATGCTGCATCTCCAGAGATATTATAAGGATTTGTACTTCCATGAAAAATATATGAAATTATTCTTGTCACATATTTTATATATTTTTAGTTTTACAAGTGGAAAAGACTGAGGCATCTTGTAGATTTTGATAGATTAATAAAAAATATTGATGATTTATATTTCATTTGCTACCCCAAATTTAAGTCAGTTGCTGACATTGGCTTTGAGCCTATTGATGTTGTTAATAACTGTCTATCCTTTTGAAGAATAGGAACCTCCAGAAGTTTTCGGATGACAAGAGCATCAATACATGTTTTCATAGTATTTTATTATTAAGTCAACTCCCCTATCTGTGATTCACTACGTTAGTTTGCAAAGTACATCTTCTCCTCTCTACTAGACACTTTTGTCCTCTAGAACATATATTTTGTGGTAATGTACATTTAGAAAAGTACCTTGGAATTCTTGATAAGATGTGTGAGGGAAGCAAGAGATACACCCTGAATAAATACAGAGAAGTTCCTATGGCTCCTGTGACCTGAGTCATATAGAGATAGAGACTCCAAAATGAAAAAAAAAATAATCGCCATAATTTAGGCCCCTTATTCTTTTTAAAGGAATATGTATACTTCTTTCTAGTTCAGTTTTGATTGTTTGAAGCAACATTTAACACATTTAGATTTTTCATTAATACCTATTTATCAAATGAATCAAAACATTAATCACTGAGTAGGATCCTAAGAAACTGAAGGCTAGAAATAAATAGGGTAATGACTGAGTACTCTTCTGGGCTTGGTATTCACTGACATAGAGGATTTGAGAAATGGATGAAATTTAAGATGAAAGATGAGTTGAGTTTAGAAATATACATTTTCAGTAAAATCTAGATATAAAACAAAGATGTATGGTTGGAACATGTAGATTTGGTGTTATAAACATCCTCAAGGACAATCATGCCATGGTACAAAATAAAATCTCTAAGGATAAAGTGTATGAAGAATGAGTTAGAGGGGTGAGGGCTAGAAAATTTTATTGGATAGTTGGGGGGGAGGGTAATTTTCCTTCTATTCTTCTGAGTTACTGGCTGAGACCACTGTGATAAAAGTAGATTTAAAAAGAGAAATAACAAATAGAGTTTTACTAACACGTATACCACATGCATGCATGGGAGATATGGAGGGAAAAATGAGTAACTTTCTGAGATGCCTGGGAATTTCGAAGTTAAATACCATCTTTGTTTTTTTTATTCATGAGAGACACAGAGAGAGGCAGAGACACAGAAAGAGGGAGGAGAAGCAGGCTCCATGCAGAGAGCCTGATGCAGAACTCGATCCTGGGACTCTGGGATCATGTCCTGAGCCAAAGGCAGATGCTCAACTGCTGAGCCACCCAGGCATCCCACTTACTTATCATCTTAATATGGAAAAGAGAGTGAAGATGCAGGCCTCTTGGGGTAGAATAATTATTTATTTATTATTATTTTTTTAGGAAAGATAAATTGGCCTTGTAGAATAGAAGGGAGGTATGATAGTTTGTGACAAAGTTTGTCTGGGTGTGGTGTGGATTTCCAGTACCGTCTCTTGCAATGAATCAATCTTCCCTGAGTGATGAAATTCCTGGGTAAGGGATTGATGACAATTGAGTTCCTTTGGGGGATCTGTCTAGGTAGAGATAATGGGAGTTCAAAGAAAGGCCCTTAGCATTTACTGTTTTTCAAATACCTACCCTTCAAAATAGTTATTACACCAAAGCAGCATATTTGGGGGGGGGGGGGGCATTTTCTGCTACCCTTAAACAAGTATAGAGAATTAGTTACAGGGTGAAAAAAATAGTTTGAGGAAATAAAGTTATCACTAGAGCAAAGGAGGTTTCTAGACGGTGTCAAATACTATAGAGAGTAAGATTGATGAAAATTCATTGGGTTTTCCTACTTAACTCATTGGTAAGATTTCTGTTCCTGAGTGAAGGTAGTATGTTACAGATTGATACTCCCACTAAAGACACCTGGGGAAGCTAGGTAAAACATTGAAATCATATAATTAAAGTTATCAGGTAACTACGCATGCAAAGAGAATTAGGTTGGATGACATTCCAGGGAATGCTTTTCAGAAGTGACCTGAGGATTGCAGACGTTTCTTCCCAGGAGGAGACTGATGTAGCCTAGAAGTTGGGGATTGAGCACAGGCAAAGCTCTCTGCTAGCAGAAACAGTTCCCAGCATATCTTGTACTGGTTGTACGGGAGTGCAGTGATAAAACTGGAAATCTGATAATCCTCAAAGTCACAATGATTTTCCCAACATGATATTTACTGAAGTCTAGCTGCAAAGAATGTTAACAGCTGGATTGAAAGCTTCTCTAAAGTAGCATGCAAGCTTCCACATCTCAAGTAATTCAGAAAACAAAGAACTGCCAAAAACAAGGGTTAAAAAAATAAAACAGACATGAACTGTAAGTCAGAGAGTAAAGGTCTAGTTGACAATGAGGATCCTATAGTCACTTGCCACTTTTCTACCTAGGTTCCCTTATAGCCAAAGGCTGAGATTTTAGACTTGGACCTTCAGAGGGGCATAAGAATCTAACAGAGATTTTAGCATTTGCACAGGAATGGAATAATGAATCTTATCATGGGAGACCAGTTTCTGGTCCAGAACTGGGAGGCCAGTTTCTCCCTTATGGCATGTGCAAGTTTTGAAGCTGAAAGAGGCAAAAAAAATATGTGTTCATACTAAAATCTCTGAAGAGCAGAAATGAATTTCCCTCAGTCATTTAGATCTAAGTAGCAAGACATGCTAGCCTTTCAGTTGAAAGCCTTGCAGAACTGTTCTGTAGTAAGGGTGAGAAACTACTATGTAACTAAACCTTACCTTGCAGACACTGCAGCTCAGTGACCCACCCAAGTCAACCCTGACTGGAATTAGAAATAAACCACTTCTCTTTTTAGGAGAGTGGAACATAATCTCTCCTTTAGAAGACAATATAATCTAGAATAGGGCATTTTCAGTTATTTGATGCACAGAATATTTTTTTCCTGAGTATTTTGATTTTACACATTGGAACTTGATAGTTGGATAAATAGGGTCTTAGAGGGCATAATATAGATTTGATTTATGAGTCTAGGGAAAAAATCAATAGAGAGCCTATAATAATGGTAATCTCCATCATTTTAAAGTAACATCTAATCTCTTACATATTTGGTTGATGAATTTTGATCTATACAACTGTCCAAAGCCTTCCAAAACTTATTGTATGTTTGCTACATGTTATGAGGTAATATTAGTTATCCACTGAAGTTTATGTGGTGGATGATAGCATGGATATACAGGACAGATGTGGTAGGTAAACAGAAGGGATCTAGAGAAGGGTATGCTATTGTTACAATATACGGTATTATCAAAAGAGGATCTAGGAGCAGTGCAAACATGAAATTTTGTGTTCACATTTTGTTTTCCAGAGACATTATAGACTTAGGGGAAGGTGAGAAAGAATCTCTTAGTTCTTCAAGGCTTCCCTTTGGTTGGAGAACATGAGAAGTGTCTTATCAGAGATTATCACACCTGATAGGAAGGAACCAAAATTCTCTATGGACTTTGATGGTTTCAATGGGAGATTATGGCCAATCAGGTTTATATTATTTTACCAAAAAACCTGGAACTGTATATAAGACAGAATCCTAAGTAGAATATAACCTTCTTGAAATTCTCTGTTAGATTAATTTGGAAATACAGCAAGGGCTTTACAGAAGACAAGCAGTGATATATAATGTTATAAATGATCATGGCACCCTTTAGAAACCAGATGCCATTTATCAACTCCCTAATCCAGAGAATATATTTATAGGACCTGGGAAAACCCAGAATGTGGGATAAATGTGTGTCAGTTAGTGTCAATGAGAGTTCTAGATATGGCCAAACAGGGGCTTCCCAGACTTCTGAGTTGTGGCAGTTAAGATGGAAGAAGCAGCTCTGATGAGGAGTACTGGCAAGCAGTAAGACATGCTTCTCTCTTAATTTCTGGAAAGGTTTTTCTCTATCAATCTGAAAATACTGTGAATTTAGGGACTTGCTCAGTTTCTCAGCCAACATACCCTGGGGTCTTCTCAGAACTATAACCAGCAGGCAAAGGCATTTCACTCTGTCTTCAAACAAGACAAACTGAAGCAAGTGTTACTAATAATCACAGACAGAGAGATGATGCCCAAATGATCCTTGCTGCAGGGAGACTCTAAGAATAGATTTTCTGGTTGGAGACAGACAACTTATATCTTTTCCTCTTCTTCTAAAAGCTACAATGGAAAATACATCACATACTGCTGGGATCCCAAAGCTGAGAGGTTCCAGTGTGTTGCTGTGAGGAAAAAGAGGACAGAATGTTTGGGGCTGAAAATCCCATCCTCCTACCTCCCCAGAATACATCCACTTTTACTTCTAATCCAAGTCTCATCTACTTCCCTCCTTCACAGATGCCATGGGGCTAAGCTGGAGCTCTCTTCAGCTCCCTAAGAAGCCGTATATTATGCTCATATTAGACTAAATGTTTATGAGTTTGCAAAAATATACAGAAATAAAACTATAAACATTACACTTTTGTCTAAAGGTAACATCTAGTTAAAGAAACAAATATTATAATAGCAATATTGAAGCTTCTGTATGTTAAAATATGAAGAAAACTACATTGACCAGTTTTACTGTAGAGAAGAAAAAATTATCCTTAGGACAATATTGAATGAACTGAAATTAGGGTAACTGGTGATTGGTGATACAACCTAATCAAAAGTTTATCACACTTTCTTACTCTTCCTCTGTAAGTTATATTTACCTTTTATTGTGACATTTATTTATTAAAGGAGTATTAATTATATAACAATTAATTAATTAACCACAATTAATTAGTAACTACTTTACATTTAATTGCTACAGATATGGGTATAAACCCTTACTTTTATAAAGATGGTGATGGGTCTAAATTGCAATACATATTTTTGTTTAGAAAATAGAACTGTAAGGAATTAACATTATTCATCTATGCTTGAGTTAAATCATGGGTTGGTTTCATTATTTGGGTGAGTGAATAAAAGCTGAACATCCACTCTCACATGATTCAAATGCATCAATAATCTGATTCCTGGGAGGAAATGAGATTAATAATTGTCTACTTACAAACTCAAATATTTGATGACAATCGTCACACATAGATGGTATGAGACTTTAAACTCTTTTTATTCCTTGTCAGTTTCAAACTGATACCTATTTGAAGAGATACATTCATGTTATTTCTCTTAAAACAGTTCATGTGTCTATATGAAAGAATAACATACATCTATAGCTCTACATAAATTACCACCTCTTTGTCTCTAAAAATAATTAGGGAGTAATGTTTATAGTGTTCTAATATAAACTCTTATTTGATATTCGTAACAATGTTGAAAGAGAGGTGATATACCCATTGAAAGAGAGGTGATGCAACCGTCAAAATATAGTCAGAGAGGTGAAATAACTTGACCATTCGTAACAATGTTGAAAGAGAGGTGATATACCCATTGAAAGAGAGGTGATGTAACCGTCAAAATATAGTCAGAGAGGTGAAATAACTTGACCATGTAAACAACTGGGATTTAAACCTAGCTCCAATAGTTTTAAGATATGCTTAAAACAAAACTACAACAACAACAACAACAATAGTCCTGATCATGATGATAAACATATGATGCTGACTCTCTGGTTAAGATAGTTATTATTCAATGGATTAGTGCTATTTGTTTTGATGTTTTCAAAATATTTTTAAAACCGTGGGACCAGGGCGCCTGGGTGGCTCAGTCAGTTAAGCATCTGCCTTGGGCTCAGGTCATAATCCCAGTGTCCTGGGCTTGCCTGGCATCTGGCTCCATACTCAGAGGGAGCCTGACTTTCCCTCTGCCTGCTGCTCCCCCTGCTTATTCTCTCTGTCTCTGTCTCTGTCTCTCTCTGTCAAAGAAATAAATAAAATCTTTTAAAAAAAGGAAACTTGTAGGACATGCACATTTTAGAATCAAACAGTAAACTTCAAACCTTATTTCAGTGATATATAAACAATGTAAGAACTTCAAAAATTCTAACCTTACACAGAAGCTCTTTTCAAATCCATTCTACTTGTTGACTCCAGTATTAAACACTGTGGAATTAGCTCAAAGGAGGAAGCAGATCCTTACCTATCAGCAAATTGTGCTGGATTTTTTATTTTTGCATCATGCCTAAGGAATTAGGGGTGCTGTTGGATATGACTTTGCACTCTATCAAGATGCAAGGGAAATTGCAAAAAACTAGTACAGGCAATTCAGAGTGAGTGTCAGAGATGAGAGGATGGGAAGGATCAGGGGAGCAGAGGGAATTATTGTGGAGGTTGTTGATGACAGATGAAGAAAACAAGGAAGAATGCAGGAGAAAATTTTAAGTCTCCAGGGTCTGGGGCTGGAAGTGATTAAAACTGAAAAACCACATAAAAATGGCTGTCATTTTCTATCACATTGGGATTTTCAAATCCAAAGTAACTCAAAGTGCCTTTACTCTAGAGCAGTGTTTTCCAAACCTAGGTGGCCACAATATTATCTGGGAAGCTAATGCTTAAAACAAAACAAAACAACAACAACAACAACAACAACAACAACAACAAAACAAAACTAATGCTTGGGCTGTACTCCTCAATGTTATGATTCAGTCTAGTTTGGGATGGGGCAGAGAATTCCACTTCCTGATTATAATTAGAAGCCAATTCCACAAAGCATTCATTTATTTATTTATTTTCTGATGGTCTGTGAAGTTGTATCTGTGTGTTTACTATTTTGGGGAGTGAGAAAGCAATCATTTTATTATCCCAAGATACTCTACTTCATGATCTATCATCACTGAACTGTTTCCAGCCTATATTATGGAAGTAGAACAAATATGAAGCACTATTTGCAAGCCAGAGTTGTATTTTTTTTTTAAGATTTTTATTTATTTATTTGAGAGAGAGCACAAGCAGGGGGAGCAGCAGAGGGAGAGGGAGAAGCAGGCTCTGCACTGAGCAGGGAGCCCGACATGCAGCTTGATCTCAGGACAATTGGAACACGAGCTGAGCTGAAGGCAGACCCTAAACTGACTGAGCCACCCAGGCGCCCCCTCCTCTTTTTAAAGATTTGCAAAGTTATATCTTAATGCTTACATACTTAATGCCTAAACACTTTAGGTTTAAATTAGTTAAATTTACTAAACATGGAAAATATGGTTAACTAACAACAGCCATCTTTCCCTTTTCTGCTTTGCTAACAGGATCTCAGTTTTGTTAGTTATGTGGTAATGATGTTCTCTGGGAAGTTAATAAAGGTATTGATTCATGAATAAACCAATTATGTAACCAGCTATGTTAATCCAATTCCCTTTTACCAGAGATTGTTTTATAGTGTCTAACCAACTTCTAACTAATACGATATAAAGGACAGTCTTCTGGATTGTCCTCTATGATAAAAAAAATTGGGGGACACCTGGGGGGCATCTTTTACTGCTTTTGGATGCTGTTTTATGAGTTTTATGATGCTTGGAGTTGGTGATATATGAAGTTGCTGTCACCATCTTATAATTAAAGAAGAGGATGTAACCAAGACAATGCAGGCAAAGAAGAAATGTGAAAGAAATGGTCCTTGGGGACATTATCCTGCCTAGTAGCCAGTCCTGCTTCTGCCCACTTCTGAACTTCTTATCGTGAGATATTACACATTTTCATTGTTCTATTCACTTTCAGCCAGGTATTATTTTATTGCCACTGATACATTGATTCATACCTTTCCCTTCCTAGCAAGATATTTTTACTTAAATGTGTTCAGAATTTTGAAGCTACAGGGTACTGCTCAAATCAGTCTGGTACCACATGAGTTCTTTTGTAATTATTTAGCACTGCAACCATATCATGCTCACCTTACAACACATTTCCCCCAAGGGTCTCAACACAGGTTTTAACATGGGTTACTTAAATTTCCTTCAAGATGACTAGATTTTAAAAAATGAGAATCCTGGTGTTTTCCATATGTGCTGATTAAAACGAGCAGCAGACCAAAGTGAGTTTATTAAAAACAGCAAGAACTGTAGCATGGAAGAGAAAGGCCAACCAGTAGGGAGCACCACAAAATTAAAATTACAACATAACCAAGCTGTGCTGTCAAAATCTATTGAGTTCTGTTCCTTAACTCTGGTGTGGAAATGTGAAGAGGTTGAAGCAAAAAGCATTATTTCTGAGGTCTAGAGATCAAATGAGGCAAAGTAATTCCTGGCTAGTAGAAATTAGTTGAGTTCAGTGGGGCCTGCATGCAAGATGCTGGGGGTAGCAAGAGAGGCAAGAGAGCTGATCAAGAAGATCCATCATGGAGCTCATTATTGGAAAGGAACACAGGTGTACAATCAAGAAAATTCTAGGCAGAAATTTAGCCAACTCTAAAATGGATCAGGCTTGGCATAAAGCTGTGTCCTTACATTAAGAAGTTGTGAGACCTTCTCAAAAATAAATTATTTCAGGGGTTCAGCAGCATTCCAAATTAGAGGAAATTAGACCTAACAAATAAGGATATAAAGAAGCCTAAATGGAACCTCCCATACAAACCACTTAGCATATTTATTGGCCCATAATATATATGTAATAAATGTTATGTAATTACTTTTTTAAAAAAATCATAAAAATATACACATATTTCTCTAGAGCTATACAGAAAGAAGAGGGATGGCTCTTTGGGTATTAGAAATGATTGAATAATTGATAAAAAATAATTGATGAAACAATCTATGATTTGGTCATACGACTTGGTTCAAAAGAACTGAAACTATTAGAGAAAGTTCTATGTGATTAAAATATAAGGAATTATAAGATTTAGGGTACTTTATTTTGTCTATATCAAACTATTTCTAATTTTTCATTATAGCAAAATCTTCTACAGATCCTATTCTTTTTAAAAAAATTCAATTAATTATACTATATGAGTGTATTATTAGTTTCAGAAGTAGAGTTCAGTGATTCATCAGTCTTATGTAACACCCAGTGCTCATTACATCATATGCCCTCCTTAATGTCCACCACCCAGTTACCTCACCCCTGCCCCCTCTGCCCTCGTCAACCCTCATTTGTTTCCTATGATTAAGAGTCTCTTATGGTTTATCTCACTCTCTGATTTCATCTTGTTTTATTTTTCCCTCCCTTCCCCTATGATCTTCTGTTTTGTTTCTTAAATCCCACGTTTGAATGAAATCATATTGTAATTGTTTTTCTCTGATTGACTTATTTCACTTAGCATAACACCCTCTAGTTCCATTCAAGTCATTGCAAATGGCAAGATTTCTTTTTGGTTAAGTAATATTCCATTGGATAGATAGATAGATAGATAGATAGATAGATAGATAGATAGATAGATATACATCTTCTTTATCCATTCATCTGTCGATGGACATCTGAGCTCTTTCCATAGTTTGACTATTGTGGATATTGCTGCTATAAACATTAGGGTGCCAGCCCCTTTGGATGACTACATTTGTATCTTTGCGGTAAATACCTAGTAGTGCAATTGCTGGTATAGACACTACTCTTAAATTAGTTACTGATTTTGTTCCTCAGGTGACATTTGGCTATATCTGGAGATACTTCGAAATGGTGGTGGTGGTACTTCTTATTTGATTTTGTAATATCAAAGCAGTGATGTCTATTTCACTGTACATGGTTTTATAGACTATAGGATTCCCAATCATATGCAAACACATTTATAAATATTCTAGAATCTATCCATTGTTGGATTTATAAAGTAAATGAGAGCAATATATCATTTTAAAAATAACAAAACCAAAAAAATTAAAAATAACAAAGCCTCTTCTTTATGTCCTTCCTACTGATACATTACAATGAAAAATTTTGTGCTAATTCTTTAGGTCTTACATAGTAACTTGATAATTATGATCACTAAGAAAGAAAGTAGTCATTTTCTTTGTTAACTGTACAGGTTCTGACTCAGAAACAAAATTAATCACTAGAAGACATATGTGCTTGACCTTTTAAAATATGTATTGTCAACTATGCTGCTTTACATGGTACAATAGGGTAAGAGAATGCCTATGCTTTATAGTGAGCCACGGTGTTACTAATGCAAGCTGCTTGTACTGCAAGGTAAGAATGCCTCATCCTCAACCCCTCTGCATTCCCCTCATAAGCCAGAGCAAGGAATTACAGGACCAGAGCTGGTGATTCCACAACCTCTTAGTGAGCCCATGTTTCTTTCTTTTTTTTTTTTTTTTTTGAGCCCATGTTTCTCATTGGTTCCCAGGGGCTACAGTCTGCTGGGTCTGTGAGAAATCGGATGCAAGCATGAAATGCAGAAATTCCTTTCTTCATCAGCAAAGACTACAAATAATGAAAAGTCATGGAAGCAGAGTCATGTGGGAATTCTTCAGTGCTCACAGGTTTGAGTATTCATGAAACTCCCTAATAATGAGTTCTCCAACACTGGGAGTATTCCATTCAAATATGGAATAACATGGATGGATGTTTTAAAAGGGAATTGAGCTTTGAATAAGTGGCAGAAATAAAAAATCTCCAGCATTTGTTCCATACCTGACATTTTCCGTCAGTATTTTATACTACACACTTTCCATATTATGTAGGGGAAAACAAATACCACTAGCAACAATGCATAGGAATATAGAAAAAAGTAACCCTTTTATTTTATAGAAGTAGTGGCTAATGTGAACCAACACAATAATTTTTCATAAGAAAAATTATGAAAAAAAATTACCTTTGGGGTGCCTGGGTGGCACAGTCAGTTGATTGGCCTACTCTCCATTTCAGCTCAGGTTGTGATCTCAAGGTCATGAGATGGAGCCTTGCCTTAGGTTCTGCATTCAGGATGGAGTCTGCTGAAGACTCTTTCTCCCTCTCCCCCTCCCCCCTTTCTTTCCCTCTCTCTCAAATCTTTTTTAAAAATGCATTACATTTGTTTCTGGTTTATCTTAAAATATTTTATGGTGAAAAAAGTATAAATGTATATAAATCATTTTTTATATTTCTCTCTCTCTTGAAGTTTGATGCTTATGGTAAGTAGAGTAATGGTCTTCAAAAGATGTTCATGGCCTGGGGATCCCTGGGTGGCTCACTGGTTTGCCGTCTGCCTCTGGCCCAGGGCGTGATCCTGGAGTCCCGGGATCCAGTCCCATGTTGGGCTCCCTGCATGGAGCCTGCTTCTCACTCTGCCTGTGTCTCTGCCTCTCTCTCTGTATCTCTCATGAATAAATAAATAAAATCTTAAAAAAAAAAAAAAGATGTTCATGTCCTAATTCCTAGAACCTGTAAATATTTTATATTATAGGCAAAGGGTAATTATAGCAACAGATGAAATTATAGTTGATAACCAGGTGACCCTGAGATGGGGGATTGTCCTGTATTGTCTGGGTTGCCCATGTAACAAAGCATTCTTAAATGTGGAAAAGGAAGGCAGAAGGGTCAATGTGATGAAATGTGAGAAAGACTTGATCAGCCATTACTGGTTATGAAGATAAAATAGTGCAACAAGCCAAAGAATTCTAGAAGCTGTAAAAGACAAGAAAACAAATCTCCACTCTATAGAGCTTCCAGAAAGAAATGCAGCACTGCCAGTATCTTGTTTTTAGCCAGGCAAAACCAAATTACCAACTCCTAACCTCCCAAACTATGAGATCACTGATTTATGTTGTTTTTAGTAAATTTGTATTACTTTATAACAACAGAAATAGGAAACTAATGTAGTGCTAAATTAAAACATCAAGACTTTGAGGCTTTCTGGTTGTCTTCTTGGTTACAAGTAAAATGCAGCTCTAACTTAGGTAAAACCTCAGAAAGGGCAAGTGCTCTTGGCTCAGGGCTGACTGGAATCATGGATTCAAACATCACACAGTGCCTTTCTTTCCATCTCTAGACTCTGCTTCTCTGCATGTTGTCTTCATTATTTCAGGTAGGCTGCCTCTACACCTGGAGACATGATGGCAGGCAGCAGGCAAACGTCAGACACAAATACTTCATTTCCAAAAGAGTTTCCAAATGGAAAAAAAAAAAAAATCCCAGATAAGAACCCAACTGGCCCACATGGTGTTTGTACCTAAGTGGTCAGATAATGTGAGTATTATTTTTCAATGCCTCCAGTAGTAGAATAGAGTGGGTTAGTTCCCTAAAAGACTGCTGGTGTTGGTAATAACAAGGGAAAATGGTGCTTGCAGGTAAAAGTAGAATCTATAATATAGGGTTTCATCAATCTTCAATATACTGAATGAAAACCAGATCAATACTGCCTTCCAAATTGTAGCAATGATAGGAAGAAACAGTGATTATATAAACTGCTAGAATAAGAAAAGAAATATATATGTTAGTTCTGGGCACTCTAATCATCTCCAAAAATTGATTTAAGTGTTAGAGAAAATGGAAGTAATTGGAAAGTCGAGTTTTAACACCTTGAGCTTTAGGCTATTATAGGTTTTGTGTTTTAAAGTGCTGCATGTAACGAGTATTTAGTTTTTTGGAAACATTAGGTTACCTAGGTTTAGTGCCATCTGATACAGAAATGATTGCAAAGAAGCAAATGTAATTTAGAAAGTCTAATGTGCTCCATTCCATTTCTTTACTAAAATGAATTTCATTAGATTTATATTTGGTTACCTTTAGTTTTATCTTTACTTTTTATTGTGTGAATTATTCCCAAGATTGGGGTCTTCTAAGAAAAGTAGACATATACCTCTAAAAGCTTTGTTTTTCAAGAACTTATTTTGAAGTGCTATTCCCCCCAGTTGGCAGCTCTTCTACTTATCTGTCAAACAGCCCCCAAGGATGTTATGACTTTTCAGTGTTTGAAGGTTTATCTTAAAGATAGATACAGAAAGATGGTCTTTCTTACTAGGTTTTTAAGGTTTCTTTTTAAGGGTTTTTGGCAATTCACCCTTAACTTACACAACTTTAAATCACAAAGGTAATTTTAGAAATCTCATTTGCTAACATTGAGTATTTACATGAACCTTTCTGTAGAATTATTTTACTAACACCTTTATAAGAACATGATAAATTTCCTTCTTTAAAACTCTGAAAATGCTTATGCTCCAGATGTAAAATAACTCTCTTTAGAAATTTCAAATGTTTTACATGGAATTATTATAGAGAGGCAAATATCATGTCTTCAGTACAAATCAGTCCTTTGATCAAGAAATATATATTCATCCTGTTCATTTTCTGAATATATTTTATAATTTATAATATATATAATTTTTAAGTTTGAGTTATAATTTTATTTTTTTGAGTTATAATTTTATATTAACCCTTTAAGCCCAAGAAATATTGGCTTTTAATCATAACGTTAGGCTTTCTTTTATGTTGTAAAATTAATAATTAAATTTATAATTTTTAAAAGAAAATAAAGTCAACTTGAAAAAACTCAGCATATTTTCTAATAAACTTAATAATAATAAAAAAAAACTTAATAATATAATCATACTATGGAGACCTTAAATTTATTTTGGAGTCTTTTTAAAACATATTATATGCTTTAACATATATACTGCTACGTTTAAATCCCCAAGTTTTTCAAGGAATTTAAGAGCTAAATTGATACCTCTATGTAAGAAAAAATGAAGAAAAGCAAGGGAGCTTTCTTTGCTTTATTAAAATTGTGAAGGGGCGCATATTAGATATAACTAAGGACATTTGTTATAGAGGCAATTTTTTTTTTATTTAGTGCCATTGTGTGGACACATATGAGCAATTTATTCAAAATCAAATAAAGTCTCTTTTCCACAGACATGTCAAGGTAGTACACTACCCTCAAAGTGGTAAACAGTATATTTTGAATTACAGAGATTACTGATGTGGTTCATTGAAAATTGGGTCTTCAGGAATAAAGTGAATGGACAGTGTACTAAAGTACAATTTAAAAAAAAATAAAATAAATAAAGTATAATTTAGCTATATGATGGGGAAAAAATAAAGTCCTGGTGAGTAGGAAACACATTTAAGTTATTCTCTTCTTGAAAATTTCAAATCAAAAGCCAAGAGCTTTCCCTCAGTTCCATATTTCAGGAAATTCATATACTCAGAATCCCACTAATCAAAGGCAAGTTTTAATTTTTTAAGAAATAGTTACCAAAGGATGGTCCCTTGTTCAGAAACATGAGTATTACCTAGAAACTTGTTATAAAAGCAAATGCATTTGGGCATATCACAGAGCTACCGGGTTAGAAATTCAGGTTTATGGCTCAGAAATACATCTTTTAAAAAGCCCTCCAGGTGATACAGATTCACACTATAGTTTGGGAACCAACATTCTTAAGAAACAACCTTTCAACTCTTGTATGATTCATGCTTCCTGTCCTAAAGAGAATTGTGCCAATTTACAGGGTGACTATGTACTAGAAAACAGATATACTAAATAAAATAAAATAAAATAAAATTAGAGGTTATTAGATATTTGCTCTAAATGGTCCCTACTGCTTGGGAAATTAACATATCAAGTTTGGGCTCAAGTTTATCTCATAGAAGGCCTGGTAAGTTCATAAGTTACCTCTTGAGTTCTTGAAAGAGAAGTTACACTAGACATACTTGTTAAATGGCAAAATCTGTACCTCAGCTTCTTGACCCATGAAGTGAGTGCTTTTATTGGAGCAATCAAGTGGAAACCTCTGGGACTGTCCATCCATAGCAAAGTAATAATCTAAAGCAATACCACATTCTTGGAAATTTTCAGGGATCTGCAGTATCTTCAAAATCTTTAGAGATACAAAAATGATGTTCTTATCATATAGCTTTTAATATAGTATGTCTGGTGAATGGATCTTGCAGTCAGGTAGTGACTGTAATCACATTTGAGTGCAGAGAGGTGACATTTTTGCTAATAAATTAGCAAGTCTCTGGCAACTGATGACTGCTGTTGGGATCTGGCGAATGTATTCTTTCCATGCCAGTCAGAAAGGATATCATCAACAGTGGCAAGGATAGAAGTCCAATTTAATTCTCGTTCCCAGAACTAGATCAGTTTGCTGTGGTGTCTTATATAGTCCTCAAGGACCTTGATGCTTTTGACATCCCATATGAAATCACACTGGTGTACTATGCAAATGACATGCTGTCACGGGATCTGGTGAGCTAGGGGTATCGGGTATCCTAGAAGCCCAAGTAAAATGCATGGCCCAGTGCTAAAGTGCAGGAGAGACAACACGACAAATATTCAGGAACCTGTCAATACAGTGGATTTTCTGGGATTTTAATGGCGGAGAATGTTCTGAATAAACCCAAGATGCTTACCTTGTTTTTCTTACCACTAGGAAAGAAGTACAATACTTGGTAGGCCTTTTGGGTTTTGGAGGCAATATATACCATATTTAGGTGTGCTGTGCTGACCCATTTACTCTGGAACTTATATTAGGAGCCTTACTAAATTGATGTGCAAACCCACTAGGGTTCCCGAGACCTTGTAAAAGAGAAGTCTCCACAGTAGTTCCAGTTCCAGCAATGACCACAGCACAAGAAAATGCCCCATTTTGTACTTATGGCACTGCAAATCCAGCATTGCTCCAAGTGTCACTGTGAGAATGCTATATGGAGTCTTTGGACAGCCCCAAAGGAGCCCCAAGTGTCACTGTGAGAATGCTATATGGAGTCTTTGGACAGCCCCAAAGGACAGCCACAAATAACTAGGGAAAGCCATTCCTATTCTTGCTGATAGCTATGCTTTTTTGATAAACAGATGTCTTGAAAGAATAGTGAAATGCCCATTAAAATCCTTATTTATAGTGATGTTACAGAGAAAGCACCCTATGACTATGTAAACCACTGGCCAAGATATGATGCTATTTTTGTAAAAGCAGAATGCACAGGTCAAGGTACCAAGGAGTAGAAATGGCTGTGTCCCCTCTTACTATCTCACTGTTGCACCTAAAAACCAAGTTAACTTTGGACTATGCTGTTCAAGGTATATTGGTTCCCAAGGAAGAAATCTTTCCCAAAATGGTCTTATTCAACTTAGAATTGAAAAGTCGTCATGTATATTTAGAGAACTTTTGTGTCAGTGAAAGAAAAAAAAAAAAAAAAGAAGAAGAAGAAGCAGAAAAGTGAGTTTCCTTTTTCCTTGCTGGGTAGGGTGATTAATCTCTATTACCAAGGATAACTAAGGTCATTTCATGACCAGTTAGTAAAATAAGACCTTGGCTTCTAGGCATCATTTTGTGTATTCCACCCCCTGTCAACCTCACTGCCACTGCTTTTTCTTTTTTCTTTTATTATTTTGGATGAGAAGTGTTAGAAGTTATTAGCTTAAAAATTCTGAGTTTATAAATTCAGAGATTGTGAATATAAAAGAAACCACATATGGACTTTATGGGGAATACAACTTACCACATGGAGATCTTGAGCTCGAGATTGTTGCAATGGAGATTTGTGGATCTCAGAGAGAGAGAAAGGGAAGAAGGAGGGAAGGGAGAGACAGCCAATCATCTTCTTTTCTACGACAGATAGTTGACTCATGCCAGGTAAAAGCATAATGTTTTTAAATAGGAGTTAAATATGAAAATAGGTGCCAAAGAGTAAAAGAAGAGAAGTGTTCTGTTGTTAGGCTTTATGCATATTACATGTATATGTTTATATAAAATAATTCGTGTTTTAGTACATTGCTATATCTATTTGAAATATATATATAATATTTTTAAAACTTTAATAATGATCATTTCCCTTTTTTTTCCTATAGAATAGGAATACAACCTACTCTCATTATAATTGGTATGTATACTTATTTTGATTATTGTATATAATCAATATATATAATCATAAAATATACATAATTATATATATTTATATTTTGCAATGATAAAATGTACATCTATATTGCATATATTACTATATAATTGTGTATATAACTATATATATTTATGTATTTAGTTTCCTAGAGTTGCCATAGCAAAGTTCTACCAACTGGGTGACAAATAACAGAAATTTATTTCCTCACGGTGTTGCAGACTAGAAGAATGAGATCAAGGTGTCAGCAAAGTTGGTTTTCTCTAAGGACTATGAAGGTTTATTCCAGACCTTGCTCCTCAGCTCGGTGTACACACCTGTCTTTTCCATGTGTTTCCATGCAGTCTTCCATGTTTATCTGTGTCCCTCTGTGTCCAAATTTCTTCTTACATGGACACCAGTCAGATTGAATTAAGGAGTGCTCTAATGACCTCATTTTACCTTAACTGTCTCTTTAAAGACCCTAATTCCAAATACAGTCACATTATGAAATACTGGGGTGGTAAGGGTCAATATACAAATCGGGGGTGAGGGGAACAAAATTCAGCCCATCACAAATGGAGACAGTATTTCCCCCCAGAATTATATCCTTTTCTATAGCAAAGATAGAGCCAGAGGCTAGCCCATCTAGCCCATCTCTCCCTTATGTAAGCCTCTATGTGACCTTATCACTAGTCCTCAGCAAAGAAGTGTAATTAGAAGCAATCTGGTCAGTGTTACTCATGCCCAAAGTTTTTAAGAATTATTTATGGCTTCTCCATTCTCCTTTTCTCTTTTTGCTGCCTGGATAGTTTGAATGAAGAGGCCCTAAACTAGAAGATTTGGAGCCATAAAATAGAAAGAACTGGAGTAAATTATTAATTGCATGGAAAAAAATCAATTGGTCTACATCCAACTACACAGGCATTAAACTGTTACATGTATGAAACAGACTTGCAGTCTGTTGTACATCTAAACTCTTGGCATTGATTTCAGAGTGTTAGTCAAGTTATTTCATGAATAGAAGTGAGGCGCTGCCATTGGTTATGCTCCAGTTGACTGGATAACAACCACTACAGGTTAAAACATTGAAAAAAGTGACGAAATATTTAAGAAAATGTCTACTATCTGCAGTAATTTAGAAAGCAAACCATGCCCTATTTAAGTCTGTAGCTCTAGGGAAGCATTTGGAAAAAGTGAGAGGCTTCATGTTTGTTATCTTTAATTTGATGTTTCAGCAAAGGGTTAAAAAGAGAAAGAAAAGTCAGGGATTGACTAATTTCACCACAGAGGTGGAAAGAGAAAGTAGTGAGAAATTTGGGGCCACACATGCTTGGGGAAAGCAAAAGCAAGATCCTAAAGAGGAAGAGATAATACTAGAAAAAAGACTTGCATGACAAAGACAAAACAGAATTTCTTTGCTAAAATTATAGCAGGGGTTTACTTTCCATCTAACTAAATTGTTTCAGAGGCATGAGGACCAGAATAAAAAAAAAGGGGGGGGAGGGACATAAAGAGTATAACTAGAAAAGAACTTTGATGTGTTTACTAGCAGGTAACTGACAGCAAATGGATCAGAAACTTAAGCCCTTTAAGAATGACATTGCTGGAGGGTATTATGCTGAGTGAAGTAAGTCAGTCAGAGAAGGACAAACATTATATGTTCTCATTCATTTGGGGAATATAAATAATAGTGAAAGGGAATATAAGAGAAGGGAGAAGAAATGTGTGGGAAATATCAGAAAGGGAGACAGAACGTAAAGACTGCTAACTCTGGGAAACGAACTAGTGGTGGTAGAAGGGGAGGAGGGCAGGGGGTGGGAGTGAATGGGTGACGGGCACTGGGGGTTATTCTGTATGTTAGTAAATTGAACACCAATAAAAAATAAATTAAAAAAAATTCTTGTCACAAAAAAAAAAAAAAGAATGACATTGCTAAGAAAGAAAAAAAAAAAAAGCCTCATCTAAATGGTTGGCAGCTCTAAAACAACCCTAGGGCTTTAAATCTTTGCAACAAAGGAAGTACCCCTCTTCCAAGGAGACATACTCCTCACTTCAGATGTAATCATGGAAGAATTTATGACATGAAGAAACTCCCAAAGATTGGAATCAAGTGCCAACAAAGAATGCCAGAGATCCTGAATCTGATCAAGAAAATCCCTCCTTTCCTAGGATGGAGACTCAGCCATCATTGCCAGAGAGCAGCTCCTGCTGTATTGTGTTTTTACCAAAGGATATTTTTACTGAGGTTATCTTGTCCCTGGTTTACCATGGCATGCTGTGAGGTTTGATAAGGGGCAAATAATTCATCCTTCAATTTCATTTCAGACCATGAGGTACCAAATATGGAGTTGAATAATGTGTTCCAATTATCATTATCCTGAGATAATGCACTTTGTGATACAAGCAGTACCTGGTATGGATATTGGGTTTTCTCCTTTGGGTTAGAGGGAATATGCAGATTTGAAGAAGGCTGCACATCAATTCTTATTGATCAGAAGGACTGACTGTGGAATATATGGCTGATCGTTCTTCCGAAAGTCCATGTCCTCTCTTTCCTGAGCATATAGCTATATTATATCTCCCAGAATCCCTTGCAGTTGGGAGAGATCATATCATGGAGTTCCAGCCAATGGAATTTTAACAAAAGTGATGTGTAAAACTCCTAGGTTTTATTCAAAAAACTTCTCACACAAGTATCTGCTTCCACATGTTGAATATTGATTCATAGTGCTTCTTTCACCTGGGTCCATGAATTTTTTTAATAACACTGTCACCCCACTGGCTGACCAGAAATAGCCATGTTGGACTTTGATATGAGTGTGAAATAACTTCTATTTTGCTATGGTACTAAAATGCAGAGATTCATTAATGTAGTTACTATAGCTTCATTGTTACACTTCACTATTTTTGTCCATCATCCTCTATTACCAATAAGAAAGGAGTGATCCAGGAGCAAATTTACTTGATGAATATTCAAGAAATATTCATCATTTTTAAAATTTCATTTAAGAAATCTTTATTTTATCGATCAAAATTCAGAGTCTTCAACGTGAAATCATGTGACTAATGATGGCTTTAGGTTATGGAAATTATGAAGAAAAAATCTTAGGAGAAAAAAAAAGTAAAGGAAATTAGAAATCCAGAAAATGAATTCTGTTTATTTAGGGCTCATGTAGTCACTAGCTACAAACTAGCACTGCAATAGAGAAGATTGACTTCTGTCACCTCATTACAGTTTTACTTTCACCATGGTGTATGTAGCTGATAAAATGACTAGGTCAGAAGTAATAGCCACCTGCCTTTTATCTGCCTGGCCACCATAAAAGGCAAAGTGGTACAAACATGGTTCCCTGTGTAAATGGATAAATAGATTTGAGTGAGGAATAGGACTGTTATTTCTCTTCCAGTGTCTCTATCTTTGTACATTTCTGGAAGGTAAATAGTAGTAGTTATAAACAAAAAGCTTATGGGTGACAATGTATTAGAAAAGCAGTCTGCCTCTTTTTTTTTTTTTTTTTTTTTTGGTCAGTTATTTTTATTCTTCAATTAATCATGGTATGTTAGATTATCTTCAATATCCCCTTCCCCAGTATTTTTGGCCATCTACACTGCTTTTGCAATGAAACCCCCCAGCTGTAAAGAGAACCATTTAAGTCATAGAGTCCACAAATAAATAATGATAATGATAATTGTAATAACTATGTGACCCTGAAGTCTGAAATTCTTGCTCCTGCCTGTAAACCAAAAATCCAGTCTTACTTAATTTTCTTTAATCATTGATGGGGTGCCTCATTATGTGTCTTGCTTATGACCATGGATGATCTGGCTTTCCTCCTCTACCCTTTTACTTGTTTCTTTAAGCGTTACCTGAGCAATGTACAAGTTTTCCTGGGTGCTTTTCCCCTATAGGACATTGCTAACTAGGCTGCAACTGATGAATTGCAGTCCATGTAGTAACACAATAGCACTATGTGGTCTGAAGAGATTCTGTGTACAGGAGATGGTTGGGATCCACAAGCAATAAGGAGGTTATCACTATAATACAAATGTTATATTTTTCAAAGGAAAACTCTGTGTATCTATATATGTTTCCAACACAAAGACTTTAGAGAAATACTCCTAGAAATGTTTTTATTTTTAAGATTTATTTATTTATTTTAGAGAGAGATAGCATGTACACATGGAAGAAGGGACAGAGGGAGAGAATCTTTAAGCAGACTCCCAGCTGAGCATGGAGCTCCATGCCAGGCTCTATCTCATGACCCATGAGATCATCCAAGACCTGAGCCAAAACCAAAAGTTGGATGCTCAACCAACTGAGCCACTCAGGAACCCTTTAAGATGTTTATATAGGGATCCCTGGGTGGCGCAGCGGTTTAGCGCCTGCCTTTGGCCCAGGGCGCGATCCTGGAGACCCGGGATCGAATCCCACTTCGGGCTCCCGGTGCATGGAGCCTGCTTCTCCCTCTGCCTGTGTCTCTGCCTCTCTCTCTCTCTCTCTCTCTGTGACTATCATAAATAAATAAAAATTAAAAAAAAAAAAAAAAAAAGATGTTTATATATAGTGACTTTTCCCCCCAAATCAGCTGACTCTCATATCTAAAGGAAAAATGATGCCTTTATTTTCTTTACCTTGTTAATATTCCAAAGTATTGATCCACTTACATGTGTTAAAGTGTTTATAAAATATATTACTCTTGTCATAGATCCATATGTAATAAATTATATATATTTTTTAATCTCAAAGATTAAAACATTAAAGCTAGAGAAGTTGTATACTTATATTGATAGCTATGTGAGTTAATAGGAGAAAGAAAATTAGAACCCAGGGGGTGCCTGGGTGGCTCAGTCAGTTAAGCATCTGGCTTTGGCTCAGGGATCATGCCCCACATAGGTCTCCCTGCTCAGCGGGAGCCTATTTCTCCCTCTCCACTCACGGCCACCCAACTCATGCTCTCTCTTGCTATCACTATATCTCTCTCAAATAAATAAATAAAATCTTTAAAAAAGAAAGAAAATTAGAATCCAGGGCATCTAGATCCATGTTTACAAGTCTATGCATCCAAAAACTCATTTAAAAAATATTTAGGAAAAAAAATTAGGCAATAGCTATAAAAAGCAAGTTTCAAATGTGACTTCTTTCAGTGACCTTTTTTCCTCTTCTCAGTATTAATGTAATTAAATGTACTGTAATCATGGTTATCCTTTCTCTGCAAGCAGTAAAATGCTGACAGAATGAATCTAGCATCAATCTCTATTCAAAGAGTATATTCCAACGCAAAGATATTCATTCACTGGAGAAATTCTCTAGAGCTTAGGTTGACACATCAAAGAATAAATTGAAATAGAAATTGCCTAAATAAAAGAGCTTTAGGCTTTTAAAAGATAAAATACTTTTGACTATCTTTATATAGTATGTGGACATAAATGTTCACTATAATATTTTTATAATTTCTATTTACTACTAGTAAATGCAGCCCAGTCTTAATCAGGCTCTTGACATTCATTGTTTATAACTTGTTTGAAAGTTTTGAATTTATTCTCTTGTTTATACTAAGGAAATTTGGCTATTCACTGTCTTATATTGAACAAACTAAATGTAAGTGATACAGGTCTGAATAGGAAGAACTAAGACACTGCTAACATCTGTCTTCCCACATATAAACTCACAACCAATGATGAAACACATTTAAATTTAGAGAATCTTATAATAACAGCAATAAATTTTTACCTTCTCATAGGCACAATCAATTCACCTTGTTAACTTTTCCTAAGACCAACAGTAAAATTCAATAAGGTTCTCTTTTCTCTCCTGTAAACTAAAGGTAGATAGGTCTTCACATTTCATTTATAGAAGCTGGGAGAACAACAATAAAAAAATGTGAATTAAATGTAGAATATAGAGCAGTTAATAAAATCCAAAAATAAGACAGCCACAGCTCTTGGGGTATTAGATTTCATATATTCATAATTTCAGAAGGAAAAATAGTGAAAAACATAGAAGTTTCCATGGAATTAAGATGTTGATTTAAGTGTGTGTGAGGTATATGTGTGTGTGTGTTTATGCATGCTCACATGCCAGATGTAGAGCTTCAGTATTTCTATGCATTCTGCTCAGAAGTCATTTTCAGTATATTTAAATAGCAACCTCCACCTTTAGTGAGGGAACCATAAAAAATTGCACTGAAATATGATATTTTAATTTTCAACAACAAAATATTTTGAGAAGGGACGTGTGGGTGGCTCAGTGGTTGAGCATCTGCCTTCTACTCAGGTTGTGATCCTGGGGCTCCCCACAGGGAGCCTGCTTCTCCCTCTGCCTATGTCTCTGCCTCTCTCTCTCTCTGTGTCTCTCATGAATAAATAAAATCTTTTAAAAAATATTTCAAGGATATTTTATATGTTTACAGTAGTGATGTTAAGCTGTATTTGTCTTGATCTAGATAATGCAAAGTTCATTCCTATGTTCTGTTCCAGGCCTTTGTGTAACTGGCTTTTCAACAGTCACCTAAGATCTTTAAGGCATGATCTCCATCTCAGCACCTGCCTCCATGTCTTGCTCAATATAAAGGTTTGTAAGTACCTAAGGAGTACATGAAGTTACTCTTTCAAAATAAGTTTCTTTTCTGGGTGATTAATGGCATAAGGAAAGGACTAGGGAGTCCAGGAAGGATTTTGACTTGGAGAGTGAATCAGAAAACTATGAAGTCTGATACCAGGAAATGAATGAGAAACCACCCCACCGCCCCTGCCTCCCCCTCCCCTGACCAAGGATGATGCAGTCATTTTCCCACCCCAAGCTGAGCCCAATAAAGCCTCCTTTCTAAATCTTCCACTTCTATACTTAGAATCTTTTTCTTTCGGTATTTTCTTCAAAGGATCAAAGCCAGTTCATGTCTGCTTTGCCTGTGAGATGCATTTACAATCAATTTTTCTGAAAGGACTTGCCACTATTTAAACTTGTACAATGTAAGAATTATTGCATTTGGATTGGGAAATGAGAACATGAACAGGCTAAAAAACAGATAACTCTTCATGTTTTTATGAAGATGATCTTGTTGATGACATATAGAGTTAAAACACAACATGATATACAACTTAAAAAATAAATTCTTTATGGAATTACATGTATTTGGTTAAATATGAAATAAACCAAATAAAAAGTACAAATGATATACCACAAAAGAGTATTAAGTCCATGGGCTGTGAAGTCACACCTCCTGGTTTTAAATCTTGCCTCTGCTACTTACTAGCTCTATTTTTCCAACTCAGATGAATATCCTTTTAATTCAAGAAAAGCCATTCAATTTCAGTGCAGGGATTCACAAGAAGTACAGACTTCCCTTGTAGAGCACAGTGTTTTGTTATTGTTCTTTCTTCTCTCCATTCAGAAAGCTCTCCCTTCATCTTCAGGTTACTTCTTACCTTTTCTTACACGTCAGTTTACAAATCTCTTCCTTATGAACCCATCTAAAGCATCTATTACACCTTGATTTTCTTCAAAGTGCTTATAGAGAAATCATCATATACATTTGACTGCTAATTTGTTATGTTTCTTTTTCCAACATGAAGATAATGACAATCTCTGTTTTGTATTCTTATATTCCCAGTGTTTAGTTTTAATACCAGGCACATAGTAAATACTGAACAAATATTTGTTGACTGAATGAGTGAATCTTGTTGGCTATTCACGATTGTTATTCTTACATTGCAGTGTTTGGTTTTGGCTGTTGGTTTCTCATATATTTCATCCAGGAAAACCTTTATCTATATTTGGCATTTTCATGTCAGTCTGAACTGCTGTGTTTCTCACCTCCTTTTTTTCCCCACTGCCACTACTTCGGTGTTGCTGACCTAAGTTAATTGACTTCCCCACTTCCAAATGACCTAAAACTCGAAATGATTTATATATAGTAGAGAAGAGGGTCATATATTTTTATCTGGAAGAATGAAAGCTACATGCAAAAACATCACGCTTATTTGATGGAGAATGTAGGTAATAGACTTACTACAACACTATCTGAATTATTTTGACACATTTCATTGCTTTTGCAGAAACTCAGCCAATGGCTGCCACTTCCCACTGAACTGCTATCATAACTCAGTATTTAATTATATACATTTTATGAAATGGTAGTTAAATAACGAACATATAACTGGGCATGACTTCTGTACCTCCCACAAATTAATGTGTCCTACTGTTATAGTGTTCTAAGTGTTTAATTAGGGGAGAATATTATCTTTTAATGTGCTTCTATGAATTTCTTTTCCTTGCCTATTTTTGCTCAATAAGACACAATGTATACATCTACTTATTATCACTAAGTGCAAGGCAATCTGACAGTTGTCTCTATTCTCTTCATGTATATGTACAAATATGCCACCTATTCAGACCTCTGTGCTAACATGAGGGAACATAATGCAGACACAAAATGTAATACATTTCAAGGGCTGCCATTAAAAATGGTACCACAAAGTAAGCTCATACAACCAAATTTTTTGTCTCACGGTTCCAGAAGCTGTTAAGTCCAAAATCAAGAGGCTGTTCCAGTTGATTCCTTCTTTTATTTTTTTAACATTTTATTTATTTATTTATGAGAGATGCAGAGAGAGAGAGAGGCAGAAACACAGAGGGAGAAGCAGGTTTCCCTGCAGGGAGCCCTATGTGGGACTCCATCTGGGGACTCCGGGATCATGACCCAAGCCGAAGGCAAACACTCAACCACTGAGCCACTCAGGTGTCCCCAGTTGATTCCTTCTAAGTGAAATAAGAATATTTGGCATTACTTACCTTATAGATACTTCACCCCCAGCTCTGCCTTAATGTTTACATGGTGTCCTCCTTCTGTATATGTCTCTTCACATTTCCTATTTTTATAAGGACATCAGTCATATTGGACAAAGGGGTCAACCTGCTCCAGTACGACTTCAACTTACTATATGTGCAACAACCTATTTTCAACTCTGTCCACATTCTGAGGTACTGGGGGTTGAGGTTGGAACTTCACCATATGAATTCTTAGGGAATACAATTTAACCCATAACAATTCTGTTTCTATCATGATACTTAAAGATAAGACACTTAGATTATCTTTGATAACCTGATGCTCACCAAAGAGTGAAAAATATTAATCAGCCATCTTAAAAATTAGGCTTATTTGTTGCAAGTAAGAACCAGAATGTATTTAGGATGACTTACTTTGTGGACACAGTCTTTCTATGTTATATATTTGTCATGTGCTTACACAGACCTATGTAACATATATTTCCCACCCCCCCTTTTTGTATTGTGTAGAGAAGAAGGGAAATGTCAGAAGCTTTACAGTGAGCTATATTTCTACTCTAAGAGGGTATCCTTTAAGTTTCCATGATTACTATTTCTTATTTACAGTCCTGCTGCCCTACCAATCTGCTTTAGTTTTAACTTTTTCAGTGTTTAACTTTGATCTTGTGTATTCTCTCCAATGGTATGTATTGATAAGTAAACACCGCAAATACTCAAGAGGTAAGGAAGTCTTCAAACCTAACCAGTATAGAATTCCCTTAGGTAACGGAGCCAGTAGGCTGCCTTTTTAGAAAATAAAAACATAATACCTTGATATTCACTTACTTTAAATGCATTAAGAATAACCAAAAAGAAGGCTGGCTTTGATATGGGAAAGTCATTGATTTGGGCATGTCAGAGAAAATCTCTCCTTAAAATTACAGATCCTTTTTCCAAATACAATACTCTAGTTATGGGATACCTGGGTGGCTCAGCAGTTTAGCCCCTGCCTTTGGCTTGGGTCATGATCCCAGAGTCCCCAGATCGAGTCCCACATCGGGCTGCCTGCATGGAGCTTGCTTCTCCCTCTGCCAGTGTCTCTGCCTCTCTCTCTCTCTGTGTCTCTCATGAATAAATAAATCAAATCTTAAAAAAAAAAGAAACAAAACTCTAGTTATTTGATTTTAATACCAAAGAAAATGTCTTCTGAATTTATTAAAAATGGGAGAAAAATAGTACTGAAAGCACTTGAGTGTACTTAGAAACCAGCTAATGAGTTAAAGATTTCAGAGATATGCAGTATATTCTCCTTTAGAAGAAATAGGCTTTCATCTCTTGGTTATATTTTGAACACCATATATGCTATGTTTGTTCCACCTGTGCTGCATATGACCTATTTAAAGTTGATAAACCGGCAATGCTTTGGTTAGGATAATTAAAATTAAAATCTGTATAAATATTTCTGTTCACTAATTATTATTTTTTTCTCTCTGAGCATCTTAGGGAATGTTAGTACATCTAACTCAGCTTCCTTGAGGCTGGGATAATGACAGGTTATACAGTAGTTTACTTTCAAGTCTCTAACCTTTTTTAGATTTTTTAAGCCTTGTTTTATAAGTGCACCTAATGAGGTCAACAACCATCAAATAGAGAACAGAAATGTCAGCATGGGCTAAATCTGACAATTTGCTCATTATTCACTGTCAAGAATAGCTTATGAACTTTTAACGATAATTCCTAATGAGAAACCCCCCCCCAAATTGAGAACAAGATAATTAGAATAAATGAGACTGGCCTAAGTGACGGACTGATATATTTTATCCTCATGACTATGATTTTATGAAATAACATGTATAAATTTTAAAATAACTCATTTATAATAATGTATTTGACCTTTGGAATTACTATCTTTCATAATCTGTGCCACTAATTTCTAGATCAAGATTAGTCAGTCATTTTTTCCCTTCAGAACTAAAGATAGAATGTTAAGTTTAAACAGAAGCCCATATTGAAAACAGATGCTATTTATTAAATTTGCTTATTTTTCAAATTTTCTGCTGCTTTTCAACTCTGTATGACCTTTCACTTACCCCTGCTGAGTCTGATGTTCCATGGGTCACACCTGTTCTTAAGGAGCTGTGGGAGGGAGTAGGTTGAAATTTGAAAGAAACACCTGGGTGAACTTTGCTGTAAAGGATTTTTACATATTGCTGAGTCTTTTCACCTGCTGCCCCAATGCCCTTTGTATTGACAGCAGCAATGTGCCTCTTGCTGCCCCATGGGTCAGCTTCTTCCTTACAGGCACAATAACAGCAAACAGTTCTACCCTAAGGAGGATACTGAGTAGTTTTTGCTTTCAATGCAAAGCACAACAATAAGAGGACAAACCTAGGGAAGTCGTTTTGTTATAAAGTGATAAATAAACATTGAAACATAAAATGTGCATTACTAGGAGGAGGAACATCTAGGATTTATTCTTAGTGTCTGAAGCATTGTATATCCTTCAGCAGGTTATGCTACTGGGACTCGTTATCTTTATACATAAAATAGGAAAGTTAGACCAGATGTCACATACTGTTCCATCCAATTCCCTTAGTCTATGTTTTTGGTTGTGTGACATTGCAATGTGTAAAGGCAATTATTAGCTTCCAAGTGGTTCTTTCTGGGCTGTTTCATACCTGCTTCCCAAATACATAGCTCTTTTGCTTTGCCATGAAAGACATTGGAAGATGCATGAAATAATACTGTTGCAGAATCAGATGGTAGAAGTTGACAAAAGAAAAAAATAGTGATGAATCGAATATACTTAAGTCAACAAGTCTTGAGCAGAACACTCTACCCCCTGCATGATGGTGATATCTACCAAACACCTACACTATACAGGCTGAAAATTTTACTTTTCTTTCATCATATATCTGACCTCATGTCAATTATATATTCTTTTGAGTTACCAAACTTCATTTACATGTATTCTGAAAATTAGTTTAATACTGTAGTGAGGAGGATGTTTAATGTAGCTGCTTGATCTTAAGAAACCGGTCATATAAAGGTAAGTATAGAGGTTTGCTACCTGCTAACACTTACCAAGTGTGCATAATATGTCATGTACTGGGCTATATATATATATCAGTTTCTGGAAACCTATGAAAATCAAATGAAGTAGAAATAACTTTCCACATTTTATAAATGGTTAAACCAAGGATTAGCATGTTTTTGCTTTTCTAGTGGCCACATGGAGCTAAAAATAATACGTAGCATTCAAATAAAAGCTTAACTGCTATTAAGTACTAGTATTTTCAAAGAGCAAGTTTGTTACTGTTGCTGTTTTTTTCAAACTATATATAATTCCATAATCTTGCTTCCTGGAAGTTTACCCTAACTTTATAAAGCAATTATTTTCCATCTCATTAAAAGTCTTCTTAAATATGCTGTAACTGACGCCTATATTAACATTTTATTGCTGCTGTAATGCTACAGTTTTATGGCTTAAAATAACCCAACTTTATTGTGTTATAGTTCTAAGAGTTAGAATTGAGAGAGTCCAACGCTGATGTTACTGGGATAAAATGAATCTGTTGACTGAACTACACTTCTCTGTGGAGGCTCCAAGAAAAATGGTTTCCATTACCTTTTCTTCTAGAGGCTGCCTGCATTCCTTACTTACCTCATGGTATACTTATCTTGAAATCCAGCAACAGCAGATTCAGTCTTTATTATACCACATGACCCTGATCTACGTTTCTGTTTCCCTCTTCCCTTTCTAAGAACACTTTGTAAACATTGAGACCACCTGGCTCTAATCCCAAATCTTCCTATTTAAGGGTCAGTTGATTAGCAACCTTAGTTTTTTGTTTTTTAAGATTTTATGTATTTATTCATGAGAGATGCACAGAGAGAGAGAGAGAGAGAGAGAGAGAGAGGCAGAGACACAAGCAGGCTCCATGCAGGGAGCCCAATGTGGGCCTCAATCGCAGGATTCCAGGACCTCGCCCTTGGCTAAAGGTAAGGCGCTAAACCGTTGAGCCATCCAGGCATCCCCACAACCTTAATCTGCAACCCTAACTCCTCTGTGTCACGTAACCTAGCATATTTACAGATTCTGGTGATGGAGACATAGACATCTTTAGGGGGTGGGAGGAACTATGCTGCCTATCACAATGTCTAATACTATATTTTAGGACAATACCCTAATACTAATACACACCTAAAAATAGTAGGAAATTGCACAAATTATGTATTATTTAACTACTACAAATTTCCCATGTCTTGATACATAATTTTACCTCATGGTTAGTTCTTGGAATATGTTTTGGTATTTTTATCTTTAGGGTATTTTTTCCCAGGTACACATCTGTGAACATATTTATGTTGATTTTACACATGGAAGATTAATTCTTAGTGTGTAATTTATGGTTATAATTATTTCCTGTTGAAGATCTATAAAATACTATACTTTTTCCTGCCATCCAGCAGTTCGAAGGAGAAATACGAGGATAAAATAATAGGTAGACATAAATTTTTCCCTGTTGTAGATTTAGAGAACTTACAGATACATATATATATATATATATATATATATACACATATATATACATATATTTATAATGGAATGCCTCTCACATAAAGATGTTAATGCCCTCATTCCTATAACGTGTAAGTTACATGGGGAAAAAAGTTTGTTAAGGCTATGAATTTTAAGATACAGTAGGTGTTCTAAAAGATTCAGCTGGGCTCAATCTAATCACAGGACCCTTTAAAAGCAGCAATATATCCAGAGAACAACCTAGGAAACCATGAGAAGGAATATGGACAGTTTCTAAAAACAAAGCCTAAGCCCCAGCTGACAGCCAGAGGGGAATGGGCTCTGCATTTCTGCCACTATATTAGGAACTGAATTTAGCCAGCAACCAGAATGAGCTTGGAAGTTCTCTTGGAAGGTAAGCTTCCTGCTAATCTTTTGATTTCATCTTCATGAGCACTTCAGCAGAAGACTCAGATGAACACTTGGATTTCTGACCTACAGAACTATGAGGTAATAGCTGGGTGTTGATTTATGCCAATAACTTTGCATTAATCTGTTTTGGCAGCAATATAAACCTAACATAAATAGTTCCTTAAATTACAGCCAATTAGTAAGTAAACATTGAAATAATTAAAACTGCTCTTTCCACTAATGGGATTGACAAAACTAAAAAAAAAAAAAAAAAAAGTTAAATCTCATGTAGGATTAACATGAGTGCTTTCATAAATAGTTTGTGACAATATTTATTTGTAGTGATGTTCAATAGCCGTTTGATATAAAGATTAAAATTCACATGTCATTTGATTTGTATATAAATTCTATGTATATACCCACACCTGAAGCAAAGACATGTATAAGAATGAGTCCCCATTTTAGAACTGTTTGTGTAAGAAGAGGAAGAGTACTAGAATGATTTCATTGCTGTTTAATATGGTATATTCATGCAATGGAATGCCAGGCAGAAATTTTCATAATGAAGTAGATATATTTGTTGTCATGTGTAATCTTGTGATTAATAAGAAACATATATTTGGTCATTCGGATGTCCAAAATATGTTTCTCCTATATATTTGGTCTTTGTCCATGGTTCCTGGCTCACAGCCCTCAAAATCTTTGAAATTCTCTGAGCTGTGAGAGCAATGGGGTCAACTTTTGTTATAATATTTGGTTTCTTGTCCTTGATCTCCGAAATTCCTTCAAAGCCATAAAGGTAAAATGGGTGTCTTGTTCATAGCAAACCCCTTCGACCACAACTGGAGTTATGCTAGTGAGGTGACTTTTGTAAGTACCTGAGGATGGGAGCTGGTTGCCAAAAGAGGCAACTATGTGATCAGAGGGTTGGAACTTTCACTTCCACCCCTGAATTTCCAGAGAGAGGAAATGGGCTGGATGTTGAATCATAGGCAATGATTAAAACAATTGTGCCTATGTAATGAAGCCTGCATGAAAAACCCTGACAGGTTTCAGAGAGCTTCAGGGATGGTGCACGCTTGGGAGATTAAGTGAGAGAGCATTAAGTTCTGTTCCCTTTCACCATACCTTGCTCTCTGCCTATCTGGCTGTTCCTGAGTAATACCATCATAGTATAAAACAGTTATCCAGTAAGTAAAACATTTCTTTGAGTTCTTTGAGCTACTCCAGCAAACTTAATTAAACACAAGGAGGAAGTTATTGGAACTTTAGCTGGTTGGTCAGCAGCCCAGGTGATAACTCAGATATGTGCTGGGCATCTGAAGTGTGAGGAAAGGAGAGTCTTGTGGGATGGAGTCCTTTATCTGTGGGATCTGATGCTATCTTCGGTAGATCGTGTCAGGACTGAATTGAATTTTAAGACACCCAGCTGGTGTTAGAGAATTGCTTGGGGCTGTGTGGAAGCCTCTTCTCTCCATGTGTGGGAATTGGGTGCAGAATGGTTTATCAGGAAACCATTCCCAAGATGCATTTTTTGAATGAAAATGATCGAGGTCTGAAGAATAATATGTTATGGTCTCATTTGTATTAGGGCTTATATCCTTTATAAAACAGCACGTAGAATTTTATAGATCCATATGTAAAATCTAGTTAAAGATTAGGAAGAGTGTCATGGGACCTGGGAGTTCAAGCTGAGAGATACACTTACTGTAATTGTTTTTATTTATTTTTTTAGTTAGTTGTGATTTTATTTATTTTTGACACACACACGCAGAGAGAGAGAGAGGCAGAGACATGGGCAGAGGGAGGAGCAGGCCCCATGCAGGGAGTCTGATGTGGGACTCGATCCTAGGTTTCCAGGATCACGCCCAGGGTGGAAGGTGGTGCTAAACCGCTGAGCCAGCCAGGCTGCCCTACTGAAATTGTTTTATATTGAATTTTATTTTATTTTATTTATTTTATTTTTTAAAAATTTTTATTTATTTATGATAGTCACAGAGAGAGAGAGAGAGAGGCAGAGACATAGGCAGAGAGAGAAGCAGGCTCCATGCACCGGGAGCCTGACGTGGGATTCGATCCCAGGTCTCCAGGATCGGGCCCTGGGCCAAAGGCAGGCGCTAAACCGCTGCACCACCCAGGGATCCCCATTTTATATTGAATTTTAACATGTGCCTGTATCACTTCGCAAAGTGCTTTTTTTTTTTTTTCTCTTCTGCTATAACCAAATTGTCCTCCAGAAATTTTACAATTTACATTTCCATGAGAAATTGAAATGTTGCCTGTTTTCCTGGAGTGAGTATCCTAGAATTTGAATATCAGATTCCACTAACCTCTCTCCTTGTACCATATGTACATATCCAAGCATTTAATACACACCTGAACACACATGTGGACCTTTGTATACTCTAAAGTCATATTTCTACAAAAAACTCAAAGTATAAAACATCCAGAGAGTATCTAGTATCTGGTCAGTGAGGATATAGGATAAGGGAAGAACACCAATAGCATATTCTATATGGTACTTAAAATTTTAAGGCACTGTTTTAAGCGCTAGGGTGGGGGCAGTAAACAACATTGAAAAGTAAAGTGGTTATAGGAGGTTTTCATGATAGAACATTAAAGTCTAATAGGATTTTAATTCTAGTGGAATCAAATAAACTTCAATTAAAATGTGTTATGAGCTATTGGATTAAACAGGATATACATTATGTTTCCCAGTGGCAGAATGTGGAGAAAGTTTAGTTTCCTTATTGGTGTTTATCTGTTTTCTATATTTTCTAAGAAACATGTAAGTCAGTGTCATCAGAGAAATCTTTTAAAGATCAAAGACCTAGGGAATGATAGTCCAATACTCTCTATTCACCATTGTTAACCTGCATAGAAGTAATTGGGTCGGAACAAGGACTTTCCAAATTTAGAGACGGATTTCATAGATGAGGCATCAATGGTAGTTTCCATTCTGGTTTCACACTCCTACTGTTTCGATGCTGTAGGCGTTTTTCTCCTTGTGTCTTCATGGGTATGTTAGTTGGAAGTTGCTAGATACTCATCGGTTTTTGCTAACCATCCTCTGCTCTAAGAAGAGTTCTTCTAGTTCAGACTGGGAAAATTGACGTGTTTTTGAATTATGTACATGTAGCCCATTCAAAGTAGAATATTTTGTTATAAAAGAGAATTAGTCATGGGAAATGTGCTTGTCTTATCTGAGCTGCACATTTTTGACTCCAGAATCAACTATAGTAGTCAGATGGAGTACATCAGCTTGTATTTCTCTCCTGTAATAACTCAGATATATCTAACTCCATATTTTGTGAGCAAAGTAAAAAGATTAAATTGCATAGACCCTTGGCAGTGAATGAAAACCGCATATGTATTTACCTGACAGGTTATCTGTACATTAAAACTAAAGATTTGGTGGAGCTGATGTTAACATTCAATTATACCAATGCTCATGAAAAGCCTTTAGCTAAAGGATACATTTTCCTTTTTTTTTTTTTTTTTTAATAATTTTGGTGCATTCAAATTCCTCATTTGGCTTTGTTTCAGATTTGTTCATCTTGTGTTTCTGTACAATAATATGTCCCCTTCCTAATGAGTATTCTTATTTTATTAAAATTCTAGATTTCCACATCTACAATTTGTGAAAATTCACTGAGTTTTATATCTTCAGGAATTATCTCTTAGGAAGATAAGCTTCCTCCAATATGTGCTGCTGAATCTCTGCCTCTAGTTATGTATTAGTACAAAAAGATCCCTTCTTTACATAGTGTATATCTCTGAATTTCCTCTGCTGCTTGCTCCATGTTCTTCATGTATTTTGTGCTAGGAGTGGTCTTAAAGACTTTTTTAAAGATTTTATTTATTTCAGAGAGAGACAGAGATACTGACAGATAGCAACAGAGCTAACAAGAGAGCATGTGAGAGAGCAAGGGAGCAAGCATGTGTGCGTGAGTGGGGAGGAAAAGGAGAGAGAAGCAGGCTCACTGCTGAGGGGGGAGCCTGATGATGTGCGGCCCTATCCAAGGACCCTGGGATCATGACCTGAGCTAAAGGCACTGACTGAGCCACCAGACACCCCAAGACTCTTTTTTAAGAAATATTAACTGTGTTGAAAAATGAGCTCCCCCCTCCCTGCCTTTTGCTGAAATAGTTTCCTGTAGGGTCAGAGTGAATATATCAAACATATTGGCTGAATGCTTTAGGTTAAAACTAAAAGCTTATCATGTTATCAGGGCTACTATGCATAGTTGCAGATGTGCACTGTGTAATACAAGAGGAACCTATTCATATCATAAACCTCACCGATTTGAATATTGGGATGATTTCTGTCCAATGACCAAATATTTTGCTGCAAAAAAGCTCCTACATTTTGACAATGTTCATATATATGGAAGTGTCTTAAGGGAGAGAGATACATTTTTTAAATGTCAGGGGTTGGGGTGGAAAGTCCTATAGGCTAATGTTGACCTTCACTGTTGTAACAAGGAATGTGGAGATTGCATTCATTCAAATACCTTTAGGCAAACAAAACAACGAAGTGGTTATGTGCATGTTATTTGGAGTCGGTAAAACCTATCTCAAAGATTCCTTCGCCTACTAAATGTGTGACCTTGGGAGAAATATTTAACTTTTCAGGAATTTGGCTTCCTCGTGTGGATGAATGAGAATGGGAAAATAAAACTTTCATAAGTTTAAATTTCTCTTGAAATACAAACATACATTGTTGACAAAAATGGGCAATGAGTAGATACCACTAGGCCAGCACACCAGAGAACTAAAAGACTATTTTGAATTTTAATTATCTGTGTGCATGTGTGAATATACATATCCTATCTAAACATGATACTTAGGTAGATTCCTAAGCAAAGTGGTTAGCAGGTAACAATACATGTAATGGTAACTCTAATGCAAATTCATAAAGATTTGAAACATTGGCCCAAATGACCAGAACTGTGGATGATCAGAGGGATGAGATTTAATAATGGCAATCCATAGGTAGGAGTCTTGGCACCAGTGGCTTTGTATGCATCATATAGAATAAGCTGTTATGAATATGCATAAAGTCCTCTGCTTCCTTCGGGCCAGAAATGCAGATGTTCAATTAGAGATGAAACAAGCTTTCAGCAGAAGAGTCCTTAGCAAAGAGTCCCTAAGACATCCAGGTGAGAAGTACCACTAAGAAAAATATAAGAAACTGAGAAGAAATTTTGGTACAATAAGAAGCCCTTGGGGTTTGTTCTCTACCCAAGACAGAAAAACTTTAAAGTTCATCTCTGGTGAATTCACCTGAAGCAAACTTTATAATACCTCCTGAGTGTGAAAATAGGAGGCCATAGAAAAGACACTAGCAAGGAGTGATTGAAAAGTACAGGGATTTACCCCAGGTAGAATCAAATAAGTAGTGGTATTCTGTGAGGAGCTCTGATCTTTTGGTGTGCAGGAGAAAAAGTAGAAATCTATCCAGCAAACAACATTTTAATCCCAAAATACCCACAGAAGTTCTTGAGGCAGAATAACTGATTGAGAACAGATGTGGACATTTAGAAAGATAAACTAGATGAGGCATAACTTGAATGACTATTGTGTACAAAACCAAATCTTCCAGGAAGTTTGCTTGTTTAACTTTTTCATGTTGGGAATACTGTGTACTTCTTTTTTCCCCCTCAAACCATTTATTTCTGTGGACCATCAGAGAATCAGGATGGAGGCCAGGGAGAAATAGTCATAGGCCGATATGAGTCTAAGGAAACCCTTAGATATACCAGAATATTTGTCTTAAGGCTTGGATTTTCTAGAAACAGAGACTGTAATGGATCTGGGGTATAAAAATCTTTATTAAGGAATGGCACCTCAGAAGAAAAGGAATAGAGGCAGGATTGTGCAGAGGGAGAAATCCAGTAGTGCTATAACTGTGATAAAGCATCAGCCAGCTACTTGAGAGCCCTGCAGTAAGTACTGCCCAATAGAAGTACCCCAGGTTAGCCTGAAATGATTGGGTATTTATGCCACACTTTGCTCAATGATGTAAGTGGTCTTCCTCTGCCATCACTCCTGCTCTAAGGGTAAGGCATCAGGCAAAGCAGCTCTGCAGCTGAGCTAGACCTGAAGGAGCTGGAAGCTGGAGACCGTTGTTCCCCACTCCTCTGGCCCAATACCCACCACCCCCGGCCACCCACCCTACACCCAGGCCCCACCCGTTCCTGTGATCATCAAGCCTTCCTTTACTAGGGTCTGAGTGGCACATCTCAGGATCCAGTACTTCTATAGTCTAAGCATTATAAAATGGCTTTGATAGACAAAAGCTCAGCCAAATGCTGTAGTTCTACAAATCTTGACTCTGTATTTTAATTCTCCACTCCCATAGAAACCTTGTTTATTTCCTTTGTGAGCCCAAAAAAGATTGTATCATATCCATCTGAACTATGCAGACTTCTAAATATCCACCCAGTATACATGATTCATGTTTTCCAGTATTTAGATAGATACTCCAGCATTTTCCTCTATTTCTTTTAATATTCTAGCATTATTTTTAGTTTCTCATTTCTTTTTTTTTAAAGTAGATCTATAAATGTCTGCTTTTCCAAGTGAAATCAGGAAAAGTAATGCTCTCTATGGTGGAATTGTTTTCACCAAGTATATCTGAAAGAATAACAGAATTTACTACATAGGAAAACAGTTGTAGAATTATGATAGATAATCCTAATCCAGAAAATTTTAAAAAGTGTTCTTCACTTGAAATCTAAGTCTAAAGTAAACTTAAACAATTCTGTGTTATGCTTTATATTTTAAGAAATTATTTCTTAAAAAATACATGAAGAGCTTCTTACTCAAAATTGGATTCTGTCTTCTTGGGGAAAAAGTTTTTTCATCTCTTAATAAACCAAAGTTTCTACCTAATATCCGTAATTTAATATCCTTAACTAAGCTCTAATTTAGCACTTATAGTTTATTTTTAAAAAGAAAGAAAAAATAATTGCTGTGATGTTGACAGCTTTTTCCTTAGCTGTCTTTAAGCACAGTTTTGACATTCCCTTGACCATTCCAAACCTAGACGAGACCCTTCAGTCAGGAGTTTTACAGGAGTAGGCAAGCATGAAATTAATTTTCCAAAGTGAAGTAGCTTACAGATGCCAGAAGCTCATAACTCAGTAATTCGAGTAAATCCCTAAATTAGTTCTTTAGCTTCTAGGTTGTTTCGCTGTTGTTATTGCTCTTACGGTTTAACTGGGTGAATTCCTTCAGTTTTTATTTTCTTGTATAGAAAGAGTGGATTACACATTTTCAGAACAAAGAAGCTATTTCCCATTATTTGTGTGTGTATGTCAATTTTTTTACTCTAATCTTTCTCGGTAAGGCCTAGTTATCCAGGCATCCACCAATTTTTTCATGTTATTAGAAGATATTTTGCTTTCAATAGAACAATTGTTCTAGTCCTTTCATTCTGAACAGGTAAGAGACATTAGTAGTACATACACTTGATAGTCCCATAGCTTTAATTTCTACTCCAAGGAAAAACATTATGACCTCTGTGTAAAATCATGAAGGACTTTCACATGAGGGACTATAGCATTTTGATATAAGCTTCTCATTTACAGATGAACATGTTGGGCTGACTATATTTAAAAATTTGTAATTTTTAGTAGTCATTTAGAATATAATTTTTATGTATGTGTACTGACCTAAATATACTGTTAGTTACCACTATCAAATATATTATTTCAACTCTTGCAAAGTAATTGCTACAAGTCTCAACCAGTTATCTAAAATAGATAGATGTGTGTGTGTGTGTGTGTGTGTGTGCATTAGTGTGTGTACAAAGAGGATTCTCCAATGTGGTGGTTGTTTGTTTGTTTATTTATTTAGCTGTAATAGCTAATTTGGAGGTTACTAATCAAGCTTATCCCTGTGAATTCCTTCTCCCATGTGGATTTACATACCATCAGCTACAAAATCCTGACATATTTTGTATATCATAGTATATTCTCATGACCACAACTGAAACCATTAAACCAAGTTGGGAATATCTGAATCTCTGCATTAAGAATTTATAATAAATACCTCTTCCACTCTTTCTTAAGCATTATCAGCTCCCTTCATTACTATGGAACCTAGTAGGTAAATGGTAACCTGATCCAAGTCTACCTCTCAATGACCAATGGGCCATTGATCCGTCCCATGTTCACTTTTGTTACCTTAGTATGTAATCAGAATGGATATGCTTCAAGTTGGAAGAATTTTTCACACTTTTTCCAAGACTTGTGGACTAAGAACAAAAGGGAAGACTTAAGTGGAAGCCCTATACTACATCCCTTCACTCAGGTAGAAGTAAAAGATCAGAAGCAATATTGCATCCAGGGAGGTGGTAGAGTTTAGGATCATTCCCATTGATTTATAGGATATAGTGTTAATATGTCTCCATTATATCCCATTTAAAAAAAAAAAAAAAGAAAAAACAAGATGCACCTCGCATCTGCATCAAAGAAGGCACAGCAATTCTGGACTTCTTTGGAAGATGGCTCCAAACTATTAATAGTAACTTGAAAAGTTGTCCCTTCTGAGTGAGGCGCAGAGGAAGAGCAGGATTTGCAGCAGATTCAAGCTATGATATTTATAGCTCTACCAGTTAAACTATATGGCCCAGCAGATCTCTGGTTGCTAGAGATGCCCAGGGTAGATAGGGTTGCCTAGACCCTAAGGAATTAGACCATGGTTCCCATAGACTTGTCCATATCTCTGAAGAAAATCTGTGCCATCAGCAGCAGAAAATTCTTCCCCATGTGAAAAACAGAACCTGACCTTCTATTGGATCCTAATAGAGATTATTAAGCAACTCTGTAGCTGAGCTGCCCATCATGAGCTGGGTGTGGCCGACCTGTTAAATCATAAGGCTTGGTTATCAAAGCATCAACTCACTATGCAAATGAAACTGTATACATATTTTGTCTTGAGAAGGTCTGGCGGACACAAATTAGTTTATAGAAACATGGCCTGTATATCCATGCCACTAGCCTCTGTTGCACTCACCCTTTAGATCATACCATAGCCCTGTGATGTTTTATATATACCAGATGATTGAAAAGCAGGTAGAAAAACATAGTTTATGGGTGGCTTTATTCAATCCTATGGTGCACTGCTACTCAAAGCATCACTTAAAGGTGGCCCTGCAAGACCATGTTGAGGAGAAAACTTCCCAGTAGACCGAGCTTGGAGTGGTGGTACACCTGCATATCAGCTTGGTATGGAGGGAGAGTAGCCTGAGAGAACTCATAAAGTGTGGTCATTGTGGCTCATTGTTTAGAGGCAGAGGCCAGGAGAACTACTGGAAAGTAGAGCCTCTGTAGCCTGGCTAGAAAGCATGTAGCTGGTCTCATGGGAGTGAGCATAGAGATGGATTATCTACCATTCAAGAGGATCTTTCATGGAGGAGACTCTAAAAACCCATACAGGACAGCTTGGCCAGGCCCTGTCCTCAGCTATCCTAGTACCTAAAAAAAAAAAAAAAAAAAAAAAAAAAATCAATAATGCCATAGCCATCATGATCATGGATGGGAATTTTATATACCCCAGTGGGAAGGGTTATCTCTGACCAAGGCTTCTCTAGCTTTTACCCCTGCTCGATCTTTCAAATACTTGGTGACAAGTTAGTTATGTCAAACTCATTCCTTACTGGGGTCTGGAATTCATTTTGATGTGGATTAACACATTTTCTGGGTTTGGTTTTTGCCTTCCTTGACTGGAATAGCACCAATATACTGGGGCTTATATAGCACCAGTATACTGGGGCTCATAGGCAGCCTGATTTATCATCATGACCCATATAACGTGGCTTTTAACAAGTCAAACCCCTCATTGACAAGGAGGTGGAACACTTGGCAAAGCTGTCAGCATCATAGGCTGTATCATGGGGCAAGCACCCCGCAGTTTGGACTAATGTACTTCAAGTGTGTCACTTTATGTTGCTGTGTCCCATACGGGTATCACACATGTCAAGGACTCAAGGGGCAGATGTAGCAGTGGAATCTTATCACTATAACTCCTCATGACCTAACTGGCCAGATTGCAATTCCCATCTGCAACATAAACACTTTCTGGGTAGCATCCCTGGTTTCCAGGAAGAATACTTCTACCAGGAGACACAATAAGGTTTCGACCAGATGTAAAATTATGATTGCCATCTGAATGAATGTTTTCATCCATCCAGGGGTAATGGTGAACAGTTACTAACCCAGAAGAATCAATGACAGGATAGACTGAATTTATGTACAGTTCTTGCAGGTCTGTGCATTGTAGCAGGTAGTGACAATGTCCATTCTTATGCTCTCACTCTTGCCTCTTCAAAATACACAGGTTCTAACTTCCAACTGCTATTACCTGCATTTTACTACTGAGGGATTTTTTCATGCTGCCAGAGACTGCTCATCAATTTTAGTCCATTTTGCCATGATTATGGCACACTGGGGATGCTGAGAACTTGACACCTGGGAAAGGCTCTGAATCAATGACCGCCTAATGACAATGGGAGTTGTCCACTTCCTTGCTGCTCAGGAGGGATCATCTGAAATCAGGTGTCATAGGCAGGCCCTGTAGTTTCCCCAATTGAATTAAGCTCAACTGCTGACTTCTCTCTTTCTAGGGTGATTTCTTTGGTATCACCTCCACCAGTATTCTCTTTACCTGCAAAGTGAACTGCTAACATCCAGATGCTTGTCTCTAGTTCTTAAAGAATCCCATTTAGACATTGCCCTCTCTGGTGTTCAACTTGGATGAAGCTTTTTATTTCTCTCAGGCTGTATCATTGTTCATGCTAGTCTCTGCTGATGTCCACATTCTTTCTAGACCCTGATGCACAGTCCAGCATATTCCCTGAAGGCTTCTCCTTTTCCAGCCAGAAGGCCCTTCTAGTTACACTGATTCTTAGACCCATCCACATCACTCTCAACCATATGGGAAAGCATTTAAGCAAGCAGGGGCTCATGGGTCCCTGTGGGGTAGCTCAGGCCTGGTTATTTACACATCATTCTCTGACTCTTATCTTTGAAAATTGCTTCCTGTCAAGACTTGCTGCTTGGAAATATAACATTGGTTTCCCCCTAATTTCATATCCTCAAACTGAACTTCTATCTTCTCTCCCTCCTGTTCACTCCAGAACTGGACTATAAATGTTTCCAGTAATTTTCCTTTTACTCTCATCTAGAGAGAGCACTTATGTGCTAATCTCTGTAGTAGAAAAGGATAGTTCAGAAAGTATATTTCAAATGTAAATCTTAGCTTTAATCATTCAAAAAGACTAATTCAGTTCTTTAATTTCTTTTTTTTTTTTTTAAGATTTTATCTATTCATGAGAGACAGAGAAAGAGAGAGAGAGAGAGAGAGGCAGAGACACCGGCAGAGGGAGAAGCAGGCTCCATGTAGGGAGCCTGACGTGGGACTCGATTCCGGGTCTCCAGGATTACGCCCTGGGCCTAAGGTGGCGCTAAACCACTGAGCCACCCGGGCTGCCCAGTTCTTTAATTTCTAACTGCACTTCTGCTGTGACTTCTTAACCTAACAAGGAGAAAGAGTTATATGGTGTAAAACACACATGCATGTGCACACAGTAGTGTGGGCTTCTTTATATTACTTCTACCACATGTGCAGTGAAAGTCATCCTTAGGGAGACTATGAAAGACAGTGGTCACAGTGGCATGTGGGGTGGATGAGATATCATGAGAGATTGAATGTTAGATTACTTTTAGCTTATCAGGGGTAGAGTGTTTTTAAGTACTATAGAACAAAGTAAATACTCAATAGACCTTTATCATATGCCATAAGAGGGTCACGTATATACATGTGGTGGGGAGAAATGCTACTGAGCTACAGAGTGATGCATAAAACACTTCCATATAGTCACGGAAGCTTAATTGGATGCTACTGACTACCAGTGTTTCCAGATGATTTTATGCCAAGATTTTTTTAAACTATACTTTAGATATAATGGCCTTTGGAAAAATTTATCCTTAATCATTTATATTCATTGCCTTTTCAAATGTTAGTTCTATCATTTCCTTCAGGATGTTTTACCTCTTAGTATTTCTACATACAAATGAACATGGTATATCATTATATATGTAATATATAAAATTATATAATTACATATATAAAATATAAATAGGTATATATTATTTATAAAAGTATATTTAACATTATGCCTAATATATAGTATCTGATATATTTGATATATATTATAGATTCATAATTTATTAAAGGGGAAAAACTACATTAATTATTTAAAGTATTTTTATATGTTTGGAATTCTTTGAGAATTATTTTTTTTTTAGATTTTATTTATTTATTCATGAGAGACACTGAGAGAAGTACAGAGACATAGGCAGAGGGAGAAATAGGCTCTGCAGGGAACCCGATGTGGGACTCGATCCCAGGACTTCAGGATCACAACCTGAGCCAAAGGCAGATGCTCAACAACTGAGCCATCTAGATGCCCCTTCTTTGAGAATTCTTGAGATTTCTTTAAACACTTTTTTTGGTATATATAAAAATACACTAAACATATTTTGTGTAATAGAAACCCCAGTTTCCATGGTATGGTATATTTCCCCAATATAATTATTTAATAAATGATAACAACAATTTTTCTGTTGCCTGCATATTCTTTTAGCAACATCCCAACTGGTTTATTGCACATGCCAGTTAACAAACCCTAGTTCTAACTAACTGAAATCTAATCTCCAAATATGCTAGTGTCCTCATTCCTGTCAATCTCCTGAATTTACTGCAGCAGCTATCCAAAAGGATAGGTTAATAATCATTGCTGAAATAAATCTGATTCTGTCACAACTAAACGTTTCAGCTAGTTTGGGTCAAGAGGAATATAGGATGTCAGATTATGATACAGGAAATAAAAGTTTAAGAACCTATCGTACCAAATAAATCTTGCTTTCCAACATAGGAGAAAAAAAAAGAGACACCTAAAAGACAGGCCTGGAATATCAAAGGTGATTGCTGTATAAATGTATCCAAGTTGCAAGTAGAAAATATGTGTCAATGCCTTATTTTAGACATTAAATTACTTTGATAATAATCAGTAGTTTAACCATAAACCAATTTTCATACCAATGTTTTCTTCCATAATTCTAGATTTGAAAATTAATTTACCAATTTTCTTAGAAGGAAAAATAGTTTTAAAAAATGTTTAAATGCCTGCCTTTTTTTTTTTTAAAGGTAACTGCTATGAAAAGGAAAATAGGCAATAGGAAAAGAACTGTGCATGTGCAGTTATATAAACTAGAAAAAGTCATAAATGAAAACTGTCTAGACTCTTCCAAGGAATATGTAAAAGGATCTAGGAAATATTACTGGGTATTATCTATTGAATGGTTTTCATGTGGCAGGCCTGTTGCTGAGCACAATGATTAGGTAAGTTTTAGTTTGCTTAAAAGTGAAGGAGGGGTGCCTGGCTGGCTCAGTGGGTGGAGCACACGACTCTTGATTTCAGGGTTATGAGTTCAAGCCCCACCTTGGATAACATAACAACAACAAAAGAAATGAGCTTTTCTGTATAAATGGTATGTCTAATCAGAGCCTGGATGATAAATCAGTTTATTGTATCACTGTTAAGAGGTGCACGCAGTTTCTCTTATGTGCTACACTTCCTTGTTCAATAAACAGTAGAATCTGCCTTCCTGTGATAGAAGAAAAAGGATAGTCAGTAGTCTTGTAGCTTCAGGTACCACCAGGCTGTAGATTCCTGTCAGAAGCCAGCCGTAACACATTTACAGAGCTTGTCTGCCAGACTGTGCCTCCTGATATGTTGGCAGATGAATCTGAGCCCCAGAAAGATCTATTTCATCTGGATGCAATCTTATATTGCAGATGGGGGTTTGTACAATACACAGCATGTAATGCTCTATAGTGACTCATTTTATATACCCCCTCTGGCGAATGTACCTCTCTTTGATGTCCAGTGCTATTAGACTCAATGTGCAAACTTAGTTATAAAACAAGTCACAGGAATATAATATAGAGCATTGGGAATATAGTCAATAATGTCATAACTTTGTATAGTGATGGTAACTAGACTTGTCATGTGATCACTTTGTAATGTATTTAAATGTCAAATCACCATATTGTACACCTAAAACTAACAGAATAGTGTACATCAACTATACTTTAATAAGTAAATTCAATATGCATAGTGTTCCTGAAACTCTGAAACTAATTGATGTCAACTGGTGCCATGTATATAGGCTGCCCTCACTTTAGAGAAAGGAACACAGTTTTTTTTTTTTCTGATCATTCATTATTTAACAAATATAAATTAAGAACTTCTACATTTATTTTGTCAAGCATTGTTTCAGGAATTGGAACAATCAACAGAATAACGGCCTTTCTGTGATGGGATTTATATCTAAGAAGGGGAAAAAAAATACCAGTAGGGAATGAGACTGAGGCAGTAGCAAAGGACCATATATGGTAAATTTGGATTTCATTTGAACTCTGATGGAAAGCCACTGAAAGTTTTTAATCAGGGAGTGATCAAAATTGGCATGTCGTCGTCGTCGTCTTCTTCTTCTTCTTCTTCTTCTTCTTCTTCTTCTTCTTCTTCTTCTTCTTTCTAGATCTTAGTTGAGAGTGAAGGAGAGAATACGAGCAGGAGGAGGGGGGTGGTGGCAAAAATCACAAACTGAGTCAAAGTAAGACACTTAACCAGTTGAGCTACCCAGGTGCCCCCAAATTGGGATTCTTCTGGCTGTGTGAATACACACATGCCCCTGTTTACTGTTTATGTGGCCAAAGTAGTTCTCTTGGTCCTAATAAACATCCCCTCAATTCCTCCCAAGAACCCTTCTGTTCTGCCATTAGATTACTGCATGCTGTGCAAACGAAACTTCAAAATCATTACTCTGACATTGCAGTCCTTAAGAACACTGACATACATCAGTGTTAAGACACTGATATTTGTGGACTTTGCTCTCAAAAAACAGGCACAATTTAGTCCAGAGCCTATTTGCAATTCTGACAAGACGGGTTATCTATTTTGTGATACAGCAGAAGATTTCAAGCAGAAATTTTGTAGAGAAGTGTCACTGAAATAGGCATGATCAATCTGAATCCAAAGATAAGGAATTTCTGGTTTTAATTTCTTTTCTTTCTTTTTTTTTTTTTTTTTTTTTTTACTTAACCTAAAGGAATTCTTTACTCTTTTATATGCCACCATATTTTCTGTTCTCAGAACAATGATTCGCTGTAGATGTTCAATAAATATTTGAATTAAGCTGATGTATCATTCTGCAATTACATACTGAATGTTCCCTATATGTAAGGCAATATGCTAAGTTTTAACGGTGATGTATATTGAGATAAGACAAGTGTCCTGTCTCCAAGAAAGTTTGCAATATAATTTGTTTTAAGAGATTTATGTGACTACGATTAACATGACTGAAATAAGAATTGGTATTTACTGGATGTCTGCTCTGTGCCAGGCACTGTGCTGTGCATCACTCATATATTTTCTTTGTTAATCCTGGTTAAAGACCTATAAATGATGGTATGTTGTTATCTCCACTTTCCAAAAAAAAAGGGAAACTGAATTTTAATTTATATAATGTGACTAAGATTTCAAGACTGAGATATGAACTCAGAGAATTCAACATGCCTTATTAACCACGAGATAATAATGGTCTCCAAGGCATTAGTAGTGTTAGGCCCTGCAATTCACCCTTAGAAAAAGGAAAGAGCTCTCACTATTGGGTCCTGGGAGAAAAGCTCCTGAAGGAGTGGGCTGATGAGGCAACATAGAAAAATATTGAGCAATCCCATTCAAGAGGCACACCAGCAGTGCCAAAGTGAATCTAATATGATAAAGTGAAGACAATATAAAAAGGTAATTATAGCTTTAAAATTCCAGTTAAGTTTTGGGTATTGTGATATTGTCCTTTCACATATATATTGAGGCTTTCATTCTTTAACTTTGATTTTTAAAAATTTTTATTGAAGTATTTTAAGCCCCAACATGGGGCTCGAACTCCCAACCCTGAGATCAAAAGTTGCATGCCCTTCTGATTGAGCCAGCCAGGCACCTCTAATTTAGATTTTTTTTTTTAATCAGATATAGTTTATCTGAGGTTTGAAATTGTCCTGTATAAGTTACTTTAGCTGATATAATTGTATGAATTCATCATTTTTTAAGATTTCAACTTGAAGTTGACTGCCAGGAAACTAGGGAATTTTCAAATTTCAAGTTGAACTGTCTGATATGTGTGTATGTGGGAAAGGGTCATGGAAGGAAGGGAAAGAGGAAGGAGTGAAGCAGCAGAAAATGGAGTATTGGGCAAATTCTCACATTTCAGTGTTGGAAAATAGCTCTTCATGTGCAATATCTGCTTAATGTGAAGCTGTTTCTGTCTCTATCATTACATCATAGTATATGTACATATATGTTGACATATTTTTTTTTAATTATATATAGGGATACCTGGTGGTGCGGTCATTTAAATGTCTGTCTCTTGGTTTCAGTTCAGGTCATGATCTCAGGGTCCTGGGATTGAGCCCTCTATCAGGCTCTGTGTTCAGTGAGGAATCTGCTAGAGATTCTCTCTCCTTTTCCCTCTGTTCCTCCCGACCACTTTCTTTCTCTCTCTCTCTTTCTCAAATAAATCTTTTTTTTAATTATACATAATTATATATAAATTTATTTGTATACCTGTTTCCCAAGACTCTGTATGCCATCAGAAAGTGTGAGTTCCCTGTTACCTCTTTCTCTCTCTCTCTCTCTCTCTCTACTCCTTTCACTCTCTTCCATCTCCCATAAAGCAAGAAGAATAAACCCAATATATTGCATGCTGTGAACATTTTAAATGACAATATAAATGCCAAGGAAACATACCAGTGCCGGCAGGGTATCTCCAGTTCTTAGGGTTTAAATATTTTAACCTTTAGATGCAAGTCATTCCTTATCTCTGATTGACATATGTTCTTTAGTCTTCTTGGTTTCTAACAGTTTTTTAGCAAGTACTTTATATTTGTTCCTAAAAATATATATGATATTATCTTAGTGCATGTACCCTTCTTTAATGCAAATTCTTTTTCAAGCTGGACCTAGGCTTACTGAGAGAAAAGCTTTTAGAAGAGAAGGCATATACTGATAGCTGTTCAAAACTGAATTTTGTCCTTATTCCTTTGAGTTTTGAAATCTTTGTCTATTGACATTGATCTTAATTTGGTACTTCCTAAAAAACACTGTGTCAGTTACAAATTATGTTTTACTGCTATAGTAGAGCCACACTACAAAGATGAAACACAATACAATTTATTCTTCACATAAAAGAACCCCAGAGGTAAGCGGTTGACCATTAGTTTAGTAGCTCTGTGCAGTCAACTAAGACCAAGGCTTCTTCTTTCTGCTCTGTCATCCTTAGTGAGTTATTTCCTGCAAGTTTACAAAATGGCTGCTGCAGCTCCATCTCAAAATAGTTTTGAGAAAGGGGAGGAAAACAGAAGAAAAGACCCATTATAGAATGCCTGTTCTACATTTGATTGAAGGACTTCTTAAACTATTCAATGCTTTTACATCTATCTCAGTGGTCAGAATTAAATATGTGGTCCTACCAACCTGCAAGAAAATCTTTAAAACTATTATTTTCTAATAGTCATATTGCTACCTTAAATGAAAATAGGAGTGTTTCATTAGGAAGAAGAAAGAATGAAAATAGTGTTGGTGGCTGCTAACCCCTGACATAATTCTATCTTTAATCTAGAGTTATGATGGCCTAAGCTGAAAATGATGTTAGAGAAAACATCAACTAAAATAATGTTAAAAATGAGTCTATTTGTTTGTTAACTAACAAAGTCTATTTGTTTGTTAAGTACTAACTTTTATGACCAGTGACATGTTAAAATGTTTACATGTAATATTTTGTGTCCTTACCATGTCTGTGAAGATGGCATAAATACTTTCTACCTCTGATTTTGGTTAAGCATTTAACATCAAACCTCAGTCTGCATACAGGATCCCGGGGACAGTAAATATGGAATATTCATTACTCTTTAAATTCCACATAAGGATTATGTATTCCTAATATACTCCATGGCAAGGATGATGTCTGATGCATGGGAGATACTTTATTTATTTTTTATTTTTATTTTTTTTTTTAATTAATGAATGGAAAGTCACACTGCTGGCATGGTTTGAAACAGTTTTCTCTAACTTGACAGTCTGGGCTTTGAATCCTATTGCATTCCCTTATTATTTTTTTGTCAAAATGTCTTGCTTTGCTTTTTATTCACTATGTTCCATTTTTCAATAGTGCTTTTTTTCTCCTCTCAAATAGTTTGTTCGAAAACTTCATAGAATATTTTTTTTTTATTTCAAGCAACAGAAATCCAATTAAAATAAGCTCAAAGGAGGAATGTATTGCAGGGATACTAGGGCTTATCAATCCAAGGATAGAAGTATGCTGGGATCTTAGGAACAACTAGAAACTACTCCAGCAGTCAGCACTTTCTGATCCATTCATCTATACCTCTTTTTGCATATATATATATATTCTTCGTACTGCATTTTGTCATTTTATGCTTTGCTCTTCCCAAAACAGCGTAAATTTTCAGCACTCAAACTTTGTATCTTGTATCTGCAGCAATTGAAAAGAAATAGTGTTGGGGTACCTGGGTGGCTTAGGTGATTCAGCATCTGACTCTTGATTTCAGGTCAGGTCACAATCTTAGGGTTGTAAGATCGAGCCCTATATTCATTTGGGCTCAGGCACTGGGTGTGGAGCCTGCTTAAGATTCTCTTCCTTTTCCTTCTGCCCCTCCCCCACTCCTTCTCTCTCTCTCTCTCTCTCTCCCCCCCTCTCTTTAAAGAAAGAAAAGACAAGCTGTCCCATGGTTACACTTCCAAAAAGAACTGAGTGAGGAGACTGCCTTCAGGGAATACATGGAGAGGAAGGAGACTGTGTTAATTTGGCTAGATTTTAATTCCCAGTTATTCAATCAAACACTAATTTAGGTGTTGCTATACTTTGTAGGTGTGATTAAAGTTTGCTATTGGTTGACTTTAAGTAAGGGATATTATCCTAGATAAATTGGGTGGGCCTGAGGTTCACAAGCTGCTGATGATCTCCTCAAGACCCACACCCATGACCTCTATTTGCTGCTAGACCTAGAACCAAGCTCTATTTCCAGCAGACCCCAAAGATGAGGTACAAGCTGTAATCCATGAAGCTCTGTATTATACGATAGAAAAATGGTATACTTCTTCCAATTTATACAGAGAGAAATCTGGAAAATATGTATGGAAATGGATTCTAGGGATGGAGATCATAGCAGAAGGAACACAAAGTTGGATCCAGTTGGATCTTTAGATATGGACTCACTAAGCAGAGATTCTGGATTTAGTGCTTTAGCTTGAGGAATTAGAGATGGTTCAACAGTTTGCTAGTTCTAGAGCTGAAATATTAATGTAATCTATGCCAGAACTGCTTTGTCATATTTCAGAGGAAGATATCCAAAGGCTTAGGGAGAGAGGCATGTTAGAGTGAATTTATCAGTAAGAACTGCTTAATCTGTCCTGGATGGTCCAGAGGACACACCTGTCACTAAAACAGAGAAAATGATTTGTGAATAGGGTCTCAAAATCCCTGAAAAGCCCTGTGGTTGTTTTTTGTCTGTAAATCCTAAATTATAGTGAACTGTTCCCATCTAACTGGGTTCCCTAAAAGCATCGGGGATAATGTAATCTCAGAATTGCACAAGCCTGATAGTGATATTTTACCATCAAAGATAAGGTGGATATTTTAACTTGATAGAAGTAGAGTTGAAGCAGTGAGAATATCTAACTCCTAGAGAAGTACATCCGTGGTGAGTTGAATATGGTGACCTTAAAGAGAAATAGAAGGAAAGGAAGCTAAATTCTGAATTGAGCTGTATAAGCAGAAGAGTTGTAGGTCAGGTGCACAAAAGTCCATCTTGAATCAGTAAAACACTGAATCATGGCCCATTAGTCAACTCTCAGACTTGAGCCAGTTTACAGATGTAGAACTCTACCTAAGAAAGGACCCTATAATACTTCCAAAGGTGCGTACTGTTAATTTTTCTCTCAAAGGACTTACAGCCACTTGCCAGAATGACGGCTTTGGAGAAAAGGAAATAATACTTTTGGGGATTGATAGACACTTCTTTGAACTGAAATTAATTGCTGGGGACACAATATCACCATGTCCACCATTCAGAATGAGGGCTTATAGAGATCAGGTGATCAGTGGAATTTAGCTCAGATCCATCTCATCATAGTCAGTCTGGTTGTTTACTAAACATGCACTGTGGTTATTTCCTCAGTTCCATAATATATTCTTGCAATAGACACACTCAGCAACTGGCAGAACTTCCATCTTGGTTCCTCAGACTATAAAGTGATAATTATTATGGTGGAAAAGACCAAATGGAAGCTATTAGAGCTGCATTTACCTAAGGGGGGTAGTAAAGCTAAAGCAATGCTTCATTCCTGGGGATTGCAGGGATTGCCCTCATCAAGAAGTTGAAGGATGTGATGCGGTAATTCCTACCATCCGCCATTCAACTTATTTATTTGACCAGTTCAGAAAACAGATCTTGGAGAATGACTGTAGGTTTTCATAAGCTTAACCAGGTGGTAGACTCCAGTTGCAACTGCTGTTTCACATGTGGAACATTTTATTGCTTAAGCAAATCAGGATATCCCCTAAAACTAGGGTATAGCTATACTGCCAAAAGTACTTCTTTCAGGTAGCAAGGTAAGCAAACTATTAGCTTCACTGTCCTACTTCACAGGTAGGACAGATATCAACTCTCCATCCCTGAATCATAATTTAACTCGTGGGTTATTTTGATTGCCTTTCCCTTCCACAAGATATTACTCTGGTCCATTCTATTGATATTCTGCTGATTGGACCTGGCAAGCAGACTATTCTTAATATTTTAATATATAAATATCAATATTAATATTAAATAATATATCAAGTAGAGTGTGTGTCAGACACTGAGAAATCCAACAAATAATTCAGGATCCTGTCATCTTGATTATATTTCTAGAGGTCCATTGGTATGGGGCATATTAAGAGTATTAAAATATCCTTCCCAAGATGAATAAGTAGCTGCATCTGGCCTTTCCTACAACAAAAGAAGTGTAAAACCTAATGGGCCTCCATGGAAAATGGAAGCATTCTTAATTTGTTTATGCTACTTCAAACCATTTACTAAGTGACCAAAACTGTTCATTTTGAGTGAGGCCCAGAATAAGGGAAGGCTCTGCAAAAGGTCTGGACCTTCATGCAAACTGCTTCTTTTTTTTTTTTTTTTTTTTTTTTTTTCAAACTGCTTCTAACATATGTAACATATAATCCAGTAAATCCAATGACCATAGACATGAGTCTATAGCCACTCTTTAGCTGTGGTTAGTGCTTTGGCCAGATGGTCAGGATTTAGAAGGACATGACTGGGAAAACTAGTCACAAGATTTGGGGAAGAAGCATGTGCATACTTCATTATGAATGAGAGAACAATATGAAGATGCTTTCATCCCATATGAGTGCTCATGAAATGGTGACCTCAGATTTTTAAAATTAAGTGGGTAAGAGTACCCATTTCTTTGAATATAAGTCAACCTCTTCCCCTAGCCATCTGTCATTACCCACTGGGCTCATGAGCAGATTGCCTATGGTGGTAGGGATGGATATTTTACATAGTTTTAGCAATACAGACTTTTATACCCATCAAGCCTGGTCTTCCTATAGCTACTGGTTGTGCCAGAAGCTGAGAATAAAACTGGATCCCCAAGCTGATCAGCCAGCTAGCTGGTGAGGTAGACTGATTACATTGGGCAGTTTCTGTCATAGAAATAGCAGTACTTTTCTTCAACTGGAATAGATGGTTACTCTAGATATGGATTTGCCTTTACTGCACTAAATACTTCTGCCAACACTATTACCCAGGACTTATATAATGCCTGATCAAACTTCATTGTATTCCACATAGCATTGTTTCTATTCAAGGAATTCACTGAATAGCAAATAAAGTGTGGTGATGGGCCCATGCTCATGAAAATCCCTGGTCTTACTGTGTTTGCATCATCCAGAAATGAATAGTAAAATATCCTTCTAAAGACTCTGTAATGGTACCAGACAGATGGCAATACCTTATGGGACCTATGCAAGGTCTTCCAGGGTGTTGCATGTGCTCTAGCCTAGCATGTGCTCTAGCCTTGTTGTACGGTGCAGTTTCTTTCAGAGCTAGCATTTGTTGATCCAGGAATCAAAGAATGGAAATGGGAGTGGTCCCATTACACTAACAAACATTTGATGTCCTGTCCCCATGACCTTAGATTTTGTTGGTCTGGAGTCCTTAGTTCCAAAGGAAAGAATGGGTCCACAAGGAGATGCTACAGTACCACTACTGAAGTGGAAGCTGAGACTGCCTCCTGGCCACGTTGGGCTCTGCATGCCTCTGAACTAGTAAGCAATAATGAGAGCTGTGATACTATTGCCTGGGCTGACTGATCCAGATTATCAAGGGGGAATTGAGTTGTTACTACACAATAGAAGTGAGGAAGAGTATATCTGAAATACAGAACATTCCCCTAGTGCTATCATGGCCTATGACTGAAGTCAGTGTAAAAATACAATTTGGACAGGACTGCTAATGGCCCAGACCCTTGAAGAATGAAATTGGAATCGGTAGAGAAGAAAGTAGTTATAAATTCCTGGTACAACTATGTGATCCGTTGCAGAAATGAGGATTGTAATAGTTATGTATACTTTCCTACTAATGTGTTTATATATACATTTATATATATGTATATACACATACTAGATAGGTTTCTTCTCTTATTCCCTTGTCATCTAATGTAAGAGGTATTTATAACAGTTAATTTTATATAACAATATTTTAACACATATCAAAGAGAAATATGAGCATTACCTCAAGACTTTTCCTTCTCTTCTAGGGAGAGGATAGCCTGTTTTCAGATTTATGCAAGACAGGGCAGCCCAGGTGGCTCAGCGGTTTAGTGCCGCCTTTGGCCCAGGGCCTGATCCTGGAGACCCAGGATCGAGACCCACGTTGGGCTCCTTGCATGGAGCCTGCTTCTCCCTCTGTATGTGTCTTTGCCTCTCTCTCTGTATATCTCATGAATAAATAAATAAAATCTTAAAAAAAAAAAGATTTATGCAAGACAGCTCTGTCATGTACTATGGAAGCATGACTTGTTATTCTCTTTATTTGAGAATTAGATTTAGTTTAAGATGTGTATGTGTGCCAATTTTACAAGACACAGACTGTGGCTGTCCATTTTATTTTTTAACTTGCTACATTATTGGCTTAAGTTACTCATTCAAACATTAATCTAGGTGTTGTGGTGATGGCATTTTGTAGGTATAATTAAATTCCACAGTCAGTTGACTTTAAGTAAGTGAGATTATCCTAATTAATCTGGGTGAGCCTCATTCAGTCTGTTGAAAGACCTTAAGAGTAGAACTGAGTTTTTCTTGCAGAGAAATTCCACTGAAGACAGCAGGTTTAACCTATGCCTGAGAGTTCCATCCTCCTCTTCCTCTAGCATGCCCTTTCAGTTTGGGGACTTTGGTTTTTGCTAGTCCCTACAAGCAAATGAGGGATTTTTTTTTTTTTTTTTTTTTACAATTAATCTCTTAAAATATATTTCCTAATAGTCTGTTTATCTGTTCATAGTCTGGCCAAAAAAAGGGACAAAGTTACATTTCACATAATAGATGCTCTGGTGGGAACCAAAATGTAGAAAGAAGCAGGGATCAATCTGGGAAGTTTTATGGAGAGTGGAGGGGGCTGGGCATGGGGTTAGAGTGGAGGGAGGTTGAAAAGATGAACGTGGTAGAAAGGTCTATAGGTTTTTACGACTTTGTGCTGAGCCTGCAATCAACATTTATGATGCTTTATATTGTGTAGAAAATTCTACATACAAAGCCTATTCAGAGGTATCTATCCATTTTTTTTCTATAAGATACCCAAACTGTCCACATTATTATTTAGCAAATATTCTGATTAAAAAAAAAAAAAAAAAAGACTACCTTATCCTTGGACTTATCCTTCCACTTATTCTCATAATCTCAAAAGTTTGAGTTTAGAATTGATCGGTTGAAATGCAGTTGGAGTCTCTGTAAACACATAGGGACATACTCTGGAGAATTATGTTATTTAAAGAAAATATATTTAAGTTGGGCCTGTAGGTCCTTTTAAATCTATACTGTGTATTGTTTTACTCTGGGTATTCCAATATACATTAGAACCATTCATCCATTATTTTCTAAGCTTTTTATTCTTCGTGTATTCCTTTTTTCTTTACATTTGCTGGAGTAAAATAGCTCTGAAGTATCCATTAATTTTTCTCAGAAATCGTACTTCCTGAGAAAGGAAGAAAAAAAGCAAACCCCATGCTAGCTCAAGGCAAAATGAGCAGAGATTGCCTGTGTTTTCAGAAGCTCCATTACATAACAAACAGAAAGAAAAAAAAAAGAAAGAAAATTAGGTTTAAAGAAAATTAAAGCAGTAGCAAAACAAAGTCTTGGGGATTTTCTGCTGAAAGTTAATGTGTTCCTCTGAAATGCAAAATGAGTTTGCTATACTGATGAAGCTCTTCTTTACAATTAAACATCAACAAAACAATTAAGATTTATTATTTGTGTTTTAAGTACCTATCTTTAGGAAGATAACTGGTAAAGAGAATGAGGTAAGAAAGGAGGCTGACAGGAAGGGGTAAAACCAGTCAGAAAGAAGAAACCTTAAATTCCTTCCACTTATTGGCTCCTATAAATATGGTAGAAAAAAAAAATCTTGAAATAGTAATATTCATTCTGTGGCAACTCAATGCATAATTCAGTCTGTCTCACAATAGACTATCTGATTCACAGGAATCATTTTGAATGTTATCTTCTCAAACAGCAATTTTGCCTTTTGGAAAGCTAATTTCACATAGACTAGGATGCTTTTGCGGTCTGTCAACAATAACAGCAGATAACAAAAGCAAGAAAGCGAGAATGAGAGGTGGGGGAAGGGAGAGGGTAGATAAAGGAGGAACACAGTTAATTTACAGAGCCTAGGTATTTAGGCCAGGTACTCTGACTTTAATCCATATTTTCTCCCCTTACATATGTTTCATCAACTTTGATATATTTTTGTGCTGTCTCTCTTCCATGGTTTTTAAAAGATTTGTGTAAAGCATTTTGAAATTTACATTTAGATCCATGTTCATACTTTCAGATTAATATCTCTCTTGGAAGATAAACTTAAAGAAATATTAAAGGCTTTGAAAAATATATGCCCATTAAGCTAGCTATTACTATAGACTTATTTTTAACAGAAAAAAAATTGAAAGAAAAATAAGCATAGAAATCAGGAACAGTTAATAAATCTACACTAATTCAGTAGAATAGTATGCCCCTTACTAAAATGATTATTGTAAATATTGTAGGAAAATATTTATGGTAAGTTGAGTGAAAAAGTCAGTAGACAAAATAAATCTCTACCTTGATTGTAATTATTTAAAAAGCCACATGCATGTGGAAACGACTATAAGCGGCCATGAACAAGCACTTCTGTGTTTTAAAAGTGGAATGGTGGGCAACATTTCAAAAAGTACATTTTATTAATAAATGAAAATGAAGTTTTAATGCATATGGGTTTTCTTTTTCAAATTTTTATTTTCTGAAAAGATAATTGGCACTCTTGGTACATTAGTTTTCCAGAGCACTGTATTCTAGGCTGGTACTTTTATTTTATTCATATCCTTTCATCTTTTGGCTCACTAGTCTGTTGTTACTGTTTTGATATTTTTATTATATTTATTCTCAAACCCAATTCATGACTTACCTCAATTCTTGTTTTAAAATCTATCTTTAGATCCAAAATATACTGTTATGGAGAGAAGAAAACGGACAAGAAGAAGGCTGCTTTGTGCTCTCAAAAGTACAAAATCAAATTCAGATGGATCCACTCCCTTTCCAAAATTGTTTTGGCCAAGTAGGGTAAGATAGACATAATAATAATTATACACGTACTTACAGTAGATAAGCATCATGAAAAACTAGGATACAAGGACTACATACCGACATGCATGCTCGCTCACATGCACACACACTAACAGACACAGACACCAGAGGAATATAGTCTGAGTTTGGGTTCAGAGGAAAGCATCCACAAATATATTTAAGATCATTTATAAAAGACCTATAGAAATTATCCAAGATGAAAAGAAGGAAGTGATTGTTAAAGGCTAACTGGAAACTTCTTGCTTGGCAGAGATCTAAAAAGATATTAAAAAGGTGAAGAAATGAGGTCTTTAGTAGCTTAGGATGTATGAGAAAGTCCAATACTATGATTGCAGTTCAGGGCACAGGAGTAAGGGAAACGGTGTTGTTCTTAGACGTGACATTTAGGCATGATTTTATATGCTATGTAAGAATTTAGAATATTTAACCTAAAAGCAAAGAAGGCCACTGAAATATTTTATGCAAGAAAATAAGAGCTAATACTTATATTGAAAGGACTATCTGGATGCTTTGTGGAGAACGATCTGGGAAAAAAAAAAAAAAAAAAAATAGTGAACATCCATAACAAGAAAGCTATTGCAGGAGACAAAACAAGAAATCATCATCATGGCTTAGACCAGATGCTGCCATGAAGCCAGGCAAGTTTTGTATCAAAGAAATATTTTTGAGATAGAATTCACTGGGTTTGGTGACTAATGAGAAACCAACTAAATTTGGACTAAGACTGAGAAATTTGAACATTTAAAGTTTTGGCTAATACAAATCAAGGATGGAGATTGGAATAAGTGGCAGAGATAGAGAAATAATTTTTTAAAAGTCATTCACGAAGAAGGGAGTTATTATGTACGTCTAGGTACTTCTGCCTACTTCCTTCTGAAAGGATGTCCCCAAACTAACTTCAAGTGCTCTCAGGTTTGGTTTTGCTTTCTGTCCTGTGTATGTAGAGAGTAATTTTTCTAGAACAGTGGGTGTCTTCACTGCCTTCTGCCACAGGGAATCCTCACAAAAGTCTCCTCATGCGGACTGTCATTCTGTGGAGGCAGAAAGGGAGTAGTAGGATGCATCAGACCTTCCATTCCCTTTGTTGTTCTATTCCAGGTAGATTTCACAATAGTATTCCAGAATGCAGAGTTCTGCTTGGAAGGCCCTGGGAAACCTTAAACTAGAGTTAAAGCCAAGAGGGTACTAAGATTAAAGTTCCAGTTAAATTGGATTTTGACTTGCACAGCACAGGAGAAAACCTCTAACTTCAGCATTAGGATGGTATGTGACGCTGGGAGGCTTTCTCCACCGAACAGATTCCTGGTTTCACACCCTTTCTCACCTGCTCTTCTTCCTCATCTCTCAATTCTATTACTTCTATCTCTCCCTCATATACAGGACCTCTTTTGTACTTCCCTCTGCCCTTTCCTTCTAATTGTCAAGAAATTAGCCTGTTATTTCTCTTGTTGCAACTCCTACTCAGAAGCATTGTGGAGGCTGAGAAAAATTAAGGCCATTCCACCTCAAGTTTAGCATTAGCACAAGTACAGCCATCTTAGGCTCCTGTGAATAAGATTTGAACTTTACAGGAAAAACTGCAGAATGTGCTCAGCAGGGAATCCCATATCAGAAAGACCACAGAGCTCAGAATTGCCCTCAGCAGAGAATCCCATATCAGATCTTAAGAAACTCCCCCACCCCTTCCCCCATATTGGAATGGAAAAAAAAAAAAAAAATTCCTCCACGCCTTCTGAAAACCCCCTAGACCAGCCCATAAAAAACCCAGCTGTAACCCACTTCAGGGTCCAAGCCCCTGCTCAGCTGTGTGGAGTATACTTGGACCCAAGCCCGAGCTTATAAATAAACCCTCGTGTACTTGCATCAGTGTCGACTCCTTGGTGGTTTTTCGGATTCACAATCTTGGGCACAACAGCATGACCCTAAAAATTAGCAATTCTCCTTATAGAAAATGCATGTTACAACCTTTCTAGAATAGTTTCCCCAGTGAACACTACCTAGGCTTCTTCCTTTGAACATTCATTTACTATCATTTAGAGTTGAGAATTATTGTTTTCTGAAGCTTTGGAGTATAAAGATATAAATAACTGAAAACATTCAATGAGTGATCTTTGTTCTTGGGGTCTCATCACTTTATATCACTTTATATGTTGATATTTTACTAAAGATTTCCTTACAAATAAAGAAGACTAGCAAATATTTACTCAACTGAGTTCTTGACAATATTGGATACTATGTTGAATATTGCAAAGAATAAAATGTTTTCGTTGGACAGATCCTGTTAGACTGACTTGTAGTTATCTGGTGGCATGAAGAAAATTAATGAGATATGGGGAGATAGGAACAGGGATTATAGTCAGCACATACCACATGTAGCTGTGAAGAAGAGGAAAGAGAACAGTTGTTGAATGGTAAATATCTTAATTTTTAAGGTAGACATCACCAGATAATATGTAAAGATATGCATAAAATTCAAAGGGTTAGATGATGACCTACAAACAGAAGATTAAAAAAACATAAAAACTAGGAGTAAAGAGTTAAGGGAGAGGCTGGGATTTAGAGCAAAACTGAAAGATTTCCTTTATAGGAGGAGGGACGCAATCAGGACTAAATCATGTGTGAAATTATAGATGGCAGGTCTGCAAAGCTAGGTTTGGATCATGTGTGCTAGGAATTGGATTTTTTTTTTTTTTGGTCATCATATTTTTTTAGTGGAATATGATGCAATGTCAGATGCTCAGAATGGATAAAGTTTTAAAATGTTGTTGCAGATATTCCAGAAAGCTGATTAGAAAATGCATTAGAATACTACAGTGAGGGATGCCTGGGTGGCTCAGTGGTTAAGAGTCGGCCTTTGGCTCAGGTCATGGCCCAGGGTCCTGGGATGAAGTTCCACATCAGGCTCCCTGCAGGGAGCCTACTTCTCCCTCTGTTTATGTCTCTGCCTCTCTCTGTGTCTCTCATGAATAAATAAATTATTAAAAAAAATACTACAATGAGCTGAATGTTTCTGTCCCTACCCTCTTCGCCCCCAAGTTCATAAGCTGATACTTGATGCCCAATGTGATGGATTTAGGAGGTAGGGCCTACAGGAGCTGATTAGGTCATGAAAGCAGGGCCCTCCTGAATGGAATTAGTGCCTTTATAGAATAGACTCCAGAGAGGTTCCTTGCCTTTTCTGCCACATAAGGTTATGGGGCAGAGATGGCCATCTATGAGGAAACTGGCTCTTATCAGACATTGAACCTGTGGGTACCATGATCTCAGACTTCCCAGCCTCCACAACTGTAAGATATAAATGTTTGTTGCTTATAAGCTATCTAGTTTATGACATTTTTTTTTTTTTAGAGCAGACCACATAGACTGATACAAATACTAAGGAATTACTGAAAGCTAAGTTGAAATTGGTGAACATGAATTTTCAGGTTTAACAGGGTGTCTGCTTGTTTGTGTGGGACTCTACAGCAGCCTGTAGCTACACCATGCAATGTAGAAAAGAGAGAAATAGATTGATTAACTCTTTATGCTAGTGTAGGAGTTGAGTTTGAGTTGTGCCAACAACTAAATACACATTCCACTTTAATACATCTTTCTATGATCTAACATATTTATAATATACAATATTACTAATTACATTTTATTATATGACCTTATAAGGCAAAATCTGTCTGCTAATGAATGGTGTGTGAGACAGCACAGTCATAAAAAGTTGTGCAAAGAATGCTAAGTGTCTCCCTCTTGTTTCTCAGCCATATGCATTGCATACTTTTATTATAGGACTCATCATTATTTTCTTTTGTTTGCTTCACTTTCTATTAGTACATTTCTTAAAGTCTGGAATATCTTCTTCCAATTTTATATTCTTAACACAGAGCACTAGGCCTAAGCTGTGCTCTACCATTGAAATACCTAATTAAAAAAAAAAATCTTAATTACAACGTTGCTCTTATATTTAAAACTTATTTATTGCTGATTTTTACTAAAACTAGCTTAATGCAGTGTTTTTATTATGAAATTGCAATGCACATGGACATATGTTCCTGTAAATGAAAAATCCTGAAATTAAGTATAAACTATTATAAAGTAGCAATTACTACCATATGATAAATGTCATCCACAATGTAAAACAAGTATAATGAATCTAGTGTTTGCAAATACATATAAGTTTACTTTAACCTGGTTATGAAAATGCAAAATACTTTGTCCTAAATCTGACAAGAAGCATATATATTTCTATTTTGAGGGGAAATTGTATGTATTTCCAGCAAAGCAAATAAGATGCTGGCTGTCTGCTGAAACTACATGCAAATAACATTGACTGATTCATATTCTCTAAAATTAGTATAGAAGCTCTCCGTATTTTTTCATACTTTATGGTTCTTTTTTTTCAAGTATATGGATGGCAATGATGAGTAGGGGATATTGATAAACAGAGATTCATTTGTTGGAAGGCAAAGGAGATAATGAAGTGAAACAGTCCTCCTACTCAGGTGAATTTTAATAAATATATATTTACCTCTGGCAGTAGGCCCCGATGTGCTTTTATACTCCTCCTACTTCTGTTTTTAAAGCTTTCTATCTAAAGATATTGCTTTAAAGGCAGCACATTTATTCTATATTTTGGGGAGAATAATCCTTCTTATATATTCTACCTGTTTTGGGGGTCTTCTAACATAAAAAATGTTTTGACTGTTGGTGATCTATAAGGATCATTTCTCATAAAAATAATTTGAGGCAGTCAAAAAATGAAAGTCAGCCTCCTTTCCCTCAAGCAGACTTCAGAGTTTAACATTAAAGGAAGAAAGAAAACCGTTGTGGCAACCCTCAGGCTGTCAGTGTTTTTTAATGTAATGATCTGGAAGTTCAGTAGGGTCATCTCAGATTGGTTCTTGGACTAATCCTAAGAAATGGCTTAGGACTGATGCTGTGGCTGATATGATCTATCTTCTCTGCCAGAGGCTTTGCAAACTGCTTAAAGAAGTTAGATGAGAGTATTTTTCAGATTGTTGATTACAAGTAATTTCAGCAATTAGAGAATGGAGAGGTATTTGTGGTAGTCTCCAGGCCCTTTAATCATCTGCTCTGAGTATAAACACATGTAGAGCCAAAGAATAGGATTATACATTTAGGAATTTTTTTAAAAATTACATTATAGTCTGCCATATTTTCATTTCTCATCCATTTTCCTAATGAGACTCATTTGTACTATTGCATCTTTTGCATTCGTATTTTTGTCCTCAATCCATATAACCTTACTATTACCTATTAGGAGATAAATTGAGGGAAAGATGGATCTTTTTTTTAAATTTTTATTTATTTATGATAGTCACAGAGAGAGAGAGAGAGAAAGAGAGAGAGGCAGAGACATAGGCAGAGGGAGAAGCAGGCTCCATGCACCGGGAGCCCGACGTGGGATTCGATCCCCGGTCTCCAGGATCGCGCCCTGGGCAAAGGCAGGCGCTAAACCGCTGCGCCACCCAGGGATCCCGAAAGATGGATTTCAACTTATTTTTAACTAAGGCAAGCTTTTAAAATAAATTTCAGAATATCTGAGAATAGATCAAATTCTTGAGTATATCAGTTTTCAGAAAACTTTATAAATTCAATTATTTTTCTCTTGAAACTATAAAAGATGTTAGTTGATTTTAGTTTCAAAATGGTAGAGTAGGGAGCAACCCATGTTGGGTTGCTGCTGCTGCCGCCACCATACCAGCCCCTTAGGTCCCAACGAGACTGATGACACCCTAGAATGGGAGACAAGCCAACTTGGGAGCAGACTGGATCCAGTTGCATTCAACATTACTATCAGTTATTTGATAACAACAGAACCCAACCAGGCACTATTTACATATGCATCATGTTTTATGTGGAAGGACAGCAGTTCCAGGGGAAAACTGCCATTGTGGAGAAGTTGTCTAATTTTTCCCTTCCAGAAAATCCAGCACAGCATCACGGGCAGAACTATCAGCCATCACCAGATAGCGGACCATCAGCATGGTTGTGGGTCAGCTGAAGGTTGATCGTGGAGTTTACCAGATGTTCCTGTTAAGGACCATCAATGATACTTGGGTTCGCACCAATGACAGGTTCAGGCTTGCCCTGCACATCTTCAGCTGGCCTCCTCCCAGTCAGGCACTCGTGCTGTTTCCTCCTTCTTCTTCTTCCTGATACTATTCATACTCCTCCAGATGCTCCAAACAACATACACAAATGAGCAGGGCCACACAGTGATCTTTAATACAATTTTAAAGATAAGATAATTTGTACATTTAGTCTAAGACTCCCCTACCTAATTGCCAATAGGAAAGGAGATGGGGACAGATGAGTAGCATTTGAGCTTGTTATTGTTACTGTTTTCTTTTGTGATTTTGCTCAGATTTTAACCTACTTTGGAAAAGAAAGAAGAAAAAATGTTCCATAAATATTCTCTAAAACTAAAAGATTTCTTCTCAAAGATTTAGATCTTAAAACATTTATGGTGAACCATATTTTAACAAACCAGAAGAATAATCTTATGAAAGAATGGACGAATGGTTTTTCCAACATTTTTATTTAAAGCTGGGTGCTTGTTGAAGTAGTAGCTGCTCCTATTGAAAATAGTTTACTAAGAAACAGGAACAAACTATAACATTATTATGAAATGTAACTCTTCTAAAAGAATAAAAGTAAGGAAAATAAAAGGTATCATTTGAAGAACTCCCACCATATTAGGACTCATGCTGTGAATTTTACAAAAACTCTTTGTAATTCTTACCAGAATCCTTCAAATACTATATTTTCTGGAAGATTAAGCAGAAAAAAAATATTGTTAAATTATTTGCCCATTATCACATAGCTAAAGGATGTGAAGGACCTGAGATTTCAAACTCCCAGTGTTAAATTTGAGTCAGTTCCACCATAAATGCATTTTTTCTTGGCCCAAATGGGAATTTTTCTAATTGAATAATTCAAAAATTACATTTTCCAATCAATTGTTATAGTTTTGTATAAAACCTATAGAAATATAGTAAGATGTAACCTATAATCATAAAATCCCTGTTTCCTTATAATCTGTATTCTATGTGGCATTTGTGTGCACATATGAAATGCCACATAGAACTAAATTATGTTCAAATTTAATAGGAATTGCGATAGGTTGAAAATGTCAATTATCAATTTTCTGAATTCTGTAAAGAAAGCAGTTCTCAAATTTGAGCTTCTGTTCTTTGAGTTGGGTTGAAAGTGAAGGACAGTGGTAGATCTGTTACTCAATTTTCCACTTGCAATTATTTTTCTACTTGTTCTTCAGTTAACTGATTATTTTTTCATTCCTTTATTTCACATTTTATATAATAAATCACCAGCTTTCCATAAAGGGAACATTTTCTGAACTTTACTAATAATTGTTTTTTGATAACGAGCACAGTTGGTCATTGGCTTTATCAGAATGATACCTTATATAATAACTCTTGAAGTTAATATCTCATTTTCCTTCACATGCCAAAACTAAGTATAGCTATATTGTAAAAAAAATCTCTGCTTAGAACATTAATATGAAGAATCAATATTTGGTAGTAAGTACTCATGCTATAAAGTAAAATTTGAACATTGCTTGTGAACTTTTCCTATGTGCTCTGTGCATTTAAAAATTCTTCATGTAAATATCAAGAATAAATAGACAAGGCCAAGTAAATTATACAACTAAGCTCTCTGTAATCTCCATATAGTAAAACTGGAAAGGTCAGGATATTAATGTTTTATAGTTTACATAAAAATAAACTGAGTCTTAGCTTTCCATTTGGCCTTGACAGGTAATACAGTGATAATAAAAGCTTCTAGACTCTTTCTCTTTAAGTCACACTGTAATCTGACATCACCTTCAATCTCTAATTTACCTTTCAGTTTGCTACCACTTTCAGAACTACTGGTACATAAAGCCCTTATTCATACTCTGTCTCTATTATTACCAAAACTGATCTGCATCTCTATTCAGTCACCAAAGAAAATCTGTCTTACATATAATTGCAATGCAGTTAATGAAATAATTGGTTTAAAATGTAGTACTCTAATGGTACACATTATAAAGACTTTTGCAGGCAATATACTTTTTGGAATATCATTTTGGATGTCATCTTTGAAGTGCACTGTTACTTAGAATGAATTGCATGACAAATTTAAAGCACGTGGTATTTTTCCATGACATTAATACTATACATACCTTTTTCCTCCTCTTTTTTGGTATTGAAAAGTGTTCTTCCTCTCTTCTTAAGTAGAGCAGCAATGTGATGCTGGAAAAGGACTCTGAGTATTGAATCAGGACAGTGCTGGCTGATAAGAGGCAGTCCATGTCTTATAGGGTTAGTCTCCCTTTTGAGCAGTTTCTAACCCATTAAATGCATCAAATACATTTATGTAAATGTGTTCCATGCAGCATGTTTTGTTTACTCTTACTCTAGGTAGTATTCTATTTCTCCCTATATTTGTTCTCTAAGTGTTGGGGGAAAGGTAATTTGTATTGTATCTTTGTATCAAGTTGGCAGCTTGAAAGATTTTGCAATTAGGAAAACTCTGGCCTACAATTTAAGAACTACTAGCGGAGAAAAGCAGAGTTTAGAGTCAAGTTTTAATTCTACCAGTTAGTGGTCATATGTTCTCTGACAGGTCACTTAACCTTCTGAATTTCAGTTCATTCAGTGCATAAAAGACACTTTTAAACTATGTAATTTGTCTACATAAGGTTTGCATAGTTGAAATGTGTAAAGTTTCTGGGGTGTTAACCAGGCACAGTGCTCACACAAGAATTATCACTTACCCTTCCTCTCAATTTTCAGGCAACCTAAAATAAGCCAATGTCACAATTGTCTTCTTAATATATGCAGGTGTGTATGTCATTATGCATCTAGAGAGATGCTAGAAACACAGTGGATGCTTACAAATACTTTGTGCTTATTGGTTATTGACTGATAATTTATACATACCTGGACAGTGGCTGAATGTGGGATTTGATGCAGTCCAGCAAGGAAGGAAAGGGTATTTTATGACAGAAATTGTTTATAATTGTTGGCATATGGTGATGATAACACATACACCCACTTTTATTCTATTTCACTATTGTATTTAAATTTTCTACAGAGGATGTAACCCCCGCCCCCCCCCCCCTTATTGCATTCCCTTTTTGATATACTGTTGATGGAACTGCTTGGTTTTGGCTACTGTCTAATCAGAATTTGTCACTTCCCACATTTCCCTAGTTAGTGTTTATTTCTGATTATTTATGCAAATGCTGCCCTGGGATCAAATATAGTTAATATTATTTGTTGATATGAAGAAACTAGATATTATTGTAGGGATCCTGAAAAATCCAGTTGATTCCTATTCATCTTCCAAAATCTTTTTTAAGATGCTATATTTATTAGATTGAAAGTGGAATTTAGGGCAGCCCGGATGGCTCAGCGATCTAGCACCGCCTTCAGCCCAGGGCGCGATCCTGGAGACCTGGAATCGGGTCCCATGTCGGGCTCCCTGCATGGATCCTGCTTCTCCCTCTGCCTGTGTCTCTGCCTCTCTCTCTCTCTCTCTCTCTCTGTGTCTCTCATGAATAAATAAATAAAATCTTTAAAAAAGAAAAAAGAAAGTGAAATTTAACTATACTTTAAAGATAAGTAAGAATCACAGGATTAAAAGTCTTATCAAAGGGGCCTTGATTTTTTTCAAACACAAAGAATAATCCTTACCGTGTTTCAACTTTCACCAACATCCAGACTATTAAATATACTTAAAGGGGGAGTCTTTAGGCAGAAGATAAAAATGACTTTGATATGCTAGCACAGACCTCTCTTTCTTTCAGCTACTTCAAAGTTGCTGTCTTCCATTTCTACTCCAGAATTCTCAAAGGAAAAACCTTGACACTTTGTCTACTTCTGCACCTCCCGTTCACTATTCAACCCACTGCAGTCTGGCTTCTGTTCTCAGCACTCAGCTAAAAGTGCTATTATTATGATCACCAAGGAGTTACTAATTCCCATATCTAATGAACATGACTTCATTTGATATTGTTGAAACACTATTTGTTTCCTCATTCTTACTTTTACTCTTTTTATGAGCACATTAATCTCTTTCCTACATTCCATATATTTGTTTTATAGATTTTTCCCAGACCCACTTGTCTTCTAACTTCACAAACTGCTCATTTTTCCCCACAAACTTACTTATTCTTGTGGCATCAATGACCTTGTCTATGTTGATTCCCAAACCTCTTATTTTAAGATCAGACCTTGAAGTTAAGATTTGTATATATAATCATGTTTGCTTTTCCTCACCTCGCCATCTAGATATCCTACAGGTATATCAAATTGAACAAACTCCAAAACTGAATCAGTTGTGTCTATGCATAAACAATTCTGTATTTTCTGTTTGTACTGTTATCCATCTATTTTCCAATCTTAAGAAACTATTGATATGTTTAATTATCTTTCACATATATTTAATAAATAGTCTATACTTAAGTTCCTTAATTTTCATTTCTATTTCAGGTGCTCAGGGTCAAGCCTTTTCTCTCTATATTAGATATATAACTATTATAGAACTATCCTAAGTGGTTCCCTTGGTTTTGGTCATATCCTACTATATCTATTCTCCAGAGAGTCAACATCAAGTACTATAATGCAAATATGATCATGTCATTTCATGTTAAGTGTTCAAGCACATTTTTATAGGCTTTCTAAAAATATAAAGTCACAATATCCTATTTTTACTCTTCCATTTTGCCTATTGTGGAAAATATACTTTTCTTCTACAGTGTCCACGCCAGTGACAAGTTACAAAAAAAAAAAAAAAAATACAAAGCCAAAAACCGGGTACTTACTGTGTCCAAGGAGTCAGTGTCTTCATTTGGTCCAACGGGTAAAACTTGAAGATATGATCATCGAGCAACCAGAATCCATTCTCTGCTTCCATTGCTGCTTTTACTATACATAATATTATTATTGCAAAGAGGCAATTTCTATATGATGCTCTCCCTTATGTGTTGATGTGATCATGGACATTGCTGCTAGATTTTCAAAATTTTGTTTCTTGGATTAAAAAAAATTCTCTCTAGTGTTATTCTCAACCATACTATTTGATACCACCATAATTCTTGGTTCCCAATGAACTATTTGAGTATACACACACATGCACACTCTTCCCAAGTGAATGTCCACAATATTAAGGTGGCTTCTTTGAGACTAATTCTGGCCCAACACTTGTTTTTGCAAAAAAAAAAAAAAAAAAAAGATATTTTCTATGGCAATCAAGACCCAGGCACTAACATATTCCATTATGATGATTCCTTAACTCAAGGGAACCTTGTTATACTAACCTACCAGTGTCTCCTCTCTAGGCTCAAAAATCAGTATTAGATATTCCAACAACACTGACCTTCTCAAAATAAGAATTCTTCTCAAAGTAAGAATTATGAAACTTGATCTTACTTTTTAAGGAAAAAAATGAATCATTACTGCTATCCTGTTCAATATTGTATATTTTCCACAAAATAAATACCATGCAAAATAAGATATAATTCACAAGGTTGTGTATATTCCATATGTAACTATGCCATCCTTATTAACAAATTTCCTTATATAGATTTTCACTGCAACATGTTCTATTCATATTTTTGTAAATATATTTGTAAATATACATTCTGTGACCATTTCCTTAGAATAAATTTCCTTCACTGGAATTACTGAAAGAATATTTCTAGAGTTTTTATAAAAGTAGTCAATTATTTTCTATAAGATAAGCTTATATTTGTTTCAACAGTGTATAAGCATGCCCACTCTTATGTTTAACAAGACTGCCTTAGCATTTTTAATTGCAAAATAATCTCATATTTTAACTTAATTTCATAGATTACTTATAACTAGGACCGTGTGCTCTTTTTCCCACATATATTTATGTAATATTTAGAAGGTCCATTGGATATCTCAGACAAACTAACAGCATTATTTCCACTGTTCAGCAAATTCCGTCTTCCCTAATCTGGGCCCTATAGTAATATATTATTAAGACTTTTCCAGGTGTTCTCTCTTTAATTCTCAGGCCGAATTCATAGATTTTCAGGATAATTTGAAGGTTTTCTAGGTAATTTGGTGGAGACAGGTGATTTGGAGACCCTACTCTTCCGCCATCTTGCCCTCTCTGTGCTATTAAGACTTTTGATGTCCAAATGACATCACTGATTTTGATATGTGCCAAAAGAGTGATTTCTCTCACTGTTCATCTTAAAGATGCTGGTATATGCTAAGATTTTTGTTTGTTTCCTGCCACATTTAAAGCTCAGTGTTATGTTCTACACGCATATGAAGAAAGTGGTTCTACTTCCTTCTAAATTTAATCACTATGTACTATTGTCATTCTGTCCACTTGAGATAATTACCTTATAATAGTGCCTTGTGTTCTGACTCTACTGTCTAAGGATGAGCACTTCATCTGTTCACTCACACAATGACCCCCAGCAACCTTCTTTTAAAAAGGTTACTCAGAAATGTCCAAACCATCTAAATTCTAGACCATGCTACCCTATAATCACTCTGTTATGCATGGAACATTTTTTGTGGGGTTAGGTCGGGGGGGGGGGGGACTTGTAGCTCCTATAAACATACACCTGAGGCCAGTTCCCTAAATATACCAGAAATCAGATACTTTGTGGAATCCTTCATCTAGAAACGTTAAACTCAACTCTGTATATTTAAGTCAGAATATAAGAGAACTAAAAGTAAAGGATTAGTTCATTTCATGGTAAAATCTTTCAATTCAGGGTTTTTTACATAGATTCATGGTGCCCATGGTCTACCTGAATTTATATGGAACATTTTATTTCAATTGCATATTTTCCCTTAGCTTTTACAGAAGCTGTGAGAACTTTGTGACTCAGAATTATGTTTAATTATAAAACTGCACAGAGGCAGCCTTCAGCAGGACTTCTACCTTTCTGGTTACAAGATGACAGAAGCTGAGTGAGGAGAGAAATATTACCTATGCTTGGGGGCTTATAGCAAAATCTTAGCTTTGTTATTTTTAAGTCCTGGTTCTTGTATACAGTGATGAATTAAGATAAAATGATTTTTTTTTTCAGTAAAAATTGCTGAGGGGAAAGTCCTCTCTTTAGTATTACTCAATACTATTTAGCAATTCTTAATTGAAAAGTTTTATCTTTTTTGAAAACAGTAGGGAAATAACTTTGACCTTTCTGATGAGGACATTATTGAAAATTCCTATCTTCTGATATTCTTTTTTCCCCATCTATTTCTCACTGACCTTTATTGAATAATTCTGAATTAGATTTAAATTTCCTTAGGTCTTTGTGATATTTACTATTGAAATACCATTTGCTTTGTGGATCATTTTTAAGAGTCTCCTTTATGCACATAGCATTACTATAAATGAAGCACAGATACTTCATGAAGTCTTTCTTCTCTGTTCTTTTTATCCTCTCAGCCAGCATTTCCTTTCCACATATCTCTAATCCTGAAATATACTTTTATCATAAACAGTGAATATCTTAATGTTTTAGTATGACAAGTAATGGTCTAATTATTTTAAAAGATGACTCTAAAATAAGCTAATGCTGATGAGATCAATTTAATGATCAAGTTTATATGATTTTTTTTCTACAGATAGAATTAGGTTTTTTTTAGTGAATTGCAGTTTAACAAGATATTTTGAACACCTAATGTCTGCAAGGCCCTATGCTAGGAATAAGAGAGAGCAAAAGGTGTCCAATACACTATTTCTATACTCAGAAAGGTTGGAGATTAGTGGATTAGCGTATTGGGATATATAGTCTAGATGAATCATACAGAATCATATATAATTGCTTTTCACTCATAACAATGAGATAAGTGGGTAATCCCACATATTGAAAATATGGATTTTCAACAGCAGTTTTCAATAGCAGTTTTGCTCTAGTAGATCATCCAGGGTTTAGGGATCTTGACTCTTGTGTCTCATCTCATTCAACTATTGCCATTATCTGCATACTCAAACTTGGTTGACCAGTGCCAGATCCAAGTCCCATCTCATGGGAAGGAGAAAAAATTAAAAGGAGAACCAGAGCCTAATTTTTAAAAAGGAAAGGCCTATTCTTATAACAATTGGCAAGGACTTTATTACATACTACCTCTACAAAAGGTGTAGGAAGTGATTCTGTATGTGCACCCATGTACTAAACTAAAGCTAGCAGAGAATGCTAATAAAGAAAAAGTAAGATTGGAAACTAGAGAATTACTAGCAATACAAGTGTGCTTTTATAGAAATAAATAAAAAATTAACATACCTGAAGTACTATAATAGAAAAGTAGACTAGAAAATGAATATAGGAGTATGAGCTATTATTTTTGGTTATGGGTAGTTGGGAATAGTTCATGCATCATTCTTGAATTGGTTCTTAATATTTGACTTGGAACAACAGTAAATACAGATGGAGGGAAGGGACTTTCCAATAGAGATGTCATTGTGGTCAAAAGTAGGGATAAGAATGTGTGAAAAATATTTGGGAAGAGAGAAATTAGTTTAAGATGTAGAATGAAGTTTTGAGAGTTGAAAAGAGAGCTTTCACAGAGAATACAGGGATTTGGGGTTTATTCCTTAGAGAATTAAAAGATGTTCTGTACAAGAATCTATTTACTTAGAGGTGTATTTTGCAGTAACAGATCTAGAGAAGGAAGATAACAGAATCATTTAGAATGCCACAAAAATATTCATGGTGACAGATAATCAAGACCTGAATCTGTGATATTTGAAAGGAGACCTAATGTTTTGATTTGTACTTTTATTTTTTATTCACTAATAGCAGGTTATTAAATAATGTAATCCTGGAAGGGTCTACAATTACTGACACATTAACTTATTAACAATGATTCTCTCTTGATTGCTTTGTTTTAAATATCGACAAAATTATGTTTTCAGATATACCAATAAGAAACTGTACATTACAGTTAATTTTTTAACGTTACTACAATTTGACTTAGTGATTTATATGCTCCATTTCCTGCCAATTTTTCCACTATTATTATTCATTGTATTTGAGATTGTCAGCAAATAAAACAGATACTAATTTTAGACACATAACAAAGACCAATGACTTGACTTCCAAATGTTATGCTTATTACATGGAAACTTATAATCAGGAAAGGAGAAACTGATTATTATATACTTCTGAAACATTGACTCAGAATGCCAGCATTGATTCCACAATAGTAACTTGGAAAGAGTCTGTCAAATATTATTAGAAAAACAATAGTTTAATCATTCCTTTTGGTTTTTTCTCTATATTATTCAGGATAGGACACACATTCTTTCATTTTCCAGTACTATTATGGGGAGATAGGAAAAGAAGCATGATGATCTTGAAAGAACTTGCCATTAGGTATTAATAAACCTAGGGTCCAGTCCTAATTTGTCTGCATTTAAGCTATGTCTCCGTGTTTCAGTTATCTAACATACCATTACAAACCACCCAAAAATGTAATGGCTAAAAGCCAATATGGTAATTTGTCTTGCTTAAAAATCTCAATTTAGAAGACAATTTAGGCTGGGCTTGGTGGGTGAAGCGCATCTCTCTTTTATGTGTTGCCAACTGGGATGACTGACCACAGCTTAAGGATCCAGCTGAAGGTGGCTGACAGCTTAGTTAGCCATAAACTGGGAGCCTCAGTTTTTGTCCATGTGGGACTGTTCAGCAATTGCTTGGGCATTTTCCAAGAACTTGGAAAATGCTTGGGCATTTTCCAATATTTTAAGAGGCATAAAGGGGAGGATAATCTGAAGAGTTAGGCCAGGAAACTGGTACAAATCACTTCCGCTAAAATCGATTGGTCGAAGTCACCTCAGAGCCAAAATTGATTCAAAAAGAGGGAACACTCAGTGGTGTACTCGTGAATGATGTCTCAAAAACAAACAAGCCCCCCCCCCAAAAAAAAAAATCATAATTTATAGTATTTACCAATAAAACTGGGTGAATTCCTTCATAAGATAGGAATGGTGTCTGCATTGTCTCACAAATTATGTTAGGCACAAATATAGGTTGTAATTGAAAACGCTTGGAAATTTAATGTGTAACAGCTTCATTATTAGAAGCTCTCCTGCAGTTGCATCCTTAATAACAGTGATGTTTCTCCAGTAGATAACATGATGTGTTACTTACCACCTGATTTTTCATACTAAAACTATATAATGAACACTGTGAAACTGCTTTATATTATTATAGCTCACATTCTGGTAAAAATAGTATATTTTATTTACAGACAGTTCTAAAAACTATATGTATCTCAAATATAGGAACACTATATCTGAATAAATCTCCAGATTTTAGTCATCTTTGAAATATTAGGTAGAGGAAGCACAGAATCTAGGTCTCCTATTTTGCATAATATAATTCCACTACAATACACTGATAAAACTGACCTTCTGATCTCAAACCGGGACAATGAGAAACACTTTGTTTCAGTGCAGTATTAAAGAAAAAAACAGAAGACTGATTTCTATAGATTGATAATTTTCTAAATCATGTTTCTTTGTTGAAAGATCAAGTTGACTGTTAATATTGACCCTGTTTCACAAATGGTACTTTGTTCTGAAGGTAAGCAAGCATTTAAAAATCCAGTTTATTTTAAAATATTTTATGTGTGCATTTTAAACCCACCATCACAGAGCAACACTTTTGAAACTGGGGTCTCTTATGGAATATTTCAAAAAATATAATCTCACATTTATTTCAAGAAAAATCTCTTATGAACAACATTTCATAAATATATCCCTAGCGTTAGAGACATTGCTTTTAGGAGAGGTCTTTGTTATTCATTCCAATTGTATGTCTTCATCTCAACAAGTATTTTGTCAATTATTTCAAAACTAAAGACTAAGTTAAAATGTTAGTACTTGAAATTAGACTACCTTGCCTGGATTTTAAAGAATGAATTACTATGCTCTGATATTTTGTCATTCACCTATCTATCTATGCAGCAAGTGTTCTGCAATTAGTGCTTCTTTTAAAGAGTAAGACTGTCTATTTATAAACTATGACAATGTGACATTTGTACAAAAAAATCTCAATTTAGAAGTAAAAGTCTAAAAGAGAAAACCATTATAGAAATGCTTAGTGATAATTTTTTTCCTATTGAATTGGTTTTTATATTAACTTTATTCATTGCTAAAAAAAATAACTGTACAGATTTTCTGTAAGTAAATTTAGAAAATTGTATTTAAATGTTGACTAAAAATATATTTTCCTCCCTTCTCAGAACTACTTTGAAATGACAAAATATCCTAAAACAATTAAAAATGAATGCCCCTTATGTATATATATCACCCTGGATTCACCTCAAAAACAATGTGAATGACAAAAAAACATGCTTCACAATGATAAGAGTAGAATATATTTTCTGTAAAAAAAAATTAACATTTACATATATGCATTCAAAAACATGTCCAATTCATCTAAAAACTAGTTGGCACATTAGTGGACCAGGGACTGTTGAAGGATCTGGAGGTAGAGAACACCTACCTTCAAGGTGTTCACATTGTGATGTAGGAGGCAGTACATAAGTGTTACCCATAAAACACATTGTACTTGAGATTGATAACTACAATGGAGAAAAGAAAGATGGAAAGATAGGAAGCAGTGTGTGCTGGGAGTGAGGAATATCACTGCATTTTAAAAGTGAGGATCTCCCTGGGAAGGTATACTTCGAACAAAGAAAAAAAAAAAGGGTGAAACACCAGGCTTAACATACTTGGATGAAGAGGGCAGAGGGAATAAATGCAAAGGGCCAGAGAAGGGAACATGCTTGCTCTCATAGGGAAAAGCCAGAAGGGGGAAGGAAAGACCTAAAGCTGAGAAAATGAGGGGTATAGTAATAGGAGATGTGGCCCAGAAGGTAACTGGAATAGAGGATTTTCTTGGGTTTGGGTCTCCAGAAGCATACCCTTGAGGGTATACATTCACACAGGTTATTTATTATGGAAGTGTTCTCCAGAAGAACTTGATAAAAGAGAGGTGTACTCAAGAATGGATATGGAAGGAGCAAAGAAAGACTGTGATCTTGCAGGGGAGTTCTAGAGTACAAATCACCCTCCAGATCTGATCTCAATTGCAGTCAACATGGCTAGGTTTTCTTATGCCAGCACAAGTCAGTCCTCAAGCCAAAGACTGCTTGAAGGAATACAAATTCTCAGGGACACTCAGCTCATTGGCTCAGTCATTGGCCTAAATGGCTACAGTCATTTAGGGCAATCCTCAGTGGAGACTTGCAGTCTTGTGCTATTAGAAGTAGAGTCACAGGGATGGGGTAGAGATGGGGGGACAGTCTAGGGTACCTGTGCAAAACACCCATAATGTGCCTACAGATCTAGAGATTGCATAGCACTTTGTCAACTTGTAAAAGTTATGCTTTTTCCTGGAAGCAAGATGAGAAAGCACTGGAGGATTCTGAGCTAAAGCAATGTGATCTGACCACTGCTTTAAAGAGAATGGAGTATAATTTTTAAAAAGGCAGGAGCAGTGTGAAGTAGTGTGGCAGTCCAAGCTGTATTCCCTTTGACCTATTTTGGTGGTTTGGACCAGAATGCTAATATCAGAAGTATTAGAAATGTTTGGATTCAGATTAATTTTGAATATAAAGCAAATAAGATTACTAAATAGACTTGAATAATGTGAGGGGGGAGGAATCAGTTAAGAAAACTCTAAAGGATTTGGTGCGACCAACTAGACATAAGGAACTTGGAAAATTCTTCCCTAATATACTAGAGAAGAATTTGGGGTGGGAGGTGGGAGAGTAATTAAGGTCTCAATTTTTGGTACTTTACCAAAAGTAAGTATCTATTAGAGAAATATCTATTAGACATTCATATGATTATGTCAATAGGCCTTTAAATAACTGAGTCAAATTTGGGAAAGAGATTCTGGCTATAGACACAATTTTGTAATTCTTCAGAGTATGGAAATACAGCATGAGACAATGAAATTTCTGAGTGAGTGCAGGTAGGCCAAAAATATTTCAGGGATAGACACCTGAAGTACTGTAAGATCTATTTGCAAAGAAATGAGAAAGAATCCAAGGAAATGATCAGGGAGATAGACACCAAACCTGGAAGATACTTGGAGGACGGGGGGAAAGGGCTTTGAGAGAAAGAGAGAGAGAGAAAGTGGGGGAGGCGGAGAAAGAGAGAGAGAAAGAAAAAGAGGGAGAGAGATTATATGAGATGCTACTGTGGCTCAGGAGGAAAATGGAGAATTGACCATTATGTTTAGCAGCTGAGAAATCATTTAATGTCTTGGCACCTTGACTACAGATATTTTGATATAGTGATAGTGGCAAAAGCCTGGCAGGAGCAGGTTTGAGAAAGATAAGAAGGGAAATAAGGTCAGAGGGTATATATATATGATAAAGTTAAGTTTTGCTGCAAAGGAAGGTAGAGAAGTAAGGACAAATTAATAAATAAGATTGAGGGAAGTCCTGTCTTTTGTTCAACATGAAAATAATAAGAACGGCTTAGTTAAGCTCCTGAGTCTTGATTTTGGCTCAGGTCATGTCTCGGGTCCTAGGATCCAGTCCCTGAGTAGGGTTCCATGCTCAGCAAGGATTCTGCTTGAGATTCTCTCCCTCTGCCCCTCCCCTCACTCACATGCTCTATCTCCCTCTAAAATACTTTTTTAAAAAGGTTTTATACTGTAAATATGGATTCAGTAGCAAGGGAAAAAAAAAATGATACAAAAGAGAAAGGGAGAAATCTTGGAGCAATGGTTTGAAACATTACCAAGGATGTGGAATTGGATGTGTAAGTAAAAGTGTTAAATCTAGAAGAAGTCTGGCACTTCATTAATGGCAATATGACAGAACAGATGGTATGTGCATGGACACGAGGTAGATAAAATTATGAGAGTTTATGGATATTCTCTTCTGTATTCTATTCTGTTGGTAAAATATAAAGTAGGGGTATTAGTAGAGTGTAAGTAGAAGCAGGAAATGTTAAATGTTTGAAATCCAAAAAGATGTAAAATAGTCATCTTTCAGCCTGGGAGAAGGGATGGATTAGAGAAATAAAATGTGATTGTGGGAGAGCAGTGAGTGTTCAATTGAAATCATTGATCATGAATCTAAACTGGAAGATTCAGCAAGATTAGTTTGCCTTTAGCCATATTCAGCATTATAGTTCCAGGCCAGGGGTGCAGCTTCAGCAACTGAGCATGAAAAAATAAGAGTTGAAAGGAATGAGGATGTTTGCCACAGAATGAGTACAGTGAATGATCATGAAATTTAATCAGGTTATGGGGATAAAGAAGATATTAGTATTAATAGACAGTAAATAGTTGGAAGTATTAGTTGTAGACTATGGTGGGTTAGAAGGATTGTTGTAATTGCAGTAATATAGTTAGTGAGGTGGAAAGGAGGTGTTAATCAGATACTGATGTACTTGCAAGTGAGATTAGTCTGAGGAGGTGGCTGTTACTGATCATGAAAAGATCTAGAGAATAAACCTGTAATTGAATGTCTGAAGAGCAGTGGAGTATAAGACCATTTGACATGTGAACATATCAAGAAAGTTAGAGGCAATATATATAAATGCCAAGAAGGCAAAAACTATGTTTTATACACTGCCGGGTTCCCAATGTCTAGACCATTGTCAGCCACATATTAGGCACCAGGGAAAGATTTATTAAATAAGTAGAATGAACAATAAAAATGTTAATATGCCTACTTTAAGTATATTCAATGACTTCATGGTTGATTCTATAAGTGGTATTTTAGTCTGTCCAGGCAAAATACCACGGACTGCATGGCTTATAAAAAAACAGATTGCTCACTATTCTGAGGACCAGTGTGGTCAGGAGAGGACCCGTGATTCAGGGTCCCAGACTTCTTATATCCTCATATGATCGAAGGGGCAAAGGAGCTCTCAAGGGCCTCTTTTTTAAGGATTTTATTTATTTATTCATGAGAGACACATAGAATGAGAGGCAGAGCCATAGGCAGAGGGAGAAGCAGGGAGCCCAATGCGATACTTGATCCCAGGACCATGGGATCACAACCTGAGCCAAAGGCAGATGCTCAATCACCAAGCCAAGCAGGTACCCCTAGAGAGCCTCTTGTAATGAAGACATTAATGTCATTTGTGAGGGCTCCACCCTTATGCCTTAATAACCTCCCAATGGGTCCATCATCTAATATCAATGCAATGGGCATAGGATTTCAACATAAATTTGTTCTTATTTGAGATACATGTGTGTCACACTATTCTCCGGACATTTTTATATATTTTGCATTCAAAAGATGAACAAAATTAAAAACAAGGAAATAGAATGCAACACTTATAAAACAGTGATGAAGGAATTCTATACATATACGTGGTAGAGAACTATATTTCTACAAGAATAACTTTAGGTTTTCACAAAATAAGGCACATATGATTAATGATGAAATGTAGCAATAAAAACTTAGAACCTAAAAACTGAAAGAATTGGCATCCAAAAAGAGGATTTTTCCCAGTGTGACCACAGAGTAATATTAAAATCTGAGAGAACAGTCAGGACTGCATTGATTAGCCAGGAGGTTAATTACTTAAGGGGAAGTTTCATTTTCAAAATGTAACAGAAAATATGAAGAGATTAAAAAAAATTGAAAAGGAACTTAATGACCAACTGAAGGGGCTAAATAAAGCCAAATGTATTCAGGAAAGAACACCACTGAACCACCAAACGATAGATAATTTACAGATTATTTAAAAATTGCTAAAATAGGTTTAGGTTGGAAGGCGGGGTTAACAGAAAGCTTTGTAACTCATTCTATATCATTATACACAGACCGGGCAAGTGTAACAAAAAGGAGTAAAAAAATCTTAAATATTACTTTTATACATGAGAACATGTGTTTTTATATCACAGATTCAGTATCATTAAATAAAACCCAGCTTCCACAGGGAGACACACCAATGATTTCAAATAATTGCCAACTGAATATACCATGTAACCTCTTAGAGCTACTCATGCCAGTAGATAAATAGGATAGGAAGGGTTGCTCTGTGGCTGGGCGGGCTGGCAGATGGGTGGGGGGAGTTGGTCCTAAGTATAAAAGAGAAACTGTGATGCAATTAGGAAATAGGAGGTAAGGAGAAGAATGCTTGGTTTTCCGGGGATCTTACGGGCACTCCCAAATCCTATGATTAGAGTCCATGGGAAATCACATCAATCCAGTTCAGTCAGAATGTGTAATGACCCCACCACTTTAAAGGTTTTGCTTATTCAACCAGACAAGAAACCACAGTGGGCTGAGGTGATTGCTGGGAATAAAGGCAATACAGAATGAGAGTGGGAAAAGGTAGTGAAAAACACCAATTATGAACTCATGACTAAATGCCTGACATGAGGTCTACAATAGTTGAGTAATAGTTATTTATTTTAGTAAGAGACCAATTTAAGCATTTTTCCTCACAATCAGCAAATATAAGACATGGTAACAGTGGCTAACCTTGTATCTCAATATTTAGGTTACAGAATGTCAAAGTGTGACTCATCCTGAAGAGGAATAAGCATCAACCAAAGACAAATATAAGGTCTCAGTGAATTTGGGAAGAAGGTTAGTATGTAGCATCATTTTAAGAGGAAGTATGATTTTAGAATTCATTTGTGGTTATAAAAGTGCATATAGATTTCAGGATGGCAAAAGAATATTGATAGTTTTTCTATTGTGTCAATTTAACTAAGCTGGAATGCTATTTCCCAGAGTTTCTTTCCCTCTATATTCTGGGCTAAGCTTGGCCATAAGAAAAACATTATGTGTAAGATTTAGAAGGTGGAAGTGAACAACAGCTAGATTGAGGCTCCGGGTGTCAGTGTAGGATCGGATACAATTATAGCTCATGCACAGTGTCTCATATTTGCTGACTCACCTTGTTGGCATGAAACCGTAACTGGGCTTCCACCTCCTCTGCCATCTGCTAGATCTCCTCCTCCAGCTCCACTGACTCCTGAGCCAGATTTTTATTTATGCCCTTGACAAACAGCACCAGTCTCTTCTGCAAATCATCCCTATCATTGAAGTTGAATAATTTGAGGTGTGGAGAGGCTAATATGGTTTCCAGTTCATCCTCATAGGTTTTAGCTTATCTTCACAAGTTTTAGTTTGTCTTTGCTCTGACACTATATATTTCCTGATGTACTGCATGCCCTCATTTCTTTAGAGTCACCACCTGACAAGAAATAATAGTTATAGCTAAATTGTTTAACCCTTTTCACAATTATATGAACAAATCCCAATAATAAATATTTTGGTATATACCATTCTTAGCAGCCCACCTGTAATTAATTTGACTCATAAAAATATCTACAAATTGAGCAACATTTCTTAATTTTCTCTCTTCTAGGAAATCTTTTAAAAGGATTTCTCTAGGAATGTTTAATATTTAGTCATTTTAACAAAGTGCTTTATTTTAGAGTAACAAACATTTTCCCATTTAGCAATGTATTAAATTTAGTTGATGTTCATTATAGGAGGAAAAAAAAACCCACATAAATTATAAAATGTTATAGTATTGAAATTCAACAACAAATTAACAAAAAGAAAAAATTTGCTTTCATAATCAATTGGCAGTTCTGTTTTCATAATTTATTTGGTTCTAAATTTGTTCTTAAAGGTTTCACTTATATTACTTTAAATCAAACTTTTATTTACTAACATGTTGTCAGAGTGGTAAACATTTCTGCATCTCTATGTATTTTGCAATAATTTAAATTTGTACCACTCCAAAACAGCAAACTGTTTTTTTTTTTTTCATTTAAAAAAATTAGCAGATGCCTAAAGTACTATTTTTTACAGGGTTTCCACAGGACCCAAATGACTACATTTTTTAAAAAAGAATTTAATTATTTATTTGAGAGAGAGTGTACATAAGTAGGGGGTTGGGACCCAGGGAGGAGAAAATCTCAAGCAAACTCTGGAGCCAACAAGGGGCTCAGTCTCAGAACCCCGAGATCATGACCCCAGCAGAAATCAAGAGTCAGGTGCTTAACCGACTGAGCCACCCAGGTGCCCCTGGTTACTACTCTGATATAATCCATACACTATATGCTGAGCTGGTAAAATATATTGTAAAGTATTTTATCTGCTTCTATAAATGGAAGGTGGAAAAATACAGTAGTCAAATTGATGACTGTAAAATTAGTTAACATTTGCTAATAATGCCTAAACTTTTTGACTCTAAAGATCATAGCTCCCCTTCACTTTTGTCATAGCCCTAAAGTGGCCAGTTTAAATTTTCATGTATACTTAGAGTTAATAAGATCATGTTTTTTATTACATAGTTTTATTTCATTCTTTGTATTTCTTTGTGCTATAGTCTTTTTTTTTTAAGATTTTATTTATTTATTCATAGAGACACAGAGAGAGAGGCAGAGACACAGGCAGAGGGAGAAGCAGGCACCATGCAGAGAGCACAAAAAAGTGTGTGCAATGACTATTTCTTGTGGAAATTATTTGAACAAAGTGAATGCATCTGGGACTCGATCCAGGGTCTCCAAGATCACACCCTGGATTGCAGGCGGTGCTAAACCACTGCGCCACTGGGGCTGCCCTGTGCTTTAGTCTTTAATAATGTTTGTGACTAAGAGCAAAGCCAAGTTACAACAAATAATTTAAAAATCTTTATAAACAAATGGTATCTATGATTTGACTCAAAATAATGTGAGGAAAGAAAAAAGGCAAATGGATGAAACAATATTAGTCAAGTTTTGATAAATATTGAAACGTCTTCATGATGTTACTCATGGTCAGCCCCTACATAGCTTCAGAATGGGGGCTGGTCATCAGAAAGAACAATCTCATGATTAATGTGTTAGAACATTGAGCTAGCCCAAATTCTAAGAAGAGGAAGGTAGCTGGAGATTGAATTCAAATACATGGACAGATTTAATCAATCATATATCATTTCATATAATGAAATCTCAATTTATTCTCTGTATGCCCAAACCTAGTAGAGGTTCCTTGTGGGTGAACACATTAATGTGCTAGGAGGGTGACACTCCTTGATTCCCTAAGGAGAATGCATAGAAGTTCTGCATTCCCTGTGTAATAAAACTGAAATTATGCACATAGTATTTTCCTGTGTATTGTGAATCATTCTAACATATTATTAAACCTGCTGGGAATCATTGTGGAAACCCCTAAATTTGTAGCCAGTTGGCCAGAAGTGGGAGGGTCTGAGGATGCCCTCAAGACTTGCAGCTGGCATCTGAAGTGAAAGAAGTCTTTTGTAGAGGACTCTGCCCTTCATCTGTGGGTCTGTGCCAACTCAATGTGATTAGTATCAGAATTGAATCATAGTATGTATAGTTGGTGCCAGACTAGTTGGAATAACATAATTGCCTTTTGAATAGTTTACATTTTTTGACATTTTTTTTAGATATAGCCCCTTATTTCTCCAATAACTGCCCCTGCTGTCTAATTCAAATTGGTGTTTAGAAAAATATAATCATTTAGGTGTTTCTAAAACAGTGCTTATCTCCTGCATATGTTCATGGCACCCATTTTGGGTAGTTGTCCTTATAGACCTAGATATCATCTAATATGATTATTTTATACGCAGCCTAGTAATCAATTCTGCAGGGTGCATTCTCAGTTACCATCTGCCAACTCCAATACCCTTCCAGTACCAACACCCTGTGCTAAAATAGTTGGAGAAATGTACTTCTTAGTTTAGTTTTTTTTTTTTTTAATCAACTGTATATTCCATTATGGTAGTTGTACATCTTTTTATAAGTTCAAGTAACTATTTTCCATGGCAGGCTGTTAGCTCCTCAAAAATGATTTTATCTTTGTTTCTCTATCCCCAGAACCTAGCTCCATGGTGACAAAAAAAGTGTGTGCAATTACTATTTCTTGTGGAAATTATTTGAGCAAAGTGAATGCATCTGTATATGTCTTTCATAATGTACCTTTTCCCTTAGATCTAGATTTATTATGTGTGTTTGTTCTATGGAAGTTATTTTTATGATTACTCTTAAGTAAACAAGACTTTTTTTTTTAGATGAGGAACATTGCTTGTTTTTCTCTAACTTACCTTCATGTTCAAATCAATCTATTCTACTTGCTTTTTGCATGAATGAATGCTACAATTATGTATTTCCTCCCTTAATTTAAAATGTCCTTAGAAATATTTTGTGATTACATTGCAATTTGGACATCTGAGGTCAAAATGACAAATATATTAATCTTGACAATATTTATTTAACATAAGGTTAGATCTTTTTATAAAGGATAGAACACTAATTTTTTAAAGATTAAGCTTGGTAGATATACAAAAGTCATTATCACTCAAGATTATCAACTACTCAGTAGTAAAATCCTCATTGAATCTGTTAGAGTGCATCTTCATTACAGTAATTTGATTACTATTTTTCCTCTACAGTATATGTAGAGCAAACCAGTTTTAATCTGTGTCTTTATAATGTCACTTATTTAGATAAGTGAAAATGTTCATTACTCTAAATGCATAACCTATGTGTAATTAGAAAACCAAAACTACAAAAATTTATTTTTGTTTTAACTACAGCTAAAATTATGTAGGTCTCTAGACTCCTAGTGTAAGAGTAATAATCAGAATCTGCTAAAAAAAATTTTAATAAGAACTAAATGTAAGTACTCTTGCCATCACAAGTATTTTAAATTTTATGTGCAAATAATGAAAAATGCACACACACACACACACACACACACACACAGACACCATTTTATTTTTCTCCTAAGCTATTTCTTTGTAATTATGTAGGCCATGGTTGAATTTGCTTACACTTGAGAATCTCCCTTTCATCCAGGCTACTTTGTCCATTTGCAGGCTCTATATGGTTGGACAGCTAATATATAATTTCTATCTTAAAATAATTTTATATTACCATTAGAAAAGGAGGTAAAAATTGTTCAGCAACAGAAAACATAACCTGCTCAGGACGCTGCACAAATGCTATCACTCAACATTATTTCTGAATGAATAAACCTATGTATGCAATGAGAATCACTCCATATTACTGAGCAGTGCCTGGGAATTCACACCAGATCTATTCCATTTTATCTCTTTCCAAATATATCATCCTAAATGTAAACATTTTCGTATTTATAGGATATTCAAAAAACATATTCTAGAAAATTCCATGTATTTTGATGATTTTAGAGTCCCACCACCCTTCAGCATTGAACTCAAGTCCCATTTCCTCATTGATAATTAAAATTAATTTGCCTTTTCTTTGGTAGTAGAGTAGAACATATAATTTATTACTTTATTGACATCTAATTTTAATCTGTGTTAATTTTGCCCATAAGTAAAACTAAAAGCTCTCTCAGATCACCAATAAGATTTTTCTGTTTTACTTTTATATTTTAATAATCTGACAAACATAGTACCAACCACAAGGTGGATATATTATACATATATGACTAATTGAGTAGAAAGAGTAAGTAATTTTTATTAACTTGACCTTTTATAAGAAACCATCCAAAGTGAAAAGAAATCCTCAGGCTAATATACTTAAACCATTTGAATAGTAACACATCTTCTTTTGTGGCTTTAGACTTATTCATTCATATTTAAATGAAACAGTTGCATATATTGCATTTATATGACTATATCAATTTAATATGGAGAAAGAAGAAAGGCAGAGACAGACAATATAAATATTGCCACCATAAAGAATGTTAGTTCTAAACCAAAATGCCTAGATCCTTAATCTCACCTGTAATATATTAACTCTTTTATCTTGGGCAAATTAGCTAACTTCTCTGTCTTAATGTCTTACTCCACACAATTTTAATAATTTACAACCACTTCATAATTTTTTTTTGCTGCAAAATAAATGGGGGATAGATGAAAGTTAAATAAAAAAAAAATTCTATGTGTGTATATACATATAATACACATATGCACTAGATATATAATATGCATAGTGTACAATATAGAGTACAGCTCATAATTTACTCTATATTGGGACACCTGGGTGGCTCAGCGGTTGAGCACCTGCCTTTGGCTCAGGGTGTGATCCCAGGGTACCGGGATCAAGTCCTACATCAGGCTTCCTGTATGAAGCCTGCTTCTCCCTCGGCCTGTGTCTCTGCCTCTCTTTCCCTCTGTGTCTTTCATGAAAAAATAAATAAAATCTTTAAAAAATAATAATAATGTATATTGTAATCACTATAATGCTGTATCATTCATAGACATTATTTTAAGATCAGTTGAGAAGTTGTTCGGGGGACTGAGTTAGAGAAGATATCAAGTCAACCTCTGGAAAAGAATTCACTGTCATGGAAAGGTGGCTACAGTATTTAATATGAGCCATTAAAAATCCTCAGGATCAGGAAGAAGTACTGGAGTATAAGTCATTTGGATCACCTTCTGACTCAGCCTGAAGGAGCTGATGCTTGAGTGCTAGGGAGAAAATGTCACTAAAATATGTCTCACCTTTAGAGAAAAAAAAAGGACCATGGTCCTATAGCCTGCCTAACCAAGGCTCACTGAGGATTATTGCTGGAAAATTATGAAAGACACATCACAAAACATAATCCAGAATGCAGAATAGGGGGCAAGCTATTTGTTTTTGAGGCACTAGTTAAAGAAGCATCTGTGAAATAAGATTTTGTAGTGGTTTAGAACTGATGTTGGTTTGGGGTGATTTCCCAGCATTGCTGGTAGTACTTGCCACTTCCTGCCATCAGTAGCCAGCATTATTCATACCAAGAAATGAAGAGACAAAGGAGACACCACATGGCAATTCATTAAAAATTATAGGACTTGCCTAACAGTTTTTAAATAGCAGGATAGAAATAAAATACATACTTTCTTTCTGATTCAGTGGCTAATTGTAGTGTCCTTGGCTACCATCTTTACCTAGATTTTCATATTTTGCTGATCATCAAAGTCATTTGGAAAATATTTAAAAAATCCATTATATTGAGTCATTGACATTTTAATTCAATATGTTGATATCAAGACAAGGAAATTTTAGTTTAGTCTTTCTGAATCTGAGATAGCCACTCACCTAGACTATAAGGAATCCTTTAAGCTTCTATTTATTCATCAGCTTTGGAATCAGCTGGCCTAGTTAAGCATCCTCATTCAGCCATATAATTAGCTGTCTGGTGTGGGACAACTTTTTAGAACCTCATAATACTCTTCTTCGATTAGGCCTATTTAGCAGTGTTGTTAAAATTACAGATAATTTGGCAAGTCATAAATACTCAATAAATGACATCTTTTATTAGATCAGTAAAGTTGGTCTAATAAAAATTGTCCCAGCATATTATGTTAATTTAAAAGCTTTTTAAAATCAATCAATATATTAGTCATCATATATGGTGCATTTAAAAATCATTTACTTCCTTATAAAATTTTTTTATATAATTAGTATAGGCACATATCCTTGCAACCCCCAACAAATTGTAACTAATTCTAAAAAATTAGTACTGAAATTAATTAAATTTTACTGAACTGGAATTCTATGTGAATTATAAAAATATTAAATAAAGCACTTTCACAGGTAAACTTAGTTTGCTGAATTAAATACCAAGTATGTTTACTATTATTTTAATTCTATGACTATTCTATCTAGTGATTTTTATAATTATTTGCTTTTTATCACTACTTAAAAATTAAATCCAACTATCTTCAGGAATTTTTGATTTTCCTAGTCTTTAGAATTTTGATGTACCATAAAATGTAAGTGGTTTGGATTCTTGGTTATCAAAGTACTATTTATGTTTTATTATTTCTGCTTTGCAAAAACTAGTTCTATAATGTATTTATGAAATTCACACATTATGTGAAAAATAACTAATCTAGTTCCGTTTCTTCTTATTAACCAACATAAAGTTGAAAATGATACTTATAATATTTGAGTTTTCTGTTCTTTTTAGAAGGGACTTCTAGAAACCTATGCTTTACATACATTTACCATACTACGTGTGCATTTGAGAAAACTTTCTCTATTGTATTGTTATTACAATCAATTTATATCATTCATAAAGAATATTACAAAGAGGCACTTTAGAAATATATTAACAAATATTTTAATATAGAAACAAGGACATATGTATTTAAATGTTATTTTTGAAGAAACATGTTTTTTTCTTCCAAAACTTAGCTAAGAGCTTAAAGAAAATACTAATTACTGAAGAGATTGTATATTCTTTCAATTCCTGATGGTCCTAATTTATAATGTTTCTGCCCAAGATTTACAATGTAATCAGTATTAGTATGCAGCAGGATTCTGAGACTCAGTAGATACTATTCTAATATTGCCTCAAACTTTAGAAAATCATGTTGTCACAAAGAATCCAAAATATAATAAGTAATGTACTTGAAATCTATCATTAAATTTCTATTGTATAAATTAGGAAAAAAATAAAAGTAAATGGAATTAAACATACTGAATCTGCTTGTCATTCAGATTATATAAGTATAAAGATGTGTTTCTAATCATGAATGGAAATATAGGAGAAAAAGAAAATATAATTTTTGTATTCAAGATACCTTCGATCTTTAATAGAATATAGACATATTATCATGGTACTATGTGTATAAATAATTCCAGTTGATTATGGAAGATGGAATTATTCATCTGGGTAAGGAATTAGAATCTCAAATTTGGGTTCAACATTAGAAAATAACAGCTTCTGAAGAAGTAGAGAAGGAAGGAAAAAAGGGAAGGGTTTTAGAAAAGGCATTGGAAAACACTATAAGCCTCAATTTTCAGAGAATGGCAAATCACAAATCTGGCTGAAATTTGGAAGAAGCTAGCCTAGTAAGCATTCTAGTTCAGCCATACTATTAGCTGTCCAGTCTGGGACAACTGGTCAGACCCTCCTCATACTCATTTTCAACTAGACCTATTTAGCACAGTGTTGTTAAGATCATAGATAATTTGGCATGTCATAAACACTCAAAGACAGGTTTGAGGGTAACAGAAAGATGATAGGATGTAGTGACATATTACAAAAGGCCTTGCATGTAAATTTAAGAAGCTTGTTTTTTAATATTCACTGAACAGTTGTAAAACAGTAGCTCAATCTAAACTGTTCATTAGGACAATAACTAGCCACAATGTGAAGAGTATATAAACAGACAATGAAATTGGATTTTGAGTGAACAATTAGACCACTACTAGATAAGGCATTATGAAATCTTAAATGAACAATGGAGCAGGATGGCAATAAGTAAATATGATAGAATAATTTAGACCATTCTTTAAGGTGAGGGTTAAAAGATTTCTAGTGTTAGTGACTGAAAGGATATCACAACTCTAAAACACTCGTGTACAAAAATCATTTTAAGCACCCTACCAAAATGTGGTTTTCTAAAAATCTACCAACAAATATTAAAGTATTTGATTTTGAGTTTTCTTTAGAAAATCAAAACCTGTATATAAAAAAACACCTGTATAAATTTCAACATATTAGAGATCAAAATACAACAAAGAGTGATTTCAATTTAAAGAGAAGAAATTTACCTGTAACCATGCAGAAAATACCACCTTCACTGTTCAGTCTCTTAAATATGAATGTGACAAATCCCCATGATAAAAGTTACTAATTTTTAGGAATATTATAGATGGTATGATTCAGTTTGGTATGTTTAGAAACTTTTTCACCCTAGTATTTATTCAGTGGTTATTTTTTCAAGCCATTACTTCCTAACAGAAAATATGGACATTTGTTTTGAATACCTGTAAATATCTCAAAATTAGGAAGTTATTCACTGTATGCTAGATGCAAACAAGTAGAATGGTATGAGAATAAGAGAAATTCAGAGACAATCTCCAACTTTAATTGTGCTTAATCTCTTTAATCTCTCTATACAAAAATTTAAACTTTTACTATTAGCTAAAATTTCTTTGCTTCAATATGGTCTCTGACATAGGTGCCAGGGAGATCTCAAATGACCAAACTTTTGCAAGATAAGGAGGAAAAAAAAGATGAAAGCGTAGCTCAGTTAAAACTAAATTACAAATTCATGGATGGTAGGTTTTATGGATTCACTGAACTCTTTACCAAGTCCTAACATAAATGATTTTAGGAAACGAAATGCTTAAATAAAGACTAGATTTTTATGGCTCTATTTATTCATTTATTTTTATGACTTTGGAAAGGTAATTGACCTCTTTTGCTACATCTTACAGACATTATGACATAAGAATACTGAACCTGAAAGCAATGAGAAAAATGTGAGTTTACTTGTTTACGTTAACCTTGAAAATTATTAATACTAATAAATGTAAAAGAGTAACAAAATGGTGAATCCCAATTCAAACCAAAGTTTAATTTGTAAAGTCAACTTTGTTAGTCTTCCTAAAAATTGCTATTATTCTTCATTAGCCTAAAAGCCCTTGAAGATGTTGAACTTCTGAAACATACCCTAAAGGTACCACTGCTGGAATAAGAATCCAGTGCATTTATAGTTTTCTGGTTTTAGCTTATCCATTCTCTACTTTACTAGGCTTAGCTTTAAAAGCTGGACTATAAAAGAAAGTATAAAGATTGAATTAAATGAGGTTAATTGGATTAAAACTTCAGGTGGGAGAAATTAACATGAAGATCCAACTTGAAAGACAACAAATAGAAGCTATCATTGTAATGCCAAGAGTTAATCATGTGCCAAGCAAAGTACCCGGCCCCTAAAAATATCATTTCTTGAGTTTTCACAATTGTCTATTGATGCTATTATTAACAAACATCATTAGTTAATTTAAAGTTACCCAGGTAGGACCTAGAAGTCCTGGAGTTCACACAGTATAGAATATTTATGGCATTTAAGTCCATTTTCATCTATAATTCCAAGATTCCTCTGACAGACAGGTGGGTTGTCTGGTAACTATGCCTAGCTTTTCCTCTATTTTTGAATTTCAGCTAATTATTCAGCAAATGTGATATCACTTTAATATGACTAGGATTAAATTTAGAATCTGTGCCCCCACATTCAAATTAATCAATTGTCAAAGATCCTTCACTGTTGCCTATTTAATCCTAATAAAGAACTGAAGTGAACAGCAAAATTCCTACACTATTAACTCTAAATTGAGCCTTCGAGAATTTTTCACTTCAAGGTCTTCAAAGTTTTATCTTCTCAGCCATAGTATCCCATTAAAAAAATTAATATGAACTAGGTTAGTAATACAACTGTACAATTGTATTTCAGCATGTGTACTTTTCTGGGTATCCGTTCTTGCCTGTAATTAGTATTGCATTATTTAAAAACATTCAACATTAATTAGAGCCCTGAAAATTGGCTGTGCATGCTAAAATATGGCTGTTCGTAACTTCGCAGAGATTTTCCAGCACCTACTTTGCTCTTATCGGGCTCTTTGATTTATCTTTGATGCATTCCACCATTTATATAAAATTTAGAGATTGATTTATCTATTAAATTTCTGAAGGAGGTAAAAGCAGTTCATCATTTTTTTCTTCTGCTTAAAAGTGTTAGATCTACATTAAGATCATTTTCCATTTCTCTTGGGCCTTTTTAAATTGTGTTCTAAGGTGAGAACAATGAATTACCTGACAGAAAAAGGTTTTACCTGCACTGCCAACCTTCCAGTGCATGATAAAAGGATCTTATGTAGTTTTTATGCAGCCCATAATGGTTGCTGGCAGGCAACTGTGACAGACAAGGGCCAGACATCACCTTTATTTCACAGATCTCACAGAACAGCTAGCGAATCAAGCAAAGGCATAAAGTGAAGGATGAGAACTCCAACTCACTTCATTTAGAAGGGACATGGCTTACATTTGTCTTTCCACCTTTGAAAGAAAATTGCAGAATTGCAATAAATCAAACTTTTTCAGAAGTTGAAATGGTCTGAGCATTACTTAAACCAGTAAGGACTGTGCTGCAAAATTAAGAATCTTGCTATCTATAATGAGTTTAAGACGAGCCTTGAAGACATGAGGCTAAGTGAAAGAAGCCAGATAAAAGGTCATGTATTATGATTCCATTTACATGAAATGGCCAGAATAGGCTAATCCATAAAGACAAAGTTGATTAGTGATCACCAGGAATTTGGGGGAAAAGGCACTGAAGAGTAGCTGCCAATGAGTACAGGTTTCATTTTAGGGTGATGAAAATTTCTTAGAATTAAATAGTGATGGTAGTTGTCCCACTTTAGTATACCAAATGAATTGGACTCTTTAAAAGACTATTATGGAATGTGAATTACATTTTCCTTCAAAAATGGCCTCAGATACTTTTTGAAGATGTTAGAAGCTAAAAAATCTAGATGAAAGAAAATACCAATTTGACCAAATGCTAGGTAGTCTAAGTTTAATAAGAGTACATATTCTGAAGTTAATTATTTTCAGACACTTGAAATACCCTTAGAGTAAAATATTTCAGACAGCAGGCAAGGTGTGAAGTGTCAGAGTTTTCAAATATATTTCTTTTTATTGTGAGGATGAGGCTGAAACCCAGTCGTCCCTAAACTCTTAGCCTAGAAGTACTGAAGAATTTACTTTCACAAGATAAACACATAAAATAGCCAATAATGGATTAAAAAATAGAAAAGCAACATGGAGAAAACTCAAATATTAGTGTTCCTATTATTCTAATTTTACTTCCTTGGATGGAGATATACTTCAATGACTTAATATTAATTTAGAGTAGAAAATTCCATGACTGAAAGAAATCTAGCTTTCTCTCTCTCTCTTTCAGAAATGTCTAAAGAGCTTTATTTTAATGAAATGTACATTAAAATTGCTTTTTACAAAATAAAACCATTAAGTTTATATGCTAATATTATAACAACTTAAAGGTAATGTGGTTAAATATAATGTTTATCAAAAACCAATTGTTTATGGCTTACACAGAACTTAATCCTTTAACCTACCCCTGCATCTTTATTTTGGTACCTGCACTGTATGCAAGTTAAACTGCACATGAAAATAAATGTTTTATGTTTTGATTTGCAGCTACCTACTTTTATTTTCCAACTATGCTCTTTAACAACAAAGCAAAAATCTGATGCGGTATCATGTATTTAATAAAACAAATCATGAAAGAACTAAAGGGAGAAATGACAAAGGAGAGTATCAGAAAGATAAGACTTTTTTACCTTGAAAATATGGAAATTATTTTAGGTACCATTTACTGAGCATCTATTAGAAACCAAGTTCTGTGTATTTACAGTATCAAGTAATCAGTCCTCTCATCACACCTACTATTCATTAGCCAAAATAATAATAATAATAATAATAATAATAATCTATATAACTGCTACAAAGCAGTTAAACTTTCCCAAAGTCACACAATTGAATAAGTTCATGTTTGATGTTAAGGTAAGCTAATAAGTTAATATTTAATGAGATTAGAATTTATGTCAGTTTCAATAGTCTACCATACCAATGATTATAACACACACATGCACAAGTATGTGGAAAATAACATAAAAATTACTAAAGTCCTCCCCCGACTCTTTATGGGGCACATATTTTTAAAACACTCTGTAAAATTTGGTATTTAAATAATTATTTACAGAAATATTTTATAATCATTTAGTTAATATTTAAATTACCAGTTTTTAAAGACCAATAATATATTTAAGCCATCTATTGCAGACAATTGGAATGCACAAGTTACTCTAGCATAGGGGTACAGAGCAGCATGAAACAGCATGGGTAGAACATATTTACATTTACACAGCAGGGTAACTTTAAAGCTGTTTAGTTGAGGTAGTATTATAGGAAATGTAGTTAACATAATTTCCTGTGAAAGAATATCGTAGAAGTCATAAATGAAAATTATGGTACTGTTATGTAGAATGCATTAATCAAATTTGAAGAGAAAATGGTATCTTTTTCAAAAGGAGTTATACATTAATAATGTGTATAATTGATGTATAATACATTACAAATACACTCTTGTTGGAAGCACAGACTGATTACATACATAGATTCTCTAAGTATCTCTGTATATCCTGTCTTAATATTTGAATGTGGTAAAATAGAGTGCTCAACCTTGTATAATGTTCTTAAGGACACCTGAGTGGCTCAGTAGTTGAGCATCCACCTTTGGCTCAGGTCATGATCCTGGAGACCCAGGATGGAGTCCCACAACGGGCTCCCTGCATGGAGCCTGCTTCTCCCTCTGCTTGTGTTTCTGCCTCTCTCTCTGCCTCTCATGAATAAATAATTTTTAAAAAGTGTTCCTTAGAATTTAAAACATTATAACACATCTTCATAATCTGTATAATTGTTTATAGGTATTGACATCAAGTTTTGTGTCTCTGTTTTTAACATGTTATCCTTTCCTTATGGTTCTTAGGACATTAATAATATGTTCTACCATGGTTTCTTTAAACATCCATTAAAATACATTCTCTACCTACCAAGAAAATTTATTTTTCTGTGTATACATTACCATTAGAAAAACTACATTATGACTTTAATATATTTGTTATGCAAAAGCCATTCCAGATTAAAGAATGCTAATGGAATTCTGATACTATGATAAAGGTTGTTGTATCAGATTTTTAAAGACAACAATAATAGTACAAATGTTTTTTGGCCAGAATTTAAAGCCAAACAAAGTCACATGTGTATTTAAGAAAATTAGGTCTTTAAATTGCATATACAAAAAAAAATGTTGAAAATGAATTTCTGGAAATAGTAAAGTTATGATATTGCTATGATCTGATGTGATAATAGAGACATTGACTTACTATAGGGTTATGTCTTTATGGATAAAATGGAAATCAGAGCACTTATTTACTAGATGTCAGTGACAATCTATGTCCACATTGGTCAAATGAATCGGTCTTTCTATAGCAACCATGAGAAAGAGAGGTACAAACAGAGAAGGGAGAGAGGGAGAAAAAAAATTGGAGAATTGAAATTTTAATAAACTCCACTAAACCAGGCTAAACCTAGAGAGATATTACAGACTATATATCTCTCTCAATGAAGCTGAGAGCAGCAAGGCAAGATTTTCTTCTTTATGAAAGGAAGTCTCAAAAATTAGACCAGCAATGTTCTTCATGTATAGCAAGGGTAAATAATAAGCCCTTCTAATACAAATCAAGGGTAGTCAAGGAATATAAATTTTGTTGTATTATTTTTGTCTCCAGTGGCTGAATTCTTAAAGCCTATTAGAAGATGCAACCTGTGTTCAAACAGCAACTAAAATATGAAGTGAAAAAGTGTTTCCCAATTTATCGGTCTTTTCTAATGCCAAGAAGACACTTGTTTCTTATCCTGTATCTTAATCATGGTAGGAAGGGACTACCCGTGAAAGGCTTGCCAACCAATGATGGTGAAGAAGTCACCTATACTGAAATGGATCAAGACTTCATTGGATCTAACAATGGGCCTCAGTGGGCATTTCTCAAATTAATGTGCAATAAGTCCCGGAGCTCCTTATCAAATTTTGGTACACTGTTGTGTTGTCCAATTACATTTGTGTAATTCAGCTGCTCACTGAAACACACTTTTGTAAAACACAATATATGTATAGGCATAAATTTTAAACAGTATGGGAACTTTCAAGTTTGGTAATATGTATGTCTATGTTTTTGTTAGATAATATGTATATGTAACTTGTAAGTTTACAATTTGAAGCCAGGCTGACATTTTAAATATAACTAGATATAAATATCATTTTATAGATTTAATTAAAATATTTGTTGGTTTTGTACTTTTTATTTAGTTGAAAAGTGTCTACTATAGAACCACAAATTTATCTAAAATGAAAAAGTTATTTTGTTATTGGTGCTATTTCTATTTTTATATTTATTTCTTTTCTAGCTTACTTTATCTTAGAAATTCTCACTTAATATATGGTAAACTGGATCTCCAACATTGAACCTGCTCACACTCTTTGTAGGCTCACCTCAAGAAAATCCTATATGATTCAGAGCCAGTCAGTTGTTAACAGAATCTCAGAGGATGATGTGAATTCTCTAAATAACATGATTATAATACTGATTTTTATACTTCAAGACTACTTATATTTAAAATTACCCACATTCTATAATGTAAACAATGTTATTATAATATTGTCATGCTTCCCTTGAGATGCATGGCATCATGTATGATCAGAGGTTCACTTCATAAGAGAAGGGCGGGGGGAGTTAGATCGAAGATGGGTAGATAATCAGCATTACTGGAATCTTCCTAACCATAGCTATTGAGTGTGGAGTTACTGACTGATCTGTATTTGCATAACTGTCATTTCATTTCAGCTTTATTATAATAAATACATTATACTTTATTAATAATCTGTCTATTAACTCTTAATTGTCAACTACCTATTTGGTTAACTTCATAAATTCCTATTTCATTACATGTAGAATCACTAACTATTTAAGACAATTCTTAACAAAAAATGATTATTCTTTTCCCTAAATCAATATGTAAAACCTGTATGATAAAGAGATCATTTAATAACCATTTCTTACCATTGTTTTTAAGGTTGGAAAGTGGGAATTCATGATATTAAGGCAAAAATGGTATGTGTTTTGACTTATATTTTTAGAGTATTATATATTAGCAAAATTATATATTTTTAAAGCTTTTAGATGCTTGAGAATTTAATAGTTTATGGAGACTATGTAAACATAATGAATACTTAATAACATAGCAAATGGACATTCTCTGTCCATTATGTTATTTAAAACCTTATTCAGTTTCTAGTTGACAATTTAGTCACATTTTTATACATGTACATATTATGCCATTGATTATTGGCAGCTAAGAGTCAAACTGAAGTTTAGGTATATATATTCATTTGGGTAGCAAACATCAGTGGAAATGAACCAACCACTGCTTTTGGTTATGGTAAAAAGATGTGTAAATCTCACACAAAAGGTATCTGGAGCTAGATTATGTGTGTGCTATACACAAAAGATAAAGCTACAAAACAAGTGAAACTACCCTATGGCATAAGAAGTTATGCTAATACCTGGAACTTGATGTAAAGGTACATCCATGGAGCTGGTAATGTTCTATTTCTTGAACAGCATGATAGTTATACAGGTGTGAAATCACTAATTACATATATATGCATTTTTATATATTAAACTGAGTTTAAAAATGTTTAATACAAGTATTAGAAGCAGACTACTGCAACTTTTTAAAAAATCTTTCAAAAAACGTAGAGTGGCTTTTTGAACTTCATTGTAAAAGATATAAAAATAATTGTCTCCTTGTGTTGTGAAAACACTTGATCAAAATTAATACGGATTTTACCAAATGGGACATTAAATATAATGAACACATCTAAGTGCTACTTCTAATTACCATTAAAATATTTATGAAAAATGATGAGATTTTTTTATGTTAAACTTTTAAAATGAAATAAAGAGATAGTAAATATTTAGTAATCTGCAATAAAATGAAAAAATACAATAATTAAGCTACTATCTTTGTATTAGGTTAAGATGGCTTTTCTTTTTCCACTTTGTTTCTTTAGATCTTTAAATTTTCTAAAAATCTAACGGGACTTATAACTTAAAAACCACATCCTAAAAGTGCTCATTTCCACTTATCAATGATTCAAAGACAGAAAACTTTTTATCCTTGTATTTATAATACAGGGATTTAATGAATGATTAAGGAATACGCAATATGCATCTAAAGAATACCAACATGGTTATTATTATATTTTACAAAAGCTTATGAGTTAAAATTATTTTTAAAAGTACAATTTTTCTTTCATCATAATTTTTTCACTTCTGTATTATACCCTGAAATGATGTTATTCCGTAAACATTGGAAATACATATGTACTCTTTTGTTGAGAAGCATTTATGAAATGTCAAATCTCATATGCTGATGATCTGTAAAAGTCCATGGCAGCATAATTATTGTTCCATAATGAAAGTACATAATCAAAGCTTTATTATCAGGGTAAGTATGTATTAGGAAAGGTAAAGACATTCCAAAATCTCAAACTGGAACAAAGGTGATTATTAAGGGTCCTCTTGCCTTGAAGATACTTGCAATTACTTTTTCAGATGGTTACAAATTCGGGAATTTTATCTCTATCATAAAGAAATGGAACCTGGGAAAGTTATTTCTCATACTTAGTTAGTTAACCGCACCACAATCTTGGTATACTAGTTACTGTCTGCATCAGAATGTTCACAATAGGAGTTTTTTTCATAAATAAAATCCCATGCTTGAATTAAAGGCAGGAAAGGAGAAAAATCTACACCTCTGATCATTGTAACCCTTAGATATCTGTAACAGCATATAGCTAGGTTGGGATGATTTAGATAAACAGTGCTTATTTGTTATTCAAATAGATTTTTCCTAGTGAATGATAAAATTGTATTGAGTATTTTAGATGACAATTTATAATCCTGCCTTTTGATTCTGATTTAACTGGATATGGTCTTGGCAAGGGGATTGAGAAATACTGCTTTATTTTTTTTTTAAGATTTTATTTATTCATGAGAGACACAGAGAGGCAGAGACAGAGGCAGAGGGAAAAGAACGCTCCCTGTGAGGAGCTTGATGCAGGACTCGATCCCAGGACCCCAGGGTCACAACCTGAGCCAAAGGCAGATGCTCAACCAAGAGCCATCCAGGTGTGCCAAGAAACACTGCTTCTAAAGCAGTGAATCTCAATTCTTATTTCTTTTTTGGACAGGGGGAAAAGCGATGTTGAAGAATACCTCAGGGCAATGAAATAACTGGGCTAATAAAGCCAGGCCATTGCTAAAATCTTAAAAACCTGAGAAGCACTGCTAGAACACTAGTTCTCAAGATGCTACCACTGGAGTAGCAGCATAGATCGCTTTGAGGAACTTGCATAGAAAAAAAAAATCAACCTCATTAGGTTACTGGGTCCCACCTCCAGAGTTTCTTTCTTGGCAAACTCTGAAGGTAAGTTTGTTCCATGGTATAGTTGGAGAACTACAGGTGTAGACTAGCATAGAAAAGAATGACTCTGAGCACCTGGGTGGCTCCATCGGAGAACTATCTGCCTTCAGCTCAGGTCATGATCCCAAGGTCCTGGGATGGAGCCCCATGTTTGGTTCTCTGCTCTGTGGGGAGTCTGCTTCCCCCTCTCCCTCTGCCTGCTGCTTCCCCTGCTTGTGCTGTCAAATCTTTGTTAAAAAAGTGACTCAATGTATTTTATGTGGATATTGGATTTAAACTCTACAACAGTATACTAAAATGAGTCATTGACTGGGGAATTAAATTCACTGTAAAAATTCTGCCTAGAAATATGTCTATATAGATAAATAACTAGGCACAGATCCTTACAGGATCCCTTATTTATAAAGGTCAACAACATTGTTGTGAGTAGGTTAGAGTAGAAAAAAGAGATGACTAAGTTTTTATTATTTTAAATCTATATGACAGTATTTTTTTTAATTTTTATTTATTTATGATAGTCACACAGAGAGAGAGAGAGAGAGGCAGAGACATAGGCAGAGGGAGAAGCAGGCTCCATGCACCAGGAGCCCGATGTGGGATTCGATCCCGGGTCTCCAGGATCGCGCCCTGGGCCAAAGGCAGGCGCCAAACTGCTGCGCCACCCAGGGATCCCTATATGACAGTATTCATATTATCCAAGCTTTTCTCTAGCCACTGTTTAATTTTTATCACTAAGCAAACTAACCAAGAAAGTGACCTGGAAATATCATATATGCTTTTTATGGACTAGGAAATAGACTTAGGTTTATGGTGAAATTACTTAAAATCTCATGTCTAAGAAGAAGCAGAACCAGAGTTTTTGACTTTGATAGTCTGAGGCATGTATTTTAAGAAAGAAAAAAAAATGGAAGGAAAGAGTCAATTTTTGTTTATCAGGCATAACCACTCATGGATTTTATCATGAGTGTATGAGTGTGTGTGCCATTAGATTCCCCACCATTACAGAAAAGGAAACCAAGCTTTTATGTGAAGCTCAGAGTTATAATTAAAACAATCAAATTCAAGATCTCTAAAAAGATTCTGAATAGATTACAGATTGCTTAAAAGCAGAATATAATCAAGCAAATTCAGAGAGGATTTAATAAAAACTTTTCCTGTCTTAATTATATGTACCAGTGCAGTGGAGAGCCTGTAATAAAGAGGGATCATTTTGTTTTGTTTTTAGCAGAGACTCATTATCTTGCCATTTGTCATAACAAATATTTATCTTAAAATTTGTATGTGACCAACCTTATAACTTTTCTCTCTGTGTAAACTATGTGCATCTGAATTTCTCTTCAACAACAGAAAAAATAATTCAAAGCTCACTGGGTTCCCAGTTATCTAAATTGTTGGGTCTGTCCACAAGAGTAAGTGATAGACTGTACCCTTAATTACCACCATTTGAACTCCATCAAAATATAAGTATAATTTGTTTCAACTATGGAGAAATAGAAATATGTAAGCCAGGATATAAATTAAATTGACAGCATGGAGCATACATCATTCATTCTATTCACATATTGTAGTGCATATGTTATATATATATTTTTTAAATTTAACTTCAGTGCCCACGTCAATGTATGTAGAATTTTCATGACAGAAAAATGTAATTCAATTGAACTGGGCTTCTATTATATGCCAGGCATCATGCCAGGTCCTCAGAATGCTCTGGTGAATTAAAAAAAAAAAATACTGCCCTTCTTGACAAAGACAACGAACAAATAATTTAAATGTAATAAATGTTATAAACGTGGAAATACAAAAGAATGATGGATCCAACTTAGCCAAGAGAAAAAGGCAAGTCCTTCCAGAGCAAATTACACAGCAGCTGAGACCTAAAAGTCTGATGTAACTAAATGGGGTAGATAAGGAGGAGAGATTTCGTTCATAGAGAAGACCATGTTTGAAAGCATGGAGTACATGGCTTGCGCTCAGAACACATGAAGGCAAAGCAGGAGTGGGAGTGTAAGGGAGGCAGTGAAGTACTGTTAAAAGTGTACTGAAAAAGAGACCATTTATGTCGCCTTGGAGGTCAGATATAGTCCTTTACCCAAAGGTGAAAAAGAAGAATAGAATATATATTGATTAAAAAAAAATGTTGAACAGATAGAATAGAAATGAGTTGAGCAGTTTTGTGGGATAAGAATGAAAACAAGAAATATCAGAGCTTGAAGAGGAAGATAAATTAGCCCTGTGGAAAGGGGGAAATGTAGAGATAAAAGCGAGTGTTATCTCTAAGGATCTGAAATCTGTGGCAATAATATGATGCATGTAACTTAATATCTAATGAAAGGAAAAGCAGTGCATGTGTCTTCTTTCTTACATTACAAAATAATCTGTAATTGCAGCTTCAAACTTTATACCTGATCTAGGAGGAGCACCTTGAGTTTTTTTTTTTTTCCCCTCTATACATTTCTCTCCTCTCAGCCCACATATATGCTCTCTTTCTACTCTTTATGAAATTAGGGCTAATCTAGATCTCCAGCTGTCTTCCATTTGCAATTTGTTTTCTATTTGTGTAATCCAAGAATCATAATTTTGATAGAATTGAAAACACCTTTCTTGACATAATACCATGCATTTTGGAATTTTTTTCATTATATTTAGAGATCTCTTTTGATCAGAATCCACAAGAACAAGATGCTAAAGGGATCTGTGGGGCATTCCAGCTCATTATTGTCCATCCACACAACTACAGAAATATTGTGTCGCACAGTAGATGGAAGCTGGAGCCTAATTGTACCTGAGCCTAAATTGTAGCTTTATAAACTTGGGCAATCTATTTAAACTTCTTAAGCCTCAGTGACAATCTGAAAAATATGGAAAAGAGGATCTGCTTTTAAAATAACCTATATAAAGTATATACCACTAACAATGCTCAATAAAATGTTAAATTTTCTATGAAAATATTTTAACCTAGGTTTTTGTGGTCAGTTGTTCAATACTATTTGTTGAGAAGCACTAAAGATAGGAACACATGGCCAAAATGTTGTTCGTAATTGTTATTGATAATCAAGGGTCATTGGACTCAAGGGCAGAATAGCAAACATCTGGGTTATTTTGCAGACATCACTGAGTAAAATTTAATAACTTGCATATATTTTATCTTAAAAATGGAAGTCTTATTAAAAGAGTGTTATCATAGAATGCCATGATAGACCTGTAGTATCTGGTATTTGCCCTATGCTAGATGTGCAATTTATACTCATTATCTAAATCTGAAACAAATGTTATCACTGCAAACCACAGAGAACTGAAACCTCTAGGGTTTGAATGACTCTTCTAAGCTCACTCACCTAATGCTTATTGATAATGAGCTTTTGAGTTAGTCCTCTTGTGCCACAGACAATCCTCTCTACATTTCATAGCATCATAAATCAAAAGAAATTCAACAAAATCTTTTAATTGAAGACAAGATTGAGCAAGAATTTCCAACCAGGAACTTGAGAGATACACTTCCAGGAAAAATAGCATGCTAAGTTGCTTTGCTACAGTCTAGTAGTGAAGTCTTTGTTGTCTAAATCCTCAACATCCTTCTGATTGATTTTTATCCTTACCATAAAAATGAATTTATTTACATGCCTCATTAAACCCAAAATCTCTTTCCTTTGGAAATTATATATATGAAGAAGCTATGTGTCTTCTTTCTTACATTACAAAATAATCTGTAATTGCAGCTTCAAACTTTATACCTTATCTAGGAGGAGCACCTTGAGTTTTTTTTTTTTTCCCCCTCTATACATTTCTCTCCTCTCAGCCCACATATATGCTCTCTTTCTACTCTTTATGAAATTAGGGCTAATCTAGATCTACAGCTGTAGAGTTGTGGTGAGTTTTCCCCCACTGTCTCCTGTGGGCATTAGTTACAGATGTCTAGGTTGTAGGGTGTATATTCCATGGATTACTCAAGAACATAAAAAAAAATAATTTAACATCTACCAAATTAATGCTCTGCAGTAGTAGGGGAAATCAAGGACACATTTGATTCTACTGTCTCTGGCTAAATTACCTAAATACTCAAAACCCAGTATTGAAGATATAAGTTCCAGATGGTTCTCAGATATCACTAACAGGTTACAAAATCTCTTTATATATTGAGCCAATATGGAATATTCCTGACATGCTAGACATAGGTGAAAGTAGCTTCCATTTCATTGCTCTCTGGAAACTGTCAACATAACAAAATGTAAGTGCCATCTAAATTATTCTGTGACCTATCTGCTTTAGGCAATAAAAAATATAAAACTCATTACGTGTATTTTATATTCTAATTTTTAGACACAGTTGCAACATCACGAAAATAGCAGGGTGAAGTATATTGGAAAATCTATGAGGAATCCTTTATACAACTCCTCTCGTTTGGGACTATGTTTACATTATGCATGTTAGAAGCAGGTGTTTGCAAGATACAAGTTCATACACACAAATTTACATAGGTACTAAATAATTAAATAGTTACATTTGGTATGCTGTACATAGAGCAGTAGCACAGATGAGTTTGCACCATTAAAGGCTTTTGAAGTGTGGAGTTATATTCTGATATTCAGATTGTTGATGGATTTTTAGTTTGGGAACAGGGAAGAGCTAACCGTACTGATGATTTTCAGATTGCACACCCCCGCTATTTCTCATCTGCTCAAGTGCAAATCATAATATTGCAGTAAAGTTGAACATTACATTCTTCAGTTCATTTGCATTCACCTCTCCCTTGAGGCCTATTGTCCTCTCTTATGTTATAGCACATGATTAATTTATTCACTCACAATTACACTTGAAACAAAGCTTAAATTTAAGAAGTAACTTGGTTTAAAGATGAGGGGTGAAGAGACTGCCTCTAGATGATGAGTTCAGGCTGAAATTTAGTTAAGAATAAGAACTTTACGGTATTCGAATTTTGAACACTAATCAAGGAAACCTCATTTAAAGTGGGGTTGGGAAGCCCTGAAGGGGGCGCTCTCCCAAAGGTACCGCTCCTTGTAGTGGGCCTAACCACCGGATGAATATGTTTTCCTGAACAGACAGGACACACCATTTGCATAGGAATTTCATCTTCTGCCTTTAAGAAAAATAAGGCAGATCTCTAACGGCCCCAGCCACAACACTCTAACCACCACTTGTAGCCAATGAGAAACCACCACCACCTCATCATTCTTCCTCTTCTCCAATGAACTTCTTTCTGTTCAAACAACTCTTCCCAATTTCCTCCTAAAACCCAAAAAGCTGACCTTCCCTTTGTCTCTTCGAACTTTACTGTTGTTTACAATGGTTTGTCTGTCTTGAATTGCAGTTCTTCTGCTATTCCTAAATAGACTCATTTTGCTAGCAAAATAACTGGCTATTTTTATGGCTGAAAGCATCTTGCATGTTGTAAAATATCAACAACACAATTTGGTGATTATACTTGTATATATTATTACAAAGAAAGACAATGCAATCATTTGTAGATTTATGGCAAATAAAATATACATTTGCATAGGGATAATTTGATTTTCCTAAAGCTATGGCATTTTACCCATATTTTACATTCAGTATTTGCTATTAATTTGAATGTTCTGACTCCTATTATTATCGTTATAAATCTCCAAGAAATGTGGTTTTCAGCTGAAATGTGCATAGCAAATAAAAGTTCAATTATTTTATCATCATATAATTTTTAGGAAAATAAATCCAAAATCCATGAATTTTTACCACAGCAAAATAATTTAAAATTGTATTTACATTTTATGATGAATGTTGAAATTATCACAAGATTATTGTCTTTATACAGCTCTGAATGTTTCATGAAGTTTATCTGGGACTCAAAGTAGACAGATTGCTATTAATGATGTTTATCATTCTTTATGTATACAGATATACCTTTTTAAAATATATATATTTACATATATTTCTTAATGCCTCTCACAGAATGTATCATTTTATAGTAATTGCACATAGAAAACACAACCATATAAAACCAAAATTAATACTTTTTTACTTTTATCCAGACTTACTGGCATATTTTCTATTATCTTTTCAGTAGTGTAGATGCTAGGAATATTGAGTGATACTGAGAAGTACTTCTTAGTGGGGTTTTATGTTCTGACATTCATCTCTAATATTACCTTTTTTTCTTTCTCTGGGTAATTTATTTTTATTTATTTTCAAAGCTATAGTGACTCATCATTCCTCTACAATTTCAAGTACTACCCAAAGTAACAGATCTATTGTCATCTTTTGTTAATGTCATCTACATTATGAATTCCATGGTTTTACTGGAAAATATTGAGATAGCAATGTTGGATTATATCATGTAGTACAGCATTTTGATTTCCTTTATAACCCAACATATTCTTCTGATACCATTTGCACTCTGTTTGCAGTTACCATGTGTAGGTATGGAGGTAAAGTATATCTGTTACTGAAAAACTGCCACACTCACATACATTTGTAAAAAAGCAGTTTCTAAATAAAAAGTATGTCAGTAGTGTGAGTTGGGAAAAAAAGTCTTGTACATGCCTTTAAATGTCAGTGAGAACATGCACAGGAGCTTGGGTGGTGCAGGGCAGCAGGGAACATTTCTTTAAATCAGGCTCATTAGGCATCTTGAGTGGCTCAGTAGTTGAGCATCTGCCTTTGGCTCAGGGCATGATCCCTGGGTCCTGGGATCAGAGTCCTTTATCAGACTTCCTGCTTCTCCCTCTGCCTATGTCTCTACCTCACTCTGTGTCTCTCATGAATAGATGAATAAAATTAAAATAAAAAAATCAGGCTCATTATTTCCTTTGAATGCCCTTCGTTTTGAATTCACTTATATTCAAATTTTTTTCTAAACGTGTGGATATTTGTTTTCCTGCTGAAGTCCTATAGAATTAAAAGGTATTCTTGGAATTTAGAGTTACAAAAACAAAAATACTTACTTTATAGTGAATTTCTGAAATCCTAGAAAAATCTTTTAAAGTAGTTAATATCCCCCCTAAATGGGACTTTTTTTTCCCTTTTGGTTTCCCAGTCTAAGCAACACTAAACTGTAAATTTCCTGTGTTACTGTTTTTTTTTTTTTTTTTTAGTTTTGGTTTATTTCCACTGTTGTAAGCTTGGCACCATTTGTTTGGATATATGCAGGAACTATTTCTGATTACAGATACAACACAAAACAACATTACTGGAGAAGTCTGAAACTTCTAAGCAATAAAATATTGAGCATCAATATGTGGTCTTACTCTAAAGTTACTTTTTGACAGTGGTGTACTGATATTATATGTAAGGGGATTTTTCTTATTGGAATGATTTCTCTATTGATAGACATTTTAGCACTAAGACACATACCTTCTTACGTATTCATTTATATAAATATATAATAATTATAGAATATAAAGTTAATAAGTTTACAAAACACATAAGCTGGGAAAAAGAAATAATTCATTTCTCTGCATAACAAAAGTTCCTATGTTTCTTTTCCTCTTTCATAGTATCACCAAACACAGTCTTAGCATTAATAGGACTTAGATCAAATTTGGCTCATGAATCCACTACTTGATGTTTGTCTACTGGACACTCTGTGGAGAAGACAAGATCTTGCAACATTCTATGCATTCATTTCATCAATATATGTATGAGCATCTGTTTTGTCCAGGCACAGTGCTAACTCATGGTGATCCAGACATGGATAAAACAAATATGTTCCTCTCCTCATGGAATTTGGTGGATGTTCCCTGTGGAGTTCTGATGGCATTCCCTACAAGACAGTGCATGCTCCATGACTCTAGCAGAGTATTTTCTTTACCCCTTTGCTTCAAAACTCTTACATTTAGAGATACATTTTATTATAACATTTCTATAATAACTTTCTAATAAAATTAGAAATAATTTTAAATAGGAAGTATGTGATTTAAAAATGTGCCTTATTATCTGTTCTTACCATGTTATAATTTAACCAAAAAAGTTAAGAAGAGTGAAATCATACATATCAAAGTAGGGGAAATGTACATTTCACCTTGTAACCATTGACAACCACTTATATAATTTTTCCAGATTGGTTTACGTGCAACAATAAACTATGAAGAAAACTTTTCTAGGCATTTTCTAGTCTCAATTTTTCTTTTGACAGCAAATGCTAATGACGTTTCCAATTTAGCATGACTATTAGCCTATATCAGTCCAAATAGAAGCCTTATTCCAATTCCCACTGAAATCCATGCATTTCTTCCTAATACTGAAGTTATTCCATCTTTATTTTAAAAATCTTAAATAGCCCCATTTTCATCAGCAACACATTGCTTGGAAGCAGTTTTCTCAGCAGTTTCTTTTACCACATATCAATCAACATGATTAGTCCTGCCAAATACTCAAAAGAATGAAATAAAAATAAGACTGACCTGCCAGGTATAACTTTGTAGATCAAATGATTTGAAATCTCTGTACTAGTGCTGATTGTAGCCCTAGGAATATTTAGAGAAAAGTAGTCTTGAAGCTAGATTTATAAGAAAGAAAGAAAGAAAGAAAGAAAGAAGAAAGAAAGAAAGAAAGAAAGAAAGAAAGAAAGAAAGAAAGAGAAAGAAGAAAGAAAGAAAGAAAGAAAGAAGAAAGAAAGAAAAGAAAGAAAGAAAGAAAGAAAGAAAGAAAGAAAGAAAGAAAGAAAGAAGGAAGGAAGGAAGGAAGGAAGGAAGGAAGGAAGTCTTAAAAATCAACTTCCACTTTCTTGAATACTTTTTTCTATAAAAAGTTAAATAAATGGTGATGAACTGCTAAAGTTCAATCTCTAATAAATTAGACTGCATAAATGATTACTTGTAAAGAAAACTTAAGGAAAAATATATAAGCAAACTGCCCCAAACATGTTTTTCTATATTTATTCTTATTAAACATAACTTCTCTGTAATTTGCATAACGAAATAGATAATTTTCTAACTTGTAAAGGTAATTTGCATAGATAAAATGTTCTTATAGATAAATATTTTATTTTTTCTAGGTTTCCTTGTTAGTACTATGATGTCAATAATAATGCTGAAATAATTTAGTAATATAACATGTTGCTATTTTTACCTCGACATTATTTGTAATTCACTGGCGGACAATAATTTTTAGTATAACTTAAAATTTAGTATAAATTGTAATATTCATCAATCTCAGATGAAGCCATGAGGACTCTTCCTAAAGAGGACTCTACAAACACCTCAAAGAATTATTTTTCCCTTTCCAATATGATGTGACATGTGAACAAATAAAAGTGGTAGTCTTTTCTATTAAAAGTTTTACAAATAAAATTCTTTGCTCTATTACTTTTTTTAAAAAAATTATATGTTTATACACATACATTGGAGATAGATTTGCTATATATACATACCAAGCCATGAATAAAGATATCTGCATCTGATGAAGAAGGATGTGTATTACATTGAAATGCTAGACATGAGACAGTTGAAAGTATATATGAGAAATGAAGGAAGCATCAATGTCAGGTGGCAAATGTGCTAAGCATTGTTAGATATTGTCATTGAACTCCATAAATTATCATTATTTTCCCAACCATCTACTATGTAGATGTTGGATGGGCTATAAAGTCAAAGACTCTAATGAGTATCTCATTCCCTTGCCATTTATTGCTCCAGAAACCCCAGCCTAAATCAATCAACATTTAATATTCTCACAGTGAAAGGAATGAATACAATAGAAACCAACAGGAGTTTATCACTGATTTACCCAGAAAAGTTTTCCACTTATAAAATCTAGGAGCAGTCATCTCTTTCCTGCTGAATAAAATTGTTATTGCTTCCAGCAATCATCCTAAATCTACCATGACTGTCAAAGAATGACTGAATGAGACTATGGAAAGAGCATGCAAAAATTGTGTTACTATTGTGCCATTAAATCATCAGACTCTGAATCTCATGGTAACTGTAGATTTCTGTTATGTGATTAAATACATATTAATATTGTTCACAGCTATCTGAATTGGATTTTCTGCACCTTGCTGCTAAAATCATTTTAAATAAAACATTGTCTCTAAGTTTAATTGAATGTTAGTTTGATCTTGATTCAATAATTGATTCATTCTTTGGACATTTATTGAAGATCCACTAGTTCAGTAAAGACTACAAATAAATGCCTTATGTGTTTATGTCTCTCTTATATAAACACACTCTAGATGTGAGTGGTCCTGACTGAGTTATTGTGTCTGGTCTATGAACTCCCCAGGGAACCAAGGACTATCCTGTTCAGAATTCTGCTATATTCTGAAAGTTTTATATGTTTTTATATGTTCCAAAATGGAACATATACATCCCAAGAAGCAACAGGGTGGAGATGAAAAAGTCAAAATGTATCTGCCAACTCTCTTAAAGAAAATTTCTGGAAACTTCCAGATTATGCTTCTCTCCTTACCCAATCTGACCTGAATTTATCCACACAATCACACTTGATGCTTTATAAAAAAGAAAGAAAGAAGAAAGAAAGAAAGAAAAAGAAAGAAAGAAAGAAAAAAAGAAATAAAGAAAGAAGAAAGAAAAGAAAAGAAAAGGAAAGAAAGAAAAGAAAAGAAAAGAAAAGAAAAGAAAAGAAAAGAAAAGAAAAGAAAAAAAAGAAAAAAAAGAAAAAAGAAAAGAAAAAATAAAGAAAAAGTCCTGTGATATTCTGAATTGGAATGCATAATCTTGGAAAAATAGGAGTATGGATATATGGATACTCAGGATAACCAAGAATCTTTGCCACTCCCACTGTGTGTCAGAAATTGTGTTCACCACTGGATATTAGCAAAAAACATGTTTTATAGTAATGATAAGTATATTACCAGTAGATAGTATAGCCACTTCGTGTACAAATTGAAATAACTGTGTGAAAGAAAAATACCATTAAAATTATGCTGGGAAGATCAATATAAATTGAAATTTTCCATGAACGTTATATATAGAGAGAAATAGAATTTACATTTAGGTATCAGAGCTCTTTATGCACATATTCTACTTAATTAGATCATGTTATAGTTGTTATGTAATTTTACTTATTCAATGTATACACTTGCTATTTTAAAATTTAAAAGCTAAAATAATTTTTATTAATGGCTAAATGTCCTAGGAAAATTTACTATTTTAGATATGTGGGGATATTTTGAATATAGTAAATTAATGTATCCCTATACATTTTGTTCTGTATGATAATACTTGAACAATTCCTATGTTTTTCTTTTTGACTATTTCCTTTTCCTCTATGTTTAAGCTGTCAGTTATTAATTTTGGTTTTGGTCACTATGCTTTTAAGAGTTATTCTAACACCCCCATATAAAATTATTGTTCTAAAGTAGTTTGCTTTGGGCTGAAAAAATGAAAGAGCTTATTAGAATAGCATGTAAAATAAAATGCCAAGATCTATCCAGCAGAGTAAAGTACATGAATTGTAGGGCATGAAACTTTAGACAACTATTTCAGGCTACCCAAATCACTGTAATGGCTTATTTCTATTTTCAATGATTGTTCAAGAGACTCTAGATTACTAAAGGAATCAGTTTATATAATCAGTTTATATATATATATCAGTTTTATAGAAATATGTCTATTTGATACACATTATATCACATTCACTCATTAGTTTTTGACAAATTGCTAGTTCCCTCATTGTTGCCTTCCTGTAATAGGTCAAAGATATTGTCACTATGAACTCTACAGTTAAGTCAGGGAAAGGGAAATTATTAATCCATATTGTTCAAAGAGGCTGAATGGTTACACAGGTGGCAGACGGCTGAATGATCAAAAGAGATATAATGGACTGAAGGAATAAAAGGGAAGAAGAGATAATACAAAAAAATCTGATTTGCTAATAATTTATCTGAAATGGAGTATACCACCTTTCATCAGCTACTGCACACTAGAAGAGGCTATAGTAGTAGTTCTGGACACACTAATAAGATGAAAGTCATTGACACAATCAAAAAGTATCCAATAATACCTCATGGCTACCACTGCTCTAAATAATGCTAGCAACTGCCAATATAGTAATCCCCCCACCTTATCCATGGGGGATACCTTCCAAGAACCAACCCCCACCCCTGTGGATATCTGAAACCCTGGACGGTATCAAAACCTATATGTACTATGGTTTTTCCTATACATATATACCTCTGATAAAGTTTAATTTATAAATTAGCCACAGTAAGAGATTAACACCACCAATAATAAAAATAGAAGAATTACAACAGTAGATTGCAATAAAAGTTATGTAACTGTGATATCTACATATCTCTTTCTCTCTTGAAATATCTTATTGTACTATACTCACCTATCTTGATGTGAAATGATGAAATGCCTAGAGGATGAGATGAATGATGTAGGCCTGCGACACAGCATTAGGACACCTCAGAAGGAGGATCATCTGCTTCCAGATCCCAGTTGGCCACAGGTAATGGAAACCATGGAAAGTGAAAACAAATAACTGGGGACCTCTTTAACTGCTGTGCTAGAATCAGGAAGCTCTTCTTTTTCTCATTCCTTCTGATCTCTATCAACAATGATTGCTATTGGCAGAACTATTAGAAAGCCAGCCAGTAAGACATGGGACAAATACAGTTTATAAATTTCCATGCTCTAAAGGACATAGGAGAGCAGAGAAGTACATAAATAGAGAACAAAATTAAATAGGCAAAGACAAAAATGAAGACCAACATTTGAACTTGAGAAGATTAACCACATAAATAGAAAGTGAGAATTGATCTTATTGGCTCTTGGATAGGTCTATGATGTTTGCTCCTTACCCTCATGACGGTTTTGTTGGCTTTTCTGCCTGTAAACATTAGAGTAACTCCGGGAGAATCTCATTACTAGATTCAATTTGGTTTTTACTTTAGTTAATTAAGAGATTACTAAGTACATGGGTCACACAGACATGTGAAGCACATGTATATAATTAAACTGAAATCTCCCACAATTCTCTGGAAGGTTGACCTGACCAAATGAATTCACTTGTGTCCTCTAATGAAATTATTTTGCTTCATTTAGGATTTTTCTCATCAGGATAAACATATTTTCTTTATTTTCCTTTACTATGTATCTAATTCACTGGGTATTAATATTTACATACTATATTAATTATGACAACTTGGGTTTTATTACGCTAACAAACAGCACAAATTCTATACACACAAAAGTTTATTTCTTGCTGCTCTGTGTCTGCTCTATGCTCAGACATCTATTTAGATGAGATTGTTTCTTACCATCCAGGTAGCTAATCAGTCATCTAGGCTGCTCAGATCTTAACATTACTCCTCCACCTCCAAACAAGACCTTCTTGCATTTTGCAGCAGGTATAATGTAAATGAAAGGTTTCACATGGGCTTTCCTATGCCCATGCCTAGAGGTGTTTCATTACTTGTAGTCAATTTCTTTTACACTTATGTCACTAAAATTCACAGAGGCTAGGAATATAAAGAAGGAAATAAACATATCATCTGATAAAATGTTCTTGAGGAAGAGACTACTTAAAATATCATAGTTAGAAAGGGCCTTCCTGAAGAGGTGACATTCGAGTTCAAATCCGTATGGGATGTGCTTTTGTTTGAGATACTATTTGCTACTAATTCTGACCCAGAGTCTGTAGTTGCATACTAAACCATGAATTTTATTTAGTAGAGATGCAAATCATTTCTGACCAGAAGAATTCAAAATCATGATTATATTGCCTTCTAGAGCATGAATTCTGTAGCATAAAATTCTGAACATAAATTTATAAATAAGCTGGCAGTTTTTACTCCTATTTCTTAATTCTTACAATCAATTCTTAAAACATTCCCTTCTCTCCACATGTATAATTGTGAGTATACTTTGATAAAAGAACATAATTCAGTGACAAAAGGATTATCTTTTTCAATGAATGGTGCTGGAACAACTAGACATTCCACATGCCTAAAAAGAGGAATCTAGAACACACCTTTTACTTTTCACAAAAATTAACTCAAAATGGCTCACAGACCTAATAACTGTAAAATAATACTATAAAACTCCTAAACTAGGGGCATATAAAGGCTCAGTTGGATGAATGTCTGACTCTTGATTTCAGCTGAGGTCATTAACTCTGGGTCCTCAGTTCGAGCCCTGCTTAAGATTCTCTCTTCTCCTCTGCCCCTCTCCCACCCACCAGGTGCATGTTCCTTCTCTCTCTCTCTCTCTCAAAAAAAATAAAAATAAAAATAACAACAACAAAAAAACCCTCCTAGAATATAACATAGGAGAAAAATCAGGTGACCTTGGGTTTGACAATGTTTTTGTGGATACAGTACCAAAAGCACAATCCATGAAAGAAAAAACAAAAACAAAAACAAAACAAAACAAAACAAAACAACAGTGACAACTTGGAACTTCATTAAAATTAAAAACTTTTAATTTGTAAAATACACTTTTAAGAGAATAAAAGGGAAACCACATACTAGGTGAAAATATTTGCAAAACACCTGGAAACTCGTGTCCAGAAATACAAAGAAGATTTAAAAGTAAATAAGAAAATAACAGTAAGAAAATAAGTGATGCAATAAAAACTAGGCAAAAGGTCTGAATAGACAACTCCTTAAGGAAGATGTATGGATGGCCAATAAGCACATGAAAAGATTCTAAACATCATGTATTATTAGGAAATAGAAGATTAAAACAACAATGAAATGTCATCATATACCTAAAATTCAAAGCACCAAAAATATCAAATACTGGCGATGTTATATGGTGACAAGAATGCTCACTCATTTCTGGTGAGTGTAAAATGGTACAGCCGCTTTGGAAAACAATTTTGGCAGAATTTTATAGATCTAAATGTATTCTTACATGTGACTCAATGATTGTACTTTATGGAATCTTCTCAAATGAGGTGAAATATGTCCACACAAAAACTTGCACATGGAGGCTTTATTCATAGCTGTCAAAACCTGAAAGTGACTAAGATGTCTTTCAATGGGTGACTAGATAAACAAACTGTGATACATCCATACAATGGAGTATGACTCAACACTAAAAACAAAAATAACTATCAAGCCACAAAAAGACAATAAGGGGTTTTAAATGTATATTGCTAAGAGAAACTGGCTAAATAGGAAAAGTCTGCATACTATATGATTCTAACTACATGGTATTCTGGAAAAGGCAAAACTATGGAGACAGTAAAAAAAAAAAAAAAAAAAATCAGTGGTTGCCAAGGGTTAGAATGAAAGGACAGGATCAAAAGGTGAAACACACTAAAGTTCAGAGCAGTGAACTATTCTGTATAACATTGTAATGGTGAATAAAGATCATGATACAATCGTCAAAACCAATAGAATGTTCAGCACAAAGTAAACCCTCATATTAAATATGGGTTTTAGTTAATAATGTATTGATATTGGCTCATTAAACTTTACAAATATATTCAAGTAATATACGATGTTAATAATAGCGGAAACTAGAGGAAAGGTGAGGTGATTTATGGTAAAGTTCTACTTTCTGCTCAATTTTTCTGTAAATTTAAAACCCTCAAAAAATAAGTCTATTGAGGAGCATCTGGGTGGCTCAGTGGTTGAGGGACTGCCTTTGGGTCAGGTCATGATCCCAGGGTCCTAGGATTGAGTCCCACATTAGGCTCCCTGTGAGGAGCCTGCTTCTTCCTCTATGTCTCTGCCTTTTTCTCTGTGTCTTTCATGAATAAATAAATAAAATCTTAAAAAAAATAAAGTCTATTGAAAAATATTATTTGTATCAATTTTACTACACTGCTTGTGCTTTCATAAATGAATTTTTTAGATTTCTGACACATTTCTCCTTGAATGAGATCAAGATTTTATACATTTTGAATTTTTGTTTTTACATGTTAGTTAAAAAGAGTATACAGTTTCAAGTATACAAGGGAAGTTGAAAATAATTTTAATTATTTTATATATAATATATATTATATATTAATATATTATATTACATATATATATATATATATATAACCACATTAGTAATTATATTAGGACTAGAGACTCTTAAAATAAATCTGGGATATTAGAAGAAAATTTCCCAGGGCTGAAGAAATACATAATTCTGTATACTTATAAGGCCTGTCAAGTACTAAGAAGTAAGCATAAAAAATGACCCACAAAGACACATATCATGATAAAAATTTTGAACTATAAGGAACTATAGGAACTATAAGGAAAAATGAAGAATATGAAAAGCTTTTAGAAGACAAATTGCCTACAAAGGAATGAAAATAATAGTGTCAACTTTCTCATTACCAAAACTCGATTATGCAGAAAATGTTTTAAGAAAATTTGAAAAATAATCATAATTAATAATAGCATGTTTTATCAGACAGGTGATGTTGAATACAGCCATACTAACTCAAACAATATGATGCTGATGGGAGGGAAACTGATTTGGAATTTAGAATTCTATATCCAAACCAAACAAATATTAAAAATGAAAGAACAAATGTGAAAATATGAGTACTCAAGGCTTACCTCTATGCATGCTCTCTAGAAAATTATTATAAAATAAAATTTATGTGTCAAAAACCTTAAAACTGTCAGATTCATCAACATATTATAATATGTATTGATATTAGTGAAATTAAAATTTTCCCAATGAAATATGCAATACATATCATCCATATAATTTATAATTATTATACCAATGTCTAATAATAGTTAATATTGACTGCTTACTCTTTGATGTGTTATGCCTTTAAACATATTTTATTCAGTGCTCATAATTCTCTGAGATAGTATTTTATATCTCTCTTATAGATGAGTAATTTGAGGTTTGTTGTGAGGTTTGTTTGTAGTCTCATGCTAGTGTCTTCTTAATCAATGTATTATAATAAGATTATTTATAAGAAATGGGAAAGTATTAAGAAACCACAATATCGGGATCCCTGGGTGGTGCAGTGGTTTGGCGCCTGCCTTTGGCCCAGGGCTCGATCCTGGAGACCCGGAATCGAATCCCACATCGGGCTCCTGGTGCATGAAGCCTGCTTCTCCCTCTGCCTATGTCTCTGCCTCTCTCTCTCTCTCTCTCTCTCTCTGTGACTATCATAAATAAATAAAAAATTTAAAAAAATAAAAATATTAAAAAAAAAGAAACCACAATATCATATAAATGGATAACATCCTATTAATAACAATCATAGAGGATGATGATATCCGAGAATGTTTAAAGAAATTCTAGCGATGACATTAGGAATGGCTCCAGATGTTTAAAAATAATTATTAATTTACATAATTTATATTAATTATATAAATTTATTGCTAAATAAAGCAAGATACTAAAAACAATAGCTTATTTAAAAATTTTATGGTGATACAAAATACTATCTATTAATTCATAATATATTTCATCTATATTTAGATAGGCAGGAGACAAAAATCTAAAACAATGAACATTTATGTGAAAATAATACACTTAAATGAGGAAGCTAAACTAAAATATATATATTTGAAATAGGTAACATTTTTTGGTTGCTTAATATGTTTTAAATGCTTCTACTTTTCTGAGAAAGTAAAAGTAACACTTTATAGCACATCTGAAAACAAGTTTGAGAACTCAGCTCAAATATCCTGCCAAATGCCTAATTTTTTATCCTCCAATTTCTGGTGTAGTTCTTATACCTTTTATTTCATTCAACCTCTTCCTGCCACCTCCTCATTACACCATCACTTACCTCTATCCCCTCCCTCCAGGTGACAATCCAGCAATCTGGTTAGAATTTGCAAATATATGTCAGAAGAATGTTACTCTCTGAGTAATTGCTAACTTCACCTAAGAAAGGTCTTGTCATTTTTAGATGTAAAAGGAAGAAATATTCACAAAAAGGAGGGGGAAACAATAGTACACCTAAAGGCAGGATTAACAGATAATCCTACCACATCAACAATTTCATCTCTCTTATGATATTTTTGTCTTCTTCTCCAGAACCCACTTCTCCATAAATTCTCTAAGCTCAAATGTTTAGGTAATAGTTCTTTGTTCTTATATGCATCAGTGAGGAGTTCTAAAACTTTAGGGTACTTTATTTTTTAGGGTACTTTAAAATTACAAAATATATCCATTGAAAGAAAATGAACTTATTTAGGCACTTTTGTAGAATCTGAACTAAAATATCTAGCTCAAGTATTCTGCATGTTTAACAATCTCTCTGAGGGCTCTTAAGAAGATGGTCTTCTGGCTGTATTTTGCTCCATAGTTTCACTAGGAATTTCTAGCTATCTTTTAGTCAAGTCTTCTAATGATTACTTATTCTTTTAACAGTTAAAATGTTAAGGGGTTTAGCTTGGTATTCAATGGCATCTGTATTTAATATCAGAAAATTAATCGTTCAATTGTTCATTCAGTCATTCATCAATCCTTCCATTCAATAAACAAACAAGTATTAAGATCTTATTATGTACTATGCATTATTGTTGACTCTGGAAATATAGCCATGGGTAAGGCAAGGCTCTTGACCTTAAAGAATTCCATAGTAGATTGTACTATTTTTTCTAGATATCCACTGCTCCAATCTATGAAACATCTCTTCAGTGTTCTCCCTGTAGGATGAATATACCCTCCCTCTCCCATTTGCATCAGGGCCAATAGACCATAGAATTGTCTCTGTCCAAGGAGATGAAGGAATAAGTGATACATCACATTCAACCACAATCACATTCAAGTTTTCAGAGCCATTGGACGGGTTTGACACTGCTTATTCTACTGCTTATTCCACTGCTGCCACAAAACCAGTATATCCTAGATACGCCTGTTCCTTCAGCCTGAATTCTAGAACATTAAGAAATAGAACCCACAGTAGAGGACACAGAACAGTAGTGAGAAATAAACCTTTGCTATATGAAGCCAGTGGAATTCTTAGTGATATCACTTAAGATTTTATTTATTTGAAAAAGTGAGAGAGCACAATCAGGGGAGCCCCTGATGTGGAGTTCCATCCCAGAACCTTGGGATCATGACCTGAGCCAAAGGCAGACACTTAACTGACTAAACCACCCAGGTGTCCCAGTGATACCATGTTTAGTTTAGTTGTTGTTGTTTTTTCCCCTAACACAAAAATTTATTTCTCATAGTTCCAGATACTCAGAGTCCAATAACAGGGCACCAACATGATTGCATTATTTGGTGAGGGCCCTTTTTCTGGTTTATACCTGGTGCCTTCTCCTTGTGTGTTCACGAGTAGAAGGATGATATAAGTATTTGAAAAATAATGTCCCAGGAATGTTGAGTAATGGATTGCTTTCAAATTGCAGGTAGGAAGTATTGGGAGCCCTCTTAAGTGGTATGCTACAAAGTCCTATCTTTGTACCTTTTCCCTTCAGCATTTTTATTAACATCTTTGATAAAGTCATTTTGGATGTTGATGCCATGCATCAGCCAGAACGGGAAGAAATATTTAACGCCTGATGAGCGTTGCTTTTCAGACAAGCTGAATAAAGAGGAAAGGAATATCTATCTGCTTACCAAAGCAAAACAAAATGCAAGCATATAATTACACATGTTCATACACATACATACACACAGATAAACATACTCTACACAGACTGCATTGTCATTTTATTTATCTAAAAATATAAAATCATAATAAAAATGCCCAAACAGATGTAGTCCCTGGTAGAGGAAGGCAATCACATTACATAGCACACTGTCTGAACAAGGTAGGGTCTTGCCAGTTTCCAAAACGTCAATTTGTTTCATGATTTTGACATTTCATGCATGGAACTTCAGCTGACATTTTAGGAAATCTCAAATTATCAATCAATGTGTTTTCTTTTAAGGAAATACATAGGCGTCCTGAATCAAACAAACTCTCTATCAGCAAGGCCATACTTTTTCCAGAGGAAGAACTCATAGTTAGTGCCCAAATGACTCTGAAAAACATCTCTGCCTCCAGCTTTCTCAAGAAATCTCTTTTTTCTTACATTAGACCAATTAGACTGCAAGAATATAGGATGAGAATTGTGAAATAAACTAATATTAAGCCACGATAAAAATAACATCTGTATTTAGACATAAAACACAATAGGGGCACCTGGGTGGCACAGTTGGTTAAGAGTCTGACTCTTGGCTTTGGCTCAGGTTGTGATCTCAGGGTCTTGGGATCAGCCCCCTGTAGAGCTCTGTGCTCAACATGAAATCTGCTTGGGATTTTCTCTCCTTTCTTTTTCAGCCCCTCCCCCAACACATGCATGCTCTCATGCATGCTTTCTTTCTGAAATAAATAAATAAATAAAATCTTTGGGGGAAAAAAAAACAATAAAAATACAGGCTAGGTAGGAAGGGAGGGGTAACTTTGGTTTACCAAGTCAAAATTGTCACCTTAAAATATATGATTTTATTGTAGTGTGTGCTAGTTCACTATGCATTTTCCATTATTAAATATTTGTGCAGAATTGTACTTTAATTAGAGTTGTTACAAACCAAGTAATACAAAAGCCAAATAACATAAGAGGAATGTAAAGACACAGTTTGGAAAAAATAAATAATCATCTTCAAATACTCAATGGACTTACAGATGGTAAACAGAATTCTTTCATGTACAAAGACCAGGGAAAACTATAGGGAAGCAGAATTTTTTGAGAGAGAGAGAGAGAACACTAGTGTGTGCAGGGGAGGGGCGGAGTAAAAGGAAGAGAAAATCTTAAGCAGGCTCCATGCTCAGCACAGAGCCTGATGCAGGGCTCAACCTCACAAACCTGAGATCAAGATATGAGCCAAAATCAAGAGTCAGAAGCCCAACCAACTGAACCCAGGTGTCCCAGGGAAGCTGATTTTTAATCAATCCAAATGAGGAATGTTAAAAAGGAAACTACAGCCCAAAATGGCATCATTTATGCAGAGTCCCCAAATTGAGGTTTAATATTCAATCCAGCTGCTGTTTCAATGTCTCCCAGAAATTGAACCAGTCAGTCAGGAATTTTCTTCATTGGTGTCAATGAAGCAATCTACTATGTGGGCCCTCTTCATCCCCCAAAGGAAAATGAGGTCATCTGCTGGATAAGACCCCATTTTTCCCCCTAGTCAAAATCAACCTTGCCTGGAACAATCCTTTTCTTTTGGTAGTAAAGATGCCCCACCCTCCTTTCATTTGTACAATTCCCAGCTCCTCTCTACTTACCAGATAGGATGGTGCCTGATTCATGAATCCTTTAATAAAGCTAATTAGATCTTCAAATTTACTTGGCTGAATTTTATTTTTTTTAACAGGAAATTGACTAGAATTAGAACAATCTATTAATAGGTATAGACTGTGTCACAGAAAAAAACACAAAGTGGCTTGTTCAAATAAAGTTTAAAGAAGCATCTGCAAAATCTCTTTTGTAGAAGAGATTAAAATGACACAGCTATGTCACAAAACCGTGACCAAATTGAGTCATAAGAAATAGATTATAAAACGTAGGTCTGAACTCCATAAAAAACCTCTTACATTACTATGCACTGGAAAAGTGCCCAGGAAGTAGATCCATATTAGCCACATTATAGGCAGCCCAGCCCATTGATGCCTTGTCCTAACTTGTAAGTACATGTGATATTAAATCTTATAGATAGATACAAGGTCATCTATGCCTGTGGTTCTCAACCATGGCTACCCATCAGAATCACCTGGGAGAGTTTAAAACTGATTAATGCCAAGTCTCCTCTACCTCCAGGTATTTTAATGTAAGTGCTTGGAGCAGGTCTTTAAAACATGATTTCTTTCAAAACTTCCAAGTGATTATACATGCATCCAAGGCTGAGTGCCATTGAAGTGATTTAAATTCATTATAGTGGGATTGAATGGCAGTAGTTCCCACTGAGTAGATTATATACAGTTTTCAGTATTTCTCAAAAAAAAAAGTTTTCATTTGTTCACATATTAAATAAACATGAGTTCTTTAGCTAGGACTAAGAATAAAAGCAAAGTTAAAGTAGCTCACTATCAACTGGATAACAGAAAGACAATTAACAAGACACACAAGTCAGTGTGAATATAAATAGCAGAGAAACATGAAATTCAAGGGGTAAAGGTGCAAAATGCACATTATAATCTGAAAGGACATACATCTTGACACGGTAATTTGGATTAGAAAAATCAGTAAAATATTAGTATAGAAGAGTGAACAGAGATCAGCTTGGAAAGAACTTCCAATATCCTGAAGCATTTGAGACTTACTTATTCTAGAACAAATGTGGTGATATTTGAGATAAGGAGAGGAGCTCACTCCTCCTGCTTTTTCCCACTCACATTTTTTTTCCCAAAACACAGACATACAGGAATGGTTTTTAATTATTTTTGGCATGCAGTAGGTACTCTTTAAACACTTTAGAACATCCAAATTTGAAATTCCCTTTAGTCCATGTCTCAAGGGAAAATACAATCCTGGTGTCTGTTTTCTCACAGGACCTGGAACTGAAGACTAATATTATAGGAAGGTATGTGATGGGTATCTAGAAACAGAAAACATGGAACTTTGGACAATCATGACCTCAGAACAGACTGATGAGCTGCTATGTTTCACAAAGGAAAAGAATCGAATTGACAGCTTATTAATAGAATTTAATTATTTTGGGGCACCTGGATGGCTCAGTGGTTGAGCTTCTGCCTTTGGCTCAGATGATGATCCCAGGGTTCTGGGATCAAGTCCCAAATCAGGCATCCTCCAGGGAGCCTGCTTCTCCCTCTGTTTGTGTCTCTACCTCTCTCTGTGTCTCTCATGAATAATAAAATCCTTTTTAAAAAAGAATTAATTATTTTAAGAACTTAAGACATTAATGGTCTTGTCTAAGAATCAACTTGTACATGTGTTTTAATAATACTATTAAATATTAATTATATTATGGCTAGTGCTTATTTAGTGCTTCCTGAATACCATCCACTATTATATGGTTTCCTATTATGAACTGGTAAATAAAGAAAACTGTACATAGTAAATGAAGTTTAAAAAATAAATTATGTATTAGATTATTTCAATAGTTCTTGACTAGTAAGATACATTGAAATTATAGGAGGTAATACAGGAAGTATTAAGTAAAATATACATACATACTTCTGTTAATGGTAGCTTAAAAATAACCCTAGAAGTAGGCCACATGCTATGTTCAAACGAGGTCATGGTCTCAATTCAAGCTTCTGTAAAATAAGTATATTTTTAATCTTTGGCATCCCCTGTTTGTATGTGTGTGAGAGTGTGCACGTGGATAGCAGTGATTCGATAAGATTATGCAGACATATGGCAAGAAGCTGGGCTTCTTGGCATATTTTGGCAGAATGACTTTAGAGATTTTTGAGTTATAAGTGAGCAAAAAAAAAGAATACTTTTTAACTTTGTAAAACATTTGGATTTTCATAACTCTATATAATCCAAAATAACAGCAGTTATAAACTTTATACTTGGCAACTCTAACATTCTTATTTCAAACCAAAAGAAGCTTATGTTTTGAAGTCTATGGAAATGTAATCATCTGTAGTCTATTTTCAACACAGGCAGGAGAGGAGTTTAGTTTAAGACCACATTTAACTAAATAATTAAAATCTTTTCAGTTACTCTGATTTGTTTAGCAGTACAGCTAAATGAGATATGAGCTAATGATTTCTAAATTAATATACTCATTAATTTACTCTTCTGCTAGTTTAATGCTATCATCTCAGAAAATTTTTAGTTGAATGATGTTCTATAATGTTTTACAATTTTCAGTCGAGGTTTTGGTAGCCATAATAAGAAAATTATTAAATGATATGCTTCCTATTACACTGGTTTTAAAAAATACATGCTATGTTTTTTAAACCTTTTATATAAAAACCATAGTGCATAGTCTTTTTTAAAAGCCACATTGTTAATGGCTTCTGAAAAAGAAAAACAAAACAAAACAAAATATGAAATTGTTCTTTAATTGTGAAGATTCATTCTAAACACATTGAGATCACATATTTAATCTGTAGTTCCTGTGTCATATACAATGCATTGCACTTTTATACTGTTGGTAGGAACATTAATTAATGCAACCACTAATGGAAAGAAAACAGTATGGAGGTTCATCAAAAAATGAAAAATAGAACTCCCATATGATCTGACATTATTTGAAGAAAATGGAAATACTAATTCAAACAGATATATGTATCCCCATGGTCACTGCAGCATTATTATAATAGCCAAGACACAGAATCAACCTAACTTTCCATCAATGGATAAAGAAAATGTGACACACACACACACACACACACACACACACACACACACAATGGACTATCATTCAGCTATAAAAGAGAAGGAACAGGGATGGAACTTGAAGGAATTATGTTAAGTGAAATAAATGAAACAAAAAAACAAACTTAAGATCTCATTTTTATATGAACCAATCAAATAAACAAAAACTAAAGCTCACAGATATAAAACACAGATTGGTGATTTCCAGGAAGGTGAGAGATGGGTGAAATGGGTGAAGGGGGTCCAAAGGTAGAAACTTCAGTTATAAAGTAAGTCATGGCACTGTAATGTACAGCATGGTGACTACAGTTTTAACTACTATATTATATATTTGAAAGGTGCTAACGGAGCAGGTTTTAAAAATTCTCATCACAAGGGAAAAAAAGTTGTAGCTATGTGTGGTGATGGATGTTAAGTAGACTTACTGTGGTGATTATTTTGGAATATATACAGGTATAAAAAAAGCCATTAAAGGTCAAACCTTATCATCACAGGTGCAAAATAACTCCTCAAAAACTATTGTTAACATTGTTTTCAATTATAATTGTGCTTTGAAAAGTTTACTACACAGAAGTATTGACCTCACTATAACAGTCTGACTCACATATAGATGGTAATGATCACTTGTTTACTATTCCACAAAAACGAAACTGGAGAGATTTCTCTCAGTCACAACTACTACATGGTTACGAATGGAGAATTTTAAACAATTTCAGATAATATATGGATGTTTTATCTTCTTTTCCCTTGACCAATTTTTTTAAAATTTTTAAATTTAAATTCAATTTGCCAACATATAGTATAACACCCAGTGCTCATCCCATCAAGTGCCCTTGACCAATTTCAAAACCAATTTTTGTTTTTTACAAACCAAAAGTTTGTATCTATTTTTTCAAGAGTGTGTATTTGTACATGTCTGCATAAGTACATATAAATATATATACAGGTATATATATTCTGTTGAAATATTATACATGGTCATTCACTCTCATGCTCAAGATATTATTATTTAGTGGAAATTTATGAGTTTCTAAGAACTATGGCAGGTCTAAACCCAGTGATATTTGCTCAAAGCACAAGTATCAGATACGAGAAAAAAAGGCTCTCAGTTTCATTCTTACAACTTTGGGGTCAGATACTAAAAATAAAGGCTCTGAGTTTCCTTCTCACAACTAATACTCTAAATACTATAAAGTTACCACATGTTACTTTATAATAGCTTTCAATAAGCTATTGCATTTAATTTATCACAGAATTCGAAGTCTATCTAGCAGTCAGATTAATTTATGAGCTCTTTCCATGAATGACTTCATTTCACATAGAATTTGAAGTTTCTTAGTTGAAGCTGGAATAGTTTTTAAAATATTATTTGACATTTTAGTAATAAGGGTTAAAACTTTTTAACATAGGGTAGCTCTTCAGGTTCACTTTGTGTTAGGGGGAAAAAAAATCCCATCTCTGATTAAATTGACAGTTTTGAAGTTGAGGTTTTTGTAAGAGAGAATTGCTCTTTATGGCAACTCTGTGTTTAAAGCATTGGTGGTACACTAATTAGCCTCCTGTCCTGGCTATTGATGCAAAGAATACAAAATACGTGCTAGTATTCATGATGGTGCAATTTGAAGCTGATGAAGTCAATGCAAATGTCATGTATGGGATTTTTCAGGGAGAGCAGAGGGCTGGAATAGTGACAGAGTGTTCCTCTATGAAAGAAGTGTTTGTGCATGCTGCTAAAATGAACTACTTGTTGCTGTGCTCAGCTGGCCCAAATCCACAAATTTTAGACCTCACATGTTCTTAGCATCCCTTTGTTTGGTATACTACACTGTATTTTTAGCATTTACAGAGATTCCTGACATCCTTCGAACATCCCAAAACACAGTGATATTGTTATTTTTGTTATGAATCCACTCTAGCAGAGTTAAGTCAAATTCCATTACACTAAGGGCATGTGGATATATTGTAAATACTAACATGAAATCAAAATATATCTTTTGCTCTGATCACCTTTTTTTGGCAGAAATGCATTTTTGTGTTATTATGCACATTTAGCACATTTATCATTAGTCTCTTCTCTAGTTTTCTAAATATAACATGGCAATGCTTTATGCTTCACAACATGGTAAAATTTGAGAATTTTTAAAGTTTATTTTACTCAGAAACAGTTATCCAACAAGTCCTTATGCACCCTTATTCTAACTCCAAAGTAGAATCAAGCCATGATTTAATTAGAAATATGTATGTGTGTCTGTGTGTGTGTGTTTGCACACACACATGTATCTGTATTTTTATAAAAAATATTATGGCCACGGACAACAACCTTCTTCCTTGTTTTACTACTATGTAAATGTATGATTATTAAAGTGAAAAGGATTTTACCAATTTTTAAATTACAAAAAAAAAGATCATCAGATACCAATCAAGGCTAGAAATGCATTTTAGAGATTAAACCAGACATAAGACATTTTTGAGAAGCTAACTTTAAGTTGGCTGTGATAAAATTTTCAAAGCAATAGAAATATTTTATCAGCTAAATATGGGTCAGTTACAAACTGTTAAGGAATTACTGAGCCAGACATAAATTTTGGGAATGTGTTAATCATTTAACTTTGTCATTCTGAATTAAGCATAATACTGAATTACAGAAATACTTACATTTTTTAAAGGCCATGCATGATATTCTAAAGAAATTTTAATGGAATAGCTCCTCAGTAGGATAGCTCATTAATAGTTTATATTAAATAATCAGTAACTAATTACAAATATAAATATATGAAATGAGACATTTTCATTTAGAAAAAATACAAAAATTCCAAACTATTTAAATTACTGAATAACATTGTACTGTAATATTGTATAGTACAGTATTGAAATACTGTAATAAAAGATCCAAAATGTTTTTAAGTTAAACCAAATACTATAGAAATGAAGTGATGAATATTTGAAGCTACAAAATTGTGATTTAAATATTAAATCTGTGTAACTCTTTCTCTCAAGACATGCAAAACAGAAAACAAAATACACAGTGATTCTTAAACTCCCGTTTGTACTAAAATCACCTGGAAGGCGGGTTAAAAAACACATCACTGGGCCATACCTCCAAGTTCTTGATTCGTGTGTCTCGGTTAGGGCCTGAGAATTTATGTTTCTAACAAGCTTTCAAGTGATGTCAGTGCAGCTCATATGAACACTACACTTTCAAAACTCCTAGATTAAAAAAGGATAAAGAGATCCTGGCATGTAAGAATGGCTAAAAATGCAAAGCCAAATTAAATCTCCATTATTCTGAATAGGATTGTATTTTAGTTTTCTCTTGTTTGCTACACAAGTGTGAACCGAATAAGAGAAAAAGATTCAGTGGCTTTGTCCTTTCATCCAATTGTGGGAAGATTCAATAACATTATGGTTCTTGTCAGATTTGAAAAAGTCAAACAAGTTTCATCAAGTGCAATAGACTAAAATCCTATCTCATTCAATGCTTATCTTCTAGACTTCTCTGCCTACGTCAGGATCAACTCTGGCCCTAGTAGCCCACATGGGGTAGGTGGTAGTTTCTACTTTCTCACTGCTTTCTTTTTTCTTTCAGGTTCTGCTCTCCTTCACTAGACCAGGATAGGAATAAGAGGAGTAGAAAAGAACAAGTGTCTCTTTTGGCTGCATCTTCTTTCCTCCCATATCTAGGTCATCACTGATGTTCTGTGTAACAGTGTGAAGGTTGGCTATCTCACTGTATACATGGGTAAACTTACAGACAGGAGATATGCAAAGAGGGTGATTCCTTTGTTTTGCCTTCTTCCAACCCTTCCGCTACCACCCCACAGTCTTTTGTTCGCTTGGCAGCCAGCAGATTTGGCAGGCTTCCTGATTGAGATACCAGCAATGGCAACATGTCTCAAATTTGATTTTCATGTACTATAAATACCACAGAAAACTTATGCATCCTTGCCACCTCGAGTGATGGTTATGCTTGCTGCTCCATTTTGTGCCTTCTTCCTGCCTAGCATTTTCACTTCAATTCCCTCCCCAACTCTTGCCTAAATAAGCATATGTAGCTGATAGTTTAAAGAACAGACCTTCAAATGGAGAAAGAAGGCAACCCTAAAACTCTGTGAGTAATTTTGTTGGAAACATTCTTACTTGGCTTAAAATGGAGGGCTCAGAAACTAGATTAGAATCAGGGTAGCACAGCCAATGTCGCTTCTCTTATTAAATGCTGAAGTGAGTATCTGGCCTCTAACTGCCTGTTGCTTGATGCTTCTCAGTCCCCAGTTTTGGATACCATTGTCAATTTTGGGCAACAGAAGCACAACTGAGCATTCTGTTACATTATTAAAAGAATAAAATACAAATTCAATCTTAGAATGATTCTGAGAACAAAATTATGTCATTTTAATTCAGTTTCCCAGAAAGTTTTGGGAGGCAAGATGGAGAATTTTACAATTAGTTTAAAATTAGTGATTGGAGGAAGACATGATGAAACTCAGGTAGAATCAAAAAGAAATCTCAAAGGAGGGGATGGTCTATTCTCATAATGACTACTTCAAAAACGTTTTTTTAGCAAAGTTATTTATGGGATACAAAGAAGCAAATGATTGTAGATAGACATTATTGGGGGACAGACTGGTGGTGACTGGTGTATGAAAATTTTTAGACAGAAATGCCTAGCTCTAGATAGAATTAATATCTATTTTTTTCTGGCTAGCAGCCTGCTTCTGGTATTCTAGAACCCAAGTTCTTTCTGCTACAAGCTGCCAGTGAATCATAAGGCTATTTAACTCTTCATTTCATTTTCTGATAGGTGAAATGGGAATAAACCATTCCATGGCACTGGTGTGATAATTAGGAGAGATAACTTATACGAAGTGCCTGCGTAGTGTCAATATGAGCGCTATTAGCACAGTCTGGCAGGATCTACTAGAAGTCAATTAAGAACATAATTAAACTATTAGGCCTGAATTTTAAAATAATGAGAAAGTTTCACAGAGACTTAAAGGCCAGGAAAGTAGAATGCAAAATTAGTGCACATAAGAATCACCTGGAAGTGTGGTTCTAAGGCAGGTCTCTTCATGGTTAGGATGAAGCCAAAAAATTAGATTAAATCAAAAGCTATTCTAGTTTGTTTTTCAAATTGCACTTTGAAAAATGGAAGAGAGGAATTGATGTTGGTTAGTGGAACATACTGAGAGGATAGAATAAAAAGCATGGGACAGGACTGGAGATGAGTGGAACAGAAAATTTTAGCATTAGCCATATGTTAAAATTTAAAGCTTAATTACACCATCCCATGCACTTGTTATCCTATACATATACTTGGTATTTATAGTACATTATTTATAGTACTTAGAGATACTTTGATCCATGCACTTTTCTTCTACTGCCTGGTCTATTATGTGCAATAGTTAAGGCAGGTATTATAACTATTGGTATCTTTTTTTCTTTTTTAATTTTTATTTATTTATGATAGTCACAGAGAGAGAGAGACAGAGAGGCAGAGACACAGGCAGAGGGAGAAGCAGGCCCCATGCACCGGGAGCCCGACGTGGGATTCGATCCCAGGTCTCCAGGATCGCACCCTGGGCCAAAGGTAGGCGCCAAACTGCTGCGCCACCCAGGGATCCCAACTATTGGTATCAAATAGGTTAATCTGCTATAAATACTGCATCTTGTTTCTGTCACAGATTCTACTGAGATTGTGCTTTCAAGACCGTGAACCCAAGCATATTCTAGTAAGGTGGAAAAATTAAACTGAAAATATTTTCTATGTCCCAATCCCTTTCTTTTAAGACAAAGAGATTCATTAATTAGAGCTAAGCTAAGGAGTTTTGTTAAATAAATGTAACAAAAGTCATTTCTACCAATTGTGTAAAAGAATGATTATTGTTGTTGATTATTTTGAACTCATCCACTGTATTAGAGTTTGTTAAAAATATCCTATTAACACAATCAAGAAATCTCTAAAATAGTCTAAGAAATATTCTAATTATTAATATATTTCAAGAAATTTCAAGCAGAGTATTTGTTCCTCATTTATTTCAAGTGGAATATTTGCTCCTAATTTATTTCTGCCTCCAATCATAAAAAGAACAAGTGAATTCAGTAAAGTTTTAATTCATACAAATGGTAAATATATAGTGATTAAATTGCACCCTTGAGAAAGAATTCCAAGAGAGGATTTCCAAGTTTCTCTGTTATGTACTTTCCAGTTTAAAGTAATCTACATTCCTGACAAAATTATCATAAGAACTGGCATTTATTTAATGCTTATCTGGGATTAGTTAGATATTGTGAAGGGTCTGAAATTTCACCAGACTTGAAAGTAGCTAGTTAGCCTAATAGAATTTTATGTTTACATACTGACAGAAGAACACAAGATCCCTGGATCAAAAGCACAGTTTATTATGTATGACGTGAAAGGCAACCAGAGCTATAACTTAGAGTGATTCACTATACCCCAATTCCCACAGGGAGACACCATGAGAACCTGTCACCACAAGAAAGGAAATCTGCCATTTTAAGATTCTGATCTTTATCAGAGTTTTTGGTGACCTTACTATCCTCCCTTTCAGAGAGAGTGAAATTTACTCAGTACCATAGGATGTAAGCAAAATTCCTCCATGGGAAACTAGGATGCCATCTTTAGGTTATTGCTCCATAATGTAAGCATATGTTGAAGTGAGGGGAAGAAGGCTTCATCTTCAATGCCCTAGGATGACTCCAAATTTCTCCAGAGGGATATACTATTTTTAATTTCCAATTTCACTTGCTTTTCAAGCATGCCCTTTGCTCAGAAGTCAAGAGATCACACATAAACACAATGAATCCATGGAGATTCATATCATAATACTGTGCAGCCTAATTTTAATGCATGTTTTAATTTTAACTACTATGATGATCACTTTCCCCTCATTTTATAGGTAAAGAAAACAAGAAAAAATAAAATTTAAGTAGTTGTCACAAGATCATAGATTAAAACAGTCCTTCTTTCAAGCTTTGTTTCTCCGTGTTCTTTCAGCAGCATCAGCAGCTGTTATAGGCTGAATTTGTCCCCTCAAAATTCATGTTAAAGTTCCAACCCCCTCTGAGGTAAGGTTTCTAAAGAAGTGAAGGAGCTAAAATGAGGCTTTTAAGGTTGTACCTAATTCAGTCTGCTTTGTGTCCTTATAAAAAGAGGAGATAAGACACAGAGACAGCAGGGACGTATGTATACAGGAAGAAGGCCATGTGAGGACATATGAAGAAAAGTGGCCTTTTGCAAGTCAAAGAGAGAGGCCTCAGGAGAAGCCAACCCTGATAACACTTTGATCTTGGACTTTCAGCCTTCAGAACTGTGAGAAAATCCTGTTCTGTTCTCTAAACCACCCAGTCTGCAGTATTTCATTATGGCAAGCCTAGTAAAATAATCTACCATGCTGGCCTCAGACAGCTTATTCTCCATAAACAAATACTTGTGAAAATTTAAAGATGGAAGTGCTGTATGTGTCATTTAAGGAAAAGTGATGGGGCTCCTGGGTGGCTCAGTTGGTTAAGCATCTGGCTCATGATTTTGGCTCAGGTCATGATCTTAGAGTCATGGGATCGAGTCCCACATTGGGCTCCATGCTCAGCAGGGAGTCTGCTTGAGATTCTCTCCCTCCCTTAGCCCTTCCCCCACTTTCAGCCCCTCCCCACTCATGCACACACTCCCTAAGATAAAAAAAAAAAGAAAAAGAAAAAGTGCATATATTCTGAAGTACTTCAGCAGGTAAACTCAAGCTGGTCATTATTTATGTTCAAGACTAGGTTCTCTGTTTTGATGTTCTAGAACATTAATATTATCAGAGCCTGGGTGTTTTAGTCTGGGGACCCTGACGTTAATAAATAATATAATGATAATAATAGGAAGTAATAGGAAGTAGAAAGATAAAATAGGAATGATAATAATAGGAAGTAATAGGAAGTAGAAAGATAAAAGACTATCAAGGAAAGTAGAGAAATGAGACTCTTTAGCCACCAGTGACTACAGTCTAGGCATTTTTCAACTACCTAAGACTTTCATTTGCTCATATAGTGCCTCTCTGAGAGTATGTACAGTAAATTCATAAAACCAAATGAGTCTTCTGCTAACTCCTCCAAGAAAGGCTGAAACAAGCTGTGGCTACATCACAGAATTAAACAGTGTTCATATCCCAAGACAATTAGATCATGATTTCTAGGTGGAACATGAACCCTGCTATATTCAAACTCTTCCCTGACCAACTAAAAATGTGCAACAAGCATAGAGACCACTAGGCTAGAATATTCCCAGCCACATCTTTCCCTTGTAAGTTCAGTGTTTCCCAAACATCACAGGCTCTTGCTTTTCCAGCATGTGGTGATATTCACATTGCCAGTCTGTGCCTCTGGTCAAGGGTGCACCTTGAAATATGATAAATCAAGGCCTAGATGTCTTTTACTAATCAGAGAATGTTCAGGATTTATTCTATTTTGAAAAGTCTATTGCAATTGTGGCAGGAAGATATACACAAACTGCAGTATGTCTCTCCCTTGTCTCTGATGATCCTCTCAAATCAGGTCTTGAGACAGAACAATGACATTGTCTTGAAAAAAGATTATAAAACCTAGTAAATACTGAGCTTTTAAATTAAATAAAAATATTCCTTATTGCTATAAAGGAGAAAGATATAGGAAGCTGAATCTTTGCTCCCAACCATATAATCCTCTGAACTGTGAAGAAAGAGGGCTGGAGAGTATGTGAGGATATAGAGTCAGAACAAAGTAGATATGATATTTAGATTATAATTTCTACCTGTATTTTTGTGTGTGGGGGGTTGTTGTTTTTAAGATCTAGTCTTTTGGAGTGAGGTGTTGTAATGGTGCAACTTTCTTGACATTTGGAGAAATGATTTTAAAGGAGACCAGTGCTGCAAATTCAAGATAAAGCCTCTCTCAGTCATCACAATGGCACTGTGTGTCCAAGCCTGAGACAGCAAACACAGAATTCCTCAGACTCCTGCACTTCCTCAGTAGTGCATGATGGACACCTACAATCCCACTTGCCCATGCCCAAAAGAGATACAGAAACTAGCCATGAGGGAGAACACAAACAGAAAATTTTATAGGGGCTCTCACTGTCAGTTAGAGGGGATCTAACAGCAGAAGTGATGGAGGAACCATCCAAACAGGTTGATGAGGGCAGTGATAACAGTTCACTGTATATTTTGCTAGAGGATCCTGAAAACTCAACAAAGGGAGGAGTGGGCTGGATGAGAGGACTTTTTTATTGTTGTTTTTTAGAGATTTATTTATTTTAGAGAGAGAGCATGAGCAGGAGGGTCAGAGAAGAGGGAAAGACCCTTAAGCAGACTCCCTGCTGAGTATAGAGCATGACACAGGCCTGATCTCACAACCCCAAGATCATTACCTGAGCTGAAACCAAGAGTCAGAACCCCAACCAAGTGTGCCACCCGGGTGCCTTGAGGGAGAATTCTTTAAGCAAGGAATATCTGAGAAAAATTACAAAAGTCTGTTATTTAAAAGAGTTTAAATCAAGGTTTTTGTTTTGTTTCATTTTGTCTTATCAAAAAGAACACAGAGATCTTCTGGTTATGGAGGCATACAGAAGTCATAAAATGGTCTCCTTCAAATCCAAATTGGTATCTGAACAAAGTTGTCACAAATATCTATATCTATTTCAAGATTCTGGAAATTGGTCAAAGGCCAACAAATGAACAAAAACAGAAGCATTTTTAAATGATGTACCAATGGATTTCAGGTAAGAACAGTGAGAATCTGTGTCATTATTGCTAGGGCTTCTCCTGTACCCACTTCCCATCATTTCAGTCAGCATAGTATTTCTACAAGAGCAGTGCCAACTGTGAAAACTGGAAGTTTCCCTGGCAGAGGAAGCAAATGTAATTTGTTTCAGAAAATGGGAAGTCTAGCTCCAGCAATATTCCTAATAAAAATAGCAAACACACTTGGAAACACAGAAAGCCTATAGCTCTCTTAGCTTAAGGTAATAATCATGCCTGGAGTTAGTGGAAGTCCACTAGCCAATTAGCTGAGGGATCCTAGAAATTAAGAGCCATAGTAGAGTTAGATAAGCAATTCCATATTCTGAGCTCTATGGGTAGCACTATGTACATAAAGAGGAGACTCAAATGGCCCCAAGGTCTCCAAGAAACTACGGCAGAATAGAAAACTTAGCACTTGCTCATGGGAGACAGGAAAGAGCTGGGTGGAAAGATTTGAAAACTGCCTGACTTTGGAAATATTCTCTAATCTGGTACAAAGAGCTATTGTAAGAGAGTGGAAACCTTACTAGCTTTAGGTTTGAGCAGGCTCTTTCAACAACCATTGGTTGCCTACTAGACTAACTAGGAATTAGGGCTAAAAACATAAGATCAAATGAGCAGAGTCATCAGTGACCACACAACTTCAGAGAAGACAGAGTACACAGATCAAGTGCAGGAAAGTTACAGCATCAAGCAAAACAAAACAACAAAAATTAGCAATGGCAATAACACTTCTCTGTTAAAAAAAAAAAGATAACTAGAATCCAGAAATGCTACAATAGATTGTACAAAAGGTACAGTTTCCCACAGCAAAGTAAGAGACATGTAAAGAAATAAAAGAGTGTAAACCTTACTCAAGAAAACTATTAATTTCTAGAAACTATTCCTGATGGGCACAGGTATTGGATTTTATAGACAATGATTTCAAAACAGCTATTAGACCTATGTTCAAAGAATCAAAGAAAACTATCCTTAAATAATTATAAAAAACATGAAAATGTTTTAGTGAAAATGTAATATCAATAAACAACAGAAATCCTACAAATATGCCAAACGGAAATTCTAGTGTGAACAGTAAAAACAATAAAAAAATTAGATATGCTTAACAGGAGGTTTAAGATGACAGAATAACAAATCAATGAACATGAATACAGATCAATAGAATGTGCATAATCTGAAGAACAGAAAGAAAAGATGAAAGAAAATACACAGAAGCTTAGAGACCCAGAGGACATCAGGCACACCAACATAGATAAATTGGGAGTCAGAAGAGAGTGACAAGGGGGACTGGAAGAAAAAAAGAAGGATGATGACGCACAACTTGTCGAATTTGGTTTTAAAAATGATGACAAAGAAGTTCAAAACCAAAGAGATGCACACCCAGATACAGAATAAACAGGCTTTCAAAAGCCAAAAACAAAGGAAAAAATCTTGAAGGAAGCAATGGAAAAAAAAATTTGCCTTGTAGAGAGCAGCACCAGTAAGATTAATTCTGAGTTCTCATCAAAACAACTGGGGGTTAAAAGGCCAAAGAATGGCATGTTGAGAATACACACACACATACACACACACACGCATACACATGCACACACACACACACCCCTTCAAAAAAAAAGTGAAATAAAGTAATTCCTGGATAAACAAAAGCTGTGATAAAATCATTACTGGTATATCTGTCATTCCACATATAGTAAAGGAAACTGTCAGACTGAAAGGAAATTACACGAGATATTGACACAAATACACAGAAAGAAATCAAGAGTAGAGGAAACGACAAATATGTGGCAAATTAAATTATTTTAAAAATATGCCTCTTTTCCTCTTTGAATTTCTTTAAAAGACACATGATTATATAAGGCCATAATTACAACACTGCATTTTTCAGATCAAATACGAAGATGTGACATATATAAATTATAGCACAAAAGGGTTGGGACAGGGTTCTATTAGTGCAGAGTTGTTGTATTTAACTAGGATTGACGGTATTAATCACTGGAAGGCAAATTCCCATAGGTCCCTCACATCTCCATATATTTTGTCAGCAGAGACAATATATATTTCTGGCTTTGGTTTGGACTATCTTTTTAAGGATATCTGTATAATGAACAGCCTTGCAAGATAGAGATAGTGTCTTCCCACTGGAGCAAAATACAGGTGAGCTTACAGTCCTATATAGAAGATCTAAGTAAGCTAACCTCAGAGTTTCCTTCCTGTAAAGGAATTCACTGTGTTTGCAAGTGCCACTCGACCTTTTTCAGTTAGTCCTGTGGGAAATAGGCTTCAAAGAACTAGTTCTGGAATGCCCATCCTTCTGCTTCCATTTATTGCTGCGAGTAATAAAGTCCTGTGTTTCTTCCCTAAGAGTCATATATACTCTGTCAGCTTCCATGATACTCTTGCAGGCTATTTGTTATTGAAAGTAAGGCAAAATATCAAAATTTCTACAGCTCTTGAAATTAACTTGAAATAGACCTGTGATAGGGGATCCCTGGGTGACTCGGTGGTATAGTGCCTGCCTTCCGCCCAGGGCGTGATTCTGGAGTCCCAGGATCCAGTCCCGAGATGGAGTCCAGCATCGGGCTCCCTGCATGGAGCCTGCTTATCCCTCTGCCTGTGTGTCTGCCTCTCTCTGTGTGTGTTTCTCATGAATGAATAAATAAATTTTTTTAAAAAATGAAATAGACTGTGATAAAGTAAAATGCATAAAAACCCTATAAATATATTGTTAGACAATCACCAAGGAAATGAATATGGGCACTAAAACAATCATTAACACAAAATAATGGGAGTAAAAAGGAACAGAGGAAGAAAGAAAGATATGAGAAATATAAAAAGAAAACAAAATTGTAGTCAGAAACTCAAATATACTGAGAATTATATTAAATGAATTTTAGCTAATAATTCAATCAAAATGCAAGATGAAAAATCACAATTCAATGAATGCTGGCTACAAGAAATACATACATACCAAAAACACCAATAGGTTGAATGTAAAAAGACAGATAAAGATATACATGCCAAATAGTAATGGCAGAAGAATGGGAGTAGCTATATTGACATCAAATACAATAGAAGTTAAGGCAAGAAATATTACAAGAGACAGAAATATTTAATAATAATGAAAGGGCACATATATCCATAAGAGATAAGAATTATAATTAAAAATTCATTCTAGCATAAGTGACTCAAAATACATGAAGCAAACATCAACAACACTGAAAGAATATATGGAAAATTCATAATGTCAGTTGAATATTATAATACCACATTCTCAATGATTACTAAAACAACTATATAAAAATTACCATGAATATAGAATACTTGAATAATACTATGAACCAGCTTGATCTGCCATTTAGAGAACACAGCACACGCAAAAAGAATAATACATATTCTTCTCAAGTGCACATGAAATTTTCTCCAGGATATGACATTTGCTATGTTATAAAAAAAACTCAAAAGGGTTGAAATAATTGAAATTATATCCTCCTCCAAACATAATAGGATTAAATTGGAAATAAACAGAGTTGGGAAATCTTCAAATATTTGGAATTAATCAGCACAATTTAAATAAGCCTACAGTTGAAATAAAAATAGTCAAAGAAATTAGAAAATAACTGAATCAAAAAAAAAACCAATATAGGTTGTAGGTATTGATAACTTTGTCTCTATTTAAAAAGAAAGATCTTTATTCAATGTAAATAACAGAAAATTTTCAAGAGAAAGGAAAATGAAATGAATTAAAGCAGAAGTGAAATAGTAGATATCTGAGAAGAATTCAGAAAAATTAATAAATGAAATCAATGAAACCAAAAATTAATTTAAAAAACACAAATTTGATCATTCATTAAGTAAGATAAAATAGAGAAAACAGAAAGTATCAAAATCAGAAATTTAAAAAGCCATTATTTATGGCCCTAGAGAAACTTAAAGCATTGTAAGGGAATATTATTAACAATTTTTATGCCAGTAAATCAGGCAATTTAAATAAAATTAACAAATTAATACAAAGACAGAGTTAACAAAACTGACTCAGTATAAAGAGATAATCTGACTAAACTTATTATAGATAAAGAAATTAAATCAATAATAATTTTAAAAATCTCTTATGAAGAAAGTTTCAGGCTCTATGAATTCACTGATAAGTTTTATCAAGTATTTAAAGAAGAAATACTGCCAATCTTAATCTCTTTTAGAAAGAGAGAAAGGGGAAACACTGTCCAATTCTTTCAATGAAGGCTATATAACCTAGATTCCAAAACAAAACAAAGCACAAGAAAACTATAGAAATTCCATGAACATGAATACAAAGATTACTGACAAAACATCAGCAAGCTAAATCCCACAACACATATGAAGTATTATGTACCAGGACAAATTGGAATTTTTCCAGGAATGCAAGGTTTGTTCAACAACTGATAACAGTTTAATATATTTATTAATAGAATAGAGGACAAAAACATATCATATCATAGAATAAAAGCATCAGGCAAGACCCAATACCAATTAATGTTAAAAACTCACAATAAACTATAAGTAAAGGGCAATATATTTATCTAATGAAAGCATTTATGAAAAACAATCTCTATTATTGTACTTAGTGGTAAATGACTGAGTATTTTCCCCCTAAGATTAGGAACAAGGCAAGAATGTTTGCTTTTATTACTCCTGTTCAAATACTGTATTGGAGAGTCTAGCCAGATAATTAAAACAATAAAAACAACTAAAAGGCATCCACATTGGAAAAAAAAAAAAGTAAAACTGCCTTTATTTGCAGACCACATAATCCTGTATGTAGAAAATTTTAAGGAGCCTACAGAAAGACTACTAAATCTAAGAACCATATTCAACAAAGTAGCAGGATACCACTACTATTAAAAAAAAAAAAAGGATAAGCTACAGACTGGGAGAGGATATTTACAAATCCCATGTCTAAAATAATTTTATTCAGAATGTGTAAAGAACACTTAAAACTCAATACTAAGAAGAAAAACCAGCTTTGAAAGAAAAAAAAAAACGATACGAATAAACATTTCATCAGAGAAGATATGTGAACAGATAGCAAACATATCCTTAAGGAAATGAAAATTAAAACAACAGTGAGGTATCGCTCTGTACTACTAGAACGGTGATTGTCAGTAAAAGTTATGATATCAAGTATTTGCACAAACGTGGAGGAAACTGTTACAGGAATGTGAGAAACAAATTACTGTTAATGGAAATATAAAGTGGTGTACATAAAGTGGCACGTAAGCAAAAATGTGATGCTTAATTAAAAGGCCAGACGCAAAAGAGGCCAGAATCCAGTTATAAGGAAATTCTGGAAAAGGCAAACCTATAAAGACAGAGAGTGAATCAGTGTTTGCTTGGTGCTAAGTGTAAGCACATTGACTGCAAATATGCACAAGGAAAGTTTTCGGGTGATGAAATTTAAAATGGGATGTGGTGATGGTCTCACTGCTCTGTATATTTACTAACTATAGTACACTTAACACTTGGTCAATTTTATGGCATTCAAAGTATACCTTGATAAAGTGATTTGGAAAGAAAAAATATAGACAATCATGCCACACCTAAGTTTAGTTACAAGACAAATTTTTTTAGTTATATTTTAGATTCATAGGACTAAAAAACTTTTATGTGACACCACTAAAACTACCATATCATGCCTAATATCCTTTGGTATTACCCACAAGGCAAATCCCACTGGTTACATGTCATCTCATGTTAATGTCTATTTTATACTTCTCATTAATTCTACTTCACTAACACAAATTTCACTGTCCCACTCTTACCCAAATCTTTTCATGATTCCCTATGAAGGCACTATTCTGAGTACAGAATGTATAATCAAAAACTCTCCACTAAGGCATCTTGAATGTCCTTGTCTTCAAAAATAGATTTTCCCCTGAGGGACCTATCTCCTGTGTATCTCTGTGAAGTAAAGGAACAACTTACTCCCACAGGCTAGGTGTTCCTTCCTCTCTGTCACTGCCACACTTATGCTTTTTCTTGCAAACCTCAGTTCTCTGAGGCTCATTTATATTGTCATAATTCATCCTTATTTTATCGGGGAAAAATGATCCTTGCAATGTCCTACTTTTCTCATTAATCACATTGGCTGCATCTACTTGGAGCTTCCACTTATCAAATACTGGCACTCATCAGGACTCTAGTCCTTCGATTTTTTTTCCCTATCATCAGCTTCCTTTTTCCATATTCAGTTTAGGTCCCATTTCCATGATTTCAACCACTGACTTATCAGTATATGTATAGTCCCTCTGTGTATTGCCCTTCACCATACCACCCTATCTCCAGGACACTCTGAACCTGAATTATGACAAATGATTGGCTTCAAATTTATTGCCAGAGAAACATAGCTCAATTTCATAAATCTGTGCCAGTGTCTATCCTTGTTTTCCAACATAATCTGGGCTCTCTATAAAGTCAATCATTCCAAGTTATTGCCTATTCCCTTTCTCCAGAGAAAATATTGTAAACATTATCTTCCATCGTCCTCATTCTCAATAGACAATGTTTCCTTCAAAATCACAAACAGAAATGCTCAACTTTCTGCTGCCAATATTCAAGAAGAAGTTACCTTTTTCTGGCAATAATCATCTCATTCTCTTTTCCCCTCCTTCTTCAGATATATTTATCTGCTAATTAATCTTATTTTGTCCTGCCTTCAGTGGACACTTTTTTTTGGATCCTTCATTGACTACTTGAGCATACTTGATTTTTCTTTCTCATTCACATCCCATCCCTTGATCTCAGGTCTGCCTGGCAACCATATGACCCCATCTGTTTTCTTTCCTGCACAAACTCCTTGAATTAACTAAGTTGATTGTCACCATGTTCCATTTTTTAAATCATGCTTTTATGCAAAATTTGTCTAATTGCTCTGAAATTGCAGTTATTTTGCCAAAACAAGTATTAAATATTTCCATATAAATAACTGAAAGACATTTCATCCTACTGACCATATATCTTCATGAAAACTTTATTCCTCAGATTCCTTTCAACTTCTCTGGCCACTGTTTTGGTTTCTTTTTCAGCCCCTACCGTCTCTTCCTATCTCTCCAATATCCTTATTCTCATGGATGCAGGCTTAGTTAAAGAGGTAGGAATGAAAACAAGACTTCGTGATTCTAAGGTGTAAGAAGCTGAAGAATGGACACAGCAAATTGAATATGTCTTTAAAAAAGCACGTCTATGAATGAGACAAGATATGTGAGGTGTTTGATAAAGGGAGCTTCAGGACACAAGGAGGCCTTCTGAAAAGAAGATGAGAAGAATACAGCCTTGCATGATGGATTGTCCCAGTGAAAGAATATAATTATAAGATAAAAGGGAAGGTAGATATCAATTAGATTGATTAGGGTTTATGAAAAATACGAACAGGTATTATCCACAGGAGAGATAAAGAGAGACAAGAATTAGCTTTGGATTGGAGGGACACATGTTACCTGCCGCATTAAAAACGTGAGGTGATAATGTATATGTATATATAAGTTGAAGAATAAGAGGCTAAAATGAATCCTAATTCCTTATTTTTTTACTTATAAATCAGAAGTGGGGTCATTGGTTTCTTGGGAAGGGAATTAGAAGTGGGTAGCCTGGCTTAATTAGACTGATAATGTTTAGTATATTAAATAACAGAGAAGAGGGAGAGAAATATACTAAACATTATCAGTCTAATTAAGCCAGGCTACCCACTTCTAATTCCCTTCCCAAGAAACCAATGACCCCACTTCTGATTTATAAGTAAAAAAATAAGGAATTAGGATTCATTTTAGCCTCTTATTCTTCAACTTATATATACATATACATTATCACCTCACGTTTTTAATGCGGCAGGTAACATGTGTCCCTCCAATCCAAAGCTAATTCTTGTCTCTCTTTATCTCTCCTGTGGATAATACCTGTTCGTATTTTTCATAAACCCTAATCAATCTAATTGATATCTACCTTCCCTTTTATCTTATAATTATATTCTTTCACTGGGACAATCCATCATGCAAGGCTGTATTCTTCTCATCTTCTTTTCAGAAGGCCTCCTTGTGTCCTGAAGCTCCCTTTATCAAACACCTCACATATCTTGTCTCATTCATAGACGTGCTTTTTTAAAGACATATTCAATTTGCTGTGTCCATTCTTCAGCTTCTTACACCTTAGAATCACGAAGTCTTGTTTTCATTCCTACCTCTTTAACTAAGCCTGCATCCATGACAACTGATTTCACTTGAAAGCTTGGCTGCATTTGAAAGGCTAGGTCTTCAATGTTTCTGTCTCTTATGTTTCTAAATCACACTTTCCATTTTCTCCTTTTGTTCAGAAGTCACTTGCAGCCTCTTCTACATGTTTCTCTTCTTTTCATGACTCTTCAAAACTTAGTGATCTCAAGATTCTGTTTTTGATACTTTCATTGCCTCCTTATCCAGACTCTATAGCACATATTGCCCATGTTGGTGGCTTTCAATGCAGCATTTATTCTTCTCATAAATTCTTCACAAATTTATGATGTTCTGATATTTGTGCTACATTTATGACCCATACTTATTATCATTTATTGAATGTAATTACTGACTCTCCTATAGCACAGGCGTTCGAATACAGAATGTCTCACATCGTTGTTTGTCCCTATAACATGCTCTTAATTTTCCTCAATCTTGGTTAAAAGCACTATAATAAATCTTCAGAGTCATTCTTAATTTACACTACTATGCTATTACTTTTGTGTGTGTATATATATATATATATATATATACACACATATGTATATACATACATATATATGGAGAGAATACACAATGTTACTAGGGTAATTTTTATAGCACTATGATGAGATACATAGATATATCACATATGTATTATAAATATTTATAATACATTTATAATATTGATTATATTATTATAAATCTATAATATGTAAGACTATATGGTACAGTCTATCTATATATATGGTACAGTGGCTATACTTTATTATTTAGTATGTAACATTCACTCTATCTTACTCTAATGCTTACATTCTTTTCTCTTTGATACTCTACCTACTCACGTTACTGCAGACTTTGAGAAATGGTAACATATGTTGTAATTGAAAATTCTAATTTTGAGCATGATGTAGAATCCAGTGGACAACATTGCTTTAATCAAATTGAAACCATTTTAGGGTTATAAATAACACAATAAATGCTGATATATAATATTCATATCACCATCACCTAGTTTTAAAACTTGATTCATTTCAACAAATAGTGCTGGGGAACTAGACAGCAACATGCAAGAAAGAAACTGGACCACTTGATTTCACCATACAAAAAAATAAATTCAAAATTGATTACAGACTTATATGTGAGACCTGAAACCATTAAAATCCTAGAAGAGAACTCAAGCAGTAACTTCTTTGACATTGGCCATAGCAACTTTTTTCTAGATATGTCTCCTGAGGCAAGGGAAGCAAAAGCAAAAATAAACTATTGGTACTACATCAAAATAAAAACACTTCTGCACAGTGACGAAAACAAAATTAAAAGGCAACCTATGGAAGAGAAGATATTTGCAAAGGGCATATCCAATAAAGGGTTAGTATCTAAAATATATAAAAGACTTATAAAACTCAACACCCAAAACCCAAATAAACTAAATAAAAAATGGGCAGAAGACACGAACAGACATTTCTTCAAATAAGATGGAGATAGCCAACAGACACATAAAAAGATGTTGATTATCACTTACCATCAAAGAGATACAAATCAAAACTACAATGAAATATCACCTCACATGTGTCAGACAGGCTAAAATCAATAACACGAGAAACAACAGGTGTTGGTGAGGATATGGAGAAAGGAGAACCTTCCTGCACTTATGGTGGGTATGCAAACTGGTGCAACCACTCTGAAAAACCATATCAAAGTTCCTCAAAAAGTTAAAAATAGAACTACCCTATGATCTAGCAACCACACTACTGGATATGTACTTAGAGAATACAAAAACCTAAATTCAAAGGCATACGTGCACCCTGATGTTTATAGCAGCATTATCGACAATAGCCAAGATATAGAAGCAGCCCAACAACTCATTAGTTGATGAATGGATAAAGAATATTGAGGAGTGTATACATACATATGCACACACACACACACACACACAGAGGAATGTTATTTTAAAACATAAAATCTTGCCATTTGCAAAGATATGGATGGAGCTAGAGGGTAAAATGCTAAATGAAATAAGTCAGAGAAAGACAAATACCATATGATTTCACTCATATGTGGAATTTAAGAAACAAATTAGCAAAAGGAAAACAGAGAGAGGCAAACCAAGAAATCGACTCTTAACTATAGAGACAAACTGATGGTTACCAGAGGGGAGGGGATAGGGTGAAAGGATTAAATAGGGGATGGGAATTAAGGAGTGCACTTGTCATGATAAGGGCTGAGTGATATATGGATTGTTGAATCACTATATTGTACATCTGAAACTAATATAAACATATGTTAACTATCTGGAATTAAAAATAAACTAAAAAAATGAGTAAATAAAACTCAATTCATTTTACTAAAATTCAGGTGGCAGTGACATCATATATATGAAATGGAGGAGCTGTAGCTCACCTAAACTTTTTGATGTAGGACTCAATGGCTGTGATTCACAAGAAATTTGGAGGACTCAATGGTTATGACTCAAGAAATTAATAACACTGTTTTGAGGTAACCAGTGTTAAAATGTCTTGGGACTATAATCATAATGAGACAATTGGTCTCATAGGATAATAGAAATCTACTGTGGCTTAAATCCATTCCTATTAGTTTTGTGAAGTAGGGAGAGGAACTCAGAGACTTCTCAGTGTATTTTCTACCTATTATCTGTAATAATCTACATAAACTATATTCTCTAAGTCTGCTAAGGCTACAGATGGATATATAACTCTAAAGTTCTTTAAATCTATTTGGGCTTTAACTGTATGATCTTTAAAAATTCTATTCATATATTATCATTGTTGAATATTGCCTTCTATATATGCCAGAAATCAAAGGCTCTTACTTTGGGCTCTTAAGTATTGCATTGCAAACGGTTCACAAAAATGCCATTTAACTATATCTGTCTACTTTATGCTAACAAATGACAGCGGCTTTGCAGAATCTAATATGGTTTTACATTGTACTCAGTTTCCTATTGCAAACAAAGAACTATATTATACAGTGCTAGAAAATCCTCCAAATTAGGCTAGATGTAATGCTTAATCTGAAGTTAATACCCAGAGTTAGAAAACTCATCAGGCATAAATGCATATAATCATCTGTGCAAACAAGGAACTAGGAATTTTCCCAGCTTCCTAAAATTTGACATTCTTCTGGTGGTATTTAAACCTACTTCTCACTTTAAAAAGGAAAAATGACTAACATGTCTGCCACTATAGAATATTTTAAACTCAAAGATGTCCTATGCCCAGATGACATTTACATCCCATCCACTAAATCCTATCTCCATCACCCCCCACCCTGCGTATACTCTACCCCTCCAGGATGTTCCTTCTCACCAGCTTAGTTTTAGTGGTGCAAAATGGCTCAAAGAAAAAGAAAAACAAAAATATTCAATGTATCCTAAACAAATAAAAATAACGTCAGATAAGTCAAAGTATACAATAAGTGAAACACATCTTTAAATTTCAAATGTAAAAAGAAAAAAATAAATAAATAAATTTCAAATGTGGCAGTAATTTACTAGCTAAATTATTTTAGAAGTATTAATATAAATACCTTTTGTGAATTATCAAATTATTTAAACCACCTTATTTTTTTTTAAACCACCTTAATTAGTGCAAGATTAATATGAGAGAACAGGTTGATGGTTAAAGTAGAATATAAATGTTCTGTTTCCACAAAGCAGATATTTGGTAAAATTAAAGACTTAAGTAAAGTCTTTACAGGGAAACTATAACCAATTTAGTCAATTTATTAATAAGCTAAATGTACTTATTTGAAAAATGAGGCTTTAATCCATTAGTTATTGCTGTCCTCCTTTAAGATACAATGAATTATTACCATTCCTTGAATAGATCAACTTCAAAGCATTTTTCATACTCAAATTACTGGTTTGTAAGCTGTCATACCTCCAACTATCCACAATTTCCCTTTCCTTCCTGTATTATCTTCTCTCCTTGCTTTGAGCAATAATCAAGCATTCATTATACTTTAGCAGAACCTGGAGATTCAGATGAGGCAATGTAAAACTTCCTCTTTTCCTTACCCTTGTAAAAATGTATACTAAATTCAATATTTATTTCCTTCAGGTTTCAAGCTCAGTTATATCTACCTAAAAAATTCTGCCTCAAAAATTCTTGCTTACACACACATTCTTTTAAACCTTCCCTTAAACTTCTGTCCAACTCCTGAAATTTTCTTCCAGCAAGTGTATTGGATCCACTAAAAACAAATGTGTACTTCAATTAGCATCTTCTTTGATCCATTTTTTTTTTTTTCTATCCAGGCAACTAGCCTTGGCTAGACATGCAGAACAAATTGGCTATGTTTTACAATCACCTGGAGTTTTATCAATTTTTGAAAGAAATCTAGTAATGAGAAAGTCAGGTAATCATTGCTTATTTCAGCTTCATCCTATGGTAAATACGAACAGGGCATAAAATGCTCTTGGAATGAAAAGTTTAGTGATACAGGGTTCAAGACATCCTTTGCAATAAATATTGGACGTAGTTAATTCAAGTATCTCTGGGTCATTGACCTCAAATGAAAAGGTTTAGTGATTTACAATGTTTAAAGTTAAGCAGATTTTTTTCTTATATTTTAATGAGGTTGATTTGACTGCATGCTACATAAATACTTTATCTGCAAATGGATGGACTTTCATACAAAATACATAAAGCAATTGATGAGAAAAATTGCAAATCCATTGACTGGGCATACTTATAAGCCCTCGGTTCACTATTAAATTTGACATAATATATACTGTAATCAATACTTATCAATAATTATACATGTATGCTAAACTAATATATTCCAATGTCATGGGTCTTTCACTAAATATCAGGAATTCAGTTCATGACAGAATTGATTTGTTTATAACTAAGATTAAAGGTAATGTAGTAAAGATGATTTTATATGATTTGAACAAAAATCCTTTTTTTATGAATGAGTTATCACTATATGCTGTAACTTTTAGTTATAACATTATCTGATGATGCTGATAATCACATGTGGATAAAGTAGCTAAATGTATAGTTCTTTGAATTTTCATTATGTTGGTCTAGGTGATCTCCGTCACAGAACTATTGAATGAGGGTTTTTTTTTTAATTTTATAAACATCTCATCACTTATCTACTCTAAACTAAATCATGTCATATTTCTGAAAAGAGTGGCTACTCTGATGCAATACTGTGCACTCTTCAGACATCTACTTGACTGTGTAGAATCTTCGGATCTTGTGAATCATTTATAATTGTTGCCAGGAAACATTTTTAAGTCACCTTTCTCCCCCAGTAGACTAGACACTCCTTTAAGGCTGAAATCTATTAGTCATCACTCCATCATTGGTAACTGGCATGTTTAATGAACTAAAGTTAATAAGAATAATAACCAACTATTAAAACATGAGAAAACACAGCCTTAAAAAGATGGTTTTAAATATACTAAAAATAAATGCCCCATGAGTTGATCTTCAGAAAATACAAAACTGTTCCCATGTTCTTCCTGTGTTTGTTTTTTAGGCATTGCAAATCATAATATTAAAATCAGCCATATGAGAAAATACTTATAAATTATCCTCTCAGTTATTTTCATAATTTAGTAATTCTCAAGATATCAAGGTAGAGAAAATCTACATTGCACATGATAGTAATGGTTTTTTTTTTCTTTCCTTTAGTTGTTATTTATCTTATCAATATTTTAAGTCATTATTTTTATATATATTTTAAAAGAAATGGTAGACGACATAAGTTGTAAGTTCTTTAAAGGAAAAAATATTGTCTTACTGAAGGATAGTATCATTTTAATCTGTTTTCCTCCTCCCTTCAATGAAAACAAACAAAATCACCTTTGAAGTCATTAAACAAGGGAGCCATTGAGGTCACTAATACCTTGGTAGCCTAGTCAGCAAACCAAAACCTAAGCCAGAGTTAATGCACTCAAGTCCAAGAAAACAGAATTTAAGAACAGCCAATCACAACAGTCGACTAAGCTTTTCCGAATGAAGCAACTGCTTAAACTCTAGCCAATCAAATAATCTCCTTGTTTTGCTTCTGCATTTTCTGCATAAAAACCTAGCTGTTATCAGTGGAGTGCTTCTAACCACCTTAGGCTTGGTGCTGGCCATTTCTAATCTCTTTATGCTCAAAGAAACTTGAAAAAAAAAATGAAATGTATCTCAGTTTGCCTTTTAACACACCCATGACTTCTGATCACCAAGCTATTTTTTCAATATTCTTCAACTTTCAAAGTCTCTCAGTAAGTATAAGCTAATAATTATGTCTTCCTTAAATTTGAGACTTTCTACTTTAATAGCATTAAAAATGCATAAATTCAACATCCATACAATATTATCCCCAAGCTTTATACAAGTTTAGTCTATGAATTCTAAAGACATGAATAAGCATGATCCATATACCTACTAAATCCTGATCATTAATTATTATTAAGGTTATAACACCAAAATAAGCCTCCAGAAATCTTTGGTTAGACTACTTTATTATAATTTTAGTTTGCAGAAACAAGTTAAGTTTCTTTACCTCGTAAGTTCTCGATATCCCAAAATGGCCCTAAGACACGTTTCAAGTTTACCAAAAAAAAAATCTTTGTTTGGCAGAATAGAAACATGTAATATCATCTTTGAAGCTTGAATAGTTTCACACAGTGAACTATTAAACTATTACAACATTATTAATGGGAGGAACATAGGAAATAAATAAAGTTGCATTGAACCTTCACCCATCCAAATATTACTGTGGTCAGAAAGAATATTTTGATATTGGAAATATCTTTTAGCACTGGTGAGTTTTAATTTTTAATTTTTTTTTTAGCACTGGTGACTTTTATAAACATCATGCTGTTATTTTTAGTGAGTTATTTTAATTGGTGAATTATTTTACTCAAATACATCACACATACACACAACCTCATATAACACTTACAGAATATTTCCTATATGCCAGGTCTTATGCTAACTTTTGGAGATCCAAGTGGAAGCAGGCAGTCATAACCTCTACTCTTATTCTGCTTGAAATCTAGCAGGAAAGATCACTACCCTTCATTTCTAGTCCAGTGACCTCTAAAATGTCTTTTGATACAATGATGAAAATAAATAGATGTTAAGCCAAATTCTGCAAGTTTCTTTTTTTTTTTTTTTTCTACCAGCCCATCAAATGTGGATTTGGAAGGAAATATGTAAAACTGTTGAGAAAAATTGCTTATTTCAGCCACTAATTAGCATGGTATGTTTCGAATAAAAAAAAAAAAAAACTGAAGAATTAACACATTCATCACATTGTTTGGTTAAAACTAACCTTAAAGCTTTATTTGAATTGTTTTAATAATTAATTTGTAACCATGTGGTAGTTTAAATTTCCCAAATGCCTTATATTTATGGGTATATGGATGAGTACGAACATGTAGTTCATATATAAAGGATCTGGCATGGTAGTAAACTTTTAAATAACACTGAAGATTAGACATCAGTGTAATACTCTCTTCAAAATTCTGATGGGAATAGGTTTCTAACCTAGGCTTCCAACAACTGCAAAGATAATCTTCTTCAAACATACAGGTTCTCAAAAAAATCTCCCCACAGATTATTTTCAGGAACTACTGGTGAATGTGAGCAGACAAAACTAGGAAGGAAAACAAATAAGAAGATAAAAGCCAAAGCTAAGGACACAATCAACCAAAAAAAAAAAAAAAGGTAAAGGAAATTTTCAAGATTATGAACAAAGAAAGTCCTAAGGATGAGAATAAGACTAGGATGAATTCAGAACAAACTGAAATGAAGGACTTCAGAAATATCTCCACCTCTAGGATTGAAGTGAACCTGATAGCACCTGATTCTATTCTCTGTACTGAGATATAAATTTTAATTATTTTGTGCTTTTATGGATGAATTTAGATAGAAAAGGGGAAACCAAAAATTCACAAAATCCTAATGGAACGTTATAAGAGAGGAAATACAATCATATCACACCAACAAAAACTTATATGGATATAAAGATTAAATCCTGAATATTTACCCCCCAAAAGTTATATTATGTACAGAGAGAATGGGAGAAAAAGTGTGCCGGGGTGGGGGTGGAAGGAGTTTATGTATTAGGTTGACTAAATGTTGATTTTCCAAGTAAGAATAAATTATGTATAAAACGGAAAGAATCAGAAATAACAGGTTTTTTGGTGAGAAAGTGGAAATGAGGGGCACCTGGGTGTCTCAGTCAGTAAAGCGTCTGCCTTTGAATCAGGTCATAGTCCTAGGACCCTGGGAACTTCTGCTCAGCAGGGAACTTCCTTCTCCCTCTTCCTCTGCCTGCCACTTCCCTTGCTTCTACTCTCCCTCACGCTGTGTCAAAGAAATAAATAAAATCTTTTTTTTTTTTTTAAAGTGGGAGTGAATAAAATATAAAGCAAATAATAAAGTTGTAGCAGTTGACTAGCATGGAAAGGGATAGGCAAGCGACTGCGATTATGTTATAAGCATTATAACATGTATTTTTAATGTGTTTTAATTGATAAAAATAAACTAAAAATAAAGCAAATGACTTTATATTTTTAAAGTTTTTAAAGAAAATTTTGTTAGCAAGTTCTTATTGGGAAGGGCTCCCTGATACTCTGAAAAACAACAGGAAATAATTCATTTTTGATGGACATTTTTATTGTAATTTATCTTACATGCTACATCATCAGAAATAGAATAAAATGATCTGAGTTTCCATGCTATGATAAGGCAATACTAACTTGTAAGAACATTATAATGAGGCTCCTAGCATGATCAGAGATGCTATATTTGGACTGTGGGTAGGGCAGAGGGAGAGGTAACTCCATTTGCCCAACTGTTTGTCACACAGCATCTTACCTACTTTTTGTATTTGGGCAGTGAGTGCCAAATTATGCCCTGCGTAGGGTTGGCAGGTAGAGGGCACAATTTGCAGGTTTTTGTTTTTTTTTTTTTTTTTAAGATTTTATGTATTTATTCATGAGAGACACAGAGAGAGGCAGAGACCTAGGCAGAAGGAGAAGCAGGATCCTTGAGGGGAGCCCGATGCAGGACTCCATACCAGGACCCCAAGGTCACATCCTGAGCTAAAGGTGGAAGCTCAACCACTAAGTCACCCAGACGTCCCTTGTCAATTCTTCAACTGACAAATATTTATATCTGAGACTGGAATTTGAATCCATGTGGCTTATTTTATTTCTCAGAAAATTAAGTGAGAGTGGATAGGGGAATGACAATGGAATAACATTTTTCTTATATTCCAATAAAAACTTACAAAGACAGATACAATATTTTAAATAATTTTACAAGAATGTGTTGTATTTTTAAATGCTGATTTCTTCTTTTATATCATTTTCATATCATATAAACAACAATATATTCCCTACTGTCCAATTCACTACCTGATGAATACTAAAAACATAAAATGTTTCATTACTTCTTTCAGCTTTTGTGGCACATTTGATTAAAAGTAACAGACTCAAGTGCTTGTTACTTTGCCTCTTAAGTAGTTTTTCTTTGGGGGGGGGGGGGGGGGGACTCAGAAATCTCACTGGAAATAAACTGTTGAAATCTGTTACTGACTTCTGCCACCCATGCAGTTGCTTATACGACAGAGCAATGAAAACAAATGAGAAAATGAACTATAAATTCTGACAGTCTTGTAGGAAAGTGGGAACTGTAATGTGGCATACTTATGTCATAATAACTTTTCACAGTTTACATAATAAGAGCTTACAATGTAGTCTCCCCAGTTTATTGTCCATATTTCAAACCACAAATCTAAAGTATTATTTTCCTCGAGGTAATATTTTCACTTTTTTAAAAATGAGAGCGAGGTTCCTTGAAGTTAAATAAGCTCAAGATTGCAGATATTTATGATGTCCAATATCATGACGTCAATCTAGTGGTCAAACAAGTAATTACATATAGCATGCATTTTATTTTAAGATTTATTTATTTATCTGAGAGAGAGAGAGAGAGAGAGAGAGAGAAAGGGAAAATGGGGGAGGGGCAGAAGGAGAGAGAGAATCCCAAACAGACTCTCTGCTGAATGTGGAACCCTTGTGGAAATCAACCCCACAGCCCCAGACCATGACTTGAGCTGAAACCAGGAGTTGGACAGTTAATCAACTGAGCCACCCAGGCACCCCCACATAGCATGCATTTTAATGGAAGCAGTGTTTCTGGCAAAACAACTTTATATATTCTGGCCAATTAAATCATATCTGAAATGCTTGTTTAAGAAAAATGGGGGCTTTCTCTATGAAATAAAAATCCTGCTTGATTTATATATCTATGTCCATATGTAAAATTGGCTTAATAAAATATTTGACTGCTTCATCATGTCAGGTAATTGTTTCATAGACCTTCACAGTAGCTGAATCAGCGTGACACCAAAGCTGCAGATGAGAATCAGGAAGAGAACAGACACGGTTCCCTAAACTTGGTGTGCTACTTTTTGCCACATGCTTCAGTTTGAAGGGATATATGTAAATGATACATTAAAAAGGGGGACTATAAAGCAGTGACTGTAGTCATACCAGAGTGGCATAATGATATATAGATAGAAAAAAAACAAAACAAAACATGTTAAACCAAAATTTCACCTTCTGTGATGTAGCTTAAAGTTATAGGGGCAGTGAGTGTTTTTGTTTACTTCTTTTTTCTAAAACTAACAAAGAAAGAAGAGTGTGGTAGTCCACAGAAAGGTCAACACTATGAGGAAAATAGAACTGGATCACCAGGAAATGCATTTAAATAATATTGCTTCTTGACAAATCCTAAGAATGTAGGAATATTAAATGTGAAACATTAGAAAATATAATGCTTAATATGTAAGAAGAAGGAGGGCTAGGGTGAACTTATCTTGTCTGAAAATCAAATAATTTATAAAGAATTAGAATTATTAATATAAACAATTTTTATAATTACAGAACACTGTATTAGAGTAAGCACAGCCACATATTTCAATACACGGAATAAAGAACCCAGACAGCCCATATATAACATATTCCCATATTTATATGGGAAGATGATGATATAACTGTCATAAAACAAAATTCCTTTCGGGGTATTTGGGTGGCTCAGTGGGTTAAGCATCTGCCTTCCGATCAGGTTCTGATCTCAGGGTCCTAGGATTGAACCTCACATCAGGCTCCCTGATGGGCAGGTAGTCTGCTTCTCCTTCTCCCTCTGCCCCTCCTCCAACATGTGTTCTCTCTTCCTCTTAAATAAATTTTAAGCAACAACAACAAAATCTCCCTTTTATCTGAAAATCTACTGTCAATATTAAAAAAATAACAACATAAACTATATTGAACCTTAAAGGTCTTTGAGAAATTTGGAAATCTTGAGATTCTAAATGTGCAGGTGATTTTCTCCTTTGTACATCAGCAACTCCCCAATTTTATAATGTTGGAATGAGTATAAAAGGACAACATTGACTAGATATACTTATTTTGAGAATATAAGAATATATGTGGTTTGGAATTTTGTATAAATTTGTAAAATGCTTCCATATTTCTTAAGACAAACAGCCCACCAAGGTACAATAAATATATCACTATTTTCACCAGTTATGGGAATAGTGAAACACAACTGTGATGAACAGCAGAATCAGTGCCCCCTTTAATAACATGAAATTCAATCACAAAGATCCAACAGAAGTTTACATGGAAAAAAAAAGAAACTCTGTGTTATCTGGTTTTAGTATGCTCTGTGGATGTTAGCTTTAGATGGACTAAATTGCAGAAAGCCCACTGTGCTCATGAGTGCTATGAAACCAAATCCTCCCTGTCCCTTTAGAAGTAATTTGTCCTTGAACATTTGCCTGTGGTACTAGAGCCAAAGACAATTATGAGAGATCCTTCTGGATTTCCCTAGGAGAGGCTAAAAATGTCAAATAGCTTGCTTCTGATGTTCAAATCCTGATGAATTCATAGTGATTGATTGAGACAGTATGTCAAGAAGAATTCTTTAGTTAATTCTCTACACAGCTAGACAAATGCAGTTATCAATTAGGCAGCATTCATGCTTTTTGCTTGCCAACTCCGAGCTGAAACCTAGAATTCCTTAGAGGCCTTAATAGTTGAATGGACAGTATCACACGAGCATAGCCACGTACAATATAAGGGAAAACAATATCGTCTTTATCTCAGAATTTCAATCGTACAACACTTCACCATTTACAGTTTCATAAAAGGAAGAATATAAGGTTCTACTATTATGCAAAACTATTTGGAATGCTTAACATAGGAAGGCACTACAATAATCCTTACACCAAATCAGCTCTGTATATGGTTAGCAGAATTCCACAGTAACAATACTAGGCATTGCTCTGCTCTATGTGCTCTTCTGTGGAAAGTTAGGATTGGTGTGAGGCAGTCAGTACAAATGAGAGCTGGGGAGCAGTGGGAAGGAGCAGACAGTGGAAGAAAAGGACAAGTGAAAGTAATCTGTAGGTGTAAGCCAAATACTCGGACTGACATCAATGGAACTCAACATTGCCTCAAACTCTTTTGTCTGCAAGATAATCAATTGGGTTTTTGTACTATTTGATCACATTTTTCCAATATTTTGATTCTATATGTCTCTACCATGTCTGTTCTACCATTTTGACTCTGATCTTTTAATCCCTCTTCTATTTCATTTTCTATTTTCTACTTCTGCTCTTCCTTCTTTTTCTATGTGTATCATAGAAATCCCTGTTACCAGTATTCTCAGTGACTTTGGCCTTTTGCTCTTCATGTCCTTCATCCAGCAAAACTACCACTGTGGACTGATATAATTGTAGTTGATTCTAGTACAGACTGGAGGAAGGTAAGCTCATCTGCAATGCAGACCAGGGAGTTGATGTCACATTCAGGATCACAGCCCTGCCCTGCACTAACTCCTCCAGTCTCTTCACTTCTAAATAGGGCATCTCTTTCCTTCAATCTTTGTGCAGGAAAATAAAAAGGCCATCTGATGAGAACTCACTTGACTTTCCACTATGCAGACCACAAATCTACTCTTCTCTGGAACCTGAGTAGGGTTTTTGGCAGACCTGGATGCTAACTAGTGAGGGAGACATCATGTGGAAGGAGTGCGGTCTTGTTTTCTCTGACACAACCCATTTTGTCAACCATGTTGCCACCATCGTGGCTGTGTCCTAGTTATGGGGTAGATGCTGGGAGTTTTTTACGTTAGTTTATAAACCACTTCAAATCCAAAACTATCTTGACATTCTCAACATTCTCACTTCTGCTTTGTGAGTGTAAGGGAAAGGATGGGCAGCTTCTACTCTTATCTGTGCAACAGCCTCCATCACCTCTCATGCCCCAATACCCGCAGTAACTGAGACAATGCCTACATATTTTAAACAGTTACTATTTGAATTGAACACAGATTGAAAATGAATTAACCTGAACCACAATCTAATAGTGGTCATAATTACAGGTCCTCATCTAAATATTTCAAGACTCACTAATACAAATGAGAAATAAGTGCCTGTAACATTCAACAATTCTGAAATTAGAAATATGAAATTATTTCAATCACCATTCTGAATATTTATGCTCAAATAAGTTGAGCATAAAACACATTATAGTTTTTTCCATAAGTGCTTAATTTGAGCATTTCCAGTGGTACCTAAATTTTTAGTTATAAAAAGCATATTTTATATAAAGTCCATATTTTTTCATATCTTCCAGAAACAGATACTCTTATAAAGGAAGATGGGCTGTACCTTTATTTTCATCAAAGTTATTAATCTAAATTATTTTTAAAGCTCTTTAGTATATATATTTGAGTGGCTGAATGGCTAGCAAAGTGAAATCACACAAAAATGTCTTTTAAAAATAACAAAAATGTTTCAATCAATGGTGCATGATCACTTGATATTCATTGTTTACTCTTTCATTGCTACATGTATATTAAAATTATAATGATTATATGAATTAATATCAAACAATCTTAAGGATAATATACTGTGATAATTCAATTTTCTTTTTAACAGGGTTTATCAGAAAAAAAATTATAGTCTTTATTCTTTTAAACTTTCTAAACTTTATTGATTTTTTATTGCATATACATAACAATTTAACTTATATTTGCTAATATAAGGTACGTAGGAGAATCATTTCTCACGCAGAACAATATAAGATGGATACAAAATGTCTGCCGGTATGTGGAAGTTGTTCCTAAGAAAAAATTTAAATATATATTTGAAAATGTAAAATATATAGGTTTTAGCTATAATTTTTACTTCTAGAAAGGAAAACAATATCTTAATTGATGGGTTGATTACTTATGCTTTAATTATTTAGATATATTGCTTCATATACACTTTGGCAATCTATACTTCTAAAATCTATCACATATTTAGTAGCAAAATTTATATCAACTACTGAATAGCTTATTCTAAGGCCACATACCTGACATAGTGGCCCTTCCTTTGGTCAGTCAAGTGACCTAAATTATCCTTTGTGAAATTAATTCCTGGAGCTTAATTCTATAATGTCACTTGAAAATAAGTTCATATATTTGTAAAAAGGAAGAATATATACTGCATGATTTTCATTGCTAATTTGTATGTCCCACACATACTTTGACCTAATTCCTTCTTTTTTTTTTTTTTTTCTCTCCCCTAAACATCTATGAAACTCTGGGATGTTCTTGAAACTGACAATCTTAATTTAGCTGCTATTCTTGTGGGTTCCTAATTACATTGCAATATAGACACACATGAATCACAAAGTATCAAAAAGAATGTTTTATTAGGACAACCTCAGGTATCTACTGACATAATTTTTCACTGTTAACTATTTCTTTCAAATCTCTGACAACAGTGCAGTAGTCTCATCTTCTGTTGTTACCTGAATCTAAAAGAGGACAGTGGGATGGAAGAAATAAATAGAGTTTGGCCATTTAAAACTACAGTTTAGGGGTGCCTGGGTGGCTCAGTCAGTTAAGTGTCTGCCTTAGGCTTAGGTCGTAATCCCAGGGTTTTAGGATGGAGTCCCACACTGAGTTCCTTGCAGAGCAGGGAGCCTGCTTCTTCCTCTCTCTCTGCCTCTGGCTACCGCTTCCCCTGCTTGTGCTTGCACTCTTTCTTTGTCAAATAAACAAAATCTTTTTAAAAATAATAAAATAAAATTACAGCTTAAAAGAGTAAAAAACATCTTTGCATATCATTGTTTCAAGTAATAAAGTGACAATAATGAATAGTATTACATACGATGGAGGTTTTTCATACGATGAGGTTTTTCTATTATTTTTGTTTTAGTTTTCTATTAGTACTGTTTATACTGAAAAAAAAAAAAAAAACATAAAAATAACCCCAGAATAGATATAGGTCCAGATGCTTTTGTAAGCAAGGTATCAATCACAAGCAAGGATCCAATTAGTAATGCAGACAACACACAATCTCACATACAAAAAGAGAAGAGTCCAAGGAAATGTGGATACTAGATAGAAAAAGATTTTAAAACTTTATCTCTGGGGTGCCAGATGGTTAAGCTGTCTGCCTTTGGCCCAGGTCATGATCTCAGATTCCTGGGATCAAGCCCAGCATCAGCCTCCCTGCTCAATAAGGTATCTGCTTCTCCCTCCCACTCTGTGTGCTGACTCACAAGCTCTTTCTCTCAAATAAATAAGTCTTTAAAAAAATAAAAATGAATAAAATTTCAGCTCTGCTTTTCCTTTTCATGGAAACTAGTGCTTAGGAAATAGCCTTCAGTTAGGATTCAGTAGAATCCTAGAATAAATGCAGAAAAGTGAACTTCTGAAGCATTTTGTTAATTCTATTTCTAGAATAGAATAAATAGAATAAATGCAGAAAAGTGAACTTCTGAAGCATTTTGTTAATTCTATTTCTATGTGTCAAATAACTTTGTTGCAGTAATTATTGAAAACCTCTGATATTTACATTTTATATGCAATGCTCTATCAACTGGGTACCTCCAGAGAAATAAAACCAATAGAATCTATCTACCTACCCCTTTGTAAGGAAATTTATTTTTACAAAATGGCTCACATGATCCCAGGGCCAGTGAGCCTGAAATTTGTCAGGCAGGCCACAAGACTGGAAACTACAGCAAGAGCTGATATTGAATCTTGAGGGATAATGTTGTCTGAGTATTGGGGACACCTCAGGTTGTGCTACCAGAGGCTTTGAAATCACTGAATGAGGCCCACCATATTATTGAGAGTAATCCTGTTCTTACTGTTAACGGATTATGTAGTGGCTAAGCACATCTATCTACACAGTAGTACCTAGATTGGCATTTGGTTAATAATGGGGCAGCACAGCCTAGACAGCTTCAGAGATAAAACTAACCATAACAGAGGTTATGTATATTGGACCATCACAGGATATATCATAATAGACAATTTTCTATGCCCTATTGCTTATGATTTTTAGTCTAAAACATTTTAAAGGTCTTTATATTTTTCCATGGCAGCATTATGAATAAGCTGGATGCTATATATCTTATACAATACCTATGATATATGTGGGCTTAGCTTAAATAGACCATTGAAATTTAATATTCTTAAATATGAGGTGAGTATTTTCATTACCAACTTATCTGAATTAAATTTTATCACATGGCAGATCTACATTTTTGCCTTATTAACTCCTCTTTAAGATGCAATGCTTTTAAGAAATACACAAAGTATATAATCCCTAATTTTTAAATGACTTAATATCTAGCAATTGACTTATTTGCTACATGTAGTTCCAGTATAGTTTTTTATTCTATATTAATACACTTTTTTCTATTGGTATTCAGAATACCAATATCTATCTTAACATAACTACCTCATTATTTAAAAATATTCTAAATTCATATTTAACAATTAAATCACATTAGACTGACATATGTTGTTGATTCCTCTGGTGTGTTTTTATCTTTAAAATACCTCTGACATGCTATTTGCTCTTCATATTGGAACCATAACCCAAATCTCTACTTTGATTATTTCCTTTTTGTTTCCCAAACATGATCTTGTGTTAGACAAAATGTTTTTATTACTGCTGTCATTTCAATTTACAAATACAATGAGCAACAGTCTATACAAGACTAAAGTATATTATTTATGACAAAATAGGAGATTCATTACTTTTTCAAGCCATGAACATATTATAGCCATAATGCATGAAAAGATTAATATAGGCACATAATTACAATCATTTAGAGAATTTAGCATTCTCTAAAATTTGAAATCTTACTTCATTATTTCATTTAATAAGGACTACCTGTTACTAAATATTTTTTTAAAAATAGGTTGCCTTTTAAATCTTTTATTATTTTGTTTGGTCACCTATGACCTTACCTCCTAGTGATTTCAGGTCAGGATGCCTTCATATTTTAAACTGGCAGTTCAAAATATTATGTAGGTTATTTGTTGGTGTTGTTACAGAATTTAAATTCATATTTCTTTCAATTTACCTTTTTATCAGTGCCTACAGGGAGAACTAAGAGATGACCTTGGAATCCAAGCAGCTAGATAGGGAACACGAAAAGAAAATCAGCTTAAAATTGCAATGGCAAGGTTATGTCCTCTTTGTAATATTCTGAAACACACAAAAAAAAGACAGTTATTGACAAGCAATGAGGCAGATGCAGAAAGCTTTCTGCTATTATATAACCAGAAATGGTAAGAGTTTATTGATTCTCACCTAGACATTTAAATGAGTAAAGAGGATTTTAAAACACTGGTTTTTCCTCTCTGCAAAATTCTTTAACACATTAAAATAAACTCAAATGTAATCTAACAAAGGAGTATTTCTTTTAACTCTTACACACAGAGAGCAGGGTACGATAACTTACTTTCTCCTGTACTTTAAGCACTCCACAAAGACTTATCATAACAGTTGATTGATTTAGAGGATAGATGTTTGCTAAGACTTTCCATTCTTGCCCATGATAACAACAGAATGAATCCTAAATTTAAACATGTTTTACTCTGGTAATTTGCCCTTGATATGTGTCCATTCTTCAATTTTCACCTGCAAATCGTATCTTATACAATATTTTCAAAATCTGTCATCAATACCTATTATATTTCTACCAATATACTCAGAATTTACATGGAAATGCTATCAGAGATTTAAAACTAGGACTTACCTATCCTTTGGGAGAGAAAAACTATCTAGGCACACACAGCCAATGAGGGGTGAATGACCAGGTAGTTTACATGAAATAAGATCAGCAATGTTAATAATTATTTGTATTTTCCATTGTCACTACCATTGCCCTAAATGGGTTTAGGCTGTCCCAAGTAAAAACATTCACCTACATAAGAAGATAGGGTTTGTTTGTTTTTTATCATAGCTGAGGTCAAACAAGTATTGCATACCTGCCCTGTCAGTTTTTTTGTTCTTATGACTGCTAAAATCTCCAGCTGTAATGAGGCAAGGAATACAATTTTTACAAAACTCAGGTCAATTGAGCTACTTCATTACTAATGGAACCAACTGAGAATTGGTTTAGATATGAGCTTGCTTTGGAGTGGAGGTCTACAAATATCTGACTCTACTCACCAAGTTTTCTATATCAGACTCTGATGGGCTACCATAACAAATTGGAAACCAGGCACCTCACTGTTTTCTACTCACATGAAGTTTTGATTATAATTTCCCCTATTTTCAATTTGGAAGGATCTGAAACATACTGTATCCATACTTGTATTAAAAATTGTCATAATAACATATGTGCATGAATATTATCTCCTTTCATTCTTCATATTTATATTAGAATGAAAATACAACTTAATAAAGACCTTGAATATATTTCAAACTTTTAACCATTTAACATTGATTATTTAAGTGGAAACAGTTCTCTGATAGAGATTTCTATACTGCTCTATTTTCTATTGCCCTTTTAACAAATCACCACAATTTATCACCTTAAAGCAATGCACATTTATTAACTAACCTCAGGAGGTCAGAAATCCAGATGGACTCAGCCAGTTTTCATCTTAGGGTCTCAGAGGCCAAAGTTGGTGTCACCCAAGCTCCTTCTGTTTTGGGAGGCTCTGGAAATGAAACAGCTTCCAAACTCATTCTGGTTCTGGAGGCACTTAGTTCCTGGTACTGAAGTCTATGACCTTGCTGGTGTCAAGAGTTTGCCCATATTTATTCTGATGCTTTCCAGCTGTCTCCCAACACTTCTGTGGCACCCATATCCCCCACCAGGTGGTAGGTAGATTCCCTCTCAGACTTCAATTCTCTCCAACTTCCCTTCTGCCATTTTTCACTGCTGTCCTCTTTTTCCAGCTGGAGACAATTCATTGATTATAAGGACTAATATTATTAGATGGAGTTCACCTGGCTAATTCAGGATGCTCTCACTATTTTATGGCATGTGCCATTCCATCAAAAAAGATCACTTTTTTCACTCTCTTTCATTGTACCTCATCAACAAAGATCATTTGCCATGCAAGGTAATACTCATAGGTTTTGGGGATGAGGTCATTGCATGTTTGGCGGAGGACATTATTCTATCATAGCCTTAGGTCCAGAGGGATTGGTTTACCTTCTCATTTATCTCAGCATTTGTCTGTCACATTTTCCAAAATATCAATACATTGTTCACCATTTTCTAACATAGCCATCCTAAATTTAAATATGATGTTTCTAGCTTAACTACAGACTAAATAACATGATCTGTGTTTTAGCTGTGAAAAAACAAAATTTGAATCAGATATAAAATTAAGTACCTGAAATCTAACAAAACATTGATGTTTTAGATACTCAGTTAAGAAAACTATTAAGATGAATACTAAAATATAATACATATTTTACCTCCCAGTTTTCCATTTCCATTTCCCAGAAAAAAAAAAAAGTTATAGGATCTTAAACTCCCTGATGTCTTGTCCTTTTTAATCTCTCACCAATAAGACCATGCACTGATGCTCACAGAAATCAATGAATGTGTGATGGAATATTCTTTCCATACTTAATTAATATTCTGAATGGGCACTACATTTAAATAGTTCCTTTTTATCATTTGTTCCCTCAGAGAACTTAACATTCTTAGGCCAGAAGGAGACATTGTAATTTGTACCTTTCAGCATGTTCTTTTCCCTCTGCAACTTAAACATTATTTGTACTGTAGTCCTATGTTACACACTGTAAGTAGTGCAATGAAAATTTCCTGATCATCACCCCAAGCATATTCTTTAAGAATAATGTATTTATCAGTCCTGAAAGTACTTTTTTATCAATAACTCTACAAGTTTATTTTATGAAAGTTTATTATTTCCTAAAACATATGAAGCAAAAAATAAAAATACTTTTTTCATGTTTCAAATTGTTTTCTATTAATTTTACTTCATTTTTACCCATTTCCAATCTCTATAAACTAAGCAAACTGTAAACTCTCCTTAGTTTTTAAAGCATGTAATTCTTTCTAATGTGTCTTGATTACTAAGTTCATCAATGAAGTAGAAATTCAACTGATATAACAGTATCTTGTATCTGATATTAACAATAAGAAACTGCATGGATCTATTTTAGGATTTAATTTCTTTGCAGTCTGTCCCTTCAATATCCAAGACATTTCCGGAATGATGGATATTCTATGAGGAAGGCGATGTCAAGCCTGCAGACATGCCTGAACACACTGTGGTAATTTATGGCCTGCTTTCTTGGTGCTAATGTAATGAGCTACATCATATTTGAGGTTCAAGAAGATAAAGAAGCTGTCATTTTGGCATTTTGACATGTATTGCTATTGGAAAAATAAGCCATTTTCAAAAGGATGAAAGCCGTGCACAAATGTTTCTATGTTATTAAATATAAATAAAAGTGTAATTAGAATAATCATGTGTATTTTCTGGCACATTACCACTAAACTGATAATAAAATATCTAGGAAAATCAAACCTAAGTGAGCATTGATATTTTACTTCTTTCTTACATCAATTATATATGGAATCTCTTTAAAAGCACCAATATATACTAAGGTGTTAATAATATGCAAAAGTCATGCATATATATATGTATATTAGAATTATTTTTCTAAAGAAGAAGAACAGACATTTAAGTTGGGAAAGCACATTGACAAGTTAGGAAATTATATCTCAGAAAAAAAAAACATTCTGTCTGATGGCATTTGTGTATATATCCTCTTGTAAACTCTGCTGAATATTATAGTATCTTTATAATTATTTCTACATTTAAATATATGACAATAAATAAATACATTCTTTTATCTTTCCAGGTATAAAACCTTTATGTATGTTTTTTTTTTAATTTTTTTTAATTTTTATTTATGATAGTCACAGAGAGAGAGAGAGGCAGAGACATAGGCAGAGGGAGAAGCAGGCTCCATGCACCGGGAGCCTGATGTGGGATTCGATCCCAGGTCTCCAGGATCGCGCTGGGCCAAAGGCAGGCGCCAAACCGCTGCGCCACCCAGGGATCCCCTCTTTATGTATGTTTTAAGGCAATTGTCATTTTCTCCATGCCCAGTTAAAATTTTAATTACCAGTAAAAAACACGGGCACAAAATATTTTCTTATCTGATTGTTTAAACACTTCTCATTCTCAAAAGTTTGAGACAAATAGAAATTTTAGTTTATTTATTTTTAAAAAGGCTACAACCATGATTCAAATACAATTGCTTTCTAAAAGTCTACTCATTTCACCATGCAAGAGGCCACAAATACAGAAAACAGCAGCTATTTGTTTAACGTGTAGTGAAGAGTTGTTATATGGTATATGTTTTATATAGTTGGCCATCTGAAAAGATTAGTGGAAAAAAATCACATTAACATTAGATTTTTTTACCTAGTTACAAATGCATATTTTCTCCTAGCTTTTGGTATCTAAAAGTATCCCATCACTTTTCCACCTTTGCAGAAGCCTGTGAAATACTAAGATAAATCACTATATAGATGTATATAATTACATTCACCTATCATTCTGAGTTTGGGATATATCTTACCTCCTCAGCACCTCAGGTTTTAAAAAATAATAGTTCTCAATGATAGAGTTGAGCAATCGATATTAACCGAATCTTGTTTAATCCTATTGACTGTACTCCCTCCCTCATGCTCATTGCTATTATTTTGCCTCTTGATCCCTCTTTCTCACTGTTTCCTTAGCCAGATGGAAGAAAATTCTTTTAGATTACATCACAGAGGTAACATGCCTCTCATAAAGTAATATCCATATGTCAGGGAAAAAAAGAAAAAATGAATTGAAGAGAAAATATTACAAAGATGACTATTCATCACTTTAAATGAAAATAGTACTATCCAATAAGGAATTCAAAACTTGTCTATCAGCAAATTATTTTCAAAAAAGGTACCCGTGACTAGACTATTAACTTTCCAATGACCTTATCAAAATATTATTCAATAAACCTCTCTATATGCAACATATATATGCATATATATAATCTGTCTCAAATTTATGAAGCAGGCTAAAGTCATTCAGTGTTAGTGACCCAGATTCCTTTTTTCTAAATTCAGATTTACCAAATATTTTCTGAACCTTTCCTATTCTGTTAGCATTATTTTAGGCATTTTCTAGGATTCCACCTCATTTAATGTTCACAAAAATTCTTTATGCCCATTGTATTACAGAAGAAATAATAGCAAAATTATTAACCCCTCCAACAGTCTTAGGGTTATTGTTCCTTGCCTAAGACCTACAGATAATAACAGACATATCTAGCAACCAAATCTTCTGAAACCACATCAATCAAAACCTAGCTCTTATCTGTACCAATGGCTCTTCTACAATGTTAAATATACAATACTATCAGGTCATCTAATGTTTAGAAATATGCAAAGTCTCTAGGTGCAGACTATTTAGCTTATGCCGTGGTCATTTAAGTCAATTACTTGAAATTGATTGTTTCAAAAGCATTCTGTCAAGGACTCTGCCTTAGAACAGTGTCTAGAATAGGTCACTCAGTAATGTTAGCTGTTATTATTCCCTAAAACATTCAGCAGCTTTCTTGAAGCTGGGTGTTGATGCTTTTGCCATTAAAAATTCCATTTACAAAATTAAAGGAGGAGAAATCATTTTAGTAGCTTTGCTTCACTTGACTTTTCATATGCATATGATACAAAATGACAAAAGGATGTATGTCAATTATGTACTGGCTTGATTGATTCAATTTTAGTTAACTCCTCTAGACTTCTCTTAGTATTTTCTATTTTATTTTAGATTTTTTATGTAGAGAAATATGTTTAATATAAATTAGTAAACTGGCTTTCTTTTGGGACTTTTGTTTTAATTGGCAAATTAGTAAACAAATAATTATCCCTAATGATACATTTACCAGGTAATAAAGATAATTTGCTGCAAAATTGTTTTTTTCTCAAATAAGAAACCTCAAAATGCTATAAATATATAAACATATATGCATATGCTTATCATACATGCATATTATTGTGTATAGTATTTTAAAGCACATTTGATTTACATTAAAACCTATTTTGTACTAAATTAATATAGATCATGGGAAATCTTGTAGATATATTGTCCAAGGGCATCATTTACAATAAGATATAATAATCATTCTATCCTAATATGTACTCTTAAGTTTAGAGTATTATCTTATAGATAGAAAGTCTTATTAAGTCTAACTTAATATTAAGTAAAGAAATGATAAACCTAATAAAATGTATCAAGACATTAGTCTTCTTTTTTTAAGATTTTATTTATTTATTCATCAGAGACACAGAAAGAGAGAGCCTGATGCAGGACTCGATCCTGGGACTCCAGGGTCACACCCTGGTCCAAAGGCAGGCACTAAACCGCTGAGCCACCCAGGGATCCCCAAGACATCACTCCTCTAATGAATAATGAAGAATATTATTAGAATAGCTTAGGTCATAAATTCTACTTTACCTAAAATATAGATATAATAAGGACATTAGTGGAAACTTATTTGATGATATTAACCTAATCTGGCTTGTTTGATTTTATTCAAGTGAAACATTTACATTTTAGTGTAAAATACCTGGGTTATTATTTTTTTAATTGAATAATTTTCAACTACCATAAAAATTAAGGACTTATTTTGGTATCACTGAAATCAGAAGTAATCACAGTGGGGCACCTGGGTGGCTAAGTTGGTTAAGAGTCTGCCTCTGGCTCAGGTCATGTCCTCAGGGTTCCCGGGATGAAGCCCCACATTGGCGTCCCACTCAGAGGGGAGTCTGTTTCTCCCTCTCCTTCTGCCCCTCCCCCACCTACACTTGTGCTCTCTCTCTCAAATAAATCAATAAAATATTTAAAAAAAAGAGAGAGAGAGAAGTAATCACAGTAAGACACCATGATTCTACATGTAACTTCTCCCCACATTTGACAGGAACTTTAAAACTACGATGAGCAGAAGGGACATTAGTAGGGAAAGAGCTCCAAATTTCCAGTAATAAAAGATATTTTGGAAGACAAGTACATGAAAACTTGCTAGATATGACATTCTTTGTTTATGCATTATGCAGACTCTGAAGCCAGATGATTTAGATTCAAGCTCCAGCTCCATCACATGCCTATGTAAGACCCTGGAGAAGTTGCCTAACATTTCTGTCTCTGTTTTCTGATCAGTAAAACACTGGTGATAATAGTGGCACCTAGACCATAAGGCCCTTAGAGATTAAATGATTCAACAGTGCCAGTGTCTGGTAGGTAGCAAAGATTCTGTAAGTGTTATCTGGTAAGTCTTATCATCTATCTTTTCCTAGACATGAATAAAACCACTTTTATGTACATTTCCTTTTACTTTCAGCAAACAGAGCTAATAATCCTCATTCAGTTATCTTCATTGAAATCTCATAATGGCTATTACCTTTATTTCCAGAAGACCTTCCTAGGAGCAATGAGATTCTTACCTAAACTGAAGAACTAGAACACCACTAGAAGGAATATACTATGACATGTACTTAGAATGCTTTATGCAATCAAAATTAACTTAATAAGGATGTCATTAGCTATACAAAATGAAAATAATTTTTCAACTTTGCATATAATACTGTAAATAATGATAAAAATGATTAAATGTTTAAGTATACTACACTGAAGAATATAATTTTAAAGCAGGCTATAATGAAATATATATTTATATGTGTTTAACTTCTTTTTGTATTTTGTATTTTTTATTCTGATGGTTTGGAACCTGAATTAAAGGCCTAAAGTAAATCTAGGAGTGCCTTGGTGGATCAGTTATGTGTCTGACTGCTCCTCCCCACTTCATTTGTACTCTCTCTCTCTCTCTCAAAAAAAAAAAAAAATTCCTACATTAAAATCTATGTCTTAATAACATCAAAGAAAGTGTAATAAAAAAAGTTAATACTAAAAAAAAAAGTTAATACTGTATCAAAACGGATATTACTGATACAGTTGCTAATTTGGGATACCTCTGTAATAGTAATATTTTGCAATTATATTGTCCTTTTGTCTCAAATGTTTCACAAATTTTCAAGTGTCTACATAGGGTGAAATTTGCAGTGAAATTTTCCCTTAGGTAAAACAACATTTCTGCAATAGAACAGTGACCTCATACACATTTAAATGCATAAAATTGAAATTATCTCTTTTTTTCTTTTGAAAATGACTGAGAAATTTAAATACATAGAATACAACTATGAAAGCAATATTAGACAAGAAATCATAACTAATACTGAAGCTTCCAAACCCAGTTACAGAAAAAGCAGAAACAGATAAATACATAACTTGAAGTATTACCAAGATATTATGATCTTGAAAGTTGCCTGGTGTAAGGAGCTGATAAAGAGCTGTCCTTTTCAAAATCCGCTAAGTGAGGCCACTGACCATTGATAATTTGGTGTTCCCAGTCACATCTGTACAATCTATTTAGGTCAGAGGAGACTGCTAGGGATACTGATGGCCAGCTCTGACAATTTATGTAAATTTTTCAGATACTGTAGGGACTTCAGTTCACCAGCCCTTCTCTTTCCTCCTTAGTGTGTGCTGGCTGTCAAGAGCTACTGTCAGGTTACACTGGTGCCTGGAATTAACTTGTCAATGAATATTTGTAAATCTGGCATTGTGCTAACCTCTCAACATACACGTGATGTCACAATCTAGTTTCAAATATATTGTTTATATAAGAAATGAGGAGTGTATTGCTATGTCTCCTGAAGTTTAATCATATGGGTGACGGGCACTGAGGGGGGCACTTGATGGGATGAGTGCTGGGTGTTATGCTATATGTTGGCAAATTGAACTCCAATAAAAAAAAATCATATTCTTCATATACACTTCAGTTTATGATAACAACAATCCTTTGGTCTGTGACAACATTAATAGGATGTGCAAGGACTGTCTTCAAGTAGCTTACCTTTTCTCAGGAAAAAAACATTTAAAAACCCTTTTCCCCTTATATTTCTAGCATTGTCAGGTAATTAATTCTCCTCATATGGAAAATTTTATTTTAATGTAGTCAGTGTTATTATTATTATTAAAGCTTCCAAATAAGGCACAGTTAAATCACCACTTTCATACACTGCTGGTGAAATATGAATACAATAGGTATTGTATATTATATATAATAAGAATATAATATGAACAGCTTTTGGAAATCTTTATTAAAATGATAAATGTCATTCTCTTGAACCCAGCATCCTATTTAAAAAGTATATATAGGGGCGCCTGGGTGGCTCAACTGGTTAAGCATCTACTCTTGATTTCAGCTCAGGTCATGATCTCAGGGTCAGGAGATCAAGCATCTGCCTCGGGCTCTGCACTCAGTTTGGAGTCTCCTTGCCCCTCTTCCTCTGCTCCTCCCCTACTCAAGCACTCTCTTTTTCTCTTTCTCTCTCTCAAATAACATAAATAAAATCTTTAAAAAATAAATAAAATAAAGAGTGTGTATAAATACACTATGTATACTTTCCTCATGTGAGAAATATATCAGATCACTGTAGTATTTTCTTGTAACAGAAGGTGTTGGAAATACTATGAATCTCCCTAGATGGCACATTAAATAAATTATAGTATTTCTGTCTATATTTGTGCAAATACACACATACAAAGTATAATATGATCTCATTAAAAGCATGAGGATCATTTTTTTCTGTATTATTGAGGATATCTCCATAATATATAAACTGAAAACATAAGATGTACAACAATTTATGTACTGTGTGGCCAACCGTATTTTAAAAGAAGTCAAGGGGAAGAGTATAAATACATATCTGCTTAAATGTTTATACACAAAGAATATCCAGGAACTTGTTACATTTGTGTTCCTACTCCTGGAGGTGAACACTGGAGATTCAAGAGACCGGAAGAGGCAAAGAAGTTCTTATTTTATGTTTTCTAAGCCTTTAGGAAGTTGATTTACAGGAATGTTTTACCTTAGTAACAGTCAAAACCAAAAAATAATAACTTAAAAAATGTTTACCTAACTTCTTTCTCTCTGAGTCTCTCCTAAGTTTCTCATTTGATTAATAAGTGTTTATCCTCCAAGAGATTCTGGGGCAAATAGAATGCCTCTTCAATAGTTCAAAGTACAAGATCACATCTTCATTATTTAAGGTTCAATTTATTATTTATTTATTTATTTATTTATTTATTTATTTATTTATTTAATATTTTATTTATTTATTCATGAGAGAGACAGAGAGAGAAAGGCAGAGACATAGACAGAGGGAGAAGCCAGTGGCTCCTTGCAGGGAGATGGATGTGGGACTGGATTCCTCAACTGGGAAAATGCCTTGAGCCAAAGGCAGATGCTCAACTGCTAAGCCACCCAGGCATCCCAAGTTTCAACATATTTAAAACTGAAGACATTTAGTATACTGCAGTGTAGCTCTTTGGGACTTTTATATTTTTAACCAGCATTTGGAAATTAAAAATAATAAATTTTGACAATTAAATGAAATTTAAATAACACCTGGTCATAAATGCATTAAAGTAAATCAAAGGTAGTTTTATTTTCTTGGAGACACCATACTAAATAAATAAAAGAAAATGGTGGGCTTATTTTGGATGTGGGTGGGACACTGCTTTAGAGTTAGTTTATTTTCTCTAAATAATTATTTTAAGAACATTTTTTGGATATTTTAATTATGGGTCTGGCTAGCACTTACACTATGAATTGTTTTAGAAACAGCTGGAAACTTGATATTTTAAGGACAGGAATTAAACTTACAGAAATAAAATAATTAAATCCTACAAATGGAAAATTTTTAATAGTTTCAAATACATAGGTAAACATATAAATTATTATAGAGAATATATAAAATTTAGATTATTATCTAACCATAGTAACAATAATTGCAGAAAGCATCACACTGTTTTTTCCTCTGAACTTTAACAACATACTGTATCTTATGCTCTTTAACAAATGTGGCTGTACCTTTTGATAGTTAGATAAGTCTCCTAATTTAAGGTGTTATCTTAATTTTCTTTATATATATATACAACTGCACTTTTAGATTATAAAAATTCCAACCTTCATTGTTTCAATGAATATATATTGGTGATTTAGTACTTTTTCTGTCTCCATTTTATGCCTAACATCGTTCACTTCATAAAATGAATAACACTGTCCATCTGTAGCCATGAAAAATGTGGCCCTATTTTAAAAATACAAGCTGAAAAATGAATTTATTAAAATGCAACTCAAACAATTAACTGGCCATTTGTTTAAGTATGAATGCCTAAGTATAGTTTACCTTCTTAAATAAGCAAGAAATAAGGATGATAGTGTTGGAGGGTGGGGAGAATAGCAGGTTATCATGTACATATGAGGAAGAGAAAAATTATAATTACATTTAAATTGTGGGTGATTTTGTGGTTATAATTTGGCTACTTATAAGTACAGATTTAAAAAAGATTATCCCCCATTGGGACGCCTGGGTGGCTCAGTGGTTGAGCATTTGCCTTCAGTCAGGGCTTAATCCTTGGTTCCTGGATTGAGTCCCACGTTGGGCTCCTGCAGGAAGCCTGCTTCTCCCTCTGCCTGTGTCTCTGCCTCTCTCTCTGTGTCTCTCATGAATAAATAAATAAATAAATAAATCTTAAAAAAATTATCCCCCTATTAAATTTTTTATGGAACTTGTGCTTAGAAAAAAAAAATCAATTAACAATAGAGGTGACTATTTTTTGTTACATGTACTATATGATGAGCCCTGGCCCAGCAGGTTTGCATTATCATACATTTTCTATTACTTAATCCTAAGAAGTGAGGTAGCTCATTCATTCATTCATTCATTCATTAAATAAATATTAGTGAATACCTACTCCTATTTATCAGAGATCTAGAAAGAAACAAATCTGTTTTTTTGCAGCTTAGAATCTGGTGGTAACATAATGGCACTAAATTATCATCAATAAATAAATGACTCATGCAGACAGTATTTTAGAAGGTGAACACAGTTATGAAAAATACAACAGATAAGGAGTCTGGTAAAACCCCTTACTCACTCAGGTGTCAATGTTTACTAAAGTGGTCAGAGCTGACCTCAGTGGAAGGCTCGCTACAAGCAGCAGGGGAGATGGTCTCACAGCTCCTTAGCTCCATGCAGAGGGAAAAACTAACACAAATGCCATAACTCATCATGGCTTCATGGATGTTTAAGGACAGGACGAGCAATAAGGGTGATATGGCTATAACGAAGTGAGCAAGGAAGATACCTTGAAGATCAAATCAGAGCAGTGCATGGATGGAAGGTAAGGGAAAGGTTGTAGGGCCGTGCAGTTCCTTTTAAATACTTTGGAATAAAATGGGGAAATAATGTAGAGCTGTGAGGAATTACAGCATCTAATATACATATTAAAAACTCTCTAGGCTAATTTTTAGACTGATGTGGGACAAACTGCATGTGGGCCTCCCCGGGAAACAGCCCCTGAGATGGAGGTCTGCAGGCATGACATTTATTAAGGAACAGTGACAAGAACACCTGTGAGATGCGAAGAAAGAGGATTGGGCAGAGGAAGAATTTCAAATGCCATACAGCCTCAGCAAAGGCCTCAGCAAAGACTTCAGCTGATACCAGGATATTGTAGAATTGGTTCAAATTGGTGATGGAAGTCCACCCCAGTGATGAAGCATATGCTTAGAAAAGGCAGCTACCTTTGGCTGAAGGAAAATCCAAGGGAGGGATTCAGCCTGTCAACAAGCAACATTTCCAGCAGATATTGGAGAGGACCATATCATTCTGAAGGAGAAACCTAGGCAGGACAACAGCACCCACTGCAATGTATAAGAAGGAACCATAGGGAGAACTTCTAGGCTACTGAAGTGATCCAAGAAAGAGATTATAATTTTCTTGGACCAATATGGTGGACTTGGTGGGAGAGAACTGATTCAATTCTAGACATATTTTGAAAGTAGAGTTACCAACATTGCTTGAGAGATTAAATGAGGAATGTAAGAAAAAGAACAACTCTCAACAATTAAGAATAACTTCGAGTTTCTAAGACATGCAACTGTAGATGAAAGAATATCCATTAACCGATTTGAGAAAGTTGAAAGAACAGGTAAAAGCAAGAAATTTAAGAGGTCAATTTTATGCATGATTTGGGGATATCTGTAAAATAATTATGTGTTAGCCTGTTGAAAGCTGATTAATGATTTCCTGTAGAATATTATATTAGATAGATGATTTGGGAATCATTAATATGTATGTGATTTTTAACATCACAGGACCAGATGAAATAAACAGGGAAGGGACTATGAACAAAGGGGAGAGGGTAAATAACATCCAGGCAATCAGTGGTTCCGGATCCGTTATTTCAACTCTCTATTTTTATTTCAAAAACATCAGTAAAAGACAATGCTAAAAGGTCTTAAGGGACTTTCTCATTCTTCCCAGTAGAATAGGAATATCACCATGAATTTCCCCAGTTCAAAATCATTAAACCTGTTATGATTTAAATGGTTCAGTTGAGTATCCTCATAAGATCATTTTATATTTATGCATATATAAAGTGATGTCCCAAAAAGTTTTTAAACAATTAAATGCCTGATTTGGGATTTAAAACTAGGACAGCAAATTGTTTCATTAAACTCTAGTGAAAATAAACTATAATACTATTTAATAATGCTTTGTGTTTCATTTTGTTAAAAAAAAAAAAACATATTGACTTTAAATTGTTTTCAGTTGTGGTCTAAAATTGAAAAGGGTATATTGTGACCTATTCTTACCTTTATAAATCTGAGATATATATGTTTAATTTTGTTTCAATTTTGATAAGGCTTGAACGTCTCCCATGAGTTTTCCAAGTGGACCTGATGACCTGACAATGATTTTTTTTTAATCTTTTTTTTAAATTTTTTATTTATGATAGGCACACAGTGAGAGAGAGAGGCAGAGACATAGGCAGACATAAGCAGAGGGAGAAGCAGGCTCCATGCACCGGGAGCCCGACATGGGATTCCATCCCGGGTCCCCAGGATCGCGCCCTGGGCCAAAGGCAGGCGCCAAACCGCTGCGCCACCCAGGGATCCCGACCTGACAATGATTAATCATACAATCGGAAAATTCTGGTTACCAACCAGCCAGCTCACTCTGTCACTAGATATTTTAGTAAGACCTGAAAAAAAAAAAAAAGTAGGCCAGGTTTTCTTTTTCTCTGACTTAGCCTTTCTTCATTCCTTTTTTTTCCTTCTGTGTGTGTGTTTGTGAGTCTGTGTGCATGCTCACACATTCATGTGTGTTTCTCTGAGTGTTTAATGTGGGAATCAAAAAAAGAGAGCAATTGTTGGAAAAGTATCAACTGCATGTAGGCCATGCAGAATGGAAGCAACATGTAAAAAGAATGTCCGTTGTACCCACGTTTCAGAGAGTTACATCCTTTCCACCTTTCAATATTAATTTTATTCTCTTCTCATATCCGTGACTTTAGAGAAGCAAAATGTAAAAGGTAATCCAAGAGACAGTGTTTGCTAATTATTTGAATCATAAATTTAATATTTTGCAAATCATTATAATAATGGCCGTTTAAATTTTTAAAGATACATGCAATTAAAAGAAAACATATCAAATGTATTAAAATTGTTTCTGATAAAGGAGGTAAAAAGGAGTAAGGAATGGGATATTATGAAATGATTATATCTTTATATCTATGTATCTGTGCATTTATATACAGATAAATGAAGGTGGAGATAATGACTTGGATAGAGCCAATGTTAATAGTGAACTCTGAAAAGAGTCATACAATTAAGTCAGCCCTCTGCACTTAACATAAAAAGAAAATTTTATAACAGTATTTATTTGTGGTACAACAATATTAATAATAATATTGTCAAACCATGTGAAATTGCTATATTCATAAATAAAATAGATACTGGCAATTACATGTTATTTAAACTTACCCTAATAATAACAAGTCACATTTACCTGGAATATCATACTCTGAACATTATATGCTATCCTTACAAAAACTCCATGCTATTATCAGGAATTACTCGGGTGCTGCTGGGGTGGTTCAGTAGGTGAAGTGACTGACACTTGATTTCAGCTCATGTTATAAGATCACACCCAGTGTCAGGCACCAGGCTGGGTGTGGAGCCTGCTTAAGATTCTTTCTCCCTGTTCCTCCCCACCCCCTATATGTCCACTTGAACTCTCTCTCTCTCTCTCTCTCTCTCTTTTTCTCTATAAAAACAAACAAAAAGGGAATTACCCATGTTAGAATGGTTATATTGATGCTCAGAGAGGTTAAGTTGCTCAAAGTTAGGGAGTTATTAAACATCAAACTAGATATTCTGAGTCCTAATTTATAAACCTTATGAAAGTGATCATGTGCCTATGTTCTAGCCCTTGTTCTGCCAATAATTGTGAGAATTCTTAGATTTATAATATCCTTATCTATAAAATGAAAAGACTGTATTATATGACTGATTTATAACTCAAAATCTATTAAAGAACTTTAATTCTATTTTTTAACAAAAGTATCACTATTATTTTTGCATCTACTCTGGGAATATAAATATACTTCCTTATTCATCCCTGCTAATTAGCTGAATGTGTCACTGAGATTGGCTAAGCATGGATCTCTCATGCTGTTTAGTCTAACTAGTTCTACAAAGATCTGTTTAGACTAAAAAGTAAGAGGGTCACCCAACAGTAATGTCTAACATTGCTATCCTTTTCTCTATTAAATGATCTTCTTCAATTTTATACAGCAGTGGCATTCATATATGTTTTTGTGGTAAAATCTTTGATTTTTCAAATGGAATTTTATGGAGAAACAAGTAAAAAATAGACCTGTATAGTGTGTTCTTGTTGAACCTGAGCTATTGCCTCTGTTTGACTATATATAAATGTCTTGAAAATTCTGAGGTTCCAGGAAATCTGGTTTGATGACCACTATCCAATATTTGTATTTTCTGTTGCTTTGCATATATAAGAACACTAAATCTTTCACTGTATTTCTTTAAAGTTTCAGGATTCAACATATCATTTTCAAACTGGCTCTCATCTAAAAACAATGGTTAAGAACCCACAAGATCCTTCATGTGAATTTTCTATGATATTATGAATGTAGTATGATTAGAAAAATGCCAAACAAAGAATTAGTGCAAAATACAGTCATATACTATATTTGACTCTTGGAAAATATATTATTTAAAAAATCTGCTTGAGACAAAATACTGTTATCACTGACATTTCATTTCTAGATGGCAACAAGCTTGACATTCCTATATGATGCTTATCACTGTCCCACATATGGTGAGCCCTTCTCATGGTGAACATGGATACCAGAAAGGAAACAAGGAAGACCTCCTGCACTTCCCATCCATTATTGCAGCAGTGCCCTGCAGGATGAAAAAAACTTTTTGTGCTGAATTTTTTTTAAAAAAAAAAGAAGAATGTTTTCACAAGGCACAAACAGTGTTTCATATACCCAAAGAATATAGAGATGCAAGGTTAATTATGTTTTCAATAAGCTGTTTTATTTTGTTAGAAAATGTTCCTTCTTATTCTGAGAGTGTTTTTCCTAGCATCTTTCAACATGTTGGATCATGTAAGTCATTCTAACTTCTCCTTATAATCTAAAGAAACAATTCAGCAATAATATTAAATTATAAAAGATGAATATACAAAAAGAAGCATTTTGAAATATATTTTTTATAGAGTGAAAAACACTGGTCCTTCTAAAGACGAATCTCTCTCTTATTTTGAAGCTTTTACTTTTTTAGTAGCTTAACAATCGTATGTCCCCAGCACTATCCTAGTACATCCAGCTTCACAAATGTTGTGTTCGTTCATAGTAACCTAGTCCTTGTGTGGTCATTTAGAGCAGCCATTTTTTTCTGTAAATGGCCAAAGAGTTCATATGTTAAGCTTTGTGTGCCATACAGTGTCTGTTGCCACTACTCAACTCTGCCATTGTGGGCATGCCAAAGCAGCCATAGATATGATGCAGACAAAAGCACATGGCTGTGTTCCAATAAAACTTTACTAAAAAGACAGAGAGCAGGCCAGATTTTGTCCACAGAACACAGTTTACTTATCCCTACTTTGAGAGAGTCTTTTAAAATCTATTTCGGGGACACCTGAGTGGCTCAGCAGTTGAGCATCTGCCTTTGGCTCTGGGCATGATCCCGGAGTTCCAGGATCGAGTCCTACACCAGGCTTCCTGCATGGAGCCTGCTTCTCCCTCTGCCTATGTCTCTGCCTCTCTCTCTGTGATGCTCATGAATAAATAAATAAAATCTTTAAATAAATAAATAAATAAATAAATAAATAAAATCTATTTCATAGAATTATTTTATTAATTTAGCTAGTCATTCAGAGGTCCAGAAGGGAAAAGAACAAAGTATGGTAAGGGAAGAGTAATGTTCAGTCTATATAAATGCTGCCGTCTAAATTGTGTGGTTTAGTAAGTAGCAGTTCATCAGGGATTTGTGATCTGTAAGAGACCAAAAGGAATAAATCTGTAGAAATGAAGTGTTACCTATTTCAATCATATATATATATCTAAAATCAATCAGCCTTTTCCTCACAATTCTCTGCACATATCACTGCATGAGAGAAATGACTTATTCCTCAACAAATGAAAATCTATGGCGAAAACAAAAGTAATGTCCCCTGGTAGTGCCAAACTGCATGGCACAGTAGAGGATTATATCACTCCTTGTTTTCTATTGGCCATTATTCTTGAATCTGCCAATCCCTTCATTTTCCTGAGCTGCAATTTCCTCACCTATGAAAGAAATAGACTGGTTTAGATGATATCTAAATCCTTTCCAGTTTTAAAATTCTATTAAGTAGCAACCCATTTCTCACCTGATATCATCAGAGATCACCATGGAAATTCTCTGTCCCTTTTTGTCTTTGTAATAGCAAATCTCATATTATGTTTTGCCTCATGTCTAATGCTGCCATTTCAATGATTCTAGACTGACTACTTATTTCCATTTTCGTAATGGTTCTATATTTTAAGTATCCTTTTTTTCTTCTGTTGCCAAAGAAAAAAATAATTAACTTTCTCAATTATGTAAGTTTTTAAATAATGCAACCTGAAAACTTTTCCTCTCAAAAAATACCCTGTGAATGAAAATTACATTTTTTTTAGTTTTTCTCTTTGTTGAACTACTTTTTGGATCTGTGGAAGAACATCAACAAAGGAGGCAGTCCTTGAAGCAAAACAATTGACAAATAGCTCCTCTAAGCAGCTGACAAAGACCGTATTGTGTCACCACACAGCAGTTGGAAAGTTTAATGAAGAAGAGAAGTGAAGAGCCAAATAATTGACTTTTTAAGAAGCAATCCCTTGAAAATTAAAAGGAAGTTGTGGCATCATATGTTACACACATAATAGGTTAACTTTTATTAACCCAATAATGACTAAAACCTACTTCTTAATAAGCAGAAACATTTCAATCTTTAAAATTAGGTAAGATACTTGCCAAACTTCATAAGGGCAAATCTTTTAAAGGGATGGATAAAAATTTTAAAAAGGCAGATTAAAGAATAAAATGTGCATTCATAAGAGCACATTTTATCACATCTTCCATTATAAAATTTCTTATTATGAAAAATTAAGCACCACAGATAGCAACAAATTAAAATGTTTATATATTATCTTCTTTATAAACCAATTAAAAATATTATATGTTGTGACTAAAATTAAATTAAGTTTATATGTTTTGAGTAGAAGAAAAGGGACTATGGCTAGAATGAACTCAAACATGAAGACTAGAATGAAGACTCCAGTCTTCTGTACTTTCAAATACCAGGATGACGTATATGAGCTAAGAGACATACGAGTATGTTGAAGATGGATGATGATGAGAGAGAGAGTCAAAATCAGCTGTGGAGGACCTTACTTCAAATTCTGGCTAGATTATCTCTTACCAAACACTCAACATTATTGAACTTTGTATTAGCTGTAAAGTTGGATGGATCATCTGCACCTTACACCTAACAGCTGCTGTGCAGTTCAAAAGAGATCATGTAAATATGAGTTTAGAAAGTGGCAAAGTGCTGTAAAATTGACTCCCCTGGAAGCACAGAGAAAGAGAAACAAATGAATCTAGAACCTGAATAATTGCACTGGTTGCTAGCCCTGGTTCTGTCTCCAATTAACCAGGTGACTTTGGGTGAGTCATTCCCTCTGGACCTGAAATGTCTTTTTTGGAAAACAAGAGAAATGTTGTTTTAGATGGTCTCTATGCCCACTTTGGCTTGAACTTCTATTATTTATAGCAGAAAACCTATCTTCAGGGTCTGGTTTCTCTTGTCAGCGTATCTTCTCCCTGAGTGAACTCATCTAGTGCTGAGTTGGCATAGCTATTTATGTGATCATTTATTTTTAAACTATAATCTTTGACTACTATGTTCTAGGCTATTGAGCCCTAGTCTATATCTCCAATGTCAAATTCTTTCCAAAGGTCAAAAACCCTCTCCTCCATATGCTAGAAATATATAAAATACATGTGAAAATAATAATTTAAATTTAATAATTAAAAAAAATGAAATCACTATCTTCCCTGTATTAAGAAATCAAATAAAATAATCTCTCTTTGCAATTCTTCACTCAATTGGTGGCATTAAAAGCCATCTTAGTAACCTCATTTAAAAAAAAAGGGGGAGGATCCCTGGGTGGCGCAGCGGTTTGGCGCCTGCCTTTGGCCCAGGGCGCGATCCTGGAGACCCGGGATCGAATCCCACATCGGGCTCCCGGTGCATGGAGCCTGCTTCTCCCTCTGCCTGTGTCTCTGCCGCTCTCTCTCTCTGTGACTATCATAAATGAATAAAAATTTAAAAAAAAAAGGGGGGGGGAGAGAAAGAGAGAGAATTAATCCATCATTCCCTACACCAATTAATTACAAGTCCAATAAAGCTTACTTTTTCAAATATTTTAATTTTTTTTAATTTTATGCATTTATTCATGAGAGAAACAAAGAGAGAGACAGAGACATAGGCAGAGGGAGAAGCTGGCTCCACACAGGGAGCCTGATATGGGACTCCATCCCAGGACTCCGAGATCACGCCCTGAGCAGTAGGCAGACACTCAACCACTGAGCCACCCAGGCATCCCAAGCTTACTTCTTCAAATATTTGTTCTACACAGCCTAAATTTTCTAAAAGATAATGTCACAACAGGTCACTTGGAGAAAAATCACAAAAATAGAAATAAATAACCTAAAAAAGAGAAATACACCTATAACCCTATCTCTCAAGGCTTAACATTGTCAAGTTTATCATATATCTTTATTTTCTACATCTTTATAAGTACACAAGTATTATAATCTTATGAAACTAAGATAATATTTATAATGCTTGATAAATTTAATTTCTCGCATAGTTAAAAATGAAAATCATTTTGTGACATATATATGAATATATATTTCCTAACTCATTCTTTTCAAAAGCCACACAGTAATTCATCCTATGAATGAGTATTTAGATTGTATTACTCTTTCTATAACATTCAAAAATTACTGGGGTGAATATATACCTTTACATATTGAGGAGGCAAATATATATTCATATACATAAATATGAATATATATGCAATACACACGTATTATGTACATTAGTCTTTTGTTTTTTAGATGGTAAAACTTCCAATTTTCAAAAACTGGTCTTTCACTCTCATTTCCTACTGTCCTAATTCAGAGATTTGTAATGTCTCTTGTGTTACCATGACAATTTCCTAACTGTTGCCAATGACTATAAGCTTTTGGTCTTTAAACCTGTTTTCCACATCACCAGTCAAGTGTTTTATTTAAAACAGAAATGAGAACATGATGGTGCTCTGATTAAATGTGTTACTATCTCCCGGATCCCCATAGAATAAAGCAAAGAGTCATAGATTGCATACAAATCCTCCGTGACATTGTCATAATCTTTCTTGTATCCTCCCAGTAATTAGACAATCTTCTGTCTCTTGCTGACTCTAAATTCAGTTATAACATTATTCATTTCCATGGAACCAGGGCAGAGGGGCTATATCTTCACATGCTTACAAAGCCTTTTTTCTACATTTTTGACTGCCTTACTTTCATTTTCCTCTAAGGATTAGTTCAAATATTATATTCACCAAGAAGCTTTCAGCAAACCTTTAGACTGGGTTATATAGTCACTTTATGCATCCTCACTTCCAAAGTCCTATCACCACTTTACTCTCTCATTTTAAAGTTCTCAAAAAGCAGGAGCTATGTCATGCTTAATGCCTAGCATTCTGTAAAATACCCAATAGCCTACTGAACTTAATGGAGTTTAGACTTTTGAGATGAATAAAAATCTCAGGTTAACCTAGACTTTGTCAGTTGTCTAAAAATAACTCTAAACTGTGAATTGTCCTAGGTTCAGAATTAATATCTGTAAGTGGCACCTCGTGGCCATCTAAGCCCTTGCAATGGTCTCTTTAACTCCTAAACCAAACCCCCTAGCTCATCAAATGGTCTACCACACTCTGGACCTATAGAAGTCAGAACCAAGACCAAGCTTACTGGTAAAGAATCTAAGCTTTTTAGAGGAAACAACTATATTTATGCCTTTTTATTCATTTTGCACTTAACACAATACTTCATGTCACTTTCACTGAGAATGAGATGCCCATAATGGGAATGAGGGAAATAAAAATGAGCTCTTGATATTAAACCTGTAATATCTTTACAAAGTGAGCCAGAGCAAAGGCTTATATGATAGTAGGGAAATCTTCTAAATCTATTCAATAGAAAAATAAGCCATTATGTAATAAAAGAAAGAAAATTTTAAAATTAAAGTAATAATAATAATAGAGCCTTAGTAGCAAAATTTAGCATTGCCCATCAATATAACTGTCTATGAAAATATTTCCTTTTTCTGTGGACTTTCTATTCATGCATTATTAACCTTTCAACCATTTTTCTTACTCTGATCCCATATTGACAAAAAGGGGAATCTTCAAAATAATAAATAACCAGTATAGCCTGGGCAGCAACCAATGAATGCTTCACTCAGTATGAATGATATTGGCTTATAGAAAACTGTTAGGGTCATCACAGTGAATACTGACTGGACATCAGCTTTGTTACTGTGTTAGTTGCCTAAGGATGCTGTGAAAAAGTACCATAAGCTAAGTGGCTTAAAACAACCAAAATTTATTATTTTATAGTCTGAAGACTAGAAATCTGAAATCAAGATATTTGCTGGGCTCAGTCCCTCTGGGATTTGGTGGAATCTTTCTTTGCCTCTCCCTAATTCTGGTGGTGACAGTCAATCTTCATGGCTCCTTGACCTAAAGTTGGTTCACTGAATCTCTGCCTCTGTCACCATAAGAAATTCTTGTGTGTGTCTCTCACCTCTTTTTACAATGGTCATGTTGGATTAATGGCTCACTGTATTCCAGTACGACTTTATCTGAAATTGATTATATCTGCCAAGACCCTGTTTTCAAATAAGGTCACATTGATAAACACTAAGGGTAAAGATTTCAACATATCTTTTTTGGGGGGACCCAATTCAACTTATAACAGTTAATAAGTAACTGTCTTATTTCAATGTCATCTCAGGTATCAATCCTTGGAACAGGATGTATTATCACATGGAATTCCAGAATTGTTATTACTGAGGGCAAAAAAAGGGCAAAATTTTATGAGAAAATGACCAATAGAGATAATCCATGTAATATGTGTAGCCAATAATAATTAGATCAGAGTACAAATTTCAAGGACAGATCATGGATCTTGAAACGTTCTCCCAATTAATAAATGTGCTGTTGAGAGGCCTTTCAGGAAACAGGAAAAACTTATTAAGTTTCTATGCTATATTCATAGTAAGGATGCAAACATTTATTACCTATTTGTGGAATATAACAAATAGGATTTAAAAAACTAACAGTAAAAAAAAAAAATTCTTACCATAAGAAGTGCCATTATGGTAATAAGTCAGAAATATATGCTCCCATAAAGTATAGCTTTGAAGCTTCACTTGCACCCAAAAATATGTTCTTGACTTTCTCACTAATTATGCCCTCAAACTGTCACAGAAACAGAATGAAGATCTACTCATTTTTCCACAATATAGGAGTTCCTTATTTTTGTCCCATACCAAATCAAAGATACTTCATTAACAGGGACAAAGGCAATAATATGAAAAGAGGCAATGAGAGTTCCCTGGAGTGCTTTTTTAAACTACATTTTGATTTGGATTCTGAGAACAGCAACCCCTCTACTTACTTGACTTCCATGAAAGACAGAGTTTAGGGAGCCACTATTTCTGATGGTAGTTGATGGTATTCTCAGTTATGTTTGAATAAAAAAAGACAAGTGAAGAATTCCCAATCTCGAGAATGATGACTGAGTGTTGGGAAATAAAATTTATCTGAGGCATCTGTCACATTAGTATATTTGCTTTTGCATCTGGAGTAGACAGGGATTTTTCAGAGATGCATTGGGAAATACTAAGGTTATGAATAAACATACGTAAATTTATGAATAGCAAAAGAAAATAAATAAACATAAAACCAAAGACCTGCTAAGCATGGAATGGAACTCCACACGTGGTGGAGTAGAAAGCTCTGGGTTTAATATGATTCCATTCTAGGCAGGCCTTTTTCATTTTGTCTCAGCTTTGCTTTTGCTGAACCATCTTAATTCAACCATTAAAAAACGGTAACACATTGTGGTAAACTTTTGAATATTTATATGCTTTTACATTTGGAAGAAGCGTCTAACACCAAACAAATACTTAAGAGATTTACAAGAAGAGTTTTTGTTCAGCAGAAATGGAAAATCGAGGGCTTTGCTATATTATTGGAGGAAATTACTGCTTTGTAAGCTGAGCTACTTGCAGCTTTAGAAAGTGATGTTACCACACATTAGGTAAAACAATAGAAATCTTTTCTGAAAATATTAGGGGAAACAGCTTCTGGCATCCAAGGTTGCTTTATAACAGGGAACAAAATTATTGCAGTCATTATTTATAAAACAAGCTTTGTAGAGAAATAACCTTTCCAGGACTTAGCAGCATTAAGTAGTACAAAGCAACTGATAAAATTTGTCAAGTATCCAACAATATTAGTGAGAAATTCATTGCAATAAGTAAAATATCTTGATTCTCAAATAGTTGTAATGTTAAAAATGTTCTACATTCCAATTGTAAAAAGCTATACCTTGTATTAATTAACCTAAATATTCCTTGTCAGGCTTGGTATCATAGCACTGAGAGCTGCCAGAACCATAATTGTGTGTGAGTCCTGAATTTTTGCCAGTTCTGGATGCAGTCTCATTAGCATATTCATAAGTCACAGCCTTGTGCAGGTGCCAGAATGCTGCAAAATGTTTTGTGACTATTTGTTGCAGCAATAGAGGCAAATAGTAAATTACCCTTTAAAAAAATCCCATTTCATATCACAAAACATCACATGTAATGCTATAAAATAACTGCAAAGGCTTTTTAGCAATTATTCCACAAACAAATGAAGAAATACTTCTTTTTTTCTGAACAATGTACATAATAGGGATCCAGAGAAGAGGAGCTAAAATGAGATATTCTTACATTACATGAATTAGAAAGAGGTTTGAGTTTTGTTAAGTGATCAACTAACATTTTCTGGATAAATAATATTCCATGTTCAAGGGAAAAATTAGAATTCAGAAATTACAGTCTCTACTAAAATTCAGATCTCAAATATGTTATTTCTCAAATACCTTATTTTTACTAAATAAAAAGCTAAAATATAATTCTTTAAAAATAGAATTATTTTCATAATGCCTGGGTGGCTCAGTGGTTGAGCATCTGCCTTTGGCTCAGGGTGTGATCTCAGGGTCTGGGATCGAGTCGTGCATGGGGCTCCTTGCAGGGAGCCTGTTTCTCCCTCTGCCTATGTCTCTGCCTCTCTCTCTCATGAATAAATTTATAAATAAATAAAACATTTAAAAGAATAAAAATAGAATTACTTTCTAATAGTCAAAATCCCCCTTCAAGTGAGCATATGCGCATGCACACACACCATAGTCTTTATTAATGAAGAAGACTGATTAGGGAGTGCTCCTATCCACTTTATCCACTTCAGAGAAAATCTGGTCACACTAAAAGAGAAACATAGTACCACAAGTGGCCTGTGAGGTTTTAGAGACATTTCCAGTTTCTGGGTTCTAAAAGATATATGCTCAAGTGTGTGCATGTGCATGTGCACCTGCGTGCACACACACGTTTCCTGTTCTTTGCATTTATGAGGTCAATGTCATAGCCACTCTAATATCTAAATAAGGTTTTCTTTTTCTAATTGCATAAACCTATAAGAGATGATATCATCAACTTGGTTTACTCCAATATTTCAGTCTTAAAATATAGCATTGTTATATTTCTATAATAAAGATATATAATTAACATTACTTCTTGAATTTTGTGTATCTGTGTGTGTGTGTACCAATGTGATTGAGATCTGTATCTATAATCTTAAATCTACAAATAGATATATATATCTATAATCTTAAATATATAGAGATATAGAGGTTTATATGTATCTATACTTTATATATAGATACAGATATCAAATATATTGATATACATTATACATACACATTTTTATGCATATATATAGATACACAGATATGTACCTAGGTAACATCACTGAAACTTTTGTACTGTAAGAAATCAGTTCCCAGCTGAGGGTAATTATTAATGAATACTATACTTATATAAAACAATAGAATGGAATAAAATACCTACTATAATTATAATTAAAATATGATTTTTAATACTTCAAGTAAGTTTACATTTTAATTCCTTCTTTTTTTTACATTTTAATTCCTAATTGGAGTTTCTAACCTGTAAAATTTTAGAAATTAAAAGGAAAAATACCAACATTGAGATTAACATCTCTCTTATTTTTCTTATAACGTATAGGTATCTTGTCATGGCTTTTGCAATCTTTCAGTTAAGTTTTTTTTCAACAAACATCTATTAAGTACCTTCCTATGTGTGAGACACTATTAAATGATCTTGGAATAAAAGATGAACAAAACACAGTTTCTAGAGGATCTCACAGTTTAGTGAGGGGGACAGACAAATAATTAGCAAATTTCAAAATAATACAACACTTGCTATCATGCTATGATAGACTTATGCCTGGGGACCTATTCTCTTTATTTTTGCCCTTCCCAGTTGTAAAAATGATCGTCTTAATTTGAAATGTTATGTTAGGTGATCAAAACTTTAGGCAGACAAAAATAAGCAGGGTAATTTGATCTTTCCATCTTCCTCAAGTTTGAGTCATCAGACTTCAGAAAAGTACAAACTGACAAGGGAACATCTTAAAATAAATGTCAGTAACAGCTGTAGATTTTCTATTGGCAATAAGCCAAAGAGGTGTAAAAGTCAGGAGAACTTGTGAGCTTCAAGATGCATGTCTCCAGAACTGGAATTTGTTATGGTCAGATAACTAAAACGCTGGTGAGAAAGGATCCATTTTGGTAACATTACTTGGAAATTCTTCAAATTGACATAATATTTCCCTAATTAATCTAAGTACATTTTGCTGTCTCCTGTTTGCTGCATTCTTGGAATGAGAGCAAAAAGGAAACATCAGCAATTGTTTGCTCTGACCCTTTTAACAGTCTCTGCCTACCCTTCTCATCTCAGAAGCCTTCATTGTAAAACTTACACCTCACATTCTTGTCAATTTCAGATTTGTTTTCAAATGAGAAAAGTAGGGGCACCTGGGTGGCTCAGTTGGTTAAGCTTCTGCCTTTTGATTTTGGCTCAGGTCATGGTCTCAGGGCAGTGAGATTGAGCCTGAGCCCCAACCTGGGATATGAGCTCAGTAAGAAGTCAGTTTGAGGACTGTCTCCCTCTGCTTCTCCCCGCTTTCATTCCCTGCTCTCTGGCTGTCTTTCTCTCTCTAAAATAAATAAATAAATCTTTTTTAAAAAGTAAATAATATTCTTACCTTGTAACTGACTCATCTTTTTCATTGGACAGATGGGTATTAGGAAGGTTATGGTGTTTCTGTCTGTCTGTCTCTGTCTGTCTCTCTCCCTTGCATGTGTGCCCTTGCACACACAAACATACACCCCTACACAGCTCTAACACAAAAAAATGAAAAACAAATTATCACCAATGATATAATCAAGATGATCTCTTTGGTCAGTCAATAGGTACTACATAAACTTAAAAACCCAATGTAATATGTAGATTTTTTATATTCATCATCAAATTACTTGTTTTTTTGATTTTGTATATGTCTGTGTCAGAACTTTAGAAGTGGGACTCAGAGGAAAACTAAAACATATATATCTAAAATTTTGTCTATTTAAATAACAGACATTTTTCTTTGAAAAAAAATCCAATGAACATTACAATAGTTTTGTAATCAGTATTTAGATAGAAAGGTAAATGCTTCATTTTAATACTAGCTTATCTGCTTAGATTTAATTTTATTCCTTTTCTCAGTCATCATTATAATAAACAATATCGAAAGAAGTCTACCAAATGGGCTATCGTATGCTTTAGAAGATAGTTTGGAACTGAATTGCTAAAGTTAATTTTTGTTTTAAGAGCTGTCTAAAGCACATAGAGGAATCTTTTCCTCAATTAGTAGTCTGGTCTTGACCTTCCAAACAGACTCAAAATTATATAAACATGTTTTAAGATTCATTTTTTTCTATATCCTCTTCTTGCTTATGAAAATTCAATTTTAAATTGGTAATTTAACATTATCCATTCTCCTTGTGTTTTGGAGAAAACAACCTTTTAATTTTTCCTTAGAAAACAGAACATTAATTCAAGATCCTCCCTATTAAATATATTATCATAGACTACAACATTTCTTTATGAGTAATATAAATGCAAAACATGAATCTGCCACATCTCATTGATTCTCTCTTCCTTATTTTTCTTGACCTCTATGTGCTTCAGTATCTGCTGCCACAAATCAAAACTTCCTAGAGCAAAACTTTCATGCAGGAGTAAAATAAAATGAACAAAAATAGGATGTCCTATTTTTTTTTTTCTACAGAGAATACACACACACACACACACACATACATATTTGTCTGATTAAAAAGTTATACTAGATAATTATCAACAATTGCCCCTAAAAAATCATAACTAAATTACTGTAGATGACATTTAAATCTTTTCTCCTAAATTAAGTACTGTCCTTAAGGGTAATATGGTCATCTTGTTGAGCCACATTCGATAAGCTCTGGGGATGCTAGAACTTCTTCTCAGGATTTGGAGTAAAGGTAGTGACTGATTGCTGATATTATTTTTTCTGCAGATACCTATACCTGCAATATCTTTCACTTGAAGTAGTCTGTTTTGTTGTTTTGTGTTCATGGTGGAGGCAGCCAAATTAACAGTCATTTTAGTTATCTTTTTTTATATGACTGTTTTTCATTAATGCACCAATACAAATATCCATACGGTATTGAAAACCTTTGGAAATTAGACCCTAATTTAAAATAGATAGGAGGGACACCTGGGTAGCTCAGTGGTTAAGCATCTGGCTTCAGCTCAGGTTGTGATCCCAGGGTCCTGGGATCAAGTCCCACATCAGGCTCCCTAAGGGAACCTACTTTTCCCTCTGCCTATGTCTCTGCCTCTCTCTGTCTCTCATGAATAAATAAATAAAATCCGGGCAGCCTCAGTGGCACAGCGGTTTAGCGCTGCCTGCAGCCCGGAGCGTGATCCTGGAGATGGGAATCGAGTCCCACATCAGGCTCCCTGCATGGAGTCCGCTTCTCCCTCTGCCTGTGTCTCTGCCTCTCTGTGTGTGTGTGTGTCTCTATGAATAAATATGTTTTTTAAGAAGAAAGCATTAAAAAATAAATAAAATATTTTTAAAATAAATAAATAAATAAATAAATAGGAAATATTGGGTGTTGATAAGAGGCAAAAGTCTCCCTTCCTGTCTTATGTCTTAGAATCTATTCATTTATGTATTCATCAGACATGTACAGAGGATCTACCTTGTCCTCAGGCCAGTACTACACCCAGGAATTTAAAGATAATAAAACATAGTATTAATAAGGTGGTAAATATGTAAAACTACAATTATAATTAAATTACAAAAATGTAAAAACAATACGAAAACCATTACAAATGAAGGCATAATTTGTTTATTATACTTTCTATGCTCAAAGTACAATTCAGATCCTTTTGAAATCTGCACATCTTTCTTTTAATCAGCAATGCAACTCAATAATATTGATATTATTAGTTTGATGTTTGAGGAAAAGAAATTAAGGCTTGGAGAACTTTAAAAATTGAAATATGATTCTTGAACATCAATGGTTCAATATAAATTGAGTCATTCCAAAGCTTATGTTGTTTGTTTAATTAAACAACATTGTTTGTTGTTTAAAGACAAGCAGGCCTGGGATGTTCATAAAAGACTTGGCAGAAAAGATAATGTGTGAGATGATGTGTGACCCAGTCCTTGAGGATAACTAGGATTTCCTCAGATTATTAAGGTACTGAGGGACATACCAGATGAAGAGAACACCTTAAGCAAAGAAAGCAAGTGATGTATTTGAGCATCAGTGAGCTCTGTGTAGTTCTATCTGTGGTCTGAAGTGAATTTGTGAAGAGTTGTGTAAGGATTTGGCAGGGCATGCCAGACATAGTTAAAATTGTTTTTGTTTTGTGTTGTTTGTTATAAGATTAAGAGTGGAAGGATTTTTATAAGCACCTGAGAATGAATAAAGTTTACATTTAGGGAAAGTTAAGAATACATATTGTTTGTTAAGAAAGTATTAAAATAGATTAGAATCAGATCAGCAATAGAAAAAAGATAGAGTGGTGCAGAAACCTTAAAACATCTTTTACCACAGATAGAGAAGCACTGATCTGGAGGATTTAGTCTGATTGGGTATGGGTTGAGGAAAAGAAGGTTGAAGACACTGAGGTTCCTACTTGTGGGGCTACATGAATCATGTCATCATTATCACAAAATGAATTAAAGAAGGATATGAAAGAAGGATCCTGTTATTAAATCAGTTTGAGCCATGTTCTTTGTGATCACCATGCAGCATATGTAAGGTAAAAAGAAAAATGAAGAAGAGGATACCCTAAGGAACACAAATGTTTACAGTATGAGCAAAGGAGGAGATACTATCAAAAGAGACTAAAAAAGGCAGGAAGAACCTAGGAGAAATTATCTAGAAGTGAAGGATAGTTTTCCTCCTTTGTTCACAGCTTAAACATTTATGTTCTGCTACATTTAGGATCTATTCTTCTTCCACTTAGTGGGTACAAAGTTCCAGTTATGTATGATGAATAAGTTCTATAGATCTGCTGTACAATATTGTGTTTATAGTTACAAGTACGGCACTGTGGACCTCAAAATTTGTTAAGTGGGTAGGTCTTTTGTTAAGGATTCTTATGACAAAACAAGAAAGCAAAAAAGGGAGGTGTTGGTCACATCTGTTACCTTGATTGTGGTGGTTGTGTTTGCATAGTACAAACTCATCAAACTGAATGCATTATATATGTACAGTTCTTTTTATGTCAATTGTCCTTCAATAAAGCTGTTAAAAATATTTTCCAATAGAGGTGGTCAACAGTATAGAATCAAAGTAGGCCACTGGATTTAGCAAAATGTAATAAAGTTTTCTATAACACTATGGAAAATGATAAATTTAGTTAATGTGTTTACAAAATGGAATAAAAGCAGAACCTTCTTATATGATAAAGGACGAATCAGATTTGTGGAAATAAAGGCAGATAAAGTAGACCACCATATCAAATTTTTTCCATGGTAAAAAGGAAAGAGCAAATAGAACAATAGGTTTTCACTATTTGTTTATTTTGATTTATGCTGGAAAATATTTAAGCAAAATTTGGCCTCCTTAAAGAAGACACCAAAGAGGAAATGGAAAGAAATAAAGTGAGAGGAGTAATGTAAGAGGGGAGACAGGAGGGAATGGAGACTGATGAAATTAAGCTAAGAATTGAACTTTCTGAAGGCATTATTAGATGGTGTTCAGAATGCAGGTGAAAGGATTGTTCTGGAAAGAAAGGTAAAGGAAGTAAATTTCTTGCTTTAATCTCAGAAGGAAAAACATATATATTATATTGATTCTAAAGGCACAGAGGAAAGTAAATTGAAGGAACTCTGAACGATGATCTACATTTTTCTTAATTGTTTGAAAGATGGTCATCCACAGAGATAAAGTAAGCTAGAGGTAGAGTAGGAGTCTGAAGACAATGTAAATAAAATAGTCATTATAAAGAATGAGAGAGGGAGAGGATCAGGGATGAATATGGCATAGCCTCATAAACAATTAAAGTGAAGAAATCAGAGGGTATTAATTCCTTGCATGTTCATCCTTAGAGTCTTACTTTGCTAGCTCAGGATAGTTATCTTGATCCTGAAATACTAAGTTAAACATTAACCAGACTAGCACAGCTGCTGAAAAATAGGTCACATCTTTCTGTTACTTCCCACTTGATTAATAATCAAAATGAATCCATAAAATATCAGGTGACCATCTCCATATGGGATTCATGACGTGCTTTGATGCAATTGTGAAGATTTCAGTATATATCAATTCATTTCAAAGGGAAAAAATCTCTTACTTTTAAGTTCTCTTGTACAACTGCTAACCACAGCCTGCAGGATCCTGCCTCTTCCTGACCTTATCTGCTTACACCCTCCGCCTTACTAACCAGCCATAATAGGCTTCTTGCTTTTCCACTTCCCCAGCTAAGGGTTTTGCCTAAAATCCTCTTCATACACAGTTGGCCACATTGGTTCCTTCTCTTCACCTTTCAGGTTTGTATTCAAATATCACTTTCACCAAGAGAACTCTGAGCATTCTGGCTGAAATAGCACCACTCTTGAATACAATCATGCATCACCTATATCATATTCTATCCTCTTATTTGATTTTATTACCTTTTATAACACTCTGAAATCATGTTATATTAAACCAAAATAATTATTTTTTTTAGTCAGCTTGGAGGTTAATTTCATGAAGGTAAGGAGTTTGAACATTGCCTTCACTCATATAATTGCAGTCCCTAAAATAATGTCTCATGAATAATATGACTCAGCAAACATCAAACAAAAACAAACCATTGTTAATTGGATAACTGAATGAATTGAGAGAATAGCAACTTCCTGAGAAAGGGCCCTGAGTTGGGTCAGCTCAATCCCAAAAGTAGTCCTGAAAGGAGAAACAGGGAAAGGGGAGACAAGGAAGAAGAATAGTTACAGATCGCTGTTTCTGGTACATCTTTTGGAAGAGTTCTGTACGTATACCTAGGAAAACCACCTCAAATACCAATCTCCAAAAGTTTTAGAAAGGAGACTAGAGAGGGTGACAGAACATGAGGTACTCCTAACTCTGGGAAATGAACAAGAGGTAGTGGAAGAGGAGGTGGGAGGGGCGTTGGGGTGACTGGGTGACGGGCACTGAGGGAGGCACATGACGGGATGAGCACTGGGTGTTATACTATATGTTGGCAAATCGAACTCCAATAAAAAAAAAATACCAAAAAAATTAAATTAAAAAAGTGGGTATAAGAGTGATAGATCAATTTGCATTTTATTAACTTCAATTTTCCTTTTTGTAAATTATAGGAGGAAAGTTTACTAGGAAAAAAATTATTATGTTTAAGTAAAAGTCCTAGACAAATTATAATGCATTTTGAAAATTTTACTTTTCTGACTTCTTCTTTCCCAAAAGAATCAAAATGAGCTAATTATATGCCATTTAAACTTTACTAAATTTCAGTATCAACCCTTTGGAGGAAGTACTAGAGAAGTTCCAAATCATCTTCATCAAATAAAGCGCTACCTGTTCATTACCAGTCATTAAATAATATTTAAGAAATAAATATTAGTAACTTATTTTTGGAAGGAAGTTATGTATGATGGAAATAAAGTTAGATTGGGGAGCCTGGATGACTCAGTTGGTTGGGCATCTGACTCTTGGTTTTAGCTCAGGTCGCAATCTCAGGGTCATGGGATCAAGCCCCATTTTGGGCTCTGCTCCTCATGGACTCTGTTTGGAATTCTCTCTCCCTCTCCCCCTGCTACTCCCACTAGCACTCTCTCTCTAAAATAAATAAATAAATCTTTAAAAAAAAAAAGAGGGATCCCTGGGTGGCGCAGCGGCTTGGCGCCTGCCTTTGGCCCAGGGCGCGATCCTGGAGACCCGGGATCGAATCCCACATCGGGCTCCCGGTGCATGGAGCCTGCTTCTCCCTCTGCCTGTGTCTCTGCCTCTCTCTCTCTCTCTCTCTCTCTCTCTCTCTCCCCGTGTGACTATCATAAATAATAAATAAAATTTAAAAAAAAAAAAAAAAAAAGAAAAGAAAGATTTAGTAGGCTAAAAGAAAATATAAAATCTTCCCATCTTCCCAATAGTAAGATTTACGTTGTTATCCCTTTTACTGTCCCCAAAAAGCAAATATTATATACATGAAAAAAATCAAGGCAACTTTTTTTCTCCCTTTAACAGACTTAAACGTTTTGCATGGAAAGGCAGAAATACAGCATATAAATTCTGGTAAGTTCTTGACATTTGGAAAACAGCATGCAATTGTCCAATTTTTCCTAATGTGATGACTGGAATACTTTAGTCAACCTAAGATCACATTGACCTTGGCAGTATTACAGAAGGAAACAGTCTTTGAAAAAAAGCTTGCAATGCATTTTCTGTAAGACAGGTATTTAGTTTAATATCAGTGTTGCATATATAGCATATTTCATATCATTCTTTATGTTTGAAAAAGAAAGGTAAAATATTTCTTTTTTCTGATATTTTAAACTCAGTATTTTAAACTTAGTTGGAACCTACTAATGGCACAATATAAAGTATACTGCATTTTCAATTTTCCTTGTACCATAAGTTTTCATTTCATTTTGGTTAGTTTTCTATAAATCTCACTTTTTTCCCTAAAATAAAAACATTTTTTGCTATAATCATGTTATACAATGAAAACAATATATGTAATCATGCATAATGTGTATAATATATACTTTATACATGTACATATATATGAGTATAAAATTTAAATAGGTCACAGTACTAATAGGTATTGTTGACACAAGATAATAAACACAGCAATTAATCTCCAAGCTTCCTGATCCAAATCAATGATCACTGCTACTACCTACTTGATACATGAAAAGGGAGGCAGGAAGATTAAACAAATAAGTACATAATTTAATTAATAAATGTGAATTTTTAAAAAAAAACTTAAATACCATTATATTAAAGAAATACAGAGCAAACAAGTCTAAGGAAAAAACTATTTAAAATGGTTAAAAGTGAATCCACAAATAGGTACATATAACAATATAGAAATTTTTAAATTACAAGGAAGATATTCTAAACACTGCTAATAATGTTGTCATTTGACTTAAAATTACAGAACTGAAATACTCTCAAAGAGTTCTTCCTGCATTTTTAATATAACTTAAATATGTAATGCTTTCAAAGACTTAGGCACACCTCATTTCATTTGATCCTTGCAAGGACACTGTGCATTGGGTATGTATATACACATATACATGGAGTATATTTTTAGATAATAAAAAAGAGAGTATCCTAGGAATCACTTGTTCAAATATGTAAAGCAATTGGAATTAGGATCTCAGACAGCTGACTTTGAATTCATTTTATTCGTCTGATCATTCACATATTGAACAGTTACTCATGAATATCTATTATGTGCCAGATACGCATACTACAGCAAACATGACAAATTCTACATATAATTCTTGCCTACACAAATTAACATACTTCCTTTCTTTAAATTAAGATTGTGTATGCTATAAAGAAAAAGAAGGGGCTGAGTATTTATTATAAAGAAATCCAGCACAGTCTAGGTCAACAAAGGCCACACTGATGAAATGAGTTTTTATTCTATGTGTGATGTATTGGATTTCCAGCAGCTTTCCCAATTTCAGGTATTGTGTTTCATTTCATGCCAAGATTTTCAAGCCATCAGTCCTACTTCAGAAAATGATGAGGTTCGTGTTCACTTGCTATAAAAATATCTCTGGAGAAATATCTCAGAACACATAATCTCATTTGTATATAGGCCCCCCTGTCTTTGATTAAATCAACTTTCCATCCAATAAAAAGACTATTTGAAATATGAAGATTTCAGAATAGGGTTAAATTTCAAGCAATCTGCTGACATTGTAGTGTGGTAAAGGTATTTCCAGCAAATAATACCTCAAGCTATTTCACTGTTGCTAAAAAACTAATATGTGTCTGAGAGGAAATTGGAAGTTTAGAATAGGACAGTACAGATGAGTCCTAACTATGTATTTCCATAATAGGTACAAGTTTAAAATATATTGTTTTTTCTTACATGGTAACTAAACAAGGCTGATCTAACCATATAAAAATATGTACTAGATGGATAAGACATCAAGGCAAATTTGGATTCTAATCATAGTTCTACCATTTAATAATTGAGTAATTTAATATGACTAAGGTTCAGCTTCTTTATCTATAGAATGACAATAATAGCTCATAAGGTTAAGAAAAGTTCATGGCATAATACATGTGACTGTACTTTATATAAAATAATATATAAAATATTAATAGAAATATTGAAAACAATAGCTTGAATACAGTTTATAATACACTTTTTTAAAGGTCTGAAATTATAAATTGCAGAGGTCTCAAAGTTTTAAAATTCTCCAATGTATTTTTTCCAATAGTGGGGCATTAAAAATAGTTTAGTCCTCATTAAATTACTAGGTAAATTTCCATAAATGTGACAATTGAATTCTACCAACATCTCATCTAAAGGATTACAAACAGTTATTCAATTTTTTCTAATCTCTTTTATGTTGATCTGAACCATTGCCAAGTCATATTATATCCCAAAATTCTTAAAACATCTCAATTCCCATGTAATTTCTTAAAGTACATTGGTCAGATTATTCTGTAAGAATTTTACCTTTGAACTATTTGGTATGGAACTCATACTTGTGGCAACTATTTAAACCCACTTTAAAACTATCAGAATGCAGACAGATATGTTGGCAGAGTGATTCCTAACTTCCACTCTGTAAGAAAAATGTCCTTAGCGTTTTTTTTTTTTTTTTTTTTTTTTTTTGCCTATCAGTCACGTTGATGATAACTGATTTGAAAGGAATGAGATTACAAAACTCAAATATATCAATATGGCATGTTAACTTCTGAAAATAACCGATAACAAAAAGAGGAAATATAAAATATATTATCTTGGTCTCTAACTTACCACATCATATGTCCTATCTCAAAGGTCAGGCAAATTATAATATACCTATATGGAAAATAGGAAGTACTTCTATATATTTGACTGAAGGCAGAAAAAGAGTAAATAACGTGAGCAGCATGGGGAATCCAATTAGGATGACATTGGGTCAAAATACAAGATGGGAATTTTTCATATTCTTGTTTATTTCCTCCAATGTGCTTTCTTTTGTTCTACGAATTTTAAGTGATTTTAGTACCTTACTCACTTCCTTTAGGTGATGATTCTATGGGCTAGTAGATTTTATTGTCTAGAAAGTCACATTGGAACATACTCAATTTGTTCTCTCTGCAATTTGAAGTACTTGTTTCTAGTTTGTTGGTTAGCCCTACGTGATGCATCCGAGCAGGGACTGTGTTTTATGCCTGGATTTAGTGAGTGCTCAGCAAACTATTCTTTGTTACTATTTCTTGAAGTTAAAGGAGATTTACTTGGCATCATATAATCAATATTTTAAAACATCATGCAAATAAATGAGAAGGTTCCTCTGGTTTCAATAAGCAACACAGAGATCAGCTGCATGATCAGTTACTCTATCCTTTTCAATTATATAAAAAAGAAAAAGCCTATTTCCATTTCAAGTCAGATTCCTGAGTCTGCCCTAGGAATTTTCAGGCATCGTAAAACCCTGCTGAATCACTTAACATTCTGTTTCAGTTTCTCCTTAAAGCACTTACATGTTTACTTTGCAGTCTTTGAATGCTTCAGCAGCTTTGATGCCCTTATGTCACTATCCATCCCCAAGCTGGGTCCTGCCCAGGGCAGAGCTGGTGCAGAAAGTATCATTTCTATGCAGATAAAATAGTTGCATTCCAGGCTCCTTTGTTCAGGACTCCACTTCACCAATGAGTATCAAATTGCTTCTAGGAACTGATGATCAACGGTTTAAGAAACCTGATTGAATATCTACCTTGAATATCTATCTGGAGACTATGTTACATAATGGTACATTTTATTATAAACTAACATTTCTCTGGAAAAAAAAAAACATGATTCTGATTCTTTACCCGATTGAGGACACAATTATGAAATCAAATGTCTACATAGTTGAATTTTGAAATAAATGTGAAGTTTCTACTTCACTTGGACCATTCTGATTGGGCTGTTCACATTTTTGGTATAAAGAAAAGCTAGACAATTTTCTTTTCAGAAACCTAGGGTCTGAAAAGCTTGTGGTCTATTTCTTGGAAATAAAATGATGGGTCTTATGTTTTCTCTTCCTGTGAAAAGGCAATGTTGTTGGCGACTAGGATAAAACCTGGATCTGGGACATGTTGTGCTATCTGAGGCATGTCACTCTGAATAAGAAAATATACCAGAGATTCTAGCTTAGTATGTGGTGATCAGAAGCCCATTTTTGAGTTGATCCTAGGGGAAGCAAAATACGTGACCCCCAAATATGCCACCTTGCATGTGGATTATTTTAGCTCAAGGCAGTCAAGACCCAGCAGACTCAAGAAAAACTTTTTCCTCGCCCTTAACTAACTAAAACTATTTAAATAGAGGGCCTGGACCAAACAGAGAGCTATTAGCAGAGATAGCTTGTTATCTAAAGGTCCTATCTATACGGCAGGGCAAACACCTAATTATCAGACATCTGTTCTCCTAATGTCTTGTGAATTATCCTCCTCCCCTCTGAAGCCCCAGGCCCCTATCTCATTTCTTGGCTCAGGATGACTATGAGCCGCAACTGACTCACTCTTCCTTGGGTCTCATATTTTTTATGGGGGTCCTATACATATGTAATTACGTTGTTCTCCCATTAATCTGTTTTATGTCTATTTAATTAATAGACCAGCCAAAAGCATCTATGAGGATATAGGAAACATTTCTGCTCTCCTGCAGTTGGTGACTCACATGGGACAAACTTCATTGGCTGGGCACTGCTTGTTCCAGGGCTGCTGTAGCTGAGAGATTCTGGGATCTCTGACACGCACTGACAGAAAATAAGAATTTTTACCACGTCAATCTCTTGGATCTCTACCTGCAGGGCCCAGTAGGAGCAAGAGTAGTGAGTCCTTTTTCCTTTTCTAAATTTAGGTTAGCAGGAGAAAATATTTGTGGAACTAGTTCCTTAGGTATGGTGACTCTGGTGAAGATTTGATATGAGTATTCTTGATTTGTATTGATCTTTTTCTTCCCCCTGTTTTTTGTTGTCTCCTTCTGTTGTGACATTTGTCATAGGAGGAATACTCTAGAGTAGAATGCAGGCATAGGTGTCCAATAAGCCTGCTATTCATGCCAGTCTCACAGATCAGGTGAGTTCATAATTCTCACCAGACTTGCATCTATTTAGACAAACTTTGCTGTGAGTTAATGTACACATGAGGTGGGGTGCCTGGGTGGCTCAGTGGGTTAAGTGTCTGCCTTTGGCTCAGGTCATGATCTCAGGGTCCTGGGATCCAGCCCCACATCATGTAGGGCTCCCTGCTCAGGGAGGGAGTCTGCTTCTCCCTCTCCCCTGCTTGTGCTCTCTCTCTCTCTCTCTCTCTCTCTCTCTCAAATAAATAAATAAACAAACAAACTTTAAAAATGTGCACATGAGGTAGAGGTTATTGCTGAGGAGTACCTTAGAAGCCAAAGCTACAAAATTGGTGGGTGTAAGCTGAGCACTACAGAGCTGTTAGATCACTCGCCACCTAACTCAGATTCCCATGTTAGGACAAGTTGATCACTGCGATGAGGGAACAGAAGGTCAGCTAAGGGCAAAGCACAAGCTACATCCTGCAAACCCCCCTACCGCACCCCCACACATTTCCAAATGGGATATGTGTGACATTTCTCAGGCACTCCTGGCTTCCCTAACACTAAGGGAAGGGGAAAATAAATGGCTAACAGAGATCACAGTACTGTAAGACCTGAGTTTACAAATGTCTTAGCAATTTGTAAGGAAAAAGCATTCTCACCAAAAGCAAACTTTCAGAGACCCATAGACTCAATTTCCTGGAGCCCTAACATCACCCACCCAACTACAATGATGTAAGAAACAAATGCAGAGGAAATGTAGATAAAATTAAATTCCCTTATATAACTCTCAGCCCATTGACAAATACTTGAGGCAGGCCAAATGTAACAACCCTCCAGGATGTTCCCAACTGTCTTAATGCTAATGCCTTACTTGAAGGAAAAATGACCTCAGCTTGATAATAGCAAGGCCTCCAGTATCCTGAGAGTCTTCTTTAGCCTATCAAAGTCCTTTTGGACACCTCTCTTTTCCTTACATCCCCCAACTCACCACTATATAACCAGTCACCCCTTACAACTCAGGTGCAGCAGCTCTTTCTGCCCATGAGTCGTGTTCCCGTGCTTTAATAAAATTACCTTTTTGCACCAAGGACATCTCAAGAATTCTTTTTCAGCTGTTGGCCCTGGACCTCACCAATATTCAAAAACTACATCAGCTGGATGGATTTTAGATTGACAAGAGGTCATCTGCCAACCTCAAAAAAATTTCCATGCAACAAGGTATTCTAAAACACCACACAATCCCCAACCTAGCAGTATCTCCCTCTTAGGTTTTAGTTTGGCTCTGATAGACCCAAGGTTAGCTAAAGCTGTTAATGTTCATATAAGAGCAACAATAGAAACAAAAAAAAAACTGGATAAAGTTCCCTTTCTTCTTGTTCTATATCTTTGGAGCTTGGCTTTGTGACCAGTGACACTATGCTCTCCAGTGTCCACCAGCCAGAGGATTCATGTACTGAGCATTCTCTTTGTCTAACTGTGCAGTTCTCAGGGGACTTCGTCTTAAGGGGCCCAAGTCCATAAGGGACATTTGTAGTTTCAGCCTTCAGAGCTGGAAAAGTCCCATTCCGGTAGTCACAGATGAATGGGGCTGCGATTGGTGGTATCTCAGAGATACCAAATTAAATATCCTTATAATCTGTACCCTGTTGATAAATACTAGAGGCCACAGAAACCAGAGATACCACTTGCACTAAACCATTCTTACCACCTGTAACAATGAAGTCTTTGTGTTTTGAGGCTAACTCTGGAAGTAAACTTACTGGATCCTCTGAGAACTTAATCTTTTACACTCTCCTTTGGGGATGGCTCTTGCAGCCATGGTTAAGTTGTAAAAAGGCTAATTGGTTTGAGTCACTCTTGAGATGAACATAAGATCCTATTCATCAATGGCCAGATGATGCATCCTTTGAATTGGATAAACTTCTATATTAATTTTTATTTGTTTTAGAGAGCTCTTATTTTAAATAATTGTCTGGTGGTACTTATGTAAATGAGACAGGGAAACTGAAGAATTCCATAAACACCTGGTTTTGTTCCTTTTCCTGCTTCTATTTTTTGCTAGCACCTGCATGCCCACCCCACTTTATACATGCCTTCTAATGCAAACAGTCTATATCCTCCTTGTATAGGACAAGGAGTCAGTGATTTTTTTTTTTTAATAGATAAAATCTAAGGAAGGATCAACTGGAGGAAGAGGAAGCTATCATATGAGAATCCCAGAACACCAGAGCTAGACATGTCAATGCCAAGACCCTTCTGGGTCCAAAAAATAACACCTGGGGCCTTGTCTTTGTTCTATCCTGCTCCGGGATGCCTGAAGGGATATGTAGAGCAGATCACAGTCCTCAATAAAAACTCCCAAACCCAAGCCAAGATGCTCCTTTTCCTTTCCAAGTCTCTCAGATGTTCCAAATGTATCTGCTCTCTCTATGTCTTCAATCAATTCTGCTCTTACTCCCTCTGGCTTGCATTTGGTTTCCAGCCTACCTAAAGCCAATGACCCTCTTGGCTGGTCCTGCAGGACCTCCACTGCGTCCCTGGACCTGGACAGCAGGTATCAGGCCAACTTAAAAAGTGGATACAGATAAGTATACTTATAACTTTAACAAGATGAAAGGGCAGAAATTAGACTTAGAACAGAAATTAAGCTCCGTATCCAAGGTAAATTCTCCTTCATAAGATCTGGCCCTATCTCTTCAGGAAAGGCTCCTCCAAATCCACAAGCTTCTCCAGAAAATCCCTTAAACAACTCTCTGCCACTTTTAGTTTCCCTCTGCCACTTTCAGTTTCCCTTTCCTTGCAAGATTTATAGAGAGCACTCCAGAGTATACAGGTTACTCATGTAAATACTAAAAAAAAACAGGAAATAACTTAACAGAAGTGCTCAAGATGGCTAATAAGCCTCAGACAAAAACTTATTTTTCTGGGCTCTGTAATCATGCTCAGTTTCAGGCCTTCTTATACAATGTCTTTTTGCAGATATATCCTAGAATCCCACCCAAAGAATTCACATCCTCCGGATAGAGCCAGTCTTTTAAATTATAAAACCTCTTTGCCTCCACTTTTCAGAAGATCCTACCAAATTCAGAGAGAAACTAGAAAGATTGGTGTCCATTTACAACCTCACTCACAAAGACCTTGATTGGCTATTAACAAGTGTTATTCCCTCCCATGATTGTACTTTATGTACTTCAGTTTTCAAACAAACCAGGTGGCCCCTGGCAAAACAAAAACAAAACAAAACAAAACAAATAACATAGAGCTTAACATAGAAAGTAAATGACAGAATTTCTTTAGGCTTTCCTACAAATGATCAGTTAATATTCAGGGGCTGATAGAGAGGTTTCTCCCTAAAATGAATTGCATTCTCAGAAAGAAGGACTTTGCTAAAATGCTTTATGTAGACTTTACAAGGCATATTTGCTTTATATCCTGGAAATGTTTGCTGCTTGTTCTGGCTGAAAATGGACACGTTTATAGCACAGTGCATGCCACAGTGCACGTCTGCCGAGGGAGAGGGGGAGAGAGAATCTCAAGCAGACTACATATATTTATATATATGTGCTATATATATTTATAGCACAACACATGTCAGGCAGAGGGGCAGAGGGAGAGGGAGAGTGTGCCCAGAGGCTCCATCTCAGGATTGATCTCAGGACCCTGAGATCATGACCTGTGCTGAAACCAAGAATCAGATACTTAATGGAGTGAACCATCCAGGTGCCCCCCAAATTGGCAAGATATTTAAAAGAGATTTGTTGCTGTTTGTTGTTGTTGTTGTTTTAAATAGCTCTGTAGTTGGAGACTAGCCAGATTGCAAGCTGATATTCAGAGCCTGATAAGATTTTTTTTTTTTTAATTTGGCCTCCTCCCCTAAGTTGAAATGAAACCTGTACCCAGAAGGAAAGAAAAATCTTTTAAATTCCTTTTAAAAGGATTTATGGGTAGACTAACCAATGATGTCATACAACCCAATTATTTGAGGAATTGGGAGCAACTGGCCTTACCTTATAAATGTTTGCAAAACTAAAACTGCAACTCCAGAGAGAATTTGAAGTTCACTTATTTCTTGTTATCAATCTTAAAATCCTCTATTTATCTCAAATAAATGCTTACAAATATTGGCCTTAAGAAACCAATTGCTTCTTGGAGGAAATTGCAGTCTTTCCCTGTGCCTTTGAAATGTAAATGTTAACTTTTAATTAAACTATCCCAATTCCTAAGATTGAAGAAGAAAAAAAAATGGTGGGGAGGGGATCTTTTAAAATATAACTTTTAGAAAAGATCTCTTGCTCAAACTCTAGACCACAAATTACTTAAGGTTATTTGTCAAGAACAAACAAATTTTAAAATCTCCTCCATAAATATTAGCAAAAAGTTTTTAAGCAGGTAGCTCTAAATTGTTCTGTCTGACAGAGACACAAGTACTTAAATCTAGTAAGTATTGTACCAGATTCATGGTTAAAGTTTTGGAATGAAAGCTATTAGATTCCTGTGTATGTCTGTATGTTTATGATATCTATGTATGTACATCATATATTTTTCTACCTCCAAGTGATATTGCAAAAGTTAATCTGGAAAACATTCTGTTTAATTGGCTTAAAATTAGGGGCTTATAAATTTTGTATTCCTAAAGTTTTCAGAAATATAACAGAAAGTAGCCCAAATGCCTTTCAGGTTCACATCATCTGGAAAGTTATTCAATTTGAAGTTAGTTTATGTTCACTAGTTTAATTAAAATAGGTATGACTTGAGAGTTATCAACATTGACTATAATGCAGATAGACAACGTTTTTCTGCCTGGGTTTACTAGTCAAATAAGTTTATATTATATCTCCTACAAAAATTTGTCTGCAAGTAAAATAGCCTGGAATGATGGCTGACTTTGTCTAATGTCTCATTAAGTTTTCATGAGTAATCTAAGCATAATTGTTAGGATCAAGCGATGTAAATAGAATAGAATATTTTAGGTGAAATAGTTTCCCCAAATCTTTTTGGTAGCCTGAAACCTTAACTTTTTGCTAAGTTGGGCTAAATGATAAGTTTGTCAATTATTCAGGTCATTTCCAAATAAGATAAAATATTGAATATTGACGATAAAATATTGAAGAATTAATTACTCTATCTTCTTTAAGCTTCCTTTTACAACAGAACTTAAGGCTGTTTGGGTCTATCAGTAAACAGGTATGCCACACTGAAAAAAAAATATATACTATTAGGAAGCATGTACGTCTAGAAAATATGAAATATATTCATATACATGCCAGTGTGAAGAATTCTGGTGTAACAGATAATATACAATTGCTCACTTCTTAGTTAAAGTTTCTAAAGGTTGAGAATTCTAATTAACAAATGTAGTTAAAACAACTAAAAAAAAAAGGGGGGGGGATCCCTGGGTGGCGCAGTGGTTTAGCGCCTGCCTTTGGTCCAGGGCGCGATCCTGGAGACCAGGGATCGAATCCCACGTCGGGATCCCTGCATGGAGCCTGCTTCTCCCTCTGCCTATGTCTCTGCCTCTCTTTCTCTCTCTCTCTCTCTCTCTCTCTCTCTCTCTCTCTCCCCCCGTGTGTGACTATCAAAAATAAATAAAAATTAAAAAAAAAAAAAAAGGGAAACAACTCTATATGTAAGCAAAGTTAGATGTGTTTTGGTAAAAAGAGGTATGAGCTGTAAAAATGCACTTTTGTTGAGGGAAAGAAAATAATTTTGTCCTAAAGAGATGCTAATTATTTTAAAGTAAAAGGGAAAAAAAATAAGACAAAATTTGGATGTAAAAAAGAAAGTTATACAGGGTTTATGAAAAATTAATCTTTGGAAAGGAATATTAATGCATGGTCAAGCTGGCTAATATTAGAACAAATTTGATTAAGTTAAATGAATTTTAATATGTAAGGTGCAAAATTAAAAATTGTTTTTTCTCTCTCTTAAAATGACAAAGTTTTCTTGGATTATTGCTCTGTTCTTTTTTTTTATTTTTTTTAATTTATTTATGATAGTCACACAGAGAGAGAGAGAGAGGCAGAGACACAGGCAGAGGGAGAAGCAGGCTCCATGCACTGGGAGCCTGACGTGGGATTCGATCCCGGGTCTCCAGGATCGCACCCTGGGCCAAAGGCAGGCGCTAAACCGCTGCGCCACCCAGGGATCCCTGCTCTGTTCTTTATAAGAAATTATAAAAGATTTTTCTTTATATTATAAAGTAATCCGCCTAAAAGAACAAGGAATTTGTCTTTAGTCAATTTCCTGTGTCTGTGTGCAAGGTCTTTGATTACTTATAAAAGCGGAGTCTTTTATATTAAGAGTAAGATTGGCTTTTATTTTGTTTTCTATGAGTATTTAATTTTTAGTATTTGTCTTCAAGATCCTTAATTGTCACTGTGGTCAAATGGATAATTGTTTCACAGTGACCTATGATCCAATTTGACCAAATGTTTTCCTTCTTCAAGTTGTATTGTTCTACAAACTATATGAAACCCCTGAAAATCTAATACATCCTGGTATAATGTATCAGTCATAATTCCGGTCATTATCCTAAAATGTTATGTGTTAGAAATAAGCAAATTTTCTCATCAATTGCATTGTAGTAAACTCTCATCAGGTCACTTTTGAAGTCTTGTCATTAACAGATGCTCATTGTTTTGCCCTGAGCTTTTGCAAAAGTGCTTCATTTTCAAGGAAACTCATGGGAAGCACAGGTTTCTGATAACTTTAAGATCATAAAACTGAACTGGGTAAGAATTTCCAGAACTAATGAGAAAACTGGTTTCAAACAGAAAGAGTATTAATTACATGGGACTTCATGAACTGAGAAGGATGATTACAATTTTTTTATGATCTTGCTTGTTCTTTAATGTTTTGTTTTTCCAGATTTAATGAAAGGTTTTCTTTTTCTTTTTTCTCTTACTACAGCCTACAACAAATTGGTAAAATATATCTTTGTAAATAGAGATGAAACACTTACTTTTTCTCTCTACCTAATCCCTCTATAATTGGAAAACTCTTGAGTATTCTTTTTATGGCAATATAGTTAATTATTTGCAAAAGTTCGATGAGACTCTGTTTTCCTTGTAAAAGGACACAATTAGAAACATTGGTTACATTACTTAAGGCTTTGACTGTAATGTTTGAGAGTCATATGCAGACTCAGATATAACCAGACAGCTCTAAGGAACGAAGGTGGACTTTATGGAGCCAATAAAGACCCTTGGAAATATTGTGCTGGTATTTTGTTTATAGGGTTTCCAATGGACTTACCAGGTGAGTAAGGAAGGGATGGAAAACTCCTAGCAGGGATGGAAAACTCAGGATATTCGGGGGACCTCAAGAAGAGAGGAGGAATTCACCCAAACCAATAGACGTTGCAGGCAAAGTCTGATGGGGAATCTTTGGTGTGATTTCTTAGCCTCAAGAGACTTTTAAAAGTCCAATCTGAGATTCTTTATGAAAAGTTCCAGCAAAGGAGATTAAAAGATACATGGTGAATCAATCACTAGTCTTGCTGCACTTATGTAAATAATCAGACCAAATGTATTAAAAGTAGATTTAAATTTCAAGCATATTAGTGATTATATTATATAGTGATTATATTGTGATTATCTTCGATAAATATGCAGATGATGGTAGAGAGAAACATGCTGTGTCACTAAAATGCCTTTGTAGGTATCAGATTCCAGTATTGTTAATTGTCTTTGAGGTTCCATCTCTAAACTGGACTAGATCCTGAATTCTTCTAATATCCTCTGATATTTGGCTAAATCTCTTCAAACTGAAATTTCCAATTTTTTTTTCCACCCTTCTGACTTGGAGTCACTGAGAACTAAAGCTGTCCTTCTTCCCAAAACCATGCACACTGAAGTTGGGCAACTTGATAGAAATTTCAGAGAAATCACCACAGTGGCCCATATACAGGAAATATTAGGCCTGTTGCTGTATGAATCCCTCAAAAAGATTATCAGAGACATTTAAACTACAAATCAGGGCCATCTATCAGAATGCTTCTGTCTATATCGTCCCTTGCAAAATCCTCCAACCTGGACCTAGACTGGCTGCATTCATAACTCAGAAACTGAGATTACAGCCTGCTCCATTTCTTATCCGCTGTTTTTCTTTTGTTTCCATAGAAATACTCCTTATTCAATACCTGATTGCTTGCACCATAGGCTTAACTTTGGGAGTCCACCCGCATCACTGCCTCCTAAAACCAGACACAATGATTTAACTGAACTGATCAATTCTTAGGGCTAAAAACTGAGAGATTATTTCAATGAGATAAAGCAATCTACCAACTCATCTTCTGGACTGTGAAACTTCTTGAGAAAGTTGCAAAAGCAGGACTGAGATGGAGCAAAATATGTGACCTCAAAATATGTCTGTCACTCTGGTATATAAATTATTTTGAGCTGAAGGCAATCAAGACCCAGCAGACTCAAGAAAAACTTTTACCTCTCCCTTATCTGCCTAAAGGAATTTGGATGGGAAGCCTCACCCAAAAAGAGAGCTATTAACCAAAGATAACTTTTTATCTGACAGACCTACCTATATGGCAGGGCAAACATCTAATTACCAGACATCTGCTCTCCTTAATGTCCTGTGAATTACCCTTCCTCCTCTATCAAGCCCCAGGCCCCTATCTCATTTCTTAGCTCAGGATGACTATATAAGCTTCAACTGACTGACTTAGGTCCCATATTTTTTATGGGGTTCCTATACGTATATAATTAAACTTATCTTTCTCCTGTTAATCTGTCTTATATCCATGTACTGAATAGACCAGCCAAAATAACTAGAAAGATAATATTTTTTTCTCCCTTGTAGTCCCAACAAGCAAGGATCCTAGGTACCTGTATTAAAACTGTCTGGTTTACTAAACTAAATGGGTTCAGGGACTGAAATCCCTAGGATCATGATGGTGCAATTAATGAGTCATTCTTTTGGTAGAATAAAAACTGGGACTTAATACAAACAGAATGTCAAAATTACCTCCTCTGGGCAATGTTAAATTATGTCTATTCTCTTTATTCAGCCTCTTAGAAAACTGAGTCTTAGAAAGACTTAGTCATAGCTAACTTGCTAATACCGACCTTTCGTTAATGAACTTCTTCCCTTCCTAAAATTTTCTCTTTTCTTTCCTTTATTTTGGAACTCATAAGCACCTAATTGAAACTTTTTTTTTACCTTTTGTGATGAGGCTGAGTGGAGACTTAAATTCTTTTCACCATTATATCTTTGAATCATTCATGATTACACTATCTGTAAATCATAAGAGAGTTATTATTCTTCTTCCATAACACACTGTGTATCTACCTTAGCAATATGTGATAAATTCAAATCTTTCTATTGGCCTAAGATTTATAAAGCTCCTTTCTTTTCAAATCTGTTTTTTTTTTTCTCCTACTCTAAAGTGTTTCCTATTTCTGTAAAGTTCTTCCACTAGCTCCGAATTATTTGGTAATCTAATGATTTTCTTTACTACAGGGCTTTCTGAAGCCGTAACTAAATATTAACAATATAGTGGACATTTTGAAATACCACTTTCTCTTATTCCTCAGTACTCCAATTAGTTGTTGCCATAGACTCCACCACTCTATGATTTTTTTCAGTCATTGAATCAAATATCTCAAAATGTCAAGAGACTTTACAAGTGTTTCCTCTCAAGACTAGTGTTTGTTATGTTTGCAATAAAAATGAAAGACTATTTATGAAAACCAACTTTATAACATGTATCAGTATTGTTTTAAAATACCCATTTTTAGCAAGTGTAATTTAATTGCTTTATCTTCCTAGGGAAATAATGAAAAATATAGTTTAACATGTATCCTTAATGGAGCAGATTGTCATAAGTAATGTGTAATTATAATGTGAATCCATAAGGTAGAATATTATGAGACCAATATAAATATTTTAAAATCATTTTTTGGTTTTTAAAAGGAATAAAATTGTAAATACAGTGTGTCTCAACTATGTGAATATGTGGGTGGAACTATATGAATATATTCACCCACACGCATGCATCACAGACCTTCAGAAAGGAGAGTACTAAAGTGTTAACAATGGATCTAAACGTCAACATCTTAGAATTGCCTAATATCATCTTTATCTGTGCTCGCTTCAGCAGCACACAGCACATAAACTAATATCGTCTTTATCTGTTTATGTTTCCGAATTTTCTACAGGCACATATTATGCTAATCAGTAAAACCTGAATCTGTCTTTAGAAACAAACAAAAATCTATCTTTTTGTAAAGAATAAAAATCTATCAGTAAGTCCTTCTCATGTGGGAGATAGTATTTTTTTCATCTATTTGCACAAGTAAGTGAATACCAACAAGATAAACTCTAGTCTCTCCTATTCCAAAGACACTCACTGAGAATGAATTAAACAACAAGGAAGATTCCTGAACTCTTACAAAGCATCCGGTGCCATTTAGTGCATCATCAAAGCACTGAATGAATCCCAGAGGCTCTAGATCAAGGCAGCATGCAGGCCATCAACACCACAGGCATCTAAGAAGTAGCATCCCTGTGCACAAACACGCCGATGAAATCTCTCCGATAGCAGTCGATTAGGCTACCTATGTGACTGAAAAGCAATTCTCCTGACTTCAACAGCAAAAATTAGGGGGGTGGGAGTGGGGAGACAAAGGAAGCTACTTCACTTGCATAGTCAATAGGTAAAACAAGTCTGGACCACTTTACTCCTAATATATTACCTCAGTATACACTTCATTTTTTTCCAGGTATTGATCTTAAAATCATAAAATCTCAGACTTTGAAGAGATTTTATCATTAAACTTCTGGGTCTCACATTTTAAATCCATAAAAATCACCTAGAGATATTTTTAACATAAATTTCCTGAGCTCCACTCTGAGAAACTCTGATTTGATGGTAGGAATCTATATTGCAAACAATATCCTGGGCGTAACTGAAAGTCAAATGATCCTTGGAGCACATTTCACAGGCTGGACCAATTGTTCTCATACCTGTAAGATCCTTTGACAAACACAGTTAACCAGTGTTGTCATTTGCACAGAAGACACAAAAGAATAATCATTCACAAGTTTAAGTTTACATATACATCCTTAAATGACACACTCCAGGTGACTTCCACATCCTATTTCATGTCTACTTCACTCTGAGAAAATAAGACTAAAAAGCAAAACAAAACAAACAAAAAAGAGAATTACCAAGGAGATCCAACAAATGCACCCAACATTAACAACTTCAATAGACCTCCCCTTCTTTAATATCCAAAAGAATTAAGTGATTTCAAAGTGGGGAGGAAAGAAGTTAATTGGTTTGTACCTTGTTCTAACGCAGAGGAAGTTGAACCATTAGTCACCATACTGAGGGAAGGCCCACACTATTTTTAACAGCCCAGGAGCTGTTTTAATTTCTTTTGAACTCAAAAGAAGATCTGAACTCTTAAGTAGAAAATGTTTAATATATATCATTAGTATATTTGTCTGTATACCAACATATAACTTCAAATATTTATTTAATGGAGAAGGGGGACTGCGAGGGCAAAAGAGTTTGGGTTCATGAAAGTCTTACAGGAGCTCTGGTCCAAAGTTGTCTAGTGTAACTGTCTTAATTTAAAAATTTTTTAAACTGATATAGGTTGTCATTCTTTTTCTCTTCCTCTACCTTATGCAGTGGGAGATAAGTGTAAAGCTGGTTTGCATTTCTCACTAAATTATTTTTCAGATTTATCAGGAGAAAATATATGGGTTCCGAGCAAAGATGTTTTCAGGAAATGCTTATTGACTGTCTGACATTAGTAAAAGCTGCTAAAAGCATCCATAGCCCTATGGATACTGCTTGGGAAGTGCACACAGACACTATGACATGCAATCGAGAAAGCTATTATTTTTTTCCTATGTTTGATGAACTTCTCATGTTCTTAATCTTTTCAGATCTTAGTATGGATTCTGCTTGACAAACTCCATTAAAGACATATTTAAATAAAATATCAACATTTTCTGAGTATCCATTTTGTTTGTTCGATTTCTTTGTCCAAAAAAATAAAAGAGGTTTGCAAAGAACTTTCACTTATTTTGCTTCAAAGAGCCCTGGATTCAGGTTTCTTTCATTCTGAACAAGCCATAGCATTTTTTTTTTAAGTTATATGCTTTGTGGACAATGCAATCTACTTCTTAGTGCTAGCTCAAAATACTCAGTGAAAACTACTAATATTGTGAATTACAGGAAGATATTCACCAAGAAGATATACTTGAGTACTATTTGTTGTAGTTGTTGTTGTCGTAAGCAACCAGAAACGCAATAAAAGTGATATGCCCAGATTCATAATGATAGCAGTGAAAATAAATCATGCATTTTCATATTTATTTTTTTTTCCATTCCACACATTTGTTTTGTTGCCTGGAAGGAATTTAGGATGATGGCAGATAGATGTTTATTATCTTGGGGTCCAAAGTAAATTGGTTGGGATCTGAAGCAACTGGAGTAGACTGCTGCTATTTCTCTCTTGGTTTATTTTTATCTTCTATGAGAAGATAAGGCAGTCCTAAGCTAGCAATGAAGGTGGAGAGAGAAGTCAATATATCCACTAGATTGTTCTTATACAGTAAAAACAAATGTTAATTTTTAAAATTATATATTAACTAATAATGTAATTATTGTATTCTAAACAAAAAGTAGCTAAAAATTGGCAAAGAAAAAATATATTTAGTCTTGTCTATGTAGAATGATTACAACCCAATTTTTCAAATGCATAGTATCTATATAAAAATTTTGGAAAAATATAGAAAATAACTTTAGGTAAGTATTTTAATACATTTTTATTCCTTTTTATTTTTAAATATTTTCCAAATTTATAGATAATGGAATTTTTAAATGTAGGGAATATAACCAATATCAATATAGTGATATAAGCATTTACCAAGGAAAGTAAAATATAAATACACAATAAAATAGAAGACTCTATTTTCAATGAAGAATAGATACAAATGTAAACTATTTGAATTGTTTTAAAATTTGTCAGTGGGGTGTTTAAAAGTCATAATTAATTAAGAATTAGTGTATGGTAAGTTAAAATTTGTCAACAAATTAAAATTGGTCATTCTCAATGATGTAATCTTGCCTCTTTGCTTATTTTAAATTCTATAATTTTCATTTCTTTTGTGCAGGCTTTTACATCACCCTGTTGTTTTTGATAGGTATGCCATCATGTAACACATCAATCTACCCCCACATGACTGAATCAATCATAAGAATTATTAATGATACTAGTTCGTCTGCTTCCCTTTGAATAAAGAGGGTATATACCTTCATCTGAGGTGAAGTTCTTGCCTTTTATAGAAGTCTGAGAAGTAAATGGAAGAGAGAATTCCATGGGTACTGGTATGTTGAGGAAAAGTTGTGATTTCAATGCACTCCATGATAATTAAATTAAATCAAAATTAAATTGTTAAAATTTAATTTTTAATTAAATCCCATTTAATTCTCAAATTCTTCTCCACTGCTTCAAAAAACTAAACTTGCTCTTACTCAATAATCTCATCATCCTAAAAGACATTTCATTCATGCCTTGCCAATCCTCTTTTCCTGGAAACCTACCAACTTGACTTGAAACAGTCAAGTTCAGTTGACTGATACCACTATGAATGTGTATTAAATAAATTACTTGGGGCTTCAAGGGGCCTTTCTGGAACTCTCAATACCCTTGTCTGTCACTCTTCTAATACCAATCCATAATCTCACCCATGATCTTCAAACGCCCAAACTTCTCCAGGCCTCCTGTTCTCTACAGACAATTTTCCACCATCAAGATATTCAAAGATTCCAAGACAACATTTCCTTTTATATCTGGGTCCCTTCCTACATGTTTATAGCTTTACCTTTCCTTTTCCTTCATCCCTCTCTTCTTAATTTCCTTCCTTCCTCTGAGGAAATCCTGTTTGGAAAACCCCTTGATTTTTAAATTTGTTCCTGTAGAATTACTAATTATCCTCTTTGCTTCTATGCTCTTCTTGATAATTCCATAAATGTGTTTATTCTTGACAATTCTTATTCATTCTTTTTTTAAAAGATTTTATTTATTTATTCATGAGAGACACAAAGAGAGAGGCAGAGACTTAGGCAGAGGGAGAAGCAGGCTCCCTGCAGGTAGCCTGATACAGAACTCAATCAGGACCCCTGAACCACACCCTGAGCCTAAGGCAGATGCTCAATCACTGAGCCACCCAGGCATTCCCTTATTTATTCTTTTAAATCTCTTCTTCTTCCAGTAAACCCCAAAGACCTATGTGTGGCCTCTGACCCTCTTTCTCTGCCTGCATGAAAGAACAATCTACTTTGTATTTTGAATTCATTATATTTACAATTATATTCAAATTATATTCATCATAACTCTTCCTCATTCTCCCCATAGCCAGCAAATATTTCTAATCTTCTCTGCTTTCATCCATGCCTCTGTTCATAATCAAGGCCCTGGGGTCATTTCTGATTTCTCCTTTTTCATCCCCATCAATATATGTAATAATTTTCCAGTCTGGCAGAGTCTACACCTATAATATCTCCCCCACTAATTCATTTTTTAATCTCCTAAAATCAGCATTAATATTCTTGTGAAATATTAGCATAACTTAATGTATCTCTTCTTCCATTTCCTCATTTCTGATCTATTAAATATACCATTACAAAAAATTAAATTTTAATTAATTCAAATGATTGCAATGGTTTTCATTGCCTATCAGATTTTAACTTATCTACAATATTATCCCAATCCTGAATTTGTATACTTCCATGTGAGTACGATTTTTACCATTTGATGTATGAATGATGAAAAGTTATTAGGTAGAACCCAATAATGCAGAGAGAATAGGTTAATTTTAAATAACCTACCACATACCAAACCAGACCTGGCTGACCTGTATTTATTTCCAGAATTGTTCCCCTTGAAGAATACAAGGAAATTTTTACCCTTATTTTATAAGAGAGGACCCATAATAAAGTGATGTTAAGGAACCTAAACAAGTTCACATGATTACAAGTCGACTCCTATTTTCATGTCATCTTAGGCATGCTTCTCTCTACTCTACAACTTCCATTACACTGACCTTGATGTTTATTAATGTCATTAAATTCAATCAGAAGGGAGCTCCTACACCAAAGATCCTGCACTTTATTCTCTTTAACCAACATGCCTGACAAAAGGCTTGGGACATAGAAAATATGTTTAAAATATACTTTTTTGAGTGAATTGAACACATGCATTTTTTTTAACTGACAACTTAAATCTCAAAGACAATTTTAAATATTTGAAGATCAGAGAAAATTATGTCAATAAAAAATGAATGCATTCAGTAATTCCAGCTTGCTTCTCACCTGGAACTATTCTAGACACTGGAGTTACACTAATAAAATAGTAAAAAACAAAATGCTTCATAAAACTTAGGTTATAACCGGGAGAAATATAAAAAAAATTTAAAATATAAAGAGAATGTGAAACACACACACACACACACACACACACACAACTGGATATTATTTAGCCATTAAATAAAAAAAGGAAATTCTGGGAAGCCTGGGTGGAGCAGTGGTTTAGTGCTGCCTTCAGCCCAGGGCATGATCCTGGAGACCCGGGATCAAATCCCATGTCGGGCTCCCTGCATGGAGCCTGCTTCTCCCTCTGCCTGTGTCTTTATCTCTCACTCTCTCTGTGTCTGTAATGAATAAATAAAACCTTTAAAAAAAAAAAAAAAAGAAAATTCTGACATTTGTGACAACATGGATGGACACTGAGGGCATCGTGTTAAATGAAATAAATCAAGCAGAGAAAGACAAATACTATATAATCTCATTTATATGTAGAACCAAAAAAGCAGAAAAACAAATTCATAGATGAAGAGAACAGATTGGCAGTTGCCACAGGCAAGGGATATTAGAAGAGAGGGTAAATGAAGGTGGTCAGAAGAACAAACTTCCAATTATAAAATAAGTAAGTCCTGGGGATGTAATGTACAGTGTGGTGACTATGGTTAATAATTATAAAATAAGTAAGTCCTGGGGATGTAATGTACAGTGTGGTGACTATGGTTAATAATTATAAAATAAGTAAGTCCTGGGGATGTAATGTACAGTGTGGTGACTATGGTTAATAATACATCATTGTATATTTGAAGGTTGCTAAATAGGTGGATCCCAAAGGTTCTCATCATGAGAAAAAAAAATCACAGTCAACTAAACTTACTGTGTTAATCATTTTATAATATATACATGTATCAAATCATTATGCTTATACCTTATACTATACAATGTTACAGTAAATTATACTGCAAAAAAATTTAAAGTGGAAAAATTATATATATAATTGGAAAAATTGATATATATAATATATATTATAGTAATATGGTGGTAAGTGCTATGGCATGATATTAGTTAGACAAGGGAAAGGTAGGTGGTTTGTGGCATTTGGAATCTACAACTTTTCATAGCAGATCTCCATGAAAAGATGACCAATTGAGCAAAATCTTGAGGAAGTGAGGGAGCCAGCCCTATAGATATTATATGATTGATAATTCCGGGAGTATAAAGGCCTTATGGCAGAATCAGGTAAATATTGTAAAGGCCAAAGGCAGACTGCCCCAAGTTGAGTCACTTCAGCATGAACATTATTTTGAGTTAAAAATAATCAAAATCAAGGCACCTGGGTGGCTCAGTGACTGAGCAGCTACCCTAGGCTCAGTGAGTGATCCCAGGATTCTGGGATTTATTCCCACATTGGGCTCCCCACGGAGAGCCTGCTTCTCCCTCTACTTATGTCTCTGCCTCTCTCTCTTTCTGTGTCTGTTATGAATAAATAAATAAAATCTCAAAAAAAAAAAAAAATCTGTAGATGTAGGGAAAGCTCTCTTCCTGGTCCTCAGCTGCCTAAACTTATAGGGGAAAAAAGATCTTGCACCAAGAAGAGAACTATTAACAGAGACTTCCTTTACCTAAGAGACTTATCTGCATAATAAGGCAACCTTTGTTTTCAAAACATGTTCTTTCACCTTCTCACTAATGGCCCTCCTCTTCTTTATATTCTCAAACCCTACCCTTCTCCTTAGCTCATGTAAATGTCATGTTGCCTCTTTGTCTTTGGAATGTCATGTCTGTGAGTCCCCATACATATGCTATTAAATTTTATTTTCTCCTGTTAGTCTGTCTCATGTCAATTTTATTCTAAATCCAGCTAGAAGGACCATGAGACAGGGGGAGATCTTCCTCCCCAACAACACCTACTACTTCTGAAAAACAACAGGAAGGCCAGTGTCTTGTGGGAGTAAGATATGGATTTCAGAGTAGGAAATGAGGTTAGAGAAGTTCAGAATAATGTAATGTAATGCACTATGGGTCTTTGTAAGGACTTTGCCTTTCCTTTGTATAAGATAGAAGTGATTAAAGGTTTTGAGCAGAGCTGTGGTATGATCTAAATTGCAATCCAAAGGATTCCTTAGCTGCATAAACGCATGGAGACTTAATGAAAGGAGTGGCAGAATGGAGAGGGAAGTCAGAGGAAGGAACACCAAATGGGAGGATATTGCAATCATGCAAAGGGGAGGTGAAATAAGATAGTGGTTTCCCAGAGTGGAAACTGGAATTGGGATAAGAGGTGTAGATCTAGATTTGCTTTTTAAAGTAGAATCAACAATTTTGTAAACATATTAGACATGGGATGTGTAAGATGGAAAGGAATTTGAAATGACATCAGACTTTTGCCTGTGCAACTCAAGTTGTCAATTTCCATAGTGCTGAAGACTACAAAAGAGGTAGGTTTGAGGGGATGTACCATGAGGTTGTGCACATGACAGATTGGGATAACTGTTAGACATCTCTGCAGACAAATGTATGAGCCTACTGTTCAGGGAAGAGGTCCAGTCTGGAGATATAAATTTAGCAGTTATCACTGTACAGATGGTAACTAATTTTATGAGACCAGAAGAGAACATCAAAGTAGTGGATATATACAGAAAAGAGAAGAAAGGTAAGAAGTAAGCCCTGGGGGTGCTCAAAGGTGAAGAGGTTAGGCAGATGAGGAAGAATGAATAAAGGGATAGAAAAAGTAGACAAGGGAGTGTGGAGTAAATTGGAAGATAGTGGAGTTTTGGAAGGCAAGTAAAAACCAGTGATTAAAGAAGAGTAAAATGATGATCTATTTCAAATGCTATTGAAAATTCTAGTAAAATAGGACTGAGGAATGGCAAATAAAATTTACAGTGTGATGATTATCTGTAACCTTAAAAGAACAGTTTCAGAGGAGTGGTACAGACAAACCTGATGGAGGAGTTTAAAGATAAAATAAAGGAAGATAATTTGAAGACATCAAGTAGCAAAATCCACAGATATTCTATTTTTCAAGGGGAACAGAAAAATAAAGTAGTATAATAGTAGAGACATGGGGCAAGGAAGAAAGGGAAAGAGTTATACTATTTTAAAAACAATATGGGGAAATTATAAAAACTATTATCTCAGATATTTCACACATGCTATATTTAAGTTCTTACATAGCAAGAACCAGGTCAAAATACACATAAAAAACAATGATAGATAATTATTCTAAGGAATGATAATTTTCTCTTGAGCAAACAAATTTCTATTCTAAAAATGTAGAGAAATAGTAGAACATGTTTTACTTTAAAATGTTTTTGAGGGGTGCCTGCTGGCTTAGTCAGTTAAGCATCTGACTTTGGCTCAGATCATGATCTCAGAGCCCTGGGATCAAGCCCACATCTGGATCCTCACACAGTGGGGAGTCTGCTTGTCCTTCTCCCTCTGCCTCTCCTCTTATTTGTGTGCTTTCTCTCTCTCTCTCAAGTAAATAAATAATTTTTTAAAAATGTTTTTGAAAAAATATTGATCTTGAAATATTCATTGAGCAAAAATAAATCATAGTCTATATATGTATATATATAGTCAATGAATATACTAGAAAGTCATATTTAAGGAAATATGTAATAATTCAAAATTGAGTAATGAGGATGTAGGTTGTGTTACAGTGACATATAGCTAAGGGTTACAGTTTGTCATATTTTGGTAAATTGATCATTGGAATACAGAGAAGCTGTGAAAAAAACTGTAGTAATTTCTAATCTGATGAGAATTCATAGTATTTTGGTTATTTGGGTGACATCTGATCAATTAAATTCACAACATTATATAGTTTAAAAGAAGTAATAAATTTTCAAAATAAAAGTTTCAATGGAGAAAACAAAAATTATAGAGTTTTTTTCATTCCATTACTTTTAATACCTAGTTATCATTCAGTAATAAAAAGTGAAATTGGGGGGGGGATTTTTATCTTTAAAAAAACTGATTTCTAGAATACTATTGTGGGAGGCTTTAAGTGTTAATAGAATTCATTTTGCCTATCTAACTTAGTAGTACCCAGTTATTCTGTCACTGATAAAAATCAAATAAGAAGAGGAAACAAAAATCTTTATATCATATCTACAAATTGAATATACATCAACCACTTAATGAGATAGTGTAAAGATGATTAAGTAAACATGAAACCTTGTAATTTGATAAGCCTTGCTTCCACCCCTGTGCTCCATCCCCCACCATTGGCTTTGGAAGAAGGACTATCATTAAATCCTCAGGAGAGGGACTAAATACCATTTTCTGAGATGACCTCCTCAAGTGGTGCCTAAAAGAAGCATCCAAGCTAAGAGACTCCATTACATATTCCCTTGCAGAGTAATATGGCTATTCTTGAAATGCTGCAAAGGAAATAACTATAGTAAATCTGATTTAAAGAGGGTAATTAAATTAGAATTATTCAGTTCCAAGAAGTGGCTAAGGAAATATAGTCTATAAATGTAAAAGCTTGTTACTAACAAATCACTCCTTTATATCACAAGTGTATGACCTAGAAAGCTACAGCTTCAGTAAACTTATGAGCCAGTGTATTTACTGCTATTTCTTATTTAATCCTGTGACGGAGATTGAGCACCAAAGAAATCGGTCCATAAGAGGATGTATGTCAAATTACCAAATAAATTAAACTAGTCAATTTATGGGAAGCTTGGGATAAGAATGATGCAATTCTATCAGCTGAATGAATATAGGAAACTCAGGAAATGCTTTAATTTTGCCACATCAGATTAATCGTGGGTATTGGAAGAAATAATGTATCAAACATTTATTGACCTAACATAATGTACTGTACATATTTTTTTTTAATAAAATTGACTCATTTTACTTAGATTTCTGTTTGATAATCTCAAATCTTAAACTTTGGGGTTTTTTTCTGTTTTGTTTTTTGTTTGTAAGATAACAAAAATGCCAGCATTAGGGAGGCTTATGAATTTAATCTTCTTACGTGGACATACTCACTTTTTTGCTATATCCCCAGTAGAACTGTAGTTCAAAATAAAGTCGATTTTGGCTTAAGTTTCTATAACAGCTTCCTTACTTCCTGTCTTTTCTCCATTTCTTCTATTAGTTAAGAATAATTTTTTTCACAAATTTTGAGTGTGTCGTGCACTTTACTCATAAAAACAAGAGTGATAACATTTTGACAACTAATGAAAGCTTACAATGCCTTCTAAAATTTTCTTTTTTTTTGTCTAGTTTAACTTCTGTTATACATAAAAAGTACTGATAAGAAATGACACCTCCTGAATCCCAGTAGCACTTTATTTCCTTCCACTATTACTGTAATAATGATATTTCTGTGTTCCGCAACTGGTATCTTCCCCAAATTATATTATCTTACTCAAAAGAGTCTTTAAAGATCATTTTGTATGTTAGAAATGCCTGGACCATCCATAACCACTCCTTCAACATATGCCAGTCCATTCTTTATGCATCATGGCAAGGTAACAAAATGTTTTCTAAGGAAAAGTTGCTTTCAAAATTTTCTCAAACTTAGTGATACATTGAAAGGATTATGTAAAGAATAACACAGTTAGAGTTAAGTGACAATAATGGAAAAAAATTAAGTTAATAAGAAGGTGGGGGGAACGTGGATGGCTCAGTTGGCTACACATTCAACTCTTGGTTTTGACTCAGGTCATGATCTCAGGGTCCTGGGATGGACGCCCTGTCAGGCTCTGTGCTCAGCAGGGAGTCTGCTTGAGATTCTCTTTCTCAGCCCTTCTTCCCAATTCCATGTGTGTGGATGTTATCTCTTTCAAATTAATAAATAAATCTTCAAAAAAAAAAAAATAAGGTAAGGGTAGCCTGATGGTGACCTTAGGTCTCTTCAAGCTCAAGGTCTATCTGATAAATATTCAAGATCTGATTAACTTAATTGGGTACCCTTTTGAATATCTCTATTATCCCATGGTAAATTAAAAAGTCTCCAAATTGACTACAATAAAATTTTTAGGTGTACATTTTATTTTTCCTAATATATGTGTATCTTCCTCCTTAGTGATGGTACTGAGAAAAATGCTAATACCTTACTAAAATATGAAAATTCATTCCTTATTTGTCCTTATTTTTGAAAATGTAAAACTATCTTTATTTCTCTATGTCATGTTTTATATTTAATGTGGAGTAATTAAAATTAAATACTTAGAGCTATAAAATTATAAAGTACTAATAAGTTCATAAAACCATAAAATCTAAACTCATTTTACACAAATGAGTTTTTTTCCAAACACACAAAAAATAATTTGACCACCCAAATTGCACTTTATAATTTTTAAATAGAACCTCACAAACACTAATACGTACTAATAAAAATAATATCTTACCTTCTTTCAAAACATTTTGGTAACTAGCTATGTGAAGAGGCACTTAAATACTTAAAAAGTTTAAAGAAAATATGCAGAATTATATATTTATAGCAGTCAATATCCAGTTAAAAGCAACTATCTAGGGATCCCTGGGTGGCGCAGCGGTTTGGCGCCTGCCTTTGGCCCAGGGCGCGATCCTGGAGACCCGGGATCGAATCCCACATCGGGCTCCCGGTGCATGGAGCCTGCTTCTCCCTCTGCCTGTGTCTCTGCCGCGCTCTCTCTCTCTCTGTGACTATCATAAATTAAAAAAATAAAAAATAAAAAAATTAAAAAAAAAAAAAAAAAAAAAAAAAAAAAAAAAAAAAAAAAGCAACTATCTACAACAGTAAGGTTACTGGAATATGTATTCTTATTTCTTAAAAACCAGGTCAAATCAACAGGAAATGCTTTAAAATCACATTAACAATATTGGGTACATGGTACCTTATGTTGAAAAATGTATTATTGTTACAGAAATCTGAGTCTAAAGCTTGTATTTTTGAAAGTGGCTTCAATTGCCAAAATGGTTATCATTTGTAAGAGGTTGGACACTATATTTATTTTCTAGTTGAGTGTAGCAAGCAATGCAGACTGGAAGTTGCATGATACACATTATCATGATGTATATGCACATATTTGGTATAGTATATAATGTACTGGTATGAAGAAGAACGATTTTGGTTGCCAGTTTTTCTTTAGTAATTTCATAATTCCCTCTAACTTGCAATCATTTGGACTGTTCCTTTGTTAATCTATTTGGAAAAGGACCAACATTGTATTTGGCATTTTAAAAGGTTTGTTCATTTTGGTCTGTGATAAAGGGACAAAATTTCATAAAATACAGAATCAACAAAGTATTTTTTTCTCAGAAGGGACCAGTCTAATGTTTTCCAACACTAGTGGGGTATTCTCTGAATGACAGGATTTCTGATGCTTCCTTCTCCATTTGAAACATCCTAGAAAAAGTGAGAGTAAATCAGGTTATTTTACAAAATATGAACTTGATATATCTTCTCTGTGATAACCCTACCTAGAGACTCAGTCTTTGTGACTATAACAACTGTTACTACATATGTCATTTTAGTTTTTAAATTCAATCTAAATTCATGATTATTTGACTTGTGATGAAAACATGTGCTAATTTAACCTTATTAGCAAATAAATTAAATGGAAGTGTCTGAATTTTCCTCTTGACAGATCTTAGGAAAACAGAAATGTGTATTGTAATAGTAAAAATAAGTTGTGTCTTATTTGTATTTACTAACTAAAACATTATGTCATCATGTGATATTGAAAAGTATTAAAAATATCACTATCCCTAAAATCAATCTAGCACCATTGAAAATTCATTTGATTTATTTTGTTATTACAGTGACATTAAGAAATATAATGAGATCATTTGTAAAGGACAAATACAAATTAACCTTGGAACACTGGAAAATAACCCAGAATACTCTAAAATACTGGTAACCACCATGGGTAAAGCCAATCACTGTTGATTAGATGAAGGCAATTAAATTATTCCATGACATAGCATGGAGAAATATGAAGAGAAAAACATCAAACATTCATACTCTCTATGAAGAAGAAAGCCCTTAAAGAATAGACTCATACCTTCACACTTACAACATAGATTGCTTTGGAGTGAATGTTCAACTTTGGGCTTATTTTATTTGGGAAAGAATATAGGAAAATACATCTATCTGTTTTTGGAGTAAAATTTTTGACTTACAAGCATCATCTCAAGATACTCATACATCTACCATTTTCTGAAAATAATATAATTATCCTGAAAATATAAATATTTAAATTGTTTTAAAAGTTATATTTCCTGGAAAACACCAAGGGAGCTTGGAATGTGTTACCTTACATCACAGGAAAATGTAACATGTTAGACCCAGAATAAGTCTTGAAGAGAGGGGGAAACTGATTCATGCTTATCTGTGTTTCCCTAAGAATGGAATGAATCTTGGATCTCTCTCTCATCTGCTGTTCCAATCTGTTAAATGTAATACAGAGACTATGCTGATGCTTTTGGGTTTGCAAGGAGACATTTCCATGCACAACTTACATACAAACATGCTCCATGCTAGTCATATCTTAAGTTTTTACTAGTAGTTGATGAATGAATGAAACTTCAAAAAATATTCCAGTTAATATCGCTTCAAAGCAAAGTCACGATACCATCATCCCTACTACCTTCTCCAATAACAAAAACACTCTAACCCAATTAAAGATAAGAAAATTAATAGGTTGACCAGAAAAAATATTTATAAAGTATACAATTATATGCAGTTATTGTTGCAGGAATCAATCTATAAATTGTACTTAATGATATAAGGTTTATGTCATAAATAATAGAGAAAATAAGAACACATTTATTTACTGGACCCTAAGATCCTTGAGCACAGGACCATAGAATATCTCTAATTCTTAGAGTAGTTTCTGTTGAACAGGTAAATAAATACATGTTTTTAAAAACCTTAACTTGCATATGAATATTGCTTCAAGAAAGCAATTTGTAAATTTATATTGTTTAGCAGGCATGGTAAATTTTTGCAAAGAATCAATAAAGCTTAAGAACGGTAGAGATTTAGGTCCACTCATAAACATCTACAAAACACTTCAATATAATTTATGAGCAGTCCATGCTAGTAAATCTATCATCATGATCAACATGCATAGTTTTATATTTTTGCATCTTATTATTATTATTATGTCTTACTTGCTTTCCCTACAAAAAACATAACACCTTAGAATAATTGACTCACTTGATATATGCCAATTAAGCAATTACTATTATGGGGAAATTAAATCAGAATTATAATATTTCAGAAGCACATTTCTGCCACTTCAGGAAAAAGGGGCTTTTCTGTATACTTGACCTTTCTACCTGCAAAATGAGAACACAAATTCTCCAACTATAAATCACCAGTATTGACTCCTGGGTCTAGTGGAATCTGAGAATAAGGTGAGAATAAGAACTGTGGACTACAGGAACAAAAAGCAGTATATACTACAGACATATGCCAAGGCAACCCCCTTCCTCCAAGGATGCAAATTGCAATTCCAGTCACCCACTCTCTTTCTCCATCTGCCAGCATGAGAAATAATCGTGCATAGTCACCTTCCATTTTCAACACCTATTAAATCTGACTAAAGTCTCCTCTCTGTTCTGCAAAAACTCAAAATGTCATCTTACAACCTTATTAGCTACACAAGAAGTGGGAAGTATTTTCAGCCAAACCAATGAAGTACCTTTAACTGTAAATAACAGTTTGGAAAAACAGTGAACATTCTCCCTCATTTATTCTCCCACCTTGTATTAGTTATTAACCTACATTTCAGGGAAGCAGGTCTTGGCTATTATAAGAATTTCAAACTATAAACTAGGAAAGAATCAAGTGTTTTGGGTTGTTTACAAACAGTTTTTTCTATTTAAAATTTAAACATGAAAAAGTTGGTTTAGACTTTTCTCTAAGGTATCTTCCAAATCTATAATTATAATTGAATCCTGCAAAACTATAGAATGATTATTAGGCAAATTTCCACTTAGCGTAATTTGCGGTCCACAAGGAAACACAACCCTTACTACAAAATACTGAACAGTTCAATGAAAAAATCCAAGTTGATTTAATAAAATAAGTGTTGACATGAAGGAAAATTAAAACTAGTATATCTTGTTATTTATTTCAGAGTTGAAAACATTTTCTTAGAAAAATCTGAAAATCTTTAAAAGTATACAATTGCACATAGTCTTCGCTCATTTAGATGTTTATTCTTTAAAAAAAAATATTTATTTATTTATTTATTTATTTATTTATTTATTTATTTATTTATTTATTTTAGAGGGAGGGAGAGAGGGAGAGACAGGATGGCAGGGAAGGACAGAGGGCTGAAAGGAGAGAGAACCCCAAGCAGACTTGGTGCTGAGGTGGAGCCCAACACAGGGCTCAATCCCACAACTCTGAGATCATGACCTGAGCCAAAACCAAGTGTCAGTCACTTAACAGACTATGCCACTCTGATGTCCCTAAATGTTTATTCTTTATAAAATATTTGGCTTTAAAATCACAACCATCTTTTCTATGTATGATTGCCTCCAAGTTATCTTCAGACCATGGCCTACTTGGAGGTGTTTGTCTTTGCTTTTGTTTGTCCTTAACTAATTTGTCCTTAACTGACCTAAAATTCCTGACATCAAATCATAATTTTAGTTGTTCACACCCTTACCTAAACTAACTCATGACAGAAATAAACCCCTATCATTGGCTGATATATAAGAAATTTTTATTATTACTTAGGGTAAGACATTTACTTGCATTCACATGCTTTAGGAGATCTCTGAATTTTGTTTTTATGATACCCATTTCTTTTAGACGTGTAAAAAATTAGGCTGCCATACACCCATGGATTTGGTGTTTATTTAAATATATAAACATATATAAATATATATGTACTAAGTCTCTTGAGAACTATTTTGAGAAACACTGTCAATTTGCTTATTACCTTTTGGCCTTGAAACAACTTCATTTTTAAAAATAATAAAGGAAACTTGTGTTTCTCCCAGAATTTAGGAAATTCCCCAATTGTGGTGGAAGGACAATGTTGATGGGTCATGTCCTATTTGTAATCTCTCTGAAATTCTTTTCAGATTTTAGTGTGTGAGGAACTTTAGAAAGATCACTGTGATCTCTCAGTGAAATCAATGTGAACATCTGCAACTACTCCTTCTGTGTGGTTATCAATTGTCCTGTATACCAACCCAAAGGAAGGAGAGTAGCTGCAGAAAGTTGTTTATTCAGTGAGCTAAAACTGAGCAAGAGAGAATAGACTTACTTCTTTATCTTTCGGTTTATAATGTTCTCTATGAAATGCCACAGCTGATTTCTGATTTTAAAAAGCTTAATTTTTTCCATTACTCACTGTACAAGGTAATTGATTTTGCTATTTTCATTTTGCTATTATAATATTTAAAACTGAGAAAAGGGGACCCCTGGCTGGCTCAGCAATTGAGCTTATGCCTTCAGTCAGGGCATGATCCCATGGTTCCAGGATCGAGTCCCACATTGGGCTCCTTGAGTGGAGCCTGCTTCCCCCTCTGCCTGTGTGTATGCCTCTCTCTCTCTCTCTCTCTCTCTCTCTGTCTCTGTCTCTCATGAATGAATGAATGAATGAATGAATGAATAAATAAATAAATAAATAAATAAAAATCTTTAAAAAAAACAGAAAAGTTAGGTGACCTTTTAGTAGTTAAAAATCAAATAGGTGCTGGAAACCAAGAATTTATTGTTACTTCTCGGTCTATGTATCAAAATCTTAACCTGATCTTCATAACATGCATAATACACATCTATAAAGTAATGATATATACACAGCCAACAACTGATAACCTTTGAAATGCCTGGAAAATACAATACCTGAGACTTAGCCTTTACTTCAATTCAACCAGCCACTTTTATTACCAGGGAGTAGTCCTGCTCAGAATCTAATTCATAGCATCCTCTTTGACTACAAACCCCATTTTCTTCAGTTATTTCTAAAGCTCCTTTCTGCTAAATCTGCTCTTCAGATTCTTAAAGACCACTATTGTCAATTCTTCCAACTTGTTCCTGTCTGTTGGAACTATTCTTTCTCTTTCCTCTCTAGTTTGGACCCAGTTATTCATCCATTGAATAATTTTCTATTGCGATCATCTAGCACATTTGCATCATTATGCTTCCATCAAATAAGCTCAGCAAATTCATATCTGGATCAATATCATGTGTGTGCTTTCATCCCATTACCAGGGCTTAACACGCACACACATACACACACACACAGAAATCCCTCTACTAACTGTATCATTACAAAATCATTGTTTCCTAATTCAGCAAGAGCCTCTGATCACTCTGTGAATTCTTTTCATCTGCATTTGCCACCTTTATTCATATAAAATTAATTAACTATGAATGTTGCATTGGTGAGGAATAGTTGTCCATAAATTGCCATACCTAAAATCAAGCTTATGTACAGCCACATCACCTCCTTAAATAGTAATCCATGTTGCTTTGCCTTATGTCATTTCTTCTTCAGACCCTGGTCAAGAAGTCATCACATCCAACTTAGACACTTTCATAGTCCTCCTCCATACTGTTTCTTTTTTAATTCAATAAATATGTTCATATTTATTCCATTCTAAACAGATGATTTTCCCTTGATCTTATCTTACCCAATTTTTATAAAAGATTTGTATTTACAATAATCCTTTATATCCACTTCCATATCTACCATTCACTCATCAACACTTAGCATTTGTCTTCCTTCCCAAGACATCTCATTTTACTGAGTGAAATCATCTTTCATTAATTAGCATACTGCCAATTAACAAATGCAGTGGACATTACCTACAGCACATTTGTTGAGTTAACCTTCAAACTTCCATCAGTTCTCAAGCATTTACTTTCATGATGAGTGGTTTTATATCTCTTTGATCAAATCTTGAATAACCATTTTGCTAGTATTCTGTACCATTATCACTGCTCTTTTAAATCTACACCCACTTCTGTGTTATCTTGGTGATTTCTAGTATGATGATGGTTTCATTTGTCATATCCTATAAGTCCTAAATCTATAATTCAAACCTCTCCCCTACTTTCAGTCTTAATATCAAAATGATGCAGTATGCCAATGCAGAATTATCAGTTAGAATGAGCAAAAATGTACTTTTCTTCCTCTGCAAACTAATGATCATCTTGGTATTTTTTTGTAAAGTCCCAATTAGTGGTACCTTAATCTGTTAAATAAATCAAACTGGGGTCCTAGAAGTAATTATTTAATTCTCTTTCTCCCTTGTATCCAACAATATAGTCGCCATGTTTAGACAGTTTGACCACTTAAATTGTTCATGAACCCATCTCTCCTCTACATATTGAAAAACTTAATCTGCTACTCCATAATATCCAGAGACCTCCATTAACAAGCTGGTACTTTAGAGGTTGTGTAAGACTTAGACATTTTTTTCTAATATTACTAGTGCTAGTCATACACAGTAATGGGTAGATAGATAGATACTTACTATTTCATATGTAATTGAACATAATACAAAATGCTTCTGGTCCCCCAATATCCATTCTGTATTTTTCCCATAATAATAAAAAATTTAATGATCAATGGCTAATCAGAATAAAAAATCCATTTCATAGTCTTCCTTGTACCTAGGCAGATGGATATATAATAAAACTCTATGGCAGTTTCCAGTAACCTTATCGAGATGAGAACACTTCCTCCTCCAACATCTTGCTCATTTTTTCTAGTGCCTGGACACAATGAATCACAACCATAAGAGTTAGAGCTCAGGGATGGTGGAGGAGTGAGCTAGATATGATCTGGTTCCATATAGTTTTGGTAGAATTGACATTCTAGCCTCGGACTGCACTTTTCCAGACTAACTTGTGGGCAATAAATAATTTCATTGTTGTTGAAACACTTATTTTAGGATATCCTGTTATTTGCAGCTGAACCTAATTCTAATGAATACACCAGATTTTTGGCTATTTTTGAAAGACTGGACAATCTGGCAATTCTATGCCACATTTCCCCATGGCAACGACTGGCTGGAGCAGAACAGCTATCGTGTTAAAAATTCTGCATTGTCTCCCTCTCTGGACTTGTTTCTTTAATAATTAATTTTATTTGCATTTGAATATCAGAACCACTGAAATACAAGATATAATCCAATTTTTTTAATGTAACAATTTTTTAATTTTTTTAATTTTTTTAATGTAACATTCAAGGACTCTGAAGTGCCTATCATCTTCTTAATACTCATTTTTTATGTCCTTCATTCTCCCCCTAAACAAATTCTTTGCATTTCCCTATCTATACCAATCTTACTAATAATCTCAACTAATAATCTCTTCCTTGATTTAGGAATTATCTGCTGCCAAATAGGGTCTGGAATGCTCCCCATTCCAAATGGCACATGAGGGGATCCCTGGGTGGCACAGCGGTTTAGCACCTGCCTTTGGTGCAGAGCGTGATCTTGGAGTCCTGGGATCGAGTCCCACATCAGTCTCCCTGCATGGAGCCTGCTTCTCCCTCTGCCTGTGTCTCTGCCTCTCTCTCTCTCTCTCTCTCTCTCTCTTTCTCTCTGTGTGTGTGTGTGTCTCTCATGAATAAATAAATAAAATCTTAAAAAAAATGGCAATGAGCTATAGGGGACCTACTGTGATAGTCGACTTTAGATATTCCTTCCTATGGGATACCTTCCCACTCCTCTGGGTTGGGTTACATGTCCCTTCTCTATGTTTGCAATTCCGTGAGCATATCTATTACTACATTATTTTAAAAATAAGTTCCTGCTAAAAAACCTATTACTCAAAAGCATTCTATGTAAAAAGGCTTAAGTAATATGTAGGGTGTTATTTTTTTAAAGTTGTGTTACCAGAACTCCAAAGATTGTGAAGTGGTGAACTTAAGACTGTGCCCAGGAATCTGCACTTGAAATAAGCACCTCTGATAGTTTTCACACAGGCAATGCACCAACTTCATTTTGACAAGAAATGTCTTTGGAATGTGAGTTTCTTGAGAAATTGGGCTGTTTTACTTATCATATTATACCCAACACCTAGCTCATTGCCTTTTACTTAATAAATGCTTGTTAACACAGTGTATGTATTCCAGCACTTAGGAGAAGCAGGAATCCTTGCAGTTCATGAGGTCAATTTAATAAAACACAGCTAAGATATATAAAGGCATCATCTCTGTTTCTTGGCTCTGACAAGTCAGAAGTTGGTTAGCATCAACCATAACAACCAAAATGTGAGTGTTTAGTGCTTTTTCTATATTTCTAACTCTCATAGACAAAGCTCCATCTAGACCAGTAGTACAAATGTGTTTACTCAAAGGTCATATTTATTTTCTTATAATTGGAACTAAATATCTATGAATATCTATGAATATCAATACAGCACTCCATATGTACTGGCCACTCAGTAATTCTAGTGACTGATCATATACACAATTTTCAAAATAATGTATATGTTTCAGTTTGGTTTTGATTACAAAGAGTAGAACTATTATGTTTTTCAGCTTAGTAACAGAACATGTTCTGAACAGAGACTTAACATGTATATATATATATATATATATATATATATATATACACACACACACACATACACACACATATACATATAACTGTTTACCACAGAAATGCCTTCAGCGAAATATTTTTTTATTTTATTTTTTAAAAGATTTTATTTATTTATTCATGAGAGACACAGAGAGAGAGGGGCGTAGAGACATGGGCAGAGGGAGAAACAGGCTCCATGCAGAAAGCCCAACGTGGGACTCTATCCCAGGTCTCCAAGATCACACCCTGGGCTGAAGGTGGCGCTAAACTGCTGAGCCACTCAAAATCACTCTTTTAAAAAGATTTTATTTATTTATTTCAGAGAGAAAGCATGAGCATAAGCAGGATAGAAGGGCAGAGAGAAAGGGAGAGGAAGAAACAGACCCTCCACTGAGCAGGGAGTCAGATATGGGGCTCCTTCCCAGGACTCTGGGATCATAACCTCAGGAAAAGGTAGACACCCAACTGATGGAGCCACCCAGGCCCCCTCTAATGAAAGAAAATTTTAGAAGTGCCTGGATGGTTTAGTCAGTTAAGCATCTGCCTTTAGCTCAGGTCATGATCCCTGAGTCCTCATCGCTCAGTAGGGAGCCTACTTCTCCCTCTGCCCCTCTCCCTCCAACTTTGTGCTCTCAAATAAATAAATAAAATATTTTTTTAAAAATCAGCTTGAGTTAAAAGACACATACCTACAGTTACAGTACATATTACCAATGTGAGGAATAATCATTCTTCAACCATAGATCAAGCTGCTCTCAGGATCATCTCTATTTCTTGTCCCTCTTACAGCACTTGACTTTCATAAGGCCTTTTTGTAACTTTTTCTATTACTTTTGTCCATCACTTTTTGTCCATGTCCTTGCCAGACACCACAAAATACTCTAAACCTCATATGCACTTGGGTTTTCATTTTCCTTCTTAATAGACCTTGAAATTTCCTTCTTAATACCAATAATTAGTCAAACTGAGGTTTCTCATTAACAGTGCAGGTTTCCTGACTAATGTCTTGGGTTGATATATTTTAACCCCAGGCACATTTTCAGAGTACCATAATAAGTATCTTCAATTTGGCACTGTCTCCTTAAACAGTAGCTTTTTCATTCTCTGGGGCAGTTTTCAGTATCAACTAGAGGATAAATATATTAAAATTTGCTTACCTGTTCACACAAATGTAAAGATTTTAGAATTGGCTTAAAAGAAGAACTGTAATTAATTATGCAATAACTTTTAGTATGATAGAATATCCAGAGCCATATTCTGAGTCTTCTAGGCCTTAGGTTAATTGTAAATAATAGATAAACATGAAAAATCATAGGAAATATTCTTCAAAGATCCTCATAACTCAGAAATATAATACAAAACTAAATCATCCTTAAAATAAAGGAAATACAGCTCAAACATACATTTTACCAAGTAAACAAATTCAATAGGACAAATAACCTTTGCAAATGAGTTGCACTTTTATTATACAGAAGAACTCTTAATGGTAAAGTACTTATGCCATAATATTAGGTTGCTGAAATAATGTAATTCATAATCATCTATAGTCCCACAGAATCAAACAGCCCAATTTACAAAATGTCTTCTTACATCTAAATAACAGAGATTCACTACTTCTCTTCATGATCAGTAGGGTAAAGGTCTTAAGCCTTCCTTAGTTTAGAAGGCCAAAATGACTATGCTCTCCTGGCCTACCTCTCATCTCCACACATACATATGGAAAGGGAGGAATTATCTCTGCAGCAGTATTCATGCTGCACAGTTAGGGTCAAAATGACATTTAATTTTATCTCAAAGTGGTGCCAACCATAATGCATGATAGAAGTGGAAAGATGCAAGCTATGTTTACAACACAAAGGCAACAGAAGTCCATTAATTGATCCTGTCAACTACTTTGATCCCTACAGCATACTTCTGAGAGTTTCCACCTCTTGCCCAGAGGAGTAATGAGCAAAGAGAACACATATTTTTCCTTTAAATTTGAGTTTTTTTATTTTCCTCCCAAACATTCATGGAGAAGGTAGGAGCTCTCTTTCAATAAATCAACAAAATTTTTTATTTTTCTAAATATGGATTAAATATTTTAGCAAAAAAAGTAAATATTCTTAGTCTGTATCTGCTTTTAAGACATTTTTAAGAAGATTCTGAGTCACAGAGCTTCTTTTTTCTTTCAAATGAGAAAAAAATTTCTGTTTAACACTCATGAAAAATACACCCTATCTTAATTTTAGCTGCTGATGTGAATCCACCAAAATGTATTAAAGCCACTAATAAAATCAAATAAAGCAGGATCCCTTATAGACTACATAGGAATTTAAGTATAAATTTAATTAAAGTTTATAATATGGAAAATAGTTTATAATACCATTGTTTATGCATAACATTTAGAGGCCTAAGACTTTTATAGCCCCAAAATTAGGAAATGATTTTCAAATTCATTTACAAAGCAATAAATGTACTTAAAATTTTCTAAAAATTGAAAGCTTTCTGACAATAAACTTTGTAATTTCTTAAGGATGCTAATAATTGCCTATGAATAAAACTTTTTAAAATACAAAAAAGGATTATAAGAATTATGAAATATCATTAAGAAAAGAAAATCAATATTGAATAACTAAGCCTCTTTGGCCAAAAGCAATTTGGGTCATGATATGATTGAGTTTAATAGAAACTCACAATTTTTAGTACTTATTTTTAATGAAAGCTTAAATCTCAAAATTATCTAGAAAAAAATTCTAATTTTAGAAATTATCTAAACTCAAGTCTTAGTTGCAAATGTATTTAACTCTTATTTCAGTGCTGTGTGATATGTATTTGGCAATTTCACATAGGTAAAAAACATTTATTCTAGTTTTAATATTAAAGAGTAGTTTTAATAAATCTATAACAAAGCTTTCCTTTATTTATTCAATAAACTATGTAAATGCACCATTTTTATTATCATTATTCTATTGGATTTATAAGTTTAAAAAAAAGAGTTTTTCTCTGTTTTCAGTGTAGACCTATATATTCAGTATTGTTCTGTCTCATTCAATCCTTCAGGGGTCAGTGCCCCAAAAGCTGTGGTCTACTGCTGCCCTCATGCTTCTTAGACTATAGGGCATATGCGTGTGCATGATAGAAGATTTTTCCTGAAAGACTAGAGTGGATTTTTAAAACATCTCTTTGTAGACACATTTCTTTTGCTGAATTATAGCCTGTGATTTATTTACCTTTTGTGTAAATCTAAGTTTGTATAAATCTATTTCTAGTTTTGCCTATCGATTTTTAAAACATCTCTTTGTAGACACATTTCTTTTGCTGAATTATAGCCTGTGATTTGTTTACCTTTTGTGTAAATCTAAGTTTGTGTAAATCTATTTCTAGTTTTGCCTATCAAATATATTATGATTAACTCATCAAAAAGTTAAGGCTCAGGACACCTGGGTGGCTGAGCAGTTGCGCATCTGCCTTCGGCCCAGGGTGTGATCCTGGAGTTCTGGGATTGAGTCCCACATCAGGATCCCCGCATGGGGCCTGCTTCTCCCTCTGCCTGTGTCTCCGTCTCTGTCCCTCTCTGGCTCTCTCTCTCTCTGTCTCTCATGAATAAATAAAATCTTAAAAAAAAAAAAAAGATAAAGCTCGATGTGCTCTTCAAAAGCTAGCCACTTTTATCTCCATAACAAACCTAGGAATGGAAATATTTATTTACAAATATGCTTTGTGTTTTGGAAAATATTTGTTTTAGGAAGAGTATGGGTTCTGAAAATAATGTTTTGCCTTGCCACTCTGTAACTATACTTGAAGCATAAAGATATGTATTTTTGTAAGTACTCATTCAATCATCTAATATTAATCATCATTCTCCAAATAAGCAAGGAGGATAAAAGATACATAAGACATGAGCTTTGTTCAAGAACTTACAATGTCAATGGAATTTAAAGCATACAGATTTGCTAATGTATAATAATATCTATCACTGTGAACACAGGTACAAATTATTTTAAAAGAAGGGGAAAGGTGAATTCTTCAACAAGTAGGATGTGCTTACTGATTTAACAAACAGCAGCAAATTAGAACAAATTGACCTTTTGTTTCATTAAGTATGATCCTAACTGATAAGTTCAGATGGAAAATCAATCAGCATTTTAACACACCAAATTAGAGGAAATAAACTTGCTTATAAAGTTGGGTAAGAAAGTTACACAGTTACAGATTTAAGGAACTGCATACTAATCAGCATAGACTATCAGCTTATTATTAGTTATATTTTATTTGTAAGGCTAACTAAGCCCACTTAGGAAAATGACAATTCATTAAAGACAAGTGGGAATGGGATAATTTGGAATTATATACTCTTTTAAAATAAGCTCTATTGTGATCAATTAATCTTATTCCCATGAAATGGGAAGATCTCTCATATACATATAAATTTATTTATAATATATGTGTAATATAAGAGCTAGTTAGAAGCTAGATGGCGAATCTTCCAAAACCAGATTAATAAAGAAAATTTGTTCAATGGAGTGTTCTATATTTGTTGAAACACAATCTATTTTGAACCACTAGGTCATGAAGTAGTGATCTATCCTGTGCTTCAACAGATGGCACAATTGAAGAAAGTCCAAGCTCTTCATGGCAAACGGAACACAATTTGGACTCAGAAATGCCTGAAAGCCATAGGAAGTGAATATAATGGCTTCTCTTTTTGTTTTATTATTTTTATTATTTCTCTTGATTGTTAGTTTTCTGTCAGAAGTAACCAGCTCTAAGTCTATTTATTTCAGACCACTATAAATTTAGTTAAGATCTGAGCTTGTTTTGTTTTTTCTCTTCCTAGATTAGGTACATCAGGCAATTCTCTCTTTTGACCCTCAAGTCTCCAAATAAGCATTGTGAGAAAACAAATAAACAAAGAGTGGTAGATGACAAGAAGGTAGCAACTTCTGAGGTCAACAACAAGTGCGGGAAATATTACATACATACATTTTTCACAGAGATTCAGAATATTTCTTAAAATCAGTGAAGTCCAATATTAAAGACTATTGCTTAAACTATATAATGCAGTATTTTCTCCAAATTTTGAAGTGAAGAAATCATTTTTAGAGACCATAGGTTTTTTTTTTTTTTTTAAATCTCCTGGGCCTTTGGAATCATGAAACATGGTTTTATAAATGACAGAGTCAACACAGATTATATTGGAAGTAATTCATGGGAGAAAAGCATGTTTCTTATCCTAAGCAAATGAATTCTGACATCTTAGCCTGCTTCACTTTTGGCATTGGAAGGTGAAATGAATTGTCTTCCAAAATGATGGCATGGATTATTAGTACCCTCCCAGTAGCAATAATATTATATTATAGATTCATTCAAAGATAGGTGTTATGCCAAGCAAAAAGAACTGTAATCCCTAGTATACAACTAATACAGTCTTCAAAACCAAATATAATAATTGCTCCAATTCTATAATTGATTTTGGTGGAGAATTTGCCTTATATAAACACAAGTCTAAATTCCCTTTCCAGTTCTATTGTACACCTTAGAAGCAGCAAAATGGCAAAATCCCCCATTTTCATTTTCTGATATGATGGAGAAGCAATCTCTAAATTTTATTTTTAAAAAACTTTAAAAATGAGTTATATTTGTGCTGAGCATAGCATAACATATAAACTTGTCGAATCACTGTGTTGTACACCTGAAATTAATGTAACACTGTGTGTCAACTATACTTCAATTAAAAAATGACAATAAAATGGGGTCCCTGGCCGGGACAGTGCAGTATGACACTCTTGATGTCAAGGTTCTGAGTTCAAGTCCCACTTTAGGTGTAGAGAATACTTTAAAAAAAATAATAATGATAAAATAAAATAAAATGCCAAAAAAATTAGCTGGATCCATAGCATATCTTATTTATATGTAATTAGAAGGAGTAAGAAACATTCTTCCTGCCAAGGATCCCGTTGAAATGATAGCATTAAAAATGCATTTATTGGGACGCCTGAGTGGCTGAGGGGTTGAGCATCTGCCTTCAGCTCGGGGTGTGATCCTGGGATCCTGGTATAAAGTTCTATATAGGGCTCCCCATGGGGAGCCTGCTTCTCCCTCTGTCCATGTCTCTGCCTCTCTCTCTGTAACTCTCATGAATAAATAAATAAAATATTTTAAATAAATGCATTTATTGGTTACCATACAATCTTTAAATATTTTTAAATATACCTCCTCTTGTAGAGAATTGTTGTATTAAGCAATTTTGTCATATCCGAGTGCCATTTAGTTTGAGGGTTTTTTTTTTTTTTCTTTTCCATCTGTGTATTGGTTAAAATCAGCCACAATGTAGAGCTTGAAATGAAGCTTAGAAAGTGAAGGCACAGTAATTGAACAAGTTGGGAAAAAAGACTAAATTTAATTGTGTCAAATTAAAAAATATATATGTGTTTATTTTATATAAATATATATGTTTATTATATATATGTGTGTGTGTGTGTGTGTGTGTGTGTTTATTTTAAGGTGGGTATAGGTGGGGAGATATAACAAAATAGCCTTATAAATCTGCAATCCCAGGAAAAACAACAGCATGGATGTCAGAAAAAATGTCACAGTAGGTTGGAGTGGATAGACATTGATAATCTCTCATCAAATACACGGCTGTGTAGTAAAAATGCATTTTAAAGCCTCTCTGATCTGGCTTTGCATTTTGGCTCTGCCCTGAGCAGTATTCTCCTAGGCAAGTTGTTTTCTAATTCTCCGGTTCTTTGAAATATAGTGATTTTAAAAAATGACCTATTAGGTTATAATTGTTTTGAGGATTATGTAAAAGTATTTATGCAATAGAGAGCCACAATTAATAGCTAATGCTTTCTGAAAGTTCATAATGTTTCAAAACCTCTTATAAGCACTTTAACTGTATTAACACATTTAATATTCATAGCACTTCTATGAAGTAGGGACCAACGTTGTCATTTACATTTTACAAGTGAGAAAATCAAAGAGCAACAAGGTTAATAACTTAGTCAAGTTCACACAGCTAGCCAGAGTTAGGATTAGAATTGATACAGTCTAATTCTAGAGATGGGACTCAACCCCTCTAATAATTCTTGATCAAACATGATTAGTTTATTGTCAGTCTTCTTCAATCATTATTTTATCCCTGGCCCACTTTATACACATTTATAATTATAACCTGGTAAAATTCCCTGATATAATTTAAAATATAAAACAATGAATGTGAAAAACTTAGGCAAACACCCTGTATAATTTTGAAAATTTTATATAATTTTCATAGAGCAAAATAATTGGAGATATAATGACTATTTAATAAAGGCTTTATTTGAGCTTTATTAGAGGAATTTAGAGTTAATCTGGTCCAGGAATTCACAAACCACCTTTCACAGGCAAAATGAGTCCTGCTGCCTGTTTTTATGCCACTTGTGAGCTAAGAAGGGTTTTTACATTTTTAAATAGTTGAAAAAAATTTTTAAAAAAATGTGACATATAAAAATTTTCTATAAATCAAATTTCAGTGTATATGAATAAATTTTTAAATTTTGTCAATACCTACTTTTGGAAATTTGTATTCTCTCATATACATATAAATTTATTTATAATATATGTGTAATATAAGAGCCAGTTAGAAGATGACTTAATCCAGAATCCAGGTTTTCTCATTGTAGGTTCATTATTATGGACCTCATCAATGATCCCAAAGACTTTGAACTCTAGCACCATAAGGCTGTGTTGTGAGAATCTAAGCAGAGCTCACAGCTTTTAACTTTCCTTTTACAAATAAACTGAGTATTTACAACATGGCATCATACCTATAAAAAAAGAACTGAAGATACTCAGAGTCTTATGACATGGAAAAACAATCCTTGTACAGTGTCTAAAGCAAAAAAAAATAATTATAGCAGGACTATAATAAAATGAAAGATTATCACAATTTACTTAGAAAATTAAGTTCAATTACTCTTAAATCATTAATAATTAGGGGCAGCTGCTGACAGTGAGCTGAATAGTACATTTGGATAAATGCTTCTGTGGAGAAAACATGAAATATGTGTTATCATGCTATCTACTCAAGGGTTGGACTAAATGCCAAATGTGTCACAGGATTTTTAAGAGATAATCAGACCATGGAGTCACCCACAAGCAAGGATAAAATGAAAGCTTCCATAATGGAGTCTAACCTTTGACTACCAACTAAGAATGGCATGATCTTTATTCTTGTCTTATTATTGATTACTAATATTCTAATTGATAACTAATGTTATTAAAATGCATCTTCCTTTATCAGAAATCTTTTCTCTTGGATGTAAATACAAGTCTTTGTCACTTGTAATGGATAAGATTAATTGCTTCTTTCTCATGCTTATTAAGGCAAAGTGCTTAAGTATTTCAATTTAAAATATACATTGTATGATTATGTCACAAGCTGCTTTTATCCTTTTCTATACTATTCTTTCTGTTTTCAATTGACTTTCACAAATGAATAGTTTGCTAGGTTTTATATGTGGTTTTCTGGTTTGAAGAGAAAACGTACAGATATTAAAGATATTTCACGTGTTTAGTAACTTTCCCACATCAGTTGTCTCTAAAATCAACTTTATATTCAATTTTGAGTAAATGTGCTCTGAGAATTAAATACACTACTTATATGCAACCATAAGCTTGGTTTTTAATTCTATAAATGGAGTCATAAATAAAAGGCTAATGATAAACTACAAGTCTATATTTTCCTCCCTAATCTCTTGAATTCCATATGCCCATGTCCAACATCCTACCTAGGATATGTAAATAGGCATTTCAAAGTGACCACGTTCAAAATTCAGCTATGCTACCTAACACCTCCTTCCTCCATATTTCCCTTTTCAATAAAAGACACCACCATCAAATTGTTTGATAAAGAAAACACACACACACACACAAACTCACATACAACTATTTTTTACTGTGTTTCATTTATCTCTGTTGCGATATAGAGTTCTGTTGACACCAAAAAATATACCCACCAGCTCTCCACACTTCTGTCCATCTCCACTACTGCCTCTATTGTACAAGAAACCATCATGTCTTTCCCAAACTGCAACAGCAGCATCTTGCCTTCATATAATTCATTCTCACTAAACAAGTCAAAATGGATTTTTAAATATACTGCTTGGATCATAACACTTGCCTCCTTGAAACTCTCTGTTAAACTTAAAATCTAAATTCTTCCCTATGGCTTATAAGGCATTATCTGGCTTCTGTCTCTTCAACTTCAACTCTGGCTATGGTCAGATACCAGCCACTCTAGCCTTCTTTCTAGTCCTTAAATATTCCATGCACATTTTTAAATACGGTTGTTTTGTACTTGGTGTTTTATTTTTCAGGATCTCCTTTGCTCCTAATGTTCAAATAATTGTCTGATACCATTTTTATTCAGTTCATGCATTATCTCAGATAGGACTTTCATCATCATTCTAAAGAAGAGATTATCCACCCATTCCCCATTTCATTTCATTCATGGTTCTTCCTTATTCAAGTTTGTCTTAACTATTATTTTTGTTTTCTCTAATCCCCCATGTAAGTTCCGATGAACAGAAATCTAGTCTCTTCCATTTAGCTTTAAAGCCTCTGCATAAGTGCCTGTCACATAGTTAATATTAAATATATGTTGAATCAATAAAAGTAAAATTTCCATCATCTATAGTTGTTTTTCTTTCCATTTGTTGTTTTTTGTACTCTGAATTTCGCATGATTAAGGTGCATCTCTCTGACATCAATGCTATGTTGCCTCCTTAAACAATTGTATCAGTCTTGAAGAAGACAGTATTATAAAGGTGGTCAAAACATTTCTCAATAATAGTTTAAAAGCCCACATAAATTCTCATCCTTATATGTCATACTAGTTTAAGATATTGTGAACTAAAAAAACCTGAGTTTATAAAAGAAAATAACTCTATTTCCAATTTGTGCATTTGATTACTCATCAAATTGAGTTTGTAGGGATGGAAATTTCATAAGCACCATATTAGCTATTCATATAAAAATGCTGGAAAAAATGTTCTATATTACTAAAAAGCTTGTTGCATAAATACTTTTGGGCTGGCTAAAAGTTGTCACACTTACACAAATAATGTTCAAAAGTGCTCTGATCTTTCTTCTGAATTTGCTGTTATAAATTTTAAGTTATAATAGTAATATGACAGTCCATGTAATTCATTTCTTGGGGATTATTGCTACTTCCAGCTGTTAGTTTCTTGGCTTCAAGTCTTATTCCTCATAATATTACACCATAAGATGTAATACCCTCCTGGAATACTCTGCTTGTTATGTCTTAACGTCTAATTATACCAAATACCATCTGTAGGATGAAATTTGTTTGGTAGAGAAATGACCATTTTAGTGAAAAATACAAATGCCATAAAATTAAAGTTTTGCTGAAAATAACAAAATATAATGTTTCCTGACTTCAATAATAATAATAATAATATTAAACTCTCATTAAAGCATGTACTGACACACCAGAAAACATTTAGTCATTCAGGAAACAGAAGGATTAACAGCATTAAACTCTTTGCTGTAGTAATTTCATTTCCTTTAGATTCATCTGATAATGAATTAAACCAATTTAGATTCATTATTTAGGATCCTTGAAAAGTTCACTAGCACTAATTTACAACTCCATGATGACAAACCCATACTTAACCATTTTCTGTATAAGCTACCAAAACACAAACTGGTGCTAAATATATCCAATTAAATAAAGTTAACTGGACTCACAACTGAATCAGAGTAGCTATAGAAATTAAGTAACTGAACGGAATTTAGCAGATAATTATTATATTATACCATTTCATATATTATAAAAGAAAATATTTTATATATAATAATTTAGTCATGTAGGATTACTTATAATTGATAAAAAATAATTATTTTAATAAATAAAAGTGCATGGCTTAAAACATGGATTCTACTATAGCATATAGACATGACACTTTTTTGGCATGACATTATTTTAAATGTGTTCACTATTTTGTAATCCTTTGATGGCAGTGGTAAAAAGTTCTTTTATGTATATATAATTTATTCAAATCATATTGCTATCAAAATAATAAGCATTACTTTCTCATATCAAGTGCAGGTTGGAAATTTATAAAAAGAAGGTGATTTAAAAAAAAAGAGAGCACACAATAAATATCACAGAATCTGGTAAGAGCCATTACTGTTCACGGTAAGAGTGGCCCTTTACACTCATCTGCCTTTGCTGGGAAGCAGAGACTGCTTCTCTGATAGCAGTATGGATTAACCATTCATCATCTATATTTGAGGAACTTCTCATTTTTCACTATATATTGACTTTTTCTATCGATATGCTGCAGCTGAACATGTTTCCTTCCTGTATTCTTCTGCCAAGAAAAGAAATGGAATTAGAGGCAAAGAGTAAGCTGTAGAAGTAAGTGCATGATTTTGCTTACTGCTTTCTCCATGTTAAAACATTTAGACCATACTACTAAGTAACTGAATTATCAGGTTTTGCTAAACAACAAGTGGCTATGGGATTATTACCTTTACGGTAAAATCATAGAAGTATATTTGAGGCATGCCTGTGTGGTTGGGTGGTTGAATGCCTGTCTTCGGCCCAGGGTGTAATCCTGGAGTCCCAGGATAGAGTCCTAGGATCGAGTCCCACATCGGATTCCCTGCATGGAGCCTGCTTCTCTCTCTGCCTATGTCTCTGCTTCTTTCTCTTTGTGTCTCTCATGAATACATAAAATCTTTTTTTTTTTAAAGTATTTATGATATTATATTAAAGCTACTGTAATCTATTCTATGTGTATAAACACAAATCAAAGCTAGGTAGCCAAAGATAACTATTCTGAAATTCTAATGATATCATAAAATATTGTATTCAATTTCCTGAACTTACTTGATTTCTCAAATAATTAAAATTGAAATATTATCATTCACTTAAGGTAAAAATTCGTTTGATTGTCTCCTTTTGCAATGATTAGCTTAAAAACTTAACTGAAGTTATGCCTGGGTGGCTCAGCGGTTGACCTCTGCCTTGGGCTCAGGGTGTGATCCCATAGTCCCAGGATCAAGTCCCACATCAGGCTTCCTGCATGGAGCCTGCTTCTCCTTCTGCCTCTCTCTCTTCTCTGCAAGTCTTTCTCTCTGTGTATGTGTGTCTCTCATGAATAAATAAATAAAATCTTAAAAAAAGAGACCTTAACTGAAGTTACAAAATTGCCGACATTATTCCCATTTTACAGAAAAAGGAATAAAACCAGTGAAGTAATTAAAGTACCCCTTTCATTTAAAAATATTGTTTTGAGATTTTTTTACTATTTATGTAACAACTAATAAAACTGATGTGACCATTGCACTTCTCCAATGGCTAAAAACCTCAACTACTCAAAGAAAGAAACAAAGAGTTTTCTAGTGGTAGTCTTTAATAATTTCAAATGATTTACCATTTCTACAATTACAAGGATGGATATATCTCAGCTTTGTAGATTGTAAACTCCCTAAGGTTGGACACATCTTATTCTCTTTTTCTAAAAGAGCTTCCACAGTATTTTTCATGTAGCAAGTCCCCAATTAACACTGTCGATTGAATATTTAGGTTCCAATTCATTCAAAATTCTTTAAACTATAAGATAATTTTCTTGCTGTTAACTTTGTGCAAAATTCAAGTTGGAAATAAAATTATACTTCAAGTATGTAATATAGCATATATTTAACAAATAAATGGAAGGAACAGAGTAATTAATTAAACAATTGAGGTCTAAGCCAATATACTAAAATTGCTGGTCAACTGAGGCTAAAGAGTTATATTGGACTTCAATAGTCTTAGATTATTTTTTCAGTGATTCATTTCATTATACAATTGTAGTTCCTAAATAGCTATTTTTTTTTTTTTTTGAAACTCACCAAACTTTGATGGGTCACAGTAGAGTCAATATTGGTTCAGATTTCAAGATTGCTCTGTGTGTTAATATGTGTTTTCATGGAACTATTTAGTGGCATATTTTCAAGTTTCGAAACCAAGAGGAAAGTCCTGCATGTACTGTGTGTTATTTTTTTTAATAGTAGTATTCTTGATGATAAAAGAAATAAATAAAAGAAATTGATGAAAAATGCTAGGGGATTTTATGAAAAATTTAATTTTAGCCTTCATTTTTTTTTTTTTTTTATGGTTCAGGGCCACATTGAAGCAAATCATAGAAGTTAAAAATCTTGAGTATGCGTTTATTCTATCTACTGATACCACACAGAGTTAGTTCATCTTTCAAAAATTAAATAATATGTTGTATCTGAATAAGGCATGCTAATAATAAGTCTTTAGCATATTTTATATTTCCATTTTCCTCAAATAAGCTTATAGATTAAAAATAATATTTATAAATTAGCTAGCAAAAGAGATGAATTAGAGACCACTTTACTAAATATTCTACCGAGATATCAAAAAAACACACTCTTCTAGTGTCCACCCTTGCAAATTTATCCACCTCTTTGTACATATCAAATAACGTTTATTAGCAACCTAGAAAAAGCTACATTAACAAATTATTCTTGGAATCACCAAAATAATTCTTAACACTTATTAAAATGCCTGACAATTCTAATTACATCTGATATAAATACTGTTAAGAAAGAGAATCCTGTTATGTTAATGTTAGATCAGCCATTCCAGGTTCCTCCTAGGTAAACATGTAAAAATGGTTAAACAATAAATTTCTATGGCAACAACTTAAATTCTAGGATATTCTTAGTTACAGCAGCAACCACAGAAGCTACTACTTTCTTCAAAGCAATGGAACTAAACAAGATATCTCTTTTTTTTCCTTCTTTTCCATCTGGTACAACTAAAATCTCTTTTCCCTTGATGAATTAAATATGATTTAACTAGAAACAAGATATCTCAACTAGTGCACGCGGCAGCTATAGTTATATGAACATTTTACATAAAGACAACAAAAATAAGCTAGGCACTTCTAAATGAAAGTTATGTGCTAAGACCATATTTGTATTATGTACCCTGCAAACTAAACTAATACATAATACATATTACTTTAAAGTAAACTAATATATATGGCTATATATTAGTTTATATCCATAATTGTGACAAAGTTACTTTATCAAAATAAAAAATTCTCTAAGTAATGAATGTTCTTTTACATTAAATCATTGCTTATCTTTTCTACATGGATTTTTAAACACATATTAGTGTTTATTAAAATATTTGATAATTCTAATATTTTAGAGTAAATAGATAATTTAATGATTTTAAAATCTATAATTCATAAATGCATATATCAATTCATTTTTTTCTTATATGTTGCCTTTTTATACATTCTTGGAGAACACACTAAAGTTATCCCCTCTAAATGTAGGGCAACTTTCTTTTGCTGAAGAAAAATTGGAAATATAAAGGACTACTAATACATACTCAATTAAGAAAATACAACTTGGGTTTTTGACTTGTTAAAAAGTATTTTTATAGCTATATGTATTTTTTAAGGATACTCTTCTTTAAGAGTTTATCCTGTTATTACATAGGACCATGCCATTCAAATAATAAGGTATTGTAGTATGAAGGAAATTTGGTTTAAATATCACTCCAGTATCTACCCAGAGCTATGTTTGGAGTTATTGCTTGTTCTCTGTAAGCCTCAATTTCCTCATCTGTATAATGGAAATAGCAATACTGTATTAAGTTATTTTATATTTGTAAGGGTTAAATTAAATAATTATGTAAATCGTTTAGCCCATGCCTGGCACACAATAACCACTCCAAACTGTTAAAGCTAATATTTAGAAAATAAGTTTACTCTTTAAACTTTGTTCTTTATGTCATAATTTCTTTGTAATTAGTATAAAGAAAACTTTTTGCCTCAATGAATATCTTCTATAACTTCTAGTTTCCTGATTTAGACTAATCATATATTAGTTTTAAAAATTACTGTTATGCCTCACTAGATATCTTTTAAGTATCACTTCCCACCAGAGATGTAGAATATCCACCATCTTTTCTTTTCCTTCTTAAGGTTATAATATTGTTGAATATGACTCTTCCCCTCCTCCACCTTTTCCATTACAAATAAATCTGTTGATTGCTTACAGGGAACCCAGTTTATTTTCCAAAAAAAGAATTAAGGCCTTCATTAAAAAAATAAATAAATAAACATGATATTTGTCAGAGGATATGAAGTTCCAATTTTATCACTATGAAATGCACTCCACAAACAAAAGAATCAAGAGAGAAAATGATGAATGGCCTTAGGTATAGTGATAGTTTATAATAAAGATTTTATTTTAAAACCATTAAAATAAATAATACATACTCCAGAACATCACTGTTCTGGGAAATTACTTCTCTTTAAAATATGAGTTCTAGAAGGCAAGTCTTACTACTACTGCTCTGGGGGCTTTCATTAGCTGAGTTACAACTATATTTATATATATATATATGTATATATATATATATATATATATATAAATCTTCAATCTGCGGCCTTTTAACATACTTCTTCAGGGTGGATATGTGGTGGAATGCAGAACCCCATCAATATGTATAGTTTTACTTGCATTTTGTTCCTTAACTGCTGATAAAATAGATTGCTTAGAAATCCCAGAGGAATATGATTGAGGCCAGGTTACACTGGCTCATAAAATTCAAACAGTTCAGTGCTTTTTGTGTTAATTACTAGGCCACAACTAGAAAACCGAATGATGGGAAAGATACACTTCTTTAGGATAATGATGGATTTCCATAAAGATGAGTGCTTTAACAAATTTCAGTATGCAGTTGTTGGGGCGGGGAGGGTGGGTGGGCACTAATTAGTTTTACCGTTTTCAGCAGATGTTGAATTCAAAACGCCAGCAGCATCTCAAATGCCAGTCATTAGGGCTGTCTTTCATCGAAGAGTGCTGACCAATGAAATCTCCACTCTGTTTAATGAGACCGATCTAGGCAGAGTCAATTAAATCAAATCTCTAACATCCTTAATATATCTGCAGTGTGTGCAGCAGCAGCAGAAACAGCAGCGAGGGATTTCCAGTATTAATAAAGGGATTCACTGCCGCATAAGGAGAGGGGGAAATGGGGGGGTGGGGGAGGGTGTGTTGGGGGAAGACCTCACTTTACCGAGAAGGAAAAGCTGGAAAAGCCCTGGTGGGGATGGAGGAGGAGGGCAGCTATGCAAAGGATAGAAAGCTAAGTAAAACCGTCAGAGAAAGAGCCTTGATACAGCTCTAGAAGGGATCCACCCCCAACCGGCCCCCTCCCCGGTCCCTTCCACCGCAAATCCAGTTTACCAGTTGCAAACATGAAGCTGGAAAAATTTAAGGACCCAGAGTTGAAAACATTTTCACTTTAATACTGAAAAAATATGCCATTATAAAATCCTCGAATAGAATTAGTAAGTTTCACGTGCTTCCTCAGTTCTTTTTTCCTACTTTATAAGTAAGATTTACACCAGCACAGAATTGCTACCATAAGATCGCAGCCTAAGCACTAGAATGACATTAATTGGTCATGCTTAACTGCCTCAAAATCTTTTTTTTTTTAATAATTACACTGATACTATAATAGAAATCATGGGTACTTATTTTACATTCAGATGGAAGGCATTATTGGATATGTATAGAAAAATATTCCCCTCAAAATAAACAAAACAAAACAAAAAAACATCACCATCAAAATAAAGGAAAGAACCCAAAACAACCCATAAAAACTTCGCTCAACAAAATACATTTTTAACTCATAAAATGGACTGATGATTAGCCATGCAAATGTCTTAAATAAAACCTTTACATTTTTTTTTTTCACAGTAAACGTACGTACGCTCTGAACTGCCTACCGATCACAAAGAATGGCGAAATGGCACTTTCTGATTATACTGTGTTTTGTTTATAGAAAGTTTGATACGATGGGACTTATCAGGTAAGAGGGTGGGTGCTGTGAACGTGACGCCGTCTCCAGTCGCCGAGGAGGGCAGCGTCCCTGGAGCGCGCGCGGTTTCCATGCGAGCCATGCAGCACTTTTTGTTTTTGTCAGAAGTCAAAGTTATTTATTTACAATACATTCATGCCTTCGTGCAACTGCCCGTCCCTGCATAGCCAACAGGGAGCCGTCACGCCCCCCTCCTCACGGGGCTAATCCACAGGGGAAAAATAGATACCTATCTCTCTATATAGATGTGGGTATGTGTATATACGTATAGGGCCGCGGCAGCCTTCCCCAGCAGCTCCGCCGCAAAGGGCGAGTTCTTTGAGCAGGGCCCCTGCTGGGTTTTATCAAAAGGAGCTCGCAGCACAGAGCCATTTGGCAGCGCTCTCCCAGCTCGCCACAGTCCGCTCTTTGTTTCCAGGAGGGAGTTAAGGGGTCAAACCCTCTCAGTGGAGCGAGTTCATAGTTATTTATTTACTTATGTCCATAAAGCCTTGGGGCGCGCTGGACTTGAGTCTGGGCTCCTCTGACCCCTGGGATGACTGGGGGGCGGGGGGACGGGGTGGGGGCATCGCCTTCCCGCTCCCCCGCTCTGCCTCGGTCGGGGTCCTAGTCTGAGAGCGAGTGGGAGCCACAGTCATATACTCTGTGGGCCCCATCGGCGTTGTAAGGCCCATTGTGCCAGTAGGAAGAGTCACAGACTGTCTGTAGGGAATTAATTTCGGACGCCGAGGAGTTGGCGTCCCTCCTCTTAGATCGTTTTCTATTCCTCAGGATAAACACAAGCATGCCCACTACAGTGAAGGCGGAGGTGACAAACACCAGCAGCAGTCCCGGGACCAACACGGAGATGGACACCCTGCTGGTGTCTAGATAGGAGTTGGAGTGCGTCCCGGTCTCCGCCAACCCAGTGCTGTTTTTACTGTGCGAAGTTAACGTGGGCAAGATCCTCGCGTACAGCTGGGGGCAGATCTCGTCATTGGAGAGAAGCATGAAATCCTTCCTAAAGAAGTTCACCGGCGTCTCACACTTGAGGTCGCTCATCAGCACTTCGGAACCCAGGCGTTCTGCCCATTGCTTAAAAGGCACAATGGTGCAGGAGCACTCCCAAGGGTTTCCGTGCAGGTCTATCTGGATGATGGAGGTTAACTGGTCCAGCACCCCTGCCACCGGAAGGTACATGAAGTAATTGTTGTGCAGGCTGAGCTTAGAGAGCGAAACCCCAGCGAACACGTCCACGGGAAGGGACCTCAGCAAGTTGTTATTGAGAATGAGGATCCTCAGTTTGGGCATAGCATTGAAAGTGCCAGGAAGGATGAGCTGGATTGCATTGTACTCCACGTTCAGGTACTCGAGGTTTTGCAGCCCGGCGAATTTCTCCCGGGATAGCGTGTCCAGGTAGTTGCTATCCATATACAGCCACCTGAGGTCCAAAAGGTTCTTAAAAGTGTTGTTCTCTATGGTAGCAATGTTATTGTTGCCCAGATCTAACAGAATGAGATTCTTGTAATCCACAAAGTGAGATTTTCGGATGCTATGGATCTTGTTATCTCGAAGGAAAAGCTCCTGCACGTTGGAGAGCTTGGGCTTCAAATCAGCCAAACTGCTCACGTTCCGGTTGTTGCAGTTCATCTTTAAACCCGACCCTGGGATGTGGTCGCAGCTGCAGCTCCCGGGGCAGGGCAAGCCGTTGGCTGGGGGTTTGTTTCTGGCGCTGCCGGTCGCTATCGCAGCAGTGGGTCTTATTTTGATCTGCCAGTTGCCTGGGATCTTTGTACCTCCGTTTGGAGCAGACCCTGGGGTGGCATGATCCTCTTGCCCATTTGTCTTGAAAGGAGTTGGCAGGGGTCCAGGAGCGAAGGTCTCTTCTTGGGCAGGGGGCGCCGGGAGACTGGAATCCACTCGGTTTTTCAAAGGACACAAGTCCTGTTCTGTGGTTTCATTGAGGTCTTTCCCCTGCAGTCTGGTGGGGGCTTCACAGACAACTCGGCCGATCAGAGCATTTTTGGGAATATTTTCCAGCCATTCTTTCAGGGAGAGGAGATCACAGGTGCAGTCCCACGGGTTATCCTCTAGCAGAATCTCAGCAATGCCAGGGATTTGCTCCAAGACTTCCTCATAGGGCAGCGTTTTCAGCCTGTTTCCCCGGAGGTCGAGGTGGGTGATGGGCACATACTGGAACACATTGGCAGGTAGGGTGCTGATGAGATTGTCATTTAAAATGAGTACCTCCAGCTTGTTCAAGTCCTGAAAGGCCCCGGGGTCTATATCCCGTAATAAATTAAAATCGGCCTGGAGGTATTCCAGATCGTCCAGCCCCAGAAAAGTCTGCTTTCTAAAAGACTTGATCTTGTTGTTGTTGATGTGCAGCCTTTTCACCAGCTGCAGCCCCAGAAAAGCCCCAGGAACGATTTCATGCAAGCCATTGTTTTCCATGTGCAAACTAACCGCATTATAAAAGTTAGCAAACTCATTAGGGAAAAGTCGAGTGAGGGAATTACCATGCAGAAATAGATGGTAAAACTGGGAAGTCGGGGCGGTGAAACGCTGCAGACTTGTAAAGCCCTTTTTTTCACAGTCTACGTGTAGGTCCCCTTCTATCTCATTGCAGGAACAGATCTTCTCTTTACAAACGTCCCCTGTAACGTTTCCAGCGGCAAAACAAAGAGACGTCTCCAGCAACAGAATCCAAAGCAGCATTTTTAAAGCGAGCAATTCATCCCCGATCTCATCACAAAGTAACAGCGACCATCCTGCTCGCCACAGACACAATTCAAGTTCATTTAGTGCTCCAATGTCCGAACCCAGGGAAGGAGAAGAAAAGGGTTTGGGGGGGTGGGGGTGGATTCCTTCCTCCCTAACCCCCCCGCACTGCAACAACCCAGGCGCCAGTCAATAATTATATCCACAGACTATCCAGGCACGTAGTGCAAGGCAAGCAAAAAACAAAAAAAAAAAAAAAAACAAAAAAAAAAAGGAAGGGGGGGCGGAGAAGGAAAGAAAGAAAAAAGAAAAAAAAAAAAAGAAAGAGAAAAGAAAGTAGAAAAAAATAACCCCACTCCCGCTCAACCCTTTAAAAATTACCAAAAGAAGTTAAATATATACATATAAATTAAAAATACACCCTTACAGAACCTGGTCTGGTGGTCCTCACTAATCAGGAAGGGAACAATGCTAGTAATTAGAAGCAAGTGCATGTTAGAGAAACAAGCAGAGGGTTTGCAGCGTAGTACAGGCGCACTGCCTGTGCATGGCTGTGCGTCGGACTGACCTTGCCTCTCTGATACAAAGCAGGGTTTTCGGCGGCTTCTGCAGCTGAGGCGGCCGGTGGAGTTCTTGCAGTGGCTGCAGGTTGCCCAGAAGTCCCCCGGGGTGCTGTCCAGTCCCCCCGGTGCTGAAATCACGCCCGACCGAAGAACTCACGCTGCCGAGCCAATGGCGCTGGAAAATTTCCGCAATCGCTGCGTTTTGTAGCTGTCCATCCTTTTCCTTTCCTTCCCTTCCGTCCTTTTCAGCTTTTTTTCCGGGCTCCGGCTCTCGGGTACTAGCTCTCCTTTTTCTTTTTCTCCTCTTTATTCTGCTCTTTCAGAATTACGTGGAGGGGGCGGAGGGCGGGGGGCGAGTTGTCTGAGGGAGGGAGAGAGCGCGAGAATGGGGGGGGGGGGGGGTAGAAGAGAGTTGCTAAGAAGCTCTGCTTGTTCCAGCCTGGTGCACTCTGAAAGATCTGACACCCTCTGCTGATCTGCAGTAGCAAAAATCCATCTGGTGAGGGAATGCTGAAAGAAAAAAAAAAAAAAAAATCAATCCACGTACAGGGCAAGCGTTAAAAATGTGGGCATTAAAGGCTGTCGATCCACATAGATGCTTATTTTAAATGGATTATTTAATTCTTTTTGCGTGCTGAAAACTTTACCCTTTCCTTTCCTTGGCGACCTCACAGCCCCCACTACCTCCAGCGTTTGGAAAGGAGTGCTTTTAAAACATTTATTTCCCAATGGCTTGAATAAAATTAGTGTCAGGGTGTCAAGCGAACAGCAATTTGAGGTAATTATACTGCACGCCATTTTCATCGGTGCTTTAAATGCATTTCTTCCGTCTCTGCAGTACAATGTTTTATGCTGTTTGAGGTCTTTGAAACCTTTTTTTTTTTTTTTTTTGGGCATGTTGAAAGTGGTTATTTGAAACATATAGTCATATCATATATATTATATTTTAATAATATAACTGGCTATGAATTTTTTGTTGCATGGTATATAATTTAGGCGCATACTTTTTCTTTTTTAAACTTGGTATAGAATTTTAGTCAATTTGGTCGTTGAGAGTTAGGTTTCTCTGATGATATTTCTTGAATGTTATTTAAGTCTTCAGGGTGCAAATACAATGCATGCTTGCAGTCTTTGATTCCAGACCCAAAAGCTTTCGCTGAGAACCGGAAAAGGAGGGAGGGAGCAGGAAAAAAAAATCCCAGTATGATTCGTGAGTGCTCTTAAAAACCCACTGTCAGACTGGCACTCACACACGACACATGCATACACACATGCACACTCACAAAGTTTCCGCATCCATATGGACATATTTAAAACGCTTACAAGTAAATAACCAGTTGCATTTTGAGAGAGAGAGAGAGAGAGAGAGAAAGAAATCGCAGGTCTCTAAGGCCCTGTGTGAATATTATCTGCAGGTAGCAGGCAGTTTCTCTTCTCTGGGTCACTGGTTCTGGTGGAGCACCCAGCTAGGGCTTTTCCCAGACAAGGAATCATCTGGTTCCTCAAACTTAGATGAAGCTTATAAAAACCAAGTTCTATAAACATTTGAGAAAGGAGAGAATATGAGAATGCTGCTTGTTGGAAAAGTCAGCTGCTCTGCTGACTTTTCTTAACAGAGTTGACACCTTTTCCATCAATATATTCTAAAAATTGTGCTCATTTTAGGGTTTGAATTTATAGGATATTATTATTATTTCATTTCTTCAGTTGAAGCAGAAATATGTTTACATCAGTTTCCCTTTTAATTAGGTCTTACTCAGTTGGACAGCTGTTAATGTTCCTGCTAATAATCTGAGTAAAAGATCCAGTATTCAAGGATGTGTGCATTTTGAAAAGGGTGGAGAGTTGAAGAATTCCAGGAAGGACTAGGGATGAGGAAATTCAGGAAGTGTAGGGGAAAAAATTTTAGAAATTAGAAGCTAATTCTTAAGGTGAGACAGTTTTCATACCTCTATGTAATATTTTCATATAATCAAATGTGTTGTCTTATGGTAAAATTTAGTAGGAGGACATAGATGAAGGTTCAGTTTGGTAGTGTGTGTGTTGGGTGGGGGGCTTTTCCAGACAATCTATTACACTTCTAAAACAATCCGATTCTTATTTAATTTATTCCGTTACCACATGTAGAAAGAGAAAGAGCTTAATCTAAAACCATTTTACATAAAAAAAAAAAATGCTATGCAGTTGAGAACTGCAGATGTACAGAAGTTAAACTGGAGGGATGGATATTTCTGTATCTTTGTAATAGGACTCAGGTCTGAAACTTCTTGGCCCCAGAAACCACCCTGTGAAAGGTAGGCAGCCTCTGGCAGTATCTGTGATTGATAGAGGTAGGCAAGTTTCTGAAGGAGAGACAGAAAAATGCTGCCTGTTTAGGAAGAAAAATATTGATGGTAATCATCTAAAATCACACTATTAAATTTAATTGGTTACTTGTTTATTCAACTTGCTGAATAAATACTTTATGTGAAGAGACCCAAAGAACATATTTCAGTTGATTTTAAATGAATGGAATTGATTGAGGTAACAAGCAATTGATATTCAGATGTCTTCACTCCCTCACCCATTAAACTTTATATCTCTGTCCTCTGATCGCTTCTTGCCTCTGAAAGAGGCCATCACATTAGAAAATTTACAATTAGGATTTTCCTATCTAGATATGTTATGATTTTTTTTTTCAAATTTACCTTCCTCAAATAGTTTATTATCTCTGCACTCTAGGAAAACGCATGTGGTAGTGCCAGATGAGCAACCAAATCTTAGAAGAAAATATTAAGGTAATATTACCTACATGAGATATTCAATACTAAATTGCAAGCAAAGAATATAGACACATGCGTAGTTCAGATGAAAATGCACCTTCATTAATGAACTAATAAAATTTTTCTTAAAAATATTTTCGTAATAAATGTATTTCAGAGAAATAAATCAGCCCAGAAAAGAACATCCATCCCTCCAAAGACTAACTCTTCAAGTATAACAGTAAATTTTTTGGTGGGAAATAAAAAAATATGGCAATGCGTATGCAATCTAAACATTTCTAATGCCTTGGGGGAACATTTCTTAGGCATGAACTCTTTTTAAAAGGGTTCTACTGTATCTATTTGAGCTCAAGTGAACTACTTCAATTGCTTTGCCTCTCATAACAGATGATCTCAGGAGCCTGAGATAAAGGATACTCCAGATGATGATGAGAATTGATAATATTTGCTCAGGGCTGTAGTTTTGTTTCTGGACTGTGACCAGAAGAATTTCAATTGTATCATTAAGTGTTCATATTTTCTTATCCTTCCTCAAACAGGTTCATCCCTTAAGTGACACAAGTTAGGTGCTCATATCATGGAATCATTAAGATTAAAAACAGAATTATCAATTTATTATCTATTTTCCCCGAGTGGCATCAAATTTCCGGATGTTTCCATATGTGCACTACATATTTAAGATGGAAGAGTAGAAAATATAGCGAACATTAATTTAAAATACTTTCATTCTTTATTTATTCTGTGCTATAAATTTAAAATTATTCAGTTTTCATTTTTAATTTTAAAAGGAATATTTTTTAAATTTAAGAAACACAAAATTATATATAGGAAGTCCATCTTTAGCTCTCTCTTATCCATGCTTTTCATTCCAGAGGAAGCTATGGAAAACTTATGTATAGTGATTTTGATATTATTATTTTACTTTATAGATGTGGAAACTGAAATTGAGGAGTGTTGAGTAAGATTGAATAATACCAGTTGACTTTGCCAAAAGTAACACTGGTACACATTCATAAACTAAACTTTTGTTCTCGCTCCTAAGTCCTCATTTGCTCTAAATGCTGTTATTTTAATCTTTCCATGGGTCAGCTTCCTTAATCGTAAATCAATTCATTGAAGTTTATGGAATTTTTTTGTCTCTTCAACTCTTTTTTCTGAATCCAAAATCTTTAAAATTTAATTTCAGAAAAGTCCCAATGTCTCTTGCTTCCCGAGACTTTTCACATTTGGACTTGAGATGTTTTATTAATGTATTTGCATAATCACTAGGGCTTGAAACCAAGAACAAATGTAATAAGCCCTGTAGAATAGAATTCACTAGTGCTGAGTTTAATCTACTACTATCCTTTCCTATGTTTCACAAGATAAAGGAGTGGACTTCTTCTCTGCTGTAATAATTGTAAACTAAGAGATGAGAATATAAATCAATTACACCTATAAATTAGCATGCTTAAAATGTAAGGTTTCCACCTATTTATTTATATTTTCTTTATGTATGATTGTAAATAATTTCCTAGGAGTGGAATATCAAGATAATTATCATATTATATGACTTCTTAAGGCAAAACCATAAAATATATTTTGAAAATATTTTTGTAGTTGCTTGACAAAATGTAACCATTATTTATAATGAAATAAACAGCAAAATAAGTAGAACACATAAAAATAATTTTACAGGGATGTGTGATTGGCTCAGTTAAGCAGCTGACTCTTGATTTCAGCTCATGTCAAGATCTCAGGTTGGTGAGATGGAGCCCCACTCTGGGCTCTGTGCTGAGCATGGAGCCTGCTTTAAGATTCACTCTCTCCCTCTGCGCCTCTCCCATTCTCTGCATGTGTACATGCACTCTCTCTTTCTCTCTCTCTCTCGAAAAACATTTATATATATAATTAACATATATATTATATATACATATATATACTTTCACATTTTTACTTGTGAAGGTATCACTTTTCATGTTTATATTACTTTAAATTTGTATGGCTTTGGGTCATATGTTTGGCCATCTTTGATTGAAACTGATTTTCTCATAAAGTCTCATTGTCTAATAAAACTCACATGAATTTCTATTTTGGACATATTGGGGGAAACAAGGATCAAAAATATAAATTTGTATATGGGGAAATTCTAATTTATTTCTTTTAAAAATTTTAACATAAATTAAGCAATCAAAGGTCTGCCTGAAAAGGGTAACACTCTTATGTATTGACTCATGAACAACCCATTGCACAGTTGAAAATCCACATATAACTTTTGACTCTGGGACGCCAGGTGGCTCAGTGGTTGAGCATCTGCCTTTGGCTCAGGGCGTGATCCTGGAGTACTGGGATCGAGTCCCACATCAGGCTCCCTGCATGGAGACTGGTTCTCCCTCTGCCTATGTCTCTTCCTCTCCCTTTCTTTTTGTGTCTCTCATGAATAAATAAATAAGATCTTTAAAAAAAATCTTTTGACTCCCTCAAAACTTAATAGCCTACTGTTGACAAGACACCTTACCAATAACATAAATAGTTGATTAACACATATTCTGTGTATTATATGTATTATATACTGTGCCTTACCATAAAGTAAGCTAGAGAAAGGTTATTAAGAAGATCATAGAGAAGAGAGAATACATTTATAGTACTGTAGTGTATGTAACATAAAAAATCTGTATAATGGTGGGACATGCAGTTCACACCCAGGTTATTCAAGGGTCAACTGTACTACACTATATACTATACTACAATGAAACGAGGACTCATATTTGTATAATTGTTTATATTAATTTGTGCTTAAGTATAACCTGTTAATAATTGTTAAAAAATAAAATTCAATGAGTAAATTTTAAAGATCATATTGGCTTTATTCAACCATTCATGCATTGGGCAGCATACTATCTGGTAGATAGTGAAGTGCTCCGAGGAGCTCTACAAAATGAAAGACATTTATAGGTAGAAGGAAACAGAAAGAAGGAAATTATACTAGCAAAAATCAGATTGCTGGTGGCAAAGTCACTTTTCTTCAGGGTATGGCAGAGGTCTCTAGGGCAGATTACGTCACTAGTGGTGATTTAAGATTTCACTTCTGGGAGAGCCAAAACTAATTAAGTCTTAGTCTGGTGACAAGGGGCTTAGCATAAGCAACTCCATTTTGGGTCTGTCATTTTGTTTTTAACAGAAGTTATTCTACTTTTTAAAATTTGTCTTACAAAATCCTGCAGATAATTATAGAAAAAGAATTCTGTTTTTGCTTCCTACAAAGTATGTATTACATTTCTAAGATAAGGCAATACACGTTACTTGTATAGATTTTGGAAAACACTGAAGACAACAGCAAAAGAATAAAATAAAATCTACAGAATTCCAACACCCAGAAATTAGTATAAATATACACACATATATTTTGTAATATACTTTTTGCACTTAACATTTATTTGTGAACATTTCCATTGTTATTAAACAACCACTACTGTATTATATTACAGGTTGATCCCTTTGTATGACATAGAATAAATCTTTGAACTAATTTCACATTATTGGACATTTAATTCTTACTAAAATTTTTGCTCTCATAAATAAGCTGCAAAGAACAACCTGGTACACAGATCACTGTGAACATCATTATTTGTCTTATTATAGATTTGTAGAAGTAGAATTGCCAGGTTAAAGTGTAGGAAAAATATCAAGGCTTTTGATACAAACTAATAAGCTACCTACTCAAAAATTTTGCCAATTTATAGTCCACCAGCAGTAGATGAGATTTGCTATTTCCTTAAACCTCTGCCAATATTACTTACTATTATTTAAAATATTTTCCAATCAGCTCAGTACTTTTAAAGTGAAGCCAATGATGACCCATTTCCTTGAGCAAATAATTTTCAATTTATGATTATTTACTGAGTATATTGTTTGCCTTCACTCCTAGTCAAATTTTAAGATATGTTTTAGCTTAAAATTGCTTCTGTGAATCCTTTCCAGACCAAGCCACCTATGCATTTCAGTCCCTTTCATGTATTGAGTAAAATAACTAACAAGTTGTATATTCTTTTAAAAACTGTTTGTAGCATTGATTTCCTCACTAAAATGTAATGTACTTGAAGACAAAAATCAAAGCCTTTTATATTTTTATATCTGTCACCTAGCAGAGTGCCAAGTGCATAATATGTATGGTATGTACACTCAACCAGTGAAATAAGCCAATATGTGAGTTAGTGATAAATTGAGTGGGACAGATCACAAGAGTTGGAAAGCTCAAAGACAGGATTACTTAAATATCTAGTTACCTGAGCAAGTGATACAATCTGTGAATTATTTAGGTACATTTTTAGGTTTCATGTTTTCCATGCATTATGTGTGCTTTATATATTTTTCGCTGTATTATCATGTATATATTTATGAAACTCTTTTATTCTCTAGAAAATGAGTTTCTAATCCACATTTTGTGCAACCCAAAAGAGTTAGCACAGTACCATGTACCTGGCTGACAACCAATAAATGTGTAATGATGCTAATGATAGGGATGCATTGCTGCTTTTGCAAGAGGAAGTGAATTGTGAAATTAGCTGTTATGAATATAAAATATTTAAAAATCATGAAGGTCTATAGACCCAGTGAGGTTAACTTTTCAGATTATTGACTGGATTTTTAAACTGTATAAAAACAAAAATATCATCTGCTTTTCTGTGAGTTCTTTCAGAGTTATGGCAAAAACTTAGAGACTCAATTATATTTTTTCCTCCTATTTTCTTTTATAAAATCTTTTCTTTCTTTATCTTTCTCCTCGTCCCACTAGTTATATTATTATTTTGTCATATACTATGTCTCCTTAGGATTTATTTCAGGGCAAAATTTGACTGTCTTTCAAGTGTTTATATGATGTCAAGATGATATGCCATTTAAAAATGCATCATACCCATATTCTATTTCATCAGTTTAAAAAAGTATAAAATCATTAATTTTAGACACACATGTGCACATTAGCCATACACAAACATGTATACACTGCAAGCATAATATATACCTACTGTATGCGAAACACCAGAATGCAAAACTGTAAGATGGACAATGCCACAACTTACATTTTCACTCCTGATTTTTTATATACCTTATCTTGATCCAAAGAAATAGATGTCTAAAGGTAGAACCACATGCACTACTGCAGGCTAGGTAGAGAGATACATTTAACAGGGGTATGCCAATAAATAAATAAATAAATAAATAAATAAATAAATAAATAAAAACAGGTGTATGCCTTTTTGTGATGGCCATTAAATTACATCATGTAGATGGCTAGTGTCTAGTTAGCTGATAAAAAAAGACCAACACCATCTCTTTTTGATCTCTGCACAAGCACTATGTGTTGGTAGCTACATTTGATTTCAGTATTATGAAAAATGGAAATCCTATATGGCATTTAAATTGCCCAAGGAAAAAGGATTAAATATTATTTATTAAACTAGAAAACATGTTATTTTCTAATCAGTTGGAATTGGCAGTTTTTACGTTTTTGGTAAGTATTAGGCTGTGAAAAAGCATTATCTCACATGAGCAGTTGCCTAGAGCAGTGAAAATATCATGGGCTTTGGCATCAAACCCAGGTAATCATACTTTGATATACATTGTGCTTATGAGGGAATCTCTTACTCCAGTCCTAATACTAGTCAATTTCCCACCTTTTAAGTCTTATTTGGAGATCATATATACTATCATAAATAAAAACATTAGAAACCCATTTTCCCAGATCTCCTGGTTGCAACTAGGGCAGATCATATGACTTGGTCTTGCCAATCAGACTCATGTGTCTTGATTTTGAAATTAGACTTGTTAACACATTGGAAAAGAAATGGAAGAATTACCTCTTGCTGTGGTAGGAGTGGATAATGAGAAGAATATCCAGTGCAACTGTGGCAGGGGACTTTTTAGGGTCCAGGGCTGAGGAAGGAGTTGTTGCAAGCTTTTTGCTGCTGGTTAGAGCATTGGCTGCACCATCCTTAGTAGAAGAGTGCTACAGTACAACTTCAACCAATTTTGATTATGGGACCACTTTCCTCCCTGTCTATGTACCCAACCTGTTTCTCTGATCTTTCCAGAGATTCTGGGAGCAGTTACTTTTATGTAAATGGCTTTTCTGCTTGAGTAAATTGGGAAATCTGGCTGATCTGAAGTGGAACTAAAGTGGCGGACTACTATACATTCATATTTTTCCATTTCCAGTGGTTTATGCTGGTTGATCTCCCCAGGTTCTACCAATCCCCTTTCCTAATGCAATTTATCAAAGATAATAGTACAAAAAAAGTGGGTGATTTGGGGCTACATTTGAGACAATGATGGTTCAGGGTTTCAGAATATTATAGTGCAGACACCCAGAACACAAATTTTAATTTTGTAATCATGTTTGAAAGTTGCACTGAGAAAAAGGACTTTATGCTTGAGTAGATCTGTTCAATTTTAACTTTGTTGCTGTTCAGTCATATAGTCAGTTGTTACATCTCCAGGAGCATCATGGAAGGTAAGCTCATATTGGCATATGAGGTTGCATGAATTCTCCCCTGAGAGAATTCTGCTATCATTTCTCATTCTACTTGTGTTCCCGCAGCTAGGGTAACTAGCTACATTTCTGTTTCTTCTTGAACAAGCACCTCTATTACAGCCATTTATTAAACATAAAGTGCATATACTCAGTTTCCAAGCTTAAATTCATATTTAAATCAGAGTCAAGTATCCCTTTCACAGAATATTTTGCTTTGTCCAAAGTCTTTGTCCTCGAAGGCTATCATGAAGCCTAGGATGTGATGTTCCATCTAGTACCTATTTATATTGGTTAATAAATATATGTACATAGACACATATATACACATATAGGCATACATGCATATGTTTGTGTATGTGTATATGTTTTCTGAACTGTGGTTTTCTGTCTCTAGTTGGTTGTTTTACATTAGTGTGAAATTTAGAAAACTGACTAAATCTTCTTTGTCATTTGCTTTTCAATTAAATTGGAATAATTTATTTTTGAAAACATAGGATTCTCTATACATAATAAGGACAATTTCTATTCTTTGTCTATGTTTTTATAATATACTCTGCCTCCATTATTATTATTTTTTTTTACTTACTTCTCTTTTCAGTATGGCACAGTTTGAAATCATCATGCTAAAAAAAATCCATTGACTGGCCTGGAAAATATATCTGCATTGATTATTACAAATAAAATGAAAACCTTTAAATAAAGAAAGAAAATGTACTAGTTTAATAGCTATGTCAGAAATGATTGTATCAGATACTAGATTTGCATTTTAAAACTCATGCAGTAAACTTCTTTAATTTTTTTTGGTAGAATAGTTTTTAATTAAAGGGGCTGATTTAGCAAAAGTTTATTGTACAGTAACGTTCTAAAATGCCTTTGTACAGAGCCATTGATTTTTACATATCACTGTAATTGACCTCAAAGTGCTTGAAACTAGTTGGGCTCAGTTTAATTAGTTAATTTATTTGTAATGTTTATGAATTTCACTACTTTGAATTATTTGTTAGCATACAACCTGCATATAAATAATTGTCTTTGAAGAATATGGCTACCACAAATTATAAATAGTGTCCCTTTGATTAAAAAACTAAATGGAAATAATAATTAAAACAAATACACAATAAAATTTTTCTTACACTTCAATGCTTCTCATCTTTGGAACTGTAATAATTGTTACTAATTTGAAATGAAAATATCATATTGATAATTTTCAAATATTCCATCCCTTTTGAAATTGGAAATAAATACATTAATTAAAACATAAGACATTAAAAACATGTAATTTTGATCATACTTTTAATCCTTTATTTACTTATTTTAATCTAAAAAATAAGTAGCAATAATAACTTATTTGAAATTTTCATAACTGTACTTGTTTTCAGTTCTTTTATATTAAAAGAACACCATTAAGAAACTCTCTAGAAGATGATCATTAGTGTAGTAGTATTTCCATTTTATATAGTTTTACCAGTTCAGCAAAATACTGTCTTTTGCTTGATAAATTAATTCTAGATAAACTAGTATATGGCTTCAAACTCTAAGTAATTGAATTTATACTATTGTTTCTTAACTTTGAATTTTTTCTATTATTATTTCCCGCTCCAAACCCCTTTGGACTTTTTTTTTCTCCTAATTCTGCACCCATGAAAATTTCATATCAGCAATATACTGTGTATTCTGTATGTCCTGGGGCCCTGTATAGATCCATAAACCATCGTAATATCGAATACTCTGCCACTTGCAAATTTTCCCACTTTGGTGATATCGCCCCCACTGAAAATGTATGGTTTATTTCCAGATTTCACCACTAGTTTAGCAACATATTTACAATTCTTGGTATTGCTGAAGGAAGACTTGCTGATAGTCACTACCAGCAAACAAAACATGTTAGTAGCATTAGGAGATAGCACATAACACTTTGTCTCTGAGGTGGTCTTGAAAAATCAAAATCAAATGTCATATTTCAGTGAAATGTTTCTATGGGAAATCAACCGGATGCAAAATCCACTTTCCATAAATTATAGTTAGCTTCACAGCTCTTAAACATCTGCAAGCATGTCAATCAAAAGACATGTTGAAATTACTCTCCCAATCTATGCAAAAAAGAGATTTTTTTTTCTTTTTTCATTTTAGTCTTATTACAACTAGTATCAGCACATATGTCTCTGGCAAATGGTTTGCTGCACTAGCTTCCCTGCTGTCAGTGTCAATTATTGACAGCATCATGTGTTGTGCTTTGGCCATGCTAGAGGATGGAAAAGCCACTACCCTGCAACCCGACTCACTTCCTCACCAATAGGATGAAGAAGAGGAGAGCAAACCAACGGCAGAATAAATGACTTTGTTTTAAAATCTATTTTAAATCTATTTAATCTGTTAAAGCACAAAACCACAGATAGTAGTAAGACATGTAAACAGTTGTAGTTTCTAATTTTCATAACAAGACAGAATCAATTATATTGTGAATATATATCATTATTATTTAGTAAATGATCATTGGATCATTTTGTTTTACATATTTAAAATATTTAATGACATAAAATATAATCTGAGGGTTTTTATTTTAATTATGGTATTATTTCACTCTGATCTTTGGCTCTGGATTCTTCTCATTCTGTTTGATTGGATTGAAGGTAATGCTATTGCCTCTGTGAAGCAATGCAGAAGTGGCATCCAATTGGTATTATCTATAAGATAAATATTAGATCCTCAGATTTGGTAATGATGGAAGCAAAAGCAAAATCCAATAACAAGTGCAGAATCAAAGGGAGTTTCACCAAAATTCTAGTTATGTTCCCAGGATAACACATCTATTCAGATTTGAGTTTTCACACATTAGCTACATCCTCCCAGTGGATCTATTATTGAACAAAATAATTGTTTCAGTTCAGTGCCCAGGAAGAGTAAACATACTTCTAATGCACTTTTTAAATTTCCCATGTGTGTATATCAAATATGATAATGTGGGAGCACTTGCTTATTCCAAAGTACCAAAAAAATGGGATCTACTTTGGCTAGATTTTCAACTCCTTGAAGAAAGAAATTGTGTCATGTTTATCTTTGTATTTCCAGCATCTGGCAGAGGGCCTGGCACAGTGCAGCTGCACAGAGTTAAGCAATTAATTAATGGCATGTCTGGTTCCATAAAGGAATTGTGGTAGTTTATAGGAAATATATACAATAAAATAGCAAAATATAGACATATTCATAGGCAGAAAACAAGTTGGAAAAGACCATCAGGACTCAATCTGTTGACCGTAGGTCCTCAGAAGCATGTTGATTTGGTTGTGCATTTGCTCCTGAGTATTATTGTGTCCAAAAGAAAATGAATAATAATGCTTTTGCTGGTTCATAAGAGCATGCTTATAGGTAATGTGCATTCACATCTGCAAAATTACTTATGGGATATCAAACTTATGGAATTGCTGTGATTTTTTTCTCTTTCCACACTTAACCAGCATGGCTAACATAATAGAAAAATGTTATATTTGTATGTTATTAATTGCCACAGCTCATGTTCTGTTCTTTTAACCAAACATTTCTACTTTCCAATAGTCTACTTCCATCTATAAATATGTGTGCTGGGTGTAAGGTATCTTTCAGTATCCTTTAGTGGATGGCCAAATTCTGAAAGTAAATACCATGTTGAGAGTTACTATGAAATATAGGGACAAAACTGTGGTTCCCTAAAGAAAACCACATTTTTTGAGTGGTACTGAATTTACATGGATATTTTCAGTGTAGGTCTTTGTATAGAAGACACTGAGAAATGGTGATATTATGGATGATGTAATAACTCCTTCGAGCAAATGCAGGAACTCATTTTTAAGACTTTTCCTGTAATAGTTTTTGTTGAAACAATACTACTGTACTCAAATAATTTGATAGGGTGCCAAGACCAAATAATCTATGTACAAACCATTTGATTGCATGGCCTAATCCATGTTTAAGTCCTTAATTGTCTGCAAAGATAAATGGACTCTCTATGCTTCATAAACTCCTTCCAAGTAACATTATAGTATCTGTCAGTCTGCTTTTTGTAAAAGGTTAAGAAGCTTAAAAAATGCTCATAACTGTGGCATGAATTATTATAAATTTGAATTATTTCAAGAACTGGGTGAAAAACACAAATGCCAATGCCTTCAAAATAATACTTTTGAGGAAATATTTATATTCTTACTTATGTGAAACAATGTTTTGATGTGACCATTTTTATATCATTGTATATGTCGAAGTATGCATACGCATTAATAAATGAGTGAGAGCAAGAAGAAAAGGAGAATTTTTTTTATTTTATTTTATTTTATTTTTTTAGGAGAGAGGGGTGGGTGGGACAGAGAGAGAGAGAATCACAAGCAGGCTCTACACCCAGCACAGAGCCCAACATGGGGCTGGATCTCAAGACTCTGAGATCATGATCTGAGCTGAAATCAAGGGTTGGACACTTAACTGACTAAGCCACTCAGGCGCTCCAGAAAAGGAAGTTTTTTTAATATTAGCCAAGTACTTACCACCACTATTTCTTTTCTTCTTATAGATCTCAAAATATTTGCATGTGTTAATAAATTGTAAAGATGATATAAACAGAAGAGAGGAGTAGTTTTTAATATTAGCTAACTATTGAACTGTAAAGAATAAAATACTATCAAATTAAATTTAAAATTCTACAAAATTATTACAAAGTATGTTAAAACCAGTCAAAAGAGGTGGAAGAGAATTGAGATCTCAAAGAATACAAATTAAAAAAAAAAAAGAATACAAATTAATGCTCAAAGATAAATCTTTTTTTTCTCTCTTTTTTTAATTTATTTATGATAGTCACACAGAGAGAGAGAGAGAGAGAGAGAGAGAGAGGCAGAGACATAGGCAGAGGGAGAAGCAGGCTCCATGCACTGGGAGCCCGACGTGGGATTCGATTCTAGGTCTCCAGGATCGCGCCCTGGGCCAAAGGCAGGTGCCAAACCGCTGCGCCACCCAGGGATCCCTCAAAGATAAATCTAATTACTACATTTTCAGCTCAAAAAATAGAAAAGGCACAATTTATCATTTGTGCAACATCTGCCCTGCCCATTTCATGTCTATGTTCTGAAGATTAAGGGAAATGAAGGAGACAAAGTCACTCTATAAACTGTAAATCACTGTCTTAGTTATCTAAGTAACTATTATTTTACTTGTTTTCCACTGTAAAATATTTTAAAATGTATAACTTTGTAAAGTTGCTAAGCAAAACCCTGATACATACCTAATCTTTATTAAATTTTCCAAAAATATGTCTTTTATCATGGAGGATTGATGATTGCAGAAATTATGATGAAAATACAATGACTATAGTTAACAATAAGGTATTGTGCACTTAAAAATTTGTTGAGGGTAGATCTCATGTTAAGTGTTCTTAGCCTACCTTCCCAACAGAAACAGAAGCAGAAACAGAAACAGAAACAAAAGGATACAAGGAAGCTTTTGGAAGTAATGGACATATTTATTACCGTTTATCTGATTGTGGTGAAGGTAACATGAGTATATAAATATGTCCAAAATCATCAAATTGTATACATTAATTATGTGTCATATTCTGTATATTGATTACATTTCAATTAATCTTGGGAGGGTGAAACATGTTAAAATAGTATCAAGAGTCAAACATGAGACCCATAGAAACCCTTGCAAAACAACAGTTTCTTTTTTAAATGTTTACTCCCCAATAAATGCAAGCATAACGTTAGTAGAATCTGTATAATGTATTTCCATTTCTGTCTCCTGATAGTTATCATTATAGGTGTCCCCTAACTCCCATTATAAATTTTTTTTCCATTATAAATTGTAAACTGAATTTATGTGGGTATGTGTATATATATATATATATATATATATATATATATATATATATGAATTCTAGTACTCAAAATAATGATATGGCTGATACATTGGTATGACTGACAATAATAAGGTTTGTTCACTAATTATTCCCTAAAATTTGTACTTTTATAGGTACATACTATCTTATGATAAACATGTCATGTCACCCTAAGGCCAGATCATTAGGTAAAGATAATAGATACCATTAGAGTAGTATCATGGCAAGAAACTTAAAAACAAAAGAATTAGAAATGGAGAAAAATAAAAGGAGAATCACAAAGAAAAATATATTGGCAAAATTTTTAACATCCAAGAATGTTAAGAGGAAAAGTGAGTCCTGAGAAGTGTATCCACTTATGTCCCTTTATTTTGATTTGATGCTCATCAAACCACCTTCTGACCATGATATGTCCTCTCTAAACAATCCCATGGGAAACATGAATAAATAGAGTAGATACTCAAATTTTTAAACAAAAACAAACAAAAAAAGAATGACTCTTACAATTCAGGATTAACTCCTCTGCTTTGAACTTTTTAACTTTATATATTTTCCACTTATCTGTCGACAAATTACAAATTTCCTTTTATTAGAATTACTTCACATCTTATTTTTCTTTAGTTTACAAAATAACTGTGCCTGATTTTCTTGCCTAGGCTATAGATACTCTGAAGTAGAACTATGCTTTAAACTCATTCATAGTAGGTTCACAATACATATTTATTCTTTGATTTATCATGATAAAAATAAAAACAACATCCAATTTGTAATTCTATGTGTCAAATAAGAGACGGTAACACTGCGATTTTTCCTTTGGTGGCTCAGAATATAGAAGAAATTTGTAATTTCTGAGCTTCAGTATCTGGAAGTATGTTTAAATTTCAAATTATAGTATCAATTAAACATATATGGAAATTACTTTTTAAAACAAAAACTAGGAAGCTATCATGAGAGACACATGTACTCTGAACTAATTAGTGCACAATGGAATATTTTCAGTTAGAGGAGGCATTTTCCAGGTGTTCCTGGGTACCTCAGTAAGTTAAGCACTGACTCTTGATCTCAGCTCAAGTCTTGATCTCAAGGTTCTGAGTTCAAGCCCTGAGTTGGGCTCCCACTGGGTCACTTAAAAAAAAAAAAAAAAAAAAAGGTAGTTCCCACAAAATTATTATAACCATTGAAGTAACTAGAAGCATAATATATCACACTGAAAAGGCTGGAAATTTCAAGATCCCATTTCAGGTTTCTAGGGCCATTTCTATTTTTTCAGAGTAAAAATTCTAATAAAGCACAGTTGAACTCATACAGGTTTCTCCATGCCTTCCTCTTTGTTCCATTTGCCCTGTCTTCATTATTATTGTTTGTAGCTAATAACTTGCTTTTCAGTTAAAGCATATAACTAGAAAGAAAAAAGAAAGAAAGAAGAAGAAAGAAAGAAAGAAAGAAAGAAAGAAAGAAAGAAAGAAAGAAAGAAAGGAAAAAAGAAAAAATCCATTCACGTATGCAATGAATTCTTAAGCAATTGTCAAGTCAAAAAAATAATGAATGTATTTCTAAGATTTCTTATATTTATACAATTTCTTTTTTACTGTGAGACAGCATCAAGTAAATTTTTGTTAAAATAATGCAGTATCTGCTCAATAAATGTTATTGATTCAGTGGCTAACATTTATAGTCCATAAAAATCTAATATTTCTATTTAGCCTTAGTGCATTGAAATAAAAAAAATCTAAATCATTTTATAGACTCTCTTCTGATCCTACCTTCAAATTAGATACCAGAACATGCGATTGCATTTACCCACTTGAATATACCACAAAGCATATTTTAAGGTGTTTGATACTTTAAAAAATCATTAAAATAGAAAATAAATCAGAAAAAAAGATATATGCTGCATAAACTATTGCAATTTAGTCATAAATAGGAATGTACATCCTCTTAGTTTCAATTATAGGTGTGTTTATATCTTTTGGGTTTATACTAGGTGGTTCTTAAGATCCTGCAGATTTATGATACAAATGAATGAATGGATGGATGGATGGATGGATGGATGGATGAGTAAATACAAGAGCTATTGTGATTTTTAGAAAACAGTGATGATGCAGTGATTACTTTGATGAAAAGTATAGTTGTTTTATCTGAATACTTTCTTTGGGATTGAAGAGATGCACTTTGGATTTTGTAATAACTTACAGTTTGCATAGAACAGTACCTCCTTTGAAAATTAGGCTGAATGTTTTGCTGCCCTCACCAGGATACCACAGCATATGCAACTCTTAATTTAATTAAGAAGAATTTTGAATATTTACTTAACAATATTCATATCCTTCTGTGCATATACACATAAAATCTTACTGGAAGTCTTATTATACATATAATTTTTGTTCATTCATTTGTTCTTTCACTCGTTCACTCAACTTTAAAACTAAGGCACTTGCAATATCAAAGAAAGCCAAATGAAAGCTAGCAGTAGTTATTAGCAATAAAATAATGCTAGTAAGGGAAATGTTTGTTTTATAATAATTTATAATTATAAAGGTTAAAATAATAAGCTTATTTTGTGTAGAATAATACAATTATGTCATCATGTACAATTAAATTATAGAATATAAAGCATGAACTTATTTCAACAGCTATATGATAACAATAGGTCAATAGTTCATATAAAATGGTAACTATTTAAATACAAAGAAAAACATCCCTTTGTCTGGTGAAAAAAACTACTCATTTCGTAGCAAAAAGCATGCCTCTGGATGAAAGCCAGGCAGAATGGTTGAGGCAATCAGAGAAATCTACAGAGCACTTCACTCTTCTTTAGGCCTCCAAAATATAATGGGATATATTATTATCTACACATTTTTCCTCAAAGACCTCTTTTTTTTTTTCTTTCAAAGTAATGATCACTGATAATTGCTTACCTTTTTATGCTGCATTTCTTTTTTATGAGAAAATTATACTGTTTTCTGAGCTCCTTAATATTTAGAAGGTTAGCTTTATTATTATAGAAAGATCTATATTTATGAGTTCTCATCAGCTATAATTCTTGAAGAAAAACACTTCTAGACCTTGAGGGCAATATGCTAAGTAATGTAAGTCAGACTAAGAAAGACAGAAAGTGTATAATATCACTTATATACAGAATCTAAAAAAGTAGATCTCATAGAAACAGAGTAGAATGGTGATTACCAGGGGCTGTAGGGTAGGAGAATTGGGGATATGTTGTGAAAGGGTGCACACTTATCCTTTAGAAGGTGAATTAATTTTGGAGATTTACTATGCTTCAAAGTTGCCAAGAGATCTTAAATGTTCTCACCACAAAAAAAGAAATAATTATGTGACCTATTAGAAGTGTTAAATACTGCTACAGTGATAATCATAGTTCAAATAAGTGTATCAAATCAACAGGGTGCACACCTTTAACTTACACAATTCTATCTCAATAAAAAATATGGTGGGGCACCTGGTGGCACAGTTGGCTCCTGGCCTAGGCTCAGGTGGAGATATGGAGCCTTGCCTTGGGCTCTGCTCTCAGTGAAGTCTGCTTAAGACTTTCTCTCCCTTTTCTTCTGCCTCCGCCTCCCCCTCAACCTACTCACATGCTCTCTCTCTCTCAAATAAATCAATAAACCTTCAGAAAATGTGGTAAGTATAAGGTACAAAAAAGGAAAGAAAAATTTTACTTTTGATATTTATAGTTAAAAAAGGACAATAACTATCATCCATGCTTTTAAGCTTTGATGAGTACAGACTGGTGAAATCAGAGATATTCTGTGATTTCCCCCTTAGAGCTTTGGATGCCATGTAACATCCCACAATCCAGTTTATAGAGATAAATAATGAAAACATTTGTACTTTACCTAAGTTTGTTTTGAAAAAAAATGTGCATACACACATACTCATATATATGGTAACCATGGTTAATATACATATATTCTTGAAATTTTCTAAGAGTAGATCTTAAGTGTCTCACCACACACACACAAAGATAACTATGACATGATTGGTATGTATTAGCTTGAAACAAGGCATAGTAGCAATCTTTAGATCTTAACTGGCATTCTTATTTTCATCCATCATCATCCCTGATATATTTGTTTTTAATATTTTTAAGAGTTCAACTGCTTTTTATTCAACAGGTTACAAAAGAGAGGTTTAATCAAAAAGATCAAAGTCCATGTCATCATCAGACCCCTCTGATTTTTCTTTCTTTGCTTCCACTTTCTTCTCCTCAGGTAGGGCACCAGTGGTAGAAGGACCTCTTGCTGGTGCAGCACCAGGTGCTTTAGGGTAGGAGGTCTATCAGCTCCAACATTGCAGATTAGGCTCCCTGTATGGACCTTTGCAAAGAGCCTGGCCAGAAAGTTTCAACATTTACATCTGCTGCTTTAATGAGGGCATTGATTGATCTTTTCATCCACTGTTTTCACCTCATCACCATGAAGGATGACTGCAGAGTAGGTGTAGGCAAGCTCAAGGTGCAGGTGGGGCTGAGTGGGTACTGGCTGCCTGGGAATGGCACTAGTCCTTTGATGAAGAATGGGCCTCACTCCAACCAGGCCTTAGCTTCCTCAGAAGAAAAGAGCACCTTGGCGCCAGGTGAGCTTCCCTGATATATTTGGATTTCTACCTATATATTTTGTCTCTTCCATTTGCCCCCCCAACACATACACCTTTTTTTCATATGTGTGTGTTTGTGTGTATGTGTGTATGTGTGTAATCTTTCTTTACCTTATTCTTATAGAACTTTTTTCTCTTATTCTAACTTTTCCATGTACTATTTTAGAATTGATGCATTCTATTTTTATGTTAGTGGTTATGCTAGAAACTTTACCATGGACACTTAAGTCAATGAGCCTAAAAATCTAAACTTATCTTCATCCTTAACAATGCAAGAGCTTTGGAAGACATGAACTCCAATCACTCTTCAAAGATTACATGCTACTATACAGTTCAGTTTAATAAGATAATTTTTGTTTGACTTTGTTTCTTTGATTCACTCATAGATGTACAATACCTTGCTTATATTCTTTTTTTTTAACCTCAGTCTTTTCTTCTGAGATCATTTTCTGTTAGATCTATAAAGTTAGAACTTCTTTGATCTTAAGCTGCTTCGCTCTTTATGATAATGTGACTCAATTGTAACTCACATTAATTTGTGTGGAAACTCTTTCTCCAGGAAAGGTTTGTGTCCTTTCCACTCTTTATCTTTCAAAATCTTTTGTCATTTACTCTTTGAGCATTTGTCAAGTCTTTGCATCCTAGACACCTGTCTTTATGATAAATTTCTTTCTATTGGATTTTATTTTCTTTGCTCTCTTCCTCTAGAGTTCATATTTAGTTGTATTTTGGATTTCTCATGAATGAATCTTCCCTCATTTTATCCTTTCGTTCTATATCTTTGGTAAATTACTGACTTTTCTAAGTTGTCAATTATTTTTTATTTAATTTTAGAAATTTTATTGATTTTCAAGAGCTTCCTATTTTCTATTTGCTTTTTATGTTATAATTTTCTTGTATTATGGATACAATATTTAAGTGAAATACAATTATTTTAAAATCATTTTCTTTCCCTCAATCTGTTTCCTATAGAGCAAAGGGTCTCAACTGGAGATGATTTGGACATTAGCAATGTGTGAAGACATTTTTGATTATTACAGCTAGGAAGAACACATTCTTAGTTTCTACTGTATATCATTTCCAAGATGTCAATATTGCCATAGTAGAGAAACTCCTTTAGATTCACTTTTAAAATCTCAATCTTTCATTGTTCTACTGCTTCTAACATGTCCTTTCATATTTAAAGATTTATTTATTTATTTGAGAAAGAGTGAGAGCAGGGGGAGGGGCAAAGGGAGAGGGAACAAGAGAATCTCAAGCAGGCTTCACACTGAGTGAGGAGACTGATGTGAGCCTTGAGCTCATGACCCTGAGGTCATGACCTGAGCTAAACTAAAAGTTGGATGCTTAACTAACTGAGCCATCCAAGTGCCCCTGCCCTTTCATATTTAAGATTTATTTATTTATTTATTTATTTATTTATTTATTTATTTGAGAGAGAGAGAGAGAGGCAGAGACACAGGAGGAGGGAGAAGCAGGCCCCATGCAGGAGGGAGCCCGATCTGGGACTCGATCCCAGGACTCCAGGATTGCGCCCTGGGCCAAAGGCAGGTGCTAAACTGCTGAGCCACCCAGGGATCCCCTCCTTTCATATTTAAAAATGAGACAATAAAAGGTTGGTTTGGAACTGATGTGATTTATTCAATGGTAAGCTTTGTCACAGGATGAGTAGAACAAAAATAAGAATTTATACTTGGCATTTAATTGTTTTAGAAAAGAATAACTTAAATCTTTGCGTAAGTGCCTACCTTCCAGGCCTTTATGAAATGGTAAAAGAGAAGAGGTGAAAGAATATTATGCTCGTATACAGAAGCCATATGTTGAATCCTCTTGTTTGGAACCAAACATTGATCTCACACTTTATTGTATGCAAGATTCTCAAGTTTCTATTTTCCCTACAGTTCTCCTATGACAAGACTGCTATTTCAGTCCTTATATTTGTACTAGACGCTCTGGCTTTTGCTGTCCTATTTCACCATTTGTCGCTTCTTTATATGCTCTCAGCATTCAGAATTGTATTGAAATCTCTTCTCTGAAGATTGTACTTTACTCAACCTCTTGAATATTGTGAGTTTATAATTTTCGGGTTGTAACATTTTACCTTACTGAGGTTTTTGGGTATAAAGATAGACATGCAGAATGTATTGATCACTTGGCAGTGGTCATTGAAGAATATTTGCTTCTTTCACTTTTGGACTTGTTAAATCATCCGAAATTATTAAGAGCAAGTAATCTCGTTTTCACCATAGTTGAGGTGATCTTTTTAATATGCTTATTAAAAAAGATAATTGTCCTACTCAGAACCTTTTAAAAGCTCCCAATATCATTTTAGCTAAAACGTAAAATCCTTATCATGATTTCCTACCCAAAGTGTTTGATGATGGCCCTTGTATGCCTCTATAATATCACTCCTGTGATCACTCCAGAAATTTATATTATTTATATTTATATTATTCTTTCAAAGAATTAAGTTCTCTCCAGGTTTAGAGATATTATATATGCTGTTTCTTTTGCCTGGGAAAATCTTTCTAACTAAAGTATTGTTTCTACCAAGAGACCCTCTTGGACCATCACCCATTTCCTGTCTTGATGTCTAGTTGTAATAATTTCTTATTTTACTCCATATTTTTCTTTCAAATTACTTTCAAATTTTTTAACTATTACATAGTCACTATATGTGACTACTGTAAATATCTTTCCTTTCTACCAAGTGTTAAAGTTTTATGAGGGCATGGACCACATCTTTTCATTGAATACATTATTCTTGGTACTTATTACAGTATCTAGCACAGATTAAGCAGTAATTACATAATTATAAATGAGTTAGCAACACTTACAAATGCTATTTGTATCTTTGATGTTATCAAGAATTGTTATGACTCTTGTTTTCATTTTATTTTTTTTTAATATTTTATTTATTTGAGATAGAAAGTATGTGCACATGGGGGCATGGACAAGGTTGAGGAGCGGCAGAGGGAGAGGGAGAAACTGATTCCCCACTGAGCAGGGAGCCCTACAGAGGGCTCAATCCTTTTTTTTTTTAATTTCCACAAGTATATCGAAGGTGTCCACTTACTGGACCAAATAGCAAAGTTGCTCCCTTCTGTGTCCTGAGAACACAGAAGTCTAGGTACTGTACATTCACTAAGGCTCCTTGTTTTTGCAAATCGCTTTTATGACAACCACAAGGCAAACAAATCTAAAGGAATGGTTATGAGTGTTCCTAGCATACAGACAGGTCTACTCTTGCCCAGCAATACAGCATACACACCTGCACCTGCGGTTACTTTTGTGTTTTTTTGGGAGGGGACTCTGGAAAGGTGAAATTCTCGAGATATGTGCAGGAAGGGGAAACTGAAAAAGGAGAAAGAGGAAAATTATTTGGCTGGTGGTCAGATGGAAGAGGGGGATAAAATAAACTCCTAGGAAACTTAAATTTTTGCAGCATTTTTTTCAAAACTGGGTTGAACCAAAACCAGATGAAAATGTGTGGATGCCCATGGAGTGTAGGTTGTATTGTCTGGGAGCATTGCTGATGAGTTTGAGGCATGGGAATACAGCACAGCAAGTCTTTTTGCCTCTGCCTCTACTGACCTCGATGCTGTAAGCAAGGAGGAAGCAGGTGGGTTGCTCAGTCTAATTCGACACCTCACCTTCCTTCTGGTGCCTGACTGGTGCAAGAACCAAAGAGCTAGAGTCATGGGGAGGAAAAAGTGTAAAGGAGGAAGTCTAGGGCAGCTTTTAGCCCTGGCCAAGCTCATCAGTTCCTACAACAGGACTCTGGTGCTCAACTGCCTGACTTGAATAGCAACTATAAAAGTTACCGAACTTCTGTGTGTGCTCATTTGTAAAATGGAAAAACAATATAGTATCTGCCTCCAATCCTAGGACCCTGATGTCATGACCTGAACCAAAGACAGATGCTTAACTGACTTAGCCACCCAGGTGCCCTCTTTTTAGTAGATAAGCATTAGTTACCTAAAGTTTAATTGCTAAATGAATGGGAAGATAACTATACATAATGAAGAATGGGGAATATCTTGCAACTTGCATATGCATGTTTGCCTATGTGTGTGTGTCTGTGTGTATTTTCTTTTCATCTTGAAGTGACCAAAAGTCCTCATATTTTTAATGCTATCCAAAATCTTAGAGGTCAATACTAGATTATAACTTTTCTTGGTTTTTCAACTTTCTTTCCCCTTCTGACACATACACAGAGTTATGTGATCCTGACTTCTTTCCCACAGTGTTAATTTTGCTGCATGATATGGCATTTATATCTCTGGTATATACTATTATGAACAAAAATGCCTGAGCATTATGGTCTTGAAACACTATTATATAATAAGTTCCATGAGTTCAATAATTAAACTTACATACTATTGTTTTTTTTTTCAGAAATATTAAGACAAAATATTTCTATATTTTACATTTGATATAGAATTTTCATCACTGAATAATAAAGCTCATGGGCAGATTTGTGTTTGTCATATAAACCAAAAATTTCATGTTATTTGAAAAGAACAATGTGCTGTTACTTGATAGGGTAAATTTCCATTAGGTTTTAAAGCCACAAATAAGCACTCTACCAAAGTCCTCATTAACCTGTATCAGTAAATAGATGCTTTATATCTAGATAATGGAGAAATAGAACTCTATAAAGAGCTATGGTAATATTCACATCAGAATAGTTTCTTCAAACGTCCTTTTCCTCTCTACTAAATTACTTCATTATAATCATAAAAATGTAACTTTATGATTACATCAATGTTATATCCCTCTGCAATTGCATATGCCTTTTGACTTTTCAATACATGTCTGTATTGAGAAAAGAGTATCATGTTGAAAAATTAAACTTGCCTTGCCTCACAGACAAGTAATTTTTTCAGACTTCTTTTTGTTTAAGCATTTCACTACTGCCCAAGCTTAATCAATTCCAAAGTGCTGAATTCTATGTTTGCTTATGTGTATATGTAAGCAAAAATTTTTGGAGTTTTGTGGATACATGGCATTCTTCTTAGCACTTTTTTACATCTGTGAGGTAACTACTATCTAAAGACACAGGTCTAATCCACATGGTTGTCATTGGTGGACCCCTGATCTAAACCTAAGTTTACCTAATAGTAAAATCCACACTCTTACACTGAAGGCTACACTCTTAATTTATGATATATTTCACTGATGCTGATCACCTTGGAGTCTTAACATCTTAACATAAGTGCAAGAGAAAATATTTGCTTTAAATACATATTATACTAAATGTCATATTATTTTAAATAAATAAAATACTGCTGAAACCAAAATTTGGGGTATAACTAAAAATCTGTGATTCAGATCTGTAGATAGTAATACCATATAGTTCACATGCAAATATGGGAAGACAAATAAAATTGAAATATTATACAAAAATGGATTTTTTTTAAAGATTTTATTTATTTTTGAAAAAGACACAGAGAGAGAGAGGCAGAGACAGGCAGAGGGAGAAGCCGGCTCCATGCATGGAGCCCGACATGGGACTCGATCCCAGGACTCCAGGATCACGCCCGGGGCGGAAGGCAGATGCTCAACCACTGAGCCACCCAGGTGCCCCATAGATTTTCAATATAGTCCATATATTCTGATTCTTGTGATCTGTCTGTCTCTGTCTCTGTTTCTTTCTCTTTCTCTCTGTATATCTACATAATGTAAAACTCTGCCTTTTATGTCAAATTTTGATTAAAAATCTTATTTGTATGCCATAATCATAATGACTTCATCTCAGGGCAATGATAGAGTTTTTTTGCCCTCACTCTCCTCATGCTCAAGAGAGAAAATATATGAGATCATTGTCATTTGGAATTGGCCCAGAGGCAGAATGAGTTACAAGAACACAGTTGGAAGGTAAGCTTTATGAGAAAAGGGATCTTGTTCTCAATGATGGCTTTCCCCCAACACCAGCTGAGTGTCAAGCACAGGAGTGGAATAAAATTTTACTCAATAAATATCTGTTAATTCAATGAATAACTCTAATAATATCATTTCTATGATTAGATTTATGCTTAAGAGGTATATTTTTAAAAATATGTAGCCATTTACCTTCTAAAACTACAGTCAAAATCTTAAATTTATTTTTTTGCTCAAGTCCATATATGTACTATAATAAACTACTGGATAAAAAACATCTGTTTAAAATTGTTGGCTCAAGGGGTACCTAGGTATGCCAGTCAGTAGAGTGTGGGACTCTTGATCTTGGTGTTGTGAGTTTGAGCCCCATGCTGGATGTAGAGGAGAAGAAGAAGAAGAAGAAGAAGAAGAAGAAGAAGAAGGAGAAGGAGAAGGAGAAGGAGAAGGAGAAGGAGAAGGAGAAGGAGAAGGAAGGAGAAGGAGAAGGAGAAGGAGAAAGAAGGAGAAGGAGAAGGAGAAGGAGAAGGAGAAGGAGAAGGAGAAGGAGAAGAGAAGAGGAGGAGGAGGAGGAGGAGGAGGAGGAGGAAGAGGAGGAAGAAAAAGAAAAATGTAAAAAAAAATTTTGGCTCAATATATTTAGTTCTATCATGAATTAATTTAGTTACATGACTTTTGATTGACTGAATAATTATGCAGGCATCATTTGTAAGGATTTAAATCAATTTAAAAAAGAACTATCCCTTTTAAGTTCAAATTAACCAATTTCCCAACACAATAATGCTTTACGCTTTGTATGGCAACAAATTAAAAGACATGGTAATTATTAGATTTACTGGATGCAAGTCAAAGAAATAAAATTGCTCAAAAATTTATTTTTAACCCTTAAAATGATTTATCACATCAAGATCACCTGCAAATAAACTCACTAAGAGCAAATAGTGAATTTCCTACCTCTTTGTATATACAAAGCCTATGGTATAACACTGAGTTACACCAAAAGGGTTTCTTGAATGTAGTACTGAATACCTTCTACATGGTCCAGGAAAGAACAAATTAGTTGTTCTTCTCCATTAGTTTGAAAGTATATGTTTAATTGATAAATAGAAAGCTTTAGGTGACTGATAAATAAAACCACTGTAAATTTCTGTATGTTTCCAAAATTGTTTGCAAGAAAACTTTGAACTCAAACACTAAATCGTATTATCAAATCTGGTAGATATAGTCATTTCTGTATTTCCTTCCAGTTTCATTATAATAGCAAACTTTTAAAAATCTTACTTTTCAATGAAATTGACTTATAGTTATTATGTCACTTAAATGTATTGGATGTGTTTTGAGGTTATTAATGCTATGCATTCCTGTTGTATAGCAAAATTCTATTTTGTGAGGCATCATCATTCTACTATTATACAAGAATCTCTGGCTGCCTCTTTGCTTATGATTTTGTTTTCCATTTAGGTTTAAGTCATATAGATCATACACACAGCTTATACCCTGATAGATCTTGATGCCATCTTTTATAGAAGTTAACTTTGGTTTAATTAAATTTAGTTAGCTATTTTGAGTTAATGAAACCTATAATAGAATCTGAAAGGAATGTTGAATTTTCTGACACAAACATCTATATAGCTCTATCATTAACATTTGTGGTATAGGTAACTACCTAATATTACAGGCAGTGAATAGGTTTATATTTGAAACTGGCTATTTCAGGTAACAATTTACACTTTGTAAAATCAATTATGTACTAAGTGACCTCAAAGATGCAAGAAAAGGTAATTTCATTTACTGAAAACAGTTAATATCATCTCAAAATATTATTAATATATTTAGAATATGAAATTTTCATAGTGCTAACTCATTTGATGTCTAAGAAACTTTCTTGCAATGGCATACCATTTATAGTTAATTATGAAAGATTAATTTTTTAAGATTATTTTTAAACACCGAACCAAAATATCAAAAATGATTCTCAAATTATTACAAATGATTTCTCTGATACTCTTTTTTAGTTTTACACATTTATTTAGTTTGAGCAAATTAAATTGGTACAAACTGATACAAACCCAACTGGTACAAATATAAAAGGATATATTTCAAACATACCCATTTTTTATTTTATATACAACTTCAAATCAATATCTACAGAGAATTACAGTAACTAAGGATATAAATTATAAAGAAGTTTTAGAAAAACTTTATCAGTAAATGGCTTTTCTTGTTTATATATGTAATGTTTTATTGTGTATACATATATGTATGTGCTTTGTTCACATGTTGCTTTAAATTGAGTCCTTAATCTAAAGCAAAATACTATTGTATAACCTGTGAAATACTATAATACATTGTGCAAAATACTATATTGATGTCAAATTATGAAATATTTCATATGTGAAATATATGAATACGTTCGTGATCACATAAGTTGAATATTAGTGATATTTGGTTAAGAGCTTCCTGTGACTCTTTCCCCTTTCAAAACACAAATATAATGAATATACCCATCAAAGTATTTTCAAAGTATTATTTGTGGAAAGCAAGTAAGCACGTATATGAAAAAAGAAGTGTGGTAGAGATTAACAAAATATTTATTATTTCAAATGATAACAGCATTGCTTAGCATAAGGTAGAATTTGAGAATTTGAATAAAAAGTTATAATAATTTAAAGGTGGAAAGCTATTTACATAACAAAGAACATAAAAACTCTCAAATAAAAGATCCATATTTTTATCATTAGGCAGTAAAATAAAAAAAATTATCTCTACATAGTTTGTTTCTTTCATTATAGATGTAGTCCTATTAAACATACTTGCTCTCCGCACATTATTTAGCATACTTTTTTTCTTTAAATAGAAAATACTCCCAGCAAACTCTCACTCCTTACATCATTATCTTATGCCTATTTGGCTAATGCCAATGTAATATTTATATTAAAAAACATTTTGATCTTTTTTTTTTTAAATATTTATTTATTTATTATTTATGATAGACATAGAGAGAGAGGCAGAGACACAGGAGGAGGGAGAAGCAGGCTCCATGCCGGGAGCCTGATGCGGGACTCGATCCCGGGACTCCAGGATCGCGCCCTGGGCCAAAGGCAGGCGCCAAACCACTGAGCCACCCAGGGATCCCCAAAACATTTTGATCTTAAAAAGCAATTCTGTATTACTGGGGTACCTATTCATGATATATATGTTTTAAAGATATCTGGAGAAATTATAAGGATATGTATATGAGGACTACAGATGGATTTTCTGCTATACAAAAAAAATTAAATGTGTTTTTAATGTTCAAAAATGAATGGCTCCCAAACAACAAAAATCAAAATAGTTATAATCATTTTCTCAGGAATAAAATTTATTTCTAATTTACTTTTATGGCTCTTTTAATTTGAATTTATTTTATATTTTGAACACTCTAGTTTTAATTAATTTCTTCATAATAAATTAATTTTCAAATGGCAAAGCTATTATCTACTATACATAATAGAGGAATTCTACTTTCATGATTAGTTTATACTGTTTTTAAAGCACTAAAATTTTACTAAGATATTGAAAATTGCAGCATACAAACCGTATTGTTTTTTCCCATCTCTAAAAGTTATTTAAACATACAGAAGGGAAAATGCAAAGCCAAACAATTACTTCAAAAACCATATGTTGACAAAATTATTGTTATAAAAACTTCAAATATAAAACTCACAGTACAATAATTTATTATTACCTTCTTGGAAAATTTGGTTTGGATGATTCTTTAGTACCTTTTTAACTTCTTGCATTAAGACATCCATGAGCTAGAACATCAATTTCTGCATACTCTGACTATATTTCTATAATACACACAAAAGAGGCATAAGTATAACATACTGGTCTCTGTTTCTTAATCACACTTTTACTTCAAATTCAGCTTACATCAAGTCAACTATTTTTTTTTTAATTTTTATTTACTTATGATAGTCACAGAGAGAGAGAGAGAGAGAGGCAGAGACACAAGCAGAGGGAGAAGCAGGCTCCATGCACCGGGAGCCCGACGTGGGATTCGATCCCGAGTCTCCAGGATCACGCCCTGGGCCAAAGGCAGGCACTAAACCGCTGCGCCACCCAGGGATCCCAAGTCAACTATTTATATGACATTCATACAGCTTTTACCATTTTATCTTCACAAGAAATTGTGAGGTTTACAAAGCTTTTCTCACCTTATAGAGAAATAAATTGGGGAATAGAGAATATAAGTAAATTTGTAAAATTCACAGTTGATAATTCCCAGACATGTGTACTTCTTTTCTTTATTTATACTTCTGTAAGAGCTAATGATAATGGCCTCTGAAATAAATTATTGCCTGATATCTGAATAATGTCCCTGAAAAATGTTACCTGTGTTTCTTGCTAAAATTATTTTGTGAGTTATAGATGGGATGGAATGAGTCTAGGGAATGGTTCAAAATATCTTATAGTGGAGCAAAGTGTGTGGGATATAGAGAAAAACAAGACTGGCCATGGGATAATAAAGCTGAGTAGTGGGTAAATAGAGGTTCATTATATTCTACTTCCTACATTTGTATATGTTTGAATTTTTTCATTAAAAATTTTAAGAATGTATTGCAAGTACTTCATTCAACAACAGCAGAATGCATATTCTCAAACACACATGGAACATTCACCAAGATAGACTACATTCTGGACCATAAAACACACTTCAAAAAATTTTAAATAATAGAAATCTTATAATATCTGCTTTCAGACTACAAAGGAATTAAACTAGAAATCAGTATCAGAAAGGTAACTCAAAAATCCCAAAAGACATAGAGATTATACAATATACCTCTAAACACATCGGTGAAAGAAGACACCTCAAGAGAAATTAAAAACAAAAACAAAAACAAAAACAAAAAAAAAAACAAAAAACAAAAAACAACGGGCAGGCTGGGTTACTCAGCGGTTTAAGCGTCTGCCCTTCTGCCTGATCCTGGAGTCCCAGGATCAAGTCCCACATCGGGTTCCCTGCATGGAGCCTGCTTCTCCCTCTGCCTGTGTCTCTGCCTCTCTCTCTGTCTCTCTCTCATGAATAAATAAATAAATCTAAAAAAAAAAAAAAAAACATTTGGAACTAAATGAAAATGAAAACACACATATTAAAATATGTGAGATGCAGCAAAAACAGTGTTCAGAGGGATATGGGTGTTTATAGTGTAAAGAAAGAAAAGTTTAAAATCATGATTTAAGTTTCCACATTAGGAAATTTGAAAAATAAGACAAAATTAAATACAAAGAAAACAAAAGAAAATAAATAATAAGATTTAGAGCAGAAATCAATTAAATCACATACATGAACTCAATAGAGAAAATCAACAAAACCAAAAACTGATCTTTTCAAAAGATTAATAGAATTAATAAACATCTATCTAGCCAGTACAAGAAAAAAAGAGAAAAGATACAAATTACTGATATTAGATGTGAAAGATCATACATGACAGATCTATGGGCATTAAAAGGATAATAAAATAATTCTATAAACAACCCTATGCTGGACACATTTGATAATCTAAGTAAGTGGACCAGTTCCTCGAGAGATACAAATTACCATGGCTTATATAAGAAGAAATATAATCTGAATAGGAGTATATTTACTAAATAAATTGATTTCATAATTATGAACCTCCTAAAATAGAAAGCATCAGACTTAGGTTTGTTTCACTGATGAATTCCATCAAACACAGAAGGAAAAATTACACCAATTGTCTATAATAAAAGTACTCTTACCACATGACCCACTAATCATTTTCCTTGGTATTAACCTAAAGAAGTTGAAATTTATGTCCACCCAAAGACCTTCACACAGATGTGTAAAACAACTTTATTCATAATTCTCAAAACTTGGAAGCAACCAAGGTGTCCTACAGTAGGTAAATGGATAAATTTTGGTACATCCAGACACAGAAATGAAAGAATATGAAAGAACCTTAATTATATATTATAAGTGAAAGAAGCCAATCTGAACAACTACATACTGTATCATTTCAGCTATATGACATTCCAGAAAGGGTAAAACTATGGAGACAGTGAAAAGATCAATAGTTGGTAGAGATGGGGAGAGAAGATAGAGGAACAGGTGGAGCACAGAGGATCTTTAGGTGGTGAAAATATTTTGTTGGATACCATAATAATAGATATATATCATTATGCATTTGTCCAAACTTATAGAATGCATAATACCAAGAGTGAATCCTAAGGTAAACTATGAATTTTGATGTAACAATGTTAATCAATGACTTATACAAATGTTCCCTCTGGTGAGAGATGTTGATAATGAGTGAGGCTATGCATTTGTGGAGGTAGAGGGTTATGATAAATCTCTGTATCTTCCTCTCAATTTGGTTCTGAATCTAAAACTGCTGTAAAAATTAGGTCTTTAAGAAATAAGAAAAAAAATGTACTATAAGAAACATTTATAGGAAGAAATAACATTATAAATGTAGACTGAACACCACACTATACCTAATAAATCCCAGTCACACTTAAAAAATATAGAGTGAATAAAATAAAAGCCTTAATCTTTTTTTGTCCTGTTTGGGTAGACTTTGGGTAGACAAGTAGAAATTATGGTAACATGCTATCACGGTCATTGATTGAGCTGTGAGGAAAAAAAAAAAAATTGACAACACAAGAAAAATATACCAATGAAGTTAAACTTGAAATAATTAGTAAAAACAACAACAAAAAGACAGATTATAATACAAATGATGGCATTATTTTATAAACATTTTACTTTGTTATATTTATAATACATAGTTTTTAAATAATGTATAGTTTTTTAAATAACTCTTGGACACTAACCATGTTAATAAATTGTCTAAAATTCATAAAGTGGAAATTTCCTATTGACTCTTGCTCATTTACAAGATATACTAAATTTCTGTCTATATCTTTTTCCAGGAATTAAGGTCTGCTTGTGTTGAAAATTCACCTCTGCCATTTATTAGCTATGTAATATTAGGCATATTACTTAATCTCTGTATGCTTCAACATTTATATCATAAGTGAGGATAACAATAGTATGTATTTTATAGAGTTTATTTTGAAGAGTCATGGAATTAATATATGTTAAGCTATTAAGTATATAAAACAAAGCCTGATGTATACACAAAATAAATGTTAATTATGATGATGAAGATGATGATGATGATGGGGGATATAACAATCAGTCATGGTTTGAGCTTTTATTTTAATATTCACAGTAGAATAAATCCTTACTTAACCAGCATAGAACACAGATAGTTAATGAAATATCTAATGTCACCTGGCCTTATCAGAACCTCATAACGTTTTCCTTCTCCTGCAGTCATATTCTTAAAAGTCTACCGAGGAGGGAAAGGGGCTTCTGCTTACATTCTTAACCTAGGACCATTTTGATGAAGATTCCATAGAGTTCCCATTATTCCCATGCTATACTGATTGATAGAAAATAAGGAGAGAAACAACTGGAGGTTATGTACTTCTTTCTATTTTAGAAATCTAATCATTGGGGATCCCTGGGTGGCTCAGCGGTTTAGTGCCTGCCTTCAGCCCAGGGCATGATCCTGGAGTCCTGGGATCGAGTCCCCATCAGGCTCCCTGCATGGAGCCTGCTTCTCCCTCTGCCTGTGTCTCTGTCTCTCTCTCTGTCTCTCTCTCTCTGTGTCTCTCTGCCTGTGTCTCTCATGAATTTTTTTCTATAGAAAAAAAAATGACTCTTCTTGTTTCTTAATATTTATGCTTTAGTACAAAAATAACTGCCCGGGAATAACATTCAATTTTTTTATTTTGGACTTGACTCATGCCATAATCTCTAGGTATAGGAGCCTATCTCTAGGGATGAATTCTGCTCCCATGTAAGTATACTCCAACAAAATGAGATTCTCTCAGCTTTCCAGTTACTCTTCAATCTCTTCAGATGAAGTGAAGATGAATTTCATTTCATCTCACATTAATTACTCTCAAGAGTGAATGATACATAAATGAGGTTCCTATATGATAGCTCAATGGACTGGTACATAACGCTATTTCAGAGACCTGATTATTACTTATGGAGTATATTTGACACTTGGTCATTCAGTACCAAGTATTATATACGAAAATTTCCCACTAGCTAGTCTTTCTATCTAAGACTATATCTCTACCATAAAATCTAATATAACACAATGTTTGTAGTCCTTTTTTCACTTTTGGGTTTTTTGTTTGTTTTGGGGGGTTTTTGGAGGGCTTAATTCATGATCTATTATGTGGGTTTCCCTATGCAGGAAGTGAGGATGATTAAGCCAGCCATTCAAACAATGAACACAAAATATTGTCAATCTCTGTTCAATCAATAGCATGTTCAGTTATCATATATCTTTATTTCTACAGCTATTGAATGAGTTTCAGAATACATATATCACTTATGCTTATGGATTTTCTTCTAGGTGTTGGAGTTGTAAATATAATGAATCACCATTATTATTTTAAGTTAGAATAGTAAAATGTTGCTTATGCTAAACCATGCAACAAATTATCATTGTACTCATTTGGCACTGACAACACTTCATTAGAGTTCCAATGAAAAGAAGATAACTAATTTAATTTCGATATTTAACACTGTAATATGGGAATGAGGTGAGAATGTTTATTACAAAAACAACCATCTTTCCCTCAGCCTTAACATCTTAAATATCTCTATATATCTTAAAATTCAGTTTTTACATTTCTAAAAAGGATCAGCTCTGATACTTTAGACAAAGGTAAACATTTCCCATTGTGTTTCCTCTGTTGTTTTCTCAATTTCATTTTTTAAATAATTTGGAATCTGCTAAATGCCTTGGATTGCACCTCAAATGCATTCTTCAATGATTCAACAAGCTTATTCTTTTTTAAATAAAATGGTAACAATGTAACTAGAACATTAAATCAATCACTCATGGAGCTGTTTCCTTCCAACCCACTGTATTGATGGTTTTCATCAGTGCCATTCATATGCCATAGAAAATAATACCCCACTTATGCTGAGATGACTTTTTCAGTAATGTCAAATATTTAGAACAGTTAAAAACATAAAAGCAATAAACTCACACCATTCAATCATGTGCAAAAAATTATACAATTTCCTTAAAAAAAGTTCTTCAGACTGCCATTCAGAGCCTGTGCATGCTAATTTTAGACATCATTTTGATGAGATTATTTAGTTGTTATTTGAGTTTGGAGCACATTAGAAGCAGTAAATTAGAAGTCTTTCTGTGTGTGTGTGTGTGTGTGTGTGTAGTTGTAAGTGTGACAAAGGTTAAGACATATATTAAAATATTGGTAACAATAGAAGAAATTGTAAGTAGATACAGCTAGTGTAAAGACCCTAAAGCGAGAACAGCACTCATATCTTGAGAGAGTAGGAGAAAGTAAGATAAGAGCTGTAATGACGAACCCAGTCATGTAAAGTTTTTCAGGCCATTGTAAAAATCAATAGGACTTATTGGAGTGTGTTGAGCTGAGAAGTGACATGATCTGACTTAAATGCTAAAAAGATCATTCTGGTTTCTGTGACAACAAGTTGTAGTGGGTATATGGAAAAGTTAAGAAATCAGAAAGCAGGCATTAAAGCAATCCAGATGATACATGATATTTTTCTGGAGCAAAGTGGTATTGGTAAGGGTGGTATAAAGAGGTAGATACAGATAATTTTGAAGTTAGAGCCAGTTGATGTAGGTAATAAATGTCCTAAATCATTACAGAAAAGTTAAATTATTTTTAGTACATGTTATTTAAAAGGCAAGAACATGTATAAACAATTTTGGAAAAATTTTCATTAAAATGGTTAAACCAAGGTTACATTAAATGTTTAATTTTAAAGGGTAGGTTTCTATTCTGGGAAAAACCCTTACATGGTTTAGCATATTATCCGGTAATCTGAGGAAAAATGAATTTCTAAGTAATAAAACAATATCCCTACTAATGAGCTTCTGGAACACAGCCACTGTGATGGTTAATTTTATGTGTCAACCTCACTGGATTACAGATATTTGGCTAAACATTATTTCTGAATGTGTCCATGAGGGTGTTTCTGGGTGAAATTAGCATTTAAATCAGTAGACTCAGCAGTTTATGCTTCCCTATGTGGGTGGACATCATGCAATCTGCTGAGGGCCTGAATGGAAAAAAAAAAAAAAAAAAGAGAGAGAGAGAGAGAGTAAGATTTTGGCTTTTTCTGCCTGCTTACTTCAGTTGGACATCATTCCCCTGCCCTCACTGCTCCCAGTTTTCAGGCCTTTGGACTCATACTGAATTGCACCACCAGCTTTCTTGGGTATTCTGTTTACACATGCAATCAAGAAGGTTTCCAGCCTCCGTAATTGTGTGAGCCATTTCCTTATAATAAATATCTTCATAGCCTATGGATGGAGATATACATATCCATTCAATTGATTCTATTTCTCTAGAGAATCTGAACTACTACAGCCACTATTCCTGCATTAAAGTCACAGTTCTTATTTTTACCACTGATTCATTAAGTCCTACTATTAGGATTTCATAGGGCAGCCTGGGTGGCTCAGAGGTTTAGCGCCACCTTTAGCCTGGGGTGTGATCCTGGAGACCCGGGATCGAGGCCATATCAAGTTCCCTGCATGGAGCCTGCTTCTCTCTCTGCCTGTGTCTCTGCCTCTCTCTCTCTCTCTCTCTGTGTCTCTCATGGATAAACAAATAAAATCTTTTGGAAAAAAAAAAGGATTTCATAGAAACTGCAATGATGTGGAGTAATTACAAGAAGAATGTCTGGAGAAATTCTGAAAAGCCACCTTGAAGCAGGAGCACAAATTATAGATAGGGAGATTATTGGCTGTAAAGTGAAAAAGGAATGTAGAACCAGACCAAAGAGAGATATAGTTGGAAGTTAATGCAATAATCAATGTGGCGAATAACGAAGGGATAAATTAACTTAGTATCCCTAGTACGGGTGGTAACCAAATTTTGGTGATAGGATCTAATTAGGTTTTCTCAAAGCTGTTGTTGAAACATATTTGCAATTATAAAAATAAATTATATAATGTAGATTGCTCTGTTATACATATTTTGAGAAGTTGAGTGATCTATTTTATGGTATTAATATTTGAAAGTTGTAAAATCCATAATGAATATTTTGGAAAGCATGAGACTGTCAGATCATTACAAATTTAGTAGTAAATGATCGCTTTGGGTCCTAACACCATGTTGGATTCCTGGGAGAACATAAAAATAAATGTAAAATGTTGCTTTCAGGATAGAGAATTTAGAAATGTATACATACATAAAGTGGGTGAAACAATGTTACATATAACACAATGAAACACTATGACAATAAAGATTCCACCTGAGAGAGAGATTCGGAAAAATAATTTCTCTGTTTTTGAAGATGACATTTGTGTCAAAACCACCAAATATACACCTTCATCCAAATCTGCTTCTTCTACACTTCCCTCTCCATTGCCAGCTCATACTGACATTATACCACAATCCATTAGATCATAACCTAATACAGTACAGTGAATTCATTAGTTTCTCCCTAGAGGGGCTTCTTTTGTGTTTATTATTTCTGTTGAAATTCTGTGCTTGCTTTCATTACTTTTTTCACAATATTTAGAAATATTAAAGTTACTCTTCCTTCATTTTTTTCCCATTTCTCATATCCACTCACCTGCTAAATTCTGTCAGTTATCTTACTACTGCATTTTGCAAAATTCTCTGCCTACTGTTTCCTCTTGTTAATATTTTGGTTCAGGTTTCCATCATCTGATTTATCTGTTGCAATTACTATCCAACTAGTCTCCAGGCTTCTGGATTCTAATCTTTTTAATCTGTTCTTCACATTGCCATCTGAGTTATCTTCATAAAAACAGGTAAAATACTGTCATTTTCCTTTTCAAAAACTTTCTGTGGTGCCTCGTTATCTACAAAGGACAGTTCAAATTCTTTAACATAGCATTCAAAGATCTCAATTATTGACTCTGAATTACCTTTCTATTTTCATCACTTAAAACCAAATTACCTTTCCCTTTTCACAACCTCATCACTTGCATCATTTCTTTCAGAAACTCATGAGTTAATCATAACAGTATTCTCTCTACTCTTCAAATGTGCCCTTCCAATACACGACATACACAAATTACCCACCCACGGTGCTGCTTTTTCATCTTAGATATGACCTCAAACTTATTTATTTTAATAACAAAATACCAAGCAAAATGTGTCTTTGACTTAAATTTTAAAAAGGTTGATTTTTTTTTTTTTTTAAATCATGGATGTCAGAACTTTTATGAGACTGATGCACTACCTACTGCCTTAAAGAGGCTGGTGGATTTCAGAACTTTTAACACAAGAGTTTACATCAGCAACCCTGGGGGTTTATGTCTGTGGCCCTGCCCAATAAGAATTTTTTTAATTAAAATTTTTATTCAAATAAAACATTCCATATAGAAAAGTGCACAAGTCATACCTGAAGAGTTTGATGAATTTGCCTTTGTGAGCACAATCCCGTAAACAAGGATCAGATAAAGAAACAGAACTCTGACAACGCTTTTCCCCTCCGAGACTACAGTGCACCAAAGAATCTCTAACCTAATTTCTGCCACATACACATGCTCACATGTGTTTTGCTTTCTCTATTTTTCCTTAGATAAAATGGAATTATGCAGCATTGCTCTTTTGTGATGATCTTATTTGCTCAACATTTTATTTATGAAACCTATGTTGTTACGTGAAATTAAAGTTCACCCTTACTACTATATATATTCATTCATTAAATATCCATTAAATGAATATGCCATGGCATAATTATCCATTGCAGCATTGAGGAACATTTCTTTTTTTTTTTTTTTTTTTTTTTGAGGAATATTTCTGGTTTTGTTTACAATATTTGGCCATTTTTAATAGTCAAAAGTCTCATATCAAATTTAGTATGAAATATATACTGTAGAAGTCTCTATATTTAGTTGATATTGGAACACATTTCCATTTGGTAATATTAGGCACTAAATTGCTGGGCAAAAGTGTTGGTAGAGTCTATTAAACAGTTTGCCAATGTGCTTATACAATAGCCTTCCCCTCCCATTCGTGGTGGCATTCCAATACCCCCGCAGTGGTGCCTGAAACCATGGGTAGTAACAAACCCTATATATACCATGTTTTTCCCTATGCGTAACTATGATAAAGTTTAATTTATAAATTAGGCCCAGTAAGAAAATGACTAATAATAAAAAATTAAAAATTATAACAATATATTGTTATATGAATGTGGTTTCTGTCTAAAGATATCTTATTGTACTGCTCTCACCCTTCTTGTGATGTGAGATGATAAAATGCTTATCTGATGAGATAAAGTGAGGTGAATGATTTAGGAAAACTAGTATTGACTTTCTGGTGATATGTTAGGAGGAAGATCATCTCCTTCTTGATCTTGACTGGCCACAGGCAACTGAAACTGTGGAAAGTAAAATTACAGATGGGGGATGGGAGGTGGGGGTGGGTGGGTGAGGGCGGTTCCTCATTCCATATACCTACTAGTATTTAATATTTTTGTCTTTCTTATGCATTCAATTGTGTATACAGCAGTATCAAGTTTAGGGTTTTAATTTTAGGTTTTTATTTCCCTTGATGATGAGGAAAGTTGAGCACACTTTCTAATATTTATTGGCCATTTAGATTATCTTCTGTTGTGAAGTGCTTATTTAAGTGTTTTTCCCATTTTTCTCTTATATTGAGTGAATTCCTCCTTGTTTATTTAGAAGAGGTCTTTAGACATTGTGAAATTTTCATCCGATTTATGTGCTGCAAATGCTTCTATGACATGAATTGTCTTTTCACTTTCTTACTGGTCACTTTTGATAAAAAGACATTCTTATCACTAATGTAGTAATATTTATAATTTTTAATTTGCTGATTTTGCTGATCACTAAAAAATAACTGCCTGTTCCATAATTATAAAGATATTCTTATCTGCTACTTTCTGGAAACTTTATTATGTTGCTTTTCTTTCTTTTTTTTTTTTATGTTGCTTTTCATATGTAAATCTATAACACATCTGAAATAGTTTTTTGTTTATGAAGTGAGAGATCAAAATTCATTCTTAAAAAGAATAGATACCCAGTTGACAGAGCATCACTGATTGAAAATACAACATTTTCCTATTGTACTGCAGTATCAACTTTTTCATAAATTATTTTGTTGCAAATTTGTTATGCTTTTTTTACTAGAGTTAATACCCATGTTATCTTAGTTTCATTTCTTTTTTCTTTTTCTTTTTTAAGATTTTATTTATTTATTCATGAGAGACAGAGAGAGAGAGAGAGAGAGAGGCAGAGACACAGGCAGAGGGAGAAGCAGGCTCCATGCAGGGAGCCCGATGTGGAAAGATCATGCCCCGGGCTGAAGGCAGCGCTAAACCGCTGAGCCACCCAGTCTGCTCTAGTTTCAGATGTACAACATAGTGATTCCACTGGTTTATATATTATGCTATGTTCACTACAAGTGTAGTTTCTATCTCCATACAATATCATTGTATGATAATATCACTGATAATATTCCTTATGCTGTGCCTTTTATTCTCATGACTCACTCACTCCAAAACTAGCAGCTGCATCTCCTACTCTCCTTCATCCATTTTGCCCAACTTTTAACCCTCCTCCTCCCTAAGCAACCATAAGTTTGTTCTCTATATGTCTGATTCTGCTTTTTGTTTGTTGTTGTTGTTTGTTTTAGATTCTACTTGTAAGTGAAATCATATGGTATTTGTCTTTTTCAGTCTGACTTATTTCTCTTAGTATAATACTCTCCAGGTCCATCTACGTTGTCTAAAATGGCAAAACCTCATCCTTTTTTATGGCTGTGTAAGATGCCATTGTATATATGCCATATCTTTCTTATCCATTCATCTATTGATAGACACTTAGGTTGCCTTCATATCTTGGGTATTGTAAATAATGTTGCAATAAACATTAGGGTGCACATCTTTTCAAATTAGTGTTTTGTTTTCTTTATTACCCAAATGGTAGAGTTATTGGATCATGTATTTCTATTTTAATTTTTTGAGGAACCACCGTACTGTTTTCCACAGTGGCTGTACCAATTTACATTTCCACCAATAGTGCACAGGGCTTCCTTTTTTTCCACATTCTCACCAACACTTGTTATTTCTTATCTTTTTTATTTTAGCCATTGTCTAAGAGGTGTAGGGTGATATTGCATTGTGGTTTTGATTTCCATTTCCCTGATGATTAGTGGTATTGAACATTTTTTGTGTCTGTTGATCATCTGAATGTCTTCTTTGGTAAAATGTCTATTCAGATCCTCTGCCTATTTTTTAATTGTATTATTTGTTTTTTAGGTGTTAAATTGTATAAGTTCTTTATATATTTTGTTATTAATCCCTTATCCATCATTTGCAAGTATCTTTCCCATTCAATAGGTTGTCTTTTTGTTTTGCTGATGGCTTCCTTTGCTTTCCAAAAGCTTTTTGTTTTGATGTAGTCTCAATATGTTATTATTATTATTTTGTTTCCCTTGTCTTAGAAGACATACCAAGAAATATATTGCTATGACCAATGTTAGAGAAATTACTACCTGTGTTTTCTTCTAGGATTTTGTGGTTTCAGGTCTCACATTAGGTCTTTGGCATACTTTATTTTTGTAGATGCTGTAAGAAAGTAGTCCAGTTTCATCCTTTTACATATACCTGTCCAGTTTTCTCAGCACCTTTATTGAAGAGATTGTCTTTCCCCCATAGTATATTCTTGCCTCATTGTTAAAGATTAATTGACCATATAATCATGGGTTTGTTTCTGGGTTCTTTATATTCTATTGAATATTTTTGAGCTCTGTATTCTGTTCCTATAATGTTGGAGAATCAAAAGCCAATTAGATTTTGGAAATCATGATACATGTATTATAAAGTAGTAGGCAAATAATTAGAATTAATTGGTGACTATTTCTTTAGTAAACCATTTATTTCGTCTAACAGAATTTTTTTCTAGTTATTCATCAAGTATGCTTCTCTAATATCTGAACATTCATCTTACTCCTTCTGTCATATAAATCCACCCTAACTAAATTACCTCTCTTTATTCACTCATATAGATCCTATTCTAGCATGCTCAATAATACTTTCCAACATACTACTTCTCTTCCCTAATTGTCTGTATGTATTCTCAAGTAATTCCCTCAAATCAAATTCTGATCTCACTTCTTTCTAATACACATAGCTCTACCAATTCAAGTTTATTATTATCTTCAAATATGACTTAAAAATTTATTTCTCTTGGGAAGAGTTTTATAGATAACACAACTGTAAGCTTCTTAATTACTAAATGAATTGTTTCTTGTTTATATCACATTCTATTATATGGATCATAAAATGCATATGCTTAACCCCCTCTCTAGTTTCCATCTAATATACAATTATAATATTTCTCTAATATACAATCCTTGTTCTTTTCCTTTTTGCTGAATAAATTGTACCTATGTAAACTCTCTCTTTAATTTTTTCTATTATTATTGAGATGTAATTGACATATAACATCATGTAAGTTTAAAGCATATAATGTAGTGATTTTGTATATGTATATGTTGCAAAATAATTATCAAAATAAGATTAGTTGACACATTCATCACTCCATATAATTACATTTTGTGTATGTACAGTGAGAAATTTTAAATTTGATTTTTCAGTAACTTCCAAATATACAATATGATACCATAAAATAGTCATTATGCTATATATTGCATCCTCAGAATTTATTAATTTTATCACTGGAAGTTTTACCCTTGGACTATCTTCGTTCATTTTCCTAACTCCTCAAGCTCTTCTGGCAACTACGAATCTGTTCTCCATTCCTGTGTGATTATTTTTTTTTTATTACACATGAAAATGAAATCATACTGTATTTGTCTTTTTCTGACATATTTCATTTAGCATAATGCCCTCAAGTTTTATCTATATTGCTGCAAATGGCAGAATTTTCTTCTTTTTTATGGCTGAATAGTATTTCTGTGTGTACTTGTGTTTATGTGTGTGTGTGTGTACACAATGGCATATGTACAATGGTATGTACACACATACCACACACACACACACACACACACCCCACATTTTGTTCATCTATTCATCCACTGATGGATACTTAGGTTGTTTCCATGTCTTGGCTATTGTAAATATTGTAATAATGCTGCAATGAATACAGGGATGCATATTTCTCTTCTATGTAGTGATTTCATTTCCTTTGTATATACACTTGAAGTGGGATTGCTGGATTATATTGTAGTCCTATTTTTATTTTTTTCAGGGTATGTCTTACTGTTTTGTATAATGTCTATACCAATTTACATTCCCACCAAAAGTGTACAAAGGTTCCTTTTCCCCACATCTTCCTCATCACTTGTTATCTTTTGTCTTTTTGATGACACTAGCCATCCCAATCAACATGAGGTACTCTTATTGTAATTTTGATCTTCATTTCCACAATTATTAGATATGTAGTACATCTTTTCATGTATCTCTTGACCATTTGATAATCTTCTTCAGAAAAATGTCTATTCAGGCCCTTTGCCCACTTTTTTAATTAGATTATTTTGAATTTTTTTGCTATTAATATAAGTTCCTTATGTATTTTTGATATTAACTCTGATCAAATATATGATTTGCAAATATTTTCTACTATTGTGTAGATTAACTATAGAGAATATACTGATGGTTACTAGAAGAAGAGAGCTGGATGCAGGATGGGTGATGGAGATTAAGGAGTGCAATTGTTGCGATGAGTACCAGGTGTTGTGTGGAAGTGTTGAATCATTATATTGTACACCTGAAACTAATATTATACTATATGTTACGGGAATTTAAATAAAAACTTTGAAAAATAAAAATGAGAAATGGGATTTTTTTGCCTACTGAAATTTTTGCCAAGGAACATCATTTTATGAATCTATTTTATAGATTGAGTCACTTTTCCATGATACCTACTGTTTATCATCAAACTATTTGTCACCAAACAGTGACAATTTAGGATATGATATAGGTTTTCTCTTGAAAAATATTGCCTTTGGATATAAAACCACATGCATCTACTTAATTTCCTATCACTTTCTTCTAAATAGCTTAGTATTCACAGAACAACCCCAATCCTACTTACATCCTTCATATTTCTAGATGCTCTTTTTTATGGGCAGCCAAATTTAAAACAAGTTTCCAGTATCTCTTTGAATCTAATTTATAGTAGTTACTGCAAGTGTAATTAGTTTTAATAATTTATTGCTTATTGATAAAATTTAGTCTTATAATCTTAGAACATCTGATGATTCATTTTCAATGGATTTTATCTACATGAAGTGTGGAAGGAAATATATGCCAATATAAAATTAGTACATAAAAATAAGAGTTATCTGTTCTAATTCGTTCAAATTAAAAACATGAAACTTCCTTTTTTATTTCTAACAAGAGCTTAGAAGTGGTCACTTCTATCCTTATTAGGAAACATCTGAACAAACTGAAAATTAATAACTTTTCTTAGATCTGTCAGAGAACTGAAGTTTTAGGGCTAACCACCACTCCCAAATCTGGAAAAGCGTGTAAATAAAGAGAATCACAATCAAGATCTGCTTACTTACAGCAAGAATCACTGATTTCAATACTGTTAGAAATTCTTAAATGATATTGTGGCAAATTGCTAGAGGTTGATTGTGGACAAATGTGAGATTCAGAAAGTCCTGAAGGCCCTAATCTTAGTGTGTGCCCAATACTTTTGTACATATTACCTCTGGAAACCTACCATGTCCTCATGTTGAAAAAACAAGAAGAAGACCCACTCCTGGATCTGGAAGGAGAAAGAGAAAATAGCCATTTTGAAATATGTTTAAACTTTCTCAAAGAGAAAAAAAACTAACAGAATCTCATCCCACCTAGGGAAAAAAACATATAGTTAATTCCAGGCCCCTCTGGTTTTCCTGTCACACTTAATCATGAGAAAAAGAACACTAAGGGACATTGTAAAGTTTATAGCCAAGGGATATAGGAATATACTAAAATACTGATAATTAATCATAACATTATGGAACACATCTTTCTCCCTCTCATACACACACTATTACCATATCAATAGGACTCCAGTCTAACTAACAGTACATTATAGTTAAGCAATCTGTAGAGCATAGAATCTTTTGTCTCCAATAGGACACTAAGTTGAAGTATCTGGCATCTACAGTCATAGCAAGCCTTATGAACAGCTCAACTTTTAGCAAAATTAACAGTAAATCTCACACTAAAATTCTTTACCTCAGTTCCTATTACCTGATATATCATGTCTTATTTTCATCAAAAATTATAAGGCATAATAAAAGGCAAGAGAAACACAGCCTGAAGAGACAAAGTAAACATCAGAACTAGACTCAGATATGACATAGATTTTGACTTTACCAGACAAGTAGTTTAAAATAACTATCAAGTCTTTAATGGAAAAAGAGACAATATGCAAAAACAGATGGGAAATACAAGCAGAGAGATGGAAACAAACACAACTCAAAAGAAATTGGTAGAAATGAAAAGCTATAACAGAAATGACTAATGCCTATAATGGGCTTATCAGAAGACTAGATATGATCAATGATAGAATCAGTGAACTTGAAGATACATCAATAGAAACTCACAAAACTAAAATAGAAAAAGAAAAATAATGAAAGAAAAAGAACAGAAAAGAACATCCAAAAAATGTGAGACAATTAAAAAGTCATAACATATCCATAATTGGAAGACAAGATAAATAGATAACTGAATAACAGAAATATTTGAAGTAACAATGTCTGAGAATTTCAAAAAATTAATAACACACATCAAAACACAGATCCAGAAAACTTAGAGAATGCTAAATATTTCATTATACCCAAGGAGTATCCTACCTAGATTGCAAAAAAGTAAACACAAACAGAATCTTGAAAGAAATCAGATAAACTAAGATTGTGATACTTTTTGCATTATATGAGATAAAATTTTGATAGGTAGTATTGTCTCGGTGGCTCAATCAGTTAAGCATCCAACTCTGGATTTTGGCTCAGGTCATGATCTTGGGGTCATGAGATACAGTCCCCTTCCTCGGAGCCTACTTAGGATTTGTTCTCTCCCTCTGTCCCTGCCCCCTCCTAATTTTTTTTTTTGACAGATAAAGATAAACTAGAGGGAAATTATAGAAAAATTCCACCTAAAATACTGAATATCTATTATAAATTTTAGCAGTTTTATATCCAAATTATGATCTTTTACAATCTACTTTGAGATACATGAATACATCTTTTAGGAAGAATGCTACACCATATTTCTAGAGTACCACAGTAGACTTTTTAAAAATTGTAAGTGGTTTATTTGAGTGACTGCTATGAAAAAGATCATCAAAGTTTTAATTCACAGTCAGATGTCCAAATTCTACCATTGTGAAAGGTTTCAGTGAGTTCTGGCCTCTAAGTAAATCATAATAGAAAGGTGGCCAGCCCTCAGCTGCAGGAGAAAGCCACTGAATAATTTGGGTCGTAGAAAATAGGGTCCACTCAGCTCTTACAAGCCATTCTCAAAGAAATTCATATTTGTCCTTTCCAAGGGCAGTGCAGAGCAGCTTACAGGATTAAAAGCTTGTCACATGAGAAAAAAATATTTCTAAAGTGAAATCAATGGTCAATATCCACAAAAGTCCTAGAGAAGCCTTCCATTGTACTACTAGAACATTCATCACCAATTCTATACTTTGGTTATACAAATTCATGAAACCAGTAGTTATATATTTAAGCAAATGTAAAAGTACACTATGTTTATTAAGAATACCAGACATAAAATTTTAAACATATTCTTTAAGAATTAAAAAGCTTTATAATTTGATCAATCAAGGACCTTGACTTCTCAGGAATACTAGTAACTATTTTACTTTGTTTTGTGTTAATTAAAAGAAACAATCAGAAAGGCAGGAATCATTTGCTGAGAAAAGTCAAAGACATAAGTTCCTTTTAAAAGGCTTACTGTCTGAAGCTTTCCTACACAAGAAAAAAAAAAAGAGCTTCAGATCTTATTTTCAAAGTCTTAATATGTTAATTATAGTCATTAAGGATGATATAACTTAGAATCTCACACTTTGTCAAAGCTAAAAGCTAGTGAAGCAAAGATCTATCATTTACTGATTTGGCCTTAAAACACTCTAGATTTAAATATAATAACGTGTTACAGACAATTGTAAAAATGTCTTATTATAGATAGCTAATAAATTCTTTTTTTTTCTTTTCAAACTAAAAACAAATGACTTTTTTTTAGCCTTAATATAGGATGCATGCCTTTTTTATTAGCTTTTAAGAGATTTCAAGAAAATAAAAATTTTAATTATAAAATTTTTACAGAAGACTTACAACTGACGTTGGTAATGTCTTCAATTTGGGAAGCCTCTTACCCTTAGCAGCAAACATTGTCAAGATTCTCTCAATCCTGTTTCCTTCCTCTTCCTCTTCCTCCTCTCTCTTCCCCAGCTCTTTCTCCCCCTCCTCCTCCTTCCCCTCCTTCTGCTCCTGCTCCTCCTCCTCCTCCAATCACTTTCTCATGAGCCTGTAGTTATTTAGATTAAGGCTAAAGGAAAGTAAAGAAAAGTGATTAAGGCCATCTCTATGGTTGGCCATTAAATACTCTGCCCGAGAATCCACATTTTATTCCTTCACTGGACCTGCCAGATCCAGTGGAAGATTCCGAAAAGGCTCCAGTGGATTTTGGAGCTGTAATAGAGAAATGGCCAAGATCTTTTTAGTCATTGCTAAGAGAACTCTACATATCTATATAGATATATCTAACTGCAGCAGACTGTTAGGTAAATGAAAAATTAACTTCTGTTATATTATGCCAATGAGAGTTTGGGATTGTGTCATTAGTTACCTCTAATTAAACTGATAAAACCATTGTAATACATTTTCTGATCAATTAGTTAATTGATGTGCTATTGTCAGCATGACACAACCTTCATTCTGCCACTAGACATGTAGTCATATGCAAGTCACATAATTTTGGGTTTTAGTTTTATTATTTAGAGAAATTGGGATAACAAGCTTTTATGTGGCTAAAGGAAGATAAATCAGTTTAACTCCTCAGAAACCTGTTCTACTAATTCTAAATTTTGCTGTTTATATTGATGATTGTTTCAAAAAGATTGTTTTAAAGTCTACTATAAGTTTAACACATTGTGAGAGATAGAATTACATGTTTTTTCTATGATTAAAGTACTGAACCATGAAATAAATTACAATAAAAAAGTAGAAAACATTATAATGTGTAATGTTTCCATAGGACATTAAAGTCAACGTGATTTTAAAGATTACAATGTTCCTTGTAAGTCTAACAATAAGAGAAGACACAGATGTGGAAGTTTCATGCTAGTTATGACTGATGGGATAGATGGGTGTGAGTTGTGGGCATAGAAAGGAAATCTCATTAGCTAAGCAACACACTGAGCATAGCACATTCAGATTTCAAGAATCACTGTTTCCTAATAATTTCTGTTCATTGTTTTCCCCATGGGATGAGAGCTGAACCATAAAGACAATTTTAGTCCCCTTAATTTTAACAGATGAAAATTCATAATAGGTTTTGACAATTATTTTAGCTCTATACTTTTGTATATCAGGTTGTAGAGCTAAGCTGTCTTTTTTTCAGGCATTGGCAGACCATGTCCCTAATCCTTCTGCCACCTGTTTTTCTACGGCCTGCAAGCTGAGAATGGCTTTTACATTTTCAAATTATTGCAAAAAGAGAAAAATATATCATGAGATATGAAACTCATCTGGAAATCAAATATCAGTATCCAATAAATGAAGTTTTATGAGAAACAACCACACTCCTTTGTTTTTGTATTTTTGTGTTTGCTTTCATGCCACAACAAAACTGAGTAGTTGCTATAGAGATCATATGGCCAGCGATGCCAAAAGAATGTACTATCTGGCCTTTTCAGAACAATTTGGCAATTCTTGCTTTATTTTCTTCCTGTAACATTCACTGTGTTAATTTGTAAATATGCTAGATAATGTAAAAAGTTATCTGCAAAGACAAGCATAGATAACAGTACACTTTAAGAAATCAGTGCTGTTCATTTTTTGTGTAGTCTCTCAGAAAGAACTTAATCTTTGAAATAAGCCAGATATCAGTTTAAATGTGGGATCTTTCATTTACTATCTCCTTGATTTTATGAAGCCAGTTAACTTGTGTAAATTTCTTTTCTTCTACTAAAATATTATAATTCATCACAAAGTGGTAGTATGGAATAAGTAATGACATATGCATATATACATACGTTATACATGTATATAACATGTATAATATAATAACTATATACATAATACACTGTTAATATTTTTATTATTTGGCCATAAGAGAATAAATATACATTTTAATCTGAAATTTAAAACATTATTTTTGGTTTTATTTAATCTACTACTTTTAATATGGAGACGCTTTATGTAATTTAGATTTTTTTTGTTCCTTATTATGGATTAAAATCAGAATATTGTACATAATTTTTTAAGAAGATAGTTCTATAATACATATCCAATATAGTTACTAGGAAAAGTGTTCTATTCTTAGATTATTTTGGAAGCACATACAAGATTTCTCTGGATTATACTGTCAGAATTGACTTAGGAAATCAAGTTAAGGATCTGTTTTTGTATTATTACTTGTCATTAGCATTATATCATGCTAGTGAGATTTACTTTGAATATTCTATGTGTTTAGTATGAATTTATGCAGTTTTTATTTCAGTTTTCACAATAACTTAATCACATTTCAGTTGTATGAATTTTTTATCTACTCATATTATTTTATAGATATACATTAAGTGCATTTTATATTGAGTTATATATACATAACTATACATAATCACTAGCATTTAAGACATTACTAATTAAGTGAGTAATTAGTTGATAGATATTCCAATTGAATTACAGTTTTAAAACATCATATACTATTAAAACCGTGAATTCCACAAATGGTGTTTCTGTTTCTACTCAGCTACTACATCCATCCTAAATTCAGTCTACTACATCCATCCTAAATTCAGTCCACTTACTTATTTACTTTAGGCATTTTTTTTTATAATTAGTCCGTACCAGAAAGAAAAAGTTTGAATCTACAATGGCTGATAATACTAATTAAATTTCTATTCATATCCTTAGCTTGTTATTCATCTCACAATATTGATTAAGGGTCTATTAGTAACAATGAGAAGTATTTAAAGTGAATATTGGTCAAGAAAGATAGAATGAATGCCTAAAATAAAGTAGTTGTGTTGAAGCTGTAGAAGATTGGTACCAAGAGATATTTAAAAGTAAAATGGTAGAATTTCATTAAATAATTAAGTATAGGTGGTAACTAAAGGAGTTAAGTATGGTCCTCAGCAATATGACCTAGTAGATGGTTTGTCACCAATAAAGGTGGAAGATCACAAAAGCGAAGAAAGTGTTAGAAGTTCCAGAGACACACAGGAGATGTCTCTATGCAGTATCCTAATGGAAATACTCTGAAGGTAACAAGATAAATAAATTTGGAGTCTTAAGTAAAGTTTAGGATTGGATATTTAGATTTTAAGACATTAGCATATAGGACAAATGTCTAAGATCATTAGCATTTAAATAACGCATAAGATGGAAATGTCTAAGAAATATATTAGGAACCAGAAGAACATTTTGCCATCTACAGAAATAATAGAACCATTTCATACTTAAAATTCTTGTATATATCCAAACATCTTATAGGAATAATAATTTAGCTTCTTTGCATGGCATTGAATGCAGTTCATATTCTGGCATTTGGGTTATTAGGCACATATCCAGCTGCACACATTTTTGAACTACATAGACTAGTAATGTGGAATACCTGTGCTCTCTTGACCAGGTCATATATTCTCAAACTGCTCTGATTTGCACATACTATTTCTTCTGTGTGGAATCATCTTCCTCTACTTATGAACCTGACAAATATGTTTAACCCTAAAATTTCAATTCAAAAATTTTTAATGAAGACCTCCCCAACTATAAAGGAAGATTTAATTCTTCTTTCATCAGTGCCTCCACTGAGTTTCTACTATTTCCAATAGTTTTTTTAATGACATTTTAATTGTCACTTATGTAACTGTTCCATATTGAGATTAATCTTCTTGAAGGCAATGTAGTTGAAAATATCAAAGTGACAATAATCACTGGGGTTGGTAAGATTATTCCTCAAAGAGAAGTAAATGTCATATAAAGTGTTGGTCAGTGAAAAGCTACTGGGATTTTGATCCCTGGGCTGTCAGTGTCTGTTATGGTCATAAAAGTAGTTCCTAAAGAAGGGTGTGAATGCAGGTCTCTAAAGGCTTTAGGCCAAGTGTTGTCAGGCTACGTTACTGAGTCATTCATCAGGATATTGAAGTTACCCTAGATGCTGGGATTATCTAAGGGTGAGAAGACAGAAGATTGAGTGCCTATAGCTTGCCTCAGTGATTGTGAAAGTCTGATGTGGAAGTTAGCAGAGATTGAAAGACTGGGGCCAATGGGTTCGATTCCTATTGCTGCCCCCACCCATTGCATTTCACAAACACTCTTCTGTTTTTCTACTGCTGCTTCTGGAAATGGTACAACTGAGTCAGCTACGTCTGTCAAAGGATACAAAGTGTGAGCTAAGAAAGATTTTTTTGCATGAAAATAGAAAAGCAAGAATTTCACTACCACTTCCAGAAGTATCTTCCTAATTAAGCAAATCTGGTAATACTGCTTCCATTTTTTAATACTTCTATTGGCCTTTCCTCTCCTAAAGATAAAGCTCATGCTCACAGTTCTTCCCAGCCCATCCCAGATCCAATTTTCTTCTTGCGTCCATCCTCCCATCCTCCTCCAGGCACAACGTGCTCTGCTTAATGTTATCTCATTAGTTCTCACTTTTTCTTTCATATGTTCTTCAGTATATGCCAATTTCTCTCCCTGGAAATAGCTGTCTCCCCAGACTCACATGATAAACTCAGATTCAAAAGTCAGTTCAAGTGCTTATTCCTTGATAAATCTTTTTGTGAATATCTTTGCTCAGTGTTTTCATAGTACTTGGTTTATACTTCTGCTCTCTATATTTTATTTATAGTAATTTGTTCACACCTGCCTCTCGTTTTATTGTGGGCTCTCTGAGAGTGTGCATATTTTATTGACCTTTGTCCCTTCAACGGTAGGCATAGAACTTGGCACATGGTTCATGTCAATAATTACTGGCTGATTGTACAAAAGGAAATTGTACTGTTTCTTATAAAATGATGTTTTTATGTAAGTGTTCTGCTTAGCCAAATACGCATTTATAAAAGCAGTGTTGTTATACATGTACATTCCTTGTTTTATACCCTTCTGACTTTTCTAACATAGCTTTTTCCTCTTGTCAGTCATTATTATTTTTTATCATATGCCCAGCAATTGTTTTGAAGGAGAATAATGTGCTATGTAAGCTTACACACATGGACATACAGAGATACACATACACGTTAGTAATCAGTTAGTACTTTCATCCTTGCTCTTTTCAGAATTTCTTTATGTCTAAAACATAATCACTTAGAGTGTAAAATTTACATGCTTTAAAAAAAATCTTAGGGACAGGTAGATAATCCCCTCTTTCTTAACTTTATAAAGAAGTCTTTTCATTCATAAAATAACTAGCATGGTTTATTTTAAGTCATTTTTGTTTGAAAGTGTTTTTATCACATTTTTGTTATTTTATATTACCTAGCCTCTACTGTAAACATCTGGTCAGACTGTTATGTATGTAATTATTAACATTCATTACAGTGTAAAGGGAATTATTGCATATCAAAAGGGAATGCTGCATAAGGAAATCTAAATTTAAAAGTGCTTTCAGTTGTGTAGCACAAAAACATACTTTGCATGAATAAAATATTCTGAAATTTTAAAAATATATATTTTTCTTATTTTGTTTTCATCCAAAACAATTCATCTTATACACTCAGTGGAAACTATAATCTACAGCTACAAAACCACATTTTCCTGTTTACATTTTAAAGCCAACAAAAAATTATTTAAACAGGCATCAAAATTCATCAAAATTGGGGCAATAATGAAAAGTGCTTAGAAATGCTGCTTCTAAATCCTAATCTCAAGTCTTCACTTACAATGTGTACAGTCTTGAATTGAATAATTTTCTTAGGTTCTGGAAAGGTCCTGTATTTATTTATAAAATGGAGTTTACTTATATATTATTTTCTTAACAGGGTTGTTGTTTAGTAGGGTTACCCCAAACAGCAAAAGCCAGTATACATAGGCAAGCATTGAAATAAGGAAAATGGGACTCTTGCAATACAGTAGGGAAAGATGAGGATTGTGGCAAGTCTTATTTTAAAAAACTTAAAGTTCAAAGTTTTGCTTAAATTTATTATTGTTGTTTTTACAATTTTCATTGTCCTATCACTAGAGCTGTAGTAATCCAGTATTATATACAGTAATTCATTGATTGTGCTATCCTATTTTGTGAATTTTGGCTTGTTCTGATTATCAGTCACGTTAAATAACAGCAAATTGGATTAAAAATTCAACGAAAGTTAATATTCATATTACTTCATAGAAATAAAATGATCTCAGTGACCATTTTAAAACAAATATTTAAAAAAGAATAGATCTGAATATAATTATGTAATAAACACTAGAAGTTCTAAACTGAAATTTAAATTTCACCTTATGCAAAAATGAAATAAGAACCTAAGTTTTTTTTTTTAAATTTTTATTTATTTATGATAGTCACACAGAGAGTGAGAGAGAGGCAGAGACAGAGGCAGAGGGAGAAGCAGGCTCCATGCACCGGGAGCCCGATGTAGGACTCGATTCTGGGTCTCCAGGATCGCGCCCTGGGCCAAAGGCAAGCGCCAAACCGCTGCGCCATCCAGGTATCCCCAGAACCTAAGTTTTTTTATTTGTTACCTAAGCAAACTGTTAATATTTACAAAAACCTTTTACTCTCTCTCTCTCTCTATATATATATATATATATATATGTTTCAATAATTTGCCACATGCATCTGTAAAGAGGAAAATATGAATAAAATTTTAGGACATCTCAGAGTCACTGAACACACAACACATGTTGCACAGAACTGCCAACTGTCCTTCATCCAGATGGAATGAGAGTCAGTGTAGAAACTATTTAAAGGTGGTTGAGAGCTGCCTTAGGTACACGCTGATAGTATTTTTACCACACTACAAGAGGTATTTTCTCCTCAAAAACAATGTCAGGGTTTCATAACACAGGCATTCTTAAGGGAGCCATCATTGCCTTAAAAGACCATTGAGCCTGAAGAAAATAGTGCAGTTTTTAGAACTCTAATTTATAATTCTGTTACTTTGTTCATGAAACAATTTTTTTCCTGGTTTCAGGAAGAAATAGCCAATGCATATTCTATATAACTAATAGAATTGAACAGAACGTGTTGTTCCTAATTTATAACCACCTACAGTTTGTTATCTTCTGAGGATTAATGTGGAAACATGTTCAATAAATAAGTGGAAGAGATAAAAGCTCTGGGGTTATTTGGGGTAAGCAAAACTAGGATTTGCAGGATTAAAGTCCAATAACTATCCTGGCAGTTTTTACAAATGTAAGTCAGAGAAAACCATTCCTTTCATTAACTGATTTCTTTTAATCTATTCACTTAATCTGGATAATCTTAGAAGATACATATATTTTTTTTTCCCTGAGATTAGAAAGAGAATGAAACTATGTCAACCTCAAACAAAAGCATTTTATATAAGCTATTAAAAGATACTTCTTCCAGTAGTTGAATACATGAGTAACAAAAAATTCCAATGTTAAAGATAATACACTGGTAAGTGAAGAGAGTCATTAGCCATCTTTTTGTAAACAATTTTAAAAATATTAAAAAATAAGTACACATTTTTAAGAAAAGGGTTTCTATAAAAATAACTTTTGTATGTTCTCACAGTTCCACACATTCCATGATGCTATTCCTACAAAAACATTAGTATAGAATCATAGTCATAATAATGAATTTCCCTATATGAAAAATAATATTTTTATTTAAATTATGCAAATGCTTCATTTTGAGAAGTGGAAGAAAAATTAGGTCTTACTATAAGCTATTAATTAAATATCTGATAAACTAATAACAATTATAAGTATTGTGCCTATTGTAATATAGGATGCAGATAACATCACTGTATTAAAATAGTTATCCAAACTGCTGTGACTTATGCTATAACTAGAGTGTGATGCATAAATGGGTTTCTCTCGATTGCATAGGGCCCCCAAGTGTGGGGCAATGATCAAATGGAAGCTGGTAGCATGGGCAGTGAAAGAATTCACCTGATGCAGAGCAAAGATGATAGAAGTTTATTGAATACACCACAAGGGAGAGGTTGGCAGGATAGCAGAGGAGAAGCTGTTTGCAATAAGGCAGTGGGTAGGGGCTATTTTTGAAGATGGAAGATGAAAAGGTATGGTGATACATGGAATCTTCCTTTTTTGGGAACTGTGCCTTAATTGTAAGTGGTCTGTTAGGGCCTATGGATATTTTGGTGTGAGTTATCTGATGGGCTTGTCTGTGTTCAGTCAGGTGGTTACTGTGGCCCTTTCTGTATTCCATTGTTCACACCTCTTTGCCTAAAAGTAGCCTCTAAAATTCCCTTGACAGTTTGAAGACGACAAATCTTTGACATTTGTGTGGAGGTCTCATCTTCAGTAGCTTCTTCCTGTTGAATGAAAGCCTTAGAGATGTCCCTACACCAATTTGTCAGTTCATCAGGGATTCTGTGCAGTTATAGATCAGAGCATGGTATTATATTAATATACTAATAGGTGATTTGAGTGAAATTCCTTGGTGGTCAGGTCTATGGGATTTTGGAGAAGAGAACCCTCCAATGGTATGGATTGGAATCCCTGTTGAACCAGGATTCCTATATGGAATTGTTGGATCCTAGAAGACATAAATTTAACAAAGAGATAAAAGAGGAAAACCAATAATTAGGAGTAGGAGTACTAAGGCCAGGGATCCTAAGAATGGAAGAAGCCAGAAGAACCATGAATAGGTTTCTTTCTAGGACAGCTATCCTTGTGTTGTACAGAGCCGGAAGGAGGCAACCAAAGGAAGGTAATGATGGGAAGAAAGACAAAGCTTAGCCTAGAAAGGTAATGATTATATTGTGAGAGTAGGACATCAAAGGTGGGGGGCAGCTCTAGGTAAGTTATAATTTCGGACCAAGTAAATTCAGAAAGGCCACCCTGAAGGAAAATGTTGAGAATGAAGACATGGGACTGGGAAGGAAAAATTGTGAGAGTTTTGAGAGGAAAGTATTCAAGGAGTTTTTCTAAGATAATATCATAGAATGATTGAATGGGAAAGAGTACAGATTGGCAATGGGCCAGATTCATGGACCTGTAGGCCTCTGGGTCTGTATCACCTGAATCTCATTTGAATAACAGGCTTAGATCTCCTACCCACTTGTAGCTGTACTTGGTGGAGGGCTCCTCATCCGGGGCTGGAGTGGTCTTGATTTTGAAAGGATGGGTTAGTGGGGAGAAGCTGTGAAGTTCTACCACTGTTGGAGCAGTGAACCTGATAGGAGACAGTTTAGACAGGTTCAAGTGGCTTTTTATCCTGTGAAAGAGCCTTAAAGTATACCCAATCCCCAGATATAAGTTTTGAGTGTATGTTATTTGAGAAAGAGGAATCAGGTTTTGGATTGTACTAGTTTTGGTGGTCATTAATGGTGGAGACAGTTTGCCTTAGGGATATCCTTTGATAGCTGACAAAAATCTTCCTCTAGTCCAGGAGTTTAACTAATCAACAAAGGAGAGAGATTGGTTAAAGCATCCATTTGAGTATTTATGTCTTCTAGTAACCCCATTACATTTTTGTGGTAATCTGGAGTATATACATAACACTTTTAATAAAACAGTTTCCTCTTTGAGCTGCGGCCAAGGTATTAAGGGCCATTTGGTGTTGTATGGCCATTTTTTGAATTTGTGGTTGACTGCATGTTGATCTCAGTTAAAGGTAGCTGCTATTTGCTTGGCTAAAACCTCTATTTGCAACTTTACATCAACAGAGGTGACTCCTAGAACAAATATGGCTAAGGGATAAAACCATCAAGAAACCCTCTTTATTTGATGTTTAGCTGTAACAATATTCTAATTAAGAGGAGTTACTGGTAAAAGGGGGGAAAACTTGTCTCAGGGGATAAGAGCATTCCCAAGTGCATCACCTAATCCAGTCATAGGGAAAGTGAGGCCATTCATTATTTCCACAAGTCCATAGTTGACTCCATGGAGTGGGGTACACCCTGGCTTTTAGGGAATGATTCTGTTATTCAAGCCACACAGAATTGGTCAAGGTGCTAGGTGAGTTATACAATTGTTGGGGAATCAATCCCATTTTCTGGCTGCTCAAATAATCATATGCCCATGGGGTCCTCTTATTATCCCCACAGATCAACAAGCATGAAGATGGTCTATACATGTGCTATTGTGGCAAGTTCTCTGAAGTTGACCTCAAGTTGTCTAGCTTAGGCAAACAACACTCAGTGAAAATTAGAACTAGAATTTAAAATTTGCAAAGGTGGGCTATTGAATCATAATTTTTCTCTCTAGAATCACACCTATTTCCAGAGATAGCCAAAATGAAAATAATTCATTTGCAAAACAATTCCAGTTTTAATAAAGTTGGCCCAATTATTTACATAAGCTCAGCAGGAATAATGCTTGACCATATAGGTTTTCAAAATCTGCTTTGCTGGAACTTTCGTAAGGAATCCCAATTGACCTTTCAGTAGCATATATGGAATAGAAGCCAAGCCAAATACTTGCCATCAGACATGCCTGCAAAACCTTTAGACTTGGGCAGATTCTTCTTCATGGTTTCCCCCAAGTATCCTGGGGTTCCTGAACCTGCCATGCTGCATGCTTTATAAAGTCAATCTAAGTTCCTTAAAGCCATTTGGTCATATCTGAGTCTATGCATGTCTCTCAAATATGACATTCCAGTCAAAGCCTTGGTAAAATAACCAATGTTTCCAATGGTGTCTTGTTACAAGGAGAACAGATTCTTATTAAACTTATGCAAATTATTATGATTGCCATAAAAGAAAGAATACTCACTGAGACATTTTGAATTTCAGAGAGTTCAGGTAGAGAAAAAAGTTAAATGCTTGAATTTGTTTTGAAATGAATACTTTATAACATTTTTATAAGTCATATATACCTATTGTAAGAGAAAGTTTCCTTAATCTGGAAGAAAAAACAGTAGAGAACCAACAATGCTTCAAATAAGAGTTATAAAAACTACAATCAGGGACGTCTGGGTGGCTTAGCAGTTGAGCATCTGCCTTTGGCTCAGGGTGTGATTCTGGAGCCCCGGGATCGAGTCCCACATTGGGCTTCCTGCATGGAGCTTTCTTCTCTCTCTGCCTGTGTCTCTGCATCTCTCTCTCTCTGTGTCTTAAATAAATAAATAGAATCTTAAAAAAAACAAAAACAAACAAACAAAAAAACAAAACTAGTTCCTGGTTCTAAGCCTTGTTAGCTCAGACAGAGGAGCAAATGCCATGTTTTTTCACCAAACTGAAAATAGGCAGGCCATGTTGGGCCAGAGAAAACAGGGCACTTCCCTGAAACAAAAGAGTTTTGGCAGCTGCTTCTGAATACTCCTTAAAGTCCCTTACCCGAGTAGACTAACCATAGTTGGCTCCAATGATTGTGTCAATTAACCTGGGAAATGAATGAGGAGAAACCCTACATCTATTAGGAGGAGGAACAGAGAGTCACTGTCCAATATGTCAGGAGATGGCTGGTTATTACCCAAACACGTTCTGCAAGAGACTCTTAGGTCAGGCTCCTAATTTAGAGTCATGAAACTGAGCAAGACACATGAGGGACTTCCAACCTCATGGAGGAGTTCTAACAAAGGAGGTCAAACTGGAGAATAGTTTTAGAAGAGGGTTCTGTGGAAGGGCCATACCTCTTAACCTGAGAGTTTGTACTGAGGCCATGAAACATCAGGCCTTGGGGGTCAAATGTGTTCCAGCTTTTTGGTACACATCCCAAGGTGAGTCAGAAGAAACACAGAGGGTAGGAAAGATCGGCTGCCGATTCCCAAAGGGGGGACCTGCCAAAGTGAACAGAGCTCTGACTCTAGGTCATGATTTCAGTTAGGGCATCTGCCTGACCTGAAAAAGGACTGGATTTATAGGAGGTTACAGAATCTTCTGGTGGCATCCCACCATGGGGAGGAGTTGCAGCAAGCAGTGGGAGACACTGGGGTGTCCCACCATGTTGGGGTATCCCACCAAGAGGGTCGAGCAAATGGCATGGTACCTTTGGTTGGCTAGTCCCCTGGCAACAGGAGAGCCAGACACCAGTTTGGTCAAACTGTGTAGGAAAAAGGAAGAGGACTCACCACTCAGATGCATAGGAAAACGTTTGCCCACAGGTGAAGATGGCATCTGGATCGCAGGAACAGAGGAAAAGGGGCAGTGGCTGAAAGAAGCAAGGTAGCTGAGAGCCAGTGTCAGGAAAGGGTCCCTGCCTAGTGCATAAGGTGTGTGATTCACCCTGTATGATCTAACAATTGCACAAGACTTTGGGAGCAGATCTGCCAGAGAGAATGAGAAAGCAGAGGAAAGAGGTCCTTCCCCCTCACAGGCTGGGATAGTAGACTGGCTTGACCTCAGACCTTCAAGCAACACTAGGAAGCTGCCCTGGGCAGAGGCCTTCAGTTGTCTGAGGAGCACTACAGTTAGACTGCCAAAGGGCTAAAAATGAGAAAGGAGAGGAGGGACAGGTCCCTTCAAATAACAGAAGGGGAAATCCCTCAGCCTTTAGGGTGAGGGTGGTAGGCTGGATCCCCCCTTGGGGCTTTGGATCCTCAACCAGGAGTAACCCCAGTGGGAGATCGTCAATTCCCCAAGGAGTACTAGAGTCTATCTAGCAAGAGAAAGTCCTGAGAAATTCCCAGAAAATCCAGGGAGAATCTGGACTGGCAGAGGCTCCTCGTGTGGGGTTTCCCAAATGTGGAGGGGGGGCACAAAGTCTCCCGATATAGGCCACCTAATGTGGCAGCCAGATGGATTGTCTCCCCATGGATAGGATGGTGGCCCCTTAATGTAGGATGGGGATCGGGCGGAAAGCTGGTGGCACCAGTGGTCAAAGAATTTACCTGAGGCAGAGCACAGGAGCTAGAAGTTTATTGAATACACTGGAAGCGAGCTTGAGCAGGGTAGCAGAGGAGAGGTTGTCTGCAATGAGGCAGTAGGTAGGGGGTATTTTAAAGGGGGAAGATGAGGCGATATGGCACATATGGAATCTGCCCTTTTTTGGTAACTGCACTTGGTTGTAAGTAGCCCATTGGTCAGTTATTTCGGATATTTCACGGTAGGTCACCTGATGGACCTGTCCATGTTCAGCCAGGTGCTTGCTGTGTCCCTTTCTGCATTCCACTGCTCAAGCCTGTTTGCCTAAAAGTTGCCTCTACATATACAATTTATCAACAGTCAAGAATAATTTCATTTCTTTAAATGGTCACAAGTTTAAAAAGTTTGAATAGCTGAATAAATTATTTTATCTTAAGTAAAAGGTAGCTATATAACTGAATGAAATTTACCATCTGAGAAAAAGAACCAGGCTGAGTATTAGAAACTTTGTCCATTGCTTATGGCTGAAATAATATGTAGCCAGAAAATTGTTCTGCTGTGCCTATAAAACAACCTAGAAGAACTATTGGGATGGAACTGCTACTATGCCTTGGAAAATAAATTTGCAATTAGTTAACAGAGAAAAATACTTCTGACATGCATCAATCTTTCTCAAATTTATGTTGAAAGGGCCAGTAGGGATTAGTGTTGCTAATGAGATTCAACATAAGAGAAAGTTTGATAAGAATTAAACATGTTAGTTTGGGCATTTTTAATGATATTCCATGCTATTTTAAAAAAATGAAAAATTTAACAATCTGTTAAGCACAATATGTTCCATAATAAAGGCATATATAAAATCTTCTGAAGGTATAGTGGGAGGTTTTTTTTTTTTTTTTTTTTTTTTTTTTTTTTTTTAAAGAAAGATCACAAAATATTAACAACCAGAAGAGACACATAGGCAGTGGAATTCTGATTAGTGGTTTGGCAACTGAAGGCATTCCACCTTAAGGAAATTGGATATGCAAGGAAAGAAAGTGGGAAAGAGAAGAGGATGGAGGGAAGCTCAATACTTATTACTCTAAGGAGAAATAGTCAGGGATGAGGTTATGAGAATATGATATGCAGTGCTAATAAACTGAGCTTTCTGATTGGCAAAAGAAGCCAGAAATGATTCAACAGTTTTGAATCTAGAGTATATACAGAAAAATAATGTGAAAGACACAAGAAAGTCATGATCAAAGACTTTAGAGGTAAAAGGACATCCTACTAATATCTATCTTATCCCTTCCTGAATATCCATTAAAATGAAGTATGAAATATATAAAAAGAGGGGAAAAATCTCCAATCATAGGAAGTTATGTATGTATGTTCCTTCTATACGATAGATTTCAGGGAACTTAACTAAGCAGACCAGTATTTATACAATCTCTGTTCTATCCTGGATCCTAAAATAAAACAGAGTTTTTGGATACGGCAAACCTTTACCAAGGATATCAATATAGGAATGCAGATGAACAAAATAAGCTCAGAGAACATCAGTATAGTGATCTGGGAAGCAGAAAACACTATGTGAGCAATGGTGTGGAAAATCAACCTGATATACCTTCCCCAAAATATACTCTCTCTGAAGCATATTAATCAGTTTCAGGCTTCATGCTGTTAAAACAAAATAAACACAATAAAAAATTAACACAATAAATCTTTTTTGCTTGTTCATTTCACATTAAAATTTGGTAGGAGTGAGGAGAGTATGTGTAGATCCTACCTTCACATATATATTCTGTTCATACATGTCTGACAAGAATCTTGCATTCAGAATATAAAGAATTCCTACAAATCAGTAAGAAAAAAGGAAAACAATCCAGTTTTGTAAAAATGGTTAAACCCATGAATAGGACTTTCACAAAAAGAGATATTCAAGGAGATGATAAACAAAAAGCAAAAGGAACCTACTGGGCAAATGCAGACTACTGACATGCAGTTAGCTCACTATATAACCATCAAAAGGCTGAAAATGAAAACACAATATATCAAGAGTTAGTGAAGATGTGGAGAAGTGAGAACCCTATTCGAGTGTGAGTGGGGATATAAAGTAAACAACACTTTAAAGAGCTGTTGGACAGCATCTACTAAAACTGACAATGCCATAGCCAATGGAAACGGATGGAGACATTTCTATATTGTTATTAATTTGGGTTAACATCTTACTATAAGTCATAATCTCATTTATACTTTTCAGTCACATTGATGCTGTTTTTTCAGTTGAGGAAATATTTAAAAATATTAAATATTTAAAAATATTAAATATTTAAAAATATTTAAAATATTTAAAATATTAAAAAGATATGGTTAAAAATATTAAATATTAATAAAATATTAATAAAATATTATATAAATATAATATATATATAAATATATAATATATATATAAATATATATATAATATATATAAAAAAATAAAATAAAATATTAATAAAATATTAAAAAGATATGGTTAAAAATGGTTAAGAAGAGCATGTGTTTGAAGTCAGGTTAATATAGGCTCAAAATCAAATTCCATCTTTTAATGACATTATTTTAGGGCAAGTTACTTTGCCTCTATCTGCCTCAAGTACATTATCAGTAAACTGGAAATAATAGGAGTACATAGAGATATTTTGGCAATTACATGACATAATGCATGCAAAACACTTTGCAATGTCCTGAAAATAATTAATACAATAATAATGATTACCGTAAAAAATTAAAGTATCTGGGAATAAACTTAAGAAAAAATTTCAGCTATATAAAGACTATACTTCATAACATAAGTAAAGGCTTGATTAATGGAAGAGGCATAGCTGATCACAATTATGGTTAGGAATCAAATTATTGTATTCTCAGCCTATCTTCTTAACAACTTGCTATATTTACTTTTACATAGGACATAAAATGCTTTTTTTAAATAAACTGTCTATCATAAACTTCAGTATATTACCCCAAAATGGACAGATTAAAAATCTCTTTTTATCTGTCATAGCCTAGAAGGCATCATAGGAATTAAGGAGTATAAATTGATTTTACTGAAACTCATTATTAGAGGTTGCTCTGGATGTCAAAGGATTGTTTGTGCTAACAAGTCTTGGTCCTCCATGATGAGTCCATCCATATTAATGCCATTTATTTATCCCTTACATTTTTAACTTCCATGGAACATTTTGTTTAAAGAAAAAAATTCCACTATTAATAAATTTTGGACAGTAATGTTTTTTTTTCAACACATTGACTATTAATGACATATCGTTTATCTCAAGACAGAAGAACAACTGATGATATATCTGAGGGTTTTGCCAATGACTTAAGAATCAAAGTATCCTCAAAGTATCCAAAATATATATGACTTTGAAGCAATACACTTTTAAAAATAAGCTAGATACAAATATTTTTAAAATATTTTTGTATTACATATTTATATATGTGCAAATACAAAATAAGAAACAGGCTTTACATTGCTGTTTCCATGTTCAGAAACATGCATACCTGGTGGGTCCTATTCTAGCACTCTGAAGTATTTATGTATGTTTAAGTTTTATTTTTTTTTTGTATGTTTAAATTTTAGTATATTTCTTTTAGATATTTTTCACGGAACATTTCAGACATGTACAAAATATGAAAGAATAACATAATGTTCCCCCATTTGGTTATTCTTTAAACAACTTCAACAATGACCAAATTATGGCCAACAGTATTTGATGCCTATAATACAACCCTTCTCCTGTACTGGACTATTTTTTAATTAAAAATATCCCAAATGTCATTTAATTTCATCCATAAATCTTTCTGGGATATATGCATATGCGTATTTTCTTTTTAAATAAGTATAACCAAAATACTATTTCACACTAAAGTAATTAACAGTGATTCCCTTATATCATCAAATATCCAGTTTATAGTCAGGTTCTCCATTTCCCTTTCTTTGCTGTCTCCTTGCGCTTAAACTAATAGTTCTCTAAGTGGACATCTGTGAGATTGTGCATTTCAAACTTTTTTACATTTTCTCTTCCTGAAGGAGCATTTTTAGACATTTCTTTGCCCAGTTGCCTCCCCTCTCCATTAAATTTTATTGCCACCAACATACTATGTATAACTGTTTATGCATTGTGGCCTTTTACAGGGCCAAACCATATTGTAATATCTAAAATATTTTTGTCCACCAAGAACACATTTTGTCCCTTGGGGATAATACCCTATTAAAATATATTTCACATATCCCCCCTAACTTCTTGCACACTTTTTATTTTTATAGTGCATCTACATTGGGAAGTCTTGTGGCCACTGTATACGATACATTCTGTTTTATAGCCATCGTTTATTTTTAGTTCTCCTGATAAATATGTATCTAATTATCACTCCAGTTCTTATTTACTGTCTCTCTACTTTTGTTCTAATACTTCATTCCTGAGTCAATTCTTCAAGAAGGGTTCATGAATAACTTTCCCTGAGTTCTTGACCATTTGTTTTTTTTGTTTTGTTTTTTTAAAGATAGTATTTTTTATTCATGAGAGACACAGAGAGAGAGGCAGAAACACAGGCAGAGGGAGAAGCAGGTTCCACGCAGGGAGCCTGATGTGGGACTTGATTCCAGGACTCCAGGATCACGCCTTGGGCAGAAAGCAGATGCTCAACTGCTGAGCCACCCAGGAGTCCCTCTTTTCCCTTGAACATTTAAAAACGTGATACTTCATCTTCTGCCATAAAGTGCTACTGTCAAAATTTCTAAAGCAATTTGATTTTTTTCTATTGTAAGTGGCTTTGCTGTATCACCTGAGTGATGAAAAGATATTTTATATTTTTTGAAATCAAATAATTTTACTAAAATATATTCTTATGTTAGTCATTCTAGTTGACTTATTATTAGTTAATATTTATATTGAATATATATTTATGTTTAGTATTTATATATAAATTAATATATTGGGCAGTCCTAGTGGCCCAGCGGTTTAGCACCACCTTCAGCCCAAGGTGTGATCCTGGAGACTCCAGATGGAGTCCCATGTCGGGCTCCCTGCATGGAGCCTGCTTCTCCCTCTGCCTGTGTCTCTGCCTCTCTCTCTCTCTCTCTCTCTCTCTCCCCCTGTCTGCCATGAGTAAATAAGTAAAATCTTTAAAAATAACAATAATTTTTAAAATAAAAATTATAATAATTAATTAATTAATATATTAGTTATCTGGTTTATTTTCCAAGGAATCAATGTGCCTTTACAATTTGTATTTTCTTTTTTTTTTCTTTTCCAAAAGTTTTCCTGGATAGTTTTTAGAATGTGTATTGCTCAATTACTTTGTTTTGTTTTTTTTTTTTGTGAAGTCCTATGATACATTGGATTTTTGTCTTCACATGTATTCTTTCTCTGAAATTAAAAAAAGAACACTTTATTTCCTTTTGCTTAAAAAATTTTTTCCATCTGCCCAACTCCTTTTTTTCTTAAGGTGATACTAAGTTATATATTTGTGTTCCTTCCATTTTTTTCTTTAGTTGGGATTTTTTAAAGACATTTTTTAAATTGAATTCTTCATATCTTTTATTCAAAATTTAATTTTCTTCTAATTTATTTCTTTTCAGGTGTCCCAAAACATATTTATGCTGTTCTTTCATATCTCTTTTTTATTTTAAAAGTTATTTTAGTTCATTCTGATATATTAGGTGAGTTTTTTTCTCCTCTGAATATTTTTGGTGTGATTTCATTGCCTGTAGGGATGATTTTCTATTTCTTCTTCCCTTTCCTCTTACAAGGCTTTGTATAGAATTTGACAGCAACCCTTTTCTGCTGCTTATATTTATGTGATCTAGATGTCTCTGTACTTTTGCAAGGGACAAATGGATTAGAAAGTTTTTCTAGGTTTATGGCTCTACACTTATTTTTCTGTTCTTTTCATAAACAGTTGGCCTTTTACCTTAAAAATCTTCAACCTCTGAGCACTTCCTCACTTCCCTTTCTTTTACTCCTACCGACTCTATCCTGCTCATTTTTTATTCAATCCTTAGCAGATTGTTCTAAGAATAAGGTTTTGATTTGGAAAGAAGATGTGATAACAAAGCAAAGGATATATATTGCCCAAATGACTCCAGTATGTTTTTTCCTTTTACTTTTTCCCTTCCAAGTTATGAGTGCTATTTTTACACTAGATTGCCAAGCTATGAGAACACATACAGATGAATTCAGTATTTCTAGTTCTCAGTGCTATATGAAGCCCTGCTGCCTTCCTTTGATTCCTCCTATAAACTTATCAATATGACACAGGTTCTCTAGCTGTTAGGAATACCATGGGATTTGCTGCTGCACAGTGGAGATTAGAAGGACCTAGTTGGGAACTTTAAGGATTCATGGGGTGGTACTGAGTATACCATATTCAGCCCCAGGAAATAATAAAAAAAAAAAGAATGACAACAACTCTATAAAGATGGAATAGGTCCTTAACAGTCATAATTTAAATAACTTCCAGATGATACAAAAAATACAATTAAATGAAAAGACCACCTTGGGTGCTACTATAAGATGAGGGAACATGGAATGTGTTATGGGGGGAAAAAGTAAATATTATCCAATATAGATGTATAATTTGTTACCACAGTGGGGAGTATAACTGCTATTTTAGGTATTAACACTTTATTCTTCCTTCCTTTGTGATGTTACCTTCTATGAAGAGTCATGATGGTGGCTAATATCAATTTAGTTTCCAGGTGTTATGTAAAGTAATTGACATCTTGTCACAGCAAAATAGTGACTGGCAGGGATTTGTTTCTCCTGTGTTTGAGGTGTGAGTTTCTTCATCTAGCCAAAGGACATGATTAAATACTAAAAAGCTGAATGGCATACTCTGCTGATTATTCTCCATTTACTCCCCACCTACCTCCACATTCCATTGTCTGTATTTTGTTGACCTACTCTTTCTATCAGAATCTGACCTCAAAACAAAACAAAACAAAACAAAACAAAACAAACAAACAAACCTCCAAAGAGTCTGACCTCTATGGTCTACTTTACAAAAAGAACCCCAGTCACCAGTTTAACATTGCTTCCTATTTCTGTAATCATATCCAGTTTACTTCTGTGCATTAAATGCTACCCTTTGTCCCCTACACATACTATGATTCCTAGGAAGGAAGCCCAGTTGCATGCCAGTATCTCTCACTGTCAACTCCAAACAAAAGAGTATGGGCTCCAGTGAGTTTCAAAAAGATATTCTCATGGTTTCTAGGGTCATCATTAGCCAAATCCTGTAATTTCTTTGATGTATCCTATTATTTCCTGACAGAGCAGGAACTGGATTTCCCTAAGACTCTTCTGAGGCCAGATTATCAGCCTGGAGACAATGAGAGGAGTGTTCATTTGAATGTTTTCTAGTGAGACACCTGCCTTATTGAGGTAAAATATTTGTATCTGCAATAAAATATATGTATATATTGAGATTATTTTTTACTTATTTAGACTCCAGGGCCCTAAGTGTTAATTGTTATCAGTGTACCACTGATCAAAACTATTTATAAAAACACTACAGATTTTGATAACAAATATAATAAGTAAGATTTTATTAGAAGTGCCTAATTAAATAAGATAGATGAGACTTTTCCCCAATTATTTTGGATATCCATATGACTATTACATGTTAGAATATATAGAATTTATTTTTATAAAATTATCAAAGTGCAATTTATTTATTTATTTAGTTAGTTAGTTAAAGATATTATTTATTTTTTCATGAGAGACACAGAGAGAGAGAGAGGTAGAGAATAGGGAAGGAGAGAGAGAAGCAGACTCCATGCAGGGAGCCTGATGTGGGACTCGATTCCGGGTCTCCGATCATGCCCTGTGCTAAAGGCAGACACTCAACTGCTGAGCCACTCAGGTGTCCCAAAGTGTAATTTATTTTTAACTTTTAGTGAAATTAAACCTGGAAATGCTTTATTGTATAAAGAAATATATAAGATAAGAAAATGTTTTATTTTTATCAGGATCATTAAGTTCTTGGAAATTCTTCTAATTTTAATGCCAAATATCATGAAGTGAACAGTATTTTCTTTTTTTTTAATTTTTTATTTATTTATGATAGTCACAGAGAGAGAGAGAGAGGCAGAGACACAGGCAGAGGGAGAAGCAGGCTCCATGCACTGGGAGCCCGACGTGGGATTTGATCCCGGGTTTCCAGGATCACACCCTGGGCCAAAGGCAGGCGCCAAACCGCTGCGTCACCCAGGGTTCCCTGAACAGTATTTTCAATTTTTTTTTTAAATCAGTTATTATCATTAGGTCCCCTTTTGGTGTTTTTGAATCAAAAAATTAGAAAAAATCTGATTTTTGAAAGGATTTAAGACCAAATTATTAATATCCTGCACTTTCTTAATGCAGATGCCAATAGCCCAAATTGCCCTTTTGTTCAGTGTTTGGGAAGTTTTATGGTATGTCAATTAGGAGACTGCATTGTATGGAGGTGGCTGATAAAAATGATCAACATGTATCTTCGACATCAGGCTTAATTTCAGACAGATGCTTTTAGGAAGGAATAGATTTGGAAATGAGTTTTGGACATTCTCTCCACATATAGGAAAAATACTGTGCATGTTTGTTTTTACACAAGCCAGCTTGATGACCACTGCTTTATTCCTTCCTTGGAATTTTTTACAGATTGTGCACAGAGGAATCTAACTAGTTCTATTTTTCTTTTGAAATACACACGCACTCCACACACATGATAATTTTTTTCTATACTTATTATTTCTTAAATTATAAATCATCAAAGACTGTATCAAGCTATGCTTCTATTTCAATACTAGAGCCATGGGATTTATTATATACCTAATGTATGCAAACTGCATATTGACTAATAAGAGGTATTTTGGATGGGCCAAAATACCTAGATTTGTATCCTAGTCCTGCTACTTTTCTTCTCATACCTAAGACTGCCACATAAGTTCTCAGATTTTCCATCTCTTCACTTGTAAAATAGGTACTATAATAGCCTTTATCTCAGGTAGTATTAAGTATGAAGATTAAATAGTTAAATACATCAAAAGCACTTACAACACTATTAGGGGTATCATTAGTGCTCAGTAAATGTTAATTGGTATGATTCTTCTTAATATATTCTATGTATATATATATATATATATCATTGCTAGAATATTAGTTATAAATCCAATGGCATCAAAAGTTTTAGTTAGATCCAGTACAAGTTTTTATATTTTTCATCATTTTGAGTCCTTTTTAGTTCCAACCCAAATTAGTACTATCATCTCAAGATTCTGTAGGTTTTTGTGGCTCTATTTCCTATCCAACTTCTTTAGTAAAAGACAACACTTTGTATTGTACACTTCATTTTCAAATCAAATATCTCCACACAATTTTCTGATGCATAATAATGATGAGTAGGACCCCTATAATCTCTGTACTCCAAAGAGTATGCAGATTAAGAAAAAGGCCTTGGGGCACCTGCCTAGATCAGTTGGTTGAGCCATGGTTTCAACTCAGGTCATGATCTCAGGGTTGCAAGATTGGGCTCTGCTCTTCACCCTTGGCCATGGCACCTGCTCAAGATTCTTCCTCTCTCTCTGCCTCCCACCACCCCCTAACTTTCTCTGTTTCCCTCTCTCAATTAAATAAATCTTTTAAAAAATAAGTCTTTAGCGAATTTCCTTGTAAATCACAACAGATTTCTATTTTGAGACAATTTAGAAAGATTTTTTTTTTTTTTTGGTTTTTGTTATTTTGTTTTTGAGAGAGTTTTTTGGTAAATGTAGAAGAAATTGTTACTAAACCTTCAATCATAGTATCAGATTTAGTTCAGGACTAGCAATTATCCCAGATCATATCTGTCAAAAAGTTTGCAACAGAATAAAATCAAACTATTCAAAATTAAATAAGTAAATTAAATGTGCCTTGCTTTCAATGTTTTATAGGAATAATCAAATCACTTAACAATAATCTTTAAAAAATAAGTGTTATGTGGACTCATGTAAATATGAAGAGCTTAATAAGAAAAAGGTTCAATCTTAGAAGAAGTCAATTTGAGGAATCATAAAAGTAAATCTCCACACTCATCAAGTAGATTACTAAAAGAAATGTAATAAACTCCTGATTCCCATCAACTCACCTAAGTGTCATTCACCTCAACATTTGTGAAAATTTAGTACAAAGTTTAAATTTCTATCATCTTTCCTCTTTAATATACAATAAAAAAATAAGGCAACCATTTATTATAAGATACATTTCCAAATATTTTAAATGGTTCATAGCAGACCTCTTTTTTGAAAAGCAAAAATAGCAAGCTAAGCTTTGCAGTTTCTAGTACATAAATCATTGTGATAGCAATAACAAGGGGGGTGTGATAATATTGACTATCTTATGAAGAAAGACTGGTATAGCTCAGTGTAGTGTGCAGAGCATTTGAACGGATTAATCATGACATTTTTATTTTTTTAATTTTTTTAAATTTTTTTGTATTTACTTATGATAGTCACAGAGAGAGAGAGAGAGAGAGAGAGAGAGAGGCAGAGACACAGGCAGAGGGAGAAGCAGGCTCCATGCACCGGGAGCCCGATGTGGGATTCGATCCCGGGTCTCCAGGATCGCGCCCTGGGCCAAAGGCAGGCGCCAAACTGCTGTGCCACCCAGGGATCCCAATCATGACATTTTTATATTACCTTAAATGATGCATTCTTTTAAAAATATTATTATTGTCCAGGCCATTTTCCTTCATAAAATCCTTCATAATGCTACCATAGACTTGATTCAATGAAATTCCAAAGGCATGATTATTTGATTAAAGGAGATTTAAGTAAATGAATCCTTGTTAAGAATCTTTTAAAAATATATGTGTGTCATACTTTCTCTAAAAATTTATAATGTGAATAGAATATCTCATAGTTGTTTGGTGACCAGGAGTTGTTTCCCCTAGTCACCATAAGGAAAACTAATTCTCACTGAATAGAAGGGTATTTAGTATAAGTAAAGGAGACTGTACTGTCTATCTAATCCCCCAGAACCCAAGAAATTTGTTGCATTTGTTTTTCTTTCTCCTAAAAGGATAGCCCAGAAAACAAAAATTCCTAAAGGTTTTGTTGTTTAGTTTTTCTTTTGAAAGGCTACTATATAGGCATATACAGATTTTATACACACACACACACCATGTTTGTTTGATGCTTCACTTACAACCTCAAAATATACTTGATAGTTTACCAGTTTTGCTTATTTTCATTTCATATTTGTCACCATCATTCCTTTTCAATTATCTGTATAGGCCTCCATTGCCTATAGAGGTGCTTCAGAAAATTATAAGAAATGGCTCTCATAAAAATACATCTAAATTGAATGTGTTGTATTTCTTAGGAATCACTTCTTTCCCTTTGATAAGAGCAGACATACACTTTTCTTTCTTTCGCTGGTTAATAGCACATATCCAAAAAAGGTCCTCAAAATTATAAAGTCACCCACATCTATGCCTTTTCCCTGTCCTGAAAATTGTCACCTAAATACCTTTGTTTCCTCTTTTCTGAGAAAACTTCTACCAGTCCTTCTTTCCAATCAATTGCTGCTGTAGTGATTATTCTGAAATGAAATCTATTCATGTCATTCCCCTACTTAAAATCATTCTGTAATCTTGCTCTTTACTTGTCTTTCCCAGACACACAAAACTTAACCAGTTTTATGAGAGTCAGTGTAATGTTATGCAGTGTTTTTCAACCTGTGCTTTATGATCTAGTATTAGCAGGTCATAAAATCAATTTAGTGGGTCATGTGACCTGCAGTTTTAGTAAAATAAAATTTAATAGACTAAGATAGAATGGAACAGAAAATAACATAGCACACACAACCACTGAATTCACGGCAGATCTAGGGCCTTGGAGAACACTGGTGAACCACAAATAGCCACATGTAGACAAGATGGAGAGTATTCTGTGTTAACTGGGGATTATAGACCTTTAGCAGAAGGCAGCAATTGGATGGATTTTTTTCACCTTTGGGGAGGCTGTGTTTTCCATACATGTAAGAAAAAGTGAAATCCATATTTGGTGATGTTTCAGTTTTCCATTGTTTGTTTCATAGAAGATTATCTCCAAATCCTCTGGCTTAATAACAATAGTTTATTATTTATTATCATTCTATGGAATGAACGGGTCTGTTCTAGGTGGTAATCAATTACAGTCATCAACTCAGTTGTATTCAGCTGGCTTCTCATATGTCTGGGGTCTTGGGGACTGTAAGCTGGGGCTCCACATGTTCTCTGCTTCCTTGTGGTATTTCATTTTCCATGGGTTCTCTATGTGACCTCTCCCTCCAGAAAAATAAGCTAGACATCCTGATAGCCTCTTAAAGACTATACAACAAACAATCACTTCTCCCACTTTCTATTCGACAAAGCAAACAGTAAGGCCAATCTAGATGCAAAAATAGGGGAAAATATACTCCATCTCTTTATTAGAGGAGTAACAAACTTGTGACACTCTTTAATCCACACAGGTCATCAACAGGACCCACTTTATTAGACACAGTATATAAGTTCCCAAAGTGTTTTAAATTTTTCACCCATGGCACCCAAATCCCTTGACATTTAGGTGGTATGACAATTACTCCTGGCCACTGGAGTATGAGCAGAAATGTTTGTTTCTACAAGGTAAGTTTAAGAAAATGTGTATGTCCTTAAACTGTAGTCTTTGTTTGATCCTGGGTTGATTAGAAGGTTCCAGTGAAGGACTTGGAGGTCATATGAAATGTTCAGTTACTAGGTTGCCAACTGACTACTTGGAGCAGAAAAATGAAAGTGAAAACAAAACAAGCCTTTCTTGTTTTATAGACTCTAGTTGTTTTTACGGGATCTAGTATTACTTATAATGATTTACACATAAGAAAATATATTCTTTAGTGAAACTTTTATTTCCAAGGTATTTGTATGGGGATGGGTTCAGTGGTTCTGGTGGTGTGACATAACATTTATTTCTTTGTGTGGGTCTTTGTAAACAAAATTCAGACCTATTAGGGTAATAGTGAAAATCACAGAATTTGGAATCAGACAACTTGGGTTCTATTATTAGTCCTGTTATTAGTGGTATGACCTTGGGCAAGTTACTTACCCATTCTATACCTCATTTACTTCATCTATTAGTGGGAATAATTTTTTTTTTTTTTTATGATAGTCACACAGAGAGAGAGGCAGAGACACAGGCAGAGGGAGAAGCAGGCTCCACACACCGGGAGCCCGATGTGGGATTCGATCCCGGGTCTCCAGGATCGCGCCCTGGGCCAAAGGCAGGCGCTAAACCGCTGCGCCACCCAGGGATCCCTATTAGTGGGAATAAAATAGCACCTACATGTTAAGGTTGTTTTGAGATCCAAATCCCTTAACACATGTATATTGGTTGAAGCTCTAGAAAGAAAATAAAAACTAATCCAAGTAGAACAACAGACGAATTTAAGATGGGGCACTACGATTACAAAAGTGTGAGTTGAAGGGATAAACAAGATTGTAAGATAACACAGAGATTAACAGAAAGAAGAAAATATCTCTCCTAAATTTAAAGAACAAAGAACAGCTGTGTTCCCTCAGGATCAGGAGTTAAGAACACAAAGAGAGGAGCTTCCAGGCAGAAATTTGGAAAGCTGAAGCTGGCCCTGCCCAAGGCAGAGACCCTGACAGATGGGCAAGAGGAAATAGGAGAAAGGCAAGTACTTTGCTCTACTTCTAGCCCTTTAATCTCCCTCCTAAGCCTCCTGTGCCTGTGTCTAACTAGAAACTAGCTGGCAAAAGAACTTGGTTAAAATAATTTTCTCCTTAATACAGAGCAGAGAAATAAAGGACAGAGAATGGATCTGACAACAAACAAAATGGTCAGCATAACATGTAGAGATTAAACATGTAAACAAACACATCAAATGAATATTGGCTCTTATATTTTCATGCCCTTTATTTCAACCAGAAGCTCTGAATCACTTTAGAGAGTTTTAAAAAGGTCATGCACCCATTAGGAACTCATAGAATTCTTCAGGCAGCACTAAAGGAATCTATTTCTCCCTTTCCATAGTCAGTTCCATATTAGTAAATATTAGTTTTATTCACTGATTTATCCCCAGGCATCACCATATTACTCAGCAAACAGCATTCTTCAATGACTGTTTTGTTACTAAACAAATGAATGTTATGTTTTCTGAAACATTTTGGTTACTGACTGTATTCAGGCAATTTACACCTCCTTTAGGTCTGATCATTGTTCTTGTCCCATTCCCAATGTCCAATGTCCCAATGGAAAGGTGGACTCTTTCTATTCCACCTGCTGTCATACTTTCCATTTTTAAAAGAAAACATATAAATATGATAAACTACTTTTAATATGACACACTATAAAAAGAAAGTATAAAAATATAACAAGCCTTTTGCTTACAGGATACGCTGATATACTCTCTTATCTGGTTTCAACCTCGTTTTCCAGCTTCATGTTTTCTCTATGTTCAAGTGTACAGAGTTTGTTCAAGCACATTTGGCACAGCATACTTTAATACCCTACTACTTCCTCTCATGGACTATCCTTTCAGTATTCTTCTATAAGCTGCCTAGTGGTGACCACTTCTCCAAGATTTAATTCAACCTCTTTGGTGAAGTCCTTTTCAATACTCCTAAGGAGGAATTGTCAAGTTCTTCAATTGCAATTCCTCCCTTAGAGCTCTGTATTGGTTATATAGCTTTCATTATCAGTGGTTCTCAATCTTACCTGAACATTAGGATCGCCTGGAGACTTTGAAAAGCTTTTTTAGACCATAATCACTTCAATTATATCAGAATCTTGGGCACTGGTAATGGAACCTAGGCATCAGTAGTCTGATAATGTCAATATCAAGTTTGAAGAGTCCTGTATTAGGCTCTGAATTCTCTTAGGGCAGTGATGGAACCATTTAAAAAACATCTTATTTGTATGCACCTTAACACTTATAACAGTTTCTAAGGCACAATAGACCCTCAAAAATACTGATTAAGTAAAATAGAGAATATATACATCTACTCAAGTGTGAAATTTCTGGCCTACTTTTAGAATTGGATTATAAAAGGATGGGCATGCTTATATCACTAACTTAAAAGAATATTTTTCAGCACTTTTAGAAATAGATAAATGTAGATAACACTGAAAAAATGGTAATCAAATAGTTGGGCTACCAATTAATTACATTCACTGATTAAGCTTAGAAAAATTCTCATTCTTCTAGCAATATAAATCTAGATGAGCTGTTACACTTTTATTAGAAGCTGTAAGTAGACTATATATGCTGATATATTAAGAAGTCTACACAAATGATTTACAAATGATTTGCTGTGCAGAAATCATTGGTTTAGTATGATCTATTATGGCATGTGATATCCAAATATTTTGGATTTGTTATAATTTAAATTAAACTTGGTTGAGTTCAAGCTTTCCAGAAAATTGACAACAAAGTAATCCTCATAGACTAAATAGGGATGCTTTTGCTAGTTAACTATTTCTATAACTAACTATAACTATAAGCACTTATTTTAGAGAAATGTCTAGATTGAGCCAAGTGTATAAGTTTGCTAGTTTTTCATTAAAAGATTTACCTGAAATTTTATCTACTGAGTTCTTAACCATCTAGGGTAATAATGCTATTCAATAAATATTGGGGAAAAATAAAGGAAATGTTTAATAAACAATGCCAGCTTAAGGACTTCAATTCCTTAAAAAAAGATCATTGAAAAAAGCCCATTTCAAAATAAGTGCTTTATGCTAGAGAGAAAAATAATAATAACCAACTTTGAATTCATGTTTAAAGCCAATAATATTTACCCTACTGATTAGATAAATAAAAAGAAGTAAATTCTAGCCATGCCTAGTCAAACTTTATTAATATTACAGAAACTCTCACCATTCTTTATTGATAAGCTAAAGAAGAGAAGATATCAAAGAACAATAGAATAACTCCAAACGGAGGATTGATTTTGAAAAAAACAAATGAGAAACTCCAACCAAATGTTATTATTTAAAGGGAAGAATTTTCTTTTCAATCTGCATAAAAGTAAAAAAATACATATTTGAATGATAAGTAATGCTGTTATGGTAATTAAAAATGCAGCAGAGTTTCTAAGTAGGCCACCTGGAAATATGAGAAATCAGAATTATAATTGAAGATATATCAAATGGCATGTATTATTCCTATATTAAACTAGTAGAAAGTAAATGGAAAAAATCTTTATTCTAGAGCATCTGGCTAAGCAGAGCATACAGACAGGCCTATCAACTACTTTCAAAAGTCTTCTTTGACTTTTTAAAGACACATGAAGTATAATTTCACTAAAAAGGAATATATTAAGAAGTTTTTCAGGGAATAATGACGAATTTCAAATTCTGTTTATGGCAACATTAGGAAGCAGAATCATTTTGGTATAAAAAATTAGTAGATATTAACTCTATAAGTCCTGATAAGATGATCTATTTACATGACCTTTGGTTATTAATTGTGATATGCCACCTATGTATTTAGAGAACTGGGTTGTTTGTTTGTTTGTTTTAATTTTATTTAAATTCAATTAGCCAACAGAGCACTAGGTTTTTATCTCTTCAACTGATTTCTCTTCTTGAGTTCTTATGCAAGACTCATATTTTCCTTTACTATCATTTCCTTTACAAAAATCAGAAGATAAATTTTTATTAAAGGGCTATATGTATCTGTCTCCTGCTCTTATCCTCAGTTTTAGATCATTCACTTTGGTTGGTTTCCCTGCCATGATATTTTATTCTATTTTTTAAATGAGAACTATCAATACTTTTTCCCTTCTTCCTGTGTATCATTTTGTTCTTCCCCTTCTGCTGCACTCTTTCTTGGCTCTTAATAAATTCTCATATTCTGAAGGATAATAAATATGCAGTGTTATATTAGTTTCAGGTGTACAACATACTGATTCAACAATTCTATGCATCATTTAGTGCTTACCATAAGTGTAGTCACCATGTGCAACCAAACAACATTGTTACAATGTTGTTGAGGATATTCTCTATACTGAATAATTGAAAGTTTGTAACTCTTAATCCTCTTTATCTATTTTACCTATCTTCCTATCCAGCTTTCTCTGGCAGCCACCAGTTTATTCACTGTACTTAACACATTTGTGCATTTCGCCCTTTGGTTGTGTGTTTGTTGTATTTCTTAAGTAACATATATGAGTGAAATCATATGGTATTTGTATTTATCTTTTTCTGACTTATTTCATTTAGCATCATGCCCTCTAGGTGCATTTATATTGTTGCAACCAGCAAGATCTCAGTCTTTTTTGTGGCTGAGTAGTATTCATATATATATCACATCTTTTTTATCTATTCATCTATTGATAGATACTTGGGTTGCTTCCATTTTTGGGGCATTGTAATTAATGTTTCAATAAACAAAGGGATACAACAGGACAATATCTCTGATAAACATAGATGCAAAAATCCTCAATAAAATATTAGTAAACCAACCTCAACAATACATTAAAAAGAAACATTCACCACTATCAAGTAGGATTTATTCAAGGAATGCAAAGGTGTTCAAGATTTGGAAATAAATCAATGCAACACATCACATGAATAAAAGAAAGGATAAACACCATATGATCATCTCAATAGATACATAAAATGCATTTGACAAAGTACAATATCCATTAGTGATAAAAACTCTCAACAAAGTAGGTTTAGACAGAATATATCTCAATATAATAAAGACCATATATAAAAAAACTCACAGCTAACATCATATTCAATGGTGAAAAACTGAGAGCTTTTCCTCTAAAATCAGAAACAAGACAAAGATGACTACTCTTGGCACTTATATTCAACTTAGTACTGAAAAGTCCTAGCTGCAGCAATCAGATAGGAAAAAGAAATAAAATGTATCCAAATTGATAAGGAACAAGAACTGTCACTCTTTGCAGATGATATGATACTATATATATAGAAAACTCTAAAGACTCCCTCAAAAAATGATAAAGGACTTCAGTAAAGTCACAGAATACAAAATTAATATACAGAAATCTCATATTCTTTAAAAATGCGCTCCCAGAAGTTTATAGTAAAGATTCCATTAGCCTTTCCTCCTGGCATCCATATCTATTATTTAACAAACTTAGTATAAGCTCCAGATCCTTAATTGCTTGATTCTCTACAGAGAATCAAGCATTACCTCCCAGCAACATCCCTAGCAATTTCATACATTTCAATGGCAGATAGGAAAGATAAGTCGGCTACCAATTAAAAATGGCAAAGAAAGGCAAGATTTACATTATCCCTCATATGATCATAATTTGAAAATATATTTGAAATACATATGAATATGTGTGCATGTATATTTCAAACAATAATGGTTGTCAGTTATGTATTAAATATTTATACCTCAAAAAGGTGTCATATCATTGAAAGTACAAAAAATATGTAGAACCAGTGCCTGACTATAAGCAGCTAACATTCCAGTAGGAATTTTAATAAATATAAGGAATAGAGAATGCACCTGTACATCTGACTTATTAACTATATTGCAATATAACATATACAAAAAGTTCAGAACAAATATTGGCCAAATTGACATGTTTTTAAAGAGAGATTATGTCATGGAAGAATTTAATAATTTATTAAACATGGACAAAGACTATAAAATCTCAGAGCATAAAGATTAAATGAGATATCTAAACCTTTAGAGTAAAAGGATAATTTATATTAATAATGATTATTTTGAATTGAAATATTGAATTTTTAAGTGTCTTTCTCTTCTAATTTATTTTGTGACTTCTCATTCAAATCTGTTCTGTATTAAAAATGAATCCTGTGCATGGCATAGGTTATATTTCCCAATTAGCCAGAATATTTAAATAAATAAACTATCCAATTCTCCAATAATAATAATGGTTTTAATTCATTGAGTACATACTATTCTAGGCTATAGGTTTATGTAATCTCATAGAAACCTCATTTGACTTGAGAGGAAGCTGGAGGCAGCAGGGTTAACCAACTTCTGCAAAGTCACATGGGTCATAAGTATCAGCTAATATCTTATTTTAAACAGCTAAATAAAACTAAGTAAAAATAAAATAAACAGCTAAATTTTCTACTCCTGGTATGACACAGAATTACTAGAGAGACTTATATACCTCTGAAATAAGGATAACCTTCTTGTTCATTTTCTTCTCATTATACTTAGCATTTTGTCCCAATTTACACAAACTTTGTTACTCTAAGTCTTCTTTAAAAAGTAATCTGTTTTTTTCACACAACTGTACTGACAATATTTCTAATATTTCTAACTACTTTGAGCTAACACTAAGCTTTTCTTACTGAATGCTATAAGTGTGTAACCCAGTTCTATTAATGTCAGACTTTTCTGCCAAATATATACCTCCATTACTCCTGCCCCTTCGATCCATTTTTTTCTTTTCTCCTAATGTGGCTGTTCCTGCTCTAGTGACCCAGAACCTCTTATCTCACAATTTAAAATCAGTGCCAAATATGACCTAAGAATGGCAGGATAATTTCAAATAGTTTTTAACTGTAAAGATGCAGGATAAAATAAAATCTATCATTAAATATAAATAATTTTATTATACATTGTCTTTTTTGCTCTATAATCTGAGTATATATTTCAAGAAAACATTGAGTTTATATGTTTCAGCACCATGAAAAAATCTGGGCCTCATTATAGAAAATTCTTTCAAATAAAATATAAATCTATCTTCTTATTATCTTTCCAAAGAGCAACATCAAATGTCTCTTCCATCTTAACATATAGACCTCTCTACATTTTTAATAGCTTTTGCAGATAGAATGTGAAAATTAATTTTTAATAGCATCTTTCTAAAAATGAATGTATTTTGGCACAAACCATCAAAATGAGAGATAACATACCTAACTGCCAAAGTGATTCTGTGAATCTTATCAGTAGGACAGACTCTGCAACAGCATTAATCTACCTTTGAGAACAGGGGTAACATTTGTAGATGCTCACACTAAGAATCACAACTCTCAAGTTTTCCTAGAATTGTCCATGCCTCATTGAACACTCTTACTTGTGTTGAGAAAGCTACAATGGCTACTTTGAACTCTGTAAAATTATATTGTCAGAAGTTACTTTTATATCAACATAGATAAAACATACAAGTAACACAATATTATTCATTCTTACATTTTACATGTGTTTTTATATTAAACCAGGTGCAAAATGTGGCACTTAGGTCTTTCTCTATATTTTCTAAACATGTCCCAAATGTAGTCATAAACTGTAACATGAGGCATTAACACTGACTTATTTCTCATGGTAAAAGCTGCCTACTTAGGGATGACTGGGTTGCTCAGTGGTTAAGCATTTGCCTTTGGCTCAGGGCGTGATCCTGGGGTTTGGAGATTGAGTCCCATCGGGCTCTTTGCATGGAGCCTGCTTCTCCCTCTGCCTATGTCTCTTCCTCTCTCTGTGTCTCTCATAAATAAATAAATAAAAATCTTTAGGAAAAAAAAAAAAAAGCTGTCTGCCTAAATTTTTACTCCAAAAGAGTAAATCTGTCAAAATACTTCATACTTAAAAACAGGACTTTCTGCAGATAAGATTATAAAATGTCATATTATGAACTTAATGAATCTTCAATTATAGAAGAGGATATTGAGGAATAACTGAAAAAGTAGGTCAATTTCTCATGGTGGTGATGGCAATTGAGAAGTGCAGATAACAATAGCAGGTAGTTATTATTATTTCTTAAGATCTTATTTATTTATTCATGAGAGACACAGAGAGAGAGGCAGAGACATAAGCAAAGGGAGGAGAAGAAATCTCCATGCCAGGAGCCTGATGTGGGACTCAATTCCAGGACTCCGGGATCACATCCTGAGCCAAAGGCAGATATGCAACCACTGAGCCCCACAGCTGGAAACTATTTAGAAAATCTGCCATATAGGTAGGAAGAATCATTGTACAACAGGGTGTCATGGACCCGTCCATTGAGTGAACACAAATACTGTGACCATAACAATTTAATAATTGCATTATTGATTAGGAACTAATTTTCAAATGAAGAACTGAAAACATTTTGATTATTAAAATGTATGAAGGTCATTAGATTTCCTTAATTAGTGGACATTTTGTTCCCTGCCTTTGGCACATTTTAATTGAGTAGAATTAATTACTGCTTTCAAATCTAAAAACACACACAGAGAAGTTAGTTTATAATCATTTTCCTCATCTGGATTTCTTCTTGTGTTAGGCATTTGTTACAATTTCAAAACAGAGTCAATCTCAACTTAAATAAAAATATGTGGCTTAATTTGTAATCTTTTTTATAAAACTACCATGTTATTAAGGGGGAGCGACTTTTACATATGCTTAAACCTGTCTGCTAAATCCCCGCCATGGTTGTAAAAGAAAATGGATTCCTTATTATGAGTGCCTATTTTTCTTGATACTGTTTTGCTCTTTATAAAATTCAGAAACTGTGAGCACTCAGGACATCTCTAAGTATGCAATGAACACTTACTGAATACTAGTTGGTATGTGGGAAGGGTATATACATAATTATCTCAATTATTCTCTAAACAAGTCCATTACTTTGGAGATGCATAAAGTCCTATGAAAGGTTGCTAACTTTCCCATGGTTACATAGCATGTTCAACTTTGAGCCAGATTTCCAACCCGAGGTACCTTATTTGAAGGTTTTCATGTTTCATCTCTGAATGAGACTGCTCTGACCGTCAAGACTTTCTCAGTTCTATTCCTGTAATACATCCCTTTTGATGGTTCTAATCATGACTCACTATTAACCTGAGTTTCTGTATTTAACATTCACCTTGGGTGTAAAACAAAGGTAGCAATTTTGATAATGAATTCAGAAAAAATTATGAACAATCAGTCTTATTTATATATAGATACCTATAAGAGCACCTTTGCTTCTCCATTTAAAACTTATTGATAAAAATAGCTCTCCTTCCAAAACAATTACCTTATGAAGCAATCTTCAGCAAGTTATTATATAAAAAATCTGTTATCCTATTTCTTTCTGTAATCAGACCCCCCTGACTCACCTACTATTTCTCTGCATTAAAGTCTTAATTCCTTTCCTCCATTCTGTCTACTTACAATTGGTGTACTAGCAAGCAGTTCTAATATAGTTGCCTGAGGGTCTAGTGGGGAACTGCAGTGTTTGCACCTTTTTTATTCTTTGTATTTTTCAGGTGCTCAGAGAGAAAGCTATAGCTGTAATTTCAACACTAAGTTATATCATTTCATCATCTACTCAGTGTTCTGTAACCATATAATCTTACCCTTTAATTTGCCCTAAAATGACAAGTTCTACTTTAAGGAAGGGACTTTCTTTTTGCAGACAGGTGTAAAGATAAATAAATAGTATGTGAAACAAATAAAAGAAGTCCTTTGGAAGAGAGAGAGAGAGACAGAAGGAAGGAGGAAATGATATGTCAGTCTAAAGTGAAAAGAACAAGCAGAAGATTCACATGTAGCGTTACTAAGACACGCAATAGTGTATCATGCGTTCATAACAGAAAATTTCATCTTTATGCATATAATGACAATTAATATTTTGGCTATGGTAATTTAAAATGGACAAAACACCAAAAATAGTGAAAAAAAAAGGAGTGACTACTATGACTAAACTGGAAGTGAGCAGGAAGTCTATATATTTCAGTGGAATTTAAAGTAATTAGTTAAGTCTGGATTCTGAGCTACTTAGCAACCAATTAGCAAGGAGAGGAGGGGAGAGGTTAAAGTTCCTTTAACTCCATCTCTAGGCCAAAGCTGGTCTATAGCCTACTTTGGTATTTCTAGGAACCAAGAATTATTTTTGCATTTTAAAATGTGTCAAAAAATCAAAAGAAGGGTATTTTTGACACCTGAAAAGTACAGGAAATTCAATTTCAGTGTTCACAAATAAAGTTCAATTTCGGCAATATAAAATATGTGGAAATTTGTTTTCTCCCTTGTTATATAAATACTTATGTAATATCCTTATTTTGTCACCTGGCTAGCAAAGCTTAAAATATTTACTAATAGGCCCTTTACCGAAAAAAAAAGTTCTCTAGTTGCTGGTTCAACTCAGTCAGACCCACCCAAAAACTGGATACAATTCCTGAAACTACAGTCACTAGCCAATTGGGGTTGTAGATTGAATTGATTAAGGAAAGTTAACCATTACTCACACTTTTCACTGGAACAGATGGTATAAAAGAATAATATATATATATTAACTTTATAACTTAGTATTTATAATGTCATGTGGATTTTATATCATATTTAATATATAGTCATATGGACATAATATATCCATATTATAAATAGTCATTATTTTTTACCTGCATAAAAAGAGTGAGGCCTATTTTTTTTCATTCAGTTATATAAAGAAAAAAAACCTTAGAAAAGATAGGATATTATATCATCACAATGAGACTTTATTCTATATCAGTTTATGATTGACATCAATTATAATTGACATCAATTTTAATTTTAAGTTGTCAAGTTTCACTGCTTATAATCAGCAAACAATTGTGAGAGCTTTTTTTAGTTTGTGTTTTTTTTTTTCTTTGCTTTTTCCCCACATATTTTCTTCAAAATGAACAGCTTTGGGACTACAAAAATATACATTGCAGGAATTAAATAATTTACTGAGAGTTCTATAACATATTTTCAGCAATCAAACACAATCTCTAGATTACATTTTTTTGAGACTAAAGAACATACCTAAAATGATGAGAACTATTTCTTAATTGGTTTTATAAACTGAATTGGCACCCTGTAGTATGTTTAGATTATAAACTAGAGAAAACAGGGATTTAAAATATGAGCAAAACATTTAGAAAGAGAAAGAAGAAAGCATGCCTGAAATATTTTTAAGTCAAAGGTGACTCTCTAGATTGAAGTTAACTATCCACTGTTTAACCTCAGACAAGGCTACATTATTGAGGGCAAGTTTGACTGTTCCAGGCACCAGATAAGATTTCCCTTGATAACCCTATGCAAGCAACATATTTGAGATTTCTATAACTTACATATATAAATTTAAAAATAAGTGCTACTATAAAATTACAATGAAAGTACTTGATTCTTAAAAGACTTAAAGATAAAAAAATAAGCAAACTAAAATCAACTTTTGGTTTTGCATTATAGTAAGCATTTCTTCAACCAATTAAGTGTTTCAGTGTTCTATGCTTTGACTTCAGAATTTTTTGCGTCACAAAGATAATATAGATAAGTAAAAGGAAGTGGAGTTTCCAAAGTTTATTCTAGTCACAAATGTACATTTAAAATTAATTATAATCTTTAAAATTAACTCACAGTATTTTCTCCTTGGAAAAAGATAAAGCATTACCAATAAGGCTAAAGGAAGTTGTGTCTACCAGTCAAAACCCTTGTGCCATCTAATCTCTGAGTCAAAAGATTTGAATACCAAACTGTCAGAATGAGGAAACAACTAGTGAAAAGTAAGTATGGGAAATATGTTAGTTGCTATAATCACATATATTATTATTAAAAGAACATATAATGTCAAATTTGAATAATATATTTTAGTATATAAATTGAATAGCAATCTTCTGATATATTTGTCAAGTGGCTTTCCATTTCATTCAGAGCAGAAGTCAAAGTCCTTCTGAGGAACACCAAGCCTCAGTCAGAAAACACTCCCATCTCATCTGCTTCTACATGCTCACTCATGCCCTCAGTCCAGTTGTACTGGTCTAGTCGGTGCTCTCAAACCTGTCAGGCACACTCCCATTTCCAAGCGCTGCCACTATTCCTGCTGGCTGGGATGATGTTCCCCAGACATACTCTTAGCAAACACTCTTATTTCTTTTAGGTCTTTGAATAAAAAGTCACTTTCTCTGTAAGGTCTGCCTGGACTCTGTATCTAATTTTCCATCCCTCCTTCCTGGTACTTCATCTCTTTATTTCATGGAACATTTTGTTTCCTTTGCTCTCATTCTATGCATTTGGTTTATTTACCTAGTTTCTTGACTAACCGTCTCATTGGCATATAAGGAATTGAATCCAGGGATTTTTCTCTGATGTGTTCACTGATAAATTCCTTACTATGGAAGTATGTGTCATGTGATATGTGTTTAATAAATACCTTTAAGAGGAGTAAATGTATATGAAATAAAACCTTTCAATATTTCAAGATTTACTCTTTTCATATTGAGACCATTATTTGGCATAGTGGGTGAATTTGTTCAAATTTTTTATTTTACAAATTATATAAGCACAAATTAGAGTAGCTTGAATCTGAAAAGTGGGACTGAAATATCCAAGAATGTCATTAGGACTCCAAGTCTCTCTCTTGCTACTTTTACTTCCTCTGCTATTTGCCTCCACTTAACTTCATTCTCACAGACCCTGTTAGCAAATGGTTCTTGGTAGTCTCGTGGATTTTGAAATGCATGAATCTAGCATCATTCCCAATTGTGCCAACAGAAGTGAAGAGGGAAACTCTGTTTTAGCTGTTCATATGTCACTCTAAACTACTGATGATGGATATGGGTTACAATTCTATAATTCCTCAGGCTATATAATGTTCTCCTGACACAGCAGGAGAGGTCTTCCCATTCCTTCTTCTGGACCAATTGTTTAGCAATCTGTATGAAAACATCCATGGAAAAAGATCCCTCCATTTGTACTGAGTTGCAACATCTTCTGAATTTTATAAAATGTACATTCAGAAACTATTTTGTCCAGAAGTAGAATCTTAACCATTCCAGAGGAGGCTATTTAGGAAATGAAAACAAAAATTTCCTGCCAACCCAGAAAACCTAGTCATAAGTAGTGGAGAAAGAAAACAATTTTATTATTGAATAAGCATTACATCAGAATGTGATGCAAATCATAGGCAATCTACTAAAACATTGAAAAAAAAAAGAAAACAAAAGAAAGAGGGATCCCTGGGTGGTGCAGCGGTTTGGCGCCTGCCTTTGGCCCAGGGCGCGATCCTGGAGACCCGGGATCGAATCCCACATGGGCTCCCGGTGCATGGAGCCTGCTTCTCCTTCTGCCTGTGTCTCTGCCTCTCTCTCTCTCTCTATCTCTGTGACTATCATAAAATAAAATTTAAAAAAAAAAAGAAAAAAGAAAAAAAAAAGAAAGAGATTTTACTCTCTTAGATAACCATGCAAGTGTGAACTATTGCATACGTTCTCAAATAATAATTAGTTCTTAGGTAAAAGGATGGAAAGCACCATTTGTCACACATATTCATCTTAGATTCACATGGTAATTAAGGTGACCATTTGGGTTTGCTAATTGTTTTTTACTGAGGGAAAAATATATCCTTATGACAAGAGATTGTTTTACAACTTGGAGGGAGAGGCCTGTCTATGTCAGGCTCCTGGCCTCTCACAGAATTTGGGAGGTAGGGACTCTATCTTCCTCAATAATTACATTTGAAAGAGATGGTTCCTGGTTCATGAAAAAGACATTTCTTGGTCCTGGTAAGAGGACCTATTTAGCAACTAAAAATATTTACATACATTTCAAAGAGAGAAAGCACTGAAAATTTCAAGTTTTCTGAAGTAGTAATGCTCTAAGAAAAAGGGAAAGTCTCTTTCTTGACTTTCAACAGGGAGAACTAAGTCTCTTATTTTTAATTTGCATTTCTCCTTTCAAGGTAAGTTGGAAAAATAAAGTAGAGCATATTGCATAAAAGAGGGTGTTTTGTGCAAGCAAGTGCACAAAAGGAGACAGAGTGAGAAGTTGGATGTAAAGAAAGGACCACAATTTCATAGAAGACAACATCCAAAAGCTTAGCACTTTAAGTTTTTTTTATTTATTTATTTTTTATTTATTTATGATAGTCACATAGAGAGAGAGGGAGGCAGAGACATAGGCAGAGGGAGAAGCAGGCTCCATGCACCGGGAGCCCGACGTGGGATCCGATCCCAGGTCTCCAGGATCGTGCCCTGGGCCAAAGGCAGGCGCCAAACCACTGCGCCACCCAGGGATCCCCAGCTTGGCACTTTAGAGCAAAATGTTCCCCATAACCATGATGAATAATTACAGAAACCTGAGTATGTAGTGCTCTTAAGAGAATGTTCCTTACCGTATTTCTTTCTACAGGACTAACCCTACAAATTGCAATTTTGTAACTAATGCTTAGAGACTTTAGCTTCATTCTACCCTTCAAAGCCATAGGAGTTCTCATGATAAATTTTCCACTTTTAAAAATTAAACATCAGTGTCAAACTATGCTTCCCTTTTATTCTCTTTTTTATTACCTGTCTTCATCTTTTGAATTTTATTTCTGTAAATGTAATAAACACTTTTGGTTAAAGTGGCAAGACAAGCTAATATGCAAAATCCTTCTCCTCCAAACTCCTAGAAATGCAGTTTAAAATAGAATAAGAAAATTAGCTATATAACTGAGCATTAAAAATAAAATTAAAAAGTAAGAAAGTGAATGAAAATCCCTAAATACCAAAGTGAAAGAGAAGGAGGAGGGGGAGGAAACATGAAAGCTAGAGTAAGTAAGCATGAGTAAACCAGCTCACCATAATGCTGCAACAGGTAGTCCATCTCATGCACTGGAGTTTTCATGCCCTACTTCTATGTGTGTGTCTGTGTGTGTCTGTGTGTTTAGGGAGAGGCAGTAATGTCAAAGCTGCAAAACTTAGGCTTGTAGGGGATTTAAAGCCCTGAGAGAATGAGTATACAAATGGACAATGACCAGACCAAATAAAAAATTAGAACTCTCATGTATAACCAGTACATGCAGTAACCAGCCCAGGAAGCTAGACTGCAGCCTCTAGCAATCATCCCCAAACGCTAGATCTAATCAAGAATTACCAGCTTACTGGAATGCCTGGGTGGCTCAGTGGTTGAGGTCAGGGTGTGATCCTGGAGTCTGGGGATTGAGTCCCGCATCAGGCTTCCAGCATGAAGCCTGCTCCTCCCTCTGCCTATGTCTCTGCCTCTCTCTCTCTCTCTCTCTCTGTCTCTCATGAATAAATAAATAAAATTAAAAAAAAAAGAAAAAAGAATTACCAGCTTACTAATTTTACTAATTTTTGCCCCTCCCTTATAACTCAGGACTAACTAAAGAAAAACAAGTACGTTCCCCAAACAAATCATAAAAAATGCCTTGCATCCAGCTAGCCAGCTCAATCAGAGTATACCTGAAGATTTTCCTTTTTTCATCCCAGGAACTTAGGAATTTTAAACAGCTTTGTGCATGCAGGATTCCATAAAAAGTAATTCACCCAGAATATAACTCATTATGAAAATATTTAATATCAGCAAGTAAACAAGATTTCCATGAAAGGCAGCACAGATAACAAAGAACTAAATAAGGAACTATAGATAATGGAATCTGGTCTCTTACATTCTATCAAGTGTTTTGTTTTATATTTAGGCCATGAGTTTCATGTACAGTTTTAAGGGAAATAATTATTTATTTACTATTTTAATTTTTATATTGCTAGTTCGGTTTGTGTATCTGTCGACCTTCAATTATCTACTCACACTCCAAAAGCAGGTTAGTGGATTTTTGCATTTTTCTCTTTACTATTGAATGGAAAGAACTCTACGTTTCTTCTTTGAGCAGGAATTCTGTGAAACAAGAGACCTGTGGGTTCTCGAAATATCTGAATGGGAAGAATTCTTTCCTAAGAACCTCAGTGTAGAACTAAGCCTCTTGTATCATTGGTTGTTTGCTGGGCAAGTTGGTTGGTTTTGTTTTTCAGTTTATTGAAAAGATATCTCAGTTTTGCTTACTCTGTACTTCATAGCCTTTCTTCTGTTTGGGGATGAGGGAAGAATGATCCAGTTGCCTGGTTTTACAACCTTCTGTGAGCTCTTAATGTGCAGCCCTGCTTCTCCACTCAGGTTTCTGCAGGCAATTCTGATAGAAGCCCTGAGGCCCACTGATGTTGTAACAGGCACACTGATTGTCACATTTTCTAGCGATGCTCAAAGTATATTCTAGGAATCTTAGCTTTGGAATTTTCCACATTCCTTTTTCACCTACACCCTTCATGAAATTTGATGAATTCACTCATAAACTGTTGACTAACATCACCTCTGACCCAGTCACTCTTCTCTACACTGCTACACTTTTCTTTCTCATGCACCCTAAGACTTTATTTTAGTGCAATTTTCAGTAAATAGAAAGGCAAAAACATATGCTTAAAATGTGCTTACTATTTCTCATGAGCCAACAGTGCTTTTTTTAAAAAAATTTAATGCTATATATTATAAGTTAAGGAGAGTTTTCCTTCTTATTTTCTGATATTCATAGTTAGGTTTTGTCTTACAATGTGTCAAGGAAAAATTGCACAGGATAAAATCAAATGAATAAGGAAGGCTATTCAAGACCATTCAACGGGAGAGAAAGGCCAGAACTCTGTGTGAGCACAACCCTCATAAAACAAATAGAAGAAATTTTAAGAATTGGAGTGGGAAGTGCTCAGGACAGGAGAGTTTTACAACATGGATGAAGATGCTCTTCAGCTGCTGTCCTTCTATAGAAAACTGGGAATAAGGCTGTTACCTTTCCTGAAGTTTGTATTTCAAAGGGATGGCTCCCAGGTCCTTGAGAAATACAGTCCTTGGTTGTAAAACTGACAAGAGGTTTTTTAAAAAGATTTACATCTCAAAGGGTCAGAGAAAGGATTGACAATTACTAGTTTTCTAAAGTAAATGTTCTAAGAAAAGGGAGGTCAGAAGACAAGAATCAAGAAGAAGCATGTCTAAAGTCTTTAGTCAATCTGAGGTGAACATGAAGGCCATTTTGGTCAGGTGCAATAGATTTCCAGCCAGATTTCATTAACTTCTCTCCCAGACTAGGTCAGTATTTAATGATTAAAGAAACCATTTGGTAGGAAATCCTAAAGACTGAGACACCTTTTCTAATTTATTGTATTTGTCACACCCTAGCCAGTCATTTTGCTTGTGCCACTCAAGGAATGCAGTTCACAAAACTAAATGATATTCTCTTTAAAATTTGGCTTGTCTTCACCTGATTTTATTTTGTTCTAAATTAGAGAAATGTCCTTGAAATAAACAAGGCAATATAGAGTATTTTATGAGTTGTCACGATTCATTGCCATTGAAAAGATCTAGTAAATTATAATGCAGTGCAGGTTCAGTATCAATCAGAATCTCAAAGATTGTGAATTACTAAACAAATATACAATAGGAAATAATTCTCACATTAAATTTCAAATATTTGGTGGAATTTTAAGCAATTCATTTATGCACTCTAAAGATTTCACTGGCACAAGAGATTAATTTTTATAAAATAGAACAGAATATACAATTGAACAAAATTATTTAAAGACTTGATTTGGAATAGATGTCTAACTTCTATGTTAAAGGAATGTTCTGGGAAGTTCTCAGTCTTTTTGGGTTTTGTTATAATATGACTGTGCTTTCATTGCTTGGGTTGATCCAAAAACAAAAATAATTAGAAGTTTTAGAGTTTGGGTAGCTATAATTCAAGGAAATTCTACCTCAGGCTGCAGTGCATAAATAAGCAATAACTCATACATAGGAGTGTGACATACAGTGACTGACAAATGTTTGCCCTTGAGTGTGTTATTGGCTTTAATTATTTTAACTGTTTTTGTGGTGAAGTTATAGAACCTGTATAAATATAGGCATCAAATAAATGAACCCTATCTCAAGAAAAAAAAGAATAAAACTTTAGAAATTGTCAGATGTCAGTAAAACTGTCAAGTAACAAAAGTTGTTAAAGTATTAAAGTTATCTGCAATATGCTTAGCCTCTCCCAATCCCTAAGAGAGATTTGAGAAATAGAGCTGCAGGGACAGATCTTCCAGAATCTATTTATTCCATCCTTTTACTTTTAGGAGGATTTTATATCATTTTTATCACACAGATACTCTTATCTAGTTTTATATCTTATCTTTAAATAATACACTTACTAAAACGCACATACACACAAAAACACAGAAAACTAGATACCAAAACAAGGAACTAAAGAATTCAGTTTAGGTTCATGGCCATGTATTCAATCTATCATTGGATAGAGATGATATACTTTGTCACAATAACTTTATAATAGAATTATATTTGTTAATATAAAAAAAACACTTTCTGAACTATAAAGTACTATATAAATATAAGGCATTGTCATTAAAGTTAAATTTGCTAAACATAAGTCCTGAAATTATAATCTTTATATTAAATCTCTTATATTTAAATATATATATTTAACAACTTTAATGTATGCAAACCCAAATCATGGACTACAACAATCACATATCAATGAACTACAAATGATCTTGCTCATTACTTACAACTTAATTCACTATTTCTTGAAATCTAACCTTCAAAAGGAGGTTCATGTCATGTTTTATCAATATTAAGTCTTGTTTGTGAACTATTGTGATACCTGAGCAGAGTAAATACCATTCCCCTGCTATTCCTACCAAATTACACAGAGGAAATGATGATCAAAAAGACACAGTCATGTGACTTTAAGAAGTGACTATAAAGCACTTATTTTGTTACTCCAGGGTAGATAAATATTAATGATAACTAGCAGCCAAGTACAATGTTTGAGTAAAGAAGTTCCTCCCAAGACTCCAAGGATCATTTTGACTTTGTTTCAAGTGTTCTAAAACACACAAATTTTGAGCTACTCTTTCGACATCAGTCACTTAAATAATCAAATGAGCATTAAAGAAAACGAATGCATATAGCATCCTGAAGGTGTCCATGCCCTAATTTTCAGGAATTTGTGAATATGTTATATTGGATGTCAAAAGAGGACTTCACAGATGTAATTTAGATTCCAGACCTTTAAATAAGGGCATTACCCTGGATTATCCACGTGGGTTCAAATAATCACATGATTCATTAAAAGCAAATAACCTTCTCCATTTGTAAGCAGAAGAGAGATGCAGAACAAAAGGACTCATTGCACTGTTGCTGACCTTGAGATGAAAGGTCCACCTGTAAGGAAAGAAGAGAGACCTCTAGGAGTGAAGGACAGCTGCAAACTGACAGCCACCTGGGAAATAGAAACTCACATCCTCCAACCACAAGGAACTGGATTCTTCCAACAACTTAAGTGAGTCTGGAAGCATATTATTTCCCCAAACCTCCAGTAATAAATACAACCTTACTAAACAACTTGATGTTAGTTCAGTGAGATCTGTGTTGAACTTCTGGCCTCCAGTCCTTTAAGATAATAAATTTGTGTTCTAAACTACTTTGTAGGAAATTACTAAGGCAGCAGAAGAATTCTAATACAACGGGAAAGCTTCACAACAAAAAGGGGCCACTGTTTCATGATATACCTGAACTCATTTATTCAATCAATAAGTTTTACTGAAAGCCATGTATGAGTCAGGCACTGCATTGTACTGTGACTTGTCAGTAAAACCAAAGGAATTGGAAACATATACCAAATGCCTGAACTATGCAAAATTAGAATGTAGACTAAGCATGATATCAGGGATTTGAAGCAATAGTATTTACCTCTTCAAAAGTAGTTCACTTTCACAAATTCAGTGTAGGAAGGAAAATAGTTTTTACCTCTTCAAAAATAGAGTTCCACAAATTCAGTACACAAAGGGAAAAAAAGAAGTGAAGGAAGGGAGAATAAAGAAGAGAAAATAAATTAAAAAAAGTGGGATACTAAAGTCCATTTTATATGTACTTAAGAGGTATTAGTTTTTTTTCTAATATTTTGGCACATGGAACCACATTCCTTTTTCGGTCTTAATCAAAAAATTTGTGACTTCAAAAAACAATTGCCACTATGGATGACACATTACATTCATCAGTATTATGTGAGCTTCCACATTTCTTTTTTTTTTTTTTTTAATTTAATGTTTGTATTTTTCAAAGAAGACTCAGGTGAAATTTTGTGAGTATAGCGATAGGGCAAATTTCTAGAAGGTGACCTCTTTCAGTTTACTCTGGAAAAATATACTTCTGAAATTTTTATAACCTTTATATAATTTAAACCACTTATGACACTGTCCTATCTAAAAGAAAATTCTCATTTATATATACTCAAACTGAAAATTAAGAAATTATTAAGATTTAACTAAATAAAACAAAAAGCCTACTCTCTCCCTACTTTAACCCATATGTCTTTCCCCCTTCCCTCCCCTCCCCTCCCCTCCCCTCCCCTCCCCTCCCCTCCCTTTCCCTTCCCTTCCCTTCCCTTCCCTTCCCTTCCCTTCCCTTCCCTTCCCTTCCCTTCCCTTCCCTTCCCTTCCCTTCCCTTCCCTTCCCTTCCCTTCCCTTCCCTTCCCTTCCCTTCCCTTCCCTTCCTTTCCCTTCCCTTCCCTTCTTCTTTTTCTCCCTTTTGCTCATCCTTTCCCAACCCAGCCCTGGCCAGCTTTTCATCTTCAAAACTTGAACAAGTATTTGTGGCATTTTAATTACTTAGTCATTAGCAGCAGAATGAGTGATAACTCACAATTTATTCTCCTTCCCAAACAATACCCCTCAATTACTAATGATATCTATGTTTAGATGTAAGTAGCTCATAAAATGGCTGTTTATTTTTTATTTAACTCTCTACTGTAAAGATGTTTGCCATCTCATCTGGGTTTTTTATTACCTGTTCCATGTTTGTTATTGAGATAAACAAGTAATGTATAAGGACACCTGGGTGGCTCAGCGGTTAAGGGCATCTGCCTTCAGCTCAGGGCATGATCCTAGAGTCCCAGGATCAGAGTCCCACATCAGATTTGCACAGAGCCTGCTTCTCCCTCTGCCTGTGTCTTTGCCTCTCCCTGTGTGTCTCTCATGAATAAACAAAATCTTTAAAAAGAAAAAACAAGTAATGTATAAAAACATAGTGATATCATAATTATTGTTATGGTCTATAATTTACTTTCCAAATTTTTCTTCTGCAGCTTTTAGAATTTCAATTTTTGCCATAAATAAATAAATAAATAAATAAATAAATAATACCATTTCTAAATACAAGCAATTCACTATGAATTAGATTCAGTCTATAACACTTACCATATGCATCTGAAATTTTTCAAAAATTCCTGTGATTTTGTTGAAAATACCTCATCATTAGAAAAAAAATATTTTTAAATATCAGTGGGATTTTACTAGATAACATGTAAAATTCGTTTTGTTGACATTTTCTCAAATAATAGTCATGGTTGAGGAGTTGGGATAGAATTTCTGGTAAGGGAAAAGCAATGTCATTAATTCTGAGAAAACATATTTCTTCTGTTTTCAACTCCACCAACTCTTGCAGGAGCTCTAATTTCACTTAAACATTCCTCCTCCCATTTTATTTGCTGTTCAAAACTAGTTGTTAGTGGTGGATGGGAGGGGTGGTGGTGGTGATTGCCTTCTGTGAGCAGGACAACTTCTAATTTTTTTGTGAGTTACTAACTTTTTTTTTATATAAAAAGAAAAAGCTAAGACTAACATAATGGTTGATTTAAGATTTCTGGATAGGAGAGCACAGAAGCTTCCTTATCTTTCAAGCTTCTCAAGTTTGTGAAGAAAAATAAAACCTAATTAGATCAACCTAACAGGTCAATACATTTAATCTTAAAACTGAGAACAAGTATCTAATCCTTTAGTGTGCATATAATCATGAACATAACACTTTGAATGTAATGGAAGCTTGTATATTTAAATGGTACCAAAAACCCTGAAAATGGCATTTGAACATAGATTCAAATAACTTGTATTCAACACCTGCCATGCATACTGAGTACAGAAGAAGACTCTGTTTGAAAACGTTATGGTCTATTGGAATATATTGGCATATTAACAGTTAATTTATGATAGAGATTTACACTGAGATCTTTGGGAGCATATAAGAGGAAGTAAATGTAAGTGAAGTTGGAGATAAAATAAGGCTTCCTGAAATAGACAGGTAGGCCAATAAATAGGATATAGGGAGAGAATGATGTATGGTTTCAGGAGCAATGTACAAGGTAGAAGGCAAGAGAAAGCCTAGGGAATTTAGGAAATTCAAATATTTTGAGTTAGGAGGAATTCAGGGAATAGAGAACAGATTCTATACTTTGCATTATTTCAAAATCATAATATCTGTGAAGTGGAATATTTGTGGCCAACTTTTTTTAATGGAGCTTTTTATGTTGACTTCCTTCACAGATATTTAAGGTAGATTTTATCAATGTCACGCAGCATTTACTCCTATTTCCTACTCTGAATGCCATAAAGCTAAAAACAACATTTTCACTTGAGCCTTGGAAGGCAAAAATGGAACACAAGCAATCCTCTTGTTATTTATATATTTTCTTCTGGAAAGCAAAGATGTGGTTTTGTCTGAAACAGATTTTCAGCTACTATGTCTGGGTTGTGGGTGTTAGGAGGTGATCATGGCAGTCAGTGGGGCAGAATCAGTGTCTGTGTCCATCCCCAACTGATGTGTGTCAAGACACACTTGTGCCTGTGGTGGCACTAGGTTTCTGGTCCTAGCTTCCCAAAGGTAGATGAGCAATGTGCTTTGGAATACAGTGAAGCCAATGGCAACTTCCTAAAAATTCATGCTTAGTGCACAGGGGTTGTAGCTTCTCTGGAAAATGGGGATTATCGTGTGTGTCCTTCTGAGAAGCCTATTCTTTTATCATTTCCTCCCTTTCAATAGTTTCATAAGCATGGTATTCTTCATACTAAAATACTCTTTTTCAAATATCATTAGGTGGTTTCTGTTTCCTACATGAACTCAACCCTACTCATTGCTATAAACCAAGATGGAATAAACAATTCTTTGACTAAACTCTCAGCACACACCAGTGCAAACGAAGATCAGTAATAGAGACAAACAAAACACATTTAAAGTGGGTTTTGCCTGTAGGCAAAATTGTCTTGTATTTGGGAGCTTATATATAACAGTGAATTATTTCATTTTAATTGGTCCATCTTTATATTTTATTTCTTAGATAGTAGTTATGCTAGATTCTCCATACCTCACCAAACAGTAAGTACCTCCGTTTTGATATTAATAAAGGTTATGATACCTAAAACTTTAAATCTCTAGAATATAAAATTAGAAATTAACTTAATTCCTAATAATCCATATCTGACTCTACATGGTATATTTAATGGTTACAGAAAAGTTATAGAAAAGGAAGATCCTACTTAAACAAACAAGAAACTGCCAACATGTTAAAAAATAGCAGGTAAACTAATCCAGCATTTCAACTGTTGATACATAAAATGATATTATTGAACTATACTTCAGGTAATGTCTATAACCAGGCATTCTCTAGATATTCCATTTTTCCCCAGGCATATTCCAATACAGATATGTAGGGAATTTAAATATAGTATTCAAGTGAGAGAAGGTGTGCTGATCAATTCCCTGAAGGAATATGTAGCTGAGATATAGGATAATGTTGACAATTTATGCAAATCTGTAAGAGGAAATTAACCAGGACCATGAAGCATGTAGCATCACTAATAAGGTAGAAAGTAGCCTGATCAAAATGAATGATGTCAAATGCCCTGAAGGCACCAAAGTAAAAGCAGGTTCTCCCTTGGAGCAGAGCCTCCCACTCTGCCTGCAAGCAGGTAAAGACCTCCTTAGCTTAGCAAGAGAAGAGAAGATAAAGCTGTCAGTTACAGATATCAAATAAGAAAAAGAATGTATTGACAGGATATGATTACTTTCAATGAGACAAAGGAACAGCTGAAAACCTACTGTTTCTAAAAATTGTGAAAACATAGAGGAAATGCCAAATCCTTGACTTCTTCTCTAAGCCTTTATCCATGTAGATACAAATATTACTGTTGTAATAAGATCAAAGTAGTAGGTCTGTTTATTCACTCATTTAACAAACAAATATATCTTCTGTGTGTATTGCCCTGTATGATGTAAGATAGACAAAGTGACTAGAATATAAAAGTCAATGAAAACCATCTAAGAAAAGTACATGCAATATTAGTGTCTGACATTATGAAGACAGACATTAAGCAGGTAAAAATCACACAAATGTTTTTATAAACTATGTTCCAGGAAGAAAATGAAAAGTATGCAGTGATCTATCTATCTATCTATCTATCTATCTATCTATCTATCTATCTCCAGAGATTGGGGGGGGGAGGGAGAATGTGAGCACAAGAGAGAGCGCATCTGCAGGAGTAGGGGCATGGAGCAGAGGGAGAAGGAGAAGAAGACTCCCTGCTGAACAAGAAGCCTAACACGGGCTCCATCCCAGCACCTTAGGATCATGACGAGAGAGCCAAAGGCAGATGCTTAACCAACTGAGCCACCCAGGTGCCCCTTTAAGCGCTTTTAATTCAAAATAATCAATATACCAAAGTGGCATATTTTGGAGAGACACATTCATATTTTCTTTAGGTTCATTCAGATTTGGAACTTCAGAAGGAAAATATGGTGACAGGGATGGGGAAAAAGCAGAGGATGGATTCAAAAACACTCATGGAGGCATGGAGGAGTAATTATATATAATGTACCATAGACTCTAAGCTGCTCAATAAAAAAAAAAATGAAGTGAGGGAAATGGATAATGGACAGGTGATGAGCAAATTGTAAGATGTATAGATGGGAGGATATAATGGTTCAGAGGTCACAGAAGAGTTGAACTGAAAGTTCACGATAAAGCAAACTAAAAAGAAAGAGATTTGTTTTTGGAAGACTAGGGTTTTGCATTATAATTTTTGATAATGAGGTCAAGTTTTGATGATTATAATTGTCCTGAGTATTGTCATAAGAGAGAATAAGTGAATAAAACTTGGGGAAAATTTTATTAGAGATAAGACATTGAAAAATTATGTGTTATCTGAAATAACTATCGGTGTGGATATTGATGTTACCAAGAATTACAAAAACAACTGTGTGGGGCAGTCCCGTGGCGCAGCAGTTTAGCACCGCCTGCAGCCCAGGGCATGATGCTGGAGACCCAGGATCGAGTCCCATGTCGGGCTCTCTCTATGATGCCTGGTCTCCCTCTCCCTGTGTCTCTGCCTCTCTCTCTCTGTCTCTATGAATAAATAAAATAAAATCTTAAAAAAAAAAAACTATGTGAAAGTAAAACTCTCAGTAAAGAAGTACATTTTGACTGGATGAAGGGGAGGTAGCAAGAAGTTGGTACATCATGGAAACAAGGAAGATGAGTGAGTGTAATGAATAATGAGTAGCGTATTCATCTAGTTGATATATATCTTAAAGAAATGGAAATACTTTTTAGTTTGGAAAGATCTGATAATTACAATAGGGTTAAAGCTATATAACTTCTATGGAATTGTGATATAAAAGAAAATAAGGGGGGCAGCCCGGGTGGCTCAGCGGTTTAGCACCACCTTCATTCCGGGGCCTGATCCTGGAGACCTGGGATCAAGTCCCATGTCGGGCTCCCTGCATGGAGCCTGCTTCTCCCTCTGCCTGTGTCTCTGCCTCTCTCTCTGTGTGTCTCTCATGAATAAGTAAAATCTAAAAAAAAAAAAAAAAAAAAAAAAAAGAGAGAGAGAGAGAAAGAAGAAAGAAAGAAAGAAAGAAAGAAAGAAAGAAAGAAAGAAAAGAAAGAAAGAAAGAAAGAAAGAAAGAAAGAAAGAAAGAAAGAAAGAAAGAAAGAAGGAAGAAGAAAGAAAGAAAAAATAAAGTAAGCACCATGAGATTGAAATGGCCACAAAAGACATGGGGACTTTAGGGCACACTCAAGTTTCTTTAAGAGCTAGTAGGTAAACATTCTGGGGAGAGTTTCAGGATGCCAATTTGCTTTATACTGAGGTCAAATTTAAAAACAAGCATACAAAGAAACAAACAAACACCCCAAAAGACCATAGTTTAGAAGGTAGAGATCAGGAACGAGGTCAGATTAGAAGGGGTAAAGGAAAGGAAGATATGAGCTTAGGTCATAATGGATATCTGGAGGCACAGAGAAGAAGGAATATGCAACATCAAGGGATCATTCCTGGTTTCACTGAAGCTGGGTGGTTGGATCTGGTTCCATGGGTAGTAATGATTTACTCTGAGTAAGTGTAACATCCAGGAGATTTATAAAACTGAAATTTACCCAGAGGTGGTTGACTTTTCAGGCACAATGGAGTTGTGTGGCAGAAGAGGAGTTGTTTTTGCTTTCTTGTCACTTACACATTCTCTCTCGCACTATGCTTGTCTTATCCAGTGTCTCATCTTCTCCAGAGTACAGAACTCCTTTACAACAATGACCAGGCATATCTATCTTTCTGCTTTGCTCTCTGGAAGCATGCAAAACATCATTTTTGTATACTATTAGGTAGAAGACATAGAAATTATCTGATACAAATGTTCCCTATTCAAAATTTGTCACTAAAGGGTGACTTTAATTATGATTATGATTATGATTTTGATTATTAATTTAATGGATCACTTATTTAATTAGGTTCTTTGCAAGAAATGTAGGGAAAGAAACGAAATTTAGCACACTAGTTTGTCAGGATAGATCCAATTTGTGAGAAAAGACACGAGCAGAGGTAGCCCTGAAGCTGAGGAGGAGCTTTGATTTTTGGCAGAATTTGTGTGTCCATGGCTCTCTGACCAACCTTGCACTGCTCTGTAGTCTAATATTTCTCCTTCTCAGTATTGAAGATCTCACCTTCCTGGTATGTGGTTTTAGTCAGCTTCTTCTCAAACTTAGCATCAGTGAGATGTTTGGGGATTTTCACTCTTCTGATACCAATTTTGGGGGAAGTGGCATGACAAATTTCTTGTGTGCTCTACGCAGAGGAACTTGACTGAGGGCCAGAGGTCCTGTCACAAGTAGCAGCCCAATGTTCAGTTGCTTCAGGAAAACCATCCTCTTCTGTGGCTCCCAGTAAGATGATCAAAGCAATCCCAGGCGTGATGCTAGCTAGCTTCCAGTTTTTTGCCCTGGCTCAACAAGCTTTCAAGGCACAGCTTCAGTAGGATAATATGTACACATTTTGCGAAGTTCAGCCACTTGGGTACCACTATTCTTGTCACTACCAACTGGTTTTGTGATAGTAGCAAAGAAATTTTTCCTTCTATTTCTTTTCAACCCTGAATTTAGCTGCTGAATGCTTTCTCTTGTATGTGACCTTTCTGGAGTACATAGCTGATCAGGATTATCTGCCAATTTCTCTAACGAGGACAGGATTTTGGCTGCAGCGGGGCTTCCTCTTCTTTGGTGTTTTAGCCTTGAGATTACCATTCTTAACTTTTCCCCAGCAACAGCCTTCTTGGCTTCAGGTTTTTTTCCTCAGTATCCAGCTTCTCAGATTTTTCACCTGCCATCATGCAAGATGGAAAGTAGATAATTTTTAAATCAAAGTTATTCACACACATACTATAAAGAAGCACCTACTTCTGCAGAGGTTTTTAAAACAATAGTCTCCAAAATGCCTTCCCTTTTCAATGACCTATATTTCATTTAACTGAGTCTTTTTATTTTTTTTTAATTTAAAGATTTTATTTATTTATTAGAGAGAGAGAGAGAGAGAGAACCAACAGTGGGGAGGGGCAGAGGGAGAGAAAAGAGAGAGAAGCAAACTCCCTGCTAAGCAGGAAGACCCACACAAGGGCTCCATCCCAGGCCCCTGGGATCATGACCTGAGCGAAAGGCAGACACTTAACCAACTAAGCCACCCAGGTGCCCTCAGGTGATTTGATTCTTTTAGCATATCTCAAGTTTAGTTATGTTTTAATTTTTTGTTACTAGAAATCATCTATTACCTTGAGATAATTTATATTTAAACCCAAATTTTCTAAGGCAAAATTTTAGAAATAATAAAAATGCCTGCTTCATAGTTAAAAAATATCTTTGCAGGTTTTTTTTTTACTTTTTTGAAAATATCAACACACACACACACACATATACACACAGCACATCCCTCAGAATAACATTAATTCCTGAATACTTCATGCTGACATTTGGACTTTTGAATAAACCGTTTTTCAATGGTCTTGATCTAAGATGCATGCAAGTGAGATAATAGTTTGAAGCCACAGGTCCATTTCCAAACTGAATTTTCACTAAATGTCACAGTACAGCTCTCTGCCATTTCTCTAGAATGAGTGTATTGGTTCCCGGAAGGAAAATATATTTATGGAAAATCACATCCCAGTAACTCAAGGGTAATGTTGTGCTGGCTTTGAACCTGAAAGATCTCTATCCTGCTGCACATTCCTCTTTGTAATTTAAATGCAACCAAGTGCATATAATAGTCAAAGAAGTAGATTCTTGTGCAAAATTGTCTAACTTTACTTGGTTTGAAACTTATGTATAAATAGTTACAGCATTTTGCATGTGGATAGTAAAAAAAAAAAAAAAACTTTGAACAATCACATTTACAATAGGAAAAAGCAAGAGGATACTAATATACACGTGTGTATGAGTGTGTGTGCGTATGTGCATTGTATTTCTACAATAATTGCATTGTACTGTATTGTGTGTGCATTGTGTTTCTACAGTAAGTATGTGGCACTTTTAAAATTCAAAATAGTATGTGGATAGTTTTGGACTTACTGGCTGAGAAAATATCTGGATGTTTCATAAGAAAATACTAGTAGGTTTTCAATATATGAATCTAAGTTTTTAGGGTTGAAGAAACCAGCTTGGACATTACAACCCCAATAAAGAACTAAATCCCTCATTGTAAGGCCAAGCCAAGCTTGCCCTGCCAACTCCAATCACCCAAGCCACTTTAGTTGAGGTGTAAAACATCACGAAGCAGGTATGTGCCATTCCTTCTTTTTCTAGAGGAAAAGAATCTAAAGATAAAAATACAAACAAAACCCAAGAACTCTCATTTTTCCTCTTCCAGTTTCTGGAGAACCATTAGTGACTATTTGCCTCTTTTGAAAGAATAAAATGCTAATTAATCACTTTTAAGAGAGTTACTTCATAAAAATGTTACTTCAAAAAAAAAAAAGAAAATAAAAGAAGTTCCTCCTAAAATAAATCTAGATTCCTTTAACAAACAAAAAGCATGGTTTGGAATTCTAGGCTAGTATTAAATAATACCAGTCAAATTAAGCCCAAATATCAATCATGTTAAAACCAAGACCAGACTTGCATGCATGAAGGATATTTCTAGGGTATAATCTATTTCTTAATCTGGGTACATGGTAAGGGGTTCCTTATGCTGTACCCTTGTGACTTATGCACTTTTCTCTCTGTATATTGTACTAAATAAAATGTTCAATGAGTAGTTCATATGATTTGTTCTATGCAACATGGTTAATTTTTTTATAAAAAGATAAAATGAAGTGTGAAAACGTCCTTTCTCTGCCATATACCCCTGCCATAACCTAGTATTTCTCTCCAAAATGATTTATTTAAAATTGGTCTGCTTCCTTCTGCAAAGAAGACACTTTTCAACTGTCTTATCTAACTATGCATCTACTTCCTCGCCATTGATATATATACAGTAGCCTATCTATCCACTTGTTTGATTTGTACATAACAGGTAAATAATATATTGATATATTGTTTGGTATCTTGCTTTTTAATTAATTTGTTTGTTTAAATATCTTTCATTTATCTCATAACCTCCACAGCATAGTAATTCTTTATAATAACTTTTTATCAAATGAATATACCATAATTTATGTTTTTTTAATTTATTTATGATAGTCACAGAGAGAGAGAGAGAGAGAGAGAGAGAGGCAGAGACACAGGCAGAGGGAGAAGCAGGCTCCATGCACCGGGAGCCCGACGTGGGATTTGATCCCGGGTCTCCAGAATCACGCCCTGGGCCAAAGGCAGGCGCCAAACCGCTGCACCACCCAGGGATCCCCATAATTTATGTTATTAATCTTTTGCTGATAATCACTTTGGCTGACTCCGGATTTTGTCCACTATTCACAATAACTCACCACAGTTCACTTGAATTAAGCAATTAAGCTTATAGAGACATATACACTCAATACTCTTGGTTTGCCAGTTTAACAGTTTTAATAATATAGTAAGTGAAATTTTTTTTTTAATTTCTGTTGTGAACTTAATTTTTTTTAAACTGTTGTAAACTTAATGTTTGAGTCCCCTCGAAATTCATATGTTGAAACTCTAATCCCAAAATGATAATATTTGAAGATGGGGCCTTTGGTAGGTAATTAAGTCATAAAAGTAGACCTTCATGAATGGAATTATTGTCCCTATAAGCAGAGGCCAGAGAGCTAACTGGCTCCCTTTCAGCCATGAGAGGACACAGCAGAAGATAGTTATCTGTCTGTAGACCAGTGATAGAGCCTAACCAAGAACCAGACTACACTGATACCCTAATCTGGGTATTTTAGGCTCCAGAACTATGTGATATAAATGTTGTTTAAGCCACCCAGCCTATAGTAGTTTATTATAGCAGCCCAAATTTACTAAGATAATTTTCATCCTTAAAATGTGCTATCCAAAGTGTCTAGCTATTTTTAACTTTTTACAAAATCTTTGGTCTTTTTTTTTTTTTTAAGATTTTATTTATTAATTCATGAGAGACAGAGAGAGAGGGGCAGATACCCAGGCAGAGGGAGAAGCAGGCTCCATGCAGGGAGCCCCACATGGGACTTGATCTGGGGACTCTAGGACCACGACCGGGGCTGAAGGCGGCGCTAAATTGCTGAGCCACACATTATGTTTTTCCGGGGTGCCCAATCTTTGATCTTTTAAATATTTATGTATTCTGTCTGTTTTCCAAGTGAATTAACTGTAGTATATTTCTTCATTTATATCAGCTCTGTATTAGTTAAAAAATGAGAATTGGGGGATCCCTGGGTGGCTCAGCGGTTTAGCACCTGCCTTTGGCCCAGGGCATGATCCTGGAGACCTGGAATCAAGTCCCGCATCAGGCTCCCTGCATGGAGCCTGCTTCTCCCTCTGCCTGTGTCTCTGCCTCTCTCTCTCTCTCTCTCTGTCTATCATGAATAAATTAAAAAATCTTAAAAAAATAATAATAAATAAAAAATGAGAATTCTCATTGCCTTATTTTCTCAGTTTGTTATATTCTGATAAATTATTTTATGTAGTATTTAATAGTTTTATATAGTTAGATATGTCTGTATTTCATTATAACTTATTAATGGTATATGGCATATGGTATATTTAGAAGTGACTTTTGAACTAAGTAAGCTAGGAGAACCTTGCAGAGTCCCATCCTGAGGCTCAGATTTGTTTCCGAGGTTATAATTATCCCTTATTTAAAGAAAACAAAGAAACAACAACAAAAAAAAAAAAAAAAACAAGGCAAACTGAAGTTAATAAAGTATAACTTTTTTTCCTTATAGATGGTAGTCTAAGCCTGATATTCAAATCCTAACAGGTTTTTATGCATGATACAACAAAAAACATGTCATATTCTGCAGAATTAATTTATCGTTTTCTCTCTTCAGAAATATTATATATGTGTAATATATTAGAGATTAGAAAAAGTTATCCTTACGAGCAGTACTTAAAGAGAAAAGTGGTGTAATAGATCCTAATTGTCTCATAACCTGATCATTAACAAAGGAGCAAACTAAACTTCTCAAGTTAGGAGTAGAAAGGTAGAAAACTGTCTAGGTACTTTATATAAAAACGTCCCATTTTCAATAGAATGTAAAAACAACATAATAGTATATAATGTGTATACCATTTTTCTGATGAAAAATAAAAGTCTCTTTATTAAAAATTCCCCTAATATTTGTATTTTAAGTGTTGTCTCATTCTACAATCAAGCCAAGCTTTAATCAGGTACTGGGTAAAAAGAAGGAATTCTCTCCTTTCTTTGGCAAAGATTTCCTTAAAAAAAGTGTTTCTAATAAGCACAATCTATTCTAATTTTTATATTCTCACTTTACCATTAAAACTTGATCTGTAAGGAAATTATTTTTGTAGTAAAGGGAAAACATAACTTGACACACATAAAATACACACACATATAACTTCTTTCCAGTAAGATTCATTTTTATTTCCTCACTGACTTAAAAAAAAAATGCTACTTTTATTGTAGACTAAATTTCATGTATATCTTGGTGTTATTTCTGACCTCCTGTCTATATGTTTTGATCATGGTAAAAAAGTGTTAATTATTCTAGCTTTCATCTTTTCATATCTCTGAAGATTATTTTACCTCATTACACTTTTTAAAATGCTTTTCCTGACGAGTTTATCATATTTATTCTATCAGACAAATTTGAGTTTCATTTTATTAAGTACAATGAACTCTGTCTTTTCTCATCTTGAGGCTCAGTGTGAGGCCAGTGTGTCGGGAGCTGGGCTTACCATGGAAAGGAAGCCACTGCACCCCACAGCCACGTGGGGTGTGTGGGGGTGGAGTTCATTGGTCCAGGAGAAGGACCCTATGGACCCCCGGGGCCAGCCCCCCAGCCTTTCCAGCAGCCTGAGAAACCTGGTGGAGTCTGCCGTCGGAAGACCAGGCGGGAGCATAATGAGTCCCTGATGGGCAGCCGTGGCCATTGACCTGTCAGCATCCTTCTGTGACCAGTCAGGATCCTCTTGTGGCCCCTACTGCTCCCAAGCTTGTGGTCATAACCCAGGACTGGCTGAGCCGGGAGCACCGGGGTCTTTTCAACCATGAGATGAAATCTCTGGACGTGGCTCGGCTGCTTAGTGGTGGGCCCCTGGAACCAGGCACCCCGTCACTCCCTGCCATACCCTCCCCAAGCCCAAGTGGGCACAAGAACCAGCTCTACAGTCAAGAGGCAAGGAGAACCAGATGCCTTGAGGCTCAGGCCCAGGCCCGCCCATTTCCAGTCCCGCAGAGCTCCCTGGCTTGGGGCAGCTGCTGGAGGAGCTCCAGTGCCAGCTGATTCTGCCACAGGCCTTCCCCAGGAGGAACCTAGTGCAAGAAGCCAGGGATGCCATTGTGAGCACCTTACAGGCCTGCCATGGCTGTGAGCCTGACCTCAGCCTGGTGCTCCGTGGCTGCCAGCTGCCCTTACCAGGGACCAAGCCTGGGGGCCCTGAAAGCCAAAGAATGACACTTTCCTGGATCAACAGCCCTGACCAGTGCCCAGGGGAGAGGAGGCAGAGGAGGCAACAGAGGACAAAGGAGCTCACCTTTGCCATGCCTCACAGCTCCAGCACTCCTATGGTGCATAGGGGGAGCTTGGCACCACCGAAAGGTCCCTGGCCACCCCCCTTGCCCTTGTTGCCTTCACCATCTGGGGCAGCCTGAGGCCCCCCAACAGCCTTTGACCTGCTGAAAAGCATCTGGCTGGTTGCCACACCATCCCCTCAGCAGTACTGGGGGGTTGGGCCACAAACAGCACCTGCCTCAGCCACCATCACCCTTGTTGCCCAGAACCTCTGCCCTGGACTGGAGCCCCAGCCCCCCTGCCCCACTGCCCAGCCTCTCCTGGGTAGTGGCCCAGAGCAGCCCAGAGGCCTGGTCTTTTCCACCCATGACACTGTACTGAGGGGACGGGACAGGAGACAGGAAACCAGCACTCCTAATCATCTCAATAAAGTAACTTCTACATGGAAAAAAAAAAAAAAAACCCACACACATTATGTTTTTCCATTTATTTTAATCTTTTTGTCTTTCAGTAGATATTGCTATTTTTTTTTTTGCTCTCTCTCCTTTTCTTTCTCCCTCTCATCTCTCTGTAGATATTAATATAAATAAAAATATAGATATACAGATGCTAAACTATTCTTATAAACTTTATATATACTTTGGTTGTACTATAAACAGATTTGTTTGTTGTCATGTCAGCTGGTTTAATTTTTTTTAAGATTTATTTATTTATTCATGAGAGACAGAGAGAGAGAGAGAGAGACAGAGAGAGAGAGAAAGGCAGAGACACAGGCAGAGGGATAGGTAGGCTCCTCACAGGGAGCCCAATGCAGTACTCCATCCTGCATCCCGGGATCACGACCTGAGCTAAAGGCAGGAGCCCAACCGCTGAGCCACCCAAATATCCTGTTTTAATTATAATAAAGGAAAGCGGTTTATGTTTATGTTTATATTAATTTTATAACATACCATTGTAGTGAATCTTTTTATTTTTACAAAGAGTGGGGTTTTTTGCTGGGGGGATCTATGTTTTTTTGTAGGCAAGTTACTAAATTGCCTCCAAGTTTTTCTTTTCTGGCCTATTATTTAAACTGATGTTTTAACTAATTGGCTAGAACTGCTAAAAATAAGTAAAGTGATACTGGTTATAGGCAGAAAAATTGATTTGTCTAGTTTATGACTTTAGTAGTAAGGATTCCCGTGTTTTTTCTTTAAGCGTACCTACATGTTCATATGATTAGTTAATCATATTAGTTAAATTAATGGATATATACACACATGTATATGATGTACTAAAGATATAGATATCTATATTCCTTATTCAGATTCTAAAAAGTAAATGAATGTTCACTTAGTCAATTGTCTTTAAAAAACTTGATTTTTTAGGGCAGTTTAAGGTTCACAGCAAAATTGAGAGGAATGTACAGAGATTTCTCAAGTACTCTGGCCCCAGTACATGTATGTGTAGCCTCTCCTATTATCAACATCCCCTACCCTAGTGGTACATTGATACATACATCAAAATCATCTAAAATATACAGTTTACTCCAAAGTTCACTCCTGGTGTTATACATTCCATGGATTTGGACAAATGCATGAAATTATGGTATCATAGGATTTCTTTTATTGCCCTAAAAAGTCTCCGTGACCTGCATCTCTAGAAACCACTAGTCTACTATCTCTGTGGTTTGCCTCTTCTAAAATATCATATAGTTAGAATCATACTGTATGTAGACTTTTCAATTTATCTCCTTTCACTTAATAATATGCAGTTAAATTTATTCCATGTCATCTAATGCCCTGATAATTCATTTCTTTTTAGTATTGAATAATTTTGCATTGTCCAATGTACCACAATTTATTCATCTATTCACTTTCTGAAGGACATCTTTGTTTTCAAATTTTGGCAATTATGAGTACATTTTCTATAAATATCTGTGTATAGGTTTTATGAAGACACAGATTTCCATCTCCTTTGGGTAAATACTGAAGAGTACAATTGCAGGACGCCTGGGTGGCTCAGTGGTTGAGTGTCTGCTTTCGGCTCAGGGCATGATCCTGGAGCCTCGGGATCGAGTCCCACATCAGGCTCCCTGCATGAACCCTGCTCCTTCCTCTGCCTATGTCTCTGCCTCTCTCTCTCTTTCTGTGTCTCTCATGAATAAATAAAATCTTAAAAAGAAAAGAGTACAATAGCTGGATCATATAGTCAGAGTATGTTTAATTTCCTAAGGTACCACGAAAATGTCTTACAAAGTGTCTATCAATTTGCGTTCCAACCAGCAATGAGTGAGAGTTCCTGTAGCTAGATATCCTTGCTAACATTAGGCGTTGTCAGTGTTCTGGATGTTGGTCATTCTAATAGGTCCATGGTGATGTCATTTTAATTTTTATTTCCTTGAGCAAATGATATGCAGCATCTTTTTACATGCTTATTTCCATCCACATATTTTGTGTGTGTGTGTGGGGGGGGGAGCGTGTGTTAAGGTCCTTGGCTCACTTTTTAACTTGGTCATCTGTTGTATTGTTGAGTTTAAGAGTTCTTTGCATGTTTTGGTAACAGTCCTTTATCAGGTGTTCCGTTTGCAAATATTTTTTTTTTCCCAATTTATGGCTTGTCTTCTCATTCTCCTGACACTGTCTTTAGAAGAGCAGAAGTGTTTAATTTTAGCGAAGTTCAGTTTATCAGTTATTTCTTTCATGAGTCATGCTTTTGATGTTGTATCAGAAATATTATTTTCATACCCAAGGACATCTAGATTTCCTTCCTATTTCATAATCTAGGAATTTTAAACTTTTACATTTTACATTGAGGGTGTGATCCATTTTGAGTTAATTTTCATGAAAGATGTAAAGGCTATAGATTCATTTTTATGTATATGGATGTCCAGATTTTCTTACTTCATTTGTTGAAAAGACTATTTTTGCTCTATTGTATTACTTTTGCTCCTTTGTCAAAATCAGTTCACTATATTTAGTGATTGGGTCTAATTCTGGGGTCTCTGTTCTATCTCATCGATCTATTTGTCTCTTTTTAGCAACTGCCACATTACCTTGATAATTGTAGCTATTTAGTAGGTCTAGACGTTGGGTAGTGTCAGTCCTCCAGTTTTGTTCAACTTCAATATTCTGTTAACTGTTCTGGGTCTTCTGCTTCATCATATAAACTTTAGAATCAGTTTGTGGAATATATGGAAGAACTTTTTAGGATTTTGATTGAGATTGCATTAAATCTGTAGATCAGGGATCCCTGGGTGGCTCAGCGGTTTGGCGCCTGCCTTTGGCCCGGGGAGCGATCCTGGAGTCCCGGGTTCGAGTCCCACGTCAGGCTCCCGGCATGGAGCCTGCTTCTCCCTCCTCCTGTGTCTCTGCCTCTTTCTCTCTCTCTCAGTGTCTATCAGAAATAAAAATAAATAAATAAATCTTAAAAAAAAAAAAAAGATAAAATGCTTTTAAAAAAAAAAAAATCTGTAGATCAAGTTGGAAAAAAACTGAAATCTTGATAATAGTCTCTATCTATGAATATGGAATATCTATTTATTTAGTTCTTTGTCTCATCAGTTTTGTAGTTTTCCTCATATAGATCTTGTACATTTTTATTAAATATATACATAACTATTTCCTTTTTCAGATGCCAGTGGAAATATTATTGTGTCTTCAATTTCAAATTCCACTTTTTCCTTGCTGGTATATAAGCAAGTGATTGAACTTTATTAACCTTGAGTCCTATAAGCTTACTATAATCACTTATTACTTCTAGGAATTTTGTTGTTGTTGATCCTTTTAGATTTTCTACATGGACAATTATGTCATCCATGAGCAAAGGCGGATTTTATTTCTTCCTTCCCAATCCGTATAGTTTTTATTCATTTTCTTAATGCATTAGTAAGAACTTCCAGCATGATGTTGAAAAAGAGTGGTGAGAAGGGATTTTGCCTGTACCTGATTTTGGTGAGAAAGTTTCACATTTTTTCACCATTAAGTATGATGTTAGCTATAGGTTTTTATAGACATACTTTATCAGCTTGAGAAGAATTTGCTCTATTTTTTAGTATACTGAGAATTTATCCATTTTTTTTTCAGATTCACAATTTTTGTGTCATGATTGGAATTTCATCAATATTATAGATTCACTTGGAAGGATTGAATATTTTCACATTGTATCTTAAATCTTAACCCCCTGACCATCATATATTCACATATTTATTTCAGACTTTGTAAATATCTTTTGATAAAGTTTCATAGATTATTTCATAAATGCTTTTATATTTTTCTTATATTATTAGTGTTTTATGTTATTTTATATATTTTTATAATATATATTTTTAACTGTTTCAGATATGCAGATATTCAACTATATTTTGTCTATTGAATTTCTTTTCACTAATTTTGAAAAACTGTCTTGTTAACTCTAGATAATCAGTGGAGTTTTTGTATTCTAAAGTAGGCAATCATATCATTTGGAAAAATGACAGAATTTTTTTCCTTCTCAATTCTTTTAGCTTTTCCTTCTTTCTTTTCATTTTATTCTCTTCTTTCCTTCCTTCCTTCCTTCCTTCCTTCCTTCCTTCCTTCCTTCCTTCCTTCCTTTCCTTCTTCCTTCTTCCCTTCCTCCCTCCCTCCCTCCCTCTCTTTCCCTTCTTTTCTCCTATTGCTCTTGTTAGTATTTACATATAATATTTGCATACACATATTGAATAGCATTGTATACAGTAGGTACTCATCTCTTGCTCTTTTGAAACAGCATATTTTTTCTAAAAAATAAAGCATGTCTTTTAGTGTTTCATAATTAACCTTGCTATTCTCAATAGATTTTTGAGAATTCTGTTTATCAAGATAAAGAAATTTACTATTTCTGGTTTACTAAGAATTCATGTTAATAGATATACAGATAAATCAATGACTTTTCTATATTTGTTAAGGTCATTATGATTTTAATTCTTTAATCTACTTAATGAAATTTTATCCCTTTTATATGTGCTTCTTGTCATGTGTTAGTATCAATATTATAGTAGCTTACTAAAATAAGTTGAATAGTGTTCCCTCTTATCATACACTAGAATAATTTTTATACAATGAAATTATTCTTTGAATGTTTGGCTAATTAAAAATTTTAGGCTAGTATTTTCTATTTTAGGGAAAAAAAATTACTAAGTCCTTTCCATTAATCATTCTGGAATTATTTGTGTTCTCTAATCTCTTGAGTCAATTTTTAACAACATTCTAGAATTCTGGAAAATCATTCCTAATTTAAAATTTTTGGCCTAGGGATCCCTGGGTGGCTCAGTGGTTTAGCGCCTGCCTTTGGCCCAGGGTGTGATCCTTGAGTCCCCAGATGGAGTCCCACATTGGGCTTCCTGCATGGAGCCTGCTTCTCTCTCTGCCTGTGTCTCTGCCTCTCTCTCTCTGTGTGTTTCTCATGAATAAATAAATAAAACCTTAAAAAATTTTTTTTGTCCTAAATGCACACACCATATCATCTTATTAATTTTTATACCTATAAATCTATCTTATAAATTTACATACCTATAAATCTTATATATGTATATTATACATAATTTATATTATATCTATATATCACCATTAAAATCTATATTATATATTATATATCTATATATCTTTATTAGTAATTTTTCTTTTTTTCAATTTAAATTCAATTGACCAAAATATAATACATCATTAGTTTTAGATGTAAAGTTCAGTTACTAATATTTTTTAACGGTTCCTTCTCATTTTCTTATCAACTTGTCTAAAGTTAGTTAAATTTGTTGATGCTTTTTAAATATCAACTTTAGGAGTCTTTTCAGTATCTCTCTCTTCTATAATATTATACTTTGCTCTGATCTTTATTATTCTCTCTTTTCTTTCCATGGCTTTATTCTCCTGTATTTTTGTAACTTCCTGAATTTGATCTTCAGCTCATTATTTTTCAGATTTTCTTCTTGTGCAACATAAATTTGCTCTAAGCACTACTTTCAGTACATCTACCATCCAATTTGTTATGTACTATTTTATTTATTTTCAAGCTATCCTCTTCCACTAGCTTCTTGTCCCAAATTGAATGCTTACTTCACTTGTTTGCTAGAATTCTTCTGAGGATGATACAGAAGATTCCCAAAGTGTCAGAAAATATATACTAAAGTTTTCTCCATTCCTGTGTGTTGTTGATGTTAGTATTTTATATAAAATATAACATAATTTTATTTTGCATAAAACAGAATTTAGGTCAAAAATAGAAATAAATTAATAAATATAATAAATGTATATATGTACATGATATAATATGTATTATCTAAAATATGTAGACATTCATGATTTTATATACATATTTTTTTATTAACCTCTTTGTTTATTTCTTCATCTTTAGGCTTGAATTAAAAAGCTTATGATAGTTAAATTGAAACTTGTCTTCAACCAGCATTTTGCATTATAGCTTTTATAATTTTTTATTCTTAATTGTCTACTTTGCCTTAAATTACCATCTTATCTGTAAGCTATCACAGGGCAGGAATTTTATACATTTCAATTGTATTCTTCAAGTCACCTAGCACATTGTAAGACCCAAGAGAAATTTTTGAATGATCTGTTTCATTTTTCTAAGAACATGAAAAATTAGGTTTAGAAAATGCTTATACAAAAAAATGTTATTTATAGATGAAACATTTAAGTTGTTGAGAGTGTGTCCTTCTCTCTCTCTTTCTTTTTTTTCTATCTGACTTCAGTAAAACATGCACTCAAAGGGATATATGGTACTGATGTTTCTTAAGTGCTGTTTATTAAGGTCTCTCTGAACTTCTAATTTTTGAAAAAAAAATTGAAAAAAAAGAAGATCATAATATGTCTCTCAAACGATATTTTTAAGGAGACTTTCTCAGCACTGAGCATCATGTTGTACTTCAGGCTTTGGGTGATTGATGTGTTTCCATTCTAGTTATGTCAGGAGTCAAAGTAATGTTTTATTTTACTTTTATAACCAAAGTGTCATTTCTACAAATCTTAAACATGTTGTGGAAAGTTTCAGGCCAGTTTTGAACAGCTATTTAATGAACTGTGAACAAATCTCTGCAGTAAATTGTTTTCATATATAGTAGAATCACTTTCTATATAAGCACCTTAAAGCTCAGTTATCAAACATTGCTAGAAATGGAACTTTCATTATGTAGACCAATTTTTAACATGTTGCCCTCACTAAAATAATATTCTAGTGAAGTTTTTCTTATTGTTGTTGTTGTTGTTGTTATTGTTGTTGTTGCTTAATCTATTTGCAAAAATAGCAAGGTCTAGTGTGGTTTCGTAGAATTAACATTAGACTGGGGGCCAATATTATGGTAGGCTATATTATTTATGCATATTTGCTCTTCTTTTCAACAGAAGATTATTTTTTCCTCTCCACATGGCTTGCCCATGTAACTTTTGTATACCACTTTATTGAAGAATTGTGAGTGTGTCCTCTTGAATTAGGATTGCCCATATGATTTACTCTTGTCAATTAAATGTAAGCACAAATAGCATCTGGCATTTCTAAGAGTGCTTTAAGAGGGAGATATGGTTAGCAATGTCCTTTCCCTCCTCCATAGAAAGTAGCAATGTTGAAGATAAAAGCTCCCTTTTCAGCCCGAGTTCTACCATGAAGATAATATGGATTAAAACAACAGGTAAACATGTAAATATCAACAGACATTTGATATGAGTGAGAAAAGCCTTTATTTTTTTAAAAAAAGATTATTTATTTATTTGAGAGGGAGAGAGAGAAAGAGAACAAGAGTGAGGAGAAGGGGCTGAGGGAGACAGAGAAGCAGACTCCCTGCTGAACGGGAGCCCTATGAGGGGCTCAATTCCAGGACCCTGGGATCATGACCTGAGCCGAAGGTAGATGCTTAAGCAACTGAACCACCCAGATGCCCACTGACCATATCTTTAAACTTTCATTCTGGTTTCATAAATTTTTACTAAATTGATCTTGAGTTGTTTCAGTTTCTGGGGTACCACAGTCATTGAAATGGAGTATATGAATATACTTTTAGGTGAAATTCAAATTCATTTATTCACCTATTTAGTTAATCATAAAAAAAATTTACAGCAGTTCTATTATGTGAATGACACTGTACTTGTACTAGTAACAAATCAATGAACAAGAAAGACAATATCCTTATCTAATTTATAATCTGGAGAATACAAATATTAGGCTCTAACCTCACTATTAATTACAAATATGAACACAATAATTACTATGCAATCTAAAATAATATGTTTTGAGGCCTTAGATTCAAGGGGTAGGAACAAGTTGCTTAAGAAAGCAATATTAACTTATCTTAACAGCCAAAAAAAATAGTGAAAATAAGGGGACTTGCATGACTCAGTTGTTTAAGTGTCTGACTCAAATTCAGTTCAGGTTATGATCTCAAAGTTGTGAGATCAAGCCCTGCAGCTGGCTCCATACTCAGCAGGAGTCTGCTTGAGATTCTTGCTCTCTCTACTCCTCCTCCCTCTCTCAAATAAATATATAAATATATATTTTTTAAAGAGTGAAAATGCCAGAGTAAGGACTTATATAAAGTATCTTCATAAAAATAATGAAAACACTGACACTGACAAAAATTGTGAGAATTCGCTTCTTTATAAATCTGTAAATTGGCCAAAGTCTTGCAAAAATCTAGGGAGAATTTCTTTAAGAAAAACAGCTGGAACTTAGTAAGAACAGTAAACTGTTGCATTTTTTCTTGCCTTATTTCCATCCTTGTCTCCAGCTCCACAGTGTTCTCTAAAAGCAACAGCCTGAAATCATGATAAAAAATAAAGGGTTGCAGACTTGTAGAGGGTAGAATGCTGTTGAAACTCCTTTTTGAACCCAATTTCTAGAAATTCTGCACTATTTGATTTGCCTATCGGTTCAAAGAGATTGTAAATTGTTAGCCTGTATAACACTGATCTGACTCAGAGTTTCTCCACTATGAACAGTCTTTTCCCATGGAGGAGAAAATAGTTAAGGATAATCAGTTAATATCACCATTATCTGAAGGAGTGGATAATAATTGAGTGGAACAAACCAAAGAAACTTAAAACGAACAGCTAGGGAATGAGAGGCCACAGGTGTCTTTAAAAACTCCCTGAGACTCTATTTACACATGTAGGACTGTGCAGATACTCAGAGAAATCTGAAAATAGGCCCCAAGATCTCAATTTTGGCAAACCTTGAGACTTTGTACTGGCAGAAAGTAGAGATTAAAGCAGAGTTGTAAACTGACTAGCTGAGTGTTGAAAGCATACCACAATGTGTGTGTGGAGCTCTTTGTCAAAGACTGGAGACTTACTGGTTTCAGGAACTTGAATAAATTTCTGTCTAAACATTAATTAATCACTAAGCTACACATCATAGAACTCAGTCGTCACATGTGCAAAACAATACAGACTTTACAGAGATAACTCAGAAAACTAACTCAACAAACAACCTGTAATACAGCAAATGGCCAGTATAAGACATTAAAAAGAAAAGCAAACTCAATTCAAAGGTAAGCCGAAGGAAAGAAATAATAAAGATTTGAGTGGAAATAAATGAAATAAAGACTAGTAAAACAATAGAGAAAATTTTTAAAAATACAAAACTTGATTCTTAGAAGATAAAATTGAGAAGCCCATAGCTATATTAACCAAGATAACAAAAGAACAAACTCAAATTACTAACATTGGGAAGGAGGGAACATACTACATGCCTTACAGAAATTTAAAAAATGATAAAAAATGAATATAATAAATAGTTGTGTAACAACAAATTAGATAATCTAGCTGAAATGGGCAAAATCCTGGAAAGAGTCAACCTACTGGAAATGATTTAAGAGGTAACAGAAAAATTGAATAAGTTATGAGAAGTAAAGTGATGTTATTAATTAGAAAATATCCCACAAATAAAATAAAAACCAAATGGCTTCATTGGTGAATTCTACTAAGTAGTTAAAGAAAAAATAACATCAATCTTTCCTGAACTCTTCTCTTAAAAAGAAGAGAAAGAAAGATTTCTCAACTCATTTTATATAACCAGTATTACTCTGATGCCAGTATTAGACCAAGAAAAAATTATGGGCCAGTATAACTTATGAATATAAGCAAAAATATACTCAACAATATACCAGCAAACTAAATCCAACAAAACATAAAGAGGAATAAATCTCATAACTCAGGTATAACCATAAACTCAGGAATGTAAGAGTTGTTCAAAATATAAAAGCTAATGGATTACATCATATTATAGAATAAATGACAAAAGCTAATATGTCATTTCAATAGATGCAGAAAGTCTTTCACAAGATGGAACACTCTTCCATGATAAAAAAAAATATATATATTCAACAAACTAGGAAAGCAGAGATCTTCCTCAACCTGAAAATGGGTATCTAAGAAAAACCCATACTTAACATTGTACTTAAATAGGAAAGACTGAAGCATTTCACCAACAAAGATTAGAAAAAAGACAAAATATCTGTTCAGATCATTTCTTTTCCTTTTTTTTTTTTTTTTAAGACTTTATTTAGGGACGCCTGGGTGGCTCAGCAGTCGAGCATCTGCCCTCAGCTCAGGGTATGATCCTATAGAGTTCCAGGAATTGAGTCCTACATCAGGCTTCCAGCATGGAGCCTGCTTCTCCCTCTGCCTATGTCCCTACTTCTCTCTCTGTCTGTCTCTCATGATTAAATAAAAAAAATATTTTTTAAAAAAAGATTATTTGTTTATAGAGCATATAACAGAGCAGGAGTAAGGGCAGAGAAAGAAATAATCTCAAGCAGATTGTGAGGAGCCAGAGGTGAGGCTCGATCGCAAGACCCTGAGAACATTACCTGAGCTGAAATCAAGAGTCAATGCTTAACTGACTGAGCCACCCAGGCACCCCTATTCAGGCCATTTCTATTAAATATTGTGCTAAAGAGTCTGGTGAGTGAAATTAAGAAAAGGAAAAAAAAAAGATAACAAAGAGGAATGAAAAATATTTGTAAATTCTTCTGCACTTGTACTCCATGCAAAACAATGCCTATGAGTTCCTGGACTTATATGTGTTGTAGAAATACTCTGCCAACAACCAAATCATCCAGGCTAAGGACCATGCATCCATGCAGATGAACATGATGGAGGATTGACAAGGTGAAAGGCCTGGTTGAACAGCCAGTTTAAAACCTAAGATATCTGTGGGGCCATTTGCAGTATCAGTGAAGTATATGATTCCATCCTCCAACTGGTCAAGGCTGGTGGCACCATTCCAAAGGACTTCTGATTGCGGAGGATCACAGATGTGTAATATTTGTCATAACCCCCTCCCCCAAAAAAGAAAATATTTGTAAATTATAGATCTGATAAGAGTCTAGTATCTAGAATATATAAAGAACTTGTATAACTCAACAATATAAAGACAAATAACCCAATTTAAAATGAGCAAAGATGTTGAACATACATTTCTCCAAAGAAGGTATACAAATGGAGAATAAGCACATGAAAAGATGCTGAATATAATCAGTCACTACAAAACACAAATTAAAACCTCAATAAGTGACCACATCATACCCACAGCATGAATATAAGACAGGTAATAACAAGCATTAGTGAAGTTGTGAAGAAATTGAAGTCATCATACCTTGCTACTGGGAATAGATAATGATGAGGCTGCTTTATAAATTAGTTTTGCTCAAAACATTAAACATAGTGTTACCATATGACCCATTACTTCCTTTCTCTAGGTATAAGCCCAAGTGAAGCAAAAACACACCAAAATTTATACAAGAATTTTAATAGTAACGTTATTCACAATAAGTAAAAAAGGAAAACATCTCAATACATCAACTGATGAAGAGAAAAGCAAAATGTACTAAATCCATGAAATGGAACATTATTCATCAACTAAAAGGTATCATATTCTGGTACATGCAACCACATATGTGATCCTGTAAAACATAATGTAATGTAAAGAAGCCAGATACAAAAAGTCACATGTTGTATGACTCTTTCTATATGAATATCCGGAATAGCAAATTGATACAGACAGGAAACATAGCAGTGATTTCCAAGAGCTGGAGGAAAGGGACTAAGTGTTTGGAAGTAGATATCTTTATCTCCTAGGGCAAATATAATTTGAGGAAAAACATTTGGAAATTATTCATGTATTGATAATAATTAAACCTTGGACCAATGTAATTTAGAAAGAAATAATGTAGGTAAAAAATCAGGACATTACTTAAATGTCAAATAGAAGAAGAGGAGGTAGCAAGAGAAGGTGAGAACGAGTGAGAGGAAAAAAGCAGATACTGTTGTGGAAGAAAAGAGGTAGCAGTTTTTCAAGCAGAAGTCAGTAAACAATATGTCCAAATGATATTAAGAGGTTAAGAAAGATGATGACAAATGCACATGTTGGATGTTGTCATAGAGAGGTGACTAGAGAATTTGGTAACTCCAGTCATGGAAAAACTAGGGCAAAAATTAGATTCTAATGGTTTAGAGAGTGACTCTAACTAAATATATTCTTTGCAAGAGATCTGTGATTAGGAGAAAAGCAATAAGGCTGTATGAAAATTAAAATTATGAAAATGTTTTAAACCAAAAAGTGCTCACTAAATACAAATGCAATTTAACTAATTCTGTTAATTGTGTAATCCAATATTGTATTTCCCTTTATTAAAAAGTAGGATTATAAATAATCTAAGAGGTTTTGCAATTTCATGGTAAAGGATTAAAAACACTGTCAATATTTTAATTTTATGTTTTCCTATAACATTTGAAGAAGGATTATTTTTACTATTTTTACTTATAAAAACATGTAAATATTACACACAGTCAAACCAAAATGAATTAGTGATTATTTAAATTGAGAAAAAATTATGATTATGGAGTATTGCTGTAGGAATACTTAAACCATATATTAAATCTGTAGAAGGAACGGTGTGGTATATGAATATTACATTAATTTGATTAAATTCCCCCAAGGTGGCATCCCACTTGAATGAGTTTGTGCAATTAACACTTATTGCCCTCCCCCCACCATAAACACACTTTTTCATTCCATAGAAATCCCAATTTATACTGTTAAGCAATCTATTTATCAGACATACACATGAATATCTAAGAAACTAACCTCATGTTGTTAACTCTTGAGAGGAAAGGCTTATTTGCATTTTTAGAAGAAATTTCTTAAATTAATTTCTAGTTGTGTAATATTTGTGAAACTTTCTGGCTTAAAAACACCCACAGAGTATCTCTATACTTCAGTCGCACATTATCTATCATTTCTTACATTTTGTGGACTAACTCATTTTCACCATTTTGTTCAGTTAAAACATTAAACAGAATTTTCTCAGTACTATCCTTTGGGTGGCATTCTGATTGTTGCTAGGGTAAACATATAAACATGAAGTAGTCAAAAATTCAATCTTTATGAGGAAATTCAAGAGAATATAGCCTATTGAGAAATTAAATGCAAACAATTCATGTAAGACATGTAAGCAAGTAAAACAAAACAGTACAATTGATCCTTGGACATCAAAGTGGTAGGGGGCCTAAACTGCCCTTGTAGTTGAAAATCCCCTATAACTTTTGAGTCCCCAAAAACCTAACTAGTAATAGCCTACTACTGCCTTACCAATAACATAAACCGTCAGTTAACTCATATTTTGTGTATGCATTTGGTACTATATTTTTACAATAAAGTAAGTTAGAAAAAAGAAAATGTTATTAAGAAAATAATTATGAAGAGAGGATACATTTATAGTACTACTGTAGTGTATCAAAAAAATCTGCATTTAAGTGGACCCATGCTGTTCAAACCCTTGTTGGTCAAGGGTTAACTGTACTAGGCATACAGTAAACATTAGATAAATCTAATCAATCATGATAGTGATAAGGGGAAAGAAATATTTTTTTAATTTCCTTTAACCAAAAACTTTGTATTCTCTTAATTATGACAGCATAAACTTTCAGGAATTATTTTCCAAACTAAGAATTTCTATCATTATTATTTTTAAAAGATGTATTTATTTGTTTATTATTTATTTATTTATTTGCTTATTTTGAGAGACAGGTGGGGAGAGGCAAAGAGAGATAAAGAGAATCTCAAAAGAAAAAAAAGAGAGAGAGAGAGAATTTCAAGCAGACTCCCTGCTTAGCACAGAGCTGAATCTGAGCAGAAATCAGGCACCCCAAAGGAGTTTCTCTCTTTTTTTTTTTTTTTAAGATTTTATTTATTTATTCATAAGAGATGCAGAGAAAGAGAGGCAGAGACATAGGCAGAGAGAGAAGCAAGCTCCATGCAGGGAGCCCGATGTGGGACTCCATCCCAGAACTCCTGGATCATGACCTGCCACATCCAACCACTAAGCCACCCAGGTGTCCCACCCCCCAAAGGAATTTCTGTTAGTAAAATGAAAATCCTCAGTTTTGAAAAATATTATCAATTTAATTTTTTTTCAACTTAAGGTTTTCAATCTCATGAAACTTTCTTTAAAAGTTAGCATGTATGGTGACTTTAGAAACTTATAAACACTTGTTAAAGTTTATTCCAGATGGTTGTTGCCTACTGGTGTAAGTATATAAAATTTAATATGCTATGTAGTGAAAATATCATTAATTTTCATGTCTCGACAAAAGTCAAACTCAGGCCTTCCGGTTACATAATTTCTCTATCAAATTACATATTTTTGTCACACCAACCATTCTTTTCATCATAAGCTATTACTATTATTATAGATAACTAGCAGTGTAAATGTAGTGACTGATTATTATGAATATCATAAACTCCATATTAAAATACAGACTTTTTGGCATTGTAAATTCTATATTTAATCTATGCATATATATGTATAATACTTCTTGTGGAAAGACTAAGAATCCTTGACATTATTGCCAATAAAATGTGAAAGGATGTCTTTATTATCTTAAACTGCACAGTGCTCTGAAGCCAAAGTGAAGGGATTAGCACTAGTGTTCAAAGGCTGATGCTAGAAGTCCTTTCATCTTTTACTGAATTCCCAGATGTCAGGCCAAAGGCACAGACTTCAAGGGGTAGAGAATTTCTAACTTTGGTTATACACTGAGTTTCTTAGGTGATTATAAAAGAAGGCAATAATTTGCTGAGATCTAAAAAAGCATACCATATTGTCAAGGCAGGCATTTTGTTTCATATTATTTCAGAATCTATTTGCATGCTTTAAAAATTGATGATAGAAAGTCGAATTTTTGAATGGAATATGGAATTAGAATTATCATGTGGAAAATTCCGTATCATCAATATTATATTATCTTTTAACTTTTCATCTAGGTTTTTTGTCTTATATTTATACACATTCCTTTTGGGAATAATTTATTTGCAGGAAAATATTTATGCATGCATGATTATTAGCAGGGTATAATATTTAAAGGCATGCCTTATACTGGACAGTGTGTCCCTCCCATGGTTTTGTGTCACTCAGTGTTTTGCTGAGGATTTCTGAATCTCCATGGTGGCTGTCCATATTTTTGGTGAATCATTTTAATTTAATTTAGATTAATTTTACATAAATTTTAAATAAGAGCCATTTTTTTAAAGGGTTTTATTTATTTATTCATGAGAGACACAGAGAGGCAGAGATACAAGCAGAAAGAGAAGCAGAGTCCCTGTGGGGAGCCTGATGTGGGACTAGATCCCAGCACCCTGGGATCATGACTTGAGCCAAAGGAAGACTCTCAACCACTGAGCCACTCAGGTATCCCAAGTGCTATATTTTGGAAATATTGAGAATAATAAGGGAGAAAAAAAGAGAAGAGGAAGGTTACAGAGAGGGAAGCAGAAGAGAAAGAAAGAGCACATTTCTTTTTATTATATTATGTATTTATTCATGAGAGACACAAAGAGAGAGAGAAGCAAAGACACAAGGCAGAGGGAGAAGCAAGCCCCACGCAGGGAGCCCGACATGGGACTCGATCCCCGTTCTCCAGGTTCACGCCCTGGGCTGAAGGTGGCGTTAAACTGCTGAGCCCCCTGGGCTGCCCAGAAAGAACACATTTCTAAGCTTAAATATGAATCATTTCAAGTTTTAAATCAGAAACACATAGACAAATTCATATTGATTGAAACAAAGGCTCAAATGCCTCATGAATAAAAACATCAACATAAAATTAATCCAACCTAAGAGTAAACTTAAGATGTTCATATTTGCTGCGATAATTTTACTATATGATTCTAAAAGTGTGTAACACATACAGGATGTTGCACAGGATGTGATTGCAACCCCTCCCTCACCAGAAAAAGGAGGTAGAAATATGAAAAAGAAATAAGGCTATCATGGATAGTTCCAGTGTCAAGAGGTGCTGCCAAACATACAACTATCATACACTAAATTGAAATAAGCTAAGAAAATGACTTCACATTCAACATAGCTTAATTTCTAGAACATTTGAATTAACTCCCTTATGAAGTTCACCATAGTCCACATTTTCAAAAATCACATTAGCTGTGTGACATCAGTCAGCATTGATAAATTACAAAAAATAGCCAGTGCAGGGAAACATGACCTTTAAGATTTTAAAAAGTCAATGATTTCCCAGAAGTTTCTCTGTTTATTAGATATTGCCTGTCTTCTTTCATACATAAAATTCATTTACTCAATATATACTAAGTATTTGATGCATGCAAGGCACTGTGTTGGATTCTATAGAGAATACAGAGATTTATAAAAGGTGGTGCCTAAAACCTCAAGAAATTTACAACAGAGTTTGAAAAAACAAATACAAAAAAACAAAAACAAAAACAAAAAAAAAGACCCAAATATCATTTAAAGCATCATATCATTATAATATAAATGGCACGTAGGAAATTCTCTTGAGTTTCTAAGAAAGTAGAAATGATTTTTGAGAGAACTTATTAGGATCTTGAGATGACACAATAGATATGTTAAACCAGTGGTAGTTATTAAAAGGTTTTGTTTAAACAACCATATTGCATGATCAATGTGCATACAACCTCTAGCAGGTATGCGAAGGATGAACTAGAGGTGTTAAAACATATGAAAATGGTTAACCAGCTGTTTCAACAGCAAGTTTTGTTTTATCCTGTTTAAATATTAATTATATTATCGTATTTCATACTCTTGAGAAATAAGAGTACTTCTCAAAGATGTTCTTGGTTTGAGGTTGTATAGTCATTCTAAATGTAATCAAAATTTTTTAGAAATATTTTTTATTGCCCTGGGACTCATATAAGTTTAAGTATTTCTGATGAAGCTGCAATGGATCAAAAGAGCATTTCAGTGAAAAATCTGGAGAGTTCCTATTTTAATAAAATTAAAATAATGTAAACAAAACTCGTAATACTTTGATGGAAAAGGAAGAGACAATTTTGAGCACAGCATAGTATAACTAGGATGTATCTCATAGCCTAGCCCTTTGTGAACTCATGTCTGATTAGTCTAAAGGTTGGGAAGTATTAATTAATTTTGACAGAGACATCGGTGATATGGCAACCATTTTTGGTAATAATATAAATTACCCTACCACCAAAACAATCAACCTTATCATGGCCCAACTCTGCAATATCCTTTGATGAGGATTGGTAAATTTGGTATTGCTAAGCCAATTTGGCATGCATTTCTGTTACTTTCATTAAAAATCAATTATAAGCCACATGGCCATGTGGAATAAACTACCATTAATAAAACTTGGAAGATGTGGCAGAGACACCTATTCAAAAATAGATCATTTTAATATTAATAGTATGAAATTGAAGCTGGAGCTATCTCTCTGAGCAAAATAATGGCAATGATTGTTCCTGCACATTTAATACATAGCACTAAAGAATTAGAAATAAAGCAAATATTAAGTCAAGAAATAACAAAATATTAAAACAAATGAAAAGAAGAAAACTACATGATTCAGAAGTAAATAGTATTTATAGTCCTAATTGTGATTTAACAAAAATAGTGATATAATATTTGACAGAAGAAGATAAAATGATGAGATATATTCCATAACTATAAGTTAATAATATGTCTAAAACTGAGAAAATGCAATAGATATATTATTTGGAAATGTGAAAATAAAATAAGAAAGGATTTTGGAGAAGTCATGTTTTGGAGCAGAGTAGGGTATGGAAGGCATCTGAAGTTTTTCCTTATAAAAACTTAGTTTCATTTGAGTTTTTGAATAATTTTCAAATATTGAAAGTTAATTTTCAGGTTTAAGGCACGAATTAAGTGCATGTTTGTTATCTATCATAAATTCAGAGGTTTTTTTTTTTTAACTCTCAATAATAAGAACAAGGCATTTATGAATACCTCTGAATATTTTCCTATTTTAGTAAGGTCTTACACTCCCTGATTAGATGCTTGTAAAAAAGGAAACTTTTAAATGGCCATTTTTAAATTAATGTAGTATTAAACATTTACTATATTCAGAATTTATAGTGGATTCTAAGGCTAGAAATATAATGGAATGTGTTTCCTGAAATTGAAAGCTCATAGTCTTCTCTGGAAGAATTAAATATATAGTTAGAATTATGTTTTAAGTGTGTTAATAGAAGCAACAATAATGCTAAAGAAGGTTTACACAAAGATATAGGTTTCAAGGAGGCAGAAAATGAAATCATGATTGATAAGAAAAATAATCTAGAATTTTTAGAGAACTAGAATGACAGGAGGAGGTGGTACTTTTGAAGATGAATAGAGAGAAATTTGGGAAGATCATCAGAGGCAATAATATGAAACAAAAAGGAGTTACTCAAGTATTTTAACTAGAAGAAGGAAATGAAAAAGTAAAGCTTCCCTGTGTGAGCCATAGTTGTCCTGCTCTGCTTTCATTTCTATTGATGTATGTTAGACTTTTCACTTCTCTTTATACTCACACACAAATTGAAGTGATTATTTTTTATTTTGGTAATTGCAATTGTCTTTATTAATGTCATTTTAGGAATTCCTCCTCACCTTTTTTTTTAAGTTTTTATTTTAATTTCAGTTAGTTAACATACAGTGTTATATTAGTTTCAGATATATAATATAGTGATACAACAGTTCCATACATCCTTTTCACCTTTTGAAACTGCAGAGAATTGTTCTCTTTCATGAATATTGCACCTAATTTTCCTTCAAAGTTCATGCTAAACAATCATTCTTTGAACTACTTCTAATTTGAACACTTATTTGAAAGTGTTTTATATATCCCTTACTAAGGGTTCACACAGACATACACACACATACACACACACTTATTGCTTTATTATTATAGAGGATGCTAATCTTTTTTTAAATGTGATGAGTCTATTTATAAAATAGGAAACCAAAGCGCAATCTCTATTGATTACATCTAAGCATCCCACAGTGTTGAATCTCAATAAGCCATTTTAACGGTATGAATAAATATTATATATTATTCCCAATAATAGATTATCCACAGGCAGATGAAAGGATAAGAACACAACTAATCTCGAGTACATAAACAGCTTTTTTTCAAACCGTGGAAGGCATTCACCATTGTTTTCCAAATTGGTCATCTGCCCTTTCTATCACTAAAAGTTACACTAATTCCTGTGAGTTTTATTTTTTAATCGTACTCATTGCTATTTAAGATTCAATGCAGGGCAGCCCTGGTGGCTCAGTGGTTTAGCGCCACCTTCAGCCCAGGGCGTGATCCTGGGGTCCCCGGATCAAGTCCCACATCAGGCTCCCTGCATGGAGCCTGCTTCTCCCTCAGCCTGTGTCTCTGCCTCTCTGTCTCTCTCTCTCTCTGTGCCTCTCATAAATAAATAAAGTCTTAAAAAAAAAAAAAGATTCAATGCATAAAGTCTTATCTGTACAAACAAACATACCCAAATAATTTGAAATTTTAAAAGAGAGCCTCAACTCTGTTCCAGATTTTGAGTTTCCTCTTTGAACATATCAACCAGCTGCAAATTACACTAACCACATTAAGATAATCAAAATAGTAGGAAAATTTGTTCTTACAATTTTTAGGCTAAAGCTGATTAAGATGGATAGAGATAGTAGAACGATAAAAGGAAGTATAACAATGAATAAGTAATGTAAAAATTTTGAAATGTTTATTCTCAGCCCTTGAATGTAACATTTTACAATTTATTGTGTTTACATATAAATTATGAGTCAGATTGACTTTTTTGGAAAGTACAGAATATATATATTATGATGCCTGTATGAAAAAAATTACTGAATTAATTTTGACAAAATATTTGAATATGTGACTCCATGTAGATTCCAGCTTAATTTTTTAAATTCCTTATTTAAATCCAATTTAGTTAATATATATGGTATTATTAGTTTCAGGGGTAGAAGTTAGTGATTCACCAGTTGCATAAAACAGTGCTCATTAGATCACATTCCCTCATTAATGCCCATCACCCAATTATCCCTTCCCCATCCAGCTCCTCTCTACAGTGTCTCTTATGGTTTGCTTCCTTCTCTATTTTCATCTTATTTTGTTTTTCCTTCCCTTCCCCTATGTTCAACTGTTTTGTTTCTTAAATTCCACATGAGTGAAATCATATGGTATTTGTCTTTCTCTGACATATTTCACTTAGCATAACACTTTATTTCTATCCATATAATTGCAAATGGCAAGATTTCATTCTTTTTGATGGCTGAGTAATATTCTACTGTACATATATACCACAAATTCTTTATCTATTTATCTGTCAATGAACATCTGGGCTCTTTCCATATTTTGGCTATAATGGACATTCCAGCTCAGTATTTTTAAAGATTTTGTCTATTGCCATGAAAAAAAAATTATAAACCATTCTCATGAAATTGAACTAGCAACATTTTCCCTCTCTAATATATTACTACATGTTTCCCTTTAAAAATAATTATTAGTATCTGTAGGCCCCTGACAGCCACCAATCTACTCTGTTTCTATAAGTTCAACTTTGTTAGATTCCACATATAAGTGAAATAATGCAGTGTTTGTTTTCCCTTACCTGACTTATTTCACTTATTGGCATCACTATTTATAACAATAAAATCAAAGCACTATTAAGGATTAATATCTACCTGTTGAAAAAGCTGACATTTCCTGAAAGGAAGGTGTAGTTATCAGGCAGAGACAGCTTCAAACAGGTCGGATAGGAATTCTGATACAAACCTGAGCACAATATAGCCATATCTGGGGTGGTAAGAGTGCCTGGGATTATAGTGCCTCACATATTATGAGAAGACTATACAAGGGAACCCTTGGAAATTGAAATTTCAAGTTCTGTGTTTATAGATTGAGATTTTGATTTGAGGATACACTATTATCAATGTATTAGTTACAAGGTGGCAAAAGAAACAGAGAATGCTCTGCTATATCTTCTTCAAGGAGTCCTCTTTTTATTTGGATAATGTTTGGCTTTCACCATGATTATTTTTGGCAGCTGGAGGAACCTACAAGAGAAATAGTAAGGACAAGCCATGTGATTGCTTTGCAGATTAAAGAACGCTACATCTGTGAGAGAGAAAAAGGGAGCAGAGAGCAGGTCGATTGGGGCTTCATTAACAATAATGGTGGAAATTCTATTGTCACCTCATAATTTTGAGAAACAGAGACAAAAAGCAAGATCAGACCATTAGAAACACTGGTCATCTAATATGGTGTCTTTGTCACCCTTGTGGTACAGCAATGTTCAGACACATGTGCATGGTAAATCAAACACACGGCCATAAGAAACTGGAAACTGCTGGACACCAAGATTTTTCTGACCAAGTCTATGTCCTGGCATTAGAAAGCACTGTTAAAATTCACAAAGCAATGTTCACTCAGAGGATCTGGAAATACCCAAATAAGGTAAACAGAAGACCTAGGAAGATAGGATATCCATTATATAAATAGAATATATTTTGAGAACAATGTCTCAAAAATGTAGTGTACAAACCAATAGAAAAGTGTAAGCAGGAAAATCCCTAGTTCCCCAGTTTCTACTGAATGGCTGAATTGAGTTTATAAAACTGGAGTATCTAGACTTCCAGAATGAAGTTAAAACTGTTTTTCTAGTGGCATTTAAGAAAAGGGCAGAAAGCCCAAAATTACACAACAACATTATTTTAGGATGATTAGCAGGTACTTTTTATAAGAAATAATTTTTTAAAAAGTAATTGATCCTAGTATTAACTGAGAGAGAGTTTAGAATATTGCCCCATTTCACAAAGCTAGTAGGTGGAAGATTCTAGATTGAACTCCTGTCTTTGCCTCAGATTTTAATTTTGTCTCTGCTTATCCAAATAAATACAAACCACTATCACTTCTGATACGGTACAGAATTTTCACAATGGAGAGAAATATTGGCTCATGAATATCTGCAGTTGCTTAATGGAAACCTAGATGAGTTTCATCAAATATTGTTTCCACAGTTAGAGGTTAGTTTTCCAGGGCAGTTTAGGGATTATCCTTGAAGCCATTCTCTAGAGGCACTATATGAGGATATCATGGGAACCTTTAGGGATGGATTAACCATACATTTTCTAGTTTTCAGAGATACTGTTGCATTATAAGGGCTAATCTCATGAAAAGCAGTGAACTTTGGGGGGATCCCTGGGTGGCTCAGTGGTTTAGCGCCGCCTTCAGCCCAGGGTGTGATCCTGGAATCCTGGGATAGAGTCCCGCGTGGGTCTCCTGGCATGGAGCTTGCTTCTCCCTCCTCCTGTGTCTCTGCCTCTCTCGCTTTCTCTAAATATATATATATGTCTCTCGTGAATGAATGAATGAATGAATGAATGAATAAATAAATATTTTTTAAAAAGCAGTGAACTTTTATTTCTAAGATTTTATTTATTTTATTTTGTTTTTAAGTATTTATTTATTCATGAGAGACACACAGAGAGAGAGAGGCAGAGACATAGGCAGAGGGAGAAGCAGACTCCCTCCAGGGAGCCTGATGTGGGACTAGATGCCAGGACCCTAGGATCACGACCTGAGCCAAAGGCAGCCACTCAATCGCTGAGCCACCCAGGTGCCCCTATTTCTAAGATTTTAAAGCAAATGTTAGCTAAACAATGTAATTTATATTTTGGAAAAAATACATTGATGAGCTACAGAAAGAATGTAGAAAGACAGACATTAAACAGATAAATTGTAACATATAAAATAATCATTTGAATAATAGGTGAAATACATTTTGTTCATGGCCTTTGCTGGAACATCTTAAATATGATGAACTTTATGGGGTCATTCTCTTCTGAAGGGAGGGATATGGGGTGCACAGATCTAGATGTGTATCCTTTCACTTTAGGGATTCATCAGGATAAATCCTAAATTTAATGCCTACAACTGTGCTAAATTTTATGAGCTCATTATCCTCCATTTAAGGCTAAGAAAAAACAAATCTTATTCTATTGTGAAACTAGGCTTACCTGAGTGTTTATCGGTTGTGAATGGAAGGACACATTTAACAAAACTTAAATAATTCATCAAGAGTGAAAAGCAAGTCATGACTCCTTTTGCAATTTTTCTCCTAGGGCTTCACATATTATCTATCACCAGGGAGCAACGATACACGTGAGGTTGATCTGCGGTTGTTCTAGGAGCTTGTCCTTACAGCATTCCATGACAGATAATGCTTAAAGTGTTTGAGGAGATGCTTATGTAAAAAGGCTTTCTTAAACCTTATCTCTTATTTTTTTCTCATTTTAAATTGCAGGTATGCTACATTAACTCACTGGGCTACCTTTTTCATTTTCCTCTAACTATATAGCGACACCTTATTTTTCAATTAGAAAAGTGTGTTTATCTTCTTTTTAAGTTCTATTTACTCTTATCTAAAACGTTACCTTGCTTAAACTGTATTGCTCTTTGCTTGATTAAATTCCCAGTTAGTACTGAAGTGCCATGATGTAGGAGACAATTGTAAGCAGAAACTTGCTACAAAGTACTTAATTAATTAGGCCATTGAAGGCATACATTATTTCTCAAAAGCAACCTTATGCTAACTAAGCACAATTCCTGAAATCATGAAAACATTGGCCATTTCCTAAAATAGAAAAGAGAGGACCAGAGGTGGAGGAGGGTCATGCACACTGTATGTGTGCAACTTACTTCCAATACGAGCCTCAAAAAGGATTTGCATCTGATTCATTATGTCATGAATTCATTTAAAAATTATTTAAGGGAATTTTAAGTGCAGCACTATAAATTTGAAGTAGACAAATAAGTATGTTAACTAATTCTTGATGGTATTCTTTTACTGAATGGTCTATCTGAAACCTTTGGACCATTCACTTAAAATGTTGATTTTCTGATACAGGAGTGACTTTTACCCAGAGACTTTTTTTCAAGTTTTTAGTTCAGAGTAGAATATATTATTAAACAAATAATCATAATAGATAAGTTTAATATTAGTGCTACTGCTAAAACAGCTAAGAAGTAGACATAAATATTGCCTGTTAAGGTGAAGAAGACTTGGAGAGCTGATGAAAGTGGGGAAGGATCTTGAATTATAAGTAGGATATTAAAAGGTAAGCAATAAAGAAGGCAGTCAAGGCAACATTACCATCTTCAATAATGGCATAGGAACACAAAGGGGTATACGTTTTTTAGGAAACACTGAGAAATGTTGCTGTTAAAAAAAGCTGGTTGGGAAAAGAAGTAAATCAATGACAAATGATAAAGGGTCTAATAGACAGTGTTAAGGTGTTTGCATACTTAAGCTAGTAAATCTTTCTATATACAAAAAAAATACTGTGTTAAATGAAGAATGGAGTATTAAAATCCTAAGTTATAAGTCCTTTATTTCCTTACAATAGCAGTGTCAGATCCAACTCACTTCTAGATTTAAAGCTCAGAGATATTCATTTTCTGAGGTTTTTATTTACACTCCAGTCTCAGAGACCTGTGTTAAAGGCACTTTTCTTCAGAAATGGCTCCACTGAGGGACATTTTGAGCTCAAATACACAAATACATACTTCATTTTTTTCTTTTTTTTCTTTTAACAACAGCGGGATTTTTTTTTAACCCAAACTCATATTTTCTTAAATCTGCCACAAACAGATATTTTTAAATAAACTGTAAGAAATAGCTATTGTTGACGTGAAGGGGGAAATTGCTTACTCACATACATTTTGTTATTACCAACTTTTCTAGGTGTGCTTGGGAGTGACTGTTATAAATATGATCCAGTTCCAGAAAAATACCTGACACATATATTTTCTTCTCAATTATAACTGATAATAGGTTGGCTGTGACTGTTCAGGGGTCGTTAATTACCTCCTTCAATGTGTGATCTGTGTAAGGTATTTTGCCTATTCTTTTACTTTTTATTTCTTATCTTTTTTTGTCTGTGGGACAAGGCAAAGCTTTGCTGCACAGCTGCTAAAGGCGCCAGCCTCAGAAACCAATTGGGTTGTGAGATTAAACACCAGGAGACAGTTTGGGTTTTCAAATTTGCATGGCTAATGTAAACAGCCCCAAGATCTCATCAGTGAAAGTTGGAGAGGACCTCATGGGTGGGCTTTCTTCTCCCTGCTGGGAAAAAAAAAAAAAAAAAATGGTTAGCCCTTGAGGAAACAAACCGAAATAAAACACAACAAAAAGTTGAATCATAAAAACATAACATGAACAAAAATGACATCTTTAAGACTCAGTTTATTCTTTGACGAATAAATATTGAGAAGTATAAACTTTACATATACAATAATCACAATATTCTAAGTCATAATCCCTGTGATTATAAGCATTTGTTTTCAATTTTCGAAAATGGAAAATTATGTTCTTACCTTAACTTAAAGATTGTACTTATATTTAATTTGCAATTACATGTGTATATCTAATTTATATTGTGTTGATGTGATCTTTTTTATCCTTTTTAAGAAATATGTTTTTATGGTAGAAACAAGAAGAATGATCTAGGTGTCTATTTCTGGAATTAGAGAGATAGAGTTCCTGCTATTTTTTTTTTTAATATAATATAGCTTACATCTACTCTTTTTATTCTTCCCCACATTTGCATTTATAACCTGCAGGATGATACGTATGATCTTAATCTATGTTTTTGCAGTAGCTGTAAAACTGACTTCTCTGCCTGGGTATCACTTTATTCTAATTCTTTTTGTATGCTTTTATAATATTAATCTTTCTGATCAATGAAAGTGGGTGCCTTGAAGACTTCTACTGGTCTATACCCCTGCCCCCAAGATAGTACCTGCCACCAAAAAATGCCTTTGCCCTTTTATTATTTTTGAATGAATGATTAGATGTTACTATCCCAATCAAAATCATATGGAGTAAAATTTAAAATGGTATCCACTGTTCTCACATTCTCACTTCAATCTAATGGAAAGACTCTCAGAGGTAATTTAAACCAATACCCTCATTTGAATATGAGCAAAGAGAAATCCAGAAATATTATGTACATTTATTAATCTTACATAATTTGCCAGGTACTGTTCAATGCCCTGATAATCTAAAGAAAATATTATAGTTCCAACATCATGATACTCAGTGATTAATAATGTGGGAGAAACTGTGGTGAATATACAAGCTAGGTTAAAGGTTCTCAAAGTGTGGTCCCTGTGATCAGCAGCAGCATCTACCAGTACCTTGTCAGAAATCCACACTCAGAGGAGCCTAGGTGGCTCAGTCAGTTAAATCTCTGACTCTTGATTTAGGTTCAGGTCGTGATCTCAGGGTCCTGAGCTCAAGACCCATGTTGCGTTGGGCTCTGGAGTCCCCTTACTCCCCTGACTTGCTCTCATGCTCTTTCTCTTTCTCTCTCTCTCTCTTTCAAATCAATCAATCAATCTTGAGGGGAGGAGACAAACCTTGTGAGTGGTTCTGATGCACACTTATGTTTGTGAAATTCTGGGCTAATGGCAATATATAAATGCTGTCTTAGCTCATGTGTTAACACAAATGTTCACAGCCACAGTGTTGAGCTGTTGCTGTCAGGAAAGATATTTAAAATGTACTCATTATATGCAAGACTGTTTCCAGTTCTTGCAATATATTAACCTATGTATTTCTCATAATATCCTTTGAGGTTGTCCCTTCTATTTTTTTTCTTCAGAGAAAGATGTTGAAACACATTGAAGTTGTGTAGACTACCTGTAGACACAGAGTAGCAGTGTTGGGATTCTAACTCAGCCAGTTTATCTCCAGAGACTGACTGTGGTACTAATCCTTATGCATCAGCATTTTTTATTCTCTTAGAAAATTTCATTCCAGAAGCCCTCTAATTTTTACCCTATGATATAAGATTCATTGTTTCTTCTGATGAGTTTAATCATTCTCAACTAACATTTTCCATTGCCTGCAGATTATCCTATGTTAATGAGTACTTTAAGTTGGTGTGCTATGGAGTGGGTGTGGTGAACTCTGCCAGAGAAAGTGTTATTGATGAGGAGCTTTGAACAGGGTCTTAAAAGACTTGTTTGAAATTTCAAGGTGAAGCTGCGAAGACCAAGTGTACTAGTAATTGGACAGAGCACAGGCAACATCACAGTTCATAGACTATCTTGGTTTTCTCAGGGACTTGTGGTTTTGGTAGCATAGCAAACTTTTGGTGACCATCCACAGTCGTGGGAAAGAGTCTTGGAGTAACTTACTTCAAGATACAGTTAGACTAGCTACTTAGTAACATTTTAGTCTGTATTTCTCTAATCCTTAGTCTCCCTGCAGATGTTACTTTGTCTAAAGTAATTACCTTGCCTAGAGTAATATAGGAAAGGTTAAAAGTATTAGTTTCAAAAATAAGATAGATCTGAATGTATAATTCTTATTTCTGCCTTTAGGGATTTATGTGACTTAACATGCAGTCATTCTTAACATTCTTTTGCATAATGGGGAAATTATTATCACCTAATATTGATAAAGATCAATGTATTCAATCCTAGATGACTAAAACACAACTTTCACAGTGCAGGGCAAATAAAGAGAACAAAGTCAAATAAGTAAATAAGGCAACTTATTTGATGAATTTTGTATTGCCTTGTTTCTTCTTACTTAACATTTCTTTACTGTTATTTTTTAAGCCTATTATTGGTAAAAGGGCTCTTTGTAAAATTATAAAAACATTTTCTAACAAAATGTAAATAGGTTCAAATCATTTAAAAAATTACAAAATACTATAATAAAAGAATTCATATTACTTTGTAAGTCTAAGGCAGGTTCTGTTCTGCCTGTATTTTCTACATACACTTTAAATACATTTTTTTTTTAAATACATTTAAACATAAATTTCCCATTCCTCCTACTGGCCTCAACTGACAGCTTACACTTCAAAGTCTTTAGCACAAATCATGCCACAATGGGCTGGCACCCAGCAAGCAATAATGTCTTTAGAAACTCCTATACTGAAGCACATTTTTAAGGTGAGCACTCACATTTTGTTCTTGAAAGGAAAATGTTAATAACAGTGCTTCAGAAGGATGGAGGAAAGAGAAACAGGTCTTAGGAAGTGTTAAGGGCACTGAAGTATTGCACATTATGAAATGACATCATAGCAGGGACCAGAAATACACAGCCATCTCAGCTAATTTTAATGGACCTAGGTGTGGTTCAGGGGCAGGCTGCCCCCCAGAATGTGTCACTTTGGCATGCAGATTATTTTGACTTGAGGACTATCAAAGTCTAAATAAAAGACTCAAAAGTTTTTTGTTTTGTTTTGTTTTTACTTCTCCCTTAATTGTCTAAAAGAATTTAAATAGGGAGCCTATATCAGGAAAGAACCTTTACCAAAGATACCTTTTTTTGCATAAAAAAGACTTCTCTCCTAGGTATGGCAAACCTTTGTTTTCTCAAATATCTGTCTTCCCGGGAATTTTCTTTCTCTCCTTTAAAGTTCTAGGACTCCTACCCCTTTTTCCTTAGCTCAGGATAGCATATAAATCTCAATTTCCTGAGAGCCTCTCCTGTCTTAGGGGAGTATGTAAGTATGTAATTAGATTTGTTTTCTCCTGTTAATCTTTCTTATTACAGGGGTGTCTTGGCCGAAAACCTGAAAGGGTAGAGGGAGATTTATTTTTACTCCCCAATAACCTCTTAATGCAATACTTCACCATTACTGGGCACAATCTCTATTTTGTGCGTTAATTGAATTTTAAATTTTATTGTCTTTAATTTTTTTCTTAATCAGGTGAAATTCTCTTGTAGGTTTAATAGGCATATATTTCCTTTTTCATTTCATATGACATATATGTGATACAGGAGAGCTTGATTCTTGTCTCACGGAGTTGAAGAATGAAATCTCTCAGACACAGGTGAGTGAATGAAGGGACAGTTTATTAAGTAATGATACAGAGAAAGTCCTCAGAAGTGAGAGGGGTCCCAACAGGGTTGCCACTGAGGGTTTGTAGAGTTGGTCTTTCACTGGAAGCCTAAATCCTTTTAATATATCCATTGATATCACCATTCATTAAGGACTAGTGATAACTTCTTTAATGGCTTACTTCCTTTTTAGGATCCCATAATTCTTTGGGATTGGTCACAAGTAGCTGTTACAATAAGACACCCTCTCCACCCACACCTAAGGCAGGGTGGTCTGGCTTGTTCCCTTATCTCTGGTTTCCTTACACCTCAGCATTTTTGGGATTTTTGTGAGCCTGCCTCTATGACCCCCTAGCCTATGTCCCTTCTATGGCCCCCTAGCCCAAATTTGCCTTTACTTGGTTGCAGTGTTGGAGCCTACACACTGTCTAGGTCAGTTTACACAGTACCATCTACTGTCAATTAATGAAACAGTTAAGTAATGATAGTTATTTCTACTGATTTAAATGTTGTGTATGTTGTGACAAAAAACTAGGGCAGCTGAATTTATCTAAGAGTATATACAGTTCTAAGATATTATATACATCTATAAGAGATACTCTGTTATTTCATAATAATTAATCTAAAAAAGGATTACATGTTATCACTAATATTTTAATGATGTTTACAATAATGAATTTGTCAAATTCAACTTAAGAATAAATCAAACATTCTCTACTTATAAAGCTCTTCTGATTTCTTTTGGTATATAAGTTGATTACTGTGTGTCATAGCTATTTATGATATATTATGAAGAGAGATGGAAAATACATCTTCAAGCAATAGCTTATGTTGGAAAAAAACTATATATTTAAGATTTGTGCTTAAGAAGGTAATAGAAAATAGTTTTCTGAGAGTACAGTCTTCAAGTAGTAATATTTTTAAAATAATTAGTAAGTATAATTATGTTTCTTCAAAATACTAATTTATTTGATATTCTTAATTTGCTTCTATTCTGTTTTTATATTCACTTCTGAGTTAAACACTATTTGTGCTTATTGCTACATTTAAGAAGAAAAAATAAAATGAATGTGCCAATATGCTTTTATCTAAGAGCATAATTAAACATGTTCATTGCCATGCATATTTACAAGGTAAAAAAATTTAAAAGGGAATAATATGATAATTTAGGTGTTATAAAACATATGTTTGTATTTGTGTGCATTATTGTGAAATGCATTCTTTAAGAAACTGTGACTCAGACTATAGTTTTTGCATGACAATTTACTGAATTTGTGTTTATAGCCTTAATATTAAAACAGGAATTGCCAGAGGTGCCTGACTAGCTCAGTTGGTTAAGTGTCTGCCTTCTGTTCAGGTCATGATCTCAGGGTCCTAGGATTGAGCCCTGCATCAGGCTCCCTGCTCAGTGATGAGTCTGCTTCTCCCTCTCCCTCTGTGCTCTCTCTTGCTCTCACTCTCTCAAATAAATAAATAAATAAATAAATAAATAAATAAATATCTTTAAAACAAAACAAAATAAAAACAGGTATTGCTACTTTTTTATAATTATTCTTTCAGTTATGAAACCAACATTTACTAAGTTTGGATAGTAGACTAATCTATCATTGTTATATTTACTTTTCATTAATAGATATATACTAACAATCACTATCCCAACACCTCTGCTTAATAATTCTAGAAAGTTTAAAAAAATATGGATCAATCAAAATATTCCCACCAAAGCACCGAAGAAACGAATCAAAATCATAAGGCATTTCTTTTACCTCTCTAGTATTCATAGTGTGAAGATACCAATATATGTCAACCTTTGCAGTGACTCGGATCTACACTTTGATTTCAACCCCTTAAATAATTGTGTGGTTGTTGTTTCAATTGGTTTGATTTTTCTATAAAAGGATCCTAATAGAACATGTGGCCTTGAAGGAACTTTGAAGCAAAAATTTGTTTAAAACCATAGTTATAACAAAATATCTTGTTCTTAGCTGAAATAATATTGAGAAACTACGTAACAAAAAAAATGCTTCTTTACTATTAAATAATAAACTAATCTATTATTATTAAATACTCAACTCTCTTATTATTACTCAACTAATCACAAAATGCTGATCACGGAGCTCAGCCTCTTTATTTACAGTGAGGAATTCATCAAATTCCCCCAAATTTGCCTTTACTTGGTTGCAGTGTTGGAGCCACATCCCCTACACACTGTCTAGGTCAGTTTACACGGTGCCATCTACTGTGCATTACAAAATAATCTTAAAAATTACATGAATAAAAACAATAATATTAAATTTATAGTCAAGAATTTTCATTATCTAAGTTTGAGATGCTACTTGAACATAATTTATCATTTTGGAAATCACCTAAGAGTTTCCATCAAAATCTACTTCACCAGACCAAAATGGAAACAGCAGAGTATCTAAGTATTGCTGTCTATGTATTTCTCAGTAAGAAAGCTGAAAGAACAGAGCCTAAAGGAGTTCTTGTTAGAATAGATACAGTATCTTTTAGTTAGAATTAGAGAATTCTATCTGCCTATTTAGGGAGGAAAATGTAACTTCTGAGATTACGTGGTTGTACACAATTTTCTCTGACACTACTTAATAAAAATCAAATGAATTTTTTATTATCAGGATACAGTAAACCTAGGGGCAGGGAACAGAAACCTAGGGGACTCTAGGAAGAGCTTTTGCACTAAGAGAGATTAGAAGTAGGTAACCAAGAATAATTAGTGCAGAGAGTACAGAAGAATTTAGGCATCTATTGAAAAATAGGCAGAATCTCAGTGTTTCTGATTTTTCCCAGGAGGTTAAAATACTAGACTAGATAAACTACTTCCTTCCTACTGAAGTCCTTTTGTTCACAATACTACCGAAGTTCAGTTATCAAAAAGAGCACTTTCTTTTCCCTGATTATCACATCAGAGCAAGTAGAAGCTGACATAGTAGGGCTGGTTATCCATTTGAAGAGTTTGCCCCCAGCTGGGTTCTTTGCAATTTAATCGGAAAGGTAGGAAAGCAATTAGAAAAAAAGTTGCTTCAACACCAGAGATATATCCTGGAGCCAGCTGTGCTGTTGAAAAACATTTCCCATGCATGGCAATTAAAAAACGATTGGGAGCCTATTTCCAGTAAGTCACAGAAGAGACATTTTTAAAGAAGGTGGGCAGGAATATGGCTTAACTATGTCACAGGGAAGCTACAGCTGCAGGAAGTGGAAACAAAAGGGGGAAAAAATCAAGATTAGACTAAAACTCAAAGTTTCAGAAAATGTTTTAGCAAATATAAAAGAATGATTGATCTGTACTATTGACAAAAATTTTATCTACATTACCTCTAAGTAACAATACTCACAAATAACCTGCTTTCATTTTTTCTGTTGCATTCATGCTGAGAAAACTATTTTATGTTATTTATTTATTTCTTATTCAAGCATGTTCCCAACCCTCCACTTTTTAATGTACCTGATAATATTTAGACTCTTTGAAAAGAGAGTGTGTAGAATGACTGATGTGGAAGTAAAAGTGAATGCTTGGTTATTAGAAAGTTTGTAAATCTTTATAGGCCCATATGCTACACAGAGATGAGATGCATATATTAATGATATTAAATTAAATTGTTTTTGCAAGGTGCCTCTCTGAATTAGTAGAAAGTCCACAATATTTTAAAATTTTAATTTTATAAGAGGCTAACTATTAACACCAGATATTGAATCCTTTCCAGAAACACTAAAAAGATGACCAATCTGTTGAACTGTGTTGGAATGTGTGGCTGAAACAGAAGAACTTCAAAATTTAATGGGGTAAAACAATAGATATTTATTTTTCACTCCTGAAACAGTCCAAATTGGTGTTCCTGGTTGCAAGGCAACTTTGTTTAATAGGTTGAATCAGGGTTACAGACTTTCATCTTAGGTTTTGCTATCCCCCAGAATTTGAAAGTTTTGTACATAAAGAAGGGAAAGAAAAAGTGAAAAGATATCACAGCATAAGTGCCAACAATATTGCCATTCACATGCTATTGGTGACACTAGTCACATGGCCAAAGCCGGAGGCCAAGTGGAGTATTGTCTCTGGGAAATGTTGTTCCTGTCTGAACACTACCTCCCAGTTAGACCTTTGCACTATGGAAAGTTAAGCAAAACTTTTGATGGATCACTAGTCCCCAAAACATTTCTCTTAGCAGTTCTTCCTGCCACAGGTATGCATAACAAAGATGTTGAATAGAAAATATGTGATCATAAATGCCTGGAGGTGTGACAGTATAAGCAATGTGGGTTGTAGAAGAACTATTCACAGTCTTAAGATTTTATGATAAATTATGTGACAAATGAACCAAAAATTGACACATTTTTATTTTAAAAACTTATTTGACACAATCTTACAAATAAAGTTACAACAAATTAGAACTGCTAGTAACATGATGAGTTAGAAAGTGAAGAGAGTCATAAGATTCATAATCTAGTACCAATTTTGCAAATCAAGCTAAGTGTGTCATCTTGGGCAAGTCACTACATACTTCTTATTCTACTGTCTAAATATAACACATGCTGGAGGATTAAAGTAGTTCATATTTAAATTTCCATAGAGTTTAAAACTTTTGAGAGTTTCTATTTTATAACTCAGGAGAATGATTTATCACGGATGTAAAAGTTCAATTCAACAGTTACTGTCTTTCACCAAAAAAGACTTTGGGAGATTCATATAAAATAACCAAAGTTGAGATTTAGTATGCAATCATGTGTCAACCACTGTTCCAAATGCTTTATTTTTATTTATTTGCACTTCTCAATAGGCCTATCATGTTATTATTCCTCTTTTACATATTCACACATTTATGTATAATGTATATATGTGTACATGATCTGATCCATGATGGGAGTTTAAAGACACTCTATTCTTTTCCCTGAAGACATAATCCTAAATTGTAATTATATTCTAATAAATCAATGTAATTTTGGCCACCCTATGGAAATCTTTGAAAGTAAAATCACACAACATTTTGCCATATATAAAACCACAGTGACAGTGAATTGGTAATGCTTAGTTTAGTACAAATCATTATATCAAATTATTTAAATAGATTAGGTAATTAGAAAAGATCTAAGGAAGACACACTAAACAACTAAAAATTTTAAAATGGCATATGTATGTATAAAGTATTGAAATAGAGAAGCTGAAGGGACTACATTTTTAGAAAGGCTCCATATCAGCTGTTTTTTGTTTTTGTTTTTGTTTTTTTTTGCTTGACCCCATTTACTCATTTTCTATATTTTGCATCTGAATAGGCTTCGCTATCCCCTAGGGGCAGGAAACAAGAAACTTAATCACTCTGAGTTTTTCCTAGGCCCCCACACACCTGATGATTTCTAAGAAGGGCCATATCCTGAACCTGTTCCAGGACATTAATTCTAACAAACCTCATTGGCATTAGCATTAATACCCCCTATCATCAATAATTTATAAAATAATGCCTATTATTCACTCGTCACTTGTTTTTGATTGAACCTTACCCTGGATTCCTGAAGGAATACATACTCTGGACTCCTCTCCAATATAAATGCCTAATCCCAAGCAAGGGAGAGACTCATCTTCTTTTCTTTTCAGAGTCTCCCAGACACTCTATCTGCTATACTCTATCAATCATGCTACTCAATAAACTCTGCTTTTACTTCATATTTGATTTCTATTCTGCGTGAAGCCAAGGATCCTTTTGGCTGGCCTTGCAGGACCCTCCTTTTTGTCCTTGGAGACAGGCTGTCTGTATCAGTATATTTTAAAAATTGGCACTCAGATCTAGAAAGATAGAAGCAATGTGATATGCCTAAAATCTCTAAAATTGTGGAGACATATATTGAGTAAACAACTGTATCCTTATCCAATCCTAATTTCTAGATGTAGAACTTAAAATAGGTCAAACCCTAAGTCCTTTAAGTCATAAAAAACTAAAAATATATATGGGCTAGAAAGAATTTAAAGTACATATGAATACAAAATATAAAATTGACTTTTATGAGCATCTGCAATATTTTTTCTTTTGTACAACATGCAGTTCATTCACTTACTACCCGTTAAATATATTCAGAATATATTCAGAAGAAATTTCAAATGTAAAATACCTTGAGTTTCATAACAGTATAATAAAACAAGTCTTTAACTTCAGTTATGAGACAAATACACAAATACCTCTAATATAAATCTTTAAAAAATTAAAATATTAAAATGCCATGCATAGGTAACTGCCAGATACATTTCCATAAGATGAGGAAGAGCTTTTATTTGTTTGGTGTTGACTATAGGTACCAGAGAATTCTACAGGGAAAATGTGCTTTCTGTACTATGCTTTGATGACTGCACTCATGTAACTGTGAGAATAGTTTTCTACCAAGAGAAATTTAGAATAGTAAAGTGACAGATCTCCTGGGAAAGAGGATGTTCTGTGTTTATGGAATCTGAAGTACCAGTGGGAAATCCAGGTGATGATGCTGATCAAGTAACCAAAAGTATGAAATCTAAAGCTCATTAGGCAGGTTTCAGCTAGATATTTGGAAATCATTTGCATAGCAGATGTAAAGTACTGGAATCGGAAAGACTTTTTGAAAGAAAAATATCTAGAGGTGTCTAAGAATAGACAGATTTTGAATGGCAATTTATGATGTAAAAACAAAACAAAACCCAAAACTAATCAAATAAATAAGCCTCTTTAGATCATTACCTTGGAAGAAAGCTGGCTTACTTTGGTGATGATCACTTGATATTGTCAGATGTCATCCACCTTAAAAAATTATTTATCTTAGGTTTATGTAGACAAGAACTTCAATGAGAATGACTTACTCCATATTGTAGAATGAAAGAAACAAATACATACGTTCACTCAACGTAAATTTAGATACTATATATATATATATATATATATATATATATATATATATACATACACACACACATACAAATAAGAAACCACAAATTATAAAGAGAGGGAGATTCATGAATTAATGATCAATATCTTACTCATAAATATAATGGTGTACCCTTTTAGGAAGATATAATAAAGAGAATTTCTTCTATTCTGAGTTCTCCTTGACAAAATTCTGCTGATACTTCTTGATATGTTTGTCCTGAAGTAGACCATTTTGGGAAAAATAGAAAAAATTCTCAGACTTTTTGTGTTTATATATGTTAAATATTAAATAGCAGAGACTTTTTTCTTATTAATAGTATCCCTAAGACATTTTCATTACCTGCAATATCACCTATAAAATGTCAGCTACTGGAGCACCTGGGTGGTTCAGTGGCTGAGCATCTGCCTTTGGCTCAGGTTGTGATCCTGGGGTCCTGAGATTGAGTCCCTGCAGTGAGCCTGCTTCCCCTCTGCTTAAGTTTCTGCCTCTCTCTCTGTGTCTCTCATGAATAAATAAATAAAATTTAAAAAATAACATAAAGTAAAATAAAATGTCAGCTACTAGTTACATAATACTCATGAATAGCTTCTGCTTCTTTTCTAGCCCCTAAAGCATTTTTCTGTATTTTCTGTTCACCTTGTCCACTTTTTCTGTTATAAATAAACTGAGTTTTACTTACCATTTTTCCTATGATGTGATAATGGAACATTTAATTTTTTTTTTAATTTTTGTTTATTTATGATAGTCACAGAGAGAGAGAGAGGGGCAGAGACACAGGCAGAGGGAGAAGCAGGCTCCATGCACCGGGAGCCCGATGTGGGACTCGATCCCGGGTCTCCAGGATCACGCCCTGGGCCAAAGGCAGGCGCCAAACCGCTGCGCCACCCAGGGATCCCTGATAATGGAACATTTAAATTTGCTTTTTTTCCCCAGTAATTCTCCAATTGGCATATAAGTTGAAAACAGAAATACAATTAAGATGCCATAACATTTCCTGTTAAACTTATTCCTTCCTCCTCAGCACAGACTTTTCATTCATTTAATTATTTAATACCAACTGTAATATAGACTGCCATATTTTTAAAAATGAGAATCATGAAAATTACTAAAAAAATAAGAATTATCATCCTCACAAAAATTAGCAGACCAGTGACATGGAAAGCAAAGGAAGATAAATTTAGATAAATTTAAGTAGTCAAAAAAACAGGATGGGAACTAATAGTAGTATCTGATAATTAGATGCATTTAGTGACTTCATAAGAGGAATCTGAGGAAAATAATAAATGAGAAAAGATGGAATCAACAGGACAGCATATGAGAAGTTAGGAAAGAAATGCAACTTAATCCATGTGTGGTTTTATAGGAGGAGAAATAAGAGTTTTCCTCTACCTTTCTGAGTTCTAGCCTGAGACCTCTGTAATAAAAGACAGATTAAAATGAGAAAAAAACAGCTGAACTTTATTAATATGTTACCTTATATACACATAGAAGATACCCAGGGAAGAATAAGTATCTCTCTGAAGGGGTTAGAACTTTGGTTAAAAAAACATCTTCAGCTGAAGACAAAAGAACAAAGAAGGTGAAAGAGGGGCTGTTATGAGGTGGTTACCAGGAAAAGTATGGTAAACAAAGGTCAGGTTTCTTATGCTTTATTTAAGCCAATATCTTCTTGCTTTCTTCTTTGATAAGATTATCTTGTGATTGGGATGCCTGAGTGGCTCAGTGGTTTAGCATCCACCTTCAGCTGGTGTCAAAATCCTGAGGTCCCTGCATCTGGCTCCCTACATGGAGCCTGCATCTCCCTCTGCCTCTGTCTCTGTCTTTCTCTCTCTGTGTCTCTCATGAATAAATAAATAAAATCTTTTTTTTAAATAAGATTATCTTGTGATTTTTTTAAAAGATTTTATTTATTGAGACAGAGAGAGAGGCAGAGACATAGGCACAGGGAGAAGCAGGCATCATACAGAGAGCCTGACATGGGACTTGATCCAGGGTCTCCAGGATCACACCCCAGGCTGCAGGTGGCGCTAAACCGCTGCACCAACCGGGGCTTCCTATCTTGTGATTTAGAAATCTTCTAAATCTCTTCCAGGTACAGAGAAGGAGGAATCCTTATAGTGGAGATTTCATCTAGAAATGTAAATTTCCCTTACAAAATGGTGACTTCTGTTTTTAGATCTTCTCTTGTGTCTACTGATCCTCAAAATAATCAGCTCTAAACAATCCTTATGACAAAGAGGTATATTTTCTCCTACTCTTCAATTTCTAAATACGTGATCAATATTAGTTACTTCATCACATTTTGACTCATTACATTTTTTTAGCTCTTAATTTTATCTTTTTAGTTCTTTCACATTCAGTTTAATTATACTGATATGATGCAAAGTGCATGGAAATGTATACCACCAAAGTGTCTGAAAAATTTGTTTTTCTAAATAGGTAAATTTTTTTTTTCTTAAATCACTCCTTTTACCATTATTGAAAATTTTTGCTTAGTCTTTTCTGAAAAATTGTAAGTTGATGAAATATAAACTACTTATTTTATCCACTTATGCAGGAATCTCTGTTGTACAGTAACTCTTCTGGGTATCTTAAATATATCAGTATTGCTTTAAAGTCTGCTTTCTCTAGATAATTCTGGCTACTGAAAAATTAGTGCCTCAGGTAAAGAATCTGACTTTATGAGTATCCATAGAGAAACTTCCAAGTCTGTCCACACATCTAGTTCTTCCCAGTCTTGAGTATTTTCTATAAATGAATTGCACTTTGACACATTTTTATGTCTGAGAGACTGTCTCCATATATAGAAAAAAAAAAAAAAAAGATGATGAAGGGCCATAGTTCCATTACTTCTTTTATGTATGCAATGGATTGAATGTTTTGAATGTTTGTGTCCCTCCAAAATGTATATATTGAAATCCTAACCCCCAATGTGATGATATTAGGAGGTGGAGCTTTTAGGAGGTAATTGGGCAATGCAGAGAGTCCTCATGAATGGAATTCATCCCCTACAGAAGGAATCCTAGGGAATCTCCTGCTTTCCACCATGTAAAGATGTAACCAGAAGCTGTCAATCTGCAACCTAGAAAAAATTTCTCACCAGAACCTGACCATGCTGACACCCTGATTTTGAATTTCCCAGACTGTAGAACTGTGAGAAATTTATTTCTGTTGTTTATAAGCCACTCAGTCTATAGTACTTTGTTATAGCAGCCTGAACTGATTATGGCATTGGAATACATTCATCCCTAATTATACAGCCCTTTGTTATTAAATGTATTCATTTGAATGTGTCACTTGACATTCTAGCATTCAAGGAATTTGTGGATTCCTTTCAGAGCAAATGGAAAGGAGAGGTAATATTCTGAGGAATCTTTAGTCTCTCCCTCTGTTTCATGACTGTTTTTGCTCCTCGATTTCTGTTAACATCTTCACAGGATAATGGATGGGTCAGAGGGTGTGGAAGCCTTTGTCCAGATTCCTTCTGCCTTTGTATTTTCTCCCACCCATTAAACTCTAAATTTCTTTATGTTGGGGCTTTGATCCAGACCAGGAAGGCCTAACCATGCATCTAACAGAGGGAACCCTTGACTCCATGTGCAGATTTTACTACATGTCAAATGCAGGTAGCACCAAATTTCTATAAACTCTTATAATGTTCTTAGATAAAGAATAACATTCATGTGTTTCCAAAATTCAAGCTTCAGTATTTCACTCAGCTTTTCATTTTCATTAGTAAATTACCTTTCATTCACAAGGTTGAATGTGAATGTATGATATTAACATTAGAAAGTATATCAGAAACAATAAATAAAAAACTTAAAGTGACATCACATGGCATGGACTAATTAATAAACCCATTATAAAGGAGAAAAGAGAATTGTTTTAGAACCAAGAAGATCTTACACATTATGTGAAATATTTATTTCTTAGATGAGGTGACTGGCCTAAATGATATTATAACATGCTTGACAATATATAATTAAGAGAACTAGGATAGAACACAGGTCACTTTACCCAGTGGTCTTTCCACTCATTGTGTAAGATTTAATGTATTTATCTTTAGATTTTCTGGGAAAAAAGAGGGAGATTTATTGTCAACGAACATGTTACTTAGCAAGAGCTGAAATGTCACAGTCATATACAGGAGTATGGCTTTAGAAATAACGTTTCTCTTACATATTCCCATTCAGTCTGGGCCAGAAAGAAGACACTACATGTCTTTACATGAAACTTCTCAGGGTTTGCAAATAAATAAAAAATTTCAATTTTTGAACTGGAATGCAATTTTAGAGACCAATACAACAAAGGAATGCTGAATAAAACTAGGTGGATCTCAGAACTGTACACTTAACAAATATTTTGCAATTCAATTTTCTTATTTTTTAAGAGAGAAAACACCAAACATTCTTTAGAATCTGGCACTTTTATTGTTCTCAATATTAACTTTCCCCTCTGCATTACCTATATTATTACTAAATAAAATTTGGATTATTATTTTGATCATTGCCCATAGTAATGTATAGTAATGTTTTTTTTTCCCCTCAAAATGTAAATATAGGGATGCCTGGGTGGCTCAGCAGTTTAGCACCTTCAGCCCAGGGCATGATCCTGGAGTCCTAGCATCGAGCCCTATATCAGGCTCCCTGCGTGGAAACTGCCTCTTCCTCTGCCTGTCTCTGTCTCTCTTTCTCTCTCTCTCTCTCTCTGTGTGTGTGTGTGTCTCTCATGAATAAATAAAATCTTTTTAGAAAAAAGTAAATATAAAGTTAAAAAATACAGCAGTTAATGTTAACCTATTGGGATATTCACTTACAGAAATGTTTGTGTATAGAGACTACTTACCATATATTCTATTTTGTAACCTACATTTTTTCCACCATTCTCTACTGTTCTAAATAGTAATTTATATCATATTTTAGTAGTCGTGAAATTCTATGATATGGATATACTGTAATTGATTTATCCAATCTCCTAATAGCAAATGAGAATATTATTTCCTATTTTTTAAATATTTATTTTGGAGAGAGAGAGAGAGAGCAGGGGTGGTGGCAGAGGGAGAAGAAGAGAGAATCTCAAGCAGATGTCCCACCAAGCACAGAGCCAGAGGCAGGGCTATATTTCATATTTTTAAATGGCAGTCATTAGTGCAATAAATATATTAGAACATTACTATGAAATTGCATGCACATTTTTGCATATTTTCTTTATCATTTATAAGTCACTCTACTGTGGAAGAATGAATGTATTTTCAGATATTCCTCTTCCCATGTGACTCATATCCCTTCTATTAAGAGGTAGGTCCCATATTTCCTGCCCTTAAATCCGAGCGAGGCCTTCTGACTTCTCTGACCAACAAAATATGGTAGGAATGGTGTTATTTTTAAAACTATGTCTTGTAGATTACATAATAACTCAACTGAATTGTGTTCTGTCATATGTGTGTTCTGTGATCACCTGTTTATTTTTCCTACAACTTTTTCACTAATAATAATCAACCTCCTCCCTCACTAATTTAAATTTCCAATATTACCATATAGGTCATTGGCTTGTTTTGCCCCTCACTCAGTAATCTTGAAAATGACAGAAACATAGCAGATAATAAATATGAGTACAACTAATTAAAAATATTCTTAATTTCCATACATCTCTATCTAATTTTGGAAAATTTATTCTATTTTACTTCTTTATCTATAGCTGTGCAGTAGGATATTTTTTAAATTATTATCATTTATGTTATATTTACACATATGGCAAAGCAACTAAGTTCCTCTTCACTGTTTTTCTTTTACAAATCATATTTTATTACCTATTGCATATTTCTTCTAGATAAAATTCAAAATCAATTTCTTCTAATACAGAAAAAAATAACATTGAGATGTTCATTGAATTTGCATTAAATAAATGGGTTAATCTGCAGTAGAAATGACAGTTTTAAAATAGTCTTCCCATCTAAGATCAAAGGAAGTTAATAGAAAAAAATACAGTGAAATAAGAGTAGGGAACTTATTAACTGTCTTGTCATCATTACTCAGTGTTATTGTCCATCAATGTTAAAAGAGTCAGTAGTAAAATAGATCAAAGAAGATGAAAATTGCCATTAGTATGATTACATTGACGGCTACTCAGAATTTATTTGGCTTGTTCTGATGTGTCTCATTCCTGTAATAAAATAACTTTATTTGCATTATCAGTGCTATTAACCAAAATGCGTTGATCTGTAATAATAATTCTAAAATTGCAATAAATACACAAGATTATTTTGGATGAAATGATAAACACCATTGTAATATTATAAAATCAAGCAAGTAATCTAATATTTGTTAATCACCAGTGAAGTAAAATGAAATGTGTAAGATGCAACTTAACCAATTAATTTCATGATACAGCATACATACGTCATATACTATGATCTATAAAATTTTTCCTAGGTAATTAGGATAATGCATATTCTCATATTGGAAATTTACCATAAGAAATAATGAGGATTGAGTTTTCATTGAATAGATTCATCTGTTTTGAATGTGCAACTCCAGCTTGTTCATTGGGTGAATTCCTATCTATTTTCTTCCAGGTTAAAAATCATATTTTTATATTTCCTTCCTAGCTCCTCCTATTTTATGTATATTACTCTAATTGTTTCCAAAGCAGCTATTAGATCACGTAGGTATACAGTGTGTCTGCCATAAATGCTTAAGAGTTGATAAAATAAAAAAATAAAAAAAATAAAAAAAAAAAAAGAGTTGATAAAATGAAAATAGTTAACCCTGGACTAAGTATTTGATCCATTAGTCTCTAGCTCTTTAACTGTGAGAAAATTGACTAATTGCTCCCAGTTCAAAACTTTTAGCTCCAATATATGTGACAATAGTTGCTGCAGAAGTTATAGCTGAGATATTAATATAATATATTTATTTATCTGAATACTTAACACATATGCACTGTTCAATAAATATTAGATGGTAGCTAACAGCAGGTGATGAAAATGTCAATGATGACATTGAGTGAAACATTTGGTGGAAGTTCACTGACTGAATTTCTCGGAGGCTGGAATTGTGTTCTGTTTATCTTCTGCAATGCCCACTGTATTTGAATGCACAATTAATGTTTGTTGAATGATAAAAAAAATATGCGGAATCAGGTAAAAAATAATAGGAGAGGGATGGTTAAACTGACCATTCTGTACAATTGTTCTCTAGAAAAGAGAAATATACTAACCTCTTATTTCTGGAATACTTGGTGCAGGTCTCAGAATTCTCTCCATGTTCTAGAAGAATGTCAAATCTGTTGCATAAGAAAAAAAGTCCTCCGACCTGATCCTTTGAGATCACTTCAGACTAGAATAAATTATAACTTTGAAAGAATCAGTAATGTCCAAAAAGGACTCCTGAGGATGATCACAGCACCACCAAGGAAAGGCAGGGGGAGTTATTCATATAATCCTGACTCCAATAGTTATTGTTGACATGTGAGAATATATGATCCCAGAGTGTTCCTCCTATTTGGCAAGAAATACACATATTGCACTCTTTTTTTTTTTTATTGCACTCTTTAACATCAGTGATTTATTGTTCTAATTTTCTATCACTGTCCTTATTGAAAATAAGAATAAGAGCTCAATAAAGTGTATTTGTACCTTTTTATTTGCGATAAAGATGAACAATTGGCTTGCTTGATTGACTGAAAATATATGCAATTGATGTTTGTGTTTCACTTCACACTTTGGGTTCTTATATTCTATACTTTTCTTAGAATACTTTCATGCTCATTGGGCCTCTTAAATCCAATTTATCCATGTTAGATAATATACATTTTCCTTTCTTTTGTTTTTGTGACTTCAAAACCTAGGCAATAGAGATAAGCTTGTTTTGGTACATTCCACCCTACTCGCTTGATTCCCTTTCCCACAAGGATGATTCAGTTTTTGATACTGCGTTGAATGTTTTCAAAATCCTGATAGGAATCTTCAGGATTCACATACACAAAAAATGGAGTTCCTGAACTCAAAAACTTTTTCTTAAATGCTTCAAGCAATCTTCATATTCATTATGAACATCTTTAAAATTAAACAGAAAATATTGGGAACCCTGGGTGGCTCAGTGGTTTAGAGCACCTGCCTTCGGCCCAGGGTGTGATCCTGGAGTCCTGGGATTGAATCTCACATTAGGCTACCTGTGTGGAGGCTGTTTCTCCCTCTGCCTGGGTATCTGCCCCTCTCTCTCTCTGTCTCTCATGAATAAATAAATAAACTCTTTAAAAAAACCAGAAAATATTAAGTTTAATAATATTTACAAAGAACTTCAGCCTATTATGAATATTCTTATAGTGGAACTTATGCCAGCAAAAGTTATTTAACATTATTTATTCATGTAGCATTTGTATCTCTAGTCAGATTAACAGTATTCATAGCAATATCAGATTTGCCAATTTAAGGGATTTATTTGGGTACTAAATTTTGCTAAGTATCAAGGGGCACTACTCATACAATTGGCATGAAGTATATATGATAGTTTAGTAATACTTATTTTATTTTCAAGAAAATGCTAATCTAGCCCCAAACATCCCTGACTACAGTTGTAGTAAATTCAGGACAATTTCTCATCCATATTCCTGGGTCCTAGAAATGTCAACCCAGCCCTTTAGCATTACATGTCTACATTTCCTGATCTTGCTCCCCACTTGAAGTTATAGGATTTTTTGGAATCACAAATGACTTTATAATATCAGAAGAATTAAATTACTCTTGGTCTCCTAATTTTTCAAATGATTTTTTTTTTTAGAATTCAGTATTCAAAAACCAAAAATACAAATTTACCAATAATGCCAAGAAATAATTCCCTCATTAAACACTAACCCCATGTACAACCCACCTTAATTAAAACAAATATTTATTAATTCATGAGAGACAGAGAGAGAGGCAGAGACATAGGCAGAAGGACAAGAAGGCTCCCAGTAGGGAGCCTGATGGGGGACTCAATCCCAGGACCTGGGATCATGACCTGAGCCAAGGCATACGCTCAATCACTGAGCCACTCAGGTGCCTCAAATTCTATTTAAAAACATACATTAGTTACAACTGAATAATTTTACTCAGTTTCTTTGTACTTCATTCTTAATTGTCCTACTTCGTTCTCCTTCTGCTTTTCTCACTGAATGCTCCATCCCTTACTTTCTTGTCTCTGTCCCTTCCTTCCTCTTTTCACATTAAGCTCTCTTAAATTTTTTTCGACAAAAAACCCAAGACTAAGGATAATATAATATGAAAATTTCAAAATTTCAAGCAGAATTGTTGTAATTGTGAGACCACAAACTCAAGTGAAAATAGATGTCATCAAAGCTTAAATGAAATGTTCAACCATGCTGAAGAAGATGAGAGCAAATAACATATACTGCTCTTCATGATCTTCAAATCCAGGGAAAGCTCACGTCCCCTCATATACTGTCATAACTCTTTCTAATGGTGAGTAAGATTAACTGGAAGCCTTTTAGGTACTTTGATTCCATGCTGAGTGACAATAAGAATAGTTGCAAAAATAAATGATTTTTAACTAGAACTTGGACATAAGGCATTTCCTCTTTGCTGTGTTCTATCTTTTCTATCATTTACCTTCTGGATCTCTCTTAAATCTCTCATTTATAAAGATAATATAATTGGCTTTTTATCTAACTTGACATGTTTAGTCCACTAATTGCACCATTTAGTTCAGTTATATTGAATGTAAGTACTGATATATTAGGGATTAATTCTACCCTTATAACATTTGTTTCCTGTTTTTCCTGCTTAGCAGGTTCCTTTCTCTCTTCTTTTCTACTTCCCTTTTAATTAATCTTTATTATTTAAAAAATTCCCTTCAGAAGCCTAAAGTCTATGCAATCTTTTAGCATTCTTAAATGATTAAAAGGTTACAATAAGCAACGGAGATTTTACCTCTTCCTGTACAGTGCAAAAATCTTGAAACACTTGGAAGCCTCCTAAATTATATGCTAGTTTTATAATGAAATATATATTTGTATATATAGACATATGTATATAAATATATAAACATATAATAGATATATATTAAATATAATACTACCAAAATTGTTCTATGCAACCACCATACATTTTTATTTACCTTCATATTTACCATTTGGTTATTATTATTTTTTTCCCTACATTTTGTATGTAGGTTCCTTTAGGGTAATTTTCCTTTGGCCTGAAAACCACCTAATTATACCTTTTAATATAAATATGTTAGTGATAAATTCTCTCAGGTTTGGTTTTCTGAAAATATATCGATTTCCCTTTCTTTCTTTAAGAATACTCTTGTTGGTGAGAGAACTCAAGGTTGAGGTATTGTCTTTCAGTATTTTAAAGATATTACTATTGCTTTTTTGGATTTCATTTGGGTTGAGAAAACAGACATAAATGTCAATGTTACTGTTTTAAAAATATTTTATTTATTTATTCATGAGTGGCACAGAGAGTCAGAGACAGAGGCAGAGGGAGAGGCAAGTTCTCTGTGGGGAGCCCCATGTGGGACTTGATCTTGGGACTTTGGGATCAAGCCCTGAGCCAAAGGCAGATGCTCAACCACTGAGCCTCCCAGGTGTCATTCTATGTTACTGTTTTAAAAGAAAGCAGTTAACTTTGGGTCATTTCCTTTTCTTGCTACTTATAAAAATTTCTGTTTTGTTTCTTTCAGTCTTCAATTGCTGAAGCACATAACTAGATGTAGCTTTCTTGTCAATCATCTGCAAAACTTTTCTGTTGACTTCTTAATTTAGGCTACTTTTTATTTTTCAGTTCTAAAATTACCATTTGATTCCTTTATATAATTTTAAATTTCTGTTCACAAATTTGAGCATATTTTTACATTTCTGTGTATATACCACTCAAAATAATTTCAAAATCTTTGTTGGATTTTGTATTACTTTGGTTTATTTTTTTCAGTATTACTCTGGTTTATTTTTTTTTTAAGGATTTAATTAATTAATTTATTTGACAGAGAGATAGAGCTGGAGAGCACAGCCAAGTGGGGAGTACGGGGGATGGCAGAGGGGGAGGGAGAAGTAGGCACCCCACAGAGCAGGGAGTCCAATGCGATACAGTGCTCCATCCCAGGAATCAAGACCTGAGCCCAAGGGATGCTAAACCAACTGGGTCACCCAGGCGCCTCTGGTTTATTTTTATTAGATATTTTTCTTTTGTTTTTCATTTGTGTTTTAACTTGCTCATGAGTCTAGTTACTTTGTCCTTAGTGACTGGAGATATAACATTCAATAATATAAATGGTATTTGAGGTCTGAGATAAAGTTATTTTTCTTCTAAAGAGATTTACTTTGGCTTCTGGAAATAAAAGAGGGATGCCGGCAATCTGGCATCCCACCATCCTTTAAGATGAATAAACTTGAAATTTCGGCTTCAGACTCTATGAGGGCAAATTTATTGCTTATTGATTTCTAACTGCTTGAAGATAGGGTTTTTAAGTTAGGAACAAATGGGGCTAGGCAGGGCTAGGTAACTGGCCACGGAAACAGGCTCACAAAAATCCCTAAAATACTGAGGTGTAAGGAAACCAGAGATAAGGGAGCAAGCCAGACCACCCTGCCCTAGGTGTGGGCAGGGAGGGTGTCCTGTTATACCAACTACTTGTGACCAACAAAGAATTACTGGATCCTAAAGAGGAAGTAAGCCATTAAAGACATAATGACTAGTCCGTGGTGATATCAATAGATACGTTAAAAGGATTTAGGTTCCCTGATTAGGCTTCCAATAAAAGACCAACCCTGTAAACCCTCAGTGGCAACCCTGTTGGGACCCCTCTCACTTCTGAGAGCTTTCTCTGTATCCTTACATAATAAACTTATGTCCCTTCACTCGCTCTCCTGTGTCCGCAAGATTCATTCTTCTACTCTGTGAGACAAGAACGAAGCTCTCCTGTATCATTTTTCAGGTCTTAACTCAAAATGTAGGGAATTAGCAGCTGTTTCTCCATGGCAGAACTTGGACCTTGTTACTCTAGTCCTGAAAGGTTGTCAAAAATGCTGCTCATGGGATGCCTGGTTGAGTGTCTGCCTTCAGCTCAGGATGTGATCCCAGGGTCCTGAGATTGAGTCCCACATCAGGCTCCCTCTGCATATGTCTCTGCCTCTCTAATGAATAAATAAAATATTTAAAAAAGAATGCTGCTCATTTTCTTTGTTTCCCAGTATTCTTTCCAAATTGGTAGATAGTCTTAAAAGAAGGTTATTACCTTTCTAGGTTCCTATGTATCCCTGATACATATGTCTGGCAACATTACACTATATTATTATCTTTTTAGAACTTTCAAGCAGGTTTCTTAATACTTTGAACGGAGTTTTTAGTTGCCCTCAGCAATAAATTTTATCCAGATTAATTAGCTCTTTCTTTTCAGATACAGAAGAAGTTCTAGTTACACTCACTCCCTTGCTGATCTTACAAAATCTCTTATCTCTTAATACAGTTTATAAACTGAAACATGCAGAATTTGAATTTATACATTTCTTGTGAAATTGAAATATAGATATCTATAGCCATCTATTAGTCAATGCCACCTAAATGTCGAATCAATATGTTAAATGAATGTTGCCCAAACCAAATTTCAAATGATCTCCCTGAAATTGCTCCCTCTATGGTCTTTTTCATGTCAATTAAGTGGAATTCTAAAATTTTAGTTGTGGAGGACAAAAATTTGGAGTACTTCTCTTTTCTCATATACTGTTTTTTGTCCAACAGAAAAGTTTGCCAGCTCCAATTTTAGAAAATATCCTAGATCCTCTTTTGCTACTTTCACTGCTACCCTTTGAATCTAAATCACTACCATCATCTCTCTCCTGAATATCCAGGCTCAGATATTTGTGAGGATGGGAAGAAATTTCATCAACATTGATAAACAGAGATAAAGAGGAGTCAGAGAGACTAAGTAAATTACTTAACATCACTTTAGCTTATTTGTTCCTAAAAATTAAAAAAAAAATCACCTACATTATAAACTGCTCATGAGAAATAAAGGAGTTAATATTTATATAAATAGCATTGTGTATCATACAACAAATACATATATTAGCAATTATTACTATATCCTACCTTATTTGGCTTTATTTAGTTTTCATTATTGAAGGTGATAAAAAGACTGAGAAATATAAAAGTTTATTGAATACATATTCATATGTATTTTGAATACTTTGAATTCAATTCCTCATATTTTGAGCAATAAAGTCATTTCTATATTCAAATATACATGTAAAATTCTCATAACAAACTATGAAAACTGGTAACTAAAACTAGAGTAAATATTTCCTATTTGGAAAAGAATAAAAAATCTGAGTGTTTTGTTTGTTTGGTTTAGGTTATAACCATAATATGAGGTACCTTGATTTCCTTTCTTTATTCAGTATTTAGCATTGATCAGACTTATAAAAGGATTTTGGCTTTAAGTCTATTGAATATAAATGGTCTGTGTCCTATTTTAATGCCCGTTGTAAAGAATCGATTTTTTAAAATATTTTCTTCATCAGTTTGCTCAGACTCAGTTTAATCACCATTCATCATGCTGAGCTATCCTTCAAACTCCCAGAAACAAATTAAAGGAAGAAATCAGTAACGGAATTACTTTGTGTTCATTCTTTGAGAAGCCAATTTATTAATGTACTCTAATTTAAGAGAAACCGTTTCATCCAAAATAAAGCTATCTGTGATAATATATGTCACTACAACATATTACATACATTATTATTAAAATATAGGATACCTAGGAGTGGGATTCAAAATCAGGAAACTACAAGAATAAAGATACTACTCAATGGAATAAAAAGAAATTTCTATTTAAAAGCAAAGCAGCCTTCTAAGCAAGCAGGAACTTTGAAAAGGAATAAATATGGATTTTGTTAACTAAGTCCCTTACTTTAATTCACACAAAAATGGGCCTGAATCTGCAATTTGAGGTGGAGTAGCAGAGAGCTAATTTCCCTGCACTCCAGAATGAGAATCCCAGTTCCAGCAAGGCAAAGAAAAACAAAAACAACAATAAAAACAACATGAAAATGGCAAGTTGCTGGAACATTCACTTTGTAGAGTTATTTGCTAAGTGTGTTAGCTGTTTAACAGTTTAACTCATATCTTTTCCCCACCTCATCTTCCAGTCTCCTCATCCCTCAGGGTAGCTGGAAATATGATCAGGGTTTGGCAAATGGAAAGCTAACAGATATGTAGGTAACAGGGGAAGCTGTGGATTTTTATGACTGCATTAGCTTCATGGGCAGGATCACTAGATGGTTCAAAGTAAATGCAAGGTAGTACAAACTTATAGATGTATTAACCAAGACAATAAATGTATCCCCATCTCCTCAAAAATTATTAGAAATCTGGTGTAGGCATTGAACTCAATATATGTTATTAAATGTGAGAGTTAAAGTCAATCATATTTGGCTTGCAAACAAGTGTTGTGATTTAAATAAATATTTGAGTTATCAATAATTTACCAAAGGAATTAGGATGATCAGATTTTGTGTCCTTTTTACTCCTATCAGACAAAATTACTCAGCTAATTTCAGATATGTTGGAAAATTTATATATTAGTAAGCAAAAGGTATTTTTTTTGCTTAAGATAACCAATTTTTATGAACTGAAGAAAAAAATGAGCATGTTCACACTTACCTTAAAATCTGAAATAAAATACACAGCTGTACCTGTGTCCCTTTGTCAGAACTGGGGTGTTAGGGTATGTATGTAGAGGGAGAGATGCGAGTGAGGAAGGAGCACAGATGGAAAAAAAAAGAAACCTTTTATTGTTGCTGTCTTAATAATAAAATAAAATAATAATGATTTTATGTACTTTATATTTGTCAGATAGTATAATACATTTTGCATTCTTTATTCCCTCTAATTTCCACAATAACTAAATGAGGTGGTGTTACTATCCTGATTGTACAGAAAGCAAACTACAATTCAGAGAAGTCATTCAGAGAGAAAAGTTATAAATTCAGTATTGAGAGAACTCCTTGAAAACTACATTTAACCATATATATATATATATATATATATGAAAAGCTTTAAGGGAGATCCTATCTCCTTATTGAAAAACTGGACCTAGAATACATACATCTTTAAGCAGAAGGAAAAAAATATAAAGCTATTTAAAAAAAACAAATTACCATGCACCAAGTACTGCTGAGTGCTTCCACACCAATCATTTCCTTTGATAGTGCCAGCAACCCTATGAGGTAGGTATTAATATCCTCATGTATAGAAAAGAGAATCCAATTTTTACAAAAATCTAAGCATTCCATTGAAACCAGAATTCAATCTAAGTCTGCTTAATTCTAAACTCCTAACTTCAAGCTACCTTGTGCACAGCCCTCCTCTCTATTACAAAGGTAAGAACTGAGTATGACTTAGAATCTGAGAGCAGATAAATTTACTAGATATAAAAAAATCTCTTTGAAAATGAACAATACTGTTGAAATTCTTTTAGTATGATTTTGAAAAATAAAATCTCCTAAATTCTCTATCAACTTATACTTATCTTCAAAGCTAGTGGATGCCATTCCCACAAATTCAATTGTTAATCTTTAAAGCCAGTTCTAAGACAAAACCAAATCTGAAGGTTTGCTTGAACTTTCGGGAGAGATAGGCTAATTTTGATACATTACATAGTCTCTATAGGTCACAATTCTCATATGAAATTAGGAATAGAGGCACAGTATAGTTTTCTTTTCATATGCTTTACCGAAGAATATTAGCCTAAAAGAGGATTTTTTTTTGTTAGTGATATAATAATAGGAAACAATTTCACTATGGTTTCTGAAGTGGGAAAACAATATTATGTTAGAGACTATCAGAAAATAATTTTGGCTATAACAGTCCTTTCCAAATACACATTCAGCGTGTTTGTCAGCATATTACATAACTTTGAGGTCACACCTTTTTGTGAGTATGAGAACATAAGAATTACTCAACTGTAATACATCACCATTCATAAAATAGGATTTTGTCACAGGGAATATAGCTATGAATCTTCTGTGGAACGCTAATTCTTCTGGCCTGAGATTTGCTGAATTTGTCCACATTTTAAATATTAAATTGTAAATGATTTTGAAGTTTCACCTTATGATCACACAAAAACTTAAACAATATCCTCACATCTTATTGTCTATTTTTGTTGTTTTTATTTTAAATTCAGTTAGTTAACATACAGTGTTATATCTTACTGTCATCAATGTTATCATGATGATTACTTGATGTCTTTCCTAATATGGTTTTCCTTTTGAAGTACTGTTATCATCAACATAATTTCACTATTCTCAAAGGCTCTTATCCAACAAGATGAAAGTTACAAATAACTTTGCCGTTAATTGCAGAAATTTCCTGAGAAATTCACTTAAATGAGCATCAAATGGTTCAACATGTAGAAAGCATCAAATGAAAGTATTTTTTCCTGAAGACTCTTGAAGATCCTCACTGCAATCTTCCTATTGCTGTGTTCACGGAGCATACACTACTATATGCTGACTCTTTCTAATCCTAATCAAGCCCCCACTTTGAAAAACTCACCTAAAAACAGACTCTGAAATCACAAAATTATCCCAAATTTGCTATTCTCTCTACTTAGACTCTGTCAGGTAAGAAGGCTCAGGCTTTTCTTATCAACAGAGTATTTTGCAGATATTTTCTGGGGGTTAGAATATAATGATACACTGAGAAATCCTATCATTTTAAAAGTATCTTGGTAAAAATCTCATTTTTTTAACTCTTGTCTTTTATCATTTTGGGAAGAAAAGTCATTTTGCTTTATATCATTAATTTTTTTAGTTATATAACATTTGTTAAAAATATTTCCTTTTATTTCACAAAGGAAAAGAATGCTTTAATTTAAGAATTTTAATTGCTTAAAAACATAAATATGGACGGCTCAGTGGTTGAGCATCTGCCTTTGGCTCAGGACGTGATCCCCGGTCCTGGGATTGAGTCCCACAGTGGGCTCCCTGCAGGGAGCCTGCTTCTCCCTCTGCTTGTCGCTGCTTCTCTCTGTGTGTCTCATGAATAGATAAATAAAATCTTAAAAAAAAAAAAAAAAACACACACACATAAATATGACACCCCCCCCCACACACACACACACCGAAATCTCCCAAGACTGCAGAGGTATTCTCTGGAGTAGGTTTTAGTGAATAAATCTGAAACGAAGTCTGATTAAACTCAAATGTAAACTCCAAGATATAGTAGAAAAATATGCCTTAACTTTGATTTCAAGCTTTCAAACTTTCCTTTTGTAGGAAGTTTGATACTTGCTTGTCTAAAGATTTTTGTAAATTCTTGGGAGTGAAGAAATGGCTGTCCTTGATTCTGAGGTCTGGCCACCCCTAGATTAATTCACTTTAGGAACACTCTTCACATCTGGCTTCTTTCCCGTTTAATGTGGATTCCAAAGAAGAACATGTTCCTAACTTTTCTGTTTAACACGTAACACATGCATACACACACTCACATGTGCACCCATATTCCAACAACGTCAGGTATTAGCATAGTTTACTACCAGTTTTCTGAAATGTCGGGTGTTTATTTTTAATTTTTTTTTTAAATTTTATTTATTTATTTATGATAGTCACAGAGAGAGAGAGAGAGGCAGAGACACAGGCAGAGAGAGAAGCAGGCTCCATGCACCGGGAGCCCGACGTGGGATTCGATCCTGGGTCTCCAGGATCGCGCCCTGGGCCAAAGGCAGGCGCCAAACCGCTACGCCACCCAGGGATCCCCAAATGTCGGGTGTTTAAATGTCAATGGTCAAACAATTTAAAATTCTATTTTTATCCTTTTAAAGGTTTTTTTGTTTTTTGTTTTTTTAGCCGTTTCAATAACTTCAGCTCTAGCCTCCCATGATGGTGTCTGGCTTTCACCTCGCTGTCTCTACCTCTGATCTACATCAGGGCTTTCTTCTCCACATGTTATAGTCGCCTAAATAACTATAATCTTCATTAGTACAAAGATCCCAAATTATTAGATCTAGACTCAGAAGAGAATCATTAATTTCCTGTCCTTCCTTTTTTCCTTCCTTCCTTCCTTCCTTCCTTCCTTCCTTCCTTCCTTCCTTCCTTCCTTCCTTCCTTCCTTCCTTCCTTCCTTCCTTCCTCTTTCCTTCCTTCCTTTCCTTTTTTCCCCTTAAAATTCTATCATGGCTTTCATGCTGGAATGGTTTAGAAATGAAGGGAAAAGACAACTCTTGGTGAGGCCAGAGCTGACTAGGCATCATCTTCAGTTGGTACTGTTCTTCAAGAAACAGTTCAGTAAAACTGAACACAGAATAAAAATGAAGGCCAGCATTAATAAAGTTAGTTTTTTTTAATAATAAATTTATTTTTTATTGCTGTTCAATTTGCCAACATACAGAATAAAACCCAGTGCTCATCCCATCAAGTGCCCCCCTCAGTGCCCGTCACCCATTCACCCCCACCCCCCGCCCTCCTCCCCTTCCACCACCCCTAGTTTGTTTCCCAGAGTTAGGAGTCTTCATGTTCTGTCTCCCTTTCTGATATTTCCTACCCATTTCTTCTCCCTTCCCTTCTATTCCCTTTCACTATTATTTATATTCCCCAAATGAATGAGGAGAACATATAATGTTTGTCCTTCTCCGATTGACTTACTTCACTCAGCATAATACCCTCCAGTTCCATCCATGTCAAAGCAAATGGTGGGTATTTGTCATTTCTAATGGCTGAGTAATATTCCATTGTATACATAGACCACATCTTCTTTATCCATTCCTCTGTTGAAAGACATCGTGGCTCCTTCCACAGTTTGACTATTGTGGACATTGCTGCTTGAACAACAGGTGCAGGTGTCACAGGCCTTCACTACATCAGTGTCTTTGTGGTAAATGCCAAGTAGGGCAATTGCTGGGTCATAAGGTTGCTCTGTTTTTAACTTCTTGAGGAACTTCCACACTGTTTTCCTAGTGGCTACACCAGTTTGCATTCCCACCAACAAGTGCTAAGAGTGTTCCCCTTTTCTCCACATCTTCTCGAACATTTGTTGTTTTCTGCCTTGTAATTTTCCCCATTCTCACTGGTGTGAGGTGGTATCTCATTGTGGTTTTGATTTGTATTTCCCTGATGGCAAGTGATGCGGAGCATTTTCTCATGTGCATGTTGGCCATGTCTATGTCTTCCTCTGTGAGATTTCTGTTTATGTCTTTTGCCCATTTCATGATTGGATTGTTTGTTTCTTTGCTGTTGAGTTTAATAAGTTCTTTATAGATCTTGGAAACTAGCCCTTTATCTGATACGTCATTTGCAAAATATCTTCTCCCATTCTGTAGGTTGTCTTTGAGTTTTGTTGACTGTATCCTTTGCTGTGCAAAAGCTTCTTATCTTGATGAAGTCCCAATAGTTCATTTTTGCTTTTGTTTCTTTTGCCTTCGTGGATGTATCTTGCAAGAAGTTACTGTGGCTGAGTTCAAAAAGGGTGTTGCCTGTGTTCTCCTCTAAGTAATGATAATTGATCACTGAGATGTTTCAAGAAAATTTCTCTCCTGATTACTTTTTTCATAATCCTGGAAGATTTCTTGATGATAAGACAACTTCCATTGCATGGTATCATAAGCTGAATGTAAACAAAAGGGGAAAATATAGGGAATTTAAAGGGAGATACTATCAGTAAATAGACATTTTTCTTTCATCTTTCTTGTTTTACGCTTTCTAGATGATGTTTTCACTTATCTTTCTCATGGATTTAGTTGATTAGATTAAAACTAGTGATTTTATTTTTTTGTTTTTTATTTATTTATTTTTTATTTATTTATGATAGTCACACAGAGAGGGAGAGAGAGAGGCAGAGACATAGGTAGAGGGAGAAGCAGGCTCCATGCACCAGGAGCCCGATGTGGGACTCGATCCTGGGTCTCCAGGATGGCGCCCTGGGCCAAAGGCAGGCGCTAAACCACTGGTGTGCCACCCAGGGATCCCTAAAACTAGTGATTTTAAATGGAAGTTTATTTAAAAATATATTTCTGATCCCTTTCTGACTATATGTTTTTACAAAATCCTCTTTTTGAAAAGACTTTACCTGACTTTTAAATTTCAGGATATCCTTATCTTTAACAAATAAAAATAAACTAGCAAGCAAAATATCTCCCAACTAGTAATATTTAAATAATTTTATTGAACGAAGTAATATTCTTGTTCTCTCATTCTATATGCATATATCATCAAGATGAAGATGATACCTCAGAGTTAGGTGGACTCAATGTTTACAATATTAAATGATTTTTTGAACTGATAAAGTTCATAAAGAGTTAAAGATAACATTGCCAGGAGCATTTTGCTATAAGAAACATAAAATGTTTTTGTTTTTGTTTTTTTTCATAAAATGTTTTTTACTATGAAAGGAAAGCTCTAATTCAGGTTCTATTCAACTACAGTAAATGATAAACAGAAATTTTGACCTAATGCATTGTCTGGTGACATAATTCAATTTAATTTTTATTTAGTAGGCATTTAAAAAGTTGTAGTCTTTGCATCAGGAGGTAGCTGTTATATTTGAAACTCTACATCTGCCCTTGAAGTGCTTGCAGTTTGCTGAAGGACCAAGTGTTATTCATATGAAGAGGTTACAAACTGATACAAGGACATACAAAAGCTATTAAGTTCACTCTACTTTCAATATGTGTAGTCTACGTAAACAATGGGATCACCAAGAAGAAGGGTTTAATGGGGGTTAGGGAAAAGGCATATCATAAGAAATAAGAGCAATAAGGTATCATCCAAGAAGACATGGTGTTTCTTTCAAACAATAAAAATAAACTAAAATACTCATTGTTTTTCAGTGTATAGGAACTTTCAGAATCACACACACACACACACACACACACACACACACAGCATTCCTGGCCATGTTATCTTAATAACTTAATCAGCCATGTTATCTTGAGTAAATTATTTAACAGTCTAGAGTTTGTTTTCTCATCTGTAAAACTGCAATAATCACACCTACCACCCAAGATCACTGTGAAAATGGAATGCCAAGTGTCCGACATAGACTGAATACATTGTGAATGCTCAGGAAATGTATCTATCATCTCCTCTTCGTGTGCTGCCTACAAATAACATTTAACATGGAAAAAAAATTAATACTGATATATCTGCCTTAGTTGACACATAAGCTGGAAGACTGAAGAGAAACTGTGCATTTTAAAATTAGCTGGGAAGAGCTGCTTATCATATGAAAATGAGAAGAAAATAGACTATTAATTTATACTTGTAAATACTATTATCATTTCATTAAAATTGAAATAAAATGCAGGTTTGGGAGTTTCAGAGATTTCATACTGTTACACAATAATACAGACCCATCTTTCACCTCTGAGAGGTAATGGGCCATGAAGTAAATGCATAAGTTTTTACATGATTTCTCATCTGGACTGAATTAATTTAGTGCAAATTGATGCATAGCTTTAGGTTGTTCCTGGTAAAACTCATTTATAGGAGCCTTTGTTCCATTCAATTATAAAGGCATTTTCTATTTTACTTCTAGGGGTTGATGCACTTCTGACAGGTATTAAAAGTATTTTACTGAATTTTTTACATAAATTATTATAGGAAAGTTAAGATTTTCTAATATAAAATAAAATGACCCTTCTTTTCTAGTTTTCTAGTAGTCTAACATAAATTTTATGTTTAAGACCTTTATGTACTTTTGTTTTAATGAAAGGTATCGAAGAAGGATGGTATCTTTACACTAGATACAACTCTTTGACAAATCCAGTAGAATATCATAAACTGCCATTTTTCAGCAATTGCTGTTTGCAGTAAGATCTCCTTTTTAAAAAATGCAACCAGTAGTGATAGTCCTTTATAAATGAATAATGTCTTTGTTTTTTACAACCACATGGACCATTTGCACATTATTTTTATCTGATATTCTTCTCACTAATATTTAAGTACAAAATATACTCAAGATCTTCCTTGAGGTTATTAAATATCTCTATTTATAAGGAACTAAAATGAGGACTCCAATGGATATAGTTCTTTATTAAGTCCCATTAACCCAGGTTTAGTTTATGAAAATTTATACCTAAAAAAAAAATACTAGTCTGTGATAAAAGGTGTATAAAATTATATACATTTAAAAAATATTTAATAAAAGAAAATTCAGAATCCTATATGTCTGGTAATGGATAATGTTGCCTTACAAAATGTTATTTCTCATTTTTATCAAGAAACAGACACCTGTGCAAAGAATTCTTTAAAATTAATGAAATAAACTCTTAAAATTAAATAAATGTTACGTTGTCCTGTGGAAATTGAATTTGTGATCACCATATCATATACCTAAAGGAAATTATTTCATGGACAAATGGACTGAAAATTAAATGAGTCACAGATATTATAATTCATAATAACATGATTTCTCTTTCCAGACATCATATTTCATTCCTTGTATAAGGAAGAGTATTTTTTTTGAAATTTCTGATTCAAAATGTTGTAAATTAGACCTACTTGACTGCTGAAGGTTCAGAACTAATAGTTCTTTGATTACAAGACCTGTTATGACAATCACGTGACTTCTTGTTTGCCTATGTCTTACATATTTAAAAGGCACTAAGTATTTTTTTCTGAGTCTAATGCTCTTCTTCTTTAGGAATGCTTAAAATTGATGTATTTTTATTAGAAAGATAATTTTTAAGGAAGGTGCCCCTCACTCAACCACATTGCAGTTTACCACTTTTAAATAAATAAATAATAATAATAATATATAATAAACATAAATAAAAAATGTTCAGGACTATCTACATGTAAGTTATCTATTGATTTATTCTTCCAATAAAATATGAGTTCCATGTGGCTCCATCAATTTGTATCTCTTACTTTTTGAATACAAATCTGACATGGGATTCAGTTAAAGTGTAGATTTTTAAAGAAATATATTTCACAGATGCAAACATTTCTTTAAAATAGCTTATGTTTAGCTAAACATAAGTTAAATTAAAGCAAAGGATTTCTGAGAACAATCAGCTCTAACTAAATCCATGATAAATGTTGAAATCTACCAGCTGTGGTAATTTCTGATTGTTCACAAATATTTTGTCTGTCTCTCTTTCCAGCGGATTATAGGAATACATAGTTCCCTAATCTCAATTGAACTCAAGTATGATAACTCTCCCTTTTAGACAGATGCTCTGAGGATAAATGTGCGTTTTTTTCACGTTTTCTTTTCCTATCACCAGAAAGCCTGGCCAAGTTTCCAGACTGTGGCTGTTCTAGCACTCTTTGCCTGGTATAACTATGAGGATGACTCAGAGTGCAGAGTCCCTGGCTGTCCACATTCCATGGGTTTGGAATATGAAGAACCAAATGTTCTATTTAGAAGCCACTGAAATGTTAGGATTGTTTGTTATAGCAGAATAACCTGACCTATCTGAACTGATATTCTAATTTTGTTTTGTTTTGTTTTTAAACACAAATTCTGTTCTAAATCCTATGATGTAAAATGGAGAATATACCACACCTGTGAGATACTTTTTTATGACAACTCATACTTTTGAGTGAATTTCTATTTGCAAATTTACCATGAGAAGACAGAGCAGACCAAAGAAGATAATGGTGCATAATTTGAGATCATAGGACATTTATACCAAAGGGTCCTGGAAGCTCATTCCTGAATGTAGGTAGGAACAGCTTACAAATAAGTGAAGATAATATAAAAATGCTACTGATTTTATTTGCCAATTGTCATTCCTTATACAAAGTTTGTTTATTTACACTGTATTTTGTGGGTCTTTGAGAATGTAAACTCTTAAGAATAAATTTTATTATTAGCCTGTTTTCAAAAACCAAAATCTTGAAATCTGTATTATATTTAATCTATTACAAGCACAATTTGAAATATTAAGCAACCAAAATACACCATGCTTTAAGGAAAATATCTAAAGCAAATTTTGTAATGTATGTAATTGTTTAATAATCTGGAGCCACGGAATGTGTGGGTGGTTCAGTGTTTGAGCATCTGCCTTCAGCTCAGGCCATGATCTTGGAGTCCTGGAAAGCAGTTCTATATCAGGCTCCGTCCATGGAGCCTGCTTCTCCTCTCTCTACCTATGTCTTGCCTCTCTGTCTTTCCGTCTCTCATAATAAATAAATAAAAAATCTTTAAAAAATATGTGGAGCCACTCTTGTTTCCTATACTTCTTATTATATAACCTGAGAATCTGATGCAGTGTTTATAGTTGGGGCATTATTAAAACATTCTCCAGCTTATTTTATGCAAAGTAAGGTTTTATGCAGAGTCAGGTTTGATAATGACCATTTCTCATTTTTTGTATCCAAAGCCACAAATAAAATATGAAATATATCTTAGGTGATACTTTTAATAATATACCACAGGTGTAACTTTTTTATTTGTATTAATTTGAAGAGTATTCTTGAAAGATGTTTTTAAAAATATCATTTATTCTGGGGATATAGTAGGACATCAAGTTAATTAAACAAATATTTATTGACCTTTTACTGGGTACCAAATTGTTAATCATCATGGCAAATAGAAGAAAAGATTAATTCTTCAAATCACTATTGTTTACATTTCTGGAGTAAGCAACATCACCTTTTAAAATGTGCCCTCATTTTGTGTTGCAACTTTATTATATTTTGTATGTTGTTTCTGGTGAATATTCTCAAACACATTTTAATTGAATGCATGAGTGAGTGGCTGACTGAACAAATGAATGAATGAACAAATGAATGGAATAAGACATGTAGTATGTCTTGCCCTGGAGAAGCATATAGTATAGTATGGCATAGACACTAAATAAAAATATCACAATGTAACATTATAACTGGAACCACAGACATAATTACCAAGTTCCCAGGCAGAAGATCAAAACTAACCCTGCCAAGGGAATCAGGGCAGGACACAATGATGTCAATAAACTGGAACTTCTTTTCTTTTGATCTGCAAATATTACCGTTGTTAATTAAAAAAAAAAAAAAAACAAATTTTAAAAGCAGTATCATATTGCTTCCTTTTTGACCTATTATCTTCCTCAAAAAGTATAATTAAAAAAACAAACTCTTATATTATAAAGTAGAAATAATTGGCTCAGGATGTCATTGGTCTATGTGATCTCATTGAATGACTTAGGGTGTTACTAAGAGAATTTTGAAAACACTAGGAAAAAATGTTCTTTCCATCACAGAAGAGAATCAGCATTTCAGCATTCTTTGCAAAACTATATCCTTGCACTTAAAAAACAAAACAAAACAAAACTTGACTAAAATGCTGGAATATACGTCTATGGTAAGCACTGAGAATCTTTTCAGAGAGTTGGAATAAATAAGCAAAACGTGGGTTAGAAATGAGCAAATAGATTTGGTAAGATAATATTAGATACTAAGTATATGGCAATGGCATAAATGTTACTGCATACTTTTATATTGTGAGCTTACATTCAAATAAATGCAAAACCTATGAAATAAGAACTGATTTCTATTGTATTTAGCATTATTTTCTATGTAGATGTGACATGCCAGTGAGATAAATTGTGTTATGTTTGTTCTGATCTCCTCAACCTCATTTCCTTGGAATAAGAATTCAATCTGAGTTTAAATACCAGCATATTATTTCTCATAGTGTGTCCCCATAGTGGACTATGGGTATCAAAATAATCTAGAAAACTCATCAAAAAAGAGAATTCCCTGGTATACCTCAGATCTTCTTAAAACAAAGCAAAACAAAACTTCAAGGGATATCTATAATTTTTTGAACAGTAATTCCAGATGACTTTAGTACAGTAAAGTATAAACATCATTCCACTGCATTAGTGAATTTATCTTTATTGATTTATATACTATAGTTTATTACTAAACCAGTATCATGTATGATTTGAGAACCAAATATTGATATCCTGGCTTCCCCACCATCTGGCATGTACCCTTAAACAAATAATAAGTTCTCTTGCTCAGCTTCTCTATCTGAAAATATTTATAAAAATAGAACTTACTTCATTATGTTATTATCAAGATTACTTGAGTTAATACAATGTAGAAGTTTTAGAACAATGACTAGCAAAAGCTTTAGAACTACCCATGAAGTATTTGCTATTATTACTTTTATCCACATTCATTTTGATTATAGTCAGAACATTAATACAATTTCCTCCTAAATTTCAAACTGCAAAGGAAATCCAAGAGAAAGAAGAGGATTCTTACAAATGAATTCTTAGTTGTGAAACTGCATGAGAAAGAAGTACAGAGCAATATCTACAAAATAATAAAAATATTTGATCATAGAATTCTATACCAACATATAACTACAAAATAAAACCAATATGCTATATAGGCACTTTCTGAAAAAGAAAAAAAAAAAGTTATTTAAGGTAATGCTCCAACAAAACAAAACAAAACAAAACAAAACAAAACAAAACAAAACAAGAATTCAAGGGGAAGACACTGGATAAAGGAACAATGGTAAGAGATACATTCAGTAAAGCTTCTAATTAAATTTAGAGAGTTGCTGATTATATAGCTATGAAATTTAAAAGGATCCCTGAGAAGAGATTTCTCAAATAGGTGAGGCAAAATAAGCAATAAAATTACAGTCAATGAGAAGTTAGAATTCTATATACATTTAATGAAATATGAAAGAGTAGGCAAGGAAAATGAGTTTTTTGGAGCTCTTGATTTGTAAATGGTAAGAAGTTATGCATATAATGGTTTTTGATACAAAGAACAATTACTTTAAATATAATTTTAAATTTTAGACAAACTGCCAATGTAATACTATAAAAATAAGACAGATCTGCTCTATCATTCAAATTAAAAAAAATGAAAGAAAGCATTTGGCAGGAGAAAGGTTAGCCTAACCTTTTGTTTTGTTTTGTTTTGTTTTTGGCATAACATTATTTTTCTTTTTATTATCATTTTCTTTTTCGTTGAGGCATAATTGACATTAACATATCAGTTTCAGGTGTACAAAATAATCTTTGATATTTGTACACATTGCTAAACACTCACCATAGTTAGTCTAGTTATAACAGAATTCTGAATGTATTTCTTGGCTCTCAAATGATAAAGTTTTCTAAGGCAACACCTTATACTTACTTTCTAAATTAATATTACCTCTATAAAGTAAATCATATTAAAGAATGAATTTCCTCATATGTATAATAATGCTTGGATGGAACTTTTTAAATGAATTCTTTATTGATTTGCTCTCTGCCTAAGTGTTTTGGCATTAAATATGCATCTGGAGCAGTACTGTATGTACTATTTTAACATAGCTCCAACATATTGATATGAAACCTCAAGTCAGGGACATGTATATCATCAGATGTCTCTCATTATTTTTACTCAATTTCCTTGTTAATTTGCTCCCAAGGTATGTAACTGACACTTCCCACCTTCATTGTAAAACTCTGGAGGATGAAATTTGTATCTCTAAATCACTCAGTAGAACCCACAGAATCTGGATCAGTGCTTGACAGTGTAGATTTTTAGTAAAAGTTTTTCAAGTGAATTACATATAGATTTCCTAGCACCTTAATTAAAATCTTTCAAATAAAGCAACTGTCAACATACATTTGTAGGACATACAATCTAATGTTCAAACTGGAGAATTCTGAATGAAATGCTTTCTTTATGAATTCTGAGTTTTCTAAGTTGTCTTAAATAGGTTATTATTCTAGGAGATTTTTCCTTAAAAGGAAAACCTACCTTCACCCGTAAATTTTATTTAACTTCATATATATACCATATATATACGTTTTTCTATATTTTACATCTTTAGAATAGATTTGTTCCATAGGAAAAAAAAATACTAATTTAAGGAGAAATGAAAATAGTCTCTTAAACTCTTTTTGTAATGAAGTTCCTCTATTTTTAAAACTCCTGGTAACAATACTGTCCTACAAATATTAGGACAATTGACCAGACAAGTTTTTCTTTATATGTGTATCATTACTTTTCAACTATTTTAACTACATTTGTAGAAAACTCCATTTTATTACTGTTTATATCTTAAGCAAATGCATTTTATTGGCTAATTCTATTTGCAATTTTTTCTTAGACCAAAATATGCCTTTTGCATTGTTCATGTTTTTTGAGCAATTGATTTCTTCTTATTGTTGGCTACTATATAGCAGAATATTAGAGAATTTTTCAAATGTATTGGGGGGTAAAGATGGGCGGCTTTTTAGCAGATGTTTACAGTTCACGTTTGCAAGGCTACAGGATATTGTATTAATATACTATAAAACCATAATATCTACTCAGCTTTCATTGCCTAAGTTTTTCACTAGGTTCTGCAAGTTTACTGTAAATGGCAGCTTAAGAAGAACCAAAGGGGCTTTAATAAAGCCACAGTACTTCTACATGAGAGTATTTTTTTATTACGATACAGCAGGTGGTACATGTCATCATAAAGGAAAAATAAATTTGCACCTAACACTTAGAAATTTTGTTAAATTTGATCTTCCAACTACACATAAGAAAATTACAATGAGAATATTTTATGTTTCAAATGGTTTCTTTAAAATCTATGTGTGATAAAAACTATATATATATTGTGGAAAAATAAATGCTTGGCATAAGATTGTTTTATATAACATAGAACTCACTGTATTTTTTCCCCATCAGTATTAATTAACCCTAAATATCAATAGCCAAGAAGATTAAAACTATGATATATAGAGAAGACATGTTACATATTCGTAATAGTATTTAATTTGGCCCATTATACAGATCTTTACATTGAAATAGTGATGCATGAGTAATATAATATGCCATGCAGGTGTTATATTTCAATTTTGATTTTACTTGAACTCAGTATACTTAAAATAATTTTTTCACTAAAACATGTTACCTGGGGCAGCCCGGGTGGCTCAGCGGTTTAGCATTGCCTTCAGCCCAGGGTTTGATCCTGGAGACCCGGGATGGAGTCCCATGTCAGGCTCCCTGCATGGAGCCTGCTCCTCCCTCTGCTGTGTCTGTACCTCTCTCTCTTTCTCTCTTTCTTAAATAAATAAATAAATAAATAAATAAATAAATAAAGTTACCTGGTTTTTAGCTTAAAATTTAAAAAAAGAAAAAAAATCACAAAATTAGTGGAAATGATCAGAAGAATAAAATATAAGACTTAGAAACTAGAGTACATCATATGAACATATTCGTTTTTGCTATTTCTAACAATATTAAATTGGTCATAAATGAATAAGAATGTCAAGGAGAGGACAAATGAGTGATCTAAACAAGATTTTGGAAGGTGTAAAGTGAATAGTTAAGTTTTATAGATAATCTTCTAATAGAAAGCTGAAATCTGTCTGCCTATTGAGTAAGGAAGTGAATTAATTTTCAGCACCGTGGATAGGTACGTAATTGCGTAGAGGGAGACTTTCTGAAGATTAGAGACCAAAAACATAAAATATTAAAATATGATAAGAAAAAGTTAGAAACCATATGCCCTCCTCATACCAAAGAACCACGGTAATCAAATAGCTACATTTCTTCAAGAAGTAAGTAGGAAATTTATTCTGTGAGAAAATAAAAGGCTTTCAGACTGAAAATAAAAGCAATTACAGAAACTTAAGATGCTGAGCATAAGACCTTCAAGATCCTGGATGTTTTTAGTATCTCATTCTTACTTATGAATGGGCAACTGTGTTCATGCAGCTTTGAGAAAATATTTTTTCATGAATGAGAGAAACCAAAACCAAGAAACTTTAAAAAGGAACTTAGAGAAAATAGGCAATAAAGAGACGAGATGAAAACAAATCAATATGGTTAATACCTTCAGAAATATTGGAAAGTTTATTAAATCCATAAAATAAGTACAAGATGCTTTATAAAAGGGACATTCTATAAACAAGAAATACATTTATAAGCAAAAAAATGTAATAACCATAGAACATTCATTTGAAAATAAAGATGATGATTTCTCCAGTGAGTAGAATGAATAGACAAAACAAAAAAGATGGAAGATATGAGGAATTTATGCAATCAATCTAGTTTGATCTTCAACCTTCTAGAAATAGAAAACTAGGAAAAAGAGGATGGGAGTTAGTTATCCAGGGTATTACACAAGATGACTCCCAGAATGAGAGGGGAAGATTTTTTTGTTTTTCATTCAAATAGAACATTTGATTTTCATCAAATGTTAGTGAGAATTAACTAACATGAAGCACAATTAGAAATTCTAATCCACGGGGATTAACCAGGTGACTCAAAGTAAAATAAAATGTTCTCCCTTGCTTACAATGTGGCCCATAGCACGTTTGAGGGGCCCCCCAAATACTCCCTATCACTATCTCTTCAACAGTTTGGATCTTAACAATATAGACTGCATAATAGAGCAGTCCCAGGAAGGAGGATGTGATTGATTAGCTTTTCCTTGGAAGCTATCCAATAATCCCAATTGTGTCCCTTCCCTGGTTTACCTGATATACGAGGTAATTCTCAGCTTCCCAGGTAATCTGCCAGTATTTAGTCTCATATGTCTAAATCCAGTTTCCAATACTTCCTAACTCTGTCAACACAAACTTTTCTTTGATGTTTGGTTGAACTAAAAATCTGTCCTACCAAAATCTATTAAACACTCATCTTCTTTTCAGAACTTCTCTAAGCTTTCTGAAAAAACTAAAGCCTAATGTCAGATGAAAATACTATTTTCTTTCTCCTACTATCAGTGCACTGAAGAGAAGGGAGACTGGACCCTTAATTAATTTTTCATTACTACTTGTATGTCATTGTTTCATCCTTCTCCCTGAAAAATCTAGCAACTTTGACACACGTTATTACTCCAGTTGCTTCTCCTTGACCTTGCACTTTCCTGGACAATATTCTAAGTCAATTAAATATTTTAACAGCTGGCTTACTATTTTTTAATTTCTAAATCTCTTATTATCATTCTTGATTTAAATATCTCTGTCCTTCACATTTTAAGTGGTCTTGCCTTTCACGCCACTTGAGCCATTTACTCCCATATCCCTCATCCTTGTCACTATTAATAGCTGTTCCACTTCTAAAGCCTAGATTTCAACACACGACATTTGGGATAAAAGAAGAAAACTGAAGGCTGATTTTAAACTGACTTCAATTATGTGAAGAGTTCTTTCTCAAAATATAATAACTAATCTTTAAAATCTTAAGTGAGGGATCCCTGGGTGGCGCAGCGGTTTAGCGCCTGCCTTTGACCCAGGGCGCGATCCTGGAGATCCGGGATCGAATCCCACATCAGGCTCCCGGTGCATGGAGCCTGCTTCTCCCTCTGCCTGTGTCTCTGCCTCTCTCTCTCTCTCACTGTGTGCCTATCATAAATAAAAAAAAAAAAAAAATTAAAAAAAATAAAATAAAATCTTAAGTGAGGTTTCTTAAGCACAATTTTGGAAAGTTACTTAGAATGTGAGTGATTTATAACAACAAAAATGTAGATTTTTAAAAATCTAGATATTTTTAGCATAGATTTTGTTTAGTTTAATGCATAAAAAACTTTTCATTTAGTGACTGTATTTTCTAAAAAAACATCAAGTAGATATGCTGTAGTTTAAAGGATCATCATTGCTATTGCAAGTTGAGATGAAAAATGAATCCTGAGAAAATAAATCATGCTATATTTGAACAAATTATATGCTTGCAATAATTTTTTAAATTTCTAAGAAAGAGAAATAAGATTTTTTTGTTGCAACAGGATTTATCTATAAATCTAACTATAAACCTTAAGAAAAATGAATTTTTCTTTTATAGAATTATTTTGATAAGAAAATCTGGTATATTGAGACCCTGAACATAATCAGAAAACTGTTTTATTTAGACTTTGAAAATTCTTCAGCCTCCTTTGCATTATACTTTGCATGCTTAAGCTTTCACTTTTGTATTAATTTAATGTTTATTCATTAAATTTAGAAACACAGTTAAGTGCTATCATGAAAATAAGTGCCTAAAGCTTTATTCTGAACAGAGTTCCTTCTCATATTAAAAGTTTATGAAAATGGGTTGTAAATTGAAATGTCATTTACTTATAACTATGGCATCCTACATATTGGTTTAATGACAAATGCCAGTATAAAGCTTTACCAAACATCAAAAATGCTCTAAACAAAAACACATCTTTGTATTCTATATTTGAATTGATTGCCTGCAGAGCTAAGATAACAGGCTTCTGTCATTTAAGAAGTTGATATAAATGGCTCTGTAAACTCTATATTATTTCTTTATTACTGGCTATGATATTGTGTAGGTACATCACTTATCAAATTGTAAGTTTTCAATGTGTTATCTCAGGTTATAATGAAAGCCTTCATCAAAAGCTTATGTGGATTTTATTGCCATCAATGAGTTTTGCCTTTATATCTATGTGGTACAAAAATACACTTATTTTATTAAATCCACACACTAAAGATAAGAAATGAAAATAAGCTTTCATACAATTTTTTCTGTCCATTAAATAAACACCTTTTAACTTATAAAAATAAAGTGGATAAAGGTATCATAAAAATGATAGTAAATACCCAGATTTAACATTTCAAGATTTAAATTAAGTGTTGACTTTGCATTATGATATATTGTGTACTATTATAATGTTATAGAAAAGAATGGCTGAAATTATATTTCAACTTCTTTTATTTAATATTACTTATTGTTTAATAGTTAATTTTGTAGTTCTAATTTTGCTCGCTATTAGAGGACAACTAAACATATTTTTTTGAAAATGGTGTCATAATTTACTCACATCATTTAAATATGCCCTCCTTTTTTATAATTAGGAATAAATATTACTGAATATGACTTGGCATAATATTTCTGAAGATGCACTGGATTAATATTTGGAAATTGGTACTTATGTTGGCTCAAAGAGCAATTATGTCTCTGAATAAGCTAAGCATTGATGGGTGTGCCATATGCATGCATAAATGATGCTTTCATCCTTTGCATCTGTTCATATTAATAATGATAATTCTTAAACAGTGATTTTCATCTTTAAGAGTGTTACAAATGCCAACTAATTAATTAATTCCTTAAGTGCTTAATTGCATATAGATAATTAAATACACTCTTTACCGGCAAAGGTTATAGAGCAAAAATTAAAAGGGAAATCACATCAAGCCTGATTTTCTAACCAATGGTTTGAAGATGTGACTTTCATACTTTGGGTAGAAGTGCCCTCAATAGCCCATTTCTGACAATATATTTTGCAGATAATTATTTCCATAATATTGAGAAATCTTATTTTGATTATTACAAGAGCATTAGTATGTTAAAGCTGTTGTGATGTATATATAAACTATTCATTTTACAGACTACATCATTACAAAATATAAGAAACTTGGTCTTTGATTTTTTTTTTTTTTTCATATGACCCAACAACATTCCCTGGAACAAGTCTTGTTTGGAAGGACTTTAGGAGATGACGTAGTTTGTTTTATGATACACTCAAGAAGGTGGAAAATTATTAGTTATATTCTTTTTTTAACTTGGCTGCATGGTCTTCTGTATTCAAAAGACTTTGCAAGTGTCCTTTCTTTCAAATGGTTCTGAATATTATATCAGACTTACTATGAGGAAACTATTATGAAATTGAAACACAATAAAAATTGATTCCTAACTGTCACTGACCTATCCATAATGACTCACCATTAACTTTAAAAACTCCCATACTGGTGTTTCTAAATTGCACTTTTTGCATTTAGTTGGAGTATTTCTTCATTTTGAGATATTTCATCACACACTGCAGGAAGTTTAACATTCTTGGCCCCTTTCCCAACTTCTCTCTTACTTTAACAGTGGTTTATATGCTGCCAGTTATTATTTTATAATTATTAGCATGCCTTGTGTTTTCGATGTGTCTATACTTCTAGGGTTCATGTTTCATAATCTTGTGACAATTTGTGCAGTTTGATAATCTTTGATTATCGACTTACTGTTACATAGCATTTGGATAATTTTCTGAAGAACTGAAGATACAGCTACCATTTTCTTGAGTTCAACATCCAAAAGAGTATATAAAATAAGTGCTGGGACAAGAAAACCAAGACTTCTATTAGGAACTGTTTTCCTTAAGCAAATTAACATTGTAGAATATTGTTTTAACTTGTAAAAAAAAGTGGTGACTTAATTTGTGCATATTATAAAATGGAAAACAAAAACTTCAAATTGACAAATGTGCTTAGCAATGAAGATCTCAGCCTGTTTTATTCATTTCACAAATATTAGCAATAACCATATTGTCATTTAGGCAAGTGGACAGAGGGTCAATATTGAAGATAATTTATAGTAACACATCATAGAACACAATGAATATTTTTAAACCATTTTTTAAAGATTTATTTATTCATGAGAGACACAGAGAGAGAGAGAGAGGCAGAGACATAGGCAGAGGGAGAAGCAGACTCCTTGCAGGAGCCTGATGTGGGACTCGACTACAGATCCTGGAATCAGGCCCTGAGTCTAAGGTAGACGATCAACCATTGAGCCACCCAGTTGTCCCATAATGAATATTTTTAAATTAATTAGTGAATGAATGGTCAAGATGGAAAAGATATATATCTTTGTGTAAGGGTTGGTATTTAATGTGTGGTCACTACTATCTTCTATTAGATACAACTTATCTTACCTTTCTCACATTCTGATTTGTTCTGTCCTAACAATTTTTATTAAGGTTGACATTAAAGATAGTCTGAGTTATTTGCTGTTGTGTATTGTTTTTCTATATATCCGTATCCATGCAATGGTAAACTAAACTTTTAGCTGTGTAAATGAATAACTTGAGTGCAAAAATAAATTTAAGATGGATCTTATCTATATTATCAATGACCTTTTGGCAAACGGTATCTTTCTGCTTAAATACAATAACAAAAAAGGAATGACTATCACTCCATAGAAATTTGTTATATCTTAGTCCTCTCTGTAAAAACAGTTTATGTAAATAAAGTGTGTAAAATAGTAATTTATCAATGGCCCAGAAGTACCTTGAGAAGAAGTTTTAAATAAAGTGATCAGAATGATTGGGGTCATGGCAACGGATCAGTTGGATTGCTATTTTGAGAGCAAAGCCAGATTGTAAAAATTCTGTAACAGTAAAGCACGTGAAAGAGCTTTTCATTTCATGATACATAATTTGGGAAAGTAGTTAAAGATGCAAAAGGCCAAAGTTTGGAGAGCATTGCTTATCTGTACTCTTTAAAACATAATTTAATGTTAATGCTATTAGACCAATATACTCTGGTACAGTAACTCCAACATGTTGGGAGATATTAACTACCTGGTTTGTTGAGCATGAATATAAACAATCTATTCAAAACCTGGTGGAATGAGATCTAGCCATACTGAATATTATTTAGAGTGAAAACTTTTTAGCCATGTAAGACATTTAAGACAAATTCACGTTTTCTCAAATAGAACATCATGACACAACAATGGGGTAAAGATAAATGGGAAAGAGGTAGGGTTATGGCTATTTGGTCCACAAAGTGCCAGAAACTATAATAGCCTCTTTATACCTGGTATTCTATCAATATCACTGTTTACTGTTCTATTTTCTCATCAGTAAGTTGGGACTAATATTAACACCTATTTTATAGGATTATTGTGAAGAGTATTTGAGATGATATATGTGAATGTTTACAAAGAATAAATAATATACTAAATGCCTAATTAAAATAAGTTATTATTAAATTTTTTTGTGCACAATTACAGGATGTAACTTGAGGATAGATTTTATTGTCCAAAATATCTTTCTTCTTTTTTACAAATCCGCAGGTGGTGGGAATTATGACATTGTAACTAATTCCTTTTTGTTAAATCACTTGTTAAAAACACCACTTGGAAATACAGGATATCAACTTCACTATAACTTTGGTGAGAAAGGTTTACTTAAAATCTTTGCCACTTGAAGGTAATGAAGAGCATGTTTTGGCGTTTAAATTTGAGATACTGGGCAGCCTGGGTGGCGCAGCAGTTTAGCCCCACCTTTGCCTCAGGGTGTGATCCTGGAGACCTGGGGTCGAGTCCTATGTCGGGCTCCCTGCATGGAGCCTGCTTCTCCCTCTGCCTCTCTCTCTCCCTCTCTCTCTCTCTCTCATGAGTCAATAAATTAAATCTTTAAAAAAAATAAAATTTTGAGATACTTATGAAGTTAACTAGCACAAATTGTAGTCTGGTATTTTGGAAAATGTCAGCAATGTACTGTCATTGGATAGGTAGGAAGAGACTGAAAATGACAGAAATCATTATAAACTAAACCTAAAATGTTTCAAGTTTTCCAAAAGGGAAAAGAAATTAAGAAATGGCTATTTTTAGGAAACTGCACCTTGTGGTGCATGTGAATTTAATCAAGGTAATATCTTCCCAAAGATGAAAAAAAAAAATCCTTAATATGAGAAAGGAGTTTACTTAAATAGTACATGTAGTCACTATTTTGCCCACACATTTTATAGTTAAGATGTAGGCATGACTACAATACTTATATACAAAGCGACCTTATTTACGGAACTTTAAAATTGATAAAACTTTTATGTGAGAATGGGTACATTCCAGGTTCTGCTAGCTTTGCTTCTGAATTAGTAAATATAGTATATTAGAAATTTTTCACAATAAGAAAATCATAGTATCAGTTGGCAATATGTTGTCACCTTATTAGAGTACACATGATGAATTAAGTTAGCATTTCTAAATGTATAAAAGATTTATTTAAAAAATGATACCATACCCATAGTAAATGACTTGAAAAGGTATTAAATTTCATTTAAACAAAAAGTATAGCTAAAATTATCATTATTATATAATAAAACACAAATTTTAAGTTATCAGAAACTTTAAATTAGGTGATATATAAATTGAGTATAGCATTCTCTCCATTCTAGCTAGAGTCATCAAATGGCCCATAGGAATTTTCTTTTCTGCTTATCCTCTAGGATATTACAACCTTCAAAAAATAAAAGATTTCTCTATTTAAATTTCCTTCAGATCCCTACCATTTTGCTAATTACTGTACCTTGTCCCTCTCTCTGACATTTTGTCAGTTTTACTGAGGTAATGGTTGCATATATTATAGAAAATTTAGTTCTGAAAGTCTAATCTGATAAAAAATTTACATAACTGTTGATTGCAAATCAAGTCCCTGAGGAGGAAGTAGAATGGCAAGCTAAGCAGCTAAAATTTTTTCTCAAGACTTCCTTCTTCTTCTTCTTCTTCTTCTTCTTTTTTTTTTTAAAGTAAATTCTACCCTAACATGCGGCTGTAATTCATGAACCTAAAATCAAGAGCTACATGCCCTACCAACTGAGCCAGTGATTCACCTCTCAAGATTTCCTTCTTGGAATAATTCCTTAACATAAGAAACAGTAAATAGCAATTCCCTACTTAAACATATCTAATAATATGCAATTCATTAGTCTTACTATTAAACTGAAATTATAGTGTTGCTCTGGGATGAACTACTTCATATTTAATTTTTGAAAAAGCTACATCCAAATTGTCAATTAAAGCTGTTGGCACAGATTTCCATTAGATTTTTGCCCAATCTTCTAGTTTCCTTAGGTACATATTTTAATTAGTAATATTAAGTTTTGGATTGATTTTGTTTTGTTAATTTTTTGAATATTGCTTAAGTAAAATAATGTTGAACAAGAAAACTACATTGTGGTTTATCTAGCTTAATATTGATGTGATTATTTAGCATAGTAAAAGAAAGCAGAACATGAATAATTAAAAATTCCCATATTTTTTGTTTGTGACTTTATTTCTTTCCTAATTTTCATGAATCAGTGGTCAAAGTAGAATCACCAGGGAGTCTATAAGAGGGTTGTATGCAACACTCATTCTATATTTTGTAGAATTCCCTGCTAAAATGAATTTGAGAGAATGAAACAGGGACTTCCGACCATCATGAAATTCAAATCTTTCTTCCTTGAATATAGACAAATAGGAATTAGCCTTACCTCTCCATCAGTCCCAACTCCAAATGGAAAAACATGGGCAAAGGGCAACCAGAACTGAACAGACTCTCAGAAGGCCACCCCTGCCTACGATTCATATACCATGTCTACATCTCCCTATGTTCATCTTCAGAAGGCCAGCAGAGAATCAGAGAGCCTGAGTGGACACTGCTTACTGCTTTCTGAGTCAGTACTTTTTCCCATAAATTGAGTGTGACTATTATCCAATACGTGCTGTATTCAGAGAACTGGCTAATTACTCTTAATCACACAGGAAGTACTGGGTATAGGAAGGAGATGCATGTTGACATTGCTTAGAGCTAGGAATGGCAATATCAGATTCCTTATGGCTTTTTATTTTTAATTAAAAGCAAACAAATAAAACATAGGAATATGTCAATGGTTTCTGTTTTTTTTTTTTTTTTTTTTAAGATTTTATTTACTTATTCGTGAGAGACACAGAGAGAGGCAGAGACATGGGCTCCCCATGGGGAGCCTGATGTGGGACTTGATCCCAGGATCCCAGGATCATGCCCTGAGCCAAACGCAGAAGCTTGACCACAAAGCCACACAGGCATCCCCTTTTTGCTTTTTTTTTTTTTTTTCTTTTTTTGACAATTGAAAGAGAACAGTAAGTCAGTAATTTTTTAATGACTTCAGAAGAAAATATCACATTCTGGCTTAAACTATAAAGCATGTGATAACTAAGATCATTATGTTCAGTGTAGAGTTTAAATGCTATTGAAATTATCAGAACTTTCCATTCATAGCTATTATCCAAGGGGAAAAAGTTGGGAAATACTAAATTGCTCCTTTGTGATGATGATGTCATAAAACAAAACAAAAACAAATATTCTTGCATATTGCTGATGGGAGTGTGATTTTTTAAAATGGGGAAACAATATGGCAACTTAATTTCTTTGTACAAACTCAAGAAAATTTAAAACATGTTCACACAAAATCTTGTACATAAATGTTCATAAGAGTACTACGCATAATAACTAAATGTGAAAACACCTCAAACACCCATTAAGTGATGGAGAAATAAATAAAAGTTCTATATCTACATAGCAGAATATTATTCAGCCATATAAAAGAAGGAAATGTTGATATATGCTATACTGGGGATGAACCTTGAAACCTTGTGCTAAGTGGAAGAAGCCAGGCACAGCGGCATACCGTATGACTTCATTTTTATAAAATGTCTCATAAAGGCAAATCTAAATCAATACAGACAGAAAAGAGATTAGTGGTTGACAGGTCCTATGGGGAAGAAGAATTGAGAATGATTGCTAATAGATATAGGGTTTCTTTTTAAGGTGATAAAAATATTCTAGAATTAGTGGTGATGATTGTATAATCTATGAATATGCTAAAAATTTTTGAGTTGAACATTTTAAGGTGGTGAATTACCTTTAAACATATACTGCAAAATTAAAAATATTAACAGATATATAAAAATGGTTAATACAGGATATTTGTGATGGCAAGCAGTTGATAACATAAAAAAAAAAAAGAAAAATCAAAAGAGAACCTCAAGGCACCAAGGGTGGATCAGTGGTTGAGTGTCTGCCTTTGGCACAGGTTGTGATCGTGGGGTCCTGGATTGAGTCCTACATCAGGCTTTCCACAGGGAGCCTGCTTCTCCCTCTGCCTCTCTCCATTTCTCATGAATAAAAAAAAAAAAGAGAGAGAGATAAATAATAATAATAAATAAAGAATCTCTGAATATATTCTAAATAATAATAACAAAAATGTTAGTGTGCTTACTCTATGCTAGGTTTTAGTTAAGCACTCAGCTTATTGTCTTTTTATCAATTATGTCAGTCTCTTTTTGGTAGATCTTAATTTTTTCATTCTGTAGAAAAAGAAACAAAGGCATGAGAAACAATGCACTGAAGTGGCATTGTTTGCATTCCATACCTTGATTTACAACCATAGTTTGGAGAATGAAGTCCTGTAAGTAAAGTAAGTGGGTTCTGCATGTCTTGTTATGCAGTGATATTTAGACTTATATACTGGGAAGCAGTAGAGCACTGTAATTAAAATAATATATTTGAGAGCCACAGAACCACAGATCTGACATATCATTGACAGAGTATTAACTTTCCTGTTCCTCAGTTTCCTTCTTAGTCAATGAAATCAGAGTAATAATTCATAAGTTATAGTTTGATTATTAAGTGAGCAAAATGGTTAGCATATATTGGAATACAGGAGACCCTAATTAATCATTTTTGTGTCAATTTGATTAGGCCCATTATTCAGACATTTCACCAAATATTATTCTAGATGTTTCTCTGAAGGTATTTTTATTTATTTTTTATTTTTTTATATAAATTTATTTTTTATTGATGTTCAATTTGCCAACATATAGAATATCACCCAGTGCTCATCCCATCAAGTGTCTCCCTCAGTGCCCGTCACCCAGTTACCCCCACCTCCCGCCCACCTCCCCTTCCACCCCCCCCCCAGTTCGTTTCCCAGAGTTATGAGTCCCTCATGTTCTGTCTCCCTTTCTGATATTTCCCACTCATTTTTTCTCCTTTCCCCTTTATTCCTTTTCACTATTTTTTATATTCCCCAAATGAATGATACCATATAATGTTTATCTCTCTGAAAGTATTTTTAAAGATGATATCAACATTTAAATCAGCAGACTTTGAGTAAAGCAGATTACTATATTATCTTTCATAATGTGAGTTAGCCTCATCTAATCAGTTGAAGGACTTAATAGAAGGAAGGTTTATGTCCCTGGAAAAAGGAGATTTTGCCAGCAGCCTGCCTTTGAACTCAAACTGCAACTCTTCTCTGGGTCTTTAGCCTGTGGATCAACTTTATAAAATTTGGACTTGTCAGCCTTCAGTTATGTGAGCCTTAGTCTTAAAATAAGTTCCTTGTTATCTCTCTCACTCACTCTCTCTACTCGCTATCTCACTATTGCTCTCTCTAGAACCCTATTGGTTCTATCTGGAAACAGATACCCTATTGGTTCTGTTTCTTTGGAGAACCTAGAATAATATATCCTAATAAAGTTTGATTTTATTATTAAAAAGAAAGATAGATTGCCAAAAATATATTTTGCAATCCTATTTTTTTACAAATAAAGTTTATGTAAATATATATACTTGTTTCTTAGAAAAACAGAAAATGCATATGGGATTGAGTAATAGAGACATAGGCTCAGACTTTCTACTTTGTATACATTTGTGTGACCTATTGTGATTCATTAATTAAACATATGGCTTTTATGATTTTAAAGAAAGTGTATATTAAATATTTAGTTTTTAAAAAGATTTAAAAACCAACAAAACCGGAAAACAAACAACAAACAACAATCATAAACAAAGCATCTGGGAAGAATCTGTTGTGTCAGTTTGAGGCAAGGTTACCTTCAGTTGGGTCATACTAGACAGTGAAATGCTACCAAGAAGGACAGAGAGGTGTCATGGTCCAAACCCAGACATAAAAGTAGAGAATTAGTAGAAAAAAATCAATGTAATACTGAAATTATCACTTTTTTCCCTGAATGCTCTCTTGGTTTCCAGATAGCATTCAATTTTATGAATGATTTACAGAAGTTCTTTACAGATTCTTACTTTACACAATAATATCTAAACCTGTCACTGACAGAATGTCTATTTGAACTGCATGTATAAGAGAATTCAACATAGTAAAATTTCTTCAGCTAGTATTTTGATTATCAGCTGAACTGACATATAACATTTTTTTGTTGTTGTTGAAACTTTCTTAAACTCTCTAAAAGTTCTCCTAATAAACAGGCTAATATTTCTAAGAAAAAAAATGATTTCTTCCCTTAGGTTATGAAGGTCTGTATTTTTTTATTTTTTTATTTATATTTTTGCTTTAGCCAATATCTGAAAACTAATTCCTGGTGAAAAGTCTTACTAAAAGTCATGCAGCAAATTGATAGCAAAGCCACAAATAGAATCTAGTAATTCTTATTTTCAGGTCCAGACTTTAATCATTGAACCAGACGAGTTGCCACTTTCTCTGACTGATCACCCTTAACATTTAATCCTTCTTCCAAGATTCCCATTTATAGAGGTGACATAATTCACAATTTCTGCATGGCTCACATGACAGACAAAGGCATGTGTGGGATTAATTTGCTGAGGATGACAAAAATTACAAAACTGAAATGGTTTGGGAGAATAAACCCAAAATATGCTTGATATTTTTGAATGGAAAACCGCCAAGAAAATGACAAAGATGTGCAGCGTGTCACTGAAATAATCCGTAGCCTCACTTACTCTATCAAATGCACACAGTGGTTGGAAATAGATAGCAAGAAATTATTTACCAGAGATGCTGATGCATAAAAACATATTCAAACTTGAAGAATACATTTCTATCAGCTTGAGTGCTAATGTCCTCAAACCTGCAAGAGCTAAATATTCTATATCCTGAAATTAGTATCCTATGCTCCATGTAATAGCATAAAAAATGCAATAGCCAGAATAACAATGCACAGCTGCCACCATGGATTCCAGGGTGCTGTGCATATTCTAAAGGGAGTGGATGCAGCTGCTTCTTCCTGAATTGAAGTTAGGAATGGCTGTTGCTTCTTATACACAAGCTCAGGACTTGATATCATTATTTTTTCCCTAAATGTAACAAGAGGGAACAGCATAAAATGCTTTTAAAAAGCAGTATGTTTCAAATTGAGTAATGATTTCTTATTTGTAATATAGGTGAGTAAAGATAGAAGAAATTCTTTTATCTTTAATATTTTTTTATGCTGCATTCACCCATCTCATATAATAACTCAGCAAATTAAAACAATCCGAATATTCACAGTAAAACATCCCTCCCCCTTTACTGATTGAATCTCTGATGAATTGAAACTGGAAGAGATCCAATATCAAGTCTAGGTTAAACTGCATCTTACTTATTGTTTATAATGTTTCATAATATTATGTGTTTGTGCAGGTGTGTGTTTCTATGCTTTCCATTTTTTTCTACTATGACTTAGACTAGAAAATGAAATTTATGTAAGGAGATAGCAATGGTGGGCTCTTAAATGCAGAAATCTGTTATATGAATTAGAAATAGCCCACATAAATGCTTATTGTGATGGTTGTGTTGACATCACTCATCTGCTCATTGTTGTGTAGTCATGTAGAAAGAGTTAGAAATAAGTGTTCTCAAAGGCTCGCAAGAGATGCTGCTTAGCTGGTGTGCCCAAAGTGGATACCATACTTATATTTGTAATGGGATCCATACCGTTCATAGTTATTCTTTTTTTTTTTTTTTAAATTTTTATTTATTTATGATAGTCACAGAGAGAGAGAGAGAGAGGCAGAGACATAGGCAGAGGGAGAAGCAGGCTCCATGCACCGGGAGCCCGATGTGGGATTCGATCCCGGGTCTCCAGGATCGCGCCCTGGGCCAAAGGCAGGCGCCAAACCGCTGCGCCACCCAGGGATCCCCCGTTCATAGTTATTCTTAATAATACCTGAAAGTTTTCTACTACAAAGAGCCTACAAACTTAAAAAAATGGCTGAATGAAATCATATGGTAGAATTTACAAATACATAGAAATATGTAAATGTATATTTGTATACACACATATAACTACATATATATATAAATATATATATAAATTTTTTAGTTCTTTTTTTTCCCCTAAATAGACTGGAAGCATCTACATAAGGAATTCCTGAAATTCAGTCAAGTATATCTTAATTTTGGAAAGAGTCTCTGAGACTAAATCATTTTCTTCTTTTGAATCCTGATTTTGCATCAAATAATAGTATCCACTGAGATCTCATACTATTAAAAATCCCACCCATTGCTGCATTTAAATTGCTATATCCCTGCATTTATTTATTTATTTATTTATTTATTTATTTATTTACAGAAATTTGCTTTTAGTGTTTATCCTTGAATACCATATTCTGGATTTCATTGTCAGTCCTTCAAGTATGATATTTAGCAAGATCCTATTCTTAGGGAATCTAACTTTTATTTATTTATTTATTTTTTAAAATTTTTATTTATTTATGATAGTCACAGAGAGAGAGAGAGAGAGAGAGAGAGGCAGAGACACAGGCAGAGGGAGAAGCAGGCTCCATGCACTGGGAGCCCGATGTGGGATTCGATCCCAGGTCTCCAGGATCACGCCCTGGGCCAAAGGCAGGCGCCAAACCGCTGCTCCACCCAGGGATCCCGAGAATCTAACTTTTAGAGTTTGAAAGGAGAAATCTAAAGTTCCATTTTGGACGAAATCCATTTTTTATATCAATATATATTAAAGTCACAGGGGAAGTAGACAGTTTGATAAATGAGTTTTGAGTTCAGGGAAATGGTTAAGTCTGTAGAATAGCATCAAAGTCAAACTCTAGAACTTCTACATTTATAGGTAGGGAAGAAAAGGAACCAGCAAAGGGGAAGGCATATGGAATCAGGGGTATAATGGTGTCCAGAATGCCACCTAAATATTATGGGATTAAAGAAGCAAGGAATAGCCAAATAGAACTAAAAGCCAGTAAACTGTGACTTAGAATTAGCCATTGGATTTGGCTTAGTAAAGTTGATATGAACTTGGTGAAAATAGTTTCATTGGAGGAATAGAGATTAAAGGCTGATTATTGTAAATGAAGGAATGAAAAAAAGACAAGGAAGTGGAGAAAAGTATAGAAAATTCTGTCACTTAGCTTTGCAAAAATTACTCAAGAGAAATGGAAGATAACTGAAGCACTAAATAAGGTCAAGTCTTTTGACAATTTCTTAATAATGATTGGATGCTATAGCACAGAACTAATAGCAAACACAAAAATGAATATAATAAATATTTTGCTGTCAGGGAATTCTATATGTATGCAAGATTATTTGTATCATTCATATTAATGTCACATAAAGAGAGATTAGTTTTAAAGATCTTGATTTCGAGTTTTGCTTTGTTGGCCTCTATAGTTATTAGTTATTTTAATTATTTCACAGACAATATAGAAGATGAAGAAAATCAATTAATCTTAAAAGTTTGAACAATACAAAGTATTTAAAATCTAATTTTTAAAAAGATTTTATTTATTTATTTGAGAGAGAGAAAACACAAGTAGGGGGAAGGACAGAGGGAGTAAACTCTCTGCTGAGTGGGGACCTAGATGTGGGGCTGTATCCTAGGACCCTGAGATTATGACCTGAAATAAAGGCAGGTGATTAACCTACTGAGCCACTCAGGAATCCTTAAAGCCTAATTTTAATTTTATTATAAATCATTCAAATAAATACAGGGTTACAACAAATTGTATATTAGCACATGTTGCATAATCGTTTGAAGTATTAACAATTTCCTTAACATAATTGTGAGGTATGCTAAAGTGTTTTTTATATTATTTTTACAGTTTTCTATTCCAGAAAAAATATCTCAGGAAATAAGTAAAAGAGGCTGCAACCTTAAGGGGTATTTATGAGGTATATTAAGAGAAAACTGCAATGAAATTTACATATGTAAATAGACTTTATGTATTGTATCACAATTGTGTTGTTATTGCTTTTAAACTGAGAAATATGTAAAAACTTTTTATACTTTGGTCTATATAAAAATATCTTTATCTCTTTTTCTCTATATTATTTTATAAAATTCATCAGTGTGAATGCCTCATTAGTAACGTATTTTCTCCCCATAAAAAAGTGAAATACAGACTTTAAATCTTTATCATCTCCCTATTTCCAATCTACCAGAGCAACAAGGACAAATGTGCTGGTTTCCTGGTGGTGATAATAGTAACATTGATCATTGTATCTTTCAGATGGACCTCAGCTTTCTTTGACAAGTTCATTCCTGAAATCTTTTTCTATAAAGTTAGTAATTACTTTTTATAGACTTCCACATAGTATTTCAAGGGGAAGTATTCACTAAGTTATATTGGATATAAATCTTTCCTGTATATTTTTGGAATGATTTCTAGGAAGTCCTGAACTCTGTGTGCCAAAGAGATTTTTCAGGACACTCATCCTTTAAAAGACTTTCCTTTGAATGCTGCTTGTGATGTTACATGGGGGTGGAAATGCATTATTTCTGCACCGGTAACTCACTAACACTGAGAATCTTGTTAGACATACAAATCCTCAAGTACCACAGACCTAATGAATCAGAAATTCTGGGGGAAGGACTGAGGACTTTTGGTTTATTTAACAAGCCTTTCAGGTAATTCTGATGTTTGCTAAACTTTAAGATGCTTTGTGCAAAAAGAAGCCATAGTATAATAAAATAAACTGTTTTTTCTTAAAGGTGTTAAAAAAATGAACATCATTATGTTGTTCCCTTTTTCTCTGTGAAATTTATATAGCTTATCTCAGCTGAAAAATTGTTTCTAAGTTATACAAAAGTTAAAGGAATTAAATGCATTGCTCTGTTTGCCTTTAGTAAATTCAAAATTTAATTTCTTGGATTATTTCTGTTAGTATTATTCACTTGTTAAATTTAGGCACACTCCACATCTTTATGTTTTCTCCTAATTATCACATCTTCTTATAGTAGAAAGATTTCTCTTTTGCTTTATTTTAAACTTTATTTTAAACTTACCATAAACCTATAATCTGTGAAAGTCACAGTGAAATTTTATATATTTATATATAATTTTATATATTTTTTATATTTATCTCTATATATCTCTATATAAATACTCATATAGATATATGAGTATAGATATATAATAGATGTGTGCATATCACACATCTAACCACATTTCATATGCATATGCATACTCACATAGATAAATTGATATAGATATACTCAACTGTTTTCTATGTCATACACTGAACAGAAGACCAGAATGCAGGCTCAGAATCTAACTAAAGCTTCTCTGACCTTCCTTCTTATAAGTTTATATACTAATCTTGGTAGTATTAGGAGTTCCAAAAGAAAAATGCAAGGCTATGTCTGTCATCATTAGTTTAGAGTTCCCTTAGCATGTTTAATAATTTTACTCTGTCTGAAGACACTGGGATACAAAGAAGTATAGTTTAGTACTTACCTAATGGAAAGGAACAAAAAATGGAAAAGAACACTTTCTGAAATTGCAGAGACTTTTCTGTAAAGAAGGATCCTGAAATGCAGTGGTGTTGGCACAGTGAGGCCTTCAAAAGGACAGTGCTTATTGCTTGCCAGTGTTTGGGATGGGAAAGAAGCGCTGATAGTAACAGAACTTACAACCCTGTACAGGTGAATAAGCCTAACATACCAATCAAATATCAAATATAGTACCAAAATGAAAAATCACTAAAGAGAAGTTCAGTGTATTATCAGTAGAATTAATAGAAGGTGATACAGCTAAGAAGACATATATGAACAAATGAGAAATATTCCCTGAGAGGATCACAGGAAAAACTGGAACATATTTTAAATTTATCTGGAGTCTCTTCTACAGCAAATGGATAGCTACTAGAGAAAAGATTATTATAAATAATACAGCCACAGTTTTATTCCCAGATTGATGTGGTCCACATAGATAACATTTACATGTGTCCAAATAGTTGCTCAGCATTGGTAAACTGGAGTGGGATCCTGTCCAAACACAGTATCATCTCCTGAAGAATGCTGGATACTTCTTCCTATTCATAATGATATAAGGAGACTGAAGTGCAACATTTGAAGTTGTCCAGCTATGGCTTGACGGTTTTTATTTTCCCTATTAAATATGTTATCTTTTTATGTGGTATTCCTTTTCTATTATCTGATTCTGCTCCTTCTTTTCCTTTTTCTTTCTAAAAATATAACGTCTCATTTTAGCTTTTTCTCTACTTTCTCTCATATTATCTGTTTAGTGGGAAGGTTATGTGGAGCCAGGCTGACCATGTTGGATGTTTTTGAGGCTGTTATAAAATGAGAGTGCCTGTTGATTACAACTAAGGAATGCCTCAAGAGAGTGGTTAAGTCAAATGCAGGGAAGCAGAGCTCATTTTTGTTTCCCTCCCTCCTTCCTTTTTTTCCTTTCTTTCAAGGCAAAGAGTACCTGAAGAACATATGAGATTCAAAATATGGAACTGAAGGCCCCAAGTGCTAGAGCACACAAAATTGAGCCTTGTGAGACTGGAAAGATGTGCTGGATTTGTCTGTATTAAGTAACATAAACAATAAGCATTTGACTCTGATAAATTCACTATGTTTTTCTTCCAAATAGCAACAATGAGAAAAACCTCAAAGATGAAAAAAAATATTTTAGCCTTTTAATTGTTTGCTAACTTTTAGAAACAAATCCCCTTTGCAAATATTTATTTTTGAAGAGCTTTGATCATATCACTGATTGACACTATCCTAACCTTCCATGTTTAATAATAATATTTAATCCACTAAAATCTATTATGTATCAATATCATATAGATCATATTATAGAAAATTGTCCTGTATCTGTAAATTAGGTCATATTTTCATACATACAGTATCTAATTGTCAACAATAACTGTGAATGTAGTAGGAAACAATTTTTTAATAGATTTGTCAAAAATATTTGAATGTATGATATTTGTCATGTATTATAACTGTCATAAGCCACAGAGGTAACAGATGAAAGTATTATATTTAGGGTATCCCTAGTGGGCTTAAATTGTTGCAGGTGCCTCCTAGAAAATATGGCATTATATAGTTGATTTGCATACATTTTCTTTGTTGCTAAGTTCATTAATATGTATGCTAAAATGTTTTTCTTTTCTCTCCATGCTTCGTGACTTGGTGCCAAATGAAATGTGTTTCATAAAATAAATGATGATAACATGCCTACCAAGCTGAACAGTGTCATTGAAAATATATATATATATTCTCACATATTACATTTTATTGTGTTTATTTTGTATGTCAAAGGTTAATTATATCAGATGCTTAATTGTAATTCCAAATAGCAAAGCCATATATCCATAAGTCAGATAGGGGTGACTAAGAATCTCATTAACTAATCCATTACATTAGCTAGTTATCATTAACCCAATAGCTGGTACAGTGCTGACAAAGCTTAAAGTCAAGTAGTTGTCACAGAGATCAACTCAGTGAACCAATTTATTTTTAAGCTATAGACAAACTGTTGATTTAAAATCTACCTCATTGGACTCACCTCTATAAAAGTTAGAGGCTACCCAAGGCTATATTATTAAGTGGATATATATGAAATCTCCAAGAAAAAATATTAGTACCTTTTATAAAATAGATCATAAATTTGCAATGAAGGAGAAATATCTTTATATTTTCCTATAGGATATCAAAATATTTCTAAATGACAAATAGTTTATAATTTCACTAGCATTTTGAGAAAAATAACCCTATAGGAATAAAAGTGAAAATATCTGCATAGAAGATTTCTAGGGAAACAATACTTCTTTATAAGAAAATAGCAACCATACTGTTTTCCAAATACACCTCTTCAGGGCATATCACACGTCTAACCACATTTCATCCCTAACTTAACTCTTCATCTTATTCCAATATGGTTCGAGTTTTCCATTAAACTTGCTATTTTCAAGGTCAGAATCTCCACTTTTCCAAACCATTGTATACGTTAGCCATTTTACACTCTATTGATCACTCTATCTTCTTCATGCCCCACATGACATATATACTTATATTATAGATATATACATATGCATAATATTCACATCAAATGAAATGTATGCAGTCATTTCAAGTTTCATACAGAATGTAGATTAACTTTTAAGAGAGCTTTCAAGATAAGTAGCTATACACCTTTACTAAGACACAAATATATATATACATATATATATACCTGTCTATATATATATATATGTATATATATATTTTAACTTCAAAGATGTTTATATTAAGTAGTATTCTAACATGAAGGAAGAAAAGTAGCTTTAGCTCCTTTAGCTTCAATATGCGTATATGGGTATACAAGGGCTAAAGTGACACCAGTTATCAATTTTCTATCTTCATGTGGTTTGTATCTGTTTCAAGAAATAAAGTTATTTTTTAAAGATCCAGAAAATCATTTTGTATTAAAGAATCTGAAATTTAAAGTGTGAATAGAGTGATCTCGAAATCATACTCTTTAAGACCCATATGATGATGTATCTACAATTACTTTTGGATTCTGAAATCCAGGAAATGTTCAGATATGGAGTTTCAAACTCTATTTTCTTTAAAGTAGGAGAGAATAATACTGTCTACTGCTCTCAGCCAAATACAAATTGCTTTATTACTTCATTGCTCCTAAAATTCATGTTCGGAATGTAGTTCCTTTGTGTCTTCTGACATCATTGTTGTGAATCTGAAGAAGACTTAAGTCTCTCTCCTTGGATCCCTGTGGCTTTACTCTTATCAAGATCTGTAGCAATTTCCCATTAAGATAGCTTTCCTAGAGACTTTCTATCCCCTTACCAACTAAACCAAGAGCTAATAAATGTGGATTTTATCATCTTTGTCCTACTTAATTCCCTCTTTACCCATTTTTCTACTCCAAAAGACATTCATAATTCACTTTTTTTTAGTTTGTTTCATGAATACAGTAACTAATACATTGTCACAACACTCAAATGAATAATCAATAATGATGAAATCAGGCTAGTATTTGCTTGGGCCAGGAATCAGAATATAGGCCCTCATCCTAATGCAGTTACCATTGTATAAACTTTGAAAAAATTTGGCTTTAATTTCCTAATATTCAAAACAGAATTAATTGTCTAAGGTAGTTTCAACTCTAATAGTTACTGAACTAAAAACAATTATATGACATTGTTGCATGCTCTGCAGCAACATGATCAGGGTCCTGGGGGTAAGGGGGTGAGGAAAATAAAAGAAAAGTAAAGAGATGGGGACAAGAGGGACACAGTGGATGATGTCCAAGCAGTGCCAGCTTTATTCAAGGTTCTACAACATTTTATAGCATGAACAAAACAAAGCTTAGAAGGTATCTATTTTTAACATGTTTGTGAAACCCTCCAAAGTTCCCCTTTCTCAGCATGCAAGACAGACCCACTCTTGCCAGAAGACCTTGGTAAATAGACAAGCTTGTTGCTCCAGATGTGCATACTTCAAAGGAATATTAGATATGGTTAACAGAGCAGCAAGGACAGCACAGACCCTTATTTACATTTATGACCAGGCCAGAATAAGTTGTATCTATTGTGTTATGTGGGCGATCATACAAGCGAGCCCTGAGAACCATTGCTCAAGCCCTTTCAACCAACTATTCACCCTTTAGACTTCTGAGCTTTTTGAGTGAATGAGGGACGCCAAGTCCTGGGCCTGGTTTGGTTCAGTTACTCCAGCTGGTCCATGGTTGCCCACATGACATGAAATGCTATTCCTCAAAAGATACAGATATACTTCGTTTTATTTCACTTGACTTTATTACACATAACATGCGTTGCAAACTGAATTTTTGTTTTGTTTTGTTTTGTTTTTGTTTTTCAAACTGAATGTTTGTGGCAACCTGTATTGAGGAACCCTATGTGTACTATTTTTTCCAACATTTGCTTACTTTGTGTTTCTTACCTTTTGGTAATTCTCTCAACATTTCAAACTTTTTCATTATTATTATATTTCTTGTAGTGATCTGTAATCTTTGATGTTACTACTGTAATTATTTGGGGTTGCCACAAGCCACACCCATGTAAGACTCTGAACTAATTCAATAAATATTCTGTTTTGACTGTTTCAACAACTAGCTAGTCTCCCAACTCTCTTCCTATTCTTGGGCTTTTCTATTTCCTGAGACATAATAATATTGATATTAAGCCACTTAATAATTCTACTGTGGGCTGGAAGTGTTCAAGTCAAAGGAAGAGTTATATGTCTCTAACTTTAAATCAAAAACTAAAAATGATTAAGTTTAGTGAGGAAGATAAGCTGAGAGCTAGGCCTCTTATACCAAACAGTTAGCCAAGCTGTAAATGCAAAGTTCTTGAAGGAGATTGAAAGTGTTACTGTAGTGAACACATAAATGATAACAAGTGAAACAGCCTGATTGCTGATATGGAGAAAGTTTCAGTGGTCTGGAATGAAGATCAAACCAGCCACAGCATTCCCTCAAACTAAAGCTTAATCCAGAGCAAGGACCCAACCCTCTTCAATTCCATGAAAGTAGAGATGGGTAAGGAAGCTGCAGGAGAAAAATCTGCAGCTAACAGAGGTAGGTTCATGAGGTTTAAGGAAAGAAGTCATCTCTATAATATAAAAATTCAAGGTGAAGCAGCAAGTGCTGATGTAGATGCTACTGCAAGTTATCCAGATGATCTAAGATCATTACTGAAGGTGGATACACTAAACAACAGATTTGCAATGTATACAGAGCAGTGTTCTATTTGAAGAAGATGCCATCTAGGACTTTCATAGGTAAAGAATGAAAAGTCAATGCGTGGCTTCAGTCAATGACAGTCTCAAAGGAAAGGCTGATTCTCTTGTTAGGGAGTTAACACAGCCAGTGACTTTAAGTTGAACTCAATGCTCTTTGACCATTGTGAAAATACTAGGGCCTTTAAGAATTATGCGAAATCCTACTTTGTCTGTGGTCTATACATAGAACATTAAAGCCCAGATAACAGCACATCTGTTTACAACATGGTTTACAGAATCTTTTAAGCCCACTGTTGAGACTTACCACTCAGAAAAGAAAAGATTTCTTGTAAAATATTACTGCTCATCAACCATGTATCTGGTCAAGTAAGAGCTCTGATGGAGATGTACAATGAATTAATGTTGAGTTCATGCCTGCTAACACAACATCTAGTCTGTAGCCCATGGATTCAGTAGTAATTTTGACTTTCAAGTCTTCTTTTTGAAGAAATAAATTTTGTACAGTGATAGCTGCCATAGATAGGGATTCCTCTGATGGGTCTGGGCAAAGCAAATCGAAAACCTTCTGGAAAGGACCCACCATTCTAGATATCAGTAAGAACATTTGTGATTCACAGGAAGAGATCAAAATATCAGCATTCACAGGAATTTGGAAGAAATTGATTTCAACCTCATGAATGACTTTGAGGGGTTCAGGACTTCAATTTAGAAAATAGTTGCAGATGTGGGGGATATAGTAAGAGAACTAGAAGTGAAACCTGAGTATGTGATGCAAATGCTTCAATCTCATTATAAAACTTGAAAACATGAGGAGTTGCTTCTTATAGATCAGCAAAGTAGGTGGCTTTATGAGATATAATCTACTTTGGATGAAGATATTTATGAAGATTGCTGAAATGACAGCCAAGGATTTGGAATATTATGTAAGTTAGTTGGTACAGTTGTGGCACGATTTGAGAGGATTGAAAGATACCCTACTGTGGGTAAAATACTATCAAATAGCAGCATGTGCTACAGAGAAATTGTTGGTGAAAGGAAGAGTCAACTAATGAAGCAAATTTCAGTTTTCTTATTTTGAGAAATTGCTGCAACCACTCCAGCCTTCAGCAACCACCACCCTGATCAGTCAGCAGCCATCAAGATTGAGACAAGACCCTCTGCCAACAGAAAGATTACAATTGGTTGAAAGCTCGGATGATGGTCAGGATTTTTCAGCAATGAAGTATTTTTTAATTAAGGTATATTCATTTTTAAAGATATAGTACTATTGCAGGAATCCTGGGTGGCTTAGTGGTTGAGTGTCTGCCTTTGGCTCAGGTTGTGATTCCTAGGATCGAGTCCCACATCCAGCTCCTTGCATGGAGCCTGCTTCTCCCTCTTCCTATGTCTCTGCCTCTCTCTCTCTCTGTCTCTCTCATGAATAGATAAATAATATATTTTTAAAAAGATGTAGTACTATTGCACATTTAATAGACTACAGGATAATGTAAACATAACTTTCATATGCACTGGGAAACCAAAAAATTCATTTAGCTCATTTTATTGCGATATTCATTTTATTGCAGTGGTGTGGACTCAATCTGGCAATATCTCTGAAATACACCTATATTCATAACAGTTAACAGCATCCTAAAAAAACATGCACTGCATTTAAAACATATGTTCCCTTTGTAAACAATTAGTATACTTGTCTGTTATTGGAAATCTTTGATGATAGTAATGAGTGAAACAAAAGGATTTGTTTTGTATATGAACCTAGAATTCTCAGAAAATCCCATCTGTGCTTTGTAAGTCAGTTTAGGATTTGTGCTGTTGCTTTTCTCCCCAGGAAGTATCAAAATAAATAGTTTGCAAAACATAAATGATTTTCTCCTTTCCTAAGCTGCTGCCCAAATGATCTAAAGCCAGGGTGTGTATTTACATATGTATGTATGTAAGTGTGTATGTGTGTGTGTGTGTGTGTGTGTGCATGTGTATGCATGTCTAAAATAGCTCATGGACATAATGGTTATGTTAAGAAACTGTTGAATTAAAAAAATATCCAAATCAGTTTTTATTTGCACAAATACAAATACATTGACTACCTTGAAGTTCAATCATTTAGACTCTTTAAGATAACATAAACAGTAAGTTAAAGATATTTCTAATTAAGTAGGATGATATGGCAAGTGAATTCTGTACAATAACCAAATCACTATCTCAACTAGAACCTAAATGGTCAATGATTTTATTTTTTTAAACTTGTATATTAAAGTGAGAACCCAAGACTTAAATTTAATTCATAGATCTGTAATCAAACAGTTCTACTAAGATAAGACATTTAACATTATATAATCATTTGTTCACTCAATGACTATTATAGTTGGAAGCTAGGTTAGACTTTGAAAAAAGGGGAGATTTTCCTGAAAGTTATCGGAAATTTCAATGTCGTTATTTAGCATTATGGTTCCTATCTCAACTGTTTTACATCATTAAACCCCTATAGTATGCTCTTCAGAAGTGTCATCATTCACATAAAACACAATCATTTTTGTTTCCTTTTTTCCTTTTTTTATCCTAAAGCATTCTTTCTTTCTCTCTTATTTTATATTGTTGATGGGACATTTGCTCAGTCTCAAAAACAGAAGTAAATACTGATTAGAAGTACTTCTTTGTACATTTCATTCAAATATCTATTAATTCAAGCATTCTTTCAATTATTCATTTCATAAACATTTAGTGTGTGGTGTTGCTATGTCAGAAATAGTTCTAAATGAGTAACACACATATCTGTATTCACCAGGTATTCATAACTGGAAGCTCTACACCCACTAACTTTTAGTGTTCAAATCAGTTCTCAGGACCCACAGAGATGAAATCTGATATCTGTTATTGTTATACGCTTTGTGGCCATTGTACCCTGGGGTAAATCCAACCACCTGTGTACACATCAGGCTAAGTAGCTTCCATTAAAATTCCTACCTTGTCAAATTTACATAAGTCAATGTTTATCTAAGTTGAACACTCAGTGTGATTCTATATGAGTCAAGTTCTATTCAAATAACCTGTTGTAACTGAGAAATTCAATATCCCCTCTTCAATTATATTAGTAAATTGCAACAGTAAAAGGCATGATGGAGAAATCCACAATGTTGTTATTCCAGAAGTATTTATGTATACTCACTTGTATCTAGTCCTGATTTTCTGGTTTATGAAGGCCTGAAGGTTACTGTCAGTTAAAAAGGAATGCTTTTTTTCGGATCGGTGATACTCACTAGCAAACCATATGGATTGTGTGTTAAGTTATTTTCCATTGCTAAAACCTGTTTGTGCTTGTTTCTTTCCTTACTTCCTGCCTCTCTTCCTCTCTCTCCTTCTTTGTTTATCTTGCCTCTTGTGAAATCTCAAGTGAGCTAAGATATAAGATGTTAGAATATTTTTGTTCAGAAAGAAGCTCTAATTCTGAACCTAGGTCCCATAGTTAATAACACCAAATTAGAGCTCAATGTGTGTCATGCTAACCAATTTCAGCCAGCTTAAAGTATATATACTGTTTGCAAGATGTCAGAGTTCTTTGCTGATTTCATCTATCAACAAGGAAATAATTTATTTCCAATAAAACATATACCTCACAAGAACTTCTGTGAAAATAAAAAAATAACAAATATGACATGTCTGGAATAGTTTTTGCACTAAAAATGCTTTTTACTCATATCTTTTATTTCCCTATGTTTATAGAAAAATGACTTACTTTTTATTAACTCATTCGACTAGGGATCCTTCAATGTTCCTTTTCCTATAATGCTTGACAAATAATGATGTTGAGTCCATTTTTATGTAACTGTCTGGGCATTTAAATATCTTCTTTGGAAAAATGCCTATTTAGTTCCTCTGCCCATTTTTAAAATTGGAATTTTGTTTGTTTTTTTGCTATTGAGTTGTATGAGTTCCTGGTGTATTTTGGAATTAGCCTCTTCTCAAATTTATGATTTACCAATATTTTCTTGCACTCCTTAGGTTACTTTTTCATTTTGTAGATGATATCCTTTGCTGTGTAGAAGCTTTTAATTTTTTATGGTCCCATGGATTAATCTGTGCTTTTGTTGGATTTACTTTGATAAATCATTGGGACAATCAATGTCAAGGAGCTTATTCTCAGGACACCTGGGTGGCTCAGTGGTTGAGCATCAGCCTTTGGTTCAGGTCATAATCCTAGAATCCTGGGTTTGAGTCCCACATTGGGATCCCTACAGGGAACCGGCTTCTCTGTCTGCCTATGTCTCTGCCTCTCTCTCTTTGTGTTGCTCATGAATAAATAAATCAAATCTAAAGGAAAAAAAGGAGCTTACTCTCTATGTTTTCTTCCAGGAGTTTTGTGGTTTCAGGTCATATGTTCAAGTTTTTAATCTATTTTAGGTTGATTTTTATGTCTAGTGTAAGACAGGAGTTCAGCATATATATATTTTTTCATGTACAGTTGAGCCTTTCCAAAACCATTTATTGGCAAGATGATCCATTTCCCATTATATATTCTTGGTTCCATTTGGTAATTTAATTGATAATATATACATAGAAATTTTGATAGGGTTGCATTGAATCTGTAGATCAATTTAGGTGGTATGGATATTTTAACAATAATAATTCATCCAATTCTTGAGCATAGAATATCTTTCCATTTATTTGTGTCTTTAATTTCTTTCAACAATATCTTACAGTTTTCAATGTGTAGATTTTTCACCTCCTTATTTAAATTTATTGCCAAGTATTTTATTATTTACAGTAGGAATTTTTCTTAATTGTAAAAGTATCTTATTCTTCTAAATGGGAGCTTTTTTTTTAAAATTTTTCCTTCTGGTATTTTCTTGCTAGTGCATAGAAATTGAATTGACTTGATTTTGTATTCTGCAATGTTACCAAACTCATTTATTAGTTTTAACAGTGTTTTGTTGTAAAGTCTTCAGGATTTTCTGTATATGTTATCTGAAAATGAATCTAGTTTTACTTTTACCTTTTGTTCTCTGTCTCTGTGTGAGCATGTGCTGGCAAGTGTGTGTATGTGTGTGTGTGTGTATGTGTGTCCCCAGCAGAATAGACTTTGCATTATCCTTATATTCACAAGGACTTTTTTTTTTTTTTTTCCCAAAACAAGCAAAGAGAAAACATCTAAATATTTGGAACATCTTGGCTCAAATGTAGAAATCTACACTCTTGTTATCTCACAATTATTCTGGCATGCAAGAATAATGTGAACCTAATTAGTCCATAAGAGAAATTTGATGACAGTATAATAAGAAAGAAAATGAAATATGTCATTGTGTGCCTAATAACCAGAGAAAATCCTCAAACTTTTAGTATAATGGTATTAAGAAAATAAATGTTAAACACTCCATTTATCTTAGCCATTATAGCAGTGAACTAAAAATTTTCAAAGAAGTCACATTGAAATGTTCAGTCAATGAAATAATTAATTTTATAAAAATGTTTAGAATATGCAAGTTATTTGGGGATTGATGCATTTATAAAGTATTTTTTAGTACACATTAAAAGGAAAAAATAAAATTTCTATATTATACGTGGCTTTCTTATGGTATAAAAACATAGTTTTTTCTTGTTATTGATATCTGGATGTCATTTCTGTCTAAGAAAAATAATATACATTCATAATGAAGACTGCATAAGACTTAAATGTGTGTGAGTGTTTATGTATGTGTAGTGAAAAATACTGTTATTCAAAGGTGGCTTTGGGATATTATTTACTATTAAGGAAAGTAGCATCACAAATAAATCTAAATGCCTGCTAACATGATATGCTATTGTAAACACAAAGGGATTTGATTTGGTGCTTGTGACGTTTTAGAAAAGTAATGAAAGACTCTCTTGAAATCTTTAGTAAAGGAACATATTTATAACCATGATATTTTAATCTGCTTAGGGAACATAGAATACCTGAAATGGAAGAGGATCTTGTAATCAATTTTATTCACTTTTTTTGTTTACATTTAAGTCATTGGAGATAAAAACTACTTTTGGAATATTTTTTTCAAATTAAAATTTTCCAAGGTTGGGGGCTTAAGAAACTCAAATGTTCCACAACCCAGAATTAATGGAAAACCTGAATTCATCATTCTGTAATCTAACTACTTTTTTTTGGTACTCTGATTTTTTTAAAGAATAAAGCTATTCACTTTCATAGGAAAACACTCTTCAATGTATTTGAAGGCTATAATCAATTTACCTTGGACTTTTAGTTGTTTCAGTGTTAAAATGATGATAGACAAATGTACATTCATAAGCGTTTCTTTATTGAACTTATTTCGATCACTATCAAATCCTTTAGGAACTATCATGTTTATCACCCGAAGTCTCTACTGGAACTACTGAATGCAAATATAACCCAACTAAAGGCATTTCTTGCCCAGTAAACTAAAACATTATTTTTCTGCATGGAAAAGGTCCCAGGAAGACATATTTTATTGAATTATTTTCTATATCATAGATTAGTGATATGATATAATAAATATGTTTTAAGAATCACAGACACAAAGAATTTACATGCCAAAATCAATGAGATAATATAATCATAAGTTACTGATATCTTGCTTATATTAATTGATATGAGTAATATCGACATAGAATTATAAAATCTTAAAATAATTATATATTACAATATTTTTAAAATAGTGCTCCATAAAGTCGACTTCCTGGGTGAGAACATCAGAGATATAGGAAATTCTTTACTTTTCAAGAGATGATTCTACTAGCATTTTATTTAAAAATTTACATAACTTGGGCAGCCGTGGTGGCCCAGCGGTTTAGCGTGCCTTCAGTCCGGGGTTTGATCCTGGAGATCCGGGGTTGAGTCCCATATTGGGCTCCCTGAAAGGAGCCTGCTTCTCCTTCTGCCTGTGTCTCTGCCTCTCTCTCTCTCTCTCTCTCTCTCTCTCATGTGTCTGTCATGAATAAATAAATAAATAAAATCTTTAAAAAATTTGCATAACTAAACCAACTTCATTCAAAAAATACTTTGGGGGACACTTTTCCAGGCAGACAATGCTGATACTGGCTCAGACGCTACTCACAATGATGAACATATGATGGTAATTATATAAGTTATTTTAAATATAAAATTGACATTTATTTATTTATATTATGTCTCAAGAGAAAATAACCACTATTCAAAGGTTTTCTGATTATTGCAAAATGACTATACTCAAAACAAAATCACCCATCAAAATTAATATTTTCAGTGTTGATCATAATAATGACACATAAAATCATATATGTTCTGTTTTTGTTTTAAAGATTTTATTTATTTATTCATGAGAGATACAGAGAGAGGCAGAGACATAGGCAGAGGGAGGAGAAGCAGGCTCCATGCAGGAGCCTGATGTGGGAATTGATTGCAGAATTCTGGGATTATATCCTGAGCCAAAGGCAGACACTCAACCACTGAGCTATCCAGGCATCCCAATCATATATAAGATTTGAAAAATTTATACTATAATATTAAATAAAAATGTAGAATGTCACATTTCTAGTTATATAGATATTGATTATCTGTAATGGGTAATTTTTAAGACATTATTTTTATTAGATGATTTTTGTCCTGGGCAGCTATAAATTTTTTAATTTTTATTTTTGGTTTTTCATTTTTTTTTTGTTGTCTTGGATATCTGTTATGATGAAAGGAAGGAGAGTGGAGAGAAAAATCATGTTGACACATTCAAAATGTTCTAGATTAAAAGAGAATATGAATAGAATATTAATATGTAGAATATAAAATTATATTCATAGTTTTACAAAATCAAATATCATCTTATTATTATAATAATTATCCTCACTCTTCTTACTCATGTCCTCTCTTTGATAAATCACTATTTATTGCTTAATATTGATTTTTTATAATTTATTCAGTACATGTAAACACACACAGATGGCTTTTGATGTACATTTTTTAGAATGGATATTTTTTCAAATATATACGGCATATTTATCATAATAGCAAACAATAAGAAACTTATTCTATTATGCTAAAAATGAAAGATTAAAAACCCCAACAAAAAGTTGTAAATGCCACAAAAAAAGAATTTTTTAAATTTTATTTATTTGACGGAGAGAGAATGAGAGAGAAAACATGAGTGAGGAGAGAGAGAGGGAGAAGACTCCCCACTGAACAAGGAACCTGATTTGGGGCTTGATCCCAGGACCCTGGAATCATGACCTGAACTAAAGGCAGAGGCTTAACCAATTGAACCATCTAGGTGCCCCCACAAAAAGAGAATTTTATAATAATAAGGATGGGCCAAAATAAGACAACATGAGACTCCCAAGCACTATTTTGAAAGAAAAAAATAATCTTTTAAAGGTAGTATATCATTAGTTCATAACTGAGTCCATGTTCAGCTCCTTTAATGGTTTCCTATGACATTGGAGAATAATCAATATCCAACTAAGGCTTGGCCTGGGCTGGTCACCATCTACCTCTTAACCTTGATGAACTCTCAAGCCTACTGAGCCTTATGTTTCTTCAGAATGTTTGTTCTTTCTGTTCTCTTTCTGAAACTCCCTCAGATATTTTCATGGCTGGATTCCTAATTTTATTTGAATTTCTGTTTAAATATCACTTCCTTAGAGGCCTTTTCTGAATAATGCATCAAAAATTCCAGCCCCTGTTAATTCTCTTTTCCAGTGCCTTGCTTTACTTTCTGCATTCGCATCTATTAACACCTCACACACATGGAAGCATATATTATGTTCTGTCTCTTCAACTGGAGTTTAAGTTCTATGAAGGCAAGGAAGCTGGTTGTCTCTGATACGGTGACCAAATATTCTGGTTTGTGGGAGACTAGGGTTTTCTTGGATGTTGGAATTTCAATGCTGTAATCTCTTCCCTAAGGTTCCTGGCAAACAAGGATGTTTGATCATCTTAGTTGTTTACTCTTGCTTTCCTTTCACTTGGAATAATGGTAGACATAGAGTAGATGCTTAATAACTATTTACTGAATGAATGAATCCATGAGTTTACTTAATTAACTTCAAATTCGAGAATTATTTTTGAACATTTTATTAAGTTTATAACAATGGAGCTACATTTTTATTATTTATTTATTCATTTATTAATTTAAAAAAATTATTTATTTATTCATGAGAAACACAAAAAGAGGCAGAGACACAGGCAGAGGGAGAAGCAGACTCCATGCAGGGAAGCCAATGTGGGACTTGATCCCGAGACTCCAGGATCACACCCTGGGCCAAAGGGAGGCGCCAACCCCTGAACCACCCAGGCGTCCCTGGAACTACATTTTTAGTGTTAATTTTTGTTTTGGATTTTTGGAAATTTTTTCTTTCTTTTTTTTTTTTTTGTATAAAAATGTTTATGGTGACTTTATTCGTAATCTCTCACATCGGAAACAACCAATACATCTTTAAACTGGTGAAGGAATAAACGAACTATGGTTCATTTAAACAATGGGATACTACTCAAATAAAAAGATACAAACCAGAACAACAGATGGCTCTCATGTGTATCATGCTAAGCAAAAGCAGCCAGACCCAAAGGCTATATGATTACATTTGTATGATATTCTGAAAAGGGAAAACTATAGGGACAGAGAAGAGATCTATGATTACCAGAGGTTAGGTCTGGAGGAAAGATATGACTATATATGGACAGCATGAGGGAATGTTTTTTGGGTGATCAAACTGTTCTGTATATTGACTGCAGTGGTGATAACATAACTCTTTGCATTTGTCAAAACTCGTGGACATGTATACCCAGAAGACTGAATGTAATATATATAGATGAAAATATGTTTTTTTAAATTGAAATGATGGCTTAGCATTGGAGACTAATCTATGATGAAAGGCTAGAGACTAGAATAATTAACTTTTAGAAAACTAGGTTTAAAAAGCACATCTCTTTTCAGATGAATGCCCAAAATTATTTTGGTCCCCAAATCAAGAAAACTGAAAATAAAAGAATGTAACTCAACAACATGTTGCTAAATTTAAGCTTAAAATGATACCTGATATATGGCATGTGAATTATATCTTAATAAAACTGCTATAGGAAAACTAAAACAAAACAAAACCTGTACCATGAAAAAAAAAAAAAAAAAAAAAAAACCTCTCTACCACAGTGTTTCCCAAATTTGTATAATAAGAATCACTTGACAGCTTGTTAAAAATAGATATTTCCAGGGCCCTCCTCTAGAGATTTTGTTTTCATAGTCTAGATTAGAGATCAGGGAAACTTGAATTGCATCCCTAAGAAAGGAATGTTTATTATTTTTTAAAAATATTTTATTTATTTATTTATTCATGACAGACACAGAGAGAGAGGCAGAGACATAGGCAGAGGGAAAAGTAAGCTCCCTGTGGGGAGCCTGATACGGGACTTGATCCCAGGATCCTGGGATCACGATCTGAGCCAAAGGCAGATGCTCAACCCCTACTGACTGAGCCAGGTGCCCCTTGCCAATCAATTAGCTTCTTAATTAGCTAACTTTCATTCATTCTTAGTCCACAGCTTAAACTTAGTTTCCCATAGAAAGCCTTTATTAACCTCTTAAGACTTGTTGCCATATGCTTTTATGTCACTTACACTTCGCTGGATAATGCTCTCCACAATGTCTATCTCCCCTTTAAACACAGCATTGCATGAATTCAAAGATCGTGTCCATCTTGCTCACTGTGGATTCTCTGACATCGAACACAATCCAGTATATGCCTTTTTGAGTTCCCTCTAGCATATCATTTAGCTGAGAAGCAGAACCATTTTCCTGGTTTCACATTACTGATATAATGTTGCCTATGAGTATGTACAATATAGTTCACACATAAACACAAATGCTTCTTGCCAATGTGTGGAATACTTAAAACACACCTTTTGTACACTTACACATGAGTGCAAAAAACACCTCTCTCTCTGGGAAGCTTGAATAGCTCTCTGTTTCTTGCACCCAACAAGATCTAGCTTAAAGGATGTGGAGAAAAGTAAGTAATACTGGGAAGAGAGCTGCCAGGAATACTAGGGACACACTTGTAATACAGATTGTAACCCGGAGGGAGGATTGGATTCTTAAAATTTGGAAAGACTGTGAATCCTAGTGAAGTTATCTGAACCACCAGGCAAATCTGAAATGAATTCAGGTTGGCAGTTTTCCAGACTGGATTAGGAAGAAAACAAGGCATGGTGATTATTCAAAATATTATATCAAGAAAAAATAATAAAATAAAATATCAATACACTATAATATAATTAGATTGAAGTAATCTTACTCAGAAAAAAAAAAGGGTTTTCTTTTGGAATTTGTCAACATTATTTCATTTCCCACAGATTTTTTTTTTTTTTGAAAATTAACCATTTTTTTGCTAAATGTCATTTTATCCATCTGTAACAAGAATGCAAGTGCTCTGCTTCAGGGTAGCAGGAGGCAGAATCACGAGGGGCCACAAACCTCCTTTTGTCCTGTGTGGATGGAATCTTAACAGGGCTGGAGATGATGCTGAGGGGAAGGCCCTTAATGGAGCCAAATGGATACTGCAAGGGTAGTTCTTTCTTTTCCTACACTAGAAACTGTTTTGCAGTATGCTCATTTGTCCAAAAACAACTTCCCTCCTTTTCTCCCCCAATCTCATCTCCTTTACGACGGGGCTGAAGACACAAATCACTGTGACATCACTCCTGACTAACCCTGACTCACTGTGATTGCTTTTTGTGTTTACGTCACAAGTTGCATGCTGGGTGTGCTATGTTAATTTGCTCTCTTTTATTTGCTGCTTTTTAAAGGTTGTTAAATCTTTTTAATCTCCCATTAAACTGTCAACTCTTTGAAGGCACGTGCTGTGGATTTTATGCCCTCTCAAAACTTGGTAGTGTTCTCTGCTCATATGAGCCTGAAGGACCAAATGAAGGTAGTCTGAGACCAAGTCAGCTTAACACTGAAATGATGCTCCTGTGAAACAAGATGCGTATGTTTTGAAATAGTCTAAACTACAGAGAAGATTTCTTCTTCTAAGCCATTTTCCAAACTATATCTAATTTAGAACTCAGGAACTATATTCCAGTTTGGCACATTATATACACTCAGGTAGTTGTGGGGTTTTTAAAATAATCATTTTTTATGTGTAATTTACATACAATAAAATGATGCATTTTATGTGTACAGCTAGATGAGTTTTGAGAAATTTATATACTGGTATACTCTCCACTCTAATCAAGATATGCAATAGTTTTGGGGCACCTGAGTGGCTCAGCTGGTTAAGTGTCTGCCTTCAGCTCAGGTGATGATTCCGGAGTCCAGGGATTGAGCCCCAAATTGGGTTCCCTGCTCAGCAAGAAGCCTGCTTCTCCCTTTCTCTCTGCTGCTCTCTCACTCTCAAATAAGTAAAATCCTTTAAAAAAATATGGAATAATTTCATCACCCCAAAAACATTCTGTCCCTTCCTGGTCAGTATTCTCTACCCACTGCCCAAGGCAACACAGAGTGATTTCTGTTAAACAAAAATTAACTTTATTCAAATAGAACGTACTTATCTCTGCTTTAAATCAAGGATATATTTATATTTGATAATTAGACTATAATCTTAATTTATACCCTCAGAAGCAAAAAGAGTAAAGAATTATGCCCTGTTTTTAGAAGAACCAAGGAAAGGTGTGGTAGTTTCTTTGTTTCTGAACTTAAAATTTTTCCACAAGTATTCAATTAGGTTTTTAGTCCCTCTACCTCAAGCTTGGTAACAAATTGGTCTGTAGTGTATGCTGTGGAAAAAAATAATAGTAATGGGTTGCATAATAAGACAGTATATTTTGCATTTAAAACAAATCCTAGGGCAGCCGGTGGCTCAGCGGTTTAGCGCCACCTTCAGCCCAGGGCATGATCCTGGAGACTGAGGATCAAGTCCTGCATTGTGCTCCCTGCATGGAGCCCGCTTCTCCCTCTGCCTGTGTCTCTGCCTCTCTCTCTCTCTGTATTTCTCATGAATAAATAAGTAAAATTTAAAAAAATCTACATATAATTTATGTGCTAATATGCTATTGATGTGTATCACAATAACAATTTATTTATTAAACTTACTATAATTATTTATTTTCACTTGAGTTCCATGAAGGGATTCAGATATACATAAACATGAACTGAAACTTATTCTCTGTATTTGTATGATGGTCATTAAGTTTGTCTTCATTTTTCCCTTTTTTCAGATTTAGGAGCTTTTAAAATATTTTATTGAAATTGTATAGAATGTAAGAAAATAAGGCATCTATGGCAAGTATAAACTGAAGAAAATTATACCTCAGTTCTGAAAAATTACACTTAATAAGAAAAAATCACACTGTTCTACAAGCTTTTGTGACATATGTTTGAATGTAAGAAAAGAAACAATATTTCATGGTTAAAGTTCATGTTTTTTGAAGGTCCTGTTATGAAAAGCTGTACGGCTTTATATTACTCTGATAAATTCTGTACTTTATTAAGATTCAATCTTTGTGCTTGGCAAGGTGTTCTGGCATGTATTATATGTAGAATTGAGAAATAATATTTTGCATGTAGACACAACACTTTGAATATATTAAGAGATACACATTAATCATCTTGGTTTCCTGACTGTTACAATAAATTGACTTATAAATTGCTATGTATCTGGTTATTCTATGCAACGCACTTTAGGTTTAAAAAATTGATAAACAAAAAATGGTAGGCAGTAGCTGTTGGTTGACTTTTTTTTTTATAACTTTGTTGAAATGACATGAAGTTTTGGGAAGTATATCTAAAAGGATTTAGAATTTTCTCATGAATAATTTTACAGTTCCAAAGAGGCTGGTTTTATGATAGGAAAACTGTTCATTTGTGTTTGTAATCTGGTCTTTGAACTGTACTCAGAACTTACATACTTATTTTAGAGGCAGTAGTTTGGGTGGCATGCCCTGTAGTGCCTAGCATATATATTTTTTTCCTGACATGTTATTACAGTAATGATAATTTATTGCATTTACTATTGCTATTCATTCTTATTCCATTTCTTTAGTCAGATCCTAGTATACCTCTATAAAATATGAGATGAGGAATATAATAAAATACTATTCCAAAGTTTTTCTAGAAGCACTAATTTCTTATACATATAAGCTAGGGTTTTTATACCCCTCCCACACATACATGCTGCTTGTGTTACCAATCTTCATATTCTTTTGAATTTAGACAATGATTCATGTGACACAAAGTGTTTCTTAATGTGTAGCATAGACAAAGTTTTATTTAAATTCTTAATATTTGATTTAATGTAATCTTAAACGTAATCCAATGAAATCAGTATTATCTCTAGTTCATAAACAAGACAAAGAATCCTGAAGTTCAAATTCAATTTGACTAAATCCACAGAATTAATGCACAGCAGAAGCTCAATTCACTTATTTATTTATTTTTTTCAGAAGTTCAATTTAATGTATGTTTCTGTACATATGTGCCTGAGGATAATTTTGGTGTTAGAATTTAGTCATTTTTACTGAACACTTTGTAGTCATTCTGCCTGCATTTGTCATTTGCCTATTATATCCATTCACTATGTCCTCAAGCATTTTTTTAACCTCTATGTGCTTTTTGACTTGTCTATTGAAAGAAGGATAACAACCATATTATGCAACTACTATTACTGTATTTAAACTACTTTTTAAAATAGTATTGTTTCAATAGCAGCAGTAGTAGTATTAATAGCACCAGCATTAACGGGAGGAGGAGAAGAGGGAGGATGACATGATGTTCAACAGCTCTTCTGTAGTGGGAATTCCCTTAGGTACTAGATATGAATATGAGTTAAGACTAAAGCACACACAGGTGATTTTTCTGCTCTTTCATTTTGTTTCCTAATCAAATCACTTTAAGGTATATAACCTATGAGTTGTATCATGGTATGTAGGACCACAGGTTTTGTATTCAGACATAGCTGAATATCAATTTCCATTGTGTAATCTAGATGAGCTCAGTTCAAGTTCCTCATCTCCTCAGTACTGGTATATTTACATTTGTAGGATAGGGATAATCTTAATTACTTCATTGGTTTGTTGAAAAGATTAAATAACAGGATGGATATTAGTGATTCATAGGGGTTCCTGCACCCCAATGTTTATAGCAGCAATGTCCACAATAGCCAAAATATGGAAAGAGTCCAGATGTTCATCGACTGATGAATGGATAAAGAAGATGTGATATATATATACATATGTATATATATATATATATATATATATACACATATACACACATATACATATGCATATGTATGCAATGGATTATTACTCAACCATCAAAAAAGAATGAAATTTTGCCATTTGCGATGATGTGGTTGGAACTAGAGGGTGTTATGCTAAGTGAAATAAGTCAGAGAAAGACAAATACCATTTGATTTCACTCATATGTCGAAAATAAGAAACAAAACTGGTGAACATAGGGAAAGGAAAGGAAAAATAAAATAAGATAAAAACAAAGAGGGAGGCAAACCATAAAAGACTCAACTTTAAGGAACAAATTGAGTGTTGCTGGAGAAGAGATAGGTGGGGGAAAGGAGCAATTGAGTGATGGGCATTAAGGAAGGCACTTGATATAATGAGTAGTGGGTGTTGTGTGCAACTGATGAATCACTGAATTCTATCCCTGAAATAATGATATGCCAACTAACTTGAATTTAAATTTTAAAAATAAATAAAATGGACAAAAAATAAAATATAATCATTAATTGCTATTCTAATTGGTTAAGTAAGAAACCTGGAGAAAATGGTGCAACTGATTAAGAAAAACACACTCAATCTTAATATAATTTTACTAGATGATCTTACTAGAAGAAAAATAACTTTCTCTAATATTCTAGCTACAATTTCAATTCATAGTCAAATATCATTATGATTTTATAGAAATTAAAACACTCCTAAATTGATAGGATTTGACTAATATACAATTATATAATACATTTTTATTGAAGTATAAATAACATACAGTATTATATTAGTTTCAGGTATATGATAAAATGATTCTATAATTATATACTTTGCTCAGTATTATTCAAGGTAAGTGTACTCCTAATCCCCTTATGTATTTCACCCTTCCCCCACCTATCTCCCCTTTGGCAAACACCAGTTTGTCCTCTGTATTTAATAGTCTGATTTTTGTTTGTTTCTTTTTTCATTGTTTATTCATTTTTGTTTCTTAAATTCCACATATAAATGAAACCATATGATAATATTTGTATTTGTCTGATTTATTCACTTAGCATTATATCCTCTAGATCCATCCATGTTGTTGCAAATGGCAAGATCTCATTCTTTTTTAGGGCTAAGTAATGTTCCATTACATGTATATTCCATTATACATATATTTCATCATATATAGGCATATATATATATACATTATACACAACACATATATGCTACACGTAAATACACACATCTTATATTTTTATAATGAAGACTGACTTCAGAGATCAGTGGGAAAAATAAAAAAGCAGTGTTTTAGCGAAATACACTAATCTAGTAAGTATGGAGGACTCCATGCAATTAGAACTTTAAGTTAATAGTTTCACAATTTAAGTGTTTTAGTACGTGATAAATTCTATAAATTTGGTATTTGTAATTATATGCTACAAATATGATTATATACTATAACACACACTATCTCTATGAGAAGTTACAAAATTATTGAATATAAATACAAAATATTCAACCAAAGACAATTAATTAGTAAATGGTGTCTGGGATTATATATGCATAATTGGATGATTAAGTGCTGTTCTCAACCTCATAAAGGTAAACCTACGATATTGGCCAAAGGCCAGGACTGTTCTTCAAGGTCCTGCCTGCAACAGAAGACTCAGGAGATCAGTTCATCATGACAAATGCCAGAGTGCTGACTTACTCTATCTTGGATATTTTCTGATATTTAAAGATGGCATAAGATAAGAGTTATGAGTTTTTTAGGTATTTTTATACTTTATTTGTAGACACAAAACTGGGGATATAGAGTAAATGCTATTGTAGTGAAGATATCAGGCAAATAACCTCAGAAAAACTTTAAGAAGGAGAGATATGAAAATGTGGAATACAATGGTCTGGTTCCATACTAAAACTTAAACTAAACTAAACTTAATTAAAACTTAGCACTATACTAAAAACTTAAGAATTGTCCCCTCAAGTTATTTGAGAACATTAAGTTAGGCAAAACTACTACTTCTGTATTAAACAGCACATGTAATTCAGGATTGGCTTGTTGGTTATCTTAAGATAGATAGAACAATTAATCAAAAGCCTAGGAAGAGGTGCCAAATACAGAGTGATACAAAATTTATAGATATAAAATTGAAAGTATCCTGATTCTTGGTATATAATTTGTAAAAATTATTAAATAACAGAGGACAAATCCAGAATAAAATAATCCAGGTTAAATAAATGCTTCCTGAATTTCCTCTGGGCTATTTGTATACTTTTGTTCCCTCTGGTCCTCCTTTTAGGTTAAGAGACTGCATCTTAGGGCATGCAAGCATTATTCTTTGGACTCATAATCTATTATTAAATCCATCTCAAATGAGGTGTTGCTATTTACCTTATATGAATTCTATATATCTTAAAATGATAGACTTAAGGAATGACTTCCTGGAATCTGTCTATAATTACTACTGACATAGCCCAAATAATGACAGTAATTCAGGGTCTGAACAGTTGTGGCAATAAAGGTTTGGGTAAATGAGGAGAGTAGTGACATTGACATGGCACATTAAATCTTCATTAATATAGCTGAGTTATTAATGATTAATGATATAGAATATGGGATTAATGGAAAATAATAAGAAATAATATGGTCATGTTATCATTTAGTGTTTAACATTTATTTAAAAAGAGAAATGTATTTTCTTATTTTTTAAAAAATTGATATGTACAAGAAATAATTTTAAGACTACTAAACAAAATAGTCTAACAACTTGAAATTTCCATTAATACATATATGAAAGATGCCTTATAAAGATTAGAATGTATTCTTTATTAAAGACTCTATTTTAAGCTAAGGTTTATCTTTGCTATAAAATTAAAACCCTTATAGCAATGAATTATTCTGATCATGAGGTCATTTTTGTTTCAATAACAGTTTTAATTTTTAATTACATAGATATTTGTGTAATTGGAACGTTGAAATATCAAGTTCTACTCTGACTACATGGTGTTTGGTATCCAGTACAACATCCAATTGAGGGCCATGTTTTCTTTTCTTTCTTTTTTTTAAGATTTTATTTTATTTATTAATGAGAGACAGAGAGGAGAGAGAGAGAGGCAGAGACACAGGCAGAGGGAGAAGCAGGCTCCATGTAGGGAGCCTGATGTGGGACTCGATCCCAGGTCTCCAGGATCATTCCCTGGACTGAAGGTGGCGCTAAACCGCTGAGCCACCTGGGCTGCCCAGGGCCATGTTTTCTATTATCAGTCCACTTTCTCTCCCTTCAAAGCAAATACACACACACACACACACACACACACACACACACACACAGGACACAACAGCCCAAGACTAATTTGGACCTACAGTAAAGAAATGCAAACTCCATAGAGGCTGACAGTTACCTTTAACAGGAATTCATGTTTCCAGTTTCTAACTTAGCCACTTAACAGTGGTTTTTCTTGAAAAGTGAAACTATTCTTTTCTGTGAATTTTGAGAGTTTTTTGTTTGAGTATAATAGGTGGATATAATAATCTTGAATATCAGAACTATTTAAAAAAAGTTTTCGTGGAAGAGAGGAAGACTTTAGCAGAACTTTATGTCTTAAATTTGTACCTTGAGGAATTGTGGAGTTTTCCAAGAGGCAATAGTGGAGTAAAGTTCATAGGTTTGAATGAATACATCTCAGTAAAAATGCTTAAGGTGAATAGCAAAAATGTAATACTAGGAAGGGGCAAATTTGTGTAGGAAAATTAGTATAAATTTTCAGAGAACTTAAACATCATATAAATCATAACAACTAATGCTTATTAAGTGCTTCCTGTTTGTGTACCTATTTGGTAGATACTGGAATAGCAGCTCAAACAAGTCACACACAGTCCCTGTCTTCATGGAGTACAAACTCTACTAGAAAATAAGAGCTGCATTGTGATGCAGGGTTGTCAAATTTGGGGAGGAGGGAAAAGAAAATACAGTTAAAGTACACATTAAAAAATTGCCTAGTGTAAATACATTTCCAAAATATCAGGAATATATTTTATTAAAAACTATTCACAGTCTGTCTGAAATTCAAATTTAATTGGGTATCCTGTTGCAAAGGAATATTTAGAATTAGGGTGAGGTGCAGGTGTAGGGTTGAAATATGAGGATGATAGGTTATCACCAGAGAAAACAGCACACAAGAAGGAACTGGATAATAGAGATAATGATTTCTTGAGTGATAAGAAAAGCAGTTCAAGAAAATGAGGGAAAAGCTGTCCCAAGATGAGGACAGAGATTAGGTAACAATTAGATAGGAATTCACTGGCTGGAGATGAATTTTCTCTAAAGACATCACCAGGTTAAGACCTTTATTCTGGTGTGGCACATTGAGACCGAAAGAAGATGATGAGTCTGAAACCATTATAATGGACAGAACATGGTAAATGAGTGAAGGAAGGATGTACAAGAAAGTATGAAGAATCATCACCCAGGTTCAGACTTAGAGGAGCTGGATGAATATAATATTTCCTGAGAAAGGGGACAGAGGATGTTGAGGTATTTGGGGAAAAAGAAGGTAATAAATTAAAATTTAAAACTAATTTGCATTACTTATAAAGCATTCAGCAGAGCAATAAGTTGGATACAAAATTTGGAATTTCTTAAAAAAAAAAAAAGGCATTGACATACAGATATTGGCTAAAGCCACAGGAGTGACTGACAGGACCCAGAAAGAGGAAGCGTACAGAGTTCCAAGATGTTCTGACATTAGATGATTTCATACAAGAGAAGCTGGAAGTGGAGACTGAGGCCAGGGTTCAAGGCAGTAAAAAGTAGATCTAGAAGAGTGTTGTGATGTGGAAGTCAAGAAAACAGTGTTTTAGAAAAGGATGAAATTTATCTCTTATTTTAGACAATCAGCTCTAATACAGAGCTGTGGTTCTGAGCACTGTGGAAGATAAATATTAGGGCACAGATTACAAATCGGGATAGATTCTGGTTGTAGCATCAAGACATGGGAGATATATGCACATTTGAAAAGCAAGGATGATGTACCCTGGAAAGGAATTCCTATGGAATGAGAGTATAAAATCAGAGAGAAAATCCCTCACAAGGCCAGAGGAAATGGGAATCCTAGAGTAATGGGATGGGTAAGCTTTACAGAAAAGTCAGTACATTAAATTGGTAAATTTTTATTTATTTATTTATTTATTTATTTATTTATTTATTTATTATTTACTTATTTATGATTTTAATTATTTATTCATGAGAGACACACAGATAGAGAGAGAGAGAGAGAGAAGAAAGAGAGAGGGAGAGGCAGAGACACAGGCAGAGGGAGAAGAAGGCTCCATGCAGGGAGCCTGACATGGGACTCAATCCTGGATCTCCAGGATCAGGCCCTGGGCTGAAGGCGGTGCTAAACTGCTGATCCACCTGGGCTGCCCAAATTGATAAATTAAAAGTCACTAAGAGTAAAGGTCTATTATGGTCTATTATGAATTACCTTTCTTTATACTTTTTAAAAGAAGCCTACATGTTTTTGTTTTTGTTTTTAGATTTTATTTATTTATTCACGAGAGACACCCAGAGAGAGAGGCAGAAACATAGGCAGAGGGAGAAGCAGGCTCCTCACAGCGACCCTCATGTGGACTCGGTCCCAGGACCCCATGATTAAGCCCATAGCTGAAGGCAGACACAACCATTGAGACACCCAGGCAGGCATCTTTGAAACCTAGGTTTTTAAGCTTCTTTTTCTTCAGAGCAATACCAAGTTGAAGTCCTAGAATTATGACCCTAATGACCATAGACATGTATATATCTTACTTGATTTACCTGCCATATACTTCTGTGTTATAAAACATATTTCATTGACTCAGAAGATGGTTCAAGCTAACACACTCCTCTCCAGATGAAAAAAAAAAATCATCAGCATCATCACTCCCACCATTTGTTTGTGGGGCATTATTTGACCTACATATGCATAAATAAGCTGTATAAACTATTTGGTAAGAGGGTACTTGATACTACATAATCATGACCAATTGTTTGTTTACTGATACCCTAGCTTACTAGTTAATTATTTTTTAAATTAACTTTAAAAGTTCACAAATATAATTTATTTTTAACATTTTTAAACTAAAACTTCATGCATGGAAGGCTCAAAAGAGAAGACCAAGTTCCTCAGTGCCTCACAAAGGAATATTTTATAGTTAATACATAATAATATAAGAAGGAATTTTAACAGTCTAGCAAGCATTTGTATTCATTAAAGAGAGCTTTCATAATCAGACCCAATCAGACCCTGATTACATAGCAATTTAGCAGTAACTGTGCAAGCAGTTTTATCAGTTACACCCATATTCTCTGTCTTCAGAGATTATTTGGGATACCGGTTAAAACAAAACTGTAAAAATGAAAAAATCTCTGGTTAAATTGTGATACAATATTTTGTAGGATAAAAACATGCTCATTTATGTCTGGTGTTTATCAACTTCATAGTGTCTTATAAGATGGAAGAAATAAAATAAGTGTATGCCTGCCATTTCACCCAGTTTGATGTGTTGATCTTGAGGCTGTGATTCCCTATCAACATCTTAACACTTGTTTTCAAGGCTTACTGTAATATGGCCGCCGACTTATCAGTTGGGTATTATCTCCTCATATTCCGTAATATAAATCCTCACAGTCAATCCAAAGTCTTGTATCAGCTTCTTTCTCTCCTTCATACCTTGGATTCATTGTTTTCATCTTGCCTTTTACTTTTTCTCCAGCAATCTGCCACCACCAAAGTATAATTAATTCCCTACCTCTTTTATCTTTATAATTTAGCTTTATTGCTTTTTGATGCCTCTAGATTTCTTGTCTACATATTATCTAGATCATTCATTCTGATTCCTGTGCCTATGCATGCATTTCTTTTTTTTTCCTTTTACATGTAAGCATCTTGAAAATAATACTGGATTTTACATATCTGCAGTATCTATAATGGATTTATATAATAGACATAAGTATATATTGGAATTAATTGATTTACATCATTATTATACACTAATAAGCAAGTAAATTTCATTCAAAATATATCAATTTAGTACATTTTTCTAATAGCATGGCTTTACTTACCATTTAAAAATTATGTCTGTGATTTCATGTTTTCTCATTTAATGATAAAATTTACTATCTCATTTCTAATATTTTCTTCTTTGGTGAATTTAAGTCTATGTATTACTTTATTTTCTGTCTCTTGTCCCATTTCTTTACCTATACATGTTGAACACTCTCCATCTCTACCATAAAGTCCTCAGTTCAAGTCATCCAGGATTACTCTTAAATTAAGTATCAAGTTGGGACACCTGGGTTGGGATGCCTGGGTGGCTCAGGGGTTGAGCATCTGCCTTTGGCTCAGGGTGTATTCCTGGTGTCCAGGAATCAAGTCCCACATCAGGCTCCCTGCGAGGAGCCTGCTTCTCCCTCTGTCTATGTCTCTGCCTCTCTCTCTGTGTCTCTCATGAATAAGTAAATAAAATATTTTAAAAATTTTTTAAAAAGTAAGTATCAAGTCATTTAGGTCAAAAGTGTTTCCTGAACTGATAAACATAACTAGTGAAGAAAATAATGAATAAAAAAAAAAGGAATTGCACACACAGGCATACCAATGACATTTATAAAACTTCCCATTTATTTAACCTACACATGTGATAAAATTGGAAAGAATGTAAACACACACACACTTGTAACTCTGAGGAAATTTAAATAAGATTGGTAGATTGTATCAATGCAATATCCTGGTTTTAATATTATGCTATATATTTTCAAGATGTTACCTCTTGTGGGTAACGGTAAGAACAGGAGAGATCTCTATTATTTCTGACAATTGCACATGGAGTTATAATTACTTAAAAGTTAAAAAGTTTAATTTAAAAAGCCACATTTATTTAGGTCACTTTTAAATTTTCTCAAAAAATTTCACAATCACCATCTCGCATAACATCTCCAAAGGTGCATTTAGAGATGAAAAAAACTGAACCAAGTGGGTGCAGTGACTTATAGCACACATTATGTCCAAGATGCCTTATCAAACAGAAATAGACAAAAAGACTAAGATTCAGTCTTCAAAAACAGCATGTATTATCTAGTAATTATCAACTATGTAAGACATAACTATATTTATGGAGTAAGACTAGTCTTTTATATATGAGCAATATTTATTGAATACCTCATGAGACATTTTTAGAGGCCTAATATTTTCCCAGCTGTCCTGAGTTTAGCATGTTACAAATAAGAACTCACTTAATCCTTACAGATTGTTAGGTGTAAATCTGGTGTTATTGTTTATCCTTATTGTATAGATGGGAGACTATGGCTTTGGAAGTGTAATTAAGCAGTAGGGGTGGAATTAATCAGTTTGCTACACTATGCTGCAATTTCAACAGAATAATGAAAAGTGATGAGTAGGGAAGGAACTGCTAGCATTAGTAAAGAATACTAACACTTTAAGAATATGAAAAATAGAATTATGGATTATCATTTAATAAATATCAGCGAAGCGCTCAATATGAAAATAGTAATCAGAGAATTATTTTGATGAGTTATATATTAGAACCAATAATGGAAAGAGGCCAGGCAGAAAAGCAAGCAGTAATATAAACACAAAATCGGTTGGATTTAAAGTAGGGATTCCTTCCTCTGTAGTGCAAAAATTATAGCACATTTGTTTCTTTTTGGAAATCTCACTCCTCTACCTAAATTGAGTTAATGACCAACTCTACACTGCAATGCTGTAAGATAGTGATGGAGCCAAGCATTCATTTTAAAGTGAGGACAAATCACTATTGACTATGTCTTAACACAAAGTTTCCTCCAATTTTCAATGGTGGGATCCTTTGTTAGTGTAAAGACACTTTAAATATCCACAAATGGTATGAAATGTGTTTGCATATGAATTTATGAAACCAGTAAAATAATTCTAGTCACTTGTCCCCCCCCCCCAAACCCCCAGGCATTTGTAGCTTTAACATTTGAGGACTACTCTTAGTAATTTCAAGGAAATTTACCTTTGTTAATTTAGAAGTTCTCTGGGATAACTTCAACCTAGAGTAGGGAATAAAAACAGGCAAATAATCCGTATGTAAACATCATGCCATAACAATTCATTGAAAGTTGTGTTTTTTTCTTTGTCCACATAATACTAAAAATATATTTGATCAGTATTTATCGTCCTTTAGTCATTTATGCATTACTCTGGCTACAAGTGAGAGGATTTCAACTTGAACTGTTTAGGTAGGAGGAGATAAATATTTAGTCAAAGAACAAAATTTGTCAAGGTCAAAGATACATTTGGCATTAGAGTTCCTAGATCAGAGCGTCAGGTATCATCAAGAGTTTCACTGTGTTTCTTTTCTTTTCTATGAATATTGGTTTCAATTTTGGTTTCTAATGCACTGAATTTTGCCACAAGTCTATTATTATGGCTGCCAGCCAACTCCTGAGTGCAGAAAGCTTTGGGTCAGATTCTCTTCATTACAGCCAGAGTTGGGAACTATAGCTTTTTGCCAGCACCAAATTACATGGTTTGGTGAAATGGGAGTGGCGATGCCCCAAAGAAAGGAGCTGTTGATTATGAGAAGGAAAATGTTCTGTAGACATAATTGATTTGGTATTGTGTCACTAAAATTTGTATAAAATAGCAGTGTTCTCATGCCAGCAGCTGTATAGTGAATGATTTTTCTACCTTCATTCTTTTGTATTCATGAAAGGAGGATGAGAAGAGGAAGAAACACAGACCTAGCACAGGCACACACGCACACACCAGGCCTCTCAGGTTCCATTGCCCATCCTCTTCATGTTCCCCAATTCTTGACTCTGGAGGCCCCAGAACTGTTTCTGGATCTCTTCTTCGCTGTCTTTACTCATTCCCTTAGGCAAATTTATCCATTCCTTTGGTTTTAATTGCTTTCTACAGACATAGGGCAGCCAAATTTATACACCCAAACTGAGCTCTCCCCTGAACTTTAGTTTTATATCCAACTGCTTTTCAAATTTAATAAGGCCAAAACTGATAAACTGATTCCCACTGTACCTCTAGTCTTCCAGATCTCAGGAATGTCAATTTGAAAGTACAGCTGTTCAAGTCAGAGACCTTGGCATCATCTCTCTCCCAGTCCACATCCAATTCAAAAGAAAATCCATTCAGCTTTCTCTCTGAAATATATTTATTTTCTCGTTCAATCTTTGCTCCTGTGTCTATGTAGACAAATGGTTTTCAACTGGGAGTGATTCTGCTCCTCAAGGTTACAGGGCATTGTCGGGAGACATTTTTGGTTGTCATTCACAATGCAAGCACTACTGGCATCTAGTAGGTAGAGGACAGGGATGCTGCTAAACACCCTATAACACAGAGGACAGCTCCCTATAACAACAAAGTATCCCATCCAAAATGCCAATAGTACTTAGGTTAAGAAATCTTCATCTGCACTACATTCCCATTATCTCTATTATTTTACTAAAATATCTTCTTAAATGGTCTTAAATTTCCTCCCTACTGTCAAGTACCACAGACTAGTCAGAAGGACCCTTCAAAAATGATCTTATCAAATAACTGCCACTCACAATCATCATAGACAAACAGAAGTTCCATCATCACTTTCTACTGGTCTCTGCTCAAGTGTTTGCCTGTTGCTAAAATCTTTCCCACCCACCCAGACTAAATTAGCACACACTCTCAAGACTATGCCCTGTTTCCATACTGGATTTATTTATTTTTCTTAGCATTTTTACAGATACATTACACAGTTATTTACCTATCTATTGTCTATTATTTTTAGACTATAATTCTATTTCAATGAGATATGGAATATATTTTTTCACTAACATATTCCATTTCATTAGCATTATGCTCAGTAACTAAGCCCAGTACTCTGCTGAATTTAAGGAAAACTATATACCTAATATAATTGTTTATTCCTATATTGTAAGATTAGTTTTGAGATACTGTGGACGACTTTAATTTGAACATTATTTTGGTTCTTACAAATCAAAACTGCAATGAGATACCACCTCACACTGGTTGGAATGGCTAAAATTACTAATTCAGGAAACAACAGATGTTGGCGAGGATATGGAGAAAGGGGAATGCTTGTATGCTGTTGGTGGGAATGCAAACTGGAAAACAGTATGGAAGTTCCTCAGAAAGTTGAAAATAGAACTATCCAATGACCCAGAAGTTGCACTACTAGGCATATATCCAAAGGATACAAAAATAGTGATTTGAAGGGGCACATGCACCTCAGTGTCTATAGCAGCAATGTCCACAATAGCCAAAATATGGAAAGAGCCTAGATGTCCATCAACTGTCGACTGATGAATGGATAAAGATGTGATATATATATCACACGCACACACAATGAATTATTATTCAGCAATCAAGAAGAATGAAATCTTGTTATTTGCAATGATGTGAATGGAACTAAAGGTTAATATGGCAAAGTGAAATAAGTCAGTCAGAAAAAGACAAATACCCATATGATCTCACTCATGTGTGGAACTTAAGAAACTAAACTGGTGAACATAGGGGAGGGGAAGGAAAAACAAAATAAGATAAAAACAGAGAGGGGGGGCAAACCATAAGAGACTTTTGACTGTAGGGAAATACTGAGGGTTGCTGGAGGGGAGGTGGGGGAAGGGATGGGGTAACTGGATGATGGGCACCTGATGTTAATGAGCACTGATTATTACATGCAACCGATGAATCACTAAATTCTACACCAAAACTAATGATACACTGCATGTTAATTAATTTGAATTTAAATAAAATCTTTAAAAAGTTCTCTCTTGGTTCTAATTATAAAATTTTTTTTTTGTTTTCCTTCCTCTCTGGATGTTAATTTTTTATATATAATTTTTCTTGTTCCTTCTTTTCTATCTACCCTCTTTAACTGCCAATGGTCCTTAAGAGTCCATCAATGGCTATCTTTTATGTCATAATAATCACTCTCTCAAAACTTTCTTCCAGGGTTCAACTTCAATTTCACTATGACACTGAACCTCAATTTCTGTCATACTTCTCTTCTAGCTTTAGACATATCCAAATGGAAATCCACTAGACTACTCTAACTTAACATAGTTCACCCAAATCACAAAGCAAGTGATCATGCCAGATACTCTACTTCTGTTCTTGATTTTCATTAGCATGATCAACTTCTGTCTTAAAACAGAAATTGCAAGATATCTTTCCTGAATGTCATCTTATTATTCTCTCCTTTTATGAGTTGGTCAAAAAAAATCTCATCACAGCTAATAAATTATTTACAGTCTGGCTTAGCCTCCTGAAAACCATTTTAATGCTGCAGTTCAAAACCTCATTATCTTTTGCTTGAGATATTATAACAATCTTCTGTTGAATTTCATGCCAAAGATTTCAGTGTGTTTTGTATATTGCTTCTAGAACTACATTCCAAAAAAAAAAAAAAAAAAAAAAAAGCTGATAATCTCATACCTGTAGATTGCTGGCAGTATAGAATTAACATTCTTTAGCTTAACCCAACAGCTCTGTCCCATAATGATCCACTTCTACCTTCTACCTTTATGATTCTTTCAACCTATCCCAATACTTTCATCACATTGAACTTCTCCTTAATCCCCTAAATACACCATGTCCTTTGTTTTCTCTATCATTGTACATTTTCTCTCCTCTGTCTGGAATACCCTACCTACTTCACATAGAAAACTCCTAAACATCTTTTAAAATACACCTCAAAAGTTATTTTGTTAAGGTCTGTATTCACATTTACTGCATTTTATCACCTTGTTTCTCCTCTACATAATTGTCATCTCCTAAATATGGTTTTCTTTTATCCAACAACTCATGGGAAAAACTAGAACATAGAAGAAACAAAGCAACAACAAAAGTAAAAAGCAGGCATGAATCAAAGGTTACATATTATTTTTTGCTACATTTTTAACCCCATTTTGTATGTGAGAAGAAGAAACAAATAGCATTAGGATGTATGCCCAAATCATCAAAACAATTTATAACGGAGTGAGAATAAGAAATTAAATATCTTTATTTTAAATCTGAATGCTATTATATATTTTATTATGGATTTGCACATATTATATTGTTTTGCTAACAAATGATTACAGTAGAAAATATACCAAATAGAAATTCGTGGAATCTGGCTTGGAAAATTCTAGGATAGGTATATATTCAGCTGCATTTTTATTTTTATTTTATTTTTTTTTAATTTATTTTTTATTGGTGTTCAATTTACTAACATACAGAATAACCCCCAGTGCCCGTCACCCATCAGCTGCATTTTTAAATTTTATATACCACTTTTTATTGGTTTTAAGTTTATTTTAATTAATTAATTAATTTATTTATTTATTTATTTTAAAGCTCAACAGTGCCTCAAAGAAAAACAGAAAATTACATGTTAGGAAACTGTGAAGAAAGAGAGTGGGTGAAAAAAAAACCTATAGAGCTGCTGTAGATAGACAATTTTGTACTCTCTCCTTCCCCATTGTATGATCATATAAGAGGATTTTAGATTATCTCCATTCTGCCTTCAGAAGATTTATAGCAGGAAGTTAATAAAGCACTCAGCAGATGGTAAGACATAAAATAGGCAGGGAATGAAAGATTGCATCAGAGAAAGACTAATTGTATTGTAGATACCAAGTGGTCTCTTCAGAAATGTATAGTAGAGCAACAAGATAAGGAATAACTGTCTAGCCACACTAAACAAAAGACCCTCCCTTGAAGAAGCACCAGAGGCAGCACAAAGGTGAGGTAGGGAGAGGAAGCTTCATTCTGTAACTTGATTTAAGATGCTTCCTTTATCCCAGAGAGATGAAGATGAATAAGAAATTAGTGTAGTAAGTAAAGAAACAGCATGCAAATGACAAAATAAAAACAAAACAAACCAATGACAACCAACTGACCAAATACAAAAAACACTCCAGATTTGTATGTTATCGAATAGCATAGAGGGGTTGTCTGTGATGAGACTCTTAAATGACTAACTGGATGCCAACACTTGGATTCTGACCAGTGTTTGAAAATAATTTAGAAAGTCATGGGGATTTGTCATTATAGAGTTAACACAAAAGCCTTTTTAGTCTTTTTGTTTTTGCTTTTGTTTGTTGATAATTAATTTGCAAAAGTCCACAAAATAATTGATAAAGAATATACACATTTCTTCTCAAATAAACATGGGTAACAAGATAAACACTATTGTTTGTGATATTTGCTACTGAAATAGTATTATGTATTAAATCACTATTACTATACATAAAAATATAGACAAAAGCACTGTTTATATTATCTTTAGTACTGAGAGACAATACACAATTCTCTTCCTCAACCAACCTCCAAAAAATGAGTAGCAGCTTGCTATGGTCTCAGTGTTCATATCCTCTCAAAATTCCTATGTTGGAATCTATTGCTCAATGTGGTAGTATTAGTAGTTGGGGTCTTTGGGAGGTGATTAGGTCATGAGGGTGGAGCCTTCATGAATGAGATTAGTGCTCTTAAAAAAGAGGATCCAGAAAGCTCTCTTGCTTCTGTGACCTATGAAGTTATAGCAAGAAAACCAGTGTTTATGAACCAGGAATGAGTCTTCACCAGATACAGATTTACAGCCTCTGGAACTATGAGAAATCAATTTTTGTCTTTTATAAGCCACTCAGTCTAGTATTTTGTTGTAGCAGCCTGAACAGACTAAGACACAGTCTTATTTTTTAAATTATCTATTCTAATTACAAAAATTCGTGTTATAATTCAAATGTTTAAAATGCAGAAGGTACATTTAATTAAAAATAGTTTAAAATGATCTAAAATTCTGCAAAGGCAAAAATTTCTAAGGTATTTTATTTTATTTCACTAAGTATTTTTCTATGACTAGGTAAGTATATCTATATCTTAAATATATTATGCATGGGTATTTTCTATACATTAACATTACATTCTTTTGTACCTTGCCATTTCTTTCTTTTCTTTTTTTTTTTTTTTATATAAGATTTTGTTTATTTGTTGAGAGAATGCAAATGGGTGGGAGGGGAAGAAGTAGAGAGAGAGAATCTCAAGCAGACTCCATATTGAGTATTGAACCCAGTGTGTGACTTGATCTCATGACCCTGACTGAGATCCTGATATGAGCTGAAATGAAACCAAGAGTCAGATGCTTAATCTACTGAGCCACACTGCACTGTACCCCTGCACTTTGCCATTTCTAAAAATATATATATAAGAACTTTGTATCGGATTTCATTATATTTTTACATGATATAACTTAAAATTATTGTATCATGCTGATGTGCTACTTTATTTCCACAATCACCTATTTTTGGAAATTTCAGTAATTTACATAATTTGGCTATTGTGAACAGTTCTGCTTTCTAGTTTCTTCTACATTTATGTCTGTGGACATACCTGATTACTTCCTTAGACTAAATATTGAGAAATGGAAATGTGGGATGAAAGAATAAGATTGTGTTTAATAATTTGACATTTGTTGCTACACTTATCTAAAAGTCTATTCCTAGGTACAATCAATCTATCTATATGTGAGTGCCTATTTTACTACAATCTGATCAATCCTGGATAATTTTTTTAAATTCATTTTTTTTAAGTAAGCTCTACAACCAACATGTGGCTTAAACTCATGACCCTAAGATCAGTGGTCACATACTCTACCGAGCCAGCCAAGTACCCTAAAACTAGATAATCTCTTGATGATGATTTAATTTTTGTTCCTTTACATTTAATGATGTTGATTTTTTTTTCATGGGTTTAGATGATATTTTTATTATGGCTTAAGAATCTACTTGTTTTGTCTTTTTATAATTTTATAGTATAAATATTTTTTTGAATATCACTTACATTAAATGTAGATATTAAAAGTATCTTTTTGCTAGTTTTATATTTTGTGAATGTTTTATCAAGTTATATTGACTTAAAAAATTATATTGACTTTTAGGGGCACCTGAGTGGCTTAGTCAGTTAAGCATCTGCCTTCCACTCAAGTCATGATGTCAGCGTCCTGGGATTGAGCCCCCGTATCAGGCTACCTGCTCAGCTGGGAGTCTACTTCTCCCTCTCCCACTGTCCCTGCTTGTGCTCTCAGTATCTCTTTCTTTGTCAAATAAACAAATAAAATTTTTAAAAAAGACAAAAGATAGGAACCATATATATTATAATTTTCCCAAATATTTAACCAATCTGTCATTATTATATTTTTCTTATTACCATTCATTAAAAAGCCATCTATATTCTAAGGTAAATTTGTGCATATTCTCAGTTTTGCAGCTAGTTTTCCTATTTTCTCCTATTAATCTGGTAATGCTGGCATAGATATGTATTATTGGTCTAGTTAATATGACATTTCAAATATCCTATCAATATTTTCCACATTTTTTAAAAGATTTTATTTATTTAACCATGAGAGACACAGAAAGGCAGAGGCATAGGCAAAGGGAGAAGCAGGCGCCTCACAGGGAGCCCGATGCGGGACTCGATCCCTGAACTGGGATTATGCCTTGAGCCAAAGGCAGATGCTCAACTGCTGAGCCACCTAGGACTCCCTATTTTCCACTTTTTGAGTCATGTATTAAACATGCTCCTAATCTCCTGTGATGAGGTTCTTATTTCTGTTATTTTGCAGAGCAGATAATGGAAGCCATTTACATTTTTCTTTCTTTTTTTTTTTTTTAGCTATAAATAGGTCTTTGTTTATACAATTTTAATACCTACTTAAGTAAAACTTTGGGTTTTATCTTTCAAATAATTTTTGTTTTTAAGTATAACCTTTTTACACTGATTTTGCTATTCTTTCAGGGCTATATTTTTGCTTTATTATAACTTGGTAATTGTTTTCACTTGAGGTGTCTTTACTAGAAGATAAATCTCTGTTACGATCCCTCAAAAGCCATAATTCCTTCTCATTGTTTTCACTTTTTGTGTACTTTTTCTCTGTAGTTTCACATTTTGGAGTAGTTCTTAAGACAGAAAAAAGCAGTCCAACCAACTTTCCCCTGGGAGTTGGCAGGTACTTACAGCTATGCCATGTTGTTTCTCTGTAAGGTCAATATGTGCCCACGATGAAGTGAATAAGAAGGGCACTGCATAACCATAGCTGTACACCTACAAAAACAAGAACATTGCGCTCATCACAAAAAGGATGAAATCTTCTCCTTTTGCCAGGAAATGTGACTGCTGCTTCTTTACCAGTTACAGATTAGCATGCTCCATTTTTCCTGTTTACTAGATTAAAAAAAAAAAAAAGTTAACACATTTGATTACTGAATTATTTCCACCCAAACAAGACCAAAACCCTACTTCCTTGAATCCTTCCCCAAATTAGCTATGCAAGCCAAATTGAATTACAATTCCCTTCTAACACTTTCTTATTCCAGGGTTCTCCATGCTCTCCTCTCTCTTGTTATACAAGTAAATTCCCTATATAAGTAAATTCCCTAAATTTGTATGACTTTGTGTGTGTGCCAATGGTCTTTCCTTGGAAAATACTGACTTGTTCAAGTTTACTTTATAAAATTTTCTGGTTTAGGTTTATTTTGTTCTCTAAAATTCTACCTAAATATTGCTTTGTTTTCCCTTACATTCAAAAGTAAAACATCTCTCCATATTATTTTCTGTTTATTATGTAATAGTTTTATAGGTTCATACTTACCATTTTTACATAAATGATGATCTAGATTGGTGTTTAAGTTTTTATAAATAAATTTTGCTTTGTTCCTTTATATTCAATCTAGAGGACAATGGAGATTTTCTCTTTTTTGCATGTTGTTTGTTAAAGTTTTGAAAAAATATTTAATGATCCAGCAGCCTGCAGAGCAGAAGAGAGCATGTGTGCAGAATAAAGTCACTCTTGGCTTTCTGATTAAGCTATTGTAATGGAAAGTAGTCTTCCCAATCTACTTTTTGTTCTGGCTCCAGTGACTTTTCAGGTAGTCAATGAGGCCGTCCACTGGCCTTGCCCTGGAGCTTCAGATTCCCTCATCAAAAAAAACAATAAATAAATAAAAATAAAAATTAAAAAAAAAAAGGGTAAGTGGCCATAGAAAGAATCCTGTCTGATATACTTGTGATTGTACTTGAATATTCAAAATAGCTGCTTGCAAATGTGAATGCTGATGTGAATGTTGAGCATAAGTCTCAGGGCTTCTCCATAATGCTTTGCTCCAAATTTGAGCTTCTAAGATCTATGTTTACTTCCTGAGTTACCACTCTGCTTTTTGAAGAAGGCTGCTGTAGTTTGGTTTCACTATATTCTTGTGTTCTTGTAAGTATAATTTCATTGCTTAGGTCCAAAGATCAGACTTTTGGGTAAAGACCGGTAGTTTCATTTTCTTCTACCTGGCAAGTGGTACCATTACTGAATTTATATCCAAAGGAAAAGTTAATTTTCTTATCCTCCTCATTTCTACGCAGTAGAAACAAATTCCTTTTACACAAAATTATCTGTACACCTAAGGGCAACATAAAAGATTTTAAAAAACAGAATGAAGTTTCTCTGGAGTGCTTGTCTTTAGTACAAGAGGACTCAACTGAAACTCCTTTTTTTACTCCCCCAGCCTCATTTGAGAAAATATTTTAGAATATCTGTTATGTTTAAAATATTATTTCTCTTAATCTGAATCTCCTGGCCAACTTAAAGTAATTTTTTGATTTGTTTACAGAAGATATTTGGTTGAAATGGTAGGATTTCTCAGTATTAGCACAACTGTCATATTCTTAGCAAGATGCTTTATATTCATATGAATACAATATTTAGCAAATAAATTACATTATAAGTTATTATACATTAACTTTGGCTATCAGTACAGTTCTCCACAATCCAGTTAGTTAATCACCAATAAACATATAGCATTCACTATAATGAACAGAGTTCTGGGATTGTAGACCAAATGAGTTCATATCTTTAAACTGCCTTCTGGCTCCTGTGTGATTTGGACAGGTTATTCCATCTCTCTGATCCACAGTGTCTTGATTTCTTAAATCTAAATAATATCCACCTTATGAAGGAGCTAAGAGGATCAGTAAAATCTTGCAAGAATATAGAGATAGATTGAAATACTATTAATATCTTCTCAAGAATAAGAATAGTATATTCTGTGTCCTACAGCAGAAGGTTTTTTGAGGATTATCCAAATAAATATTGGTCATTTTGACTAAAAACTTAAACAAGTCATGTGAAAGGGTCCAGAGCATCCAGAAGAACTTTGTGTTATCTTTACAAAGTGTCAAATATTATGGCATAGCTTGTAGGACTAAAATTTATTTTATCATTTTTAAGGATCTGCTTAAAAGGGAAAGATAAATAAATTCCTGTGTTTTGGTCATGTGTGAAGAAGCCATATATGATCCTGATAGCCAATCACAGAAAAACTATTAAACAAACAGAATATTACTGTACAAGTTATTTAATGACAAAAACATATTTCTATATGCTATATCTCTCCTTCATTATTCAGTTAGGAGTGACATATTTGATTTTCCTTCATTTTATAAAATGAATTTCTCTAGAAGAAAAATAAGAAGGTACACAGAATATAAAAAAAATGTGGAATGGAAATAATCAGATATCTAGATGTTACCAAATACTTAAATGCTCAGTATTTAAGGAGAGAGAGAGAAAATGACCAGAGAGGAAAGGCAAAAGGAGAGGGAGAAGCAGACTCCCCTGCCCAGCAAGGACCCCAATGTGGGACTGTCTTCCAGGACCCTGGGATCATGACCTGGACTGAAGGCAGACACGTAACTCTCTGAGCCACCCAAGTGCCCTTAAATGCACAATATTTAATATGTTTAATTGAAATTTTCTCTTTTAACACAGTTTTATTTTAAGAAGAGAAAGTAGGAGCAAACAATTATTATTCTTCCATTGCTATTTATTTATTTATTTATTTATTTATTTATTTAATTTATGATAGTCACAGAGAGAGAGAGAGGCAGGCAGAGACATAGGCAGAGGGAGAAGCAGGCTCCATGCACTGGGAGCCCGACATGGGACTCAATCCCGGGTCTCCAGGATCGCGCCCTGGGCCAAAGGCAGGCACTAAACCGTTGCGCCACCCAGGGATCCCCTTCTATTGCCTTTTAAATCATAACAAAACATATAAAACTATAATATAATTATATAAAATATGTAATATTCTCTATGGTTTAAATAGTCAATATAAAAATATTTGCACACATAATAAGTAGAAACATACATGTATGCTTATGTATCTATGTGTACACATTCTTGTACTGAACAGATTTTTCTATGGAGGCATTCTTTACATCAGTAGAAACTCCTTCTATTTCCCTAAAGACTCCAGGTACACTAATATGCTAGTCTTGTGAATACTTCACAGCCTTTGACTGAACATTTGCAATAGTCAGGGTAAAAGCATACCTCTTTTAGAATTAAGAGCAATAACCAGGATATTAGTACTTTAACATAGAGATTATTCCAAGCTCTCAAAAGTCATATAACTCATATCTTATAATAGTTTTATTCCCTGTTTAGGAAAGTAGCATGGTATGCAACTGTGCTTATAATAAGAAGAGGTCTTAGTTGGAAACTTTACAAAATAGGCCCTCTGCTCAGGGCTTTAAGTGCATTATTTCCTTCTCACAGAAATTCTACTAGGTAGAGTGCATTATTATCCCTGTTTCCAGGTGAAGAAATGAAAACAGAATGGTTAAGAAAATCAAAGTAAGATAGCTTATACTGATAACGAAGTCAACTTTTTACTTAAAAAAACTTCATTATTAGCATCTTATTTTATTTTTCTCATTGGCATTTTAAACCAACATTTAAGGAAAATAATCTGAATAGTACCCTAGCCAGTGTGCCAAAATCTAACATACACTGAGCATCCACTATACACTTATTATATTTAATGACACTAGTATGTGATTTTGTTACTTATACTAATGCTGTCTAAGCAAAAGCTGAGAGTCCTTCTGCCCAAAATAATTCTTTCTAAACCTCTTAACACCATGCTATATTCCTTTAATCCTCAAAACAACCTTACTGTTGTTCAGATTTTACAGTTATGAAAACTAAGGCACTAAGATGGCAAGTGCTCTATTCAATGTCACAAGGCTAGAAGATGATACATTTAGGACTTTAAGTCAGATAGCCTCCAAGTTCTTGCTTTAATTTTTATCACTGTGCTTCTCTCTAATATGTTTGACCTCACAAATAAAATGCCATTATCAAGGTAAGTTCCCAGCAGAAAGACTTACCTTGTTAAATAATATTTTAATTTAAAAACACATTAGAAAAAATATTATTTATTGATCTATAAAAGCAACTATAGTATTATAAGTTAGCAAATATTTTTAGGTAGTTATCTTCCTATATGATTCAAAACTTATAAAATGATAAGTATATCCTAGTTAAGAAATATTTTTAAAGATTTTATTGATTTGAGAGAGAGAAAGAGAACACAAGCCAGGCGAAGGGCAGAAGGAAAGGGAGAGGGAGGACTCCACTAGGGAGCCCCCCCTGGGGCTTCATTTCATGACCCTGAGAACATGACCTGAACTGAAACCAAGAGTCAGATGCTTAACCGACTGAGCTACCCAGGTGTCCTTAAAAATCTTTCACTGAAAAATTTAGTGATTTTCCTAAGCTCTTCTTTCATAATGGACAGTTTTGTATAGAAAATAAGTCATCCATAATTTACTTTAATAGCTAAATCATTCTGGAGTACCAACAAAAATCAGAGGGAAGCCCGGTTGGCTCAGTGCCTTCAGCCCAGGGCATGATCCTGGAGTTCCGGTATCGAGTCTCACATTGGGCTCCCTGCATGGAGCCTGCTTCTCCCTCTTCCTATGTCTCTGCCTTTCTCTCATGAATAAATAAATAAATTCTTAAAAAAAAAAATCAGGAAGCTACTCTGCATGGATGGTTTTGAAAAATGTAGTAACATGACATTAATTGACAATTAGATAAATAAGCATTTGTAAAACTGGAGATATTTTTAAAATCACAATAAATATGCTGATTTTTAAATATGCATGTGTCTATAATGAAAATCTAGGCTGATATAAGCTGACTCATTGTTGTTATATGAATAAAATAATTACATGACAACATAGTGTCCATGGGCCACTAATCCAAAGATCTAATTTTTAAAATCATTCCAGGTGGCTTAAAAGAAATGAAACACTGGTCATAATAGAATATTAGTGTAATCCTGGTAACTGTGAAAAACTCTGGAGAAATGAATGCAGCTGTTATCTTGGCCAAGTTCTTTAACATATGGTTCTTAGGCGGTGTCTGTATTAATCATCTTGTTTTAATTAAGTTTTTTCCTGTAAGATAAATTATGATTTTTACTTTTGGTATTATCTATATCTATCTATCATCTATCTATCTATCTATCTATCTATCTATCTATCTATCTATCATCTATCTATCATCTATCTATCTATCTATCTATCTATCATCTATCTATCTATCTATCTATCTATCTATCTATCTATCTATCATCTATCATCTATCTATCATCTATCTATCTATCTATCTATCTATCTATCTATCTATCTATCTATCATCTATCTATCATCTATCTATCTATCTATCTATCTATCTATCTATCTATCATCTATCTATAATCTATTTATCTATCCATTTATCATCTATCTATCCATCCATCCATCCATCTTTTAATCATCTATACATCTATCCAAACATTTATCCACTCAAATACATAGACCACAGACAAAAGTATTGTCCTAGCATTTGAAGGATGCAAAATTGAGTATGTCCTACTAATTCAATGACATTTAACCTAATGCAGAGAAGATAAAGCAAAAATGAAAAAAATGCAAAGGAAATATAAAACATGCACACTAATTATACTTCACACTACTTTGTTGACTATCTAACCAAAACCTTGGGCTCAATTCATGTTCATTGAAAGAATAAGTTAACTGCTATGTCAATGTCAAAACATGCCTTTCTAATACAACACAAATAACATAACAATTAACACAATAATTACTGCAGTGATTAATTATACCATAGTGGGGCAGTCTTTGTGAAGTGGGGTTTTCTATCCTTTTCTCAAGGATCTGGAGTTTCAGTTTTTTGCCATTACTGTGGCTCTTCTCTATCATCCTCATTTGCCCTGTCATCCAGGGCCAGCATCACTATTGAGAATAATGACTGTTGAAAGCCACTGTTTGACTCCATGAGTTTTGTTAGGTCAGACATTTTTTCTAACTTACCTTAAAGACTTCATTTAGAATCTGTATGACTGGGTATATGGGATATAAGGACATAAAAACAATGAAAAGATGGGACTCTTCAAATGAGTACTGGGGATGGAACAATATGGCTTAATAATTTGCCAGATCCTGTTACTTTTGTTTTGGATATTTTTGCCTAATCTGTACATTCTATTTTTTTCTAAGATGGTGTCAATTGATGATAAAACACAGGTCTAGTCATATCTTGGATGAATAGGACACAGTAGATTCTGGCCTATTGGGATGTTATTTAGAGGTTATATTAATTTCACTAGGTTTCAGCCTATAATAACCTTTTTGCTAGTCTGATTCTAAGACTTTATTCTTTCAAATGAATACTTGCCATTCTTTTGAGTTCCAGTCACCATTCTGTTCCATCTTGAAATTCTAAGCCCCGGGTCCCAGCCTCTGAACCCCATTCCAAAGGCCACATCTTATTCTATTAAAGATGCCAGATGCCCTGGACTGCCAAGAATGACTCATGATTGATCACTGATCTCCAGTGGAATACTCCAGGATTTCAAGAGACTTTGCTTATTTTGATATAGCCTGGGCATTGGACAAGAACAAGGAGGAATGTTAAAGACAGGGCTGGAAAACTAGAAAGATTAGAACTATAATGTGATGTACCGAGTATGTCTGTGATAGATGATAGATAGATGATAGATCGATAGATAGATAGATAGATAGATAGATAGATAGATAGATAGATGATAGATAGATAATAGATGGATAAAGGATAGATACAAAAAGGATAAAATAGTCTATTCTAGGTTTTAGATGACCTCTTCTACTGTAGAAAAGTCTTATAGATTTGGGTCACAGGGAATTTTAAAGAATTTCCTAAATATCTTTGTCTTTCCTGAGACCTCTAGTGATAGGTATTAAAAAGTGGGATCCAAAAAGAAGAGGCCTAAAGTCATAATTCTATCATTGTTTGCTGCAGAACCACAGAATCTGAGAGTTCAACACTGTCATTTCCTCATCTTTGTCATTCAGTGGAAGCACACACAGATGCTAGGACATCTGGTTTCATTGGCAATGAGTTTTTATTGCTTGAAGAGTGTGCCCTGCATGCCCGGGTCTATGCCTTCTGAGAATTCTGACCATCTGCCCTTTCAGTGAAGCTTTCTACCCAAAGTGCATTAGATTATCTTCTCAAGTTAGATGCATAGCAAAACCGGGCCTCCAGGCACTCTGGAAACCTTGATATAAATAACACTCAGATGTACTGATGTTCTAGTCTCTATGTACCCTATTCTTATTATAGAAATATAATCCTCATGGATATGATTTGCTCCTAGAGAAAAATAATATTTTTTCTATTGTTCAGAAAACCCATTCTATCTAGTGATACTTTTCTAAAATATGTGCATACTAATCATAGGGAAATTCTCATATAGGCAGGATCATTATGGTTCATTTCCTATTGTCTTTGTTTAGTGGAATCTGTTTTTCTTTCAGAGTGAAAATTAGATTGCTAACAGCCCCTGGGCCCTGATAGAAGTTCAGTTGGTTGTCAAATAGGTTAGTCAGTGAAAAGTCCATGATTGCATATCCAGAAGACCTTTACTGTTAGGAATTGTCTAGCTTTTAAAACATTTAAAGCAGTTGTTTTGTTGCTTGTTTTGGCTGTATTTTTCTTTTCTGTAGAATTGCCATAAAGGCTTATTAATCCAAATGTAGAACTCAGTGTAGGCAACGAGTTCTGGGAATGAGATAACAGGTTAGTCACATGTACTATACATAATAGACTGATGCCAAAGTATCCTCCAGAGGCTGGATAGTGGACAAGGACAAATATTCTAGGATATAACTACTTGGGTATATCTCTCATGACTTCCACTTACTCCAATGAAATTTGAGGTAAGTTATTTAACTTCCATTTCTTCATCTGTTAAAATGTTGATTTTAATATTGTTCTTATAGATAGGTCTGGTGGAAAAAATAAAATAAAATAAATAAAAAAATTAAAAAAAAGATAAGTCTGGTGGGGTGACCAAGATATCCATCCCTGTGACATCTGGACCTCTGGTTGCCATGGCCTTGTCACTTTTTGTTATTGTGTTTGTTTTAAAAATTGGGTGAGGAAGTACCAAGTTATGACAGGGTAGATTACTTGAGCACCAGAGGCATTCTTTGTTGTTCACAGGATCTAATGATAGAGAATATGATAATATGAGAATGACATATTTTTTAAAGATTTATTCATTTATTTTTGAGAGGGAGCTCATGCAGAAGCAGGGGAAGGGGCAGAGGGAGAGAATTCTCAAACAGATTCCCTACTGAGTGAGGAGTCCAACGATGTCTAAACTGGAGTATGTACTTTCCAGGTTTTATGCAAAATGGTTTAACAAAATATGGGAAATGAGTATAATTTATAATTCTAATTATTTATATAAAGATTTATGCTTTCTATGGCTTATCATTTACTTGATATATTAATAAACAGTGTATAAATGAATGTGTAACTACATGTATAAATGTGGGGTTCTTCTTCTTCTTCTTCTTCTTCTTCTTCTTCTTCTTCTTCTTCTTCTTCTTCTTCTTCTTCTTCTTCTTCTTCTTCTTCTTCTTCTTCTTCTTCTTCTTCTTCTTCTTCTTCTTCTTTTTTTGAGGATGGATCCATGACCAAAAGTTTGGAAAATTTTGGACTGAAGCATCTCAGAAGCAGAGATAAATCCACTCATACCTAATAATTCTCCCACCATATATCTTATGGATATAAAGATAAATATTCAGATTCTATATACTACTAGTGCTCATTTGAATAAAGCATTTTATAAGAGGAAAAAGGATAAAGAACTGTAGTTCTTTAGCAAAATTATGTTTCCACAACACTTAGCCAATAAATTATATTTTTGATGTTTTATATTTTTCATCACTATTTAAAGTGAAATTGATTCTTATTAGGATCAATCGGTAGACTAAACTTTGCATCTGAGGAGTTTATATCTGACCTTTTCCAAATTTCATTTAGGATCTTAGACCTAAACTGTAAATAGATCTTGAAGGTTGCATCAAGAGCAAAATATAGTTGGATACAATCTTGGGTCTTGAAAAACAAATAAATGTACTTACTTTATTTTGAGCTATTTTTTTCTAGAAGTTAAGATATCTACTCAAAATGAGACATTGAATTAAAGAGGAAGGTGGGGAAGAGCATTGATTATCCCATTTCCCAGAGCAATATTCTTTCTGTTAAAGTATATAAAGTCACCAGAGAGTCATAGACATTTTTTTCAACTTAGTGATATGAGTACTTTAGTATTCTAGATATTTGAAAGAGACTATAAATAGAGCCATGAGAATTAAAAAAAAATCTGTTAATTTCGAAGTCAGTATATACATACAAACACACACATGAGACAGAGGACCGAGAGAGGGAGGGAGACGGATAGATACAGACAAAAAGAATAGTGACATAAAACATTTAAACAATTTTATCTAAAATAATAATTTTCTAATAAACTTTAAAATCTGGCTTTTATTCACTTTCATATTATTAGATATTTTTCAATCAGAATTCATACAACTGAGTGCAAACATTGATTTATATTTCATCTGATTAAACTGGTCATTATTTTGATGAAAATGGAAAGAATATTTCACTAGAGGGAGCTTGTTTTACTTTGTTTTTAGCAACTGATAATGTTTCAAAAATGCAAAATTTTAAGTTTATCATTGGAAAAATATTGGTCGTAGTTAACAGTATCTATTTAATGATTTTATTCAGAATATTGAGACAAATTTTATATTAAAGATAAACATGGTATACTTTCTCACATATGCTGAGATTGCCTTCTACGTTCCTCTATCAAGGTTAGTACCCACCACAACATGCCCTTCCATACTAGATTTAGATGAAACACCCCACTAGGGCACATAGGATCTGCCTTCCCAAGTGGCCAGTCATGGCCAGAGAAGAGCACTGCAGGGCAGGATCAACTTTACGAGAAAATATAGGAGGTCAGAGGGAGCTGGTCAATTAAATTTCCTCTCCTTACCCTCTTTGGAAGACTTTCCAAAGATATTGCTCCATCTTTCATTTGTAGTGGGAATGTCCTATTAATGTGAAACTCACAGACCCTGAGAGCACTACTGGTCTCTTCCAGGCTCTTTGAAGCAGTAGCTGGAACAATTAACACATCTCATCATATTGAGTCACATCATTCATTATCCACAACCTCACTCCCATGGACATCCCATCTCCCAAATAAAGTGAAAAAAATACCTATATTTCAACACTATTAGAATGAAAATAGTTGGGCAACTACTGAGGATAATTATATAATTATATCTCCATTTCTATATTTATATTTAAATAAAATACAGCTTGATAGTATAACAAAAGAGAAATCTAATGCAGACTATTTACTGTACATTATAGAAGTTGGTGTTTGCAGTAGGAACTGTGAGATAAAGTAGGTTCATCCTTCCAAGACTGACAGATTTTTTTTTCTTTCCAAAAGATATTTCTCCTGAGTTTTCAAAAATAAATTTTTTCTCAAGTTGTGATATCATCATAAATGATGAATGGTTCACATCAAAACATCCTCAGTAAGAATATGTCTTATAATTCTAATATGTTTTCTGATGAGAAAAAAAGGAGAGCTTTAAAGATATTTTTAAAAATATATTTAATTTGCTATTGACAATTCCTAAGGACAAAGACTAGGTTACTCCTGTTGTATATCATAATGTTCAGGAAAATGGGATACTTTATCATCATTCTTCATGCAATTTGAATAAATGTCTGTTTTGCTTGAGTGATTTTTATTTGGGGAAACTTTCCTGTTGCTACAGTTCTGCTTCAAGAGGAACACATTCTGTTCTTACTATGTGCAAGACTTATTTTGTATTATTTCTTTAAAAAAAGTATCATGTATCTATTGTCATACCAATTTTTAGGGATTTTATTTTTGTCATATTGTTGAAGGGATATTTTTCATATTTTCTAACCATATTCCTGGTAAATGGGAGTTTTTGTTGTTACACTATTGTTTTTTTTCTGCATGTATTTTTATTAATTAATTTATTTATTTTTGCCTACTGAGTGGGTATCCTACTTTATTTATTAATTTTTTAAATTGAATTTAGTGCAGAATTAAACACAATAATATAATAAATATCAAAATAAAGTATCTTTAATAAAAGGTGAAAGATTTATGCAATCTGGATAGAAACCAGAGTATAAAATAAAGTATATTTAAATGGTTATATCTTTATTCACACTAATTAGGTGAAAATATGTTGAAATTTCACTTTGTGTATGGTAGCAACATAAATATGAATACACTTGAGACTTTGGAGAAAGACAAGATGTATTTATGTCAATAACATATTTCATTTTACTTTATGTCTATTTTCATTTTGGCCCCCATAGCTGAGCTTCAAAGGGAAGAAGGTAAGTAACAACAGACAAGACCCAGCACCCTTGTGTATAGTAGATGGTAGGTATATCTTTGTCAAATTAACAAATGGTCCAATATTCTGGAATTATTGTATCCATTTTTTTTCTAATTTTAGTCAATATATTTTCTTCTTATGTATAATGTAGATCATTCAGAAACTATCCATTTATTTATGTTAATATTCATGGAATTTGTAGGTGTTTTCTTAAGGTTTTAATTTAAATCCCAGTTAGTTGGGATCCCTGGGTGGCGCAGCGGTTTGGCGCCTGCCTTTGGCCCAGGGCGCGATCCTGGAGACCCAGAATCGAATATCCACGTCAGGCTCCCAGTGCATGGAGCCTGCTTCTCCCTCTGCCTATGTCTCTGCCTCTCTCTCTCTCTCTCTGTGGGACTATCATAAATAATAAAAATTTAAAAAATAAATAAATAAATAAATAAATAAATAAATAAATAAATAAATCCCAGTTAGTTAACACACAGTGTAATAAGAGTTTCAGGTGTACAATATAGTGATTCAACACTTCCATACAACACCTGGTACTCATCACAGCAAGTGTGCTCCTTAATCCCCATCCCCTATTTTACCCATCTCCACCCCCCACAACCACCTCCCCTCTGGTAACCACCAATTTGTTCTCTACAGTTAAGAGTCTGTTTCTCTCTCTCTCTTTTTTACCCTATGCTTATTTGTTTTGCTTCTTAAATTCCATATATGAGTGAAATCATATGGTATTTCTTTTTCTCTGACTCATTTTATTTAGTATAATACTCTCTAGCTCTATCCATGTTGTTGCAAATGGCAAGATTTTGTTCTTTTTCCAGCTGAATAATATTCCATTCTATTTCTTTATCTATTCATCAGCCAATGGACATCTGGGCTGTTTCCATAATTTGGTTATTGTAGATACTTCTGCTGTAAACACCAGAGTGCATGTATCCCTTTGAATTAGTATTCCTGAAATTTTTTTGGTAAATACCTAGTATTGCAATTCCTGGATCATAGGGTAGTTTTATTTTCAACTTTTTGAGGAAATTCCCTACTGTTTTCTAGAATGGCTGCACCAGTTTGCACTCCCACTAACAGTGGAGGAGAATTTGCAGGTATTTTAGATACTAGAATTAAACTAATTATCATAGTTAAATATAATTTAAATAAAAGTTATATTCTCAGGAGATACAAAGTATTACTGAAAATTGTCAATATTTTATTTTGAAACACACTATACTTAATATGCATTCTGAGGAAACACCCCATCTTTCTGAAATCCAATAATTTAGTTTACTGCTATTTAATATCAGTTACTTAATCTAATTTAGAGTAATTCTGTAAGATCATTGTAGAGCAATATATTTCATTATTTTTTATTCCTTTCAAATACTTTCACAGTAGCTTGATTATTTAGGTAATATTTAAGAGCTTTTATTTTATTTACAATTTATATAAATTCATTATTTATTTTATTGTACTAATCCTGAATTTCAGGTTTTTGTCATTTAAGGTATATTTCTACATAAGTTAGTATCTATATTTGGGATGCCTGGGTGGCTTAGCATTTGAGTGTCTGCCTTTGGCTCAGGGCATGATCCCGGTCCTGGGATTGAGTCTCACATTGGGCTCCCTGTCAGGAGCCTGCTTCTCCCTCTGCTTGTGTCTCTGCCTCTCTCTCTGTCTCTCATGAATAAATAAATAAAATATTTAAAAAGTTACTATCTATATTAAAAATGTGTTTTTTCAGCACTGAAGAATTTTTTATATATCTGGTTATTGGAACGGTGATAAATGACGCTGTTTTTAAACAGCGGATTCTAAGCAAACACATGACTTGTATAAAGTTTGTCCTTCTCTTTGTCCTCAGATAGCCTTCAATAACAGCCATAGGTCTATATCTATTCTTGTCTGCTGTTGATTTAAGATCAAAGCCAAGATTAAATTCAGAAATTCTGGTAAATATGGAAAAAGACATAATCAAAACCAGGTCTGATTAGTAATGCTACAACCTGACATCATAAAGTTATTTGGGATCATTAACATTGTATGCAAAGTGGCACTAAGTATGTGGTATTCATATTACCAAAGAATGCTCTATAAATGTGAATACATTTGGAAAAAAATATATTTAAAAGCCATGTTATTTTTATCTGCCTAATTTCAAAAATAATTTTTAGAATGAAGTAAGTATATATATTTTTTAATTAGGACAAATAGAGATTCAAAATTGTAACAAGTAAAGCAGCTCTATAGCAGTTGCTATAGAGAAATGTATGTTGTCAAATAAAGAAGGCCCTAATGTATCTAAAGCTGGAAGGCTACCAAATCACACCATTTGTATAGCCTACAAAATTAAACAAAAGGGGCAAACATTCTCTAGTAGTCCTTGGAAGTCTAACCTATAATCAGATATATGTATTATGCACTTATATATACTAAATATATTGTATATACTATTCTCTTTCTTTCTCTCTCCTATAATAGCTACATTGTGTTTTTAAAATTGTAATACATACTATACCAGAAGTCATTGTTTTTGTTTTGTTTTGTTTTTAAATTCTTAATCCTTATTGCTAAACCTTACCCATTATGTTAGATTTCTTATTGTGACTATTTCTTGGTAATTTACAATAATCTTCATTGTCCTTTCATTCTTTACTTCAGGACTATTTTGGTAACGAAGAGAAAGAGCATTTATGAATCACTAATTGAATTCCAAAGAGAGAAAACACTGGGTAAGGCTTTCATTGAGCAGGTACTTTGAGGTCAGGGCAGACCCAGCACTATCATGGCCAGTATCAGGCAAATCATTTACCCCTTTAATTCTTCGACTGTGAAATAAAGAAATATGACTATTTCATACAATATCTCACATTGTAAAATATCCTAGTGCCTTATAGGCAATCAATTTATGTTAGCTACTTTTATTTCCTTCAAAATAGGCAATTTTAGACAAATATTTTTTAAAAAGAAAAATCACAATGCTTATAAAAAGCACATACAAATATCTTCTAAACTTAAAATTATAAAGAAAAAAAGCTTGCACATTGTCAGCACTTAACTCTTTCTAATTACTTAAACATCATAGAGGGAAAATTATTTTTTCTCTTTGGGCATATAACTATGTATATCACAATAATTATTTTGAGTTTGAAACTACAAATAGAAAAAAAGAATCATTCTGTAAAACAAAGGTCCTAACTGAAGATTATTATGAAATTACCCAAAACAATGTCTTACCCCTTTTTAAACTCTTAAGAAACATTTCCCTTTCCCTAAGCCAGCTTATTTGGAAATATTTAAGAGTCATTTTGCATCACACAAAAGAAGTCCAGCACACAATTTTTGCTGTTGTCCCTGCACAACAGCACTGCAGGGCTAATTCCCTATGCAGTGCACATAAAATAACTCATAGTGTCCGGTTTGGTTTTATCTGATGAAGTGAAGCAGAGAAAATAGAGTATGTAAGTGTTAACATTGCTTGTTTGCTAGCAAACACAAGATTTTTAGCTCTTGAATTATTTAGAAGTATTTGGGGTGTGTGTGTGTACATACATATTTCCATCTCTTCTTTCATGAGTGCAAAACAATAAAAGCTAGAGAAGAAATGCACAATTCAGTCTGATGCTGGCATGAGAATACAGTTATTCTATTTGAAATTTTAGTGACATAATACCAAATCAGCTGTGTTAAACAGTTTTGTATGACAAGACTAACAGCAACTATTTTTATACAGAAAAAAAATCATTGTGCCTTTTGCAGCAGAGATGGGAATTGTAGGGTACTAGCAGTTTTTTTTCTTTTCTAACTAACAAGCCATACATGACTGAGGTAAGACCGCAGATGTTGATTTGCTTTGTCTTGCCTTATCTAGCAAAAAATAACTGTGGCTTTACTTCTAGTCTCATTGCAATAGGACAATTGTCATCAAACAATAGTGAGTGGTGAGATACTGCTCCTCTTATTAAGATCCCATAGAGCCTAGGACCTAGATGCCATTATAATGAATGCAAAGTAGTGTGTAGGATGTAATTTGTGTCAGACTATGGCCTTTTTTCCCCCTAGCAGTTTGTGACAGTCACAAACCATTTTTTTTAAATACTGCTAGAACTATTTTCAATTCTTTTTTGTACTACCTGATTCATTCATCTACTCTTCAGTTAACTAAGTTAATGTAAATGAAATACAAGAAAAAAAAACTTAATAGCAACATTGAAGGGAATCATAGCTTATACCCACCACTACTGAAGTGAGCAGGTTTCTTACAAGCTGGAAGAAGTGAACTATCTTAACACTAAGGAAAATGTCTATTTTATTAGAATATTTTGTATAGGAGCGCATAATTTCTACTTTTTCCCTGTCCCAAATTCATTACCCACTACAACAAAATTTTGTGGCAAGTGTCAGGTACATTAAAACATTTTTTTTCCATCTATTGAACTAGTAAGCCAACAGAATAGCAATAAAAAATATTTCTTCTAGTTATAAGAAGGTATGACTTCTGGTCGGTTGGAAACTATAATATTTTTAGGATAAAGATGGGATTTAAGAGAACAAATTGAAATCAACCCTAGAAGAGGTGAATAGGGAGTGTGAGTGGTACTGTATTTTTGGTGCCAAAATAAATGTTACTAGTTAAATTGTATAAAAATTATGTATTTTTAAAATAGAGCAGCTAGTCAAATAAATGGCTCAATACAAATTTGTTACCTTGTTCAATAAGTGCTAAATATATACCCACTATGTTCCAACCTTATTCCAAATGTTGGGATAAGAAGAGAGTAAAGTCATAGAAAAGTGATTTGTAAACATGAAGAGGAATAGAAAGTGTGGTGATCTCTTTGAAGATGCAGCATTTGGCTTGATAATTAATTAATGAGTAGAAAACAGTATAAAGGTCAATAAACAGTATTAGAAAGTTGGAACAACACGTGCGATGGTTAACATATTAGAAGAACACAGTGAAAGTCTGTATGAATAAAGGAGAAAAGGTAAGCAATAAATGTGGCTAATATGCAGTGGTATATAGGGGTATATAGTCTATGGAAATGGTTAGCTTTTCCTAGGCCCTGGGAGTCCCCAAGACATTTAAGGGAATGTGAAAGGCAAAAAGATTTTTAAAACAATGCAAAGACATCACTTTCCCTTTCTACTATTTTGACATTTTCACTAATTATACAAAAACAACAGTGGGTAAATCTGCTGATGTTTTTGTGAAAAGCAAGGCAATAGAGTCAAACTGTATAAATAGCCTTCGTATTCTTCAGTGCCTAGCAATTGTAGTAACATAAAGTGCCAGTTTCCATTAAGAATGTCCATGAAGTAGTAAAAATATTACTAATTTTCTTAAATCTCAATCATTGGCTACATAACTTTTTAAAATATCCTGACTTTTAAATGGAAAGTATTCTCAAAACTCTTCTGTTGTAAACCAAAGTATGATGATTGTCTCATGGAAAAGCATCTCAGGGATTTTTAAACTTTTTAATCAAACTTCCTCTTTTATTATGGAACACGATTTTTTTTTTTTTTTTTTTATGGAACACGATTTTTAATTCAAAGAATAACTGGAAGGAAAACTATGGTAATTCAGAATATGAACCTAAGTGAAACTATTTATAGTGATTAGTAGTATTTGTGGCCAATGATAAAGCCTACACTTTCAAGTAAATTTTAGAAAATTTGTATCTGCCACAATGAGTGAAGCTTCCAGAAACATAGAGCCATTTCTAAAAACTGTGATAGGGATCCCTGGGTGGCGCAGCGGTTTGGCGCCTGCCTTTGGCCCAGGGCACGATCCTGGACACCCGGGATCGAATCCCACGTTGGGCTCCCGGTGCATGGAGCCTACTTCTCCCTCTGCCAATGTCTCTGCCTCTCTCTCTCTGTGACTATCATAAATAAATAAAAAGATTAAAGAAAAAAGATCTGTGATAATATTATCATATGCAATTTTTGACATTGTAATAAAATACATTAACATTTGGAAGATCTGCAGAAACCAGTAAACCACTACTTCTTAAATGATCAATGTATGGTATTACAAAATCTTGTATGATTAACAGCTCTAATCCAGGTGTTATTTAGACTACTGGATTTTTAAATAAAGAATAGATGACAAATTTATTAATAAGCTTTTAGATTCCACATTGCAATTAACCTTTAAGAAAGGACCACTGGTTGAGTTTTGGTGTACTATCAACAAAGACTGCACAATTATATGAAAGGCTGTTGATCTATTCATTATTTTACTAATTGCACATTCTGGTGAACTCAGATTTTCTCTATGAAGTTAAAAAATATTGCAGCAGATGGAATACAGAAGCAGATATGAGAATTTGTCTATAATTGAGCCAATGTTATAGAGATTTGCAATAATTTAAAACAATGCTATTCTTTCACTCAGTATATTGTTTTGAAAAGTGGTTACTTTTACAAATTATTCATGTTAACAAGTCATTAGTTTACTAATGCTATTTAAGTATAATTAACATATTGATAGATTTGCTCACATAAGCAAAATCTGAGCAATACTCAACACTTTTTTAAAAAAAGAATTTTATTTATTTGTTTGAGAGAGAGAGAGAGCACACATGTGCACGTGGCATGAGTGGGGAGAGGCACAGAGAGAAGTGGGAAAGGAGAGAATCTCAAAGTCTGTGCTGAGCGCAGAGCCAAAGCCTGAGGTGGGCTTAATCTCTTGACCCTAAACCAAGAGTTAGATGTTTACATGACTGAGTCACAGAGCACTCTATGCCTAACACTTTTAAAGGGTGCAAAGGAGACCTGAGATCATAACGTTTAATTCTACTGCTTTAGAATACTTTGATCATAAATTCACTTTGATTAGATAGACTAAAATAGTATACTTTCTCATTAATCCTTGTACTCATGTATATAACGTGTTCACAGGACCTTTTGCTTATGCTTTTTAGTTTCATGATCCTGCCTTGGTAGAGTTACTTTCTCCAGAACTATAGAAATCCTTCATGGAAAAGATAGAAAATGATCCTAGAGGGACACCTGGGTGACTCAGCGGTTGACCATCTGCCTTTGGCTCAGGGCGTGATCCCAGAATCTCAGGATCGAGTCCCACATCAGGCTCCCTGCAAGGAGCCTGTTTCTTCCTCTGCCTGTCTCTGCCTTCTCTCTGTGTCTCTCATGAATAAAGAAATAAAATCTTAAAAAAAAGAAAAGAAAAAGATCCTAGAAAGGCAGCCAAAAAATCCATTGTGCTGTACTAATGAGTTTGCACTAAATAAAGCAAAAAAGTTGTCAATCTTCAAGCAGAAATGCTATAAATTAACTTGTGATTTTTCTAAATTGTTTAGCCTTCTGTATGGAGAATAGAGAGAAGTAAGTGTGAACTCAGGGATGCTACTGTAGCATTCCAGTTACGATGCTACTGTAGTAATGTACAGTGTAGACCGTAGTATCTTAATGTAGAGATTAACAACAGTGTTGGAGAGAAGCAGCTGATTTCTTCTGTATTTGGAGATTTTACCAAAAAAAAATATACTGTTTCTTTGGATTGCAGGTAAAGAGAAAGAGCAAAATCATATTTAGGTTTGAGCTTAAGCTCCAGAGAGCTTGGGTGATGGTATGTCCCAATAAGGACAAGAACACGGGTTCTGTTTTAAGAATGCTAAGATTGAGATGTTTATTAAATATTTTAGTGGTAGCATCAAATATACCTATATATGTTCATTTTCATCAAATATATCTACATGTTTTATCATCAATATGTCTACAAAAGTTCATAGTATATAAATTAAGGTAATAATATGCTGTCATATCAACAAAACTAGGATTAAGATACTTAATGACCAGTTAATATTAAATAAGCTATTTCCCATTCTTGGCCTTTAAATGTCTTCATATGAAAATATATCTATTTCTGAAAACATGTATACCATCTTGGAAATAAGTCAAACAATAATTAATTGTTTATTAATTAGTCACAATATATTAATCACAATATATTAATATTAATCATAATATAAATTATATATTTTTCTTCACTTATTTCACAACTATATTTTCCTTGTCCAACACTGGTTAGACACTATGCTAAGTACTGAGTGGACAGTGGTGAATGTGTGGAGATTATAATTTGGTGTGCTATAAATAGTGATTTACAATTATACAAGTAAGATCAAGTAGATAATTAGAACCACATGATACAGGAAAGAATATGAGGCAGATTTGAGACCACCACTCTTCAGAGTCAACTCACATTGGTTTGGTCTGTCTATGTAGGGAATTTTAATGTGAGTAATCTAAAGTGATATCTAGCCCAGTGTTCCTCAACCTAAGCACTATTGGCATTTTGGACCAGAAGATTCTTTGTAGTTAGGGTTGTCAGGTACTTTATAGAATATTTTGTAGCATCTCTGGTCTCTATTCACTAGATACCAGTAGCAGTTCCCTGGTTGTGGCAACCAAAAATGTCTCCAGGTTTTATCAACATCCTATGGGGGAACCTTTACCCTAATACAACCTTCTCAGGATTAACGCCATATTTTTTGCAACTACATTCTAGGTAATTCTACATGAATTCCATAACATCCTTCCTAAAGAAACATTATAAGTAAAAAATGTTCTCCATAATATAAAAATTAGAAGATAACAATTAATATGGCCTTCAGAATTATCTAAGGATGGATTTTTAAAGCCTAAAAAAATTAACGATCTATCTAAGATTATATTAAGGATTTGGATACAGAACTAGCACTAAAATAAATAATCTTGAAATTTCATTCTGTGTTCTTTCTGTTAGAACTTTGATATTATACATGCCTGTTTCTCATGATGGTGCTATTACTTAGTCTCTAAGAGTCAAAGTGTCTCATTGGCTTCATTTTTACTCCTATTTTTTAAAACCTGTTCACACATCCCCCACCTCCCATCAAATTGAAACTTTGTAAGTGATTCTAAATAACATTTTGAGTGTTGGTTATTAGAACTATCTTTCCCTTGAATGCTCCCTCACTCCCAACCTGGAACTTCTATGTTTAGGTCCACCAGTAACCTCATCTTTGCACAATGGCATTAGGTTCTAAATGGTTTGGTCTCACTTCTCTGTCCTTCAAATGATATAATACATCACTGCTAGATGAACCTTAAAATACTACCATAATTATAACATTCCTCTGTTTCTAAGTGTTCAATAATTCTTCCAATGCTAGAGAGCACACTTCAGGTTATGTGGTACTGGTCTTTGTAACTCAAATTCTTTTTCTGGTTTAAAAACTTCTATAATCTATTTGTAGGCAAATCACCACTTGTCATCAATTTTTACTCCAGCAGAATTGCTCTACTCTGAAAAAAAAATTAAGCACTATGTTGTGAAGACTCCCTTACATTTTTTCCTATACCAGAATAGCTAATTTCCTCTACCTGTCCCAAACCTATCCATTTTTCAAGCACAAAACCTTCTCTCCCTTATGAAGACCATTCTTCCAGTACCCAATGATGTCTCTCTCTCTCTTCTGAGGCACCAATATTTTTTTACTTATTTTTTCATTAATAATTTAGTATTATATAATATCTCTTATCATTATTTTCTTAGACCAGCTGCTGATGCAAAAAAAAATTGTATGCAAATAGAAGACATCAAGCAAAAATGTTATTTGAGAGGAACACATTTTCACTTGGATCTCCTAGGGATCTCTGCCATGTAAAACATACAACAGCAGAGTTTATCCCATATCTAGTTAAATGTGATGAATTTCCATAATATTATAGCAGTCATTCAGTGTTCAGTAACACCTGGGTACCCTGTGGGAGTAGAGTCAAGATAGAGGTTGGATGTGACTCCCATCACTTTTGGCTCTAAGCTTCTCTGAGTCAGGCAGCTTCAGTGGCACAATGGCAATCTCTTAAAGATGGTAGAGGCCACTCAGTAAAAACAGACTCTCCAAAGGTGGAGGACAGACACACCAACTTTAAAAGAGATTGCAGGGGATCTGGACAAAGCAACAGAGGTCTTTATACATATATCATTTACATAACTGCAGTGTTGTTAACCGTCTAATGCATTTATTCTTTCTCTGTTTCAGCAGATTATAAGGTTTGGACAGTGGGTTTGTTTTATATTCTACTATATCTTTTGGATCTGTGTATTAGTAAGCATTGAACACAGCCATTGCTTGGTCAGGATTTGTTAATTCATTTCAAATTAATTAGTACTTATCTTTTACATGATATTATGCTTAGGTTAAAGGTTAGATAGTAGGTTTTTAAAATCCTTACAGTACTGCATAGAATGAGAAAACATTTTGTTATTTGTCCATCTGGGTTTCATTTTCCCCACTTATATAGTAGAATTGGGGTATCTGTAGGAAAATAATTGCCAACATTTACAATTTACCATGTAAAGTATTTGACTCTCTTCAACAGCCTCTTTTTTTGGATCACTTAGGATCTCCCCTCTATGTGTATTTCTAAAGACTGATATTTTGTCTCTTCCAGTTACTGTGTTTGCCACAAACTATTGGCAAATTAGAATATCAATTCTTTTTCAAGATTTAAATTATAGCTCCTTTAAGTTCTTCACATGGTGAGGACTAAACTTATCATGCATATTCTTTCAACTTTTTGTATGTGACACTATAGATGTTTATAAAAAATATTTTTTTCCTTTTTTTTTTTTGGCTTTTACTAAAGTGACTATAGCTCTAGTGAGAAGGATATAGTGAGTTTGATGTTTACCCAGAAAAAAATGCAATGTTTTGAGTGAACATTTCATTTTTTATTTCAAGTTTATGTTTATCAATACATAATTAATGTCTAACTTACCTTCTTGAATAGAGAATATTCTAATAAATAGAAATAATCTAGAATATTGTTTCAAAAGGTGATGACTTTTTTTTTATTTAATGACATTGCCCAGCCTTGAATATTATTAATCAGATTTGTTTCCTTAAGGTGCAATCATGTAAATGATGAGATGTTCTCACAAGCTTGAATAATTTCACAACTCACTGAAAATCATCTCATTATTAGATGAAACTTAAGAATTCTTTTTTTAAAAAGGCAAAAGATTAATTTTCTGCAAAATCTGCAATGTTTTGTTTTATATCAATAACATTACATTTTTATTTGTCTTTATTAGTAGATAACTTTGATAAACCTTGAAAATCTCACAATAATCAGCATGTTAAGTGTCTCAGTATCAACTGTAGGACCTTTATGGTTATTTGCATTATTTCTGAATATATCATTGTAGGTATATATGTGTGTACACAAATGAATGCATAAACACGCACTCAAATTCTTTTTGGGGTATGGGGGCAATAAGAAGATATCGGTCAAAGAGTACAAATTTCAGCTATAAGATGACAAGTTCTGGTGATCAAATGGACTCCATGATGACTGTAGTTAATGATACTGCATTTTATATTTGAATCTTGCTGAGAAAGTAGATCTTAATTGTTCTCACCACACATGTAAAAAAATTAAAAAAAAAGATAACTATGTGAAGTGATGGATGTGTTCATTGGTTTGATGGTGGTAATTAGTTCACAATGTATGGGCATATCAAATTATCACATTACACACCTTAACTACATACAGTCTTTATTTGTCAATTATACCTCAATAAATCTGGAAAGAAAGTAAAATACAAGTGACTAAAAAACAGAATAATTTAAAATTCAGGTAAAAGAAAACTCAAACTAATGATGTACTAAAAAAGAAATAAAGTGGACCAACCAGAGTGAAAATCAGGTTTCTTAAAAGAAACTCATTTAGGGATAGATTTGAGAGAAAAGATGTCACCAGAAATGTTCAGACACTCCATTGTACAAGGGTAAATTCTAGTATTCTATGGAAGGCCATATTCAGTGATATTTCTATCTTACAGATTTCCTCATTAGTTTTCTTCCTGAACCCTAGGCTCAATAGTATGTATTTCTACCTTAACTCTTTTTATTTTTTAGTTATCTTCTCTCTTCTTTTCTTTCCATTCTAAGATCTACTTCTTTCATGCATTTTCTAATCTCTTGATTGCCCTTAAAGTATAATATAGGAGGGGAGGAAAAAAGTTACTGTGTTTGTAGTCAACCAAGACTCCAGTCTGGAGTCTAATTGTAAAATGAGGAAAACCATGCCTGTTATGATTAATTCTTAATGTTTTGTGTTTTCCATGTGTGATTACATATGTGATAGCAATTTGAAAAAAACAAAGCTTTACTAGATTGAGCCAATACAAATATATCTTATTATCCTACATCTAAGAAAAGTATTTTTCCCTCTGGGCTACAAAAGTTTTTAATTTATATCTACATTATAGGAGTTATGCTCTAGGACTCACAAGATCCCACATTAGATGAGATGTCCTTTGAAGTTATAGGCATTATCTATTCTACTCATGGATTTTCAATATTACCCAGTGCACAACCTCCACAAGATAAAAGTTTATTGAATGGGAAATTTTGCATTATGTTTTGCCTTTCTTGCTCATACTGCCCTTGAAAATAAACTACTGTGCATTTCTGCATTTTCCTTTTTTTTCCCCAGAGAGCATCCTCTCCATCACAATAATCCCCTTTCCCCCGCTGCCACCATTAGGTAAGCCCCTCTTACCTAAGTCCACATTTGTTATATTTGACAAAGTTATACATCTATTTCTAGTTTAATGTGAATGTTTAAAACCTTTCCTTCTCTCTGTTACTCTGATCTCTTTTGCTAATTTTTTTTCTTATCTCTTGAACTCACATTTTAATATCATTTTTCAATCTGTGCTCATTAAGGTTAATGTCCTCTGATCCATCTTCCAGTTGTCTTCTAGGTGTAGAATGTGTTTTCTAACCAGTCTTTTGCCAATGTATTTTAAATGGCTCTGTATTTCATTTTTTTTTGAAGCTCTTTTTCACATTGCCTATATTACTCATGGTATTGAATACCTTGCTCCTCATGTCCATTCTTTTATATCTTTAGTTACTTTAAACATGTATTTACAATAAGGGTTTTTTTTTGGGATTATTACTACTCCTGTTGTGTTTTCTGATTCCATTATATTTAATTGTTTACTGTTGATGTTTTTGAAATTTTTATTGTTTTCCTTTAGGAATGCTCTACTGCCATAATTATGGAAGGGTGTTGTCCTCTGTCATCTTCCAGGGAATCCAGAGATTTCATTAGACTAGTAACAATTACATGTTATTTTGAAGTTTGGACATTTTGGTACTGTGCAGATTACACAAAATTAATCCCCAAACCTGTAGCTAGCATAAGCATGCATACTTTGAATTCCTATTATTTGTTACAAAAAGTTTATTTACAAAGAGTCCTAGGTAGAGAAAATCTCTGGGCTATTTTTCCTAATATTCAGATTTTCTGGTTTCCCTAAAGTTAAAGATTCAGTGCTTAGAGAGTCTCATATATATTTTTAGTTCCAATGTCAAGACCTTGCATAATCTCAAGACCTCATGCCCTATCCCTGAGAGAATATTAAAATTCAATCAATCAATAATAAAAATAAATGCATATACACATCCACATATACATAAATGAGGTAGAAGAGAGACCTTTTTCGCATCATGGAATTTGAACTAATAAATACAGCAAAAATGGGATTTGAAAATCCTAATCTTCACCAACATAGTCATAGTTGACTAAGACAAAAATTAGGGATAGATGCTAAAAATAGGAAAATTTGATGAATAAGATATTACAGAACCTCAAAAATATCTTCACATATTGATGAATTGGAAAGAGAAAAGAGTAACTTTATAGTGGAAGAACATGGCTTTCATAAACTTAATTAAGCAATCAAATTGAATATCAGCAATAATTTGGCAAACTGACATCAGATGCTTCCTGCTAATGTTGCACCAAGATCACATCTGTAATATTCTTGCCAAAAGTAATTTTAAATAGTTTGATCCAAATATAGTAAGGAAATATCAGACAAACTTAAATTGAGGGACAGGTGACAAAATCATCTGCTAGTACTCCTAAGTGTCAAGTTCATAAAGGAACAAAAATGTTTAAAAAACTATTCTAGGTTGAAAAGCATATTATTAGGACAATTGGTAAAGTTTGATGTGGGGCTGTGGATGTCATTATCAATGTCATCAATGTTAAATTTGTGAATTTTGATACTTGTGCTTTAGTCATAAAAGAGAATATCCTGTTCTTAAGAAACATACACTAACATATTTATGAATAAAGGGACATGAAAACTGTAATTTATTCTCAAATGTTTCAGAAAAAGCAAACATATATATGTCTATACTTTCATACATTTACATATGTGTGCATAGATAAACAGAAAATGATAAATAACCAAAAATGTTGACAAAGGCAAATATTTATTTTTTGCAATACTTCTATACATTTAAAATTATATCAGAATTGAAATTTATAAAAACCAGAATCAGAAATCCAATCACCTAGCAGTTTAGATCTATTTCTGCTATTCTCTCTTGAACATGCAGGGTCAATGTATGATCTGCTTGGGGACTTGCTTTTTTGGCTTTCGGTTTTCTCATACTTAGCTGGATGCACTTTTCCTTGTAATATTGTGTTCAGCACTTCCACATTTTTTGCAGTGAAAGGTAGTCCACATTGTTGTCTGAATTACAAGTGTCCTATTTTTTGTTTATAATTTATCCTAGGCATATGTTTTCTGATTCCCTGCCTCGAGGGAGAGCCCTGTAAAGCAAATTTCATTCTTATTCATTTATAGTCTTCATTAGAAATTTGTTTATTGGAAGTTTCTGTGGTTGGTTCACCTGGACTCAGAGGCTGGTTTTACCATGCACTAGTCTGTGACAAGCATTGAGACACTAATCTCCTGTCTTCTTATAGGTTAAATAAGGTTAAAAATGATTATCTCATAAAACTACTAGAATAGAGGCTCATTCAAGGATGACAGAGATGGATGAGATTAGAATAGGTGAATTCTAAGTTCTTGCAGAGAAATGTGATCTATGTGAGCACTGAAGAACAGCTCTTACATTAAGGACATTTGAAACCTATTTTCAGGCTGTTGAAACAGCGATAAGAATTACTGAAAAGAAGTAGGAGGTTATTGGTGTTTATCATTTAACATTAATCCATATGACAAATAATTATAGATCCACTTTCTATGTCAGGCCATTATGGTAAGAATAAGTAAGGCCTAACTGGGATGCAAGAGATGGAAATTAAAGACAAAAACATTAGAAATTTTCTGAGGAAACAATAGCAGGACTATTGACGTTAGAAATGAATGATTAGTATTCGAAACAAGTGAAAGATAGTGGCAAATGTTTAAATCTGTAGAGAAAAGATCTAAGGTATCAGTAATACTAAAGCAAAAACTGGAAAAGAACTATTAGCCGGAAAATGTGGAATATGGCAATTTTTAAAAATGACTTATTGTCATAATATTCTTTGTACCTAGACACTTTAGTTATATGTGATAAAAATCCAATTCCCATGCTCAGAATTTAAATATATCAGTTTTATATATTCTTTCTCTTCTCATTTTTGTTGCCTATATCAAATATACAAGAATGTTTACAACTTGTCAACCATTCATTTTCCTAGTTTTCTGTATCTATATTAATATATATTCAAATTCTACAATATAATGAGAGTATACATTGAAAATATATATACACATTATATATGTTTATATATATATATATATATATATATATAATTGATTTAGTGCCTATCAGCAGTGTTTTATCAATTTTACCCATTCTTGAGTTCTTCGATTTAGCATTCAAAACAGATTGTTTTTTCAAGAATAATATATTACTTATATAATGTGAGTTATCTCATTAGTGTGAATGTTTGTTAAATTAAAATCATCTTGGGGAACCTGGTGTTTCAGTCAGTTGAGAGTCTGCCTTTGGTCAGGTCATGATCCTGGAGTCCTGGGATGGAGCCCCACATAAGGCTTCCTGCTCAGCAGGAAGTCTGCATATTCCTCTCTCTCTCTGCTGTTCCCCTTGCTTGTGCGTGCTCTCTCTCTCTCTTTCAAATAAAAAATAAAATGTTAAAAATCATGAGATGTCTGGGTGGCTCAGTGGCTGAGCATCTGCCTTTGGTTCAGGTTGTGATCCTGGGGTCCTGGGATTGAGTTCCACAACAGGCTCACCACAGGAAGCCTGCTTCGCCCTCTGCCTGTGTCTCTGCCCCTCTGTCTCTCATGAATAAATGAATAAAATCTTTAAAAAAATAGTCATCTCATCTGGCATCTTAATCAGTATAGGCTATATTATTTAAAAAAGAAACAAATACAATCTCAGTTACTGAAAACAACACATCTCTGTTCCCTCTCACTAAATGTCCATGGCAGATTAAGCATGGGTTCTTTACATTTTACTCAATTCTGAACCCAAGGCTAACAAATTGAGGCTGATCAGTACAATATAGGGGCAAAAATATTTTCTGGGTTCTAATGTTCCAGAGGAAAATCACTAAGACATACAAGACTGTCAATTTGTTTTTAAAGATTTTATTTATTTATTTATGAGAGACACACAGAAAGAGGCAGAGACACAGGCAGAGGGAAGAAGCAGGCTCCCTGCAAGGAGCCCAGTATGAGGCTCGATCCCAGAACCCAGGATCACGCCCTTAGCCAAAAGCACATGCTCAACTGCTGAACCACCCAGGCTTCCCACAAGACTATCAATTTTAAAATAGTTAAAATTAAATAAAATTTAAAATTCAGTTCCTGAGTCATACTGCTCACAATAGCCAAATGTTCTAATAACAACTGTATTGAAGACACACTATTGTTCCTCATTGTGGAAGGTTCTGTTGGATAATGCTCCACAGAGGGGTCTGACTTGAACACTCATCTGGGACTGAAGCAGGCATTCCTGCTCTCAACTGATTGGCCCTAATGAGGTACATGGCCTCAGTCCAACCCAAGGGAGTTAGTAAGATTTTTTTCATTATTTGACATGAAGGGAGTATATTTTTTATGTAAAATATTTGTGGAAATATTTAGCAAATGAATAACCTCAATAAGTATAATTTTATAAGTGTTAAAGTTTCCTCAGCTCATTTTACAAATTATACCAGTTTTTTCTGGCTGAGAATTTATGAAGTCCTAAATGGATATTTTCACCCCCTCCCCCATAGAGGTGTTGTTATTTTTCTGCCAGGGTGGTTGATGTTTTTTTTCTTTTTGAAATTTCATACTTTAAAGAGGATATGTACTAAATGAATTATTTGGTAACATGTTTCATCTTATATGATGTAACCTTAAAACCAATTAATGTAGTTTTTCTTTCATATCAATGCAAATTTTTCCTCATTATTTCTGAATAGTTTATATTTTCTGCTGTATCATGGCCAACAATTATTAACATATTGATTTTAAAAAACTCTGTATCTCCTGTTATATATATATATAGTTCCTTTATTCATTAGAATTATTACAAACCAAACCTTCAAGCTGAAATTTGACTTTCAGTTGAATCATTTCTGCTTCTTGCTGTTTCTGTTTAAATTATTATAGTTTTGATTCAAGTTTGTTACTTTGGCTCTTAAATTATCTATGTAATTTTATCCTTTCATATCTGAGCACTTATTCTAATAAATTTATGTGTTAATTATTTTTATAACAGATTGAAGTACTATTTTAAAAGTTTTTTGTATTATGGTTTAAATTTTGTTCTCTATTGTTTTATTAATTTTGCCTATTATAATATCACTCTATTTTCACCGGATTTTTCTGTTATGCCCCTCCATTTCTCTCTCTCTCTCTCTGCCCTTCTCATCCCTTTCCCATTTCCCTTTTAAGAAATTTATTTTGGCTCTTCTATTTTACCTATGACCTGTATTTCTTTTTTTAAAGCTGTAATTTGAGGTCTAGGTGTTTGCTTTCAAGCAATATGATTGCAATCTGAATTATAAAAAAGGAGGAACTTGAGTGAAGGCTTCATGATGTATGATAGAGAACCTGGACTCTCCTATTATTATTATTATCATTAATATTATTATTATTATTACTATCATTATTCTAAAACCATCCTGAATGCCGTATAACAGAACCTTCTCCATCCAGCCAGGAGTATACTAGCCTCACACAGGTTGTAGCTTTTTTCTGTATATTAAAACAATTGTCCTGGAGTATGGTGAGTTCTGATTGCCAGTTTTCTTTTGTTGAGTTTCCATTTCAGTATACTTAAAACTTTATTATCTAGTGATTTTCCTGGTCTTTCCCAGATCCTGTGCCAATTGGATCACTTCTGTCCAAATTCACAGGAATTATGATAAGGGACAAATGAAAATGATAAGGGACATTTAGAAAAAATGCTCATATGTCTTTATGCTCTATAGACTTATAAAATTTGTGATGCTCAACATTGTCTTTTTCTTTAATAAATTTATTTTTATTGGTGTTCAATTTACCAACATACAGAATAATACCCAGTGCTCATCCCATCAAATGCCCCCCCGCAGTACCTGTCACCCATTCACCCCCACCTCCCATCACCCTCCCCTTTCACCACCCCTAGTTCGCTTCCCAGAGTTAGGAGTCGTTATGTTCTGTCTCCCTTTCTGATATTTCCCACACATTTCTTCTCCCTTCCCTTCTATTCCCTTTCACTATTATTTATATTCCCCAAATGAATGAGAACATATAATGTTTGTCCTTCTCCGACTGACTTACTTCACTCAGCATAATACCCTCCAGTTCCATCCACGTTGAAGCAAATGGTGGGTATTTGTCATTTCTAATAGCTGAGTAATATTCCATTGTATACATAAACCACATCTTCATTATCCACTCATCTTTCGATGGACACCGAGGCTCCTTCCACAGTTTGGCTATTGTGGCCATTGCTGCTATAAACATCGGGGTGCAGGTGTCCCGGCGTTTCATTGCATCTGTATCTTTGGGGTAAATCCCCAGCAGTGCAATTTCCGGGTCGTAGGGCAGGTATATTTTTAACTGTTTGAGGAACCTCCACACAGTTTTCCAGAGTGGCTGCACCAGTTCACATTCCCACCAAAAGTGCAGGAGGGTTCCCCTTTTTCCGCATCCTCTCCAACATTTGTGGTTTCCTGCCTTGTTAATTTGCCCCATTCTCACTGGTGTGAGATGGTATCTCATTGTGGTTTTGATTTGTATTTCCCTGATGGCAAGTGATGGGGAGCATTTTCTCATGTGCGTGTTGGCCATGTCTATGTCTTCCTCTTTCCTCTGTGATATTTCTGTTCATGTGTTTTGCCCATTTCATGATTGGATTGTTTGTTTCTTTGCTGTTGAGTTTAATAAGTTCTTTATAGATCTTGGAAACGGGCCCTTTATCTGATACGTCATTTGCAAATATCTTCTCCCATTCTGTAGGTTGTCTTTGAGTTTTGTTGACTGTATCCTTTGCTGTGCAAAAGCTTCTTATCTTGATAAAGTCCCAATAGTTCATTTTTGCTTTTGTTTCTTTTGCCTTCGTGGATGTATCTGGCAAGAAGTTACTGTGGCCTGAGTTCAAAAAGGGTGTTGCCTGTGTTCTCCTCTAGGATTTTGATGGAATCTGTCTCACATTTAGATATTTCATCCATTTTGAGTTTATCTTTGTGTATGGTGAAAGAGAGTGGTCTGGTTTCATTATTCTGCATGTGGATGTCCAATTTTCCCAGCACCATTTATTGAAGAGACTGTCTTTCTTCCAATGGGTAGTCTTTCCTCCTTCATCGAATATTAGTTGACCATAAAGTTCAGGGTCCACTTCTGGGTTCTCTATTCTGTTCCACTGATCTATGTGTCTGTTTTTGTGCCAGTACCACACTGTCTTGATGACTACAGCTTTGTAGTACAACCTGAAATCTGGCATTGTGATGCCCCCACCTTTCCCCTGGCTATGCGGGATCTTTTCTGATTCCACACAAATCTTAAAATAATTTGTTCTAACTCTCTGATGAAAGTCCATGGTATTTTGATAGGGATTGCATTAAACGTGTAAATTGCCCTGGGTAACATTTACATTTTCACAATATTAATTCTTCCAATCCATGAGCATGGAATATTTTTCCATCTCTTTGTGTCTTCCTCAATTTCTTTCAGAAGTGTTCTATAGTTTTTAGGGTATAGATTCTTTACGTCTTTGGTTAGGTTTATTCCTAGGTATCTTATACTTTTGGGTGCAATTGTGAATGGGATTGACTCCTTAATTTCTCTTTCTTCAGTCTCATTGTTAGTGTATAGAAATGCCACTGACTTCTGGGCATTGATTTTGTATCCTGCCACGCTACCAAATTGCTGTATGAGTTCTAGCAATCTTGGGGTGGAGGCTTTTGGGTTTTCTATGTAGAGTATCATGTCATCGGCGAAGAGGGAGAGTTTGACTTCTTCTTTGCCAATTTGAATGCCTTTAATGTCTTTTTGTTGTCTGATTGCTGAGGCTAGGACTTCCAGTACTATGTTGAATAGCAGTGGTGAGAGTGGACATCCCTGTCTTGTTCCTGATCTTAGGGGAAAGGCTCCCAGTGTTTCCCCACTGAGAATGGTATTTGCTGTGGGCTTTTCATAGATGGCTTTTAAGATGTCGAGGAATGTTCCCTCTATCCCTACACTCTGAAGAGTTTTGATCAGGAATGGATGCTGTATATTGTCAACTGCTTTCTCTGTATCTATTGAGAGGATCATATGGTTCTTGTTTTTTGTCTTGCTGATATGATGAATCACACTGATTGTTTTATGAGTGTTGAACCTGCCTTGTGTCCCGGGGATAAATCCTACTTGGTCATGGTGAATAATTTTCTTCATGTACTGTTGGATCCTATTGGCCAGTATCTTGTTGGGAATTTTTGCATCCATGTTCATCAACGTGTTCATTGGTCTGTAATTCTCCCTTTTGGTGGGGTCTTTGTCTGGTTTTGGAATTAAGGTGATGCTGGCCTCATAGAACGAATTTGGAAGTACTCCATCTCTTTCTATCTTTCCAAACAGCTTTAGGAGAATAGGTATGGTTTCTTCTTTAAACGTTTGATAGAATTTCCCTGGGAAGCCATCTGGCCCTGGACTCTTGTGTCTTGGGAGGTTTTTGACGACTGCTTCAATTTCCTCCCTCGTTATTGGCCTGTTCAGGTTTTCTATTTCTTCCTGTTCCAGTTTTGGTAGTTTGTGGCTTTCCAGGAATGCGTCCATTTCTTCTAGATTGCCTAATTTATTGGCGTATAGCTGTTCATAATATGTTTTTAAAATAGTTTGTATTTCTTTGGTGTTGGTAGTGATCTCTCCTTTCTCATTAATGATTTTATTAATTTGAGTCTTCTCTCTCTTCTTTTTAATAAGGCTGGCTAATGGTTTATCTATCTTATTAATTCTTTCAAAGAACCAACTCCTGGTTCTGTTGATCTGTTCCACAGTTCTTCTGGTCTCGATTTTGTTGAGTTCTGCTCGAATCTTTATTAACTCTCTTCTTCTGCTGGGTGTAGGATCTATTTGCTGTTTTTTCTCTAGCTCCTTTAGGTGTAAGGTCAGCTTTTGTATTTGAGTTCTTTCCAGTTTTTGAATGGATGTTTGTATTGCGACGTATTTCCCTCTTAGGACTGCTTTTGTTTCATCCCAAAGATTTTGAACGGTTGTATCTTCATTCTCATTAGTTTCCATGAATTTTTTAATTCTTCCTTAATTTCCTGATTGGCCCTTTCATCTTTTAGAGGGATGGTCCTTAACCTCCACGTGTTTGAGGTCCTTCCCAACTTCTTGTTGTCATTTAGTTCTAATTTCCAGGCATTATGGTCTGAGAATATGGAGGGCACAATCCCAATCTTTTGGTATCAGTTCAGACCCGATTTGTGACCCAGTATGTGGTCTATTCTGGAGAAAGTTCCATGTGCACTTGAGAAGAATGTGTATTCAGTTGAGTTTGGATGTAAAGTTCTGTAGATATCTGTGAAATCCATCTGGTGCAGTGTATCATTTAAAGTTCTCGTTTCTTTGGAGATGTTGTGCTTAGAAGACCTATCAAGTATAGAAAGAGCTAGATTGAAGTCACCAATTATAAGTGTATTATTATCTAAGTATTTCTTCACTTTGGTTATTAATTGATTTATATATTTGGCAGCTCCCACATTCAGGGCATATATATTGAGGATTGTTAAGTCCTCGTGTTGGACAGATCCTTTAAGTATGATATAGTGTCCCTCTTCATCTCTCACTACAGTCTTCGGGATAAATTTCAGTTTATCTGATATAAGGATGGCTACCCCTGCTTTCTTTTGAGGACCATTTGAATGGTAAATGGTTCTCCAGTCTTTTATTTTCAGGCTGTAGGTGTCCTTCTGTCTAAAATGAGTCTCTTGTAGACAGCAAATAGATGGGCCCTGCTTTTTTATCCAGTCTGAAACCCTGCGCCTTTTGATGGGGTCATTAAGCCCGTTCATGTTCAGAGTTACTATTGAAAGGTTCATTGAGTTTAGTGTCATCATGATATCTATTTAGTCCATGTGTTTGTGGATTGTTCCACTGAACTTCTTCTTAAAGGGGAATTTTAAGAGTCCCCCTTAAAATTTCTTGCAGAGCTGGTTTGGAGGTCATATATTCTTTCAGTTCCTGCCTATCTTGAAAGCTCTTTATTTCACCTTCTATTCTGAATGACAGCCTTGCTGGATAAAGTATTTTGGCTGCATGTTCTTGTCATTTAGGACCCTGAATATATCTTGCCAGCCCTTTCTGGCCTGCCAGGTCACTGTGGAGAGGTCTGTTGTTACCCTAATACTCCTCCCCATAAAAGTCAGGGATTTCTTGTCTCTTCCTGCTTTAAGGATCTTCTCTTTATCTTTGGAATTTGCAAGCTTAACTATTAAATGTCGAGGTGTTGAACGGTTTTTATTGATTTTGGGGGTGGGGAATCTCTCTATTTCCTGGATCTGAATGCCTGTTTCCCTTCCCAGATTAGGAAAGTTTTCAGCTAGGATTTGTTCAAATACATATTCTGTCCCTCTGTCCCTTTCGGCGCCCTTGGGAACCCCAATTAAATGTAGGTTTTTCTTCCTCAGGCTGTCGTTTATTTCCCTTAATCTATCTTCATGGTCTTTTAATTGTCTCTTTTTCCTCAGTTTCCCTCTTTGCCATCAACTTGTCTTTTATGTCACTCACTCGTTCTTCCACCTCGTTAACCCTCGTGGTTAGGACTTCTAGTTTGGATTGCATCACATTCAATCGATTTTTAATTTCTGCCTGATTAGATCTAAATTCTGCAGTCATGAAGTCTCTTGAGTCCTTTATGCTTTTTTCTAGAGCCACCAGTAGCTGTATAATAGTGCTTCTGAATTGGCTTTCTGACATTGAATTGTAATCCAGATTTTGTAACTCTGTGGGGGAGAGGACTGTTTCTGATTCTTTATTTTGAGATGAGGTTTTCCTTCTAGTCATTTTGCTCAGTGCAGAGTGGCCAAACAAGTTGTATTGGGAAAAGGAGAAAAAGAGAGGAGAGAAAGGAAAGAAAAGAGAAAAAGAAGAAAGAAAAAAAGGAAGAAAAAAAGAAAAAAAAAAGAGTATAAAAAGAGAAAGAAAAAGAAAGGAAAAAAAAGAGTGGGGGAAGCAAACAGAAATCAAAAAGCAAAAAAGGAAAAAACAAAACAAAACAAAAAAACGAAAAACAAAAAACAAAATAAAACAAAAAACACGGGGGAGTATCTTCTGATTCTGTATACTTTAAGTCCTTTGACTTCCCCTGGAACTTGTCCGTCTAGCTGGTCTTCTGGGGGAGGGGCCTGTTGTGCTGATTTTCAGGTGTTAGCACTTGGTGGAGCTGCTCTGCCCCCTGCCTGGTGCAGGGCTCCGTGGGGGTTGTTTACCCCCTGAGGCCCCAGGAGGAGCAACCGCAGTGGCTGGGCCAGCCCTGGAGCCCTGGAGTCAGCTCCCGCAGTAAGTCCGGAGCTCTCGTCTGCAGGGCCTGGAGGCTCCGGGGCGGGGCCGCTGATCTGCTCAGCTGGGGCAGGAGCGTCCTCGCTGTCCTGGGCCCTCCCGGCCTCTGCCTGTCCCGGGGGAGGCGGGATCCTGGGCTGTGTCCCGGCGCCCTGTGCTCCGGAGCCTGCGCTGTTGGATTCGGGCTCCCCCCCCGCAGCCCCCTCCGCGGAGCCGCCCCCGAGCCCCCCCGAGCTGCTCCGGGTCCCGCCGTGCGCGCTGCAGCCCTTAGGGAGCTCGGCCGCGGGGTGTGGGGCTCTCCCGGGGCGCAGGTGTCTGTTAGTGTCCCCGGGAGCCCGAGGGCATCCCCGCCCTCCTGGGTCCTGCTCCAGCTCCCCGCGAGCCTCTTTCCGCCCGGGAAGGTCGGTGCAGCTCCTGCTCCTCCGGGACGGGGCTCTCCTGTCCTGGGGACACTCGCCCCGGCCTCAGCCCGGCTCCTCGCGGGGCCCCTCCCCCTTGGAGGCCTTTTAGTTTCTTTATTTCTTCCCCCCTCCCCCCCCATCTTCCTACCTTGATAGAAGCGCGAACTCTTCTCACTGTAGCGTTCCATTATTTTATTTTTTTTAATTAATTAATTAATTTATTTATGATAGGCACACAGTGAGAGAGAGAGAGGCAGAGACACAGGCAGAGGGAGAAGCAGGCTCCATGCACCGGGAGCCCGATGTGGGATTCGATCCCGGGTCTCCAGGATCGCGCCCTGGGCCAAAGGCAGGCGCCAAACCGCTGCGCCAGCCAGGGATCCCTGTTCTCTCTTTAAATCTCAGGCCGAATTTGTAGATTTTCAGGATGATTTGAAGGTTATCTAGGTAATTTGGTGGGGACAGGTGATTTGGGGACCCTACTCTTCCGCCGTCTTGACCCGCCTCCCTGTCTTTTTCTTTGTTAATTACATTTGGTTTAAAATAATTTTCTTATCTTTTCTTCACTTAGTATCCAATAAGAAAGATTCTGAAGGTTTATCTATCTTTACCCATCAGCAAGAAACTTACTGATAGCAAAATTTATAATAATAATGGAATAACAGTGGAATGGATCTATTTAAATAATACAAAATGAAAATATTCTGGAAACTACTGCTACTCGATATATGCTTTACAGATGTTTATGCTTGAACTGATTAACATTCCATGATGTGATACACATAGAGATGGAGAGCATTTAAGAAACTTTGTCTCAATTTAATAGAGTAATTTTGTATGCATTGAACCTATGAACAAAAATAATTTGGCTTGTGTTTTTTACCTCACTTATTCATAATTTCATTTTTAGTAATTAATTATTATATGTAATATGTTGCATTCACAGTAAATTTGAAATTATATAAAATGAAAACCAAAAATCTACAGTAAAACAAAACTTTCCTTTATCACAGTTTGAGAAGTACATTAAAAAAATGAATCTTAGGGACACCTGGGTGACTCAGTGGTTGAGTGTCTGCCTTCGGCTCAGGGCGTGATCCCAGAGTGCCAGGATTGAGTCCCATATGGAGCTTCCTGTATGGAGCCTGCTTCTCCCTCTGCCTATGTTTCTGCCTCTCTCTCTCTCTCTCTCTGTGTCTCTCATAATAAATAAATAAAATCTTTTAATAAATGAATCTTAACCTTTACCTCAGTCATATACAAAAATTAACTTGAAATTGATCATAGATCTAACTGTAAGAGCTTAAACTATAAAAACTTTAGAAGAAATTTTAGAAGAAAATCTTGTGATCTTAGGTTTGGCAAAAATTATTAAATAAAATAAAGGATGCGTATTATTTTATAGTCATAGAAAATACGGATAAACTGAACATGATCAAAATGTTCTTTAAAAGACAATGTTAAGACATGTTCTTTAAAAGACAGTGTTAAAAAATTTAAAAGAAAGCCACAGTCTGGAGAAAATATGCAAAGAGGGTATATGATAAATAATTTATATCCAGATTAAAAAGAATGCTTATGATTCAATATGAAAAAAATTAAATTATAAGTGATTTGTTTGTGCTATACCAAAGAAGATACATGGATTGTAAATAATCACATGAAACAGAGCTCAAAATAATTAACAATTAAGGATACACAAATTAAAACTACAATGATATACCACTGTACCCTACTAAAGTGGCTATATTGAAAACACAGAAAATAAAAAGTGTTGGAGAGAATGTAGAGAAACTAGAACTCATACTTTACTAGTTGGAGATCAAAATGGTACAACTACTTTGGAAAACAGATGGCAATTTTTTTTAATAAAATTAAGCATATACCTACCATATGACTTAGCATATACTGCTTAGTAATTCTGCTTAGTAATTCCACTCCTAAGTATATACTAAAATAAAATGAAGACCTATGCTCACACAAAGACTTTTACTCACATATTCACAATAGCTTTATTTATAATAAGCAAGACCTCAAAACAACCCAAATGACCATCAGTTTGTATATGAATGAGCAAATTCTAGTTTATCCATTCAATAGAATACAACTGCAATTAAAAGTAGACTACAGATGTACCTAGACATGAATGTATCTAAGAAGCATGATGCTAAGAGAAAAGGGACAAGTATAGAAAACCACATATTGTGCAGTTCCATTTTTATGCTATAAACCTATGGTGACAAAATGGAAATCAGTGGTATGTACAGAGAGTATTTACTGCAATGGGACAGAAATGAACATTGGAAATGTCCTACTTCAAAATTTTGGTGGTGATTACATAACTGCATATACAGCTGTCAAAATGTATCAAAATTTATACTTAGCATTGTTGAATTTTATTGATTGCAAAGTAGACCTCTAAAGTTGATTTTTTTAAAGCCAGAAAATAGGGCTAGAATCATAGATTTGACTGATATTCATGTGGATGTGGAAGAGCTAACTTTCAGAAATCATTTATATAGCACATGATGAGAAAGTTTGAGTATCACCTTTTGACTCCAGGCTTTTTAAGACAGAAAGTTAAACAGTATATGTGAGCGATCAAAGTCATTGAAAAAGAAAATCCTCTGGTTTTCAATTTTAACCATTACCATCCATGGTCTCTCCATGCCATCTAAATTGCTCAGCTTTCATAATTTGGAATAGAATATAAATTCAGAGATTAGAAGAAAAAAATGCAAAACCCAATCCCAGCCCAAAAAAATCCAAGATTCCTGATTGTAGGCAGTTAGGGATATTAATTGCACATTGACTGTTCTGGGGCTGTTTTAGTTTAGAACAATAATTTAAAAATGAAATAGGAATTCCAATTTCTTCACATCCTTGCCAATATTAAAAAATAGCTATCATGACAGGATGGATTAAAGAATTAATTATAAGACTTCAAACTAAAAATGTCTAGCAGAAAACACAGGGGAAATCTTCATGACACTGATCTTGGCAATAATTCCAGAGATATGGCAACAAAAGCTTTTTACTGAGATATACCAGTTTTAGACTTTTCTATATTTTTTCTGACTTTCAGGAAGCTATTTATACTATGAAGTAATTCTAATATTTGAATTGCAATGCTGCATATATCAAAAGGTTAATTCCAAAAATTTTCCTCTCCTTCAGATTTTTTCCCCTAATATTTTAGGTAACTATTTGGCTTGGCCGTAAGTAAAACTTTTCTTTTGCCCCCCTATGAAATTATACCAGTTTAGTAGAAAATTCCTTGTCAATGCTCAAGAAATAAATGTTTTGCAAGTAAACAATCTCCGACACCCTCGCAAGTAATATGACAGAAATAAAACTATGTGAGGTTAAACCTATGAAGACACAGTAATATCTGAGTCCCCCATGGGTTTATTTACTGGTAACTAAAGGAATATCATTTGGTATTTGTAGAATTTATCTTATCCAAACCCATGCCTCTCTTTTTCTCTTTTATTAGAGAATTTATATAAGTTCAAAGTCTCACTGTCTTAAGAAATCATCCTCAGAGGCTGGGACATAAGAGAGATGCTCTTTGCTATGCATATATTCATCACAGAAGAGATGTGTCTCTTTGAGCATAAAGTGGTGTGTCGGACCAATAATGTGAAACTTTTGCTTTTCTGCTTGAATTAAAATATTGCTCTGGGCTCTTACCCCACTCAACAAAGCACAGGCTTTTATTTGGTATCATTTTTATTGCTGCTCTGCAAGTTCTATTTTATTCTTGAATAAGGAAGTCATGCTGTGAAGTAAAGGCTCTGTTCACTTTAAAGTACCTAAAGCCTTTGGAAAAGGCTTTAAACCATGTTCTGCATCAGCTGAGCATGGTAGAATTTATATAATTGTCAAAGTCATGGATTTCACCTTAAACTCTAAGCAAACCAAGAGAGTTCCAGAAATAACCCAACAAAATTTTCTCCAGGCATATTACACTTCTTTGTATGTACTTGATTCGGTATTCATAAAATGATCCATGGTAAGAAAATGGTCATCTAATTTATGTCATAGTAGATGCATCAGGAAACCCCTCAGTAGATGATTTTGTCAGTCCTAACATTCTGACTCTAATGTGTAGTCAGTATCTGTGGCTTTCGGGAGTCAAAGGAGGCCTTTCAAGAAGGATATGACAGGCCTTGCTATGCAAATGATTTTTAAAGCTGGTGGAAGTACTCACACTCCAGGTCCCCTCTATTTTTCTTAGTTTGTAGCTTCCTTCCCCATCATCACAGGTTGTAACTCTATCTTCTGGTATCAAGCATATGTTCAAGGAAGAAGAAAAAGAAGAAATGCAACGGGAAAATATGCATATTATCTGGAACATGAGAGAACTATCACTTTGATATCATTACAGTTGTACATTAATATTATATACATTGATATAATGATACACTACATTGATGGAATTCTACACTGTATACAATGATAATTCTATCAATGTAATGATATACAATTCTTACAGTGTTTTCCAGGATAAATCTGAAGCAATAGCTTTTTATGAAGCTATTCTCCAAATAAATATATTTTGTATATCTGGTTATGGTTCATATCCTATATAAAACTCTAAAAAGCTGAGGAATTCTTTTGAAAAAGAAAAATAAGACTAGTATCAGACAGCCAAGTGGCAATATCTGTCACATTATTAAAACTATGTATGTGATATACCTCAGCATAGCTGTGGTTCAGTATATACACTTGTAATAAACAATTTTTAATAAAACTAACTCATGAAAATTTATACAAAATAACTATTTTCACAGTAGAAAAATATATTAAGAAGGAGTAATAAGAATATTATTGAATAAGCATTGATCTAGTTGTATTTCCAAGTAATGCTGTTTATAATTTTACAGATATGTGTGCTAAAAAATACCAGTTACTGAGTTAAAAATTTTGCATATTCAGTGGTATTTGTTTTCCAAATTTCCAAATGAGCAAGTTAACCCTAAAAATATCTTTATAAAGAAGGACAAAAGCTATAGTAACTAATTACAGTATGGAGTCTATAAAAGTCTGTAGTATTTAATAACTTTAACCCCAGAGAACATCCTTTTTGTATACACTTGTATATTAATGCCTACAAAGGCATATTAACATAATTATTTATACTTAACTAGGGCATATTTGTTTATGCAATATTTAAGTTTTGCTTCTTTTATCTATCCCCAATGAATTTCTTTTTTTTTTTAAGATTTTATTTATTTATTTATTCATGAGAGACACACATACAGAGGCAGAGACACAGGCAAAGGGGGAAGCAGGCTCCATGCAGGGAGCCCGACATGGGTCTATTCCCGGACCCTGGGGTCATGCCCTGGGCTGAAGGTGGCGCTAACCACTGAGCCACCCGGGCTGCCCTCCCCAATGAATTTCTGTGTGAATTTCTGCTATGTAACTTTTTTCTTCTCCCCTGGGTCATCCCCAAATAAGACGTTCCCCTATGGCCTGAATCTTCCTGCACAGTTTATGTCATGAATGTTATTTTCTCCAAATTCTCTATTCTTAACGATTCTCTTTTCCATTGTCACTCTATATATGAAATTCTTATTTCTGGCACTCTCCTACCCAGGATACATGAAGTCTCTCCTTATTTACTCCTTGATGCCTTGTCCTCCATTTTAGGAGAATAGACATCTGTCTCTTCCATCTTATGCACCTCAATTCTAGATACATTTAGCATTTTAATGTTTATTATATATATGTTAAAAATAATACTCTAGGAAGGCTGAGCATCCATTAGCTCTAACTCACTGCTGCTTCAGAATTGAGTGATAATTCTTCTTTAGCCAAAGTCAGGATGTCACAATTGTCCTTTCAAGTGATTGCTAGCCTTATTCTTCATACCTCTGATTTTTTTTTCCTGTTAAGCCCAAGCAGATTTCAGTCCTTGCTTTGATTTGACTATACACATTAAGAGATGAAAGTTGACTCAGTCATTATCCCTTCCCTTACTTGACATTTCCCCGATTCTCTTTCTCCTCCTTCTCTTCCCTCTCTTCCTTTTCTGAAGTATTTTCTGATGTTTCCCCTTAAAATTTCCCCACATTTTCCAAAACTTTTTCCCCCATTCTATAACAGAAAAAAAGATTTGCCAGTTATTTTTTTCTTATATTGGAAAATAAGTTGACTGGAAGAATAGCTTTCATTTGCTTATCAAAATATTGTGTTATTTCTCTTACTTTTTATATCTAAGCTTCTTAAGTAATTTCTTTTTTTTACTGTCAACTCCCATTTGTCATTTATTATTCCCTCCATAGTTCTCTAGAATTTTATTTCTTTCCTAATAACCACATTTAAACTGTTCTATAACTTTGCCTATAATTTTCTCCCACTAGATACTGCCTTATTTTCTTTCATCTTTAAAATTTGTTCTTCCTGACTATTTTTCTCAAATCACCTTTCCTGACTTCTGTGATACTGTCTGCATTTTTCTTTACCTAGTTTCCTTCCTTTTGTCACTGTCTGACATCTCTCTATTTTGCTTTAACAGACACCTCTGGGATACAGATAATTCCCATATTTGCATCTCCAGCACAGCATCTTTCTATTTTTTCTTATTACTTATTTCTTTCTTCTTATCATTTTTTCTTATTATAATAATTTTTCTGCTTCAAAATGCATTTGTTATCTCTCTCATTTCAGTAATGACCCTTCTGAATTTCTCTATCTCCACTAACAACCTGTACCACTTAGTGGGAGCTGTATATCTTTTGTTTTGTTTTCTATTCAGTTACCTTTTAGGGTGCTCACCTTCTTCTATTCACATACTAGATCATGTGTTTACGTATCCCTAAGTCTTAAAGATTTAACTCATTGTTTGTATTTCCATAGCTCTGACCTTATTCCAGGCCCTGTCTTATTCTCATGCATGCAAAACTCTCTTGGTTGTCTTCCACGTTTTCAGTTGATTCTGTATGGTGATGCCAAAATAACCCACACTCAGTAGTCAGTAGCCATCTCTGCATTATCTATGGTATCAAAAAACACATATTCTTTGAAAAGTTAAGACTCCATTACACATATTCTTTTAAACTTTAATTATAGGTCAAGTATTATCTACTTCCTCAAAAGAATAGTTCTTATTCCTCTCAATCATCTCTCTTGTTCTTATCCACAAGTGAGTAAACTGGCACATCATCTTTACTCTCTTGGGAATCAAATATCAGATTCAAACATGTCTTTCAATCCTAAAATCATGCCACTGTCATTATTTCTAATTTTATGTTCTTTTTTTTGCCATCTCCTTTCATTTTATAACTTTAATACATATTATTCTACCTCGATTCCTGTAAAACAAATTTAAGCTTGATATTTATATATTATGAGATGAACCATTATATACATATGTTATGTAGAAACTGTTACAAATTCATATATAGGCTACATATTTTTATAATGGCTAAATAAGTAATAATGCTGACACTTTTTTCCCCTATATTTCAGCTTTCAATAATCTTGTATCAGAAGATATTTTCGAATGTAGTCCCATCTTTTTTTTTTAAAGACTTTATTTATTTATTCATGAGAGACACAGAGAGAGACAGGCAGAGACATAGACAGAGGGAGAAGCAGGGACCCAGATGTGGGACTCGATACCAGGACCCCAGGATCATGCCTTAGGTTGAAGGCAGGTGCTAAACTGCTGAACCACCCACGCATCCCTGAATGTAGTCCCATCTTTTAATTTACAAAAAATATTGGCAAGTGAGAGTTTACCTGATGGAAATCTTGTCTCTGACAAATCTGCAACTTTCTAGAGAGTAGTTGATATAAAGAAACTGAGATAATTTTGTTCATACAATATGCTTCTTCGGAAAAAACTGAATTCTGAAAAAATATTTTATATATCTTAAAAAGGGAGAAATTAATCAGGGCTGTACAGTGAGAGCAATGTAAAAGTATATCTGCCTCCAAAATTAACTTCAAATATTCAGTAATATTTTGTTTTCGTATGTGTAGATACTAAGCAATTTAAAGTAACTCATCTACTTGCTAAAAGGTAATTTTTAGCATTGTTATATTTAAATACATTTTAAAAGGATAATCTTTGATTTATGTTAGTAGACTGAAAACTCATACTTTCTGGTACATTAACAAATCTCATTTCATCAATTTGGAAGTTATTCTCATTCTCTATTAAAAACTGTGGACAGCCCAATTTTTTACATTAATTACCAACTAATCCCATCCTCTCCATTTATAACCAATATATAACCTCAAATCTAATTCATCAAATTAAATAATTTAATATTGCAGGATTTACTCCTTTAAAGTCATGCAATATGAGTATCTAACAAAAAAATATATCAGTTGTTTTATAATGGGAAACTTTCATTTATCTTAAGAAAAAAAAAGAAATGTTATTAAAATACCAAAAAGAATGACATGTTTTCAGTTTCCTAAGGTTATTATGATTTACAAAGATTCATTATTCTGTTTATTTAAGAATACCACTAACAACTTTTCTATGTTAGCTGCTACTCCTTCTGCTTAGAGAACTGTCTGGCATGCAGTTGAAAGACCTCCCACAACAGGGTGATGAATGAAAAAGAAACTTCCTATGGTATGAATGACTTTAAGGGAACATTTTGAATACAAGGATATTTGTGAAATTTTAGCCCATTGTAAGACTTTATTTTCTAGTGTTTATGAGGTGGGAGAGAAATATTTCTATCTATCATGGTGCATGTAATTTATGAAATAATCAGGTTTTAATTTAATGGAAGTCATAGAACTCCTCAAAATAGAATTATTACCTTGAAAATTATCATTAGGTTGTATTCAAGTGCCATATAGTCTTTGTGCTTAAAATCCAAAGAAATACCTAAGTGTCATGTACCTTTTTGTTCAATATTTACAAATCCAGGGGTATTTCAATAGTAAGGAATAGTAACTCCACAATTTTCCTGCAAATTAAGATGGAAGGTCTTTGACTAAATTTACCTCTTTTCTTAAATTTACCTTTTTCTAGTTTTTCTTTCTCTGCATATACACCTAGATGTGTATCTATTATATGGGCCAGTTATTACAAACACTGAGAGGTAAGCCCCTTAATTGAAGAACCAACAAAAAAGATGCATTCTTTTCACATACCAAGATAATTGATTCTTGGACTCCTGCTGATATCTGAGCTATCTCAAAGAAACATATACATTTTATAATATGGATATAGGCACATAATATAATGCTTGGCACTGACTGAGCACTCAATTTTAATGTGTTTTTCTTTATTTCTCTTTGTCTAAGTACTATTCTTCCTCCAGCTATGATGTCTATAAAATGAATATTACTACCTTGAAAATATAGTGGAATAAGTATATGCTATAGGGCCAATAGTGATTAAACAGTAAACTCTATAGCTGAGAGAATGCTTGCATCAATTATCTTTTACTATATAACAAAACGACAAAACTAACACCACTAGACTAAACTAAAACACTACCATTTATTTAGCTCAAAATTCTGTGGATCAACAAGCAGGCTATGCTTAGAGGAGTGGTGCTTTTGTTGGCCTCTCCTGGGTCCACCTTTGTACCATCATCAGAAACCATCCAACAAAGTGGCTCTGCTTCTCCATTTGATTAACGAATAGCTACAGAGGCAGGAGAAACTGGGTTATGTGCCATCCTGTAGATGAGTATGGGCTTGCTCATGGCCAATTTAAAGTTTCAAGATCGGTAAGATGAATCAAGTCCTGATGCTTAAACATTTGTCAAGTCTCTGTGTCACGTTTGCTATTCTCTGGACCATTGGCCAAAGCAAGTCACATTAGCAAGACTAGGATGACTGAAGATTTATCCAAGGGCTATAAAAAAAATGCTAGAGATTAAATGTTTATGTCCCTTTCCAAAAGTCGTATGTTGAAACCTAATTGCCAAAGTGACAGTATTTGGAAGTGGGATATTTGGGAGGTGACTAGGCCATGAAGGTGGAAACCTCATGAATGAGATTAGTGTCCTTATAAAAGAAACAACAAAGTGCTCCCTTTCCTCTCCTGCCATGTGAGAACACAGCAAGATAGTGGTCTAAGAACCAGGAAGTAAGTCTTTATCAGACATCAGATCTAATGGTGCTGCCTTGACCTTGGACTTCCCAGCTTACAGAACTGTAAAAAATAAATGTTTTTTTGTTAAAAAAGAGAGAGAGAGAGAGAGAGACTAGGATATGTTTACAGAGAACCTATCCAAGGAGGAATAAATTCAGGGGAAAAAAAATTGGAGGCTATAACTTCAACAATTTTCCACATGAGTAAAAATAAATGACATGGTATAAATGGTGAAATTTATTTTAGTTTCTTATCTTGAAATTGTTGTTTTCCACAGAGGGATATTATATACTCCCTCTCTCCCACAGGAACCTTGATCTCCTAGAGAGTATATAACATCCTGAACCTCTACAGAATTTTTAGGTTAGAGAGATAGACAATTATTAAGAACTATCTGGGGTGATAATACAGGCCAGGAAACAAAATAGCAAAAATGTTTGTGTAGGCAGAATAGATAAATGTGAGTCATAGGCAAGATCTGGAGGGAGTTCTTAATGAAGGGTCCCTGGATACTGATAGCACAAGCAACTTCATAAATTTTTCAGTGTTTCCCTACAATATGTAATAAATTTGTCTTTATTGAGAATAAGTTTATGGAATATCAATAAAACCTATAATTACTTTTATAAAATTTCAAGTAAAAAACCCTTTTCTAGATACTGTTATTTAGATCTCTGGGGTTTGGGCTTCCTCTGAATTTTATAATTAAAATTAAGTTAAATTCATAAAGTCAGGTAAAGTTAGCCCTTTACAGATTATTCAGATCATATCATCTGAGTAAACTATATGTAAAACAAAATATCATATAGCTTATTGATTGGAAGGGTCCTACCTCCACATCTCAGCCCAATGTAGTAGCTGTGTGACTTTAAGCAAGGTAGATATCTTTTTGACTATTAGTTTCTTCATTAGATTGCAATAAAAGCACCTATCCCTAAAGTTCTTTTATTTTTTATTATTATTATTTTTTATTTATTTATGATAGGCACACAGTGAGAGAGACAGAGGCAGAAACACAGGCAGAGGGAGAAGCAGGCTCCATGCACCGGGAGCCCGACGTGAGATTCGATCCCAGGTCTCCAGGCTCGCGCCCTGGGCCAAAGGCAGGATGCCAAACCGCTGCGCCACCCAGGGATCCCCCTAAAGTTCTTTTAGATTGAAATGAAGTCACATGTGGAAAGGACTAAACATGCAATAGATTTTATCTGCTATTGATGGCCAAATATACTAAAAAGAGCTTGAAGTAAAGAAATAACTGCTATCACAAAATCTGTAGCAAATGCTATTGAACTTCCCATTGGTTTCTCAAGAGACTTCCTTTTATATGAAAATAATAAGACTACCAAATTAGTATTATTTCATTTCCTTCAAACTCCATTCCACAGAAACTATCTTAAGAGAAAAAAATGCATTTTATAAAGTAATTGTAGTTTAAAGTGTTATAATATAATGCATTTCCAACAATGATGTAAGCTGCTAATTAACAAATGTAAAATATTCGAGAAGAAATACTTTCTTATTTAATCCGGAGTAGTGAGAAAAATATAATGGCATTAGTCAGAAGAACAGAATGGAGTAACAACTGAGAAATGGAGCTACATATAGAAAAAAAAAAATATATATATATATATTTAGTATTACTGATTTTACTGTTCAAGAATAGTTTGCTTTAACAAAGGGAAAACAACAGCATAAGCTCATAGTAGGTAACCACCTCTTAACAGCTCTGAATCACACGATATTCATGGGTTTTTAAAGTATGACTAAATGCAAGTATATGGTGCTGGTTCTGAGAAAATTTTTGAATCAAATAATGAAATACAAAGTAAAAGGTGCCATACTTTTTCTTGGAAAAGTGGAAACTGAACTGAGAACTGAAAATTAAAATCAATTTTCTAAGTGAAAGTTAGAGCAAGTGGTACTAAATGTTCTGAAACTCTTGTGGCTGGAAGTTGCTGAACACATTTGAGGTACTGGATAAGAACAATTTTGACTGAAGTAATGAGATGAGAAAGGAGCACATAAATTGGAAGAAAAAGAATCAATTAAAGGTTTTACAGATCAAGATAAATAGGTATGTTCCTTAATTTAAAAGCAGAGTTTTAAAAGAGAAAGATAAGATCTGATTAGCAACTAAAGGAGATCATTCTGAATGTTCTTGGGGATTAAAAAAAAATGTGGCAATGAACAATAGACTTGAGAAACTTGGAGGGATTTCATACTTTTGGAGTGCTGTTGCCAAAAACGATGGTGTCTTCTATGGAAACGGAAATATCACTTTACCCTGAATAGGACTTCGTAACTGATTTGATTTGGTATCTGATGGAGAAGGAGGAATTGTCATGATTCCCCAATTTCAGATTTGAATAACTGGATATTGAGATAGGAGAGTATGAAGGAAGTATGGATTTGGAGGAAAAAGAAGAAATCTTGAATTTGCTGTTGAACATATTCAGTTTGAGTTGCCTTTAAGGGGAAAGTTGAATAGAAACTAAAGGTGAATCTGAAGAGCTGCAAAATACAAAGTCCAGCAAAGAAAGGTGACCTAAAAATGGAACTGAAGGTAAAGTGGAAAAATGAAGCATAACATGAGAGGAGGCAAGGAAAGTATTTAAAATAGGATTGAATTTTCAAGTGTATTGAAAATTATCAAAATGTTAAATAACAAGTGAAATTAAAAGTTGCCGTTGAATTTAATGATAAAAGCCAACAGGATCTTGGAAAGAGCAACTTCCCTTGAGTGTTGTGGGCAGAAGACTACTGGAGATACCTAGAAGCAGGGGAAACAAAATACATAAACCTCTCAAGACACTTTGGAGGGGAGAAGAGAAATGAGAAGAGAGCAGGAGAGAGTTGTACAGACACAGATGGAAGTCACTGGCATTATTGAATGTTAATGGGTAATGCCTGTTTACCAAAATGTATAATGATGTGAAACTTTATACATTGGAAATTTGTCTTTGAAATGGAAGATGGGCAATTCTTTCTGTACAACAGAACCAAAAATGAGAAAGAAAGATACAGGAATGTGTTTAGATATTGTGGCAAGAGATCGATAAAATTTCTACTTGGAGTTATCTTTTTCTCTATGATAAAGTGAGAGAAGAAAAAAAGGGTCCAGGGATTAGAAAATAATTGAAAGAGAAATTGCATAAAAAAGAAGTGTGAGCTAACTAGAGAAATGTGGTAAAATTGCTGAGCAGGATAGAGAATTTATAGGATTATGTATATTCATACCAGTTGTCACTGTTGTTCAGCTTTTTTGTTGTTAATTACAGTACTCAGTTTCTTGGGTGGGGTATTACTAGCATGCCATAGTCTATGGTTGCTGAGTGAACATTTTTTTTTTTTTTCTGTTTCCTGGACATGCAGACAAACTGCATTTTCCATGTAACTTGTTCTCATAAATTAAATGTGTAGAGATGAGATACATTATTCTGAGTTCAAAGCAGTTAAGAAAAGATATGCATTCTTCATACATACATGCTCATAGCAACCTGAAGGGAAGGACTCTGATGAGCCTCTGACACGACTACATAAAGTCAAGTCCCATTCTCCTTCTTCTAGCAAATTATATTGAACAGATATAAGAAGGTAATACATTTAGCTGTGATAAGCCACCGAGGTCTGGTGGTGTTTTTAAACAGGAGTTGTTCTACTTTAACTAATACTACAGTTAAAACAATAGTAGCCTAGCCTAATATATTCTAATGTTAGTGTTTAACCATGCGGATTCTTTTTTTTTTTAAGATTTTACTTATTTATTTATTTACTTATTTATTCACGAGAGACACAGAGAGAGAGGCAGAGACATAGGCAGAGGGAGAAGTAGGCTTCCTGAAGGGAGCCAGGTATGGGACTGGATCCCTGGACCCTGGCATTACGCCCTGTTTTGCTTGAGTAATGAGAATTTTTTTGGAGGTGCATGGGGGAGAGGAGAATGCAGAATAGGGGAGGATGGGTGAATGAGATCTTCAGAAACTAGGTATCCATGTGGTGTGAAAATTCAAATGGTTTGGTAGCTAAAAACAAGAACAAAAATTAAAAAAAATAAAAAGATTACATAATACACAATTTGACTTTGTTTTGCTGTTTTACTGTGATTCCTTTTCCTTTGACTCCAACATCTTGGTAAAGTCTTTTATTTTTATTTTATTATTATTATTTTTTTAAAGATTTTCTTTATTTATTCTTTCATGAGAGACACACAGAGAGAGAGGCAGAGACATAGGCAGAGGGAGAAGCAGGCTCCATGCAAGAAGTCTGATATGGGACTCTATCCTGGGACTCCAGGATCTTGCTCTAAGCCAAAAACAGATACTCAACTGCTGAGCCACCCAGGCATCCCTTTGGTAGTCTTTTAATTAATACCTTGTGTGAGTGGGTATTTTTGGGAATGGGTAGAATTTTAGGAAGAGTCTTATTTTCTGATTTCAGACAATAAAAACATTTGGTCTAAAAGATAAAAGCATGAGAACAGCACTCTAGATGCACAGGTGACAATGAAATGTGATTCTTTAGAATCCTCAAAAACCTTGAAAAGGATTTTGAATATGTATGGATAGCAGAACCTTGGATTTTAACCAATAACATATATAGATGTACAAGAGCAAAGTGGGCCTCATTGGTATCTGATTTACACAAATGGAGTCACCTAAGCCATCCCTGCAGGTTCAGACTTGCCCTCTTTTATTGACCCAACACTCCCTGTGGCCTCCAGATGCATGGTATTTCAATGACTACACACTACCACCTTAGAAAATTGTTGCTATTATTATCCTCACTTTGTTTTTACAAATTTTTATTTTTTAAATTTTATTTACTTGGGAGAGAGAGCATGAGCAGAGGGGAGAAGCAGAGAGCGAGGGAGAAGCAGATTCTCTATGAGCAGGGAGCCCGATGCAGGTCTCTATCTCAGGACCTTAGGATTATGACATGAGCTGACGGGAGACGCTTAACCGACTGAGCCACCCAGTTGCCCCTAACCTCACTTTGAAGATCAGGAAATTCAAACTTGGAAAGATTGAGTAACATGACAAATTAAAAAAATATATAAAAGTCAAGCTTTGAGTGAATGTTTTTGTATATCTAAATCCTATTAGCTTAACAACTATATTTAAAAAGTCCCTTAAACACTATTAAATACCTATTTAATCATAAAGACTTATAGTCTTACCTTCATATGAATTAGATAAGACACATACAAAGTCTCCACACACAAGTTCATGTTTATAGAAATACAAAATCAAACACAGATTTACTTAATGTTTGTTGAGCATCCCCCTATGTCCAGTATGAGGCTAGAAACTGTGCTATATGCTGTCTTTTATTATGCACATCTGTAAAGTCCTGCCCTGTGATTAAAGAAATGTATGCTTTCACTTCCACCTGTGCCACTGGTAGGTGTTCATTGTTCTATTTAAAGATGACTGTTGAAACAGCAGTTTCTAACTGTGGTTGAGCTACAATGTGAAGTAACTGGATGTCATAGGATCATCATTATGCTGCTTTAGCTTCACTTAGCCGCATATTAAACTTAAATTACCATTTCGAGACAATTACCTCTAATATCACAGGTAAGGATCAAGAAGAAAATAGGCTTCTTTTCAAAGTGTTTCCTGCATTTGACAGATATTTATTAACTGCATACTCTATGCCAACTACTATTCTACTGTTGGAGATAGAACAATGAACAAAACAGACAGAAGATCTGCCCTGTTGAAGCTTACATTCCTGGGAAGTTTATCTGCCTTTATTATCTTTAGTAAAGGATGCCACTATGGTGGCAGACGCATGGACTTTGCAACATCACTGGTTTATCCTGAAATCTTTTCTTAGATTTGACATTCTTCATTGTAAAATGAATAAACTTCTATGAGGGACACTTGAAAGGTTAATTACTAAGCATTCAGTGTACATTTACCACATATGCAAGAATTTATTTTTCCTAGCATACATTATTGTTTTGAGCTAATACTGAGGAACATCACTGATTCAGTGAAAGCTGACTACTGCTGTCATTAAAAATCCTTTTGTCATAGGTTCGAATGGGCTATTTTCTGCAGAAATGTTTGCAAATTCTATTTATTTCATTTTAAAGATCTGTGATATAAAACTCTCCTGAACTCCCACAGGGCTAATACTTTTGGAGTAGGGAAATAGATTTTTCATAATTATAAGCAGTTTGGTGATAAAGAAACTCACACAAAGGATATCAGACTTCCATCATCATGTACAGAGCATCTTATTTTTGGAAACCAAGCATGTGACATGAAAGGACTAAATGCTGATGAGTCAGGAGTTGCAAGTTTTATTCATAGCTATACCATTTAAAACCATGTCACCCCTAGGAAATCACTTTCACTCTCTGAAGCACTGTTTCCTCATCTGTAAATTGATTCCAGTATTTCTTTGTTTTAATTCTTTCTCTTTTTTTCTTTTAGAGAGAGAGAGAGAGAGAGCACGAGAGCATGGCAGAGGTGAGGGATAGAAGAAAAGAGTGTCCCAAGCAGACAACTCACTGAGCAGAACCTAATGCAGGCTTAATCTCACAACCCTGAGACCAGGACCTGAGTCAAAATTGAGAGTCAGATGCTTAACCAACTGAGCTACCCAGGCGCTCTGAGTCCAGTATTTCTGCTTCTATAGATTAGAGAGCTGTTCTGAGCATCAGTTAAAAGAATTATGTAAAATTTACCTCAAAACTGTTCTTCAAATATAAGATTACTTGGAACACAGAAGGCGTTCAATAAATATGTGTTGACTGAATGGAGATTTTATCACTTTTACATCTAAGACTGAGGTGTTTTAATTCATTGCAGACACAGAGAACTAGCATTTGAAGGTAGCAGGGTGACTCACTTATATATGACAGATAATCAGACTGCACTGCCCAGTTTAATTATGTATCTTCAGGGGGAGCTAAATTTATTATAGAAGATGAAGGGCAACCTGCACAGCCTTTAGTCTGGCAATGTTCACTAATCACAAAAATGGAAATCTGAGCTCAGTTAAATGTAATACAGATATAGAGCCAAGTTGAGGCATGTGTTCATTGCTGAGGCTATAACCCTTCAGTTACTACTTTTAATAAATGTTTTGTAAATATTTAGTAAATATACATAAGTCAAAGCATTCCACAGATGTTATGGAAATAGGAAAGCTTCTGGACCACAGATGACTAAATCCTAAAATCAATAAAAGGCATTTGCTGAAGTAATGAATGTGATGCTATTTTCAATTATATCTCTACAGTTATCATATTGATTATATGGATGCATGCATAATAGAAATTAAAAATGAAGTTGCCTAATTAGCAGTTGGATTTTTCACTGTAATTGCATTCATTACTAATTTACTCTTTTCTATAGCTCCCCTAGATCAATGTGGTATGTTTTTCCTGAGTGATATTCTCAGTTGAAACTCTGATGGCTAAAATATTCAATTACTATCAAGTCATGTTAGTGGTCACAAGCCCTAAGTTTCTAGGATTTCCATCCCATCATGATCTTTAATGGGCATTTGCTATTCTCTCTTCAGATAATGCTTGTCTGAACTATAAGGGAAGAATCAGTTTGAAATACAACACATTGAAAAGATCCCTGAGTTGAAGTCACCAGCTACTGCTTCCCGTGAAGACTTAAGGGAACATGTTCAATCAGACAGAGACCTCCTTAGGTACCAATGAGATGACGATATTTATTCTTATTTGGTTTAAACTATTTCAATAATGACTGTGTAACTCTTGGGTATAATGTTCTTCATACGTTTTCATTAAAGTGAGGAGAAGGTAAAATGCATGAATAGTTATTTTTAAATAAATTGTTATAGTTGATAAAGAGGAACACAGAAAAGTGCAATGGGAGATATTAATTCTGAGTGGTGGAAACTAGAGAAACTTTGTGAATAAAGACAGTGTTCCTGGCATGTAAAAGATATGTGGATTTGAGGAAGCAGATCTGATTTAAGGGAGAAGAGTCTAAGCAGGAGGAACCATTATACTAAAAAGAGAAACCATCATATATTGAGGATGGTTTGAGGTAAAGAGGTGGGTAATGAGGCTGAAAAGTTAGAATGGCATAAAAGAGCAGCCTGTTTTAAGAATAGTTAGAGGAAGGCTATGCAGAAGAAATTCGAACTGAAACAGAAAAAAAAGGAAGTGCTGCTTAGTACTCCATAAGGGGCCTGTGGAGCACTGTGGATCCATTGGATGTTATAATTCAGTGAAATAAAAATGGAAGATTAGAGCATTTTTAAAAGCTTTTTCAGCATTTTGACAAAGTGTTGTTATGTCTATTTTTGTTTTTTACTAAATAAACTTTTTATTTGAGATAATTAGAGGTTTGCATACAGTTGTAGGAAATAGTAAAGTGAGATCCCAAGTACACATTACCAAGTTCCACCGAATAACTTACAAAACTCTACTGTAATATCATTACCAGGATCTTGAAAGTGACATTCAAAATACAGACATGCCCATTACACAAGATTCCCACACCCATCCACCTCTTTTATATCCACACCCATCCGTCTCTTGCTCCTGCTCTCTCCTTATTAATACCTGGCAACCCCTAATTTATTCTCCATTTCTATATTCTTGTCCTTTCAGGCATTCTCTATAAATGGAATCCTGTAGTATGGAAACTTCTGGTATTGTAATAATAAAAATAATGTTACTTTTCTATGTTTTTTCTATTTCATTTTTTTTTTCTAATGTATTTCTACTGCAGTTTACAAAATGATTGGCCCACAATAGATTTGGGGAGAAAGGCCTCTTCTGCTATCTAACCACGATAATTTGAGAAGCACTAGTGTGGTGCAGAAGCACCACGTGATAAATGAAAACGTGTGGAAGTGACAAGGCAGATAAGGCCAGATAAATGTTCCTGAATGGTCAGGCTGGGTTCTCAATTATTTATTAGCCTTGAGGAGAGAGTGAAAGTTTCTGCACCTCCCACTGCTTCCTTTAAGTTGTCATCCTCCTCCACTGTTGCTGCTGGAGATTGTCCCTAGAGGCTGTGTTCACTGACTGAGGATGTTGCCAGAGGTAACTTAACGCTGAAAGTGACAACCTTAATAGCAACACCCTGGAAATGCTCTCAACAGCAGCTATCACTATATTCTTGGTCTAACTGGACTTTTCAGCATTCAACTCACTTCCTCCTTGACTTCATGATGTTAATTGTTCTTGTTTTTTTCCCTGTATCTCTGATACATCCTTGCTATCCTCTGTGCTGACTCTTCTTTCTAAAAACTACCCTTGCAATTTCTATCCCTAAATTTAAATCCCTCTAACTAACCAGGTTTATATTTGTTTTTGGTCACAGAGCTCTTTGAAAACATGAGAAAAATACTATGAGCACCATCCCCTTTAAATATGCATGTGAACACATGCACCTGCACCTAAAAATTAACTTTACATCTGTTGATGAGGTATATAGCTTGTTTTTTGCTTTTAATAAATAAACCACCATAGAATACGTCAGAATAAAAATCACCTTTGGGTCAGTTAAGATAACATTCCTTATAAGGTCAGGACATTATCTAGAAATCTCTGAGGCAAGTTATTCCGTCCACACTAGATAGGAAACTATAGGTTGTTGATTTTCCAAGGGAAAACAATAGATAATTTATTATTTTAGGCACTAGAAGAGATACTATTTTAACCTGGGAAGGTCAGAAGGAAATTGTGGTGCGTGATATAGAAATTGCTAGAACCAGTCTTTGCTTTCACAGCTATTTTCCACCTTGAGAAAAGCATGTAAACTAAAATCAGTGATGGCTAAGGGCTGAAACCATAAGATGTCAGGCATTGGGCAACCGTAATATTGAGAAAGTAAAATCATCTATCTATGTAGAAGCATTTTACTCTATGCTGAGATCTAGACATTAATGTATCACGTTGGCAGTGATTAAATCTCTGACTTTCAGGAACAGTCTTCAGTGGTTTCTTCATGGCTTATGAGGGATGCAGACATATCTCATTTTATTGCTCTTCACAGAAGTTGCAGTTTTTATAAATTGGTTTGTGGGAACCCTGCCTCCACAAGTCTATTGACACCATTTATCTAACAGCATTTGTTCACTTTGTGTCTCTGTATCACATTTTGGTAATTCTCAAGTATTTCAAAATTTCCTTTATTATTATGTATGTTATGATGATCTGCAATCAGTGATCTTTGTGTTACACTGTAATTATTTTGGGGCACCACTAATCATGCCCATATAAAACCGCAAACTTAATGAATGTGTGTTTTGACTATTCACTGATACACAGTCCCCCAACCTGTCTCCCTCTCCTCAAGCCTATTTCCTGAGATCCAAGAGTATTGAAATTAGGCCAATTAGTAATCCAACAATGGCCTCTACATATGTAAGTGAAAGGAAGAGTCAGAAGTCTCTCACTTTAACTAAAAAACTAGAAATTATTAAGCTTAGTGAGGAAGGCACATTGAAAGCCAAGACAAGCTGAAACCTAGGCCTTCGTGCCAAACAGCCAAGTTGTGAATGCAAAGGAAAAGATCTCGAAGGAAATGAAAAGTGCTATTCCACTGAACACATCAATGATAATATAGCAAAACAACCTTATTGGTGATATAGAGAATGTTTTAGTAGTCTGGGTAAACCAATCGCAATATTGCCTTAATCCAAAGCCTAATCCAGAGCAAGGATCTAACTCTCTTCAATTCTGTGAAGGCAAAGAGAGATGAGGAAGCTGCAGAAGAAAAGTCTGAAGCTAGCAGAGGTGGATTCTTGAGGTTTAAGGAAAAAAGCTATCACCATTAACATACAAGTGCAAGGTGAAGCAGCAGCAAGTGTTGAAGTAGAAGCTGAAGCAAATTATCCAGAAAAATGAGCTAAGATAATTAATGAAGGCTGCACTAAACAAAATTTTAAAAAAACATTTCCTCGAGTATAGTTGACACAATGTTACATTAGCTTCAGGTGTACAGCCTAGTAATACATCTCTACACATTATGCTATGCACACAGTGTAGTTACTATCTGCCACCATACAGTGCTATTACAATACCATTCACTATAAGCTCTATATTTCTTTTGTTCCCATGACTTATTCACTCTATAACTTGAAGCCTGTATCCCTCATGCCCTTTCACCCATTTTTTTCCCATTCCTCCATGTCCTTTTCTTCTGGAAACCACCAATTTGTTCTCTGTATTTATAAGTCTGATTCTGCCTTTGTTTATTCATTTTTTTTTTAAGATTCCACATATGGGGGCAGCCCCGGTGGTGCAGCGGTTTAGTGCTGCCTGCAGCCCGGGGTGTGATCCTGGAGATCCAGAATCGAGTCCCACATAGGGCTCCCTGCATGGAGCCTGCTTCTCCCTCTGCCTGTGTCTCTGCCTCTCTCTTCGTTCTCTCTGAATGAATAAATAAATAAATCTTAAAAAAAAAAAAGATTCCACATATGGATGAGATCATGTGGCATTTATCTTTATCTAACTTATTTCACTCAGCATAATACCCTCTAGGTCTATTCATGATGTCATAAATGGCAAGATCTCATCCTTTTTTATGGCTTTGCAATATTCCTGTGTGGTGTACACCAATCTAGTGAATGGGACAAGATAATAATACAATATGTTATATATATATATATATATATATATATATATACACAACCTATATATATAGGTTAATATCTGAAATACATAAAGAATGTATTCAATTCAAAACCAAAAAAAACAAATAACCTGATGAAAAATGAACAGAGGGCCTAAATAGACATGTTTTCAAAGGAAATATACAAATGATCAACATACACATGAAAAGATTCTCAATATCACTAATCATCAGGGAAATGCAAATCAAACCCAAATCACATTATACCTGTCATAATGGCTAAAGTAAAAAAGGACAAGAAATTACAAGGATTGGCAAGGATATGAAGAAAATGGAACCTTCATGCACTGTTGATGAAAATGTAAATTGGTACAGTCACTGTGGAAAACAGTGTGGAGGTTCCTCAAAAAATTAAAAATAGAAATACCATATGATGCAATAATTCTATTACTGGCTATTTACCTAAAAAAACTCAGAAGCACTGATTTGAAAAGATATATGAATCCTTGTGATTATTACAGCACTGTTTACAATAGGCAAGAAATGCAAACAACCTGAGTGTCTGTCAATGGATAAATGGATAAAGATGTAGTGTCTTTGGTATATGGAATATTGGACAACAGATTTTTAATGTACACAAAACAGTCTTCTATTGGAAGGAAAGACCTCTAGAACTTTCATAACTAAAGACAAAAAGTCAATCCTTGGCTTTAGTGAATGCCAGCTTCAAAGCAAAGCCAGACTCTCTTGTTAGGGGTTAATGCAGTTGGTGCCCTTAAGCTGAAGCCAATGCTCATTGACCATTCTGAAGATGCTAGGGCCCTTACGAATTATAATGAGTCCACTCTGCCTGTGGTCTATAAGTGGAACAACAAAGTCTGGAACACAACACATCATTTTACAACATAGTTAACTGAATCTTTTAAGCCAGTTGTTGAGACCTACTGCTGAGAAGAAGAAAAAGATTTCTTGCAAAATATTACTGCTCATTGACAATGTACCTGGTCACCCAAGAGCTCTGATGCAGATGTGCAATGAATTACTGTTGTTTTCATGCCTGCCAACACAATATCTAGTCTACAGAATATGAACCAAAGATGAATTTCAATTTTCAAGTCTTATTATTTAAGAAATACACTTTCTAAGACTATAGTTTCCATAAACAGTGATTACCCTGATGGATCTGAATTTCAAAGTAAATTGAAAAGCTTCTGGAAAAGATTCATCATACTAGATGTCATTAAGAACATTTGTGATTCATGAGAAGAGGTCAAAATTTCAACATTCACAGGAGTTTGGAAGAAATTGATTCCTATCTTCATGTGTGACTTTGAAGGGGTTAGGACTTCAGTGAAGGAAGTGACTGCAGATGTGGTGGAAAAAGCAAGAAAACTAGAATTACAAATGGAGCCTGGTGATGTGACTAAATTCCTGCAATTTTATGATAAAACTTTAATGGATGAGGAGTTGCTTCTTATGAATGAGCAAGGAAAGTGGTTGTATGAGATAGAATCTTCTGTGAAGATGCTATGAAGATCATTGAAATGACAACAAAAGATTTAGAATATTAGTTGGTTAATAAAACAGTGGCAGCGTTTGAGAGGGTTACTTCCAATTTTGAAAGACGTCCTACTGTGAATAAAATGCTTTCAAACAGCTTCACATGGTACAGAGAAATCATTATTGAAAGAAAAAGTCAATTGATGCAGCAAACTTTATTGTCTTATTTTAAGAAATTGCCACAAACACCCCAGCCTTAGCAACCACCACCCTGATCACTTCAGCAGCCAACAAGATTGAGTCAAAACCCTCTACCTGCAAAAATATTGACTCACTGAAAGCTTAGATAATAGTTAGCATTTTTTTAGCAATAAAACAATGTTTTGAAAGAACATTTAAAGAACAGCAGACTCAGTTCCAGACCACTGCAGTCAAGTGAATATTGAAATAAAGTGAGTCAAATGAAATTTTTTATGCCAATGCATACAAAATTTATGTGTACACCATAGCATAGTCTATTAAGTGTGCAATAGCATTGTCTACGAAAACTATGTACATATCTTAATTCAAACATGTCAGTAGGTATCAAAGTGCTAATTCTTGGGTTTCACCCCAGATTCAATGAAACAGAAACTCTGGGTGTAGGACCCAAAACTCGGTGGTTTAGTAAGCCCTCCAGGTGATTCTGCTAGACACTACAATCTGAAATTCATTGCTCTAAGTAAATGATCTTCCAATTAAACCTTGCCATAAAAGAACTCCTTCTGGTCAAATTGTTCTACAAAGGGAATTTCCTTTTCTTCTCAAAAACTTCTACTTGAAGTAAGATCAAGTTCTTTAAAACTTTCACTCTGGAAATGTAGGGAATTTCTGCATGTAGATAAAAATGACACATTTTGCTCCCATTTTATAAAAAGCAACATCCTTCATACAGAAAATAATTCAAAGTCTTGGCTCTAATGAAGCTGATGACATTCAGAGTAGTAAACAAGACATGCAGCAGCAGTGTTAACTGAGATTTTATGACATTATATGCAAATGTGGTAAGCAATGATTTTGATGATGAGGGGTGCTACTTTCATCTCCAGAGTCACAAAATCAGATATGTTAACAAATGTTACAGGTGCTCACCAAAGCAAAAAAATACTCCATTTTTATTTTATTTGAAGATGTAATCCTCAAAGTTTTGACTCATTTAAACTTCTGACAGCGTTTAATGAGAACACAATTAACTATGTAAGCCCAAAAGCTGGCCGTAAAGAATGAAATGAACATTCTAATCTGTTTAATGTTGAAAGGAAATAAATTTTAGAACCTATTTCTTCATGACTAGTTTCAACATACCAAAAATCATTTTGGTGGGTTCCATGTGTCAAATGGCATCTCAGTTATTGTATTTCTTTCTGCCAAGCCACCACTTGACTCAGCCACTTTCGGGATAAATAGCTTAACCAAATTGTGCCAAATCATGTGTTGATATTTTAGTTTGACTACATGATAAGCAAATTATAAGATGTTTTAAGGCAAGGATTGGACAAATCCAAAATTTAATTAGTGTCCAGCCTTGTTCAAATTGAGCTTATTTTTCACATGTGCTTTCAGGATGGACAGTTATAGAGAGCTCCTTTAGTTCTGCTGGCTCCATGCTTACACTGCTAAATCCATGGCCAAAAAGACTCACTGCAGCTTTTTTGTGGCATTATATTTGCATCGGGACTAAATCCAAAAGATTAGCAACTTCTGTCTCTCTATATTTCTTCCATTTCTTCCCTTCCTCTCCTTTGAGTAAGTCCAATGTAAAAATACAGTAGTTCTGGAAAATATCCATGCTTTCCATGTCTCTTCCTCAGTATAAATCATACATTTGAAGATAAATAGTAACTTGGTGGTTTTTAAAATACCAATTTAAAGCTGATTTGTTACTTTAGTCATATTAATGGAATTCTAAATGACCTTTGTTTTCAAAAATTACCCCCCCAAATTTATTTTATTTATAAAATTTTATAGATATTTTAGTCATTTAATGCAATGATTCACATTTTAAATAATATATTTTACACAATGGTTCCTTCTTTAAAACATTATTTATTCAGGAGAGTCATTTTTAATTAGTTATGTTCGACCCTCAATCGATGATGTAAATAAAAATTAAGTTGCTCTAATTTAAGCACTGGGAGAAACAAAAGCCTCACCTGCACAGCAAAGTACCCTTTTTAGCCTATGGGACCACAAGAATATCTATGTATCTATAAAAATATATCTCTGTATCTGTTTAACAGTCCCATTTCAAATCAGTTTTAGAATAATATAAAAGTAAAAATGTTATATATAAACAGTAATAATAATAATTAATGTTTACTCTCTGCATGTTATAAATTGAGCTCTAACAGACTTAGTTATTCTTTTTCACATAATTCTTTCAAAATCCTTTGAGAAATGATGATCCCTCTTTTACAGACAACCAACTGCACTTTAACAAGGTTAAATAACTTGCTCGTATTTACTAATTGAGGAATAGAAGTGTTAGAAGAACCACAGTGAATTTTTAGGCAATACTTAACACTAGGCAGATGTTAAAAGCATGGATCAGAAAACCACAGTGAATCCAGGTTGTAAGAAACCTCAGAGAAGTGAAGGAAACTTCACAAAAGAAAACAAACAAATCACACTATATATGTGAGATGTCTATGGATTAGGCATCAGGTTAGAATGCCCATCTGAGTAAGATCCCTAGGCACAAACAGGTAGAGGAGCAAAATAGGCTTATTGATTTGTTGCAACAAGGTAGACAACACCACATGTCCTTGAGGTGCTCATGTAAGTGGGGTTGGAGTAGCAAATGTTTCTGGTAACTTCTGAATTTGCCATGATTGATTCTAAGGCAGGGTAAGTATAGGAAGGATCAACTCCGGACTGACTGCAATTTCTAAGGTGGAAGTAAGATAAGTAGATTTGAGCCCTGGATTGCTTGCTGACTGGAGTGATGGAAGCTAACAATTAAGTGTCTCACTGCCCTTGATTCACAAGGGGAAAATGGCAAAGCAGGATGATAGTCACTCAAAGAAGGGAAGTCATTTTGACACTATGCAGCAGCAATGAGAGAAGTATTATTTCCTGTAAATGTGACAGCTGGCTTTGTCAATCTCTGTTGTTACAGCCTGATTAACTGCAGAGCCGATGTTTACCTGCCTCAGTCCTGAGATTTTTTTTTACTCTTTCAGTTTCAGGCTGGTTTTGCTGTTGTTATTGTTACTTCTTCAGAACTCAATCTTTTCATTATTTAAAAGGTGCAGTCTAGAACTAGAGAGTCTAGAAGTTAACTCTGCCCCTCCCAGTTACTTCTAAATAAGGCAACTGTGAGGAAAGCACATAACCTCTAGGTGCTTCAGTTTTCTTATATGTAACATGGTAAAATAATTGCACTTTTGTCATATTTGAAACATCCATTTAGTACTGTGCTACACATGCAGTAAATGCTACATAAGTGCTAGTATTATATTAATAGTATTCAACTGCAGGTAAAGTGTTCTTAATGCTCACAAAATATTTGTGATGCAGATAACTTTTGCATTATGCATGGACATACAACTCAATTCATTGGATATATAAAGGGACCATAAAACAAATGTGAAAGTTAAAAGTACAGATACCACAGTACTTAGACCTTCAGCTCTCAATCTGTTTTTCTTTTCCCTATTCTAAAGCAGTGTCTCACTTCCAGATCATGTTACCATGTTATACACAACAATGTAGATGGAAAATCTAACTAACACAATGTGTTCTTGGCTTAATAAGAACTCAGGAAGGCTAGAACTCTTTTTATATATCTAAAACTATGATCAAAGTGTACAATCTGTGTCCACTAATGAGTTTGATTATATTTCAGGCAAGGAAGCTCAGGTTCTAAGAGATTATATAAATTTTATTTTCATTATCTTACAGCTATCCTTAACTGATAACAGAATCAGTGATGAGGCTCAGTACAAATATGAGAACATCTTGAAAAAAAGAAAATTTTAGAAAAATATCTGTATGAGGTAAAACTGGATTTTATCTTTGGGACAGAATAGATCAAGTTTCTAATTTGATAGTAGAAAAATATAAATCATGTGCATTTAAAGAAAAACTTACTCTTTGACTACAGCTGATGTAATAAGCAATCAAGACTAAAACCACTGATGGTATATAGGTTGGAAAATCTATACATACAATTGACTCTTGAACAACATCGCAATTGGGAGCACCAACATCTTGTGCAGTCAAAAATCAGGTACAATTTTCAACTCCCCAAAACTTAATTATTAATAGCCCATTGTCAACCAGAAAACTTACCAACAACATAAATAGTAGATTAACACATATTTAGTACTATATTCTTATATAAAATAAGCTAGAGAAAAAATGTTAAGAAAATCATAAGGAAAAGAAAACACCTTTACAGTACTCTATTGTATTTATTGAAAAAGTCTAGGAATATTTTGTTCAAGGGTAAACTGTATTTAAAAGAATAAACTAGGCTACTTATAAGTGTATATTAATTTTTTTCTAAGATTTAATTTGTGCAAGCCCTTCTAGAATAGAAAAAAATTTAATTGGATAATTAGGCAAAATATATAATTGAAACTAACATAAGAAAAAAACCCAGAAACTGAACTGATAATATAATGACTATAGAGTATGATGAAATTTTCTTAATATTAAAGAATTTTGACATAAACTATTATAAGACTCTGGGGGAGTAGTGATTATATGCAGTATGTTTTGACAAAATCTAATGTAACATAAAATAGGATGCATATACTTGTCAGTGGATTGTTTTTTTCCTCCTAACTCATTCCTAATGACTGTTACATACAATTCAGATATTTTTCATAGTAGGTTAAAAGGTCATAAAACAGTCTCATAATTTTATTCATCTTTTGACTGTATTTTTTATTTTCTTGACTTGCTTCATTTTTATTCTTTTCAAGGAAATCCTGAGATTGACTCATCAGATTAAAAAAAAAAAAAAAAAAAAAAGAGGAATACTGCTTTGATACCAAATCATGAAAGCAAGGATTTTGCTCTATCTGTTCAGGAAGCTTGGAAAAAAAGAGATCAGAACTCTTCGGTGGTTGTGACAACATGTAGCACATTTTAGAAGCACAAAGGAGATTACTCTCATTACATTGCCATTTCTCTTCACAAAATCTTCCTCTTAAACATTTCTGATGATAATATCCCAATACTTCCTTTTAATATAATTTTTTCCCCTACTAAAAGATTTCTATGTTGTTCTGTTCTGAGGGAGAAAAAAAGTAAAAAACCTTAACGGAGCAGAGAGGGCAATTTTATGATCTTCTTGCTTGAAGAACAGATGACTTACCCTTCAAATGACTCTTGTGATTAGGGAAAATAAATGAGCATAATGCACCAGGCTTTCAAATACTCCATTTTCCTGTCATTATGGCATGCTAAGCTTAACATTTCTAATTATATACATCTATAATTTTTATTCATGACTTTTGTCCTTTAGTGAAAGAATCTAGCTTTCTCAATCTTAGCTAGTGACAAAAAATAAATTTTCCTAATCTAATTCTAAATTAGATTAATTGAAAACCCATTGAATTGTACTGAATAAAAGATTATATTCATCTAACCTATCACTGGATGAAACAATTTTTTTTCATGTAGACTATGATTATTTATCTAATTAGAAATTTTCTTTATGCATGTACCCCTCCTCAAGCTTAGAATTCTTATCTCCGATTTGAAAATCATTTTTACCCAACTTTACCTTCTTCGATTAAATGTTATAAATTAAACCAAGCCAATTTTGACATGAATAAGTCTTAGTGTCATTTACTTGTAAATAATTAGAATTATTTGAAATGGATGAAATTAAATATGTCCCTACAACCTTGCTATCAACTTATAATCAAAACAGTTCTCAGATCAAATTCCATCATATATACAGACATTTATTACATAAATACATATTAAGAGGTACAGAATATTTCATAAGATCTATGTTCTAAATTGAAGAAATTCCATCTCCTTGGCATTTTGGCTATCTGAACACAATTTTTATGAAATTGTTGATAGACACATACCTGAAAATATTCAAGGAGGATTCTCTGATTTTGATTATTGGCAAATGGCCAACTAAAATTCTCCAATTTAATTTCTATATGTAGAATTCTTTATGGATAACATTTTATCTTTATTCCTACTGGCCTTCTTAGATGCTTATGCTTGTTCATGGAAGGTTGGAATTTGTTCATAAAATATCTTAGCCATTTTACATTTATTAACTACCATAAATTTCATTAGAGAGAGTGAGCCATTTCTAACATCTATTGGGCTGATACAAGATTGACTAATTTGACCAGCTGATCAGCTCTGAAGCAGAACAAAAACTGGCCTTAAAGTGTAGCTTACATCAACCCACCTTTTTATATTGTGCTTTCCTGGTTGGTTTGTTTTAAGTTAAATTATGGATATCATGACATTTAGTTGGCATATTGTCTTCTCTGGGAAGAAACCCTCCTCTATAGTAAAACGGTGAAGAAAATCAGTTGTTTATTATTTTATATGAGTTTATTTTCTACTATAAGGGTTATTATGTGATTATATAATTAGGGGCACATCATCTATAACTATTAAAAACTATTACAGTAGATTTAGCCTATGCTTGAATGTTGGATGGCAATATTGCAGCTGTATGAAAAAGAGAAAGTGGTTAGTCAGCTATTAATTGTCTGTAAAAGACCTTCAAAGGCTCACTGGTTTTACTACTTAGAGACTGGGACTGGTAAAGGAGAAACTGACATGAGCTAAATCTGTTAGAGATCCTGAGCAGGGAAATGGTAGATTGACAGCTTTGCTCAGATATGTAGCTGGACCTAAATCTAAAAACACAACCTGAGACAAAAATAAATAAATATTTGAAATCTACAAGAACAGGCCCTGTCAAGGAAGAAGAAGAATCACATAAACATAAGGAGTCGAGCCAGATTGCCCAGGTCAGACTTGGATACAATAACAGGGACTAAACACTTAGAAATCTATCAAACTTGAAGAGTGTATAGAGGTAGCAGGAAAGCAAGGATCTCCACGCATGAAAAATGGTACAAATTCATTCAGACAAGCAGGTGGCTCTTCAGCTGTCTTTATCCTGATTACTGCCAGCACAATGTTTTCGCTCTCTGATCTTAAAGTTTCCTCAAATGGTCTCTAAGAGATGGCAAAATAGAATTAACAGTAAGATGCAAATCCTGTTCCCTGAAAACGCGATTCTTCCATGCAATCTCTTTTAATCTTTTGATATCTCATACTGGGTAAAAGGCTACTTTTAGTATTTAGACTTCAGTGCAACTGACCTCAACCACCTTGGTTATTTGCACCAACCAAGGATTTCAGTAACAGTGTAGGAATAGCCCCAGTTGATGCATATTCTCTTTCATCTGACTGGAAATTAGACAGAAGTGCTAAAATCATTTAAACATACTAAGTACTCAATGGACATAGAGGGGAGAGATTTTGTTTCTTTGCTTGTAAGAAAGTAACAAAAATAATTTCCTTTCTGTAAAAGACTATTAAAATTGAGGAAATTATCTACTTATTGATCCTCTTTTGTAGCCAATTCTAATGGACTGTTTGAATACCCATTATGTGCCTATTATGTTAATCCCCAAAGTACAATAAGTAATGTGCAGTCCTAGACTTTGAAAGTTTTATTTCAGCTACTAAATAGGATACCCAGATTTTTGTCAATATGACAGTTTTATACAAGTTTGAAGAAAATTTGCTTTTACAATCAAATTATTTAATGAATTCGAGATAGCTTGGTTTTTATTAAAATAATTGTAGCAAAAATGGCTATTGTGTTTAATGAATGATCACATTACTATTACTGTGTACCTGTACAGTGCTTAAAAAATAAGTCAATTCTTTCAATTATCTTATATAGTAGATACTACTATTATTACATTTTACATGTTCAAAGAAGTTAAAGTAACTTTCTTCTGGTCATGCACGAGTAGTAAATAAAAGAAATTAACCAGGTGTTGTACCCACCCATGTTATCTGATTCCAAATTAATCCTATTACCATTGACTAAGTCATTTTTTCCTATTTTCCGGGCAAGTACATATTATATATGCACTATCTTCAGACCCAGTTCAAGGAACTTGTAATACATCTGTGAGCAAAGACAGAAAAAAGTACTGCCTTTCTGGAGCATATTTAAGGGATCATAATATTAAATAAGAAACAAAACTTAAATACTGATGTCATATTAAATTATGATAAGTGAAATGAAAAATAGTACAGCCAGATGTGCAAATTTAGAAGATGAAGATTATAGGTTTAAGTAGAGTGTCATCCCAGACTTCACTGAGGGAAGGACTCTTTTATTTTTTAGAAAGTAACACACATATTGAGAGTTTTAATTTTTTATTTATTTTTAGAGGTCAATGATTCATTAGTTTTATATAATACCCAGTGCTCATTACATCATGCACCCTCCTTAATGTTCATCACCCAGTTACTTATCCCCTCACCCTGCTCCCCTCCAGTGACCCTATTTGTTTTCTATGATTTAGAGTCTTTAATGGTTTGTCTCCTCTCTGATTTTGTCTTGTTTTATTTTTTCCTCTCTTGCCCTATGATCCTCTGTTTTATTAATTTTTCTTTTTTAAAAAAGTTTTTATTTATTTATTAATGAGACACACAGAGAGAGGCAGAGACACAGGCAGAAGGAGAAGCAGGCTCCATGCAGGGAGCCTGACGTGGGGCTTGATCCCTGAGCCAAAGGCAGACGCTCAACCGCTGAGCCACCCAGATGTCTCCTCTGTTTTATTTCTTAAATTCCATACGTGAGTGAGATTATATAATAATTGTCTTTCTCTGATCAACTTATTTTGCTTAATAAAATATCTTCTTGTTCTATCCACAATCATTGCAAATGGTAAGATTTGTTTTTTGATGGCTGAGTAGTAGTCCATCATATATATATAAATATATATATATATATATATATATACCACATTTTCTTTATCCACCCATCTGTCGATGGACATCTGGGCTCTTTCCATAGTTTAGCTGTTGTGGACATTGTTGTTATAAACATTGGGGTCCAGGTGCCCCTTCAGATCAGTACAGTTGTATCTTTGGAGTAAATAAAAAGCTTTTTCACACCAAAGAAACAGTCGACAAAATTAAAAGGCAACCTCTATAGTGGGAGAAGATATTTGCAAATGACATCAGATAAAGGACTAGTATCGCAAATCTATCAAGAACTTATCAAATTCAACACCCAAAGAGGGGAGGACTCTGAAGCAGAGACTTGAAGGATGTGTGGAATAAAGATATTGAAAGCTGGTGGAGGAGGGGAAGTTCCAGGCAAAGGGAATGAATAGTCATCACAAAGGTTCCCGGGGTGGGGGCATTGTCTGGAATATTTGAAGAATTACAAGAAAATCGGTGTGGATCCAATGAGGTGAGAAAGATTGTAGTGGAAAAAGCAAAATAGACAAAGGGAGACAGGTTATGTAGGGGTTTTCAGAGCATGGTGTGGTTTTACTAGTTTTCACAAGGAGCAACAGGTAGATATGAAAGCATTTTGAGAGTGAGAATGACATGATCTGTGTGATCAATCTGACGAAACATATTGAGAAAAACATCCTCTAAGGAGGATGGATGTGGAAGTGAAACCATGCAGACAAATATGGAGGTTATTGCAGAATCTAGGCAAAAGGCCAATAGGGTACCAACAGGATAGATAGGGAGAAACTGTCCAAGTCAGAATTTACTTGAAAGTAGAGCCAACAGGAATATTGCGCAGGTTGGTTTCGAGATGAAGAGAGAAAAATTAACATTAACTGCAAGTGTTAATCCACAGCAACCAGAAATATTAAGTTACCATCAACTGAGAAGGATGGCAAAAAACATGGCTGGAATATCTTTTTGGTTTTTTGGGAGGGAGGAGGATGGAGGGTGTGAAAATCATGGGTTCAATTTTAAATATATTTACGTTTTAGAAGTGGAAATATCAAGTAGGCTTCTGTATATATGTTTGGAAAGGGAGGTCTACAGTTGAATACAAATATTTAAGAATTAACATATAGATTTATTTACATTATAGAATTTAAGGTCATAAGATTGGATGATATTACAGAAAATGAGTATAGATAGATAAGAAATTGGGTTCTCAAACTGAGCTTTGGTCATTATGAAGTTTGGAGAGAAGAGAAACTAACCATCGTGAAGACTTAGCAATAGCAGCAAATGAGCGACAAGATGAAAATCAAACAACGATGACAACAGTGGATGCCATGGAAGCCTAAGGAAGATAGTTTGTCAAGGGAAAAATAGGTTATTGACAATGTCATATATGACTACTGAGAACTGAATACTGGATTCAGTAACTAAGAGTTCCAGGTGACACTGAAGTATTTTCTGTCAAGAGATGAGAGTGGAAGACTGAATGACATAGGTTTAAAGTAAAATTTGAGGGAGTAGAAGAGTCTACAAAATATAAACACATTCTTCAAACCATTTTACTGTAAAGGGAACCAAGTAAATGGTGTATTAGGTGTCTAGAGAAGTGGGGTCAGGTTAAGTTTGTTTTTAATTGGAGGAATAACATCATTTTGTGTAAGAGATGATTTAGTTGGGCAGGAAAATGTGATGAGATAAGTGAGATGGAAAGGAATTGCTAGAGCAACGTCCTTGAGTAGGTGCAATCAAAATGGAAAGTGTAAGAAGTATGAGCTATTGATAGAAAAATGAACAGCTAATCTATAGCAAGAGACAGAGGGTAGGAGTGTGTCTACAGTTAGATGTTCTTGGAGAAACCTGTGGAAGTTCTCTTCTGATTACTTTCGTGAAGTAATTAGTTAAGATTAATTCTGTGAAGCACATTAAGTTTGAGAAGTGGGTAGAAAGTGTTGAAGACAGGGACGGGTGTCAGAGTCATCTATGAGAGTAGGTCAGTGATTGGATTAGGGGAATATAGAATGATTACAAGACAGCATTAAAATTCTTTGGGGTTTATAATCAGGAATTTAAAGCAGACAGAATTTTGTGGCTGTGCATTTTCCCACAGCCACATTGAGCTGCATGGGTGCAAGGACGAGGTAGGCCAAGAGTTGGATTTAAAAAGGGTTGTGGTTTTGTGAAGTGAGTGTGATGAAGAATGAGAGAGGCAGGGAAGGTGAGGTGTTAGTTTTATAATGATTGATCATGGTATTTAAACTGGTTAAGGACAGAAGAAAGGACATCAGTGAGTTGAGTGACAGCAAAAAGCTGCTAGAAGCACATTAATGGCATCCTGGTAGAGGAAGCTCACAGGAATCAAAGGAGGTAGTGATCAGAGAGAGGGCTGCATAGAACAGACAGTGGAGGGTTGAATTTTTGAGAGTGACAAGGATGATAGTAGCTGTGAGTGGCAGAAGTAGGATAAAGGTGAAGATGGAGGAGAGTTCAATAAACGGAGTTCTAGAAGAATCATCCAGGTATATTGAAGTCACTAATGTTTTTAGGGAGAAATGTATGAGAATAACCTGAAAGTCAATATAAGTACATGGAGTTATTTATCCCCCATTGAATCATTAAATTCTTAGTTACGTGGCTTGCTTAAGAGCAAGGTATACCGCTTAACATAGTGTTCCTGTAACAATGAAAAATTGCAAAAGAAAATGTTTCACATACGGTGTAATTTTTCTGATGTGTAATTCCATGCCTGCTACATTTTTCTAGCATCTTCAATATTATATTCAACTATGCTTTCCTGAACCTTAGGCTTTTTTATAGTTCAAATGGTTTCCACATCATTTAATACTTTTCTATGAATGACTCTGCTTTTCTAATCTATTTAGTTAAAAACGGATGCTGTTTATCCATTTCAGTTCTCAAGTGCTTGGTTTCTTGCTTCTAAAGCTGCTTTTTGCTCGCCTCACCTCTCCAATGCTGTCAGCAAGAGAGCAAGGCAAAAATGGAAAACACAGAGTTCACATTCACACTCCTTTTCCTTGAATCCTGGCATTTTTCCAGTCACTTACTCCCTTGTTGCAGTTCATAGTAATTTAATCTCATTCTACACAAAGAAAGTAAAATTTCCAGTCTAATTTAGAATATATAAGATTAGAAATAAGAAGCACTATACAATTAAAAAGAAGAAAAAAACTCAGCCGATCCAATAAAAGAAACTGACACCTCAGAGGGCAAATAGGAAATTCACATCTTGTCCCATAGTGTTCTATTTCATTGCAAAATTAGGCTCTGTAGTAGATTTCACTTCTCTATTGGGAAATGAGTTTTCCTTTACAGAAGAGCAAATATATGATATGTGGTTGACAAGCTACCCAATAACCCATAGCTATTTATTGCCAAGAATTCCATGCAATGTAGACTAATACTATCAGAGCTTTAGATCCCATGTACTATGAGATTGACAAGCTTTTTTTAGAGAGCTTCCTAAAAATACAGTGATGTGATGTTTAATATATGCAGCCAATTTCTATTCCTGGTGAGTTCCCCAATTACCTGGCTTGATCATTCTGCATTCTAAAACATATAGCAAATCCTCAAGAGTAATCTGTAATAAATTCCTTAGCTCAAATCAATAAAATATATTTAAAAATATTCTGCTCACTTTCATTTCTTAATTTTGCATAGTTTAGAACTGTATAGTTCTTTATTTGTCTACAAATAATACCACTCTCTCCATGGCTTTCGTGTCAAAATATCTCTCTGTACTTTCCTTTTACATCATTTCCAACAGAGCTCTTTATCTTCCTTTCCTCTTTACTTTTATTAGTGAATCAAAATCTGAACTTTTTAAATGCGTTCTTACACTTCTGTCCTTAGAAAACTTGATTTTGACAATAACATCATGGCTTATTGTATATTTTCCAATTTAGTTGTTCTTCTTTCCTCAGAAAATCACCTAAAATTATGACTTGAACTTCAGTTCCATATGTTAAAGTGGAGGAGAAGACTCGTGGGTGCAAATAGGACAATGATAGTTTCCTTGCTTAACTTTTCAAAAGCTACCCCTAGAATTTGGATGCAATGCTAAATATCCTCCTTCTGAGTTTGCAGCTTTGATAGAGAAGACTCATTTGTACTTTGGACAAAAGAGAGAGAGCCAATAAAATTAGAAATACTTATTGCCATGGACACATGTACATCCATATACTACATACGTTGCTATCTCTTCTTGTGAGGTTATATACTAGTTCCATCCCAAGGGTTTTAATCCATTGCTTCTCCCACCCTGATTACAATACAAAGGAAAAAGGGATAACTTTCTCAGTTTTCATCTTGCTTAGTTAACTATAGTTATTTATAGAACAGAATTTACTCTTCCATATTATAGTTAGAAAAACAGATAACTAAAGAATTACCTCTTATGAGATCAGTTGATAAAAATATGTGTTGGGGATGATGAGTAGCAAACACCTATGAGCTAATGTGGGAATGGAAGCTCTCCTTGGCTTGATGTGGAGAATTGAGGCCATTCATCTTCTATTTCAAACTTGACTAAGACAATTGGCTGAGACAATCTAAAGCTGAATTCTTCCTCCATATTGCCAATTTTCTTACAGGAAGTATCAGTAATATTCCAACTTTATTATTTGTTCTTTATAAATATTTTGGTTACATGAGACAGAGTAAGTTTATACCTGCTGGAGATGAAGGGGCCTATCCTGGTTGTTTTTAAGGTGTGAACTACTTTTTGAAAATTGCTTTGCTTCTTTGCTTAAGTTTACTTCAGCTAAAAATATGTTTTTTTAAAATTTGTAAATAGTTTTTAAATATATATGCTCCTTCTTATAAATATATCTATCTCTCATACTGATGATTGAATTCTAGTTTTTTTTTCCATAACTCTATAGGTATTAAAGATGTGAAAACAAGCTATTTCCTATGTATTTGCCTGGAATAGGGAACATCTATGGACCAAATTCATTTGGATGCATTAAATAATGGTGTTTTATATTGTTTTAATATCTGATATAGTAGTTTAATTTTTAAAAGATATGAATTTGTGTGGATTCTCATTGATCAAAATGTTGCTTGATGGATGTATTTGTTATCTATTGTTGTATAACAAATACTCCACAATTTAGCAGGTTAAAACAAAATATTGGTTTTTGTCTTAGTTTCTGAGCATCAGGAATGTGGAAATAGCAGAAGTCGGCCTTAGGGTTTCTCATGAGATTTAGTCAAACTATGCACTGCAGTAGTTATCCTAAGGCTGGTCTGAAATGGTAGAATCTGTAAGCTCCCTTACCTGTCTGTTGGCAAGGCAACATGTTCCTTCATGGCTATTCACCAGAGAGTTTAGTTCTTCTTCCTGTGAGGCTCTCATTAAGGCTTTTTACAACATGGCAGCTTACTTCCTCCAGAAGAAAGAAGGAGGGGGGAAGGTGGCAGAAGGAGGGACCCCAAGATGGAGACCATAGTCTTTTATAACCTAAGTTCACAAGTAATACACTAATTATGTATATATACGTATATACATGTGTGTGTGTGTGTGTATATATATATATATATAGTATATGCTTTGTACTACTGTGCGTGTGTGTGTATACACACACACACACATATACACACACACACACACAGTAGTACAAAGCATATACTATTGAACACACAGATCAACCTGAGACCAGAGAACAATGTGAAAGGAAATTACACAAGAATATGAATAGCAAACAGGAGATCTTGGACCCATCTTGAAGGCTGGCTACTATAGTTAGATATACAGCTAAATCTGTTTTATTTACTTCTGAAATTAGAGAATTTGTACTTATGACAAAAAGAAGCAAAATAAAGCTTCGCATTTGCACGATTAAATTACAAATGAAATTAGGATCTCTTTTTAAAAATTGGAATTAAATTATTTACTTGAAATCATTAAAATAGAGTTATATGAAGTTCAGATCAGGTAAATAGATTCTAGATAACTCAAACTCCTTCAATTACAGGCAAATTACAAATTTCAAATTACAATGAATTCTAGTATTTACACTCTCTGTTGCAAAATTAACAAGCTGCAATGAGGTTATATTAAATATACAATCTCACACACAGATGTCTGAAAAAGACCAAAAATGAGGAAAGTAAAATAATTATTCTGTTCTTTCATTCTAAATATAAAAAGGGAGAAATTTACATAATGCTAAAAGAAAATATGAATGGTAAAAGCTTACAAACTATTTATATTTGATCAACCCATTATAACAAAACACTTTTTGTTTTGTTATACAAAATACAAAAATTATAAATTAAATATTTTAAAATTGAATTTATTTTTCTTCTTTATTTTAACTCTGATAAAAAAATCATTCTAATGGAAAAGAGATAGAAATATTGAATTATGGCAAGATTTTAATCTCTGTGTTATTCTCACTCCTTTGATAAACACATATTGTCTAACCAATAGTCTTCTAGAGGGCAATCATCATCTCACTATTTCCCCTGGGTGATGACTTGGGGCTGAGGAAATCAACATCTTCCCATTCTTTCAGAGAGTAAAGAGTAGGAGTAAAGTAGGAGTAAGAGTAAAGAAGGATTTTAGGAACAAGCTGAACTTTGATGTTCCTCAATCTATCCTAGTCCCTCCCCTCAGAACCCTCTACTCTCTTTTGCTGATTTCATATTGGTAAATTTAATAAAGGCTTAAATTTTTAATTAGCTTTTATCCTCTCATACTCAGTGTGCATACTAGGATACACTGAACTTAATCATATTTCATATCTACATATAGACATACATGAGGTATATGAAATTCAGTGTCATAGCTAATAAAATTAATAAATTAATTTATCTAATAAATTTAGATTAATAAATTATCTAAGAAATGTATCTAATAAATCTAAGTATCTGATAAATTGCTTAATTTATGTGATGTAATTTTTTCATTCTGAGCACATCTTCAAATAAGTTTCTCTGCCTTATCCTCAGGAAACTTTCCAACAAGAGGATCACATCATTCAAGTTTGCATTTTCTCACTGTGGACAGCACACATCCAATGCAAGGATATAAAAACCTGGACCCCTTGCTTTTGGTCATCTCTGAAGTAGTATTGTAGTTATTCCAACTACATCATGGTTCAACTTCTACCTCAGTCCAATTTTGCTTGCCTCACCACCCCAACCCCCACCCTGCATGCTGTATCAATGTAATGGTAAAAAACTTTCACAAATAGTAAACTGGTATGGGGTATTGGTGGAAGGCAATATGATTTATAGGCATTTGAGACTTTAGAGAGAAGTACATTTAAATCTAAATTCTGTAAAATCATATGACTCTCACTGAGTGCCATCTATACAATAAAGACATCGAGGAGTTATGTAATTACCCAAGAATAAAGCAAAATGTGGAAATCCAACAGCCTCATTGGCAGAAAAAGACTTTCATCTCTGTAGCTGGAAGTCAGGAAAACCAGGAACTAGACTTAATTAGGCTCCATACAATGTAAAATTCTAAACCCTTGTATTGATTTTGTTGTCATTAGTGACCTGATTGAGAAAGAATGATTTAGATTTGAGATGGAGACACAAGAGTTGTTGTGCTAAAAACCTGAAAAATCAGATTTTCTAAACTTTCTGGGCCAGCAGAATTAGCACATCTGTCCCTAATAAGATTAGCACTCCACTCTTGCTGGAAGACATGTAGAGGCATCTGTCTAACTCCTTTCTGGACTTACAGTTACCTTCAGTACTGGGCACTGGACCAATAACTGAAGTTAAATCACAATATAATATAGCCAGAGATGTGCTGGCCTTAAAATGAGGAAGGTTACTATAAACTAAAGGAGCTGTAGGACCTGGCCAACAATGTGTACTAGTAGGAGCTGGTGAGTATAAGTGGGACAAGATCTTGAAAGCTAGAATATGGGGGTGGAATATAAATTTGGATAAGAGTATGTTGACATGCAATTACTCTCTCTTAATATAGGATTTAACATTCTATATATCATGAGCAGATAGATAATTAAGTAGGTTTTGACTATTAAAACTCAGAAAAAGCAATGGCCTTTCCAACAGAAAGTAAAAATGCAAGAGATACAATGGAAAATTGTGGAGGTAAGAATAAAATGGTTCAAAGAAGTGACAAGCTGGTAATGGATATACTATGAAGGTAAGAAAAGCCACTAGCAAAGTATGTTCTCTAGGAAGGTCTGGAAGACACAATTTATAAAAATGATAAAGAATATCTTATTGAGAGGGTCACCAGCAATTTTGAGAAGCTCAATAGTGAATGTCTTCTGTGTTCCATGGCTTAAAAGACATGAAAGTGCTACAGATACTGATTCCCTGATAGTAAGAGGAAGTTGTAAGATCCCAATATGCTAGAAGCCTGGTGTGATATATAATTAATAAGAACAGCAAGGTCAGAGTGGTAGCCAGTGGAGACAGATGTGTGGAGAGATAGGAAGATGGTTACTAAAATCAAAATGTCATAGAGACAGCCAGCAATGCTATTTCTCAATCTATATAATCAAAATAATAAATTATGGATGATCTGAAGGTGGAGGGCAGCTGGTGCAATGAAAAATAATTATTCTTTCTCAGATTCTGGACTAGAGCCAGTTTTCAAAACTGGTATAACACTGACTGATGGAAAGGCCAAGTTAGCAAGGGGAAGGAAACTGTAATATCACAACAAGTACATACAGTTATGAGTTATCCACCCTCCCACAAAGAGACCTATGGCTGTTATCTTGGATAAAAATATACTAGAGAAATGGAAATACACAGATATTTCGAGCACCATTGGGAAACATAGAGCAAGTTAACATTGATACCAATGGGCTCAACATGCTATCATGGCACCTCTCTCACAGTAGAACAGGTGATAAATTGAATCCAGTCTTCTTGTAAGTATTATATTTCCACTGAGTCCATGGACGCATTTGGCAGTTATTTTACTAGAATATGTAATTGGAGTGAATATACACAGTCACTGACAGAAGTCTACATATGTTCCTTGGCTCTGGTAACAGCTATAGTACAGAAAAGTTCAAGCAGAAGCATCTAAATCTTCCCAGCTAAGAGAGTCAATAATTTAAAAAAAAAAAAAAAAAAAATCTTATCCTAAGACAGAAAGTAATGACATCTTTAAATACCTACAAAATGCAGGGACAGTGACCCTTATTACATCCCTATTTAATTCACTACCAAAGAATCTCTCTGGCTCTCTTAAAACAGATGGATTCTGGAGGATTATATTGTATTACTGCAAACTTTGTAGAAGCATATAGTAGCCCAACTGTTGTTGCTGTGCTAGACATATCTTTGCTAGAGCATTATAAACCTCAGAAACTTATATGTGGAAATCACCAGGTGAAGGTGTTCTTTTCCATCTCTATTATGAAGGAGGGCCAAAGTAGTTTATATTCAAAGATTAATCCCAGAGTTATGTTGAATTTCTCTTCCCCTGTCAGTCATAATATAGTTTCAAGGGACCTGGATCACCTAAACATTCTATAGAAATTAAGAAATTACAATTTCAATAATATTATGTAATCAGAATTGAGAAGAAGTGGTGGGTACATTAATGGACTTGTAATACACAAAGCACCCTAGAAAGTATGACATAAACACTCTGGAGATTCAAGAACCTGCTACACTGGTGAGTTTTCTAAGGTCCAGTGGTTTGGGGCCTACCAAGATTTCCCCTCCAAAATAAAGGACAACATATGTTTCAAGACTCTCATGACTCCTACTATTCAAAAGGAAGCAAAATTACTAGTAGGCATCTTTTGGTTCTGGAGTCCAGATAATTACACTTGAAATACTGCTTTACCCCCTTACCAAATGACATGGTAAGTTTGCATTTTTACATGAGCTCTGAGGAGGATATGCCTTTGCAACAAGTTCATGCCATGATGTAAGCAGACAGTTGCTTAGGCCTTATGGTCCAGGAAACTATAAAGTATTAAATGTGTATGTGGTGACAAGGGATGTCATCCTTTAGTGGAGTTTAGGACAATCCCCAATAGAAGAATAACAACCCAGACCACTAGAATGCTGGAAATAATTAATATAATTTACTATAGATAATTATGTTCTATTTTTGGAAATACCTGTCAGCTCACTAGTAGGTTCTGGTAGAGACAAAGTAGATGGCCATCAGATACTATATGACTACATTGCCAGAGCAAACCATCATGGGCTGAGATCTCACAGACAATCTCAAGTCATTAGTTTAGACAGGCCCAGAAGTAATGCATCAGAAAAAGTATTATGCCTAGCTATAGGCAAAACCAGTATGAGAGGACAAAACATTCTGCAAAAGAAGGTGGCCCAGACCCCATGTCATCAATACTATTGCACTGTTGCCTCTCCCTCATGGTAAATATATGTCAACATGTGGGTATATCATCACAGGAACCACTGGCCATAGAATTTACCACACTACTTGGAATTGAGATGAAGAGAATGACCATTGAGAACAGTACTAAAATGTCTTCTTGGAGACAATACCTGGGAAAATGGAGCACTGCTCTCCAGGAGGTAGTATACAATCTAAATCAATCATTTTGTAGTGCTCTGTCCTCTGAGGCAAAATATATGTCTAAACACCTAAGGTTCAACTTGGTGTGAATTTCCTTACTATCATTTCTAGATAACCACTTGGGAATTTATGTTACCTATCCCCAAAACCTAGGGTATAGTCATCTAGGGATCTTTGTTCCAAGAAGGAAAACTCTTTTACCAGTAAATACAGCAAGAGACTCACTGAACTTCAAGGCCTGCCTTTTTTTTTTTTTTTTTCGGGTTACTTTGGTTCCTTATGCCATGTGACAATTATGCAAGGAAAGAAGTGACATTTGAGTGTGAGTAATTGACCGTGATAATCAGGAGATGAAGCTGAGAATAGTTTCAGGGAAGACTGCATTTGGCATCTCTTGGTATTTTTGTGTCTATTTTTGATGTTAAATAGACAAGTGCAGCAGACATATTGAGAATTACAGAGTATAAAGGAATTTAGGAATGAGTGTTTGGGTCATCATAGCATAGTAGCTCCAAGACATTCAGAAGAGCTACTGAAAATTGAGAAGAATCTGGAAAGGTAGTAAAAGAGATGGCAAATATCAGTTGTGGTCCAGAGATCAGCTATTGTATAAAAAGCTATAGGAGCAGTCGTTTTTTTCCACTTCCTTCTTGAATGCTTCTCCAGAAAAAGAGCAAACTTTCTGCAAAGTTTCAAATGGGACTAACCTTTCATTTAAAGCATATAGATCAGACCAGCATAAGGAAGACTGTGGTGAACACTGTGAAGTGCTATACAAATTCCCCCACATTACTTTCAAGAATAAAGCAAGTATTCTTTTAGCAGCCAAGAGAATTTCTGCTTACAGCTCATAGCCTAGTTTTTTCCCTCTGCTAAAACTATCTGTCTGTCTCAAAGTTATGCCTACTTTCTATTCAATATGAGGACACAGTGTTGTCCACTACTGAGGACAACTCTGAAAGGCCATACCTTGAGTGGAAGCTTTTATTTCAAAGAATCATGGTTCAAATTCTCCTCTGTCTTTGCTCACTGTGTTACATGTGTTCCTAAAAGCACTCCCCTTCTCCACATATTACTTGATCTCAGAGTCTGATTCTTAGGAAATTAATTTTAAGGCAGGCTAAAATTTTTACTTATGTTTACTACCCCACATGGAACATGCAAAAAAAATTTCAAACTTAAAATGTGCCCCACAAGCATTTTTATTTTTTTAATTTTTATTTATTTATTTATTTTAAAATTTTATTTATTTATGATAGTCACACACACACAGAGAGAGAGAGACAGAGAGAGAGAGAGAGGCAGAGACATAGGCAAAGGGAGAAGCAGGCTCCATGCACCGGGAGCCCGACGTGGGATTCCATCCCGGGTCTCCAGGATCGCGCCCTGGGCCAAAGGCAGGCGCCAAACCGCTGTGCCACCCAGGGATCCCCCCACATGCATTCTTAATTTATCTATCACCTCTGAGGTCCTTTTCCCCACATTGAGAGTTTTACAGCAAAGCAAATTTGCTTACTGCTTCTCCAGTTCATCAGGTTGACATTTTCTAGGTCACCAAGACTTTGTTTTGAATGGGTAGACTTTCAGATCTTCCAGCTTTCTTCTCAAACTCAGTTGGATGTGAGATCATAGCTTTTATTCCTTTTTTTTAAGATTTTATTTATTTATTAATGAGAGACACACACAGAGATAGAGAGGCAGAGACACAGGCAGAGGGAGAAGCAGACTCCATGCAGGGAGCCCGATGTGGGACTTGATCCCGGGTCCTCCAGGATCACACCCTGGGCCAAAGGCAGGCGCTTAACTGCTGAGCCACCCAGGGATCCCCATATCTTTTATTTCTAAGTAAGCTTTCAAAAAAATTTTTTTTCCTAAGACTGAAGGAGTTGGAACCAGTTCCCAGAGCTGTGGATTATTTTAGCAACATCTCAAAGTTCTGATTTATGGGTATGGCTTTTAATACTAAGGTTGTTTCTGGCACCTGTAGATTTCCCTTTCATGTTATGAAACTGGATATTAAAAAAATGTGTTTTATTTTGTTATATTGTATTCAGATACCTTATGTATTATTGATGAAAGGAGTGACCTATATCTACTCATTTGGCCGTGTAGCTAGAATCAGAACACTCTCCTATTCAGTATTTGGCATGTAGAAGTTCACAGATTAATATTTATTGAACATAAAATATCTTGGGAAACATTTTTACATAAGGAAATGTCATCACTTTGATCTGTTTCCCCAATTGAACATTTTGCAAGAAAATCTGGTATTTAAAAACACATTTATGTGTGAAAGTATGTTTTGTCTGTTCTGGCTGCTGTATCAGAATACTATAGACTGGGGGGCTTAAAAGCAACTGACATTTATATCTCACATTTTGGGAGGTTGAGAAGTCCAAGTTCAGGGTGCTTGCAGATTTGGTGTCTCATGAACACTCCACCCTCATAACTTAATCATCTCCCCAAATCCCCACCTCCAAATATAACATTGGAAATTAGGCCTCTTTGTGTGAATTCTAGAATGGCACACATATTCAGTCCACAGCAATGTTTGTAGTATATTCTCACAAAATATTTGGAAATTTTCTTTACCCATGGTCTATAATGTGACTATAGTTTCTTCAACATGGTGATATTAATTTTAATGTCATTGAATTTTCTAATCCATTTAGGGTTATAAACGACAAAAACAGAAGATAGACTGTATACTTTTTTGCATAAAGTATACAAAGAGCACTGAACATTTTGATGTACTACACAGTAATTCTTTAATGTGATTATAAGAAGGGAAACACAAAAGTTTGTAGGCTTTAGAGTCAGAAAATCTAAATCCAAAACCTGTCAATCTCTCTTAAGGAGTACACTGATCTTGAGAACATTATCAAATTTAGATTAGCATATTTTATTTTCCCTCATCTGAGAAATGGGGGCAGTAACTTAAGTAGTCAGAGTCATAAAGAACCAATTAATATGAAGATTGTGAAATTATAAAGCAATGCCTGAAATTTAATCATCATTGCCACCATCCTATTGGTTATTATACTTATAAAATAATGTACAATTTCTGATATGGACAAATGATAAAGGAAATTACATAAAAAATGTATGCAACTATAACTTTTGAAAGTTGAAATGGGATTTCTACCTACAATTGGGAACATGTTGAAGAAATTAATTAAAATACCACCTATTAATCATTCATATAGGTTAATAAAGTAATAAGTAAATCTAGGTACTCTGTTCATCCTATTCTATAGAAATGCTGTGCCTACATCTATGACTTAAATACTTAAATTGTTAATAACAGTGGCATCTAAGTACAGTATCCTTTATGGAAGAAATAACAACTATAATAACCAGAGAATTAATAATGGTAACCATTAAATATAAGCATATATTACTAATAACAGCTATAATAAGGTCTTCTTCTCCCAAACAAACACTTCACCCCCCAAAAACAGTTATGACAGCTTGGAAATACATTGAATGAGAGAGGGTTTAGTTATAAAATTTAACTTTAATACCATTGTATCAGAACGGAATTATCCTATAAATTACCTTATGAACAGAATAGATCCCTCACCATGAAACTGGATTATAACTTATTGTGATTATCTATTTCTGATGCTAATTTAATATGCTAATATTAAACATGGAATTTCTATTATTTATACACATTTAATTGTACGTTTCCCCAAGAAATCTTCATATATGGAGTTTGCCATTTTCTACTTAGTACCTACAGGAAGAGTTGTGCATTGGATTCTTTCTCTATTTTATTTCTCACTGTAAGTGAATTATATTGTTATTCTGGTGTATTACATCAAACTGACTAATCTGCAACTATCTAAGAGAAAGAGAACCCCTCAATGCTCACAGATTAGCTTGCCTTAGCCTGATATGAACTCTGGATTTAGGTGAAAGGATTAAGTTAAGGCAGAGGGGAGAACTTTCTGGGCAGCCAGCCAGTCATCCTTATGTGTGACTGCATCACTGCATACTCCATGACACTCTTGGATGTTCTCCAGGTAGATTACATGATTCATATCTAATCAATACTAATAATTATAGAATATTTTTCTATTGCAGAGTGATTCCAATCAGAGGCTCTTGACTCAGACTGCTTACTACTTACTTAGCCCTTTCATGTTAAAAACTGGGCAATTTGAGACATACTTCTGTATGTTTTATTATTATTATTATTATTATTATTATCTTTAAATATCTCTCCCATAGTGTAATGGGAAAACTAAATCGAGTTAATAGAAGTGAGAAATTTAGAATAAGAAATAATACTGCAAAGAGAACTCACAGCACTTCAAGCATGGGAAGATGCAGAGTAAGTTTCAGTGTTATCATCAGCATGATCATTACCATCATCGTAGTATTATCATCATCATCATCATCATTATTAGCAAACTACTGTGTAAAACACAAAGATTTATATAAAACAATATTTTTCTTAGGAATGGCTATTAGTTTATTAAGAAAAAAAGTAAATATGAGAATAAACAGTATTGTGAAATGCAAGTAGTTGCACCTACTTCAGAGTTCTTGTGAATATTAAATAGCACATATTTCTGACAAATTGTAGCTACTTAGAAGCAGTTATTGTTATAACAAATATATCTAACTTTATTATTATATCACCAAAAAAATGACACTAAAAATTTAGTTTTAGAATCACAGCCAAAAATTGCTATGGTCTTGAGTATCTCCTTCCTATAATATGTCCTTAGAATCCTTAGAAGCTATTGTACACTTTAATAGTAGCTTCAGAAAAGGGGAACAGAAAATGTTCACCAGCAGAGCCTTTTCTCTGTTGTAGTAGCTATATTCTACCCCTCTGTGAAAATAGGCACACTCCTTTGCCCTCCCTGTGATCAGCTGTAATGACAAAGAGCTGCTGCCATTCCAACAGCACACTTTTATACTCAGTCTTTTAGCAGGGAGTAAGAGAAATGAGGTACTGATACCCTGCTCCGAACCAGGGTTTCTCAACCTCAGCACTACTGACATTTTGACAGGATAAGTCTTTGTTCTAGAAGTCTGTACTGTCAATTGTAAGATGCTTTGCAGTATATTTCCCTCCACTGCTTGCTTACTTACTCCTCCATTTCAGTACTATATTAAAGATCTCAATGGATTCTGAATTAAAGTATTTTGTAATCCAATATAAAAGCAAAATCTTAGCTGCCAGGTACATTTGAAGACTACAAACTGATTTGAAAATGTATACATCTATTCATGAGTGAAATTATATTCAAGCATCAACAACAAGTTATAGTCTAAGTTCAGATTTAAAATATTCTAACTCCCCAATTTGTAAAAAATTAAAAGCACACATTGCTTTAAAGTGCCAAGAGAATGTAATATCAAATTTAGATGGTAGGATATCAGACTTATGATAAATCTGAACTCTCCAATATAAGAATTAAAAAACAGGAAGAGAAGTTCAAGATATCATACCAGAGGATCCTAAACTCACCCCCTCCCATGGATTCAATGAATATACAACTATATGTGAAATAATTTCCTCCAAAAAGGACCGGAAAACTGGAAAAACAGAGCCTTCATGACAAAGGGCAAAAAGGATAGTATCAAGATGGGTAGGAAAGGCAGAAACATCCTCTCACCAAAAAAAAAAAAAAAAAAAAAAAAAGAAAGCCCCACCCCAGGTGTAGTGATACATAATTGAGAGGATCTCAAAAGCATGGAACTATTTCCTGAGGAGTGGGGAGTTTGTTCTCCAGGTCAGGCACCTTAGCCCTTAGATCCTGCATGAGAGAGACAAGCTCCCTAAACACCAGGGTCTGAAAACCAACAGAGTTTACTTCTAGAAAAAACATAGAACTGTAGGGAACAGAGAATCTGGTCTTAAAGAGCTTGTACACAGACTCACTCACCTGGGGATGAACCAAAATACCAATTTTTGATGAACAGTGGCTAGATCATATGTGAAGGATTTAAGATTTTAATGATTTAATAGTGCCTGCTGGAGAGACAGGAAACCATTTGGGATTTTTTTTTTTTTTTTTCAGAGATGGAAACATGGGCAGGCACCATATTTGAAAACTTGTCCTACCTTGCTAAGGTAGGTGCCAGCATATGCCATTTTGGAACTATCCCCATAACCTGCTGGTTATGGAACACCCAGCTGAGAATGACATTTATTCCACAGATACATGGATGGTTCAACGTCTGCGAACCAATCAATGTGATATACCATATTAACAAAAGGAAGGATTAAAATCATGACACCTAAATAGATGCAGAAAAAAGAAGCGTTTCACAAAATTCAATATCCATTTATGATAAAAATATACAACAAAATGTGTATAGAGGGAACATATCTGAACATAATAAAGGCTATATATGATAAACCCATGGCTAACATCATACTCAAGAGTGAAAAGCTAAAAGGCTTACAAGATCAGGACTAAGACAAGGATGCCAAGTCTCACCACTTTTTTTTTTTTTTAGATTTCAATTATTTATTCATGAGACACACACACACAGAGAGAGAGAGAGAGAGAGAGAGAGGCAGAGACATAGGCAGAGGGAGCAGCAGGCTCCATGCAGGAAGCGCAATATGGGACTCAGTCCTGGGACTCCAGGATCATACCCTGAACCAAAGGCAGACTCTTAACTGCTGAGCCACCTAGGCATCCCAAGTCTCACCACTTTTATTCAGGATTGTATTGGAAGTTCTAGCTGTAGTAATCAGACAAAAAACAAAAGCATCCAAACTGGTAGAAAAGAGAAAAAAAATAAAACTCTCTATTTGTGCTGATGTGATACTATAGAATATCCAAAAGACTCCATCAAAAAAATGTATTCTAACATTAATTCAGTAAAGTAGCAGAATAAATCAACACAGATAAATCTGTGATGTTTCTATACATTAATAAATTAGTAGGAGGGGAATTTAAGAAAACAACCCCATTTAAAATTGAACCAAAAATAATAAAATACCTACAGATAAATTTAACCAAGGAGATGAAAGACCTATAGGCACAGAAAAGTGTAAGAGAATGATGAAAGTAATTAAAGAAGACACAAGTAGATGGGAAAATATTCCATGCTCAAGGGCTGAAAGAATTAATATTGCTAAAATGTCCGTATTAGCCAAAGCAATGTACAGAATCAAATCAATCCTTATCAATATTTTATTGCCCTATTTCATATAACTATAACAAATAACTCTAAAATTTGCATGGAACCACAAAAGATTTCAAACAACCAAAAACAATCTTGAGAAAGAACAAAGCTAGAGATATCAAGCTCCTTGATTTCCATTTATACTAAAAAGCTATAGTAATCAAAACAGCATGGTCTTGGCATAAAAACACATGTGGATTGACAGAACAGAGAGCCCAGAATTAAATTCATGCACATATGGACAATTAATTTATGACAAAGCTGCCATGAATGTGGAGAAAGAATAATCTCTTCAATAAATAGTGTTGGAAAAACTGGATAGCCACATGCAAAAAAATGACACTCAGTCACTATCTTACACTATAAATAAAAATTAATTCACAACGAAATCTGAATGTAAGACTTGAAACCATAAAATTCCTAAAAGAAAACATAGGCAATAAGATCCTCAACATTGGTCTTAGCAGCTATATTTGTGGCTCTGACTTCAAAGACAAATTAAATGAAACAAAAATAAGCAAATGGGATGACATCAAACTAAAAAGCTTCAGCACAATGAAATAAACCACCATCAAAATGGAAAAGCAACCTACTGAATGAAATAATATTTTTGCAAATCACATATCTGGTAAGAGATTAATATCCAACAAATATAAAGAACTTATAAAACTCAATAAAAAAAAACCATTTGATTAAAAATTGGCCAAATATCTGATTAGAAATTTACCCAAAGAGGACATACAGATTGCCAACAGGAACATAAACATATGTTCAACATAACTAATTATTAGTGAAATACAAATCTAGTCTACTATGATAAATCACTTCATTATCATAGAATATAATAGATAATAGAATGTCTATTATCAAACAAAATAAGAAAGAAAGAAAGAAAGAAAGAAAGAAAGAAAGAAAGAAAGAAAGAAAGAAAGAAAGAAAAAGAAAGAAGAAAGAAAAAGAAAGAAAAGAAACTGTTGGGACTTCTGAAGAAGATGGCAGAGTAAGCTCACCTCATCCCATGGGCACAACCTTGCAGGCCACAAAAGAGTGGCATCATATATTCAAAGTGCTGAAAGGAAAAGACTCTGCAGCCAAGAACATTCTATCCAGCAAGGCTATCATTCAGAATGGAAGGAAAGATAGTTTCTCAGACAAAAGCTAAAGGAGTTTATGACCATTAAACCAGCCCTACAAGAAATTTTAAAAGAGACCTTTGAGTGGAAAGGAAAGACTATAAGTAAAAGTAAGAATAATAGGAGACATATAGTAAAAATAAATATAACTATAAAACTCAATCAAGAGTTTACTCACAAAATAAAAGTAAGTATGATATCATATATCTAAAACATGGAGATATGAGTAAAGAATGGGTTCAAATTTAAGTGACCCTCAACCTAATATAGACTGCTACATGTAGAAGATTTTAACCACAAATCAAAAATCAGTAATAGATATACAAAAAAAAAAAAAAAAAAAAGGAAAGGAATTCAAATATATCACCAAAGAAAGACAACTTACAGTGAGAGAAGAGAACAGGGAAGGAAGGAATGAAGATATAGAAAACAATGAGAAAACAAATAACAAAGTGCAACAAATACATATGTATCAATAACTACTTTGAATATAACAGCTAAATGTTCCAATCAAAAGACATAGGGTGATGGAAAATACAAAAAAGCAAGACTCATCTATATGTTGCCTATAAGAGACTTATTCCATACCTAAAGATACATGCAGATTGAAAGTGAGGGGATGGAGAAATATTTATCATGCAAATGGATGTGAAAAGAAAGCTGGAGTAGCAACACTTATAATGGTCAAAATAGATTTTAAAACAAAGACTGTAACAAGAGACAAAGAAAGAAAACTACAGGCCAAAATGTCTGATGAACATAGATGTAAAAATACTTGACAAAATATTGCCAAAACAAATCTAACAATACATTAAAAGAATTATTCACTATAATTGAGTGGGATTTATTCTTGGGATGCAAGAATGGTTGAGCATTTGCTAATTGTGGACACCTGGGTCACTCAGCAGTTGAGTGTCTGCCTTCTGCTCAGGGCATGATCCAGGGGTCTAGGGATCTAGTCCCACATCAGGCTCCCTTCAGGGAGCCTGCTTCTTCCTCTGCCTATGTTTCTGCCTCTCTCTGTATCTCTCATGAACAAATAAATAAAATCTTTAAAAAATATTTGATAATCAATTAATGTGATACATCAATAAAAGATAAGAACTATATGATCATTTCAATAAATGCAGAAAAAACATTTGACAAAGTACAATATCCATTCATGATAAAAACCCTCAACAATAATTTTAGAGAGAACATGCCTTAACACAATAAAGGGCTTACATTTAAAAACCCCACAATTAACATCATACGCAATAGGAATAAACTTAAAGCCTTTCCTCTAATATCAGGAAGAAGAAAAAGGTATCCACTCTCACCACTTTTATTCAACATAATACTGGAAATTCTAGCCACAGCATTGAAACAACAAAAATAAATAAAAGACATTGAAATTGGTAAGGCAGAAGTAAAACTCTTGCTATTTACAGATTACATACTATATATGTAAAACCCTAAAGATTCTACCAAAAAAAACTATCAGAACTAATACTTGAATTCAGTAAAGTTATAGGATACAAAATTAATAAAATCAATGTACAGAAGTCCATTCCATTTTTTATACTAATAATGAAGTAGAAGAAAGAGAAATTAATAAATTGATCCCATTTATAATTGTACCAAAATAATAAAATTTCTAGGAATAAACTTAACCAAGGAAGTGAAAGATCTATACTATCAAAACTCTAAAACTTTGATGCAGTGAAGATGGTACCAATAAATGGGAAGATATTCTGTGCTCATGAATTGGAAGAACAAATATTCTTAAAATGTCTATACTACCCAAAGCAATCTGCAGTTTAATGAAATCTCTATCAAAACACCAATGGCATTTTCCAAAGTACAAGAACAAGCAATCCTAAAATTTAAGTAAAACCACAAAAGACCCTGAATAGCCAAAACAATCTTAAAAAAGAAAAACAAAACTGGAGGTATCACAATTTTAGAGTTCAATTTCTATTACAAAGCTGTAGTAATCAAAACAGTATGGTACTGGTACAAAAATAAACACGTTGATCAATGGAACAGAATATAGAGCTCCCATACATATATGGTCAATTAAGCTAAGACAATTAAGACAGATGTGGCAAGAATATGCAATGGCAGAAAGACAGTCTCTTCTACAAATAGTGTTGAGAAAACTGGACTGTTACATGCAAAAGGATGAAACTGGACCACTTTCTTACACCATACATAAAAATAAACTCAAAATGGATTAAACACCTACAAGTGAGACTTGAACCTGTGACAATCCTAGAGGAGTGTACAGGCAGTAATTTCTCTGCATCAGCCATGGCAACATTTTCCTAGGTATTTATCCTGTGGCAAGGGAAACAATAGCAAAAACAAACTATCTGGAGTAATCAAAATAAAAAAAAAACTTCTGCACAGCAAAGAAAACAACCACAAATTAAAAGAAACTTATTGAATGGGAAGAGGATATTTACAAATACATATCTGCTGAAAGGTAAGTATTTAAAATATATAAACAACTTATATAACTCAACACCAAAAACCCTCACATATGATCCAATTAAAAATGGGCAGAATGCATAAACAGTCATTTCTTCAGAGAAAACATACACATGGCCAGCATGAAAAGATGGTCGACATCACTCATCATCAGGGAAATGCCAGTCAAAACCATGATGAAATATTATCTCATACCTGTCAGAATGACTGAAATAAAAACCACAAGAAACAACAAATGTTGGTAAGGATGTGGAGAAAAAGGAACACTGGTGTATTGTTGGTGGTAATGAAAACTGGTGCAGCCACTGTGGAAGACATTATGGAGGTTACATAAAAATTAAAAATAGAACTAACTTATAACCCAGTAATTGCACTACTCTGTATTTTTCTAAAAAAATTTTTAAAAATCACTAATTTGAAAAGATATATGCATCCTTTCATTTATTGCAGCATTATTTACAAAAATGAAATTATGGAGGCTGCCCAAGTATCCATCAATATATTGATGGATAAAGAAGTGGTATACAAAAAAAAAAAAAAAAAAAAAAAAAAAAAACGGAAAAAAAAGGAAGAAAATGAAGAAGAAGGAGTAGGAGGAAGAAATATATATATATATATAAAGCAAAATTATTCAGCCTTAAATAAAGAATGAAATATTGCCATTTACAACAACACAGATGAATCTAGGGAGTAAAATGCTAAGTGAAATAAGAGAAAGACAATTCCATGATTTCACTCACATGTGGAATTTAAAAAAACAAAACAAATAAATGTAGGGGGAAAGGGGGGGACAAACTAAAAATAGACTCTTAAATACAGAGAAAAACAGAGTGTTACCAAGAAAAGATTAGTGGGGATGGATGAAATAGGTAAAGCGGATTAAGAGAATACTTATCCTGATGAGCATTAAGTAATATGGGATTATTGAATTGCTATATTATACACCTAAAACTTCTACAACACTATATGTTAACTACACTGGGATTAAAAAAAAAAAAAGAACTAAGTATTGGTGAGGTCTGAAGAAAAGAAAATACTGCACACTATTAGTAGCAATGAAAATTGGTGAAGCCACTATGGAAAACATTATGGAGCTTCCTTAAAGATTAAAATTAAGACTATATAGTTATTTCACTACTAGGTGAGGAATAAAAAAAAAAAAACTGATTCAAACACATATATGCACTTCTATGTTCAGTGCAGCATAATTTGCAATAGCCTTTAGATGGAAACAACCTAAATGTCCATATAGATGAATGGATAAATATGTGAGAAATGTATATACGTGCGCACACACACACACACACGCACACATGCGCGTGCACGCGCACTCAATGGAATACTACTCAGCCATTAAAATGAATGAAATCTTGCCATTTGTGGCAGAATGAATGGCTCTTGTAGTACTTTGTTAAATAAAATATATTAGGGAAAGAAAAATACAAATTATTTCACAAACTTACAGATACAGAAAACAAATTGGTGGTTTCCAGAGGGGAATGAGTGAAATGCCTGAAGGAGGTCAACTAACTGTATGCTGGTGGATGTTAGCTGGACCTTTAGTGCTGATCACTTTGTAGTGCATACAGATTTCAAACTGCAATATTGTACACTTGAAACTTACATAATGTTAAAGAAGAAATATAAAAACAGAGAATAACAATAAGATTCAACTAGTAAAAACATTCTACCTCCCACTATATACCATATCCTAAAGTTATATGTTATACACAAACCATTAGTCACATAAATATCCCATTTAGCCACAGAAAATTATTTGTGTATGATCTGCAGCTTTCTTTCCTTACGGCATTACTCATATTGAATGCCCTTAACTTCTTCACCAGTCTATCTCCAGATCATCCATCTTTCAACCCTCTTTCTTTAAAGATTATCTAAATATCACTATGCCCCTTATAATTGTTAATTCCCATTCTTTTCCTTTAGACATTCTACTTGACTAAAAAGATATATCTATATCTTTTATAAACTTGTCGATTCTTTAAAGACAGGAACCATATCTTACACATCTTTTGAATATAACTACTGGTACAATGCCTTGTCCATAGCTATGTTTAAGAAATGTTTATCGATGAGGATTTGAATTTATCATGTATGACAGAATAATTTCCCCCTATCTCCTTCTCTCTTCTTCCTGAGATTTGGCAAACTAGTCTTGGAATATAAAAAGATACATTCTTTTAGTAGGATATTACATGAAAGATGTCACAAAGGATTGAGATTTGACAGCATAAATGTTTGATTATCTTGTATGCACCATACCCTGAACATTTTTACTGATAAGTCTCACTCCTTAATGGGCTACTAGGTAGACCATTCAAAACTTCTTGAATACTCTGAGATTATGTTTCATCTTCATAAAAACCTTCCAGAATAAGTCAACAAATCATTATGAAGATTTCTATTCTATTTCTATTCAGAAAACTTTTCCAACAACAGGATGGAAAATGGCACCAAAAGTCAAATAGAAAGAATACATTATATTAAATTATGAGGGAAAATGGCTTCACTATAGGAATGTTACATTATACCCATTTTTAGAGTATTTCAAGCTATCTTTGCTTTGAATTGTAGTCTTTGTTCCTTGCCTTATGTTTAATTTTACTCCAACCAAACAATGCAAGCAATTCTAATTTGCTCCGGACTTATGCAATTATGGAAAAGAATGAATGTTTCAAATATACCAACTTCAGATTTAGTAAATCAAATTTATTTTTTGCAAGAACTAAAATCTACCATCTCACAGCCTGCTCCTTATCACTGATTCACAAATAAAGCATCTATATTTTTGCTACATTATTTCTGTTAGGAAACACAGTGCTGTAGGCAAAACACCTTTCTTGGTACTTTGTTGAACTAATAGTAATTAACTCCAAAATAATAGTTTGAATAAAATAATATCCTGCATGAATAATTACTTTAAGAGGTTACTAGCTTTTATAAGATGTATTAATCACAGAGAAAAATAAAAATTTTTTGTGTAAGCCAATTTAAAAATAAATTCAATCACACTCCCACAAGTTAAGCCTTCAGCATGTACAAGTTTTCACTTCTTAAATAGCAATGGCAATGCTACATATCATAAATAAGGCATTGTGTTAACTTAATAAATTGATAGTGCTCTGTAATCATTCTAAAAGTTATCAAAATTGTATGTGTGGATGGATGGATCCATGGATGAATGGATGGATGAATGGAGAGATAAATAGGAAAAGCAGCACTTGATAATATTGCATTCCGGTTAAGATTTTAAAATAATTTAAATTTTTTGCCTGAGTGGTAAGAATTATTTTAAGAGAATCAGATTTGAACAGTATTAACTGTATATTTCTTGGAAAACAGAATTTAAGTTGTCCTAGTCTAGTTGGGGGAGCAGGGGAAACAGCATGAGTAATGAATGAATAAGAACAACTATGCATTGAGTGCTATACTATATGTTGGCAAGTCGAGCTTCAATTAAAAATTTTTTTAAGGAAAATAAAGATAAATTATCTTAAAAATTAAAAAAAAAAAAGAGCTACTATGTACTGAAGCATAGTTGAACTGAAGTAAAGTGTGAGTTAACTGATTCTAAGAAATGACATTGGAAAAGAATAGTGGGACCAGATTTTGAAGGATGTGTAATCCAGGTAGAGTTAGGATTTTAAGTAGTTAAAAATATATAATCATTTGCATTTTGGTTTCTTTCCTTTGAATTAAGAATTTTGATTTAAAAACACATGATGATTTAAAACTCAATACTGAGAATTCTTCACAGAAGGATCTATGTGCAAAAGAATGAAGAGGGATGCTTGGAATATGCAGTGAGAGATTTAGGTTTTTATTTGTGTCCCAGACATACAAAAGCTTGTAAAATTAAATGGGACATTTTTGGTGCTTACTCACTCCCCTTTCATTTCTCTAGTTCCTATTATCCATAATATAATGCTATTTTAAATGCTCAGGAGATCTTAATATGAAAACTTTTTCAGAATTGTTTATTTGACAGAGCTATATTATAAGCTCTGCATATTTCTGATGACATTTCTTATATTAAACCTAATTATTGCTTGCAATAATATAAGTAGAATATTAATTAATTGGAAAGAATGACTTGCAAATATATACCAAAGGTTTAAAAAATTATACTCTCTAAATAAGAAATGATTTTTAGTCTATCTGCTGAGAAAATAATCTCATCCATAAAATACAAAGATACCCACTGAAATATTATTTCTAACAGAAAATATAATAAAAAGTTTGATACTAGTTGACCCTTGAAAAACTCAGGGATTAGGGATGCTGGCCCCTATAACAGTTGAAAATATGTATATAACTTTTGACTTAACTAAAACTTAACTACTAATAACCTGGAAGCTATTGATTGGAAACCTTACTGATAATATAAACAACCAGTTTTTTAGATATTATGTATTTTGTAGAGGCATTATATATTGTATGCTTACCTATTTTGTAGAGGTATTATACACTATATTCTTACAACCAAGTAAACTAGACAAAAGAGAATGTTATTAGTGTACCATAAAAAAATCTGCATACAAGTGACCGACACAGCTCAAACCTGTGTTATTCAAGGGTCAAATGTAATTGAACATTAAATATACTGATTATGTACCATTGACTTATGTGTCTGTTTTTTTTTTTTTTTTTTTTTTTTGCCAGTGCCATACTTTTTGATTACTATAGTTTTATAGTATATCTTAATCTTTGGGATTGTGATAACTCTAGTTTTGTCTTTTTCAAGATTACTTTAGCTATTTGGGATCTTTTGTCATTCCACGCAAATTTTAGGATTATATGTTCTACTTCTGTGAAAAATGTTGTTGATATTTTGATAGGGATTGTGTTAAATATGTATATTGCTTTGGGTAGTATGGACTTTTAATATCATTTTAATACCAGGATCAATAAGCCTAGAGTATCTTTTCATCTGTGTCACCTTCAATTTCTTTTATCAATGTTTGGTGGCTTGGAATACAGATCTTTCACCTCCTTGGTCAAGTTTATTCATAGATATTTTATTACTTTTGGTGCAATTGTAAATGGAATTGATTTCTTAATTTCTCTCTATGCTGCTTCATTATTAGTGTATGGAAATGGAATGGACTTCTGTATATTAATTTTGTATTCTGCAATGTTATTGAATTCATGTATCAGTACTGGTAGTGTTTTGGTGGTGTCTTTAGTATGGGTTTTCTCTATATAATATCATCATCTGCAAATAGTGAAAATTACTTTTTCCTTATCAATTTGGATGTGCTTATTTCTTTTTTCTTGTCAGATTGCTATATACGACTTCCAGTACTATGTTGAATAAAAATGGTGAGAGTAGACATTCTTGTCTGTTTCCTGATCTTACAGGAAAAGCTCTGTTTTCAACCACTGAGTATGATGACAGCTGTGAGGTTTTCCTACATGACCTTTTTTATGTTAAGGTATCTACTCTAATCCTACTTTGTTGAGAGTTTTTATCATGAATGGATGTAGTACTTTGTCAAATGCTTTTTCTGCATCTAATAAGATGATTACATGGTTTTTTATCCTTTCTCTTGTTAATGTGAAGTATCATGCTGATTAATCTAAGTTAGAAAAAGAAAACTGCCATATCATTTCACTCACATGTGAAATTTAAGAAAGAAAACAAATGAACAAAGAAAAAAAAGGATACAAACAAAAAAGTAGACTTGTAAATATACAGAACAAACTTGTGGTTGTCAGAGGGGAGGTGGATGGGAGAATTAGATAAAGAGGATTAAGAGTAAACTTATCTTGATGAGCACTGAGAAATGTATGGAACTGTTGAATCATTATATTGCATACCTGACACTAATGTAACAGTGTTGATTATACTTCAATAAAAAGTTTACTTTTAGGATACCTGGGTGGCTCAGTGGTTGGGCGTCTGCCTTTGGCCCCAGGGGTGGGCCTGGGGTCCAGGGATCGAGTCCCACATCGGGCTCCCTGTATGAAGCCTGCTTCTCCCTCTGCCTGTGTCTCTGCCTCTCTCTCTCAGTGTCTCTCATGAATAAATAAATAGAATCTTTAAAAAAAATTACTTATGAGACTGAATAATCCTCCATTATATATATATATATATATATATATATATATATATATATATATATACCTTTTCTTTATCCATTCATCTGTGAATGGACAAATGTCCTAAATAGGTAGTTTCCGTATCTAGACTACTGTGAATAATGCTGCAATAAACATGAGAATGTAGATATCTCTTCAAGATCCTGATTTCAATTCTTTTGAATATACATCCAGGAGTGGTAACATTGGCTTTTATGGTAGTTATATTTTTAATATTAGTGGTAACTTCTATAAAGGTGACATGTAGTGTCTGCACCATTTTACATCCTCACCAACACTGTACAAAGATCTCACATCTTTGTGAGTTTGTACAAAGTTTCTTCACATCTTTATCATCAGTTGTTATCTTTAGTTTTTTTTTTTAAACTAGTCATTCTAACAGGTGTGTAGTGATACCTCATTGTGTTTTGATTTTCATTTCCCTGGTGACTAGTGATATTGAACACCTTTTCATATACTTGTTGGGCCTTTGTAGGTCTTTTGACAAATGTCTCTTCAAATCCATTCATCAAATTGTATATATTAATATGTATGTTTTTTTATATCAATTGTATCTCAATAAACTAGGAAAACATTTAAAATAATTTGAAATAATGCATATTATACTATATTCTACATATTATATATATTAATTTTGATTATATATTCATTTGGAATCCATACATATATAAATGGAATGGACCTAAATGTTTAGCTCTGAAGATCAGAGGTTCTAGCAGTTTCTATTTTCTCCTTCAGTCTTTTCTGAATTCCCTAATATTCAACAAGAAAAAAAATAAGAGGCACCTGGGTGGCTCAGTTGAAGAAGCATCTGCCTTCAGCTCAGGTCATGATCCCAGAGTCCTGGGGATCAAGTCCCATGTTGGGCTCCCTTCTCAGTGAGGAGTCTGCTTCTCCCTCTCTCTCTGCACCTCCCCCATCTTAATACTCTCTTTATCTCACTCTTGAATAAATAAAATCTTTAAAAAAAGTAATGCATATTGAAAAGATTTTCTCAGTCTTCAAAACATTTTGTTTTGTTACTATGTTAAATTGCAATAGATACTGCTTGGTATAAATAAATATTCATATTTATAATTATTTAAAAGATCATCAATAACTAAAGAAATCTATCACAAATTAAAATTATTTTTAAGACTTTAATGAATTTTGCAAATCAGTTTGTAGGGGATCTATTTAACTTTTTCATCAGCAGAGCATCACCTCACTTGTTTCACCTGTCTCACAGTATTCTCTTTTTATACTTTGGGGAAGATAATTATTGAAAATCATATATTATTATTAATATAAATATGTATCTTTAAAGTGGAGTATTAGTCAGATTTAATGTTAAGTTGCATGTTAAGGATATTAACCCCTTCTTTGTTATCTTAAACTAATCTGTTTAATTTTTCTTGTTTTTTAATTAAGATTTTTAAATTATGTTAACATTTCACATGTTTTTTTTAACCAAAAAAAAAAAAAAAACTTTAAAAAAATATTCAAATTCTGTTCCTGTGGGACTTTGTAATGACATTCTCTTTCTCTCTTCCTTAAATGACATTTGCTGGCAAAATGTAGATGTTATCATCTACTTATGATTTCCTAATTATGTTTATGCAGACTTTCATTGCACAAACAAAAATAGGATATGCAGGAACATAAGAAATGATGGCAGCCCAAAGATGGTTACTATGGACAACTAATATGCCTGTTAGTTAATTTACATCTTATCATTAGAGAAATATTTTACCTAATTTATTTTAAGAGTAAAGCTTTTGCAGATATTAAAGCATAATTGTTTAAAAGTTATCTTTTCTATGTTAAATCTTCCAGTCCACTACAGTAGTGATAATACAACCACAATAATTTTTTAAACTTAACTATAAACTACAATCATAGTCCATGTAAATTCTAGTCCAAGTGAAACCCTTAGTTCATGTTAATTGTAAATGTAAATGAAGCTTACAATAAATTTTCTAAATTCTAAATTTTCTAAATCAATTTTCTAAATTGATTAAGAATTTTAATTTAGACAGATTGCTTTTACTTACACATCCTACTTCATTATTATGTTCTTATCACTTCTTATGACTCATCAATTTCTTAAAAATATTGGCCTGAATTAAAAAACTAGTAATGTTGCTACCAAGTGGTATTTACTGAGCACTTGTTAAATTAAAAAAAATATATTCTTCCTGTATTAACTAATTTAATCTACATGACAAATTTTATGCAGCACCTATAAGTATCATTCTCATTTTTTCAGAGGTGGAAACCAAGGCACAGACATTAATTTCTTAGTAGCAAATCTAGAAAGTAAGAAAGCCAAACTCTAAATCCAGTCAAGCTGAGGTTCAAGGACTTTTTGTTGTTGTTTTCACATTTGTTATAGTGATATAAATTCTCATGCTTTATATTCCTCTTTCTATCTTATGGGGTGTCCTATTACATGTTAGGTCTTTTAGGTAGAAGTAGTAGTTTAAATTTGATAGACAGGAACTGATGTTCTGAACAAGAAAGCTTTCCACAGCTTTTGAATTTGATGTTGCATGTCTTTTTCATTGCTTCATTCTTTCTCTTCTTCTGTCTAGGTTCTCCAGAAATTTGTTTTTCTCTTGTCTTGTTTGACTGATAGATGGAACTGACTTTGTGAAAGCTGTTCAGGTTAGCAGACATAAAACTAGTAACAAGAAAGTGTCAGGACTAGATTTACATCTGAAATGATAGGAAACATTGACAAAAATACTTTAGAAGCAGTCTTTTGTGTCTGATCATAGTAAAAAATGATGAGAATGGAACAATTCAGTAATCAAAATGCTGATTCTTCCTGACTGGACAGACTAAAACAGGGCAGCAATGAATTTCATCTTTTCTCTCTTATTTATATATATATATATTTATAAAGTAAATTGCTTTCATTTGGACACAAATGTCTAGCTCAATGAGGGACAGAGAGAAGGTACAATATTTATGTCAAATCAAGCATAATGCTAATCCTGATTTAAAATTAGAATGCAGTTTTACACATGATAATAAAACTTAATAACATATTTCTTAATACTGAGGTTCAAAATTTCACTATTTATATTGGCCTAAAGTTCCATTTTATCTTAGACTATGGTGAACATAAGATTTTTATGTTTTGTCTCAGTACTTTAGGGTATCTTTCAAGTATCTGATACAAAGAGCTACTGTCTCTTGTTCTTCCCATTCATATATAATGAGGCTTTGTTATGCCAATGCCTAACATATATGTTCTTAGAATTAATAGCTATAAGGTAATTAGAGCAACATGTGACCCACAATAAGCAGAGCATTAATGTTAGATAGTATCTTCATCACTGTGATTTTATTGCAGGCAAGACAATGCTGTACAGCCATACAAGAGATTATTTGTGCCCTTGGATGTAAGAACTCTCAGGAGGCAAGGGGAATAGGGAAAAGGGTGCAAACAAAAAGGACAACTTCTGTTCCAAAACCAGTGGTTGTCAACATATTAAATTTAACTCTGAAGTCCTGGGGGTAGGGAAAATGTGCTTGGAATTTTTAGCTACTTCTAATCATTTGGTGCCAAATCTCAAATTAAGAAACAAAATATCCTTAAATATACTTAAAAGGCATGTGGTTTCCTTTATCCTTCAATTAGGATAATATTTAAATTACCCCCAGAGAGATAAAAACATACATTGTTGAAAAACAAAAAAAAATCACAACAATCAAAAGCAAAACAAAACAGAAATCCAAAAAAGAAAGCTAACATGTTCAGAATCCTTTCATGTTCACAACCTACAGTCCATATGCTTAAGTCTATTGTGTCTTTCTCTAAGAAGAGTTGCAGAACAGATGGTATGTTGGTGGTAGGCTTAGTTAAACCAATCTTCTGTTAAGGAAAATTGCTGCTGCCCATATTTGATTTATTCTACCCATTTTTAATGTGCATGCTAAATGGCAAGTGTGACAATAGAAGCAATTAAATATTTATGGTATTCTAAATCTTGATGACCATTTATGGACATAGTTACTATATGAAAAAATAGAGCTATTTTCAATGTTGATTTTTAAATCCAAACCATCTCAAGCTTTTTTCTCAAGATAAATCCCCAAATTCTCAGGTGCTGAAACAGGACTTATTTCTGTATTCTCTAAAGGCCCATGGCCAAGACATATTACTTACATTTTTGTAGTTTATCTTTATTTTTCAAAATAATAATTCTATCCTCAGTCCATGGCTGTGGAACATTGACTCACTATATGTCAGCTATTTGGGTGATTTGTTTTTTCCAAATATATCAGCGATATCAAATATATATATGTATATATGTGTGTGTGTATATATATGTATATATATATATAGACCCTTGAAATACATGGGTTTGAACTTCATGAGTCCACTTATATGTGGATTTTTCCTGTAAATACGTACAGTGCTGCAAATGTATTTTCTCATAATTTTCTTAATAACATTTTCTATTCTCTAACTTACTTTATTGTAAGGATACAGTACATAATAGACAAAACATACAAAATATGTATTAGTTGATTATGTTAACAGTAAGATCAACAGTATGCTATTAGTAGTTAAATTTGAGGGAGTCAAAAGTGTACGTGAACTTTTGATTATACAGGAGGGTTGGCACCCTTAACCTCAGCAGTTTTCAAGGGTCAGCTGTATATGAAATTATGATATCAACTATTTTTTACTGCAGATTTGGTAAATATAGTCTACACAGATGTAACATTCCCCAAAGTCACTCAAAATTCTGATAAGAAAAATGGTACCCTTGAGAGGATGCTGTTATTATAACTACCTGTTAGGAGTAGACTCAACTGGTTATCAAATCTTTTCCTAGATGATACTTTAAACTGTGCAGTACTGAAAACACAGACATTTTTTCTTACTTAGAAATAGTTAAAATGTTGGATTATCCATTTATTAGTTTCTGCATTTGGAAAACTTTATGATTCTTAATTTTTTTCATATTTAGTATAATGCTAACTATATCATGGGTTTATCCTTAAAAGTAAATGGAGCTATCATCTAGAATTTCTGGCAATCAATACAATTAAAATATATTAGCTCCTCCATTTTCTATTTTTCTTATAAGGATTTCATGCTACATCCCTTAAAGTTGACGACATTCACTCAATTTTCCATTTCCTCAATATTAACAAAATATGAAGACAAAAAGTAAAAGTTAATTTTATCTGCAGAATATTCTTTATGAAAATTCCTAGTAATACATTAAAGCTATTCAGAATTTTATCTAAAGTAATTTTATTGTAAATTTTAATTAATGTTATCTAAAATCATTGTATAATTAAAAATCTAAAGAATAATTTTAGAAGCTTATATAATTTTAATGTACTTTTTAATAATTTAAGACAAAATTATTCAAACACTTTCTGTAAAGAGGCAGATATTAAATATTTTAAGTCTTTGTGGATCAAATGCAATTCTAATAAAGCTAATAAACAGCTAATAAACTCTGCAATTGTAATATGAAAGCAGTTAGTCAATATATATTGTTCCTGGGTTCCAATAAAACGTAAAAAAAAAAAAAGGCTAAAAGGACAGTGAGATATCACTACAAATCTATTAGAATGGTGCAAATAAAAAATTTAAAATGGACATCATCAAGTGTTGGTTTTAAAAAAGCAACTGAAACTCATTCATATGCAAATGGTACAATCAGTTTGGAAAAAACTTTGGCAGATTCTGACAAAGCCAAATATACTTTTGAACTTCTGGGGAAGAAAACAGAGTAGGAGGATCCTAAGCTCACTTTGTTCCACAGAGACACCTAGATAACACCCACATCAATGTAAATAACCCAGAAAATTACCTGAAGACTGGCAGAACAGACTCTCCACAGATAAATTTTAAAAAAAGGACATATCAAAAGGGCAGGAAGGGCAGAGTCTAAGTTGAGAATCAAACAGGTCAATGAGACTGTCTACAGAAAGGAGTGACACTGCAGGCATGGAAAAGGGAGAGAAGCAGGCCCCATATCAGTTACCCCAGGTACAAGGGACCTAGACTGGGAAGACAAATACCCATATCATTTGGTTTCAAAAACCAGATGGGCTTAAATTCATGCCTTTCATAATAAATAGAGATTAAGAACCAAAAGTTTAAAAATCAGGAGATGGCAATAGGTTACTGAGTCCCTGCCATTAAAGAGAAAGCATAACCAACATCTCAACTAAGGCACAGCATAAACCAGCAGTTTGAAAAACAACTGGGCCAGACCAGAATTATTGACTAATCTCAGAACACGAGCTGAAATGACAAAGATCTTTAGAAGACTTCTCCAATAACCAAAAAGCTGATGGGTGCCATTTTGTTCTCTTTCCCCCAAGCCTAGATACATGGACACCTGTGGGAACCAGTCCAGCATGAATACTCTCCTACCTGGCTTGCTAACAACACATCCCACCCTGTGATCTCCTGAAGACCCACCCCACACAACACCCATATGGCAAGAGTCCCCCCAGTGCAGCAATACAAGCATGGCAGCATGTAAGCAGCTCCAATCAGGGATCAGTGTCACTCCAAGTGACACCCACCCCAGGGAGGGGGGAAGATAACCACACACCAGTTTGACTATGGCCTCAAAAGTAGGTAGAGAGCAGACATCTGGTCTGATTGCAGGCCCCATTCATCAATGAAAGCTTCTCAGGTGAAAACACAGAGAGAGTACCCCAAAGTTCAGTGTGACTGTAGCTCTGGCAAATACATATTTTGACTGAACTCAAGCCCAAAGCAGCCCAGATGGGACAACTAACAACACAGGGACCAAACCCTGTCCATAAAAGGCAAAGAGATTCACTGCAAACAACTAGACTAAGGCAAGCATGGCTTAGCCACGACAATAAAGCACATGAAACACACAAAGGAGAAACCCATGAAGCACCAGGACACTACAGGACCTCTTCCTCATAAGGTCACTACTTTTATATGTAGGATATATAGCTGACTTTCCTAAAACATTAGAAACAAACACAGAAAGTTAGAAAAAATGAGAAGATAGAGGGACATATCCCAATGAAAGAACCAAATGAAAGAGATAAATAATATGTCTGATAGCAAATGTAAAGTAAGGTCATAAAGATACTCACTGGACTTGAGAAAAAGAGTAGAGGACTGCAGGAGGCCCTCAACAAAAGGACAAAAAATATAAAAAAAAAAAAAAAATCAGAGATGAACTCATTTGATGAAATTAAAAACACAGTAGAGAGAGGCGGGGCAAGATGGCGGAAGAGTAGGGTCCCCAAGTCACCTGTCCCCACCAAATTACCTAGATAACCTTCAAAATCACCCTGAAAACCTATGAATTCGGCCTGAGATTTAAAGAGAGAACAGCTGGAATGCTACAGTCAGAAGAGTTCAGGCTTCTATCAAGGTAGGAAGATGGGGAAAAAAGAAAAAAAGGCATCCAAGGGGGAGGGCCCTGCGAGGAGCCGGGCTAAGGCCGCAACAAGTGTCCCCAGGACAGGAAACCCCCACCTAGAGAAGCAGGAGCTTCACCAATCTTCCCAGAGGGAAAGGCCCTCGCAGGGAGTTGGAGCAGGACCCCAGGAGGGCGGGGATGCCCTCAGGCTCCCTGGGACACTAACAGACACCTGCGCCCCGGGGAGAGCCCCACACCCCGTGGCCGAGCTCCCTAAAGGGCTGCAGCACTTGCCAGGTGGGGCCCTGGGAGCAGCTCCGAGGCAGCTTGGGTGGAGGCTCCACGCAGAGAGACCTGAGCGGCCAGGAGTGAAACCAACAGCACAGGCCCAGGAGCCCAGGGCGCCAGGGACACAGCCCAAGATCCGGCGCTCCCCCGAGACACGCAGAGACCAGGAGGGCGCAGGACAGCAAGGACACTCTTGCTGCCAGGCAGCCCGGAGCTGAGCAGATCAGCGGCCCGCCCCGTGAGCATCCAGGCCCCTGCAGACGGAGAGCTGTGGTAGTTACTGCCGGAGTGGACTCCAGGGCTGGAGAGCTGGCCGCTGCCACTGTTGTTGTACCTCCTGAGGCCTCACAGGATAAACAACCCCCACTGAGCCTCACCGTGGCCTCACAGGATAAACATCTTAAACATCTTTCACAGAGCCCTGCACCAGGCTGGGGGCTGAGCAGCTCCCCAAGTGCTGACACCTGAAAATCAGCACAGCAGGTCCCTCCCCCAGAAGACTAACTAGACCTAGATGGACAGGGGAAAAACAAATTATGACCAAGCAGCACTGGAAAGTTCCAGGGGAAGGCGAGGGATTTACAGTATACAGAATCAGAGGATACTCCCCCTTGTTTTTTGTTTTTTAATTTCTGTTTGCTTCCCCCCCACTTTTTTTTTCTTTTCTTCTCTTCTCTTTTTCCCCTCTTTTTTTTTCTTTTTTCTTTTTCCCTTTTTCTTTTCTTTTCTTTTCTTTCTTTTTCTCCTTTTCCCAATACAACTTGTTTTTGGCCACTCTGCACTGAGCAAAATGACTAGAAGGAAAAACTCATCTCAAAATAAAGAATCAGAAACAGTCCTCTCTCCCACAGAGTTATAAAATTTGGATTACCATTCAATGTCAGAAAGCCAATTCAGAAGCACAATTATAAAGCTACTGGTGGCTCTAGAAAAAAGCATAAAGGATTCAAGAGACTTCATGACTGCAGAATTTAGATCTAATCAGGCAGAAATTAAAAATCAATTAAATGAGATGCAATCCAAACTAGAGGTCCTAACAACGAGGGTTAACGAGGTGGAAGAACGAGTGAGTGACATAGAAGACAAGCTGATGGCAAAGAAGGAAACAGGAAAAAAGAGACAAACAATTAAAAGATCATGAGGATAGATTAAGGGAAATAAATGACAGCCTGAGGAAGAAAAATCTACATTTAATTGGGGTTCCCGAGGGCGCCGAAAGGGACAGAGGGCCAGAATATGTATTTGTACAAATCCTAGCTGAAAACTTTCCTAATCTGGGAAGGGAAACAGGCATTCATTTTTTTTTTTTTTTTTTTTAAAGATTTTATTTATTTATTCATGATAGTCACAGAGAGAGAGAGAGAGAGAGAGGCAGAGACACAGGCAGAGGGAGAAGCAGGCTCCATGCACCGGGAGCCCGACGTGGGATCCGATCCCGGGTCTCCAGGATCGCGCCCGGGGCCAAAGGCAGGCGCCAAACCGCTGCGCCACCCAGGGATCCCGAAACAGGCATTCAAATCCAGGAAATAGAGACACCCCCCACTAAAATCAATAAAAACCGCTCAACACCTCTACATTTAATAGTGAAGCTTGCAAATTACAAAGATAAAGAGAAGATACTTAAAGCAGCAAGAGACAAGAAATCTCTGAATTTTATAGGGAGAAATATTAGATTAACAGCAGACCTCTCCACAGAGACCTGGCAGGCCAGAAAGAGCTGGCAGGATATATTCAGGGTCCTAAATGACAAGAACATGCAGCCAAGAATACTTTATCCAGCAAGGCTCTCATTCAGAATAGAAGGTGAAATAAAGAGCTTCCAAGATAGGCAGGAACTGAAAGAATATGTGACCTCCAAATCAGCACTGCAAGAAATTTAAAGGGGGACTCTTAAAATTCCTCTTTAAGAAGAAGTCCAATGGAACAATCCACAAAAACAGGGACTGAACAGGTATCATGATGACACTAAACTCATATCTTTTCAATAGTAACTCTGAACATGAACTGGGTTAATGACCCATCAAAAGGTGCAGGGTTTCAGACTGGATAAAAAAGCAGGACCCATCTATTTGCTGTCTACAAGAGACTCATTTTAGACAGAAGGACACCTACAGCCTGAAATAAAAGTTTGGAGAACCATTTACCATTCAAAGTTTCCTCAAAAGAAAGCAGGGGTAGCCATCCTCATATCAGATAACTAACTAAAATTTATCCCAAAGACTGTAGTGAGAGATGAAGAGGGACACTATATCATACTTAAAGGATCTATTCAACAAGAGGACTTAACAATCATCAATATATATGCCCCGAATGTGGGATCTGCCAAATATATCAATCAATTAATAACCAAAGTTAAGACATACTTAGATAATAATACACTTATAATTGGTGACTTCAATCTAGTGCTTTCTATACTCGATAGGTCTTCTAAGCATAACATCTCCAAAGAAACAAGAGCTTCAAATGATACACTGAACCAGATGGATTTCACAGCTATCTCCAGAACTTTACATCCAAATGCAACGGAATACACATTCTTCTCAAGTGCACATGGAACTTTCTCCAGAATAGACCACATACTGGGTCACAAATCGGGTCTGAACCGATACCAAAAGATTGGGATCATGCCCTGCATATTCTCAGACCATAATGCCTTGAAATTAGAACTAAATCACAAGAAGAAGTTTGGAAGGACCCTCAAACACGTGGAGGTTAAGGACCATCCTGCTAAAAGATGAAAGAGTCAACCAGGAAATTAAGGAAGAATTAAAAAGATTCATGGAAACTAATGAGAATGAAGAAACAACCATTCAAAATCTTTGGGATACAGCAAAAGCAGTCCTGAGGGGGAAATACATCACAATACAAGCAACCATCCAAAAACTGGAAAGAACTCAAATACAAAAGCTAACCTTACACCTACAGGAACTAGAAAAAAAATAGCAAATAGATCCTACAGCCAACAGAAGAAGAGAGTTAATAAAGATTCGAACAGAACTCAATGAAATAGAAAACAGAAGAACCGTGGAACAGATCAACAAAACCAGGAGTTGGTTCTTTGAAAGAATTAAAAAGATAGATAAACCATGAGCCAGCCTTATTAAAAAGAAGAGAGAGAAGACTCAAATTAATAAAATCATGAATGAGAAAGGAGAGATCACTACCAACACCAAGGAAATACAAACGATTTTAAAAACATATTATGAACAGCTATACGCCAATAAATTAGGCAATCTAGAAGAAATGGACGCATTTTTGGAAAGCCACAAATTACTAAAACTGGATCAGGAAGAAATAGAAAACCTGAACAGGCCAATAACCAGGGAGGAAATTGAAGCAGTCATCAAAAACCTCCCAAGACACAAAAGTCCAGGGCTACATGGCTTCCTGGGGGAATTCTATCAAAGGTTAAAGAAGAAACCATACCTATTCTACTAAAGCTGTTCGGAAAGATATAAAGAGATGGAGTACTTCCAAACTCGTTCTATGAGGCCAGCATCACCTTAATTCCAAAACCAGACAAAGACCCCCACCAAAAAGGAGAATTATAGACCAATATCCCTGATGAACATGGATGCAACAATTCTCAACAAGATACTAGCCAATAGGATCCAACAATACATTAAGAAAATTATTCACCATGACCAAGTAGGATTTATTCCTGGGACACAAGGCTGGTTCAACACTCGTAAAACAATCAATGTGATTCATCATATCAGCAAGAGAAAAAACAAGAACCATATGATCCTCTCATTAGAGTCAGAGAAAGCATTTGACAAAATACAGCATCCATTCCTGATCATAACTCTTCAGAGTGTAGGGATAGAGGGAACATTCCTCAACATCTTAAAAGCCATCTACAAAAAGCTCACAGCAAATATCATTCTCAATGGGGAAGCACTGGGAGCCTTTCCCCTAAGATCAGGAACAAGACAGGGATGTCCCCTCTCACCACTGCTATTCAACATAGTACTAGAAGTCCTAGCCTCAGCAATAAGACAACAAAAAGACATTAAAGGCATTCAAATTGGCAAAGAAGAAGTCAAACTCTCCCTCTTTGCCGATGACATGATACTCTACATAGAAAACCCAAAAGCGTCCACCCCAAGATTGCTAGAACTCATACAGCAATTTGGCAGTGTGGCAGGATACAAAATCAATGCCCAGAAGTCAGTGGCATTTCTATACACTAACAATGAGACTGAAGAAAGAGAAATTAAAGAGTCAATCCCATTTACAATTGCACCCAAAAGCATAAGGAATAAACCTAACCTAGGAATAAACCTAACCAAAGAGGTAAAGGATCTATACCCTAAAAACTATAGAACACTTCTGAAAGAAATTGAAGAAGACACAAAAAGATGGAAAAATATTCCATGCTCATGGATTGGAAGAATTAATATTGTGAAAATGTCAATGTTACCCAGGGCAATTTACACGTTTAATGCAATCCCTATCAAAACACCATGGACTTTCTTCAGAGAGTTAGAACAAATTATTTTAAGATTTGTGTGGAATCAGAAAAGACCCCGAATAGCCAGGGGAATTTTAAAAAAGAAAACCATATCTGGGGGCATCACAATGCCAGATTTCAGGTTGTACTACAAAGCTGTGGTCATCAAGACAGTGTGGTACTGGCACAAAAACAGACACATAGATCAATGGAACAGAATAGAGAACCCAGAAGTGGACCCTGAAATTTATGGTCAACTAATATTCGATAAAGGAGGAAAGACTATCCACTCGAAGAAAGACAGTCTCTTCAATAAATGGTGCTGGGAAAATTGGACATCCACATGCAGAAGAATGAAACCAGACCACTCTCTTTCATCATACACAAAGATAAACTCAAAATGGATGAAAGATCTAAATGTGAGACAAGATTCCATCAAAATCCTAGAGGAGAACACAGGAACACCCTTTTTGAACTCGGCCACAGTAACTTCTTGCAAGATACATCCATGAAGGCAAAAGAAACAAAGGCAAAAATGAACTATTGGGACTTCATCAAGACAAGAAGCTTTTTCACAGCAAAGGATACAGTCAACAAAACTCAAAGACAATCTACAGAATGGGAGAGGATATTTGCAAATGACGTATCAGATAAAGGGCTAGTTTCCAAGATCTATAAAGAACTTCTTAAACTCAACACCAAAGAAACAAACAATCCAATCATGAAATGGGCAAAAGACATGAACAGAAATCTCACAGAGGAAGACATAGACATGGCCAACAAGCTCATGAGAAAATGCTCCCCATCACTTGCCATCAGGGAAATACAAATCAAAACCACAATGAGATACCACCTCACATCAGTGGGAATGGAGAAAATTAACAAGGCAGGAATCCACAAATGTTGGAGAGGATGTGGAAAAAGGGGAACCCTCCTGCACTGTTGCTAGGAATGTGAACTGGTGCAGCCACTCTGGAAAACTGTGTGGAGGTTCCTCAAAGAGTTAAAAATAGATCTGTCCTACACCCAGCAATTGCACTGCTGGGGATTTACCCCAAAGATACAGATGCAATGAAACACCAGGACACCTGCACCACCTCTAGCAGCAATGTTCACAGTAGCCAAACTGTGGAAGGAGCCTCGGTGTCCATCGAAAGATGAGTGGATAATGAAGATGTGGTTTATGTATACAATGGAATATTACTCAGCTATTAGAAATGACAAATACCCACCATTTGCTTCAACGTGGATGGAACTGGAGGGTATTATGCTGAGGGAAATAAGTCAATCGGAGAAGAACAAACATTATATGTTCTCATTCATTTGGGGAATATAAATTATAGTGAAAGGGAATAGAAGGGAAGGGAGAAGAAATGTGTGGGATATATCAGAAAGGGAGACAGAACATAAAGACTCCTAACTCTGGAAAGTAAGTAGGGGTGGTGGAAGCAGAGGAGGGCAGGGGGTGGAGGTTTTTGGGTGACGTGCACTGACGGGGGCACTTGATGGGATGAGCACTGTTTTTTTTTCTATATGTTGGCAAATTGAACACTAATAAAAGATAAATTTACAAAATTTCAAAGACAAAAAAGAAAACACAGTAGAAGGAAGAAATAGTAGACTAGAGGATGGAAAAGAATGGATCAAGTATGTAGAAGTGTGATTACTAGAAAGCAAGCAAGCTGAAGAAGAGAGAGGAAAATAAGAAGAATAAAAATAGACTAAGGGAATTCAGCAACATTGTGAAATGTGATAACATTCACATTATAGGGATCCCAGGAGGAATAGAGAGAAGAGGGGGCAGAAAATGTGTTTGAAGAAATAAGAGCTAAAAACTTCTCATATCGGAGAAGGAAATAGAAATCCAGATCCAGGAGACACAGGAAGGCCTCAATAAAATCCACTGGAAAAGGTCCACACAAAGGTACATAGTCATTAAAATGGCAAAAAGTAATGATAAAGAGATGTTCTTAAAAGCATCAAGAGAAAAGAAAGCAATTACATATAAGGGAAATCCTATAGGGCTATCAGCTAATTTTTAGCAGAAACCTTGTAGGCCAGAAGAGAGTGGCATGATATATTCAAAATGCTGGGAAAAAAAAAAAAAAAAAAAAGCAATGCAACCAAAATACTCTATCCAGCAAGGCTATCAATCAGAATAGAAGGAAAGAAAAGAGTTTCCCAGAAAAACAACAGTGAAAGGAATTCATCACCAGTATACCAGCCTTACAATAAATATTAAAGGGGATTCTCTGAGAGGAAAGGAAAGACCATAAGTAGAAGTAAGAAAAATAAGAAGCACAAAAAGCAGTAAGATTAAGTATATATATATAAAAATCAATCCAGGATTCACAAAATAAAGATGTAAAATATGACTCCATATACCTAAAATTTGGGTGGAGAATAAAAATTAATTGTTGTAGAATCAGTTCAAACTCAAGTGAACATAAACTCAATGTAGACTGCTATTTGCAGGAGATATTATACATCTGACAATAATCACGAATCAAAAACCAGTAATGGACATGCAACAAATAAATAGAAAGAATCTGAGTATATCACTAAGGAAAGCCAGAAAACCATGAAAGAAGACAGCAAGAGAAGAGAGGAATAGAGAAAGACCTACAGCAGTAACCATATGACAAGTAACAAAATTGTAATAAATAGCTACCTATCATTAATTCCTTTTAGATAAATGGGATAAATGCTCTAGTCAAGAACATAGGGTGAAGAAATGGATAAAAAAGCAAGTTCCATCTATATGCTGCCTACAAGAGACTCATAGTAGACCTAAAGCCACATCCACATTGAAGGAATGGAAAAAGCATTTATTATGCAAATAGAAGTGAAAAGAAAGCTGGGGTAGCAATACCTATATCAGAAAAAAATGACTTTAAAAAAAAGATTTTATTTATATATTCATGAGAGACACAGAGAGAGAGGCAGAGACACAGACAGAGGGAGAAGCTCACTCCTTTCATGGAGCCCAATGTGGGACTTGATCCCCGGACCGGCATCATGTCCTGAGCCAAAGGCAGACACTCAAACCCTGAGCCACTGAGGCATCCCAACAGAAAAAATACACTTTAAAACAAAGACTGTAACAAGAGACAAAGATGGACAATGCTTATTAATAAATGGAACAATCCAACAAGAATATATAACAATTATAATTATTTATGTACCCAATATGGAGCATCCAAATATATAAAGCACCTATTAAAAAATAAAGGAAATAATTGATAGATATCTTTAAATACAGACAGTCCCTGACTTACAATGGTTTTGCCTTATGATTTCTTGAATTTACAATGGTGTTAACGTGATATGCATCCAGTAGACACTGTGCCTCCAATTTATAATTTTGCTCTTTTTCCAGGCTAGTGATTAAGTGTTTTGATGTTCTTTCATGATGCTGGGTACCAGCAGTAAGCCTCAGCTTCTAGTCAGCTATACGATCATGAGGGTTAACAACCATTCTGTACCCATACAACCATTATTGTTTTTAACTTTCAGTGTTGTATTCTGTAAAATACATGAGATATCCAATACTTTATTTTAAAATAGTATGCGTTAGATTATTTTGCCCAGCTGTAAGTTAATCTAAGTATTTTGAACATATTTAAGGTGAGCTAAGCTAAGCTGTGATGTTCAGAGGGTTAAGGTGTATTCTCTGCATTTTCAACTCAACTATAGTTTCAGTTTATGATGGGTTTGTTAGGACATAACCCCACTGTACGTTGAGGAAGATCTATAATTCATTAGACTTCACCTGATGTTTTCTTTCACCTACAGTCATATTCAATTATCATAAATATCTAATGAAGGAGATGCTATGTACCTATTTTTACTTGTGAACTAAGTTTCTTGGGGTAGTAATTCATACACCATAGATGTAGAGGACATGGACCTTTAGTCCAATTTGGGGAGGTGTATCTGTGCATGCATTGGGGTAGGAGGGGACAATTTAGTCTTTTAAATTGCCTTCCAAATTGATTTCTGGGAATTAAACAATGATGAAAAATACATTCCAGAATTCTATATGATGTAGGATTCTATGTGATGGAAGGCATAAAGGCAGGGATGTATATCATTGTTTGAGGAGAGACAAGCTGACTGGTGGGACTAGGTGGGACTTTTTTGTGTTCCCAGGAAGCTGGATATGGGTGTCTGTTACAGCTCTTAGAGTGCTGCACTATCATTCCTCCAGCTCCTCCACTAGGCTGTGCACTCTGCAAACAGGGGCTATGTTTTTCTTCTCTTTATCTCTGTTGCCTAGCACAGAGCTTTGTACCCATGGTGTCTTTGTTGAATAGATGATACAAGCAAGAGATGAAGCTGAAAAAGTAATTTGAGGCAAGGGCAAGGTTTCCTGCTTACAAAATGATTATGTCAAAGAGTCACATACTTCCCAGTTGTCTTGATTTAAAAGGAGGCATTCATTTTAAACTTTAAATTAGATCTATGGCTTGAGAATATATTTCCATCAAAATGTACCTAAAGTGTTCAGAACTGTGTCCCTGCCTATCTTAGAGGATTTTAATGGATTAACAAGGCTGATGAATTTAGCTCAGTTTTGTTAGGATTCATTACTGATGGAGCATGGGAGAATGCAATTTTTAAAATGATACCATATTAGAGTATACTAGAGCAACTAATAACAGTCTTGGAGGAAGGGAATTACACTTTGCCTTCTAATCATTTTTTTAAGGAAGCAAGCTAGAAGTTAAAATATGGTGATTAAAGACCATCATTATTGCTTTGCCTTTTCTGAGGTGTGTGTGGGGGCCAGAGGGGAGCTGTAATGGAATCAAAAAAAGAAAATTAACAACATTATGGCTGATGTCTCTATATGGAATAAGGTAGAGATTTTAGTTTACTAGGAATTTCTGCCTTACACTGAAAAAAATAGGAATTCATACTGAGGACTAGCATTTTAATTCATGTTAGGTTAGTAAACATGACAGGTGGATATTTTAATCAAAGCACAACCACCAGGTGTGTTTTCTTAGCATTCCTGTGTATTCCTGTGAAATGACAATGTATGGCCTCTGAGGGTGAGGTATTCCAATGCATCCAAATCAACCCTAGCAGTTAAGAGCATACTTAGGCACTGATAAAGATTTAGGTATCTATTTTGATTACATTTGATATATGTAAAGTCAATTATCTGTGATGAGAGAAAGGGAATGGCATTGTTAAATGAAATTCTCAGGTCATTTTGTAATTTCCTTTTAATTAAGATAGTCAAAGTCTTTCTAACAAAATATTTAATTTGAGATGCATCCGTTGTAGATTTAAAAGATCCATGGTGAAAAACAGTCATGTAACTGAAGATACAAAAGCAATTACAACTCCAAATGAAACTGATCAAACTTTTTCAATTATAGAAAATGAGTAACCAGTTCATTTAAATGTTTCTAGTTATTTTTATATATGCATTATTAAAACTTCTGATATTATAGTTCAAATATTGCTACAACTTAATTGTGACCAAAATATTACTGTAATTTTTAACATACAAAGTAACCAGAGTGCTGTGTAGGTACTGTACAGATGGAATCATGGTTGCTAATTGGCTGGTTTTAAAATAGGAAGATCATTCAGGGTGATCCTAGGCTCAATACAATCACAGAAGCCTTTAAAGATGAAAAATGTAGTAGTGTTTAGAGAGATTCCAGGGAAGAGGGAAAGAAAGGAGAGGATGATAGAGAGGTGGAATAGATTTGAAGCTTCAGAAGAATTCAGCTCACAATTGATTGCACTGAAGTAGAAAGTCATTAGAAAACATAGGTGGCCTTGAGAAGCTGAAAGTGACCTCTAGCCAGTAGTCAAATAGCAAAATGGAGACCCAGTGGCAAGGAACTGAATTCTGCCAACAGCCTGAATGATTCACCCCACTGGCTCAGGCAAGAAATATAGTCTTGCTATTTCCTTGATTTCAGCTCTGTGATGTTCTTTTGGCCTACCTGGACTTCTGCTCAAAAGACACTGTGAGATAATAATTTTGTTTTGTTCTAACCTGCTGAATTGTTGGTGATTTGTTATGGCAGCAATAGATGAATGCAGTTACTATTTTATTTTCATATCCACATCTCATATCTCATATATGACCACATTAAATATTGTTTTGTTAGGCAGTTAGGCCTGAAGAAGGAGGAACAAAGCAGATGCTGGCCACACCCTCGAAACATCCCTTCCCCCGCCCCCCTAACAGCCATACATTCAGAGCCACCTCTAAGGGTTAAGAGACTAGGAAAGGCCTAGCCACAGAGCTGGTTCCAAAGCCACAAGGGGATGTTGAAAAGTCGAGCATTTCACAAGGGGTGCAACTTGCCCTTTAATATTTTTAAGGTCACAACATAGGCTCAGTAGATATCATAAATATACAACGTATAAATAAATACAAATATAACAGAATGGATCACGGGGAGGATGCATGCACAGATGCCAAAATGTTATATGACCACCAGCTGTCAATCAAAAATATTATTCAAAGCCAAATTTACCTGCATACATAGCAGGCTTAAAGGATATACCTAGAGCTTCTGGGTGCCATTGCTACTTTTGATGGGACAGGGGCCCCCTTTTTCTCTTGAAAGTGTACTATACTTTCTATTAAAAAAAAACTCTGTATCTCTGTTCTGGTCTTGGGTCTCCAATACTTTGGTGCATCTGGGGTAAGAACCAAGAGACCTGGTATCAGTTTCACCATTACAAATTAGGAAAATGCAAATCTTTTCTGTTGATAAAGAGAAGCTAATGTTATAAAAATCAATAATTTCTTAGAGTGGATGCATAAACTATAATTTGACTTCTATTAGATTAATTCCTATGTTAAGGAGTACATTTCATGTGAGATTATATAATGTCCTTTCCAGAATCTACAAAACAGTATTCTCATATGACATGAATTTTGACATCATTCTTTCTGGGGGAAATTACTAGTTTCAAAATGTTCCGCGAAATTTGTACTGTGTTTGAACAAGAGATGAGGGACCTGATAGGGCTTAAATTTTAAATATAACAAATTACAAAACTTTTCATCAACTGGTAATCACATTTACCAAGAATTTTTATAGATTGCAAAGCAAAATAGTGTGTTACAAGTTTATTATGTAGGGCATAGAGGCATTTATTATGTAGGGCATAAAATTAACATTTTATTAATATAATGTATATAAAAGCCTATGCATATGGTAGGGAGAAAGTTCTTGCTAATGGAGAATTTTTCATTCTACCTAACTTTAAATAGCACCATGAACATTTTAGTAACAGAGAACTGGGTTAGACCCTAAATTCTGCTATTTACCACCAAGTGACCTTGGACAAGATGCAGAACTTTTCTAAGATGCAGTTTTCTCATTTGTAAAATTAAGAATGATAATAGCTCTTTCCCTGGGTTGTTAGAAAGATTGAGTTAATGAATATAAAGTGATTAGCACTGTGTGCACTAGGCAGTAACCTAAACACTTGATAAATATTTGTTAGAAAAATAGTAACAATCATGATCTACTTAATAAAATCAACTAACCTATGAAATTCCGTTTTTTCTGCTGTTCTTTTACTATGATTGTTTATATAGTTCCATAATTTTATACAGTTGTAGACACAGTATAGTCTTTTGCATTTGTTTCCGGCCACTTAAAATCTGTTTTATATACTTTACAAATTGTGGACAAAACTATTTTTTTCCAAGTTCCAAGTTGTTGCATGGATAGGATAATTCCAATTATTTGTAGTAAAAAATTTTGTGATAAACATCTCTGAATGTATACCACTTTCTAACCTTTGAAGTTACATCTTAAAGGTAAGTTGCTAGGAGTAGAATTTATGTCTTTAAAATATAATGCTTCATTGTTTTCTCCTTGTGAGATGAATAATGTTGCTGAACTCCTCCCTTAATTATGTTATAACTTTATACTTTCCCATAAGTATTGGCTTTATTCATTTTACATGAAATTGTTTATTCTTTGTGTTCTTACATAACATTTATATTACAAACATTAGATCATTTATAATTTTCTTGTATATTTATATGTAAACTCTTTAGGACAATAATATCAGTTTTACCAAGTTTATTTTTACTTTTTCAGTTACTTTTCACTTTGTGCAGGTTTTATAGTTTATATAATCCAATTAGTTCATCTCTTCTATGTGATTTGTTTCAACATTTAGACAATTGTTATTGTCACAATATTAATCCAATTAGACTTGCTTTTTATTTTCTACTTTTCTTCTAAGTTTATCTTGCATCTGTTTAAATGACTCTAATCAGTTTTAATAGAACTTCTTTTGATGTTGGAAGTGTTCTATTTCTGCACCACTCAATGCAATAGTCAATAATCAAATGAGGTTATTGGCATTTGAAATGAGGATATTAGCTTTGTATTAAAACTCTCAGTCTTGGGGATCCCTGGGTGGCGCAGCGGTTTGGCACCTGCCTTTGGCTCAGGGCACGATCCTGGAGACCCGGGATCGAATCCCACATCGGGCTCCCTGCGTGGAGCCCGCTTCTCCCTCTGCCTGTGTCTCTGCCTCTCTCTCTCTCTGTGACTATCATGAATAAATAAATAAAATCTTAAAAAAAAACAAAAACTCTCAGTCTTTATAATACTTGCAATACAAAAAAAATTAAAATATGTGACTTGTACTTCCTGATAGCAATGACATAATTCATTTTCCTTTTTGAGCTGGTCACATCTAAATTTATATAGTTGAAGTTTGTATTGATTGATAAAATTCTGGCTTTTTTTTCATTTCTCTGTCATTTTACTGGAATATCCAATGTGCTTTTTATTGACCTACTATGAGATGAGTGCTGTCATTTATGTGAGATATTCTGATTTATAAATATGAAAGTATGTTCTCATAATTATGAACTTATTCATATACCTGAGTATGTGAAGTGGGTGTCACACGTGAAACCTACTATGAAAGAGTACCTAGTCATATATATTTCAAGAAGGTGGAACAGGAAAATGTTTCAATAGGAGAACAATATGCACACCTAATATCTTATGACAGGAGATAAATCCTCTGAATGACCCTACTAATTATAATGAGCCAATAATCAGATACAACAAGATAAATACTAAATGAGGAGGGAAATCCCATCTTTAAAACTAATAATGTCTCTGCTCCCACTCTTGCTTTTGACTAAAGCCTTCTAAAGTAGCCTTTAATAGTCCTCTCAGCTTGACTAAACTTAAGCTTCATTTTGAAACAAAGAGACTGACCTCACCTTTAAGTAGCATTTACTTTAGAAAGCTTTTAATTGTACACTTTCTATTGCCACTTTGAGATATTAATCTATTAAAAGTCTGCTGCCACATCCTCTTTATCCATTCATGTATCGATGGAGACTTAGGCTGCTTCCATAATTTGGTTATTGTAAATAATGCTGCTATAAACATAGGAGTGCATATGTCCCTTTAAATTAGTATCTTTGCATTTTTTTGGGGGGGGAGGGGCGGGTAAATACCCATTAGTCTGATTACTGGATGGTAGAGTAGTGCTATTTTTAACTTTTTGAGAAACTTCCATACTGTTTTCCATAGTGGCTGTAGCAGTTTGCATTCCCACCAACAGTGCAAGAGGGCCATTTGCAACAACATGGATGGATCTAGAGAGTATTATGCTAAGTGAAATAAATCAGACAAAGAAAGACAAATATCATGTGATTTCACTCATACATGGAATTTAAGAAACAAAACCAATGAGCAAAGGGAAAAGAAAGAGAGGGACATAGACCCAGAAACAGACTCTTAACTATAGATGACAAACTGATAGTTACCAGAGGAGAGGTGGGGGGCAGGGATTGCTGCAATAGGTGTTGGGGATTAAGGAGGGCACGTGTCCTGATGAGCACTGGGTAATGTATATGGTACTGCTGAATCACAATCTTGTATACCTGAAAGTAATACAACACTGTATGTTAACTATACTGGAATTAAATAATAAATTAATTAATTAAGCCAAAAAAGCCTGCTACCAGTTTTATAACCCAAAAAAATCTTTGTAAGGACCTGAGAGCCATCCTTTTTAATGTAAACTTCAAGGGAGATAGTGTCTCCATCCCCTAGCTTTTGTGTTAATGGTAGAAAATTAACTTCTAACTTTACTAAACACCTTGCTCCAAGTTGTAAGACAATCTAGTGTCATATAGATAAAGTAATAGTTACTTTTCCTTTGGATAAGCCCAATCAGCAACCACAAGTGGACTATGATTTTCCCACCCTCATCCTCTATGCACTACAGCCCAAGTCTTAAAAATTATCCAACCCTTTGTTTTAGTGAGGTTCAGAGTAAGTTCTGGCATCTTTCCTCTACTGTATTGAATAAAGTCTTCCTTGCTTCTTGTATAGACAGCAAGTGTCCTTTACATGCCTGGTTAGGATTCCCAATTCATATGCTGAAACCTAATCCTCAATATGATGGTATTTGGGACTGGGGCCTTTGAGAGATAACTAGGTCATGAGGATAAGACCCTTATGCATGGGATTAGTATTTCTAGAAGAGACCTGAGAGAGCTCCTTCACCTCTTCTACCAAGTAAGGACACAGTAGGAAGATGGTCATCTCTGAACCAGAAAGAGAGCCCTCACTAGACACAGAACCTGCCAGAGACTTCATCTTAGATCCTCCTACCAACAAATTCTGTATAGAGAAACCTATGTGCCACCCTTGAAAACATCCTCTCTCTGAACTCTAAATACGCAATCAATCATTCGTGAAATCCTATCACATTTACCTCCTGATAGATGCAAAGCTGTCCTTATTTCTTTTCATTCACTGTTACTATCCTCTACAACTATGTTATTCCCTGCCTAAATGACTGCATTAGCCTTCTAATCCTGTCTTTGACTACTAGCTGCTTCATTGCCCTGAAATCTCCACCAGTAATAGGATGTAGGGGCAGCTGGGATGAATTTTTGCAAATAGAAATCTGGTCATACCACTCCTGTGTAAATCCCTTTTGCAACTTTCCATTGCTATTTTGATAATTTGATAATTCTTAACTTCTAACAAATGACCTATCATGTCCTCTTTGATGATCTGACCTCTGATCACCTATCCTCCTCTGCCATTATTTTCTGGGCTCTAGCTCCAGCTCACCTCCAAGTCCTTGAAGTTACTGTAACTCTATCCATGCCCCTATGCCTATCTTCAAATATGCAAATACAGCACCTTAACTCATTAATTTCCAATTATTTCTCTTTTCTCAACTCAGACATAACCTCCCTTGAAATGTTACCCTAGTCTCTGCTAACCAGCTTATTTCCATCTTGTATTTGTCTCTATAATCCGCATCTTTCATACTACTTTTCTCTATTACTTATTGAATATAGCAAAGATAATTCATTGTGCAATTAATACCTATTTAACTTACTAGACTATAAAACTTGAAGAGGGATTGTGATATTTTGCTGAACATTTTATCCCACAGTATGCTTTCAAGTAGTAGTTGAATAAATGCATCTTCATTAATTTCCATTTAAAATTTAAAATTTCTATTAAGTTGCCTGAAATTTATTCTCAGTCTTTTCTAAAAAGCTTTTTTCTCTCCTGCATTGCATCGCCATGGTGGGGGATGGGAGGAGGGGTAATAATCTCATAACAAGACTATGTGGGACACCTGCAGGAGGTGTCACACCTTGTGTAGCTTTTTGTCTTCCATTCTATACTGAAAAGTCCTTTATGCTTCCTGGTCCTTGGTCTACTCGACTGGTACTTGCTGAGGCAGCACTCTTTAATCTCCATGAGGCTACTTCAGGAATAGCAGGTTTACCTCTTGAAAATATGGGACATTTCTGCTTATTTTAGGTTCTTCTGCAGCACAGGTATCATTGACAGTTGTCTTTTCTGTATCATCTCCTTATCCAACTATAAGATCACTGTGATTTCTTCACCTCCCCAGGGCTTTGCCTAGAAAATGAATTGTAGATCACTTTTATTCATGAACCATCCTCTATTTTGTTTCTGTTATGCTTGGAGGATAATTTAATTTATTTCTTTAAAAAAAATTCCTAATTTCTAAGGGAATGCTCACTCATGCACATGTGTTCTCTCTCTCTCTTTCTCAGTGAATGAGTTAAATTGAGAGTGACTTTCTACAATACTGTTTTACTAGCATAATATCCATGAAGGAGACTACAAGCCTTTTTAAAAATTCCTTGTTCCTGATTCTTTCCATAATTTAATGAACCTGAGAAAGAGAAGAAGCTACATACTTAAAGGGACATTGGGATCATTCATAGTAGGAAAAAAAAATAATCATGACAGGGAAAAGATTTCATCCTGCTACCTACTTATACTAAATACTAGACAGCACATGGTCTTATACCATTTTATTACTAGAAAGAAAACATTATTTTGCATGCAGTTAAAGAAAAACTCTATCCATTGGCTTTAGTAGCTCTCTAATATTGGACATTCTCATTAGAAAATATGAAACCTAGAAAGGAGTAAGAACTAGTTAAGTTTTGAGCTGCCTTTCTGTTTTTCTAATAGAGACTTACATTTACATTTTAGCAAACAACCTACTTCATTTTTACAAAGACACACACACACACACACACACACACACACACAAACCCCTACCACTCTAATGGGCCTCCTTGTTAGTCAAATATATCTTGAAGATTCCATTATGAAAAACAGAGTTTCAAGAAATTAAAGACTTAAATTGTGCATAATAAAGGATTTTCTTCATTATAAAATGAGTTTTACCTTTGCAATTATGTGTCCTTTATCAAAAGTTATCCAGAGTTAAATTGAAGTAACCATGGGGCAATGGCAAAGAATGAAAATGGAGTCATCTCCGGCCAGATTAGAATTTAGAGGGAAATACAGTTGTGTGAAATTCAACCTGTGGTGGTGTTGCATGCTGAATGTTTCAGTCTTTGCAAACAGGGCATACATTTTCTAATATAAATGAGAAGGATAAATATATTTTAATAGATTATCCTGGCTGTAATGGCAGAAGGCAGGGGACAGAGGATGGTCAAATTAAAAGAGTGGATAAGAGATAGAGGTTTTTGTTTGTTTCTTTGTTTGTTTTTGTCTGAGAATAGACATTCCAGCTTCCACCCTGAAAAGAAAAGATCCTTGGATGGTGCTATGGACTAAACTGTGTCCTACCAAAACATATGTTTAAGCCATGTGAAGCTATTTGGATGGGGGGAGGCAGAGTTAAGTTTACATGAGGCTATAAGGGACCTCATTATGGGATCAGTGCTCTCATAAAATAGATACCAGAGAACCTGTATTTTCCCCTGACCTCCTACCCCAAGTGAGGACAAGTGAGAAGGTTGCAGTCTATATGCTGGGAAAATAGTTCTCAGGAGAAACTAACCATACTGATTTTTTTGGATCTTGGATGGTCAGCATCTATAACTGTAAGTAAATACATTTCTATTGTTTCAGCCACCCAGTTTTGGTAGGTATTTTTGCATGGCAGCCTAAGGGGTGTGACACAAACTGTAAGGTTTGACCTGGGGGACTTTGTGGAGGAAAGAGATAAGAATGGGATAATGTTCATCACTCAAAAGAGCAATGTAAAACTCTGCTTTCTAGATACTGGGAAGAAACAGAACTGGTAGGGAGAGAAACTTCATCAAATGTGTGTGATTGTGTGTGTGTGTGTGTGTGTGTGTGTGTGTGGTATTGTAACTCATTTCCAAACCTTTTGTAAAGTCTCATTAAATGTGACAAATTTTACAGGTGTTGTGAGGAAGTAAATGATGTCCATTTTTAAACATACTGTGAAAAGTCAGCACCCTGGAAAGTCAAGGGAGGTAAGGCATGAAGTGATCTGCAAATATGTTCAGTGGCTGGCTAATATGATTGTTGGCTGAAGCAGGATGTGAATTTCAGGTCAATTCATGTTACATGCATTTATCATGAATTTACTGACAAACAAGAGATGAAACTGGAAGAGGACTAAATTTTCTGTTGACAAGTAAAATGAGATAAGAAGACTGATATCTGAAAGCTGAAGAAGCCAAGAATTTCTGGAACAACAGGCAATGATCTCATTTCAGAACCATCAAACATCCTATCCATGAAGAAGGAAAAGCAACCTGTCCTTGGCATTGCTCTCTGACTTAGAGCTTAAACTTCCTTGTCTGGGTTTTCTTGATCTGATCTATAACATTGCCGTTTAAGTATGTTTTAACAATAGTGGGCTTTTTTCCCCTGCTGATAGCATTTTATTTCTTAGTCAAATGAGTTGTTAAAAATAGATAACTGTGGATTAAAAAGACGTTCACAGATTTCAAAGGATTATTTTGCACTGTAATAACTGGCCAGCCAGGAAAGATTGTCTGTCACTACATTAATACAAATGCAATGACAGGGCAATTCCATTAATACATAGAATACATAATGTGTAAACATTGGGTAGATAAATTGAAAATGTGTAGTCAGAAATAATGAATAATTCAAGAAAATGGCAATACTATGTGAAGAACTTTTGGGAACAGCAATGAAATTTTTAAGGAAATGTTCATTCAATTCTAGAAAAAATAAAACAAACAAACAAACAGGTAGCTGTCAGGAAGCCATAAAGTACACTCTCTCTTCCAAACATTTTTCTTTGGCCATGGAACATTTGGACTAAGAATCATATTCTAATTCTCCTTTTGACAATTCATTTCTCTCTTAGTGGTGAGAAAAACAGAATTTGTCAAACTTACTGGACTGATTCCACGCCTTTACTCTAAAGCCATGTCTAGAAGAACAATTGCTAATGCAATTCAACAGGAGAAACATCTTTAGTCAAGTTAGACATATTCCCATAATACAATAATTTAGACATAGCTATAAAAGAGATTTCAAAAAAAAGAGACTTTAAGCCTGACATCCCAATATGGATCTATCTATCTATATATATAATATATAATATTATATAATATTATAATATATAATATATAATATATATTATATTATATATATTATATTTCTGACTAATAAAAATTTCTCACTGAGGTTATATGATTCATAATATTTTAAATAAATTAACATTATAGGCAATGCTAAATTAAAAAAAAAAACATCTAAATTACAGGCAAAAAACCCTTCATGTATTTATTTGGATTTTAAATAACCAAGAATATACCTGACATTACACATCTGTTTTTTTTTTTTTTAAAGATTTTACTTATTTAACAGAGAGAGAGAGAGAGAGAGAGAGCATGCACAAGCAGGTGGAGTGGCAAGGGGAGAAGAAGAATGATACTCTCTGCTAAGCAGGAGTCTGATGATGTAGGGCTAGATCCTAGAACCCCGTGACCTAGTCAAAGGCAGATGCTTAACCTACTGATCCACCCAGGCACCCCAGGGAGCTACATACCTGTTTTTCAATGATAAAAGGACATTTAACCAGAAAGTCACATTATTTAAACTTACTGAAGCAATTTAATGAAAGAAAAAGATATTAATATAAAACTGGCAACATTTTATTGTCTCTTGTTAAAAAAGAAGGAAATACAAATTTCACAATACACCAAGATTTCTGTATAATATCCTAAAAGTAGTATTAGATCAAAAAATTGTAAATACTATATTAAAAATGTATGAAAATTGGGGCACCTGAATGGCTCAGTCAGTTAAGGGATTGACTCTTGACTTTGGCTCAGGTCCTAAACTCCCCACTAGACCAGCCCCTCCTTGGGCTCTGTGCTTAGAGGCAAGTTTACTTCTCCTCTTCCTCTGCCTCTTCCCTCAAACATTTCTCTCTCTCTGAAATAAATAAAGAAATCTTTTAAAAATGTATGCAAATTGCAAAATAATGTGATAAAAACAGAAAAGTATTAACTTGGTTTCCTCAGAGTGCACACAATTTTATTTTATGTATGGAACTTCTAATAAAATATAATTAAGTCAATCTTTAAGAAATTAGATAAAATTACCCAATAAGATCACTGAATAAGGAATGAGGTTTACAGATGAACACAATAAATGTCAGAGAGAAGCTCTATGCCAATGGTGTGTATATATATATATGATATATATTACAAGTGGTGATGTCAAGCTTATAACTATAGATTTATCCTCAATCAAAATTCACCTTCCTTATCATACATCATACTGTGCTCCACAGTGGGCATTTAAAGATATTATTTGCTTTATTCCATGTCTGTTTCATTGTACCCCAATTGTTTTAAGACAAACAGCTTCTTAAGAATACACTTTGTGCTCTATTCAATTGTCCATACCTTCCAAGATTCTGGGCTCATAGAAATGGCTCAACAAATCTGTTCTGAGAAAAAATTTAGAGGAAGCATGGCTTAAGGAAATCATTGAAAGCAATAGAAAATTTTATACTAAGAATGTTATAAAAGAACTTTGATGAAACAGAGCATGCAAGTAAATGTGCTCATGAATTTTATACATTTGGAAAGAATAGTACAATAATGAAAAATAGTACAATTGAAGAAAATGAATGAAATTGTTCTAATAGGCAACTATAGGCCCTTGCAAAATTTATAGAGAAATTTGACTTATTTATACTTCTTTCTTTCTATAGTAAGTATACTGTCCAAAGTTGTTGCTGTTGATTAGGTGTGAGCAAAGAGTGCAAGATTCTTTGAGTCTGAACTAAATTGTTCCATTATCTATTTAAAACATTTCTAGTCATGAAGAAGAAAAGTATAAAGGCCACAAAAGAGAAGGGACAAAATCTGGGAGAGAAAAAAAATAGGCACTTGAGGCCTATAGTAAGCTCAAGAGTGATCCAATTACTAAGAGTTAAATCTGCACAAAATGGGAAAATATTTGCAAATCACATATCTGAGAGGTGATTAATAGAATCACTGTATAGAATGTATAAAGAACCCCTAAAATCCAACAATAAAAATCTATTTCAAAAATAGGCAAAAAACTTGAATAGACATTTCTTCAAAGAAGCATACAAATGTTAATAAGCACATGAAAAGAAGCCCAACACGACTAATTATTAGAGAAATGCAAATCAAAATCACAATGAGATACCACTTCACAGCCATTAGGATGGCTATAAAAAAATCAGAAAAAAAAGTATTGGCAAGGATATACAGAAATTGGAACACTTGTAGATTGCTGGTAGGAATGTAAGTGGTGCAGCTGCTGTGAAAATCAGAATAGTGGTTCCTCAAAAAATAAAACGTAGAATTACCATATGAAGCTATTACTATATGAGCAATTCTACTTTTGGGAACGGACCCAAAAGAACTGAAAGTAATAATTCTACCAGGTATTTATATACCAATATTTATAGCAGCACTGTTTACAAAAGGAAAGAACTAGAAACAACTCAGATAAACCATTGATGAATGAATAGAGAAAATGTGGCATTCTGTTATTATAAGAATAATAACATTCTTATTAAATGTTATTACTAAAATCATCAATTTTATCATTAAAATAATAAATTTTATGTTATAGGCATATTACCACAATTAAAACAAACTAGGCCTTTATTAAATACAGAAAATATAGTCTTCAGTAATTTAGCTTTCAAGAGAAAGTAACTTCAATTATTTGGATTTATCAAATATTTAGCAAGTACTACCTACATTTTTTTCTTCCTCTTCCTTCTTCCCTTTATGCATATCTTTTTTTTACTGGCTTTTAAAAATAATATTGCATGTTCACAAAGAAACATATACACACAATATTCACTGAGTTTTTTGGAAACTAATGAATATATATAATGCACAGCACAAAACTTTATAATAGACTTGTGGCATTTACTAAGAAATGATGATAGTTAAATCTGGTTCAGCAAGCAAGCAAAGGTGAAGCATACAGATACTTTAACTTACAGTTTATCTTTGAGAAAAGGAAAAAGGAAAAACTGAATACCATCAAAAACAATCAAACAACAATAATAAAAATAACCCAAAATATCAGCCAGATTCAGCACTTCTGTAATTTTACTACCATGAATCACTAATTTTATTTTATGGAGAGGATGAGCTGTATTATTTCTGTGCTAATTTATTGAGGTATAATTGACAAATAATTAATGCATGTAATTAAAGCATACAATTTGATACTATAAAAAATAATAGTAGAAAACATCACTAGATAGAATGGGGAGATCAGAAGGGGGAGACTTCACATGTCAACAATTGCTGACCCAAAAAGGAAAGGAATCTCTTGTAAGTCACTACTATTTTAACTACTATTTTACTACTCTAGCAGGAGGGAGAAAGGATTCCTCTTCCCCTGGCAACAGTCCAGCCAATGAGAGAAATATTAAAAACAAAGCCAGTGCGTAGCTACCGTTCTCTGAATTCCCAGTTTATGTCAATGGACTTTTTGTTTATAAAACTCACCCATTTTCTCTGTAAAAAAACAATCCTCTCCTTTGTTCTCTGGACTTACCTATGATTTTGCCATACTTTGCTTGTCCCCAAATTGCAATTTCCTCCTATTCCCAAGTAAACTCATTTTTGCTGGTAGAATAACTGACAGTTTTATGTTTAAGGTTGACAATACATTTTGACATATGTATACTCTCATGAAGCAAACACTACAATCCAGATAATGAACATATCTATCAACCTAAAATATTCCCTCATGACCCTATGTATTCTCGTGCTCCTGCCCATCAAACATATACTCCTCATTTCCAGGCAACCACCGATCTCTGTCACTAGAGCTTTATTTGTACTTTCCAAAATTTTATATACACAGAATCACTGAGCATGCATTCCATTTTTTGTCAGACTTCTTTTCCTTGAGATCCATCAATGTACTGGCACATATCAACAGTTCATTCCTATTTGTAGCTGAGTAGTATTTCATTATATGTATATACAACAACTTGTTCTTATAATTACCTGTTGGTGGACATTGGGGCTGTTTTCCATTTAGGGCTATAACAAACAAAACTACTATGAAGATTCATTAGAGGTCTGGCTCTATGCTTTCTTTTTTCTTAAATACTTAGAAGAATGTTTGTATGTTTAAGTTTATAATAAACCACTAAAAGACTTCCCAAAGTGATTGTATCATGTTATATTTCCACTGGTAATAAGTGAGAGTTCTAGTTCTTCCTCCTCTCTAGACACTTGCTATGGTCAGTTGTTTTTCTTTAGCTATTCTAGTCGATAGTGATATCTCCTTGTGATTTTTTTTCCCTTGTGATTTTAAATTTAGTTTTCCTATCACTAATCAAATTAGGCATCTTTTTAAATGTGTATTTGCCATCAGTATTTCTTTTTTGGTGATGCATCTATTCAAATATTTTGACTATTTTCTTCTTAGTTGTTTATATCCTTATTGTTGAATTCTGAGAGTTCTTTATATACTGACTATGCAAGTCCTTTAGTAGATATATTTTGCCAATGTTTTCTCCCAGTCTGTGGATTGTCTTATCATTCTTTTAACATTATCCAACTTTTGTTTAGCAGATATTTTTAATATTAATGAATCCAAGTTCACTAAACTTACTTATTTTCTTTTCTTTTGGAAATACTATAGTTTTTGGTTGTCCATTTAAGTCTACTTTCAGCTATGACTAAATGTTTTATAAACTGTGAGATATGTTTTAAAGTTGTTTTTTTTTATTCAAATGGACTTCCCATTATTCCAGCACCATTTGTTGAAAATAAAACTACCTTATCTCCACTGAATTGTACCTTTGTCAAAAATCAGTCCTCCATATATATCTGTAACTTTTTTCAGATTCTTTGTTATCTGGATCTAGTCATCTCTTTGTAATAAAACTATATTGCCTTGATCACCGTAGACTCAGGTTAAATTTTGAGGTAGCCTTTACCTTGAAATCAGGTAGCTTTCTAGTTCTAGTTCTTTCTTTGTTTCTCTCTTTTTTAAAAGATTTTCTTTATTTATTCATGAGAAACACAGAGAGAGAGAGAGAGGAAGAGACATAGGCAGAGGGAGAAGCAGGCTCCTTGCAAGGAGCCCAATGTGGGACTTGATCCTGGACGCTGGGATCATGCCCTGAGCCAAAGGCAGACACTCAACCACTAAGCCATCCAGGTCTCCCTCTAGATTTATTTTTCAAGTTGATTTTATTAAGTTCTTTACATTTCCATATCAATTTTTGTAATAGCCTTATCAAGTTCTACAAAAATATCTTGTTAGGTGTATGTGTGTGTATGAGTGTGTATACGGCAACAACAACAAAAAGCATGGCATTAAATCTACTATCTTTTAATTCTACAGTTCAGTAGTATTAAATATACTCACATTCTTGCACAGCTGATATCTAAAACTTTTTCATTTTGAGAAATTATAATTCTACACCCATTAAATCTCCTTTCCCACCAAACTTTGACCATCACCGACTTTGTTTTTATGATTTTGACTGAAGATACTTCATATCAACAGCGTTATACAGTAGCGGTCCTTTTGTGACCTTATTTCACTTAGCATAATATCCTCAATGTTCTTCCACAATGTAGCATGTGACAAGATTTCCTTCTTTCTTAACGTTGTCTAATAGTCTGCTGTGTGTATATACCATATTCTCTTTATCCATTCATCTGTTGATGGACACTTGAATTGCCTCTACCACTTGGCTATTGTGAATAATGATGCACTGAACATGAGTATGCAAAAATCCTTTGAAATCCTATTTAAATTCTTTTGGAAATATACCTAGAAGTGGAATTGTTGAATCATATGGCAATTCTATTTTTAATTTTTGAGGAAATCTCTATGCTGTTTCCATAATGACTGCACCATTTTACATTCTTACCAACAGCACATAAGGGTTCCAATGTCTTCACATCCTCACCAAATTTGTTATTTTTCTCTTCTTTTGATAGTGACTATCCTCATGGGTTTGAGATGAATTGTTTTTTGTTTGTTTGTTTTTTTGTTTTGTTTTTAATAAACATGCCTAACTGGCTTGCTTTATTGGAGAAGAGCACTTGAAGTTAACAATGTGAAGACAGTTGGGACCTGAGGTCTAGGAATAATAACCTCCCCTCCCCTTACATGCACTCTGCCCCAACTAAAAAAATAACTAACTATGGGAGAGCAGCTTAGGGAGTGACTGAGGATGGGGAAGGGAACAGAGAATCTAAGGGCAGCTGAAGAGATCGTGCATGTGCTGGGCCCAGAGGTAGTGGCAGTGTGAGTAATTCAAGTACAAGTCTCTGTATCTTCCACATACATCCATATAAATATAGAGAGAGAAGTTGTTCACTTTCCCCTTCTCTCTTCTCTGCTTTGTGCTCCTTGTCACAGTCCCAGCTCCTCTTTCCACATGAGTGTGAAGGGAAGGCAATGATGAGCAAGTCATCACCGAATTGCAATCAGACCCATAGCCATCAGCTTCTGGATCTTCTGCACTATTACAAGATTCTTTAAATTTCTCTGAGCACCTGGAGGTCCTTCTGTCTCTGTTCCAGGATGAGCCAGGCCACTCATTATCTACTACACCTCAAGGTTGGCCATGGCCCTTCACTTCACATCTTTGGGGCTATCATGACACTTGTACTGGGACATCATACAGACTTGGTAGCTGTCTGTCACCTCCTTACACTTGGAGTCCAAATCTAACACCTTCTGTTAGACGTCCATGGCTTTTGTGTAGTCCTTCATTGCTTCCAGTGACCTGCTTTCTGTGTGTAACCCTTGATGAAGGTTGACTCTAGCTGGATATTTTCCTCACAATCCTTGAGCGCTGCTGAAACTCCAGGAGTTTGTTGTAGCAGGCAGCTCGATTGCTGTACAATTTGGCATCTTTTGGATTCAGTTTGATGGCATCTGTATAATACTTCATGAACTGGGAATAGTCCCCTTTCTGAGAATATACCTTGGCTTTGTTCTTCTCCTCTAAGGCCAGGTTGGGGTTTATATAGGCCAGCCACTCTTGCTCTTTCAGAATTTTCTCCACCTGTTGACATGTCTTGAGCACATCTGGGGTTCAGTGCTCTGCCAAAGACTTGTTATAGGAATGGATGGCATCCTTGTACTTTCCTTCTTTGAAGTAGGAGTTGCCAATTTGAGCATAAGTTTTGGCAATCTGTCAATAGTCTTCTCAATTTTTTTGCCCCACTGAGATAACCTTCTCACAAAGTTCCCAGCATTTACTTCAGTGGCCTTTCTCAAAGTAGATGGCTACTTGATTGGTCATATAAGTCACGTTGTGAAGTCCAGGTCCTTGGCTCTGTCATGGTGCTTCAAGGCTGTGTCAAAGTCCATCTTTTTGTAGGCCTCATTCCCCAACTCTTTCTCTTTCAGCACTTACTTCTTATTCTCTGGAATATCTTCTCCATTGGCTCTGGCTTGGTGTCTTTCTTAGGAGGAGAAGGTGGGGGAGGTGTTCCAACTTCCTCCTCATCCATATTGTCCAGCTCGACTCCCAACAGGACACTGAGAGTAGTCTTGATCTGGGGATCTTGCAGTTTTGTGCTGAGGTCAGATGGCTTGTTTCCTAGTTGCTCTCTCACCCTCCAGAAGGTAGGACCAGAGAACAGTGTTCTTGTCCTGGGATCACTCTCCAAGTTCTGGTATAGATTGGGCATGTTAAAAGGATTCATGTATTTCTGTGCTACCAACTGGGCCTCCATATTCTGTAAGCTCTCTTTGAGGTGAGGATTATTTACTTCATGTTTTAAACCATATTTGTAGGTTTGTTAGGCTTTTTCAAATCAATTTAAGAACTTGAGAGCTGCTGCTTTCCACGAATAGCACGGATTTCCCCAGTCAGGCTTTAAGTCAACGGTTTTGCAGCCATCCTCATAAGCCTTCTGGTAGTCACCTTTCTTGGTGGAGGCTGCTGAGCAATTGCAGTAGAGCACCTGGTTCTGGGGATCTAACTTAATGGCTTCAGTGGAGCACTGTAGTGTGCCATCAATGTCCCCAGTATTCAAAGACTTATTGTCCTTCTCTTTTAGCTCATTTATAGGCTCCATAAATAGGCCAAACCTGTTCAGTTGACTGTCTGCTCCATTCCCAACCCCCATTGGAGTCTTGATTTTCAATTTTCTTATGATTAGTGATGTTGAACATCTTTTCTTATGTTTGTTGGGCAGCCTGCAGGATTTTTTTTTTAAAGATTTTATTTATTTATTCATGAGAGACAGAGAGAGAGACGCAGAGACACAGGCAGAGGGAGAAGCAGGCTACATGCAGAGAGCCTGAGGTGGGACTTGATCACAGGTCTCCAGGATCACATCCTGGGCTGCCAGCAGCACTAAACTGCTGTGCCACTGGGGCTGCCCTTGCCTGCAGGATTTTGATTGAAATTTCCCATATAGCTATAGACCATTTCGGGGTGAATTGATATTTTAAAAATATAGAGTCTTCAGCCTCATGACAAAATTGTATTAATTTAGTCTCTGTTTCATTTCTCTCAGCAAAGTTTTGTCCTTTTTAAGTGTCCAGGTTTAGCATATCTTTCATCATATTTATCACTAAGTATTTCATATACTTGTTATTTTTTTATAATTCAGTTCGAGGTTGTTCCTTAGTACTACATAGCAAACATTTGATTTTTCTATATTGATACTACAAATTTGCTGAATTAACTTAATAGTTGTAGGCTTTGTTGTTTGTTATTTGTTTTAAGAGTCCATTGTATTTCTACATTGATATTCAGGTAGTATATGAGTAACATTTATTTCTTCCTTCCTAATCAGTATGACTTTTTTTCAAATTGAAATGAGTATAATCTCCAGTTCAAAATTAATGAGAAGTATAGAGAGGGGAAAACCTTTCTTTTCTCTTGATCTTGTAGAGAGATCACTAACATTCACCATTAAGCAGTCATTCATTATAGAATTTTTTAAAGATATAGTTTATTAGAAAGAGAGTATTCTTTTGTATTTCTAAGTTGCTGATATTTTATAGCAAGAATAAATGTTGGATTTTGTCAAGTGCTTTTTCTGTGTCTCTTAAAATTATCACATTGTTTTTATGTTAAGTTCGATAATATGATAAATTACATTACTTTTGACTACTAAATCAACTTTTCATTACTGGGATAAATCCTGCTTGGTCTTGATATATTTTCCTTATATTGATGGATTCAATTTGCTAAAGCAGTTTATATCCCTTAAATTTATATTTACGTGGGATAATAGTAATTTGTTATCTCCTAATCTGTTTCTGTGATTGGTATTAAGGTAATTTAGGTGTTTTAAAATGAACTGAGAAATACTCATTATTCTGCAAATTTCTAAAAAATATTCTGTGTGGAATTGGTGTTATAATATTTTTCTTAAAGTTAGTAAGAATTCGCCATGATTTTCATAATTATTTATCATCCTCTTCAGGCTTTAGAATATGGAGGGATGTAATATCGTTCATTTCTGGCATTGGTTTTTGTGTTCCTACTTTTTCCTTAGTATTTAGCTAAAAGTTTATCAATGTTATTGGTCTTCTCAAAGTTATAAGTTTTTGGCTTTTCTTTTTCTAAATTTCATTTTATTGATTTTTCCTCTGATTTTTATTATTTCCATTTTACTGTTTACTTTAGGTTGCATTTAAAATTTATTTTCTAGTTTCCCAAGGTATAGATGTTATTGCTATGAGACCTTGTGCCTTTATGTGCATTTCTACAATACGTTTTGTGCTATAAATTTTTCCTAAGGTATGTTTTAACAACATCCAACAAATTTTGATATAATGTATTATTTTCATTCAGTTCAAAATATTTTTTAAATTGAATAATGGCTTAATTATAACTGTATTATCTCTTTTTCAAATATTTATGGGAGATATCTTAAAGATATGTTGATTTTTAATTTAGTACCATGAGGTCACAGAATATATCTGATAGAATATATAAATAGAAACTTTTTAATGTTATTGAGATTTATTTTGTGACCCAGTATATATTTATTATATTGGTAAATATTTCATGCATACTTGCAAAAAAAATGTAGGATATTCTTCTGTGGTTTTATGGAGTGTTGAATAAATATCATTTAGGCCAATTTGGTTGATAATGCTATTCAGTTTATCTGCATCTTTACTGATATCCTGTCCACTGTTTTTACCAATATTGGAAACAAGCTACAGAAATATGTTGACATACATCTCGTTTGTTTTTGCTCATGTATTTGGAAAGTCTGTTAATGAGTGCATATACACTTATGATTTTTAATTACTTTTACCTACTTTTTCATTACAAAATGATTTGCTTTGCCCCTGGTGGCATTATGCTCTGAAATCTATTTTATCTGATAATATAGCCACTCCAGCTTTCTTTTGATTAAAGCATGCTATAGCTTTTCTGTGTTTTTACTTTTAATCCATTTCTTTCCTTATATCTCAGGTGTGTGTGTTAAAGGTAGCAGAGTTTCTTCTTGCTTTCATTCAGTTTGAGAATCTGTTTTTTCTAATTGGAGATTTTGAGCCAATGACATCTAATGTTGCTATTGGTGTGGTTAGGTTAAGTCTATCATTTTTCTGTTTTTTAGTAGTTGTTTTAA